>NW_027132962.1:0-5666353 GCF_026122565.2 Emydura macquarii macquarii
CCCTCCCATCAGCATAGGTAGTTTCTACACTGAAACTCCAAAGCAGCACTCCTGCAGCCCTCCCGTTGTGCTGCTGTAGCATTTTAAGTGAAGACATTCCATCTGTCAGGCTTGGTGGGTCTTCAGATGACTGAGGAGCCCAATTCTGGATGCAAACCTTCTTCGGCAGTGGGGGCATGTTGTTGTGTGGGAAGCAGGAATCACAGCCCCAGGTTAGTCTCTTTCTCCTGCAATGAGCTCTGTGAAGGTGGATCCCTCGTGGCACCCCTTTGAAGTCAGTGCGGTTCTGCATGTGCACAGAAAACTGTTCAGGCAGAGCTCATTTCAGAGCTGAGGCTGGAGTATGGTATTATCATCAGATACTCTTTGCTTGGAATTCAGTCTAATTGCAGTACTAAAGGAAACAAATGAGATGGGTTATTTTTCGTTTGCCTAGGGTCATCTCTCTCTCTCTCTCTTTTCATCTTATTTTATTTGAAGATACTGCAGAGAGCTCTTTTTATTTGTATTTAAAGATTTTAATCAAGAAGAGAAAATTGCCTCCTTAAACAATAAAAAAACAAAACAAAGCCAGGACAGCTTTTAAACCTTAGTTACAGGTAAAAACAGACCAGGAGTGGCAGATCACATGGATTTCTAAAAATTGGACATTTTATTTAAGTTGTAGCTCCCCTGCAACAAAACCTGATTAAAAAACAGCTTCTCCCTGACGCCAGTGGCAACATTACAAAAGGGAAAGAAAAACCTGATAGTCACCAATAACAGCGCTCTGATTACTTCTCCTGACTGCCATCCTTATCTATGGCTATCCCAATGAATGAGAACATTGTACATTCCACCACTCAAGAGCGCCAGCTCTGTAGTGGAACATGGCAGTTAATTAATTGTGACTGATTTTAAGGGCATCCAATTTGCATGGTCCCTTCAACTAGTCACATAGGCCAGCACAGTCCTCTGAGCTTCTGGACAGCCAAGTGCAGCTAGTTGCTCCTCATCTGAGCCACAAACCTGTCCTACAGCTACAGAAGGTCTGAGGAAGATCATTGAAGAGGCAGCTCAGTTGTCAGGAACCCAGCACAAGCAACTGGACTTCCAAGATATTCTGATGTGGGGGCCAACAGTGGAGCAACGCCTGGAGATGACAGGTGGAAGGGCAAACGCTCCGTTTCCCTTGGGTTTCTAGAAGTCCATCTCTAGAAGGAAACTGCCAGAATTTCAGACCTAAGCATCACTATCTTTGCTGCTGCTGCTGTCGTGTAGGTCTGCAGGCAGGTGAAGGAAGGGAAGGAGTTTGTGGAAAATGTCCTGGAAAGGTGTGTGGAGACTTCCTAGGGTGCGGTGGCAGCTGTTGCAGGGAAAGGACAAAGGCTGAAGGATAGCGAAGGATATTGAGGGGGAAAACAAGTTTCAGAGTACAGGATCCAGACGACTGCAGGTTAGGGAATTGGGAGAGCTGAGGGCATATGTTTAAGAGGCAGTGGAAAGTTTAATGGACAAAGTAGGGTTAGTCTGAAGGCCAGGGAAGAAATGTGAACTATGAAGAAAAAGGGAAAGAGATAGGAGAATGTTGGGAATGTAACGAGGAAAGGGGAAAACTGCAGGAGAAGAAGGGGGAAAGATATAGGAGAATCGATGGGGGCAAGGAATTATAATGGGAAGTGAAAGAGATCCAAAGGAAAAAGAAAGAGATGGGAGTGGATAGAGAAAAATATAAGAGAAACAGGGGTAAACTCAAGGTAAAATAGTATAAGAGGACAAAATAGCAAAATAGAGCCATATAACAAGAAAGAAGAGAATAGTGGTGAAATAAGAAAAGTGTTAGGTAAAACGAGAGAAAGAAATGACTAAAGAAATGGGGAAGGGAAAAGAAAAAGCAAGAATGCAAACTTTTCTCCTTTAATTATATTTTGCATTTTTTGTGCATCCTTTTGGTTGATGGGGAGTGGAGAATCAGGAGCCCAGGTAACCAGAGTAACATGGCCGTGGAAGCAGAGAAAATAAAAAGCTTGCAGAATCAATAGGAGAGCAGGTAGAGGAGAGTCTAGCTTTGCATTATTATTTTTGGATTGTTTTTGGATATCCCTTAAGCATTGCCCCCTAAATCCTAACACCAGCCTCGTGCTTGACAGAAAGAAGGAAAAGCTGAATACAAGGAGCAATGCAAACTTTTCACACTGAGCATAATTGCACATTTCATAAAACATGAAATGGGTCTTGGAGCCTATTGTGTATGAATCTTCAAAGCAGGGTGTGTCACTTCATTTTTCAGTCATATGCTGCTAATCTTTTTAATAGAAAGAAGAGTTGGAGGCAACTCTACACAACATCTTATCCAAATTAATTTGCAGACTTTAGAGAGGCAGACTGTAACTACCCAATTTAGAAATTTGGCCTGAACACAATGGGTGACCTCCTGACCCTGCTGTGGTCAATGTGGGTTTTGCCATTGACAGTAGTGGGGCCAGAATTTGACCTCGGAGCTAACACTTTTGAGTTTAACCTTAACTCTGAATAGTCTAATGGTTGCTTCTTTATTAATGTTAAAGACAATGTTCTCCTAAGACATTTCTTATCGTTGAACTACCTATATTTACATTGCACTCCAGCTTAGCACGCATCTTTGTCTTGGAATACATCCTGTGCTGGTTGTCTGACTCTTTGCTTATAAAACCTATGTGTAAGCAGGATCTGAATGAGTTCTCCTCTGACATCTAGTGATGAACTGGGGAAAAAGACTTTAGGAACCAACCTTGTTTGCATAGACACGCCTACTCTGCCTACGTGCACAGCATGATGGAGCAGATTGCCCAAATGATCACTTTTGGCTGGTGTTGGATTGCAAGTCCCTTTGGCGTTAGGTGCAGGAGTGATGAAAAGTTGTTGTCCTTGTTGTGTGAGTGGTGGACAGGAAGGTTATTCCTGGCCTGCCCTGCTTGAGCAGTTTACCCTCAGCTGAACTGCAGTCATGAAGCAAGGGGTACCATAGCCCAGAGAAAGGGCAAGAGAGGTGTGGAGGCAGCTGTGTGTATCTGGTGGTGTGGGTTGTGTTGAAATCATTGAGCGTTGTGCATAGTAATCAGACTTCAAGACACCCCAGAGGTTGCAGTAGGAAGGTTGATGGTAGTAGAGACAGGGATGGCTTAGTGGCCCGTGGTAGTGGAGCGACCAACAGGGTTGTGGTAGAAGGAGTAATGATGCAGAAGCGGCCGGTGGCAGAGTAAACGATGGCATGGTAGTCAGTGACGCGAGATGAAAGATGACCCGGCAGCACAGAATGAGACGTTGCTTGATGCCTTCCTTCCCCCAGGTGGGAGGGGAACTCACATGAATGCACTTCTGAACGCTGGGTCATCGCTGACCGAGGACCACAACTGTGAGTGGGGTGCGGTGGAGGGAGAGGGGAGTGGCATTGGTTTGTTGGACTTTCACAGTGCACAGTGAGAAACTGAAGCAAAGGATACTGTCCAGTGTACTCGAGGGTGGGAGTTTTGCTTGTGGTTACATGCTTCTGAATCGTGCTTGTGGCATTTTCCCAAATTAATGCTGGATTCCTTTCCCCTTTTCATTAAAAGCTTTCTTTTCTATACACCAACTCAGTGCTTGCAAGAGGGGAAGTATGGCCTCTTAGAGGCACACAGTGGTGGTGTGTAATTTTCCCAGATTAATGGGTGGGGACTCAAGCTGGTTCTGTATTGTATGGTTAAGAGGAATCTCTAGATATTGAATCTGGTCCTCGTTGCTGCCAACTTCACCTTTCAGAAGGGTTACATGTGTAGCTAATGTAGTGCAGCATAGCATAAGAAAGGTAACTTGGTTGGGACTTCTCTGTCTCAGATGGAGTTCAGGCCCTCCCTGGACACTGCCAGATTATCTCTGAGAATGATGTCTATTGTCCCTGACTCATCAAGATGCTTCATTATGCATGCCTAATGTGTTCCAGTTAGACAAATAGTTTCAGAAAGATTTCCTGGGGCAGAAAAGCTGTTGTGCTACGTCATGTCCCCTCTTTCTGCAAAATACTCTTTTCCACCTGCTGTGCTGTTGTACTGCTCTCAGGTTTTTTAAGAATAAAGCATTAAGAGTTTGTTTGGCAAGTGATGTTGTCTCTTTACTGAGTTATATGAAGGAATTATGTGAAGAAGGAGGATGGTTCAGTCATTAGGGCACTAGTCTAGGACTACGGAAACCAGCATTCCAGTTCCTGCACTGGCACAGGCTTCATGGAGGACCCTAGGTGAATCATTTAGATTCTGTGCTTCAGTTTCCCCATCTGTAAAATAGGGATAATAGCACTTCCCCACCTCACGGGGTGTTGTGAGCATAAATACTCCAAAGATTGTGAGGTATCAGACACTATGGTCATGGGGGCTACCTAGAGATTGAAGATGTGTCCGATGAAACAGTGCTTGATGTGACTGGGCAAACTAGCAGTTCCATGGATTTGTAGTAGACGGGATCTACAATTCCATCTTCAGCTGCACCCTCTGGCTCTCCTCTTTGCCTCCAAGGACATCAGCAACAGCACTTTCTGCAGAGTGTTTCTTATGAGATTTCCCATCAAATGCTCTCCAGGCCCAGTCCTGATTAGGGGGTGAGGTGAAATGAGATAACCACTCGTGGGGTGGTGTTAGACCTGAAAAGCCTGGATTTTTAAATTGTAGTGGAAGGTGCATGTGTGGTGTTCTATTTAGAATTCAAACAGCAAGCAAGTTGTAGCAAGTGAAGATTTAGGTACTTGGGCTCCTAGCTTCCATTGAAATCCATGGAAGTTAGGAGCCTCATTCGCTTTGTGGATCTGGAGCTTTTCTCACCAAATAGAATATTGTCACACTCTGTTCTTCTGCAACTGGCAAGTGTTTGTGTTTTTTGTTTTTTGTTTTTTTTTAAAAAAAGGAATTTCGAGAGTCATACTTGTAGCGAAATAACTATCGCTCTAGGTTTCTTGGTGACAAGATCATTTCACCAAAAGGATTCGCCAATTAGGGTCTGTGCACTGCAATTAGACACCTGCAGCTGGCCCATGCCAGCTGACTTCGGCTCGCAAGGTTTGTACTGCGGAGTTGTTTAACTGCTGTGTAAATGTTCGGGCTCAGGCTCTCACCTCACCTGTGGGTTTTTTAATTGCAGTGCAGACATACTCTTAGTTGATTCCCACTTTATTGCAGTGTTAGCTGATTGTCACTGAGACTAACCACTCAGAGGGAGAGACAGTTGCAGGCTGCTGGGAAGTGAACTATTTCCCTTTCTCTCAGCCCGGACAAGGATTCTATTAAATGTTTGCCATCCCTCATTTTCCAGCTGTGATGGTTATATGTTATGGGAGTACCAACGAAACCTAAATAGCATCTTGCTACCCCTCTGAGGTTGCTACGTGTTATCAACATTTTTAGAAATAAGACAACTGAGGCACAGGACTCACATGACTTGCCCATACTTACACATTGTCTGCGATACAGCTGTGAATAAAACCCAGTACTTCTGTCTTCAAACCAGCTCTCTAACCTCCAGACCAGTGCATTTGCAGAAATGTAGTTTTGGAAGATAGGTGTTCATATTTCCTGAGGCTATGGCTACACTAGAGAGCTTACAGCAAGCGCACCTGCACTGATGCATCTGCACCACCATAAGCTCTCTCTTGGTGCTGCTCTAATCTGATGGGAGAGAGCTCTCCTGTCAACTTAATTAATCCACCCCCAACGAGTGGTGGCAGTAGCTATGTCAGCAGGAGAGCTTCTCCCACCAATATAGCACTGTCCACATTGGCACTTAGTCAGTGTAACTTATGTCACTGAGGAGGGAGGGGGGAAGGTTATTCACTCTCCTGAGCAGCAGAAGTTATATTGACTTAAGTGGTGATGTAGACATAGCCTGGGTCACATGCATTCCCACTGAGAAGGCGTTTGGGAACCCCCTTGTGCTTTGTTTTCAGCTCTGAAGTACCCAGAGGAGTCTCTTGCCTGTTATGTTCAGTTCTGTTTGGACTTACTGCAGATTTTGAACCATTAGTGTTGTACATTTGACAAGGAAACACTGATATGTTGGGTCCCATGGTGATCCAGAACTGGCTCATAGGCTTACCATGGCTCATAGGCTTAGGTGAATTTTCAGACCCCTACAGTGTATAAGAAGACAAGGACCAATTGCACCATACTGACTTTGGGGGTTTTGCAGGCATTTTACTGAAGATTCATTCCTAGAAAAATGCAGAACTCCAAATAACGCTCCTGTTTACACTTGATCTGAACAGCTGGAAGAGATGCTGTATTTAACCAACCAGTTTAATTGTGTCTCTCTCCCCCTCAGTCGTCCATTCATTACATAACCTTCGTTAGTGCAATTTAAAAAAAACCACATTCAATATTTGGAGATGCAGTAACTATCCTTCCCAGCTGTTGTTATTTCCACACAACAATTTTTTTTTAAACAGGATATCCAAAGTGTGTCTAGCTCTTATCTGTCTGTAATATCGATAGTACAGGATTAAAAGGTGGGCATGAATATAACAGAAACCCATTTTTGGCCTTTTAAACCACAATTTAAAAGTGGAAGACACACACTTCTTTATAATGCTTTATTCTGAATGGTATAAGGTAAACTAATACTGAACACATGCAGCAGGAAGACTTTAGACAGAAATTAAACCTACTTACAGTGCTGTCATACTTAGCTTGAAGACACTATTCATTTTTTTAAAAATCACTTTTTCCATTCTTTGCATCAGGAATTAAATATATTACTCTAATCCATATTAATGTCTGGATTTCCTTTTTACACATCACATTAACTTTATGAATTGTCTTTACCTACCCCTCTGAAGTCAGAAATAACAGGCAATACAAGCCTGAGACGTGTGGCCGTTCTAGCTCCATAGCGAATGTTTGGTGCATTAAGTATTTCCAGTTTTCATTCTCGGAATATACACAATATAGGCTCTTCATAGCTGGAACTGCCAATCAGCAGTAGTGTAGTCAGGGGTAAACTGAGTTTATCCACTTCTCATTTCAGGAATATGAAGTTCATTTTAGGTTAATTTACCCACCTCTTTTTTACCACTCCACCACTGCCACTTAGCTAACTCACACTGCCTACTTGAGTTCATCATTTAAGGGGCATCATTAGGGAATTCCCAAACTACTCGGGCCAGATCCTACACTACTGTAAATTGGCATGGCTCCACTGAGATCACCAGCTGAGGTTCTGTCACGTAGTGTCACAACTGCCAGGTATTATTATTAAATAGCACATTTCTTCCGTAGACATCACTGCACTTTATGAAGGTGAAGAAGAACTGTTAGCCCCATATTACAGATACAGGCCCCAGTCCTGCAATAGATTGCGTAGACACACTGCACAGCCTGAGCGGAGTCTGACTGGCGCCCGTAAGGTTCCACTCAAGCACACCACTGCGCCAGTACACGGTGAACTGCAGGATCACAGCTGTAACCCCAAATGTCAGAGTACTCCTTTTTTTGAAGTGGGAATACATTTTGAAGGTTTGGGGAGATTCTGGACACAGCCCAAGGTAAATTTATAGAAAACAGCTCTCTGTCTGAAATTCCAGATCCCTCAGCAATTCCAGTTCACCTTCCTCCAGAAAAATGGACTTTGATTTAATTTTTTTAGAAAAAGAAATGCATCAGAGAAACATAAATGTTTGTTACTGGTGATGGGGTCTTTCCTGCAGAAACACATGACATTTCATCTGTGGTGGTAAATTCCTTATTTTAGGTGAATGAAACAAAGGGAGTTAAATTGCATCATTTTACATGACTGCTGCATATGACAAGTACATTGTGCTGCCTGTTTGCTATATGAACATCTTAGATTACCTTTCAGCACTCAGGATGCAAAGCTTTACAGAAATATGAATCACAATAAATGGATTCTGCTTTTCTTAAAAGATATGCCCTTTTTAAGGAGAACAGAATCTGCCGGAAAGAATAATGTTGCGAGTTTTGTTGTGCCTACACAAGAAGATAAATGGATGGTCAGCTTTAAATTCATCTTTGTGTTGCAGGATCCGGTATCCTGGTACGTCTCTAAATTCAGCTCCTTCTTCATTTACTTCCAGAGAGACTCTATGGATGATCTGTGACAAAACCACGCCCTTTGTCTCGGACATTTCCGAGAAGTCTGCTACATTTTCATTAAAGATATTTGTCATCCCCAAGCTTTCCAAAACAGGCTTCAGATCATAATCCCCTTCCACCTTAAATTTTGGAAGAAAGACGTTCACTTTGGTATTGGCCATCACGCTGGGATTGGTCCACTCTACTAATGTCTCAGGAGTGAGCACCTTTTCAAGCTGAAAGAATAAGGCAACGGAGCAGATTAATGATCAAGGAAAAAAAGACACTCCCCACTGCCCTCCTCCCTTCAAAAACCAAAGATGAAGGACTTAAACTTACCCTTGATATATAATAATTATCATGCCTAAGGGTAAATGGTGCTTTCAGTTACGTTGATATAATTCTGGTTTAACTCACAGGTGCAGGTTTCTATTGTACCTACATTAAATGGTTATAATCTGGTCCTCAGCACATCACAAGTACTGTATGAGTAATCATCACTATAGCCCTGTGAGGTAGGTACCACAGGAAAACTGAGAAGGATAGGGATAAGTGATTTGCCCAAGGCCACATAGCAAGTGAAAAGGCAGAGCTGATACTTGAACCAATGCTTCTTCATTCCCAAGCCTATGAAATTACTGCCATTTGAATTAGACAATGGATTCACACTTTAAAATTCTGATCTGGATCTAGATCAACTTTGTTGGTGTTTATATCCAGATATTTTTATTTGGCCGAAAGTCTGAAGGGTGTGCAGAACAGGGGATTTCAATTGTATCCATGTCTAATTTGAATTAAGGGATGTCTCATGATCTGAGTGCCACTTCCATTTACAAATGACAGAAACTACAGAACTGCATGTGCTTATGCTTGTGCTAACCCGGTTAGGACTAGATTCTGAGATCCTTCCTCACAGGGCGTTAGGGGCTCCTTGTTCCTTTACATCTGAACTGTGAATGGAGCTAAATCTCATCAATTTATAACTTTATTATAAACTTTATAATAAAGTGACACTAAAATAGTTGATCTTTACAGAATGTGTTTAAAAAGATCTTCCTGTTCGTGTGCCGTTACAATGAAAAAACAAGTGGTTAGAGATAATCAGGCACCCTCCACTCAAAATTAGACATTAAAAGACATAATTAAGCCTCTCAACTGTAATATAAATCACTAGTACATACCCACGGAGGCATCAAAAGTGAAATTACTTGTTTTTTTTTATTTAGAACAAGTTACTGTCCAGGCTGGTAAGAGAACCCAAAAACCATGACTGTAAGGCCCAGACCCACAGAGGTATTTAGGTTTCTAACTTGATTTCAATAGAGACACAAGGTGGGTGAGGCAATTTCTTTTATTGGACCAACTTCTGTTAGTGAAAGAGACAAGCTTTGACAACTTTGCGTAAACTCAAAAACTTGTCTCTCTCACCAACAGAAGTTGGTCCAATTAAAAATAAGATATTACCTCACCCACCTTGTCTTTCTAATATGCTGTGTCCAACATGGCGACAAATACACTGCAACCTTTTAATTTCCATGGAAGTTAGAAGTCTATGTACTTTTGTGGATCTGGGCCGAAGTGCTTTGCTATAATCACCTGGCCACATATACACTAATATGGAAACTAGATCTCTGGGCCAGATTTTTAAAAGTATTTAAAGATGCAGAGAGGTGCGTAGTGGGCTCTACAAAAGCACCTAGACACATCACTACAAGTGATTTCCTTTAGCTGAGGTGGAAATACTTCTGATTTCACAAACACAACGTCAGGTGCAGAGAAGCAGAAGGAGATGATTAACTCCTAAGGAACCAATATCCTGTTCCCGTCTAAGTAACTTGGGCGTAATACAGAAAATACACCTTAGAAGTAGAATTATTGTAAATAGATAGCTTCACTTGGAAACAACACTTAAACACTGTCTGTTTCACTTACCTGTTCCAAGCCAGTGGTATCATCTTCAATCTCTTTTGGTAGCAGAATGAGCATACTTATGTGCTTGTTGAGGCAAGGGAGCTCAAGGATTGCAATTTTTAATTCCTTTACGTAACCCAGGCAAAATGTAGCTTCCAGGTTCATCATTTGCACTGGTTTTGTTTCAGTCTGTAAAACATACAGGGAACAATTTGGCATCCCTTTTCCTTCACAAATGGGATATGGATGGTAGGAAGGTATGTGTGCTTGGATGGGAGTTGTACCTATGTATCATTTCTTTGGATCTGGGCATTTGTTTGCCTTCATACATAGCAAAACTTGTCTGGCATCATTCCAGAATGACAGACATGGGTGTCTTAATGGAAACGGCCTTCTAATTATGGTGTAACAGGATTTTACTTCATACACTGGGGGACACTTTGGGGATGTCTCTTAAGACAGGAGGTTGCCTAAGATGGGTGGCCTCTTGTACCTGTTTCACTGTAAATTACAATGTATAACATCTAAAAGGCATTGCAATATCAATCAGCCTAAAGCACTGAAGATATGCCAATGGCTGAGGTAAAATATAATCGGCATTGGGTAGCCAAAAATTGGCAACCACTCTACTACAAACGGAAAGCCATAAAAGTGCCTCTTTGTATGAAAAACCTTACGTTTTCCATAAGCTGTTTTAGTACTAGTCGAAAAGGAACTTTGGGATCCAGCCATACAATACAACCACGTTTCCTGTCATTAACATTTTAACTACTGTCAAACAAACTGACTAACTGATTAATCAGTTATTAACTGATCTTGAGCTGGACCAACATATCATTGCCCCACTAAGAAAATAACAGTCCACATTACACCAGCCAAGGACATGCTATTTCACTAGGTGACATAGTGAAATATTTGTGGCCTGAAATGTCTCTAGTTTGTAAATGACCCTCCGACAGGTGCTCTAAAGCTATAGCATGAAAATCTAGATAGCTTTCCACCACCACCAGATGCTGTTGTCCGTGCTTTACCTTGAGGAAATTGGCTTAGTGTCTCCACCCAGATAAAATGGAAGTGTTGCCGATGGGTAGGGGAGGAACTGTGAATATCCCTTCTCTGTGAGGTACAACTAGCCTTCACCATTGCTGTTTACAGTTTCTGGGTTACAATGAAGTCATTGATGCATCTGGATCACCAGGCGCTAGTTGTAGTGTATTGTGCTTTTTTCAGTCTCTGGGTGGCCCCCAGGTTGTGACCATTCTCTTAGACACAAATCCTACCACAGTAATCTACCGTCCTGTAACTTCTAGACTGGAGCTACTTGAGGATACCTCAAGAGTATCTGAAGGTTTCAGCTAGTGCAGTGGCTTGTGTCGAGTTGGGGAGCCATTCTGAATTGATTCTGAATTGATGATAATATTCTCTGCTCTGCACTGGCCAGCACTTTGTTTTTGGGTGCAGTTTCTGGTGTCAGTTACAATCTCTGGGGTACAGTTACCTGTGAGATTGCACTTCTCCCTCCCTCACATAATGGCAGTTAATTGTCACCCTTTCTGTCAACCACACTGTAGTCATAGTGTAGTAAACTTCACAGCACAGAGAAAAATATATCTGCTAATTTTTCTTCAGATCAAAGAAACAGATGAGGTGGGGACTTTGAAACGGAGTCTTTGAAAGGTTTATAAATAACCACCAATCCATTAAAATGTTAACTAGTTTAAGGCACCCAGGCCACAAAACAACAGATCTCAGTAGAGAGCTACCTGATAGCCTAGTAATACTGAAGATTTCTAGCTTTCTGTGCCAGGATTTGTTTCTTTCAGTTCTTCCGAACATTTACTTATTTTGAAACAGGATTATTTAAATGGGTATTTAAACATACCTTGTTGATTTTAAAAGGACACTCTTTGATTTGTGCCTCTGGGAACTTCTTCATCCAGTTTGTTACAAAATAAGCTGTGTTAACCAGAAGGATCTTAGTCTGGTCATTTATACTCCCCTCATTCAAAATGTTCTCCATCTTACCTGTACACATTTTAAAAAAAAAAAAATTTCATTAATAGAATACAGCGTATTGTTGTCTGAATAATTGATTAGTCTGACAGATTACAATACGAGGGTTGGCCAGGTACTGTACTCACAGATGAGGAAATTTAATGCAAGAGGGAGATACCCTAACTGTGATTTTCGTATTTGTAGCCTAAGTCAGGGGAAATAAACCTGAAGTTCCAAATGATGCAAAATATTTTTTTCATGTTGGACTCCAGATGATATTCATGGTGTTGGACTCCAGATGATATTTCCTATATTGTGTATACTATAATAAAGACATTTCTTAAAAGCCATTGAACTTCCATATCTTAGTAAAATCATTACAGTTGGTTATTTTATTTTTACAGTTGGTTACATTTTTCACAAGAAATATCTTAAGGACTGTAAGCCAACTTCATCTTGGGGGTAACTTTGTTGAAAGCAATGAAACTTAATGAATTTGATCCATCGTGGGTGTGGGTAAATAGCAAGTGCTACTATGAGAGAGCTGCAGCCATTCAGATACTAGATACAGCAAAATAACTGTATGACACAGTGTACTCCATGTACACCCTTATAGTGTGATTTGTGTATCATTCATGTTCACCCTTACAGTGTAACTGTGTATTGTCTAATGCAAAGTAAGTTATGTAAGATGTTTTTGGAATGCTCATGACACTGAACATTATTGGCGCGGTACATGTTTCCTGCAATGTCATACATATGTGCAGATATGAAACTCTGCCATGTCATATCCCCAAACGTGTCTCATATGGCTTGGATAGATGCAGACAAACACAAAGCTGTGTTTCCACGCCCAGCAGAGGCATGCATTCAGGAACAATGGACTGGCCTATGCATCTTTGAGCACTTTGGCTCAAGAGGGAAAAATCACGCCCATTGCTGAACATGGCCGATCACCTCACCCCAGGGGAGTCGAGGAAACTTGTTACAAAGAAAGAGACATCTTTATCTCAGATTCCAGGGTAGAGCCTTATCTTCCAAGTAACATCACAGACTGGCGACAACCCACCAGTGAGGGGAGGGGCCTGGTTGCAAGATGCATCGCAACCAGCCTGTGTAGTAAGCTAATGTCATAGATCGTAAGAGACTGAAATATTAATCTTAGTTCAGGAGATAACTTATCTTTGAGTTAATTGTGATTAACTCCTTGATTCATTATTGATTTATATTAATCTGATTTTGATTCACTTAAAATCTTGCTGTAGTGAATAAAATTATCTGTTTTATCTAAAACAGTGCATGTGAATTGAGTGTGTGCAGAGACCTCACTTAGAGTGACAGAGCTGGTGCATATCAATTTCTTTGATAAATTGATGGACAAATGTAAATGAACTTGCAAGGTGCAGTGTACAGCACCTGAACCCTGCAAGATGGAAGTTCCCAGGCTTGCATCTGGGACTGGGGGTGTTTGCTGGGAGTCTATCCCATGTGTGGTTGGCCAGAAATGCTCCTTCACTAGGCCAGGGACCAATTACTCGCAGAAGACTGGGCGTGGGCTGACGCAGGAGTCAGTGGTTCACACAGCAAAGCAGAGTGAGTAGGGACCCAGAAGTGAGGAATTGGGGTGACACAGCTACACACCTTTCCAGATTGCAGTGGGGGAACATCACAAACTGCTAGTGGGCTTCAGCCTTCAGTAGCAAGTTCCTATGACATACAGGCTTTGTACATACTGTCGGCAGCAAATTCACCACGATCAGATCGATCTTTCTGAATCAATTGAGCAGTCAGTGTAAGTGTAGACCTGCCCACAGTTTGTAATTTTGGGAACGAAAGGTAAAGTTCAAAGTAGTTGCTACTAATTTTTAGACTGAGACAGTATCTGACAGATGAATGGGAAAAAGCAAGAAGTACTGTTTCAGTTATAGCATGATATGCTTTAAAGGCATAGAAAGCTTTTTTTTTTTTTTGTTATCTTCTAGACACCCTAAAATTTTAGCAGTGTCATGAAAAGAACTGGATTGACAGCATTCTAGACTCATAACTTCTCTTTATCCACAGACTTCAGAATAAGCAGTACAAGCTACCTGCACGCTCCCACCTATGCCAGGTCTGCAAGGATGAAAACTTGAATCATGTACATCAAATGTCATAGTCCTGTCACTGGCGGTATTAGTGATCAAGAGATCCTGTCAGTGTTCAGTAAACACACTGCTATCAAGCCCTGTGCTACCAAGAAGCAAGTGCTATCTAACTTGCTATCTCAGCAGCAGGCTGGCAAGAGCTGGGAATGCAAACCCCCCGTAAGGAATTCTGCTTGCTCCGTCCTGGGATCCTTAGGCCAGGTCTACACTTATCTGAAAATTTGGCAGCAGTCCCGTTCACTTCTTAACTTCCTTTGTGCATGGCGTCTTCCCTGTGCTGCGCCGACGGGAAATGTGTTCCCGTCGACGCAGTGCTACGCCACTTGAGGGGATGGTTTTAATGCGTCGACTTCAGGATCAATTGAGCGGGTCTTCACTGACCGCTCAATTGATCCGAAAAGATTGATCTGACAGTGGCGAATTTGCCACCGTCAGCATGTACGTAGCCTTAGGCTTTTGGTCACTGATTCAAATCTGGTACCAAATGGTGATGTCCAAAAAATCATTAACTTCTGGCAGCTGTTCGGTGCCCTATTTGATATGAGTAAGTGATCTCAATCTAATTCTTACATAAAGACAAATCCAGATAAAGTAACATCACTGCCATTTGGCACCCTTATTGGCAATCGCAGGAAACAGGCTAAGGAATGAATGGCCTATATTAAATCAATTGAAAAAACCCACAAAATTTGAAACCTGGGGAATATTTACCATTAGCATATAACTTTAAAGCAGGTCAGATATTGGGTTAAAATTATTAATATGGTCCTTAAAATGTTTGTTTAAGCCAGAATGTGAACCCCTTACACTGATGAGCAATTACTCTCAAATTGACCCACTGAGGTCAAGTGTGTAATTTCCTACCAGGATGAGCAAGGCTTTCACAATCTAGCCCCTAGAAAAGATGCAGTAGTGAAACTGAACTATTTCAGAATGTAGTTAACATCACTAATCTTATTGATCACACTAAAAAAGCATGTTCCCTTTCCTTTCACTATATATCGGTGTCTGAAAATGTTAACCAAAAAATGTCACAAAGGAACAGAATTTTCTTTTCTCTTTACAGATGTTAAGTAGGGTCTCCTGAATTAATCTGTACTTGCCGTCGGTTAGCTCTGAAACAGATTTGTTGATCTGCTGCCTGGTCTCCTCAGTTTTTTCTTTGAAATCTACTAGTTCCAGTTCAGATGGAAAGGGTCTCTTGGTGGAATTGATAAACTCCTGAAAGACACAAAGAGCCAAATATATCCCTGGTGCAATTCCACTGATTTAATATCCCTACCACAGGAGTTCATTTGACAGAGAGAGATCCTGTGAGCATCATCAACTCAGAGGTCCAACTAGAGTCAAGATTCAACTAAAGTACACAAGAGAATAAATTGACCTATGGCCCATTTTACCACAATTTGAGGCCACATTCAGGATCTTGCTATAGCAAATGACTGATAAAAACAGACTATTCACACAATCTACACCCTCAACATCGTGACAATATATTTGAAGAGTTTATTGTAATGGATGTTATTAGCCATCCACTTAAATGAGGTTGAAAAACAGTTTACACTATTAAAACTTTGTTTTCACAGGTTTTTTGTTTTCTGAAAAAAAATCACCTTTTGGGCTGAAATTTTCCATGGCTGGGCTCTGTCCAAAGAAGATTATTTAAAACATTTTAAATGAAATCTTTTCAGCCGTTTTTTAGTTCTGGGAGTTGAAAAAGCAAACAATCACTTTCCTTTTTTTTTTAAATTGTCACGCTTGTTTTTCCCCACACAAGTAAAAACATAGCCGAGCTTCAAAACTTGTCATACATCATCATAATACATGTGTGTGTAAATTAGAGGCACACTTACACACCATCCCTTTTTTTAACCTTTGGGCTCACGTGTTTAAGATCTGAAGAACTTGAGGTGAAGTAAATACTTAACCCAGCATAAATGTCTATTGTGCCTTAAAGCCTTATACTATAAAAGTTTTAGGTAGTTTAAATATTTTTGCAGCTGTAAGGAAGCTGACATTCTTATCCTGCCAGAAATGTTTAAAGTAGCTGAAAAGGTTTTTAACCATCTTAATCATAGGAGGTTATTTTAAAAGCTGATGCTGGCTTAATGATTTTCCTTTTTAAAAAAATCATGTTACATGCAAATACATCCTGTTAATGCAAAGTTAGTTGCACAGTGAAAGTCTCCAAAAAGCAGGAAATGCCTAAGTCAAGATTCCAGATGTAATGCTGATGTGCCCCTATTGTATGTGGTAATTCAGCTCCTGTTATCTGGATAAAGATGTGTAGCTTAATATATAGCTGTTCATCATAAAATACTTTACATAAAACCACCCAGGATATGCAATATAGAAGTGTTAATGTTGCTACTAGAAACTTAAATTTTCTATTTTCTTTTTGGTTTTTTATTAAGGAAAAGTTAAAATAAAACATTGACATTCTACTTTGTACATTACTTAATTGATGGTATTACTTCTTTGATACAATGTATCCTTGTAATAACAAATATTCCTAGTAAAAATAGGGAGCAAATGCAATAACACATAAAATTACCTATAAATGTGAGCAATATATTTTTTACACTATTGTAATTCCTATAATATATGCCTGCCTATGATTATAACACTATAGCTCCTCCTGGTGGCCCTAAAAATTGAATGGTCCTCTGTCTAAAATGGTGTGGTGACCCTTTGTAAGAATCAGCAGGTGATACAGATCTGATGAAGTCTAATAGTCTAATATACCCCCTAAAGACTATATCTAAAGAGACTTTTATTTAACTTCCACTAACCACTCAATACTTTAAATTAAAATTTAAGCATATCTTGTACTTGAAAACTTCAATCCTGATATTAGGAGAAAGAAATTGTAACTGGGGGGAAGCTATAGAGCAATTGTTGGAGAGGAGGAAGAATTTATTTCTGTGGTCTTGTTTTTCCTTAATTTAAAGTGTCACTAACTTGATATCAAGTCACTAACCAGTTGTGAATAAACAATAGTTTTAGGTACTAGATTTCCCTGACTCTCCATTCTAATTACTGTGGTTTTCCAATCATATATTCCATAACAAATAAGAGAAACTGACTCTATAGGGGAAACAGTAAAACTGACACTACACAGAATCCCGTTAAATGTTCAGCCCAGAATAACAAAGCGATAGATTTTTAGCTATCTTTAGGTGACTGCAGTCTCTTAGGTAAAACAATTTCAGACAATAACATTTTAAAGCTGATGAGCAGTGTGTTGCTAAGTTGTGCAGGATCTTCAAGGCTCAGAAAAGTCATTTATGTTTGATGGGAAAGGAAAAAAGGGAAAAAATAGGATGTGATCATATATTTAAAGATGATCATAATGTATGTGCACAAGGAGAGAGAAATAAGGTTGCATGGGCAGCTTTGGTTCTGGCACTTTGTAATTTTTGAATGCTTGACTTCGTAACTTCTTTTTTTTCAACAGTCCATACTAAGGTATAGCTAGTCAGTATTAGCTAGTTAGTAAACTACCATTATATCAATTTTACTCAAGGGAGCTTACTTTCTAAAGTTACTAAAACAGCCTGGGTAGGGAGAGATTTTTTATTATTAATAACTTCTATCGTGTCACCAGTAAGCTAGGCATTTTGATACGTTGGTTTGATTAAAACAAAACTTAAGAAAGAAATACAGGTTAAGTGGATAAAGGCATTTTAATTCTGAGGCCAATACAGTGACAGTTATTATGTTAAAATAACCATAAGGTCTGCATGGACAGTCCACACATTTGCAAAGCAGCATATCAAGTGTATTCCCTAACTACTTACCATGGTAGGGTTCAGAGACTTTTCTACATAGAGCCGTTTGACCATTTTCAGCGACAACAAAGAGCTGAGTTTGGAAACATCAGACGTTACTGTTTGGAACCCAAACAAAACATCTTTGACGTCTTCTAAATGGAGTGCCTGTTAATGAACATGTTAAAATATTAAACATGTTTCTTGGTCTTAAAACCCCTAGTTGTTC
Source organism: Emydura macquarii macquarii (assembly GCF_026122565.2). Taxonomy (NCBI): domain Eukaryota; kingdom Metazoa; phylum Chordata; order Testudines; family Chelidae; genus Emydura; species Emydura macquarii. The sequence continues at coordinate 18,119 of NW_027132962.1, forward strand.
AGTAATAAACAGTAATAGTATGTGGCCATTGTCATTCCTCCTTATATGTACATTGGCAACAAAGCTTCTTTCTCCGGTTATAAGCCCTGTTTGTAATCTCCCATAAATCTGAGGGTCTGTCTACACTAGAAACAGAAATCAACCTAATTTCTGCGGTGGTGCATGCCCACACTACCCTCTGTGGGTCGGTGGTGCACGTCCCCACCAGGAGTGCTTCCACCGACCTAAGAGGAGCAGTGTGGGGAGCTGACAGCCCGACCTCTCAGCTCTGCTGGCAGCTCCCTGCCAGGAACCTGGCTGCCCCATGGGCTCCTGACAAGCTGCCTCCCCGTCCACTCCCTGTTTCCTGCCAGGAGCGGGGGGGAAGTTGCCCAGGGCTTCTCGCCTCCCTGTTCCTTGCTGGGAACAGGGGGGAAGCCACTCAGGGCTTCTTGCCCCCAGGGAGCAGGGTCCAGCTGCCCTGCTTCTCACTCCCTTCCCACTCCAGCCAGGCAGCCGGGTCTTCACTGACTGCTCAGTCGATCCAGAGAAGTTAATCTGACGGCAGCAGATTTGCCACCCTCAGTGAAGACAGCCTCAGTTCCCAGCCAGGAGTGGGGTCCATTCTTGCTCCAACTCCTAATTGGGAGGTGGGTCCAGCGGCCCAGCTCTTCTGGGGAGTAGGGCACAGCTGAGTTCTAGCTGCCCTTTTCTCTTGCTGCCCCTTTCACTGCAGGAGCCATGAAATTGAGAAGACAGCAAATAGCAGATGTAAGTAATGCAGTGTCTACACAGACACTGCATTGCCCTAACTACGTCAACATAGACCTTATGCCTCTCATGGAGTTGTTATATTGTGTAGTACGGCACTTACATCAGTGGGAGGAAGACTGTAGTGTAAACACAAATATAATTAGGTCGACCTAACTGTGTAGTGTAAACCAGCCCTAAGGGCCTGATCCTGCAACTTCATTTCTGGAGGTAGTCTCAATGAAATCAGTAGGTCTACTCATGCAAATGATGCTACTTACATGTCTGTCTTTTCAGCATTGGGCTGTCACTGTCCCGAAATTCCAATCCTCCCCAAAAAACTTGGAGTAACCCCTTTTAGGCCTGAGAAAATCTCATTCTTAGTGTCAGGACAGCTGAACTTTTTTAAAACTTTGAAGCAAATTACAGAAGCTTTTCTGAGTTATAGGAAATATTACCATTTTTTACATTAGAAAAAGTTATTTTTACTCACTGACCTTGAAAACAGTATGGTTGCCGTAGTTCAAACTTACGCATTTACATATCCCTAAGAATTAGTGAACAGGGCAGGGCAGTTTTTAAACAACACAATGGTATATAAGCTATTTCAGGGGTGGGAGAGGGGAAGTAGGATTGCTTAAAGAGTAATCAGGTACCGGCAGCTGCAGTGACATGAAAATGCAGCTGATGATTGGGTAGCTAAATCAAAAATGCAAAGCCCAACTATTCAAAAAATCATAGTCAGACTCCAAAAGGTCATGAGATTGCTTTAAAGATAGTTAGACTTTAAAAAAAATCCAACATGCTTTCTTTTCTTTTTTTTTTTTAATTGTCTTCTGGTTCCTGAGTCTTTATTAGACTGCACTGCCGTCATGTTTTTATGCTTTTCTCTGCAACCATGAAGGCAAGAAACTTTCTTTTTAATGTAAGCATAGGTTTTTTTACATAGTCGCCTGCCACTAAGAGCTGGGGCTATAAGAAAATAACCAAATATCATGAAACTAGCAATTAAATTCAGAGAATTAAGGACACATGTTACCCCTTTAAGTGTGAGTGCTGATTTTTGCTTTTGGACAGCGGGAGGAGATTTTCTAGCAGTTTCAGTCTGAAGGTAGCCTTCTAAATGCCATTGAGTTTGTCATACTGCTTTAAAAAAAGCCCCACCCTGCTCTCATCCGCCCCCCACTGGTCATTAGAGCTTCTATCTCAAGATCTTGAAATGGGGGATAGGGAATAGTAGAGAGTAATTTCCCCTTCCCCACATCATTCCTGCCCCTGCAGATGTAATGTATTCACTGCCAGTGTGCACACACTGTAACACCCCTGCAACTGTAACCCTCTATGTGCTTCCACCTCACCAGGTATAAGAGAGAGAGCACACAACATTATTAATGAAATGTTCAAGGATGATTCCAGAAATGTGACTGGCTAAGAAACAGGGCATTATCTCTATAGAACTGTTGTGTAAATACCATCGGATGGCTATCCCTTACAGAACAAATAAAAGCTCTAAGCCTATTTCATTTTCTTTCCAGTTTTTTTTTAACCATAGCAAACTTGTCTTGGCCAGGCCGCCTCCATTATCTCCTCATGAAAAGTGCCACACCTGGATTGCTGCTGTTTAAGCATGGAAAACATATCTGCATGGAAATTCCAGCATACATGAAGCAGCAGTTAGTAAAGATGCAATCCCATTAGTTACCCAGCAGGGGGAGACTTTTCAGCAGTTTGCACATCAGCAACACTTTCAGAGCTATGGCAGGGTTTGTCTACCCAGGACACTGGCACCTAGCAAGCAGGGTGCTGGAACAATTTGTATAGTGGGGGGGCTGAAAGCCATTGAACCAACCTTTTCAGACTCCTGTACCCTTTTCAGGAGTTTGATTTGTCTGGTGTACCCCAAGTTTCACTTCACTTAAAAATTACTTGCTTACCAAATCAGATATAAAAATACAAAAGTGTCACAGCACACGATTCCTGAAAAATTGCTTACTTTCTCCTTTGTACTTATAAAAAAAAATCAAGGGAATATAAATAATGTATTTACGTTTCAGTGCATAGTATACAGAGCAGTATAAACAAGTCATTGTCTGCATGACAGTTTTTAGTTTGTACTGACTTCGCTAGTGCTTTTTATGTAGCCTGTTGTAAAACCAGGCAAATATTTAGGTGAGTCGATGTACCCCCTGGAAGACCCCTGCATCGCCCCCAGGGGTACACGTATCCCTGGTTGGGAACCACTGCTGGAAATCACTTTAAACCAGAGGGTGCAGCAGCTATACAATGCTCCTGGCAGCCATGGGCCGAGGCAATAGTTAAAGGACATTATCAAATTACTCATAATTTTTAAAGCATTTTTACTGACCACTTTTTGTGTAACATTTTTAAAAGCCTGAAACTTAACCTTGTTTCTGTTTCTGCTTCTCTGTCTGAGCTTGTTCACTTATTAGAGTGGGGTTCAAAGGTGAGTTGCAGAGCAGAAAGGAAAATGAGGAATGTACGGACTGGAAGGGACCTCCAAGGTCCAGTCGCCTGCTAGTTCAGGCAACCCCTTCATATAATCCCATTTATAAATTTATCACGCTGCATCTTAAAACTAGTTCAATTGTTTTTTTCCCTTCTCCTATTGGGAGATTGTTCCAGAACCTCACTCCTATGATGGCTTTAAAACATTTTCTAATTTCCATGGCCAGTTTCTACCTCTTTTGAATTAGACACAGATTTATGTGCTGAATTATCTCACTAGCTGGGCTTGGCAGGGTTGGGGGCTTGGGAATGGAGTATCATTCAGCAGAGAAAGAAGTTCTGCAGTTTATTTTTATTATATTTGATTATTTTCCTCTTTGAAAAATCGTCTCCATGTTTTTTGGCTCACTGAAGAGCTCCTGGAATGCCCGGTTACGTGACATTGCAAATATCAGAAGGCTCACTGCAGTCTGTTGAATGAATGGTGTCACAAAATAATGCATTCTATGCAATCTTCAGTGACTGATGAAGTACCAAGAGATTTCCGGAAGTAGGAAAAATGAATTTGAAAAGTTAATAAAAGTTAAACCTTATTTCTGTGCAAAATGTCCCTCAGAGTTTGATTAGTGGGGCACCTAGCATATAAATCTGTGCTTAACTCAGTTCCCAGTTTGCTGCTCAGTTCACCTTTACATAATTACCAAACCATGGCAATCCTGTAGAGGGTAAAAAATAACTGTAAATGTTTGCATTCACATAGTGACATGGCAGCTAGCTGTGGTGTGATTGCCACCCCAAATCATGATGCAAGTTCATCATGTATAGACTTAACATCATGTTACAAAATCCCACTGAGATGCTACATTGCATTGTTATACACTCCTTTAATATTCAGGCACAGGGAAGGAAAAGGGCGTGGTTTAGGTTGTGCTTTGTTCTACTGCATTACGCCTCTCTTGACTACTTTCAGGGGAAAGGGTGAAGTTTATTGCCCATAGAATTAAGTACTTTTACTACTGATGGATTTTGGCAAAATTCATGTTATACATGTTTCCCTAGACATCCCTGCAACGGACTCTGCTGTAAGAACACCAGGCCTATCGTGAGTAGGCATTGCCAGTCATGTCAAATGATGATGTAGGGGGAAAAGCCATTCTCCAGATAGTTCAGTGGTCTCAGGTGTGCACTAAACCACAGCAGAACCCTGGTCTGAAAGAGATGCAAGGCTTGATGGAATAGATCATGGTACCACCTAAACCATGCCCTTTCCCACACATACACATGCCAGAAGAGCGTTTACTGGATATTATTACATGGCAGGGGAGTTCAGCTTTAAAAATGAATAAGTAAATAAATAGTCCGTAATGGCCAGTTGCATAATTTTATACCTCAGATTGAAGCTAGAGGCTCACCTTTATCATTTGGGTTGCGGTGTCACCTTTGGTAGCTTTATGCGCCAGAGCCAAGGAAGTTGAAGTACACAGTGGAGCAAAAACAATATTGGCTGTTTTGTCCTTCTCACATAATTTTTTGAACATATCCACTGCAAAGGCAGTGTTTGCGAGACGCAGCGAATCTATAGCCATTTTCCTGAAAAAGATAAGAAAATACTAATGTAACTAAAAAACATACTGCTAGCTCGTGCCGGAATGATTCTGGGGTGCAGCCCTGATCCGTTCATTGTCACTGGGGAATGGATATCTGAATAAGGATGTGATGGGTTAAGAACTTCCTAAAACCCTTAAATACCTGCACATTCAGGCTAGGTTTGGGGCAGCCAAAGTTTGCGCAGCATAGAACAAAGACCGCTGTCTAGGGGCTGCAAGTTACACCTATGTCCAAGAAGAGCATTCTGAGCAGCACAGTCAGAACAGCCATCCCCGCTAGCAGCTGGCAGCACAATCCAGTACATTACATAAGCCTAGATCACACAACACCAGCAGCAGCAAGGGAGAGGTTTGGTCAGATCAAGATGGAACAGTGCACGTTGCGACACAGACAGGGACGGATTTACACCTTACATGCCCCTAAGCACGGCATCTTCAGCACTCCCAGTGCCTACAGCTGACCTTCATGTTTTCCACATGGGGGAGGTGATGGGGGTGAGAGGGACAGGCCAGCTCTGTGGCAAGGGTGTGAAAGAGGGAGAGGGGCTGGGTCAACCAGCTTGGCCACCTCCGGAGGGGGGAATGTGCTCACCTCTGGGCTCCAGCTTCTGGCCTGGCCAGGGGGCGGGGCCTCCGGGGGAAGAGGAGATGCAGGGGGTGGGACCGTGAGAGGAGGAGGAGCAGGGGGTGGGGCTAGAGTTCCAGCACTTGTGCAGAGCCCCCAAATTGGCCGTGGGCCCTGGGCATGGGCACAGTTGGCCCGTGCAATAATCTGCCACTGTTTAGGTGCCCCTAGAACTCCAGTGCCCTACGCATGTGCCTACTGTACCTAACTGGAAATCTGGTCCTGGACCCAGAGGGTCCATTTTTTATTTAATCTATTTTTGATTTATACAGTTAAAATATACAAACTTAAAAGGTATCTCTCTTGTGCTCTAGGCACCCCTGACTCTGAGACAGTCTCTGACAGTCCTGACTCTGTTTCATTGACCTTTGTGTCTCTTGGTTCACAATGAATTGTTCCATCAAAGCCTATGATGAATTTTTGTGCATGTCCATCTTCTAGAGCATAAGTTCGCATTCCCAGGTTGTGACTAGTGTGACCCTCACTAGTGCTCAGCAAAGAGCAGGCTGGACCTGTAGGCTGGGTTTTTTCAAAGAAACCTAAATGAGTTAAATGCATTGTTGTATCCTTTTGAGACTAAATCCCATTGAAATTCATTGGGAGTTGGGTTTCTAATTCCCTTAGGTTTCTACGGAAATCCCAGCTGAGATGATGACTTATCATTTCCAGCTATTTAAATTGCTTTCCTAAGGTTTTTATATGTAAGCAATTACTGTCATTGCCACAGGGATATTAAGTATTCTGTGAACTCAGGAAGGGAAAGGGAGGCGTCCATGAGACAATCTTTGTATTAAAATATGGTCCTTGCTATGAAAATGTTTGGGACCATTTTAATCTTGTAGACTGTCAAATTATTGGGAACAGATCTGAGCTAAATTCAGCCCTCATGTAAGCACGTGTACCTCAACTGTAGTGTAGTCAATGAGCCAAATTTGAATAGTAGAATCTAAGTTGATGACACACCTCTGGGTTTACAGAAGAATATGGCCCATTGGTTTAGTTAATTTGGGCCAAATCTGTCCCCAGTACTATGATGTCTAGAAGATGGAAATGTGGAAAAAGTCACCTTAACTGCTCCAACAGTGTTTCTCTGTGAAGTAACAAAGGAGACAGAGAAAAAAAGTTTCTGAAACATTGACACCAATGGGAGTCTTACCATTGACTTGAAGTATTGTACCCTGAGACCTTAACAAAGGGCTCTTAGGTATGTGCTTGTGATGAACTAGGAAATATCTGTATTGTTTTTTATTAATACAGTGCATGTCTCTGTGTGGTTGTTTGTGAGTGGTTACTTACTATAGAGTTAGATCAAAGGGGTTGTTAAAGGAATCAGGCAGGAAAAGCAACACAATGGCCTGGATAATCAACATCCCAACAAACACTCAGACACAATAGCCAGGTTTATAGCTGTGAAGAGACAACTCCTCAGCCTCATTGACACAGTTGTTTTGTCAAGGCTAAGGAGAAAGAGATCAAAGGAATACTAAGCTATTAAAGGACATGAGGCCTAGAAGCCCAAGCATGAATTTTGCACTGCTATTTTTAACCCTGTAGCACAAACCCAAGTCAGTTGACCCGGGCTCTGAGACTCGCTGCCGTGAGTTGGGTGGTTTTTGGTTTGATTTTGTTTTTTGGCAGGGTAGATGTACCCAGGGAGAGCTTACTGTGCACCTGACAGTTTCTCCCAGTCAGAGATGAATGCTGGCAGGCCTGAGGGTAATTTACAAAAAACAGCAAGAGAAGATTAAGGTGCAGGTCAGACTCATGCAATATAGGCCTTTGTTTGTCTTTACCCTTGTGCTTTGTATCTTTGGGGGAATTCATAAATAATGCTTTGTTTTGAGGACACTGCTTTTGAGCTGCTTTAAACAACTCACTGGTCACAGGTCCCTAGAGTGAAGGGTTTACAGCTGCTAAACACTGTAGGGCTGTCACATAAACATAGTTGGGAAACAGGGTATGGTAGCCCAGAGACCCAATCAGGGTTTGTTTGAACTGATTGGCTCCACCCAGAGTGAAGTACAGGCAGCCTGGCCTGTCACCAATAGGGTGCACTCAAGAGGAATGAGAAGGGGTCAGTTTGCCCTGTAGCTATGACAGTGCTGTTACCAGAAAAGAAAGCAAAATTATAACAAAAATTATCGTTTTTGGGCTGTTAAAAATACAGAAGTGAATCCAGACAACTTCACATTTTTTACATTTGTCTCCAAATTAAATTTTAGATTCAAATCCTAAAGATCTGATCCACATCCAGAATTTTTCTCCTTAATTTGAAAGGGAAAGCTAAAGCTACAGTGTAAGAACCTTAAAGTTTTCTCCAAATTTCAGTGAACCTTTCACAGTCTATTCACTTCAGTTAGAGATGGGTCTTGACTAGCTTTGATGACTTAACCTTGATGACTTGACTAGCTACTTAGTATTCTACTACATTCTCAAACATTTACTTAGCTATTTTACATCTCTGTCATCATAATCAGAAAAGATCCCAGTGGAGACGAGCAGCAGGGTATGTTGGAACTGGAAAGAGAACCACTAGCCTATGTGGACAGTGGACTATCTGTAATCAGGTATCTGTTTAATATTGCATGTAGCAAATTCTTTTTTAGCACATTGTGAAAAAATTTATACACACCCACCTCCATTTACATAGTAAATGCAAAGACTTTTGACTGCATAAATTCCAACATTTGTGTGCACAAACTAGGTACATGTGATGTGCATGCACAAAGCTGTGTGTATGCAGAAAGATGCTTGATAGAGGACCCTATTAAAATATGGCCCTTTCTCTTTAGTAATGACTTCCAAAATAAACAGTAATATTTGTAAATTTTTATGAGAATACATATGTGTGTATATTACTGTGTCTGCTGTGCACTAGAATTAACTTGTCATATTAATAGTCAAGTTTGTTTTGTTAGAGAGGGCCTTTTATAAGAGAAATAGCTTTGATTTCTTTTGAATTAACTTACTTTACAAAAGTGGATCCAGAATTATATACAGAAGTATTTGGAGATATCTTCAGTATAAAAGACACTATGTAAAAAGATTATTGAACTGTACTGCACAATTTATTAATGTGAAGCAACCAAATGGCATCAGATTAGCTCCTTGTTTAAAAAACACACCTAACTTGCACTGCATTCTTTTAAGGTTTTCCCAGCGTTAGTGAATATTGCCAATGGGTTAATTTCCTCCCACAGCATAAAAGTATCACAGCAAAGCTTTGAGGAGAAAAGTTTTAAAAAACATTGATCACTGATAAAAATTAAACTTAAATAAACATATAAGTAAAGTGTTGTTTGTTTTACTATAAATTTATTGTCTACTTTTCAGCCAGAGTCAGTCTTGCAGTATGTATGTACCTGTCTCCCAGCAAAATGCTTTGGTAAACATATGCCATCAATGTTCTATCATTTTTACCACAGCTATATGTCACAACATGGTGTACATAGTGAGGCATTGGAACGTGCTTTATGTGCATTGTGAGGCAGAAGACAGAGAGCCAAGTGTCTGCTACTACCCAAGAACTGCAACCAAATCTACAGCTCTTCAGATCATCCACAGATGGGCATGACTTATTTCTAGTAGACTACATGTATAGCTCATTAATTTTACATTTTGTATTGAACTCTTACGTAAATGTACCTTTAAATTCTGAGAAGCCAAGATTACACAGTTTGTCCTTCCCGTGTGGGAAAAGCATGCTTAGAAAATAGCAGAGAAAACCTATTGTGTTGATTTATTCAATTCTAAGTTTCTCTATCTTTTTTTCCTTTCCCTAAACTATTTAAATTTCTTCTCCATACCCCAAAAGCCAGGCTGCCCTTTCAGTTTAGGGCTCAACAGTTATTTTAAACATGGAATAGAACAGTTACAAGAGACAAGGAGGAAAGAACAGTTAAAAACTGTCCTTTTATTCCTCCTAGAGTCTCTTTCTCTCTTATGCCCTTGCTAATTGCACACATTCACCTTTGTGTGTGTGCCTATATGTAAAAGATTACATACCCACATGCCCTCCTAGGCTGCCTGCATCGTTACATACACACCTGCCCCCCACCAGCGTCTACATTTTTACTTGTTTCCCCATGCTTCTAATACTATGAAGGTAGGGATTATTTTGTTTCATTTTCAGTAATGTGGTCCCAGCCACATACTATTGGGAGTTGGTGCACAAGTGTGACATCATCAAAAAGACAACTGACCAATCAGAATGTGGTTCTGGACAATCAGTCTCCTTGACAAGACTTAACAAAATGTAGAATCACTTGATGCAGAATAAAATGTGCAATTTAGCTGAAAGATTTTCTTTTTAAATGATAAACTGTACTCACCATCAGAATATGATATATTATACCTGAATCTGGCCCTTCCAGACTGTAGCTAAAAGAATCTACAAAGCCATAATAGAATTATTATTCTCATAATTTATGAAAATCATACTACTGTGGAAATGCATGTATCAGTGTCTGACTTTGATTTCCAAGAGAGCATAAGTATGAAAATTTTGCAAAATTGAGTGAAACTCTTTTTCCTTATTCCAGTAAAAAGCTGCAACACATGACTTTGACATCTTTCCCATCCATTTCTATTGGTAACTCTGATATTGTTGGAGAAAAATGAATGGATATGACCAAAGTTTCACTCTTCTTTTGTAGTCTAGTGCATTCCTTACCGAAAACTGGTGGTATTGCATGAAGAACCTCTCATTGTACTGTATAGTGATACAATAATTAGTCCTATTTGAGAGATTTTTCCCCAAATAGATTCTATTTTTGAGATGATAAACTACTGTATATTTATAATTTCTGTTTTCCAGTGATCTGATTGCCATCAGTAAAATGTAGAATGTCTGTTTGAAAAGGCTCTGAGTATAACTTCATCATTTTTTGAGACACTGTATTGGTATAGGAAGAATAATGCCTAATCCACCATTTATTTTCACCTGCACTTATCAAAGATTGTTGCTGTGGGTTATAAACCAAAAGTCTTTTCATCTGGTTCTATTCTTTCTGGTAGTGTGTAGTTGGATTGTTTGCTCTTCTTTGAAGTTTCTAGGGCAGGCAGAAATCACAGATAGTATCCACTAGAGAAAGGTTTAAGCTACCCAAGGGTCCCTTGGGTTGGCAACTCTCTGTAAATTTATGGACGGTCAGTAAAAAAATGTACAGTTTTAACACTGTCCATAAACCTGCAAATAAATGAAAATGCCTGTGAAATTGGGTAGCAATAAAACATGGTATTTTGACCTTGATTGTTGTTCAGAATCACTTCTTGTGTCATACAACTACACTGACCATGACTTTATCAATTTCCTGTTTTCTACTATTGCACACGCTCAAAGAACCCATTGATCAACTAACTGCAGCTAAACCAAAATTGCGTAATTCCGAATTCCTGTGTACAGCATATCGTGAGTGAGGACACACTTTTGTGACATTATTGTATCATTTGTGGTATGTTTAGTGATGTCAGTAAAAAATTGACCATGTCAATAAAAAAAATCAACTTCAGATCTTCATGTCAGTAAAAACTAAAATGCAACGTTCGCAACCCTGCCAAGGGAGAAGTTGGAGATTATGAAGGAATGATATCAGGGAAGGCACAGAGCATGGACGGTGCTTCACTTGATCTCCCAGTAGGTGGGCAGGAGCTTTCCTGGATGAATGATAGTTAGCCAACGGGTGGCTGAGTTGGGCACTGTGTCTACAGACAAACCTCCTTGGCTGACAGCTCTTGAAAATGGAGCCAGGAAAATAGGCTTCTAGCATTTGGAGTGAAGGGGAAGAGGAAAGAGACACCAGCAAAACCCTTTCCCCACAAGGTGCAATTGTATGTCTTTTTAGAAGTGCAGGAAGCTGATGTCTGTTCTTCCCAACTCCTGCTGGAGCGATCCAAGTGTCACTCAGCCTCAGGGTTGGGCCAGTTCTTGCTTCCTGAGCACCCACCCACTGGGAGGAAGCAAAAATAACTTTCATTCTGGTGACACCCATCACCCTCTCATGGCTGCACCAATGGGGATGGATGAATGAGTTTGTAAAGATACCCAGCCTGAACTTCACCATAAACCTTGAACTAGATAAAATTCAAATGTTATGTAAGGTTTGGATCAGTCGGGATAAGCATCTGTGGTCAGATCAAGTGCTGTGGTTCTGACTGGAGTAAAAAAACAAAACAAAACACACAGTAGGCTTCCTCTGACCCATGGAATCCCAGCACACGAGATCTGAAGACAGCAATTAGTCCAGGTCCAAGAGAAACTGGAAGATCTGCTGAGGCCTCACCACCCCCGCACCATATTGATTTGGCAGATTGTCCGCAAAGATTATGATCCCTATTGCTGATAGAACACTCCCTGATCCACACGGAGATTAGAGAAAATAGGGAAGAATTACCTGGGTCCAAATTGGAGCAATCAATCTATCTTTTGTATTCAGAGAGAAGGGATCAGTGTGGAGGAACAACTGAGGGAGGGGAAAGATGGGATCAGAAGAAAACAGTACATCTGGATCGAAAAGAAGGCAGAAGAATGTGAATCAGCTTGGCAGGGAGCCTAAAGACCTCAAGTGAGGAAAAGCTCAAGATAACCATTCAAAGTCTGCATTATCTGCCTTTACAAAATCATTTCAGTATCACACAGAACCAGTTTCAAACTCTATTCATACCTTCAGATCATTGGTTTTAATGATCCTTTCACACGGAGTAGCCATGGTCCAATTATAGGTGAATGAGGATCTCCTGTCAAAGGTGTATGAGATTTCGAGGCTCTTGACTTGATGTCTAATGTTTGAAAGGAAGCTACCATATTAAATATTATGGAATATCAGACCCCTTTACAGGTTTTAGAGCTTTGGGCCATGTCCCTCACTTCCCTGCCATGAAAGCCTTGTGAGCAGAAAGAGCTAAAGAGAGGAGGTTTGGGACTTCAACTGAAGGAAAGCCCATTAACAGACCTAGAAAGACTACACTGGTAAATTTCTAATAAAAGCAAACTGCAGAGAGACCCAACTGTTAGCCATTAATCACAGGGAGGAATCAAGAAAAAATTGGATGGGGATTAAAAAGCTGCATCATAGGTTCCTACTGCGCCCTTCGTTCCCCACCCCAAGGAAATAATAGGTCAGCATCTGTACAACTGCCCAAGGCATAGTGGCACCTTTTATGCACAATTGGCTTGTGACCCACCTGCATTTGGTTTTAAAAAACTGTAGGAAAAGACATTACAGAAAAGCTTCACGCATAGAAGATAACTGGGAGGTTTTAGAACAAGTTTGGGGAGTCCTTACTGAAAGGAGTTTCTTGGTGCAATACATAGTTTTAACTTCATTTCCGAATGCAACAAAAATCTTTAGAGATAGTAAGGAACAAGCAAACCTAATCAGAGACCTAAATATAGCATATTCCTTTACAACAGATAGTAATCAGGACAATATTGATATCCATGTTGAGACCTGGATGGCTCAGAGGACTGGTAATATGGTAGGAAGCTCTTAATCTTTGGGTCTCCTGTTTTGAATCCAGCTGAATCAGACTCAGCAGTGACCAAGTGAAAGTGCTCTGTGAGAAATGACTTTAATCTCAGGCCAGATTCCAAAAGACAGTATCTACAATACAATAACTGCCAAATGGATGTACTTTTGGCCTGTCTACGTAGAGCAGAAACAGTTAAATCACCATGGAGAAGGACCATCTATTCAGAGGCACCCTTGTGTGGGGCAGTGGGTGAAAGCCTGCATCCAATCCTGGGGATAATGATTGCACTTTAATTCCGGGAGCTATCAACGTTACCACTGTGTTCCCTTCAAGACTGACAATGAATGTGAGTTTTCACTGAGCAGCGTAAACAGTGTCAACATCCTATGTCCATGCTTGACATGTAGGATATCAACCTTTAAAACTACAATAGGCTCAATTCAACCCTTAATCAATTTATGTTAAGGAAGAAAGGTAAAAAAAGAACTAGAAGGCTTTTGTGTGTCATTTTTAAAAGAAGCAGAAGAAAATAAGACTAGTTCTCCTATTGGCAGATCATCCTGAGATTTATAAAGAATCCAACCATGTGAAAGATATGATCTCCTCAGAACTGTCGTTTCTTTAAACTGTGCAAAGTACAGACCTGGTCTGTTGACTTCAGTGGGAGCAAAGAGTTTTACATTGATTTTATTGGAAGAAGGATAAGGTCTTGTGTCAAAAATCTGAAAAAGAAAGCAACTTTAGGAAGAGGAAACAAACTGAACCAAAAAATGTACTGTGCCTACATAAGGAGTGAATTAAGGAGACTAAACAGCCATGCTGAAAATCAGAATGATAATTAGGTTAACGTCCCAACCCCACAGTGCAACCTAGTCAGGATTAGTCATAGTATACAGACAGCAGAGCAGAGTGTACACACCCATATAGAAAATGACAGGAAAATTCCTTCTGCATCAGACGCTCTTACAACAGTTTAATAGTCTAAATCCTAAAACATACATGAAGGGTGCATTGACCACGTAATACACAATCAGATTGTAACACAGAGAGAGTAATTTCTACAGTAGAAAGTATGAAGATATTAATCATTCCTACTCTTTACAGCCACGGCTGCCTGACATTATTCACTATTTACAATACCTTTCTTTCCACTGAAAGGGTGTGACTTAGTAAAAAGCAACTGGCTTTGGGTGGAACTGAAAAGCTCTGCTGAATGAAACAAAAGAAATACAAGGAGCAGTTTGAAATATTACAATTTTCTTACAGGCCCATGTCCCCACTTGCTGATATTTTACAGTGGACGTTAGTTAGAGGTGAGTAAATCATTTGATCTGCACTTACCTTGCTAGGCAATAATCCTGGTAAATGAAGAGACAAGAATTAAATCGGCACAGCAGAAAGAACTAAGTGTTTGTGGTGACACGGCACAGAGCAGAAAGATGATGATTAATGCCACTCCCACTTTCCCAATCTTAATTTGTGCATAGACTCTCTCTCTTTTTTTTTTTTTTTTCTTAATCATCCGTCTTGGCAACTCATACACAGTAGGAAAATAATGATTCAGACTGGAGCTGCTGTTGCTTGCATAGCTTTCATAAACGACAACATGCTCCAGCAAGCAGCAGCGATCTTTGGATGTTGCCTTCAGCAAATGAATTACAAGCGCACTGGACTGGAAAGGGGGAAGATGCTAAAAGACAGAAAATAAGAAGGAATGAGCAATTAAAAGATCTTCTTACCAAAACCAATGCTCCAGGATACACAGAAACTCAGGCTACGTGGGGAAATGACACACAGAAAAAATAAGCAAATTACATATGTGCACATTGCCACTTTAATGTCTAATGTCCTTTTTTTTTTTTTTTTTTAGTTCTCAAGTAATGTTTCACTATTTTAGGGTGGCCCTGTGTGCATTTGAATTATTTTCTTCTTAAAAGCACCATGCTAGATTGGAACTGGTCTCTGTGCCAGGTGCATGAGTGAGAGAACCAGTAACATTCCCCCTTCTTGCACCTCTAGCATAAGGGCTTACTGAAACTGCAGACATGAGCGTGCTCAGGAATAAAAATTTGGCCCCTTGGCCTCACTCTCTCTGCCCGGCCTCAGGGCAGGAGGAGTTTTGTGCCCCCATCAATTATTGGGCGGTGCCCATGTCCCTGCTTACAACCCCTTCCCCCGCCATGTGTACACCCCTGACTACAGACCATGCTCTTGTGAATGCAAGGACTGCACTGCCCATTGGGACACTAGCTCCCTTTCCCCCACACCTTTGCAATGGCCATTAGACAGAGCTGCCTGCAGAGGGGAGCACATGCCCCTGTGCTTCGTAGGAGCTCCTGGATGCATCATGCATTTATGTGGTACAATGTCTAAGCTCCTTTTGAGGCAGTACAGCTCCACATCACCACCAGTGCAGGCTAGTACCTTAGTAGCACCATGTGGCCCTATGTGCTGGGATCTTTGGGTGCTATTGCAATAGAAAAAGTGATTTAAAAAAATCATAAATCTGTTTTCAGACTTGAAATTCTGACATTTAGAGTTGACTAAAGGGAAGTAATCAAAAACCAGAGAATATCTTTCCATTCACTTCAAATGTAATATGTACTCAGACACAATTGGAATTTGAAAGTTGAGAAGAATATATGAAGCTGCAGTTTCTCATTTCATTTTCCATATACTCAGGTTAACAGCCTACACTGTGAACTCCTAATTAGCAGTATTTGCTCTCAAAGAAGCTCTTTAAACCCAAACCCTTCAAAGGAAATCTGTTGTATTCCAAGAAGTGACTAAGATGAGATTTGGTTTCAGTCACTTACCCAGCAATTGCAATTGAAAGTGCTTTCACTTTGCAATAATAGGTGACCTCATAACAAAGAAAAAGGAATTAGTGTGTTTAAAGAAGCTAATTAAAAGAACCTGTTGGTCAAACATGCTGTGTGAAGCTATGGAACCAATGCTTTTGTTTTCCTGTTTGTGTGATGATGACAGTCATTTTGTTCTCAGACTTGTTGCAGCACCCACAAACACAGGTACGCTCTCGCAAGGCTTTATTTTTGTTCTTGTTCATCCTAATGTAAAATAAAAGGCATTCTGACTGCAAAAACATGTTTGCTCTGTGTGTATGGAAAAATGTTGCAAACACTTACTGCATTACCATAAATTAAAGGGCAACAACACCACAGTACACCTTGGTGAGCTAGCCAGGTTTATTGTCATCGTGTATCTGTTTGTATTTTCCATTGGAGAAATTATTACAAAATTAGAATATAGTCATGCCTGCTGCACACAACAGCTACTGGGTTCCACTCAGAGGTGCACGAGAAATCCAAGGCCAAAGTTTGCAGTCTTTACTGTGGCAAAATTTCCAAAATTTGGTCCATTTTGAAAGGGTTTGAAAGCTTTCAGTATATCTTGATTCCACTGAAACAGCAAAACACACATCCACTTCAAAACCCTTGCAAACCTAAAGTTAACAGAGTTGAAATATCAGTTATTGTTTAGCATACATTTAATAATAATGAGGAATTCACTATTTTTGCAGCTGGCACTATGATACCAACAGGCGGTACTGCAATTATGGTGCTTGTGAATCTACAGATGCAATCATGTGATGCTAGTGCTGATATCAGTGTTTAGGTGGAATATCCCCAACCCTTCCTATGGAAATGCAGAGCTTCCATGACATGAGTGTTACTGCTAGCATGGCAGTAAAATTCTGGCACCTTCATAGAAACAATAAGCTATGTGGCATGAGGAGCACGGTTTGATGTTTTACATTTGACTGGCCTTAAATTTTGCTCTGTCAGGGAGAAGGGGGAAAGCAAGAGAAACTAGCATGAAGTCTTTGCTTGATCTTTGTAGGAGACACCAACTAAAACTTGCTGGCTCATTCTTAGCAAATTGTCTCACTCTGTTGATTGAATGTTTGGTTCCACCACCTTCTACAACTGCCACAGACCATATCTACCTTTCATTATATTATTTTTGTTCAATCTACTCTAAGCACTTACAAGACTTGTCCATTCTGACCTGAATCTCCCCTCATTATGTTAAAAATAAATAGATTCAAAACTATTTTTACTAACAGTGTAATAATCAATATTTTCATGGTCATGAATTAGAGAGAGAGGGTAGATGAGGCAATATCTTTTATTGGACCAACGTTTGTTGGTGGAAGGCATAAACTTTTGAGCTGCACAGAGCTCTTCTTCAGGTCTGGGGAAGGAAACCAGTGCGTCTGCACTGCATACAAGTTGCAACAGACCCCTCATGCTTAACAATCTGTCCCAACTTGTATTTAGGTCAGATACTCTGGTTTCCTTCCCCTGACCTGAAGAAGAGCTCTGTGAAGCCTGAAAGCTTGTGTCTTCCACCAACAGAGATTGGTCCAATAAAAGATATTGCTTCACCCACCGTCTCTCTCTCTCATATCCTGGAACTAATATGGCTACAACAACACTACACCTGAATTAGAGAGCTCATATTTAACTCCTTTAACTAGGAAAACAGATATAATTTGAAAGAAACTGGGTGACACGGGAAGAGTGGGAAAGTGATGTGAAAGCATTTTAAACATAAAGTCTGAAACTTCCCATGGACTGGAATTATAATCTGTTGCCATACTATCAATGAGTCTTTGTTCCTTTTTTCCAGATAATTTTCCCACTTTTAATAGCCTAAATGTTTTAATTTTAGAAACAGTTCTACCATATTTTTTAAATGTAGAGTCACACACTCTCTTGATCCCAAAAAATTACGTTCCAGTTACATTTTTTCCCATTAGCTTTGTCATCACTTACCAAATGGTTTGTTCGAGATAGCTGATAGGCTTAATACACAGCCATTGAGCACTCCTCCATGGAATTTTATTAAGGAAGATCATGAGCTGATGTTTCATTTGGAACTAGTGCTCAACAGTTACATACAAAGGATATATAGGTTTATTTAATAAATTGGTAGATGGGATATTTTTAATTGCATGTAGGAAATAACCTTATAGCAGTTGGCTGATTTATTTACCCAGATTTCTAGTCTAAAGATCTTTTGACAGACCCTCCCTGCCACTCCCTCAGAACACCTCATGAGAGCTTTGTTCCAACATGCTGTGAAAAAAAACTTTCTTCTCTTCAACCTTACTTCAGCAAAAGTGTCAGACAATTCTTGAACATACTACATTAGTAAAATGGCAATAATACTGGGTATATCTGTTGCACAGGGTATTGTGAAGATTCACTCCCTTATATTTGTAAAATCCTTTGAAGACACGAAGTATTATGTATATGTGAAGTATTATTCAGTATCAATTCTGAGGAGGCATTTTCTTCTCCCATTTATGTTCAGATGATTAGCATGCTTGACCCTATTAATGATAGCTGGGCTTAGGAGCAGGATAAATCACCCATGAACTGAACAGATGAGCGAATAAAGCAATTCAGTGTACACTTTAGTACACCCAATCCTGAAATGTAAAGCATTTTGTAATCCTGGGGACTTTTGTACTAAAGTTAGGGTGCTGCAAGGAGGTCAGTTATATACAAAACAATTTTTACAGTTTTACTTTGATTTGCCAGTTTTTTATTTTTTAATTAAATCAAAAAGATATGTCTATAAGTAACAATAGGGTTTTTTTTAAAGTCTCCAGTTGTACAACCATGTGGTTGGAGGGTTTGATCCTTGTTTAACTTTAATATCTCCTATAAGTGATTTAAAATAAATAGACCAGGAGTGATAATGTATTATACTTTCAACTGCATTGGAAAGGACACAAGCCTGACAGTAAAAAGTTGCCCCTCTCATTTTTCTCCCTTCCTCCTAAATGGCCATGGAGATTGATATCCTCTAGCCACAGACAAATATGACACAGAGGGCAGCAATCTACATTTTTACAAACCTGCCTTTTGATGTCCAAGCACTGCTCTGGAGTGACTACCTTTAAGAACAGGGGGGTGGTTTAGCATTCATGCCCATTCATAGAGCCCTGCAAATCCAGGGATAGCTGCTGATCATTTTTGTGGATTGCAGCTGGATGTGGATCCAAATTTTATATTTAAAGCCCTGCAAATCCATGGATATTTGCTTTATATCTGCAGATATCCACAGATGCAGATGACTGCTAATTGTGATTGTTTTGTGATGAAGACATGCATCTAATAAGAACTGGATTGAAATTTCTTTCACACAGGCAGGGGTGTTAGTAAGAGGAGTGGCCGGGGGAGGGTGTGTGTGTGTGGCTCAGATCTATTTTTGTACAGGAGGTCTGATCAGGGCACCCGTCCTAGCCCCAAGTGGTGCTCTTAACTGCAGAGCAGCCTGAATGCAGAATGTGAGTTCTGCAGAGGAAAGGGGATGCTCCCAGCTTGTGTTCCTTGGGCAAGGAGTCAGTATTTTGTTTACAGAGGCAGGGTGATTAAGATAAGAAAGGGCTGGTGATTAAATTAAGGATCTGTAAGTAATTAAATGAGCCTGTAAAACATCTCCCTCTTGGGGTGGAGAGCACGTGTTGAAGAGACAATGCAGAGGACTCAGAAGAAATACAGCCAAGCCCTCTGAGCCAAGGTTACATTCAGAAAAGGGGAGGTCTGAGGGGGATAGGTGAAAAGAGGGGCCAAAATCAAGAGAAGGGATAGCAGTGGTATAAGTTCCCACTCTACCTATGGTCCTTATGTGGCCTTTCACCGTCATATCTGAGCGCCTCACGTCTCACCTATTTCTCCTCACAGCCCCTCAGTGAAGTAGAACAGTGCTGTTATCCCCATGATACAGATTGGGCACTGAGGCACAATGAGACTAAGGGCCAGATTTTCAAAGGTATTTAGGTACCTAGAGGGATTTTCAAAAGTGCTTAGAAGGTTAGGTGCTTTGTAAACCACACTAGATGACTAGTTGCATCTTTGGGTGTCTAAAATCCTTTGACATTCTGTCCCTTAGGGACTGGCCTGAGGTCAGACTGGAAGTCCTGGGGGAGGGGGGGAGTAGAACCCAACTCGCTCAGGTCTAGCTCCTTATCCACTAGACCAGCCTCTCTCTCTGCTGCACGCTGCAAAAAAAAAAAAAAAAAAAAAAAAAAGAGGATTCTGGTAGATGGGAACAAAACGAAGAAGGCCAGTTCTCTGAGTCCAGCAAATGGTCCCAGGGAATGGGAAGGAGGTCATGGTTGACAGCATGAAAAGCAGCACAGAGGTCAGGAAGGAGAAAGAAAGAAAGTAAGTCAAAGGAGAGGAGATCACTTAACCCCCCAGGGGTGGCAGGTTCTGCCTCATGATGGGTTGTAGAGCAATGGCTGATGTGAAATTTTAGGAATTTCTAACTGAAAATCATTGTTTTGTCATTTTTTGTTCTGAGTTTGAGAAAAGGAAGGAATAAGAAAGTGTCATATGAATATCAGATGTGATTCTGCTCAAATTTTTAAGGTTTCAGCTGTGTTCAGGCCAATTCCAGAACAAAGAACAGAAAGTGCATCCACAGAGTCCATAAAGTCAACGATGATTGTCACAATTTGTATTATTCACTGGGCACCATCTGTGTGCTCAGCACCATTCAGAATGTGTCAGAAAACGTGGTCCCTGAGCCAATGCATATAAAATGTGTAGCCCTGGATAAGATGGCTCAGATATTTAAGTATGAAGTGTATAGTTATTGACTACGAGTGGAGGCGCTGACGGCAATAGAAGTTTTACCTGAATAAGGACTGGAAGATTTGAACCTCCAACCTTTTTTCAAGAAGAAGAGCTGCCTAAAGCTCCTGTGCCTTTTTATTTTCCTTTCCTACCTGCAGTGGTCCTGATATGCCACACAAGACTCAATTTTTTCCGCAACTTTAAAATGTGGAATTTTCTTGGTGTTTGGTTTTAAATATTCTCCTGTGAGAACTGCAGCTCAATCACTGCAGTGTTGTGTTTAAGAGCCTTTTGGAAAGTAACTAGCTATTGCCAACTCTCGTGATTTTGTAATGAGTCTCATGATAATTATTATTTTCCTTAAAGCCCTAGCTTCTGGAGTCAAGTGGATATGTGATGATTTCAGCCTTCATTCGTAAAAGAAAAGTGAATTTCTAGTCCTTGTGGCTGTGGAGAAAGCTTCACAATGTGACCCCAATGCACCCTAAAGGCTCAAAAAGCAGAAGGCAAATAAAAAGAAAGCCATATCTATTATTTTTACATAATCTCATGGTTTTTAAGACAGTCTAATGATTTTTTGTGAGCCTGACTCATCATTTTTGAATGTTTGGGGTTGGCAATTCTGTGAAAGTAACTTGAAAGTGTCAGTTTCATTCCTGTTTTAAGGCCCTTTCTAGGTCTATTATTTGTAGTATAGTAACACCCCTATAGCACCAGGCAGGTTCAGTATATACTCACAGGGCCTTGTCCTAGTCAGATGTTTCCAAAAGTTAAATGATCTATTCCAAGCTTGGGGAACTGCAAAAAGTAAGTAGCCTAATGATAGAAAGTAGTACTCTAGATTTTTCTACAATTATTTCAACTGTTGTATTTGTAACAAAGAGTTTGTAACAAAGTAAGAATATACATTAAAATTTTGAACCTAATCAGTGGCCCTTAAGTGACTTGACACAAGATGTCAGAACATGTTAGTATTAGAGGTGAGTGGGTCTAATATTTACTTAATTTTCTTACTTTACATAGGAATTAGATACAGTGCTCCTGTCAGCTAATTTCACCTTTCCCAACCAACCCACGTTGATATCAGTGAAATGCCCATGGTGATCCACAAGCACCTGCAGTACAATAGAGAAGTACCCTTCCTACTGATGTACTCAGTCGCGAGATGTTCCAGAGCCAAAATCAGGATATGTGTGCCATCTATTGCCCCACTATAGTTAGCAAATCCCATAGTTGCGAATCCATCCACTATTTCTCGCACATTGCCCGGAGTCACAGTCCTTCGCAGCAGGATGCGATTAATGGCCCTGCACACTTGCAATAACACAACTCCAGTGGTGGACTTGCTGATTCCAAAGTGATTGGCAACCGACTGGTAGCAGTCTGGAGTTGCCAGCTTCCACACGGCGATCACCACGTGTTTCTCCACCAAGAGGGCAGCTCTCATTCTGGTGTCCTTGCGCCACAGGGCAGGGGCCAACTCTCACAGAGTTCCATGAAGGCGGCTTTGCGCATACAAAAGTTCTGTAGCCACTGCTCATCATCCCAGACCTGCATAACAATGTGATCCCACCACTCAGTGCTTGTCTCTTGCATCCAGAAGCGATGGTTCACCATATGCAGATGCTCCGTGAATGACAACAGTAATGCGGTGCTGCTTGTCTGCAAATCACTCAGCAGCTCAGGCTCCTCGGATTCTTGTTCCAATTCTGAGCTCATGATGTACTGCACGACCAGCCACGATGCGTTAAAAACGCTGAAAGCAACAATGGAGAGTAGTGCAGGATCCATCTTTTCAGATTCAGATGGTGGGCACACAGGAAACGGGGGAGAGCTGTTGAAAAAAGGGCACAAGTCGCTACAAGCTACACAATGAATGACGGCACAGAAACGAATTGCACCATGGGACATTGAGCCAACATCCAAGGTGCTCTGCACTCCTCTCCCCCATCCCAGAATTCCTAGCGGCAGAAGCTGCCGAGTTGCACGGTGGGATAGCTGCCCACAATGCACTGCTCTCACTGCTGATAATAGAACGTCAAGTGCGGACGCTCTTTTACGATAAAATGAGTGCTGTGTAGACAGGCACGAGCGCTGTAATTATAGCGCTTTTTTATCACTGGTATAACTACCATTGACAAAACTTTCTAGTGTAGACATGGCCTGAGGCACAGAGAAATGAGGGGACAGATTTTCAAAAGTGCTCAACACTCACAATTGAGGCTGTGTTCTCAGGAGCCAGTACCAAGCAGTTCCCATTGTTCTCAGTGGGAGTTGGTGCATGCTGAACACTTCTGGAAATCTAATCATTGCATTTAGGTTATAAATGGGAGCTGTGCTCTTTTGTAAATTAGGTCATAAATGACTTGTCTAAAATCACACAGGAAGTCTATGGCAGAGCTGAGAATTGAAGCCTATCTCCTGAGTCCCTGTGCCTTAACAACAAAACCATTCTGAACTGGAAAAGAGGGAAACTGGTGGGAGCTCAACCTGAACTAAAGAGACTAATTTAATATACAGTAAATAAAAGCGGAAAGAAAAATCTCATCTGCCCCACCACTTCTTAAGTATTTTTTATTCAAGCCATGAACTGAACACATGCCAGAAAATTACAGCTGTTGGTGAGGCATTAATGATCCAGTGTGAGAATAAGTTACTAAACAGTGTGAGGTAGGATGAGTTGATAGATGTATTAGAAGACCGTTCACAGGAGTTAACATCCAAATTCCCTCACTTCTCTCTTCGGTATGCTCTGGGTTTTTGTTTTTTTGTTTTGTTTTGTTTTGTTTTCCCTCTCTTGTATCCAATGTCGTCAGCAATGCTATGGGCTAATGAGTCAGTTTATTTCAAAATCCAGGTAGCTACAGTGTGTCTGCATGATTAATTTGGGTGGAGAAATACACCTTCCCAAGTTGCTTTCTTGGGGGGGAAGGGTGTTAATCAACAAATTCTGGTATAATTTTGTTTTCAGAACATCTGTAATTTAAAAAAAGCAACTGTTTAGCATCAATATTTGTCAAAGGTGTCACTAAAGATTGGTCTGAATCACAAAATTCTGATCTGAATCTGGATCTGAATTTTCTCATACTGTGTGTGTATATTTGGAAGGGCAGGCGTTATTTGGATCCAGGATCCAATTTAAGGCCATGTCTATATTTCACCAAAAAAGTGGTGTTTCATTTTATTCAAAGATTGTACAGTAACTGATTTGTCAGATGGTATTACTGAATTGGTTATCACAATTGCTTTGCATAAATTCGTATACAAGAACAATTGATAGTCATATACTATAAAATCAAAATCTGCTCAAACTTCACACACACTCCAATTTCATTTCTAGTCATAAGGCTTTCCTCTGTCTGTTACTTAAATGGAAAATAGACTTGCAATGTTTGTCTACAAAAGGTATCACCTAAATAATCAAATCATTTCTTCTCATTTGAATTTGTGTTTTAGGAATGCAGGTAGGGCTAGTTCGGTGTGTACATGCTGACTCTTGCTTCTGCACTTCTGTACTTGGCAAGTCTGAGAAGGGCAACAAAAATCACACTCTGCCCTTTGAAGTTTTACTTTAAGGAACACACCCTGTGCATTCACCTATATATAATCAGATATTCAGCAGATTTAACAATTCTGCATGGAACCTATTCTTGATTCCCAGATGTAAGATTATAAATAATGGGCCAAATCCTCAGCTGATGTAAATTGGTGTAGCTCTCTTGAAGTCAATGGAGCTACACCAATTTATGCCAGATGTGGGGCTTGCCCATATTATCAAACATCCCAGCAGCTCTAAATTTCCACCACAAAATACACTTTAAAGAGTACCATATGAGCCATTATAGGACACTGCCATTCCATAATTTTATAAAAAAAAAAACAGCACAAGGTATTGGTGATGGATCTAGGTAACAAATGTTTTCTGGACAGTTTCCCCCCGCCCCCCCTCTCCCCACTGCTGCCAATAGCATTTACTCAGTAGGTGGATAAGCTGTTGATATATGTCTGTCTTCATTTCTTCTGCATTGCAACAGCTCTGTTACTGTTTAGTGGGAAAGCTTCTGAAGATATTTAAGGGGCTCCACAGTGAATTAACATATTTTACAGTAACATTTATCAAGTGATACCATGAAGAGACAATCTAGAAAGTCTGAGATTGGTTCTACAAGAACTCATGAGAGAAGTAGATTTTTAATTCACTGTAAAATAGAAAGATTCCTATTGACTTCCAAGGCCTTTGGATCAGGCTGCTAGTGATTTGTGGCTCTGCGTGTAAGGAGATGAAATAATGAGCATGTGTTGCCTACCTACTGCAAGTGAGAAGTGCCATATTTGGATTATAGGTTTTTTAACATGACATAGAGAGTGTTATTGAGCCTCATTTAAAAAGTCTCCTGCTTTAGAGGAAGATTTTTCCTCGGAATGTTCTGACTAAAAGGACTTTTAGTCCCAAATTCAGGCACCATCTAGTCCCCATGCAAAGCCCAATTAAAAGGGCTTTGAGCAGAGGATCAAAGAGGGATTGGGAGGGAAGAAGAAATTTTCCCTTCTCCAGCCTAGGTATTTGGTGTAGAGTAGCTGCATTGACACTCTTGATATTCTTATTACAGATATGGGACCTCTGTGTGCCTCCTATAGGGGTTTGGGCACATGGATTTGCAAAGTGGTAGTTGGACTAGCAACTCGCTCACCACTTCCCTACTCAGTCCCATGATAATACACCCCTATTACTCCAGGACTGTAGA
Organism: Emydura macquarii macquarii; assembly: GCF_026122565.2. Classification (NCBI taxonomy): domain Eukaryota; kingdom Metazoa; phylum Chordata; order Testudines; family Chelidae; genus Emydura; species Emydura macquarii. Next base: position 43,377 of record NW_027132962.1, read on the forward strand.
GAGAGGCACTACATTGGTTTGTAGAGACACCCCTTCCCCACTTGGCTGCTCCATGGCTTATTCACTCCTCTCTCCTCTCCCGCCTGCAGATAGCCAAACTATATTTAAGGCCTTCTGTAACTGTGGAGTGGAGGGCAGATTTAGGCCCTTATTCCTTAAAATATCTGTTCAGAGGAAACAACAAGATATGTACTAGTTTGAAAGAAAAATGATTAAAAGGGCCTCTAGAAGAGCCAAGCATCTGGTTCGTTTCTTTTCCCATTTATTCCCATCTCAGTCATTCTGAAAGGTTTCCTTTGCAGTCATAAAGATTAGAAATGTTTTGATTTTTTTTAAATTTAAATCCTGCAGAAACTGATGGGGCAGTAGAGCAGTGTTAGGCAGTGTGCCATCACCTTCCAGCTCAATGGGACCCTTTTTTAAAAAACAGATTAGGTAGTTATTTCATTGCATGCTTCAATGGTACAATTTTTCTTCCATAATCCGTGTGGAGAAATTTGGTTACCTATTTATACAAAGACTAAGTGAACATGACTGTCTTTCTGTTTGCAGTTGTATTCTCATACATCATAAGGTAGTGGTATTGTGACAAGAGTGAAGACTGTGGATTCTGGTTTGCACCGGAGGATAGAATCCCACTGATAAGATTTTGCTAGATTTTTAGATTCATAGATTTTAAGGCCAGAAGATATCACTATGATCATCTAGGCTCGCCTCCTGCATAGCACTGGTCATAGAAACTTACCTAGTAACTTCTATTTGAGCTAGAGCACATCTTTTAGAAAGATACAAAGTCTTGACTGCAAGTGACGGAGAATCCACCGTGTCCTTAGAGAAATTATTCCAATGGTTCTACAGGTCATTAAAATATTAAATGAGGGTAAAATGAAACGGATTTTATAAAAATGCTTTTTAAACCAGAAAAAATGCTTTTTGTAGAAACTGAAGACTGACTTGTAGTCTTTTGTGAAGTGCTCCCAACTGAACAGGAGATGCTAGTAAAGATATTTTAAAAGAAAAAGAGATAAGAAGAAAAACAGACTACTGCACTTAACTGAGCAATGTACACTACAGAACCTCTTCCTGAATCCGCATAGTGGAGTCAGTAGCTCTGGCCGACAAAATCTTTCTAACTGAATATCCCAAATGAGCAACAGTGAATCAACTCAGACCTCCAATTATGTTTGCTTAGTCAAATATGCATCAGCAATGTCACCTTGGAATATAAGAATCCTACAATTCCACTCCATTGCCTTGAGTTGGTTAGATTAAATGTATGACGCAGTATGAAAAGGAGGCGTGGATTAATTTTTTTGAGTGACTCTAGTGAGAACAGACAGACAGAAAGTACAACCCGCTCCAAACAGTGTGCCTCCTCCTGTTTCTTGAGAAACTACCCCAAAGGGCAAGAAGAAAGTTCAGTCTGTATCCCAATTTTATCCTTGGCCTCTCTATAAAGATTGCCAGTAAGAGTGCCAATTAGTGCCAATTGTGTGGCAAATTTGTGATGAGGAATTGGTTGCAGATCACCAAACTCACTTCATATAGGTGACGCAACTATCACATGGTAAATTGTATGTAAATTCCTAACAGATATTTTATTTTCTTTGTTTTCAAGTAGCACAGTAGTAAAAAAGGCTCCAGTCAGGTTCGGGCCCCTATTGCACTAGGCGCTGTACAAACACGCAGCAAAGTCCTGGCTGGCCTATAGAGTATATGGGCTAAACAAAAAGAGCTAATTATCTATTTAATCGCTTTTACTGATGTTCTGGACTAAATTCAGGTCTTAATTACATCTGTGTAAATCTGGAGTAATTCCATTAACTATACTGGAGTTACTCTGAATTTATACAAATATCATTTCAGTGGCGTTATATCAGGGATGAATTTGGCCCACTGACACATGTTAAAAATTACTAAAGAAAGAGGTTAATTTCACTCGTTTGTATCTTTGATTCTTTTTTTCTTTCTCAACCTCGGGGAATGTTAATTTACTATTTACAAAGATTTACTATGTATGCTTTTTTAACATATGTTGACATACAATGTAAAATGTGTAGTGATGAAAGAGATAAACATCCCACATTTCCTTTAACGTTTAGAATTTCACACTAAGGGTAAAATATTTCTCGTGTACATACGATTCAAAGCCAAATCTTGTATTTCTGAGACAAAGGTATAGTAATACAAGGACATTTTTCTCATCACACCCATTTGCTGAAAATATTTTCATATTTTGGCCTCCCCATGTTTACAGATTAGTGCAGTAGCTGAACCAAAAAGTCCAGAAAAAAAAATTGGGTGGTGTCAACCCAAAATGGAAATTTTTCTCTTTTTCCTCATAAAAATGAAAAAAAAAATTAAAAATGTTTTCAGGTTAAATGAAAAATTTCACTTCTGGCTAAAGTGCTAAACAAAATGTCATTTCAAAATGAAAAGTCAAAATGTTTCATTTAGAAAATTTTCCCCCCCAAAATCCATTTTTTCTGTCAGAACTTTTCACTGAATTCTGCCTGAATTCATGAACAGTTTCGGTTTTCCAAAACTGCATTTTTCAATTAATAAAATATTTGCCAAAAAATGTTCACCTAGCTCTATTACAAAAAAAAAAAAAAAAAATCAAGTGTTAGTACATTCAAAATACAGAGACAACTAAGGCTGTGACAAATTCAAGGAAAAGCACAATCCACACCAAAATGTAGGAAATAACACCTTAATTGTATAGATACAATGGAGCCTATTGTCATAGTAGAGGAAGACATCTGTGTAGTTATTTTAGTGTTTTATACTGCCACCTATCACCATAGTATTGAACGCTTTCCAAGTAAAATGGATTAGCAGCAGCTAAGTCTGTAACAGATTTCATCAAATCTTTGGCTGTACTCTCTTTGTAAAGTATAAATGCTTTGTTTGGGATAAGATTATTTTTTCGGTAGGTTGGTTTGACATGTATTAAATTTGTTCTAGTTGGAAAAAGGTAGAAGGGGTATTAATCTTGTGAGTGTCATTCTTGTTAAGGTGTAAAGGTTTTGTCAAAGAGGAAGGTTTTTTTAGTATCTTCTAAAGACAGACTTTTAGATGCCCTTCATCTGCAGAGATGCTGACATCTTTTTAGTGGCAGTAGTTGCATTGGTGGAGAACGTGATATACAGTTGGGTATCAGCATGTGGTTATCTGCAGGTCTTGCCCAAAACCTTAGAGTAAGTCAGTGTCAGAGGTGGAGTTAGAACTCAGGAGTTCCTGACTGACTTTCAGCCTCAAATACACTGTTATATCTAAGATAACACCGTTATTTTATATTCTAAGAATAGGCAAATGCTGCACTGTGGCAGATCCTGGTGACCACTGTAAATTGTCATGGTATCATCCGACCTTAGACTTGGGACACAGGTGAAGTCCTGTTAACTCGCTTGCACACAGGTGTATGATCACCACCACAAATTCCAAACGGCAATGACAGCTGCCAGGCTTTGTGCAGCTACATCTCTACATTTCATACGAAACATTTAATGGGATAACTTTCATATAACCACAACCTTCAGCTTATGGTCAAGCACTGGCAGAAGCAGGACAAAATTTGCACAAAACTTGGCTCCTGTGGGTAAGGGAAGTGAGAGGGCATGGAGAGGTACTAGGATGGGGTAGGTGAATGGGTGCTAGAGGCACAGAAGTTTGGGTAGAAGGGTGCTTGAGTAGCAAGGAATGGTGGGATCCTTGCTAAGTATGTTTGCTGTGTGCCTGGGACTGCTAGTGGGTGGATGAGGACTTCAGCGTGCGGGGCAGGTAAATACATCAGAGGTTGCTTAGTGTTTGTGATGGGGGCTGGCAGGATGGATGAGAGAGACCGAGGTCAGTACTGAGCCTTTCTTCTGATGGTGCTGATGCTGGTGCTGCCACTGCCATTGCTACACCACCAAAATCTTCTCTTGGCTGTTCATCCTTGGCTGTGATCCAGCTGGGGGTAGCAGTAACAGAAAAGACAGAGAGACCACTTGCTCAGCAGGTGTCACACCAGCTTCACGCAGTAGGAAGCCACAATTGCAGGCACATGGCTGTTGATTATCTGAAGTTCAGCTGGATGTGATAGAATCAGATGCATAACTGTTAGAGCTGGGTGGGAAACAATGTTCCGGTACCATGAGAGTTTACAAGATTTTGAAATCTTTTCCTGTTCTGAACTGGGATGACAAGTTGAAATCTCAAAAAATTTTGCAAAACAATAATCTGAAAAAAAAATCAGATTGGGTGAATCAAAACATTTGTTTCCATTTGTTTTGATTTTGACCTTTTTAAATTTTTAACCTCTTTTTGCTATATTAATTAAAAATGTTAAAGAAAAAATATAATTTTGAACTGGAAAACAAACTTTCCTTTTGAAAATGTCGGCCTTGTATCAACCATTTCTAAACATTTTTTCAAAAAAGTTTTATAGTGGAAGATTCATTGAAACCAACCTTTTCCCGTGAACAGTTTCTGTTTTGACAAATCAGCATTCTCCACTGAAAAAAACAACTGTCACACACCTGGCAGCCTTCTCTTGCTGTCTCACTTTTTTCTTTTTTGCACAATAGATTTAGGGCTTAACAGAATTTGATTTTAAAAATTCTTCAAGATATTAAGGTATAAGTTGATCAAATGGCTTTTTAAAAATAAAAATATTGATAAGCCTTGTCCCCTGTGTGTTATATATATATATAATGAACAGCAAAACATGATGGTGTTTGACCACAAGATGGCACCATTACAATACAAAAGGCATAGAGGGAAAGATACTTGATTGCTTTAAAAAACACTACATTATAATAAGAATTGATCTGTCTGAAATAGCTGGCCATATCCTGAAGTCCTTATTTTATTTTTACAGGGTCAATAGGAAGTTGCCTAAATAAAGACTGAGTAATAAAAGAATAGGAATCTCAGGATTTGGTTCAATAATGGCAAAGGAATAAAGAGTAATGATCCATAGGCACACTTACAAAATACTTCAGAGGATTGAATAAAACAAAACCTGATGTTTGTGAATGAAATAAATACTCTAAAGCTACTTAAATGCAAAATTATTTTAAAACTGTATTTGTTACTGAATTTTTATGGCTCTGAAATAGGTTAACACATGGATGTGTGGTGAATTATAAAAATAGATGCACTGAGTTTAGGAAAATGCATACTGACAGCCACACTTTCAAAAGAGACCCTCTAATTTTGCATGAATGATTCTGCAGGCAGAGTTCTTGTTATGTGCAAACGATAGACTCCACATCTGAAAACAGGATAGATGTTGCAAATGAAAGGCAAACACCATTTGTAGCTTCAGAGTCAATCACTGGCATGTGACAGTGATTGTGCACAACTTAGAGATCAGTTTAGGCCCTTTGAAAATTTTGCTCTACATGTTAATCAGTCCCTGTTACCACTGCCTAAAACCAACACCTCACTCTCTCTTATGAGCACCATTTCTTTAGTCTGTAATAAAAATCTGTAGCTTTTGTATTAGAAAACTCCCATCCTCCAAACCTCATTCCCTAGGGAACAAATCAACCCAGCGGGAGCAGTTTTTATAATATATATCTTCTTGAGATAAAACAGCTCCCTAGTTTGTTTTTGCTGCTCAGGAAGGGAATTCCAAGACAAAGGACACTGTCAAGATCAAGACTATATCCACCAATTGTACCTGGTGGTACTTGGCATTAATACTCCTGGAACAGGCCTTTGGAAGCGGCACGAGCAGACCAGAGCTGGGATGCAACAGGACATCAGAAAACGCTTTGGATGAGGAATCTAACTACTGGCTGGTCCCCAAGAAACCAGAATTTCCTGAGCCCCATCATGAAGCTCAGAGTCACTGGGGAACAGAGATGCCAACCCTCCCTAATTTTCCATAATCAACCTGATTTTTTCATGTAATTATGAAATACTAATTTGAGCTTAAATCTAGTCATTTTGAAAGCACACACATATAACATATATGTGATCACCATCACGCAGATCCAAAGAACACAGCAAATAGCACGGCCGTTGTGGGAGGCATTCTTCTCCACACCACCCCGTGGCATACATGCGGACTGCACAGTGAGGATCTGACAGGAAACAAGCCATGGTGATTTTGAATGGGGTGTTGTGCTCTAACTGCCCCATGTGGACCCCGCTGGACTACGTTAACATACTCTAGGTACCTAGAACACGCTAGCAGGATCCACACAGGGCAGTCAGAGTGCAATGCACAGTTTGTGACCTGGGCAGGGAATCCAGCACCCTAAACCATACTGACCATCACCACAGCTTGCCTCTGTCATTGTGCAGTCTGTGGGAGAGAAAAAGCTGGAGGGGCGGGTGGAAGTGGCAGAGGAGGAGAGAGGGAATGCAAAAGAGGATGAAGGAAAGGAGGCTGATCATCCTGGGAAGGAGATCCAAACCCAGGACTGGCTAAGGTAAGTAAGCATAGTGAGCACAGAAGTATGCTGAATAGAAGGGCAGCTTTCCTATAGCCAATCCTCCCCTTTTCCCTGTTTCAGGGGCTGTTGGGGGGTGCGGAACAGGAGTGCAATGAGGGGAGGGCCCAGGGGCCCAGCCGCTCCCCCACCTTTGGCCATAGACAGGGAGGGGAGCAGGGAGAGGTCTCAGTTTGTATGGGGAGAGTGGAGGGATGCGGAGGGGATGGGTGAGAGAGAGGTCCAAACAACCTCTCTAGTTCCTCCCTAAGTTTTTTCATGAACATCCCTAAAAGTCTCAGAGCGAAGCTGGCATTTCTGCCACCCGTATGCCAGGAGATGTGCCTACAGGATCAGATGGCTCCTTCCATGCTTTAACAGTGTCTTCAGAGGGTCCTTAAGTCCCTGGTGCTCCTGTAGAAGCAGCTCAACAACATTTTGGCCCAGATTCGGTTTTGATTCTAGGTGAACATCTTTGCTGAGGATGGCTCGTGGCTTTGCTCCCTTACAAAGTAATGGGAGATGGAACCCATTTTGACAAAGGGCAAAAGTTTGCAAGGATGCTGTCAGACATTTGGAGACCATGACCAGCTCTTTAAAATAATAATAATTAATTAATTAATAATTGTGATAAAATTGCAAAAGGTAGTAACTCTGAAAATTTCCTAAGGCAGGAAGAGTAGGGATGGGTGCAGCGAGCTGTATACATTCCTTCTGTATAGGGTGCTCTGGGTGGGATTATGCCTCCTCAGGCCCCACCCCACCACAAATGTTTGTCTGTCTCTATCAGTCATACTTTGCCCAACTAGTATTTATTATCACTTATCACCGAGGGTGTGGATGGTGATTTCAGACCAGTGAGGAGTCAACATCCCTCACTCAGGGAGCCACAATTTAAATTAGAGGGAAGGAAGGTGTGGTGATTAAGGCACAGTAATCTGGGTTCAGTTCCCGATTTTGCCACTGACTGACTTCCTGTGTGACCTGAGGCAAGTCAAACTTTGTGTGCCTCAGTTCATCAGCTGTAAAATGAACATAATTGTTTCTTTTTTCCATCTTCTTTCAGTCTTGCAATTTAGAGTGTAAGTTAATTAGGGCAAGAATTGTCTCTTACTATGTTGTTGCCCCTTTGTATGACACAAATGTCCCATTCTCTCACCATCTCCCTCTACCAGATAGTAGCAGGTGTCTGGAGCCTTGCAGGTCAGCTTCACAATGGAGAAGAAATCAGTGACACAGAGACTGGGTAAGTTGTTAGTGTAACTTGTTTTATTTACACATATACACCAGTCCTGGAACAGAGCTGGTCAAACAGCATGTAGACAATCCCTTCTTTCCTCAATCTCAGCCTAAAACCAATGCCTGGTTCCCAGACAGAAAATCTGCCTCAAGGATTGACTCCAATCAGAGACCAAGACAGACAGCTAACTCCCTGCTGCTTTCCTCTCCAATAACCACTGCCTCTGCACAGAACCTGGCATAATAAAAACTAACAACTAAAAAGACGGAACATTTACTTGCACACTAAAAAACTTGGAAGACTATGTTTAACAGTGCCACCTTCTAACACCTGCCTTAACAATGCGTTTGTACAGTGCCTAGCACAATGAGGCCATGGTCTTAGTTGAGGACACAAAGTGTTATGGTAATACCCCAATAAATAATAATAAACATAGAATTGATTTTAAATATTAACTATATCACATGGATTCTTAAAAGAATGAGATAACACGTGAACTGGAATAATGGGGTTTGTTCAATAACAAAGTATTGCATTTACGTCCCAGGACAAATGAGCACCTTTATCGTTTGACACACTCTGAATCGGATACTGTAAGCACCCTGGAATTGATTAACCAAATCCTAAAGTCATTGCTCAGTTTTTCCTCAGTCCTTACTCAGCAAACCAACTCATGACGTTAATGAGAGTTTTGTATGCGTAAGAACTGAGGAAGGATTTCAGGATTTGGCCCGTTATCTTTAAAAGAAATCTAGCTTTAGATGAGCTGTATAATGAGTTGACAACCACCCTCAACTTGCGAAAGAGAAAAAATTTGCAATTCTATGGGCAAGAAATAAAAGAGAGGAAGACGAGTAAACACACCATTTGTAAATGATGCAGGGGCAGACTATTTGTGACAGGAGACACAGTATATAACTAATGGTGAGAATACTATCAGGGTCTATTTAATGAGACACTACCTTCATGTGAACCAATAATTACAGATGCTGATGATCTGTCAGAGGCAGATGTCAAGCCAGCACTGTTGAAAATGGCACCTGGAAAAGCAGCAGGTCGATGAAGTCACAGAGGAAATTATCAAAGCCTAGAGAGACGTTGGTGTATGCTGGCTCACCTGAGTCAGGTGTGCAGTCTGGAAAGAGAAGGAAATCCCAGGAGAACGGAGAAAGTCCATTCAGGTACACGTATACTTACAAAAGGGTGACATATATGATTTTCCAAAGCACCAAGGAATTAAGCTCCGGTCCCACTGCAGAAAACTGTTAGAGAGAATCACAAACAGTTGCATTCGTCAAATAGTGGAATCCATTTTAGGAAAGGAGCAGTTGGATTTAGAAAAGGAAAAGAACGACAGAGAAGTACATTCATTGCTAGACAGATGGTGAAAAAGGAGCTGGAGGGAAACATCAAGCATAGTTGGGCTTTCCTCAATTTGGAGAAAGCATTCAACAAAGTACCTAGGTGACTCTGGTGCCTCTGTTACAATTCTATGAGGTTCCGGAGGACCTTGTCCAGATGGTTTGTGTGATGGTTCCATGATAAAAGTGGAGATGCCCTACTGTGCAATGGAAGATGTGATGCCGCCTGGTATATAAGGGATCATTTATAATATTATTTAATATCAATATTGCAAAATTACAATAATTTGTATGAGATAGGCCATGTCAGGTACCGCTAGAAAGGTTATAATTCACTAAGATTGATAAGCACGTTTATATGTATGTATCAGTGTTGTATTAAGTTCTAGACATGTTTGATATCTGTATTTCAATTTGTGCTGTGTTTCTGGGGGACACCCCAGACAGGATGGCAGCAACAATAAGCTGCTTACTGGCCCATTTAGGGAACTCAAAGGTACAATGAACCCAGGGAAGAAGCCAGGGGCTACACCTTACGAGTCACCAGGACTCACCCAGGTGACCCTGGACTCCATCTTGTTGCTGTGAATTTCCACAAGCTGCATGGCAAAGGGACATAAAAGGCAGCTGCTCCATCCCATGCTGTCTTCATTCCTGCTTCCCACCTCTGGATCAACTAATCTGCATCTGAAGCTGTGAAACAAAGGACTGAGACTCATCCAGATACTGGATGTACACTGGAGGGACTACACAAGTTTGCAAACTACGCAGTTCTACTGAGAACCTGATATATATGGACTTTCAAGGGTGTAGCACGGCGTCGACGGGAACACATTTCCTGTCGGTGCAGCGCAGTGAAGATGCCGCATAGAAGACGAGTTACAAAGTTGATGGGAGTTACGCAAACTACTCTCCGTAGCTTCCATAACTCCCATCGACTGCCACCAAATTTCAAGGTAAGTGTAGACCAGGCCTGAGTTTCAGTACCTTGGGAGCTTGCTAGCACCAAATGGAGAAACTGACAAAGAATTGCAAGTAAGACTGCTGAGCGCAGGGCAGTCTGGTGCAAGATAAATAGAGTGATTGATGATAAACAGATGCCCAAACTATGTAAGGGATGACTATACAAAACCATGGTATTATCAGCTCTTCTGTATGGCTCAGAGACATGGGCAAGCAAAGAGGCACTAGAGGTTACTAGAAGCCACTGAAATTAGTTTGAGGGCAGTGAGGGAGTGACAATACTGGACCATATGCCGAATGATGTCATCAGGAGTGAAACCAAGGTTTGCAGTATCATTTAGACCACAGGTTGCCAAACTGTGGGGCGGAGGAATGTTTGGGGGGGGCGGGAAGGGAGTGCTACCCAACCCCAGCTCTTGTCCAGTCCCGCCCCCCAGTCCTGGCTCTGCTCCCGGCCCCATACCCAGCTGCAGCACTAGCCTCAACCCCTTGCTCATGGCCGTCGCTCTCGCCGTAGTCCTGTTCCCAAGGCCTGTCCCCAGCTTTGGGCCTGCCCCCAGCCTTCGTCCCAGCCCTGACCGCGGTTCTGCTTCCAGCCTCGCTTCTGCCCACAAACCTGTCCCTAGCCACGGCCACAGCCACAGCCCCTGGCTTCTTAGCTGGCCACAGCTCTACCCCAGGTTTGGCCCCTGACCACAGACCCGCTCCCAGCCGCAGCTCCAGGCACATCCGTGGCCCTGCTCCCAACCCCGATTCCTGGGGCAGTGGGGCACGGACAGGAGTAAGCACAACATAAAAAGTTTGGAGATCACGGATTTAGATGGTGTAAGAGAGGAGGCTGAGTTGATACGGGCATATATGAAGGACAGATGAAGGAAATCTTATTAGGAGGCATTTGAGACTAGAGTTCGTGGATGGAAGACAAGAGGATGGCCAAAAAAATGGTGGATAGACTGTGTACAGGAGGACAGAGTGAATACGGCGTGAGCATTGGACTGGCAAGCCAGGAAAAAGACTGATCCAGTGACCCAACCCCAGCTAGCAGAGAAAAGAGAAGAAAATGAGGAAGAACTTTAAGAACTTTACTTGTTTTTCTGGAAGTGTTTTGTTTTGTTTCTGCTATAGTTCAAATCTGCAGAAGCTGTTTGTCTTTCCAGGGCTACACTTACATGTTTGCTTACATGCCTGTGTGTCATAACATCCCCAAATGTTTTAGACCTATAATTGAGTGAAAGACAATACCAATATAAATTTAAAAATCATAGGTACAGATGAAACAGGTAGGCGCGTTAGTGACAAAAGCATTTCACTGGACGTAGTAATGATCAAAGAGCTATCTGACAGTCAAGAGAGCCACACAAATGGGAGATGGAGGAGAGAGAGAGAGATGAGAGATATGATAGGCTGGGTATCATCTACATAAAAGCAAGGTCAATACTGAATGAAATGTCTGAATGAAAAAAGATACATGAAAAGAAGAGGGCCAAAAACACAGCCTTGAGGTATTCCATGGTGGAGAGGGTGAGAGGACATAAAGTGAAAATGACTGTGTGGTTTCAGGAGTGAGCTAGAAATGGACAATATAAATCTAATCCACAGGATTTTTTTCTCCTTCAGTTCTCTCCTCTGCCCTATTGCATCCCACGCCTTTACACTCCACACCTTCAAAGCTATCATCCTGCTGGTTTAAAAACTAGACAGTGCATTCCTTTCCAGGTGGTCAGTGCAGCTATTTTGGTCAGAGGTGTCTCAGTCATATTTTTGTAATTGAAATGTTGATCTAACCTTAACAACTATACTTCCCTCATCCTTCCAACCCTTTTGTTTGCCCAACTGCTCCTCTACACAGACACTTTGCCTCCTTATCTCACTCAATATAATAATAATATTCATTATTTGTGCTACCCTTTATGTTTGGAACATCCTCCTCCTTCCTGGTTGCCAAACGACCTCTCTCCTCTTTCAAATATATTTTTAAAACCCACTTCTTTATCTTAGCCTGCCAGTGCTGTCTCCTCTCTCTTCCCACTTTTGCACTTACCTTTTCTCATTTGTAATTGTCTCAATTAGATATTGCCATCGGCCCAAAGAACCATGTTTTCTTTCATGCTTGTAAAGTTCTATGTACACATCAGGCACTCCTATAAATAAATCTTAACCAGCAATAGATTTTGACATTGCTGATGTAAGCAGGGTCTGAATAAGCTTTCCTCTGCCGAGCTGGCTGGGGAGAGGGAAACAGGTGTTAGGGCCAGACTGTATGTGCATGAGCACACCTGCCCTTCTTAGGTATTCAGAATGATGGGACAGCTTTGCCCAAATGATCCCTTTGGCTGGCGTTGGGTTACAAATCACTCTAGCATTAAATGCAGGGATAATGAAATGTTGTTCTCATTATTGTAAGAGCAAAGGGCAGTAGAACTGTGCTTAGCCTGTTCTGATTGAAGGGTCACTATCATCTGAACCAAACTGGCTGAGCAAGGGGTTCAGATGCAAATCCCTATGAAGGTTAATAGAGGGTCAGGACAGGTATTCCTGCATGGAAGTGTGGGCTTTGCCTAAGAGCCCCCAAGCATGCTTTCACCTTCCCCCACTGTTCAACGATACAGCTAATTAAGATTCTATTGGAGTCTTTTATTAAGTGCTCACTAGAGCTGAAATAACCTACTTTGGGGCAGTGCCCTTGCCCAGCTTCAGCACTGAGGTTCACCCATTAAGAGCTGAAATCACAGAGAGCTAAGAATCAGAAAGCTAGGTGGAACCTCAAGAGACAGACTCGCAGAGCTCACAGTGGAAAAGCAGCTGGCAGCAGTAGGTGACAGTGGCTAGCAGAGCAGCTGGTGGAGTGGCCCACAGAGCAATGAGCAGCCACCAGGGCAGCCAACAGAGCGGTAGGCTATGCAGTAGGGTGGCTGGCGGAGTGGCGAGCAGTGCGGCAGTGATGGCTGGCAGGGCAAGCAGGATACCTTCCCCCACCCCCTACCCATGGAGGGAGGTGAATTAGCTCAGATGCACCCCTGAACTCTGGGTCATCTCTGGCCAAGGACAACTACTGTGTGTGGGGTGTGGGGGAGAAAGAAAGGAGAGGCAAAGGACACTGCCCAACGTACTCCGGGGTGAGGGTTTTGCTCTTGGGTTTATGTTTATAAATCTTGTTTGTTTATACTGGTTTCCCAAATTAATGCTGAGTTATTTCCCTCCTTTTATTAAATAGTCTTCTTTCTACACTCAGACTCTGTGCTTGCGAGATGGAAAGTATCACCTTTTGGAGGCGCCAAGAGGGGTGGTGTATTATATCCCAGGTGCCTAGGTGAGGGCTCGAGCCGGTTTTGTGTTGTTTTGTTGAAAGGAAACCCCTAGATATTGAATCCTGTCCTTGTTGCTGCTGACTCCAACTGGCAGAAAGGTTACACTATCATAATGGTAGCAATGAAGTAAACATATCAATAATTAGCACACTATTTGAAGATAGAAAAATTGCTTGTTGTATAATACATTTGGTATTCTCAAACATTAGAAAATCACTTAATTTTATTTAAATCACTAGGAAGTGGGGAGAGGGGAGTTATGAATCAACTGAACAGTTCTTGAAATACCATCAATTAAAGCAATTATACTAATATGAGGAAGGAAAAAAAATTTAGCACCAGTAGGTTGATGTCACAAAACTATTTTATAATTTGGCACTTGCTGTGAGTAATTTCCTCTAATACTCTGTGGGGAATACCATGTTACCTTCTATTTCATTAGTACAACTCAGGTGAGTGACTGCTCCCAACCAAAACCGAATTCATCAAGAACTGGTTTTGTAAATAATAACAATTCGTCACTCATGGCTCATACAAATCAGATGATGTGAAAGACAGAGACAATCATTCCAAAAAGTTAACACTTCTTTTTGGGAGGGAAGGGAGTTCCCTTAAATTACAAAGAAAAAAAAAGAAAGACAGAAAAAAAAAATAGTGCACTATCTGATAAAAATGGAATTTTATGGCAAGAGTCTGGCAGACATAATTTAAAATTTGTATGGACCCAAATAATTTAAAAATCAGCTGCCAAACCCTTTTGTTTCTACTAAGTTCTCATGTAGATGCAAATCCCACTGAATTCAATGAATTCTGCCTGAGTAAAAGCTTGAGGATTCAGACTCAGGTTCTCAGTATTATATTAATTCAGTGCTTCGTTTTTCATGCCCTGAGACTGACAATTTCTACCCTAATTCACAGATACACAAGGTGGGTGAGGTAATATCTTTTATTGGACCAGCTTCTGGTTGTATGTTGAGATCAGAGGGTTATAGATGGTGAAACCACTGGAGATGATGTTTTGTTTCTTGCGTTTGCTCCGGAATTATATGTTGCTGGTAAGTTTTGCTTCCTTTATCTTCATGTTGCCGAGTTTCCATGTCAGATAGCAAGATTTGATATCTTCCATTGTTATATGCAGTGGTAGTGTAGTCGTCTCGATCCCAGGATATTAGAGAGAAAACGTGAGTGAGTTACATGGGCGGTGGGCATAAGATGCTAGGGAAGGCTAAGCCTCCTCAAAGAGGATGCGACACACCTCCCTTTGGAAGTGTATTGGCCCCACCACCTTTGGAGTGCCGCTGCCTGCCTGGGCCAAGGCCCCACCTGTGCTCTGCCCCAAGGCCTCGCTTCTGCTCGTCCTCTTCCACCTGAGGCCCCGCCCTCACTCCACCTCTTCCCATCCCCACTTTGCCTCTTCCCGAGATGCCCCCCACCTACTCCTCTCCACCCTCTCCCCCAAGACCCCCCACCACCTACACCTCTTCACACTTGAGGACCCCCTGCCCATGCCTCTCTATCCCCACCACTCATGCTTCTCCGAGGGGAGAGGGAGGAGTTGCGCGAGTGGTGGGGACCTCAGGGGAGGGGGAGGAGAGGCGTGAGCAGCAGGTGGGGAGCCTTGGAGGAGGGACAGAGAGGTGCAAATGGCAGGTGTAGGAGCCTTGGGGGGGACAGAGAGGCACGAGCAGCGGGTGGGGGCCGAGGGGGCCGAGTGGGAGCAGTGCCTGAGACAGAGCTGGAGTGGGGCCTTGAGGGGAGGAGGCCAAGCAGAGGTCCCCCACACTTTCAGGGAGCTTTCAGTGCTTGTGCCCCGTCTCTCCAAATGCAGGAGTCACACATCGCTCATAGTGAGCTAATATATTTTATTGGACCATAAAAGGCATTACCTCACCCACCTTGTCTCTGTAATATCTTGGGACCAACATGGCTATAAAATTACATCAAAATTCACAGTTGGCAGCATACTATGGAAGCACTGTCACTAAGCCACAATTCCACTGTCATATACAGAAAAGCTCGTTGTTTCCTTGTGGGCTGCTCTGAGGCTGGGAGACTAAAGAGGCAGGGGTCTAGCCTGGTCTCTATAGCCCAGATCCTCAAAGGTACTTCAGGACCCACTGATTTCAATAGGAATTGGGCACCTAAATACCTGTAGCAATCTGGGCCTCTCTTACGGTTGCCAACCCTCCAGGATTGTCCTGGAGCCTCTAGGAATTAAAGATTAATCTTTGATTAAAGATTATGTCATGCGATGAAACCTCCAGGACTATATCCAACCAACACTGGGAACTCTAGGCCCTCTCTCCCCTGTTTAGCATGAGCTTGGAGTGCAGATGGATCACTTTGGGTATCGAGCCATGACCCTGCACAAAATCCCCATGTAAACGCTATGGTTTGATAGCACCCATCCGTGTGCTAGGCGCTGTGCATCCAAACAGAAAACCAGGGGGCCCGCTGAGAAGCGGTTTAGTCCAATTTTAAACATCAGGTGACTGTGGAGGTCAGCAGAGCAGCATGCACCCAGACCCCCCAAGTGCTCCAGCCATGGCCAGGGCTGCGCAGGGCGCTGTGCGTCCCTGGAGAAGGCAGGGCCGGCTCACGGGGCCCCACAGGCTGGCTGCAAGTGACACATGCTGAGGTGCCCGCCGACCCCAGCAAGCCCATTGCTAGGAGCACGACGAGCGAAGCTGCCCGCGAGGAGGGTATGAGGCGTCTGGCGCGTGACGGGGGTTGGAACGGGGGTGGGGCCGCCCTGACTGACAGGGCGGCAGGCCGCTGGCTTCGGCCTGGCCACACCCCTCGCGCGTCACGGGAACCCTGGGGAGCGGCAGCCGCGGAACTGCCTCTCGGCGCGCTCCTGCGCCTGCGCACAAGGCCCTGCCCCCCGCCCCGGCCTTCCCACCTCATTCCCAGCCGCAGCCTAGGGGAGAGGCTGCTTGACGTCACGCGCAGTGACGCTGGGCGGAAGCGGAATTGGCGGCGGCGGCGGCGTTGTGGTTGCGGAAGTGTCGCGGGGTGGTTCGGCGCGGTGGGTTCCGCGCGCAGGGGGGGGGGCGTAGCAGCAGCGCCAGGGAGCGGAGCGGAGCGGACACAGCGCGGCCATGGCGGCTACATCCAACCTGCAGGTAGGGAGAGGCGGAGCCGGGCCCCGCCCACGGTGTCCCCCGCGCGGTGTCGGGACCGAGGCGGGGCAGGGGGTGTCCGTGGTGGGGGGCGGACGAGGGGGCTGAGCTGGGCGGATAGTGTCCAGTGTCCGGCCGCCAGGTGCTGGCGGCTGGTGCTTCCGCTTCCGCCTGCCTCCCTTCACTGCCCGAGGGGCCCGGCCTGGCAGGCGCCGTCACAGTTTAAACCGAGTCCGGGACTCCTCCGGACGCTTGCCGGGTGTCATCCCCTCTCGGCCCGTTCGCCGGTAGTGCCCGGCTTCGCTGCCTGCCTGCGCTGATGCTCTGCCGCCGCCTCCTTTGCTCCCAGGGGAGCGCACAGAGATCTTCCTCCTCCCTTTTCCCTTCAGTCTGCAGTTGCTTCTGGTAACTTGAAGTAGCATGTTTCCCTCATGCTGCCGTATATCTGAGTCTAGAGTGGACGAGATCTGTCGTGTTTAATATCTCCTCTGCTCTACAGTCATTTTTTTTTATTTTATTTTATTTGTATTTATTTATTTTTGGTTTGCACCAGGCTTCCTCTCTCCTTGTCTTCACACAGAAGTTGTACTGGTATAGTTAAAATGGTACTATGCTTCTAGCATGAAAGTAGTTGTATCCGTTACAAAGGTGCTTATAGTAATCTAACTATTTGGGTTTTAAAAAAGAATTACACCCCTAACTGAAATAGTTATGATGTCACAAAACAGATGTAGACCAGGAGTTTCCACCTTTTTTTTTTTTTTTTTTTTAACCTGAATCACTATTATTTGTATTATCATAGAACTTGAGAGCATTTTGTAGAAGACTTCCTTGCCACAGTGAAATTGATATCCCGGAATCTCTAGAGTCTAACATGTTGTTTATGTAATATTTACTTGTGTTTATAAAAGGGGTGGGTTTTCAGGCTATTTTAAGTGGGTTTCAGAAGTGGCCAATGAATTATGTAGATTTTGTTTGGCAGGAGCAGAGCAGGAGGGTAACATCTTCCTCATTTACTGGGTATTTGCTTTAACAGCTGGTCTTTTCACATGCACATACCCCCCAGAATGAAAGGTTTTGCTCATTATTTCACAGAGACATGGATTCAAAATTTTTCTCACACCTTTTTCTCATACCGGGTTGCTCAGGCCTCTTGCGCAACATTTAAAAGGTCTCCCTTTTAAAACGAGCTCCTTTTCATTTTGGTTTCAGATAGATTAATGTTTTTGCTCCAGTGCTGTTGAGTCAAAACCAAACAAAACAATAAAGATACAGTACTGTGCTGCTTCTATTCTGATCCCTACTGATGCTGCTGCTGTATCACCTTTGTTTTGCCTGACACATTTGAGAAAGCCCAAATCCTGACATGGATGTACGCACAAGAGACCAAGCACAAGAACATATTGTAGTTGAAACTGCTAGCGACAGTCTTGTTGCTGAGTTTCCACAATCAGTGTGGTCACATTGCTTGTACAGTTAGTAGAGGAAACAACTATATGTGAGAGAACTGAATATAACAACATTTACCACATATGTGGTATAGTTACTCTAAGTACATTGTTAGCAGTTAAGTGGTGATATTTTTATATTGGTGTGTGCCAAATAAAATCAAATTCGAAATATCTTGTTAGAAATGTAAAATCATCAAATAATTTGTTCCCCTTCTCAATCCACAAATATAACTGTAGCTGTTAAGCAATCTGGAAAGAACAAAAAATTCCCTTTTATACAATGCTCTTCCTCCTTGTTTGTTAGGATTTCAGTCCTTTTTCGCCCTATTTTCCTGGAAGTCACTCTTGAGATACCAAGGCTATGGAACTTGATTAACTGAGGGGTAGTGGCTGCTGTTCAGACTGCTGACAACTTTTTGAGGTTTTGTACTGAAAGAGCTTCCAGTCTACAACTGAGTCCTCCAATATAGACTTTCAGCAAATTCTTTACTGGGGGAGATTTTCTCTTTTGTTTTTGAGATAAACACAAAAACGGGAAAGAAAAGTAAAAAGAGCCAGTAAGGTTTTTCACTTTTAATTTTAATATGCTGTAAAGAACTAGGAGGTCATGTATAAGACTATTTCTGGGAACCCTAGTAGAATAGATTTTACACTCATTTGTATTCTGCCGAACTACATTAAAAGAAAATAAGACCCTGATCCTGCAATGGCTTATGAACATGTTTAGCTTTGCTACCATGAGTAGTCCAGTTAACTTTGATAGGGACTACTCACAGTACATATAGTTAAGCACATAAGTCTTTGCAGGAAAAGGGCCTAAAAGTTGCACAGGTAAGCTCTTGCAGGCCAATGCTTAAATGTGAGTTAGTTTTTATTCAAGCAGGTAGTGGCATTGATATTAATGGGGTGACTTGTGTGAATAAAATTTACTCATACATGTTTGTAGAATCCAGACCTTAATTTGACCTTTCCTAGTTAAGGCTTTATGGCCAACCTTGATTCTCTTCCTTGTGCATATGATGATATGGTCATATACTATTTTTCATATTTTATAGTTTTAGATATGTAGGTATGGCATCTTGCAGAAATGCACTTCACAAGTCATTTATATGAAATATCTATCAGGAAGTGAGGTGGGTGGAGTCCTCCATCATTGGATGGCAAGAAGCATTTTACTCAGCTGTAGACAATACTGTATGTGAATATGTAATAAACTGTCTTGCAACACATGCACAAGGGGAGAAGAGTTATGATAGCACATGTATTTTCAGCTTTGGTACTTCATGACTTTTGAGAACTTACCTGTGCAACTTTAATATTCATTTTAAAAACTTTTTAAATGGATTTTTGCTCTTTAAATGCAAACATTGGTTTGGCACACAAAAGAAAACACAGAAAAAAAATCTGCTAAAACTCATCTAGACTTATCATTAGAGAAAGCATAATTATACTTAGTCACATGATATAGTTAAGCAAAATAAAAACTTTGGTAAGACCTGTATCACCCAGCTGCATCCAGGAGTCTCTGAATTTTTTTTCTTAGTGTGTGTTCCTTCATTTGGTAATGGAAGAGTTAACTCAGTTCAATGCACCATAGTTTTATTCAATCTGCAGTAAAACTGGGGGTATTGGTATTACCTATAAATTTAACATTTCTACTAATTGTACCTCTGGTATTGTTTTGGGTTAATTATCTTCCGGTGTTTACAAAAAGACTGGTTTGCATATCACTAATGAAGATGCATGAGTTCCTTTGCTGAATGTGATCATCAGGTGGTCAATTGAACTCAGTGAGTTTTATTTCGATACTTCTAGAAATAAGTGTCATTACCACAAAATGGAAATAGATCCAGTTTCTAGGCAAATTAAGAGTTACATAGTATTCGCAATTTAATAATATTTTAGCAGTTTGGAATGGCACAAGGACAGTCCCAGTGGATTTGTAATCAATTACCTTCAACTTGTTTGCATGGTAGATATTGTAAAGGCTAGACATCAGCGTTCAGTGCAACAGCTTAAATTATCACTCCATTGTTGCAGTACTCTTGCATAACAGTTGTCATTTTAATCATATCACTTTTTTTGTTTTACAGAAAGCAATAGACCTTGCTAGCAAGGCAGCACAAGAAGACAAAGCAGGAAACTATGAGGAAGCACTCCGCTTGTACCAACATGCTGTGCAGTATTTTCTCCATGTAGTTAAATGTAAGACTTGCTACATTAGCTAGCTATTTACTGCAATTTTTTAAAAGTTAAAAATTATATAAAGTTACAATAGTCTACTTGATAGAACCAAAATGGAAAATATTCATCATGTTAAGAATAATCAAATGTTTTGTCTAAAGATACGAAATCTCTCAAACACTAAATGAAACTTGCCAGTTATACTTTGATTTAAGGGTATATATTTCTCTTCCTCTTCCACCCCACTCATGCTCTCCAATTACTCCAATCTTGTCAATAGTTCACTTTGTTGATATTTAGTTGATATATCTACTACCAACATTAGATTTTTTCAGAAAGTTTCAAGGTGGCTACAGTGTAGGGGGAACACATGGAAGGTGGGAAGGGTTAAGTATTTCTTCTTTTTCATGTAGCAAAAGCAAGTTGTTATCTGGAAAGCCAGTCTTTGTGTAGTGACCCCACAGAAGTTACCATCTTTGCTTGCTGGTGAAATCATGTCATACTCCCTTTTTTTTTTTAATTCTTTCCACTGACAGCTTTTGCTTTCTACATCAAATTCAAGCTGCTTAATGCTTACCTTCAAGATTTTGCACAAATGAACACGTAGTTTAGGCCTATATATGTGCTCTCATTTTTCTTCTGCCTTGCTTATACCTTGTCTACATTTTTCTTTATATCCTTCTGTGACCCACCCGTGCCTAGGGTAGTCACCTGAAAATGCCAAGGTCAGGGCAGGCTGTAAAAGGAGAGCAGATTCTCCCAGCACTGGTGGGTGACACTGAAGTCAGGCTTCCCAACCAGCCACAATCAGTGCTTCTGATTCCCCACACTGGTTATCAAGAAGCCAAAATAAAAATACATACAGTCCCCTTTATTGTATTTCAGTCTGTGGCTCCTGATCAGCCACTAGGTCCAGTAAAGAGACCAGTTATTTAAAACTCTCTACTCTTTACCAAAAAGGTTTCTCCTGACCCCAAAGGGTCAGCCACAGTACCAGATCAATATAAGTTTGGATCTTACCCAAAACACCCCGCTGCCAGTCAATCCTTTAGTAACTAAAACTAAAGGTTTATTATAAAAAGAAAGAAACAAACTATAAGAGAAATGTTAAAGGATTAAAGCAATCAGATACATACAAGTGATTTGAAAGTCCATATATATCAGGTTTCTAATAGAATTGTGGAGTTTGCAGGCTTGTATAGTCCCTCTGGTATACATCCGGTACCTGGATGGGTCTCAGTCCTTTGTTTCACAGCTTAAGTTCAGTTCAGTTGTAGATGAGTTGATCCAGAGGTAGGCTGAAGACAAAATGGATGTGGTGCAGCTGCCTTTTATGTTCTTTGGCCTTTGCCATGCTGCTTGTGGAAGTTTACAGGAATAAGATGGAGTCCAGGGTCACATGAGTGACTGGTGACTCATCAGGTATATCCCTGGCTTCTCCCCCGGCCCATTGTACCTGTGAGTTTCCTTAATGGGCCATTAAGCAGGCGCTTGTGCTGCAGCCATCCTGTCTGAGGTGTCGCCCAGAAACACAGTACAATATGAAATATAGATACAAACATATCCATAGCTTCCATTACACGTATAACACATGAACATAAACATTATCATCTTACTTAGCACATTATAGCCTTTTTAACAGTACCTGAGATGGCATATCTCACACTAATCATTATGATTCTGATGTATTTATGTTAAATAACATAATAAATGTCCCCCTTCCCCATCCAGCCAGCATCACGCCCCTAACACAAGGTTGGTGTAGAAGGGAGTAATCAGAGCTCCTGAATACACCTCAAGGGCACCCTAATCCAGCCAGCGTGACGACACCTTTCTCTGTTGTCTGCATACTTTCTTCTCTGTTGCCTCTTATACCTGAATTCTTCCTTCTGCCTTTGATGTGCAAGAAGATGCCTTTTTCAAGTAAATTCCACCTTAAAATGTGTTGTTTCTGCCAAGTCTACCAATGCAAACTTGCCCCAATTTAACAATGCTGTTATGTATCCAATAACTTAAAAATCTTTAACTTCCCTTTGGTCATTCAGGGCTGTTTGTGTATGGTTTTTGTGTTTTATCTATTTTGTGTTCTGTGGGGCAAGAGAATATATTGTACTAGACAAGCTTCCGTTGGTGAGAGAGACAAGCTTCCAAGCTTACTCAGCTAAGGTTGGTCAGATTTTATGACCATATCCATTTCAATCTGAAGAACAACTTTTTTTTAAAGAAACAGGAAGATTCCAGATGGGGATTAAGTACATACAATATAAATAAACAAAAACCACTGCTCCACACTAATGATCTCTCTCACTACTGCCCAGTATCTAACATCTGTTTTTTAAGCAAGCTAATCAAGAAGCTATCCAGTTGACAGTATCCTTGATCCTTCTCTGGCTACGTCTACACTACAGCTTATATTACGTTATAAATAAACCACCTCCTTGAGCAACGTAAGTTACACCAACATAAGCACTAATGTGGACAGAGCTATGTCGGCGGGAGTGCTGTAGCAGTACAGCTGCACTGCTACAGCACTAAAGTGTAGACAAGCCCACATTCAGTTAGGCTTTAGGACAAGTCATGATGCAGAGATAGTGCTTGATGCTGTGGTACATGGCTACCTCCTGCCTCTAGCCAAGGGATGGGCATCCGTCTTAATTTTGATGGCCATCTGTGGCATCAGATACTATTGATTACCAAGTACTCCTGGCTTGCCTACAAGAAGCTTTGGGGTGAACAGAATTACCCTGAAATGGCTCGAATCCTGTCATTCCAACCCATAATGTTGTCATATGCAACTGATCCTCTACTTCTAAAGCCCTCCCCTGTGGAATCCCACAAGGCTCAGTCATTTTCCACTATATTATTCAACATCTGTCTGAAGCTTTTGGGAGAACAGGTAGGTTAACATGAGACAATGCACAGATAACATCTCATTTACTTTTGCTGTTAAGAGTATCATGAACTTCAATACCTGGATGAAAGCATCTTGCTCCAGTTGAACCCAGGTAAAACGGAGGTGATGTTGGTAGCAAGAAGGAAGTGCTTTGAAGAACTTGCCACCTCCTAAAACTTCTCCATTAACAGAGGCATTTTCCTTCACACTGTTGGTTCTGTCTGCAGCCCTGTCCTTTAATCTCAGTGCTGTTGAGATAACCATGTTGGAGAATCATGTTATGGATAACCATAACAATGTTAGATAACCATATAGCCATGGGATTCAATACACATCCACAACTGGCCAGAAAGTTGTACCCCATCCTATCAATACAAACCTGGTCATAGTGACTGCCACACTTGTGATCTGCAGGCTTAATTATTGCAGCTCATAACTAGGAGTGATGCCACATGCTTGGAAAAAGCTCCACCTAGTACAAACCACAGTAGCCCATCTGCTTATCACAAATCATGATAAAAATATCGCCATGGAGCTCTGCTCTTTGCATTAGCTTCCCATTCAATACAGAGTCCAGTTCAAAGTGCGTCTTAAGTAAAAACCTATTAACTTAATCAAATCTTCTCTCCTACAGGATAAGGAGAAAGAAGTGTCTCTTGAAATAGTTGGCTCATGCTCAGATAATATGGTGGATAGTGGCAATATAAGCAAATAAATACCTCTTGAACCCTTCACTAAGCACACAATGGGATGTCTTGCAGGAGGGAGGCTTTCAATTTACTTTTTTTTTCATTGAGACTGGAGAATCTACTATACATTACTTTCTTACGTATTCTATTAAATTTAGTATTAAAATTGGGGCAGAATTATTACCCTTTTTCTGTTTGGTTTATGTGGGGTTTTTTGGCTGCCAGGAAAGCATAACACTTTTTTCAATTTTTTAGATGAAGCACAGGGTGATAAAGCAAAGCAAAGTATCAGAACGAAGTGTACAGAATATCTGGACAGAGCAGAAAAACTGAAGGAGTATCTGAAAAAGAAAGAGAAAGCTCCACCAAAGCCAGTGAAAGAGTCTGGTCCATCTGATGAAAAAGGGTATGTTTTTGGAGAAGATGAAGAAAAATGCATTATTTTTCATGTTCCAAACGCAGTTGAAACTTAAGTTAACCATTTGAAAGAATGTTTTAAGTAAGTTTTAATGTGTGTGAAATGTATCAGATGAGCAATACTGAAGTACAATAGCTAACCAAACAATAGGGACAGCATGCGTACTAATACCATAAGTTTATCTATGTTACTGCAAGTTAATTCACGTCTAGCAGGTCATTTAGTGTTTCTGCTGGATGGCAACTGTGGTGACCTATGACATGGACACCTAGCTACTTAAAAACTAGAGCTAGAGCACCAAGTGACTAGATCTAAACCACTGACAACTTGGGCTAGTTCTGAACACATGCTCCAGAGGTCAAAGCTCAGTATCATGTTTCCAATGCACTGCACCAGCTAGTCATCTTTCTATTCACCCAACTCTTGTTATTGGCAACAGTATTTGTTGAACATCTAGATAATTACATTTATACCTAATATTTTATTTCTTCATTGAAACTTAAAACTACAGTAAACTTTTAGCGATTTGCAGAAAAATGGTTCTTGTTCATGGCTTGTAATTGATCTGTAGAGAGGGTTTAAAGTTGTACTTGACTCAGATTGGTAACTGAATTCAGTATGGACATTGCAATATATCAAATGTGAAAATCAGTTACTGTCACTTCTCCCATATCAGAGTTCAGGGTTCCATATTTTTTCTGCAGAAAGTTGATGGCCTCAGAGGAACCTAATGCAGCAGACAGTATAATGCACTGCGATAAATGCCTAATGTTTTCAATGCCTGCAGGAAAAAAGCAATCTCCTGAACTCTGATGGTGGTAAGGAGGAGGAGGAACTAATCTTATTTTTTAAGTCTTATAAATGCACTGATACCATGTTCAGTTATTAAATTGTTTGCAAGGGAGACAAGGTGACTGAGCTAATATCGTTTATTGGACGAACTTCTATTGATGAGAGAGACGCCTTCAAGCCACACAGCTCTCCTAGGTCACAGGTCTAGGAAAAACAATGAGAGTTCTGTACCACTTTAAAGACTAACAAATTTAATTTCTGCAGGCATAAGCTTTCGTGGGCTGTAACCCACTTCATCAGATGTAAGGTCTAGGAAAGGTACTGTGACTGAGCATTGCAACTAAATGTAAGGTGGAACAGATTGTTTAGCATAAGTAGTTAGCACATATTCTAAGGGATCATTTAAAGTAGAGTAGCCCATTAACACCTCTGCAATTATAGGACAAAAAGGGGGGGTTAGTGGGTTATAGATTTTTTGTAATAAGCCATAAATCCAATATCTCTGTTCTGTCCATGATTTCTAGTGTCTAATAGTGTTATGAATTTAAGCCCCACGGCTCTTCTTTTGAAAGTGTTGTGCATGTTTCCTTTGAGGATAAGGACTGATAAGTTAGACATAGTAATTGCTTTGTTCACTACAACTACACTAAATACAGTTTATTTGCAAAGCTTTCTAGTTTCTTTTTTCAGTGAATGTAGCTTGTCCCTGAAACTCATGCCAGAATCCTTTCTAGCTATAGTACTGGTCAGCTAAGCAACATTTGGTTGTTTTTGTTTTGTAAAATCTCAGCGCTGCACTGTGTTCCACCTACTTATGATGGCTGTAAGACTGTGCAGCTGGCATGCCCTATGTTGACTTTTCACCAACCAAGGATTTCCCTCATGTCTGCTCTTATTTCCCTTTGTGTTTGCCAGAGCAGCGTAAAGAGGAACATAGCACTAGCTGGATCCCAACAGTAACTCCAATTGCTGTTCCAGAAATGTAGAGGATAAATGTTTAGATCTGCCTGTGCTGAAAAAAGGGCAATTGTACCTATAATAAATCTAATTAAAACATAAGAGGTGGGGTTTTAGGCTATCAGTATTTTCTAAAAATCATGAAAACTCCATAGGGAAACTTATACTTGGTTACAATTGTTAAAGATATTTTAAAGAAGATGTAGCATTTTATATGAAGCTGAAAATGACACTACTTGGCTTTATATTTTTATCTTGTGATTTAAAAATAAAATGACCTCATTCAGCAGGGCTGTAAGGCCCTCAAAGAATCTATGGAATGCTGTTATACAATGTTAAAAAACTACATTTTCCTGAATATTTCTACCAAAATGATGGAAGGTGTGAGGTAGACTATAGTTTCCATCTACAAAAATTGTCTTGTTGTGCAAGACAAGTGTCGTCTTTGTAGTTGAACATCTTATTACTTGTGTCTGAATTAGGAATGACAGTGATGGGGAAGGAGAGTCTGATGATCCTGAAAAAAAGAAACTGCAAAATCAACTTCAAGGTAGTTCTGAAACTTTTTTTAAAGAAATCATTTTATCAAGTGACTTGTTAGCCAACAAATTAGAATTGCCTGATTTTTGTCTACAGAAGAGATGTGGATTGACTTGCCACAAAGTGTTAAACACAATAGAAATTCCTCTGCATCTTCATTGTAAACTAATCGTTGTGAAAGTCTGGATTTTATTAAATTGTGTATCATAATTCCTGTCTACTTTGATCCCCACTCTAACATGCGACGGATTGACTTACTGCATGCACGAGGAGAGAATGCTGATCCAAAGGGGAGAAGCTTCTTGAGGCCAAATGAATATTTGTAGTCTTATTATTAGTGTCTAGAGACTCAGGTCGTGGTAGTCATTGCACAAGCACTTAGTAAGAGAGAGTCCCTGCTGCAACAAGTTTATAATCTAAATAAACAAAGATAAAGGGCAGCTGAAAGACTTAATTTACTAATCCTTGATCTTTCTGATCACTTACAGTTTTTCCCCGGACCTGTTAGTCCTTGCTGCCTACCACAAGGGGAAATGTTTTGATGTTTATTTGACTGGAATATATCTTCTACTTCTCTTCTCCTTCCCTATTTGAGTTTCCCATGCTTCTCAAACTTTTATGTAAAGGAGAGTGTTTTACTTACGTATTTCTTGGTGTTTGTTTATAATAGTCCTGTTATTGGCACTCTTTTCCCTTCTTCTCTTGGCATGCTCTGTCCACCACCCATCTTTGATAAATGCTAAAGCAATTTAGAGATTGGATTAGCGTTTACGGGAGGGGTGGAGATAGTGATTCGGGGTTTCTCCTCTTATCTCAGCAACATCATTCTCGATTGGCTGAGATGAGTCTTCTGTGTTTTGAAGTCGAGCTTGAAGTCAGTCATTCAGTGTAGCAGAAAACAATGGCTTTGTGTACAGTGAGGAAATTATTTGGTGTTTCTGTGTAACTGATTTGGAGAGTTCAATTGAATTTTGTGATATTGAGGTAATTTACTGGCAGAGAAAAATTAATGTTAAAGGACCAGTGACCTTGACACTGATCCTTCCTAATCCACATATTTTGTCATGTTCTGATCACTTTCACTTTAGCATTCAGATTTCCTATAATCAGCATGTTATCAGTTCCTGAAGCTGACTGTAGCATTCTTCAGGGCTTTTATTATTGTGGAGTGTAGATGTTGGTTAGATTTAATAATGTAGTCTGCCCCAAATGAGCTTTGTGTGTATTCATAGGTTTTCCATTCACACACATACCACTAACTCTTTAGCTGAGTTTATGTAACAGCTGGTAGTCTGTTGTGATTCAAGGCACTTATAATAATCTAAAGTAGAACATTCAGTATGCTGTTTGATATTTCTTTGGCCAGGGATGGTATGAAGAGCATCCAGGACATACTGAATATGAAAAAAAACCCAAACATGTGGGTAATGACTGTTTCAGTCTGAAATTAGACTTTTCCATACTGGCATGAGTAGTGATTGCCTTTGAAGGGTTTCATCCCTCTTGGTCGTTCAAGGCTTTAATCTGCTGTGCAGTAGTATCATAGCGACAAAATCAAGACCAGAGAGCTTTGTTTCTTAATGGCTTAACGAATCTTGTAAAACTATCATCCATGATTTTTTATTAATCTTTCCATATACCCTATGCCTATTTTACATTTTAGTATTGGAACAGAGGTAAAATCTGCTAAGTAGGTTTAATATAATCTCATCCATCACGGTGCTAGACCCCTTCGATCCCCTTTTTTCCCAACAGAGGTGGAGTTTAAAACACTTCAAGCACTCAGTTCACAATGGAATAGTCTAGCACAAACTTCATTTTATTTCCTGGTGGTTGGTCTGCTAGTCTACTATTTTCATATTCCAGATCAGTGTTACCATAGGCATTTCCTGTTGGCTTTGCTGTTTTATCTATGTTAATTTTGACTTTGGGATTTCCCTAATCCTATGAGAGTTTACCAAGATTCCAGTTATAATAGCAGCATGTTTTAGCAAATCTGGGCATTGTTATCAATATGCGGATTGCCTGGTAGCAGTGAATTTCTGTCTTTAGGTCACCTAAGTGGAAAATCCCATTTAGAGGCCTCTGGAACATACTGTTTCCCGATCAGTCCGGGCCATTTCATCCTTTGGGGGGCGGGGGGTGTGAGGCATTTCTTTTCCTAGTCTAGGCAAGGTCCATAATATGCTCTTAAGTAAGTAGACCTTAAAGTGCTTTACAAAGGAGACTTTATTCCCATCTGTAAGAACACTGAGGCACAGAGCAGTGAAGTGATTTGCCCACAGTCATCCAGTAGACAAGTGGGCACAGACAGGAATGGAACCTATGTCTCATGAGTCCCAGTCAAAAGCGCTGTCCCCATGGCCACACTGCTTCCCATAACAGCTAGCCACTTTATTTTAAATAGAAGCTTAGTTTCTGCAGAAACTGCAGGCGCTGATTTAAAGGACTATGGCAGGCAGTTTGTGTACACACAACCATATGTTAGAAGAACAGTGTTCTATCCCTAGAAAACTTGCACTTGCTGGCAAAATCATGGTTTAATTCTAATTAGCCACAACAGAACTTGAACCCGGTTTAAGCATAGTGGTTAAACATTGCTGAAATCTGTACACATGGCAATCTGTTCATGGAAGCCGTGCTGTCATATGTGAACAGGGTCCAAGATTTTAATTCTTGTTTATGACAGCATAATGTCTTTGACATATTGAAAGGAATGTACCTTCTAGTTTATCTTGTCTCTTATTTTACAGGTGCCATTATTATGGAGCGACCAGATGTAAAGTGGAGTGATGTTGCTGGTCTTGAAGGAGCCAAAGAAGCACTTAAAGAGGCAGTGATATTGCCCATTAAATTTCCTCATCTGTTTACAGGTGAGGTAAATTTAATATACATTCCTGATCCTAACAATTACAGTTTGGGGGAGAGGTGTGGCTGTAAAAGCATGAGAAGCATTTTACCCTGTCATAGTGGTGACCTAAGTTTAGGTGTCCTCTAAGAGCTTCTGTTCCATAAGTTGGTGGGATATATATGCTGAAATGGTGAGAGCAGCTGGGGAATTGTATTGGGAGAAGGGAGAGGTTGGTTCAAGAAACAACTCATCTCACATGGTAACTTTAAATATAACAATGTTATATGCTGTATTTCTCTCATATATTTGCTACCTTTGGAAAACTGCTTATTGGTGTTGTTTATTAATAAAGCAGTAAGTTGTATATGAATCTAAGAGATGTAAATACAACAGCTACCACCTTCTGTCAACTGAAAAAAATGAATTTCCTGAGCTTGGATGAGGATTCATTTTTCTACCAAGTTCTATACCAAACTGATACTTGTATCAAAATTCTTCAAGGAAATCCTTTTTTTTTCTTTAACTATAACTCTCTTAGGAAAGAGAACACCTTGGAGAGGAATTCTTCTATTTGGGCCACCAGGAACAGGAAAGTCTTATTTGGCAAAAGCTGTGGCAACAGAAGCCAACAACTCTACATTCTTCTCAATATCCTCCTCTGACCTTGTCTCAAAATGGTTAGGAGAGAGTGAAAAGTAAGTAGCTCAGCTGAATTTTTTTTAGACTAAATGGTATTTGGTTCAGGGTGGATTGATTTAAATCAAGGCAATTTAAATCATTGATTTAAATTGTTTCCCATTGATACTTCTTCACATATCTCTTAAACAATGGTGCAAATCTGATCACTAAAACATGTTAATTTACATCTCAGTACAGCATTTTACAACATCTAGAAGGGTATACTTTGTGTAATTTTTTAGATAACTTGATTTTTATTAATTTAGGAAATAGTACATAATACTCATTACCTATGTCAAGCTGCAGATGCAGCAGCAATACATTAGGAATGGTAAGAACTAAATCTCTCACGCAAACACAATAGCACCTATATTTTATTAAACTAAATCTTAAATGTTACATAAATGTTTCACATTTGCAACTACAGCAGCTTCCTGAGTTGCCGGCTGACAGCTGTCCTTAAACTTTTTGAAGGAGAAAAAAAAAGTTGAACTCAGACAAGTCATCACAACGTTAAACGTACGCTGTCCTTAAAACTTCTACAACTAGCTCTCATCTTCCCCACTCCACTGTCATTTTTATTCATAGACTGAAACAGAAATACAAAGTTTCCTGCTTTTTCAACTCCCAGTGGATTTCTTAGCTTTGAGTGAATAATACCAAACAGTGAAAATATTCTCTCTATGCTTGCAGAGGAAGCTACTGCTGTGAAAAGTTGGCTTAGCAACCGAAGGAACTCTGTTTCAAGGTGCCTGGCTAATGATTTCCACCAATTCAGGGGAGTGACTTTGTTCAAAACATCATCAGTAAACATGTACTGTTTAAATGGTTCTGCTCCAGCCCTGAAATTTATTATGACTGACATAACTGAGGAGTGATTTTGAGATGCCCATGCCATGGCAGCATCACCTTGAGAAGTTAGGCATCTGCCCTTATATCTGGGGTCAAGAATGTTCACAAGAAAATGAGGTGGAGTTAGTGCTTGATCCATTCACTTCTTTATTGCCTGCAGTTTAACTTTCTGGTGAGATATTTCTTTCTTCAACGTCTCTTGAAGTGCCTTCCAAATTTCAACAGCATCAACAATCTAGCAACAATTTCTCTGTTTGTTTAAGGCTATGGATATAGGCTTCAGTATACTGAGCATAGCTCTACAATCCTCTTTAATCCAATGTTAGATACTTTGGATGAGGTACTTCCATCTATTTTATCATGGTTTTCTTCACAAAGTTTTACGAGAATAGGCCAGTTCTTAATAAATTGTTCAAAACAATCAACCACAGAATTCCATCGACCATCTTGAGGGAGAATTAGTTTGGATCCTCCTGCTCTCTTCAGTGAAGCTGAAGCAAAATGGTTGTTACAGATGTATTTTGCGACTTCAACAACACTTTCTTTTATTCCTGGAGAAGAGGTACTTAAGTTTTTGGCTAAAAGATGCATTAAATGGGCACTGCAGCCATATGTTGTTAAGCAGCATCCTTCCATTTCGTCTTCTAAGTATTTTCTCATCTTTGCCACATTTGCAGCATTGTCTGACAAAACTGCACACATGACGGTTGAATTTTTGTTCACAGTTTATTACAGCTTTCACTGTCACTTCTTTTAAATAGCCTGTCGTGTGCATTTCCCAATGTATCTATTGTTTCTGAAAGAGATGCAACCCCATCGTCTGTCACACAGGCACATATTACTGGATCCTTATGTACGTTGCTCCACCCATCAGAGCTTAAACTGGCAAATTTCCTCTCAGTATTTCTTGCACACTGTTCAAGTTCCTTCGCATACACTGTATCTAGCAACCTTCTACCAATGTCTGCTCTACCAGGTGGAGTGTAGCCCGGTCGTAAGGACTCAACCATGTCGATGAAGTGTTTATTGTTAACAATGCGCAAAGGAGAATTTGTGGCATAAATGAACTGAGCAAATTTTTCATCTATGGTGTCTTGTTGGTATTTGCTGATCCTTACTACAAACCCATCCATGGTGGTTTTCTGGATGATTGAAATCTTTTGCTTGCTACTAATACTTTGTTGTCTGAAATACATTTAGTTGCAGCACTGCTGCTAAAAGTACCAACAGATGACTGAAGTTACTGCAGATAGACAGTCACAGTCAAAGTCTCTTATGCTTAAATGGAATCCTGAAACAAAATTCAAAAATGATTTTGAATAGTCGTTCTTCTCACTCTGTTATTCAGTTGATTATTTACATTTTTTTCAGCAAGGATGCAGATTGGATTCCAAATTACCAAAAAAGCTAAGACTGACTGCACTTAGAGTGCACTTAATTTTGGAGTAAGCCCCATAGAATTAATTGGCACTTCTGTTTTTGAGAAAACAAGTATAGGATGGGGTTCCTTTGGGAAAGCTGAGTTATGCTGAAATAAAATTGGGAATAGATTTATGGCATCACCATTATGGTCTGTGACCATGATGTTCCAAAATAAGAGACACGTATTATGTAATATAAAATAAGAAAATGATATCCAGTGGCAACTGGCAACTCTAGATTTCTCTTACTGCAGCTTTCTGTACCGTATACTTGGGTGATAGATTCTAAACCTAGTTAACTAATTAAACAAGCCGTAAGGATTAGCTAAGTTAAACTTTTTTTTCTAGCAATGTCCAACATAGCAAACAGCTTGGGAATTTACTTGTTAAATCACACTTATACTAAAAGGCAGAGAGAGAGTCTTGAGGAATGATGCATTGCAAAATGATTTAAAGTTACTAACCAGTTGATCCACATTGTTCTTCAGACATATCCACATCATTTTCTCTCAATAAGCAGTTTTCATTATGATGTTTCATTCTTGCAACTAGGCCCTGCATCTCCTTCTTGCACTGCTTACACTTGACACGTTTTCCTTTTTTACTCAGGGAAGGTTCCAGAATGCAATCATTGTTTTTCTTTTTGCAAATACTTGCACAACTTCATGATGCTTTCAAAAGGAGGCAACATTTGAGGTAGTTTGTATGCTAGAGCAGACCCAAAACTCAGAATTGCAGGTTTTTGAAAAATTTCAGTGTTCTGAAATTTCTCATGAATAGGGAATTCTGAAAAATTTCGCCTTGGAAATGCCAAAACGTGGTGCATTTGTAATGAAATATTTTCCCAGGGATTGGTGGCTGCTTCTGAGTGAAACTGACATTCTTGTCCAGTTCACTCAGGAGCTTCTGGGGATTCTGGGATCTGCAGCTGCTGGACAGCTCCCCATGTGGCTGCCTGATTCCACAGTATGGGGAGCCAGCTGTCCTGAGAGTCTTCTAGGGGCTCAGTAGCAAGGACCTGGAAGCCCTTAGAGCACTGGCTTGAGCCATCGTTCTCAGAGCTTCCAGGTGCCGTGCTACAGGCCTGAGCCCAACTTAGGGCCAGTATTCCCCAATCTGAGGCAGTCCACATGGTGGGGCTGCAGACTCTCGAAACCCAGGGTCCCCCAGCTGCCTGCCAGTCAGGGTTCCTGCCTGTCATTTGTTGAAAGTTTGTTGTAAAAACCCAAACTTTTCTTGAAACACCTCAGGTTCACAAACCAGCACTTTCATTGGAAAATTTCTGGCAGGTTCTCTTGTATACATCTCGTTAAAATAACAAACTAAAAAAGGGCAGGAAACTTAGTTTCTTCCCCACATCAACCTTGACTCTCTCTTCTATAGCTGTGCATGAAAAGAGGGCCTTCAGCATATGTGGTCCTGGCTGTGGCTCCCTTATTATGAGGATCATTTTTCTCCCTCCTATTTTGTAACAGCACTTGGTAGATTTATTAAAAGTGACCTTCAAAGGAGAAAAATGGTAAATATTGGCTATTTTTGCTGCTTTGTGATGTACAAACAAAGTCTGAAGGGCTTACCGGGAAAAAGCTCTTTAAATATTTTTTTTAAAAGAACTAATAATGTAGGGATCTTCTCCGTCTTGTTTCTCCAGGAAGATTCATAGATGATGGAATAACTTCCAAGCTTATCACACCAGAGATGCCAAGGAAGTTAAATCTGAGAGGAAAAAGCAAGTCATTTACTGTTAAAAATGCACAAATTTTAAACATTTTAAATATTCCTATAATTCATATAATTTGAGTCAGGGTTACTGGTGGCGATGGAAAAGCAGGAAAGATATAAGCCACCAGGTTGCTTCTTTTTTTTGCGATTAGAAAACACCGTTTTTTCACTTATAAACGGAACAGATTTGAGACCCTGACCTTACACCACCATTTTTAGTTACTTTTCAGAGTTTTCCCTGAGACTTCTGTTTTTTTCCTGAACAAACAAATATGAAAATGTGTATGATCTCTCTAGTCCTTAGGCATATCAACCCTTCCAGCTACTTTCTTCATCTAAAGCAGTGGTTCTCAACCTATTTACCATTGTGGATCAAGTATACAGCTCTCTGTGTTACATAGGCCATAACCACACAATATATCTACAACCTGTATGGCCCTGAGGATGTTACATGGGCCACAGCTGTGTGCTGATTGGGCTGCAAATGGCCCATGTGCGGTGGGTTGAGAATCACTGATGTAAAGAGAACTAATGTGCTATCAGATACAGATATGGTATTTACATAAGTCGTTATTCAGTATTACTACTTCAAAGTCTCTTGAGTTTATTAGATTACATCTAACATGTGATAGAACAACAAGTGAGTCTGTTTCTTCATGTGCTCTGACCAGCTTGTAAAGGACCAAATGCAAACATGAACAGATACTTCACTAGCTAGAACATGACTGAAGCACCATACTTTATAGTTCTCATTTCCCTCCAGCATTGCCAGATGACTTTGATTACAGTGATGCACTGTTTACAGAGTTAAAGAACTTTGCCTCTTTGAGAATTCTCAACCTCCTACTTAAAACTGATTCCTTACCCTGGGTAAGCTTGATATGATGCAGTACAATAATGTCAACTTACTATCTTCTCATGAAAGATAACTTAATTTTTTTTCTAGATTAGTGAAAAACTTATTCCAGCTTGCTAGAGAAAACAAACCTTCTATTATCTTCATTGATGAGATAGATTCTCTGTGTGGATCAAGAAGTGAAAATGAAAGTGAGGCTGCTAGACGGATTAAAACAGAATTCCTAGTTCAGATGCAAGGTAAGACTAATGGCTTTAAGGAACGGTTAATTAAAGAAATTAATATCAATTTTAGCTTGTTTGACATATAGCTTGGATAAGATCACTGAAGATAATTTGTAGTTTTACAAGATTAACCTTTCAAAATGTTTTAAAATGCTTTTAAAAAGTGTTTATATTATTAAATATTATCTGTTCCGATGTAGGGGTTGGTGTAGACAATGAAGGAATCTTGGTTTTGGGAGCTACAAACATACCCTGGGTTCTGGATTCTGCTATTCGGAGAAGGTAATTTATAACAACTTGTATTGTCCTGTAAAATATGCAACTTCATGCTATATAGCACAAAGCATTAGTTGTTTTTTCAACTCACTAGTGATTAGGTGGTGACTTAATCTGTGAATGTTTGGAAATACTATCCTGCGTTAACTACCTTGTATGGGAGACATGACGATCTGTACACTGTAAAACTCTCTAATTCTTTTACAGTATGTGAATGTGTGGGTAGAGGTGTGATGTTCCTTTAGTGCGATCTGGACTGGTGAATGGCTGAGTCACCATAATCCCCCCACTCCTGGAGCCCGCTTTGCCCTGCTCTGCTGTGAAAACCCCCACTCCTGGGCTGCTCACACATAGCCTCCAGCACGCAAGCTGCTCCTAACTGAATGAGTGAGTGCTTCTAGCCAGCCACTCTTTGGACTATGCAACAGAATGACCCCAGCTAATACCCCAGTCCCAGATGCCACCTTAGGAACCTCTGTCTTACAATGTTCAGTTATGCCTACTGAACAATGTAGGATCATATAAGTTTGTCAATTTAACAAGAAATTGATATGCACCAGCCTTGTTACTCCAAGTGGAGTCTCCAACACTTCAAACCAAACGCAGTGCTTTAGATAAAACAAACAAACGATTAACTACAGAAGGATTTTAAGTGATTATAAATCAAAGAGTAAGAAGTCAGATTTGTCCAGGTGAAAAGAAAAGCGAAACTCATTCTAAACTAAGCTTGACAATTTCAGCAACGTTATGAACTTAGGTGTTTCTCACTGTAGGCTGGCTGGTTTCCCTTCAGTCAGTCAGTCTCTCTCCCCTTTGGTCAGTACTTCAGTTGCTTGGTGGTGTTTGTAGATGGAGGTGGAAGAGAGAGAGACACATGTCAAATGTCTCCCCTTTTAAAAAAGGTTCCTTCTCCCCTATAGGGATTTCGCCCGCCGCCGTCCCCCGTCCCGTCCCCCCCCCCCGGTCCCTCCCCCCAGGTCAAGTGACAAACAATGTCCTTGTATGGTTTCATCCATGTCCTGAGTCAGTGAGCATTACCCCAATGTGACTCCAAGCTGGCCAAGGAAAGGGGGGTGACTCACTCGAGTGTCCCATTGATTCTCCGTTGAGGCCCAGACCAGTTCTTTGTTCCTGGAAAGCTGAGCTGGGTTTGTCCTATACATGCTTTAGCAAGGTGTGAACAGCCCCTCTGCTTCTGAAGAGTTTTGCCTGGATATGTTTCAAGCCATGAGGACACATCTTTGGGAATATTACATAGAGAAGCCTCATAACCATACACATGATATTGCAACAAACATTTTACTATAACAATAGTGCTCAGTGCGTCATGAGCCTTCCAAAACATCTTATATGACGTACTTTGCATTAAACAATACACAATTATACTATAAGGATGATCATGGGGATGCAGGGCACAACAAGGGGTTGGTGTGGTCACCTTAAATAATACCAATCTGGCCAGTGGTTGGTTGCGTGCAATATGTCCTGGTGCCATGTAAGTCTCTGCCTCTTCACTTCCCTCTTCCCACATACACAGAGTTCTGCGTTCACCTCAGTTGAAAACACCTACTTAGTCTAGTCCTGAGGTTTTCTTGAGCAGAGAATGGCAATTATGCTGAAGTGTGATGTGGATTGAATAGAGACTAGCTAACTTTCTAGTCTCTTTAAGTATGGTAAAGGACTGGTTCATGGACTTGCTGCACCACCTAGTCCCTAGCTAATATTTGATGGCAACTTTTCCAGCATTGAAAAGTGAGAATGCATTGTGGTTTGCATGCAAATATTTAAATGAATATTTAACCAGTACTTGCAAAGTATAGCTTACCAGACATCACACAAAATATCTCCCAGTAACGAATAATTTTGTTTCACTTGCAAAATCAAACTAGTAATTTTTTTCTACATTGTTTTAACAAGCATGACAAATATTTTGGGTTTTTTTTTTTTTAATTGTATGTTTAAAATAACGGCAAACTTCTTACACATTCTCTAATGTTGTGATTTCATGGACTATATTAATTTTAAGTCCATCTTCTGTCTGATGTCTCTACATCATATTTTTAACCCCATCCTACAACTGGATACATGTGAAACACTCACTGATGTTAGTGGTGCTCCATCCAGCACATATTTTCATCCATGAAGATCTGTTTGCAAAATATGAGGTTTTGACTATATATTTTTTTAAATGGGGGCAGGGTTTGATTGCAGATGGTCTGGTAATGAAGTAAGGCAGTCTTGCATTCATAAGTTAAAATCTGAATCTAGCTCGAGTCCATAGTAGGTGAAAGTTTTTGCCATTTGAGAAGTAGCTGATTATCTCAGTCTGGTTCCTAGGGGACAGGTCTCCAAATCACACAGCGTTCATTACAGTTAGTATTCGTAGTCTCTTGTTAGCACACTTATCAGGAAGGTAAAGTATTTGAATGAGTAATATTTTGTTCCCAAAAGATTCCCTCTCAGACAGTTTTGAGGCCCACTGAAAGAACAGATTGGGAAGCTTTCAATCTGCTGTTAATGCTGTATCTGTTCTGCAGCCATAGGATTTAATTTTCCAGTGTAGTTCGTCTTTCAGCTCTAAACTTAGTGGTATGTTTTTTTTAACTTGAAGCATAAAGCTTTTCTCTGTAGCATTCATTAACATTATTATTTATTCAGATAAACTTCTTGCATAGTCTTATATATGCCCAAAGCTGTTGTTAAAACTTTAAGTTTACAAATTTCAATTCCCCAAAACTGGGAAATGTATAAGGGCTTGTTTATGCTACCATTTAATTTATAACTTACTTAGTGATATGGTTAGTTCCAAAAGTGGTACTAACTAGGTTATAAATTATAAATAACCAATGCTCAGTTAGTAGCTTATGCAGCTAAATGTTTTTTGCTGCTTGCCAATGGCCAAACCTCACACACCATTCTTATTGTCTTCTGCACTCTTTTCTGTAGCTGTCTGTGTTTAGTTAGTCCCTCTATTGCACAGTGAGCTGAGAAGGACACTTCAGTGTGCATTTCCCTGTGCTGCTGGTGCCATTGTGTGTGCAAGTCCTCTTGGTACTTGGTGTCTGTGAGTTTCACGAAAGTTTGAGGAGCTTTCCCACAGTGTTTCAGCAGAAAAACATATCTAAACAACATGGTAAAATGTTGTTTAATATGAAACGTTATGTTGTGACACATAATCTGCCATATGGGCACAACTCGGATCATGGGTTTTTTGTAATCAGGCCATGTGAGCATAGCATAAACTGATTACAAAAATTTCACTTTCCTTGCAGTGTAGAGATGGCTGGTTCCAACATTCTGTGAGGCTAACATAATGGTGCATTTTTACATTGGCCTGCATTACAACAGCTGTACAGTGGGAAATTGCAGAGTCACACTGAACATGCTCTGAAGTTAACTTAAGTTTACAAAGGTATTTTAAATAAACAGACACTATTAAAAAAAAAAAAAGGGGTGTTGAATCAAGTTGTTCAGCCATACTTTGGTTATTGAGCAAAAAACTGTTTGACACTCATTAACTCAAAACTATTGAAGGGATTTTTGTCCCTCAAACTCCTCTAAGAAAAAAAAAACTGTCCTGTGACTAAGGGCTTGTCTACATGGAGACTTAGCGTGCAACAAGCCAGGGTGTAAATCTACAGCTCACTAACTTGTCACGCACTAAGTGGCTTTATGGACCCTGCTGCCGTGCTTTATGGCCACATCTACTCTATAAGCCAGGGGTGTGAGTTCCCTTCTTGTGTACACATACTCTCACTTGTTCTTACCAAGCTACTGTGAATATCAATAGCAGTGGAGCTACGGGAGCATGGGTAGCAACAGTCAGTGCTTGTGGCTTTTTTTTGTTTTTAATTAAGGTTTGAAAAGCGTATTTATATTCCTTTGCCTGAGGACCACGCCAGGGCTGCTATGTTTAAGCTTCACCTTGGGAGCACCCTAAACAGCCTGACAGAATCAGACTATCGAGAGCTTGGAAAGAGAACTGATGGCTATTCTGGTGCTGACATAAGCATCATTGTACGGGATGCACTGATGCAGCCTGTTAGGAAAGTGCAATCTGCCACTCACTTTAAAAAAGTAAGTAACTAAAAAAAGTAAGTTGCAGAACTTCCAACTCTTAATTTCTAAAGCTCACATTTCCTTTTATTTTGAAATTTCTGGTAATTGAGCTTTTAACTTGTGGTTAATTAATGTTACTTATATTTGAATTTTCATATACTTTTAAACTACCGAAAGAATATACATGCTAGGACAAAGGGCTTTTATCTTAGTGCTGTTACAGAGAGCTAGTCTGAGCATGGGACTGGGATCCAGGAACCTCTAACTTATGTTTCTGCCTCTGACAAATTACCTCTGACTGCTGCTTAAAGGGACACAAACATCTTGAAATCATCAACTTAAAACATGTTAAAAGTAGCCAACTTCAGTCATTACAGTTTCCCTGAGTTCCACAAGAATTGGCAGAGGCTTTTATATTTGCACTTACCTATTGTTGTAAGAAAAAACCCATACAGATAGATGGGAACTACTTAAACATGAGTGCTGAAAAATTATCGAAGTAAATAAACGAAAAAATAAAGGCTTTACTCATCTTTAAGGTATAATAATCTTAATTACTTGTGATAATAATGGGCCAAAATGTTTGGAGTGACTTTTTTTAAGTTGATGGTGTCACCTGAGCTCTCTGAGCAGTATCTTACTAATTGGACAGCACCTAACATCTTGTGGATTACTGTGTCTCAGCACTTAACACACAGCTGTTCAATGAAAAGACTTAAAACTGTGCCATGGGATTCCATGTATATTGTCTTGCCAAGGATTGCTATATTAAGTGTACTCCCTTGAAAAATGATTTTTCTAACTGTTGGGCTTGCAAGCACAGCTTGAGCTGAAAGTTGGCTGGGTTCTTTCCATTTAATAATGCTACCAAATCCTGCAGGCCAAGTTAGGTCTGTTACATCTGTGCCACTCCTTTGCCTTCAGAGGGTTTTCACAAGTGTTATTGACTGGGACTTGGTAACTAATTCTGTTGATGCACAAAATGGAATATAGTTCAGGTTGGCTTGGTTGTGCAATGCTAAAAGGAATAAAGGGCCTTAAAAATCTTTTTCCGTCAATATAGTTAGAACTATCCTTTTGAATACACATTGGAAGCAGTGAGTATTGAGTTAAAATATTGCCATTCGTCCTATAGTGTCCCTTTTCCAAGTAGAGCCATACTTAAAGGATAATTTATATTTCTACCACAAATTTTGTTTTGTAGCTGTTAAATTACATCTGCCAAAAACTTTTATAAGCTTCTTTGCACAGGTGCACATGTTCTCTTCCTTTAGCAGAAGGAAAATCTTATTTAACATTTGTTTACTTTTCAAAGCAATGTTTTCTGGGAGAAGCCGGAGAACTATCTGTTCTCAAGATGGTGAAAGGGGTGGGGTTTCATGTAATTTGAATTTGACAGCAGTTCTGCCACTCTTTAGAGGATAGTATCTTTTATTCAAATTCAAAAAACTTTTATTAGATGGAAATTAATTGACACATAATGAGTTTTCTTGATAGAGCCTAAATTAAACAGAACTGCTACACTTACTTTTGATTGGAGCTAGGGTTCTCATCCAATATCACCTTCTAAGTAACACATTCAGCCTCTCAGCACCTCTGGCAAGGAGGGAGCTATGAAAAAATGAAGCACTGCTATTAAGGCTCTGTGTACACTACAAAAACTGAAGACACAGATTTCCCTCACCTATTTAGTGCGCAGATAAATTTTGTAAGATGCACTGGCCTCAGATATGATTTTAGCCTGGTCTGTGTGACCTATTGCAACTTCTTAGGTCCAGGACACACTAAACATTTTAATTGTACTGCAACTAGGTAACACGGTGGCTTATGTAGTGTAAGCAGGACCAAATTATTTGCCCAAGGTCACAAGGGAAGTGCAAAGCAGAGATGGGAATAGAACCCTGGTCTCCACTCCTGTTCCTTGTCCAATAAAGACCACACTTCATCCCCGACCTTTTATTTGTTCATGCCTAACAGTGCCAATTATTGTAGCCTTACACCCAGAATAGAACCCCATTTGGTTCTTTCAAGAATGGTAGCAGCTAAGTGATCAATAGTATCAAAGGTTGCTAACAGATCTGATAATGAACAGGAGAGCCAATTTAGCTTCCATCACCATGAATAGACTGTTAACCTTAAGGGATCAGTATCTTTTTATATTTGATACAGCCTGACTGCTATATTCCAGATATAACTGGATATGCCGTATCCAAATGATGGATAAACATTGCTTTTAATACAATACATAAATACATTTACCTTTTTAAAATAAAGCTATTTTAAATGTGAAATTATAATCTATGTTAAGGACTAAACTTTCACTTTTATTTATTATCATTTAAATTAAATGTTGTTAAAAAAAATTAAGCAGTAGCTGTTACCTGCTGGAGTCTGAAAGTCAAACCACTGAACTGTTGGAAGTTTGAGTGAGCTCCTGGAATCAGAATTTGTTCGTTTCAAGTACAAAACATGTTTTAATAATTGTTTTTCTTGTGTATCCAGCATATTAAGGTAGTTTTATCTAACTATTCAAAAATTCAATACGGAGTTCATTTTAATTGAAATCCAATTTCCATCTAAATATAGCTTGACACAAATAATGAATAAAAATTAATCTAGTAAATAAGAAATGCATCGGTCACCATTTTCTTAACATAATAATGTGCAAAATTAAGAATCTGAATAAATGTAAGTAAAACTATATAATTGCTTCAGTTAACGTGTATAGTATAGTAATCCTTCTAGTTAGCAAAAAGGAAAATTTAGTGTAAAGACTATTTGTAAATTAACATGTTTTAATGGTCACTAGCCAATGAGCATCAACTTCTTCTTAGGAAAATAAAAAGTACAAATGCAAAACAAGACTATTAAAATGTATTATTTAAATCAAGGTTTCATGCTTGCTGATTTAAATCATAATTAAAATTGGTGATTTAAAACTACCCCGCTTTATCCCAGTGTTCTCTATAGCCTTCTCTAAAAAGAGTAGAGATCGGGGAATAACTAAGTGGTATTGTCAGTGCCAGAGAAGGTTTCTTGAGCAGGGATTTATCCACCATTTATTTTAAGACTGACTGGTATCTGTCTTCCTGAAGGAAGATGCTAATAATCTGTCAGCAAGCCTAATGTCTTCCTGCTGGATTTTTACTACTGTTCCTTGTTTGTTTGTAACCTCTGTGGTTTAGGATTCCATCATTTTTAATTAAACTATTTCTCGGTCTAGAGAGAAATCCATTAGACAAACTCACTTACACTGGCATCTCAGTCAAGAGGAAGCTGTACTAGGCAATGTGGGGGTGTGGTGAGGGGTGGATAATTTATTCCAAGTCTTGAACAGGTTGAGTTAGTATAAGATTTTTTTAAAAAAAAAAATCTGCAGCCTGAAAAGGAATTAGATGCCCTCCCCAGATTTGGGTGGGGAGCTCAGAGCTTCTGCCCTGCAGCAGGGTGGTGGGGCTAGAGGATTCTGCCCAGCGGGGAGGGGACTCTCAGGGGGATCAGTAAGTTTGGCCACCTCTGACCTATTGAATATTTTGTTTGGTAGTTTGTCTATATGTCAAAAGCATGAGACTCATTATTTACATTCCTCCCAAATCGCTGTACTTTAATAGCAGTTTGCCATGTATTCTGAATTTTTGAGGGTGTATAATATAACAAATGACAATGTAAAATAGCATTGTCAACACTAGTTACACTTCTTACACATGAGGTACCTACAAAGCAAACTCCAGTCATAGATACTTTGGATATAAGACTGTGCAAATAATGTATAAACATTACTTTTCCCCCCCACTAGATGGCCCCACTTTCCATCTCAAGCCCTGTAATGCAGGAGCTGGAAAGCAGCTTAGAAGACTATGTGGAGCAGTATCTGAATGTTTAAAAGGCACCTCTGGTGATTTCTCATCTGCTGTGCACTCTAGGATGATTATCCAGATGTTATGGGAAGGCTGATAGTGCTGAGGGATCTGCTCCTACTATTACAAGAAAGTGGGAAGGATGTTAGCTATAACCCTTAGTTCTGTCAGCATTTCCCTGATCCAGTTTATAGATTCGTATGGTTGCTTCTCAGAAGTGCTTCAAGCAACTTCTTTGGCACCAAAAGCCATTTACAAGAACTTAGACCTTACCCACCCCGGAGGAAGTGGCAGATGAGATTTCCCTGAAGTGACATTTATGTCCAGCTACTGCTGTCACACTCCAATGGTCAAGAAAGTTCTGTCTTCTGTTTTACAGGACTTCAGCATGGAAGTGGGGCCTACTGAAGGAAGGGAAGTCAGAGTAAAAAAGAGCACCTTTTTTTTTTTTTTTTTCAAATAAGGCCAAAATTTCTTTCAATTGCCAAGAACCTTGCCTATTTCAAATGTAGTTAGTAAATATTAATTCTTTTTAAAATCCTAAGACCCTAACAGGAGTGGCTTATCAATAGTGAACCTTTTGGAGGGTGAGAATAAAAAAACTCCCTCTTCCACTCCCTGCAAAGTAAATAGTGAAACGTTCTCTCAACATTGATTTTCTGCAGCAAACAATACGTTGAGTGGCATTTGATTTTTAGCTTCTGTCTGTAGTCTATAATTCTTTCTTTAATGCTTCACACCTATTAATTTTTTTTATTTCCAGGTAAGAGCCCCATCACTGACAAATCCAAATGTTTTGGTAGAAGATATGCTTACTCCATGCTCCCCAGGTGATCCTAATGCCATTGAAATGACCTGGATGGATGTCCCAGGAGATAAACTGTTGGAGCCTGTTGTTTGCATGGTCAGAATTTTGTTTTTATTACGAAATGTATTCCTTCATGCTTCTTAGAATTTTAAGATAATCTTAAGGCAAAGTTTTCCCCACATGAGTGCTTGAAGCTAGGCACCTAAATTAGTGGCCTGGTTTCAGAAGGCCCTGAGCACACCCAGCAGCACCCAGATAATCTCAGCATGCCATTTTAGTCATGTCAGGTACAGTTTGTTCCAGTGCTAAATCCTTTTTGTTATACAAAGCCAACTCTCCCCACCCTGATTTACAGCTTCTCCATATTCATCCTGCCCATCTGCTGACATGCAGCTAGAACCTTTCTCTTGTCAGCTGTTAATCATGTGTTAGCCTACCAGATGGCTCCTCCACTGTTCATCCCCTCTTTTCAGTGGCTCCTACCCACCTAACACCCTTCAGAGTCCTTTCCTCTGTCACTGATTTTTTCCATCACTTTCATCCCTCAATCTCCGGATTCTATTGCAGTATAGAGAGAATATAGTAAATTGTTATACTGAAGGCTGGTGTTTACAGATTGAAATTAATGCTGAAA
The DNA here is from genome assembly GCF_026122565.2 of Emydura macquarii macquarii. Lineage (NCBI taxonomy): Eukaryota > Metazoa > Chordata > Testudines > Chelidae > Emydura > Emydura macquarii. The sequence continues at coordinate 87,961 of NW_027132962.1, forward strand.
ACTCTCATTATCAAATACAATTTTGTGACGTGTATATATGATATATGTAGGTAATGGTAGTTTCAGTGGATTTCCTACAAAGTGTTTGTGTAAGGGTCCCATATTCCTTCCCCTCTCCCCCCAATCATTCCTTTACTCCTTTTGTCTCTTTAAAATATCTTCTTTTTGGTCTGGATCATAGAATATATTGATTTTTGTGTGTGTGTGTGTGTGTGTGTGTGTGTAGAGAAACAATTATTTACTGTTTATAAAGCAGATGATAGTCTTTGTCTCACTCAGTTTCAGTTCAATCAATATAGTGAAATCTCTTCCATGAAACTTATTGCTGCCATATTTTTCCAAGAGTCGCAAGACAAGATACATACAAAATAGTGGATATAAGTATATTTGGTTGGAGGGAGAATTGATGAGAGATTTGTGCTGCCTCTGCCCATGTTGTAACTGTTTGAGTAGTGAATGGAATGCTTCATCAAATCATCAGTGCTCATCAAATTTAAAAGCGCTAGCTGGGGTCTGTTAGCTACAACTTTTACTCAGAGTACACATAATCTGTATTGGGAGGCTTTTAATTAGTAGTAAGCTTACCTTGGACTAAATAGGATTTAGCCCCAAAGGCACTTGTTGCCTGCTGGGCAGGAAGCCACCTTAGGTTCCTATGACAACTACCTATTTGTCTCAAAAATAGAAAATAATTAAAGTAAGCACACATTATAAACTGTCAGTTGAATGGCACAAACACCTTTTGCATGGCCTCTCTGGCATGACTAGGGAGTTCTGAAAGCAGTAGCCAGTCCTAGAAGGAGTCTACTTACTGCACTTGCAGAGAATTTTTATCACTCTGTGTGTATGTTTGACCCTCTTCTCTTAGTAGTATTTTTCATCATGGATGTCTGACTTCTATTTTACTGACCATCTGAGAACTTCTGTGTGAAACTGACCAGTCTAATTTTGCCTTCCATTCTGATACAATGTTTTAGTGTTAAAAGCATCCATAGAGTGTTGGAATTTTCTTTTTTTAGAAATTAGCTCTTTGCTTAGGTTTCAACTCTTCTCCATCTCCTTTCCCAAAAACTAAAAATCAACACTAGCCATATTTCATCGGTGCACCCTCAATGAGTATTTACATCAGTTAGTCATTCACAAATGTGACTGCACAACTGCACACACCCAACTTTGCAAGTCTAGCCTTGCATCTCTGTCTGATGGTCTAACAGGATTTCTATCTACCTTTTGGGTACTGTAGAGCTAGTGTGACATTTTGGAGACTACCTAGACCTGTACAGGGTTCTATCACTATCTGCCCTGGTACTTGGGGCCCTTACTACTGTGCAGCTATGGTTCAGATCCCTGACACCAGTAGCCAGTTCACAAGCATAAGCACAAGCTCTTACTAGCCTACTTACTGTTTTGCAGGATGACACCAACAACCCTTCTAGTCTTGCATCTCCCAAAATATGCCCTCCCAGAGTTCTTAACTACCAGACACTTGGATTTTTTCCCTGTGGTTTGTCACCCCCCAAATATGTGAAACCAGCTCTCAGTTCACCATGTCATGCACACTCCACACTGTTTGCCTAAGAGACTTGCTTGGGACAAAAATGAACAAAAAAATTTTAATAGAAAAACCACAGATTCAAAGATGAAATAGTAAGGAAAAGCAAACATACAACTTACACAGAAAATAAACATGAAGGTGCAACCTCAGGCATATCAGATAAATTCCCTTTTCTAATACAAGTTATGTATTGCCTTAAAACAGTTTCCCAGCATACCCCCTAGCTATAGGAGGGATCCAGCATTCACAGACAGCCTCCTGCCTTGAGACTGTCCCCCAACTTTTGGATTTAAAAAAAAACTCAGCTCTGTTCCAAATCTGCTTTTAAAAGGCTTTTTCTTTTCTCTTTCTTTGTTCTCTCAGTTCATGATGATTTATGGTTAATCCAAATTGTGATATTTCCTCCTGATGTGGTGTTCAGGAGCCACAGTGTTCTTTTCAATTTCAAATTATTTCAGAGACTTGCCATAAACTGTAATGGTCCGCCATTTTCGTTTCCTGGTCTTGACAATAGATAGTTACTTGAACCTAGTTTTACGTAAACAACTGTTTTGGAAGGTGCCCCTCCATGCCTAAGTGCTCACCACCCTGCTGTAAAGTAGGACTGCAGTTGCAGCACAGTGTTCTTTATATACAAATACAGGTTATGGTTATGAATTCATGTATCTCATAATGATTGAGTTTAAATGTTACAAGGCTTCATAAAAGACCTTACTTGATGTATTTTTACAGTACAGTAACAATGCAGTCTGGTTGATTTAACTGTTTATTTTGGGTCTTAAAACCCTCAGTTCTCCCCTTGGGGAATCTGAACCCTGATTGTTGCAGATGGTATTGTTGGGCACATTTAAGGAACCCAGGTTCTTCATTTAAGGAAACCAGGATCTGACAGCAATCCCATGTTTATCTCCTTCAGTGTTTGAAATCAGCTCTTGTTCTTAATCAGATCAGGCGTTAATTCTTTTTAAAGAGCAGTAACATTTGTCAGTTCATTTGTGATCTTTGTCTACAAAATAGTGTGTTTGGCAGTGGTTTTTTGAAGAATATGGTTTGTGATGCACCTACTCCAGTCAGTCAGTACCACCTAGGATTGAAACTACAATCTCTTGCCCTGAATATTAGGACTGGTCTATGCTACAGAGTTTTTTGATTGACAGAAGTGTGGAGGTGTATGTACTGAAATGCTCCTCCCATTGATTTAACTCCCCTGCTATTCCGACATCATAAAACCACCTCATTGAGAGGTGAGGGCTTATGCGGTGTAGTTAGGGTGACGCAGTGTCAGTGTAGACACTGTGTTCCTTACATCAGCTGTGGGGCTGTCATTCTTGTCAATTCAGTGGAGCTGTGAAATGGACCCCATGCAGCACCCCACAGCAGGGACCCAGTTTCATTGATATAGGCTACTAAAAATGGGGGCAAAAGTTTAGGAAAATCCAGCATGTCATGGTGGCTGGATGAATTGAAATGATAGATGTTAGCCTTTTGAGACCTGTAAAAACTGTTTTTGATGATTGGGGAGGGTTTGCCCATCAGTCATGAATAGATAAACTTTGCTAGAGATCAGTTATAAAATATTTGCTTTATATACCAACTCAACTTCTATGGTATTGTACCATGGAATGTACTTGGGAATATCTGATTCTTTTTTTCCCCCCTTACATAAATTATTGTAGTTAAACTTATGATAGTGAGCAACAGTCGACAGAACCATCATATGAAGTTATTCTTCCTTTCTGCTAAGCAATGATTAACTAAATTGTATGCTAGGTACTGGAGTGGGTTAAACTTAAAACTGTACTGGCCAAGGTTTCACTATTAGGCATGCCACTGATATGCCTCTGTCTTCACTCATTGACTACATATTTTATATTATGGAAAGTATGCATCTAAATATTTAGGCTCATTTATACTTGTGTGTAATTTGTTACTTTCATGTTTCATGACTATCCCAGTTGATGATTTTTTCTAGTGTACTTATTAGCAGCAAGATTATTGGATGTTACTAATGTTGTGTTTATGAAAATACTTCCATAATTCTTAATATATTAATCTATACTATTTTCTTTCTCTGACAGGCTGATATGCTAAGGTCACTAGCTAACACAAAACCAACAGTAAATGAACACGATCTGGAAAAATTAAAGAAGTTTACAGAAGATTTTGGTCAGGAAGGCTAAACCAAAGACAGTTGTGCAACACTCGACCTTACGTTTTCTCTTTCATAGGTATTTTTGCCTCCTTATTGATGGCATTTCAAATAATTGCCAATGAAAAAAATCACTTACTTTGCTCATGGAATAGAACATCTCTTTGCAAAGACCCTTTCAGCTTTTGTATTGTATTGTTTTCCTCAAATGTCTATTAAATGTCTTCTACTGAGAGATAATACTAAGAGTATAATTTTAGGATCATATGGCAAAGCAAAAGTGATGTGGTAAATTGTATTTAAATATTAGAAATCTCTTAAGATTAGTTAAGTTTTACTAAATGTAAATTTTAGGTAATATCTGGTAGGCCTGGCTATAAACTATTTATGAACTTCCATTAGGCCCAACAACAGATGACCTTTTTGGGGTGAGGAAGGACATGTGTAACTGTCAAGTGTTCTGAATGTCAGTCAATTAGCCTGCACATTAATTGCTTTATTTTCAGTTAGATAAATGCAACAAAATTTGCTGGTAAATCAGATATTGCAGATATAGGAGTCCTGTAAAATAAGTAAGCAGAGAACACTGTGATGAGGGCAAATATTTTGAACTTATGTAATGGCCAATACTTAGGATAAATACTGATATTAAACTGGTATCTGGCTCTTTTTCTGCTATGCTGTGTTTAATTATTGCCTTAAAAACCAGCAAACTTTTGTTTTTAATTCTAATAGCTGATAGACATCTGTCACTGTGCAATCTAGCAAAGACTCACTAAATTTAAGTATCTTGGAAGAAAATGCTTCACTGATTTTTTTTTTTTTTTTTTAAATCCAGATTTACTTTCAGCAAGAGTTTTTACCAAACATACAGAGTGGTTACATAATTGAAGGCCTACAAGGTATAACCAGTCTTTGGATGTTGTAAGGGAGGTCCTTCTGGAACTAACTTCTAATCTTCTTTTCTGGGAAACTTAGGGAGGAAGTAGTTAAAGGCTATAATTTTGAGATGATGGGCTAAATTGTCCTTAAGTACCTCCTTAAGTACAACGCATAGCATTTATCAATTTAATGCTTAAAGATTTTGAAAGTACCTCTCTAAACGAAATACTAAAATAGTATGTTACTTCCAGTGACTTTTTAAAGGAGTATGGATTCTAAGATGTGCCTGAACGAAACTTACAACACTATAGTGTCAGCATTGAGTTTGTGCCTTGTAAGTTTGCACTGTAGATATGAAACATCAGTCAGGTATCTAGAATACAGTACATTCCATTATTACTGTAAAATTCTATCCCTGCATATGCTTTGTTTAAACTAACTTGCATTAAAAAAAATTTGCACATTTCGTATATATAACTATATGGTCACCTTTTGATGGGTTTTGGTTTTCTTTTATGTACATATCTTGTGTACTGTATAAATCATAGGATTGATTAAATTTGCTGTACTTAAATGAAGTAAAATATCATAGTACAACAACTGCTCAGTTTTTTCTGTCAACATTTTCAAGGGGGCCTTGGACGAACTTTCTACTGGAGTTTGTGGATACTATTTGCACTGTTACACAGAAGCAGTCTTCAAATATTTCTTATAATCAACATAGTAGTGAAACTTCATTTCCAATAATCTTTCACTGTCTCTATTGTATACTCTTAAATTCCTTTTTACATCATTCACTTCAATGAAATAGTTGTGCCTTTGTCTCACATTGCAGTCTGTATGTATAATATTATATATTTACAGTCCTCACAAAATTCAAACTCAAGACTTCAGTGCAATCTTCTGATTCTCAGAGATATCCTGGAAGTGCAGACACCTATATTAAACATACTGTGGGTCACCATCAATTCATCTTCCTGTAATCTCTTATTGTGTTCCACTGTACATATTTCAAATGTGAATCGATAACTTTTAGTTGTGGGAAGTAGGTGTTCAATATTTTTGCTATAGCTTTTACAACTTGCATTTCTTATTTGTAATGAGATCCACAGATCCATCACATTAGGTACCATGCTCTATGCAGCCTTGGATGCAGACCAAATTTGTGAGTCAGAGGCAGGCGGTGTGTGCCTTCATCTCTAAGAAACCACTAGATTTCATCTGCTTATCCAGCTTCAGGCAGGCAGACCAGCTCCCCTCTACTGCTGAGAAAATGGCTTAATCTCTAGGCTGTTGTAAGCAAAATCTCCTGTGCCTGGTACAGGTGACAGCAGCAGTCCTCAGACCAGCAAGCAGTTGCTTCCTCTTTCCTTTGCCATCATTGTGCAGGGAGGGTAGCTGAAACATAGTATCAAAGAGCCAGGGAAGTTTCCTGCCCAGCCCTTGGAGACCATGCCTATAGACATGTCTGTTGAGCACAGAGCCCACATATGGCTTCAGGGATCCAGAGAGAGCCTGTGACGATTCCTCAGGCCAACCCCTTCATCCATTCTAGGGCAAGCCCTACAGTGGCTCAGAGGTTGGTGTCCCTGAGGTGTGGTCAGCCTGACTCCAGGCCACATCCCAGGATCTCCTTCACACAAAGCATGGGACCCTAGGAAAGGTAACCCCTTTTTCTCAGGGCAAGAATGCTACTCAAAAGAGTAACCACATGGTCCCTCTCCCCCTCCCTCTAGGGAACCATCTGTCTGAAATTTCCTGAGGAGAAGGATCAAGGTCAGGTATAAAAAAGAGGTTTCACAGACCCCAAACAGTCACCCCAACAAAGCACAAAATAGAACCCCCAATCTCCTTCATCTTCCGAAGAGTCTGATTCAGGGGACTCCTCTAAGAGGCACAAGGTGAAATCTGTTTCCCTCAACCTGCATGAATCTGCAGAAAGTGGCAGGGCAGATAATGCTCAGCATCTGGTTTCCCCTGTTCACCTCCATGGAGTGTAATAGGGCAGCTAATCCTCCATGTATCCTCTGAGTATGTAATAGTGGGGTAGGAACATCGTGCCAAATCTGAAGACTGGGAAAGCAGTTGTTCTCAGATACTGCAGCAGGTTGCCATGTGTTAATGGGCTATGGTTCCCAGCTCTCACTGTGGGTCACCAGGCCCTAATGTCCTGGTTATTGCTCTGTTTCTGTTGCAGGTTGCCATGCTTCATTACCACCTCCGTCGTCTTCCCACAGTAGATAGCTATGGAGCAATAAGAGGAACAACAGTCCAGATGTGGAAGAATTGGCAGGCACTGATGGACCTCTTGGCCTATCACTTCTCCCACACTATCCCATTCTATACCAGAAGGCTCCTTAACGTGCACCAGTGTAAATTCATCCAGGTGGCACTACTGAAGATAAATGTCTTTTTCCCTAGTGGTCAAGGACTCATCGTTTCTAACTGGGGAAAAAAAATTTTACCTGAAAGAGTGGCATCTACAGGCCCTTCAGAGGCAGCCAACTCCAGGCAGGCATAAGCTTAGCTGCCTCCTTTGGGCATAAAAACTATTGAGGGCATCAGGCCAACAAGAGTAAGTAAATAAAAGAGAATTGTCATCTGATACCCTAAATCCCCCCTCATGCTTTCACAAACAGTGAAAGGTGGGTGGACCATAGGGTCTTGCTCAATCTTTTAAAAAAAAAAAAAGAGCCTAAGTTCTTCTGTTGTCCTATATCTCCTATGAATAGGAGCAACTGATCCTGTCCCTCCTCTTCAGAAGAAAAAAGGGCCTAACTCTATATTATTCCTAGTTTTCCAACCCCCGCACAAAAAAAAGTCAAGGCTACAGAGCACTTCTCGACATCAAGTATCTGAACAGATCCATTTAAAAAAAAATCAAAATTCAAGATGGAAACGTTAAAATCCATACAAGCTCCACCAATGGAAGAGACTTCAGGACATCTGTAGATGTGAATGATGCCAGTTTGACAGTCTCCAAGGTGCATCCTAAACTTTGATTTTGCAGCACATTACCCATACAGGTCCTTGCTCATTGGTAAAGCAACAGCACTGCGTTTGTGAAAGTGCTAGTAGTGTTAATATCAGCTGTCGGAAAGGAAAAGGGTCTATGTCTAACCCTTCCTGGAGGACCACCTTATATAAGCCTCATCCAGAGTAAGTCATAGACAGTGCCACTGCAGCAATAAGGTTGCTGCAAAGCCATGGTTTTATGAGAGTCATTTAACAGTCTGTGTATTCCCAATCTCAGTGGGAACAGTCACTGTCCTCTGCAAAGTTACTCATTGCAGGAAAGACGAGAAGCAGAAAAATGTTATCAATACAGTCAACGGGAGTACCCATTCATATGCTTGTCTCTACTGGGATCAATGGTCACCCATGTGAATATTCTTAATGGGCCAGTGCCCACATAAGCCACTACATAACTTCCTCTTATTCCTCCCTTAAGATTCCTGGGTCATTAACCCAGTGTCAGAGACTAAGGAATCTCGTCCAAATGAGAGCAACTGCGGCATAAACTGGCAAGAGCTCAGGGCAATCCATCATGGTCTCAAGCCCCTGCTTCCATATCTGGACTTACTTCAAGTGCTAATCATGACAGCACTTACATCATGTCATGCATCAGTAAACAAATGGGACAAGGACTATGGTCCTTTGAAGAGAAGCTCACTTCCTGCTGACTTGGACAAAGGAGAATCTGCAATCAATTTGTTCCCTTTACATCTAAGGCAAAATTGAATGTTATGACCAATTGGCTTAGCAAAAGTTTAGACCATCCAGAATGGGAACTACAGGTAGAGGTGTTTCATCTCCTGGTTTAAAAAAAAAAAAAAATTAGTCTCTCCGCAATAGATTTGTTCGCCTTCCACTTGAATCACAAGGTTTCAGTGTTATTCACTTGCCGGGGGGATCACAGAGCTAAGACAACGATTGCTTATTGCAAAGATGGCCAAAAGAGATGCTTATGTACCTTCCCTCCATTTTCCTCTCTTCACCAGAAGATCAGGAGAGAAGCCGTACTGGTAACTTTGCCCCATTCTGGCCAAGAGGCCTTGGTTCTCTGATCTCCTTGACATGGTACAGAGATCTACCATCAGCTTTCCATCCAGAAGGGATATGACAGTACAAGAGTCAGTCATGCATCAAAATCCAGACAGTCTGAGCATAGCTGCCTGATTCTTGAACAGAGCCTTTTAGGTCAAGGAAGTTAGTCAGAGAGCTAATACCCACAATTTTTGCTTCCCAGAAATAAATGAGTAAGCATATTAAAAGCCACTGATTCTCAAATTTCTTCAAAATGGATTCAGGTTAGATCTGGCAGTTTAGACCCCAAAAATCAAGTTGCTGCTTTATCTAGCATCTTCTGTGCAATACAAAAGTAGTGAATTTAGTCTTACCGAGATCTCCAGCGTATTTCTTATGAGAGCAGTATTGCTTCTACATCATCCTGATATGTATAAAGTTCCCCTATGGGCCTACCTAGTTTTTAGTGCGATTATTACAGGCCCTCCATTGGAACCATTCATGAAGGTTGTAACCCGTCTGTGCCTAGGATAGCCACCTGAAAATGCTAGGGTGAGGGCAGGCTGCAAAAGGAGAGCAGATTCTCCTAACACTGGTGGGTGACACTGAAGTCAGACTTCCCAACCAGCCACAAACAGTGCTGCTGATTCCCTACACTGGTTATCAAGAAGCCAAAACAAAAATATACACAGCCCCCTTTACTGCATTTCAGGCTCTAGCTCCCAATCAGCCTCTAGGTCCAGTAAAGAGATCAGTTATTAAAACTCTATGCTCTTTACCAAAAAGATTCTCCTAACCCCAAAGGGTTGGCCACAGTACCAGATCAATACAAGTTTGGATCTTACCTAAAATACCATGCTGCCAGCTAATCCTTTAGTAACTAAAACTAAAGGTTTATTATAAAAAGAAAGAAACAACCTATAAGAGAAATGTTAAATGATTAAAGCAATCACATACATACAAATGATTGGAAAGTCCATTTACATCAGGTTTCCAGTAGAATTGTGGAATTTGCAGGCTTGTATAGTCCCTCTGGTGTACATCAAGTACCTGGATGGATCTCAGTCTTTTGATTCACAGCTTCAGTTGTAGATGAGTTGATCCAGAGGTAGCTGAAGACTAAATAGTCTATGTGCAGAATTTGTTCAAATTCTCCCATGAGAATTCGCAGGGTGATTCCAGGCTGGTGCTAGGATCTCAATCTTGCAATCCAAACTTTCCCTGACAAGCTTGGATGGATTTGAGATAAAAAGGATCAGTCCCCTAGAGTCTTATAGATCAATGCAGGCTGACCGATACTTTCTTGACAGCAGGTATCTCCTTGAGCAATCAATAGATGATTACTTGGGACTCTGAAGTACCATCTCTTATGTCCTGAGCACACTGGTAACCAGTAATATTAGCACAGGGTAATTGGCCATTTACAACCATTCACAGGTATTCACTACTTAAACTTCAAAAAGAAATATAAACAATAGTATTGTTACATTCAAAATTCCATCTAAATGTTCTTTTTGAACTCCTAATCAATAGAACAGTGGCAGACAGGAAAGCCATTTATCTACATTGCTAGCCTCTAACAAGGGATACAAGGTAAACATCAAATAACTACCAACAAAACACTTGCATATCAAAGCTCTAGTCTACTTCTAAGGAATGACCCTCACTACCATTCTATTTTCCTATAATACACTTTGAAAGGTCAGAGTTAGGCCCTGCAACTTGCAAAGTTGCTTGGCTGTTTTAGGCCTAGCGTCACAAAGTTCTTTTGCTACCTGCTCAACATTTTTTTTTAAAATGACAATCATGTCTGTTCACAGAGTGTTTGAGTTAGGAGCTTTTTTCCTGCAACCTCAGTACTGTATGCTCCATAAGGCTAATGTAGTACTCAGAACCAACCCTATATTCATACTAAAGGATAACACCAGGTTCTATAGAGCACAGGAAATTGTTTTCCATCTTTCTGTCCAACTCCATCACACTCCAAAGAGAAACTGTCGCATACTTTGGATGTCTACAATGCACTCAAAGTATATAGTTAACACACAGATCACAAAACCAAATGCTTTGTATATGCTTTATTATCCAGTATCAAAGGGAAAGAAGGTTTTGAAATCCTCCATTCTTCTTCGAGTGCTTGCTCATGTCCATTCCATTATAGGTGTGTGCATGCCTTCATGCACGGTTATTGGAACTTTTTTCTCATTAGTAGATCCCATAGGGCCAGCTCTGACACCTCCCCCCTCCCCCCCCCGGAGCCATGCGCACATGCCGTGGCATAAGAGGCACTGCCAGCCCTACGCCTTTCTTTCCTCCTGTGACGGTTGCTGGAACTGCCTGTGCTTGCATTGCAAGTGCTTACTTCCTCTTTATTTGAACTTTAAGCATGATTGCGTTAGTTAGTTAGTTAGTTAGCTTAAATAACTATTAGTGGTAGTTAGATACTTAGGGATAGTCCCAGCAGGGACTTTATCAGGAGTGGGGTATGCCCCGGTCACTGGGCTTCAAACTGTGTGCTTCCCGCAGGAAGGCTTTCCCGCTAATTGATCCCCACAACGGCTGCCTGAAGCCCATTGTAAGAAGTGCAGGATCTGCAAGGCTTTCAGACCTCCAGACTCAGATTAGAAAAATCTGCCTGAAAGCCTTGCTCATGGAGGCAGTACTTTGACCATCTCCAAGCCAACCCGCTCCGCCTCAGCACCCAGTGTGGCATCAGTGCAGAGGGCACCGTCAGCACCGACCAGGACTTGGCATCCTGAAGAGACAGAAGAAGCGCTCGGAGCGCAGACACTCCCCCGCACCATCTGAGCAGGCAGGGTCGAGCACTGATCTGCACCAAGGTCGGACCACGGAGACCCGCTGACGGGAGCCAGCATCTCCAGCCAGGGAGCCACCCCCAACTCTTGGGAGTAGGGGAGCCCCTCGACATCTACTGGCACCGTCAACACCGGAGGCCTTTCGAGCGGAAAGAGCCTTGCTGGCCTTGCCTCCGCCCCTACCTCCACAAGAGAGAAGGGGCCTGTGTCATGGGGGAAGTCCGCCTTGGGACACCCTGAATGGCTCAGGAGATCCCCGATACAGGGAGGAAGATCTCCTGCAGGCTGGTTACCTAGGGTGGAGCAGTGCTGCTCCCCTAGAAGTCATTCCAAATCACAGTCGCCAGACCGACCTGCATCAAGGTGGGGAGTGAAGTCACGATCATCGGAGCACGATTCCACGTGCCAGCACTGTCCGTGGCACTGACATCGAACCTTGTCGTCGAGGTCATCGACATCGAGAGGACAATCTCTGGAGCAATGGAGCACCCGCAGATCGGGCACCACTTCCCACCCCAGCTCAGTACCACACAATGGGAGCCTTTGAGACAGCCCCACCATGGTCTTTTGACAGTGCCTCGATGTCCTCTTGGAAGGGGGGGTAGTTCCCGGATGAGTCACCATCAACAGAAGGTGCCAGAGTCCCTCGGTTCAGGTAGCCTCCAGATGGCCTCAAGGGCAGTGGTCACCCCAATGGCTGTATTGGGGCCCATGGGGTTTCCTGCGGGGACCGGGACCACAGTCCATCAAGTCCTCGGGTGTGCAGTCAGTGCCACCAGTACCGGGGAAGGGCCACCACTTGCCCTCGGACAATGACTCAGTCCCACAGGAAGGGATTTCTGCAGGGACCGCTGGTCGAAGGGAAGGGGTGGCGTCTCCCGCTGCACCCCTCCAACCCCCCTTCTCCTCACCGGATGAAGCACTCTCCCAGGGCCACTCAGCGCCCTGGATGATTTTAGGATGCACCAGGAGCTGCTCAAGAGGGTGGCCTCCGATTTGGGGCAGGGGGCGAAGGAGCTAAAGAGGTGTCGAACAGCCTCTTTAATGTACTAGCGGCAGCTGCCATGGTGCGGGTAGCCCTCCCCATCTACGAAGGAGTGCTCAAGATAGTGAGGGTCTCGTGGCAAACCCTCTTCTCCGTAGCCCTGATATCTAAAGGGGCCGAGAGAAAGTATTACATCCCAGCCCAGGGGTTTGAATACTTGTTCACCCACCTCTCCCCTGGGTCCCTGCTGGTGGATGCTGCCACCCATAGCGATAGGCAGGGCAGCCAGGCTCTACTCCAAAACATAAGGGCAATTATAAGCCAGACTTGTTTGGGAGGAAAATGTATTCAACAGCAAACCTACAGTTTAGGATTGCCAACCAGCAGGCTCTCCTGGGCAGGTATAATTTGAGCTCTTGGGGACTCACTGAGGAGCTCCGCTGAGGCTCTGGCCCAGCATCAGGCGTTGGACTTCTATACCATTGTGGAAGAGGGTACCACGGGGGCTAGAGCAGCGCTCCAGGCATTCTCAGATGCTGCTGATTCGGCGGGCAGAGTCATAGCCCCCGCCATCAGCATGCTCAGATGTTCATGGTTTCACTCCTCCAGGCTGGTCCAACAGTCTAACCAGGACCTTTCCCTTGACAGGTCAGCCTTGTCCTAGGATCAGACAGATGCAAAGTTGCATGGTCTGAAGGACTCCAGGGCAACGCTCCTCTCCATGGGTCTTTACACGCCGCAGATCTCTAGGCGTCAGGCACGTCTTCAGGGACAGCAGCAGCAGAGGTATCAGCCGTGGCCATGCACAACCTACGGGCAATGGGACAGAAATAGGGGATTTAGGAGACACCATCCGCCCCCGAGTTCCTCTTCAGTCCCCAGCAAGGGTCATCCTGGCAGTCGGGCAATCAAAGGGACTTTTTGATGGTGTGCCCGAGGGCAGCACCCCAGTCTGTATCCTGGATCCCTTCCGCCCTTTTTAAACTGCTTAGTTCCCGTCTGGTCCGTGTGGGCTAAAATGACTGGATCGCTGGGTCCTTGGCATAGTTTTGGCAGGCTATGCCCTCCAGTTAGTTTCTTTCCCTCCCAACAACCCTCCCCCTCCATCTCTCTTCAGGGACCCCTCTCAATGGCAACTCCACATTCAAGAGGTAGATGCCCTCCTCAGCCTGGGAGTAGTGGAAAAGGTCTCTCAGGGCATGGCAGGAAGAGGGTTCTACTTGAGGTACTTCCTCATTCCCAAAGAAAAAGGGGCCATATTAAGGCCCATATTAGATCTGCGTCATCTCAACAAATACCTCAAGAGACTCAAGTTTTGCATGGTCTCCCTAGCTTCCATAATCCCATCCCTGGATCCAGGAGACAGGTATGCCGCCCTCGATCTCTAGGACGCATATTTTCATATCTCTATTCTCCCCAGCCTCAGATGCTTCCTTCGCTTCATAGTGCCCGGCACCCACTAATAGTTTACGGCTCTACCCTTTGGTCTGTCCTCGGCCCCAAGGGTGTTTACCAAATGCCTGGTGGTGGTAGCTAAACACCTGAGGTGAAAGGGGATGCAAACTTTCTCCGACCTGGACGATTGGATAATCAGAGGCAGGTCCAGGTCCCAAGTCCAGAGCAGTGTGAGCCTGACATGTGCCGCTTGCTGCTGGCTGGGCCTGCTGGTAAACAAACAAAAGTTCATGTTAACTCTGCAGTGTGTCATGCTGGCAGGAGTGTGGGGGGGCATTTATTATATTGTTTAACACCAGTATGTCAAAATCATAATAATTCATATGAGATAGGCCATGTCATGTTAGAAAGGTTATAATGTGCTAAGTAAGCTGATAATGTTTATGTTCATGTGTTATATGTGTAATGGAAGTTATGGATGTGGTTGATATATCTGTATTTCAAATTGTGCTGTGTCTGGGCGACACCCCAGACAGGATGGCTGCAGCACTAGCCTGTTTAATGGCCTTTTAAAAAACTCATAACTACAGAATTAATATAATTACACCCACTCCTGTTTGTTGTTTACAGGATTACCATACAGAGGTCAGGCACATCACCTTAAAACTTATAAAGTTTACACTAACATTCTTTGAAGTAAAGGTATGCCAGGGGAAGAAGGAAGATAAAACTTTCTTCCCACCAAGGCCTTACTCAGGAGTGATGATAGTGATTTTATTAGCCTCATTCCCAGCACAGATGGCTAGGAAGGGAGGAAAAGAAGAGAGAGAACAGACTCTAACTAGAATTCATGCCAATTAGCAGAAACAAGGTTTGCCCATGCCTTGACCCCGTTCCCTGTAACTTAGGCCTGACCATTTGTCCAGCTTTTAACTCTTTACTCTCCTACAGTAAAGAGCATAACGTTTTAAATAACTGCTCTCTTTACTAGACTTAGTGGCTGATTGGGAGCCAGAGACTGAAATGCAGTAAAGGGGGCTGTGTATGTTTTTATTTTGGTCCTTGATAACCAGTGTGGGGAATCAGAAGCACTGATTGTGGCTGGTTGGGAAGTCTGACTTCAGTGTCACCCACCAGTGTTGGCAGAATCTGCTTTCCTTTTACAGCCTGCCCTGACCTTGGCATTTTCAGGTGGCTACCCTAGGCACAGATGGGTCACACAGTGTATGGAATTCATCGGTGCGATCCTGGTTGCTTCCCAGGCCAGGCCTTCCTGCCCCAGTCACGCTTTGAGGTAATGTTCCCCATTATGGCCCACCTACACCAATGCCCTACGACAACAGCCAAACATTTCCTACAGCTATTAGGACATATGTTGGCCTGCACCTATGTGGTGAGGCTGGTTCGCCTGAAGCTCAGGCCACTTCAGTCACGGCTGGCCTTGGTGTATGGTCCGAGCAGGCAACTTCTGGACTGGGTGGTCACGGTCCCCTCCCTTCCCTCCCCCCAAGTATCAAAGAACAGCAGTTACTGGTAAGTAACCGTGTTTTTCCAGGTAGCTAAGATGTATCTCAAAAGCATAAAAATCAAAAAGCATAATTCCATCTTCCAATATCAGAGCTCACTCACTCAGTCATGACAGCTCCATAGAATCATAGAAACATAGGACTGGACTACCTATTTACTGTATCTTTATGAAAACTAAAAAAAGTCCTAAAAATCAGACAAGGCTTGTGGACCTAAGAAACTTTAACAAGTAGAATCAACGAAGTAAAAGTCCTACCAAATTCAGCTATCATTAGTCTAGCTGGCTCAAATGTCTCAGTGCAGCAACCTTGGCTGGATTAGGTTTTTTAAAGAAGTTTGTAGAAAGATGGTTCTCTCTTTCCAGCTTTCATGTTTTTGAGGAAACAGACCAAGGCAAATATTTATAGCTCTAATTTTATTTTCTATTAGCTCTTTATCTTTTGCATCAATTTGTCATTGAATCCTAACTTCTATTGAGGAAAGCCTGAGGCAGGGCTCCTAAATTCTGAGGCACACGTCTACCCTTTGTTTTGGGGGAGAAATTGCTTCATTAAATTTACAATAAATGTATTGTCTTGGAAACAATCAAATGTGTTTATAGAACAATTCTAAACTTGCAGTGACTAGTTTAAATTCCAGAAGACTAATTTCATATCCTGAATCTAGTAACACCACTTGGAAGGCTTTCATCTATACATAGAATTATGTTCAGTATCACCAAGCTCTGAATAGATACTGATAGCACATTTTTCCTGGCACAACAGTGTCTTTTCTGTGTTGCACAATTGTCCATTAGGGCATTATGGGAAAATCTACAATTTTCTTATACTGCATTAACTTCTAGTTGTCATTGCTAAGGATTTGTGGTTGTCTTTTCCATGTGCAGTAATGCACCTTAGGGTGCCTTTCTGCAGTAAGCAGGGATGCAGAAGACCAGCCAACTTAACTGCACAAGTATGATTTAGGTTGTTTTCTCCACAGCAGAGCCATGTTAGATTCTACCCATTCCCTTACAGCAGTCCTGGTCATGAGTAACCTCTAAATGTGGTACCCCCACATCTTTTAATAAGCATGCTAATTAATCTTGTCTGTGGGTAAGAACCAAGTGTGGTGTCATTCATAATTACAACTGTATTACTAAGTCATTGTAAATACTTGTGTAAGGTGCCATATATACAAAAAAAAAACCCTGCTAATGCCACAGCTAAAAGTGACCTGCATAGGATAAAGGGAGCACAAACGCTTTTCTCCTTTTGCCTGTCTAAAAAGTCTTGAAACATACTTAAATGAAGTTTGTTTTGCCATATAAAAATCAGGAACTTCAAGTTCTCTCATTCCTGTTTCATCTGGAAAACTGTTGGAAGACTACTGAAGTGAATTGGAAGCTTTTTCAGACCTTCAGTGAAGGTTGGATTTGTTTGAATCATCAAGACATTTTCTTTAGCTGCTTATAGGATGCTTTGGATCAAATCAGTATTGATAAAAATCAACACTGTTTTTTCAAGTCTAAATAAGAATTCCGTTCCTTCTTAATCAAGTTTCATTTTCACGGTACTGTAAAGCAAGAAGGATTTTTTTCTCCAAGAATCAGGCAGCACAGACAATACTGTTTATTTACTGTACGGGGAAGTCTGATAATTCAGCTTCAGCTTCATGGTGTTACAAAGATCACTTATATACAGTTTTTTTTTAATTAAACAAATCATTTACATTTCTTGTATCTATTTACCGTATTTCCCCATGTATAAGACGCTCCCATGTATAAGATGCACCTTAATTTGGGGCCTGAAATTTGAAAATAAATGTATTACGGTACATCACCGGTAAGTACCACTGTATAAGACGCACCCAGTTTTTAGACCCCAAATTTTTCGAAAAAAGGTGCATCTTATACATGGGGAAATACGGTACTTACAAATACAGACCTTGTTCTTCTCAGAAAGAACAGGGGTGATAAAAACACATACAGAACATATGTGCAGAGACACTTTACTCAAAGGATTTCTAGCTATCCTCGGGGGGAAAATGATAAGAGGGTACACCACAAGGGGGGTGTAAGGAACGTGCTGTTTTCATGGAAAGGCAGAATCACTAAGTGGACATTTGGTCTTCGACACTAGCCATTGTCCTTAGGGTTTTGTTATGCATGCCTGTTAATTATTGTGGGTTTCTGTTGAGCTGAAAACTGCTTCAGGTCTAACAGTACCTAAAATGTCATCCAACTCTAGTTCCCCAGGGAAAGAACATGATGAACAAGACCTAAATTTCTAATTAAAAAAATGAAACAAAACCATTTAGATCATGCCTGTATCTTATTGGCACAATGCCAGTATTTTTCTTCTGCAGCTCACCTTTAAGAGGAACTGTGCTTGTATCTTGTGTTTTTTCTTTCATGTGTGGGTAAGGAAAAGGTGATAACACTGAATGAGCCCTAAGGGAAGCTAGGCCTTGACCTTGCTATACTATGTTGCCCTATCATGTCTTCCTCTGTTCACACAGCCAAGAAATGTTGACAGATGCCTCTACTTCTGACAGTGAATCATGAGCTCCAATGTCCTCCTCCCTCACTCCCACCCCGCCCTTTTATTGATAAGTACAAATGGACGTTCGTTTCAAACAACATTGCACTTGGTCATTTGGTTTTGGCAATTTACAGATGATCAGCTGGGGGATCAAAACCTGAATGATCACCTGCCAGGTACAGAAAAAAATTCAAGCCAAACTTTGGCTAGCAGAGTTCTCCCACCTCTCACACTGTATCATAAAAGACTTTCAGGACTATACATATAACACAGCTTTCCTTGCAGATTTTTTCCTCCTGAAAAAGTATGACAGAATCTTAGATGTAGTTTGGGCTGCACAGAATTGCTCTCCTGCTGCCCTTACAGCTGTTATAGCATGTATTTACAAAGTACTCTATTTCTTTCACTTGAAGAGAGTGTGATTGAAAGAGTGATGTTCAATGGGACCACATTGTTAAATTAAGGGGGACTTGGTTATAATGGTAATTTGGGATCTCTGAGTCTCTTCCTTCATCCAGTCTCAGCCTCTTTATTCTTAGGGGTATCATGTAAAATGAATTTATGGTTGGGCACAATACAACCTCGAAGTTTAAATGTTATGGGGAGGGGATGGGCATACTCTTCTTGGGGATTGCTTGAATACATGCAATTTTGTACATGTGTCTAAGAGGTCTGGCTGCCACCCAAGAACCACCTCATGGCCAGGGGATGCTGCTGCAGTGCTCTGCCCCTATTTTCCCCTTCTTCAGGGGTCCTTCAACAAACTCCACAAGTCTCTTTCACTCACTCTTGAGGTCTGGGTTTTTTAATTAAATTACCAAAGTTCTCAAAACAAACACAAAATCTTCCCCTCTGGCTTAAACTGGCACCGCCCCACATCTCTGAGGAAATGTTCATTCCTTGGGGAATCACTGGAGGAGACCTGCTCTACAATTCCCTTCCTGCAGGCACCCTCACCCAGCAGCTTCCTGCTGCCTTTTATCCTGGGAGCTCCTGATTCAACCCAGGTGTGTCTCCTCTCCTCCAATAATCCAGGCTGGTTTAGCCCAGGATCTCCAGCCTGTAGGTTAGCCACCCTATTACAAGTCTACATTCCCAAGGTACAGCATTCCTTTTCAGAACTATTTTTGCTACATCTAAATTGTGCTAACTTCTAAGAGCCCCTAAACTGCTGTGTTGTCGGTATAAAATGGGATAAAGATCCAGGAAATCTTATTATGCTTTGAGAAGGTTGAATTCACTCCAATTCAAGCACAAGGAGCTTCCATCCTATAGCCTGACCTACATTTGGATTTTGTGGCACCCTCAAGGACAAATGTCACTGTGGGTCATAAGTATGTACCTGTGTTTTGGGGGTAAGGCTATGATTTTATTTTCTTCTCTTCTCCCCAGCTATCCAAGTGGCTATGGGCAGCAGGTCATGGATTAACAAGAATTGTTTCTGTCTGCTCCACCTCCTTTTGATACCTCAGGCAATTTAGATGGTAAATTATTCAAGGCAAGGACCTTGGTTTCACACATGTGCTCTATAAACCATAAATAATAATTTCCTCTGACTCATTTGTTCTTGTCATATCTGCCTGCAACAGTATGAGTCAGACTATAGGTGATAATTATCAAAATCTAGGGTTGAATAGCTGCCTGTTCTTGTCTCTCAACTGTTTCCACCCTCTCCATGTCCCAGTGTGCACTACTGTAGTAATTGGCTAGAAAAGAGAGGGAACTCAAGAAAAGCAAAAGAGGAGGAAGAGCTTCAAATTACTCAAATGAGGGAGGGGAGCATCTCTTAATAGATTGTCATCAATGTCCATTGTTTTGGGGTTTTATTTTGTTTACAATTTCCCAGGAATGTATTGATGTTTATTACAAAAATTAAACAGGTGAAAATCAGTACCAAATATTAACTTCATAAGAATATAAGAATGGCATATTGGGTTAGACCAGTGGTCCATCTAGCCTAGTATCCTGTCTTCCAACAGTGGCTAGAACCAAATGCTTCAGAGGGCAACTACTGAGTGATCATCCCTTTCATCCAATCCCAGCTTCTGGCAGTCAGAAGCTTAGAGACACCCAGAGCATGGGTTTGCTTCCCTGATAATCTTGGCTAGTAGCCATTGATGGACCTATCTTCCATGAACTTATCTAATTATTTTTTGAACCCAGTTATATTTTTGGTTTCACAACATCCAGTGGCAATGAGTTCCACAGGTTGACTGCGCGTAGTATGAAGAAGTACTTCCTTATGTTTGTTTTAAACCTGCTGCTTATTTATTTCATTGGGTGACTCCTGGTTCTTGTGTTCTATGAAGGGGTAAATAACACTTCCCTAGTCACTTTCTCCACTCCATTCATGGCTTTATAGACCTATATCATGTGTCCCCATATCCATCTCTATACCAAACTGAACAGTCCCAGTCTTTTTAATCTCTCCTCATATGGAAGCTGTTCCATACCACTGATCATTTTTGTTTTCTTTCTCTGTATCTTTTCCACTTCTAATGTATCTTCTTTGAGATAAGGTGATCAGAACTGCATGCAGTATTCAAAGTGTGGACTTACCATGGATTTATATAGTGATATATATATATATATATATATATATAGTGATATTTTCTGTTTTATTATCTATTCCTTTCCTAACGGTTCCTAACATTCTGCTACAGAGTGCTAGGAACATTCTTCTATGAACATTCAACTGTGAACACAGCTCTATTGACATCACTGGAGTTTCACCAATTTACAGCAACAGCCTATTTGGTCAAAATGTAAACACGATACAAAGAAACCTGTTGAAAAAGGGGCAGTTGAGCTATTGAAAGCAAAAACATTCTCTATATTAGAGTCAGGAGAAGCACTTTTTTAAAATTTTTCTGAAATTTTAATATAGCCATACAGATATATTCAAATACAATGACAAAGAAAACACAGCAGGAATACAGATTTAACAATAACACAGTATAAAATATTCATAGATAAATACTTCTAAGTGTTATAAGATCAATAATTCCCTAACAACTCCCTCCCACCAAAAAAAAATGGGGGGAGAAGCATTGGAAGTCCCCATCTACCTGTAGTCTGTTTGTAGTGATCTCATGAAAGACCGTGTCTTAATATTTGGATCTTGTGCCTCTATAGATTAATGTCAGTTTTTCCATGAGGGCGGTAACCATCTTTTCTGCATATACTGTGCCAGATATTCTCCCACCTGTAAGAGGAAATGGAAATATGTAGCTCCTTCTCCCATTTTTCTTTTATGATATAGTCAGCAGGATCGATCAATAACATACACACATTTGAATGTGTTACCCACAAAATGTTTGTGGCTAACATACTTTTCAAGGTGCACTTCAAGAGGAGTGGTATTTGTGGCCTGCCAACTATTCCCCAGCTCCTTTATAATTCTGAGTCAAAGCTTATTGTAGACAGGACCCTGCTCTACTGGTAGTCAGTATTTATTACAAAGATATGTGAAGGAGGCTAAAGTTGTTTCTTATACAGTTAATATGCCCTTGGTTAGGCAAGCGGATTTGAGTTTTGAGCTATTAGCAAATTTAAAACTGATTATTTGAGGGTGGCATGGAAGGAAAGTTGTTGAGATCAGAAATGGTGATGGACTTGATTTTCTGAAGAACACTCCAAGAGGAGATAAATACTATGTTTTTCCTTAAAGGTGCAGGCAATTGTTTTAAAAACGGCAGTACAGAGAGAGAGCTAAGTGAGTTGACTAATTTTTCTTCAATCTCAAGCAACACTGGGGCTTGGGGAGAGTTGGTCAGACAGAACCATCTTATTAAAAATCTTAATTGAAAGGCCAGGTGATGTAAATACAAATCGGTAATCCCACTCCTCCATTTGGCCAGGATTTCTTAAGTATCTTGCAGGATATCCATGGTGACTTCGTATTCCGTAAGAATTGTTGCAGGGCATGCATTTTGACAGGAAAAGCTAGATGCATCACACTGTTCTGTAGCAATGTTATATATGATGCTCTCACAAATGCCTTAGTTAAGGAAAGTTTAAATTAACTGGTTTTCAAGAATGTCAGATTTTAAAACAAAACCTCAAATGTTAGAAGTCCAGGAAATAAAGAGCTAAAGACGCACTTCTCAACCAAGGTACCAAAAGTGTGATATGAACTTTCTCACATTGTGATCTTCTATTTTGTTCCTGCTGAGCTTAATTAGAGACAGTTGTTTTGTGCCATTAACATACATTTTTGCAGCAAACGAAATATTATTCTGGGGACTGCTGTACACATAAACTTGAAAAACAATAACTAAATCAGTTTAAATTCACACTTTTTGTTGTTTTGGTGCAAAATTGCGTGTAGACCAGCCCTGTGTCTCTTCAAGTCGTAATAGACCTTTGCCCCTTATCTCCCTTAACTTCTCACGGTCAACATGAAAGCCAACAACTAGTCCACATTGCTATTAGCTGTAACTTTTTTTTTTTCATGATATGTCACATTGTTTTTATTTACATTTTTCTTTATTTTAAAAAGAATGCATAAGTCCTTTAAGAATGCATGGAGTTTTAAAAAAAAGAAAATGTAAAAATTAACTCGACAATTTTTTAACACAGTAAAATAATTTTATCTGGTGAATTCAAACAATCATTAAATATACTTCCATTATACAGAAATGTTATTTAAATATATTACTTGGTCTACTGATTAGTTACACAAGCACAACACTTTCCAGCAGCTACTTAGGTGTTAGAAGATCAACTTCAAGAATCATTGAATACATTATGGATGAGTAATTTTTCATAATAGCCATAAGGCAATCCAATATATATATATATATATGTGTGTGTGAGCAGAACAAGTTTGTGAGGTATTACAGTACATGGGAATCACTCCCCTTGTTATCTAATAAATAAATTCTTTTGTTAGCAGTTCCACCAGTAAGTCAACTGCAGACATTGCCATTACAGTTTCAATATAAGCGATTCCCTAGTGGCCTTTGATTCAGAGGTTCTCTCTGATATCTCTCATATTTGCTATACAATTGGTTTTTCACTATCCTGTTTTTCTTCAGATTCTTCATCAGATCCTGCTGCAGATTCAGGAGGACAATAAAACTGCCCATCAGAGAGGAGTCCAGGCGGAAGAAGAGCCGCTCACTCAGACGCATCTTGTACCAGCAAGAGCCTGTTTTCTTCTTCTGCTTCTTGTGGTAACACTTTAACTCCCAGAGTTGCACTACAACAGCAGGCTTCTGCCAGAAGCGAGTGCCCTACTGACAACACTCACCACAAATGATAAATTTAAAAAAAAACACCCTATATTTTCTTCGGACCTTCTTCTCTCTCAACCTTTACACCCACATTAGAATACACCCATAGAAGGAAGAAGAAAAGGTGCTGAAAGGATTTCTTTACAAGCATGTTTATGCATTGCCATATACTGTATATACACATACTAATACAGATAAACCCCCATATGTATCTATACAGTCGAAACACTAAGCTCTAGAGCACTCAAAATATGCACTAAGAATCCTGTTGCATAACTAAATGAACTGCTGTGTAACTAATACTGTAACAGAACCCTCCTATTGTGTTCATATCAATGGTAGGTGTCCACAGACCACAGGCTCAGAACAGGTGGTTTTGTCTAGGCAGTGTTGTTTCATATTGCAACAGACCCTTAAAAGATCATTACTGTTTTTCTAGTAGGGGGCTAGCTGCTACAGTTTTGGGATTCAAATGTTGATGAACAGCTCAGACCCTTCCTCCCAGTCAATCAGATTGCTATGAGGGTTGGAACTAGTGGAGAATACTTTTATAGAGCAGTGCACAAGGTAAGGAATGTTGCAATTTTCAAAGTTGTCAAGTTTGCACTTCAGATCTTCCAAATCTGTAATAGCATCAGTATGACTGTTTAGACTTTTAACTCTTTCGCCTTATTTTGTAGGTCTCCAATTTTAGCTGTCGTAGATATGAGCTCAATAAAAATGTTTTTGTCAGTATTTGTAGAAGGTGTATGCTTATCTCTTTCCACATTCTTTTCTTTAAGGTATGCTCGCGCTGTGCCAAAGTAAATATTGGAGATAGATCTCTTGCCTTTAGGGAATAACGGTTTGGATAGTAGATTTTCCCTTTATAGGCATTTAAGCAGCAATCTCTGCCTAACTCTTTCTCACTCCTTCAATTAGCTTTTGTCCTTTTCTCCCCTTCTTTCTTCTTTTTCTCACTTTTCTCTCTTCCTTCCATTTATTTTTTCTTTTTCTACCCCCTCCCCCCCACCTTTTTCTTTCCCCTTGTTTTTTCTGTCTCCCACATCTTTCTCTTTTAAGGAAGAAAAAAGAAGACACTATCTCTGTATTGCTTTATTTTTATTTCAAAGCAGCAGGTGTCATCTTTTTCCTTTAGTTATTTTTTCCCCACTCTTTCATCTTTTCTACTGAAGGAAGTGGAAGAAAGAAGACAATGGGGGTTTGTCTCTTTAACTCCTTTTTTCCTTCAGAGCTTCAGGGCAAACAGGAATCTGAAGTCTGCTCCCCTCCTTTTGTTTACAGTGGTAAATAGATTATGATAATGATGATCGATGTTTATTTCTACTCACTCCAGTGCTATTAAGGTTGCTAGTAGCTCCTGCTGTAGCAAGGTGGGGGCAGAAGGGTGAAAATAATTGTGAGCAGCTCCTGCTGCTGTACAGGATCTCAGATAGCGCTGGAGTGGGCGGGAATTGCAGTGGAGATTCCCTAGCTTCCTATCTGTTGCTTTTTGCCCATGGCCTAGGTTAGAAAAGGGTGACAGCATACAGGAGAGCCTCTTAAACAATTCCTACTCTATTAGGTAATAGCAGCTGCTTGCTAGTGGATTCTGACTCCTGACAACCTTTGGTATCCCTGACCTATGTCATGTAATTAGAGCCTGGAAATAAACATAATTTTCTTGCCAGCACTCCTGTGTTTCACAACCTTATTATATGATGACAGAAGAAAATGTAACCTGTGCCAAAAATTGATCAAATGAAACCAGCTGAATCTTTTAGTCTGCAAAAGAACCTGTCAGAGAACTGGAGGAGGTGGTGGTGTTAGTGCTTCCAAAATTCCTGCAAGCAACTGCAAAAAACAATGGAGAAATCGGAGAGAGTGAAATGCTCCACATGGCTACTTGGGGTAGGCCTAGAGTCACTGGAAATATGTAATACATTCCAGTGGGAGCATGAGCAGGATATAGCAACTAGTATAGGTATAATAACAGATAACTCAATCTCAGCTGATGCAAACCCAAAAGGGGTTGGGAGCTGTCATTCTTCAAGATGATCTTCCTGAGGCATCTGTGTCCAAAGCTCTGATTAAAATGCAATAGAATTGTGTTGAGATTGAAAAAGAAATGCTGGCAATTGGCATTGGGTGCGTGCAATTTAATGAATAAGGTTATGGCAGCAATAGGTCATGACAGAAAAAAGACCGTAAACAACTGGAAGTAGAATTACAGAAACCATTGTGTAAATTTCCTAATAGATTTAAGAAAACAAACATGAAATTGTAAAAGTATTTGTTAAATGTGAACTACAGGCCTGACACAGGGATTCTTATAGTAGATATGCTTTCAAGACCACCTGTAAAAAAACGGAAAGGTAGGAGATGGGGGAACAGGCTGAAATAAACATAATTCAATAATACCCATTTCTGAAATGTGACAAGCTCAAATGAGAAGCACATAAAGACCCAACCTCATAATAGCTTGAGAAAATAATTCTAGATAGATGGCCAGCAAAGGCCAGGCACCTTCAAGCATAAAAACATATTGGGACTATAGAGATTAAATTTCTCAGTTGGATGGGATTCTGTACCAAGGATTTCTTGTCATTATGCTACACAGCATGAAACTGGAAATGAAAGCGTAATCCATTGTGTTGGATATTGAGAAGTGTAAGAAAAGAAGCCAAGGTGTCCTATTATGGCCATGTTTCAATGTTGCTATTGAAGACAAAGCATCCAACTGTAAAATCTGCAATAAATACAGGAAACAGAATGCAAAAGAAACACGCAAACGAACTGAAATTCCAGATCACCTTGGTCCAACTTTGGTTTATATCTATCTGAGTTACAGGGTAAGATTACCTATTATTAGTGGACTGGCATTCTTTTTTATTGAGCAAGAGCTCAATAATAATAAACAATGTAGTAGCACATTATACATCACAGTTTGCTCATCATGGGATTCCAGATGAGTTAATAACAGATAATAATGTTCTATCATTCATAAGTGACTTATTTTGGCAATTCCTTATAGCAAATTTGTCCAAAATATGCTAATCCCTTACTATGATCAGTTACATGAGTTGGCAGAAGAGCCGATGCTAACAGTAAAGAACTAGATGTCGTAAAAAAGACAAGCCCTGGAGGATTCAGGGATGCACATTTAACATTGCTGGAATATCTCAACATATCTCACAATAATTTACTAGGCTCTCCAGTTCAAGAGACATATGGCCGAAAGAACAAAAACCTTGGTTGCAACACACATCAAGTTTCCTGACTCAAATACAATTAGCCCTAAAGTAGTTTCAAAAGTAGCTACATGCCAGGAAACTAGTTGGACAGCTGGTATGATGCAACCACTGCTTATCATGCTGACCAGTATCTTCCCAATGTTAACTTATCCTCCCTCCCCCCCCCGCATATGTGTATTTTTCTTTTCTTTTCTTATCCCGCCACAGCTCAGTCTATGAGGTGTGTGTATTGTAGAGCACTCAAATATGTCACAAGTGGAAAAAAATCCCAGTATATTAAATCTTTTAACCAGTAAGGCAGTACAAAAACTGGCCAGGAGGCAACTGTAGCTGATGCCCTTCGTTGTTTTCTTGACCACATGGGATTTGGCTGGATCCAGGCCACACCAAGGACTTTTCCACAGGAGCAGAAAAGGAGCTATTTTTCCAGTTATCTGGTCCCTTTTTATTCTAATTTGCTGGTTGGCACCATATTGAGGACTGGGAGATGGGCAGTCATACTAGCACCATTTCTAGAGTCTGCAACCTTCCTGTCTGCATTTTTAAAGAGCTTTTCCCCTCACCTGGAGGCATCTGAAATTGGGTAGATCTTCCCAAAGGTATTGGTTGCATTTTGGGAATATTTTCTTACCAAGAAAGAGGTAAAAAGTGGCATTTTAAGCATAACCACCTATATGCCACACACCCCCTATTATTTTAAGTGACTTTGATACTAAAATTGCCAGCTGCTCTTGGTCACTACAAATAACTTGTCTGTTTTCATATTCTTTGATCAGTAACATAATTTGTTATTGCTAGATTTTGGTTGAGATTTTAAATGCACAAAATTAAGGACAATTACAAATATGGTTGCCACAGCGGCTGTAGTTTGGTCACTTGAATATACATAGTTTTATGTATGTATCACCTTTGGCCTTAAGAGTTTATTTGCTATAAACACATACCTTTCAGATTATTCAGTCCAGGGATGATGATTACCTCATCAACTACATCCATTACCATACTACTACAACTAATTAATTTTATGCAGGTTCTTAAGTGTACCCTACACATTACAAAGCAAGTAAGTGAAGGTCTTTGGGTCTGACATACTTTTATGGATTTGAGGAAGATTTACAAATCAAAGAAACTAATATTCATTAAACTAATTTGATCATGGGTAGAAATGTCTGACACTAGTTGTGCTCAGATACTATGGCATTGATCCATTTTATATATATATCTAGAGAGAGAGAGAGCCTTTGTAGGGTATGTCTACACTGCAATTCGACACCCACAGCTGGCCCATGCCAGCTGACTTGGGCTCACAGGGTTCAGGCTAACCAGCTGCTTAATTGCCCTGTAGATGTTTTTCGGCTGAAGCTGCAGTCCAAGCTCTGGGACCCTCCCATCTCATAGGGCACTAGACCCCAAGCACCAGTCAAGCACAAACGGCCACACTGCAATTAAATAGCCCTTAGCCCAAGCACCACGAGCCTGAGTCAGCATTTTTTAATTGCAGTCATAACGGTAGTCGTAGGCATGCGTACGGGGTGTGCCCAGGCACACCCTAATGCAGGGCTCGACAAAACCCTAATGCGATGCAAGCTGCCACCGAAAAGAAGGATCCTGGCAGTTTTTTCAGCGGTAGGTAAAACATTGCTAGCTGCCGCTGAAACAGATGATGCAGCGAGATTTTTCGGGGCGGAGAGTAAGGCAGCGAAGGTAAATCAATTTTAATCCAGTGTGGCCTAAAAATTCCCTGGGTGTACACCTTAATGTAATGTGCTGTGCACACCTATGGTAGTGGCTACATATAAATACTGGATATACGGGGAGAATTCAGCCTGAGACAACTGAGGGTCTAAGGGCAGTCCTCATCACTACTCTCTGGTGAGATCCCTCCAGGAAAGATTTGTCATTTTAGTTTGTTTCCTTGGACTCCCACTTCCTCCCTCAGACAGAAAAGCAGTATCTTTTGGTTGACTGTGTTAGATATTGTGGAGATGTCAAGATAAGAGAATGGATTTCCGTTCTCCATTCATTGACTATAGATCATCAAATCCACTTTTGTGGTTTCCAGACTATTTCCTGCCCTGAATCCAGACAGCAAAGGGAGCTCCTATGTCATCTTTGGTTAGATGAGCTCAGAAGCAATTTTTGGCTGGCATCTCTTTCTCCTGTATTCTCACTGAGTCTTGTAATTTCTTCTATATTTATTACTACCAGTCATTATTTTCTTTCTATTCCCACTGCTAAAACCTTGGTTTCTCAACTAATATAATTTCTTCCTCTCTTGCTTCCTCATACTTCTCTCCCTGCTCCATTCTATTCAAAACATTTACACTGAAATCATCTTTTTTTCTTTTCTTTTCTTGCTCCATGCCAGTTCCTTCGCAAATCTCATCAATTTTAACTGCAGGTGGCTTCCCACCTTTCACTGCATCAAATTCAGGCTCCTGGCCCTTACCTTCAAAATGGTGCATGATCCCTGCCTACATCTCAGCTCCGATTTCCTCCCACTCTCCACCTCTAATCTCCTCAGTAGTATTTTCATGTCCTTCTTCTCTTTGTCTGTTCTGGTTAATCTCTTTGGGGCTGGGATCTTGTTTTCCTTACTTCATAAACAGTGTGTGCAATTACACTGTATGCCTATTATTAATAACATAATCTGCGGGTGTTTCTCACTCAAGAGAGAATAATTACAGCCTAGGCTGAGAAAACTCCAGAGGCCTAAATGCTCACAGCAAATACATTCTTTGGTGAAGGGGAGGTGTTGATTCTCCCCGATTGCCCAGGCAGTGCAGTTTGTGATTGCAGCAAGACCCTCTGGCTGCAGCCCTGCAAACCAGTGGCTCGCACGCCCTAGCCCGCACCAGCTCACTGAGCCCCTCCTCGCATGTTCCAGCCACTCAAAAAGCCTGGCCAGGTCCCCGGTTTCAGCCACGCTGAAGGGGACGCAGCAGAGCGGCGGCACCTGGGGCTGGGGCGGTCTCACAGCGCTTCTGCGGCTCAGAGCACAGCGGCGGCTGCGGCGGCGGCGCCCACCCACGTGCTCCCACGGCGCGCAACACCGCCCCCTAGCGGCGGCCTGTTCCAATCACCACGCGCATGTGCGTGTCCCCAGAGATTGACTGATTGACACACCCCCCCCCGTTCCCGCCGCCAGGGCCAATGAGGTCACATGCCGCGGGGCAGGCGCAGGGCCCGCCCCCAGCCAGCGCTATGGTCCGGTACGAAACCCGCCTCGCCTCGCTCTGGCCGCACAGGCTGGCTCCCCTCCCCCCTCGCGGATTCCCTCCTGCTGGCCTCTAACGAACTGCTCCCCTGCGCGCACCCGCGGGAGCCAATCCTCGCACAGCTTCCGCCTCGCTGGCCAATCCCCGCACGGGATGGCGCCCCACATCGACCGGCCGCGCTAGCCAATCCCCTCGCAGCTCACCCTCCCCGCGGGCCAATCACGGAGCGGAGCCGCTGCCCGCCCTTCCCCCCCCTCCCCTGTGACGGCGGCACTCTAGGGTCGGGTCGGGGCTAAGACCTGGGCTGGGGCGGCGCAGAGAGCGCGGCCGCCGCTGCGGAGCGAGCTGCCCCTCTGGCGCTGTCGGCCGCGGCTCCGCGCGCCCCCCGCCCCGCCTCGAGCCATGCTGCTGCTGCTGGCCGGCGCCTGCGTCGTGGCCTTCGTGCTGCTGCTCTACATGGTGTCGCCGCTCATCAGCCCCAAGCCCCTGAAGCTGCCCGGCGCCCACGTCGTGGTGAGTGGCGGCCGCCGCCTCCTCGCTCCTTCGCCATCGCCCTGCGGGCGGGGAGGGCCCGGCCCAGGCTGGTGACTGGGCGAAGAGGTCTCCTTGCCCCGGTTTCCCCTTGGGGTGGCTGGGGGGGCGGCGGCGGGTGACTCGGGGAGGAGACCCTGCGAGGACATCGCTGTGCGTATGTGTATCTACGCACCCGTATCTGTACACAGCTGTGTGTGTGTGTGTGTGGACACCTCTGTGCTGTGGGGGTGTGTGTGTGTGTGTGTGTAGGCAGACCTACATCTATACACCCGCGGTGGGGGGTTAGTGTGTAGAGACATCTGTACACAGAGTAGGGGGGGGTGTGTATCTAAATACATAAAGTGCGTGTGTGTGTGTGTATATACATATAGTCTAGAGATGAGGGTGTGTGTAGACACATCTGTACAAAGTGTCTATGTACATGCATAGGGTATGTGCCTACACACACACATATATATGCACATATTGTGGGGGTGTATATGGTGTGTGTGTGTGTGTGTGTGTAGATCACATGCATATATACATACACATAGTTGAGGATGGGGTGTGTGGATATAGATATATATAGATATGCATAGTGTGCATTCATTCTAAAAGCATCGAGCTTCCTTGGGCCCCTACCCTGCATAGGGAGACCTAGCAAAAGAAGTTTGTGTCAGCCTCTGCTCCTGGATTAAGTGGGGTTGGAGGATCAGTTTAAATGACTCCCATAGTACAGCAAGGTTGTGGTGGTGGTGATAACCATATAACTGATTGCCCTGTTTCATCAGCATTCAGAGATAATGTAGTTTGACAAGGGAGGCAGGGACATCATGTTTCTAACCCCAGAGGATTTATATTTTTGTCCTCACTGGAGCTCAGCACCTACCTAGAGGTAGTTCAGTGCCCTCTATCAATGTTTCTCAATGGTCGGTCCATGGATTGGTGCTGATCCCTGAGATTGACCTGACACAGTTTAAGAAGGCAGCAAATTGGTCCCTGGTATCAAAAAGTTTGAGAAACACTGCCGTATATGATATACACATTTAAGATAGTATAGTGTGCACTGGGGATGTTTAAGCAATGAGAGATATGCTCTTTGTGTGTGTCCCTAGGTGACCATTGCTGGCAAAAGCATGCATCTGAATCATCAGGAATGCATACTATCTTCAGTATCTTGTATTGTTAAGTTGAATTTATTAGTCTCTATTGACATTTATAACCCTAGATGTATTGGGTAGTTCATATTTATTGTTTCCAATAGCATCTGCTATGTGGTACGGATTATACAAACACAAAAGAAGGTATAGTCTCAGGCTTATTCTCTTCAAGATAAATCAGAGGTTGGAGGAAAATGGGGACAACATACAAATAAATTGGTCAGGTAGCATGTTCTTTTTTCAAATTTAAAAATACTCCTCATCTCTGTAAGGAGCTCGTTGGTTGCCTGTAGGTATCGTGGTAGGTAGTGAGTTTTTTAGAAGGTGTGAGGCTGGCATAGTGGAAACATATGTGCAGATAAATAGGGAGCAGGAGGAAAAAGATGGGCCTTAAAGACAGGGACAAGAAGCTACACGTTGCTTTAAATGCATAAAATAAACTAGATCCCTGCCATGGGGAGCTTCTAGCTTAATTACATTTGGTCTCCAGAGGTGCCAGAACATCCATGACTCCATGGATTTCTGCGGAAGTTGTGAGTGCTCTGTATCTCTTGAAGTGAGACCTCTAAATACAAGTGACCCATAGACACTGGGAGTTAGTTTGTGTTGCACCTCTAAAAGGCACAGTTCAGAGCTACCTGTGCACCCTTCTAATCAGGCTATCTGCAAACTTCAGTGGCCATCAGTGTAACTTGGACAGCTCTGGAGACCTGCCTAAGTTACAGCAGCATTCTCAGTACTTTGGGTTATGGCAGTGGTTCTCAACCTTTCCAGCTTACTGTACCCCTTTCAGGAGTCTGATTTGTCTTGCATACCCCAAGTTTGACCTCATATATATAAAAGCTACTACTTGCTTATAAAAATCAGACATAAAAATACAAAAGTCTCACAGCACACTGTTCCTGAAAAATTGCTTACTTTCACCTTTTTACCATATAATTATAAAAGAAATCGATTGGAATATAAATATTATACTTGAACCTGTTTTTTCACTTGTGAGCCTTGTCATTCTGGGAGACAGTGAAGCGACAGCTACAACTAAGTTTTTATTCACATTGAGTCTATTCCTGTAACCTGTTGTAAGACTAGGCAAATATTGTATCTAGGTGAGTTGATGTACCCCCTGGAAGATGTACACCTTCTGTGTGTACCCCTGGTTGAGAACCACTGGGCTACAGTACTACCTGGAATCTTCATAGCGCTGTGGCCCTGACTCCTCTTGTCCCTGGCAAACCCCCTATGTGCTAGGGCTTACAATAAGGTCCTCAAAAGGCAAACTTAACAGCTATTTTCATGGTGCTAGTACCAGAGGAATCCTTCTCCAGGTTCAGTCAGGGTTTTTATGGCCCCTTTATGCCTCTTTGGCCCTCTCAAACAGCATAATGGGGCTAGAACAGTGGTGAGGATCTTGCCCTATTACTGTACTTGTGTTGTTTGACCTGGTATAACATTGAACAGACAACCAGGGTGCCCTTATTGTGCTGAATTATAAAGCCACTTTATAATTTTGTATTTCCATTTCTCATACATACACCACCTACCTACATCCTTAGATCTATCTATTGCTGTTAATGTATTACCTCTAAAATCTACTTTGATGGCTCAGAATCCTTAAATAGGAAAAAACAAGGCCTTTCTAAAAAGAAAAAGCTCCATAAACTTCAAGTGGTTCCATTTTACAATTTTCTGTAACTTGAGTTTAGTTACACTCTTTCCCAAAACATTACTGATTGGATGACTAACTGAAACTTACAGTAAAACTTTATAAGGTAGGTCAGTTTTTAGGTATTTCAACCTTGATAATGGCCATTTAAATTTCACAAGTTTAGATTTCAGTGTTTACTTATTATGTGGTACATTAGGTAAAAAACCTTAGGTGACTGCCATAAGGAGGATAATCTGGGGATCCTTTTTATATTACCATTCCCCTTACACAGCATCAGAACTTATGTACTCAGTTACTACAAGAATTACATGACGAAAAGAGTTCACAAGATGTAATTGCATAATTAAAAATGCATTGCTTAAGAAGAACAACTGCTCTCGTGTCGTTTTGTGGCTTCTAAAAACTGGTCATGTAATATTTTTTTAAGAAGGTGTTGAGGAAAGTTTTTAGTTTTAATGTTTTCTCTTAGAAACCTTTGACTGGTCTGAAATGAACATAGCTTTCAAAGTTATAAAGTTGTTTAGGAATGCTGGTAATCCTGTAGCGATTAAATGCAATTTAAGGTCAGTCATGTGAACTGTGCATTAATACACAGGAGTTAATACATACAGGAGTTTCCTGTTTTCATTTTTTACACAAATGAAGGAATACAGGACATTAGACAATTAGACACTTTCAGATGACTTTTTTTCATAAACTATTGCCATTCAACAGTAAATACAATTATAATTTGTAGATAAAGCTATTTTATTCTGGAGCAGGATAAACTCCTGTTCAGAGGATATCTTTTTTTTTTTCCTGGTGGCCCACAGAAAATATCTTAGAGGTATTCCTTTACCTTGCAAGAAGGGCCTCATAGGACTTAATGAAACCTTGAATAACATTTAGTCTAGTGGCTCTTTCTTAAGTTTTTTTTTTCAAGCCAAGTAAAAGAGAGGTTGCTTCACATACCACTCCTCCCTCACCCCCAAAAGCCACCACAACCCCACTCTTGTCAAATATCATGTTTAGTACCTTCAGTTGTATGAATTACATCTCAATAATTAGCACTTTTTTGGCCTTAGCCATCTTTGGGTGCAAAAGATGAGGCACAGTAATTTGTGAGTTTGCCAAAGTCATTCATCATGTCAGAAACAGAACCCAGAAATTCTGACTCTCTTATTTCCCTCATGTTTCTGGGAATGGAACACATGTTAAGGATAGTCTTTTTATAAAATCGTGGAACTGTACATAGTGGTAGAGGTGGGTGGGTGAAGAGGCAGCCTGGGTTAGTGGATAGAGCACTGGATTGGGGATTGGGAGACCTAGATTCCAGTTCAGAATCTTTTGCTGACTCCACTCTGCCTTACTTTCCCTATCTGTAATATGGAGAATAATACATTTCCCATTAAAGGTATGCTCAGATTCTAGATGCAAGGTTGCAGTAAGATAAACATTGCATATTAGGTATCAAATTGTATATACACCTAATAATGAATTATAAAAAGAAAATTTTAAAAACAATTCCTTGATGTAAGGACAGATTTTTCTTTCATACTCACCTTTCTACAATGTATCTTTGGTATGTTAATTGTCATCTTTGATATATTTTAGAGAATGATTAAGAATTCTGAGAACATGGTTGTGATTTGTTGGGCTAGGGAGATGAAAATAATGGATTGTTGGTAAAGCTGTTCAAAGTGATAATTAAATTACTTAAACGATGTACCTTTTTTTTAGGTAACTGGGGGTTCCAGTGGAATTGGAAAATGTGTTGCTATTGAATGCTATAAGCAGGGTGCATTTATAACTTTGATTGCAAGAAATGAGGTAATTTTTATATGTATATTTATTAACTAAATTATGTCCTGAAGTGTTCAAAATAGAGGCGTAGTTTAAAATAAGCACGTTTTAAAAATAATATAGTTTGGCAGTAATTGTTCATACTGTGTTGCGGATGAATATTTTAATTGAAGTAACTATAATCCCATTACTACTTCTCTGTCCAAGCAATGTGAGTGAGTCACTGACTTATTACTAAAACAGATTCTGAATGTCTCTTTGTGTCTTACAAATTTTTCAAGTCAATTACGTTTCTATTTACATAGGCTGTTTGTTTCCTGTGACTGTTGCTTTCAAGAACATGTAACTTCTTTCCTTCTTGGTAGTTCTTTCATTTGGAAAAGACTGGTTTCGTTTCTGTTTCTTCTGGAACACAGTCCAACATTTCTGTTACCGTAGGTTTTCCTCATCAGTGATGGTATTGCCACAGCCTTGGGAATGGCATTTATTGTATTTACTCTAATATTCTACTGAATGGGTTTGTACTAGTATAAAAGATAGGACCTCCAGAGCATCATACACTATAGTAGTATGATTCATTGCTATCTTGTATCATGCAATGCAGAATTGTCTGCCTTATGCTACTATCTTCTCGTCAGCAAGTGGTGAATTTGACAAATGAGTACTTAGGATTCAGAGAACACCTTTCAGGCCTCTAATCATTTTAAGAGAAGTTTAAAAAAACAAAACAAAAAAAAACAACCTACGCCTGAATTAATTAAATCTTTCTTTTGAATTGATTTATCTGTTGCTATTGGAACTCATCTACAATTTTTCATCAATACTTTTTTTTATTAAAAACAATTTTTTTTGACCAAAAGTAAAACTTTTGCAGAAAACATCTAGTGAACTGAAAACTTCCAGCTTTCAGATTTTTGTCAATAAATTGGAAAAAAATAAAAGATAAAAAGATCAGGAAACATAGCAAATTTTGAAATTCCACATAAAAAATCATTGGCATTTTTTCCAACTAGCTCTAGTTGTTATGTTTGGTAACTTACAGAGTAGAAAATGTCTTTTGCATAATCTTGACCAGTTTGATACATTTATAATTACCCTCACGCTGCAAAAAAAGAAAAAAAAGTGAAATTTCAGATTGTTTCCTTATTCCAAATGTTCTTCAGTATAATTTAAACAATAATATAAATAAACAGGAACCTATAAAGCAATAACATACAAATTACTAATCCCTTCATGTAATTAAATTTAATAACTGAAGTGTGCAGTCTCAGTCTTAATATTGTGAAGCGTGAAGGATTCTTTCTCCAAGAATCAGGCAGCATAGACAATACTGGAGAGGTTTATTCATGATACCAGGAAGTCTGATAAATCAGCTTCAACTTCATGATGTTACAGTGGTCAGTTATATACCCTTTCTTATTTATTACATAGTACGTTTTAAATTCTTTATCTATTCACTTACAAATACAGACATTGTCCCGTCCAGAGAGAACAACAGTGATAATGGTCGTTACATACATGCAGAGACACTTTTAATCACTTTGCTTACATCAAGGATTCTAGGGTTACACTCGGTGAGGGGTAGGGTGGAGGAAGAAGGGGGGGATCCTTACAGGTAGGTGGCAGACAGAAATTTCTAAAAGCGAATGTGCTGTTCTCATTGGAATTAGAATCACAAAGAGGACATCTGGCTACCTGAGTCATCGGATGTTTGCACTAGCCATTTACATGAGTTTTAATGTACAACTTGTTAGCTGAAAACAGTCTCAAGCCTTACAACATTATCATCATTGTAGGTTTTTTCTGATTTTAGTTCAGGAATGGGGAAGAGAAAGGGTTAAAAAAAAGTTGCAGTTTTGAAAGCTTAATGAAAACAAGAAGAGTTCTGTGGCACTTAATGAAAATAGCAATTTTTAGCCTTAGGCAAGACCTCATACATTTATCAATTACAGAGTTGTTTTTACAAAACTAAAATTGCAGTCTTTAGCCTGCTGAAATGTTTTTAACTTTAGCAAAAACCAGGAAAGCAGTAAATTCTCATGAATGCAGTGCCTTAATTGTGCTTTATATTCATTTTAGAGCAAGCTGTTGCAGACAAAGAAGGAAATTGAAAAATACTCTATTAATGATAAACAGGTAAGATTGTTACCTCCAGTATGTACTGAAAAGAATACCGAGCGACTGTGCCATATAACAGTAAAAAAAGGGAAAAAGAGTGCCACCCCCAAAACCCCACTATATGGTTGCACTTGTCTCACTTTTAAAAATAACTGTCTGTGTCCTGAAATACCAAAGTTTACAAATTAGTATTTGATACATTTGAACTTGAAAGGCATTTTACCTGCCTAGATGCAAGTTCAAGGTTCTGATTTCTCTACTGCTGTTGACATTGCTAACATCAAACTAATACAGAGACTTACTTTCAACAGCTGTAGTTGGGGTGAGGGGATATGTATAATACAACCATAGTTGATGACAAATATAATGATGGCTCTGGAGTTTGACAGTTACATAAAGGAGGAACTAATTCTTTAAAATCCTTCTTAAATCTTTCATATTTTTAAGTCAAAATAAGTGACACCATTGACTTGGAAATTCATATAGTTTTCTGAGCCCCAGAACTGAGAGCCTGAAGACTGGTGGGCTGAGGAAACTACCTGATTCAGAGGGGAAGGAAGATTGGGACAAGGAACATGGATGGGAAAGATCAGGACTGAGATTAGAGGCTGGTGGAGGGAGGGAAACTTGGAGTGGGAGCTGGGAAAAAGTGACTGTACACTGGGCAAGGAGACTGAGACTGGTAACCAGTGGGATAGGGATAAGAAGATGGAGGGAAGACGCATCAAATAAAGAGCCAGGGTGCAGAAAGAGAACTGGGATTATCTGGGGACAAAGGAAACGGGGGATAAACACCCAGGAGGGATTGGAGGGTAGAACTGGAAATGCATGGTAAGGAGACTGGGTCATGAGGAAAAAATAGTACACAGTCATGTAAGTAAAGACTGTATCATAATGCATACATGCAAAAGGGCTGAATTAAGGTTGCATAAGCAGACTGGTCCTGCAGTTGTATTCTGCTATTTACAAGTCAACATTATCTTTTAA
The DNA here is from genome assembly GCF_026122565.2 of Emydura macquarii macquarii. NCBI lineage: Eukaryota > Metazoa > Chordata > Testudines > Chelidae > Emydura > Emydura macquarii. The sequence goes on from NW_027132962.1 coordinate 125,732, forward strand.
CAATTGCTTTTTTGTTAAATTTGTATAAAAATAAGCATTACAAAAATGTTGCAGGATGATAGAGAACACTAGTCCAAAGCCATCCTAACTGATTTTTGGGTGGGTCTGCAAAAAAAATATTCAACCGTCTTGTTATCCTCCCTAATAAAACCATTTTTTTCCACCATCATCGCGCCACAAGGCTGGATTTAGCAATACAGCTTTTTGGGATACATTTCAAACATTGTCGTCTCATTTTTATAAAAAAAAGGTACTTGCGTATGTATTTATGTTCTCTTTTGCAGCAGGAGAGAGACCAGTTGTTTGTGTATGGGGTCCACATAATTGCTAAAATTTCAACAACAACAAAAATTTGCAAGAGACACTTGTCCAAAAGCTACAAGTGTGGGGGCTTCTTACGCTGTATGGCACGTTTTGTATGCAAATTGGTCAATTTTAGCACATATTTGGTGTTTTTATAAACATAAACTGACTAATCACCCAAACCATCATGAGACAGTTAAGTATCATCCCCATTTGACAGATACAGAAACTAAGGTACAGAGTATATTTGTAGGTGTTCTGTGACCAGGCATTTATCTGACTCAGTTATAAGAAACACAGCCATTGTCAAGACAGTCTTTTTTCCACAACACACCTGTTTGTCAATCTTGTTTTTGTGCGTGCACCTACCATCCCACCTAACTGTAGCAATGCTTTCTGAGGATGTCTGGGCAGGCATTGTGTACTGCCTCACTAGAAATTAAAATGCACAGAGGGGAAGCACAAGTAGTACCAACAAGCAACTTGTGGTGCAGTGTGTGCCCATATGTCCTACTGCGCAGAGTGCTGAGAGGAAGGACAAGTCAACTTTACACACAGAAATGGCTAGCAGGTTCTGTTTACGCAGAAAAATTAATATTGCGGTCTGGCCACGGGAAGACAAGCATGTACAATTAGACAGTTGGCCCACTGGATATATCGTTGGCTTCCACAATTATGGTATATTATCTTGTGTGTCTGCATACACCATAACTAGAGCCAGCCATGATGTTAACTGGTTGCAAACCATTTAAAAATTCCTAGAGAGAGTCTGAGAAAGAGAGGTTAGGTGATTTGACCAAAGCCACGGGGGGGGGGGTCAGCAACAGAATTAGAATGCAGAAGTCCCTGCTCTCATTCCCATGCTTAATACATGAGACCACTCTACCTCTCAAGTTGTTGAACTAGAGTGTCACCAGTAGTTCAGCAAAGAAACTGGCATTGCTGTAAAAAGAAGCAGGCTGAGAATGATTTTCTGGTGGCTCTAGTGCTACAGTTGGTATACTAAACAGCTCTGCTACCCTGAGGTACAGTATTCCCAAAATTGTAAGGTCTGTAGCTGTGGTTTTCACAGACCCTTAACAACCAGTGTCTGCAAGGTGGAATGTGGGAACCATGGAATAACCAGTAACTCTCAGGAAAATTGGCGACTAACTTTCAACCCTAGCGATTGGTTTCTATCAATGTATTTATGTGTTTAATGCTCTTTGCAAAGAAAAAGCTTTCTTTTTTCCTGGCTCAAGATTCTTATTTACATTTCTATGTCTCCCAGATTAGGAGTTGTGGATGTCAAGGTCCCCAAAGAAAAGTGCTATCAAGGGATCCACAAATATAAAATTGTCATCAAATGCTGTTTCATACCTGTTATGAGATGGTGTTTTCCTTCTGTGGAGAATTAGGAAATCTATGTTTGTTTTTTTTAATGAAAAATAGGTTTGTAGTTTCCCCTGTCACCTTGTATTGTTACCTACCAAATAGGAAAGGGGTAAACTTCTTTCCTGGAACAAGACAAGCAATGCATTTGGTGGTGGGGAGTGAGGAATAGTCACCAAAAGTGTGAATGGACCATCAAGAACTAATAAATATGGGGGGAAGGGTGCAAATTACTGCACAAGTAAATAAGTCTTCAGAGGTGCCATCTCCTGATGAAAATTGTATACACTAGTTTTAACCAGGTTCAAGAGGTCTAGCAAACAAAGAATTAAGAACTTACATAAAGTGACCAGCCCTGATATAGACTATGTTTACACTACAAGTTAGGGATGTGATGCCTCTGGTTGTGCGTGTATACATATTTGATTCTGGTCGAGCTAATGTGAGTATAACTAAATGTGTAGCAGTGGTAGCATAGGTAGCAGTAGCAGAGGCATGACTGAGCCAAGCAGAGTATGTACCTAGTGGTTCAAGGTAGGTTTATACTTGGCCACTACCTGTGCTATTTATCATCAAACTAGTACACGTGTGTATGAGGAGGAAAATCACATCCTTAGCTTATAGTTTACACATAGCTATAGAAGAAGGATCAATGACACTGTGACCAAAAGGGACAAACCCTCCAGAAACCCTGTCATTGTCCCCACAGAGAACAGGATGGCAGGAGCGGAAGTAAAGAGATCACAGTAGGCTGTAGGAGGAAATTGCAGCCTAAATCCCTGGTCTGGAGGGAGAGGAACGCAGGTTTCCTCCCCAAGAAAGGTGATGGCTAAAGACCTGACAGGAGTGCCCTCAAGAAGGCCACAGGAGACAGTGTCACATCATAAATATTTGCCACAATGGTGTATGATTAACAAATTACTCATTGAAATGCTTTCCATGGAATCTGTTCCTGGCAGCTGTGTCTGTTAAGAAGCATGCCAATAAACGTGTTTCTTTTTTTTAAATAAAAACCCTAAACTTGTTCTACAAGTTTAATACCCCCTGTTGATAAAACAATTGTATAAAAAATAAGTTTCTGTCATACAGAGACTGCATCATTTGTGTGGAATTAAGTAAAAGAAAGCTGTTTTACTCTTTTGGTTTATATTGTATTTTTAAAATAGGTGTTAATCCTGAATTTCCAAAGAGCTCCACAGAACAAGCCATGAACTTTTGTGAATTGCAAAAACTACCTGTTAAGTTTGCCTATAATTTTTAACATGTCAGGGAACCATACTGATTATCTGACCATTAATACTGAAGTTGAAATGCACAGTTTGAAGCCATTGAACTTGATTGCCCTTTGTTAGCTGGTTGACTGATAAGTGAATTTTTTCAGTCTAAATAATTAGGTCTATAGTACTGTTTGTAAGTAAAATTGAAATGTTAATACCTTGCACTTCAGTAGCTCTTTCTTATTGATTTGTACAAAGCTGTATTTGGATCTGCAGAAAAACATTTGACTTTTATAGCATTTTAAAGAGATAAGACTCTATTCTTATTTTTTTGTCATCATTCATTCTCCTTTCCTTCATTAGGTTGTGCTTTGTATATCTGTTGATGTGTCTAAAGACTATGGACATGTGGAGAACGTCCTTAAACAAGTAAGAAAGTAATTCATTTATCTATTTTCAGTTATTTTTTCCTTGTATACTACATACGTATAGTAAAAATGTTTTCTTGTCATGATTTTGAACATTTAAGCTGCTGCAATGTATAAAAAATATTTTTCTTGCTACCAATACAAACCCTAACGTTTTTATAGGCTCAAGAGAAGTTGGGTCCAGTTGACATGCTTATAAACTGTGCTGGAACATCAGTTACGGGAAAATTTGAAGATCTTGAAGTGAGCTGTTTTGAAGTGAGTAAGCATGTTTTTTTCCTTAGATAGTTGGGCATGATTTCTAAAGGGGGGGGAAAAAAAGCTAATCCAATATTTACATCAAGTAAACTGTATATTCTTAGGTCCTGGAAGCTGAAAATAAAATAATGTATGGAAGCCACAATTTGAAACTCTGAATGCTGTTTTCTTTATATTGGCGGGGGTGGAGGGACACTTAGTTTGTGTTTTAAGAATCTTCCTCAAAATTTTTTTTTTTTTTTAAAAGCAAGCTTTCCTTTTAACAAGGACAATCCCAATGAACTCCATAAAGAGTTTGAAAATTGAAGATCATTAGCTCTAAATAAGAAACATCCATGTTTTGTGAATGAAATAATTACAAGCCAATTCTTCACGTGATAAAAGAAATTTAAGTGATTTGAGAAATTTTGGACAGATTTATGAAGGCAACTTATCAATAGATTACTCTCATTAAGTGTTTGGGCACATAGTATCACTTAGTGGTAACTGAGAGAATACTATGTAACTGTTCTGTTCTGCTTGAAGGCTGTGGGCTTGTCTGTGGTGCATTAGTCTGCACTTTAAGGGTGTAAATTGTAATGCTCACTAGCATGCTATGTACTATGTACTAGCATGCTATGTACTATTGTACTATGTACAATGTGGATCTGGCTGGCACACTAGGGAACTTTTAGTGCAGACTAATGCATCATGTAGACAAGTCCTATGTTTAGGTTTTATTCAGAATTGATAAAAAAAAGTGGTAAGCCACCTCTATGTTGCTAATAATTCAAGCTTTCATCTGTTAGCAGTCGTGTAGAAAATCCTATTTTTGACTTTGTACCCTTGAAGAGTCTTAAGCTGTCTCTTCACTGCTGAGTTAACTTGAGTTATCTACTCACATTAACTCCTCTAGAATTAGACTAGCTCAGGTGAGAACACCTACAAAATACTCCTGAAGCAGCACAGAGGGGCTTGCCTACACTATTGCTTTGGCTGATACTGCTATGATGGCAGAGTCCCCTTGTGTAGGTACACTGAAAGCTAGCAGAAGGAATTCTGCTGTCATAGCTACACCACCTCCCCAAACGATATTAGCTATGCAGACAGAAAACATAGTTGCCAGCATGGCTATGTCAGCTAGGGAGGGAGAGCTCCTCTCCTCTCCTCTCACCTGCCCCTTCCTGCCACCTCATCTGATATCGATATGTTGACAAATCTTGTGTGGACTAGGCCAGAGCGATTTTTGTGAGTGGCTGACGACATGCTAGCTCAAGCAATAGCCTATACCCCTTGGTGGGCCAGCCAAGTTCAGTTAAAAGCACCACCTTTCTCCAGGCTTTGTGTATGTGGATGGGACTCTGAGGGCAGCACACAGGTTCTAACTTGAGTTAACTGTGTAGTGAAGACAAGCCCTTAGCCAAGAAAATGACTCATCATTTTCACCCACAGTCGGCATTTCTCTGAGATTAAAAAAAAAAAAAAATCCTTCTGTAATGCAAAAGACTACTGTTTTCATATGATACATCACAAAGCATTCATTACTTTTCAGATGAGATTACTGGTCTACAGATGAAAAGCGCCCAAAGGAGAACATATGTTCTGTTTAAATTCTTAGAATGTATTTCATAAGGCTGTTTTGCCACATTAAGGACTTGAACTAGAGCCCACTGAATTCAATGTGAGTCTTTCCATTCACTTCAGTGGGCCTTGAGTTATGCTGTTAATACCCAAATTGACTCAAACAGCTTAAGTTAAAATTTGCCTGAGTATATCTTGTAACTAAGCTTCACTTTCTTTCTACCAGCTAGCCAGCAAGAAATCTAGCTCATCAATCAATGTTGTTGAAACCATGCTGCAAAGTCACACAACATTTCATGGTGCCATACAGGCAGCAGATTAGCAATTTTAAGTATCTTTCAAGTACAGGACTATGCTATTTCAGTTTAGCAAATACTTGAACTTGAAGTCACATAATACAATAGCCACCACAGACAGTGGTTGTATTAAATTTACTGTTAATGTCTTTCTCCCTGTTTCTATAGGGGAAGGAGGAAGGTTGCAATTTATTTAGGAGCTGCTTTTTTATTTTTTTGCAGGGCATTAGACTCTAACTTGGGTGTGTTTGCTTAAGTGCATTACTTAATTTTGGGAGTACATGTCTGGGGACAAATTTGGCACCCTGTGGAAGGCCTCAGACGTTGTCACTTGTGTGTTTCTGCTGTACTAAGTGGATGGAGAGTTTTTCTGTCATGGAAAGGCTGTTCAGTGTTGACTCTGGTCCCCTTGTGTGTTGTAAAGTGTGACTGTCTGGTGTCTCTTGAGTTACTGTTGTTGGGGGATGATATGCAAGAATGGGAGGAGCATGGCCAGTGGATTCACACTAAGCGCATGCAGGCCAAAATATCTGAGGAACAACATAAGGATTGCAGCTATGATAGCAACCCTGAAACTGCTTTGGCAGCTCTGGAGTTTGGTGGCTATGTGGGAGGATTTAATTCTCGATGCACAGAGGATCTCTATATGGAAAGCTTATTTATTTGAAGCTTGCATAAGGGTCAGGATTTGGTTCTTTTTTTCTTTGAATATTAGCCCTCTAGCAGGTCAGAATATTGAATTATCCTACAGGTTAGTCTGTAACTGATAGTGATATGGTCACAAATGATCCGTTCTGACCTTTGAAAAGGTTGTCTAGTCTTCTTTTTTTTTAAATGTTACCTGAAGTCAAGTTAACCCGTCTTTCTGGTTTTGTTCCTCCTTCTATAGTCTATATTTGTTCTCTACTCTAAAGTGAAGCACTGCAAAGATGTTTAGGCATAAGCTGTAAAATTATATTTAATGCATCAATTCAGTGTCTTCCACAGGCTCCTGTCAGTTAATTGCAATACCATGCTGCTGGAGGCACAAATCATCACGCTTTTCTCTCCCTTTAATACCCTGCCAGTCATCGGACAATCTCCCAAATCTATTGCTTATTTACAACAAACTACCTTCCTGCTTTGTACCTTTAAAGTTTAGTAACTTATTCTTCACAGTATGATTCATATGAATGAATATTTAAACTAATTGTTTTCTAGACAGGTGCAAAAGGCCTTATCTCTGTTTAGGTCAGATTCCAATAGTTGAAAGTTGCTAAACATACTTTATTTTGAATACCAGCATCTTGATTCAAGGTGTTATTAAATGCACTAAATGGCATTGGGCTATATGTATTAAAAAATAAAGATTCTCACCTCAAGTACATATAATATCCCGAGTTTTAGAATAGACTATAACTATCCTTCCCATACTACCTGACAGAACTAATTATAAGCCTCTTACGATTACTATGTTGTGATTGATGTAAATATGGATGGTTGAGAAATGTTGAATGCTAAGAATTTTGTATCTGTACAATTCAAATATGATATTCATTATATTTGCCAGAGGTTAATGGCAGTCAACTATCTGGGCAGTGTTTACCCAAGCCATGCAGTAATTGCTACCATGAAGGAACGAAGAATGGGAAGGATTGTGTTTGTATCATCTCAGGCTGGACAGTTGGGACTATTTGGTTACACAGCTTACTCTCCAACAAAGTTTGCTCTTCGAGGATTGGCTGAAGCCCTGCAAATGGAGGTATGATTTATTTCTCAACTACTTGTAAATATTACAGAAATGTTGCATCTCTTGCATCTTTATGTATGGTTTGACATACTATACTACTAAAATGCCTCTGTACAACTGGTCCAGTTAAGAACAAGGCAGCAGCTTTTAGACAGTGACTTGTCAGTTATTTAAATGAAACTGATGGGTCAAACAGATTATGAACAACTTTTTTAAAAAGTGTGGTTCTGATCTGAAAATGATTAGGAAAAAATCATTGAGGCTCCATATTTGTCAATTTATGTATTATATGTCTTTGGTTTACAAGTAAAGATTTTTCTAACGGCTAGGCCTAGTGTTCTCACAGGCAAGCTGTGTTCTTTCCATCTTCTGCATCATTGCCGATAACAAATAGTTACATGCCACATTAGGCCCTCAATGACAGCTGTGCAACCTCATTGCTGTTTATGAAGTTGCACAGCTATAACTGAATGAAGCTCAGTAAAGAATTCTGATGAAGGAGAAGGCATAGAATCAGCTCATTCTTAGTTATGTAGGTTCCTTCAGTAACAGAAGTGTAAAAAAAAAAAAAAAAAAGTGAAAACCATTTTAAACTGAAGTAGGAAGCTATAATTCTGAATAATATGCAAAAAGCCCCACATCTGTCTGTAAAAATTTCTCTTTTCTCAATTGATTCAAAGAGCAGAGTAGTACTTAAATAAAATCCATGGACATATGATTGGACACTAACCCACAATTACTCCCTTAAATAATTACATTTTATAAACTAAATTGGGCCAGATCCAGTACTAAAATGCCTAACAGGCACATTTTTTCAATGTTAGAGACAGACACCAGTGGCAAGAAAGTTTTATATCATCCAAATGGACTTGAGTCTGACTTTAGGGATCCACTTTTTAAAATTAAGTTTTTGTGTGTGTGTGGATCTCCCCTTCCCTCTGTCCCCTTTTTTGATTCCTAGGTTCTTGCTGCCTTGGCCAGAGTGGACTTAAAGTGCTGAAGAGGGAGTGCTTAATATATGCTTATAGATGGAGGGTGGAGAGAGGGAAAGATAATGTCTCATCGCTCCAACCCCATTGTCTATTATTTAGTAGCACTGATGGCATTCTGTTCAGACTCTTTGATCAGAAGGTCGGTGGCTGGTATTTTTGCCAAAATCTGACTCTAATTTTAAAAAATTCACCTGCTTATATGGCCTTATGACTTGGAAGCTTAAGTTAATTATAGAATATTTATAATAGGAAAAAAACATTAGGAATGTTTACAGTACTCCTGTCATGTTCAGTCTGAGTCTTAGTACATGTAACGACTGTAGGGTTATGTTGGAAAGCTTTTGAACTTATTTGGTAGATGCTTTACAAATACATAACACTCTCTGGATTACAGCCCATGAAAGCTTATGCCTGCAGAAATTAAATTTGTTAGTCTTTAAAGTGCTACAGAACTCTTGTTGTTTTTGCTGTATACAGGCTAACACGGGTACCCCTCTGAAACTCTCTACCCTGAGAATCTTTCTTAGTGCTTTTGCTGTACTTATCCTTCTGAGTGTTGTTTTCACACAGTTAATTTTTTTTAAATTTGTGACTCAATATTTTGAGACAGTACTTAGCAACACCTCTGTCTAACGAAAGAGTATCAGATTTATTCATGCTGACTTCTGATTCTGCTTTCTCCTTTTCACTATCATTACAGTGTACATTCACATCTGGCAAAAGCACACTAACGTCAATTTATGCCTCAGTCAGAGCCAAACTATGACTGGCATAGATGAGCATGGGATTTAATAGTATTGTGATTTGTTCATAAGTTTAATTTTTTTAAATTTAGAAAGAATGCATCCTTTTCTTTTCTACACTTCAGAAGCTCTCTGCGTTGCTTTTAATAGAAATTTAGCTGTTGTATTTTGGAAAGATTAGTTATAATGTATAACTAACTCTTCAAATTCTCTGCTGTTCCTGTTATCCTTCCTTAGTAAAATTATAGGCCTGATCTTGAATAACCTGGCTGTAAGATTGTATATGTGTTTGCAGATTTTTAGCCTGTTTGAAACATCTTATCAGCACAATGCAATGTCAATATAAATATATGAAACTTAACATGTCCCTCATATTAAGAGATGCAATTATTTTTCCAAAACACAGGTAAAGCCTTATAACATCTATGTGACAGTTGCCTTTCCTCCAGATACTGACACACCTGGCTTTGCAGAAGAGAGCAAAACAAAGGTAACATTATTCATAAAGAATCTTGAACGCATGTCCAGGATTTCTCACTTCTGAAATTAAAATGCATTGTCACTGAGTTCATTAGCATCATGATTTATATGTTTTTTTTAAAAACCCTAAATTACATTAGATAATACAACTGAACTTTAACTATCAAATGTTTATCAACAGGAACATTCACAATCAACTTGTAGGAAAACCTTTTTTTTTTTTTCTTCTTTTTCCCTTCAGATAAGTGTTCTGAGTTCAGTGGCAACAAATACTTAAACTCAACACTCTATATGCATCTAAATTTTTCTTTCTTTGAGTCTTGCTCAAAAAGTCATAAAAGTGGAAATAGTATTAACAATTGTTAATCGGTCTACATTGCTTCAACACTGGTTTAACAACAACAAAAAATCTTACTTAACAGTTTCATATTTAAAGTTTAAAAGTTATTTGATTAAGATGGGCCAAAGTTAGCTGTCAGTTATACGCATGAACCTATGAATTAAGTGTGTTCATGGGGGTAACTAAGTGCAGAATTTGACCATAATCTATTATTAAAGTAGGATTGAAACTTTTTTCTCTTGATATTAGATACCTAAATGCAATTCTACCATATCACTTCCCATCAATGTGTCTGCCAACAAAAGGCTTTTATTTAAAGTAAATAAATAAATCTCTAATATTCTAATATAGGATGAGTTGCTTCTCCTCAGTAGGCCTTTCAGAACAGATCACCACACAAAAGAAGCATAACTTTTTAAAGGAGCTACATGTCTAGGGCTCATGTCCATGTTGAAGTTTAAACTGAATACTGAGAAGATGAGGTTCCTTTTTATTACAATGTAGTGAACTAGAAACCAAATGGATCCACCCTATCCTAGAACATCTATAATGTTACATCTAAGAGTAGAGAGTTAAATTGGATCTCCTATCACATATAGCATTGAGTTCCTTTTGTCTTTCTATTTATATAGGAGTCAGCAGGGATTATGTAACACAACTCTTTTGTAATGAAAATATTCCTGTTTAGTCATTCTCTTTTGAGATCATATACATTGAATCCAAAATCCTCCCCCCACTCCCATTCCAAATTATGGGACAGCGCTCTCCCGTCTGCATAATTACTCCACTTCTACGAGAGGCAGAAGCTATGTTGGCGGGAGAACATGCCTGTCAACGTAGCATCGGTATAGATAGCCCTTAGGTCTCTGTAACTTACGTCACTCCCCCTGAATGATGTAAGTTCAGTTTAAGTGGTAGTGGAGACTTGCCTTTGTTATTGTAAATTATGGCTCTTTTGGTAAAAAATCTAAGTTTTCAGCTACATCTTAAATGTTATTCCTTATCTTATGCTGTCTGGATAGGTTTTGCATATTTTGCTATGGATTTGGAAATAGAGAATCTTCTTTCTTATGGGATTTTCTATGGTGTTTAAACTAACTTGTACCGTAGTTTAAGAGCAATCATCACTAGAAGATACATATTTGCAGAAAAATTTGTTTCTCAGGCCTTTGTATGTTAAACAAAAGTAATCAAAGATAGAGAATCTTAAATGCTGACATCAAACATGGTTTTTAAAAAATCATATATTCATTACCCAGTGCTGATTTTGCTGAATTTGCAAAATAGTTTCTGCTACAGAGTCTCCCATTCTGTTTCCTAATGCTCATAACTTCTGAAAACATTCGCTTTTTGTTTGATATTTGACTACAGCTGAATCTGTAATGTTTGAGCAAAATCCTTTGATATTCTTGAGTTAGTGCAAATATGCATCTGTGCAGGGGCAGAATTCTGTCTGGGTTCAGCAAAAATGGGAGATGTTTGAAATTTGGTGTGGAAAAGTAGTTCATAAGTACTTCATGGGATTGGATTGGGAGAAATTTGGGTTTGGTTTACGAAGTTATGAGCATTTGACAATTGTGGAATGTGTACAGTAGTCTTTGCAGGGTGGGTTGATTTAAATCTAAGCCATTTGAATCATTTTAATCATTGATATTAATCTTTTAGTTATTTTTCCTAATGAGAGGTTCATTCTCCCTGGTGGGTATTGTCATTAAAATACGTTGATTTGTGACCAGTATAGCTTTTATGCTAAATTTGGCTAATCAAGAGGATACACTATATCTATGCAAACTTAGTTAAGCAATTATGTAGCTCAACATATATTTATTTAGATTCTTAATTTTTACATTGTGTTAGAAAGTGGTGAATAACTATTTACTGGATTTTTTTACTAAGGATTGATGTCAAACTGAATTTGAATGGAGTTGGAATTCAATTACATTTACAGAACTAGAATTTTAAAAACTCTTTAGTTACATAAAGAGAGTGCTGGATACTTACAGCTTGTGTATCAGAAGTGTTTTGCATTTAAAACTGATATATTAAACAAAGGAAATAGTAACTATAGTTAGTTAACAGATTTTCTGGTCATGATGGTCCAGATTTTCAGATGTGCCCACACTGATTGAATACCTAACTCCTAGTGAAATTAATGAGAGACCCGAGGTGGATGAGGTAATATCTTTTTTTGTTTTTGTTTTAGGACCAACTGCTGTTGGTGGAAGGCACAAGTTTTCAAGCTTCACCGAGCTCTTCCTGAGACGTGAGGTCCTTTCCACCAACAGCAGCTGGTCACTAAAAGACATCACCTCACTCACCTTGCCTCTCTATATCTGAGGACCAACACAGCTACAGCATCACTGCAAATTGAAACTAATGGCAGTTAAGTGCCTACCTTGCTTATGAACTTTGGAAATCACACTAGCACCTATATTCATCTTTAGGTGCCTAAATACTTTTGAAAATCTGGCTCTATGTCCTTCAAAGTTTTAGAATTAATGATCTCACCCTCTCCCACCTGGGTGTTTCTTTGTTTGATTTTTGTTTTTTAATAAACTGGAAGAAGAAAATAAGTCTTCCTGCTTTTTCTTTCCCGGTCAATTTCTCAACTTTGAATGAACTAATCCAAATGAAGAAAGTATTCTCTGCACTTGCTAGCTAAATTGAAACCAAAAGTAACCAAAACGTTTTTCTGCATAACAGAAACTGTAGAAGTATTTGCATTTGGAAAAATATAGCCGTTCCATTGTAAAGGCTGAAAATAATATAGATTTTTAATATGGTAGATGATGTGATGTTTTTAAAGTTTGAGATGACTTCAAAAGTTAACATTTTTAATAGAATGTAAAAGGCCACATCCTTTAAATCATTAAAGTTCGAGGAAAGCTCATTGATCCTATTTAAATGACTGTAATAGAATATAGTAAATTCAGGGATTAACATAGGTTGTCATAATTTCAAATTAAATTTTGAACAGGTTTATTTTAAAAAATTAATGCATTGTATTTAAATACAAAAAATAGATTTAAAAAAAAATTTTTTTATCCACTTTGAGTCTTTGCTAATCTCTGTGCATGTAGTTAAATGCATTTTATGTGCACATGCAGCTAATTAAGTGTATAGTTAATTTCTTACAGACCGCCTGAACATTACAAATCTGTAGTTCTTGTGTTTAATAAAAAAACTATCTGGAATAGGATTTTGTGTTGCAAGTAAAGATTCTCTTACAAAAGACATGCTCTGTGGAGCAGAGTTAAGCTTGTGTATATGATCATTACATAGGTGTTTACTTACTTTTGGAGTTTTGACTGTGCAATCTCAGTATTACACTAAAGTAATTTCTGTGTTTAATGTACATAGAGTTGTATTTAAGTTGTCAGTCTTGGTTGTTTAAACTTCAGCAGAAATTCTTATAGCGATGTGCTAGAGAGATAAAATTGCTCACCTACCTGAAAGCTAGGCATCCCAAACTCTGGTTTCTGTTCTTATAACAGACCTGTTAGATCAAAAGGGAACTAAATGATAGATGCCAAGTTATATGTGCCTCAAGACATTAATGTAGTACATCAGCTGCTTCATTTGAGACGTGCAAGAACTTCACATGTAAACTTCCTAAATCCCCAAGAAGGGGAAGAGATGTAAAATTGGATTTTTGAAGGATACTGTCCTCAGAAAACTACACTTTGAATGATTTCCTGTTTTGTGGATCTAAAAGTATTTTCTGGTTGTTCTTCGAGTGCCGGTCCCTGGATTCCATATGTGGGTGCACATACGTACTGTGCATCGGGACCGTTTGAAGTAGTCTCTGTCACCCCGCGCTCCCTGCGTGGTCCACGTGGTGTGTCTGAGGTCTTATGCAGCTGCACAGGTCGACGCCCCCTCATTTCCCTCTTACGGCTGCATGACCAGAGTCAGAACATCTCTCCTCTTTGTCTTCAAACTGGGTAGCTAGAAAACTGTTTTATATATACTCCATAGGTATTGTAAGAACCCAGCTGTTGTAGTTTGTGGGGGGTTATTTTGTTTCTTTTTTAAAGTTCTGGTTAGCATTAGTTAGGTTAGTTAGCAATATCGCTGAACTTCAACAGAGGCATCCCACCCGTTCCAGGGAACAATGCCACGATAAGTCAGGTTTAAGAATTGTGTGTCTTGCCCATGATCCTTCTCGATCAGCAATGAACACTAGCGCTGCCTCTATTGCCTGGATGAGACCCACATTGTCCATCTGCTGGTCAGTCCCAGTGCGAACCCATGAGGCTAGCGAATTGAGGTTGCAGAAGCATCTGATAGAGGAGGTAATGCGTCCGCATGTGCACTCAGAAGTGACGGCGACAGACCCACCGGAATGCCCAGCCACATCGGTGGTGCATGCGTCCCCCACTGGTTCAACACTGACAGCGCCGGCTAAGACCCACAAGGCCCATAAAAAACATTGACATGGGCACAAAGGAGGATCCCCAGCAAGATTAGCATCTAAGCACAGTGTTACGTTCCCAAGCTGGGACAAGCTTGGCGAGAAGTCATGCATCGACACAGAAGGGCCCACTCCGAAGAAATCCAAAATGGAGCGAAAGACGAAGCACCTGGACAGACTGGCACCTGCGACTGCCACAGCAACTGAACCACCGGCTCCCCCAGAACCTGTGACTCCACTGGGCTGAGCGCATTCCTGTTACCACATACACCGGGCAGGCTATCGACCCACACGCCTATAGCAGAGCTGTTCTTGCCTCTGAATAGCTCCTTACCACTTCAGGGCCCAGTGGCGGTCATAAGGGCTCCATCTTCAGCAGATGAACCACTGCTCCTCTGGGAACCGCCTGTCAGATGCCCTGCAGAACTGGCACCAGCACTGATGGTCCTGCCCTTCCCTGAACAGCACACAGACTCTTAAGTGGTCATCTGAACCGGGGCTGTCTTTCTCCCCATCACACAGCCCATAGTACCAACACCAGGCATTCCTGCCATCATACGCACCAGTGGAGTAGTGGTTCCAATATCCACATGACCCACGAATGCAGAGACCAACATGCCTGGTCATATTGGCATCACTGGAACCCCTACCAGGGCCACGCAGCACCACTGCCACCACTATATGGGCCTCCATAAGAGTACACTTCCTCCGCTTGTGAAGAGACACACAGCAGGACGATGTCCCCAGCACCGTCTGAATAGCGGAACCACCACTACAATTGGGGCATCTTCATCCCTGGATGAGGCTCTTATTCTTCCCACGCTGTCCCCACCGCATGATCAGGGACAGTATCAGGACCTCCTCTGCTGGATGGCAACAGCTCTTAACCTGACAGCGGAGGATATAAAAGACCCCAAAGATGAATTCTTGGACATTTTACAACCCGCAGGTCCCTCTTGGATTGCACTGCTAATTCATAAGACAATTCTTCAACTGACTCAAGCAATCTGGCACATCCCAGCATCCTGCACCCCTACACTTAGGCACATGAGAGGCGCTATTTTGTCCCAGCCAAGGACACCAATTTTCTTTGTCCATCTGCCACCCAACTCCCTTGTAGTGCAGGTGGCTATCCAATGTGCCAGGCAACAGCATTTCTGAACAACTCTGCCGCATTGGGCAGCCAAAAAGCTGAATTTAATTAGGAGAGAGCTACTCCTCAGGTAGCTTGCAATTCCAGATTGCCAGCTACCAAGCCATACTAGCTAAGTACAATTTCAGATCATATGCTAAGCTGGCAGAGTTCCAACTCTCCCAGCCGGGGGGCAAACAGGGAGACTTTAAATCCCTCATTGATGAGGGCAGGTTGGTGGCTATAGTTACTCTCCAGGCAGTGGTTGATGCAGCGGACACAGCAGCGCGCTCCCTGGCCTCAGGGATAGTCCTCAGGTGAGACTCCTGGCTGCAGACGTCAGGATCTCCCAAAGAGATCCAAACCACCTTAGAAGACCTCCCTTTCAACAACCAAAAGTTACTCAGTGAGAAAACAGACGAAAACCTGCATTCACTCAAGTACTCCCAGGACACAATGAGGTCCTTGGGCCTATATACTGTGGCTCCTGCCCGCTACTGGAACAGACCATCTTTCCATACACAATATACCAGCCGACCCATCTATCAACACTACCCATTGCGCCAACAAGAGCAGCCATGCTGATGCCAGAGGTCTCAGTGGCCTAGATTCTCCACTGTGTCCACCTCTACGGCATCCACTTCCCAACATTGACCCTCAAAACCTTCCTTTTGACTCTTACATAGAGACCAGTGAACCTTCTCCCACACCCCATTCGGTTTCCCCTATAGTTTTTGGGGGCTATCTTGCTCTCTTTGCCCACACTTGGAGCAAGATTACCACCAATTAATGGGTGCTAGACATCACACACAAAGGTTATCTAATAGAATTCACACCTTTCTCCCTCGTCACCCTCCCCAGAAAATCATGTGCGTTCAGCACAACTGGACCTTCTATAAAGGGAAGCACGCACCCTCTTCAAAAAAGGAGCTGTAGAACTGGTCTCACGCCATTATCAGTGCTATGGTTTTTACTCCCTCCCCTATTTTCTCATACTGAAGGAGGGAGGAGATCTCTGCCCCATCTTGGATCTGCGGGCACTGAACTGAATCCAGATTCCGCTTCCAGTGACTACTCTTCCCCAAATCATAACCTCCCTTCCCCCTGGAGCATGGTTCGTGGCTCTCGATATGAAGGATGCATATTTTCATGTGGACATCCACTCCAACCACCAAAAATTTCTTCATTTTACAGTGGGATACTCCCATTACCAATTGTGTGTTCTCCCCTTCTGCCCCCGAGTGTTCACAAAGGCCTTTGCCATGGTAGTGGCTTATATGAAACGCTTGGGCCACTCCCTCTTTCCTTACCTAGACGATTGGCTTTTAATGGCATCATCACGGGACTGCTTTTTCGTCACCATCTGCATGTTGCAGGAACTCCTAACCAGTTTGGGAGCATGCATCAACGGTGTGAAATCCACCCTTGTACCAACTCGGAAACTCACCTTCATAGGAGCATGTTTGGACTCTCGTGCAGGCAAAGCATTCTTTCCAAAAAACCTTTTTGCGACATTCACCTCCTTAATCATGCGTTTGCAATGCTGCCCATGCACATGCCTTCACCAATGCTTGTCGCTACCGGGTCATATGGCGGTGTGCACATCTGTCACACCACATGCGTGCCTTCACATGAGATGTCTTCAACTGTGGCTCTGCTTGGTGTACGATCCGCAACAGGACCACTTCAACAAACGGGTTCTCCTCTCTCCCACTATACTGACTTCCCTCTCCTTTTGGTGCTTACCCGTCCAAAGTCATGGTGGACACTCCCTTCAGCTCCTCAAGCCATTCTCATTACTGACACTTCCCTAGTTGACTGGCGTGCCCACTTATGGCACAAGGCCTTTGGTCCCCCAGAGAAACAAGGATGCACATCAACATCCTTGAATTACTAGCAGTCCAGTGCACCTGTCAGATGCTCCTTCTCCTCATTCAGTCCAAATGTATACAACTTCTCTTGGACAACATAACAGTGATCGTGTACATAAACAAACGGGTGCCAGATCACCTACCCTCTGACAGGCAGTACGATTGTGGAACTGGTGCCTATGGCACCACATCATACTTCAAGCAACACATCTACCGGGAACAGACAATCTGTTGGACACTCTCAGCCACTCCTTCCATTGCAACCACGAGTGGGAATTGCACGACCCCACTCTCCGTGCCATATTCCATCAGTAGGGCACACCACGATGGGACCTCTTCGGGATGACCACCAATCACAGATTCCTCCTCTTCTGTTCCAGAGGCACCCTGGGGCAGGGCTTGCAATGGAATCTCTCCTCCTCCACTGGACTATGATATGATAGAACTATGATATGCTTTCCCTCCATTCCCACTTCTACCACAAGTACTCCACAAAGTGAAACGAGACCAACGGCCCTCATATTCATAGCCCCCTTCTAGCCCCATCACTACTGGTACACAGATCTCCTGCAACTGTCAGTCCACTCACCAATTCGCCTTCCTCTCCTACCAAATCTCCTCACACAACAACAGAGTCAAATCCACCACCCTAACCCAGACTCTCTTCACCTCATGGCCTAGTGTTTAGAGGGGGCTAGTGAATAGACAACGCGTGATCCTCGCCCTACTACCAGACCCTGCTATCGAGCCAAGTGGCATTGCGCAACCAGCACTCTTACAAACATAGCATTCATTCCACTCATGCCCGACTACCTACTTTACCTTCACCTTTCAGGAGTCGCCTACTCCTCCATTTGAGTCCACCTTGCAGCTGTCAGTGCCTCCCAACCTTGGATGGGTTCTCTGTCTTCAGCCATCCAACTACTGCTCAATTTCTTCACGGCCTCCTTAAACCTTTCCTGCGGTCAAGAAAGATACCCCTCCAGGGAACCTCAAACCTGTCCTCTAAGCCCTCCCTAAGCCACCCTTTGAGCCGCTAGCTACTTGTTCACTCATGAAGGTAATCTTTTTAGTGGCCATCACCTCCGCCTGAAGGGTTAGTGAACTAGTAGCCATGATGGCAAAACCACCCTTTACGGTGTTCCAGAAGAATAAAGTGTCCCCACAGCTCCACCCCAAGTTTCTCCCTAAGGTGGCCTCCCCATTCCTCCTCAATCAGGTTAGCCATCTCCCAACCTTTTAACTGAAACCACATATCTCCGTCAAGACACATACCGTACACTCCTCTGACATCCACCACGCACTGGCCTTTTATCTTGAACACACACACGCGCTTTCCGAACTTCGCCCAGACTTTTTCTCATTGCAGTGGAGCACTACAGAAGTGTTGGGACGAGAAGGCACAGCATTGCCAAATGGATCGCCCACTGTATTGCAGAGTTACTCCCTTTCATGAGTCTCTCCGTCACCTGGCATTACTGCCCACTCTACAAGAGCTCAGACCACAATGTCAGCCCTGCTTGCAGACATCCCATGGCAGGACATTTGTAAGATGGTGACATGCTCCTTCATCCACATGTTCACTGCTCTTTACACCATATATCACTTGGCAGCAGCAGCTGTGGCAGTCGGCCATGCAGTGCTACAATCTCTGACATCTACTGAGCCCTCGCTCCCACCTCCAAACTGATTACTGCTCGCAACGCTATCCACACAGGGACCAGCACTCAAAGAAGAAAGGGAGGTTACTTACTGTAACTGATGGTTACAGTTGAGATGTGTGGTCCCTATCTGGATTCCAATCCCACCTCCATCCACTCTGCTACAGGTTTGAAGCCTGTGATAAGAGGGAACCAAGGGGTCGTCGACCCATGCAGCCTCATAAGACCTTGGATGCACCACATGGACCACTCAGGGAGCACAAGGCAACGGAGACTACGTCAAACAGTTCTGTCACATGATGCGCATGGAATCCAGATAGGGACTATACCTCTTGAAGAACCATCAGTTACAGTAAGTAACCTCCATTTAATGGAAAGCAGTTTAAATATCCAGTATAAGCTACAGATGATAGAACTTTGAATATATGTAGCATATTAGCTAAGCAACATTTGATCTGATAACTTCACTTAAGAATAAAACACTTGAATTACTATTTTTAGTAAAATATTACAAATAATTAAAAGCAAACAAAGTGTTGGCAACTTGTTATGAAGTTCTCCTTTAGTTGGTGAGATGCTGCCTTTACCTTTATAAAAGGAGGAGTTGTCTGACAATCCATTAAGTGCCCCTTGTTAACCTGGGGTGTCCCAGTGAACCTAAATTGATGCCAATTCACTTAAAGCCTGAAGCAGGTAAATTACATGACCTAAGAAATAATGGTAACTGAGTATTTTTGTCTTCTCTGTGCTGTCAATATAATTACATTTTTAACAATACTTCTGTATCTTCTTTTAAAGCCTTTAGAGACTAAACTAATTTCAGAAACCTCATCCGTTTGCCAAGCAGAACAGGTTGCCAGAGTTATTGTTAAAGATGCCATAGTAAGTAATTTTTTTAATGAGGTCTTTATGGGAAGGGATGGAATGGTATGAGAAGTGGTGATATGAAGTACTTGTTTAAGGATATAAATAGGAATGGGTAAATATAAAAACATTTCTTCTACATGGAATATTACTTTTGTTTGTTGTACAGTAATGTTGGTTGTTCTTTTTAGTGTCACTGTATTTCCCTTTCACCACCCTGCCCCCAAACATCAATCATTTAATCCCTTGAGCTAAAATGTCTCTGGAGCATCTAATCTTAAAATGCAACAAAAATGCAGCAGTGTCATGTCAGAATAGACTCAAACAAAAACTGAGTGTTTTAAAACACTAAACCCAGATGGTTTTCCATGAATCAAATGGTTAGTGAAAGGTAACTTGCCTAATGCCTATGAAAGCCTTCATTTCTGTAGTCAAGTTCAGTTGACATTGAAGTAACTGTACAAAAATTCACAGTATTCTAGTGTGTTTGAGTATTTGATTTGTGAATAATCACTGCAGAAAATCCCACTGCTTGTAGCAAAGGAGAAATCAGCATTCCCAGTGCCTCTTTGTTCTCAGAGATCCTTGTGCTGTAGAATCTTCATTCTTAAAGCACAAAGAGAAATGATATTAAGAGCAGTACCTTAAAGCAACTACCTGGAAAGAAGTCTTGAGAATAGAGTGTCATCATATTTGCATGCAGCCACATACTGTCAAATTTTGTTTGTTCTTAATATATTCATATGGTCTGACTGACCACTGCAACCCCAATAGTATAATTTATAGTTCCAGAAAAGGAGAAGATATTCCCTACACCAAGTATGTGTTCGGGTTTTTTGATCTTCATCAACATGCTGTATAGTTGCTCTTAGTTATTTCCAGATAATATAAAAAAGGTAAACCCTGTGTAGCCAAGAGAATTCTGTACAGAACATTATTTCAGAATGTCCAAATATGTCTTAAAAACAATTTAAAATAAAAGGTGGGGGTTCAAATTATCATAGGAGGTAACCATCTTCCCATTATGTGTACAAGGGTATCCAGAGTAACAATAATAAATAAGGAAATATTTATTTTAGAGTTTCCCAGTAAAATATTCCCAGTATTTTCACAGTGGGGCTGCCTGAATGTTAAGATCATTTACTATAGTTCTCTGTGCAGTAATGCTCTTTGGGACAATTTCACTATTTTGTTGAATGGGAAACTTTTGTTCATGGAAGCCAAATACCATTTTTTGTAATGTGCAATACGTAAAAACAAATCATACCAATTAAAGACTGCTAGATGGACAGCTCACATTTACTCACATTTATTTGAGAAGGCTGTATCTTCTAGCTAATGTTAAATCTTTCCACATACTTAATTTCACATTATTTGTATAGCACTAGCACTTAGAGGCCACATTTGGGGATCAGAGCCTCGTGCTTGGTGACGGGTAGCGGTGTGCGTGTGCAGTTGTGTGCACATACATATAAAAAAAATGGCTCTTGCCCTTAGTCCTTTAGCCCCTAGATTTGTTCAGCCTTCCATGTGCATTTTGATTTTGGACACCTTATTCAGGTGCATGAGCTCCCTACAGCTCAAAACAAAAACGTGTTTTAGGTCCCTACCACCCAACCTAAAGTAAAGCTGGTATATTTTTCACATGTACCTAAAAACTGCTGCTCATGTTGACACAAACTGTGTAGGTGAAGGAATACCCAGTCTCTTACCCCACTTGAAATGAAGCACCAAATAAACAACATCTACCTTTAGTAAGCTAACCTTGACAAGGAACAAGCTAGAATCTGAAGAGAATGAAATACTGCATTACAAAGTCTTCTGATGGTAGAAGAATCTAGTACTGTCCTTGAATCATGTTTATAAGTGCGGAAAATATCTTAAATAATCAATGTATCCTTTATCGTCTTTTTGTGTTTTGTGGGCAAAAATCTGCATGCTGTTAGTAGTTAAGCAAATATTTCAACACTTTTTAAAATACTGATTTTTAAAAAAAATTATTTTCTTATCACTGTTTTATAACCTTAAACTAACCAATCTGTTTGGTAATACTACTTTAAAACAATTAACAGAGAATTTTGCGGTTTGATAGCCTTTTTGGTTTTGTTTCATTTTAATTTCTCCTCTTTCCCAGCAAGGAAACTTTAACAGTTTTATTGGCTCAGATGGTTACATGTTATCAATACTGACCAGTGGAATGTCACCAGTCACTGCTATTACTGAAGGTCTTCAGCAGGTAAGATCTGGAGAGGCTGTAATTTTTAACCATATTTTTTTTACAAAGATTTTGTCATATTTAGTAAAATACTTGAAAATGTAAGCGTAGAACCTTCATCCCTGTGAGGTGAGTGAATATTGTAGCACAGATGAGTTAACTAATTTGTCCAAGGCTTCATGTTGAGTTGGTGGCAAAACTGAGATTAGTGATCATGTGCTCATGGCTTTAAATTTGTTACTCAGTCCCCAGCTTTTATGTAAAACTTGGTAAGTTTTCATATGTGTCCAGTAAACTTATTCCTTCATTGAATTTATATTGCTTACCTGCATGAGGCTGTGTGCGCATATTAAGTAAAAACAATCATGTTGTATAGAATATAATAAAACAAAATAAAAAGAATGTTGAAATAGCTGAAAGTTCTTTCTCTCTGTGCTTGCAGGTTGTTTGCATGGGCATTTTTCGCATCATTGGTTTGTTTTACCTAGGAAGTTTTGACAGCATAGTTCGTCGCTGCATGATACAAAGGGAAAAACCTGAAAGTACAGATAAAACTAAATAATCTTTACTCACTGAATCAGAAGAATATTAATCTTGGACAGCTTGCTGCTAATTTGGATTCAATTTCTCACCTAAAGACTTTCATTTAAATGCTCGGATATGTGACAGATGAGTTCCTTTGAAATGCAAATGGAAGAGAGAATTTAAAGTACAACCCCAGGAAATACCCAACTATGCAAAAGTATGAATGAAGACTAGTTTTTCCAATGGTTTGAGTTGGAGAAATGTTTGGGAATCTATAGATGATAAATATGAAGAGTAAAATTTCAGAATGGGTTATTTGTTGGTAATTCTGGATAAATACTTGGGTTTTCTTTTTTTGATGGTGTGAACTTAGAATAAGGCTAAGTATCATCACACCTTGAACCTAAGAAGTTTGAACTCTCCTTGAAGAAAGAGTTTAGGCTCCTAACAGATTTCCACAACCGTATTTCAACTTTGAATGTTCTGATTACTTTTCCCATTGTCAGTAAATTTGTAAACTCTTATCCATAGCTTTCATCATGCACTATGATGGCTGTGGCATTTTTAGATGGTAGAACTGTGTCTATATGATCCAAAGCTTCTCAGTGGGGGGGAGTAGTTGAGGTATGCTTCAGTAGCTGCATACCCTTCTAAAGGGAGATGAAGAACCCATTCTCCACTGAGAAATGCTGGGAGATATCTTTCTGGTCTTCTGAAATACCTTCTAAACAAATCAAACCATTACGCACATTTTTAAAAACTGCAAATGATGAGCCAAACAAATAGTTGATGCACTCAGTTGTAATTAAAATGTTAACTTAAAATGCTAGGTTCTTCCAGTAGCAGTAATATAGCTTCCAGGGAGGTCAAAATAGCATTCCAGATTAATTTATCCCTGGATGTAAATATACTTGTTAGGATGACAAGGTCTGGTTTAAAAATACACTCCACTCTCTTGCTTTTTATTATATGCACATATGAATAAGGCTACATCACATCTGTGCCAGATGACTCTGAACCCAATATTTTCTAACAGTTCTAAGTTTCTAACACTTGAAAATATTTAGTTCATAACAATGATAGCATAAAGAGGATGCAGTATATTGTTCACTTGATGGACTACTACAGTAAGTGCCTATGAGTCTTTTTTGCAAAAGCAGCATCTTTCATATTTGTTAGCACTGCTACATTTTTAGATGTCAGGTTTGTCTATTCTCAATCCATATTTTGACTTTAAAATTTAGCTTGTAAAATTGTCATTCCCACTTTCTCCACAGGAATACATTTTAATCAAATATTTGGGTGAAATTGATACAGTTTCTTAGTCCTCTCTGTCCCTTGTCTAAAGAATGGTTTAATGGGAAACTATATGCTTAAAATATTTATTACCTTACGTTATTAACTGGAAGAACTTCAAAAATGTAACCATTATTGATGCTGTATACTTTTCTCCCCACTCAGTACAATTAGTCAGTTTAACTTACTGGGTTTTTTGCACTAGCATAGTGCTGCAGAGTTTGCTCTGTAAACCCTGTAGAGGAGTATTCAAACTGACAGTCTAAATTTAAACAGTTTCTCGTCAAGAGATTAATTAGTGTTTATACTGGGCTTTATAAAACTCTTCACAAAGCCTAAGTTTGGGGGCCAACCTACCAGAGTATCTCTTTAAATATGTAAAATTTTGCATGTCTAATTATCAGAAGAATAAATAGTTTTGAGCATAGTGGGCATCCTTACAATTCTAAACAGCTGAGTTTCACAGCAGAAGAAACTATGTTGCATATACATTAGTTACTTTGTGCTGTTTATTATGGATTATCAGAGGTGTGTGCACGGGATGTGTCGGGTGTGCCCAGGCACACTCTAATGCCGGGGAGCATAACCTTTTATATGTGTCCCGCAAATCTTTCTGATTTGGGCTAGTGGTGCTGCCGCCAAAAGAGTGCGCATGCCCACACATTTGTCAGCAGATGGCAAGAGAAAGCAAGTTGCCGCCAAAAGGGAAGAAGACGCGTGATGCAGCGGCGGAAAGGAAGGCACCGCGCTCTGCCGCCGAAATCCCATTCTTCAGGAGATTTCTCGGCGGTGAGTGGTACACAGCAAGAATTCCGCCGGCAGGAAATTCAAATGTGGCCCACCGGTGAAATTGATGTCGACACCCTTGACAAAGATTCTGGGTGTATACCCTAATGTCAATTCCCTGGGTGCACACCCTAACCAAATGTGCTGCGCACGCCTATGTGGATTATGTATTATGGAGCATTTACAATAACATTCAGTCATTGTTTGCTGTATTTATTGAAAGTCATCGCAGCCCATTCTGTCAGGACCGATATATCTTACTAGTGTGTATATTATAACAAGTCTTGAATAAGAATATTAAAGAATAAATCAAGAATAAGATTAAAGTGTTGAAACCTGATACCAGGTCAATGAGTTAGTATTTCTGTCAAAATGCTAAAAATAACAAGTCTCTGACTTATATCAAAAATCTGAAGCCAAGATTTCAAAAGCAACTAGCAATGTTGGATGCCTCAATTTCTGGGTGATGAACTTGAGATCTTAAAGGACTGCTTTTTCAGAAAGTGTTGAGTACGCAAACTGAAAATTGGGCCTTCTTTAAGGTATCTCAAGTTGGGTACCAACAGTCACTAGCTAGTTTTGAAAATGCTGATTGAAGACTCCAAACTAAGGCTGGTGCTTTGCTCTTAAAGTTTAAAGCTTTTGCTTATATAAGACTACTGAATTAAATTAACATACTGTGACCCAAATCCTGCAGAGACATGTGCAGGTGCTTAACTTTGCACGTTGTAAGTAGTCCCGTTGACTAGGGGCTAGTCTATGCTTAAAACATAAGTTGACAAACAGAGGTGTGAAAAATCCATACCCATGAGTGTTGTAGTTACGTTGACCTAACCCCTAATGTAGATGAATCCAAGAATGCTTCCATTGATCTAGCTATCATTGCTTGGGGAGGTGGAGTTCCTACAGCAATGAAAGAAACCCTTCTGTCACTATAGCCTCCGTCTACACTACAGGTTTACAACAGCATAGCAATGGTATGGCCTAAGGCTTTGCAGATTAGATTCTATATCTCTCTTAGTAGTGTGAACCAGATAAGTACAGAATTTCATCTTTGAATGTCACAGTTTTGTTGGTGCAAGCTAATGCATTTAGTTAACTTGTTGACAGACTTCCATATGCATTATGATTATGCGGTGGTTCATTACTTTTATCAGAAAAGCCTAACCTGGAGATAATTAGAGCTAGGGGATTCTAATAAGCTTTAGCATAAAGCTATAAAAATGGGGAGGCAGCTAAAAACAAGAATACTTTTGTAATCTTTTGGAAAAGATGACTGACAGCCTAGAGATTTGTTGTCTGCTAAACTTAATCAAGATACCTGCATCTGCGTTTTTTCCATAGTGCCACAGATCTCTGAAGAATTTAAAACAAAATATCCTTACCCACTGTTTTGTCAAATTGACAGTATATAAATTGATGCTATAACCAGATTCCAGTGTTATGCCTTTTCTTGAATGATTTTAAACATTCGATTTAAGTTTTGATAGGTGAACCAAAATGTTTCTCTTCCATTCATCTAGTTTCTAGTTACTACTTTAATGTTAGAAAGTACAGGATGTATTATAAGTTTAACTAAAATTCTGGTTTATGTGCAATTTAAGTAGATTTAACGTTTACTAAGAAAGAAGGAAATTTGTAGTTACATGTTAATTTTCTGTGAAACACTCTAGGCATTTTAAATGGTAACAATGTATATAGCTATTTTAAAATTTATCTCATCTTGAGCTTATTGCTGCAAAAGCTTTTGTGCCAGAACTGTAAACTAATTTTCATATTTTGTATTTCTCAAAATAAATGGAGGAACAAGAATGCTTATTCTGAAGCTTATTCTGAAGCTCTAAATTTAATATAAAAAACCCCCCCAAACTCCTTAGCCCATGGCTTACAAAACTTTGTAGTTTGTTAGTGTTGCACATATTAAATTTTGAAAATTGTCATCTTTTCCATTTTCATTGGTTTTGTACAACTTTAATTGTAACTGAACTTACACTGACACGAGAGGTATTTATTCTAGGAGCAAATTTTTGAAGGAAAAACTTTAAAGCAAAATTTGCATTGTAGCAATGAATATTCTAAGTGCAAGAAAGCCTTCTGTGTTATCAGTCTTCTTATAAACTTCCTCATTCCCCAAAGTTGTAAAGCATTCAATAGTCCCTATCCTCCATGGAGATCAGTTAGCAGGGGCATGTGAGTGCCCATTCACTTCAGTGAAACTTAGCACAGATGCAGAGGATAATGCTAACAGAGCCAAGTGTGGGATCAGCACCATAGTATGCTGAGTATTTTGTGCAACTTTCTAATACTGGCAAATCCAGACAGGGAAGGTTTACCTTTTTCCGGATTAGAAAACTTCAGAATCAAGGTTTGTTTTTATTTTAATATATATTAAAGCAAATTGAAGAATGTGACATCCATAGGTTAGGATTGCCATAGCTGATCTCTGAAAGAAAAATCCCTTCTTTCTCTACAAAATTGTGGTATAGAAGTAAGCCTTTTTCTGGCTACTCCTGAAATAAATCCAAAATTTGAGAAGTTGCTTTCGAAAGAAAACAACTCTTGTGAGCTCAGAACTTCTCCTTGCAAATGGAGAAGACAACGTTGTTACCAGGACACCCACAGCAAACCTGAATTGGGAAAAGAACATACTAACAAAAGATAAATTGCTAAATTTAAAGCCATGAGGACTGATTTTTTTATAGCAAATATTTGGGAATTAATAAATTGGGAACTCTACCTTCCAAGTCTATAATAGAGACAGGAACTCTGCAGTTGGAACTGATCTTCATCAAAGCAGTAGCCCAAAGCAAAATTGGATTTAAAAAATAAGAGTAATGTGAATTAAAGATTGTTCTTCAGTAATACCGTTGAGTTTGACTGGCAGAGAGCAAATGAGATTGTGACATTGGTCTACGCTCTCCCAAGGTTAGCAATGGCCAAGAGACTTCTTCGTGAGGCTGTACTGCTATCACCAGAAAGAAACCATGAGAAAAGCTGGAGAACTAGAAAAAAAGCCTTTTGTCAGGAAACAATATAAACTTAAAAATATCTATCTGCATTCACCCTAAGTACTTTGAGATAGTTAAATTAAAAAAGGTCTTAAAAGGATCATTCCAGCCTCTCATATACTGACAATCTTATATTTAGAGAGAGAATTCCTGAAATTGATACCAAGCTCTAGAAAAAATAAATTCCAGAAGTCTCTGGACATAAGATTGCAAAAACCGACAGTGAAGGATTGGCAGCTGGTGAAACCTCAATGATAAGTAACAAATATGGGCAAAAAAAACTCCACAATGGCAAAATACTGAAGAATTGGATAGAATGAACTTAGACCACAGGTTTGAATTTTGTTTGGAAGTAAATTCCCATGTTAGTTTTAAATCTTTAACATTCTAAGCTAATTCTATGTTGCAATGTAAAAATCATAATGAGTACTGATTAAAACAATGAATAAAGTCAATACATAATTCTGGAATTTCAAATAAAATGCAAATAGAATGCATATAAAAACAAAGGAGAAGAGCTGAGGATAATATGATCTTATAATATTGATTGTAGGGCTAATATTGAAATACGCTAATTGGCAAAATAAATCACAGGAGATTATATCAAATGGAAAAGATTGAATAGCAGAAGTGAGAGTAAGATCTGAATGAATTTAAGAAATTTGCTCCTGATAACTTGTCTGTAACAAAAAGGTATCCTGGTGTTACAAGAACAGGTGATCTGGGAGAACTGGTTAAACCAGGCATATTCTTCTTCTAATAGCTAGACACATCCCCTTTGTTTTAGAGAGAACTGAAAGAGGAAGCATCATTCTTTTTATTTAAAAGAACGTGTGGAGAAGACTAGAAGGGAGATTACACTGAAGTTATATCCCAAAATCTAGGGCAAAATATATTTTTATGCAACTTTTTGAGAACTGGGTCTTCAAATGAGGGATTTTAGTTAAACCTTACACTAGATAATCAGATGGAAAAGTTAAGATAATAGTACTACTAGTAAAAGCTAATAAGCCATTTAATTTACAATTGGCTCAATACAGTGAGACTTAATTACATCAATTATATATTAAAATAAAATTTTTGTGTTCAGTTATCAGCGATACAGGATTCATAAGTGGGCAATATTGCACTCACTGTTTGCAATGCAAGATTCTGGCAAAAACTTGCAACCTTGCCTGTTTGAAGTTAAATTTAAGTGTCTAGATGTGGATTTAAGAAGCTATGGCCTGACTTGAAGCCCTGCACATCCATGAATTCACTGTAGTCACAGGCAATGCTTATACTCCTCACCTTTGAAAATTAGCCTGTGTATATTTAAGAGCCTAATTTAGGCCAGGTTTGAAAAATTGTTGATTTGTATGGGCCTACTAAATGAACTGGAATGTTACTTTCTTGATGCAAGAACCCTAAGTGGTGGTGAATATTGAAAAGAAAATAGATTAATACTTAAAAGTATTTCAGGATAGCATCAGCAGTAAGGGAAGTACTAATAAATTTGGCTTCTAGACTACCAAAAAGCCCACACAAAAGCTATAGTAATTACCAAAATAACTAGAAGGTATAAAAAAAACCTGTTAAAAACAAATAAAATTAATGCCTCTTAATTTTGTCACATACCAAGAAAACTTTTCACTTCCCTCTAGCAGTTTCCCATTGTTGTTACAGTGGCAACATTGAGCAATCCTGCAGCTGCAATCCTATAATGCAACATTCTCTTCAGGAGTGACTGGTCACCTAGTACTTTTGAACTCCATTACATCAGTGTCATAGGGACCAGTAATCCACCTCTTTCCATGCCCAGGCTGGTCCACACAGTCACATTGGTTCCTGTTACCTGCTACCTTTTTGCTGCCAACATGGCTCCTTACTTCTGTGCTGCTGTCTATTCTGTGGAGAAGTGCTTGATTTCCTTGTACAGTGGAAGAGTGGAGTGGGTCCAGGCCTAGCTGGGTACTCTCTCAAACATAAGAATATTTATAGCAACTTGGTGAAGGAGTTGGCAGAACTCTGATACTCTAGCGAGGAGGCCCAAGGGGAAGGGAACTGAGGCAAGAGCACCAAAAGGTTAAGGAGAATGATGAAGTCAAGAGCCACCTGCATCACCTTTGTGTTTTATACCAAGTTTGATGTTATATTCAGCAGGGAACCTACCACCACTTCTGTAATAACTCTGTACATTTTATATATGAAGTAGAGGAAAGCCCTTTTCTCCCCAGAGAGGTAGGCGAGGAGGAAGTAAGTGTTTGGCATGGTATGCAGCTGGACCCTAGCCTCTCAGTTTGAATGCCTCATGCTAGCATATGTTTTATCCCTGAAAGAGAGAGATTATGGTAGGTAGGTATGGTAGGTAGGTATGCCTGGATGTTGGCTTTGCCTTGAAAAAGGTGTGGGAGAGATGGTATCTACCACTATACCCTTTAGTCCCAATCAGTCTGCAAACACTGTGGTGCATGTCCTCACATTCTCAACACACCCACATCAACTTGCCTCTTTCCCCTATTGACAATAGGAGGCAAGCATGAACCCAGAACTAATAGCCACCTTATAATAAAACCCTCCTTTCCCCCCTTCTCTTATATGTGCAGAAATTTTTTAAGACAGCTATTTTTTTTATTGCAGAGGCCCTAGCTGCATCAATAATAGCACTAAACAATATTCATAGCAACTTAAATGAGGCAGCACTCACAACAAATGGTTTAATGCAGTTGACCTCATGGGGGTACAGATGGCTAACATGGTTCTTTAATAGCAGTACTTTTAAGGCATATGCAGCTTAGCAAGACACCATTAACAGAAACATACACTACACTTCAGTTCACAAATTCAGGATCACACAATATACATTTTCTTCCAGAGTTGCTGTAGCATTGCAACCATTGAGCCACAGGCATTGTATTTACTTTGAAAAGGCTTCATCTACTGTACAAACATAGCATGTGCACACGTTATAGCTGGCACAGGAGGTAGACACAGTGAACTTTAAAAGCATGTTGCAGCATGGCTGGAGACAGAACATAGAGCCAAGCAAATGCAGCACTAGGCACAATCACTAAAAAGCTTTCATGGGGCCATCCATGGGCCACTGGCAGAACAGCCTGTTAATTTTTACACACAACTTTCCAGTCTGTGGACACAATTTTTTTCAGCTAATAATATTTAAGCTTTGCATGGACACTTAGGCTGGCCCACCGTGGTATGATATTTCTATGATCCTCCACCAAGATCTCTGGGGCCATCACTTTCAGGCTTTTTGCCTTCAGCAGACAGCATGTCCACCTCACACATCGATCCTAAAAATAGGGTCTCGCTCTCACATATTGTGTAGCAAGGAAGGTTTTCCTCACTGAAGTTGTCATGTCACAAGACACTCCAGCTGCCCTCCCGTCTCCCACAGGCACTCTCCCCGCTCATGCTGTAATTGCTCAGCAGTTGTTAAGCAGCGCAGAAGCTGCTTACCAGTGTGTGGCTTTGTAAGCCAGGGAAATAAAGGATCGGCAGGGTCACCTAGAACCATGATGGGTTTTCTAGGTGCATGTCAACTAAAAGATGAGATGAGGGGAAGCGAAGGAGTCTCCTTTCAGCTTGGCAAGAAGGGCAGCATTTCTAAATATACATATAGCGTGGACTTTTCCAGAGTGGACAGTGTTTGTCAAGTATACATCCACAGTGATATACAAAGGGCCCCATAACCATCAAGAAGTGCCCCGCAGGCTAGGGATGGAGGAATACACAGAATGGGGACATTATTTATTACCATTGGGTCTAGAAGCTTGACCAATAGATCAGGACTCCCATTGGGTTATTGCCCAACAGTGTGAGAAGTCCAGCTCATTGAACCCATCTAATCATGTTCTTCTGTATCAGATATGGACTGTACTTGCTTATACACAACAACTGTGTTCATCATAAGAGCCTTTAATGCTCTGCCAGGTATGGCCGAGGTTCATTTAAATAAGGTATTTTACACACAGATTAGCATTCCACTACAATTATTTCCTGCACATTGCCTCACCTGACTAACCTGAACAGCAGGACATAGTATTGCTTTGCACACCTTGCTGATGATTGACCTCACTGTTGGTTTTTGCAACATTCAATTGATTTCCGACCATTCAATAGCAATCTGGGTTGCATGCTTCCATGTGCAATTGCCACTTGCTTCTACACTCGAAGGAAAACTTTCCTTTTGTTGTTTTTGTGCTACAGGGCTGAGGCAACTCTGTATACAAGTTCAGAGTTGTGCCTTTTTGCATCTTAAAAGTTCTGGAGCCACTGTTGGTTGTCTGCGGTTTGCACAGTGCTCATCGGACAGGGCCATGACTGTCACTCCAATTGCAGTTGATCCATGAATACCTGAAACACTGTAGTCTCTGCATTCATAATCCAGTCATCCATAGTTCAGTCTGTCTGTGTGCTGCGTCTTTAGTATACGATCCTTTTGCTTTTGCCTGCCCTTACACTGGCGAAGACAGCTTCATTCCTCTGTGTCTCTGCAACTATGGTTGCGCAGAGAGTTTATAAATGGTGTGCAACAGTAGGTGGTTATGGGAGAGAACAGAAGGAAGTGTGGCGACATCATCCCATGTTCCTCAAATTCCCTGAGAGGCATGCGGGTGCCACCCACTTTAAAACAGTTGACCCACATGACAAAATGACAATTTCTAAAAAGGCAGTGGACCTGCTAGCGATGTGGAAGACACTGTAATGTCTACACAGAATGCAAAATGTTTTTTGCCAATGCATTTTGATGGCATGTGGACACAATGCACTGGCACAAGCATCCAAGTGTGAATGCACTCTGCCAAAATAGTTTTGTTGTTAGCATTATGCCGATAGAACGTCAACCGGTACAACTTTCTTGTTTAGACAAGGCCTTAATTTTTTCTCTCTATTCATATAAGAGTTTATCATTCTCCATCCCCATTCCTAAATATGTACCCTAACATTTAGTTTGCTTTCTTGACATTGCAGCACACTGAGCAGAAGTCTTCACTATCCAGAACAAGGCTCAGATCTCTTTCCTGAGTTGGTAATTAATTTAGAATCCAGTGAGATGGCCAATAATGGTTTCAGAGAAACAACTGCAAGGTATGCAACAGCTAACAGTCTATAGGAGAAAAGAAGAGACAACCAACCCTCTCCTCCTGCTTTATTATATTTTCAGGCATGGCAGCTGAGCTGACTAGTAAATTGGTTGCATTGAAATCAAGATGAACATTAGCCCCCTAGACAGCAACCAGAATGCACTGATGGGGGGTTCTGAATGAAGTTGCATGGATACTAAAGTAATAGAAACCCTCTAACATGTACAATTATTCATTTAAAAGAGTGACTAAATATCTCACATAAGGCTTCAAACAGACCATCTTCATTCCATCCCCACTGTCATCAGTTGTGGGTAATCCAGAGTTTTGGGGGGGCTTTAAAGACAGATGTGGCCAGAATCTGGCAAATGAACCAATTGCTTGGAGGTAAAACTACCATGTCTTATTATGAAGTAAATACTAAATATTATTTCCCTTCCCTTACAGTGTATCAATATCTGCAATTACAATGTTCCATGACAGAATCACTCTGATTAATAGTGAAATAAGGATTAATGTCTAACACAGGAAATAGTAATTGGAATTGACATGAAGGAATACCCCCATTTCACCAGTAGATAGAATAAAGATACTAATGGGGGAAAATGCTGTGAAGGGCTGCAAATATAGAACAGAGGAAAGTCCTGCTATTTGCAATACCAGTGGGATAAGCGGCTTCCATAATCTGTCCTATAAAAAAGAATTAAGAGGTTTGTTTTTTTTTTTTAAATCTAATAGTGCTATATTTAAATCACATTTTAGTCCAATTAAAGAATGAAGTATAACCCCAAAATAATCAAGTTCCAAGTCCTTCCATTTAAATTATCTGTGGCTACCACTGAATACCACTGACTTTGGGTCACTACCTCTCATTTGTCAGCATTTACCATAAATCCTGCTCATTCCCCAAGTGTATTGACCTCTACTCCATATTGTACTGAACCTCTTTCATTCTTAAGGGCAGCTCTGTCAAACACCTGGCTCATAGCCATCTTACTTTGATGTATTTATGTAGTCCACTTGCTATATTCAGATTTTCCAAAACCCACATTGTGATTTAAAAAATATTTTTTTTACCCCTCATCATTGCAAAGAAAACCTTCTAAATGTGAAGTAAGTGTGAATTGATACAGTGACCTCTCCCTGAGTCTGCAGATAAAAGGATGGCTAGGAGAGGTATGAACTCCACTACTCCATGTCTCATTCATCTAATTTGGGTAATAACTCTAAAGCATAATGAAGACAGAGACTTTAGATGTTAGCGTTAACTGTCTCACTGCTGATCATTTGACATATGAAATGGAAAAGGGGTGGAAATAAAACTGCAAGGACAAGAGACAGGGATGGGGGGAAGAAACAGAGAAAGGAGGATGGAAAAAGCTGATACAAAAGGCAGCATTATCAGTGGTTGGAAAAGGGAGTCTATTTTTACACGCAGTGGTGCTGAAAGGGGCAACAAGCTGCTGAACAAATGTTAAAGTTAATTTACTACATAAAATCCATATTTACCCGCAATCTTTTTGCAAATCCAATGTGGGTCAAAGTTGGCATGTCTTAAATTTTTACCCTGGTCCAACAACCAGAATTAAAACTGGAATTAGGACCACTCCACAAAATAAATTCAACAGACCTGCTTTTTGGTCTATATGCTGACTGGCTTCTGCCTCACTGAGTTTGACACTTGTTGCCAGGTGTGTCTTAGTGTCAAAACTCACGTCACAGGAACAAGAGACTTCTTTGAAAGGATAGTAATTTATATATACTTTTAGGTGCAATGTAGCTCTTTAACCTAATTCATAAATGCCCAAGTCCAGTTTTCAACATAACTGCATACAGTTAGGTTCATTTGATGTTTACTATACTTTATAAAGAGGGGAAATCATCAGGTATCTATCATATCCTACATGACATTTATTTGTTTGAACTTTCATTGTTGAAGGTAAAACCCTCTCTTTTTCTAAAGATTTTATCTTTCATTAATACTGCATTGAATTTTCCCACTTGTTTTGCATTTAATTTTCTTTTTGGCATCTGTGATGCAGGCTGATCAGAGGCAGGTCAATTCACTTGTGTATTAGGTCAAAGCAATCATAAATGCATAAGTGTTTTGGGTGTTTAAACCTCATAAAGTTAATAGGATGTTACTTGTATTGTTTTTGTTTATCTATTCCTGTCATAATGTCATTGCAAACATTTCTGTGGTAAATACCCTTGCAACTAAAATTACTCATCAAAAAAATCTTGTGAGATGCTAATGAAGGATTTTATCAGAAAAGATGCTAATTTCAAAATAAATGGCCACTGTGGTGAGGACCTGAGATCAGAGACACAAAGTTCATTCCTCACTCCCATCAAAGGAAAATGCCCCCGTGGGTAGAGAGAGTGTCAGTGTGAGAGAGAGTCTTTTCTGTGCGAAAAGAAGCTCTAAGTACTGATTCAAAGACAGAGCATGTATCTCTAGACTTTGGATTCTAACAGTGTGGCATGACTAAACAAAAAGACGGAGATCCCCAGAGTGATTCTGGGTAGCCCTGAGAAATTTTTGGGAAACTGGCAGATTACTTCAGCTCTGCTACCATTTTGGACTTAAAATACATTAACATGCAAGTCAAAGTTTGTATCTGCTCTAACCTATCTAACTCTCATTTCTTTTTCTTAGCTAATAAACCTCTAGTTAGTTTACTAGAGAATTGGCTGCCAGCATTGTCTTTGGTGTGACATCCAGAGTACCAATTAACCTGGGGGTAAGTGGCTGGGAGCAACCTGATGTGGTGTAATTTTTGGTTTATGTGACCATTATAACTACGTTCAGTTTCTCTGGGTGTCAAAAAAAGACTGAGGACTCTGAGGGGACTGTCTGTGACTCCATGGTAAGATTAGCATTGTGAGCCAGGAGATCACATTTATCACTGGCTTGATGAAATCTAAGTATAGAACACACCACCAGTTTGGGCTGTCTGCCCTATTTTCTAACAGTCTAAACAGACAGGCACTCACACTTATGAGCCACTCCAGACAGCATAACAGCATCTAGTTAATTGGCAGAGGAAGGTGATCTGACAAAAGCAGGAGTACTCTTGTAGATATTAATTGTAGGAACAGTTTGTCAAATCTTTTCAAACTTTATATACAACTACACCTTGTGAACTGCTGAGTAGCTTACCAATACTTTAATTTTCAAAAGTAGCCACTGGCTTTCAGAAGTGCTGAGAACCTACGATTCCTATGGAAGTCAATGGGAACCATGGGGTTCAGCACTTTTGGAAATGAGGCTCAAACTGGGCACCCAAAAGAAATTCACCTAAAGTTAAAAAGGTTGGTCCTAATCCTTTTCACCAACTGGGTGTATGCCATCTGTAAATTTCTAGTAAACTTGAACGTTTTTTCTTTAACATTCTGTTTTTTTCCCCTGGTCTCAGGAATAATTTTTTATAAATATTTGAAGTCTCCCCCTAAAATTAGTTGATACTGACATTCACTATAAACCCAGTAAGATGCAGATTGGTACTATGATAACTTCTCAAGGTCCCTTCCAGTCCTACAACTCTATGTCAACTGATTGTATTAAGTTACTTCTGTTTCTTTCCCTGGTTGCCAAATCATTATGATTTGCAATCACTATTTCCTGTTCCATAAAGGTCTGCTTACCAACTTGTGTCTCTTTTAGAATGTCCCTGTACATAATGCTTTAAAAGACTAACCTTGCACTGGGATGATACAAGTTTTTTTTCCATGATCCTTAATTAAACACCATTGCTGCATGCCAATCAGTAACTTTGCTTGCACAATTAGCTTCAATGGGGCAATTCACATGCATAAAATTAAATACTTACAGAAGTGTTTGCAGGATCCGATTTTGTCTCTGGTAGAAGACAAACATAATGCTTCCTTGAAGTGCTACAGTGATAAATTTCTTATTAGGGTTTATTAATTACTCCTGCATTCCATGATAAATCCCAGATGTCTGTCCCCACAGTATTATTTCAATACTATACTGTCCTTATCATGGAATTTTTTGTATTCATATGTTATCCAACCTTATGGCCATTATTGCAACCTCTTCTCTCCCTCTCTCCCAAAATCCCTAGCTCCCAAACAGCAACCAAGGAACAGGGATTTAAAAACAGTATAGCATACAGACTTGTGAAACTTTGGCTGACTGCATAGTTGTGTCACCCACTCACATAGCTTTATAATCCGTATTAAAATGTCACTCCCTCACATTACAATGTTAAAAGCACCTTCAACACAAAGTGCCCCACCATGTCAAGTTGAGAAAAAAAACCCTTACCAAACAGTTTGGAATTGTTTGGGTTTTTTTAAACAAAGAGTCTAATTGGTTTTTCTTCAAATCACAACTATTGTTTCCCCATGACTCACTCCTTATATTGCTTTAAACAAAAATGTATCTGGATTTTCTTTTCTGGATTTAATTAATCTTGTTTTTTTAATATTGCTCTCAATTTATATACAATCTCAGTTGCTTCCAGCATTAAGATGCCTTCTTTTCAAGCTTTAATTAAACAATATTTTTATTTTAAAAATTCAAAAACATCTTTAAAGGAATGCCCCAGATGGGTCCTCTATTTTTTTTGTGGTGGGATTCTGAGTGTAGATCCTGTGGTTAAAATATCATTATCATTGTTAACCCATTCCACTCTGAAGAGAACAATTCTCATATAGCTTTGTAGTATCTGTTCCTATTGAAGTCAGTTATGAACACTATAGTTGATTTTATTCTGTTAACTTTTTTATATTACCTCAGTATATTTTCTTCATTTAACTGGGTCTTTTTATCTCCTCACACACAATATATTGAAATATTCTAATCAAATTAATTAAATTTCCATCTCTGATTTTCTTCCCTCCCAAGATCTCATCATTTTTACATTTTATCTGATCTCTATTTTCTGGATCACCTCTCACTGTTGACTTACCTCCTGCT
Organism: Emydura macquarii macquarii; assembly: GCF_026122565.2. Lineage (NCBI taxonomy): Eukaryota > Metazoa > Chordata > Testudines > Chelidae > Emydura > Emydura macquarii. The sequence continues at coordinate 163,250 of NW_027132962.1, forward strand.
AGACTATAAATCTCTTCCTGCCATAAATCTCAGTCATATCTTTTATGCTCTTTACCCATGTCTTTTCCAATTGGTGAGGCATTCTCTCAGCTGTTTTAAATCACTTAACCTCTGTGATCGCTTGTAATGGGTCTACTTCTATATTTTGCTGTTGGGGGAGCAACTTTGATTTTAGTAGCTGGTGCAGTTGGCTAATACTGTTCTCATTTTCTATACCTCTTGGTCCTTAAAAAAATCAGTTTGTTTGCAAGAAAATGTCAGGATATTTTGTGTATCCAAATCACCACTCTTTCTCTCTTTCAGGACAAGGAAGTTCTTCTACTATTTTTCCTATAATTTAATCACTCTGAATTTTTTTCTTATCTTATCATAGTAATAAAGGAATATATCCTAGGATACTGGAGAGGAGATAGTACATTTGTAGTCCCCATTCCTGAAAACATCTACGTAAAGTCTATAACTTTACTCCCTTGACCAGTTCCCTTGATTTCAATATGACTTTTTATATGAGTGAAGTTATGTACGTGTCAGTGTTTACAAAATGGAGACCTTAGACTGCAACTACACTGTCAAAAATGGGACCTGTGATTCATCACTAATGCAGCTCCAAAATTGGAGGCTTTCATGTAGATGGGAATCAGGTGTATTTACCTTTATGACACCTAACCCTGCTGAGAGTTGTTCATACCATAAGTGGAGCTGCATTGGTAGTAAATTATGAGTCCCTTTTTGACACAGTACACAAGACCCTGGGGGAGCAAGGTTTCATTTTATAATCCAGCAGTAGTCACTCCTTTCTGCATTGTCATTGTCCATTTGGCTTCTGTTCACTTGATCAACTACATGCTCTGCTTCCTTTTAATTCCTTCAGATAAATAAACACAACGCGCTTCTCATCGAAAAGAAATGAGCCTCATCCTGGGGCTTACCATGGAAAAACAAGCAGGGTAGAACTTCCCAGCAGATATCCAGCTTGAATAGGTCACTTTTCTATCTGAACAGGATTTGAATCCATGTCTATGAAGATACTTAACTCTAGCAGACTGGCTATAACACTTTAGCTACCACTTCAGAATGTAGGGCTCTCAAGGGTTTGTTGCTAATTAAGAATTATAAAAACTCAGCTGATTGTCTCTCCCAAATAATATTACTATTTCTTCTTAAACTTTTATTTTGAAAAAAAACTCTACTATTAAAGAACCCCTCCCCCAGCAGCCTGACTTTTTAACCTACTATTTTTAAAAGTAATAAAGATTCTAAAAATGAATTTTAAAGAAAATATTCTGTATTTTCCCCCCAGTTTGTTTACTTTGTGTATTTGACCACACTTTGTGTATAGTCAGTGTCACAATCCTTTTCATATAGTTAGTTCCAGAGAGAATAAAGGAAAATTTTATTCTAGAGCCCCAAAATTTAGCTGAGGTGCTCAGGGGCACAGCTAATACCTGAAACTACTTTTAATTCACTTTTAAAACTTGACTAGATTTTAATTTGATAGTGTCCTTTTAAAATAAACCCTAAGAACCACAGTGAATTCAAAACGTCTTAAGTGAGCAACAGCCACTAGGTGGCAACAAGTGGTAAGAAAACTTTTTTCATAAGTGAATTTAAAGTGGATTAGATGAACAATCGGTGTGAACATTTCTCACAAAGTGATCACTCTATATTTGACCCATCAGTCCTCATCCTCAAAGGAAATGTGCACTGGAGCTTAAATTCATAAATTTGCTAGACATTAAAAATCATGGACTGAATAAAGACACTGGATTTATGTTTATTACAATAATCTATAATCCATGCCCCCCTGTGATTAGAGGGGTATTAAAAGGCCTCTTCACTTTGAATGGTCTCTTGAAATGTGTTAGTTACCTATGCTAAACAATCTGTTCCACCTTGTATTTTGCTGCGACATTCTGAATACATTTCTGAAGAGCTCTGTGTAAACTCAAAAAGCTTCTCTCACCAAAAGAAGTTAGTTCAATAAAAGATATAATCTCATCTACCTTGTCTCTCTAAAAGATTATCTAGATTCTTTCACTATAGCAATTGAAAGTACTTCTGTATCCAGCTGTATGATGCTGTTTTGTAACTTTTTACAGCAGAAGCTCCTCGGTGAATTATAAAATAATTATCCATGCACAATCTATTGCAAAAATAAGCTAAATCGATGCACATTACTAACACACACGTGTGCACAATGAAGGAAATGATCCTTTCTACTCTTACACTAGCAGCTCCACGTTTACTGGAATAAAATATTTCTTTCTACTCGTGTGTGTAGTCTCAATAGAGTTGTATGTAAGACAAGCATGATTTGAACACAAAACTATGGATTTTACAGGTGAGATTTAAAGAATCACAGTGCATTGTTTCAGCACCTGACAGAAGAAAAAAAATCCTCCCCTAATTTTAAAATATTTGTGTGTATTTTGTTTTCCCACTGGGATTTAGGTAAACATCGATGAGCAACCTTGCATTTCAGTACCTCAGAGTGACTAAAGAATGAATGTACTTTCTACTCCCCACCAACAAGAACATTCTCAAGTTTCAAATATTTTTTCTCTCTAGATTCAGGGTGGGTAACGTGCCAGGTTAACACTTTGCCATTGAATTCTTCAGGACTTACAGACATTTTGAATTCCAATACATGAAAATCCTTTAAAGTGTCATTTTATAAATTCCAGCAATCTGTTTCTGCCTTTCATGCTAATGGCTTGATACTGAGCCGGAGTACCTTTAACCTTCATTTAACTTGGGCCTTGTCTATATTGGGGGATTTATCCTAATTTCAACCATTGATGTCCAGCCATCAGTGTAGATGTACTGGTGCTACCCCCTAATGTAGACCATACTATTGATTTTTCACTGGTGCATCTCACCCCATTTTCCAGCAGGATTCCTGTAGCCTGGGTGCTGGATCAGCCTCTAGACTAATTTACTCAAAAAATCTATTTCCCTTGCCCTCTAATCTAAGAATATAGGTTGTGTACAAACTAATGCCCCAATCCTGCAAAGGTTTATATATGTGTTAAATTTTATACATGGAATAGTCCCAGGGACCTCAATGGGGCTATTCATGTGCATAAAATTAAGCATGTGTGTGATGAACATTTTACTACAGGTGCTACCTGCAATGGTAGGTGGACTAAACCGGACTATTGATTAGTAAGCCCAACAATTAGGAGTAAGGATTTGCACAACGGGGCCTAAAGTTAGAATAACCCCTCCTCCCCAAATACTTCGAAAGGAGCAACAAAGAAAAACTATATGGAGCAGTGAAAAGGGAGGTCAAAAAGATCGTAAGTACCACACAATACAATGAACGTTTCAATAATGTCGTCTTTATTTGACCAAGTATGTGATTTTGCAATAAAACGTTTCCCCCAGTTACCGTCTGTCGGGTAATGGAGTCTGAGGTCTTTGCCACCCACTCGGCTGCCCTTAAGCCTTATGAATGGGCACCACCTGAGCAAAAGTGATCGGGAGATTCCGCCCACCACCTGGCCCGGTTTTTCCCTCCCAAGGATGGTTGCAGAAATGCATTCCCCCTTCAACCCTCCTGCAAGTGGAAAGCGCAAAAATTAGTGAGGGAAGAAGCGTCTGAAGGTGAACTAATCATGCGGCGGCTAGCCTGGGACGTTGGAGAGGGGGAATCAGCTAAACCGGCCTTTTTCCAGCTGCCCCAGCACCAGAGTTGGTTTGGATTCCCCCCCCCCCCCATTTAAAACCCCTGTTTTATTTCAGCCGATCTCAAAGCAAGCCGGTCATCTCTGCACTGCGGAGCTCGCTGCAGGCCCCGGCCTGGGCTTGGCAGAACCGGCTGACAGCGCAGGACGCAGCGTCGCCTACCACAGCCTGCCGGGACTGGAGCGAGGGGGAGCCCGGGGCCCACGTGCGGCTGCGGCCGCTTCCCCGCCCGCCCGCCCGCGAGGGAAGAGCCGCAGCTGCCTGGACTCAGGGAGCGGGCCTGCGCCTGCCTGCCTGCCCCTCCTCGCCTCGGCCGGGCTGAGAGAGGAGAAGCTGGGCGGGGGGGAGATCAGCGGAGAGCGCTGCGGGCGGACCGAGCCCCCAGCGCGGGCCTGGCTTTAGTCCCGCAGCGGCAGGGACAGGAGGGAGCGGGAGCCGGGCAGGGCGGCAGCAGCACGAAGCCCAGCAAAACACGGGCCGGCCCTGCTGTGGCGGCGGCAGCCCAGTTACCCCGGGGCGGGGCGGGGCGGGAGGGAAAGTCAGCCCCGCCGCCAAGAGCCTGCCGCTCCCTTCCTCCTCCTCCCGCTGCTCCTTTCACCAGCAGGGAACCCCCGGCCGGCTCCTGGGCCGCGCCCCCCACGGCGGGACGCCCAGCCCAGCCGGCGTGTGGCCTCCCCGGTGGTCCCCGCCCTCGGCCCGCCAAGAGGCTAGGCAGCGATGGCTACAAAGGCGAGCGCCCCGGGCGGCGGCGGCGGGCTTTTTCCTCCTTCCTCTCTCCGTTTCGTGAATGAACAGCGAGGTGGAGCTCGAGAGGGATCCCGCCCCTCTGCGCGGGCAGGAGCCGGGCCGAGGCCCGCCAATCTCCTCCCCGCCACTGGCTCTGCTCCGCCTCCTGCCTTCTCCCCTGCGCCCCGCCGCCGCCGCCGCGCTCAATGCGCTGCCCCCCCCCCGGCCGCCCGCCCGCTACAGCTGCACCGAAGGGAGCGGGACTGGCCGGCGCTGCAGCAAGACGAGGGGGCTGCTGTGTGGGGGGCGGGCTTGCAAGGGCTGCCGGTGCTGGGGCGGGAGGGGGAGCGGGGCACCAACTTCCTAGCAGCGGTCATAATTTGTCTGAATAATCTCCCACACACGCCCCGTCCTCTTCCCTCCTCTGCACGGGGGGCGTCGGGGGAGGGGGGGGTGTTTCTTCCTTTTTATACAAACAAAGCTGCTTTGGAAATGCATTTGCTGCCTGGAGTGTAGGCAAAAGCCAACATTTTGATGCCCCTTGGGGGGGGGGGGGGGGTTGTGTGCGCGCGGGCGCGCGTGGGAGCGCTGGGCTCTAGAGATCAGTGTCTGAATGAAACTCCATGTATTTAATTGCATGTGTGTCTGTACGTTGCACTGACTGGAGGGAAAAGCACCGCACTTCTGCAAGCGCTCGGAGTCAAAGGTGTGTTTCATCTGCTCTCTTCATTATTTTGGTTTTGTTTTGGGCTGTTCTCCTTCCTGGGCTCCGAGGCGGGATTTTCTGAGCTTTGACATGTCTTTGGAGATGTCTGTTTAACAGAAATCGGGGAAATAATTTTTGAAATCCACAGTGGTTGGTTGTTTTTGTTTTTATTTTTTTGGTCCCTTTCCTGTCCCCTTGGTGATTTGATCTTTTGAAGCGTCAAAGCAGCCAGAACTTAAGTGTCTGAAGACTTGTGATTTTTGAAAAAAAGGAAACTTGACAGAGGAACATATTTATAGTCCAAGTAAGTACTTGGCACAGGAAATTTACTTTGTAATTAAAAAACAAACACAAAAGAAACAGTGTTGAGATTTTTTTTTTTAAATTTAAAGTGCATTGGATTAACGTTCATCCAAGGCTGCTGAGCAAATCATTTTGAATTACAGTTTTTACAGTATATGTTCGTCAAGTCCGTCATTTACATGTGTGTTAGTTCAGCGCCTAGGGGAAAATATGCACCTGGTTTTGAATAAGTATGGGATTTTTTTAAAAAAAAATGATTTCAGCATCAAGAAGAAAATGTTTCTAAAATAAATATATAATAAATGTGCTTCTGGAAATAAAATACTTACAGCATTTTAAATCTATTTATACTGTGCATCTCAAACTGAGAAGATGAAAATACCTCCAAGACCCTGAGAACGCTTCATACCATCATGAATGAAACTGCATCCAATACAATAACTGGATTATAATTTTTGGTATTATTATTATTATTATTATTGGCTGCTTTACTTTTTTGGGTTCATCCTGCTCCTCTTCTTCCTCTCTCCCTCCTCTTTGCTGCTCCCTATTGGAAATTATGGCTCATCCTGGGAGAAGAGGCTATGATAACCGGGAGATAGTGCAGAAGTACATCCATTACAAACTGTCACAGAGGGGATATGATTGGGCTGCCAGTGAAAATAGAGGACCAGTTTCTCCAACTCTCTCTCCTCCTCCTGCTGCTGCTGGGACCTCATCTGACCATGCTGGGCTGGTGTCCTTGCCTACTGAACCTCCTGGCTCAGCTGCTGCTAGTAATGTGCCCCCTGGTGATGGGCTAAGCCCGGCACCGCAGGCTGTTCACTTGACCCTATGCCAAGCTGGAGATGAATTTTCACGCCGCTATCACAGAGATTTTGCCCAGATGTCTGGGCAGCTGCACTTGACTCCATTCACAGCCAGGGGACGCTTTGTAGCGGTGGTGGAGGAGCTGTTCCGAGACGGGGTTAACTGGGGAAGGATCGTGGCCTTCTTCGAATTCGGTGGCGTGATGTGTGTGGAGAGCGTCAACCGGGAGATGTCGCCTCTTGTGGACAGCATTGCTGTGTGGATGACCGAGTACCTGAACAGACACCTGCACAACTGGATCCAGGACAATGGAGGCTGGGTATGTGTCCAGTATTCCTTTCTCTTTAAATTACTATAAAATCTCCATCAAAGGGAACCTATTTAGAACAGAATATGAAAATCCTGGTATACTTTCATTGGGATAAAATAAGTCAGGGAATAGTTTTTCTGTTACTGTAGTGTTTATTTGCATGGCTGTTGATGGTATGGGCCTTCTGCTGGCTCCCTTAATATTGAATGTCATGTCATGTAGGAGTTAAAGTCTGGGTGTGGGAGTGGTCACAGTTCCCCATTCTCTGCTAAAAGCTTGGGTAAGCGGTACACAAACCCTTTCTTCTTGGCTGGTGAAGTGAGAGTTCTCCCTCCTGTTTCAATGTATTTTAACCATTTAAATCATACATATATGTTGCTTGATGGTAGAATGGGGTCACAGAGCAGTGTGGGAAAGGAAAGCAGTGGTATAGCCAGGAATGATGCTGTAGACATGCGTGACATGTACTGCCTAATGCTTGAAAGAGGTTGCCGGTAGCAGGGGAAAGAAAAGCATGTGTATGTTTTGTGTATTATATGCTCATGTTCGGAGCAACATTCTAGTAAAAAAAATGCTATAAGCAGGTGAACTCTACTGCAGACAATCAAATGCACTGGTGCTAAAAACTGAGTATCATCTGATGTTTATTACAGCAAAGATATTAGAAAGAGATTTTACTGCATACACTTTAAATAATTATTTTTAAATTCTGTCTCTTTCTAGTACTTGTATTGAATACTTTTCAGGATAGAAGGAATAAAGCCCTTCTAGGAGACCTGGGGAGAAACTTTCTGTGAGAATTTTCTGGAGAATACATGTTTGTTGTAACCTGGTGTATTCCAAAGGCAAGAAATATTTTAGGAGTTCCACTGATTTAAAAAAAAGTGTCAGGCTGGGGTGGATAAATTCAACCACAGGCAAGGGAAATCTATCATTTTCATCCTTACTATCAAACCTCACCTCTTTCTGTCTCAAATAATAGTTTTATCAATTGAAATTTGCTTTATCCTCTTTTCTTTTGTAAAATTGTGTCCCCCCCACCTGGGGCTTGTCGGCTTGTCTACACTTACCTTGGAGATTCGGCGTCAGTTGACCGGAGTTATGCAAACTATGCATAAAACTTGTGTAACTCCCGTCGACTTCTGTGCTTCTGTTCTGTGCACTGTCTTCACTTCACTGTGCCGAGGGGAACCGTGTTCCTGTTGACGCAGCACTACACCACTTGAGAAGGTGGTCTTAATACGGCGATTTCTGGGTCGACTGAGTGGGTCTTCATTGACCACTCAGTCGATCCAGATAAGTTGATCTGACGGCAGTGGATTTGCCGCCCGCCGTCAGTGAAGACATAGCGCTGATCTCGGTTCATTACTGCTATGTGCATAAAAACAATCTTATGTGATGTATTTGTTTACAGGAGGAGTGAAATTGAGCAAAAGACATATTGCAACAGAAAACTTTACTTATGAGTCTGGGGGCTGCAATAAGTCATTTTAAGGGATAGAGTACAATAGTTCTGGGGAGCTTGTTGTAGGCCATAATTTTTCTCCTCTGAGGTATATTTGTAGAGAGAAATCTGTTATATAACACAATTTCTAAGATGTTTAATGTATTTTGTTTATGAAACTCATTTTTTAAAAACATGTATAAACTGTTACTTTACTTAATTTTCAGCATCCAGAATTTTCATCTGTTAGTGTTGTGTTCTGAAGCGTGCTACCTGCACTGATTGTCCCTGTCTGATATTGAGAGCTTCCCTTCTCTCCCATATACACACCTAGTTCTCAGTTCAAGGAGCTTTACAGGCAAGGGACTAGGGAACACCTCTGGATTACTGTAGTGGGTAAAGTAGGAATTTGGGGCATTCTACCACATTTGATACCACCTATCTGAAATTAAACTCTTAGGACAAGTGATTAAGACAACGACATTAACTGAAATGTGAAGAAAACCAGCTTGCTTTGGAAGTTATAAATATGGTATAAAAAGTTGCAGAAGGACCCCATTATAGACCTGAAGGATAGCCTTAGAATATGACATTTCTCTAAATAAATCTTTTGCATTCCTTGGGACAGCTGTTTATGCTGTACATAGGGGAGCAGGACGTTTAGATTTTTCTAGATCTTAAAAAAAAATTAAGCCAAACACTAAGGGAATGACTTCCTTTGATTTCACTGGGCTTTGGATCAAGCCCTAATACTATACTGTGTGCATATTATCTTCTATTTTAAAAAATAGACATAATGAATACAAATGAAAACTTAAAAAATCTTGGCCAAATGGCACAAACACACTGTGATTTCTTGGCATTTAGAAATACAGTAACCTAGGACTCTAACACCAACAGCCTTTAAAAGGAAAGATACTTCTTAATGACACTTACTGTGATGTTTATTGAAGTTTCATGTAGGGGCTGCTGATTTTTTTTTAAATGTATGTGACACCATTTATTGTTGTTTATATATTGGTAGTATACCTATGTAAAAAGATATGCAAATTATCACCACACCATATGCTTTCATTTGTATCTCTGTAAAAGGTTGCACCAGTTGAGTCATATGATTATTTTAACAACAAAAGTAGAAACTTCTAAGTTCTTAAAAAAAGCATTTAAAAAATAAAAATGAAGCTTCAAATGCAGCTGTTGGGATCCTCTTTTTCAGATGGAGGAAATCCAAGATGGCACTTCTCACAGAATTGTTTTTCAAAATGTGTCAAAGGAAAAACATACTTCATGGTATAATTTATAGTGTAATGACACTTGCCAGGTGCTGGAAGCACTCAATATTCAACCTGGCACTTATTCACAACACACCCAACATATGCCCTTATTACAGTATAATGAATGCCTCTCTATAAATAATTACTCACATGCAGACATATGAACATTTTATGTGGTCTAAGCATAACTGTATATCACATCTCTATACCACATGGATACCTGGTACAGCCATATGAAATGCATATTTTTACAACCTTCTGCTTTATAGTGTAATGGTCAATATGTGGTATTATGATCTTTTCCGATCAGATATAATACTACAATATATCGTTTACAAAGACACGTCACAAACTGTAAGGGTCAAATGATCCATCCCAAAGCTGTCTTATGCAGCAAACAAGTTGCTCAGCTTGCAGTTACTCCATTTTGTGAGTGTACCTCTGGTAGCCAGGTCTGAAAGTTTGGCTCCAAATGTCTTTTTAAAAAAAATAAAAATAAAAAAAATCAGCTATTAAACATCCACAAGACATCTTCAAAAGGACCTACATTTATTATTTTATAAGGAAAACAAAGAGAGAAACATACATAGGAGTCAGAGAAGGATATAACTTGTAGACTAAAATTTTTAATGATTGTTAGGTATCTTAATGTTTAGACTGTTTAATGACTTTGATACTCAAAACCAGGGCCTTGTCTCCACTACAAAATTAAGTCAACCTAAGTCAACATATCCACACTACACACCTTCTGTCAGTGGTGTGCATCCTCACTAGAGCACTTCTGCTGACTTAACTGTGTGGGGCACTGACAGGTGGACTGGGGGGGGTTCCAACAGTGAGCCACCTGTGGGTGGGCTGAGAGTCCTGGGGCTGGGAGGGCTCCAGTTGTGAGTCCTGGAGTGGGGCTGACTGCTCTGGCTGTGAACCCCTGGAGGTGGGACTGACAGCCAATAGGTGTTGTAAGTGTATCAGTGTCTACACAGAAACTGCGTTGCCCTAACGACATTGACCTAAGTGCTCCACCTCTCATGGAGGTGGAGTTAATAGGTCGGTGTAGTGGGCGAATGACATCGACGGGAGCAATGTTGTAGGATAGACACGTACAAAGTTAGGTCAACGTATGCTGCAGTATGTCGACCTAACTCTATAGTGTAGACCAACCCTTAGAAAAACAAGTCAATCAAATTGCCTACATTAGGCTGTATTTTTACCTTGCTAGTCAGGTGGCACATAAATATTACTTTTTTTTTTTTTTAAAGTTTTGCACACTGGTCAGGATGCTACAATATTGCACAATGGTTTGATAAATACATCTTAATCCTATTATAAAAGAACCAGGTCATCTTTACAGTTCCCTGGTATTTAGTATAATATATCTTTTCTGATTGACAAGTTAATGGCTTACTTTTATTTTTTTTTAGTCTCTGCTGCTTTAGCTGTGGAATAACTGTCCTGACAACAGAGGAATACAGATGAGCACAGCTTGTTACTTATGAGTCTGACTTAGGGAATATTAAATGTGATGTACCTTTGGGAAATACATTATTCTAAGACAAATACGGTTATTGCTAATAGGCTAATATGGAGCTCAAAGACTAAATTACAGATCAGCAGTGCTCAACCCTGGGCTTTTTTATAGCCCAGCATGTGACTCTCTTCTTGGGTTTGAGTTTTTTGGGAAAGAAAGAATTAAAAACAAAGACCAGAGGGTCATGGAATGAAACAGACATTCTCACACATATATATTATAGTGAGGTTGGGGAAGAGGGGGGGAGAGAGAGAGAGATTAATTCTTATCTGTGCTAGTGGTCAATTCAGGTAAGTGGGGGGGGAAATGTTTGATTTACTTTTTTTTTAAATAAATGCTGTACTGGAAGGTGACTTATTTAGGGCCAGATTGTGACACACTACTTCATTGAGTTGTATCTTATTTCTTGAGGAGTCCCATTGGTTTCAGTCAGACAACTTGGAACATAAGGTCTTAGGTTGTAAGGGTATCACACAACCTGGCCCTTTGCTGTTCTGATAAGTGCATTAGCTATTGCTCAATTTATTATACCCTTTTAAAAAATGTTAATATGAGGAGTTCAGCTGAGCCTCTCTTTGCCTCCACTTAATGACTAAGTCACTATTTGTCTGTTAAAGGGACACCATCCATTTGAAATCTGGTCCACTTAAAAAAATGAATTAACAGTAGTTTCGTGTATAAAAACTCTCTCTTCTGAGCCCTTTGCCAAGTTTTGTGGTTTTACAATCATATTTTCTTATTTATCAAAATATTTTTCTTAATGATCTTGTTGAAGAAGAAACTAACTTTATTAACCCTTGTGTAACAAGAAACTAATTCAGTAAGATGAACAGTGAAACTGATTTATATACAAGCTATTGTCAAATGCAAAAAGTAAACAAATTTGAAAAAACAGAGGAAATAGTTTTCTCTAGTCTCTTTAATTTATAGTAATTGTTGCTGTACTTATAACAATATTAGGTAAAATATTTTCTGAAATGAGTGTTGATTTTAACTTTACCATGTCTCTTTAAAGGTTAAATACTACTATTTTAGGTAATAGATATACTGTCAATGGCAGTTAATTGCGTTCATATGGCAAAGTACTGAGATGTTCAAACAGCTGGTTTATAGGATGGGTTTATTCTTTTTTACAATATAAAGAACTATTTTTCTGTGTTTGAATTAATACATGTATTCTCTGAGAAGCTGTGTTCTCAAAAAATATCTAGTTTAAGACTGGGGCTTATTTAGTATGTGAATTGAGACTACAATTTGGTAATCCATAAATGCATGGTAAATCCAATCAAATTACTTTGCCAATATACTGTGATATAAATGCACTGCTTCAGCAGAGGAGTCACAGGACCCATTCAGTGATGTGTGAAATTACATGTCGAGCAGGAACATTTTCCCAGCAGCCAAACGTCAGGGCCCAGATTTTCCGGTGTGGCATGGCCTGTTTGCGCTGCATCACAGGTGGAATCTGACCCTAAAGGAGATTTTAAATTCCCCAAGGAGAACTACCTCAGTCTAGATTGGACCGAGAAGGATTACCTCAATGTAGAGTGCACCATTTGGTGGTGCAGGGGTGGGATAACAGGGGAAAAGGGATACAATGAGAGAAAAGTGGGAGCCATGCCTGGAGTACCACTTTGACCCTCTACTGCGGTTTTGGTCTAGTGGCTCTTTGCTGCTGCTGTAAATTATAGAAAATCTTTGGATTCTGTGATCCGGCAGAGGGAATGACCATGCAGAGAGCAGCAGCAGGATGAGAAAAAGTGCAGAGGTGTGTGAGGCAGCATTGCCTAATGAGTGTGGCACTGCAATGGAAGTTAGGAAACCTGGTTCTATTCACTAACCTTCTGTGTGACCTTTCCTCTCCAGTGTTCTCCTCTGTTTTCTCTCCCACCTTTTGTTTGACTTGTCTGTTTAGACTATAAGATCTTCAGGACTGTCTCTCACCATTGTGTTTGTAAAGTGTCTAGCTTAATGGGATACCAGTTGTGGGACCTCCAGGTGTTACAGTGATGTACTGTTACTACTACTCCTACTGATGAATGTACTACCACTACTACTACTACATTAAGCTCTGCCTGTGCTCTGAACAGATCAGCCCTAGCTGCCTGAACTTAGTCAACAGCCTTCACAATAAAACATAATAAAAAAGTGTGAAAAATCTGATTAAATAACGGGTCTTCTTTAGCAAACTGTATTTTTGTAATTTTCTGGTTACCATATTTTCATCCCTCTTAGGAATTCAGTTTATGGGTAAAATGTAAAGCTGCATATTGATAAAAGTATCTTATTTTACCAAGTGTTGGAGTATTGCATTATTAGTGATAGCTTGTATTCTGATTGCATTATGTTCTTCTGCTTTTAGTAAATTGTATATTATCCTCTTTAGTTCTAATTGATTGCTCATCAGAGTCTCCATCTTTCTGTAGTGATTTATAGTCACACTTTCTAGTAATCATTTCTTAAACAGATGCCGTTCCAGTCTCTTAAATGTCAACAATCACGAAGTAGCATGAGCCCCAGGAAAGCCACAGCCATAACGTCATTTTTTTTTCTAATCTTTCCTATCTAAGTTCATACAGCTTCACAGCTGAATGATGACCCCCTCGGAAACAGTGTGTGTGGGTGGCGCATGTTTAGAGGTTTCTACCACTCAGTACATCCACAAAGTCATTTCTAAACATGTTAATCATTTTGTAGCAATAGTTGAGCAACTCCAAAAAAAAAAAAAAAAAAAAAAACCATAAAAAGGCAAAAGCGCACTGTGGATAGAAAACAGAACTGTCTTAATATTAAACGTTTTGGAAGATTTTTCAGATATGTAGTGTATTTGAAGTTCAGTGGTTTAGCTAGAGTATCTAACTGTATGGCATTCTCATGGAACCTGATCTAGCATTCACTGGAGTTGATGGGAACATTTCCACTGACTTCAGTGGTCATTGGATGAGGTCCATGAAGTGCTAAACTCATGGGTCCTATTTTCTGTTCACAATGGAATAAATTAAGAGTAACTGCATTTATTACATTACATTGGTGTAAAACTGGTGTGTGACCAATCTGGCTTGTGGTTTGTTCATCATGCAACAACATAAAACTAGCCAGCAAATTAGCTTTTACTAATTCACTTGGCACTTACAGCCTGTTTCAATGCTCACTGAGGTAAATGGAAAGACTCCAGTTGACATCAGTGGGCTTTGGATCAGGCTTTTAATATTTTCTCTTATTATTTTCCATCACTGGTTGGAATATAAAGTTAATGTTGTTTTGTTTTCTATCTGAAGGTAGTAGATGCTGGTCCCTTATAATCAAATAGTAATAAATATTGTAACTGAGAAGGCAGTCGTTAGTGGCAACAAAGTACAATTATTTTTGAGGGCAGTACAGGGAAGATGTTTCTCATTCCATGCACAGTAATAGGATGGATGAAGGTGTGTGGTGCTATAAATCTGTTCCACAGCAGAATAACATCCAGGCTTTCTTGGCGCACACAGACACTGATGACAGGTTTGGGAAATTTTTATTCTGCTCTGGTTTTTGGTTTCATTAATGATCAGATTTTTATTTGGCTTGTAAAAGAGCATGAAGCTTGATAACCTTTCCAAGTGCACCCAGAAATCTAGCGGTCCTTCTTCTTTTCCTGCTAGAGAAGTGTACAGTATGCTGTATCCAAGTTGTAGCTTGTTTTTACCAATGTTGTTTTGTGGCTTGAATTATATGCAGAAGAATTGTGGTAATTCACACTGACTGGGAAGCTCCCTGCAATTGCCTGTATTTTACAAATTAGCGAGTATCAAACAAACATGATTTAAAGAAGAAGAAAAAATTACATTGCATAATGTACCTGTTCATTTAGGGCTCAATCCTGCTTCAATTGTAGTCACTGAAGGTATGTGCACACTGACAGCGGCACAGTTGGCACTACTGGATCGATTCAATGGGATCGATTTGAGTGGAAGTGGAGACTCGCTCAATCGATCAGGAAGTCGACCCGCATTAGTCCACCCCTGCAAAAAGAATAACACTGCATCGACTGTAGGCATTTCCAGTCGGCACAGCATAGTGGGGACGGCGCGGTAATCAGAAGTTAGGAAGTCGACAGGAGATACACAAGCTCTACGCAGCTTGTGTATCTCCCATTGACTGCTGCCGAATTTTGCCGGCAGTGTAGACCAGGCCAGAGAGTTTTCTATTGACTTCAATGGGAGCATGATCAGAACTTATTTGGGCAATTGTAGTTACATTTTAATGGTTGACAATACAGTAAAATTTAAATTTAACCATGTAATTAAAAAGCAACAGATTTTAAACTAACAGAAGAAAGTACTTTTTATACAACACATAATTAATTAACACATGGTGCTTGGATTAGAAAACATGCCTTAGAGAGAGAGAACCTTCTCTCTGTTAAGGTAAATAAATTGAACTCCCTGGGTAAGGGATGACTTGATCACAGTCCATAAGTACCTACATAGGGAACAGAAATTTGATAATACAGGGCTCTTCAGTCTAGCAGACAGAGGTATAACAAGACTCAACAGCTGGAACTTGAAGCTAGACAAATTGATTAGAAATAAGGCACACATTTTTAACAGTATAGGTTACTCACTGGAACAATTTACAAGGGGTTGTGGTGGGTTTTCTGTCACTTGATATTTCTAAATCAAGATTGGATGTTTTTCTAAAAGATATGTTCTAGTTCAACCACAGCTATTGGACTTGAAGCAGGAATTAATTCCAGAAAGTCTTATGACCTGTGTTATGCGGGAGGTCAGATTAGAAGATCACAAGGAACCCTTCTGGCCTTAAAACGTATGAATCTATTACAACAAGATATTACTGAGATCAAGAGCTTAGTTGGATTCAAGAAAAATTTATATGGATAAGGAGACCATCCACACTAACATTAGACAGGATAAAAATTCCTTATAAAGGATATGAACCCTTACGAATCGGGGGATAAATCACACAGTAACTGATGAAGTTTGTGAAAAACTTCCCATATGTTGGCTAGTCAATCATTATTCATTACGTGGTTTCTTGTACCTTCCTCTGAAGTATCTGGTACTAGTCACTCTGAGACAAGATACTGGACTAGATGGACCACTGGTATGGTGTTGGGATGCCTATGATTACTTCAGAGTTTATTCAAATATAGTGTAAAGTATTTTGTAAAAGTAATGAAGTGTCTTAAGAGTGAGGCCTTGCTATAGTAACTCTTTTATTAAATCTATGTTGAGAAGTGGAAATGAGTATGTGGGTTCTTTTCAGGAGTATTGTATTTGTAGGCAATTGAATTACATATTGATGAGATTTTTACTGGTGTTAGAAGATAATTTTATTAAAATTGTTATTTTAAAGGCATTTTCTTTCTGTGTAAGAGGATCTACACCACTGAATTCATTGTTGTACTCATACATTATTTATGATTTAAAGTTTAATTAATAAATTAATTAATGAGAAGGAATAATGATAGCATTCTCTTAATGTATCATTCCATGTTAGCAATAAAATGCGTGAAGAGTTGGTTACCATGTTTTGTTAATAGGAAAGATAACTCATCACCACTATGTATGAGTGGGTTCCAAGCTATTAATATGTATAATTTTATGTACAGAAATCATATGTAATCAAGGGAAATTATCCTTTTCCCCCAAAGTGATATTAAAGCACCGTGGTCTAGTTATTAGAGAAGGGAACTGAGAGCCAGAACTCCTTATTTTATTCCTTGGTTCTACTACTGATTGGGTGTGTGATCTTGAGCGAGTCATTTAATCTCTCTCTGTCTCAATTTACCCAACCATGAAATGGATACTTGATATGTCTGTCTTGAAACAATGTTGAGAAGCACATTTGAAGGCAGACTACAAGGCACTTTAGGTGTACTATTTTTTTTAATGAAAAAGAAAAGGTTTTACAAGACCTAATATTAACAGCATGGTTTTCATGGCAGTTTTGGGTTTGAAGTTAGACAATATTCTATAGTGCTTACATTCATCATTGCAGCAGTTGGCCAGTATGCGAGAACCAGAAAGTCACTAGACAGATTAGAAACTGACTATTGGCCAAGTTTAACTCAGTGAACTGCAGAAAAATAAAAGGTAAACTGTTCAAATATAAATTAGATTTAAAAGCTTTTAGTTTTAATAATGTAAGGTGTTTAGCAAATCAGTTAGAAGAAATTTACAATGAGTGGAAAAACTAAGTTATTTTGGTCAACTTGGAGATTGGTTTGCTGTTTGAGGATTTTATTTGGAAAATCAGTGGAAAATTTTCGATGCTTTAGTTAGCAGCTTTAGGCCTTTCCCTTGTGCATGAGTAGGTCTTTCCTGGTAAACATTTAACAAAGGAAACTCTCCTTCCTTTCAGTTCTTCTTATACACACATATATATAAAAAACTAATTACATTATTTGAGCAGGAGGAGTTGTAAGTCTCTTCCCAAGTACACACACAGTACATGTGCATGCTATTCATGAACTTAAAGTTAGGCACATGCTTAAGTACTTTGCTGTGTGTCCTTGATACAGACAAAATTCCTATTTAAGTCTGTGGGACTTTTGCCTGTGTGATGACATTAGGCTTGGGTCCTATGGCAGTAGTCTGGTGAAATGCCTTTTAGAGAACTACGTTGTATATTGCAAATACGTTATATTGTGTTACTGTGGTTAAATAACTTTTATCAATTTGGTACTAGAGGAAAGAATATTTATACTTAAGTTAATATTTTCCTTAGGAGAACCCGTTGAAGTGAAAAAGAGAGAGCTCAGGAATGAGTTTGCTGAGTTGAAAAACGAAGAATGGGCACAGCAGGTAGTAACTGAATGTGGGAGGGCAAGGAAGAAGAGAAGAGTGGCTAGCCCTATAAGAAGAGGGGAAGAGCCAATGGAGATACCTAGAGTTCAGAGCCCCAGGCAGATACAGGATGACTCAAAGAAGATTGCAAGGGAGGATAAAAAAGACGAGCACTTGCAGCCAGAAAGAACCAGAGGCAGGCCAGAGAATCACACCCTCACCTGAAAAAGGCAGATCTATGTGATTGGTGATTCTTTACTGCGAAGGGATCCAAAGCTGATTTGGAGAACAGAAGGGTGTGCTGTCTGCCAGGAACTAAGATACAGGATGTGGACCTGAGGCTGAAGAGAATTTTAATGGGAGAAATGAAGGACAGTCAGTGGATTCTTTCTGAAGAGACAAATGATACAGCTAGATTCTCACTGGAACATATCAAAGGAGACTATGCTAGGCTGGGGAAGATGCTTAAGGAGATGGAGGATCAGGTGATCTTCTACCTGTCCCTAGAGGAGGAGACCAAAGGTGAGACAAGATAATGATGATCAACAGATGACTTAAGTAGTGATGCGATAAGGAGGGCTTTGGGATGTTTGACCACTGGGAGGCATTCACAGACAAAGAACTGTTTTCATGGGATGGACTCCACCTGGGTACGGAGGGAAATAGACTTCTGGCATGGAGGTTGGTTCAACTCATTAAAAGAGTTTTAAACTAGGAGACGGTGGGAGATGCTCATGTAATCGCCATGCCTGATTTTAACATTGAACAGGAGGAAAATTAAGTAAGAGAGCATACAGCAATGGAGAAAGGAACAGCAGTGGGGAGGAGAATGGACATTAAGAGGAAGGATAGTGCTGATGGCAGTCAGATTGGGTACAGTCCTTCTACTGCCAGTGTCACCTATAAGGCGAGGAATATGGGTGAAACCAAGCAGCAAGAATTAAGATGAGTTTACACCAATGCCAGAGCCTGGGTAACAAAATGGAGGAACTAGAACTACTGGTGCAGGAAGTGAAACCAGATATTATAGGGATAACAAAAACATTGTGGAATAGTAGTCATGACTCGAGTACAGGTATTGAAAGGCATGTGCTATTCAGGAAAGATGGAAATAAAGGTGATGAAGTAGCATTGTATATCAATGATGAGGTAGACTTTAAAGAAATTAGAAGTGATGGAATGGATAAGAGAGTCTGTTTGGGCCAAAATCACTTTGGGGAAGAAAGCTACTAGAGGTTTCCCTGGCCTAGTGCTTGGAGTGTGCTACACCCCTCCTCCCCAGGATCTGATTTGGATATGGATAGAGACCTCTTTTAATGTTTTTAATCAAATAAATATTACTGGGGATTGTGTGATTATGGGAGTCTTTAGCTTCCCAGATATAGGTTGGAGGACAAGTACTACTAATAATAGTAGGGCCATGATTTTCCTGCATGTGATAGCTGACAGATTTCTTCACCAAATGGTTGTTGAACCAACAAGAGGTCACGGTGAATAGTGAGGATCTCACAGAAGAACTGGTTGTAGAGGATAGCCTTGGTTCGAGTGATCATGAGCTAATTCAGTTTAAACTAAATGGAAGGATAAACAAATGTAGATCTGCAACTAGGGTCCTTAATTTCAGAAGGGCAAACTTAAAAAAAAAAATCAAGGGAAATAGTTAGGGAAGCGGACTGGACTGAAGAACTCAAGAATCTGAATGTGGAGGAGGCTTGGAATTAGTTTCTGCAACTTTGACTTAAAGTATCTGAAACCTGCATCCTAAGCAAGGGGAAAAAATTCATAAGGAAGGGTTGCAGACCAAGCTGGGGGAGAGAGCATCTCAAACAGGTGAGTAAGAAAACAGAAAGCCTACAAGGAATGGAAGATAGGATGGATCAGCAAGAAAAGCTACCTCTTGGGGGTCAGAAAGTATAGGGATAAAGTGAGAACTGCCAAAAGCCAAGCTGAGTTGGACCTAGCAAAGGGAATTAAAACCAATAATAAAAAGTTCTATAGTCATATAAATAAGAAGAAAACAAGGAAGGAAGAAGTGAGACCACTAAATACTGAGGATGGGGTGGGGATTAAAGATAATCTAGGCACGGCCCAACACCTAAACAAATATTTTGCCTTAATTTTTAATGAGGCTAATGAGTTTAGGGGTAGTGGCAGGGTAGCTAATGGGAATGAGGATATGGAGGTAGAAATTACCACATCTAAGGTGGATGTCAAACTCACACATCTTAATGGTACTAAATCGGAGGGCCTGGATAATCTCTATCCAAGAATATTAAAGAACCGGCACATGAAATTGCAATCCCAATAGCAAGGACTTTTAATGAATCTATAAACTTGGGGGTTCTACCCTATGACTGTAGAATTGCTAATATAGTTCATATTTTTAAGAAAGGGGGTGAAAACGTGATCCGGGAAACTACAGGCCTGTTAGTTTGACGTCAGTTATATGCAAGGTCTTGGAACAAATTTTGAAAGAAAATATTTAAGGATATAGAGGTGAATCGTAATTAGGATAAAACACAACATGGTTTTACAAAAGGCAGATTGTGCCATGCCACCCTGATTTCCTTCTTTGAGAAGATAACTGATTTTTTTTTAAGACAAAGGAAATCTAGATCTAATTTACCTGGATTTCAGTAATGCATTTAATACAGTTCCACATAGGAAATTATTAGTTAAATTGGAAAAGGGGGGGACATCTACACGGAGCACATCACCAGACACCAGCAGTATCAAGAACGGGCCAGAGCGCCATTGTGAATCAGCGATGAGATGGGAATCGAAAGCCTTTCCCTGATAGATTTTATGTACTGAAGGATTATCTATACCATAACTCTCACTCAATGAGGGTCAACCCGCTTTCATTACTGTATCTACTTCCTACAATCCACACTTAAACGTAACTTTTGTATGAACAACATATCCTTTTACCCGACTGCTTGTATTGTTAACCGTCAAACCTATTACCCTCCATCCAGGATACCACAGATTATGCTTTCCTTGTACGCTCCAACCAAATGCTGTACCCGCTGATAATCTGTACATTATGCTTGGATGTCCAGAAACACTTTTGTTTAAACTCTGTACCTCATTATTTTTTTAAAACATCTTTAATAAAAATTTTAAATATAAGGATTGAAAGGCGAATAAGGAACTGGTTAAAGGAGAGACTTCAGGTCATATTGAAAGGTATAGTGTCAGACTCGAGGGAGGTTACTAGTTGAGTTCCTCAGTGATCAGTCTTGGGACCAATCTTATTTAACATTTTTATTACTGATGTTGGCACAAACAATGGGAGTGTGGTCATAACATTTGCGAATAACACAAAATTGGGAGGCAATGCCAATATTGAGAAGGACCAGAATATCGTACAAGAAGATCTGGATGATTTTGTAAACTGGAGTAATAGAAATAGAATGAAATTTAATAGTGCAAAGTGCAAGGTCATGCATTTAGGGACTAGCGACAAGAACTTTTGCTATAAGATGGGGACATCTCCGTTGGAAGCAACAGAGGAGGAGAAAGAGCTGTGTGTATTGGTTGATCACAGGATGACTACGAACCGCCAATGTGATGTGGCCATGAAAAATGCTAATGCAATCCTAGGATGCAAGATATTTCTGGTAGACACAGGGTAATGTTGTTACCATTGTACAAAGCATTGGTGAGACCTCATCTGGAATATTATGTGCAGTTCTGGTCACCCCATGTTTAAGAAACACAAATTCAAACTGGAACAGGTGCAGAGAAGGGCTAGTGGGATGATCCCAGGAATGGAAAACACATCTTATGAGAGAGACTCAAAGAGCTTGGCTTGTTTAGCCTATCCAAAAGAAGGCTATGGGGAAGATATGATTACTCTCTATATATACATCAGAGGGATAAATACCAGGGAGAGCAAAAAACCTAACTGGCTTCAAGACTGAGCTTGATAAGTTTATGGAGGGGGATGGCCTGATAAGCCTGCCTACAATGGCATGTAGCCGACCTGCGACTACTAGCAACAAGTATCTCCAACAGCTGATGATGGGACACTAGATGGGGAGGGCTGTGATTTACTACAGAGGATTGTTTCCCAGGTGTTTGGCTGGCGGGTCTTGCCCATATGCTCAGGGTCTAACTAATCACCATTTTGGGGGTTGGGAAGGAATTTTCCTCAGGACAGACTAGCAGAGACCCTGCAATTTTTTCAGCTTCCTCTGCAGCATGGGGCAGGGTCACTTGCAGATTTAAAGTAGTGGAAATGGTGAATTCTCTGTAATTTAAAGTCTTTAAACTATGATTTGAGACTTCAGTAACTCAGCCAGAGGTTAAGGGTCTATTACAGGAGGGGGTGGGTAAGATTCTGTGGCCTGCAATGTGCAGGTCAGACTAGATGATCATGATGGTCCCTTTTGACCTTAAAAGTCTATGAGACTACTTAGAGACTGCAAAATGGAATGTGGGAGAGTGCATTATTTCTTCTTCTTTTTTTTTTTTTTTTTTTTTTCCAAAGAAAGGATTATTTCCTTAAAAAACTTCTACCCAAGTCATTTGAGTCTTGACTTTTTATTTAAAAAAAAAAAAAATGCCTAGTTAGAAAAACATCTCAAGGTACATGTACAGAATTAAATTCAATGACTGACATTTAAAAACAAAAGTAAAACCACCCCAAGACACACTCTCCCCAAATTCTGAATAAAAATAAGCCTTGGACTGTCCTGTGCCCTCAAGAATCTGCAAATGTAGGTTAGGTCAGACACCGTCAAAAACTGTCCACTGAGATCGCTTGGGAACTGCTCATCTTTGATATTCCGTTTAGGGACTATTGGCTCAGTTGCTTTAGCTGATCTGTGCTGCTGTGGTACTTTGTGTTGGCCATATGCAGTCTGCCATGTAACCAGGATCCAAGCCATGTAACGCTTCATAGACCAAAATCAAAAGCCTGAATGGCACTTGGAAATGAATCGGAAGCTAGTGCAGTATAAATGTCATTGATCTAACTTTACAGCCCCTTTACAGTACAAGGAGCAGATCCTCAACTGGTATATATTGTCAAGAGCTATGACATTTTATATCAGCTAAGGATCTGACCTCTTCCCCAAATAATATAAAAGGTCCTTAGTATAACTGAAAACCAGCACTAATGTGTCCATTATCAAACTATCGTTTGACCTGTTTCATTTCTTCATTGCTATATGTTAATGCAGAGAAGTATATTTGGGGCAATAGTATTTTACATTTTATAAGAGAGAACTATGCTCACCTCTGAAATGCATTTACTTCTAGAATGGAAGATGGTAATCCTTTAGCAGTACACAGCATCACTAAACTACAGTTTAGGACAGGAGATGAAAATTATTGCATTCATTTGAAACCTCAGGTGACAGGCAGAATGTAAATAAATGATCCTACCTGGAATTCAATCAGAATGCTGTAGTTTATTCATCATTGGCTTCAGAGCAGCTTCAGTAGAGGATTCTACTATTCTATTTTAGACTAGGGTATGAAATCCTGGATCCATTAAAGTCAGTGGCAAAACTCCCATTGATTTCCGTGGGTCCAGGATTTCACCCTAGGATTTTAAGACTACAGGTAGCTATGTATATCAGGGTGAATCTGAAGAGTCCTGAAAGTAACATTTTGAAAAAGTATCCTGAATCGTTTAGCTGTGGTACATAGCATTGCTGTGCAGAAGTGGCTTGCATATTCAGCGAGTCACCTATATCCGCTATCAGACAGGTGTATTCAATAGAGACTAATTGCATGAAAGTTGGAGGTTTTAGTTGTTTTAGAATTTTTGTGGTTCCATCATGTTTCTCATTCAATGTAAGGATTTCAGTCATTAAAGCCATGTTTCATCCTCAGTGAATAATCAGCTGATGAATTTCTTTGGTGTGTCATTTTAGTGAGTCAGAAGCTCATGACTGCTCTTCGCTCTGCTTTTCATTATGCTTCTTGCAAACAAATGGGAGAACCTGTCAAGTCCTCCCTTTTTTACCTTTTCCAATCTTCCAAAGATGATTGCTTCCAGTGAGAGAAATATATCTTTTTTTTTTTTTCAAGAGCCATTTTAATCACAGTTTATTTCTTTGGTTTCAACAAAAAACACTCCATTAGAACGGTGGTTGGAAGTACAGGATAACCAATTGAACAGGATTTTGACCTCTGCAACCAGCTTTATTGGCCAAGTGAAGACTGCAACATTGGCTTACTGCTATGCTGTATACGTGAGATGGGTTCATGGTTTGGCTGGAGAAAATTTGTTCTTATTTTATTTTTATTTCCTTGTGCAGACTATATGTATATCCTTCGCTCAAACCAGTCTACTAATTTTAATAAGTGGTCCAACAGATAAAACTGATTATGGGCGGGCTGGCTGCTTGGTTTGCCGCCTCTCAGCTGGAATGAACAGCCTGTTCTGTTGAAATGGACACCCGCGGTGTTTTGTTTTTAGAACATTTTAATCCCTATTTAAAGACGACCTGTCAGGATAAAATGAACTTAAATTCAGAAATACTGTCTGCTCTTTTAGGGTTGTCCTCAGTATGCTGGAATAACATATCTTCTCATCCTGGCTCTATCTCTTATTTAGGTACTTCTTAGGTACCTATCATCATGGTATATAAGCTTCTAGGTCCTCACAGAGTGAGATGTGTATCTCATGGGAGTACTGCAATCAGAAAACATTTACATTAATGCAGTAAATAAATATCAGCTATTGCTATTAGAAAGGAACCTCAGGTTTGTTCTCGAGTAACTCCCCTGTGATCAAAATTCAGCAACCAGTTGTTGTTTTTTACAACTCCAGTGGATAAATAATATGGCTTGTGCTCAATGAATTGTCTTAGAGGTGAACGATTGTTTGTTTATAAAATATTAAATAATACCATGATGCTTAATTTTGCCTGCATATCCATAAGAAGATCGTCTTTCTTGCTTTACCAGCTTCCGGCTCAGAAAGAAGTGGCAGTAGACTTCCCCCCGCCCCTCCCAAGCCTTTTTTTGGGGGGCCAATGCCATCAGTCAAGAATTTATTTAATCCTCTTCATCAAAAAAAAAAAAAGAGGTAAAACTCACGTGCCACAGTCCAACTCCTTACACTATTCTGGTGGCACAAAAAGACTGGAAAGCAGTTGGCAGAGTTGGCCTATGTCCCCTCCTGGCAGCAGCGCCTGGTATAAAGGGTGTGTTGGGCCTGGCCAGGATGTACAAAGCTCTTGCAGGCCATAGCTGACAGATGCCTCTTGGGAACTGTTACCATCCAGAATACTTTAGAGCAGTCCACAAGGTTCTAAAGAACACTGGAGCTGGTACAGAACCAGACCCATGATCAGGCAACCTTGTGGTCTCCCCTCTCTGGGTGTGCCTGAGAGAATAGCCCATTGTCTTGATAATGTGAGGTTTTAGAATTTAATTTTTTAACATTTAAGTCCATGATCCAAATTGATTATCTGTGTATCTATATGCCCAAATGAATTGTGACCACCTTTTGACTTTGTCTTCGAATTGCTAAGGTATCTTTTCTTCTTTTTGTCACTAGGGTGTTTTTGTCAACTATGTTGTTGGAGATTCAAGTTGGGCTTTTTGTAATGATGAGAATTTTATAACACTTGTCTGTTTTCCTTTCTTATAGATATATTACTGTAACTTTATTGAAGGGTGAATAAAATGTAATTAAAAATGAATGCATGAAGTTAAATATCCAGTAAAATTTGAAATACTTTCTAATATATATATATATATATATATATATATATATATATATATATATATATATTGGTTACAGTATATGAATCCTAATTATTTTATTCCCCACTGATAAAGGTTTGAAATGTAGGAAATGCTTTAAAAATAACAAATTATTTAAGAAAAACAAAAGAAAAAAATTAAGACCTTTAGTTATTCAAACACTTGAAGCCTTAAAATTACACAGATACATTTTAAAAGTAAGATGAAAGAGTTGTTTCCTTAAACACACACACCAAATAAACAAAAAAAAGCAACCTGTCAAGATCTGAGTTCAGAGTTCTGTGTTTCTCCTACAAGAATCGATGAGACCAGATTACCCTAACAGCAGAGCAGGAAGCTGCATTCCCTCTGATGCTGTCAGTGTTAGTGTGCCCAGAAACATAATACCTGGTGGTTAAAGGTGCTGGAAATATTTTTCAAACTTTGTATTTCAAAATGTATTGACAGTGTATGTAACTTTAAATTCAACCCTTGCATTTTGTTAGGACCCAATCCTGCAAACACATGTGCACTTACCTTTATGCTCACCACTAGGCCCTTTGAGGTCAACGACTTCTGTGAGAATAGATCAGGCAGCTGAACCAGAAAGTGAAGTTGGTTAGAAAGGAAAATTCAGCAGAGTATTGTTTTTTCATTTTCCAAACTGATCGTGCAGCAAAACATAAACAACTAATCATATTGGCTGGTATAGTATAAGTACTGCATTTGGGGCCTGATGCGAAGTTCTCTGAAATCAGTGGAAAGACTCCCACAAGCTCCATGGGCTTTTCATCAGACCCACAGTAACACAGGCAAGGACATTTGCTTTGATTAAAAAAAACCTCAAAAAACAAAAATTTGTTTTAATCTGACAGTGTCATTTAAAAAAAAAAATGGAAAATTCTCCAGTTTTACCTCCTACTTGTTTCTATTATCAAACAGTCACTGTTCTTATTTTAGACATGACCTTAGTGTTCTTTCCACAGTACACAGGCTGAATGACATGTTGTTCAAGTTCTTATACAATAATATGATGTATCTGTTTTTATATTTAGCTGTAACTTTTACTCTCCTTATAAACAAGCCCACCTAGTGCAACCACCACCTATCCAGGGAGAGTATTTCCATTCCCCTTGGTTTAATTTGGACAAATTTGGCACAGAACACTGTAGTATTTCCATAATAACATTTGAAACAGGATGCCTGCTGTGTTGACATGTGGGTCTAAAGTGAGTTTTACCATGTGCCAGGAAATTGCATTCTTAAGGAAAATCTAGACATAAATTTTGAACAATCAACACTTACATTTTGAAAAGTCTGGCACTGAGCTATTATATGCCTCATGGATTTTCAGTTTACTAGTTTTTTACTTTATAAAATAACACCCTTTCTGCATTCATATAGACCCTGATCCTCTGGTCTAGCTAAGCTGAGCTCACTACAGGACCGAAGGTGAGGAGAGGGAGCAAAGGTGCCACTTTTATGTTTCCCTGTTACTTAATGTAGCTGGAGATTGGTTTGGGCCCAGCATAAATTAGAGCAGCCTCTGGGTTGCTTAAAGTTACACCAGCGTGTACTAGCTCTGTAAAGGCTGTTACACCAGCCAGGGATTGCTGGAGCTCAGTGCATTCCTGCTGTGCCTCTGCCCACCCTAGCATCCTCACTAAACCAGATGGGGGATGAAAAGGGGTGAAGTAGAGTTGAATATGTCAGCTCTAAACCGACTAGGAATTTCCTAGGGGTAGTCAAATGGGAGGGGTAATCCTCTTCCAAGTGATGCATAGGGCAGTCTGGCCCATGGGCCCTATTTGTTCATTTATTTATTTTATTTTATTTTGAATTATTATGGCACCTAAAAGCCCCAGACATGGACCAGGACCCCACCGTGATAGGTGCTGTATAAAAACAGAACAAATACATAGTCCCAGATCTGTGAGGTAATGAGTGTCTCCCCTTGTGAGATTCTTGAATGCTTTCATTTCCTATGAACTTCCCTGGGAGCTGAGTACAGTCAGCACCTTATAGAAGGCACTCAGCATCTCACAGCATCAGGCCCATAGAAACTGATGTGCATTAAACTTAGAAGGTTAGGTGGCTAGTGCTATGTACAAATTTTTATTGAAACTTGCATTTGCCTAATTATGGGCTCAACAGTATAACTGCCTGCAGTTCATGTGACGCTTTCACCAATCCTTTTTGAAGTGTGTTGAACCTCAGAGACCGCAAAAAGAGGGCATTTAGTGAAGGATTTCACTTGCAGCAGTTTGAGTCTTATTGCTAGGGGACTGTTACAAAACTGGCAAAATTCACCAATCTCCTTGCACAACTCACTAGGTTTTTTTTTTTTTTTTTTTTTAATTCAATACTGCCACCAGCCAGTTTAACCAGTTTAATCAGTAATATTGTGAGCTGGATTTTTTGAGGGATGGGGTAATGATGGAACTCAAAGCAAAACTAAGGGATATGAAACTGTGCAAACTTAATCTGTCAGGAGAGTTCTGTCAAAACTTGTGCCAGTAAAAATCATACAGCTCTATAAATAGTTAAATTTAATTTGTGTATGTGGGCGTGCATACATACATTCATGCATGGGGTCATGATTATGGAAAAAAAATACAGTAATTCTTAACATTTTAAAGACTTTTTTCCTAGAGAACAGTACATTAGGTTCTCTCCTTAGGGCCAAAGATATGTACTCTCTGTTGTCATGAGGAAGCTCAAAGAAAAAGGAAGGGAAAGTATTATGCAGCATAGTGGGACTATAGTAGTCCTTTATCAGTGATACATGGCCAAACAAAGACTGCAATAGAAAACTGAAAATGTATTAGGAGCGGAAAACATGATGTGTGAAGTGTTTCCTTTTCCCTCTACATGTTTATGACAACCAGGCAAACAGAGAGATTTTCATGGAGTGTAAATTTAACCTTTTACATATTATAGTAGGATGATACTGAAGTACTGGGTAATGGACATTATGTGCAGCAGCTTGTGGGATAGCAGTTAGGGGACTAACCATTTTTATTAGTTCTGCTCCTGTAAAACCTGCATTTAATCTGTGATGTGTTAGAATACCACACTCGCTCACAAGTGGAATGGAATGGAAAAGCAGGTGAATGCTTTGGACAGGCAGGCTCTAACATAGTTGAAATGAGTCCTGCCTTAAATGGCAGTTAATTTAGAGTATAAAATGTTTATTAGTTATATTTTATCTAGATTTAGTGCCCGACTTTTCGTTGACTCTTATAATGTTTGAATCAGGCCGATAATGACTTTCAAATTATGAATTAAGTTGATCTTAATGAACAACAGTCTTTTTCAATGGCATTTAAAAAACAAATAAAAATACGTGCGTAGTCTGTTGTTCATCATTGTTTCAGGACAGAGTGGAATTTAGGGTACATTGAACTCATAAAGCCTAGGAATAAAAGCTATATTTGAGCTTCCTTCCCATATTCGTTTGTGTATGATAACATTAGTAGCTTAGTAAATGGTGTAATGGGAATTAAATCAGAATGATAAACGCAGACCTCTAATTGTGCATGTTAATATTTGATATAGCATGGTAGGACCCAGTCCAGTAGTCTGCATCCATGCAAACAATCAATGGGAGTCCAAGTCACTAGAGCCTGCAGAACCTTGCACTTAATAGCACGGATTCAGTGTATGATGTGCCACCAGTGAGCAATGTGCATGATCACATTTATAGCTTGGTTCATGATCTCTTTTACTGATGAAAAAAATTCCAATAACTATTTGCTATGGGTAAAATTCACCCCTGGGCAGAGGTCAAGCACAAGGTCAAGGCATCATTTAAGTTCTCAAAATGAATAAGTGGGATATAAGTGATATTTAAGCCTGGTGCTGGCCCTCTCGGGGGGGGGATGAGCTTTACACCCCAAGCTGATGATAATCTGGGTAGTCACTAGAATGATAGTAGTGTAAATATTAGCCCAACAAAGTAAGAGTTAAGTCTGTAATTGCTTGTGACATTGACATTAAAGCAGGCATTCTTGACAGTCATATTATATTGAAAAACAAAAATAAAATCATCTTGATCCCATGTTCCTAAATGGGTCTGTCATTTACTGCAACTAAAACAGCTGCTGTCTTAGTGTTCTTCACTAACTTCTATTTTTTAACAAAAGAGTTATATGAGAAATGAATGTAATCGATACACAGGTCTGTGATAGGCAATCAAATATTTGTCCCCTAATAGAAATTCATAGAAAGAATATGAACAAATATTGTGTTGTAGAAAGGACATAGAACTGAGTTAACTCTATCCTGAGTGTGAGCCACATTTGGTACTAAATTGTGCTTTTAAGGCACAGCCTTTGTTAAGGAATGATGTTGGGGTGTGAAAAGTTGTGCTGACCTGTGCAAAGGGGCTTGTGGTTTTGGCTTCTCTAGAGAGATTGTCATTGACAACAGCACTAGACTTGCATGGTCTTTGTGTTTCCTGAGCATAAGGACTGTGATTGGGGCCCAGGCTTTCCTCAGAGGCATGAAGGATGAAGACTTCTTGTACTCTTCTCATCTCATAAGCATGTAGAGCCAGCTATACACAAGGCGCTTTTTCCCGCTTTGTACATTTTAGTCACTTTGTAAGTGACAGTAGTAAAAACTGGGGTTATGTACCTGGAGCTCCCAGTTCCAGGCCATTTTTAGGCCATTAACTGGTCTAAAAAAGAGAGAAAAGCACTACTCCTAGTGAGAACTAATGGTAATTGTGCTCTGAAGTTCAAATGGTAGAGATGAGTGGGTTTTTTTGGTATAAAAATTGTGAGTTCTATTCCCCATATGACATGCAAGCAATTGGCTAAAGACCATGCTATCTGAGTGTACATATATATGACCAACTATCATTGCAATTTAAACAGGGTTTTCCTGTTTGTAGGTTGGATTCAATGCCCATGCCTTATGCTTTTGTCAATATAAGCAGTGCTATGCTGAGAAGAAGCAGACATCTTTTATCTTTTTTTTCCATGACCACTGTAATTGATCATTTAAAGGCACTGTCCATTTGTAGTTCACTTGAGAAGGAAAAGGTTATTAGTCCTGCATAAATATTTGAAATTCCAAAACTCAGGTGTTTTATTTTTCTCTCACATGACTTTTCAAAAAAGAGTGGACGGTATCTCTTTTCTTTTATCATGGCTATAATCCAGATTCTATTTTCAGTCAGAAGAAATAGTAGTTATATCATTTGATGGTTGAATTTTGGAAATTAAATGCAACACTACAGGAATGCAGTTTGGTTTTTATTTTAGATATATTTGAGTATCTTTTTAAAGAGATGCTGTCAACTTAAGATTATCACAAGAAGTCTAAAAAAATAATAAAATGTTTCAATTACAGGTGTCATAAGTAACACCTAAAACTATTATAATGGCAAAAGATAAGAAAAATAGTTTTCTTCCCCCACCCCACCCCCCCTTGGCTTACTTTGTGTATTTGATTGTACTCTGTATAGAAATGGGATACTTTGATTGTAAAATCAGGAGTATTTTAATTAATTAATTTTAAAATGACTTGTTTTCAAGTAGAGAATGCCCTTTTTAAATGTGTGTATTTTCTCCATTCAGTCCAATCTGCCAGAGGGTGAAATTCACCACTGTGCAGAGAGCGAGCACAATGCCTGAGTACATCTTAATTCCAATTTAGGTTCTCAAAATAGGGCTTACGTAAATCTTGAACCCTATGTAGGCCTCATGCTGGCTCTCTGAACAGCGGTGAATTTCGCAAGTGCTCTTTTACTATGCAGACATCCTGTAATGCCAACTCTTTTCAGGAATGTTTGTTAAAATAGTGTTTTTTCTTTGAATTTTAAAGTCAGTAGATGAATTTAAGAAAAATGTAACTATGTAAGGAACATGATTTTTGTCTTTTAACTCCATATATTTGTATCCTCCCAAAACAAGATAGAAGAAATAAATTAATTAATTAATTTAAGGACTCATTAATTTCTCCCCTTACTTTTGGCTCAGTGTTTTCTTTCCAGTTGCCAGTCTTTCCATGCTATGCTTCACTTAGACCCACAGGCAACATCTGTGAGAAACCTCCATTATTTTCAGCTGAATGTTGGGATGCACTGTACAGAGATGATAGTAATCATGCTCTGTTTTACAGGATGTTTGATCTACATCCTAGGACAGTTGAGATGTTAATAAAATTCTTTGTAATTACAACTTTTTTTAAAAATGAGAGTGCCAACCAATAGGGTTGTATGACATTTACAGAAAGACAAAGGAATCTTGTTAGTGTGTCAGCAAGTGAATATAGTTAATATAAGTAGGAATTCCAAAAGGACAATGTCATTATGGATTTTTACAGCCTGTGATGATGCTGGTAACCTGAAAAAGTACACAGCAGCCAGGGTTTTTACTTCCTACTTTCTTTCCTTTCTGTGCGGTCAGATAACCACCATGAAAGGTTTGACTTCTGGAAATAAATGGTCTGAACTGGCATCTTTCTGTTAATAAATTATACAAATTGTGAACTGAAATCTGTTGGAATTGATTTTACACAATGAAAGATTCTCATTTTCTGACTTCCAGTTTTCTTTTTGCTCTTACTTTGCAAGTGCTATTGAAAAGCTGTGTGGTGAGAAATCAGCTGTGCTTCATATTCTTGTTAATGTTCTAGCTTTGTGTAAGGGAAGAGCAGTATATTTGTGTGTACCTCGCATACCTATTACGCTTACAGCATGACAGAGCTGTGTGTGCGTCTCTCTCTCGGTCTCCAAATACTGTCCTTAAATGAATGGAATGTTATTGTCAAATGTATTCAGTTGTGTGGATGCAACCCATAAAGCATTTAAGCTTGGAAGAAGAGAAAGGTGGAGGAGACATAAAGAGGAAGAAAGATGATTTGGTGTTGTCAGATGATCCAGGAATATTTTAAATGGCAAGATTAGTAAATTCACTCAAATATATGGTCAGGAGGCCCTTGGTTATTTTCATTACATTTGATTTGATTGCTTGAGGTTCTTCCATCCCAACTAGATTGGCCTGTTTAATATGAGATTCAAATTTATGGCTGGATGTAAGCTTCAAGTGTTTAGGGAAATGGATAGTGACATGCCCCCAAAGCTTGATTAGGACGCCCAATCCACAGGCAAGATAGAGCCTACCAACAGAGGCTGCAAGAGTTTTGACCTGATCATAGCTCCACTTTTTATGAAAATGGAGCAGGAGATGACACTTTGGCAGGCGGCTGTTGCCTGCATGTGTGTAAATAGATAGTTGATCGATATGGAATCAGTAGATGGTGCTGAAGATTTTATGCAGCATAGTTCTTGGGCTTTGTAGGACTGATGAAGGTTGTTGGGCATTGCAGATGGCTTCAGTGCAGTTTTTTACATGCAGCTCTTAACATCAGTTGAGCAAGCCATGGGATCTCAAGTTATGCAATCCTGGGGCATGAAGAATATCACAACTGCAGTGGTCACCATTAAAATCCTGACATTTACTGTTTGTTTTAAAGTAATTAGTTGTTACCCTAATATACCCAGTAATAAGTCTACACTGAAACCTCGTACTCTAAAATGATCATTGCTTACTCAATAAATAGAAATATTTTAATGGCTGCCAGCATAGATCCCAAGTGTTGCTCATAGTCAGAGAAATGTCAGTGTCTGTTATCTGCTATGGGGATTAGCTTCCACATGCTCTTTTGTAAAGCACATTATTTGTTTCAGTGACTTTGCAGTTGTTATGGGCTTGATTCAACTTCCGTTGACTTCAGTGCATTTTGGGTCAAGTCCTAAGCCACTTCACCTTATATTGTGTTGTATCCTGCTTGCTATGCTCTTGCAAGTATTTAAGTGCACTAGGTTTCAAAAGTGTTCATTAGGTCATTGGCAAAGTATTTGCTATTTGAGGAAGAAACCATCTTCACATGGAGAAAATAGATCTAGTGTTTTAGTAAAATACACTTTTAGCAGTAAGATATTCACCCATATTTAGATTATGTTTTAATGGTCAGCCTAAATGAGGCCACAGGGAAAGGATAATGTATCTTCAAAGAAACAATTAAGTTGATTATGTTCTTTCTATTGGTGGAAAACGGCTGTGGGTTTAGATGCAGCTGTCAAGCTTTGTTCCATGCCAATGTAGCAGGTTTCAGTGTGAGTCGAATACTTCTCTTGCGCAGCAGTGTGCTGGTGATGTGCTGGTTTCTAATTGCCTTAGTAATTTTAGAGATTTGTTGATATCAGCCAGAGAAAAAAGGGAAGCGAGAAAGAGGCATCCCTACAACATTTGTATTCAACTGTTATATCTCATTGTATTTTCATGGATGTAGTAATTATAGCTGAGATCAATAAGTTATTTTGTACTGCCATCTGCTCATTTTAAAAGTATTTCTTTAAACACTTAATTATTGTTCCCCTGATTGAAATACAGTTCCATCTTCAAGCACATGCCATATGGGAGGCATATTATGTGTATTTACTACATACCTGCTAGCATAAATAGAGACATTTGGGAGTAAAGAAGATACATAATTAACTTCATTGAACTAGGGGAGATTTTTTGAAGGAACAAAATAGAAAAATAGTGAATATTATGCTAAAATTTAGGAACTATTCTTCCTAAATTGGAATATATTCTTGTTATACTGTATGCAATCAACTTCTAAAATTAAATTTTCAAAACGTGGTCTCCAAGTGACTATGGGCATGCATGAATGTAGACAAGAGGAAAATTTTACATGCAATGCCCTCCCCCCCATTTTCATTTGGTTTACACACAAACATAGAATTTTTTGCATGTAAAATTCTATTATTTGAGTGCAGAGTCACAGGGTACAAAAATCACATGTGCAAGAGATTTTTGTTGTGTGCAGGTGGAGGCTGGATTGAGTTCCTTTGAAAATTTGGGACCAAATTCTGTGTTGGCAGAACTCCATCAATGGCATTCTGCCAGCAGAGAATTTATCCTTTAGTCCTTAAGGTACTTCTAGCGGATGTTCTACCTCTGATTTATTAGCAGCTTTTGATACAATTGATCACAGGATATTTATTTAACATCTGTCCTCCACATTTGGTACCTAAGGATTTGCGCTCACATAGCTGACTCAGACCTCACTAGTCAATTGTTTCAAGTTTTTGTTGATAAGAATTTCTTGTTCTTCCAATTAGCACAGTGATGTTCTGCAGAACTTGGGAGTTGGGCCAAATGCTGTTTTCTTTACATTGACTGCCAGTTGGTGCTTTGATTAAATTTTTCTGAAGACTGTCTACACGTTTCATGATATTTAGCCATTATCTAGGCCTGGAATCTTTAGAATCTTTTATTCTGAAAAGTGGGAACTGGAAATACATTTTAACCTAAATAAATATAGACAGATGTTTGATGGCGCCAATCATCAACAATATATATATTTATTTTTAAAATAATAATTCAGGTTTTAAGCAAAATCTTTGAAAATTGTCTCCTGCTTTACTTGCTTGCCAAAACATGAATAGAAAGACTCACGTTTCTCAGGGAAATGATTTATAATTTACTAATTTATAGCTGTAACTTGTTAGGATCAGCCATTTGCCCGGTTGCTTAGGGCAACACTACCACTACATTTGACCCAACAGTAGGGTGACAGATAGCGAGTATGAAAAATCAGGATGGAGTGGGGGGCAGTAGGTGCCTATATAAAAACAATATCGGGACTGTCCCTATAAAATCATGATATCTGGTCACCCTGCGCAGCAGAGACCTGTATTTCTCCTAGTAAGACTTGCTAAAATCACCAACACCTAAATCAGTGTGAGAAATATGGGCAGCTACTGGCACTGTTTGGATGTTAAAGACCCCATCAGCACTTGCAAGAGAAATTCAGTTCCCTGAACTCAGGTCTTAGCAATTAAAAAGATTTTCAGTCCACCTTAAAACATGGACTAAGCTGATATTTTTATTTAATTCTTTCTTTTCTTCTTTTGGGTGGTTTTCCAGCATAATTTCTGTTTTAGCAGTGAGAAACTCAGTTCTTTTAAAATAAGATTGATTATTTCCTTCTTATGGGCCAGATTCTGATACACTTAATCATGCTGAGTAGTACCTTATTCTACACTAGTGATGATGCTGATGTCACTTCCGTTTTGTGGAGGATGTTGACGATCATAATTTGTACTAATTGGTCTTTGCATGACTCCATAGACCAATTGAGGAGGAGCAACATTTAATGCACTGGTGACAGAGCCATTTGCCTAGTTGCACTGACTGAGCTGCACATTGTTTCCGTGCCTGGTGCTGGGCTTCCAGCTGCTCAATGCAATTCTTCTCAAAATCACGGGCACCCATCCTTACGGCATGGTGCCATGCACTCCAATCAATTGCCGGTTGCTCAAATTCAAGTCAGAAAAGTTCGTTTTGTGCAGATTTTGTTTCAGGATGATTTTGAAGCATTTAATTTGTCCTCCACACTTATGATTGCTGGAGCTTACTTTGGAATATAAAACTTGTTTTGATAAACAGATCTTAGGCATATGAATTACACAGCCAGGCAATCTCAATTGGGTGCAGATCAAATGAGCCTTTATGTTGACCGAACCAGCTTTCACCAAGACTCCTGTGTTGGAAGTCCAGTCCTTCCATTTGATGCACAGCAATCGTCATATGTGTTGCAAATAGAAACTGGCAAGCTTTTTAATGAGAGATTGATAACAGGTCCATATTTCACACCCGTAGAGCAATATTGAGAGGACAACAGTATTGCAGACCTTGATTTTTGCCTGCAGACAGATTCCATGTTGCTTCCAGATTCAGTGATGGAGCAGACCATATTTGGTGTTGGCTTTCTTAGTTTACTCATCCACTTCATGGTCGATTGTTGTTTCATTGTTCAACATGCTGCCAAGATAAGTAATCAGTTTGACAACTTGGAGTGTGGTAGTTTACAAGCTTATTGACGGGTCTCGGTGAGGTTGTTGAGGAGGTGGCTGTTATATAATCTTGGTTTTCCTTTGGCTGATGATGAGGCCAAAGTTACAAGCCACAGCAAAGCAGTTTGTGTGATCTTATAGCGCTGCTTCAAAGCGTGCCATCAAGGCACGATCATCGGCGTAGAGCAATTCCTGGATCAACACTTCTGTCCCATTGGTGTTTGACCGTAGATTGGAAAGATTAGAGAGTTTACCAGTGCAGAAGCAAGATGCCATTAAAGAGCCACAAAGGGCTTCCTCTAGCCTTACAGCAAAGAATAGACTAAAAAAGGCCAGGATCAAGAACACATCCTTGCTTCATCCTATTCATGACTGGAAATGTTTGTTAGATCACCATCAATGCTTACACTTCTAGCCATACCTTCAGTGAGTTGCTGAACGATGTTAATAAATTTGTATGGATATCCAGCAGTGCAGTTGACCGTTTTGAATGCCTTGGCTAAATTGAGAAACACGACGTACAAAGGTTAGTGCTGTTTATAACACTTTTCCTGTAATTGTTGAATGATGAAAATTATGTCAACAGTGCTCTCTTAAGTACGAAAGCCTCACTGTGACTCAGATAGTACATTATTGATGATTTGGGTCAAGAGTTGGTTAAGCAGAATATATGCAAGAATCTTGCCAGCCAATGAGCTCAAAGATCTACTGCAGTAGTTACCACAGTCACTCTTTGAGCCTTTATGCTTATAGATAGTGACAGTGTTGGCATCTTTCTGTTGTGGTATAGTTTCTTGAAGCCAGACATTTAAGAAAATTTCAAAAAGTCTGTTAATGAGACTATTTCCTCCATGTTTGAAAACTTCAGCTGGAATAGCATCGGGACCAAGCGATTTGTTGTTTTTCATGACTTGAACAGCCTTCAACCTCGACTCATGAGGGTAGATTGGCAAGTGCAATAGATATGGGCTGTTTGTGCCATTATCCAGTGACTCATCGGAAACAGTAGATAAACAATTAGTTGAACAAAAGTTCATTAAAACATTCACGCCACCATTGGTAGATAGCAGTGCAATTTGTGATGAGATTCACCCTGAGGACTTGTTAGTGGTGTTAAGGCAGAGCAGGTAGGATTGTATACAGCTTTAACCTCATGATAGAGACCATTAGAATCATGTTTATCAACAAGGGTCTGTAGTTCATCTGCTTTATGGTCAAACCACATATTTTGCGTTTGGCAGAGTTTGCTTTGGAGCATGCTACAAGCTGCCTTATATCTAGCCTTTTTTGACTCAGAGAGTGCGTCAGCTAAAAGTGTGGCATGTGCTTGTCACTTGACATCAAGGATATTCAGTATTTCAGGACCACTATCATTGAACCAGTCTACAAGACGGTGTTTTGTATACCCAGCACAGTCCACAACAATGTTATTGATTGACTCATACAGGGATACTCATTCAGCAGATACGTCATCACTGATCACTGGAAGAGTTTCTAAAACAGTTAGGTATGTTGAAAATTGTTTGGCAATTGACAGCTCTTTCAGCCAGGCAATATTTACACACTTAACTGACTGGTTTTTATGCATTTTCAGACAAAGAGAGGGGAAAGCTTTGATCATACAAAATGGTGGTCAGTCCAACAATCAGCTCCGCGTAGTACCTGAGTTTTGTGCACATCTGGTAGGTTGCGCTGTCAGACCAACACATAGTCAATCAGATGCCAGTGACACGAGCAAGGCTGCATCCGGATCATTTTGTATTTGTCAGGGATCAGAAGACAGTGTTTGTAATAACTTGATGGTGCTCAACACAGATCAGCAGCAGAAGTAAGCCATTGTTGTTTGTCTTGCTGATACCATGTTTGCCAAGTACGCTGTGCCACTTAGAATCATCACAGCCAACACAAGCATCACCTAAAATAATCAGCTTGTCCTCATAGGACATCAGTCAGATCAGGTCATTTAGTTTGGAATAAAATTGCTCCTTACCTTTATCAGAGTTAGACATTGTCTGTGCATAAGCACTGATAAAAGCGTATTGACTCCCTCTCAGGAGCAGTCGGCACTTCAGCAGTCTGTCATTTATACCGCTGCATAGGCTGTCCAAGTGAGAGACAAGATTCTTTCTGATTGCAAAGCCAACTCCTGTGTCACGTGGCTTGTTTTCTGGGAGTCCCTTCCAGAAGGGAGTGTACCCAGCACTCTCCTTGGTCAGTTCACCCTCTTCGGCAAGTTTCATCTCACTCCATGCCGCAATGTCAATTTGATATCTTTCAAGCTCTTGAGCAACTAGAGCAGTGTACCTGGCAGGATGATCAGTTTGGTTTGGATGATCAAGGATTGTACACACATTCCACGCCACAACATAAGAGACAAAAAGAAACTTTTCCAGGCTTCTTTGAGTTTTGATCACATGATGGGATGGCCACAGTATGCTGGTCAGAGCTTCTTGGGGATGAGCAATTTTTAGGGTACCTTTTCTAGTCCCCTCTTCGGATTAAGGTCTGCTGTACTGTTCCTGAATAGAGAAGCCGAGTAGATCAAGATGCAGGGCAACCAAAGTCTTGACCTGCCTGCACACAGGCTCACAACTGTGACTAGCAGTGTCCATCGCTTGTCACTTTCACCGTTCCCCCATCACCATGGGACTTGTTGGCTTGTTGAAGGAGAATTTGTTTAAAGTAGACAAGCCGTTGCGCACCTATTCACACACTCTTTCAGCCAACAAGACCATTTCCAGTTACAAGGTAACTAAGAACAACTGAAGGACTTGCTGGCTCCTGGTTTATTTTTGGAGTGACCTTCTCGTGCCCAGTTGCCCCGTTTAATGAGCCTGGTCTGAGCCCTGTTAGCTAGGATGTTTCAAAGTAAGCAGCATCACTGGAGTTGATTGGACTATTTGGAGAGTAACTACTCAGCATGAATAAAAGTAGCAGAATCTGGCCCTATATGTCCAAAAGTATATTTATCTGACTGTCTACAGCAAATTCTTTAGATAATTCAGTGTGATTATTGCAATGGCTTATTGCTTCTTTTCTCTTTAGTTTGCAAGGTGCTCAGATTTAGGTTGCTTGCCTATTTATTTTTAGCCCTATCACTTTCACTTGACTTTTCATTCAGGAGTTTACACCGGATACGTCTGGTGACCTATACAGGTGCTGGTGAGTTGACCACAAGAATGGGAACCCATCCTGCATTCCTGTCCCCATGCTGACTCACGGTTTGACCTTAGGCAAGGTATTTAACTTCTTTTCCTCAGTTTCCTCTTTTGCACAATGGGAGTAATAGTTACCTCGCTCCTTCACCTGGATGTTACGCTGATTGATTAGTGTTTGCAAAGCTCTTTGAAATGTTAAAAATGAAAAGTATTAGGAATTATTATCCCAGAGTAAAATTTTCAAAAGCACCTGAGAGTCCTGTTTTCACAAGTGTTGGGTTTTTTTTGGTGCCTAAGTCTCACTGACTTTCAATGTATAAGGCTCCTCATTGCCTAAGTCACTTTTCAAAATGAAAAGTGCTGGGGTGCTTTTGAAACTTTTATCCATGGATGATAATTCTTTGTACTTTTCATGTTCAGTATTTCAAAGAGCTTTCCAACCACTCATTAATCATCATAACATCCAGGTGAAGCAGAAGGGAGGTAACTGTTACTCCTACTGTACAAAAGAGGAAACTGGGGAACTGATAAACAGAAAAACCAAAATAAAACACTTCAATATTCCCAAGTCAGAATGTTTCATTTCAATCTAAAATGCTAAAACAAAACGTTTTGCCATTTCCAAATTAAATTTTTTCAAAATGTTTTGTTCTGCAATAGTAATTCAACTTTTGTCCCAGTTCAAGACAAAACAAATGTTGACATATCAGAATTTAGAATCAATGTTTGTTGTGCATGAATAATACAGTATTTCTTCCTTAAATTTACAGCAAACAACCTAAGGGTAAACACTGAATATTACAGGGATTTTCAGCTGAATCTGTTACTTGGTATACAAATTAAAATTAATTTAAAATTAGACCTTTAAGAAAAATGTTTTGTTTTGTGTACCACCTTTTTCTGATCCTTCTTGGTAATAAATGGTTGCTTTGTTATCCTTCACACTCTCAACAGAGTAAAAACTCATTGTAAGGCAGTGATTGACATATATTTGAAGAAATTGTGGAGGCTCAAAACTTGACCTGGCTCTTTCCTTTCTTACCTCTATTGTGAATTCAGTATAATATTATATTTGCAATTTTTCATATATTTCTGTAAGTAGATAAATAACCCTGAGCCACAAACTTGCCTTTCATGTGTATCTATAGTGGGGCAAAACAAATGATCAGAGAGTGTACAAACTTCTGGGTTCTTGAGCAAGCTACCAACCCTTTAAATTTCATGCACCAGTAATGCTAATACAATTGGAGCACTAGTTGTGAAATATATTGATAGAAACAAAACCAAGGAAATTCCTTCTTGCAAAAAGGCAGTGGTAGACTCTAAAAGGGTCCCATCTGTTGCAATTAACATTTATATTAAATGTACTATGAAACATTTTAAAAGCTGGAAAATAAAGTGCATTTAGTAAGTAGTAATTTCTCATGGAGTTTGTGTCAACAGTATGAAATAAGAACAATTCCATTGAAATGAATGAATTTTGATCAAAATTAATTATGCACAATGCACAGGGGGTGTATTCATATGAATTAATTTCATATGAATATTGGAAGACTAGAAAATGTGTACTGTTAGACTCAAATACACTACTGGTGTACACAGAGCACCCATCGCAATGGCGCCCCAATCTCTGCTAGGATTTCTAGGCATTTCTGTAATGCAAATAATAATAATAATAATAGATTTTTGACTTAAGTGGAGTTACTGCTTCTTTTGCTGGTCATGAATTTGGACTTTGTGCTTTGCCTGAAATTTGGAATGAAGTCAGAGGTGATCAAGATGCTGTTTAACATCATGGTGACAAAATAGCTGAAGACGGCAGGGCACCCTTTCAGAGATTTTTTTTCTTTTTTGGCTTGTGATTTTTAGAACTCTGAAGTATTGTTTATTTTGACACCTGAAGTTTTTAAGGCCATGTTTGTGTGTTTTGTGGGAAAAGCAGTAAAATGTGTTAATGGCAAAAGAACTTGGTGTCTGAAGTTATCTTAGGAAGCTGTAGTTTATTATAAATTATCCCAAGATTGTAAATAATATGTGAATTTAGAAATTCTGATTATAAAATTTTGATGCATTTCTAAAAGCTTCACTGAGCTCAAAATGGAATTTAAAAGTAACATTTCATTAGCATTTTTCAGGAATGCTGTTTAGTCTACTAGGCCTGAATTTAGAAGTTCCACAAACAAAAGAAATACCTTAATTTTTGCAAGAATATTTAGCTAACAGTTTCAGCAACAAGAGCTGATGTCTACAGCAAAATAACAGAGCTGCTAAATGTTATTAAATCATAGTAATTGTGGCTGAGTTAAATCCCAATCCTTCATCAGGATCCTGCCCCCACGTGCTGGCCTCCTGACTTTGACAGAACTCTGCAGGGGCGCAAAGGGTTCACATTAGTGGGTCCCAGTGCAGATGGGCCTTTAGTACACATCAAGGTTTATTTTTCTATATAAATGGCCAAAAAAGTCAATGTGATTCTTGCCTTTTAAAAATTATGCCGGTGCTTAGTAAAGACTAGACAAAACCAGTGTAAGTGAATAGACCTTTTGGCTCATACTTTTCCAGTAAATAAAGAATGTAAAGTGGCCTGAAATAGTATTTTGCACTGATTGACTTATGAAATGATGTAACTACAACCACATTTTAAAATAATGAATTGAATTTAATAAAACCAGTGCATCAAAAGGTTGTTGAAGAGTTGTGCAAGTTTACTGGTCTAAAACCTAAGCTTTACGACCCACTTCTTCCTATGTTCCCCTCATTTGGATATACCTTAACTCACCATTATTATTACTTATTATTTGTATTGCTCCACTAGTGCATACAGGCACAGGTCAAGATTGGAAGCCTATTGTATTAGGTACTGTATAAACATATAGGTAGAGACAGTCCCTGCCCTGAAAAGCTTCAGGCTAGGTCTATGCTAGAAATTTTTGCTGATATAGTGGTGTCACTCAGGGTTTTTTCCTCCTTTTTTATACATTTTTATATTGGTAAAAACTCTAGAATAGATGCTTTAATACTGGGGGAAAAAAGTGCTTTTGTGGATATAACTTATTTCACTTGGGAAACTGGTAGTATAAACTATATCCGCAAAAGTGCAGAACCTGCATCTACGCTAGGAAGGTTTGCTGGTATAGCTCTACCGACAAACTTTTTCTAGCGTAGAGCTGGCTTCAGCTTAGGCTGCTAAAAACACAAGATACATTACAGATTAGAAGGCATACAGCTGAATAGTAGCATTGGTGTACCAGGTCCCAGCACAGAGGCTTATTGTTAAGATAGAAAGTGAACTCAGAGTGCTAGCCTCAAAAGCTTGCAACAGTACCAAAAGGAGAGACTGGGAAT
Organism: Emydura macquarii macquarii; assembly: GCF_026122565.2. Lineage (NCBI taxonomy): Eukaryota > Metazoa > Chordata > Testudines > Chelidae > Emydura > Emydura macquarii. The sequence continues at coordinate 205,918 of NW_027132962.1, forward strand.
GATTATGTGAAAAGATGTGCCAGCATTCAGATATTGGTTGAGGACTCTAGGTGTTCTCTCACTCCAATAATTAATCATCATTTAAATTTTCTCCATAACATTATACTTAGCAATTATCTCAGACTAGTAAAGAATTGTTTTACAATACAACCAGTTTCTCCTGACCATTCCCTGCTTTCCCCTGAAAAATGAGTCAACAGAAGTGGTAGGAGTTGTTTTGTAATTAGGTCCCTAGCTGCTTGCTGGACTGATGAAGTTGTGTTGTGTAATAATCTGAAGTTTATTTTGTTAGCAGACTTTACTTTCCAAATCTTTCCCCCCTTCCAGCACCCCAAGGTACAGCTCTACTGGATCAGTTACCATCTGCTCCAGTGTTTGCATTTAGCCTGCAGGGCCAGTGATCTCACAAATATTTCCTGTAAATGGAATCCCTCATGCCAGGCCTGTCACACAATAGATATATAATTGGATAAGTCCTAAACTGGAAACTGCAAACAATAATAATAAGAAAACATATTGTTTTGTATGTGGTGCATGAATCACTCCAAATGGGGATGTTTGTTGTTTACATATGAAACTTAAGTATCTTTTTCTTTTCTGTTTAACAATAATGAAATTAATTTAATAGCTAAACCTTCCTAGCGTAGATGCAGGTTCTGCACTTTTGCGGATATAGTTTATACTACCAGTTTCCCAAGTGAAACACAGGTGGACATCTGTGTGGAGCATGTGTATCTATCTACTTATGCTTGAACACACCTGCCCTGCCAATGATTTTTATAAGATACCAGACTAGATGGTGTGATGTTAGCTTGTGGAAAAGAAAGTGGGGAAAATCCAGGCTGCCCTTGTGCTATTCAACAAAAATCTGCTTCATTTAAAAAAATAAAAACAAAATATATGTCAGTGGTTTGGGTTTTTAAAAAATGAAGTGATTTTTAGACCTTATGAAATGTGACTGATTGATAGCCCTGGAGATTGAAGCCCTCCCTGTTTATTGTCCACAGAACATACGCAACAGGGCAGTGCCATTACAACCTTTGGTATCCTGTCCCACTAATGGGCCTCACCCCTAGATGGGACAGTGAAGGTAATTCAGAATTCACGTCCGTCTTTAGATTCTCTGCTAAAACTGCCAGCAAAGTGCTAATTGGTTTGGATTGTGGGCATATCCTCTTTGACTTGCATTGAGACCGTTTATGCAGTGAGACAGACACCATTTTACATAAGAAACTACCCCAATTCCATGTGGCATACCCTCCTCCCTTACGAATAGCTCCAGTGTTCATCTCTGCTGAGGCTCATAGTTTTCCCAAGCAGAGTGAAACTGATCCAATTCTTGTCAGTCTTACTGATTCCCACCAAATTTTTAATGGCAGTGGGAAAATGACCAGTGATAATGATTTCAGTCTGCTGCTGCTTCAGAAAGTTATAAATTGTAGCAGCAGCACTAGTGCCATTTGTTTGCAGACTCAGGAAGACAGCACTTCATTGGTTCACATTATCAAGGCAGCGTCACAGCTGGAAACTTAATTTTTAAAAAATTGAAGCTTAAATGCCACAGAAATTGATAGTTTAGTTTTAGCCCTCCCAGTTGATTAACCAAGGAAATTTTTTCACTCACCACAGGCTGAATGAATTATTCAGACTGTGCTCATGCTATTATTCCAGTAGTAACCAGTTTACAAATATATTTTCCATTTTGTTTGAGGGAGTGAGTATACAGTGCACTAGTCATAATTTGAAACACCACTCCAAGATGCACAACAGAGCATCAAAAAAGGAATTGAATTTACTTTCAGTGAAGGAGAATAATTGGTTTTTATACTTTAAAAAATCCCCAACCAGAAGGCTCATCTGTCTCTGAAAGATAAAGGAATTGAGTTAGAATCTGAGTGCCCTAATTGAAAATAATAGTAGTAATAATAAAGGGACTGCTCTGTATATTTTTCCGAACAGACTATGTCATTTATGTACTATTCTAGGCTTATTTATGATAAATGTTGATCAAAGGACCAGACAGAATAAGCCATTGAATCCTTTTAAATTCCAGGATAAAAGGATTAAATTTTATCAATGTAGCTCATCCGCCTAGCTGTCTTTCTGCTTTTTTTCTTGCATGCTTTTTTTTTTTTTTGAAACTTTAAAAGCCTCTTATTTTGGATTTTATGTTTAGCATGGCTAACACTATCAAAACTGAGGGTGAAATCTTGTCTGATTTAAGTCAATAGCAGTTTTCTTATTGACATCAGTGGTGCCAGCATTTTACCCACAATGCCTTTTAGGTTCCTAAATCCATATTCAGTCCCCTAATTAGAAGTGGCCTGATTATCAGAGGTGTTTTTCACCACCAGCTTCCATTGAGTTTAGTCTGAGTTTTAGCTCAATACTGTCCTATGCCGTCTAAAATAAACCTGAATAACCAAAATTTGATGCCATTAAAAAAAATGTGGGCCTTAATCTCTTTGAGTAAAACAAGGATAATACTTTCTCAGAGGTGGTGTATGAGGTTCAGTGTTGTACAATACTTTAAAGATGTGAACGGTTAAATGTTATCTAACTTACAATATCATTGGAGACTTTGATTGCCATATCCTTCTTATTTTCTGTTACACTTTCTGTGGAGTGCTGATACCCTTTGGGAGCATGGTTTTTCTTCCTTTTTCTGTGTTTGTATATATATTTTGTAAAGACAGATAGGTACATAATAGTTATAGGCAACCTTGGGCTTTACATAAATTAATATGATTCTCTTTTCATGTTAATGCACAAATAGGATCTACTCTATTAGTATGTTTAATATTGTGTAATAAAATATAAAAACATTTTTAACCCCAAAGAAAATTGAAATGTAGTTTTTGTTTTCTCTTAAGAGGCATTATTGATTTTGTTAGAGAATTCAGTTCAAGCTTCTGTCTCTCAAGGCACTTCTACAGGCCTCATTACTGTAGTGTCTGAGCGCTTAATATACAAAGAATTTAGCCTCACAACATCTTCTGTCTTCTCCTTTTTACAGGTGGAGAGCCAGATCATCATCTCCAGCTTTGGCTGCTTTGTGCTGTGTTGGCCACACAAAGCAGTTGTAAAGCAGCCCTAAAGGAGTACCTGAGCTTTCTCTATCACAGCAGGCAGCCCTCAGATGGGTTAGACTGATTCTGGGGCACTCACTTCCCTACCCCCTTCACTTAGTGGTGGGAGGGGATGGGACTGAGCATACCCAGTGTAATTTACAGTAGTCCCATAAGCTGCTCTACATTACACTGGGGGCCATTTAGGCCCCCTGGCCAGCCCAGGATCGGGGAGAGCATAAAAGTAGCATAGAATCCACCTTTCCCAGTCACCACTCTGCTAAGCTGCCCTGGGTGTAAACATGGTGCATTTGAGGATCTGGTGCAGAAAACTCAGGTACAGAAAAATTAAGGCCCCAATCCTTCCACATCATGCTTAGTTTGACTTCAGGGGAACTATTCACGTGCATAAATCTTCGTTACTCTAAGTGACTTGCACAAGATCACACACAAAGTAGGTGGCAGAACCAGGAACTCAACCCACATCTTCTCAGATCTAGACTAATGCTTTAACCATAAGACTATTCGACCTTTACCAGAAAAAAAAACAACAAAAAAACCCCAAACCCCACAACCATTTAAAAAAAAATTTTTTTTTGTATCTTATGGGACAGTTTCTGCCCTGATTTACATCCCATATAACTGATTAAAATCAGTGGGGTTACCCAGGAAGTCATGGTACAATTTTCTCTTTGAGTTTACTGTCTATATAATTCTATTGCTAGGACTTCTCATAAAACATCTTGCTGCGTTAATTAACACATTTATCTCTATTTAAAAAGCACTCGCCTAGAGAGAGAACTGAGTACTGATTTATGGTTCTTTAATTAGTTTGCTTCGAAACAAGCTGCCCTTGACTTATTGGTTCATAAAGGGAATTGCATTCTTACTCCACACAGCCTTGGTAGTCTGTACTCTTTCACTCTAGTTAACATATCTCTGTGTGTCAGCAGTTTGGTCATTTCAGTGTCTGCTTTGACTAATAATATGAATTAGCACCGCAATATTTGTTGACCACAAATGAGCAATCAAAAGTTGTGGACTGATACTTGTAGTTGGACATACCCAAGTCTGAATTTCCAGGCCTGAAATATATATTAAGTGTTTGCTGTTCTCTCATTTTACCCCAGCTACTTAATAAATTTGACGTAGTTTCCAATCAGTTATATTTGTAATTTATATATGATTACTGGTACAGAAAGCATTGGAAAGTACCTATTGCTAGTACTTCACATAGTTACTAAACAACAAATTGATTGCTTAAACGCCTCCTTGATTAATTAAGAAACTCCAATAACAAGTGGCTAAATGGGGACTTGATCTATGTGCCTGCACAGGGGAATGAGAACTAGGTTCTGGGCACACAGGAGTATGTGGGGGCTGCTACCCATTTCTCCAGAATAAGGGTGTGGGGAGTAGATGAGATAAGACAGGGAACAGGCAAAGACTGCGTTCCCTGTGCTTGCCAGTATATCTGAAATAGTAGGAGGAGAGTTGTAATTTGCTGTTAGCATATTTCTTTATTATTCCCCTCACCTTGAGCAAAGGGAAGCAGGGAAAAAGTTGTGTCTCAGCCAGCATAACACTTTCTGGTGCTACTGCTAGGAGGGTGCAGATTATGCACAAACCCACTGCTCAAGGCGGTGCTTAAAGACACCATCCAGCCTTAATTGAATCTGAACTTGGAGCCACATCCTGCTCCGATTGAAGTGAATGGATGTTTTGTCATTGGCTTTGTTGGGAGCAGGATTGAACCCCTGAGTTTTGGAGATTCTATAAATTATGTCTTTACTTACTATAAATTAATCTCTGTAGTAAGTGAAAAGTCCAGGAATAAAGGGATATAAGTACTTGCAACTGTGAGCAGTATCATTTTCAAGAGACATTTAAGTGAGGGTTTTAGTCTTCAGATTAAAATTACTACTTATCTCATCCTTCTGGTTATTTTCACTGCCCTTCTAACTTGGAGATAAAAATTCCTTAATGGTTTTTTTATGTGTTTTATTTCTTTTTCCATGATAATCAGATTTGCTCTGACTGAAGATGAAGCCAATTATCAAGAACAATAAATAAAAAGAATTGCATATTGCTTTCTCCCCACTGGAAGAAAGAGCAAAACAGACAGAACAAAGTTGGTTGCCAAGTATAAAGTACTAAAGGCAATGAGGAAGAACAAAGGCCCCATCCTAACTGAAGAGATCTAAGCACAGTGAAAACAGGCTGTCCTGATGTTATACATTAAAATATTTATAATTGCACAAACAGAATTCTTCTTTGAGTGCTTGCTCATGTCCATTCCATGTAAGGTGTGTGCACGCCACATGTATTGTTGCCGAAGATTTTTCCCTCAGTGGTGTATCCATTGGACCAGCTCCAGCACACTCTGGAGCTGCACGCTTATGCGCCGGTATAAGCATAAGTTCCTTCCTTTTTTACCTCTCGTGACAGTTGCTGGAACAACCCTACTTGCTGTGGCAAGGCTTCAGTAGTTTTCAGACTCTTTCTTCATTCGTAGTTTTCATAGTTTAGTGTATATAATTTTTGCAAGTCGTGTTAGTGTATATAGTTAGTTCCTATCATTGAAGGACTTCTTCGCCCCAGAGCCTGAGCATGCCTGGTCCACAGGCTTCAAGCCTGTGGCAAATCTATGCCCATGAGTGACCTGTACTCCTGCTGCTTGAAGTGCTTGGGGGGACCTCACATGAAGGCCAAGTGCCAGATCTGTCGGGACTTCAGGCCTCGCACTAAAAAGGACAGAGACATCAGGCTGAAGGCTATCCTCATGGAAGCCACCCTCAGACCAGTCTCTGAGCCGAACTGCTCCAATTTGGCACCAAGTACGATCAGCATCGGTGCGAAGCATGCCACCAGCACCGAGCTCTTCCTGGCACCATTCACCATCCCTGGTACCAAGGAAGAAGCAGCGCACTGACAGAGGGCTCTCGCTGGTGCAGAAGAGAGACAAGCGGAGAGAAGGCAGCACAGTGGGGCCCGTGCCAGACCCCTCTTCCACTCCCAGGCTGACGATGGCACTGTCGACGCTGCCTAGAGCACTGAGGCTGGTGCGGGACCCTCTGCCAATGCCCGGAAGTAGCCATGGTACCAGTGGTCTGACAGATCCATCGAGCCTGGAGGCTTTCCAAGCAGCTAGGGATCTTCTCTCTCTGCTGGCCCAGACAACTCCAATGGGACACCTGCCAGCTCTGGTGTCCAGAAGCAGAAGGGACCAAGGAGCATCGGGTGCCTTCCCAGCATCGGGCACCCCAGCGCCTTCTAGGGGTAAGCCTTCCCTGATCCCAGCGTCCCAATCACCGGTGTGTCGCTGGTTCCCAGATCCCCAGCATTATATGGAGATGGAAGTGGATACCACTCCATCATGGTCCCCGAGAGAAGACTCCTCTCTGGAGTCTGAAGCAAAACTTTACATACCACCTAACGCCCACCACTAGTACCAGCTTATGCTCCACCAGACTTCAGTGCTGGTCTCCCAGCTAGCACCTGGCTAGTGGTGGTCTCCCAGCCAGCACTGGCTGATGCAGTAGCCTTACTGGAACCCCTGGTGTTTTCCCCCGGAACCAGGTCCCTCTCCCATCGCTCCTACTCAGTGGCTTCCGAGAGACAGGCTACCACTCCTTCCTGTTCATCACTGGACCCTGACTTAGGTACTGACCCCAGTACCAACGTCCAGGAGATGACTCCAGTGGATGTAGTTGACACAGGGGAAGAGGAATGAGCCCCTCCTCCAGTGCAAGCCTCCTCCTCCTCCTCCTCAGCTGAGGCTGTCATGAGTCCCAGTAGCCTGCTTGCACAGGATGATTTCAGGGCCAATCAGGACCTTCTGAAGCAGGTTGTGGCGAACCTGGGCTTGGAAATTGAGGGGCTCGAAGAGACATCACACAGCTTTATTAATATCCTGGCTGCAGTAGCTCCATCCAAGGTGGCCCTACTCATCAATGACATGATGATGGGACCAATCAAGGCCCTTTGGCAGTTCAAACTCCTTCTCTGCCCCCCACCTCAAAGAGGGTAGAGAAGAAGTATTATGTGCCAGCAAGTGGGTTCAAATACCTGTACTCGCATACACACATACCCCCAAATCCCTGATGCTGTCTGCAGCAAACAAAAGGGACAGATGGGGCAATTGGGTGCTAACTCTAAACAAAAAGATGCCAAGAATTGATGGGTAGCCTTCAACTACATATCTCCAATCAGCGAGCTTTGCTGGGGAGATAAAATTTTAATCTGTGGGACTCCATGACCAAATTCAAAGACTCCCTGCCCCCAAGATTCAAGGCAAGAGTTTGCGGTTCTCTTGAAGGAAGATAAGAATGTGGCCTGGACCTCTCTCCAGGTGGTTCTGGACTCAGCAGCCAGGACAACGGTCTCCACTGTCATCATGAAGCATTATTAGCTCCAATCTTCTGGATGAGGTCTGACAGTCCATCCAGGACTTCCCCTTCAAAGGCTCCTCTCTTTTCTCAGAGCAGATGGACATGAGACTTCATAGGGGACAGGAGGGGTCCCCTATGATCCTTAAGCCTTTATGCTCCGTTAGCTTCCAGGAAGCACTTCAGACTCCAGGTTCTTGGCACCTCCAAGAAAGGAGCCCTACAAAAGGCAGAGGTTATGAATGGTGCCAACCACTCCTGTCCACCTCAGCCTCTCAGTTGGGGTCTCAAAGATACTCTGGTGGGCTCAAGCAGGCTTTCTGAAGGTGCTCACCCTAGGGCAATGTACCAGTTCTCATTTCAGATCCAACCCCCTCTTATGTTTGTACCATCTGTCGCCCTTCAGCCTGGCATGGTCATTCATAACATCGGATGGTTGGGTCCCGAATACAGTGACAGTCGGATATACCCATCAGTTTTTATCCACCTCTCCCTCCAACCCTGTCCCTCTTCAGGGACCCTTCTCGTGAGCAACATCTCGTCCAGGAGGTGCAGTCCCTCCTATGTATGGGAGCTTTGGAGGAAGTTTCTCCACACTTGAGAGGGAAAGGGTCTTATTCCTGGTATATCCTAATCCCAAAGGAGGTCTCTGGCCCATCTTGGACCTGCGTTGCCTCAACAGCTATCTGAAGAACTGAGGTTCCATATTCCCTCCCTGGATCCAAGAGACTGGTACTCCACCCTCGACTTAAAGGACACGTACTTTCACATTTCTATTTTCCGTGGCCACAGAAGCTTCCACGTGTTTATAGTTGGACAACACCACTAACAATTCACTGCCCTTTCCTTTGGCCTACCGGCAGTCTTCCCCTCAAGTTTTTATGAACTGTTTGGCAGTCACAGCAGCCTTCCTCAGGTGATGAGACATATAAGTCTACCCAGACCTTGATGACTGATCAAAGATTGGTTGCAGACTCAAGTACAGAACAGCATTAGCATGGTCCGAGCCACCTTCAGAGTGTTGGGCCTGCTGATAAACGAGCAGATGTCAGTTTTGTCCCTGTCCAGAGAATAGAATTTATTGGGGCAGTGCTTGTCTCAACCCAAGCAAGGGCCTTCCTGCTGGAGGGCCAGTTCCAAACCATGTCAAACCTGATATCCAAGGTCATGGTTTATATTCAGCATTGTTATCCATGTCTCCCAAATCTATTGGCACAAGCTTTTATCTAATATGCACTTTTAATACTTGTTTGTGGTGTAAAAACAGGTTTTTGTCTGCTCTTCAAATTTTACATGGCTTTCTCATTGTGTGGGAGCTATGAAAACGTAGCCCATTATGCCTTCTTCCTTTTGTTTCTGTTTATATTTCTTGATATTGATTACCGTGTTATTTCTTGCTTAAAATGCTAGTGAGATCAATAAGAAAACAAATCAGAAAATAAAATATAACAAGGCTTTTCTAAACATAGTTTTGGTGTGAAGAGAGCTTTATGGCAGTTTTTGAGCTGAATGAAGCGTCATAATCTTAAATAACAAGCTAATATTTCTTTGGAACAAGATCCAGAATTATGCAAATGCTGTAGATCAGTGTATCAAGATCTCTAAATGGGAAGTCCATGTTATATGGGAACTTTAGTGAATGGAATTTTAATTGTTCACTGATTTTTTCCCCCCCTTCCCATAAGCTGTACATTTCTAATGGTTTTATCCCAAAAATCTTGGAGTTACTATGTCCTTGTGTTTCACTGAAATTTGTTAACCCAATGGAAACAAAGTGCTTGAATCTTAAAAAGGTGGCTTCCAAGTTAGTGTCCAAACACAACTACATATGCACTTTTTCTGCCTATTGCCAGACTCAGGTGATCTGATGTATTGTTTGTATATGTTACTGATGGGTTTTGCAAGTCTACTTTCGATCATGTGAGCATGTAGGTGATGGCATCTCTTGTATGAAAAGTGCATCTACAAAGTTGCATGTGTATGTGGTTAAGGTCTCACTGAAAATCAGGCCCAATTAAAAAAAAAAATCAGTTGTTTGTCATATTTTCTTTAGTGGCTTTTATATTGGGGAAAGTTAGTGGATTCATACCTTTTAAGTATGAAGTGCTCTGTTTATTCAGAAACCATATACAACACAGCAAATGATAATTCAGACATCCTATACTTAACTTCCACTAGTCCTGAACCTGGACGTGAAAGGACCTTTTCCAGGGTTTAGTGAACAGCTTAATTTGTATCTCTGTTCAGCCCCTGCCATCTTCATGAACTGTGGTGATGGTTTTGTGATGTGGACCCCTATCTCCTTAGAAATCAACTGAGATAATGAATTTACTGCAAAAGGCCAGGAGAAAATAATATTTGGTCTGCACTAAGCCAGGCCAGAGTTGAATGGGGACCGTGGCAGTGTATAGTCCCACACCTCACTACCTAAGGGCATGTCTACACTGCTGCAGCGGCAGACATCGATGGGAGAGTGCTCTTTCATTGATTGAATTAGTCCATCTCCCCGACAGGCGGAAAGGCAGCATCAACGTGAAGACGCCGCGCTGCATAGATGTAAGTACATTGACGTGTGAAATGCTAGTTACATTACGTAACTTGCGTATTTCACGTCGACCCAGCGCAGCAGCATAGACCAGGCCTGAGCTATCCCTCATCATATCAGTTACTATTTACAGAAATGTGTACTTCATGGGCACTTTTTTACCATTCGTATAACCAGTTACCTTTTATACTTGTTTCTTTTAATTTGTGTACTACGAGTGAACAGAAATTCCTATACCAATAAAAAAAAAAAAAAAAAGATTGAGTCTTTTACAGCCTTGCACTACACTTATCATAGAAGAAGAGAAATAGGAACATTCATTAGCTGTTAATTTTATTAATTTTATTTTATTTTATTAATTTTATTTTTATAGCACCAGGGGTGAGGAGGGATAGAATAATATATGCTCCCTGGTTTGGAGTACTCATCCACATGCAGTTTAAATGAATATTTTGCCACCCCCAGTATTTAAACATGAAATTATAAATGAATTTGTCATCATATGGCAGGAAATAAAGGGCCCCTATAGTTTTGAGCTGCTTATGTGGAGGCACGACGTCATGGAGCAGAAAGGTAATGATCTATTTCTATACAGGTTCTAATGCAATTGTACTTGGAAAATTTCATTCACTTCTTGGCACTTCACTTTCAGAAATATATAAAGCAAAGGAATTATTTAAGGTGCTTGCAGGAAGTTCAACTAGGAGTGATGGGATGAAATTCAGATAGTAAAAATTTAGGCTGAATAACAGGAAAAATCTCCATTCTTTGGCTGAGATCTATTAGGCTGTGAAATCCTCCCAAGGGAAGTCATGTATATATCAGCATTTGGGATATTTGAAATTAGATACAAGTGACTTGGTCCATGACTGGGCTCCTACCTAATAATAATTATTATTAATAGATTGGACTTTAAAAACTATAGTAAAGGTAGCAAAGGGAAAAATCCTACAGTGGCAGGAGATAGATGGATTATTATTTTAATCTCTAGATTTTGATCCCTTTCTTAACCCTCAGCCTACTGCACATGAATATCAAGACTCCACCTCCCCTTTTCCTAAAATTTCCCTAATAGAATCATTGCTTTCAAGGAAAACAACTCTGAACCATTGTGTAGCTATGTTAGTTGGTGTGCGGGAAGCCCAACACCAAGAGAGAGGTCAAGAAGCAAGACCCATCTATCAATCTTAGGTACTTAGATTGCCCCATTACTATAGAATCTGCATACTTCACAATCCTTACAATAACCCTGTGAGGTAAGAAAATGCTATTAACCCATTTTACAGATAAGGAACTGAGACACAGAGAGACTAAGTCCCAGATCCTCAAAGGTATTTGGGCATGTAACTGTCATCTGGGCCTAAGTAATTTGCCCAAGGCCACTTGGGAAGTTTTAGCAGAACTTTTGAGGTCTCCAGAATCACAGGCTAGCATGCTAACCGTTGGACCATGCTTCCTCTCCTAACCTATAAGTGGCAAATGGGGTGAGCAAAACTCTACAACATTACAGGGATAATTTTAAAATGTTTGCATTATTATTTCACTGCTGATCATTTTATTAGCACCAGCATTCAGCTAGTCTTGGATAGCTGGTGGAATTTAAATAGGGCATCATCATGTTTTCATCTACTTATATTTTTAGCCAAGACTTCAGCTCTGGAAAAACACAACTAGTTTAATATAGGGTGAAGGCATTTGTGAGATTTTTTTTATTATAGGATGGATACATTTCTGCAGTACAATATTTAGTTATTGTAGTTTAGTGTGAATATAGATTGACTACATGGGAAAATGCACTTGCCTCTAATAATTTATGAGGCCTGATTAGTTGACAGATTACAGAACAGGTTTTAAAGTAGACATGAAAAGAATGCCAAATATATCTTTGCTGACAATAATCATTATCGAATGAAGTTGGCATAGAGCAGCTAGAACTAGTGGTAAAAGAAAAGTTCTAATTACTGGTTTCTCTAATCATGTAAAATGAATGTTTTATGACATTTTAATTTGCTACTCCTTTGTCAAGTGCAACTTTCTACGAGCAGGGCTAGGATATTGTGTCTACACGCACTAGCCTAGCAAATGCATTGATTCAAGCTGAGCTTTAGATAGGAGATTCTGATGCCTCATTATTAAGCACTACCACCCTGTTCATGTGAGAAAGAAATGCCAAGCAGCCGATAAAAATGCCTAATAACAACTGCAAGCTTTTCAAAGGATTATTTTAGTGGAAACTAAGATCTAAGGATGGTTCAGATCTGGAGCCCATCTCAAAGTTCCAGGGTGTTCAGATGCAGGATTTTGATCTGGCTTGTTATAAAGCTATGGGCCAATCATGATTGTGACCCTTCCGTGCCCAGGGTAGCCACCTGAAAATGCCAAGGTCAGGGTAGGCTGCAAAAGGAGAGCAGATTCTCCCAACACTGGTGGGTGACACTGAAGACAGACTTCCCAACCAGCCACAAACTGCTTCTGATTCCCCACACCGGTTATCAAGAAGCCAATATACAAATATACACAGCCCCCTTTACTGCATTTCAGTCTCTGGCTCCCAATCAGCCACTAGGTCCAGTAAAGAGACAAGTTATTTAAAACTCTATGTTCTTTACCAAAAAGGTTTCTTCTGACCCCAAAGGGTCAGCCCCATTACCAGATCAATATAAGTTTAGGTCTTACCCAAAATACCATGCTGCCAGCCAATCCTTTAATAACTAAAACTAAAGGTTTATTATAAAAAGAAAGAAACAAACTATAAGAGAAGTGTTAAAGGATTAAAGCAATCAGATACATACAAATGATTTAAAAGTCCATATATATCAGGTTTCTAGAAGAAGTGTGGAGTTTGCAGGCTTGTATAGTCCCTCTGGTATACATCCAGTACCTGGATGGGTCTCAGTCCTTTGTTTCACAGCTTCAGTTATAGATGAGTTGATCCAGAGGTAGATAGGTGGCTGAAGGCTGAACCGGATTGAAGACAAAATGGATCCCGGGCACCTGCCTTTTATGTCTCTGGCCCTTGCCATGCTGCTTGTGGAATTTCACAGGAACCAAAATAGAGTCCAAAGTCACACGATAAAGTCCTGGTGACTCATCAAGTATATCCCTGGCTTCTCCCCCTGGGCACCTTGCACCTGTGAATGTCTTAATGGGCCATTAAGCAGGCCATCCCTGCAGCCTCCTGTCTGGGGCGTTACCCAAACACAGAACAATTTGAAATACAGATATATCAACCATATCCATAACTTCCATTACACATATAACACATGAACATAAACATTATCAACTTACTTAGCACATTATAGCCTTTCTAACAGTACCTAGCATGGCATATCTCACATGAAGCTGGATATGAAGCTGGATATGAGTCAGCAGTATGCCCTTGTTGCCAAGAAGGCTAATGGCATATTGGGCTGCATTAGTAGGAGCATTGCCAGCAGATCACGGGAAGTGATCATTCCCCTCTATTCGGCATTGGTGAGGCCGCATTTGGAGTATTGTGTCCAGTTTTGGGCCCTCCACTACAACAAGGATGTGGAGAAGATAGAGAGAGTCTAGCGGAGGGCAACAAAAATGATTAGGGGGCTGGAGCACAAGACTTATGAGGAGAGGCTGAAGGAACTAGGCTTGTTCAGTCTGCAGAAGAGGGGGGATTTGATAGCAGCCTTTAACTACCTGAAAGGGGGTTCCAGGGAGGATGGAGCTAGGCTGTTCTCAGTGGTGGTAGATGACAGAACAAGGAGCAACGGTCTCAAGTTGCAGGGGGGGAGGTCTAGGTTTTTCACTAGGAGGATGGTGAAGCACTGGAATGGGTTACTGAGGGAGGTGGTGAAATCTCCATCTTTAGAGGTTTTTAAGCTGCGGCTTGACAAAACCCTCGCTGGGATGATATAGCTGAGGTTAGTCCTGCTCTGAGCAGGGGGTTGGACTAGATGACCTCCTGAGGTCCCTTCCAACTCTATGATTCTATGAATTATTATGATTTTGACATACTGATGTCAAACAATATACTAAATATCCCTCCTCCCCCCAATCCAGTCAGCGTGACACACCCAACCTGAGACTGGTGTAGAAGGGGGTAATGAGAGCTCCTGAATACACCGCAAGGGCCCCCCTTATCTAGCCAGCGTGACAATGATCTTTCAGCCTAGATCTAAATATCCCAAAGTTCAGGAGTGGTTGGGTCCTGGGTTTGGACCCATACCTACTGATTCCTAATACCACTGGGAATTCAGAGGGTTTACTTTGCATATTTTTTAAAGTGCATCTATGAATTTTCCAGCCATTGGTCCACAGATTGTTTCACTTTTGAGAGGTTTGGTCTTCGAGCCGCATTTAATAATTGTTCCGCATCCAGAATCCAGGATGATAGTGCAGTTGTTGTCACGTCTCATCTTTCTCTCTGTGCACTGCTCAGATAGGATGGATAGAGTGCAAGTGGGTAATGGTGTACTCCCTCCCATGTTTTTCACTCCTGTGGGATGAAAATAGGAAAAACTGTTGCCAGAAGTTGGAGTACATCATCATTCTTGGGGTGAGGGGAACATAAAACTTGTAGGGTTCCCCCTCCCCCCCAGTCCAATGTTATGGCTATGCAGAAAGTTTTTGTATTGAAATTTAAAGGTATCCTGCATTTGACAGGGATGAGGTTAAATTGTTTATTTAAAAAGGTTCAAATTAAAGAAAAGCAATCATTAATTTTTAACAACCTTCTTTGTGCATCATAGTAAATAATCTATGATTTCAAGATTAGTAACTTTAAAAAAAGGCTTTCATCATGGTTTATATAATTTTTCTCTTTTAATCTTAAAATTTCCCCAGAGGTCAATGTCATTTCTTTCTGCACTGATGCCTAATTTGGATGGTTAAATTAGCTTATTTACAGAATAATTCAGTTGCACTGCCATTAAAATTAAATCTGCAATTTGATTTCTTTTTGTTAATCTTCTCTTTCAGCAATCATTGCTTTGTAGAAAATGATTATGTCTTGGTAATGCTTTGTGACAGGAACAGACTAGCATTTGTATTTCAGTGCTTCACCCCAGTGGTACACTATGATGTTTGCAGCTATGCAAAGTAGCTTCTGCCCTACATTTATCCCGATGGTTTGATTATTAAATGATGAGGTACATTAGGAAACCTAGTTTTAAATGGAATGGCACAGGCCACGTACAATACTGTGTTCCACTCTAGCCCCGTCAGAGGAGCTAGAAGTAGGAACAGCTGGTATATCTCTCAAGAGAATAATGTGCCGTATCCAAGTCGACTCTGCCATCACAAGCCTCGACCTAACTCTGCAAGTGCATTTCAGAAATTAAAATTTACAAGCAGAGGAATATGCTGCTTCTCCTATTCAGCTTTCACTTACAGATCCCAGATGGGGCTGCTTCTGTACAGTCAAGAAAACTGACATCGTAACGTGCAATTTCTGGCCTGAACTAATTAATACCTTTATTGGTCAATCAGCACTTTGAATAAGAATTCAGTTCTTCTGACCTGGGCCTTAATGTTCCTATGTTCATTTCTACTGCATTGAATTCATCCCACATAATCTTAAATCCCTGGGATACATTGGAAAATATTTCTGATCACTTCTGTTTCTTTTTGCTGTCTCTTATATTAATCTTAATTCCTGCCATGTACAATCTTTTTATGTTTAAGTTTGGCCCTGCTCACTCATATCCATCTATACTTTTCTTTACTGCCTTTCCTGATACCTGCTGTTAGTCAGACAGGAAAAAATGCTTGAGATTCTGCACTGGAAATTTTGCCAATGTCTGTCGCTAAATTTGTATAAGGGCCTAAGAGTCTGACACTAATTAGTTCTTGTTGCCTGCCCCCGAGAAATCAAAAATAGATCAGTTTTGTATGTTTACCTAATACCTATCTCAGGTGTAGGCAATATGTCAGCTCAATAGCTGTTTCTTTTATTTCCTTCCTTTTTGTGCCATACTTCTTTAAGATGAAAAGTTCCAGAGGGGTAGCCGTGTTAGTCTGTATACAGTAAAAACAGCGAGAGTCCTGTAGCACCTTAAAGACTAACAAATTTCTGCGGGCAGTCTTTGTTAGTCTTTAAGGTGCTACAGGACTCTCATTGTTTTCACTTCTTTAAGAAATACCTGAAACTTCATCACCCAAAATGTTTTGTCATACATGAGGGCCCTTACATCTTTGTCATTCTTTGTGATATAGGGGTTCCTCACTATATATATGTAATGCCCAATCTAATTGTCATTGAAGTCAATGGAAGCTTTGCCATTACATTCAGCTGGAGCAGGGTTAGGCCTTTTCACTGAAAACCATGATAAAATCTACTATTGAAAGCTTTGCAGAAAGTCTGAATTTACAGACTGTTCAGTATAAAAATACCTCACTCCATAGTGTGGAGCCTCCTTCATTAAAATAAGATTTTGACACAGTTATGGCCTTATACTGCTACGTGCTGAGAACCCTTGATCCCATTGACTTCAGCTGGAGTTGGGGGTGCTTAGTACTTGTTGGAAGCACTGAGCATCATTCAGGGTTGATGTGTACTGCTTTCAATCATGCAGCCTGTTAAGCTGCTTATGTAATAAACTTGAACCTTGAAGATCCGAAGTTTGTTTTAATGTTTCTGGTTATGTTGCTAGGAAACTACATTGTACCTTGCATTATGTCTGTTCAAGTGAAACATGGCTCTTGTACAAATTGTGTGCTAAAAACATACACACACATACATTAAAAGAAGAAAATGCCATCAGTTATACCCTCAACAATCCCATAACTCTAGCACTGTTGCATAGGTGTAATTGTGAGTAAAACTGTGTTTAGTTACTGCTGTAGATACTTTAAAACCAGAGAATTTAAATGGCATGGTTGATTTGAGAACAAAATCAGATGAGGGAAGATATCTAAGCAACTTCAAAGCATAACTGATATCTAATGTCATTGTGTTGGAACATCTGAAGCCTGAGATTTTGATCTTCATCATCATGCATCTAAAGGTGAAGGTAGGGAGGGGAAAAAAAAAAGAAGGTATCCTGTGAGAAAAGGTATCTATAACAATAAGAAAGCAGATGTGTGGGAGTCAGTGCAGTTATAAGTGAATCCAGACACTCTTCTGTATATAGGAACATGAAGGGAATGTTCCAATAAAATTCACATAATAAAAATCTGAGCTTTTTTTTTTTTTTCTTGGTTAAACTTGGATTCACATGTGTAGGATTCCTGTGGACTTTGATGTGGCTTGACATTAGCACCATACAAAAGTGTACTGGGAGAAAGATTTTTAACAGACTTGGGGTTCTGGAAGGCAAATGATCTTTGGAAACCTGCAACTTTTGAATAGGAAAAACACTTGCTTAGTCTAGACTTCAGATAACCAGATATCTAAATGGTGTGATCACTACAGAACTGTCAATGTACTGCTCTAGGAAACAGGATAGAGTAAAATGAAAATATAATCAGTTTTCTTTTGTCCACTGCTGTAGTTCAGATTACTGTACATTGAATTCATTTAATCCAGGTAATTTCTATTGCATAGTAAAATATCACACATTTTGTTTTTGTCACATGCATTCTTTAGTGCAAGCTGCACTCTATTTTCTTTTAACCTAGCTATTTTTCAGGTACATCTACTCCACTTGCACTGCAGTGGCACAACTGTAACGCTGCAGTTATGCCGTTGTAGTGTAGATACTTAATACAAGGACGAAAGGGGTTTTACATTGCTGTAATAAATCCGCTCCCTTGACAGGCAGGCAGTAGCTAGGTTGATGGGAGAATTATTCTGTCAGTTTAGCTGAATCTATATTGGGGGTTAGATCCACCTAACTGCGTCGCACAGGGTGTGGAATTTTTCACAGCCCCGAGCAAGGTGGTTAGCTTGACCTAAATTTTAGGTGTAGAACACGCCTCTGTGATATCAAACATGCCTCCTGTCTGTCTTAGGGCAGCTTAATCCTCTGTGTGTACAAATAAGACTTCATTGAAGGCATACAAACTGTGTTTGCATTTAAACTTTGTTTCTCTTTCCTACGATATTGGGAACACTGATGCTTTGTCCTGATGAGCCATCTTAGTGTCTGCCTGTTCCTTCACTTTATGTTCTTACTTATTCATCAGTAAGCCCCTTCTCTCACACACAGTAGAGGACAACAACATTTTGCCACAGAACATTTCTGGCTGTTTCTAATCAATGTGGTTATTATTCCTTAAGTGTTCAGTGGGCGCCAGACTTATTAAGGCTGTGCAAGTTGCAAATCATGCTATAAGCCAAGGATACCTCATTCAGCATCAGTTCAGAATATGTACATTTTAATAATGCAGGATGAGTGTATTTGATGAGACACTACATCCTCATATAAACCTCTTTTATGAGTCCGTCTCTGACAGAAGACTGTTTAACTACTCCAAACTGCATCAAACAGCATTTTGCATAGCAATTTACAGTAGTGGTGTTTAGTGAATTGTATGGCCGACTTAGAGAAAGTTTTTTAAGATAGTGGCTCTGTCTGTCTTACATTCTGTGATTTTTTTCTGTGATGTTTTCAGATCCATATAAATGTTTATTAATAAATTGTGGTGTTAAATAATAATTTTTAGTTTATGAAGGCCCTATTCTGTAGCTGTCTATTTTCAGTGGGAAGCAAGAGCCTGATGGAAGAGTCGTTATGTGTATTGCCTTGTATGTGAAGGTCTCAAAATTGCTGTCTACCATTCAATACTCCAGTGAGAGATAGGTAAGACTCCCCATTTTTCAGGCGGGGGAAATAAGAGACCGAGAAGATAAGACCAACATTTTCAAAAGTGTCCATTCGTTTTGAGTGCTCCGTTTGAGGTATCTGAAGCCTGACTTCTCAGTAATCCTGAGCAACCTGCAGCTTATTTGTTTTAGTTAAGAACTGCAAGTGTTTAGTGCCTCTTTCAGCTAGGTGTCTTGGCATGTCTACACGTCAAAGTTAAGTCAAATTAATTGAAATGGACATCCAGCCGCCGCAGTAATTAAGTCGATTCGGCGTGCCCATACCATGCTCATTGTGTTGGTGGAGCGCATCCTCACTAGCTGCGCTTGCATCGAGGCACAGAGCAGTACACTGTGGGTAGCAATCCCACAGTGCAATTAGCTGCGGGGGGGTTTTGGGAAGGGCTTGCAAAGCGTCATGAGACCAAACATTGTCACAGGGAGGAATAGGAATATGGCTTCGGCCTCCCATGGTGCAGCTTCCTCCTTTCCTACCCTCATATCAATGGCAAACAACCCATAATTTTTCGTGCCTTTTATCGAAAGCCTGGCTTAGCCACACGTACACCATAGCCCAAGAAAGATGGACACCGCTCAGCTGCGCACTGTTGTAATGCTCACAGCAAACATCCCATGCCTTATCCTGCAGTATTTTCAGAGCTGAGACAGGAGTCACCACGAGGAACATTGCAATGTCCTTCAAGCAGAGCCATAGAATGAAACAATTCCTGGTTGCTGCTGGCAGTTGCGCCGCAGCTGAACATGGTGGAGAGCCGTTTCTGGTCTCGGGAAACGAGCACTGACTCGTGGGATCACATCGTTATGCAGCTAAGGGATGACCAGAAGGTCACTTTCCAGGAACTTTATGCAGAGCTTTTCCCAGCCCTGACACACAGCAACACTAAAACGAGACCTGCTTTGACAATGGAGAAGTGAGAGATGATCGCTCTGTGGAAGCTTACAACCTCAGACTGCTACCGGTCAGTGGGGAATTGATTAGGAGTTGGTAAATCCACCATGGGAGCTCTGTGATCCAAGTGTGCAGGGCCATTAATCGACTTCTGCTAAGAAAGGTAGTGACTCTGGGTAATGGACATGGATGATTTTGCTGCCTTGGGATTCCCTAACTGCGGTGGAGTGATAGATGGCACGCATATCCCTATCTTGGCACCGGATCACCTTGCCCAAGAGTACATAAACTAAAAGGGATACTTTTCAATGGAGTTGCAAGTGCTGGTGGATCACAGGGGGTGTTTCATCGACACAAATGTGGGATGGTCAGGAAAGGCGCATGATGCGCACATCTTTTGGAACGCAGGTCTGTTCAGAAAGCTGCAAATCAGGGACTTTCTTTCCAGATCGCAAAATAACCATTGATGATGTTGAAATGCCAACCGTGATCCTGGGAGACCCAGCCTGCCCCTTGCTCCCATGGCGCATGAAGCCGCACGTCAGCTGAGCAAGTGCAGAATGGTGGTGGAATGTGAGCAACGGGACTTGTGCTCCAACTTGTGAGAAACCCGCGTTGGGAGCACAGGTGGACCAATGCTCCCCCCAAGTAACATGGACGTTGCTTTGAGACCAGGTTACCAGCGTTAAGCCTTTCAAATTGCGGTCTTTATCTGAGGCGGCTCTGGGAGGACGGGGGTTGCAACCACAAGAAAACCCAGGAAGCCTACCCCTTCCCTTAATGCTAGTCGCCCTGGACTTGAGGTCGATGCTTATCCCTGCCAACCCAATAACTGGCATGTTTGGAAATCTGTGGTTGAGGGACCTGGAACTCACCAGGGGTAGGGGATCAAATGCTCTATTGTTTGCCCTATGAGTACTGGTAATGGAAACATCCACCATCTCCCCTGGGTGACCCTATGTGATATTTGTCTCCCAAGGGTAACAGAGGTGGCAAGGAAGCAGATTCTGCAAGTGTCTGGGTACGGACCTGGTCCTTATGCTGCTATGCTATGTACCACAATAATGCCGGCAGAGTTAATGCTGAATTGATGTGAGAAAGTGTCCTACTGTGGTTGAAGAAATAAGGCAGCCCTCCCCAGAAACCTTCTGCAAAGGATTGCAGAGTACCTCCATGAAAGTTTCCTGAAGATCTCCATAGAGGATTCCTGGGCCATCCTTGTGCATATAAACAGTCTTTTCAGGGTGCACTCTCTGCATAGCTGGAGTGGCCATTGGTGAAGCAGATACCCACTGCACCTCACTTTTTCTTCAGATTACACATAAAACATAAGATCACATAACCCCTATAGTTTGATTGGAATTGCATACTCACCAGAGTATGAGATTGCATACTTGCCCAGCATCATGCTCGGCCACCATGCTGTCCTGCGATCGACTGGACTGCTCCAGGGCTAAAAATAGCTCCTGGCTGTAGGGGAGGATGGATCCCTCATTCGCCTGTTTCCTATTCTCCTCCTCTTCCTCATCCAGAATGTCTTCCTCATTGCCTGAGGAGCCCTGGGACTCAAAGTCCTGGGAGGTATCCACGCCTGCTGAAGTTCTTTAATTTTCATGTGGCACTGCTGTGTGTCCCTGGTGTAGCCCTTCTCCACCTTGCCCTGTGTGATCTTTTCATAAATGTCTACTTTTCTTTGCCTGGTTCGGAGCTGTGCCTGCACAGACTCTTTTCCTCACAAACTGATCAGATCCACGACCACATCCTGTGTCCTCCAGGTTGGAGCACATTTGGGTCACTGAGTCACCATGATCAGCTGGGCTGGCGAGCTCTCCACGCTGATCAAACAGGAAATGGGAATTCTAAATTTCCCTGGGCTTTAACAGGGGAGGGGCTGTTTTCTGTGTACCTGGCCGCTGTGCAGTGGAGCTGAAAACCATCTCAAGAGCCGGCACAGTGGAGCATTGTGTGGCACCTCCTGGAGGCCAAGTTAGTAGACTTACACAACGCTGTGTCTACAGTACCTCTCTGTTAACCCATCAACACTGATTTAAGCACTGTGCCTTTTGCGGAGGAGAGTTAGGTTGGCAGAAGGGACCTGGTAGCATAGACACATACATTATTAGGTCGATGTAAGGCAGTAGTGGGGCAGCCACATTTTGTACCCGGTGCATCGATTTCATGTTTGGTTTCAGAAACAGTGAGATGTACAGTTGAGAGCAATCAGCCTATTGTTGGAAGCTGAGAGTATGGTGTGTGTGTCTCTCTCTTTCTCTCAGTAGTCTCATGTAGATATTGAGGAGAAGTGGGGATAGTATGGATCCCTATAGGACCCCACAGATAAAGGCCTTTGAAGAGAAGGAGCAGTTAGCCATAACCACTCTCTCATGGAGAGGAACGAATGTAGTGCTAGTCTGTCTTCTCCTGCTATGTCATGTAGGCAAGGTAGTGTTACCTTGTGGTCCACTGTGTCAAAGGCTGCAGAAAGCTTCAGCAGTATGAGCATGGAGATCTTACCTGCGTCCATGTCCGTGAGGAGGTCATTTTTTAATGCCACTAGAGCTGTCCCGGTGCTGGGCCTTGGTCTGAAACCTGGTTTGTGAATCGTTTGTAGAAATGACCAAGGATGTTCAAGGACAAGTTATAGAAGTTATTTTTTTCTATATATATAACATAGAAAAAGAAAAGTGGTATTTTATGAGGCAAAAGAGGAAAGGTAGGCTGTTGAAATCAAACGTGCATAGAAGTTTAGTAAGATTGACATTATTTTTAACACCACTGTAACTAGTTAAAGAGGATAATTAAGGTATAAGTATTTATACACATCCTTGTCTTAAAAAAAGAAACACTGATCCTTCTTTACAGGAAAAAAAGGACAGGAGAAGGAAAGAGAAAAAGAAGAAAAAGAAAGTGGGAAGTGAGTCCCAAGAAACTAAACAGGAGACATGACTAGTACAATAGTTCATGTTTTTTAAGCAACAATAAGTCCTGACAATTTTTTTTTTGGGTTAGTGTTCATAGCCACAAAAATGTGTATTATTTCCTTTTTGCCCACAGTGTACTAAGAATCATCTTTCCAATGCAGAAGTTAATCCCAAATAATCTCATCACCTAGAACAGTGAAAATGCCATGTTTTATTCACTTTGTACTATTCACATTTTAATAGAATGTAAAAGTTTTATAATTTCAGAGATTTTCATCATCTACACTGCCCTGCTGTTATATGTAAAATATTTGCTTTCATGATTATTCACATTTTGCATTTTACATCCTCTTTTTTTAATTTTTGCAGTATATCATAAACCAGACATCAAAATACATAAAATAATTAATTACATCACAAAGGAAAACAATTACTCTCTCTCTATAACATCATGTTTTCCTTTAAGCTTAGTGTTTAAATAGATAAAGATTTAAGAGCCTCCAAATTTTCATTGCTTACAAGCTAGGATAAAATTACTAATGATATGGGGGAAAAGTGGTCATACTCAACACACTAATGCCACACTTAAGTCCAGATGGCTGGATTGTCTACTAAAAAGACCAGCAGATAAGTTATAATTTACATTGTCATCAGCTTTACAGAGGAGATGTTTTAGTCTTGTCTGGTTGAAGTTTCAGTATCACATCAGGCCTCAGCCAGAGATTTGGTTTGTAATCCTAAAATTTAGAAACTTAATTTTTAAAACAATGAAATCTTAAACTTTAAGACCAGCAGAGAAGAGCTGCTATGGAAAGCCACTGCAATCCTGCTCAATTCAACTTTTGATTATATATTTTACAGTGAGGTTTTAAGATTTTTTGTGACTTTTAAAATACAGATTTGGGGAAAACCCTCAGTTCCTTCTGCTTGTGAAATCAAAGCATTAACAAGTAGGAGAGTGATTGATACAAGGTACTTGCAATTGGCCATTTGCAGTATGAAAGTCATTTTCATTTACCAGCTGTTAATCCTAAAATCTAAAATGTTTTTCTTGAAATTAAGGCAAAGCAATGTCATATGTGCATAGAGTGCCTTTAGTTTCAGTTTTAGTAACTGTTTTTCACCAACATAGACACATATCTGACTTTATAATACTTAAGGAAGAATCTCCAAGCTATACAGAACCTCCCGTCCAGCTATTGTAAACTATTTGATATTAAACACAGAGAGACTTGAACATTGGGGATTACCCAGAAGAGTAAAATCAGTGATAAAATAAATATTAAACAGTCTGAATTTTGATAGTTTCTTTGTTGACTTTTTGATTTAACTGTCTTTGTGTGTCACTGTGGAATCAGAGAGGCTTTTTGACAAATGTTGCCAACTCTTGTGATGTTTATTGTAAGTTATGTGATATTTGATGGTTTTCTTAAAGCCCCAGCTTCTGGAGTCATGTGATAGCGTGAGAAACCCAACTTTTGTTTTTGTTTTTAAAGTAAATTTCTGGCCCTCATGGTTGCAGAGAAAAGCTTGGAAATGTGATCCAAGTGCAACCTAATGACTCAAAAGCCAGAAGGCAAAGAAAAAATATTTTTAAAATCTCATTATTTTTTTAAGCCAATCTCATGATTATCAGGGCCTGACATGATTTTTTGAATGTGGGATTCTGGCTTAAAGTGGTTTAAAACTCAGAGCATGATCCTTAAGTATTCACATAGGAGTTCAGTGGGGCTAGAGGAGGGTGGTTTCCAGTGATAGGAACTATAGGATAACACTTTCAGAAACCTTTCCAAATGAGACGGTGTCAACACTCTGAGGCCCCTGTCATAGTACTGGGTCTTGGCAGAGCCTCTTCGTAGTCAATAAAGTCATGCCAGCACAGGGATTTTTACCAGCAGATCCAATTGCGGGAAGAGGGTCTAAATGTCCCATGTAGATAAAGCCATCAAGTATTTTATAAATAGATGACCAGCCTTTCATAGAATTGTAGAAATGTAGGGCTGGCAGGGAATTTCAGAAGTCATCAAGCCCTGTGCGCTGAGACAGAATCAAATAAACCTAGACCATCCGTGACAGGTGTTTGTCCAACCTGTTCTTAAAGATCTCGAATGATGAAGATTCCACAACCTCCCTTAGAAATCTGTTCCAGAGTTTAACTACTGTTGTAGTTAGAAATATTTTCCTAATATCTAACCTAAATCTCCATCGCTGCACAGTAAGCCCATAACTTCTTGTCCTACCTTCACTTTGGTTGCTCATATAAAGTACTTGCCAGTGTTGCAGGCAGAATCAACTCTTGTAGCAGCTCCTGGTCGAGAAAGAACTCTCCTCATGCATTTCTCTAGAATTTAAATTCAATCCGTCCCCCCAAAAAATGGAATAGTAAACAGATTTCAGACAACTAGAGCTACAGAATAAGGCTGGTTTCTGCTGTATTGTTAGCTTTTGTGTTTATTTTTCTTCCCCTTCATATTGCTTTACAGATTAATTAAATTTTAATTGCTATGTATTGCACATGATATAGTAAAGGTTTTTTTTTCTCCCTAATCATTTTCTGTTAGGATCTAGTGACTCTGGTTTTTGTGTTTTTGTCATGGTGAATATTTAAGATTATGAAAAATTATGGATTAAAAATTGAATATTGCTGTTAATCTACAGTCAGCAAATATCGTATAAAACATTACAATATAATCCCTATTGATGGAGCTGATGTAAAAGGTCCTCCTGTTTTAGTAGCTGGGGTGATTCAAATTCTACACTCACTTCGTCCTGTGATTCTTCTAGACTCTTTCTCTCAGTGACACTATGGTCTAGTAGTTAAAGCAAGAAAGAAGGAGTGAGAACTCTGCCGCTGACTATGCCTTGTGTCTTTGGGTCAGTCTGTTAGCCTCTGTGTCCTATAACCATCTATAAAACGAGTCTAATAATATATACTGTCTTCCAAGATCATTGTGTGGCATAATTCACTACGGTTTGAAAAAGCACTTTTAGGCCCTCAGGAGAAAGATGCTAAACAAATTAAAAGAGCTAGTGGCAGTGATACTGAAGTACAGCCAACTAAGGGTGGAAAAATAATTATTTTTCATATTTTTCATATGATTTAGCACCTTGGGAAGAAAAATATCAGTAAGATTTTCCACTGTAGGCTAGGTCTGCCTTATCTCCCTTTCCGTTGCAGCAGTCAAGAAAGATTATACCAGTTCCGGCTCATCTATGATGTAATACAAATATTCAGAGGGGGGCTTTTGTTTAATAATTCCAGCTGGTTAGCCTGTTGGCCCATTTAGTTGATTAATCTTTGCTTGCTGGCTGAAATAGATAATTGCTCCTCTTCCCCTTCAAAATTTATTTCCGATTTTGTTTTCAGATATGAAGGGTGTTGAATTGTGTATATTTTTAAATGTGAATAAATGGTAGAATAGATTTATGCCCTTGAATATGATGCAGACCTCATAACTCATTTCATATAGAAGTGGAAAATGGATTAAAACAAGAGTGCTAGACAAGAAAATCCAGGGCCTTATCCAATCAGCTAGGAATCCTTTTAATCCTCGCTCCTTGAAATGTCAGTAGAATCTCCCTTCTTCCTTTTATTGTGATTTCATATGCTTTGTTAAATACTGTGCCTCAATCCAGAGTTTTCTTAATTCTGGCTACGATTATGGACTAGTTTCTAAGATGGTGAAAATCAGTTATTCCAATGAAGCTACACCAATTTAGGCTAGTTAAGGATCTGGCCCTAAGTTTCTAAAGAACCACTTGTATTGTGTCTTAATAGAATGGAGCCTTTTTCAGTCCTTAAGTCAAAATTGACAGGGACTGAAGATTTCAATAGTCTGAGGTCTTAGACTTGCTATATTCAGACCTGGACCAGTGTCAACAAAGCAATGCTAGAGCAAAGAAACAGAAACAGTTTTAAGGTCCAATATCTCATTAATCACTAAGGCTAGAAGCAAATGCGTTATACTGTTTGAACACTGAGTCAGTTGGGTTACTGTTCTAGTAGTGAAAGGCATTTGTTTCTAGCACTGCTGAATCAGAAGTTACTGAATCTTAAAATATATATTCTATATATATAGATAATGATTGTTATCTTAATTCAAATTGCAACATGATTTCATGGATCACTATGTCGAGAACTGTTCGATATAGCAACCAATTCTTTATACTATCTGAAGGTTTGTTTCCTAGCTTTTGAATGGCACAAAGGAATACTCTCATAGTCTAATGAACCTTTAGCTACTGGCTGCTAAAATCATACTAGACTTTAAATGGTGGTGGCGGTGGTGGAAATTCAAGATATTATTCAGAATAGCATATGACTAACGCTCATTATTTTTGGCAGACCAATACCACGGCTTTCAGGACCAGTTAAGTTTCCCAGAATATTGTTTAAACAAAAATAAATAGTGAATCTTTGAATTGATGTATAGACCTTTTTATGGACATCTTTGGTTTTCAGTGGCTTCTTTTAGATTCTTACTAATGTATTTTTAAGGAGTTAACAGAAGAGAATGGTGCTTTCAGGGAAGAAAAGCATCTTTCTACCAATGTAGTCTGCAGTAAATTCATGTAAGTAGGATTGATTTGAATAATTTTTCCAGAAGTTTTATCTTTTCACAGTTGTGTTTAAGCAACAAACCTTCTGAATTCACATGGTCAAATTCTGCTCTCAATTTCACCTATTCAGACCTACAGAAATCAATGGGATTGCATTGATTTTATAGTCCCCCATTTTAGAATATTTATCATTAACTTTGTTAGATATTATAGTGAACCCAGGATTGAGTGAAACTTCTATGAAAGTGTATTTTACTCAGATAGCCATTCAGTCTTAAATTTGCTCATATATTTTGCACCAGTTATGTAAAAACAGAAAGGTATTTCATCTGAGTACTACATAGTTCTTTAAAATGTACAGTTTGGTGTCATTTTTGCTTGATGTTCTGCAACTTTTAGGCAGCTAGGTCACATTTTGCTTATATATTTGCAGTTCTAGAAGCATTTATTTGACCTTGGTTTTGTAAACCACAAAATCTATGAAAAGCATGACATGCTTGACATAGGCCTTGGTACTGATTGATTTTGTAGGTCTGTTGCCATCAAAGTACTTGAACTTACATTTCTCACAAACATTAAGTTGCATTGCTCTTGTTGCACTTGATTCCTGTACCCAGATACTTGTAGCTCGGCAAATAAAAAGCAAAAATTAATTTAAAGAAACCACCATGTTTTGAGAAAAGAGTTCAACTGAACTATTTTCACAAAAGATTAAGGGCACTATTATCATCCACAATGAGTGGATAAAATATACACAACAAATAATGAAGTACATCTTTTCCAATACATTTAATAGTATAGATTGTCTTAAGCTTTATACTCTTTTGAAATAAGACTTTATCACTTAATACGAAGACGGATCATAATCATAATCCAAAATTTAATATGGTGATGATCTGGTTTTATCTGTCTGTGAAGAAGATTACATTCCAGATGGTGGAAGTTATAATCCAAGCCTGTTATGGTCCCCAAAATGTACCAAACAACTGAATGGAAAATAGTTTAACCAGAATTATTTATTCGGGAACATATCTAATGCAGTT
The DNA here is from genome assembly GCF_026122565.2 of Emydura macquarii macquarii. Lineage (NCBI taxonomy): Eukaryota > Metazoa > Chordata > Testudines > Chelidae > Emydura > Emydura macquarii. The sequence goes on from NW_027132962.1 coordinate 234,072, forward strand.
GTCATAAAACATTCAAAATGTAAGAAGTATATTAAAGGGGATTAGGATAATCGTGACTGGTGTACCCAGACAATAGGCCAAGGTTTAGCAGTAAAGTAGCATACTGCAATACAGGCCCTTTTCCTATGTCATAATTTCAGACTAGCTTTTGCATCACCTTGTTGTCTATAAACCATACTCTCTTACTCACATAAATCAGCATGGAGCAATGGCTGTGAAAAAGTACACTGAAAGAGGCATGCCAAGTAGTACACATCATGCTTTGCCAACTGCATTGGGGGACTCTACAGGAGACATGAACTTTAAAAAAAAAAAAAAATGAGGCAAACTTTGCAGCTAGTCCATTGAAAAGACTGCAGAGTCTTATGCCCTAATACACAGAGCAACTTCAGGTGATTGAGGCTTCAACCTCACCGATGTATAGAGTACACTATTTCCAGGCCTTTATTGTTGTTTAATATTGATGGTACTAATGCACTCAGAGGCCCCGGTCAGGATCAGGGCCTCATCATGCTAGGTCTTTTACAAACCTGTAGAAAAGGTGCAGTTCTTGTCCCAAAGACCTTGCAGTCTCATGCAGATTGGTGCATATGCTTTCAGCCTTTACCTACACTTTAGTGAAACCTGTCTGTACAGTAGTTGATGCAATGCTGCTTAATAAAAATAAGCTGTGACATCCCATTTGACTCTCATGTGTATTTGTAAACTCATATAAAGAGAGCAGCTGATATTGTAATATAAATCTACAGCAGATTCATACTGAATTTATTAATTTAATAGTAGCATATGAAATGAGTAGCTTGAAGTATTCTTTTGCTACTAGTCAGAAAGAGATTTCAATTAACGTAGTGCAGAAATGATGTTTCAGAAAGCATTGTTTCTAGTGCTGTGGATAAAACTCACATATATGCAAAATATGTGATAATTAAGATCTCAAAGCACTGTAAAAATTGCAGGTGTCATTATTTCCATTTTTTTCAGAAGGGGAAACTGAGTCATATAGAAGTGAAATGACCGACTGACAGGCACATTTTATCTCACTTTGATAAGACATGGAGGCTGGGAACAGAACCGAGATCTCCTCGGTCCCAATCTTATGTCCTAGCCATCTCAGCCCCTCCAGTCATTCCATTATGTTCATTCCCAGTCAGCAGCAGAGATTACCACTAAACAGTTACTTCATGTAGTCACATGACAGATGCCTAAAGGATTTATGTTTTAAAGAATATGATTTAATAATAATCACTTTTGGTTATTTTGAAGGACTAGCTGTGCTTAGGTGAGGTTAAACCAGTGATTATTCTAAAGTACTGTTTTCAGTGCATTCTCTTTGGATGCTTGCTGATTTTGTTCCATTTAAAGCATTTTGTGGCATGAACTCACTTTGTTTCTACCCACATCACTGCATTCCTGGGATGTTTTTCACAGGCCTTAGCAAGATCATCTGACAGCAGCCAGTGGGGTCAATAAACTTTATATACAAAATTAAATGCTTGAAGCTAGGAGAATTAATTATTATTTTTCCCTACAAAGTTAGGAAAGAATACACAGTACGTTACCCTGTTATGGAGTAAATGTTATTTGTAGTAATTGAACTAGTTTCACATGATTTAATGCTGAACAGAGAAAGAAAATGACTGCATCCTTTACATGGGCCTCACAGCACAGTCACCACCCACACTGTTTATTCAGACTCGGAGCTCTGCCATTCACTGTTTAAGCCAGAGGAGGAAAAAAAACAACCCTTCATGAACACTCTTGAAGCCATGTATTCTCTCTGCAAAGTGGAATTTTTTTAAAAAAAAAATCCAAATAAGGGATTTTCAGTTGCAATAGTTTCAAGATGTAATTTTCTCTGAAGATCCAGCAACATGGTTAAAGAGGAGATGATTTGAGAATTGGGATAGAGGGCTGAATCTTTCTGAGAATTTGATGCTGCCATTAAAATTCCCCTCACATACTCCTCTCATCTGGTACCTGAAAAAGAGTTAAAGGTATTTAGGACCTAAAAGCTATGATACAGTTTATTGAAAAGTTACACAATGTTAAGATCTGGGTCATCTTGTACTCAAGCTCTTGACCAGTGAAAGTTTTATGGTCCTCTATTTTCCTAAGTCCTAGCTTCCCATTGGTATAAAGTGTTTGGATCTGATTCTCCACTCAGTTATACCTACCAATCTATTACAAAATGTTGGGAGCTGCTGTATTAGACCATCTTAAGTCCATCTCTGCACCAATTCGGTAACATTTTAGATTTGCCAAATGACAGAGATTCAACCTCTTTCCTTGGCTATTGATCTTTCCATGATGATTTTCATGATATTCATTTGATATTTCCCTTTTTAAATTTCATCCTACATCTCCTATTTAATATCCTCTTTTACTATGCTTAGTAACTCCTCTCCTTCTGGCATCTACATTTAAAATATTTACAGATTTAAGTCGCCCTCAGTTGTTGCTTAGGCCAGCTCAGGTATTTGGCTTGATTAGAAATGTTTAAGCTTATATTTGGGTGCATTTGAAGTCAGAGAAATGCCAAGAAAATATTGTGGTTTGTTCTGAAGACTGCAACAAAAAATATGCTGATTGGAAGCAGAAATTAAACTTTTCCTCTCAGGTGCCAGACAGTCAAAATGGCAAGCACCAACTGATTAATCCAGAATCTGAGACTGCTCTGAGAAGCCACTCTCACTCCCCCAACATCGTTATTCACCACAGCATTTTCAGTTCTGAGCTAGAGATTTTGTTCTTTTCCCCCCATTTTTCCTTAATTGTTTATTCTGAATGAACTGAACCAATGAATTCTCTCAGAGAAACAAACATTCAGCACAAAGATAAGTATTTTTTATGATTGCTATAATAGTTTACATAAAATTTGCTAATTTATAAATTCACCCACCATTACAGTAGTACTTTTAAAAACATTTCAGGCTAGACCTCTAGCTGATGTAAATCAGTGTAGCTCAATTTATTTAAGTGGCATTATGCCAAATTATACCAGATGAGGATATGGCCTCTCTCTCATTTGTCTGCTTTCCCAGTGAAAACAATGAGATAAACAATAGATAAATGTATTTGCTCGTTTTTCCTCTATTATTATTATTTTTTATTATTAATATAAATAGAAAGACTATTATTTCTGAAATTCCATAATAAACACAGTTCTGCTAGTCTAAACCTGAAGATTCTATTCTTTGTCCTCCAAATCCCCCCCCCCCCCCTTTTTTTTTTTGTATTTAGGCCCTGTAGTGATTACTTAACCAAATGACTAAATATGTGTATTTATATACCTATTAATTATATTTAAACATTCTGGGCAAAATTCTCTTTGGACTGCAGTGGGAACTGAACATGCAAAGTAAGAGGTAAACTTTGGCCAAGTGACTAGAGTAGGAGGTTTAACGCATATGATATTATGATACAGAAAGACTGTTTCACTCATTGTTTTCTCCTTATTTAAAACATTTACAAAATGCACTTCAAATGTATAGAGGCTTATTTATATAGTATTTGTATTTCAAGAACAGCATTACTTTCTTGAGACTATCCCTTAGCTTCTCTGTCTCCCTTAAATATCTGACATGGGCATCACTTTTCACCCATGAACTCGTTAGTGGGTATCCTCCTCCCAAGTTGTAACCAGGTGCTAGAATTATTATACCCTTCATTTCAACACTAGTTTAATTTGCTACCGTTTTAAAAACTTTGAACACAAACTATTTATCTACAGTCTCTCTTTTTTTCTCAGGAATTTGCCATTCTGGCATTTGGAATGATGTCTCATTTGATCTTGATTATCATCATTCTCAACCTCCCATTCCATCTTTTTTTCTCCACTCCAGATCCATTTGTCCTGGCTTAGCTTAATATTCAAATACCAGACTGAATTAGCTGTGATGACAGGAAGAAAAATCATCCTTTAGCTTGTAAACTTAGCAAACTGATATGGAAGTCACTAAGAGAGAATAAATATCAGGTTTGCTCAGTTTATGAGTCAAAGGATGATTTTTCTTCCTGCCACCCTGGAATCTGAATACTAAAACTGTCTTCTTTCTTGCTTCACTCTTAGATTATCATCAGCCATAAAGATTTTGGGTGAAATCCTGGTCCAGTGGAAGTCAATGGGAGTTTTGCCACTGACTTCCTTGGGGCAAGGATTTTATGCTTAATAATTAAAATTTAACTGTCACTATTCTAGATGATATATGAGACAGAGTAGAATCTGACTTGCCCTTACATAACTATATGAAGTAGGCAGTGCTTACATTAGTTTTTGTCAATATAGTAAGTTGATATAACTCAGACACACAAGCAGATATGATGAGTTAGAAAGTGCCATTTTGACATGGTCATTTTTCTGTCCGTAGCTGTGCTTTAAATTCTCCCCTGTTTGGTCATGGGTCTGAGTCACCTTCCTTCATGTCTTTGGTTTTTAGGGGATGGGTTCCTCCACAATATTGCTGTCCTCAAGGACTTCTACTCCACAGATTTCCTGCACTTTGGGTTGCGCTGCAGGCATTATACTGCTGGCAATTGCCTCTGTAAAGCAAACATTTCCCGGTGTTACAAATATCACAATGAAATGTATAAACTCAGAAGCATCATCCTTGAAGAACTGGCAGAATTGATCACCACCCTGTTGTGTAAAAGGCATCTTTTTATTATCAAGGTAGGGAGCAGTCTTTGTAGTTGTGCTGGACTTATTGCTAAATCCTGACAGCTAAATAGCAGTAGAGACCAGAAACATTTTTCTTCCATCTTCGGCTAGACCTCTTTGTTTTAGAGGTGAACTTCTCATGCTAGTCTGTGGCTTTGTCACCTCTGAGCTAACTACTGCAATCTTGGATTGACTGGGAAGGCCGCTCAGAAGTTTCCTCCATTACAACAGGCTGCAGCCTAGCTTCTTAGGAAGAGTCACCAAAGGCAAAACATACTGTTGCACTGCATCCTACACTATTCTCCCTTCTGCCCCCAGGCAATACAAGATGTGCTTAATCTCCATGACAATCTCACTGCACTCCTCGGGCTTGTCTACACTTAAAATGCTGCAGTGGCACCACTGTAGCGCTTCAGTAATGATGCTGCCTACACCTTCAGGACTGGTACTCCCATCAGCGTAGGTAATCCACCTTCCTGAGAGGCAGTAGCTAGGTTGACAGAATTCTCCCATCAGCATAGAGCTGTCTACACTGGGGATTAGGTCGGTTTAACTGCGTTGCTCAGAGGTGTGTATTTTTCACATCCCTGAGTGACAAAGTTATACCAACCTAACTTCTTGGTGTAGACCAGACCTTATTAAAATGGTGTAATCAACAGGGAAGTTATTGCTGATGGGGCCCTAGGTGAATCTCTTAGGGGATGGAGTCATGGCATTCTTAACGAGGAGCCTGAGTTGTGGAATTCTCTGTCACTGGAGATCTGACTGAGTTGGAGTTATGCCAGTTCAGAGCACAATGTGCTAATAATTGCCTGTTGTTGTTCTCTTGATGTCAAAAATAAAGAAGATTGGATATAATCAGATGGTTGGGTATCTCCAGTTCATTCATATACTGTATTGTTAAGAGTCTAACCTCAACCCAGAAAAACAAGGATCAAAGTTGAGGTTAATTCATGCAGTTAAGCATAAGAAATATCTAAATTTCTACCTTCTATCCTGCGTTAAAAGCTACTAATTCAAGATTCTCTGCTACAGACACCCCTAACTCAATATCAGTGGAACTATCCAGTTAGTGAAGTGTCTAAACAACGAAGGCTGGTTCAGACCTGACTGCACCCATGTTTCTCCACTGAAAAAGCATTAGCAGATTTTGAGATGGCCTCACCAGAGTAGAGGACGTAGCTGTGAAACAGAATGAAGCAGCCACGGCTCCTACCTAATTAAGATTTGGCCAGCCACAGAGTTCAGTGGAACTATGCAATGTTGGTGAGAAATAAGCTGTAAGCATGGGCTTAAGTGCTTGTCTGAATAGAGAGGCTTTCCTGCACTGTAGATTCTGTGACTGTTATCCTCTTCTATAAATTGGGGATCATTGTAACATTGTTGCATTAATTTAAATGGCATAAATAGGCTGAAGGTGTTAACCTCATCACTGTCCAACATGAAACAGTGTTAAAAAAGAGTCAGGGTATGGTATACAGAGACTTTAGCCTGCTTAGTATTATGGCAAACACACCATTACAAATCTTTTTAACCTTTTATTCAATATAAAGAAAAGAAGGAAAAAACAGTTAAAGCATTTGTAATGTAAAGCATTAAATAAGGCTTTTGTTTCAGCAACATCCCTTGTTCCCTTTCCCTTTAGCTGGAGAGAGTTTTTAGAAGGAAAAACTCTTTGTTTGACAGGTTCTTAGATGGTAATCAAAGATGGTAGTAACTATCCTTTGGGGAAAGAGAGGAGTTAGTTGAGGAGGCTGGAGATGTCGTTGTTAAAAGTCCAATCCTGTTTCATCCCAGGTGGTGGTAGGGATTCAGCTGGAGCTGATAGAAGTGGCAGTGTTGTCTGAGTCCCTCTCTCTATGCTGGTATGGTCAGGACATCTCTCAGGATCAGGCAATGAAGGTCCTGGGTCCCAGGAGAGGATGAGGGTGACAGCCATGATGGTGAAGCTTTGGCCAGTAGCCAATATTTCTTCCCAAAGTCTCTTTCTTTCTCCCACAAAGGGAGTGGTAGGAGGAATAGCCCATCCTCTGATTATTTTGTTCACTAATTAGGCCTAGTTTCCAACACCAATTTTGGTTTACTGATTTTTGGTTCTACACTTTACTTGTTTAATGAGCCTAATCATAATACAGTCCTTGAGTTATGTCAGTAGACCTTTTTGTTTGGCTTGATGTAGTCTTTCTGTCTCCCTTTCAGACTTTTTCCCATTAACATTTGCTGTTATATTATTGACATGGTATGAACAAACTCTCTTTTTATAGTTTGAACTTACAATTAAGATAAATTTATAGGCCCAGTTATCCTTTCTCTCACCCTTTATCTGTCATTTCTCTTTAGAGCATAGTTCTTTGGGGCAAGGGCTTTTACCTTTACCACCAAGTTCGAACAGTAGGGCTTCTAGACACCACTCTAACCCAAAACTTAATAAATGGTAGGGACATCACAGATTCCTTCAATTAAATAGATACATGGAGAAAGAACTTGCATCCTATGTGAGCAGGTCTGGAACATGGAAGTTCAGTGGAGTGAGTTAAGAGATTGAGTTCCAGGCTTAAATCTGAGAATCCTTAGTTTTGGGGAGTTGAAGACCCTTAACAATATACAAGCATAGTTTTTTGTGGTTTAATGTGTACAACAGTCTGAACTCAGTAGTTCTGTGGTTTACTGAGAACTATGCTTTTCTAAGAAAATGGTCTCTTCCTGGTGCATATCTAAGCCAAAGCCTTTTCTGTCAGTTTATCAACTGTAGGATAAAGTTCAAAATAACTGTTTGGTGGTAATAAGGCTAAACATTTGCCCAATTCACACCACAGGTGACTTTAACAGAAATCACATTGATTAAAACAGTATTAGGCACATGACACCAGCATTACAGTGGAGCATTTGCCAAGAAAAACCTAAAGGTGGCTGAAACTGGCTGCAAGGACAAGGGATTAGCCTGTACTTCTAGGACTGTAAATAAGGTCCTCAGACGCACTTTCCATTTGAGAACATGAACACAGTCTGTTTATGGTAAAAGAAAATAAAAATCCCCCTGCCTGTATAGAGTCAGCACAAATCTGTATACCTGATATTCACATGCCCTGCTTCAAATATGTGGGTTGTTTGGTGTTCTCTGCAGATCAGGAGTGCAGCTTCTCTTCCAAGCAGTGAAAGAACATAAGGATTTTAATTCCAGCACTATCTGCATGCTGTTTTTGTAATAAAACACCCTAAGATAAACTGACTGATCAAAACCACAGAATAAATTAAACTTTTAAAAAGCCCCTCTCCCCCCAATTTCCTTTTACTCATGTTCAAAATGTAAAATTTTCCTAAGACACAAGGTGACGCATTTTCTTTTAAACTACAAACCAGTGGCTTTTGTAATTAAATAGATTTTTGGTAAAGTCTAGACTAGACTAAGGAAATAAAGCATGTATGCTCTGTGATGTCGTACGATTTAAGAAAAACAAGTTTGTGTTGCTAGAATATTTTTGTTAGTAGAGTAGCTAAAGAGTTTATAGCAAAATCTGTTATGACCACATCAGCAACGCAGAAATACATATAACTGCCAACCCTAAATAATATAATTTGGTATCTTTAATGTTGAGGGGGGGAAAAATTGTATGTTGACAATCCATTGTCTACATTTAGCAGAGGTCTAAAACCTGCTTCACAACTGAGTTGCTCTAGTTTTAAGCTGCTGTGATTCCATAGAAATTCATCCATACAATGGATTGTTAATATATAATTCTTTTTATACATTTTATTTGTAGTTTTTATAGTGAAGTGCTTGCTTGCTTTTGAAATCAGTGGAGTTACGCTGATGTAAAAGTAGAATAATCTTCAGGGCTTGCGTTTCCACACTATCCAAGCAGAGCTCAGACAGGATTAGGGGAGTGGGAGTGAGCAGGTTGTGGTTCACTGATTCAGAACTGCTCAGCTGCACAGGGGTAGCCTTAACTTCTGTACTGGTATAAGGTTTGCCAGGGATCTAATGCCAGTGGAGTATCTGGCATGCTAAAGCTCTGCTCCACTATGCCCCCTTAGATTGAGAAAATTCTCCATTTGTTATCTCCAGCCACTTTTGAGCAGTGCGAAGTGGCCTTAACGGACCAGGAAATCTAGCCTTTCTTGACCAGGATGGAACATTTCTCCATTATATAAATTACCTACTTCGTTCAGTAAAGTTGAATGGGCAGCCTTAATTCTGGCATTTCCTAACTTCTGAGTGCTTGACTCTTCAACACTAATGTTCTCTTGATATAATGTTTTGGGAGTCCTATAGTTGTGATTTACAGATACTTCTTCACTAGTGAAAGGAAGAATGAAAGAAAATAGAAGTCATGTGCTCTTTCTGAAGGACTTAGTTGAGATGGAAGGGGTGCATAGGACTTGTGCTGACCCTCTGCACAGGAGTGAATTAAACCCTTCGGCAGCAAGGGCCCAAACCAGTGAGGTGCTGGATGCCCGTGGTTTACACTGGGTGAAATTCAACCTTACATAGAGACCCAATATAAAATATATGCACCACATAAGATCCATTTAAGTCACATTTTGAGGACTTGAGAAGGATTTAAATGGTGCATATACCTTATGTTGGCTGCCTGTGCTGGGATGAATTACACCTTACAAAATTAGGGCCCAGTCCTGCAGTCCTCAGTATCCAAGCAGCTCTCTTAGAGCTGTGAGCCCAATCCTGCTCCCCCTGACTCTAGTGGTGCAAGATCAGTGCTCAGTGCTTTCTTCCTAGGACAATAACATTCCTTTGCTTTCTTGTCCTACTGTCCTTTCTTTATCCTACTGTGAACATGCTCAGTGCTTTCTTCCTAGGACAATAACATTCCTTTGCTTTCTTGTCTCTTCACTCATACCTGTTTATAAAGTTGTAAATTTAATAGTGAAAACAGGCACTTTGGTGTTTCTGTGGTGTTGGACACACTAGAACCTAACAGAGACGTGGGTTCTCTGTGCTGCCACTGGCTGACTAGGTGACCTTGGGCAGGTCCCTTTCCCCTCTCCCCGTGCCTCAGTTTCCCCAAATATAAAGAATAGATAATGATACTGGCCTCGTTTGTAAAGCTCTTTGAGAACTACAGCTAAAAAAGCACAATATAAGAGCTAAGTATTCTTATTATTTGTGAGGAAGATTAAACAGAGGCAACTCAAATAAAACGTGCGTGCTACGTTATGAGTACTTGGTGGCAGTTGGAGTGATTCACCAATGTACAGGGTGCACGTCGCACTGTTAAATACATTATTTCAGTTCAAAAGGTGGTTCTGACACCTGATGGGCAGAAAATATTAAAAAAAAAAAAAACAACAAAAAAAAACCCAACAACCACAACAACACCGGGAGGAACTCTCTCTCTGCCTGTTTTGATACATGTAAGAGAAGAGACTCTTCCTCCTTGAGGCATTGCTGCTTTACAAATGCGAGTGTGCATAGTGGAGTGGGGTTGCAAGCTGCTGGCCCCCTTGTGCTCCACATATTCTGGGTATCCAAATGGGAAGGCTGTGGGCCACCAGCAGCCTTCCCCCAAAGGTCTTCATTGCAGCAGGGCTTGTTTTTTCACACCCAGAAAAAACGTTTCCATGATAAATGGAGTTTCATTGTAACAAAAGTGCAAAACATCCCTTCTACTTTACCCTGGGAACTTGTCCTCACTTCACCTCCTGCAGTTGCACTGGGACTGGGAATTGCTATTTTCACTTCTGGTGGACAGACTGGCTCCTCTTCCCTCCCCACGGTAGCAAGGTCAGGGGCTAGGAATTCCTCCTTTCTCTTCACCACAGAAAAATAGCAGCAACTTCCGTATGGTAATCTCCTGGGAGCGCACCCAGTGTTTAACAGCTTGGTGCTGGATAGCCCCAAAGGGATGAGCACACTGGAACCAAATGATAATGGAGTGAAGATAATATTAATAGTCCATTGAATGCCCTGAAGCACCCTGGGACTTTCACTCTACCTCACTAAGAGCAGAGTTTCACCTTTACTGAATGCACTGCAGGCAGGTTCCATGGTGTGTTATTAACCTATGAAAACATCATATCGACAAATGCAGCGATATCTATAGATCTCTCTGATATATTTGGTTTCCTGTCTCTCTCTAAGAAAAGTATGTAATCATTAAAAGTTAGGGATTCCAGTGAAACTGTGAGTTCCATTGTACTATATTTGCTCAGTGAGGTTGTAGAGTTCTAACTCTAAGAATACCGGTAGTGGTATATATCTACATTCTAAGAATTCAGGGAGGTGAGGTTTGTACAGAATTAAATCATCCTGTCACATCTAAGAGGCTTCCTGCAGCAAAAGGAAAATGTCTGATACAGAAATAATTGCACCTGTTTCACCGACGACATCATTTCTGAAGTGTATCTTGATAGCACAACACTGCAGTTAGTGTAGGGAGCTGGGATCTTTTTGTCATTGCTCAGAGAATCAGCTCTCTGCTATAGAAAATAATACTTGCCATTCAACATATCCCTAAAAGGGGTGGCAGGGGGGGAGAATACAGAGAAGAGAAATAAGATTTCACACCCCTATTTAGAGTTACTTTTATAGTAACCAGAGTGTGCTGGGTGATTTACGGTACATAAATAGAAGGACCCCAAAGAGTTTACAATCTAATTTGAGATATGATGTGAAGAGTTGCCAGTTTTACTTTCACCATGAATTCATTTACTAAGCACAGTTCCCTTTCCTACTACTGGGCTGCATAGTCAGCATGCTCTGCATTATATTTGTATGGGCATTTTTAAAGGAGCAATTCATGCACACACAACTTCTCACTGGGGGGAATCTGTTCTTATGTGTGTAAGCGTATCTTTTAAGTGGTCTGTAATTAAGCTGGACTTCATTTTAGTGTGGCACCCACTGGGAAAGGAGTGGCAGAGGGAAGGAAGTGTGGAGAGAATCAAAGAGGATGTGTTCTCTGCTGTAATGTTTTAAAAATATTATTTAAGAAGCTGGGATGGCTCAGGTAATAGGAGGCAGAACTTTTCAAATCGAAGTCACTGTTTTGTGTCCAGCCCAGTCCTTAGAGATCTAAACTTATTACTATCTGAGTGAGTGATCTTTGTGAACTGAATTGATAGCCTGCGTCAAGTTCCATGTGGATAGCATTTCCATATCACAGAGACCTACTTATTGGTAGAGCAGCATGGGGAAGTTTGGACTGTCACCCCTCCCTTACCCCTAATGTTATCTGCCTGTGCCCCCCCCCCAGGAGCCGCAGTGGCCAGAAGATGAGGCTGGGGGCAGGGCAGAAGCTGGGGTGCAGAGTGGGGCTGGATGGTACTCCCTCCCCACCTCCTGTGGGGGCTGGCTCGGGCCCCACCGCACCCCATACCCAATGTTCCTCCAGCCCCCCAAACGTTCGCCCCACAGTTTCGGGACCACTGGTCTAGTCCCAGCATAAGAATTAAATGCACTCCATTCTGTATAAGTATTGAATATCGTTGCCAATGTTTTCTATATATTTATCATAGCATGCATTTTCCCTTAGTGAATATAATGCTTATCTAGGGACCTAGATAGATAGTCCTGGACACTGATGTCTTGTTATCCTAAAAACAGGTGCAGCCTTGGTGGGGGAACGGCCAACCTCCCCACACTGCTCACCCAGTAAGTCAAATTGGCTGACATGGCCTCTTCTGAAACTGCTGGATCAGGGTTCCCCATTATAGTACATAGACATTTGGCAGCCAGGAACTGGATTGAATCTGCCAAGCTCATTTCACGTAGGACAGCCATCAGATGGGTAAAAACACGTGGTCAGTACTGACCCAGGGCCAAAGTTGAACAGATGGCCTTTACGTCAAAGGCTCCATAACTCAACTCGCCTGGTCTGCCATTTCTGCCTCTCACCTGTGCTCTGCTCCTCAGGGACTGCTCTGTGAGTTATTGTGCTCGACCTCTTTGGGTATGTCTACGCTGCAATTAGACATCCGCGGCTGACCCGTCACAGCTGACTCAGGCTCGTGGGCCTCAGGCTAAGGGGCTGTTTAACTGCAGTGTAGAGTTTGGGCTCAGGACCCGGTGAGGTGGGAGGGTCCCCCTAGCCCAAGCCTGGCAAGTCCAAGTCAGCTGGCATGGGCCAGCTGCGGGTGCCTAATTGCAGAGTAGACATACCCATAGTGGGCCATGCAAAGGGGAGGCTGGTGGCAAGAGTGCTCCATGAGCGTACTCCCATGCACTCACTGAAGGCCAGATCACCATTTAGCCTTATTGCTGGGTATTCAATGGCACTATAAGGAGGTATACAGTATGATATTAAACTCCATGGGCTGGGGCTGGGGCTGGCTTGGTGAAACACAGCATTTATCAATGTAAATCTTGGAAAACTCACTCTTGTGGTTCCATGTACGTTTGCAATAGCTAACTTTAAAAAAGATGTAACACCTAGTGTTGCAAGACAGGATCTAGGCTTAAAGGTGTAATCATGATATTAATCCAAGTTCTGATATAGGTGTCAGAGGTTCACGCTTTTAAACCTGTAACTTGCTTGTTTGAATTGTAGTTTTCCGGAGCAAAGTCACAGTTATTTAGGTTGAGGCCCATTTAGAACTAGAATTGCAAACTCTGTTCTCTTGGGACAGACCTATTTCAGTCAGCAAGGCTCTGCTCAATCAGAACTAACAGTTGTGTGTTTAAGTGAACTAAAAGAACAGTACCTGTTTTATATATTGTTATACCTACAAAAAGAATGTGCTTCGTTGATGTCCAAGTTGCAGTCAGCAGAAGGTGGGAGATTCAGTTATCTTATACAATAAGTAGTAATTTTATACAAAATGCACTTTCCGTTCAGGAGGAACTGACACTGCTATAAGCTATAGTGAGACGATCTAATAGTTCTTTTCTAAGGAGAGGCTGGAGGGGAGTTTTCAGGTCACAGACAAGGCCATTCACAAGGAAGCTCTCACTGCAATTAGACACCAGCAAAACATTACTATCAAAAATAGGCCAGGAATCTATGGAAAACTCTTTAAGTTTAAAAGGCCTAAGCAAAGTTTAGTATTATACCTGTAGAAAGCATATACCTGTAGAAAACAATGGTTAAATGAATTAAACGGGATGTCACTTTTAAAGTTGTTAATATTGTTCCTATTGACTCTAGAGGAAACAGAATCAGCTCTTTTATGCTTTGATTAGGGTAGTCTTTTCCATTTATGCCTCCTCGCTAAGCACCTCTTTCCTTTTCAAGCTACCCAAAGCAGTTACCCCTCTTGTCCCATAACAAATTCAGGTTCCACCTGTGTTTAATTAGATATTGGATCACCTGGGTTATTGTATTAAGCACATCTAGGGCAATGGTCTAGGAAAATTAATCAACCTTTAAGTCAAAGTTCATGTAGTTCCAATTTTAAGCCAAGTGAAGCAATAATACATATGGAGCATGAAAGTTAACTTATATCCAGAGCATTTTAATAAATCGTTTTAAAAAAACCTATCCATACCCATTGGTTCCTAACATATGTTTATGATTACAAGAAAAAAAGAGAGTTCTCAGAAATATGTTTAAAAGATTAATTCTGCATCCAGTTTTCAGCTTATTTATATTTTTTATTTTAGTGCTGTCATGTTTGTCATTTATCACACATGTTTAAAGACCAGGACCATGTATTTTGTCTATAGCAAGCTTTAGGCATGCAAGATATTTCATGTTTGTAAAAGCATATGACAGATTGTTTTTAAGGCCTTTATAGCTTGGTGCCTACTTTTACAGGATGGTAATGGGTGGAGACCAAATGTTTTTAATGATTTGGACCTATACTGCACATATTTCTATGTTAACAACTCCAATTAAAATTATACGTTTCTTCAGGTAAGATTTATTTGCATAAAGAGAAAAACAAAAAGGAGTAAAGCAACAGTCAGAACAGAACTCTGTGGCTGATAAAACATAAATAGGATGGTTTTTACACTTTTACTCTCAGTTGAGCTAGTTTTATGTCTGGCCAGCATTTGAATGCACTGAAGTTCTGTAGCTTTCTCTGTGTAATACAAAGTGGATATGTGCATATACTATGTATACTGCCAGAAGATTGCTAATGGATTATGCTTTTTATCACATTTATCTTTATTTATAAGATTTGAGATTGAGAGGATGGATACCACAAAGGGCCAGAACTTCTCAATGCAATAAGCCTAGAGGCCTGTGATGAGAGACCTGTTCTTAAGAGTATGGAGAAGGGATTTAGACTAGGTGCAAGGAAGCTGCCAACTCAAAAGACCTCCGTACTCCAGGACTCCATCCCTGTACCAGCATGAGGTTATTTGTGAACAATGACAGGCCCAGAAGAGCCCACGCAATCTTCACAGCTGCCAAACCTTCACCTCAGTTACAAAATCCCCTTCACTTCCCTAGCTCTCAACTGCCAAAATGTATGACTCTCCCTGCCCCTGAAAATTAACCCAGCTTTTCCTCCCACAATGTCTGTCAAACCATGCCTACTCACAGAAACCCTGCTCTTGTCTTTCTGTTGCCAAAACCCTCCCTACCTCAAATTTTCCTTGGTGATGACAACCCTGATAGTAACTAGCACCCTCATCTCCACTTCCAGTTGCTTCTCACACAAACGCTTCTCCTAGTAAGTGCTCTCACCACTGGACTATTGGGTAAAAAGGCACCTCATCTTCCTCCTTCTCCAGCTGTGTTTTGTGCAGAGCATGATGGTCAACATGCTCTAAGGCAGCCTCTGAGCACACCTGCCCGATCAGGCCCCACAGGTGAGATCAGTGAGGAAACAACTACTTTGTGAATCCTCTGTGGGTTAGGTGTGACATAGGCACTGACCTGCTCAGAGGTGTCAGGATCGAGACTGCTGTGCATGCCCAGTGGCAGAAATTCAGGTACCCTGAATCCAGTGTCCTGAATCTGCCAGTGGAATCATAGGTGCCTCGGGAGTTGAGCAAAGATTTTAAGAATCTACAATTTAGATTTAGATGCCTGAGTCCCCTTGTGAGTCCCACCCCCAGCTGCTAAACCCCCCTTTCTCTACAGCACACTGTGTGAGTAAGCTAAGTCTGCTTGAGGGCTCACGTATCTTCACACAGAACCTTGTAAAAAACAAAGCAAGTTCTATTTGAATGTGCTGTATTGTTAATATTGGTCTCATTCACACATTCAAGTGCATGTGCGTACTTCCCAGCCCCCTGTTCAAATAGGCCCTCAGCAGCACCCGTGAAACCCCATTGTCTTCAAAGTAGACGTGCTGAGATACCTGTCCAACTCCATTGCCATCAAATTCTGCCTTCAGTCAAATCTGTGCAACCCCTCCATTGCCTTCAGAGGGTTTGCACAGGTGTAACTAATTGGAAGTTGGTTAACATTTACATTTGTGAGACATAGGATGGAATAGAATTCTCTGCATTACTGGGCTTGCTCTGGAGTGCTGACAAGATTAAGAAGCTGTTAATATTGATGTTAGTTACTAAATTCAGCAGCTCTGACTTGGAAAATTCAAGGGTCCAGATCCTCAACTGATGTAAATTGGCATAGCTCCAGTGGTAATCAATGGAGCAACACCAGTTTACACCAGCTGAGTATTTGGCCTGAATAGCAGATGTCTAAGAAAATTTGTTTTCCTTACAGTCACTTTCAGAGCAGAACTGTACTCTAAAGGCTAGAGAGAAGAGGGTATGGGCTGACCTGTAAAAAACCCGGTAATCATGATAGCCAGCAGTTCAACACTGCTGATGGTTTTTGAAATGCATAGGGCCCTGGAAACCAAAATAATAATACAGCTTTGCTGCCAAAGAAGTCAAAGATTGTTTTGCAACAGTTTTCACCTGTAACAATCAGAAGTTCAAACAAACAAACAACAAAAACCTTAAAAAAAAAAATTATAGACTGAAATCCTGTGCTGATCCAAATCTAAAATGAACCCAGTGTGAAACCATGGAAAAATGCAGCTGTATGTTTTGAGACTCCATGGTGGGGCTTTGAACAGTCAGATGAGTGTTAGGGGGGAAAAAAATCCCAGTAGTTTAAAAATAACAGATCTACTGCATGGCAGCCATAAAAGGAAATTTTAGGGAAAGGAATAGAAAATCATGCCAGACTAGCACATTAGGAACAGCAGTTGTTACACTTTCTGCTATTTGTATATGGTGTATGGTCAAATGAAACTATGTATGATGACTTTACACTCTTACCTTTATTATGTTGCAAATATATTAATAACAATATTTTCCAAATCTTTTAATTATTATAAGCTATTGCCAAATCTTGTTGCTGTTTCTCATCTCTCCAACCAAATCTACAACATGGGTCAATGCTTTAGCAATTCTAAATTAAATAAACCCAAGATATTTTCTATCTATTGAAACAACTGCATTCTTTGAAGGGCATCTGTGATAGGAAAAGCTAGACTGGTGAACATTTGACAACCACAGTTCTTTTCTTTTGTTCTGTCCTCATATATCTCTTGTATATATTAAGCTACTTAATTTAGTTTAACAGTGTGTTCCCCCCAATATCTCTTTAGTCAGAGATCCATTTCTGCTTAGTTTATTGCCATGGAACAGGCATTTTTCGGGATAGTTAAACAAAGATCATTTATATTTTACTCTCTGTTCAATTTAGCCAAATATATTCCATATTCCCAAAAGCAAAAGAATCTAAGATCTGCAGTGGGTTGACTTGTTCTGAAAAATGTTCAACTTGCCATAAAAGGCCTTCTCCCAGCCCTCTCAC
The DNA here is from genome assembly GCF_026122565.2 of Emydura macquarii macquarii. Lineage (NCBI taxonomy): Eukaryota > Metazoa > Chordata > Testudines > Chelidae > Emydura > Emydura macquarii. The sequence goes on from NW_027132962.1 coordinate 251,415, forward strand.
ACACCCCCAAAAAACCCAGTCCATCTTAAATCATAGTTTGCCAGCTGCCCAGATACTAGGTTTCTTTGTACAATAAACATATGACCATATTTCTTAAAGTGAAAATGGGAGACCGGGTAAGCGGCTCTGCCATTCACCCGACCCCCCTCATACAGGGCTGGCCCGAGCTGATGTCACAGACTTCATGCCTTTTTTGGTAAAACTGGGCATTTGTCCCATTTGCTCTTGCCCAAATGTTCCTCCATGCCCCCCAGGGCAAGACCAAATGGGACATATGCCCAGTTTTGCCAAAAAAGTTGGACGTCCAAGACAGTGCTTAAAAAGAGGACTGTCCTGACGAAAATGGGACATATGGTCATCCGACATATGCAACGCCAGCTCTAGGCTGCATAGATCTGATTGTCCACACTGCTTTACAACTTGGGGAGTCATTTTTTTATTTTTATCATTAAAAAGGTGGTGTATGTTCACTTCAAGGATAGGGAATCACATGAATCTAGCCTCACTGTATAAAAGGCAGCCTTCACAGGCTATGTGTGACTATAGTGACAAGAGAGGGTGAGTACGGTGTATGCACCATAGAACAGCTGTTCCTAGGAGTGCTAATAAGTAAGAGTAGCTGGGTAATTTGAAGAACATTTTGTTTTTTCTATATGTGCAAGGATTGTTTTTTTGAATTGCTCATCTTTCTTCAAGATGACCTTTAAAGGCATCTCTCTTGCCCCAGAGGTGAAATCTACCAGCATGAGAACAATTGGAACAGTCTCTGGAGAGTTTTTCCCAAGACAACGATGAGGAGCCCTTCAGAGCAAGTTTACAGACTAGCTAATCAAACTGCATGTTCAAATTCCCAGCTACGTCCCTCAAAGGATTTCCCCCTCATCCCTGCTTTGAGAATCTCAATTAATCTCTGTCATTGTGGAGCACAGGACCACTGCAGAGGCTACCATAGGCAATCTGCCACATTGGCTTATTTTTGCCTGAGATGGTTCTTTCTTTCATGATCAAATTGAGCAGAACTTTAATTTTGGCCTAATGTCAGCCAGCCAGCCACATGAGCTGAGAATGGTACCTAAGGGGAGAAAAAAGCTACATTATTTTGAAGGGAGTTCCTTACGGCAGTGCTTAAATGAAAGATTTTGATCATCCAGTGCCGTAGCTCACAGCAAATAAAGCATTCTTACAGAATTTAATTGGCTAAGTCCTCAGCTGGTGTAAATTGGCCTAGCCCTAGTGAAGTCATTGAAGCGCTGCTGATTTACACCAGCTGAGAATTTGGCCCATTTAATTTTAAATGCATGCAAGGGCTATCACAGTGCAGATTAATAATTTCCACCCTGTGTAATAATCATTGCTTTACACTGTGAGAAGCAATTGTTTACGGAGATTCATGTTGTTCAGAGAGATCTTTTAAAGCTTTTCTTTATGACAGTTATTTTCCTATAAATGAAAGTTAAAATGGAATTTTTGTGCTGCGCTTGGTGCTTTCATCTGATGCTTTATCTCACTCCATGCTAATCTATCACATTCGTTGATTTTTTCCTTCACAATGTTGAGATAAAAACCACTTCCTATCCACTGTCTTGGATATGCAAGGTATGTCAGCCAAAAGTCTTTTCCAAAAGGATTAGAGAAGCACTTGTGTCACGGAAAAAACATAGTATCTGGAAACGTATGAAATAAAGAGGGGAGGTGCAGTGGATCAGACTTCATTGAACACTTAACTGGTTCAGACTAGCCTAAGCTTACGTTAATTGAACCACTGAGCCCATCCATGCTGAACAAATGTTGAGCATGTTGGATGTGCAATTAAATACACGTAAGCATAGTGTTCTTTACTATGTAAGCAATGACACAGACTGGCTATGCAGTCTCATTGAGTTACACACACACTATGGATACACTAAGAAGTAACTATATGAAGTGTTATTTTGAAGAAGACATACCCTAGCCTCTAATACATTGACAGAAAATGTTTGGCTGACCCTCAGCCTCTGTAAATATAGTTAGATGAGCATGGGCATTCTTTTCTCAGTTCAGGAGTTTGTCCTGATACTCATGCTTTTGAGGGATTTCTCAGGCTGTCAGGATTTCTGTCATATGCTTCTTCCTTTTATGGAATGCACATGCTCATATTTTTATACTATTTCCTGCAATCTAGAGGCCTAATCTTGACAAGCGCTGAGGTCCAGATCCTCAAAGGTGTTTAAGTGCCTACAACTCCCCTTGACATCAAAGAGAGTTGCAAGTTCTCAGCACTTACCAAGTTCAGCCCTTTAGCTTGCAGTGTGTAGGTCTGACTTATTAAAATTAGGATGATGGACAGTCTCAGCCTGAAGCAAAGTTTCAGCCCTCTAAGCTCAGGTTGAATTTAACAGTTTATAATGCTAGCTGAAATTTGCGGCCTCAGTATTGGCCCTGATTCTCTTCTCATTTACACCAGAATAGATCACCAGTAACTCTACGTATTGAGTATTGAGTTTTAAAAAATACAATTTTGCAAACATTGCCCCTGGCTCTTTTAAAATTATTTTTTCTTATAGGCATATGGACAGTGCTTGTGATATGGTGTGTCCTTAACACCATATCACAATAACAACCAGTATAGTTAATATACACACAAACTGGAATCGTCATCAAAATATGTTGATCCCTTATATTTCATCAAACTTGCAGGGTTAACTACAGTAATTCTTAGTGTATTCAATACAGTTTTCCACAGTAATTGGATTGTAACAAAAGCAGTGAAATTAGCAAGAAAAAGTTTGATGTGGAGGGCAAAGTATTGTTATATGTTACATTTTTTTTGATGGGGCATAAACCAAAAACAACCTTCCATTTGTATTGTGTGGAAATTTGGGCCCTGAGCTTGCATTGTAATCCTTGAGGTGTACTGCTGCGTCTGAATGGAGTCCAACTGGTTTCAGTGGCACTCATCACAGATGCAGCAGTCCACAGGTATGGATCAGATAGGAGGATCAGGGCCTTAGATTGTTTAAATTCACAGCCTTTTGCTGTGAGAGTCATCAGAGAGGAAGACGTAACCCCTATAGCAATCAGGCAGATTGCATTTGAGTATTATGTCGTGTGTACTTTGTATACATTTCACCGGCACCAAGGGCGTTAGCTAATAAAAGATATGAACCTGCAAGAGTCAAAATACCTGTGAAGAGGTGTTAGAACACCCAGAACTCCCACAGAATCCAATTTCTCCAACGAACTGAAGTGAAATTATTTTTGAAGGCAATGGAGGGGCAGATTTCCAATCACTCTGCACTTCTCAAAAGGTTTGGGTACAACATGAGAGGTATTTTATGTTGGATAAAACAGCATACACACTAAACAGCAGATGATCATGGATGCATAGAGACCACATGGTATTGATGTGCAGGATACATAAATTAGAGTAATTTTTTCCCTAAGCAAATTTGTTATGTAAAACTTTGTGGGCACCAGCTCCCTGGAGTTTGCATCTGGTGGTTGCCCTATAGTAAAAATGTTGTCCATGCAAACATGTATAAAGAAGTGTGTAGCAGATTTTTTATAGTAGAGCTAAACTTATTTTTCCCTTTTGTATCTATTTACAGTGAGTAAAAAAAAACCTCCCAAAATGGAACAGATCCTAAAATACTCTTCTCCAGGCTTTTTTCTGCACTGTATTCTACACCCCCCCCCCCGGTGTGTGTGTGTGTGTGTGTGTACGTACAAGAGGAAAAGTATTTTTACATTGTGTAAGAAAAATAGACAAGTGAAGCCAACTAACTTATATAGAATATTCAGCTAAAGTCTAATTTCCAGTTAGCACTAAAACCAGATTCTCTTTTTCCATTATTTTAAATTACTCAGCTACTGTCTGAAGGAAAACAGAAGGCAATTGAACGCAACATTGGTAATGAAACTAGCTCTTTTATCAAAGGCTGGTTCACACTAAATGTTGTCCTAGTTTTTCCTGTACTAATTCCTACAAAGATCCCATTCACAATTAATGGAATTCCAACTAATAAGGGTTGGAGTGGGAGGGCAGATAGGCAAAGGAACGACACATAGTTTACTATTAATAGTAATACATAAGTAGTTGCATACACTTTAAAAGTTTTCTTGTATGTAATAAACCTATAGTTTTATGCTTTTTTATCTTCATTTGGCCATTCCCAACTTGACAGTTTTATTGGATTATTTTTTAATCTTCTGACTACTCTCTGTAAACACACTGTGAGTAGGGCTATGTCTTCACTGACGGCGGCAAATTCAGATCGACTTATCTGGATCGACTGAGTGGTCAGTGAAGACCCGCTCAGTCGATCCAGAAATCGACGTATTAAGACCACCTTCTCAAGTGGTGTAGCACTGCGTCGATGGGAACACGGTTCCCGTTGGTGCAGTGCAGTGAAGATGGCGTGCAGAACAGAAGCACAGAAGTCAACGGGAGTTCGCAAGTTTTTTGGGTAGTTTGCGTAACTCGGGTCGACTGCTGCCGAATCTCCGAGGTAAGCGTAGACAAGCCCTAAGATTGTGTGGGCAAACTGAAGTTCAAAGGGTTCATTTATTGAAGAGAAGGTTCAGCTTAGGATTTCCCTCTGTGTATCTTTTGTTTAGTTTTATTAATAAATGCCATTTGGATCTGGGTTATTCTGGTGTCAGACTTGTTGCAGTGGAGTTACTCCAGATGTACACAAGTGTATTAGAGAATAATTTGGCCTCAGGACTCTAATATAGAGGATATTTTTCCCTCCCTTAAATCTTTAATCTTCCATGTACAGACAAAGGCACAGGTTGCTAAGTATTCTCATTACACCTTATCTAAACATATTGATCAGTTCCTCCAACCTCTTATCTGTTTGCTCAGCAATGAGTCTGTTTCATTCACACTATGATTGAACAGTAGCTGAATGGATACTACAATATGAATTGTATCAATGGGCCATTTAAAATGTTATGACACCTTGATTAAATACTCTTTTATTTTTTAAGAGGTTAAAAGGCTATGTGTGTGACATCAGCAGTCTTTTTATCCATTAAGTCAGTGTGATAGACAGCACATGGAAAAAAAAATCTATATGCAGTAGGACAGCATGGTCTATAAATATAATACATTTATGGTGTGATTGTGTGTGTGTGTATATACGAGTAAAATGCAGACTGGAAAATGATACAAAAGGGAAATTTTAAAGCAGTGAGAGGATACTTTCAGTTCTGAAACTCAGATTTGATTTTCCCACCATCTTATTTTTCCAGATAAACTCACAATATTTTCAAAGATAAAATACCTTTAATTAATGTCTCTTGGTTGAGTCCTGTCATCAGCTGATACCTATGCAAAAATAATATTTTATATATGCATAACACAATGCATTTGAGAATTGCTGCATTTACACCATTTACTTTGGTAGAACTGATTAGTCCTGATTTTGTGCTATTAATGTATGCCATGCAATTGGCAAAGTGGTACCTTTTCCATCCACACGCTTCCTGTGGTGAGTATAAGCCTATAAGGGATGTGGCTGGGAAAAAGCATGGCTGGGGCTCCCCTAAGTAACTGAGATCAGCAGTGGCCATCATGGTGTTTGGGGATCAGACCAACATACAGATCATGATCAAGTGAGTGCAAAGTTCTTTTTAACTCCATCTTTGTGCACCCATCCTCACTCGTCTATCTCATTTTTTGATTAGGACCATTGACTTTAGTGGAATTACTCCGAATTTACACTGTTGTGAGTTCTAAATCAGAACTCATTGTTATGAATCAAGCCAAGATCAGGATAGACTTACTTATGCATTGAGCAGCATGTGCTGATTGGTAATATTTAATCTTTGTAAACACTGCTCTGTACTAAACATTGATCAGAGAAGACCTGAGTGCATGTACAGCAAAAGCCTAGTTTTGGAGAATCAGTATGTTTTTAGTCTACTTTATATCATGAACCAGTTAGAAAGCATTCCTTTTGTGTTTCAGGGCTGGATTCAGTTAAAACTTCTGGACCAAGTTACACAGCCTTCCACAATGCAAAATGTTGGGCAGACTTTTTTTTTTTAATTGAGTCCAGCTGAGCGGCTCTAATATTGTTAACAATGATACTTCCTCCTCTCAACATAGCATAGTATTTTAAGTAGCTAAAATGTCCCATCCTCATTCCTGCTACGTGGGTTTCGCCTTCTTTAACAAAGCGTGCTATATAAGTAGCAACCAATTGTGAATATAACTACTTGCTTACATGGCATATGTAAGCCTCACAGGAGGTTAAGTTGTATTTGTTTCTAGCTTAATTGGTTTTTGGGTTTTTTAAATTCAGTGCTCATGAAAGACATCAGATTAGCGATCCTGAACAAATGACAGTGGAAGGGACATGCTGGGTCTCTAAAAAAGAGGGCATTTACTTCACATATCTTTAGTGCTCCCAGGCTGATTGAGCTGCATTAACTGTAGTGTGTTGGGGGATGTTACTCTTACTCCTGTCCAGATGAAGCAGAAGTGTGATGGTGACAGGCAGACAATAGTGGGAACCAGCAAGCAGGGCATGAGGATTGGCCATAGTAAGGGCTAGTCTACACTAGATGTGCTACAGCGGTGCAACTGCACGTCTGGTGAAGATGCTTTAAGCCACTGGGAGAGAGCTCTCCTGTCAGCATAAGTACTCCACGTGCACGAGAGGCGGTAGCTGTGTTGGAGGGAGAAGCTCTCCCACTGACATAGCGCTGTTTACACCAGCATTTAGGTCGGTGTAACTTCTGTTGCTCAGGGGGATGGATTAGACGTAAGTTGTACTGAAGTAAGTGGTAATGTAGACAAGCTTAAAAGCTTTTAAATGCTTGGGCAGCCACTAGCAAGCAAAACTAGGGAAGTGGTAAAGATCACAAATGGCACCTAAAGCTCTGCCACATTGGGTTCACAAGTATCAAAAGAGTAATGTCTGCTGGCTAAAACAGAAGACAGAGTCAGGACTGCAGGGTTCTATTCTAAATTTCGCCACTGAATTACTCTAGGCTGCTGTCTCCCTATCAGTAAAATGGGTAAAATAAATAGTTTCCCATACCTCCCTGGGGTGTTGTGAAGACTAAACAACTCATCTTCACCACGCATATTAGTATTCCTAGATGAAAGGTGCTAGAAAATTATTATTTGTAAGGACACAGTTAAGACCACTTTGGAGTGGTTTCTTTCTTAATGCCATTCCTAAGTGCTTTCAAGCTATTCTGTTCAAATGCTTCTCAGTGCAGCAAGGGCATTTAGTTTTAAGCTAGTAGTTTTTTGGTTCTTACCAATCCTCACTCAGGGCCTGCTCCAGAGTGCACTGATTATTAGTGGAAGTCTTCCATTTACTTCAGTGGGCTTTGGATCTGGACAACATTACATTGTTTTTCTGTGGTCCTCATTCAATAGTTTCAAATGTTTTACATCAGTATTACTAATATTAAAGTGTGTCTGCTGTTCTTTTCCTCCTCCTTTATTTCTCTATTGTTGGATGATTTTCTTGGTTTTCCCCAAACAACACATTCTGACACTGACCGCAGAACTGACCATCTGCATACACAAATCTGTATCCTCCTCCTCTCACTGTGAAGTCAAATTTAACCAACATTAGAACAGGAAAATTGGTGCTGTGAGAACTGTTTTTATTGACAAAGCTAGAGTTATGATCACTCTACACCAGCACTAACCAACTACAACACTAATAGAGCTGAGAATGAGTCATTTTTTTTTTTTTACATTACTCATACAAAATAAAAGTCTTAGAAAATACCCATGTAATTTGCTTACACTTTAAGTGCAGCTCCCGGAAGGGGGAGGGCAACTTTATGCGATATACTGGTTGCAAATGTTGCCCACATGACAACTGGAAAGCACAACAGTCCACATCAGAGGAAATATGCAAAAATAAGGATGAAAACATCGGGCCCAATCTTGCTAACACTTACTGCACATGCCGCTGCACCGAGTGTTCTTGACTTCAGTAGGCTTATTCATGATAGTTAGCACTAAGCTCAGTGGTAAGGATCAAGCGCAATAGATATAGTAGTTTTTCACCCATGAAATATATTAGGTCAGATTAACATCTTGTCATGCACTAGTGGTTATCTGCATATTGATTAAGTTGATGACTTTGTTTAGAATAAGCAGAAAATGTGTCCAAGATGTAAATCTCAAAATACCCACAATCCCTCTGTCTCTCTCCATCAATGTGACATAACCCACATGTTTTGAACAACAACAGATCAAAGGAACCATGAGTGATTTTAGCAGTGCAGGATGGAATAATATTTTGCTTTAGAGAAACACAGTGGGTATATTTACAAGGTAAGTATTGCCAAGGGAGTCCAAGGCAGTGCTTGCTTACTAAATTGGGTCCAACTCAGGGATTTCACCAAATGCAAATGAATAATCTCTGTGACTCAATATATCCGCTATACTTTGTGCTCTTAGAAGGGTGGTATGGCTGACCTTTTAAAGTGATACTTTTGAAACCACATTGTTATGATCATCAGAAGTTTTTAAGTGTTCGTTTTAGAGTGTAATATTTGGACCCAATCCCACTGAATAGTCTCAAATCCTGTTTTAATACACAGTTCTCAACTATTTGAATGTACAGTTTTCAATCAGCTACTAGGAATGCTATACTTCTGTTTACATACGCGTAGGCTGAGACTGCAGCAAGTCCTCATTTCTTCACAGACTGCTGCAAGTCTCTGGAATACTGAAAACTGAGAATTATGTGAAATTGACCAAAATAGGTATGATCAGTTTTTGTGAGTCCTTCTTGAGTGCCAAAAATAGTCTCCGAAGACAATACAAGAAGATAAGTATGTATTACTCTTTAACCTCAACTTCCCCTATCTAAAAGCTAATTTGCTCTCAGTTACACCTGTGTGAATCCATAGTAACTTCATTGACTTCAAAGGGGTTACACCAGATTTACAGTATTGTAACAGCAGAGCCTGGTATCAATTTGTACATCTAGTTGCATAAAAGACAGAAGACTTGAACATATTAAATTACACTTATATTCTACTATGATGATAACAAGACTGATACACTAGCATAACTTATAGGATATCTCAAACTATGTGTGCATAAGATTCACCAGAGACAGCTCTCTAATGATAATGAGGTAGGTGATTGTTCTAGGCAGACATTTCCTCCTCATTCCCTATCGGTTAAGCCTAAAACAAACAGAAAAAAATTAAAAGGAAACAGTATTATGCTATGTGTAGTTCCATAAAAAGTTTTCATTATTTGAACCATTAAAAATACCCAGGGCATGATTCTCCCTTGCTTTGCACCTTGGCATAGAAGTTGTTACCTGTGCAAAGTGAGTGTACAAAAAGCTACCATTCTGATCAGGTAGTATTTACACTCCCCTTAAACAGGTATAAATGGCTACATACGGTGCAAGGCAAGGATGAATAAAACCTACAGTGTTTTGCTCTGAACAGCACTATCATAGTTCAAACAAAAGTTAAACTAAAGCTTTAATCATCGTTAATAATGAATGTTAGAAATGGGAAATGGGGGGAAAGAGTTAAGGATTATGCTTACAAAATAAAATAATTCTGCCTTGGGTTTGTTGCTTCTTTGGATGCATGTCAGACGTGCAGGCGTGGGAATTCCCCAGATTGGTTGGTGTCAGTTTGCAAATTTGCTCAGTTTCATTTTTCTGACAAATCAGCCTTTTTATAATCATCCCATCTTGAAACTAGAGGGGAAGGGAATGTAGGGGTGAATTGCTAATATCAGTGACTTCTGGAAATTCCCCTTTTATGGTCTCTCATATTTAGTAACTGTACTTTTTCTGTTTTCTTTGCGTTAAAAGTTATTTGACAATAAAAATAACTTGTTCTGTTCTGGTAAAATTGGCTTCACTTACAGTAAGTTTGAGAGCATCTGTATTAAACGGTACTGGTAGTTGTGACCTATACTTAGGAAAAAATACACATTTGATATGTAATATTTAAGGATTGTCAGATATGTTTGCATGGTAGAAAGTAAAATATTTTTTTCTTTTTCTTTAAGATATGGTATCCTGATTTCAAATATTGCTTAAAAGTACTATGTAATAATGGGCAGATATTTTAGTGTAAACAGTGTTCTGAAACTAGTTTTAAAATATTTCTTTAATGAATATATTACCATATATGAATTTAAATCACATCCATCTGGATATGTTTACCAAAAGTAAAAATAATCCATGTCTATTATAAGCCGTTTGGTGCCATTACCACCCTCCCAGTTAACACCCACCCAGTTACTGACCCAGATCAACAAATATCCAGATTAAACAGATGCATCTTGCTGCATATCCAGTTCCTTCCTATATGATACATTGTTTATAATGCAAAATCTGTGACGCTTTGTATGATTTTAGATATTAATTTTGTATTAAAGCTTAAAAGGGATATATTAAAAGAAGAAACCCAAGGGTTAGCTTAAAATAGCTTAAAAAAGAGAAAATAAGCATGTTATAGAAACAACAAATAATGGTAAAGAGGAAGAAAAAAAGATTGTACAATCTTCCCATTCTTATGTTGTCTGTTTATGTTGTAATTTCATTGAAAGAGGAGGAATCTCTCATCTCTCTTCTTACTTGTCTAGGAAGTGACTGGACACTTTTGGCATTATATAAGTAAATTATAAAAACTCAAATTTCTGACAATACAAAGTTATTTGCTTACATCATCACCAATAGTGAGTTTTGTAGTATTTTTATGAGAGTTGAGTTAAACCATGGAACTGCCCATTGGGTCAGTTGAATATTGGATATTAAAAACCCATTAGCAAGTAGGTATTTAGCCAATGGGTGTTAGATAGGTTGACGTATGCAGAATACTTATTTCCCCTCCTTTTCACTGGTGTAACAATTTCCCAGAGAACCCTGGTACCAGAATAGGTAAGGAGCCCCCTTCCCAATTCTGTCCCAACCCCTCACCCCATGGCCCACATACAATTTGCTCCCAGCCCTTCACCCACTACCCTGGTCCTTTCTTTTTGGTCACTCACTGGAGCACTTCCAGCTCAGCAGTCCACTCTCGTCTTGGACTAAGGTGGCTCCCCCTGAACTCAGCTGCCAGTGACTCAGCTTGTTCCCACTTTCATACAGTGTGGGCCAAAATGGAGTGATGAATGGCATTACGACCTGGTGCATAAGGTCACAGCACCACTCAGGTCATGCACTGTCATGACGGAGGGGTGGCCGGGCCAGTCCGAGTGCCAATCCCTGCATGACAGGTTTCAGTGCCGCTCAAATATGGCAGGGAGGGGTGGCGGGACCAAATTTGAGTGATGAGTGGCATTCTGAGCCCATGTGCCAGGTGAAAGGCTGGAGCACTACTCCATCTCATCGGGCCTCTGTAACCTCGTGGGCTCTGGCATAACTGCATCACTTGCACCATTGTAACTACGCCACTGCTCCTTTTCCCAAAAGCAAAAATAATGTTGTAGCTATGGCAACTGAAACATGCAGTAGTTTGAGTAGTGAATTAACAACATGCTCCCCCACTCCATTCCCATGCGGTCTTTAACATACCTGTAAAAATAAATGTGGTTTTTAGATGGAAATTCTAACATACAAAGCCTAGGTAGTTCACTCTCAGCTCATCTCTACTTTAACCCTGTCTGTGACTTCGTACAATGTGTGCTATTCTGTATTTGATCAAATATACTACAGTTAAGTGTCTTGTTTTTAATCCCCCTTATGAATAATTATAGGGCCTGATTCTCCTTTGAGTCACACAGGTTTTAAACAGATGTAACTTCACTGCATTTGGTGTAGTTGCTCTTAATTTGTATCATTGTGTGCAAAAAGGAGCAGTGGGCCCATAGTTTTATTTTATCAGTCTCTCTGTACCTACAGGGGCACACGGTATAAATTGTGAGATAGTGTTCCCTGAAAATGGTTAATCACAGGCAAAGAAAGGCAACAATGTTTTTGTTCTGTGCACCATTACTAATAGGGAAGGAAGAGAAAGACTTAGCAGAACAAATACATCTTTTGTTTTAAATTCTTTGGAACAATTCTGCCTGGCAGATCTTCCCTCCCATCCCCCATTCAGTTTTTCTTTGTTATTTCCCTATCTAATTAAAATTCTGCCATGCTTTCATCAAACCGTTGTCCATTTGAGGTTACAAACAGCTTCTGTTCTAATGAATTATGAATTGTGTTAGTTACATTAACTATACAATTCAATTATGTTGTAAAGGTGCTGACTGCACTTTAATATACAGTGAGCATTTTCTCGGTCTAAGGAATGTGTGGACACGCAAAATTCTGTTTATTATTCTTTGCCATACAGTAGGGAGATTTAATTGAAAACTGAAGATTTTAGGAAGTATTTATCAAACACAGGAATTGTAAAATCTCATAAGGGCAATTTCTACCAGTCATGAGCTCAGCCCTGTAATGGTTTAGGGCCAAATCAGGGTCCCATGTGCAAAGCTCAAGTATACTGGTTTGATGCATGGGAGTGACATGAGACTTGAAAAGGTAGGAATCCTCCGGGAACTGTACAGAACTTCTGCAAATCCCCCTCCATGGTCAGTGTTGCAGCCTGCTATCCATGTGTTAGTGGCCAGTAGATCATCATAGCCCAGGGGCTAGATTCCCAAAGAAGTTTAGGCACAGGGACTGTGAGTGTCTCCACACCTCATGTTTATGCATCTGGAAAAAGCACTGTGATTCACAAAGTCTCCGTTTGGTACCGAGGCTCCCAATACAATGAATGGTGGGAGATAGTCACCTCAGAATGGGGTTCACAATGGCCGGCACATGAGGTGGCGCATCACCTAATCTAGCCGAGGGGAGATGCCCATTCAGTCTCTCCCATTGAAGCTGTTCCACTACCTAAGGGAAAAATTAGTAAGACAGTAAAACAGTGGGTAGAGAGCACGCAGGAGGTGAATGCCTCAGGATCCAGTATCCCAGTGCCAATGACTTGGGGGGGGAATAATCTAGTGGAACAGCTTCAAAGAGTGGAGACAGCAGGAACCCCAGATCAGAATATCCAATAGCCCAGTGGTTAGAGCACTCACCTGAGAGGTGGCAGCTCCTTGTCAAAGCCGTTCTTCCCCTCAGGTGGAGAGAGGACATGAACCTGGGTCTCCCACATCCCAGGTGAGTTTTAGCCCCCATGAGCTAAAAGTTATAAAGGTGGACGCTGTCCTCCCCCCACCTTGCCTCCTCCAACTCTTTTGTGTAAGCTTGCCTACAGACTGGGCCCTGCAGGCGCATTAGGTGGAGGAACACCTACTCTTCCCCCGGCTTGTGTATCTCACTAGGGCTCAGGTGTCCAAATGTCTAGTGTGGGGTGCAGGGCATGTGCACGAAGGCAGAAACATAGGGAACTTTTCCTGTGAAAAAGGTATGTGCATTTAGGCACCTGTGGGGCTCAGGGGCAGCTGAGCAGAGGCTTTGTGAATCCCAGAGGGGCCTGATTCTGGGATTCAGATACCTAAAGTGGCCACCAGGCCTCTGAGTTTTTTTGTGAATCTAGCCCCATATGCCTGGAAAGCCCCGTTCAGAGTTGTGCTGAGAGGATGCTCTGCCTGGCCTTGTCAGCAGTTGTGCGCTCACAGCTCTGCCCCACAATCCAACCACCCTTGCTCCGTGGCCATAGAGGGCTTCTGCAGACTAGATGATCTGGCCCTGAACTGGGGGAAAGTTCATTTTAGCTCATTAAGGGCCTGACCCAAAGCCTACTGAAGACACGAGGAATCTTCCCCTGACATCAATGGACTTTGGATCAGGCCCTTGACAGATCATCATCGACAACTCCAACGGACATAACACAACTCCAGCTAGTGACCAGTGGATGCTGCTGATTAGTTAAATAATCTCTAGTGGATATTCACCAACTGGCAAAAAAAAGTCACTAGGAACTGAATTTTATTTCTTTGCAATATTCTTGATGTTTGGTCTGTCTCCTACTACACTGATGCTCCGTGATTTTTGTTGTTGTCTTGCCTCTAGGTTTTTTGTATACAGAAAAACTGTTTGAGTACTATACAAAAGCTGATTTATATTCTAAATCAGACTATAAGACTCCCTAGTCATTCTGTAACATCACAGGTGTTGACAGGCATCTATTGTTCTGTTAATTAATGGTGCATTCTATTAATACATGGCTTGAAAGGATAAAATAAGTCACTTAGGGCAAAGCCACAAGAACAGTGCTGCAACATTCCAGTAGATTCACCAGATACATAAGACATTGAAGAATATTTGAGAAAAGTAATGACAATTTCTTCTAATTATTTTGTATAGTCTTAGAGTCTGAAGTAAGATGATACACAAATGCAGGTCAGACCTTTAGTGACTGAGGGCAGGAATATAAAGCTAGATAAAGTAAAAGACTTGAGTTAAAATTGATTTGCTTGTGAGCAACCTCTCTCTGTAGTGACTATGGAAGGGAGGAATGCTTACCCCAGATCTGAGCATGGATGGATCTCATCCTGCTTGTGCAAGGGAGGGGTTAGCAAACCCCACTTGATTAGCTCCAGGGTTGTCATATTTCCTCACTCCCACCCCAGTAAGTATTTTTAACCCCCATTTGCAGATGGGGAACTGAGGCAAAGAGAGACTAAGGCCCAGATCCTCCACAATATTTAGTATCTAAAAGCCTTTGAGGATCTGGGCTGAAGGGCTTGATGCAAACTCACCCAAGAGCTCAAAAGACAGCACCAGGAACACATGCCACAATAGGATTTCTAATCCAGTGCCATCATCATTCTCTTTGCATCTTCTGACCTTACTCTGATGAGAATCTTAGACCGAACACTGACTAAAGTCCCTCTCTGCATCGGGTGTGAGAGGAGAATAAGAGGGTGGGTGTCTGAGATAAATGGTTTGGCGAGAGTAAGGCTGATAAGGTGACAGTAGTGGGCAAGTGACTGAGAGTGAAAGTGGCGGGTAAGGTGTGAGAGGTGAATGATGGTGGCTGGTTAGTGGTCTGAGAGAGGTGAGTGAAAGTATTCAGTAGGTGGAGAGGAGTGATCGGGAGGCAGAGCTGATCATGAGGAAGAGATTGAGCTCTATTAACAGTGGCAGATTTGTAGCTGAAACCTCTGTGTGCAGGATGTTCTTCTCTTACGTGCAAGCAATTTTCAACCTATGTGTATTTAAAGAAGAGGGACGAGAAATGAAATACAGACTATGGCTACGCTGCAGCTGGGAGTGAGCCTCCCAATCTAAGTAGCTAGACTCGCACTGGAGCGGCTTGCGCTAGCATGCAAAAAATAGCAGGGTGGACATTCTACCTTGGGCTGCAGCAGCCCACCTGGCCCCTTAGGCTTGAGAGCCAGAGCTGCAACCTGAGTCTAGGGCAAGTCTGTTTATCTGGGCTGGGCAGCTCACTCCCAGCTGCGGTGCAAACAGTGGCCCGTGTAGTTAAAGAAGGCTGATAAAGAAACATTGTGTGCCCTATGAAGAGGCAAGAGAAAACAAAGAATAACATGTAAGACAGTTCATTTTTGTGTGTGGCTTAGTGATTTTTCTGTAACTTAGCCAATTGCTCAGATACAGTCTTGGCCCCTCCCCCCGTCTTGCAATTGGATCTGTGTGGGAAGACACCCCCTACACCTCAGTGGCACTCCATGCAGGCACACATGTCCACCCATATGGTTCCTGTTACAAGACTAGATTAGAATGAGCTATACAGTATACCTCTTCCCTGTACGGTTGATCTACTAACCCCACCCCCATTCCACATCACACACCAAGACTCCCACAGAGCTGAGCTCTGTGCTGTGCGGAGTGTAAATGCTATCATTGTGGGCTCCTCAGTTCCTGCTGCTCCTACCCCCCTACTCCATTGCCTGCGCAATGGGACATCATGGTTTCCATTGCAGGAAGGGCCTCGTGGATGCAGAAGTGGCGGCAGGACTGACATTAAGATGGGTCTATACTAGAACACTTGCATCAGTGTAACTAAATCAATTTTAAATTCCTTTCATTATACTGTTGCAAACTTTTTAAATATAGACCAGCCCTAAGATCACCAGGTCTTGCACCTTCTGGAGTCATTTACATAGTAAAAAATGGATGTAAAATGCTGCCAAATGTAAATGGGATGGCATTTTGCCCGTTTTGCACACTGCGCAGATATAATTACACAAGGTGCAAGGCAGTGGAGAATCAGACCCATAGACTCTATAGTTTTTGTTTTATTATTTCGAATTGAATAAGGAACATATCTATGTCAATATTTTTTCTTATTTAGAGTGCAGCTCTTTACTCTAGGCTCTTTCATTTATGTTGTTTTCATCCCTATAGTTTTAACAATAATTTGTTCTAAAGGGATAAAACAAATAGCTGCTTATTCTTTAAAAATTAAATTTACCATCTTTGGTAAGAGAAAAGTTGGTGAGAAAGTTAAAAAAAATAAATCCTTTTGTGTTTCTTTCAGTGCCCTTTTATTATGGCTAATATATCACTTCCACCAGTTACCTGAAGTTAAAGGCATATATTATTCATTCGGGGGGGGGGGGCATAATTTCTCCAATAAAAGGGGTTACATGTTTCATTAAAAAAAATCTCTAGACACGTCAAAACACTTGTTCCTAATTCAGGACTCCACGTTTGCTGTCAAATGCAAAACCGTTTTTTCAGTTATATAAGCATAAAAAAGGCTTGAACTATTTTCTTAAAAGGTTGAATAATACCAACTTCCTCATACTCATATAGCACATAGAAACATAAAATCATAGGAATGGCCATACTTCATCAGACGCATAGTCTCTGTAGCTCAGTACCCTGCTCTGACAATGACCAGCACCATATGCTTTGGAGGAATGTGCAAGACATGCACAGTAGACACATGTGGGGTAATCTGTACCCATGAAGGTCACTTCCTAATTCTAACTAGACAGACAGTGGCTTTATTCCTGAAGCATGATGCTTAATATACCTTCCAATACTTTTTTTTCAATTAATTGTTATATCTCTGGATAGTCTTGTTTTTTTCCATATAACCATCCAATCTTCTCTTTCTTGCAAAATTCTTGGCCTCAGCAGCCTATGTCAATGAGTCCTACAGTGTAATTATGTGTTGTATGAAAAAGTACTTCCTTTTATCAGTTTTGAATTTACCATCTTTCAATTTCATTAAAGATCCCCCTTTTCTTGTGTTGAGACAGGGAGCTTCAGTTCTTCCTAAGTACCATTCATTATTTTATTAACTTCTTGTTGCGTTCCCTTATTCAGCTCCATTCTAAGATAAACAGTCCCAGACTTTTCCATCTCTGTTCATATGAGAGTATTTTTCCATACTCCGAATCATTTTTGTTGCTTTTCTCTGAACACCCTCAAATTCTGCAATGTTGCAGAAAGTTCAAGTCTAGATTTCTTCAGACTTTACAAACAATTCACATTTAAGCAAAGACCAAGCAAATTTTAGCCCAAGTGATCATAGATGTGGAAAGCTACATGGCCAAGATTTTAAAAAATGGGAATGAAAAGTTAGGTTCCCCGTCCTGACGTAAGTCAGAGATAGATACATCTGCTGAAGACATTGGTAATACAACAATATCTGTGTATCCAACCAAGGATAGGATGCAAATTACTAAATTAGAACAGGGACAGGATAAAAACAGGTAAATTCTGTAAAATCAGTAGCATGTCAGATTAAGGAGTTAAATAAAAATGGGTACGTAGATAACAATAAACATCTATAAATATCTATAGATGTATGTGAGAAATGTAAATAATAATAATAAACATTATGGAAGTGTGGTAGAATGACACACACAAAAAAACCAGTGGGATACTGTAATGTCTAGTTACACCTATATAAGAAAGACAGGTTAGTCCAAAGAGGTATATTATCACCACTGTATTTAAATAATTAAAATCTAGTGAGAGAAAAATTCTGAGCGAAGAGGACCATGTCATTGAATCGCCAAATATAAATATACAAATCCAAAGCGATAAGAATCTAAATAAATTAATAGGGCTACACTACCGACTTCCAGGTCAAGAAAAGGAAATTGAATGCACAGTGTTGAGGGAATTCAAAGAGGCAGCAAAATCTAACAAGATGATAATAATGTAGGACCCATATATATAAACTGGTTAAATGTCACAAAGTTTAGAGAAACAATTTCTTGACATTTTTTGAGACTGCATCTTGGAACAGTGAGTTCTAGAATGTACAAGAGGAGAAGGCGGCTATTTTTTTGTCTTAGCTAACAAACAGAAGTTAATTCAAGAAGAGAGAGTACCTGAGCCACTGAGTAATAATGACTAGATAGGCCATGGGTTTGATCCAGCATGGAGGTTTCTGTGTTCAAAATATTAGATCCTTTATGTACCTGAAGTGACATTATTTTCCTTGTATCTAAAGAGTTTGACAGGATACATATTTTGTTATCTAAGAAATTCAGTAGAGAGGATCAGTCCTGAATTAACTTTTTTAGAAATTGGGAATTCTTGCTGCTTCTATGTGGTGGGAAATGCTTAACAAAACCTTTTTAGAGGTGTATCTAAAGGTTAGTGAAAAGATAACTAAAATTTCCTTAAAATGTTGAACAGTTTATTTTCTGGAAGCCAGATGCAAAGATGAGGAGAAAGATGCCAAATATATCTTCAAGAGCTTCTCCTCCTGCAGACTTGTCAGTCTCAGAGCCTTCAGAGAACTTCTCATGCAGCTCAGTTGCTAATATTGGTATCTCTTTGACCATTGGGGAGACTGTGCAGCATGGAAGGAAAAAATCTCCCCTCAAGTAACAGGACACATGCTCTTAGCTAAGATTTGAGTCACATGGATAGGATGACCATGCCTTCCATTTTTGCTGTCATGGTTTTGTGTTGGATTCACAGCATTTCACATAACTGTATTGAAACCAATGTTTTAATCTAATCCCAGTGTCAGAGGGAGATGTAAACTATGTCAGGAAACCACATATAACACAAATTTTCCCCCATGCTTCTGGCTTCTCCAATAACCTTGACTTTGTGTAATGCTCATTCAAAATACAAACTAATTTATACATTTTTCACAGAGCCACAGGTGGGGCTTGTCTTCATGATAAAATGTTATGTTAAAACATGACCTTGAAGAGTCTCATTAACACAATGCTCCTCACAACTTTGCATTCGGCACAGATAAGCATTTTGTCAGCTGGTCCTGGTTAAAACCTACTGGGATCCGTGTTTTACCATGATTCGCTGACATGATGCTAAACACATCTTTGTCCTTGTCTACATTCACTGCAAATTTATGGTTGGAAATAGCTAATTTATTAGCAGAGGAAAGGCATAACTAGTGCCTTGCAGAAATTTCCCAGGGTAGCACTTGGAGACAGAAGATAAAGGGGAAAAATGGGAAGTTAAAGATCTGAAAGTAATATACAAAAACAAAATTAAGAACAAAACCCATAAAATATAGACAACGTACACAGAAAGAAAATAGACTAAATAGAGGGAGTAGGTGGAGGTGCAAGAGATGAGGTGGAATTTGCGGGAGAGAAAAAAGCCAAAAATGAAATGAGAAAATACAGAAAAGAGGCAGGGCAGATATGGGGGAAACAATAAAGTCTCTCACATTTTTATTATAAAATTATGGTCCCAAAAATATATGGAGGGAAGAGCCATGCACGATGGAAATAGAGTAGCAAAGTATTTCACACACACCCCCAATCAGATTCCATCTTTATTCTCTCCCCGATATCTGGGAGACACTCGGGGAATTAAGTTAATGATCCAATAGGTCTGTTTCATCTCTATCTACACTGACCCTGCAATCCTGTGGCTTGTAAAAAATGCTCTCCTTTCAGGTCAAACAGACTTGGGAAATAAAACATGAAAAAATACTAAAGAGTCTGTGGGGAGCATTTAAAATAAAGTGTTTCTCAAATAACCAAATTAACATAGTGTTGCAGTCACGGACTTGGTTCAGTTTGCTTTCTTTCCAGAAACAAATCAACAAATCTAACTTTAATGTTATGGGATTAAGTAGCAGGGGAAAGGAAGGTCTTTGGTGTGGTGGTTTTTGGGGTTTTTTTTTTTAAATCTGCTTTCATGAAAGATCTGCAATAACTTTTAAAGAATAAATTGTAATAAATCATTAGACTGCAACTGAGTCTCCCATCCTTGTTCCCTTGCCTCCTCCCCTTGGCTCACTATGTTCTGGTCTGCACTAGAAAAGTTATACTGGTATAACTACATCATTTAGGGGGTGTGATTTTTTTTACTGATTATTTTTACCAATATAAGCCCTAGCCTAGACACAGTTACATCAGTATAAAAGTCCCTTACATCAGTATAACTTAATTTGCTTCATGATAGAGAATAAGTTATACTGCCATAAGCACTTTTATACCAGTATAACTAGGTCCACACTAGGGATTGCCATTTTAACTATACTGGTATATTTAAAGCAGCAACATTTCCAGTGTAAACAAGCCCTCCATTTTTCTTCCCTTAAATAAGTCAGACTTCCAATTTAATAGAATGTATTTTTGAATAATGTTTAGTACAATTTAAACTCTCCATAACCTCCAGTCCCTTTCTATCTTCTTGTCTTGACTCATAGGTAATCAGAAAAGGGGACTTTTAAAACGGAATGATCCTGGTCCCACTGACAATCAGAGCAGGATCAAGCCTTAAGTATTCACAAAAATCTGAAGCCAGATTCCAAATTTTGAAACTAAGGATTGATTTGTAATTGTTTGTGACTTAACTATGAATTAAAGAAGCAGTGATGCTCCAAGCTTCTGATGATGAGCCTCTTAGGGCATGTCTACACTTTGAGCTGGGGATGAGATTCTTACTTGAGAAGACATATCCACATGGTGCAAGTGGTGGGAGGAGCTCGCCACCCACCTACATGGCAAATGTCTCCAGTTGGCATGCACTCAGGGCAGCCAGTCCATTTCACCACTCATGCTGCCACAGCTACACTCAACTCAGTGTGTAGACATATTCCCCACGTAGACAGATACAAAGAAAATCAAGTTCATACTAAAATCTTGATGCAGTGAGCTTGTTGAGAATGCTACAATAGCATTTTGGCAGGCTGTCAGACCTGCAGCACTTTGAATTTCTGTTTTGGTTCAGCATGATGCATGGCAAGTTTCCCATTCTACGTTCTCGCATTATCTGGGAAGGTAATAGAGAAGAAGAGCCGCTAAGTTTGGGAGCTTTTGAGGCAGCTTCACTAGAGTTGGTTTCTGACAAACAGTGGGCTGCACTTTGGAGCAATAGGATATTTGGATTGGAAATTCCACAGCCAGCTTGCAAAAGGTCTAACTAAATTGCATCCAGGCACTAGATGCTCAGATTCACAGCGATGTGTGTGGGATAAGAACCAGACAGACAGTATATCAGATTTAAAAATTTGCTATTTCCTAACACTGGCTAAAATGTAACAGTTAATTAAAGATAGTCCTAAAGTCAAATCATGGATGGTTACGTCACTTTTTCACTGGATTACAGCTGTAAATAGCCAGCAGACAATGTTCCTTGCAGAGGTGAACTACTCATGGGCATAAAGCAGGGCTCGACAAACGCTGGGCACCAGATCGCCATGGCACCTCGAAATTTAAGTCTGGCACCTAGTATTTCTCTGGGGGAGCGGCTGCCGTGCTCCCGCCAGGGCGCCACTGTGCCCATGTGGTAGGGCTGGGAGGGGGGAGTAGCTGCTGCGCTCCGGCCAGGGCGTCCCGCCGCTGAGCCCACGTTGTGGGAGGGGGCGGGGCCTGGTCGGGAGGGGAGAGCGGCTGCTGCGCTCGGGCCAGGACGCCCTGCCGCTGAGCCCATGTTGTCTGGCTCCTTAATTTTTGGGCTGGCTCCTAGCTCCAAAACAAATTTGTCGAGCCCTGGCATAAAGCAAACAGAGCTAGCTCCTGGGCCAGCCCAGCTCTAATGGTAGCAGCAGAGGCATACTAGGAGTAGGAGGCTAGTGGGCATGGGGTAAAGTGGGGGTGTGGCAGTGGGGGAGAATTGAGACCTGGATCATCTCAACTGAGGCAACCCTAACAGGTGGCTGCCAGCAGGAATCATCTGTGTGCAATGCCATGGACAGCTCCTGTGCCTCCCTGCTGCATCTGGTTCCTCTCTTTCCACCAGATGTGGATCCCAGGGATCCTGCATTCATTTTCCTCAGTGCCTAGCAGAAGTGGTTCCTTATGTGGACAGTGTTTTAATAAATACTTGTGGATACTTGAAGTGGCCACTTAAGATAGGGATTTGTCTTCCAAGGGTGACTGCTAATGCAGAGTTTACTGTGTGGGCTGGTATACAGAAAAAAGAATAGTTTGGGTTCTCTCACTATAGCAGAATCTGTAATGTTTGCAGTGATCGCTTTTGAACACTTAGTTACAAAAATCAATCAGAATTAAATGAATAGATTTAAGAAAGCACCCAGTACACTTGTTTTCTTTTCAACCCAAAGCATCTTTACAGTCAGATGTAGCAGTACAACAGTGCTATTCGTTCCCGTCCTTGGCTTGTTCCTCCATTAACCCCATCCTGGTCTTGTCCCTTGTGTACGATGTTCCGCTGCCTAGTTGATGGTGGGCCTCTGACTGACTCTGGTTGTGGTTGCATTATCTTCTGTGGCATCCTATCATCTGATTGCCTTTTGCAGTCCCCCACCGTCATAAACTTTTTGATTTGCAGCCAGTCGTTTACCCTGATTTCACACCCTACTCTCCTTCTAACTTCTTCATTTGTCTTAAAATCATTCTACTTGCATCTGCCATTTTCCAAGGAACTCTCATCTCTGCTGCCTCCAGCCTGATGTCTATTTTGTTTAATGCAGCTGCTTCCAGATCATGGAGTAACACTGGCAGTACACTGATTTGATACACTTTCACTTTGGTACCAAATGTACTGTTTTTATCACTCCATAAATTCAGCAACTTCTGTGCAGCACTTGTAGCTAAAGCATGACTCCTTTTAACTTCATTCTGGATGGAGTCCTCCGCACTGATCAAGCTTCCTAGGTACACGTAAGATTTTACTTGTGCTACAGTAGTCCACTTACCTCATACCAATTTTGGATGACAGTTATCAATTTTTGAAGTACTATGGTACTTCAGAACTATGGTAACGTCTTCCAGCACTATTTTGATGCATGCTGAATTGTATTTCAATTTTATTGCTGTCTTGGATGGTGTTCTCGTTTTTTTTTTTGTTTTTTTTTGGGTCTTACTCTCCTTTTGATTATCTGAAATTTTGTATGAATTTCTTAGTCATTGAGGTCAAAGCCAGATAAATAAAATAAATGTTTTCCTGTCTGGGATCATGGCCCTCTCCTTCCTAGTGCTGTGAACTCAAGATCACTGTGACGGGTTTAAACACATCATGAACTTGAATCTGATTTATTATTCTCAGAAATTATACACAAAGGGCTTGGTTTTTGAGAGGTGCTGGACAGCCACAATTCCTACAGAAGAGAAATGGAGATACAGCTGCTCAGCCCTTTTGAAGCTCAGGCCTTAATAGTGTCCAAGATTACAAAAAGAAATGGTTAACCAAACAATGTTCCTTTAGTTTCTACTGCAAATAGGAATTCAGTGCATTGTGGCTGTGCTTTATTTCAGCTATTCTCAAAGACTTGTATGTACAGTTTGCCAACAATAGTACGTCAGGCTTCAGTGGTATTTTGTTACTGGGACTCATCATTATTCATTATTTGTATTTGATTGTACCCAGGAGCTCTGGCCAACACCCCCATTGTGCTGGGCGCTATATGACTGCAGAACAAGGAAATGGCCCTGGCTCAAGGGCTTTACACTCTAAGCTTCCACGCTCTCCCTAATGGCATAGTCTTGAAAGATTCTGTGCACCCTGATGACCCATTGATAAACTGTAGGAGCCAGCACATCACCGCATAACCAGTTGTGTGCACCCTAACAATGATTATGTCTAGTAAACTAGTAGAACTGCATAAAAAGTGTAGGAACTTACAGGACTTGTAAAGGGCCTGATTTGCGAGATAGATTGAGCATTAGCAACTTCAGCTGACTTCATTAGGAGGTGCAGGTGCTCAGCTACCCAGAAAGTTGTGCCCTAAGTTTATAGTACAGTGTGGTAGGAAAAGCTTATGGGTTCCCAAGGTGCATTTCATTTGCAGTGAAAATTATTTAGGCTGCTAGGAAGAGTGTGATGTAAATTCTTTAACAGATCAGTGCTTCACATTTAATTAAAATGAATGATGATTTGATTTTGAACATAACGATACTTTTTTTTTTCCTTCCTCTTTAACATCAGTTCAGTTTTGTGACTGCAGGTATGTCAACGCTGCAATTAAAAACCCACAGCTGGCCCATGCCAGGTCACTTGGGCTCACGGCAAAGGGCTGTTTAATTACAATGTAGAGATGCTCTGGCTGCAGCCTGAGCTTTGGGACCCTCCCACCTGGCAGGGCACCTGCCTGAGCCTGAACGTCTAACACTGCAGCTAAACAGCCCAGGTCAGCTGGCACTGCCAACAGTGGATTTTTAATTTCAGTATAGACATACCCTTTAGAACATGGCCCTTCTGCCTTTGCTGATGTCACTAACAGACTATTTTTGTACAGAAAAATACAAATACATCTATGGTAAGAAAAGTGTTTCTCTCACAAACATCGCAGCTGGAATTATCTTTTTTTGAGGGAGGCTCAGCTTTTTATTTTATTTTTTTTAATGTGGTGCAGGGTTTTTTTGAGTCTTCATCTTTTGTTTCGGCCCGTGGTACTTGAACAAGCCCTAACTGTCATAGTTAATGGATTACAACTATCTAGGCAAATGAACTTTGAAAAAGCTGATTTGAATAACAAAATGCAGTGTCTCAATCTGTATATTAATCATATTCTGACACACTGACCTTGCCATGGATTTTCGTGTCCCTGCTAGCTTCCTACCTGCTAAGATTGAGCAAGGGGTTTACTGAGTGACCAAAAAGAATGTAGTTTTAACTGCCAAAGTTTATTCTGTTAGCCCTCATGCAACCCCAGTGAAATCAGTAGGCTGGAGTGGGTGTACGAGCAGAATTTGGTTCATTTGGCCAATTCAATCTATTTTAACTACAGTCTCCCTCCCCTGTGCCGAATTTCACAAGAAATCTCACACTGCTGTTCAGGTGCATGAACTAGCTGAGTCTCCCTTTGTTTATCTCCTGGCTTCTCTGGTTGTGTGTGAGTCACTTATATTATGAAAAGAGCAGAAGCTGGCAGGAGAGGGGAGGCACTAGGAGAAAGAAAATCTACCTTCCACCCAGCTGCAGATCAGGAAAACTCCCCATCTCATTTCCTCTTCTCACTGAGGAAGATGGGAAGATAAAATCATGAAGTAGGACTCGTTGAGGCTGCTGCAGTGAATAGAGTAGAATCTGCAATAATGAAGAAGAGAATTTGAAAACATACTGAGTAGGCAGGATAAGAGAGATTACAGTGCTCCACCCAACATCATATCTTTTGTTTCCTATATCTCTCCTACCTTAACATATGCTATATGAAGAGGTTGACTGGTGAGATGGCAAGGAAAAGGACTTGCCAAAAAACAAAGCCATGTTGCTGCGCCTTTTCCTTATAGCAAGTCTTTCCAAATGATGGCTTGGGTGACCAGTAAAAATGCAGTGGCCAAAGAAGACACATGCACAAATGTGTATCATTTTTCAAAGTGGTGCTGGTGTAGGAGGCGTAATTGTCCACTAAAGTCTTCTGGGCTGTTTATGGGGCACAAGCATTCTTACTCTTGTTTATTAGATTGCAGCCCTTTTATTATAAATTTGAGTTCTTTCTATAAGTCACTTGACAATCACAAGTTGTTGTTTTTTTTAAAGTCTGTCTGTCTTAGGCCACGTGAAGAATTTGTGGCATTTCTAAAGAAGGTGCCAGTGGCACTGCATGAACTTTTAACAGTGTCGGCTGCCACATCACAAAGTATACAATAGGCACTGGACTAGAACCATATGAGTTCAAATCCAGTCCTGGGTAGCTATTGCTCAAGGGTGAGGCTGGCAGGTCAGTCAAGCCAAAGGCATTTGGACCAAAGCTTAATGTCTAGTTTAAACAAGAGCAGGGTCACATATTTTCCTAAGCGGTGTTAAAAAGCAAGAGCTAGCAAATGCATGACTGGACCCTCGTGGTGTTCAGCTGATGGTGTAGTCAGCTCAAACTAGTTCCATTTCGTCCTCTTCACTGACATGCTGCCTTTGCTAGTTCTGAGATCACTTCGAGCAAGTTCCTTTTAGGAAGCTAATGTTCTTTATGTGTATTTTTTTTTTTAACCTCAGTCAGCACCTGCTGATTAAAACTAGCAAGGACTCCCTGGTCCAGTATAACTGAACATATTTAATAAAACCCCAGATCTTCCACCTTGTCAGCAGTGTGTTGCTGACAATAGCTAAAGCAAGCTACTTTGAACATGTGACAAGCAACTGCTTTCGGTTCCCATTTCTCACACTGACATGAATTAACTCTTTTGCAGCAGTTTAATAGACACTGGCAGCTGGAACACACACACACACACACACACACACACACACACACACACACACACACACACACACACACAAAGAATGCAATGGTGCCTGTGTTAATATTTTTGTGTGTTACAAAACAGCTGTAGGGGAGACTTGAGCTCCTGAGTTAGGTGGTCTAGTTCCACATATGGACACTCAAATTGACAAGCAGGCATCTACCATGAGAACTGGATTTCAGTGCTTAAGTGCAGAATTAAGCACCTTAGTTTATGCCTCAATCCTATAAACTCTAATGGGGACTACTCCCAGTAGGAAAGCAAATGTTTGCAGGCTTGGGACCTCAGGCACTCACGTTTAAAATATGGACCCATTCTGTCTTTCAAACTCCTATTGTCACTTTTATTTTATTTGTAAAGTGATTTTAAGATGTGAAAATATAATGCATCTAACTTCTCTGTGTTGAAGGGTATGGCAACATTGCCCCCTTTCAACCTGAAATTTCAGGGTGCTAGCGATGTTCCAGCTGGAAGTAGAAATTAGTGGAGTCTGGTATTTTCTTTGATGCATTCTTATTTACTTACAAAGAATGTACAAAGTCCAGCTTTGCCGAACGCAGGAGGAACCAACAACAAGAAAGAACAGTTTCTTATCTTACAACCCTAACCCTCTTTAGCCAACAGACCCAAAAGCTCTTGCTCTAGCTTTTTCCCAGGGTCACACTGTGTGCACAGGCTACTTGGGTTTATTAATTTTTGCCTCTGCCTCTCTCTCTCAGTTCTTGTCTGTTCTGAGTTTCTGTGTGTTCTGCCCTCTCTCACCCACACCTGGCCACGTTACCAAGTGGAAACCACCCCCCCCCACACACACACAACTCACATGGTGCTAGTTTCTGGGCAAATTTGATTAGGTCTTGTTTTAGGTGTGGCCCCTTTAAATGTTTCTTAAGTGAAAGGCACATTCACACATCAATTTGATTCAACCCATAACAAGATTTCACCCATCTTATATTGGTACCAGTACACTTATTACTATTATAAGATTTTATTTAATTTATGTAATGTAAAATTTCAGTTACCAGTTATGTGGTGCTCATTCCCTCCTCCCATATGGAACAATAGAAACATGTTGACATGTATTTACATAAAATATCACGCTACACTCAATTTAAATTCCTCAAAACTAATTTGATACCCTGCTTTGGCTAGAAGAGGAAAATGGGCCTAAACTCAATTATTCTTTGTGGAGTTGAGGAGCTTAGACATCTCTCTCTCTCTCTCTCTCTCTCTCCCTCCCTCACACACCCACTCTCTCATACATACAGAAGTGTTCGTTCCAGGGGATGAATTATACATGGACTATAACATTCTACTGTAGGGCCATGATTCTGAAGATCTAATAACACAGCTCTATATCAATAAGAATAAATAGCAAGCAAGTAGACTGACATTTCTGTTGTTCATGTGAGTATATATTTACATACATATACAGTTCCTCTCACAGAAACAGAATTATTATGAAACAGAAATTCTGTATTAACAAGAGAAAACAAAGGTGAAGATGTGCCTGATCATTTGCCAATAAATCAACTCCCAAAAATGAGCTGCACTGTAGATCTCACAGCTAGGGGGTAGACACAAGCAGAACAACCACTGTTTGTAGGTCTGTGGTTTTACCCACTCAGGGTACCCATTAACTCCAGTGATCAGTGTAATCTTTTCAGTCAATTAATATTGCTTCCTGAGAAGGTGCCACATCATCAGACACCACTGATTGGCCAATGCTGTAGTAATGATATTCCAGCTGGTATGCCAGTGCCAGAAGTATCACATTTTCCAGGAATGAAAGCAAAACATGGCAGGCCCCACTGGCTCTGGGTTTTGTTTTTTTTTTGGGTGGGGGGGGGAAGACATGTGGGGGGAGTCGCAGAACAATGTGTAACTTAAATAGCTGGAGACACTAAGCCTCATTGTTTAAACATTTCTCATACTGATGTGGTTTAACAAGCCTGCAGCCTAGACTGAACATTATGTAGATTTCTGTGTAAGTTGACTTACCACCACCTTACTAATCATGTGGTTAACCAAGCTGAATTAATCACTCTCCCTAACCAAGGTTTAATTTGCAGGTCTCTGGGTGAAACATCCCTTTTCTGATAGGCTCAGCCTCCAGGAAAGCAAACAGGAACAATCATATCTATTAGAATAACTATTATTAATATAGCTGTATAAGTGTATAAAGCATTTTACAGGGTCTGGAATGCACAAATCAAAACTAGCATAGTCCCTCTTCCATAGATCTTGCAATCTGAGGGCCGTGTTTTGCAGTCTTTATTCAGGCAATATTTCAGTTGACTTCATTCATATAGACTTAAATGAGAGTTTTGCCTGAGTAAGAACCGCAAAATTTGGTCAGATTGTGGGATTGTTAAAACAGATATTTTCAGTAACAGGTAATACAAATAAGGAACAGTTATGCAAGGCCACCATAGTGAGAGATATTTTGTCCAAAGGATTGAAAAGTGTTACTTACATTTCATCAGAAGAAACAGGACACCAGTGGTAGGCCTGAGGTAGCATATTGGCTAAAGAGAGTGTCAGATCTGATCCATTGCCACTATGGGAAAAGAGGAGATTGGAAAATATTTAATATAGTGCTTTGATGTATTGCACAGTGGGTTGACCAAATGTGCAAATGTAGGGCATAAAAACACCATCATCACAATGATGAATATAATGAACTAAGCCAGGCCCTTGATGCTTCACTGTTGTTGCTCCACACAGATTTTACTGCAATGCAATTCTGCTCTTTTGCAGTAAGCTTTGATAAGCACACCGGCTGGGCTGCCAACATTTTAGCCTTCCATGTGTAAAGCTATTGGCCTCAGTAAATGTCAGGACCATGAAACACCAAACCCAGGAACAACCAGGAAGATCAGAGCTGATCTTATTTGCATACGTACTCAGTCTGTATTTACATAAAGGACCAATAAGCTCTTCAGAAAACAGCAATACATTGGTTTATTTTTTCATGTTCCAGGAGCTTTCTTGTTACTTTCAGGATGATATTTTAATGAGGTTTTATTTTACAAGACAGTGGCTAATTTAATCAATTCTCAATAAGCCTACACCGAAAGCAAGAAAAGATTTATGTAAATTTAAGCTTTTCATATCAAGGCAAGGGAGAAGTGAAGAGTCATTCATCTGCTAACTCTTGGCATCAGTAGTTATGTCATTCCCTGTTCTGTAACATACTGTAAAGCTGTGTCATGCAAGTTTCTTCAAAAGCCTAGAATTCGTGTTTGTTTGTTTGTTTATTTTGGAGTCATAGCGAGGGCAGCATAAAATAGCTACAAGGCAATTCCCGTTCAGTAAAATGGAAGGTTCATAGGCACTTCATTCAATACAATGTGGCTCAAGAGGATATCCTGTCAACCAATGATAACAAGGGAAATAAAGTCACTTCCTCACCAGCTGTTTGATTCAGGTAGAAAAAGGAAGTCTTTACTTCCTCATGTTTGCTCTGCCTACCACCCCCTTACTAATAAATGCAGAGTGTAGTACTTAAGCTGGTTTTTCCCTCTGTATTTTCAATCAAGAATAGTTGCATTGTTAATGCATCACTGGGCTCAGCGTATGGGAAATATTTAGTTCTACACAGCCTAAAAAAAGCTGGGTCTTGCCTCTCTTTTGAACAATTCAGGATTATTATATAGCAATGGTACTGAGCCTTTATGAATTTGCAGCGATATTGTCCTTAACTGATGATTGGGCGGCCAACTAGAGATTGTGGGCCAGAGCCTCTCTCCAACCTGTGTGTGTGTGTACGGTGCAACACACAGCAGAACTGTCATGGGGAGCCCTTGCAGGCTGGCCATGTAGAACATCATGACCAAGACTTCCATGCAGCTTAGACAGTTTGGTAGTGATGTATACGCTGTCCCCTAGATCTATTAGCCAACCCTGTTCCTACTGTAGAAGAGAACGCAATAGCTACATGAGAATTCCGTCCCTCTCTCACCACCCCCTTCCTTTATGGAAAAGTCCAGCATAGATTTAAATGGATTAAACTAATGGAGGTGGGATGGGTTTGATTTGGTTTTTAATAGAAGTGTAATAGGGTTCTAGAGCAATTACTTTAAAAAACCTATAGAGTTTAATAGAGGAGGATCCTTTCCGTAGGGTTTTTTAACTGTCCTATAGAATTCCATTCCAGCATATAATGTTCTATAAGTTCTATAGGCTGCTTTTAAAATTAAAACGTACAAGAGTTACCATTCAGGCCTTTAGAGTAAGCATGGCAGTTCTGCAGAGGCCCATCAAGCTGTGCACAGGGTCCAGGGTCTGAGCCTCTGTGTGGGTGCAAAGTATTTTTACCTAAAGAGACTATTTCTCAGAGGACTTCCAAATGCTTCAGGCGGTTTGTGTCAAGTCGTCTTTTTTGTTTTTATACAGACACTCATTTTAATCAGATCAATTTCATTGACAAAAATCCAATTACAAGTACTGAAGTTCATATACACACAGAATGAAACCTACCTTATGGACCATTCTGTATACAGCTGAGTGTTCTCTTGGCATTAAAAGCAGTTTTCACTGTGGAGCGGGGATGGTCCCCCCTCTTTTGTTGTTTTGAAACATAAAATGGGCATGTGTTTATTTAAAACAGGTTTGAAACTTAAACAAATAGTGACAGGCTGTTCAAACAGGCTTCGGAAATAAGCCTAATCAGGATGTTTGAGAAAGCTAAAAGTGCAACAACAAAAAAAGCATCCATAAAGTAGCTACTTGTAATATATAATACTGAAACCATAAGGCTGAGTTCGTTATTATTATAATAATCTCAATAACAGAAACTATTTCATGCTGAATGTTTTGTGCTGACATTCCTTTTCTTGAGCCATAAGTCAGTGCTTTTGCCTTGTGTATTGTGTTATTGCATCCCTCTAGTCTACCTTCATGCCAGGCACCAAGAGCTCTCTCTATTGGGTTCCCAGCAATAGTTTTTGTAATACATGGGGCTGAGCATTCTCTAAACCTGGGGGTTGGCGTGGATTGATACAGGCTATGTTTCTGCTCCCAGTGGTGTAACGGAAGTAGGATCAAGACTGTAGAAAGAACATCACTGAAGTTTAACATTAAAACCTTTTCATGTGACTTGCATTTCCTCAATACTTTTTTTTTTTTTCTCCAAATTTCCTCTATTCTTTCCCACAGTTTTATTGTTGTATACTGACCTTTGTCCTTATTGTGTTTTTATAAGGCTTGATCTTGAACTCCCTTCACTGACAAAGTTCCCGTTGCAATCAGCGAGAGTCTGCAATAGGGACTGCAGGATTCAGGCCAGTCTGTAATGTTTGCTTGCAGTCTTTGCTGTATATAATGTTATTTCATAGCCTGAGGGAGGAGGACTGAAAAACAGCACAGCAAAGGGAATGTGTTTTACAACCCAACAACAACACAGCAAAACATTAAGATCAGCATTATTAACCTTCCGTTTCTAAAGTTAGGCAGTAAAATAAAAGTGGCCTGATTTTTTCAGCCAGCAGAGCTTCCATGGAAGCATCACTGAAAATCAGACCACTTTTATGTAGGTGTCTATATTTGGATTTAAATACCTAACTTCAGGAACACAAGTTTGAAAATATTGGCCTAAAGGAACAAAATGTCATGAAGAAATATGCATTTTCTGTGCAGTTATGAGTTTTGCCTTAATAAGGAATGCCAGATTTGGTCCAGTTTTACTTATTCTGAAGAAAAAGGGTAAAAGTAAAAACGATTTTTCCATTTAAGTTCATCTCTCTCAGAGCTGAACTTCTACTGAACAGGATTTGAATAGCAAAATGTAAAAAACGTATACGCCATCTTGTGGCAAAAGCTAACGTTTCCATTCTGACCTACAATCACTAGTGCTATCAGATGACAAAGGATAGCATAAAGCCCAATATGTCCACATCTTGTGGAAAACACATAGCATGGTTGAAAGGTTTATTGTTATTACAAATAATTTACATTGTGGCTCTCTCTCCCCCTCTGTTGCTGTAATTCATGAATGCACTTGTGTATTTTAGGAGGCTACTCACCTTGTATAATAAGTAACATTACAGATGACCGAAGACATTTTACAGCAACTGAAAAAGGGAATGTTTATTTTCTACAACAAATTGAAACCATACCACCAAAACCTTAAAGAACAATTGTAGGAGCTAGCAATATACATCAATAGCTGGGTAGCAGAGAATAGGGATTACAACAGGAAACTGGGAACCTCAACTCTATTCCACACTCTGCCACCAACTTAATTTGAGACATTGTGAAAGTCCTTTAATTCTCTCTTCATTTAACTACCCTCAGGAAAAGTATAGGGCTTAATTAATATTTGTAAAGAGAACATAACAGCCATACTGGATCAGACCAATGGGCCATCTAGCCTAGTATCCTGTCTTCTGACAGTGGCCAGTGCTAGGTGCTTCAGAGGGAATGAACAGAACAGGTAATCATCAAGTGATCCATCCCATCACCCATTTCCACCTTCTGGCAAACAGAGGCTAAGGACACTTCAGAGCATGGTTTTGCATCCCTGCCCCTCCTGGCTAATAGCCATTGATGGACCTGTCCTCCATGAATTTACCTAGTTCTTTTTTGTACCCTGTTATAGTCTTGGCCTTCACAATATCCACTGGCAAAGAGTTCCACAGGTTGACTGTGAGTTATGTGAAGAAATACTTCCTTTTGTTAGTTTTAAACCTCCTGCCTATTCATTTCATTTGGTGACCCCTAGTTCTTGTGTTATGAGGAGGAGTAAATAACACTTCCTTATTTACTTTCTCCAAACCAGTCATGATTTTATAGACCTCTATCATATCCTCCCTCCCTCCCCTCTTAGTCTTCTCTTTTCCAAGCTGAAAAGTCCCAGTCTTATTAAACTCTCCTCATATGGAAGCTGTTCGATACCCCTAATCATTTTGTTGCCTCTGAGCTTCTTGGAAGAAAGACACTATGCAAAACATTATTAGTATGATTACTAGTAATTTCAACTGCACAAATGTTATTGTATTCATAATTCACACATAACCTGGGTACTTCACAAAGTTTTCATCTTTTTCCCCAGTTTCTAGATGTTTTGACACCTTTCATTAAAAAGGTTAGTTTTCTTGTCTGTGAAACAGTTTTCTATGCACCTGAGAGACTACAAATATAACAAGGAAATGTAATACTCAGCATGGTCACAAAATAAAAGCTATAATTCATCAAAAAGTTAGGTTCCTAAATCCATATTTAGGAAACTAAACAAAAGTGGCCTCATTTTCAGAATTGCTGAACACCCACAAATACCAGTGACATCCACAGGAACTGAAGGTCCTCAGACTTATTTTATTTATTATTATTATTTGTATTATAGTAGTACCAGGAGCCCATTGTGTTAGGTGCTGTACAAAAAGACGGTTCCTGACTTAAAGAACTTAACATTTTAGTAGCATTTTGTCGACTAAAGAGGTTCCTGAGTTACCTGCACACACTCATGCTTGTCTTACTTTCTCTGAATGATTTGTGTTTATCGTTATTAATGTAGCTTTAATGAACAAACCTGTTTTGTTCCTGTATGCATATCATACTGCTGTGATTCTCATATTTCCTTTTTTATTTCTCTTCCTCCCAACCCAGGATGCCTTTGTGGAATTATACGGCAGCAACGTGAGGCCTTTGTTTGATTTCTCCTGGATCTCTTTGAAGACTATCTTAAGTCTGGCTCTGGTGGGAGCCTGCATCACGCTTGGCGCTTATCTGGGACATAAGTGAAGTCAGCCATTTTACCGTGGATTACAAAAGTCTTACGAGTCAATAAAATAATATGTTTTTTTTCAGTAGCACAAAATTAGTTTTACAAGCAGAAGTTCCTGGCTAAATATAAATCAGCTATTACTGCCAAAGGGAGGTATCATTTATTTTTTACATTGCAGGAAAAAGTTATTTATTAAAGATATTTACATTTAACCTGCTATTTTCAGAAACTCTACAAACAATTTATATCCACATATCACGTAATATTGTTATGAATTTTAATGAGCCCCAAACACTTTGAGCTTTTAAAAAAAAAATTTAATGCAGCTGGATGGATTAAATATACTGACAAAGACCTACCTGCTTTCTCTTGGGGAAGCAGTTGCTTGGGCTGCTTGGGGCTGTATAATTGTGTTGATTTTACTTACAATTTCTCATAGACCCAAGGAGATAGGATCCTAAAAAAGTCAGAGTGAGTGAAATTAGAATTATTTCCAGCTGGCAAATATGGTCATTAGTATACGATTCAATATGGTACATACGTGGTGTCAGAATTGCAACTTCTTGAAGGACAGTCATCTATAGGAGTCTCCTGACAGGACAATGATTTGAAATATGATTGCATATATTTTATGAAAGTATTTTTAAGCTACCAAATTGTGCCAATATATCATAATCATAACAGCATCATCTGAGTAAAACAATGATCTGTCAATTCAGATACTCTGTTTGAATGCATGAAATGAAATCCTTTGGACATGCAAGGAATTACTGTTTCAGTGATTTCCTCGGCAGTAAAATATCTTTTACAGCTACACATACACAAAAAAACCCATGAGACCGTAAGTGCCTGCGCCTCTACAGAGCACAGCTGGAGTCTGGAGTCCTGAACTGAGTCCTCTTTTAGTGGGCTCATAACTGCAACTGATTCTGTTTACGTGCTGAGCTCCTCCAGGGTTTTGAAACCAATTAAGTTTGGTCTCTAAATCCCTGAAATTTGAAAAAGGTTTAAACTTATTTGGCAAGAAACAGACCTCATCCAGATTAGCTCTAACTATCCTTGTTTATCAAATGGGACACCAAAATCGAGTTCATTTTCATAACAAAAAAGTCAGATAATCTGTATTCTTTCCCCATCTCATTCCTTCCCCCCGCCCCACACAAAATATTTCATGCTAATAAGACTCTTCATCGTCTTTATTTCTATAGAGAAACTGTCCTAATCCTCTATCTGGACAGAGACTCACTGACATCCAGATTCCTTAGGTGCCTAAGGTCATTTCAGGGGAGAAGAAGAAAGGGGAAAGGCGGGATTGAGTCAGCTTCTCGAACAATAAATGCAATTTAAATAACATTAATTCAGAATACTCATTATACAGTTTTATAACAACAACTGCATAAATCCTGGAACCATCCATCTTCGACATGTCAACATAGTTTAAAGTGGGCTTTAACAAGCTTTTAGAAAGATTAGAAGTCCAAAAGGAAAAAACATCTGAATTAGGTGTTATGAACTGTTTTGACTTCTATGAATTCCACCTTAAAAATCTCTAGAGGCACGTGTTTTTATTTTTTACTATGAAACTTTCAAAATGTGGATTTGTGGCTAAATGTACATCCAGGGACACATTAGAAAGCTCTGGATAAAAGTACAGTAATAACATACAACTACTTTCAGAATGAAAACAATACAATGAAAAAAACTGTGTAGATTCAACCTTGAGATTTCAATGATATAACTTTGTGGCATTATATTCAAAATATCTGCAGTAATTTAGGAATGTAATATGTTCATTGGTAAGGCTGTAATTGATGTCATGTCTTCAAAGCTGCTTTTTTTAGATTTGTGCATTTCAGCATTGTTATTGCTATTTAGGCATGGCACCTACACTTTCTATGGCAAAGAAGGAGTGAGCTTTGTATTTCAAATTTGAAATAATTTTAATTTTACAGGAACAGTTAATTAAACTAATGTTTCTAAAGAAAATGTGACCTGTTTTTAAACTCTGCTGAGTTAAAAACACCTGAAATGTAAAAACTGTGCGCATTTGTGCAGGGCACTTATGAAAAAATATTTAAAATAACAGGGAATCACAGATTAGGAATTAAGTGTGAGCTTAGTTTTTCCACCTAGCAGGTTTAATTTATGGAAAGCCAGGTTCAAAGCTGAACTCGAATTGGCACTGTACTAATGTTTCAATCCACATTTCACAATCTAGTTCATTTCAATTTGTGCCATTCACCCCCATTAAAGATAATTAATTATTTGACCTTGAACTTTTTCAGTGTTGAATTGTTTGTTATATTGAAAGTTTACATTATCAAAAAATATAAAAAGAGTAACTATAAATTCCTGTGCTGCTATACTACCAAAATCATTTGGATAGAGTTTATTTTGTAGTACCCTCCAGTGGCAAGATTTTTCAAAGCTGCTTTAGAAGTAATATGAAGTAGTCACATTACAGACATTTACGTAGATGCTGCCAATTTGTGTTCTATTATATCTATTCACTGGGATTCCCAGCGTATTAATTAATAACAAGTTAAAAAAGAAAGTCAAGACTGTTAATGGTTATTTTATTAAACAGATAATGGAGCTTTCCCATCCTGGGAGCAGAATTGTACAATATTGTGGCTGCAGTAGCTAAAAGGATAGTTGATGATACATTTATTATGAATCACCATATTAGAAACATTGAATGTATATAAAAGCTTGAACTTGTTTTTAAAAAATCTCCCCCCAGCCCTCTTTCTTTCACAGTGATTCCTGTCTCTTCCATTTTCTTTGTTACAGTATGAAACAGACCTTTCCCCCAAAATGCAGGGCCTTACACTCATGCCCCAAGACTATATTTCAGTTAAAAATCCCTTCTTCTCTCACCACTAATCAGTCCTGGTGGCAGTCTATAAAAAGATGCTAAAAATATAAACAGTTGCATTTCTAATATTGTTTGGCTGTGGAGAACAAGGGAAGAAGTATTAAGAAGTGTAGAGAGGAGACAGATTGTTGAAACATCTTCAGGACTAAGGATAAGAGTGTATGTGAGATTTGGCCATGGTTCATCTAGATGAAAAGAAAAAGACTGATGGGCAGAGAAGACAAACAAAACAAAAGAGTCCCCCAAAATATTCTTTATGTAAAACCTTGTTAATTTTAGCAGCTATCATCCACAACTTGGGGTTTTAGGTCAGATATATATAATGTTACTGTACCACAGATTATTTTTGTCCTTTAATTCTTTTTGTTTTTGTTTTTTGATAAAATAATAAAGAAAAAGTGGTGTTTTGATTTTTAAACAAAGGAATAACTTTATAAAATCATCTGAGATTTGTTATAATTCCATAATGTACAGAGTAAATAAGAGAGGTAAAACAAGTGGCAAGAGTCTAAAACTAAATAGTGAGAAACTACATCAGACACTCAGGATTTTTCTGAATAGTTCAGACATTGGATCTGACAATGGAATAACATGTCTATTGTGGTAATTAAAGCTATAGAGAGAAGTGGGATTGAGAGGCAATTTATAGTGGAGTTTGTGTACACAATCTTGTATGATGCAGAAGCTTGGCCACAACGGTACAAGAAGTAGTTTTCAATCATTATCTACATATTTGTGCATTGACACATAATTACAATTAATGTAATATTTTCTTGGTTTCCTGTTGTAATCTGTAACATCGTGGCTTCCTTGGGGATGTTTTAATAAAGTACAACAGCTATAAAGAATGAAATAATTCCTCTGGAAACAGACTTTTGCATGTGAAGCTCAATAGGGGTGCTATAAAGAGCAGGTTATGGGCCCAGTATTTCTTGTCCTTGTGTACACAAACCTCCCATTCACTTCAGTGGGAGTTCTACATGGCAGTGTGGTTGGCCATGCATCTGCACTAATTTCATATCCTAAAAAGCCTTTTAAATATTGATGAAAAAAGTGTGAAGTTGCATGTGTAAAGAGCCTGGTTTTCTAAATTCTTTTAAAACAAGATAGCAAATGGATTCATTCACATTATATGTTAGTCACTCAATGCCATGTATGATAAGTTAAACTTTTTTGGATTCATAGGAATGTAAATATCCTCTGAAGACAGAAAAGTTCAGTTTTCTCTTGCATTCCTATATATTTTTACAACAAAACCAAGCAAAAGGGACGCAAGGGAATCAATTTAATCCACATTTGTTTTTAAAATGTGCTCCTATGCTAAAAGTTAATGCAGCTTCATCCTGGAGTGAAATCCTTACAACCAAGTTATAAAGCATTAAGAACGCCACATATAAAAAAAATCTTGTATATTTTTATTATTTAAAAAGCATTTTTTCTTTTCTTTTGAATATTTGACTCTTAAATATCACCAGCATCATTGTATATAAGCAGATATAGATTATCCATTATCTTGGATGGTGTACGTAAGGTAAAATAGTTTGCCAGTTTATTATCATTTAATATGATTACATTGTTCTTTGTGTTTAAATTGTTTGTTATAAAAACATATTGCCATTAAACTTTCCATGTCTGTCTAGTTAATATTGTGAAGGAATAATAAAGTACACTGTAAGTAACTTGTTATGCATTTGAATTGTTAGTAACATTTTCCTTTTTCCTTTTTAGCAAATATGGATATGATCCAGTAAATACTAGAGTGTAGCATTTACTACTTAATAGTTGTTGACACTAGGCTGCACATTAAAACCATCACCCTGCAATGAGCTCTGTGGAAGCATTACCAACTCGCATGATTTTAACTATAAATCTCTTAACATTTAATGATTTTCCTAAAGCCCTAGTTACGGGAGTCATGTGAATTGGGTCCCATGCCTTCATGGTTGCAGAGAGACGCTTCAAAAGCCAGAAGGCATATAAGCAGAACTTCAAATGTGTGTTTTTAAAAATTTTGTGAATTTGCAAACCAATCAG
Organism: Emydura macquarii macquarii; assembly: GCF_026122565.2. Taxonomy (NCBI): domain Eukaryota; kingdom Metazoa; phylum Chordata; order Testudines; family Chelidae; genus Emydura; species Emydura macquarii. The sequence goes on from NW_027132962.1 coordinate 290,499, forward strand.
GATTTTTTGGGGACCCAATTTGTGATTTTTGAACACCTGAGGATTGACAGTACTAGGGTGGATCCCTGCACCCACACCAAGCACCTTGTTAAGTCAGGTGTTTGCCTACATAGAGTCCATTGCGGTCTAAGTGCTTGAAGGACTGGACCTTAAATAAGATTACTCAGCGCGTATGGTGGCTTAGCGGTCTCAGCTTCAGTTTTATCATACCTAGGCCTTTTGTAATTACGGGCTCAGGTACCAGCATGCAAGTCAATTCAGGTCTCATCCTTCCAAAGTAGATAAATCCAATACCATACAGCTTGGGAATCTTCCAGAGGGACACCCAGAAAACAGCCATGTCAAAAAGGGGCCATATAAGTTAAAATCTACATTTTTAAGCCAGAAGTGTCACAGTGTTGTCAATGGCAGAACCTTGCTTTTGGGCATATAACACTACAAGAACTGGTCCTAGAAAAAGAATGAAATATAAGAATTTTCCGTAAGTATAATAAAAAGTGCATTGGCAGCTAATATGGCGCTTTACTTCCTTTCAAACATTTTATATTCTTTACCCCAATTCTTTCTTCTCTGGAGCCCAAACCTGAGTCTGCCCTAAATTTGCCCATGAATGCACACAAAAGAGCAGCTCCTCAGCAACAGTTGCAATGATCCTGCAGTACTGCAAACCCATTGAGTCAGTGGATTCTCTCCTTCCATCCATTTTTCCTATGTGCTTTTTAACCTTTTCAGTACCCATAGTTATGATTCTTAAGGCTAAATCCATGTACTGTCCTTTAAGATTGTACATTCATTAATTAAGAGGCAAAATATACAAGGTGAAATTCACTCCTGTGCAGAGGGGCAGAATAAGGGTTATGCACCACTGTCTCTCATTTAAGCCCTAAATAGTACATAAGGCCTGGTCTACTCTTAAAACTTAGGTCAACATAGCTATAGCGGTCTGGGAGTGAAAAACCCATGTTCTGAGAGTAGCTATGTCAATGTAGCCCCCAAAATAGACACAGTTAGGTCAAAGGAAGACTATTTCTGTTGACCTAGCTACTCAGGGAGGTGGAATTCCTACAGTGATGGAAAAAACTCCTTCCGTTGCTATAGTCTGTATCTACACTACGGGGTTATAATGGTATAGTCACTGCACCACAACCGTGCCACTATAGTGCCCATAGTCCAGCCATGTATTGGCCTTCTTCACAGGAGTGATTCCAACCTTGCATGATAGCAAGAATTTCTTCTAGAAAGGTGTTACCTGGTTGGGTGACCAAATGTCCTGATGACATCAGAACTGTCCAGATATTAGGGGGTTTGTCTTATATAGGCAATTATTACCTCCCCTCCCTATCCCGATTTTTCACACTTGGTCACCCTACTTACTGGTAAGACAAGTGCAAGAAGTTTGTTTAGCAAGCTGGCAGACAACAAAGACTTGAAACATCTCATTGCAGTTGACAATGAGCTGATTGAAATAACTGATTCAAAGAAGTTAGTACTAAAAGCAGATATAAAATGGCCCTCTAAACATTCAAAAGGATAAAATCATAGACCAATTAACAACCTTACATTAACACCTTCTTTCAGAGATTTCAAAGGAGTGGGGGAGGAGGGAAGGTTTCCCTCCCTCCCTGCTAATCAAATTAAAAAGCTATGTAGTTCCCACTGCAGTAATAATGCAAAACAATCCATTAAAAAAGCCCACAAAAATGTAAACACTGACCATTGTTACCTAAGCAATTAAAAAACCCCACCAACATCTTCACATAAAAAAGCTTGTTGGTCTCTGTCAGGGCTCACTCCTACAAGGTGCTGAGTTCCTGCAACCTCCTATTGAAATGAGTGGCAGCAGAATGCACTCAGCAGTCACCACCGCACAGACTGCACATACCATGCAGGACTAAGAAGCAGAATTTGGCACTGACCTTGGGAATCTGAGTAAAATTTTGATAAAATCCCAAAATTATCAGGCTGTAGAGGTCATGAGAAATCTCTCCTGGTGAATTCAAGCATTCATGTCATATTTGGGTAATCTAGAAAAAAATTGGCAGGGGAAGTCCGAAGATCTAACTGCAGCACCAAGATAATTTTTATATCTGATGAGGAAATGTATAATTGATCATTGCTTCAACTCTATATTTGATTTCATATATTTTATATAAAATGTATAATTGATCATTGCTTCAACTCTATATTTGATTTCATATATTTTATATAAATATAAAATGCCACTGTGACAACTTTTCTTATCATGCACTGCTATAATGAGGAAAACCAAAGTTATTACAGTTAAACTGGGTTTAATTTTTAATTTTTTTCTGACATGTTCAGCAGTTAGCTACACCCTGATTAGTCTTTCATCCAACAACAGAGCAACCCATCGCCTGAATCTAATAATGCAAACCCCTCCAAATAACCTGACTGACAATTCTGGCAAACCAATTTTTATAAAACACAAAGGCTGGTATCTGCAGTGCCTGGCAGCAGTGGAGAAGAATACATAGGGAATCTTTTCACTGAGGACTCTGAACACAGACAAATCCTGTAGTTCCTCCTGTGCCTCTAACTCCCAGGCCAGCTAACGGTGTGTGCTGTCTAATTTCATCACTCAGCTATGTAGCCCAAATTCTGGCCTGGAAGGGATTGCTGACTGTGCTACAGAGTCCTCATATAGTGTGCTTTTAGCTAGGACTGGCAGAAAACCAAGGCACTCACTCCTTAGAATGTAAATTAACGATGCCAAGGAATATTGGTGGAAGCTCACATGGTTCAGAGTTTGTTTACCATCTGCAGTCTAATTTTGAATTCCCACTACACCTAGGAATACAGAAGGTGAGGTGTTTGGTCCCTTCACAATGCCTTCTCAATACTTTCCCAACAGTCTCTCTCTCTCCTCTCCCCACCCCCACCTTTAAATGCTCCAGGTTTTCTACACTCACAAAACCAGCTGTTATTTCTCTCAACGGAACATGTAAATTTTGCAACCATTTCTCCCATTTTGTAATTCAATTGCTGTTAACAAAACACAACTGCTTCTCTGACAAGCAGCTGTAAGAAAAACTGTTCTTGTATTTTACACTTTAAAACACAGGCAAGTGTTAGGCACAGATTCATTTTAAACAAATTTACTTGCTGTTAACGCCTTCTGATCCTTATGCAATGCTCAATTTGTAATGAAATAGGTGCTGGGGCTCAAGAAATTAGATGCCAGGGTTCAAGCAATTTCTTTACATTCATAACTGATGCAGCAAAGAGGTGCCAGGGCTACGAACATGTTGCCAGTTGTGGGTCTAGACCTTTGTCAAGAGGGACAGTAAGAAAGACGGATCACAAAGAAAATTCATGAAACATAGAAAAGGGAAAAAAATGTATGGTGGGGTCACCTCAGAGATTATGTGGGGCAATATTTTGGTTCAGAAAATTCCTTTTTTTTTTTCTTTCTTAAGACATATCACAAATTTGCGGACAGTTCTCTCTATTGCAAAACTCCCATTGACTTCAGTAGGAGCAGGGGCAGGTCCTTTATATTAGTACCAGAAAATGGAATTATTTAAGGTCACAAAATAGCTTTAATAGTTCTGTGTATTTTAACAACAGCTAGGGAAATTGTGGGTCTATTCAAAACTCTCCTGATTTTAGAACAGATTGACCATGGCTGGGTTTGTTTTTTTTTTAACGAGAGAAACATAGAGGATGATCCCAGCCCCCGTGAATCCCGATCACAACTACAGAACAGATGCCCCAGCTCACTACACCTGCTAGCTCCACCTGCTAGCTCTTTGGCTGCCACTGGCTCCTCCACCATGCAGCAGGTAACCTTCCATGGAGATTTAATGCTAAGGTGGGAGAGTTAATGCTGCAGTTGGACCAGCACCAACATCTATGACAAACTGATGTAGATTTTAGGAAAAGAGAACACGCCATGTAAGTGTGGTGTGTGTACCATTAGTATACACATATAACCCCTCCTTACTTAGATATTTCTATTTCCTCGCTTTGTTCTTGAATGATGTTTAATCTCAAAATTTCCTAAATATTTGCAGAACTAGTGTCTTTTCCTCAGAACAACAGGAGATGGTAGCGGAAGAAGATTTTTTAAATGTATTATTCCTTTCTATTTTATTTTTATTGAGACGTATTTTTAAAAAGTGGAAGCTGAAACTTTTTCAATTGTTATTTAAAACTATCTTGAAAGAACAGTTAAAATAAATTTTACTTTTTTTTTTCAGGAGCCATATGAAAAAACTATTTAATGTCTCATTTTAAATCTTGTAGCTGTCTATTCTCCAAATTATAGTTTTCCTTGGTTATAACTGGCATTTTTCCAGCTCTTTCCAAAGCTGAAGTCTGCATATAACGACACATCTTCATGGCAATGAGATGCATTCTATGAATCAATAGCTGTCAACATCACTTCATTAATGTGCCCTAATCATTCAGTTTTTTCTCCTTCCAAACACAAATAAAAAAAAATTAAAAAGCAAATGTGCTTCTGTCATGATATCCTTCAACTGTCACCACTTGCTCAAATGTCAGTGAAAGAACTCACTATTTTTTCTTAATCAATCACTTCCAACAAAAGCAGTCCATGAGCTCAAAACCACAAACGAAAGAACTTGTTTTCATTCCCAGAACACCATATCTGTTTGTCACGTTGAACCATCAAATTAAATAGTCTGAGTCATCAATGACTAGTGGGACAAACACACATTCATGTCACAAATCATGTCAAAACAACAAAAATGGACCACATCGTAGCAAGCACTGTCATTTTTATGTGCCATAACTAAGTATGCCTGTGGAAAAAATGCTCTGGCACTAAATAAACTCATATATAAACCAACATTTCTGATAATAAAATATATATTTGTGCATTTAGCAGATACAGTATGGTAGAGGTCAGATATATGAATTATTTTTATTATTGAGGAGAGATCTAGTAACACTTGTCTTAAAGACCTCAGATATTCTATGTACATAGTAAGGGGTAGCTTTTCTAAAATGGTCAGCACACACAAATGAGAACAATAGGAGCTACTGTGTGCTGAGCTCTTGAAAATTTCACCACTTCACTTAGTTACCTAAATGGGATCTGTGGCTGCCGAACTCTGAAAATCTGGAGGCAGGCACAACTATGCAGAGTCAGAGAAAGATGCACAGGTTTAATTCTTCCACTAGGACAGTATATCATTCAAAACTATTTTTGAATCAGACTCAACCCAGCAGCTTGACTTTTTTCCAATGTAAGTCAATTTACCAAGTGTATAAATAAGGGCTGTCAATTTATTTCAGTTAATGCAAGCGATTAACACAAAACAAATTAACTAGATTAAAAAAATAATCGTGAGTAATCACAGTTTTAATTGCACTTTTAAAAATAATAGAATATCAATTTAAATTTATTATAAATATTTTGGATGTTTTTCTACATTTGCAAATATATTGATTTCAATTACAACAGACTACAAAATGTACAGAGCTCACTTTATATTATTTTTTATTACAAATATTTGCACTGTAAAAAAAATAAACAAAAATAAATAGTATTTTCAATTCACCTCAGACAAGTACTGTAGTGCACTCTCTTTATCGTGAAAGTGCAATTTACAAATGTAGAACTTTGGAGCCTACAAGTCCATTCAGTCCTACTCCTTGTTCAGCCAACTGCTAAGACAAACAAGTTTGTTTACATTTACGGGAGATAATGCCGCCCACTTCTTATTTAATTGAAAGTGAGAAGATGTGTTCTTGCATGGCACTGTTGTAGCTGGCGTTGCCAGGTATTTACATGCCAGATATGTTAAACATTCATATGCCCCTTCACGCTTCGACTTGTAGGCTATAAAGTTTTACATTGTTTTGTTTTGGAGGGCAATTATGAAGAAAAATTCTACATGTGTAAGTTACACTTTCACGATAAAGAGATTGCACTATGGTACTTGTATGAGGTGAACGGAAAAAAATCAATTTCTTTTGTTTCTCTTTTTACAGTGTAAATATTTGTAATAAAAATAATAATATAAAGTGAGCGCTGTACACTCTATTCTGTGTTGAAATTGAAATCAATATAATTGAAAATGTAGAAAAACATCAAAAATATTTATAATACATTTAAATTGGTATTCTATTATTAACGGTGCGATTAAAACTGAGAGTAATTGTGACTCGCAATTTTAAATCTCGCAATTAATGGTGAATTTTTAAATTGTTTCACAGCCCCAGTACAAATCTTTATTAAAAGAATCAATAATCAATCTGCAACATCAACTTTGTTATAAAAATGCTTCATTGTCCCCATCAACAGAAGAAATAAAGTTATAGTGCTTCTCAGTGTCCATAATTTAACACAACCTAGAACTCCAGTATCTCCTTATGTTCACTTCGAAGGGGGGAGGAAATCACAGCAGGACTGAGAACGGTATGTTCAAGTAAGATATAGTACATTACCTCAACTCCCCGCTCCCCACTGCCTGGTCACCAATGGGCTCAATCCTATAAGGTGCTGAATTCCCACAAATTCCTTTGAAGCCAAAGGGAGTTGAAGGTGCTCAGAACCTTGCAGCATTAAGTTATGGAAACAAAACAGCACAGAGTATAGATAGACATCAGACAGTGTAGGTGTTGGATGGAGGAGTATCTGACATAGACCATAGAATTAATACAAACATGTTCATGAAAAACATCTTAATGTCTTATGGATGAAAGACCTCCATGGACTATTCTCATACCTTTCTTCAGTGGGTCTCTTCCTCTGTAAGAAATTTGTGAAAAGCCTGCAGATTTCATAATCTAATTTTCCTCAGTATATATGATTGTTTTTCAAATGAAACTGCTTCTGTGAGGTTACTGTCTGTACACACAAATAACTAAAATGTAGTTGGTGAATATTTTATTGTTGCAATAAAATAATTCACCAATTTGTTTTAAGTATAAATAAATGTGTAATTTTTTTTAACATGCAATTGAAAAATGTTAGTTGCCCATTAATAAATATTGCAGAAATCTCCTTTTTTCTGATTTATTACTGGTCATTTACATTACTGATCTATTATCTGAAATGTATTAGTCGCACCAAAGACATAATTTTAAATAGTTTGTTAATTACTTTTCTGATAGGATTAAAATCCTACCTATAACTATCATTAAGGCTTGTGAAATGTATTATGATTTTAAAATTAATGGGAACCCTTTAATAACATACACTATACCTCACTAGGCAAATAAATATTAAGTAATTTGATATTTAACTTTTAACCAAGGAACGCTGTTCAGCATCCAGAAGATAAATCTCAGCGTTTGTAACTTCATGAATGTCAGAATAAAAATTCATGCAAATGCTTACCAAAAACCCTTTGATCAGGACCCTCCCCACACTTATTTGCCAGAGGGATATCTTCATCACTGTTGGACTTCGGCCAAGTAGGTAGCCCCTCTGAATCTACCCATAAGACCTCTCCACGCCCCTATTTCCATTTCCTTCACCCCCGAATATTTCTATTGCTATCTAGGAGTACTGGTCTGATGCCCCTCCTCTGATTTGTAAGACCAAGCCTCCCTGACAGTGAATTACAGGTGATTCACTGGCAAGGGAAAATACCTTCAGGACAGGAGCTAATGGCTCTTCCTGAAAGGTAACTTCAGCCCCAAGATTCCCCATTCTCCATGCAGCTTCCTTGCTCTTGTTTGGTAGGAAGATGGAACATGGCAAAGGAAAGGAAGAGAGGGAGATTCATTCCTGAAGTTATTTGTACAGCCAATATACATCTATTGGCTATAGGAAGTCTCTTGCAAAGCTCTGGAAATTCTCTGGCAAATCTTTGCATAGTTTCCAGCTACGGAAATAAAAAAAACTTTTAAAAGCTATAAAATCGTTTAAAATATGGACATATCTGCATTAAAGATGTGGCTGCTGTGTGGTATCTTAGTAAATGTGGACTGAATCTGTGGTGGAAATCAAGTGGCACACCAACTCAAGTTTTAGAAAAAGGGAGATTTTTAAAAAATATATTCATATTTTACTAAGAAATTGAAATTACAGAGAAGACCTTGAAAAACCTCAGGAACCTCAGAAATATTACACTACAGTGTTTGATTAAAATATTCATTCTGATTGACAGAAAGGCTTTTAAAATCCAGTTAAATGCAAAAGTTTAATGCAGCATTAACTATGAAGTCACTATTGCACCTCCATAATCAGAAGCCCACTGCAGGGTGACCAGATAGCAAGTGTGAAAAATCAGGACACTTTTTTTTTCCAGGAGCTGGGGGTGCCCCTAATTTCAGGACATCTGGTCGCCCTATCCCCCATCTGTGAAGGAGATTTCCATGATTCTGGGATTGACCTTTGCAGCTTATCCCCCAATGCTGAAATACAAACTATAAATCAGCACTGTGTGTGTCATGGAAGTGAGTAATTGCTTTAAAATTTCTCTTCTTTGAAAGTGCCCCGTAAACACTCTGGTTTCAAAAGAGACATGAGACCCCAGTGTAATTTGTATACTTGATAATTAGCAAGACAATCTAGAATCCAAAAAAAAAAAAAAAAAGATGTGCGGGTGAGTGAAGAGAGCGAAGATTTGGGCATGTTTCAACTACCATCAAAGGGGCCTAAGATCAGATATATAAGAGAAAACAGAACAGTTATTAACTTCAGACTAGATTTCACTGAGGCTATCATTATAAACTTCCAAGTACAGCTGCATTTAATGAGTTTGGGCAAAAGCAGACATCATCCAAATTGAAGAAAGTACGAGCTTCATCCAATTAGATAACAAATTTGGCCTCCAGCCTCCAATGAATTTAAAAGCTCTTCCAACTTTTGAGACAAGAGCTAATTATAAATGTATTTCTGTGTGTGCATGAGCTGTTACTAAATTACTAAGAAAGAGTGTCTTGTCAAAAAAAAAATCATGCTGCGTGCACTGATTTCATTACGACAGATAAAATAGTTGCAGTATAGGGCTGGGGAGATCGAAGCGATGAGGCTCCAGAAAAGAATGAGCAGTCTCCCATAGTCTAATTTCCAAATGATTCTCTTGTTAAGTGTCTCCAAAGACAGGTTTTTATGGGTTTGGTTTTGTTTTTTTTCCCCCATTTTTGGTGGACTTATTGGCTGAGAGATGCAAGGAAAGATTACGGATCCAGATGACTTAATTAAATGTGACAAGGGAAAGAGCTCCTCTCCAAGTGTTGATCGCTGACTGAACAGAATCATTTGCAGAGGAAGGATGGAGCCCTTCTGCAGGGATGGATCACAGATGAAAGTCATCTTCCACCGAGGAAGAGTATTTTTGGGAGCACATTATTTAATCTTCAAAAGCATAGGTCTGAGCCAAAGACAAATTGATAGAGAGGGATCAAACTGTTGGCAACTAAAACTAAACTGTTTAGCAGCATCCAAAAAGATGGCTTAACTACCAGAGAAACAAGGAAATTTCCTGACACGACCCTCCCAAACTGCCCACTTGAAATACTGCTTCATCTTAATAGGCTTGGCTTGCACAGCTTTCCTGGCTTCATGTCTGGGTAGTTTCATTAGATAGCTCCAGGCGGTGCTATCTAATTGGCGTCAGACAATTTATGAGAAACAAAAGACACCTTATGTAGTGAATGAAACATGACAGAGCATGTCCTTTATTTTGAGACAAGTGTATGCCCCGGGTGTATAGTGAAACTGAAGGATAAATTACTCCAGTGCAGAGGAAATATGATGATCTTAAATAGCTTCATACCCTGGAGTTGTAGGAAGTGGCACTTTTTGAATGAGAAGAGCTTACTAATATTGCCAGCTAATGCTGTTATTTCCTGTTGCTCAAGGTGGAAGGTCCCAACCTCTATCCTTACTGGCAGCTGTGGTGGATGGTCATTACATAGGTATAAAGCGCAGGTTGTTTTCCCTGTCTGAAGAAGGTGGTTCAGGCAGTTGAGCAGCCACTAAACTAATGGAGGGAAAACAAAACAAAACAAAACAAAGGGGAACATGATGGCAGATTGAGACCACAAATGGGAGACCTGTTGACAAGGATGAAAAAGAGTTTAGCTATGTGGCCACTCAAAATGACAGTAAGAAGTGACGAAGAGTATCAGGTATAGTGTTATGGAATCGTAGGACAGGAAGAGACCTCAATAGATCATTTAGTCCAATCCCCTGTACTCAAGGCAGGTCTAAGTCATAACTAGACCATTGCTGACAGGTGTTTGTCTAACTGTTCTTAGAAGCCTCCAATGACAGATTCCACAGCCTCCCTAGGCAATTTGTTTCAGTGCTTAACTACCCTGACAGTTAGGAAGTTTTTCCTAATTTCTAACCTAAACCTCCCTTGCTGCAATTTAAGCCCATTGCGTCTTGTCCTAGCCCCAGAGGTTAACGAGAACAATTTTTCCTCCTCCTCCTTGTAACAGCTTTTTGCGTCCTTGAAAACTGTTATGTCCCTCCTCAGTCTTCTCTTCTCCAGAGTAAACAAACCCAAGTTTTTCAATCTTCCCTCATAGGTCATGTTTTCTAGACCTTTAAACATTTTTGTTGCTCTCCTCTGGACTTTCTCCAATTTGTCCACATCTTTCCTGAAATGTGGTGCCCAGAACTGGACACAATATTCCAGCTGAGGCCTAATCAGTGAGGAGTAGAGTGGAAGAATTACTTCTCATGTCTTGCGTACAACATTCCTGCTGATACATCTCAGAATAATGTTCACTTTTTTTGCAATAGTGTTACACTCTACTCATATTTAGCTTGTGGCCCACTATAAGCCCCAGATCCCTTTCTGCAGTACTCCTTCCTAGGCAGTCATTTTCCATTTCATACATATGCAATTGATTGTTCCTTCCTAAGTAGAGTACTTAGCATTTGTCCTTACTCGATTTCATCCTATTTACTTCAGACCATTTCTCTAGTTTGCCCAGATCATTTTGAATTTTAACTCTCTATTCCAAAGCACTTGCAACCCCTCCCAGCTTGCTGTCATCCGCACTTTATAAATGTACTCTCTATTTCATTATCCAAATCATTGATGAAGATATTGAAGAGAACCAGACTCAGGACCGATCCCTGCAGGACCCCACTTGATATGCCCTTTCAGCTTGACTGTGACCCACTGATAACTACTCTCTGGGAACAGTTTGCCAACCAATTATGCACATAGGCAAGTGGGTCTCATAGGCTGAGGGATGCTAAGCCTCCCCAACCAGCTGCTGCCAGAATCTCCTCCACAGCTCCACCCCCAGCCTCCACATGCTGCCACAGGAGGAGTTGGCCTGGGACGGGCCTCGTACCACAGCTAACACCCTCCAGCACTACAGGGAATGCAGACTGGGGCCCGGAGTGGGCAGCGCCCAGGCTGTGCCCCCAGAAAGCAAAGGGTGCCTGCCCTCCCTGCAGGGGGGTCCAGAGGAGCAAGGTTCCCTGCAGCACTGGAGGGTGGTAGCTACAGTACTGGGACCATCCATGCTGGGTCTGCCAACACTGACACATACAGATTAGAATTGGCTGCCAGGAGTGGGCTGGGGTCACACCTCCCGCAGCAGCATATAGAGGGTGGGGGTGGAGCGTGGGTGGAGCCTTAGGGGAGGAGACTGGGCCACGCGGGGGAGATGGTCTTAAGAGACAGTATCCAAAACCTTACTAAAGTCAAGATATACCACATCTACTGCTTCTCCCCATCCACAAGGCTTGTTACTCTGTAAAAAAAAAAAAAAAAAAAGCTATTAGGTTGGTTTGACATGATTTGTTCTTGACAAATCCATGCTGACTGTTACTTATCACTTTATTATCTTCTAGGTGTTTGTAAACCGATTGCATGATTATTTACTCCATTATCTTTCCAAGTACTGAAGTTAAGATGACTGGTCTGTAATTCCCTGTAATGTACTTATTCCTCTTTTTCATAGACTGGCACTATACTTGCCCTCTTGCAGTCCTCTGGAATCTCTCCCAACTTCCATGAGTTTTCAAAGATAATCGCGAGGGGCTCAGATATCTCCTTAATCAGTTCTTTGAGTGTTCTAGGATGAATTTCGTCCTACTTGAAGACATATAAGTAATTGTCTAAATAATTGTCTAAGTAATTTTAACTTGTTTTTTCCCTATTTTTGCCTCAGATCCTACCTCATTTTTACAGGTGTTTTCTACATCAGATGTTAGATCGCTACTAATGTTTTTGGTGAAAACTGAAACAAAAAAGGCATATAGAACTTCTGCCATTTCCACATTTTCTGTTATTGTCCTTCCCTCCTTATTGTGTAATGAGTTTACTCTGTCTTTGGCCTTCCTCTTGCTTTGAATATATTGGTAGAATGTTTTCTTGTTACCTTTTATGTCTCTCTAATCTAATTTTTTTGCCTTGGCCTTTCTAATTTTGTTCCTACATTCTGGTTTTTTTTGTTTGTTTTTTTTTATATTCACCCTTTGTAATTTGACTTAGTTTCAACTTTTTATTGTAGGACCCTCTTTTGAGATTCTGATCATTGAAGGTTTCCTGATTAAGCCAGGGCAGTCTCTTGACATGCTTTCTATCTTTCCTACGCAGTGGGATAGTTTGCTCCTGTGCCTTTAATAATGTCTCTCTGAAAAATAGCCAACTCTCTCGAACTGTTTTTCCTCTTCGACTTGCTTCCCATGGGATCTTCCCTACCAACTCCCTGAATTTGCTAAAGTTAAAAAGTAGATTTTTGAAATCTATCTTTTTTTGTTGTTTTCCCTCCTATCATTCCTTAGAATCATGAACTCCATTATTTCACAATCACTTTCACCCAAGCTGCCTTCCACTTTCCAATTCTCAACCAGTTCGTCAAAATCAAATCTAGAACAGCCTCTCCCTTCGTTGCTTTCTCCATCTTCTGAAATAAAAAATGGTCTCCAATGCATTTCAAGAACTTGTTGGATAATCTGTGCCCTGCTGTATTATTTTCCCAACAGATGTCTGGATAGTTGAAGTCCCCATCACCACCACATCCTGTGCGTTGGATATTTTGATAGTTGTTTAAGAAAAAACCCTCACCCACCTCTTCTTTGTGATTAGGTGGCAAGTAGTAGATACCTACCATGACATCATCCTTGTTTTTTACCCATTTTATTCTTATCCAGAAACTCTCCACAAGTCTGTCTTCTATTTCCATCTCAACCTCAGTCGAAATGTATACATCATATTTGCTATACAATGCAACGCCTCCTCCCTTTTTTTCCCTGCCCATCCTTTCTCAGCAAGCTGTAGCCTTCTGTACCAATATTTCAATCACGTATATTATCCCATCAAGTCTCTGTGATGCCAGCTATGTCATAGTTGTGATTATTCACTAATATTTTGAGTTCTTCCTGTTTATTTCCCATACTTCTTGCATTAGAATACAGACATCTAAAATACTGATTTGATTTCCCCTCTATGTTCCCTTTTGTCTCTCCTTTGTCCCAGCTATAATAGCTGATGTTCTCCCCAAGATTCCAACCATTCAGCGAGGTCTCCGTGTTTTTTACTTACCCATGGACTTTTTCGCCTGCCCCCATTGAACCTACTTAAAAGCCCACCTCACTAGGTTAGCCAGTCTGTATCCAATGATACTCCTCCCCTTCTTTGATAAGTGGACCCCATCTCTGCTCAGCAGTCCTTCTTCCCAGAACAGCATCCCATGGTCAAGGAAGCCAAAACTCTCCTGGTGATGCCATCTGCACAGTCATGCATTCACTTTCAGGATGCACCTGTCTCTGCCTGGGCCCCTACCCTTGAGTGGAAGGATCAAAGAGATCAAAGAGAGTTGTGCCCTCAACTCCTTCACCCTTACTCCCAGAGGCCAGTAGTCACTTCTGATCTGCTCAGGGTCATACATCACAGTATCATTAGTGCCCACCAGGATGATTAGCATGCGCTAGTAGTCAGACTACTACAGTCAGAAGTGATGTCTCAGACATGGGCCCGTGGTAGGCAGCACATCTCCCAGAATGCCATGTTAGGCTGACAGATGGGTGCCTCCATCCCCCTCAGAAGGGAGTCATCCTATGTTTCCTCTTGGGAGTGGTGGCCACGATCCTCCCAGCCTTCAGAGTCTCAGCCTTTGCTTCTCTTCCTCCACTTTTGGGTGCAATTCTTCATCCCTCATTGCCAGGGCATAACGGTTCTTCATCAATATGGTTGGTAGGTTGGGAGCAAGAGTGGAGCACTGCCTGCCACCAGAAGTAACCAGCAGCTAGTGTCCTCCCTGTGACAAAGACATATCCTCCTCCCCGGATGGTGTGACAGCAGTCCCCTCTATCTTGATAGCTTCCTCAGCCTTGGAGATCTCCATATGAATAGTCTCAACGAATTCTTCATGGGCACAGATGTTCCTCAGCATAGCCACTGTCCTCTTGTAGCTCTCCCATCTGCTTCCTGAGAGATTCCACCAGCAAACACCTTTCATAGCCTGGGTTTCTATGAAAGGGAAATACAGGCCACAGTCTCTGCAAATCCACACCAAGATCTAGGTAGAGGCATCCATGGTCAGGTTCTCTGTCTGGATACAGGTACAGGTGGAGGAGACAAGAGCAGCACTGGCACTGGCGATGTGGTCTTTCCTAATCATAGTTTTATATTACGTCTCCCTCTCACAAACTCCCTTTTGCTGTCTCCTTGGTTGCTAGGTCCCTTGGGTAACTTGGCCCCTGGCTTTTAAGATCTTCTCTCCTAGATCAGCCCTATCCTCTTGCTAACCACACCAGTGGAGAGTGATCACAAGCCTGATCGAGGATGATCAAGGAAACAAAGGCTCAAACAGTCCCCAAACACACAATCCCAACGGACACTAACATTAAGTAACCTGAAAGAGAAAAAAACCAAACAGCCAAACAAGCTCACTCACCCCAAAATTAGTACTCGCACCTTGCTCAGCAGGGGGATCCCCTTCTTTCCCCCTCCAACTTCCCTGTCTGCTGTCCCTGCTCATTCCACCTACATCATGTAGGAAATAGGCATTTTCTGAATAACATTTTAATTCTATTTTCCCAAAAGTAAATAAGCCAACTAGACCAGAGTCATATCAACAGTGACATAAAATAGCAACTAGCATCTCAATTAATTTAAAACAATCCACATGTGAACTAAGGCTGGTGGGCAACAGTACCTATGTATAGGCTAACATAGCAAACAAACAAATAGGGATTTGGACAGTCCATCTAGGTCCCACATGTGCATTAATTTTAAATCCTAAAGCAACATGGTCTTATTTAAATAAAAGCAAATTGCTAAACCATCAGCTCTCCAGGATCAGCTGAACTGCTGCATTACGCTTGCATGCAATATCCAGCAGCTTTGTCCAAATTGTGGAAAACGGATCAGCTTTGCTTAGTCAACGTGAGCACCAAGCTTTCCCATTGTAATGTTTTCAATAGAAGCTCAAATCAGTTTGACAGGATGGAGGGAGAGGGATCGCTCTGACCCACTTCTCTGCACTGCATAGTAGTTAGGCAATGCGGTGGTGTGTATGTGACAATATTGTTTATAGCACAGCTTCTCTTCTCTAATTTTTCCTTTCATGAGTGCTCACTGCTTTGTTTAAATAATCCTCAACTATTCTCATGGTTTCAAGAATAGACTTAATGATCATGAAGGCTATTTCTTATACTCATTCAGCTGGTGGTGTCTTTGAGAGAGGCCCTTTCTGCAGTCTAAGGACACTATCTGCCTAAGGAAGCATTTTGCCTCTTTGGTCGCAGCTCCATTTTTGAAGTGGAGTTTAAGTTTCTCTTTGATGCTTTTGCTCAAATGTCTCTTAACAAGCTAGGGAGAAACTTTTTGAAAGGTCAGATCCCCAGGGGAACCTAAGATGTTAATTTAGAAGATGCTTTTGGCCAATGCTCATGCTCCCTGCCACTTCTCTACATCACGTCACTAAGGGCTAGTCTACACTTAAAACTTACGGCGGCGGGGGGCTGTTTTTTCCACACCCTTGAACGACAAAAGTTTTGCTGTCATAAGTGCTGGTGTAGACAGGGCCTTAGTCCCCCACAGAGATATTTACACGAAGAAGGAACAGAAACGACAATATGCCTAAAAGGAAGAGTAGCATGACTACTGCTCAGAAGACATAGACTGAAAGGAAGTCATCAGATAGACAGAGGTGACAAAAAGAGAGACTAAGGGAGCCCCACATCAGAATATCCCATAGCTCAGTGGTTAGAGCACTCTCCTGACAGGTGCGGGAGACCTCTCTTCAAATCCTCTCCCCTCCTTAGGCAGAGGGGAGAACTGAACCCAGGTCTCCCACATTCCAACTCAGTGCTTTAAGCAGTGGGCTCCAACACCACCCCCTTGCCTGCCCTGGGTTTTGGTGCCTCCTCCTCGTAAGAAATTACTTGGGTGCCTAAGCCACCTGCTTCCAGCAGAGGGGGGCCCAGTTGTGGATCACTAGCAGAGTCAGGGCCAGCCCTAGACCAAATGGCACCCCAGGCGAGGAGCGTCTTCAGTGACCCCACCTCTTCTTGTTAAATGTTTTAATACCTTAATTTTTATTGCATTTGTGGCCCATATTTTCCTTTTCATCGCTAACAACAAAAACAGCAACCCAAGCCTGGTACCCCAGGCGGTCGCCTGGGATGCCTCCCCCTAAATCTGGCTCTCAGCAGAGTTAAGCACTGCCCCGCACCCAGGACCTAAGACACCTGTCTCTGTGAGAAGGGCAGGACTTAGGATACAGCCCTCTCATCAGCAACATCCATTGGCTAGTTTAGGCAGCTCCCCACCTGGTGTGCTGGCTGTTGTAGATTGCATTCTAAGGTGCCTCTCCCCGTTCAGTGTATAAGCTACTGAGAGGGCTAATTCAGGCTCTGTGGATCCCAGTGTGGTTCCTGTGATTTTTCTAGACATCGCAATGCATAAATCTCTTTGTGGATCCAGGCCTCCCTCCCTTCCTTACAAATCAGAGACCGAAATGGGTGTGGCAGGCCAGGTGAGAATTGCACTTCTGTGCAAGCATTCCAGTAGTTCAGTCCCAACAAATACATACATTGAGAGATTTGTGATAAATCATTGCTAAAAGCCACCATGCTATCAGCAGATATCTGTACTGGAAGGAAGCAGACTACAAGAGAGGAGGAGGGCTAAAAACGGAGAGAAAATTGAAACTGATGATTAAAGGAAAAAAATTAAAAAGATGGCAGATCAAACTAAAAATAGTCTTTTTGACAGTTAAAGGAAATTCATTTGACAGGGTGCTGTTTCTTTCTTCAAGAGCGGTTTGTTGTGCAACAGATGATATTGAAACCAGCCCTTCTTATCTGAGCTGTCAGTTTAACTGACAAAAAGAAGCTTGTTTAAACATTACTGGAGCTCCTGTAAGTTTAAATGCTGGTTTTTCATGCATGTTTATTTCAGGAGGGAACCCAATGATTGAATGGACAAGAGACTGAGGTGCATGTTCTGCAAAACATTTTATTTCATAAGTGCTTCTTAAACTTCTGTCTCTTTATTAAGATGTTAAGCCCCTATTCTCTATTTCTCTCTGACTTAGAATCTCCCAGAAAGGGGAGTACTGTGGCTGCAATTTGCAACAGAAAACTTGATGCCCACAAGAAGTTCCGTGTATGGAGAGTAGGAAACCATTCTGACCACTGAAGTCTGCTTTTCACCCATTAAGATAGAATCATATGAAATATATATGGAACCTTAAATGCACTATTCTTCCGGACACTGGTGAAAATGAAATAAAAATAGTCAAAGCTGCTTTACTTTGTTCTTGTGGAGGTTAGTCCCATTAGAACACAGTATGAAATGGGTTTAATATGAACATAGTCACCTTGATAAATTTGTATTTTTTCCAATCTTGTCTTTGCTTATTTTAGATGAAATTGCTGGAGAAGTGGGGATGAAGATTAGATAGCTCAGGTCAATAATAATGGGTATATAGATGATTTCAACTCTAGGCCTGATGCACAGGGGATCAGAAGGGAAGGACAGGCTTTGAAAGACCCCATCTCTTGCTTTTCCTTTTAAAAAGAGGGTTGTGGGGGATTAAGCTATTGGAAGGCCCCTAACCAACCTCCTTCTAAAGATCATAGAATCATAGAAGATTAGAGTTGGAAGGGACCACAGGAGGTCATCTAGTCCAACCCCCTGCTCAAAGCAGGACTAACCTCAGATAAATAATCCCAGCGAGGGTTTTGTCAAGCCACAGCTTAAAAACCTCTAAAGATGGAGATTCCACCACCTCCCTAGGTAACCCATTCCAGTGCTTCACCACCCTCCTAGTGAAAAACTTTTTCCTAATATCCAACCTAGACCTCCCCCCCTGCAACTTGAGACCATTGCTCCTTGTTCTGTCATCTACTACCATTGAGAACAGCCTAGCTCCATCCTCCCTGGAACCCCCTTTCAGGTAGTTAAAGGCTGCTATCAAATCCCCCCTCATTCTTCTCGTCTGCAGACTAAACAAACCTAGTTTCCTCAGCCTCTCCTCATAAGTCTTGTGCTCCAGCCCCCTAATCATTTTTGTTGCCCTCTGCTGGACTCTCTCCAACTTGTCCACATCCTTTTTGTAGTGGGGGTGCCAAAACTGGACACAATACTCCAAATGCGGCTTCACCAATGCCAAATAGAGGGGAATCATCACTTCCCTCGATCTGCTGGCAATGCTCCTACTAATGCAGCCCAATATGCTATTAGCCTTCTTGGCAACCAGGGCACACTGCTGACTCATATCCAGCTTCTTATCCACTGTAACCTCCACTGTAACCCCCAGGAGGCTGCCTGGGGAGAGTAGTGGCCCTTCAGGGTTGTAAAAATGATATCTGTGGCCATCAAGCCAAAAATGTTTGGAATCACTGTGATAGACTGTAGCCCATTCAAGGATTTAAAGGTAAAGACTAGAACCTTGAAACAAGTTTGAAAGTGGACAGAGAGCCAGAATGTAGTCAGGGGCATGCACGTGGGAGGGTAGAGGGGGGTGAAAGCAGGGGCATGCCCCTCCCCAATAGTGATTGGGGGCACAGAACTCCTCTGGCCCCAAAGCTGCAGCAGTGGGGAGGGGACAAGCTTCTCCCAGGGCCAGGGTGGGATGGGAGGGAAAGAGCAAGCTCCTCCTGGAGCAGGGACAGCGGGGCAGGGCACAGAACGTGACCCCCCCAAAAGGTATAACATTTAAATTCCTTTGCAACATTTAAATTCCTCTCTTGAGTGTAGTGCAGAAATTAAGTATGATGTGTCTCTATTGGTCTGTCGTGCACTGAACTTTCAAGAGACTTTTACTACTAGCTCCAGTTAGAGTGTGTTGCAGTAGTTCAGTGTGAAGATGACAAAGAGATGAATCTCCATGGCTAAGTATGTATCTGAGAGGAAAGGGCAGGTTTCACTGCTAGTCAGTGGGGAAAGAATGCATTTTTGGACACTTGCTATTTGCGCATCCAGGAGCTGTGATAAATCCATTAAGATATGAAGATTGTGCATTCTTTTGGAGAGTGAAAGGCAGATAGTTACCCTCAGTGGGCAAGAGCTGTGAGATTACCAGTTCCTCAGAATGTTTTTTTTTTCCTACCACCACTCTCTTATCCATATCACGTCTGTTGAGGCAGCTATTTGTTATCTTTAGGTCAAAGCAGCTGGACTGAGGGGAGGGCAGAATCTGGCTTTCAATCTTGAATCATATAGAGTCTTAGCGAGATTCCTGCCTCATTCAGTACATAGCATGAATGCTGCACAGTGAACAATATACCTGAGCCATATTTATTTATATACTTTCCAGTCAATCAGTGCACACCAAACTAGTTGTAAATTAAGCAGGGGTCCTGTAAGCCTCTGCTTCATTCATTAGTTTATTATCTCATACACCAAGGCCTCATATGATTTTCAATCTCAGATTTGTTCTTATACACTGCATCTTGCCAAGACCTTTCAAAAAGCATTATTTAGACAACCCATTGTGTAGCTAGAATGTGGCATAAAGCATTACAAGAATGTGCAAGCCAATATCTTAAAAATGACTTCTTCAAACATCATTAAATTCAGTAAAGTATTTTTATACTGACCACATACTGAGGGCATGTCTATGCTACAAAATTAGGTCAACCTAACTTAGGTCAGTGCACAGCTGCCACAGTAATTACGTCGCTTGTGCGTGTCTACACTTTGCTCCTTATGTCAGCAGTGCGTGTCCTCACCAGGAACGCTCGTATCTATTGCACTGTCAGTGTGGGACAGTGTGGGATAGCTTCTGAAAGCCACTAACAGTTGATGTAAGCTACACAGTGTTTACACTGATACTGCATCAACCTAACTACATAGACATTGAATCTACACCTCTCATGGGGGTGAAGTTATCAAGTTGGTGTAGTGGGGCAGTTACGTCAGCAGAAGTGAAATTTTAGTGTAGATACTTACATAGATTGGTCAACGTAAGCTGCCTGGGGTCCACCTAACTCTGTAGTAGTAGACCAGGCCTAAGTTTAAAGCTGCAAAGACATTTTTGTTTGTTTGAAGGGCTAAAACAAGCTTATAATGGAAAGCAAGACTCAACTTTAAGGTTCAGTTACTGCTCCCCCATAATAAGACTATGCAGGAACCTAGTTCCCTCACCAAAACCTGTATTATAGTGGCATGGCAACACCATTATAATTAAGGTTGCATCATGACTACTGTTTACAGGTCGATCTTTCTAAGTCCTCTAAAACTGACATGCATAGTTAGATTCCTTTGAAATTTGGTTTCCCTCTGGAAGGTTCTGGGTAGGATTAGTGATCCAAACTTGGGGTCATTTCAGCGAGGGGTTGCAGAGATATAAGCCCTGACAATACTATACTAGCCATTTTCCAAGAAGTTTCTAAGTGGGTTTTTTTGCATATAACTAGAGATCAAACTATTGACGTAATGTGGGTCAAAATGGTCTCAATCTATGAAGTTTTGCCAATGGTAGTGCATGGCACCCACTAAATCTTTTAGGGACCCAAATTGAGAATAGTATTTAAGAAAATGTACATTTAAAAACACTTTGTAAAGCTACAATAAAACATTAATTTACTACATCATACGTTACTTATTCAGGATCAGATGAACATGCAAAGAACCTTGCTA
Source organism: Emydura macquarii macquarii (assembly GCF_026122565.2). Lineage (NCBI taxonomy): Eukaryota > Metazoa > Chordata > Testudines > Chelidae > Emydura > Emydura macquarii. Next base: position 311,513 of record NW_027132962.1, read on the forward strand.
AATATTCTGGATTGCTGGCTGGGAAGCCCCTCCCCCCCCTGAGTACGCTAAAAAGGGTAACCAAATTTCTAAATACCTATTTTCTTTTTGGTTCTCCTCTTGTGTATGGACATGGTCTGAAAGCTTTTGCATTACAAGGGCAGTCCATATTTTACTATACCACAACTACATAGGAGAAGTTACATTCTTCCAATAATGTGCAATACAAAGTCTTGCTGACAAACAATAAAAAGAAATTAATTTGTTGTTCTATTTAAAATGTACTAGATCCTTTACTGGAGCATTAGGTAACCAGGTCAGTGGATATCTAGGAAGCCAACATTTTGTCATAAGATGAATCTCTTTAATAATTTCCTCCTAAAACCGTCTAATTCCCGGATGCATTCACCACATGAGCAAGTATGTTTCCCTTTACTCCCAGCCCCTCCAACAGTAGCAAAAATATGACTGATCTTAACTGGAGTCAAATACCATCTTAAACCGTAATTTATAAAAATAAAAATTTATAAAAATCTCTTTATGAGCTACCAAAATGTAATATATATATTCTCTTTCTGATATAGATATGCATTCATCCAGATCAATTTCTTTGTCCAACTCCCTCTGCCATCTTTTTATCTGAGTTGTTTTCTTATGAACATCTTTTTCCATCAAAATTGTATATATCTTAGAAATTAAATCATTTGTTCCAGCTTTCTCCTGGGTCAACTCCTCAAATGTGTTTAAAGATCTAGATAGAAACATCTTGTATCCAGATTTCACAACAAAGTGTTTGACTTGTAAATATTGAAAACACGGGATCTTTAAATTATTATATATCTCTTGGTATGATTTCAAATCAGGACCCAGAAACAGCTGTCCAAATTGAGTAATCTCACCTCTTACCCACAACAAATAGTTACTTTGATATTTTCGAGGGATAAATTCCTGATTATCAATTAACGTAGCTAGGGAGAGGGCCTTGGTGACAGGAATTTAAAAAATTAGTCCAAAAGTGTTCTGGATGAATGGGTGATTTTTTTTTTTTATTTCTGGTGACCTAAATTACTTTTTAACCCCAAAATTACTATGAATAGCTATATTTGGACACCAGGCTTGTTCGAGTTTTACCCACTCTTTGGATGGCTTGTTGTTATCGCAGTTGATTACAGCTTAATAAACCAATTTAAACAAAGCTAGTTCACCCCACTTTGTAGGCTTAAACAGACCTTTACAACTCATCCTTTGTCTTTTATGTTTTCATATGAATTTTAATAGCGCATCCTGCCATATTTTAGTATCATGTCAGGGATATTGACAGGAGCTGATGTTCCTGGGTCCTTATTTGAAATCATACCAAGAGATATGTAATAATATAAAGATTTGCTTGTCTGAGCTCCTCTGCCTGCCCCCATCTGAAACAAAAATAACTTTGGGAGGATATTTATCTTTACCAAAGCTACCCTACCTACCAAGAAATTTCATATTTTTTCCATTCGTCCAAGTCTTATTATTTTATTCCACAGAGGTGGATACAAAGATTTTTATGTTTTTCCACAATATTTTTTCCTACATATTTTAAAGACTTCTTTACCCATCTGAATTTATGTGGCTGACAACTCCTCATTTTGACCCTTTCAGCAATATTAATTTCTCAAATTTCAGATTTATTGTAGTTTATTATCATCTGCCCAAATTCCAAAGTCAACTGTTCTATAATTTTTAATGAGGCTTCTGCCTCTTGCAAATACAACATACCACATCAGCATACAAAGCTATTCTGTGTTCTAATCCAAAAGACGTTTTGACGCCCTTTACCAAAGGGCTATTTCTCACACTTATTGCAAATGGCTCCATTCCCAAAGTAAACTGGGGGACTAAGAGGCAACCCTGTCTCATATCCCTAAACAAATTAAAAGGAGAGGACTGATGACTATTAAGCAAAGCAGTTGGTTGAGAATGAATACACAGGACCAGTATGCCCAAAGAAACCTGATTTCCAAAACCCATCTGAAGTACTCCCTCTCCACTCCATCGAAGACTCACTAAGCGTCCAAAGAAAGCAGCATACAGGAAAAATTACTAGAATTAACATTATTGATCAGATTCAGAGTTCTTCTGATATCATCAAATAGATGTCTGCCAGCAACAAACACGGACTGGTCAGGGCGAACATATTTGGGCAATATAACACTCAGTCTATCGGCTAGCATCTTGGCATAAATTTTAACATCCACATTAATTAAAGAAATCAATCTTTATGATGCACAATTGGTAAGATCTTTTCCTTCTTTAGGAATGGCCACAATTTTTGCCTCTTTCCATGAATCTGGAATCTTAGGCCATGTCTACACTAGCAAGCTTACAGCAGCACAGCTATACTGATGCAGCTGTGCCGCTGTAAGATTGTTCATGCAGCTTGTCTATGGTGACAGGAAAGCTCTCCTGTTGACATAATAAAACCATCTCAACAAGCGATGGTAGCTATGTCGGTGGGGGAACCACTCCAATTGAAAGTGCTTTGAACACTACCACTTATGCCACTTATGTCCATTAGGGTGTGTTTTTTCACATCCCTTAGAGACAATTTTTGCCAACATAAGTGGTAGCATAGATATGACCTTATATCCCTACAACATACCAAGTTACACTTCCCCCCCCACAAATTTTTTTTTCTTATGTTGTCTTGCACTGTTAAACGGACAGGTACTAATGACTGGATGAATCACAGACCTCATTGAGATAGATGGCTGTGAACTCACCCGTCAATTATCATAACTAAGGATGAGTTAATCACAACCCCCCATCTAAGACAAAAGGAATTCTGGAGTGAGTGGCTGGAAGGTGCTACAATTTGTGAGTTATGGAAGCAATTTTATTTTCTGGGAAATATAATCAAAGTATTTTTGGGGGAAAAATTAGACATGTGAATGCTTCCTGGGTAGGGGAATGTTGGGGGCAGAAATGGGGTGGGGGGGGAAATAGGAAGGGAGCGGTTTCGGGCTGTAGTGAAGGGAGGGGTATATATGGAGATGGATGGCAAGGGAGGGGAGAGAGAGGTTGGGGGCCTCAGGGAAGGGGGATTTGGGAGAAAAGAGGGACATAAAAGATTGTTACAAGGAGGAGGGAGAGAGTTGTTCTCATTAACCTCTGAGGCTAGAACAAGAGGCAATGGGCTTAAATTGCAGCAAGGGCAGTTTAGGCTGGACGTTAGGAAAAACTTCCTAACTGTCAGGATAGTTAAGCACTAGTATAAATTGCCTAGGGAGGAATCTCCATCACTGGAGATTTTTAAGAGCAGGTTGGACAGACACTTGTCAGGAATGGTGTAGATAATGCTTGTGCCTGCCCTGAGTGCAGGGGATTGGATTATAAGATCTCTTGAGGTCCCTTCCAGTCCTACGATTCTATGAGTGGCAGAAGGACTGAGGGAGAAAAGGGGCAGGAGCAACTATTGGTCCCACATTCTCCACCCACCATGGGCATGGCCAGATCTGGGGACTCTAAGCCTTCCTTCCTGCTTCTCTGGGGGTGTCTGATTTCCTCTGCCTGTCCCCATTTGTGCGCCAGTATCTAGGAGGCCGATGCCTATCCACAGAAGTTTGATCACCCTGCTCCTTACCTCTCATGTGAGCTGGATTCAGGGGGGCTTGTCCTTTAGGGAGGGTGTAAGGCCCCCCCTCCCTGTGCCCCAGGTGAGTCAGAATCTGGGGAAGGCCTGCCCCTTTGTGTGGGGGCTGAGAGCAGTTATACTTCATACATAGCACAGGCTCAAAAACACTCAGAAGGGGGATGGAACACCACTGAGATGAATGGAATGGTTCACACATCTCACAGCTATTGTTACATAGAGATGAATGAATCGCTTGCCACCCTTCAAAACCTTGCATGCTGCAGTCAGATGTACAGAGGAGCACTTTCCCTCCACTGTCACCTATCGTTCCTGTTTAAAGGACAATCCTTCTAAGGGCTCATCTACATATGAAGCACTGCAGCGGTGCCACTGTAGTGCTGAGTGAAGGTGCTACCTATGCCAACAGGAGACCTTCTCATATCAGCACAGGTACTCCACCTCCCTGACATAGCACGGTCTACACCAGGGGTTGGATCGGTATAGCTGTATCGCTCAGGGGCGTGGATTTTACACACCTCTGAGTGATGTAGTTATACCAACATAAGTCTGCAGTGTAGACCAAGGCTCTAAAATTCAAATGCTTGCACAGATTCTTGAAATTTGATATGCCTCATGGTAATACAGAGGAGGTCAGTGAGCCTAATTTGGGCTCATTTGAGGGTTCCAGAGATATAAGCCCTGAAATTTTTTTTTTTTTTTTTTTTTGCCCTTTCTCAAAATGTTTCTAGGTGGGTTTCTTTTCTGCAAAGCTAGAAATCAAACTATTGCTGGGATGTGGGTCAAAATGGTCTCGGTCAATTTTTACCCAAGGTGGTACATGGCACCCATTAAGTCTTTGGGAGACAAGTTGTGAACAATATTGAAGACCATGTTCAGTTCTTTACTTGTGTAGATGTGCAGTATGGAAGGGTACAGTGTACATGGCCCAATAAAGAAAAAAACTTGAGACGGCTTGTATGCAGCCCCGTTATGCTTACCTGGGTAGTTCAAGGGAATGTGCTAACACCACTGCCCTCAGCGAACACACTACCAGTGATGTTTCTAGTTCAAAACTTTGTACATCCAGGCAGTAAAGATTAAGCAAGTCTTCTGCTTGCTACATGTCGTCTGTTATAATAAAACGTTATTTTATATGTAGGTTTACTGTGAACATAGCAGAATAGTCAGCAGCTGGCTTTACCAACATTTTTATTATAGTAGGTGGGGAGGAGCTGGAGATAAAGGACTTTATATGTATATGGAGATGGAGGGAACAGGGAGAGGGGCTGAGCAATGAGGACAGGTGGTAGGCAAGTCCTGGGGTAGCTAGTCTGGGGGTAGGTGCACAACTTCATGGCTATTTCCTGATCATGGGGCAGATTAATGTTGTGTTTCCAAAGACACAGTGCAGACGTTTGGATCTGACAGCAGTAATGCCTTGGTCACTGAGGGAAAAGAAATCTGTGCACTTGCAGGGTTGCCAAAGTGAGGATTCTGGCCGATTCCTGGATCAGGCAGCAACTTCCAGGAGAGCAAGGGTTACACCCTGCTATGAGCATTGCTGGCTACAGGCTGATTTGGTTTGGTATGCAAATAGTGGGAAATAGTATGCACAACTTCCTAAAATGACTAACTCCTACCAACACTATACCTTTTCCTGATCAAAAGCTAGGAAATTAAATGGTAAAAAGCTATGTTAATGCAGAGTTAAGGTTGTTTGGGGTTATGTTGTCCCCTTGCAGAACACAGTTGAGCAAAACTCAAACATCTGAAACCCAGGAAATGCCCGAGCAACCTTAACTGTGTCCTCTTTCAGTAATGCCTGTTAACACACATACTTTTATTTTGCCACGCCAACAGCTGCTGAAGTGGACAAGCTCTTTAAGTCCTTTTACAACTGATTAAGTGTCATCCACAGGATTCCATCTAACTCTAATAAAAGACAAACAGGAAAGAAAAAGAAAAATAAAGCTGCCCATGCCACCTTCCCTCTACCATTTTCGAGCAATGCCTCAATATCCACATACTCACACTAGCCCTTAGCAATATCAGATTCAGGAGATTCCAGATCTTGATGTACACTCACACACTTAGTCAACTCCCCAGAAAGACTACAGCACATGTACAATTTAAGAACCACTTCACAGACTTCTACAACTGCCTTATCCTTAGAGGATACTATCTCAACCTTAGCTATGCATTTCTTGGTTTTCAGAAATTTGAGTTTTGCTCAACTCAACGTTCTGCCAGGGGACAACATATCACCAGGCAATTTAACCTTAGCACAGTTTTTTTGCCACTGAATATTACATACAACCTGTGAGAACGTTCTTATATCAGTCTCACCCTGGATCACTAAATCAAGTATTTAATACTTACTGTTTTCTTTTCTGTTATTAGAATAAATCATAGGAGAGAAGATAAGTAAAAAGCATGATACTTCAGGTAATTGTATTTGTGAGTTTGCTGTTGGATACTCAGGCTGTGCAATGATAAGATACCAAAGATCAGGCAGTGACCTTCCTGGCACTGTTAATATACTCACTAGAGCTACATCCTTTTCACAGTGCTGGGGTACGGGCAGCACAAGCATAGTACGTCAAAGGTGCTGAGTGGTTCTTGAAAACATTAAAGAAATCAAAGTGCAAGTGAAATAAACTAATGGAGGCCCTGAGATTTGCACTGCGTGTGTAGAAGATTTTTTTAAAAGTTAACTGAAATAACTAAAATTTTCTACCTTTCCGCAAAGGAAGATTGACTGTGCTAGAAAATACACACACTTGCCATTAACAATATAGGCCACAGGATGCCGCTGTTTCTTTTTCTTTCCAGTAGATCACAATAAATGGAGAAAAATTGTTCATAGGAATGAATTTTGGTTTCTGTTGTTTGTATTACACTAGCCAACATTACAACTGCAGACAATACCTGATGTGAAAAGCTCAGTATCACAGTACAAAATGTCTGTCAGAAATAAAATGTTTGGGTACTTTTAGCCACTGTTTATGTGCACACCATTTCCTGTGCACCATCGGCCCAATCCAATGCCCACTGAAGTTAATAGGGGTCTGCTCAATGATTGCCATAGGTATGGGATCTGGCCCTGTTAATTGTTCATGAAAAAGAAAGAACAACTACCCTCTGATGGCTTTGATCTGTTTCCAGCTGAGAGAAAGAGAATGCAGGGAAGAGGAAACAAAATGAAAAGCCAAAGTAGCCTGGGTGATTAACTCTTTTGAAAAAGGATAGAGCATCTTGCACACTAAAAGCAACTAAAAAATCCACAAATGCTTTCCTAATGGAACTTTTCCACGTAAGCAATCTAAGATGTAATGTGCTCACCAGTGGGAGGGAAAGTTGTTCATGTAACTGTGTGGGAGAAGATTCCATGAGACAATTTCTCTGTTATGCTGGGGTCTATCTTATGAACAAAAGGTTGAGAACACCTGCCTTAGGATCCTAGGCCCCAATACCGCAATGAGCTTGATGCAGGCAAATTCGAGGTTGTACACAGATAATTGCTAAATTGAGGTCAGAGATTTTGAACAAATCAAAGATTCTGAAGAGCCAACCTAGTTCCAAATATCTCTGAATAAGTGTCAAAACATCACTGTGAAGATACCTTCTCCAACATAGGTACAGTAGCAGGGTGCTGGTAAGAAATGTGACAGAATTCCTCAGCTTTCAAAGGTAGAAACATTTATGCATTTTTCCTTTTGTCACTTTTGAAAGGGAAAAACATATGCTTTCAGCCTAAAATGACTCATTTTCAGATTCAGGAAAACAGAAACAAGAGTGAATGAAAATGTTTTAACATCTGCTAATGAGTCAATAACAACAGTTCTAAAGCGCAATCATGAACAATTGTAATGGTAAAGATGTTATGTGGGTTGCAGTTATGGCTTCATAGTTAAGGTTCAATTATATATTAATTAAAGGGACAAGATTAATTAAGGGACACACTGAGAACTGAAATCCAAAGCCCACTGAAGTCTATGGAAAGACTCTTATTGCCTTCAAAGGGGTTTGGATCACTCCTTGAATCAGGGTCTTCCCCAAGCCTAGGATCTGGATTCATAATCTGAGCAGATCCCTCTCCCTAGAAAGATTGATTGGGGAAACAGAATGTGATTTTTGTTGCTCAGTGGAAGGTGGGGAGAACTTAGCTTTGGAAAGTGGGTGGACTGAACAAAAATAAGCTGTCTAAGGATGATTCTGCTTTTTTTAGAACTGCGTAAAAGTGTGTGGGTGTGTAACATCACAAATCAAAGATACGGTATTAATAAAAACTAATGGTTGTTGATATTTCCTTTGCTGAGGCAGTATCCAGTGTGATTATAGTTTTTTTCCACTAGAACAGAAAACTACTTCATTTCAAAACTCAATTTACATCCCACTCCAAAAGACTGGCTCTTTCAAAATCAATTAAAATAATAAACCACCACCTCCAAACCAAATTAATTCATCTGCTGCTATTAGTCACTTGTTTATAATTAAAGATAACTGAGAGATTCCAATTATAAGAAACAAGAGAAAAAAGAAATGCATCAAGGTAAATGTTAATCATGTTGACCTTAGGAGAGTAGTGTTCCAGCTAGACAGAACTAAGAGGCTCTTTCAACCTGCAACTGGATCCACATGGGCAGACCCCTGCAGCCTTATGGAACCCCATAGACTTCAATGAGGATGTGAACAGATAGAGAACTTTCTCCATGTAGATCCAGTTGGAGGATCAGCACCTACTGCCCTGTCTATACTAGATATTTTTATCTACACTGGAGCAATCCTCCAGTGTGAATGAACTGCACTGGTGTAAAACAAGACTTTCCCCAGTAAGGGCTTGTTCACACTTACCCGGAAATTTGGCAGCAGTCGACGGGAGTTACGCAAACTACGCAGAGTAGTTTGCGTAACTCCCATCGACTGCTTCTGTGCGCTGTTCACATTGTGCTGAGCCGACGGGAAAAGCGTTCCCGTCAGCTAAACGCTACGCTAGTTGAGGAGGTGGACTTATTAATCCCTCATCAATCCCTCATCGGGTCTCACTGACCGCTCAATTGATCATGAAAGATCGATCTGGCGGTGGCGATTTTGCCACCACCAGTGTAAACATAGCCTGAGTTACCAAAGTAAGTCGGTTTGGTACATGCTCTGTTTTGCACTTCTGCAGTCCCTATAATAGGTTACATTGGGTCAAAGTGCTTAAGTGAGTTAGGTTCCTAAGTGCCTAAATCACTTTTGAAAATGAGATTTAGGCACTTCTGAAATTTTACTCCAAGTCTAGAAAAGCCCTAAAATGCCTATAGGCTAGTGGTACTCACCCTTCCACAGCTGGAAAGTCACTTTTTATGCTAACAGCCACCAAATAATTGTAAATACTGTAGTTAGAACAATTTGTAGTACCATAAAAGATTACTCTGTGCTAAAGCAATTTTCTTAAAGCTAAAAGACCATAGAAGTTTTCACTCACCTTACTTAGCTAATAGCATAATATAGATTCAGCCCACCTAAGTGTGGGTGTGTTGGATGAGTGTCTATTTTTAAAATTGCCATTTTCCCTAAGACATCCTTGTGGGGGAAAGGGGGAATTTACTTTATGCCTTGTTCAGATATACTGAGAGACCTATATGCAGTTCTATGAAGAATGGAAGACTGAGGCTGTATTTCTACAGTACAAACTTTGGTCGACACAAGTTATGTCAGCATAAAGCCACTGCAGTTAGTATTTTGCTTATGTGCGTTCTTATGCTTTCTTATGCTTATTCTTATGCTTATGTGCATTCTGACAGTGCTTGGGTTGATGCACAGGGCAGTGCATCATGGGGAGTATCCCAGTGTGCAACCCACAACCATCCAGCACGCTGTCTTTTGGGAAGTTTTGGCAATGCATGGTGGGGCAGAAATGAGTCGCACAGGGTGACTGGGAGCAAGGAGTCAGCTTCCCAGCAAGTGTCTTCATCCTATAATGCCATCTAAATCCCAAAATTTGCACACCTCTTTAAAAAGAATCCCACAAATCTGTGCAGTCCTCCTTGCTGTCTGCCATCTCTGACAGAAGCATGGAGCCTGTGCAGCTCTGCACTATTGTCATAAGCGTTGCAAGCACAGAACACTTGGTCCTTTGGAATACGTAGAGCTGTAAGAAAAACAGAATCCGTGTGGAACATGACTACTTCTTGGAGGACAGATTGCTGTGGGACACCATCTTCAGTCTTGATAGATCATGATATGCATATTTTTACCCTACTTGCTTTACTATACTTTTCCATCCTAGACTATTATTTGTGTTGTTTCAGGCATATTCTTCATTCAATCTCTCTCTCAGGTGGCTGCTGAAAAAGTCAAATTTTGCTTGACAGCCCTGGATATGAAATGTCTTGTGGGAAGCAATGCATTATTCCCTCCTAAACTAAAATGGTAAATTCTCATTCTGATATTATTTGCTAATAAGACACTTTAAAAAGACCTGTCTTGCAGGTCTCTCTGACTCCTGAGGTTCATTTAAAGAGACCAGAGTTTCAAGAGCCCACAAAGGATTAGAACCCAGAATTCCCAGTGCTCTACTTACTCAATCAGACCAAATTATTTTATAAATAATGTAAAAAAAATTAGAAGGCTATTGATACAAATGGGCAATTAACACCTATTTTATATCAAATGAGAAATGTATTTCCCTCCTGACTTGGAGCACTTTTTTTCCCCCTTTATCCATATTTAAATCTCCCTCCCCCCACTCCTACCTTTCTGCCTCTTGAGCCTAGATCTCTTCTCTTTTACTCTGTCTTCCTCGGTTTTCTGTTCTTCAGCGATTTCCGGTTACCGAATTGTCAACCCTAAACGTTCAAAATACATGAGATTACCTTAAAATAACAACTTGGGGGGGGACTTTTTATCTGCCTACCAGTGTTTGAGCCTTTAGGGTTCCATTTACCAGCTTTTCTTGACAATCAGCTGGGCTACAACTTATTTTTTAATAAATGAAAGAGATTTTCTCAGTTACACAGTTCCAGGAGCTGGGGCTATCCGCTAATGTCAGAGGACCCATGGTCAAGTTGGCAGCACTAAGTTTATGGAGCTGTTTATCTCGTTTCTTTTTCTTCCATTTCATTTTTCTTTTTATTGCCTGACACCTGGACCAATCTTGATGCCACAGGTTGCAGGCAGGGCCCCTCTTCACATTCTAATTTCTTAAGATATTACCTCAAGTCACCCACCTTGTCTCTCACACACAAATCAGAAAGGATTTATACTGGCAGCACTGCACTACCAGGCTGCATTAGCCCTTTGTCCCAGGGTCTGCATCAGTTCCTCAATCTCTCCCTCCTGACTCCTGCCCTGCTCCTTTATTCCACTTTTTTTTTTATTGGGGGGAGAGAGAAGGGGTGGTGGTGGGGGGAGGCTGGCTGGTTGTGTGGGTGTACTAAGGTTTTGACTTTGCCTCCCTTATCTGTTCCTGCTCTGCTTAGAAACCCCAAAGGACACTGTATAAAGGGGCGGGCAGAACAACAGGCGCTGGATCTCAGGGTAAAAAGAGGGAATTAATGACTCCACACCCAGGCCTGCTGTGTTGTGGTCTCTCCCCCCCGAGGCTAGTTACTGGTGAGACGCAAACAAAAGGAACAGCCCCCAAGACTTGCCAGGAGTATAACCACACCGTGACACCTCCAAAAGGCAAGGTACAAATGGCCCATGGAAGCGCTGTAAGCTCATTAGGCACAGGTGGGTGGCGGCCACACTTGTACCCTGGTTACCGAGCTGCAGCGCACTGCACGGGTTGGAGGATGACAACGCTCCCCCTCCGCCCCCCACCCTTGGGCACCCCCGACTACCCACCCTGCGGCCTTAGCAGAGGGCCCAGCCGCGCGCCCCTGGGAGCTCGCGCGCGCGCGCCCCGCAGGGGCTGAATGAAACCCGCGGCGCGAGGCGAAACTCCCCGGCCCGGGCGAGCTCCAGCACCTGGGCACGAGCAGAGAGCGAGCTGGGAGGAGGGGCGGTGACCTGTCCTCACCTGTGTGAGACTCTGCCCCCCCTCCCCCACCCCGCCTTGCATGCACACACACACACACACACAAGGAAATGTAACCGAGCTGGCTTGGAGGGGAAAACGGGGGAGCAGCCAGGGAGGAAACGGCCACTAAAGCCACTCACGCAGGAGCTCCGGGGTGCTGCTGCCGCCAGCCAAGTGAGGAGCTTTAAATACTCCTTTAAAGAGGGGTCCGGGGGAGGGAGTGGGGGGAGGGTCAGGAGAAGTGCACGGGGCTGGGTTTGTGCGTAACAGGGGATCAAGAGGCTGGGATTTTTGTGGATTAGTGGGCTGGACCTTGGGGGGCGGGGAAGGGACCCATGGCAGAGGAGTTGGGGCTGGGTTGGACTCTCTCCCCCAGTGGTTGGGGAAGAGCCAGCTGTGTGATCCTAGCGAGGTCCTGCCCTGCTTGCCTTGGTGGATGTAGCTTGTTTACTACGCACCTGATTTCTCCCAAAGGAGCAGGTTAAAGAGGGGGAAGGGAGGGCATTTTCCACTTCAAAAGGGGCTCATCCTGGGGTTGAAATTTTGCCGAGGAATCTAGACTCGTAGATGAGAAAATCAGTGCACCCATTTTCCAGGTGAGGAAATGAAAGAGCAGCGCCGGTGAAGTGAACTGGCCAAGATCACGCAGCCAGAAAGAGGGGGAGCTGGGATTTGGGGCAGCAGGGAGTTTTTCTTTTTTTTAAATTAGGACCCCCTTTGCAAATATTTCATGGTGTGATGCCCCCCCCCCCATCCCAGTTTGCATGGAGGCTGACAGCTCATCCACCCCCCCCATAACCTCACAATCCCCAGTTTGAGAACGCCTGGTGTAGATCCATAAGTAAGGCTGCAAGCAGAGTGTATGCCCCCAAAAACAATAGCACTAATTGAATAGGTATAGAATTAATATACTGACTATGTACATGTTCACAAGTTAATTAACTTGACAAATAATTTTTTAAGTGAGAACTTTAAAAATTTAGTGTGTGTGTGTGTGCGCGCGCACAGGCAGCCTGCATCATTTTAATGAAATAATGCAAACGTCTCATATTTAAAAGTCATTACTCTCATGCATTGGCTACATTAGAAGAAAGTGTGGTAACTTTTTTTGCTGTTCTTTATAACTGACAGTTTCTCCTTCAGCAGAGAATTTCCCATCTTTTAAGTTAGCTGCAGTCTCTTTTTGTTCTCAATGCAAGTGAGGCCAAAGGCTGTTCTCAGGGAAGACAATGGCCCTCTTTCAAAATGGGCATAGCCTTTCTTTGAGAAAAATGGAAGTGAAGCCAAGCTGCCTTCAGGGAAAATGGTGATTTCACTGTCAGGCCTACAGCCTTAACTCCTCTCTTCAGTGCTACCATCGGAGGGCGGGGGGGAGGGGAGGGAAGGGAAATGGGGTAGAGGAGCGTTTTAAAAAAATAGTTACAGCCAATCTAGGACTATAAACATTTATGCATTAATCAGAATTGTCTGGTTATTTCCTGGTTTGGGTGCAGTAACTATATATTTCCATACCTTAACACACTGGGACTTCTTTTAAGGTTAACCTTAAATTTGAATTTCCTTAATTTATAACATTTATTGTTGGGTAAAATACATTACAGATGTGGTGTTTTGTCCCCCTAAATAACTTACACTCATCTTCATTTTAACAGTTTTTTGGGGGTTTTTTTTTTTGGTCTGGGAACAAAATCTAGGTTGAAGCATGAGTTATACATGGAATTATAATCCTCCCTTTAAAGGGCATTGCATTAATTTGTACTCTCTCAAATATACTAGAAGGACTAAATTTTGCTCTCAGATGTACATGGCTCCTAGTAACATCAGTGAAAGCCACACATACACACAATGCAGACCTACATAAGTAGGTGAGCATTTCCTATGCTTAATGTCGGATACAAAAAGACACCATTACAGAAGTCTTGATATGCTTTATATAAGAATACATGAGGATAGTATGCATTGTCCTTGCAATCAGGCTATGAGAGAAGAAAAATCTGTTTAAACAACCATAGTATTGAACACAGAAAAAAAGTTTCTTGGCAATGGAAAAGTAAAAGGAACACTTTCTTCCTTTCCAAGAAGCTACATCTTACTCATCATGGATGAAGGACTGTGTCCCTCCTCACCACAAACAACACTTACACACCTTAATCAACTTTACTGAACCTTAGCTAGCACAGGGGTGATTGTGTGGTGCAAATGCTGGTCAATAAGTAATTAGAACTATAAACTGAACTGGTTCTCTCTCTCTCGCTCAGGAGATTGTTTCAGCAAGAAGAAACACGTGTGAGAAATAAGATGTCTCATGCTGAGAGACCTCACGGCAGTAAGCAGTACCAATATCATGAGAACCACAGATCTGACAGACACCATGAGGAGAGAAGGGCTAAAAAGCCATACCCATCCAATGGAAGGTATGTCTGCTTTTTATCCCCTGTAAAGGAACTTGAATCACTATGGGGTGTAAAGCTTGTTTATGTTTTGCATTCATATTGTGGTTATTACAATATCAGGGAAGGCATATTCTGCCTGAAATCCAGAAATGAGAATGTGCCACATTCAGAACTGTGGTGGAGTTATTTTGTTATTGGAAGTTTTAAAGAGTCTGTAATTAAATATTCTTTGTATTAAAGAACTACATTGAGACAGGCTAGGTTATGTGGGCTGGGAGGAAGGGAAGGAGGTGAGGCTGAGTCAGAGGTGGAGAAGGAAGTGGGGAGGAGCTGAGTTTTATGCGTGAGAAATGGGCATGAGGAGATGTGGCTGGGTCATATGACCAAGGAAGAGTTATATCCTGGTCTCCCCAGAGGTGACAGTTGGTGTAGGCCTGTCTACATGTAGAGTTGCTTTAGTTTAACTGAAGATGCAATTTAGTTGAACGGATGCCAAGGTTGAGTGAACACTTATTTCAACTAGGAGCAGGTTTAAGCTAAACCAAAATGAACTGGTGCAAACACATATGGTCACTCTTTAGTAAACCAGTGTTAGTTTGTCAGCAAGGCCTCACTGTCTGGGGTAGATATGCTGCAGCATGTGAAGCAGCTAATGAAGAGGTTTGGAGTGGCTTCAGAAATTGGCATATTATGCTCTCCTTGTCAGCCCTTCCAGCCTAGACCCCATGGGGATGCAGCCTGGCATCCGCATTTAAGAGAGGAGACGAATTCTCAGGACCATTAATAAAATAAAAAGGGAAAGTGCAGGGGAGCAGGCTGAATTTAATTATGATTTAGAAAAAGGCTGAAATCCTTAAAATCTATATTTAACAGGGAGGAAAAAAAAAGATGCTAACAAGACAATCCCAGTAATTAATGGTAAAGAGCAGACTAGAGAATACAGGGAAATCTTAAAAGTAAGCACCTGGTCCAGATGATGTAAATTTTAGGATATTAAGAAAATTTGCTGATGAACTTACTGTACAATTGACAATTTTTGAAAAGATAGGGAAAATTAGGAAGAAAAGAGTTTTCAGCTGAAAAGCAAAATATTTTGAGTCAAAATGACATTGCAATGCATCATGGGAGTTGTAGTTTTGATGCCTACTGGTCACAACTTCTCTAACGGCTTCCCTTTCTGGCCTGGCTATATTTCCCCATGATGCACCATGGCCATGGACTCCTATAACACACCATCTCCCCTCACAAAAGTGGGAGAAAGTGTTGCATCATGGGAGATGTAGTCCTAAGAGCCCAATCCATAGCACAGAATGGGAGCACAGTAGCTAGGAAAAGAAACTGCTAGAAAAATACAAAACTATCAGAAAAGGCCATATTTTGTTTGGAACTTGAATAGGTTTTTTTTGTTTGTTTGTTTTTTGGAACATCAACATTCCTGGCAAGCAGCACAATACAACAGAGATAAGCAGTTGCATCAGAAGTATCAAAGGGATTGCTTTCTAGTTAGCAGAAAGATTTTATAAATCAGAGTTTAGTTTGTCAGGCAGCTGCCCAAGACCCAGGACAAAAGCCAGAAAAATTAGAAACCTCTTAGCCAAAATATAGCTGTTGGCAGCTATATCTGCAGATGAGTTAGATCTGGTCTTGTTTAACATCTTGATTAAAGTAATAGAACAACTACTGAGAAAATTACTTAGTTCTCTACACAATGAGGATGCTTTTGCTTACACATTCATGTTAGTTTATATTTGTGAATTATGCTACATTGTTGGAGTCGTATGAGGAAAGATATGCAAAAGAACCTGGAGATTAGGGAAAAAAACCTAATTCAGTCAAGGAAAAATGCAGAGTAATAGATCTGTGGATAAGTAATCTCAGCCAGTTGTTCAGTGGGAAGGAGACATTTTAAAATAATAATGCTGAAGGAGACATAAGAGCAACGAGACGCCATGTTAGACACGTTCTGTTCTACAGTTTCTTATTCCACCCTCATAACTATAGCGGCGGAGAGTCTTTCAGTAGTGCACTGAAATATGTGTAACATCTGTCACATGCAGTTCATTTGCTCATCCTCCCCTGGGGAAGAACTGTGTTTTAGTTATAGGGCAATGTTCTGTTTTGGTTTGATAGGGCTTTTATGTTCATGCTGTTACACCTCCATATTAGAGAACGCAGGTCAGAGAAGCACACTTTGCACTTGGAACAGAAGGTGTAAGGCTTGTGATGATCCTTAGTTCCGGTGGGAATTCATTCTGCAGTTTCAAACTTGCCCTGAAGAAAGCTGTCTCCTGCACAAGTACATTTTTTCCCTTGTGGTAGAAAGTCCCATGGTGACTGAGGGGTGGAGGTGTTGACGACTGTCCTCATACCAGAGCTTCAGGCAATCTTTTAGCTCTCCAGGGCACAAGCCATTTTGATCTTTGTAAAGATCTGAGACCTGGAACTTAACTTGCTGTTCTATGGGAATAGTGGAGGACAGGTCTGATATATTAGCAATAGCTTATGTTACTGAGACGACATACTGCAATGTTCTGTAATAGCTGGGCTAAACTAAGGACTGTTGGTTTCATGACCCAGCATATTGCATAGCTGTAATCCAGCTGAGAGGAAATATATGTATAACTAAGGTCTGGAATGGTATATAGTCTCCTAGCCGACCATAGATAGCAGAAAAGCATTACTCGTAGATGAGTTGACAGTATGATTTAGCAACAAAAGGCCCAGTGCAATTTTGGATCCCCAAGAAGAATGGCATTAATCGTACACACTAACACTGGTGCTACCGCAGCTGGAATATTGCATTCATTTCTGTAGTACTTCCTCACCAGACAGATATTCTTAAACTGGAAGGGAGTTCAGAGAAAGGGGGAGAGACTAGACTGCATCTTGTAAAATTGAAAAAGGAAGAGTAAGAGTAGATGCCGTGTTACTTTCATGAAATATTTTATATTCTGGTTTTAATTCTATTCTTTTGTATTCTTGTAAAAGAATTTTTGTGAAATGCAGTAAATTACAAATATGCATTTGATGTAGTGGTTATCCAGAAATTGGTTTTGCCTATTTATGGAGTTGTTTGTTATATGCAACTGTTAAAAAAAACTTTAGCTTGTCCATGGGCTGGTAGTTGAGTATTTACTTTTCATGCCATATGCCTGATTATTTGGTGCATGGTATTTATAAACATGAGTTCCCCCACTTCCCTCTTTTCCTTGTGCAATTACATAAAAGCATTAGCAATAGTTGAGTGAACCTAATATGAATATTTAAAGTTTTTCAAAATGGCTGACACACACAACTTTATGAATATTTATTCATGCAAGTATAAAATAGATTTGCTTTTCATGAGCATTCTTGCAAACAGAGTTCATTCGGCCAAATGTTTGCAAAAGGGATCACATACCAATGAAGCAAGTCAGCTGGTTTTAGTTTCTGGAATTTTTGCTAATACTCCTTTGCTGCACTTGTCCAAAAATATTAGACTGTGCTGTCTCCTATAGATAATGCTTTACTCCTACCCCATTTGCAGGGCAACACAAGGGACTCCTGGCAACCAGCACTCAAGTCCTTCTACTGCTCATTCAGACCTATATGAAAAAAACACAGTATCAACTCATGGATATGTCCACTCTCCATCACATTTTTATCCTCAGAAAGAGACCTTTTCAGAGAAATGTTCAAACGTATGCTCCAGGAGAGGTATGTGAACTTTTATTTTTGCTTACCATCCACGTGTCTCTTCACAGATGTATGTCCTTGTTTCAATCTCACATCCTGATTCATAAACACAACACATTCAGGCGAAGGGGCAAAAGGGGGAGGGGATTGAACAACAACATCCAGGGAGACTAATTAATGAATGGCATGATTACAGTTCAGTAACTGGTCTTATTAAATGTCTGCGGGCCAGACTTAGAGGTATGCCTGAAGATGCAAATAGGCTCCTCATCAGATTCACAAAAGCACCTAAGTTATGCACCAAACTCCCCCTGACTTTCAATGAGAGTTAGGCCTCTAGGCTGCTTAGATGCTTTTGTGATTTCCTCTGGGCACCTATTTGCATTTTTAGGCCCCTAAACCTTTAGAACATGGAATTTTGAATGAAGGAATCACTAAGTCATTGGGTGAGATAGAGAGGAGTGACTCAATAGCCTGAGGGTTAGAGCACTCCCCCGGAAGGTGGGAGACCCAGGGTCCAATCTCCGTGCTCCAATGACAATTATTTATCCACAGTGGAACAGCTACAACAGGAGAAATTGAGAGAGCCCTACCCACATTAGAATATCCTATAGCTCAGCAGTCAGGGCACTCACCTTCTCCCCTGAGATGGTGTGGGGAGACATGAATCAGGAGTCCCCCACATCCCAGATGAGTACTCTAACCACTGGGCCAAAGGTTATGAGGGAGGGCCTCTTCCTTCCCTCCCCCCTCAAACTTCCTGCAAATATGGTATAGGAGTCTGTTTTGCAGCTGAGAATCCCAAGCACAGCTAGGCAGCTCCCAGAAACCAGGACTTAGATGCTGATCTTCAAAAAGGGGCAGGTCTTACCACGCACGCCTTGGCTATCTTAGGTGAGTAGCCTCCCAGCATGCTGGCTTTTGTGAATCCCATTTAGGGGTACCTGTCTCCCCCCTATTTGTTGTATAAAGAGCCTAGGAGCTGAACTCAGGTTTTGTGAATCCAGTGGTTTTCTAGGGACCTGCATTTCCTTATGAATATAGCCCTATATGGTTTTAATGATAAATACACATCTTGGATGGTCTGGATTAAGCCTTATCTATCCTGTTCTTGCCAGACAAGCAGAACTGGTATCTGTTTTATAATAGCCAGTTTCTCTTTCTCCTCTTGGGGCGTTGTGCTCCCTTTGTACATTTTCTGTGAAATATGGAAACTGATGCCCTCTCACCACATGAATTATCTCCACCATCACATGTGGAAACCCAGGAAATTACCACCACACGATTGAACTTTATTTTCCCTGATTCTGAAATAAGCTCTGCTCAGACCAGAACAGGAACTAGATAACATCTTCTCCATAGCTATTTCCTGAGCAACAAAACTTGATATCCTAATTGTTTCACTTTCTACACTCACCTTATTCCTCTTTGTCTTCTGTTTTGTTTAGCCAGCCAGAGCTAATCCTTGCACACTTGGCTTGTCAATCTGGTCACAGCAAAAAAGATTCCCAAATGACCAGATCTCTCAAAATCTTTGCCTTGCTTAGACCAGCCAGATGTTTTTCCTCAGAGTCAGGGGACTAAAATTGGTTCTAGAAGAGGCCAATTGGTTTATGTGATGTAGCCTTCCAAAAACTGAACTGCAAGCACCAGAGAAAGGAACTTCATTTTCCTGTCTTTGCTATTCCCTCTCTCCTCCTTGTTTGTGCATT
Source organism: Emydura macquarii macquarii (assembly GCF_026122565.2). NCBI lineage: Eukaryota > Metazoa > Chordata > Testudines > Chelidae > Emydura > Emydura macquarii. The sequence continues at coordinate 330,893 of NW_027132962.1, forward strand.
GTTTAAAAACAACAACCAAAAAAAGTACTGGACTCAAAGGAAAGGACTACCACCTAAGACTGATACTTTTCCCTAACATTTGATGCCACTTTTCATTTTTTTTTCCTCTTTAAAATACTCTATGGAGAGATATAGAAGAAATAAGAAAATTAGTTAAAACATCCATAAATTCAATTTCTAACATGTCATTGAAGAGGATTCACACAAGAGGATCCTTTAAAAAAATTAATTTCTTTCATCTGCTGTTTTTCTTATTGTCTTTCTTGCAGGATGATGGTTTTCCCTTCCTTACCAATTATGTTTAGTTTTGGAAAAACAAGACTTTTCCTATTCTGTTTTGTATCTTTCATCCCCCAGATCTTACATTTTCAATATTTATGGTTTACAATCTCAGTAATTTTCCTGAACTGTATTGTCCCTTTGACCTTTTCTAGCCACCCCTATCTATTATCCTCTCTCCAGCTGCCAAATGAAAGATGTTGTATAAAACAGAGTTCTAATTCCAAAACACTTGTAAAATTCAGAAATTATAGCAGAGAAATATTGTTCCTTGTGATACTAAAATGGTCCATACAGATACTGCATTATTTATCACGACAAAGCCATGCCTCTCCTACTCTATTAAAATATAAAACCTATCAGAACGATGCATCTGTCAAGACCTGTTTCATATTGCTTTTATGAATCTGTCAAGTACAATAGTCAAAATGTGAAATAATACAGTTATGTGAACAAACTTCAGTAGTTAGGAAACCTGCAGTTGACTATATTTATATTGAGCAAGGCAAGATCTATTGCCTGTGTATCCTGTTCTTCCAATAAAATTTATATGCCTCAGCATTAGATATTGTTGCTATTCAAAATAGCTGCCACCAGTGTGTGGAAGGTACTGCCCTAGGAACTAATGATTAAATCACTCCCAATGGTATTTTTTGGGGCGGGGGGTGGGAAAGGGTTGATAAACCAATGGATTTGGAGCAGCAAAAAAAAAAAAAAAAAAAAATTTTTTTTTTTTTTTTTTTACTAGAACTAGCCACTGATACAAATTATCTTAGAATACTGGTATTTGATGACAATCATCATCATTAGCTGATCATTTATTAATTTTGGTTGTTCAAAGTGAAAAATAATTAACCTCTATGTGTGTGTGGGCGTTCCAAAAAGACAAAATCCTTTATGCAGACTTGAGGTACTATCAACTTTATTTAAAAGAAAATCACATCTGATGGTTTTTTCCTGCTGTTAGAAGTAACAGCAAATATCACTAACTGAAAGAATCTGTACTCTTTACTACCTTTCTGTTATAAACCTTGTGCACTTGATAGTGGTTCATGTGTAACTGTATACTATACTTCCCTGTATAGTCAATTTCCCCTATTTGTATAGATCTTTTGAGAAGAGAGGAGAGAAAACTATCGGAGGAAAAAAACAGGAAAATGTGACTATAACCACAACAATTGGTAGGGAATCTTGGGTGCTGGTGTTAACACCACAAATTATTCACCATGAGATATATTTTAACTGACTGGATTTCAAGGTAATGGTGCATCTAAGAATCCCATATTTGATATGGGGACATGAAAGATAAAAATGTACTTTGATGGAGACACTTAAATGAAGACACTATAAATTAAGGAACTACTTTCTTTCAATATTTATTTACAAGTTACCTAACATATTGCATTTGTCATATGCTAACTAAACATAGGTTGAAAATATTTTAAGTTTGGCAATAGATTAATAGAATATTAAATTTAATTTGCTTCACAATTAATGCTGTTAATTTTTTGCATGTCCTTTTCCTGTGACAATGAAATTAAACTTGTACTTTATGCTTTTGCTCACACTCAGTTTTACTCATTGAATGACAGGACAGTTGGAGGATGTGGGGAGGTAGAAGAATGAAGGTCATAGTTGTTGGAAGTGCTGGATTGGGCCTCACATTTCTCTCTTCACCTAGTATTGGGCAAAAACTGAGTCAAGTTTGAGAGCAAGTTTGTAATCTTAAATAGGTTAGAGATGTTTGGATGTCCTTAAAACCCCCTTCCCGCCCAAACAAAACAAAAAACCAAGATACCACATCCTTTTTGGTTTTGTTTCAATATATTTTTATTGGTGTGAAAACAATAGTGACATGGTAACATTTATTTAATATTGTTTATACAGTAAAAGTGCATGAGGTCCCATCACCTTTTGCCTGTACATTACTCTGCCCCATTCCAACAATTCAAGAAGTTATTCAGTAAACATTCTATTTCATTATTTATCTATTTGAATCATCTACATTCAAAATGAATAGAAGAATTAAAGAAAGAAGCTTGAGGGACAGTTTACAGAAAACAGTGTCACAGAAATCCTATTTCTCAGCAGCATGAGCACAGCTCAAAGCAATGCAGTGAATAGTGTTTTATTTCTCAAAGGTATTGTATAGCAGCTCCTAATGGACATAATTCTAACCTAAACTCTAAATGCTCTGATTGTTCAGACCCCTGTTTTCTTAGAGACAGCCATCATCCCTCAGCAACAAGGACACTTTCTAATTTCAGTTTTACCCCTTAGTAAAAGACAAATTAAATTCATTTCAGCAGGAAATAAAATTAGAGAAGAGCAAGAACATGACTGTCTCCAGGATATGCTCGTGCATTAATAAACCAACACTAATTCCAATGTAAGCATCCATAAGCCTTTGTGCTCAGAAATGTGATTGGATGTCTTCATCACAGTTATGTATTCTGAAAAGTAGTTCTGAATAGTGGAATGAATAGTTTGGGAATAATATTAAGATGGAAGTCTGCCCAAACACAGAGATCACTCCAGTAGACATAAGATCAACAACTTTCATGTCCATTGTGATATTTACATCATATGTTTTGCCACTATGTCATGAACCACTTTTCATGGAAGCTCCCAGCATTACTGGCAAAAAGGGGTGCTGAGCGGATCACCGTTTCACTTCCAGTGCTATAGAGCAGCAAGGGACAGTCATACAATAAACTAAAAATTCTGTGGGATTCATTCCTTTGGTGTGAGACTTTCTGTAACCTCAGTTTCATGATTCTTTATTTCCAATGTAATGTTCAATATATTTGAGGGATCACCAAATGTGCAGAATACAGGTAACTTTGGGACTGAAATATGGGACATTTGAAAGATATGTTTAGCAGGACCTAAGCAGCAAATACCAGTTCTTTCCAGTTTTTTCAACGTGTGGCAACACTGTGTTGTAAATGTTGATAGTGGAGTTAACTGTCACCATCGTCTCATTTTACCCTCCTAATTTAACTACCAGTCTGAACTCCTTTATATACTGATTACACCTGCTCTGCATTGTTTGGTTGATAGTGAAATACAATATTGTACCATTGTGAGAATGGAGCAGTTTATGTCCTCTGATGGTATTAGCATGCTTTACCCTCACGCTTGTTACAAATCAAATACGAGATATAACATGACAAACTAAATATTGTAGCAGTCTGTTTAAAAAAATGCTGACAACGTTTAGAAAATGGTGTGTTTTAAAAAAAATTACTCATTTTAAATTGGAGGGAACACTGGATTGAGCAGTGCAAATTAAAGTGCTACGGGTCATTAACATGCTGAATCCATTAAGACTGCTTAGCAACAAATGACTGCATGGCACAATAGCAGTTAGCTTACCTATTTTGAATTTCTGAAGCGTTTCATTGGAAGGTAGGCTTTGTTTGCTCTGAAATACAAATGGTAAAGAGCATTTTGTATCAAAAGTGATGAGGTGGACTACTAGTTACACATGATGTATGTGTAAACTTAGGAAGAAAGCGGAGTGAAATTTGACAGTTTTTGCTGAAAATTGCAGATTAGGGTTGACCAAAACATTTTGCAAATTCATGTCAATTTCACCAAATCATATTGCTCAAACCTGCCCTCTGCTCCCCCCAAAATATTCAGAAACATTTTCTAAACAAAATGCTTTGAGATTTCAATTAAAAACTTGAAATTTCTCTTAATTTCATTGTATTATGAAAACCGCAAAATGAAAACAAAAGTGTTTTGTTTCAGGCTGAATGAAACGGATCTGAAACTAAAATTTCTTTTAAATATTTTGGAACTGCCAATTAACTGAAAAAATCAGCTCTTTGCCTAGTTCTATATTCAAAACACAATAGTTGCACAAATTATTGACCTCCCAAGGGTGTGCTGAAAAGTATTGCCTCCATTTTCAGATACAGGGAAAACTCAGGCTAAGAGCTGAAGTGATTTACTCAAGGCCACATAGGAGATGATAGTGGCAAAGCAGGCATGATCTAATAAATAGATATTGGATACTAATCCATGATGTCACTAATTTATGCAACCTCTAAAAGGTAAAAAGAATGACCCTGCCCATTATCCTTGATGGACCAAACTAGAATGGAGCAGTTAAATGGGAATAATTAAAGTTGTGAATTTAGGAATATGTTTTTGTGGCTATGTGGGGCTGAGATTCCCCACACTTGAGCCAAACTCCTCTAACAGTTACTCAGAATAAAAATAATCATTTCTTTTAACAAGTGTAATCACCTTCAAAGGTAATCACACCAACAGACTCTTCCCAGTCAGTTTACAAATGTATTTATTAAATTTAGCGATAACATTTTTCCTGAGAAGAGGATAAGCTAATTATAAAGTAGTATATTGTGTAACAGGTTCCACCAAACTTGCAGTGGTATTGGTTCTACAGCTAGGATTCATTGATTTAACAAAATGTCCTAGCACATAGGTTCCCCTAGCCCAGCCCAGTTTCTGCCAGTGAAAATGCTAATTCAAAAGCAGTAATTATGAGAATATCTTCTAGTTACTAAGAACAGTTTAATAAAGTTCATTTAGCAGTGGTAGTAAAAAGACCTTCCTCATGCCAACTTGGCACATTTGTTCCAGCACTAGGGAAGAGGAGTTTACTTGCCACTTTCTAGAAAGAGCTCTGGGTGCATCTGGTGAAAATCTCAGTATCTGAAACACACAACAGGAGGTAATGCTGCCAGTAGGCCCTCTGTGACATTATTGGATTGGGATTTATTAGTACAGGGCCCAAGATTTGGTGTTTGCTGACCCTCTCCTCATCTGTTCCAACCTCAAAGCTTTTTTGTTTTGTTTTTTTTTTTTTTTTTTTTTTTTTTTTTTTTTTTGGGGGGGGGGGGAAGGCGAGGGTTGGGGAGATTTTTGCAATCACAGAAAAAGCAAATAAAGAAAGTGACCAGAAGCAGTGCCTGCTTTTTCAGTAACTATGAGGGAAAACAGTGGCAGGAGAGAGTCTGTTAAGTAGACGGCAGGACCTGTGATAGGGTCAGGCAAGAACCAGGCAAAAGGTTAAGATGTCCTAATTCCCCAAGTGACCGGAAGTTATTGCCATATTGCTCTCAGCCAGTATGAAGCAGCTACTGCTTAATGCTATGTGGTACTGGAGCATAGACAGTTAATATCGTACTAGCACTCCATCACTTAGGGTCAGGTTTGGCAGTATTGCCTGAAGAGTCCTGCAAGTCCCAAGTATGCTACAGATGCAGTGCAGGCACAAGTTTCAAACTTTGACTTTGAATAAGTTCTTGGCAGGATGAGAGAACTGCACCTATGGGAGAAAAATGGTCTTTATAGGTGGGGTGGATGTGGGAATGGTGCAATCCCTGCATATGAATTTGAGAATTACCAGGATATCAGGAGTCATCACTTGAGGCTTCTAAACAGGATCATCTTCTTCACTAACTAGGGACATTTCATAAAAATTAAAAGGATAGCACTATTACTTCTCTTTCAACTAAAGTTGATAAGTCTTATTTTGTAATATTTTCCAAATTTGGACTAATATTTTTCCATCATCTGACCATTTTAGGGCCATAAAATATTTTGACAATTTGAATAATTTCAATTCAACAAGATTTTCTCATATTAAAATATTTTCAAAGGAGACTAGAGGAGTTAGGCACGTGGATTCCATTTGAATTCAATGGGATTTGACTACCTAACTCCCTTAGGCTCCCTTGAAATTCCCAGGCTCCATGATTAATTTTTGTCATTACATTGCCTATCTTAACTCCTGTCTCCTGAGTGGTTTTTAAGCATTACCCCATTAGGGATATTTTAGCTGTATCCAGAGAAAGACTACCACTGGAAAGGGAACATGCACATGCAAAAAGCAGGGTGGGTGTTTTTTGTTTTTTACATAGTATGTTTTATATTGGTCCAATCCTGCACCATTAGAGACAGTGAGACTTTTGCTGTTGACTTCAATAGGAGCAGGATCACACCTCATGGATGTGTACAAGTAAGGTGTATAAACACAAAAACACACTGATGTGAACATGCAACTTTAAGGCATCCAGCTTTATTACATTGTTTTCAGAATGTTAACTTACTATGTCTGCTTCTTTGTTTTTTCTTTGTTAGCTTTCCCCTCCACTCTGTTTGCATAATGATCTTCTCTCCTCTGTCTGCACTTTCGTTCTGTTCTTCATCCTTCTCACCTGTTTTTTCCTTTCACCGACATGTTTCTCTTCTTCTTTCCCTTGGTATTTTTAAAATATTTCCTTTCTTTTGTTAGATTTTCTTAACTTTCCATCTCCCTCTCCTGCCTCTTAATCCAGCTGCTGTGGCACAGAGAGGACTGTAAAGCCTCAAGTTCAGCTGTAACTTTACTCTGTGGAATGCAAAATGTTTATTGGCAAGAGTAGTTCTACATATGGAATCTTTTCCATAACTGTTTGACTCCTGCTTTTGCAAATCACTATATATTGTCAAAATACTTGTCTTTTTGAAAAGTGACCTTTAAAAAAAGCTGGTTGGCTTTTGGTTTTTAATCTGTTTCAAAGGAGGAAGACTCACTGGCTCAGGGAATTTGAAATGGGCTGCACAGCCTTTAATCCTTGAGCTGACCATTTCATATCTGACCTCTCTCTCTTCCCTGCTTCTATAGAAGCCCCACAGGAACTGCTCATGTGCACAGGGCTGTAGTTTTATGCACTATTTACTAGCACAAACCACGTTCAGTTCAGCAGTGAATACTGTCCAGCCCAAATAGCACACAGTGTTCAGGTGAGGGTCAGAAGGGCAAAACACAACATTTTTAAAAATAAATACACAAGTGAAAAACAAGAGAAGGAAAAATAACCAAGAGCAGAAAAAAGTGACAACTGTTATGGGACGTGATGTAAGTAAGCTATCCTCCATCAATCCATCACAAAGTGAAGGGGAATGGCAACAAAAATAGTGATTTAAATACTAACTTTTGCCAGCTTCCCAAATGTGAGAGTACAACCAAACAAAATCCTGACATGGACACTGACGGTATCCCCCTGCCATGCCAGAAAGAAAGAGCAGCCACAGCAACTCACTTTGCAATGTAAGTGTCAGTCGCACCATCTAACATACAGCATAACAGAAGACCAAACCACTGAATCATGATTTGAGAGATCTCTTGCAGACTTTGACAGAAGCCAAGCAGTGCACCTGGTCCTCAGAACAAGGTAGAAACAACGGTCAGAGGAACACATGGTCTTGATTTTGGACTTGACAGATGCTCATTTGGTTCAGTGGAGGATCAAGGCAAAAAGGCACTCAAAGGGGTAGAGATCCAAAAGGAACCAGAACAGGCATGATGCTTAAACTTATCACCCTTTACAAACCTTAATTAAGGGACAGGGGAAATGAGCCTCCTAAAGTATCTTGAATGTTATGTACACCACCTCACCAAACATTAACACCATTATCCATTTCACTGCCATCAACGTGTTCTTCCCCAAAACTATCTGCTGGGAATGAATGGAGAGGAAATAAAGCTGCTGATGTGGGGAGTGTGGGGGATAAATAGCCAGGGACAGAAAAGACAGACACACGCTCCTCTCCCAAAGGGAGAAAGCCAATACCACACTGGAGGCTTGGAAGGACAGAAAGGGAGTTAGGGTCTCTGGGGACCGGTCTAGATGCTTGACAGGAGGAGCAGGGGAAAATGAGAAAGGAAGGAAGCACAGAAGGGATTCCTGGGTAAAGAGAGGAAGGGAATGCAGTGGTAAGCCTGGATATTTGATCCAGGGATGAGGTCAGGTGTTGTAGTAACTAGAGTTCAGGTAGGGGGGGCCTGTAGACTTACCTGGTATGAGTGTGGTCAAGACTTCATGAGGATTTAGTGAAAAGTCCTACAAACTTTCATAAGGAAAAACTATTCGGGTTCAATAGAAATTTAACATGGATCTGCAGAAATTATTCTAAAATCTATGTAATAGTGATATATCCTACAGGAATTTTGCATCACGTATATATAGTACATTGAAATAATACAGAAGAGTTATTTTATTACATTCTACAGGACTTTTTAATAAGAGTACTCATAAAAGATACTCAGTTTGATCCTTGCAACACAATACAGCTTTCAGGAACAATAGGACAATGCCAAAACCCACTGAAGGAAGTCAGGGGGAGTCTTTCTGTTGACTTCAATGAGCTTCGGCTTAGATTCTGTATATTTTAGCTTTCATGACAAATGTTACTACCGTATTTTTAAAAACAAAATACAATACCATTATCTGAGATCTTCCAAATAATCTTGGACTATTAAGAGGAAAAAGTGTCGTTTTCCTTTAAAACTCTCAGAACTCTCTTCACATTCCACACCACAGACTGCAACAATACAGCTTTGTTTATCCTACTAGAATCAGAAACTGTTCTCACTGACAGAATTGCAGTGGGAATGAACTATTGAAGCTATTTTTATGGCACAATTAGCCCTTATATGAACTGAACTTAGCTCAACCTAAAGCCATAGTTAAATGATCCCCCTGGTTCAAGTTTGGGGGCAACCACCCAGCCCAGGGTGTGTTTTATTTTAAAATGATTAAACCCAAGATGTTCTGGTCATGTATGGTTCCTTCAGAGCAGTTTCCATTTTATGCGAGTGTACAAAATTTTACATTTGAATGCCTTCCTTCATTCAACATTGCTAAATACTATCTCTTTAGTTAAAATAAATCAATTACAAATTATTGAGGCAAAGGAGCTGTTTTGCGCCCCAGTGGTGGTGTTACACTAAATTGTGTTTGGATGGTGGTGTTAAATTGCAAAAGTTATAAGCAGACACCCCTCCCCACACACCTATGAGTCAAAACCAAACTTGGTCCACTCCCTCACTTAATTGCCAATATTATTCAATTTCCTTTGGGTCAGACAAGCTTCAGTTCTGTTAATCTTCTGGGCACACTGTTAAGTCCACCTTTTTATTTCTGCATGGGAGGGAAGGATAAAATCTGAATTTTTGGATGGCTCACTATTTGTTTTTTGGAATGTGGGGGCCCTCCATAGATATTGGTAATCTATTGTGTGCTGTCCTTAAAAGTGAGGCTAAAAAAAAACAAAAAACTCAGAGCATCTAAGGGACATGGTGTGTTGAAACCAACAGCTGGCCAGGCACATTAGCGATCTCAACACATAGGCACCAGTGTAGCTGTGGTGGGAAACTTTTACAGAAAGTACCTCTTTGTAAGCCACTACCTGTGTGCAATTGGAGGATGGTGGCAGGAGCTGCAGCTTGGGAGTTTTTAGAGGCAGCAGCAACAATGAGAACAGAGAAGGAACAAGAGCCGTTGAAACAACTGTGCAGGGCTTGGATATGGTACTCTGATCAATGTATATTCTGAAGGAAATCGGACTTTGAGAAGAGCTATAAACCAGAGTTCTGATCTCCATTAACCCCTTAGGTTTGCTTTAGCTATTTATTACTTTGACAAAACCTAGCACTGCTGCCCTGTAATTCACAGCTACCTGTTTTGCTGTTCATGAAATATGGAACTGAGTATCTTTTCTTTGATTTTCGGCAAGCTGTGTATGCTGCCCATGTTACAATCGGAGTATGTTGCCAGTAAGTGGGAATGAGAGTGTCACTGGAAGCCTCTCTGCGTGTTGTTTACTCAAGTGCAGTGAACTTAGTTCAGTGAAGCTGAGCCCAAATTCCTCAGTAAATCAGCACTGCAGCAGTCAAGTGCTGGAACTGTACAGACACACAAACCCGTCTGACCTGAATTTCCTGCCTGTGTGGAAATATAATTCATAACATGCCATAAGGCAACTCTTTGCTGTCGGAGATGGTTATACATGTACTGATCTCACACTATTTCCCCTTCTGCTTGCTAAGGGCCAGATTCTGCCACTCTTGACTCATGCTGTAGTACCTTACTGCAGAAGAAGTCCCACTAAAATCCGTGTGTCACAATCAGGCCTATTGGAATGACCTAGAAAGCTATGGGCTCAGAATTGTAGATTGGGTTCAGGCATTTTCATGCTGTTGTACAGTTCCAGGGTTTTTCAGACCCACCATTGAAGAGTGCTGTTGATTTCATACCAGGAAATCTCACTTTCCAAAGTGCAACACAGATTTCTAGAACACCACAGCAGAAGGATGTACCATAGTCTAATCCCTTGTTGTGCTGCTTCAGTCCTCTCTCTTTGCAAGCTCATACAGTTCTGACAGCAACAGAAAGCAGCTGGCTAGGTAACAGCAGGGACATACAACAGATGAATTTGACAGCATAAAGTGAAAGACTGGAGGCTTCTTGCAATTTGTGCCTCACTTTGTAATGGCCAGTCAACCCAGGACCATTTTTTCAATCTTCTTACATTTAGCCTGTATTCACTCATTACTACAAAGAATGGGGGTAAGAAGAGCCTTAGGAAGTCAGTAATTACTTTCAGTAGTTAGGAGGTGCAGCATGTTAGCTATACTACAGGTTTTGGCCTTCTGAAACTTCAAGTTTAACTGAGTTGAATGTTTAACTGCAGTAAAAATTTTTACTGATCTTAGTCTGCCCTCTAGTGGTGAATGAAGTGATCATTACTACTACATACTGTACATATTGGAGGACTAGCTTTGCGTAGCACAGAAGCAGACACACTATGCTAAAGTATTTAATATTTTTCAAATTCTACATTATAACTATTTACTTAGTTCCAAAAAAAAAAAAAAAAAAAATCCTTCAACTTCACATTTACCATCCTGGAGGTCTTAAAATATGCAGTAAGATGTAAAATATCATCTACATCAAACACTAAATAAAACAGTGATGTTACATGCATCAGTGAGGAGAACCAGTTCTTTACAAGACATACAGTAACTTTGTTGAATTAATTGTTTAAGGTGCTGTTCATCACATAAGATTAACACTTAGATTTGCTAGACAAACAATCTGATGATAAATTCTGTAGTGTCTCTTTCTCTAACACTATTTACATCGTAGGAGTCTCAGTACTTGAATGAACAAGATCCACATTACACAGCACTTTTCTAGAAAAAATAAACATTTAGTCCTTTTTTATGGACTAAGACAAAATAGTACAAAGACTGAATCAGTAAGTAGTACAAATGTAGATTTAATAAAAGCAGGCCATTTTATTTGGTCAGGCCTGTTCTGTGTTTGGCGACATGGCATAGCATTGAAACAAAGTCTGAAATACCTGAATTCCCCGGAGGCACTGGTTCAATGCATGCCTAACAGACAATTCAGCTTTGCAAAGTAGATAAACTAAGTTCTATGTAGTCTTGTGTATGGGTGTTAACCTGTGATATGAAAACCATCTTCCCTGGGTAGACCTTAAAGATCCTATGACATTTTCCTATACAGCAAAGTTTTGCCTTGGTGTTCTTGGGCAAAATTTTCCCCTCCTCCCAAACCCATTTTCCAACCACAAGGATGGACGTGTTTGTTGTGCTGTCTGGATATGTTTTGTAAGCCACTTTATGATGAACTACATATTACATTTCTGACATCTTACATTGAGGAGCATCCAGCTGGTTAAAATACCCCTTTGAAATGTCAGCATTCTGTTGGATTGCAGACACTTAGCATGCAGTTATGCTCCAGGAAGTGATATCAGATGGATATCAATCCCAGCCATCAATCCCCACAGCCTTGCTATAGAAGTTACATGTAGTTCTGATTTTTAAAACACTGACCTGGCTGATTGTTAGAATACAGATATATGGCCCACTACTAGCGGCAGAGGTCTGGGAATTCTTTCTACAGAAAGGCCCTTTGCCTGTCAGCGTGGGGGTGGATTAGAAGATAAATGCTAAATAATATCGCTTCATAAAACTGCCATTGCAGTGGTGCACAGTTTGAAACTGAAGAACTTCAGCTTTACTTTTGTTACTTTGTGATAGAGAACAAACTGGAGTCCCTTATCCAAATGCTGTTCTTTTACTTAAAGTTCATGCTATAAAAATTTTACAAGGAGGAAGATGCTCAGCCTAGAAGAACTTATTCATAGGACTTTAGCTTTTGAAAGTGGGGGTTGGGTAAAACAAGTCCTGAATCATGGAATTTATCTTCCTTTAAAAGGTGGTTAGTTGAGGCACACAGGTTGAAAGTGTCTCCTTAAATATGATTTAAAAATCCTTGTTTGATTTAAATTAGATCCAGCAGATAAAAGGCCAAGATTTTTTAAAAACAGGAGCCTCAAGTAAGGTATCTAATAAATGACCTGATTTTTCAAAAAGTTATAGGAGCTTGCAGATTTCGTTTTTAAAAAAAATCTTGTCCACCGTTTTGTTCAGATGAACAGTTCCTGTTCCGTGTGGTTATGTATCAAGCAGCTTGAGTACCAAATACAATCTGTTGGTACCCTTTCTTCATCACAGCACAAGCAACACTAAAATCTTTATGGATTTTTCTTGCATGATCCACTTATCCAATTATTGAAAAAGCCATCTTGCTCAGGCTCTGAAATACACAAATTAAAGTGGATGCTTCCTTTAGAAAGGAAGGCTTTTTCTGTAACCTCCCCTCTAGCGAAAATCTCAATAAGTTCTCTGTAGTTTAAAATGTGTTTTTTTGTCCAGATACATTTTAAGCCAATATTTAATTCCCTCGCCCGTTTCTACCTGCAGGTATTTTGAAGTTTGTTGAAATTACAGTCAACATTCTGGTGCTGATCTGCGTTGGAGCCGCCCATGCAGCTATTGCAGGTTACAGTTCTATGGGAGGTTTGGGAATGGGCTCTTTCAACATTGATTCATTTTACAGCCCATTTGAAGGGTCTGAGCTCCAAGAGGTGAGAGACCTGGACATGCAGTATAGCCAGATGAGAGCCCCTTGTGTGTATGGGGGAGTAGCCTTCAGCCTGACATTAGCAGCACTTACACTCCTGTTCCTTGTCGCTGGGGCAAAACCCATTCATCGCCTCTCTGTGAGGATGCTCGTGGCAGAATGTGCCTTTGACGTGCTGGCTTGTTTGGGGTATATTGCAGCTGTTGGCCTTTACTTGCACTTCATCATCCAGGTGAACTCCACAGACACATGCAAGAAGAGGGAAAGACTGTATGCGCGCCGTGGGTACACCTGGATGAACTGCGAGGTTCAGGGGGGTGATGCAGCTGTCAGCCTCTTTGGTATTGTTGCTGCTTGTTTGTACTTCCCAAGCTCTGTGATCTGTGCACTCACCATTCGAAACGTACGGGACTTTCGGAGACGGATGACCAGGACTCAGTACAGCCTTCAGAGCAGCAACAGAGAGGGAGACCACCAAGAGAACTACAGAAGTCCTGAAAACATCCACAGTGCACAGGCCATAGCAACACTGGTGTAGAATCTGTCATGGAACTTGGTGCAGTGCCAGGGAGCATAAACTCCAGTGATGGGCAGACACTGGATCTGATATTTTTAGGTTTGTTTGTTTTTTTACTGCAGAGCATCAGTACCATATTGACCATAGTGCAAGCACGTACAGCAGTGTTGATTTTACGATGGAATAAAACGTCCTGAATGTAATAAAACTTCTACTATGTCAGAGTACATTTTAATTGTAGATGGTGGCATCAGTTCAGTTTAACCAGTCTGTTTTCAATGTAAATATATATATTTGGGTTCAACATTGCTCAGAGCAGGTCCCACTGACTATATACACCAGCAGCATGTTAACAGTGGGGGAGCTGAACTGGTTAACAAATGCTGGGATTTTTTTGGGGGACGAGGGGGGACGTTTTCTTTGTATAGATGTAACTGCAACTAGAAGTGTGGAGATTTCATCCCTTCTTCCCCTCTAGTTGGCCAGTCCACATAAGAAGTTAATCACCCTCCAACACTTCAGCCAATGCATTTAGGCCCCTATTCAGAGAGGTACTTAAGCATGTGCCTAATTTTAAGCTTGAGTGTAAGTGTTGTTGACGTCAGTGGGTCTACTAACAAAGTTAAGAATGTTTTTAAGTATACTGAATCAAGGCCTGAACTACAACCCTCAACTATCTTGCCTGGGCTGGTATCATGCTAGTAATCTAGGGAAAAGCTTTAAACTTCCACTATTTATTCCAGGTCATCCACATTTACATATCTTGATCACACTGTTCTCTCAGGAATTTTTGCAAACAGGAATGAAAACTATTGCTTTTGGAACTGTAGTTAAGTCCATGTAACTGTTGGGTTAGTCTGAATTTACAGAGTGAGACATCAGAAGTGGGTCTATTAGGTCTGTGTCAATCTTCCCCTGAATGAAGAGGCAGTTTGCAAACTTCAAGACATGGGAATGAGGGGATGAATGCTAGGTAAATAAATACTTACACTTGAACATACTGACTGCCTTTGGGCATTAAATACTTTTTTCCCCCCAGAGTAAAGCCATAACAGAGAGCGACTAACATACATGCCCATCCAACATCTTTATGTGAAAGCACTGACGCACAGCAGTAATCAAACACCCCCTGGGTCAAGAAAATTATCATTTAAGAAAACATCTTTCAAGAGTCCTCTGAAGCAGAGCAAACAGACCTCTGTATAGCATAGATGAAAGGGAAAGCAAAAGCGTTGTTGAATCACAGCATGATTTATATCAACCTGTGGAAAAGGTGATTACGATCTTGGCTGTGCTCTTTGCTTTCAGTTTTGTCTGAATGAGTGTCACTCAGATAAGCCCTCCTTTCATACTGGAATAGTTTTTTTGATACACACACAGAAGTTACATTAAATATAGTGATACTTGAGATACAATCCATACAAACAAGGTGTTAACCGAATACTGAGTTCTGAACTCTGCAGATGTGTTTGTATGGACTTTGCAATAATTTTTAGTGTTTATATAAAACAGTACATGTTCAAAATATTGAACAGGTGTTAAATTAAACCTCAGAACACTCCTACAAGATGCATAAATATTATCCCCATTTTACAGATTAGGGAACATGGGCTTAGGAAACTCATTTCCTCTCACCATGAATCTGTCAGTTTCAAAGGGATGTTTATAACTCAGGACCTCTTAACTTCCAACCCTGTGCTTATTTCTCCATACCAGAATGCCTTCCCCTGGTATTGTGTGGGCATAAGGGTCTCCACTGGCTCATCTATTCACAGGAATAACATCTGTAGCAGTTTGATTATGCACTTGAATCAGGATATTTCAAATTTAAGGTTGCACAAGCTACCTTAACTCTGCTTCCTCTTTCTACATATAAAATTGTGGTATGGACTATAGTTACATGATCGTATTTTATACCTTAAATTACACACTAAAAGTATGTTAAGAGAACATTAAGGTTGCAAAGTCAAGCATTGACAAGTTAGGAAATGCCACAGTTAAGGTCGCCTACATACACATCCTTAATTTGATCCTCCTCTGCATATGCACAGTGATAGTCTTTAATCACATACTTTTCCCCTCCCACAGGCCCCCTGCCTTATTCCATACACAGAATGGACAGTGCTCATTGAAGAAGCAGCTATTCAATAGTATGTTTTCTCTTCATGCAAATTTACAGCTTCATGGGTTATTTACTGCACACTCATAATTCTGTCTTCAGAGCAGGCGTTCAATAATTCCTCCATCAGCTTTTGCATGGTGCTCATCCCTATAGTATTTGAATGCTTCACAAACATTAATTTATTTTCACAACATCCCTGACATGAGGTAGTATTATCCCCATTTTACAGATAGCAAACTGAGGTACAAAGAGCTTAAGGTCAAAAAGTATCCACTAATTTAGAGATGCCTAGGACCTGATTTTTCACAGCACTTAATATTATATAGCACTTTACATGTTCAAAACACAGATCCCATTGACTTCAACTGAGAATGCTCAGCACATCTGCAAATCAGACCCCACGGTCTCAGGTCTGGCACCCAGAAAATGAAAAACAGGAACATATAAATAATGACCACCTGTGAAAAGTTTGGTTTAAGCAACTTACCTAGTATCACATAGGAACGCCTTGGCAGAGGAAGAGAGGGAATCCAATTTTCCAGGACAGCATTCAACTGGCTTAATCATGAGACCATCCCTTCTCTTTCTGTAACCCTCTACATCTTCCAACTTCTGAAATAAATGAAGCAGGAGTCCTACAGACAACAATCTCCATTACACAACCCACCCCTGGAGCAGGTCCATCTGTGCACTAAATGAGGCAGGGATCCTGTGGAAAAAAAATAGTGTGTGATCATTATTTAGGACTATCACAATGCATAATCACAAGGGGGCTGAGTTAAGAATGCACAGGGAAATTTGGTATTTCCTAACTTTTGACAGCTTGACTTTGAAACCTTAATATTATTTTAATATAGATTTTTGTATTTAATCTTCCAAGTATTTTAAAAAATTGCAACAGCAAATTCCATCATGCGGAATTATACGGACACCTACATGGGTCACCAGCAGTGTTGGAATCCTTAGGTCTGCCACATACTTCTACCACTTGCATGAATGGAGTAAATTATGGCAGTAGTGGCTGTCATCCTCTACATGGACCATCACTAGCAGGGAATGGGACACTTTGCCAGTAGTTTTCACTGCTATTTGGTGAGAATCAGGAATGAGGGTTTCATTCTGGAAACTTGAGTGTGTGCTCCTAATGGGCTTATTCTCTCCTCCTTCCCCCCCCCACCCCTTGTTATGACCCTTTCTTCCTTGTTCCCTCCAGTCTATTCAAGAGCTTTCTCTTCCCCATCCTAGGCTCCTTGTCCCAGACCCATTCTCCTCACCTAGCCAATCTCGGTCCATTCATTTCAGTCCCAGTCTCCTTGCCCAGCGACTCCTAGTCTCCCTCCTTCTGGCTTCTCATCTGGATCCATCTCTTCCCCCAAGCACTAGCCTCCAGTCACCTCACCTATTTGCATATTTCCTATCCCCATTAGCTCACAGTCCCAATACCGTCCCTGGTATTCTCATGCAATCTCTGTATCCTACCTTGCCTGGCTACTTGTCCCACTTTCTTTGTTCAGCCGGTCCCAGTCTCCCTATGCACATAAGCTCCTCACCAGATCGGTCTCCTCTCTCCTCCTGCTCTCTTCCCCGTTGGTTCTCCGCACCAGTCTCTGCCCAACTAATCCCAACTTCACATATGTTTAAGCTAGTATAATTTTTTTTCTTTAGAATATTAATTTCACTGTCCTACCTGTCCTGTTTAGCAACAGACTTTCATTCAATACAGTCACTCTGCTAAGCTCCACAGATACATTACAATGGGTACCAGCTTGCAGCTTGGGGGCAGAACCAGACCTGAAAGTCACTGCCTGCAGAGGAACGCTCTCCCTCCTCCCCAGTGGCTGGCACCTCCGCCAGGCTTCCCTGCTGAACAGCTTTTTTGAGAGAAACTCCAAACTTTTTAAAAAGTTTAGACTAAGAGTTTGGCTCAGTGGTTCTGTTTAATCCTGTGTCGCAAGGCTGCATTTGATTTTTTTGGGTGGTGATGGTCTCTTCAGCTTGGCTCCCCCTTCTGCAGGCTTCAGAGAGTGAGATAGGCTGAGAAAAGGGGCAAAAGGGAAGGGCCGATGTCTCCTTCACTGAATATAGTTGGGGAGCATGGCTGGCTCTATGGGCAGATTGCAGGTCCCTCTTTCAGCCCAGTCCAAGTGGGTTGCCTCAGTCCACCCTCCCGCCCCAGCCAGAAAGAAGCCAGACAGGATTGGAGAAGAACTGGCTCCAGGGCAAGCAGCCCTTATTCCTGCATCTCCATGAGGAGCTTGAAGTCCCAAGTCCCTACCGCTTGCTGTCCTTTACTTCCTGGCCAATCACAGAGAGAGGACACTGAACACTGAATGGATGCTGCCAACTCTGGAAAGAATCTTTAGGCTCAGCTCTCTTCCCCACTGAACCTGAAGATGTCGCTGAGGACATGAACAAGGCACCGTCATCCCTGCCTAGCCTGGGCCACTACATCCCCTATTTAATGTTCCATATGTTTTCCTTCTGTGTAGTGTTCAATAGTGGGATTCTTTCACAGAGGCCCTTTTGGATGTTACTTTATCTGCCCACTGACCTGCCTGCCATACAGATGCTCTGGTTTCATTCTTAATGTGCTCCCTAGATAGTTCCGCAGTCTTTTCCTGGGTAAGAGGTCAAATGACTAATCTCAGCACTGGTTATAAATTCATTCCATTTAATACCTATTTTCCTGAGGCATTTGCTTTCGAAGGTATTTAAACACCTGTCCATACCTTTGATTGAATTCCAGCTTTCACACTCATGTTAAGATTGAAATAACATGAGTTCAAGAGTCATAGTTTGGTATAAATTGAAGATTTTTGATGACCAAATCTTGTTTAAGGTCACTGTGTGAGGGAAGTTAATCATAGGTGAGGGAATCAGTGTGAGGGAAGTTAATCATAGGCCTGGACTAAGGATGAATACTATCAGTTACCAGCTCTAGTCTCAGAAGATTATTAATAGAAGATTTGAGCCATAAAGGAAAATGAATGGTGTCTCAGAAAAAAATCCAGTTCTTATTGGGGCCTATTGAGAATGCTGCTCTCATAATAGACATGCTTCAATGAACCAGAACTCCTATGAGACCTGTTCAGTAATTCTTGTCATCTCCTCTGCATCTCACCCCATCACAATTGTTGGCGGAGATCAAGGCCACATTATATACTCTCCACTCCCTCAACCAAGTATAGACAAATGAATTTTTCTGAAGGACTCTCCCTTCCCTAAGTGAATCAGGAAGAGTGAGCCTTATGTCAAATACCAACTGGGGCTAATGCTGAGGGCTGATGCAAGTCCCAATCTCTTCTGGTACTGATCCCCTCTATTGAAAGAGTGCCGCGCATCTACCAATTGGAACACAATTTATTGAGGTTTCTGAGAGCTGTTCTTTCTAGATTTATTCTGATTGAAAACCAGTGCGTCTGAGGAAGTTTTCATAAACAAGGGGCAACATGATCATCCCAACCCAGAGAGAAAAATCAACATCTCCTGTCCTGAGCAGAGCAAAGTTTCCTATTTTTATGTGCACTGCACATCAACAACAAAGATGAATACCTAGATTTATTATGGCAGAAGCTGGATTAAGCAGAGTGGAAAATGTACCCAGAAATAGCCTCACTCAGTCAATCTGGTGAGCTAGTGATTGACCTCTGCATTTAGAAACAGAAAGCTGTACTAACCTCTTCATGTGTCAGGACCCGGATTGTGGTGTTAGTGAACGACCTCTTGCAAAACTGGGCAATGTGTATGCTATATGTCTTCCCACCTTTCCCACTGCTGCCCAGGACCATACAAAATATAGGAAGGAGAGCATGGCAGCGATACTGTTTTTTGTCTTTGTGGCTGAAGAGGCTATGGATTTTAACACTGGGTTTTATGATGCCTCTCTCTCACAGAGGTCATCTACCATTGAAAAAAAAGCAGCCCTCCATCTGGGTTCAGACAAGTTGAAAATGGAGGAACTCAACATTATTCTCATGGACTCTAAAAATAACAAAAACAAATTATGCTGGCTGGTACAAAGCCCATAGTTTAACTACCATATAAAACAAGTAAAACATAGCCTTGAATTTCTCCAGTAGGGCTAATGTGGGTGTATAAGATGGTCCCTGCAAGAAGGTCAAGTGTTTATAATAATGTTTTCATGTTCAAGCAAAGTAAGTTTGGCACAAATCCAGCATTAAATATTTCCTTAGGACATCAATAATTATTCCAGCCCAATGAAGTCAGAAAACAACCTTATAGATCCTCCTGCTCTGTTCAGGACCTACCTAGATCAAATCCCTGCACATAATACCTATCCATTAATGCAGACCTCCCAATAGCTACTAACTTTAATCAGATGAATTTTTAAATTGGGAGCTCTCTTAGATGACACCCAGCATTGTACTTGTAATCCAGACATGAGTCCTCACAAGTCATAACATTAAATTCTCTAAGTAAATTCAATAGTTCTCCTTCTGTTAAGGATCAAAATGCAGTCCTTAGGAGGACTGACAATCTGAGGCAGAGAAGTCGTGTCTCCTGTATTGAGACTGGCTAGGTGGCCACATGGTCATCAATACATAAATTCACTGAAATTCTACATATTTGCTATCCAATCTATAGCCAATGCATTCTGGCAGAATGCTTCTCCACACTTTATATACCCTCCATCCTCCCCTGGACACCTAATCTCATTTGTTATGTCCATATTTAAAAAATGATCCTGGAGGTACATTGCTGTGAAAATCTCAACACAGTGAATCTCTGTGTGCCTTCGAACAGTGAATGGGAACATTCATCTGCTTACCTGGAAATATCCTCTCTTTATGTATTAAGGTCCATAGATCTGCCCAGGCCTGGAGACATATGGAACATCCAGAATAGAGATAGCAATTGGATTTGGTCTGTTGCCATTGTCTGCAGTAAGAGAAATTGTTCTTTTTCCTCGCTCTATAATTTAGAAAAGTAGACTTGAATTATCCTAACTGTGGAAGTTAGTTCAACTGAAGCAAACTTTAGGAAACAGAGCACTCCCCTCTTACCAGTGACTTGCAGGTCTGGTTCTTCCCCCAAGCTGCAGGTAGGCTGATGTACCCATTTTAACAATCTACCTGAAAAATTGACTGAGTAATAAAATCTATAAACACAGAAAAGTTTTCCTATTCTCTTTCCCCAATGTATGCATTTTTAATAGTTAGGATTAGAGTACTATGCATTCTTTTCAATGTGTTTTGGAATAGTCTGTGTGCATTTAATATGGAAAAAAGTACTGACTGTAAATTATACATCATCAGAAATCAGTCAAAGCCTAGCATAAGAGACTAGGATTATAATTTGCAATCGCTTATACATCTTTAAATGAAAATGTTTGTATAGATTAATTTATCAAAGAAGAGTTTGATTGTACATGTCGACAAATGTTAATGAATAAAGAATGTATTTTGCTGACATGTAATCTTTCTCTTTATATTTAAATTATCTGCTTTTCTTGCTTTTCATATTCAGTGTATAACTTAATTTTACATATATACATAAACACATTGCTGATTAGTTTTTTGGTATTGATTGTATTTACTGAACTTTCACAGACTTTTCCTTTAAAATCTCAGATAAGTTATTAAAACTTAAATAGAAACCATGTTACTAATGACAGACATTCATTGTTACTCATCTATTCCACAGCATCACTCTCAAAGAAAGGGTGGCACTCAATGTATTAAGTAGCTTTATGCCAGCACAGCATAAAATCTGTCACAACTGCTCCTGATCACCCATCATAAATAAAACAGACTCACTGCAGGATCTGCAGATTGTTAATATGTTTGATGTGATTGGTTTTGGCATGTGGCAATGCAAGACAAGCAAGTCAGAGGATGCCCTTCAATACTACAAATGGCCTAGATTGATTTAGAATGATTCCATTTATACTGAGAAATGCACCTGCTACTGGACTTTCAGAAACTCTCCTGGCATGTTGAGAAGCTTAAATGAAGAAAATGTGTACACATCTTTTGCAGATAATTAGTTTTTCAAAAAGATGCTGAAGGGCTCATGAGAGAGACATTTAAAACATGTATGTCCCTTACCTATGGGCTTTGGGTAACTCAGTTAAGGTTCAGATACATTACTTTCATATACAATATCTTCCTTTTAGTGATGACTATTTAGACAACTGTAGATATTGGAAAACCTTGAGCTTCCTGTATTCCATACAGACTTCCAAGCTGGGGTTGGATGAATATGAGCAAGAACACAGTAAAAGCTCAAACTTGCCCATCTGTTCTTAGTGCAAGTTGGAACCTCATCAACTCTTCAACAAATTCAATACATGCAGTATCCTTATTAAACACAAATTCCCATATGTAGCTAGCATTATATATACACACTGTATTTATATTCAAGTGATCAAGTTTTAACAAATATTGCACCATATCATCAGCACCATAGAAACCACTTGACACTAGCTAAGGATCTGGCCCATTAAACCTTAAATTAATGGATAGAAAAATCTCTTTTGAAAATAAAACTGGCTAGACTTCTTGGTCACCATGTGAGGAAAAAATAGACAAATTCAATTGATGCAGAGAGTTGTCCTTCCTTCAGAGCACGTGGAAACACACCTTGACTCTGAGATGGCCTCTAGTTATGTCATGTCCTTGAACAAATTAAATGGGTATTAGGTTCAAGTTATGTTCAAGTTCAAGAATGTCTCCAGGCAGTGAGGTCAGTTTCCTTTAGTTTTTTTTTTTTTTTTTTTTTTTTAAATATGACAACTTAGTAGTCATAAAGAAAAGGTTACTCGAGAGATGTATTCCTATGGGTGCTCCACTTTTAGGTGTCTTCTGAGCAGTATCCCCAGATGGAGGTTTCAGAATAGAGTCCAGCACCGAAGATTTTACTGCAGAACCAAATACCACATTGCATCTGGGTGTAAATTTTTCAAATATATGTATTGAAGCCCATGGAGCAGCCTTACATATTTCAGATACTGGTACATTCTTCAATAATACCATAGATGCTGCCTGCGATCTAGGGGAATGTGCTCTTACTCTTTGGGGGCACGAACGTCCACAGAATTGTACCTAGTGATAATACATCCAGCTATCCATCTCGATTGTCTCTGAGTAGAGACTGAGGACCCCATGGATCTATCTGCAAAGGAAACGAAGAGCCTCCATGTGGCACAGGGTCCACTCACCACTAGGGTTGCCTCCACCTGGCCACTCTAGGAATGGACTCTTTCCAGGTCTGAGGTCCACTTCTGCTGCTCACTGGACACTCTGCTACCCCACTCTTGCTCCAGGCACTGCAGCTGCTCTTCATGGCTGGGCCCTTTGGCCGGGTCACTATTCATGTTTCCCTCTTCTGGGCTACCAAAATCTCTCCTGACAAATGGGCACACACAGTCTCCCCATTCACTGCCCAGCTGGTGCCACTTCCTCAGCAGCTGGGAGGGGAACTCGGGCCCACCCTCTACTCTGGGATCTAGCTCAGGGCTCCTGTTTTTCCTTGCCGCTATTCCGAGCCTTTCCAGTTCCCCCTACCCTGTTCTCTGGGTTTGCCAGACCAAACTCCCTCCTCCCAGGCCTTTATAGCCCCCAAACTCCCTGCCTTTATAGCCCCCAAACACACCTCCCTTTTTCTAGGGAGTGACTGCAGACTACTTCCCCTGCAACTCCCCAGCTGCTGTCAGCTCCTGGGCTTTATAAACCCAGCCCTGCTCCTCCCCCAGCTAGACTTCAGCAGCCAATTAGGCTTTAGCACTCCCTGGCTTTACAGAAGCCCCACCTGTTCCCACAGGTTAGCTTTCCCTAATTAGGGCTTTCTTTTCAGCCTTAATTCTCCCAGTTTGCAGCCTAATAGGTTAATTGGCCCATCTGGCCTCCCTCAATCCCTTCAGGGCATGTGTAGGGTGAACATCCCATCACAAGGTGACTTCCTAAATTGCTTGGTCCTATCTAAGAAGAAGGTCAGTACCCTTCTAATATTCAGGGTATGCAAACAAGATTCGTGTAGAGAACTGTGGGACTTTGGGGAAAAACACTGGTAGATAAATAGATTGATTAATGTGGACTCCTATAAAATCTTAGTTAAGAATTTAGGGTGTGGACATAAAAAGAGACCTTGTCCTTAAAGAACACCATGAGAGGGGAAGGGGGGAGAGATCTGCCATCGAGGCTCCAATCCTATGTGCTGACATAACTACTAAAAAAGCCATCTTTGTAGATAAATGCAATAGAGAACAAGTTGTCATTGGTTTGAATGGAGGTGTCACAAGGTAATTGAGTACCAGGCTGAGATCTCAGGTGGAGGTAGGGTTTCTAATCTGCAGACAGAAATTCCCCAAACCCTTAATAAACCTAGATGATAGCAGATAAGCAAATATGGTGAATTCTTCTACCAGAGGCTGAATAGCAGATACTGTGGCCAAATTTCCTTAACTGAACTAGCTCATAACTATGATTTCTTTAGATCCAACAGGTAATTCAGGATGACAAAGTAGCACCATGTCTGGCAGGAGGCAGCAACACCACCCCTAATGCAAGAATCTCTTCCATTTCTGCAGATAAGTAGTAGAAAGATCAACTTTCACTATTCAGTAACACCTGTTGTACTTTCATAGAGCAGGAGGATTCTAACTCTGTGAACCATCGTGAAGCCACACCCTAAGGTGAAGAACCACCGGGTTGGGATGAAGCACATGGCCTGCATCCTGTGACAGGAGACGGGGAATGGTCAGGAGCTTCAACAACAGTTGGACACAAGTGAAGAAGGTGAGGGCACCAAGCTTGTCTTGGCCAGGTCGGCACGGTAAGGATAACTCTGGCTCTCTGTCTGATCTTGTTCACCACAATTGGTATCAAAGACATTGGAGAAACACATAGAATAGATCCTTCTTCAAAGACAGAAGGGAGGTGTCACAAAATGGATGGTTTTAGGCTATGTTAATCGATGTTAGGACCTTTATGATCCACTTGTTTATAGTAATCTGCCTCTAAGCATGTTGGAAATAGGCAAGGCAGTCTCCAAAGAGGGAAAGGTGGGCTAATGGGCATAGCTGTTCATCCCAAGGTGCTGGAGGATTTGAACTCTCAACCAACCTACCAAAACTGCTGCTTTGAAGATGGCTGGGCAGTCATGGAGGGCAGATGGGCAGCCCTCTTTCTCTGAAATCTGTCTCTCTTTTTTGTGGGGTTTGGTGGATTTATGGAACAAGGAAAACTGAGGAGGACATGCTCTCTGGTAGACCTAGAGTCCTTTAGTGTGTGCATGGATTCATCCGTGGTTTCCGATAACAGTTTTTGGCCATCAAAGGGGTGGTCCTCCATGGTGTTCTGTACTTCTCTTGGAAACAGCAAGAGATGTAGCCATGATGCATAACCACCACTATGGAGATGGACTTGGCAGCAGTATTTGTAGCAACTAAGAATGCTTGAAGAGCAGTTGTGGCCACATCCACTGGCCCTCTGATATGGGCTGGAATTACTCCTTATGTTCTTGTGCAGATGTTCAATAAAAGCTCCAGAGGGGTAGCCGTGTTAGTCTGTATACAGCAAAAACAATGAGAGTCCTGTAGCACTTTAAAGACTAACAATAAAAGCTGCGGATCTGTTATAATTTCTAAAATTATATTTGGCCATGGCCACCTGATAATTTGCAATCCTGAATTGCAGGGTTGCTGACGAACAGGCTTTTCACCCCAAGAGATCCAGCCTTTTCTGGTCCTTGTCATAAGGGATTCACTTAGAAAAGTGCTGTCTACCCTGCTTATTTACCACATTCACCAGCAGAGAATCAAGTGAAGGGTGGGAGAAGAAAAAGTTGAAATCCTTAGGGGGAACATGCTACTTCTTATCTGCCTATTTACATGTGGGCAGAATAGTGGCATGTGTCTGCCACACTGTTTTAGCCAGATCTAGGAGTGTCTCATAGATGGGTAACACCTCCTTCGAGGGCATTGCTGATTGCAAGATATCCAACAGTTTGTTCTGTGAATTCTTGACATCTTTGAGAGAAATCTGAAGAGTGACAGATTGAGGTCTTGAAATTGCCGAAAATGATTGGCCATGGATGACGGTGCAGCATAACTGCCTCATCTGGAGATCAGGATGAAATAGGAATTTGAGGGGTGGCCTCCTTATCCAACATAGCTTCCTGCTCCTCAAACGTCTCCTCCTGTGTGGGGGGTGGAGAGGGTTATACAACTCTGGCCTCCCTGTGAGACGGTACTGGGTCTGGCAAATTTTGTCAATAGGCATCCCTATTGGGATCCCATTATGGCCATGGTGGGGAGGAGGGAGGCATATGTAAGTGGGGATGATGTGCAGGGTTGCTTCCACCACCCTTGATAACAAGCCCGATCTTCCCTATGACTTTCAGAGAATGGGTTCCTGAAGGGCTATGTTGGAAAACCCTGAACAGAAATAGAGGAGGCCAACTGGAAGTCTCCTTCATCTCATCCAATGGAGGAGCAGTGGCAGAAAATGGTGGTGAGTCCTTCAGTACTGGAGGATGGTAGTCTGTACTGAGAGATGCTCGGTAGCTGGGAGGAGCGGGGACTCCAGACTTCATCTGCTATGGAGATATCCTTATATCTGAATTCCTGTGGTATTGAGTAGGGAATCAGTGTTGATGAAGTAGCCAAGTCCATAGCCATAAAAGCAGACGGTACTGCCAACGGCAGATGTACCAAAACAGACACCAATGGTGTCTGGCACCATTGCTTGCTCAGTAATCAGGGTGCTGCAGGCACAGGTAGTGACCTATGCCAGTCCCGAGGGCCTATGCTTGCCCGCCTTGCTGGTAGAAGGTATTGAGGCCCTATCAGAGCTGTCTGTCTCCTCTTCATACTCAGACTTTATGGCCATGCCAGTATCACAGGAGTCCTTCAACTCACGGTACCAAGTTGAGAGGTCAAGGCTTCAGACACCGTAAATCTCTTCAGGGACCTACTGGGCTCTTTTGCAGCTGGCTACTAAAGGTGAGAGTCCATGTTCCTCTTTTTGAAAGTTTTTCCTGAAGCCTCCAAAGTCTTCCCCTTCTTAGGGGGAAGACTGCACTGAGGTAGAAGAGGCACTGGATCTGTCCAGAGACAGATGTATTGGAGGTTTAGTGGGTGGGGTGTCCCCTGACCTGTCTCAGAAGCTGACCAAAGAGAGCATTCCATTAGCAGTCAGTTTAAAATCTTCCTGTTTTTCCTTGCCTTGGATCTGAGGGCCAGGCAGAAGTTGCACTTCTGGGAGACTTGGGACTCTCCTAAGCAGCAGATTCACAGAATTGCTGTGTCTCACAGGTACAGATTCTTGGCAGGACAGGCAACATTTGAAACCTGGCAAGCCAAGCATTCCCTGCCATGGAAAAGATGAGTAAACCAATCCTCTGACTATTATCTAACTAACACTATACTAACAACTATAAAAATTATCTTAACCACTATCTCAATCTCAAGGGATTGAGAAGCACATGTGCATCTGAAGTGGAGCACCTGTACAGGCACGACTCAAAGGAAGAAATAAAGCTTTCTCAGGAAAGCCAAAATGATATCATACATTGTCTATACCCAAAGCAGTGAAGGTAGAAATGCCAAAATACTCCATTAAGTCCACTAGAGACCTTGCTGTGCTGATCTAAGTTAACCTGTGAAGTGTTTCAGAGACTATGATGTAGAACACCCTAAAATAGAAAATGTGCTGGACAGTCCTGGAGTACTCGCTAAGTGAATTAGGTACAGCGTGGACCATAGCAATGCTAGCTTCTCCACATCATCTGGCCAATATCTCTCAACCCACATGCAGAGTAATCATCTCTAGGAATTAGGGAAGTTTAAATGTCTATGGTCCTGTCCTTGACCTTTATCAAGATATTAAGAATCAGAGCTTCTTGCTAACATCGGTGGTGCTTGTACCATTTGCACCATGGATATCTGTCCACCATGAACTGGACTGAGACCAGCAACTCAAAACCATTAACATTCTTACAGAATTTCACAGTTGCAATAGAACAGTCAATCTATAAAACAAACTCATTTCACATAAGCCACTGAAAAGCCAAGACATGGCAACTATTTCTAGCTACCACTTATGCTACAAGGGGCAGCTCTCAATTTTCTCAACCTGTTTTCAATTAACATGCTCCATAGCAGTGTGAATTGGTCCCATGCAAGGGGCTTCCTAGGGAGCTCATATTCTGAACAGAACAATGAGCCCGGAAAGCCATTTGTTTTACAATCAAGTCTCCCTCATCCTGAGCAAGGCTCTCAATGGTCCAAGAGACTGAGCTGGGTCTGGAAATGGTTTGTGAGATTGCTATGGCTTGACTTAATTGCCTGAGGTACAACGATGTGCTGGAGGGGACATAGAGAAGGTGCCTATTCAAGTTCTGTCAAACTTCATGGAGGGAAAGATTGGACGATCTTCCTGCCTGTGATGAAGTCTCTCCCCTCTATGGAGTCTGCAAAATCATCCCTGCCACAGCTAATTTGTCCCTAAGGCTCATAAAGAGACATAGAAAGAGCTTTTACCTTCATTTGACATGCAAGTGTCAGGCGTTTTTAATATATATATTTTCCAGGAGGTCTGTTTGTCAAACACCCCTGCTCCTTCACCACTCAATTTTTAATAAAAAATGAATGCAGTGCTGTACAATCCATATATTCCGTTTATTTTTCAGAATCAAAGTATAAATGCTTAAAGCAAGTACACTTAATGTAAGTTTGTTTGCCAGTGCTGGTGTCTCCTTTCTTGGTAGTGGTTATAATGAAAAAGCATTTTATTCACGAGTCACTGACTCTCATACTTCTACAGGGCAATACAACCAGTGTTCTTTCACAAGCAATGTGTCCTAATTTTTCCTAAAGCATTCAAGTGTGGCTCTTCTTTGAAAGGCAAAAAACAGCACATTTTTACTCAGCAGAAGTAGAAGCTTCCTATCTTTACTCCAAGTCAATTCTGATCACTTTAGTGTTAAAAACATTGTTGCTCCTTTTTGACCTAAGTGGTAGTCAAAGCCTGGGGCCCTGAGGATGTTCCAGTTGGGAGTAGCAATTGATGGAGTCTGGTATTTACTTTGATGCAATCTTGTTTATTTATAAGGAATGCACCAAGTACTGCGTCTCTCAACACAGAATGAACAAAGAACAAAAGGTGCTGTTTCTTATAGCACCCAAGCCTCTTTAGCCAACACCAGACTCGGAAGCTGTCTAGCTTTTTCCAGGGTTACATTGTGCTTATAGACTCCTGCTTGGCTTTCTTGCCTCTCCCTCTCTCTCTATTCTTGTCTGTGATCAGTTTCTGATCTCTGTCCTCATTCCCCTCCTCCATCCCCAACAGATATTCAGCCAAAACCTCCTGGGTGGGTTCACATACACCAGGGGTAGTCTATTCTTCTGTCAAGGTATTCTTGATCAAGGTCCAAACTTCAGTGAAAAATTAAAAAAAACCAACGTTGACAATAAGTAAATAAAAAGATTTTGCAATCCATTCAGAAGCATCTGACAGTCTGGATTTGGCCCACAGTCTGCCTACTGACTACCCTTGACATACACCTTTTGTCTTTGGTGGAGGCTTATGCTTACAGTTATGTTAATTGAAGGATTAATTTACACCTGTCAACCTCAGTGGGGTTTTAACCTAACCTGTAACAAGGTTTCACACAGCGCATAATATTTATCTCCTTACACTCCTGTTTGTTACCTAGAGGTGCCAACACAGCTAGGGGAGAGAGAGATCAGCTATTTCATCTTAACACCACAACTGTTTCTTAAACTCCAGTTACTCTGGTGCAACCCTCCTGAAAACAAGGTATAATTGAAGGTTTGCAGAACCATAATTACTGACAATGTAGGAGAAAAGTGCCAGCTGAGTTTCCAGATCCCAAGCAGAGTTTTTAGGACTGGCAATTAGTGAAATCATTTTTGTACTTGTACTGGAAAGTGGGCACATTAGATTTGTAACTCAATGACACACAAGAAACATAGAACCCATGGTGCGTGTTTTTTTTCTTTTTTTTTTTTTTTAAACAGCCACTTTTCTGAGTAGAACTGAACTTTAAATATTCTTTCAGTTTTTACTAGGGCTTTGATAAGCAACACAAAGTCGGAAGAGAACTTGAAACATGAGGCAGGAATAGTAGGATCTGCCGACACAAGCAGTCAGATCGACACTCTGATGAGGGGGTGGGTGGGTGGGGGGACCACCTAGTTACAGCTCAATGTCATGGCATATGCTAGACATAGCTCTTAGTACCATTCCACCATCTGTTAATCTAGTTAATGGTGACACCAGATGGACAGAATGATGCTGTATATTTCTCCAACAGCAGAAAACATCACAAGTGCATTTACCCAGAAGATATTTACTTGCTGAGAAATGCACCGATGCTTGCTTGTCAGATAAATTTCAATTGCATTTCAGCTATTATATGCAAGTCTTCCAACACTGCATAGTCTACTGTTAAGTTCCCAACTACTTCTTGTTGAATAAAAGAGTCTGCTTGTTTCACATATGAAGAAAAAGACATACCCGGTGGAAAAGATGAAATATAGTGTCTCCTCCATTTAGCTCTTGACTCAGCCATGACCAAGATAAAAGGCTGTTCACTTGCTGAATTTGCTTTATGGACTAAATGCAGAATCAGTAGAAGTGGTACATGAACTAACTGCATGGGAATTTCAACTTTTCACCTGACAGAGGGAGGCCTGATGGCTGAACTCAAACAAATAAAAATATAAATAAGCTAGGAGAAAGAAAGCATGGATTAGTCATCTGAGCAGGAGACCTGCAGCAAGGAACTTCTGAGTTGTTTGTACAGCATCTAAATGGGACCCCAATTTTTCACTGAGCCTCCTGAACACAACTGTTGTCAGTTAAGAAAATTTAGGTTTTCCCCTACATTTTGACTGAGACATGTGCGAAGCATTTTCCCCCCTACATAATATCAGTAGTCTTTTAGTGCTCTCTCTCTCTCTCATGTTTATTAAATATAGCATTATACTATTAGCATTGTAAACCGATACTTGTCACAATGTCACTTTTTCCAAAACTCAAGTTATCAAGCACGTACACGCACCCCCCCTGCATAGCACATCCCAAGAGCCTCATTACAAGGGAAAAGAGCTTAGTAATCAATAGGCAGCAATTATTAGTCAAACTATAGTGCAGTAATCCTGCTCCAAAACAAGTCATTGAGGTTTACAAGTGGAAAGATACAGAGGATCGGAGAAGGAAAGAATGAGTGGCACAGTAAGCCTATGCAATAGCCTTTTGCTTTGGAAAACTGGATTCCATTTTGACTTAGGAATACATAAGAATTCCTTTGGACTGAATTTTGATTACCTTAACCCAGCCTACTAGGGTATATATGTGCACATCAGGGAGAATGATACTCAGCACTTGTAAAGCACTGCATACATTTTACAATACTTTACTAGCTAGAGCTCACTACACCTCTCTACCAAATACAAAAGACAGTATCCTCATCTCCATTTCAAATACAAGATGACACACAAAGGGTCAACACTGCAGAAGAGGTAGACTTCCTGAACATTTACTTAAATAAAATTCTTTAAAATAAAAGCTTATGTGATTTGAGCAAAGCTGTGCAGGAAATCCACTGCAGAGTTAGGACTAAAATTCAAGAGCCTTTGTGCTTTAGACCCGCAAGCAGATCATGTAAATTTTCCAGCCCTGCAGTACCAACCCCCCAAACAGAGGTGCACAACTGAAACAGCCCAGTAATTGTAAGTTGGGGAGAGGAACGTTGGCAGAGGGGTCTGTGAAGACTTGTTAAAATCGAACTGCATTCGAGAGAGAGAGAGAGAGAGAGAGAGAGAGAGAGAGAGAGCGCACTAGAGAAACTCAAAAAGTTGGTCAGAAATTCTTTCCACAACCCAATATATCCCATTATCCACTATGGCCACAAAAATCTGTAGATTTGGGTGAGGAGAGTCCCATCCTGAGGCAGTGGGGCCAATACATCTCCTTTCCCCCCAGGCATGGGCAGGAGAGGAAGAACAGAAGAGCTGTCTCAGGACTCGAGGCATGGCATGGCACAGCAGGGGCAGTATATAATGAAGAGAACAAGCTTACCTTTCCTTGCTCTGGTTTCCACTATGTCCTAGTGACTGCAGGATTAAAGTGCTTTCCCCTGACCCTCAGGTGGTAGAAGTGCAACCCTCAAGTATCTACTTTCTGGCTGCAACCCACTGATTAAGGAGTCATATTTTATAGCATTAATCCGTCACTTTCATCAGCACCAAAGCCTACCCAAAAGTATGGCTGACAGACCAGCACAGCAGCCCTCTTACTTACTGATTTCTCTTGTAAACCTGTACCTCTTTGTAGCACCATCACAGAAATTATATGGGGGTGGGGGAGGAGAGAGCTCATAAGTCATCTTCTGGGAGATGAAACTCTGGCCTATGTTCAAAAAACCCCACAGAATCATTGTTCACTCATCAACCGTCTTGTTACTGTATGCTATGAAAACAGATCCAACTGGGTCTTTTATTTAGGACATTATAGCCGACAAATGGCAGGAGGATGGATTGATCTGGTGGTGTCCCCCTTACTGTACCTTTAAAAACTTGTATTTAGGATGTAGTGTGTGTATGACAAAAACAGCACTCTTTGAATGCAGGAAAAGACTTGAGAAGTCAGCCACTCACAAGAATCATATTCTACCTGACCGGTAAAAATAAACACTCAATTACTTTTAGCAAGAAAAATTATTGGAGATGATGCTAAAATGGACACCAAGTTCAAATACTCAGATCCAGACGTCAAACCTTCCTGGGCGTGGCTGAATCAAAGGGCTTGTCTAAATGAAAAGTTAATGCATGGCAATCTGGGGTCTAAAATCACTCGTCTGCCACACACTGTTCATGTGGACCCTGCTACCACACACAAAGTTCTTTAATGAACAGTGACCTACTGTGGTCTGAAACAAAAGTAGGTCAATGCATGCTAGGAAACATTCAGTGTACAGCAGCAGGGCCACATGGAGAGTATGCAGCAACCTGGAGCGGTGTAGACTTTACACCTCAGATTGCATGCAGTGTTTGTGTATACATACTTTGCTTGGCCAGCTCTCTCCCATCACTGAATTTATTAATTTAAATGATATTGTGAGAACAAGTTGTCATTACTGAAAACATTTTCATAACGTGACCTTCAATTGTATGTGCACAGAACTGCATAAACAAACAATTACCGCACCTGCACATATAAGTTGAGTAGTTAAATGTCTATCCAGTTCGTGAGGAAATGCAGTTATTGTGCTTGCAACCAACTGAGCATGTATAATCTGCAAGCAAAAGTCAGCCATCAGATTAAGATGACTGAAACTGTTGTCCTTTAAGCATTGCTATTTCTGTGCCACTTCAACAAGGTAATTAGTTCTAAAAGCAAGCAACTGAATCTATACAGATAGAGTTGGTGCATTCTGAAAGCAATACATCATCTAAAGAGATAAGAAAATCACTTCATTACTTACAAGTGAAAAGATGATGTGATTTAAAGAGTCATGCTTGAAACACACTAGCAGAATTCCTAGGATCCATCATCCACAATAAAATGCATTATTGAAGAGAGTTATTTGACAGCAGGCAAGATGAAATACTATTGCTCTTTAACAATGCCAAAAAAGGTTTGCATTTATACAGTACACAAGTGAAGTTTCTTTTCATACACACACTACTTCGTTTACATTAAAAGGTACTTTTCTGTCAAACAATGGAGGCATCATCCATCTTTCTACCAGTCTTTTACCTCAGTCTAGTCTGCCTGTCTCAGGTATCTCCTTCTGCATGTTTCAAAGGCCACATTAAGTTTAATATTGTCTGCCTGTCTCCTTCAAAGCACCTTCCTTTCCTCAATTTCCCAACTTTTGATCCTATTAGGAGTTGGGTTCACTATTCACTGAGAATTTCCCTTCTTTCTTGCTTATTATACACCAACAGGCTAATTTTTATGAATTGGTTATTCAAAATTGTTCAAAGCACACCTATATATTTATGGCTTTTCTGGGGTGATCCTCACTATGGCATTAAGGTGCCTAGCCAGCTTGGAGAATTTAGAGACAGAAGTTAAGTGACTCCCCAAAAGTCACACAGGAAATCTGTGTCAGAGCTAGGAACTGAACCCAGATCTCTCAAGTCCCAGTCCAGTGCCTTCACCAGAAGAATGCCCATCCTCTTGTTTATTTAAGAGTGCTTTTGACAGATGTTGGTTTAATGCCATCCACCACTTTGCTGATATAGTTCAGTATGCTCTTGAGGGCACCCTGGAAGGATGAGAGAAGACTTCCGTCTCCATGGTCCATTCAATCCTTGACATCTCTGGCTTGCCAGGACAGCAGTGCGAAGTGCACAAGTGAAACCCCGTCTCACAAGAACAAGAAATCCAAAATATATAGTTCCTCAGCCAAATCCTGGGATTAAACTATAGGAGCCCTTGTTCCAGTGAGCTGACAGTCATACATTTTAATGAAGTAGGTGGTAGGGTGAAGGATAGCAAGATCTGGTGGTCTGTCAATTTCAACTGTCTTTATGTTACCATGCATGGGTATAAAAATAAATAGTTAACATTTGGACTGAACTCCTCCTTTAATCTCATCCTCTTTGAAGGTGAGGAAGGAGAACATTGTGTGTGTGAGAAACCTAAAGAAAATGGGACACAGAGGAGAATGTGGATTATTGAGGTTAGGGTCAGACAGGCTCATAAGAAAGGATCTCCCATTTTGTCTCTCTTGCTTACACCCAATACTTATGTATCAACATAACTGATTAATAGAAGGGAAAATTTCACTCACCGTTATGTTGTTTATGTAAAGAACGTTATTTCACAGAAGCATTTTAGACTGAACAGAAATAGAAGAAAAATTCAAGCTGGTCCTGCTCACGGACAGAGCAACATTATTGTGCTGTTAATTATGGACTCTGCACTGTAGAAAATTCCCATTCCTCAGGTGTAGAGAAGTTTTACAATTACTCACTCAGGAAGCCTTAACTTGTACCCACTTGCACAGGCCCTTGTACAGCTGTTGTTAATTAGCGCCTTTAGGCTCAGGCAATATCTGAAAATCTCAGTTTGTGCCAAGGACATTAAGTCTGATTATTCAGAGCTAAATGAATCACTGCCAGGGCATTCTCAGATTTCAGAACCATTTATCAAAGAATATCCAAAGTGTTACTTGCCTAAAAGTTGTTAATTTAGTCTCTGTTTTAATACTGTATTTTATGGCTCTTTCACAACAATGGTGATTTGTGCTCCCATTGTGGAGCTGATTCTGCAGCAAATTAAGCTAATCTCAGAGCTGTACAAATCCCTGCTGATCTTATTAATCATACAAATAGGAAATAAGTAACTACTACAAACGCATGTTAGAACCTTCTGCATTAGAACCTAACTAGGCAAATGGTGTGAATGTTTGCCAAATTGAAAATCGGTACTCTTGTATTTGCACCCAAATTCCTCTCTCTCAATTCCTGTAGTATACTTAGGAGGGAAAGTTAGTCAAAAGCCGTATTAAAGGAAATCTTCTCCCCCTTTTCGCCATCATCAGGTTCTGGAGTAGACTGGGGAGCCAGTCCCATATTATGCACCTGTTGTAAGATGTTGACTCAACACACATGCCCAGGGAGGTACGTCAGCTGCTGTCAAACACTGGCCCATCTTTCAAAGACAAAATAAGGTTGATCTGCAGTATTCAAATGAAAGTGAGTTTGTGAAGAGGGTGTCACCACTTCTCAACTAAAACAGGAAAAAATTACATTTTTTCTTGTTACGAAAGGCCAAACTACCATTAAACTCAAATGTGTTCAAATTCAAATTCAAAAAGTGTTGAATGAAGCAAACATTCATTCTCTATTTATATATATTTTTAATAAACTTGCCTCTCCACTTTTCCAGCTGGAGATTTCATTTTCTGATGTGCCCTCTTTTCCCCCATATTCTTCAGAGTTCTCCCCCCTTTCTCTTCTCCACCCCAAACTACCCCTCTATCATTTCTAACTTGCCATTTCTCCCAACTCCTCCATCCTTTTGAAGGAGAGTGGTGGAGTCTGAAGTCAGACCATGGATGGTCCTCAGTCTTCCAATATCGTCAATAGTGTTTTGGAGGAAGAGCTGACAACAGCGGATTAGTGCTACTGAAAGAAAAAAAACCAACAAAAATTAAATGCAGTATTTCTCTGCTAAAGAATTTGAGCCCTTCGGAAAGAATTTGAGGAAACAGGATTTCATGTTTGAAGAAATGTGATTTCACTGTGAAAGTACCTGGTGATTTTTTTTTTTTTTAAATAGCAGACTTCTACATTTTCAAGGTTTACCTTTTAAAATTCCCCAATTTCACAAAATAGTTTAAAACTGTGTGCAGTATTCCAGGTGAACCGAAAGAACTCCAAGATCTTTAGTTTAAAAAATACATACATCCAGATGTTCAGACAGAAAAGCAGACTCATTATTTGTAAATTTTGTATTTATTATAACAAAAGTTATGACATGTTCATTTGTGCATTCTGCTTTAATATAACTCTGGGTATGTAAATGATCTACAGTAAATGAGCTCTATACAATCATGCTGGTTGTGGCAGCAATAAGGACACAAAAAATGTGTCTGTAAAAAGTAAGAGGAAGAAAATAACAGAGACCAGAAGAAAAACAGGCTTTTTTCTTTATGGTTTAAGAACCATCTAAATTTGTAGGTAAATTTTTACAGCCACTCAGTTCATCATGTATGACAACCATGGCTCAAAGAGTCACTTAAGAAAACAAGTCCGTTTTTCAGGTTGTGTCCTTATGCTAAGGCTACAAAACATTTTAAGCATCACTATACAACACTGATCTATTTACAGTAATTTCCCAATCAACTGTTCTCTCAGAGAAAATTAGTGAATCTCAGTGACTTAAGTCACCTGAAAGAGTAAAGCAACTCCTAAGAGTTAGTCTCCATATTCTACAAATGTCTATCATTTTCAAGACCAAAAAAGCCTTTTTCTTTCTCAAAGAAATACAGTATTACAATATTACTTAATCATTTAGCACTGGCATACTGCCTTGCTTTCAAACAAAAAAATGAGCCATTTAAAAAAAATTACATCATCATGTCTCTCTGCAATATATTAAACCTTTTTTTATTTTTTTTTACAACTTGATATGTTAGGGGAAAAGTTAACTAGTTTAAATCTTATTGGTAAATCATCTCTAGAAGAATGTCGGTGGATATTTAAACGAACAAACAGAAAGAGAAGCTGCAGTTATCTGTAGTGGCAGGGTAAGGAAAACAAAATGTAGTAAAACCCCGGCTGGAACGAGAGCCCTATGTGGGTCCTGCACTCAAGTCTTCTTGTTCGTTAGTTTATTTCTGAACAGTACACAGACTGGGTCATAGTGGTGTATCATAATAGTCTGGCAGCTGATCCATTGGATACTGCCGCTGCTGCTGCTGCTGTTGTTGTTCCTGGTGTTGTTTCATAATCTCCTTGACCTCTTCTTCAAGCTCTGGTGGGATGATGAACTGGTCATCTGGATCTGGCTGGGCTGGGGCTGCAAAGTAGCCCCCCGTTTTTCTGAGAGGTGCGTCAGTTGCTACTTCAATTAAGTTATGGCTCCTTTCCTGAGGAGCCACAGAACCATTGCCCCGTCGGCGCCCAATTGTACCAGTGGTGGAGTAATCTGCTTTCCTTGAAAGGCCAGTTTCATCCTCATTCGCACTAATGACGATGCCTTCATCGCTGGCTTCCACAGGCACTTGGAGCAGCTGCTTCTCCTTTGTTCGGCTGCAGTGGATGTCCACCTCGACTTCCACCCGGCTGCCATTAGTAAAGACACCCTCAATTGGCTCCTCATCATCACTGTCAAGGCCATTGTCAGAAAAGGCGCTGGAGAAGGTGGCGCTGGACAACTGCCTTTGGAAAGAATTGGACAGGCAGACTGGGTGAAGCATGCAGCGCTGTTCACTGGGGTATGCTGGGCTGTTTTCATTCATAGCTACCTGAGGGGGCTCATCAGAGGCTGTGGACCCCACCTCGCTGCTCATTTCCGAGGTGGAGATTTCGCTGCTAATCTCAGAGGCCATGCCGCTGCTGGATGACGGCATTCCCAAAGCATCCGTAGGTCTGTCTTTAATGACGACATTCACTGACTGGGGAAAGATGCCTGGGCTAGGAGGCGGGACTCCAGTAAGCTCACAGCAGCAAAAGCTGTCCTCCGTCACGTTGAGCTGAACCACCACAGCACTGATGCTGTCATTGTAGCCATAGCTCTGGGCCAACGTGCAAAGCTTCTTTGCAGCGGCCAGTGGTTCGGGCACATTTCTGACCTCTTCCACGGCCTCATCGATGGAGAGGCTGTCCCACAGGCCTTTGCTGCCGAGAATGAAGAACTCATCCTGTGGAGTCAAGGTAATGGACTGGACATGAGGGCGGGGCACAACACTTGGGTGAAGGAAGGTGTATCCCAAAATTCTTGTGGACTCTGTAACGCCATTTACTTTACCATCCTGAAATTTTAAAAAGATGACATGAAGTTGAGAATATACCAAGACAAAAATGCCTAGCATGTACATCTCTTAACACATTTTAGAAACGTCCATCTTCAAAACACCCTGTGTGGCAGCTAAACATCCCCTCCATTTCACAGATAAGGAGGCAGAGTGGTGAAGTTTTTTGGGGAAAAACAGATGATGTAGTCTCATCATATGGTGAGAACACTCTTTCCATTCTATTAGTATCTCTGGAGAACGTTAATCAGAAGCTAATGAAGTGAGACATTTTTAAGTCAGCAGGTCCAGATAATATGCATCCAAGAATTTTGAGCGCTGGCTCAGGTGTTCACTGGACTTTTAATGTTGATTTTCAATAAATCTTGGAGCAATGGGTAAGTTCCAGAAGACTGGAAGAAAGCTAATGTGCCTATTTTTAAAAAGGGTAAACAGAATGACCCGGGTAATTATAGGCCTGTCAGCCTGATGTCAATCCTGGGCAAGATAGTGGAGTGGCTGATATGGGATTCAATTAACAAATTAATTAAAAGAGGGTAATGCAAATAATGCAAAATCAACATGGTACACATTAAATGGATTAAAAATTAGCATGGTACACATTAAATGGATTAAAAACCGACTAGATGGTTGGACTGAAAATGGAAAATTGTCATCGCATGGGTGTTTTTCCAGAGGGGTCCCACAGGGATCAGTTCTTGGCCCTACACTATTTAACCTTTTTATCAATTACCTGGAAGGAAAGAAAATCATTACTGATAAATAAGGTAAAGATTTTGTCAGGGTTATTTTCAGTAAAAGTCACAGACAGGTTATGAACAAAAAATTCACAGAAGAAGGGGAGACGAGAGCCTGAGCTCTGGGACGGCGGCTTGGGACTCCAGGTCGCCCTGCTGCTCATGGCAGCTGAGAGCTGCGGGGCCCCCAGCTGGCTGACAGCTCCGTTCTCACCGCCCCAAGGTTGAAGCGGAAAAATGTCAGAGGTCTCTGAAATCATGGAATCTGTGACTTCCGTGACATAATCTTATCTGTACCAATAAAGTTTGCAGATGACACAAAAATTGTGGGGCGTGGTAAATAATGAAGACAAGTAATTGATTCAGAGAGATCTAGCTCGGTTGATAAACTGGGCGTAAGCAAAAAGTATGCTTTTTAATAAGGCTAAATGTAAATGTATACATCTAGGAACAAAGAATGTAGGCCAGACTTTCACGGTGGGGCATTCTATCCTGGGAAGCAGTGACTCTGAAAAAGATTTGGGGGTTGTGATAATCAGCTAAACATGAGCTCCCAATGTGAAGCTGTGGCCAAAAGAGCTAATGCAATCCAGGGATGAAGAACCAGGGGAATCTCAAGTAGGAGCAGAGAAGTTATTTTACCTCTAATATGTGGCACTTGTGTGACCACTGCTGAAATACAGAGTCCAGTTTGGGTGCCCACAATTCAAGAAGGTTACTGATAAACTGAAGAGGGTTCACAGAAGAACCACGAACATGATTAAAGAATTAGAAAACATGCCTTATAGTAACAGACACAAATACTTCAATCTATTTAGCTTAGCAAAGAGAAATGTAAGCAGTGACTTGATCATTTTTAAGTATCTTCATGGGGAACAAATACTTGATAATGGGCTCTTCAATCTATGACAATCCAGTGGCTAGCAGTTGAGCTAGACAAATTCAGACCGGAAATAAGGTGTACAATTTTGACAATGAGGGACAGCAAGGGCCATGGTAGATTCTTCATCACTGACAAGTTTTAAATCAAGATTGGATGTTTTTCTAAACTATATGCTCTAGGAATTATTGGGGGGGGGGGGGGAGGAAGGGCGGGAAGTCCTATGGCCTGAATTACGCAGGAGGACAGATGAGATCACAGTGATGCCTTCTGGCCTTGGAATCTATGAAGTGGCTTGCAAAAGGCTACACTGAGTCAGTGCAAGAGCTGGGATTAGAACTCAGCAGTTCATGGCTTCCTGTCTCATGCTAAGTCATTGAGATAGCATGTGAACTAAATACAAGTTACAGTTATGATGTCACATACACACATCCGTTATGAGGCACAAGGCTAACAAGTCTGTGTGTCTAGCACCCAAGAGGCTACTTGACAACTTAATGGTTCACAATGGAGCATATGACTGGGCAAATAAAAAGCTTAATGCTTCAGCTTGAGGCCTCTCCGGAAACGTTTCCATGGTATGTACAGCCACCACCTCACAGCAGCAGCTTGACTCCCATCGCACAAGGCTGGGCCTGGCTCCATGCTCCAGGCATCGCAACCTGGCTTGTGAGGTATCAACACCACTCAGGTTTTGTCCCATGGTCCTTCCGCAGTGAGAGCAGCTGTGGGCCTCTGAGTGGCACAAATTGGGTTGCAGAGCCTCCCACTTTGGAGGTCCTCTCAACCTGGGGGCCAGGGCAAACTGGGTCTTCCCCTGCCAATGGTACACATCGTACATTTGGGTGTGAGGTTCACTGCTCTGGCTAATAGACTCATGCAGCTACTGTCTTGTTAGCCAGTCCGATCTGTCCCTTCACACAAGATATTTTATCTTGTAGATGACACCCCACACATACGTCCACACTGTACAATTGCTGTGGGATCATTGTTATGGCTTCTCTCCTGCAGCTGTAAATTTATTATTTATCTCAGCTCAGCCCTTTGAAAAGTACAATTTAAAAATATTCTTTAAATGAAGCATGCAAGTCAAATACAGTCTGTGTTTTTCAGTCAGCTGAGCTATAGTGAAATGTTTTACATGCCCCAATTACTTATTACACTTTCTCTTAGATATGAGATTTCCCCAGGGGAGGAGGAGTAATATCTGAGAGGGAAAGCACCATTAAAAATGTGTATTTAAGAAATAAATTTATGTACTTTCAAATCCCAAGATTCTGGCTTGGTGAGAATCTGAACCGGCAGGATAAGGAGAGCAAGCATCTTAAGTGTTGTGTTTGGTTATCTGCCAGCCTTGTTTGGCATAACTGCAACCCTGCTAATTTAGAGCAGAACTGTGATGACAATGATTTATATTCATTTGGTCCAACTGATGCCAGCAATGGCCACTGCAGAACAAATAATCGAAGAAACATGAATGAAGACTAGGAAAAGGGAGCCCTTTAAAATGCCTCAGAACAGAAAAAACTTGTTGGCCTGTTAGGTTTCCATATTATAAATAAGCCTGACAGAATTGATAAGCCATCAAAGTGTGTGAAATCAGTGAGTGATTTTAAGATTGAGAGGAGGAATTCACTTCTCCTTTACAAAGGGACACACCAATAGCTCCTTGGTTATCTACAGTATATGATGGAGTGGCTCGCTTCAAGCATGTCACATTTTAAATTCTAATCACCCACAATCTTTGCTTGGCAGGATTAATAGATCTGTGCACGTACAGCAGTAGGCTAAGCATCAAATCCTTAGAGTAGGCATGTAACAGACTATTTTTAAATTTATTTTTTAAAAGGACAGGCTTCTCTTCTCTTTCTGCTTCTGACCAGTCCCTCATATGTATGTTTCTGTGTCAGCTGCCTGCCGGCTGGCTCTGTATCTTCCAAGGGAGGAGACTGGTTCTCTACTCTCTCTCAGCAGCTCACTCAACCTCCAATCTGTGGATGAGCACAGAATGGATTCCCTGTGCAGGAGCTGCAGTCTCTCTAGTACAGAGCTGCCTGCCAGAGCACAGTCCCATACCCACCACATGCAAGCTCATCAGACAGAAAAGGAGCCAGCTGTCAGCACCCTGGCTGGTCACATAGCAGGAAGGAGCAGAGTGAGTCTCTTATGGCAGAAAAGCCATCATATTTCAAGTTCTCTTTCTGCACCTTCCCATCCTGCACAAAGTGACTTGGATGGGCTCTTCATTTCTACTCCAGCCCAACAATTCCTCTTCCAGGTTAGTTTCCACATCTTCCTCTGTTTAACACCAGCATGCTCAGCCAGATGCCCTTGCAGATGAGTATCTCAGCAACAGCAATTGGACCATATGACACCAAACATACTGGAAAGGGAAGATGAAATTCCAGCACAACCACACCCCGGTCTTTAAGCTACAATTTATTATTTATATAAACAAGGAAATACGTTTGGTTTGTTGCTCAGAAT
The DNA here is from genome assembly GCF_026122565.2 of Emydura macquarii macquarii. Classification (NCBI taxonomy): domain Eukaryota; kingdom Metazoa; phylum Chordata; order Testudines; family Chelidae; genus Emydura; species Emydura macquarii. The sequence continues at coordinate 373,155 of NW_027132962.1, forward strand.
TGTCTTCAGAGCAAGCTGCAGATTACAACGTTCCCTCCACCTGCACCTCAGTTCTCTTACCTCTGTGATAATGGCCTTATGCTGTTTAATCCTCTTTAGCTCTTCTTCACAACTCATCACATAAGACCTGGACAAAGGCAAAGGTTTTCCATTCCTACAAAGAACAGTTTGGCACTTCCCCACATTTGCTGAGGTTAATGTGAAGCATCCACCTGGGTCCATGGGATCGTGTTTTATATGGCAAAGGACAGCAGAGCCTCCAAGTTTCTGTCCAGCAGTTCCAAGTTTCCTGGAGAGTAAACAAAGCAATTATTTGCTGATTAACTGGAAAAGTTGCATTATGAGGTGAGAGAAGAGAGAGAGGGGAGCAGGGGACCACAGTTAAGCAATCCAAATCACAGGACAGAGACTCTCAAGGTTCGCTGGTGAAGAACAAGAGTCTCCAGTTCAGATTGTGACTCTTTATACCAAAGCAGCGAAGAAGTTACATACAACTCATGGGCAACATGTTATTAGAATGGAGACATACCTCCTCCATCGGATCCATTCTAAACAAAAGAAATCCTCATAATCCCAATGCCACTGAATTAACATACATTGTGCCTCCCAAGATGGTTATAGCATTTTACCATATGATCCCTGCAGCAAACCTCTAAGGAGGTTAGGAAATTAAAGCATTAGGAAGCCATTAAAAAAGTTAAGGTAGAACTGAAAAATATAATCATTTAGGAACATGAAGCTTTAGTTTCCAAAACTGCAATATATTTTTTTAAAGAGCTGGAGTCAATGTTTTATTGCTTACTGCCACTCAGTTTTAAGTATTTAACAGTTGCTTTTCTGCATTTTCAGACTACTAAAACACCACTGTGAAGTATCTAACCTGAAGAAACTAGAACACTAGCAGTTATCACCATTAAAAAAACAAAAACCAATACTTTCCAATTGTCACTGGATTCATAATCACTAATTCATAAACCTATTAGCACACAAAATGTAACACCTTATCAGATACATTTAATATTTTAAAATTATTTTAGAAGGCCCTGGTTAAAGTTCAGCGACAAAACCTGACAAGCATTCAAAGTATTGTCTTGCTCATATTAAAACAATTAATCTACTCTCTATGGCATTTTACAATTTAATTTCGGATTTCGTTTAATGATTTTTCCACCTCTCTCTGCATGGGCTTTTAGCCATATTAACCTTCTTTGCAGGAACTGAACAACTGAACTATAAAATGTTCGTAGCTTTTTTAGCTCTTTTGTTTTAACTAATGGCAGGACTTTAACATAGAACCCTGAGGTGATAATATTCAAATTAAGTTTTCCAAAGTCTAATAAACGTTAGCATTTTTTACGTCCGCAATGTTTGAGAAAGAGAAATATTATACTACTCAATAAATGGATTCATGCAACTAGAACCAATACTATTTCTGGATTCTATGAAATGTTGATTAGCTTATTCTTTGACACACACAAAGAAATACCTTTCTGCAGCAAGACTAAATTTCCCTGAAATTATACCAAAGGGATGGACAAGACCAACGATTAGATACTTTCCTTATCTAATACCTAGGATTCTAATCATACTGCAGGATTCATTTCGACATCAATCAAAGTGAGGCAGTATCCCAAGCAATGATAAAAATGGGGAGCCGCAATGTTACAGAAGCAAAGGGCACAGTTCCCCTTTTTTTCTTGTGTACAGATGATTCCATTTGACCCTATTGCTCCTACTTCCTGATGTAGGAAGTGATTGTCTGACAAATGTGGTGCAGACAAGCCCTTACAGACACAGGAAATATACAGTCCTGCAGTGCGGACTATGCGGGGAGGGGGGACACGACACAATGTGGACTAAAGTGTTGTACTGTAACTACTCTGTGTTGTCCTTGCTAGCACAAACTAAAAGGGGCTTAAGTTCATGTTAACACAGACCTTTAGCGCACACAGCAATTCACACCTCCATAGTCCACATTGTGAGGCTCTGTAGACAACCTATTTGCATGTCTTCCCCTCTGTTTCTCCACCTTTTCCTTCCCTTTTGTCTGATCCTCTTCATTCTCTTTCTTCATTCAACTCTATTGCCCACAGCACAGTCTCTTGTACTCTCAAGAACAGCATACACTGGTTTTCAAATAACCAAAAATGTCTACTACAGTCATACTTATAGCACCATCTCTTTATGCCTGGCTCAGAGAATTCTATTTTAGGGTTGAAAATAAGCAATTATTTAAACAGTTAGAATGCATATCCTCAACAATAAATGTTGACATTATGATCTGAACTGGAGCAGAAGGACGGGATGAAACACACCGAGCTTTATGAGTTGTAGGAGGGGAAAGTTTAAAGATGATCAATCTCAGAGAACAGAAGTCACATCACTGAACAATGAGACTTTTAAAAAAAATTAAGCACATCTCAGAAAAGAGAAACTATCCATTCCCTGGCCATGAACATTTTATGGATGTGTGAGTCAAAGGGTCACAATTAAAGCAGTTAAGAATGTTTGCTAGTTAGTTACTGCACAATCATTTAGAAAACAGTGAATAAAGTCAGAGCTCTGGGATGGAAGCAAGTATGCCAACTGATCAGCATATGGAGGAAAATGACAAAAATTAGAGATCTGGGGTTAACCTCTGCATAACGATGAAAGTATTGATCATGTATTCCTCTTCGCTCTTCGTTTTTTGTAGTTCTTCTGCCAAGATGTCACTCATTGTACATTGCAGAAGATAGGGCACTTCCACATTGCGATCACCATCGAAGACTCCATACAGCGCCTCCCTGTTGTCACAGAAATTATTGGCTGAAAGAGCCGCCACACATAGTCTAAGGAAAAAGGGAAAACCGGAAATGGGTTTTTATTAAGAAAGCATGTGTACCATAACACCATTGTAACACTCCCCAATTCTTTTCTCACTGTTCCAACCAGGAGTTGAAGCCTGAAGGCAGATCACATTAAAATAAGCATCAAACCTTTCACAAGTTATGCAGTTTCACTTCATATCCTGGTGGTGAGCAACATAAGAAGCATTCATGGTAGTGTTAAATTCCATGGTGTGTGTAGAGAGAGAGAGAGAGAGAGAGAGAGAGAGCGCAACAAAAGTTTAAACAAAGGCCCCAATGATTTTTCAACTTTTCTGGCATATAAAGTGCAGCCTTTATTTTGTGAATTTTAAAAAATAAGTAGAAAAAACCCCTGAGACAGCAACTGCAGTTTACTCTTATATTTATCTATGAAAACTGAGGACGGGAAGCAGTAAAGCAAATATCTCTCCATACTGCCTCTCCCCACCACCCAACACTCTTCTATCAAATTAAGGAAATGAGTGCCTTTAGGAATGGGAGGGTAGTCCAGACTATAAGATCTTTGCCCTTCTGTTGAGACTGCCAACAAGGGATTTGCTGTGACAAAAGGTGACGTGGATGCATGCCTGCTGACAGCGATCATAAGACCAACCAAACAGCTGTCAGACAGTAATATTCAATCTACAAATTCACAAAGAAGGATATGCTTCCACCTCCATTTCCACTAAGCTACTGAAGCTAAGGAGAAAGCCTTCTGATCCCTCAGGACCTGGTATAAACCATCCCATACATTGCTTTGCGCTCACTGACTAGCTTCTCAATGTTGTAGTGTTAAAAAACAAGCATGTATGTAGAGGGTCAGCAAATTCACTGTATGAGCAACTGCTGCACACAGAACCAGTACATCAGCTAAGCCTTGGTTGCTGGTCACAACTCAAACTAACTTCATGCATGTAATGGTTCTTTTCAAATCCTTATTTTACATGCTGCATTGTGTAAATGTGTAGGGAGGGGAGAGCTAGGGGAGAGCTATTACCAAAATGCTACGTTTATGGAAATAGGACATCAGTTTAAACTGTCTTTACCCCTATGACCGCTTTAGAAGTAGTCGTTATTTGATAATGCGATAACCATTTTAGTTTGTTGATACATTTAATATAGTGCTGAGAACAAGCTTGCTGGCACTTGACTCGAGTGTCTGAAAACCGCAACTGGAAGTGCAAAAAGATTTTTAGAAGTTATTCAGGGATCATTAAAGTAAGCTGCATCATATAACCAGCAGCATATAAGTTAATGTATCTGGTCCTGAGATATTATTTGTAAATGGTTGTGTTAGTCATTAAAAAAGGACCAGTCAATAGTTTTTGAATATGCAGTGTAGGCCACTCCTCTTCCAGCAGCATCCCTGATTTGCTTGGGACACATGTTTCAGTGAAAGATAAAGAGGCTTTTCAAAGAGCGGAGATGCATTTAAGCACTCGGGTCTTTTGCAAATACTGGCATCTTATATAGACAAAATGTGTCAGTTACGCTTGTATCTTAGCAACTCCTTTGACAAAGAAGAAATATGAGAGCCAGGCAGGGGCTCAGTTTACAAATATAAGTCATGCCATGGCCTCTGCTTTTGTGAGAAAAATGTCCCCAACTAACTTTCTCATAAGAAAAGAGCTTCTTTGTAGGATTTTTTTTTTTTTTTTAAATATAGAAGTGTTCCAGCAGCAGAGCATCTCTCTGCTGATACCAAACCAGGACTTACTTGTTCTTAACTCCTGAAGCTTCAGTATAACCATGACTCCACACTGCTGGGGCTCCTGAAGCATCGCCAGCTGAGGGCTGGTCAATCTTGAAACAACGAATGTTACTGCAATGAGAAGGGGAAAGAAAAAAGCCCAATGAATTGTTTAATATACTACAGAAATTTAGCTCTCAGTTTCAAGATAGTAATGACTTTAAGGCAGCTTTTATTGGCCCAATTCTAAAAATGAGATACCCCTGTTAGGAGAAATAATTAATCGGATGGATAGAATGTTATCCATCATAAGAAGAACAGGAAAAAAGCAAGTAATAAGCAGTTCCAGACATGTCTATTTCGTTCTTGTTTACCTTAACTTTCTATCTTTTCTTTTCTCAGATATTTGAAACTTATTCTTGGCTTTGCAAAAACACAAGCAGAATTTGTTACTAGTTTGAGAAGATGGAGAGGAGGCATGGGGAAAATCCTCTAACTTAATGCATTTCTTTTACCCATTTCCTTTCTGCATTCTATTTGTACTGTATTAAAAGGACAGCTCCCATAGCACCACCATAGCCAACTTTCCCTCCCTCAGCCCCCTCCCATGTTTTATCAGCCACAAGCTGATAGAGCAGTATTCTAAAATTGCTTATGAAAATGCCTAAAAGCTAACAGGAGGATACTCTCCCTTCCAAGTGCCTTCAGGTCTGTGTTCTAGTTGTAGGAATTGCCATTCTCTTCCCCCTCACTCTGTAGTGGTAGCTTCTACTTAGTTAATCTTAGGGAGGAGGGGTCCAATCCCTATCAGTGCAATCTCTGGTCTGAATTTATGGAATGCAGCACAATACAGCCTTTACAAGGGGCCAACCCCATCTGTTCAAATCCATCTTTTCATACTGCTACTGTATGTGGAGGAAAAAACCTGACCCCCTGTTGTTTTGCTCCACTGGCAGTTAAGCAAGTTCTCAACAGAATGCAACATCTTCAAAGGCACCAGAGCCTTTCAGTGAAATAAATGCATTATAAAAGGACAACCATAAAAGGTCTGACTATTTGCTCTATTTAAATGTGCATTTCTCCCTACCCAAACCCTTGCTGCCTGTTAAAACTGAGAAACGCTAGGAAATTTTGTGTGCACAATCTGCATGGCCTTGGAACTCTTCCTCAAACAATTTAAATTAGGGCCATTGTAACTGGATCAGAGTCTTTTCCTACACAAATAAATAAGTAGGACATGCACTTGCCAGAGCACATTAAAAACAAAGAAAAACTCCTCAAGTAATGTTCAAACTATTGATGTTTACCTGTTAGACTCTGAGTTTCACACCCTTCTACGTGTCAGAAGGCAAACTTAATATATTTCTAATGCACCTGATAAGAACAGTCACCAATCAAGAAAAAATCAGCCCATTTTTAAGTAATTTTACTTGCAATTCTATATAAACTGTATACAAAATTCAATTTACAGCAGATATTCAAATGGCTCAACCCTATACTTGTTTTCCAGGAAGTGGAAACTTGGAATCTAAATGGATTTCTGAGAACTGAATTTGCCACCTCTCACCCCTTTGGCACTGACAGGCCAAGGACTCTCATGGCATTTAGCAATAGCATTCAGTACTGGAGAAATTCCAAATCCCAGTCTCAAAGTTCCATAGAACAAAAAAACCCACTTCTTTAGAACTATTTGCATATTTCCTGTACATTATAAAAAACTATTTTGCAGTACAGTAAACCTGAATACCTTTAGTGCATAACTACACCCACAAAATAAAGTGAAGTAGGACAGTCATGACCTAATGACTAGGCTTGGATTCAGAAACTATTAGATTTATGCTAACTTTAATTTGGAGGGTTACTTAAGATGGGGAAAAAGTCTGCATTTTCATGCCCTATTTATCATCTATTTTACCTTTCACCACTTTCTCACACTTGGAAAAGATTATACCAGATCTAGGCCTGTAGCAGTTTTCTGTTTTTCTAATTCTGTCCCTTTGGAGGCTCCTGTAGTCTCCAAGGTGGTATTACTTTCCACCTGGTGTCCTAAACTGGTCTCTTTTGGATCCCCTCCCTTTAAAATTCCCCCTCTGGAGAGTTACTCCCTAGTGTGTTTAGTGACCCTTTTATTGGTAGTGATTTGCTCAGAACAGAATTCTAGTAGTCAGTGCCATCAGCAGCTAGATTGTCTATCTACAATATTGTCTATCTACAATAGACTTGAAACAATGTGATCTTCTGTCATGAACAATACACACAGAATGAGGAATTTCACACATCTTCACTGCGACTGACAGCCAATTGAAAAAAACAAGCAGTGATTCCTTTGCATCTTCAGTAACTGGACGTAAAGCAGAAAATGGACAAAAAAGGAGTCAGGAGCTGGACCTTCCTGCCAGCAGACTGCCTATTAGACCAGCGATACTCAGATTGAGGCTTCTGAGCCACAAGTGGTTCTTTAATGCATCTCCTGCTGCTCTTTGCAGCACATATTAAAACGCTGTGGGATTTAATTATTAACCCATCCAAGTTTTAACCAATCAGGTTGGATAACAACATAGTAAAAGCAATGAAGTTATCAACTTACAGCAAAGTTAATAACTTTTTGCTGTGAGAGTAACAATATATATAATACTAAAGTAAATGAAACCATGAATTCACACTATTGTGTCTCTTTTGGGTAGTGTTGATCGTTGGCTCCTGAACCACTGAGGTCTGAGAATCACTGTACTAGACACTTCTAGGAGATAGCAATAACCCACCCTATACCAGGTAGGTAGGGCAACAACTTGAGAATGTTCATGTCCATTCATGCAATGGAATGATGATGTGCTTAGATTTTCAGACACCACTGGTAATTTTTCCTCAAACAAAAACAAATATTAGCCCTTGTTTAAATCTAAGATTTCCTCTTCTAAAATAAATTTTAAAAAGGATAGAAATAAGGGTTGTAGCATTTTTTTTTTTTAAAAGTCCTCTAATTTTTTGGCAACATCCTTGTAACTGTACATACATCTCCCAAAATCTTCATACATATTAAAAAAAGCAGGAATGCACAATTGTTTTGGGGAAAAATGTTTCACCATGAATGAAAATAAAATGAGATTGTTACCCATTAGAAGCTTAACAGAACACAGACGGCAGAGATGTCTTTCAGTATAGAGTGGGATATATCAAAAGAGTACTAAATTCAGCAGTGTTTTGTGGCAGGAGTACAACAAAGACTGAACAGCAACTATCCCCTTGCCTTAAATAATTGCAGCATGTGGGGCTAGTCAACATAAGAAGCAACAAGATTATTCTAGCAATACTGGATAATTTAAAAGCTCTTGTGGGGAGATCTGAGTCTTGTGATGCACTGTTAAAAGGGCAGTGTCAGGTCAAATTCGACTCTTAAAAATAAAATTGTTTAGCTTGTTTTTATTGTCCAAACTGAGAAGTAAAAATTAAACAAACAACTTAAATAGTGAAGAGTAACTTAAAACTGAAGGAATTCTGTGTCTAATATACTAAAATTATTTTTAGTAAACAAATTTAACATGAAGGATTACTGGTGAAAATTTTAGAACAATCAGAACTCAACCTCTCGCTTTTATCCTTTGTTATTGGCTGAGAATTCTTGGTGAACAATGTACCTTGAGTTTAAGAGTGAGACTGTCTATCTAGTAAAAACAACTTAGTCAATCACAGCCCACAAAAGCTTATGCCTGCAGAAATTAAATTTGTTAGTCTTTAAAGAGCTACAGGACTCTTGTTGTTTTTGCTGTATACAGACTAACACAGTTACCCCTCTGTAACGGTCTATTTAGTATTTACAGCAGAGGTCTGAGTCAGGATACTTGGGTTCGATTCTTGGTTTTGCTACAGACTACTGACCCTGGGTACACAACCTCTATGCGTCAGATTACCCATCAATAAAATGAGGGTAACAGCTACCTCACATTGTTTGCAGAGAGCTTTCAGTAAAAGTTCTAAAATTACATTTCTACAGCATTAGTTATAGCATTTTTAGAACTAATAATTTCCATGCAATCTGTACGGTGGATCTCTGTTGCACATCTTGCACTTGTCATCCATATGTGGATCAGGGAGATTTGCCATTGTAAAGGACTTAAGCATAATTCAATTACCATCTTCAGAAGTCATCTACAGAACAGACATATTTATGCACTGCTGATGTGGTAAGGTAACTCCTAAAATAGAATAGGAGAACTCTCCTGATTTACTTGCCTTGTTTGCTGTACAGTGCTGACATTTATTTTCAACTATCAAACCCTTGCCTTACGCTCCCATTTAACATAGGTTACTTGTCTTAAATAACTTTATTTAGTTTAATGCAATAAGATACCAAGAATTAATTTCTAAAAGCAAATGAATTTAGTGTGAACTAACAGACAGATGACATTTAATACTGTGCTATTTGTCTTCAAATTGTCTAAAGTAAGTTACATAAACAGTTGCTTAACCTTTAAAAAACCTAAACTGTTTCCAGAATCATGTTTAAGATTTGGGTATCTATTTGGTCCTTAATTAGCTAACAGGCTGGAAGGGCCAGGCAGGCAAAGAGCCTCAGAGCTGGTGTAGATAGCTCTGGCCTCCTGAATGTTAAAGACTATGAGAGGCTTGAGGCAGAACCACTATAACACCTGCCCCTCCCATCCTGATGAGACAAACCCCAGGATACTCTGTGGAAGGAATAAAAAAAATAGGCTCAAAATAAATTGCTTATCTATGTAGCAACCCAGTTTTTTATGGTGGCACACAACGTGGTAAGTGCTTTCCAGACATTCATTAAGGGATGTTCCCTGCTCTAAGGAGCTCTCAGTCCAAGGACTGAAAGAACCAAAACAAATACGGGATTTCTATACAGGACTACCAAGCTTCACTGCAGCCAGCATGGCAGAAGTGGGTCTTTAAGAGACAAGTACGGACAGGGTAATCAGAAAAGTCATGCAAACAGTCACGTGGAAAGCAGCACAGGTGATTGTGAAAGGTGACAATGAGTGGACAAGGGAGGAAACCAATAGCTTCAAGTTACATAGATCTCACTAGTGGGGAAAAAAAGTAATGCATTTTGTTTGGATCCAATGATAGAATGACAAATTACTTCAAATCAGCCCAACAGTAAGTATAGCTGTTTTACTTAGCAATGATATTTGACAGCAATTGTATTTATTGTGTGTGGGTAAAATAATTCCGTTTAGAGAAGGCTTAATTTTCTGAATTACCTACACATTTGTTCCTTTTTGCTGCTCTAGCAATAAAAAGCTGTACTACTTGAAGATAGATGCATATCTTATGCTTGGGTACTGGGTTCTTGTCCCACATGTCTTTGGAGTCATTCTACTGCCTATATATTAAAAGATGTTTTACTTACTTCAGCAACTCTAGGGTTTTGTGATCCAGGACTAGTCTGGGGTTTCCAGTAAGGTCAAGTTCCTGTAGTTTTGGAGGCAAGTTTTCAGGTAATGTGATTTCACTCAGTTCATTGCAGCTCAGGTCCACACACTGCAGAAAGAAGGGGGAAAAGTGAAGAGAGGGAGAGAACTTGGAGAGGGACCTGTAACTTTCTGGCTAACTGTAAAAATATACATGCCTTACACATGACAAAAGGCTGAACCCAAAATCTGACAATCCATTTACATAAAGCTCTTACTCAACACAGTATGGGAAAATTCTTCTCTAATCTTCCAAGACATCACAGGACAACTGAAAATACGTTTGCTCCCCTCCCACTTCTTACCAGTATTAATGTCTGCAGCAACACAGGTAAGGGTAGGGTGGAATGATTTAAATTAGCAACTAGGAAACCATGATTTAAATAAATGTTAATTTTGTTTTGCATTTGTACTTATTTTCATACAGAAAAGTTGATTCTCATTGGTTCATAGCCATTAAAATGTGTTGATTTTCAATAAAGTATATATCCTTTACACTAAATTTGGTACTTTCTGTGGAACAGAAGGATACACTTTATCCATACACATTTACTTAAGCAATTACATAGATTAACATACATAATTAGTTTCTTAAATGTGTGTGTATGAAAATGATAAAATGAGGCATTTCCTTTTCATTAGATTAGTATTTTTTACTTGTGAATTGTGTTGAGCTCTACTCAATGGAATGGAATGAATGGAAACTGGAATTCAATTAAAAATGCACAAAAACCAGCATTTAGACATTTGTATGAGTTAAATAAAGCCACCTTAAGTGTGATGGATACATAAGAAAATTTTTAAAACTTGTTTAGCATTTGAAACTAAGCAATATATTAATGAAGTATTATCTGTAGTTAATTAACTGAACTGATTGTTTCTGATCACCATACTCAAAGATTTTAGAACTAGAAGATCTTGTTCTCTTACACCTACTTTTTATTCAGAGATTGGAAGAGGAAAACAAGCTTTCCTAATTCCCAATTGATTTCTCGACTTTAAATGAACTAGTCATTTAACTCAACTAGCTGAAAACTGAAATGAAAAATATATTCTCTCCATACCTGCAAAAGAGGCTGTCAAAAACTAGTTTAGCACTTCAACCAACTCTGGTTATAGGGGCTGAGCCAGTGACTTCCACTAGTTCAGTGGTTTTACTTTCATTCAAACTTCAGCAGCAAACATACTATTATTTTTTAAAAATTTAATAAGTGATCAAGATTACAGTTTAGTTCAACAGGTTGTCAAAATTTTGACTAGATTTGTTTTTAAAAAGAAAAATGTATTAATTTAAATACAAAAATCCACTGTGTTTTGTTTTTTTTTAAAAAAATCAAATTTTTATCCACCCTACGTTAAGGGTCAGGTCTGCTGTTCATACACGAATGCAAGTATCCTATTGGATACATCATATATTATGCAATTTTTAAAAAGGTACATTTAATTTTAAACAAAACCTATGCTAAATCGAGAACAACTCATGAAAAGAGAATGACTTCAAAACATTTTTTTGCAATGTGATGGATAAAAAACAATAGATGCAATGGATCCGAACTTCAGTGACTGGAACATAAGATATCTTACTTGGGAGTCAATACAAACTGGCTTGGATATGAGAACTGATAAGGATTGAAAACTGGCTAAAAGGTGTTATAAATGGCAAACTATTATGTTGGGAGAAGTGGAGCAAGCCATTAGCAATATTAAACTTAGTTTTAATTAACATGGTTAAATATCTTGCAGACAAATATAAAATTTGTAGCTGGTACTATATTGGGAACTGTGCGGGGCACCAATAAGGATAGAAAAAAACCTAGAAAATCTAAAGAGAACAAAAAACAAGCAGGCAAAAAGACCGTTACTGATCCTGTGTAGTAACTGAGGTTCTAGATGTGTCCCCCCCATGGTTACTCTACTGTAGGTATGGCAGTGCTCCTGTGCCTGGGATTAGAAACCTTCAACAGTAGTACCCATTGGCCCACATATGTGCTCCTCCCTGTCTCGCGCTGTGAATGGCACCTATATATAGCACTGTGCTATATATATATAGGGAAGTGGGAGGCGCTTGATAGAGATATATATAATCTCTATCAACAACCCCTCACTTCCCTTTCTACCACAGAGTTTATATGTCAGCTCCAAAGCAGAGGAGGAGGGTGGGTAGTGGAGCACCCATAGGGACACACATCTCAAAGAACCTCCGTTACCATACAGGGTGAGTAACGGTCTCTTCTTTGACTGATGTCCCTATGGGTGCTCCATTGTAGGTGACTATAAAGTAGTTCCCCTAAGTTGGGAGGCTGGGGCTTCGGAGCAGCATTTAATGTGGAGGACAGGACAATGTGTTCCAGTAGGGCATCTAAAGCTGCCCCATGAGTAGTGTAGTGTAGAGTAGCTGCCCCATTGTGTAGTGATGCCTATGTGGCCGCTTTGCAAATGTCAGCAATCAGGACATTGTTGAGAAAGGCAATCGAGGTGGAGAGAGAGAGAGGATGGAGCATGCTTGAGTTTCAAGAGGAAGTTGTCGATTGTGAAGTTGGTAGGTTAAGTGTATACACTGCGAGATTCACTTGGAAAGGCGTTGCTTAGAAATGTCCATGCCTTTCGATCTTTTGGCCATTATTAGGAATAAGCGTTGCGATTGTCTGAAAGGTTTAGTTATGTTTAGGTAAAAGGCTAATGTTTGTCTGACGTCCAAGGTGTATGACGCTGCCTCCTGCTGGGAAGCAGAGAAGACGGATAGGTTGATTTAGATGGTACCTTTAATTTTGGACATGGATGTAACGTAGCCTTATCTTTATGAAAAATCCTGTACGGGGGATATGCTATGAGCATGCCAATTTCTCCTACTTGCTGGACAGAGGTGATAGCGACAAGAAATGCTGTTTTCATGGATAAAGGACAGTGGTCTAGTAAGAGTGTAGGACCAGGCCAGGGTCCCAAACTGGAGTGGAATCCCATATGAGAGGGTACAGATTTTTGGAGGCCTTTCTGGAATCATTTCATGAGTGGGTGGGTGAAAACGGAGTGGCTGTCTATATCAGGGTGAAAGGTTTGATGGCAGCTAAGTATACATGAATGTAGCTGGTGGATAACCCCCATCTTTTAAAATGTAAAATATAATCTAGGAGGAGCGATAATGGAGCTCTCATTATCTTGACATGATTGACACCAGGATTAGATTCTAGTACATTTTGGAAGGCAAGTGTGTTGAATTATGTCACATCTGCTATTCAAGAGTACTTCTTTCACTGCCTCTAAACAGGTCATTTCTGAATCCTGAAACCATGGAGGAGCAATGCCTTAGATAGAGTAGTTGTGTATCGGGATGGAGGATTCAACCCACATCCTGTGAGAGGGACTGTGGAGTTGGTTGCAGAGTGATTGGAGGACATGCCATGCGAATAAGGTAAGTATACCAGATCTGTCACAGCCATATTGGAGCTACAAGGATGACTCAGGCTCGGGCCCCTGGGATCTTGTTGTTTAGTCTGAATGGAAGACTACACTACACTCATTGTCTTGGGAGAATCTCCTGCTCATTGAGTCTGTTGGGGTTTTCTGGTGTCCAGAGAGGTATGCGGCTGGGATGCTGATGCCATGTTGGATACACCAATTCCATAATTTCAGGGCTTCTGAGCACAGAGCATGGGACCTAGCTCTACCTTGCCTGTTGACGTAGAACATGCAGGTGATATTGTCCATCATAACTCTTACAGTGTGATGTCTGATCAATGGTAGAAAATGTTGGCAGGCATTGAGGACCGCTTGTTGCTCTAGGAGGTTGATCTGCAGAGTGGATTTGGTTAAGGACTATCTTCCCTGCATTGTGTGTCTGAAAGTACGCTCTCCAACCGACTAAGGAGGCATCAGTTAGTATCATGGTTGGTGCTGGTTGAAGGAAAGGGACCCCGACACAGATGTTTTTGGGTTGTGTCTACCAGAGGAGTTCTTGACCTTGATAGGTATGGATAAGACCTTGTGAAGGCTATGTCCGAGAGATACATAGACTGTACATAGTTAGGCCTGGAGACAGCGCATGTGCACCATTGGATACATTACCACCTAGAGACACATCCTGGTTGAGATCTGGGAACAGGTTCTCACCGTGCACATGAGATTGACTATTGCTGAAAATCTGTGAGGTGGGGGGAAATGTCTGGCTTTTACGGTATCCAATTGTGCCCAGATAAACTCCAGGTGTTGCACCAGAGACAATTTTGATTTTTCTAGGTTTATACAAAGATCAAGGCTTGAAAAGAGGTCCATTGTCAGTTGTACAGCTTGAAGGACATCAGGTTTGGACGGGCCTTGAGGAAACAGCCATCTAAGTATGGAAATATGACATGCCTTGTTTGCGTAAGCAGGCAGCCACTATCAGGAGGACTTTGGACCCTCTACAGCTCCCCAAGTAGTCTCCAAAGGATAGTACCCTGTATTGGTAGTGGTTGGTCCCTTGATCAATTGGAGGAACCATCTGTGGGCAGAGTATATTGTGATGTGAAAATATTCATCTTGGAGGACAAGGGCTGAGAACCACTCTCCTTTGTTTCAGTGCTCGGATAATGATCAATAGGGTAAGCATCTTGAAGCATTCAATTTGACGAACTTGAGGTTTTGTAGGTCTAGTATCGGTCTCCACCCACCAGATTTCTTTTGGATTAGAAAATAATGGGAGTAAAAACCCTTTCTTCTGTGTTGGGACGGGACCAGCCCTATGGTTCCCAGTCAGGTGGTTTATTTCTTCTCGTAGAACATGTTCATGAGAAGGGTCAGAGGGAGGGAGGGTGGGTGGGTGAAATAGACAGGAATGGGATAGAGCATCCTTCTTTGATGATCTCTAGGATCCACTTGTCTGAAGTAATTAGCTTCTATGATGGATAGAAAGGGGCTAAATGGTCACCAAACTGGTGGGATGTTGGAGATGGCTGTAGTGACTGGAACAATGGGAGGCTTCTCAGGGCCTCAACCAAACCTTCAAAATTGTTCTTTGGTTAAAAGCATGGGGGAAAGAGTCCCTTGAGGAATTGAGTGTCTGCACTTCATAGGGGATTACTGTTGTCGGCATTGGGCGTCATATTGTCGATGAGGGGTAAAAGGATCTCAAGGGAGATTGGTATATCCCCAGTCATCTCTTTGATGCTGGTGTATAAATGCTGAGAGAATGGAAAGTCACCTCGAGAGTCCTTTAAGGAGTGCAAGGACTCGTTCTGTGAAAAATTTGGGACCCCTCAAAGGGAGGTCTTCAACAGTGATTTGTACCTCCTTAGGAGACCTGAGAGGTGTAGTCTCATGACTATGGCTGTCGCAATCGAATGTGCAGCTGTGTCCGTGCAATCTATGGAGGCTTGTAAAGTCGTACAGGCTAAGAGGTGTCCTTCCAATACAAGTGCCTGGAGCTGGCTCCTTCTTGTTATCAGGAAGGTCTTGATGGAATTCCTGTATCTTGGAATAGTTGAGATAGCTGCATTTGGCATGAGAGCCTCATAGTTGGAGATGTGGATTTGGAACATGCAATAAGCCTTGCGGGCTAATAGGTCCAGTCACTTCCAATCCCTGTCATAAGGGGTGGATCTTGGGTTGTATTGGCGCCCCTTTTTGTGCATGCCATTGACAGCCAGGGAGTTTTAAGTGGGGTGAGAAAAAAGAAATTCCATGTCTTTAGTGGGGACATAACATTTCTTGTCTGTCTGCTTGCAGGTTGGTGCACCTTGGCCGGGTTGAGAAGGTCCTCATTGACAGGGAGGGCTATCTTCCCTGATGAAGTGGCATGCAGGATGTCAAACAGATTGTCCTGCTCTTCTTTCACTTCTTCCAGAGAAATCTGGAGGGAATCTGCTATCCCGCAAAACAGCTCCTGAAACTGTTTAAAATAATCTGCTGACATAGGCGGGTGGAGGCTTGATAGCCTCATCAGGGGAAGAGGAGAAATGGAGTGGTGATATAACCTCCGCTGCTTCTTCCGTGTCCACTTTTGGGAGTGGATTGGGCTCTGATAGTTGGCGAGCATGAGTATATCTCCAGCTTTGTTCTATGGGAGGCTTCGGAAACTGATCTGTACATGCCCCACGGATCCCAGTGTGGCCAATATGGAGGGAGTTGCATCCATGCAAGTCTGTACCAGGAGCCTAATCCAGTTGTGGATAGCGAGGATGCATAGATGACACTTTCTGTGCCTATCCCAAACATGAGGATGGGACAAGATAATCCTCCTCCTCTTCCTTGCTGGAAAAAGGTGGTACTGTCCTTGGAAGGTAAAGAGAGCAATGTTGAAACTCTGGAGAAGACAACGGAGGTGAAGAGAGCTCGTATTGGAGTAATGGTGACTCAGGTATATCAAATATCATCAGGTCCTTAGGTAGAGAGAGAAACATCATCGGCACCGGCAGTTGCAGCGGTGCTGAAGGAGACATGCAGCATTCTCTGGAACAGCCAACGGATGGAGTTGAGTACTTGCTTGGTGCGGACAGAGATGTTGGTTCTGGCGATTCTGTCAGAGCCGTAGTGCCCAAAGCTGATTTGGTTGGGGTGGTTGACTTCAGTTTTGAAGGTGTCACACCGCGTTCCCGGTGCAGAGAGACAGTGCCATCACCTGTAGGTCTGCCCATTTAGGGTCTTTAGACCTCTCTTTAGCTCCAGTGCCAGAGGCACTCTGATGGTCCCTGGATCTACATATCATTGCCGAAGATATTGAGACTACTGACCTCTTAGGGGATGGTGTTCTGACAGGCAGTTTCTCAGATGTCAAAGAGAGCCCATTTTTTCCTGTCAGCGTGGGTAAGAGGGGATTTCCTCTTGGAAGGATACGGTGAATGGAGGGTCTGTGGACAATATAGTGGAGCATGAGAGCTGTATGGGGGAAGTGTCCAGACCAGGGTCTGATGCTGGTCACAATGATCTCTCCATGAGGAGAAGTCTCAGTTGAATGTCGCGGTCCTTTCTGGCACTGTCAGTTAGGTTGTGACAATGGGTGCACTTCTGTGCGACATGTCCCCCTCTCAGGCAGCGGATGCACTGTGGGTGACTGTCGCTTACCAGAAAACACACCTCTTAAACCTCGGTGAGCTGGGTATAAGGGTGAGGGAGAAAGCTTCCCCGTCAGGAAGGGCAGGAGGGCGGAAAATGGAATATTAAGTTACGAACTAACGGGGAGGGTAAGAGGAATTTTTTTTCTCTTTGTTTAACAAGGAGAGGATGGTGAAGGAAAGGAGTAACTACTAAACTAAGCTAAGTTAAGTTAACAGGTAAAGCACTATCTAACAGCTTAAAGGACAGACGCTTTCTGCCCTGGATTCCGTCCAAGACCAAAGGCAGTTGAGAAGGAACTGGGGAGTAGTTGGACTGCACAGAGCTATACATACCAGACAGAGGAACGTATGTGCAGTCCAACAGGCACTGATACTGGAGATCTCAGATCCCAGGCACAGGGGGTGCTGCCACACCTACAGTGGAGCACCCATAGAGACATCATTCAAAGAATAAAACCAATTTGCTCAGGAAAAATAAAATAAAAGTCAATACTGTGGCACTGTCTAGATTAGGGGGACTTTTTAAAAGTATTATTTAATATCAGTATTGCAAGATCACAATAATTCATATGGGATATGCCAGTGGTTCCCACCTTTTTGGCTTGAGGGTCACAGATATAATTTTTACAACCCTTAAGGGCCACCAGTCTCTGCCAGCAGGCCCCTCCCCACTGCAACCAGACAGAAGGAGTTCAGCGAGGAGGCTGCCTCCTCGCAGATCTCCCATCTCCCTGGCTGCAGCAGGGAAACCGCATGTGTCCTGTAGCCCTCTGCGCACCACCTGGGTCCCTAGATAGTGGCTACCTTCTGCAGCCAGGGGTCAGGAGAGCAATGCTCCCCTCCCTCTGGCTCCAGCAGGAACCCCAGCATCTATGGACCTAGGCGGAGTGCTTTGCCATGCTCCCTGCGACAGACCGGGGAAAGGGAACGCTGATCTCCCATCCCTTTGGCTGCAGCAAGGAGCCTGCACCGGTCTTTTAGGCCTGCGGAAACACGCTCCGTCTGGGTCCTTAGGCAGCGGCTCCCTTCTGCTGCCAGCAAGAGGGGAGCCGTGGGCAACTTTCGGCCCCTGTGCCACAGGTTGGGAACCACTGATCTAAGCCTAGGAGAACTGAACCAGAATTTGTCCAGGTGAACAAAAATGGTAGAAATCTCAGAAAAACAGCTGTTCTATTGATTTTTTTCTGTTTTTCCCTCCCATACTACACCCAGGGTCCTGCTGACTAATTGTAGTTTCCTTTTTAGGAATAGATCCCTACTTATTACTCCTCTGGCTTTTCAAGGTGATGACAACACACTACCCTTTATTCAATGCTCCTTTCCACGTTTAATGGAAAACAAAAACAAAACTCTGAAGTCACAGGACTGTCTGAGGTCTGAATAATAACTTTGATTTGTCTGGTTATAGTGCTATATATTGCACCTATAAATACAGCAGCGCCTTGTAGCAGGAGCTCTAATCCTTTGGCACCAATGGGCAAAAGTTTTGTTACCAGGCTAGAATGATTTCTTTTAATTCTCTGCAGCCTCTGTCCCAAAGGATAACAAGCATTTAGTCAGTTAAATCTAAATATCACTCTATTCCATATCCAAACAGGAAAGAACGAGTATCTAGTTCTGATCATATCACAGATTTGGATTGCCTGATGTGTCATTTTAAAGCAAAAAGTACCAACCCAGTCTGTATGGCACCAAGATTACTCAAAGGTACATAGATTTCCACTCTGGGTCAGGCAGACACACACCCTCTCCCCCATATTCCCTCCAAATTTAGTTTGGGAAAGGAGAGGAGACAAATGAAGGATCAATATTCAGTATATTTATTCCAGGCTATGTATGATAATGAGCACCAAATCTGAGCATGAGTCAGCCACGAGCCTGGTAGCTCTCCAGCCTGTGCCTATTCCAGTCCCATGCGCAAGCCACAGCCGGTCACACAGCAGTCCTGACAGCATGACACCTAGTAATAGCATCTTGTCTATAGCTCATTACATTATTCCCAGTTGGGGTTGAAGATGACTGTGTTAGTGTGGTGGAGCTATTATAGATCGGAGAACAGCTGTCAAAAGTTAAGATTCTCTTCTCCAAAGAAGTCCTACTTGTAAGAGATCTTCACTGCTACTCTAAATCTCAACGGGATAACTCTATAAAGACCAAGAGAGCAAGACAAGGAGAAAATGCCAAGACTGTCAAGTGTTCCAAAAGCAACCGTATAGTAAAGCGATTCAATCACAACAGTTATTTCTAGAAAGACACCCTGTAATTACAGCAGAAGAGTTAGATACTCTCAACCCAGGATATACACAGTGAACCCAACAAGGTAAATCTAGACCCAGCCAGAAGAATGAGTCAGGACAATTGAACTTTTCTTAAGTATGCAATAACATATCCCAATTGGTTTGACCCAGAAAGCAGAGCTATGCTGCTAGGATATTTCTCCTTTTTTATAACAATTTATTTTCAAGCTTACAAAATTCAAGGCAGATGGGAAAAATGAAAAAAAAAATTTCTAAAGGTAAGTTTCAAACATAACACATGGAAACTCCCATTAGGTACATACAGGGAACAGAGACCCTAAAGTTGGGGATCACCACGATGAGTGCTGCTGGAGACATCATTCAGCACCCATTCTCTGTCTACATGTGGCACTCCTCCTCCCATAATTTAAAGGGGGAAAAAAATCAGCAAAAGTTAAAAACTCATTGTCTGGGTGGTTTTATGAAGTGCACTGTACTCAATCTCTGCTAATCAAGGTACATATTTTTTCTTGTATCCTCATAGTGAAACTCCTACCAATTCTCCACCCTGTGAGTGCTAGAGATGATAATCTTGGATCAGCTAAGTGACACCATGCTGAGGTCTAGTCTAAACACAAAGCTTACACTGTCAGAGTCAGAGGTTAAGCCCAGATCATCTAGACTAACCATGAGTAGATCACTGGCCACCAACACCGCCCAGCACCTGCATAGTAACTCCAACAACCAATTCAACTAAAGGTGTGATTCAAACTGATTTAATTCATTCAATGCAAACTTGGGAGGACTTTCCTAAAATGATTTTTTTTTAAAAGCATAACAATGAGCAAGGTTTAAATCAATTTAAGAGAGCGTCCACACAGGCATTAGCACTGATTGAACTAAATCAATTTAAGAGAGCGTCCACACAGGCATTAGCACTGATTGAACTAAATCAAATCAAATTTTGTGTCAAGGATGTGTCTTTTTGCCATCCTTGTGAAAATTCATCCAAATTCACTGAACATGCTCAATCCCCTCAAAGCTCTTAGTGCTGATCAGACTGCAACATGCACCATCCTGCAAAGCAACAGAGAATGCTCCCTCCAGCCCAGGACTACAAGGCCAGAGCCAGACTTTCCCTGTTATGGCTTCTCTGGGCCAGGGCCAAAAGCAGGGAGCCTGTCACTCCTATGCTCCCAGTGTCTCCTCTGCTGACACCCAGGCAACATGGAGGAGGAAGCGGTCAGATTCTAATGCAGAAGGGACAAAAGGCAGACTGGGAGAAGGGAAGAGAGTATACTGGGAACAAGGAGCCTGGGGAGCTTGGGACTAAAGCCAGGGGGTTGGGGGAGGCTAGGACAGATTGGAGGGGATGGGGCAGAAGAGTCTGTGCTCATTAGAACACACTCCCCTCTAGGGTCTGAAGTGGAACCCAATATTCCTGAGTCTCACCATTCCGCGACTGTCCGCAAACATCTGTGAAACCAGGTGGTGAAGTGTGCACCTCAGTTTCAAGTACTGGTCCACACAGAGGATGACAAACTATTACTGCTATTACTCCATTAGTTTAAGTGGCAGAAGCATCTGTGGTGAACCAAAATGTGTCAAGTCCCTCCTGATGACCCATGTGGCATCCTATTGACCGCCACATGGTAGAATTTTTTCTTCATTTTCTATTTTAAATACCTAGAAAATTGCAAACAATGTCCTTTTAACAATGTGTGTGCAAACTCAAACACTCAGATGTTAGGAAATACCAGAATTAAAGTTGCCCGTGCAACCTTAATGTGCCCCTTTTGTGCGCATGCATTATGATACAGTCTTTTAATTACTATGATCATATGCTATTTTTCTCCACAGGATCCCTCCGTCATTCAGTGCACAGGATGGAAATGCTCTGGAGATTAATAAGGGTTGCATAAGTAAGGGAGGCTGTTGTCTGCCTCATATGTTTCAGCAGCTGGAAGGTGTGTAGTGAATGAGACAGAGGATTACAGGAAAGTGGACAGTTTCATGGTTAAGGCAGTTGAATGCTGCCCTGAGACTTGGATTCTATTCTTGCCTCTGCCAAAGAGTTCCTATGGGGTATTGGGTAAGTAGTCACTTAAACCAAACTTTTCACAGGTGGTCACTAATGGTGTGCTCCTCACTTTTTTGTGTACCCAACTAGAGACCCTGGGATCTGATTTGCAGAAGTACCGATCACTAACAGCTGCAACTGAAGTCAAAGGGAGCTATGTTTTAAATGTATAAAGTGCCATGTAATGCTAAGTACTTGGAAAAATCAGGTCCCAGGTCTCATACTGGGCACTCAAAATTAGTGGATACTTTTGGCCTTAATTACTTTGTGTCTCAGTGAGGATATCACCACCTCACCGCTCAGAAGTACTGTTACAACAGATTAACAAATGTACGTGAAGCACTCATACTGTAGCGATGAGTGCCATAAAAAACAAAAAAAAACAAAAAACAAAAAAAACCTCTTGAAGAAATTAACAATTCTATCTTCACAACAGGGTTTATATAGCATGCAGGAAACAAGGCCCGGGGCCACACATTGAACAATGACACTACAACAAAATACTGAATAGCCGCTTAATAAATGAAAGCTCTCCATCCTGTGCACCAAATGAGGTAGGGAGCCTGTGGAAAATGTAGTATGTAATTATGTAGTTAGAGACTATCATATGCACAAAGGAACCAAATTAAAGATGCAGAGGCAAATACTGGTATTTACTAATTTTTCAGCACTTGACTTTGCAACATTAAAGCTCTTTTAACAGTGTTTGTAGTTTTTTATTTATATATATATAATTCATTATTGAAATACATACTGCATGTTCTTGTACATTAATTTAAATTAATCTTATTAAAAGTGGTTGATGCAATACCTAAACATAATTAGAGGCCATCAATACTAAACATATCTAGTACAGTTTGTATTACTTTGGGATTTTTGTTTTGAAATAGGTTGAATATTATTAATTCAGAAGACTGGAAGTTGAAGCATAAGTAAAAATTGTTTGCATTATCTACACTACCTTTCCTCTGCAACTAGTATATCACAAAACACAACCTCCCCGCCTCCCCAGGTTTCACAATATTGGAATTCAAGATCTAATGATCCCAAGTAGATTAAGAATTAAAGATGAAAACAGAATACTTTTACCTCGGGCAATATATAATTATGTGATATATTTAAAAGTTATTTTAATGCCACAACCATTATTTCATACTTGCAGCTTAAACAATTACTGATAAAAAATGGTATAGACATGCACACTATTCATCATAGTATATGGACACTCAAACTGTGCCTCTCATATGATGAGACTTTAAATAAAGATTTAGGAATTAGATGAAACAAAACAAGCCCTCAGACAAATTATAAAATTTAGTTAAGTTAAGGTACTGATTTATTGACAGTCCTGAAGACAGAATTTCCTAAATAGCCAATAAAGAGATAAAGCAATCAGCAGCAGTTCACGCTCTAAACAGATGAATCTCAATCCCCATGGAGAAGAACCATATTTTAGTGTCCAGAAAATATTTGTTATGGGCAGTTTGGCCTCCAAACTTGCCAAGTCTAAAGCTTCTCTGTTCAGAGTGTTAACTAGGTTGGTAATTATGTGAGCACCTGTTTGCTGGGAACTGGATTGAGACCACCAAGTTCATTTTACCTAGATGAAACAGGCTAAGTGCCAACTTGATATTTTCCAAATATTAAGGAAAAACCCCAGGGCAGTATTTTCTCCTATCTTTTGTTGTATATTTATTTGAATAAAGTGTTTCTGAAACTGAGAGGACAACTTCCTTATAAGAATGGCTTTCTTCTTGTCTACCTAATATGAGGCCTCAGCAACCCCAGCGAAAATGAAAAACAAATCCTTTCCCCCTTTTCTTGCTAATCTATGTTCTCTTTGGATGCTACAAAAGAATAGCTGCATTTTGAAGGTTGATTGTTCCATAAAGCTTTCTGCTTATGTTGAGTATGAGTGGAACAGAAGAGAAAAGAAAGCTGTTTGCGTCCTATCAGCATGTTTACATTTTTTTTTTTTAAAAGCACAGAAGTGTACAGTGTTTGTCAAAAATGTTTCCAATAGGAAGCCTTCCCCTCTTCACCCCAACCCTTCCTTTAATTAAAAGATTAATTAATTTTAAATGGTGTTCAATTTCCTCTGGCTATTGTTCCAAAGAGGGAGGGGTACCCAAAATCCATAACTTTATTTTACATATCCTGGCTAAAACCAGCCTCAGCAGCTCATCTTTAGATGTGCTTATTCTCAAGCAGCAGTTTAGTAACTAAGTTTAGAGTGAGCATATTTATTGAAAACACAGTTTGTTCTCAGAACATTAAGCCAAAAAACAGTTGTAGTATTGTAAGCATTTTGGTCCAATAAAGGTAACCTGCTCCCAACCTTGTTTATTTCTTAAGATAAAGACAGTTAACCTTCTCTGTATCATGAGGGAATTTGTGTATTACACTTTAAATATGTTCTACTTGGATAATTACCACATGATCCATTACATTACTATGTTATGGCCTGGAAAAAGACAATATTTTAGTTTACACAAGGCAAACAATAATTACTTGAACACATTTAGTTGTAGCATGCCTCCACAAATAGAATCTCTTAAGGAAAACTCAGATTTGGGATATTTATTTTTAAGCAACACAATTTTAAAAAGCTATGTGTTCTTGGGCTGCAATTTGTGAAATACTACTGTGACTGGGAAACATATTGATTGCAAAATAATTAGCTGGATCTTTCCTGTTCTGGAATTATATCGCTATCCCCTTGGGTCTTGCCTGTTCTATAGCTTTTAACAGTATTTTAAAATCAGTTAGTGATATGGCTGGCTCTGAATACTGGATTGTTCATTTCCATACATGGTTAACTGTCGTGGCTAAAGTACTGGCATGTCATATGCAATATGTTACAGGAAAACAATTAATACTCTGGCTTGGACTACACTTACCCCGGCGATTCGGCGGCAGTCGACGGGAGTTACGCAAACTACGCAGAGAACTTGCGCAACTCCGTTGGCTGCTGTGCTTCTCTTCTGCGCGCTGTCTTCACTGTACTGCACCACTTGAGGGGGTGGATTAACAGTGTCGACTCCTGGATCGACTGAGTGGGTCTTCACTGACCGCTCAATCGATCCAGATAAGTTGATCTGACGGCAGCGAATTTGCCTCCATCAGTGTAGACTGTCTTATTTTGCAGAGAAGACAGGACTGCTAAAAGTGCCTGGGTAGCTAGGTTAGCAGGCCCTTCCTTCTAGCCCCGTGAGCCGCCCATTCCAAAGTGAATTCCTCACGCCCTCTGGCATGGTTGAGGCAGTAACAGTTTCCCAGATTTTCTCAGAACGTAAAACGCTAAGAGTCAGCACAGTGGATTCGGATTCACATATACAACTGGTATATTTGTGCTCTGAAAGAAACTTACGAGACAACTCAGACTGGTTACACACACACAGTTATACTGATTTTTTTTTGTTTTTTTTTAAACACGCATCCATTCCATACCTTTATTTCAACAAGTTGCATGACTTCCGGGAAGACTTCAATGCAGTTGGAGTGAGCAATCACAGTATGCATACGTTTACAGTTCATAATGGTTGTTGGAATGGCTTTCAGTTTGTTCCCACTAATATCAATTTCTTCCAACTCCTCAAGCTTGGCCATTTTACTATGAAAAGAAAGAAGGAAGACTAAGGAAATTTTGTTGTATGTACTCTTATTTTTAATCTTAGCAGTGGTATTCACTTTTTATAATTGTAGGCCCATATTGTTGTAAGAGGTCAGTGTCTGCCACCTCTCCTATGTCACGTCAAAAGCACAAGGTCTCACTTGTTTTGTCCATTTTGTGTCTAATTTCTTAATTAAAAAAATTCCTGGTGTTTATTTCTATTTTTCGTTCATATTTTTGCTCTCTTTTAAAACTTAGTTTTTCTTTTCCTACTCTGAGTTCTCTCTCCTTACCTGTGTCCTGGCATCCTGCTTCCATTCCCTCCCCCACAGAGTTTGCACAGGTCCCCTCATTCCGTTGCTCTCTGCAGAGCAACATGTATTCTTACTTCCATTCCCAGGTGTTACTCCACGCAAGCAGGGAGCAGAAACATGTAGTGTCCTGGTACCAGTGACAGAGGGAGAGAATTTGGAAGGAAGGGGTGAGATTGGGTGCCAGTGGCAGTAGCTGGCTGTGTGAAATGTCATATCAGGACAGATAGAGGTCTCTTCTGGAATCTGGTGGCCTCCCCAGCCTTACATTTCGTTTGTCTATACTTAAGAGACATGCTGGTTCAAGGTAGGGTGTAATTTAAACCCAATAAATAATCCAGAATAGCTCTCCATGTGGAGATTTATTCCACAATCAGAGTGCCTTTTTCCGTTTTAGCTTAATCCACCTCCAAAACACTTTACACTAATCTAGAAAAAGGCACTCTTATTCCAAAATAAGCCTCCACCTAGGGAGCTATTCTAGAATAAGTATTCTGGTCAAAAATTCCCAGAGGGGTCAGTTCTGGTCAGTTTCACCATGTAGACAAGGCCTCAGTATGTGTGTTCAAAGTGACCAAGTTATGCTAACTAGGTGGAAACAGCTTTCTGATAATACGGCTGCGACAGGAGGTTGGGTGTGTTACACTGATTTTCCTTCATTCAGAAAAGCATGCATAATCTCTAGATATAAATGCACAAATTAACATACAAAGAGCATTCGTTCCTGCGTACAACACGAGTATGTAGTTACATACATCAAAATGGCAATAGACAAACCCACCACTGTCCAGGCAATGCGCACATGCGCTTAAAGAACAAATGCAACGCTACAATTTGTAAACAAAAGTTTGCTATAAAAATATATTCCTTATTTTCAATTTAAGACTACTTTTTAATAAAAAGAGACAAGCAGCACTATGAAGTTATCTTACCTCGCAGGAAAGCTCTGTAAGCGATTGTAGGCCATATGCAAGATCTTCAGATGTGGATGGCCTGTTAACAAGGGCACACATTTATCTGTAAGGTTGTTATTGGTCAAATAGAGTTCCTGTAAGATGCTGTTGGTCTCTTCAGAAAGGGTGGCTGGAGGAAGTGTTTCCAGTTTGTTGGCAGATGCATTCAAGTTTCTCAAACTGCAAAACAAGATTGTACATGCAGTTAAGAGTTACTGTACTATAAACGAAGACAGGTGAACAAACACCACCACACCACAAGAGATTTACAGAATGTTACATTAAGAAGCAGCAAATAGATGGAAGTAGTCAGAAGGCAGTATAGTTTTATACATGTGAAATGTCAAATTTCCATTTAAACTGTTACATTAAGTAGTGAGAGACTTTGTGCACTTGAAGGTGGCATGGATAAAAAAGCATTTCCTAGTACTCACTGGACTATAGATGGCATTTCTAATGTGCAGTACTGAAACGCATTATGAAATCATCTGTTTACAGTATGGAAAAGTTGGTTATACAAACATGCAACATAAATGGTAAAAATGTACTTGGCAAGAAGGACTGGGTGGCTTAGGAGTTGACACTTCACTTCTACATCACTGTTTAAAATCTGACAGATACTAATAGTGACAAGATGTTGTTACAATTACTTACTCTCACACACACACACACACACACACACACACACACACACACACACAGTCCTAGCAGAAGCACCAAGGACCGAATAAGCATGAAAATGGAGTTCTTTTCCCTCCCTCAAAAAGGCTTTTCTAGGCCTGGGATGAGGTGCAATTGACACAGGTGAAGAGAAGGTTGCATTGCCTGTACTTTACCTATATAGATCTGTAGGAAGGGAACTCTCATTTGTTTAAATAATTGTAGTGCTAGATTCATACATACAGTAGTCTCAAAGGATATCCGGCAAATAAGATATATTTCAAATAAGAATTATCTCTAATGCCACAGATAGTTTACAAGAGAATTGAAGGAACATTTACCCCATTATCTACTTTGCAAAGAGGCTGCCTTCAGGAACATACTTTGCTGAAGAATAAGGGGGTGTGTGCATGCAAGTATACAGTGTCCAGTCTCTAGAGATCAAACTGGTCTGGTCTTGTCAACTAATGAAAAATGGCAGCTGCAACAGACAGTTATTTTCAAGAAAGAGAATAAGTTGGCAGACAAGAAAGCAGGTTAGTACCCATAAAACAAGGGAATAAAGCACAGATTATAAATAAAGTATTTGTATCTGACTGAAGAAGCAATACTGACTGATTTACTTTAAGAGGAAGATATGAAATATTGATAAATCTTTCTCTATTTCATCCAACTACTTGGGGATTCACACCAAACATTAAGGTGTACTAATGAATTAAACTGATTTCCAAGACAATTCACAGCTGCAACGTGTTGAAGCTTGTCCTTTGAAAATAAACGTTCACACCACAGAAAAGTTAGAATGCTGAAGGATTAAAAAGTCTTTAAATTAAAACAAAAAACTCCATGAGTGGCAAAGAACTCAAACTAGGTTAGTTAGTTTATGCAGGACAGATTCCAGAGAAGTCCACTAATGCAGAAAAATACAGCTTAATCATCAGGCTCATTTACCATTCACAGGAGCTGTACGACTTGATAGAAAACGACTGCAATTACAAGGGTTTTTTGGTATTTTTAATCTCTCGATTTTATCCTTTAGCAAATGAAAATACAGAGTCTATTCAAAAATGGATTACAACGCACCAGCATACTGAATCAATCATATATTAATTTGCTAAATCACAGGAATGTACATCTAATGCTAAAATACATGGAAAGTGAATATAGCAACTTAAGCTGGCAACATCAATCTTTCATTCTTCTCCTTTCTCCAATATATTTTATCAGGTCTGATAAAATAAATTCTCAAATTAAAGGTTCTGTATGTGATTTGTTAACATTTACAAAGGCTGGCCTTCCCTGCAACCATCATTGAATGGTGGGTTTTGACTTATGTCTTAAATGGTTTAGGGCCTTTCAACTGAGTAACCACCTACTTCCTTGCGCTGTACTGCTACCATTGTAATCAGTGGAACTACTCAAGCTCGATATCTTCCTTGATGTGGGAGAGAAATCTGGCAGTACAGCCTTCTTGGGAAAGGGTTCTCAGAACTCCAGCTGGTCCAAAACAGTCCTGGGTGACTTTCAAAGCACAATGTCAGGTGCATATATTTTCAGAGCCTGCTGCAGAGGATGGGATTTCATGGGAATTTGACTTATACTGTGGAGGGGAGTAGTTGTGCTCTCTTAGAGACTAATTTTGGTTGGCTTAAAGGGGTAACCTGCTATTTTACTTCAGTTCTTATAATTTGCAACTGGGGCACTTAGAGCCTTGCAGAGGTGCCTCTCTTACTGCATGAATCCAAAACACACACAGTAACTAGACCAAAAACTTAAAGCAGAGTGATTAATCTATTTGCATGCAGCAATTCTAAGGCAGTAGAGCTGGTTGAAACCAGAACGTCTGTTCCATGGGAAATTCCAACATTTACCACAAAACAAAAAGCTGAAAAATTTAAATAAAAAGGTAAAAATGTTTCACTACCAAAGCATAATATAAAATAAACAAAATTTGTACATCATATTTACAGTATTAAAATATTAATTTAACATAATATACAAGTTAAAGGAAATAAAAGTGACAGTCAAAATGAAATATTTAGATATTAACAAAACAATGAAAAATCAAAACAATTTGTTTAGATTTTTCCCACCAAAATTGTTGAATCGACATGTTCTGACGAAACACTTCGATTTTTACAAAACTGCATTTTCAGATGGAAAACTGTTCTATTGGAAATTCTTCAACCAGCTCTATATGGCTGAGCCAGGAACAAAACCCTCTAGTCCTCTGCTTTGACCATATCAGCGGGAGCAGCTCTCCTGCCGACATAGCCCTGTCCACACTGGCGCTTAGGTCAGTGTAACTTATGTTGCTCAGGGGGATGGTTTAGTCATTCCCCTGAGCGACGTAAGTGGTAGTGTAGACATAGCCTGGAGACCTTAGGATTCATCCTCATAAACCTCCAGGTGGATTTGGCACTGCCAGCTACCATGTCAGATTTATTTCATGTTCCATCAATGCCCTGAGGCCACAGTGTTGGGAATTTACTTAGGTACAAGCATTCCCATCTCACCAGAGCCTGTATTCAGAAACTGCTTCAAGTGCCTGCAGGTATCCCACTCTGATCACTATCAGCTGGAAACAGAATATCAAGCATTAAAGCCTAGTCCAAACTTAATTGTTTTCCTTTCAGACTCCATTCACACATTATCCCACGAGCACATGAAAAAGCACAGCATCAACATAAGAACTTGATTCAGCAAACCTCATATACACACCAGAATACAAAAGCGAGGAAACATGAATTAACAACAGTTACAGAGATAAAGTAAGAAAACTAAGTCACTGGCAGGGATGCGGGAATTCTGCAGCTTTGACAAAGTGCAAAGTTTCCTCTGGGGGTAATAAACATTAAGCTCTGGTTGGAATGAGTCACCTTTAGTTTTATAGGGTATTAAACTGATACCCTTGATAAAGGGCCACTTTAAAAAAAGAAAACCAAACCCACCAAGGCAAAATATAGAATTGTCCCACAGAACACATTGGAATCATGGAAGGCTTCATTAATTCTGCTCAGGGAGATCTCTCAACATGTGTGCAGTTTACACAACTAAAAGACTGATTTCATCTTGAAAATCTGCTTCCTACAAGGGAGGCAGCAATCTTCACTTAGGGAAAATAATTAAGAGGTTCCAAAATATTTCTATTGGTAACTGTCTGTATTGTATTCAAGAAATAAATTTGGATTAAATAACCCACAAATTTATGCAGTATTTTTCTCCCAAAAGTATTCTGAAACACTTTATAAACATCACCTGTTAACACAATACAACTACTGATGGAGTGTAATAACATAGGGTACCGCTTTAAAAATGCACAGCTATATTATGGAATTCTTTAAAATAGCAAGGTAAAAAAAATTGTATCCAATAAAAAAAGGACAACATTTAAATTAAAACAATCCTAATTAGCTTGTGAACAGTGACAAATTCAGTCAGAGGTGGTATAGCTGCAAAAAACTGCACAAAATTAAATGGATATCAGAAGAATCCAGGCCAGTACGTAACCCCAGTATTAAGATCTGAGATGATACAAGTTACTTAAAATGAAGTTTCGTTTTCTGTCTTTAAAAAAATGCTCTCAATATATGAACATCTAACCCCATCAACAGGTAGGGTGGCCAGGTGTCTGGTTGAAAGGATGACCTGGCAGTGTAAAGTCTGGTGACCTGCAGTAACCAGCCTTCACCACCGGGGAAGTGGGGGGTGGGGACTGGAAGAGCAGCAACTGCTGCTGGAGCCTGGAGGAGCACTCAGGAACAGCTCGGGTGGAGAGAGGTACCGGGCCGGCTCTCCTGCCCTAACCCTCTCACCGCACTGTCCTCGGAGCATGGCTCTCCTTCCCCCGCCCTGCCCCAGTAACCCTCCACGCCCCTGGAGCATGGCTCTCCCTCCCCCAGTCACCTCCCCATCCCTAGAGCCCTGTTCAGCTGGCAAGGGAAGGGAGGTGGAGAGAGCAGGAAGTGATGATGGGGGGGTGGGGAGGCGGAGGAGAGACGAGCAGGGGGCAGGGCCTCAAGGGGAAGAGGCAGAGCAGGGGGCGGCAGTTCTAGCACTCAGTGTCCGGTTTTCACAAATGGGAATGTTAGACACCCTATCAACCGCACAGCAGTGAAATGAAACCAAGTTCCATAAAAGGCAAAATTAGGAAAAACACACACTAAATTGATACCAATCTTGCAGAACTACCAATTCTGACATTACAGTTCTAATTCGGGGGGGGAGGGGGAGACGACGACAACGGGACACGACACAGGACGTGCATCCCAATCCCTCTCTGAATCATCCTACCACTGGACTGCCAAGAGTCCACAATCCAGATTCTCTAATTTCTTCCTTAGCTCTTGCTATTAATTATCTTATTCCCTAATCATCTAATGAAATTAGCTTCCTGTCTCCAGAATATTTCCTATGACCTTCAGGAAATGAAATAGGAAGAGAGGGGAAGAAGATCATACTATGTTAAATTAATTGTGTGCGCGCAGAAGGTTTGGGTATCCATCATTCAGCTTGTAATTTTTCCCCCTAATACAAGCATTACCGAGCACGTGAACATCTGTAGCACCAGGAAGTGATGGAGAGCATTACGGTGTGAGTTAGTGGTGCACAAAAAGTAGCAATATATTAAGTGCTAGCAGTATCTTTTTTACATCAAATATTTTTTTAGCTATCCAGTCCTGATGTAGGATCAGAACCTGTCTGAAGCTAAAACCAAACATGAAAAAGGAATACATATTAAAGAACTAGCTTTCGTATATAAATCATCCTCAACAGAAACCTGCCCTCCTCCTCTCAACAACTGTCTCAGTATATAGGTATGATCCTTGTGGACTCATCACTGATGCTACATACACCACAGCTGCAAAAAAAATCCATTTCCGCCCAAGTCTGGCCAGGAGCCTTTGTACCTCATCGTAACAGAAATGGACTAGGTCAGGGAGATTCATACATGTGGGAATTCACACAGGCTTGACTGCTGCTACTAACTATCCACAGAAAAACAGTGAAAAAACTCTATCTAGTACTAGAGTACTAAGAGTCCATGTGCTAAATAACAGTTACTACGAGTACAACACCCAATGTTTCTGAATGCTATTCTGGCCCCTATATAAAGATGAGATTAATGGCCTGTCTATAGTAAATCAAACAACATCAATGAACCTGGTTATAACTCAGTTGTCTCCTAGCCAGTTAATCTAACACAGAACAGAGTAGACTTAATACATGATTCATAACAGACTTTGACCCAAGTTTATAAGCAGGTATGTGAAACTGAATTGTAACCAGGCCCCCCGACATGGTTGTATTTGAAATATGGCCTTAGTTTAAAAAAGGTACCGATCTATCTTGGGGTCTCACATTTCTCTCAGCTACCAAGGCCTTCCTTGTTGGATAGTCCTCAAGAACAGTGGTTCTTTCTAGGACAAGATGGAGACTGCATGCCAGGGCCTTTTTGGGCCATCGTTCCATGGCTCTGGAACCACCACAACAGCCAAGAATGATTACAAACCTTACTTCCCCCTCCACGTATCTTTGCTATAGCTTTCCCACAATAATGGGAGGAGAATGGAGGAGAGGGAAATGTTGTTTGGACTGTCCTTGAAACTGTCCACTGACCACTAGCCCACGTTTCAAACTAATGGGAAGTCCAAAGCATTAGCCAAGTTAAAGAGACATTAGTATCCACACTATGGATTTTATCTGGATCCAGTGACTCCAACTATACTACTACAATCAACTCCTACTGCCTCATTTCCTTATGCAAAATCAGTCTCCCTGAAACTCAGTCACTGGACTCCATCTTTCTTAGTTCCCGTCTCACCACATCTATAAGTGCCATTTTACAATATACTCAGCTGATATTTATATTTACGAAGATGGATGTGCTTAATTGCTTTTGCATTTGCCAACACTATATTAATCTACTAGAATGTCTTGCACTGTGTGGGTCTGTAGTTTACGTGAAGCTGACCAGTGACCAGACTGAAATGTGTAGAATAAAATTAGATAGACATAAAAGGAGGAAAGGAATCTGGCCACTACAAACAAATGAGGCAGCAGTTGGAATTTAGGGTTGTGAGAAGCCAGGTGCATACACGAAGGTTAGCGAAGCCTTCTGGCAGTACTTCCACCAATCCTAGCACCCACAGGAATTCTCCGTTGTCACAGAAGCATCTGCTAGTGAGACATGAATTGATTATCTGCCGATCTCTGTAGTGTTCAACTCAGCCAAGTTTATTCCTACCAACATGATCAAGATCTATATTACTTCCAGTATACTCAGAAGCAATTTCTGTCCTGGTCAGGGAAATTTAGTTTCATAGACAAGTCTTCAGGAGCTTATGGTCTAATTCATATAATAGAAGTTTCTCCACAATCACCAATTTGATACCGTAACAGTTTAAAAATAGAAAACTAACTTTAATGAAAACCAGTGTGTCACGTTCCTAAGCTGTATTTGTCAACTGAGGAAAAAAACCTGTTTTGTTTAAATTTTGTAGGCGTTTGAGGTGGATGCCGTTAAAGGTTTGCTGCAAAAAAACACAGATTAGTTTGTAAATATCTTACTGTTTTTTAATTGGGAGTGGTGTTTTTCAATGTGCATGGATACACTGATTTTTCTATTTTTCCACCAGGCATTGTGGATGCTAAAGACAACAAATGCTGTGTTAAAATTAAATAGGCACCTCAGATCCACTAAATCCAAGGATAGCTAGAGCTAAAGGAAGATGGAGAGATCTAGGAGCTGAAGCATATCTTCTATCATCTTTCCTTGGAGGATATCAAAGTGCTATACAAACAATCTCTGCAGACACCTGGATGCAGGTCTTATTTTAAAGATGGGGAAATTAAGGCCCTCTGGGGTTCCGTGATCTGCTCAACATCCTAAGCTGTAGAAAGACTGTGGCAGAGCTGAGACTTGAACCCAGCTGTTTTAGCACCCAGTCCTCTGCTTTAATTACATGCTCACAGGATGATACTGCCTTGCAAACATTTATAAAGCAGCTTGACTGAACTTCAGCTATGCAGTTCTTTCAGTTAATGTTCTTAAAAACCATAAGCGAAAAGGCATTTTCTAGACAAGATCCAAGCACACACTCTCCAAGTTTGTAGCCTAATCTACACAGGCTTTTCCCTCAACAATTGCCACTGCTGCAGCAGTGGTGTGCACACTAGTAGACCCGCCAGAGTGTCATTTTTATCACTGCGTCATTTAGATACTCACAGGAGTAGAGTTAGACGACATGGTAACACCACACTCCCAGGACGGGTCTACATAAATGATACCACCATCAGTACACCAACAATACTTTACATCACTAGTGCCTAAAAGATAGCTGGGAACTATTTTTACACTCCATTACAATGTGCAGGATGTCAAGGTAGCAGAGGGAAAATCCAGAACCCTGAAGGGACCTAACATTTGACATTAGCATGCAAGGGAAGAGAACATTTGAGATTTGTCAGATAAATTTTACTTTAAATTCTGAATTGGCTTCTGTTTATTTCAGCCAAACGTTTTCAGGGTACTTAATGTTTCTACAGTTCAGTTTAAGGTTTACATGTTATGGTACAAACATAGCAGTCAACTTCTCTAGTTTGCTGAAAAATGGCACTAATCTACATTCTAGACTAACAGATGGTAAACCTAACTCAGAAAAGGATTACTTCCTACCCCACATCCGAGATGTGCAGAGCTTTCTAAAACTTCTGTTTTGTTTTTTTTTGGCTCTCCAATATTGACGGAATATATTTTCTTTCCAAGTTCTTTTAAAAATTCTTGAGTAGAAATTTATATTCTTGTTTTGGGGTTTTGTTTTTTAAACTTAGATTTTTTTTTAAAACTGGACCTATTCTTGCAAATGAAAATGTTTGCAGGATCAAGCTCTATGTTCATACATATGTGAGATTATATATGTACAAAAGACCGGAAGTTCAAAATTGTCGTCCTGCATCAGCAACTATAAATTTGTCCTCGTGCACATTAAGTTACAGTTGCTATGGTGGCCATATTGTTAAGAGTCCTAACTTGTTTCAATTGTGCTTGGTGACATTTCAAGCATAATATCGAACAACTACATTAGAATAAACTAGTTGAGCAAACCTGGCATATACATAGTGCTGAATATGGAGGGTATACTACAATAATCAAGCTTTTAAAATCAAAACTCCATTTCAGCTCCCAGCATAAACACATTTGAAAGTTTCCTTAAAACAATGAAGATCTATGCCTGGGCAACTCGAACAGAAGAAACCTTTTCTAATGAAAATTAACTTTTTGCATTACAAGTTTTAGTCTAAAGGATAGTTTTCCACAGCAAATGACCGAAGGCTGGAATTTATATGCAAACCTGCCTCTTCAACCAAACCTGTAGCATTATAACCCTAACACTAAGAACCCTTGAAAATGAAAATAGGGAAACTCTGACATTGCCTTCATCAAAGATTTATAGCATTAAAATAAGGGCATAACTCAGACTGTGTCAGTAACAATATTTTGACGATGAGTCTTGTCTAAATAAAGACAGAGAGATTGATAGTCTCTGTTTCTCGGCCAAGGAGAACCAGTAGCAGTGCATTCTATTGTCATAGTAAAAAACCCAACAAAACACTCTTGTATGTCACGTTACATGAAACACTGATGACACCAGCAAGCCTATGACCATTGTTGATGTGTAAAGGTATGAGAAATATTAAAAGCTAAGTAAGGAAGTCCCATCAAAGGCCTCTAACTCTGCCTTGCTCGGATGCTACAAATACATTTAAAAATTACTTTATTATGCTACTAGACCATACAACAAATTAAAGTACATTTTGAAGCGTATGTCTTTAGATTCATAAGTGAAAATACAAAGAATCCAAGGCACGTGTAGATGCAGTACAGAAATAAAAAGAAAAAAATCAAATGAAGTGATGCTACCAAATAAATTAGTGACAAACACTCAAAGGCATGAAAATTTCATATGCAGGAACAGAAGAAACCACTAAGTTATTTTGCCAATCTCATGTGACAGTTGTATTTTGTTTGAAAGGAATTAATATTTTTGGCTTTTGATTCAGGGAAAAAAGCTTTCGCACTCCCATATTGGGTCAATGTTTATTTAGAAATTGTTACTAACGTATCCGGGAATTCGTAGCAAAAATGGCATGCATAGATTTCAAAATGTAGGTGTGCAGTGGGAGCTTAGTGACAGAAAAATAAGCATGTGAACATGAAACCAGAATAAAAAGAATTTTGTGTTTTAGTGGTTTAGACAGGACATCTGTTCTTACCACAGAAGCCTCACAGCTTTCAATTCCTCAGATTCCCTTTCAACTATGAAATAAAATAAAATCAGGTTCTTCATGTAAAAACATTTTTATTTACCTGTCAGCTTTCAGAAGAAGGTTAGATGGGAGCTCCAGAAGCTGGTTGTGTTGCACATCCAGGACCTCTAGTTGCGTTCGTTCAAACCTTTCTGGTAGCCTTCCTAATTGGTTATGTCCTGCCAGCAGCTTACGCAAACTACTATTGCAAAATAACCTTAAAAAGATAAAATGTCAAAAATCAGTAAATCTAAATTAGATAAGGACACACTGAGAACCACTACTTTATATGGTACCAAAGTTAGTTTAAAAAAGTGGTTCAGTCAACTGAGTAGCAGAATAGTGGTTTTAATAATTTACAGGATACTATGTCTTCCCACAGCTGACCAACCTCTAAAAAAGTGTGTGTGTTCAGAGATTTGTGGAAGGGAGGGAAGGGACAATGAAGGATTATCTGATCACTCCACAAGTTACACCTTACAGTGTGTCACCAGTGAAGTGGTTAATTACCAATGATGACTTCAGAAAGCGGCACCTGTGGGATCTCTCCAGATAATGAAGGATTAAAAAACTGAAAAAATACCAACACCCTGGCAACTTTTATACAACTAGTAATACTATATTCATCACGTGTTGACTCCTAATCCACTGTACTTTCCCTCCCACCTCCATTTTTCTTTTTGTTAATACCAAACCAACATAAGGCCTCCTTTCCAGTTCTACAGTGAATGAAATTTATCTAATCCGCTTTTCTATCTTGAGCTTTTACAAGCTGTGGATGGCCAAAAGTTCCCCCCCACACCTCTTTTTTGGGCTGAGGGTAGGGAAGAGGGACAAAGGAGGTTTGTTTTGATTAACTATAGGTCAAAACCGCTAATTGTTCCAACAGAAACTGTTAAAGGAATTTAGATATTGGGTCTAAAAAGCCTGATAACACAAACTGATAAAAATTCAATTTTAACAGGAAACCACACTTTTTAAAAGAAAAAAGATTATTCTCCACTACCACCTGACTTGTACTCCTGTGACTATACAGTTTAATCAGAAGATGACTGTGCCCCTTGTTGACCTTGCTTTCGAACAAAGATTCACATATTACTCAGCATTCCAGCGGAAATCTTCCTCTCCTTTTCACACATAAGACCCACACACATGCAAAGAATCCTGCCTTCCCTCCCACCCCCACAATGCATCAATCATTATTATGCAGTATCATTGTAGGTCATTGGGCTAGTGTGCCAAAGTAATCAATTAAGTATGCTGGCTTTTCCCTTGACAGATGCACTCACTTGTCATGTCTGAGTGCCAGTATCAACAGTTCAGTAGGATGATGGCTTGCGTTATATAATTATAGATACAAATCAATGTCACCACTTTCACTGGCCAAGGAGGCTCAACAACGGGGGGAAGCATCTCCAAAATATATTGTTGAACTCATTTATTTATTCAGTAGTATTTGGTTTACTTTCTCTCTCCATTTTGTTTTAAAATGCCTCTTCTAACAAAAAAAGAATTATGGAATTTCCCTTCTATTTTTTTTCCCTCTCATAGGCATGGTCAATGTTGTCAACATAAAATGTTTTAGCTAATAACTAAAGCTGGCCACAAAACAGAATTTAAGCTCCTGAGAAAAATGTTTTGGAATACTTTGTGCCCTGAATCAGGATAGATTGTCAAAAAACAGTTACTAACTTTTCCGTAACTGTTGTTCGAGATGCGTTGCTCATGTCCATTCCATTGCAGGTGTGTGCACATTACATGCACCGCTGCTGGAAGTTTTTCCCCCAGTGGTATCGTCTGGGTCGGCTCTAGTGTCCCCTGGAGTGGTGCCTCCATGTCAAGTATATAGGGAGCTGCCACCTCGCTGCCCCCCTCAGTTCCTTCTTGCCAGCAACTCTGACAGAGGGGTGGGAGGGCAGGTTTTAGAATGGACATGAGCAACACATCTCGAAGAACACCAGTTACAGAAAGGTTAGTAACCGTTTTTTCTTCTTCGAGTGCTTGCTCATGTCCATTCCAATGTATGTGATTCTTGAGCCATAAGTCTAGGAGGTGGGATCAGAGTTTCGTTGCAACCCTGACTGGAGGACTGCTTGGCCAAAAGCCGCACCGTTTCTTGCTTGTTGTGTTTTTGCACAGTGGAAGGAAAATGTCTGGACAGATGACCAGGTTGCTGCCTTACAAACATCCAGAATTGGGACCTACCCCACAAAAGTTATGGATGAAACTTGCAAGCCTGTGGAGTATGCTGTAAGCTCCGGGGGTGGTACCTTCACCAGGCTGTAGCAGTCTCGAATGCAGGACGTGATCCATGAGTAGAAACTGGTTCACCTCTCATCCTTTCTGCAATGGCGACGAAGAGTTGGGTGGTCTTCCAAAAGGGCCTGGTTCTCTCTATGTAAAAAGCCAGTGTTTGTCTGACATCTAAGGAATGGAGTCTCTGATCTTTTCTGGAAGTGTGAGGCTTTGGATGAAATACCGGGAGAAATATGTCCCGGGTTTTGTGAAAATGTGAGACTACCTTTGGGAGGAAAGACCGATGTGGTCGAAGACGGACTTTGTTCTTAAAGACCGTATATGGAGGTTCAGACATGATGGCTTGAATCTCCAAGACCCTCCTAGTGGAAGCAATGGCCACCAACACCACCACTTTCCATGAACATGTCACCATCAGCTCAAATGGGGGTCCCATCAGCTTTGGCAGTACTAGGTTGAGGTCCCATAGTGGTAATGGTTGGCGCATCTGAGGATACAGACATTCCAAGAACCGTGAGCAGATTTGGTTCAAGAAGACTGACCTGTCATTCACCAGTGGGAGTGCCATGCCCCTCAGTGCCAAGCTCTGGTGCCGCGAGATTGAGTGGCACCTAGAATGTGAGCAGCGCCAAGAAGTCGAGTGGTGACCTGATGCCAGAAAGCAGCAGGTCTCATCTCGGTATCATGACGTCAATCAGCGTCAGGAGGACGAGCTATTCTGGATCCCGTGTTGGTGCCTTGACCCTGAATGGTGCCAAGAGCGTGGCTGGAGCTGAGGCTGGATCGACTTTGAGATCTCGAGTGGTGCCACAATATCGGGGCTGGGATCGTGAATGGTCCTCCGACCGGGAAACTGAGCGACATTGTGTCGTGCTCCTAGAGGTTTCCCGGGAGCTAGATCTTCATCTCACTATTGCTGCCGGCTTTCCCCCACTCGGGCCCTGCCTTAACACGTTCAGGTCCTCTGGCATCTGGGTCGATACACCTAGTCCATGACTCTGGGTGGTTAGAAGTGTTGGGAGGGTCAAATTCCTTGCGGCTCAAATACTTCTGGCATGAAGGGGTGGGGAGTGTGGAGGCCAGGGTTGAGTCTCCCGCCCAGCTCACCCTAGGGGAGTCCATGCTCACCGGATTCTACGGCTCCTCACTTTGTGCCGGAGTCAAGGGTGCCAATCACAATGATCTAGGGTGGGGATGTCTGGCGTGGTCTTCTTTACTGGGGGGGGAGGGGCGGAGGGGGGAAGAAATGCCCTCTGTCGAATTTCCTTGCTTTCTTCTGGGGCACTGGTGATGGCGAGCAGCGCCGTCCTTCCAGTGCCACCTTCCTTGGTGCTGGGAACCTTGATCTGTGCTGGGGCTCTCTCATCGAAGCTGGGGTGCTCCTGGATGATGAAGCGGAAGGTGCCTAGTCTGGTTCATGTTCAGATGCCAATTAAGAGAAACTTGAGTCCGTTATCTCTCTCCTTTTTTGGCCTAGGCTGAAAGTACTTGCAAATGTGGCACTTGGTCTTTTCCCAGGCACTTCAAGCACTTCTCGTGTGGGTTACTCACTGAGATCTTGTTTGGGCAAGTGGCATACTTCTTGAAGCTTGGGACCCAGACATGCCCCGGACCCAGTGAGAGCCCCGTAAGGCAGGGAGTTAACTACTCTGACTACCACTAAAGGCTAACTAAAAACAACAATGAACACCTCATCTACAACTATTTATAGATAACACTGAGGAGTACTCGCAGTTCAAGGAGACAGCGTTCCAGCAACCGCCACGGATGGAAAGAAGGAACTGAGGAGGAGGCGGGTTGGCAGTTCTCTATATACCTCGACATGGAGGCGCCATTCCAGGGGGCACTACAGCCAATCTGGATGATGCCACTAGGGAAAAGGCTTCCGGCAGCGGCGCACATAGAGTGCACACACCTACATAACAATGGACATGAGCAAGCACTCAAAGAATTTAAAGTTTTCTGTGGAAACTAAATTAAGAAAAAAAAAAAAATCAATTGGGAGAACCAAAGTGGAATTTTTGGCTTGCTCCTTGAGCTACTCGATTACCTGAGAAGCTGGGCAGCCAAGGGAGATGGGGGATCATTGAGACTTGTGTAACTCCCATTGACTTCTCTGCTTCTGTTCTGCGCGCTGTCTTCACTGCACTGCGCCAACGGGAACTGTGTTCCCGTCGACACAGCGCTACACCACTTGAGAAGGTGGCCTTAATACGTCGATTACTGGATCAACTGAGCGGGTCTTCACTGACCGCTCAGTTGATCCAGAGAAGTCGATTTGACAGTGGCGACTTTGCCACTGTCAGCCTGTGTAATTGCCATGGCTTCAAGGACTACATCTCAGTTATAAAAAGGTTAGTGAAACTACAATCTGCTGCAGTTTATTCAAATTAGGTGCAACCCCAGGCTTCCAGCAAATCACTAGTCTAGCTCTTTATTCATCGAAGAATGGAAACTTGTTTTTACAGTATTAAACTTCCTCCAAACAGTGAGCTCTTCGTCAGTTAGCATGTCCTGGAACTGCTGTCTAATATGGAAACAAATCAACCAGGTTTCCTTGGGGCAGGGAGGAGTAAGGAGGGAAAAAGAAATGCTCCAAATACATATTTATACCTACAGTGCAAGAGTATTTTGTTGATACTATTGATAAATATATGGAAATGGGCATCAAAGCTTGAATCCAGATCCAAACTTCCCTGAAGTTCAGGGATGTTTTGAGCTAATGTTTTGAGGTAGGCCCACCAATAAGTATAATATCACTAAGTCACCTAACCACATGCTATAAAGAATAGCTATCGAGGTTTAAGACACTTCTTGGTGTTTAAGGCAAGATGAGAGATGTATGTTGATTGTCCCTTGGAGCCATTAGTTTCATTAGTCTTCATCTCCAAAAGATGCCCTGCATATGCCTTGATAATTTTTGCTGTTATAAAGTCCAAGGGAAAGGCATCTAGACATGATTTTCTTATGAATGATGCTGTGTCAGTTTATGTGAACAAGGCATTTCTAGAGAATTAATAGTTTGTTAGCCTATTAGGTTGCTCAAATCATCGTCGCTGATTCCTTCCAGCCTACATTTCCAAATTCTGTCTTTACTTTCTATTCCTAATGCCAAGTTCTCAGTTCTCACCACAGTTCTCTCACCTGAACTAAAAGAACCTCCTCTCTGGTTTCCCTAACACTATTCTTTGCCGTGTAATCAACACGGCACCAAATATCTTCCTTTTCCATGTCTCAACCCCTTGAGTTACTACAATTGCTTTTTCTCCATATACACTTTGACCTTATCTTCAACTTTTATGGAACTGCTTTCCATCCCTATCACATCACACGCTTTTCTCACCATATGGCAGCTGACTGTATATCTTCTCCTACTTTCACCATGTCTTTTTCCATGCTGCTCCCTCTGCTAGGAATGACAACGTTCTTCCTGTGAGCCACATATTTTCACTCTCCAATTCCATCTCAAAACGCACTTTTCACTTTCATTTTCAAAATGACCTCCACTCATAAGCTATCTAATTCCTGTTGTCTCAAGTCTCTATTTATAAAATATATGAAAATATTAAGGTCTTTATTCTCTTTCCTATCATTTATATTTGTCTTTTGTTAACTTAACTCTATCTGAGAATACTACTCACTGCCCAACAACTCACTGTACAAACCTAGAACAGTTCCAGGCCTTTGTTTCAATTATTTGGTGAGTCGTGTCATATCTTAGGTGGGTAAGCCCATGGGGCAGGGACTGCTATGTTTGTACAGCATTTTCCACCACTGAGCCCTGTTTGGGGCCTCTAGGCACTAGGGGAACAGAAATAAGTTATAAATTCTGAATCTAAAAAGCATCATGTAAAGTTATGGCTGTAAATATTTAATAAACTTTCCTTTCTGAACAGCTGCATAGACACTGTCTTGAATCCAAAGACACTGTTCTTCTCTGCACTGAAGTAAAGAAGAAAGGCTGTTTTGAAGCTTATGGCATGATGACACCCCACAAGGTAAAAATAAAATCAACCAAAAGATAAAACAAGCTTGTTAGTCAATGGAATATGCTAAACAACGAATAAGCAATTCTTTTTGAATTGCTTATCCTATCCCAGGTTGTGTAACCTGGTCTGCAGGACTCACCGGGTAGGCAGCTCACATAGTTGATTGTAGCCAACATCTAATACTTCTAGCTTTCTGCTGTCACATACCCACTCAGGCAGGCTTTCCAGGTGGTTTCTACAGGAAGAACACAGCAATCGAATTAAGTTGTAGTCCATAAGGACTACTACATAACCACATTTTATTTTTACCTGCGCGCACACACAAAGCCTGATGCATATGCAGGTCCAATGGGAACTACATTTTCTCACCACTGAGAAAACACTGAGTACCATAAGATTTTGGTTGAAAGGAAGAGAAAGCAGCCAATTATTTTATAAACTAAACATTTTGGGGAAGGGAGTAAGTTTTCAAACTCTACATTGAAAGCATGCAGTAAGATGTAGCTGGGCACACAAATACTGTGAGCACCTTCTTCAGTGCAACTGGAAAGCACTTAGTACAATGAGGAACAAATTTCACACACCCTGTCAAGC
Source organism: Emydura macquarii macquarii (assembly GCF_026122565.2). Taxonomy (NCBI): domain Eukaryota; kingdom Metazoa; phylum Chordata; order Testudines; family Chelidae; genus Emydura; species Emydura macquarii. The sequence goes on from NW_027132962.1 coordinate 416,162, forward strand.
ACTTAGCTGAATTCTCAGATACACAACTAGGTATCTAACTAAGATAACTACATGCAGAATTTTTAAGTAACTCATTTTTAAAATGACTGCAGAGATCAACATTCTTTTCTCTTTAATGTGCTTGTGTCCCCCATGGATTTATTCAAATAATGGCCTTTAACCAAAAAAAGCTAGTAGTGATCAAGCGCATACTTTTACTGAAATATTAATTACCTTAAAATATAATCATGAATACCCAATTAATCAAACATATTCCTCTGGAAAAAAATGAAGAAACCCCATTGCTGAACTGTATGCCAATTTGTTATAAAACACGAAAAGGAAGTCATAAAAAAGTTTTGAAGTAATTGCAAAATCAAGTATTCCTCAATATGATTTTTAAGAAATGGAGAACAAAGCATTACAAACAGCACATTTCAGTAAATCGAACTTACTTACCTATGCAAGCACACTGACTAAGTTTAGATACCAATTACACTGATTTATGTTCTGGCACATCTAAAAATTGATGGTCACAGCCCCAGGCTAGCTCATTTACTGCTGTGCTCCCATTTAAATGCTCAATAACTTAGAAGTGCTTTAAGCAGTTATGAAATTAATGGGACTTAAGTGGTTGGTACTTACTGTAATGGTCCCTATCTGTATTCCACACCTGGGTACAAATGTACACCATGCACCCGAGTCCGTAGATTTTAACAAGCAGTGTCCGTTGGCCCAACTAAAATGTCAAAAGTGGCTCCTAGCAGCAGGCTGGGAATGAGCCACAATCCTAGTGGTAGAGGGTCCTCAGTCTTCTGTGACTTGCAAGGAGGCTCAGTAGGATGCTGGTAAGTGAAATGCATGAGGAGGTGGCAGCAGCCTTAGTTTATAGTCTGACTCTGGTGCTTTCTTCTTGGGACTGGTATGTAGCTCCTCAGGAAGCGGAGTAGACCTTGAGTCCTTTAGCAAGTGGAGAGAGTCAGTATTCGTGTTAAAGAGGCTGGACTCAAAGAGAAGATCTTTGATATGTTCCACACCTCTCTGGGGAAGCCTGAGGATTGCAATCACGAATTCCTCCTCCTAACAATGCCAGTGGCCAAGCATCTGGATATGGTATCTGCTGCATCACCTGCAGCTTGAAGAGCAATTTCCCCCACCAGCTTGCCTTCTGATACAAGGGAGAGGAATTGGGCTCTCTCCTCGGTAGAAAGTTTCTCCTGAAAGGCCGCCAACCAAGATTAGTTATTAATGACATACTTGGCTGAGGGGGGTCTGGTAACTGGCATCGCGGAACTGCAAGCCCAAAAAGACGATCTTTCTCCCCAGGAGGTCCAGTCTCTCGGAGCCCTTCTCTGATGGGCTGGTCCTTAGGTATTGAGACCTATCAAGTTCAGTAGCAGCCTGTACAACCAGGGCTTTGAGAGCAGGGTGGGAGAACAGGAATTCAGCTCCCTTTGCTGCAACAAAATAGCGATTTTCAGCCCTCTTAGGTGTTGGGAGCAGGATGCTGGGGTGTGCCAGACCAATCTTGCCACCAGCTCCAATATGGCCTTGTTAACAGGGAGAGCCACCTTACTTGGGCCAGGAGGCTGCAGAATGTCCAACAGTCAGTGATGTGGGTCTTGGACTTCCTCCAGAGATATCTGGAGATCACTAGCCACTCTTCAGAGGCAATACCAAGACTTACTACGGTCATCTGATGTGGAGGAGGACCGTCTCATCCAGGGAAAAGGAGACTCCCGTCAAAACCATTGGTTCCAGTTCAACATCTTCCTCCTCCTCATACATTGATGGCACAGGTTGTTGAAGAACTGGAAAGACTCCTGGGTGAGTCCTGGATGTCTGGTATAGTGATCCCCAGTCTTCAACAGAGCGAGAAAAATGGGCCAACTGTTTGAGGGGGACCCCATGGCCTGGGGAACCATCAGCCCCTAGGGAGATTATGTTCATAACAGTAGAGACCATAAATCCTGGATTGCCTGTGCAGGTTTAGCTTTCTGTAGGGATGAAGGAGGGATCGGCTCAGCAGATTTGTCTGAATCCAAAAATTGCTCCTGTTGTAATGGTGGAGCCGTTGATATTGGGGCAATCCTGCCTGATGGTTATAAGTGAGACAGTTCCTGTGAGACCAAAGCAGTATCATCTTCCAGTGTAGCCATCTTCCTCATGAGGGATAAGCCAGAGAAGAGGAGAGATTGCGGATAGCACAGGAAGACATTCTCTGGTGCTGGATAGTTCTCTGTACACCCAGGGTATGGAGAGTTCTGATGGTCAGCACCGATGGTACCAGTACATCCCTGGTTGTGCCACACTCTATGGGAGGATGCGTTGGTACCATGGAGTCCAGAGCTGCACTTGTGGATGGAACTGATGGACGACGATCCATGTGCTTCAATACTGGAATCACTGATGGAACCAGTGAATCCTCCTTGTGCACTTCAGCCTCCACCCTAGGGTTTTTTTGGAGGCACCCTTTATTTATCTTCATATAAGGGCTCGCCTGACGTCAATGGGCTTGGGGAAGGAGCGCATCTCTTATAGGACAGTCCTTGATGGGGATCTGTCCTTGTGCCTGAGTATCCCTTGCTTTCATGAGACGCCCTGGAGGAAGTGTCTTTGGGCTTAGAAACTGACAGCTACACTCGTATGGATGTGCTTGAAGGGACATTGCTCTTTTGGTGAGGCCGATGTACAGGCAGGTCTCCCTGGTCCGGATTGGAGATGGACTTCATAACTTTCTCCATGAAGTGTTTTCTAAAGGGAGGCTGAAAAGTTTCACAAGTTCTTGGTGGAAATGAGTGACAAATGTTGCACTTCACTGAAATGTCTCTCACCCAGGCAGTAGAGGCAGTGTTGGTCGCTGATGGAGAAGGATCTAGGGCAGTAGATACTGTTTTTGAAGTCTGGGAGTATGTGCATAGTCCCCAACTGCATGGAGGGAATCTCCAGACTGAGGAAACAAACTAAACTACACTAAAAACTAACTGGGCTAAGCTAAAGAATAACTATTTACAATCTTAATTACAGGTTTTCTGAAATGCTGAAGCAAGAGAGGACATTGGATTCTGACTCAGGCCATGAGGCGGTAAGAAGGAACTGAAAGGGCGTCAACCCACTCTGCTTCTTATGCCCTTGGTCGGGAGCATGAAGAGATCTACTGCACTTGTGCAGGACAACAGACACCTTGTTAAAATCTCTGGACTCAGACGCATGTGTACCCACGTGTGGAATACACATAGGGACCAGCACTCGAAAAAAGGAGCACAATCTTAAGTCATCCCTGTTTAGGCAACTACTTGCACACATGCTTAAGTGCTTTCCTGTTTCAGTTCTTTAATTGTAAAACAAGAGCTCAACATAAAGAAAAAAGGCAGTGTTGGCTTGAGTATTGAGCCTCACAGAGAAAAACTGAAACACAGGAAGCGCTCAACAAAAATCCATGTTATGAATCCAGCCTATCTATATTGTTCAGGGAATCTTTTGCCCAATGAAGCTGAAGCAAAAGTAACTGTAAATGACTCCGGTAGTATGTTTATCACAAAATAAAGAAGTGAATAATGAGAAACGGGCAGAGTGCCCACTACTTAGGACCAGAAATAGGGTGCAGCTGCACAACTGGGAATAAAATTCAAGATTCCCGACAGCTCTAGGGCAACACTACGGTCTTCCTATAATTCAGTTTTTACACTCAGTAAAATGAGTGAGTCTAACTTACTTCACATGAACTTAACTGATTGATGTAGATGCTACAAATAGCAAGAGAATGCACATCATCTTTCTTACCTAGAAATATCCATAGACGTCAGATAATTTGGAACTGGATACACATCAAGATGAACTAGTTCTGGGAGGAAAAAAAGATAACTAATTTCATGAAAGGCAAACTAGTCATTTAGTGTATTTAGTATCTTTATTAGTTGATTATGTCTAAGTGTATTTGCTATGCAGTAGATGTAATACAATAATCAAAACGAAACATTTACTATAGTATTTTGTGAATTAAAAAAAGGAAACAAGTGACTAAGTGAAATTATTTTATTTCTCCAACTCTCTCTTATTCACAGCTCCAACCTTTGACTTTATTTTCTTTATTCTGTCTCTATTTAATAAAATAGCATAGGCTGGCATAAATCTGTGTTATGTTTTCACTAATTGAGTCATTTTTACTAGGTACCTGGGAGCAGACTGACTCCTCCCAGACAGAATGGGTCATCTCTAAGATGTGCCATGCTTGACCAGCTCACACATATATGATGCACATTCTTCAATTTGGCATTCAATGACAATGTCAAAGTCACCTGCATTCCTGTGGGATTTTCTTTTTTTAAGCAACCCAACAGACTTTTCATAATTATGTACTACTAGCAACAATGTCAGCAGTTTTTGTTTGTTTAATAAGGCTTTTAAAACTAAGACCTACGCAATAAATATTAAGATTCTCAATTCAGAGATGAGGCTGAAACTCATTGAGAATAATACACATATTACATTTAAATCTACATAGTATTCTAAAATGAAGTATACAAACAATACAATACTTTCAGAGGTTAAAACTTACAGACAGTAAAATGAGGTAAGAAAAAGCACAGGGAAGGAGGAGAATGATTAGACAGTAATAAATTACTTTGGTCGGTTCATCCAGCACCACTTGTGAAAAGTCCCTTCCTTTTGTTTAAGTATAGTCATTCCCTATCACTTTTGACTGAAATAACGAGTTGATCACAGGACCACTAGCATTCTCAATATCTGCCATAGCACATGGCCGTATTTACGCTAACTTTCAGTAGCTGCGAAGACCCATCACCTGGCCCTTCCTCAGACTCATGCCACATCCCAAAACTGATTTCATTCAAGACAGCCTGCTTTCTACAGCTAGTATGAATTATCCAATACCACCTACTTAGAACAATCTGATCCAATCCAAGTGTCAGGTGGAAGTTGTGTAGTTTTTAATAAATATAAATGATTTGATTCTAGACACCATTCAATTAATTTTATTCACTGTTAAATTTGATCAGGGAGCTATTTAGGTGAAAGATGTTCCATACCCTTTATGAGAAAAAACACAAAACGCTGACTGACCATAGGATTTGTAACTTTTTAGCCACAACAGGTAGATGGATCTGCTCATAAAAATACATACCACTTTACTAGATCTCACAAAAGGCCAATTATTCAAACACTGCCAAAAAGGAGCAAAAACTTCCTTAACTTGCCTTGGTAATGCAACACATATAGCATTTAGGGTAATTAACACTTTCAAGAGCCCTCTGACATTGTCTACTGGGGTGGGTAAAGAATGGAATTTCAACCTTAATTCTAAATTTCTGTGGTGCAGTGTCCTTCAAATCTGCCACTTATTGTTATTTTAACATAATTTCTGAAACTTAAAATTGCCATTGACATGATATAAGTCATAAAGTTCCCTTTTATCCAAAGGTTATGTCAACAAACCTCTTGATTAACCCCAATTATATGTATTCCACTTAATAAGCATTCATATTGCCGTAAGAAAACCAGGTAACGGAAAGACAGACCTCAGCATGATTGCCTTGAAAACAGTCTTACCATTTGAAAAGGCATAAAGGGCTTTGAGAAAATATCCAGTGATTTTGAGGGTTACCAGCTGGTTTCGTTCACAGTGCAGCACTTCAATGTTGTTGAAAACCGTTGCATCTAGTTCACAGAGTTTATTGTCTCGTAGATCTAACTGGGTCACGTGATGCAGGAAGTCTACTTCATCTGCCACCAGCATCCTAATTGCATTCAATCTTGCAAAGGGAAGGAAAAATAAAAATTGCTAGTACACAAATACTACACACTCCCTTCTGCAGGGCAGAGGAAAAGAAAACTTGCTCTCCAGATAAACAATTCCAAAATGGCTGGGTCAAACTGTTAAGCCTCAGGATTTTGACCTACTTTAATTGCAATTGTTTTATTCTTCCTTCTCTCTTCTTTGGGATATTTTTAAACAGAATGGTTCAGCTCTTATATATCATATCTACTGTTATACCGGAATAATGACACTGACCTCTTTTGGAGAATGCTTTGAGATCTACTGAGCACTATGTAAAAGATAGTGCTATTATTGTGTCTAAAACAATTATCTTGCTATGATTTACTCTGAAGTAGCACAGAAAAGTAAAACCATGACAGTTCTACTGGCCTTCAAAGAACAATAATAATCATTTGCTGGGCAGGCCTAGCAGAAACAAGTATGTGCTTCAGGTGCCAAAGTGAAGATCTGCAAATACTCGGAGTTTGACTTAGGGCTAGTCTATTCTTAAAACTTACAGCGGCACAACTGTATGGAACAGCTGTTCCGCTGTAAGAGCACTTGGGTAGCTGTGTTTTGTGGATGGGAGAGCGCTCTCCCGCCGACATAGCACTGTCCACACAAGCGCTTACTCCAGCAAAACTTGTCACTCAGCGTTTTTTTTTTCACACCCCGGAGCGACAACATTTTTGCCAGTATAAGTGCTAGGGTAGACAAGGCCTTACTGAAAGGCAATATGCAGAATTCTAAGTCTCTCTCACACAAACTCACTCCCTAAAGGTAATGAGGAGAGGGGATTTGGAAGTAAAGGCTTATCTACACGGTGAGTTAGTGTGCAGCAAGTCTGGGTACGAATCTGCAGTGCACTAGCCTGCCACACTAATTCACTGTGTAGACAAAAACAGTTCTTACAGCTTCCTTACTTTTTTCAATCCAATAGTTACTATGGTGAAGCCAGCCAGTTATCAGTCACCTCCCCAGGAATTGTTATGAAAATAAAGAAGATCTATAAAAAGGAGCAACAAGATGACTTCAGTGCATGCCAAAATTTTTTTGCCTTTTCAGAGAAACCCAACTTCCAAGGAAAAAAAGAGGGGTGAATACAGCTTTTTCTTATTTGTGTTTTTAACTAGACAGGAAATGCTTGCCCCTGGTTTCAATGCAGCATTGTACATACTACACAGCAGATACGGTTCATGAACAAATACAACACAAAATACTTATACTGGTGGAGCACTACATTCATTATTTAAAAGATATTGTTCCATCTCATGGGATATAGGGAAGCAGCTGACCCAGTGATGGGCCCTGAACAGCAGACGTATCAGAAGTTCAGAGTATGTTGACACTATTTTGGTTCAGGCCTTCTGTACTATGAGGCCACTGAGTAATAATATTAATGTTCAAAAGCTGAGCTTGCTACAGACATCATGGATTTCATGATTTTCCTTTCTTACTTCAAGCGGTATAAACCTGGATGTCTAATAGATCGCAAAAGCTCAGTGACAATATATGGATAAAGAACAGGCTCACTGGATGCACAGTTAATACATTTCTCCTAAAGAGAGAAGAGCTTCTTCCTCCCTCTCCCCATCTCCAAATGATCAATGAGTTTAAAAAAAATTAGTCAAACAAGAGTTGGTTCCTGTGTGGCAGTTTGTATATCCAATCAGCATTACTATAGGATATATATTCATTGCTATTTAAACTTAATGAAAAAAGTAGAAGGGTCATTTGAATACAAATCAATGTTTGAATTTTTCCTCTTTACAAAAAAACCCAAACAAACTATTAGCCTTATTATCAGAGGTGTTTAGCACCTCTGAAAATCATGCCACATGTTCCACAGAATCATAGAATATATAGGACTAGAAGGGACCTTGAGAGGCTGTCCAGTCCAGTCCCCAGCACTGAGGAAGGACTAAGTATTATCAAGACCAACCCTAACAGGTATTTGTCTAACCTATTCTTAAATACCACCAGTGACAGATTTTCCACAACCTCCCAAGGTAATTTGCTCCAGTGCTTAATACACTTACAGTGAGGAAGTTTTTCCTAACATGTAACTGAAATCTCCCTTGTTGCAGCGTAAGCCCATTAATTCTTGTCCTGTCCTCAGTGGTAAGGAGAACAATTTATCACCCTCTTTATAACAATCTTTTATGTACTTGGAGATTCATGTCTCCTCTCTTCTCTAGACTAAACAAACCCAAATTTTTCAATCTTTCCTTGTAAGTCATGTTTTCTAGACCTTTAATCCTTTTTGTTTCTCTCCTCTGGACTTTCTCCAATTTTGTCCACATCTTTCCTGAAGTGTGGTGCCCAGAGCTGGACACCGTACTCCATCTGAGGCCTCAGCAGTGCTAAGTAGACAGTGTTTCTGGGACTTGCACCCTTTTCTCAATTACCAGTCTGACTTCTCCAAAATGAGTTGCATTCACTAAAGCGTTCTGATTAAACCTCAAGCTCTAATAATGGATGTGAAAAACTGATAAAGAGAAGCCCACACACAATTTTAGAAAGTGATTTTTTTTTTAAATTTAACCCCACTAGCACTCCCTTGGCAATATCTGAATACTTTCCAGGCTGATCCTTCAGTGCACTGGCCGTTCTTCCTTCATAAACAGAGAAACAATGCTATGTGACATTGTGTTATACTGTACATTTCAGCTATATTAACCCTACTTACCAAAAGCTCTCTGAAATCCAGTTTTGATTGGAACCTCACACTTCATCATGCATCAGCATTGCAGCAGTGCTGTGAAGGCTGGCTCTGCCCCCAGAGTCTGATTGGGTAGGAGTGGACAGACAGGAGAAACTGGGCCATGGCTGACTAGAAAACTGGCAGGAAATTCCAGCCTTACTTTGGTGCCAGCTCTCTTCCAATTGGAGGAGAGGGCATGTGCCACTATAAGCACGGACACAGCAGGCCAGAAGTCTGAACTTGGGGCTCAAGGACTGGCCCAAAGAGCAAACTGAGCATGCCGTAACAACTGGCTACTGTCCAAAGGAAAGGAGATGATTTAATCTAGGACCGAGGCTCAGGCTCCGAGGGGCCATTGAGACTGTTTGTGACTGATGGAGGGAGAGTTCCTTTTAGGCATTTTGGATTTATGTCATATTCCTAATGATTGCTCTGTTTAATGACATTGGGGTTCTGTTCATGTTAATAAAGGCGTTAGGAGTGAGTCCTGGGTGAATTCATGCTTCCCCAAAGGTTGTAAGAATTTGAACAACCTAGCAGAGAGGGGAGCCCCCACCATAGTTGTTTACATAGAGGACTCATCAACACATTGCTGAGATCATCAATAAAATATCACACACGGTGAATTTGGCTAGGTATTGTCCAGATAATCTGTGCAGTCATATTCTGTTCCTTCTTCTTTCCACTTCACTGCCCACTTGTTTGTCTAGTTCATCTGTTATTTCTTGTCTTTTAGGTTGTAAGCTCCTTCAGACAGGGATGATCACTTATTGTATATGTTTATACACTACTAGCACAATGCAACCCTGATCTGGTTGAGCCTGCAGGTGAGACTGCAAGGTATCTCTTTTTAAATTTCTGGATTTTTAAAAAATACATTAAATCCTTCATTTCCTCAATCCCCATCTTTTCCCAAAAGAATTCTAGTCACCGCAAACAGTGTGTTTGTAGAATATGATTTGAAACATAGTAAGATGAATTAATATAAACAAATCACACACAGGGCCAACTATCACCATGTAAGTAACTTCTACCCCAATAATTCAGGTTTGCTTATTTTCCCCTCACAGGTGTCTACCTTAGATCCACATGTTTAATATGAGGCATTCTTCTTAATGTCTGTAGGTTGAGGGTCTCCAAACAGTTTCCAGACATGCAGAGTTTTTCCATGGCACTCAGCTTCTCTAGTACACCTGGAATGTCAGTGAATTCATTGAAGGAAAGACTCAGATAGTTGAGCTGATGTATACTCTCCAATTCAGCAGGAAGGGACTGAAGAAAGTTACCATCCAGCAAAAAGGTCTGCAAACTGGGGGGGAAAAATTGAACAACTCTTTAAACTACAGGTCCTTGTTATGAACACATATTCAGCACAAAGCATGGCAATTAAAATTGTAGCAAACAAAATGTTCAGAAGATGGACTGGTGAGAAAAACGTTTAAAGGTAAGTATAACATATGCCTGCAAAAAATATGATAAAAATCTTACAAGCCCTGCTAATTATGAACTGTGGACCATAGCTGTGTCACATCTTCAAAGGTTTCCAGAATTCTCACTTCTCTTACATATACTGCAGCCTTCTTTATATCTTACACAAATTAACTTTGTTTTTACAAGAAATGGATTTTAAAATGGTCTCCCCAGCATCAATAAGACTATTTTGTTAATTATATTGAGACTAGAAAAGCTACAAACACAGAAGACCTTTCCCCCACCTGCTGTTTTTGATTGCTCAACGCAAGCGTAAAAGTCAGCCCTCTGAGACAAACACTCCAGTGAGAAAGAGAAAGTGTGTATGTTTAGTAAGGCATGCGTAGGGGTCACTTAATCTTCTGTTGTCTGTACCATTAAGAACCCACTGAGCGTGTACACTAAGCTTTAAAATACCTACTTGTGCATATCACCTACAGCTGCTGGAACGCTTCTGAGGGTATTACAGGACACATTGAGCTCAGTCAGTGTCGGAATACTGCAAACTGCCAACGGAAAGTCTCTTAACTGATTATTGGAAAGGTTAAGGCTCTTCAACTTTGTGAACCTATAATAAGAAATAGAGGAAAAAAGACTTCAGGAAATGGAATACGAAATGCACCAAGTTAATATAGCTGCATTGTAGTAACTGAAATATAAGGTACGTCTGATTATTTGAATGCTTCTGGTGTGTATTTTGAGTCTCTACTTTCTGGGTTACACACAGATTTGGAAGCTCTGTTAAAGACACTCAAGTGGGCCACTGAAAGTTTGATGGTTCCTTTGATGTCAAAGCACCATTGGGCACAGGCAGAAGAGGGAATCCAGAGTGAAATACTAAATACATTTTCTACAAATGCATCAGAACGCAACAGATTCACTCTTACCCCACCAGAATATGATGGTATATTTTATTTTTAATAAGGTCTTCTGTGGCATTTGATCTTGCACTGAAGTACTGCTGTACTCTTAACATGTTTCATGCTACAGGACTGCCCATATAGTTAGCAGCATCAGTTATAGGATGCATGAGTCCCTTTACATAAGCTCTTTGAACTGAAAAACCTGTGCTCCATGGCTCAATTTTGTTCACTTTGTTCCCTTTTGTTCACACAGTTTTGTTGACTTCATATCTCAACTGAAAATTTTTAATAGATTTTTATGTTAATTTGCACTGAAATGGAACATCCATTGCAGTAAACTTAAATTTAGCAACACTTTTGGTAATGGAAGAAGCACTTTCTTAACATCTCAATTCTGCACATCTACAAGGGTGTCTGCAATAATACTCATTTCATTTTCATGGGACATGTGTCATGGGATTCCTAAAATCTTAGGTATCTCATATCTCTTAAAAGGAAAACATGTGTATGCAGCCTATGCTCATCTTGTTAAAGTTAAAAAGCAAAAAAAAAAAAAAAACTGGTTAAAAAAGATAGAGGACAATCCAATTAGCCAGCCTGCATGTGCAGCAACATTATTATGGTTGCTTAACAACCACTGGGAGGAGTGCCTAACGGCAACTAACTGGATGAATGAAAAGATCTGTCTCAGAGCCAATGGATGAGAGGAAGCTCTCTTCTGGCATAACTTACTCTAATGCATTTTATTCAGACTTCATTTTCCCTTCACAATCTCAATTCCTTTGTGTGCTTTATATAAAGTCAGTGAAAATGGTACCACACCTACTGACACTAAGGTTACAGACAAAAGTGAGCTCTAAAAGCATGCCTTTAAAGTCTGCAGCCCCAGGACTGCCCAGACACATTTAATATCCTAAAATTATTTGTTCTCCAATTGGAAAAACAGGACAAGTTAAGCAATAAAAACAATGTTACAAACTAAAAACTACAAAGATTTTTTTTAAAAGATAGGGAACAATCCAATTAATCAGCTTGTATGCTCAGAAATGATATTTTTGTTGACTAACGCAAAGTGCTGCCACAGATGAAAACGTCCCACATCAAGGTATAAACAATTCCTTTACCCTGTAATTAGATATACACAGACTATCTATCTAGATCTCAAAAGGGGAGCTATGTCACTGGAAGCTGAGATAGCAAAGACATTTAACATTTACAGATGCTTCAACCACATAACAATGGCCTTACTGGGTCAGACCAATGGTACTTCCTTCTGGCACAATATCCTGTCTTCTGAAGGTGGCCAGTGCCACATGCTTCAAAGGGAATGAACAAAACACAGCAATTATCAAGTGATCCAGTCCCAGCTTCCAGCAGTCAGAGGCTTAGGCCATGACTATACTAGCGAACTTACAGCGGTGCAGCTGTACTAATGCAGTTTTACACAGAGGCATTATGATAATTTTTCATCTCATTATCTATTGCATTCCTAATGGTTCCTACCATTGTGAGCTGCCTTTTAAAAAAAAAACACTGACACTGCACATTGAGCAATGTTTTCAGAGAACTATCAACGACTCCTTCAAGATCTCTTCTCAGTGGTAAAGGGCAATTTAGCAAATTATTTTGTATATATAGTTGGGATTATGTTTTTCAACATGCAAAACTTTGCATGTAACATTGAATTTCATCTGCCATTTTGTTGCCTAGTCACCCAGTTTTGTGAGAAATAGATGGAGATCCTTGGTTCACCAGCGTAAGCTTTCCAGGTGCCAGCTTCATTTCACACCCCTATGTGATCAATAGGAAAGTGTTATCACTAAGTGCGCTGCATAATGGATCCAGATGTATATAATGAAACAAGGTCTTAATGAAACTTCAGTTTACAATACTTATGCAAATAAGTAAAAAGAGGGAAGGTAGAAGGTGGAAAAGAGAAAGTGATAGTCAATACATCTAAATCCATAGAGATTCACTAAAACAAACATTACAATTTTTTTAATCAACCATAAGAAAATTAGCCAGTTTAATAATCAGCACAAAGGCCATAGCTTCAGAGTGCTGCCCAGCCTGAAGGAGATTCACAACTTTTACCCACTGAGCAACTGGAGACCAGGATTTACTAGAAGATGCAAAGTGTAAACCTTAGATAAAAAGGCAGGAAACCAAAGTTGATAACAATGTTCAGCATGTAGATACAAGAATAAGACTTGCCTAAATGTTCCACCACCTAATCAAAAATGCTGGGGAAGGAAGGAACAGGAGTAACTTATGGATATTAAAATGTAACTAGTTTACCTCAAAGAAGACAGCAGCAAATACAAATAAAAGACTGTTTGAACTAGAATGCCCAGTTCATCTAAACACGAAGAACATATATATACTGATTCTTCCAGTGTATATATCTAGAAAATGATCATTTAAAAACACACACAAAAAAGGATACAGGTAGTGCTCATTGAATAACATGGAATTATCAACAAAAGGTAGATACTTAAACTGCTGCTTGAGTATGTTTCAAACATCACACAGAAGACTATGTTGATTGCTAAATTACATTTAAAAGTATAGTTGGAAGGAAAGAAAGTATACTTTGAATTATTCCCCACATTAAAGGGTAATTTAAGAAGCCCAGAAGGGAATAGGTGCAGTTTATTTCCTTCTCTGTGTTCTCAGTTCCAAGATGCTAAAGCCACATTCTTCATACAGCAGTGTAAATTATCGAGCAGCCATATTGGCAATGAAGGCTGGTGGGCAGTTGCTCAGAGAATTAAGATAGTAAATCAAGCTCATATCTTAGTCACCTGCTTCACATTAATTATTAATAGCATGAATCCTTAATGGTCTAGGGTGTTTGTGTTATTATGCAGCATTGCTAAAAAGGAACTGATCTGAAATAATAACTAGCTTTCACTGTTTTTTATATTTAGAGAGTTATGCCATTGTCACTGATACAAGTAAGATACTATCAAGGTCTGTAACTGACTACAATTTTCTGTGATGAGTTTGCGCAAGGAATCAGGTTTTAATTTCACTGGGTTTAAAGAATTAAATATCCACTGTTTCCCTTTCTCCTAAATCACCACATTGTGCTGACAGTATTAACAGGAAAAGTGGTGATAAGCAACACTGATGCCTTAGTAACATTCCCTGGAAGGGAGAAAACTCCACAATATACATCATTTGTTAACTACTTGATGACACACTGACTCTATAATTCAACATATGTCATATCCTCCTCCTGTTTCTAGACCTTTGCCATTCTTCAAAAAAGCCACTCTGTAGAATTGTGCTTCCTTCCTCTCCTGAACACACCAAGATCAGAAAACTTGAATCTGAGCCTTCTATAATTTCTCAGACCAAAAAGAGCCCTACTTTAAGCTAGAGCAAAATGCTGACATGTCCACCCTGGTCTTTGACCACGCAGTAGGATTGAACACTAATTGCTATAATTGAACCAAATAAGGTTCACATTATTTGTTCTTGAGGCTGTCAATTTAGGAGTGGCTCTAGTTCGATATACACAAAGGCAGGGTGGGGTTCAACAAACCAAGTTCTCTATCACAGCAGCATGTGTACATTTATCACTGTTCCTACCTTTAGGATACTGATCCACCTGAAGTGCACAAAAAAGAAGTGTTGATTATAGAACACAGCATTTGTGTTCCAAGATGTTTGAAGTCAGTACTACAGTAAAGCTGGTTATGTGCTGTTAGTCAAGCACAGCCATAAAGGTTAGCCTGACAACCAGTTTATCCTATTCTTATCAAACGTGTTTATATAAAGGGTGATTTTTACTATATCCAAACAGCATACCTAGTGTAAAAGGGACCAAGTCTGAAAGAAAACAATAGCCGCACACTCCCCCACACATACTGATTTCTTTGGTCTTTCATGCATCTATTTTGCGCTTACAATGGAACATCATTTCAGACAGCAAAAAAAGAGTTCTCCTCCCTCAACTCCAGCTGAACTTTGCTAGCAGTAGCTAACAGTCAAGCAGGATGTAGTAATTAAATATTGGAACTGTACCCCACAATGTCTGGTAACCTCATTAAGAGAATTTGCCAAATAAATTTAACAAGCATGTAAGTTCTTTTTTGCTACTAATAATCCAAGTTATTATCTTTTAGCTATAGTCTCAGATCCTTCTGGACCATAGTGTCACTGCCTCTCCATGGGATTAGTTATCCTAGTGCCATAAATACAAGAAAGACAGCATCTCTTTTCCCTTTAAGATATAACCATAAAGACTTTAAAATAGCCATGCAATTGTTGGGATCAAAGCTTTATGAAGGCCCCGCTACTCTAGCTCTCTCTGCAGGCTAGATGGTCAAAGACTGTGCTGAGTGGGGGTGGAGCTGTTCAATATTTTTTAAATAAACCAGATGCTGAGGGGGATATCCTGGCCCCACTGAAGTCAATGGAAACAGCCAGGATTTCACCCCAGATGCCTGAGAGAAAGGGAAGCGCTTCAGTTCTCTTCCCCTCCATTTTGAAGGCAAAGCTATTATATAAACTCCAGTGCATCTGAGGCCTATATAAGATCAACTTCAACCACTGCAGCAATTAATGCAGTGGCTCCACGCTACCCTCCTCAGGTCAGTGATGTGCGCTCTCATCAGGAGCACTTCCACAGACATAAGACGGGCAGTGTGCGTAACTGAGACCAGTCCTCCCAGCTCTGCTGGCAGCTCCCTGGGTGAGCCTGGCTGCCCAACAGGCTTCCAGCAGGCTACTCCCCATTCCTCACCAGGAGCCACCCGGGGCATCTTGCCCCTGGGGAGTGGGGTCCGGCTGCCCTGGCTTCTCACCTTCCCGCCCCTAACCGAGCCAGGTAGACTTGTCAATTTCATGGGGTCCAGCCACTCAGCTCTCCTGAGGAATGGGGGGGCAGCTGGGCTCTAGCTGCTGGGCTTTCTTGTCAATTTCACAGTTCAGCCAAGTCATGAAATTGACAAGAATGACAGCCACCAGCCAGTGTAAGGAACACAGTGTCTAGACTGACACTTCGTATTTGAGGTGATTTTATTATGTCGGCATAGCAGGGGAGCATTTCAGTGTACACACCTCCACTGTTTTGTCAGCAAAAGCTGACTTTTTGTCAACAAAACTCTAATGCAGATCAACCCTGAGAATGGGGATAACTCACAAAATCCCGAGGGGAGAAAATCCAAAACAGAGAAAACAGACCGAGATAATTTGTTAATTTTAAAGTAAAGATTTTGAGGTAGTTAATTGGATTGGTAGCCAAAACAATCTCAGTTAATTGGATGAGTAACTAAAACTCAAACATAACCCTACCTCCTAAAAAGTGTTTCTGAACCTCATGCTAACAAACAAAAGTTAATCCCCAAACCTTGGTAGCTTCACTGCATTTTCACTAACACAATAAGCATCCTGGCATTTTTTTCCCCCAATCCAACACTGTAAAGGGCACTTGGGTTTAATGAAGACAGACTTCAAAGTCTCTGCATGCACACTAAAGCTAATAAGCATATTTTTTTATTGACAAATATACAAAGAAATGTAGTGCACTGCATAAAGAGTAACTTCAAACCTTAGAGCTCACTTTTCAAACTATACAAATAGCCACAGAGGCTAAATCAAACCAGGACTACATCCAAGTTGTTAACAGCTTTTGTTCTCTTACAAAAATCAATAAGACCATAAGAGAAATATTTTGTTAATGGAAACAACCTAAAACTATATGGCACTTTGCACTTTACATTTCAAAAGGAAGCAGGATTTTACAATTCTCAATTTCTGTAATAGCCTATTGCAAACTACTGCATTGGGGAAAAGCTATTCTCACATGCAAAGAGAAATCATAAAGGATGAAAGTGAAAATATATACTCACCTCCACACTAGAAGTCTATCTTCAGAACCAAAGGACCCAGGGGCTAGCAACCAGCAATCAGGGCCCTGCTGGGCCTGATAAAAGGAACTGCCCGGCCTTAGCAGGTCAGTTCCTGGCTAGGACCAGAGGAATGATGAAAGATGCTCCTTTCTGGCCCGGACATAGAGAAGAACCTGGCCCTGAAATGGGCTGGAGATAAAAAGGAAAAGGCCCAGGGAAATAGCAGCGACAGATTCAAGTAAGCAATATGTAGCTGCGATGTATTGGGTCTCTAGGTTGGAAACTGGAGTCATGGGTGGGGTCACTGGCCACAGTAAAGAGTAAACCCCAACAAACAGATTGTTTGTGCTTCCTGATGGGACCTAAGGGCTAAATTTAAAGAGCCCAGAGCCGGGGCTGAAAACCTTAGCCCAGGGAAATAGACGGCTTATTTGTCGGACTCTTTAATATGCTGGAAGGGGTTCGTTTGGACTTTGTGACTCAGCCAGAGGGCCAAGCCATTGAAGATCCACTCAGGTCAGTTGGTAGCCTGCAGGAGGCACAAGGGGCAAAAAGGACTGCAGTGCTTTACCCAGCCGCTTGGAGGCACTCAAGAGGTGAGTGGCCCTTTGCAGACGGGTATTGCCAACCTGACACTTACAAGAACAATTTGTTTTAAATTGCAAGCAGACAGTTTGGAGAAGGATCCTTCTCTTTCAAGAGACTTTCGCTAAGTAACAAGAGTGCCAAAAATACTAGGAAAGCTTTTCAAATTACTATGATTACACATAAAGCTCCCTGCGCAAGAGGCTCTTTTAACAATCTCCAATTCTTCCTTGCTATGTCAAATTTTCTTGACATCCAGCTTCTGTTGCTAACAAGCAAATAATCCAGCTACTACTGTAACCAAAATAAAAACTTTATTCAATTAAGCATACATGTAACCATCTTCTATAAAATTTCAGTAAGATGGAGAGCAAAAATCCCACTCCTCTATTCCAGAATGCAGTGTGCTGCCCCCCCCCCCCCTTTTTTTTTTAAGTGACCAAGAAAGAAGTATACTGCATGATTTGAACTAGATTTGGCTAGAATCCCAGCCTGCCAAGTACATGTAAATGAGAAAGGCTGTCCAATTAACTTAGTGATTGAGGACACCAATATATTTTCATACTAAACATATATGTGATTACAAGATAAAAGGAAATATTAAGCACAAATAAACTAATGAAGATTTTAATCAACTACTTATTCCTATCTAACAGCAAGTAGCATAATATTTTATGCTCCAGAAATTCAGCTGAAATTTTTCAGTGTATAACTATGACAATTACTGAAGGCAATATGCTTCTTCAATTTAATTAATTTATCCAGATATTGCATTTAAAACAGGCTTAACAGCAGAGTAAAAAAATAGGGATGAGCATCCAAATTAGTTTGACTAGGTATCTGATGCTGAAAGAGAAATATTTTTATTTTGACTTGTCTCTTCGATAAAGTCCATATAAATTTAGATCTAGTTCTTGAATAAGTGAAAAAGCCTTTTCCAATTCCAAATACAGGGAGAATTTTAGTTAGACAAAATATAAATACCCACCCTGGAACGAGCTAGGAAATCTAGAACCACACCTCTGCTCTTGCAAAAAAGTACCAGGAAATCAAAAATTTTACTGATCACAAGTAGTCAGGACATTACTATTTTCTCTAACTCCTATTTGTGAATAGTCATGTCCTGAGGACACGGACAAGAGCAACTAGCAGATGTGATGTGATATTGGCTAGCAGGTTAACAAAGGAGACTGCTTACTGTATCTTCCTCTTCAATTAACCATTCAGAAAGGGAGAGTATGACAGATAAAGTGAAATGGCAAACTAACTTACATTAGCCTTCCAAGAGATAGAAAGGCAGATCTTAAAAAGGTTCTATTCCTACTTCAGAATCTCTGGAATGCCTAGCATGCTTTCTGTCTTTATCAGTTGCTAAACACCTTTTAAAGTAACCCTCCTGGTATATGTATGCACTGATTTTGATCATTCACCCCCCTCTTCATCTAGTTAAAAAAAATGAGTATGTTAAACTTAATCAACTCAAAAGAGAAATACAGTTCATTGTAATTGTAAACTCACATCTTGAGATTGAATTAACACATTTGCCACCTCTATTTCCACTTCATCTCAATCTCTATAAAATATCATTGAAAACAGAATTATAAAGTAGTTTTATTGTAGTGACACATGCAAACACCACAACACTTAGTTGAAAGTCAGTCAACATTTCCAAGT
This sequence comes from Emydura macquarii macquarii, assembly GCF_026122565.2. Taxonomy (NCBI): domain Eukaryota; kingdom Metazoa; phylum Chordata; order Testudines; family Chelidae; genus Emydura; species Emydura macquarii. The sequence continues at coordinate 435,074 of NW_027132962.1, forward strand.
CATTCTTCTCCAAAAGTTGTATTCAAATGGTAATAAAAATGTCCTTAAATTGGAAGCTAGCACACTGTACAAAATCTCAGGTTATCATTTCGGAGGTTGGGATGGGAGAAAAAGGGATGAAAGTCAAAAGTTTACCAAAAAAATTCACATAAGCAGCTCTAAGGCTGCATCAAAAAGGAATAGACAGAAGTAAACCAATATATAATCTCTTGATTATTTATTTCAATAAGCTTTAAAAGTCCACCCATGCAAAAGTAGGCATTTCCAGTGGCAAAAAGTCCTATTTAGAATTGCTGTTTCATTACATTTCCAAGTCACCAAATGCACCATAAGTGCTGCACTTAACTCCACTAGCCTAAAACTTTTTTTTTTATATATATATACTTTGTAGCATACTTCATATCATCCTGTATTTAATCTTCATTTTTTAACTACGCAGAAATGAAAAGCTATACAGTTTTCAGCTGTCAGGTGGTTTTGCTTATAAAACACTCAGTGCTTGTTCTGCCATAAAACTGTTTTTGCAGTCTATTAGATTTAGTCAATTATAGTTATTCTGGGTTTTGACAGCATTTTTTGTCCAGAATTTAAAAATTTATTTTGTTTAGGTCTGTTGGGTTTTCAAGGTATTTTTTTCTTTTAAAAATATACCTAAATAGCATAACTACAAGGTAGCCAAAATGATGTGAAAATCCTGAAACACTACCAAAAATAGACAGTAACACTCTAAAGTAGTCTTTATAGGCTGAATAAAAGTAAAGAAGCCAAATTTTGCACAAAACATGTTCCAGCTAAGTGCTTTGTTTGGTGGTGTCAGACTACATAAGCAGAAGCAGACAATAGAACTCGGAAATAGTGAGCACTGGATGGAAGCTAGCTTTTGTGAGCAACTTTGTCAATCAAAGAATAGTCAAAGGCTCAGAGTGAACATGCACTTTTTGGATCACAATGTCATGGCCACACCTCTGTCCCATCCTGAATACTTAGGTGAGTGGTCCCCAAACTGTGGGGCACGGAGGAACGATCGGCAGGGTGCAGACCAGCCCCCAGGAGGGACGGGGAGGGAGTGCCACCCAGCCCAGTCCCTGCTCCACCCCCAGCCCTGCTGTGGCCCCAGCCACCTCTCTACTCCGCTCTCTGCTCCAGCTCTGTCCTCATTCCCTCTCCGTTCCCACGTCAGCTCCTGCCCCATACCTAGCTACTCTGCTCAGCAAACTGTACTATAATGGAAGGGGGGGTGAGCATGGACAGATTCCATTACTGGTAAGTGTGGGGGGGCATGACAGGAAAAGTTTGGGCACCACTTCCATAGGTGGTCGGACTTCAGTCTTCTGCTTCAAATACAAAGCTCACAGGTCGGTATAGAAGTAGGGCGCTCCTGCCTTCAAAGTCCCCAAAGGGCAGGGGACCTCCACAATCTTCCAGCTTTGCATGTCATGGCATTCCTTTCCTCCTGACAACACACCCCACACCTTTAACTTAAAGAGCAAACAAAGATTGATTTGTGCTAATAAAATCTCTCTGGAAAAAAAATACAGGAGGTGCACAGCTGCTTTAAAGCAGTTGCTTCGGTGGTCCTTTTCTAGTGTCCTCACTAAATCTTTGAGGGTTTGGGTGAGGGGAATAGGTAACAGCTCTGAAATTGGTTCTTGGTAGCCATTTCCATCTGCCAGCAAAGGGTGCTATAACAGGCACTAGAAGACTACAAAGGCTTCCCTCCACACTCCCTTTCTCTCCTGCAGAAAGGAGGCAAACGCCAAGGAAGCCATTTCAGCTTCATCAAGGAGGAGGGAGCCATACAAGACAAGTCTGAGGAGGCGACACTCCCTCCCCTACCATGAAAAAGGAAGAGACAGCAAGAAGCTAGAGGGAAAGTGAGTGGTGGGAAGAAGTGGAAGGAAGCTTAATGGGGAAGACCGAAGAGGGAAGTATGTCCCACAAAGATGACAGACAGGACTAAGCTTACTGGTTGCCTCCGAAGCCCCTGTAGATGGGTAACATACCATTCCCCATATGCTTCCCCCTGTGGTCCTGAGAGAGCAGCTCCAGATGTAGAGAACAGAATTGGAGCAACCACCGAAAAGGCCTAGCAGTATGGCAAACTGTGCTGACGGGGCCAACCTGGGTCCATGAGAATGACCCACTCCCCATCCAGCCTGATTTTTAGCAGAACCTTGTGCACAAGCGGGATGGGGAGGGGGAGGGAAATGTAATACAGGTGACCAGCCCACAGGAGTAAGATGGTGTCCGTGAGTGAACCTGGGCTGTGGCCTCACAGGGAACAAAACTGGTGACACTTCCTGTGTGCCAGGTTGCAAACAGATCTATCTGGGGAATCTCCCACTGCTGGACAACGTCCCTCCTGATGTCCGGGCAAAAGGACCACTCATGGTGACTGAAGAAAGACCTGTGGAGGGTTGAATCCAGACAGTGGCAGTTTGGCAAGTACACCGAAAGGGTCTGAGATGTAGTCATGTACCATATACGTACATGAGGCTATGTGACCCAAAAGACGCAGACAAAACTGGACTGTTGTAATGGGGTGACCCTTGAGATGTGCTATCAGGGACGTGATCGTCTGAAACTGACCTTCTGGGAGGAAGGCTCTATTCTCTGTGCTGGAGTAAAGGTAGATTTCTGTACATTTATTAGCAGGCCTAAGGCCTAGAATGTCAACTGGATGAGGTGGAGGCTGGAGTAGCCCTGGACCGGCCTCTGTCTAGCTGGTAGTCTTGCAACCCCTGTCTCCTCAGGAAGGCCGCCACTATCGGTATGCATTTTGTAAACACCTGCGGGACCACCAACAGGTCAAATGGGAGTACTGAAAATTGGCAGTGCTTTTGAGTTACAACAAACCTGAGGAACTTTCTGTGACCTTGGAAGATCTATATGTGAAAGTAGACATCTCTTAAATCAAGTTCTCGGGAAAGAATAATGGAAACAAGGGAGATCATGTGAAATTTTAGTTTCTTGAGGTAGCTGTTCAACTGGCAGAGATCTAAAATAGGTCTGAGATCCCCTTCGGCTTTCATGATTAGGAAATAGTGAGAGTAAAACCCCTTCTCTCAAATCCTGTGGAACCTCTTACACAGTTCCCACCCGGAGGACAGAATGCACCTCCTGGACTAGAAGTTGCTTGTGAGAGGGTTATACCCGTGTGATATGGGACCATGCACTGGTGAAGAAGGACAGGCAGTCTAGAAATAAAGGATCCGGAAACGTGGGATCTGATATGTCCTTGAGCGTCCAATCAAAAGTTCTGCAGAGAGTCCCCCGAGTGTCTGGGTGGGGCAGGACATTGATGCTGAGGTAGAATGGGGTGGTAATCTGCATCTAAAACCCCTGCTCCATTTCCTCTGTGGGTCTTGATGGGATGGCAGGGAGGAACATGAGGAGGACTGCTGAGGCCTGTAGTGCGCCCTTGAAGTCCCTGGGGTATAACAATCCCAGGGACTTAGGGGTTGCCCTGGAGTTTCTTAGCCTATGGGACATATCATGGTTAATTTCTTTCTGGATGGTACCGTGGGGCCAGGAATCAAACAGCAACTGGTGGCTACATGTTCCCTCCTGCCCGCCCGCTCTAGTGTCACAGACTCTTGTACTGCTGGTGACACTGGTACCGAGTGTGCTAGCAGGTCTCTGGCAGCTGCAAATGCCTCTGGTATGCACGGTACCACAAAGATGCTGGTGCCGGCTATCCCTCCGACGCTACCAGTTCATCTGGTACCGGACTCAACAATGCCTGAGTCAAGGCCGGAGTCAACGGTACCCACTGTGACACCAAGGCAGAGAAGTGGCCTGACCCAGCTCACACTGCACTCTTCTTCCTGTGCCTCGCCTTCTTTAGTGTCAGGGAACGTCACCTCTCAGCCACCTGCTTTCTGTGCTACTTTGGCAGTGGGGAAGGCAACTATACAGCAGGAGGAACAGTCCTCACTAATGTCAACCTATCTGGTGCTGAGTCTGACCGGCTCAGCTCAAAGGTATCAGTGCCGCATCTGTCAGAAGGAACTTTAACATGATCTCCCAGTCCTTCATATGGGGTTTAAATTCACGGCAAATCTGACTGTGATCCCCAACGTGAGCCTCTCCCAACCACTTTAGGCAAATAGAGTGCGAGTCGCTCAGAAGCGTAGCCATGTAGCAGAAGGCGCAGGGCTTGAAGTTCGATGACCAAGGCACTGGGAACTGATGAAACGCCGCTAACAAACCAAGAAAACCACATGCTAGATACACAACTCTGGTGAAAAAACGAAGACCATGGAGAAAAGCGTGCTGTAGCAAAGAGAGAAGTTCCAGCAACTGCCATGGGTGGAAAGAGGGAACTGCGGGGGTGCAGGTTCAGCCGGGCCTTTTATACCACCGCTATGTGTGCGCAGCACCAGAGGGCACCCAAACTGTCCCAACAGGTACCCCTGTATGGGAAATTTTGGACGACCGGGCTTGGGGCATGCTCACGCCTCCAGAGAAATGGACATGTGCAAGCACTAGAAGAAGAAACGAGTGCATCGCCAAAGTCATGAAACAGATCCAGAAATACACAGGATTGTTAAAAATCATGATCTTAATGAATTAATTGCATAGTTTGTATCTGACTCCTGATTTTGTAACTGTCTGCGGAAAACCCTCCTGACACCCATGTGCACACATTTTCAGGATGAAAATTCAAATGGAAACTAACAAAGCGTATACACAAAAATCCAGAACATAGCACTCCCGTCCTTGTCCCCTCTCCTGCCAAAAGCGTGGCATGCTTTTCTCAGTCACCACTCCCTGGCAACTCTTCTCCTCTTTCAAGCACTCTCTCCAGCATCTTTCCACTGCTCTGCAACCCACACTCAGCCTGCCCTCACCCCAGCAGGCTTTATCACTTGTTCCAAATTCTATTCCTCACCTCACATGGCACGAAGCAGTCCCTGCCCTTCAATACTAATTCAACTTTGGCAGTCTGCACCAGAACTCCCATAGCCTGTTACCCTAACAATCCAGTAGGTTAAATCCCCTCTTTCAAGTCTTTCGTGGAGGTTGCCCAGGGGGTTGAGTCAACCTCACCCCAATTTCCAGGCAATACGGCACACTTCTCTACCAATAGAAGGCTATGCTGTTGACCTTCCCTCTGCTTTCCTCACTACTAGCCAAACAATATAATGACCCCTGCCCTCAGTTACTGCACTGTAAGTCCAAAGACTTAACTGCCTTGTTTTGAGGGGTGAGGGTGGTTCCCTGATGCTTCCTTGCAGAACACATAGGGGCACACAAGAACTACAAGCAGCAGCCTGCTCAGCAAATGGAAGAGGTCTCTCGTGGCCACAGGTGGAACAACAGGTAACCAAGTTCAGATTCCTGAGCCACCTGGCGGCTCACATGATCAGAGCTTTAAAGGACCTCACAATTAAGGTGATTGTGATCAAGAGCTGGCTAATAAGGTATTAGTCACATTTTATTATGCTTCGGAAGACTCTGACCTTTGAAGGGTTCACATATCACTGATTTTATCTACTTTAGTAATAACGGGTTTTATATCTCATGTTCTTGCAGCACAGTATGATTATGCAATCTATCACAATGATGCAATGTTACAATGTAGGCATTTATTTAGCTGAGGTTAGTCCTGCCTTGAGCAGGGGGTTGGATTAGATGACCTCCTGAAGTCCCTTCCAACTCTAATATTCTATGATTCAGGAATCTCATAGTGCTCATCATTGTAATCTTGCGAGGCAGAGAATATAGGATTTAGTAGATTGTCATCTTGGCAAATAAACAGATCTTTAAGAAAACAAGTTCCCTTTCAAGCCTAACTAAGGTATTTGTATATAAACAACATTTTTAAAACCAGAATGCATACAGTCTCTGGAGACTTAATGCTCTTGCCACCTTATTTGAAAAGGTAACAATTTTTCCAAATTTGGCAGCTGTGGATGATCATCATCTCTGTTCTGTAGGAAGTAGCACATTTAAGGTTCTCACAAAAGGATCATCATGGTAGCAGAGGGCCTTTGAAGTTACATGATAAGCCCCAGAAAACTTTGAAGGAGAAAGTCAAGAAGTTTTATTGTAAAGACCATAACTAAAGGTCAATAAAATAGAGAAAATGAAGATGCAGCTAAAGACTCAGAAGGGAACAAAATACTGGAGAAAAAAGAATGGGAAATTAGAGTAGAAATAAAGACTACAAATAAGGAAACAGAATATCCCTTCACATACTATCTTCCTGAGTTAAAAAGTTAGTGACATTAAATGTGACCCCAAAATTCTGTTTTGAAAACAGAAAGCTAACAAGTGTTTTTACATGTTTTTTTAAAATTCCAACTGGTAACTTTTAAAACAATCCTTTACAATGTTTACAACTCAAAACACTGCACTATTTTGTTAAACACAAAACAATGAAGGCAAAATGGACAAGAAAGTGACTGCTCTATTTTCACTTCATTTAAAAAGTTCAATTTTAAAAAATCTTTCCATTTTAATGATCTGCTGCTATCTGTAAAATAAGATTTTATTTAAAAGTGTATTTTCCCCTGCCCAACAGTAATGAAGTGAATTAAGTTTGTAAAAATAAGTTCCCTCCCAGCATCTGCAGAAAATAAAATGCTTCAGCATTTAAGCCTTGATCCAAAGCCCACTGAAGTCAAAGAATCTCTTTCCACAGACTTCACTGGATTTTTGATTGGGTCCTTATACAACAGATTATTTTCCTATAAATGAGCTATTAAATTCCTTATCCCTTTTCCCCATAACACCCCGCCCTACCCTTTTGTACATTTGTAACCCCAGACTATACCATTTTCAGGTTATATTTCTCTGGAGAGCATGACACTACTTTCCTGTCCTTTGGCATATTTGATTTTTTTTTTTTTTGAATTCCTGAACTTCTTTCAAACACTTTCACTGCTAGCATCCATAATGTATAAACCCTTTGCTTTGTCATACCCTGTGAAAGCTAGAAGATTTAAAGCTGTGTCACCTGTCCAAAGGAATTTTGAACAACAGATGCTTGAGAGGAGATTAGATTTCTGAGAGAGGCCCCTAGGAAACCGGTAATGACTGCATGTATGTATTTGTAAAAGAAAATCTATAATGTCATTGTTAATTATTAAACCTTAATTACAGAGTAAAGGATCAGGGAAAAAACTAGTTCCTTGGATTTTATAATCAAGTAAGGCGTCATAAGAAGAATTGCTAGAAAATGGTGTTTGCCAATACTATTTACTCTGCGTTCAGTTGCATGCTTACACTAAAATACTTTTTAATGACAAACATTTGACTGAATAAAACAACGAGAGTCCTGTGGCACCTGAATGATTTTCCATCGTTATTTACAAGCAAACAATGTTCTTAGTGTGTCTCATATCAGTATTAATCTAAATGAGACGTATTCAATCTACACGTATTGCCACAATGAAACAGATCAGCAAACAATGAATTTTAATCATTAGTTTGCCTCAAACGTCAGAACTGAAGTCACCGGACTAGCAACGAATCAATCAGAATTATCTTTTGCATTTCAGAAAAGGAACTGAAGAGTTTAATTGCAAATAAAGGAAAAAGAGCACTTGCAGCTCCAAGGGTAATGTTTTAATATAGCTCCTTTTAAATTGCTGATCCAAATGCAAATTGCTTTCCCTCATCCAGAGCATGAATATTAGTGCAAGTGTAAATCCAAACATTTCGTTAAACTAACAAATTACGCTTTATTGCTAAAAAATGAAGAGAGAAGCCATGGCATCGTACTACTTTTGAATGTGTGTCCTACAATAGCAATATAGGGTTTAAAAGTGACTGAAGGAACCCCATCCGACCCAGTACCTTTGTGAGTACCTCATTAGCTTCCATTACTGCAACAACTAGTGGGGCCCTTCCTGATAAATATCCCCCATGTTGCAAGCTTAAAAGCAACTGTGAATTGGCGTAAGTAAACTACTCACTCAATAGGCCATTTTTCTTTTACTGTACTGGAATTTTCACACCACCAACCTTTGAAAGTTAGATTCAAAATATTTGTTCCTTATTTCCTGGCAGGCACAAAAAAGGAAAAATAGAGGTGTTGGTGCAAAACTACCCAGTACTCAAAGTTCTGTTTGTAATTTTGGACCACCAGAAACATATTACAAAGTGGATTTAACACGTTTGAGTGGGCAATAAATTAAGTGTACAGGAACAGATCTCACAAAGTAATGTTTACTTCTCATGCACCAAGCAAATATGTCCTTTCCCACTCCTCCCTCTGCCAAAAGAGATGCACGAAGCTGCCAAATGTACATTAACTCATATTGATTCTTCTCTTTACAGTACTATGATATTTTCCAAGGTACACAGCAGTAATGCAAAGTTACTATAAAACTTTTCTACACCATGCAGCAATACACAGCTATATATGAGGGTAGAACATTCTCAGGGTTATTATTTATCTATTCCAGGGGTCGACAATCTATGGCACATGTGCCAAATGCAGCACGGAGATGATTTTGACTGGCACGCATCAGAGACAGAGAGAGGGTGGAGGGGGGGGAAGGAGCAGCTCCTGGCCAAGGTGTTGGGCTCATGTCAGGTAGAAGTGAGACGTGTGGAGGCACTGCTTGGGGCTGGGAGCAGCCTGGGCACCAGCCTGTGGCAGGGGCATCAGCAGCCACGCTGACCTGGCCCCTGCTCCACCCCCACACTGGGCACATTGAGAGAGCTGCGTGGATCCCGGGCGCACAGGGGCCAAACAAACAGCCTTCCCCTTCTCCTTCCTCCCACCCCCTCATCACCAGGCATCTGCCTCTCTCACTCCCACTCCCCGCCGGAGGGGCAAGGATGGAGCAGTCGCCAAGGATGTCACATGTGGCTCCTCACAGAATGTCCCGGCCTGCGCTCCCTCCCCTCCTGGCGCCCGGGGACACGGCCCCCTTGGTACGTCATTGCCGCCGTACCTGCCACCCCTGCAATGATGGAGGAAGGTTGAGAGCAGGAAAGGGGCCCACAGACCCTCTTCCCACCTCTACCGCCGCCGGGGGATGGGATGTAAATATAAATAGTGGGCTCCAGACACCACCGGCCAGGGTGCTGGACCCACAGCATGTGGGAGAAGGGCGGGGGAGAAGACTTGGCACCTCCCTTCCCAAAAACTGCTGACCCCTGATCTACTCGGTCACATTCTCTCCCTGGAACAAGGACATCCTGCATCTTATTTTAATGTGAATAAGACGCTAAGGAAGGCAGATCAACAAGAAAAAGAATTTCTAGTGCTTTACAAGTCTTAACAAGGCTAATAATTCATCACCATGTCAGGCTTGGTTTATCTACATCACTTACTGAACCAGAGTTTTGACTATGTATTGTTCAGCCCCACAAGGTACTTGATCTTGAAAAATAGAAATAAAAACCAACTACAATAACTTTACAGTACTTTAATCTTTAAGCAGCAGGTTCCAAATGGATTTCTTTCAGAAGCTGTTGAATGTTCACCCATTCCTGGCTAAAACAGTGTCATCCAAAATGTTTAGTAGGTGACTCTAGTCACATCTACTTATAGGGATACCACATACAGCCAACATTTCATTACCATGACCAACATCTCAGTTAAGACAAGTTACCTGTAGCTAATTGGTAATGGAAAAGGTGGTATTTTCTCCTTCCTGTGAGGTGCCTCTTCCTTTAAGAAGTTTAACGTCAGTGAACTTAGCATTTGTGAGAGGTGGTAGATTTAGTGCTGGAATAGGTGAAGTGCTTTATTATTTATCCACAGGACAAGTGCCATCAGAGGCTGTATTGGCAGTGCAAGCTTTCCCAGACTCCCTGCTGACTGTATTTGATTCAAGATTGAACCAATAAGGCCTGACCTAGGAGTGAGATCATTTCCATCTGTATGCCAATTCAAATTATTGTCCTTGCTGACTAAGGAGTTTTGGGGCCAGATTCAACAATGCCCTGCCCCTTGTATAGTCATACACCCAAGCAAGGGGGGTGTATAACACTACACCAAATCAGTATGGCAGAGGTTTTACGCTTACTTTGCACTGGTATAAATGATTACCCAATGATGACTCAGGCCCCTGGGTTTTTTTTCTAATCACATTCTTATTCACTTTAAGTAATAAAAATTAGCTTAAAATCTCATTTTAAATATTGTTTTTCTTGACTTCAGCAGACATTTACCCCAGTTTAACAACCTATGCTTCCAGGAATCAGTTCCTCGAAAAACACCGAAGCATTTTTTTATATTTATGTTTCTATACTACCTTTCAGTGAAGAATTTCAAACCACTTTACATCTAATAAATTAAGACTTAATAAAGCAGGGAAGTATCCCCATTTTATAAGGGGGAAGAGAGAGAGAGGGATTAAGTTATCTATACACTGCCTTTCAAAGGAATGCATGTTCCCTTCTTTGTAAACAATTATGCAATTCAATGTCATTAAACTAGATCTACAAAGACAGCTATGAAAGTTCTCTCAAAGCTGTCACCATAGTAGCGTAGTCTATCCCACTTTGCCAGTACTTCAAATATATGGTCTGCCTCCTAAGCTGAAAATCCATAGGAAGTTCAACAATTCCATAACTAAGACAGACAAAAGAAATGTTCAAGTGAGTACAGTTAAGCATTCCTATTTCCCTTTCTGCCTGCTCTCTCAGACTCGCTTCCTTTTGGGAGTCTTACAACACATTTCAAAAAAACTGCAGGCAGTGTGGTCCGACTGCTCACCCCATGGAAGGGGCAGTTCTACTCCCTGGGATGCCTAGGAAATTCAAGGTGAACAATGAAATGGTGACAACAAATGGAAATGGATTAAGTGTCAATGTTGTGATTAGCTGCAGGGGATTGGTTCCAGTGTGATGTCAGTCAATAAGTCCATGGCATTTGCCAAGCCGGTGCTCATGTAAGAGGATCCACTGTTGAGGCTCGGAGGTGCATCATTGCAGCCTGCCCAACATTTCCATTGTGCAGCCTCGAGAGAGAGGCTACTTGCCATATCTAGTGCTAAGGGGCCAGCCAACAAGGAGTTACCAAAGAAGTGCAAACCCCCTTGACAAATACTACCAAGGAGATATCTGAGCCCAGCTTATACCATCAGGAAAGCCACTATACACCAATCAATGCTATGAGAATTAATTTCTTTACATATTTGGTTTCCTCATTTTTGTATAAAACAGGTTAAGTTATTGTAAAACTAGGGTCACTTCAGAGTCAGGGTGAATCCTTTTCTGTCAGCACCAAAGGGGCATCGACTTTCTTCGACAGGGACTTTGATAGGCCTTAAGGTCTTGACTTAGTTGTGTTGCCCCAGCTATCTGCCAGGTGCCTCAGAGTTACAATCTAGTTAAGACATGTCAGACAGAAAAAAGGGAACTGTAGAGCCAAGGGGCAGAAGATTGAGAGGGCAGGGCTCCCATATATACAGCACTAGTGCTTTGCCTAGTAATTCATTCTTCTGCTTTGACAAGATCCCACAGACCTATAACAGTTCATTTTCAGCCAACTCCGAGCCCCACATGCCGAGCACACTGTCATTTGTTGGCAGAGTAGGAGTAAGGCAAATTTTCTGTTCTGCCTCCTCAGGTACAGGTGGCTTTCCCAGACCTCCCTGCTGTAAAGCAGAAACAGACCAGAAAGAGGAGTGGAAGGGAAGAAGTTTTATCTGATTAACTGAGCTTTCTCAGAGCTGTGTAGTTAGATCCCAGGTTTGTCTGAGGGCATTTTTTAGATCTTGTTGTTGCTATCTTTCACTGAGGCACCATAGCAACTCCTACCATCACAGCACCATGCAGAGCACAAACATGGCAGACAATGAGAGTAGCCTGCCATGTTATTTGAACACTTCCCTTTTCAAAGGCAGTCAGAACCAAGCAACTCTGTGCACAAAAAGAGGGGAAAAAGACTTCCGTACCTTTCCTAACAATAAGCAACAAAAAGAGCAAAACTGTTTCATATTGAAGGTGAAAGTTGGTTCTTATGTTAACCAATTTTGTCCATGTTCAACATCCAGTAATACAACGTTTCTCATATAGTTTTTACAGGGCATCAAAATCAACTATTCCAGTCCAGTTTACTTCTGGCTGTGCTCATCTGTTCTTGGAAATGCTGTCTGTTTTGTTTATGAATCAGACTTATTGGCTTTGTTCATCCCCTACAGTGCCAGGTTTATTTGTTTGTTTTTTCTCCTACAAGTCAATTGGAGATTATGTAAAAATGCAACAGCTTGCACAATCCATTTTGTATTTTTTGGATATTTTTCAAAAAGGCAAGGATTAGAAGTGCTGACTATAGTATATTACAATACATTTATACAGGACCATTCACGAATAATCCCAATGCACTTTGCAGCTCAGACACCACTGAAATTGCAAAACAGCTTCACTTGCTCTGTAGAAACATCCATCTTCCTGAGTATGAACAGCTACTCTGTTCTGTAATTCTGGGGGATGTACACAGACACAAATGTTCATGCCCTAACTATGCAATGACACTGTTTACTATCAATTTGTTCCTTCTTGCTCTATGCCCATCAGAAAATAATCACATATACTAGTGTCAAATCTGGACAGAATCAGTAAGGTCTTACACTGTTTTCATAGCTCAAGAACAGAATCCATCTGATAGACAATTCATAAAAGCACAGTGATGATCACATGTGAAAAATCAGTGGATTTAAAATCTGGCTCAAGTTTGGAAGGAGGAAAAAGTGCATGTGGAAAACTATTTTGGCTTTTAAAGGCTTGCTTAATTCACAGAACAACATTCAAATTCATTACGGGATTTATCAGCTCCCTGAACACACATTTTCCAAATTAGTTCACTATAAAAAAAGACCAGAGCCTATCGTTCTATAGCATGCTCTCATACATAACAAATATATAATTTTGCCTTCTTATAGATGTAGCTTTAGGGAAGTTGCTATAAATCAAGTTTCACTAAAATTACATAGTGAGTAAGAACAGAATGGAGGATGTGGCTAGAAGCATGTGGCTTTTTTTTTTTTTTTTTTTTTTTTTTTAATTTTTAATTTACCTCTGTAGTTCACTAAGCCCTCTGGTTGTAGGCAGGCTGGGGTTTAGCCTCAGGAAGTTCTGTTTTAAGTTGAGATGAGTGAGGTCTTGGCTGTAGAAGAGGTTGGCAGGCAGATGCTCCAGGCTGCAGCATGAAAGATCCACTGAGCTTATGCGCTGCGACGCAACCTAGAAAACAAGATAACCGAACACATCAACACCCCTAAAATATGGGAACATCACCCAACACACCTATGAATGCAAGGTAAGATTTTTTACATAGCAGAAATTATTGCTTAATGTTGTCAATACACATGCCAATGTGTGCATAACAACTCTCTCACCAATTATTCTGACCTTTTTTTTCCTACTCTCCTTGACTTTTTTGTAATGTCACTTTAGCGCCACTGGTGATCAGTACAAATGGATATGTGCAATACAGGCTTTCTAATACAAGACTTGAAACACTTGTAATTCTCACAAACAGACACCTAAAAAACAAAAGCAATACCTTAAGACCTGAGGAAAAGATCAGAGATTGGCTCGACAGCAATCAGACTACAGGTGGATAACAGCAGCAAATGAGACAGGGCAGATGTTCTTATTGCTGCATAGGTGGAGAATATACCAGAGTGATTAAAAAAGCATTTATCAAAAAAAGGGGCTATATCCATCCGCCCTGTCTAATGATGGGATATTGAGGGGAAATAATCACATCATTCTTTAAAAAAAACCATCAAAAATAGGTTACTGATTTACAGGAACGCCTATTGTTGCTCATATTGCAAATCCACCCTTGCCACTACAGCTTAGAGAAAAAGGCCAAGAGGAACCAACAGAAGTATGACAAAGGAGATGCTGAGATGTGGGGGGTTTTAAACACTATTCTCAGAAGAAAAAAAAAAAAAAGATAGCTGTCCATAGTGAAAGAAATATCACCAGCCACTGTATTTATAGCTGTTGCGAACAGTTTCAGACATGATAGGTTGAGAAGCAACAAATCTATGCCTTACCCTGTTGTAAGACTTCCTGCTTCATTATACACCAATAAGGCTGCTCAAGCAAAAAGGTTTAAAAAAGAAGGTATCCTATCCCTGGCCTCCCCTCATGCATCTTCTGCCAAAAATACTTAAAAATCCTTTTCACATGGTCATGCAGAAAGAGGGGTGGGGACATGCAAACAAATGGCTGGTCTTCCTAGAAAGTTGGGTCAACATTAGAAAATGACCTTGAGGAGCCATGTGAACTAGTACAATGTTAGATAGGCCATTGCAGGTCAGTGAATGCTGTGTTTGACATATAGTTAGGAGTAACCTCTGCTGGAACCAAAGGTTAATTTTCTAGTGAAGATGAGCCCAGAGACAGACAATGAATAAAAAAACAGGGGAAAGACTTCCACTGAGCAGGTCCAATAATTGCATATAGAGAAGAGGTTGTGTGGATCTTGTTATAGAAATATGAAAAATCAAAAGAAGAGGTACACATCACCATATTAGGCCTCTAAGGTAGCACAAGTGGTGCTCAAAGGGTTATATATTGTGTCAGCTAGTCATTCCAACAGCAACATTACTTTATTTGGTCAGTGGCATTTTTATTGTCGTTATACAATCTTAAGACCCAAAAAAAATACAAATGTAATGTCTAATGGACACAAAAGAAAAAAAAATTCATAAACCACCACATAAGGGGGATCAGATAAGAGCTCACTGAGTAAGATGATATGTAGCTCAAAAGTTATAAAATGATATCACCTAATTTTTGTACAAAATCATGATCTTTTTCACAAGGTACCTTGAATGCAAAGAGACAAGTCAGGCTTAGCTGGCAAAACGCAATTGCATTCTGAGGCTGAAGGCAGAGGTTAGGAAAAAGGAAAAAAGTGTTCATTAATTTGTTTTAAAGAAGGGAAACTAAGATAGATCAACTCCCTTGTAAACACACAGCTATAAGCTTCAAGGGGAAAATGGAAAGTGTTTTGGAGTTATCACTATAGTTTTTCATTCAAAATGCTTATGTTCTGGCTTCTTATCACTTACATCTTGTATCTGTTTTCGTGTGCCCATCCATTTCCTATTTAGGTCCATAAAGAGTAAAGAATGTTTTTTTCCTGTACTATTTGCATGCCATTCCAACCAAGCATAAGAGCACAGTGATAATCCCATGCTCATGTCAGAACGTGGAGAATAAGGTGTGAATCACCACTAACCGCCGCCACCACAACGGTTCCCCCATCACACACGGCTTTGTTTACACTGAGAAGATATTTAAGATACAGTGTGAATTTAAAGCAGCAAAGCTATTTCTGATTAACCCCCAGTATGGATGCTCTTATTCTGGAATAAGAGTGCCTTATTCCAAATTAGCTTAATCTACTTCTAAAGTGGATTTGAAGCTGCCTCTAGTATAAAACTGAAAGGTATGAAAAAATACTTATTAAAAAGGTTTTAGTCCAGACAACTCAATTTTATTGATTTTTATCAAAATCCATATACGGTTTATAAACAAAGATATATTCTGAGGAAGATATTCTGGAGAATATTAATATATGGCTAACAGATCTTTTCCATAGCTCTCACTGACCCGTAAATAGACAAAGTGTTTTTGCCCTCCAATATTTCACTGTTCCCTACCACAAACTGGAAGGGAACAAAATAGAAGGGCAGATTTTTTGCATTACATTCATACCAAGGGATACAAAAAAAAACCCCAAAACAAGGAAGCAATTATTTGCAATATATTCTCTCAGTTCACAAGAGTGAGTTTTTTTAAAAGTGTAATATTCAACTTTAGAACTGATCAAACACTGAAGTGATGACTGGGTTTCCAAATTAAACTGTAAAGGGGATTTAAATCTTGTGTTTCCATCGACCCACATTCAATGTGACTTCGTGCATGACTTTTGTACTTGCTTTTTGATTATTAAAATAAGAGCATTCTTCTAAAACCTACTCCAGTGGGAGGGTACATGAAATACCTAGGCATGGATAAAAATCACAACAATGGATTTATAGCTCAAAAAAACAGGTGACGAGCAATCTTCACACAAAAGGGTAAGAGAAAATGCCTTGCAGCTAGGGGCAATCTGCAGAAAAACAATTAATATCTACTTAGATTTCCTTCCCCTCGATAGAAAAGATAAACAGAAGAAAGCTCCTCCCCAGAAGGCTATTTGACGCAGAATGAGAACTACACTCCAGCAGCACCACTTAAAAAAATATTTTAAAAAAATCTAGATTTAACTAGAATTACCACCACAATAAAGACATGGATTTTTGCTCAAGTTGACTTCAGGCGTGTTCTGTCTAGAGAACCCAATGTTTCTCAGCCTCATCTATATTGGCAAACTCCCCCTTTCACCAATACAGAAAGTAGGATGATCAGGAGCCCGTATCTGTTCATAATCCTCAAACTGAAAGAACCCATGACCCAGCCAAATCTCAATTTTCTTCAGTTATATTCATCCTAAGCTATGCATAAATGCAAAGCCTACTGTTGTTCACATAAAATAGAATTTGTAGCAATAATCCTGTAAGACAAATGATAGGCTTTTGGGCAGAGGATCACAAAGGATAGCATTCAACATTTTTGGTGCCACTTCAGTCACTCTAACTCCAGAAAAAAACAGTGCATTTGCTTACAGAGTGGAAGCCAGTTCCCTCCTCACCCCCCAAACAGGAATGTTAGCAGCTTACATTTCTTATAATTAAATTACATACTCAAGGATATAGCCAAATCTGTATTTCAGAAGTCCTGATTTTCAGGGTTTTTTTTAATTAGTAACAAAAAAACTACCTGGGTGCAAATAAAACATTTAGCTATACTCTCTTCCCCGAGTAATGTTTTTCCAAAGATAAATGTCTGAATAGATTTTATGGAAATTTATTTTTCCCATTAATATTTCAAAAGGAGACTTAAAGGCACAGTAACATGGCAATCCAGATGTTCTTTAATGTATAAAATTGTAACAAATTTGACTCAAGATCCTTTAAATCAGTGGTTCCCAACCTGTGGCCCACGGGGTCTTTCTAAGTGGCCTGCTGCTCCCCTCCGCTTGCCCAAGGACCCAAGCGGAGTGTGTTGCCATGGGTCTACAAGATCAGTGCAGGCTCATTGCTGCAGTCAGAGGGAGGGGAGGTCAGCACTCCCCTCCCCCTCGCTGTAGCAAGGAGCACAGCAAAGCACTCTGCCTGGGTCCATAGGTGCTGGGGTCCCTGCTGGAGCCAGAGGGAGAGGAGCACTGATCTCCCATCCCCCTGGCTGCAGAAGGGAGCCACGGCCTAGGATCCAAGGTGGAGTCCACAGGGCTACAGGACGCGTGTGGTTTACCTGCTGCAGCAATGGGGACGGGAGATAAGTGAGCAGGCAGAGCAGCCAGTACCTACCATGCTTGAAGCGGGGCAGGACTCAAAAAAAACAAAAAAAACAAAAAAATCAGTGCCTTCCGCTTTGGTGCGCACTTAGCAGGCCACCCACTGTGACTTAGCTGCCAGACCATGTGCTTCAGTGTGTAGTGACAGTCATTCATCTAGTGCTTTGGGTGTGACATACAACAAGAAATTTGTAGGTGTAACTTTGTGACTGTTTTTAACAGTTACATTTTTTAATTTGCTTTGCACTAAATGTTTACTTGAAATATGTAGTGATTTGTAGTCCTTAATCTGTAAACGTCAATACATTTTTTAATGAGAGACTGGTGGCCCTTCAGGTTTGTAAAAATGATATTTGTGGCCCTCAAGCCAAAAAGATTGGGAAACACTGCTTTAAGTCCATAGTGCAACCCTGGTTATGTAACTCAGACTTACAGTATTTTAAGTGCTTTCTTTGCCTACTCTGCAATGGCAATGTGACTGTCTTTATTCTAGGTCCTATTCCACATTTTTAATGCACCAATAAACTACTACTATATGTTCCTCCATAACAATGAGTTCTAAAAACGGTCAACTTGCATTTTACCCTCACTTCTACAACAATAAAATGCAGCTTCTACTCCAGCATCATTATTCCTAATGATATTGGCAGAGTACTCTCTCTGATCAGGCAATGAAAGCCAGTAAATGTTCTATTATTCTCCACCTAGAATCAGTTTACTTAGGAAAGAACTCTGACTATCAGAATATGAAGACTCCCAGGGAACAGAGGCATTTTTAAACTATCATCTATGATTCATGCAGTAGTAAGACTTACAAATGTAAACAAGAGTTCACAAAAGCCAGTGCTGTCCTAGAATGATCAAAATGCTCTCCACACAATTTTCTTTGCTCAGCATTTTGTCACGCAATCTGAAGGAAACCAAGTATTTTGAAAAGTTGAAAGGTGGTCTAGTTTCATTACAAATCTTTAGCTGCTTGCAGCAGTAAGCATTATAACAAACCCCTCCGTGAATCAACAGCTATATCCTTGCCTTTATAGAATGATATTTATGGAAATATCTTTGTCCAACAACAGAATGCCACCTCTGTCACAAAACTTGATAGGACTGTTTACTGGCTCAATGTTTATTCTAAAACCTCGGCTATACTACAAAAATACCTGTTGCTGAAAATGGGTGTCAACTGAACCAGCTGTATGTACAAAGTTAGGCCTCGTCTATGCAGGAAAGTGGGTTTTTTGGGAAAACCTTAAGGTGTGAACTTAAAGCAATGTAGTTATAATTTCCTCCTGTCTACCCCCTTTCTTTAAAGCTGCATTCAGACTAGGGTGCAACAAAAAGTTTGTTACTGGAGAAAGACCAATGAAAAAAATAGTTACCTACATACAAACACCTCTACCTGTTCAGGTCATCATCTTGGAACTTTCTTTTTGAACACTTCAGATGAAATCCTAGGCTTCTTCCCAATTTTGCAAGCAAGACTTGTCTATACAGGAATATTTATCAGCCTAACTATACCACTATAGTTATATTTCTCTATGGCAGTAAGCTTCCCAGTATAGACAATCCCCAAGCATTCAACCTTGTTAGGTATTCAAATGTACTGGTGATAGCAGAACATACCTACTTTCTTCATTTCAAGTCATTTTCTATTGGTTTTAACTTCAGTACTTGTGTGACAATTCTAACAGCAGTGTTCAATTTAGATTAGTTGCGTATGCATGCTACCTGCCCATCCAATAATCAGTTACACAGAAGACGAAGGTTAAGGTGGCTGTCCACAAAAGGTAAGTATCTGTATCCTCAATTGGCCTCAGCTAGTTTGTGGAGAATATTGTTCCCAGCCTTCATCTGGGCAGTGGTTTTCATCAATTCTGGGAAATCCTCGTGCCTGACTTTGATGTCACAGAAGGTGACATTCAGGTGTTTCTTTCCATCGTGGTTGTACAGATAGATCATGGAGATATGCACGAAGATGGAGAAATGCTATCTTAATCACTATTCCTCCAAAGAGAAGCTGCAATGGTACACGAAACCAAGCAGGTAATAACCAACGCAGACTTGCTCTATTTACAACGATCTCAAAACACCCAAGATGCTGCATTTGGTACAGGAATCCCCTCTAGTTAGCAGCCCAAAGGTTTCAAAACCTTAGGACTATCGCTAAAAGACAAATGGCTGGGGCTATGGGAGAACAGTGGGGTCAAGAATCAAGACCTGATCGTGGATCCTATAGACCAATTACCTGACTTCACTATACCATGCAAAATATGGATCACAGAGAACGGCAACAGAACCACAAAGGCATTGCTATTACCTACTACACAAATGGAAAATTAAGGACAACCAATATCTGAATGTGAAAAAGACAGTCAAACCAAGGAACATCAAATAAACCACTGCCCTCTAAGATCTGTCTGCAGAGGGAGGCCATGATTCATTCCATACCACAGTGAAGCCACAAATGGATAACAAACATAGATGTCAATCTTTAATGTTTTTCAAGTTGCCATATGAAAGAAAGTAATTCTCTGATTGAAATTAAGACCATTTCTCTGTAACTCAGTCCATGGAGTATGGACAGGTAAGTAAACGATCAATAGCATATTTTCTAAGTGAAATTGCCAAGATTTCCCAAACTAGAGTTAAAAAAAACAAACTTATCAATAGCATATTTTCTATGCTTGTTCACTGCTTGGATCCAGTCTGGAGGCCAACACTTTGTGAACCCATTCTGCCTCAAAATGGCAATCCTTTATCATACTACAGAATAGCTTGATCAAGCATTTGCAAGATTCAGAATAATAATGCCTTCTGACTGACATAATATTCTGACATCAGGAGTAGCTACATTCTCAATAGTCTAATTTATTTTAGCAAGAACATGTTTTCCAATTTGTTTTGTGCTGGCAGAGTCCTTCAGCAACTGGAGTTTTCACTGCAGCATTTGCTGGGAAGTCTTTCGACTCCTTGTTGAGGAGATTACTAGTGAGTCCAACAATTATTTGCTTGGGTCCTACCCTCCCAACAAGAGGCATCTTTAGGAAAGGTGCTAGCTGAAGGGCTGACATGTTCTGACCCATATTCCATTCAGGAGAAGTCAGACAACAGTCACTCTCAAATGCAACTTAAGACTTACTTCAGTTTGAATTTTTACTGAAATGTTTTTTTCTAGCCATATTTTCTATTAGATGTCAACAGAAACGTCAAAGCCGTTACCAAGACAAACTACCTACCTACGGTAACTATGGTGGAACTCTTCCACACAGTTGTGCACTAAGTCTGGATTATCAAAATCTTACACTATGCCTAAATTTATTTTGATGCAACGTCTGCAGTGGTAAATTCATAGGACATTTTGTGTTACAAGTTGCAATCTTTTTTTCTCTCTTCTGCAAGTTTTGTTCCTTGAGGGGCTCGCTGATTTTGGCTCTGTTTAGACTTCCTGATCCAAGACCCTCAGTTTTGTTCTAGGATAACATATCAAACTGCTAGCTGTTCTGACTACTGTATGTTATCAGATGTTTCTATTCCTAGAAAAGGTTAGTGTTCAGCGAATTGTTTCAAAGTTACTTGCAAGATTTTGGGCAAGTTAATTCAAACTTTTATTTTATTTAGATTTAAAATAAAAACATGCCATATGAAGCATCCTAAAAGGTCTGAACTTAGAAAATCAGACTCCCTCAGGCCTCCATGGTTTTTGACATTCTTCACTACTTAACTTCTCACCTAAGAATTGTTTTCTGGGAGAATCTGGCATATTTATCTTCCCATGCCTTCATCACCCAAATCCCACAAATTAAAAGATTATTATTCAACAATTCCTCATGCTGTGCAAATATTCACAGAACTCGCCTCCTTTTATCACATCTCAGTGAGATGAGCAAGTGAACTAAACCTTAGACTTGGAATGCCCCTAGAACTACAGCAATCCAAATCTCAAAGTTAACTCAGCCCCCTTTAGTCCTTCCAAAGTAGAGAAACTTGAGTAGCATGCAGTTTAATGTTTGTGTTCAGGTGAGACTTTAATAGAGAGTCAGGAAATCATACGTGTTTGACATGGACATTCATAATTCCACTGCATTGGGTAAGGGAAGGGTCTTTTTCCTGTGTACTTAATAAAAAGATTTCCCCTTCTTCCTGCCCTCCCCCCACCAAAAGCCACATACACAGGTTTATCTGGAACTATTTTAGAGAGGACTACATTTCAGCAATAGGTATGTATTTTGCAATGTACTTTGGGAACTTTCTGGATTAAAGGTGCCACAAGTATTAAATCAATACACAGCACCTCATGAAATTTCTAACTCTAAGCAGAAAAAAATCTGCAAGTCTTTTATACCTAGATATACAGAGTGTGCTGCAGAACAACATTTATTATTAATAAGGATAGGATGAGGATTCCGTGACTTTCCAGGACCTCTGTGACTGTGGGGGCAGAGCTGGAGCAGCTGTCAGCCCCAGGGCCGCTACCAAACAACTGATCAACCGACCAGCCCCAAGGGGGTTGCTGCTGAACTGATCGGCCAGCCAGTCCCTCCACTGAAAAAGTCACAGCTTAGCTGGAAGAAGAAAATTAAAAGCTTCACCACTTACTTTGGAGTCTTATACTTAAAGATCATCTCACTGATTTTAACAGGTAGGAAAAAACTGTAGTCTAGTCAGCCTGAATACAAAGCTTCACTCCTGTACTGTTAACAAGAATGTTACAAATAGAGCCCTGAGCAGATACATCAATGTGGATCCACATCCGCCCCAATCAACTTACTGCCGACGGTCTTCCGCAGCGTAGTCATCCGCACCCACACGTCTGATAGGCATGCAGGGGAGCCCTGTGGAACCGCTGACTGAATGGCAGTCTGCAGGGCAGGATCCCCAAAGAGCTGTTCTGCAGGGGCTCCCCTGCTGGGTGCCAATCAGCTGTTCCGTGGGGGCTTCCCCTGCTGGGTGTCAACCTGGCTGGCAGAGAAGCCCCATGGAACAGCTGATTGGAGGCAAGCGGAGAACTCAGTAGAACTGCTGATCAGCAGCCAGCCCCCACTCCCAGATCTCAAAGGCTATGAGCTGCAGAGAGCCCCTTCCCCATCTTTGAGATCTGCATCGGATACACCAGCCGCCGAAAAATGATCTGATATAAAGCGGATATCCACGGATTTGCAGGGCTCAAGTTTTAAACTCTGGAAAACTGAGGTTCATAACTGAAATAGCAACTCTAAGAGCTCAGGACACAGCAATAGATAATAGAGGAAGAATCACTTCTAAGTGCTTTACAATTACAATAAAAACCTAGACTATTCTCATTTCACAAAGCAACTTTCAAACTTGATCATTCTTTTGTTCTTCCAGGGACACAAACACGTACGGGCTCCATAGTTATTTTTCTTGCTTCAGCTTTATTCAGACAAAAAATATAAATTATGTTGGTAAAATGGAGTAGTAACTTGAAGGGCAAGCGTGGGTTTTTCATCTCCATTATTTCAAAGGACAATGTCACAACACAAGAAGTAGGCCCACTGACAATTTTGCACTAAGAGCTGAACTGCAGATTTTTTCAGGCAGTGTCATCAATGAATGAATGTACTATAAAAACCACCAAAGACAGGAACTCCTAGATATCATTAGGGACCAAAGGTCTTACTATTCAAGGTTTCATATATACACAAAAAAGGAAGTTAAGATCCGGTGTGGAAACTGGAGGTTTTGTTTATATTTCAGTACTTGAAATCACCACTAAAAGGAAACTGCAGGTTTATTTTTAGACCTCTACTTCCAGAGAAGCATTATCTGAACACTATGTCTATGTGTGCAGAAGGCTGGTTTACTTAAAGCAATCTCAAAACCATAAAAAAAACCAATCGTCAAAGTTAGAAGAGATGCTTTAAATCAAAGACACTATCAATTTGAATTTGAAAAAACACATCCTGTGTTTTGCTGTTGTAAAACGCACCTTATCCCTGGTGTTATTCAATACCGCATTGATTTGTTTTTGTGAAATTCTTAATGGAGTGAAAATCCCATTTGGTAAAACAGGCTTGTATTTCTTAATGAAAAAAAATGATGCTAGTCTGTGATGAGTGAGCAAACAACATCTCAACCAGGGAAGTGCACAGCATAAGGAGCAATGAAAAAACTGGGTCCAATTACTCAGAGAAGTGACCATCTCATAATCACCATATAAAATACAAACAAGTGTAGTTCAGGGCTTTTATTTTTCACTGGAAAATAAATAAAAAGCTGTAACATCAATGTTACGAATGTTAAAGTACTGTAACAAACAATATTCTAAGTTTATATGATTTTTTTCTTTTGTATGTGCTGTGCTGCTGTTTTCTCTGACTTACAAGATATGTTATATTGTGGGCAAGGGTTTACAGGAGTCATTTTCAGGAGCGGGTCTGAACAATAACTACTAGAGAGCAGCTTGTATGCAACACACTGACACCTCAAAAAAAACGGACTGTAAAATTTCCTCAAGTCTTGAATTATGTAGGAACAGAAAAGCTCACTAACTTCTGTAGATACAAACAGGAGGGTTGAGAAACCACCAAGAATGGGCAGGAATAATAGCTAAATAGAACTGGAGAGAAATGCCAACCTGAAAATTTGGAGTGGTTTCAGTTTATTCAGCCACAAATTTAATTGGTCCAAGCCTCCTCTACATTCTGGACTGGGATTGGTCATTTGTATTTATAAAGCTCTGTAAAACCCAAACCTCTGATATCAGTTTGAACTGGAAACAAATTTTAAAATGTCCTTATATTTGGCCATGCCTTAGTTCAGTGATTCCCAACTCGTGGCCCGCGAGGGCTTTCAAAGTGGCCCACTGCTTCCCTCCCACTGGCTGCGTAGGGAGTCGCTGCCTAAGGACCCGGCAAAGTGCATTGTTGTGGGGGGCTAAAAGATCGGTGCAAGCTCCTTGCTGCAGCCAAGAGGACGGGAGATCAGCAAAGAGGGAGGCAGCCTCCTCGCTGAACTCCTTCTGTCTGTCTTCAGTGGGGCTGCTGGTGGAGACTGGTAGCCCTTCAGGGTTGTGAAAATGATACCTGTGGCCTTTGAGCCAAAAAGGTTGGGAATCACTGCCTTAGTACCATGAGTTTTAAAATGGTATGTTAGTAATATCTGCTCAGTCTATAAAATGAAGCCTATGGACAGAACTTGATTACATACCATTTTTAATTTAATGAGCAGGCAGTCAAAAGGAAAAATGTTCACCTACTTGATTATCTTAAGCTACCTCAAAAACAAACAAAGTGCAACTGGCAATCAAAGCTACTTTACTAATCAGCAACACATTCGATTTCTTTGAGTTTTTCAGCACTATTCCATAATTGGCACATGATGCATGAGGATACACACTGATTAAATTTCTGTCATTCATTGTGGAATATATTTACAGTACTGAAAGATGAAAGATTTAAGGATATGAATAATTTAATAGTTTATTTCTATATAAATGCTTGATCTCGCCCCACAATCCTCAAAGGAGCATACAGCTATTTCCCTAGACGTTTCCTTCTGTGCATGATACAGAACAAAAGCCATTACATATATGCTACAATTAAGTAATGATGCAGCCACTTCCCTCCATGCTATTTAAATTGACAGCATGGCATGGTTAGATAGGACACACTGATGCCTCCAAAATTACCCTGAAATCAACTGTCTTATTCAAAAGGAATTAGGAAAAAGGAGAAAGGCAACTGCACAGCTAACATATACTAGAAAAAGTCCTTTAAACACATTTAAAAAGCTATTTTATATGAGTTTCCTGAAGTTGCTGCCAATGAATCTTAGGAGGTAGGAAATCTAAATTCTACTGCAATGTGCACAAGGATAAATGGACACAAAATTAGACAAAAATAATAACATCCATAAACCAGTGGGAGAACACTTTAATTCCCTAGGGCATTCTGTCTCTGACCTGAAAGTTGCTGTACTTCTCCAAAAAAAACTCCAAAAAAAGACTCCAAAGAGAAACTGCTGAGTTAGAAATGATCTGCAAACTTGACACATTCAAACTGGGTTTAAACAGAGACTTGGAGTGGCTGTCTCACTACCGAAGGTAAATTACTTTGCTCACCCATTCTCACCTCCTACTCAATGATCGTCATTAGGTCTTAAGTAACGGACTCCACCTCCCCCATTGTTCTCAATGCACCTGGATATCTGTAAGATGCCTCTGTGTTACCTATTTTCTGTATTATTGCATCTGAAGAAGAGAGCTGAAGTCTCTCGAAAGCTTATGCCTGCAAATATTAAAGTTGTTAGTCTTTAAAGTGCCACAGAACTCTCATTGTTTTTGCTGTATACAGACTAACACGGCTACCCCTCTGGAACTATTCCCTTATCTAGTGGATCATGTGCTACTTGATTGGAGGACCAAAAAAACCTACATGTTTACTTAGCTTTCACAAATTACAAACAAGTTCAACACTAATGTGTACTGGAGAAAATGCCAAAGGATGGGAGATCAAAATAGCCAAGGTCAATCACTTCTAGAAAATGTCCAGCTCATATGAATACCTTTGCCTCTGGACTAAAAAAACATCAGGCTAAAACATGTGCTTCAACAAACATACCTTTTATGGTTCCCAGTCTCTATTAGCAAACAGGAACAATCCTGACAGCTGCTCCTTAGCACACTTTCACAGTGAGATAATTAACCTTTTAGTTACTAGACTAAACTAAAGCTTAGCAAAGCACTTTTCTAATCTTTATTGCCCCTTTAAAAAGGAACCACTGAACCAACATGCAATTCCTCCAATCACAAATTGCAACAAATACACAAGAGCATAGGGATCAACTCGGTTTCTCAGGTCTAGGAAACTGTAATAATCTATGTAGTCTTGTGTACCCAATTTATATTGGAAGGTTTGCCCCCAAGTGCACCTCTCTCTCGCTCAGAGCTTTGTCTTGGAACTGAAAGTATCAGGTAGAATCCAACTTCTTCTGGTGCACACACAACTAGAAGTGCTGGTATACAAGCAAATGAAACTCCATCATCTTGATAAAGACAACCAAGAGGAAGCATGTGGCATAGCAAATCAAGGCCAGATTAATCAGATTTAGCAGGCCCACGCAAAGGGTCCCTGATTCTGGCTGCCACATTGTGCTCCAGAATTTAAAGATTTCATTTAATTCAGAAACAAAGATGCAGTTAAGGTTGAGAATTTACAGTACAATTATATGTATTTTATCCTACATTACTGACATGTACACTCAATCTTAACTCCATCTTACTTTAGTTTGAGTCTGGGAATTTTCTTTTTTCAAATTAAAAATTTCATACACGAAAGATAAACAAACAAACAAACCCAAGGGGAGATTTACTATGGGACATTTCCCATTTCCAGACGGTATGGAATATTAAGTCTTATTTTTAACTTTTATGGCTGTATACATTATATATTCTGGCTTCCTCTCAAACAATGCAGAACAGCTAAAATTGCCCACAGTCATCTTCCTCCTTTATTTTGGTATTACTGGAAAGGAAGAGGATGGCTCAATGAAACTAAAAACACCAACACATTTAAGACAGCTTAAAGGAAGTACTTTTGTATGTAATGCATAAATTAATCCATGGAAGCCATTGGCACAAGGCAATTCATTTTTAAAAAAAAGCAGCTTGGGCATTTGTTATAGTCAAAGTTTGTGCAGCAGCTTGAAGACGTGAAAGGCTATACAACTACTAAGTATTATGTGACTAATGACATCTACAATTTAGCTAGCATAAAAAGGGGTTATGAATCCTCATGTTCCAGGGCATATTACTATCTGAGAAGAACATCCATTTTTTTCTCAAGGCATAGTATTGTACAATTTAAATAAGGACATACTAGACGTTTTTATCTTCCTTGGAAAAGCATCCATCACTAGGTACTTTCTGAGATAGGATATCTGATCTTGATGTACTGCTGGTGTCCTTGTTTGGAAGAGAGAACTGTATTGACATCTTATTGTAGTAGTAGTCTCCTGGTTAGGGTGTGACTCAAACAGGTGTAACAAGAGAGTGTAGGATAGGTTAGCCTTTCCTAAGCATAACCTCAAAGGTTTTTGATCCAGGTCAGGGTTCTCTTCATGAGGTAGAACGGAACAACCGTCATCTGGGACTTGATCTTTCTCTCTCTCTCGCACATACGCGCGCACACACAGGGTAATAAATTGTTCTATGTGGCAGGTGTATTGGTATTTTCCCTTGGTAATTTCATCAAACAATTAAGGAGAGTCCGGTACAAAATGTTGAAAGGCATGTTTAAAGTTCCCATGTCTTGTGAAAAGCCATGAAATGAAAGGTATTTCTTTACCTCCCACTCAGTTCAGTCTTTTCTGCCTACAAGTTAATTAAGATATAAAGGTACACCCCCCCCCCCCCCAAAAAAAAAAAAAAGATTCTGGCCTTCTCCACTTTTCTAATTTAATATGTTTGCTTCTCTTTGTTTATTACTATTATATTCTTTCTACTCTTACTCCTGTAGTTTATGTTGAAAATTTATGAAGCAACAGTCCAGAATCAACTCCTTAACCTGAATCACTTGCACTGAAGAACTGTAGAAGTATCAGCATCTTCATTTCAAGTTAATGTAGACTACACAAAATACCTTTAATATCTGAGTAGTGAAAACAAGTCTCCCCACAAAGAATAGTCACTTATTTGTTTTCAGCCTGACAATAAGATGAACGTACTAGATTAACAAAACCAAATCCTCTTTATACCCCTTTTGAACAACCTTCAAACTATAATTACAATATTTAGAAATTAAAACTAAAAAGTTATGATACAGTATAGAAAAAGGCAATCAGTGAAGAGCATGCACATTTCCAGCTTTTAAAAGCATTCCATTTGAGGCTAAATCAGCATATTTAAAACTGACCTATTTGGAGTAAGTGTGTCACCATATCTAGGTCAGCATTTCTGCAATGATCCCACTGAATCTCAGTCTTGAGTAGAATTCACTGTAATCTCTTCCACTTCTACCTCCCCCCCACAATTCAATCTTTTCTGTGTACGAGTTTACATGTGATCAGCCTATTTAAATGTATGCGCACACATACGACATATGCAAACCTATCCAAAAGCCGTTAATAAGAAACGGAAAATATATTGTGGTGGAAGCAGAGGGTAGTCTTGGCCAATGCACACTCTGAATCACCTTGTTTTTATTTTCAGCATTAGTTAACATTTAGCATTTGGACACGTTTTCCATAATCTTAACTTTTAGTCTTTCAGTGATAACTAGTAATAAGCAGAAGTAGAAAAGTGTGGAATTCATTTTGGTCTCCAAAATAAAATAAGAAATGGTTTTGAACTCAATTATTGGATGCAGACAATTCACCCATCCTTAATTCTTTGGAAGCTTCAATGAAATCTGTTTCCTTATCAATTTTTCCTATTGCATATGATTTGTTAGGGATTTTTTCTTTGACATTCTATTAAAATAGTCAAATAGTCATCTTCCAAACATCCCTTACAAAAATATTGTCAAAGCAAGCAATGCTTTGCGAAGTCAGCTTTCAAGATTTAACTATTTGAGGTATATAAAGTGCAGAGGAACATCTGACAATTTTTCGAAATACTACTACCTAATGGTTTTTCAATTTAAGATTTTAGTAATTGAAAATGAAAATGAAATTTTTAATAAGCAGGTATCTAATGCCATGATTTCCTCCTGTGTATATTAAATTTATGATGCATTTTATTTTTAATATACCAGTAAGTGAAAGTTTTCACTGGCATTTGTCAGGACATATCAGATGGATAGTATTAGGGACAACACGCATTACTTTAAGACTATCCTTTATAGACAACAAAGTGCTTTTGAACACTGCTGGATTTAATAATGTTGAGTGTTAATAAAAAAATCCAAATAGATGACACTAAGTAATGAATGTATTTAAAAAAAACATTTCAGTGAGTATATCTGAATATTTACATTATGGCTACAAATTTTATACATCCTCTCTGCCCCAAAAGTATTCATTTAAAAAGAGATAGCATATAAAACATTTAACCTATTACAAGTTACATCTAAAAGCTAACAATGAAATTGTTTAGTTTGTACATTTAAACAGCACCATTTGTATTGTTTCCGTTTGCAAGGGTGTTTTGAGTATGATAGTGCCTGAAACCATTTTAACTGGACTAGCTTTCAAATTGACAACATCCTTTAAGATAATTCCATTTCTGTATTTACAGGACTAGGGTTTATTTTACTATACGAGAACTCCATTTGGATAAGCCACAGAATTAGTAGATTCTTTTCATCCTTCCCCTTTGTAGAAGTAACCCAGGAACTGTTTGCTTCAACTTCTAAATTGAATTCTGCAGGTACTGGCATCTGTAGCCAAACTAAATATAAATGTGCAGTTATTGCTAGTTTGATTATTTCAGTAACATACTGTTCTGTTATTGCATGATACTCCCCACAACACCACATTTAGCTGAGCTAGCATCACTTGTTTTTCATATTTATCTTACAAGACAAACAATTTAGAGAAACTTCATTCTAACATTTTTAGTTCTGTCTGAAAAGTATGACTCTACAAAGCAGCTACTACTGGGACAGAGTAATCTAGTTAGATGGATGTGTAACTATGAAAAAGATTTTTTCAATTTTTCACTTGCTATGTGCTGTCACAATGTACTGAAGTGTTGAACTGCCAATTAATATTAGCCACTTTCCTCAGTTCTGACATTCCAAGCCCAGAGCTCTACAAGGCTTTGAGTTCCCCCTCTTGCATTTAAAAAAGGGACGATGTCATGATTATAGGAAAATGTCCTCATGTTGGCTACCTTCCCAATACTGTAAGTCATATGGGTGAGACAGAGCAAGAGAGCAGCACAGCATGGTACAGAACAAGCCTACGCTGTCAGTAATTCAATGGGACTTTCTAGCTATTTATTTCTACTTCTAAAGTTCATTGTTTTACATTGTTTATCCTCACTCATGAGATCTGTCCTTCATTCACCCGATGTCAGAGCTGCTGGAGACAAAACAACAGTTGTCTTATATAAAGATCCACTGAACAACAAGAACAAGCTCAAAAGTGGAATCAAACCATACCGAAACCATGCATACCTGGGCTTCACAACTAAGAAATCAGGGAGTTTTAGGTTGGTGTTCCAATATCAGAGCGATACAAAATCCTAAAATAGATGTACTAGAAAATGCACAATGGGCAATCTATGCCAGAAAAAAAAATCAGCAAACGTTTATTGCCCAAAGAAAGCTACAATATAATTCAGCTCAGTTTACTAATAGGAGCACAAAATTAACAATCCTCTTAAAAAAACCACAATACTTCAAACATTCACTAGATAATGTATACTGCCTTTTTGACAAGGCAGATGGAAAGAGATCTGGAATGCCATAAATCTATACATCTCTTCAAAAAGCACCACACAAACTACCTTACTACAGTAAAGAGCACCAAAACAAGTAAATGCAGAATCAATGGAACATTAAAAATATACAGTGGAAAGCCAAGGAGAAAACTATGTAAGCAGTGACAAAAGAACTGAAACATTCTTTACCCTTTACTGCACAAGATACATGAGTATGAATTATTATCAGACATTGCAAAGAACCTGATTAAAGGAGTAAGTGGGGAAAAAATTACTATAATAGAGAAAAAGACAAATGCAGAAACAACCTTTCAAGACAAGGTAATATGGCACCAAACAGTAAGATGTTAATAATGCAAATGGTGTTAAAGCCTCAAAACCCTAAATTCTGTTTGCAAAGCCTGTTTTAACACACATACTTGATGTATTTTTAAGTGTATCAACTCTACTACAACATGCTCAGAGCCTTCATTTTTGAACATGAGTGGACCTCCCCATCACACATTCACACGGTAAGACATGGATAAGAGTCTAAACATTTTTGGACTGATTCAGAAATTTTAGGACTGATGTTTAACGTTTTAGTTGTCAGCTTAGTTAGCGCTTCTTCTTGCCTCACCCTGCCCATCCCCCGGGGATTTCTATTAAATTACTTAATTTTCTTTTACTCTGCGGTTCCCTTGAATTCTCAGTACCTCCAGTCCCCTTGCAAGGGGCTTTCCCTACTGCATCATCTTATGTTTCTTTGCTATTCTATCAGAGTGGCAGGAGAAAGAGCAGGGCTGCTGCCAACTCTACCACAACTGCTGCTCAGAACTACTCCACTGAGGGGGAATGAGGAAAATAGATCATGCTGAACAGGGTCCTCACCACTGCCCTGTCTTAGTCCTTTCAGCGACAAGGCAAATGCAAAGGAACACTAAAATGGGAGGGGAAAGTCGCCAGCGCAGCTAGAAGGTGGGCTGCTCCATATGTGAAGAGACTAGCACTGGTAGGTGTATAAAAAGTGTAATCTGACTGCACAGTCAATAACAGCCCTGACACATTGTGATATTGAATAGGTACCAAAATACAGTATATTGGAGAATACTAACAATTGATCAGCAATTGGCAAGATATAAACATATTTCCTGTCATTAAACTACCTATTTTAAAAGAAAAGTGAAGCACAACATTCCCAAGAAAAATCTCCTCTAACTGGTACTTGAAGAATCTAGCACTGTCTTTGGGTTCTCTAAATTTCCTGCATTACCACAGTGTTTATTATTTTTGAAACACAACTATTCACACTGAAATCTTGGCAAGAGATGTTACTGACCTTCTCTATTCTAATGGCCTTATTGCCTACAATAATGAGCTGCACCAAGATGAGGGAAAGGAGGTAAATCTGACTAGTATTCTTTATTTACATATTATGGGCAAATGTAATTTAACAAAAAAATTCACTTCAGCCACAGGTCCAGAACTGTTTATGCCATTACGGTGAAAGTGAACAACATTTTTCTTAGTTAGAAAACTAAGGAGAACTCTAGTTGCTAGACGTGCTCTTACCTTTGATGCTTGTCGAAGCCATCGCAAGTATTCTGTGAAGGTATCAAAACATATATAATAGGTCTGGCTCTGAGGTCCGGAGGAACTAAATGCTAAGCAGTGCTGGTGCTTTTTCACTTCTTCCACCTGTATTTAAAAAGACAATAATTATTGCCTACATTTGGAAAGTGGCAGTGTACAACTATCACGGGCAAAGTGAAGCTGTGAATAGGAGGAGCTGCTCAAAAAACCTCTTAAGTATTGTTAAACCTGGGATCTAATTAATCCAGTGTCAAGGAGCCACAAAACCTATGCAAGCAACAGATTAAGAAACCTGAATTGTTTAATAGGACTCTTGAATTAAATTAGATAACTGTACTGTTTGAGCTGAAATGAAGATCTGGATAATTCTTAAGATTTCAATATAGTAAGATTTTTCCAAAAATAAACTGCCATAAAGCCAATTTTGTAGCATTTTGGGGCTTTTAAAAAAAAATTGTATCATCACATGCCTCTTCCTACCATGAAATGGAATGGGAGATATGTATATCTGATGGGTTATGGGTATGGCAATTTGGCAATAACGCTTTTCCAGTTTAAACAAGTATTTGCTGATAATCCTTTAACAGTGGAATGTGAAAAAAAATATTCCGTGCCCTTTGATGATCCTTTTATATAAAACCCAGGATCAATGTTTAGTTTTATCTTGATGTTCCAAATGCATAAAAACAAGTCCTCACATCCTCCTTTTTGCTGGAGGTCTTCAGCAAGATATATGAATGACCTGAAAAGAACTGGGGGGGAGGGGAGGAGAGAGGGAGAGAGCACATAAAATCATTTCCTTGTGAAAGACTTTTAAGCTTCTTTTATATAGCCAATAAGGAGCTGCAAAGAATATATATTTTAGTTTCGTCACCATTAAAAAATATACCTTTAAAAAGGGAAATTTAAAAAGAAACTGATACAATGTATGACTCCAAGATGTTTCTGTGATGTTTTACAACACTACATTCTGGAATGCCTTTTGCAAACCAGCAAACGCAAGAGGGATTTAAATGGGTGGGAGAATATTTTTTAATTTAATTTTTGAATATATTTTTTAACAAACTTTTTTAAACAAAACTGTTCCAACTGTCCCTCACCCAAGTCTAGATAGTGTAGGCCTTCAGCACATATTTCTGGGCTTCACTCAGTTTGCATTCTGTTTGCCCTCACCTTCAACTTGACCCCTTGCACATAAACAAATCCTACAGGAGACAGATAAGCAAAGACATACTTTTTGCCAATTCCATGAACAAAACCCTTTAAAGGCTCAGGACCCATTTAGTTAACTCTTTATCTTTGATGGTAGGATTTTACACTACTCCTCCCTTGTAGCTTCCCTAGAAGTAACAGCAGGCCTAGGAACACTTAAATCTTGCACTTCCCAGTGTGCAGCAACGAGTAATGCCCTCTGCTGCTGGGGAGAGGGTTGTGGAATATCCCTTTTATTTTTTTCTGGCTAAGGGAAAAGGACACACTCCATGAAAAAAAGGGTGTAGACGGAGAGAAGAGAAAAAAGTTGCTAGAAGAGGGGAAGCTCCACACAACTAGATTAGGCAAATAAAATGCCTTAATATAGAATATTAAGTGTGCTCGAACTCTGGAAACTGTCTGTGTATACGATATCATGAATTTCCATGTTTATTGCGTCTCAGTCGATTTCAATCTCACATGTGCTAGTATACAAGGTTAAAAGAGACATTCAGCTGCCAGCCCTGCAAAAATCAGCAAGAATCAAGGAGGATTCTTTTCATCTTATGCATCACAACTAATTATGAAGGTTCTGCAGGCCATATTGGGTCTCCAGTTGCTCCTGTGTAGTAACTGTATTGTCTTCAGTGATGCTTCACAGGCATAATTGATTGGAATAAATTTTGATGATGCACAAAATAGAATAGAACCCAGCTTAATCTCTTTGCAAACAGGTAGCATAAGCAAATAGCAATAAACACTAAATGACTAGAAAGGTACAACTCTGAATATATAAAATAGATTTGTTGAATAAGATGGTGCCATTTTTACAGTTAAGCTGTGGAATTCCTGTAAAATGTAAGTACATATATTTACACAGGCAACCTCATGAAAACTAAACTTAGCCAATGGGTAAAGTGACGTACTTCTCAGCAAACACAATACAAATGTGTCTTTTGCCACATATACACACACAACAATTAATATTACGTGAAAAAAGATAACAAAATTTAATTGAGTTTGCCTGATTTTTTCCATTTTTAAATTCTCAATCCAAGAACTTTGCAAGGAGATAAAAATGAAGCAGACTGAGTGTCAACAGGATTAGCCAGTTAGTAAGTGTTATGTCCAGTAATAAGTGTTTTCATTATCAGACCCCACAGTGTCAGTTCTTTTGGAAACCCTGTGCCTGAAAAGCCCCATATATACTTACAGCAGTGAAAAATAGGATTAAATGAGCAGCCTCAAAAACTATTAAAAACCCTTACTTTTCCACCAATTAAAGGGAGAACATGCATCTTTCCAGTTTGGCTTTCTTTCACCGATGATACTATTAGGCACGTCCCACAAAGGATAACTTGGCGTCTTGTCCATCTGTTGACTGGCAAATGCATTTTCCCTTTTCGAACATTGTACATTCCTGAGAGCTGAATCCGTTCAGAGTTGCCAGTACTGTGGGGCTTCCCTGAAATGGAAACAAAAGCAAGCAGTTTATCACCAAGGCTGTTTTTCCTTTTTCAAATCACTCTTGATGTTGAGCAAGATCTGACAAATGACAACCAACTCTGGAGCCAAACAAGTAAATAAGGGGATTTCAGCACTGCAGTATCAATACATGGATAACTGACTGGTACAACTTGCTGTCTTCAGGCACCAGAATACGTATTAGTCTTACAATTTTGGTACATTTAAACATTTGAAATATTTAAAAAAATATATTTTGCATCTTCTGCTTTACAAAGATTCAGGCCTCAACTACATACAAAACCTTTTCTTGCCTCTCTGAACCAATGCCAAAACCTCACTAACCATCCATTCCTCATAATTATACTTCAAAGACAGTGTGTAATATGCATTTTGAATACTTGTTTAATAGTATTAAAGTGTTCATAGACTTTGAATGTCCCCTACTCAGAGCTTGGAATTCATTTCAAACATCTAGATGTTACTGTTTCAGTCTGACTACAACCTCAAAGAGACCGCAGCATTTTCTGATATTTTATGTACGGTATTGCAGAGAAACGACAAACAGGGGCAACAAATGAGCCATCCAAATCAGTTAAGTGACTAGGCTGATCTGTTTAAAGGTGAATTCTCCGTATTATAAAGCTCTCTTTCTGAAGAGGCCACCACTGACAAGGACATTCAGTGGCCACATGATGCAGTAGATTATGGAGCCCTCTGCTTAAATTCTTAGGCCTCACTTGGAAAGGATTTTCATTGTCTCACTATAATCTGAAGCGTTTATCCATATTAAATTAACACCTCCTCCACATCTGCCATTACTTAGCTAAAGACAAGCCTAGGACTGAAGTAGCAAGGATGCTGCGACAGAGCATACAGATGTATGATACACTGGCTAAGCTTGTTAGTGCTGCGCCCAATTTTAGTGCAACTTTTCTGACCTCATGTTTAAAAGAAAGATTTTGCTGTGGGGGAAAGTGCAGGAGCAGTAGCTCCAATCAGTTTTCTGATGCCTACACAAAAAAGACTGGAACTATGAAGATTTATCTATTTTCTAAATTAATCCATAAAGCATTAGATCAAGAGACAAATCTTAACAAGCTTTATTTATTTATTTTTAAAGAAAAGAAAACCTGAAATCCCACAATTCTTGTAATAACTGCTGCAGATTTGGATCACTCTTGCCAGGAACCACTATTTGAAAAAGTTAAGTCGTGGTGTAGAAACACCCTTTTCTGAGGGCTGACATCTCTTACCAAATCAGCTCTTTTAAATTAGTCACAGGACAAAACTTCCAAGTCATCTACCCCAAACTAATCTCCCCCTATGCCAACTGTACCTATCTTTTACCTTTTAAAATCTGTTTATTAAGTCCAAACTTGGCACAGTTAGTCCCAGCTTTGCTATGCTCTAATTAACATTAGCATTTAGGCTTACTCCATTGCCTACAGATGATTTCTGGCATTTATTAATAACTGAAGTTCTGACCCTAAATTAAGAGATGGCACTGCCAAGTTGAGACACACTGCACACACAATCCCTCCACCCCCACCAATGATCATCCTTACAGTGTAACTGTGTATTGTTTAATGCAAAGTATGTCATGTAAGATGTTTTTGGAATGCTCATAACATACTGAACCTTATTGTTATAGTAATATGTTTATTGCAATGGCATATGTATGGCTATGAAGCTTCACTAGGTAATGTTCCCAAAAGTGTGTTTCATAGCTTGAAGCAGATTGAGGCAAAACTCTCCAAGAGCAGATGGGCAGTTCGCGCCTCACTAAGGCAGGCATAAAACAAACCAGCTTTTCCAGGAACAACGGACTAGCTTAATCATCTATAAAGGGATGCTCACTGACTCAGGTATGGAGGATGCCATACAAGGACATTGTTTGTCACCTGACTCTGAAGGGGGGGGGGGGGAGGCTGCACATCCCCAGAGAGGGAAGTAGGAACATTTAAAAAAGGGGGGGGGGACATTTTGCCATTCGGTCTCTTCCACCTCCATCTGCAAACACCACGAAGTAACTGAAACGCCGATCACAAGGGGAGGGGCTGGCTGAAGGCAGACGAGCCAGCCTGTGGTGAGAATCATCTGAATATGCAAGATTGCCGAAAGTGTTAACCTTAGTTTAGAATGCAATTTGCCTTTTATTTTATCTTGATCAAATATGATGCGTTTTCCTCTGACTTATAATCATTTAATCTTTCTGTACTTAATAAATTTGTCTGTTTTATCTAAAGCAGTGCATGTGCTTAAATGTGTGTTCGAGACTCCACTTGAAGTGACAAGGCTGGTGCACATCAATTTCTTTGATAAACTGACAAATATGAGCTTGCAGTGGGCAGCACTGAATATTGTAAAATGGTAGTTCCTAGGGTTACATCTGGGACTAAGGGTGTTGTCTGGGATCATACCATTGCATAATCCCATGACGGACTGGTTAGAGGCACTCACTCACTGAGTTGGGAGCAATTTGCTTGCTGGAGGCTGTGCGTAATCTGTCCAGGAGTGGGGAGCTCTCACAGCTAAGCAGGGTAAGACATGCTCCAGAAGTGAGGGATTTGGGGTAAGACAGTGATTCACCAGTCCACATTACAAAGGATAATGTCACACAAACATCAACCTAAATCCATCAGAAACTGAAAGCACTCCTAATAAGTCCAACAGCACTTTGAAGATGGGGTTCAGTTGCAGTCTGATCAGAAGATCACTCTATGGCTGTAACGTTTTTATTGTATGAAGCTGATATCAATACACTGAACCTAGTACTAAGGATCAATCTTCAGGAACCATCAAAGGGCAACTCAAAGTTATTTTGAGAGCTTACATGGCAAAAGAAGTTTGAAAACACCCTGCTATTGTTCATATTTATAGTTATAGGAACAGTAGGCATGTGAATCAGTATCATTCCACCACGGTGCTAGGTGTTATAGAAAAATAGACACGATGCTTGTTGCGAAAGATTTACAAATTTGTGATCAAACTCAGAACTCTTTTAGAAGAGTCACTAAGTAGACCACCAGTTCTGCTGCTGTTTGGATATAAATTTGCTGTAGATAAGTTTTACAAGATGTAATGTCTGGAGAAGCCATGTTGCTGCTGCATGGCAGAACAGTCTGACAGGTCCAGAGCATGGGTCTTCAGTCTGACTGGGGACCATACCAGACCAGAGAATACCCTCAGATATACTTTCATAAACAATAATTCTATCACTGAAGTCAGTGCTGCTGTTCAACAAGGTAAATACATAGGCTCATCCTTCAAAGCTAACGACATGCAAGAAGAGTTTAGACAGAATCAACGAGAGGATGAACACACCATGTCTCAGATAATTATCTTTGGAAGAGAGTTTAAGTAATGGCTCTCTGCATTTTATATGATGGACCATATCTTTCAACAGATCCTCAAGAATAATTCCCACTCCCCATCTTGCAACTGATTCCACAACTTAAAACATTAAACCAAGTTTAGAAGTTTAAAATCTGCAGGATCTGTTAACTTGCACCTAAGAGTTTTAGAAGAATTAGTTAAGGAATTCTGAAACACAGATACAGATTTTTAACGAATATTAGAAAGTTCCAGAAAGCTGGTAAAAATCTCATGTGTCAATATTTAGAAAAGGATAAGTGGAATGATCTTGATAACTATAGGCCAATTAGCCAGAAACCGATCCAAGACAAAGTAATGGAGAGGCTGTGAAGTCAGTAAGAAAGATTAGAGGAGGAGACTATAATTAGTACTAACCAACAAACTTGACATTTTTTCCTATTACAAGTCAGGGTACTTGACAATTTATCTTGACTTCTGTGACGTGCTTGGCTTAATACCATATAACATTCTGAGTAGTGAATTAGAAAAGATCAATATAGCACATCATTAGATTTAAAACTGACTCACTGATCGATCTCAAAAGGCAACTGTAAATGGAGAATCATCATCCTAAAAGGGGAGTTTCTAAGGGAATATCTCACAGATCTGTTCTTGGCTCAGTGCCATTTAATATCTTTGGGCATGTCTAAACTACAAAATTAAGTCAACTTAATGCAAGTCATTCTACAGCCACCGCTGTAATTAAAATGGTGTTTCACACCCACACTATGCTCCTTCTGTTAGTATTGCGCGTCCTCACCCAAACTGCTTCCACCAACTTAGCTGTGTGGGGGAACTCACAGTTGGCGCTCCCCCTCATCGACCCCAGGGCTCACTGCCCGGGCTCCAGCTGTGAGCTCCGCAGCAAGGCTAACAGCCAACATGCGATGTAAGTAACGCAGTGTGTCTTCACAGACACTGTCGCTCTAACTACATCAAACTAAGTGCTATGCCTCTCGTGGAGTTAAGTCAACATAGTGGGAGACTTACATTGGTGGGAACTATATTTTAGTGCAGATGCTTTCAGAGTTAGGTTGACATAAGGCAGCTTACATCAATCTAATTCTGTAGTGTAGACCAGGCCTTTACCAGTTATTTGGAAGAACATACAAAACCAGTGCTAACAAAGTTGCAGATGACAAGACTTGGTGGAGTGGTAAATAATGTGAAAGCCAGGTGAGTTCTACAGAACAATCTGAATCGCCTGGTAATCTGAGCTCATTTGAACAGCACGTGGTTTAAGATAGCCAAATACAATGTCAGACATCGAGAGATAAAGAATGTAGGTCATACTTAATGGATGGGGAATTGTATCTTGGAAAGCAGTTATTCTGAAAAGGATTTAGGGATTACTGTGGATAACCTGAACATGAGCTCCTAGTGGGATGCTGTGGCTAAGAGGGCTGGCATGAAAAACTGAATAGCAGAATGGAGGTGATATTACCTCTGTGTAGAGCACTGATGAAACCATTATTGGTAAAAATGGTGTCCAATTCTAGGTTCCCACTTAAAAAAAAAAAAAGTTGAAAAATTGGAAGGGGTTCAGAGAATAGATACAAGAATGATGAGACATCTGGAAAACCCACCTTATAGCATGATACTAAAGATGATGAGTACACTTAGTTCATTCAAGAAAGAGTTAAGAGGTAATTTGGCCATGGTAAGTAATTATGTGAGATTTCTGACAGACACTTCTCATCTTGCAGACAAAGCTAGATAAATATTTGCCGTGACTCTAATCTGAATGTAACAATTAGGGTAATCAATCTCTGGAACAAATTTACTAAGTGATGTGGTAGATTCCCCATTACTTGAAGGTCTTTAAATCAAGACTCGATATCTTTTAAAAACATGTTCTCAACCAAAAAACAGATTTGATTCAGGAATTACTGGGCAAAATTCTGTGGCTTATGTTACAAAGGAGGACAGACTAGATTGTCATAATGGTCCCTTCTAGTCTTCAAAAACTAACAAGTGTTTTTCTAGCAACTATAGTAGTTTGTTATATGAAAAAATTGGAACAGTATTAAGGAGCAAAAATAAAATTTGCTTTAATGAAAGAGGTGCAGCGGCTTGCTTATGTCCTTTCCTTTCCTCATTTGGTATCTGTACTTCCATGATCTTTTTCTTGAGTGCAAAACTTGACATTAATACTACATTTCCCTTTGTTTCCTGCAGCCCAAAGTGCTCTAATGTTTTGGTCATTATCATTTGGTTCACTCCCATAGGATTGCAGTCCCTCAATATTTAATGTCATCTACAATTTTGGTCATAGTTCAATTTACAGGGCAAAGGAAAAGCGTGAGGCAGTTCTATAGGATACTGAGTGGTATTCTGAGCTTAGTTGAACATGTCTGAGCACTACTGAGTTAATGTGTCACTAGTTCAGGGTTTACTGATAGCCAATTCCCTACCAGGGTGCACGTGACTCAAAGGAAAAACTGTTCAAGAGGAAGCAACCTCGTCTACTGAAAGATTAGCTTGAACAGCTTGTAACTTTAAAAAGACAAGACATATTAGTCGTCAAAGAGTGCAACAGGGAGGAAAGCCTCAGTGACCGTGATCTACAGAGTCAGACAACAAAAGAAAGATTTTTTTTTAGGACAGTGAAGGAACTCATCTTACTTGCTGCTTCTCACTCCACTGTCATCAAGGCAGCAGGTGGCATCAACCATGTTGATATGGCATCAACAACAGATCAACTACTGTAAGCAAGAATACTGAATATCTAAAATGAAGTAGAGGGAGAGGAGGAGAGCGAGACAAGACCAGAGAATTCAGCCAACCACTATGCCTTGGAAGCAGAAGTTTGCGCCCACTTATAATAGAGACCAACTCCTTTTCCTGTTCCATTGTCCCTTTCACGAACATGAATTCTGAACAAACTCTAGACACTTTCCTTTAGGTTCACATCAAGGGTCTGAAGGCAAACAACTTATGGTATGCTATACTGTCACCACAGGTATCAATCTCTTCTGGGATGCTGTTGGCTATTGGAGTTAAATTATCCACAGCCAGAAGGAATACATTCTCACTGGAGACCAACACCTAGATTTTTCTTCCACAAGCAGTCTGACAGCCTTATAGCATGATACTGGAGACATGGAAATATTTAACAGTTAGGGCAATTTCAGAAAACAGAGAATCTTACATTTTTCACATATAAAAGTAGCTAAGGATGCTTCGCAAATGGCACAATAAAAAAAGTCAACAATAAATACCTTAAACGTTTTTTCAGGAATTATCCCCTTGATGTAAAGGAGTGAAAATAAGTATGTTCAAAACATATCTCAAACATACTAAAAAAAATGAGAGTTTAGCATTTGAAAAAAAACAAAAAAACAAAAATCAACCAAAACAGTTTGGGTACATTGGCAAGAAAAAGATATTTTTTCATTCCTGTCAGGACTCCAAAAGTACAACCCTGAACACACCCATAACAAGACATTCTGTGCAATGCTTTAAGAAGATGTCTCAAATTGAGAAACAGACCACTCAGTTAACTTGTCATTAATGACGGTTACCTTTATTTCATGTTTTCTTTAAATTCATGGAGGATAGGTACACTTTCTTCAGAAAATATGCGATGATCGTAATGAAATTGTAACAGATTTCAATTTTTTAAAATTTTGGATCTGATTTATATACAAGAAAAGTTTGAATATCTTGGAAGAGCTGTAATATTTACAGAAATTCAATTTGTTTTTAATCACACTGCAACCAACACTAAAGAACTCTTGCATGCCAGCAGCTGTTGCCTGCAGATTAATTGAATGAAATAATGTATGATGATATTGAATTCTACAAGTCACACCCTTAGTCATAATTTTAAAAACTGCTCGATTTTGGGTGTGCACATTTTGACATGAATAGAAAAAAAATGTATCTAATTTAAAATATTCTACCCTGTTCTAACTGTTTAGTGCAAAATTCTATAATATGGAGAGACCTAGAGATTGTCCCTGACTGGGCTGGAAGAAACTAGGGGTGCTCTGAAGACACTCTAAATCTACCAGGGGACTGCGAAAGATTTCAGACCATTGTGAGAAACGACCACAGCTGGCTTTGGAATCTTGGAAAAAAAAAAACTATTTGTCCTAGTCACATAAGACAGTTGAGATACTATTTATGATTTGCAATGCATTGTTGAGACATGTTATAAAATAGCCATTTGTTACGGGACAAAAGCATTTCCAGAAAATACAGGGAAATTAGAAAGAATTAAATTTAGAGTGTCTGAATCTGTATGAAATTAAAGCGGTAGTCAAGTTAACTTGTACACAGAGTTTTAAAATTATCCACCAAAAGAAAAAAAAATGTAGTCAGCACTAACATATTGAACTTGCTAACTAATCTGACTTTTCTAAAAGGCCAGTGCTAAAGAGTCTCCTCAACTGCAAAACATTCATACAGCATTGACCAGAATTTGTCCTGCCTGACGTTAGCACTGGCTGCCCTGTTATATTGTCTGTTTGCTCAAAAAGTCTCAGATTTTTACTAGCCACTAAGGATACAAGCTTTTCATACTTACAACATAAATCTTGCTGTAGATGTCGTTCTGCTTGACTAGGCCCAAGGTTCAAGAGTGACTGCTGACTGAGTGACAATTCTTGGATGCCCAGTTCGAGACACCTTAAAGGGATCTGACTTTCAGGTAGTAGGCGCTCAGAGAATACTACATTACTTAGCACTCACTTTCTGAAAATTAGATCCCTTTAAGATACCTCAAGTTGGCAGCTAAAAATCAAGGCACCCAAAATCACTAGTCACTTGTGAAAAATTAGGCTGCCATCCATCATAAAAAGCTTAGAATCTCCTCTTCCCCCTGTCCCAAATATTTCTTAATTGCCCCATTGACAGCATTCCAACTCCCTTGATTTGTGCTTCCTTAACAGGCTCATGAATCTGAGCTGAAGATCAGAGTGCTCCAGAATGCATCACATAGATCATGTGGAATAATTGTTCAAGTCAGCCAGTGGTAGTCGCAAGCTGTCCTGAGCCCTATATGAAAGAGTAAGCTAAGGTTTTGCACTGATTTGGCTAATCGAGCTTTGCCCAATTCCAAGCATAGGTAAACCTTGATTAGCTGAAACACTACCAACTCCTGCATGTCCTTGTCTACACTTAAGTAATGTTTACCCAACAAAGAAAAACCCACAGCGCTGAGTCTCAGAACCAGAGTCAATCGACTTAGGCTCATGGGGCTCAGAACAGCAATGCACATGTTCCCACTCAGGCTGGAGCCTGGAGTTTCGAGATCCTCCACCATCACAGTTTGAGAACCTGGCTCCAACCTGAGCAGGAACGGCTACAGTGCTATTTTTAGCCCCACAGCCCAAGACCCTGTCAACTGATCTAGATTCGGGCTCCGCGGCAAGGGTTTTTCTTTGTAGCATAGACATAGCACTGGTACAGCAATTGCTGAGCAGTGAGGGTATCTCCACTGCTGAATCACCCCAAGTGTGGGTTTGGGTGGTTTTTTTTTTTTGGTTTGGGTTTTTTGTTTTTTTTTTTTTTTTGGGGGG
Source organism: Emydura macquarii macquarii (assembly GCF_026122565.2). Taxonomy (NCBI): domain Eukaryota; kingdom Metazoa; phylum Chordata; order Testudines; family Chelidae; genus Emydura; species Emydura macquarii. The sequence continues at coordinate 478,881 of NW_027132962.1, forward strand.
GGGGGGGGGGAAGAAGAGGTTTGTTTTTTGTTTTTTTTTTGTTTTTTTAAACTATTGTTGCTTCTTTCCCCTTGGAGACACAAGGCTCCAAAGAAAGCTAGTGATTGTGGTTTTCTTAATCTTTTTGAGTATTTAAGTCTTCTTAACCCTTCAGGTGCATCAAATGAAGACAATGCAGAAAACAACTTCAGGCAAAGTTGCAGGGTATTGAGACAAAAACAGGGTGGCAACTGGATAAAGGGCTGGGGGAGGGGGGCAAGAGAAGCAAGAGAATATTAGAGACATGTGGGAGGTTGGAAGAGGAATACTGCAATACATCTTGTGTATGGAGAGCTCCAGGAGGGAGAGGGGAAGAGTAAATAGCTTTTATTATTATCTATTTAACTAGTCAGAGAATCATAGAATCATAGAATCATAGAATATTAGAGTTGGAAGGGACCTCAGGAGGTCATCTAGTCCAACCCCCTGCTCAAAGCAGGACTAACCTCTGCTATATCATCCCAACCAGGGCTTTGTCAAGCCGCAGCTTAAAAACCTCTAAGGATGGAGATTCCACCACCTCCCTAGGTAACCCATTCCAGTGCTTCACCACCCTCCTAGTAAAAAACTTTTTCCTAATGTCCAACCTAGACCTCCCTCCCTGCAACTTGAGACCGTTGCTCCTTGTTCTGTCATCTGCCACCACCGAGAACAGCCTAGCCCCATCCTCCCTAGAACCCCCTTTCAGGTAGTTAAAGGCCGCTATCAAATCCCCCTCACTCTTCTCTTTTGCAGACTAAACAAGCCCAGTTCCCTCAGCCTCTCCTCATAAGTCCTGTGCTCCAGCCCCCTAATCATTTTTGTTGCCCTCCGCTGGACTCTCTCCAACTTGTCCACATCCTTTTTGTATTGGGGGGCCCAAAACTGGACACAATATTCTAAATGCGGCCTCACCAATGCCGAATAGAGGGGAATAATCACTTCCCGTGACCTGCTAGCAATGCCCCTCCTAATGCAGCCCAATATGCCATTGGCCTTCTTGACAACCAGGGCACACTGCTGACTCATATCCAGCTTTTTATCCACTGTTACCCCCAGGTCCTTTTCTGCAGAGCTGCTGCCCAGCTCGTCGGTCCCCAGTCTATAGCTGTGCATGGGATTCTTTCTTCCTAAGTGGAGGACTCTGCACTTTTCTTTGTTGAACCTCATTAGATTTCTTTTGGCCCAATCCTCCAGTTTGTTTAGGTCACTCTGTATCCTATCCCTACCTTGCAGGGTATCTACCACTCCCCCCAGCTTAGTGTCGTCTGCAAACTTGCTGAGGGTGCAATCTACCCCATCCTCCAGATCATTAATAAAGCATATTAAAGTAGTTATGTGCAGAAACCTACCAGCAATTCAAGTTAAAACCATATGTAGCAAGTGGAGTTTCCTTGCTGAAGACACACAATGGTTCCTAATCTGTTCCAAGTCGTCTTTAAAAATTGTAATGAGATTTAACGTGGTTGTTGAAAGACTGATTCTTTCCCCCTCTTTCTCCCCATCTCCTCCTACAAACTAAGGACTTGATTACATTCTTAAATCCTAGGAGTGGGTCATCTTGTACCGCTGCATGAAGTATTATACCTGGAAAAATCCACTACAGTAGTAGAGCTTTGCCAATGAATTAGTAGTTCAATATCTAGTACTTGATGGTATGTAGACCACCTGAAAATGAAAACAAAGCACCTATATATCTAGCCCACAGTGTGCTTGTATTTATAGAATTACATTTTGTATAAACAATTCTATTAAAGCAGCAGGTGCCCTGCAGCCTTATTCTCTTTGAAAGGGACTACTGCTACAAGCTAGAAAACCATGCACCTTATGAAGAAAAGGCAGACTAGAATTATCCTTGGTCTTCATAAAATATTTTCCATTGTCACTGCAATGGCACTCCTGAGAAAAGTGTTATCGCAACAGAAAAGGTGTCACACTGGAAAGCAGTGACTGTGATAGTATAGCAACAATCCTGACTATGTTAAATCCACTAGTCAAGCTTCTAAAATGCTGCTCGTATGATTCCCAGATCATATTCCATACATAACTCAGTGGATATCCCTCATCTTTATTTTACATGGAGACACTTGAAAGAACAAAAAAATCTATGATTTCATAGTCTGACTACTTACTCCTCATTTCTAGTTCTCAAAACGTCTCTCCTCCTGCACACTTCATTTTCAGAGTTAATGTCAAAGTTAAGGCTTTCTCCACACCCAGAAATCACATTGGTGTAACTAAAACTGGTTTTAAAGAACAGTTTAGTTAAACATGTGTATTCACAAGTGTGGATTTTGCACGCATCAGCTTAAAACTGGTTATTTTGATTTAGCTTTTTCCTGTAAAATTACCAACACAGGCACCAAAAAAAAAAATGTTTTGATATGAAGCACAGCAACCACACAAGGACGTGTGCTGGTTTTGCTAAATCAGTTTAAAACAAACATTAAATTGGTGCCATTTTGTGTCTTGAACAGGCCTAAAAAAGGATACGAGACCAAAGAAGGAGGTAGAATGGTCAGTGTAGGATGCTTCTTGCAGTTAAAAAAAAAAAAAAAAAGCAAGCAAACAGCAAGTCTCTTGTAGATGATGATAGAGGAGCAGCCCGGGAACTCTAGCTGCTGCCTGTTACCATTTAGAGCAGTGATACTCAGACATCAGTGGTTCAGGAGCCAAACTGGTGATCAACATTATGTAAAAGAGCCACACTAGTGTGGATTCATTGTTTCATTTTACTAGAGCATAAAAATAAAATTATTCTCACACAGCAAATAAATTAAATTACTTAGTGCAAGTTGAAGACTTAATTGGTTAACAATAAGTAAAAACATCCTGATTTGTTAATAATTAAAACAGTGTTTTAATATGTGCCTCAAAGAGCCACAGGAGATGCATTGAAAAGCCACTTGTGGCTTATGAGCCTCAGTCTGTGTATCGCTTATTTAGAGGCAGAACAGCCTGAAGTACCAACAGGCAGGTTCCTTCAGGACCACTGGCCTTCATATGAATGACAGTTTTAGCTTTCTCTGTACATTGCGAAATGGATCATCCATTAGCAAACTTCTGCAGATGTGCACGGCAGGAGAAACATACTATTCTCCACATGCTCCCTCGCCCCTCCGCGCCACCCCCCCAACAATCCAATATTTGACAAAATAAATTATTTCAATCATCTCTCTTAACATTCGGGAGCAGAAGAGAAACTTCCAGCCCTCCACAATCCCCTCCTTCCTGCCTTGCCTGCTCCCCTCACAGGTACATTTACAAGTTTTAAAACATACCACGCCTCTAAGCAGATGTTCATTTCAGTTCGCAAAACGAAACAATGCTATCCTGACACCTCTAGCAGTAGTGCATTATGTTTGCATAGGGAAGCAGGACTGGAGAGAATGAACAACTGAGATGAATGCCCTTGGCTCCAAATTCTTCAGCCTGAAAACAATACCTAGAGAGGCACAACCGCCCATTGTTTTATGGTAACTCAGTTCCAGGGTAGTATAGTGCTTTGTGGAATTAGACTCAGACAGTAAGGTCAGAAGGGACCATTATGATCATCTAGTCTGACTTCCTGCACAGCGCCACAGAACCTGACCCACTCCTGTAACAGACCCCTAATCTATGACTGAGTTACTGAAGTCCACAAAAAATGGTTTAAAGAGACTAAGGTAGAGAATCCACCAGCAAGTGACTCATGCCCCATGCTGCAGAAGAAGGTGAAAAAACTCCCAAAGCCTCTGCCAAACTGCCCTGGTGGAAAATTCCTTCTCGACTCCAGATATGGCAATCAGCTAAACCCTGAGCACGTGGACAAGACTCACCAGCCAGACACCAGGAAAGAATTGGAGTTGGGTATCTTAGGGGAGGTGTCATATGGTATGATTAAGTATGTGAATGTGATACAAATAGAGAATGAAGACCACCCGGTCTTGTTTATGCTACAGCATTTTTTTCTGTTCTAGCTCATTTGAAAAAAAGAAGTGGAAAAGGAACATTGGAGAATGCTGACACCTGGGAATCAAGCAGTTTTAATTAGGCAGAATCTGCAGGGGATAAATTACCCCCCTGGGGTCTCTGGAATGGTTTATGCACATCCCTTACTAGCTCGGGAAAGAACAAATAGAAAACTTATTCATTCATTGAAAGAGAAAAAGTAACCATGAAGTTTTGTTTTTAAAGCCAGACCTGCCACTTGAGGCATCCTATGATAACCCACTCCCAACTTTTTTAGAAAAAGGGATTTAAACTCCACCTCACACAGGAAAAAAAAACATTTTTGAAATATGGGGAGGAGGAATAAGAAGCACTAAGACAACAATCCTCATCCTCTTTCCCCTCCACTTCAACAAAATTACAAAAAACTTAAAAATTAACTCTGAGGTTTTTAAAGACCATTCTGTAGGAATAATCTGGACTGATTACCTAATAGTTATTTCATCTTGAATTCACAGAAATTAGATTTCTGGATTTAAACAATACCACCATTCTTCAATCCAAGCACTGTCAGAAAAATAATATTTCTCCCCATAATAGGATTATTCTAATTTAAAATCTAATCCTCAAGAATAAACATTCTCCACCTTGTCACATCCCCAAACTGAAACCTTATGCAGCAGTATGATTCACATTGAGAATATTTTGGCAAAAACTGAACGTTATCCATGCTTTAATGTGATCTCAGTAAACTGTATTCCCGATATATGTGTGCATACGTACAAATTATGTTAAAAACAGGAATTTATCAAACAAACACTGGCCAAAAATCTAACTCTTAAAAGGTATGGAAAGAATGTCTTGGTTTTCAAATGATCATACAAAAATTTTCAGTGGGATAGGCCCCAATGACAGCTCAGCCAGGTCTTTTCCCCTTAAAAAAGAGGGATGCACAGAATGCTAAGAATGCAGATTTATTCTTGTGAAGCCATGCAAAACTGAATTCTGCTTGCTAGACTTCCAACATTTAATAAAACCACAAAGCAAACTAAAATCCATGACATCCCAGATTTTATGTCCTCTCCCTGTAACGCAATTGCTATAGTAGCAAAACCTCTAAAGCTAACCCACTGTTCTAAACAAAAAGCTGTATTCTTGCTGGAATTTGAGAAAACTATTCCTTTATAAATATACTGATGACCGGCAGTTAGTAGTTGTGGATGATACCTGAAAAATATTACAGATGCATAACATAACTATACTGTTTCAAACGTAATCAACTGTTTTAATAAACAAAAGTATTCTCCACAGAGAAGGAACAGTGGTGGATTACAGCCGTTGGCAATGGTTTGACACATTTGTATGTAAACCTCACTGCCACTAAAGGAAAAAAACCCAAAAAATGTATCTATATTCTACCAGCAAAAAAAAAAAAAAAAATCAATTTGGCTAGTCAGAAAAAATATTAAAACATTCATAATCACAAATTTAAAAGCACATTCCTTTAGCAAAAAAACTTCAAGGCAAAAATATCCTCTCCCATCTCCCCCACCAGACTTACCAGACCTTATTAAAATACTATCTTCTCCACTAAAAACTGTCCTCTACCACTACTGTGTTAAATATTACACTATTGCTGGAATGGAGTATATCAAGTGAATAAAACATGATGTTGAATAAACCTGATGAATGTTTTTTATACTACAAGAATTTGTTTTATATAAATTTACCACCATCTGGGCATCCAAGGTTCTTTATACTAAAATTAAAAAAACCAGAGATGTACTAAAATTCACAATAGTTTAGAGTACATTAGAATACAGTACAGTTTACAGTAATGCGTGCACCAGTATATACTGGTACGGTTTCATATTTTCTGTGTTTTCAACAAAAGTAACCAGATTTGGTATTCTAAAATATGTTTAGATGCAGTGTAGTAATTTAAATCCTTTAAAAGCATTTGAAATAATATGCTCTGCAGTAGAGTACTGTACCAACATTACAACACAACAGAATCAAGACAGAAAGTTTCTTTTATTTATTAGAATTCGTTTGATAAGCAGTTTGGGTCAGAGCAATTTTGTGCAGTTTTGCAGACAGTGACTAGCATATCTAATATAGTTCTCATTTAAAATGCCTCCTAAACATTTAATTGGTATGAAAGCACTGGGGAAAAAATGCAGCAATGTATTGTAATGTTTAGAAGTTCAAATTTAAAAAGTTGTAAAGAGTGTCTGGTCAAATGTGGCTCAAAATTAAGGTTTTGAAATAACAAGCTTTCACAAAACCTAAAGCGTTTCCACATTTGTTGGCTTTTCACAATTCCCATTCTATTGGATTTGAACTTACCAATGTTTGCATCCTACTGCAACATTGTTATTATGCAAGAACCTAAAAGTGAAACTGACTATTAAACAAAAGTGAAATCAGCCTTATTTTATTTGTACAAAGCAGGAGAGAAACCAAAAAACCCAAGCAGCATAAACAGCGAAAGAATGCATTGCATAGGCCATTTAGACATATTTCTGTATTTTTGGCACATTAGACTTAATTTTTCCAGTTTTAGAAATCCAAGCTGCAGTGATATAGATAAGAGATTATTTTATTTTAACTGGACAGAGTCCCTATAAACAAGTTGCTCAGTCAGATAAATTGGTCTGCCAGTAACTCACTGTGTGACCTGGGAAAATCATTTAGCTTCTGTGCCACAATTGCTTCATCTGTAAAACACACAACATAGCTCCCAACAGTCCTGTTTTGACTAGGAAATCCCAATTTTCTGCCCCAGTAGCGCCTCAAGTAATTTCAAGCGCAAATACTGCTTAATGCCACGTTCCACCCCACCAATCACTCAAGGCTGCCCTTCGGCTGCACAAGTTTCTCTTCTTTCTCTCTGCTCCAAGGTGAGAGTCTGCCAGCAGACATCATGGAAGAGAAACAGCAGGAGATGGGCTGGTATCATTAACTGCCCCACTCACTGGTCTGTCAGCTTTAACCTATCATCATTAGCAGCTTCAACTCACCTATGGAAAAGATGGGGTGGGGACCAGACTGAGATAAAGGGAGGCCTCTTTCATAATGCAAGAAACTCTTGAGAATAAGAAAGAAAAGAGGGAGATGCACTAAGAAGAAACGGGAAAAGGAACAGGTCTGGTGCTTTCTCCATTCCTTATAACATCATCTAGGAGAGAACTATCAACCACAGGTGTTAAGTTTAATGCTGCTTTTCCTCACCTCTGTCAATAAGAACCTGAAGTTACTTCCCCCCAGCGAGTGTAACTAGACAAAATACAACAGCATATGGGAGTCACATGGAAGATAAACACACCATGGCATTTGTATACTATAAAAATATACTTTACACAGCCTTTCTAACTTCATTAAAATCAGCCACCACATTAGTTTTATCTCAGTCCTCCCAGCACCTCCTGTCAGTTTCTGTACACAATGTGGTAAACATGCCTCAAAGAACAGTAAGGTTTCCAGTTTTACAAGTAAACAGCCGACTTAGTGCCTGTTTAAGTCAAGAGGTTGTCTAAGCTAAAATCAAAAAGGTACTCGTAAATTCTCTTTCCCATCAAAGCTGAAAATATTAGAAACTATCCCAGGAATTTGAAAAATCCCAGCCAGAGGATGACACACATTTGCTCAGGATAAAATTTCTGATATTTCTAAGGTTTAAAACAAACTCAGACCCTTATATAGCATAAAGCAGCAAGCCAAGGAGACAAACTTCATTTTTCCAGAGAGCCCTCACAGATCACCTTGAAGAGGTGGAAAGGAAATGGACTGAATTTACAAGCAGCTGTCCTAGCAGTAAGAGTTCTCTTCTGCTAGTATCCCAGCTTCCAGATCACCAGAGTAAATAAATAAGCTTCACAATGGTGGACTGAAGTGTTTTCTTTTTTAAAAAGTCTTATTTCAGATAAATCATTTTACTTGAGATGAATAATTCTGCTTAAAACTACTCATGGCTGGAAGTGGTTCCTCCAGAACAAGGATGAAGCACAGTGGCAGGATAATATAGGGGAAACTTGTGCAGCTACTGCTGTCTGTGCTAGACTTGTTCTATAGTGAGATTCCATCACTGTCAAATCCAGCAACATTCACCACCATTAAAAAATGTTTTTGTTTCAATAGAATTGTAAAGTAATCCTTACCATTTGGACAAAAAACAAACAATCTTACTGGTTCTTCCCCTCCTCTGGGTTAGGAGGGTTGAGACTTCTTTCAAGGATCTTACTTAGACACAATCTATTTATGTTCCAAATTTCTGCATCTCCACCCAGGCAAGAAAGGGAAGGGCGAGGTCAAGGATATATAATACTTGCAAGCTGCTTTTTAATCCTCTCTGGATTTTCAATGTTTACTTATGTTTCTACAGTACTATAAACAAAAAGACCAAAATAAAAAGCCAGCCAAGGCACTTTTTGATATAAATTATTTGGGGGCAGAATAAAGTTAAAATTGCATTACAAAGTTACCTAGTAAAGTTTTTCTGGGAAGGGGGGGGAGGAGACACAAAATTCCAAACATGTGAACAACTGAGTCTATGTAATCACATTTGCTTTATACGAATTAATGGTGTGCATATAAACTAATTTTAAAGATGTCACCTTACTGCAGAGTCAAATTAACAGATAAAATAAAGAATTATGGGTATACAGAAATTTTAAATAGGAACAGTCTTCCTGTAACTAAGCACATTAAATCTGTCTGCAAAAGAGGAGAGTAAGATTTCAAGTTGAAACACTGCAAAGTCAGAAGTTTTTGCCAAACTTAACATGCAAGGGACTTGGGGAGGTGAAGTGAGGGGGGTGTGTAGAGGTGGGATGTGCACATCTTAAAGATGAGAGAGATGTACTTGTGAACAGTCTTGTTTAAACTCTGCATCAAAAGAGGATGAGACGAGAGAAAATATATACAAGCATGTATTTAGGCAGGCAGACCTCACCTGTCATGGCATATAAGTTTCAATTTCCACAGGAAAAGATTGCAGGAAAAAGGAGGGTTCTCAAATTTATTACATCAGCAACCATTTATGGTCACTTCCATCAGATTGAGAATAAAATCTCAAGTGTAATTATTCCAAGCTTACCTTGCGAAACTGTAGGAATGCCAAGAAACTACTGAGATGTAGAGGGGATTTAAGTAGGTAAGGTTACAGCTACTTACACTGTCTGTAGAACACTTTGAAACAGTCTAGACAATTGCAAATCTAAAGGATCTCCTATGCATGGATGAGTGGCATATGGGTTTTGTTTCATTTTCAGCTCTTAGGGAGAGAGTCAGACTGAATGATCTGGGTTTTATCATCAATTCTAGACAAGGGGGGAAAATATTTTGCATACTACAGCATGCAAAGATTTAAGAGAAAGAAAGTTGATTTTGGTTTTTTTGGAGGGTGTCTTCCCACCACAGAAAATAGAATCCTCCCACTCACCCCTCCCCAATTGTCCCAGTTCATCTTACTGAAAATCTTACTTCATAAGTTTGAGTTACTGCATTGGTTCCCTGCTGGTATGTCAGACTATTTGAACCAATGACCTGGAATGTAATTACAAAAAAAGAACTGTGTGGTTTACTGCATCTGATTTGCATTCTGCATACTATATCACTGTACAAAAAGCCACTTGGACACAGAGTCTTGCCACCAAACTGCTGCTAGACAAGCGTTGTTTAAAAAAAAAAAAAAAAAAATCCATGAGAACTCAGTTTAAAAATGCTGGTTCACGTAATTTGTTTTGGTTTTATTATTTCTCACTCCTCAAGAGGATACAATTGTCTTTCGTTGTAAGGAAATAAAATAAATGACTTTTTAGAAGAATATTTTTTCTACATGCATTTGTATGACTAGGTATTTGGTGGAAAATTAAAAAAAAAGATTTCTATAATTAGCTTATTTTTCCTCAATCTAAATTAATGTGCACAAACCCCTATAAGGAAACAGGAAGAGAGATTTATGTAATTTAAAAAAAGTTTTCCAAGAACTCTTTTCCAATCCCCTCAGCCTAAAAAGCAGACCTTTGCAACTTACAAGGAAGTATTCACAAATATCTTTGCACACGTCTACTCAGGCAATTGCTTGTAAGAATGATCACAAAAAGTGAACCAAAATTCTTTAAAACTGCTTGCAGAAAAGAAATTGAACCCACAATTCTTGATAAATCAATCTTGACTAACTTAGGTATAAGGAAGAGGTCGTTTATAAAGGGGTTAAGTCATTTAATCGGGAAATAGAAATAGGGCCATGTGACTTAGGTAGCCAGTCACATAGCTTGAAGAATTCAAAATACTGAATAATTAATTGAATGCTCACAACAAAGATTAAACAATCCAGAACTCTAACAGGTTAGTAAAATCTTATAGTTGAACAATTTTGAATAACAAATCCATTAAAAGTTGTGATATGATCTGTCAATTCACACACAGGAAAATAGGGCTACATTCAAATTATCTGCTTTGCAATGCACAGTTCAATGAGATCTACTAAAGAACTAAATCAGATCTGTGTATATTGCTCAGTGTCAAAACTGCACCAGTAGGTGCTACTCTGAAGAGGGTAGCCCATTTTCTAGACTCAGAGGGTCTTTTATGAAGGTCTTCTGGAGAAGAATAAGGACACTTCAGGTTATTTTAAGTGATAGAACCATCTATGAAAGACCAAACCAACACGTTAGCCCAGATCCTAATTGGAGGGGCAGAAGAGGACTGCATCTCCTAACAGAGCTAGGCTAACTTGTTTCATTCCCTTCAAAATACGTCTCTTGGCTCCATGAAGATAGGAGTCTAACCAATAGTAGTTCTATTTACCACTAAGAGCTGTTAGCTAATTCCAGCTAATCTAATCTGAGACTTTTTAAATGACTAATTATAAATGTAATAGTTTAGGTTTTTTCAAAATCTAGTATAGGGATCTTTAAGCAGAAGTGATATGTTCATAAACACAAAGGCACAATTTTCCAAGGTGTTAAATTAATGCAAAAAGACATTCTGAACTGAGATGTAGTTTTTATTTCTCCTAAACACAGGATACCCAGCATGGAAGTTAAGTTCTCTGGTTCCTTCAGCAAAATTTGTAGGCAGTGTGGAAGGGGGATTCATGCACTGTACTTGGCTTCAGGATATTCGATTGAAATGCAAACCATTGTCTCCAGCTTTGGGTGCCTCCAAAATTTCATGCCATATTTACCATTTTAGAAACAAAATACATATACTATTAAAAATGGCTTTCAAAATGGCTGAAAGCATAGCAGCTGTGCTCATCCTGTTTGCTTATTAGAATGAAAGTCAGAGTAATGCAAGTAAATTCAAGATGAACAGCTAGGCCAGAATCTCTTCAGAATCAATATGCTGCCTGTTTGGAGAACACCATTCCTGTCTAGGTGCAGTCACCAAAAAAAAAAAAAAAAAAAAAAAGTTCATCACTACTGCCCTCTGTCTTGCATTTCCTGGAAATATTCCCAAAAGATTTTCCCCATGACTAAATATGATAATACATCACTGACAAAATTAAACAGGGTGTCTGACCTGACATTTGTACTCATTCTTCTTTACATCAGAAAAGAGCAAATTCAAAAAGGAGGCTGGCTTATAGACATTGATAACACAAAGGAAGTGGACATTAGCCAGTTAAACCTAATGCCTTACAGGAATTGTTTGCCATCAAGTCACCATAGGCCCTGCCTTCAATTCACTACAACTACAGCCATATCAAGAAACTTGGTTACTACTCATTTGAGTGCAGTATCTGTGCCAACATACTTATCTATGCTCCAACCTCTTCCTTGATATATAAAAGGGCTTAACATTTCTCTCAAGACTTAAGAATGCCTTTGAATTACATTTAAATCTTGTGGCATTTTTCCTAAGACACTATTTATGGGGAAAAAATACTAAATATTCCCACCCTTACGTTTTAAGGAGCTGCCCCCAGCTTCAAGGACTGGCCCACTAACTGTTTAGAGCTAGCAAACAATGCATAATAAATCAGAACTGATTAAAATGTTTTTAATCAACAGTGGTCTGCATTTGTGGAAAAGTGAATTAATTGTGCATGCTATCTATCTCATCATATAGAGATGTAGCCTTTTAACTCTATGCAAGACACTTGAAGAGCTGTAGCTGCCAAAGGCAAATGCTTACAACAAGAGTTTGTAAACCTAAAAACGAAGAAAAAATGCCCAACAGTGGTTTTTAAGCCTGGGTCCCACCTGGGGTCTTCAGGTTCCACTGAAATAGTTTACTTCAGTAGTAACAAAAACCTCGTGTTCTGTTGCTGCGTGCAAGTCTCCATTTCATATTAATACCATTGAGGTGATTAAGGAGAGATGACAGAGGCAGAGCAGAACACTTAAGCATATAAAATACCACACTCACTGAGAGAAGAAAAACTGGCTATACTATAAAAATCCCCTAATTTAATATTAAATCTCCACATTTTTAACTATGGTGACCAGATATCAGGTTTGTAAAACTGGGACATAGGGTGGGGGGTAATAGGTGCCTATATGAGATAAGCTGTCCCTATAAAAATTGAGACATCTGATCACCCTATTCTTAACTCACTTGAGGTTAAAAACCTGCATCTTCATATACTGCAGTTTCATTCTTTCCTCCATCACCATCCTGATCTGTGTTCTATGTCCATGGACGACGCTATATAACATTTTTGAGCCTGCAACTATAATGAAGGTTTGTTTTTTGTTTTGTTTTTTAAATGCATCGCCCCAGGACTTCAGCCAACTGTTCTGAAGCAAAAATAGCATGTTTTTGAAGAGAACGTAGCCACTTGTTCATATAAAAAAAGGAGATTTGTCATGCCAACACAAAGGTTGTTGTTTCTAACCAACCGAGTTACTCAAGCATCCTGTAATGAGCCATTCAGAAGTTCATCGTTACTTGTCCAAATGGATTAGTCACGTTAGTGCTGAAGCTATGGCATTATGTAAAAGGCTGCTTCACCCTGATGTGCTTCATTAGTTCCAAATCATATTTACAAAATACAGTATGCTACTTCAGGTCAGCAGCAATCAGCAGCTGAAGCCATTTATTTTATCATCATCCACAATACAGGTGCCCATGGATGGGCAAAGTCCACACAGTGATGAGCAGCCACATTTTTTTTTTTTTATTTTTATTTTTTTTTTTAAAGTACAGGAGGTGCCACCTGTGGAGATTGAGCCCCAGCCTGTGTCAGTCCATCTTGATCCTAGCGGTCTCTGCGAGGTGCACCTCTGTATCAAAAATGAAGGATACCACAACTGGCTCTGTTTTCTCAAAATGATTGTGGCTCATTTGTAAGGTTAAGATTTGGTTGTGGGTATTTTTAGTAAGTCGGGGACAGGTCGGGGCCTTCCGTGAATTTTTGTTAATTGCCCGCGACCTGTCCCTGATTTTTAGTAAAAACACTCAGGGGAAGGGGGAACAAACAACGCTGCCAGGGCTTGGCTTGCAGCCACTCCAACCTTCCGAAGGCCGACGCAACCCCAGTGGTGGCAGCCTTCCCGGCAGCTGCTTCCAGCAACAGGACGCCCAACAGCCACTGGTCTAGCAGCCTCGGGCTGACAGCTGCTCCAGCCCTGCCCCAGAAGTAGTTCTGGAAAGTCCCAGAATCCATGACCTCCGAGACAGAATCACATCCTTAGACATTTACATCTGGCAAATTGCAACAAGAGGTTCTTCAGGGAGCAAAGCTAAAACAGACTGATAGATATTTAAGCTGACAGACTCCAACTACTTTACTAAAGCCATGGCTATAGTACAGGCACTACAGAGGCATAGCTACAGCACTGTAACTATGCCACAATAACCCTGTAGTGTAAATGCATCCTACAGCAATGGAAAAGGTTTTTCAGTTGCTTGTAGGAATACCATGTGCCCAAGTGTCCAGTAGCATTCTTCTGTCAACCAAACTGCATCTACATCAGAGTTAGGTCAACATAGCTACGGTGCTCACAAGTATGGATTTAATCACACCTGAAGCCATAGCTATGTCAACCTACATTTTAAGTGTAGGCCAGGCCTAAGAGTGTGGTGGGATGGAGAGAATAGGAAGAGAACAGGGGAAGGAGCAGAAGTAGAAGAATATTGACATACCTTATTATACATCTCAAACATACTACTGAATGGGCCTTTGGAAGCTAGGGCAAGTGATGTCAATCACAAAAAAAGCCATTTCAAAATCTAGGCTGCCTCCACCTCTTTTGGATAAAAAGGCTTCACATAAAAGAAAACTGCACCTATCATCTTCGTATTTTCACAGTTCCCGTGCAGAGACTCATGTTTCTGTAATTAACATTTTAATAATCTCATTTAGAGTTTATAAAAGGAACATTTTCCACAGAAAAAACCAACAACAAGCCACAAATTCCTGTAGCTTTGTCACAAAAGAGATAATTTTGGTTACAGATGCATAGTTAGCAAGTTACAGTATTTAGTCTAGTAAAATCTGAAGCCTATTATTATTGGATTATTAAATATTTATATTGCAGCAACACTAAGAGGCTTCAAACAACCAAATCAGGGACTTATTGTGCTAGATACTGTAGATACAGATAGTAACTGACAGACCCACATTGTTCCCCAATCTTCCAGGCAATATTCTTTAGTAGGACTTCCACCGTAATCAACCAGTACAATGCCTGGCTATAGAAAAGCTCTGCAAAGGAATTTAACCAGGGTTTAGGTCACTCAATGTTTGCCCTATAACTGAGCAAAAGTATTTCAGGTTATGCAACATTCTGATTTGAATCAAGTCACTTTAGTGGTTGTGAAGAATGCCAGACTAAGCCTACTACCCTCAATCCACAGAACAGATTTAGAGTAAGGACTGCCAGCTTCTCCACACTGCCCACAATATCCATGGGTCTTACTGGGTGAGGCCAATTTGAGAGATGAGAGGCTATTTCATCTTCCATGTCCATTCATATCTTGGGCTTACTGATGAAAATACCAACTCCAATGGCAAGTATTGCTAACTGTGATGTTTAGTTACAACTCAGTCTACATGCCTAGGTTTAGGATTTCTTGTTAAAATTCCTGTAGCTGGGATTATGCAGAGACCCTCCTTGAAGGGGGAAAAAAAAATGTAATTCCTCAGTAGCTGTGATCTGAGAATATTCCCTTGAAAATTTATTAATCCCTGCCCATCTTCCCCTGTTCCTTGTAGTTTTACTTTAGAATTATGAGAACCACCCAGATTTTTTTTTTAAAACCACCTCTGTTCCAAACGTAAGCAAAAAGAGGCTTTTTCAGCATCCATTAGCACTGCTTCCCAAAAGGGTCTTGAAGGCTAAAATATGTGAATTAAATAGGAATTACTGTAAAATAAATAGAAGCTCCAATCAGAATTAGGACCCCAATGTGCTAGGTGCCGTGCAAACACGTAGTGAAGAGAGTTCTTGCCCTAGGGAGTCCTGGGTTTATTTGCAGATGCACTCATCAAAGAACCACCATTGTTTTTACTGGAGTTATTCTGACTGTCTCATAGCTTGGTCCAGTTCTCAGGAATGTGCTCCTCTCCATTCCCAATGACCCTTTGCTAAATGAGCAGCTAAGATGTTCAGAAGTCCAGATTAATAAATAGTTGAAACATCCGATGGTTCATTCGGGAGCAAAGTAGCACTTTTCCAGGTGGTTTGTTCTTTGAACATTAAATGCTGCTCCACCACCATACTCTTCTGTTTGTCCTAGAAGCAGATTTGCCCAAGGCAGAAGACACAATTGACAAATTATTAGCCTTCAAAAACACTAGGAATGTATTTAATGTTCTCCCTTCAATTATGTGCCTTCGTTCAGCAAATCTAGGCTTCTGTTTAATAAAGACAATGTGGGTATGTAGAGGTTATTAAACATTTTCTCCCTTGTGCTATGCACTTGAGCAAAGGGATAGATAAGACAGAAAATATCGTACTGCCTTTTCGTAAGTCCATGTTATACCCACATCTTGAATACTGTGTGCAGATCTGGTCGCCCCATCACAAAAAAAGATATTGGAATTGGAAAAAAGCACAGAAAAGGGTAATAAAAATGGTCAGGGGTATAAAACAGCTTCCATATGAGGAGAGACAAAAAAGACCAGGACTTTTCAGCTTGGAAAAGAGATGACTAGGGGGGATATGACAGAGATCTATAAAATCATGACTGGTGTGGAGAAAGATAAAGAAGTGTTATTTACTCCTTCTCATAACAAGAACTAGGGGTCACCAAATGACATTAATAGGTAGCAGGTTTAAATTTTAAAAAAGGAACTATTTCTTCACACAATGCAGAGTCATCCTGGGGAACTCTTTGCCAGAAGATGTTGTGAAGACCAAAATTATAATAGGGTTCAAAAAAGAACTAGGTAAGTTCATGGAGAATAGGTCCATCAATGGCTATTAGCCAGGATGGGCAGGGATGCAAAACCATGCTCTGAAGTGTCCCTAGCCTCTGTTTGCCAGAAGCCGGGAATGGGTGACGGGATGGATCACTTGATTACCTGATCTGTTCATTCTCTCTGAAGCACCTGGCATTGGCCACTGTCGGAAGACAGGGTATTGGGTTAGACAGACCATTGGTGTGACCCAATATGGCCGTTCTTATGTTAAAGTGGTTTTATTTTGAGGGGTTTGATTTGATTTGATTTATTTTTACATAAGAATTTGATTAGCAATTCTGGAGAGAATTCTTAGCAAAAGTATTTGCTGGGCAGTGGCTCAGGGAGTATGGGAGCGACACATTCAAGAGAACAAAAAGCATCTTCTAACCTGGTTCATTCCAGAATATTGGAAGGCACAAAACAAAGATTTCTCCAATTGTTCTGCACTGAAGTATGACAAACCACTCTCAGTTTAACAGCGTACAGTTGCAGATGTCACCCATTAAGCAACTCCAGCAAAACCCTTGTAGCTAATAGATTGTAAAGACCAGCAGCTATCAGGGAGGATAAAAAAGATTTTTAAACCACCATTTACATAGGATTTATTAAAATTAAATATTTCTCTCAAATAAATGTATGGAAAATTACATTTGAAATTATAACCACCTATATTAAGGCCTAAATTTACTATAACCTATTAAAATAATTTATGTTAAATAAATACCAAATATAGTGTATAAGACCACTATATGTAATGTTCTTAATGGTTGTCAGCTAATTATAAACACGCTTTGTGAAGAGAACTAAAAAGTAAAAATGCAAAACAAGATTAAAATAGATTTAAATTAAAAGTTGCTCTGCTTGCTCATTTAAATCATGATTAAAATAGGTAATTTAAAATTGCTTTAATATAAATCTATTCACTCTGGCCATTATTCTTCAAAAACACTTTTATATTTCAAACATCCCTCAACAGAGTGTAATCCAGTAGGTGTCACAAGTATAGTACTAGGAAGACCAGTGACATTGCCTACCTCACAAGAATGAGCCCATGTGACTTAAGATTCCATGACAAGGTTAGAAATATATTTATTGCACAATTAAGTCATCACGGGGCAAACACACACAATTCCTCACCACACAAGATTTTATATATAAAATACATATTTGATCAGATACCAGGGATCAGAAACTTGTCTGGCCTCGTAAGTGAGAGGAAGTGGCAGATAAAGGAAACAATGCACAGTGGCAGATGGAAGCCATGGTGAGAAAGACAGATCAAGCAAAATAGGTGCATCTTTCTAAGTGATTTCTGATACCAAAAAGTGTATAAATGAAACAAGTAAAGGATAAAAACTATACACTGCATACAAACATTATAATTTAATCTCTATTTATATATATGCTAAACTGTATTAGAGAATTTACGGAATGTGATGAAGTGGGAACACTTAGTATTCTACTTCAAAATAAAATGATCTCCTTCAAACAGCTACTGTGCCTCTTTCAAAGCCAATGCAGCAAGACACCATAACCTCGAGTGGAAAATGAACTTTGAAGACCATACCGGCAATGAGACCATATACAAGTTCTTGCAGTAGCAATAAAGAATTGCAACTTAACTGGACTAGGATAAATGTGGATTTATATTCTACTTAATGCCATATTTGGTTTACTTCTCGCTCCATTTCTGAAGCAAGAAGTTTGAAGTGAACACGAAAAACTAAAGCAATATCAATAGAATAGCCTATCCAATATTAGCTGAAAATTCTTTTACTTCAAGCAGTAGGGACCACAGATTCTACTACATCTTTTCAGCCCACTTCCAGCATATGGGACAGAAATCAGATCTGTCGCTATGAAAGATATAAGCTTCTTTGTCTGACAAATCCTGCAGTTGACAAACTTTCAAAGGAAAAACTCATTTTGGAAAGGCAGGAGAAATGGGGTTGTTTTTTTTTAAATGAAGAGTGAACCACCATGAACTTTAGCATAGAGGGTATGCTTATAGCAGAAGACAAGAATAGTTTCAGGCTGGCTTCCAAATTAGTGATTCCTTATCAGACAATAGCAAAGCTAGAGTCAACTGGAGGACTAGAGAGCGTTAGTCTCTTGTCCCTCCCAAATGTAGGAATTTCATTAATAAAAGAAACCGGAATTTGGAACAGAAGCTCATTTATTTCACTTTTAATGAAGTGGACTAGTTTAGTCCCGGTACAAGACTATTCATTAAAGCATTACTTAAAACAGGAGTAAAAAAATCTTAATCTGAAAAAAGTTCTGAACAATTATCTTCACCTTGGGTTTCTTGAAATTAGTTCTGCTGCAATATCTGCAACATCTGTAAACTCAGTCAGTTTTGTCCTGTTGTTCATGTAAAGTCATGCACCAGATGAGCCATGATTGTCCCATTGTGGATCAAAGCCATGTTTTAATATGATGTAGAGCACTGGAACAAAATTCACTGACAGCATTGGTTGTCTGTACCACCAAAATTATCAACCTCACCACTTCGGAAAACAGCTGACATTTGGTTTTGGCTGAGCCAACAGATATTTCTGAACTGACTTCACAGAAAGATTGTTGAACTGACAGTTGGCTTCAGATGAAGCTGAATAATCAGTTGATCATGACTGAAACCAGAACTATATGCTTGAAGCATATCTTTAACTTGAAGCTCTCAACTCCAAATGTAAGACTGAATAATTTTGTAAAGTCAGTTCATATCTTGATTTAATATTGCACACTGATTTTTAAGGTTAAATTTAAGTAATTTAAATGTAAGTAGATATACTTATAAAATCCCTTTTGACGTCCTTACTTATATCTTCCTGCGAACTTCTCCCTTCCCTGGAAGCTCAGGCATTGCAACTACCTCCAACTTTAAGCTTTTCCAGTGTATTTGCTCCTCAAAAAAGTTGTATCTTTCCAGCTAATCAGATGGACTGAAGTGATTTAAGTGTCTCTTTCATAAGAGATTGACCTCCTGTTGCTAGAACATCTGACTCTTGCAGAGTTTTGGACAGACTGTCTACCATGTTTAGGATTTTTGACCTAGCTCAATACCAAAGCAGAAGTTAAACTTTTCCATCTGAGCTGCTATGCTACCAATCATTTCAAGATCTTCCATTCCATCCTTTGCAACTCTCAATTTGTGCACAGGACAAGGTAATTCTCAAACTGAAGCCAATGCTTCTTCATGGCGTCCATTTTGTTGGATGGATAGCTGGTGTTGGTACTTTTAACACTTCAATATTCAATATTTTAGGTTTTGAAATATAGCATCTTCTCTGGATGATTTTTTTAATAGTGTCAAGCAAAGCACACCCATAACAATGAATATACATAGCTCATGGTTCCTTCTGCTGCAGTGTGGTTGCTACATGTGATACTAAGCCTGCCATATTAGTGACGCCACTACAGGACCGTCCACAACAAATCACTGATCCTCACATTCAGATGCAATACTATATATCTAATTAATATCGCCATCAGGCAAGAGTGTACAATGCAATTAACTTCATGAATACTCAAATCAACATATCACAGGCATAAAACAGAATTCTTCACTGGAGAAGTCTGTTTCATCTACCTTAATTTTATGCCACTTTACAGAAATTCTCGGAATAATGGGAACTGTGAATTTGTCTCAACTTTCAGCCACTTGGAAATACCAAGGTCACATCTAACCTGCAAATAATGCTGAATAAAGTTGCAGTCAACCTCTCCATGTCTTTTTTTCAATTTGTTCATTATAATAGCTTTGTAGTGCAAGTCCTTGTCTGGCAAGATAACATATGCTACTTAGTATTTTCAATAACATCTTGCTTCTGAGTGCACTAAAAATAATTTAGCATGTCACCAACATTCTTTGTGGTCCACTGAAGAACAACTGCTTTGTGGTGACATGAAGAAGCTTGACGCCTCCCAAACTTCTCAAGCCTTTTTCCAATTAAAAAAATCAGAACTCTGAAAACTTCATCTGTAAATGTAGTCAAAAGTAGTTTGCTCTTAAAAGCAGTACAACAGTGGCAGTGCACTTAATTTCTAGCTTCAGAATAATGAAGCCACTGGGAAAAAAAAAAAAAAAACCCGGATGGGAAACAAGACTATTTCCTGCTCAAAGTATGTAGAAGGAAAGACTAAGGTATCTCAAACAGGCCCAAGCAACTGGCATTGCGTTCCTGCTGCAGGTGATGGCGGAGCCAGTTTAGCACTACAACCAGCAGAAACTGAACACCTCACCGTTCCTCCTTTTTAATCAGCCATGTTTTAATGATTTTATTTTAGCACCTTGAAAACACATTCTTTTTATATTTCACCAGAAAGATTTGCATACAATTGCAAAATTAAAAACACGCAACAGTCTGGTAAAACCACCATTTAACCGGCTTATTGGTTTTATACAGTCACTGTGTTCTTTGCAGAAAAGTCTAGCATGAAGAAACGAAACATGACCTCTTGGTTACACCAGAAAATAACTGCTTTTATGTTTTGCTTATGTAACCCCTTAGGTTACTCTCTCACCCGGAGACTTTGTCAAGAAAAGATTTACAAATAAGATGGTGGCTGGAGGCCCTTTGATTGCCTGGCATGATGAGTCTGGGGTCGGACACTGCAAAAGGAGAGCACCAAAGAAACCATGAGCTCCATGATGTTTGGCCTCCCTCCTCCTTTTGTGAAAACAGCACATATAACTCGTGCAGCCTGGGGTCGGGGGATGGGGACGAGAGGAGAGTTAAGAGGAAAAGAGCCAATCAAGAGGCTCTAGGCATCAACCCAGAGAAGCAGCAGCTGGTAAACCTAACTCCAGTCTCTCTGGCAAGGGTTTCCAAAGTCCTCATGCACAGAGAGGATCAACAGCATTTATGAGGAGACACGGAGCCAACCTGGCTGCTGAAAGAGTGGAAGAAGCAGATAAGCAAGCCTCACCCAGGCATACAGAGAAAGGAGATCCTGGCTGCAGAGCCATTTCCCAGCCACAGAAGAAAGGAGCCAACCTATTGCAGGAGCGCCCTTTAATGTGGCCCTATTTACCAAGAACCATCTGATACCATGGGAGAAGAGAGGCAAGTAGCCAAGACCAGAGGACTATATTCCTCCTGGTCTGAAGAGAACAAGCTGACTTATCACAGGACTGTTCCTGCTACAATGAGTGTAAAAATTATAATTTGTCAGCTATTTACCTCTAGCCACTTCCCTCCCCCAAAAGTGGTCTAGGCCCTGCACAGGGTAGGCATAGTCTTCAGACCTTACTACTTGAAATAAATGTGAAGGGAAGCATAGATACAGTTTCTTCATTCCTCAGCTTAGGAGCAGCCATATATTCTACGGTAACATTTTTCAGCGGAGTACAGCTAAGGAGGGGACCATAAAAATGCACACATTTTATTACATTCCATGCTGAGTTCACAAATTAACTGAAGCACTATAGTCGCAAAACCAGCATCTGCGGAAGAGCATAGGCACTCACATACCATGGTGATGGGGACCAACAAGAACTTCCATATAGTGTTTGACAAAGGTGTGGACAGATGAGCACATAGCCACTTCAGATTTCCATACAGGGCACATGAGCTTACTGCACACAAGAATCATACTGCTTTTAAGAAGCATGCTAAGATCAGACCAAAAGGGGACAAAATTTTTGCCTTATAGTTCTCAGACACACGCACACACACGATCAATTTAATACTCCAAAGCCTTTTGGCCTCAAGTTGCTGGATGGCCTAGAATACATGAAGATGCTGAATGCTTTAGTTCAGTCCATTTGAAACACCACTGATGCATGCATATGATTTTTTGCACCTAAAAGACAAAACAAAAACAAACGATTTGGGCAGAAAGATGACAAAACTATCACTAGGGATTTGTGAGAAATGGAATTTATCATAGGAATTGAGGCCAGATTTGTGCTGAGGCCCCACAATACCAAGGGTGAAATATGCAGTGGTGACACACTATAGACAAGGATCCCTTAAGTTCCACATGAGATTACTTAAAAAAATTCTTAAACTCAAACAAACAGAATGTCACAAGTGGTGTCTAAGCACCTCTGACTCACTAAGTTCTGTAGACTTTACTATGTTGAATTAGTAATACTGCATGATTTGTAGAGTGTTTTCAAAGCCAAAACCTTGGACAGTCATTTCATTACACTTGTGTTCAGTTCCCAGCACGATGGGGCAATGAACTCTGATTGTATTCTGGGTGCTAGCAGAATACAAAGTAACAAACACCAGGAGTCTTAGGACTAGTTTTCTGCACGGTCATAGTTTATATTTTCAAATCTCAGTCCTTGAGTCATAAGGAATCGAGGTACCAGACTTCGCCTTGGGAAGATAGGAGAACCTCACATTACTCCATATTAGACTAAATGGCAGAGTTAGCAATTCCAAGCCAACTGGAAGATGGTCATGACACAGGCCTCACAGGATTGGAGTACCCAAGCAGGGAGGCTGAATCAGTTTAGCACTAGAAAAATAAAAACCAAAATAGTGTTTTCAAAATGTTGCCTTTCAACCACAAGTCACTTCGCCTAGTTTTAAACAAGCAAAGGTGCGGCTGAAACTCTTCATTCTCACACTGTCCTGGGGTCTCTTTCTATACCTGTCAGGTTAAACAATATCCCTTTTCCTTCATCCTCCTTCAGCATCTCATTCTAATGAATCCTTGGAACATATTGACCAAAAACAGCATGATCGGGGTTGGTCCAACAAGACCAACAGCTAAAAACCAAGTAGCATCACTGAAGCAACAAAACAACCAAAACCCAACCAAAAAAAAAAAAACAAAAACCAGTGAACACTGTAGCAACAGAGACTCATTGTCAAAAACTATTCTGAAGTAAGCGAGGGGAAGAAGAGAATCAATATCACTAACTTCTCCACCTCACATATACAATGTAAGAGCCACGTAGCAGAGAAATAAAGATTCATAGTACATTTCTTATTCTATAAGATATTTTAATTATATCTTATAGAATAAGAAGAGAGCTTATTCAGTATTTTATCTGATTTTGTTTTCCTTCTCAAAGTTTGTAGTGGTATGAGGGATATTTTACAGACATCTGAAAAAACAATATGAAAGAAGAATTAAGACAGATTAGATTGCCATTTCCTCTGCAATGAAAACAGATCATAGTAAACCCCCAATGTGAAACAACTTTATTGCTTTGTCATTTGTAATGTAAAGATTTTAAAGTTGCGCTATTAAAAAATGTGTGTTTACTGCATATTGGCCATCTGTGAATGGGCAAATTCATGCCTTACAATTTGCAAGATCGGGCAAAGAATGTTTCAAAAGTTTCTCCTGTTGTAACTGGGACAGCTATAAATCCTGCATTCTAAGAATCACATCTTTTCTCCACACCCACACAGTGACCTCTGGCCTGAACCACAACGCTATCTCCTTCAAGCTGAATAGCACCACTGAAGGAGAAAGTGAACAATTCAAAACCACTGAGTCTCATACTAAGTCCAGGATTCAACAGACCAACAAATGTACAACAGTAGAGGAAAACTATCCAGTCTACTTATTTAAAATGTATACATTGAAATACCAAGTCAAACCATGCAAAAGTTAAAAAAGACTTATAGGAATATAGTTAGTACTGTCAAATGAAATTTTATACAATTACATGCTAATTCAATATACAGGAACAGACAAATCTTCATATGCTAATAGGACTAAACAGTATTAGTTTGGTATGCTCAAGTCATTAAATTTAAAAATTTGAACTTTTAATGGACAATGCAGAAAAAAATTAGCTATTTATACAAAATTCCATACAAGCACTAGGGGGGAAAACAAAGTATTTATTCCACTATGTCCATAATATTAACAGATGCTCAGTATACAGAAAATTTCTGTTGCACGTGTTTTCCTTAAAGCCAGTAAAACTCTATCATAATCGTAGGGCTGTTTTGTCAACTGTAATGTAGCCTTGCATTAAGCTGTTAATAGCATTTTCATAGTGTGTGTATGCCAAGTTATCCGTCACATGTTTAACTGACCCTCAGAAATTGGTTTATATTTCCAGGCTTGCACTACTAGTCATTAGCATGTTTGTTTTGGGTAATTTTAACCTTGCAGCATGGTTAAAAATCTGAATTAAACCCACTAGGCTCAACCAATCTATCCTCAGACCTCCTTAATGTGGCTTTTGAATTTTTACAGCCACTATGAAGATCACACACTATGTGGACGTTGTGTATGCTAAATACTGATGGCTTTTCAACTTCCCATCATTCTTAATATCATGATACAAAATTGTAACAATGCTCTTCCTCCTCACCAGCCATTTTGCCCTATTCCAGCCCTTCCCTTTCCCCACCAAAAAGGAATAGGAATCATAATAAGAATAGGAATAGAGATCATAAACTTACACAACATGCTCACAGCCAATGACTCTATAGCTATTTTAATGCTATTGCACAAAAGATTTAGTAGCTGTACTGATACAACATGATTCCAAAAAGAGCCTGGGAAGGTCCATTTTGTCCATGCCACAGCTATCCGCATTAACTTTGTGAAGTGCTCAGTGTTCAGTCTTAGATGCTCATCACTCCTCCCACAACCAGAAAAATCAAAATCTGCTGATTTGACTACAGGTCACATTACAAGAGTGTATTAGTATAAAATACTTTTGGACAAATACCAATCACCAAGCTGTATTAATTAGTCAGTTACCTCCCCCTCCCCACCCCGCCACTTGTGCTGAGAAATTATATGCCAAATTTAAATTGGTTTATAAAATGGAGAGGTTATTTAAAATGGAAATACTAACAGATCATAATACATTTTCTCCCTCTCCCCAGTTGTGCACATGAGCAAGCTCCAATTTACTGGACAGGAAATTCTGAAGCTAAGTGAGGCACTTGATGTGCTCATTTGCATGTCAATATCAAGACCAGCTACAGCTATTTCGTACTTATGAGAATGCCTATGAACTCTGGTGGGGGAGGACGGGGGGGGGGGGGAATCAAAGGTCTGGGTGTGCTGTATGTTTCTAGAGTTCTTCTTATGGTTTGCAAATCAGAATTGTGGAAGGTTCACAATTGCTTTTCAAGAGTCATATTAAACACATTTTAAATTACATGAGCTGTACATAAAATCAGTTTTCTAGAAAGTCAGCACAATGTAACATTTCAAAAAAAAAAAAAAAGCTGACCACATTACTGTGTATTTTTTATTCATGAGATCTTGTTTTGCTTTATGGGCAGCATCTCAATCACATCAGTAAATGGAAACAGAATGCAGTTAATACATGCCCGAACCCAGTATTATATAATTAAATCTCTTTACAGAATGTATTGCCGTAAGCTGAAGTGTGAAACTTTTTAAAGTTTTCTCCCTCTCCTTTTGAAAACAATTCACTTTAATATCCTGGTTATGAATTTAAAGATTATTACACCACTCACCCAACTAAGGAGTGTGCTAATCTTAAAGGCTACCCTGAGGAAATAAGTAATAAGTAAGCAAGAAGAGTATAAATATGACAAATATGAACTATATCCTGAGCTGCTTTATGAGGTTCTGCCTAATGACTCTGAGTTTAATCTCCTTTGATGAATACACAGCACCATGAAGTTGCACTATTGTTGTCAATTTGTTAATATTTACAAGCACTAGAGTCAGGAAAACAAAAAAGTTTATCTGCTGAAAAGCAGGGTCACGAAAGTTAAAGCTAACAGGTAATCATCTCCAATAAAATGTTCCAGTTAGTACTGATGTGGTTCTAGCATTAGAGACAACTGTAATGCTTAATTCTAGTTTATATCCTTTGATTACTTAGCACCCGGAGGAATCTCACTTGACAGGTATTTGTATCTTTTTTTAAAAAATATGATTCTAGGTAAGAGGCAGAAAAAGTTATAATATACCTCTACGTATGCAAAAATATCCCAACTTGATTATTTTTTGCTTTTGCACTGATGAGGCCTCCACTGGAGTACTGCGTCCACTTTTGTAAAGATATGGACAGACTGTGGGGAGAGTCCAGAGGAGAGCAACAAAAAATAAGAGGTTTAGAACACCTGACCTATGAGAAAATGTTAAAAACTGGGCACATTTAGTCTTGAGAAAAGATAGAAGGGGACTTGATCACAATCTTCAAATATGTTAATGGTTGTTTTAAAGAGGATGGTCATCACTTATCCACTGAAGGTAGGACAAGTAGTATGGGCTTAATCTGCAGCCAGGTAGATTTAGGTTAGATATTAGGAAACTATATCTATAAGCATAGTTAGTTACTGGAATAGGTTTTCAAGGGAGTTTGTGGAATCCCTTTCGGAGATTTTTAAAGGATAGGTTAGAGAAACATGTCAAAGATAATCTGGGAGGATCCTGTCGCATCAGAGTGAGTGTGAGAGAAAAAATGAACTAAATCAGCGTTTCCCAATCTTTTCGAGTGTGCTGACCCCTTTTCAACCTCCAAACATTTTGCAGACCACCATATGCTACTAGTTGTTTTTTACACTCTGTTTTTTATGGAAATTTAACATAAAAAAATAATATGCACTCGGTAATAATTTGTAATGTACATACCTTATGTGAAATTATATTTTATTTGAAATCGTTCATTTCCTTGGTGAGGATATTATTTCTTCTCCGTGGACCCCCTGTAGTAGCCTCACGGACCACCAGGGGTTCACCGACCACTGTTTGAAACTGCTGAAGTAGATAACTCTCGAAGTCCCTTCCAGATCTACATTTCTATGATTCTTTAAGATGTATTTGCTTTAAGTTTAGCTTTGATTTAAAAAAATATTTTATGTAAAAAATTATTGGGCTCAATACAGGGGTAAGAGGGTGTAATTTAACAGCATGACCTGTGATACAGAGAAGGTCAAACTAAATGATCTGATAGTCCCTTCTGGCTTTAAATGATGAATCTATAAAAAAGCTATTGGAGATTTCTGAATAAAAGCTTCTGCAAACAGAGCTTCCAAGTTTAATTTTGTTCTTTGATAAGTTAATACCATCTTTTGCCCTAGGGTCTGCAGTGGGCACAGTGGCAGGTTTGCTATACATGCCGTTTTTTGCCATCATCTCAAAGGCATTCAGTTTTTACTGTTTATGTGAAATCACAGAAGAAAGTAACAGGATTCACAATCATATTTTTAGAGCATAGACAGAGTATACAGGAAAAGTGTAATCATGGAAAAAGTTAAAGTAGAAAAAAGCTATGCGAAAGTATTAAGGCTGTAACAAAAAAATGAAGAAACTTAAGATGGTCACTCTGCCCTTGACTGTTTAGGCGGTGCAGAAGTGGATGTTAAGATTAAAGTCATCCAAGCTCGATCAAAAACCAGTACAGTCCCTTTATCTTTTGCACACCATTCTATTGGAGCAGAGTGTACTCAGCTAGACAGAAAATCCAAAAAGGCCCTGGAAGTATGGAACTGTAATGCTATGTGCACCAATCTATAAATTAAATAGAAGACAATCAATCATTCATCCAAATTTTCTTATTTACTGGTTTTGGTTTTCATCTGGAGCAGATAATGTTGAGAAGAAAAAGAGTGGTTTTCCTTCCTGGCTAATGGGCTTTGGGCAAGTTTTTCCAAGACCTGCATTCACACACAGTTTTTAAAATATGCAGCTTTAGAAAGTTCTCCTTTCCAAGGCTTTCCAGGGCATGAGTTTATCATCAGTCCAATCTAAAAGTAACATGGTATCTGCCGAGTGAGCTTAGGCCACAAAATGACAATGTTGCCAAAAGTCAGATGAGACATTGCTTCTTCTGTTCGAGATGTATGCACCCTGGAGACACACTGAAGTCCCACAATGTCAAATACCCAAAGCTGACCCCCATTGGACAGCCCAGTGTTACTGAGACAATGGACTCTCCAGAACAGCACAATGGCACAAGATAAGGGGTGAACCCACAGAGACTTTCCCTGCAAATACAAATCCCTCCAGATCATCTCTTCCTGCCCATGTGTGCGCTGACAAGGAGAATCCTATGAATCTTCAAATTCAACAAACAGGCAAGAGTTGCCCATTATAAAGAAAGAAGGTTGAGACGACAGCATAAAAACCAATTAACAGCACAGTAAAGAACCACATCAGCAAGTCCCCTATCATTTTACAACAGAACCATACGACCTACAGTGCACTATGAACAAAGTACAGTAAACTAGCACATTCCTAGAGTGCATAGGGCACTTGAACGGGGATAACACCCCCTACTTTTCCGAGCAGCTAGAGGCAGGAGTGGAAGAGACCATGACTTGACTCCTCATCTGGGTATTGCCTTTGAATATTGGATCCCCGATCTTTCACATCAGTCTGTGGCTAATTTGTTATGTAGCAGCACAATCTAAAAACAACACGCTATATGTGGCAACAAACCCACTATAAGAACTAGCTTCTACTCAGGGAAGGGCCAAGACTGGAACAGCAAGGATGCTGGAGTCAGAAGAAACATCGGTACAAAGTTTAAGTTCACCATAAGGCCTATTTCTAATCTCATTTTCATGAATATCCAAGTCACAGAAGGGAAAAAAAAAAAAAAAAAAAAAAAAAAAAAAAAAAAAAAGGGTGGATTCAAGACAACCTGGCATAAACCAGTTTCCTGGCTCAGACCCTGTCTATGGCATCTGATCGTGTCAGAAGCACACTTTCCCACAAATCAGCAAGACAGAAGACCTGCAGGGATCTATAGGTAAAGCCCTGTCATCTTGAAGATGCATCTAGAGGGCATAGCTGCTATTAGGATAAACACTATACTGATGGTGAAATAAGAACTTGAAACCTTATTCGGACTTTTAGAGACTTCTACTCCCAGCTCAAACGTCACCACTTCCCCCCCTCCACGTCTCAAGACTGTCATACAATTCAAGCCCTCAGAGCCTCTATGCTGGCTCAACACTGCCAGTAAGATTGCTTTACATGCTTAGCATATTACCTTCATTGCTCTCAAAACACAAAAGGTGTCATGTTCCTCTACAAACCTATGGAAAGGTTAAGGATCAGTTTTTACTATTTCCAAAGCAGTTCAATTGAATTACTCAGGGAACACATTGCATCTGATCAGCTAGCTGCTTGATTAAAGCCCAGGCTAAGTATAACATAGTGGGTGGATACATCTTTTATTTTTCTCTTTAATTTAAGAAGTTCAAGATATCTGTATCCATAACAAGTGCTATCCAGTGAGTTGATATTTTGTAAATTATAGAAGATTAAATAATTAGCATCACTTTCAGAACAAACAATTTAAATAGGAAAATCACTTAACACATTCCAACATGATTAGATAACATTTTAAGTGACTCATCTTATTATAGTAAACTGCAGGAGACTAGGAATAAATTGGAATTTAGTCATTAGTAAAGCAATAATGTCACCACCACCACAAAAGCAAGATGACAATTATGATTCAAATGTAGGTCTGTTTAAAGCAGAAAACACCCCAGGGAAATCTCTATGTTCTACAGAGCAGTTGCACTTTGGAAACAAATGAGACAGGTGGGAGGTTGGGGGGGAATTAAATGTCCACATGTGCTAACACTTCAGTAACCAGTTCTTAGACCTACTGGTCTAACACTATATAGATCAAATATCCTTTAACAGACAAGCTATCAGTGCTTTAAAAAAATCCCTGCCTCTTAAGTGCCATTTATACAATCTGCAGGGTTTTTTTAAAATAATTATTTCAAACATCAGACTAATTGAGGGAAGGGAGAGAATTTGAAAGAGACCCACTTAAGCAAACCATCTCTTTATCATTCCTGGGAGCATGTAATAATGACTTGCTACTGAATCAGTGTTTGTGCTGCTCAGAAAGGGATTAGTTTTTTAATTAGGGCAAATATTTTTACTACAACTCACATTAAGGATTAAGTAGAACATGTTAGAAAAGAATTAACTTTCATCAGAGAAGGAGGGGGGGTAGAAGGAAACCTTGTACTGTGCAGTCATCCTAAACAGCATAATGGGGTCATTGGCATTATACATTAGTTTGACCACCCCATAATATATTACATCAGATTTTCCATGGTTTATTTCTGAAACGGATCTATGGCCTTCTGCCCTAAACGGACTGGTTGTTTGCTTTAAAACTTCCTCCCATACCTTAGCCACCCTCATACCTTCCTCCTCCCCTTCCTCTTCTCACCTGCCATCCCCCCTCATGTTTCCCCCTTATTTCCATTTAATCCACTACAACTAAATGCATCCCAGCTCCCAGTCCCTACATCAAAAAAAAAAAAAAAAAAAAAAAAGTATAAATAACATTTTGTCACCATCACTTGACCACTCTGCTCGTATGTTACACCTTATTCCCCTAAAAACTGGTTACTAACCTTCCATAACTGTTGTTCTTTGAGATGTATTGCTCATGTCCATTATAAGTAGGCGTGTGCACATGGCGTGCAGGGGCTGGAAGGTTTTTCCCTTAGTGGTAACTGTAGGGTTGGCTCTGGAACCCCCTGGAGTCGTGTCTTTATGGCACTGTATACAGGGCCCTGCCAACCCCCTGCCTCTTCAGTTCCTTCTTGCTGGCTAGCTCTAACAGAGGGGTAAGCGGGTGGGTCTTGGAATGGACATGAACATCACATCCCGACGAGCAGTAGTTACAGAAGATTAGTAACCTTTTTTTCCTTCTAGTGCTTGCTCATGGCGAGTCCAAGTAGATGACTCCCAAGCAGATCCATAGGAGGAGAAGTCAGAGTTGACTGACCTGAGGACTGCAGTACCGCTCTACCAAATGCAGCATAGTCTCTGGTCTGTTGCGTAATAGCATAGTGTGCCGTGTAGGTGTGAATAGATGAAGACATCGTGGCTCTACAAATGTCTTGGATCAGGATCTGAAGGGAGGAATGCTGCCAAGGATGCACATCAAAACACATCCTGATACAAGACATGATCCATGAAGAGATTCTTTGTGATGACACCGGACGGCCTTTCATCCTGTCTGCTATGGCTACAAAGAGCTGCACTGTTTTTCTAAGGAGTTTAGTCCTCTCGATATAAAAAGTCAAAGCCCATCTAATGTCCAGAGCTCCTGAGGAGCCCTGCTGTCATCTGCAATCCGTGCCGCTGAGAAATCTGCTACTGCTTCATCTGGGGACGAAGATGACGACGCTTTGACCAGGGCAATCTCTTGACCTTCTGCCCTCAGAAGGTCCCGGTTCCTTGAACTCTGTGCTGGGATCAATATCGTACTCGGTGCCTGGCTCAGAGTCGTATCTGGTGCCAGGTCCAGTGTCAGGCAGTAGCACATCACCCGATTGAGATGGGTGATGTCTGCTCCTGGAGGCGAGTGATAGCCACCATCCAGACTGTGACCCCCATGAGCCTAGTGGAATGCCCACAGGGGCCAAATGGCCACTGAACTGGCATTTGCTACTGCAGTGGCCAAGGCATGTTGAAGGGCTGAACAGCCTCAATCCTCTGGTGCCACCTCTCTGACCAGTGCCGGCTTCTTCTAGAAAAGTAGGACTCTGCTTCAGAGTCAGAGCCTGACAACTCACTTCGCGGGGACCAGGACAGTGAGGTTCCCAGCGGTGCCAGGGAGACATCATATCCAGCTTTCCCATGGATGGCACCGGGTGCTTTTTCAGCACTGGTGGTCTGGGGTCCGGAGCTCGCTTATGCCTGGGAGGGGACGGCGGTGCCATGCTCTATCAGCTCCCTGGCCACTTCAAAAGTCTCTGGTGTGGAAGGGAGCTGTAAGTCCTCCTCATGGCTCTCCCGGATGGGGAATCCAAAGGCACCAGACTCAACGGACCCCTTCTTGGGACCAGAGTAGATGGTACCACACCCACGGCTGTGGCACTTGAGTGGCCCAACGTGGGTTGCACTCTGCTAGAGCCCTTACATGCTGTATTGGTGTCAGCGAGCATCCTGTCGGTTTTTCTCTACTTCTTACATTGTACACAGGATTGCGATCAGTGTCACATCTGTGAGGTGTTCCTCAGTGACTGTGATCTGTGACGGTGCCGAGGTTCTCTAGACACAGAGTCCTTCCTCGGTGCCATCTCTCTTATGGATGGCAGTGTGCTCTTCACTGAAGCTGATGTACTAGGTGTCAGCTCGGCCAGGCTTGGCACTGAGTGTGGTCGGAGAGCAGCCTGCATTAGGATGAAATTCAATCTGACTTCTCTCCTCCTTTGTCCTTGGGTAGAATCCACTGCAGATCTTACAGGATCCCTCTGATGGGTCTCCCCCAAGACACTTTAGATACATGGTATGGGGATTGCTCTGGGATTGGGCTTTTTGCAAGCCCCGCTCGGTTTAAAACCGGAGTGGAGGGAGAGTGGGGGGGGAGGGTCAGCAGGGCACCATGAGAGTGCGACTGCAGGGGGCTCCAGAGCTGACCCTATGGATACCTCTAGGGGAAAAACCTTCCGGGAACTGTGCACGCGGCGCGCACACACCTACTTGGAATCGACATGAGCAAGCACTCGAAGAAGAACCTTGATTTATTGACAAGAGGGTAATTTTGTGCTAAAAGCTATGGGTTGTCCTCCCACAAAGTATCTTAGCTTCATAACAAAGCATTAGGTTAACAAACCATGCAATTAGAGGGGGCTTTGAATGAAAGCACATGACGAGACCCAGTTTGGATCAGAATGAATTTCAACAATGACACTTAAATTAGACTCAAGCACTGATTAAGCAGGCAATGACGTTATGTGCCTGAGAACACTCCCTACAACACTATCAAAACAGCCTCTAAAAGCTCCAACAATTTGAAAAAGGAGAAAATTCTGATGCGATGCACTGTCTAAAAACATATTAGATCAAAAACAGTCAAAAGCATTAGAAGTTGAGAAAGAAACAAGCTGTCTATAATACAAAAATGTCCTGAAGGAAAATATTCTAAATGTCACTCTGAAGTCTGGAAACAGTTTAGTTGTCCCATTAGCATGCCTGTTTCTTACTCTGCACTACAGAACCATTCTATCATAATAGATTTGAACCCAATACTCCACTTAATTAAAGAAGTGAACAAGCTCCCACACCCAAAAGTAAGTTCTCAAAGTTTAGGGGCTTTTCCCCTCAGAATCTGCCTGGACAAATGTGTTTTGTCCATGAAGACTATAGTATACACTGACACTCTGTTACTGTAATTTGACTTTACTGACCATCTTACCCAGGCTTTATATGGTGGCCCTTCCCTCTCCTGCCCAAGGAAGTTTCAGATGGCATTTTCCCCTCTGCACCAGGAACATAGCCTCAACAGACTGAAAAGGACTGGATTCCTTGTTGCAACAGTTACAGTAAGTCAAGGCAACAATTAAGTATTTTCATCAAAGCAACATTTTTGTATTTTTCAGACGGGGGAGAACAGATGAAAGAAGGAAAACAAAATTCAGAGGCAGTGGAACTAGAGCAGAAATGTTGTCTTCAGGTAACCCAGACAATTCACAGCACTGTGTAACATACCCAGTTAGAAGTCAAAATTGATGCACTTCCCTACACTGCTGAAATAGAAAGAAAAGAAATTAACATTCAATCTTTCTTCCCTGGTTCTATTATATCTCGCAAATGCTTTATCTTTAGATATCACAATATTAATAATAGATTATCACAATAATTCCATGGATCCAAACAAATAACTTCTGCTCAAAATTGGCTCAAATCTTTACAATTTCTCAGGGAAAGCAAAAAAAGTACAGGTAAAATGGAATTTTTAAAATTTAAAATTTTTTAAATGGACTTGCCACAGTACTGCAGTGGCTTAAAACGTTATGTCATTAAGTTAATGTGCAAGAATGTTACTAAAGATTGCTGTGATTGTAAATGCAAAGGCAACAGGGCTAGGAGATGTATTTTCCACTTTTGAAATCCCACAGAAAACTACGTGTTCTCCACATAGGTATCCATATGGTTAGTTAGAACCTTTTAATCTTGGGATTTGTGAGGGTGAAGAAACAGCGAGATATGTTCTACGGTCCTTCACAACTCTGTCTTTCTTTGCTTATCTGCTTGGCTCTTATGTTGCTCCTGTCCCCCGGTTCCAATAATGATGTTAGCCTAGGTCAACAGCTTCTCTCAAATGTCTGATGTCCATCTTCTATTTTGCCTTCTCTACATAGAATGCTAACACCTTTTGTCTTCAAATCCTTCTTCGCATCCCCTTTTTGACATGTGCAGTACAAAAACAGAAAATACACCAACTTACAGTCAAGTGTAATCAGACATTAGGTACATATTTTGATTTTATCCTCCCCCCCACCTTTTGAACACTGCCCACATCCCTAGAGAATAAGATTTTTACAACAAGGTCTTTTTCCTTTCGCATGGAAGCTGCTTAGCACTTTGTGGATGCTGCTGAAGTAGTAGATGGAAGTTATAGCAACCCTATATAGAGGTTGCCTAACCCATGATAAAAGCTACTTCCCATCTTTCGAGAAGCTCTCTCATACCTCCATTATTTGCAGCACACCTTTGAAATTCAGCAGGAGTAAAGTACAGAGGCCTGAAAAATGCCTTTTCTGTGTCCTATGAAATTTCATTCACATGTAGCTGAGCTATAAAACTGTTTTAAGTTGCCATTTCCCTTCTGTTTTATTCTTCGTTTTAGCAGCATGTTGTGGGTGCTAGACAGCATGGCTGGGCATCCCCATACAATCCCCAAAACCAATACATGGCCCCAAGGACACACCCCAAATTAGGGAGGTGGGAAGGGGCAACAAAGAGCACAAGCTGCTATGAAGCTGCAGGTAGTGATGAAGTCAACAGTGCTCTAAAGTGATAGTGTTGATTTTTGGGAGGCTCTGCACATGTCTACATTGCCATAAAACACCTGTGGCTGGTCTGTGTCAGCAGGCTCTCAGCCTCAGATGGCCGACAGCAGAAAATCACAGAAAAAGGAATAATGGACATCACCACCACAAATAAGGTCTATTGTTACTTTTCTGAAATTTTTGAGATATCCCGCAATTCAAGTAAGGCCTTATCAATAACTAACTACATGGGGAACAAACACTTAATAATGGGCTCTGCAATCTAGCAGAGAAAAGTCTAACATGATCCAATGACTGGAAGATAAAGCTAGACAAATTCAGACTGGAAATAAGGTGTAAATATTTGATGGTGAACATAATTAACCATTGGAACAATCTACCAAAGGTCACAGTGGCCTCTCCATCACTGACAATTTTTAAAATCAAGATCAGATGTTTTTTTGAGAGAGCGCTTCCCTAAAAATTCCTAGAGTCTATGGCTTGTGTTATGCAGGAGGTCAGACTAGATGACCACAGTAGTCCCTTCCAGCCTTGGAATCTAGGATTTCCTGATTCCCAATCCTATGCGCATTCCTCCAGACGACATTACAAGAGGTGCTGAGCATTCACAGCTCCCAATGACTTCAGCACTTCTGCATATCAGGCTCTAGTCTCACACAGGACACTACGCAAGCATATCATTAGTTGCCATTGTGTTCGTGTTTTAAATGACATGGTCAGCATCTCATGGGAAGACTGTACAATAGTTTGTTACTGAAATAATGCTATCAAGTCTAGGAGGTGGTAGAGATTATGCAGTACATGTGTATGAACACACTCACACACCACACACTTCTGTTTCCTGCCTTTCAAAATATATTTACATATTATAATAAGTGGCAACTCTCATTCTCCTTTACTTCTTTGTGTACAAGTGGCATGATGAGGCATGCAGTGTCTATGTAGCATTAGGAATCTTTACTGACTAATTTATGGCTTTGATGTGGGGCCTTGATATGGTTTTTGTCAATTTAATTTTATGGGCTTCTCTGTCACACCACATCAATAATGCCTCTGCTGACAAAAACATTGCAAGTCATTTCAGCTGCAGATAGTAGAAAGGGGGGAGGGTGAAAAGCTAACTGCTGACCCCAAGAGAGGATGGCCATGTCAGCAAGACACTTATCATGCAAGTCATTGACAGCAAAAGGAAACGTTTAAAGACTGCCCCATATGCAGTGATTAAATTAAAAAGGCACACCAAAATGCATCTCTTAATTGGATTGCTCTGTTCTCTTGAAGATATCTGGGAGTAGGTAAGTGTTCACTTTCCTACTCTACATTAGTTAACACAGAGACCTTCGGTACCGATTTTCATCAAGTGAAATGTTACAACCTATAAACCTCTATAAAGATAGATCTAATGGAATAGGTGACAAACTTCACTAAAGATGGATCATCAAGCATTGTTCTAATATTCTATTTTTAAAAGATCACTCTTCTATTCCATTAAATTCCTTGCTATCACCAGGCGGGTTGACCTCAGAAGCCCTTCAAGGTCAACTGGCAGACAGCCCCTCCATACCGTAACTCAGATCAAGCCTTACAGGTTCATTATCCTCACCACACTAGTCATATTATCTATCTAAAATGTGTCATGGAAGGCATATGTAAACTGGAGACACACTGGTCCTGAAAAATCACTGCGTGATATATGTAGGGAATAGTGTACAAAAATTGTGTGCGTGCACTGGAAATGTGTTCGCGAGATAGTACATAAATCCTGCCTGCCCCAGTCAAATGAATGTGTATTAACCTGTCTGACCAGCTTGATTACTGGCAGAGGACAGTGAAAGAACATTTACATATATGGTAAACTCAACTATCAAGATAACAAGCAGCAATTCAGTGAGCACACTGGGGAACAGAGTCTGCACCCCAGGAATCCTTCCTGGCTCTTGAGGTAGAGACAATGGACTTTGGGTGACAAAATGGAAGCAAAAAGGCAGGCATTTCAGCTACCCATTACATAGGAAACAGCAGCTTTTGAGTCTGTGAACATTGAGTCCTGTAGCCTGCAGAGCTGGAGATGCTGGTAACTTGAAGTGAGTAAGAATACCGTTCAGACAAAGATTGTAACTAAGTTTTAGTTTTGTAACTAAGTTTGCTAAGTTTTAGTCACTAGAAAGTGTGGTGTTTTTTTTGTTTTGTTTGTAACGCCTTCTTTTTTCCTCCCCTTCTTGCTTCATATCACTTAAATTTCTGTTCTTTGTTAAGTAACTTATTCTTGTTCTAAACCATCTCAGTGTGGTGTATTCAAATTAAGTGTGAGACTTCAGCTAACCTAATGGGCTGATGTGTGCTCTGTCTCTTTGGAGGCAGCAAACCTAATCATTTCTAGCATCCAGTAAGAAGGACTGGACACTGCAGGGAGATGTCTCTGGGGAACTTGAACTGGGGTTCACAGATTACCACCTGCCAGGCAAAGTTTAGACTAGCAGAGTCTTAAAGAGTTTGCAGGCAAGACAGATCGGTTGGTGTCAAGGAGCTGACACACAGCTTAGCAACAGCAAAGCCCTCAGTTGCTGAGGCAGAGGGGTAACAGCGACTCACAGTTCAGCTACCATTTGAAATGTGACAGGGCCTTTCAAATGTACCTTATGTCTACCACATTACTTCCCACAATTTTCATCTTGGTGATACTCACTCCCAGGTATTCTTCCCTTCTTTTTGGTCTCTGGCATTTAAAAGTAATCATCAGATAACACCACCCGAAAGAGGTCTGCCAGTGGAAGCTCAGCTCAAGGTCACCACAAACCACAGCTGATACACGCCAGACCCGAGGAAAGGAAGAGCTATTAAAAGCAGACATCAGTTAACTGTCACCAACTACTAGGTGGACAAGTGCCCCAGGAGAGAGAAATGTTTTTCAGAAGAGAACCCACATGTTAAAATAAAGCCCTTTACTTGAAAGCACCTATTTTTCAGTTCTCTACACTTAGCTGTGGAGTGTTAATATCTGCAACACCGATGCATGCCTGATGAGCTGGTGGCCAAGTCGGAAAGCTTTTATCAACTAGACACCTCAACACATGACGACAAATTGTCTCAGGTATGCTTATTCACCATCTTCAGTTTAGTGAAGGCCCTCAGGATACAGTAACTTCCTTACTTGTCAGAGCACTGTATCATTATTTAGCTTTCAGACAGGACAGGAAACATCCCAACTGTCAGTGATATTTCTTACACTTTTCCTTGAGCAGTAACCCTCCTAGCTCAAGAGATACAAGAACCTGAAAGGTATCTCAATATACCAGTTTGAAACCAATAGCTGGCATCTCCCATTGTTTTCAATAAAACAGAAATAGAAAGAGTAAGAGTAAGCGAAAGCTGTCTCTGATAACGGCAGAAAGAGACCATGACAAAATTCTCAAGGTGGCCGCCAAGGAAATGGCCTCCTAGTCAATTTAGAACCAAAAAAAAAAAAAAAAAAAAGCAACGCATCAAAATTTTAAGTTGATCCAAAACTGCAGTGTCTCTCTCTCTGGAAGAGGGAAAAATGAAGGGAGAGCAAGAGAAAAGTAGAAACTGAGTGACATGTAGGCTCTGTTGAGTTCTAGCATGCTTACGAGCTTGGAGTTGAGCTGTTTATTCTTGCTGTACCAAGAGGCTTTCTTCTGTAGAATATCTTTCTTGCTTAGATAAACCATGAGCTGCTCTTCAGGCTCATAAAGCTGACAAGATAGCTGGAGGGCTCTCTTTTCTGCACAAATAAGAGTTCTCTTGAAGTCTGATATTACTGAAACTGGATATGCCACAGCATTTAGAAGCAAGAAAGTGGCATTGAGACTGAAAGGGACACATTTCCAAAAAAAGGCAAACATATACACTTCTTAGTAACTGTTTCTACATGATGGACAGATGACAGATGGAAAGGCAGTGACCCAGATGGATGCTCACAGGATATAGAAGCCGCTATTAAAAATTAATATTAAAACTCCAACTAGAGACCCATTGTTAAATAATTCAAAACAAGCAAGGTTTCACTACCCTCCAACACTTTCCTTTCCTTCCTTGGGAAAGTCCTTTTGCAAGGCTGGAACAATTTGAGAGTTTCAGCAAATGATAGCTGGGCCAAATATATAATTAAAAGGCATTTAGAGGAGAAAAGGAGAGAAAGATTTGTTTAAACAAGGCCTATAAACTGTTAAGGAGAAGAGGAGTCTCTGTAGCTGCTGTGGAATTTAGAAGCTTCCATGTACCAATTTAAAGAGTGGTAGTGAACAGCAGAGAACACAGCCTCACTGCGTTAGCCTGACTTGCTGAGATTCATGGACAGAGCTGAGGAATTGTGTATTTGGTTTTGATTAAGGCAAAACTTCACTGACATTGAAAACCCCACACAGTGCTGATCGATCAGCAGCTAGCTGGGGCATATTAAATTCTCACCCATTTTAAAATTAATTATATGTACAAGTTACACATTTTTTTCCTTTTCAAATTGCAAAGACTTTCCCAGTATATTTTCAGTCCTAAATAGGATCTTCAATATATATCCCCCCACATAAGCAAGAATTGGTCACTATCTAGTTCTCCTACCACCACCACAAGAGTCTTACCACAAGTACTTAAATATAAGCAAAATGTAAACTTAAAAATGATGGGTATTTAACTCAGTTTTGTCAGTTCTATAAAATCTGGTCCTCTCATTTGGGTTATGGGGTAAGAATGTTCCTAGGTCTCCAGTATGCAAAGCAACTGTCCATTCATGTAATCAGTCCTCTTGTTCTCTGACTGCATTTTGTGGTAAATAGTTGATATGGCATCATAAAAGTAATCAAACCTATTACACTAACATGCAAATCAGCAACAGAGAAGGAGGAGACAGGAATGTCTACATTATTTTCTCACATTCTGCTGAAGCTCTCCTCCAAATTTCTCACCCTGGATACAAAATATAATCTTAAAGGCTCTTTCTAAAGCAGTCATTTCTTCATTGCTGGCAGAATTTCACCCTGTCATTGTCCAAGAGAATACACTGCATACCATTGTGTACTCTCAATGAGTCCTTCACTATCATCCAGAAACTATTTAGTGATCGATACAAATGTCAATTATGACATTTTAAAAAATCTAGCAAAATATAGGGAAAAACTTTAATAACTGCTAACTTTCCAGTTCTGCAAGCAAGTTTTGAAGCACTGTGCACACATCTAAAAGTCTATGGAAAGTCCAATCTGATTTTTCCCACATTAAAAAGAGTCACGGAGAGAGTAAAAGGAGTGATTTTCACAACATACTTACCTATGTATTTTCCCATGACTCAATTTCTCTCATGGCATCCATATTCCTATTTCTATATTACAGCAACTATGTAAGAGAAACCATACAATTATCTAACAAAAACAGAACCCTATAATCTTCCTGCTCATTTTTAAATGACAGAAAATAGCTACACTCTTAAACATAATCCACTCATTCTGTGGTTAAAGCTTACACAAGAAATTGAAAACATCAGATTGCAAATCACTCTTGGGAGCTCTGCTAAACTACATGCTATTCTGTAAGCCACACAGAACTTTTTGTTATTCCTTCATAAAGTTATGCTATCTTCACACAGAAGACCTTCCTTCTGAATTTGAACAGTCACTTCTGCATTTAAGTGCTTAACATGATCTGAAAGATTTTGGATGATAAGGTAAATGAAGCTTTGCTAGAAAATTCAAGACAGTCTCATTGTCTGGTCTTTAGAGACTTCAATGGGTCTTTTATAGAGAGAATTGCTTCTATTTTGAGTTCTAGGAGTAACCAAAATGCATTTATAAACAAAAACAAAAGAAAGCCAGATGTTATTTAAATAGCTTAGAAATCTTGTTTAAAAATTAATTTATGTGAATCTGTAAGTGTGTGTATGTATGGCTGACTGTTTTAAGTAAACCAAACTGAACTCCAGAATTGTGATCAGGGTCATCCTACTGCACCACCCAATGATCTCTAATGTCAAACTCATCTTCATTTCAGGAGGATTCATACAATTATTCAGACAGAGTGACACAGTTTTATGGAATCAGATGACTCTAGTAAGACCAATAATTTATCTGAGATGCTGCTAAAATGATAATCCACATATAAAATGTAGTTGGTGGAGCAGATGTCATTTCCCACCCCAAAAAGGCACAGTATAAGTTAATCAAATAAGGTTTTGTAAAATGCAAACAAAAAAGGTCACTCTTTCACAAACCAAGGACAAAAACGAACAAAAATAAAGTTGGTTATGCCTTAATACTGCAGAAAACTGAGTGAAGCAAAAACATGTGAATGGTGAAGAAAATAAGGAAATACCCATTTGGGGAAAGTTCTGTGGTTCTCTATGCTATGCAAGGGGCAGGGGAGAAAGGATTAAGATGAAAGTTTTAGCTTCTCCAGGAAGTTAATGCTCTGCTAGTGAATTCAAGCAAGATTCTTGTTAAACAATCTCAGGAATTCCTAGCCTGAACAAGCTCAGATGCGCAAGTACATTCTACTCCAGCTCCGGAACTGGGGCACACATTTTTAAGCTGATCAAACTGTGTGTGGATTTAATGTACACCTTTAAACAGAAAGCATATTATAACCTTAACTTTGGTGCCGTTATTTGTTGCCTCCTATTTTTAATGGTTTCTTCATATTTTAAAGAGGATCACCTACCCAATGCTTACACAGATCACAGGACACAAGGCTTATGCACAGGACACAAAAATCCAAAATATTTTTTTCCTTTCAAGTATAAAATTGAACAAGCTATAGCAATGCTCAGAAAGCAAGCGATGTGAAGAACTAAGGTTACCAGTAAGCATCAAAGGGCTTTTTAATTCTCCTTTTCCCTTTTTCAGAAGCTTGGCAACTGAGAACCAGACTACAACTAACCTAAGCACTACATTCACACTAAATATGATCATGGATAAAAAAGGAATCCTCTTTTAGCTCAAAGGTCACCTCCGATAAATTTGTCCCTTTGCACTGGAGTTGCACTGACTCCTGCAGGCAGCCTGGGAGTCAGTGGAAAAAGGGGAATGGGGCATTGACAGCATAGGAGCAAGCCTTGCCCACTTCCAATTTAGGGGCTGCTGTGGTGCTGGGCACTGAACACACAAGAGGAGCAATTGCAGGGAAAGCCCGGCTTTGGTCCCTACAGACTTAGGATGGAGCATGCTCAGTACCATTGGAATCCTCCATGAATGTAACTACCAAACTAGCAGGCCTCTGAGCATATGCTAATTGATTTTTTTTTTTTTTTAAGGGCTTAAAACTTCACCAAATTGGGTTTCTCCAAAGAAACATCAAAAGTTCCATCTCTAACACAAAGGCCACCCCTGCTGCTAAGTTTCAAGTCTTTGCTCCAAAGCATACGAGCACTAGAGCTTTTCAACACAACTACTGCAAGAGTTTAACACATGGGCAAAAATGTACTTTCCCTAATCTAGTTCTTGGAAACATCTTGGCTTTTTTTGCTGACGCTTTCCAGAACAATTCAACCTGAGGACAGACACCCAGCTTGAGAAATTTCAATCCAAGTGGTTAAAGTCCGGCAAAGTTATAAGCAACCAAGAACAGGATCTTATAATGGAAGCATCAGGCAACCTTACCTACAGACAATGCTACCACTTCTGCCTATAACCGCTCCCAATATTTTATGGCTCACTGGATAATCAGGTCAGTCTCCAAGATTGAGGTTTGTACTTTGCTCCCTCTGGGTTACTTGCTGCAGAGAATACAAAGCCTGAATTCACAATCTGTCTTCATCAAAAGTGAAAAGAGCATTTTTTTTTAAATTTATTTTATAGGATGGAAAGAGTAAAGCAGAAAAAATTGACTTACGAATTCATAGACTGAAGGAGAAGGAGTCTGTCATTCTGCGATTTTTCCTCTCAAGGCTATGAGCCGAAATCAGATCTCCATGCTGATGTTACTAGCTCTATCAGCTGCCTTTAACACTGATTGTAGAAAAACTAAACTGATTATAGGACTTGGAAGGGACAGATGAACAGAACTGCCTTAAAGTGGCTCCATTCATTCCCTTCTGAGAGATTACAGAGAATGGTGCTGAACAAGTGCTCTTCCCTCACTCAGAGTTGTCAGCTGTAGTACTCCATGAATCCAACCTTGTCATCTCTAAACATACATGAAAGCACTAGCCGAACATAGCCCGTAGTGCATTACAGTCAGCATGATCAATATGGAAGTAATACTAAGCCCTGAATTTCTTCAGTAGACCTAGACAAAAACCATTTCCTTGCTTCCTCAATGTTTGAAGGAGACAGGGACCTGGATTTAATCAGCAGGCCTTGGGCACAATGAATATCAGATGGGGTGATACCGGGAAGGCAGGAGAAAGCATTTTGAAGAACTGGAGACTCATTGCTAGCTCTAGTGAGAATACATGTCAAAGCAGTTCAGTGTTCTGATCTTCCTAGACTTATCAGTGGTGACCAGAAATTCTTTTAATTGTTGATTGGCCAAAACGTTATGCCCATTCTCCTCTCAACTCCATTCATCAGTACCTTGGTTACCCTGAGAAGAAACTACTGCAGGACTTGGAAGAGTCAATTAATGCAAGATGTCTTAAGCAGACAGAAATCATGACAGTATGTTACATCTGCTGTTGTAAGTACTCCACAAAAGGAGGGGATGGGAAGGATTCAGGCAAAATTCAAGGTAAAACCTTAACTGGATCTAATCCCAATTTTCCACAAAGATACTGTAGAAGAGAGTCTTGGACTGAGAGTAACTGCATACTTCAGTTACCTGTCAAAGATCACAGGAACCAGGGCAAGACATTTGCAGATGTGGGCCATCACTTCTGGAATTAGACCCAAAAAAGACATATCTAATCTCAAGCCTGACAACTTTTAGATCAAAGCGCAAAAAACAGGCCTGGCTAAACAGAAAGTTTTGGAATTTCCCAACACTTAGTCTGCTGTTCACTATACAAGTTTCTCAGGAAGCTGGGTTGGGTTGCCTGGAAAGCTACAAAGTACAAAGTACCTTTTTCATTATTTTACTTTATTTTTAAGGGTGGTGGTAGATACGTCATTCCCAATCTACTCTAAAGGGCAAAGATGCCATTTTGGATGCCTTAAATTCTTACATAATAGGAATAAAAATGAAAGTAAATCTTAGTTCCCTAGAATAAGACAACCAATCTCCCTGCTAGTAGATGAATGCTAGCAGGAAGTGCTAAAAATATTTGTTTCATACCTCACTGACTATCCTTCCTGACTTCAAAACCCTATTAAAATAAATGCTTTATTGTCTTGAAGACAGTGCAATAACATTACCACAAGTTATTAGTCATGGTGTTCATTGGATCTATTGAGTAAATAGCGACTGATGAATACCTAGATGCTCAGTTTCAGATAAGCAGCCCAAAACAGAAATGCTTTAGCTTTTTGCAAGATCAAGCCCGCCTAATATTAACTATAGTTCATTATTTTGGGAAAAAAACTATATCATGACTGTAGCCTTCCGTTCAGAATTTCAGGGATTCT
Organism: Emydura macquarii macquarii; assembly: GCF_026122565.2. Classification (NCBI taxonomy): domain Eukaryota; kingdom Metazoa; phylum Chordata; order Testudines; family Chelidae; genus Emydura; species Emydura macquarii. The sequence goes on from NW_027132962.1 coordinate 523,397, forward strand.
GGCTGAAACCAGGATGCTGCAAACAACTTGAAAGAAAAGTTAAATAAATTTGGAAAGAAGGTTTGGGTCAGTTTTTTTAAAACTGAATCTGAGATTTGCCCTCTCTAATTCTCACTACAAAATAGAACTGCAAATTACTCATCTATAGTAAAAAAAGCTACCTGCAAAGCAGTGAGCAGAACACACTTGCTAATAAACTACAACTGGGGAAAAAATGACCACACTGACAGCTGTTTGCTTTTTCATTTCTCTTATGATACAGCAGGTGGTTAGGTAAGTGAAACTACACTACACATTCTGCTACACCCTTTACAGAAGCATCATACTTAGAACAGCTTTCTGACAGGTGCCCTGAATGACCACATTCTTGTATGGGTATCTAAGTTCCCAGCAGGCAGATGGAAGGTCTCTGCTACATAAACTAAAAAAGGTTTTATTCCCATTTCCACATTTCCTCTCATACAAAAGCATGAGTGAAAAGCACCAAGACCCATAAGTCACTCATTGTTCTTACAATCTGGAAGATCATACTGTTCTAAAGAAGAGATTAAAGGAAAGCAATAGGAAGAAAGGAAGAGAGGCAGAAAAGGCTTACTCTAAGGACTCAAACATCCCCTTTTTACCCCTACTACTAAGAGAACACAGAAGACATTCATTCCAAAAAGCACAGTATAATAGCAGTTTGTTATGATCAATGTTATAATCTAGTATTTATCTACGAATATTGCAATCAGAACTGACGAACTCAGGATGCAATGAGAAAGGACTGGACATGCAGTCCCCAAGAAGTTTAAAGTAATGTGAGTGAGGGGGTCAAACTCATACTCCCGATTTAACTTTCTGGAGCTGTAGTAGATCCATCTAGTCCAATCTACCCAATAGCAGATTGTAGATGGCCCAACATAAGGGGTAGAAAAAGTTCTTAAAAACCTTTCCCATTAACAGACCAAGATGCATCTTTTCATGAAAATAGGGGCAAAGAACCAGTGAAAAATTAAATGCCATGTGTCTGAGTAGTCAGACCCTTACCTGCCAAACTTCACAGCTGTGAATTCAAGAGTTCAGAGAGAAAAACAAAAAGGAAATTTAGCTGACACTATGTTACGTGCATAAGTTTTTCCTGCTCCTGTATCCCACAGTATCCTTCTATATTTACTTCTGCTGGAATTCTGTGCCACTGCTCAATGCAGAACTTGCACAGAATTAAATGTTTCCCATGAATTTTTTTTTCCCCCTAGAATTTGTGATCTCACACCGCAAACCCTGGGGTAAACCCTGATGGCTCAAGCCGCCAGAATTCTGTGCAGAATATTTTAATGTTTTGGCACAAAATCCCTCCACTGGAGTATACAAAAAATCTCTAATTTTACAAAAAATTAGACAGCAATAACATCAGTTTCCATTTTCACACGCAAAAATTTAGATTTTACCTTCACCCCAGTACTTCTTGAAGTAGTGACACTTCTAGTCTTCAAATGTGACCTTTTTAAAAAAAGGATGGAAATTGGTATTGAAAAAAGTGGGAAAAAACCTGTTTTACAATGTCCAGGTCAGTCATATTATGGTTTAAAAGACTGTGGGAAACCTTCTCATCCAACGCGTGCGTAGACATAATTTTAGAAAGTACCAGATGCACAGGATCATTGGTACAGTACACAACTTCAGAACTACCTTATTTACCGAGAATATGATTAAGAAACATGAATTAAAGCAACATGAACTGCCAGGCCATCCTATCATTTGCATGTCCAGGCCTCTATGGGTATGTGCACTGACTAGCCTAGCCAAGCTAGCCTGAATCCCAGCTAGCACGCGTAACAGCAGCGAGGACAGCGCAGCATGAGCTTTACCATGGAGAGCACAATCCCTGAGTAGATCGCGCGTACACATTCTGCTCACTAGCCTGCTCTGAAACCCACACTGCACTTCATTGCTATCGTTTGCACCAGTGTATTCAAACTAGCTTGAGCTGGCTAGCTGCAGCACAGCTCTTGCAGCGTAGACATACCCCTAAATGAGAACAACCGGGATTGACTAGCACTGGGAAACTGGAAGGGACATTTGAAAGACTCTTCCACAGGGTTGCAACGACTAATGTCCCACTTTCAAAGCGCTTCACAGTAGTAATGAGATTTTAGCAATGTTCACAGTGGGTTTCAGAAGACTAAGACAGCATCAATATCCCCCTCCTTGTTCTTAGTCACCTCTCACACAGAGATTTAAAAAAAAAAAACCTCAAACATCGAAACACTCAGTTATCAATTAGCATAAATTACTCATCCTTTCCTGTTACAAAACTATGCGTAATATCCAGAAGAAATTTTCTATAAAAATTCTGTTCAGTTGATTTAAACCATTCCACTCAGCCTACTCTAAATTTGCTTGATGTCCCATACTACTGAACAAAGAATAATTGTAAACAAAAAACAAACAAAACAAAAAAGACACCATAGCCATAGGAATCCCACCTGCTATATAAGCACAAAATACTCATTTCTGCCTTCCTCCTATGGAGATGCAAGCCTACATTTCCAGGAGCGCATGCACTCAACTGAGTATGTACAATCACTATTCAGCATGCAATTACAAATTTATGCACATTCACAGTAGTTTGCAAATGAAGCAGGAGTAATTTTGAGCATGCATTTCTGAAAACTTGGCCCTCAAAATCATATAGAAAGTAACCAATTTTTCACACACCAAGTATACAGGTAGTCAAGCAAACTAAGACAGCCTGACTAATCAAAAGAGAACACATTGTTCAATACTATGGCAGGGTCTCAAAGTTTCAGCTCAGATACCGAAAACTGTTTTTCCTTACCTGTAATTTAAATTTCTTATAATAGTACCATCCAATGACATGAATTACTTTGCTGTCAAATTTATCCTTTTATCAGCGTCATTGACAAGTCTTTTGCAAGATCAAGACTTCCTCATCTCGTAAGCCACTGGTAAACTGCTGCACTCTTTCTTCAGAAGATTCTTCTAGATCTGAATTTTCGAGGTGGAATAGGTTTCTGCAAGTTTGTCTAATCTGTTCTACTTCTGCCAAGCCCTCACCACTTTATACTTGCACAGAGCTGTAACTAACTGTTTTCTGTGGTCAAGTGTCTGAATTTTGAATCTTCAAAGAGAATATGTTCAGAGCCAAACTGCCTGCAGCTACAAAAAATTCATTTTGGACTAAGACTCCTAAAAAAAAAAAAAAAGCCATTATCCAATTGCGCTCCCAAACAGAAAAGTTGGTATTTGTGATGATGCATACAGGAAGGAGATCTTTCACCCAAGTCCACCATCTCGGTGTTTTTATTCTAGGCTCAGTGCTTCTAATGCTTAACATTGCTGTGACCCCAAGACTGGGTTTGCACAGGAGAAGCAAGATTTAATACACAATCTGTGCAGACTATCATCCTAACGAACTGCAGATATGAGATGGCTGCAGACTGGTGAAATCGGATAACACAGTGGAGGAGAGTTCTAATATCCTGAAATCCGTCCTTCAAGAGAACTACTCTGTCTTGATTACTTTTGAAGTCTGCTCTCAGATGCACAAACTGAATAGCACACTCTGCTTTCCTGTTTCTCTCAATTTGGAAACCAGAATCACCATCAGTTTCTCAGAAAGCCTGGATGCTAATGACAATCCAAATGGTGCTGTCAGTCAAGCCACTCGTGCAAAGTGACAGGACCTGTCAATTTATGGGAAAATAAGAGACACTGCTTTAGTTGTTTCCTGTGCTGTACTGGACCTAAAGGAGGCCTAAGTCGAATGCACTAACCTTTCAGCCTTACTTTTCTGATGGAGAGAATGAGAAACCAAGAAACCTAAGATGAAAAGCCACCTGTCTCCCTGGAAACTACAAAAACTTAAAAAAGGCTTCTAACTGTCCCAGTGTCTTAAAAGTTTGTGCACAGGAGAAAAGAAACAATCTTGTCATAGGTAACAGATTTAAAGACTGAACAGAAGACGGGGAAGGCACATAGAATTCTATTACATAGCTTTCTGGTAACATTTAAATCCCCAATTTTCTGAAATATACTCAGCTCAAGCGTCAATTTTGTTTTCAGTCTTCCCCACACATTAAGAGATTGACCAGGCCAGCAAGACTTAGCTATGTCCACGCTTGCCGCCAAATTCAGCATAAGTCAACTGGAGATACACAAGCTACTCTATGTATCTCCCATCGACTTCCTAACTCCTACTTACTACAGCATCTTCAGTTCACTGCACCAACAGGAAATGTGCTCCTGTCAATGCAGTGTTACTCCACTTGGCGGAGATGGATTAATAGCTTTGATTTCTAGGTCGATTGAGCAGGTCTCCACTTCCGCTCAGTCGATCCGGATAAATCGATCTGACAGTGGCGAATGCGCCATTGTCAGTTTAGACATAACCTTAATTGTCTGCTTGAGCTTTTCCCAAATTGGGATCAGGTGTTCTATGAGATTCAGAACAGGAGCTTGACTATGTGACTGATACAAACCAATGAGGTTTCTTTTGTTTCTGCTTTGATTTTTTTCTTTTTTGAGGGGAGGGGAGGCGAGGGGGTCCCAAGCAGCAGATTGGAAGAGAATAATTCCTACAGTGAGTGTAGAGAGGTTTGTGAGAAGGGCAATTTGTAACAAGAAATTGGGCAGAGATCAAAAAAAAAAAGTTTGATGAAGGGGAACAAGTGACATCTTTCAGTCTTTTTCTGTATGTGCACAAAGGGTGGGATCACTATTTTCTGGGGAGCTCAGAATCCCCATCCCAGTCAAGAGGGCTGTTGGGGAAGAGACAAATAGACAGGTCAATCTGTAGTGGGTCCTGAATAAGGCCTGCTTATCTTCTGAAAGTACCCAGCATGAAAGAGTATACAGAAACTCCACCATTACCACAAATTATACATCAAGATGTTTCCTCCCCTCCCCCATTCCCACCCGTCTTTTTCATAATGGAAAATCTGTTGGAGTCAAATAGGACAGAGCACAATCTTACCCCTCTGCTTTCTTAGAACTAGTTAGACACACACAGATGGGGATTAGGACAAACTGTCCTGTAGCGTTTAGAACGGCAGACCAATAGCCACAGGCAAAGAAAGTTAATGGTTTCAGTTAGGCAGCTCAGAACCACTGCAGGCACAATACCAGTGGTTGCTTTGCTGGAAGAGTCTATGATACTGCTCTGAAATACATTTAGATTTTTGAGATTCCTGAAGTCAGGAATCTCAATCTGGTTCCCAGTGGAGGAGGAAGAGAAAAAAAAACAAAAAAAAAAACCACAGATGAGAGGCTGAGTGAAAAGGACAGCAGCAACACTCAATGGAGGGGGGAAGAGAGAGAAGACAGAGACCATCAGAATTGGGGCTAATGGCACAGTGTTTTACTGGTGAAAGAGTACAAATGTCATGAAAGAAATGAGTTTTTTAACAAAGCTGTCTCTATAGTCAAGAAACTGGCAGTCGCAAGGACTCCAGCAGATGGACTATGTGTAAGAAATATCCTAAACAGTTTATGCACCCCTCCACCCACACACACAAGGTAATGAAGCAGTTTGAAAAGATATAGCTATAACAAAAGGCATGCTATCTTACATATTAAATTATAACATTGTGTTGCTAAAAGCACAGATAAAAAATGCAGTATACATTAATCTGATTTTTTTTAAGCACGCAGAAGTATTTTAATACCAGATTTTTAAGCATCAGAAGCAAGAGAGGTTGTGGCATCATTTGCTGGACAAAGGCCAGGATCTCATATAACCACTCAAGCTTCGGTCTCTGGAGACAGTTTGTTCCTACCATAATTAAGTTCTGTGCTGTGCAATGAAAAGGTGAATCAATTATGTTTGCCACTAAGAACAGGTAAGCATAAGCATTTTCACAAGGCAGGCTGAAATTTGTGCATTGACACCTTTTACTTTTAAATGTTTGGGTTTTTTTAAAGAAAGAAGAAGGCCTTCCACTTCAATCTGATCTGACCCTGGGATTTCCTCAACTGATGTACTAATGAATCACATTTACTCAGTGCTAACTCCTTAGAGTCAGGAATACAAAACTAAGCAATACAGCGACACCCCCAGTCATCTTGTATACAAATTACTTTACCTGAACATTTATTAGGATTATTGGAATCCTAGTACCCTGGGGAGGGGGAGGGGGGTTGTGTTGTGTTGTCTCAAGGCAAGTATTACTTCCATAAAACTTAGAGGTCCAGAGTAGTTTATACATTACATTTGCATAAATGCTGTCTCATTATTTAGGAATCCTGCTACAAGCCAAACTAAATCATTGCACTAGGGACACCAGACTGACTACACCTGATAAATCGCCACACATCTCCAGATGGGTTAACATCATTGACAACTATTTTTCATTCCAAAAGCTATATTTAATACCTTTTAGCAGTCTTTTAGTTCAGTTCTTGGTCTCAGACCATAGGATAATGTTTTTAAACTCCAAAGAGGAAGTCAGTAATACAAGAGCATTTTCCTGCTCTGTCCCATGAGACCAGCGATAATCAGACTGAGGCTCGTGAGCCATAAGTGGCTCTTTAAGGCATCTCCTGCGGCTCTTTGCAGCACATGATATTAAAACACTGATTTAATTAACCAATCAGGGTGCTTGTACTATGTTATTAACCAATTGTGGTTGATAAAACACTTGGGCAGTCGTTTTGCTGTGAGAATGAATGCTGATCATTAATTTGGCTCGTGAACCACTCAAGTCTGAGTATCACTGGTTTAGAATATTCTGCGTTGCATATTACAAGCAATATCAAGTTTTAGATAACGAACACTTGTTTAATATTCAGTTATAGTTTGATTCCATTTCTGTGAAAGTTTATCTATAATTACTGGACAGCTACCTGATAAAAATAAAAATCTGATAAAGTGTTGTATGACGACAAAATTTTCTGTTCAATGCTCTAAAAGTTACACTCTCAAGGAATATTGCTACCTCACTGACTCATCATGCCTCAGAAGAAAATAAAAAGTCTAATGGAGTTCCTTATAAAAAAGGATTCAATATGCTATAATCAAAGCTGTATTAAATCACACTACACAACAGTGCTTAAAACAATGTTTGTGACTGCACATAGAAAGAAACTTTTGTAAGAAACAAAGACTTGCTAGTCTTTCCTGTTTTTGATAACGATATTTATAGGATTAAGGATCACTGATGTACATACAGCAAGTTCTTCTCCCACCCTAGGCATGGCATTGTTGCCAATTTGTCAGTGACTCAGAAACAGATAGTGATTTCTGACAGAGTGCCACATCTCCTCCCCTTCTGCCCACTTGATTCTTAAGTAGATTAGAACCATCAATTTGAACGTTCCAATCATGCAAGCCATCCCACCAGGTTTCAGTAACACCACCTAGATTGAATTTATGTTCATAAATGAGTAATTCCTCGTTTGTTATCTAGACTCTTGGTATTACCATATAGGCAACTAAAGAACTTCTTCTCTTAACGTCCTTTAGGGGGGCTGTTTGTTTTTTCTATTAATTTTGTTCTCAACATCATGATTTGTCTGACTGCTCATCTGTTCCCTCTTTTCACCTTCCCCATTTGTTATTAGTTTAAAACACCCTTCCTAACTACTCTAGCCAGCTCATCACCAAGAAGAGAGGTTTCCCTTGTACTGAGATGGAGGCCATCCATGATAAAGTTACCCCTTAGAATAGTGATTGTCTTGCTGGACCCATTTCCCAATATCTGTTTATATTTTAAGAAGTAAATTAAAGAAAACATTCATTAAGCATTATATAGTGTAGTCGTAAGCAGCTCTAAAGAAGTGTGTCTAGCCAGACTTCCAACTGACCATGGTCAATAGACTAACTTGAAGAAAAATATTTTATGGAGAAATACTGTAGCATCTTATAAGCTTTAGCTTATGAGCGATTATGTGGGAAAATTACACTCCCAGCAGCCCTCTCATTTCCAAGTGAGTACCAAGAAAAACAGGAATGTCAGCAGCAATTTACAACAAGCTGTAAAAAGATAAGAGTTCTAAAAAGCTAGCTTTAAAAAGTGGCAAACCTAACAGTTTTCTTTTGACTATCAAAGCAGCATCCTTAATCAGTATTAATTAAAGAATGTCTCACATATATAGAGCTGTGCTGCTTGACCTATTGTCTTCCTTTGGCTTACATTACCCTATACATTAATGGTTCTCCCCTTACATCTCGTCTTTTGGTGGGTCTTCTGTGCCCTCTCCCATTTTCTGTGGAGCTTTGTCCAGAGCCCTCTACTCCCAACTTTATCTGCTCAGACAATTTAAATTGCAATCTCTAAAGCAGGGTTTAAATTCAGCAGCAGCTGTCTGGAGTGGAGCCCTGATAAATATTTTCAAACATGGAGGGCAGAAGCCCCAAGTTCCAGCACTCTAAGAAATACTCAGAGAATTTAAGCTTTGTTCTAAAATGATAATGCACAAGCAGGGAGGGTGTGGTTTTTACCAGATATGGTATCCAGCAGATAAAAATCATAGCTTTTTACCACTCCAGGAAAAACTAATGAGTTCCCATGTAAGGAATTTTCTATTTTTGAAATACACACCCCATTACACTTAGTTTTAGTTATATATTCAAATTGTGGTTACAGAAAGCAGTAGATTCACACACTAATTCAGAACTGCATAAATAAAAAGTAAAACTGCAATGGACATATGAACTTAATACTGAACATCGAAATGTCTGTATGCATTTTGGTTCATGTTATCTCAAGGAACTTATGTAATGACTCATTTCAGTTTTTAATATTACATAAACAAAAATCAAAAAAACATTTGATTATATGAAAACAATGCAGAGGAATTGTAGGCTTGAAGCATTAAGCAATCAGGAGCATGCAAAGTTGGAAGAGAGGAAGGTGACCAGGAACAGTCAACATGGATTCACCAAAGGCAAGTCATGCCTGACCAACCTGATTGCCTTCTATGAAGAGGTGACTAGCTCTGTGGATGTGGGGAAAGCGGTGGACGTGATATATCTTGACTTCAGCAAAGCTTTTGATACAGTCTCCCACAGTATTCTTATCATCAAGTTAAACAAGTATGGGTTGGATGAATGGTCTATAAAATGGATAGAGAACTGGCTAGATCATTGGGCTCAATTAGTAGTGATCAATGGCTCCATGTCTAACTGGCAGCCTGTCACAAGCAGTGCCCCCGAGGGGTCGGTCCTAGGGCTGGTTTTGTTCAACATCTTCATCAATGATCTGGAGGATGGGGTAGATTGCACCCTCAGAAAGTTTGCAGGATGACACTAAACTAGGGGGAGTAGTAGATACCCTGGAAGGTAGGGATAGGATACAGAGTGACCTAGACAAATTGGAGGATTGAGCCAAAAGAAATCTAATGAGGTTCAACAAGGACAAGTGCAGAGTCCTCCACTTAGGCCACATTTGGAGTATTGTGTCCAGTTTTGGGCCCCCCACTACAAAAAGAATGTGGAGAAGTTGGAGAGTCCAGCAGAGGGCAACAAAAATGATTAGGGGGCTGGAGCACAAGACTTATGAGGAGAGACTGAGGGAACCAGGCTTGTTTAGTCTGCAGAAAAGAAGAATGAGGGGGGATTTGATAGCAGCCTTTAACTACCGGAAAGGGGGTTTCAGGGAGGATGGAGCTAGGCTCTTCTCAATGGTAGTAGATGACAGAACAACGAGCAATGGTCTCAAGTTGCAGGAGGGGAGGTCTAGGTTGGATAGTAGGAAAAAGTTTTTCACTAGGAGGGTGGTGAAGCACTGGAATGGGTTGCCTAGGGAGGTGGTGGAATATCCATCTTTAGAGGTGTTTAAGCTGCAGCTTGACAAAGCTCTGGCTGAGATGATTTAGCTGAGGTTAGTCCTACTTTGAGCAGAGGATTGGACTAAATGACCTCCTGAGATCCCTTCCAACTCTAGTCTTCTATGATTCTATGAAAGTTGCTGACTACCAGTCCAGGTCCATTTGTACACACAGTGTTCTGCAGCAGAAGACCAATTTTGATTTAGGGGAGAGACTGAGCCTATTCTTCAGTTTTGAACAGATGTATCCGAAGTTTGAAGAGAACTTGCTGGACATTACAGAAAAAAATAATTGCATCAGTTTCACACACCTTGTCCTAAACTAGTCTTTCCCAGGCAAACTGCCAACCCTGCACTCAAGACTACCTGTCTATTCCTGAACCCAACAAGTTGCCATATTCACTCCCTTCTGTTGATTAGAGCAACTTCAGTGTTCCTTTAGTCATTTACACCCAAGAACGACTTCACCATTTTCTTCACACTGTCCTTATTCAGGGAACACCCTCCCGCAGCTGGTCCAGAAAGCCCCCACACATCTTCCTAATTTAAATCCCTCTTGAACCCTCTTCTGTTATGTCTACAAGAAAAAAGCAAGCCAGTCATCCATTAACTAATTTCATTTATTTATCCTATGAGTTACTGTTCCTGTATGGAGAGAAGGGGGTTAGACAGAGTTGGAAGGGCTGGAAAACATGCCCTGAACTGGGAGAAAGGGAGTGGAGAAGACAACTGAGTTTTTTTAAGTTAAATGTACAACAACCAAACTGTTAACCAGTTATATAAAGAAAATCCCCTGGCTTGATTCCTCCAGTCTGTCTTTTTAGACTATGCTCTTCAGAGCAGAGACTTTGCTCTCCTCCATTTCAATGTGCTTAGCACATCTGAGGTATCGCCAGCCTCTTTAAAGAGAGAAATCTGAGTGGCCTCATTGCCTTCCAGTTAATTCTTTAACTAATTCTCTTTCCCTCAAAAGTCTGTGCTTTTCAGAAAAATTTAACAGCCTCTTTGTGTTAAAGAGGAAAGACCTCAATTTTGAACCAGTCCGGAGGTATTCTGGAATCCATATCTAAGGTAATACGTCAAGTGGATCCTTGGATGATCACAGCTGGCGCTTTGAGAAGAATCTTTATTACAAATGAGAATCAGATGAGAACAAAGCACGAAACACAACCTGTTGCTGAATAGAGCTACACAGCTCAGTATTAAGCCAATAGCTTGCAAAAATCTGACATCTACAAACTAGAAAAATAAGAAAAATTAGACGACTCAAAGGTCATCCAATGCCAACGTGTGGGCAGAAGCCCAATCTTCTCTCACAGAGTCCTAGGAAGGAGTGAGACTGTGAGCTCCCGGTCAGGAAAAACCTTTACTTACTTTATTTATTAAAATCAACCTCTTGCAGTGTACCCTGAAGGTCAGTCCCAGACTGTCTCAGTGCACAAGCAGTATGGTGAGATTTCACCTGGCTGAGAAGACAGCACTGAGAGTTGAAAAGATCAATCAATTCCTTGATTACAATTGTGAAAATGTACATTTTTCAAAAGCAGCAGTATTTTTTCACCAATGTCAGTGAGTTTACATATGCCCTCCATACTTCCTGCTGTTGTCATGCCACACCTTAACTACATGCCAAGAGCTCAATCTGTTAACTGTTTAAGCCAAAAAAAGGTCAAACACGTGACTGATGTAGAAGAGGCTTGGGACAAGAGTGTTGCTTCAGTAAGGTTTATTGGTTCAGACACCATTTTGAAAGTTGTTCTACTCTTCCCCCATCTTTCTCTCCTTGAACAGTGTTTTCAGCCTATTCAGGAACTATGATTATCTTTAAAATAGGACATAAAACCCTCACACCACACTATGGGTTAACATATAAAATGTGGAATTAGTCACTGATTATTTCCTGCATTTAAAGCCAACAAAAAGCATAACATAGGGGAAACTAGCTATCAGTATTAAAAAGAAGTATTTGCTACAGTAGCTGTAAATTACACAAACTTTTTACAATCACATCAGACGCTTACTTGCTTTCCATAAAAACAAGTTCCTTTCTAAAGTACATCAGAAATCCTGAAAGATAATTTCTTAGATGCAAGGTTTGACTGCCAAGATTCAGCACATTGGAATTTCAATATACATTCCCATTATAGTTTAAACTGGATTTCAGAGCCCAGCGTGTCAAAGCAGCAAGTATCTCATTTTAAATAATTAATATCAAGCCAGAGCACTTAATTAAAATCCACTTCCAAAACCCAAATTAGAATAAACCCATTTCATGGATACAAGGATTATATCTAGAGTATACAGTACCATAGTTCTACTTTGTGCCCAGGATCTTTGTGAATATTTACACTCAAGCCAGACAGACAATTTGTCCAGCACTAGAAAGCACTTAAACTATCAATTACATTTATGCAATAAGAGAATGCATTTAACTTTCACACAGCCTTGACTGCTCTGCACAGAGAAGCATCCTGATGGAAATTTACAGTATAATTAATTCTACCTTAGTTATGGTCACACACACAGCTTCTCTGTTTACAAAACAGATCAGGATCTAAGATTCTTCACTCTAAAGGTCTTACAATCAACTCCATTCTGCTCTCATTCAAAATACACCCAGAATGCATTCTGAAAACAAGCAGCTGATAGAAAGATTCCTGTGCTTAACTGAAAATTTTGAGTAGCAAAGTCCACAAATTTATTACAATGGGTACTTCAATTGGCTTGCAGGTTGGGGGCAGAACCAGGCCTGTCACTGAGGTTCCTAGCTTCCTTAAACTCAATCCAGTTGAGAGAACTTTCACTGCCAGGATAACTCTAATCCATTCTCTTACATTAGAAATTGTTAGATCTACCATGAGGAAAACAAATTTATCCTACTGTAGAGCATGATAAATTATACCTACTGACACACCCAAGTTCCTCAGTGTCAATTTCTATCTGTTGCGAATGATCCATTATCTCTAGGATGGGCTGAATCCATGGATCTTATTGTCATGCTATCTGGAGAGGCTCATGATCCTGAATGCCTACCTCAGAGCAGATTGCCAAAAACAGGGCAGATACCCCAAACTGGTGGCACATTCTATGATTACATTTCACCAAGCCAGTAACAAATGTGAACTCCTGGATCACTGTATCAGTCTCACTATGGAGTCACAGACAGACCCCTTAGTCTAGTCTATCTTGCTATCCAGGCAAACTGGACTTAGTGATAAACAGTCACACACACAAAAAAAAAAAAAAAAAAAATCACACCATATTCATGTTGCTTCCAGTCCCAAGAGACCAGTCACTTACCCCAGATCAATTGATACTCTAGACAATGCCTATTAGCCTTACAAAGACAATGCCTGTAGCCAATCCTAATAAAGTTTTATTAACTAGGAAAAAGTAGTAAATTATTTTACAGGTTAAACCAAGCAAACATATACACTCAAAGAATTACCACCTAATTCCTAAGAGTGACAGAGTTGTAGTGATCTGTTAATTCAAAGTGTCTTTCAGGATGTACATAAGAGGATCTCTGGCTTCAGTTTAGTTCCTCCAACACTGCGAGAGCTAAAATAGTGAAAAGATGAAAAACTCTTCACATCAACTATTTTTTTTTTATTTCCCTCTTCCAGCTTCCAAGCTATGGGACAAGGCCTTCTGCACTTGTTCCTTCCATCCATTAAGAAGTAATTAAGTTTTTGTCTTATAATGGTCCACTTAAATTGATAATCCTCTGGATGGGTGGGGAAGATTATTCCTGTGCCTTGGTTCGTAAGTACAGAGCAAATATTTTCAAAGCTGTTCCTGAAATTCTTGCACAGCTCCACAGGGTAGCCCCTCTGAACAAAGTCCAGTGAACTCATTTGATCAACGCTATAGGTGATCAACAGTAGGAACTGGAAATGACAGCTCAGTAGTTAGGGTACGGCAATCCACAATGGGAACTGGGGACAACAGATCAATACTTCCCCAGTACTTCAGGTGTGGCAAAAAATCTCTTTCCTCTGTTATATATTCTTAGAGTGCATTAGAAGGAATATATAGCTATAGCTAGTCTACGGTAGCTAAAGTCCTCCAAAGAATAGTTTCACAATGCTAAGCATTCTTTCCTAAAAGAGTGCATCCTCTAGTGTTGAGAGTGGGGGGTAAGTTTAAGTTATAGTTTACTATTTGATTCTCCAGCTGTGATTCGGATTGCTCATCTTCCTACCCTAGAGAAGAAGAACTATTTTTCAGGGGAGCAGGGTGCATGCACGCCTAGTGAAAATTGCATGCGTCTACGTCTCATCTTTTTCTGCATTGGTTTGCCATGCTGTGCTCCGTGGAGGTCAACAGTGGAACTGATCGATTATTTCATTATTCATTCACTTCTACCCGTTTGGGAATTTGTCTCCATAATCCTGTTTCAGTGGGGAGAGTGAAAGGGGGTCAGAGATTGCTCTAAAAATATTTCAAATGGCTACCAAACTTCCCTGTCCACTCAAAGAGGCTGATCTTATTCATCTCCCTTCCCCACATGGGCCCCTTCTGAGTCTCTCAACGAAGATGGCCTGTGGCTCAAGGATGGGGGTCCCCAGAAGTTGTACCCCACTGTTACATGAAAATCCCAGGGTCTGTTACCCCCCAAGAGACCTCAGCCTGGGAAATGAGATGGGTTCTGGGGAGAAGAATGGGGAGGATTGCCAATTTTCTAATTTTTCAAAACCGGACGGCTATGGTTGAAATTTGAGTCACGCATAAAATTGTATCCATGTATAGAAACAGAATCACAAACGGTTACAATAACCCCGTGAAATGGAAAGACAAAGGAGTGAAAAGTAAAGTATAATGGGTTATTTCATGATTTAGCACAGCACACACTAGTTTAAGTATCTAAATATTTTCCTATTATGGTAAATATATAACAAATGGATTTAATACAGCCAGGGCTCACCTATAGTAGCTACCAAATTCTAACACTAATGTTTTAACTTTTAGGATAATTAAAAATATTACTATAATGATATCGTATTATACCGGCGGGTAATCAAAACCAGACAGTGGTGCGTGAATAGCAAATGAAACTTAGAAAAGATCAGAAGTATAAATTTTTTCTGTCATCACAAGCTCCTTAGCTGTTCTGTTCTTCAAAAATCCATCAAGCTCTGCACACATCATTTTATAGTTGAAGTGTATGAAAAGTTGAGCTTTCCCATGTCCACTTGGAGCCGATTCCGTTCATGATTCTAAGGAATGGTAGGAGGGAGAACAGCAAAATAAAGATAATGGATTTCAAGAAGGCAGACTTTAGCAAACTCAGGAAGTTGGAAGGTAAGATCCCATGGGAAGCAAGTCTAAGAGGAAAAACAACTGAAGAGACATTATTAAGGGCACAAGAACAAACTATCCCATTGCGTAAGAAAGATGGGAAGTATGACAAGAGACCACTCTGGCTTAACCAGGAGATCTTAAGTAATATAAAAAGTAAAAAAAAAAAAAAAAAAAAAAAGTCCTACAAAAAGTGAAAATTAGGTCAAATTACAAAGGATGAATATAAACAAACACATGTATGGAGGGACAAAATTAGAAAGGCCAAGGCACAAAATGAGATTAAACTAGCTAGAGACAGAAGGTAAAAAGAAAAGATTCTACAAATACATTAGCAGCAAGAGGAAGACCAAGGACAGGGTAGGCCTGTTACTCAATGAGGGGGGTGAAACAACAACAGAAAATGCGGAAATAGCAGGGGTGCTAAATGACTTTTGTTTCGGTTTTCACCAAGAAGTTGGTGGCAATTGGATGAGTAACATAGTGAATGTCAGCGAAAATGATGCAGGATCATAAGCTAAAACAGGGAAAGAACAAGTTAAAAATTACTTAGACAAGTTAGATATCTTCAAGTCACCAGGGGCTGATGAAATGCATCCTAGAATACTCAAGGAGCTGACCGAGGAGACACCTAAGCCACTAGTGTTTATCTTTGAAAAGGCGTGGAAGACAGGAGAGTTTCCAGAAGACTGGAAAAGAGTAAATATAGCGCCCATCTACAAAAAGGGAAATAAGGACAACCGGGGAATTACAGACCAATCAGCTTAGCTTCTGTACCCAGAAAGACAAGGGAGCAAATAATTAAGTAATCAATTTGCAAATACCTAGAAGATAATAAGGTAATAAGTAAAAGTCAGCATGGATTTGTCAAGAACAAATCATGTCAAACCACCCTGATAGCTTTCTTTGACCAGGTAACAAGCCTTGTGGATATGGGGAGGCGGTAGATGTGGTATATCTTGACTTCAGTAAGGCTTTTGATACTGTCCCACATAACTTTCTCTTAAATTAGGGAAATACAACCTAGATGGAGTTGCTGTAAGGTGGGTGCAAAACTGGTTGGAAAACCATTCCCAGAGAGTAGTTATCAATGGTTCACAGTCATGCTGGAAGGGCATAACGAGTGGGGTTCCCACAGGGATCAGTTCTGGGTCCGGTTCTGTTTGATATTTTCAAATGATTTAGAAAATGGCATCGAGTGTACATTTATTAAGTTTGTGAATGACACCAAACTGGGAGGGATTGCAAGTGCTGTGGAGGATAGGATTATAATTCAGAATGATCTGGACAAACTGGAGAATTGGTCTGAGGTAAGTAGGATGAAATTCAATAAAGGACAAATGCAAAGAACTTCACTTAGGAAGGAACAATCAATTGCACACATACAAAATGGGAAATGATTGCCTAGGAAGGAGTACTGTGGAAAGGGATCTGGGGGGTCATAGTGGACCAACAGTGGAATGCTGTTTCAAAAAAAAAAAAAAAAAAAGCAAACATGATTCTGGGATGTATTAGCAGGAGTGTTGTAAGAAAGACGCGAGTAGTAATTGTTCTGCTCTACTCCGCGCTGATTAGGCCTCAACTGGAGTATTGTGCCCAGTTCTGGGTGCCACATTTCAAGATGTGGACAAACTGGAGAAAGTCCAGAGAAGAGCAACAAAAATTATTAAAGGTCTAGAAAACATGACCTATGAGGCAAGACTGAAAGAACTAGATTTGTTTACCCTGGAGAAAAGAAGACAGAGGGGACATGATAACAGCTTGCAAGTACATAAAAGGTTGTTACAAGGAGGAGGGAGAAAAGCTTCTTAACCTGAGGGCAGGACAGGAAGCAATGGGCTTAACCTGCAGCAAGGGAGGTTTAGCTTGGACAATAGGAAAAAACTTCTTAACTGTCAGGGTGGCTAATCACTGGAATAAATTGCCTAAGGAGGCTGTGGAATCTCCATCACTGGAGATTTTTAAGAGCAGGTTAGACAAACACCTGTCAGGAATGGTCTAGATCAGTGTTTCTCAATTGGTGTTCCGTGGAACCCTGGGGTTCCGCAGGAACACTGTTAGGGTTCTGAGAGCAGCTGTTCTCCATGCCACCGCGAGCAGCTGTTCTCCGCGCTGCCGAAAAAGGGAAGATGGCCCGGATTTTTCAGTGGAGGGTATTGAGTGTAAGTGTAATTTAATTTATATTTAATAGAGAAACGCTGATCTAGTTGTTTGTATATAATTTGCTTATTTCGACATTTTTTTTGGCCCCATATGTAAAAATACTGTTAAGAGTTTGGGGGTTCCGCAATTATTTATCGAGTTCAAAAGGGTTCCGTGGCCAAATTTAATTGAGAAACACTGGTCTAGATATTACTTATCCTGCCACGAGTGCAGGGGACTGGACTAGATGACCTCTTGAGGTCCCCTCCAGCCCTATGATTCTTCATAATGCTGAAAATGCACCCCACAAATACATTGCTGGGTGGTATAGCAAGCACATGCTGCACAATTTTAAGTAAGCTGGGGCCTCGCAGTGTTTAAAGAATTCTACCCATACCTCAGAGACATGAATTTGTTTGCGGCGCTTTTGTTGCTGCTGACAATCAATTCAGCATCATTTGTCGAACTCTTTAGGGTCGGTAGTACATCGATGGACATTTCTGTACACAGGACATTCAAGCGGATGGAGATGAACAGGTTTGTAGTCAAAGCACAGAGTTGGTCTAGCTCAAGAGGTCTGTCCAGATTGAGTGGTGTACACAAGGTAGAGAGTTTTCACTGAAAGCAAACCACTTTTCTAGGTACTGTACAATGTGCGTGTAAGCCTGTTGGGCATCTCCAACAAATGTATTCTGCTCATTAGGCGGTTAGGTTTCTTCAAAAACTGACTCATTGTACCCATAGAAGCCTCTCCACCTCCTCCCCCCCTCTTGTTGAATGTAGCAAGAAGTCCATTTACAGCATTCTCTGGCGTTAGCACCGTCTGTACTGTGTCCAGTGCCCTCCATCTGCAACCCATGGAGAAGCGCAAGGAGAAGGTGGCAGCTGAGCTCCATAGATAGAGGCATTGCTGCTGGTGTGAGCTATAAGTACTGAAGCGCAATTTTCCATATGGCGTGCTGCCCCTCTGGCTTCACTTCCCACATGGGGACTGGGGAAGGGGGTGCTTGCCCCAGAATCTGTTCTTAGACTCCTGCTTTTCCTGGGTGGGAAAAGTGGCAAGGCAACCCCCACCCTGCTGGCTGCTCTGATCCTTCCTAGCTCTTTTCTCACTAAAGGGAGGGAGACTAAGGCAATTGTCCAGATTGGGCTGAGGGAGGGAACTGCACTTCTTCCTCCCCACAACTTTACCAGCACCTGACCAACCCCCAAAAGATGTGCTTGACAGCAAAGAGAGACTGGAGAACTAACAAAGGGTACAGAAAATCCCAACTGTAAGCACTGGCTCAAGAAACCTGAAATAAGTTTAATTACTTCCACTGTACAAGAACCAACCCAGAAAGAAAAATGGAGGACCTCATACCCATCAGGATATACCTGTCAAATTCAGACTGATACAATAAATCTAAGGCTACGTCTACACTACAGCTTATGTCAGCATAACCTATGTTGCTCAGGGGATTGATTGATTCACACCCCTGAGCGACACAAGTTATACCAACATAAGCACTAGTGTGGACAGCGCTATGACAGGAGGAGAGCTTCTCCCGCTGACATAGCTACTGCCACTTGCAGGGGCTGGAGTATGCCACTATAAACGCTAGTTTAGCCATGCCCCTAGTGTTCTCAACAAAGAGCCACGCTTTCCATCCTACAAGTGAACTCTCAGTGGATATGTCTCATTTACACATTAACAAAACCGCTGCTTCAGAAGTTACATAATTATACTGTCATTTAGCAATAACCTTCTATTTATAAATTGGCCAACATGCAGAAAGAATACAAGAATTCATGTATGGTAAGGTTTACTTTGCTTAAAGATTTAAGTTCCAAAGAAGTTAGAGGGAGTGAAGCCCAGACAGTGTAAATAGATAAACTGGAGAAGGATGCTATTACCCAATCCTAGATCAAAGGCCTGTGAGAAGTTGACATACCATCCGCTTACGTTAGTGAACAAACAGAATGTATTCTAGTTGGTAGACACTGAAGTATGCATTTTTCACCAGTAATAAGAAAACTGTTGTGTAGCCCTACTCAAATATGGAGCTTTCCAGAGCCCTTAAAGTATTCAGCAACGAAGCAGCACTCACCTCTTTCAGAAGAGGAGAGGTTCTGGAGAGCTGAAGTGTGCTTGGTCACGTATTTACTAACTGGTAGGATGAACAGATCTTTTGAGAGCTACCAAGTCTCATTTCCAGGGGGAGAAATTTCCATGATAAAAAGCAGAAGGGCTACTGTGATAAGAGACAGGAACATCTTCACCTCCACAGCAGCTGCCATATAGAGTGCACTCTCCTTTTCATTCTTCAGAAACTCCAAAGGTTACAGCCACTTTGGCAGATGGCTTCTCCATTGTGCTACTAGGTGCAAGCAAGGAAGGGAACCCCTAGTTTGTCAGTTTTTTCCAATCACATCCGAGGTTTTCCACTGCTTCTGAGTTACTGCTACTGAATCCTGGATCCTGTCCGTACCCTGGTGAGCCTAGAAAATCTGCTTTGACACGATTAGCACAAGTTCTATCCAGTGGAACTCTATGTAAGATAGTTCATCCCCTGTACCAACACCACCAAGTCATTTCTTTCATCCCGAGAGCAACCTTTGTAGTTAAGCTGTGGACATCATTAAGTATGTGATTTATTGGACCCAACTATCATTTGGGCATCTTATCCCTCAGTGTTTGTTACTATTTTTAGCCATCATGCTGCTTTTTTCATTTTAGATTTGTTTACAGGTATAGCCCTCTGAGCTTTATTTTTTTCCTCCTCACTCTAATCCACATCTGATTGTTACTTACAGAGCTGGGAAGCACCAATTAGGTATGCCAGGCTCTTATTTGCAAGGAATATAGCATGTAAGCCTCTCTGGACAGTAGCTCAAACCAAGACTACTAGGTTTAGGAAGGAACATTTAGGTGACACCCTACAGAAATATTCTTGTCACCTGAGCCTCCTTATCGTGCCCAAAATACCCAACAGAAAGATTGTAGTCATTTATATTATCTTCACAATGGAAAGATGCATAAAGTACTTTGACACAACTAAGGAATTGCCACCACCTGTTTATCATGTCACTTAAAAAACAAGATGGTCTACGAGTGAGCTGTGTTCTTCTAGAGTGCAGAGATTACTCTGCAGAGGACAAATATATTAATGCCAGGAGACAGCTGGCTTTCTTAAAAGCCACTAATATTTATCAAGTTGGGAAAGAAACATTTAATACACAGTTAGAACCGCTGCAGGGTTTTCTTTTCCCTAGACACCATGTCAGGCAGTTTTAATACTAAACATCTTTCTATACTCTCTGTGATAACACAGAACTTAATTTTGGCTTAAATCACGAGAAGTGTTACCTCTTGTCCTCTTCAGAGGTAGAGAAGAGAGGCCTGACTACCAGAGTACTGCTTGGACTGAAGGATCTCATTACCTACCGCACATTACCCTTTTTAACAAGATATCTGTGTGTCATTTTCTTTTATTCTTTAAATTTAATGCACCTCACATGGTCTGGTATACTAACGAAATCCTGCTGGAGATTATTAAATAATTTCATCATGTGAATTACACACTAACATCATCTTGCACTGAACTCTTACCCACAACCTCCAATTCCAATAGGGACATGGTTTTAAAAAACTAAAAGAAAGCCTCACAGAGGGAGAATGGGACACCAAACCTCCCTTTATCCAAATTTCTTTTCACTAGTTTCAGGCAGAGAATACATCTGTAAAAATGCATAACAGACATACATGTAAGGGAGGGGGTATATTTTACAATTTCAATTTCTCCATTAGAGAAAAGCCTCATGCAGAAGTTAAGGTTGCATAAGCAATCCTAACAATGCCTCCTTGTGCCTATGCAATAGTTTTTAATTACATGATCACATATGACTCCACATGACCCCATCTCATTCACATGCAGGCAACACAAACAAACAAAGATGAACAGTGAATGAGGCAGGAGTTGAGGATCCTTGCCTAATGAGGGCCAACTTCTGTTTGTACTAAGTCTAAATATGTACATAGATGGAGCTTCTGATTTTAGATTTTAACTGACAAATATCAATTAAATACCCCCAATAAAACAAATGAAATCAGTGTTTATCCAACAAACACCTGAAAAATACTGGAAATGTTCCTTTCTATAAAAGGACTTGTCTACATGGAGCAGAAATGCTGACTACAAAGGTGTGACTTCTAAAGCACACTAACGGGTCGTGCATTAATTGGTCCATGTAGATCCTGCTGGTGCATGCTGAAGGTTCCAGAGTGCACTTTAACATTAGTGCTGTTTGAAACAGTATTATGTTAAAGCACACAAGGTAATATTACAAAGATTACTCATTACAGTATATATGCATTATGAGTAATAAACATTTATATTACAGTGCATATAAAGAGAAAGACCCCCAAAAAACAACACACTTTTGGATATCCACATAAAACTCAAATCACTAGAAAATGAACAGAAATCCTAGTTATGCAGTAGAGCCAAATTTGGCTTTCAGAGCAGTTTGGATGGTACACAGTGAAAGAAGTAGGGGTGCACTCTATGAAAACAGAGGAGTTATTTAAAAAACTGGTGAATTTTAAGAAGAGATTTAAATTAGAAATTAATGTAAATGCCAGAACTCCTTTTAGCACAGATAGTTTTACTGTGTGGAGCCTCCCTTCACTTGTTTTCAGAAGGTATTTCAAAGTAAATGTCACACCATTGCAATCACTATGCACCGCACAGTAAAGGTAGCAGGGGCTCTGAAGATATTGTGTGTGACCTTATAATTATAAGGAGAAATTAATCTGCACAAGAAGGTAGTCAGAAGTGGTGTTGGCAACATTAAATAAAACCTAGATTAGGAATATCAGGACTACTATTTCCTTACTGAGTGCTTAACCATGCAAAAGTTAATTATTCCTTCAGAGTTCAGGAATACGTAAGTACTTAACATTTCAATCCTTGTAAATTTTATATATGTTTTGTACTTTACATTTTCAGAGTGCGGTTTAATACTATGCATTACTGGCATCAAGCCTCAGGACTTACGCGATAACCTCTAGCAAAGGAACTCTGCAAGGAAGTCCTATGCATGTCCTGGTGATTAGTTACGAGCGTATGTAAATACCCAGGAGTGGCTGCAGCAATCTTGACATGAGGGACAATTCTTGCCTCTTTTGGCATTCCCCCAACTCCACTAGTAGCTGCAGAATCTTCAAATAGAAGCAAGACCACCACTTCAACTGAAGGCCGGGAGAGTTTTTTTTTTTTTTTTTTTTAAAAGATTCCTTGGCTCAAAGTTCTGGTCCCAACTGCAACTGGCGCTGCTGCTAGCCTCTTGCTGGGATACATCCCATCCATCCACAATGAAGGATGAGAAGATGGAAAAATACAGTTTCTATCTACAGAAAAACTAACTGCACAAACAGATCATAAAACCCTATTATAACACTCCCCAAATCACCACTGAGACCTTTTTTACACATTCACATACATGAAAACAATCTGGCAAGAAACCCAGAAAACTTTATCCCCACCCTCTATTAACAATTATTTCTATTATCTGAAAACATGGAAGATATCAGAAGACTAATTTTCTTCAGTGAAATCACGTTTGGGTAGAGATCATGGCACAGCAAACTAAGCAGTGAAGTTAGTGCCCTTGCTTTGTTTTTAGCAGACACCTACATCTAAATGAATTAACTAAACGAGAAAGAATAAAATCCTTCCCCCCCTTAGTATTCCCAGCAGGAACATATATTAAACACAGAAAACAATGACAGACGGTATATTAGAATTTAAGTCTATTTCTTTTCCAAAGAGAAATCCTGTATTCATTCTCATACAGCTTAGGCCAACATTATGAAGCCCTTTGGTACCAGGAGCCAGATTTCTTGGACAGTAAGCAAACAAACAATAGTGGCAAACTCTCCAGACTCACCAGCAGCAGAGGTCAAGAGATCTGGAATATTGTGCTGAGAAAAAAAAATGAGTAAGTTCAAATGATGAGAAGCATTTCTCACCATATAAAATACAAGTTGTATCTGAAAAGACGACCTCTTCTGGGTTTGTTTTTAATTAAAATGGGCATTTCTGTGCCTCCTGCTGGTAAAATAGTAGATATCTTGCTGAAGTGACAATACTGATATTATAACAAGTGGTTTGTTTTTTTAAAAAGAATGCTGTATTTGGTTTCAAAGGATTCTATATTCTCACCTTGTGTGCCCCCATCAATGCCCGAAGCCTGGCAGCCCAACCGATAGGGGGCTGTCTCAACCAAGGTACAGGTGCAATGCGGGATGGGTGAGTTTGCCGGTCCCTGTGGCCTGGTCTACCCGGTAGGGGTGGCGGAGACTGCCCATAGGTACACCCAGCCAGTCAAAGTGAACGGCATAGCGACCACTGCTCTAGTGGACTTGGGGAGCGCCGTCACTCTGGTCTCAGGGAAACTGGTAGGCCAGGACCAGCTGTCCCTGGCCAAACACACTGGGATAACCTGTATGCACGGCGTGGTCAATTTGTACCCAACCACTTCGGTCCAGATTGGGATTCAGGGACGGGCCACGAGGGTAACTGTCGGCGTTGTCCCGAAACTTCCCTACCCAGTCCTCATAGGCCGGGACTTCCCAGGGTTTGGGTCCCTACTCCCTGATGGGTAGCGACCCTGAGATCAGGAACGAGGACGCCAATGGTTATCCGACCCAAGTAGCTCAACCCCATGGTGTTGAGCAGGGGGGGAGGGAGGATATGTGGTAAAGTCAGACCAGATGGCCACAGAAGGGCATACCAGGGCCAGTATTTGAGCCCAAGAATGCTAAAAGCCCTTTTCCCTGCAGGCAAAGGAGAGATTTCTGCAGGGCAATTACAGACACCTGGACCAAATGAAGGGATACTTCAGGTGTACTTAAACCCTGCCTTCCCTAAGGGAAGGGGGGGAAGCACAGGAGGAGGAAGCTTCCAGAAGGCTTGTAGCAGCTGGAGCTAGGAGACAGGGCTTCTCTGCAGCCAGAGGAGCAGAAAAGGGGAAAACCCTTAGCCCCAGCCGGCAAGAGGGAGCCAGAGTTAGGTACCTCCCCGATGACTCCCTGGCCCACTACAAAGGGTGGAAGCACGAGACCCACTAGGGTGAACCTGGCTGTTTGCCACAGTATATACATAACATGAAAATTGTTGTGTGTCTTATAATATCTTTGAGATTAAGTTCAGGGTGAATAAAAATATTTTTTAAAAATTCAATTTACTTACTTGAAAACTTAAAATCAGATTTTTTATTTACAAGTTGGTAGTTCATTTTCTTTCCATTTTATAGTCTAGAGTGCTAAAGGAGACTTCTGAAATTCTACTAAAAATTAGGACAAACAAATTCAGATTAGGGATTCTATTTCTACTAAGAAAATTCACATTTAAAATGTTTAAGTTCCTACATATGGTCTCTATCAAAAATAAAAATAAATTTCCCACTGGAATAGTGCGATTCCCAACTAAAGTGAAACTCAGAAACAGTGGTTATTAGTACCTTTTGTATCCTACCACTAACTGATTCTGTGCAGATAAAGCCAACAAGGAATGAAGGTTATTAAAATTAATTTGAGAGGAATTGTGACCATTGAAGTTTTAAATTAAATTTAATCTTCAAAGTTAGAATATGAGAACTAGAAAACCTATGACAAATTTAGACAGAGGTCTGAGGTCATTGTGATTTGTGACAATATTTGTGTCAGAAAATCTTACTCTATATAATACTTAGCTGAAACAAGGATAGGACCACTTGACTGCTTACACTCTTATCCATGTGACAGGGTGATGTTGTGCCCAGGCACAAATTGATGTGAGGAGTTCCCAGAGCACAGGTTGTTACATACTACAAGTACTATGGAAACTAGAAGCTGCTGTTGGAGAGGGAGTTCTAACAGAAGTCATTAGAAATGTATGTAGGTAGAATACCTACACAGAGGAGGAAACAGCATGCATCAGAATCTGTTAAATACAGTACGTATAGTGCAGGAAACCCTAGGAAAATTTTTCAAGTCCCTGTTGGGCCACAAAACTAGTGATGCACAATGTCTACAAGCACCATGCATGAATGAAATACCATAGAAGATAACAGCTGGGGAAAATCAAGACTAGGAGACTGTGTGTAACAAGTTGTAAACTCTCTCTGAGCAGTAGGTGAACAACTATGAAACGTAACATTCTACTCTTAAGCATTTGCTGCCCTTTGAGGAGGAGCCGTCAGAAAATGAACTTTGAATAGCCTCATTTCCATATGGCACCCTTATCATCACCCCCTACACCATCAAACTGGGGGGTAAAGGCAAACGTGCCAATTAAGCAAGAACCTTGCACTTGGGGACAAAGAGTAGTCTTAAAACCACCAAAATCCAGCGTTTGTAAATTGTCTTCATAGACTATCTGACCATTCAAATCAAGCCTACGAACATGCTCTGCAATACTATTATCAAACAACCCACTAGTCCCCTCCCTTCTCCCATCCCATTTGTGGTTGCAGCTGTTCTCTCACACTGCTAATGTTACATGTTGCTTTTTGCATGTGGACACAAAAAGGAAACATTTTCATCACTTCACTGTTCATTACAATTGCTCAGACTGTTACAAACAGACAATGAGCACCATGAAAGAAACACTGCTAAAGGTTTCACACTGTTTAGGGTGTCCTAAATTAACAACTAAAATGTAGGAAGAGGATGGGAACTAGGGAGAAAAGTGCTTTTCCAATTTATCACAATCCTGATTCTGAAGTTATAAAACTCTTATTCCTGGAAGAAAACTAGAAATTCACAAGAACAGCCGTGTTCACAATCCTCCCCAGTGGGGGCGGGATGAGAGGGGGGAGACCATATCTAAAATTTTGCCATGAAAACCCTCTATCATAACACCCTTCACAGTAGTTTCAAACTTCACAAGAGTAGCTCAATAAGCAGACTTTGAACACTGGAGAGCAGCCACAAAATAAGATCACTCAAGCATTAGGACTTGACTACACACAGTTCAATGAGATCAATGGAAGTTTATTCAAGTCACTGAAAACTTACTTGTGTAGAATAGTTATACTGGTAAAAAAAAAAATACCCACTTTACTGAACATTTTTTATAATGATCTAGTTAAATCAGTGCAAAAACTAGGTATAGACAAGCCCTTAATACATCAAACACAATATTGCAGGCATTTATTTACTATAACAATGGTAAGACTGAACTTTCATGCTCTTCAAGTTTAAAGTGGGGATATCAAAGCACCTTTCAAGAACGATGCTCAAAGTTGAAATAATCATAATGGATGGGGAAACTGAGGCAGAGAAATTTTAAAAATTGCCCACAGTCAAAGTCCGTGGCAGTTAGAAACAGAAACTCATCTTTTGACTCACTGCTCAATTCTAACCACCCTATCTTTTAACAATATCAGCAAGATAATGGAAAATTGCAGTAGTCATTTTCCATTTCTTATTATGGAAATGAGCGTTAGAATTATCCAGAACCTATAGGGAATTCCATGGTCTAATTCCATCTTCTGAAGTGTCTACATTTACAGAAGTGTTTACAAAACAATCTTACATCCATATGTTATTACAATATGTTTTAGAGCAACTACAGTAAAGTGCTATTAGTTATAAACAGTTTACAAATAAAAATGCATACTATCACGTTTAATCTAAAGGATTAACGCACATTACATTATAGCAGTCTCCGCAGTAATAGCAGGGGGTGGCTTTCACCCATAACCTAGGAAATATATAGTCTGATCCACAGAGCAAGTCCTTGCATTGAGCAAGTATCTAATTAGCAAGGTATATTAAAACCTTCATCCTGTATTACAAAAAAGACGAAGGAAGCAAAAGGATCGTACTGAGACACTAATATTCCACCACTTACAAGCATCACACCTAGAAACAGGCATATTGCAGGACTCTGTGTTGAAGACTAGAGTCATTTGTACTGCAGGACAGGACACTACAAATGTTTTAAATAAAACTTAACATCGCAGTAGTGAATGAAGACTCCCTAAAGCATCTTTATAGCTAAGAAGATTTCTGATGGAGAAATGATTTCAAGTGATTTGACACCCCACCATGACCCAAAAGTAGTCACGCTCGATACTCCAGACTGCTATTTAAGTTACAGCATTAAGATAATTTTAAAAACTAAAATAAGAAAATTATGTTTTCAAGTGTGATCAACTGCTACGCTACTTTCTCATGACCCACTGAAGTCAGGCCCCTTATTTGACTAATATTGATTGGCTATTTTTCTATCTACAACTCATTTTCTTCTATTCTGTATTTTGGAGGTGGGAGCAAGGGCATTAAGAATACAGTTCAAGTTCTCCTTGTCTGTACTCCCTTCACCCTGTTCTATCACCAACCCCCAATTTATCCTTGATTTCAAGTGATGCCAAGTCTCATTTCTTGGGCTGCCTGGCAACAGCATTTTATTTAGCTTGCCCTCCTTGAATCCACAAGTCTCCCCTCCTTTCTAAATATTCCAGCAGGGTTGTGTAACAGCTGATACTGTTGGCTTTGTTTTTATTAAAAACCTTCCCAAAAGAGATCTTTAATTTAGTACAGGATAAGTGTGTGTCTCTAGCCACTTTTTTTGCCTAACTATTTCTCAAAGTAGGTCTATTAGCTTTTTTTAAACACTGCAAATCGCTCTTAAAAAAACAAAATACAACTTTTGCTTTCCTAGGTATAAAACAAACAAGTTAGTGCTACTAGAGACTATAAAATGGTAAATTAGTTTTAAAATAAAAGAAAAAAGCTGCCTTAACGCCCCACGCATTCAGAACCATGATCTTCTTTAATATGAAACAGAAAGCAGTCCCCACAGCTCCAAATCAAGAACAGTTTTACAAGTGTGAAGCAGTGATCCAATGACAGTAATTTTACACTCTTCATTTCCTTATTTTTTGTGGGTCCAAGCCAGACATTTGGCATTACTTTCACAGTTATATGCGTGTTAATATGTCCCATAATCAGTACATAAGTAATGTTCTTAGCAGACCATGATTCTGGGAACTACTCTGGCACATTAAAGAGTATTCCACCCATGACAATCTATACGAAAATCTTCCCTAGAAAATACAAACAGCTTTCCAGACTCAATGGAGCTTTAAACTAACTCATTTCAGATACTGGGATTTTAAGTTCAGTACCTGGCGGATAGTGGAGGAGTTAAATTAAAATCCCAGTATCAGAAATGAGCTACTGTTTAAAGAGAGGAAGCAATTAAAACTGGACAAACAGAACTGTATCTAACCGAGTGGAACCTTAAAAGATTTTATGTGGAAGGTAACAGAATATCAGGAGTGTTTTTGGTTGCTTTGTTTGGGGGTTTTTTTTGGGGGGGGAGGAGGAGGAGGAGGGAGAGGGAAAAGAAGCTTGTAGATTTATATCACTATGAAGCTTCATTTACTAAAGTCAGAATATCCTGCCTGTTTATGCCAAAAATCAAGATGAGATACTCTAAAGGAAGTAATCACACCAGTGTAGGGTATGCCTCAACTAGGATTTTTCTGTTTTTAAAAGAACACATAAAATGTGCCAGCCAACACGTTTTAACACCCCATTATACAGAGCAAGCTGTATATTAACACAAGATGGGAAGATTAAATCTTAGGCTTCATCTATAATTCACTTTGACCAGCTAGATTGTAGCTGCTAGAACATGTTAAAATACAACTTGTCCTAGCTACACTACAATTTTCATCATTTTAAATGCACACACACTTCATGCTTATATGACAATATACACCTTCAATATTGTCCTCTACCAGTACCACTGAAAGGAGAAGGAGCCTACAACACAATATGGTTCCTTCTTCATAAGCCCACAACAGATCTTTTCCCTCACCCTTCCCCCAAACTTGATTATACAATGGAGACTAGTAGTGGAGAGAATCTATCACTATCACTGTGAAAGCTTTATGCATGGAACACCAAATCTGCAGGATTGAAGACACCATCCTGCTTGGGAAGGTAGAGGGGGGACTGTAACATGCTACTGTCCTTTTCAAGCACCATTTGCCATATTTAACTAGTTAAATACTCCATGAGCTGTATATTTACCATAGTTACATTATCAAAAACATTCTACAGCCACCTCCCCTTCCATTATCTATTCTAGGGAAGTCAATTGTGTCTACCACTCTGGTATCAAACTGTAGAGATTAGATACCACAGATTAGAAATGTGGGATATTCCAGAGAAGTGAAACAAGTTTTTAGGTTTATGATGTATTTGTGTTTCATGTCTAATTCTTTTCCTTTTATTCATTTATTTTGTTTCTCTCTTTTTGGCTGCTCTTCACCCCAGATATTACCTAGCCCACTCACTCTCTCTCTTTTTTTTTTTTTTTTTTTTAAAAGAAAGATCACACTGGTCACCCATTCCCCTCTCTGGAAATTCTGAACTAATTCTCTTCTAACCCCTTTTGGGGAAAAAAAGTTACCCCCAAGGAATCTGTCCTGGCTAGTATAAAAAATGTTTAGCTGCTAAATACCTCACTCAAACTCTTGTGTAGACACAGCAAGTTGTACTTTGGCACATATTAGCTGACTGAGTTGAACTTTAGCCAACCAGCTATCACATCAACTTACATCTTTCCTGGTCTACACTAGCATTTTAGAATATATTAGCTAATCGCAAACTTTTTTTTTTTTTTTTTTTTAAATTAAACAACATTCCTACTTTAGTCAAGACAAATCCTAAGGCATCAAACGAAGTGTTTAGCTATCTTGGGGCTGTCGACTGAACTTTTGTGATTCCTAGGTCCTTCTCAAAAGCTGCCAAGTGTATAAACTGTTCCCATTATTTACTCACAGATTAACAGTTGGTAAATTGGTCCCATGGAATCACTAAAGAATTTTCCTTATAACCATTTCCCTTGCTTTAAAAAAAGCCGTCCATTTCCCTCCATTCCTGAATGAATGTGAGAACTTCCTGCACTCAGAACAACATGAATAGACCTGGCAACTAGTCAGGGAGATAGTACAGGCCTATGAATGCTCTGAATTCAGCTTCTGTGTAGCCGCTAAATTAAAGGAATTCAGGAGCTTCACAAAGGCTTGGCTATTTAATGGATTCAGCCCATTATTTTATAATATAATTAGGCAGCATACGAAAGAAAGCCTTTTCCAAGTGGCTGTGCTGAACAAGCAGACCCAGTGACTTCTCCTGACATTCTCCCTTTTTCTTGAGATGATGTCATTATCACATTTCTGTAAATGTTTAAGGAAAGAGCTAACTGCAATCTTCGACAGTCACTCTTTACCTGCAAGGAGAGAGTCTTACTAGTGAGCTTTTAGGTTGTTTAAACGTCTTCTTGTCATTTTTTAATTCTACTCCTCTATGTACACTGGGAAACTTCCACCACATTCCCCGACAAGATACAGTAGCAAGTCAAAATGTATCCTCAATCCCTCCCCCAGAAATATATTAATTTTTCTTTGAACATGTACACAGTAAAAAGGGGAGACAAATTGTGGGTACCCTTAATATATATTAAAGTGTGCATAATCAGAATCTATTATAACTTGAACAGCTCTTCTCCACTAGCCCCTAAGCAGCAAGCAAGCAAGTTAAAAAAATGAAAACGCCTATTCCCTTTCAACAATTTACTGACCTCACAATTCTCTACTCTTTTTCAAAATCTGCAAGTCTTGCTCACAAGTCAAAGTCACCTAATGATAAATAGTATATTTAGACCCAATATCAGCAAGGCTATGATCTTTGTTTATCACCAGGAAGAGGCAATCCCCCAATGCAAACAAATAAAGTGACTTCTGTTCCATACCTGATTTGTAGCCATACTGACAAGGGTCAATGAGATCTGAAGCAACCAGGATACTGTGAAAATTCCCTCACCACAACCTTTTCAATCATCTTAACCCAAAAATGGAGACCACAGTAAATGGCCAGATCACAAGCATGAAGCAAAGGTTTCCGTGCAGTGGCCATACACTGTTTTACTTAATGGAGTATGACAATGTGCCTTCCCCTTTAAGGGGGCACTGACAATCTCTACCAACACTGGGGTTCACCAGCTTGAGCACAGGTTGTCACCAACTGCCCCCAATATTTCTAGCACCATTGAAAAGCAAAATCCTGAGGAGAAAGTGACAAGCAAGACATTTCAAGGTTTGCCCCAATACCCATTTATACGTAATCTGTTAAACTAGGATCTTATATTGTCCCTCCTATTCAATGGAAAGCTGTCCATTCAATGTTCATTAGCCTGCACTCTACAGCAGCAAAAATTTACAGCTGATGAAACCCCATTTAGTGCTTGGCTTACAGCAGAAGGTTCAACTCATCCGGAGCTGCTGCATTTATTCATGTCAATCCTATATTTAAATCACAGCTTTTAATTTTCAGCAACAAAGAATGAGCAGGCATCAATATTAAGGAGGCTAATTTTAAAATCATAACGTCCATCCACACGAGATGTAGACGTTAGCTACCAATGTCTAACTGACTCTCTAACAGCTCGACTTCTTGCACCAAAGAAGTTTGCCAGTCAACTCCTGATGAGAGATTTTGTATGTAATTCACATCCACCTCATTTATTTAAACGAAGGTCATGTCACAACCATGTCAGGAAGGTTCAACGTGAAATTCAGATGTAAACTGCTAGCTAGAGTTGCCAAAGCTCTGCTGCTGAACAGGGGACAATGGGAATAGGATGCTTTAGCTTGAGTCCTCCAGTCTTAGGCAACAAGGAAGTGTGCTCTGTTGAAGCCTTTCAAGTCAGTATACAGGGTTTGAAAACCCTGAAGAAACATTTCCAAACCTACAAGACCAGTACCTCTGATTATCTAAAGGAGGTGTGTGTCAGACCTTCACAGAATCTCAGAATCATAGGACTGGAAGGGACCTGGAGAGTTCTCAACCTGCAGCCTAATCAGCACATAGCTGGGACCCATGTGCACATAGAATGGACAATGAATGTGACGGAAGGGAAAAAGTTTATCTCCGAGCTATAGAAACTTTTACTGATTTTTGGTGCGAATGTATTCACTATTCTCTCATAGAAAACTAATTTTTTCATGAACAGCATACAATTCTCAACACTCAGTTATCAATGGGGGAAAACAGAACTAAAAAAACCCCCCAAGATTTCAGTTCCAGTGACTGACTAGACTCAAATCATGTTGACTTAACTCAACAGCACCACCACTCACGAATCAGAGGCAGACACTTCACTATCTATACCAAAACAAAACAGCAGAGGGCAGCTGTCTAGCCACTGGAAAATTATCCAAGCCTGCAACATTAGACATCGATTCGGCAGCAAAGAAAATCCTCCCCATTAATAGAAGTTAGTCACACATGTTACCAAGAAAAATAAGCTTAAACTGCAGTGGAGGTTGAGACTGTAGTATTATATCAGACAATTAAGAACCAAGGGACATACAAATTTAAAATCAATCTTAAAACATTGAAATATTGAAATATTTCTGCTGCCAATCCAATAGCATTTACTCTTCTCTCTGGCAACACCAGCCTCCACCTCTTTCATACCTACTTTACAAAAATGTTTTGAAGGTCAAGTATTTTTGGAGTTTTAGGGCTTTAAGAACCACAACACAATCTATGGCTGTTAACATCTTACATTTCAGTGAGCCACTGCTCGTAAAGTATCACAAATACTACCATGTCTATGTAGTGCTATGTCTATGTAGACAACCCCAAAATTCTCTCTTTTTCACCGTCATCTACAGTTCAGAATTCTGGCCTTCAACTGAAGACTTCCAAGTGTCTGATGTTAATTCTTTTAGAACAAATCTTCCCTATCAGATTATGATTTAGGGCTACTGTTGTGCATGTAGCCTTGCAAAACAAAATGCCAAGGCATATAGGTAAGCTTGCTTGACAGAAAAAAAAACAAAACCCCAAGATATGAGCTCAAAGCTTGGATACTTAACACCCAAAGGCTCCTTGGAGGACAAACCACTTACTTACAAGTTTAGTAAAGTTGTGAGCTAGGGAAGCCTGCACATAATCCATCAACACCACCATGGTAGATGGGAAGTGCATCAGAAAAAAAAAACTCCACACTAGTCTCAAAACTGATATATGCCTATAAGGCAGAGGTATTCAAGTTGTTCCATCAGCTAAAAGCAACACTGGCATCTTGTCAAGAGCCCAGATTGCAGCCATCTTCACCTTCAATCTGAAACTGCTCAGATTATGATTAACATTATGTGATGGGGGGGTACATCTCTGATGTGTTACAGACGTGAACCATCCCAAACTTGGGCAGTAGATAAAGGAGAAGGAGCCTGATCCAGAAAATAAGCTTCAGTGTGATATCAGCCCTCCAGCCAGTACATGGAAGCCACACAGGATACAATCCAGTTTCACAAATATCAGAAGATTCAAGTCCTTACTTATCAAAAAAGGCTATGACTGATGACTATGACTTATTGCTCTGCGTAACGTACAGCAGAAAGTACCATGGACAATGCCACATTACTCTTTTTTCGAGTCAATTTAGTCCCTATGCATCCTACAATAAGTAGTCAGCTCTACAATGAGCGATCACGCTGCTAACTTGTGCAAAAGTTAAAAATCTACTTTTAGTTTACATTTACACAGTTTTGAATCACAACCTTAATGTAGTCTAAAAATACTGCTTCCTCTTTTCCATCCGATTATAATTTGCTTCAAGAGACTCTCTGTTGGGGTTGAGTGAGAAAGACCAAAAGTGTTTACTTGTCAAAGAAGAAATATCACTACATAAAAGGTCTAGTTAGGAGACTGCCTCTATGACTTGATTAATCTTTAAACGTTAAAACTATATAAGGTTCCCAATAAATTTCACATTAAAGGCCATCTGTGGTCCACATAAAAATCAAGTAATAATTCATACGAGGTTTTGATTTTTCTACTTTATTTACCTCTAAGCAAAAAAGACGTATCAAACTAAGTATCAAGATGCTGTTTAAGCAACTCAAGCACAACACAAATGCATAACTTTTCCTCACTAAAATAAGGAAACAGGGTGGGTATTGTCTTGAGTAACTGAAGTTATAGAAATTAGAATTACAAAGTGCTCCTATCTTCTAATGTGTTTACAACAATTCTGCTTTGACTAGAATACCCACTAGAAAGGGAGAGGTCCTCCATTTATTTTAGTTATAGGTAGGTCTTACTATCACATTCCCTTTGGGTCAAAACGGGATTCCTACTTGGGATATAAACAGATAAACCAGCCTGCATTCAGATTATATAATATATCTTTAAAAGCATCAATTATGTTTAAGAGATTTTATGCATATTAGGTCTACTGCTTTAGGGCCTGATTCTGAAAGCAGCAGCAAATATTCAAGCACCTCTTGGGATCCATCCAAGTCTTTTCAAATAAAGTTAGCACAACAGTTTGAGCGCTTTCAGAAGTAAGGAATGGGTTAAAGGAGCTGAATTAATTTGCTTCAATATAAACCTGGAAACAGAATGGAAAAAGACTTATGACCCCTATTCCCTACCCTGAGGCATAGAGAGCCCAATACAGCTACAGGTGACCTACAGAAAAGGGATCATCATCTTTCCCTCCTAATATCCTCATTTGGGGATTGAACCTACGCTACTACCTCACTGGTTTTTAGACACATGGTGCATATGCAGAGGAAGGAGAAAATATCTAACTCCTTAATAATCTGAGTTACATGCATGAATGGATGAGGGGACAGCAAGACCTAGGTTTATTTATAGTCAAAGCATAATCTGATTCAAAAATTGCTTTGTACTGTAGCAGAATGGATATCTCAGATCCTTGATGAAATACATTACTTGGCTTAGATAAAGGTTCATATCCAATAAATATTCGGCTGCTCCTCAACATTCACAGAAGAGCAACAAATTATTATCCTGCAATAGCTCTATTCCATTCCACTCTCTCAGTGGAAAAACATTTATGTTCAAGAAAGTTTTTAAAACAATATTTCTCTTATAGGAAAGAAATCTGTTATGAGAGTCTGGTGTTTAAAAGATGTTCCCAAAATAAGTACACTTAAAAAGACATGTTGATCCTACAACTCTAGGAAGGGCAGCTAAACACAGAAGTGAGAATTTTGGAAAATGGTGCGGGGGGAGGGGGGGGAGAAGAAGAGGTGGCAGCTGTGGAGGTTGAGGATTTTTTTGTGTTTTGTTTTTGGTTGAGAACTCTGGGCGGGGTTGGCATGGTATTTACCAGAGGTGGCTTTTACTAGGTAAAATTCATGGTTTTTACTGCCCCCATGAAAAACTAAATTAGTCCAACCTTAAGACATTTTCTATTTTTAAAACTGTTTTGTTAATGGACACCACATTACATTAGTTTTAGTAATGTATTCAAGTTGTGGTTACATAAAAGACAGATTTGTAGATGGAGGTTTGCACAAATAAAAAGTAGAACTGCAGTGGGCATAATACTAATATTTAATAATACTGAGCATTGGAATGTCTGAATACATTTTGTTTTGGTATTTTTCTCAAGAAAGTTATACACATGACTCATTTCAATTTCAGTAGTACATCTACAAAACTCAAAAGCATTTGATTATATGAAAATGACAATAATTCAGAGTTGTAGGCTTGAAGCATTAAGCAATCAGAAGCATGCAGAGTTGCAGACTGCCAGTCCAGGTCCATTTGGCCATGTAACATTCTGTAACAGACGACCAACTTTGATGTAGTGGATAGACAGAGCCTATTCCTCAGTTTTGAATGGAGATCCCCAAAGTCTGAAAAGATTTGTTCTGTGCTTGCTGAACTTGCTGGACATTGATGCAATTATTTTTTCCCCAGTTTCCCAGTGTGAACTGGGCTTAAACTGGTATTTATCAGCACTGTGTCCTAAACTAGTTTTTCCCAGAAAATTGTCAACCTGACTATGGGCCTGATCCAAAGGCCAAGAAAGTCAAGTGAAATACTGACTTCGGGCTATTAGTCATTCAGTGTCTGATCTCGGGAATACGAATTACAGGACCAAATTCACCTTTGACAACTCCCAGATGGAGTTATACACACTTAAGCCAGAGGTCAGTTTCATGCATAATTCACACACTTTGTCTAGAAAGACAAGGGCACATGTATAGTATGGTTTTTAGGGTAAGAACAAAAGAGTGAAAATAGTACAATTAAATGCAATTTAAAAGATTTCTACTTCTGAATATTGGTTTGAAAGTTTTACCAACTGTGTAAAAACAAATTGTCAACTGTCTCATATTAAGGAATTCTTGACCACATTTGGGAAATGAATATTTTCAGCAAAAAAAGTAAATCAAATCAATCCAAGGCCACAAAACCCAGTTGGGAGAAGTTTTAGTTCCCTAGCACTAGAAAATCTGCAGGACAGGTGTGCTGCATTTTCAAATTCAGCAATTCCTCACTCCAGGCAACATCATGTTGATTTTAGAGACAGATTGTTTCTATTTAAATGCAACATTATACCTTGACTTTAGCAAAGCTTTTGATATGGTCTCTCACAGTATTCTTATCAGCAAGTTAAAGAAGTATGGGTTGGATGAATGGACTATAAAATGGATAGAGAACTGGCTAGATCATTGGGCTCAAATGAGTAGTGATCAATGGCTC
The DNA here is from genome assembly GCF_026122565.2 of Emydura macquarii macquarii. NCBI lineage: Eukaryota > Metazoa > Chordata > Testudines > Chelidae > Emydura > Emydura macquarii. The sequence continues at coordinate 560,192 of NW_027132962.1, forward strand.
CATGTCTAGCTGGCAGCAGGTCACAAGTGGAGTGCCCCAGGGGTTGGTCCTGGAGCTGGTTTTGTTCAGCATCTTCATTAATGATCTGGAGGATGGGGTAGATTGCACCCTCAGCAAGTTTACAGATGACACTAAGCTAGGGGGAGTAGTAGATACCCTGGAAGGTAGGAATAGGATGCAGAGTGACCTAGACAAATTGGAGGATTGAGCCAAAAGAAATCTAATGAGGTTCAACAAGGACAAGTGCAGAGTCCTCCACTTAGGATGGAAGAATCCGATGCACAGCTACAGACTGGCTAGGCAGCAGTTCTGCAGAAAAGGACTTGGGATAACAGTGGATAAGAAGCTGGATATGAGTCAGCAGTATGCCCTGGTTGTCAAGAAGGCTAATAGCATATTGGGCTGCATTAGTAGGAGCACTGCCAGCAATCGCGGGAAGTGATGATTCCCCTCTATTCGGCATTGGTGAGGCCGCATTTGGAGTATTGTGTCCAGTTTTGGGCCCCCCCACTACAAAAAGGATGTGGAGAAGTTGGAGAGAGTCCAGCAGAGGGCAACAAAAATGATTAGGGGGCTGGAGCACAAGACTTATGTAGAGAGGCTGAGGGAACTAGGCTTGTTTAGTCTGCAAAAGAGAAGAGTGAGGGGGGATTTGATAGCAGCCTTTAACTACCTGAAAGGGGGTTCCAGGGAGGATGGAGCTAGGCTGTTCTTAGTGGTGGCAGATGACAAAACAAGGAGCAATGGTCTCAAGTTGCAGTGGGGGAGGTCTAGGTTGGACATTAGGAAAAAGTTTTTCACTAGGAGGTGGTGAAGCACTGGAATGGGTTGCCTAGGGAGGTGGAAGAATCTCCATCTTTAGAGGTTTTTAAGCTGCGGCTTAACAAAGCCCTGGCAGGGATGATTTAGCTGGGGTTGGTCCTGCTTTGAGCAAGGGGTTGGACTAGATGACCTCCTGAGGTCCCTTCCAACTCTAATATTCTATGATTATTCAAGTAGCAACGTTTTTAAAAATGGAGGGAAAGATGGTTTGCTTTATTCGAATTCTTCCAAATTTGTTATATCTGCAGCCACACTACCTACAGTTGTGACGACACAACGTCTTAACTGAACAGGGTCAGGTCTAGTTAGTACTGGAATGGGAGATCACAAAAGAAAATCCAGGTTGTAAATCCAGGTGCATGGCATTGTTGAGGAAGAAGCCGTACTATCTTACAGTTAAGATTCAACATGGGATCACAGTTATTGTTATTTTTCAAAAAAGGTACATTAGCATGGGCATTATAGCAAATTACAGTTTGGATGGTTATTCTGCCTACCAAAATTACCCCTGGAATTTCAACTAGACATAGGATTGTTATTCATTTCCAGCCCACAAGTGTTGCTTTGTGCTGTTAAAACAGCTGTCACATTCCAGCAGCAATTGATGCTGTTCATTGTATGCATGTGTAATGTAGTTTATATTTATAACATAACATGCTTTGTGGTAAAAGAATAGATTAGTATATTTAACTTTATTATGCCACAAAATAAAAACTGAAACTGTGGTTTAAGTAACTTAACACCTTCAACTTCAGTGCTGAATGACCGCAGTCCATGTGGGTTTAGCTACACCAATTGGAGGGAAAAAAAGTACTCATTGGATTTTTACATGATATTTGGAAGGCAAGTCCTATATTACACTGTTATATTTGAAGCCCAAAGAGCATAAAGCACTAAATAAAGCATTTCAAAATGAACAAGCAAGTGATAGATTGTGTATTAACATCCCATGGAAGGTAGTTTACCATTAGAATAAGCCGATTGCCCCAAAGTTTCTGAAGGCCAAAAACTTTGTAAGAGTTCAAAAATATTCATTATAGAGGGTTGGTTTGTGGTTTTTTGTTTTTTTTTTTTTAAATGAAGTATATTAATAGTAAGTTGGGTGGTGGAAGTGGGTCACATTTCTCTCATAAGAAAAACCAGGAAGCTGGAACTGTGCTTTTAAATGGCTGCCAGGTAAGCTATCCAAAAATTAGCCTTTAAAAGATGTTAACATGGAGGAAGCATCAGTCTGCTCACTGAAGGCTTGATTCAATTCCCACGGGAGTTGGAATAAGCCCCAACTGCCAAAATCTGTTCCCATTTGAACCGAAGAATTTTTTGCCTTGGACTCCAATGGCATAGAGCACTCTGCTCCCAATTCAAACATAACAAAAGTCCTGCAAGGGTTATTCAAGGTGCACAACCTGCATTTTTGGCCCAGAAGTTAAGGTTGTTTTGTTTGTTTGTTTTTAATTAAAAACACGCAAGAATAAATGTGCTAAATAACTAAATAATAAAAAAGACTACTATTTGGATAGATATTCTGCCTGCCTAAATTCCCCCTGGAATTTCAACTGGACAAAATATTGTTATTCATTTCCAGCCCACAAACATTGCTTTGTGCTGTTAATAAAACAAAAACATCTTTCCATTCATTTTCACTGTCCAAAACAAGAAAAGGGCATGAGATGTGCCTCTGCTGCCGGTTTAAGTAAACTGGATTTTTAAAATTCTCACTTAAGGAATAAAAATATCTTGTCAATTAATTTCTTCTAATTGACTGATCTTTAAAGCCACAGGAAAGTGCAAGAGGTTGACTTGCCAGTAATTTGAAGTGAAAGTATACTTCAAAACTAAACTATTTAATCCAACATGATGTTCTCTCTTGGATTTCCAACACTCAAGGATTTGTTAAGATAAAGTGGAAAACAGTGAAAAAGTACACGGTCTACATTTTCCAGAAAGAAGTCATTTTAAGATAACCCCACAGAAGCATGCACTACAGCTGTTTAAGACTAATTATACAATAAAGAAACTTCCTTTACATTGTCTCATTAGATCAAAGCTAAAGACTTCTCAGTCAATAAAAGCCAGTCACTAATATTATTTTGCATAAAGGCTTTAGTTTCCTTTTGCCCCATTGCTAGTGCCTTTATGAGGCTGTGTTCCCCTTTGACAGATTGTATGGGGCTTCTAATGGAACAGATGGATGTTTTAATTGCAGAGGGTTTTTAAGTACATCAATGATACCATCATCAAGATTGGGTTTATGCACATAACTACAAAAGTGAGAGCTTTTGGGATTTGGAGAAGGGTGAGTCAGAATCTCAGATATTTACAGTGTAAGAAAGCTTGAAGAAACATGAAGAAAAAGAATACTATGTTCCATACTGCATCACTAGTGAAATTCAGCACCTAAACATTCTAATTGAAGTGCTAAATATTTACGGAATATAGCAGTATTTAAAATGTACTTAAAAACAAGTTGTAAGCACTATGGGACTTGCAGCTGTTACATACCAACTCAAGCTACAACAGCATTCCAATGTTATCAGTGTGGCTGGCTTCTCCTCCACTATTTGAAAGGCCTGTTCGTACTGTAACCTTAGCTTCACAACACAAACTACCTGACTAAGTCTTTACATCAACTGAATTAGTGCAAACTAATAGTGATTCAGTCATTTTAACTTGCAAATGTAACTTCAGGAGGTGGACTGAGGCATACCGAGATTAAATGTTTCAGATTCAAACAAGATTAATGGGGTCTGGTCTCACTGAGGTGTGAGGATTTACAAAAGTGTTTTCCCCTACTGCATGAGATACAAATGTGTCCTTTACTCACAAGGGTGAAATGCATGCAAACTGCACAGAGACTATTTAAAAACACTATAAGCCAAAAATCACCAGGCTCAAACTAAATATATATCCCAAATTAAAAAAAAAAAAAAAAAAAAGACAAAAAAAAAAAATGCCACCATGGCTCAAGAGCAGAGAAAAAGAGGAAGTCAGAGGCAAAAAGTCATCCTTTAAGAATTGGAAGTCAAATCCTAGTAAGGAATACAGAAAGGAGCATAAATTCTGGCAAGTCAAATAAAAGTATAATAAGGCAGATCAAGAACAAATTTTAAGAGCAACTAGCTAAGAACACAAAAATTAAGGGCAAAAAAAATTAAGTACATCAAAAGCAAAAAGCCTGTCAAACAGCCTGTGAGGCTAATGGACAATAAAGGTGCTAAAGAAGCACTCAAGGAGAAGACAGCTGTTGGAGAAGATGAATGAATTCTTTGCATCCCGTCTTCACTGCAGGAATCCCCATACCAAAATTATTCTTTTTAGGTGATAGATCTGTGCAACTGTCCCATATTGAGGTGTCAATAGAGACAGTTTCAGAACAAATTGATAAATTAAACAATAAAAAGTCACCAGGACCAGATGGTATTGACCCAAGAGTTCTGAAGGAATTTAAATATGAAATTGTAGAATTACTAACTGCTGAATGTAACCCTATAGCTTAAATCAGCTTCTGTACAAGATGATTGGATGATGGCTAATGTAGCATCTATTTTTTTAAAAAAGATTCCAGAAGGAATCCTGGCAATTATAGGCCAGTAAGCCTAATGTTAATATCTGGCAAACTAGTTGAAACTATAATAAAGAACAAAATGATCAGACAGATCAACACAGTATGTTGGGCAAGAGTCAATGTGGCTTTTGTAAAGGGAAAACATGCCTTGCCAATCTATTAGAATTCTCTGAGGGAATCAACAAGCATGTGGACAAGGGTGATCCAATAGATAAAGCATACTTGGACTTTCAGAAAGCCATTGTCCCTCACAGAAGGCTCTTAAGCAAAGTAAGCAGTCACAGAATAAGAGGAAAGGTCTTCTTATGGATCAGTAACTAATTAAAAGACAGGAAACAAAGAGTAGGAATGAGTGGTCCGTTTTCACAGTGGGTAGAGGTAAATAGCAGGATCCCAGGTACTCCAAGGATCCATACTGGAAACTCTGCTGTTCAACATATTCATAAATGACCTGGAAAGGGGTAAACAGAGGTGGCAAAATTTGCAAGCGATACAAAACTACTCAAGATAGTTAAGTCCAAAGCTGGCTGAAAAGAGTTACAAAAGGATCTCACAAAACTGGGTGACTTGAGCAAGAAAATGACAGATGAAATTCAATGCCAACAAGTGCAAAGTAATGCACATTGAAAAACATAATCCCAACTATACATACAAAATTACCAGGTCTAAATTAGCTCTTACCACTCAAGGAAGATTTTGGAGTCATCGTGGATAGTTCTCTGAAAAACAACACTTAATGTGCTGTAGTAGTCCTCCCCAAAAAAGCTAACTGTGTTAGGAACCATCAAGAAAGGAATATATTTTCTGACTTATCTAACATCCCTATATAAATCCATGGTGCACTCACACCTTGAATACTGCATGCAGTTCTGGTCACCCCATCTCAAAAAAAGATATATTAGAATTGGGAAAAGTACAGAGAAGAACAATATGGGTATGGAACAATTTCCATATGACGAGATGAAAAGACTGACTGCTTAGCTTAGAAAACAAGCAACTAAGGGAAGGATATCATAGAGGTTTATAAAAATCATGAATGGTGTGAAGAAAGTGAATAAGGAAGTGTTATTTACCCCTTCATAGAACACAAGAACTGTGAATCACCCAATGAAATTAATAGGCAGCAGGTTTAAAACAAACAAAAAAGAATGACTGCATTGCATGAAGAAATACAACTGTGGAACTTGTTGCCAGGGATGCTCTTAAGGTAAGTATAACTGGGTTCATAAAAGAATCACAATTTCATGGAGCACAGATCCATCAATAGCAATTAGCCAAGACAGTCAGGGACACAACCAAATGTCCCTAAACCTCCAACTGTCAGATGCATCTGGCACAGGCCATTGTCAGAGATCTGGATGCTGAACTAAATGGATCATTGGTCTCATGCACTACCGCCATTCTTATGTAAGTGACCAGAGTACACACAATTTACATCAAGCTAGAAACAAGAAGGAAAAACAAAAGCAAAGGCAATATCTAGGAAACTTCAGGTTAAAAACCTCTTTTTTCTTTAAAGCAGTTGGTCGGATATTTTTACTTAATGTAACACACCAAAGAGCTCACCTTCTTAAATGACATATTTAGAAAAAGTGAGGTGTGTTACATTAAACAAAATAGTTAAAAACAAAGGCAGTGACGCAAAACCGAAGACAGAGACCTTAATCATACGACTGGAAGGGACCACAAGAGATCTTCTAGTACAGTCCCCTGCACTCAAGGCAGGACTGAGTAATACCCAGACAATCCCCGACAGGTGTTTTGTCATTGGAAATTTTTAAGAGCAGGTTAGACAGATTCCACAACTTTCCTAGGCAATTTATTCCAGTGTTTAACTACCCTGACAGTTAGGAAGTTTTTCCTAATGCCCACCCTAAATTGCCTTTGCCGCAATATAAGCTCATTGCTTGTTGTCCTATCCTCAGAGGTTAAAGAGAACAATTTTTCTCCCTCCTCCTGGTAACAACCTTTTAAGTCCTTGAAAACTTACCCCCCTCTTCTCCCTGCCCCCCTCACCCAACACGCTCCCCTCATCTTTTCTTCTCCAAACTAAACACACACAAACTTTTCAATCTTCCCTTATAGGTCATTTTCTCTAGAGCTTTAATCATTTTTGTTGCTCTCCAATTTGTCCGTAACTTTTCTGAAATGTGGTGCTCAGAACTTGACACAATACTCAGCAGAGGCCTAACCGGCATGGAGTAGAGCAGAAGACTTACTTCTTGTATCTTGCTTAAAACACTCCTGCTAAGACATTTCAGAATGATGTTCAGTTTTTTTGCAACAGTGTAACGCTGTAGACTCACCTTTAGTTTATGATCCTCTATGCCCCAGATTTCTTTCTGCAGTACTCCTTTCTAGGCAGTCATTTCCCATTTTTATGTGTAATAGTACAGTTGTAGTTTTATGGTTATGCTCTGTTTTTAGTGAACTCTGTTTAAGTCCACTAGTGATCCTTAAAGAAAAAAGGGGCCAATATTTTGCTACAGTTGTAGTAAGTTATTCATTCTCTTTACCACAAAGGGGCACAACTTCAAAATCATGGCTTTGACTCTGTGCCTAACACATATGTAAGTCTAGCCAATTCCACATTTGCCACACTCTAGAAAGCCCATGTACCACATAAGGAGGGCCCTACCAAATTCACATTCTATTCTAGTTAATTTCACAGTCACAGGATATGTAAATTGATCAATTTCTCAATTTCAGGTGTTTTCATCTGAAATTTCAGTGTTGTGGGGGGGAGGGGTCCCGACCCAAAATGGGGTTGGAAAGGGGGGGGTCCTCAAACCTGCTGGGGAGGGGGGGTGGCAGCAGGATTGCCACCCTCACTTCCATGTTGCCTTCAGAGCTCTGAAAGCAGCAAGGAGGCGAGTGATCTCCCCTGTGCTGCTGGGATTGGCCCAGCCCAGCTGGGACTAACAGCTAGGGGCCCCCAGCTGGGGCACTCCCAGCAGCACAGGAGATCAGATTTCACAGGGAAGGGCCAATTTCATGGTCCACGACACGTTTTTCATGGCCATGAAATTGGTAGGGTCCTGCACATAACATTAAGTGTCTAAAACCTGTTCCTGCCCACATAGTCAGTTATTGAAGTAACATTAAAATATCCAGCTATTTTTAATCCAGTTAGATCATTCCAGTTGACTAATGTCTTAATCTTCCAAAATTGAGACAAGACTGGAACACTGACATATTTTACATCAAAATAAAGTTGATATAAAGCTGAACATCTTTTTCTCAACACTGCTTTCTAAAAGGTCACATGGGCAAGAAGCATTTCTCAAATAAGATCCGACACAACCATGTTTGAAAAGTAAGTTATTTATTACAACTGGCATTTCTCAGTATTCTGCCTATAGGCAATCTTACTGAAAACTGATATTCGATGACACCAGCAGTATGGAATCCTCACAACTGAGACGGAGTGTCAGGGTCAAAAGTAATGAAGCTTTTTGGCAAGCGCCAATAAGAAGCCCCAGAATGCCAATTGTAATAAGACAAATTTTCAGATAATAAATTGTTTACACTATGTAGATTCAGAATGCAATGTGAATAAATCAAAGGAGACCCTTTTAAGATCTCTTTTGAGCTAAAAACTCAAACAAGTGATTAGTGCTACATTGATCTGCTCATTTTAAAAATAAAATCTACTACTAGCACATTTTTGTCTGCACTGAAAATTTAATAAGTCAAGTCCACTAGGAGAATGTTTCACAAGATTTTTTTTTTCTTAAACACAGCAATAAAGGACAGTATAATTTGTGTTCAGAAAAACATGTTGGATCAAAGCCACTCTTATGGTTTAAGGAATAATTTAGTAAGTCTGATCTAATCGGTCTCACAGCTACAATATCATGACTATAATTGCACTATGGATTATTACTGAGTTCCATAATCCAATAAAATTATACCTCAGCAGAAAGCTATTTAACCACATCCTTTTAAGTTAAGATTTAATATTTTGGACTTTGAGAAAAGTCTGTTAAAAAACAGATTCCCATAGAGCACGAAGTTACTGTGCATAACTAGTCACTTAAGGCCTGATTTTGCTCACAATGAAATCAGTGGGAGTAGGATCAGGCCCTTCAGGCCAAAAAGATGTGTTTCACTTCAAGAATAGAACTATACTGTAACTTTAAACATTACAGAGCTTAAGACAAAGAGTTAAATACTGCCCTGATCTTAAAAATAAGGGAGGAGCAAAGGAGATGGAGAAATAATGAAAATGTGCAAGCCACATCTTGAAGCGAGCTAAGGTAAACATGCTTCCTACTTATTACATGTAGAATACAGAACTCGGTCATAAAAATGTCAAGCAACAAAATTCTGCATTTTGTTTGCCTTTTATTATTTTTTAAATTCCACACAGAGAAAGGTATTTAAATACGTACTTAAACGTTAGTAGAATGCTACATGCAATCAGTGTCACAGCATCTTCTTTTCTCCTCTTAAATTAAACATTTTTTTTATTAAAGGTGGGAAATATATTCATTTTTTCTTCAAATTTTTCCCAGTTTTGCTTTGAGTTTGGTTTGTTTTTTTTCAAGACAATAGGGTTTGTCATGTCCTGAAGTTAGTGGGATCATTAAAACCTGAATGCTAATATCATGCTACCTTAGTCAACATTACACTTGTAAGTTTCAGCCTAGTAACTATGCAAATTATTATTCATGTTCACTTTGCATAGGCATGCTTTTGGTAACACACATTATTATATAAAGGAAGCAAAGATATGTGACCAGGATTAAGAACACACACTCCCCTACTGTAGTTGCAGGAAACCATGGAGATAGATAGCAACCAACACCTCCATCTTTTGGCGTGCCATCCAAAAGAACGATGGCCAGGGCAAATAGAAGTGCACTGTTTCACAACAGCCCTCAGAACCTTCCACTATAATGGTCTTGATGAGTCACCATTTGTAACCACACTGCATATCTCAGCCAGAAATATCCAAGGTGAGGGGCCTCTCCTCCTTTCACCCCTTTTAAGTAAAACCCTCCTCCATTAGAACACAGGGGACCAGACTGGCATGGGGAGGAATTCAACACTTCCCTATGCCAATTTTTGTTAATTCTGTCCTATGCATTTTCTGTATGCATTGTTGTAGCTGTGTTCATCCCAGGATATTAGACAGACAAGGTGGGTGAGGTAGTATCTTTTAGCAGACCTGAAGAAGAGCTCTGTGTAAGCTTGAAAACTTGTGTCTCCCACCAACAGAAACTGGCCTAACAAAAGTTATTACCTCATCCATCTTGTTTCTCGGTACATTTACTGCCTGTTCACCACTATCATTTACTGTTACACCTGTTTGTATGAGAAATAGTATGAAAGGGAGGTAGAATTTAATTAAGTAGCCAAGACTGCTATATGAAGTTGGTATGATTAAATGTTGACCATTATTTTCATCACTAGTCCTAGGCTGCCAGTTAATGTAGCCCTTCTATTATAAACACCTTATTATAGGAGTTTCATAATTTGGTTATAAAAACAGGTCATCCTGAGAAATATGAATCTCAAACAAAAAACTTTCACTCAGTTTGCAAGTGCTCAAGAACAGTATGCTAATCAATATTTGAGACTCTGTAACTCAAATTTAAGTTTGCTTTAATACTCCATAGTATGAATTTATCCTATTAAGTTGTTTTAAAGCCAGGAAAATCAATTTTTACAAGCTGTTTCATTTCAAGTGGATAAAATTACAAAGATTATTCCATGCCTCAATAACTATTTACGGACTCAGAACTTTGGCATTCTATGGATTTAAAAAAAAAAAGTTAAAATAGTCATGCATTAAAGTTAAAATATGTGAGTGTGTGTAAGCAAGAGTGCAAAAGATTCATTTTAAAAAACTTTTATTTAAGTAATGTGCAGTCTGAAGTCTACAAAAGTGCGAACATATTTGCTACCCCATTTGGGATCATGTATTCCCACTTAACTGTGGGAGTGGAAATAATGAATTTATGAAAGACATTCTCTTCAGTAACACCTATTCCATCCCATTGCATAGTTAAGACATTCAGTACACAACCACCTGAAACACTTTTTAACTTTCTTTCTGATCCCAAGGTATCCATCCCCCTCGCAGCCATTCTTGCACTGAAATACACTAATTGCAGTGAAGACACTACTACTGTGCATGCTAGAGACCGAAGGGACGCATCAGACCACCTGAAAAGGGAGGGGCGCTGATCTGGTGTATTACTTTTAGTAGACTCCCCTCAAAGTGTTCATTTTGCTTTTATTGAAGTACACAAGAACTGCTGTATCAGTACTGTACTTTAGGTAGTACACAACAGAAAGCAAGTTTCATGGTCCAGTCAGGTCCAATAGTGGCTATGCCTAAATGCTGTCTCTGTCATTTTCTATTAAACAGCTAATAGTACCAACCTGTAAGACAGAAGATATGCACATAGAAATAAACTCACTTATTGCAGGTAACCACATAGTCAAATACATGGTGGGTATTTGAATGTTCAATAGGTTTTTTTAAAAAAAAAGATGGATAAGAAAATTAAATTAAACTGTTTATGCAACTATATGATTGACAGTTTACATTAGGTCAGTAACTCAGTTGGCACCCCATGTTTTAAAGACCACAATCACAAGTGCAAAATACTGCATATTTACAGTGTGACAATTAAAACAAGTGACTTTTCGAAGCTCTGCGTGGTATGCTACACAGAATAGTTTAATTAAAAAGGTTTTGCATTTGTGTGACCAAGACTTCGCATTGCATATACGTACTTCTTTGGTTATAGTCTGTCATTCTTTCAATACAGGCCTGTTCTGTATAAACTTCTCAAAAATTTGCAGTTGCTTTTAAGAAAGCTAATGTTTAAAAAAATGTAAATACAGCACTTAGCTTTCAGCAATATGCACTTGTCAACTCACAGAAATTACTGATGCCACCTGTACAATTACAAGCCTAAAGTGGTTAAATTTTAAAGATCCATCTTTACTACATATCTCTAACCCTCAGTTCCATGTTTTAAGAAGAAATAGTTGCAAGCCAGGTATAGTAAACTACTAACCTATTTGTGTGATGCAAATTAATATTAAAGAGAGATTTTGTTTTACCTTTTCAGCCTAACAAAGAGTTGTGGAAGACACAAGAAAGACAATTAAAACTTCTGATTTAACCTTAAATGCAGATGGTAAATTTCACTTAGGAGGAGGAAACCTCTTCAATGTTACATACAGTACAACCTTCATGACCCAAACATTATCAGAAACACTGAATAAGCTCAGATAATGCAAGTTTTTGTATAATCAAGGAAATTCTGAACACAAATAGAACATGCCCCATCTTTGGATAATAAGGGTTTTTGCCAAAGTTGATTAATAGGTTTTCATGACAGCCTAGCCATATAAATAACACCAGAACATTAATCATCAGGTTGAGGGGTATCCCTGGGCATCTAGAATTTGGTAAGGCAAATAAATGGAAGAGAAGATAATGATTGTAAGCTTTTTCAGGGCAGAGCCCATGTCTTTGTAAAGCACCTGGCACTTTTGGGGTCCTATATAAATAGAAGGAATAAAAATACAGCCTACCCCAACATGTCTCTGGTGCAACTGTAACAAGTGTAGTCCACAGGTTGATAAGTGCGGTTTTTAAAGTATTCTGCTGGGGGTGTCCAGTTACCCACAGATTTGTTTAAGTTCCTAACACACACTCGGGTTTGTGTCTGTCTTTCTGGTAGGCAGAGAGCTGGCCCCGCACCCAGTCAGCCCTGTTACACGCACATGCCTTTACTCACCTGCATAGAAGCGGATGAGGCAGCCGGTCTCCGAGTCCATGCCCTCCTCCTGCACCCTCCACAGGTCCCGGAAGCCCAGCTGGGAGAGGTAGTCATTCTGGATCTGCAGGGGTTTCTCATGTGCCTCCAGCCGGCGGCTGGTTTCCCCGTGGAACTGCACGTACAAGGCCGGAGGCAGAGGAGACGAGGCGCCCGCCTCTCCTCCCAAGTGGAACAACTTGGAGCCGGCGGGAGCCGCCGCAGCCATCCCCAGCCCGGAGGGCTCCTCTCCCGCACGCCCTACACGGGCAGGTGGAGGCACCGAGGGGAACTCGCCCGGCCGGTGATGGCTCCTGCTCGGTCCCACACCTGCCCCTTCCCCCGCTAACGGAGCAGAATCCGCCTCCAGCTCCTCCGAGGAGGACGAGCCGCCGCCGCCGCTGCTGTAAGGATCCAGGCGGTCGGAGACGCTCTCGGCGCTGGGGCTGAGGCTGAAGCTCTCGGTGTCGGAGCCGGCCAGCCCCAACTCGCCCAGGAGGGAGGGGCAGGAGAGCGGCGGCCCCGCCAGGTAGAGCTCGGCGGGCGGCGGCGCCCTGGGGCTGAAGTCGGAGGACGAAGGACTCGGCCGGGGATCTGCCCAGCTGTCCTCCCCGCCGCTGCCGCTCAGTGCTAGGCGTCCGGGTCGGGCCGCCTCCCCGCTGTAGCCCGGCGGCTGCCGGGCCAGCCCGTGCCGGGTCCCGCGGCGGCTTCTCGGCCTCTCATCGTGCTCGGGCCGCTGCTGCCTTACAGGCGGGGGGTCGGGCGGTGTCAAGCTGCCCGGGTCTGCTGCAGCCGCGGCGCCGGAAAGGGTCTCTCCCGGGCCAGCTGCCGCTTCGTGCTGGGGCTGCGCACTCGCCTTCCCCAACACCCGGACCACGCTGGTGCCCCCCCGGGGACCAAGCTGCAGCAGCCGGGCCGCCACCTCGGCCGCCGTGGTCTCCAGCGTGCAGAGCACCGGGCGCAGGTAGGACATGTGGCGCTCGTAGACATGGACGCAGCCCCGCTGTAGGTCCCGCCGCACCCAGTCCCGCTCCGGGGGCTGCAGCGGCTGCAGCTGCCGGGGCGGCTTCAGCAGGAGCGTTTTCCTGTCCAGGCTGCGGGTGCCCAGCGAGGTAGGAGCAGCCGGGGAGGAGGAGGAAGAGGAGGAGGCGGCGGCGGCAGCAGAGAGATTCCTCTTCAGCCTCCCCCTCCGCAGCAGCAGGGAGTTGGCGCTGCTACCCCGGCTAGGAGCAGCCTGAGTCCCGTTGGCCACCAGCGCAGCGTGAGGAGCGAAGCCTCCAGCGGCCCCCCGCCTCCTCCGCGGCGCCCCGGCTGCTTTGCCTTCTAGCTGCCCGGCCTCGGCGCCGCCCTGCTGTTCCACGCCGCTCTCCGTGCCCGGCGTTGCCCGGCTCCTCCCGCCCGGGGAGCTGCCCGGCTGCTCTCCCCTGCTGCTCCCCGCCGCCGCCGGGGCTTCTCTGGCTCGCTGCTGCGCGGGCTCCATTGCCCGGGGGCTGGGGATGGCGCCTCCTTCCCGGGGTAGCGCCGCTCACAGCCCGGAGGAGGGGGCTGGAGGGAGGAGGAGGAACAGAACGGAGAAAGGCCCCGCGTTCCAGAAGGGGATTATGTAGCAATGGGGAACATTCCGTCGGTCGGTGTCTCCGCGCTCCGTGCTCGCACGCTCGGCTCAGCCGCGCTCCACAGCTGTCGCGAGCGCCATTAGGGACGGAGAGAGGAGCCGCCTTCCCGCCTCCCCCCACCCTGCCCGGAGCCTCATGAATATTAAGCAGCCCCAACCTTCTATTTACATTGCATCCAGGGAGGAGCCGAGGGGGTGGGCTCATGAATACAACTCGTCCCCGGTTGACGCCATCCCCGGAGGGGCGGGGCGGGGCTGGGCTCCGACGTTTAAACGCACGGTGACGGCAGGGGAAGAGCGGGGCATGCTGGGAAATGGAGTCCGCTGCCGGCTCCCACAGGACACAGAGACGCACGCCGCCTACAAGTCCCAGCAGCCCCCACCCCTCCTTTCCCCCTCCAGCCAGCAGGAGAGCGGTTCCCGCCCCTGGACTGCACGTCCTAGCGCGCCCCACCCGTAGAGGAACCTGCTGCTCGTGCCCCAGGCTATCCCCGGGCGGGAGGCCCTGTCAGAAATGCTGCACACAACGTGGTGGCTCAGCAGGGAGCCCCGCAGATGACAGGCCCCCCCCGGCCGTGCCTATCTAGTCAGCCCAGTCACAGTTGCCTCCCCCCTTGTGTTGCTCAACTCCTCATTATGTTTAAGTCCAACCTGAAGTTTTCCACAGCTGTTCATTACAGCAGCATCCAGAGGCCCTGGGTAGGATCATAGTCATGGTCCTTTCATTAATTAAAACCAGTTTTCCTATCACTGGCAAACTTCCCTTCCCACTTCTTCCAGCTCATAAATGTGTGGGGCACAGGTCACGTTATTCTCAGATATCGCAGTGTGGTTTAAGCAGTGCTTAACTCATATCTGGGCTGAGCCCCACCACCGTTATGCTTGGCCAGGCCTGCCGACACGGGGCAAAGGGGACAATTGCCCAGGGGCCAGGTGACTTAAAAGTGCCCTGTTGGCTGAGGTTTACAACCAGGGGCTGCAGGTGAAGCTTCCCTTCGGGGAGGCTAGGCTAGCTCCCCATCCACCTCTTATGTCTGTGGTCCCACCCACACTCCCCCACCACTGTGCCCCAGGACCTACCCAGCTCCACCGCTAGTCACAGCTCACTACTTCCCTTCTTCCCCACCCTTCCTACTTGGCCTCCCCATCATCAGGGTGGAGGGTGTGGTGAAGAAGAGAGTGGGCTGAGCGGAGAGGGGGGGGTCTGGAGCAGAGCAGGGATGGAGTGTGGGCAGGGCCTTGGGCCGAAGAGGCGAGTCAGGGGCCTAGAGTCCCCCAGGGAAGCTTCACCCGCAGCCATGGTTGTAAACCTCAGTCATCCCTTTCTAGGGGAGCTTTTCTGCCCTGGAGCCTAGAGTTGCTGTCAGCAGGCCTAGGCTTGGCAGTTCATAGTCCTCACACCTCTGATGAAGTGCTTGTTGGTCTGGCACCCATTCCAAGCATTGAAAACTGAATTTTGTTTTGAATTTTGTTTTTAAAAATTGCTTAGCAACAACAATGGTGCTGCAAAATTGTCCAGAAAGATATGGCTCAAAATAAAATAAAGTATTAAAATTGTAAATACCAGATAAGTACACATAACTATGTGAAAACCTGAGTTTTAATATTGTAGGGGCACAATCCTACAATATTTATTCAGGCAAAACTACTCCGAAGTCAAGGGGCAGTTTTAGCTCTGTAATGTCCCCAGGACCAGATTCTAACTGCTTGAGATCTGCCCATATAATACATTTTGTAAAGTTGCAGTGAAATGTTTTGCCAAATATTTGTTAGAAATGTTACAGACTGCACTAAACTAGTTGCTTTTGGCAATTAACTAAGTAACAGCAACATTATGAGAGACAAACAAATCTTCACCACTAAGAACCATAAGACAACATCTCTGGTGTCACTGAAACAACACTGACTATGAAACCTACTACAAAACTTGTGATTTTTTAAAAAAACGCATTTATAATGTAAAGAGAAACAACAAAGTTCATCACTCACAATGGCAGACTATGTCCATTTGTACATTAATATCATCTTTATATCCTGTACAAGTGTGTGTGTTCACATCACAGAAAACACTCAAGGTCTTCTCAAAATAACTTATGGTGTAAATATATCTTAGTTTTTTATAAAATATGTATCTAAAGGATGCTCACGTTTATTTTCACTGGTAGACTGCTGTCCTTTTGGATAGAATGATTTGTATATTAATTGCTGTATTCTGAATCTGTAGTAATCTTGTGTATATCCTTAGGTCTAATTGCAAGCAAAAGCATTTTGGGAATTTTTTCTAAGCTAGATAGTCAGAATAACATCCAGAACATAAATTAACAGTAGTTGAATGCTGCACTCAGCCATTAAAGACTTATGACTTATGTTCAGACTTACGTTCAAAAACTTTGAAAGGGGCATTATGTAGCATATTATCCACATATTTAGAATCTTGATTCTCCACTTGTCTGCACTTCTTTGAACATTCTCTTTTGTCACATCTGATTCTACACAACTGTAATGCCACTGGCTTAACTGTAGTTACTCTTGATCTGATTTAAACCTATGAAAGTGAGAGGAACATGAGGCCTTATTCTTAATACATACAAGACCTAAAATAGTATAAATAAATTAAATAAATAAAGATTATGGATCCAAATCAGAATATATTTCCTTATCCATTTCTTTCCTCCAAGATTTTAGGTTCAGATATACTTTGCAGATGGTGATGGGGTTCTGACATTTTTTGGGAGGGGAGAACATAAATGGTATTAGCAGAATTATTTAGTTATCAAATATGTTTTCCTTGAACAGTTTAATCCCCAGTATGTCCTTCCAAAGACAACACAGCCCCAGTATAGATGGCCCAATATGAAGTGCAGCAGGTGGGTGGAGGGGAATGAGGCATGTGGGTACATGTCTGTGGAGGCTGGAGGAAGAGAGAGAATGAAATGGGAGAGAGGTCAGGATGATCCTGTCTTGGGGTAAGCTAGAGAGAGACAGCAACTCCAAAGAGGTTGTTATCACTTAGTGTCAAGCCTTTCAAAAAAGCAAAGGAATTTTCCAGGAAATACTTTGCTGACCTGGAGTTAAGGTTGTAAATATTTATCTAAAGGGGGATACAATAGTTTTCTGAAATAGAACAAATATTGGAAAACCTGGAAGTCTAAAGTTAAGATTACACAAAACATCCATAACATACAGAAAATCAAATATTATATAGTGTTGCAGGGCACTCGCTATGATCAGTGTAAGTTACCAGTGAGACACGGTACGCCCGATTTGCAGATCAGTAAGGTTTAACATGCAAGGATTTCTTAGACAGTTAGTACAATACAAAGCCAAAAAGTAACAACAACATATCCATACTCACTACACCCAAGGAGTTATGTGTTCAGTCCAGAAGCTATATACAGGAATGGCTGTCTTCAGGAGCCCTGCCAGATTATCAGACCAGCAGCATCTCCCGCAGAAGAATCAGGTGGTGATGATGCATGCTCCCTTGCCTTGGTGATGGCTTTTTATACCCTTTTTTTACATAACATCCATTCGTCCACTTATCTTAGATGATGTTTTCATGTCCTTCACTTTCTCTATCCTTTACTGTTAGTAATAACTAATATTTGTGTTCTCACTATAATAAATTGGAGCAAAACAACATCGGGCAGTGGGAGGAGCAGTGGGAAATCACCCCAGACGATGGGAAAGAGCACCTCTTACCATAAAACGTATAAACTCTTGTCCTTGTTCATCTTTATCTATGTGCAGCTGCAAACTAACAAGCTATGTGCTGTATTGTGCCAAACCCACATTAGTTATTTGCTGTGGTGAGCAGAAACTGAGGTACTCCAAGGTTACTCAGCAATCTATTGGTCTCTGCCAAATGTAAAAAAAACCAGTCAGGCTGCTGAGGCTTCAAACAGTGCTCAAACAATCTCACCAGTGGTCAAGCAACTCGGCAAGCAACTCAGGCCAAGCTAGGCCTCCAAAGATAGTATGTGTATGCATGGCTACAGTCATCCAAACAACCTTGGTTCAGATCATCAGCTGTTGTGAAATGGCATAGCTCCATGAGCATCTGTGGAACTATGCTAATTTACACTAGCTTTGAATCCAGCCCATAGCTCTGCCCATAGAACTATGCAAATCCATACAACAACTCTGTTAACTGAGTGATTTAATACAAAACTTTTCTCATGTTGATAGGTTATCTTTACATTATTATGATCTTTAAAATGAGGTGTGCCTGTCTTTATCTCACTGCAATAAACTGAAGTCCGCAGCGATAACTGGATTAAAGTATAGGTTGTTTGGGTTACCACTGCAGTGTAAAATTCACTTAGGTGCAAAAGACTAACACAAGTCCCACCCCACGCTATGTTGATCCCTGAGTTAGGGCACAAGGGTGGGGAAGAAGTCATGCTTGTGGCCCTTCACTTTTTTTTAAATTTTGATGAGGTGGTCTCTGTTCTGACCCTGCCTTGCCACATTTCACCGGTATAAAGCCTGATTACTTAGGATTGATGTGGAAAAGTGAATTTCTCCAACTGTTTTCTCCCCATATTTTTTCTAATTTTTGAAATGTAATTTAACTTTGAACATTCATAATCATGTTTGTATCTTTAGAGAAAACCACACTGTTCTCTTTAGGGTTTATTTCCCAGTAGCTGATAGATATTTACAATCTTAACGCTCTTCTTAACAGATTTTTTTATTGGAATTGGAAATTTTGATAGAGATTAACTGCTGCTGTGAGACTCCATGATGCTCTCAAGCTTAATCTTTGTAGCTCTGGACAGGGGGGAGGAAATTTTCTTTGCTTTTCTATATTTTGATCAATAACTATTTTTAAAAAATAAAAAGGAATGGTGGGAAAGGTGTTGGTTCATAATCTAGAGATTTCCCATCAGAATCTGGCAATTTTGGGAAGAATTTTCTGAATGAGAAAAAACAAATAAATTAACAGTTTATCTTTGTAAAATCACTCTGACCAGAAACTATGTTAAACTGAGGTATAAACTATTATACCCTCCCACAGAAAAACTGGTGGGAAGAGAACAGTAGGCCTATGAAACTGTGAGATGAATCTGCTGGGGTTTCCTTTCACGTGCAGGTTTCAGGGAGAGACAGTTAGAGGCAACAAAAGGGACACAAGATTGTCTGGAAGCCCAGTCCTGGCCCAGTAGATTCATGAGTCACTGATGGCATGTCTACACTATGGGTGCTACAGCAGCACATCTATGGTGTTGCAGCTATTTGGCTGTAGTGTAGGTGGTATCCCTATGGGTTTTTTTCTTTTACTACAGGGTGAAATTCTTCTCAGAGCTGCAGTAGATAGGTCAGTTAAAGAATTCTTCCATTGACCTAGCAATGTCAACACCAGCGGTTACATTAGCATAGTTACAGTGCTCATTCACACTCCTGAATGCCAGGTATGTCAACCTAACTTTTAAATGTAGACCAGGCCTGAGATGCTCCCTGCACTCCTCTGCTGGGGCAGCATGGCTATATACGGAGCCATCTTGCTACTATCAGCCACATTTTCCTGTAGCTGCACAGTAACACCTCTGGAGGGGACCCAGCTCAGTAGTAGTAGTGCTGGAGTAGTATTAATTTCCATTCAGTTTAGCAGGACAGCAGCTACTCCCTGATTCCCACAAAGTTGTATGGAACCCTGAGACAAAAGTAAGCCTATAGGAGGTGCTTTTACCTTACAAGGTGCATATTAGGAGCTCAGCTCCTCTTCGGTTTAGCTCCTCTTTGATTGCAGAAATAGATGGGAGAATGTGGCCCACGGTCAACTCACTTCAATGCCAGCTTTGTTGTGTTGACTCTGTGAAATCTACATACAGCACTTGCCTTTGTACAGTTCTTTGGTTTGGCTAAAATGAATGTCTTGATTTGCAATTCAGTCCTGTCTTTTTATCTATTGGAACAGAATAGTATATTACACAGTCCTTGTTAAATAATTGGTTTAATAATCTAGTACATTCAAAAAAAGAAGTTTGTTGTTATCTGGAATATGCAATTACTACTTTGTTATACCATTTTTAAATATAGTATTTAAAAATAGTGTGCCCTCACTGAGCAGGAGTTGCTCATTTTCCAGTCCTTAGATAAATATAACTTTCCTGGCGAGTCAGTGCTGGATCAAAAGCAGATGAGCACTGTGATTGGAAAGATGATATTCAAATTTTCCCTGCTGTAAGTACGTTTCAATACTGCTGCTAATGAGGATCTATATTTAAGAATGGGAGGGATATGAAGCGTTGGGGGAAAACACTGAAGTGATCCCAGTTAACTTGTGAAGAGGGAAAAAAAAATAAAGTATGGGAGCTAAGAAATAGCATATAGTTCAAAAAAGATGAATTAATATTCATCAGCTCTGTACTAAGGTATCTGGAGCCTTGTTCAGCTCTGTTTTTTAATAGCCTACTTTTGCTAGAAAAAGATAGTTTCCCTAAAGAGAAAGAAGCAAGAGGCTTGCAAAAGTGTTAACATGTTGAAACAGAAGACAAGGCATTTGCAACTGTAAAAATAATCCAAGAAGTAGGGGAAGGATGAGATGGATGCAATGTAAAATAAAGCAATTTAATAATGTCATTTTTGTGAATGCATTTCAGAGTTTTCATATGAAAGATGTTTGCAAAGTAAAATTTAATTTTCTCAATAATTATAGACCTCAGATTCTAAAAAGCTAGGCTTGCAATTGTAGACCTCAGCTATATTGCTTATGCAATCATTGCAATTGCACAATCAGGTATGCATGTGTGCAAATTATTAGAACTGACAGTGCAGGCAGTTATCCACACTGTGTGCTCAATCACTTTAATTGCACTCACATACTCATTACATATTTTGCTCATCTAATAATCTAAGGCCCCAATTCAGGAAAGTACTTAAGGATGTGCTTAAGTCCATCATTGTTCAGGAAAGCACTTATGAACGTGTTTAATTTGAAACATTTGCTTAAAGTTAACCATTATCTTAAAAACCATTCCTGAATAGTGAAGCTTTCTTGAATTGGGGTCTAAAAGAATTAGGCCATATATTATATAATACACTATACTTGTGTTTGCATCTTTAGGATGCAGAGGAGATCCTGAAATTCTGTTTAGTATTTATTTTCTGTTTCTAACCTCTATAATAATTTCTGGCAATGGCTTGCCCACCTTTTCAAATCCACAGCCTCTTTCCAGGCTGAAAAAACGTATTAGTTTAAAATAGTATTTAACAGTTTTCATCTGTAGATCTGAAAGCATTTTACCAAAGGATGGATAAGCATATATATTTCCATTTTACAAATGGGGAAAATGGAGAAACACAGATTAAGTGACTTTCCCATGGTCAGAGAGAGAATCAGTTTCAAAGCTGGGAGTAGATTCCAGAACCTCTGTTTCTCAATAGTGAAATCCAGATATGAGAGAGTGGATATGGCGCTCTTGCCTCAGGTCTTCGAATGGGAACCAGTGCCCAGATCCTCAAAAGGTATTTAGGCTCCTAACTTGATTTCAATGGAAGTTAGGAGCTGAAATACCTTTGAGGATCTGGATCCATGTCACTAACTTTAGTCTGACTTCCACTGAGAGGCTTTCATTTCTTATTGTTAGTTCTCTGTTAAATAATGCTTGGCTCCCTCTAACCTGCACATGGAGGATACTGCTTCTGCGATGTCCCCCAATTCCCACAGTCATTAGAGTTTGAGGCTAAGACCAGTATTTGAAGTTGGTTCTCTGTATAGCTAAACCAAATTATTTAGGAAATCCTTGTCTCATTGAAAACAATCAGCATTGTCAATTGTAATTTTTCCAGACTGTGCTAGACTGTTAATATGTAATTCTTTGTAATACTGTGTTAGCATTGTAATGAAGTAATTCAGAAGTGTGGATGCATTAGGAGATTTAAGAAGGCCCCAACTTATTCTGATTATATTTATCACCTCCAACACAAAGATGTTGATTTTTTATCAGCACTAGGAAGTGTCACATCACACATGTAGAGAGAGATTTAAAGAGCTACTGATAAAACATCAGGGCTCTTCTAAATTTTTCTATTTTGTTGTTCGAGACAGTCAGCAGCTGACAGTGAGTAGTGATGCCATCAAAAACAGCACCTGCAGAAACAAACTGAGGGAAAAAAACCCACTAAGCCTTATGAGATATAGGACTATGTTAGATGATATATTAAATGTTCCAAATTATTACATTAAGTATTGTCTTAAAATGAAAGCAATGTTTATTAAAGATTTTGTTTTTAATTTGTGCTGGATTAATCTCTAACCCAGATTTCAGAGTTGAAAGATTAATTGGTAGCAAGTTTTCACCAATCCTCTTACCCAGCTGTCTACTCTCCTGTCTTTAACTAAAGATTTGTTTATTTATGTATTTATTTAAAGGAAAAAAAGTTGTCCCCCATTGCACATTAAAGAACTAAAAGGTTCTCCTTTATAACCCCTATTTTCCCCCAATTATTTTTCCCTGGAGGTTGGTATTTGCTTGTTTAAGCTTTTGTTGCGTTCCAGAACTCTACAACTCCCTGAAGTACAAGTTCATCATTATTAAATTGCACAGGATTAATGTGGATTCAGAAAGCGATCACCTAATGCAGTGACTCAAACTCAATTGTTTTCAACATCAGTTAAACCTGAACAGCAATGATTAGCAAGTTTGGAACAACTCATGCTATTTTCAACAGTTTTTCACTACAGCATCACAAGCTTCCAGTAAGCAAATTACTTAAATCATTCATGTCACTGTCTCTATTGCTAAGAGAGTCTGTGAATAGAGGGTTTGTTATAAAAGACTAAGAATTAACCATATTTATATCCAAGACTTCTTTCCAATTTATAAATTCCCATATTTTAAGTCTGAATAGAGTAAATGTTGATGTGAGTGGGCACCATTTGCACAAGGTGCCTATCACCTGCCTCCAGCGGCATCTACAATAATTAACTAAAAGCATGGACAAAATGCATCAGTCGGTTCATTTTCAAAAGTTATTTTTATTTAGCTACTTAAGTACATCAAATATACACCTTATTAAAAAGATACTTAAATATAAAACAATATTTATACTTTGGTGAATTAAATAAAAACGTTACAAAAGAACCGAAGTAAAAACACTTTAACTCTCGATAGAGCAGTTAATGTCAACGAAGCAATTAATGTCCTCCCATACATACAGCTCCCCAGACACCCCTTGAGCAACCATCTCAGAGCCTCAGTAAATAGAGAAGGCAACACAATCTAGCTTTATTGAGCCAAGAGCGGCTGAAGGAATAAAATCCAGAATCATGGTCTTCCACTGGGAATTTTCTGCCTCAGCTCCCTGACATTCAAACCTGGGGACTGTCCTCTTGCATGTCCCAGCTCTGAACTTCTACAGTATCCCATGAGAGAGGCAGAGGGAAATCCTTGCTTTGTTGAAGTCAAGGACAGAACACCCATTGACTTCAATGTTACTAGGATTCCACCCGCAATCTCTAAGAAACAGTCTGCAAACCATGAAGTGCTTTACAGATCAAATCAGCAACTTGAGCTGCACTCAGAAATAGATTGGAAGTCAGTGCAGCCTCTAGAGCACAGGTGTAATTAGGGATTTCCAGGTATATGAACAACCATTTTCTGCACTAGCTAGAGTTGTCAAGTGCCTCCGGTGGAGTCACATTTGCTCAAACTTCAACACATTTGAAGAACGTTAGTATTCAGAAAGATAAAGAAATACTCTGCCTTTCTATTTAGGAAAATAAGAATTGCAGTGCTGGATCAGACCACTGGTTCTTCTAGTTCAGTGTCCTGTCACCAACAGTGAAATTTACTTCAGAGGAAGGTGCAAAAAACCCTGCAGTTGTGGGATGACCTGTCCCACAGAATACTTCCCCCAAAACCCCGTAACTGGAGATTGGCTTATTTCCTGAAGCATGAGGGTGTCTATCCCTTTCAACACTCTTGTTTATTTTTTCTAATATTTATTATTGTAACTCAGGCTATGTTTGCTATCCATGCCTTTTTTTAATCCTGCTAAGATCTTGGCCTCACTGCTATTGCGCAGCAATGAGTGCCACCAAGTCATTCTGTGAACAGGTATTTCCTTTTATCAGTTTTGAATTTGTTCCCTTTCAATTTCATTGAACATTCCTTTGTGTATGTGTTATGAGAGCACACGAATAATAGCAGAGTGTGAGAGAGAGGAGTGCTGGATGGAGTAAAAGATGGCTGCCCATGACCTCCAGCCAATAGAAACCACAATAGGGTTAAGGGAAAAGGGATAGTAAAGCAACATGGTTATATTAATGTTTTCAGTTACTACTTCATTAAAATGGAGTATTTTATAAAAAATAAAATAAATGAATATAAGGGGAAATGCAAGAAACTTTGGCATTATAATAGGAATGTAATTTGAATACATTTTAAATGGTTTTTATTGGGAATGTAAATATCTTTTAAAATATTGAATAGTTCAGAATAACATTTTTCTTACATAACTCAGTGATAATGATCATGAGAATTTGCATTCTGTATGTGCACTCCAAAATGTGTATAAATTTACTGTGAACGAAAGCAAGATTGAGCTCATTCTCAAGCACAATTTTCATGTCTGTGCAAATGAATGAAGGGCATACCCAGGGAAAATCAATATTTATGCGGCCTACTTTAGAAAAAGTGAAAAAGAGTTGCTTCAGAGCAGCAGGGGATATAGTCATTAATGTTTTCCTGTGATTTCTTTCCTTCTTTTGAAATGCTGTTCATTTATACATTATTCTGTATTTACTAAAGATTAAAGAGAATCATACTGAAATGGGATCATCCCAGCCATCCAGAACAATGGGATGCTCTACTGACCAACAACCAGTGGTTATTTCTCAACAACAATACTGCTCACATCCAATAGTAGCCAGAGATGAAGCCCACTGAAGTCAAAGAAGGTTTCCCATTCAGTTCAGTGGGCTTTGAATCAGGCTCATAATGGCAGATTCACTTGATGACTGCATGGTTATTTCTAATTACAATAGACCATGTAAATTACTACATTCTGATTCACTACAGCTTCTACACAGAACAATATACCACAACAAACTTGGTTACCTGAGTTTTTCCTTCCCTTATCCCCCCACGGACCCATCTATCTTTTGTCCTTTCAGCGTGGCTCCCTAGTCCCACTTGCTATTTAGGAAAGATTAATCATAATCCTCACATTCAATAATTAATTTGTTAATTAAATTGTATTTGTACATTTTAAAGCTCTCTCCCTCATACACCCATCCTCTTCTTTTTCCCTTCTCACATTAACTCCTTTCTCCCACATGAATAGGATGAGTACAGGGAAAAGTGAAAACATAAATAATAAACCAAAGAGGTGGCCAGGATGAACATATAATAAAGCCTGCCTTCCTCCAACATACTATTCATTTAAGTTAAATAGGTGTTTTAAAAAAAAGAAACTAAGAAAAGGGTTTTGAACAGTCTCACTAAAAATCCCTTCCCCTCTCAATTGCTCAGCTTTCACTCTCATGGTTCTTGTGATGTCATTTTTCACTGGTTCTCCAGTCCTCATAAAGTTTTCAAGGATGGACTAGATCATTAGTCTAATGTTTTGTTTTTTTCCTTTTTAAGTCACCTTTGAGATGACAGATGGAAGGTGCTGTATAAGGACACAAAGCTGACTCTTATTGCAACTTGAGAATACACCGTATTTATAAAGCAATAACTTTATCCTAATACATATAAAAGCTGACGCCTTCATCATATGCAAATCAGTGCAGGGAACTACATAAGTGAGAAAAAGTGGTATCAGTAACTTTACAGCATCCCTGCATGTTTGAATGGCTAAATCAATTTAATTTCAATATAATAAAATACACGTCACATGTATAAAGTAAATTCCCTGCACACATTATTATTCGCAATAAGAAAAGGAGACTCCATCAAGAATCAAACATTTTAAAATTGCAAAGTCTAAGTTATTAACGATTCTGGATTTCCATGGCTCTAACAGTGAAATGCAGTGTTAGCAAATACAATATATTGAGTGCCACTGTTGTAAATAATTTCATTTTTCTAAGGAACTAAGAAATAACACCCTTGTCACTTTTATGTTGACCAAGTGTCCCAGTTACATAGTAATGAGAAGGCTGTCTCCTTCATGTTTGGCATGATTATACAATTCCTCTCATTAGCTCTTGAAAATGTTAGGACCCAAAGTGTAATTACAGTACATAGTTCACACCAGTAACAGAATATAAATTATTGTGTAATCTACCCCATGTATATAGTTATATCATTTAGGGACACGTTGACAATTTTACTCTTGTTACTAACAACACCTAAGAAACAAAGCAAAACCTCTGAAATCTTTTTGCAAATCAAGTTCATATTCAGGCTTCCTCTCACACATTCATAGGAAAAGAGGCAGCCAAAGTGAGGTCTAGTATTGCCAACTTTTGCAATTTTCTCATGAGTCCTGCAATATTTGATGCTTTTCTTGAAGTTTCAGCTCCTGGAGTCCTGTGATGAAGTGAGAACCTTAGCACTCATCTAAAGAGAAAATATGCTTCTTGCTCTCATGCTGCCGAGAAAAGCTTGAAAATGTGATCAAAGTGCACCTTAAAGGCTCAACAACCAAAAGGAAATGAAGAATCTAATTATTTAGTGTTATATAGTCCCTTGATTGAGCTTCTCTCATGTTTCTTTATGGCCTTGCTTATGATATTTTTTAACACTTGGAATTGGCAGTACTGGAGGATCAACCTTCTCAGCCAGTTGGAGTTCACCTTCTGCAGATCCTACATGGCCTGAGGCCCAGAAGGGTTATTCTAGAGCAGGATGCATCATGGGGTATGGTGTGAGTCTGCTAATGCATTGTAACAGTTGATATCTAGGCTATGAGATTAATTTTACTTTTTGCTTTGATGAGTTTTCCTTAAACCCAAGGAACAGACCATATTCTTTTGGTCTGAATGACTTTTATTTTAGATTAAGGAAAACAACAATTAAGAACAAAAGGGAAGGACTTCACAAGAGAGCACAGTGTACATGTGTGTCTCTCTCCTCTGTAGAAGTTGCTGCAATTTTGACAACAAAATGGCTGTTTCATAGAAATTTCAAGGTGCAGTACATAATAGGCATCATAGTTACATGCACAACAATGGTGTTTGATATATATATATATATATATATATATATATATATATATATATAATCTTTAGTACTGCTGCATCATAGGAATAATGAACTGTGAAATCTTTAGATGGTGCCACAATTAAAATGCTTTATTTAGAGTCAGTAATTATTATTAATTGTAATGTAATATTTATATTGCAGTAGTGTCCAGAGACCACAACAAAGGGCAAGACGTCCTTGTGCTGGGTGCTGTACCAACACATAGGAAGAATGATCCTTATCATAAAGAGTTTATGATATAAAAATTAATTAGCTCTACAATTGTGCAGCTAACAGACCTGTATAGTGGGGTACAGCAGCAAGAGTGTAAGAAGAAAAATGTGTATCTGAAAAGGGTTAATTGAAAATAGGGAACTTTAATCCAAACTTACTATCAGAAAGAAGGAAATGGGGAGTTGGTGCATATTGGGAAAATGGGTACTTCCAGAGATATTGCCTACTTCCTCAACTGTTTAATCAATGTCACTACTATACTATCCCACAGCTGTGGAACTGCAACTTCCATAGTCATGTCATCAGAAAAAAGCTTGAAATCTAGGAGGTAGTTCTGAGGGTATGAGAAATCTGCCCCAAAGTCGGAGACTCAAGCCAAAAAACTTTAGGGTAGGAAAGTACTACTACCCCCTCTGAAATGGCATGAAAGGAGCCGGAGCCAGGCTTCCCAACAAGCAGGGTGTGTGAATGTGCTGAGCAGGCTCCCGCCACATTCACAGCAGAATCGTACTACTTTCATTAGATCCAGAGTCTTTCATGGCTTCAGAGGTTGGAGCAAAGGTTGCCCCAAAGAAAGGAAGAAATATTGGAAAACTCTCCCAGGGCCCCAGTATCATTAGATATTGGGTATATTATTGTGTCTGAGAGGGCTGATGCAATTGGAAGTATTCCAATACTTTTAGAATATACACTGGACGTTGTTTGACCCAGCTGTCTATGTGGAGAGGGTATTTTGGATTCCACACCATTCTACAAAATATGTGAAGCAATTTTTGTACCTGAACCCCTTTGAGAAAGACTCAGGAAGCTTGAAAACAGCAAAGATATGGTTTATTCCCTTCACTTGCTCACATCCTTCTTTTTCTGTTTCTCTGCCTCCTCCCCTAGTGCATCCTGGGAACTGTAGTTTCTGGACTCAAAGCTACAGGAATCATTCTAGAAACAAACCTCACAGTTCAAAGGGTGATACTCCTGTTGTTAAATGTGGGGTGGTCCTTTAAGTTGACAGTGCTTCTTTCCATGATAAAGCTTCTTTCCATGATCTTGCTTGCAAGCTGGTAAGTTGCAAACTTTTTCACTAGTCCTTTCATTCTGTTGACTAGACCATGAGCTCTTAGATGGTTTAACAAAACAATTTTGTGCTTGATAGTATTGATACTGAGGTAGTGTTACATTTCAGCAGAGGTCAATTGCATTACCCTGTCAGTTACCAATTCCCTTCGGAAATCCTTCTTGGGTGAAGACTGATGACATGAATTTAATCACTATTTCAGTGGTAACCTTTCCAGAGACTGTAACTTCGGGCCACTTTGAATGATGTTTAGCATGCTAATAGTAGACTCTTTGTGTAACAGACTGATCTTCAAATGGTCCCATTATGTCAAGAGCCAGTTTCCCCCACTACAGTTAGGATAGTCAACTGGTGTCAGAGGTATGCTGAAGGTTTCCTGTGACTTCGCAATACCACCACAAGTTATGCAATTCTTGATTATTTCCTTGTCCTGCTTGTCAATTCTTGGCCACCAGAAGTCTTGTTGCAGTTAGCTTTTGGTTAGGCTTATGCCCAGATGTCCTTCATGTGCCAGGTGAATCAATCATTTTCTCAGAAGTGTAGATGCAACAAGATGGTCAAGTCTCAAAATCCATCCATTTACAAGTAACAGCTCATGTGATGTGTCTCTACACTGTTGCAAGTGTCTTCTTGTAAGGCCATCCATTGATTATGTATGTCTTTAGGTTCTGAAGTACCTTGTCTTCTCTCATGTCTGTGTCTACTCTGAGACTATGTTCATTCCTTGTCTTTGCACAAACCTCTTCTACAATTCAATCTCTTCATCATCTTTTTCTATTGCAACCTCATGATAAGGAATGGGCAGGTGAGACAAAATCTACAGCAGTGTTCTCAGTGCCTGGAAGATACACTATCTGGAAATCAAAGTCCATTCATTTGGTGGCATGTATGGGAATTCTTGGTGTTGCTCATTCAGAAACTCACGTGGTGAGTAAAGCTGAAAGAGGTTTGTGATCAGATCTTAAAGATAAACCTCCTACACCACAGGTAGATTCTGAAGTGCTTTGCTGCCCAAAAATATGCCAGAGCTTCCTTTTCAATGACAAAAGGATTTTTCTGGATCATTCAGGGCTCTGGATGCAATAGTGACTTCTGGTCCATTTTGTAGCTGAGTCTAGACAACACCAAGACCATACTCACAAGCATCAGTTGTGACAATTCTTTTGCTTCTCAAAATCCATAGAGTTAAGAGCCAGGGGAAATTGCATGTTTTACCTCATAAAAGCTGTTCTTACACACTTCATCCCCATTCAAAACTCACATCCTATTTTAGGAGATGATGCAAAAGAACTACTTTCATAGCAAATTGCTGTACAAACCTTGAATAGTATTTGCACAATCCCAAGAAGGATAGAAGTTTGTCTTTGTTGTCAGGCTCTGGTGAGTCACAAATAACTTTCATGTCTGATTTTCGTTTATGTTGTTCTGAGAGATCTTATGTCCTAGATATCACACCGAGTCAGTATGGAATTGACATTTCTTCTTGCTGATGGTAAGTTCATGTTGTCAAAGTTTTTCTAGAATCTTTAGGATGATATCATGTCGGATAAATTTTTGCCACACTAGAATGTTATCTTGAAAGTAATACCCTCTGTCTCTTCAAAGATCCTATGCAACATTCTCTGGAATATGGACACTGCAGAGGGCAACCCAAAAGTCATCTGAATTGGAACAAACTTTCTGGAGTTCTGAAAACGTTGAACTTGCAGGATTTTTCCATTAAGGGGATCTGGTGGTAAGCTGAGGATAAATCAAGGGTACTCTTGATAAATCAAGACTCTTGCCTCCATCAAGGTGAGCAGCATTTCATGTATATTGGGTAGAGGATGACAATCCACCACAATGTTGGAGTTTAGATCTCTCAAGGCCACAACATGCGGGAGTACCTTGAGGCTTCCAGGTGACAATGATAGGAGAAACCCATTCTGATTAATCAACTAGTTCAACGATATCTTCTTTGGGTAGTTTCAGAATCTCCTCCTTTAGCAATTGTCTCAGTCAAGCTGGTACATCTTGCACTGTACAGGCACCACATTGTTTTTAGCTGGATCTTGTGCTTGAACTTTTTTGCAACACCTGTGATATAGGTGAAAACTTCTGGAAAGACAGACAATTCCTTGTTGTGGTCTATCCTCAGCTTGCAGGACATGTTCAGTACTATTTAGATCTAATATTATCTGAAGATCATTCTGATGATTCCATCCTAAAACAGAAACTCTCTTTTGAACTACATAGATTTTCCCTTGGGCATTATGGCCTTTGTACTCAAGGGTATCAGTAAAATAGCCATAGATGGGGATGGGATATCCACTATACCCTCTGGTGTATATGTCTGGAGAATGCAACTCTGGGAACTAGCAAATAGCACAGCATAGAGTTGGTTGATAATTATAGTGTAAGGCAAACCAGAATCTGCTAACATCCTCATCTCATGGCAATTGACTTGCACTTGGCAGTGTGAAGTGGTGTGATGATCCCCTGTCACATTCAGACCATTGGGATTCAGTTGTGAGAACTCCAGAGACAACAATGATGGAAGACTTACAGACATTAGTAAACTGTCCTTTTTGTTGCACTTCTTGCTAACTGATTTCGTAGCAGGCACTCTTGAAAGTCTGCCTTGAGACCAAGGTCACTGCATCTGTAGCACTAGTAGCAATGTAGTGTGTGGGAGAGTAAAGGCACCCTGGATGTAGACTTAGGAGTTTTGCAGGTTGCAGTCTTGTATTGAACTGGATTTACCTCTACAGGCTGGAAGACATCTGCTGTTGTGGAAAGTGACTTAGCATAGTAGATGGCTTTTTCCACTCATCGAGCAGTTTCTGTGGTTTTCTTCAAGGTAAGGACTTTTATCATGAGTCGTGGTTCATGAATCTTGGAACTGGTCATCTTCATGATGTCTGATAATTTCATCCGTGAAATTCACAGGGTTCACTCAACCCATGTAGTGCAGCTGTGGAGTGGCCGATGGGCTCATGAGGCACCTGTAAATAGGAATAGAACCTGAAGCATTTGGCAACAACATTTAGCAGAGGATTAAAATGATCATCCCGGACTCAGAGTTGCATCTTATGGAAAATTGGTAACAGAAGGGAGATGACTGAAGATTCTTTGCCCTTCAGGACCAAGGCACTAAAGCAATCAGCTTTTCTGGAGTGAAAGTAGAAGTTTCTATAGCAAGCATATAGTTGCTGAAGTAAGACTCCCATTGTTCCCGTGGGAGCAGAGGATCTCATGGGGTAGGCATGAAGAACGACGGAGGCAGAACTTGAATCATGGTGATAAGTGTGGAAGCAATCTGAAGTGCTCAGAACTGGAGAGGTATGTACCAGCTGGGAAAAAGGAGCACTATAACAAAAGAAGCACTGCCCCTTTAAATCTCTCTTCTCAGTAAGCTGCAGTTGCAGATAGCAGCAGATTTTAGGCCTGTGGAGTTTCCCTGGCAGCAGCAACAGCAGATCACAGCAGTAGGAATCATGAAGTGCTTGGCTAAATTAGAGTTCTGTTTCTCTCGTAGTCTTGTTGCAAGTTTGTTTTGTACCCAAGCACCTTTGAAGAAGATTCAGGAAGCTTGATATAACAGATAAGGTAAGGTTTAGTCCCTTCACTTTCACAGAGCTCGGGTTCTTCCTTCCCTTCTCTCTCTCTCTCCCTCCTTCTTGGGTGTCTCCTGGGAATTGTAGGAACTCAAAGCTCCTGGACCTACCTAGGAACAAACTTACAAACACAGACTGGGGTAGCTATCTGCATCTTGCTGGATACAAGAGCAAGCTTTGAAAATGGTCAGTCCCTCCCTCTCCACCACCTCTTCATTACTTTTTTCTTCTTTGTGGCTGACAAGAAACCCATTTTCTGGGTCATGCTGGAAGGGCATAATGAGAGGGATCAGTTCTGGTTCTATTTGATATTTTCATCAATGATTTAGATAATGGCATAGAGAGTACACTTATTACATTTGCGGATGATACCAAAACGGGAGGGGTTGCAAGTGCTTTGGAGGATAGGATTATAATTCAGAATGATCTGGAGAATTGGTCTGAGGTAAACAGGATGAAATTCAATAAAGACAAATGCAAAGTACTTCACTTAGGATGGAACAATCAGTTGCACATATACAAAGTGGGAAATAACTGCCTAGGAAGAAGTACTGCAGAAAGGGATCTGGGGGTCCTAGTGGGCCACAAGCTAAATGAGTCAACAGTGTAATGCTGTTGTACAAAAAGTGAACATGATTCTGGGATGTATTAGCAGGAGTGCTGTAATTAAGACATGAGCAGTAATTCTTCTGCTCTACTCCATGCTGATTAGGCCTCAACTGGAGAATTGAGTCCAGTTCTGGGCACCACATTTCAGAAAAGATGTCGACAAATTGGAGAAAGTCCAAAGAAGAGCAACAAAAATGATTAAAGGTCTAGAAAACATGACCTATGAGGCAAGACTGAAAGAACTGGGTTTGTTTAGCCTGGAGAAGAGAAAGCTGAGAGGGGACATGATAACAGCTTTCAAGTACATAAAATGTTGTTACAAGGAGAAGGGAGACAAATTGTTCTTCTTAACCTTTGTGGACAGAACAAGAAGAAATGGGCTTAAACTACAGCAAGGGAGGTTTAGATTGGACATTAGGAAAAACTTCCTAACTGTCAGGGTGGTTAATCACTGGAATAAGTTGCCTAAAGAGATTGTGAAATCTCAATCATTGGAGATTTTTAAGAGCAGTGTAGGCTGGCGACACAGCCTGGCAGGGGCATTGCGACCCTTCCTCAGGCCCAGGCTCCGAGGAAGGCCACAGCACCTTGCTATATGGGGAAAAGCTAGTGGGTTATGAGTCTTTAGCCCCAGCCCCAGGTGGGGCGGGCTAGCAACACAGTCTGTAGCCCTGGGCACTCAAGTGGGGCAGGCAAAGGAGTCTATAGCCTGCAGCCCTCAGGCAGGCAGGGCTGTTAACTCTCGGTATCCTCTGGCAAGCAGGTTTGGAGAAGCCAAGCACTCGCGGGGTGGCTAGGAAAGGGGGGAGGGGGGGACAGGCCCATCCAACTCCACTGCATCCCAGCCCAGGGCCCTATCTGTGGCAAAGTGGTTTGTCACTGGGTCAGCGGGGCTCCAGCCACAACACACTGACTGGTTCGACCACAGACTCAGCCAAACTATAGTCCGCTGTCTCGGGCTACTTCCTCCCACCCTGCACCCAAGTACCTGCAGCCAGGAGTCTTCCTCCGAGTCACTGGGATAGACAGCTAGTGGGAGTCCCACGAGTCCCTCACCGTCAGCCAGCAGCAGATCTGGGAACTCCTTGGGGCCGTCAGCGGATGGCAGCTCCTCCAGGTCACAGGGTCCCAATGGGTCCTCTGGTACACTGGGCTCAGGTAGCTCCCATGGGTCCCCATCAACGGGCAGCTCCTCTAGGTCAGGGCCGACCTTAGTGGTCTTGGGTAACTCTTCCCAGCTACTAGGGCCTGGTAGCCCTTCCTGGTCACTAGGGTCCAGTAGCCCAGGCAGGCCATGGAGGTTCCAGTCAGTGGGGTGTTTGCGCTGTACAGTCACGGGACCACAGCCTCGGGGAAGGCACGTCCTTCTCCGGCAGCAGCTTCCCTCTGACTGAGTTGCTAGGCTGGCCTTTTGTACTTCCCCTTCCTGGCTCCGACCCTCTGCTCCCAGGGTATCTGGCCTGCAGGCCCGGAGCTGCCCAGCAGGGGCGTCATGACCCTTCCTTGGGCCCAGGGTCCGAGGAAGGCCACAGCGCCTTGCTACAAGCAGGTTAGACAGACACCTGTCAGGGATGGTCTAGATATTACTTAGTCCTGCCATGAGTGCAGGGGACTGGACCAGATGACCTCTTGAGGTCCCTTCCAGCCCTATGATTCTGACGATAATATACAGAAGAAAAATTGATTCAAGGAACCATTGCTACCTCTTCCCATATGTTTTTCCTGCCACTCAGTGCAGGAGGCGTGTATCTGATCACGCTGAAACCTGAATTTTCAAACACTGGCTGTGGTGGTGGTATCTGTCAGAATTGCCCGTTATTTTTGATGGCACTTTGTCTATTTTTACTGATTAGGACAAGGCTAAAGAGTTTCTTGACTGAAAGAGTTTTGCTTCTCAGCAACAAATGTAGAGTAGAGAACATTTGGCTGAACATACTGAAGACGTTATAGGGCAGGGCCTACGTTTGTGGTGCCTGCCCTATATTTTTGCAACTGTAGGCAGGCAGGGGGAGTGGCCCTTCCTCACTGTCAGTCTCTGTGAGAGGCCACACCTCCTTGTTACAGCAACACACAATACAATATAAAAACACTCCCACATTTTCCAAACTATAAAACTGATTTTTCATAGCATTCCACAAATACACCTTTTTATATGTGCAAATCAATTCCCAGCAGCCCTTTCCTAGGTCTATGTAGGTTTATGAAAATGTTTAAATCACACAGTAGCATTTACTGGCCCACTCACTTTTATGTGAACGTTCAAAAGGTTTTATTTTAAAAGTCTGCATGTACCCCATCAGTCTTCTTTTCTCCAGACTAAACAAACCCAAGTTTTTCAATCTGTCCTCATAGGTCATGTTTTTCTAGATCTTTAATCATTTTTGTTGCTCTTCTCTGGACTTTCTCCAAATCTTTCCTAATTCTGGACACGATACTCCAGTTGAGGTCTTATCAGCGCAGAACAGAGTGGAAGAATTACTTCTTGTGTCTTGCTTACAACGTTCCTGCTAAGACATACCAGAATGATGTTCATTTTTTTGCAATAGTGTTACACTTGACTCATATTTAGCCTGTGGCCCACTATAAGCCCCAGATCACTTTCCGCAGTACTTCTTCCTAGACAGTCATTTCCCATTTTATATGTGTGCAATTGATTGTTCCTTCCTAAGTGGAGTCTTTTGCATTTGTCCTTATTGAATTTCATCCTGTTTATGTCAGACCATATCTCCAGTTTGTCCAGATGATTTTCAACTTTAATCCTATCCTTCTTTGCACTTAGAACCCCTCCCCACTTGGTATTGGCCACAGACTTTTTAAAGAGTATTCTCTATGCCATTAGCTAAATCATTTATGAAGATATTGAAAAACTGGAACCAGGACCAATCCCTGGAGGACCCCACTTGATACACTCTTCCATCTCGACTGTGAACACTCTGGAAATGATTTTCCAACCAGTTATGCACCCACCTTTAATAGGTCCATCTAGGCTATATTTCCCTAGTTTATGAGGTCATGCAAGACAGCATCAAAAGCCTTACTAAAGTCAAGATATACAACATCTACTGCTTCCCCCCCATCTACAAGGCTTGTTACCCTGTCAAAGAAAGTTATTAGGTTGGTTTGACATGATTTGTCTTACAAATCCATGCTGACTGTTACATATCACCTTATCATCTTCAAGGTGTTTGCAAATTGAGCAAATAATCAAGCAATCCATTATCGTTCCGGTACTGAAGTTAAGATGACTGATCTGTAATTCCCTGGGATGTCCTTATTTCCCTTTGTATAGATTGGCACTATATTTGCCCTCTTCCAGTCCTCTGGCATCTCTCCCATCATCCATGAATTTTTGAAGATAATAGCTAATGGCTCAATATCTCCTCAGTCAGCTCCTTGAGTATTTTAGGTTGGATTTCATCAGGTCCTGCTGACTTGAAGACATCTAACTTGTCTAAGTAATTTTAAACTTGTTCTTTCCCTATTTTAGCCTCAGCTCCGACCTCATTTTCACTGGTGTTCACTACATTAGATGTCTGCTTACAACTAACCATTTTGGAGAAAATAAACAGAAGGGGCATTTAGCACTTCTGCCATTTCCACATGTTCTGTTACTGTCCTTCTCCCCTCATTAAGTAATGGACCTATCCTGTCTTTGGTCTTCCTCTTACTTTGAATGTATTGGTAGAATGTTTTCTTGTTATATATTATGTTTCTAGCTGGTTTAATCTCATTTTGTGCCTTAGCCATTCTAATTTTGTCCTTACATGCTTGTGGGGTTGGTTTATTTTCTTCCTTCATAATTTGACCTAGTTTCCACGTTTTATAGGACTGTCTTAAATTTCAGATCATTGAAGATCTCCTGGTTAAGCCAGGTTGGTCTCTTATCCTACTTCCTAGCTTTCCTACAGAGTGGGATAGTTTGCTTTTGTGCCCTTAATCTTTTTTTTTTTTTTTTAAGTTTTGAAAAACTGCCAACTCTCTCAAACTGCTTTTCCCCTTAGACTTGATTCCCAAGGGAACTTACCTATGAACGCCGAGTTCGCTAAAGTCTGCCTTTTTAAAATCCATTATCTTTCTTCTGCTGTTTTCCCTCCTACCGTTCCTTAGACTCATGAACTCCATCATTTCACACTCACTTTCACACAAGCTGCCTTCCACTTTCAAATTCTCAACCAGTTTCCCCTTGTTTATCAAAATCAAATCTACAACAGCCTCTCCAATGGATTCCAAGACTATGTTGGATAATCTGTGCCCTGCTGTATTTTCCCAATAGATGTCTGGGTAGTTGAAATCCCCTCATCACCATCACGTCCTGTGCTTTGGATGATTTTGTTGTTTAAAAAATGCCTCATTCGCCTCTTCTTCCTGGTCAGGTGGTCTGTAGTAGACCCCTACCATGACATCACCCTTGCATTTTACCCCTTTTATCCATACCCAGACTTTCAACAAGTCTGTCTCCTATTTCCATCTCAACCTCAGTGCAAGTGTTTACATCTTTGATGTACAAGGGAACACCTCCTCTTTCTGCCTTGCATGTTCTTTCTGAGAAAACTGTATCCTTCTATACCAGCGGTTCTCAACCCTTTTTCCCCCCCGAGTACCACTCGGGAAGAAGGGGGGGGAGGGGACTTTCGGCGGCGGCGGGTTACATGGGGGGAACAATGCCCTCCGCCGAAACCCTTCCGCCGTTTGCCCCTTTTCGGCGGCAGGGTTTCCCGGGGGGAGGAGGAGTGGGCACTTCCAGCAGCGGATTTGGCAGCACGGTACAGCTCGCGTACCACCCAGCCTTCTACGAAGTACCACCGGTGGTACGCATACCACTGGTTGAGAACCACTGCTCTATACCAATATTCCAGTCATTTGTATCATCCCCGCAAGTATCTGTGATGCCAACACTGTCATAGTTGTGTTTATTCACTAGTATTTCTATTTCTTTCTGTTTATTCCCATACTTCTTGCATTAGTATACAGACATCTAAGGTACTGATTTGTTTTCTCCTTTGTGTTCCCTTTTGTCTCCCGTTTGTCCCTGCTATAACAGCTTATGCTCCCACCCAGATTCTGACCCTTCACCAAGGTCTCCATGTTTTTGACTTACCTGGGAGCTTTTGTCATCCCCAGACTATCAGAAAAGATTCTGGACTACGTGCTGCTGTTCCCCCACCTCAGATATCAACTCAGATATTGAGATCTTTCATATCCTCATTCTTCCTCCCCCTCCCTCTAGAGTAGAGAGCAGTACCCTCAATCTGTAGCAAAACCTGTTTCATGGTGGTTGAAAGCAGATCAATGCTGTGCTGAAGGGGGCTTTTAGGACCCTTGTCAAACTTTTATCACCAAGGGGAAGAGAACATCAGTTTAATTTCCCTGCCTCTAATAATCTTCCCCTTCTCTTAGGCTACTGTTAAATCACCCCTGCCAAAGACGACTTACCCTAGGTGCTCATGAACAATACTTCTGAAGAACAACCGTTTTGTCTTTGAAATGGTCCCTGTAATAATGGTATTGTCCAAAAACAATTCTAATGGGAGGGAAGATTCCCCCACTTTCACCCCATTCTCATCTTGCAATGGTAAAAGTGTTGTATTTTTTACTATACTCAGTATAGCATTTCAGAACAAAGAACACATTCCAGCAAATGCAGTTAATATGTTTGCCAAGTGGTGTTGTCTACCTTCCTAATGATCCAGTTCCTCACACCTTCTGTCCACAAGCACAAGCTTGTGGTCTTATCACAAACCAAGGAGAGCATTTTTGTGGACACCCCTACTTAAAATGTTGGCTGCACAACACTGAGGCAGATGGCAAAGGCATTTAGGCTAATGTGTTCTTGAATGTTCAGCTGTTTCTGTAGCATGTGAATGTGAGCACATGGGCCCCAACACAGTAATCAGATCTATGTGAGCTTACCTGAATGGAGCCCCATGCAGTTTTGTTTTGTTTGAGTCTCACAGACTATGCATGCTGTTTAAAAACAAACAACTGTTTGGAAGATTAAGTTTGTAGAGGTAACCTGCAGGAGAGATTGTGAAATTTAATGGAATACCTAACTCTTACATAGCCTTTTCATCAGTAGCTCTTAAAGTCCTTTACAAACATCAATATAATTTGCCCCATTATACAGATGGGGAAACGGAGGCACAGGGCGAGGAAAATGACTTATCCAAGGTCACCCAGCAAGGAAGTGACAGAGGAAGAGAAGGACCTGGGCATATTGGTCGATTACAGGATGACTATGAGCCGCCAGTGTGATATGGATGCATCAGGCGAGGTATTTCCAGTAGAGATAGGGAGGTATTAGTACCATTATACAAGGCGTTGGTCAGACCTCATATGGAATATTGTGTGCAATTCTGGTCTCGCATGTTTAAGAAAGATGAATTCAAACTGGAAAAGTGTAGAGAAGGGCTACTAGGATGATCCGAGGAATGGAAAACCTGCCTTATGAAAGGAGACTCAAAGAGCTTGTTTAGCCTAACCAAAAGAAAGCTAAGGAGAGATATGATTGCTTTCTATAAATACATCAGAGGGATAAATACCAGGGAGGGAGAGAAGTTAAGTTCAGCACCAATGTGAACAAATGGATATAAACTGGCCATCAGGAAGTTTAGACTTGAAATTAGACAAAGGTTTTGAACCATCAGGGGAGTGAAGTTCTGGAACAGCCTCCTAAGGGGAGCAGTGGGGGCAAGAAACTTAGCTGGCTCCAAGATTGAGTTTATGGAAGGAATGGTATGATGGGATAGCCTAATATGACAATTGCCTGATCTTAGATTAGAATAGCAGCACACGATTTTAAAAAGAAGCTGGATTCTTTTAATGTAGACAAGAAGATTTATTGTTCAAGGGAAATTAAAATGAGCTATTGCAAAACCAGGATGCCCGTGCTTGCAAATTACTTGTAATAGGTCTGGAAAATACTTGCCTACTGGTGCCATTTTACCTTTTCTACCATGAGCTAACAAACAAAAATATAACTCGCTTTACAGTGCTGTGTTAGTCAGGTGAGTTGAGATTACTTAAAGTCATTTTATATCATAAGTTAATGAAAATCACAATAGCACTGTGCATGCAGGAGCAGAATGGCATTTTGGTGATTTTGTGAGTGCATCACTTCTGAATTGCTCTTTGCCCCTCTCTAGTAACTCTACCAGAGGAGCCTGGTTAGGAGGCAGTACTTAGTCCTGCTAGCAGTTGGATAGCAGGTGGAGGAGTTTGAGCCCTTTCTTCGGTTACATTTATTTGGAAATACAAACTTTATATTTTGTCCTTTTCCATTAGCAGTGCAGACTAGGGGCATCTCTCCTTCCATCAGCAAATCAAATCAGGTTTGTTCAATGTTCAAACATAAGAAGAGAGAGCCAAGACAGTGCAACATTCAGGCTTGACTTCTTCCTCCACATATGCTGTAGTTGCTCATTAAGCACTTTCTGAATGTAAGTGCCTAAACCCTAGACATTACCCTAGACATAAGACTATTACAGCGCCTCTGTTGGGAAGCTGTCATAACAAGGATAGTGTGCCATCATTGCCAGAACATCAGACTGAGCTACTCTGCTGGGTTGTATCAAAGAATTATCTAGCTAACCATCCACAAAATTCTTAAATTGACCCTGTGCATAGCAGAGTGTTAATGATGAAGAGGAGCCAATTACGTTTTATGGGGAGGAACGGAACAGTAAAAACTGTTTCAGAGTCCCAATCTAAAATGCTACATTAATAGAAGTTCTGCTTGAATAGGGACTGCAGATTTGGCCAGGAGCAGAGAAGATCTTGGTGACATTCTCAGCAAGTTGCATACACTGCAAAATGTACCATCATAAATTGATTTGCAGACTCAAGCTACAGAACTTAGCCTCTCCTTGTTACTACTATCTACCATTTTATTTTAAAACCAAAGCACTGCAAAGATCTCCAGAGGATCTAAATAATTGATTTTGAACTTCTCAACAGATCCATAAAAGAGCACTGTCCCCAGTTAGAATAGACATTTCTGACAGTTATCTTACTCATCTTCTGAAGGAATCAGTGAGAAATGTATTAAGAAAAGTATTTGTTGCTCTGTTAGCAGATTCCAAGTCAACAATGAA
This sequence comes from Emydura macquarii macquarii, assembly GCF_026122565.2. Lineage (NCBI taxonomy): Eukaryota > Metazoa > Chordata > Testudines > Chelidae > Emydura > Emydura macquarii. Next base: position 600,718 of record NW_027132962.1, read on the forward strand.
TTAGACATGTTTATAAGCACAGTGGCATTGTTGATGCAGTTCTACTAAAAGCCGGTTGATTCAGCAATAGCACTGAAACCCTGCCTTTCAGTATTCTGAAACACTAATGGAAAAAGTTACTTAGGGGTGAAATCTGGCAAATAAAAATCTCAGCTAGAGGCAATACACAAAAAATAAGTGTCACCTTTTGGGAGTTATTATAAGAGTGAAAGGAAGGATAGTTTAAATTTTTTTAAGACAACTATTTGGATCTTTATCTTATCCCCTCCCTGCATTTTGCACTTGATTAGATCAGCTTGATTTTTTTAACCTAAAGCATCTTGAAGGTAAAATGAGACACATATTTAAACAAGCAAGGGTGCATGTGCTGTAATTTTACATCAGAGTAAATTCCATACTATAAGTTAGGGAATAAAACCACATTAGCTTTCATTATCAGATGAGAAGCAGTGTCATCCTCCTCCCAAATTATATGAACATTTATAAGTGTACTAAATTAACCATATTTTCAAAATATTAAACAAAAATAGTATACTTACGTACAACCCTTTCTTAGCATGAAATAGAGGTACAAAAGATGGAACACACACACACTCTTTGGTTTTCAACCAAAATGAAAACCACAGAAAATTCATTTTGGTAAATTTTTTCTTGTTTTTCCTGAAAACTCCAAGCCATTTTTTTTTTTTTGGTAAAATTTTTCAATGCTCAGGTTTTCAAAAGTGAAAACTTGTATCAAAAATGTTTTTAAAAAGAAAGTTTTAGTTTTTCATAAAATGCAAGTAAATAATTAATAGGAAATTTTGAAAAAAACAAAAAATATTTCCTACAAAAATTTTTTTTGCCAGCTTCTGGCTCAGTGACAGGTGTATTTTTTGCATCAGAGGATTTTTTACAGGCAGTTAGCACTCTAGATCACTGTGAAACACAAACAAGTGTCACTAACATGCACTTTGAGCAAAAGAACAGCTTTTGATATTGTCCACATCATTTGACTTCTGTCTTAATTTCAAATGCTGATCATGAAACTGAACACTGATTCCTCTGGGCTATCTGGTCCGGTAAATACAGAGAGCAAGTTCTATCTGGTATAGCAGTATGTTTTGAACAAATATTTTGTAGTTCTAATAAAAATACCTTACCATTTAGACTGATGAAAACAGGGACATATCAGGTAAGCTGAAAGGAATTCCTAGAATACCAGCACATCATATAAAATACTGGGACTGTCCTAGTAAAGCCAGGACATATGGTCACTTTAATAAGGCTCTGACGCACAAGGTGCTACTCCGAAAGAGAAACCATTTAATGTTCCAAATCATATGACATGATCTGGATTAAGGTTCCATAGCTAATTGCCCCAATCAAAAGACAGAGGGTCAGCATCCACTGAAGTCAGTGGTTACGGTTATATGTATGTCCTGAAACAAGTTTTTTATTTATTGTACTTGAATGAGCTTCAAATTACAGATGTAGGGGTAAATAAAGCTGTCAAAACCAATGGATTTCCCTATGTTGGAGAACTCCAACCTCCTCAGTAAGGTGCTAAGTCATAAAAGTCAGAAAGTAAGTATTTAAATCCAGGGCTGATGCTTACCCACAGCCTGACAAACGGATTTTAGGAGGCTCCAATTCCAGATCCTAAAATGTCCTGCTTGGTTACCCTTCCTATCTGATCCCAATGCAGAGCTCCTCCCCACTCCCAAGACATTGGCAAAAACAAGCAACTTCAGATTCCCCGGGAACAGGTCATAGCATTTGGTCACCCCAACGTGTCGGGGTTTGTTTTTTTTTGTTTTGTGTTTTTTTTAAACTATGGCACCTACTATTTCAGTTGCTGCTGTCTTGGAGAGTAATTTATTTAGGCAATATCTCAAGAGCAGCAAAGGCAGAAAAACTGCTAAATCTATTTTCAACCCTTTGTCTGGGGTTCACAATCAACTGTAGAGCACTAGCCTTGGACACTCCTTGCCCAAGAGGAAATCCATTAGAGATATATCAGATGATGGCAGTTCCCTCCAAATACCCAAAGGTGGTTAGCCAAACTACCGGGATGCCTAACAGCTCTGTTTCCTGGAAGATATTAAAGGGACTTACACAGATGCTTGTCAGAAGCAAGGGGGAAAGGATTCCAAGTGGAAACCAAGACCTTTCTTATCTCAGGCAGATTTGCTTGCAAGGTGAGTCCTCTTTGATCACTGTAGCTCTGACTGGCCAGTGTCCATTTTGACAAATTCTCAGTGAATCTTTTATTTTTTAAACAGTGGAAGGAGTCTTGCTCCTTTACGATAATATTTTGTCTGATTGTACTTTCCCCCTATCACAGACTCCTTCGTCATCCTTTGTTTTTGTCCCATATCTGGTAGTAAGAGCATTTATACGTCTGTTGTGGAGGAGTTCAGTACATTACTTTCTACTGCAGTGGTGTAGCTCTATAGTTGAGTAGTGCTAAATATGGATCTTCTCTTGCATCCGTTGCTTTTTTGAGTAAGTTCTTCACTACAGATGCTCCACATTCAGCAAATCCATTACTTTGAGAATATTTGGGACTCAGTGTTTCATGATGAAAACCGTACATTTTAGCAAAGTCCAGGAATTCCTTTTTCTTGAAATGTGTCAGTGACATTTGGGGGGGTTCACCCAGACCAGTAAGGGTTTCTGTCACTGCCTACCCTATAACCCTGGCTTCCACTAGCTCAGTTACTCCTTTCAGGGTGACCGCAACAACCTTTTAGTCCCAAGTCTTGCCAATACCATTTCCCCTGCAGCGTCCAATCCCTCTTACTGGACACTTACACAGAGTAACACCAAAGTTCGCTGCCTCAAAAGAGCCAATACACACAACCGCTTGTTAGCCCACCTGGGGTTGTACTCGCCACCTTAATGCACAGCTCTGAGATGGTTTGTAATAAAACTAAGAATATGTTTATTAACAAAGATCATAGCTTTAAGTGATTTCAAGCAAGAGTGAAAGAGATATGAAAGGGTTACAAACAAAACAAAAATAACGTTTCCTAGTGTCTAAAAATTACTTCTAGCAAGATATACCTTTGCCTAACAGTTTCTTGCTCACACCAAGTTGTCAGCAATCTCCAGCCGCTTTTAGTGGGAGGATCCATCTTTCATAGATACAAAGCACTGGCTTCTTTGTTCTCTCAGTGGATGAATATCCCAAAGTTTTCCAGCAGTTCCTTATATCGCCAAAGTTCATCTTTGTCTTCAGAGTCAGGAAGTCCCCTTGGAAGCTTTCATGTTAATTTTGCAGTCTCCTGTGATTTAAGGTGCAAATTAATAGCCCATTTTCCTGGTCTCTGGCCACATCTGACTCAATGTACAGCCGAGCCAAAGAGAGGTTTGGAAAAAAAACATGTTTTGCCTCCTTTGTCTGTTTACAGACTCCAAAACATAATATCTGAAAATCTATCATTTCAAATACAGCACCATTACATACGCTTCACAGTGACATGAATGACCAGTGTGATTAGTTTTCAGATGATCTGTTAAATAAATAAATATAATGACAATAGTGTGAGGTGTATTCAGCTGATCAGGCCAGCTGAGATTTACAGTTACATACCCCCATACAGGAGCCCCTGGTCATCTGACTTGGGGACAGTTGCTCTCAGGATCACAGTGTACCATTGTAATTTATTACTGTATTGGAATTCCATGAAGTGCAAATACAGATTTAATGTGCCTGAAACCTGCTGCTGTTGTGGTATCTTCTACTTCTGGGATATTAATTAAGCAGTCTATTATAACCAGGTGATCATGTCTTCCCAGGCTGAATGCGTCAGTTCTAACTTTGTCCTGTGGAATTTCAAATTCTTCATGCAGTACCTTCAGTTCTTTCTGCTAGGAATCTCTCTACTTCTGACAAGTTCCACCCCTGCTCATCATTTCTTTGACATCACTGATCATCTGTGGCCAAAATACAACTTCTCTAGCTCTCCTTTTTGATTTGCTCATTCCCAGATCCCTTCATGTATTTGTTCCAATGTTTTTCTTCTCATTGCTGTGGGAACCACAATCTGTGTCCCCTTCAAGAGCACTCCTGATGTCACTGAAAACTTATTTGTATAGTGGGAATAGGCAGATGGGAAGTGTTGATTTGTTTCCTTTATCACTGACTGCAGAATTTCATTTCTCTGGCTCCAATTCATCCCATATGACTGGAGATACTGCACGTGGCACTTCTATCATGTTCACATGTATGTTTACTTCTTTTTCCAGATTGTCAAGCTGTATATTGCCATCAGTGGTTTGTGGTTTCTGCTTTGAAGAAAATTGTGAAATCTTGTACATCCCTACTTCAGACCTAGTGTCTCTTTTTCAATTTGTGTGTACACCATCTCTGCAACTGTTGCAGCCCTGTTCCAGGACACAGTAATAGTTCTGCTCCCAGCCCTCCTTTTGAGGCATTTATTGAAAGTTTGATGATTCTCAATGGGTCAAAAAATTGCAGCACTGGAGTGGATATCAGAAGGTGCTTTAAATCACTGAACTCTTTCATGCTGTGACATCTATGTCTATTCAGTGACCTTATGAAGATGTTCTAGGTGAGTTGCGTGAGTTATATAGTTAGATATCAACTTGATAACATAATGCAACATGCCTAGTAGCCTTTGAATTCTCTTTGTATCTTCAAGTCTCAGCATGTTCAATATTGCCTGAATCTGTGATTCACTGAGCAAGATTCCTTTGGAGATCATCTCTCTCGCCTTCCCCACCCCAAGTATGTTATTTCTGTTTGAAGCTAACATCTGGCCTTATTCAGTTTAAGGTTATTAGCGCTTGCCATTTCTAGTATTCTCCTCAGTCATTCCTGATGTTCAGTAGCTGTGGTGTCCTTAATTATGAGGTCACCAATGTACACTTTCACACCTGTTAGACCCTCCAGTATCTTGCTCACTGCAATGGTGACATACTTCCGGAGATAAATGTATTATGAGAGTCAAGTCTGAGGAAGCTGTATCTGCCAAATAGTGTGTTGAAAGTGCAGATCTTGGAGCTCTCAGAGTCCAAAGAGATATGCCAAACTCCTGCTGATGCATCTAATTTGCTAAAGAATTTGGCTCCTGCTATCTCAAACAATAGTGAATACATTGTCATATGATGCTATTAATACTTTCATATCTGATTCTGCATGATCTCTCTGTCACATATATCCTCTTAACGAGATCAAGCTCCTCGCACACTGGGGCACAAGAAAATGACAAAACAAGAATTTGTGGTAGCACACACAAGCGTTTTGTCGTCATTTTCCCTTTGTATTTAATTGTCCCCTAATACTGGAATTATTCCTCCATGATCATCAACTTTCACAAATACTTTTGACTCATCCCCTTTTATGTGCTCCTTACATCTATTTGTTTCTGTAATTACATTTTCTTGTGTCCCAATGTCTGTCTTGTTTGCCACGTAAGTGCCATGTGTGCACCTTTTAACCAGCCAGTCTTGGGTTTTCAGCCTCCTGCATTATTGTGCTTAAGAACAGTTCTTCCTCTGCATTGGAAGAATCCATTTTTGCATGTAATATGTGCACTTTCCTTTTTCTCTGCAATATTTTAGCACAATGGTTGGGCTTATTGCAGTTTCTACATCTTTGCCTGAATGATGGGCATGTCCTATACTCATGCTGGATGCCAGATTCCTGGTATTGGTTTCCTGCTTTCTATTTTTCTGTCCCTAGCCAATTTAATTTCTGTGAACTTTTTCCTTGCTGGTTTAGCTCTGCTACTCACAGTTCTATGTTCTGTGCCTTTTCCTATGCTTATTTTGTTTCTGATTGTTCTGCTGCTTTGCAGATACCTATTACCCTTGCTAGCATCAGATCCATCTCTCTTAGTAACCATTCATGTACGTTTTTATTGTTACATCCCAGGACAATCTGGGCACGGGACTGACTTTTCAGTTTTAAGACTGTGTCAAATGCCTCTATTGTTTCCCCTTTATTCTGTATTTCTCATCTTGAATATATATATTTCAAAAGTAAAATTTGTTCCAGAGACACAATGATCTCAAACATTTTCATTTTTTCTGCAGCACTTTCCTCTCTTCTCACCACCATCTGTATGGAATACATTGTATAAATCCAAGGCTTCTGTGCCTGACACAGTTAAGAGCAGAGCAATCCTTTGCTCATCAAAGTTTATTTTCCTCCATGGCTTTCATTTACAGCTCAACTTGCTGTTTGAACCATTTCCAGGTGTATTCAGCATTTCCCCTGATTGTCAGGGCTGGTGGAGGAGTTATATGCAGTGGCACAGGTTCCGTAACAAACATTGCAATATTACTTCTCATGGGGTCTTCCAGCCCACTACGCCTTTCACTGCTGGTACCATGTCGTATCTTACAGATAAGCAGAGACTGGTGTCAAGGTAAGTCCTTTATTATGAACATAACTATGTAGGACAGTGAGATAAACTTCCAACTGCGCTGTGTAGTTGCAACCTGCAACTGCTTTGTCCTGGGCTTCTCTGTTTCTGGCCCCAGCAGGGAGTGTATCACAGGAAATCCGAAGACTGCATAAGGAGTGAATAGAAAGTATGGCATCTCTATGCTTCCTGGAGAACTTAGTCTATAGCACAAGCACCACTGTGATGGTATCTCAGGTACCTCCTGCGGACAGTAGCCTAGACAGAATGACCAATCTTGGTCATACAAACTGGGAAATGTAGGCACAGACATGAGCAAACTTAAGGGCTCACTTTGTAAAAGAGACACGAACATCTGGCACACTTAGCAGGAATTGTGACATTGCTTTGGTTTTCTCCACAGCCCAGAGAAGAGGACCTCCATCAAAGCTGGATTGGAAACCCTCAGATATGGACAAGTATGAATTGGCAACAGTGAGTCTCAGATATCATATTATGTGGCAAGCTCCATATGTAAAAAAGCCATCTGTAATCCCTGATTATGAAAACACGTATTAGACTTGATGTAACGAACAGGTTATTTTCTTGAGGAGAAATAAAGAACACATTCCCAGTATATACAGATACATACATTGTACAGGTATTTGGTGTACACACTGCACTCCATTTTCTAATCTTAATTAGCCAACATCCCCTGATATCCACTATAGGATATTGTCCACTAAATGTCTAACACTGAAGATATCTTCAGTTACATTATTTGGTCTCTTCCTCCCCACCACTACCATCAAATACAATTAGGTAATCAAAATGATAGTCCGAGTATTATGTATAACACACACATTCCCAACTCTAGCTGTGTACAGAGATGGAGTAAACTCTTCTAATATAAGCATAAACAAAATCCTTCTTGCTTGTCTGGGCATAGGTATGTTCCCATTCATGCTCAGAAGCTAAAATCAGATCCAAGCCATCTTTCTTTATTATTATTTATATTAAACTACTGGTGTGCTTGCTCTTTTACTGACATGAAAGAAGTCAAGAACCTTGCCCCAAGATGTTTATGATATAAACTCTGTTAACTCCCAAATGTCTCCTTGGTGAATTCTCTCTATTCACTGGCACGTCTAGTTCATCTTTACTTCTAATTCATCATCCTGGATTTATAAACCAGGAATTACATTAATGTATTTTATGTCAGCAGAGAAAATAAAATCACCACCACCAGATGGCACTTGTAGCCATTTAAGCATTATAAAATATAGCCAAATATCTTTGCTATGCAATATCTAGCTGCTCTGCATGCATTCATCCACATGGTGCAAAAGTAAAGTATACAATGATCATGGGTCCCAGGTTTGCATCAATTGAAGTCAACATTCTCAAAAATGGGTACTTAAGTTAGGTATCTGCATCTATTTAGACACCTAAACAGATGGCCTGATTTTTCAGAGTTCCAAGCACCCACAGCTGTTATTTAAATCTAGGATGCAGTCAGTCATTCTCCATGCTTAAACATTCAGTATTCTATTTAGAGAAAAAAAATCCTCAGATTGCTGAATTCCAGGTCCCCACTAGCTACCAACTCCTTAATATTCTATTATCTAGTTTGATTAACCAAGGTCATCTAGCTTTAGATTCACTTGTTAACACTGATCTCCACTAGCATTTGGTCATGTGTCCGGAGCTGCATCCCATGCTGCCATTATGTTTTCAAGGTCAGCTTTTTAGTTTCTATTTAGCAAGCAAACCAACTCCTGCCAACCATCTTCTATTCATGTTTTTGTTTGAGCCATCAAATCGTATAATTTCAGGAAGTTTTCCTCTGCTGTGAAATTGGCTTGAGTGAGTCCAATCAACAGCACTGCACCCAGAAACAGCTGACTGAAGGAACGGGCTTGTGAGCTACAATGGCTCCCTGTGGAAGTCTGCCCTGCCCAGGAATCTAACAGACTCTTGTGAATTTCACCTGCCAGGAGTGGGGAGAAATTCAGGCATATATTAACAGAATGTTGAGCTAGGATGCAGAGGCGCGGTAACAGCAGAACTCATTTCTCCCCTTACATCTCAGCCTAGAGAGTATGCTGCAAGCAAACCAGGCCAGAAGCCAAGCACTGATGGCCACAAGGAACTTTTACACTTAATACAAGCTTTTAGGGCTAATCCACACTGACTGGGACTGTATGCTGTAATGCTAGTAACAGTCTGAAAGTAGTGCATTAGATGTAGTGAGTTTGTCAGGTCTGATACAGGAATTGCTTGTGAAAAAAACAGCGAACCCTTTGCCAGTTGGTAGTAAAGGGCCTCTATGTCACTCTCACTCACTCACATGAAGTTCTTTCAGTCTGTGCACAAATCTGCATTGGTGCCCCCCTTGCAAATTTGGCATGTGCCTAGTTTGCCTGTGTGATAATCCAACCCTGTTTAAGATGTGATTTTTTAATTCATAATACAGTATTTAATCATACGATCACACTATTTTTTCCCTCAGAACCCCTGCCTCATTGAGTAGACTGGATGGCTACTACTCACTAAATAGGTAGCTATTCAAGACTTCTTTTTATCCTCTTTCAGTATGTGGCTCTGTGCACTGTTTGCTGCATACCATCCGAACTCTGCCCTGAATGCAGAATGGTTAATTTTCTCTTGGGCTTTTCTATGGGGCTTTCATTTAATTCTTTATAAACAGTGAATTTATCTTCGTGACACCTCTGGGAGGTGATGGAGTATAGGAAACAGACTCAAAGCTAAAATTGTCAAAAGTGTACACTAATTTTGGATGCCCAATTTGAGAAATCTAGGAGCTGATTTTCAGAGTACTTAATATGTATGTTGAGAGCACAGTTCCCCTTGATATCCACTGTAGTTGAGAGCGCTCGATGCTTTGGCAAATCAGACCCAGGTTTCTAAGTTTGGTTCCCAGAAAATGAGGCCCACACACTGGCTGTCTGTGAGAACACTAGTTTGTGTAACATGCTCAGGGTGGCTCCTCTGCCAAATTTCAAGACTCTGCTCCAAAGCATGGTGATGCTAGAGCTTTTTAATGAAAGTCGTAAGAATTAATTTTTTTTGAGCATGAACAGATCAATGTATTTCTCAGTAACCTCGAAAGTGGCTGGATCATTTTAGCTGAAATTAAAAAAAAAAAAAATTCAGCCTGAGGTAGCCGCCCAGCCTGGAATACGTCAGCCCAAATGGTTTCAAAGTTCTAAGCAAGTGTAAATAAGGTTTTAGAGTGGAAAAAATTTAGGGCAACCTTAACTATAGTGTTGGTACCGCACTGCCTATTATAAACATCATTTAAAAAACTGCCTGCATTGTGTGTTTCTCCAAAAGCTATATTCCTAACCTCTCAACCAATTTGAAATATAGAGCTCTTTCTTGCACTCTTATTGGTGAAACAAAACAAAACAAAAGGACTGCAATATCATTCTTAATTTACACCTTTTTTTCCCTTAAATATATACGAGTATAAGAAATTAAGCTATTTCCCTCACCCTTTGCTCTTCTCCCATGTATAGTGATGGTGATGCCACTCAAAATCCCCTCCGTGTTTTACAGCTCCCATGTGGTCTGATTTATACAGATCTGAAACAAATTCCCTCTGAACACTATCAGAGTGAAGTGGACTTCAGCTCAACATGGTTCATGACCTCATTCCAGTGCACACTTTACCCAGCACTGACCTCATGCATTACATGAAAGAAAGTCCATTGCAGCCTTGCCAGTATGGACATCTGAGCAAGCTTTTGTTTTTACAAACAATCAGTAGCAGCAGGAGATGACGAATTGTGTCATCTCCACATGTTACTATTTTTATAACCTACAGGAATTTTCCTTCATTATTAATTGGTAGAGGCCCAGTGCCATGCATCGTGGCCCTTTATGATAGTCAACCAAACAGCTGGAGCACAATAAAAAACAGAAAGCACCGGGTCTCTAACCTTAGCTTTAAAACAAGGAAGTCAGTGAGCCAGGTGCATGTCTCCTTTTAGAACATTCCATGTACAATGGACAAGGAGCAGCGCATGCAATTTTAAGAACCATGAGAATTTACATATATAAATGTAGAACCAAAGGTCAAAGGACAAACACCTTATCCTTCGAGATTATGAGATCTGAAGGAATATGGTTGCATTTACAAAATAATTAACAGACGTGGTGGCTTTTGTGCAGCCCTGAAAGCAACAGAGTGGGCTACATGTGTACCTTCAGAAATAAATCAGGAAGAGACCACATTGGAGGAATGGAAAGATTTGGAACACACCAGTTGTAATATCATAGCAAACAACTCAGCATTTCAAGATTTGTTTGAGGTTGTCACTGAGTCCTAAAAATTGAATTGTGCATTATAAAAGTGTGAAATGGGGTCAAAAAATGAAAGGAAAAAAAAGGTGGTCTGTCATCTTGTCTTGATCCAGAAGAATTCTGAGCCATGATACAGCTGCATCTTGTGGATGTAATAAAAAAGATCTATATGACTGGAAGGCGTTTCTGCCTTACTGTAACTGGTCCCTAAACTTGGATGCAGTGTCATCTAGTGGTTAGAAGTGAGGACCGGGAAGCTAAGACCTGGGTTCTATTCCTAGCTCTACCACCAGGGTGTATGATCTTGGATGAGGCATTTGACCTTAGTATAGATGGGGAAACAGGCACAATGGAGATATTAATACTTGCCCATCCTGCAACGTATGTACAGACAATTACTCTCCCATCATTGCAACTGTAGGAATTGTCCTTTGGAAAAAAAATGGAGACCAACAAAAATAAAAGCTCTCTTATAGGAGATGTGCACGCCTGTTCAGTCTGCCTTGTGCATAGCCCTGCCACTACAGTGTATTCCAGTGCTATGTTCACCCGAGTTTTAAAGGGCCCAACCAATCAGGTGCTCACCAGTGAACTGGAAAGTTTGACACACCAATGGATTTCACCTCATGATGCTTACCCTCTGAATATAGTTATAACAAGATAAAAGTACTCGACAAAAATTGATTGAATTGTAAGCTTACAATTCAGCCTTCTGGGTTTCAGTGACCTGCATACTAGGAATTGAGAAGCCTGACAGTTAAAAACAAGTTTAAATCAAATGTTTGGGTTAGATGGGCTCTCAAAAGGTCACCTCCATCCAATTCCATTAAGCCAGAGTAGGTTCCTTCCTACACAGCCTCCTCCACCAATATGTTCCATCCAGTAAGTCTATATGAATATGAAGTCACAGTATCTGAGTTATGGTGCGGTAAAGACAAAATTGCTTAGTATTCATCTTTCAGCAGCTGGCTCTCATACATAAGAGCCAATTCAGGTGGAGAAGGCAAGAAATGGATTAAAAAAATAGGAAACCATTATAGATGTGTAAGACAGAATGAGAAGAGAGATCAAAAGAATATTTATGTAGATAAGCAGCAAGGGTTGCTTAAGTAAAGGTAAGTCATTGATCATTGCAGAACTCTATTCACTTACATTATTCAAAAATAAAAATAGCAGAATTTGTACAAAGGAACACCCACAGGTGTGGAAATAGCAGCAAAGGTCAGGGCTAGGAAATGAACCAGGGAGGGTAAATTGAATAAAAACTGGTTCGCTCAATCACAGAAGTCAATCATCAGCTGCAAGATTCTTCCAAGACCATGTGAGCTGGGTAATAGCATAGAAATATTTTTAAAAGGCAGACTTGAGGAAATGTAGGAACTGTTAAATTAAATCAGTTACTGACCCAATTTCTTTTCTACAGCAGGAAATAGATGGTATCTATATACTTTCCAATATATTGATCAAGACCCCATGTCCTACTTGGCACATTAGACTTAAATTATATGGACAGGCTCCCATATATCTCTACCCTCCCCCAAGCCCTTTCCAACTCCATTTCCCAGTCAAATTCAGCCACTCTCATTTGGAGATCAAGTTCAATTTATTTTACATTGCCCCCAAACTTTCAATATGTTGCAGACTTTGGGTATAAGAATGAGTAACTGGACTAGAGAAGCTGTCAGGAAGCCTTGACATGGGGAGGGGACATTTTGGGTTCTTAAGACTCAGCAAGACAGGAGTGAGATAGTGAATAAAGATTAGGAGTGGAAGACATTAGATACTCTGCTCACTTGTCCGCAGACTCACTGTTCTACCCTAGGTATGTTACAAACTGTTCCTCAAGTTTTCTCATGTGTAAAATGGGAACAGTTCCTACCTACCCCATATGAGTGTTATGAAATAATGTATGAAGAGTAATTTGAGCTCTGCTAGTGAAAGGTGCCATTCCAGTGAAGCACATTATATACATTTAAAACTGGAGAGGAGGGAAATGCACTTCTTTCACATGAGAGCTATTAATGCGGCTCCACTGTTTTCATCAGATGTTCAAGTGAGGACATGAGATTTAGATCCAGGAAAAATAAAGGAGCTGAGAAGCAGCAAACCACCAGTCTAGTTTCAAAAAATAATAGGGTATTTTTTCTTAAATTTTTAAAAAGCAAAAACAATCAGGCTCCTGATGGAGGAGCAGCCCCTCAGCCCCCTACACAAAGCTGGAGGATGACAGTTGCTCTATCCCTAACCTCAAAGATCAATCTGTTCAACATCAAAGCTGTGGCAAAGGAGATTTCTTTACCGGTTGCCGTAGCACTACCAGCATGTCTTAGTGCTTGTTATGCAGCCAGATTTAACAGAGACCATTTGAACCACACTCTTAAGTGATCACTGGGGCAATATTTATGATCCAGAGTACAATACATCCCTTCATCTTGCTTCCTGTTGGCCCAGCTATTGGCTCTCCTCTTGCTAGCCAATTTCCTCCTACGCTTATGCTACTTTCAGAGAGAAACCTTGTTTCAGGCCACACCCTCGCTGGTTGATCCCCTCACACTGACCCATCTTCCTCTCACCACTTTTACCCAGTACAGACTGGAACTACACCAACTCCTTTCCTTTGCCCCCAACATTTCAGTGCCACTCTTCCAATGTGTATTCACTGAACCACAAGGTCAATTCTAAGACATACAAAACAGTAAAGGCATGGATTCAGCCCACCCCCAACTACGTAACATTTTTGTAAAATGTACAGTATCTTGGAGCCAGAGCACTGTGTAAGCCTAGCATAGAATACAGCAATATATCACGTACAATAAAAAAACAGGTAGTTCTGAGGGAGAACACGTGGCTGGGCTTACAATGGAAGCAACACAAGAGACATCAAAAGCTGTGGGGAGGAAAGGAGAATTAAAAAAGAAAGGACGCAAAATGTGTACTATATCAACAATTGTAGTATAAAGATGAATGAAAAAAGAGGTGCAGGAACTTGGGAGTAATCAGAGAAGGAAAGTTAAAAAGGGCCCAGTCTGGGCAACAGCATTAAGTGTAAGACTGAGAATTTTAAGATGACCTCACTGACAAAACAGGGAGACAAAAAGAGCAAAAGATGAAAGAAGGGAGATGACAAATGAACAGCAAGACAAAGCAGTAATTAGACCTACTGGATGGCTTGGGACCAACAGTGGTAACTGCAGAGAGGTTGTGAGAAGACTGGAATAGACAGCATTGCAGAAATGGAGGTACCTGGACAAGGAATTTGGCTTATTGTTTGTATTACCATGGCAATTGGAGGCCCCAAGTAACACACAGGCCTCATTTTGCTAAGCACTGTACACTATGCCTCCGCTTCCCCATATTTTAGTAGGTAAGACAGAGGCGGCAAAGCACTGCTTCAAAACCTGCTTGCAGGTGTGAGATGCTTAAGAAAATACAATAGCCACCACTAAAAGTCATTTGCATTTATATTTGTAAACTGGTACAAATGCAGCTATTACTATATTTTTGTATAAGGGAAGGGACACTGGCATTTCAGACATCGTGATGTGGAAAGTGAGGAGTTTTTAACTGACTGCTGGCACATTTATTTTGTCTCTTCAGATAAGGCAGGAATGGTTGGTAACCAAGGCTCCCCTCCTCTGCCTGTCATTGCTGCCTCAGCCTTAATATGCAGTGCCTTTATTTTAAGAGTCCTGAGTTGAGCAGTGGAACACATTATCATGCTGTTTAATTGCTACTGTACCTCTGCAGAAATACTTACCCAAAACAATACATCCACAAAACCCCATTTATTTCACTGGGGAGACAGAATGGACCAGATCCACCACTGTTACTTCAGTTTCTCACTGATGTAACTATTGATGTTCGAGCACGGCTGCAGTTTAACTTTTAAGAAAATGTCTATTGGCTGTATTGGCATCATCCTACTGTTGTTGTTTTAATTTCCCCCCCAAGATCAGAACTTGCTGCTCATGTTTTGTTGCAATTACCCACTTCTCTCACAATTAGGGTGACTTCTATTCTCCTTATATGTCATGTGCTCTATATACAATAAGGAGCTACTAAGAAATAAGCAGTTCCGTAGATTCACAAAAAAGATCATGCATTGTGATGGAGATTTTTTTTGTACGGTGAATAGAACATCGTGGGATGCCAGCTGTCCTTGTTTAACTTCGTGCTGGACTGTATTTTTCATGCCATTGTGCTTTATTGACAAATTCCTACTCAGCCTTCTCCACAGGGAGATTTGCAAAGAACAACTCAATTTCTGTTACAGATATGAGCTTAGAAATTCTCCCCCATTAATTTCTGCTAGGGTTCAAGAATACTGCCAATAGCTGTTGATTGCCACATTTCCTTATAGCAAAGGTAGGGCCAGCTGTAAAAAATAATGTACTGGCAGAGATAAAATAATTACTACAGAATATGCAAACACCTAAGCAAACCAAAGTAGCATATGTGCAGCATGAGAGTCAAAGAGAAATGCATTTTGAATATAAATTAATTTTTTACAAAGAATTAAGAAAGCTTCCTAGACTTTAGAATAGCAATAGCACAAGCTGGGTTTCCTGCATGTACATCTCTATCAAAGAGAAAGAGACTCAAGGAGCATTTCAAACGAAAGAAAAAAAGCATATGGAATATGTTATTCACATTGGTCATTGAAGAAAGACGCTTTAATGAGTTCAAAAGGAAATGAGATGCATTTCCAAACAAAAACTGAAAAATACGGGGCAAATCATCTATGGAAATGAAGAGAGCAAATGAGAGGCATCATGCAGCCTTGGCCATTTCCTTTAACGAATTCTGAATATTTTCAGATCCAAAGCTTTAATTCCAACCAGATATCATCTAAGCAGCCAAAAATAAAATCTTCAAGCTGTGAATTTACAGTATAAAACATGGAGTGTCAAAGCATTAATAAAAGAGTTGTGAAAAAAATGCTTAAGAGCCCAAATTACTAATCAAATATTCTATTTACTAACATGTATACACAGATTTATGTTAGAATATTAAAGGTGTCCTTTCTTAATAGCTTGAGATGAAGTTTCCCAAACTCTGTTTTTGTTTTTTCCAAGTTTGAGCAGTGTGAGAATGTGAAAAATAAGCAGAGTGCACCAGTGGCCAAAAATCCTTGAACAGCTCCAGCACTTCCATGATTTGGAGCAGAAAGCAGAAGTTTGGCAAATCTTTGACCCCAGGATTTCTGGTGTCCCTGGAAAATTCATCCAGATTTGGGCAGTTCTGAATCTCTGAAAATCACAATCTACAGAGTATAAACTTGCTGTATTGCTAGCTCTTAGTTTTCTGAGCATTCTAACTGCCCTGCTGATTGTCCTACACTGTAGGTGTAAGCCTACACCGGGTGTGTCTACACAGGAAAGAAACACATTCAGTTGGCCTGCGCCGCCCAATTCGGGCTTGTAGGGCTCCTGTATAGATCCCCACAGGGTCCTAGAGCCCAGGCTCCAGTTAAGCCTGGAAGTCTACACAGCAATCAAACAGCCCTGCAGCCTAAGCCCCTCAAGCCCAAGTCAGCTAGTGCAGGCTAACTGTGGGTTTTTCTTTGCTGTGTAGACATTCTCTAGCTCCATCTCAGGGTGTTTCAGATGACACACAAAGCATAATTCAGCCTCCTCTTCCTCTTTGGCTTAAGGAAAGAAATGCTGGGCTGTGAGCCAGGAAAGCACAAGTTAGTGTTAATTCTGTGCACTTCACAACCTGTATTACAAACAAGACCATATACCAGGAGTGGCCAAAAACAAGGTTACTTACCAGTAACTGATGTTCTTTGAGATGTGTTGCTCATATCCATTCCATTATAGGTGAGTGCACACCACTGTGCAAGGTTCCTGGAACTTTTTTCCCATTAGCAGACCCCATAGGGCCGGCTCTGGTGCCCCCCTGGAGTCCCACGCACATGCCACGGTATGAGGAACTGCCGGCCCTACGCCCCCTCAGTCCCTTCTTTCTGCCAACTCTGGCAGCGGGGATGGGGGGTGGGATGTGGAATGGACATGAGCAACACATCTCAAAGAACATCAGTTACTGGTAAGTAACCTTGTTTTCTTCGAGTGATTGCTCATGTCCATTCCACTATAGGTGACTAACAAGCAATACCTTGGAGATGGGAAGGAGTTACCGGTGAGCTGTCCTCAGCATGGCTCTGCCGAATCCCGTGTGCTCTCTTGCCTGCTGGACGATGGCATAGTGGGACGTGAAGGTATGCACCGACAACCAGGTGGCAGCTTTGCAGATGTCCTCCAGGGGCATTCTCTCCAGGAAGGCTGTAGACAAGGCTTGAGCTCTGGTTGAGTGCACTGTGATGTTCCCGGAAGCGGCACCCTCGCCTGCTCGTAGCAGAGCTTGATGCATGATGTAATCCATGAGGAGATGTGCTGGGTGGAGACAGGTGAGCCTTTCATCCGGTCTGTCACTGCAACAAAGAGCTGTGTTGATTTCCGGAACAGCTTTGTACGCTCGATGTAGAAGGCCAGGGCTCGTCTCACGTCCAGCGAATGCCATCTCCTCTCCTCCTCCGAACCGTGAGGTTTGGGAAAAAACACGGGGAGAAAAATATCTTGATTACAATGAAATTGGGAAACCACCTTGGGCAGGAAGGCTGGATGCGGCCTCAACTGCACCTTATCATTATAGAATACTGTATAAGGGGGCACCGAGGTCAAGGCCCTAATCTCAGAAACCATCCTGGCTGAGGTAATGGCCACCAGGAAGGCTACCTTCCATGAAAGTAGGAGCAAAAGGCATGAAGCCATGGGTTCAAAGGGGGGCCCCGTGAGTCTCGAGAGGACCAGGTTGAGATCCCAGGGAAGCACCTGGTCACGGACCTGCGGATAGAACCTCTCCACCCCTTTGAGGAACCTGACCGACATGGGATGGGAGAACAGCGATCTCCCCTCTAGCTGCTGATGGAAGGCCAAAATGGCCACCAAGTGAACCTTCAACGAGGCCAGCGCCAGACCCTGGAGCTTTAGCTGAAGCAGGTACTCTAGGATCACCTGCACAGGCGAGATGCTGGGCGCGATGCCCCAGGTCTCTGCCCAAGAGGTAAACCGTTTCCACTTAGCCCGATACACGACCTGTATAGAAGGTTTCTTGCTGCCCAGCAGGACTTGTTGGACCTGCATCGAGCAGGCTCTCTCTCCCTCCGTCAGCCACAGAGCCTCCAGGCCATGAGGTGCAGGGAGTCCAGGTCTGGGTGCAACAGGCAACCATGGTCCTGGGAGAGAAGGTCGTGCTGCTTTGGGAGCTCCATGGGCAGGGCGATAGAATGGTCCAGCAGCATGCTGAACCAGTGCTGTCTCGGCCAGGCCGGAGCGATGAGTATAATGTCCGCCCTATCCCTCTTTATTTTCAGCAGGACCCTGGGCAGGAGTGGAATGGGCGGGAACACGTACATAAGGGTCGCCGTCCAGTCGATAAGGAACACGTCAGAAATCAACCCAGTCTCGCGACCCCGGAGCAAGCAGAACCTTGGGCACTTCGTGTTCCAGACTGACGTGAATAGGTCCAGTTGGGGAACACCCCACTTTTGGAAGATCATAGTCACTACTTCCAGGTGCAGTGACCAGTCGTGGCGGGGTAGAAACGACCTGCTGAGGCGATCTGCCTCGTTGTTCCTCACTCCCGGGAGGTGAGAGGCAGTCAAGTGGAAGTCGTGCCTCATGGCAAAGTCCCACAGACAGGTAGCTTCCTTGCAGAGAGCCGAGGAGCGCATCCCTCCCTGCCTGTTTATATAAAACATAGCTGCGGTGTTGTCTGTCAGCACCTGCACCACTCTGCCTGTCTGAAATCGGAGGAACACCCTGCACGCTAGGCGAATACCCCTCAGCTCCTTCACGTTGATGTGCAGGCGCCTCTCCTCCCACGACCTCAGCCCCTGAGTGCTCAGGTTGATGTGGGCTCCCCATCCCACATCCGAGGCATCTGAGATTAGGGTGACCAATGGGACCAGTTCCCTGAATGGAATGCCCTTCAACATTGCCCTGGGAGACCTCCCCCAGTCTAGGGAGACTAGGATGGGCGAGGAAACTGACTACCCGATCCAGTGGGTGTCTGCTCGGCACATATATCGTGGCCAACCACGCCTGAAGCGGTCTGAGCCTCAGGTGAGCTAATCTCACTACATACGCGCAGACTGCCATGTGGCCTAACAGCTGCAGGCAGTGCCTGGCTGTTGTTGTGGGGCATCGGTGCAGCTGGGAGATGATAGAGACTGGCACCTTGAAACGTGGGTGAGGCAGGAAGGCTCTGGCCTGGGAGGCGTCCAGGGTGGCCCCAATGAATTCTATACGCTGCACTGGGGTTAGTGTGGACTTCTGCTCGTTTATGAGCAGTCCCAGCCTGCTGCACGTGGACCAAGTGAGGGTCACGCTTTCCTGCACTTGGGACCTGGACCTGCCCCTGATCAGCCAATCGTCCAGGTAAGGGAAGATTTGCACACCCTTTCGCCTCAGGTGGGCCACCACTACTGCCATGCATTGGTGAACACCCTTGGAGCCGAAGCTAGGCCAAAGGGCAGGACTGTAAATTGGTAGTGGGAGCCAGCCACCGTGAAGCGGAGGAAGCGCCTGTAGCTGGGGAGGATGGGCACATGAAAGTATCCGTCCTTGAGATCGAGGGCGGCATACCAGTCTCCTGGATCCAGGGAAAGAATTATGGAGGCTAGAAAAACCATGCGAAACCTGAGTCATTTGACATATTTGTTTAGACGACGCAGATCTAATATGGGTCTCAGACCCCCCTTTGCCTTGGGGATGAGGAAGTACTCGAATGGAACCCCTTCTCCCTTGAGGAACCATAACCACCGCTCCTATGTTGGAGAGTGTCCACCTCTTGCAAGAGGAGTTGATTGTGAGAGGGGTCCCTGAAGAGGGACAGAAGGGGGGGGGGTTGTTGGGGGAATAGAAGTAAACTGCATGGCATAGCCCCCAGAGACTATCCTGAGGACCCAGCGGTCTGACAATCTTTGCATATTCAGGATACAAGGGCCTCAATTTGTTTAGGAAGGGGTGGGGTGGATCCAGGAGAAGAGTAGGGATGCCACCCTCGGATGCACCATCAAAACTGCCTTCTCTGATTGCCTGACCCCCTAGGGGAACCCTTTCGGGGGGCTCAGGACAAGCTGGGGGGCTGATTTCATCTTATAAACCCATTTCTGTCGGGTTGAAAGGGCCCAGGCGAAATCTTGGTTGCTGCTGTGCCTGGGGCCGTAACTGCCGCCTGGAAGCCTAGGGTGTATACAGGCCCAGGAAGTGAAGCGTGGCCCTGGAGTCCTTCAGACCATGCAGCTTCGCATCAGTCTGGTCGGAGAACAGGGCCGACCCATCGAAGCGGAGGTCCTGGATCGATTGCTGCACCTCCTGGGACAGGCCTGAGGATTGCAGCCACGAGCACCTCCTCATGGAAATGGCAGAGGCTATGGCCCTACCCGCCAAGTCAGCAGTGTCACTGGACGTTTGGAGCACTGCCCTAGCCACCGTGATTCCTTCATCCAGGATGGTGGTGAAGTCTGCGGCCTGGTCCTGGGGCAGAGCCTCAGCAAACTGCCTGAGGGAATCCCACAAATTAAACTATATCTCCCCAGGAGGGCCTGATGGTTGGCAATCCTGAACTGCAGGGCTGCCATGGAATAAATTTTTCTCCCAAACAAATCCAGCTTTTTGTTGCCTTTGTTCTTGGGAGTGGAACCAGGCTGACCTTGCCTGTCCTGCTGGTTGGCTGCGTCTACCACCAGGGTTCCTTGGGCCAGGTGAGTGAACAAATACTTGAACCTTTCGGCTGGGACATAATATTTCTTCTCAGCCACCTTTGATGTAGGGGCAACCGAGGAAGGTGTTTGTCACAGGGCCTTTACAATTTTGAGGACCCTACCGTGGACTGGTAGGGCCGCTCTCGCTAGGGCAGCCTCCACCATAACATTGAAGAGGGTATCAGTGGCCTCCACTAGCTCCTTGATCTCCAGTCCCAAGTTAGAGGCCACCCTCTTGAGCAGCTCCTGGTGCGCCCTGAAATCCTCCAATGTCACCATGTGGTCCCGGGAGACTGCCTCATCCAGGGAGGAGGAAGAGGACTGCTGAGGCACATCCTGCGGGTGCTCACCCGTCTGACGAAGGGATGCACCCGTAGAGGGTCCCTCCATGGGGTCCAACTCCTCGTCCAAGGAGCGGTGTCTATAGGCCTTCTCCTGTGCCGGGGGGCACAGCCTGAACCCCCACTGACAGGGTGGATTGGGGCCCTGGTCCCATCTGGATGCCCCATGGGGCCCAATAAGGCCATTGTTGCGGCCATTGTCCTTGGGTCCAAACTGGGACTGACTGCGCCACCTGCTGTGACGTCATGTGGGGGTGCCAGCTGTCCCTATGACTGTCCCCCCTGTGGGACCCCGAGCCACTAGACCAGCAGTGCTGTGCCCGTCCTTGGTCCCGGGTGCCATGCCAGGGACCGTCCTCTCGATGCCTCCAACATGGAGGACAATGAGGACCGCCTCCGTTGCCCCGAGCGGTGCCAACGGATGGAGGAGCACTCTGAAGAGCTCTCGGTACGGGAGTGCCATCTTAGTACCGAGGACTTGCAGCACCGCTTGCCCCTGGGTGATCGAGACTGGCACCGCGCCAAACTCCATAGTGCTGAGCTGAACTCTGGTGACCGGGTTCCGCGTTGGGGACTGCGCATGTGGGGTCCTTGTATGGTGACCGGGTTCCACACCGCCTCAGTGCAGGCGAACTCCTTGGTGCTGGGGATCTGGAGCAGGAGCTATCCGAGCGCCTCAACCGGTGCCACCTCTTGGCCTGCGCTGCCTCCGGTGCCAGGGACCGACGTCGGTGCTGAGAAGGAGACTCCACGTCCTGAGTTGAAGCAGGCCGGCTCGACGACGCTGACCTGGAGTGACTGCTGGGGGAGCATCCTCACTCTATCCCCAGTGGCCATCTGGCAGGAGATCTTCCTTCCCGTACCGGGGATCTCCACCCCCCTTCAGGTAGACCCGATGCGGGCTTGCCCTAAGACCCACCGGCCCCATCTCCCTCGGTGGAGGGGGCGTAGGTAAGGCCAACAAGGCTCTTGCCGCCTGAAAAGCCTCCGATGTCAATGGCATCAGCAGGGACACTCTCCCACTTCCAGGAGTCGGGGGAGGCTCCCTGCTTGGAAATACAGGCACTGGAGAAGACTTGACGGGCTGTAGCTGATGCATCTTCGCACTCAACCCTGCCCGTACCAACGGCGCAGGAGAGTGTCCGCGCTCTGCACACTGTCTCTTCTTCTTTGGCACCGGGGATGTTGCTCAGTGCTGAGTCGGGCCTGGTGCCGGTGGTGCACTCTGCACCGAGGTGACGCTCAGTGCTGAGGTGGAGTGGGATGGCTGAGACGCCGGGCGGAGCACTGCCTCCATGAGCAGGGCTTCTCACCGGATCTCTCGGTCCTTCTGAGTCTGTGGCTTAAAAGCCCTGCAGATCTTACATTTATCTTTCCTGTGCTCTTCCCCCAGGCACTTAAGACACTGATCGTGGGGATCACTGAGCGGGAAAGCCTTCCCGCAGGAGGCACATGGCTTAAATCCAGGCGACTGGGGCATGGCCCGGCCGCTCTTAGTCCCTGAGGGACTTCTTATCTAACTACACTTAACACTATTTAATAACTATTTAAAACTAACTAAACTACTTCAAACAACAAAGAATTCAAAGAAGGGGAATTGTACTTGCAGAGAGCAAGGCTAGTTCCAGCAATCGTCACAGGCATAAAGAAGGAACTGAGGGGGCATAGAGCTGGCAGTGCCTCATATACCACGACATGTGCGTAGGACTCCAGGGGGCACCAGAACCGGCCTTACAGGGTCTGCAAAGAGGAAAAATGTTCCGGGAACTGTGCACGGTGGCATGCACACACCTATAGTGGAATGGACATGAGCAATCACTCGAAGAACAACTTACTGACACCCCCACCACTGAGACCCCTGTCCCCACTGGGCAGAATCCTCTCTTTCCATCACCCTGCCGCAAGGCAGAAGCTCCAAGCTCCCCACCTCTGTGGTGGGTGGAGAATGGGGGAGGGTGTAGGGGACTCCACGAGCTGCACTCTAACTGTAAAAGAGCCGCCTGTGGCTCACGAGCCACAGTTTGGCCACCCTTGCCGTATACTCCAACCTTTGGAGACAGACAATTGCCCACGCTTCAGAGGGGATAACAGATGAACAAGGTAATTTCTGGCAGATTTGGGGAGAACCCAAGTCTCTAAAATGACAGACCCAGTCTCACCTCCCTAGATGCACTACTTCTAGGCATGCTCATTTTGAATCTGTGAGCTGAGCTAACACTGATGCTATAAGACAGACCTTGCTGACGACCCATGCTGGGGACTATTACGCTGTCCATAAAACGTGGCTGCTCCACCATAACCATCTCTGAAAAGTGTTTTGAAACCCACAGATGAATATGTGCTATGTAAATACAAAACATTATTAAAAGACACATAGGAGAGATGTCTACTACTTAAAGCCCCATTCTACCCAGTAGAACAAACTCCTCTCAGAAAGCTAGGAAAACCTTTTCCTTGGCTGTGGGGCGGGGGGCATTTGAGTTACAAAATCCGAGGGAAGGCTAAGCAATTTGTAGTTTTCACATGAGTTAAAGAGACCATAGGGAAGCGTCAGATGATCAAAGATATTTTAGGTCTTTGAAAATGCAAACGTGCCTAGGAGATTTTTCTCTCTCTCGTTGACATCAGTGGAAATTAGGTGCCTAACCTGCAGAGGCACTTTTGAAAATCTCACTAGGTGCTTATCAGCATCTAGACTTCAGTTGAAAGTCTGACACCCCTCCCACACCCAGTCTTTACCTCAACCTGCTCACTCATGTGGAGACTGCTAACTCTCTCATCTTTGCTAGGATTGTACCTTGAGACAGCTAACTTGAGGCAAGATCACCTTTCTTCCTATAGCAGACAGACAATTACACCCAGGAATCCTGGCACAAAATATTCTATTACTGTGCAGTGAATAGCTGCAGATGATGGATCTTTGTTTTCAATACTTTACACACACAGTTAAGACTGAAGATCTCTGGCGCAGTGATCATATCTTGACTAGTTTCTGTGAAGAACCTTGCACACATCTGGTTGATAAGAGAAATATAGTATTTGCGCAGGTTTAAAATTTAATTAAATTCCTCCTTTCCACTTACCTGCCAAGTCCAGAGTTCTCTCTTTCTTTTTTCGCAACTACTGACACAAAAAGCAAATCATTGCAGGGAATGAAAACCAATAAGAATGTGTTCCAGTGGTATGATTACAGTACTGAGTCAAGAGACCTTGATTCTATTTACAGCTCTTCCATTGATTTCCTGGGTGACCTTGATTAAGCGATTCAACCTCTGCCTGTGCCATTTGTAAAGTTTGTTATGGAGATGCTTACTGTACCTGGATGTTGAAACCATCTTTGTGAAGCCCTTTCCCTGAAGAGAAGGCACAAATAGACATGCACAGGGGTTTTGCAGGGGAAGTAGTGCCGTGAAGCGAGCCTTTGAGAAGCAAATCGGAACTTTAAAAAAAAAAAAAAATAGTGTGTCAAAATCTTTTTGAATTGGGCTAAGGCATATATTGTTGACCTAGGTGAACTGCAAAAGCTCACCCAACTTTTCCTTCCCCCTTGTTAAGAGCCTAATAAGTTAGGAGATGGGGTAGTCTCTTAACACAGACCTGTCTTACGTCTCTAGGGCTCCAGAGGCCTCCTGGATGCTGCAGTTTTCAAGGCTGACTTTTATTTCAAAGTAGTAATTCTCCTTGAAAATGGCTGCATAATGCCATTTCCCTGCTCAACAACTCAATAACTTAACTTAGCCAAGGAGCTGAAGAATGATCATACGCAAAATTACCACCTCATTTTGTAAGCATCAGGATTTAGAGGTAAGAAAAGAAAGGAATTAGTCCAGGAGAAGCTGGTCTCTTTCCACTGTGGCCCAAGCAGGGGTGCTCCATGTTGTAATGAGTGCCTTCTAGTAGTGTGTTAAGTGATGTGATGCATTACTGCCATGTATGGTTTGTTCTCATCCTCTCTCCAGGGATGGAAGAGGATGCAGGGGAATGTTTTTGATGGGTATTTTTGTTGTTTTAAAGTCTGCATGTTTTATGTTAAAGAAGTCAAGGTCAGAGAAATGCACCTTGAACTTTGAGTAGAAAGTTGGTGATATTTGTGGTGGCCCTTAGTTTCTACTGGAATTCATTCTAATTCAGCCTGAGAAAGCAGTCTCCTACCCAGACAACCTTCACCCTGTATTGGAGGAAGTTCCATTGTTTCCAAGTAACTCTAGACCTATAGCTGGAGAAACTCCAGATGATTGATCCCAGAATGGAAGGGAGTAAAGAGAGACACAAGCTGTATGACGGAGTTCTTGAGGCACTTCTTGGGGAGCTCACAGCTCTCTAATTCAGACTCCTTTCTGTCGTTGTGCACCAGGTCCTCTTTTCTGAGCAAGTCTCATCACCGTGCAGCCAGCATACATAACCCTGAAGGATGCATATATTTCTTGCTAAGTAGATCCCTTAGATTAGAATGCAAAACATACACTTTTTTCTCCCAAGTAGCAAAGGTGGGAGGGAGGTGTTCTAAACAGTATTATATCGTAGGATATGTCACACACTTACATAAATAAATCTTTCAGGTGATCAACAACTGCAGCTCCAATTGAGTCCAATAGACACTGGGTGCTCAGCACTACTGAAAATCAGGCCACTTATTTAAGCGTCTAGAGATGGATGCAGAGTCCAACTTTAGGCTCCTATTTTTAAAAATCTGGGTAAGCCATGTTTGGCAGTAGTCTAAAGACTGCTGCTACCCAATCCCTAATCAGTACATGCACTGTTCATCAGGAAACAGTTTCCTCTCAGTATTATTCAGCTGAAGTTTTTGTAACTACTCTTGTTCTATGTTCTTGGGCCTATCTCAAAGAGGTACAGTGGCACAAAACTGATGCCTATAGACAAACTACCACACAGCCACCAACATTTAATAATCTTTAATAAAAACAAAGAGGGCAATAAAAAGAGTTAAAGTATGACCTTAATTAGTGAAAAGTTAGTAAGTGTGGGTAAATACATGCACATAGCATTTCTCTGTCCCATAACTTACACACAAATGCATTTCACTAGCATTAATATTTGAGTTTTTGGCCAAGTCTCTGTCTAAATTAATGTCTCTCCTCCCTTCCCTGCTATTGTAGTACATTCTATAAATAATAATATAATGAAAAAAAGGAGAGAAAAAGGTGATGACTCCCAAAGATCTCTCAAAGCTGGGTGACTGGGCACCAAGATGGCAGATGAAACTCAATATTGATAAGTGCAAAGCAACGGACATTGAAAAAAAAATAATCCCAACTATACATACAGAATGGTGTGTGTGTGTGTGTGTGTGTGTGTGTGTGTGTGTGTGTGTGTGTGTGTGTGTGTGTGTGTGTGTGTGTGTGTGTGTGTGTGTGTGTGTGTGTGTGTGTGTGTGTGTGTGTGTGTGTGTGTGTGTGTGTGTGTGTGTGTGTGTGTGTGTGTGTGTGTGTGTGTGTGTGTGTGTGTGTGTGTGTGTGTGTGTGTGTGTGTGTCCTAATGGGTTACCACCCAAGAAAGATCTTGAAGTCATCGTGGATAGTTCTCTGAAAACATCGGCTCAATCGGCAGGAGCCCTCAAAAAAGCTAACGATGTTAAAGAACTATTAGGAAAGGGATAGATAAGACATAAAATATCATAATGCCACTATATAAATCCATGGAATGCCTACAACTTGATTACTGTGTTCTTGTTTCCCCATCTCACAAAGGATATAGTGGAATTGGAAAAGGTTCAGAAAAGGGCAACAAAGATTATCAAGGGTATGAAATGGCTTCCATAGAAGGAGAGACTAAAATGATCACAGCTGTTCAATTTAGAAGAGATGACTAAGGGGGGGAAGGGATATGATAGTTTATTAAATAATGAATGATGTGGAAAAAGTGTTATTTACTCTTTCCATTTCCCACAATACAACAATCAGGGGTCCCTCAATGAAATTAACGGGCGGTAAGTCTACTACAAACAAGTAGTTTTTCACACAAAGCTCAGTTAACATGTGGAACTTATTGCCGTGGGATATTGTGATGGCCAAAAGCCTCACTGGGTTCAAAAGAAGAATTAGATAAGTTCATGGAGAACAGGCTCATCAATGGCCATTAGCCAAGTTGGCCAGGGATGCAGCCCCATGCTCAGGGCCAGAGACATAACTAGGCAATTTAGTGTTCAGGGAAAGGAAACATATTTGTGCTCCCTACCAGTTTTTTTTTTTTTTTAGTTCCCCCCCCCTCCCTGGGCAGCTGCCAGGCTCACCCCATCCTGGTTACGGCCCTGCTCAGGGCAACCCCTAAGCCTCTGATTGCCAGAAGACAGGAGGGAAAGACAGGGACCAATCACTCCAATTGACCTGTTCCGTACACTTCCCCTGAAGCTCTGGGACAGGCCACAGTCAGAGACAGAATAGTGGGCTAAATGCACCATTGGTCTGACCCAGTATGGCAGTACTTATGGATTTTAATCTGTTTAAAAGCATAGGTTGCATATTGTGCTAATCTATTCAATTAGATAATATGTATCTGAGATGGTTAATTGTACTGATTACACATAGTTTAGTTATTTACACACCAAATTGCTACAATTGCTGCTTTTAAACTTTTGCCAATAACAGGATCTGGATATGGGTAAAATGGCTAATGAAATCTGATACACCAGAGATGAGCCAGTCTATTCCAACCCCTGCCTCTTTTTTTTTTTTTTTATTAACAACCTTCACTCCACCCCTGCACCACCCTGACTGTTAACATAGGCTATAATTCAATCATTTTGTATGTTGAGGGAATAGTTTAGTGCTCTATTTGAGAAAACCACTGAGAAGTTGCTTACTAAGGAAAGGAAGTTCCAGCACAGTCAGACATGGTAAGAATGAACTTAGAGGGAGGCGGGCCAGCAGCGCCCTATATACCGGCACATATGCGCGCCACTGCAGAGGGCGCTAGAGCTGGCCTTACAGATACCACTGAGGGAAAAATCTCCAGCACTGCTGCATGTGGCGCATGCACAAACTTAACATGGAATGGACAGAAGCAAGCACTCAAAGAAGAAACTAAGGTTGTGTGTCCATTCTGCATAACCACATTTCAGCAGTGGGGTATATGTATATTCTGCAAAGAATTTCAGGATGCAATCAGGATGAAAGGTGTTGGAAGCAAGCAAAGCATACTTCTACAGTAATGCATAATTAACTGTAGATTCTCCACTTAAACCCTACTAACATTAGAAAATTAACTCAATTTATTTCAGAGCTTTTAAACAAATCCAAATCAGAACAGTTAGGGAAAAGTGTTTTATTAGAAAAGTTGTAAAAACTTAAGCTTTCTTTATACATATGCTCGATAAAAGGAATGCCTCTCCTTAGTTCTAGGTGCTCCTTAACATGCATTTTAAAAATATTAAAATTACATTTAAAGTTTAAGTTTTAAATACAAAATGATTATTCCAGGAACCCCCTTCACTCAATTATCTATTCACTCAATTAGCTCAGTAGCTTAAAACATATGTGATCTTTGACCAGCAACCAGAGTCCTCCAATTTAGGGGAAAATATGCCTTGCAGCCTGGAATGAAAGTTGATAAAGCAGGACTATTTTATACCCAGGAAGATAGTTTCAAAGCTAAGAAATCGATTATATTGCAGCTGCCACGCACTCAACTAAAGCTATTAAGCTATTGTATTTTACCAACTTCAATGATTTATTTCACTATCAATGTGATAACCTGCTTTTTGTACAGGCTTTTTATAAACCATTTATATGGGACACTTTCTGCTCACTTGTTCACTCATACTAGTCAGGTAAGTTGTATCAGTATAAAGAGAATACAAAGGGTCCTTTTTTTGGGGTACATTATTGCACATGATCAACACGAGATAAATATATAATCTGGTTGTAAGCACTATGTTGTGGGTGGACCCTCAGGCTATGCACGTACAGTCCAAGGAATAAATGAAAAACTCTCCTGAAAGGATATTCATCAGAAAACATTTTGTAGGTTAAGGAAATGCTACTTTTACCTCCCTAAAACATGTCTACAGAAACCACCACCATTACATCTGTGTATTTATTATATGAAAAACCCTCAGTGTTGCTGGTGCTCAAGTTCCAATGATACAGCTTTTGTTTTCAACTGTTCTTAATTCTTCAATCTTCACCATGAGAACTCTCTACATCAAGGGCTCCATGTACTTGAGATCTTAGAGATTAGTTTAATGAACTACATCTTCACTGGTATTTGCTGCCAGAAAACATCTAGTACCATACCCAACATGTTAGGCAGTTTATTACATACTGAAACTCTAGAGGAGTAAACTTGTCAAAATTGGGAACCAAAGAAACCCCTTAGAAAAGTTTAACAACGATTAAATTTAATTTGAAGGCAGGAAGATGTTGAAAACAAGGACAACTCAGTCTGCATAAGAAGTCTTAGGAGAAACTGCAGTATATTCAGCTAGGAGGATTATACTGCCACACAGAGCAAGGATGAACTGAAAATATGCTTATTTCAGAATAGGATAGGATGGGCTTGCAGTGCTTTGATGTCTCTTTAGTATAGTGTTTACAATAATTTTAAGGTTCTTCTACAACTGAAGGTCTTCTTCAGATCATAAAGCCAGTGGAGTGCAAATGTAGCAGACTGAGAGTGACTTACTCTGTAACGAACAGTGAAATGCATTAATTCAAAGGTCTTGATAAAATTATTTGAATTATGGTAGCACCTAGGAATTCTGGTCATGTTGCTCTTCATTCAAGGTTTGGGCCACTCTACCCTTTTTCTAATCAGCAACTGACAAGTCTACTTGTAACTAAAACATGGTGAGTTAGCACTTTACATAGGATGGGGATCCAAGATTCTCCACCCACCACAAACCAACTGTAGTATTATTTTTGCATGTAACTCATGATTCCATATTAAGTTTCTAGTATTAAGGCTTAAATTTTTAAGTATGCCTTGATTTGTTTTTGTCCTTGTGAGAAGGGCATACTGTCACTCCCAAGCAGCATGCACTTGTGGGGCAGGGAGGGCAATACACACTGCCAGCAATGGAATCCAGCTTCACTCAGTCAATGGGGCAGTTCCTTGAATTCCCAGGGACAGAAATTACCCAATAAAACAGGCTCCTGGAGCACGTGGCAGTTAAGAGGGCCAAGCCAGGTAAAAGTCTGAGTTCTGCCTGAGAGAATTGGTGTTAGTGTAATCAGTCTTTGGGCAGTACTTCCATAATACTTTTTTTTTTTTTTTTGGTGTCTTGCAGGGACAACTGCTGGGATTCCCTGATTGAGGGAGTAAATCACCCTGTGTAGAACAATTAATTGTGGATCTTAAGGAATGGGCACTGGCTCACTCCATACTACCTTCATACCACAGCAAGTTTGTCAGATCACATTTTCAGATGCGTAGATGTTGGTTTAGTTGTTCTTAAAAATAGAAGCCAGGAGGTTGAAGAAGTCCTTCTGTCCCCAAGAATGAGGCATGAACCTTTCTCAGGAGAAGGGGCTAGACTCATGAGGTAGCTTGGATTGCTTTATAAGTAGGCTTGGAAGGATTAGATTTTTATCAATAAACGTCAACTTCGTTCTACACACACAAACTGACAATGTTTCCATCAATAACAGAAACTTACAGACAGGTGATAAGAAAAATGCTGCTTGAGAAGCAGTGTATAAGTAACACAGTGCTGACAGAGCCCGGGCGCTGTTGGTGTCTGGCAGAGGGCTCACTGCTCAAGCTGTCAACCCCTCCCCCCCCCCCCCCCACTGTCCCCTAAAATCAGTGCAAGCGCTCCTGGTGAGGACACACCCCACCAGCAGAACAAGGGTAGCATGGACATGAAAAACCAGTCATTACTGTGGTGGCTGTAAATTGACATAACACAGGACAACTTAATTGTGTACCGTAGACTAGGTGTACGGTTTTAAAGCTGCTGTTAAGCCCCAGAACTTTGGAGCTCTATATATGAAAAAGCAAAGTCAGGTGACAGAGGGAGGGAGCATAGTGCCTTCCATTTTTCACTCAGACCAAGCCAGGTTGCCCAACAAGTTGTGTTAAGAAGTTAACAGAAGTGCCATTTGGCAGAGGCTTGGATTTTTCAGCAGTTGCAGGCCTGCTTGCCTTCTATTCTCCCCAGCAGAATGAAGAAAATGACATGAAGAGAGCTCACTTTCCAGGTATTATGACTGGGTATGTTGATTTTGCCAGAGAGCTCCGAGTCCCTTACTTGGGCCAACGAAGCATATTAGAACAGGGGATTACCCCAAGGTCAAGACATGTAGCCAATAGAGCCTAGACTTAGCTGTATTTTACTGAGATCCCTAAGGCTTTAATCCACTGTTACACTCAGTCACCTCATTCCTTTTCATTTGTTTTAATAATTCAGTGTTTCATAGTAGCCAGTAGTTTACTTACCCAGTCCAAGATATCAGAGTCCTGAATTAGGCTATGAAGTTGTTCTTACCTAAAGTAGTCAAACAAAGTACTTTATGATTACACTAACAAAATGGTGTGTGATAAAGTACAGTACTTGCAGATAGACACTTTTTTTTCTTTTTTATTGCTGTTAATTCAAGGAAAAACGGTTGCATAAAATCCAATCTGTTCTAGAAATATAAGTGACCTTTCCAGTACATAACATTTCAAATATCAAAGTATATGGTAAACATACAAATAAAGAGAAGGTAACATACCTCCTATTTACAGTACAGTATTTTAAATCATAAAATAAGTTCCATAAAGTACAACTGGCAGGTAATTCACAATGTGAGTCCATTGGTGCTTTAACACCCTCACTTATAAACTGAAATGCAGTTAATACAATTAATGCGCTCCAAAAATACCCAGATCAAATAAAATATTTTTAATTAAAATAATTTCCATTTACTACTTACTTTTTTTCTTTTCTTTTTTAAATTAAAGCTTTTATCTACCCGCCCTCCCACCCCAAGGAAAAAAAAGTCTCAATGTTTACTGGTGCTATAAATATAAATGCTAACTATGAAGAAATTTAGTAAATCAAGCTTTTTTTCTTCAAGTTTTTGTTTAGCAATTAGGCAGCTGAGCCCCCAGACAAAATTTATTTTTGTCCCTCTACTGCATACCAGCATCTTACTTAAAAAAATCATTCATTTCTGCTATGAACTGTCAGGAATGCCAAAAACCCATGGATATACAGTGGTAATTGTTCATCGGTGTTGAATGCAGCAGTCATGAAAAATACACTCAATCTTCCAGATAACCTCAGTGCACTTTAGGAAATCAAATATTACCTGGAAGCAATTTAGTACATATTGGCTTTTAAAAATAAAAATACAGCAGCATTAAACTTACTGACATGACACCAACATGATTAATACCATCTTAGCACACGCATTTCAGTCTTTCACATTATACCGTAATCACACAGTGGTAAATTATTATAAAATAGTGACTTTGCTATTTGGTAGACAGGTCCTAATACTAATACCTGACTATTTTGTAGAAAACCATAACTTTTGTTCGGACTGAAATAAACCCATTTACATTCTAAATACAATGCAACACTGTAATAGTTTAGGGAAAAAAATCAAATCAAGTATGTTCATTCTGTGCTGACACAGAAGTAAAATAGCT
Organism: Emydura macquarii macquarii; assembly: GCF_026122565.2. Taxonomy (NCBI): domain Eukaryota; kingdom Metazoa; phylum Chordata; order Testudines; family Chelidae; genus Emydura; species Emydura macquarii. The sequence continues at coordinate 633,108 of NW_027132962.1, forward strand.
TTTAAAAAAGGACTCACTGTCAGCTTTCATTCCACATGCAAACACATGAAGTACAACATTCATACCAGTTTCCCCCCCCCCCCAATTTATCTCTTGGAACAATCAGGCTAATACACTACAATGGAAGTAAAATCTTTCCGTTTAAGCTTGTTCATGTTCATAAATCTGTTCAAGTCCACACAGTTTCATTCCCTTCCCACTGCCTTTCATTTACTTTGGCCCCAAGAGTTGTGTGTATGTATTATACAAGATATTATATACACACTATTCCATTAGTCTTTTGTCTCATTCCTCACAAGAAAATTAAACAATTTCCCCATATAATTCATGAGCATAACAGTTTACTAGATTACCAACAAATTCTATATAAACTGCCAAATACTCATGCAGTCCAATGAAATCATGTGGACAAAGTGAAGGTGGGAGAGAAGAAAAACAGCAGCATAAGGAGAACAGGTCGGGTGGGGTGGGACAGAACAGGGGAATTGTGAGGGAACATGACCAAGTTTCTTCTTTCAACCGTATGGCTGCTCCACCAGTGATGTCAGAGGTCAAAGGACATTTTTTAAAAAATGCAGTAAACATTGCACATGTCTCAAGTCTTCAGTGCAAAAGTATGGTTCAAATGCTCTTTTGATTGTTTGGCTTTGTGTTTGAGTTACATGCATTATGCAAACTTTTTTGCAGAACCAGGTGATCAAGAACCAGGTGATTTTCTTCTTTTGTATTGAACAGAGGTGTGAGAGCAATGAAAAATTCCAAAAGAATATAAAACCAGAAATATCCCAAATGCAAGACCACAGAAACCCCCCACCCCAACATCAGTTTGTTATGTAGGCAATGTTTACTTGTTTCAGTCTGCAGAATCCAACGTATCATTGGAAGGGGGAGGGGGAGGTGCGTATCTCAGTCTGTAAGTGCCTAAAACAGGAAAGAGAACTACTAAGTCACTGCTTACAATTAAATGGATTACAAACCACAAGGTATCAAAATGGACATGCTCTTCAAAAAGGCACTATCTTGTTCTCCAACCTTAGTTAAAAGTCGGGCTCAAACTTCATAGTTTTTCATCTCCTTGATGAAGTATCAGCATAAAAGATATCCAGCCTAAAAATGTAAGACACTACCTCCCCTGGAAAAATGCAAAGGAAAAGCAACCCCAAAACACCAAGACTAATTTTTCCTGTTCAAGTTTGGCAAAAATTAAGGTCAGAGCAGACACACAGTGAGGATCAGAAAGGAGGTGATGGAAGAAACAATGTATTTAATGTTCTACAGGTACAAACACTGTCCCTGCCCCCCGTTTTTGGTATGGAAAGAGGACTGAAGTTATAAAACTGAAGTCACTTCTTAAGTTTTGATTTCTTATTAGTGTCTTATGTCAATGTATTTCTGCTGCAACTGTCTCAGAAGTCAAACAAATCCAACCTACATATAATAGATTATACGTAGGATAGTTGGTTATGTAGAGGTAAAAAGAATATATTAGAATGACCAGTTTGTTTTCCAAATCATCACAAGCTTTAGAAATCCAAGCCATGTATTGTATATAGTACTTGACAACTTCCAATCCTATTTGCAACTGAATTCTACCCAAACATTTAGGGGAGTGGAAGACTTGACATTAATAGCATGCAAGTCTTAACATAATGCCAAAAGCCTAAGGAAAAGAATGACAATTTAGAATTGATATGGTTTGATTTCCTAGCCCCATTTCATACCCCTTTTACATGTAGTTTAGTACCTGTGAACTCTATTTCCCCCAGTGTTTGATTATTAGGCCTAAATAAGCCTCTTTGCAGTTTTATAGCAGATCACTGATGCACAACGTATATTTATACAAACACACACGCACATACCTTTCTGCAAGAACAGAAACAGCATGGTCAGTAAGATAAAGAGAAACTGGTAAACTCAAAAGCAAGTCCGCTGGGGGTTATCATGATTACCTTGTTGATTGGCCTCCATGGATGACTGCTTACAGTCCTGCGCATAGTGTCCACTTATACCACAATTGTAACATGAAACATTTCCATTCTTCTTGGGCCCTGATCCATTTGTGTTGGCAACTACGTTAGGTGCTGGATATACAGAATAGTACCTCCCAAATCCTGCCATCTGCTGCATACCATAGTTGGCTTGGCTCCCCATCACTGGGTCATGCATCAGTCCATTTGCATATGGGGTCTGAGGCAGGAAAAAAGGAAGTTGTGTTCCATTGCTTTGATGTGCTTGGTTGAGGTAGCTGCCATTGCAAAGAGATGGCAGAGTGAAGAAAGGTGGAACTCTGTAGACTTGTCCATGAATAGGGTTATGATAAATATAGCTATTGAGCTGAAGACTTCCATTGGACCCACAGCTGCATCTACGTCCACAAGAGCCACAAGCCCCAGATCCCAACTGCTGGGGAGGCATTAAAGTCCCATTAGTATTAGTATTTCCAACAGCATTTATATAGGATGTGCTGTCACTCTGCGCAGTGCTGTGTGTTAAAGCAGGGCTTGGGCTAGGGGCAGGCCCTGGTGTATGGGTAGGTATTGCAGGGGGAATAGTTGACTGGATCTGACCAACACCTAAACCAGCTGACTGAGGTGGTGTTGAAGTTACTACAGAGTTCAGCATATTTGCATTCTGGTTGGGCAACACACTGGTAGCATGAGGAGTGCCTGGCAAAGCATAGGAAGCTGGTGGAGGTGGTGGTGCTGTTGAAAGACCAGCTGCTGGAAGAACTACCTTTAGACTGGTAGGCTGAGGGATTGCTCCGGTGTTCCCCTCAATATGAGGCACCATTTGATTTAGTCCTACCACTTGGGAGGCAGCTTTTGTGATGGGATCTGTATTAGGAACTGGGGATCCTGGAAAACTACCTGGGCTGTGGACTGGGATAAAGGCAGTATTTGGTGAGCCAATGCTTAAGTTTCCTGTTGGTTGCTGTGGTCCATTAACTGTGCAACTTTCAGATGATCCTTGCGGAGAGGGTATTTTCAATCTGTGTATTGCCAAATGCAAAGCTGGGCTACCAGGTTGGACAGAATGTGGAAGGAAAGTGGATGGTACAGGTAGAGGGGAAGCCAACAGCTCAAGGCGTTTTTCAGATTCACCAGAAGTAACCGACCCCATTCCAACTGGAGTTGAATTTGCAGATTCTCTCATTGGCGATATAGTGACAGGAGTAGTAACAAGCATTCCCATTGTTTTACCATCAGCAGATATGGGTGGTGGAACTACAGCTTCAGGTTTCTGTGCACCATTGTGCATCACACAGTGTAAGGCAGGCATAAATGAAATATGTTGAAACTTTGAATTTAAAGGGTCCTCTGAAATACTTCCATTCTCATTACTCACTGAAGAAATCTGAGCTGCTGTTTTGATGTTTGATGGATTGACAGCACCATAAACAGTAAACCTGGTTGCATTTTGTTTCCCAGAGTCCTCTGAATTGCTGTCTGTATCTGTTGAAGATAAAGCATTAGTGAAAAATTAAAAATGCAAATTTGAGGTTTACTAGATTTTATGGCACAAATATGTATAATTTTGTCTTGAAGTAGAATAAATTAAAGACGATTTATCCATTTTCCAACTGGAGTTGGACTGATTTTCTCTTTTCAATTAGGGGCATATCAGCCTTGTTCTTCATTACTTGTTTACACCAAATAACCCACCTCCTGTTTTGTGTTTGTGACTTCTATATCCATACGTATAGTGGAGGGCACAGAACAAATTATGAACCACTCCCATCCACCTGGAAAGATGGGAAATCACTATGCCCCAGAATTTGAGTAAGCTGGTACGGGTCTCAAAATGGGGTTGCATCAGAAGAGGAGAAAGATCTCAGACACACCACGTATATTTAGACAACTTTTCTGCTCCTATAGTTTTTAGGACAGTCAAACCATTTCCTACTTCACTGTCAAATACAAGTAATCTACGGCACTGAAAACAAATAAATATGGTTAGCATTGAGATTTATATACAAAGGTTTGCTACATTTTACAACACCAAAAATGTTTGTGTGTGTCTTCTCAATTTTCAAAGAAAGCTTTTTTTGTATTTAATCAAGTGTTAAGATCCCTAACGCAATATTAAGTGCATAAAACCAGAAAGCATACATGACTAGTCCATCATTCAGAGAAAATAAAAAAGCCAATAAAAGGAAAAAGCATAAGTAAATGGTGAAAAATCAATTAAGGCCATAAAAGACTTTTTAACAATTTAGGTAGGGATATTTAAAGATATACACAATGATTTTTACCTTGACAGTGCTCCTAAAAACTAAAATTGTATGCCGTAGGCAGGCAATTCGAAGGAACAAACCATGAACTTACAAACAAACCAACTTACTACTGCCCATGTAAAGTTTAGTCCCTTTTATATAGCCCATGCCACAATGCATTCATTACACTCCATGTTCTCCTTCCCATCCCCACCTTTGTGTTCATCCTGTCTCCATTGCACAGCTCCACAATATACTCTGCATATATCCTCACTCCACACCACATTTGGTTTTATGTTTAAAAGCTGAATGTAGAAGAAGAGTATAAGGCACTGAGATGGGGCTAAGTGCGAGGCACAAACATTTTTTTTGAAAATGCTATGTAGGGGGCCTAAGGCAGGGATGAGCTCTAAGTCTCTTACAAAACAAACATACAAAATTACAGAAGGTGAAAAATTTCTCTAAAATAAATAAGCCAAGTTTTTCTTGACTTATTGAATTGAGAGATGTTACAGCTGAAAACACGACAAGGTGTAACTGTGCCAAATAGTTGGAATACTACAGCTGAATCTTGCAATATGAGGACCTTGTTTATGTAGTATAAGGCTGAGCATTACTCCTTTTTCATGGGATGTATGTTAGTGGCAATGTATTTATCTTGGGATTTTTTGTATGTCTTATATTAAAATAAAATTCAAAGTTATTTTTAAAATAGTTTTAGATGGACAGCAGAACATTCTCCAGAAAACTTATTTCAAGTACAAACTATGGAATCACCTCAAGCCTGCAGTGAACACATGATATCTGTACATCATTTTACTGAATTTCATACAACTTTGTAATTTCCAAGGAAATCCTTATCAGCTATAAAAGCTTTGGAAACTGCCAAAATATTGCAGCGTTATTGAAAGTAAGTTCTTAACTTGTTACAGAACTTTGTGTGCAGAAGATTTATTGTTTGTACACTACTTTCTGGTGTACATTAATGCACTATACTCCTTCACAGTAAATCGACAGCTTGTGTTTTCCAAAGGCAAAAAAAGCTACACTACTTGGCTCTTGCGCCTACCACAAGCAACAATACATATTATGATGTTGCTAACTAAAGTATAGAAAGTACATTTTCCTACTCTCATATGACCGCATGTATGACAATGGGTTATTATAATTGGATAAAATGAAGGGTACCAATAAGTATTGCAAAACAATTGTGAGCATCTCTTGCCTTCAGGCATCAATGATACAAAATATATTGCCTAGGTTTTCTCTGCCATCAACACAAACATATGTTTGGAGTACCTCTTAAGTGGAACCCTGTTCATCAAAAAACAAATACCTGAATTTTCTCAGCTAAATGGGGGTATTTTTCCACATAAGTGCTGCATGTGGAGACACACATCTGGAAGACCCAGTGTTATCTGGATGTAAGTTACGTGGTAGAAAATTTACTTAATATAGCTTTGGTGTTTTAGAAACAAGAGGAAAAACCTTAGTGACATTCTTGGAGTATTGTTTTTTGGAGACATACAATTAGTCAATTGGCAAATTAAGTATACCTAGAATTGAGAGTTATTTAACATTGCAAAACAAGGTTTTGAAATAGCGGTAAAAACTTGAATCCCGACCAACTGGCAATGTGGTAATCAAATATATGACTGAGGCAATCAGTTACACTACTTATAAGTAGTGTAAAGGAATAGAAATTAAACCAGACAGTCACCAGAGCATTCCAGAGAAAGTGGTCAAGCTCAGTGTTTGCCCTACTGAGGTGTCCAAACAAGTACACACACACACTGCACAAATCCAACCTCTGTCTTTCTCTTCTTCACTTTCAAAGCTTTCCCTCCCATCATGTCGTGGGCTAGAAGGAGAACTGTAACTCTCTGAAGATGTTTCTCCACATGTGTCATGTCCAGATCCAACGTCCAAATTCAGATCTAAAAATAAAAAGAACCTCTCTTTTTATTTTGTATCACACTGTATGGCATCTGGGTTATTTTGGATCACTCACACCCTACTAGTTCAGACTCTAATTTCTATATCTGTAGAATTATATCCAAAAAGAAAGGATAAATGCTCAGTCAAATGGTGTAAAACCTAGGCTGAACTGCAATATAACAATCGTCCTTTCCTTTGAACGTCTAGCAATCAAATATACTGTTAGGAAGACTTTCAACCAAATACACGCTTCCCCACCTTAGACTTACTGGAAGAAAGTTAAATTTCCTGTGGAGTTTAATAGCTAAATATGTAGTAAAACAGTCATGATGGATGCACATCATCCATCCTCCCCAATCACGTGCAAGCAGACTTCCTGGGAGTGAGAATTTTGTATTTACTCAAATAAGATTAAAAGAAAAACTTATATACTCTAACATTCTATTAGCTATAAAGGTCAATATTTGCTGCTCTGTTCACTGAAAATAAGATCCTGAAGTGCCTGTCTCAAAAGTATCTCACAGTGTACAAAGTTACAACAGTAATTAAATGATGGCCTGGCAAGACTAGAAACAAGAACAAAAGACCGGAGATGGCATGAAAGAAAAAAAGTGTTCAAGTTTTACCAAAAACTAAATAGAACGTTCTTCGACCATGTCTGATTACAGCTACAAAGGTATTCCAGCATTCCATTCAGGAAGGAAATGCTCAACAGGCTGAACTGAAGTGCCTCTGCCTTTGAGCCCATTTCAAATGCAACTCAGTATGGTATGCAAATATAACCTAGCAGATCACAAATATCTGGGAAGAACACAATTGACCATCTCATCCTAAGTAACTCTCAGTTGTGAAATAATGTCCTTCTGTAGCTGCAAAAGCTAATACAGCCCAGAGGGTAGACAATGCCAGATTCCTTGCCATATGCATGCAGCAAGCAGGGGAGCACTCTCTGTAACTATTGTATAGATTTCAAGGTAACTCAAAATAAAAGCAAGTTGCTTTATTTGTTCACTTGTGTTTTGATCACCACCTTGGTTAAGGTCTGTGTCAGGCAACATTCAAATGGTAATTTCCTCTCCAGAAAACTACTGCATACTGGACTTCCACACAAAGGGAACAATCCAGACATGCTCTACTTCTGAACCTGTCAGAGGCATTGCTCTGGCCTCTCCTCCTTGTTCTTACCAAAATCCGCCAGAACTTCTCTTACCAGAATTCTTGGTAAATGTATTGTCAGTCTTAAACAGTAAGCTCTCCAAAGCAGATAAATATGTTGCTTAAAGCACCATTAAATTTACAGTGTTAAAAATCACTTAACAGGTTCACACATTGCTTGCCATTTCCTAGAAACACCCCAGTGCTCAAATACAGGATATTATTTTAATCTTATCTGGGTTAAAACTGAAATCACCTCTCTCTTAGCCAAACAAAAATGTACACCCCACAGCCACCACAGTGCAGAGCTGGGTTGACAAAGGGGCAATTATCGTGATCATTCATCTTACCACAGATCAAAACATCTCAAAATATCCTGTAGCATTCTTACAGACTGAACAAAGGACCCAAGATAAAAGTCTATGGCATTCCAAGAGTGAATTATGTCAACCAAGAATCCCTCACCACTTTGAGACCTCTCCCAGGACTGAATTCAGCCACTAGGGAGCACCAATACCTCAGGATAAACTGCAATCAAAGGTTATCATCAGCAAGAAGAGTTCATATTTCATGCCATGACAATCTGAGCTAGACTGACTAAAGTTTCACTGACACCACCTTCTTACAATAAAAACCTTCCCAAGAAGACAGCTGAGCATTTGACCTATTTCAAGAAAAATTAGTCACCTCCATCAGCTGTGGACCAAACACTTCTCCAATAGCCTTAACCAGCCAGGGAGGACTCTGGTCTGCATTTACAGGGGAAAGTGGGGGTCAACTTGCCAGTCAAGCAGTTTTTAAATCTATACAATAGAAGGCATATACAGGGAAAGAGCATGCATGTGGCAATGCCTTCCTATTTCATCTTTGCATTTTTACTGCCCAAATTATCCATTCTTCCTATCGTTAAATTCTAATAGATTCAGTGCATTTTACATGACATGGTTTGCTTGTAAAAATAAAAAACACCAAAAATGTGTACAGCACACACTTAGAACATAAGAAATGTTCTCTACTTGGAGAGCTACAATTAGAGATGGTTAAAAAACATAAGCTTTAGGGAAGCTCGCACACTGATGTGTTGAAATTCCAAGATTGTCTGACTGTTTACTTAGTCACATAAGAGAATCCTCCAACGAAGCAGGCATAAGAGTTCAGGACAGGAAAGGCCTGGGGGATGGGGTTACTAATGTTGAGAAAAAAACAGAGGAGAGAATGAATTCTTAATAGAGGATGAAGGACCAGCAAGACAAGGCATATAGAGTAGCATTTTGGACAGACTTTGTGGGTGGGTGGGTGAACAGAAGACTTAAGCAGTGAAGTGAGGGCAAATCTGAAATGGCAAAGATGCAACTTCAGTGATTATCTGGATATATAGGAGAAAAATTCAGATTACAGATTATGAGCCTGGGAAACAGAAAGATAGCAAAGATATGGAAGACAAGTGATTAGGAACAAACGAATTTGAAAGATATTAGCTTAGATTTATTATGACTTAATATCCCATTGAGGAGGAGGATGAGAAGAAAAGGGAAAGTAGTTAATGAATAGCTGAAATGTTACCTCCAATGTTACAATCCTTCTTCCCTACTCTGCTTTTCTCCACCCCCTCCTCACAATCACCGCTGAAGAAGGGGCAGGGAGGGGGGAGAGAATAAAAGTGAAAGGGGCAGAGCGGCTCTGAATCAGGACTACCGATTAGTAGACTATATGAACTGAGGTGGTTTTTTTAAAAATAACCTCACCCCATTTGAAAACTTTAGTTTGTGTGCACAATTTCAATTTTTCTACAAGTCTTGCCATTGTAGCACATCCTCTCCAGTGGCACAGGAGGAGGATCATTAGAGCTGCATGAAAGTATTCTGGTAGCCAGAAGGCTGATGGGGAGAGGAGAAAGCACAAATGAAATGGGGAAGGGGCAATAGGTATAGTTTATACAGGCCTAAATCATTTTATATGGAAACAAGATCAAAGTTATGGGACTGTGTGACCTTAGACAACCCTGTATTCACATCCTACATACTACTGCAATGATATTTGCACAAAATATGCCTTGTGAAGTATCATTTGGAAACCACCACCATACTGGTCTATATCATTCTGAAATGCATGCAGTCATGAAAATTTAATAGGCTATACTTTGTACTGGAGTTCATAGGAAGAAATAATTTGCTTTGTAAAAAATCACAAGCAAGGTGAGGATAAGTGGGGGAGAACAGCATGGAGTCCACACCCAGAAGGGAAAAGAAACATTATCTGGGGATAAGTTTCAGAAGTATACATTTCAAAGATTTACTGAACTAGAAATGGGGGAACCAACCCCTAAGTTTTCCTTCATTTGTGTAGACAAAGAAAACCAGTATGTTATACTCTGTGGGGATCCTGGCTAAGAGCTAGTCAGCCATCACCTGAAAAGGAAGATTTGTGAGGAAACTACCTTGAAAAGTCTGTAGCTTGTTATGTTAGGTCTTAGCCATTAGGAAGTACATTTTTACTTTTATTTGTTTTGTAACCATTTCTATCTTCATTTCTTCTATTTGGTATAATTTAAACATATGAGTTTTTGTTTAATAAACTTAGTTGATTTATAGTAAAAGTAAAACAAGTGAGGTGTTTGGAGAGAAGGGTGTGTTTACCCCAGTTAAATTAACAAGATGTGATGTATTGACTCTTTAAAAAGAACAGCTAACTTAATATCTGTGAAAGCACTACGGTAGGGTCTGTGCATTGCAGAGCAACAGCTCTGAGGAACTCGTGGGCTGGAGTTCACTGTTTCGTGCCAGGGGTGGGAGAGCTTTCAGGAATTTGCTGGTGAGGAAGACAGACTAGTTGGCAGGCAGCTGACACAGTTTAAATCTCCAGCAAAGTGCTCTCTTGCTGAGACAGTAACTGTGGCTCACGGTTCTAGATACCCACAGAACAATGTTACATGCTATAATTACAATCAGGGAACCAATGATCATATAAGTCAGTCAATCTTTGGCCTTAGTGTTTATCATATTATCATAACTGAATTTCATAACACAGCATTACATGCTGTATACAGAGGTAAAGTTCCCTGATTGCTAATAAGTATGTAGTAATATTTCCCTAAATGACTGCTGTATATTTCATGCAAGTCAAATATGACTTCAAAAGTAAAACCTATATTTCAAAGCATTTTAACAATATTACCAATTTACCTGAATACTGATAATTTAGCTAATCTCAAAAACAAATTAAAATTCGAAGTTTTTCCTGTTTGTTTCTCCTCCAGAACTTTATCAAAAAAGTAGGTTTAGACTGTAACAGAACATTTGGTTTGTAACAATAAAATACCAAATTTCTTGTTAAAACTGACTGGTGTGTACAAGTCTCAGGCTTTGAGAATTCTACACACTAGACCTTGCTCAAGATTACTTTGTCTTCAGAACTGCTTTAGTGAGCGTATACAGTGTTATGTTACAGGTCAGTTACTATACTTGTGTAGTAATTATATGCTTTATACACACTTTAAGCCCTTCCATGGCATATTGCAATGGTTCTTATATTGTGGTTCATGGACCATTCAGTGGTACTCCTGGACTGCAAAGTCAGGTGGTCAAATAGTGCTGGATTTCTGCTAAATTTCAGTAGAGATGTCAAAAAATTAATATTTGTTTGATATGGAATAATAATTAGGGAAATATTTACAGTTGCTACAGGAATTTTTTTGTGACCTCAAATGCCTATGCAGTTGCAAATGGGTGATCAAGTGATCCATATTAAGACGCAGTTCACTCCCTAGTGTTCAGTCCAACTGGTGAGACCAACTCATGTGACCAGATTGTCATTCTTTCTGTACTGGCAAAGGTAAGAAAAGGTGAACTATATCATTACCCAATCTCAGCCAGTTAGATTGTGTAAAATCCTTCCTGTCAACAAACCTTATCCCTTTTATATAATGAAAGGACTAAAATTGGTTGCCTAATGGAGCTGATTTTAAAGGTGGTGAAGCATTGTACTCAACACATTTGGGACCCTTTTAGAAGTGATATAGGCCCACCTAAGAAGGGAGTCTCAAAATGCCCCTCCCCCCACAAACCACACCCCAACAGTGAAACCTTTACAAGTGACAAATTCCCTCATTCCCCCTCTTCTGTATACATCCCACTTGTAACAGAACCAGTTTTCTATCCATACAAGCAACTGACATATTGGGAGCTATTGCTACGGGTTCCCCATTTGTTAACACGCATTTCAATGAGATGGGCCACCTGTACTGGCCTTTTCAGGTCATAAATCTTTGTAGAACTGCTATGGTGAATGTGTCCTTGGACATACCAGAGCCCCGAAGGTGGATACAATTTTTCAAGTATCCTAAGCTGTACTAGAAACGGATACACTAGTTGTAATTGTTTCTGGATGTGAGTGAGAATACAAATGGTGTCACTTGAGGAAGTGAGAGGACAGAGGAACTGACTGGCTGCTGTGCTGAGGGGAGTTAATCTAAGGTTGTAAATATACATTAACTGAAATATACAGTGACATCTACAACCCCACTGAAAAGAGAAACTTCCATTAGGAACTATATTCTTCACATGAAATTCTGATTCTGACTTCTCCTTGACTTCAATGTCTGTCATATGTCTGTCTGCAATATGTTATTTTAATATAACCTTTACTCCAGTCAATATGCAGTTACAGACACACTAGGCAGATAAACAAAAAAAAGATAGGATTTTTCTTGTTTATGGAATTCAATAAATATTTGTGCAGATACACCACCACTGCTGCAGTTATAACAGCATTCACTCAAGACATCAAATTTTTTCACCTTGAGACAGACATCAGAAAGCGTAAGGACACCTGGCACACATCATTTGAGTTATTTTGTCAGGCACAAATTCAAAAAGGAAAGTGCCTTTACCATCTGCAAATCACAACTCAAGACAACTGCATAAAAATTAAGACACTAAAAAATGCAAAGCATTCCTGCAGTGTCTTTATTATCTCCATCAGCAGTTGAGACTGTTCAAGAATCCATATATTAAAATGTATTTATCAGCCGTCTCAAAACATTTTTCCACAAATTTGGTTACTCATCTTTAAACAAATGAACACAACTGAGGCCATAACACTGAATACAGTAGAGTCTTCAATTAGTGATCAGCACACTATAGTTTACTAGCGTGAACAGTTTATTTCTACAGAATCTACCTTCCAAAAGATGACAATGGATCTGACAGACGTTCTTAAAAACTGGTAAGTTAAATAGATCACCTTTGGAAGAAAAAAAGATATTTGGGCAGTGATTTCACTAGAAAAGGCCCATTAGCTACACTGTTTCACAAGTATAAAGGAACCTCTGAAGTGATCAAATATGGAGATTACTTACCTGTAACTGGAGGTTCCTTAAGATGTGTGATCCCTATCTGTATTCTCTAAATGGGAGTATGGATGCACACCATGCACCTGAGAACAGAGATTCTCAACAAGCAATATCTATTGCTCTACACATGAGCGGTTGCCTTCCTCACACTCCAGACCAAGGGCATAAAAGGCAGCGTGGGCCAACGGTTCTCTAGTTCCAATTCTTACTGTGAATCCAACAGAATCTGAAGCAGAGGGAACAGAGGGTGGGTAGTGGAATAGACAGGGACCATACATCTTGAAGAACTTTCAGTTACAAAAAAGTAACCTTTATTTCTTTGAGTGCTGGTATGTATAGGTATTCCACATATCGATGACTGACCAGCAGTATTTGGATTGGAGGGAGATGTGAAGATGCTGCCAGTAAAGATGCTTGAAGAACTGCAGTCCCTACTGTTCCATCTGCAGTGAAGGCCTGAACTATTATGTAATGTTTTGTGAACATGTGAATAGAGCTCCAGGTACCTACTCTGCATATGCTCATACACACACTGCAATACTCTCCAGTATTGGTATCGGCTGTAGAAGCAGCTTGTACTCTTGCCGAGTGTGCCGTTATTTCCTCAGGGAGATAGATACACACTAATTGGTAGCACGAGATGATGAAACCAGAAATCCATTTAGGGATGGTATTGCTTGACCTCACAAAGTTTCTGCTATAGCCAGAAATAGTCTTGGTGATTTTCTAATTGGTTTGGTGCTTTGCAGATAGAACACCAGGAAATGTTTGACATCCAGGGAATGAAGTCTTTTCTCTTCAATGGAGGCATGAGGTTTTGGGAAGAAAACAGGTAAGTGAACAGGTTGGTTGACATGGAATTCAGAAATTATCTTAGGGAAGAATTTTGGATGAAGGCAAAAGGAGACCATCTTGTGAAAAATTGGGGGGGGGGGGGGGGGGGGGCGCTACCATAAGTGCTCCCTTATCACGTACTCTTCTGGCTAAAGTAATAGCAATTAAAAATGTAGCTTTCATGGAAAGGCAGGACATAGAACATATTACCAAAGGTTCAAATGGTGGTCTGGTGAGTACTGCCAGGATGAGATTGGGGTCCCATCGAGGTCATACTTAACCACTGGCAGAGAGGTCCTGGCTAGGCCCTTCATGAATCTAACCGTTGCTGGATGAGTAAAAATGGAACCACTATCTACCGGAAGGAAGGAGGCATGGCTGCTGTGAGATGGATCTGCACTGAGCTAATGGAAAGACCCACATTTTTCAGTGACAGGAGATAATCTAAAATGACAGGCATGCCTGCAGAGTCTGAAGAAGACTAAATGCACTGTGCCCAGGTAGAGAAGTCTATTTAGCTAGGTAGCAATTCCTAGTTGAATCTTTCTTTTAGTGAGAATGGCTTGGGCTACTTACAAACCAGGGCCCACTACATGGGGAGGGAAAAAGGAGACACTTCACCAAGGCCCAGAGGCCCTGGGGGGCCCGGCCCAGGCTGCAACCCCCATAGGTGTGTGTGTGGGAGAGGGCCCGTATTACAAGTCTGTACTGGGCCTGAAAAAATTATGCTTTGGCTCTGTTCCAAACATGAATGTTCTAGATCCGATGCCCATCCAAACAGCAATCTATGAGATGAAGTGGGTCTGAACTGAGGTGTCTGATTTTATTATCTTCCTGAATTAGAAGATTCAGGGAGGGATGAATCCTGATAAGATGAAGGGCTGACAGTCTCAGAAGTTCTAGGAACCAAAACTGCTGGGGCCAGTTGGATGCTATGAGACTGACTCAGGCCTGTTGCGACAGATCTTTCCTAAGACCTGTGATAGCAGATGAATGGGTGGAAAGGCATATCTGAGTTGGTCCATCCATGACAGCAGGCAAGCGTCACCCTGGCAGTAGTTGCCCATAGCTGCTCTGGAGCACTACAAGGAAAATTTCTTGTTCATTTGGGACATGGAGAGCCCACTGAGGTATTCCCCACTAACTGAACGTTTTGCTCAGGACAGAACTCATGGACTGCAGAGAAGTGCCTGTTTGGGTTGTCTGCTAATGAATTCTGAACACCTGGAAGGTATGCAGCTTGGATAGTAATGGGGTTTCTGATGCACCAATTCGACGGCCTGACTGCTACCATGCAGAGGGAAAGGGATCTTGCTCAACCTTTCTTGTTTATATAAAAGACCAGGGAGATGTTGTCCAACATTATTTGGATATACAGTGAATGCATAAGCAGGAGAAAGGCCCACTCGCACTCGTTCCAGGTTCGACTACCAGCTTAGAGATGTCACTCTGGCGTCTATGTGGTCCTTGTCTGGAAAGTAGAAGGCCAGGAGCCAGGCCTGTAGGCAGTATAAATGAAGTCTGACAAATGGTGTCATAAGTATATGAGGCCACGTGGCCTAGTAGAGAAAGCATTCTTTGACAATAGTCTTTGGTCCGCAAGTAACCTGTTATATTGCCCATGGACTAAAATCTTTCTGTGGGGATGAAAGCTCTTGCTGAAACTGGAGTCTAGTATTTGTTGTGCTAAAGTATATCTGTGTGGGGGGCAAAATAGATTTATTTGTCCATACAGACACGCCACTCCACCAGAAGACAAAGCAGGAACAAAGCTGTTTGGCTGTTTGTGGAGGACCTATACACCTGTTCTTTTTGAGCTTGAGGTGTAAAGTCCAGAAAGCAGAAGGTTGATCTAGAGCAGTGTTTCTCAATTGGGGTTCCGCGGGAACACTGTTAGGGTTCCTAGAGAAAGTGACATTGCGCCGCCGAGAGTAGCTGTTCTCCACGCCGCCGAAAAAGGGAAGATGTCCCTGATTTTTCGGCGGAGGGTATCGAGTATGAGTGTAATTTCCCCGCGGAGCCTAAAGGGTTTCGCGGGGAAATTTAATTGAGAAACGCTGATCTAGAGTCTTTCAACGAGTGTAGTGACTCAGATTTCTCATTAAACAAATGGTAAGTCATTTATGGTGTTCTGCATTCCCCTGAGGAACCCTGAAGAGCAAAGCCAAAACTTGCCTCATAACTATATCAGTGGCTAACCCTCTAGATGTCATATCTGCTGCATCCACTGCAGCTTGTAGGGATGTTTTGCCTGGACACTCCCCTAGTATACATGCATGAAATGTGTGTCTGTGATTATCACTCCTGATTCAATAACAGACTCCAAGGGCCTGTTTATTTACACCACAGCCACACTCTGGTCTCCATCAGTTTTGGTTACTGCTAGCCAAATGACCCCCCCCCCCCCCCCAACACACCCCAGCCCTGAATTTCCCCCAAAATCAGCCTGCCCTGAAGTGTCCAGCCCTTTCCTTGACCACACGGAGAAATAAGATTCATTTGCTCTTTTAAAAAGAAAATAATCAGCAGCTTGCAACATTAATTTGAGTTTACAATTACTTCAATTCAAACAGCACTGGGATGGTTTAGATCAGTGTTTCTCAACCTGGGGGTTGTGACAGTTTTAGAGGGGTCGCTGGTATTGGGGGTGGCAAGAAAGGCAATTGCCTGGAGCCACAGGGGCGCCATGAAACTAAGTTACATGCCTCAGCCCCGTGGGGGTGGGACTCAGGCTTCAGGGGTACAGTAGTTTGGAAAGGTTAAGAACCACTGGTTTAGATTAAAATAAAACCAGTTCATTAACAGGGCATTGTTTAAGTGATGCCAAATAAAAGAAATGAAGGTGGAGATGGTTACAAGCAAATAAAAGTGAAAACACACATCTTAAAGTCTAAAACTTAATCTACCAAAGCACAACCTTTAAGGTGGTTTTGCTCACCAATTACTCTTGGTACAGCATAGATGACCATCTCTCAGTCAGGACCTTCCACAGAGAATGAGGTGCTGATTTCCCTTTACTGAGGCCAAAAATAACATAAGGGCTCACTGCCTCCCTCTTTATAATCCAGTAAAAATCTGCCAAACCTCTTTCAAAGTTCACTGATCCTGCTTCAAGAAGGGTTTCTGGGATTGCAGTCTACAGACCCTGTTGATCATTGAGTCGTTATCGCCTCCTCCTGTTAGCTTGATGGCTTTGTTTATCTTTTATGTCAATATACAGTTGTCTACCTGATAACCAGGCTGGTTAGACAAGAAAATACACACTTATTTATGATCCAGACATGCTCGCTCCCCAATCACCTTGGGAGCGTTGATGGTTCTGTATATTGGATGTGTACATTGCAATTCCATTGTCACTAGTTAACCTGTTTCATTTGTATTCAAAACCTGGGGCAGACCAGTTTCTACTCGTTCAAATACAGACTTTAATATAATATCAGAGGACATCCATAACTCAACCTGCAGCATTGTCACATTTATTCAACAATTAAATTATTGCCCAGTGCGTAAATGCTCTCACAAGGACAGTTTGTACAAATATCAATGCAGTAGTCTATAGGATGTAAATATGGGTGCTTAGGGTCCTAGTCCACATGGGAAAGTTTGTTCTTGAAGTCTGCCACACTGCAGTAGTTATTGAAGTCATATTGGGCTAACAAGGTCTGACAGGATACAGAATTGAAGAATCAGAGTAGAATACACCTCTCTTCCCAAAAGACCTGACCGCTTCGATTCCTTGTCAGCCAGAGCAGTCTTAGGATGTTGTGACCTTGCTCTCTCTGTGGCTGCCTGCTCCAATCAGCAAGTTGGGCACTGGACAGGTAAAAAAGGAACTCGGCTCCTTCGGCCAGGACAAAATAGTGTGTCTCAGCTCTTTTAGGCATGGGGACGCACAAGTCTGGGGTGGTCTTGCCCTATACCCTGGTCTATAGTGTATTCTCTTAGAAACAGAGGTCTAAATACGCAGTGAGGGAAGCATTGGGCTTGAGCCTTTGAGGGAGTGGAAACTCATCTGTCTTCTATACAATCTGTGTATTCTACGAGGATAACAGATCTTGTATGTTACTCTGCACCTCTCTAGGGAAACCTGAGCATTGCAACCATAAGTCTCTCCTCATAACAGTGGCCATAGCCATCCCCTTAGATGCAGTATCTGCTGCATACACTTTGGTTGAAAGGAAGTTTTGGTCACCGGTCTGCCCCATATCCACTAAGACCTGAAAGCAGGACCTATCATCAGGAAGCTGGTCCTTAAATCCCATAAACTAGTATAATTAGTAAAACCATATTTGGCCAAGGCGGCCTTGTAATGAGAGATCTTGAATGGGAGGGACGTGGAAGAGAAGGTTGTGCTGCTTGTGTCCCTTATCAGAGGGAGTAGACTTTGGGTGCTGTTGCTTGGACCACTCTGTAGCCATCTGAACCACCAATGAGTTAGGCGGTGGGTGAGAACAAAAACCCTCACCACTTGGAGGGAACAAAGTAGTGCTTCTCAGATCTCTTAGGGTGGAAGCACAAAAAGCAGTTATATGCCAAGCTGCTTTTGCCAGGTTCATGATGGCCTCATTGATGGGGAGGGCAACTTGACTGGGACTGGAAGGTGGAAGAATATGCTAAGGATCCTGGACTTCCTCAAGCTGAGTCTGTAGCTTCATAGCCACCCTGGGCATGAGCTGTTGACATTGCTTAAAGTCATCTTCTCCATCTCCAACAGATGAAGTAACCGCCTCATCAGGTGAAGATGAGATTGCTCCTGGAATTGTTGGATCCGGTTCACCTTCCCCTTCTGTATATTCCAACAGTGCCAGCTGTGGATGTCCAGGCGATGGCAAATAGGACTCCTGCGACAACCCTGGGTGCCTAGGGCAGGGTTTCCCCATGGTCCCCGATACCGCCAGTATGATGGATCAACTGACAGAGGATGACAGAATGGCATAGGGTACCACCTGTCTCCTGGCCCATCTTCTCTGAAGTCAGAGGCTGGAACCCTCATCTTCTCAGGCTCCGTTGTTATACCACCTCTGCCTGATGTCACACAGACTTCTGTGGGGCCTGAGACTCATCCAAAGAGAAAGCCAGGTCCTCATACCCAACAGAACCAACGGTTGCACCTCAAGGCTGGTATGTGGGATGAGAGAACGACTCTATATAATAGAACAGTCTCTTCCTCTGGTGTAACAACGTCCCAGAATGGAGACTGTCCAAATAGGAGGGATCAAGTCAAGCAAAAATGTCTTCCAGGGAGACATAGGTCTTAGATCACCACGGGGTACAACAAGAATCCACTGGCACTGCCATTAGAACTGGAGCTTCCCTGGTCACCATGGTGGTTGGCTCTCCCTGGGGCTGTGTCATACTGGTAGTGTATCGGCTGTAGAAGTGGATGGGACCACCAGGAACTATTTATCCCAAGCCTTCACCAATGGAGCTAACATCAGAATAGCTGGATGCATACCCTAGCGCACCTCCTCTCCTGTCAAGAAGATTTACTCAGCTGTAAGTCCTGCACACCCGTGTGTGCCAGGACTCCCGACTTTGGTGGGGTCAGTGAAGGATCCTCTCTCTTTGGGGCAGTTTTAGATGAAGATGACTTGTCCTTATGTCTATGAGAGTGCTCCCTGTTCTCATGTGAAGCCTTCTCTTTAGGCTTCGCAGTCTTAGCTTGTGCTCTTGGGAGTGCTGCCTGCTTGGTGAAGCTAAGCTACTGGGGCAAGAGGATCATCCCTGGCATAGTTCTGATTGGGGATTCATTCCCTTTTCCATTAAATGTTTTCTGAGTCTCAGTTCCCAATCCTCAAGTTCTGGGGTGAAAAGAGCAGCAGAAGTGAAAAAACACTTGGCAGAAATATGAGCGTCATGCAGGCAGCATTGATGTTCATTCATCACTCACAAAATGAGCAAGGGCAGAAAATACCTGGGCATAATTCCAGACTTCTCAGTGGGCGGTGGGGAATTCCTCAGGCAGGGAAGAAAATGGGCAAATACACTAACTATACTGTGCTAGACTATAAAGACTACTAAAAACTAATATCTTACAGCAATGAAATAATAAAAAAAAGAGCTGAGGACATTGAAGACACTGACTCTCACTTTGCAGCGGTAAGAAGGAACTGGAGAGGTGTCAGGCCACACCATCTTTCATGCTCTTGGTTTGGAGCATGAGAGCAGCTGTGGCACATGTGCAGGCCAACAGACCCAGGTACATGGTGCACGTGCCTATCCCATGTGTGGAATTCACACAGGACATCATTTGAAAAAAAGCTATACTAACGATACTATAAAAACTCCAACTATACTAACAAAGCTATTTACAATACCTATTTACAGGCTATAAGAGAGGAACCTGGAGAAATCTGCGGACACAGGAATCCAACTCAGACCGTGTACTGTTAAGAAGCAACTGGAGAGGCATTGGCTTGCACTGCCTCTTATGCCCCAAGTTTGGAGCACAAGGAGGGCAACTGCACGTGTGGGCCAACAGACATTGCTTGTTAAGAATCTCCAGAAACTGGTACATGACTTGCATGCATACCCACATGGAGAATACACAGAGATCAAAGCTGACTACTGTAACTTTGTCATATGATCATATATCATTTACACTCTTGCAAAGGTCACTTCTGAGGCTGTAGTTTTGAAAAAACAGAGTCAAAGAATGCATATGACCCAGAATATAAGTGAACTTCCTCCTACTGTTCGGCATACCCCTCTTTACCATTTTTTCCCTCCACTTCACTTAATCTGCTGCTTGAGCCACTATTTATATTGGCGAAAATACCATCTTTCCTATGATAATGTTCCATTTACTAGGTATTTTATTTCTGGAAGCGCTCTACATTGTTTCAGCTCCTCTACTGGTTCAAGCCTATTGAAGTATAGAGTACAAGCATTTCATACAAGATTTAATATTTAAGTTTCCCATTTTAATTGAAAAGTTAATTTGTATTGATATTTCTGCAGTTCCTCAGAGTTTTGTTAAAATACATTTTAAAATATTAAAATATTGACAATATACTAGAAAACAAGACATTTAAATTATTTAGACAAATCAATCTACCTTAAAGCAAATGTGTGATTTGATGAGGATTTTTTCTTCTGCTTTTCTTTCTGCTAACTGCACAGTGAACAGGTTAGCACTAGTAAATGTTTCACTCCTTTCTCCACTTTTATTCTTCATTTTCTCAAACTGCAGTACACTCAGTGTTACCGATCCTTATGCTAGCCAGACAGGAGATGTTGGGACAGCAGCACTAAGAACTTCTTCCTCTCAATGTATATGCAAATAACCCATATTAAACTGCTGTTTTGTGCTGATTCAGAAAGTTTCTCACTTTAATCTACTGCTTGTGTTTTAAGTAGTCATTTATGCCTAGCCTCACAGTACTTTTCCTTGGATGCTACAGAAGGAAGCAGGGAAGCCAGCAGAAGGGAACAAGCTAACTAATATGGTATCAATAGTTGTGCTGACGTGGGAGACAGAAGTAAACAGGCTTAAGTTTGTTTTTTGTCCAAAACAAAAAAGGAGATGGGTAGAGAGCCCTGTGTGGACACAAAATTTGTATCATCATCCAATTTGTGATCTGCAAAAAATGGTCCACGGATATCTGTGGATTTGCAGGGCTCCAGAGATTGGGGGAAGTGTTTAATATGGAGGGGGGGAAACAGTTACTGATTTCAGATAACAGTAAAAAAAAAAAACCATACATATTGGAACCGCCCTTTAATTTAGTATCACTGTTCCTAACTATTACAATCACTCTAGCAGGTGACCTTGAAACTGAGCAATCTTAAACATGCATGTAGTTCTTATGCAAAAATAGGACTAGATTAAAATTATGGTAGCTTTAACAGATTTGGTTAGTATAATGAGTGCTATTTTATTATAGTTAATAAGAATCCTTTTCCTGAAGGGAATGTCTTACCTTTTGCTGCCCCTGCACGGATGTGCTGTGTTGCTGCAACTCTAATTCCATTTGTCCTATTGCTCAATCTGCTGTCAGTTTTCTTTATTTTATCCCTAGATAGATAAAATTAAAGAATATTTTTCAAATATCATTTTGGCAAAGATAACCAAATGGAGTACAAAGGTATGTAATATTGCTTTTATTTGTAGTGGGATATTTACTTCTCACTGCAAATGTACTTAACAATACAAACAGTACCCTACAGAGATTAATACTGGGATATATCACGGGTCAAAATTGCAAATCATTATTCAATATATTTAGTAAAGATATATATGAGCAAGCAGATGGGAAGCTGGAAAGTTTCTTCAGGTGGGTAATAGAAGTATAGCTGAGACACATACCAGACTGCCTTACAAGTGTTAGGGTGCTGGACAACAAAATGGCAGATTTCAACTTTGAGATATATAGCTATATATATGGTAATACAAAATGGTGCAAATGGCTTAAGGGTTTCACATTGTGCTACCAGCTTACAGAAATGTCTGAAGTAATTTGAAGATATCCATCACCACCAAATTACTGTACATTGAGAAAGGTCAGATTTTTCTAGCCCTGTGGTCCCCCAACTTTTTTACCTCTCCCATCTCCCCGCCAAGGCTCAAATGGCACTGAGCATGAGCTAGGGGCCGGGCGCTGAGCCTGAGAGCAGGGCTAAGTGGCGCTCCCTTCCCATCCCGGCTCAGCCATACCCCCCCTCCCCGCCCCCGAACGTTCTTCCATGCCTCCTTAGTGGGGCACGACCCACAATTTGAGGACCTCTGTTCTAGTCAATTATTGTGGTTGCATTTTAATGAAGTGTTCTGGATAATTTTACATGCTTTAACTTTCACATAGCAACAAATGTTAAGAAAAAGGAAATCCATTCAGGATTAGACTTACTCTCTGTCCTTCATCCATCCCTTGCAAGTTTGCACAACATGGCAATTGTTTTAAGCAATTTCAAGCTGAAGCAAATGGTTGAAAAAGGAACAGTATCCAATGCATCCTTATATTCACACTTACAAAAAGGCCAATCATTTAAAAAACATGTACATTTGCATGCCTCCATTTGATAGAATCCATTTTAAGACCTATATCTTCAAGGCATAGAATGCAAGCTCAAAACTATCAGTCAAAGAAGGGAAGAAAAGGTTACTCACCTTATGCAGTAACAGAGGTTCTTCAAGATGAGTCTCCCTGTGTGCGCTCCACTCTAGTTGTCTGTGTGTCCTTGATCAGAGATTTTGACAGCAGTGCTTGTCCAAGTCATGCATGCGTGGCTGCTGTCTTGCGGCACCGTTGGCACCCATTTTGGCACATGCACATCCCAAACCCCTCTTTTCCTTCTCTACTGAAGAGTCCTGTCCCTGAACTCTGAGGTAGAGGGCAGAAGGGTGGGTAGGGGAACAGAGACACACATCTCGAAGAACTTCAGTTACTGCACAAGGTGAGTAACCTCTTCTTCGAGTGGTGTCCCTGTGGGTGTTCCATTCTAGGTGACTCTAGAGCAGTGTCCCTCATTTGGTGGAAAGGATTTCAGAGCCAGTTGGTTGAATAGATGAAAGTACTGTTAGGCCTATTGACATGTCCAATCTGGATGCCTGATCAACAGTGTAGTTTTGTAAAAGTATGTGCTGAAACAAAGTAGCTACTTTGCATATATCTATAACCAATACATTACTGAGGAACACTGTAGCTGCAGAGGTTCTGGGAGCGTGTGTTTTTCTGTTTAATAACATAAGTGTATGCAACCTGATATCCACTTTGATAATCTCTGAGTAGAGCTCACAGTACCTTTTGTTAGTTCTGCAATAGATACAAAGAGTTTAGTGGATTTCTTGAAGGGTTTTGTCCTGTTTAGGTAGAAGGCTATTGCGGATCTGACGTCCAGTGTACATAATATAGAGTATTACGCATTATCATGGGGTTTTGGGAAGAAGGTGGGTAAGTGAATAGGTTGGTTTATGTGAGAGGTTGAAATGATTTTTGGTAAGGAAACATGGTTACTTACCAGCAACTGTTGTTCTTCGAGATGTGTTGCTCATGTCCATTCCAACATAGGTGAGTGCACGCCACCGTGCATGGGTTCCCGGAACATTTTCCCCCTTGCAGACCCCGTAGGGTCGGCTCTGGTGCACCCTGGAGTCCTGCAAGCATGTCGCGGTATATGAGGCACTGCCGATCCTACGGCCCCTTAGTCCCTTCTTTCTGCCAACTCCGACAGCGGGGATAGAGGGTGGGTTGTGGAACGGACATGAGCAACGCGTCTCGAAGAACAACAGTTACTGGTGAGTAACCATCATCTTCGAGTGATTCCAATATAGGTGATTAAAATGCAATACTTTGGAGGTGGGTAGGAGTTACCGGTGAGCTGCCCTCAGCACGGCTCTGCCAAAACCCGCATCCTCTCTCGTCTGCTGAATGATGGCGTAGTGGGATGTGAAGGTGTGCACCGACCAGGTGGTGGCTCTGCAGATGTCCTGCAGGGGCATTCTTTCCAGGAAGGCCGCAGAGGAGGCCTGAGCCCGGGTTGAGTGCGCTGTGATGACACCCGGAAGTGGCACATTCACCTGCTCATAGCAGCACTCGATGCAGGAGGTGATCCACATGGAGATGCGCTGGGTGGAGACAAGTGATCCTTTCATTAGGTCCACCACTGCGACGAAGAGCTGCATCGATTTCCGAATGGCTTTGTCCTCTCGATGTAGTAGGCCGCTCCTTCTCCGAACCGTGCGGTTTGGGAAAAAGCACGGGGAGAAAGATATCTTGGTTATAATGAAATTGGGAAACCACTTTGGGCAGGAAGACTGGATGCGGCCTCAACTGCACCTTATCCTTGTAGAATACAGTATAAGGGGGATCTGAGGTCAAGGCTCTAATCTCGGAGACCCTCCTAGCCGAGGTAATGGCCACCAGGAAGGCTACCTGCCATGAAAGGATGAGCAGAGGGCATGAAGCCATAGGCTCAAACGGGGCCCTGTGAGTCTGCAGAGGACCAGGTTGAGATCCCAGGGAGGCACCGGGTCGTGGAACTGTAGATAGAGCCTCTCCACTCTCTTGAGGAACCTAACCGACATGGGGTGGGAGAACAGGGATCTTCCCTCTAGTGGCTGATGGAAGGCCGAGATGGCCGCCAGGTGAACCCTCAGGGAGGCCAGTGCCATGTCCTGAAGCTTTAGCTGGAGCAAATACTCCAGGATCGCCTGGATAGGAGAGGCTTGGCAGAATACCCCGGGACTCTGCCCAAGAGTTAAACCGCCTCCACTTACCCCGATACACGACCTATGTTCAAGGTTTTCTGCTGCCCAGCAGAACTTGTTGGACCTGCGCTGAGCAGGCTCTTTCTCCCTCCATCAGCCACACAGTCTCCAGGCCGTGAGGTGCAGGGAGTCCAGGTCCAGGTGCAGCAGTCGACCACGGTCCTGGGAAGGTCATGCAGTCTCGGGAGCTCCATGGGCGGGGCAATCAATGGGTCCATCAGCATACTGAACCAATGCTGTCTCGGCCAGGCCGGGGCGATGAGTATCACGTCTGCTCTGTCCCTATTGATTTTCAGGAGGACCTTGGGCAGGAGCAGAATGGGAAAGAAACGTGTACATGAAGGTCCCTGTCCATTCGATGAGGAACGCGTTGGATATCAAGCCTGGCTCACGACCCCGCAGGGAGCAGAACCTCGGGCACTTCTTGTTCCAGGATGACACAAACAAGTCCAGTCAGGGAACACCCCACTTGCAGATTAAATGCACGACCTCTGGGTGCAATGACCAGTTGTGGCGGGGTAGAAACGACATGCTGAGGCGATCCACCTCATCGTTCCTCACCTCCAGAAGATAAGAGGCAGACAAGTGGAAGTCGTGCCTCACTGAAAAGTCCCACAGGCAGATGGCTTCCTGGCAGAGGGCCGAGGAGCGCGCCGCCCCCCCGCCTATTTATATAAAACATAGCTGCGGTGTTGTCTGTCAGCACTTGCATCACCCTGCCTGCCAGGAACCCGAGGAACACCTTGCACGCTAATCAGATGACCGAGCTCTTTTACATTGATTTGCAGGCGCCTCTCCTCCTTCGTCCAGAGCCCCCGAGTGCCCAAGTTGGCACTGATGTGGGCTCCCTTCCCCACATCCGAGGCTTTGGAGATCAGGGTGACCGACGGGCCCAGATCTCTGAAAGGGATGCCTCTCTCCACTGAGAGCCTGCCAGCAGTTTAGGGAGGCCAGGACTGACAGGGGAACCGTCACCACCCTGTTCAAGGGGTATCTGCTCGGCATGTACGCCGAGGCCAACCATGCCTGGAGTGGCCTGAGCCTCAGGCGAGCTAGCCCACACTACGTATGTGCAGGCCGCCATGTGGCCTAACAGCTGTAGGCAGTGCCTGGCTGTTGTGGGGCACCGATGCAGCTGGGCGATAATCGCAGCCATAGCCTCGAACCGGGGTTGTGGGAGGAAGGCTCTGGCCTGGGAAGCGTCCAGGGTGGCCCCAATGAATTCTATATGCTGTACCGGGGTTAGTGTTGATTTCTGCTTGTTTATGAGCAGTCCCAGCCTGCTGCATGTGGCGCAGGTGAGGGTCACACTATCCTGCACATGGGACCTGGACCTGCCCCTGATTAACCAGTCATCCAGGTACAGGAAGATCTACACACCCCTGCGCCTTAGGTGGGCCGCAACCACCGCCATGCATTTGGTGAACACTCTGGGGGCCGATGAGAGGCCATAGGGTAGGGCCGTAAATTGGTAATGGGCCTAAGCCACCGTGAAACAGAGGAAACGCCTGTGGCTGGGGAGTATAGACACATGGAAGTATGCGTCCTTCAGGTCGAGGGTGGCATACCAGTCTCCTGGATCCAGCAGGGAGGCTAGGGAGACCATGTGAAACCTGAGCCGTCTGATGTATTTGTTCAGATGATGCAGGTCTAATATGGATCTCAGACCCCTCTTTGCCTTGGGGGATGAGGAAGTACCTGGAATAGAATCCCTTCCCATTCTCGTTTTGGGGGACTATTTCCACTGGCCCCATGTCGAGGAGGGTGACTATCTCCTCCAAGAGGAGTTGCTCGTGAGAGGGGTCCCTGAAGAGGGGCGGGAGGGGAGTGAAGTGAATTGCAGGGCATAGTCCAGAGAACCATTCTGAGGACCCAATGGTCCGATGTAATGCTTGCCCATTCGGCATATATGGGCCTTAGTCTGCTCAGGAAGGGGCGGGGTGGATCTAGGGAGAAGGTAAGGGTGCCACCCTCCGGCGCACCATCAAAATTGCCCTTTGTTATTGCCTGATCCCTTACGGGGCCCCTGCTGGGAGGCTGGGGATGAACTAGGGGGCCAATTTCGCCTTCCAAACCCCCTATTTCTGTCCCTGCCCCTATGGGGCTGAAAGGGCCTAGGCAGGGGCCTCAGTTGTTGCTATACCCGGGGCTGTGACTGCCGCCTAGAAGCCTGGGGCATATACAGGCCCAAGGAGTGAAGCATGGTCCTTGAGTCCTTAAGGCCATGCAGCTTCTCATCAGTTTTATCAGAGAACAGGCCTGACCCATCAAAGGGGAGGTCCTGAATGGACCGCTGCACCTCCTGCAAGAGCCAAGGACTGCAGCCACAAGCCCCGCCTCATGGCGATGGCAGAGGCCATAGCCCTGCTCGCCAAGTCTGCAGCGCCACCCTAGCCACTGTGATCCCCTCATCGAGGGCCGTGGCGAAGTCTGTGGCCTGGTCTTGGGGCAAAGCCTCAGCGAACCGTCTGAGGGAGTCCCACAAATTAAAGTTGTACTGGCCCAGCAGGGCCTTGTGGTTAGCAATTCGAAACTACAGGGCCGCAGTTGAATAAACTTTTCTCCCAAACAAGTCCAGTTTCTTGTTGTCCTTGTTTTCGGGAGTGGACCCGATACCCCTGCTTGTCTCACTGGTTGGCAGCATCCACCACTAGGGTTCCTGGGGCCGGGTGGGTGAAGAGGAACTCAAACCCTTCAGCCAGGACATAGTACTTTTTCTCAGCCCCTTGGATATAGGAGTGACCAAGGCAGGGGTTTGCCACAGGGCCTTGGCGAGTTTAAGGACACTGTCGTGTACGGGCAGAGCTACCCTTGATGGGCCCTCTGCCCCCAGCACATTGAAGCACCTCTTCCTCCACTAATTCTTTGACCTCTAGGTTTAAGTTAGAGGCCACGATCTTAAGCAGCTCCTGGTGCGCCCTGAAGTCCCTCTGCAGCACCATGTGGTCCCTGGAGGCTGCTTCGTCTGGGGAGGACTGCGACCGCTTGTCCCCCTGGCAATGGGGTGCACACATGGAGGGGTTCCTCCCCTGGATCCCTTGTCCGAGGAATGGCGTTTACGGGGTTTGTCCAGTGCAGGGAGCACCAACTGGTCCCCTGATGATGGGACGGACAGTGTCCTCTGCCCCATCTGAACGCCCCATGGGCCTCAATAAGGCCATTGCCATTGACCCTGGGGCCAACCAGGGACTGGCATCAGCACCGGCTGAGGAGCCTCGTGGACAACTGGAGCCAAGGCCCGAACCACTGGAGTGGTGGTGCCGAGCTCGCCTCCAGCCCTTGGTGCTGCCCCATGCCGGGAATTGTCCTCTCGATGCCTCTGATGTGTCGGATGACGAGGACTGCCTCTGCGACCAGTGCTGGCGAGCGGAGGCACGCTCTGAGGAGGTCGATGTGAATGCCCGCCGTCTCAGCACCGACTACGTTCGGTACGGTTTGCCCCTAGGGGAACGGGAGCGGTGCTGCCTGGAGCCTTGCGCCTGACTCGGTCAACCGGGATCTGCGTTGAGTCGGTGCTGGTGCGGCCTTCGGTTCCGGGCTCCCCACCGGTGACCGGGTCCTGTGACACATAGTTGTGGACGACCATCTTAGTACTGGGAACGTGAACTGTCCCTGCGCCACAAGGTGGCCCTTGAGCGGTGCCGCCTTGTCTGTGCTGCCTCTGGCATCGGGGACCGACTTCAGTGCCGAGGGGAGGATTGGCTCAATGAGCTGGACTCTGAGCTGCTGGCAGGGGAGTCTCCAAGCTCTACCCTCGATGGCTGTCCAGCGGGAGAACTTTCCACCACTGCTAGGGGTCTCGACCGCCCTTCGGGGGCCCAACGCGGGTTTGCCCCAGGACACAAGCCCTCTTTCCCTCAGTGGAGGAGGGCAGAGGCATGGTCAAAACCATCAGGGCTCTTGCTGCCTGACAAGTCTCCAGTGTCGACGGCATCAGCAGGGGCACTCCCCCACTCCCAGGAGTCGGGGAAGGCTCCCTGCTCAGAGGTGCAGGCACCGGAGAAGACTTGACGGGCTGTAGCTGGTGCACCTCCACACTTGACCCCGCCTGTACCGGTAGCACAGAGGAGTGTCTGCGCTCCATGTGCTGCCTCTTCTTTTTCTTCGGCACCAGATATGCCTCTCTGCGCCGAGTCGACACCGGTGCCGGTGGTGTGCTCTGCACTGAAGAGACGTTTGGCGCCAAGGTAGATGGGGGGCTCGGAGGCCGGGCGGAGCACTGCTTCAATCAGGATAGCTTTTAGCCTAATGTTCTGGTCTTTCTGGGTCCTTGGCTTAAAAGCCTTACAAATCTTGCACTTTTCCCTCCTGTGCTGTTCCTCCAAGTACTTGAGACAGCAGGCATGGGGGTCACTAAGCGGGAAAGCCTTCCTGCCTGAGGTGCAAGGCTTGACGCCAGGTGACCTGGGCATAGCCCGGCCACCCAAAGCCCTTGAGGCTTCTAATCTATTCTAACTAACTCTAATTAACAACTACTTAACTAAGACAATAACAACAAAGTTCAATAAGGGAAATAGTACTTGCGAAGAGCAAGAGTCATTCCAGCAACCGTCACGAGTGGAAAGAAGGAACTGAGGGGCCGTAGGGTCGGCAGTGCCTCATATATCGTGGCATGTGCATGGGACTCCAGGGGGCACCAGAGCTGACCCTACAGTGGGGGAAAAAATCCCGGGAACCTGTGCACACTGGCGTGCACTCACCCATATTGGAATGAACATGAGCAGTCACTCGAAGAGGAATTTTGGATGGGATCTAAGTGTGACTTTGTCCTTGTGAAAGATCGTATAGAATGGGTAGGCCATGAGTGCCCCAATTTTTCCCACATAACAGGTCAATGTGATGGCCAATAGAAATGACACTTTCATGGACATATGTACCATGGAGCACGTTGCTAAGAGCTCAAATGGGAGTTTGGTAAAGACTCTCAGGACTAGCTTTAGGTCCCATGGTACTGTAGGAGCACATATCTCTGGGTGTACATTTTGGATACTTCTGATGAAGCATTTCACTGTTGGTGTGCGAACAGTATCTTACTGTCGATTTTATCATGGAAAGCTGTAATGGCCGTTAAATAGACTTTGACTGAGCTAATGGATAGGTCTGATTTTTTTAAATTGTAGGATGTATTCCAGGACAATTGGGATTGGTGCGGATGTCGCAGCGATGTGTTTATCTTTGCACCATAAACTGAATCTATGCCATTTCTGAAGGCAAGTTTCTTGTGTTGTAGACTTCCTGCTGTTAAATAATATGTGTTTTACATCTTCTGAACAGTCCAGCTCTTCTTGGTAGAACGACTTAGGAAGTTAAGTGATGTTTCTGTAGATCTGGAGAGAGGATCCTCCTGTTGTCCTGAGATAGATCATTGCGAAGTGGGAGAGTGATCGGTGTGCGTACTGACATCTGAAGTAGGTAAAACTACCAGGTTTGTCTGGGCCATGTGGGCACCATCATTATTAGCGTCACCCTGTCCATGTGTCTTTTGTGAATAACTCTGCTCCAAATTAAGGAGAAGTGTCTCCCATCAATTCCGGTCACAGCCCTGCTAATGAGCAGAAGTGGGGCACATGCAATTTTGTGCTGTAGCAAAGAGGTCAATGGTTGGGTGATGCGCCAGTGTTGAAAAATGTTTTGCAGAATCATGTTGTTCAACTCCCATTTGTGTTTGTGAATGAACTGTCTGCTGAGGGTATCTGCACTGTTGTTCTGGCATCCTGGCAAGTACACCACTGATGTGTTGGATGCAGCAATTCCAGAGAGTTTAATCACTTGTGTGTAAGGAGTGGAATCTTGCTCCTCCCCGCTGATTTATATAAAACGTGTCATTATCTTTATCGTCTTGTTTTTTGAGTGGGAGAAAGTGGAAGCATGTGTTGCGAACTGCTCGGAGTTCTAATAGGTTTACGTGTAAGTTCGTTTAAGTTTTTGACACCGGCCCTGGTTTGTATGGCTTTGTAGTGTACCTCCCACCCCAGCATGGATGCATCTGTGGTAATCATAACCAAGGGTAGTTCCTGTGAGAACAGGATCCCGGTCATCATGTAGGTGGGTTGAGACCACCATAGTAGGGATTCTTTGACTCTGTTTAGCATCACCAGTATTTTGTTTAGATTGTGCTTGTGTGGCTTGTAGACGGTGAATAGCCACCTGTAGGCAGCGTATGTGTAGACGTGCGTATTTCACCATGAAGGTAGTGGCTGCCATATGTCCTAGTAATTGTAGGCATGTGCGTGCAGTTAGGGTTGGGCTGTTTCTTATCACTGATATTAGGTTTATTATGCTATGAAACCTGGTCTCTGGTAGCGATGCCCCGGCTGTTATCGAATCCAGGTATGCTTCTGTGAACTCCAGTTGTTATACTAGGTTCAAAGTGGA
Source organism: Emydura macquarii macquarii (assembly GCF_026122565.2). Classification (NCBI taxonomy): domain Eukaryota; kingdom Metazoa; phylum Chordata; order Testudines; family Chelidae; genus Emydura; species Emydura macquarii. The sequence continues at coordinate 664,179 of NW_027132962.1, forward strand.
ATTTTGCTTTGGTAAAGCAATCTTTGGAAAGGCTGCAGTAAGGATAATTTGCAGTGGGATTCAGTGATCTCAAGTGGGACTTAGTACACACTTACTGGAAAATTCAGCGGCAGTTGAAGGGAGTTATGCAAGCTACTCTGCATAGCTTGCGTAACTCCCGTCGACTTCCTAACTTTTCTTTAGCGAGCCGCCTCCACTGTGCTGCACCTTTTGAGAAAGTGGTTTAATTTTATCAACTTCTGGATCGATTGAGTGGGTCTTCACTATCACTCAATTGATCCGGACAGATCGATCTGACGGCGGCAAATTTGTCGCCGTCAGTGCGTACATACCCTGTGATTTCCAGGTTCTCCGCCACCCTTTTTAAAAGCTCCTGAAAGTGCTTGAAGTCATCAGCAGTAGTAGGCGGGAGAGGTATCATTGCTTCATTCAGTGAGGAAGAGGAATCATGCATAGCCGGTGACGTGTCCTGTTCAATGCTTTCCTCCCTTTCTTCAGCAGTTTCAGGGGTTGGTTCAGACAACCAGATCATGTCAAAGATCATGTTGAAGATCTGAGTCTGTCCCTAGGGGCTGGAGAGTCTAGTATAGTTTGACCATTCCATCTAATATAGCATCCCAATTTGGCCATTGCATGGGATAAGGCATGGGTGGTTTGAACCACAATGGTCTCTGTACCATGGCTGTGTGTGATGTCCAGTGATCTATGTCTAGACGCTTCAGGTATTGGTCTACTAGGGGAGAAATGTTGGGAGGAGAATTCACCCTCTTCTCCCTCGCTCGACTCCGCTTCCGAATGGGATTGGAGAGAAGGCCTCGTCATGTGCGAAGTGCCCTGGAGAGATATTTGTGCCAAGCAAGGGCGACTGAGGTGAAGAGTTATTGTCATGTATCCGTGTTGGCAGCGCTTCTGTTTCTCTGTGCCTTTTTGGGCCAATGTTGATGTTGGTGCCATGGTTCATATCGATGCCGTAATCTGAGTCTGTGGCATATATCCGATATATCCGATTGATTGGTGCTATATCCGATGCCGACATCGGCGCCACAGTCAGTGCTGTGATCACTGTCTGCACCATGCTTGGAGTTGGCACCCTAACGGTCATTGATGCCATGATGGAGGTCAGTGCTACAATCGGTGCCGTAACTGCTGTGCATGCCAACGTTATTGCAGCTGGTGGTGGTATGACTTGGAGGCTAGTCTTTGTGCCATTTGCTTTGTCAGTGCCATAGTGGAGGAGGTCGCTTTGTTTTTGACTCAACTCCGCACTGGAACATTGGGAGTCCCTTGGTGCCATGGCATGAGCAGTATCTCAGGAACCTGGTGCCTGATAGGTAATTAGTCTTGGAGCTGTTGGTAGTTAGAGGAGTCTTGGCTGGTGAACTCCTCTTCGTTGGCTCCCTCCTGGGTGAGGTTGAGGCTCTTTTACGTGAGGATTTTCCTGTTCTTTCTGAAGAAAGTATCTAGGCCAGGGTCAGAGGAGGGTATAGATGACTTTTCCATCAGAATGAGTTTAAGTTGGAGGTCCCCATCTCTCCTGGCTCTGAGGTTCTTACAGTGTGTACATTTTTGGGGTATGTGATCCTTACCCAAACAGCGGACACATTGGGAGTGTCCAACTGATGCTGAGATGACATTTCTGCAAGACATACATCTTTTAAATCCTGGCAAACCAGACATGATGTGAAGGTCCCTGGGTGGAAAACCTAGTCTACTCTATAAGGGAAGGAAGGCAAAGGAGCAAAATACCAAAAAAAAAAAATTTTTGGTAGAGGGGTAAGGTAAGTAAGACTAACTACTGAGTAAATTAAAACTATTTCTAAATACTATAACTAATTGGACGAGCTAACCTAAGAACTGCTGATGGCTCCACCTTCGACCGCAGATTGTTGAGAAGGAATTGAGGCAATTAGGTTGTGCATGTGCCAGAAAAGGTGCAACAGCGCCGCAAAACTGTGGCTGCACATGCGCAACCTGGACAAGCACTGCTGTTAAAATCTCTGATTGAGAACGTGCTGACACCTACAGTGGAGCACCCACAGGGACACCACTCAAAGAAGAATCCAGCTTTTAAGAAATTGCTGGAAAAAAAAGTAAAAATCCTCAAATCTGAATGTTAATGGAAACCAAGCCCTTTGATTAACCATGGATTAATCACACTTTTACTGAATGCATGCATTATATTTAGGTCCTTGGTTACTAGTTATGTGAAATTAAAACCTACTTTTCCAGTTGTGGCTTTCCTTTCTTTTTGTTTATTGAAGATAAGCCCCGTTTCTCTCCTGCATGCTAAAGAGCAAACAACAAGATGGTAGTTAGAAAATAAAACTCCACAAGAACCAAGCAAAATGTACATTTTACACCTAGCAGTGGACAAAAGTATAAGGTTCACAAAGTTTAGCAAGAGTTCTTCAGAGGCAGAGATAGTCTTTCCCCCATTTATAGTTCACGGCTAAGGGTCCTAGGTGCTATAGTATTATGGTAACATGTGTTTCTAGAAATCCAAAAGCATTGTATAAAGATATTTTTGTCATTTACAATTGCCAGAAATTATATTTATGTGGTCTTCCTTGACTGAATGGTACTATCTAGTGGAAAAAAGTGTTGATTATGAGTATCAGCAAGTATTTGGAAGAGTGAACCAAATTGCTGATTTGAGTCCTTGGAAAGAATCAGATTGATCTTCAGAATTATTCACAATGCTTGTGTCTATTGACGCTGCTGAGAGGAGAAGCTAGTCTCATGACTGAGTGAGTTTAACAACAATTTGGAAGAGTGTCTACATGCTATAAGTTACTCTACTTCATCACTCGGCTGCACACCACACACGTATTGAGACCAACGTTTAGAAATGGTTTCCTCCATTCTGGGTTGTTGGTACCAGCCAGAGATAAGTCAGAGAGGAATATGCCATCTATGCTCTCACAGGATGCTTCTCCTAATTATTATGCCCAATCTTTCAAGAGTAGCACACTGAACCAAAAGAAGGCTACACACTCCTTGACTGTAAAGAAGTTTCTGTGATTTGGAAAATGAGTGAAAATTGGTTCTGACAAATCCCAATAAGTCTGTGGTTATGGTATATTCATCATTCCCCTTAAATTAGATGCTCATTAATAGCAACATATTGGTGCCCTTTTGCTATATTGCTCTTAAGTGGCTATTGCTGTTATGAGGAACGTCGACAATTCACAGAAGAGAAAATGTTCCCAGGAGAAATGCTCTTACAAGGTGTTGCTGCAAACAAGCGTCTACTGTGTAAGTAGTGTTTAACCTGCTCTAGTATTTATGTTTACTGTCTCATACTTATACACTAACTTTTTCTGCTTCTTGACTTAATAGTAGAAATATTAACATTCTATGATTTTATACTTTAAAGGAAACAGTTCACTGTGCATTTTGCAAGACCCATGAAGCTGTTCTTTTGGCTTCCAATACTGCTATTTTTGTCAATACCCAACTGTGTGTGTGTGTGTGATGAAAAATAAATGTATTCCCATTTATTGAGATATACCATAGTAAGTATTGGTTATTACATACAAAGTTTTTTCAGAAGCAACGAGGATGACTCATGAAAAGTTGGTGTGTAACTATATCTACCAATTTAGTTCTTCCACTTTTGTAATCCTTACTTTTGTTTGAAATGGTTACTGGAGAATTGCACTGTAAGTATCATGGGGATGGGAACAGTGAATATCCACAAATAAGCATCATTATAATTATCTTTCAGCAAAAGATAACATTTTAGTTGCATATACAATCCAGGTGTGATACAATAGATACGAAGTGTTAAATGACATCAGTTGAACCATTTTAAACAGTACCCAAGAGGGTAACACATTTTTTTTTTAAACCTAATTGCAAGCAGCAGCTTAATCTTCAAGCTATGAATTCTCTCCACTGAGAGCCCATTTAAAAAAAAGCAGTTCCCTGTAGGAAATTGACTGGAATTGAACACTGACCTTTCTGCTCAGATATATCTCATTAGGGCATTTTAATTATAGATCAGTAAATTTAATATATGGTTGTTAGTAAGGAAGAGGTAAGAATTATACAAAAAGTTTGATGAAGATTTCTTTAAGTAATATAGTCATCAACAAGTTGAACTTAAACAGTTTCAAGAATGCTGAAGTGTGTATAATTAGCCTTGAAGTGAAATTTAATGGTGAGCTCTGGATAATATCCTTACCTACCACTGTATTTTAAAAATGTGAAATAATAAATGCAAGCCACACACCTGGTCAAGTAAGTTTGTACAGTGCTCTGGATGCTGTTCAACAGTGCAGTTTTTTCTTCTCCAATCCACTACCCCATTCTGTTCAGAGTGTTTTATGTTAAGGCCATCCAGTGAAGAACATTTTGTACTGCTAGTGCTGTTGAAAGAAACATTACACAAGTATTAAAAAAAGTCTGCAATTTCTATAACAGCATACCCAATTTTGTAGCATACGGTGAAGATAAGTGCTAAGTTGAAATCTTTTTCTCAGTAGATCTCTAGATGAAACATGCTCTTGTATATAACTTGTTTTTAGAAAAAAACTAGAATGGCTGTAAGATAGATCAACCTTAAATTTACTTTAGTATATAATTGCCTATTAACTAAACAGGGACTCTTATGGTTTGTCTTATGGTAATGTGCTCTATTAGACTGATTTCTGAAGTGCCCAAAACTGTTGTATTATCCCACTGTATAGACAAACTCTTTCTTTGACACAAAATTTAAGATGTATACAAACTCTCACAAATCTTATGAAAATGTTTCATGATAGTTTTTTTTTTCCCACACTTAAAATGAGAAAGTGGTTAAATAGCAATTGATTTCCAGATTTAGATTTGTTCTAAACTTGTTTTCCTTCACCTCCTATGAACTTCAAGAACATTGACAAACTGACTACATACTATTATTTAAAAAATTTAGAAAAAATTGTACACGACTATCTACAGACCACATTATGCTCAACATCAGTACAACCATGTAACAGAATTTAAAACTCTCTGGTTGTTTATTCTCTGATGGCACACTAGCTACTTTTGAAGAGTGTAGTGAAATCTCATCTAGTGTTTGGCATTTACTTTGGGCCTCAATGCCTTTCACTCAATCCACACTTGGGAACAGCCAGTGATTGATTTGTAACTATGTATAAACGCATTGGTCAACATGGACTTTTGGAACAAGATGGGGGGGCCACTAGGCCATATGGACCTATAATCCATCCTTTAACTGTCATCCACAGATGTGTCCCACTGTTGACTTAGAACAAAAAGTCAAAGAACAGTAAATTTATCATCAGTATTTTGCTATATGACCATTTGCTTTTCAATAAATTTTTAAATTAGCTGTTCTTGCCAGCTTCATGAAAGCACAGCAATACAAAAACTTTATTCCATTTTGGGATAGTGGCACTCTAGTGCATTCCAAGGCAATAGGGATATTAGAGAATTTCAGTTGCTAGTTATCAAGCACCTCTGGAAGATAGCAGAAGAGAGGCTTTAAAGCAAGTTAAACAGTCCAATAAATCTTCAGGAAATAGTTTGAGTAAACCTTGATCAGAACTCAAAAGAGTCTTGAAATAGACACGCTGAAAGGTCCACAACCAACCCTTTTGTGAATAGTACAAGAGTACTTTTAGAAGCTTCTGCTAAAGAAATAGCTGATAAAGGGTTAGGAATGGCACTGTTTTCAATGTACCCCTTTGCTGCTTTTCCAACAACATCAAGTAAGCTTTAAGACTGTTTGATTCTTCTTTTCAGATTCTCAACCTTATCTCTCTAAATAAGTTTGCACTTTTTCCAAGTGATGGTAATACTTGGAGCTAGAATGGGAAGAAAGGGGATATACGAGCTTCCCTACAGTGTACCACCACTACCCCAAAGATGTAATTTTCCTGACCCAAGAACTGCACCAGATGCACATGGAAAAAGTATGTAAGAACAGACTTATAGACAAACTTATTCATCTAGGAGACTCCCAAAACACATAGGGACTGAAGTTATCCACAAGAAGGGAGACAACTTCAGGGGGGAAAGGGAAATTTTAGAAAAGCAAGATTACTTCTGTCCCAGCCCTAGCTGCTTGGTTGCTGCAAAGGAGGGAAAAGTAGAGATCTTTTCCCCACTTTACAGAAACCAGGAGATTCTAGATGGGAGAGAAGAGACAATGTTTCTCTCTTCCATCAGCTTGTTTAAGGTCCACTTCACGTTTCAGATTGCTACTACCCATAGGTAGAACTGAAAGATGGATCCTGCACCTGGTCAGTCTCAGTACCCTTCACCACCCCAGCAACTGGAATAAGCAGAGGGCTTTTTTTTTTTTTTTTTAAATAATTAACAGAACTCTCAACCCTAATCTTATGTATCTAATAGGTTTTTAGCCCTAACTGATTTTATCTAGTGTGGCATGGAACAAGGTATCATTTCCAGAGTAAGAAAGAGGAAAATTTAGATGCATGATGCGTGTGGGAGATGAGGAGAGATATGTGAATGGAGAGGTGGACAATTAGTTTCTTACACTGTGCCAGGAGCCGCAGAATTTAAGATACATATTGATTCTTATGCTAGGTATTTTGCAGTTTCAAGTTTTGCTAGCCAAGATACAATAAAATGAATTATGAATTATGAATTATGAATTATATGAATTCATATATACATATGAATTATAAAGAAGTAAGTGGTAGCCTATAAGACAACTTGCATACAGATTTTCTGGGAAAGTTAAGCTGCTCTAAAAAGACCATTATAGATAAATGCTATAAGTCTAGATACTAAGATAAGGGAACCAGTGTGCCTGACATTAAATGATGATATTGGTGTAATAGGCATCCCGGAAACTTGGTGGAATGAGGATAATCAATAGTACACAGCACAAAATATATAGGAATGAGAGTCACTCCCATAGCAACATGACCTACTATGTGAAAGAAAGCAAAGTCAAATGAAGTAAAAGTCTTAAATGAATCAATGCGTACCATAGAATCTCTATGGACAAATTCCATGTTTGAACAACAGGAGTACAGCAGTAGGAATGCACTATCAACTACCTGGCAAGATGATTGATTGTGAAATGTTCCTGGAGATTAGGGAGGCTAGAAAGGCAGAAAATGCAGTATTGGGGGATTTAAACTATCCTCATATTGATTAGGAACATGTCACCTTAGGAAGGGATTGCAAAAATAAAATTTCTCAATACCGTTAGTGACTGCTTCTTGGAGTTGCTTATTCTGGAACACAAGGGAAAGGTGATTCTTCATTTAGTCTTAAGTGGCACAAGAGGTGCGAATAGCTGAATCGCTCAACAACAGTGACCATAAAGTAATTAAGTTTAACATCCTTGAAGGGACAAAGCGCCAAAAGAAACCCACCACCGAAACTTCAAAAAGGAGAACTACACAAAAGTGAGAAAGCTATTACATGGAAGTTAAAAGGAATAGTCACAAGGGTGAAATGCCTGCAAACTGCAAGGAAACTATTTAAAAAACACTAATAAAAACTAAAACTAAATGTATACCTCAAATAAAAAAAAGTAAACCAAAAAAATGCCACCATGGCTAAACAGAAGAATAAAAGAGGCTGTTTTAGGCAAAAAGATATCTTTTAAAAGTAGAAGTCAAATTCTAGCGAAGAAAATAAAAAGGAGCATAAATCCTGGCAAGTCAAGTATAATAAGGGAGGCCAAAAAAAGAATTTGAAGAGCAACTAGCTAGAGAGACAAAAAACTAAGGGCAAAATAATTTAAGTATATCAGCAGCAGGAGTCCTGCCAAACAGTCCATGGGGCAACTGGATGGTAGAGATGCTAAAGGACCACTTAAGGAAGACACGGTCATTGCAGAGAAGTTAAATGCAGAGGATGTTGGGGAGATGCCTACACCTGAGCTATTCTTTTTAGATGACAAATCTCAGGAACTGTCCCAGCTTAAGGTGACAATAGAGGAGGTTTTGAAACAAACTGATAAATTAAACAAAGTCACCAGGACCACATGGTATTCTCCAGAGATCTGAAGAAACTCAGACATTACATTGAAGAACTACTAACTGTGGTAAAAAACTTATCACTTAAATCAGCCTCTCTGTTGATGACTGGAGGGTAGATAACGTGACACTGAGTTTTTAAAAATGCTCTGGAAGCAACCCTGGCAATTATAGGCCAACAAGACAAACTTCAATACCAGGCAAATTGGTTGAACTATATATAGTAAAGAATAGAATTATCGGACACACAGATGAACATGATATGCTTGGAAAGAGTCAACATGGTTTTTGGAAAGGGAACTCATGCCTCACTTACTTATTAGAATTCTTTCAGGGAATCAACATGTGGACAAGAGTGATTCAGTTGATATCATGTATTTGGACTTTTAGAAAATGTTTGACAATATCCCTCACCAAAGGTTCTTAAGCAAAGTAAGCAGTCATGGTATATAAGGGAAGGCCCTCGTATGAATCAGTAATAGGTTTAAAAAACAGGAAACCAAGGGTAGGAATACATGGCCAGTTTTCATAATGAAGAGAGGTAAATAGCAGGATCCCCCAAGGATCTGCACTGGGGCCTCTACTGTTCAACATATTCATAAATGAACTGGAAAAAAGGGTAAACATGACGACCCTGCAAAATTTGCAGATGAGACAATTACTCAAGATAGTTAAATCCAAAGCTGATTGAAGAGTTACAAAGAAATCTCACAAAACTGGGTGACTGGGCAACAAAATGGCAGATGATTCAATGCTGAGAAATGCAAAGTAAGGCATATTAGAAAACAATCACAACTATGTACATATAAAATGATGGGGTTCAAATTAGCTGTTACCATTTAAGAAAGATCTTGGAGTCATCATGGATAGTTCTCTGAAAATATCTGCTCAGTGTGAAGCAGTAGTCAAAAATGCTAACAATGTTAGGAACCCTTACGAAATGGATAGATAAGACAAAATATAATGCCACTATATCCATGGCACACCCACACCTGAAATACTGTGTGCAGTTCTGGTCACCCCATATAAAATATATATAAATTAATGCTGGAAAAATACAGAGAACAGCAAAACTGATTAAGAGTAAGGAACAGCTTCCATATGAAGAGATTAAAAACCGAGACTGTTTAGCTTGGAAAAGAAGAGGAGTGGAGAATGTGACAGGGTCTATAAAATCATGAGTGGTGTGCTTAAAGTGCATATGGAAGTATTATTTACCTCTTCACATAACACAAGAAGCAGGGGGGTTCACTCAATGAAAGTAATAGGTAACAAGTTAAAAACAAGCAGTCTTCACACAATGCATTACCAGGGAATGTTGTGAAGACCAAAAATATAATGGTATTCAAATCGGATTATGCCAACTATGTAGGTATTCAATAGGTGATTGTTTGATTTATGCCAGAAAAGTTGTGAACCTTTACTGGTAACATACTTGGCCCTGCTGGGCAAGGACCTAACCATGGAAAAATAGAAAAAAGCTAGTTTGTGATTATGATGTTCTGTATGCTCCCTGAATAACAATGCTGGTTTTTGTAAGACAGTCCCAAAGTTCTTTGGAACCAGCTAATCAGCTTTTGAAAGTCATTCCCAAGGCTTAATACCCAGGAACGTGAATTATGGAAATGTATGAGTACCAGACATACATGTTAGCTATGACACACCTAATATGTAACACACATGTTAAGTAACTGCACATTTTTTTAAAAATGCTTTAAGAAGAATTTTCCTGAGATGACTTCCAACTGAACTCCTAAACTTTTTATATTAAGACAACTTATTATACCTTAGGACAGTTTGAAAAAACCTTCATTCAAAAGGAAACTTGCATGCCCTTAAAATGTAAAGTAACTAATAAATATGGATTTATTTAAGTTAGACTTTAAAGCAGACATGCTAGTTTTGTAAACCTTAATACCTACTTGGCAACAGGACTTTTCCCATTATGTTTTTTATGCATTGATGTGTGCTGCATTACATCTGGGGAAAAAAGAAAACAAATCAGCAATTCCAACAGCAACAATAGTTTCTGTTATAGGTCAATCCAGGAAAATAACCCATCCAATAAAGGTTCTCGACTATATTTCACTCAATGTTTTGATGGTGACAGGAGCAAGAGAAACGCTACTAAAGATACTGATCCCAGTCTTACAATCTGATCCAAATGGGTGGACCTGTACACTTGCACAGAAGGCCACTGAAGTCGACAAACTGTGCATGGAAGCAGGGGTCAGTTGATGTGGTTCAGATGGGTAGGACTGAAGACCTTCATCCCGTTTCCCAGAAAAGTTACAAAAATAGCACAAAGCACAGGGAGAGAAGTGTACATTTCATAAACAACTGGAATTATTTCTCATCAACAGACTAAACCGTATGTGCCCTGGTTGTGTCATCAGATATTACCAAATTTAGCTCAATGGGATAGAAAAGAAAATCAGTCAAATCAAAAGGAAAAATAGAAATCTCTTTCCTTTCTCCAACTGCTGGATATTGCTGAGAAAGTTAGTAAGGTACTGATAAATTCTGAGCAGTTGAATGAGTAAATTCCTGCACTGATATAATGCACCTGGAACCTGAGATTAATTACACTTCACATAAACCTTACAAGTAGTAGTATAGTAGTATGTGGAGAAATACCGTGTTATTTTTAACCTTAAGTCCCTTGGGCAGTGACCATGTCTTTTTACCTCTCTGAAGTATTGTATATTTATTATACTACCAAATGTAAAATTTCCCCTGGTCCAACTGCTGCGTATCTTTGCCTTCTAAAGCAACATCTTTTGACTCCTTTGCTATCATTTCTGGGTTTTTCTATTTTTCTTTTGAAAGTTATTTGCCTCAACTCCCTTAAAGATGCAGTTCAGAGTAAGACCAAAACAGAGATCCAATCACAAGACTAAAGGTAGACAATTGGAATTATTTAGAAAGCACAAAAAGTATAAAAGCATTACTAAAGTTTACTCAGACAAATGGCACTAAGCATGTACTCAAATGCATTTGAAATTTTAAAGTGGAAAAAGTTCTCATTTAAGGACTATGTAAAATGCTTCAATTTGAACTATTCCCAAATGCATTCCAGAGTTTACTGTTTTATGAGCTTTAAGATAGATGAGCACAATGGGGGAGGGACAGCATTTTTTTCCCCAAAACAGATAAAAGCTTTTATGAATTGCATATCGTTTTTCCGGGGTAGAAGATACTGTCTTTGCCTTGAAGGGAACAAAATTTGACACAAATCAACCAACATTGGCATGTACAGTACAGAACCTTAAGAGTCACATTTTGCCACTGCACTGCAACACACCCACGCTCCCATCCACACCAAGGATCTATGGATAACATGTCTCCTTATCAGAAACCCGACCAAATTGCTTGCTTCTTTAGTAGAAAAGTTACTATCTTTCATTCTAGCTATTTACCATAGTACTGCGGTAATACAAAATAACTATTTTTCAAAGTATTTCTTCCTTCTAATGCATCCAGCAAGCTATGTATTGTGAGCTCTTGTGAAACTGGCTGTTGAACAGGAATTCAGTCGTCTTGTCTCTTTAGCATCCCTACCTGATGGCCCAAGCTGCTGCTGTCTTTTCAAATAAAGGTGAAAAAAAGATTCAAGAAGGTTGCATCCAAAAGTGCATCACACTCCACCTTGCAAATCAGCATAAGAGGATAGGAATGATAACACACTGCTAGTGAAGACTATTGTTTAATAGTCGTTTGCGTTGCATGCCAAGCCTCCTTCACCTGTCCAAAGGTCAAACTTGCATACTGCTCAAATGATGCAAAACTGGCTTGGCATTCCTTTCAAAATTAGACTACTGAACATCCACTTGGCTAGTACAACTGATCAGAACTGTTCATCGTATCTGAGAAATATCAGTCTCATATCTGGAGGTCATTACCCATACCAGAAGGGTTACAATCAATGTTGATAACTGGCCTCAATGCAACAGGAGTTCAGCTTTGGGATAAAAATAGAGGAATAAAGTACTTCCACATAGAGAGGATCTTCGTATTCAAGATGAAATTTGGTACATAAGCATCAACTAAATAAACTGAAATTCTGCACTTAACATTAACCTGGTTATGAAAAAAAGGGTAGACACATGGAAGAAGTCACAAGTATCTGTGTTCGTGTACTAATAAAAAATCCCACAAGTCTTTCTGGCTGCTCAATGCAGCTGCAACCTTACCTCTCCAACCAACTCATAAAAGCAACCACAGCTCCTAAGCCTTGCTACTCACAAATGTAATGACCCTATGAAGTTATTGAAAGTGTGCAATAACAAAAATTACTAAAATTTATATAGCAACTTCCATCCAAAGTCCACGGCACTTTACAAGAGGTAGAAGACAGTCAAGTACGTCATTTCGGTGACTGTAAATCTGGTAAAATTGTACTCATAAAAATAACAATCTTTCAGTATATGAATACCTTCCTCCTGACTTGAAGCCTCTGAACTGTCCTCCTTGAAGTGTTCTGGTGCCTTAGCTGTCTTCAAAGAGGGTTGTAAGTTACCTGCAGAGATAGGTTTTATGTAGTTTTCTAGGAATTTATTACACAGCAACTCACTCAGGGTAAAAAGTTACCATCTAGTTTTCTATACCTCTTGCAGAAGCTATGTTAAGGAAAAAGTTTGTGATAACTTGCTATAAAAGCCCCAATTTAAGACACCCTCTTAATTTTAGCTAGTTGAATAGCAGATGAAGTTACATGCAAGTATCATTAAAATCAAAAAAGCATACTTTAGACAGGTGTGCGAAATGCCCTAAAAGAGCACTTGGCGCATATCAGAAATGATTTCAAGAACTTGTGTTTCTTTGTAGTTCTAACACCTCAGACTCCTACGATGACATTTCAATATGAACTATACCAACAAAATACTCAGGGCACTAAACCCTTCCACGGCTGGCTATTTTGAGAGAAGGAGTGAACAAGTGTGTCATTTTAAAACTATGGTGCAGTTTGAGGGTTTGGGACTTTCTGAAGAGGGTTAAAACTACTTTAAAATCTCTTTGAATAAAATGCATTTTTGCAAGTTTAGAGAGTTATTTCTTAATCCTTTCACAATTATAGGTGAAGGTGGTGGCATTAACCATAGTTAAGGTTGGTTAATTCTTTCCACTCTAAGACCTCATTTGCAGTTGCTTATAATGGCCAAACCAGCCACTTGGGCTAAAGTTTCCATACCAGGTGTCTGCTTTGAGGCTGACTTTTTTTGCTATCTGCCCTAAGAGGGGGTAGCAAAATAATTTTTTTTTTTAAACATTGGCAAAACATTTAACATTGTTTTGTTGAGAAACTAAAATACTGTTCTCCCATGCTTTGAAACGGACAATCTGACACGGTTTGCTTTGGGATCAGTGCTTTTTCCTGTCCCATGAAAATTTACCAAGATTTCGCTGCATTATAAGTTTCTGAAAACTGTTTGCACATGCTCAGTAGAGGCTTGAGAGAGGTGGCAGCAAAACTTTCATCAGTATTGTCAATATTGAGCATGCTCAGTCCCAGCCTGGATTGTGCTTCGGGGGCAGAGCAGGCCTTTTGCTGAAGTTGCTTCTCCAGTCTGCTGGGCATCACTAACACACCGGGACCAGAACTGAAAGCTAGTGGATCATTTCACTGCTAGTGTCCAGTTGGTGTGAATGACTGCTCATTGAATGGTTAGCTATTCAATATCTTTACTCCCAATGTGTGGGCCCAACTCTTATTTATGTATTGCGTTGAATACAAAGTTATTAATTTCCTCATGGGCTTTATGGTGTTTATCCCTATAACATCCGAGTGCTTCACAAATACTAGTTTATCTTCAAAACATCCCCATGATTCAAAGTATTTAGTTATTCAACTGTAGAGTGGGGATCTAAAGCAGAGATTCAGGTCACGCTTGTCAAATGTGTCCACTAGTTTTGGGCATCCAGACTACTCCGCATTTTATAGCGCTTCGTATGTTCAAAGCACAAGTGCTATTGACTTGCAGAAGTGCTGAGCACTTGCAACTGAAGTCAAAGCACAGGGGTTCCAAATAGGGCATCAAGAAAACAAACAGTGGTCACCAGTAAGTTTTATGTAACTTGCTCAGCCGAACAGGAACTATGGAAGAGGTAGGAGTAGAATCTACTACTTCATATTGGCACTCAACTGCCATAAGACTAATCTTTTGCTTCCTGGAGTGCCCTGCCTTATTTGCAACTTAATTTCAAACTTTGGCAACAACTGAGGCAGCAGTCCTATAGCACGCCCCCTCTCACAATTCACTAACATGGTCCACCCTGTACGCTGAAGGCAGCAGGGTATCCTTTGCAAAAAGGAGTATGATCACATTATTAGGCTGTACCCTACTGCATTTGCACATGGGGGCTAAAAGAGAACTCTGCATGACCAACTTATGCTACTTAATGGATTTCCCATCAGGATTTCCTTTGTCAGGGTTTGGAGCCCAGAAGAGACTCTGGGCAAGTTCCAACACCTTTTGGAGATCAATTTGCCCCAATATTTACACAGTATTCCGCTGATGCAAATCCTACTTTAAGCACTGAAGCGTCCAGCATTGAAGTATCTAGCAAAACTTGAGGAATAGCTATAAGAAATTGCAGCTGATCTGAAGTCAGCCCAATTAAATCTGTAAATATTTTGTTAAAAAAGTCTATGAAGGTGTTTGTCATTCATTTTACAGGGTTCATAAACAATATGATAGCAGCCTTGTTATAGAAGGCTTCAGGGAGGGTCATAAAGATAATTCATGTACAAATTAATAATTCACAATAAGTTAATATTCTCCCTGGTGCCTTGCAGGTCCATTACTCAATTTCTACAAATATATGGAAAGGTCTGCACAGGCAAAAAACCTGCACACTATGCACTACTATTTGCATGCTAGCATGGAGAAAAAAAGATTTCCCTCCCAAAAGGCAGGATCAACCTTTGACTGATATAACCCAAAGCAAAAAGTCTGATTCAGACCTCCACTGGTCCTGCTGATAGACAGAAAGTCAGGCCATAAATAGGTGAGATTCCATGGGGTACCCAAAAGCAAGAAGTCCCAAATTGCTGAACATGCAGTGTTGCCAGCCTGCTAGAAATTTAAAGAAAGTAGAGAATGCATTTGTATCCACTGCAGAAGTGACTATTCACTGGCACCCCTCTGAAGAATACAAAATTCATAAAAGGGATAAAAGTAACTGGGGTGGTAAGAAAAAGTCTTACAGTTTCTTCATAGTATACACAAGAAGGTTTAAAAATTTCTTACTGTGAGTGTGCAAAGATTCTGATGAAATTGACTGGAAGAAGTTGTACACTCTCTGATTCTGCAGAAAAGTCTGTGATGTATTTGAAAATAGCTGCCTGAAATTAGAGAGTTTTCAGTTACTTTAAGACATTGGTTTTTAATATTAAAATCACAAAAATCATTTAAGACCTAAATTAACCATGAAACTTAAAATCAAGTTTACTTTCACTAATGCTGCATAGACATTATAAAACAGAAAAGTGTTCATCTTTGTCTTTTTGAGCTAGTACAGTATTGTTAGAGTACAGACCTCACAAAGGAATAGTTAAATGCAAAACCAGTACTTGTAAACAAGTCTCAATGTTCATCTAAAAACGTATCGATTCATATAGAACTTTTTTTTTAATTCAGCATTTTTGGTTTCAGACTAGTCTGAACCCTTTAACCATCTGAAATAACCTGTAACATGTTCATAAGCAAGACTGGAATTTGTGCTCCAGCATCTTAACATTTTTTTGAAACTCAGCACAGGTTTAGCTAAAACTATTGCTACCAAATTTCAGTCAATTTGTTACATGTAGATTTAGATTTGTCTACAGATATAAGTTAGAGTAGTCTGAATTTCATATTTACCTCCAAGAAAAAAGGATGGGATTTTCAAAAGCACCGTGTTGGTCAAGTGCTCCCACTGAGTCAGTGACAAGGCCCATGAGCCTTCAAATGGGAGAAGGCTTAAGCCAACATCAAGTACTTTGAAAATCCCACTCCACATTCCAATTTTTGCTTGCTGAAGAGTACTACCCAGTTCCATTTTCTGGAAAAAACTTTTGCTTTTCATTGCTGAAAACATCAAACTGTATCACATTTAAAACAACAAAAAAAAAAAAAAAAATCAACTCTGTCCTGCAGTGACACCATGAGGGGGGGAAAAAAAATCAGTTTAATTTAACCAGCTAACCTGGAACGACAAACACCACTATGCCATTATCATATGGTTAATGCATGACATCACAGAATAGTTAATGTTTGGGTATCTTAATCACATTTGCATACCATAACATGTTTGGATTTCTTTTAAATGTAACCTTAACTGAATTTCCTGGCTTTGTAATTAGGTATGTACTCTCTAACCTGAACTCTATTTTAGAGTGTGTGTGTGTCTTGGAATGTCTATTAAAACCAATTTGGATTATTTGGGACAATCAAATTCTGCACATAGCTAACCTACTGAATTCCATATTCATATGATACTACTCTTATCCATTCTCCTCCAAACAATTTTGTGTGTCACTCTTTGCCTCTATCTTACATGAAACTGTAAGCTCTTTAGGGTACTGTCTTCCTAGTTTGTACAGCTCCTAGTACAATGGAAATCTGATCCCTGGACATAATGCTATCTCAAGACAAACATTTTCTTGAGTAGAGCAGGTATTAAGAGTACTTTCCTATGAGTGTCTCAGTTGAATACCAGGCTCTCAAAGGCAGTTGATGTTTCACTTAGCCATTGCCAGTCCATTTTGTCTGTAAATACTCTGCTTCATGAACCCAATTAACTTCAACTAAAATCAATGGATTAAGTCCAGTAGCCACTATAGATTTTGGATTTAAGTTTAATTCTGCAGTACATATTCACAAAAGACGTAAGAGGGAGGAAAGAATGCACAAAGAGAATGGGATAAACGGGGAAAAAAGAATGACTGAATGTTGGTTGAGGAAAGGAAATGCTCCTTTAATCTGGAAAAGAGGAATCAATTTCCTTTTCTTCCAAGTTAAGGGGAAGGCAGGGAGAAGGAAATAATGAACACACACAAGGAAATGAAGAAAAACTGGACAAAATAAGGAACATTTAAAATGTATAAGTTAATGGACTTTTCCACGTGACCCATATCTTCCTGTACTTTTCTGAAGAAGCCCAGAGCCTCTGAGGAAGTCTTATCAGATAATGTCATACTCTGACAGCTCACTTGATAAACTTAGCTGGTTCTTTTCCAAGAAAATAATTTGTCTGCTCAGGTGGTTACCTTATTATGGGCTCTAGATCTGGGTGCCGCCGTTCTTCCCTCTTCTGGAAACCCTGATTTAGTGCTCGTAAAATGGTCTTGTCAAACGCTTCAGAAGACAGTTCCTTTGGAAGCTGGTGAAAGGGTTTCAAATATGGAGTTATGCATTTTCATATTCAAAGTCTTGACAACAGTACTATTTACACATGCGATTATCATACTCCTGAGTTACTAGTATGCAGCTCGGATTTGCTACCTTTAAAACAAATCTCATTGCTTTAGAAGTGAGTGCCATGGTTAATAGCAAAACAATTTACTAGAGAATTGCAGATACTAGAAAGTGTCTGAGGCAGTTTAGAAGTTCCAATTTAGCTGGAGACAAAAATATTTGTTAACATTAACATTTTAATAAGCAACAGTTCTGCCTTTAGCAGAGATATTCACTCTTAAGCTTCAAAGTGACATGTTCTAGTATATAAACATGAGATGAGATTCTGATCAGAACAATTTCTGTAAGCAAAATAAAAAGGATACAGCGTTATTGAATCTTCATTTGAGAAATGCTAGTGATTAGAATATCAATTTCTAAAATTTAACTGGATAGCAATACTGAGGGTTGTTAACACCTAGTGACAATGAGTTACGATCAAAGTTATATAGTTTACAAAGAAGCAGTTGTCTGTTAGTAGCATCCTTCAGCATATCTGATGCAGTACCCAGCTAGCACTCTAACAGCTCACTGGCCAGGAATTCAGTATTTCTTGCTCTGCATAAAGAACTATTGCATTAACATGAAGTAACGAAGTGTGCAAACTGACACAGCAACTTTTAGAACTTGACATATCGAATCAGGATTTCCAAATAAAAACCCTGCTAATTAACATCCCACCCAAAAAGTAATGGAGGCACAAAAAAAGATAGTGGCAAATTTGAAGAGTAGCATATTTTACTCCCCACTTCATGAAGTAGACACTGGTCTCACGAACTACTAGACCATAACAGCTAGTGGAAGCAGAGGAAACCCGAAGACTGATGAAATACAATATTCCTAAATTAAGTGCGCGTAAAGTGCCCATCTTGATCTCTAGAACTAAGTAAGTGCTTTCATAAAAGCTTATATTATATAGGTGTTTGCTTTTTTTAAGATACACAGAGGTCAGAGACATAGTGCTAAATTAGTGATAATGAGAAAGATTTTGACGACGGGAAGTACAACTTTCAACTCAAATCCAAGTATTGAAAGTAGGAATGTCTTAGAACAAAATGGAAATCTATGAAGGCTTGCAGAGATCCACAGCACACAAAAATCTTGATATACGATTGTGTATCCAGGGATGCCATCTTAAATATTTTTGACAGTTGAAATGGCCAAGTCCTGCTTTGCTTGCTTTGAAACCATGTAAAAAGTGAATCTGGATGAAAGCTGACTGAATAAAATTTTCAACGCATACTTAAGTCAATCATCATGAGACCCCTGGGGATGCCCAGATTTGGATATACTCCAAGTTCTCATGGATTTCAGTTAATGGGATCCTTCCAAGAAGAAACTGAAGTGTTAGAATGGCTTTGAACAGACCTTTGCTTTGTGGAGTTTGCTGTAATGAAGGGGACTGAATTAATTTGTCCTAGATAGGGTATTTCTATGTCACAGAGTAGCCTTGTGTAATTATCTAAGATTCCTACCAAGTATTGTGGAGAAACATAGATAAGCAAAATGGTGAAGTTTCCCTATTATGCTTTCTAGGGCCATTCAAGTGAGGGACATAGCAGTTTGAGATGGAGATTGGAGACGCAGGCTTGGCTCAGTTTCATTTCCCTCTGGAAGCAGAGCTTTCTTTTTCCCCCCCTGCTGCCTTGAAGAGTAGAAAATCTTGAAAGGGCTCATCTGGGCTTGTTGTACGAGCAAAATTCCCTCTTGAACTAACCAACCAAGGAAGTGAACATTTTCTTTTAGATTTCAGTAATTGAACAGCCTAGGATCTCTTCAATGAGTTTCTCCACAAAATTTGGAAGTGAGAGTGTTTGAGACTATTAGCCTACGTAAAAGTAAAGAGCATCAAATCCATGGTCCGGTTAGTGCAATGTCTTATTGGATAGCAGCCAAACCTAGTTGCAAGAAACCCTGCAGCAGGTATATATGGGACAGACGGTCCCCACTAACGTTTCATCTAATCCCTACTACTTGGAGAATGAATATCTACCAGACCCCTACTTAGTTTCTTAAATTTTGAAAGAGATAACTGAGTGTTCGTGTTAACCATACAAATGTTGAATCCCTCTCTGAATCTTGTATGTTCTTGGCCTCAGCAACATCCTGAGTGTCTAATTCCTTTTATCAGTTTCACTGAATGTCAAGTTATTCTTGCATTATGAGAGGAAAACAGAAGCTCCCTATCTACCTACTTTATAGTATAGATTTTATATACTTTTGTCATATCACCCTCTTATCTGTCTTTAGAAGATAAGGATTCCCAGTCTTCCTTCTTCATATAAGGATTTTTCCATGCTCGTAATCACTCATCCTTCTCTGAACTGCTCTAGCAGCAAGATGACTTCCATCAAAAGAGGTATCAAATACAAAAGCAGGAGCCTTAGTACATGTACATGAAAGTTACTTACCAGTAACTGCAAAGTCACACTGTTATTGGGAGATGGACCAGTGGAACAACTGGACCAATGGAAACCACTAAAACAGTGCCTTGTCCTGCCAGACTTTATTCCACATGCTTGGTACTAGAAGGACAGAAGAGGAAGGCAACAGACCTGTTCCTCAATTCAGTAGAAAAGCATCTGAAGTGGCTAACATCTTCATCTGGCCTAGAACAGAACCTCTGACACTGGTATTGTGTCTTGTTACAACTATCAGATCTGTCCCCACCAGAAAAATATCCATCCGCAACTGGCTTTCAGGTACCACAGATTCTGGCTGAACTGGTCTGCCAGGATGGAGATCCTCCCGAACAGATAGCGTAATATCATTATAGCTATCCTGTTGTCATTACTCTCAGATAGCCATTGCCTCCTTGCAGAGTTGTTTGGTGGGGATCCCTCCCTATTGGTTAGCCTTTACCACTGTGGTGCTGGCCAATCACTTTATTACATTGTGCAGCCAGTCTGGATCAGGGTCATACATACTCTAACAAAATCCATTCCTACTGGATTCTTAATGGCTTAATCTCTAGGCTTAGCTCTGCACCTGAAAGCAGATGTGAACAGGAGTCTGGCTAGGCTTCTTAGCACTTGTGGTTACTAGAAACTGTGGAAGGTCCGTTAGGCTTGGTCTACACTTACCCCGGTGATTTGGCGGCAGTCAACGGGAGTTACGCAAACTATGCAGAAAACTTGCGAACTCCCGTCGACTGCTGTGTTTCTCTTCTGTGTGCCGTCTTCACTGCACTGCGCCAACGGGAACAGTGTTCCCGTCAACGCAGTACTACGCCACTTGAGAAGGTGGTCTTAATACGTCAATTTCTGGATTGACTGAGCGGGTCTTCACTGCCCACTCAGTCGATCCAGATAAGTCGATCTGGTGGTGGCAACTTTGCTGCCATCAGTGTAGACATAGCCTCAGAACCCTTCAAACCTCTCATAAGCCAGAAGTTTCTAAAAAAATGAAAAAACTAATATTCAAGAAGTCTGGAATTGTATGCTGAGCAAGAAGGGTTTTCTACTGTGAATTTAAACCTTATGCCCTTTTTAAGTTAGTGAAGCCCCACCAAGCATTGTAGTAATTCATATGCACAAGGGTCCACTAAGATGCTCTTTGTCTAAAGTCACATACGCCAGTTTAAATTAACAGGGCAATACGAACACCCAGATGCTATTAGAACCGAGCTCTCATTAATGTTCTGAAACACTGGGAGGTTTTTTTCTGGTTTTAAAGATCCCCTAGGGTAGGCACAGCCCAAGAATAACCACTGAGGAATGGATGCAAGGCCACAGTAGCTAGGATGATGGTAGTGTTCTAACCCATTTTACAGGGCACAGTGGATATATAGCACAAATATCCATTAGTTTACTCTCATTTTGTGAGCTCCTCAGGGAAGGGATTGAATTTGTCTCTACAACACTAAATAGAAAATTGTAAAAGGTTTGGTATTCTTGGCTTTGCACCAGTAATTAAGAAGCTATTTTCTAGAGCAGCACTAACATGTCTGTTCGCATCCAAGTAGTCTATGTAGCAATGTCCAGTGTTAGCTCCAAACTCCACTGGGAGCATAAAGAAAGTCAGTCTTGCAGTTTTATGATAGCTCAGTTACATCCAAAAGAGTTGGAGGGTTTGTCTCCCATCCCAAACTACCACCTTCTGTCAACCAAGGAGCCATATCTTCTAGTCCTTTTTGGGCAGAAGGATGGTCAACATACTTTGGAAAGGAATCTATCACCTTACAATGTACATTCCTTTAAATAGAATTGCTAACATGTATTGATGTTCATCCAATCAGTGCTTTCCTGAAAGCCAAAAGTCTGGCAATATTCTCAAGTTTCTGTCATTAAAGCTCAAGAGTCAGAATAATCTATTAGCATCCTATCCAATAAAATTGTAGTCTGATGTAAGCAACCTACAAGTGGAATACTGTACACTTGAATACATACTTTTAGTAGGAATTCCTGCAGCTCCTGGTGTGTTTTTGTTACACATGTTACAGAAAGATCAGACCAGGTTACCTGATGAGGAGAAAGGGAGAAGAGGAGGAAAGTTACATTACATTTCTTTCCTTGGATCATACTATTGATTATGTTTAATTAGCACATTTACAGTACTGTACATTTCAAGACTGTATGCAAATACCCACTACAATTAATATTAATATTTGTTTTGGCAAAATGAAGTTAGTAAGGGCCACATTTTCAAACGAGACTACTAATTTTGGATACCCTCTATAAAATGACTCAGACATTATTTCTGGAGGAATGTGCATCAATAATTTCAGGTGAAATCAATCACCTCCCAAGTGTGTGTGTTAGTGCTGGTGGGAAGAGAGGGAGGAAAAAAATCAAGCTGATGTTAACTCAAGGTGGGAACCCAAGATTAGCAGATTCTTGAAATTTGGGCCTTAAAAAAATAAATAAATAAATTTTTAAAAAATCACTAATTTGAGGTGACAACTAATTATTAGAAGAAGCAGTGATAGAACTCAGTAATTATTGGCACAAGCCTACTAAACCACACTTCCTCTTTAGAAGAGAGGACTCCCAAGTGAGATAAAGTTTAGTTCCACCACTGCTACTTGGGTAAATCAAACCTCTGTTCAGTTACTCTAGCTGTAAAATGATATACTTTGCTATCTCACAAAGTTAAGCAGTTTTAATGTTTAAAAAGTTGTCTAAGATGGATTTAAGGTGCAATATAAGAAGTATTGCAAAAGTTAACTTCATAACACTTTTTGATGCAAACTCCAAATTCTAATATGTGCTTATACATTAGATCAGTGCTTCTCCATGCTTTGCTGCACTAGTCTACTATGTGAGCAGCAATATTAAGCCTCCATATAATTACTTTTTAGGTCTTGTCTACACTCAAAAAATAGAAGTCGACACAATACACGCTGACTTATAGCCATCACAGTAATTACCGAGGTGGCTGATGTCCACACAACCCTCCTTGGGTAGGTGGCGTGCGTCCTCACCAGGAGCACTTCCACTGACCTAAGGGGAGTGTTCTCTCAGCTCCCTGCTGGGAGCCCCACAGGCTGGTTACCAGCAGGCTGCCTCCCCTCCGCTCGCCATTCCCCACCAGGAGCCAGCCTGAGACTTCTCCCATTCCCATTCCCAGGGGGAAAACAGCCCGGCTCTTCTCGCCCCTGGGGAGTTGGGTCCAGCTGCCCCAGCTTCTCTCCCCACCCTGTCTGCTCCCCGCAGCTTCTCCCGTCCCGGCTTGCAGCTGGGATCCAGCTGCCCCTGGTTTCTATACTGACTAACATGTCGACGTTGACACTGTATCGCCCTAACTTAGCCAACAAAAGCCCTACATCGCTCATCAAGGTGGTTTTATTTTGTTGAAAAACAGGTCAGTTTTGTCAGCAGGGGCAGTGGGTACACCAGAATTGTTTCATTGACAAAAGCTGACTTTTGTCGACAAAACTCTCAAGTGTAGACCAGCCCTTAGTGAATAGTAAGTTACTTTTCTCTCTTCTGCCAAGTGGTTCAGTTTTCCAGCTTCAGACCTAGCCTTAAAATACCAGGAAGTGGAGCTGGTAGCTCAAAATAAGAGGGTATTTAGCAGTAGCTGAGGGGAAACGACAATCAACGGTTTCAATCTAGACCCTGCAGAGCCTTGTAATCTGCTATGATTGTGTGTGTGGGGGGGAGGGGGGGCGGGGGGGGGAGTAGAGGAGAGAGAGGACAGCTTCTATAACCTCATCTATATTGAAGGGTAGGGAAGAATTTACAAGGCAGACCCCTCAACTGATTTGGAGCAAAAGGAAAAAGTTGAATAGAGAAGATCAGCGCATCTGGGAACCCAAGAAACTAGGAGAAGGAGCTATTCTCCACCCTAGGAGCACAAAAGGAGAGGAGTTGGAGAGTTCACTTAAATGCTTTTCAGCAAGACCCTGCTCCCTTTCTACCTTATGTAGGATTTCAAGACTGTTTTTGTGAAAATCTGCAGACTGGCTCTCTGAAACTCCTTTGGATTATTCATATTTATGTCACTAATGAGATAATATGATGGGTAGAGATGGTTGTCTAAACTGGGTATGTTTACCCTGCAGCTGGGAGCACACCTCCCAGCCAAGTTAGGCTCACACTAACTTTGCTCAAGCTAGTGCCTTAAAAGTATCAGTGTGGACACTGTGACATAGGCGGCTGTTCGGTCCAGCCATCAGAGCTCACAACCAGGAGGCTGGGCAGAGTTGGACTCTGGTAACTAGCCCTAGTAGCTGCCCATGCTACAGTATCCAACCTACTATTTTTAGCATGCCAACTCAAGTAGAGAGAGCACAAATCTGTCAACCAGGCTGGGAGGCTTGCTCATAGCTGAAATACAGATACATTCGAGTTTCTGGTTGTTTCACAGTTAAGGTTGATTCAATGACACCAGCCTGTGCATTTGCATTAAAGCTTTCTAGATTTTTTAAATGCTGTTTACAACATTGTGTTTTGGGGGAGATGGAAAACCGTAAGTGAGATTTTTGAACTTTAGCTCCAAACTTAAAGTTTTTGCCTGGCAATATTGTTAGTTTCATGTCTACTTGTCAGTGAAATATTTTGCATTTATATAGCACTTTATTAGTAGATCTCAAAATGCATTACAAAAGATAAGTTTCACATTTTACAGATAAAGAAAGAGACAGAGGGAGGTGAAGTGACTTGCCCAACGTTACCCAGAAGGCCAGTGGCAGAGCCAGGAATCAAACCCTGGCCTCCTGAGTCCCAGTCCAGTGCTTTATGTACTTGGCCACAATGCCCTAGTCAATACTATGTAAACTATAAATTGTCCTAATTTAGTTAAAGAAGCACCCTCACCAATTTACAGAATTAAAAGTAACTGATACACTGCACCAATAGTTTAACTTAATGCAATTCAGTACAGAAAGCTACTTTTCTGAATAGTAGCAAAGCACTTCTCACTTATATAATCACCCTCCTTTCCCCGCCATCTAGTAACCATCATATAATTTTGTCTCTAGATATTCTCATGCTTGTGGGATGCACCAGGTCTTCCAGAGGGCAGTGTTTGTCAAGGCCACATGAGTACCCTCTTGAGGCACCAAACATTTAGAACATAGTTATAAAAGGGCCACATGGCCCCGACAGCCTTTCTGACTTCTGTACTACTGGCAGCTACAGACAAGAACTTCAGGGCACCTATTTGGTATTTTTACTAAGTAAAAAAACAAATTTTAGTATTAAATATTTTACTAGTACTCAGTTTTTGTTTTAGAATGTTCACCAGCATGTAGCTCTTCATCAAGTCTTAAACCAAGAAAGCCAAGATCTTCAGGCATCTATCTTATCTCTCTAGAGTGACACACACACCATGTTTAGAAGAAGCCTAACTGGTAGTCAGTATATTGTGTCTTCAGACCTTAGGTCTGGAAGTACAGGCAGCATTTGCTCCATACCTTAGTGAAGGCAGCAGAGACCATGTGTCTTGGAATATGTAGACACCACTTTGAAAGAACCAGTAGGAAGGAAAAATCTCACTAACACTAGTTCTTTAAGGACAATTTTTATATCCCAGATGTGTTTATTTTAAATATCAAGTTATGTACTTTAAATAGCCAGCTCTTATTTGCTTACTTTGAAGGTGTATTCCAAATGTTTGTCAGCCCTTTTTCTTGGTACTCCTTTCAATGTTATCTTCTCAATGTGTACAGCTGAAAGAAAAAACAGTAATTTGTTGTACTAGGTACAGGTCTAGCTTGAAAATTTATCTGTTATGAAAGCATCACCATGTTAGAGAATCATGCACCCTCACTGCCAGTTACTCTTTCTCTGGGGCAAATGGGAGCAGAAGCTCACAGTCCTGCTGCTCAGTGAAATAAGTTTCTCTGGCCTGAAAACCACTCTTCAAAGCCAGATTCTCAATATTGACTGCCAACCATTTTTTATGTATTTCTATCCAGATGTACTGCACAATATCAGAAATATTATGGGCATGAGACCCTGCATATCCAACAACAGATCCAATGATTACTGGAAGTGAAGAGAAAACTTTAAAATAAAATTTTAAATTAAAGTACATGTTTATAGCAAAATGTTACAGTGCAGCCAACTGAAAAGAGCCAACTCCAGTGCCTCACAGTCCCATTTTGCAGGAGAGCCAAAGAATAGGGCCCACTAAACAGAAGGCCAGAGTTTGTATGTGAAAATGAGATAACTTGTGGAATAGTGATAGAAGTATGAGAGCAAGTCAATGAACAGAGAAAGTAAGTGAGGGAAAAGGGTGGAGAGAATACAGGAAGAGAGAAGTACTATATTCATAATGCAGGGTTTGAACTTTAGCTCTTTTACAGTAATTTGTTCTGCATATCCACAAGAAACTGAAGCCTTGTCATAGGTCGACTTACAATCAACACCGTAATTACAGCATTGGCGGATGTCCACACCACCCTCCTTGGGTCAGTGGAGTGTGTCCTCATAAGGGGCAACGTAGGGATATGAGAGCCCAATGTAGGGAGCCGAGAGCCTGGCCTCCCTGTGGGCTGCCTCCCTGGTCCCAGCTGGGAGCCAGGAGGAAGCAGCACCCCGCTTCTCTGTTCCCTGCTCTCCGCTCTTGTAATTGACAAGGCTGCCCCTGCAGGAAGCAGGTGGACTTGTGGTCCCAGCTGGCAGATGGGGGCTAGCCACCCAGGCTTGCAGCACCCCAGGCTTCTTGCCCCACTCTCAGCTGAGAGCAGGAACCAGCCCCCCCCCCACCCCTCCTTGTCAATTTCACCACTCCAGCAGATCAGTGAAATTGACAAGAATGAAACCCCACCACAAAGCCCTGCACCTCTTTGTCAAGGTGGTTTTATTTTGTAGAAAAAAACAGGGCAGTTTTGTTGGTGGGGGGGGGGGGGGCGGGTGTGTGCTTGCACTGTATACACCAGCACTGTTTTGTCAACAAAAGCTGACTTAACAAAACTCTCTAGTGTAGACCAGGCCTGAGACCAGCAACCAGACCATTCAGACACAGTAACAGGCTGGGGCAGTTTCACTATAGTGCATTGGAGAGGGAGAGCGACAGATTCTATACATACCATATGGGGCACCCTCTGAACCCTCCACATGTTCTCTCACATCTGGAAAAAAAAGAGGGTACCCCTTGCTGAGACTTGTTAAGGGGATGTGTTGTTGCAGTCTTTAAATACTACTTAAAACTTGAATCAGTGTTTTTCAGGATGCAAGTTGCAAGAAAGAGCCTATATGAAAGTTGCTATGCAGTTGAGGTGCTCCTCTTATCTCGTTTCTCTGAGAATCCAGCAAATATAAAGAATCCATTTCCTTACCACCATGGGCTGATCTTGACAGACCTCACATGGTGAGTAAGGTCACACCAACAGCATTTTTAGCAGCAGCCTTGAAGAAGGAAAAACAGATTTTTGTACATCATGCAAACACAATTTTGTCTGCAGGAGACGCTCTCCTTATTGTTCTGCTCACCCTTTTGTTTAAATTTATTTTCTCTTTTTGAAGTAGCTAGCTTGCTACTTATTACTGAAAAAATTAAGGTTGAAATAGTTAAAAAGTGAGGTAATTCAGAGTTAAGGAATCTTAAAATAACCTCCATGCACATATTCAGTAGAACAATCATTCTTGTCAAATCAGGTACAAGATTATCACTTTATACAACTTGTATAGCTTCTGCTCATACTCAATTTACATTAAAAAGTTTCAGTACATTAGACATCCACAATTTGAAAATGCCAGTACTTGACTAAAATAGTTAAATTAGTAACTGAATCTTTAATAAACAGGAACAAGCAACCACAAGCAACTTGAAATCAGATAATCCCCAAACTCCTGAAATATTTAGTTTCCAAACCATAAACAGAGTATCCCTTAGAGTCAGAAATTTTATGTATCACACTTCCCAAATCTTATTTATTTTATGAGGGCAACTTGTTTTCAAAGTAGCAAAAGGGAAACGTGATAAACTTATGGTGAAATGTCAGTGTATGGTTTTAATAGGAAAAGTGTATGCTGACTAGTATTTGAGGCTGATAGTATCAAATATGAACACATACAATTATGTTTCTTCAAGATTAATACCATTGTATTTTAGGCTATTTAAGACTTGTGTTGAAATATTTATAATATTTGAGGAATAACTGAAAAGACGGTTACTAATCTTCTGTAACTGTTGTTCTTCGAGATGTGTTGCTCATGTCCATTCCAATTAGATCGTGTGCACCTTATGCACAGTTGCCAAAAGATTTTCCCTTCCAGTGATACCAGTAGGGTCGGTTCTGGTGCACGTTTGAGGAAACAACCTGCCAAGGCCCCGAGGAAGTAATATACTATGTGGTTTGCGAAGATCGAGCGGCCAGCCACTCATGGATGAAAAAGCCGAGATTGCAGCTAGGTGGACCTTAATAGAAGATACCGAAAGACCCTGATGTTTAAGATGTAACAGGCAGTCTAGGATGAAAGGTATAGGTGATGTCTCTGAGAAGTGCTCTTCTGGAGAAGTGCTCTTTTGCATGGACCAGACAGAGAACCTCTTCCATTTCACTAGGTATGTAGCCTTAGTGGAGGGCTTTCTACTTCCCAGGAATATCTCCCTGACCTTCTCCAAATATTCCATCTTCCCGTGGGTTCAGCCATAGAACTTCCACGCTATAAGGTGTAGGGATTGCAAGTTCGGATGACGAAAGTGACCGTGATCCTAAATAATTGGGTCTGGCACCAATGGTAGATTGATAGAGGCCTCCACTGACCACTCGAGAAGTGTGGTGTACACTGAGGCTACCAAGATTGTCGTCGACCTGTGCTTCCTGATGTTTAGAAGGACCTTGTGCACCAAAGGTATTTAAGGAAAGACAAAGGCACCTGTTCTACACCTATGTAGCTCTGGAATGTGCAGAATTGTGTGCACTACCTGTTGGAATTCATCGCAAACAGATCTATCTGGGGAATCCCTTCGGAAGATATAACTCGCCAAGTCTGGGAGGTGAGAGACCACGCGTGGGCAGATATCAACCTGAGCTGAGGTACTCCATAAGCATATTCTGTGGTCAGTGCAGGTAAGAGGCTTCTATATGTATTGCGTGGTCTATGCAAAAGTGCCAAAGGTCGAGAGTTTCCCAACACAGGAGAGAGGAGCGGGCACCATCCTGTCTGTTAATATAAAACATCGCTGTTGTGTTGTCTATCCATTCTGCAGTGCAGTTGCCTCTCAAATGAGCCTTGAAGGTTTGACAGGCTAGACATACAGCTCTTAGCTCCCTCATGTTGATGTGGGAAGACAGATCTTCCTGTGATTACAGCTTTTGGGTCCTGAGGTGGCTGGCCTAGAAGAGCCCCCCAGCCTGTGTCCAAAGCATCGGTCACTAGGGTCAGGATGGGAGATGTCCCGAAAATGGGACTCCTATGCATACCAGATGCTGGTCTAGCCACCAATGGAGCATCTTCAACACTAATGTCAGGATTGATATTACTGTAATTTGTCTATGCAATCCCAGGACAGTCGATAAACTGAGGACAGCCATGTCACTAAAGGTCTGAGGCATGCTCTGGTGAGCTTAACCACAAGTACAGGCCATTAAGTGGCTCAACAGCCTCAGGCAACTTCTGACTGTGACCATGTGGTGTTGTTTCCACTCCTCTATGATAGAATGTATGCTCCAGAATCATGACTCCAGAAAAAAGGTCCTGGATTGGTTCGAGTTTATGACTTCCCCTATAAATTCTATCCTTTGTACAGGGGTCAAAACTGACTTGTGCGTGTTGATCAGGAGGCCTAGTCTGGCAAACATCAGTTTTATGAACTGTAAATCTGATTCCACTTGTTGTCTGGAGTGACCTCTAATCAACCAATCATCCAAGAATGGGTAGATTGGCATTCTTCACTTTCCGAGGAATGCAGCTACCACTGACATACACTTTGTGAAAACTCTGGGAGCCGCAGAGAGGCCAAATGGCAGTACTGTAAACTGGTAGGGGAATCAGTTGACCACGAAGTGGAGGAATCTCCTGTATCTCAGGATAATTTACACATGGAAATATGCATCCTTCAGGTTGAGGGCAGCATACAAATTTCCTGGATCTGGAGAGGAGATCATCAGTATCAGGGAGATCAGCCGGAACCTCAACGTCAAGGGTCTGTTGAGGTTTCTGAGGTCTAGGATCAGTCTGAGACCATCCTTGGCATTCAGAATTAGGAAGTACCAGGAATATAAGACCTTTCCCCTTCGCTCCAGAGGAACCTCTTCCATCACTCCCAATTCTAGGAGTTGCTGCATTTTTTGAAATCAGAAGTCGCTCATGAGAGGTGTCCCTGAAGAGGAATGGGAAGGGTCGGAGGGAGCTGAATTAGATGGAGTGTCCTAGTTCTACCTTGCGTAGTACCCAGCTGTCTGACTTAATCTAGACCCATACAAGGTAGAAGTGGGATAAGTGGTTTGAAAATAGGGATGGAAGATCCAAGGTCTGGATTGGTGTGGCGTCCCTGGGCACACCCTCTACGGCCAGAAGAAGCCTGATAAGGTCTCTTTCTGTTGTTCTGCCCCTCCTGTGACCTATATCCTGCCTTTGGTGGAGTTGGTAAAAACAGGGAAGTGTTTGAGGCCTAAAATGTCTTCTCTGGGGTGCTGTTGTATGCAGCCCCAGAGATTTTATCAGTAGCCCTGGAGTCAGACTGTGCAGTTTCAAGTCAGTGTGGTCCAAAAATGATTGGGCCTCAAAAGGGAGGTCCTGAATAGTCTACTGGACCTCATGGGGCAGGCCTGAGGCTGGTAGCCACAAGCTGCGGCACATTGTTACCCCCGAGACCATAGTATGGGCTACTGCGTCGGCTGTGTCCAGTGCCCCTTGTAGTGAGGCTTTTGCTGTTATCTTGCCCTCCACTACCAGGGCTGCAAATTCTCTCTTGGGGTCAGGTCTGAATGTCATCATGGACCCCCAGGTGTTCAACATGTATCTATTTAGAATCACTTATTGATTGGCTACTCTAAGTTGTAGGCCCCCAGTGGAATACACTTTCCTGCCAAAAAGGTCTGTTTTCTTAGTCTCCTTGGCTTTAGGTATAGGGCCTTGGTTCCATTGTCTCTCTCTTTCGTTTGCTGCCATGACTACCAGAGATCCGGAGAGGAGGGCGGGGAGGGGGCATGAGTGTAGAGATACTCAGTTCTTTGAGGGACTGAAATATTTCCGTTTGACTTTCTTGGCAGTCGGGGGACTCGACATAGGGTTATGCCATGCCACAAAGCCCTCATGTTCTTGTCAATTGTTTTTATTATTGGCAAGGCAACCTTAGTAGGTCCTGACAGTTTCAGAATATCTGTCATCGGGTGTCTCACCCCCATTCTGAGACTTCTTCAACCTGGAGCCCAGGTTTCAAGCAACTCTGCACAGTAGTTCCTGATGGGCCCTACTGTCTTCTACTGCCGGTGCCAAGGAGGCACCAGTGACTGCCTCATCCAGTGAGGACGACGATGATTCCCTTACCGAGATGATTTCCTGTCCCTTGGTACCCCAGGGATCTCATGGTGCCGGGTATTCTGGCTCCACAATGGTGCCGGCAGTCTCAGGCTCGATACTGGTGCCGGTGCCATAGTCAGTGTCGTGTCCAGGCTCGGGATCATACTCGGTGCCGGTATCAACATCAGGACGAGAGAACCTCTGACCTAGCCTGGTGGTTCCTACTCCCTGACACCACAGACAGACTGTTCAGAGTGAGGCCCCTGGGCTTGCTGAAAAGCCCATGGGGTCCAAAAGGGCCACTGAGTCCACGCCTGCCATTGCGGGAGCCATGGCATGGACAAGGGATGAGCCATCCCCTGGTTCCAGTACTGTCCTCTGTCCTGGTGCCAGCTCCTGTGCAAAGCCTAGGATTCCACATCAGAATCGGATCCAAAGTGCTCACTCCTAGGGGACCATGGTGGTACAGTACCCCTCAGTACTACAGCGATGGCTGATAGGACATCATCGCCGGCTTTCCTTTTGATAGCACTGCCTGCTTTGCTGATATTAGGGCTTCTACTTCCCGTTGTCTCTCACAAGTCTGCAGAGATTGTGGCATCTTGCGGTCAATGAGCTCCCCAGACACTTCAAAAGTCTCTGGGGTGGAGGGTAGCTATAAGTCCTCCTCCTCCTTCAACTCACTGGGTGGGGAGCTCTTCGGTGTCAGTCTCAACACACCCCTCTCTGGGGCCGGAGTTGACGGAGCCACAACTGGGGGAGTGGTGGGCCCAGTCCGGGTTGCACCCCACTAGCGCTCTTATGCCCCGATGGTCTAGGCATAGGGAAGCAGCCAATTTGCCGCCTTCTGCTTCTTTCTGGGGACCAGGGAATGAGAATGGTGCCATGTGCCCGGGATGATCTTTGGTGCCAGTGACCCCTTATGGTGCCGAGGGTCTTGTGACCCAGAGTCCTTCCTCTGCCCCGAATCCCGAACTGAAGCCAGTGTGTTTCTGGTCTAGGGGGATTTGCTGGGCCCTGGTTCAGATGGTCTCGGAGATGGGCAAAGAACCGCCTCCATGAGGAGGTATTTTAACCTTTGGCTCCTGTCCTTTGTTCGGGGACGAAAGTCTCTACAAATTTTGCAGTGGTCCCTCCTGTGTGCCTCACCCAGACACTTGAGACACGTAGTGTGCAGGTCACTCTTCGACATGGACTTTTTACACCCCTCGCATGATTTGAACCCAGGGGACAGAGGCATGCCCTGGCCCCTGGAGGGGAATGACTGATCCCCTTAGGGGATCTGCCTATTACAACTTTTATCTAAACGTAATTACTTAACGATTAACACTACTCTAACTATTTACAGAAAAAAACAAATGGATAACAATGGGGAGGAAAGGACCCTCACGAAGCAAGAGGCCACAGATTCCAGCCAACCTTCACAGGCAGTAAGAAGGAACTGAGGGGGTGGAGGGTCGGCAGAGCCCTTTATAGGGTGCCATGAAGGTGCGACTCAAGGGGGCTTTACAGGTGTCCCTACAAGTATCACTGGGGGAAATACCTTCTGGCAACTATGAGGCGTGCACACACCTAACTAGAATAGACATGAGCAAGCACTTGAAGAATAATGCACTTATTATGTAGACAGTGTAAGATTTGTAATGTACTTAACTATTCATTTTCTTGCTTTTCAAAGCTTTGGATTTTTTAAGTGATATATCTGAGGACATTGTAGTTACTTCTCAGCAGCCTCTAAGTGTTTCTGAAACAAAGACTTAGTTTTGTAATTTCTGAAGTTAGTTTTTTATTTATATTTTTAAACAGACTTTTCTTCCACAGTTAGTGTTTTTAAGAGTTTAAGTAAGTGGATGGATTGGTTATCTGGCTAAATCAAGTAACACTGGCCAAGATAATAATGACTCATACATAGCTCTGACTCATTCTGTACATAATACATGTTCATGCTGAATGTCAACTAGGTATGCATATGTACATACTACAGCTTACATTCATTCTAAGCACTTTTAGCACATGTTTTTTTACAGCAGACTTGAATACAGAGTTTTGAAGTCATCTGTATGAGAAGAACTGGATAAGATAAGATTGCCACAAGTTTCCTGAACTCTTCTCAGTGATCCCACCTGTAAGATGCACTATATACATACATTTAATGGGGAATGCAGGTGAAGTAATAATTTTCCTAGATACTAGTCTTTCACTTTTTACAGAGTAGTCCAGGCTTGTTCAGAGGTAGACAATAAAAGTTTCTCTATTTTTCCACCAGCAGCCTCTGAAAAAATTCTAATTTTCCATAATGGTAGTTGATTGAGTGCCACTCATTTTCTTCGGTATTTCACTATTACACTTTTAAAACTGTAAACTGAGGTGACGCACTTCTAGACCAATACATAGTAAACAAAAGCAGAAGACTTGTTCCCACGTAAGTATTTTGTTAAGATAAAAAGATTTCAAATAAAATCCTTCATGTAATCTCCACACCTGATTCTAACATTGAGCGGGAGGAAATTCAAGTAAGAGAGGATACAGCAATGGAGGAAGGAACAGCAGTGGGTAGAAGAATGGACATTAAGAGAAAAATAGTATCAACTACCTTTCTGTTATTGGCACTACCAGTAGAATGGACTATACCCAACTGGGTAAGAAATCTGGGTGATGTCAAGCAGAAACAACCTCCATGTTTGGACAGCAATGCAAGGAGTCTGAGTAACAAAATAGAGGAACTAGAACTACTGGTGCAGAAAGTGAAACCTGATATTATGGGGATAACAGACACATGGTGGAATAGTAGTCATCACTGGAGTATAGGTATTGAATAGTATGTGCTGTTCAGGAATGAGAAATAAAGGTGGTTGAACAGCATTGTACATTAATGATGAGGTAGATTAAAAAGAAATTAGAAGTGATGGAATGGATAAGACAGTGTTCAGGTCAAAATCATTTGGGGAACAAAGCTACCACAAGTTTCCCTAGGATAGTGCTTGGGTAGGATACAGACTCTCAGGATCCGATCTGGATATGGATAGAGACCTCTGACGTTCATGAAATAAATACTACTAAAAATTGTGTGCTTATGGGAGACTAACTTCCCAGATATAAATCGGAAGACAAGTGCTACTAACAACAGTAGGGCCCAGATTTTCCTGGATGTGATGATAGTGGACAGATTTCTTCACCAAATAGCTGCTAAACCAACAAGAAGTGATGGCATTTTAGATTTGGTATTGGTGAATAGCAAGGACCTCCTAAAAGAGCTGGTTGTAAGGGACAACTTGGTTCAAGTGATCATGAGGAAATTCAGTTTAAACTAG
Organism: Emydura macquarii macquarii; assembly: GCF_026122565.2. Classification (NCBI taxonomy): domain Eukaryota; kingdom Metazoa; phylum Chordata; order Testudines; family Chelidae; genus Emydura; species Emydura macquarii. The sequence continues at coordinate 698,750 of NW_027132962.1, forward strand.
TGGAAGGATAAACAAACAGATTTGCAATTAGGGTCCTTGATTTCAAATGGTCAAACTTCAAAAAATTAAGGGAATTAGTTAGGGAAGAGGACCAGATTGAAGCACTCAAGAATGTAAAGTAATTCCAAGCCTCCTCCACATTTAAGTCAAAGTTTTAGAAACTATCAAAAGCCTGCATCCCCCAAGCTAGGGGAAAGAATTCACAGGGAAGGGTTCTAAACCAAGCTGGATGAGCAAGCATCTCAAACAAGTGATTAAGAGAAAGCAGAATGCCTACAAAGAATGGAAGATGGGAAGGATCAGCAAGGAAAGCTACCTCTGGGAAGACAGGAAGTGTAGGGATGAAGTGAGAACTGCCAAAAGCCAAGTAGAGTTGGACCTTGCAAAGGCAATTAAAACCAACAGTAAAAGGTTCAATAGCCATATAAATAAGAAGGAAAGAAATGGGATTGCTAAAAAATGAAGACGGGGTGGAGATTAGAGATAACCTAGGCATGGCCCAACACCTAAACAAACACTTTGCCTTAGTTGTTAATAAACCTAATGAAGAGCTTAGAGGTAGTGGCAGGATAGCTAATAGGAATGAAGATATGGAAGTAGAAATTACCACATCCAAATGGAAACCAAACTTAATCCTCTTAATGGAACTAACTCAGGGGGCCTGGATAATCTCCATCCAAAATATTAAACAAACTGGCACATGAAATTGCAAGCCCAATAGAAAGGACTTTTAATGAATCTGTAAACTCAGGGAGCCATACCCAATGGAGAATTGCTAATATAATACCTATTTTTAAGAAAAGGGGGAAAAACTGATTCGGGCCTGTTAGTTTGACCTCAAAATTTGTATACAAGGTCTTGGAACAAATTTTGAAAGATAGTTAAGGACAGAGATAAATGGTAATCAGGACAAAATACATGGTTTTACAAAAGGTAGATTGTACCAGACCAATGTGATCTCCTTTGAAAAGATAACTGATTTTTAGACAAAGGAAATGCGGTAGATCTAAACTACGTGGATTTTAGCAATGTATTTGATACAGTTTCACACAGGAAATTATTAGTTAAATTGGAGATGGGGATTAAGTAGGAGAACTGAAAGGTGGATAAGGAACGGATTAAAGGAGACACTACAATGAGTCATACTAAAAGGTGAACTATCAGGCTGGAGGGAGAATACTAGTGGAGTTCCTCAGGGATCGGTCTAGGGATGAAATCTTATCTAACATTTTTAGTAATGACCTTGGCATAAAAAGTGGGAATATGCTAATAAAATAAAATCTGCAGATGACGAAGTTGGGAGGCAGTGCCAATACAGAGGAGGACCAGAATATCATAAAAGAAGATCTTGATGACTTTGAAAACTGGAGTAATAGAAATGGGATGAAATTCAATAGTGCATTTAGGGACTAACAAGAAGAATTTTTGCTATAAGCTGGGGACATCTCAGCTGGAAACGAGAGGAGAAAGACCTGGTATTAGTTGATCACAGGATGACTATGAGCTGCCAATATGACGTGGCTGTGAAAAAGGCTAATGCAGTTCTCAAATGTATCAGGTGAGACATTTCCAGTAGAGACAGGGAAGTGTTAGTACCATTACACAAGGCTCTGGTGAGATCTCATCTGGAATACTGTGTGCAACTCTGGTCTCCCATGTTTAAGAAAGATGAATTCAAACTGGAACAGGTGCAGAGGAGGGCCACTAGGATTATCCAAGGAATGGAAAACTAATCTTATAGAGGAGACTCAAAGAGCTTGGTTTGTTTAGCATAACCAAAAGAAGGCTATGGGAAGATAGGATTGCTCTCTATAAATACATTAGAGGGATATATACCAGGGAAGGAAAGGAGTTATTTAAGTTAAGTGTCAATGTGGACACAAGAACAAATGGATATAAACTAGCCATCAATAAGTTTAGACTTGAAGGTTTCTAACCATCAGAGGAATAACGTTCTGGAAGAACCTTCCAAGGGGAGCAATGAGGAAAAAATCCTAACTGGCTTCAAGACTGAGCTTGATAAATTTACGGAGGGGGTGGTATGATGGGACTGCCTACAACGGCATGTAGCGACTAGCAGCAAGTATCTCCAATGACTGGTAATGGGACACTTGATAGGAAGGGCTCTGAATTATTACAGATAAGTCTTTCCCAGGTGTCTGGCTGGTAGGTCCCACACACATGTTCAGGGTCTAATTGATCGCCATATCTGGGGTCGGAAAAAGGAATTTTTCCCCGGATCAAACTGGCAGAGATCCATGGGGTTTTTGGCATTCCTCTGCAACATGGGTCATTTGCAGGTTTAAACTAGTGTAAACTTGTATCTTGAAGTCTTTAAATCAGGATTTGATGACTTCAGTGACTCAGCCAGAGATTATGGGTCTATTACAGGAGGGTGGGCGAGGTTCTGTGGCGTGCACTGTGCAGGAGGTCAGACTAGATAATCACGATGATCCCTTCTGACATTAAAGTCTGCGAATCTTAGGTAAAGAGTGAATCAAGCAAGCAACACCAATTCACTATTTCACGGTATCAACATCTTAGTTCATAAAATGTTTTGCATCAGTATAGCAACCAATACTGTGGATAAAGTCAGTTCCTGTTAAGTTTCTTTTCTTCCTCTCAATGCACCATCTCTCCTTAGGGAGGGAAGCCTTTTCTCAGCCCACTTGCAATTAACCTGTATCCCTTCTGATGTTAGCAACAGGAAACTAACTAGAATTATACAATCCTGTCATTCTGCTCCCACCAGATGGGAAAGTGCTGTATAGGGCGTCCAGAAGCAGCTGCACTTAGCAAATAGAGCAATTCCTTAGTTGGGTGAGGAGCAAGACACAGAAGTCCCATAACACCAGTTTAAATTTAACCTGCAAAGAGCATCAAAAACTTTAAAACAATTTTATGTACATACCTTCCCGCTGAGGTCTATGGGAAGCCATCAAAAGTCCATCATGAGGTGCTGTGGTGTGATCCAAACTGTTCTCGTTTCTTCGCATGCAGTCATTATGAGAAAAGTCATTCTATATGGAAGAAAAATAGAGGGGAAGTTCCTTCACAGAATGTATATTCTCAAATAAAACAAACACACACCTTAAATTATGCAGGTCAAGTTTTGTTAATTTGAGAAGTTGCTATTAACAGAAAAAAAGCAACCAAGCAAGCAAGCAATTTATTTTTTCCTACAGGTGCACAGTACATATTGACAAAGACCAAGATTTTTAGAAGTCTCTAATGGCTGTGTACCTCAATTTTCCAGGTGCTCAACTCAAGACATTTTCAAGGGGACTCTTTTTTTATTTATATTTTTAAAGTGAAAGCCACCTACCCTCTGGAAGTCTAGTTTCTTTAAGATGTTCCAAGTTGGCCACTCAAGTTGACTAGTCTTTCTTTAAAATCTTGGCAAATGTAATGATCATCATAAGAGTTGGATAGCATAACAATAGCAGTAAATTTTAGTGATTTGTTCACTTAATTCTGAACATACTCTCAAATATCAGTATATAAAACACCCCTCCCATACTACTTTGCTATGATTCTGCTACTAAAATATATGTATACAGCTCAGTTGCCCAAGTCATCCTAAAAATAGAAGATAAAACACCTGTATGCTTCAAGTTACTCAGTGAACATGAGGCAAGTGAGCTGAACAAAGCAACTATCAAATGTCAAGTATTGCATCTAGAAAGACTGGGTAGTGAGTTTGAGATTGGCCATTTCACTGTAGCATAGAACTTTGTGCATCGTTTTCATGCACATAAGTCCACACACACATTTTGTGTTTTCAGTTTGTTTTTGGATAAAAGACGCTTACTGGAATAGAAATGCTTCATAAGCTCTGGAAGAGCCATGTTCTACTAAGTTTGTTGTCCTCCTGGAGGAAGCAGCATATTGATCCCTATCAGAGTAAACACTGTTTTTACAAAATCCTCAGACAACTTCTTTATATTTTTAAGATATTGGAAGTGGGGCATCCAGGAATTCAATTCCAGAGTACATTTTGAAGCAACCAGAAGTGCAATGTGTTAAAACCTAACATGCTGAACTGATTTCAATATTCAGAGTTGTTGTTCAATTGCCATTCACACATGAAAGTCAGAAGAGTGAGTGATCAGCTGTAAATAGTTTTGAAATGCTGATTATTCACAAGATATTTGTCCCCTACCACCAACCCTGGCTACTGCTACCTAACTCTGTTCCTTTCTCCCTGCTCACTGAATTCCTGCTAAATAGAATTACCTTCCATCTCCAGTTTTGGTTTTACCACATCCCCCTATCCATTTGTTTTCAACTGCATATGACACTGACCAAACTCAAAGCCTATTTGACTATGATTTTCTTTACGGTTGTCAAAATAAAGACCTGATAGGGTATGTTACTACCACTTCAGATAAGCAGACAGCAAAGTGTAAAGTTCAAATATGGAGATGTGAATGGTACTACAGCCCAGGGAAAGTAGGTGTAGAATCATATGAAGTGCTTCCTTCAGTCTTCACCTTTGGTCAGGAGCAGACATTTTCCACTACAAATTTCAATTTTATATGCAAAGTGCAAAATGCTTACCCCCTGCCATGACCTCTTTATGCCACTTCGATCCTTGCTACCTGCATAAAGGAGCATTAAAAGCCCTAGATTCAGCCAGAAGAGGATTAGCCCAAATCAAAGTGGTCTTGCAAGGACCCATTCATACATCTTGGTCAAAAGCAGGGAGCATTGCCAAAGTTCCATGCAGTACTATGGCCCATAAGCAGACAGGGACAAGCTGCTGTAACTTAGACAGGTGGTCCCCCATAGCTCTCAGTAATGTTAGGAGCAGCTGAGCAGTCCAGAATCAGGACAGCACAAAGGTGGACTAAAATCACCTTAGGCATCCCTCCCCCTGTCCTGCAAGTTCTTTCCTGTGCTTCTAAGAGGCAAAGAATCTCACCCAAACTGTTTATTTAAACTAATGCACCATTGTCGCATGTGGTCTGTTTGGGCTGAACTTCTTTAGGGTCTAAGGAACATCTGAGGTTTCAAACTTGTGACTTCCCTATTAATAGGAAAAAAATTTTTTTAAATGTCATCTGAACATTAAAACGCTTTGCATGGATGCTTAGTCATTCAGTTGCAATCCTTAGCACATTCCTCTGATGAACACCCATCACCCCAGCCCATTGTGGTTTACAATAATAATTTCTGAACATGATGTGAGTGTTTGAACTACCTGGCACTTTAACAGCTTTACTATTTGCAATTTTTCTAAAATTTAATTTAATTAAAAAATAAAAATGCTTTGGATAGATAGAGGCACTTTGGGACAGACCTCTTCACTACTCAGGTAAAACGGAGGTGATTTGTCAAATTTGTTGTGACATTGGATACGATGGACAGCCATACATAATGACATCAGACCTAACTTTCGATGGAGGTCAAGCTACTTTAACTAAAAACAGAAGGAAGAAGTAGCGTGCTAGAATTTTAACTCCTCGTCTTTCACTATTCTTTTAGAACACAGAATTGTCAGCCTCCGGATACTAAATCATCAATCTTTTGTTGACTTTAAAGGAGCCCTCAAAAGCAAGTTATACTATGGATGCAGTTGAGCAAGCTATTTGAGCAGACAATTTTTAGCATGTGTTTCGGCATAAGTGAAAGTGCTTTCTTGCTAACCAACCAAAAAACTGGACCCAACTTTCAAAAGACCAATGCAACTGCCAGAAAATTACTAACAAGATCCTGTTTAAGCTACAGCCAAATGACTTGCCAGATTAGTTCTAAAGCTAGCTGTACCACAGAGCAGAAAGACTCTGTATTAACATTTTGGAAGAACTGTCTAATTTGTTATAAAGACCTTTGTAATTTGTTATAATTTATAATTTGTAATTTTATAGTTTGTTATAAAACAGTCTTCCACTGGCTCTAAAGGCATGACCTTTAGCAAACAAAGCTATAGCACCATTCGTTTTAGAAACCTGGACCTTCTGCATTTATCAACATTTTATAAAACTGATCTAAAAAAACCCACTGAGATCAGGAACTGGCTTTCTGCTTATGTTTAGAAAGATGGTTAGATGGAGCATTGGTCTGATTAGTATTGGTCTGCTTAGATGGACCATTGGTTTGACCCAGTATGGATGTTCTCATGTCAGACACAAGATATTCACATTTTAAATTTGTGACAGAATATGCTACAGCATATTTCCTTAATACAGTCTATCCTGAGGTATACTTAAGGCCTAAATCTGACAGTCTGCTCTCTTCCTCTTAAAGTACAGCTATTTGAAGTATTAGCTTGTATTGTTTTGATTTTTTTAATGTTTTAACATCTTTTTATTAGATGTGGAGTTAGAAGCTTGTTTAAAAAACAATTTCAATTCAGCATAGGAAAGAGGATGAGAGTAAAAGGTTGGAGAAAGGGAACACAGGAGATAGGGAACTCATAGGAGACTGAGGTCTCAGCCACAGCTCTTAGTTTATCCTCTACAAGCTCCAGCCTCTGCTGATAGCATAAAAGGACTTAAGACCTTGTATACTGTACACGACTTGGAACATTCTACATGAAAACCAGACCCTGACGGGAGAGGAGACACCCATATCAGGGTAGAGGTATTGTCCATCTATGGTCTCCTCAAAAGACAGCTGGCCTCTACCCCAGCCTCTACAAAGGAAACTGAGTGTATCTGACAAGAGTTTAATTATGGGAACTCCACAGCTGCAAGGGTCTGAGACATGGCCAGCCTATCACTACTCTGCGAAACCTTTTCTGCTTTATAATCAAGACTCTCTACTGTCTATAAGAAGTATAATTTTTCTGAACACACGAGTACTCATATTAACATATCAGCATTTTGGAAGCAATACACATTTTGTGGAGGGGAAAGGATACATTATCATCATTAGTCTATCTACTCTAATCACTTATCCAGACTTAGCTTTCCATTTTCATTTATCCCTTGGTTAAACAGAGCAACTCAAGCCAAACTATTACCTTCTTTACTGTATTTGTTTTATCATCACCATACACTACTCTAGTTAAAGTGATTTACTCAGAGTTTCACACTAAAGTTCCCTAGAATATTAAAACTTGCATTCTCAAGGGTACCACGTTCAGCTAAGTACTGACCTATCCCCCTAGAGAGATCCCTGTTAGCTTCTGCTTAGAGCCGAAGGACTATTGTCCAGAAACAGTGCTCTTTTCCAGAAGCATATGGGTCAGGATCACTGGAGGAGCCATTATGTTTTGCATCCCAGTATGTAAGATAAACTACCTCATGCAAAAAATACTAGCTTGTCAGAAATGCAAAGTCAACAGACTACACAAAAACATTTATTTTAAAAATAAGATTGTCCACAGCACACTGACCTTTCCATTTTTCCCATTTAAACCTAGCTTCAGAAGATATACAAGTGATAAGTACCTAGCTAGGTGTGTCTGGTAGGATACAACTGATTGTATGTACAGCACTGTGGCAACTGGATTGTTTATTTTTTAGTCTCTCAAAAAAACCTCCCTTAGATTCTAAGACAATTAATCACTAGTATCTTGCTTTCTTGTAAGTCACTGAAGATTAGCTACAGAAACAGAGTTGTGTTTTGTCAATTTGCTAAGCAAAATATTCTATAAATAGAAACTGTTCATTTATTTGTTTATAAGTTGACTTACAGGAATTTTTTGAAAGGGGTTCCTTCAGCCAGGTAGTCATAGCACCACCGAGACTACCATGATCTCCAAGAGATTCTATTGAACTAAACAAACTTAGTTCTACTACTGTCATTAAGAAAACCTGATTAAGTATTTGGGAGCCTAGACTAAGTCCTGCTTATTATATATGCTAGTTAGAATTATTTCAGATCACGTCAAGGTGGTGAAATGGTCATTTCAGATCCTAAAAAACATTGGCTGTGAACTGGCTAATAAAATTCATCTAATTTTAGCAAATATTGACTTATTCCTCTTCAGACAAAGTTAGTTAAAAGTTCCATTAAATAAACCCTATGTTCTGTTACTCAACTTGATGTGATAGTGATACCAATAGATTTTTATAGAACTGTATTTACAGTATGGCGTTTGTGGTCTATATGATAGATGAATGTAACGTGTTTTTGGATAGATTATGGGTATTGATACACTGAGATGCCACACAACAACTCTGAATTTTTGACAAGCTATTTTTTGCATTGAAAACATTCAAATAAGCTGTTATTTGCAGCTTCTTAAGAGAATGCATATCAGGTAATTTTTAGTAGCTGAATAAAATATTCATTTTTGACTATATGAATTACAGCACCTTGAAGACCCAACCAACCCCTTGTGTTACATGTTGTACACATTAAATACAGACCTTGCCCAAAAGAGCTTACAGTCTAAAAAGAAAATAGGAAAGAAAAGAAAAGAAAAGGGAAATATTATTCACCCTTTTGCAGGTGGGGAACCCTAACAGAGATTAAATGTTTTGCCCCAGGTCACAATAGAGCCTGGCCTGAACTCAAATTTCATGAGTCCCAGTCCCGTGCTTCAACCATAAATCCAACCTTTGTGTTAATTTATCCTCCAGTTTGTTCAACAGCCTCAATACCCTGGGAATCTAGGAAGAAGCAGTTTCAACTGATCCAACTCTCTGGGTCTCCAAAGGAGCACAGCAGAAAAGAGGAGAACAGCTGCTGTGCATAGCTTTGTTCCTTGGAGACACACCATATCGCCTACCTCTTTGTCATACTATATATCTCAAGGATGGTAAACAAGCAGACCACAGACCAAACCCAGAGCACCAGATGCTTTTGAACAGACCCTGAAATCTTTTTATTTTCTTATCATTATTGTTATTTTTATTATTATTCTCTCTGGTGTCTGGACCTTGACCAAGAAATTTGGACCTTGAAAAAAAAAAAAAAAAAATTGACTACTCCGCTATAGCTACAGGAACAAAACTGCAAAGATCAAAACCAAAGCAAGTTCAGGTTGAATGGTTCATTTTCAGACTTTGAAGTCCACAGGCTATGCCATAAGACTGACAATATTAAGCTCGAATCCTCTGACCCCAAATGAACTGCAAGCAATTCCAAAAATAACCCCCATGCCTAACATCTTTGTAAGAGGCTGCTCTCAATAAGTTTTCAAAGACATTTTTAAATACAATATGCCAACAAAATTAAAACCTCAACTTTATAAGAAGGTCTCAGTTGGAAGGAGATCAAAATTCAAGAGAAATAAACAGGTTTTCTGGGAAGTTGGAAGGAAAAGGAATCAAATTGAGCTTAATAAAAACTGTTTATAACCTTAACTATGAAATTACCACTGTACCCATGTTGTATGCTAATGCTTGCAGAGTTAAGGTCTCCCACATTACATGTATTGATATTTGGTGGACTACTCTGACTTTCAATGAAACTTGCATATAACTTCTTTTGCCAATGCTCTGTAGTAAGTTTCATTTTTTATTTTAAAAAAAGGGATGGGAAGAGAAACTAAAGAAATTAAATGAAATTGCACGCTCACATCTTCCATCTAGAGCATCAGGCTAAAAGATAAATTACAGAGGAAATACACTATTATACACAGTTGCCAATCAATAGTTTATTTCAGAAAAAGAGGGCAACTTTTCCAGACTACTTGTCTACTGGCGCAATTAACAAATAAATGAAGTCAATCAACAGACTAGGTGTAATCCCACTACAGTGCTACCTTGAAGTTTCCCATCATTACCACTGGTGGTAATGTTTTCAAGATGTTTTCCAAGAGTTATCAGGGATCTGTAAATGCTTTGTTTTATTTGCATTATAAAGGGAAAGACTGTCCAGTGGTTGGGGCACTAGTTTAGAACCAAAAGGTATCCCAAGTTCAATTCCCCAACCCTCCAGCAACTTCTTGTTTGACTTTGGGCAAGCCAGTTGGTCTCTGTGCCACACAGTTCCCCATTTCTAAAATGAAGATAATACTTCCCTATCTCACAGGGGTGTTGTGAGAATGAATACACTGAAGACTGAAGCACTTTGAAATCTACTGACAAAAAGCAACATAGGAAATAGCAATATTATTAATAGTGTTTTTGACTGAAGTGTCTTCACTTTTTATACTCATTTATTCAAAACCTGAGAAGTCAACTGTAAGGAAGAGAAAGCTGATTAGCTACTTTCATCTCAAGCTATAAATGGAAGTCAGGAATGTGATGACCGATCTACCCATTCAGTTCTAGAAAACTGGTTGGCACAGTACATAAATGTGCTAAGTTCTCAGTACCATTTGTCCTTGCTTGTCAGTAAAACTGATCTTATTACAAGATTAACATATAGGATGTTTTAATAATTTTACTTCTGACTTCTAAGACGACAGAGGCTTCCAGGGATAATGATAAATATCTTCTCAGTATACCATTTTTTTTAGCTCTGCTTAGCTACTGGCTGGTTATAACTATGGCAGTGAGCTTTATGGGCTAATTTTGCAGTGTGAAGTTATCCCTTAATTTTTTTTTTGTTTGCCAATGAGGGAAGTGAGATGTAAGAAGGCACAAGAACCTACATAGAAGAACAGAATAAGCACCTGTGCAGCAAAGCATTTTCACTGTACTACACATCCAAGATACTCCCCCAAGCAAGAACCTCAGTATACTGATGTTTGACAATATTTACACTTTGCATATTTTGACGTGATACTGACATTGTGTTTTAATAGTTACAAAACTGTAACTGTTTGAATTTCAATGTCTAGTCATTACATAAATTATTGCCTGTCCACCCATAATTTCCCATAACTGTGAAAATTTAAAATGACAATGAAAAAACTCTTTAAAATAATTGTTGACATCCCTCAAAGCTATAAAAAAAATTAAATTCTGCCAAGCCAAACGCAAGGTTTCATTCCAAAACCTGTTATCTATTAGGACAGCATAATTATTTGAGTTGGATATTGAATGAATGCCATTCTAGTTCTTGGGGGATGTCCCTGTGCCTATTCCAGTCAAAGCAAGATCTATGCTTCCATATTTTTGGTGATTTAGATACCAGCTGGGGGGGGAGTCAGGTTAGGAGAGACGGATCTCCTGAAGCTGAGTGCAGGCTACTATAGTTACTGGGCGCTATGCGGTGTGCACAGGGAGATGGCCGAGATTCGAGAGGCAACACGTTGCACTTGGGCCAAGACACTTGGGAGACAAAGGGAGCAGACCCCAGTAGCTGCACGCCCGCAATGTATGCTGTACACCCGACAGCTGGAGACTCCTCGCCTCCAGGCAAGGTCTGAGTTTTAGACGCAGTCCCTGCTGCAGCCAGGGCTGCTCCCCTCCACGCCACCGGGGCACGATGAAGTTGACACGCGGGCGGCTCGCGCGACTCAGGACGGGAAAGGGCGCGCCGGCAACAATGGGGATTGCACTGCAGCGAGATGGCTGCAGTGCTGAGACTCGCTAAGGAAAATCTCGGTCTGGCCCCCCGGTGCCACTCTGTGACGCGGGGGCTAGGCGAATCGGGAGGGGGCGGGGCACGTTTTCGGCTTTAGATGCCCGCGAACTCCGGTCCCCGCCTCCTCCTCGCGACACAGGATCGCGCGCGCTCCTCATCCAGAAAAACAGACCTGCGCGCGCCGACACGACACCCCGTCGCCCACGCATAGGGCTGGGGCGCGCGGCTAGCCAAACGTCCGGCTTCCTCTGCCCCAGTGCTCACCGCCCCTCCCCCACCCGCACAGCACGGCGCTGACGGCAACCGCGCGAGGGGCCAGGCCCGTCAGAACGAACCAAACCGAACCCGTCTCGTTATGTCATGAATGGAGAGACTGCCCCCGGGCCGGCCGGGGGTCACGTGACAGGGAGGGTCGGTTCCGCAGCCGCCATTTTGAAACGGGGCGGGAGCCCCTGACTATTAGTCACCGATTTACTCGCTCCGATCCGTTCCTTCTCCCCCCTCCCGACGGACCCCTGCGACTGGGCACCGCGGGCCTCCCCCACAGAAACACCGGGGGGAGAGAGGGCGTGCACGTCCCCTCCCCACACAGGAGCAAGCAGCACATTCTCCATGTCACCTCCCTCCCCACAGCTGGAAGGTCCTTCTCTGCCTGCCTCAGAAGCGGGGGCGGTAAAGATCCGGCTCATCTCAGTACCCCTCCTCGGGCAGCACAGTCCTGTCCCTTGACAAGTTCCCCTGCTCCCAACTATAGCCCAACCAAGGGGGCGAGTGTGCGCCCCAGTGTGGAGTGGCCGCACTTTTCCTACTAGTTGCCCGCCCCCATCAGGACAAATGTCTGCCCGGGTAGTCATGGGGAAGCTAGGTTTCCATGCCCCCCGGTTGTAGCTTTCCACCTTTAGGATAAAGGATGGGATGTAGAACACCCACCACTGGGGCTCCCACGTGGAGCTGAAACTGAATGACTGCAGCAGTGAAACTAACCTGGCAGGAACTAACTCTAGAAACTCCCTGTACAAACTACTGGAAACACTATCCCCTGGAGCTTATAAAATTCAGCATGCACGTGTTCCCTTAAATTTTTACTGATTAGCACTTCACCTACTAGAAGAGATGCACAGACAAAGCTATGACTCCCTTGTGAGGTAGGAAAAGTATTTACCTCACATTTGTAAATTGGGACCTACATACTTGCTCAAGGCCACCCAGCAAATAAGTGGCAGACCCATCCCTCCAATCACACTGCCTCCTCCACTTTAACTGTCACCCATGCAAGCTATTTAATCAGGAATGGACAGTACTTTTAGCCAAAGCCCATCCACCCACTTTTCCTAGGAAGTGCCCTGTGGTATTCATGATTATAAAAAATGGAAAAAATGTGATGCAGCTTCAGTTCTGTATAAGCTAAAGAATGTGAGCCAAGTTGATTCAACTATCACTGCATTCCGCTTAGCACAGTTTATATACAAAAACCATGCTATCAAAGTCGGGGGGGGGGGGGGGGGGGAAACGGGTGTTAACTATAGCTTTTAAAGATAAACTGCTATGTCGGATAGGTTCCATCAGTACACACCACAAAGGGCCTCCAATATTGCAATGCTGAGCATCATGGCACCTAACCAAGGCACCAAGAAAATCATGAGAACACTGATCTACAAAGCCAACTCAGGTGCCCAAGTCCCCATACAATGAATTCTCTCTCTCCCCCAAAAATGGATCCACTATGGATAAATATTTCAACATTAAATAGAGCACACAAGACAAGAGTGATTACCCCAGTGGTTAGGGCATCCACATGAGAGATGGGAGACCCATGGTCCTGTCCCCATGCTCCAAACACTCATTCTTTATCCACAGTGTAACTGCTTCAACAGGAGGGAGACTGAAGGAGCCCCATAATAATCCCATAGCTCAGTCATTAGAGCACTTAGAGATGGGAGACAGCTGAAGGGGGCAGAGTGTTTGAACAGATGAGGGGGGAATTGAAGCTGGGCCTCCCACATCCCAGCTGAATGCTCTAACCACTGAACTAAAAGTTATAAAGGTGGGCTACAGGCACATCACCTCCCCCATTTTGAATGGAACCTGATCTGGTAGCAGCTTCTAGAAGACCTACTGAATGAGGCCCTACAAACCACTCAGGCAGGAAAACACTCCTATTTTCCCCAGATTTATGAATCAAAGACTGGGAGACAGGCATCTAGACACATAGAAGGAGGGAACAGCATGCATGCCCAGAGGCAGAAACAAGCACCTACAGGATTTGGCAGTTTTGTACAGTGGAGCCAATACTGGGATTAGGCACCTACTCTGGTGTTTAGGTGCCTAAGGCCAGTGGTACCCAACCTTTTCTCTGCCATGGCACACCTTGATACTTTTAATTATTTTGAAGCACACCACCATAGTCTCCAAATGAACTCAAATATTCATGAGCCAACCCAGAACTCTTCATGTAGTTTTTCCACACCTGCTCAGGCCTGACAGCACACGGATTGGGAAACACTGGCCTAAGCACTGTTGTGGACTTGGGCCCTTGTCAATAAGAATATAACTTAATGGTCTGGTTAACCTTTCAGTGTCATCTGTGGCACATCACCTAATTATAACAACTGTTTACTATCTTCTAATTTCAGTTGGGAAAAGTGTTTACTTACCAGCACTTCACACCTGACAGAAATAGCTGCTAGCTAACTTACTATCACCCCCTCTCTCCACATAGTGGATTCTGACATGTCTTTGTTATAGTCAGAGTTAATGAATTCACCAAAATAAGACACTTCATCCTCCCTACTTCATTTTACCGTTTACGTAAAATTCGTTAAGATTTCAGCATCAGAACATCCACTCACTGCTGCTGACTTGCCAACTGAATAATTTAAAGCCAGAGTTGAGTGTTTACTTAAGATGTATAAAATCTTAAAAATTGATGCCTGTCTGGTCCTTAAATATACAAAGGTGCATACCTATTTGCCCTGGTATCCTTGGAAAGAAGTGCTTATTCTCTCTTGTTCAGCATGACATGAAAAAGTTTTTTACCTGGCTGCTGCCTTCCTATCCCATCCCAGAGGTGGCTACATATTGATGGTATTGTAGTTAGTTATGAAACACTTCGGTATTTTGTTACTCTTACAGTGAAAAACCTAACATGAGATCATTTCTATACATGGAACATATTGGCAAGATACACCACTGACACCCTTTCTTCCTCTTTACACAAGGAGCCATCTATAAACCAAAAATTGTAGAGCCATAAAAAGATGGCATGGTCAGATACATAAGGGGAAATTGTTACAAAAAGTTTTTTAAAAAAACCATTCAAGAACACAGTGCATACATTAAGGCTACCTCGTAAAATTCTGAGTTTCACTACAGCAGATTCTTATGGAAAAATGATGACTTGTGCCATTAAGTGAAAGGCTTCATTCATTCCCACTGACAGCTACCATGCAGCAACAAGTGGCCCATCTACCTTCAAGATGCAGTGCCTTTCATTAATAGTTACTAGAAAGCTAAACTATCCACTTCTTTAAACAGAAATTCTAGTTTTGACATTTTAATTTGCTCACATAGTAAAGTGACCACCATTCACTCCCAATGTAGCTAACTTGGTCTTGACCCTTCTTACAGAATGTTGCTGTTCAGGGGGCCAGTCTTAGGCTTGGTCTATACTTAAAAAGTTAGGCTGACATAACTCAGTCAGGAGTGTGACAAAGCCACCCCCCAGACTGGCATAGCTAACCCAACTTAGCTGAAGCTACACTAGGGGTTATGTCAAGGCAAAACTACTTATGTCAAAGTAACTAATTTTGTTTGGGAAGGTAGTATTTCTACATTGATGGAAAAACCCCTTTCATCAGCATAGAGTGCATCTATGCTACGGTGTCATGTTGGCATAGCTACACCTACATATTCTCCAATGTAGACATGATTTTATACCCCTGATCCCTGCAAATTCAAGTGTCTTTCTGAGTCTGATGCACAACTCAGTGTCCCACTAAAAATCTAAGCTCTCTTGCCATCAGCCACACTAGCATTTAGACAGTCAGTTGCTGGACATATCACTAGAGCCTATATGTAACGTCTTCTCGTAGTAACCTTTTCAAAATGGACCAACGGTTTAGACGTTATTAGCCACAGCTTGAGTGGATCGTACATATAATTTATGATGGTGGCTTCACTGCTCCAGGGATGCATAAAGAAGCTGCTGGACAGCACTAGTGCTGTTTTGTACCTTATCAGTATAGGCCACAGTCAGCTCTGCACACAGCTAAGAGGGAGAATCCCCTCTCCTCCCAGAATCACCTTCGGGCACTATTATGTCACAAGAGGAAATTCCTATAGCAGCAGCCAGATGATAGGGGAGTGAGGACCTCCCGCATAGCAGCAGGAGGGTTAAAATGGGAGGAGAGAAGCAACATCACTACCTGGGAGGATGGAAGAGGGGAGAGAAGAGTCCAAGACAGCATATGGGAAAGGGGGTAGGAATTGGAGGGGGAGGGCGGGGTACGAGGCCGCCTGGAAAGGGGACTGTGAGTTTTGGTACCTGAGCTCTATGGCGGCCGAAGCCATCCTCCTCCTGCTGCCGATGCCCGCAGAGGGCCTTCCGCAGCCTCTCCAAGTGCTCCCTCAGGGTGACCCGCTGGTGGAAGGAGAAGGCGGGGTGAAGGGAGGCCATGGTGAACAGCAGCAGCAGCTCTTCCTGGGCCCCGAAGCCCAGGCTCTCCCCCGGGCCGTTTTCTCCAGGCCCCTCCATGTCCTCCTCCGGCCCGTCCTCCTCCCCCACCCGGGCCCCGCAGCTCTTCAGGACGGAGTCCACCTGGGGCAGCAGGCAGTGGAGGCGGCCGGCGGCCTCTCGGTTCTCGGAGCCCAGCAGCGCCAGGTAGACGATGAGCTTGGAGCGCACGGCCGGGTCTCGGAAGTCGCCCAGCTGCCCGGGGTCGCTGAGCCCGTTGGCCTTGGCCTCGGCGTCGCGCAGGCAGTGGTAGTCCTTGCGGGCCAGGTCCTCCAGGCAGGAGCCCAGGAAGCGCAGCTCCAGCGGGTTGCACAGGTCCAGCAGCCCCACCATGAACTCCAGCCGCTGCGCCGAGCCCAGCACCAGCCCGAACCACTCGTACACCGTCTCCTTGTCCGTGCGGGAGGCCGCCGCGCCCGCGGGAGGAGCCGGCGGCGGCGGCGGCCCGGGCCCAGGCCCCGGGCCCAAGCCGTGCAGCTGGCTGGGCCGCTCCCGCCCGCAGCCCGCCGACGCCCCGCCACGGGGAGGCGGCCGGGGCACCTGCTGCTGCAGCTGGTGGCGACAGTCCAGGCTGCCGGGCTCCTTCAGCCCCGTCCCCGCCGCCTCCTCCGCCCGGTGGCTCGTCTGTTTCAGCGGCAGCTTCATCTTCAGCATCCTCGGCCCGGGAGGGGGGGCCTCGAGCATCCGAGAGGCCCCGGCGGCGGCGACGGGCGAGCAGGCCAGGCCAGGCCAGGCCAGGCGAGGCTCAGCGGCGGGCGAGCCCACAGGAGCCGCTCATGCTGCTGCTGCCCGGGCCGCGCGGCGCCGGGGGAAGGGCCTGTCGCCGGGCGTCGCCGGGGCGGATCGTGGCGGGCCCCAGTGCGCGCGCGCGCGGAGTAAGGCCCGGACGCGGCTTCTCTCCCCCTCGCCGGCGCGGACTGAACTGGGGGTGGGGTGGGGGGGGGGAGGGGAGGGGAGAGCCGACGCCCCGCACCAGCCTATCAGCGGGCAGCGTCTTTGCCCGGCCGCTCAGACGTCACGCCGTCCGTTGCCTTCTTCGTCCTCCCCCGCCCGCGTTCCGCTGGGTCCTAAACGGCAGCGCGTTCTCGTGGGGGGTGGAAAGAACCCGGGGAAAAGTCTCGCTTCGCTGCAGCTCGGTGGGGCGGCGGCGGGTCGCGGGGCTGCTGCTCCAGCTCCGTCCCTGGGGCTCACACGGGTGTGCTGCAGAGCAGGGCCCGAGAACCCGCAGCCGGAGCCATGCAGCCTGTTCCTGGCACGCCGTAATGGCGGGCCGCCCGGGGAGCCCCCCCGGCAGTGTGCCCCGGGGCCCGAGAGCTCAAAGCGCGGGGGTAGCGCTCCTGGCCTCGGTTCCTGGCTCTGTCAGTGATTCTGTACGTGCACGCGGAACCTTCCTGCTCCATGCCGCCCCCTGTAGATGGGGGTAATAGCAATGCACAGTCGTGTCCTCTGCATCGCTCCTGTTTGAGTAATTCAATAGCCACTGGCCCATAGGAGTGTGGGAGAACAGCTCTCGAGGGGAGGGCACTCCCGTGAGCAGGGGAGATCTACCTTCAAATCCCTTTGTACCAGGCAGAGGTGGGACTTGAAATGGCTTCTCCCAAATATTACAGTGAGTACCCTAACTGCTGGGCTGAGGTTAGCTTCACCCCTTGCTTTTCTACCCCAAGCCTGACTTGCAAAAACAGTTTAGGCACCTAGACCCAGATCCCAACAGATACTTAAGCGCATTGATTTCAAAAGGAGTTAGCCAAAATACTGTTGAGGATCTGGGCCTTGATTCCTAGCCAGGGGTCATAGCTGAGAATCCCAAGCAGAGATAGGCTCCCTCAGAGGGGTGGGACTTAAATCACATCCTCCTCAGCATTTCCTATTGACTACCTGATGTCACTCCACTCTCAGCTTGCAGGTTTTTGTAGATTCCATTTTTAAATGCCCAACTCTCTCTGTGTATTGTACAGGGAGCCCGAGGTACCTAACTCAGGGATATGGATTCCACTGGTACCTAAAAGTTAGGCACTGCCACTCTGAGTGTTGTAATACGTAAGTCCCTTTATGAATCTAACCACTCTTGCCATCGTGCTACTTTGGCCCATCCCAGTGGTGAAAAGTAGATGTAATGCTAACCTAAGTGCCCAGCTGAAGAGCTCCCATTACATAGGAGAGTACTCCAGCAGAGAGCTCGTATCATCAGCCCTATGGCAGCCACCCTTGCGGCTCCTCAGATGTATCAGAGAAGGGGAAATGACCAGTGCACTGCAGTCGCTTGGTGCTAGAACAGCTCTTTGATTGGTTGCAGGATCTGGGAGTTGAGCAGGGTTTAAAGGTATATATAGATTCTTTTGTCCCACTCTCTCATTTCCTACATCTGGGAGCTTGGGCCTTGGCCAGACCCAGAGATTGGACTCAACAAGTGTATTATAGACTCATAGACTTTAAGGTCAGAAGGAACCATTATGATCATCTGGTCTAACCTCCTGCACAATGCAGGCCACAGAACCTCACCCACCCACTCCTGTAATAGGCCCCTAACCTATGACTGAGTTATTGAAGTCCTCAAATAATGGTTTAAAGACTTCAAGGTACAGAGGATCCACCAGCAAGTGACCCATGCTCCATGCTACAGAGGAAGGTGACAACCCCCCAGGGCCTCCGCCAATCTGCCCTGGGGGAAAATTCCTTCCTGACCCCAAATATGGCGATCAGTTAAACCCCAGGCATGTGAGCAAGACTCACCAGCCCTGGAAATAATTCTCTGTATTCTTTACTCAGTCCAGGTATCATAACATTATGGTAATTTCCTTATGTTGTTATTGTGAAATCATTGTTCTGAAAATGTAGGCTGAGTTGATAATTTATATATCATGTAGTGATTACATTTTTTGGGTGTCATATTTTCAGTGTGATGATTAAAAAAAACATTATAAATAATATCATAGGATGATGTGCCAAACTAGGAATAATAATACAAAAACAGGGCCCGAACCCTCATCCTAATAACTTGAATGGGTGTTTTGCCTGAGTAAAAACTGCAGGATCAGACTCACATTTATATAAACAGTAGAAATCAGTACTTCAGTATAGAAATACATCTTTCCATAAATAATATACAATACAAACCTGACACGTGACAATTCCATACACATAAAAATCTGATGGGAAAAGCAGTAAAGCACTTTTTTTCCTTTTTTTTTTTTTTTGGGGGGGGGGAGGGTTGGGGTGGAGGTGGAGAGAAGATTCACCCAAAACTGACCCATTCATAAATCTACTACTGTATGATAAACTGTGTATATAAGTGGGGGACTGGATGGCTGATAATGATTAGTAATTTAGGGTATGTCTACACAGCCCATGGCAGTGAGCCTTCCAGCCCAGGCTGACAGAGTTGAGCTAATGAGGCTTGTGCTAGCTCTCTAACAATAGCTGGGTAGACAGTGCTTTGATGTTGTCGCTCGGGCTTTGAAGCCTAAGGAGGTGACTAGGGAGAATAAGCCAAGCTGTGACTTCCAAACTATTTTTGGAGTGCTAGCAGGAGACCTGTTAGTCTGAGTCTGTCAACCTGGGCTGGGAAGCTCACTGTGGCAGACTCTTTAGACATACCCAAAGTCCCTGATTTGGGAAAGCACTTAACCATGTTCAGGACAGAACTCAAACATGTGCTTAACTTTAAACATGCTTGCATTCCACTGATTACCCTAGTCTTTCATAGTCCAGTAGTATCCCAGATTGTTTTTTGTTCTTGTTCTGTTTTAAAATGTAGCACTTAAGGAAAAGCAGACAAACGACAGAAATGGAAAAACAGAGAAAAACCAGGTTTGAGAAAGAGGGAGAGGAAGAGAATGAGAAAATGAAACAGCATAAAGGAGATTGAAAGTGAGTGTAAGAAGGGGAACATGAAAGTATTCCAGTGGCTCAGGGAGAAAAAACAGAAACAAAATGGGAGGGAGAGCACATACAGAGAGAAATGGAAATTAAACTTAAGTGTCCGATGGAAACATGAAATGAAAGTGAAACTCAGAGACAAAAGGAAAATGAAAAAAAAAAAAAACAGAGAGAAAAAAAGAATGTATACAGAGGAGCCTGCAGCAGCAACAACAAAAGAGGCTACTACAAAATTTGACTCATCCAGGGACTATGGTTCCAGCTTTCCTTGAGTAGTCTGTTTATTATTTAAAAAATCTGATTGTCCTCAAAGTTGGAAAAGAAATTTGAAAATGTAGCATATACCCACCGAAAACAAATGCAAGTTCCAGTGAAGAAAGAGACAAAACTTGTGTATGCCTCAGAGCAGGACAGGGTATAGCTCACTCTATCTAGCAAAGTAGATATGCACCTGATAATTTATTGTGCAAATTGTGGAAAGTGTCTCTGACACTTAATAGTAATAGTTAGTGTAGAGGATGCCAAGGTAGAGCAGTTAGTATAATAGTTTTTCACCTCTGGAAACTGGGGCCAATAACCAGATAGGAAACAAAGGATAGAAATGGCGAGAGATAAAACATTGGGATTACAAGGATCTGTATTGTGACCTGTGCTGTTCAACATATTCCTTAATCATCTGGAAATAGTTGCAGGCATCAGTGGCAAAGTTTGCAGGCGATACAAAATTGTTCAAGATAGTTAAATCCAAAATGCTGACTGCGAGGAGTTATAGAATGATCTCACAAAAACTGGGTAGCTAGGCAATAAAATGGGAGATGAAATTCAAAGTTGAAATTCAAGTGCAGAGTAATGCACATTGGAAAATATAATCCCAACTACACATATAGCATGATTAATTCTAAATTAGCTATTACACACAAAAAAGAGATCTTGGAGTCATGTGGATAGTTCTCTGAAAACTTCAGGTGTGCAGCAGCTGTCATAAAGGCTTACAGAAAGTTAGGAACTATTAGGAAAGGGACACAAAGTAAGACAGAAAATAACATAATGCCATTATATAAATCCATGGTGCACCCACACCTTGAATACTGTATCCAGGTCTGGTAGTCCCATCTCACAAAGGATATACTGGAACTGGAAAAGGCTGGATATAGTGGATATATATCTATATCTATATCGATATATATCTATATCTATCTATATATATAGTGGATATATATATAGTGGATATAGTGGAACTGGAAAAGGCTTCCGTTTGAGGAGAGACTAAAATAATTAGGGCTGTTCAGCTTAAAAAAGAGACAATTAAGGGGGCATGTGATAGAAGTCTATAAAGTCATGAATAGTGTGGACAAAGTGAATAGAGAAGTGTTATTTATGTTTTCACGCAATACAAATACCAGAGGTCACCTGATGAAATGAACAGGCAGCAGGTTAAATATAAACAAGAGGAAGTAGTTTTTCACACAACACACAACTAACCTGTGGAATTCATTGCCATGGGAAGTAGTGAAGGCCAAAAGTATAACTGGATTCAAAAAAGAACTGAATAAGTCCATGGAGGAAAGATCCATCAATGGCTATTAGCCAAGATGGTCAGGGATGCAACCCTATAGTCGCTGCAACCCTAAACCTCTGATTTCCAGGAGCGGAAGAGGAGGTGGATCATTTCATAATTACCATGTTCTGCACATTCCCCCTGAAGCTCTGATATGGGTCATTGTTGGAGACAGGATCCTGGGCAAGATGGACCTTAGTCTGACCCAATATGGCAGCTCTTATGTCTACTGAAATTGCATATTATGCAGGGCCTGAAGTGGGGCAAAGATACCTATAATCCTCCTCCCAATCTGGGGGACTCGTGCAGCTCCAGTGCAAAAGAGAACAGCCTCATGGATACTCTAAATTCTATCTACAAGCTCACACAACCTAGGGCAGTGGTTCCCACCTGTGGCCCGGGAGCCAAAAGTGGCCCGCCAGGGCTTTCAAAGTGGCCCGTGGCTCCCCTCCTGTTGGCTGTAGAAGGCAGCTGCTGCCTAAGGAACCAAGCGGGGTGCATTTCTGCAGGACTAAAAGACTGGTGCTGGCTCCTTGTTGCAGCCAAGGGGATGGGAAATCAGCACCCCCTGCCCCCTGGCTGTAGCAGGGAGCTCAGTAAAGTGCTCCACCTAGGTCCATAGGTGCTGGGGTCCCTGCTGGAGCAAGAGGGAGGGGAGATCAGTGCTCCCCTCCCCCAGCTCCAGCAGAAATCAAAGCACTTTGCCTAGGTCCCTATGTGCTGGGGGCCCTGCTGGAGCCAGAGGGAGGGGAGCACTGATCTCCCATCTCCCTGGCTGCAGAAGGGAGCTGCTGCCTAGGGACCCAGATGGAGCGCGTGGAGCTACTTGGTGCATGCGGTTTCCCTGCTGCAGCCAGGGAGACGGGAGATCAGCAAGAACTCCTTCCGTCTGGCTGCAGTGTGTGTGTGTGTGCTGCTGGTGGAGACTGGTGGCTCTTCAGGGTTGTAAAAATGGTATCTGTGGCCCTCGAGCCAAACAGGTTGGGAACCACTGACCTAGGGGCTACTCTTGTAGCTAGTGATATCTGAGTACAGCAGGGCTCCTGTTAAGGGCAGGAAACATGATGGAGAGCCAACTATTACTGTGGAAGGATTAGTTTGATTACAGTGGAAGAGTGAGATTTGTAGCAATAAGGTTCTCTTTGTTTCCTTGGTGAATCTCTCTTCCATCCTGTGCTTGTTCACATGTTTTTCAGAGGCAGATATACCAGGTGTCACTGTCAACACAGCCAAGTTTTCATCATTGCGAGAACCTTTTGTGAATTTGGCTGTCCAGACCTAATTGTTGTCAGCCATGGAGAGGACTCTTATCTATATACACCTCAGATGATTTTAGTGTACATTAACAAGAGTTTTCACCGTGTAGATGAATGTGTGGCAGAAAGTGACCAGAGAAATGCAGGATGTATTTTCCCCTGTTTATTGTACTGCATTCTGTATCTCACAGTACCTTACACGGGCAGCCTTGGGCAATGTATCTTTTTGATTGTAACAATTTCTCTCACAAAGGCCTTGCAGAAAGGTTATCAGCCATGTGGTAGTTTTATTCCCCTGTACTGAAAACCTGAAAAATTTCCAGAAGTACATTAAAAAGGGAGAGAGAGTCATGAGAAAAATAAAATACATTAGAGAGTGAACAACTGTACTGAATGGAGAAGCAATGAATATCTTTAAACATCATCCATCCATTTATCTCTTTTGGTCCCTAGGTTTTCCCATTTTCCTTGTGTCAGTCCTATCTAAAGCCTAGTGAAGTCAATGGAAGCTTTTCCATTGGCATCAATATGCTTTGGATCAGGCCCTTAGCTGCATTTTCAAATGGTAATGGACATTAGTTACCAGTTAACAAAGACAAGGCTGCTTGTGAATTTCCCACAGTCCATTCCTTAACACTGTTCACTAATGACCCAGGTGGTGGAACCCTGATGGGGTTTCTGTTGGTGAGATTTAGTACATTTTTCTTATATTTATATTGCTCCAAGAGTACTATGATCTGGGAGCAATTGATTGGGTCTGTTTATCAGAAGTGTTTTTAAAAAGATTATAAAGAATGCACAGAGGTTTCACATGGGTGTTCTTTTGTTGCAGAGTAGAAAACATTTAAATAAATAGTGAGTCAGGGAGCTTTATTTTTTTCCTTTTATAGCTTAAAAATAATCACCTTCCTTCTTAAGACCAAGTTCAAGAACTAATGTGTTAGGCTGACTTACAATAACATAAGACTGCCTCATTCCCAGTTAGATGTCCTTGGATCTCTTACCCGCTCCCCACTGATGTGTAAGGGAATCTAAGTTGGTGCCACATGCCAAGGATCTGGAAGAAGATGTAGGAAGATTGATGTTAAAGTGCAGTACCAGTGTTGTCAACTCTCATGATTTTATCATGCGTCTTGTAATATTTGATGTTTTTCTTAAAGCTGCAGCTCATGGAGAAAAGAGATTAGATAAAATGGTTGGCTTTTGTTTAAAAAAAACCCCAACAATAAACATAGCCCTTAGGTTTGCAGAGAAAAGCCTGAAAACATGACCCAACTGTACCCTAAAAGGCTCAGAAAATATAGAGCAAATAAAAAGAATCCCTCAATTTTTGTTAATCTCATGGTTTTTAAGCCATTCTCATAATTTTTGAGTCCTAACTCATCGTTTTTTGAATGTCTGAGGTAGGCAGGATTGCAGTAGTTTAAATTGTATCTTCTTTCAACTCCTTGACATGTAAGTTCAAGCATCTGAAGGTATGTCTACGCTGTGGAGTGAAGTCGATTTAATTACAGTCGACATTCAGCACTGAATTTATGAAGTCGGATGAGTGTGATCACACCACGCTCATTGCGTCGGGGGATTGCGTCCCCACCAGCTGTGTTTGCATCGATAAGCAAAGCAGTGCACCATGGGTAGCTATCCAACAGTGCAACTGGCCGCAGGGGCTTTTGGGAAGGTCATCATCCTCCCATGATGCAACATCCTCCCCCCATTTTTGTCCTAAACCAACAGACGAATACTTTTTTGCATCACTTTTCAAAACCCTGTCTCTGTTGCATGTGCACCAGTGCCGGAGAGGCATGGTTCCTGCTCGGCTCTGCACTATCATTGTGAGCATCACAAACATCTCACGACTTATCCTAGAGTATTTTCATGGATGAGACAGGAGCCACAGCATGGAAAATTGTGATGTTACTCAAGCCGCCCTGCTCTTAAGGCATAGAACAAAACAATTCCCATTTGCTGCTGGCTGTCACGCAACAGCTGCAGTCGGTGGAGCACCACTTCTGATCCCGGGAAACAAGTTGCATCATTATGCAGGTCTGGGATGATGAGCAGTGGCTGCAGAACTTTTGGATGCATAAGGCCACTTTCTTTGAACTTTGCACAGAGCTGTTCCCAGCCCTGAAATACATGAATTCTTGCGTGAGACCTCTCTGACAGTGGAGAAGCGAGTGGCGATTGCTCTGTGGAAGCTAGTGATGCCAGACTGCTACCGGTCAGTTGGGAATCAATTTGGAGTCGGTAAATACAATGCTGATAGAAGTGTGCAGGGCCATTAGTAGACTTCTGCTAAGAAGGGTAGTGACTTTGGGAAACGTGTAGGACATAGTGAATGGGTTTGCCACAACGGGGTTCCCAAACTGTGGCGGGATGATAGATGGCATGCATATCTCTATCTTAGCACTAGACTACGTTGCCACAGAGTACATAAACTGACAGGGATACTTTTCCATGGTGTTGCAGGCCCTTGCGGATCACAGGGACACTTCACTGAAATCAATGTGGGGTGGTCTGGAAAGGTGCATGATGCGCGCATCTTTAGGAACTCAGGTCTGTTAAAAAAGATGCAAGTGGGGACTTCCTTCCCTGACCAAAAAATAAGTACTGATGATGTTGAAAATGCCAATAGTAATCATGGGAGACCCTACGCCTTGCTCCCTTGGCTAATGAAGCCATACACCGGGCACCTGGACAGCGATAAGGAGTGGTTCAATAATAGGCTCAACAGGTACAGAACAGTGGTGGAATGTACCTTTGGATGTTTAAAGGCTCGTTGGCACAGTTTACTCACTAGGTTAGACCTGAGTGAAAGCAACACCCCAATAGTTATCTCTGCCTGCTCTGTGATCCGCAATGTCTGTGAGACAAAGGGGAAGAAGTTCCCATTTGGTTGGGTCATGGAGGCAGATAGGCTAACCGCAGACTTTGAGCAGCCAGATACCAGTGCAACACTGAGAGCCAACCGCGGAGCGCTGCGCCTCAGGGAAGCATTGAAAACCCATTTTTGTAATGAGACACAGTAATGGGCATCACTTATCTGTGCTGTGCCTTCCCATCCCCCACCCTTGCAGCACTATGCCTGCACCTCCCCTTCCCTCACTGCCAACCCCTATGCTTGTAATAAATAAACTGTAGTGAATTTCAAAGAAGTAAAGTTTTATGGCTCACTCTTAACAGTGGAGGAAAAGGAAAATAATTTAACAGTTGGCAAGTATTCTCATGGGGCAGTTAGGAGATACAGAACCAAGTTTGTCTGTGTAAACAGCAAAGAACCCACATTCCCAGTTTTTAAAGAGGCCGGTGCCTCTTCCTGCTCCCCTCAACTGGCGTCGAGAGGAGCATGTACTGCACCCTATTCAACCTCCTCCTAGAATGTATGGGGGCTTGGAAAGAGTGCACTTGTTGCTGATAGTTTTTCAGGGGCTGCAGAAGGAGTTTATCCTGCCACTGCTCTTCCTGAAGCTCAACCAGACGCCTCAACATTTGAGACTTATACCTCATTATATGCAGAATCTCATCCTGTGTTGCATGCTCATGCTACTGGGCTGCTTTCTTGTTCTCCATGTCCATATTCAGTTTTTCTGACGATGAAATCCTCCAGGCTCTTTGCTCTGTCAGCAGTCATGTTCATTATCTATTTGAGTCCTATCTCGAGTCCTTTTTTTCTGCCTTCAAATCTGCAACAGCCGCTTAGCAGGAGTGGAGGCTGCGATGAAGGCCACGTTGTCCACTGTAAGGCAAGCAAAGCACAAGGTATTCATTGTTAGCTCATCCCATGGACAAAAAGTAATGTTGCAATTTAAAAAGAACTCCCTTTTAGATTCCCAAGTGAACACTAGATCCACATACCAATCTCTATCTATTGCAAGGGTTCGCATGATGTCCCAGCCATGGTGAGTAAGGGGCTGGTGCATCCATTTTAAGGAAATGTCCATAGCACAGCGTATGCTGCACAAGTCCACACTTCCCCAAGCAGAGGTATGTTCAGCTCCATTACCCTCCCAAAAATTGGTTTTGTAAGAGGCGGTCCAAAGGACATGGGGCGGGGAGTGTTGGGTTGAAGTGTCCCTGGAGAAAATATATGGGCATCTGTTCCTGAATCCCTAACACCCAGAACAACAACATTATGTCTAGGAACTTGCGGTGTAGGGACTCAAGAAGCCATCCATGGCAGGGGAATAACACTGAGTATATTGGGTGGGTATTGTAAACTTGTGCCATCTTCCTTAGGTGATCATGTGTGATATCAGTCTCCTGAGGGCAACACAGGTGGAAAGGGAGGATTTGCTGCAAGCATCTGGCTACAGGCTTGGTCCTTATGCTGCTATGCTGTGTTCCGTGATGATGCCTGCACATTTAATAACAGAGTGGCGGGGGAAAGTGTCCAATTGTGGTGGAAGAAATAAGGCTGCCCTCCACAGAAACCTTCTGCAAAGGATTACAGAGTACCTACATGAAAGTTTCCTGGAGATATCCATGGAGGATTCTTGGGCCATCCCTTTGCACATAGTCTTTTCTGAGGGCAACCCTCTGCTTAAGTGAACAAATAACAAGGAAGCCCATCCCCACCATGCCACACAGTATTTTTTTCACTTTAACTTGAAGCTGGATTGGGGATGTTACCCCAGAAATGTGATTTGCAGTATGTACTCACCAGATGTGCCTTCCCTGGCATCTTGGTCAGTCATGCTTTCTGGCTGGGCTGCTCCGGGGTAACAAACAGCTCCTGGCTTTCAGGAAGAATGGATACCTCACTTGCCTGACCCCCGTTCTCCTCATCCATAGACTCATTGTCATTCATCCTGGACTTGGATTCCCCTAAAGTATCTATGCTGTGTGGGGGGACAGTGGTGGGGTCACCACCAAGAATCGCATGCAGCTCCTCCTAAAAGCAGCATGTCTTTAGTGACAAGCCAGAATGATTGTTTGCCTCACTAATTTCCTGATACGGCTGCCTCAGCTCTTTGATTTTAATGCAGCACTGCTGGGCGCCCCTCTTGTGCCCCTTCTCCAACATGCCACGCAATATCTTTTTGTAGATATCCAGATTTCTTTTGCTGAATCAGAGCTGAGCCAGAACAGAGTCTTCTTCCCACAGACCAATAAGATCCAAGACCTCAAGTTGACTCCAGGCTAGAGCGCATTTGGGGCGTGCAGTAGCCATGATCAGTTCTGCTGCCAAGCTCTCTCCACGCTGACCAAACACGAAATGGGAATACAAAATTTTCTGGGGCTTGAGGGGAGAGGCTGTTCCCTGTGTATGTAGCCCTGGTGCAGCAGAGTGTGAATGTCCCAAGCAGTCACAGCAGAGCATTGTGGGAGACTCCCGGAGACCAATGATGTCAATTTACACAATGCTCCTCCTCCACTGCCGCTCATTCGACCCGTCTAATTTGACTTCAGCGCTATACCTCTCACAGAAGTGGTTTTATTAAGTTGAACTTTCCGGTGATTTAGATCAGCGGAACAGATCGGCCAGTGGAGACGCATACATTATGTGGTCGACAGAAGCTGGATTCTGTTGACCTAACTTTGCAGTGTTGACCAGGCCTGAGATTTCTTCACATGGAAGTAGAATGAGTGAGAATGATGCACTTGGAGAGCATATGAAAGAATCATCAGTAGAAGAAGGTCTAATTTACACATCACCTCTGAAATTGGACTTCTAAGTCAAAAGCAAGACAACTGACTAATTGTTGTGGATGTTTCACTGTCCAGAATACATGATTTATGGTATAACTAGAGAGAAAGAAAGAGGGGAAAGAGAAATGTTTTGAGTGTGTCACAAGCCTCTCCTCATTCTATATCTAGAGAATGTTTGGCAAATCCACTCAGAATAAATCCCTTTTGAGTAATTTCTGTCAGGGTGCCCTTTAAATGTGTGGCTTAGAAATGTACTGCATAAATCTGAGACCAAAGTCCTGTGTAAATACCATCTTCACAGCATGTAAAAACAGCTTATAACTAAAGAACAATTTTATTGTTTAAATTTGCATGTGCCTTGGAGGAGTAGTTTTGTGTTGCATTAGTAAACAGCTTTGAAAGATAAGCTTATGTTTAAGAAATGATATTTCATATAGTATTTCATTTCCTTTTCAAGAGCCATGCATGTAAATTGATGAAGTGGCATTTCTAGGATTTAATATTCAGGGTGGCAGGTGGGTGATGAAGTGTTTGCTATGGAGGTGAGACATAGTCCTAATCACTCCACCTTCCTCTACAGGAATACATAACATTTCAACTAGTTGATTTGGTTTATATAAAAGATGATTATTTTAAATCACTAAAGAATAGTTACAGCATAGGCAGTGGAAGTTTCCCCACACTGTGCCTCACTTTTGTTCCAACAGGACTGTTTCTAATGTTAAAATGGTTGCTTATTCACCCTCGTAGCCCATCCAATTACTCTCTGATGAGCTTGTCAATAAGGCTGGCAATTATGATGTAAACCCCTGAATTGAGACCACCAGTTTATTTCACGTAGGTCACCAAACTGCCATCAAACAAAAATGATGTTTAGTTACTAGTAGGCGAGTGGCAGACACACACTGATTTGGTAGACTTAATGTACCCTTTCTATCACATGCATCATTTGAAAGCTTATTATGTCTACTGTAAGATGAGGTGTGATGTGGCGCTGTCAATTTGTTCCATTACCATAAAAACAGGGATAAACAGTGACACATTAGCATGTTAAAATGACCACTGACATATTTGCATTAGTTTTTGTTAGCTTCATGACTCTGTGTATTATTTCAAGACATAATGGTGCTTTGTTGTATTTCTTTATGACCTCAATCTAAAAAGAATAAAATAAAATCTAATAATACATTTGTACAGGTATCTTTGAAATGTAATAGCACTGGTGACATTTCTAGTCAACATCATTATCATCATCTTATTCATCATTATGATCTCTGTTGAGAAATGTACAGAGATGTACAGAATTCTGTGCAGGGAAGATTTTTCTAACTACAGACACAGTTCATTGTGCATTGACCTCTACTAGTACAAGCACAAGTAAGGTGTTGTAGAAGTTTAGATGGCATTGGGCCCTTGAAGAATACAGGAAGTAGTTCATCATCCACATTTTTCCTTTCATGTTGCAATGGTGATCCAATATCTGGCTTACCTATGTGCAAAGACATCCAAATCTTTGTTTGCTAAGATGCTCTTTTGACATGCACTTCAAAACTGTCTTCACATAGTGGGAGTTTGGCTAGTGACTTGTTCTTTTGGCTGGCTAGATTGGGGCACAAGCAATTCAAGTCTCTGTGGGTCTCCTTTTCTTTCTCTTTCTGGTCTGGTATACAGCACTGCCAACAACTTCCTTGTTGCTGAAATTGTGGCTTGTCCATCACTCTCTCCCATTTTGGCAAGATCTTTAAGGTAGTAAGCTCCCTTTGTTTTGACAACATTAAACAGATATTTGTTTCCCAGTACCAAATAAGCATGATGCAGAGTCACATCCTGTTAATGTATGTACAGTAGGAAATATGTTGCAGAAGTTAGGAGTGAGTGCGTCACAAATTGCATGCATAAGTGAGAAGCGACATTTGCCAGTTGTGTTGATAATGGTGCCTGTTTCAATGCACATGTTATCTATGTGTTCCATTTTTTAAAGCAGTGAACAGCAAGGACTAAAACGTGTATCAGGTGACCTAATTACTATGGTCCCTTTGACACCAAAAGACCCAAAAGCCATATGGGCCTAGACAACATGCAGAAGCATCCTGTGTCTGTTTCCTCTTGAGTACTATACAAATGCTGGGCTTCTTCAACACCTCTGCTGGTGATGGATTTTGCTACTCCACAACTGGAAAAGCCTCCAGCAAGAAGGAATGTCTGTGTTGGGTGTGCTTCTACATTTTCAGGTGCAATTTGAACCATATATTCACAGAGGAATTTTACAAGTGACTGCTTGTTGGATGCCTCGTTTAGAAACTTTTCCATGGAGACACAGGGCATCCACCAATTACCCGGTATATCTTTCATCCAACCTTATATCCTGTCCAGTGCTCTCTTTTTTCACAGTTTTCACAGAGTTACTGTTGTCATACCTATCAAAGACTTTGATTACAGAATGAGTTTTGTCAAATCCTTTTAGGACCTGCCTCAAGTACTCAGGATCCAATTAATTGAATGTGTGGAATTTGTCTCCAGCCATCATTTGTATGACAGCTATGTCATCACTGTGATTTCTTTGTTGCATGCAAGATTCTTGCCATGGATTCTTTCAGCTTGAGCTTCCAGCTGATGCCCTAATTCACCATGGAAGAAGGACACAGGCACAGGTCCCATTAGTGATTAAGAACAGTGCCATTGAAACATCATTTCTGTATCTTGCTAAGTACTGGGCTCTGTGGAAAACATTCTGGATTGAAAACTGCTGTGATTGTTCCTTCTTTGCCAAGCTTAAATTTGGTCTTCTTGGCCATGTCAGCAAATGTTTTGATGCCAGATTTCTTGACTGGGCTGAAGAAACTACATGTCCCATCGGAATCAAGTGAAACTCTTACAAATCTCTCCATTTGTTCTTCACCCACAGGTGTTATTTTCTTGTACATCTGATGTTACATGCCGTACATGTAGATATATTGATAAGCACCTCTGGATGCAATTCAGGGTCAAATGGGTTTGTCACATTGTTGATGACATAGTTGGTAAGAGCCTTAACATGCTCTTCATCCCTCTGTTGGCCCAATCCTGTTTTTATTAAATGCAAGAAAGAACAGAGCCACAAACAACCCCCACCCCTCTCTCTTCCTACCAAGAGGCACTTCAGCCTGATACACTGTACCTTTAATCAAAAGCTAAAACTTCAACTGACTCTTATTGTCCTACCCTTTAAAATGTTCACTTCAGTCTTTTTAAAATATTCTTTTACTGCATATCATTGGAACCAGAGATCCCAGATTTTTGTCTAAGCTATTCTCTGTAAGTCCTACATTCCAGTTTGATATGGCTCCAAATCCTGTTATTTAGTAATAATTCAAGTCTGTCTTTACTTTGAATAATTCTTTTTGTGTAACCCTTCTGTCAGACCGAGTCAGCAGCAGCAAGGGCCGGGTTCTATGTTTAGGGGTCCCTGTCAATGATACAACACCAAACTGGCTCGAGCCCCCACCCAGTCACCTGAGAAATCACACACTATTCCCTGGTCACCCCCAAAGTGCAATACTTCCCCTCTCGCAAGCACAGAGTCTGAGTGCAGAAAGAAACCTTTTAATAGCAAAAGAGAGGTAACACAGCACTGGTTTGGGGAAACAGTGCAAACAGCATTCATGAACTGAATGAGCCAAACCCATCCGAGAGTACGGGGTGTGTCCTTCGCCTCTCCCTTCCTTTTTTCCCCTGGACCAACCGTCATAGTTGCAATGTCCACCTCTCGGGTGTGGCTCCACCCCCTATGCCGCTCCTGTCCGACACAGGCTTGACCAGGCCCCCTCTGCTGCTGTCTCCTACCGCCTTCGGGCCTCGCTGAGTCCCCGACTGCTGGCAGCGACCACACCTGGCTCCCGCTGATGCATCTGGCTGGCACCAACCACGCCTGTCTCCCACCAACCGCTGGCACCAACCTCTCCTGGCTCCCACTGACTGCACTGGGCTGGCACCGACTGTGCCAGTGCCTCTACCAACCATAGCGGCCTCTCTGCTGACCAGGCTGGCACGAACCACACCTGGCTCCCAGTGAGCAGGCTGGCACCAACCATGCCAGCCACTCTGCTGACCAGGATGGCACCAACCATGCCAGCCTCTCTGCCAACCACACCAGGCTGGCACCAACTAGAGTTGCCTGTTGCACACTCAGCTCTGTTAGTTGTCAGGCAAGGTTTCCCAGATCCTCTACTGGTTCAGCTCTTTAGTGATTTCAGCTCATGGGTAAACCTTCTGCTAACACACAGCCAATGTCCCTGCTTTCAAGAAACAAAAGACTCCAAGAGAAATCATTAATTCTACCTTTTAACAATGGGAGGCAAGAGTCACTCCATGCCTGGGAACGGCCCCTTGCCAGTGCAGTTCCAATAGGCAACTTCTTCCCCTTTACCAGGCTGAAACATCTGTCCACCACTCTTGTGGAGTTCTGTTTAGTTTGGGGTGAAGTATTCTATCATAACAGACTAAGCACAGTTTTGCTGACATCTGTTCATACAATTGAAGGACAACATTTCATTACCCCAGCAGTTAACACAAAAGTGGTTTGTAGCCCAAAACCAGCCCTGCTAACCATTTCCCATTATGCTCAGCACCTAGGTGAATTATGCTAAATACTTAATTGTACTCATGCAGATACAAAGCCCATGCAAATAAAGGGCCCTCCTTTACTCAGACACTCAGACCTTGCTTACATTTGTTTTAAAATTATTTGTAAAACCACTCTACTGACAATTTTACCTGTTGATTTTACCCACTTTCAGAATATTTGTAAAAATCCTATTTTATATGTGCTTAAGTATGAGAAGCCACACTGTGAAATGTAATATACTTACCTAATTGTGAAAGATACTTGCAAAAATGAAATAATGTTTGCTTTAAAAGACATGTGAGTTCTTCAGCTAGGAGTTTGCACTGACTGGTTGGAGTGTGAATGGCTGAGCAATTGAGGTGGGTGTAGACAGGGAAAGTGATTGAACAATTGGTCTAAGTAAGGGATGTCGAAACATGATGAAGAAAACACCACCCTCATCTCAAACGGTTGAGGGAGCAAGAAAGGAGCAAAGATAACAACTTTTACCACTCAACTGGCTGAACAGGAGTCCACCCTAATAGCTTTGGAGTCAGCCCACTTCAAAGGACAAAATCTGATCAGGCCTCCAACGATGTGGGTGATTAAGGATCACACCAAATGCAGATGCAGTATGACAGAGCAAAAACCCATAGACTTACATGGGGTCTTTTTCCTATAAAATGGAACAGAAAAATGAAGGCTGGAGGTTCGGGTCTACATCACCACAGCATCCAGGAGTACCAATGCGCGTCAGCAGAACCTTGCTCCTCACCCTCATGCTACAGTCACTTGGCCAGTGACTACCACGAGCATCAAGAGGCTGGTAAATATAACATCTGTGAGACCCCTATGTATGTTTATCTGTCTCCCTGTCTGTGTATGCCTGTATGTGTGTATGAGTGTGAATGAAAGTACCAACTGAAACATGTGTCAATCAAGTATACCTTATTAACAAGAATCTCTGTATTTGTAAACACTAGGTAAAGCACAATATTGATATCGTTACACTGTTGATACTGTTTTCCTGGTATTTACATTATTGATACTATGTCACTAAGTAAAGCACAATATTGATATTGTTATAGTGTTAATACTGTTTCCCTGATATTTGCATTATTGATACTATTTACCAAATTTTTGTATTCACAATAAGTGGCTTGTTGCCTTATCCCCTGAAAAAGATCCTGTGATATTTGTTATTTGAATAACACCTCTTCAGTATGGTATCTCTCTTCTCTACTTCTTGTTAGGTCACTTCTTTCTCTCCTAGCTTTGCATATTCACACAACATATGTCTTGTGAGGGTCCATTTGACAAGGGCTTGCTTCTTTCTTGTCAGTCCTACAATCCCACTACTGCCCTTTGAATCTTTTCCCATGCCACTCTCAATTCCAAGAATCCGACACACAGCCAATTCCCCAGATTCAAAGGAGCTGTGTATTTCGTTAGGGTGATTTAACATATCAAGAATGAAGATTGGTATCCACCTGGCATAGTTGGGCCTGTTTGCAGTAAAGAAGTATGAAAGCATGGTATACTGTGGGTGTAGTGAAGTTTCCAATCACCCTCTTGCTTTGCACAGACATTTAGTGCTCTTTATTGACATGCTGCAAGGACTCAGTGTCTTCAGACTCAAATACCTTTTGAGTGTCAGCCAACATTTGCCAGACTAATGCTGGAACTACATGATTACTTCCTCCTTGCTCACACCATTTAGCAAATGAATAAAGTTTCAGAGCACTCAGAGCCTCAAATGCTAGAGTCAAACCACACAGAGTGCAGTTGAATTGCTTACCAGCAAGCATTTGATCTGCAGTACAAGCTGCATGCACATCAGAATCAACAAGACGGTCTAACATTCTGGAGTCTCCCCAAAATTTCCCAAAACATGCAATGAAACATCACAGGGTAAAAATGTAGGGGTAAAATTCCCAAGATATATTGTTAGCATTACCACAAAGACTACCACCATTTTTCATTTTGTACACGTGTACAGACTTACGCTAAATAAGGTTTAAATTAGATCTATAGGGTAGTTTCAAAATTACCATTTTTGTTTAGTGAGCACTTTGATTAAAGCCCAATATGAAACTGTGTATTGTCATCTCTGATGCTAATACTGATCTGTGCATAAGTGTCACTGAATTAAAAAAGCTAGTTTTTAGAATATTTCAAAGGCAGGTACTATATGAATAGGCAATTACACATTAAAAACTTTACCAGACAGACTAGATGTGACATTGTATGTAGAAAAGCTTACAAATGAAGAAACATTACATTAGGAATTCATGCACAGTTATATCTACCCACTATGCAATACAAACTATGGGCATGCAATCTATTACTACTGGTGCACAATCTTCAGTGTGAGACTGATCTGGTCAGCAAATATTAATTGAAAATGTTAAAAACTATTATAATTACTTGCGAGATACTTTGACAATTGAAAATATGTGATGTGAAAACATTTCATGTTAGTATATTACAAAATGTTGCCATTTGCCATTTTTGCCACATGCTAAACAGCTTCATCATTTTGTGGGGGGAGGGAGGGAGCTTGCCCATGCAAACCAATAAAACCTTTTAATATATTGTCATTCAATAGTTTTGACCAATAACCACTATATTAAGGTATTGAAACTAACAAACAGTAAAATTGTAATCATAGTCACGTTGCAGTGTTTCTGGAACTGTGCAAAAATGACACTCTCTCATTTTGGGTATTATTGTTTTACAGCAATACAGACTTAAAGCACCACTTAGCTCCACATCTTATCTCATCTAAACATCAAATACACTTTAAAATAATATATGATGTGGGAGTGTGTAAGGTGGGTACATTACATTCCAAAATATGGCCCTTTTTGGAGAATTGCTGCATGCCTATACTGACTTGCACTGTACCTAAACCAGTGATTTATACATGAAAGTCTTCATATCCCATTACCAAATGTCTGAGACAACTGGTTCCACTGCATTTTATTGCAAACAGAAAAGAAGTATTTCTTTATCTTCACAAACTCCTACTCCATGTTGCTAATACAAGTCTATTTTGACTCCTTTGGTTGTAAAATAAAAAATAAATAAAGATTAGTAGTAAAGTAAAAATAATTTATGGGTGCTTAAGACAGCACTTCAGACTCATTGAGAAAATCTGACTGAATCTTCAATAATGCTAGGCATATTCACTATTCTGTACCAACACTGTTAAAAAGTCACAAGTCAGGCTCCAAAAATCATGAGATTAGCTAAAAATCAAAAGATTTTTAAAAAAAATACATTTTGGATTTTTTCTATTTCTCTTCTGGTTTCTTGTACTTTAGGGTGCACTTGCTTCATATTTTCAAGCCTTTATTTCAAAGCATGAGAGATAGGCGCTTACTGTTTTTAAATGAAAGTTGAGATTCTCATGCATAGTCATAATTAAAGCAGCTGGGGTTTTAAAAAACCCCCCACCAAATATTGCATGAATTGCAACAAAATCACAAAAGATGGCAGCATTGGTGTTTTGTTTTTAAAGGTTACTGAACTTTCCTTGTGTCTTCCACAGCTTATTTTTAACTTCTGAAGAATATTGTGGAAGGTTTTTATTTTTGAGCAAAGACAATATGAGAGAGATCATCTGGACAGAAATCTATAAAACAACTTATTTCGCAATGAAGGTATTTTAGAAAATTATCAGAAATTTAAACTGGAGGATGCTCACGAGAAGAAATAACGTCAACTGGGGAACAGCATTATTAAGAATACTCCTGGTTTTGCTATAGTTTTCCCTAACCTCATTATAATTCAATATCCATAACCATCATCTCATTGCAAAATACATTCTACTTTAATGGAGTTTAGTGATCCAGTTAATTAATTTAAATCATTGAAAGTGTGGTTGATATCACCGTCCATTATTATGGCAGCCTGACATTTCCTATTATTAGACCCTGTTTTCAGTTGCTTGCAGCTTTGTGAAGCCTTACAATTTGAGTTGAAATTTTCCATGCCAGGTGTCTGGCTCAGACTGAATTGCTCTGGAAAATGTCAGCTAAAAGGGTTCAGCCATTTCCAAGTACAAGGTTAGGGAAAAATATATTGTTTTGCCCATGTTAAAAAAAATTCTTTTTCTTTGAAATGCTTGTGCATCCCAAGGCTTTGGAGGAGAGACTTGAAATTTGGCAGAGGAGTGGCCTTTGTGTCAGAGTTTTATCTTTTGCCATCCCTGTGAAAAGCAACGCCAATTTGGCCAAGTCATAAGCCTTAGAAAAAAATGCGGTTTGCACATGCTAAGTAGAGACATTTTTTATTAAGCATGCTCAGGCCTCTCAGCTCCTCCTGCTCACCAGACTGTACAAGTGTCATCCCCACAGAGCAACTGAGTATGTTCCATCCCCTCACAGCTCCTATGTATGACCAGACTGTGCATGCACAATCCCTATAGAGAGATTGAGCATGCTCCTTCCAGCCCAGTGCTACAGGGACAAAGATGGACTTTCCTTGTAGTGCTACTCTGAGCCAGTGGGGTGGAGATGGGCACTGGAAACGAGAGTATGGTTCTATGTCTTTGCTCTTAATGATGCTGCTGCCCAGACAGCGTGGAGTAGGAAGCCATCTGATTTAAATGCAGAGGGGAGAAGAGCCAGACCGGAAAGGAGGAAAAGGAGTAGATTGGAACAGGAGTCTGGTGAAACTGGGACTGGTTACTGGACTGGGACTGGTTACTGGAAACTGGGACTGGGGGAAGGGAAACTGGAACTGAAGTTGCAT
This sequence comes from Emydura macquarii macquarii, assembly GCF_026122565.2. Taxonomy (NCBI): domain Eukaryota; kingdom Metazoa; phylum Chordata; order Testudines; family Chelidae; genus Emydura; species Emydura macquarii. The sequence goes on from NW_027132962.1 coordinate 736,537, forward strand.
GGTGGGGAGGATGGTTCTGGGAGCTGTGGATGGAGGGCAGGCTGGGACTAGTTGGAGAAGGAGCCTGGGACTGGGAACTGGCAGTGGCGAGGGGCTGGGATTATTTTGGAAAAGAGACTAGGGGAAGAGCTTGTGGGAGGGAGCCTAGGACTGGGAGCTAATGGGGGAAACAGGGGACAGATGGACTGGGACTCAGTTTGCTGGTGGTGGGAAACACTGAGATTACACAACAATTGGGGAAGGAGGGAGGCTGGGACAGCCAGGCAAGGAGACTTGGAAAAGGAGCCAAGGAAGAGATGCAGGGAGAAGTCTGAAATTGGATGAAAAGCTCAAGAGTGAGACTGAGATTGGCAGGTGAGGAGAAACAGAGGGGATGAAAAACTGGGGAAGGGGAACTGGGACTGGCTGGGCAAGGAAACTGGAACTGGATGTGGGAAGGGACAGAGAGTGAGAGTCAGGGGGAATTGGGACTCAGATGGTAAGTCCAGAAGGGGAGACTAGGACTTGCTATGCGGAGCAGAAAATGGGATTGTGTCAACAAGGAGAATGTCACTGGGACAAGAAGCTGAGAGTGGGAAAGAGACTGGGACAGAGGTCAAGTTTGAGGGGAGTGAGAGGAAGAGACTGTGCCCACTAGAGAACATTCCCTCCAGAGCCTGGAATGGAATCCAGGATTCCTGAGTCTCACTATTCCTCTGCTGTTAGCAGATATCTGTGAAACCCACTGCTCAACTCCTCTCTAGTGCTGGCCCACACAGAGGATGACAACCTCATATAAGTTACTTTGTTAGTTCAAGTGACAGAGGTCTGTGCGGTGGATCTAAAGGTTCCAACCTGCTGATGAACCATGTGGATGTCAATGTAATGCCACATAATGGGATTTCTGTTTTTTCAGGGTTTTTTTAAACCCAGGAAATTATGCACAAAAACTATGTTAAAAGAACATTATTAGGGTTGCAAAGTCAAACCCTCAACATTTAGGAAATGCCAGAATAAAGGTAATCTATATAAAATGACTTGACTCCCTTGTGTGTATTTATTATGATACAATCTCAATTACATGATCACGTACTATTTTTTTCCCACAGAACACAGTCTCATTCAGTGCACAGAATGAACCTGCCGTGGGGATGAATCAGGATTGTGTTGTAAAGGAGGCTGTTGTGTAATAAAGGAAGCTGTCTGTCTATAATATGTGGAAAGAAAAAAATGTGTTGTTATGGGAGACTTCAAGTTGGGAGACATGCTGGAGGTCTCATGCAGCCAGTTGTAAAACAGAGTTTCCAAACATTATGGGTGGTAACACAGGAGTTATTGCACCCAACATGAAATAACTCCATTCTGAACCTCATTATGGCAGATTAATTCATCTTTATCACTTGGCTGTAAGTTGGTGTTTGCCCACGTATCCATGATTGTAACCTGATTACATTCTGTATGGCAAACAAAATACTGTTCCAACCAGTAACATAAAAATTTGGTGCTTCAAAAGAGCTAATATCCCAAATATTAAGAAAATTATGAGTCAAAGTGATTGGGAGAAAATATTAGACAGAAAAATGTAAATGAAAACTGGAAGTTATTTAAAAAGAGTTTATTAAATGGCCAAAATGCTACAATTCCACAATCAAGAAAAAGGACAACTTTGGATAAAAATCCATCCTACTTCAGTGGTGAAGTGAAAGCAGCAATTAGAAATAAAAAAGTGGGAAATAAATAGCAATCAGTGTAAATTAGAAGTTATGAAATGTAGAAAAATGATAAGGGAAGCTGAAGACATCAGGGAAAAATCCAAAGCTAACAGGCTAAGGACAATCAGAATAAGGTTTTTAAGTACATTAGGAACAAAATAAATCCTAGCAATGGTGCACATGTACAAGGAAGCTGAATTAAGATTGCACATGCAACCTTAATGCTGGCATTTCCTAATTTTTGAGAGCTTGACTTTGCATACAGTTTTTTTGTGTGCAGTTAGAGGTCAGATGGCAAAGAGTTGCACTATAGCCAGGCCAAAAAGTTTACCAAACCTGCATCAACCAAATCTTACTAGGATAAGGTTCAAAATTATTCACAGGCATATAGGATAATACTACAGTAGGAAAAATGATGAGTATGAATGCTGGAGATGTGAATGGGAACGGAGTACTTATAATATTCTCTGGTCATGTCCTAGCATTAGTGAGTGCTGTGATAGGCTAATAGGTAATAGAGAAAATATGGGATTTTGAAATGCCAACTAGGCCTCAGTTGATTCTGCATGAGTCTCTAATACGGGAAACAACACAAAATTCCAGAAGTTGGTTATTCCAATGTCTCTACAGTACAAAGTGACTTTAGTTAAACAAGTGGAGAAATAAATTGATCCAAATAATTAATGTCTGATATCCATGCACTGTGGAAGTCACAAGTGAATACAATGGTTCGGATTCACCGGATTGATTAAGTGGAGCTTTGCACAAACCTAAAATAGGGATGAAGGAGGTAATTAAGCCAACTTTGATTTCTGAGATCTTGGGGCCAGCAGGTACTAGCATTGGTTTCCAGTGTGGTATAGAATAGCCTAATGGTTGCTTGATCTCATGCTAGCTGCTTCTGGCTTCAAGTGACTGTTATGGTGGTGTGATCAGCCTCTCAGGCATCCGTCAAAATTTGGAAGTCAAATTCTAAAGAGGAAAATAGGAAGGAGCACAAGTTCTGCACAGACCATGTAAAAGTATAATAAGGCAGGTCAGGAAAGAATTTAGAAGCAACTTCCTAAAGACATGAAAAATAATAGTAATTTTTTTAAGTACATCAGAAGCAGGAAGCCTGCAAAACAGGCAGCGGGGCCACAAGATGACAAAGATGTTAAAACAGCATTCAAGGAAGACAAGGCCACTGCAGAGAAGCTAAATGAATTCTTTGCAGCAGTGTTCACTGTAGAGGACGTGTGGGAGGTACCAAGTCAGACCTATTCTTTTTGGGTGACAGATCTGATGTACTGCCTCAAATTGATATGTCAAGAGAAGAGGTTTTAGGACAAATTGATAAACTACACTGTATTAAGTCACCAGATGGTATTCACCCAAGAGTTCTGAAGGCACTCAAATATGAAATTGCAGAACTATTAGCTGTAGTATGCAACCTATCACTTAGATCAGCTTCTATACAAGATGATTGGAAGGTTGATAATGTAGTGAACATTTTTTAAAAAGGGCTCCAGAGGAGATCCTGGCAATTAAGGCTAGTGAGCCTAACTTCAGTATCAGCCAGAATGAATGACACTATAGTAAAGAACAGACTTATCAGGCTCATAGATGAACACAATATATTGGGGAAAAGTCAACACGGCTTTTATAAAGGGAAGTCGTGCCCCACAAATCTATTACAATTCTTTGAGGGAGCCAACAAGCATGTGGGTGAGCCATTCAACATAGTGCACTTAGATTTTCAAAAAGCCTTTGATAAGGCTTTTAAGGAAACTAAGGGCTGGTCTACACTACAGACTTTTGTTGACCCAAGTCAGCTTTTTGCTCCAAAACAGTGGTGATGCACATACTACAATTCCCCCTCCCCTGGCCCACCGACCCAACTCTCTTGACTTTGTGACAAAATAAAACCACCTCGATGAGAGGCACAGAGCTTTTTGCGCCAAACTTTTAGCAACAAAGCATCAGTGTAGGCACCGCACTTGGTTATGTCATGGTAAATGGCCTCCAGGAAGTGTCTCGCAATGTCCATCCTGACCACTCTGGCCATCAGTTTGAACTCCACTGCCCTGCAGCCATCCGCCCCTCCCTCTTTACAGTTTTGGGAATTTTTGAAATTCCACTTCCTGCTTGGAGATATGGAGAACTCACATCTCATCTTCCCAGATGACCATGGCGGCTCCGTGCACCAAACGCTTTCCAGCTTGGAGCACCTGGGAGCTTCTGGATCTGATCTGCATCAGAGGAGAGGAGAGGAGAGGAGGCTGTACAGTCCCACCTCTGCTCCAGCAAAAGGAACTATGATACCTGCAGACAGATTTCTCATGCCATGGTGGAGAAGGGCTATGAACAGGACACGCTGCAGTGCCGTGCGAAAATCAAAGAGCTGCATCAGGGGTACCAAAAAGCCAGGGAGTCAAACCGTTGCTCTGGTGCAGAACCAAAGATATGCTGTTTCCATAAGGAGCTAGAAGCCATCCTTGGTGGCGACCCCACCTCCACCACCAAGAGACTGATGGATACCTCCGTGGGCCCGGAGACAGCAGACACCGGACTCAACCCCGACAAAGGAATCATGGATGAAGAGGTTGAGTTGGAGGATGATGCGGACCAGGGGACTGGGTTGTTTGGTGATGTGAGGAGTCAGGACATCTTCTTGACTCCAGAGGGTTCAAGACAGTCCCAGCCCTCCAGCTCCGGTGTGCAGGATGCAGGAGAGGGGAGCTCTGGTAATTGATTTTTTTGAGCTGATGCTGCTCGGTTACATGAGGTACTGCTGTCCTTTGCTTGGTTGCATTGTACAGATGGTTGAATGGAGAAATGCACAAAAGTAGCTGTGATTGCATGGGCTTCCTGTTATGTTGAATTCCTTTTAATTACTTGTATTCAGAGAGAGAAATCAGCACATGATCACAGAAAGATGCAACACAGGGAGCATCTTTATTGAACTAACAAGAAAACCACCCAGGATTGGCTGAGCTAACCCCTAATAGTCTAACTCTATTGCTATGGCAACAAGCTACGCTCTGTTGCTATAGCAACCTAGGCAATTAGGCAAGACAGAAAATACACACTTCCCATTCTCCTGTGGAGCTAAGCAGTGTGGCAGAAAAGTGTGTTAATGCACAATGAGATTTAACAGAAATCCTCCAGAGAGATCTCTAGGAAACTTTCTTGGAGGTACTCACCAATCTTCTGCTGGAGATTCCTTGGCAGAGCTGCTTTGTTTGAAGCTGCTTTCCTGGAGAAGATGCACCCAAGAATCCCTGCTTACCCCTAGGCATGAGATATCAGCTTCTATGGCCTCTGCTTGTAAAAAATGGTGGCACAATTTGAAATTTTGTGCTTATCTACTTGCAGCAATACCCCCAAACAACCATCCAAAATCTTTTCCCCAACTTGAGTGCCCCCTCTCCCCGGGCATGACCCGCCATGCCTTGGGCAATCGTTGAGCTGTGTGCTTGCCAGGGGAAAGTGAGAAAAAGGTGTATTTTACAGTATTGAATCATTGCTGTTAGTGCACTGACAATCATGCTTCTGTTCATGGTTTATTGTGCTTCTACAGATGTGCCCTTAAGGGGAAACTCCTGCACACCTGCTGAACACCTGCAGCTGATAATAAAATGACCATGAAGAAGCAAAGAGGAGATGTTCCAGGAACTCTTCCAGTCCTCTGTGGTGGAAAAGGGCATGGAGACACATTGTGACCAAAAATAAAAAAATTGATAGGCAGGAGAGGAGGGAAAACCAGGGACTGAGTGATAGCAGGTTATGAGTGCATGATAAAAGCCACGGAGGAGCAAACAGAGCTGCTTTAGTCACTCATTACGCTGCAGACTGAATTAATGCGTGCTCGCCCCCTTTTGCAGCCAATCCAGAACTGCTTTCCATGCTCTCCCCAAACTAGACCCACACATTCCTACTAAACTCCTGGCCTGTCTCGGTACCCCATTCACTCCACTCCCTCAGACAGCTTCCAGAATGATAGCTGGACTTACACCCACCTGTCATAGTTCACACTGCCCCTCACTGCTCACGCCCCTCCAGCCCAGCTTTTTGTTTGTGCTGTGAATAACTGTTATTTAATAAAGACATGATCTGTGAAGGATAAGCAATCTTTATTTGTCTCTTGCACACGGTGGTTGCAGCTTACATTCATACACAGTGCAAGCTGGCTAGCAGTCACAGCATAGCACGGTGCTGTTTACAAAGACACCTTATTGGTGCTCATTGTCAAAACGGTTCCTGATTCGAATGGCCCCCTGTTGTGTCCCTCTAATAGCTCTGATATCTGGTTGTTCCTAGTCAGCTGCAAGGTGATCCGCCTCTGCGCTCCACCCAAGGGGAAACTTTTCACCTTTAGCTTCACAAATATTAAGGAGCACACAGCAGCGGCTATAACCGCCTCATTTAGACTCAATATTTTCCTCATTTAGATCTAGCCTGCCATAAAGGCATCACCAGAGAGCTTTCAATCTGCCAAACACACATTCAGTGATCATTTGGCACCTGCTCAACCTGTTATTGAAGTGCTCCTTGCAGCTATACATATAGTGCCTCATGAGCCATGGCAGTAAGGAGTAGGCTGTGTCTCCCCCGATCACTATGGGCATTTGAACATTCTCCATAGGAATCTTTTGGTCTGGAAACAAAGTCCTTGCTTGCAGCTTTCTGTACAGGCCAGTGTTTGTGAAGATGCACACGTCATGCACTTTCCCTGACCGTTCTGCCATGGTGATCCACAAGCACCTGCAGTATTATAGAGAAGTACTCCTTTCTACTGATGTACTCTGTTGCAGGATGGTATGGGGCCAAAATTGGGATATGTGTGTCATCTATCGCCCTGCCACAGTTAGGAAATCCCATCACTGAGACGCCATCCGCTATTTCACACACGTTTCCAAGACTCACAGTCCTTCATAACAGAATGGGGTTAATGGCCCTGCACACTTACGATAACACAATGCCTATGGTAGATTTCCCGATTCCAAACTGATTAGTGACAGACTGGTAGCAGTCTGGAGTTGCCAGCTTCCACACAGTGATCGCTATGCGCATTTCCCCCAAGAGGGCAGCTCTCATCCTGGTGTACTTGCGCTGCATGGCAAGGGTGAGCTCTGCACAGAAGTCCATGAAGGTGGCTTTGTGCATTCGAAAGTTCTGCAGCCACTGCTCGTCATCCCCGACCTGCGATCCCATCACTCAGTGCTTGTTTGACGCGCCCAAAACCAGCGGTGCACCATGTGCAGATGCTATGTGAATGCAAACAGTAATCCGGCGTTGTTTGTTTGCATGGCACACAGCAGATCAGGCACCTCAGATTCCTGTTCTGATTGGGAGCTTATGATATACTGCATGAGTAGCTGCAGTGTGTTCAGAACACTGACAACAACAGTGGAGAACAGTACAGGATCCATCCTTTTGGATAGAGATGGCAGGTGCTCAGGAAAACAGGGCCATTGAAAAATGCTGCAAAACGCAGTCAGAAACCCATGGAATGATGGGACAGAAATCACTGCATCATGGGACATTGAGCCTGCACTGTGATCCTCTCTATCTTCCCTCAACTCTTTGTGGCACAAGGTGGCGAGTTGCACAGTGGGATAGCTGCCCACATTGCACTGCTCTCACTGTTGATGCTAGAGCACCAACTGTGGACGTGCTTCGGCGACACGGTGAGTGCTGTGTGAACAGGGACAATCGTAGTTATAGCAATTTTTGGATCATCGCTGTAACTTGTGTCGACAACACTCTTTAGTGTACACAAGGCTTAAGTAGCCATGGGATAAGAAGGAAGGTCCTATCATGGATCAGTAACTGGTTGAAAGATAAGAAACAAAAGATATGAATAAATGGTCAGTTTTCACAATGGAAATATCTGAACAGAGGGATCACCCAAGGATCTGTATTGGGGCCTGTGCTATTCAACATATTCATTAATGAGCTGGAAGAAGGGGTGAACAGTGAAGTGGCAACATTTGCAGATGATATAGGAGTCATTATGCTTGCCATACTTCATTCAGATATCCTTCAATTAGAGAATCATCAGGCAGCTAGTTTTAAGCCTGCTTTATGGAGCAGCACAAAGTAGAAATAATGGGCTAATGAATTAGCACCCATTGATTAATTTAGCCCATACTTTTCAAGCTGCAGGATGACATATCTGTGCTGTTTGGGAAAGTTTCTGGCTCTTCTGGAAAAAAGAACACTGGGGTTCCTGGTAGTCTCCTGGGGAAGGGTGTGCTATCAGTTTGTAGAGGAACTTCAGAGTTGTATTTTTCTGTTATTGTTTTGTATTTGTTTTTGTTTTTTGTGATTATGTTCTCTTATCTGGACTATCTCACAAAGGACTTAGCTACACTTGGGTGAAATTCTGGACCCACTGTAATCAGTTGCAAAACTCACATTTACTTCAATAAGGTCAGGATTTCATCTTGGATTATGAGCCATCAATGTAGCTTCACTAGTGGAAACCCTAGATTCACTATGGTGTGGCACTATTTTTTTACTGGTGCAGACTGTGCTAGTCTCAAATTGGGCCAAAGTGCTCTGCTACAATTGTGCTTAACCATTATAAATTGTGGCTACAGCAAGAGTTTGGACTGGTGCAACTAGACTAGTGGCTAATAGCCCAGTCTACACAAGGCCTTACCTCATGCAGCTTTTAACTAGTTTTTTTCCTCCTGAAAGGGTGTAGAATAAAAGTGGGATTTTCAAAAGTATCCTGCATTGGCCTACTTGTATTCCCAACTGAAGTCAACGGTAACACACTCATTGATTTCAATGGGAGCAGAATTAGGCCATCACTTGGGTGATTTGTCTTAGCTTACGCGTGTTGCTGAAATAGTGTTGAACCTGTTGCTGACATTGTACACCCTACCTAAAGAAGTCCCTGATTCAGGAAAGCACTTAGGCCTAGATCCTGAAAGGTATTTAGATGTCTAACTCCTGTTGAAATTAATGGGAATTGGGTGCCTAAATACCTCTGAAAATCTGGGCCTTAAACATGTACTTAAGTCAAGCCCTATTCTGGACAGCACTTAAGTATGTGTAGTATACTTATGTTAAGTAACTTTAAGCATGTACTTATGTTCCATTGGCTTCAATAGACTAGAGTTAGACCAATTTAAGCATGTGCTTAAAGATAATGCTTGAATGCAAAGATTAGTTATTTAAGGTTTAATGCAAGAAGACCTTAATGTATCAGACGTTCTCCAGGGCTCTGCTGCATATTCTATGCATGAACCTTGTACTTTTGCCAGTATAGGGAGCTAAGGGGAAGGAGAGAAGAGAAAGTTATTGATTGATTTATAAAGCACCATCAGGGAGCCACACTAAATAAACATCAAAATTATATGGAATCAAGTGTAGTTAGAAGAGAGACATTCTTTAAGTCTTACCTTAAAACTATGCAGTCCCAGTTACAAAGATCAAATGACACCATGTGAGCAACAGAAAAGTTGAGTCACTTGTGAAATTTCTGCTGCAAAGAAACACATTAGCGTGTAACTCTAGTAGTGCAAATCTCTTTATGTCCTAAAAGTTCCATCTGCTTCCCAAATAAGACAAGCATATCTCATTGTCATTAAAGGCATAGCAATTGACATTAGAGAATTTGTAACAGGGCAATGTTTTCTTTAGCTCAAGATTATCCACATTGGAATTCAGATTTAGTTTACATAACATGAGGTGAAATTCCCCCCATACAGAGGGCAGCACAAGAAATAAGAAGCTCAGCTAAAAAATCACCAGAATAATTTTAAAAAACCCATACATTAAATAAAAAGTTTTTCAGTTAAGAAAAGCAAAATTAAAAAAATGCTTTCAAGCTTTTGCAATTAAGTGATCCAAGGCCTACTGACTTCAGAACTTCAGCAATTTGTCCACACTTCTCTCTGAGGGTATGTCCACACTGCTGGTGAGTTGGGGATTGATGCAGCGGGATTGATTTAGCGGCTCATGGAAGCTCACGCAATTGATCCCGGAAATGCTCTCCGGTTGATGCGATTAAACCACCTCCCCAGAAGGAGTAAGGCTGTGTTGACCGTTCAGTGAAGACACCATGGTACAGCAATGTAAGTAAGTCGATGAAAGGTATGCAAGCAATTTTATGTAGCTTGCGTATCTCCTGTTGACTGCCAGTGACAGTGTAGACCAGGCCTGATTCACAATTTGTTTTTCTTCCTCATTATATTCTGCATTTGCTGGACTTTAATGAGCTGCAGGTGGCTTATGATAGTTTTGGAAAAATATTCTACTAATAATTTGGGCCAAAAGTTTCAGCTCTCATGAAAGTTAATTGGAACTGCTGGGCATTCAGCACCTTTGAAAAAAAGCAGGGCACTTTTAAGGTGCCTAAATATAGATTTAGGAGGTTAACTTTAGCCACCCCAATTTGAAAATGTTGGCCTCAGTTTATATCAATGTATTTTTCATTGTTTCTGTTCCCACAGTGTTAACACATGAAGGCATCTGCATGACAACAAACGGCTTCATTCTGTGGCATTGGAGTAAATAGAAATTTTATCATTCACTTCAGTGGAAGCAGGATTGTGACCAAAGTCTTTGTTGCTGTTTTTTTAATAAGTGCATGGATCAGATGAGGTCTTTATTTCAGAAGACCAGGAGGATTTCAAATTTTGTTTTCTGAGTGGGTGAAATCACTAGACTAGGACTCAGGAGTTGGGGTTGAGTTCCCAGCTCCACTAAGTTTCCTGTGGGACCTTGGGTAAATCACTTAATCTCTTTGTGCCTCAGTGCTCTTTCTGTAAAATGGGGACAATAGCACTGTCTTCCATCTTTTGCCTGTTTTATCTATTTAAATTTTAAAATAATCTGAGCAGGGACTGTCTCCCTCACTGTTTATTTGTACAATGGCTATCACAATGGGGCCCTGACATAGGTTGGGGTTTCTAGAAGCTACCATATTAAATAATAATAAAAGCATCTATTGTTCAGGAGAGGGTCATGTCTTATCTTCTATATCTCTAAAGAGCCTAGCACACTTTGAAGCACTATATGAATAACAAATCATAATAATCTGAATCTTCCTAAAGATGAAGAAAAAAAAGTGAAAATAAAAGCCCATAATCAGAAATTTGTAAGAACCTGGAATCCACAACTACTATTTTCTGTCACTCCAGAGATCACTATGAGACAGTAATCAAACACAGCTACTCCAGCATGCAGAGTTCTTATCTGTCTTGACAACCATTTTTATCGCCTCCAAGGGAAAAGGTGGCAAAATCAATCAGAAAAACACTGTATAATCAATTCAATAAAATGTATTAATATCAAAACCTTTGGCAACGCTCCTAAAAAAGGCTATCCAAGTTCTTGGGAGAGGATTAGTGTACTCTTTCTACTTTCAAACCATTTCCAATATTTCATTTTTTGCCACTTGAAATAGTAATCAACTTCAGAAGCAGTTTGAAGATAATTTTGTCCAGTTTTTATTTTCTCTTGCTTTTCCCATTTTAGAGAATCTGAAGGGATATTTTTTTCTCAGTTCTGAAAGGTCTGGTAGATGCTTTGAATACCTATGAAATAGGGGCATCATTAAAAACCCAGTTTTAACTCCAACATTCAACAAACTTCAGTGGGAGTTGGGTGCTTAACTCAGTGATGGAGCTACAGGTGGGTCTGGATGGGCCATCGCCCACCCACTTTGAAAGCAGACCCACCCAATTGGTTGCAGAGGTTCTTCTGCCGACACTCCACTTAACTTACCTTAGCAATTGGAGAACCAGTTGCTAAAATTGCTTATTATAAGCAGAGTGTCGGCAGCAGCTTAGCCGGGAGCCGCGCTTTCACTTGTTTTTTGGCCGGTCGAACTTATGCCCACCCATGTCAACCACAGGCCCTGCCAAAAAATCACTTCTGGCTATGCCCCTGGCTTAACTCCCTTAATTGCCTTTGAAAATCCCAGGGTGAATAACTTAAAAAATATACCCTAAAAACATATGTCAGGAGTTTGTGTTTTTAAGCACTGAGAAACTGTGGTGATGAATGCTACAGCAAAACCTTAGGTAGGTAGGTAGATAAATAATTTTTAAAATTTAAGTGCTGGAAAAATGAAAACTTGTCTTCCCTTTAAATGGGTTTGCAGTGATTAGAAAAATCTGTTGAAGCTGATTTGTGATGTGCAGTTTAATGAGAGCCCATCATACTAAAGAGCTGAAAGTACTTAATTATACATAAACCATATAGCACTTTTCATCTTCAACGTTCTTTACAAATATTAACTACTTAATCTTCAGCACCCTTAAGAAATTGGTAAGAAATACTTTTACACTAATTCTGAATGTGGGAAATTGAGGAAAGAGTGGTTAAGCCCCCCCCCCCCCCCCCCCCCCCCCCAGCTGCCATTTCTTTCCAGCTGAGTACCACCTTTCTGCTCATTGGAAAATTAATTGTGAATATTTAGAGTGCCCACTAGGAGGCACAGAGCAAAGAGATAAGAGTCTGTGTCAACAGGGAATAAAGTCAATCTGGCATTGACCACAATTATCTACATGGTGTCAGAGTGGGATCAGATAAAGACCCAACAGACCATAGAACACTCCTGGAAAAAGGGACAAGGAGAAAAGGAAAACAGATAAGCAAGCCCCCCAGCCCAGCCAGAACAGCCAAAAAGCTTCACAGAGCTAGCAGCAGAACAGGCAGAGATGAGGCCTGAAAACTAGAGCCCAAAAAGAACTGCTGTGGCAAGTCCAGGTTGCAACAGAGAGTGAAGGAAAAGAAAGGAAGGGATATTGAAGCTAAAGCTAGGCCCAAAGCAACATCAATTTGCTTTCTTAAAGGGCCACACCACGTCACTACATATAGAGGCAACAATGAAAAACTGGGAGATCTATAATCTGGTAAAACAGCAGAGATGGCTACAACTGACCCAGCCTTTTTCTAAATACAAACCTCAGCAGAACTTGATTTCCAGCACCCAGAAGGACGCCCACTCTGGGTAAGGAGATTCCAGAGGTTCCATCGAACTCGTGGTTCCATTGAACAGTATGGTGTTTCAATCACTTGTGCACCTTTCCATGTAGACACTTCCCTAGTTTGCTTATGAGAATGCGGGACTGTGTTAGAAGCCTTACTAAAATCAAGATATATCACATCTACTGCTTCACCCACCCACTAGGCCAGTAACACTGTCAAAGAAGGAAATTAAGTTGGTTTGGTGTGATTTTTTTCTTGGTGGCTTTTCCATGGTGGCTATTCCTTATCCTTAAGTGCTTACAAATTAATTGTTTAATAATTTGTTCAGGTGTCTTTCCAGGGTCTTGAAGTTAGGCTGACTGGTTTATAATTCCCTGTGTCCTCTTTGTTCCTCTTTGTTAAGGATAGGTATTATGTTTGCCCTTCTCCTGTCGTCTAGCACCTCAGATTTCATGTCATCAGTTATTAGCACCCCTTCCCTGCTAAGTAGAGGACCTACACCTTCTTTTGTCTCTCTCTTGCTCCAAATATATTTAAAGAATCTCTTCTTGTTGCCTTCTATGTCCCTTGGTAACTTATTTTGTGCCTTAGCCTTTCTTATTTTGTTCTTACATGCTTGTGCTATTCTTTTGTACTCCACCTAAGCAATTTGTCCATGTTTCCACTTTCTGTAGGATTCCTTTTTGATTTTCAGGTCATTAAAGAGCACCTGATGGAGCCATATTGACCTCTTAGTATTCTTCCTATCTTTCCTTTGCATTGGAATGGTTTGCAGTTATGCCTTTACTATTGTCTACTTAAGAAACTGCCAGCTCTCCTGAGCTACTTTTTCCCTTATATTTTCTTCCCAATGGACCTTACCTACAAGTTCTCTGATTTTGTTAAAGTCTGCTTTTTTGAAGTCCATTGTCCTTATTCTGCTGCTCTCAGTCCTTCCTTTCCTTTGAGTCATGAAATTCAGCACTCTGAAATTCATCATTTCATGATCACTTTCATGCAAATTGCCTTCCATCTTCAGATTCACTACAAATTCTTCCCTTTGGTTACATCTTCCACTTTCTAGAATAAAAAGTTGCCCCAATACATTCCAACAACTAATTGGAAATTTTGTGTTTTGCCATATTACTTTTCCAACAAATATCTGGGTAGTTAAAGTCCCCCTCCCATTATTATCAGGGCTTGTATTGTGGATATGTCTGTTATTTGTTCTAGAAATGCCTCATCCATCGCCTCTTCCTGATTTGATGGTTTATAGCAGACCCTGACCATGACATCACTCCTATTTTTTACTACTTTTACCCAGACACTTTGAACTTGTCTGTCTTCCTCTTCCTCTGGACCTCGGAACAAGTCTATATATTCTTGATGCAGCAGTCCTCCATTTTTACTCTGCCTGTCCTTTCTGGACAAGCTATATACCTCTCTATACTAGTATACCAGTTATGAGATTTATCCCACCAAGTTTCTATGATACCAGTTAAATCATAATTTGGCCTATGTACTAACATTGCCGGTTCTTCCTATTTCCTCATACTCTTTGCATTTGTGTATCAATATCTAAGATGTTGAGCAGATTCCCCCACTCATTTCCCTCTTGTTGCTCCAATAATCCTCTGTAATATTCCATTTCCCCCAACAGCCGGCACCATCTAACCCTCTTTTAAAGTCTCCTTTTTTATTCTTACCTGTGTTCTTTTGTCATCTTCCCCCTTTGAACCTAGTTTAAAACCCTCCTCAGTAAGATGGCAAGTCAATGCACGAAGAGGGTCTTCCATCTTGGTCATTTGGACTCGATCTCGCCCCAACAGACTTTCTTTTCAGAACAGCATCCCTCGGTCTAGGAAGTCAGTGCCCTCCCATTGACACCATCTCTGCAGCCATACATTCATCTCCAGGATGTGTATTTCCCTGCCTGGGCCCTTATCCTCATCTGAGAGGATGGACAAAAACACAAACTATGCCCCTGACTTCCTCACCCTCACTCCTTGAGCCCTGTAGTCACTGCTGAGCCGCTCAGGATCACACCTGGCAGTATCATTAGTTCTTATGTGAATGAGCAGCATGGAATAGTAATCAGAGGGATGGATGAGCCTTGGCAACCTTTCTGTAATGTCTCAGACACAGGCTCCAAGCATGCAGCATGCTTCCTGGGACAGCACACCCCCTTCACCTCTCTGCCTTGCTTTTTCCCATCTGTGAAATAGATCTAATAATACTTATGCAAACCTTCCAATTGCATTGAGTGTGTTAACAGTGGCTTAAACAAGAAAAGTGTTTAAGGCATTGGCATTAATGGCAAACTTGGGAAACATTGCATTGGTTGTAAGACCCAGTGGGTAAGGCCTGATATTTTGATACACACAGCTCTATAATAGTGTTTCCCCCTTAAGATTACTTTGTAACCTGAGAACCTTTCTGAATCAGTCCATAGTACACAAGTATTTGCAGAGTATAAACCAGCTGCTGGAGCTCTGCCAATGAGATAGTGTTGGACTGTGTTCCCAGAGTCATTCCTGGATTGATTTACCACCAAGCAATATCCACCCTTTTCAACTATATTGGGAGCAGTCATGGCTTTTGATGCTGTTCCTGCACAGTACTTCATAAGCAATACTTTTGGAATGATGCTGCAAGGTCTTCAGTGCCAGCTGGTTGATGCTATGTCATTCCTGGAAGTAACACCTTCCATAGGCAATATTATTTGAAATGACTTCACTGTGGAATATGCCAGCATAAGCATAAGCTTTTCTTGACTGTGGCTGTCGGGAAGCAGCAGAGAATTGAACACCCTTGCATGACTTGTGTATCCTGAGGTACAGTTTCTATCAGCATCAACATATGGCCTGAATCTCATCTACCCTAAGACCACTTGACAGCGCTCTAGTGGTATAATGGGGTCATAAAGTGGAGGCAACTTATTAGAGCTTGTCAGAATGTTTATGACTAAATGTATTTTGGTTGAAATATGCTATTTCATCAAAACTGAAAGATTTTATAGGCACCTATCAATTGTGACAACGTTTTTGATAGGAAGGTTATGAGGTCCAGAACTCTCTGGTCACTTCTGACCAGTGATAGATTGAGCTCTGCATCTGATTCACAATCTGCAAAAAAAAAAAAAAAAAAAAAAAAAAAGTCAGGGGAGCAGCTGTCTGCAGCTCAAAGCTAAGGATAGGATTTGGTCACGGATTCCATGACTTTCTGGGACCTCCGTGACTTCTGGGGTGGGGTTGGCACAGCCGGGCTGGCCGCCAAACAGCTGGTTGGCAGCCCTGGGGCTGCTGCTGCAGGTGCAGTGCAGATGCAGATACACATAAAAGACAGAGTACAGATAGTGGGTTGGATACAAGTTGATTCTGGTGGCTGTGGATCGGCTGCAGATCCACATTTTTGTACTGGCCCAGGGCTCTAGAGATAGAAAGAGAAATAAAAAAGCTGACTTTTTCAATTTGGAAATGAACAGTTCAACACAATTCAGTTTTGTGACAATGTTGGAAAGGTTTTGGGTTTTTTTCCAATGCAGAACGAAAACAAATTTGGAAACCTCAAAAGCTGTCCTAAATTAGAACTGTTGTCCTTCTGGCCAGATCAACAAGTTAAAACACCCCTGTTTAAGGTGCTTTTTACATGACTAGAATGGTATAAATGATAATCAAACACTAAATGTACAGCACCCAGCACAAGAGGGCCCCGATCCCAACTGAGGTCTTTACATGCTACCCTAATATAAATATTTGCTACTCTTTCCTGCTGTACCTTATGCTTTCTGTGCGAAGTAATGTGTAAAGGAGTCTAGCTGAGATGCTAGCATGGAACATGCTTAGAATCAAAGCAAAATAAAGATCACTGCAACAAATAGTGCCTGCCTGACACATCTGCAGTTCCAGCATACTGTAACCCAAGGAAGACAGCAGATACCAGGTGCTGTATTCTTTTTTTCCAATCGCATAACTTTTGTGCATAGGAATTTATTGCTTGAGAAAGATGCTTCCTATTTAACTTCCTGTTTAGGGGGAAAAAAGACTCCAACAGTGTCTTCCCGTAAGTGCAGCATTGATCACCCCTCTGAAGAGGGGATAGACCAAAAAGGAACTAGGGTCAGCCAATTATAGGAGAAAAATATATAACACAGGGACAGGTGTGGGGCAAAATAATGAGGAATTGAATGAGGGTTTTAGTCTTGTGGCTGGAGAGGAAAGGTTGGATCTTAATGATGTTATGTAGGAGGTAGCAGGAAGATTTAGACACAGCCTGAAAGTGCAGTACTAGAGAGAGTGCTGAGTAATTGATGATGGCCAGTCACAGGCCTGAGGGAACAGGTGTTCCCACACTGCCCTGCACATGTACCTCAACATCTAGGAGGATTCTACTGAGCCTGCAGATTAGGTCCAATAATAGTGGTAGACTTTGAGATGTGGACAGCTGTTCACTGGGAAGTGCTCTGAGACCAACACAGCTCATTCTACACAGGCCATCAAAGAGAGATTGGAGGGTCGCTCTTAGTCACTGCTTACTGCCGAGATAGAGTTGAGCTGGTGTGCTAGAGAGGAAAGGCTCTGTTTCCTGTTACAAATGTGCTGAGCCATCCTGTCTCCCTTGTAACTTTTATGTGCATTTTTCATTTACTTTGAATTGAAGCATACACTCTTGTCTGAATTCCAGTCCGCCTCTAATGCGTAAATGTTAGTTGGTTTTAACTATTTTTGTTTATAGCCCTTTTTATCAGTCGGATGGATATGACAACAGAGGCATATGCAATGCTTTTATCCAAAAAGATGCCAGTGAATTATCTGGTTGCATTTTTATGTGAGAGCTTAGACAGAGTTACTAGATTTGAAGAAGTGAGGGATGCTTAGTAAGTCAGCGATGCTCCATCGTCTTTGCTTCATGTAGTGAAATCCACCACATCCTTGATCTAATAATGATAATTTTTATCTGCCAACGTGTGGGAGAAGAGCCAAACAGCATCCTGTGACACACTGGCATCCCAATGGGACTCAGGCATAATCATTTGAACTGAGGGCTGGTTATCCAGATCAGGCATAATCATTTGAACTGAGGGCAATTGGTACCCTGTGGAAATGCTGAGGGTAATATAATATAAGAAATGGGGGGAAATAGAGTGGTCTGAAGAGATGAGGAAGAAATAATTATACAGCTGGAGTAGTAAAAACCATAAAACAATATACAGGATCTGATTCACTGTTACTCTGCCAGAGGATTAAACCACAATTAACCATGGCATTTTTTTAACGGAAAAAATTTCCTTTAGGATGCTGGGAATGATTTTTAGTTACTAACTTTTTATTTAAGATACACGGAATTGTCGACAATACAGTTTATTTCCTTAAATCAAATTTGAGTTTCTTGTCACCACCTTCAGTGTTATATAACTCTCTCCCTCCCTCCTCCTCATCCTTTGTCATGCTTCCCATTGTCTCCTTATCCTCTCTTTCTGCCCATGTTCCTAGACTTGCCCTTCCAATTGTCAGCTTCCAGTATGGTTACCTCCATGCATGGTCTGACCTCATCTGCAAGGCCCCTATCCTGTTGACATTTGAGTTCCTCTTAAAGATCCACTTCTGCCATGCTGCATAACAGTGAATTGAGCTGACTTGCATATAAATACATTGCCTGCTGATGTTCCCTTTTCTCTGGCCCTCTAACTATTTGTTTTTTCTTTAAACTATGGGCTCCTAGAAGCAGGCACTGTCCCTTCTTGAATGTCTGAAATGTATCTAGCATGTCATAGGCACTATCATCAGCAATTAGTAAGTTAATAATTATGAAAGGAAATTATAACACCATCATAAAATTAATACAATAAATGGTAAAATAAATAATAAGAAAAATACAACAATGAATAAAGTTGTAAGAAAGATAAGTATAAAACAAACCTTAGTTGAGCAACAGCTTAACTAGATACCCATACCACTTTTCTCAGGGTTCTTTTAATCTTAGTTGCTTAATTAAAGGAAAGGATTCGAGTTTAATTTAGTTTTATAGACTTTTATTAAATATTCTTAACACCAGTAACTAATAGTATAGGATATAAGATGACAAAAATAGTATTGGGCTATGATTTGGCTAACAACCCACAAAATAGGTCAATATAACCACTCATGTTGTCAGAATCAAATTACACAACCACAACAGAAAATAACGTACACAATCACTATTTTGGGAAGGTGACTTTGTTTAGGTTTTTGACAAAGAATCCCTCAGAACAGGGCCTCAATTTTGCCAGTTGGTTATCAGGTCTGGTGTTGCCAACACTATAGAGGAAAAAAACAATCCAAAGCTAAAGCAAAAGGCAATTTGATCAATTAATTACATGCCAGTTACTGTTCACAGCAGGAACGGTCACAGAAACACAGGTGAAGATAGACATGACTATAATATTTTCCTGGCATTCTAGCAGGCAATCAGAATTGATGGAAAACAGAAAGAGGCACTTAAAGGTAGCTGAGAGAGGAACTTGATATCACCAGGAGGACTCCCAGGTAGCTGACCCAGGACCTTAGTCTTCTCTCTTCCAGGTGTCTTCAGCTTTCAGGAAGCAGTGTGCCCTTTTATCCCTTTTCTGCTGGGTGGTCCAACTTGTTTCCTCTTTTTGGAGATGCTGGTGTGGACCAATCAGAAAAAGATTCAAAATGTCCAGTCAAAATGAGAGTTGTTCTTTCTCATCATCCACTCAGAGAACGAGGCATCATCTTTGAGATCTTGCAGCCGAGACTAGAATTTTCTAGTTTCTTTGTGCAATACATTTGGTCACACAAGCTCGTATAAGACATGTTAGGCTATAGTTGTTGGCACAACCATCTTGGGACATACACTGAACGCTGATTGATTAGCTCTGATCAGCCAACTTACTTCTGCAAGTCATTTTCCGTAGCCTCATCTGTGGTGCATTCCTTGATTAATTTTTCAGTTATACTTGCTCAAGTTGCAGTTTCTCCATCAACACTCTGCTAGCTACTGAAATGTCCAGTTAAAAGTCATACAGTTTATACAAAATCTTTCCATATTCTTTGATGCTCTTTACACTTATTTTAACAGTTCATTATAAAAATCCAAAGTCACTTCAAGAAACTGTTGTACTCCAGCAGGCTGGAACAGCTGTATAAATCTTCCATTCCTGTTCCTGTTTTAACAATGGTAGGAATCTTGGTACGTATGGCTGAACTGAGTCTGTGCATTATTAATCAAACACTTACATTTTTTATTATTCTACTCTTTGATCGAGTGTCCTTATAAACATACTAATTGGTCTCAGTTGCTTTTTATTTACTACCTCTTTCAGCGCTGGTGTATTTCACTAACTACAAAATTCCATATAAACACAACCATTTCTTTCCTAACAGGATTGCCTGTGAGGTTCTAAACCCTGTCATTAAAGTTTACAACATTTTGCCCAAAGCTATATCATTTATAGTTGAATGCCCTTTTATACATGTAACTTCATTTAATCACAATATTAGATTCCATCAAGTTTCCTATTTTTCACTACTTTACCTGGCATATTATATTGTATCTTGATTTTTATATATATTTTAAAAATTCATTCATGCACAGATGGGGAAAAAAGGGGAAATCTCTTTTAGCTGCCCCAGCAAGAAGCTCTTATGAAAGACTGCAGCAACTCTGAGTTTTCTCAGACAGTCTGAAGAAATCTTGCCATTAGACTGTGGGTTTTTCTCTCAACCTTCTGGGCTATGTTTACTAAACAGCATTGATGCCTGGACAATTCTTAAGTAGTAATAACTCATAACTGTGGGGCCTTAGTTATGACAGACAGAATTAATTATTTAATTAATTTAAAAGAGCTCTATGCATGGAATATAGAGCAGAGTAGAGATAGTGTAGATGCTGAGTTCTAATAAGCATATACATTGTTATTATAAAATGTATATCATTTAAAAAATCTACTCCTTCCACTTGGTCTATCTTTTTCATATAGTTCATTTGTTAATCTAATAACAGCCATGAATCATTCAATTTGTCTTAGTTCTTTTAGCTTTGTCAACCATATCTTTATAGTTTGGAATTGGTTTTTGCAACCATGGTAATGAAGTAAATTTACTGGATGATCAACATGTTACATAAACTTCCTGAAGACATAAAAGTCTTGTTTTTAATACTTCTTGCTAAAAGACAGATTCATTAGTTATACTACGGGGGACTGATCCACCACGGTCTTGTGCACTGTTATGCTGGTGCATTTCCATAGCTCTTTCATGAAATTACACTGGCATAAAGATGGAATAAGGGCTTGTCTACATGTGAAGTCCATCTGGAATAAAGTAAGGTATGAATTTAAAGTGAATTAACTATTCCTGCTTTCTCTCAACCAAAAAGAAAGTTGGTTGGCATGCATTTAACTCTACAAAGGATGTCCTCCGAGGAAAATCAATAAGGCAACATGTGCCAACCTCTTCAACTTAACAGTATTGCTGGCAATGTTGTATGGCAGCAAAACATGGGCGCTGACAAAGATAGAAGAGAAACAACTGCCCCTCATGGAGAAGGTGATGGAGAGAAGAATTCTGGGGCTATCATCAATGACCAAATCCCCAATGAAGTGATCAGACTGCAGCGTGGAATGCAGGACATTGTTGTTGAAAGCAGGTACAATGAAATGTGATGGGCTGGGCATATAGCTAGGCTTAGTGGCAATCGATGGACTGCAGCTGTTGCTAAGTGGTACCAAGGGGAATGGAAACAACCATTTGGCCGACCTCCAAAGAGATGGGAAGATTTTGTCATGAAAAGGCATGGCTGCACATGGAGAAGGAAGGCCAGGATAAAAGAAGAATGGAAAACATGTAGTTGGCACAATCTCTATCAGGGCTGAAGGACCAAACAATCAAGGTGATAAAAGGTGAACTATTGCTGATTAACTCCATATATGGACTCTCTTGTTCTGAATTAGCTTAATTCAAGGTGGTAGTAAGTCAGGCCCTAAATACGCAATTCTTCAAACACTGTCCACTGGATGCACTACTTAATTACTTAATTTCATTGAACTAAATGGGACATTGATGCCATGGGAGTACTCATATTAGTAAGCATCCAAATGCCAAGTTATCAGAAGTCTCAAACATGTCCTTAACTTTAAACATGTATTTAAGTCCCTATGACTTAAGCATTCCCTTAAAAGCTTTGCTAGATATGGATGAACTTAAGCACATACTTAAAGTTAAGCATGTGCTTAAGGACTTTGCTGACTCTGACCTATGCCCAGTGTAATCCTTCCGCCAGGCAGAGCCAGCAGCAGCAAAGGGCTGGGTTCTGTATCTAGGGGTCCCTACCAATGATACAACAACAAACCAGCTTGAGCCCCCACCCAGTCACCTGAGAAATCACACACTACCTCCTGGCGCCCCCAAAAGGCAATACTTCCCCTCTCGCAAGCACAGAGTCAGAGTGTAGAAAGTAAACCTTTTAATAAAAGGAAAGAAGTAACACAGCACTGGTTTTGGAATCAGTGCAAACAGAATTCATGAGCTCAATGAGCTGAAACCACCCCAGAGTATGGGGGCGTGTCTTCACCTCTCCCTTCTTGCTTTCCCCTGTACTGACTGCCATAGTTGCAGTGTCCACCTCTCAGCTGGGGGCTCAGCCAGTCCCCTTCTGCAGGCTCCTGCCGGACATGGGCTTGACCAGGCCCTCTCCGCTGCTGCCTCCTGCCACCTCTGGGCCTTGTCAAGTCCCTGCTACTGGCTCCCGCCATCTGCAGGTGCTGCCATCTGCAGGCATCGACCGCTCCTGGCTCCCGCCATCTTTAGACTCCCGTCGTCTGCAGGCGTCAACCGCTCCTGGCTCCTGCTGCAGGTTGTCAGTCAAGGTTTCACAGTTCCTTTAGTGATTTCAGCTCTTAGTGAATTTCAGCTTTCAGCTCATTGGAAAACCTTCTGCTGACACAGGAGCAATGTCCCTGCTTTTAGCAGAATAAAAGACTACAAGAGGAATCATTAATTCTACCTTGTAACAGTGGAAGGAGATAGTCAATCCATGCCTGAGGGTAGCCCTTTGCCACAACTAGTGCAATCTCAACAGGAGACTTCTCACCCTCTCCCTGCTGCCCTTACAATGCTGAAACATCCATCCACCACCCTTTTTGGGCTGTTTAGATGAGAGTGAATTTTTTGTCAGAACAGGCTAAACGCAGATCTGATGCTATTTGTTCATACAATCAAAGGACAACATTTCATTACTCCTGCAGTTAAGACAAAAGTGATTTGTAACACAGTACCAGACATTTCCCATCATGCTCAGCATCTAGTGTGCTTATGCAATATGCTGAGTACTTAACTGTACTCATGCAAATACAAAGCGCATGCAAATAAATTGCGCCCCTTTCAGCTGCTGAGCAGGGGGGGAGTGCCACTCAGACCTTGTTTACACCAGTAATAAGTGTTGCAGGACTAGACTTTACGAGCCTGATTCACCATTGCCATACATCTTGTACAGTTATTTTCACCAGTGTAAAGTGATTGCAAAGTGAGTTCTGGTTTGGGACTCCTCCCAAAGTAAAGTACTGCTCAGTCTGAGTAAAGGTGACAGAATCTGTCCCTATGTCATTTACCAGGAGATGTGCATACATTTAATTTTATTAAACATGTTTTGTAGGGGAAAAATAATAATTCTTTTAGCCTGAATAGGTTGTGTGTGTGTGGGTATGAAAACGTGTGTGTGTACACGTACACACACTCATGCACACACACAGAGAGTCTGTTTCTAGCAACTGGTTTTCAGTGAAATATCTGTTTGTACTTTCACTCTTTTCTGTAATGAAACTAGCCCATACAGCAAACAGAACAAAGCCAGTGGGATGTTCTTTGGAAAAGCAATTATGCTTTTTAATGGTCAAATAGCCAAGTGATATCAAGTTACAGGTAAATGGGGCCTTGATCCCGTTTCAGTAAATCAGAAATTGTTTTTGGTCAGTTAAGTAGCTATGACCTATTATCTACTAACATTAAGCGGACATTCTGGTGAGGTCCTGAACGAGGGAAAAGGGCTCAGGGGAAAATCAGAGGCATATCTTTTACTTGCCAGTAGAATCCTCCCACCTCCAACCAACCAATACTCAAACAAAATAAATCAGAAGACTAGCCAAGGTCCTTACAAGCAAATAATGAGATTCACATGTTGTTATTAGCTGTGCTTTGGCACCACGCCTCTTGGGCTTGAGTCCAAAGCAAATTGTTAGACATGAAGTATACCTCTCTCTAGTCTCACAGAAATATATGTTTGACTGCAATGAAGACTTAGAGAGTATGCATGTTCCACCATTTGTCTAGTCTGCAAAACCCTGGTTTGATGCATTTTTAACCTGGCTTCTTTCACTTGCTTTTACTCTTTTCTCCTTAATTTGGCAGTTTGATGCTTTGAAGCAAACTTCCTCCAGCTGGACAAGGGAGCTAATAATGGTCACCTTTGCAACTCTATTCTCATTTTACTTTGGCTGATTTAATGTAGGTTTTGTATATGTAATTATTATTATAAAAGAAAGTTATATAGGTCACAACATCAAGCACTTGAAAATGCTATTTACAGTTGCACTGGACAGGACATTATCATATCTATTGGACCATACTGAGAGCTAGCAGAGCCAAGTTCATAGGATGCAAGTGAAGAGCAATTGTTTGCTAATGTGTTTTCAAAGCATCACTGTTTGAGTTGTGTCTGCCAGTGTTATCTTCTCCAGTGTGTTAGTCTTTGTGATTGGAGGATGGAACTATGGGGTGAGCTTCTTGTCCCCAAAGGACTACAACTGTCTTTCATGATGGACAGATTTCCCTTTGCGGCGGCCTGAGGCTTAGATACAGACTGCCTGATATTTTTCAAATTGGTTTTCCTTTAATTACTTATTTCAGGATGATATAAAACTTCTGAATTTTGCAATTATTAACTCATCATTTGTTTGACCTCTTTTGTTCAGGAGATGGGGGCATTTTGTAAAAGAAAAATCAATAATTTGTTTTACTCCTTTAAAAAAAAAAAGAGAGAGAGAGCGAGAGACCCTCACTGGTAATTTGCTCAAGTATAGCAACGAGCACTGACTACAGTCTCTCAAACATGTAATATTTCTCAGGGTTAGACTCACCCACACACTCAGCAAACAAAAAAAATTGAGTAACACAAATACACATACATAATATACATACATCTGCAAAATGACACAGAGGCGAACAAACCAACACAAAATGTTAGCAGAAAAGGCTTCACTTCACAGAAAAGTGAATCATATTTTGGAATTATTTCTAGGGGTCCCTAGAATGAAAAGACTTACTCAAGTTGCATGACTTATTATCAGAGAAAAGAGTCTGACAACACTAGAAACAGGCATATATTTATCATGTCACACAATTTCCCTGTGTCACTTTTCTATGGTCGTGATCTGCGTCTGTTTACATGCACAGACAACATGGGCATCAGCTTAATCACATGCTTGTGAAATCAAAAATTTGCCTGTTGAGCTCAAGAAACAGCTTCATTTGCTCAGCCAGTAGAGGGAACTGCTAATCAGGAGTAATTGCGTGAGCAGGTCTGATATGTACTTTGTCCAGTACAGTATATATCCAGTAAGTTATGGTTTGATACAGGAATGCAAGGTACTATGTGTCAGACTATAAATCATTCAACCTGCCTTCCATTAATTCCCTCCACAATGCCCGTGCAGACCTTGCATCTCCTTTCAGTCTAACTAGTATAACTCCCTTCTCTAGGGCCTCCTGCCACATGCAATGGCATTCCTGTATCTCTGCCTCACTGAGCATTCAGTTCATGTCAAGTCTCAGCTAAATTATACTGTCTTGTTTTCTCCTTTTTTTCTCTTATTTTCCTCTCCCTCTGCTACTATTCACATCTGTAACATGTTTTAGAAAACAGTTTGTATATAAAAAGGAGTCAAATCTTGCAGTTCTTATTTGAGCAGAACTCACAGTAAAATCATATGGACTTCTGATGACAGAGCATAGGACTGGGGTGTAAAGTCGTAACGCTTCCCGTGAGGCACCTCATTACCAGAAAACTTGCCTGGGCCTGCTGGGGACAGCTCCCCAACTCCACCAGCCATGGACAACACAAGCATGCCCTGTGAAGCTGGCTGACAAGATGCCGGCTCATGCCAAGGCCCTTGTGCCTCACTTAATGCTAACAAGTGCATAGCTGGAAACCAGCCTGGCTCACCTGCGCGTTAGCATTGTTAGAATAGACATTAAGTTGATGAGAATGTGTTTAGTGTTTAGACATGATGAAATGCTTGTGGGATTCTGCATGTGTTGGTCTCACTGATAACATCTGTAGCCCAGGGTATAAAATTATATTGAGTGTTTGCATTGTAAACCTCTGTAATGATGTAACACAACAAACAGGAAAGAAGCATTAATTAGTGTAACGTGCTAGTCCTGCACACAAGAAGTCCCATGGAAATCATATGAGACATTGTGAAATATCAAAAGACAAAGACTTTGTTGACTCCCCCCAACCCACACACAAACACACCAATGAAGAGGAGACAGGAGCTGCGACACTTGTTCTACCAGTTTGAAGTCTGGGGGAAGGGAATAAAAATCCCTGACCAGAAGGAGCTGCATCCTAGAATCAGAGAAGTGTAGGACTGGAAGGGACCTTGAGAGGTCTTCTAGTCCAGTCCCCTGCACTCAAGGCAGGACTAAATATTATCTAGACCATCTCTGACAGGTGTTTGTCTGCCCTGCTCTTAAAAATCTCTAATGATGGAGATTCCAATACCTCTCTAGGCAATTTATTCCAGTGCATAACTACCCTGAGAGTTTGGAATTTTTTTCCTAATAGCCCACCCAAACCTCTCTTGCTGCAATTTAAGCCCATTGCTTCTTGTTGTATCCTCAGATATTAAAGAGAACAATTTTTCTCCCTCCTCCGTGTAACAACATTTTATGTACTTGAAAGCTGTTATCATGTCTCCTCTCAGCCTTCTCTTCTTCTACATACTCCTACATACTCTTCTCTTCTCTTCTCTTCTCTTCTCTTCTCTTCTCTTCTCTTCTCTACATACTCTTCTCCTACATACTTGTGTTATTTGTTTATATTCATCCTTTGTAATTTGACCTACTTTCCACTTTTTGTAGGACTCTCTTTTGCATTTCAGATCAATGAAGATCTCATTATGCTGCTTGGAATTTGGAGAGGGCAGTATTTCTAAGCATAAGCAAGGGATCCCCAAGCTGTTTAGTTTGGGTTAGCCCTATAGGACATGCAGAGCTTGCACATACCGCAGCTACTAACTCCTTTTGGTGCCCAAGACTATAACTAATTTGTGTGTGTATGTTTACCTTCTTTAACCTTGTAAATAACTCTCATTTATTTTCTTAGTTAATAAATCTTTAGTTAGTTTATTACAGGGCTGGCTACAGGTGTTGTCTTTGGTGTGAGATCTGGGGGGCAACTGAGATGAGGTAAGTAACTGCCCTTTTGGGATTGGGAGTAAGCTGAATATTTTTGTGATTTTTGGTATAAGGGACCATCTATCACAACGGCAAGTAAAAGTTTGTTTAACAAAGCATAGAGATTTCAGATGTAGCAAGGCAACGTATTGGAAACAAATGGTTAAATGTAAAATAAAATCATAATATACATTCTAAAGCCTTGACTTAATTACCAAGATACCCTCCTATCTAATGAAGTTTAGCTCACCCAAAGTCTTTGCAGCATTTTCCAGACAGGTTGGCTGTGACCCTTCCTTCATAAGACAAAACACTGAGGGCTGCTCTCTCTTAAACTAGCTGTCAATGGTTTACAGAGGCAGCTTCAATAACCAAGGATCATCCAGACATAGGGATGCCCCAGGGACAACTCATGCTAGGAAAATGGTACAAGAGCTGTAGCAGTAGCCCTATGCCACCAGAATAGTGACACAGTAAACTTTTTACTGACATCACTAAATATACCATAAATAATACAATAATGGCACAAAAGCGTGTACTCGTGCGTGATATTCTGTACACAGGAATTTTGAATTATGCAATTGTTTTAGCTGCAGTTAATTGATCAATTGGGTTCTTTGGGCATGTGCAGTAATAGAAAACAGGAAGTTGATAAAGTCATGATCAGTGTAGTTTTATGGTACAAGAATTGATTCTGAACGACGACAATGTCAAAATACAATATGTTTTATTTCTACCCAATTTTATGGACATTTTCATTTATTTACGGATTTACTGACTGTTAAAATTGTACATTTTTTTACTGACTGTCCGTAAATTTATGGCCAGTTGGCAACCGTGGTATGAATTCCAGAATAAGAGTGTCCATGCAGGGAGTTGAATAACTGTTCCAGAATAGCAATTCTGGTACATTTCCAAGTGTAGACAAGCCATTATTTTTTGCAGCCATCTGACAAATTTTATTTTTTATGCACCTTTGATAGTCTCCTCTATGTTCTGCCCCACTGATTCATCTCCAGCAGGACTACCTCTAGCATTAAGATCTCCAGGGGAATTTTGAAAGTTGCCATTTTTAAAAGGAAAAAAATAAAGCACAAAAATGTTTTATTTTTTCCTCTCAACTCTGGCAGCCTCCTGAATCAGGTGGGAGCAGGGATTACCTGCCTAATGTCTTGAATATGACATATTTAGCCCTTAAACAATGAAAAGGTAAAGATCTTATGAATCACCAGATATTCCATCAGTAACCATTTAGAAAATAGAAATCCTCTCACTTACCTCATGTGAAAAATATGTTCTTCTTTTCACCATTGAAGACAGGTGATCAGGTATATGCTTTTTTTTTTTTTTTTAGGTGAATTTCCCAAATGAGCAGCACCAGATTTTTTGCAGTGCTACATAAACTGTAAACATTCACTGATCCAAGCTGACAGTTTCTGGCACATTAAACTAAACTTCTTGTAGCCCATTATATTTTGCTGCTCTAGCCAACTTCCTCTTCTACCAATGTGGTAGTGCTAGCACTGACTGCACCTGTGCTGTGGGAGGGGTGAAAGGATCTGCAAAATGCTCCTTCATTCTGTAGGTTAGGAGAGAGTGGCTCTCTCTATATATCCAAAGAATAGAGCCTCAAGCCACACCCTGTCCTCTCTAGCTGGCCAGAAAGTGGGCCCTTAGGCCAGTGGTTCTCAACCCTGGGGGTACACAGAGGTCTTCCGGGGGGGGGTGTACATCAATGCATCTAGATATTTGCCTAGTTTTACAACAAAAGTACTAGTGAAATCAGTACAAACTAAATTTCATATTGACAATGACTTGTTTATAGTCCTCTATATACTATAGAGTTGCTCAACCTGGGGTCATGATTTATTTTATAATTATATGGTAAAAAAGAGAACGTAAGAAATTTTTCAGTAACAGTATGCTGTGACACAGTTGTATTTTATGGCTGATTTTGTAAGCTAGTAGTTTCTAAGTGAGGTGAAACTTGGGGCACGCAAGCCAAATCAGCCTCCTTAAAGGAGTACAGTAGTCTGGGAAGGTTAAGGATTACTACCTTAGGCCACTCCCTTATGGCCTTTTTTTTGGAGAATTCAGGGAGAACAGGTGGGAGAACTAGGGGCTTGAGCAGAGACTGGTAGGAAGTAGAGTAGGAGGGTTAGGAAACTGGGATCAGCACCAGGCACTTTGGTGGAGGACGAAGAGGTGAAGAAGAGAGATGGTGGATAAGTTACATAACTTATAGGAGCATAGCTAGCAGGTTCCTTAACTCATTGTACAAATGAGAATTTTTTTTAAAATGCACTTAATTTTTATATTTATTAATGTGGTTTTGGTCCCTCCACCTGTAACATCTGGTTGCCTTTGTTACTTGAGGTAACCAAGGCATGCAGATTTTACAGGTGGAGGGACCAAAAAAATAGCACCAATACCAATTTTTAAAGGCTTCAGAATAGCTTCCTTGTGGCAGAATGCACGACAGGCCTGCCTCGCACGCTGACGGTGAAGATGTTCAGCTATCCCAGATGTAGGGTAACAATGGTAGAGGGGCTATGAAAGTCTTATTTGTCTCTCCTCTCTTCAGTGGGGTCACACAAACCACATTATATGTCAGCCATACTGAGTGCGGTCCCCCACCAGCTGCCCTAGAGCCACACATCAGAGCTCCTCTCATGGTACGTGAGGCAACACAGGTAGTAATGAACAAATGGAAGTGAATGGCAGGAATTCCTCTGTGTCACAGGATAGCTGGCCCCTGAGGGAGTCAGGCACCCAGCCTACCCATGACAAGCTTCACTAAGAGAATGAGCCAACCCAGATCCACCTATGGATAGTTAATTGCCTAAATAGTCAGGCAGCAATCAGTTAGGTAAGGAGCACTTGGGCCTAATAAAGGTGTGTGAGGGATCAGTCAGGAAGTCCCAGAACAGAGGATGCTTCTGAAGAGAGCGGCTCCTCAGGGGAGCTGGTTAGGAAGCTATTCGCATGGTATCTCCCTGGAGAAAAGAGGTTCTTTGAGAGAAGGAACAGTCTGAGAGAGAAAGTGCTCGAAGGCAAAGGACAAGTGCAGCCCAGGAGAATGAACTGAGTGTAGGACCTTCTGGGGTGCTACTAGGGCCTTGCTTTGCAAAAAGCAATGTACTGTCAGGGGAAGAGTGTGATCCAGCGGAACACCTGACAGAAACTGAAGCGCTGGGCCTGGAATTCAGCCTGAGAGTACTGTGTGTGGCTACAGGGGCAAGATGAAAGATTGATTAACCCAAGGGCAGAGAGTTTCCAGTGGAATAGCTGATGGCAGCTTTCATTTTTGTTTTCATGGTATCCTTTCCTGTTAAATAAATTAGATCTTCCAAAGAGGATGTCCTCTTAATACGAGAAAGGCCTGCTTGGATTTGTTTCTATCTGGGTGAGGGGAAACTGAGGCAGAGGCTCCTTTGCAGTGTGAAGCCTGATCGCAAGGGGGACACACTCTGCTGACCTCCATGTCTTTATGCTCTCTGTCCTTCCAAGCAGTAGGAAGGGAAAGGAGGAGACTAGAAGATGATGCTGAATGGAATCACAGAGAGCCACAACATAATCACATCCTGAAGTTACATAGCAGAGCTCCTCTCATCATGTTACATCAATACTTGATGATGTTGAGCCTTAACAATGTCACGTCACTAAACAAACATAGCACACAATGTACAGATGCCAGTCAGTGATTA
Source organism: Emydura macquarii macquarii (assembly GCF_026122565.2). Taxonomy (NCBI): domain Eukaryota; kingdom Metazoa; phylum Chordata; order Testudines; family Chelidae; genus Emydura; species Emydura macquarii. Next base: position 767,305 of record NW_027132962.1, read on the forward strand.
TTTTATTGCTCTCCAGGACTGTATTTGAAGATGAAGTAGTTCTCTGCAAGGTTAAATAGCAGCATTAGAAACAGTGGAACTTAAATAAGATTGAAACATGAGAAGAAGCTCTCAGCAAACCAGCCAGCAAGGAAGAGGAGCTCTCCCTAAGCATAGTGGAGCACCAGCCAAGAATGACTGGAAGTTCTCCCTATACTATGGCATACTCTGGAATACCAGCGAAAATAATTAGAATTGTTTGCACTGGTCATTGACAATGTCAAGAGGAAAGTAACTGCAGAAGGCAACTGAGGAATTTTATGTGCAAATGACAGTTGGATGACCTCGTTTTTGCTGATGACATCATGTTCCTCAGTTCAGCACATCACTTAATGCCAGAAAAGACCAAGTTTTTGGTAGACACAGAAAAAGAAGTTGGTTTGTTCATCGAGAAGGGGAAGACAAAACATATGGCTGTCAATGTTCCGAAAGCAACCAGCACTAGAAGAATAAATCATTTTACTTATCTGGGCAGTTGAGATGTGAAATGATAGTGACACCGTGCTAGATGTCAAGCAAGGAATATCAAAAGCAGCAAACAATTTTCATAAACTTGAAAAGATTTGGAAAAGTAGCATGATCAGCATTGATACAAAACCAGAATTGTTTAACTGTAGCATCATATCTGTCCTCCCTTACAGCGCATAGTCATGGAAATCCTTAACAGCAATGCATAAGAAGATCAACTCATTCCAAGTAAATATCATCAGAAGATTTTCAGCGTTCACTGGAAAGAATTTCTTACAATATTGGAAATTCTAATTAGAGCACACCAACTTAAAGCATCAAACATGGCAAGATAATGATGATTGATAGATAGATAGATAGATAGATATTTAGGACACACTTTAAAGATGCCACCAACACAACTTCCTTGTCAAGACATATCTGGAAAGTAAAAAAGAGGGCGACCTAGAAAAACATTACATAGAACTATAGAGAAAGAAGCTAAATCCATCAACATGATGCTAGGAAGCCTGAAGAGCCCAGCACAAGATGGAAATTAATAGCAGAAACAGTGGAGACACCATGCACCTGAAGGTGTGGGAGGATAAAGAAAGAAGAAGAATTATGCCCCTTTTGTGCACACAATCCAAGGTCCCACTGACTTTGACTGCTGATGGTATCTTACTTTAAGGCCATTAGCATCAGTTTGTAAATTGTTATTTCTCTCAGTTCTATTGTAACTGGGTTTCCTTTTGCGGGTGTTTAACCTCAGTGGTTGAGAATTTCAAAGCAGCCTCAGACATTTAGACACATTGCTCACTATAGGTCTAAATTCCTTAGCTTGCTTTGAAAAATCTCAGCTAGTGTATTTATACAGCTTCTTCAAACTCTGTGGCAGCATATACTTTGGTCTTTTGAAGAAGTGTGCATTTTACATTTTTAGCATGTGCTCAGACCAAAGGCTGAGGAAGGCTGCATTTTGTACAGGATGAGACAGTAGAGGTGCTGGGGAGACTACAGGAGATGCATAGAATTCAAGGCTAGAAGGAACCAATGTGATCACCTAGTCTGACCACTGGCTTAAAGTTTTTGGTCTCTGGACAGAAAGAAAAGGTCATTCTGTGTTAAATATTTGTTGAAAATACATAACAGGTTGTTCAGATGCCATGCTCAGCAGGTCAAAATTCTATGCTGAGGCAGAGCAATGCCCTTCAGTTTTCTGTAACTAACCTATTTATTTATTTTTAAAGCATACCTATTGTTAAAAAGTATTCTGAAATCAGAAATCATGCACAAGTTTCCATTTGGCTCCATCTAGTGGACCTGGTTTTCTACTGGGAAGCTGAATGGAGGTGAGCAGAGAGCTTATATGGTATATTAGGCTGGCAGTTTAATACACTTTATTTTTATATGTGTCTTTATATATGATAAGCTGCAGGGGAAAATGAGGTGCAATATGCATTAGTTGCATTTATGCCCAACCCATAAGAAGTATATGACATTGCACATGTGTTCATCTTGTAGTAGAGAGAACTGGAGTACTATTGAGCATCAGATAGTACAGACAGTTCATAGAAATATAGGACTGGAAGAGACCTCGATAGGTCATCTAGTCCAGTCCCCTGCACTGAGGCAGGGAAAAGTATTATCTAGACCATCCCTGACAGGTGTTTAACCTGTTCTTAAAAACTTGCAGTGACAGAGATTCCACAACCCCTCCGCCCCCATGATGCTCCGGTGCTAACTTCCAGTTAGGAAGTTTTTCCTAATTTCTAATCTCACTCTTCCTTGCTGCAATTTAAATCCATTACTTCTTGTCCTGTCCTCAGTGGATAAGGAGAACAAGCTGCTGTACCTACCAGCTGTTTGTTATTAATATAGATATTGTAATAAATTAATAATAAAATCATATAAACGCATATATCCACACTTCATTTATAGACTTCAAAGTACTATACAAATGAATGTAAATATTAGAACTGGTCAACTTCTTTTTTAATGAATTTTGACAAATTTTTGGAAGAAAATTTGTTTTTGTGGGTTTTTTAAAATTTCAAAATGAAAAGTTTTGAATATTTGTTTAGTTTTGGTGGGGGAAAAGCTGCTTCTTTCTTATTCCTCTGCCCCCCTTTCTTTCCAGTGAGGAAAAATGGGAGTGGGTAGGCAAAAATGGGAGAGAAAGGAGAAAAACATTTTTTCTCACTTTTCAATTTTTCAAGTGGAAAAAAGGAGAAAAAATAAAGTTAGAGCAAGTGTGTTTTATTCCCACTGAAAGAAAACAATTTTTTTGAAATAGTTTTAAAAAAATTTCAAAAAAGTGTTTGACATTTTTCATGAAACATATTTACCGTTTTTTTTTTTACCATCTCTTATAAATCTCACAATCCTTTTTTTATAATTTGGGAAACTGAGGAAGAGAGGTGCAGTGTGAAATATCTCGCGCTCTGTGGCGTGGTAGAAAAACATGTAGTCCTCTATTGTAGCAGTATAGTAAACCCCTTTGTAATTGGCAGGGTAGAGATGCACCACTCAGCAAGATCTCCTGGAGTCATTTTGTCTCACTGAGCTCCTTTCCCCAGTATGGAGGAGGCTGGGGTCAGGGCACCAAGACTTCTTGGACTTGTGGCATCAGCAGCTTGCTGGCCCAGAGCAGCTCTTGTGGTCGTAAAGCAAGAAAAGCCATTGTGGTAGGGATTACAATGAGGATAAAGAAGAGCCTCCTTGAATACTCATGTAGGTACTGTTCTAACCTCCTGCAGACATGTCTATACAAGGCTGTTAAAGGCTGAAAAAAATTCCTTATCATATCACTGCTAAAAGGAACAAAAAGTAGATCTGCTTATTTGCTCTTAGCAACATCAGATTATGGATCACTTAGTTTTTAATTGCAGATGTGAGAATGAGTTAGTCACCACACACCACTGTGACCTCAGTATTCACATTTGAGAAAGGCACGACAAGTGTCCTAAGAAAAGTAAGAAAGAAATGAGTGTTAATTTTCAACCTGAATAGTAATCAGATGTTGATTACAAAAGGAATCCTGAGAACTAATTACTTTTGCTGTAATTATTTATTTTTGCACTCCTGCTTATGTATGTATTGTGCTGGGTCCATGACAGCTCCATTGGGTTCCCTCTAACAGACACATTCTAGTAAAAATAAAGTAGTGCAAAGCTTTGTGCATGTTGGGTAAAGGAGCAACATAAGCGATTTATTTAATGTAACACTAGGCGCTGGTGATTATTCATGTGTGCAGCTGTGCTTCTGCAGTATTTTGCCCTTTTTAATTTTCCATGCGCTGTGTTCCCAGTGAATAAAAACAGATGACTAAACTGTGCTTTGAGAAATGTTGATGTTTGGTTTTACATACACAGCAAAGCTGTGTGCTGTAGCAAGATATAAACGTGTATTATTTTATTTAATTAATCTCCATAGTAATAGTAATGCAGGGATCTGAATCATGTACTGTACTGGTAATTTTAGCAGCAATTATATCAAGCAATACCATCATTTGTGGTGTGGTTATTATTCCATGCCTTTCTGAAGTGTTCATCAGGCTATGAGCGTCTTTTATGCAATTTAGAAATACAATTTATCACCAGATTGGGACAAGCCTGTCCCTCACCAATCTCGGGCAAAAAAACCAAACAAAAACCGAACCAGTGGCATGAAGAACTGCTTCCATCAAAGCAGCAATTCAGCAGAAAAAGGAAACACAAAAGCAATCAAGTTGTACTCGAGATATTTAAAAATACTTAAGCAAACAGAAGTCTTGATTCTGCTGTTGTGGTATGTGCAGAACCACTTTACAATCATATTTAACTGTCACATAGCACTTTTCATTCATAAACCTCAAACTGAAGGATTGGGCCCATAGTGGATATAAATAGAAGGCAGCTGTCTTGACTGACACCGGAAAAAGAACTAAACTCTGTCTTTCCCACCATTTGCCTCATTAGTACTTCTTCCTCTGTTAGCAGCACTGATTGCTGATGGGTAGCAAATACTGTAGTGTTAGCCTGTTTACTCAATGGGGGACCTACTCTTGCTGTGAAATTCCTCACCATTTCCCATTTTAGCTGACTGCAAAGAAATGTGTCACCTGTATTTTTGTCAAATACCAGATTAATAACATATAATATTCCTGAAGCAACTTTCTCATACAAAAATTTTGCATTAATTTTGCCATGGATTTTTGGCCCTGTCTAAAGCAGCAGCACAGAATTGCAGCTCTGAATTATGTTTGTTTTGGATGGCATTGAGAAGAGGTGTTCTGTCTGAGCTGAATGGTGTTGGTGTATAGCACAAGAATAACTGGTAGGGACCGGGTTGCTATAACTATGTCCCCCAGTATGGTTCTGTCTTGTAATATAGACAGTTTAGTTGCTCAGATACCATGATGATGGGCACACTATAGGAACTCAATTGATAAGAAGTAAAAATGACTTTATATTAATGATGCTCTCTCCAGAGACACCACAACCTCACACAACACCATACTCAGCCTCTGTCCAAGGGGGTAGCCTGTGACCTGAGGGCATTTTTCAGAGGGGGGACGGTGGTTAGTCCCAATGACTATGACCAAAAGTTTGCCTCCCTTGCCCAAAGTTGTATGTTGAATTGCTGGTGCACTCCCAGCTCTGGAGCACTGAATAGGTCTATAATTTGTAATGCACATCACAATCCTTCAGGATGAAAGATGCAATAGGTAGCATCGTAGAGATAGATGCTATATAGGCTATTTTAGAAATAAATGGGAATTGAATGTTTGAATACCTAGGTAACTTTGAAAATCTCACCAGTGAGATATCATACTCATATCTACTTTTGCAAAACTTCCCTTTTTATTATCTTATCTTTTCTTGCATTATTTTAATTAGTATTGGGGGAAAACACGCCTTTTGTTAAATCATGTCTATGTACAAAGAAGTTATTTAATTTATCTCAGCAACCAAAAGCCTTCTCTGTGAAAAAGAGTGACGCAGAAGTTCAGATTAGAGTTTCATCCAATCCGTGAATTTAGAGCACACCTGAACTATGAAAACAGCCAAGATGGAGACCCAATTATAACATAATTGCCCCTGAGATGGTTAAAATATTGTTCCCACTAAACATATCCAAGGCTGTAACAGGTTCTATCTACACCCACAAGAGGGAACTTTGTGATAATTTGGTCCTCAGGATGGCTGCTTTCATATTGTAGATGGGACAGAGAGTTTTATGTCAATCTGAGGTATGACGGGATGTAGCAAAGTAGCTCAATAAGGCACTGGTCGATTCTTGGCCTTTCAGTGTTACTATATTGAAAAACGCATGACATATTTAAGTAACAGTTGTCTCAGCAGATGACAATTCCTGGATCTTAATTACCAGCTGGGAGGCTTGGTCCAAGGTGCACTTGACTCCATTAATAACAATACTTTTGCACTTACTTAGCACCTTTAGTTTAAGATCTCAAAGTGCTTTACATATATTAATGATTTAAACCACCCAACACTCACATGAGGTAGGTAAATATTAGTTTCCCTGTTTTTCAGATGGTTAAAACTGAGGCACAGAGAGGTTAAATGAATTGCTCCATGTCAAAAGAGTAAGTGAGCTCTTGGCAGAGCTGGGCATAGAATTCAGAAACCCTGACTCCTGATCTCTGTGATTGCATCACAGTACAGGGCTAGACAGCTTTGTCTTCCCTGGAAATACCAGGAGGATAGATTGTTATTGCTTTTAGCAGATTAAAACATAGATGCATTGATTTTTTTTTTAGTAGATGATAAAGTTTCAATTGGTATCTACAGTGCATTGCTAAAGAATTATAGTGGAATGCTAGGTCTGTTATAGTTAAGGTTTAGACCAGCTTTCCTTTTAAAGACCCACACTTATAAGTGCTTTAAAATCTGCATGTTTACTCAGATAAATGCTCTGCATCTTAGTCAATCAGATGTCTAAGTCTTCACTCAGCATTCCATTCAGTTTATAATACATATTCGACTCAAGAGGAATCGCCTGAGATGACACAGATCACCAATAGATTCTTTAAGACACAGAAAAAAATATCAACTTTTAAAATTAAGAGCCCCATTTTTTACTCCCATACTGCCTTGAACTATGGATGAGCGTACAGATTATTTTGAAACAAAGCCTATTATACAAAAAGGTGTGTATATTATTGAGTTGAGATCTAGAAAATGGAAAAGTACCAAGATTTATTTCCTTTTCTTCCTTTCTTAAGGTCTGGCGGTGTCCACTGTCAATATATAGTTCCACAGGTGACCCAATGCTGTACCTGTGGGAATCACTAGAGCAAATGGTGACAGTCAAACAACGAAGGACACGTTACCAAGGCATGCCAATGAGGGGAATTTTATATTCACATTTGAATTTTTGGCAAAAATGACACCGGAGGATATAATAATGTAATTTAATTTCCTCCATTTACTGTAATAAAATCTTGCTTTTGCTGAAGGAAATCTTTAGGAATTTAGTATGATCAATTATTTGTATTACAATAGCAGCCAGAGCCCAATCAACATTGGGATCCTAATGTGCTGGGCCCCATTGTACAAACACATAGTCAAGGGCAGCACCTATCCCCAGAGAGCTTACAAACTAAATTACAAAGATGCAGAGATTACTTTACGATCAGTGACTGAACAGCAAGGCAGGGAACCCAAGCAGCACAGCAGTATGTCAATAATCATGAAGTGGACACTTTTCTTTGTGTTCAGTCTGGAACAGGGAAAAGCATCGTACCTTCCGGCATGTTGAATGTCCCATAACGGAATCATAACAATGCCAAGGTTGACACATCCATTTTTCATCCTTATTTTTAAAGCTCTTTCACACTTAGGGTGATCAGATGTCTCGACTTTATAGGGACAGTCCTGATATTCTGAGCTTTTTCTTTTATAGACACCTAATACCCCCAACCCCCACCCTGATTTTTCACACTCACTATCTGGTCATCCTATTCACACTTGATTCAAAAAGATTGGTGGATTTTACTGGTGAAATCATGGTCCCGCTAAAGTCAATGGTAAAACTCCCACTAACATCAATGGAGCCATGATTTCATCCCTTCTTTCTAGATCTCTCTTCCATTGCTACACACACAAACCATGGCAACAGACAGAAGCGAAAAGACGGTGGGTTTAACAAGGGACGTGTGTATTTCAAGTCATTCCCCAGACTCAAAGCACTTCATTTACCAAGAACTGAGTGGAGGAATTCTTCTTAGCAGAATTCAGCCAACCCCGCTCTGTACACTGGGATTCTCCCACATAGTTTTTTGTTTTGTTAAAAAGAGGGCTGAAAAATGTGTGGATCAGGCCACAAGTCACTCTAGTGGCTGAGTGACTTGTGGCCTGAGCCAATGGGGACTCTCCATTGACTTTGGATCAGGGCCCTTAGTCCTTAGCTCAAGCCATAAAGCTCATCCTTTTAGTGTGAGAGATCCTAAGTTTAAAGTTTGACTTCAACTCAAACAGGGTGAGCTACAGATACATACCTGTGCACAGTGTAATCAGTTTTCCTTTCATTAATGCAAGTATCAGAAGGGGATGGCAGGCTTGCCCGGGCAAATATAGGAATTTGTATTCAGGCCTGACCTCTCTTCTGTCACCCCGGAACTACTTATTAGCCACTCATTTAAAGGGTGGGTGCACCCAGTCTGAATTAAACAGAGGCTTCATCCATAGACCTCAAAAAACTGAAAATTTGGCCCATTCCCACAACATACATCTGCAGGAAATTTCTACCTACCAACTGGAGATTCATGTCTTGGATGTCTGTCATATTTGCTATATCACAGGACACCAAACAAACCCATCCCTTGTGTCTTAAGTATAAGGGGTCTGATTAACTCAGTGAGTTACACTGGTAATGCAATGCTGAATCAGGCCCAAAGTCTGTGGCGTTCTTTGCAGAAGAGAGCTCTAATGTGCTTTTAAGGCCCAGCCTCTGCATTCTGGCTGTTGCAGTGTGAGCTCTGGGGAACATTATGCCTAAGAGCTAATACAATGCTTACCAGCCCTCCACGGTGCCTATAGGGAACATGGACCTTTGTCCCACCTTAAAGAGTTTGCAGTGTTTGTTCTGCTGGGGAAGAGTGGGAGGGTTGAGGCCATTACCCTGCCTTCTTTGGAGAGGCAAATGCCAGCAGTGGCCCTAATCCTGAATTCAAAGATTACCGTCATTCCCAGCCCCTGTGCAGGGGAACAGGGGAAGAGAAAGGCCCTGCACAAGTGCTTGTCTTAATTTTCTCTCAATTTCTTGCCTGGATGTCATTACGGAAAAATATTGGTGAATACTTAAGGGCTGCCTTCTGAATATTAATCATCATTATTCTTTGCACTCTAGTAGCATTCACCACGTGCTAGGTACTGTACACGTGCACACACACACACACACACACAAGTCCCTGTCCCAAAGAGTTTAACAGAGTTTACAATATATCTAAATGAATTACAGTCTTCCACTTTATGTCCCAAGATAAGGAGACAGACTTGAACAACCTGTACAATTGTGGGGAAGTAGATTTCCTTCCCATCAGATATTTCTGCAGTGTTAGCAGCAAATATAACTTCACACTTGTGTCTGTCTCCACTAATAATTTCCACAGTGATAGCATCACAGGCATTTGCCTAGGAATTCCATTTTATGAAGTCCCCAAGAGACACCAGAAATAGTAAAAGTCCCAGATCTAATGAACCAATCATGGCAACCTGGCCTCTCAGTAGCTAACACAACTGTGCAGGCCATTAATGCCATTTATTGGCTGTTCTTTGGTCCCTCAGTATTAACAGTGCTTCACTCAAATACCAAGAGTGAGCAAATAGCTTTCGATTCGCATCAGTGCAATACTTTCTCTGAAAATTGTCCTGGCTTCCCCTCCTCTTGCACTGGTTGAAAGGCCCCACTGTGGTTGCACTTCCTGTCTTGGCAGTCCTGGTTCTCTTCTTGAACCACAGGCCCTGGCCTCCTCTCATATTCTCCTGTGCTATTCAGTCCTTCGTTCTCTGCAAGGCAGGCTGGATTAACATCAGCATATTTTTCTTTGTATTGTTGGGTGTTGCCTGCAAAAATCTCACAGCGGTTCAGATTTTCCTCTTGCACTGGACTCCCCACGTTCTCATCAGCTGTACCAGTAGCTGTTGTCCCCTCTTGGGAGTTTTGACTAACATAGACAACAATTATATCGCCCTTAAAATTCATTACTTGTCCACTTGAAATAAATGTAGAGTTACTGTTTCCAGTCACATTTCCTAGGGAAAGGGAGGGGAAAAAAGCATATATGTATGATTAATATTTTCTGTCAGAATTTTGTCTCATGAGATGAATATTTAGCTGAGTGAATATGATTTCTATTATTTTCCCTCCCAGCACCAATCCTGTCATCCCAGTGTGTCTAGCTGGGATGGTAGGAAAATTTCTCCCATTAAAATTCATCACCTGGAGGCAAGAGAGAGATATTTTGCTGTATACTTTCCCCCTTCTGCTACCTGAAGCAAACCCTTCAGGATTTTGAATTTGCTCTCAAATACACAAACCCAGATAATGCTGGAAAATGCGCCATACCACACATAATTTATGTGTAAAATGGTCGTTGTCTATCTCTCTGAATATATATCTATGTCTTAGATATTTATAGATTACCAGTCACCATAGTGATTTTCTACCTTGACAAATGACTGAAGTTATTATGCAGACTATGCAGTAAATTTAAATAAATAAACTTTGAAAGACTTAAAAGGTTATTGCCAAGCCAGACAGCTCTGGATAATATTAGCCCTTCTAGAAGAGTCCAATAATGTTGCATATTGATGGGGCAATCCTAGGATCACATGAGATTATATTCTATGACTAGGATCCTGCGATGTGCTAAGTGACTTTAATGGTACTCTCTGTGGGCACAGGGATCCACCCATCTTGAGCACGTTGTGGGATCAGGGCCTGTATCACAACAGCCTACTAGAATTATAACTGAAGCCTCTTTTAAAGGTTGGGCTATGAGGTGCATGGCAGGCATGGGGAGTTTACACTAAGAGCCTGATCCTGCTGTCATTGAAGACAATGGGCATTTTACCATTGACTTCAATAAGGGCGGGACTGAGCCCTGAAAGCTCATAACTGATACAAGAATTATGAAAAATGCCGTGAAGAATTAACTTTCCCTAAATTCAGACAAATAAAAAAATAAAAACAGCTTTAGCCGAGTATTATTGGTGCACGCGCTCTCTCTACGAGGTATTGGTCCTACTACAGATTACTTAATCAGTTTTTATGGACAGCTCCTAGCAATTTTAGAAATTCATCATGTTTTATTGGCCTTTTTTTTAATACTTCAAAATCAGCATTTTTTATAACCCCCATCACTGCAGTTATTCATTAATGTTAAAGAGGAAACCACTTACAATCACTCTTCAGAAAGCATGGCCTACCTCAGAACAACCTGGTGTTCCCAGGAAACAGCGATGTTTGCATGCCACAACTGCATTCCAGTAAATGATGTTGAATTCATACATGAGCACAGTTGGCAGCACTTTGACTTCTTTTTTTAAAAGGCTTACTTTAGCACTTTATCTAAAAAACACTACACTATTTCTGTGTTTTCTTTCCAATTATTGTTGATCACCATGATGCGCAACTAAACGTTCTCGCCTTCGTGAACTGCCTCATTTCCTGCCTGAGCTGTTTCTTTGGTGAAGTCCCAGTCCACCATCAAAGTGATTCTGATATCACAAATGCTAGATTTTTGGTTAGAGAAATAACCTTTAGTATTTCCATAGTGCTTGCTACATCCTAAGTACTGCATGAACATTAAGTTTCATTGGTAGAACAGCAATTTTAGAAAAACTACATGAAAGTTAAATAGAAGTCAATTAATGTACTTCTAATACAAAGCTGAATGTGATAAGACTGCTTGTTAAAGGCACCAGGTTGATAGAGGTGAATACTGAAATCCTCTTTCCCCAGAAAAGCTACAGCACAGAGAATAGTAATGAAAGCTGCGCACTTTGTACTATGAAATGCACATAAAACCTGGACCTATAGGGTCACTCTCCAGGGATAAAGGGATATATCATTCTCCGCAACCGTTCAGTCCTTTGGTTTCTCTGCAAGAATGCCAGTTGCTGCCAGTCAGGATGATAGGGTTCTTTTTTTACTATTACCCACTGAGAACTGGAAGGTGGCTACAAACTCAGTTTGCATAAGCCACCAAACAGCATTCGCATGGTATGACTGTTGGTTGCTACTGACTTGGACTGGATTTGAATTTAGAAGTAAAAGGCTCTGTATCCTGTTCCTAATTCCTGAGTCACTCAGCAGTGAATGCTCTGAAGGAGTTAGGCTCCTAACTTCCATTGAAATCAATGGAAGTTAGGAGCCTAAATAGAAAGTTTGGAGTCTAACTCCTTTGTAGCATTCAGCCCTTAAACCTTTGCCTGTTATAGCATGGAATGATGCAGGAAGTCCCTTCCAATTCTGTGTCCTACATTCCTAAAGGGCTATTTATATTCAATACTACAGATTGGCGTGAACAAACACCGCAGGTTTAAATGCTTCCAAAATTTGGAGAGGTATGACTTGGTGCCAGAAGGCTGAGACTCATGTAACTGAACACTTTTGTTTGGAGATTTATATTTACATTCCAAAAGTCTTTCATGATAGGGCGGTCAACCTTTTTTGTTTAAATTTTGAATATTGATTAGTAAAAAAGGAAAAACGTTTCCATGGAATTTTTGTGGGAGTGACCCCCCATTTTCTAGCCAGTTCTATTTCATAATGCTGATGTGCCATAAAATCACTAAGAGTGGCAGTGCTAGAGGGTGGGGGGTTATAGCCACCCCAAATTTTACCTTCGCCCCCCATAGCCACCCCTTCCAGCACCAAGGTCAGACGTTATTCAGAAGTGAGGGTGGCATGGTACAGTACTGCCACCCTTACTTCTCCGCTGCTGCTAGTGGCGGTGCTGCCTGCAAAGCTGGGTGCCAGCCACTGAATGTTGATGATGTCCAGGGCTGGCCTTAGGGAAAATGGAACCCTGTGTGAATGTGTGTGTGTGTGCGGGGAGGGGAGAGGGGCAACTCCCCTACCAGTGACCCTTCCCTCCCCCGACTAGAGTGTGCTGGGGGTCAGGAAACAAGGGTTGAGCGGGTGCAGAGCTTCCTCAGCCAGAGAAGGTTCCCAAAAGTGGGTCTGACCCAGCCCTGGGAGCAGCCTGTGCAAGGGAAGAGGAGGTCCTGTCCCTCCCCAGCCCGGCCAGAACGAGTAGCTGGAGCCCAGTGCATGGTAGGAGTCCCTGGCTGGGGCACCCCCAGTTGGGGGTACCCCCAGCCCTGCCCCTCTCCAGCTCCAGGTCCAGCTCTGGGGGGTTAAAGGGGCCTTGGAGTGGCTGTGTGGGGCGGGGAGGGGGGAGGAGAGTTGACCACAGAGCCAGACTGGACAGTCACCCATATCACCCACCCTTTAGGCTGGCCCTGATGATATCATTGATACTTTTGCTGCAAATCACAACAACAGATGGATTGTCCTTAAGTGAAACGTCTTCTCTGTGGTGAGTAGCAGCTCAGTCTTTGTACACGTGTTTTTTTGTATCATAATGTATGTTAGTTTTTCGCTGGTTTAGTGGAAACCTTGAAAAATACTCGTCCTGCGTTGTATTGCTTGTATTTACATCTTGATTTTTGCTGCCCGTTCAATGCTGGTTTTGTGCTTTATTGGTAATGCTTTATTTATTTTGTGCTTTTTCTGTGTTTTTGTATTAATTGGCAGTTCATTTAATTAAGAGCTGAATTGCTTTTGTTACTTTAACAAAGACTCTGACTTATATCGGTACACAACAGTCACAGCAGGAGTGACACCCCACTCCTCCCCCCAAAAAAACCCAGCTTTAAAAATGTTTTGAATTTTCAGATTGCATATATTTGATTGGGTTTGATTTGGCTGGAGTGGGAATACGGACTTGATCGGCTAGGGGAAAAAGGTGTACTTCGTTCTGGTCAATTATTGTTTATTTTGCTTTAAATAGTAGAGTGCATGTGCATTTTCTTTGCATGTGCAAATGGCTAATTTTAAAATATAACACAGAACATTCTCCAATTTAAAGTAATTAGTATTATTTAACCAGAAATTTTCCCCCAGAAGTTTGCATTTGTTTATTAGTTATTACTGTTAATATTATTAGTATTATTGGTTAATTTATTTTATTTATGGATTTAGGCTTTTTTCCTATTGATTTTCTGTGAATAAATGTTGCATCAGTGAGCTACCATAGATGAAGTTAAAAACTGATCTGTCTGTATATATTTTTATTCTCCTTTTGATGATAACAGAGATAAAACATAGGTTTAAGTGCATATTGCTAAAAAAAAAAAAAAAAAAAAAAAGTCTGTGTGCCCACAAGATGTATACCATAGGCTACCCCTCTTCCTGCCCTCCCCCCAATTTTCTGTCTACCCCATCTCAGCCCCCCTCCCCACCGGGAAGAAGCTGACACTACCCCTGCTCACTAACCTAGATGGTTCCGGTACTATGTCAAACCATATTGAGAAACTGTGACAGAATACGTGTTTTTGTCTTTTTCTGCCTTGCACTTCACAGAGGGTTTCATTAATGCTTCTCATACACCTACAGCTAGTTTATAGGCATCACTCCAGATGGAACCAATTACTAAGCCCTGTTCCAGTTCACATGCAATCATAGATATTCCCCTAAGAACATTGCCATTCCATAAACAGAAACATAACACATAAACTGTACATCTTGGGTTTGCTGATTAATTAAACATTCATGTTTTAGAATTGGCTATCACTGTAAAAGCCCCTCACAGCAGTCATATATGTAGCTTGTGGTAAATAAATAACACTGTACGTATGCTCAGGTTTCACCAGGTGGCACTGTAGTATGTGAAGACACCCATGGTACCTATGCAATTAAAACTACACAGAGAGAATTAAATAGCAGATCAAATCAGATGGCCATGTCTTCACTGACTTTGCCACCATCAGATCGATTTCTCTGGATCGACTGAGCGGCCTGTGAAGACCTGCTCAGTTGATCCAGAAATCGACATATTTCACATGTGTGACATAAGACATAAGACACATCCCTCATTATGGCCCCAAAGGTACAACCGTTCCACACAAAGTGTGTGGAACAGAATGAGTCATTTAATCCTGCAGTATTTTATGTCTTCCACATGTGTAACTTTTTGGGGGGGAGTCTCTGACACATCACATTCCACATTTGGACCTGGACAGGTTGATATGAATGCCCCCAGGACACTACTCTAAGGTATAATATGCATTTATATAAGGGTGATTGCCTATTATTAGTATTTGTATAACAATAGTACCCAGAGGCCTTAATCGAGATCGAGGTCCCATTGTGCTAGACATCATAAAAGCCAATATAAAGACAAGATCTCTGCCTTGAAGAAATTAGAGTCTAAAAGTACTAGTGACACGTGAAAGGTGGGAAGACGGAAGTACACATATGTTCAGTTTATGCGTACAATTTTTTTTCCTAAAAACAATTATAAATGGATCAATTAAACAACATCTGCCTCTAGAGTCATCATAAACAGATTTCTTATAGTCATTGTAGCAGATATGGGTGCTAAAGAGAAGTTTGAGGGAGAAGAGTGTAGTGACTCTTAAGAAATCAGTTCAGAAAGGGTGCACTAATGTGGGACAGGTATTAGCCCCTTTATTTTATTTTATTTTATTTTATTTTATTTTATTTTATTTTCCCCCTGTTTGTTATTTGGATATTTAAGAATATACTAAATAACTGAGTTCCAGAATTGCTAGGAAGACAGAAGTGAGTGTGTGGGGGGAGAATAACTGTATGTGTCAAATTATTTTAAAATTAGTTTTGATGTGTTTAAAAAAAATAAAGAGGAAGAATAAAGAATACAGAAATAAATAAATAAAATAAATAAAAAATCAGAAAATTGGGCCTGCTGTCTTCATTTGTCAGTTATAACCGCGCTTAACTGTGAACTTCATGCTTCTGATCGGTGTTAAACTGAGAACTTCATGATAGGAGACAAATGGTGCAATGAATTCCCTTTGTTCCACCACCAAAATATTTAGACATTGGCATAAACTGTCTGGGCTCTGCAGATGGAGATTTCTTTGCTGGGTGGAGAGTAACCACTAACACCAGCATGAAACCTCATTGGGTCTAGACCATTTCCAGAGTCTAATAGAAAACAAATGTCCTGGCTTTTTTATCCTGGTCATTCAAAGTAGCTGCAAAGCAAATAAATGAAAAAAAGCTTCATTTTTTTCATCTCTCCTTCCCCCAAACCATACCTTCCACCGAGATTCAAAGTACAATAATACTGGGAAAGTATGAAGGATTATCCTATATGGTAGTAGGTAGAGCAAATCTGCTGGAGGAGTTGCTTACCTGATGCTTGTGGGAGGTCTGATGTGCTACAATTTGCCCCCAAAGTGCTTCTGTTTGTGTTCTGATACTTTGTGTCCGTACCTTCAGAAGGTGTATCTTCAATGCCAGCATTGCTTGCTAAAGAACTCTGACCTGCAGAAGGAAAGTCCAGGCCACAGGTGCACTGTGGATAAAGTCCATTTTCCAGTGATACTGTGGTACTGTCAACTGCTGCACAAAAGGGTTCGCTCCACTTCCTGGGAGATTCCCTAGATGAAACCCCACAGCCCATGCAGTTGTTCACTGACTCAGGGATCATTGGGAAGCGATCTGGGTCCTTTCTCTCTGTCTCCTTCATATAACTATTGGTGCAATGGCAAGATTTCTGCAGGTATGTGTCTGGGGATGCATGGATGCAGTCCATTCCGCATGAAGGATCAGAGCTATAGCAGCCTACAAAATCCACCATGCTCTCAGTTCCTGTGAAGCACTGACTTAAACTATCATTCTCCCCCACCTCCAGTGGCTCTGAAAATGGTGACATCGATTTACTGTCAAGATGACTCAGTAAAGGTAAATAACCAGGAGCCTGGGGAGCTCTGTCTACATACTCGTCTTCCATGGGAATCTGCCTGAAGTGGCCATCCTCAGACTCCGTTACTGAAGACAAGGTTGGGATGTTCTCTCTTAATTCATAGTGGATTGTATCTGGGCTGCCTTGCCCACAGAGAGTGTGCCCATTTGGACAACCCATGTCTTCAGAAAAACAATAGTCATCAAGGGCTAGCAAATACATTCCTTCAGAAGGCTGAGGACTCACAGGATTCACCATGTTTGTATTAGCAAATGGATCTCTGTGGGTTTCCTAAATGAAATCCAAAAGGAAAAATGTTAAAAAAACAGGTAATCAAAATATTATTTCTTTTAGCAAAGTGGAAATGATATTTAGAGAACTTAACATTCTTGCATTATAGTTGCTGACTTACAGCAACACCATCTGCATTTTTGACCCTTAAAATGTAATTCTGCTTGGATCTGTGACTAGGATCTTATTGGATAGGTCTGCTCCTTGTGTGTATCCACAACCAAATCTGCTCACTTGAGTGACAAAAATAATTTTTTTTTACTGGTTATTGCTCCTGTTGGCTCTTCAGAGCCAAAACAGCTCAGGAAGAGCGATTTAGACTCTATTTCTCCTTCTGTCTCATTGACAGATTTGTTAGTAAGGTCCAGTTAGTTACATCTGAGCAAGCCTATGGAAGGCAGTGAGGTTTGCACAGGTGACACTGAGGGCAGAACCTTTATTAGCGGTGATGATGCATGAGGAAGAAAGAACTGAGCTTGGCTTACAGAATCCAGTGTGAAATTGCTAGGCTGGGGACTAGAAAAACATATTTACTTGTGGACTGAGCACATTTGATCTGGAAATTGTTGAGAGACAATAAACATGGAAACCCATGATGACATTTTACAGTCACTACACTTTAAGAGGTTTTCTTATAATAGTAGGCTATTCCTTAAAGTTTGACACCCAGAACTGTCCCATGCTATAATTTTAGTGGTCAACTTCTCTTCTTTGTGTGAAACTCCATTGAAGTCAATGTAGCTGTGACCATTTACCTCAGCAGAGGATTTGATCTTAAATACTCTTTCTCATTTTTATAAAGGAAGGGCTGATTCTTCTCTCACTTATATCAGTTTTACACATCGTCAACTCCACTGAAAAGAATGGAGTCACTCCTGATTTAGACTGGAGTAACTGAGAGAAGATTCAGGCTTTATATGTTCAGTGACCCCGCCCACAAATTCCCTCTATTTTTTATTTGGCTACTTTCTATGAAGAGCGCAAAAATGGCATTAACAGGAATTTTCCTGGGATTAGCCAATAATTAAACAGCCCTAGTAAATTAAAACAATTAACATCATTAGCACTTCTTAGAAAAGACATCAAGGGCTTAAAAATATAATGCAAACTGTCCTCAGTGTTCAGTAATGAAAATGAATAGTTATTTATGTAGAATGCAAAGAGAGGTCCTTCTAGCTATGTAGAGCAGTGGAAAAAAGAATTCAAATGGTATGCACATGACTGCACAATGAGTCAATGGGACTAATTCTGCTATCAGTTTACCTTGAGTTTCATTCTCAGGGACTTTCATAGGAGTTACACTCATGTAACTTAGAGCAAAACTTGGCTCATTGTCTGTGCAGGAATTAAAGCCAGAATGCTATCAGTTCTCTCTTCTTTGTTTTACTACCAGATCACCTACTACTGTCTTTCCTTGGGTGTTACAATAGTTACTGAATGGCTGGAGAGAAATTTGTGGCCTCATTTGTCTGTACTTAGTGTCAAGGTTGCCATGAGGGTCAGTAAATGAATTAGCAAAGCATAAAACACAGTGAAAAATTTAGAACATTAGAGTTTACCTTCGTTCCTTTTATTTGGCTGCATACTTCATTAGCCCAGTGCTGTAGATCTGCTGTTGGGGAAACAAAATAACAGCTATACTGCTTAGCAGGCTTTCTTAAGTCAATCACAGAACAAATAATATACAGTTTTCATAATCCCCTACATTAAATTAAACCTAACTGTCCAGATTGTTTTTATTGACTATGCTCAAAAGACCAAGCAATTGCCTAGCTGAACATTCATTATAACTTGAATTGGGTACATTCTTATGGAACAAATGTCTATAAGGTTCTAAAATAGAATGTGGTTAAACTATGTTCCACATCAAATAGGGTTTTATTCCTGGTCACATGTCAACAAGCTATGACTGGCCTCATATTGACCCAGTTACAACCATACAATTGGTTAGTCTATTTCAAGAGGCATCATATGAATAGCCTAAATAGCAAGAAGGCGAGTAGAGGGGGGAAAAAATCACACACACACTGAAACCACCACGGAAAGTCAGTTTTGAATGCAGTCCGTTCCACTTAATCATGATGTGTTTAATTGGGAAATGGACTAAATGAGGACATCTCTGAAGGAAAAGGTTTAAACCCAGTGATACTTTATAACAGTAACTGCTGCTATAGGGGATAGTAATTATACTTGATGGGCTTTTTGCAGTGCTAGCTCTCGTGTGCCTTTTAATCTCCTGTGGGTTCTGTCTGTCTGTAGAACAAGTGGAACATATATCAAGCACTTAATCACTGCCTGGTGTTAGCTATTAGTTTGTTGCATTTATGCCAAGTACACATGCTTAGTATCCATTCCAATATCGATAGAGCCTCCTCCCAGTTCTGCAGTCAGCTACATGATGAGGCTCTGCAGAGCCCAGACAGAAGTGTTGCTATTTAAATGGTATCTTCTTTCAGTCTGGAATTTCTCTTAAAGGGCATTCACTGGAGAGGCTGAAGGCTGATGGAAATCCAGATTAAGATGATTCCACTGTAAACTGCACTGAATCTAAAATGTTTGGTTTGTTATGAGGGTCACCATTATCTCCAGTCCATCCAAAGAATTCCTGATTTAGGGTGACAGGCATTTAGTGTGGAAGTGGTAGCCAAATTCTAAAACACTATTTAAAAGATTGTTTAAACAAGACAGGAGAGGAATGGAACAAGAAACCCAGGCATGGGGGGCTGAGGAAATGAAAGGGGATAAGGACAGATGAGACAAAAAGATTTTCAAACCCAGGAGGAGGAAATAAATGTAAAGAGAGTCATAACAGTTTGCTCAAATCTACTAATGCCTAGAGGTTAAAATGAGTTTCTGCAGATGCATCAACATCCATCCATCATTTTCCCCATGTTCATAATATTAAATGTCATTGATAATACATAATAATCACATTTCTCCACTATAACAGAAACACTGTCAAAATGTGGATGCTAGTCCAAACAACAAGCTTGATCATGTTCTCAGTTATGTGATCGTACCAATGGCATGCCATACCAGTTTTTGTAAGGCATGACAACACTTACTTGCATGTTTTAGGTAGTCCAAAATGGCATCCTCCATCCGGTATGAACTCCCACATATGGTGTGTGTGAGATCATGTGCAGAGGACGCCATTTTGTTACACAAAAAGTTTTGTTTTGTTTTATAAAATGGCATCCTCCATGGGGGCTGGACAGAATAGTCCTGGGGGGCTGGCTCTGGCTCTGAAGGTAATCACTGTGAGCTACACTGGCCCCAGCATGCAAGACTTAGCCTTCAGCTCAGATCACGATGGCTCATTGCATGCTGAAACGCGTAGTCTATCTCGGCAGCACATCCACATTAAAGATTAAAAGGGCAGTGGGCCTCATTATCATTATCGTTATCGGGTTGGCAGTTGGACAGTGCACAGCTGGTCAGGCATGCAGGCCACACAATGCATGCCTTGTGTATATAGACAGCACTTCACTGGCTATGTAAAGATCTAGCTAAGATCTAATTTTGACAAACCAGTTACTGCACAATAGCTGATTTGACAAGGTACCAGAGCGATGTGCATTTATGTACTGCCTCAGAAATCAGCAATAAGCCTAACATGTTTGTGGCCTAGAGAAAAGGAATCCAAAGTCCAGCTTTGTGCCATCTAAAATATATAAATTGTAGAGCACATCATTTTCCAAACATCACATGAGTTTTTAACCTGATGATTCCCACTAAAGTCAAAATCACACAGTTTAAACCTCTACCAATAAAAAATACAGGTTTCACATTAAGTTGAATTCCTAAAAATCATGAGCCATAATGTACCTGTCAGTGCTTTCCCCTTATTTTTGTAATATACAATAAGGATGATAATGCTGGCTAATGTCACAAAGAGGACTGGAACAGTCAGAACATACAAGACCTTGTTTGTTTCTGTAGAATGAAAAAAAATATCAGATCAGTGTGCAGCTTATACTTAGCAATGATATGATCTTTGCTTACTTTTCTTACTTGTATGCATTAAGGTGTTTCTATTTGAACTTGGATTTCTAAAATAACCCTGATAGCTTTATAACACACTATGTTATGTACCAAGGAACCTGATCAAGCCCTTGCTTTACAATGCTATCATAAAAAGAACTACAGAATTAAACTCTGAAGACAGCACAGAAGAAGTATGCCCACATTTTGCTCACTTGAAGGGTTCTCATGTAAGTTGCCCATGAGTTATACTTGATTTGCCTGAAAAGGCTCTGAAGGTAATCTCTGTGAACGACACGAGCCCCAGCATGCAAGATTTAGTCTTCAGCTCAGATCGCGATGGCTCACTGCATGCTGAAACACGTCGTCTATCTGGGCAGCACATCCACATTAAAGATAAAAAGGGCAGTGGGCCTCATTATCAGACATCAAGGGCTGCTTTTGGCCGAAACTGTGTCCATCGCAATCAACAGTGCACAGACAGAAATTGGTAGCCTTTTTTAATAGTTAAAAATGAGAGGAATGCAAAAAAGTCAGAACTGTAACTGTGATGGTGGTGAACGGGTATTATAATAATAATCTCATCTGGTATGTAATTTCAATAAAAAGGATAAAGCTTTATACGGTACTGAACATGGACTATAGTTGTGATTTCTCACAAGGAGCTACAGTTCAGAATGGCATAAAATAATCTTTAATATCAACATTTTTTTAGGGGGATTTTCAAAAAGACTCAGAGTTGGTCTAACTGCTCCCATTAAAGCCAGCTTCAGTGGGAACAGAGTTATGCCAGCATTCAGCCCTTTTGAAAAGCCTATCCTATACTTTCTGATGGATAATTATGCATGATGAAATATACCATCTTGTGGTTCTACAGATATCGTAGTCTCCACACAAACTGCATCTGACCGATCAGTCCCAGAAACTCCTTCTGCATTTCCCAGAGCTGTGCAGCTACAAAAATAAGGAAAAAATGCTGGATTATCATACCGAGAGCTGGCAATGACACCTACATTTAGGTTGCCTAGTACTTTCCACTCTAAAAGATTCTTGGAGCCTTTAACTTTTAAGAATCTCTAACACCTCCATTGTTTTCCTTTGAAAGTTGGCAGGCAGAAATCCCTCAACAATGAGATTTTTTTTGTCTTATGAAATTCTATTGCTTTTGGTTTTCTATTGGTTTTGTGGATTTATAAACTGTTAACAGCCACTATGGCTCTTCTTCTGCCTGTGTTCCTCAGGAAATTTTTGTCAGCCTGACAAAATAAAAGGAACATTCTAAAGTGCCAGGCCCCTGCCTCACCAAAGCAGCAGCAGCAGAGGACACTGCACTGGGAACATGTGGGTACTGTTGGAGCAGTTATAGTGCTGGGAAGGGGTGAAAGCCACAGTAGGCTAACCACCCACTGGACTCGGGGCCTGATTTCAGTGTCCCAACTCCCTTCTCAGTACACCACATTATTTGGGCATGAGCTCCCTCAGATCCCAGAGCCAGGAGGAGTGGGAGAACTGAGGCCAGGCTCCTCCCATAAACCCCTGAACACAACGTATGGCCCCAGCAGCCCATTTTCCCCCTCTGGGGCACCACATGGGGCACAAGCCCCCTACTTCTAGGGGATAGGGAGAGAAAGAGAGAGAATGTGTCAGGCTGGGCCAGGCTCCCCGTGACCACTGCTGGACTCAATACATGGTCTCAATGGCCCATTCCCCCCTCTGTGATAAAAGCCTTCTGCTGCTAGCTAATATAGTTAGTCCTGTAACTCCAGTAGCAGCAGTCAGTGCTGAAGATTCAGGGTTCAAAGGCTGCTGCAGATACACTATGAGCGATTGTTACAGTTGTACATAACAGAGTTAGTTTTTATTATTTTTCTTTTAAAAAATTAGGAAATTACATATTTAAAAAATTAGATTACAAGAGCCTTATTTAGGTTGCAAAGTTAGGACATGTCAGATTTGCATTTGCCTCTGCATCTTGAATTCAGCCCCCTTGTGCCTATGAAGTATGATGCCATCTTTAATTGCATGATCACATTCTATATTTCCCACAGGATCTGGGCCTCATGCAGTGCATAGGTAGGATGAAGAAGGGGTTGGGTGATCAGATGTCCCAATTTTATAGGGACGGTCCCAATATTCGGGGCTTTGTCTTCTATTATCCCCCACCCCATCCTCATTTTTTACACTTGCTATCTGGTCACCTTAACAAGGGGGCAGATTAGGGATGCACAGGCCAGTGTAAATCTGGCATTTCCTATCTTTTGAGTGCTCACCTTTGCAACTTAAACACAATCCTTTAAGGTAGTTTTTTGGTATGTAAGTGTTATGTAATGTTATGATCACATACGTGCCCAGCTAAAGGGCACTATCTGCTTTCACTGTATTGTGGTATTTATAGAGCAGCAAGGGCAGCTCTTGGTCATTTAAATTCATATTTCTAATTTATATTTTAATACACAGCATCTTCACTAGTTTGGTCCCCGTTATGGTAAAGCAAGTTCCTTGGGTTATATTGTATTTTGGCTAATTGTGTAGCATATCCAAGCAAGGTCCCATCCACTGAATTACTTTATGTCTGCTTATCCCACTGGCACTCAGAAGAGGGTACTGGGAATGTAGGTGATACTGTGTACAGCTGAACTGCTTCATCTTTATGAGAGGATAAGTCTGAAGAAGAGCAAGAGCAATGAATGAGGGAAAAAAAGACAGAGAACAGACAGGAGGCTGCATAGAAAGAAGGCAGGAAGGAAGGAGAGACAACCCAGAGGAGAGGAAAGATATCAGGTATGACAGTAGCCACTGGAGTCAGTGGATGCTGAGCCTGCCATGTAATAGGGGTTGGTCTTTATAACCCAGATTCATGTCAGATGACAGGAAACAAACAGCCATTTCTTACCGGAGCTTGTGTGGGTTCATATCCTTATTACACTGAAACTGATGAAAACAGGAGGAGGAATGAGGAACAGAGGAGACAAAGAGAGAAGAGAAACAGAGAGAGAGAGAGAGACAGAGCAAGTGAAAGCAAAATAGGGACCTCTCGTCCCTGAGAAAACCTCTTCTCTGTGAAACGACCCCCCTGAGACAGAAAATAGTGCTCTCAGAAAAGCCATTACAGGCACTAGGCAAAGGCAAGAGGGAAGAAAGAGCTCAATCATGACCAAGGTGAGAAATGTATAAAAAGTGACCAAGGGCAGGAAGGGGAACATGAACTGAACAGAACGCTCTAACTCAACAGTTTTGTTGCAATTCCTTTTACTTGCTTTTCCTGAGTGAGGGTCAAGCTCCGATGTGAGACTTCCCATATTTAATATACTCTGTCAAAAGCTGTATGGCAAACTGAGACGCTCACTGACAGTCCACTGCATGTTCCACAGCCAGACTGAAATTCTTCAGCTGAGAAATCAGTTTGTCCCGGCCTCTTGCAGCTTTTGCGGTTATCACAGTTATGTTGTAAGAGAGGCGTACTTACTTGGTCCAGGATTTACACTCATCAGTGGATGAAGAGATGTCTGAGAAGTACCCCCAGCGGCATGGTGCACATATTGTATCCTTGTCTTGTTGCACTGTGGTGGAGGAAACAAACAGCGTAGTTGAGCAACTGTAATTTCACCTCAGTCTTGGAGAAGATTTTACGGATAGAACTTTTTTTCCCCCCTGAAAATGTCCATAATGAGGAAGACCTTACATTATATTAAAGGAGGCAACAGGAATTAAATCTGGGCAAGCTGTGTTAAATGAGGTCTGTACAGAGGTAAAATGAGAAACCTATAGAAATAACAGGAAGTATTTGCACAGCTTTGGTGAAAAAACACATTCCTTCCACTTGGAATGGCTTCTTCTCTTAGCAGTGTCCAGTATAAAACTGATTTTGACCCCTTCTGATTTCCACTCCCCAAAACACAATGAACAAACCCACCTCCTTTTAGCCTAAAATTTCAGAGTTAGTCTGATATCAGAGGCGATTTCTTTTTTTTGGGTCAAGTCTGAAGTAAATCCATGAAGCTGCTAGAGTTATACACACACACACACACAACACTACTACTCTGCGACTTTTCAAAAGGTGTTCATGATTTTTATTTACTCCTAATGCTATAAATTTGAACTTAGTGCGGTTCCACTTAACCTGGTTACTGAGATTGCTCATGCGTGGTGACACATTTGTGAATATTGGAGTTACTATTTTTAAAGTTATTCAGAGAATCAAATTCCTTAGCATTCGGAGCACAGTGAAGTCTCCCATGATAATTATAATCCAGCTAAAACATGCAAGATCCACCTCACCTGAGAGATGTTAGTCAAAATAAGGTTGTATGTCAGTCATTATACCTGTAGTAAGAAGTGAGAGCTTAAGGCCTGTAAAACAGGCTAAGGCCTAAATGGAAAAAGCCAAGTGAACAGAAGTATAAGGTGTCACTCAAGTTAACTAAAACTGGTATAGAAAAGTGCTAATTCTGCAAGGTTGTAAGACTGCCAAAATATTACTAAAATATGTAGTGGGTATAAGAGGTACCAAGATACTAACTCTCTGAAATAACACTTTAATGGGTAAAAATGATACATGGAGTGACGGTGCCCAAATCAGCCAATCAACTGAAAAAGGTGGTATTAAACTATGTCAGGAGGGTGGCAATTACCTACGTGAAAGGGGGCAAACCAAAAGTGTATGTAACAGTGTATAAAAAAGGGTGTCAAAGGAAATACCGGTGTCCGGTCTAGGGGATAACAGAAAGTCCCGCCGTTGGGCTGAGACCATTGTAACGCCGCCAATATAAAACTGACCCAAAAATACTCTGTAAGTCATTTCTCATTGTGCCGCACGCAATAAACCTGGCTTGGGCGCCTTCGTTACTCAGCTAATCTGTGGTCGTGTCGACTCATTCGATTGTAAAAGCCATCTCAGTTTCCTGCACAGAGCTGGGACAGCATCTACACAGGGACACACACACGCAGCCTACACTGATAAACACCAGTGACCAACACACCGAGTACCACAATACCTATAACACACTTCTCCCACTCACATCGGCCTGAGATCCCAATCAACCCTCTTTTTAAAGGCTGGAAAACACATTTTAGGGACTCCGTTCGTCTTTCTGATGTCCACTTTATATATCTTACCAGGCTGCTGAACTCCAAACCCTGGAGCACATTTTGTATTTCGCTGGCAGTAGTCACAGTCTTCGTTACAATGGTATCCCAATGTACATGCACACTGTCGCTGGAATGTGCTATTTCCTGGATTCACTTCTATTAAACCTTTCCCTAAATGAGAAAGCAGATGGAAGTAAAAATCTCTCCTTCAGCCTGATTTGGGATTACCAGCCCAACTCCCCACATGTCCACACTGTTTGCGTGTCAGATGCAGAATCAATTCCACTAGGCGTAGTGCTAATATTTGAAAAGCATGGTAGACACCTGGTTCATATAAGATGCCTCCTTGTTTAGCATGACAAAGCGACATCATCATTATCGACTTCAATGAGAGTTGAATTGGGCCTTTACATGGGGGAGGCAACTAGACTTGAGAAATGTATGCACCTTATGCTGGGGACAGGGGGAAGAATCTCTGTGTGCCCACCCAGAGTACCCTATGAAGTGCACTGAGGATTCACTAGTGGTAGCATAAGGGTTATGGCTGAGATTTCTAAAAGAGCCAAGAGGAATCGAATTTTATTGGGTGTTGGACACCGACCTCTCTTAAGGCCCTTTGAAAATCCAACTCTCAATTATTATTTAGGTAAACTAAATCCAAGTTCTAGATCCACCCGCCCATCCTTGTACTTCAATAGTTTGAATTCAAAGGTGCATAATGCCGCAGGATGAACAACTCACCCTCATCACATATTTTATGTAGTAAACATTTCTCTTCTTCATTCCAGACATCCATATATTGGTTTGGGCCGCAAGGCTGGCACACTGTCTCAGAAGTGGCAGTGCATTTAGCAGACATATACTTTCCTGAAAGAAAAAAAAAAGAGGAAAAAAAACTGAAACTTGGTCACTTAACAATCACTGATGCTTTCTAAAGATAATACATCAGATTTAGCCTGTGTGTTACTCCACTGAGACCACTGGAGTTAGGAAGGTTTTTTTGCCCATTGTCATCCCATTCCTCACTCTGGCCTCAATTTAGCAAGGCACTTAAGCAGCTGAGTAACTTTAAGCACATGAATAGTCTCATTGAAGTCAGTGGCACTCATATCCCTTTGTGTCTCCAGCACTGAGAAATCTCATACGAATCAGGGATTTACTGCATCTTTTGTTGAAAGTGGTATAGGCTGGGGACTACGCACATGCTTTCAATTATGTGTGTGCTTAAACATTTTGCTAGGAGTTGTGCAAATAGACTAATAGTCCAAAATGACTTAGTGCTGATTTCGTAAAGGAGATTTTCATTTTTGGAAAAACAAGAGCACTAGAATATATTTACCTGGCTCACATTTTGTGCAGCACCGCCCAGCATATTCATAGTGTCGCTCACTCTCACAGGCCAGAGAGATTTGTAGTGATAACTAGAAAACGGAAGACGAGAAATAATACCTTGAGACATATTCATGAAAATGTTTTAGAAAATCCTACTCATGGTTCTGATAACTTGAAGGAAAGCTCCACTAAATAGTTACAACACTTCATATTGCAAAATAATAAATATTACACAGCACAGACGTACGTTTCATCATCAAAAGCCTGCAGACAAACCAATATAAACTTGATAATATAGACACACACAGAGAGCTGTGACAGCCATGTGAAAAATAAATAACATGATTCTGCAATTTATCATGCATTTTTTTACCTCTTCTCTTACACAGTACATCCACAACAGCGAGAGATGGGACACTAGAGGGGGAGGGCTCTGAGTTACTACAGAGGACTCTTTCCCAGGTATCTGCCTGATGGGTCTTCCCCACATGCTCAGGGTCTAACTGACTGTCACAGTTTGGGTAGGAAAGGAATTTTCTCCTAGGTCAGATTGGCAGAGACCCTGGGGGGCTTCACCTTCCTCTGCTGCATGGGGCACGGGGCACTTGCAAGTTTAAATTAGTATAAATGGTGAATTCTCTGTAACTTGGAGTTTTTAAACCAGGATTTGAGGACTTCAGTAACGCAGCCAGAGGCTAGGGGGGTCTATTTCAGGAGTGGGTGGGTGACGTTCTGCGGCCTGCAATATACAGACAGTCGGACTCAATGGTCCCTCCTGACCTTAAAATCTATGACTCTATCTCCCCCAGCAGTGTACTCTGACATTTGAATCCCCCCCCCCACACACACACACAAAAAACAGCTTCAAATAACCATTATTTTAATAAAAAAATAAAAAGGAACCTGACAGAAATGCTTCCTGTCTCCCCACCAAAATGAATCTAACCCAAGAGCCAGGTCTGGCAAGATTTAATACCAGACCAGTGCCGGGTTTAAAGTCCCTGATTTGGCAACATAGTATTTATACCATTGAAAAGGAGAAGTTCCCAACTTCCCATTGGGATATACAACATGGCTTCAGAGGAGTCTTGTCTACAATGAAATTAAGCAAAAATTCTAGCATCCCTTAAAAAAAATTGTCACATAAGAAGCATATAGAAAGTACACAACAGTGTGGAATGTTGATTTTCATTAGCACACAGACTGACTTGCAGCACTCACTCCTTCTTTTACCACCGGAGAGTAATGCAGCCATCCTAGTGTTAATTGTGCCTTTTATATTATTTAAGACACTTCAAAACCCTTATTTAATTTTTGATTAATTCGTCATTGTAATTGGATGTAGCTGTTGAAATATTGTCTACAGTGCTCTGGCTTATTTCTTTGAGGAACGCATGTTGGCATTCCTGCAGATGTCATGCTTTCGATATACAGCATGATATAAAAGTACCATGTACGCAGCTAGAATGAAATTTATATCAGTTTCCATTTCCCTGCTCACATCTCTCCTTTTGTTTCCTCCTATTCTCCTCTTGTTCCCTTTCCTCCTTTCCAGTTTCCAGTGTTTTTATATCCTTCACCCACTCTGACCATGCACCAGGTGGGTCTTGTGGCTTAGAATTACCTCCTTTACTTCTGTGCCAGATCAGCTCCTTCTCTTGCTTAAAGGACACTTATTTCACATTACCTGCTTCTTTTCAGTTTGAACCATACTCTAGTGCATTATTTCTGTGTCTTTCCATGGTATTAGTTGCATCTGAATTGCATTGTAAGATCCTTAGGTCAAGGACTACGTCTTTGTATGTGCTTGTATACAGACTAACACGGCTACCCCTCTGGAACTATTGTATGGGACTGAATGCCACCAGTGTCTAATGCTACTAATAATAAATAATAATAATCCCGAGACATACTAAGGGTCCAGTCCTGCAAACATAGTTCTTTTGTTTCATTGTGCCCTTGTGCTCCTGTCTGTCTCCTGTTGTCTCTTATGTTTTACCTAGATTGTAAACGCTTTGGGGGCAGAGACCACCTTTTTTGTTCTTTTGTACAGCACCTAGCACAAATGGGTCCTGGTCCATGACCAGGGCTCCCACCATATAATAATAATTATAGTTCTTGCTACTGCACCTCCCATTATCCTTTCCCCCTGAATAATGCTCTTTAGTATTCAGGGCGCTGTACATCCAGGCAAGATGTTAACTAGTCCCATAAATGCAGTAAAAACAGGACAGGCCAGCCCCCTGGCTGAATGACAGTGTTATTCACTATCTTGTGGACAATGTTCTAACACAATGGTTCCCAACCTGTGGCCCAGGTGGCCCACGGGGGTCTAACAAAGTGACCCGCCACTCCCCTCCTGCTGGCTGCAGAAGGGAGCCGCCGCCTGAGGACCCAGGTGGAGGATGTTGCAGCTGGGCAATAAGACCGGTGCAGGCTCCTTGCTGCAGCCAAGGGGATGGGTGATCAGTGCTCCGCTCCCTGTGGCTGTAGCTGGGAGCACAGCAAAGTGCTTTGCCTGTGTCCATAGGCATTGGGGTCCCTGCTAGAGACAGAGGGAGGGGATCACTGATCTCCCATCCCCCTGGCTTCAGAAGGGACCCTCTGCCTAGGGACCCAGTTGGTGCACATGGGGCTACTGGATGTGTGTGGTTTCCCTGATGCAGCCAGGGGCCGGGAGACAGTGACATAACAAGGGGTGGGCGGGGAGCCCAGGCCCCCGGGCGCCAGCCTGTGTGGGGGGGTGCTGGGACAGCCCCTCATGACATGCAGGGGATAGGGGGTGCCAGCCCCTCCAGTGCCTCCTGCACCCTGCACATCGTGAAGGGCAGGGCTCGCCCAGCACCCCCCGACCCAGGCCGGGGGGGTGAGGCTGACCCATCCAAGCTGGGGCTGGGCTGTGGAGCTGGAGTGAGAGAGGCGGGCACCATGCAGTGGGTAAGTGCGGGTGTGAGTGTGTGTGTGGCAGAGCCAAGCCTGCATTTGTGCCCCCCCCAGGCTTCATGCCCCACCCCCCCACCCCCGCAGGTACAGACCCCTCTCCCCAGGGCAGCTGGGGAGTGGTGCTGGGACTCCTCCTGCCCTGCCCAAGGAGACGTGTGAGGCAGGAAGTGCTCAAACACAGGCTTGGCCCCTGGATGCCAGAGACCCATGGTACACCATTGAAGGGAGATCAGTGAGGAGGCAGCCTCCTTGCTGAACTCCTTCCATCTGGCTGCACTGGGAAGGGGAGGAAAGGGGGAGGAGAAGGCGGTGGGGAAGCTGCTGGTGGAGCAGCCAGGACCCACCATGCTTGAGGAGGGGAGGACTCTAAAAATCAATGCCTTCAGATTTGGCCTGCACTTAGCAGGTCACCCACTGTGACTTAGCTGCCAGGCTATGTGCTTCAGTGTGTAGTGACAGTCACTCATCTACACTAGTGCTTTGTCTGTGAGTGTGTGACATACTGCGAGTAATCTGTAGGTGTAAAATAGTGAATGAAAAAATGAGCACAGTAGCAACAAAACGTTTACTTTAAATATGTAGTGATTTCTAGCCCTTAATGGTGTGTGCGTCAATACATTTTTTATGAGTTGAGAGACTGGTGGCCCTTCAGGGTTGTAAAAATTATATTTGAGGTCCTTGAGCCAAAAAGATTGGGACCCACTTGTTCTAACATATTCCTGCAATCTATTGAATTTCTGACATCACATTAAAATGGTCATAAGGTGGTAAAAGGCCGAGCCCCAGAGTTGTGACTTCACTGCAGGATCATACAAAGAGAGGAAAGGCTGTGAATGAATAAATGCTTATTCACAACTATTTGTGAATGTGGCAAACAACTGGTCGAGTCACTTGCTTGTTGTACAAAAAGTTCTTTTCTTCCTTGTTTGCTCCAGCTTGAAAGTTCCTCTTTAGCTGGGAGAGTTAAAATAACTGAAACATTAAAAGAGGACAAAGGCCTTAATTTTAAGGAAGGATATGGAAATTTATTTTAGAACATTGAGCCAAAGGTTGGGGAATCATTTTTTAAAATTAAAAACTGCATGAATGGACAGGCAACCTATACAGATAACTCTTCGGTGGTTCCTCTTATGTTTGGAATCTGGGCTAAGAGCTGGTTACTTAGTTACCTATTATGGAACTCTGTATACCTCCACTGTTTTATAAGAAAGATGTTATTGTTACATTTACAGTATATTCTTCCACATCTATCTATCTACACACACATTGTGACCATTAACACTCCTTTCTATGGTAGCATCCTAGTAAAATGCCTTGATACTGTCTTCTCTTATTTGCACTTCCAGTGAAGTAAACAGGAAAAATATCAACATCCAGCTGTTCATAACACCAAATTTCTTATATTCATCTCAATTCAAATGAAAACCTAGCCACATAATGCAGGGGGAAGAAGGGGGAGAATCTTTGTCCTAGAGAGGAAGGGACTCTGGGTCTGTATCAGGCTACATCTTCACTGATGGCAGCAAATTAGCTGCTGTCAGATCGACACATCAGGATCGACTGAGCGGTCAGTGAAGACCTGCTCAGTCAATCCAGAAATCAATGTATTAAGAACACCGTCTCAAGTGGTGTAGCACTGCATAGACAGGAACGCGGTTCCCATTGGCGCAGTGCAGTGAAGATGGCGCGCAGAAGAGAAGCACAGAAGTCAATGGGAGTTACGCAAGTTTTTTGCGTAGTTTGCATAACTCCGGTCCACTGATGCCGAATCTCCGAGGTAAGTGTAGACAAGCCCTCAGATGGTACTGAAGAGCATATACATTGGGGTGGAAGAGAGAAGATAAAAAGCTAAATGAAAGCAGCTGGGGAACGGATCTTTTATTTTAGATTGTGTTTGGGAAGTCTTAGTCCTTGGTATCACCAGCTAAGAAGAACTTCCATTTGTGAGGCAGGCTGAAGCTATAATCTCAAACTGACAAAAGACTTTGTTGTTAAACTGGGAGTTGGAAACTTTTTTTTCCCTTTAAAAAATGGGCTGGATGTTGCAAAACTGTATTTCTAAGGGGTTATATTTTGTGAGCAATCCTACTGAAGTCAATGGAACTACTCATGTAAGGGTCTCCAGGAGGATTGTACCTCAGTGCCAAACTGCACATAACCGTTTTTTTTGGCTGGTGGAAAATCAAGCTCTTATACGGCCCTATCAGTGTAGTACTTGAGCACCTCAGTCTTTAATGGATTTCTTTTCATAACACCTGTGAGGTACTAGTATCCCATTTTACAGCTGGGAGACAAAGAGACTAAGTTACTTGCCCAGGGTCACACAAGCAGTCTATAGCAGAATGGGGAATTGAACACAGGTCTCTGGAGTCCTAAACAATAACATTAACCCCTAGGCCATCTTTCCTCTTCTCCACTAATAATTCTGTACATATAAATCCTGATTATTCTAATAATACACTGTATTGGCATGTGTGGAAAGAGGGTCAAATTTTCACAGGTAGTTGTACATAATCTTACAAATAACAAATAAATAAATAAAAATGTAAAAAAACCTAATCTGAAATAAATTAAACAAACTCAGTCATTCTTTTACCAGTCTCAGTACTGGTGATTCTTTTCACTGGACCCTATGAACATATGAAAATTAACATTTAAAAGAATGTCAGTCATATTTTTTAAAGATTTTTCATATTTTTAATTATAGGTTAAGCACAAGTTTTTTTGCTGTAATCCTTAAACGTAATCCAGTCTGTCTGCTCAAATATGTATCACCTCAGAACTGTATCCATCTCCAATGGATGGACAAAACATAGAATTAAGAAAAATCTCCCTCTGGTTTTCATAAGGCCCTGATTCTGCAAAGCACTTCAGCACATGTTTAGTTTTAAGATTATGAGTAGTTGCATTGACTTCACTGGGAGAATGTACGGGCTCAAAAGGTAGGCAGGTATATGAGTGCTTGCATGCTCTAAGAACTTTTGTTTTAATGAATCACAGCTATAAAGCTGAACTGTGTTAGTCAGACATTTAAAAACACACACAGGTGCTTCTGAAGCGGGGATTAACAGAATTCAGATTCCTGCCTTCAGGTTTAAAGAAATATTTATTTTTAGTGCTGTTGAGCAATCTGATGGCAGCAGAAACTGTGTGTCATAAGTGCTAAAATTACTTTCTCGCTCAAATGAATATTCAGACAGACATATCAGAGAAAGAGGATAGAATTGCACGGGCCCTTTTCCTTCAAAAGAAAAAAAAACTGGAAGAACAAGCTAGGGGGTTTCCACAGTTTTTTTAATATGTCATTTCTGGTCAAAAAATCTGAGGCTCAGTGTGAATTGTTTGTGATATTCTCAGATTTGTAAAGATAACATTTATTTAAAGTGCAGTTATTGACAATAAGTAACTATTTAAAAATAGCACCTTCTTACTCAATTTATCTGCTTCCAAGGGATCTTCAAGTCATTGCTGACCATTTTACTGACCAAATCATATTTTAACTCCTTTTTGGAATGCAGACCTAATGTAGGAGAGTGAGCAATGTTATATCCTGCCACACAACCTCAACTGATTTTTAAACTCATGAGTTTGGTATTAATAGTGATATTAAAAGCAGGAGAAACACCTTGATTTTCAGACCATCACTTGTCCATGATGCAGAACTCTGATGATTCCACTGCTCTTTAGGTGTGTGTCTTCACCCTGAGAACTGGGATTTGCCCAGTGATGTCTGACCAACAGCAATTTAAACCAGCCATCTTATTTTTCAACTGGGACTGGCTCTGCCATAGTTTCTTCTGTCTAAAAAATACACTTCTCCCTTCTTCACAGACAAGGTGCCAACCCTTCACATTTAAAAGTTTTGTATCTTCCACCCTTTTTGCCACATCACTAATATTACTTATCAGTTCTCTTCTTTCTTCTGCAACAGTCCTAAACTGCACTGCAACCGCATTAGTCTCTTGCTATCCCATGATGAAACACAAAAGAACCAAAACCACCATGCTGCTGAAGGTGTCAGAAACTGATAACAAACGGGTTATTTACTTTTTTAATCAGCATCCATCCAAATCATGTATGGCTGAACTCTAGCATATGCTAACTCAAATCATGAAGCCCTAATGTAAAATCAATGGGGAACTCTGCCTAAATGCAGATGGCACAATACAGCCTCAGGTTTCCTATTCCTCACAGAGATGGATTTGTGTAAGCAATTCCAATGAGTGATTCACTAGTTAAAAAAATAATGTTGTTGGAGGAGGCTTAAAAGCATAGGGAGAGATTAGAGATTAAAAGGAGATGGAAGATTTATACTGAAAAGGCATAATCCGAGTTAGACAGACATACGTCCTTCCACATACAGTCTTAATTTAATGCTCATGAAAATCCATTCACAAAGCACATAGAGGACACTGTGCAGTTCCAGCTATTCATTTGAAGCTCTGTAATTCAGACTGTGAATGAAATGGTTTTGGTGATGTCAACTTTCCAGTGACCAGTAAACCACATCACATAGCCAGCATCAGATGGTAAAACAGAGTCAGGAAATGCAAAGGGCTAAGATAGAATGAAGACTGAACGCTATTTCACTCTTACAAATGAATCCTTGTAAACTTGCTAGATCTTGAATTCTTCCCAGACCCAAATTAGTAAGAAAAAACAATAATTAATATGGAGATTTAAAAAATATCTATGAATTATTGACAGGTAATGGAGAGATGCATTAAACAAGTCTAGTCCTTAATGATCGCATTGCATACTGTCATTGTTTCTATGGGCTCTTTTTAACAAGCAGCGGGGGAGCAAATCCAGTTATGAGGTATTTCCTGACCAGTGACAGTACTCTATCACCAGGAAGAACCATTAATTGATTACAAGCCCTCCAAAGCCATTTATTTTATGCAGACTGTGCGAAGGAGCAGAAGTTGTGGCGTTGTCCAAACATATCTTATCATGATGGGGTAGGGCAGATAAGAACCTTAGTAGGTTAGATTAGATAAAATAGACCATAGATTGATCAGGGTTGAGAAGGCTACTGAATCTGTGAATTAACTAGCCTTCCTTTAGCTTCTCAGTGGGATTTAAAACTCACCATCATATATGTAACATTCATCCACCACAGATAACAATCAGACAGGTGTCAATACACAAAGCACATGTATATATATTTAATGCTTATTTTAAATCACTGGGTTGTTTAGGGAGTCTAAATATTCTTACCTTGCCTACAATAGCAGCCAGAACCTCTCAGTGAGATCAGGCCCCATTATGGGGGAGCAACATATACAGACATAGGCTTGCCCTGAAAAACCTAGTGTCTAAATAGACAAGACAGACAAATGCTAGGAAGGGAAAGAGAGCTGAAGTGACTTATGAAATAACACAGCACTGTAGGGACAAAGCCTATCTCTCCTGGGTCCTCTGTCTAGTGTCCTGTTCACTAGAGCAGGGGATCCTATGCCAGAAATGCTTGAAAAAAAATGTAAGAAATACCTTTCAGTTTCAAATGGATAGACGTCACATGTACTGCAGCGTACCAGAGAATGAATACCCAAGAAGCAAAATGCACTCTC
The DNA here is from genome assembly GCF_026122565.2 of Emydura macquarii macquarii. Classification (NCBI taxonomy): domain Eukaryota; kingdom Metazoa; phylum Chordata; order Testudines; family Chelidae; genus Emydura; species Emydura macquarii. The sequence goes on from NW_027132962.1 coordinate 802,969, forward strand.
CTGGCTGCTTTCAGCCATAACGATGACTAACACTCGCCAACACAGTAGTGTTATTTAGCAGTGTGTTAGATGCTGCGGCTGTCATGGGGCACCATACTCTGATCTGGTGCACAGCTGGCTGGCTTTCCACTGGGGCTAGCTTTCCGCTTGTGCTGAGCCACACAACTCAAGACTCCCCTATCCCTCTACTGTGAACCCCCCCATACACAAACCCAACCAGACACCCATCCCTTTGGGTTCATGTTTATTTAAATAAAAACTTTGAACTAAAAATTACAATCACCATCAGGACAAATCACAGATACAAAAAGATACAGCCCGAAACCCCACCACCCACCTCACACTCACTTCTCGCTAGTGGCACTTTATTTGTTTTAGCCAATTGCTACTTCAAATGTTTTGTCTTTCTCTGAGTTTAATTTTTATAAAAGGGAAGCAAAGTGAACTTTGGCTCATGTTCAAGAACAATCTACACTTAATACATTTAATGGTTTCTTGTAATTTGAGTAACACAAAAGACAAATTATAATAGCTAATTCATTATTTAAAAAGGAAGTTAGAATTAGAGCAGGACAGGGACCTTTCAATACAGTGCTTTTCAGTGGAAAATGCTGATTCCATGAACCCAAAACCTTTTCATGGAAATGTATCCGTTTCAAGAAAATATTCATTGGGAAGTTTTCTCAGGTCCAGAGCAGAATTTGTGGTCCAAACTAGACCCACCCTAGCCAGCCCTAGTTATAATCAAACTATTTAGGCTTCCTTAGGCATTTATTTTACCACAGAGCCCAGAAATCCTTAAGTTAAAGTTAATAAGGCCTAAAATAAATATGTACAAAAAGGAGAGATTTGCATGTTGTACTTCTAATATCAATTTTTAAGAGGGTGGTACATGAACCAATAAAGTTTGGGAACCATACACTAGACCATGTTACCTATAAGCATTTTTTTCTTTTAAAAATGATTTACTTTTAAACAGACTGTCAAAATATTTAAAACCCAACCGACTATAAAAGAAGGAGGGGGAAAATCACAATTTGACTAAAAACAACATTCTGTAGCCACTCAGGAAAAAAAACAAAACAAAAAAAACCTCCGAAAGTCTAAATATATGTAAAGATATGCTTAGCTGGAAGAAGCCTGCATGGGCAAACCTATTTAAGACAAAAGAAATGTAAAAAAAGAACTGAAGCTCTATGTTTGCTTTTTTCTTTATCTACAGTCACAATGATGATCAGAATTGACACTGGTGTTCACCTTAAAGAGGCTCCACAGAGACATCACCTAGTGTGACAGGTCCCTGCTCTGTTTTATGTATACAGCATAGGTGTTATTTTTTGCTTCCTTAATAAACCTAAAGCTATGGGCTTGCTGCAGGAATTACTGAGCAGAACTCCACTTTTGTGTTATACTGGATGTCAGACTAAATGATCATAATGGTTTCTTCTGTTCTTAAAGTCTATAAATCTTTGAATACTTACAGGAAATTTAACAGAAGTTATTTGGGTGTGTGGTGTATGTACATAAAGCAAAGATACCTTTTATATGTTTATAGAAAACTAAAAAAATACACAGAAGAAAAGAAAAGCTAAAATTAGCAATAAATTAAAGAAGTCTTTTGACAAGTACTTGTTATTAAACAAGTGACAGCAAGCATAGTGACATGTACCCTTTTGCTCAACAGGCTACCGGAATGCAGCGTAATACAGCAGACAACAGGAGTGTAATGTATGATCCTGCAAGCTTTACCTTCACACAGCCCCTGTTGGAACCAAAGAGTAGCATGAGGGAGTGTGTGTCTATGAGGAGCTGGCTGCTAAGGATTATTGTTTTTTCGCTACTTCCTGCCTTTTAATATGTCAGATTCTCTGGTGGATTATTTAGGCATGATTCTTCAGGCAGCAGTAACAGGGGTATTTTCAGGGATGCAGCCATTCCTTTGGGAGGGGGCTGTATAAAATGGGTGCTCCTCACACACACAGGCTATCCAGTCTTGAAATAAATCATACAGTCTGATCATCTGAGCAAGAACTGCATGATCAGGTCTATAACTTCTTCCCTATCAGAGTAACAGGAAACACAGAGACCAATCCTGCTGCCTTTATAAGAGTAAAGGCAGAACTGCAGCACTGAGCTCATTGGTTACTTTGGCCCAGATCTTCAAAGGTATTTAGGTGCCAAACTCCCATTGATTTCAACGGGAGTTAGGAGCCCAAATACGTTTGAGAATATGGGCCTTCATTCCTTAGTAGTCATCCTAAAGGACTGCTATTTGCTGTGTATGCAGGGCATGATCCAAAGACCAATGAAGTCAATGGAAAGATTCCCACTGACTTCAATTAGTTTTGGATCCGATCCTTAATGTATCAATTTTACCACATATTCCATTACCTTAAAAAATGATTTATCAATGTAGGCAGATATAAGGCCTGAGCTCTCAAACCATTGTTCCAACAATGCTAAAAGATACTGAAGACAATAAAACATGCAAGAAGAAACAGTTTGCCACAACTAAATAAATTCTGTACCAACCCTGAACAAACCCTATTTATTTATTTAGCCACGAAATGGTGAAGGCAAATTACATCATTTTCCTTCTGGCGGATCAAGTACCGTAAACTGGCAGGGGGGATTGAACTGGCTAGTCTTGCAAGAAAAAGAAACCCTTTTACTGAGCTAAGATCTTTCTCCATAGCTATACTTGAACGTTATGGCTTGACTACCTGGAGAGGTCCAGGAAAGTTAATCTGAATTAACTAAAAATCTGACTTTGAAGTGGATTAGTTAAAAATGTATTAAATCCCTGTGTGTGGATGCTGTTATTCAGAATCGAAAGTGGCCTTAATTCGGTTTAGTTTACTTCTCTTTGGAAGTGAATAAAGCCACAAGGAGCTGCAGCTGCCAGGCTCTGCTTTGAGAGCCCAACTGGGGCTTTGGCTACATTAGAGGGTAAACTCTCTAGTGTAGCCACTCTCAGATGATGGGAGAGAGCTCTCCCTGCAGGTGGCGGTCTCCCGCCGACATAAGCACCTGTGTGGACAGGGCTAAATCAGAATAAATTTTGTCACTCAGAAGGGTGACTAATTCACCCTCCTGTGTGACATAACTTACATCAACTTAAGCTGTAGTGTAGCCATAGTCTGGGTTTTCACTCCCTAGCCCTGCTTCACTACTCACCCATACATCTATGTGAGATCTGAACTGGAGGAAGGTGGGGAGATTGATTTCATTTTTGCTAAAAACCAGGTAAGGTTCCTGTCACAAATACATTTTGCTTACTGCTGTTAAACACGTGCCCATCAAAAGACAGCCTCACCTGTTTACCTAGAATATTGACAGAAAACAGAATCAAGCATTAGTTATTGGGCAGTATCTAAGTAGGACTCCCTCAGAGAGGGAAGTGGGGAGTGAAAGTGAGATGTTCTGGGAACTTGAAAAACTTTTGGGGAGAAATAGCCCTCCATCCTGGGTAGAATTTGCACACTCCCCTTCTGGGCCCCAAACTACTCTAGTTTGCATGAATAGCAGCACTGCCATTGAGTTCAGTGGGAGCAAGATAAGGCCCTGTCCTATTATTACTAATTTCTATTTGGTTTTGGTTGCACTTACACACTCTAAGGGCTGTGCAAACACAAAGAAAGGCCAAGTCCCCACCCTGAAGAGCTCACAATCTAAAAAGTCAGACAGAAAAGAAATACTGGAAAGGGGTGCATTATTCAAGTAAAGTTGTCACAATATCAGGATATGACGGACCAGATCCTAGCGGGTATAAATCAGCATCACTCTCCTCTAACCTGCACCTAACTACATTCCAAAGTTCCCATTATCAGTAAAGAGATCATGTCACAAATAGCACCTAAGTGTGGGTGAAAGTGAGCAAGGAGAAAAGTGGAGGTTAGCAGGCCTCAGCTTTGAAACTTCATGCACTCTCCTCCAGTGGAATGGAGACAACCTAGAAGCAACATTAAGGAAACGTGTACTATGTTACATTATTGGGCTCTCTGCCACAGCAAAGCCTGCAATTTTCAGCAGTTGCTGTGTAAGTCTTTGTTCTACAATCTACGAGTCCCTGAACTTTGTACTTTCTACCAACTGTAGGTAAGTCATAAAAGGGGAGAATGCTGCATTTTCTGTAAACCGATTCATTAATTGTATGACGTAAAGCCTATCTAAGTCTATAGTGCAATTTATCTAAACTGCTCTTTAGTTTTATACTGCATGTATTGCACTCAAATATTTGCTTCTCTCATTAGTTGAGCGCTTCCATTTTAAATAACTGTAGCTCTGTGCAGTACTTTTTCCAAGCAACCAATACCAGCATGAACATAATTAAAATCAAATGTTAACAGCAGTATCCAGAATGTTACCCAGTGTCACTTGACAAACTAAGGTTCCAGTAAAAGACAGAAAATATAATCTCCAAGAAATATGGTAAGGAAAATGATGAAGTATGTGTCTGACCACAGTTCAGTATAGACAGAAAAAGAATAATCATCATAGCATGAGATGGCCCAATGTCTCATTGTTTCCTTATGCTCCCCCACCTGACTGTCTGTATCCATCATTTATCTTGTGTCTTATAGTTGGATTGTAAGCGCTCTGGGGCAAGGCCCACCTTTTGTTGGGTGTCTGTACAGAACCTAAACCAATGGAGTCTTGGTCTGTGACTGTGACTCCTAAGTATCATAGAGTCAGAATTTAAGGCCAGAAGGGACCATCAGATCATCTAGTCTGACCTCGTGCACAACACAGGCACTAAATTCCTCTCATTTTTCCCTGTATTGAGCCCAATAACCTGGATTAGACTAAAGTATTACAATTTTCCAAAGATTAAGTGCTGCCACAATACAGCTAATAGTAACAATAATTTGACCTCAGCATGACTCCTGTAAATAACTTTAAATAATCTATTCAGGTGGCACCTCTTATATATTTTATACTCCTGCCATTTTCTACCTTTCAGAGCAGGGTGGATAAAAATCTATGAACTAAAAACAATGGATGTCTTAAATTTAAATTAGTTTTTTTATATTTAAATTAAATGTAGATTTTTTTTTTAAATTAACAAACACTCACAATTAAATTTTACATTGATAACCTGTGTTGAGGCCTAAACTAATTATAATCTAGTAAAATAACTTAAATTAAATACAAAATATAATATTAAGCAGTATATGTTTGCTGCCAAGTTTTAAAGAAAGTCAGGCCACTAAACTGGTGGAGTCACTGGCTAACACCTGGAACGAGAGTTGAAGTGCTAAACCATCTTTTGACAACAGTAGCCTTTTCTGCAAATGCAGAGAGAATATTTTCTTCATTCAGTTTATTCAGCTGAATTGAACTAATTCAATTCAATGACTAGTTCATTCAAAGTTATGAAACCAGAGGGAGTTGAAAAAGAAGAGAAAACTTATTTTCTTCTTCCAATCTAAGAATCAAAACTAGTGAAGAATTGTGAGAGGATTAAATCTACTAGTTCTAAAATCTTGATGGACGTAATGATCAGAAATAATCAGTTCAATTCATTAAGTATTGATAATACTTCCTTGGTTTAATAAATCAGCTTTAAATGCAAAACATGTTTTGATAAACTTTTTTTCTTATGTATCCAAAATACTTAAGGTAGTTTATTTAATTAAAATCAATGAATAAAATGCTGTTGTGTGCATTTTTAATTTAATTTGAATTTCTATCCAAAGAGACTGAGATGAATCACAAGTAAAAAATAAATCACCATCTAGTAAATAAGAAATGCATCATTCATCATTTTCTAACAGAATAAAAAGTGAAAAAATTAAGAATCTGATGTGTAAGTTAAACTATATAATTGCATAAATAAATATGTACTCATATACTATATCCTACTGCTTAGCAAAAACAAAAACAAAAACAAAAAAAACCATCACCAAATTTAGTGTAATGGTTTCATTGCAAATCAACGTTTTTTTAATGGTTACCAACAAATGAAAATCAACCTTTCTTTAGGGAAAATAATAAAAAAAGTATAAAAGCAAAACATGATTAAAATCAATAATCTAAATCAAGTTTTCCTGCTTGCTGATTGAAATCATGATTATATTTGTGATTTAAATCACTTTTATTTAAATCAATACAGCCTGTTTCAGAGTGTGAATTCTTCATGTCTCCAACTATTTGTTTTTGAAGAGCTATCCATGGAATTTTCTCTCTTTTGAGCCAGTGAATGATTAACAGTGGTAGTACCAGTGCAATGCTAGTGGATGGATCATTACTATGGCTCAATTGGAATTACTGTGTTTGAACTGTGCTTCACTTCTATATATATTGATGTATGGGGAAAAAAATCTTGCTCTCCAGCCACAAGATCTAATATATTTTTCATGATTTGCTGCAATTATTAGAATGCTCTGTATTTTGTTAACTTGTAAAATTTGCTGTAAGCATGTTTGGTTGCGTTTCAGGGGGAAAGGAAGATTCCTTTATTTTGGGCACATGTTGGTTACAAAGCTTAATATTAATGGAGAGTTGATAGAGTGTTTCAAATTATGGATGGAAAATCCAATAATCATACATACTCTACACTTACTGTGGATGTCCAACATTTGCACTTTATGTTAATAAAAAAAAAAAAAAAGGTTTTAGCATCATAAGCCACACAATTAGTGCTTTTATGTGAAACTCTGCAGTTAGTTTAGATTTGTTCCCCCCATCAGTACCACCCCAGAGAAACTGCAAAGCAACTATAATCACTCTGATTTCCCTCCAAGTGCCCTTTCCTGAAAGTACATTTTTAACTAGTCAATTAATTGAATCAAAATATCTGTAATTCTAATGGCAAAGAATCCAAAGTTTTAGACTGAGACCTTACGGCAGCTTTGCTTTATTGAATTATTGCTTTTTTCCATTATAAATACCATGCTTTTTTTTTTTTTTTTTTTTGGGGGGGGGGGGGAAGGAGGGAGGGAGGATAAGGTCTCCATTTTGGGCAAACTTCTCTAAAGCCCTAAAAATTCTGATTGCCTTGACTGAACAAGCACTCCACATGGGCAGACACAGTATTATGTACGGTTTGGAAGGTAAATTCAGTTCACTGACACTCAAAAAAGGAGGCCTGGCAGTTAAACCGTATAATATTGACAAATACGTATTCCCACAATCTTTAATCCCTATCTGAAGGAGGCACTTATGCACTTTACAAATATCAAGCACATAAAGGGAAAATATGAATTTTACATAAAGTACCACAAACAAGCTGTGCTGATCATGTGTCAGGAAGGAAGATATTGTCTATTCTGATACAGTATAAGGCAAATGTCTAAGACTGGGAGAGAGAGGAAGTCTTGGTTCTGTTCCCAGTTCTGCCACAGATTTTTGGTGTGAATTTGGGCAAATCACAAATTCTCTGTGCCTGTTTCCCCATCTGTGAAAATAAAAATGCTGCTTACCACTGAGGGGTTATAAATCTTAATTTAAGTTTCCAAGGGTTTTGTGATTTTCAGATGGAAAGCATGATAGAAGCTGGAAATATTAACATCTCTCAGATGTTTGCAGTTAAGAGCAGTGTCATTTATTATGAATCAAAATTTACCGATATGTCAGATAAACCACTTCTATCATTGCCAATTATTTATGTCAGAAAATGCCAAATAGTACCGAAGTTAGAAAAATTAATGATTAAACAAAATAAGCACCATAGAATATTAACCTTTCCCACACTACAGCTTTTCGTGGGACTCTTATCTTTTTGGATCTTTGTTGTCCAACATTTTGGCCACAGAAGGTTGTGAACTATGACCTTTATCTGGCAAAACAGCTACTAACATGCTTTGAGTTAAGCACATGCTTAAGTGCAACAGAAAACTTCATATGTTATAAAAGCAATACCAAAGCACCCTCCTCTTATTTTTTGTGTCCCTTTAAAATTTTGCAGGAGAGTGGGAAATAAATCAGGGGGAACACACTGACTGCTCATTTTGGGGATCTGGAGTAAGCTGGGACTTACAGCATAGGACCCTGAATTAGATGCATTTCTTGGGTTCAACTGTGCAACAGATACCAGGCTACAGGAAACAACCTCCTCAAAACTAAATCACTTGAGGGGAAAACAAAATTTTTTTGTTAATGATCTGGAGAAGAAGTATACAGAATATCAATGAGATTTGCAAATGATACCACATTGGTAAATTTTCTGTACATCCATCAGGATGGAAAAATAATACAATCAGAACTAGAGAGATTAGACACATGATCAGAAAACAATAAAACTAAATACAACTCATAAAAGTGCAGGCTAATGCTCACATGCAAGGGGAGGAAGAAACTTAACAGCAATTCTGAAAGATACCAAAGGTGAGAGAGTAGACAGGATATTATGAATGGGTTACACACACACACACACACACACACACACACACACACACACACACACACACACACACACACACACACACACACACACACACACACACACACACACAATGCATATTCAGAAGTATCAGAACATAGAGATGATAAGGCAGAGAGCGCCTAGAATTCTGCATCCATTCATTAGATTGTAAACTGTTTGGGGCAGAAATCATCTTTTTGGTCTGTGTTTGTACAGTGCCTAGCACAACAGAAGCCCCACTAATGGACCAGAACTCTGAGCAAGACTGCAATTCTAAGAACTTAAAATTATACTTAAAAATAATAAGTAATAATAAAATATTGACAAAAACAAGGAGCTCAGATAAGAGTAACCAAACTGATTCAGGATCTCCAGAAATTGACTTATGGAGGAAACAATATATGTATATATAATTATAGTGTGGCTAAGTGATGACTATGTTGGGACATGATAACAGTCTACCAAAATTTGAAACGTCTAAACACCAAGGAAAGAGAGGAATAATTTAGAGTGGTGCATAGAGGTATAACTAGGAAGAACAGAGTGGCAGTCTGAAAATTTAAGCTATATGGGAAAAAATTCTGATCACTCTATGGTATTTATAAAGCTCCTTGGCTGTGGCATGCTGTCCTTAAAGGAAATGATGGAAGTCCCACTCCTGGGGACACCTAAAAGTATGAACACGAGTCGAGCAGTGGCCAGCGTTATGCTTTGTATGCACGTGGTCACAGATTCAAATCCCACTTAGTCTATCACAGACGCAGTGAATAGTCTCTGTTGTAAATAGAAAGGATGGTCCTGTGTTTGGGGTGCTATCCTGGGCCTGGGGATCCAGGGTCAATTCCCTGCTGTGCGACAAATTTGGTGAGTCACCGTAAGCAACTCCTTTAATTTCTCTGTGCCTCCGTTCCCCATCTGTCAAAGGGGCTCTTCCATATCTCATGGAGCTGTTGTGAAAATAAAAATATTAAAGCTTGTGAAGCCCTCAGATACTATAGTAATAAGGGCCATGTAGGTACCTTAGGTAGATAGTAAACATACCATAGGGGATTAATCCTTCAGTGTTGGGGAGACGGAGTAGATAACCTTGCAGATCTGTTCCATGTCTATCTACTATGATTCTATATAATACAAAATCGAGACAGTCTCTTTTGAGTAAACTCTGTTCAGTTGGGTGGAGTTTGCCTTGTTTTTCACTACATACAAATTATAACCTTCAACAACCCCACTGCAAATATTTTCTCACACACTGCTCTGGGCAGGAGCAGGCAGTTTTCCTACAGATCTTCTGGAGTTGTTTTGGAATTTGGGTTTTCGGTGTTTTGTTTTTAAAGGAGGGGGAGTTGGAGGCTTGTGACACAGGGCGAGTCATAAAAAAACAACTAGGGAGCCAAGCAGAGAAAAAAGGCAGGAGAACTTTCTGTTAATCCCTCTTCTTTCAGCAACAGCAGCTATGGGAAGCCATAAACCCTACATAACTAGGATCTTTTCAGTGCAGAGAGAATAAAGAACCTCTGCACGGTTCATATGCTCACTCCTCCTTATTCTACATCGACTTGGTAATACAGCCTTACCTGTTTGTCAGTGATGAAAAGGCAGAGAACAAGCCAACAGCCTGCTGAGATGGACATGTCCGTGTGTCTGTCTGTGCCTCCCTTTACTGCCACTGAACAGAAATTAGATCCTCCAAACCAAGTCCCCTAGCTCCAGCCACAACAGAGTGAGGCACATTTGAGTTAGTTACTTCTCTTTCTTCCTTTCCTTCCTCTCAGTTACATGAAGAGAGAAAACAAATATACCAAAAAAAAAAAAAAAAAAAAAGTCGGGCTGCAGTTCCCACAGCATTTCCTCAGGACTTGACATGCAGGTTTTTTTCTTCTTGTCCCTCCCTTTCCTTTCCCTGCCCCCCTTTCAGAAGAAGTTTAGTTATGCTGCCTGTGATCCCTCCTCCTGCTGATAGTGCTGCTTTCACTGTCTCTCCCTCTCCAAGTCCAACCCACTGCCTCCTGCCCTAGCCCTTCGTCCCTCTTGTCCTATTTTATTATGACTCTCCTCCAATGCTTAATTTGTAATAAAAGAAGTGCCGGGGCACAAGAAATGAGGTGCTGGGGTTTGAGCAATTTTTTTAACTTTCATAAATGATGCAGTAAGCCTAGGGGTGTGGGGGCTTAGCCCTGGCAAGTCCTGGCACAAATTAAGCACTGCTCTCCTCCCACTGCTTCTTGCAACCTCTTGATTATTTTAACTCCTTTAACTTCATCCTGACCTATCCTGAAGTTTGCTGCTGCTCCTTTTCTTTCAATCTCTCCAGCAACCTGCTGTCCCCTTCCTCCCCCTACCCCAACAACCTCCTACTGCCCTTGTTTTCATCAGTGCCTCCTGCCACTCCCTTCCTCCTGCTCTATCCAGCAATTTCTTGACAACACTTTCCTTTCACTACTTCCAGAAACCTCCCTCCTGACCATCTTACATTGCCTCCTACAACTGCCCTCACTCTACCCAGCAAATCCTGCCCTTTGCCTCTGGCTCTGTGCAAGTGACACCAGATAGGCGTCAAATCCACCACACTGCAACTCCTTTCTCCCCTTTACTAACAACAAAACTCCTAAAGCCAGTGGGACACATCTTCAGTTGTGCTGTCTTTCTGGGTATAAATGCTACATTGGGGTAGCTGGAGCTGGGGAGCATCTGTTTCTAAGGTGATCTAATAAGGAAGCTGCTCTTTCATTTGCATACTCAGATTTGGCCCCTGACCAGAAGGAACATGGCTTTATAGGTTATTCCACACCCACAAAAGCGCAAACATCCACACGCACACGCAAAGGAAAACTGTGCTCTTTGCTTGTGCCACCATTCTTTGTTTCCACCACAGATGAATTACCCTTTCAAACAGCCTTCTAATCCAGAGAAAGGATTCATGCACTGCACAAACTCAGCACCCAAAGGTACACAGCAATAAGAATGCATGTAGCAACATAAATACTTTGGTATTCCTCTCTAAACAATAGCAATTTCTTATGCTTTATGGACACGCCCATCCCTTCTAAGCCCAGGAATCTTAAATTTACTTTTACATTTCAGTGCTTATGAAAGGAGTGGCATGACAAGCCTGGAGGCCAAAGTCTGCTCTGTCTTCATTATATATATGAGAGCGACAAGGCAAGTGAGGTATATATTTTATTGGACTAATTTCTGTTGGTGAGAGACAAGCTTTCGAACCACACAGATCTATTACCACACCCTCCTTCTTACTCCCCCATACATATGTAAGTATAGCAAGGGCAGCAGCAGTGTACGATTCTCACGCTTGTGCCTCCATCCTGTGCCAGATAAAGCTATGTGTGGCGTGAAAGAGTAGATCACTTTCCCAGCCTGTTCGATATTTGGCCTGTAATGAAACGACCAAGTACGGTGTTAGACGTAGTCACTAGGCACATTGGAATTGCTATGCCAGGTCAGCCCATTGCTCCATCTCGTCCTGTCTCCAGTAATTCCCAGGTCCACATGCTTCAGAGGACGGTGCAAGAAACCCTGTAATGACACTCATACCCACCTATGGAGAAAGTTTCTTTCTATACCTATCATTTAGTGCTTGACTTATGCTCTAAAAATCCCTCAGATTTGTTAACATGCTATATAAGGTAACTCGGAGTGGTCTTATTATCTATACGTCCAATTCTTTTCGAACCCTACTGAACGCCTAAGACACCATCTCTGTGTACACACACACACACACACGCGTGCACGCACATCTCACTTTCAGTGACGTAATATCTGATCCTACTGAGAAAATGTGGGTGTACACTGCACTCTTTTCACACAGTCTGGCTCAGGAGTGCATTGGGACAGGGACACAGTCTTCATCTGTGTTTGCACTGTGCCTTGCCAGCCACACACTCAGCACAGAGTAAAAACTTTACAAAGTAACGGCATTTAGAAGTTGGTAACGTAACTGACCACTCAGAAAGGTGTATATGCTATTTGGAAAGTGTTCTGGACTGGTGCTAACGGAACAGTTTTGCAGCGAGGAGTGAAGATTCTTCTGAAAGAGCTGTGTACACACCTCATGCCAGAAATCCTCAGTCCTCTGCACCGTATGGGTATTTTTGAATCTTCATATTTAAAATACAAGGAAATGTTGCTCTTAAATAGAACCATCGGTTAAGTCTCTTCCTCTTTTTACTCTCATGCACAATGCTGAGACTGTAAGCGCTGCTTATTTACTAGTGGCTGATTCAGGCCACAGATTTATAGGAGCAAGCACAGTTTCACCACTGGTGCACATTATAGGCTCAGTCTTGCAAGGTGCTGAGTAACCTCAATTCCTGTTGAAGTCAGAAGGCCTTTAAGGTGTTCAGCAGTGCAAAACAGTTTCTATTATAACTCCTGCATACAGATGCTTGTATCTGCCTCAAACATTCACTTTTGGGGATGAAATTTTCACCCCACCGTTACAACTTTTGCCCCCATGTGAAGGTCAATTATTTCTTGAAAGTTTGCGTAAAGGCATTTGTTTCTGAGTTGCACGGTATGAACCTGATCCAAACCCCACTGAAGCTCTTGGCGTCTTCTTACTGACTGTATTGCACAGTGCAGCAAACCCTTAGAAATCAAATTATGACGGTCTGAAAAACAAGAACCAGCAAGTAGGAAGTTTTGTCAATGCTTAAATGATGTTAGCCATGGACGTTCTAGGTAGGGTTGGTCAAAAGTTTGACAGAAATTTTTTGACAGAAAATAGGATTTTCAATGATACAATTTTTTAAATGTCCACTTTCTGTGGAAATCTTTTGTCAAAAAAACCCACAGACACCCCAAAACCAAAATTTCAGTTCAGAACTGCTGCCATGATGCCTCATGCCTCTGTTCTCATGCCTCAGCCAGCCTAAATCTCCAAGGATCCACAGTTGCTCTGGGATTCCCTTCATGCACTACAGTAGCTCAGCCAGAGAGAAGGCTGTGGTGCATCATGGAAAAGGTAGTCTGGCTAGGAAGTTAAGCACATAGAGAAGAATGGGGCATGAAACAAACTCCCTTAAGGCACCCTAGTAGTATTTTTAATAGACATTTTTTGTTGTTGAAGTTTAACCCCAAAGTTTCCAGAGAAAATGTCAATGACATTAAATTTTTAATTTTCATTGACAATTATCACAGAAAAAGCCCAGCTGTAGGCATGCCTTCACAACTGATTGTATAGTAAAATGGCTTCTGCTTTTGCCCCCCAAACACCCCATGACTTAGAACTATTAAGAACTGTGTGAAGGTTGGTTGCAGGCTTAAGATTAAAAAGTCATGATATGCTAAAGATGAGGCTGAATGCACAACTTTAACTCTGCCTCATTGGAAGTATACAGTCTAATGAAGTGAGAATATTCTATTTTTTAAATACAAAATTCTCTCTCTAATGAACTATAAATATGGGTAAATTGTTCTGGTTTTGAGACTGTAAAATCTTCAGGACAGGAAGTTTCCCCTTACTCGTGCTTAGTGGGCCATGATCTTAGGCCTCTAGCCACTACTAAAATGAAAAAAATATCAACTGTGATAATTTAACTAAATAATTCAGAAAGGAAAATTCTGTATCAGAAGAACAACTTGAAAAGATTTTTTCTTGCTGTGAAGTGAATGTTGCTCTATCCAATTTACTTTATGATTTTGGTTTTGAGTATTGGTGTAGCCATGTTAGTCCCAGGACATTAGATACTTGAAGATCTCTGGGTAGCTCGAAAGCTTGACTTTTTTGCCAACAGAAGTTGGTATCTCACTCTCTCTGTGATTTTAAACAGACAAAATCTTTTTCATTACCATTAATTTTTAAAACAAGTTTGTAAATTATGCATAGGGTGGCTTACACTCAACATGCTTTCGACAACCCCACAAGAATATATTAGAGTTAACTGTGTCAATAAAATGCTTGCAGCCCGCTTAAAGACTTAAAAAATTCTTGCAATCATCTGTGGCTAATGTGTGAAGTGTTTATTTAAAGAAAACATAACTGGCATGCTTAACTGATAACTTAGCACTCAAAATATTGAGGCTGTAACAATACTTAAGTATTTCTGGTAGTAAATGTTAGTTGTTCGTTAATTTTTAACTTTTAACATTTTTAGTGTTCCTAAGAAGTGCCAGCTTGATGACCTTGGAGATTGAAATGGATGACAAAACAAGCTTGGAGGCTTTTTTCGAGGCTTTATTCAAGAATAAGAAAAAGAACAGCACAATGGAAGCTCTGTTATAGTGCTCAGCTAATATTCCTCAGTTCTGATCTGGACATATGACTTTTTCAAGGTGTGTGAGGGTAGAGGAAAAAATCACCATGGTAGATGGGGCTTATATTATGCTAATATTTAACATTTCACAGTAATTAAGATACACTAACCAGAAAGGCGATGGAAATGCCATTCTATCATTAGCGCCACTCTGGTTCCCAAGGGAGTTTGTGGAACATCTGCCTTTGGGAACCAAAGCATTTCTTCTCCTGACTCTGCAACCCAGCAGTAGTGGCCAGGACCTGGGGAGCCAACTAAATTTCTTGAAGTAGAAGAGATCAGATACTTTCTGACAGTTTTCTTTGTACTCAGGAAGTATTTGTACTCAGGATAGTATTAACATGCACCTGCCTATGCTAGGGACTGGAGGTTTGTTCTTGTTATACACGTGTGGGGCAGATTGCTTCCTCCCACATTCCAAATGATGAAGAAATCTTCTGGAAGGGTCCCTGTCTTGGAGATTTCCCCATACTATCCTGTCAGGAGATGAGGTTTGCCTCTTAGTGGAAGAGGGTACAGGTTCCAGCCACAAACCTGGCAGATGATAGGGGATGCATGGGAGGTCAGGGCCAGCCACATGAAGAGCTCTGTGCCTCTACACCTCTGGCAGCACAGCTCCATTGGAGCTTTTGTAACAGGGGAGCCCCTCTCCCACCTGATAGCAGTGGCAATATGTAGCGTGTAGCGGTAGGTATAATATAGAAGAGCCTATTGCTGTTTTACCTTTTCCTGGGAGTTTTCCACGGGGTGGAACAGGGTTCTTTCCTCAAGCCCAGCAAGCCCAACAGTGTCTCACTCCATCATGAAACCCAGGTAAAGAGAGACGGATTTGCTGGGTCGAGAAGTAGAAGGGTAGCTACCTTTCCTGCGGAAGAAGGAATATCTGTGTGAGGAAGAGAAGGTTACTCACTCTGTGCAGTAACTGAGGTTCTTCGAGATGTGTCCCCCTCTAGGTGCTCCACTTCAGGTGTCGGTGCATCCTGGAGCTGTCGATCAGAGATTTTTGAAGCAGCGCCTGTCCAGGCCGTGCACACGCAGTGGATGTCTTGTGACGCCATTGGTGTCTCAACCGCTGCTTGCCACCTGACCTCCTCAGTTCCTTCTCTATCATGGAGCTCTAATTACAAACTCTGAAGTGTGTGTGGCGGGGTGGGGGCAGTGGAGCACCCACAGAGACACATCTTGAAGAACCTCAGTTACTGCACAGGGTGAGTAACCTTCTCTTCTTTAAGTGCTGCCCCCTGCAGGTTCTCCACTTCAGGTGACTATACAGCACTGCTTCATCGTGGATGGGGAGGACTTCAGAGTGTTTAAGTAACTGCTGTTAATACTGTAGCGCCTAACAGTGTGTCATTGTCTGTGCTCTGAGTGATTTTGAAAACGTGTGATCAGATGTCCATATTGCTGCTTTGCAAATGTCTGCCAGGAGTACATTGTTGAAAAAGCTGACAGAGGTCACCATCACCCTCGTGAAATGTGTTCTTAGGTGAGGGGGGTGCCTTCATTTTGTTTTGCTCATAGCAGAAGTGGATGCAATTCGATATCCATTTGCAGAGTCTCTGGTTGAGTCTCATAGTGACCTTATCCCTAAAAAGGATAGTGTACGGGGAGTGTGCCATGAAAGCTCCTATCTCACCAACCCTTTTAGCCGACGTGATTGCAATGAGGAACGATACCTTCATTGATAAGTGAAGGATGAGCATGTGGCTAGAGGTTTAAACAGAGGAGGTGTGAGAGTTTTTAGTACCATGTTTAGATTCCATGTTGATGTAGGGTCGTGAATTTCTGGGTACATGTTCTGCAATCTTGTTAGGAAACGTTTGGTGATAGGGTATGAAAATATTGTTAGCCTTCTGTCTTTTGATGTAATGCGCTAATGGCTGTGAGGTGTGCTTTGATGGAACTCATTGAAAGGCCGGATGTTTTTAGTTTTAATAGATGCTCGAGCACCCTTGGAAGTGGAGCTGAGGAGGTGTTAGTGAGTTTTGCTTGGCACCATTTATCAAATCGTTTCCATTTGTGGGTATAAGCTTTATGTGTAGATGGTTTCCTGCTGTTAAGTAAAATGGGTTTTACCTGTTCCGAACATTTTTTCTCTGCTTGGTGGAACCAAGCAGCAGCCACACCATCAGGTGAAGCATGTCCAAATTGGGATGGAGTGTTCTGCCCCCGTTCTGGGTCAAGAAATCTCTCCACATCAGAAGTTGTTGAGGAGTCTGAATTGACATCCTTGTCAGGTAAGAGTATCATGGTTGTCTGGGCCCCGCTGGAGCAATGATTGAGGCTTGGTCTCTGTGAATTTTGTGTACCACTCTTGATAGTAGTGGGCATGGTGGAAAAGCATATAGCAGTGTTGATTCCCATTTGAGGAGGAAAGCGTCTCGTAGGGATTGGTGTCCTATCCTGGCTCTTGAGCAGAATTGAGTGCATTTGTGGTTTTTTGCTGCAAACAAGTCTATTGATGGCCGGCCCCAATGTTGGAATATATCATGCCAAACTGCATTGTTCAGTTCCCATTTGTGTTCTTGGCCCAATTTCCTGTTGAGCTCATCCGCCATTGTGTTCATACCACATACCAGGGAGGTATGATGCAGAAATGGTTATATTGTGGCCTATGCACCAATTCTATAGTCTTGGTGTATAGACTGTGGAATTGGGTACCACCCTGTTGGTTTATGTTAAACACGCTGGCTATGTTGCGGTCATTACTTGGACTGACTTGTTCCTTTTTTGTGGTAGAAAAAGTATGCACAAGCCCTGCGTACTGCCATTAGCTCAAGTAGGTTGATGTGCAGGTAGGTTTCTGGTGGAGACCATTGCCCCTGTATTGTAAGATTCTGCACATGGGCACCCCAGCCTATTAGTGAAGCATCTGTTGTGATTATCACAGATGGTTGTCATCATTAGAAAGGTATGCCCTTGAAGACATTGATTGGATTTATCCACCAGCACAAAGAGTTCTTGATTTTGGGGGGTAGTACCAGTTGTTTGTTTAGGCTGTGCCTATTTGGTGTGTAGACAGAGCTTAGCCATCCTTGGAGACAGCGCATGTGTAGTCTGGCGTGTTGCACTACAAATGTAGTGGCCACCATATGCCCCAATAGTTGAAGGCAGGAACGTGCTGTGCTGTACAGGCTGTTTGTGACTTTTGAAATGAGATTTGTTAATGTAAGGAATTTCTGTGTTGGCAGTGATGCTCTTGCTTCTATGGAATCGAGGCTTGCTCCTATAAATTCCAGTTGTTGAGTGGGTGTCATGGTCCAGTTCAGTTTGTTTATTGGAAGTCCTAGGCGCTGAAAGAGGTCTATGGTCATCTGTGTACTCCACAGTCCCTCTGAGCATTTGGGACTTCTCAAAAGGCAGTTGTCCAAATATAGGAAAATGATTATCCCTTGTCTGAGCAGGTATGCCGCCACGACTGCGAGTGTCTTGGAGAAGACCCGTGGAGCGGTGGAGAGGTCAAAGGGCAGTACCTTGTACTGATAATGCTCTACTCCAATGGTAAATCGATGAAATTGTTGATGATGGGTGTATTCTAATGTGAAAATATGCATCTTGCAGGTTGAGGGCTTAGAGCCAATCTCCCCATTCTAGCAATGGGATTATTGTGGCTAGGGTGACCATCTTGAATTTCTGGACATGAACAAATTTGTTGAGTCTCCTGAGATCCAGTATGGTCTCCAACCTCAATTTTTTTTCTGGGTTAGAAGTACTGGGAGTAGAATCCTCTTTCTTTGTATTGTGTTGGGACTTGTTCTTTTGCCCCTATTTGTAGGAGGTAACACACCTCTTGTTGTAGAAGGTGCTTGTGAGTGGGGTCCCTGAGGTGGGATAGGGAAGGGGGTTGGGCGGGAGGTATGGTTGTGAATAGGATAGAGTAGCTCACTCTGATGATCTTTAAGGTCCCACTTGTCCATGATTGTAGCCCAGGTATTGCGTGCAATTGGTGTCTAAAAATTTGTGGTAATGGTTGCTGGAGTTGGTGTTGTGGGGAAGTTTTTCATGCCCTCAACCAAAGCTTCAAAATGATTGCTTTGGCTGTGGTGGTTGAGACGAGGGAGTTTGGACTTGGTTAGGCCTTCATCTCTGAAGTCTGTGCTTCTGGTGGTATGTATTGGTTGGTCTTTGTTGTCTGGTGAAGGGCGGTTCCCTGCATTGATATGGTTGGTATCTTTTCTGCTTCTGGGCAGGTATACATATCCTGAGTATTCTTAGGGTCGCCTTTGAGTCTTTCATGGAGTGAAGGATTTCGTCCATCTTCTCGGAGAATAGTTCCTTTCTATTAAACAGTATGTTCTACTTTTAATTGCAGGTCCCTTGGAATGCCTGACGGCTGCAGCCAAGATGCATGATGCATGACCACGGCTGTTGCTGTTGTCCGAACTGCTGTATCCACGACATCCAGGGCTGCCTGCAAAGATATTTGAGTGATCAGTTGGCCCTCATGCACCAGGGTCTTAAACTCATGTTTGTTCTCAAGTAAGTAACTGGCGAAGTCGTTCAGTTTAGCATAGCTGTCATATTCACATTTTGGCAGAAGGGCATTATAATTGGCTACTCTAAACTGTAATGTTGCTGAGGAGTACATTTTGCACTAATAGGTCAAGTCTCTTACAGTCTTTGTTCTGTGGCGTGGACTTATACTGTGTGTGTTTGTTCCTTTGATTGGCAGCATCTACCACCAGTGAGTTAGGAGGAGGATGGGAGAATAGAATCTCCAGACCCTTGGCTGGAACATAGTATTTTTCTGTCCACCCTATGCAGGTTGGTGGCTCTATGGCTAACTTAACCTGACTAAATTATCTCTCTAAATTATTTCTAACTGATTTCTTGTGTTTTGGTTTTTTGTTAGGGATAGTGCTATGGAGCTCTGTCTCAGGCCGAGGACAGTTGAGAAGGAACTGAGGGTTCAGGCTGCAAGTGGCAGTTGAGGCACCAAAGTGCCACGAGAGACCCACTGTGCATGAGTGGCCCGGACAAGCACTTTTGCAAAAAGTGCTGAATGACAGGACGCACCAACCCCTGAAGTGGAGCACCCACAGGGACAGCACTTGAAGAAGAAGCTATCTTGCCCACATGGTTTATGTCACTGATTCACAATTTAATTGGTTTGTGTTTCCATTTCATTTTTAATGAGGGGACACATACATTAAGTCATTTGAAAGAAAACAGCTTCTCAGTTAACCTAATTTAAAATGTAACAATTTAAAAAACCCACAATAAGCTATTAGTGTTTAGTCAGTTCAGAGTATTAGAATAAACATCTGAATTAGTGTGTTATATGTGATCTTGTGCATGAAGTATACATCTATTAGGAGTGTAGCTTGAAAGATCACTGTGTAGTTCAGATGACAAACTACTTGCACGCTGTTACCTACCATGACCTACAAGTCATTTTTCTGAGTCACTGATTTCCAAAATACAGTTTCCAATCCTATACACCTGACTTACACTCTTGGTTCTTAGGTGCATGACTTTGCAATTTAACAGTATTAAAAAAGATGTTCAAGTGAGTCCATCTTATCATGTGATTCAGATCACTATGTAGAACTGATGGTCTATCATTTATCACTCCAATTTTTGTCATCTGAAAACTTTACCTGCAATGTTTTAATCTTTTCTTCCAGATCACTGAAAAAGACATTAAGTAGCACTGAACGAATAAAAGATCCCTCTTGGACCTTTCTAGAAATGGCCCCATTGAACGATATTCTCCATTTAATTAATTAATTAATTGATTAATTTATTTAAAGATCAAGTTCCACTAAGTCTACGCTCTTTGGGCAGTGACTGTCTTTTTGTTGTTTGTACAGTGTCTAGCACAATGAGGTGCTGGTCCATTATTAGGGCTGCTAGCTGCTATGGTAATACAAATAATAAAAATAGATCTTTAAATCTTTACTGCTTGCAACTGACATCAGACTTGGCAGGATTTTGCTCAGGACTGAAGTCAAGCTCACCAGCCTATAGGTATAATAGTCATCCCATTAATCCTTTTAAAATATTGGTTGTTTTCCTGCATTCTGGAACTTCCTCAGTATCTCAAAATTTGTTAAATATCAACATCAGTGGGTCAGAGAGCTCCTCAGTCAATTATTTTATTGCAAGTTATCTGGCCCTGAAGATTTAAAAAGTGTTTAACCTCCTCTCTTGCTGCTGGAATAGCAATTATTTCATTAGCACTGAAAGGATATAAAGAAAGAAATATTTTTGAATGCTTCTGGCTTTTCTACACTGACTATTTTAACAGGGTTGTCTAGTAAAGGACCTATTTGGTTAGCACAACACACATATAATTGTCATGACCACTTGCACCTAGGCAATCACTAATTTTTAGTTCTGTGATTGTTAGCTGTTAGAGTGAGATCCAATATAGAATTATCCCAATACTTTATTTGAAAGATATCTATAATGTTTAGAATTCTAAGGAAGTTTTACTAGAAGCAACTTGAGACCTTCCGAGCCTAAAATGGAACCCAAGATTCAAGTCTCACCATTCCTTCGTCAGCAAATATCTGTGATACCCGAAGTATTCCACCTCTCTCTTATGCTAGTCCCCTAGAGGATGACATCTTATTACTCTTCCAGTTACTGTTAGCTCAAGTGGCAGATATCCGTATGAAGGATCTGACATTTCCAACCCTGCTGATGATCAGGTTGTTTTTTTAAATCCCAAGGAAATTACACACAAAAATATTTTAAGAGAACATGAAGGATGCAAAGTCAAGCATTGAAAAGTTAGGAAATGCCAGAATTAATGTTGCGTGTGCAACTTTAATTTGACCCCTTTTTGCATAAGCATTCTGCTAGTCTTTAATTACATGATCACCTATTACATTTTCCACAGGATCCCGGCCTCATTCAATGCACAGGATGAATCTGCTCTGGCTATGAATCAGAATTTGTAGTAAGAGACACATCTATAGAATTTCTACTTGGTATGTGACAGAAGCTGAAAGGGGTAGTGAATGAGGCAGGGGATTGGCAGCAGAGAACTAACAGTCTCATGGTTAAGGCAGTTAAATGGAGAATTGGATTCTATTCCTGGCTGTGACACAGAGTTCCTATTTGATGCTCAGCAAGTCACTTAAACCAAACTTTTCACTGTGGTCACCAATTCTGTGTTCCTCATTTTCTGGATCCATGCCCTGAAACCCAGAGTCTGATTTGCAGAAGTGCTGAACATTCACAGCTGCAACTGAAGTCAATGGGAACTGTTTTGAACATATAAAGTGCTATATAATGCTATATGTTTTAAAAATCTTGTATATCTTTGACTTCTCTGTGCCTCAGTTTCCAATCTATGGAACAGGGATAACATCCCCTTCTCACATGTATTGTGAAAACAAATGCATTAATGTTTGTGATGCACTCATACTGCAGTAATGGGTGCCACAGAAAAACCCATCAGGAAATTAATAATTCTTTATTCAGAGCAGTGTTTGAATAGTGTGCAGTAAATAAGGAATTCTATCACACAGAACACTGAGAAAATAAAATATGGAATAGCTACTCATTAATTGAGCACCATCCACTCAGTGCACTGACAGACAAGGGATCCGTGGAAAAAATGTGTGATCATATAATTATAGATAATTAATATTAGAATGCACAGACAACCTTTATTTTGGCATTTCCTAACTTTTCAGCACTTGACTGTGCAACTTTTAATGTTCTTTTAACATGTGTGTGTGTGTGTAACTATAGACACGTTTAAACATCTCAACTGTGCACATACAGCACGGCTCTGAGATCAGACTCAGACAGGCATATCCCATCAACCACACAGACTTATCTCTGTGGTCACAAAAGTTCAGTTCTTTGCTCTTGTAAAGGCAGTCAGTGCACAGATTCCAGCCTTTTACAGTCATATGTACAGACTCCACAGGAAGACTACTTAATCCTTGACTATATGGAGTGCTGTAATTTCTCATGATTCACAAACCTTCCATTTGGCTCCATTTATGCCAGCATTGCTGCACACAGATCCAGAGTCTTAGAATTTGCTTAGATTTAAAACATAATTGACAATTGCTCAGTGACAGGAGTCCTAAAGACCTCATGAAGCATTGAGGGACTTTGATAGACCTTGCCAGCTATGCCTCACTCCGTTCCAGTCTCACATCACCACCTGTGGAGGTTGTATGGGAAAGCAACTCCTGTGTGACTTTCCCTCTCCTGCCTTTCCAACATGAGATCCACTGGGTCCTTATGTAATTTTCCTGACTGCCACTCCTGCTCACAGCCATCCACATCTTTGTAAATGAATGGTGTACACATGCCCATATGTGTAGAATACACATTTTAAAATAAAACAAATTGGAAGGAAAGTTTGAGGAGTTTCATTGCACCCATTTGGGTGTAGCAATCTTTTTTGGTGATGCTTAGAAATAAACATACAAGGCTAGTATGCAAAACTTTTTATTTATAGCAGAACAATTGACAGGAAAGTCAGCCACTTCCAATTTCTCAGGAATGTCTCCATCATTTCACAGTCAGTGTGTAGGAGCATAGTTATTTCATGGTAGCGAGTTATGGGAATGAACTGAACTGGTTTTTAAAAGGCCTCTCTGTACAGTGTAAAAAGGATTATTGTGATGTGGGTGCAGCAGGCTCTCACTATGCAAGTATGTCGGGCAATGCGCACACACTGCCATTAGGCAAAGATACAAAGCCGTTAAGAATATTAGTAGTGGGTATTAGCTATGTGTATGGGGAGCACTACATCCACGTTATGTTGCAGAAATGTATCCTTTCATTATCTATCCACTTCTTTCACTTCCCCAATTGCCAAAAAAGGTAATACTTACAATTCTAATGGTAGTGTAACACTTGCAGAGAATAATTCACTTTTCCCATTTAGATTGTTTGTTTTACCACCTATTGCCAGTTTGACGTGGGCACTTTAGTTTACATTCAGAAGCTTACACTGACCAAATATAGTGGAAATGTCCATAAGAACAAGGACAGACTTGGTTGTGAAGATGCTTTTTTGTCAATGCATCGTTAAAGAAAAAAATTGTTGAAGATACTGCTTTTAAAGATTGCTTTTATTCTCTAAAAATAGGTATATGGATTTCATAAACTTGTACATAATCTACTTGTGAATATTTTAGAGACTTTTGTAGATCACAAATTCTCATTAATTTATTTAAAATATTTTCTTCCAAAGTCTGAATTGAGAGTTAGATAACTAACCAATCTAATTATTGCTTTTAGCCTCATACTGCACAATACAGTGCAGCGAGGGGAAGATGAGATTACTGTTTTGCTTTTGCACATGGTTTTTCTGTCTGCAGACATCTCTAATGCAGTGCATTGGCTCTGACCTGAGAACCTTGCAGAAGACCCTACAGGAGTCAGACCCTTTTAGCTTGAATACTGGGTAAGATTTATCTTGATCATCAATTTACTTTCTTTAATCAGTGGATGTGCCTTCCAGTAGGGAGACATAGTTAAAGTGCTTCAGTTAAGGAAACCCCCTCCAACAGATAGAAGAGGTTTATCTGGAGAATTTGAATCACTACTTACAGAATATGCACTGAAGTATCTGAAATGCTGAATGTTTCCCAGGGATCAATGCAGTGCAAGCAGTTCTATACAATATGTGCTGCAATTCCTCTAGATTGGAGATGTACAGTACTTATAAAAACACAACCCAAAAAGCAGAGACTAGTGCTGGTGGCTTTTCCTTGTCATTTTAGAAACATAAAAAATTCTGCACTACTCTTTCATAATTTAAATACATAAGTAATCTCCACTTTTATTACTCCATGACAATGACTTCAAATTTACATTATTTTAAGTACCATTATAATAGCTCCGTGTATAATACAGATATTTGCTGATATCTTGTCAGAAAATAAAATAAAAAATACCTTTCACTATATAAAAAAATTATGCTGGAAAGACAAAACACAGAACAGGGACTTGGTACAGACTATGAATTCAGTTTTATATCAACCACAGTTAACCCAAAAATTAACAGATACATAGCAATATTCAAAAGCAGTGCAAATATCTTTGGAGGTTAGAATAAAATTATACTACAAGAACATGAGACAGAGGAAATAAAAAGGCAAGTACTTCAAGTACAAGGAACCAGTCCGCATGAGGTCCATCTTAGTGTTTATTTGAATTTCTTTTCCAAATTTTACTTCTTCCTCTGAAACACATTGGCCAACATGGCACCTGACGTAGTCAGCTGGCCCATTTTGTTCAAAAACTTGGTCTTTGTATCTTCACTCACAAGGCTTGCAGCAATTGACATTGAGCTGGGAAAGAATTAAGAAATTAGTTACATAAGAGAACTAAAAAACCCCAAAGAATGCCATGGCTCACTGTTTAATACGCAACATATCTTATCAGCACGTTCATGGTTTAAAAATGAAAGGCTAGGCTGTTACAAATAGCTATGAAAAAGCCAAACCCAAAGACACACTGACGACAAGTCTACAGACCAGACAAACAACAATTTTCTTCATGGGCTAACCTAATGCTATTCTGAACTCCAATTTCCTTCTAGCCTCCACAATGGTAGTGTCTCTCAGGCATCATCAAACTTCTATATTACTTGTGCACCTCAGGGTGCAATAGCACAATCAACCCAAATGGTAGTTTTCCACATTCATAGTTCCAGGAAAAAGCAGCCCTAGAGGTCCTTCAAACACAGCCCTCAATATTGAATAGTTTTAAAATGCCTTTACATGGAGTATCTTTAGAGTAGCTTAATATTTTGATAATTATTTCTCAAAGATGAATCCCTTTATGAAGCATCCACTCCGTCACCATTTAGTTGGAAATGTAAACGCTAAGCCTTCATGTGTCCAAGTACAATACATTTGGAAGACCACATCTAACCTCAAATTAGATTCAGAAAAGCAATAAAGCTGAAACTACTGAATGTAAGAAACCAGAGTGTGGGGCAATAGGTTTTAAAAAGTCATACAGTTAACGCAGTCACACAGACACTTCTCTGGAACTTTCAATGAACTGGAGTGCTCAATTTCCTGGCAGATAGATAACTGTCACTGCAGTAGAACTGTGTCATAAGGCAGATCACTTCTATAAATGAGAATATCACAAAAGGCAGAAGTACTAATAAATGTGCTGCACTTCCCGTACAACATCAAGACATTTGTGGTTAGAATGTCAAGGCAAACTTTTTTTCAACATAATGCAGCACCAAGATTTACTAAGATTAAAATGGAGTCTTTTTTCCTTTATAAAGCTCAGTAGGGACTCTTTTCATCGGATAATTATCAAAGTGCTTACAGAATCCAAAGTCCATAAAAACGAATTTCCTGAAACCAGACATGTACCAATCAGACACAGTATCACCATTTCAAACCTGCCAGAATGGAGCAATTTATATTAGGCATTTTAATGTCAAGGCAGATCAAATAAGTGAAAATTAGTTATAAATTGTTCTCCCATAAGCCAAAAGACATTACTCACCTTTTGCAGTAATGGTTCTTCGAGATGAGTGCTCTATGGGTGCTCCACTGTAGGTATATCTTCCCCCTGCGCTGCTCAGAGAACTTTGGTAGCAGTTTGTCCCACCCGTATATGCACTGTTCCTCGCCTGCCACGAGGATAGCTAGTGTGCGTGGGCAATCCCTTCTTTTCTCAGTTCCTTCTGTAGAGTCAACTACCAGAACTCCAAAGTAGAGGGGAGGAGGGTGGGTTGTGGAGAACCCATAGGGGGACGCATGTCGAAGAACCATCGTTACTGCACAAAGTGAATAACTTTTTCTTCAAGTAGTGCTCCACCGTAGATGACTCCTGAGCAGTGCCCAGCATTGGAGACTGGGACTTCGGAGTAGAGTCTGATGTGGATGATAGTACAGTGGCACCGAATTTGGTGTCTGCAGCCAAATCCCCCAGGATGGCATACTGTTCTGCGAAGGTGTGTGCAGATGCCTGGGTAGCTGCTGTGCAGATTTCTGATATAGGGATACCCCAGGAGAAGGCCACAGATGAGGAGACTGACCTCATAGAATGCATGTATATTGAAGGTGGGGGTGCTATCAAGCAATTGGTAACAGAGTTTAATACAACCCGAAACCCACTTGGAGAGTTTCTGAGCTGAAATTGCTGAATCTTTTGACCCATCTGCAACAGAGAGTGTCTTAGAGATTTCCTGAAGGCTCTTGTCCTGTCCAAATAGAAGGTCAAGGCTCTCCTCATGTCAAGCATATGGAGGATGGCTTCCGTATAATCCTGATGAGGTTTGGGATAAAAAGCTGGAAGCTGAATAAGCTGATTTATGTGAAATGCAGAAGTCACCTTGGGAGTGAATTTTGGATGTGGTCTAAGCGTGTCCTTGTCAGGGAAGAACACCATGAAAGGGGGATGCACCATCAGAGCTGCTACTTCTCCATCCTTCTTCAGAGGTGATGGTGATGAGGAACACCATCTTCATGAAAAGGTGAGTTAGTGAACAAGTGGCCATGGGTTCAAATGATGGCCTAATCAGACTTTTTAATACTAGGCTGAGATCCCATTGAGGAATGGGAAGTCTAGGTTGTGGGAGTGGGAAGTCTAGGTTGTGGGAAGAGGTTTGCTATGCCTTTGAGAAACCTCTTTGTAGTTGAATGTGAAAAGACTGAGTATCCTTCTACCTGCTCATGGAACTTGCAATCGCTGCCAGATGAACTTTCAGTGAATTGACAGAGAGTCCTGATTTCTTGAGAGACAACAGGTATTCTAGGATCACCAGTAGAGTGGATGTATTACAGATGACACCTTTGGGCTGGCACCAGATCTGACATCTCTTCCATTTCTGTAGATAGGTATGGTGAGTAACTCCTTTCCTATTGAGCAATTAAACTTCTTGCACCTCTTCAGAGCAAGCTGTGTCTATGCGCTGGAACCATAAAGAAGCCAGGCTCTGACCCACAAAATTCGCAAGTTGAGATGGAAACTGCATCTCTCATTCTGTGATAGAAGGTAAGGAGTGATTGGAAGAGTCATCAGTGGACATGGTGCCAGTTGTGATAGGTAAGGGTACCACATCTGTCTGGGCCAGGGGGGAGCAATCAGTATGATGTTTGCTGTCTTTTTTCACTTTCAACAAGATTTTCAGTATCAGAGGAAATGGGGGGAAGGCATAAAGAAGGCCCTTGTCCCATGGAAGGAGGAAAGCATCTTCCATGGAGTGCTGTCCAATCCCTGCTCTGGAGCAGTACCATAGACATTTCTTGTTCTGATAAGTATCGAATAGGTCTATTATTGATGTCCCCCGTTGTCAGACTACGTCATGGAGTACCACCGAATCTATCTCCCATTCGTGGTCATCTGGGAATTTGCTGCTGAGAATTTCCAGTCGTGTTGTGTATTCCTGGCAAGTAGGCCACTGATACTAGGATATTGTGGGAGATGCCCAGTTGCATAGCTTTAGTGCTTCTATGCACAGGTGAGACCTGGTGCTTCCCTGACAGTTTAAGTAATACATGCAGGCCACATTATTCGTCATGACCCGTGTGTGTGTGTGTCTAATCAGTGGAAGGAATTGAGCAAATGCATATTTGACTACTCTGAGTTCGAGCAGGTTCATGTGGAGGTATGTCTCTACTGAAGACTATTTGCCCTGTATTGTGTAAAACAGGGTTACTTACCAGTAACTGTTGTTCTTCGAGATGTGTTGCTCGTATCCATTCCATTATAGGTTTGTGTGCGCCCCGTGCACAGATTCCCAGAACTTTTTTCCCCTTAGCAGGCCCCATAGGGTCGGCTCAGGTGCCCCCTGGAGTACCGCGCTCATGCCGTAGTACATAGGGTGCTGCCGACCCCGCGGGCCCTCAGTTCCTTCTTTCCGCCCGTTGACGGTTGCTGGAACATTGTCTCTTGCTTTGCAAGTCGCAGCCCCTTAGTACTTAGTTTGTTTAACAAAGCTTCAGTAGTTAGATAGTTAGGAAACCCTCAGGGGTTTTTTCCCTCGCGTTGGGCCATGCCTGGCTCAATGGGTTTCAAGCCCTGCACCAAGTGTGCTAAGCCTGTCCCTGTGAGTGATCCTCACTCTCGCTGCCTCTGATGCCTCGGGGAGCAGCACCGCAGGGACAAATGTAAAATCTGTAGAGCCTTCAAGCCACGCACCCAAAAGGAGAGAGAAGCGCGGCTGAAGGTTATCCTGACGGAGTCCTCCCACCGTCCGGACTCCGAACCGGCGCGGTCACCTGTGGCACACAGCGTCTCCTCGGTGCGGAGCGCTCCGCCAGCACCGGCATCGTCGACCAAGGGCCCGGCACCGAAGCGCCGCAAGGACTCCACGCACCGAGACTCCCCGGCACCGACCCGACCCCGGGGGAGTCAGGAGATGCCCCAGCCACGTGCCGTCGAGATTACTCCGGCACCGGCATCTCCACGCAGGGAGCCTTCCCCGACTCCGCGGAGTGGGGTAGTGCCCTTGCAAGGACCGTCGATGCTGGAGGCATTCGCTGCGGCACGCGCCCTCATGGGCCTGCCCACACCTCCGTCCCCCCCTCGGCCAAGGGCTAGGGGACCTGCATCTCGGGGTAAACCCGTGCTGGGTGGCCCCGGTGGGTGGTTGAGACAGGAGTCTAAGTCTCCCCCCAGACGGCCAAGGAGGGTGGAGAGTGCGGGCTCCCCTCCCAGCTCCGGCACAGAATCCAGCTCCTCGACACCGCGGTACCGAGGGAGATCGAGGAGTGCTCCCTCTCACACGTTCTTATTGGCCATTATCTCAACTACACAGGTCAACAATCTGGCAGCTATGATGGCTGACCCCCCCCCCCCCCCAACTCATACACTGTATTGCACAAGCATAAAGTTTCCTTCCTGCTCCACTCTAAGTTCCTTCCAAAGGTGGTGCTGGAGTTCCACTTTAATCAGTGCATCCACCTCCCTATTTTCTATCCCAAACCGCATGCCTTCCATGCACACAGGATTCTGCATTCTCTCGATGTCCGCTCTGCATTGGTGTTTTATCTCCATAGGACCTACGCCTTTCACACATCAAACTGTTTGTGGCCATTGCCAACCAGTCCAACGGTCAAGCCCTCTCCTCTCAACGAATCTCCAAAAGGGTCTCAGGTGCATCCATGTATCCTACACACACTATTCGGCACACCACTGCTTGATAGAGTTACAGCACACTCTACGTGAGCACATTGGCCTGTCTCGGGGACATCTTGTGGAAATACATCTGATGGACAACAACATAGCTCTCAGGACACATGTTCACATTCCACTACACCATTGCCCAAGGGACGGCTACAGATGCTGCAGTGGGCTCCACAGCAGACTTTACTTCCTCTTGCATCCACCTCCACAATGATCACTGCTCACTATTCATCCACATTTGGAATACATATAGGGACCATCACTGGAAGAAGAGGAGGAAGTTACTTACCTGTAACTGGAGGTTCTTTGAGATTTGCAGTCCCTATTTGTATTCCAATACCTGTCCGACATTCCCTCTGCTATGGGTTGGAGTATCACATGGTTTTTAATGCACCAGTTCCAAAGGTGGATGGATTTGGAACAGAGGGAGGGAGACTTGGCATCCCCATGCTTGTTGATGTACACTACCACTGCAATGTTGTCAGAGAGTAGTTGAATGTAGTGAGATCAAATGAGAGGAAGAAACTCGTGGCACGCAAAACAGACTGCCCTCAGTTTGAGCACATTTGTGTGCGATATTCTAGTTAGGCCCCCCAAACCACAATGGAGGCATCCATTGTGATGGTGGCCTTTGGAGTGGGAGAGATAAAGGGGGTACCAACCATGACCTTTGAAGGCTCAGTCCACAAGGTGAGGGAGATTAGAACCGTCTGAGGGACAGTGACTTTGGCCTCCAATAGTCCATGTGAGGTCTGTAAATGGAAAGGAGCCAGAATTGGAGGCAATGCATATGTAGACATGTGTGCAGTGTGTTAGAGGTATAGGCTGCCATTGGCTTCCTGTCCCAGGAAGAAGAGGCAATGGCAGACTGTTTGTGGAGCAGTTCTGCAACTATGGCCATCTGTGTTGCGAAGTGGTCTGCTAGAAGGAAGACCCATGCCGCAACTCAGTCGAGCTGTGCCCCAATAAAATCAAACACTTGAGTAAGTATGAGCACAGATTTCTCTTAGAGAAATCAGGAGTGCACGAAGGATGAGGATGGCAGAGGTGAGTTCTTGTCAGGATAGCGTAGACAAAGAACCAGCTGTCCAAGTAGGGGTATATCGAGAAGCCGATGTGGAGTATTTGGGCTGCCATGACAGCGAAGACCTTTGTATGAAGACTCACAGAACCATCACTATGTCTAAAGGGAAGATTTGGAATTGGTAGTGTCCTATCTGGAAATGAAGGGATCATAATGTGGTCCTGGAGTCCTTCTACAAGTGAAGGAACTCATACATCTTTGAATAAAACAACCTGTCCTCCTCAAAGGGGAGGTCTTCTATAGTAGTTTGGACCTCCTGAGGAAAGCCGGATGACTGGAGCCATGAGTCCTGGCACATGTCAATGACTGTCACTGTTGGAATGCTGCCAAACGGTGGCCCAATGGTTGTACATACAGCGGCAAGGAGTGGTCTCACAGCTCCTTGACCTGCCCATCAAAAGTGGTGTTTTGGGGTGGGTGGGAGGTTAGGTCAAGGATTGGGAGCTGGAAGGCTTTTGCCTTGAGAATATCCTCTTTTTTTCTGTGACTCATAGCTTCGTTGTGATGAGAAATGGGAGTAATGAGGCCTGTGTTAGTATTGGGGGCTAAAACTTCTCTTTTGCTTTGCCTTGGTGTGTAGATTCCTAGAGACTTGAGAGTGGCTTTGGAATCCTTTAAGGAGTGGAGAGAGGAGTCAGTCTTCTCAGCGAAGAACTTTTGAAGGGAAAGTCTGTACTGTGATCTGTACCTCCTTCAGAAATCCTGGGAGGTGGAGTCATGATGCCAGTCTCAACACCACAGCCATGGAGATGGTCCTGGCAGCCATGTCGGCGGCATCTAGAGCAGATTGTAAGGATGTCTTTGCCACCAACTGCCATTCTTGGACAATGGCCTTGAAGGAGTCTAGGGAGGCCTCCGGCAGTTTATCAATAAAATTGTTTAACTTGTTATAATTTGTGTAATCGTATTTCGCCATAAGTGCTTGGTACTTGGTGATTCAAAATTGTAGAATGGCCGAGGAATATGCCTTTCTACCAAAAGGATCCAGGTGCTTTCATTCTCTAAAATATGGTGTAGCCTTGGAGTGGTGTTGTCAGCCATGAGAGTTCACTGCATCCACCACGACCGAACTGGGTGGCGGATGGGTGAATAGCCCAGAGACCAGGCATATCCTTGCCCAGGAGGGTCCCCCCACTGGGGTCGAGGCAACAACAAAAAGTCTTCTCTTTTCTTTATACATATATATTTTTGAGCACAGGCAAATAAAAAACAAATAAAGAAAACTAAAAGTTTTGTAAATCAAAAGATTAGCAGTTGAAGAGAGTTAATGATCCTCTAACAGATAGTTAAATGCTCTGTTTCTAGCCAGGGCAGTTGAGAAGGAATGAAAATGGTTAGCCCACCAGATCCCATTTGCACTTCACTTTGCTCTCTATCCAGGGAAGCTTGTGCATGGGTGCAGCTGTGTCAGCATGTGACATCTCACCCAACCTGGCTTGGGGAGGAAACACTGTGCTTAGGAGCGGCCCTTGACAGGAACCTGCTCTTATGAGAATGCTTCTTCCTCTGATGCCTAAGCTTCTTCCTCTGATGTCTTGGCTTCTGTTTGACTGCCAGTACTGGGGCGTGTGGAGTGCTGGGAGGAATGCTCACTGCTGGTGACAGACGCTGCACCAACGGTTCCCATGGTCCTGGATCCGAGTGAGCGCAGCCTCATGGCTTCCTCTGTAAGACGTTTTCGGAGGCAGAGCTCCCAAGCTTCCCACACGTGAGGTGGGAAAGATTTACAGATTGTGCATCACAGCTTGTTGCAAGTTTCCTGAGGTAATACAGACACTGCTGGTGCTCGTCGCTCATGGAGAACAAGTGCAGGCAAGAAACAGTTTTTAAACTCTGGGGGTGGGGAAGTGTACCCCAGACAGGGTTTAGTGAACCCTAACTAACTACAACTATATAAAACTATTTACAAGAAAAAACAGCTGCAACAGTGATAAACAACAAGTCATTCTCTTAGCTAAAAGACTAAGACCACAAAGGAACAGGGATTTCAACTGAGGCCATGCAGCAGTAAGAGGGAACTGGAGAAGCATTGACCCACACAGCCTATTATACCCTCGGCTGGGAGCATGAGGGGATGCATGATGCATGTGAGGGTCAATGACACTGCAAAGAAAACCTTCCGGCTCTAGCACATGCACACCCACATTTGGAATACAAATTGGGAACATCACTTGAAGAAAAACATTCTTGCTTGAATACAGAAATGCATTTTTAAATGATAAAACTATCATTGATGCCATTAGAGTTGGGGCAGCTAATTATTATACATAACATGTTCATTTAACTCTAGACTCAGACTCTGAGGTCAGAAGGGACCAATATAGTCATCTAGTCTGACCTCCTGCACAACACAGGCCGCAGAACCTCACCCATACACTCCTGTAATAGACCCCTGACCTATGACTGAGTTATTAAAGTCCTCAAATCATGGTTTAAGGACTTTAAGGTACAGAGAATCAACCAGCAAGTGACCCGTGACCCATGCTGCAGAGGAAGGCGAAAACCCCCCCGAGTCTTTGTTAATCTACCCCGGGAGAATATGGTGATCAGTTAAACCCTGAGCATGTGGGCAAGACTCAGCAGCCAGACAGCCATGAAAGAATTCTCTGTAATAACTCAGAACGCACCCCATCTTTACAGGCCATTGGCATATCTACCACCAGTAATCAAAGATCAGTCAATTGCCAAACTAGATTGTCCCATCATATCATCCCCTCCATAAATTTATCAAGCTCATTTTTGAAGCCAGCTAGGTTTTTTTGCCCCCACTGCTCCCCTTGGAAGGGTATTCCAGAACTTCACTCCTCTGATGGTTAGAAACCTGCGTCTAATTTCAAGTCTAAACTTCCTGATAGCCAGTTTATATCCATTAGTTCTTGTGTGCATATTGGCGCTAAACTTAAATAATCCCTCTCCCTATTTATCCCTCTGATGTATTTGTAGAGAACAATCATATTTCCCCTCAACCTTCTTTTGGTTAGGCTAAACAAACCAAACTCTGAGTCTCCTCTCATAAGGCAGGTTTTCCATTCCTCAGATCATCCTAGTAGCCCTTCTCTGCACCTGTTCCACTTTGAAGTCATCTTTCTTAAACATGGGGAACCAGAACTGCACACAGTATTCCAGATGAGGTCTCACCAGCGCCTTGTATAATGGTACTAACACCTCCCTATCGCTACTGGAAATACCTCATCTGATGCATCCAAGAACCGCATTAGCTTTTTTCACAGACGGCTCATAGTCATCCTGTGATCAACCAATACGTCCAGGTCTTTCTTCTCCTCTGTCACTTCCAACTGATGTGTCCCCAGCTTGTAGGAGAAATTCTTGTTATTGGTCCCTAAATGCATGACCCTTGCACTTTCCACTATTAAATTTCAGCTTATTTCTATTACTCCAGTTTACAAGGTCATTCAGATCTTCTTGTAGGATATCCCGATCCTTCTCTGTATTGGCAATACCTCCCAACTTTGTGTCATCTGCAAACTTTATTAGCACATTCCCACTTTTTGTGCCAAGGTCAGTAATAAAAAGGTTAAATAAGATTGGCCCCAGCTTGACAGTTCACCTTTCAGTATGATCCATTGTAGTCTCCCCTTTAACCAGTTCCTTATCCATCTTTCAATTTTCATATTAATCCCCATCTTTTCCAATTTAACTAATAATTCCCCATGTAGAACCGTATCAAATGCCTTACTGAAATCTAGGTAAATTAGATCCACTGCATTCCCTTTATCAAAAAAATCTGTTATCTTCTCAAAAAAGGAGATCAGGTTGGTCTGGCACAATCTACCTTTTGAAAAGCCATGTTGTATTTTATCCCAGTTACTGTTAACCTTGATGTCCTTACTACTGTCTCTTTCAAATTTTTTCCATGCCCTTGCATACTACTGAGGTCAAACTAACAGGCCTGTAGTTACCCAGATCACCCCACACCCCCAATTTAGTCCCATTAAGCTGTTCGAGTTTGGCTTCTACCTCGAATGTGATAATTTCTACCACCATAACCTCGTTCCTATTAGCCACCTACCACTATCCCCAAGCTCATTATTAGCCTCATTAAAAACAAAGGCAAAATATTTGTTTAGCTATTCGGCCATGCCTAGATTATCCTTAACCTACACCTCATCCTCAGTGTTTAGCAGTCCCACTTCTTTCTTTGTTTGCTTCCTATTTATATGGCTATAGAACCTTTTATTATTGCAGCATCCTATCAATCCTGTCCTGTCTTTTCTTCTAGCTGTTGAGTGTTGCTATACTCCTAGACTAAGTGCTGGGGCAGACACTGCCTTATTTATATGTTTGTACAGTGCCTGGGGCCTCTATGTACTACTATAAGCTTATATACTGTTGGAATACTTTGAAAAAATTGTTATAAAATGGAACATTTCTTCAAATCATAGAAGTGTAGGACTGGAAGGGACTGAAAATGTAGTCCAGTCCCTTACACTCAAGGCACGACTAAGTAATAACTAGACCATTCCTGGCAGGTATATGTCTAACCTGTTCTTAAAAGCCTCCAATGATGGAGTTTCCAAAACCTCCCTAGGCAATTTGTTCCATTACATCAAATATCTTATTATTCTATAAACTTAACATACATACGTTGCCTCATTTCCCAACGTCCAATTCTGCATTTGAGTCCCTAAATCTGTATTTGGATGTCTAGATGTCCATTTAAGAACACAAGTTTGAAAACTAGGCTAACAGAATACCTCTCTTTAGTCAGCATATGACAAAAATCACATTCCTACATAATGGCTCTGCACAATCCCTACACAACGGCATATATTGTGCTGATCTGACAATGATGAAGCCAATTTAGCATAATTTTATGATTTCTAACCTCACAAAAGTGAAAAGTTGTCTTTAAAAAAAACCCTAATCTCTTTGGCAACAGTCTATAGTAAATATAGATTCTCAAACTTTAATATATTTTAAATTGTAATGTAATGATATTTAGGAGTCTGGAAACATGGAGAGCCATGTGACTAGTCAGCTCTGTGGATCAGCAGCAACCTGCAGATCAGTCTGGGAATCACTGGTAGAATGCTTTGCTTTCAGCTGCTGATGCTCTCAGGCCCGGGTCTACTCTTACCTTAAAATTCGGTGGCAGTCAACGGGATTACACAAGCTACACAAAGTAGTTTGCGTAACTCTCATTGACTTCTTAACTTCTGCTGTGCGTGTCATGTTCACTGTGCTGCGCCACTTGAGGGGGTGGTTTTAACAAGTCGACTTCCAGATCAATTGAGTAGGTCTTCACTGACCGCTCAATCAATCTTGATAGATTAATCTGATGGTGGTGAATCTGCCGCCGTCAGTGAAGACATACCCTTAAGAAAACCGTATTGTAAAGATGAAAGCTGGATTTCATAGTCAACGTCCCTCTGGATTTGACTATCAAAGAAGGGGATAGTGATTATATAAAAAATGAAAACTTGCACTGAATATCAACTATTCAAGAACTAGAAGTCCTTTCAACCTATGTTATACAAGTCTCTCCCAGAGAAAAAAGCGGCTTTAGAAGGGAAAGCAGTGTATTCCACACATTAACCGTGAAAGGAAATTCACTGGTTAGCTTCAGAAAAGGAAGAAAGCCTGGGGCTGAGAGACAGCAAAAGAAAACCAGTCTTAAACAGAGGGATGTTGGGCTCTCTGCTACAAAGTGAACTAATCAATACACATTGAAAGACATTTTATTTTCCTTCTGAAAGTCTCATATGAAAACAAAGGTTTAGGGAAACAACAGAACTTTAGAGACAAGGTGGGTGAGGTAATATCTTTTATTGGATCAACTTCTGTTGGTGAGAGAGAAGCTTTTGAGCTTTCACGCAGTTCTTCAGGTCTGAGAAATGTACTCTGTCACAGCTGAATACAATGTCAGTTTCTGGAATACTTCAGAATTTAGAACAAATTAAGAATTGGGAACATTAAAGTTCAGATTTTCACAGATAACATTTATTACAATATTATTACCCAGTCAGGTGAAAACATTTAAAAACAAGTATGTCCATGAAACATGTCTAGTATTATCAAGTTTGAATAGTTAAACATGTTATTTAAATAGTTAAACACATTGATTATCTTGATTATCTGATTGGGAAATCTTGTAGTTTGGTTCAAAGGTCTAAGGGTTTTTGTTTTTTTTAATAGTAACAGCTTAAAAGCCAGTAGTTTATGTTATTAAATGATGCAGTCGTGCAACAGTTCTTCTGTTTATCATAAAAATATAATTCATAGCACAGAAAAGTAGTGTTTAAACATTAATTTGACTGATGTCTACATGTATTACCTTCAATATGGTAAGTACTCCCTTCAATTTGTGGTGAGGCTTCAGGCCAAAACATTCAGAAAATCCATTCATATTACTGTGCACTTTATAAAATCACTTTTTAAAAGCAAGTTGGTTACTAAAGATCAAACTATTTTGTCATATATAATAATGAGTTCAAGAAGAACTGTCTGTAAAACAGCTTTAAGATTTACAATACTTGACGTGTTTTGTTTTTAAATAACAAAAGCATATTCCTTTTGTGATCTCAGAATCTCTCTGATCAACATTTCTAACAAGGGTTGAAAATATGATGAGCCATAGTAAGTAAACACTTCCAAATGATTTTGATTAATTCTACTTTTTGTGAATGTATTTGTTTGGATGGAGCTGTCCTTGCATCATTTTACTAAACACTGGTAACTTGATTGCCTTTTGGTTGCATTTAAATCCTTTATAAGATGTATTTTATTTTTTAAAAATCCCAACGCTTAATGGATACCACAAAAAGCTTCTAATAAAAATAAAGTTTTGATTTGGTTTTAGAAGGATAGGGAAGGTTTGTGGGTATGTATCTTCAGTTTTAAAATATTTTCTATCAAATTTCTAAATGTTTTTGAAAAAACTGCAACAAAAATCTAATACTGAAAAGATACAAAAAAGGGAAGGTTAAACAAAGGAAACAAGCGTGACACATTGCGAAGACTTCTCTTTTTCAATCTTACTTCTCAGTAGTTAGCATTCTAGAAGGAAATTAATTGGATGCAGTGTCATCGGTGCACACGTAACGTTTATTCATGCTGAATGGGAAGTACTAAATGTGATATCAAAATGTTTTCTTCAGCTGTAAAACATTACATTTTTATTCAAGTTTTTTGATACGATAGTGCTCTTCACTAATGATTTGATTTTAAGACTGTGGTTAATCATACAATCTAAAACAAAGATTAGACTAAAGCTCTATCAAAGGGATAAAATGTCTTATTCAAAAACAACCCCGTCCACTTGGAGAGCTAGTTAATAGAAGAGAACACATTATCATCCCCCCAAAGTAACTTCTTTGTTCAATTAAAAAGAGCAGCCCATCAGTGCTTCTGTCTAGGTGAAAAGAGTTGCTTTTGACTTAAGGCCAACTCTGTCATCTTCCCTAAGGAAGCTAGGCTATGTTTACACCATTGTTACAGTGCACTCTGCATGAGTGTGAATTATAGAGCACACCAAAACGCTGTGCTCTAACTGCCCTGTGTGTATGCTGCTGGCACAAACGAAAAGGTACAGAGGGCCAGAGTGCAGAGAAGACCCTGGTAAAAGAAGAGTGCTCATTTGCAAAACAGGGGGCTTCTCAAGTTAGGACTGGCTGAACAGGGGGTAACCATCCTGAGAGATAGTGTGGCAGACTGTGCTGGGGCCAGGCTAGGCCACCCCTTCTCACAGGTGCTGTAATCAACACTTGTATGGATGCATGGACTCAAGGCAATCAGCTACTGTATACAACTCTTAAAAGCCA
The DNA here is from genome assembly GCF_026122565.2 of Emydura macquarii macquarii. Lineage (NCBI taxonomy): Eukaryota > Metazoa > Chordata > Testudines > Chelidae > Emydura > Emydura macquarii. Next base: position 841,552 of record NW_027132962.1, read on the forward strand.
GGCTAACAGCTTTTCCTCTTACTCCCACACAAAAAGACACCTGGGGTATCTCTGAATGTATCCAGTTTTATTCTCTGTCTTTTTAGCAAAAACAACGAGAGTTCTGTGGCACTTTAAAGACTAACAAATTTAACATTTGCAGACATACGCTTTCGAGAGACTTCAGCTCTCTTCTTCAGATGCGGTAATACAGAAAATAGGTAACACAGAGGCATCTTATAGATATCAAAGTACATTGAGAACAATGGGGGAGGTGGAGTCCGGTACTTAAGATCTAATGATGACCATTGAGTAGGAGGTGAGATTGCGTGAGCAAACAAATGGACATCATACCTAAAGGACTAAAAGTGAATAGTCTTTAAAGTGCCACAGAACTCTCTTTTTTGCTGTATACAGACTAACACGGCTACCCCTCTGGAACTATTCTGTCTTTTCAGTTTCTCATTCAGCTTTTTTCACTTTTGCTTTCCTTTTTTCTCTGATCTTCTATTTTTTGTTGTTGTGTTGCTCTGCTCCTCCTAGCCCTTCACTCTAATTGCTTTCCCCTTTCCCTCCTGTCTGGTTTTCTACCATTTTTCCTGAAACAGGAGAAAGCCTCATGCAAGTTGTCTTTAACCACAATAACCAGTGCTTTGTCACCAAAAGCAGAATAATAGCGACTTCCTTCTCCCTCCCTGGCTGCTTTGCTGCCTATTGTGTTGCTCCCCCATCATCTGCTGCTCTTCACGGAGCAAATGAACATTAAGATCACTGAAGAACTATTGTACTTTAAATTATTTCACTTCATCATGGCTGGTCCTTTCTCCCCCAGTTCTGCTGGTTTTGCCCATTGGAATGGAAAGAGATGGAGATGGTGAAGGAGTACAATAAAAGATGAAGAGTGCACAGTGAAATAAAGCTCTTAAAAGGCTACTTCCTTGGTTTCAGTTTACTAATTAGGAATGGCAAAGGTTTGAGCCTAGAAAATATATTGGTCACTGGCTTACTAGCCCAATATGATCCCTGCCATCTTCTGCCATATTATTAAGAGAGCAAAAAAGGTACAAAATTTTAAATTGCTTTCTTTCTGCAAAGATTATAAAACCTTTGAATTTTTTCTCCCTCATAAGAGATATAAATGACTAGTCAGAATCAATTCACTTTTCATTCACTAGAACAATCACACTAACACCAGGACTGAGAAAAAGGTTGGCTTAGAAAGAAGGTTACTTACTGTAACGGAGGGTTCTTTGAGATGTGTGATCCCTATCTGGATTCCATATGTGCGTGTGCATGCATGCCATGTGCTTGAGCCAGAACTGTTTGAAATAGTCTCAGTCAACCTGCGTGTGCGTCGGCCACGTGGTGCGTTCAAGGTCTTACGAGACTGCATGGGTCGATGTCTGCTCAGTTCCCTCTTACCAACAAGCACCGAGCCTGTAGCAGAGGGGATTGGGGTGGGATTGGAATACAGATAGGGACCACACATCTTGAAGAACCATCAGTTATAGAAAGTAACCTCTCTTTCTTCTTTGACTTCTGGTCCCCATGTGGATTCCACATATGGGGAGTGTAGCGAGCAATATTCAGTTTGGAATGGGAGCGAGGGCTCAGCATAAATGAGAGTTTGTAGGACTGCGTGTCTGACTGCTGCACATGCTACTGCTGAGGGGGCATGGTATAATGAGTGGTGAACTCGAATGGAGGAGGAGTGGGCAAGACCTGAAAGGCGAAGGTTAAGCTGATAGTCGAGGATGGTCAGTATAGATATGGTGTCTATGAAGTGATGGTTGTTGGATGCCCACTCCATGAAGTTTCTTCATGTGGCTTGAAAGCATGCCCTTATAGCTGTGCATCAGCTATGTTTGATTATGTCCTGCACGGACGTGAAGCATGCATTGTCTACGTGCAAGCCCCATCCAAATACCAGGCCGTGAAGTGAAGATGGTCTGGGCTGGGGTGGCAGATTCAGCCTTGTTGTTGTGTGAGGAGATTCTGGAGAGGGGGGAGATGGATTGGAGGGCAGGCTGAAAGGTGAAGAAGATCGGTGAACCAATATTGGCATGGCCAGAAGGGGGCTACAAGGATGATTACTCGATCGTGTCTCACTTTACAGAGTACTTGTGGGAGGAGCAGTACAGGTGGGAAGGTGTATCATAGTTCTGGTGTCCAGGGGAGGAGAAGAGCCCTTCAGAACCTTTCCTGAGAGCACTTCTGGAGCAGAAGAGGGGAAGCCTGTGCTTGGTGGCTGTTGCGAACAGGTCCCATTGTGGTGTGTCCCACGATGGAAGACAAAACGAAGAGTGGGATCATTAAGCTCCCACTCGTGGTTGCAGTGGAAGGAGTGGCTGATGGTGTCTGCCAGGTTGTTGTCTGTACTCAGTAGATGGGTTGCATGAAGTGTGATGTTGTGCTGTAGGCACCAGTTCCACAGATTGATTCTCTCTCGACAAAGGGTTGGAGGTCTGGCTTCGCTTTGTTTGTTTATGTATACAACCGCTGTCATATTGTCTGAGAGAAGTTTGCACATGTCTAGAGCAGATGAGAGGAAAAAGCGCTCGAAAGGCGCACTGGATCGTTTGTTATTCTAGGATACTGATGTGCATCCTTCCTTCTTTGGGGGACCAGAGGCCTTGGGCCATGTGGCCCCATATGTGGGTGCCCCAGCCCACAAGTGAAATGTCCATGGTGAGGGCTGTGTGGGGCATGGGGGTGGGGGAGATAAAGGGAGTGCCCGGCATGACCTTGGATGGGTCACACCAACATGAGAGGGAAATTACCACTGAAGGAGGACCTGTTTGTTGAGGTTGTTCTACTGTGGGTTGTTCACTGAGTGAAGCCACAGTTGACAGCATCTCACGTGAAGGCGGGTGTATAGGGGACGGAGGTGCACGCCACTGTGTGTCCCAGGAGTGAAAGGCAGTGACAGAGGCATACACAGGGAGAACGTTGTAGCCTTGTAACAAGGGAGATGAGAGTTGCAAAGTGGTCCCGTGGAAAGAAGACCCGTCCCGCAAGGGAGTCCAAGTGTGCTCCTATAAAGATGAGTTCTCTGGTAGGTACAAGGATAGACTTCCTCATTGATACAGATGCCCAGACTGCTGAGAAGGTCTCACTGTGTCTGGATGGTAATGAGGAGGCGTTTGCGGGTTGATGCCACTAGGAGCCAGTCATCCAGGTATGGAAATAGGGAGTGGCCCACGCGTTGCATATAGGCCACAACTACTGCAAAGACCTTTGTGAACACATGGGGGGAGGTGTCGATGCCGAAAGGGAGGACACAATCGATAATGGGAGTGTTCCACTGTAAAGAGAAGGAATTTGTGGAAGGTGGGATGGATGTCCATGCGGATGGTTGCATCCTTCATATCAAGAGCTGCAAACCAGGCTCCAGTGGGAGGGAGGGAAGGGATGATTTGGTGAAGAGTGACCATTTGGAAACGGAAAAGGAATTTGCAGATAAACCAATTCAAGGCCTGTAGATACAGAATGGAGTGAAGGCCCCCTCCTTTTTTCGATATAAGGGAATAGGGGGAATAGAAGCCATGCCCCTGATAGTGGCGTGGATGCTTTCTATGGCACCTTTTTGGAAGAGGGTGCATGCCTCCTTCTGTAGAAGGTCTTGTGATGGGTCTTCATGAGTACCCTGGAGAGGGTGACGAGGGGGAAAGGAAAGGAGCTTTATAAGATATCCCTGGGGTATGATGTCTAATACCAATTGATCAGTGGTAATCTTGCTCCAATTGTGTGCAAAGAGCAAGCTAGTCCCCAAAGACAATAGGGGAAACCAGAGGAGGAATGGGGAAGGTTCGCGTTCTCGAGGGAAGAGTCAAAAGAGTTGAGGGAAAGTGGAGGAAGTAGAGGTGGAGGCAGTGGAGAATATGGGTCATTGAGGACATTGGCGGCAGTGGGGCTGTTCTTACTGGCATGGGGGGTAGGGTTGGTAGGTGGGCTGGGTGGGTGGGTATCAAGGTCAGAAAGAAGCCCAGATTGGTGGAGGATAGGAGCCGGCGTATAGAAGCCCAAGGACTGGAGTGTGGCACGAGAGTCTTTGAGTGAGTGCAGGCTCTCGTCGATCTTATCATTACTATATTCTTGATTGTCGAAAGGAAGGTCCCTCCAGAGTGGTTTGGACCTCCTTAGGGAAACCAGATGTTTGGAGCCACGACTCCCTTAGAAGCACCACGCCCGAGACTAGGGAGCATGATGCTGTATCCGAGGCATCAACTGCTGCTTGGAGGGAAACCTTGGTCACTAACTTACCCTCCTCGATGAGGGACTTAAATTCTATTTGTTTCTCCTACAGAAGTAATGCTTGGAACTCTGTCAGTTTAGTGTATGATCTGAAGTCGTATGTTGCCAGTATAACTTGGTAGCTGGCAGTGTGGAATTGTAGGCCTGTTGAAGAATAAACTTTCCGCCTGATCAGGTCAAGCTTCTTGGCTGCTCGAACTGGAGGAGTGGTCCTGAAATGTTGTTGGGTTCACTGCATTGCTGCTTACACTATGAGAGAACTGGATGGTGAGTGCATAAAAAGAAAGTCAGTGCCCTTGGAAGGGACAAAGTAGCGTCTCTCAACATGCTTAGGTGTTGGGGCATGCCAGATCGCTTGGGCTGGTAGAAGGAGTACATGGTGGATAGGGAGTGCAACGCATGAGGGACCTACTGGTTGCAGGATGTCTAAGAATTTGTCCTGGGGGGGGGGGGTGTGTCTTTTACATCCTCCGCTAAAATGTTGAGGCTGTGGCCATACGGCACAGGAGATTTTGGTACTGTCCATGGTCATTGGTTGGTGAAAGGGAGGACTGGAGGGATGAGTGTCTCATCCAGGGACGATGATGCTCCAGTCAGAATCGGCGGTGCCGGGAGCATGATGGTGCCTCGTGGTTCTTTGTAGACTGAGGGAGGGGCAGCATACTTTGTCAACGGTCAGTGCTGAGGAGGTGGCAGTGCTCTGTGGCTACAATAAGAGTCCCAATAGTGCCAACAGGACCAAGCATATGAGTTGTTTGCGCCAGTTGTCCCTGGGGTATCGGAACCATGGCTCTGTGGGTGGTGCATACACTAGGTGTTGTGGCCGTGGACTATGTGAGCATGCCTGATGAGAAGATTGGGTCTGGTTCTGATAGCTGGTCCTGGAAAGGTGGTGCCATCAGAGTGGGTGGAGCCAGAAGTGCGGTTAGGGCCTGTGATGACGTTAAAGGCAGTAGGGTAAATGGTTCATATAACAGCAGCAGTTCGTCCATCAGAGATGGAGGCTGCACAATCCCAGGCAATTCATGCTGTTGTGGGAAACCCTCAAGAGGCAGAAGCAGTTCTGCTGAGGGAGTGAGGGAGGATAGTCAGATGGGTGTGCTTGGTACCAGGAGTGTACATGGTAATGGGCATGAAAAGCCAGATGGAACTGGCGGTGGATGGAGCCGGGAGTTCCGGTGGCTGATGACTCCAGTTTGTCATGATGATGTTTGGTCTTCCGCTCTGCTTTAGATTTCTTCAGAAGTGGTGCTGCTTGATCAGCGTGTGACTTCTTGCCCAGTTTGTCATGGCTTGGGGAGGTAACGCTGCACTTGGAGGCAGTCCCTCTTGGGGATTTGCCCTTGCACCCCTGGCCGTACTTCTTATGAGCACGATGGGTTTTTGCCGGCGCCATCTGTATCACCCAAGTAGGTGAGGTGCTCATTGTCGGTGAGGCTGGGCATTCCAGTGGGTCCATCACTGCCACCTCCAATTGCCTCCTCCATGAGGTCCTCCATTAGTCTAAGTTCCCTAGCCATACAAGTTTGCAATGGGAAGGATCTGCAGATGGAGCAACGGGTGGGTCTCACTGAGACAGTAAAGAGAGTGTTGGTGCTTGTTGTTTACCGAGAAGGATCACGGGCAAGAAGTGTAGTTCTTAAACCCAGCTTGCCGGGTCATAGACCTCCACAGCAGATAGGATGCACCAGATGGGGTAGAATAACAGTGGATAACTATACCAAGATGAAACAACTATATCTTACTATTATTACAGAACTATCTACAACAATTTTTTTTAAGCTATGCATATCAAAAATGAAGAGGAAACGTGTTCCAACTCTGGCTATGCAGCAGTAAGAGGGAACTGGGGGGACGTCGACCCGCGCAGTCTCATGAGACCTCGGACGCACCACATGGCCAATGCATGATGCACACGCGGATCAATGGAGACTACTTAAAACAGTTCTGGCGCATGGAGTGCATGCCCACCCACATACGGAATCCACATAGGGATCAGTACTCAAAGAATAACCTAGGCATTGTGGACTCAAACTCATGTCTTCAAGTGTGCCTTCAATTGTTGGCCTGATGCTACCTTCTGCAGAATTTTTTCAATTCTTGTTATGATCTATTAACTATCAGCTACAGCACATATCATCGTAAGCACTAATAGCCAAGTCCAAGAAGCTATATCAGATGTGTCTGAAACCTATTCTCCTCCACATCAAAAATAATTCTATTCAACAACTTACATTTACAAACCACTTGTCTTTCCTAATTTTTGAAGTGATTTGAGAATCAAGCCTTGTAACCCTTGAGAAGTAGTTTTACCATCATTTTACAGCTAAGGAGATAGAGAGGTTAAGTGACTTGCTCAGAGTCACACAGCAAATCAGTGTCAGAGTTGGGAACTGACTCCCAAATTGCTTTTTTTTTTTGCCATATGACTATATTGTCTCTCTTTATAAGCCTTTCCAGTCAATACCACTGAATTCCCACAACTTAAAGGGTCTCATTTACTATGCTGAAAAAAGTTATTCAGTCGTGAAAAAGTCATTGCCTGCAAGTGTTCAAATGTAATTCTTCCAGCAGCCTGTTAGCATCTATGCTTTATTAGACACAGATATTTCAATTATTGCTTTTAATGAGTCAAAGGAACAAACAGAAATTTCATTTCCACCAAGTAGATGAAAGTGCACTGTCCTACATTTTATATTAGATATGGCAACAACCACAAACTGATTCTGGATTAGACTGAAACTGATTGGATATGGCAACAACCACAAATCTGCTTCTAAATATAGATCGTGTCAGAACAGGATTCACAGATGCAAGCCTTGGACTAGAGAACAGCATAGCATTTAGGAAGACACCCACAAAATTCTTTGACCAAAACAAACAAAAAACAGCTGGTGCCCCCCTAATGCTCTCCCCTCCCGCCCAAACAAACAAAACAAAACAAAAACAAAAAAAAGAAATAGCCTTACCCTTGTGGTTCTTGGACAGTCTTGTTTTCCACTTTCTGTTCACACTCCTTTATCATGGAGCTTAAAATAACCTATAACCACCAAAGAGGAAAATACAATTTGAGAGATATATTCTTCTAATATTAATATTTATGGTTAAAATTAAACCAAAATACCTCTAATTTTAACACAAGCTAACTAAGTGCTAGAATATTAAAGAGTGCATTATATTTTCAAGCACCTTTAAAACGCAAATAACTAATGACACTGTTCACTGGTTATAAGCACCAAGACTATTCAGAACATTTTAAGGAAGACATTTTTATTTAAATAGTTAGTGTTCAAAATGCTTTTCTTAAAATAAGTCAAAGCACAACCACTGTTAATTAATTTTTCATCTTTGACAACATCTTTGCTCCTTTTCACTACAACATTTGTAAAAAAAGTAACATTTCTTTGAGGATTGTTCTTTGCGGATTAACCTTGATAATGAATTTGTATCTGTCCTCTTGCTTCTGGCTAATGTTACTAACGCTTAAAGTTATCTTTAGAGGTGTTGTGTACCAAAGTAAAAATGACAAAAGTTGAGATGGTAGCCTTTGATACAGTTCCTCTATTGAAACGAAGTGTTATTGTGAGCTGGTGCATTATAACATCTGCCAGCGTTGCTATACATTGGGGTGTGCGAGCACACTTCCTTTAAAAATTCTTATTTTACAGGTTTACAGATAATCTAAAACTGAATATGAAAAAAGTGGTCTGACATTTCGGTATTTCTACAGTGTGGAAACATTTCTCAAAAAAATAATTTTGCAAACATTAGGCATTGAATGAGGCTGATTGAAAAGGAGTCAGTTTTAGCAGAGATCCTGCATTCTGGAAGAAAGCATACAACACATTTGCCACAGACGATAAAAATGAAAGCTTAAACAATAAAGTATTGTCTTCAACGTATTAGAAAAACTTCAGTTGGAACAGTCATGCAAATTAGTAACAATGTATGGATTGACATTGTAAACTTATCTTATATCTATGCAGAAACTTATCACCTGAAGCTTTCACTGGCTCATGGCTTGGCAGAACGCCAAGGACTTTCCTTGATTCACTTCTTGGCTCCTACTGAGTTAATCATAAAGCCTCAGACATAGCCAAAGCCTGCTGAAACCATTCACTCTTTCCTGAAGAATGAATGGTAAAATATGCAGCAATAAAGTGCCTGCATCACAAGAGTCACCATCACTACCAACATCCTCGTTGGCAGTCTCACAAAGAGTTCAAGGATAGAACAGGGCTGGAGATAGGCACAAAGTTTACTGAAGTTCTGAGAGCCACATAGTGTCAGCAGATCCACACTCTCGGGAGCATGCACCTGAACCACTTGGAAAAGATCTTGGAACCACTAGGAAAGCAGCACTCATTGGGGCCATATGAAAATATTGGTCCAGTCCTGAACCTCGATGTGAAGTTATACGTGGGACTGAGGTTCTGGTTGACTTCAATTATTTTGAACAACATACTAGTGTTGAGGGACTCCTAAATATGAGAGTATGAATGCACAGAGGCAATGTACTCAAAACTCCAATTAAAAGGTAAGCAGGATTCCTATCTTGATCAAGTGTCTTCAAATTTCTAAATTGTACCAATGATAAGTTATATAAGAGCCTGAACAAAATCTTATATATATTTGGATCTATAGAGATATAAAAGAGCACCCATCCAGGGCTCCAGATGTTTTCCAGAGTAGGGAACCAGTCACTAAATACCCTATCAGTAGCCTCCTCCCACTTTCTTCAGCCTTAATACTTTGAATGAGCACAATTGCCATGGTATTGGCTAAGGAGAGAGGCATGAGCTAATGCAGTCAGGATCTCAAAAACTTAGGACTTTAGAAGTAAAAACCTGCAGATCCTTTTTCAGGAAACTGATTCATAACTATCCCCCAAGGGGGAGAGTTGATTACTTATATAAAGATAAGAGCAGCCATACTGGGTCAGACCAATGGTCCATCTACCTTAATATCCTTTCTTGACAATTGCTGGTGCCAGATGCTTGAGAGGTAATAAACAGAATAGAGGAATTTATCAAGTTGTCCATCACCTGTCATTCAGTCCCAGCTTCTGGAAGTCAGAGGTTTAGGGACAACCAGGATATGGGGTTGCATCCCTGACTGTCTTGGCAAATAGACATTGATGAACCTATACTCCATGAACTTAACTTATTCTTTTCTGAATCCAGTTATAATTTTTGGTCTTTGAAACATTCCTTGGCAACTAGTTCCACAGGTTGACTGGGCACTGTGAATTACTTCCTTATGTTTGTTTTAAAACTGCTGTCTATTATTTTATTGGGTGACTCCTGGTTCTTGTATTCTGTGAAGGGATAAATAACACTTCCCTATTCACTTTCTCCATGCCATTCATCATTTTATAGACCCCTATCACATCCCTCCCCTCCAATTATCTCTTTTCTAAGTTGAGCAGTCCCAGTTCTTTTAAATCTCTCATATGGAGGCTGTTCCAGACCCCTCATCTTTTTTGTTGCCCTTCTCTGTATTTTTCCTAATTCTAACTTATCTCTTTTGAAATGGGACAACCAGAACTGCATGCAGCATTCAAAGTGTGGGCATACCATCTGTTTATATAGTGACATTATGGTATGTTCTGTGTAATTATCTATCCCTTTCCTAATGATTGCTAAAATTCTATTCGCTTTTCTGACATTGAGGTGATGTTTTCAGAGAACTATCCACAATGACTCCAAGATCTCTTTCTTGAATGGTAACAGTTAATTTAGACATTTTGTATGCATAGCTGGGATTTACATTCCAATATGCATTATTTTGCATTTCTCAACACTGAATTTCATCTGCCATTTTCTTGCCCAGGCACCCAGTTTTTGGGAGATCCCTTTGTAATTCTTTCAAGTCAGCTTTGGACTGAACTATTCTGAGTAATTTTGTACCACTTGCAAACTTTGCCAACTGACTTTTTACCCCTTTTCCAGATCATTAATGAATATGTTGAACAGCAATACAGAAATTTGGGGAACCCCAGTATTTACCTCTCTTCACTCTGAAAACTATTTATTCCTACCCTTTGTTTCCTATCTTTTAACTACTTACTCATCCATGAGAGGACCGTCCCTCATATCCCATGACTGCTTACTTTGCTTAAGAGCCTTTGGTGAAGGACCTTTCTGAAAGTCCAAATACACTATATCCACTGGATTACCCCTGCCCACATTAACTCCTTCATAGAATTCTAATAGATTGGTGAAGCATGAGCTCCCTTTGCAGAAAGCCATGTTGACTCTTCCCCAACATATCTATGTACCTGATAATTCTGTTCTTTATTATAGTTTCAACCAATTTGCCTGGTACTGAAGTTAGGCTTACCAGCCTGTGATTGTCAGGATCGCCTCTGGAGCGGCTTTAAAAAAAAATCCGTATTACATTAGCTATCCACCAGTCATCTGCTACAAAGGCTGATTTAAGGACATATAACGCAGTTAGTTGCTATTCTATATCTGATTCCTTCTGAACTCTTGGGTGAATACCCTCTTATCTTGGTGACCTATTACTGTTTAATTTATCAATTTGTTCCAAAACCTCCTTTACTGACATCTCAATCTGGTACAGTTTCTCAGATCTGTCACCTAAAAAGAATGGCTCAGGTGCGGGAATCTCCCTCACATCCCCTTTTCACATCCTCTGCACTGAAGACTGATGCAAAAAATTTGTTTAGTTTCCTCACAATGGCCTTGTTTTCCTGGCGTGCTCCTTCCTTAAACACCTCCATTGTCCAGTGGCCCCCCTGTGTTTGGCAGGCTTCCTGCTTCTGACACATTTAAAAACAATTTTTTTTTTGAAGTTAGTTTGTGACTTTTGCTAGTTGCTCTTCAAATTTTTTTTTTGGTCTGCCTAATTATACTTTTACACTTGACTTGCCAGAGCTTATGTTTCTTTCTATTTTCTTCAGTAGGATTCCACTTCCAATTTATAAAAGGTATCATTTTATCTCTACCGCCTCTTTTACTCTGTTGTTTAGTCATGGTGGCCTCTTTTTTGGTCCTCTTACTTTATTGTTATTTTTTAATTTGCTGTATACACAAATTCAAGCCTCTATTATGGTCTTTTAAAAAAGTTTCCATGCAGCGTGTAGCCATTTCACTCTTTTGACTGATCCTTTTAAGTTCGATTTAACTCCTCATTGTTGTGTAGTTCTCCTTTCTGAAGTTAAGTGCTACTGTGGTAGGTTTTTTTGATATCCCCCCCCACCCACAATGATGTTAAATTTAATTACATTATGGTTGTTATTACTGAGCGGTTCAGCTATATTCATCTCTTGGATGAGATCCTGTGCTCCATTTAGGACTAAATCAAGAACTGCCTCTCTCCTGCTGGGTTCCAGAACTAGTTGCTCCAACCAGCAGTCATTAATGGTGTTTTGAAATTTTATCTCTGCCTCCAACCATGACATGTTCCCAGTCAATATTGGAATAGTTGAAATCCCCCATTATGGGTTTTCTATTTTTGTAGCCTCTTTAATCTCCCTGAGCATTTCACAATCACCATCACCATCCCGGTCAGGTGGTTGGTATTCTTACTGCTATCCTCTTATTATTCAAGCATGGAATTTCTATCCATAGAGATTCTGTGGTAGTTTGATTCATTTAAGATTTTTACTATATTTGACTATATGCTTTCTTTCACATATAGCAGCACTATCCCACTAGTGCAAGCAATTCTACCTTCCGATATATTTTGTACCCTGGTATTACTGTGTCCCATTGATTATCACCATTCCATCAAGTTTCTGTGATGCCTATTATAATCAATAGCCCCATTTAATACCAGGCACTCAAATTATCCCATCTTAGTATTTAGACTTCTTGCATTTGTATAGAAGCACTTATAAAATTTGTCAATATTAAGTTGTCATAAGTAGAGGACTTCTTTCCCAAAACAAGTAGGGCAGAAAAAAGGTGTAAATAGAGTGTCACGTGGCAGCTTTATGAATTTCAGAGTCAGAGATATTTCTCGGGCATACCAAAGAAGCTGCCTAAAACCAAGCAGAACTGGTCCACAGATCATCTGGCACTATGACACAGGCTTTAATACAATCCTTTTAGACAATCTCTGAACAGAGACTGATTCACTCCTGAATTTGTTTCTAAATGTCACGAGCAATCTGACATTAGACAGATGGTTTTGTCCAATCCAAATAATAGCTCTACAACATTAAACTCAGGAAGTCTATTTACACCCAGGGTAATTTGAGAGATTTTGGGGAAAACTGGGTGGGTGTGTGGGACTACTGACATGGAATCAGAGACTACACTAGAGGAAAGACCAGGTCTGTGATCACCCTTGAAAAATAAGGCATTGGTTTTATCCATCAAGGCAAACATATACTGAGGGATGGAGCATGACAACCAATTTTATAAATCCTATTTCCTGAAGATCTTAAAGATCCATCAATGTATTTTGGAGCTTGTGACTTAATCTAGCAGACAAAAGCAACTCTCTTGCAGACTTATAAGCCAAGGAAGAGCCAAAGATGAATGTACTATTATCAAAGATATGCCCTTGTGATCTAATAGATCACACTGGTGGCTGAAATTATATATTGGGACAACACGGACAAAATTTATAGAAAGCCAAGTCATTGATGAACAAGGGTCTCGATCAAATTGCTCCAAGTTATGACATGCTGATATGAATTGGAATTTCTTAGTCTTTTCCAGATCATGAGACCCAAATTTGTTTACACAAGTTCTTTAGCTTCAATTTAAGGCTTTTTATTCAACCTACCAAAGCCCACCTTACACATTATGTAAACCAACACATAAACCTAACCAAAATTAATTTGTTACACCAATTTGTTACACACAAACTTTTACCTTAATCCTAAATACATTCCACAAAAAGTTACTTTTTCAGATAAGCAATTACTGAATATGATAAAATGGTCGACAGAAAATGAAACTAGATACGATTTTCAGCTGCTGCAGCTTTTTAATTTATCTTTAGACTTTTTGAAGACACTCCCTACAATCATCCAACTCATTCTGTGCATACGCTGACTGACCCATGCCAGATTCTTTCCAGGACCACTTGGGGTAAGGGAAGTCACCTCTGACTGATGTTCAGATTGTTACTGTCACTTCTGACTCACTCTTCTGAAGTCAGAGTCATATTCCTTCCTTCTAAGGCTAGAAAGTTCCCCATCTTAACAGTCTTCACCTCAAATTCTATTTATCTTCTTAAATAAGATACACATTTTATTGACCATGAACCAAAACCAGAAAAAGATTACACCGAAGCTAAATACGAACACAGCCAGAAGCAGGGTTTATATTATTAAGTATTGACTAATAGACCTAAAACTCCTACAGAATAGAGTTGCCTGAGATTCCCCAAGGGTTGAATTCTGTCACTCAAAGCCATGTGTCTAGGCTGTTCTCAGTCCAATCGCCTCTGGAGATGAAAGGGAGTACTTTTTAAAACCACAATTATCCCCAAGGAACCAGATCACAATACCTTCCCAAAGCTGACTCTGGATCAGACTCATCCTTTGTCCCAAGCAAATTATATCCTTGTTAAATATTCGTTTCCAGACTTGCATGCACATTCGTTACTCGGTTTAGCCAAATTAATCCCACTACACACCTGGGAGAATGTGTCTTGGTATGTTAACAAGGCAAACTGTTGTGAGTTGCTTATACCAAGAAATAAGTTACATAAATATCCAGAATATTAACAACTAATTTTATAGCAGACATCCAGATACAGCTATCCGCTTTTTCCAGTATAGGTTTGCAACGGTTTTGAAACTTCCGCCATTTCCCTTAGGAGAATATTCTGCCACTTAATACAGCACACTGTCAGAAAGGTTTTCCTGATGCTCATCCTTAATTATTCATTTTTTTAACTTGATCTGAATGCTTCAAATTTGACACCCATATATACAGACTAAATTAATCTCTAACCTTTGTTTTTATCCTCTTCAAATATTTGTAAATGTGTTCATACTTCTCTTTTAGCAAAGTTACATTTATTTTAAAGACTTTTCTCAAGTCAGCCCACACAGCCAACTGATCATTTCCACTGCTTTCCTGTGAACTCCATCCAATTTGTCAATCTTTTGGGTAAGGAAGTGCTCAGAACTGAACAATATTTCCAGGTAAAGGTGTTCCAGAGCTGCATAAAGAGGAACTATTATATTTCTGTACATTTCAAATACACATTCTCAAAATTTTGCTGCCATATTGCCCTGCAAACATGTCTCATTTGTCGGATCCTTTCAGAATTACTGCTTTCCAAATATCTTCCATTTATTGAGTTTGTTTCAGGTTATTTTTTTCACCCATATTTGCTTGCATTTTTCTAAAATGTGTTGTTGCTCCTGGTTTTAGTACTTCTTTTTTTGAATGTTTAAGAAACAATGCATGGGAGAAACAGCACATGGGAGAAATAGCATTTTCTTCTCCCACTTACATTAGGGAAAAAATCAGTCTGTACTGAAAATCTTCAGTTTTCAAATTTTTGGTACTGGAGGATTTACTCCAATTTTTTTTTTTTTTTAAAGTCCCTTCAGTTTACGAATTTCAAGAGGAGACTAATTTTTTTCTAACAAGAAAACTATACTCTGATATATGTTTGAACCATCAGTCACTACTAACTACTGTAATGCTAACTATTTAAGGCTAAAGATTAAATATATATCTCTTTATTGCCATCTGTACCTCAAACCAGAATGACAACTTTAGTTGCTCACCTCATGCTCTGGTGAGAGATGTTCCATGTCAGTTCGTAAACACCTGAGTCCAGGCAAAAAGTGATTGACCATTAAATCCTCTGAAATAACTAGCAGGAAAGCAATTAAGGCATTATAAAAAAAATAATTGTCATTTGATCTTACTTCGTTTTATCCAAAGGCAATATGCAAAATTACTTAAAGCTATATTAGCACTTATTCTAATTGTTGTAAAGTTTTTCACAGGTTTTGATTAAATTTAGCAATTTGATATCAAGTGACACAAAACAGAGTCAATATGAGCAGAGAATAATAAGAGTTATATATAAAAAATATTTAGCGCCTTATCCTGGATATCAGCAGGTATGCAGCACCAGGTCCAGAAGAAGGTAGGACGAGAGGGGGGGGGGGGGGGAAGAGGATGGAGGAGAATCAGGGTTTAAAATTTTTTTGCTACGACCTGTTTCATGGCGCAATACAAAAATAAAATAGTTTCAGTGTCTGGAATTTAACTGGAGTAGTCCATTGCCATCAAAAACTGTTTTTATTCTCTGTGTTATTTTTGGAACAGATATGACTAAGGGAAGTAATTGCTAAATATATATATGGAAAGGTACTTGAATCAATCTACGGCACTACTATCATTATGTCAAAGGATGCTAAATGAATGGGGATTGAGGGTGGAAGCCATGTAGCATGATATATCCACATAATTATCTTCAGGGTTCTTTCCCTGCTCCCAAAAGCAGATTTAAAAAGAAATGATAAAAATCTCAGGTTCTTTTAAAATAATTTTCAGTCTTCTATTTGTTATGAATATCTGCTTTTTAGATTGACAAACTCACATATTTATACAAGCCACTTCAAGGGAGAAAGCTATTTTGTAATTCCCAAATATTAAAAAACAAAAAAATGAAAACAATTAACAGTTAAAAACATAACCAGACAAGGATACAACAACAGGAAAGAGCACTATAGGCTTCAAACAGATGGGTTGCAATGTCCAGTCTCTTGGAATCCACAGACTGCTGGTTGTTGACCAAGGCTAACTTGTGTAAGTGTGGAATAACAACTGGAAGAGTAAATATTTGAGTCAAAGTTTTGTTTTACATTGACTTTCACAGACTCCCCCCCCCCCACCACATACATTCACTAACTTGCAAAGAAGTTTCTTTTTATGGTAAGAGAATAAGCAATTCCCACCCTCGTTTTATGCAACAGGAATGTATCAGACTAAGCTGTTAAGGAGAAAAATCATACAATGTACTACAGTCTGATTTTAAAAGGTCAATATTTTCCAACAGTTGTTAAAAATGGTATCTGAGATAGAAACAAATATCAGAAGTATCTCAGCAACCAATGGAGCAGCCCCAGCCAGCACACCAGCGCCCGTCACCTCCATCACCCTCTGTTCATGAGGTATGGGGCCATATAGAGTGTGTGGTGATGGCTGAACCAGGAAAGGCTTAGATTCTTACTCAGGTAAGTGTAATATACTGTTATTTATGTAATTTAGTGTTATCATCATCTATGTTTGTAGGGGTTGTATGTGTGTATGGCTGGTGAAGAGGTGGGGCGGGTTACCTAGTATTAACTAGTGGGGCTTTCACTCAAAAAGGTTGGGAACCACTACTTTTTTTAACAAACTGGAAATACACTTTATAAGTTAGCAAATGTTTTGTTTTCAATTGTTATCTTTAGGTAAGGAACATTCACTTAAGTGGCAACTTACATTCATCTCTAAATCTAGGCTCAGCATTAGGTCCGACTCTTCCAAACGTTTTTATGATCTCTGTGTGTAAAGAATGTTGGTCTTGATACTGAGGATCTTCCAGGAAAGAAGCCAACTGCATTTTTACTCTTTCCAGTAGCTTAAATATTCACAAGAAAGTAAAAAGTTGATAACAATAATGTTTAGGCGTCAGAAAACTTGACAGTCACACTCAGTATATTTCTGTTTTCTATCCATTTTCAAAATCGTTAAAAAATAATGATTTTTTGTTAATCTAGTATTCTTCTCTATTGCAGGATATTCTTCTAACTCTTCTTCTGTGTCCTACCTTTTAGGGTGCTATCACATTGTCTTACTTGATTAAGGGAATTGTTCTATATACAGATATGCCCCAAAGCTTCTTCTCCCCAATTATTTTTATTTTTTATTTAGTTAGAATTGAAGTATTAAATGACCCATTAATGTTTTTAATATCAGAATTAGAGTGGTGAGAAATGGAGGAAAGGGATATGGGCAGAACCAAACATAATTACTTTAATTTCATTAATTGTTTGTAAGGAGAGCACATGATGGACTAAAGACCAGAAAAAAATTAAAAAGCATTTTACATTATCAAAGCAGATGAAATATATTATGTACAAACTGGAAAATTTTTCTGCACTCAAACTTGAAAGGACCGAACACTATTTAAAAGCATTTAGATAATAAGTAAAGCAACATTCTCCTGGTCAGAGGTCTTCTAGGTTTCTGGACGATATGTAACTTCTATGTGCCAAAAAGATTTATAATGGGAGCAATGAATATACTTATTTCAGATAGTTAACTAAGGACTTTTTAGCTAAATGCAATATATAACATGAATTCCAAACTATGAAGTTGCTACTTATCCATCTTACAAATACTTGTGAGTCATCACTGACTTCTTACTCACATTTCCTCAAACACATTATTTTAGGATTTAAGAACATGCTGAAATAACAGGAAGAATGCAAGCTCTGCAGAAAGCTGTGTGTGCTTTTTATACCTCTCACTGTACTGGCATTAAGTAAAATGAAGTATACATCGTACTTTTGGCAGATACTCTTAACTTTGTCAAACTATAAAACTGTCAATCATATTCACCCCAATTTTTAACACCAAAAAAAGCTATAGGAGCAATTAATGTATCGCTAAATTAGATTTAATTGTTGGCTGCTTAATTAGCATTTTAAAGTTAAATAAAAACATCTACTTATTTTTGTGTGTGTATGACTTTAGTGCTAGATTACCAACATCTGTTAGCTAATTTGTCAGCAATTTTCTTTTCTGTTAAATCCACTTATGTTCTAAGTTACGCGTGGTTTTGTAAATATAGGATAAATAAATGTAATATTTATACTTCACTGACTACTACCAAAGGGAGTTCACTCAGAAAAAAGCCCCAAAGCCTTGTTATCAATCAACAAAAATCATCCAGTACCTCTATGCACTATTATTCTAAATTTCAATGTCCTAAAAACTAAGAACAAGACTTTCATTCATTCCCAACTTCACAGTTAACTCACATCAGGCTGATATTTTGGATTGCTGTGCCATAATGAGAAATATCTTCACAAAGAGCATAAATGTAGACAATTCTTACTCCTATCACAAAAGAATTAGCTAGCTTCTGCTTCCATCCTTTTGTGAGATAAGAGTTTCATGTACTGAAACAACAATTTCTTTTAATTAAATCTATTATTTTGCAAAAGGTAGGAACTTGGGAGATTTTCTTAAATATTGCTGCAAGAGAAACTTAATTTATAAGTAGTATCTCTTGCTCAGTTTGGCAGTAAATTACTGTACTTGTCAAACTCAACCATCTGCTATATGATTGAGCAATAGGTTGACCACTAGCTAATATTTTAGCTTGTTTATGATATGCAGTATTCCTACCTCTCTCTGAGTAACTGTTTCCATGATGGTACCAAAAGCAGGAATTGTGGCTATCCTTACAGAGCTATAAGAAGAGAAAAAAAATGTTAAGCTGTGTTTAAACTTAAGAATGAATAGAATTAAAAGTAATGCAAATTCAAAGTTAGTACTTTAAGATATCAGTGTCTAGTAGTGACAAAATAAAAAAATAAGCAGATGAGGAAAAATGCTCAATAGACTTGATTAACTGAAGGTCTCAGTCTGAAACTCACAATTCAGGATCACTGGACAAGGTAACAAGGGCCGGAGCAACCCGCTTGTCAATTAAGGCTTCACTCATGCCTCGAAGAATCAGCTGTAAACCAGTCAACATGCAATAAAAAATGGTTTGGTAAACTGGAAGGAGAATTGGGTTAGCTGTGACTGAGGATGGGCAGGCAGACTCTCGGGCCTTTGTTTGTTTAGTCACTCACACAAGACATTAAAATGGTTAAGACTCTTTGCTCATGCTCTAGCACTTACTGGTAACAACTTGTTAGTGAGAATAGCAAAGCATCCCTCCTTATCTTGGAAAAAATATCACATCAGCATGCTAGCCCTTGAAATGCATACCCAGGCACAGAAGTCCTCGATTATGATGGAGCTAACAGATTATTTTGTATTTCAGTATTTTGGGTCTTGTTTATGTATTTTCCCCGAGCTAGCTGTGGTAGCACTATAAGCAATATTTGCCACACTTTATTTACAAGGCTAATAGTTCTAAAATCTGAAGTGTCATAAGGGAATATATTTGACTGCAAATATATTGCATACTAACATTTGAAGATTTATTTCTTAAAGGAATTAATGTACATGCATTAATGTAATGCACATTTTTTATTTAAAATTAGTTTTCTGCAATTTTACTACCTTCTGATTATTACAAAAATAAAATTTTACTTTTAGATACTGCAGGCAATGTAGTTTTTACCTGCAATTGAAAAGGATAATTTAGATTTTTTTCAATTAGAAAGCTTCTGTCACTGGAATACTAAACAAACTGATGGTTATTTCTTGACAAGTATTAAGAGGGATGCTTGATGTATAAGGCAGTCAGTAAACTTACATTTCAGGGTCACTGGAGAGAGTAATGAGAGCAGGAACAACTCTCTGAGCTACCAGAGTTTCATGTACCCCCTTCACCAACAGCTGAATGGTCGGAGCAGGGGGGTATCACAGGTGATGCACGGAAAGAGCGAGCACAGTACCATGGGAAGAAGAGCGGCACAACCAAGAGAGAGAGAAAGAAAAACATAAAAAGCAAATCAAAATTAGAAGCTAAGCAAATACAGCTACGCTAATGCTTTATATATGCAGAGGGCATGAAGAAAGCTCAGGTGGCCTGGCAGTCAGTTCAAACCTGATGGACTGTCTTGAATTGTTCAAAAAGTCTCTTGGTCTATATATTTTATACATTATTTGCTATTTTGAAACTCAAATGACCACTAAAAGAAACAAACAGTCTAACTTGTAGTTTACTTGTTAGACTGCAAACCATTTTAAATACCAAATTTGAGTTTGGCAATTCAAGCATAATTGAATACAGTTCCAAGTCAATGGGATTATATTTCACTGCTAATATAGGATTAATAGGTGCAAAATGCATTGCTTTGCCAGACTGAATGCTTGCAATTTTCAAACACTAAACTGCACCTGTCGGGCAACTACTGTTAAAAACTGTACACACTTTTTAAACATGGCATAGCAAACATCTAATCCCAGATGCCACTAGGCCTTCCTCACAATATTTAGGAATACTTTTGATATCAGAGCCATCAAGCAGCATATATGAAACATCCCAAACATTCTATCATCATCCTTGCTGGTCCATGCAGGTAAAAATCTGATACTTAGTTAAATATCAGATTTTCAAATACCTCCAAATATGAAACTATAGATTTACTTATTGCAATAAATTCCACATTTGAAAACAAACTGAAAGTGTTGTGTATGAATACTTCTTCCTATGCCCACAAATATCTGGAAGTCATTTCAATTTAAA
This sequence comes from Emydura macquarii macquarii, assembly GCF_026122565.2. Lineage (NCBI taxonomy): Eukaryota > Metazoa > Chordata > Testudines > Chelidae > Emydura > Emydura macquarii. The sequence continues at coordinate 862,156 of NW_027132962.1, forward strand.
ACGCCACATTAAAGGGCATGTGAAGATACCCAATTTCCTTTTTCAGAAATAAGCATGCTGCTTGCTTAGCAGGGTTTAATGTTGCCAAGCACCAAACACCAGCCTCTATAAAAGTGTTTCATAAATGACAAATCCCAAACTTTCTTCAATGATTAACCAAATGGGTGTTTTATTTGCATCATTTAAAAGATGGAAGTATCACGGCTTTTCTTCTATCTTGTACCCTACATAAGAAAATTCATAATTTTATTTTATGTGCTATTTCATAGCATATAAAATACACAATGCTAAACTGTACCTCTTGCATGAACTTTGGACCAATAATCAAAGATATTACCTCACTCACTTTGTCTGTCTAATACCTGGGACTGACATGGCTGCAACTACATTGCATATTTCAATGATATAATAATTATTTTAACTTCTCCCAAAGTAGCAAATTAAATTTCTTGCCTTTATCAAACAGTGACACCAGAGGACAGAGAAGGTCCATGTGGGTATAGGGCAAGTTTAACAATTTATAGCACGTGAAGCACTGGTAGAGCACAGTCTGTTTCTGGAACCTCAAACAATCACTTAGGAACCCATTTCTGCATTTTGGTGTTGATCTCAGTACTTGGGTGCCTATGTTTGAACCTTCTTATTCACTACTTCCATTAAGTAGTTTGAGCCCTTGAGGCTGAATTAAAGTGTTAAAAATGAAAGCTTCCAGAAACATTAGACACCTAAACTTTTTGAAAGTTATAATTTTTATCAGGGGACACTGCATCTTTTCTAATTAGTTTTATTTTTACCCCAACTAGAAGAATAGAAACTAAATTATTACTTGCAATTATGCTCCCAGTACACTGGGTTCCACCAATGTATAGTGTAGCACTGTGGTTTAATGGAGAAAGTTGATCACAGTGAAAATCCGGAAGGCAATCTTAACAAACAATAGTTCTTTGTTCAATTTTTATAGGATGATTATACAGGGAACAGACTTAGTCACAGCAATACTGGTTCATTAGGCCCACAATCCCTACCACCTCACAATTTCTATATTTTCCCAGGCCACTTTCCCCAAATTCTCTCAGTTTTCAAAATGATAAATTAATTCCTGTTAAAATATTACTCTGGACAGATATGGCTACTTTTGAGAATTCCACTTGGTCAAACTCTGAAGTCAGTGGTGAAATACTGGGAGAAAATTGGTTTTCCAAATATGTGCAGTAGTAGTAAAATGTGACCTGCATCCTATATTCCTTGAGTATTTTACAGACCTATTAAACAGTGGGGGTGGAGGGCTTAGAGTCCACAAGGAATTCAGGAAAATCTGTAGACATTACAGCTGTAGAGTAAACTAAATAGGCTAAAACCCACAACTTCCTGCATTTTTTATTCTCCACTTGATATGAACATAGAGACTTTCTTTAATCTAAAATTTGATTTTACTTTCAACGCTAAAAAAAATTCCCTGAAAGCACAAAAGATTGGAGGTTTCAGATGACAATGACATTAAATACTAAATGCATCATTAAATAATAAATGCATCCGACGTGGGTTTCTGCCCACGAAAGCTTATGCCCAAATAAATTTGTTAGTCTTTAAGGTGCCACAGGACTATCGGTGTTTTATTAAATATTAATTATTTCCACAATTATTTACTATGAGGTTAACTGCAAAGCAACGACATGCTCATCTTAAGTATAGCTCTTCCCACCACAGCTGCCTTTTTTTTTTTTTAAATAAAGTCTTGAAGAAATGTACTAATTACAAGAAGAGAGCTTGGGATTCACATTATTAGTGGACAGTTAAACATGATGTCAATTCCATCACAATTTGAGCAGCAACACTTCCATTATAGTAAAGTATATTTTTGTCTGAAGGTAAAAAATGCTTTCTTTTATGATTTATATTTGAATTATAACTGTTCCTGAGTTAGCACCCATCACATAGACCAACAAAGCTCATAACGCAATTATGCATGAATAGTGTTCAAACCAGCACCAGTCAAATTTATTTGGGTTAACACTCAAAACTGGAAACTACTGACAAAATGTTAACAATTAAAAGCACAGAAACAGCAGAAAGAGGGAAGACAGATAATATAGCATAAGTGAGACTAACACAATAGTTCAGTATTTACTCTGTATTTTGATTCCTCTATTGACCCACTTATTATAGCTATCTACACACACTAAGCCTAGCGAGGCGCAGCACAGAACTCTCAGCCGAAGGAGAGAGGGGTGAGTGCTAAAGGGGCCACTTTTGTACACCCCCAATCCTCAACTGCTCTGGGGGCCTTAACGTAATTTAGACAGTCCTGGAGGGCTGTCTCAGTTACAGTAGCCTTCCAGGGCTACCCTATGGGCACAGCACTGCTCAGCTCCTCAGCAGTGCTGCATGCAGTCGTTCAGGCCCTGTCAAGCCCCTCTCATTTTGGCAAGCCTCAGAAGGCAACCTTATTGTTTTCTGCAGTGCCTGCACTGAAGGAATGCTCCCACAGCCAGAACCAGGGCTTTGAGGACTCATTTACACACTCTAGCCCTCCTACACAGAGTATCAGAGCAAGGATAAAGATCTGACCCCAAATGTTTATCTAAGTATGCAATGTCTACTTACATGCTACTGGCATTTAGCAAATGGTGATATAATTTTAAAAAATGGTTTTTTTATTTTAATGCTTATGGAAAATGTCTGCAACTTCAGGAGAAAGTAAAACCAATTATAGTAGGGGGAAAAACTGCCAGACAAACAATTACACTGTTCAAAAATCACTTATTTAGCCCCTCATTTCGGGTTGGGGAAAAACACTACAGTTCAGGCAACAGCCATTATACTACTGAGATTCTCCAAAGATGTTGCCGAGGACCTCCAACAAACAAAGAGGAGCGAGGCTCTAATATTCCAGAATGTAAGATACGCAGAATTGTTTTTATAACATCTGAGACTATCTGAAAGAGATATCCACCATTAAAGCACTAACACCATTTTATAGAGGGGAAACTGAGGCACAGGCTGACTGAGTGATTTAACCAAGGTCTCACAGGCAGGTCTTTTGACACCCCCTTCCCTCCCCCCCAGTCCAGAGCCAGGACCAAACTGCTTCATGGTTCACCTTTAGGACTATTTGCTGGCTTAGGATCCTGTTGGGTTCTAAAACATCTTTATATAATAGCACTTAGAGCAAGGGTGGGCAAGATACAGCCTGTGGGCGAGATGTGGCCAGTCTAATGTTTCTGTCCAGCCTGCCGGCCCACCATGCAGAAGCACAATGCTTCAGCATCAAGCATCTTTTGGCCAGTCCTACTCGAACTTCCGGCTTCCGGTCACATGCCGGAAGCAGGAAGTTCGGGAAAGCGACCAGTTGAGAATCACTAAGCTGCCCAACGCTCCAGTTACCTTTGGCAAAATTAATAGAAGTATTATATTGGCTGGTGATGAGGTATTTATATTAAAACCCTGTTAATGATTTAACTTCCTCTTTGCTACTTAGAGCAGATTTCAGGTGCTGATCCTGGTATCCAAGTGGGTAGATCCCTGCACTTCTGTGAAAACCCATAATACAACACTGCAATGACACAGTCAAAGTACCACAGTCTCATGAATAAGGAATGACTGATTATAAAAAGATAAAAAGTTAAATACACTTTTCAGGTGTGTGAAGCACAGAGGTCCATGTACTTTCAGCAACAGAGGAGAGAGATATTGGGACACTCTACAGTATTTCTCTACTTCTGATATTTTGAGATTTGATGGCTAAGGAGATAGTAAACAAATTCAGGCAAACTTTGTGGTTCTATAGAATGTCTATAAATTTGCACAGTCTGAGAAGAGAGATAGGGGAGAGCTCACAAGAGTTACGCTATATCTTCATATGACAAATATTAAACTATAAAGCAATGTCTTATGTATACTACTGACTCTGCATATTGTTTTCTCTCAATGTCAGGAAATGACTGAAATTAGTTTGAAATACAATTCTGGAGCATTAATGTATAGGGATAAGATTCTGAATACAGTTAACCTATGAATTATGACTTCAATAAATAAGTGTGTTAAAGTAGCAAAAAAACAAATAGATCAACAAGTTCATGATATGCATGCAATCCTTACATATAGATTTATGCAAGCACATTTCATAATCTGACAAGGTATTTAAAACTGGTTTGAACACAGAATTCAGCACTGAAATGATTTCTCATATCCAACAGACATTTTTCAGCATGCAAAGATCAAAGGTAATACTAAAGTCAATAGCAGAACAAAGATGAATAAAGTAATTATAAAAACGTCTTGCAACAAGTTAACAAAAGTATCTATATTGTTCAATTAAATTGAATATGCAACAGATGCAGAACCAAAACTGTACAACAAAATAACTTGCTGCTCCATCACACAGTACACAACCTTTTCAGAGACATTTTTAAATGTAGAACACAATATATACATTTTCAGATACGGAGATAAATACTAGGTGTAGGGTTTTTTCTTTTTTTCTTTTTAAACACTATTTCAGGCTGCGTGTAACAGAGTTTTGATAATCACTTACCTCAAACATTCTAGCAGCTGTGCATCGAACAAGAGCTGAAGTATGGACAACTCCATACCACAGCACAGTTAACAGCAGTTCATGGTATGCTGGGTTTGCACTAAAAGAAAATAAAAAGTCAAGCTAACACTATGTGTAGAGTGGGTAGGATTACAAACTGCAAAGGCAGTCCCCAATGGCATGTAGAAATGTGCACTCTTTAAAACTCTTGAACTTCAAAAACATTCATTTGCGCAAGCCTTTGGTAAAAGCAGCTTTACTGATGGTGGTGCGGAAATGGGCTTTATCATGCAAATTCATCCTTTGAAAACAAACTTTAGGAAAGTCACTTTTTGTTTTGAATGATTTACGGTGTCTAAATTTTTTTTTCAAAGGGGATGAGGTAATATCTTTTACTGGACCAAATTCTGTTGGTGAGATAGACAACTTTCAAGCTATATATGCTGCATACAAAACATTTATTGAAATGTTCAAATATAGAATACATTCTGGCTTAATCTTACAGTAGATACTGGATTTACGACTGTTTAACTTTTTAATAGCTATATTGACTTTCACCCCCAAAATTTTTAATCAAGGTTAATTTTAGAACTCAGGTGGTATAAAATTATAAGTAAAGTTGATTTATATGCCCAATTCACCTGAACTTTTGTTGCAACTATACTTATAGCTGAAAGTACATTATGAAGATTTTTGTAAATATCTTTAACCATTTAAAATCAATTCCATTTTATATACTTTACCCCAGTTCCACAAAAGAAGCCTTCAAGCTATCAAGAGGAGCATGTGATAGAGAAAGCATAGTCATTACATCTTCTAAGAATCCAATTAACAGTTTGCGGTCTTCTTCCTACAAGAAAGTATGCAACATTAATTTTAGTTTTATAAGTCATGCTATGAAGTCACTTAAATCTTTAAATAAGTCTGAAGGCAAGAACATCACAGAATGTATAAAGGAAAATAATTTTAACTGACTGATACTCCTAACCTTTAAATATTTCATTATACAATCAAATATTCATATCCAAGATAAAACCAATGAAATTTAATTAAACAAACCCAATTAAACAGTTAAAAAAAATACTACCAAAGTATTTTTAATAGTTTCTGAAATATTTCTTATTGTCCAGGTACCCTTATCCGCTACATTTGAAAGTATATGTAATAAATGTTTTTTCTTCAGACTGTATATGTGCACACCAGCACACACTTGTCTATTGTTGCAGGATTGGTCAATACTATTATGGACCATTTGGCATATTAAGAACATGACAAAAGCATGTCTTAAATAGCAATGGGTAGAATTTAAGAGATTTGGAGAGCTCAGATAAACTACAAGCAGATGCAAGATCCATTAAGATTCACTTCTCTCTAGGGCTTTGATATATTTGTCAAATGCCTTTGGCCTTAAATTTACTTATAATTGCTTGGTGGATACTAATTATAGCTAAGCATACACCTAAGCAAGATAATATTACCTTTCAGTTTTATAAAATGTCTTTGAATTCTGGTCTGAACGAAGACTGAAGAGACATTATTTTTGGTTATCCAGTAATACAATTATATATTTCCAATGGAATAAATTCTAAATTAAAATGTAAACTGAGGATTCTAAAAGGTTAACCATTTTTCTTTTAATTGGGAAGTGGGGAACTTTTTAAAAGAATGAAAGAGTCAATTTTAAATCTGTCCAACAACATCTAAAATGTTTCACGTCTCTCATGTATAAACTTTTTCTAATTTTGTAAACCAGAGATTTTAAATTTGAAACAGTTTCTACTAAGACTTGATTTACTCTTAAATTGCCTTTTTATTAAAAAGCAAAATTAATATGCTCTGGGTTAAGCAGTTGTAAGTGCTCTAACTACACATCAGGGATGTCGGACTCTCTAGCAATAAAAATGTACCACTCCGTATACAATTTTCAGTATTAATACCCCCCCCCGAAAGAACATTATTGAGGCTGCAAAGTCAAGCTCTCAAAAGTTAGGCAAGACCAGAATTAAGGTTACTTAATTTGGCCCCCATACGCATTCTGATACACAGTGTGTGATCATGTAATCAGAGACTATTTTTGCCCCAGGAACCCTGCCTCATGCAGTGCCCAGAATGGCCCACAATGGATCAATTAATGAGCAATTATTCAATATTTTTTCTTCTCACTATTCTACACATGGACCCAGGCCTTATTTACTGCCCATTATTCAAACCTTGCACTGAACACAGAATTATTAATCTGCTCATGGGCTTTTCTATGGTGCCCATCTTTGTAGTATGTGAATGTTTCACAAACATTAACCAATCTGTCTTCTCAATACCCTTGTGGGGATCTTTGTAATAGAGATTAAGGTAAAAAAATTCCACTAATTTTCGTGCCCAACTGAAACACCTAGGACCTGATTTTTCCATTGTACTTAGCATTATATAGCACTTTATATATTCAAAGCACAGCTTCCATTGACTGCAATTGCAGCTGTGAGCACTCAACACTTCTGCAAATCAGACCCCTGGCTCTCAAGATAGCTGTGGCGACAGTATAATATCTAGTGACCGGCACTCGCCCCCGCTCACCCCCTCCCGCTTGGCAATTACAGTAGACCTGAGACCTGACCTTATCAGGACCTTTACTGACACACCTAAGATAGCACGTCTGAAATGGCAAACAATGGGACGTTGCAAAAAGCCCAGGGCAGCCATCGGCTGTTACGAATACTGAACACCTCTCACGAACAGGGGCAGCCATCAGCTGTTACGAATATTGCACACCCCTCCAAGTGCATAATAACTGCTGCATTTCGGCGGGCCTGGCTGAAGAGCTATCTGCCCGCCAGCCTGATCACCTGGAGCTGCTACCTCTTCCCGCCCCCGAGTCCTCTGCTGGGCGAGAGTCGAGTCAAGTGTAACCGGTCTGAGTTTTGAATCCGAGTTTTTCTCGTGTCCCCCATTGGTCAGGCATCATGACCCTGTTCCTCGTGGTGGATAGTATTCTTGTTATAGTTTTCAGGTATAAGTAACATTAATTTGATTATACTTTTGAAACTCATATAATCGTTACTAGTGTACTCTGTGTCTTGTTCTTCTTCTAATCTGCTTAAGTCCCCCACATCCCCTTTGCCCCAAATAAACTTGTAAATAGTTAAGTAACTGTTTTCTCAGCGTGATGCTTGGTAATCTGGGGATTCCTTTACCTGACTGTAACATGGCGTCACGAACAGGACCCCCGGTTACCAACCCACAATGCACCTATCAGAATCCGGATGCCACTAACAGGGACCTCCAATTTGAACACCTTCAGACAGAGTGGGGGCATTGGAAAAGAAGAAATGTCCCTATGCTAGCTAACATCTGTAAGACCCCTATAAATGTCTGTTTCTGTCTGTGTATGCCTGTCAGCATGTGTGAGTGTGAATGAAGATACCTGTGTCTCTGTAATTATTGTGTTAAGACTGTTTTCTTAAGTGTTACATTGGTAATACTGTTTCCCTAAGTAAATAACTATATTAAGGTTGGTACAGTGTTAATACTTTTCCCTTAAATACTATTTATTAAGTTTCTGTATTCCCAATAAAGGTGGCTTGTTGCCTCATCCCCTAGAAAAAGATCTTGTGATATTTGCTATTTGGGTAACCTTAGAAATTCCAGGGGAGAACAGTAAGCATGCCATTGTTGTTGTGAATATCGGGGGTGCACACCCAAGAAAACTTTGTCAGTTTCAACAGCGCAAGAAGCCTGCTGCCTGGCAGCAAGTGATTAAAGAAAAAAGAGTGAAAGGAATTAACTCTATAAAAGCTGGAGGAAATGAAACAGTTAAAAGCTGTAAAATTGTTATAATGGGCCCTACTCCTAAAGGAATGGTCTGTAAATAAACCTACTGAAATTAGTCAAATATGGGTGATTTAGTTTAAATTATTAACTAGGAAAAATAAGGTTTCCATTGTGTACAGAAATGTAATTCTAAGCAAGAATTTGCCGCCCCCCCCAAAGGGGTAGAAAGGGTTTTTTTTTTTTTTTTTATCTTTCAGGACTAAAAATAAAAAACTGGTACCAGTGAAACACCTAAAGGACAAAACCATGGAGCTATAGTTGCAACAAGTTTTGTGTTTTATGTTTTGTCTTGTTTACTAACATTGTTGTGTTGTGTTTTGTATTTTGTTACTGTTATTGTGTTTAGTATTGAAGGTACTACATTAAGCAAAAAGGAACCAGGAAGTACTGTAAATCAATGAATTTGGTAAAAGAAATCCTAAAATTAGATGCTTTTGTAGTATTGTACCAATTAAAGAATGTGATTTTAAATTTCTAGTTCCTAAATTCACTAGTAGCCTTGTTACCAAATTCTGATCAGGACAACTCCAAGCTCCACATTTCCTAATTGCAAAAGGAACTGTTGGGTTTAAGTTGTGCAAAAGATCTGCAAGCAGTTTTTGCTGCAGTTGTGTGTCATCTCTAATAGCCTATTACAGATGATGTACTCCTTGTATTTTTCTGTAAAACCTGTACTGCTTGAAACGAATTTAACTGTTCTACTGTATATCACAAGTCCAAGGGTACAGTATGAGTTAAGCCCCGTTAAAGGGGAAGAAATCCCAAATTCTGTAAGTGTTACAGGCAGCAGTTTATCTGCTGTGGGGGAGGTGACCCCCTGTGTGCTGTCTGTGAAGCAGGCAGAAAGCGTTGTTCAGCTCATGCTGGTGAAGGATTTATCAGTTAATATATCAGAAGTGGTTGTGGATTCAACTAAGACACAGGAAAAAAAAAAAAAGTTCCTAAGCCTGTGTCTGTTGGGGGAAATAACTTGCCCATGGGGAAAGCCACCCCAATCCCCGAAAGTTAGTTTGTGAATAGCCATGTGGGCTAGAATGAAAGGAAAATTTCAAATGTCTGGAAGTTTAAAAGAAGCAGTTTTTCTGCAGAGGGAAAGTTTAGCTTCAATCATCCCTCTAAGAGCAGACAGGGTGTGCCTCTCACCTTATGCAAAGTGAGGAAACACCAGTGGTGTCAAATTTGATCCTGGATTTAACTGAAACCCAAAAAGAGTCTATTGGGGCTCAGGGAAATGTTTCGTTGGAGCAGCCTCTAGCTGGAAAGAATAGGGGTAGAATTTCTGTGAAAAATGGTTTGTTGCCTAAAACTGCTCCTAAAAGAATAAAACCCCCTGATAAGCCTTTACAAGCAGTCTTCTGCAATTGAAGGGTGCGAAAGTGAATTGATTAAGTCAGCTCAGGATGAGTCACCGCCTGTAGCAAGGGACAGCTTAGATGTGAAGAAAAGTGGTTTAGTTTTTAACTACCAAAGTTTTTCAAATGTAAATGAATGCAAATTGCCTGCCTTACAGGATGGAAAAGATCCACCCATGGCTGCAAGCAAGGAATCCTCTTGGATGTGGCATGTCTCAAATGGCTCTGTATTGGAGCCACAAGTGAAATGAGTCTGTTAGGGCTCAACAAGAACAAAGAAAAAAAGGAGGTTTCTTTGGGGGGGGGGGAAATGTGTGGGTTCTTAAGCCTAACGCCACTACCTCCCGTAGCCCTATTCCCGAAAAAAGTGTACACTCCGGAATGTACCCCAACTCTTATCTGGTTCAGCTGGGTAATACCCTGCTACCCTACTGGCACACCATAACTGGCTCAATGTTAGTTCGTAATCCGCGCTCCACACGGGGGCATCCGTACCGTGTATGTTTATTTTGTTTTACAGACAATCGTTCCAGTGGCCTTTATCATCACCCTCCCCATCTTTCGGCCCTTTCATACAGCGTGACAATCACGCCCAGGAGCAATCAGGGTGGGCCCAGTTTACATCTGCTGTTGATTCCCTTTCCTGGGGGTATGTCCAGTTCAACCCTCTCACCTATGTCCTCACCCTGAAACAAATTAATGCTCTTTCCTTATCTTTGGAACATCTCACTAACCTCACAGCTCAAGGTTTTTCCTGAACTGAAACCTCCCTCACCATTCTTGGAGACTATGCTGAACAAAATCGCCTTATGTTACAAAATTTGTTGCAAAAGGACTTTTGCCTAGCCTTGGAAGACTTAGATCCTGCTGGCCGATGCTGTCTGCGCCTCAAGCCCGGGTGCAACAACCTAACCCACGTCATCAGTGACCTCACGTCTTTGTCCACGCAGGTCCGGGAAGATCACGAATGCTGGGACTGGTGGATAGCGAAATCGATGTATGGGGATGGTTAACCTCCTGGTTGCCAAATTTCCAATGGCTGAAGTATATGTTTCTCTCTATCCTTGGTATCATAATAATTTGTATTCTAGGATGTTGTCTGTTTCACTGTCTATTGAAAGTTTTAAGTAACCGTCTTCATTCTGTTCTATGTTCACAAGTACGTTATCATCCCTTGCCTCGCAAGGAACGGGCAGACGCCGTCTAAAACCACCCTCCTTTTTTTTTTCGTGACTCGGTGCACTCCACCCTCTCCTGTCCCTCCCGTCCCCGGGGGGTCTTCGGGGAATTCTGTAGTCGGCGGGTGCTTGTTCCGGCCATGGGGGAATGTGGCGACTGTATAATATCTAGTGACCGGCACTCGCCCCCGCTCACCCCCTCCCGCTTGGCAATTACAGTAGACCTGAGACCTGACCTTATCGGGACCTTTACTGACACACCTAAGATAGCACGTCTGAAATGGCAAACAATGGGACGTTGCAAAAAGCCCAGGGCAGCCATCGGCTGTTACGAATACTGAATACCTCTCACGAACAGGGGCAGCCATCAGCTGTTACGAATATTGCACACCCCTCCAAGTGCATAATAACTGCTGCATTTCGGCGGGCCTGGCTGAAGAGCTATCTGCCCGCCAGCCTGATCACCTGGAGCTGCTACCTCTTCCCGCCCCCGAGTCCTCTGCTGGGCGAGAGTCGAGTCAAGTGTAACCGGTCCGAGTTTTGAATCCGAGTTTTTCTCGTGTCCCCCATTGGTCAGGCATCATGACCCTGTTCCTCGTGGTGGATAGTATTCTTGTTATAGTTTTCAGGTATAAGTAACATTAATTTGATTATACTTTTGAAACTCATATAAACGTTACCTAGTGTACTCTGTGTCTTGTTCTTCTTCTAATCTGCTTAAGTCCCCCACATCCCCTTTGCCCCAAATAAACTTGTAAATAGTTAAGTAACTGTTTTCTCAGCGTGGTGCTTGGTAATCTGGGGATTCCTTTACCTGTCTGCAACAATAGCCACCCAGAAAGTGAGAAACAAACTTAGTGTCCACTTGTGAAGAATTTGGTTTAAAAAAAGCCATCATGACTTACTTTACAGAAGTGGCTGCCTGTCTCTCCACCTGACCTAATACAATAATGAAGTCGGGAGAGGTTCTCTAAATTGCTTGGCTGCTTAAACTGTAGAGATAGATCAACCCCCCCCCCATGCTCTTATCACCTCTCCTTTCTCTGCATTGGGCAGTGGGGGGAGGGAATATAGAACCTTGAAGGCAGGAAAGCAGCCTCATAGGCTATGAGCGGCAAACAGCTGCTTCCCTGCCTTTGAGATCCTATATTTAGAGCCATGCATGGATACAAAATTTGTATCCGCATCCAATCTGCAATCTGAAAATATGGTCCATGGATATAAAGCGGATATCTACGGATTTGCAGGGCTTTACTAATAAATGTACTTGGGCCTTGTGATCCCATGTTGTGATGAGAGTCACTTGAGTCACCTTAACACATGAAAGGACATTGTCATATAATGTAAAGATTTTACATTTGAAGTTTACTATTTTTCCTTAATATAGAGAACTCAATGAAAAATGAGACACAAAGTCATACAATAATCAGAAAATAGTCCCACAATAATGGAAAAAAAGGCAAGTCATGATAAATCAAGGATGCCACTGGAGCAGATCTCATTCACTGAGTTGCAAATTCATAAAATTTAGAAAAACCCCTATTGTGGTCTTTAAAGGTGATCTGTAAAGGATAAGAAAATGTTTGTGCCCTCTTTGATTTCCTTATTATGTATAAATAAAGTCTGAAAGATTTCTTTCTCTAAAGAATTTCTGAACCTGATATCAACCTTGTGTCAAATATGGTCCTCCCAATTTTGCTAGAGTCCTTTTTATTGATGACTCACATATGTATTAGGAGAGTTCTTAGCCCTTAGAATGAAGGGTTGGGGTTGTTGAATCCTCAGCAGGAGACATCTTTCTGATCAAATATTTTAGTTAAATACAGGTAACAAAATACCCTGAAAAGTTCTAGTTTATGTGATGATTTTTTTTCAGACTCTCATTCAAATTTTATTTTCTCCCATGGTATCTGGTCATAAACCCAGACAACCCAAACATCTTTTACACTGGGAAAATGTACACCCCTCTTACCCACAGCTCTCGCCACTGGTATAGCCGAGTTAATATTTATACCATTGGGAGATTGAGTGTGGAAAAAAAACAACTGGACCTGTTTTCACTAGACCTAATTTCAGAATTGACTACAAGGCCTATATACAAGTTTGATTGGGACTGGGAGTCTTACGTGCGCTAGAGCTCTCAACCAATGCTAACATGCATTCATCTGAAACTGTGATGACACAGGCTGGAATTTGTTTTGGGCAAATTTTCCTAGTGCAGACAGCCACAGTCACCCTAACATTTTCAAGGATAGAGAAAACCCAAATTTCAAAGGTTAAAAAAACGTACTCCTTATTTTGAAAAAACTTTCAAGTCTTTTATACACCACAAATCAGCTGAAAAAACTATAAGAAATCAAAATTCCTTCTTCATTTACCAAAACCAAACACAAATAGCACAGTTACCCAATTATAAATCAATCTTTATTCAGATGCTACTACAAATTACTGGGTTTTTGCTGTTCATATTAGCAACCTGTAAGATATTTATAATGGTAATCTGTCCATCATCTTTTACAGTCAAATTTAATTTACATACAGTAATTAATTCAAAGGGCTGTAGAATGAGTTCTACATCATAATACTGAATAAAAAAAAAATCACTCTTACCTGAATATAGCATGTAAGGACTCCTGTTGCATAGATGGGAACTGTGGCTTTTGTTAGCACCCCATTCCCTGCTGTGGATTCTAAAGTCATTGATATCATGTATTAGGAAAAATTTAAATCCAAACTCCTTGTCTTACAATTAATTACTTTTGGGCAATTTTACAGCATGCTCACCTTTACGGGTGATACATTAAGTTTAAATGTTCAACATTTTGACAGGGTACAAAGAGTACTACATTTAAGATCTATGTTTAAGTAACATTCTAGACTTGACAGAAGAAAAAAATGAAGAGATACAGTAGCAACTGTTAAACAATTCCTACACTGTGGAATTTATTGAAAATTCTTCCCTTGCTCATGCCAGTTCAGCTGGCCCCGGTAGGCATTTTCAACACTGTACCAATTAAATAAGGCACATCTAATCAAAATGGCCCTGAAAACAGCTGCTAAAGTCCATGAGTCATCTAAACTAGGGAACTCAATGTTAAAAGTGGTGCAGCTAAACTGGTGTTAGGAACTATGGAAAGTTTTGGCATGTAGCTCTGTAGCTGCATTAACAATTTATTAAGATGCACAAGTGTGTCCAAACTGGTCAAAATACATTGCCAGTTCTGGCTACAGACTCATGCCAAGATGTTAAAAAAATGGGTGGCTAAAATTAGGCTTAAATCCTTATTTAGTCACCTAAATAAGTGACCTGATTATCAAAAGCACTGAGCACTCAATTTCCTTGGTCTTTCAATTAATACAGACAGTATTATACAAATATTTATTTTCACTTTAAAACATAATTAAGGCAGCCTTGTCAGTTTAAAATCAACTTCACTTTCTAACTAACTTCTGATCACAGATTTTAAAAAAAATGTTAATCACTTTCATAGACTGATTCCAGAGGTAAGTAGTTTACAATTTTTTCTCAGTTCAGGCTGAGGTTGATTTTTATTCATGTTAATAAAAATGAATGTGCTACTCACCTATGTTTTCTTCAGACAGTCTTAAGATTTCTTGGAATTGTGGTTTTACCTACAGAATGGATGTGTACCCAATTTAAGAAAATCTGTAACAAGTGTCAATTTATTTATAAAAGCGATAAAGACTAGAGAGAAAATTTTGGAGACAGTGACAGAATATTTAGAAACTTCCCCAAGTTTTATCAAATCTCATGAAACCAAGCCTTACACTGAGCAGCTGTTACTGAATGAGGTGGTGAACACCATCAATCATTGACTTCAAAGGCTGAAGGCACTCAGCAATGTGCAGAACAAGGCTCTATTTGAATTTGCATAGTACCACAAAAATTATGCTGGGGGGAAGGGGAGAGAAAGGAAGGGGGAGAAAAGCTTCAGGTCTTACAATCCAACACAATTATATTGGCTGATTTTCCTGAAACTTCCCCTCTAACCTGTGATGACAATTTACATCAAAAGGTTTTTTAAGTTTAGGGCTCATGTCCAAAAGTGATTTTAGACTAGAACCTGGAATTAGGCTTCTCTATGGAGACACTTCTCATGACTCCACAATATTTGGGTAAGTCTTTGGAAATATACCTTTTAAAAAGGAAACTACTTTAAAAGATAGAGATAAATTAAGTGTAAACATTCACAGTAAAATATTTTCAAAAAGGACAATTATTTTTTCAGCTGACCTTCGTATATTTCTACAATTTTACTGAGTAATTATAATCCTTTAAAATATCATTCTTTGTTGGTTTACAATAGACCTTGTTTTGCATTTCTTGAACATGCTGAACAACGAGAATACTTATTTTAAATTAACAATCAAATATGAATGAATGAAGGACATGCAGATGTATGTGAATAAGATTTGGCACACAAAATGTATTGTATAACACATTACACTGAAGGAAAACTGATGGTATATTTCACTGCAATTAGGGCAGAGTCTCCAGCCCAATGTGTCCACCAAAGAAGAGTAAGTAAAGAGTCAATGGGCTCTTCTCCATTTCAAGTTGGGTAGGATGGCAGTCTGGGAACAGAATCCCTACCTGTAGTATGAATACAGAGAAATCATGAAAGGTGAGAGACACAAATGGAACCCAAGGAAAGTGGAGAGAAAGAACAGAATGTGACCAAGAGAAGGTTTAAGACTGGCAACTGAAAGTGTGTCAGTGGTTTTTGACTCTGGAATGTAATATGATAAAGCATCTCTCATGTATACACATAATGTAAATATGATACTATATATTAAGTATTCCTGTATTTAATTCATTTAAACTAGATACAGAAGTATTCTATTACCTTAGTGTTTGTGAAAATTTTCCCAAATGTCCTGCAAAGCCGCCAGAAAAACCTGGAGAATTCATGGACACAGGCAGTTGAAGCAACATTGATCTTGCCAACTATTTCTATAAGCTGTGGTAACCTAAAAGAGGAAGTAGGAGCACATTAAAAGTTACTCTGTACTTTTCCTTCTCTGTGATTTCACTTCACCCTACAAATTTACTGAACTTTGTACATCATCACTGACTTTCCTGTTCACTGCCAGTTCAGTTCTAATCCCAGTAATACAACAGCAGTTGAGGTAATCCCTTCTATAATTCCCATTGTTTGGGGACAGTGGAATACTATACCATCATTTGGCACTTTTAGCTTAAAAACACCCTCTTTTTATTGTGGAATACCATATTCTGAAAGTGTCTTAAAATGCAAGAATCCTCACTCACTTACATAATGTTGTACTTCTATATTACCACAAAGACGAAATCATCTTAACTTTCTGGTACAAATGATATTTATCTAAGAACACATTAAAAGCTATATTTTTTCTGAACAAATCAAAGAATGGAATTTTAGGGTTTTGCAAAGTAAACAAAAATGACAGTTAAATATTAAGATAATGTAAAGAACCTGAACTTTTCACTAATAACTGTTTAGAAGGCATGAAAGTTTTGTATTTTGAGTGCAGGAAAAACAGGTGAACTCACAGTTGATTGACAACCCATAGCAAAGTCTCCCAGCCAGTGGTACCCTCAAGTTCCAGTTGATAATCATAAAGCTGTAGCAGCACTGCTAGCTGTTCACGGCTTCCAATGATAGTAGCCACATCCTGAAGAGGTGACACAGGCCGAGGGAATCTAGTCACTGTTACAGCAGAAGACAAAAACCATGATTTAAAAAAAAAAAAAAAAAAAAGAGAAAAGATAACCTTGATGTGATGTTAATAAATTAAAATAGTAATTAATTTGAACTTCTACAGCATCTTCCACCTAAGGCTATCAAAGTGCTTTAAGATTTAGATTTAATGTACTTATTTTTGTAAAGATAAGTGGTATGATCCCTATTTTGCAGATGGGGAAACAGAGGTAGAGAGACTAGGAAATTCCCCAAAGATAACATAGCAAGTCTGTGCTGGAGCAAGGAATATTAAACTGGGATTCCTGAATCCCAATCCTATGCTTTAAAATGACAAAACTATTCCCCCTTCTTTCCATATTAATATGAAGGAAATTCTATAGTTATCACTAAACTTCTTCTGATACTCAGTTCATCAATTTACAAAACATAAAAAGAAGGCCGAGGAGTGTTCTGGTGAGACATCATCAAAAGCTCAGTGGATAGCCAGTCTAATAACTCAAGCCTACAAACCTAAGACAACAATTTAAAAGTAATGGTTATGGATAATTTGTTTTTAGTCTCAAATCATCCTAAGAATGTATACAACTCTATACCAAAAATCAACTACAAGGACATGATCTTCCCTTGATGAACTCTCTCAAAAAGACCTTATTTGTGATTCCATCAGAAGTTACTAGATCAGTGGGAATTGCATACATGAGATTTTTCCTTTATGTATACAGAAGAGTTGTAGCTGTGTCAGTCCCAGGATATTAGAGAAAAAGTGGGTGAGGTAATAGGTCTTATTGGACCAACTTCTATTGATTAGAGAGACAAGCTTTCAAGCTCACCCACTTTGTCTAATTTTCCCCTTATGTAAGGATAAACTGCCACTCTAGCTAAAATCTGAAACTTTATAGTATTTAAGGTGTAGACAGGAGTGACCTAGGATAAGTATTCATCTGAACCACTGATGGCAGTGAGAAAGGTTAATTGTTGTATGTTAATGTCAAAAAGTCAGATGTACATGATATTTCAGTTAACTTTTAGAATTGTGTCAAACATTCTTACATCGTTTGTACATACACACATATCTACGGCACATTACTGTTTGTGTATGGTAACCACCCAAGCATTATGTACAACATCCCCATGTTTCCTATGCTGCCAGTGAAGCCTAAAAAGATGCATGTAATATAAAAATATTTTATAGCTTTACAGGGCTGATTACAGCCGTTACAGGGCTGATTACAGTGTATCTATAGTCCAGTCTGTTCAGTGCCTGTCAAACCATTGTATAGGTGTGCAATAGGTGGCGAAGCAAGCTCCTGGACGATTATTCTTTCCAACTATTGCAGTGTTAAAAATTTACCTCTTACATTATTGTACCTCTTGACTCAGAAAAAACAATAAAACAAAAGACGACTTTAAAGCAGTTAAGATGTCTCTCTCTATGTATTATTGGCTATTAGAAGTGTGCTATTCTTCAGAGCACTCTTCAGGAAGCCCATCCAAAAAGTGTTTTATGGTTGCTTTTTAAGAAAGTTTCTGATTACACCGTGTAATTGGTTTACACAGGTTAAAGGGGAAAACATATTAATTTGGGATAAGTGAAGGAAAACCATATTATGACATTAGTAGCTGAAATAAAAAAGAGCTCCCCAACCATTTTTATAGTGGTTTCCATTGCTTCACAGTATCTCAGTAGATATCCTCAGCTTCAGAGTGACCACCCTGGAATCTTAGATATATTTTATTTTTTTAGTATTTAATAGGCATATCAGAAGTGACCGTTTGAATTTTTCAGAATTCACCTGGTAGCTCATTTGGTCAAGTAGGTCTTTAGTCTCAATGAGGAATCACTATATATGTAACCAACACACATAAAACCCAAACAGCATAGCTTTGTTGATGCTCATTCCTTGAATACATAGTACTACTAAATTTAAATCATCTGTGTAGCATGATGGCTGTGTACCAGCTCCTGAGCTATCCCTCATGGTTGGGGTGCCTCTGCGGTGCCCTGCCCCATTTTCTCCTTCACAGGAGAAGCAAACAAACTGTACCCAGCCCACAGGAACACTCCTCATCAGACGCCAACCTAGTTCAGTGTGTCTCTCCCCTTAGTTAGGACAGTTCCTATCTCTTTTTTCCTTAGCTGGCTCACAGTTCAATATTTCTGCAGAAGCCCATCTTGCTCCCCATAGCTGCTTATTCAAGCCCGCTACAGATTCTCAGGATTCTGCTTCTTGAGCATCCTCCAGTTTACTGCCAGGTTGCCCTCCTCTGGCAATCTCAGATACTCTCAACCATACCCATTTCCTGTAGCTTCCTGTTGCCTTGTAAATTAGAATCATCTGATTCATCTCAGCTGGAGCTCATCTTGTAATAAGGGCTGGCTTAGCCCCCAGCTATTCAGCCTAACAGCAAGCCCCCTAGTTACAATCGCCCTGAAATATTTTATTGTTTTTTGATAAATACCTGCCCTTCTGAACTCCCTTTTTCTACTGACAATCTCTGTAGTTCCTTAAGATTTTCCTATCTCTTTGAACATAATAGCTTACTGCTACTACTACATCTGAACTCTTAAGTAAGTACTTGAATGGGTTTATCCAACCACCTGCAAAAATATGATGTAGTTTAACCAAAAAAGAGAGAAGGGAACAAAGAGAAAAAGGACATGACAAAGCTTCACATAGAATCATAGAATTGTAGGACTGGAAAGGACCTTGAGAGTTCATCTAGTCCAGTCCCCTGCACTTGTGGAAGGACCAAGCATTATCTAGACCATCGCTGACAGGTGTTTTCTACCTGCTCTTAAAAATCTCCAATGATGGAGATTCCCCAACCTTCCTAGGCTATTTATTCCAGTGCTTAACTACACGGATAGTTAAGAAGTTTTTCCTAATGTCCAACCTGAACTGCACTTGCTGCAATTTAAGCCCATTGCTTCTTGTCCTATCATCAGAGGATAAAGAGAACATTTTTTTCTCCCTCCTCCTTGTAACAACCTTTTATGTACTTAAAAACTTATGTCCTCCCTTAGTCTTCTCTTCTCCAGACTAAACAAACCCAGTTTTTTCATTTTTTCCTCATAGGTCATGTTTTCTAGACCTTGAATCATTTTTGTTGTTCTTCTCTGGACTTTATCCAATTTGTCCACATCTTTCCTGAAATGTGGTACCCAGAACTGGACACAATACTCCAGTTGAGGCCTAATCAGCAGAAGAATTACATCTCATGTCTTGCTTACGACTACTGTGAATACATCCCAGAATGATGTTTGCTTTTTTCCCCAGCAGATTACACTGTTGACTCATATTTAGCTTGTGATCCCCCAAATCCCTTTCTGCAGTACTCTTTCCTTGGGAGTCATTTCCCATTGTGTGTGTGTGCAACTGATTGTTCCTTCCTAAGTGAAGTACTTTGCAGCTGTCCTTGTTGAATTTCATCTTATTTACTTCAGACCATTTCTCCAGTTTGTCCAGATCATTTTGAATTTTAATCCTATCCTCCAAAGCACTTGCAACCCCTCCCAGCCTGGTATTGTCTGCAAACTTTATAAGTGTACTCTCTATGCCATTATCTAAATCATTGAAAAAGATACTGAACAGCAGAGGACCCAGAACTGATCCATGCGGGACCCCACTAGATATGTCCTTCCATATTGACTGAGAACCACTGATTACTCACTGGGAATGGTTTTCCAACCAGTTATAGTAACTCCATATAGGTTGTATTTCCCTAATTTATTTATGAGAAAGCCCTACTAAAGTCAAGATATACTACATTTACCGCTTCCCCCCATCCACAAGGCTTGTTACTCTGTCAAAGAAAGCTATCAGATTGGTTTGGCATGCTTTGTTCTTGATAAATCCATGACGACTGTTACATATCACCTTATTACCTTCTAGGTGTTTGTAAATTGATTGCTTAATTATTTGCTCCATTATCTTTCCGAATACTGAAGATAAGATGACTCTTCTGTAGTTCCCCAGGTTGTCCTTATTTCCCTTTTTATAGATTGGCACTACATTTGCCCTTTCCCAGTCCTCTGGAATTTCTCCCATCTTCAATGCTAGAACTGGGAGCAAATAAGTCTCTCCATTGACTTGGTTACAGTAAGGAAAATTCAGACAACTCCAGAGATGTACTACTAAAATAGATTTGCAATGACACTACATGAAAATGTGGGAGTTTAAAAAAAGGGTTCTTGGGTTTGGAAACAAAAACACATATGTTGAGGTTAGGTATAGCCACCAAATTTACATTACATTGCAATTTCCACAGCTTACAGCTACATAAAAACCCTACATAGTCATACATTCCAACTACAGTAGTTTCACCTGATCCTATAGACTTTCAAGCTTTTTTGTGTGTATTTAATATTGATTGATGTTATATTTATCAGTTTATCTTTGCTTGGATTCTAGAGAAAATTTTCATAGTATTTAATGAATTAGGTACCTTCTATCTGTGGCACTTCACCCTGGAGCTTAGCTTTGCTTGTGAAAGGTGCATTCTGTAGTACCAGTGAAAACAGTGAAGGAATCAAGGACTGCAAAGCAGAAAGATACATGTGGAGCTTATGTTCATCCAGCCCATGTTCTCCTTCCTGAAATACAAATATAACATCTTTTTATGGTTTTCATATTTTTTTGCTGGTTTAATGTCTAAGCATTTATCTATCCCTTACCACAACCAGTATTTTAGTCTCTCTCAAGAACGTTCAACAGAAACACTCCCTGTACCCTGCTTTCACACTTGCATGAGTAAAATTAATTACTTCAGTTTCTGGGTGTGTCTCTACCAGTATGTGAGAGAAAAAAACTGGTGAACTAACTAACTAACTAACTAAATAAAAAGTTTTGTATTTAGTTCTGAAAGTGGTTAGGTTCCTTGGTCATTCTTATATTCTGAAGGATCAAGATGCATAGTTAAGGTCTAGCACCTGTAAGAAAGTTGCATCCTTGCAATCACAAGCCCATCCACTGGTTGAGAATTAAAAAATACATAATCTGCACTTTTAAGATAAGAATGTGTCCTTTCTATCTTGCTACTTATTTCCTGACAATGTTTTCATTTTATTTTAGTACTATCATTTTGATTACTTCAGTCCATTTAAATGGGTTTCCTACTATTTCTATTACATTTAGGCATGTTGACTGCAAGGTCTGAAGCATAATGTAATTATTTTTTCTTAAGAGCAAAAGCTATGAAATCCCAACACAAAAATCTCCTGAAGAATTCTCCCCACAATCCCCCCCACTGCAGGAACTGGTACGTCCCCCCGTCCCCCGCCCCCAAGTAATACGAAAATTAAGTGTGCATATCAGATAAAGGTACATAGAAATAAATCTCATTAGATATGTATGCAACTGAACACCTACCCTGAGTAACTTTTCAATCTTATTAAGCAGTGTAGGGATAAGATGCGACTGTAAATTTCCCAGTTCTGTAGTCCAGGCAGCATAGGCGGGTAAAAATACCTGATGTGTTGAACTAACTACTCGTTCTGAGGGATCTCCCAAAGCTGAAAGCAGCAATTCAAAACCCTGGCAGAATACAGTAAAGCACATATTAGGAATTTTGTGTAGATTATATCATTTTATGTAGATTACAAAAAAATAGCATATGTATCAAGCCGTGTGGAAATGAGTATTTAGAATGGTCAGATTACTATCTGTTATTTTAAAGTAATTAAGTTGAGATATAAAGTACATGTCACTGTAGTATATGGATGACCTACAAAATTGATACATATCAGTGATCCTCAAACAAGTAATTTTCTCCCCTCCTTTAGTTTATTCTTTAAGAAAAAAAATAATGAGGATAAGATGGTGGCTTATATATATATATATATATATATATATATATATATATATACACACACACACACACACACACACACGATGAATTTAGATAGTTGAAAAGACACTTCCATAAGACGACGGAGACTAACAGACTTTAAACACCTGCTTAAAAATGAACAACTGGAAAAATTCTATTATGAAAATATTCTGTTACTATTATATAATATAACTATTACACTATATATTTTCAGTATGCACTGTGCTGTATATTTTCTGTCCTTCATTTCTAACCTTAGCTAGGTAAATTATGATGCCACAAAAATGGATTATATCTTCAAGTGATTAAAAAGTTGTTTTAGAGCCTTGATACATAATGCTTAGGGATTGTTCATACAAGTTTATGCTTATAAGTATTGGGGCTGATGAGAACAACAGAAGGACGAGTTGAAGCAAATACCCTATAAGAAGCTCATTCCTGAGGTACTACAGATAGCTGGGTATGCAACTTTTCCTCCTTTTTTAGTAATTGTGGTGAGCACAGTTTTTGAAATATTGTGAGTAATTTACAGGAAAAATACTATATTCAAAAGTGTCTGAAGCATGGAATCATCATAACAGGTATTATGTACATACAGTCTTTAGCCCTGAATGATACCTGTTGGTATTTGTCTGGATCATCAATGTATCCCATGATGATACCCAGGCTTTTGATAACAGCTTCTCGTACCAGATCTGCCTTATCTTCCATTAGCATCTGTTGCAGCATGGAAAGCACCAATGAACTACGAATCTCCTTCTAAATATAAAGAGAAAGACATATTTGTTAAATATGTAAATAGGGTAAATAATAACTTTGCACCCACATAGTGAGTTCCAAACAATGAATTTTACTCTTGTGATTAAGTTAAGTATTACCCTCATTTTTACTGGTGATGATACTACAGAGAGATAAAAGTACCACCAACTTCCACAAGTCCCAATATAAGTCTACTGTGCACCTAGACACAGAACTTGGCTGATGTGAAACTCAAACACCTGGGGCAAAAAATTTAGGGTGTGGACATAATAAAAATTTTTCTTCGTGGGAGAAAAAACCAACAAACAAACTGTAAACGGAGGGTCCACCACCACAACCCTTATTTCCTCAACCCTTTGAGCAAAGTTTGATAGCCACTAAAAAGGGCTATCTTCCATGATTAATTTATAAGGGAAGAAGCAGTCAAATCCCAAATAGGAGTGGGTTTTTTAACCAGGTGGAAAAGATTCCTGAATCCTCTGAGAAACCTTACAGTTGTAGGATAAGAGAAGACTGAAAATCACTCAACTGGGAAATGAAAGACTGTTTATAGCTGTCAGGTGACTCCTGATAGAGTTCATTGATAATCAAGTCTTCTTTAGGTGTAGGAAATAAACAACAACAATAGGGAGGGAAGAATGAGCAGGTGAAATACATCTCTGACACACCAAAGGCTGAACATTTTCTGCGTGTGGAGATAAGTGTATCTTGTGGTCTATTTCCTACTGTTCAATAATACCTATTGGACCTCCTTGGAACAAGTAGACTCTATATTCCTGTGAACCATTAAGGAGCCAAGCTTTGAAAAGAATCTTCAAGGTCAAAGTGACTAGTCTGACCAGAATCTTGGGAAAGAAGATGAGGAATGGATGGCTGGCTGATTGCCTGACAAAGGGCTAGGTGAATCAGGTAAGGATACCATCTCTGTCTGGGTACTGATGGGACTGTTGATCTGATCCTGGCTTTGTTTATCACTTTCAGAATCAGGGGCATTGGAGGAAACTCATATAGAGGGCTTTTATGTCCATGGAACACGGAAGGCGTCTCCCAAAGAGAGAGAAGCCAATCCCCCCCTGAACAAAAATGTTTGGACTTCCTTTTGGTTACAGTGGCAAAGAGATCTATTTCTGAAAATCCCAAGCCAAAAAGATTTCATTGAGAATCCAAGAATACAACACCCATTCACAGTCCTGATAGAAATGCCTGCTGAGGTTGTTGGCTGTCTTGCTTTCTGTTCTTGGGAGATAAGCTGTCAAAATAAGGATGCTGCTGGCAATGCAGAAAGTGAATACAGGTATTTCTGACTGCCCTCAGCTTGAGAAGTATAATGTATCATCACACTTCTTGGGTAGACCACTTGCCCAGAATTGTGTGGGTCATGAAATGTGCCCCTCCCTCCCAGCCC
This sequence comes from Emydura macquarii macquarii, assembly GCF_026122565.2. NCBI lineage: Eukaryota > Metazoa > Chordata > Testudines > Chelidae > Emydura > Emydura macquarii. The sequence continues at coordinate 886,743 of NW_027132962.1, forward strand.
ATCATGGATGCATCTGTCATTAGGTGATAGAAGGAAGAGGTTGAAGAAATGGAATCCCTAAGCAGACACTATCTGGGTCTTTCCATCAATTGAGAAAGTCTTGAACCTCATGGGGGACCAAAACCAACTTGTTCAGGCTATTTGTTTGGAGCATAAATGGTCCTGAGCCAGCCCTGGAAACACTGAAGGTGCAGCCTGGCATATGGTGTCACAAAGGTGCAAGATGTGATGTGTCTGCATAATTGAAGACAGCTTCTGATTGATGTCTGTGAGCTGATTTGAATCTTTGAGACTAGTTTAGCTAATATTGAGAATCTGTTGGAGGGAAGATAAGCCCCGGTTGATATTGAGTCTAAGGATGCTCTTATTCTATTCTTTGTAATGGGCTCAAAGTAGATTTTTCCAATATTGAGCTGCAAACCTAGCTTGTGAAACAGAAATCTTGTTATCTCTATGGCAGTGAACTCATTGTAAGACTGACCTTTGAGTAGCCAGTTGTTGAGGTATGGGAAAAACCATTATCCTCAGATGTTGAAGGTAAGCTGCAACCACCATCAATACCCGGGGGCAGACGAAAGGCCAAATGGAGACACTCAATATTGAAAATGATCCTGACCCAACATAAACTTCAGGAATCATTTAGGAGATGGGTGAATTGAGAAATGAAAATATGCAACCTAAAGATTGAGTGCTGAAAACCGATCCCCCAGTTCTAATGACAGAATTATATCTGCGACAATCACCATCCTGAATTTTTGTGATTTCACAAAGTTCTTTAGGAGGCTTAAATCTAAGATTGGTCTCCACCCTCTGTTCCTCTTTGGGACTTGTAGCTTGAGTACAAATCCCTGCCTCCGTGCTGAACTGGAACTGGCTCTCCGGCTCCTATTTGCAGAAGGGAGTTAACCTCTTGCTTTAAGAAGTATTTGTGAGAGGGGTCCCTTAGGAGAGACAGGAAAGGAGGCTAAATATGGAGAGGGAGGTAAAATGGATTGCATACTCTGATCTTATAACCTGATGTGATTATCCCACATGCGGGCAGAAAGTGGAAGAGACGGTTTTCAAATGGCAGAAGGCATGCAGAATAGTGTAGATGCAACTTGGTTTTGTGGGGTCATTCCAGGCCCAGGACCAGCTCATCAAAACTGATGATTAAATGATAAGCACTCAGTAGCAGATGCAGAGGAAGCAGGTGGTCTCTTTCTCTAGAACCTTGATTTCTTCCTGGGTGGTTCATAAGGTCTCTGGAATTCTGAGAATGAAGCAGGGCCAGATCTTTGGGATCCACTAAACTTTTGTTCGTAGGTGTGCAAATCCCAAGGGATCTTAATGTGGCTCTGGAATCCTTAAGAATACACAAAGTCTCATCAATGGTCTTTTCTCTCTCATTCGAGAACAGCTTTAGCCCATCAAAGGAAGGTCCTCAACTGTGTTTCAGTCATCCCTTGGGAATCTAAGACAGCTGGAGCCAGGATGCCCTTCATATGACTACTGCCGTAGAAATAGATTGAGCGACAGTGTTAGCTTAATCCAACAAGGTCCATAACAATGTTCTAGTTAATAGCTGAAACTTGTTAATTATAGCTTGAAACTGCTCAGGCTAATCAGCCAGCACATGATCAATAAAGGTGGAGAATTTGGCATAATCTGAATGATTGTACTTCACAATCAGGGCTTGATAGCTGGTGATCCTAAATTGAAGAGTTGCAGATGAGTATGCTCTGTCAAATAGACCAAGACTTTTTGGTATTTATTATATGGTGCAGCCTTTCCATGGTGTTGTCTGCCTCGCTCATTCACTGCCTCCATAACCAGGGAGTTCAGTCTAGATGGGTGAAAATTCAGAGTCTGTAGCCAGAACAAAAGATTGCTTATTGGATCTTTTGCACACTGGTTGTATCATCACAGGGGTCTGTCAGATGGATTTGGAAGGATGAAACAGAGCCATGTTAATAGGCAGGGCAGCTTGGGTAGAGGGAGTCAACTGAATATCCAGAAGCTTATGCTGCAATTCCCTGACCTCTTCCAAAGGGATTTATAGAGAATCCGTGATGCTCTTCATTAACTCCTGGAAGGGTCTGAAGTCATCAGCCATAGATAGGGGAGGCATACCAACCTAATTTTGGGAAGATGAAGAAATATTTGAGGACTAGCCTCTTTATCTGCCCTGGCCTCCTGCTCCTCAAAGGACTCTTGTGCCTGAGGTAGTGGAGGAGGGACAGCTGGAGTAGGGGAGCATCTCCACCTGTAGTCTCCATAAGAAATACTAGGGACAAGGGAAAACTGCTGTCGATATGCAGCCCAAGGATCCCATATCACCACTGGGGGGTCCGAAAGACATCAGGGTGGTATCACCAGTGCTCAAATCAGGTTGGGGGAACACGGACCTGTCTTTGATGTAACTTTCCTCTCTTCTCAAAAGTGTCTGCAAGGAGTTCCCTTACCTGAAGAGTAGGAGAATCTTGGACTGAGACATTAAAATTGGAGGAGAATTCCTCCTCAAGGGAGGGAGCCCCAGCAGTCTCTGAAGATGTTGGAGATTCAAGCAGTACCAGAGAAAGGTCCCACCTTGGAGATAATGCCTGTCTCAATACCAACAATCTTTTGGTAACCATTAACAAAGACTCCAATTGCACCAAAACAGGCAAGCTCCTGGAGAATTTGAACTCCCATGGCACCTGGGGGGCTTGAAGAATGGGGCCCTATTCCATTATCAGTATTGAGGGTGTATGTTGACCTAACAAGTCCCTTCTGACTAAAGTAGTCAGTATCGGTGAGGACACCTGGGGATGCACCGAGACTGTATGAAAAGTGTGGTATTGTCCAGATACCGATGCAGTCTTAGGGGTCAATTGTGATACAGATGGTACTGAAGAAGTTGTGGGTACTGTTCTCTTAGAGATGGAGTTTTAGGTTCTCTTGTTGCAGTGACCTTCTTTTGTGACATCAAAGGTCTTGGTACCAATGCATGCTTGTTGCTCTTATTCTCAGAGGAGCCGGATGCCCTAGACCCGGTGTTGGTACTGACAGCGTCTGGCACCTCAGCTATACCCAGAGTGTGACAAGAGGTCTTTGCAGCAGTCTTCACAGGGACCAATGTGGGTTTTCTTTTTTCTTGGTAGACTCCATATGTGGATAATGGCTCTCCTTCTATGGGTCTTCATGGATTTACCTCCCAGGTGAACATACTGAAGTTGAGAGGGCACTGTGTTCACTCAGAGACTGGTCTGGATCTGAGGCTGAGTGGAGGAAATGCTCCATCATTAAGAGTCTTGGTTTTAACTACCGATTCTACCTTGCCCTTCTTTTAAAAGCAAAGTAAATGGAGCACTTTTGTGGGATATTAACACCAGACACAAGGGGAATGCCTGTTACTAACCTGGACAGCCTCCCAGCAAGAGATATGCCATTTGAAGCCCAAAGAGCCTGGCATATCCCACGGCAACGGTTATCTTGGTAAGATAAGTCCCTCCCCTTAAAGGGGAAAGGGATCAAAAGAAACACCTCCTAAACCACTTAATAAATAAAATAAAATAAAAATAAAGAAAAAGATAACTAGACAAAAGTTGTCAGCTTTGAACAGTAAGGCAAACTAACACTGTCTCAGACCAAGGCAGTTGAGAAGAAACTGAGGGTGATTCTCCCATTCAGTCCCATTATAGCTCAGAGCAGGGCACTAGGAAGCCTAGGGTTCATGAATTGGGTGAACGGGCAATACCACCAAAAATCTCCAATTAAATCTCACGGAGTGTGAGCACAACTAAAGTTGAGCACCTATAGGAACACTACTTAAAGAAAAATATATAATGTTACAAGAAACATCTATGCACATCTGCACATATCATCCCTCAAGATGCCATTTTCACATTCAAAGGGGAAAAGTAAATGATAGCATAACAAATGGCTTTGACTGTTACCCTATCAATTTTCCTCTTATTTTCTAACAAACGAAGTGTTAGCAGTAAATACAAATACTTACAGGAAGATAAGGTGCTAGAGCTCCACAGGACTCTGCCACTAACAGTCGTCTCTCTGGGTATTTATGATTGATCTGGTGAAGAGAAATAGAACGTTTACTTATTCTGTAGTAACTGTGGTTCTTCAAGATGTTGTCAGTATAGATCCCCGCCATGTAAGCACACATGCCCCTTGGGAATGTAATATTAGATCTTTTTGAATAGCAGTGTCCATTGGGGCCAGGAAATGGGGAATATCAGTCATACAGTGATTGTAGTACCTCTCTCTCAAACTTGATAGATGATTTAGCAGTTAAGTCCAGGGTTAGTGTTTGATAAAGGTCAGCAGGTTACTCATGTTGTCACCTTACAGATTCCTAACACTGGCAAATTTCTGAAAAAGGTGGAGAATATTGCTTGCACACTCTGGAGTAGTGAGCTTTGATGTTTGTTGGGAGAAGTACACCAGCCCACTGGTACTGTAGTAAGATATACTGCATCACCCATTTTGACCTTTTTTTCCCCTGGTATAAAGAGATAACTTGACCTTTAGAGTGCCCTCTCAGAGACAGGGTAACAATCTGAATGAGTTGTTCCTGTTGACGTAATAAAACAAAAATCCTGGATACATCTAGTGTGTACAATTCCTTTTCTCCTGGTACAGAATGCGGCTTTGGGAAGAAGATAGGCAGATTAATTGACTGGTTTAGATGAAAGACTGAGACAGCCTTAGGAAGGAACTTTCTGTGATGTCTCAGCACTACCTTATTCCTATCTGATGTCATACGGCATTCGGCCCCAAGAGCGTAAAGCTCAATCACACTCATGGCCAAAACAATAGTCACTAGTCAGACAATCTTCAGAGTGAGGGGATATAAGGTGCATTCTGAGACAGGCTTGAATGGAGGCTCCAAGAGATTCAGGAAGTCTAAACTGAGGTCCAGCAAACAGTACTATCTTTGCCAGGTGGGTAAGTGTGTAACAGCCCCATTGAAAGACTTCAGTACCCTGGGTCAAGACTGAGCCCCACTGTACAGCAGATGGCAAGCAGAGACTGCTGCAATGTGGACCTTAGTAAAACACAACGAGAGCTCAGTCTATTTTAAGTGCAAAAAGTAGTTGAGAATCTTCTATATCAAGGTCTGGATTGGGTCCTACTGACATACAGATCTTCTTCCATTTAGATGAATACATTCTTCTGGTAGATATTTTCCTATTCTTTATCAGGATTTCCTGGATCTATAGAGGACTGTGACTATATGTGGTATTCAACCAGCCAACAACCATGCAGCAACTTCAGATTTAGAAGGAGTATCTGGCTGTGATGCTGCAATATCAGGTCCAGGCAGTCTGGGTACTAGACTGAAGATGGGATGGACATTTGTAGTAGGTCTGTCAGCCAAAACTGCTTTAAGTATGAAGCCATGAGAATAATCATGTCTTTGTTCCTTTTGAACTTGAAAATCAAGTGGAATAGCATATGAGAGTCCATGGGACTACTGCAGAAGGAATGAATCTGGCAATGATTTGGCCTCATGCCTCCTCTGGAACCAAAGTTCTGGCACTTGACTTTGATATCAGTGATGAACAGGTGTATTGCCAATATCCCCTAACATGGGAATATTGGCTCTATAATAGTCCAGCACTGGAGCAGCAATGAGATTGAAGAACGTAACTTACATTCAAGGATCCTGGGTTGGGTGAGTGTAAAAGCGCTCAAATCCTTTTGGGGGCATCTGACACCTCTTCTCTAAGCACTTGGATGTGACAAGAAGAATGGCCAGTGCCTCTGAAGTTTCATTTGCAAGTTCCAGGATCCCTTCATTATTTGGGAGGACGATCCCGGCTTGTGTCAGCACACTCAGGACATCAAAGAGCTTGTCAAACTTTTCTTGCATGAACGTTGTCTGAACGTCCAGTGTCTCCACAATTGGAACGGGAAGTCCTAGAAGGTTTTTAAGCTCTCTATGGCTGCTAGTGCTACCGACTGACCCAGTGATGAGGATTTGTTGAGAGAAGATGATGGAGGCCATTGTTCCTCTATCATCTCCTGTTCCCCTGGGTCTGGATCCATGTCTGGTTTTGGTATGTGTGGCCTAGCCAGCACAGCCACCAGGGAGCATGATCTCCTATTTTTCCTAGAAATGGGGGAGGGTGATCTGCTTTGACACATGGGAGGACAGTCTCCAGTAAGACCAACAGATGCCATGTGGCATGTTATCAGGCTATTGGCATGATGAGACTGGTCAGCCCAGGGCCACTCCTGCACTGGCACTCTGAATGGGGATCCTTGATAGCCATCTTTGCATCATTTTCTGATGGCAGGGGAGAATAATCTTACTTAATGTTGGAGAAAAGGAATTTGTTAGCAATGGCAAGGAGTAGTATCTCCTCTTTTCAAGGCAACAAACCAGGAGTGTCTCTGGAAATAAGGCAGACACTCTATTGCATATCCCAGGTCCTTGCACTGCTCTGTCACGGGTACCAGTACTGGGATGGGTGCTGTATCTCTCGCCCTGACCAATTGCTAGGGGCTTTGCCCTTGTTGGAGTGATGTCTTGTGTTCTTTCACTGGGACTTCCCCTTGGTCTTGGAATCATGTTTAATCTTGGTCTGACTACATGAATTGCCGTCCCATTTACGAGCGGGTGTAGGTGCCAACTTTAATGACTGAGGTGCTGGTTTTGAGGCAGCTGGTACAGGAGCTGGAGTAGTCTGCTAGGACAGTAAACACTGAGGCAGTCTGTGCCAACTCTGCCAGTGCCCTCTTGGCCTTGATTCCTCTGCCTGAACCCACAGTGTGATAAGTGCTCCATGGAGTGCTAGCCAATGGTGGTTTATCTGGCCTTGCTCTGATCGTAACAGTCACTTCTGGGCCCAAAGTGACCTGCGTGAACTTTTTCAAACAGATGTAGCTTGAACAGAGAATCCCTGGACTGCAGGTTCTGACAGAGAGGGACTTGTATATAGAGCACCTGTCCAAGATTTGGCTCTCTCTTAGACAGGAGAGTCACTGGTTTTGACATCTTTGATAGGGATCAGTCTGTTGCAGGATGGACAGGGTTAGAAACCATGTATTCTGCCAGGAGGTATGGTGTTTGGCATAAAGTGCCTCACCCCATTGTACAGGAGAATCAACAGATGGAAATTAAGATTTTGTCACCAAATAGGATGAAAAAGAACTGGTTTAAGAGATTCTGAAGAGAGTCAATGGGTCAGGCACTTGCTGAATTCTATCTTCCTGCCATGGTGGTAAAAGGGAAGTGAGCCACACCACCTTTTATATCTTCATGCAGGAGCACAAGGAATCACAGGGTGTATGTGCGGTCACCAGGCACTGCTATTCAAAAATATTAGATCTTGGGCTCATGGGGCACATCTGCACCTACAGAGGGATCTACACTGACATACCTGAATAACAATACATCTTGTTACTAATTCTCATTAAAAGCTTTAACTCTGTTTCATAACTACTTTGATCCTAAAACTGTTCTGATTACACTTCAGCTACATTTGCTAGGCTCTTAAAATATTAGATTTTAAATTATAATGAACACTCTCGGAGTATCGAATGACATATGAAACATGATCAAAATATTCTACCAATTGATATTTAATATATTTAATTTAGAGAATCACATATTTTAAATAATTCACATATTTGAAATGCAAGTTCCTATTCTCTATAATGCCTGTTCTACAAAGTGTAATTTGCATTTCAATAAGTTATTTTTCTGAAGTATATTACAGCTGACTAGAATCCCCCAATTCTCTTTGACAGGCTGCTTGTTACTTGGCTCTTGTATTATCAATGCTGCACACACACGCACGCACACACGCATTATTCAATAAGATGGAAGTACATCCACACATCAAAAATATTTTCAGAACATAAAAAAATGGGCCATGCTGGGTCAGTCCAATGGCCCATCTAGACTAGTGTCCTGTCTTCCAACAGCGGCCAATATCAGATGCTTCAGTGGGAATGAACAGAACAAGGCAATTATCGAGTGTTCCATCCCCTGTTGTCTAGTCCCAGCTTCTGGCAATCAGAGGTTTAGGGACATCCAGAGCATGGGGTTGCTTCCCTGATCATCTTAGCTAGCAGCCATTGATGGACCTATCCTTCATGAACTTATCTAATTCTTTTTGAACCCAGTTATACTTTTGGCCTTCACAAAACCGCCTGGCAATGATTTCCACAGGTTGACTGTGCATTGTGTGAAGAAATACTTCCTTATGTTTGTTTTAAACCTCCTTATTATGAAGGTTTAAAACAACACTTAATAAACTGCAGAAAGTCTCCTGATGAAAGCATGAAATATTCAGTTACCTGTTCCCAACACTGTGGTAGGAGCTCAGCTTCTACACGTGTTGGTCCAACGTGTCGAGCAAATGCCACACAACCTGTCAATATCATCTGTCTGAAAAAGTATCAAAATCTTAACCTGTTTACATTGTAAATGTTTTCTTACAATCAATATTTTGTGCTTCTATAGTGCATGTTAGGAAAAGCAGTTACAATAGGCTGAAAGGACCATTTAGATACCTATTCTTAGATATACACTATCAATATTAAACCCTGACTATGTGTTAGTTATTTAATGCTATTAGAATATCAATGCATTAGTAAAATAAGTACATTAGTACCTAAAGACATATTTTGTGTCTTAAATGCTTGATGATCCTTCTTCATAGCAGTAATTTAATTTTTCTTAAGAAGCAGTTTCATGATATATACATATACACACTTTTTTTGAGGTGGATATAGTTCTCTTTCACAATATGTGGACTCAATTCTTATCAGTAGGCTGGTAAGTAATAATAACTTGGAAGTCTGGAATTCTGTGTTGCACAAATTTAAAGATTTGCAAAGTAATTGTTTTGTTTAATTTTGAAAGTAGAGAGTGTTAATATTTTACTGTTGTGATGGTATAATATGTCATACTATCAATTAAGGCTGACATGGAAAAACTAACAAGAAAAGTATTTGTTAGTGTTTGCTGAAAATGGTCAGCTCAAATAAAATAAATCTAAAGTCACTAGGAAGGTTTTATTTAAATCTACTCCTTTTGACACAAAATTGGTCACATGAACTTTTAAAAGAATGCCCCTATTAGTTAATCAGAAAGGTATCTGAAGTCTTCAGAAGTACTCAAGTTTGTAAAAAGTTGACATCCCTGTGATTCATTAAAGAACTTGATCAGGCTATGCAATCACTTTAGTTTAAAATTTTCAAGAGCAGAAACGTGAGTTTCTTTATGGAGCTCTATCCAGACACCCAGTTTACAAAAACAAAACCATTCCTCCACAGATCTGTACAAATGTTATATATTTAAAAGTTTTTCCAGCAAAAGGTTTGATTATTTTTATCTCCTTCCTACTGCTCTTGATTACCAGTTGAATGGCTACACCTATATCCAAAAATCAATTTTAAAATATAAAGTAACAGAATAGGAAAATTCTTCAAAAACTACTTGGAGATACCAAAGCCTCAATGCAATGTTTTCCATTATCTGAGTTCAAGTTTAACTGTGGTTTAAAGAACAGTCTCCTTTTCTAATGATGTACGTATGGAACCAGAATCCATGCAGAGTGTGGATATGTGTCTCCTTATCCTTTAAAGAGGAAATGTAAACAGATACTCAAGAGATATAGCCATAGTGAGACCTCAGTAAGTAGGTAATTTTGACTTCTGAATTCAGAAGAGACAAGGGATTCAGGTCACAGGCACCCGTGGATTCTACTTAGCTAGCACTTGTGACATTCCAACTTCTCCTTAATAAATGTCTATCTTGCTACAACTTTGTCTATTTTTGCATGAGTTGATAAAATTACAGTTGTATTAACTTTGTAAGTAATATACTGATTACATTCATAGCTGCTCTTGATAGAATGTTACTTTCTACTGCCATGTCAGCAGCCAAATAAATTACCTGTACATTTTAACACCTTAGCATAGAATGAATATAATACCATCCCTTTAGTAAGATTACCATTCTACTTGTGAATTTACACCTTATTTACTGAAACAATCAAGAATGCATCAGTTTATGATGTTAATTATTGTCATACCTCCACCTTCTTAATGCAGCTCTCGGTATGTCTTTAAGGTTGAAAGGCAGGGATTCTGCTGGTTATTTCTACCTATCCACTAATTCATCACCCAGTTGTCCCCAAAAAAGGAGGATACATTCACTCCCGAATGATTTCAAGAAGGGAACAATGTATTAAGGAAGGTGTAAAGAGCACTGAGAAAAACTTACTGCCAAAGTGAACTGGTTTTCTTCGTTAGTCTCTACCACACACTAGACTTTCAAAGTTAAGGAAGAGGGTAAAAAGAAAGGTAATTATTAAATAAGAATAAAGCTAGTCAAAGCTGGTGTCTAGGGGAGATGCAGTAGTGATCTTCCCCAAAGAAACTTAAGATTGTGAGACATGACAAAATAGTAAGGTAGATTTGCAAGTGACTGCAGTTGGTTCTCCTTTCAGCTTCTTTCAGCTGGTCCTCATCATAAAAATAGAATTGATGAAAACTTTCACTGCAGTATCAGAATATGCATTTGTGATAGATTTTGAATAAAGCTAATCTGGATTTTGTGTCAATATTAGAAAGGGTTATTTTATATTTTAAACTCAGCTGTTCACCTGAAACCAGTTCTGTGTCCTCCTGACCTCACAACCAAGTTAGTTCAAGATCCACAAGCCTTTATGAGGTTATGAATTGAGTTTTAATGCACACTTCAAAAGGGACTATTGAAATATGAACACTTTTAGGAGTTTCCTGAAACTGTCTTTGAGGTTAATATGAAAGGCACCCAAAACCAACTTTTTCAAATTTCCATGTGTTGACAATTTTAAACAGTTATTACTTTCCATAAGGACATTTAATAAATATTTGGTAAAGTCTGTATTTACCAGATGAGGCTGTATATGCTGTTGTATATACAGCCACAGTGCTCTTAAGAATAAATTGAGCTCTTTTGATGTGATGAATACATACAATGTGATGGCAACATGCCTATGGGTTAATATGCCTATTACAAACGGACAGCGTGTACACAGTCAAGCATATGTAGTCTGTCAGTTACACTATGTAGTTAGGACCTAACGAATATAATTCACCAATGTTCAACTAGCTATTAACAGTTCAATGACAAATGGGATCACACTATAGCATGTCAATGTCACATTTCACCATACCTTTTTGTCTAAGTATAAAAAGAAAAAAAAATGGAACTAAACCTGTGGAACTGATATACTAAACCCCACCTCCACCAAGGCACTTAGGCTATCTGAAAATTTCAGGTATCAGTCCATATTTTATACTAAAAGGCTGAATGTGACTAAGTTTAAGCAAATTTTTTGTTTTTGTTTCACTTCACATTTATTATCTGGAAAACTGATGTCTGATTACAACTGTAAAGGGGCTCCTGGAAAATCAACTTGATAGATTGAATTATTTGGAACACAAATTACTAAACATTTATGACAAAATAATCCAGTTCTATATATTTAAAAAGTACAAAATAATGTTAGCAACACAAATTGTACTGGAACATCTAAAGCTTTTTAGCTGATACCAATGTACATTTTGGACGTGGAATTGAAACGTCACTGAAGATCTTGAAATGGAACAAAGACTCACCCTTTACATATAGGCTTTTAACTTATCTGAGCCCCTGTGACGTAGGTAGCAATTTTCAGGTTTTGTGGACAGAGAAACATCGCACCATCAACTGCTTGTAGTCACTAATATGTATCACGTGAACAAGTGATACAGATAAAACTCCTTTGTTACATGAGAATATTGTGATGAGAGAATCTTTAAGTAAACACACAGAAAATGATCCTTTATACCTGACTCAGGAGAAGATAGCACAGAACAATGAAAGATTCAGATGCTTTACAGTAGGTCTTTTTAATGAAAACAATGGGAGAGAAAAGTTGCAGACTAATAATTATGAAAAGTCTTTCCACTATTAAAGAAGGAAACATACCAGCCAGAGTACTGTCTTTCAACCTTAAGGATAATCTTAACAAGAGAGAGTAAAAGGAAACACAAAGCAATACATTCTGAATACTGCTTAATGGAGAACTGAAATTTTAAAAATACCTTCTATTATATGAGATCCTAAATCATTAACACAACACATATGTAAAGCTAAGAACTACAAACAAACGGTTTCAAGATTAAGTGAAAAAACTTCTTACCTGTCACAAACCAGATGTCAAACCCTGAATTTTCTGCAATTTTCTCACAACAGCTGACAGCACTGACCCCTAAAGAGCAGGAACTGCATTCCTCACACTATTTTAGGTGTCAGTGAAGTCAATAAATATTGGAAGGAAACTTTAAGGACCTATGGGTCCTGATAAGTAAGTGATGAAGGAACTAGTTTTAAAAGACTGGTATATCACTAATATATCTACACAAGTATTAGATTTACAATCTTAAGCTTATTTAAAAAAACATTCCAATTCACCTTTTTCCTTAAAGGAACTGAAATATTACACTGAAGTTTGCAGAGTGTATTCTTACATTTCAGTAACTATAAATTACACATGAAAGTGCAGGTCATAGAAACGGAAAGTCCCAAAGTCCACATGAGTTTGTTAAAAAAATGTGAACTGAATGAAAACTGAATAAAATCAATCAATTGCCCTCTAAGAGTATCCAGTTTCCATTATACCTGCTTCTTTGTCAAAAGAAAAAACTACCCCTCACCCCTGCCCAACACACACACCTTTGCTCATCATCTGGTCGTTTGATCAAATTGAATAGTATGTGTAGGAGCTGATCTCTCTCTTTGGGTTCAGGATGGAGGCAGGCTGTACACAGTATGAGTGGGATCAATTCCTAAAAAAAAAAATTGTGGGTGGAGGAAAAACCAAACAAAGTAAAAATGCTTTGGGCAAATATTCATTAATAGCAAAAGGAAGTGAAATGACATTTCTAGCCACACCATAACAAAACAGATATAGAAGACATTTTAATTGAAGTCTCTCTCTTATAAAGTGACCTGAAAATGTTAAAAGACCTAAGAAAAATCAGAATTATGGGCTAATTCCTCCTTGCCACAATATGGGGAATTCAGAACATCAAATTTAAAACCCTACCAAGATTATTAATATTAACATTTGCAGGTCAGCTCTAATAATAATTGTAGGACAGTGATGGTTAAAGTCTAATCTACATTATCTGCAGGAACTTTTAATGAATTGAACAAAAGAAGTTGGTTAAAAGTTTTAAAGCTTACACAATGCTCATTCTGAGAGGCTAATTAAGTCAGCATGGAGTTAGGGAAAAAGTGTTCCATTCATGTTAGCTGTTCACACAATTTTGTATGTGCTTTTGAATCAAAGTGTCAAAGCAATACACGAGTGCAAGAATTTGCAGAGGCATGCCCCTATGATTTATATGACGTATAATATGCTTTTTAAAAGGAGATTTTTAATTAAAAGGAAAAACCCAAAATTGAATTCTCTTCCCAGAGCAATAAAATTCCCATAAGAACAAACTACTGTTTAAAAACACACTGTGCAAAAACATATAATGAAAAGAAAAAGAGGCTGTTCACACTAGTAGGAACTTCTTTCCTTCCAGATACTTTCTCAAAACTTGATGGTATTCATTTGCAGAGGACTGGAAATCCCTTTCCTTGACCTCTCATCTTAGGCCTCCACTTGGAAACTGCACAGCAGCTGTCTAATTTCAAAATTAAGGTGAGGGAGAGAAACTTCATGGCAGGGTAGATAGAAAAAGAAGTGTCTGCTGAGGTAGTATCATTAAGAAGTGAAAAGGCTCCTAACATACAAGTAATCCATTTCCCCCCTGTTGTGCTCCTTCTGCATTTTTTAGATTAACAAGCAATGGAAACGCAAGCAAGAATAAAGAACAGAAATTGGAAGATACTGCTGCTCTAGTAACTTTGCATGGAGACTTGAGTTTCTGCTTGAACAGACTTCTTGAATGGGAGCTTTTCCCAAGTCAGTAAATGACACTCATGGACTAGAGCAGTGGTTCTCAACCTATTTACCATTGTAGGCCCATATGCAGCTCTTTATGTGTTATGTGGGTCACATCCACACAATACACACACTACCTGTATGGCCCTGAGGATGTCATATGGGCGACAGCTGTGTGCTTATTTGGCTGCAAGCAGCCTGCGAGTTGCGGTTTCAGAACCACTGGACTACAGCTATGATGGGGAAGATACAATAAGCTCACTCTTTTTGGTTTTTCAATTTCTCTATTGATAGATTTTATTTATAAAATTGTGAGTGTTATACAAGTTGCCAATTCCTGACAGTGGAAGAGCTATTTTTGAGTTTGATTTGTGAGGCAGATTTAATGAAAAAGGTTTTGCACTTACTCAGCTTTTCACTTGAGGATATCACACATACATTAAATACACAACACTGAGGTCCCGCGGATAAAACTTAACCCAAATGAGATACAGTTTGGAGCATTACAAGTAAAACAGGTTCTAATTCACACAGATTGGAGCAGATATGGGAGTTCTCATCTACTCGCAAAATCCAAAGGTGAGTGGGAATGGATAACAAGCAGGTTTGACCAGTTTGCTATTTCCTTTAGTACAGGTGTCTGATAATGACGTGATTAGGTACTTTTTGTTATGATATAGCCCAAGCCAGAAATTTGTGCATTTTGTTAAAGTTACCTTTTATTTAATTAGCTTTTGTGCTATACCCACTGTAACTTTCTTCTTTATTCATTCCCTTCTAGATCTCTAAATGCTAGATTTTATTTTATATACTAAACACTCTGGGATTTTGCCCCATTTAAAATTCTGATAATTCTTCAGGGTTGTTTTAAATAGAGTTTGTTGTATATTTTTCTTTTGTACTGCATAGATACTTGATTTTCCTTTGACATCCTATCTTAATGCAGTGGATTCTAAAAACAAATAGATTTTACCATGATGGCTGTCATATTCCTCCTTCTCCAAAAATGTTTGTATTAATAAGCTATACAGCAATTTGGGATCTCTTTAGGAAAGAAAATTGCATCAGATTTTGTAGTATATAGGATACAATTTCCCTAAAATGGGTACTTGTACTGGAAATACCTTAATATATTTTAAAAATATCATGGTCTCATTTTTCTGCAGTCTGCCATATGCCAATATTAACTTAATACTCTGACCATTAATCCTTCAGCTTTCCTTTATCTTTGTAGAAGAGTATTTAGTTTTATTTAAAACTATTGAGAAAAGAGAAATGGGGTTTTTAGCATGCTGGATCTCTTACTGTTATGAGGGTCTATTGGACAGATTAAGATTTGGGGAGTTTTCACTATTCTAGTTTATCTAAGTGCCTGAAGAAAAAACTCTCAGAAAACAACCTGACAACTACTGCTAAACCTCAACTTGGAAGAATTTCTACAGCTTTTTAGTTTTTTGGGGGAAAATTAACAGAAAAAATTTATTAAAATGATCCTTTATAAATTGAATGGGTATCACAGGATAAAACAATTAATATACACCTAGATATTAACTTAGTCTTAATGTATGGAAGACTGATGAGTAATCTAAAATCACTGACATGGGGCAGATACAAGGCTGTTTCTTTACCTTGTAGAAAAGCTGGTTATTATAACAGATGGAATTAGTTGTGTTTCCTTGTCCATTGGTCACATTTTTCGTGCATACTATGGGAGAATCGAGCGTTCTCTGCATTGTTGCATCAGTGCTTCTATACTTCGGTCTATTAAGGGGAGTGGAGAAATAGTGAGAAATCTTTTTGAGTACTTGTGTCCTATTATGTTTTCCTACATAATTAATGGAAGGGAGGCGAGTGGGAGGTAAGACGGGATTTCCTGTGCGGGATATGAGGAGTTCAACAGTTGCTGTATGTGGATGGCATAGGACAAGTGAAGTTTCTCAAAGGCTTGAAAAATGACTGATTCTTCTCCAGTCAGATAGAAGAAGGAATGGAGAAAACAGTTGTACAGGCGTAGTTATCCTACAGGCAAAACTCCTTTCTATTACTAGCGCTCATCTTCTGGATGGATATTTATTCAGTAAAGACCATAAGCATCTAAGATTTTTGATTAGCAACAATGGCAGAGTAAATGTTTTAGAAGATGTTATATTTTCCAAGCAGGAAACACGCACAGCCAAGTGCTGAGGCTCCTCATTTCCAAAAACAATGTTAGAGAAAGTTGTTTGGTATTATGGAGATTATATATAGTGCCTAGCAGTCAAGGAGAGGGACTTGCAGTGTTATTAAAAATCATCTTTTGCCTTCCTCAGGAAGGAATATCACTTGTGCTGAAAAGATAAAACGCAAGAAGATTGTGATTTTCAAAGATTTTTCCTACTTTTTTCATCTGCTCTATACTTGGGGTCCTCAATGCCCCCATTCAGCCCTGATAAGTCCCTCTTTTCTGCACTGTCTCTGGCTAAAGAGGATGGGATTAAATTTTTATTGACGTCAGTCAACATTGCCAGAGGAGGTAGTTTTCAGAAGTGAGACACTTTTCCCTTTAGATTGCTGAGCACATTGCCATTGCACAATTCCCAGCACCTGTGACATGATGAATGAGACTAGAAATGTACCATCATATATCAGAGGCCTTGTCTTCAATGCTAAGAAAAGATGTGTTTTTACTGAGGCAAACTAGGTGAGGTCAATACTATATTCCCATCAGCAACTGACCTTGCCTAGTTTACCTCGTGGTAAAACTAACGTGCCTTGTCTTCACTGTGTTTTGACCTCAGAAAAGTTCATACACGTAAGTTACACTGAAGTTAAAAAGAAGTGTCTTTTCTTAACAGTGAAGACAAGGACAGAGAAGAGCATGTCATTATGACATGAGAACTCTTCTTCCTACCTCTTTTAATGAGCATTTTAGTTTTGTCCGCAGTCTGTTTCCACCTATGTACAGAGGAGTGAATTCAAGTATTTACTGCATTATAGGTTTAAATATGCATTTATGTTTCACCCTGCTTACATGGAAATACCATTCACGAGCAGTGAAAGGATGGCAGCTTGTCAAAAGCAACTGACACCATCACTGCTAAAGGCTAGGCAACTCCTTCTAAAAATCAAATGCAACCAAGAGAGGGTTTCTTTAAAAATCGATTCTGTGATTAGCATTTATAGAAATACCTTACAGGGTTGCTTAGCTCTCCCACAGACAGCAGAATTAGCTTGTACCTACTGCATTCCTAGCTAATAGTAATTTGCTCTTTCATTGGATACTGCTGTCAGCATTGCTATCTATGGTACATTCATTCACTTCAGAGAATTACCTTAAAGTGACTTTAAGATTTCTCCAACTTGGAGGGCTTATATGCAAAATGATCACTTCACAAAAGAAATTTAGTTTTGTAAATTATTAAATTGATGGCCTTTTCATAACCTATGATAGAGGTGTCAATTTTCTAGCTTTGTTTGTGTAAACATGTTTCCATAAAGTGCAAGTGTACCAAACTTCATGATGTTAATTCAAAAAGATACTTGAATTGATTAAATACACTAAAGAACAAAGATGACCTTCTGGAAACTCTAGATCCAAAAATCAAAGTAAATTACTTACCCCTATATTAAGGTAATGAGTAACTTACTCATAATGAATGAATGAATGAATGAATGAGTGAGTAAGTATCAGTAAATAATTAGCACTTAGAACGTTGAAGTGAGCCATATTTCAAAATTCTAGCTCTGGGAGGAAAACAGGAAGTCCTGTCACTCAGTTACGCAAAGTGTCCATGCTATATTGGATGTTATTACTTTGCCATAATATACTGTATATGCAAAATGTGATAAAATCATGGGAATTAAATATAGGGACCATATTTTTTAGATTTCTCTACTCATGTCTGTTTACATTCTCAAACAATGTTATATACAACTTCTTTGCTGAGCCTCCTTTTAAAAAGGGGAAGAGGAAATAAAACCTGCTTAATTGTAATAACTGAAATAATTGCAGGTGTGATATTCTCACACCTTGCATTTCATATATATTTGTATATCTACAATTAAATGGTAGTTTAATGATGAAGTTTAATGATGAAGGCCACAATTCAATCACATATTCAAGATGGGGAGGGATATGTCAAGTTCATTTTATTAAGAAGACCAAATTACATTCCTAATTATGGTTCATGGGCTGGTAACATGATCCACTAATCCACATAAATGTAACTACACTGAAACATACTCAAAAATATTAAATATTAGTACATTTTTCCAGATATATATATATATAATTAAAAGTCTGCACTTGGATAAATGCTTAAGAACAGATGCACACTAGACTATTTTCTGTTATTTAAACTGCTCAAAATTTTTAATTTCAGATTTGGGAACCTAATATTAAGCACCCACAACCATATTTATGAATCAAAGTAAGTAGCCAGATTGTCAACTTCATGTATTGTCTCTGAAAAAGTGGCCACTTATTAAATGCTTAGATTTTTATATCAAATTCTGAAAATTTTAAAACCAAGCCAGTATTTTATCAGACTTCCAAAATATATGGGTTAGGCTGAAAAGGTATCAACAAGATTTCAGCCCATAAGAGTTTTGTTTTAGGAGTTAAGCGCCTGAAAAAGGCAGAGAATGATAAATTATCTGAGCATCGTATCTATAAATAGCAGCATCTACATCTTCATGCAAATATATTTTTAAATCCACAGTAAATTTTTACTTTCTTTTTACAGGTTTTCAAGACTGGCACCCATTTTATATTGGTTGTTGTGTAAGATCTGAGCATTGCATTTCCTCCCCATCATTATCATAAAGAGAAAATAATTAGCAAACCCAGAGTTGTATTCTTCAAAAATCTTAACTTCACATAAGGTGGCAACACACTATAAGAAAATGTGAGAAGATTCAATAAACCATCACTGACTACAGCATCTGTATAGCTGTTTTTGCTGCCCTCTATGGGTTATATGGAACCTTGTTTGAAGGGAATGATTTAAAAAGGATTGGGCACAGCAGTTTGGTAATTTGAATTAAACATATTTGTTTTTAAACAGATAAGGGTAAAAATAAGTCACTGATGAGTCTTCTGTTTTCTTTGAAAGGTAATGAACTGTACCCTTCTTCCTCAATTCTGTAAAAATTTTATGTACACACTCTTATAGACCACCAAAATCTTTAAAGTTAACCCTTTACAGTTACTAAAACAGTGCAGTATGCTAATTTAAAGGTATAAAGGTTAAAATACAGTTTATTCATTTTTAATTAAAAACAAGAACAGTAAGATCCTGATCCTTTGCTCAGAAAGCTCCCACTGCAGTCAATGGGAGAGCATACATACAGCGATGTCAAGATCAATACCACAGTTCAACACAGGGAGCTATTCATATTTATGTCTTGTAAAGGGGTGAGAAAAATTCTGAGTTTTGATTAAATATATATAAAATACTTTCTCACTGAACTGTTTAAGGAGATATTGCTGTTCCCAAGTTATGATTTAGTCAAAGAAAATCTCATTTTGTGGTATTATTGCTAGCCAAATATCAATGCAACTAAACAGTTGCTAACGACACTATTTGTATCTTAAATGTTTCATTAAATAAAGCAAATCCAGCGAATAACTTCCAACACAGACTTATTTTAGGTCCTGTTCCTGGTAGGAATGCTATGTAGCAGGCCCTATACCTGTTCAGAGATCCTTGCACAATGAAGTCTTGACGTGCTAAACATTAAATTTCAGCCCAATCAACATCTGGCTATCAATACTTTGAGTCTGACTGCAATGCAATGCTAGTGTATTTTCAAGCAATAATTTCAAGCAATATTTGAAACATATCTGGAAATCTGCAGTAGAAATGAAATATGTATAACAACTTGCATAAAGGTAAGTTTCATGTTTATGAATGGCATTCAAGTATCATTTTTTAAAATTCCCTTTTTATCATCTAATTGAACTTGTCTTTTTAAAAATGATTTAAAATATAATTTTGGTGATCTCAGCCACCAACCCAGAATGTTCAAAACTCCCTTAATTTTTCCCTTCCTCTGTGTCTTCCTTGCCACAAGTGCCTAAATCATGGCCACCAAAGCAGCACATATAATTTTCTGAAATTAGCAATATTACTTCAGATCTCAACCATTAGGTCACTGCTAAGTGATTGCCCGGAAAGTAATTGTAACTAACATGAGGCGAATGAAATCAAGACCTCGTATTACTACAAACATTTAAGTGGGCTGCTTCTGTGGCTTTGAAATTGTCTTAAGTGTTGCTAAACTTGAATGAATACCTAAAGATTGCCAAATTAGCCAAGAACAGTTTTGCAAACCAGAATAAAGTACTAATTTTCAGTTTGGTATTTTGGGCCTACAGTAAATACCAGGAAGCATAAGACATTAATATTACTGTATATTTTAAACATGATTTTGGTTATAACAACAAAATCACTGTCAAACATTCATAAATTTTATTTGTAAATCTTTTGATGGTAAACTTTTATTAAATGGGGCAATATCTACCTTTCTTTGCACTGTGTCTAGCATAATAGGACTCTGATTCCATTTGGGACCCATGGTCACTACTAAAATATCAATATTTTTAAAACTACAGATGTTAATCATTCCTCCAGATTCCAGGATCCTACTTCAAAGAATGCTACACTGAAGAAACTATTGTCTTAATACCTAGTACAGCAAAAGTTTTAATGAAATATAAATAAGCTCTCCATGCAATAGTTACACAGTTTTCTTGTAAAATCTTCAACCATATTGAAATAGAAGCATTCTTAAGGGATTTTTTTATGTAAGAACAAATTTAATCATTTATTCCTTTAGATTTTGCAAGAATATATTAAGTAGGAAATAGGCTAAAAAGGTTAGAAAAATATTAACATATTACACTGCTTATGCTACAAGCTGTGAAAAGAAGCTGAAATACCTTCCTGCCAAGCAGAACTGCAAATATCAGAAATTAAGCACTGATCTTGGCACTTTCCACAGAATTATTTTGCAATGATATTTTAACAAAAGCATCATTATACAGCATATTGAATAAAAGAAGACTTTCCTGGGATATTTTTTCTGAAACTTTCAGATGCCATGCATCTTGTTATTTCACTGTATCAATCACTAAAAACTATTACATTTATAGAAAATTAAGTCATTCAAGAATCAGTACAAAATTTCTTGATTTATGGATTTTTTGATAAAGCCTTTTATGGAATTAAGCCAAATGCATTACTATAAACCTACCATACTATAGGTCCCATAGATAAGGACTAAAACTGAATGTCATTCATGGAATAGTGAACACTCTACCTCATACATTTAAAAAAAGACCAAACCTTACCTTCAACTATATAAAATAAATTTTTGAAAAATCAATTTCACTGTCTATTGCTCAACTTTTTTGTATTTACGCACTTTTGATTATGTGTAACATTCACAATGAAGTCATATGCAAACATCCACATCAAGGTTGTCTAGCTTCCTTTTCTCTCTCTTTAAATTCACCAGAGTATCCATCATTATGATTAGAACCCCAAATCCATTTATATTCAATATTATAGCACATCTTCATTTAATTTTAAATTACAAATTTAAACAAACAGTGCAAGGAATATTAGTTTAATAGACATTTTACGAAGTCTATGTTCAAAAGGATTGAACAATTTCCTCCACATAATGTTAAATCATTGAATGATAATAAATTAAAATGATTATTTTATGTTCCAAATGAACTTGAGTTAATCCTTGCTAACTTTTGATAAAACAGAGTAATCCCATACTATAATATCAGTAGACTTGAATCCCTACTGCTTTAAAAAGAAAACTCAATAATAATGGGTCTATCTAATATAAAGCTTCGAAGTTAGTGACAAACAGATGGACCTACAGTAACAGTTAAGTTTTGCAGAATGCTAATGGGCGTCTTAAGCACAGAAAAAAATATTATCATACACCATGCAGTTTTACTAACTCACCTGACAGAGGTGTAAAACCATTCTCTAGGAGCAGAGATGCATGCACAAAAGTAAGAATATGATTGCAAGTAACAGACTTTCAAGAAATAAAAACAGAACAACTTCAAAATGAACAAAATGGCAACAGGGTGAAAATTATAAAAACATTTTTGGGTTCCTCACCTCTCGTTTTGCAAGCAGCACATTAGGAACAATGTGTGGCAGGCAACGTCCCAGCATTAACATGACACTTTTTTCACTGTCTGCAATCCGAGATACCTAGAAATCCCATTATTTTTATGAGATGCAGTGATTGAAATGCAACCTTTTTTATTTATTAAAATACTAAGCTTTCCAAGAATTATAAAAATAGTCACTAGTGATTGAGCATAAATACATCTCAAAATTTAGAATCTATCATTTAAATCTCAATAAATCATATTCCTTGTTTTTAATACCTGCGCACAGGATTAATATGAAATCTAAATGTATATGAAGTCTTGTTAAAAGCTAGAGCTATTGCTTGGTTAATGGCAGACAGTCAATGAGAAGATTAAAAGAGTATTCTGTTTATGATAAGGGAAAATATACCTCTGATCCCAAACGGCTGTCTGCTGACATCCGACAGAAAGATAGTAGTGCTTGATGGAAAGCTGGTGACAACTTCCTGAAATAATTTTGTCAGGAGGAAAATAAAGAATAGATCAGAGTTGACATTGATGGAATTCTATTTACCCATTCAGTTTTGCAGTGTGAGTGTGTGTCTGTTTATAAAAAAACATGCTTTTCAGGTGTCATGAGTTGCCATTGGGCAACCTTATTTAAAGTCATATCTGAACTAGATTTTAAAATCAGCAAACCCTAGTGCTCCCTCCCACTCCCTGTTAAACTGCCATTTTGGATTGGATTAAAAATGTGATCTTCCTAATTCAGAAGTTATTCCTACAGGGGTCACATTCTTACATATAGCAAATAATGGTGTTGCACAGACAAAAATAGGATTAAAAGAGTGAGGAAAATGAAGCTGTGTTAGCTTTAGCAGCACTAGAAAAAATACAATCTTTGTAAACTGCCAAATGACAAGGAGAAAATACTATTTTTGCCTCCTTTGTTTATTTTCTTGTGTATATTCCTATCCAACAAGCCTCAGAGATATTTTCCATCTTATTGCATGAATGATGGCAACACCACAGACGTCAATTACAACCTTCAATCCTAAACTCCAGTATTCTAGAAAAACCAGCAAGGAAGAATTTCTGAGGCTGTAAATTTACTACTGAGCCTGAGCTAAAAGCATTCTGCAACTTTTAAAGGAAAGAACATAAGATGAACAATATGTTTCCCATAGAGCTTGAAGATATGATACACTACAAAATGTCAACAAAAGCAAATATCCCATCCTGTGTAAAAACTTAAAATTGATGGATACAAGTATTCAGAACACAGAAATCTGGTAAACGTACATTTTTTTAAGCACTTATTTCTCCTATAATCCTGAAGTCAAGAATAAGTGATTATACTGGGAGGAAAAGCACTCTTATACAGACACATTTCTGTGCTACAAGGCTGAGGATAACAGGGACACTAAAGTGTGCTACTGTTTTCAGCCAAATGTACTGCAAGTGTAACTTGTGCATCACAGAAGTATGAATGCGGGATTAAGTTGTTGCCATCAAGATTTCTTTGTAAGAAGCCTATAACCTCTCGGTTTAATCTCTGAGACTAGAGGTTACAGCAGAACTTCACCTTGCTTTGCATGCCTCAGATTTAGCATTTTGGCAAACTAGCTGATATCTACTAAACTCTTTTCACTTGGATAAAATAATAGAAATAGAAATAAGGTTGTCTTATATTTTCTAGTTCCTAATCTATTCTAAGCGCTCACCCTATGTTCTGTTTGAGCCACGTCTCCAATTATGTTTTCCATCCAACTTTTTTTTGTATTAAAAAATGTATTGGTCCAGAGAATTGCCTTTTCATATGAAAAATGTTTGGTGAATAACTCCCCTAATTTAGAAATTCTTCAGTAATTGTGATTGCAATTTGTATGGCATCTTCAAAAGACAAGAAGACTGACATTTGGATTGCTGTACACAGTTTAGGATTTAGCATGGGCATTGGGACTGGATGTGGGTTTAGAGAAACTGCTTTAAAAGATTTTGTGCTATGGTTCTGAGACAAAAGAAAACCTTCCTACTTACTCCTATTATTCTAGATCTAGCTGAAGCTGGTACTTTGAGGCCTGGTCTACACTTACCTTGAAATTTGGCAACAGCGAATGGGAGTTATGCAAGCTATTCAGAGTAGCTTGCGTAACTCCCATCAACTTCGTAGCACCTCTTCTATGCGGTGTCTTCACTGTGCTGTGCTGACAGGAAATGCATTCCCGTCGACGCAGTGCTACATCATTTGAGGGGGTGGTTTTAATGCGTTGACTTCCAGATGGATTGAGCGGGTCTTCACTGACCACTCAGTCAAGCCGTATAGATCGATCTGACAGCGGCGAACATGCCACCATCAGTGAAGTCATACCCTGAGTTTGCTTAAGAAAGACTATCCTGAAGAAATACCAAGATATTGCCAAGATACTTTGCACAGATATTTCAGTACAATACATATCCTGGCATAAGTTTCTCCAATACAATTTTTCTTGATACTAGTAGAGCTCTCAGTCTTTTTTTCAGCAATTAGTTCATTTTAGTCAGCCACAGGGGGAAATCCTGTGGGAACAGGATGCAGGCTTAAGCTTTTGGTCAGGAAATTTCTTATTAGAAAAATGGGAGAATGAAGTTTTGATAGCAGATCTAGAAGGTCTGAGAGCAATGGCCTTTTGGCCAATGTATGAATAAAACTGATGACGTATCACTGACCCTTTATTAATATTTTTGGAATTATAAATCTATGAAACTAAAAAAAAAACCAATGAGGGGGACTTCCTAGACTTGATTGAACTTTCTCTGATCAGAGTATCATCAAGCAAATGGCAAACAGATATCACCATCTGTTAGGATTGCAATGAGAATTATGAAGACATATGAACACCTTTTAAGAAATCACTAACTCAAAAAGTACAGTTTTGTAATTCTAAAAAAAAAAAAAAAAAAAGAGTCCCATTGAGCTGTCTCCTTTGATATTTTCTGACCTGGAATGTGAGTGTTTACCTTCCAGCAGTCTAAGGATACTAGAAGTGTCCCTGGACTGCCTGCATCATTTTTAACAACCTGTTAAGTCTTTCACAGCTAGACTGTAATTAAATAATCAGAATACAGGATACAATGTAATCATTCACAACCATATTCAGTTTACAGCACTACAGAGTACATAATATATTTTAGATAACCATAATATATTGTCAGTTACATAAAACTTTTTTTTTTTTTTTTTTTTTTAAATGTATGGGGAGGGAATATTAAATAGATTCAGTAAAAAAAATCTAGAAGGCAGGAAGTGTAGAGCTGTGTGATGACCTTGATTTAACTAAACTACTTGTTTGTCCATATACTGTGGAAGTAGACATGTTTTGAGGGATAGAGATTTTAGATTTTAAAGCGTAGTTGCTCACAGTTTGTCTTGAAGAAAATATTGAATCATTTATTTTTGTAGAGTAGGATGCTCATATTAACAAAATCCAGTTTTAGAAATTGAAACTTCATATCCTGGCCTGGTTGTTTTAGACATTTCTGAAGATGTCAAGATTCATATCCCCTTAATTTAAATTTAAAAAAAAAAATCAAGATGAAAATTCTATCCCTATTTCCCAGAGATTCAAAAAGTAACTATGACAAGTTATCACTAAGTTTCCTGATGGCCTGATTAACAATAGCTAGAAAGTAAGCTCTTGGCAAACACACATTTTATTATAATTGGTGGACTATATACTTAGATTCTAGAATCTGTTTTATCAAATCTGGTAAAATCCTTAGAGGCTTTGATTGATAGGCTTGGTTTTGTCCTCACATATACAAAAAGATGGAAAACCCTTTTGAAGGCTGATAGACATGAGTATTCAAGATTTATTTTCAAATCTAAGAAGGCATTGCAAACAAGAACAAAAAGTAAATATATAACAGAACAAACACAGGAAGTAGCTTACTTATTGCAAAGGCTAGCTTAACTGGATCATACAAAGAATGCAAGTACCCTGGGATGAGGTTTAATTCAAACAACTGAACACTTAAAATGAGTCACCCGGTAAATATCTGTGACGCATTCAACTCAACTATGTCCAGGTCTCTACTGCAATCTGTTACACAAGGCATTTTTCCCTGACGACTATCCAGGTTCAAAATTTTTTATGCCACCTGCAGTGATCCAAAGCAGGCTCTCTGTCTTCCCATCTGGGCAAGACATGCGCAAACAGCTACTGTATATATAGTCATGCTGTAATAAGGGATTTTAGAGTAGGTTTTTATTTGTGTAGTTTCAATATAGCTTTGAAAGAGTTCAATTTGTACATCTTCACATACATCATTTCCAGTCAGTTAGGAAGAGCAGACATCCCCTGTCATTACAAGCCATGTATAAGGCCCATCTAACTTAGGGAGAAAGTCTACAAGTATGAATATATAGGCTGGATATATCTACAGCTAGAGACATATCTTTCCCATAATTCTACCCTCTTGCTACATTTTACTGACACACTATTGCCAGCTCAATATATAGTTGCTACACATATATTCAGCACTTGCCTCATCTTGTGACTATGTAGCTGGATGTTCAGTATTTAAAAGACTTGCTATCTCAATTTCAACTCAGCTCTCCCTCCTAATCAGGGCTTCAATGACTTACGGATGTTTTCAATCATCAACTGAAATTTCTTCCAAAATTCCACACACTGGCAGCAAAAGAATGATCAGGAGAGTAGTTTCTAATTCTTTAAATCTGACATCTACCCTCCTAACTAAGCAGTTTTCAGGCTAATCTAGACCCATTGTTAGAATAGATCCAGTCACTATTGCATGATGGAATTCTCAGAACATTGAATAGTAATATATTGCAAACAATAAAACTATTCCTTTAACAGTAGGCAAATGATTATTCCTTTAACTTCATATATGTACAGATACTTTACTAAGTAATAGGACTTGATGTTTTCAACTTACCCTAGCTTCTGGCAAATCAATATTTAACCTTTAGTGTTAATACTCTGGATAATTACTAACTGTTTAAACTCAACATCTATAAAAACTGCTCATTTTAATTCAATTCCTTGAAGTATTTTTACCACCTTTAAAAGACTGTCTGATGTTCAGCTGAAATTGCCAGCCAACTTCATTTTAAATTGTCCATTCTGCTTTTGCCTCAGGAGGATTAAATATTACCTTTAAGTATAAATTATTCTGTTGAGTGCAAAATCAAAGAATGATTTTAGGACCTATTCCTGCAACAGGAGGGTCACTGAAGTCAATAGAGCTCCATGCAAATTCAGGGCTCTGCCTGACTAAAATTCTTAGAGTCAGGGTCTAAATCAGGACTACAAACCATCTTAATCCATCTGTATTTATTCAGATTGAAAAATGAAAGATGAAGGAAGCTAAAGCTGTTCGAAAGCAGGGGCAACTATTCTAGTTTCTAAATGTAAACTTAATTTGTTAACCTTACCACTGCTAGTGATTTACTTTTGTTCCCTATGAAGAAAAATATGCCTTCAGGTTTAAGTTTTCCACTGGATGCACATAAGTATTCTGAGTTGAACCCCACATTCAAAATTTTATTTAAAATAGTGCATATTTGTACCTAAAACCTTGCATTTAAAGACATTTTAACTTCTGAAAGTTAAGATTATTCTTACTAGAACTTCATAGTAATTTATTAGTCTTACATTTTGAAAAATTAATACACTGGATATTCAACAAAAATACTAGAGACTAGTCAAAATATGAAGAAACAATTTTGCAAAAAACTGAAGTTATTTCTACTTTGCAGAATTTACAATGAATTTGTTGTGTTTTTTTTTTAAAAGTGAAATGTTTAAAAAAAAGTGAGTCTTACCATCTTTTGTTTTCATTTTTGACAACCTGCAATAGGACAATGTCCAGAGTTCCTCACCCATATTTTCATTTCTCTTCTTTTTTCACTCCAACTTTTCAGAACTTGGTCAATTTTTGAGAAGTTAGAGTGGGAAAGTGATAGAGTTTAATTTTTTCCTGTTGCTAGTAACTTCTCAGAAGTTGAGGAAGTTTTTTGGGGAAAAAGACCCCTCCCCCCATACTCAGTTACAGAAAAAGGGGGAAAACCCCAGAAATTTTACTGCATTCTGTGGCAATAGGGAAAAAAATAGAAAACAAAAGCAGAATTCCAGAAGTCTGATTTTTTAAAGAAAATACCAGTTTTGAAATTTTCCATCAAATAATAGGCAGATATAACTGAATACATTCCTTTGAAAAAATTGTTTTCAACATTTTTCAGCATGAAAACGTTATGGTTGGAAAATTCTGACTAGCTCTACAAAATACAGAAACAAGTGGTATACTTAAAACTAACTTTAAAAAAAAATGTACTGAATTTTTCAGAAGTGAGGGAGCGCACTGATCTACTACTTTATGAAGTACATAAGTCAAAGGAATATACTAAAAACAAAACGTAGCTTTTTGCTTTATAGACTCTTGGATGGAAACTAATTCCAGAAGTACAAACACATCTACAACATTTTGCATCAGTTACGACCGGAATAGTTGGAAAGCTAAGAAACATAACAAAAGCAACTAGGTTGGATACTGGGGTCCCCTGAGAAAGGAGGAAGAGTTGAAACAACACATAAGAAAATCTTACTCAGAGAGCTCTATATGTATGAGAACAGTAACTTTAGAAGTTTGTACAAATTCCTGGACTAAGGAATTTTGGACTACAATATTCCTATTGGTTATATGGATGTTTAACTTTCTTTCTCCCCACAACTACAATACTCAAAAATATCTGCAGCTAGGTGATAAGTATACTTTTTCTGAGATGATTATGAGATTTAAGATCTTGGTCAGACAAAGAAACTAGGATTATAACTCAGAAAAGTTGCTTCTGGAGCCTTTTTTAAAAAATTGGCATACCATTAGCTGTCCTCCAGCCATCTGCTACAGGGACTGATTTAAGAGATAGGCTACATACCATAGTTAGTAGTTCTGCAATTTTGTATTCGAGTTCCTTCAGAACTCTTGGGTGAATACCATTTGGTTCCAGTGACTTACTATTTAATTTATCAATTTGTTCCAAAACCTCCTCTACTGACACCTCAATCTGTGACAATTCCTTAGATGTCAGCTAAAAAGAATGGCTCAGGTGTGACAATTTCCCCCATGTCCTCTGCAATAAAGACTGATGCAAAGAATTCATTTAGCTTTTCCGCCACGACCTTGTCTTCTTTGAGTGCTTCTGCAGCACCTCAATCATTCAGTGGCCCCAGTGATTGTTTGGCTGACTTCCTGCTTTCGATGTACTAAAAATTTATTTTGCTGTTAGTTTTTATGAGTCTTTTGCTAGTTGCTCTTCTAATTCTTTTTTGGCCTGCCTAATTATATTTTACCCTTGACTTGCCAGAGTTTATGTTCCTTTCAATTTTCCTCCCTAGGATTTGACTTCCAATTTTTAAAAGGATGTCTTTTTGCCTCAAACAAACTTTTTTACTCTGTTTACTTATTTTGACATTTTTCTGGTACTCTTACTTTTTTTTTTTTTTTTAATTTGTGGTATTCAGATAGTTCGAACTATGGTGTTTTTTAAAAGTTTCCATTCAGTTTGCAGGGATTTCACTCGTGACTGTTCCTTTTAATATCCATTTAACCAGCCTCCTCATATTTGTGTAGCTCCCCTTTTGGATATTAAATGCTCCTGTTGGGGGTTTCTTTGAACATCCTGGTAGAGAGCGAAATGTCAATTTAATTACATTATGTTCGCTACTACTGAGCAGCTCAGCTATAGTCACCTCTTGAACCAGATCCCGTGCTCCATTTAGGATTAAAATCAAGAATTGTCTCTCTCCTTGTGGGTTCCAGGACTAGCTGCTGCAATAAAGTCATCAAAAATTTTATGTAGTTTCTGGAAACTATATCTCTGCATCCTGCATTGCTGTTTGCCAGAGGCTGGGAATGGCCGACAATATGGATCCCTTGATGATTACCCATTCTATTAATTCCTTCTGAAGCACCTGGTATTGGCCACTGTCAGAAGACAGGATACTGGGCTAGATGAACCATTGATCTGACCCAGTATGGCTGTTCTTATGTTCTGAGATGACATACCCATTCAATCTGGGGATAGTTGAAATCCCCCATTATTACTGGGTTTTCTGTTTTTGCATTCTCTCTAATCTCCCTGAGCATTTCACAATCACCATCCCTATCCTGGTCTGGCGGTCAGGAATATACTCCTACTGCTACATTATTATTCAAACACAGAATTCCTATCCATAGAGATTCTATGGTACAGTTTGACTCATTTAAGATTTTTACAATACTTGACTATGCTTTCATTCACATATAGTGCAACTCTCCGACCAACACAACCTGCTTTGTCATTCCTATATATTTGTATCCTCTTATTACACTGTCCCATTGATTATCATAGTTCCACCATATTTCTCTGATGCCTACTATATTAATATTCTCATTTAATATCAGATGGTCATGAATAAGTCCTACTGGAACCAGGATTTACCCTTTACCAGCTGATACAATGTATCTGCATACACGCTGACTGCAAAGTCTTATTTAAGCTCATATAAATTTACAGAGCTTTAAGGTTGCATTTTAATACAACATTTCTAGTGATGACAAGATCCAAGTCTTAACCTCCAGCATCTGAGTTACTGGGACATACTTCCTAGAAGGATAAGACAGTAAAATTCATAGATTTTTCACCTGTAAATTGTAATTAGACAGTTAACATTTTTAATTAATTTGGTACACTTTTGTCTAAACAACACTTAAGTTTCAAACTCCTCAATCTCTCTGAAGGAGGAACAAAATAGGATTGCATAGAGATGGAACACAGGGGGAAAAAATGGTCACATCCTCCCTCCCCTCATTCATTGCTTTGATTTTGGTGTTTTCTCCCTGCAATTCTGAACTTAGGAGTGGACAGAAGGAAATAAATGATCCTACTATTTAGTTTTAAAATTGAAAATGTGCAATTTAACATCTTAAACAAGTGTACTCTATGAACTTACATCCCCCCAAAATACAGAAGAAATTAGAGAAATTTGTAAAAGCCATCTATTACACTTAAATGAAGGACTAATGACTGGAAATTAGGAAGCAAGAAGTAGAAAACAAATAAGAACTCTGTAACACCATACTTTTTTTTTTAAATCTCTCTACTCCGCAAAAAATCTAATGGAAGCATTTCAGTTAAGAACTTTTATCACTAACCTATTAGGTTTATCAAAGTGTACTGCAGCTTTATTTGATAGAGCACAAGAGGGCAATTTCTCTTTCTCTTTAGCTGGAAGAGAATTTAGTGTATCATCTTTAGGTGTCTTTGAATCTGCTTCAGCCAATGTGGAAAGACTTATTTCCTCAGTTTTTCCATGTTTACTGTCATTGTTAGAACTCTTGATATCTAAGTAACTTCCATTGTCCTCTGGAACTGAGAGAGGCACTTGGTCTAAAGAGGAGTGTACTAAGTCACAAACCACGGGAACAGCAAAGCTTTCATTCTTGAGGAAGTCTATTTCACTAAAAGAAGAAAAACAAATGTTATATTGTTTGCAGCTTTTCAACAGAAGATCTGAATCAGACAACTGAAATATGAAAATATTGTGGTCTAAATGAACATCTGCTACATTTCTATCCTTTTTTACCTTCAATATATTTTACAACTTCAATAATGTGTCATCTTATAATATATGAGATCTGCTGGTGAACACTCTGGCATGCTATGCTCCTTTAACCATAGGGTACATCTACACACTTCAGAAAAAAAACAACCAAAGTCGCAGAGCCTAGACCAACTGACTCAGGCTTGTGCTATAGGCTAAAAATACCAGTACAGATGTTCCGCTGGTGAGGGGAATGCATCGCAGGGCCAGAGGTCCAGCCTAAGTGGGAATGTCTACACCACTATTTTAATCCTGTAGCACAAGCTCAAATCAGCTGACTTGTGCTGAGATTCACTGCCACCATGTTTTGTTTTTGGTTTTTTTGCAGGGTAGGTGTGCACTTTAAAAACAAATGAAGTGTTGTAGCCAGAAATATCTTAAAGGTGAAAGGGTAGAAAGACTCAGCTGTGTGTGTTGCAGGGGGAGCCCAAAAGATTCAACAAACACAAAGTGTCAAGAAGCACAAATCCATATGAAGTGTAATATTCAAGATGTTTAGGCTTTAAATTAATTTTCGGAGTTCAATATTTAATATACTTTCATCTGCCCTGAAATGGTAAGCTATATACTTTGACAAAGTGACTGAGAGCTATCCCCTTTTGTATATATAGCTACACATTCTGAAGAGATGTTATTTTGTAACTTAAAGGATACTTAAAAGCTACTAACAGGTTTTTTTCTTATTTCAAAAGGAGAAAGTTGTTAAAATGAACATCCCCCAACAGTGTTTGCAATACAAGTATTGCAGCACTTAGGAACCAAAATAAATTGATGACAGAAGTGAAAGAGACAAACAGATTTTCTTTTTCCAAGCAGAGAGAAATGCAAACAAACAATTAAACAGTAAAAAGCAAAAGGTATAGTAAGTTCTTTTTAGTTTAATTGTTTAAACATATTTAAATAAGATTCCTTATCTATCTATATTTAATATTGCTTGGGGAATTCTGTGCCACTGCACAAGCACAGAATTAAACATCCCCTGTAGATCCTCCCGCCCCCTGCAGAATAACTGATTCTAACAGGAGGCGAAGGGAAGCCGTGAGAGGGGTCATGCTGCAATTACACCTTTTGCCTGCCAAGGGCTGATGTGAGAACAGAAGAGGGCAGCTGGCTTACAGGAAGAAGCAGCAAGTTGCAGAGAGGGAGGTGGCAGAGGCTGCCTTCCTCACAGTGCCCTGCCTGTGGGGCCAGGTAAGGAGGCACGGGATATGGGGAGGATGGACAGAGTGGGGCACCCAGGGCTGTTGGGGGTCACACAAACTAAGGTTCAGAAGGGCTAGTGGGGAAGGGGGACAGGCTGGGGCGGGGGCACAGGAGTTAGTGGGATGACAACATTGAGCCAGGGGCTGAATGGGAATGGGTGTGCAGGGCCACACAGCGACAGGGGAACCGAGGATAGAGGGCCACATGGGAAGTGAGGATACAGGGCCACATGGAGACATATACAGATGTGCCTGGCTGAATGAAAGAGGCTAAGTGTCAGCCAGGGTCTGCATGGGGGATGCTCCGTAACAATCTCTTGCTCCCCCACAAAAAACTGTTCCATACTCCTCACACCCACACCCAGCAACTCTACAGGTTCACTACCAAGCCCCTTCCAAGCAATTACTTTTCTCTCTCTCAGATCCTCTTGACTCCCCAAGCCATACAGTAGAAACTCAGAGTTAAACACACCTTGGAAATAGAGGTTATTTGTAACTCTGAAATGTTCATAACAAACATTACAGTTGTTCTTTCAGAAGTTTACAATGGAATATTGACTTAATACAACTTTGAAACTTTACTATGTAGAAGAAAAATGATGCTTTTAACCACCTTAATTTAAATGAAACAAACAATCTTTTTTTTTAAACTCTCTTTTTTTTAGTAATTTACATTTAACACTGTACAGTACAGTATTTGCTCTTTTTCGTCTCTGCTGCTGTGCTGCCTGATTGCGTACTTCTGTTTCCAAATGAGGCGTGTGGCTAACCAGACAATTCGTAACTCTGGAGTTTGTAACTCTGAGGTTCTTCTGTATATTAAATGGTAAGATTCTGCCGGTTCTGAGAATCCCTATGAACCTCTACTGAGGTGTGTGTTGCTTTTTTTAAGAACACGCACACACTGAATATATGTAAAATGCTGCAAAATAAAAAATACATACCTTTCTAGTCTTCGGATTTGTTCCATCAAAGACCATTTCTCACTGTTTAATGCATTAATTTGATCTTCTAATTTTTGCACTATTAAGCATGGCTAAATGCAAGATAAAAATGAAAACAATTTAGCAAACTGCAGTTATAACAGTACATAACAAATCTGTATAAGTGTCTTAACTATTATCTTACTTCTATTGACTGTGGTGCTCCAAATACAGGAATGCTCATTAGTGTAGGAGTGGTAACCTCTAATTCCTCTTCTTCTACACCAATTGCTACATCCACAACATCTCTTGTAGTTATTTGATGGTTTCCAAAGTCACGATAGAGTTGTAACAAATCTGGAGGTTTTGGAATGTTCAATCCTACATCATCCCACAATTCAAAATCCTTGAAAAGATTAAAAGCAGAGTCAGAGATCTATAGAACACTGCTTCTTATCCTTGAATTTTTGTTCACTTCATTACATGTATATACCTGCACGACAAGACGACACTTATATCAAAATGTCAAGGTAACTTGGAGAGTACAAGGTGTGCTGCTTATAACCAACTGATGGGAAAAATAGAAGTTAAAGTTTCTGTTCCAGGACAGATAATAGTAAGATTCCAAAGAAATTTCTAGGCTCTGCATTAAGAGGCCTTCCAAAATGCACATCTGACGATATCTGTAGTTTTCCTTCATAAGTATTGTGGATTTTATCAGGTATAATGCTCAGGCACATTTTTAGCATAAAGCAGGCAGCTGGTAGAAGGATACTGTACAACTGATACAGGGGTCTTTTTGTGATAGTTTAGATAAATAACTAAAATAAAATCCACTTCATACATACACACATACACTTACACGTGGATTTTATTGTATGTATGTATCTAACACAGAGGCCTAAACTATCAAAAATGCGAAGTCACAGAAACTGTGCACAAATGATCCATTACTTACTTAACTGGTTATTTGTGTGCATATTTACATTCACTATTGGGCACTCAATCACAATAATTGTGTACATTTCAAAAGTTGGGGACCATTTTATCTTTTTAGATGATCACCTAAAGTTCTCTATTTCCATGTTTGAATATTTTGCATTATTTCTATCTCCATTGTTAAATTTGTTCAAAATACCTAACATAAGAAAAGAGAAGAACATGTGTAAGACATTAAAAATATATTTGATTACCCAGGTATTGTGTCACTTTGGGTATATCTACTCAGCAACCGGGATTGTGCTTCCCAGAGTGGGAAAATGGGCAAGCAATAGCTCTGCTTAAGCAAGTGTGCTAAAAACAGCAGTGTGGCCACCATCCTGGGTGCTTGGGCAAGCCACCCAAGCACAAATCTGCCTAACCTCAAGTACAGATATGTGTAGCTAGCTCGAGCCGGTGGCCATCCATTCCACGTTGCTACTTTTAGCGTGCTAACTTGAGCAGAACTAGCACCAGTATCTACACATGCTGGGATGCATGCTCCCAACTGCTGTTCAGACATACCTTTGAAGAGCATCTTCAAAGGTATTAAATGCAGACATTTTTGTACAATTCTTTTTTCACTGTTCTTCAGGCATACATTTCTTGTTTTATATTAGAGATCTGGAATTCCTCACCACCACCACTGTCTTTTTATGCATATCCTGGTTGCACAAGTGTCATACACAAGTCTTGTGTGAAGTGATAAAGCTACCAATTAATCTGGAACCAAATTCTGCATGCTGTATTTTTATTCTAAAACATATAATGATATAATTCAGAGGTTTTCTGTTCCTGTTTTATTTGTGAACAATTTCACAGTAATAAACTGAAAATTTTAACACACGTTGAAGTGGGATAACCTGTCTGTGCTTTGAAACCATGTCATCCCGTGTATTAGTACGGCACTCAGTACAACCCAATCCTGACTGGGGTTTCAGGTGCTGTTATGACTTCAATAATTTTTCTAGTATATATATTGTAGACTATTAATTGCACAGAATGACAATGTGGTAGTACTTATTATAATTAGAGCTGGTTGGAAGTTTTCAGTAGATTTTTTCCCCCCACCAAGTAGAGAAAGATTTAGCAAAACTTTTTCTCGTTTTCGATTTATTCTAGTAATAAATATTTTGACTCTTCCTCTGATATTCCATTTCTGACATTGTGACAATGCATTAATTCTATGTGTTGCCATTGTTTTATTCATTCATCAATAGTTACAAGGTAAACATAGCTCTTCTATGCACTTCAGGGGAAATGTAAAAATCTATTAAATAAAAGCAGACATAGGCATAAAACATGGCAGGCAATCTGTAGAAATATTTATTAAAGCGCAGTTTTGCTCAGAAAAAGTCATTATGTGAAATAGCACAGAACTATTCCATGTGTGTCATCAATATCATATTTGCTTACTTTAGTGAGTTTATTCCTGGCATCCCCAGAGCCAACACTTCTGTAAGGCTGTTAGCTTTAGCTTCTTTCTTGGGCATCATGAACAGGATTGTTTGCTACGTTCCAATAAATTACACCAAAGTAACAATCCTTTGAGGGTAGTATTTGGCCCACAAAAGTTCTGTTATTGCTGATTATGCATGAGAAGTAGAGAATCGAGCTTGACTCTCAGAGAATGGGTTGAATTTGCAGGGCTAACCATTAGAAAATATATTTTTTCCCTGTAAACTGAACACATTTGATAAAATGTGAGAAATGTGCAACCCAACCATTTAATTTTTGTGGAGTCACTCTGCAGAGCAGAATTGTGTCTTAAGGAGACCATATTTAATGGAGAGCGTCAAAGAATTCAAATAATTTATTTTAGAAATAAACTGATAGTTCTGTTCCACACTATTCCAACATTGTAGAAATTGTCATGTAATATGTGGAAGCGTTTACGTTTTTCCATAAAGTTATGCTCTTTGTCCATTGTTATATGGATTTACAAAATGTCATCCAATACTATGTAATAGTAATTCCACATCGCTTACTTCATTTTTACTGAGCCTTAAAAACAGACGGTAAATTCTGAGTTGACTGAGAAATAGGTATTGTATAAATTTATGAAAATTGCTGCGCAATATTTTATGCTAGGGATAAACATACTGATAAAATTGATTTGGGATTTCTATTTACTAACTTCATAGAGATTTTAGCTGAGGACTCTGAAGCGTTCATCATATATACATACTGCCAATGACTAGAAAAGAAGTCATAGTACCATATTTATCAATTTGTGGCATGTGTTTCCTGTTACTTTAGGTAGCAATTAGAATATCATTTTCTTGGTATTTGTTCTATGACACATAAAATGAAATCGAATTTTTGAAAAAACATTGTTTCCCCCCTACTTGTAAAGCTGTCGTTGTAAACCATAACACCATTGTTGATTGACTAATTCTTCCCAGCCAATCAGAAGAGCCGAACTCTTTCTCTGCATGTTGGTTCTAAACCTCAGTGACTGTCTACATTAACCCAGAAATGAGCAGATAAATCAAACTTTTCTAAACATGCTAAACTGAGGAAATCGCAATACAAACTTAGAATAGTTACCCTAATGGAATAATTTTGCTCCATATAATTACTTCTGATGAAAAAATGCATGACAAGTTGTCTGGAAAATTAATTTCTCATTTCACTCTCTATGTGCTGTGATTAGAATACACATGAAACTGATACATACAATGGTTACTGATAATAAATACTTTATGATCAGTTGAAGGTGTTCAGAAGATAATGTTAAAAATTCTACAACAACGAAATTCTTCAACACACCTTTTAAGAATGACACTGTGTGAGCGTATAAGTGCACGGAAAATATATGGTGGGTTTGCATTTATGAATTACAACTGGATAATACTTGCTGCATCAAAAGACCAAAAATAAAATGGATTACCAGATTATAAATGCTCTGAAATAATGAATACATTGTTTCTTCTAGAAGTAAATACTAGATATAGACCAGTGATGGACTGTACACAACCAAAACAGGGCTATTGAATTTGAAGTAAAATCTTAATTACTTGTATAAAGTTAATCTGAACACTGCTCAGTGTTGTATACATGGACTGATTAGCGAATAATGCAGTTTTTAGTTAATATGAGTTGATCCAGTTCTAAATTTTTAATGTGCTCTCCAGCTCCTTGTTTACATGTTTTGAAAACAAAGCTTATTTTGATGCATTACTTAGAACTTCTGCACTTTCAATTTTTGGCTCTAATCAGCAAAATATTTATGAACACACACACTTTTATGCATGATAGTAGTCCCACTGACTTCACTGGGATTACTCAGGTGCATATAATTTACTGCAAGTATAAGAGTTTGCAAGAGAAGAGCTTGCTTGTTAAGAGCTACTTTGACCTCAAAAAAAAAAAAAAAGGCCAAATAAAAAACAAAAAGAAACCGAGATCTGAAAACAAGAAGTGCAGGCAAACACTGCTATCAGAATGGTTAACCAAACTTTACCTGATCATCACTTTCATCTGAAAAGGTTATTGAAGTAAGCTTGTAACTATTCTTTAATAAAAATTCATTGACTAGGAAGTTTAGAGCTCTTTTCTCAAGAGGTTTGATTGGCTCCTGGAAAAAAGAAAACAATGAAAACTGTAAATCTTATGCTCACATTCTTTGTGATTGCTATGCTACAACAGAATGTGGATTAAAGTTATTAGCTCAACTTCCGTCAGCCACTTACCTGAATTTCAGGACTTGATTTATAATTTTTTCGTTCCTGCAAAGGAACTTCATTTTCTGCAAAAAAAATAAATTTTTAAATAAAATTTACTCTCTCACACATGGAAAGATCCCAGCTACTTCTACATTGTCAAAGTAGAAAGACGAAAGAAAAGGTTTATGTACACCACCTGCAGCCTGAGTCAGGTTGGCTCGGAGGGCCTGAATGGTCTCCTTGGCTTTCCGTAGTTCAAACTCCAGGACTGGACAGGGATTTGGATTAAACACACACAGGCATCCAACCAAGGAAAGGGAAACAAAAATAAAATATAAAAAGCAAGGATGGGTGTAAAAAAAATATACAGTTTGTATTAAACAGAAAGCATGCAGTCTTTATGGAACTCATGGACACATGCAGCAGAGTTGGCCTGAAAGCAAACTGGTGAACATTTTCCATAATTATATAGTGATCTACAGTTAACCAAACTGGAAGTTCAAGCTGTCTGACAAGGAATCGCTGTAGGTTTTTAATAAAATTACTATAATATGTATCTTTATTTTGCATTAAATTGAGGAAAACATTGTGATGCTTCCATCCTTTTCTTCTCCAAATCCCATTTAAAAATATGCTGTGATATTTTGAGAAAACACAAAGGGGAGACTTTTTTAAAAGCTAGATGTTAGACACAGTGGAAGCAGTTTGTGTGGCAAAACTGACACCATTCAGAAAGCTATGGAATTATTGACTTTTGAAACTATTTAAGGTTGTTTTATAATAAAGAAATTACACATTACTATTTTGCTACTTTGAATGTATGACATGGAAACATCTCAAAAAGTTTTAATCCTACTATATTTTTTGCTACAAGATAGTTACCAAAATGTCCTTTAAAAGGTTTTTTGTAACAATTCCCATAGGGTTTCTGTTATTTTCTAGAAGTAGCTTTGGATTTTTCACTTTAACAAGAATCAACGGAGCTATTGCAACAAGTCAAATACGT
The DNA here is from genome assembly GCF_026122565.2 of Emydura macquarii macquarii. Taxonomy (NCBI): domain Eukaryota; kingdom Metazoa; phylum Chordata; order Testudines; family Chelidae; genus Emydura; species Emydura macquarii. Next base: position 926,199 of record NW_027132962.1, read on the forward strand.
TTAAATATGCATTGCTAAAAAGAAGACCTACATATCTCCTTATAGTCCTCAGAGGAAGCTTACAGTACATCATTACTTATTCCTAAACAATGTTTCCTCTGAAAGTCTTTACTTATACTAGAATTCTAGAACTAGGGTCAACTGAACTCAAGTTCAAAATTGAAGATTTAAAGAGAATAATAAAATTCAGCTGTTCAACATCTCCATTGTGAATTATCCTAACAACATTCCAATAAAGTTAGAGTAAACTAGTATTTTTTAAATGTGAGTATAGTGCTGCTACCTTGAGAGTTACAAAAATCAAGGTCATGTATACAGTAACTGCCAATTTAAAATATACTTTGAACCTTTGTAAAAGGATTTAACAGGTTTTATTTCCATAGCCATTTACATTTAAAAGTTTTGAGGGAGCTACCAGCATTCAGATACTTTACTGATTCGACTCAGCCAGGTATAGAGCGATATGTGGATTAATCTGAATATCAAATGTAGGCAACCACACTTAAACACGAAATATTCAGTTGCCTAGAAAAAAATGAAGTCTTTCAGAATTTAACTAGAAGCAATAAAACTATATACTTAAGTCAGTGGTCCCCGAACTGTGGGGCCCACCCACCTACGGGGGTGCAGAGGAACGTTTAGGGGGTGGGGGAATGCGGTGAGGCCTGGGCCAGCCCCCATGGGGGTGGGAAAGAAGCATCATGCTTCCAGTCTCACTTTGCCCCTAGACCAGCTCCACCCCAACCCCATTCAGCCCCCAGTCCTGCTCTGCCTCCAGGCCCAGCTCCACCTCCCGGCCCATTCCACCCCAACCCTGCTCCAGCCAACTCTGCCCTCATTCCCTTCCTCTCTGCCCCCAGACTAGCTCTTCCCCATCCCCAATTCCACCCCCAGCTCTGCCTTCAGCCCAAGCATCATTGCTGAGGAAGCCTTGATTATGCATTAATTGCAAGGGGGGGGGGAGGGAAGGAGGAGGTGCAGATAGATTCTGTTAATGGTAAGGGGGGGGCGTGACTGGAAAAGTTTGTGCACCACTGATTTAAGTGTTAGCTGAGATTGTCTGAAACTAGTTTAAATTTTAATACTTATGTGAGCTAATGATGATGCAACTCTGAAGTAAGAATACATTTAATATATTCTTCAATCATTGCCTGGAAACACTTTATTGGAGTATTCTGAAAGATGATAATACCGTGAAGTCAGTGTCTCATTTAATTGGCTCTTGTTTGTAAGATGTATTATTCAGTTCTAGAACAAAGTGTACAAATAATTCAGTTTCCCTGTTGGACGGTCATTAACAAGAATCTTGTCTATAGAAGAGTTCATGGAAAAAAGTTTCACTCAATTTGCATTTATCCATCAAAACTGAAGTAGTAACTACAGTACATCACATTTACTACATGAAAGTAACTAACTTATTTGATGTACAGAATTTTACTGCAGCAGTACAAAAGCACAACTGAAGATCTGATGAGAAAGTATGTAAAAGATTTCTTTAGTCAGCAATGCTGATCTGCAAACTTTTCTGTGCAACCAAGTTAGAAAGTGATTTTACTGAAAATTAGACTTTATATAATAACTAATTGTTTTTAGTACTTGCTTAAACATATGAATATCACAAGCTTATAGATAGATTCTAAATTGTATTAATTTATTCAATTTTGAAAAATATAAAAAACACGTAACTGACTGAATTTAGATAAAATAATCATTTACCAAAAAGTGAGCATGTGTTCATATTTTTGGATCTCTTTAAAATATTAATTATAAAAAATAAATTACAGAACAATTGCAGATCAGGAATGCCCTGGATCAGAATGATATAAATGTAAAAAAATACTGGTTAAAAAAAACAAAAACAAAACAAAAACCACAAACTGGAGAAACTCAGAAATCCCACTGAGGAAAACTGAAGCAGAAATAAGGTAGACATATGGCTGAAGGCATAGAAAGCCAAAAAACCCATGTCAGACAAACCCATGTCAGACGGCAAGAATTAAAATTTGAGTGAACAATTGCAATGATGCTGAAGGAATAAAACACAACCATTATGACTTTACCTGTTTGTTCCTATCAAAATAGTTTACTCTGCTGCATGTTTCTCTTTAAACAGTTTAAGATTCTGAACAAGACAAATATCTGAGGAGCATTAGCTATACAGTATGTCAAAACAGTCTCATTATATGTCACAAAATAAAACTGGACACAAGTCTCAGACTTCATTTCTTATTGTCTAATCTATTTTAGCTGACAAAATTTCAGTTTTCAGCAACTTAAATGCATTTGCCTTTTTTCTTTAAAAAAAAAAAAAAGTGTACATTTGCCTGTTTGATTTTTCTTACTCTGCATAGTTTGTAAAATGTTAGTCCAGAATATTGATTCAATTTTAAAAAGATCATTCAGAATTAACATTTTATTCGAGAGAGACAGTTAGGCACATTTCCACAAGCAGCTACATTTCATGATGTTTTGTTACTGCATTCTTTATCACACAACAGTGATCAGCACGAAAGTCAACATATGCTGAGAATTACTTCATAGTTCTTGCTAAGGAAATATTTCTTACTCTGTTCAAGAGAAAAATTGCAGCATCATATCACTGCATGATAACTTGGCAAATATTAACCACTGTATGGTATCAGTACCTATTGTCAGGGAGTTGAATTCCTTTATGATTTAAGGGCAGCAAGTAGAAATACCTGCAATGGACTCTCAGTCCATTGGACTGCTTTAAATGTCAGGCTTGATAGAACAGTTAACAGCATTTTAGGCAATTTGGAGGGAGGGTTTATCAAGAGCAATCCAGATAAGTCTGTTTGGTGTGAAATAGCTCTCAAGGAAAAAGTTAGTTTCCTCCCACTGCTGTCAGGAAAGCAGAGGGTCAGAAGCTGGAGTCCAAAAGGTGGCTAATCTCCCTACAAGAAGGTTACTCACTCTGTGCAGTAACTGAGGATCGAGATGTATGTCCTTCTGGGTGCTCCAGTGTAAGTGTGGCAGCACTCCCTGTGCCTGGGATCGGAGACCTTTGGTAGTAGTGCCCATTGGACCGCATATGCACTCCTCCAGTCTCATGCCATGAGTGGCATCTATATATAGTGCTGTATGGACCAAATGTCCCCCAGTTCCTTCTCTACTGCACAGCTTATATGTCATCTCTGAAGCAGAGGAGAGGAGAGCAGGTAGTGGCGCACACACAGGGACACACATCTCAAAGGACCTCAGTTGCTGCACAGGGTGAGTAATCTTTTCTTCTTCAAGTGATGTCCTTATGGGTGTTTCTCTGTAGGTGACTATAAAGCAGTGCTGCTAGTTGGAAAGCTTCGGAGTGGTGTTTAATGCGGAGAAGAGGACAGTGTGTCCTAGTAGGACATCTGTGGCTGCCTCATGAATAATTGCATAGTGATGGCTAAAAGTGTCCGCAGTTGCTCATGTGGCCACTTTGCAAATGTTAGCAATTGTTGAGAAAGGCAATTGAGGTGGAGAGAGAGTGAGTGGAATGTGCTCAAGTTTCAGGAAGAGGTAGTAGATTGTACAGTTGGTAGGATAGGTGAATACCTTAAGTGTTCCACTTGGAAAGGTGTTGCTGAGACATGGTTGTGTCTTTTGATCTTTTAGCCGTTGATAGGAATAAGCGTGGTGATAACCTAAAAGGTTTAATCTTGTCCAGGCTTGTCTCACATCCAAAGTGTGTAATGCTGCTTCCTCCTGGTTGTTATGCAGTTTTGGAAAGAAAGTTGATTTAGAAGAAAGGAGGGTGGTACCCTGGGCAAGAGTTTTGGATGTGGATGTAATGTAACCTTATCTTTAAGAAAAATAATGTGAGGGGGTGGCGGGGTGGTATGACATGAGCATGCCAATTTCACCTATCTGTCAGGCAGAAGTGCTTTTTTCATGGATAAATGAATATAAGAGCACATTGCTATTGATTCAACAGTGGTCTAGTAAGAGAGCACAGGACCAGGCCAGGGTCCCAAGCTGGGATCCATTACGTGAGGGTAAAGGTTCTGGAGACCCTTCAGGAATCTTTTCATGAGTGGGTGAAAGGCCGTAATGGCAGCTAAGTGGACATGAATGGAACTGGTAGATAACCCTGATCTTTTAAGATATAAAATATAGACTATGACAGCGGTAGTCAACAGGCGGATTGCAGGCCAAATCTGGACCGCCAGATACAAAGTATTTTGGGGTCCGTTCAAAAGTATTTATTTATTATTTTTTTAAAAAATTCTCAGGGGTCTGGACCTTGACCAATAAATTTGGACCTTGACAAAAAATAATTGACTACCTCTGCTCTAGGACGAGGAGCAAGGGAATGCTCATTGCACCACCGTTCATGTCAAGGCACTGGGATTGGAATCTTGTCCATTTTTGGAGGCAAGTGAGTCGAGTTGAGTCACATCTGATATTCAAGAGTATCTCTTTCACTGCCTCTCAACAGGTCATTTCTGAATCTGGAAACTATGAAGGAGCCATGCCTTCAGATGGAGGATTTAATCTGCATCATGTAAAAGGAGCTGTGGAGTCAGCTGCAGAGTGATCGGAGGACATACCATCATGCGAATAAGGTAGAGTATACCAAATCTGTCATGACCATGTTGGAGCTATAAGGATGACTTGGGGTTGGCCCCCTTGAATCTTGTAGAGTACTCTGAAAAGAAGGGGAAAGGGAGAAAAGGTGTAGAAGCAGCGAGGCATCCTATGTGAGGAGGAACACGTCTCCCAGAGATCTGTGGCCTAGCCCACTCCTGAGCAGAATTGAGGACATCAGGCATTCTCTGATGTGGAGAAGAGTTTGATGGTTGGGAATTCCCAGTGACTGAATATACGGTGTAGGGCATGCATATCCACTTGAGGTCTTGGGAGACTCTCCTGCTCAACAAGTCCACTGTGGTGTTCTGGTGTCCAGGAGGTATGTGGCTGATGTACTGATGTTGTGTTGGATACACTAGTTCTGTAATTTCAGTGCTTGTGAGCACAGAGAGTGGGAACTTGCTCTGCCCTGCCTGTTGATGTAGGGCATGCAGGTGATATCTGTCATAAGCCGTATAGTGAGATGCCTGATCAATGGCAGAAAATGTTGGCAAGCATTGCTAACTGCTTGTAACTCTAAGAGGTTGATGTGTAAGGTGGATTTGGTTAAAGAACCATCTGCCCTGCATTCTATGGGTCTGAAGGTGTGCTCTCCAACCAATTAAGGAGGCACTGATTGTTAGTGTCATGGTTGGTGCTGGTTGAAGGAAAGGGACCCCGATACCAAGATTTTTGGGTTGTGTCCACCAGAGTACTGAGTCCTTGACTATGAGAGACATGGATAGGAGTTTGTGAAGACTGTCTGTGAGATACCTAGACTATACACACCCATGCCTGCAGACAGTGCAGGTGCAACCTCGAATACCTTACCACAAAAGTGGCTGCTGTCATGTGGCTGAGCAGCTGAAGACATGTTCTCACTATGGATATGAAGTCGACTATTGCTGAGAATCTGTGAGCTGGGAGGAAAGCTCTGGCTTTTAATGGCATCCATTTGTGCCCTGATGAACTCCAGATATTGCATGAGTGATGGCTTTGATTTCTCTAGGTTTATGCAAAGGCCAAGGTTCACAAAGAAGTCTAGTGTCAGTCGTGGTGTAAAGAGTGTCAGGCTTGGATTGGGCCCTGAGGAGGTAGTCATCTAATTATGGAAACATGATTACCGAAAGGACTTTGGAGAATATTTGGGGAGGCTGTAGAGAGTACCAAAGGCAGTACCCTGTATTGGTAGTGATCTGTGCCTATGGTGAATCAGAGAAATCATCTGTGGGCAGGGTGTATTGTGATGTGAAAGTAAACGTCTTAGAGGTCGAGGGCCAAGAACCAGCCCTCCTGTTTCAGTGCTGGGATAATAGTCACGAGAGTAACCATCTCAAAACATTGCAGTTTGACTAAGATATTGAGGTTTCGTAGGTCTAGGATTGGTCTCCACTCGATGGATTTCTTTTGGATCAGAAAATAGGAGTAAAAATCCTTTCCTCTGTGTTGGAAAGGGATCGGTTCTATGGCTCCTAGTTACAGAAGGTGGTTTATTTATTCTCGTAAAACATGTTCATGAGAAGGATCCTGAAGAGGGATAGGAAGGGAGGGTGGGATAGAAAAGAATGGGATGGAATATCCTTCATTGATGATCTCTAGGCCCATTTGTCCCAAGTAATTAGTCACCATCATGGATGGAAAGGGACTAAATGGTTGCCAAACTGATGGGATGTTGACAATGGTTGTAGTGACTTGTATGGGGGAGAGGCTTCTCGGGTCCTGAACCGCAACTTCAAAATTGTTGTTTGGCTGACGCCATGTGAGAGAGTCCTTTGAGGAGTTGAGTGTCTGTGCTTCATAGGGGGTTTCTGTTGTCAATGCTGTATGTCGTACTGTCAATGAGGGGTGAACGGTGGTGGTTGGTATCTTGGGGGAGGTTGGAATTTCCCCGGTCATCACTTCAGTGCTAGTGTATAAATGTCAAGAGATGTAGAGTCACTCGAGAGTCCTTTAGGGTTTTCAGTGCATTCTGCAAATAATTTGGGGTCCTCAAAAGATATGTCCTCAACAGTGGTTTGCACCTCCTTAGGGAGTCAGAGACGTGCAGTCTCTATGGCTGTCATGATGGAACGAGCAGCTGCATCTGTGGAATCCAAGGAGGCTTGTAAAGCCGAATGGGCCAAGAGATGTCCTTCAGTTAGGAGTGCCTGGAGTTGTTACTACTTGTTGTCAAGAAGGTCCTGGCAGAATTCCTGTATATTGGAGTAATTGAGATAGTTACATTTGGACATGAGAGCCTCATAAGTGGGGATGCATAATTGGAGTGTTGCGGATAAATAAGCCTTGTAGCCAAATAGATTCAGTTGCTTTCAATTCCTGTCATAAATGGTGGATCTTGTGGCATTGGCTTTTCATGTACAGCATTGACAACCAGGGAGTTTGGAGTAGGGTGAGAAAAAATAAATTTAATGTCTTTAGTGGGGAATGTAATATTTCTTGTCTACCCACATGCAGGTTGGTGGGATGGACCTAGGCCAGATTGAGATGGGCCTCTGACAAGGAGAGCTATCTTTGCATGCAAGATATCGAGCAGTTTTTACTGTTGCTCTTTCACTTCCTTCAGAGGATTCTGGAAGGAGTCGGCTATCCTGTGAAACCGCTACTGGAAGTGTTTAAAATTGTCTCCTGACATAGGGGGTGGAGGCATGATGGCCTTTTCGGGGGAAAGAGGGAGAAATGGAGTGGTAGCGTAACCTCCTATTCCTGTTCTTCCTCGTCCGGTACCAAGAGTGGATTGGTCTCAGGTGGTCGATAGATGGCTGAGGATGGTGAGCGTGGATGTCTCTGGCTTTGTTTTAGGGAGGTTTTGAAAACTGATCTGTACGTGGCCCAGGGATCCCAGTATGGCCAATGTGGAGGGAATGGCACATCGATGGCAGTCCGCACCAGGGCCAAGTCCGGTTGCAGGCTGTGGATAGTGAAGACATGTAGATGACGTCTTCTGTGCCTGTCCCAAATATCAGGGTGGGATGGAGTAATCCTCCTCCTCTTCTTTGTCTCCTCACTGAAGAAGGGTGGTGCTGTCCCCGGAGAGGAAAATGAGCAGTGCTGGGACTCTGGAGAAGAGGACAGAGATGGAGGGAGCACGTGTCTGAGTACTGGCAACTCAGGCATACCATATCATTAGATCCTTGAACTCCTGGGGAGGAGGAAGAAGCATCATGGGCAGCACAGGACTTCTGCCTTTAGGGAGGTTGGGCATCAGTGCTTGAACCGTGGCCTCTCCCCTTCTGAAGGCCCCGTCCTAGGCCCAACTCCCACTCAGCCCTCTCTCCCAAGGCTCCCCCTGGATGAGTAGCAAAACCTGTTAGCCCTGGGGCCAGCTCCCTGCAGCCAGATGCGTCTCAAGGGCTGGCTGGGCCGTGGGGAACCACCTGGCTCCTGAGCCCTCTTCACTGGGTCCCTAGCCTCCTGCTGGTCTCACACCCAGGCCTGCTGGCTACAGACCTTTGGAGTCCCCAGGCAGAGCTTGCCAAGCCTCGCTGGCCACGGGAGTGCACTGGGTGCTCCATGGCGATGCGTCCCAGAGTGGCTCCTGGGCCAAGAGCAGCAGCTGGGACAGGGGGAAGGACCTAGTGGCAGCCTAGAGACTCCCAGCTCACCTGGCAGTAGCACTCACTGCTCAGCCCCTCACCATGTGCGTCTTCTCCAGGCTCTGCTTGGGATCAGCCTCCGGCCCCACTGAGGGGATAGAGACTGTGATCATTGCACTGCTGGCCATGCCGGGGAGCCCGTTCCATTCATTGTTGCCCTGACCTGTCCGCAGCACTTGGGGGAGAAGGGAGGGTGCCAGAGCATGCTGCCAGACCCACTTGGACTGGCTGGTGGGGAGCACTGCTGCTGGGGTAGGTGGAGGAGTTCTTTGGACTGCCACTGGGTCCTTCCCTCAGTTCCAAGTCACTGCTCCCAGCCCCCGTGGCCTAAGGGCCACTCCAGGGCGCGTTGCCATGGAGCACCTGCACCGGGCTACGTGCCCACGCACAGCCCTGCAGCCGGGGGTTTGGTGAGCACTGCCTGGGGCTTCCAATGAGTCTAGAGATGCTGGGCCCAGGTGTGAGGCTGGCAGGAAGATGGGGGGGCGGCCCGACAAGGAGGACTCCGGAGCCCGTTGGTCCCCTGCAGGCTCAGCCAGCCCTAGTGATGCACCTGGCTGCAGGAAGCTGGCCCTGCTGCTAATGGAGTTTGCACTGCTCATCCAGGGGGGAGTCTCAGGGGAGAGAGTCAAGCAGGACTGCCTAGTGCACAGCAGGGATGGAGCATGGGTGGAGCAGGAGCTTCCAGCAGCAGCTCTTTAGGAAAGCTTAGCCTCCCCCAGCCTATTATACCCACTGCCCATGAGGAGTATCTTTGGCACCAGCAGTTGCATTGGTGCCAAGAAAGAGGTGCATTCTCTGGAACAACCAGCAGATGGAGTCAAGGACTTACTCATTGCTAAGAGCTTACTCGATGCCGTAAGTTTAGTTGGTGCACCATTTTTGATGGTATCACACGGGGTTCCCCAGTGCCAAGAGACAGCGCGGTCACCTGTAGGTCCATCTGTTTAGGGTCTTTAAACTTCTCTTTAATTCTGGTACCGAAGGTACTGGGACAGTCATGGGAGCTGTGTCTCATCCCCGAAGAAGTCGAGGCTACTGATCTGCTGTCAGGCGGTTCCTCAGAGGCTGATGAAGTAACCCATTTCTTCCCATAAGCATGGGAAAGGGAGAATTTGCTCTTGGAAGGGCGCGGCGAGTGAGGGTTAGTGAACAACCTAGTGGGAGCATGAGAACTGCATGAGGAAAGTGTCTGGACCATGGCCCGAGCTGGTCACAGGAAACTCTCCATGAAAAGTGACAGCCGAATGTCTCCGTCCTTTTTGGCTCTGGCAGTCAAGTTGTGACAATGGGTGCACTTTTGTGGGCTGTGCCCCTCTCTCAGGCAGTAGACGCAATGTGGGTGGCCATTGTGTACTGGGAAGGCCTCATGGCAGGAAACACTCCTCTTAAAGCCGGGTGATCCAGGCATAGAGGTGAGGAAGAAAACTTCCTGGGTGGAAAGGATGGGAAGAGGGAAATGGAATCTTAAGCTAAGAACTCACGGGAAGGCAAGGAGGGAAATTTTTTTTTTTTTTGGTGAAAAGAGGACGATAAAGAAAATGAGTTATTAATAAACTAAACTAAGGTAAGCTAACAGTTAAGGGCACTATCTAATGGTTCAGAGGACAGAAGGGCTCTGCTCCAGATTCCGTCCTAGACCAAAGGCGGTCAAGAAGGAACTGGGGAGGAGAGGGGGATGTTGGACTGCACAGCGCTATATACAGATGCCGCTCACTGCATGAGACGGGGAGAAGCGCATATGCAGTTTAATGGGCACTGCTACCGAAGGTCTCTGATCCCAGGCACAGGAGGTGCTGCAGTACCTACAGTGGAGCATCCATAGGGACATCACTTGAAGAACAATCAATGGTTTCTGTAGTCTATTCAGCTTCCAAATAAGGAAGACAAAACTACCCAAGTAGAATTTGCTTCATGACACTTGGGGTTGCTTGTTTCTCCTCAAAGGAAGAAGAGCTCAGATTGCTTCAGCTGCCTTAGGAAAGCACTGAGCCTGCATTACTGAAGTTGAACCTTCCAAGTAAGTGACTAAGGATCTAAAGTTAAAATTTTCAGAAGAGATCAGTTATTTTCAATGTCTCAGTTTGTGGGTGCCTAACCTGAGACACATTAAAGAGGCTTGATTTTCAAGGTTGGTTGGCTCAACATTTTCTAAAAAACAATGCTTCTTTAAGAATCTCAAAATAATTAGATACTTGAGAATCTTGACCTAAGGCTGAGAACTCCAGTTTAAAATACTCTGCAAGTAAGGGTCAAAGCCTACTTCTGAGAGGGCATGGGGACAGGAAGTAAGAGTGTAGGGCTATGTTATGTTAGTAATCTTCCCTCTGGACCAAGAAAATAAAGTAGTTGCAATAAATATCTCTACTATAAAACCAGCTTTAGTACCTGGTTGTTGGAGAGCCACTGGACCAAATACACGCTTGCAAGTAGTACAACTGCTGTTACTTCAGTGGAATTTTTCATACCTCTCTGAATCAGAGTTTGTCAGTCTTTTTCCATAGTACTGCATAAATGACAGTGTAAAGGCAGTTACTATGAAGATGTGTGTCTCTATTCCTTTCAAACTGTATCTTCTGAAGTCATTATGTGTTTTCAGTGTTATTGTAGTTGTGTGGTCCCAGGATATTAGAGAAAGTGGGTTATACCTACTTGGAGCTCTTCTTCAGAGGCAGGGAAAGGTACTCAGAATGTCATGCTAAACAGCCTGTTCCACCTTGTATTTAGCTGTAAGTAATTAACACATACTGTATGACACCATTACCTCTATGGTAATGGGATTACTGGAACAAGCCTATAGATGTGGGGAGGAAGGGAAAGCCAGACAGAGAAAAGAGTGATGGTGGAGGGAAGACTGGAACTGACAGATCTGACAGTGGAGATTGATTTTTCGAGTTAGTTCATATTCATTAAATACACAAATCAGGACATCACATGCCTATAATTTCCAGATCTACGGTTTTAGTAGATATGGGGTTAGTAGTTATTGGATGAGTTTTTCAAACTCTAATTCATATAATTTCAAAATAACTATAATAATTCTATACCACAGAGTGAATTTAAGATTAAGCAGAAGCCTCTTAGGTTCCATTCTATTAATAAAGGATGCTATAGGTTTTTGACTGAAAGTTTGTATTCTTTATTATTCTGTAGGAATGAAACCCATTTTAATTAGCTTGTTATTTTACCATAATGAATGTTAAGGGGAGGAATATTAAACCACATCAGCTCTTCAACATTAGCTTTTATTAATTTTTTTTCCATTTAACTCAGCTCTTAAACTATGAACTATGCTGGTTTTAGATTAAAGAAAAATTAAGTATCCAGTTGAATGAATTTTCCAGCAAAATGGGTCAGCTTTTGGCAATTTTCACCTAATACCACAAATTTTAAGGACAAACGAATTTTGGATCACTCTTTTTAGATTGCTTACATACATATATAGATAATTTCTGATACCCAGATCTTCATGTATTATATAATATCAGGGGGTCCAGGTAGCAAAATAAAATTTCTTAAAGTTGTAATTTGGTTTGTCATGCGTAGCCACATATCCAGGCTGATGAATTTTCAGGTTTTACATCATTTTGCCCTCAAAGAGATGAAGATGAAAAAATTCAACCGTAGTACAGGTCCACTTAGATCCTCTTGACCAGATTCCCCAGATGACAAGCTCTGAAGGAAAAAACCCTATGAAACTCTTCCCCCTTATCCATTTTAACTACAGATGGGAGCAAAGGGACTGGCAGATCTGAAATGCATAAATCCATTCTCTTTTCTGCTTACACAATTCTCCTACGTGGACTGAACATCAATACTGAGAACTGGAAGAGATAAATATAAGCAGATGCCTTGAACTATTATTATAAAAAGCCTGAAAATAAGGCCAGTGCTGTATATAATAGCAAGAAGAGCAATACAAGGCCTTCCGTTTGTCAGTTATCAAATACTTTGCCACAGTGTTTTTCAATGAGTAAAGTAAAATATGTTCTAACAGTGACTGGCCATGACACAATTTTGTTTTTACAACTAACTCAGGACCAATTTATATCAGCTACTGATAAGTACAATGGCTTATTTCCTTACCACTTTCAAGGGGGACAATACTAAAATCAGAAATTATGGGTTCTATCCATAGAAATATTTCAAGGGGAGGATAGCAGTATGAAAAGGTAGTTAATTCCAAGAGCAAGCATGAACTATTAAAAGGAACCATGCATATCAGATTATGTCCTCACTTCTTCCCAAAAGGCTGAAATTCAAACTCCTAAGAGCACTATCATATCAAAGCGTCTCCTTAGACGAGAGAAGAAAAAGTGAGAGAAAAAGCAAGAGGAAAATAAGAAAGAGGGATTAAGTTAGTCAAGTTTATTTTGCAAATATAAAAACAGGCTGTCTTTGCAAGTAGGAGGGTCTTTAAGTGCTACAATTGTAGCCCAGATTTGATTTGTTTAAAGTGACACTGGAAATTTAAAAAAAGAAAAGTCTGGTGCCAGAAACAGTTCTCCTCCATGTTGGAATAACACTTAAGATCACTATAAGAGATTGAAAATAGAATTTTCTTCTTTGGTTTACTTTGTGTGTTTGACAGAACTGTGCATTGCTCTGTGTAGCTCGAAAACTTGTCTCTCTCACCAATAGAAGTTGGTCCACCCACTTTGTCTCTGTCTCTCTAATATACTGGGACATACACAGCTAAAACAACACTGAATGCCGTACAGGCAGTCAGTTTATCATTTAGGTGGATCATTCACACAGCAACAGGGGGAAGAGATTTGTGCTGCCTTTACCTAGACTAGAATTCAAACTCACTGGATCTTTTGAAGGCTTTAAATGGTCTTAGCCACAAAGAAGTAGTATTCAAACTTGACCTGATTCAATATTCTTTAATATTCTGTTTAACAAGTTGGTTGTTGAATTCTGCACCAGTTTCGGTTTCTGGACAAATTCAACACTCTTCTGAGCAGCACACTGAGACTGGTAGACCAGATGCCAGTTCATGTCAAGGTCTCAAGTTAACACTATCAAATACATAGCTGGAAACCAGTCTTACTCACCAGTGTGATAGTACTGCTAAAACAGGTATTAGGCTTGTAACAATGTGTTTAGACTTTATGAAAAGCTTGTAAATTGCTGCATGCATTAATCTCGCTTAATATATCTGTAACCCATGCTACATGGTAGTACTTGGTTTGGTAACTGTAAAAATGTTTGCTTTGAAAATAAAAATCTAATCAGGAAAGACGCATTACTAAGTGTGAAATACTAGTTCACCACAAGAGGTTATATCTCCTCCCCAACAAAAGAATGTCTACGGACATCAGACAAGTCATTGTGGACAAAAGACTTGTTGATTGCTTTTCCTACAGCCCTGAAGAGATTGTGTGTCCAAGCCTTTGTCCTGTCACAGCTTGAACACTGGCAGAAAGGAATAAAAATCCCTGTTAAGGAGAATTTATTATTCCTGTGCTGCTTGAACTCTGAAGGGCAAGTATTTCTAAGGACAAGCAAGGTGTCCTCAGCTGTTTTGACTGGGTTAGCCCTAAAGGTATACAGAGTCTGCTTACTATAGAAGTTTTTAATCACCTTTTGAAACCTGACTAACTCATTTGTGTCCATACCTGCTTTAATCTTGTAAATAACTTCTCTCTTTTTCCTAGTTAAATAAGCCTTTAGTTTGTTTGTTACAGGATTGGCTATAAGCATTGCTCTTGGCTTGAGATCTGAGTACAACTGACCTAGAGTAAGTGATCCATATTTGGGGTTGGGAGTAACTTGAATATTATTGAAAAGCTCCAGAGGGGTAGCTGTGTTAGTCTGTATACAGCAAAAACACTTTCAGAAATTAAATTTGTTAGTCTTTAAAGTGCTACAGGACTCTCGTTTTTGATTACTATTGTGATTTTTGGAGTAAAGCAACCATCTATCACAAAGTCAAGCTTGCCTGGGTGGCAAGATAGACTGGAATGCCAGGGGACCATCTGTGACTCCATGGTAAGACTGTTATAGTGCTTTAGGAGTTTACACTTATTACTCGCTTGGTGAAATCTAATTATAGAACATACAACCAGTTTGGGGTTTTCACCCTGCTTCTTGACAGTCTGTCCTAAGGTTGGCACTCACTGTCATGAGCTACTCCAGACAGTGTGACGCACAAAGTAGTCTAATTCCAAAGTAAAAAGACAGTAACATGGTTCACATCCAAGAGAAGCTGTTGAAACCCGTATGTAAAAAAGAAAAGTAATCTTGGCCATTGCTGCGCTATGATCATGTAACTGCAGCTGGGCCTTCTATTAAGCCTCTAAATTGCAAACAACAAAAGACAGAAACACATCCTAAAAGGGACAACTATGTGAGCCATTTCTTATGGCTTCCCTCATCTAGCATCTTGTGATTAGAGAAAAGAGCAGTTATCAAAAAAAAACCATTACAGTTAAAGTTGGGAGCAAAGAAGCCTCTCAAATATATGTTTTTGGAATGCTTATCTGGATATAGTTTACGCTGACGGGAAGTGCCTACTGGATAATTAAACACGGATCCTTAGTTTCATAAGGCTGCTGTGGCCAGGTAAGTTTAATTAATTAGCTCATCTGCCAAGTCCAGCTTTGAAAGGGCAAATCAGATTAATTCTGTACTATTGTATAGTTCAGACAACAGTAACAAGAAAATCATCTAGTGATAGATTACAGGAGAAAACTGCATTTTAAGCATATATTTTAGCCTTCACCATTATTCAAATTATTCAAATGAGGCTTACACTCTTGAAAGTGATGCACACATCATAGTTGCTACAATGTGCCTCAGTGATTTGTTATTTCAAGTCTCTTATTTTACAAGTAAACATACCTGCTGGCAGTGTAAATGCTGAATCTGAAAATCTAGCTCCCCCCCGTCTCATGCAACACCAATAAAGATTTTGCGACCAGAATCTAATTAAAAGGGTGATTTTGTGCAGGACCAAAAATAATCCAGCTCACTTTCTCAAAGCTATATTGGCTCTGCATTACAGACAGAAGATGATATTGGTCACTTAATGCAAGTGGATACTGAATACTTGGGGAGAGCAGATCTGTTTATTAAAAGAATTGCCATTTTTATATGGTCCGTTTCCTTACCACGACACTTAGGCTATGTCTACATTAGCATTTTTGTCAGTAAAACTTCTGTTGGTCAGGGATATGAAAAAAACACACCCGACCAATAAGTTTCACCAACAGAAATACCGGTGTGGACAGCACTGTGTTGGCAGGAGGACTCTCCCTCCCACTGACACAGCTACCGCTGCTCATTGGGGGTGGGGGGGTGGTTTAATTATGCCTACAGGACAGCTGTCCAGCTGTAAGCTCTCTAGTGTAGACAAGCCTTAGTGTCTACAGCACTGGGTAGCAGAAGAGTGGAGTCTTCTTGTATAACAGTTGTCTGGGAATTAAAAAAGCCAGCAAGGGAATTTATGGCCAGCATGCTTCCTGGGCTTATAGTGACAGTAGCTGTCTAGTAACTTACTAGTCCACCTGTTAGCGACCAATTAAAGCAGGAATAATTACCAGTAAGCAATGGTTGCTCTCATAGTGCATCATGTTTTGACAGTCTTCAAGTACCCCTGTGGTTGTGGCAAACAATATATTGGGGAGATGGCAGTACAGCATAGAATCTCATGTATTATGAGTACTAGGCATTAAGAGGGAAATATTTTGCTCCTCTTCATTCCTAAAATTATTTAACATTGGTATTTCGTGTGAGCTAACTGAAAGATGATATGGAATAAACGTGCTGTAGTTAAAGATTTCACTGGAGTGTAGTTTAACATGTTCTTGGAGAGGAAAGATGCAATTTATAAACGTTGCTGCCAAAAGATCCATGAAGCCATATGGTATCCCTAGTATTCTAGGATTCCCATCCCACACAAAAGCCTACTCACCTGCTACTCGTTCGTCTGTCTCCCTGTTTCCATCATCAGAGTATCTTGCAAAGTCTAAGGAATCAAGGGTACTAATGCTTCCAGCTCGATCTACAAGAGGTGAAACAGGATTTTAACAATCTATAAACTAAAATTCCTAAAAATTACAATAGTTCAGACAATGTAAAAAAAAAGATTTCCATGAGTGTCAGTAATTTTGAAATAAAGGATTACTCAAGTATTGCTTATGGTTAAATCTTTATTTTTTTTAAAACCTTCACACTTGTAAAATAATTAATATCATAATGAAACAAGATATTTAATAACTTAAAAAAAGCACTGTAGCAAGACTATCCTGACTATATGGAAAACATTATAACAGTGGGGAAAAAAAGTCACATTCTTGTGTTCATTAAAGCATGTCAGGAGAACACAATTCTCTTAGTTACACAGCAAACCTTCCCCTTCCTTTTTCCATCAGATACCACAGAGGTTTTTTTTATTTATGTCCTTTTGCTGTTACATAGATAATCTAATAACTGCGTAATGATTTCAAGAAAACCAGCTTGGTTCTCATTAGAAATTTTAGTTTCTAATGAGATGCAGGACTGTGGCTGCCAGAATCCTTTACTTTATTCCCTGTTCTAACATTTTAAGGCAGGTTAACAGACATACTGCAATCAGAAGAAATGCTTCTCTGACAACTACTCATATTAGCCATAAACTATTAGGAGGCACAACCACAATGCGGCACGTCTTCAATGAATGCTTGGCAAAACTAAGCCGAAAGCTAGTTTAGTATATGACATTCTAGTTACAAAACCAAAATATTTTATAGCTCACAAACCTTATTTGTATGATGAATGAAGTTAAACCCATAATCAAGGAACAAGGCTATAAAATAAGCATTTGATTCCTTTTTTGCTGTTTTAGGTACAGTACGTATGCCTTCTAAAAAACAAAATATATTTGAATGAGTGGAAATGTGTGACCAAGATTTAATGCAACATCAATCTGAAGTACACATTTATTTCTTTTTAAAAGAGCACATGGCAATTATTCAGACTGTGGTAGCACGCAAAATGTATGAGGTGCTTTCAAAACACAAAGGAAGACACAGCTGAATAGTTTTTTTTTCTGAATAGCCCGATAATGTCAAAGAAGACAAAAGCTAAGTGTGCTTCTGGCTAGTTTTGTGTAAAAGTTTATTTTAGCTATCTAACTATAGTTGATATTAATGCAATGCAAACAGCAGGTTCCAAATCTCTACTTGTCAGAAGATTCAACATAACAATCATGGAGACAGTGAAGAATTATCTTGTACCTGTAATCGAAAAACCTTGCAACTGATTAAAGGTATGAACTGAGACTTAGGACTTGTCTATACAGAACAGCAATGCACACTACAGAGGTGTGATTTCAAAAGTGCACTGCGCTGTGCATTAATTGGTCTGTGTAGAACCCTGTTGATGCATACTAAAAGTTCCTTAGTGCAGTTTAATATGTACTACCTTAAAATGTACCAGGGAACTTTTAGTGACCACCAGCAGGGTCTACATGGACCAAGTAGTATGCAAGACATTCCAGTGCTTTAAAAATCACATTGCTATAGTGTGTGTGTGGTGGTGGGGGGGGGGGGGGGGGAGGGGGGGCACATCTTGGCTTATCTTTCAGTCATCTTCTTGTAAACATATGCCAATTTAAACTTGTCAATGTTTTCCCACTCTGATGCTGTTAATACTACTAGTCTAACAGTCACTCAGGTTCATAATTTCGCTTCTATCCCTGCATTTGCGATTTTAAGGTATGCCTATGCTGCAATGTAAGCCCAGGGTTAGTAGAATTCAAGTTAGCAGAACCTAGGTTTGTTAAGTATAGATACTCAAGCCCTAGGTTATTTGTAACATCAGGTTGGGAATTGTTGAACCCTGGTCCCAACCTGGTCCCAACCTGGGGCTCCAGCTTCTACACTGCATTATGCGGGCCAAGTCCAACCATCCACATCCCAGACTTCCTAGCACCCTCCCAAAATGTGGCCGCTCTAGCCCTTTGTTTGTGGTGCAGTGTGGGAAAACCCTAACTGAGTTACTGAAATCATGGTTTAAAGACTTCAGGTTCCAGAGAATCCATCATTTGCACTAGTTTAAATCTGCAATTGACCCATGCCACATGCTGCAGAGGACAGTGAAAACCCCCCCAGCATCTCTGCCAATCTGAGCCAGGAGAAATTTCTTTCCAATCCCAAATATGGTGATCAGTTACAGCTGCTTGGGGAGGCGATGACCCTACAACAATTGAAATAGCCCTTCCATCAGAGTAAGCTACATCTACACTACAGGGTTGCACTGGCATAGTTACAGCTATCCTGGTGCAGTCCCTGGACCATAGACCCTGAGTAGTGAAACAGAGAATTTCACAACAGCAGAAAAAAACAGTTGAGAGAATTTACTGAATGGAATTGGTGTTAACAGCTTGTACTTGTTAGTAGATTTAACAACATAACTCATAATATTGCCATAATCTGAACTGATCTTTGGAAAACATACACAAATTTCACTTTAGGGGAGGGGAGCAGAAAGGAGCCACCTAAAGTCTGTGGAGGTGGACAAGGTTCAGGAATTGGAAATGGAATTTTATGTAAACTTAATATGCCTCAGTTGGTATTGCAGTGGTTCTGCAGTGAAAACTATGGGTGCTAAATTATTTTTAGTTTGCTTACATGTGAGCACTGTTGCTTACATGTGAGCACAGTGAAAACCAAAGGACTGTAAAGGGTAACTTTGTATAACATTTAAGGGAGGCCCTTAGTGGTGGAATAGCCTTAGCTCTGCATTCATGTAAGTATCTTTATTAACAATTTGGAAACAGCAGGATTGTTGCAAAGAATGTCAAGTTCTGCATTTCTAATCATACCATTGTTTCTAGGTTTACAGCTGTAGCCTAAGGCATTGTTGCTGCCTGAAAAAAGGAGAGGATACTATTGTGGCAATGTAAGAAACACCAATCATTTGAATGTTAATTGTCTTTAGGAGTTCTATTTGGCCAGTTTCAGGTGAAGCCAGAGAAAATTTCTGAAAACTCAAAAGTTACCATCTTTTTATGGTCATCATTAAAGGAACTATTCCACTGAACTAATATCCTGAACTGTGGGCCACGGGCTACCAGTGGTTTGCAAAATACTTGCCGGTGAACCATGGATAGGTCACTGGCCACAGGCAACAAGGTGTCTTTTCTAGCTGCTATTTTGCATTAAAAAAACCCTCAAATTATTATTTTCCTAATAGTACTCTTTCCATACAACATTGACTGGGCTCCTCTGAGCTGAAAAATTTCTTATTTATTAAAAGAAATGTGAAAAAAACTTCCATTGCATAATTATCCTTTGGCTCATTAAATGGATACCTTTGTTCAGTAAGTAAAAGGTTGTTGAGGCCCCTCAATCTTATTATATACACATGCTTATTATAAAGACTTGCCTCATTCCATACAAATGGACTCAGACTGCAGAAGAGACGCATCTGCACATTAAATGAGACATTCCACCCAACTTTCTAATGTACTCAGTCACATTACCAATAAAACACTGAGACTGTAAGAAAATGAGAAATTCACTTAACTTGCATAATGTGAGAGTCCGTAAAATATATCCAGTTGTGATTTAAACAAAATCAATGCAGGACCAAAGTTCCTTTTTAACTCTAATAATCTGGCCAAGTTGAAACAGATTTTTCAATGGCTCACCACACAAGTGACTTAGGCCTGGTCTACAAGTTTAGATTGACTTAGCTAGGTCACTTGGATGTGAAAATTCACATCCCTGAAAGGCCTAATTAAGCTGCCCTAACACCCAAGGTAGACACAGCAAGGTCAATGGAACAATTCTTCCCTCAACCTAGCTACTGACTCTAAGAGGGGTGGATTAATTATAGCAATGGACAATCCCCTTCCACGGCTGTAGCGAGTGTCTGCATTATGGTGCTAGAGCAGCACAGCTACAGCACAACAGACAAGCAACTATAGTGTAGACATAGCTTTAGAGACTCAGGACTAGTCTACACTACAGACCTATATTGGTATTCCTACGTCGCTCAGGGGTGTGAAGTGACATAGTTATACTACGTAACCCCATTTAGACAGCACTATGTTGGCTGGACTATGTCCAGTCGAAATAGCTACCGTGTCTCAAGGATCTGGATTAACTGTGCCATCGGGTGACCCCTCTCCTGTTGGCTTAAAGCATCTTCAGTAAAGCGATACAGAGGTGCAGCTGCACTGGTGCAGCTGTGCTTATGCAGCGTTTTAAGTATAGACTTTCCCTCAATTTCTACATCAAATTTAAAAATTTTATTGAAGATATGTTTAAAAAGTTATGGTACAGAGTTTAAACGAAATAGTTATGGGACATCCAGGCATAATGTACAGATTATCAGTGGGTACAGAGTTTGGTTGGGAGTCTGGTAGTACAATGAGGGGATAATCTGTGGTATCCTGGATGGGGGAGTAATAGTTTTGACAATTAAGAATACAAGTGATTGGTAATTAGGGAAAACCACTTATTGCAGGGGTTACATAGGATGCGGTTAATGGGGAGTAGGTATGTCCGTAATAGTGGATTGTCCCTCATTGAGTCAGCTAAGTGGTTAAGTTAGTCCATTAAGCTATAAATTCCTCGCGGTAGTGCTCCAGCTCACTCGTCCCGGTACTGTCTGTGCCTGGTGATGTGCTTAATATAAATCTCTCTCGACCACCAGATTGCGTTGGACACCATGAGGCGCCGCATCAGCCAGCATAGCGCCGACCGACACCGCAGGCCCACAGCACACACTCGTTGCGGGGATCCCAAGCGCCCAGGGCCCCGACGATCAGGGCATGGGTCTGACCCTCGTAGCCCTTTGCTCTCAGGGTGTCGGCCGAGGGCCGTATTTCTCCTCCTTACAAGCTCGGGCTGCGTGAAAGACCGGGGTCCTGTTTTCGAAGGGGCTGTGAAGTCCACCATGATGATCTTCTTCCGGTCCTCGTTGGTAATGACGATGTCCGGCCTCAGAGGGCTGTCAGATCCGGGGACGGTGGAGTTCATGGTCACTTTTCCCCAGTGAGCCGGGATGGCTTTCATGAGTTGGCTCTGGACTGCGTTGTGCTGCAGCTGCCAGGCTCTGGTGTGGGGCTTGCAGCTGCAGAGGACGTAGGGCAAGGCTTCGTTGCTGTACCCACACTTTCTGCAGCGTTTGTCTCGGTTCCCGTGGCGGATGGCCCCGTTCAGCGGGAGGCAGTTGAGTCGGGCACGGTGGATGAACCGCCAGTCCGTGAATCAGGTGAAACCGCCCCCTGACAGAAAGTGGTTGTTGGCTATGGTTTGGCTATGTCTAAACCACTACTGCTGTGGTAAGTCAGGACTCTCCTGTCGCTGTAGTTAATCCACCTCCTTGGGATATGGTATCTAGGTAGACAGAAGAATTCTTCCACTGACCCAGCGCTGTCTACACCAGGGGTTAGGTTAGCTGAGCAATGTAGCTGTATTAACCTAACTTTTTAGTGTAGGCCTGGCCTAAGGCATTATCCTAAAAAAACCCTCTTATTCCTCTCTAATCTTTTTTAGCAACTTCTAGAGAATTTAGTCTCAACACACTGAAGGTCAGGAAAGGAAATCTAAATCTAGTATCCACCCATACTTGGCTCTGCTCTAACTCAGATCTTTTGCAAGTGACGCCACCTGAGTCACCTGGTCTACACTTGGACATTAGATCTACCTATTTACTTTGTTCAGGGCTATGAAAAGTTGTGTGTCCTGAGCACTGTAGTTAGGTTGACCTAACCACCAGTGTGGATGACCTAGGCCTCACTACCACATCTTGGAACGGTGCATTAACTCTAGCTGGTCTGCGTTGAAAGGTTACATCTATACAGATATGTGTCTCAGAGGTTTGAAAACAGGATTAAAAAGAAAACTAGATAAGTTCATGGAGGATAGGTCCAACACTGGCTATTAGCTAGGATTGACAGGAGTGCAAAACTATGCTCTGGGGGGTCCCTAGCCTCTGTTTGCCAGAAGTTGGGAATGGGCAACAGGGGGATGGATCGCTTGATGATTACCTGTTCTCTTCCTTCCCTCTGAAGCACCTGGAATTAGCCCAAATCAGAAGGTGGGATACTGAGCTAGATGGACCATTGGTCTGACCCAGTATGGCCATTGTTATGTTATACTCTTATGAAAAATTCCCACCCTGGGAGACGTAGTTAAGATGATCTAACCTCAAGTGTAGACTTTGCTAGGTCAATGGAAGAATTCTTCTATCAACCTAGCTACTACCTCTCAGGGAGGTGGATTACCTATAGCGACAGAAGAACCCCTCCTGTCACTGTATTAAGTGTCTACATCAACGTGTTGCAGTGGCACAGTGGCAGCTGTGCTGCTGTAGCGTTTTACATGCAAACATAGCCTACATTGACAGAAAATCCCTTCAGTCAACATAGGAGGCATCTATACTACAACATTACAGCGGCATGGCTGCAACACCATAGATGTGCTGCTGTAATGTAGACATAGTCTAGAATTACCATCTTGGTGGAAACCCCATATTTGGACGTTACAGGGAAGGGCTAGGCTTCTCATCATCTTTCCCTACATGTCAGTAGGGAAGCTGCCCATGCTTATCTTACTGGATCAGACTCATGGTCCATCTAGTCTAGTATCCTATCTCCAAAGTACCCAGATTTAATGTTAACAAAGCAATGAGAGTATTAAATCAATCAAGTAATCAGACTAGTTAGATTTCTAAAACGGGCACTTTGTAATCAGATAAAAGTGAATTTAGTATCTATGCTAGTATGTGGCACTGAAGCACAGGTCTCTGAAAAACCCGCTAATCTTGTCAAGAAAGAATATAGGATTGCAGCTCTCACTTGTCGAAAGCAAACTAGAATGCCTTAAATATTTCAAACATAATATTCAAAAACAATAGTACAATAACTGGGGTGTAATTATATAAGTTGAGATATAATCATTTATTAGTTTGCTTCTTAAAATAAGAGGCCGTACAAGCTCACAAATGTAATTTTTGGATGGGTGAAGATATTAAATGATACCCCATAAACCATTTCCAAAGTTTAAGTCTACAACATGCCTTTGTGCCAGTAATGTTATTTGTGAAAATAGATCATGCAGCCTAATGCAAGGTGCCCCAATAATTGGGAGGCACCCTGCACACACAATGGATATTCTGTTGAAACAGAACTAGAGCATTTGTACATATCATCCAAGTTCCTATTAACCACAAACACTTTCATCCCTTCCATTCAATAACAAGATTTCAGTAAGTCACACATTAAGAGAGAGGAAACCAATTCTGCATACAGAATTCATCTAATCTTTTAGCTAGCTTAAGATTTGTGTTTTAGACCCCATGTCTTCACCATGACAATCTTGATGAAAAGCAAGTGAGTATTTTATGTAAATAACGCAAGCATACTTTCATATTTCAATATAAAATCATCAGTTCATCCATAAATAAAGGCAGTCAGTGATTCTTAGCATCAGTAAGATTTATGCCAACTTCCCAAACATGATCTTTGCCTACCTTCCTCAAAACAAATAAGCAAACCCACTCAACATTGATGATACACATTTTCCTCCAAAACACTTTGGTGAGATGACTGGCTATAGACAACTGTGCTCTCTAAACCTCTGGTATTAATTATGGAAGACATTGCACTCTTGATTCAACTGCTAAGACCTGTAAAACTTAAGAAACAACATATTTTGAATACCCTAGTAATTTCATTGTGTTGATAGGGTCAATACATTGACCTTGTAATAGTCAACTTTTGACAGGTCATGTTGGAAATTATAGACTTTAGGCACATCAGTCATAAGCTAAAATATATTTCCTCCTATCCCTGGTCCAAGGAAAACTCACTCCCAGTGGGAATCATGAGTGTGTGATCTGTCTCATGTGTTCGATCAGAAAAAACAAACATGACAATGGGCTAGAATTAAAGCAGAAATGCCTCCCCCCCCACAAAAACGGTCCTCAAATTTAGTCACACACAACTCAAAATAAGATGATTTCTAAACTAACATGGTTCGAGATCTTCTACTGAGTGCTGCTGATACTACACTAGAAAATACAAGAGCGTGGCTTTAACAAAGCTGTACCACGAGCACGCCCCCTATATACTCCGCTACTTCATCCCCCCAGGGGAAGTGGGATCACTGCTTAGCTTGCACTGTTTGTAGATTCTTTCCCAGTCTCAAGCAGCGCTCTGTCCCTCCCACCCTGCCCCTTCTGCGCAGCATCCACTCCTTATACAAACGCCCAGACCAGCTAACAAGTACAAGCTCCCCTATCTCCCCCATACACATCCGAGACCGTCCCCTGTGCACGTCAACATCCCACCCCCGTCCCGCACATACCCTCCCAGACGCACCGAGGTTCGGCCGCTACACTCCCCATCGCACCCCTCCCACCGTCATCTCTCGCCCCTAGAGGCCCGCCACTGCCGCAGGGTTGCCGGTGCGGCGGCCGCACGGCGACACTTCCTTCGTCCCAGTGGCGAACGGGGTCACTTACTGAGCTGCCCGGGGCCTGGCTCCTTGCCGCCGGCCGCTGCTCCCCAGGGCGCCGCGCCGGCCGCTGCCCCCAGGCCGGAGGCTCCCCCCGCCGGCGGGGTGCCGCTCTGCCGCTCGAAATTGCCCGGGTTGGAGAAGTAGTCGCGCAGGCGGGGCAGCTCGCGGCCGCTCTCCAGCAGCTCCGTGTGCAGCTCCAGCGCCGTCAGCAGGAACTGGTCCCGCAGCAGCTGCGCCGCCAGCGCGTCCACGGGCACCCGAGGCGGCTCCCCCGCGCCGGGCCCGGCCCAGCCAGCCTCTCCGGGGGCTGCCGCCCGCAGACCCGGCAGCGCCCCGGCGCCCCCCATCGCCGCCGCCGCCTCCTCCTGCTGCGGGGAGAGCGGGCCTCCCGGGCCGGGCTCGCAGCTGCTGCCGCCGCCGCCGCCGGCTCTCGTCTCCTCCGGCTCATCCTCCTCCGAGTCGCTGAGGAACGGGTTCACGCTGCTGCCCCCGCCCGGCGCCGCCATCTTACGGAGCGACACGGGTCGCGGAGCCGCCCCGCTAGCCCAGCGACGCCCCCCGGCTCCTGCTGCCGCTGCCGCCGCGCCGCCTCCTCAACCCCGCGCCTCCGGGACCAGGACCGGGACCAGCCACTACTACGGACAGCGGCGGCGGCGGTAGCGGCGGCGGCGGTAGCCGCGCCGTCCGTCCGTCCTTCCTGCCTGCCTCCCCCCTCCTCTGCCAGCTTCCGGGTATCAGGCAGCTCTCGCGAGACTTCCCCGTCCAACAGCAGGCAACGGTTTGGGCCGGACTCTGAGGCTCCGCCCCATCCCCCTGTCATGTGCAACTGAAGCCCACCCCCGACGAGAAGACGGGATGGAGGGGGCAAGGCCCGGCACAGGGAGAGGGCGGGGCCTGAGGAAGAAGCCCCGGAAGTTTAAGGCGGAAGGGGCGGGGCCTACCAGAGTTCAGACATACAGGGGAGCCTAGGGCCGTTGAGAGGTTTTAGCGTAAGAGGCAGAAAGCAGGCGAAGGGGCGGAGCGTATGTTAATAGGGGCCTGCAGGCGCGTGCGAAGGGCGGGCCTGTATTGGTGGGGGCGGGGCTTGTAGAAGCACGTGATGAGGGCTGAGCTGCGAGGGGAAGGGGTGTTGGGTGGATGGTGACTGACAGGCGGGAGGCCGCGAGCGGAGCCGGGCTAGAGGCGGAGCCATGGGCCGGTGGGTCTCGCGGGAGTGTTCGCGAGCTGGAATGGCGCAGCGTGGGGCGGACGTTGGTTGGTGCCGGTGCTGACTGCCGGGGCGGGGAGCTGAGCTGAGCTGAGCTGAGCGAGTAAGTAGCTCTGGTGGGAGCGACGCTTGCGCAGTTCGCTTCTCCTCCCGGCTGGGGCTGGCAGTGGTGGGCAGTGGGGCGCCAACAGGCCCGGCGGTGGGGTGGACACGAGTCGCGCTCTGTACCGGCGAGTGGGACTGTGGCGCGCTCAGCCAGGCCCCCCCCCC
Source organism: Emydura macquarii macquarii (assembly GCF_026122565.2). Classification (NCBI taxonomy): domain Eukaryota; kingdom Metazoa; phylum Chordata; order Testudines; family Chelidae; genus Emydura; species Emydura macquarii. The sequence continues at coordinate 952,298 of NW_027132962.1, forward strand.
ACGTGGGGGGCAAGGGTACGGTTTACTGGGGCCCGGAGGCCCTGGGGGGGCCGGCCCAGGCTGCAACGCCCACGGGTGTGTGTGGGAGGGGGCCCGTGTTACAAGTTTGTACGGGGCTTGGAAAACATTATGCTTGGGCCCTCAGCTCAGCCCTGCCACCCGGGCTTCAGCTGTGTCCTGCGGGGGGACTCATGCTTTGCCCGGCTGGGCGGAGCCGGGGGCAGCACGTACAGCAGTTGGCATCAGGGATCGGTCCCTAGTGGGTGAGCGGGGGCTGGGTACTGCCCGGACAGGAGATGGCTGTGAGGCTGCAGCATGCCACATCTGTGGGCTCAGGCCCATCCCCCATGTGCAGGTTTATTATATCTCTGAGGTGGCAACCCTTGCAGGCAGCGTGCCTGGAGCTGGATATGAGCCTGAGGTCTCGCGTGGCAGCAGCCAGACAAAACTCAGTATGAGCTCTAGCCAAGCAAGAAATCCCTGTCCCTTCTGCCCCCCATGCCGGAGTACAGCACTGTGATGATAGCCCCCTGTTAGGTTAGAATGACCAGTGATAATGGAGGGACAAGGTGGGTTAGGTAACATCTGTTATTGGACCAACAGAGAGACAGAGCTCTTCTTCTGGTCTATGTAATGTGAAAGCTTGTCTCTTTCACCAAAAGATGGTCAATAAAAGATAATTATCTTACCAATCTTGTGTCTCTACCATTCTGGGACCAACACAGTTATAGCGATACTGCTAACATCCAGAAACCAATACCAAATGAGCAGGCAGAGTTTTACTTCCTTGGGTGATAGTGTGAACTAACTGGAGGGCCAAAGCAAAGTGAAAGTTTGATCTAAATTGCTGTAGTGTGCTTACACATTGCTTTTCTCAATGCTGAATTTTGCCCTGCTCACCAGATTTGTTTTCCCCCCCATCTTCCTTCCCTATGGACAAAGCCTGGGCTCAGAGAGTCTAGCTGAGTTCTCTCTATCTTATGTGTCACCAGTAATAAAGATTTCTGCAGCCCCAAATGTGTGCTGGGTGATGCCTATGCAGCTGCAGCGAATATAGTATAATCGATGGGAAAGTAATAAACAGTTGTGTCGATGCACAATTAGTGGAGGCCAGCTCACTTTCCTATAGCTGTGTTAACTCCTGCATAGTAACAGGAATGAAAAGAAACAAAAACAATATTTTTGGTCATTGAAGTCAACATGTAAACCTTTACATAGAGCTAAGAAGGAGTATAGTTTTTATATAGGCACGTCTCAAATTAGAACACATTTTAAATAGAAGCTTTGTGTTACTATTATTAGGAATACGTATGTACAACAGGTAAAACATGTTTTTGTTGTTCCTGAGAAATTTTCAGATTGTAAGCTCTCTGACAGGTCACAAGACCCTGATGTGGTAGAGGCATGTAAGTGCTACTGCTGCATTAATTATTATAATTACCAAGTACAACTCACTTATTTGATGAGAAAGTAGAATATATGCTTTTTCATTATAATTATGGTAAAAGTTGGAAGAGTATACTTTGTGAGTGAACTGGTAAATTTTCATGACAGTGTTGCAGAGCTGGTAATAACCCTACCCGCCAAGAGCAAATCTTTCCCCGCCCCTTGCCTATCCACAGGAAAATTATGATAAGTAATAACAATTGCTCTGCATTGCCTGAGCAAAGTTGAGAGCCTACAAAATCAACTCAGTGTGATTTCTCTGTTTGTCTGACTGTAATGCAATAACTTTTGGACACTGCATCCAATCAACTGTAAAATATCTGGGACTGTTCTAGACTTCATTGGGCACAAATCTATTGATTTTTGGTGAAAATTGGGAAAACTTGAAGCTGATGTCCTCTTGTGTAAGTGGAAGGAAAATCAGGCCCCCAGAGTGTTACAGTCAAAGGAATAGCTTTGGTGACCCCATGCTCTGCCTACACATTAGAGGAAGTAGCTTAATATGCTGTGTTCTCATTGGGTGTATAGCTGGGCCTATGTATGCAACAAAATGTGACCCTGAAGTTTTAATAGTGTCTAGCAATCAAAAAGGAGGTATAGTTCAGGTGCTGTTCAAGTGTTACACTTCACAGCCTGTTTTCTGAGCTAGCTAAATATTAGTTTCCTGATAGGGAAACTGAGGCACACTTAGGGTGATAAGAATCAGTGGCCCAACTGACATCACTTGTTCAGGTCAATTAGTGTAAGGCTTTGTTTACACTGGGGTTTACCCTGTTTACAGCCTGTGGTGGCCAATTACTAACACAATTACAGCAGCACAGCTAAAACCCTAGTGTAGCCGGGAAGAGCTGCTGTTTGTATCGATGGAATTTATTGGTTTGGCTGAACAGTCTTCAAAATTGGTTAGAAAATTTCCATGTACATATGCCATAGATTAGTCAGATCCCAAGATGTTTAGGTCTTTGTAAGGTCAAAATCAACATCTTAGTCTTCCCTTAGAAGCTACTCAGAAACTCCAGGCACAACGTTATAAAGTTCTAGCTGTAAGAAACAGTGTTTAATGTGTTGAAAGTGGTTAATTCAAACTTCTGAATGCCTTTAAGGTGTAGCCCGATGTGAATTACATTAGAGAAGTCTAAGTTAGAGGTGACAAAAGGCATGGCTAACTAGCAAGTTCCAGTCCAAAATAAAAGATAGTTCTCTTTGCTAAACATTAGTGAAGAAAGTGCTCTTGGACACAGCTAGTACTTGAGTAGCCAAGGATCTAACAAGATTCCCAAACTGCAAATCTACAGCTACAGGGATTCTTTCTCATTGAGGAGTGCTGACCTACATTTCAATTTAACAGAAATACAATATATAGCACTGGTACATTTGGTTTCTTGCACGTTTTCTCCAATATAAATCCCTGATCATATTTGATACTTTACTAGCAAATGTTCTGTATTGTGTTTTGTAAAGATAACTCAGTAGGATTTTTCCTCTTCTGTGGGCATAAAATTGGGCCTGAAGTCTTAGTAATAAAAGACTTCATTATAGCACTTGGCTACAGTATGAAGTCTTTGCTGAAAAGTGAGAAGATATGCCTGTTTTTGAACGTTTGCAAATTATGGTTGTGCAAATTAGTTTAGTCCAGAATTAACTTGCATTTCAAAATGCTTTAGGGATAGAAAATTATTTAATAACATGGAAAACAGTTTTTCAAGAATGTGGCATCATACTGTCTGTCCATATCCTCTTTCTGTCATGTAAAAGAATTGAAGTGTCTACTGAAATATTTATTTAAAATAGTGGTTTATAACACACGTAATCTAGCATATAGTTTCTCAACCTGTGCTACGCGTATCCCTGGGGGTATGCAAGAGGTAGGAGGTATGTGGCAAAAAACACAGTAAAGGGAGACTTCTGGGGGAGGCGGGAGGCAGGCGCCAGCTTCCTGCCCAGTCCCACCTCCTAGCTGGGAGGTAGACAGCAGCCGCTGGCCTTGTGGGACGCCGGGCAGCAGCCATCTGCATCCTGCCCAGTCCCAGGTGGGAGCCCAGCAGCACCCTCCTACCTCTGCGAGCTGGGTTCACAGCTGGGTGGCTGCCACCCACTCCCTGGCTCTGAGCTGAGAGACAGCTTCCCACATCCTGTCTTGAAGACGGGCAGCAGCTGCCCCCATCCCCAAGTCCCAGCCTGCCCGGAAGCCTCCTCCGCCCCCGCTCGGAGCAGGTGACAGTCGCCGACCTCCCGGGCTGGCAGTCAGGTGGTAGCCGCCTGCAACTTGCTAAGGTGGCAGCTCCCCTCCCCAGCTCAAAGCCCGGTGCCCAGAAAGCCAGGCAGAGAGCCCAGTGACTTGCCCAGTCCTGGAGCCGGGCTCTATCTGCAGGCTTACTTGTCAATTTCACTGCTCTAGTTGTGCAGTGAAATTGACAACTATGACAACCCCAGATTTTACCAGTATAAAAATGTTAACAGGGGCCACACCGTGTGATTTGCCCCAGGCCCGAACCCTCCTAGGGATGGCCATGGGGAGCACTGCTATCCACTCTGGTGGGCTGCTAGTGCTTGGTCAGGCCTCACAAGTTCCTGCCTTGTGAGGAGAACACCATGTGACCCTGCCATCAGGCCATAGTGATTGGCTGGCATTAACCTTTGCTCCTATATGGAGGAAGAAGGAAGGGAGAAACAGCAGGAGGCTTTGTGATCTGCCACAGCCACACAGCACTGCAGAACTCAGAATTCTCCTGCTTTACAAGAAATACAGTCATCCAGCCATAAAGGGGAAAAAGATTGTATTTCTCAGAGTGGAAAATTGAGTGTTGGAGTACTTATTTAAATTTGCAGAAGTTAGGGGGTACTTGCTACTTAAAAGGTTGAGAAACCCTGATCTAGTATTCTTAATACAATAAATTTTCATAATTTTAAAGTAACTTTTTTTGCAGGTCACATGCTTGAAATGTTTAAAAGACCACAAAATAATGCAGCTTAATATTAAAGTTGCAAAAAAGATAGCGTTCTGAAAATACCATTTTAAATATAGTGATTTTTTTTAGGTCTAAGAGGGCACAGACAAAGATAACAGAGGACATGAATTTCAGTGAGCGAATTCTTGCAACACATTCAGTCAGAATGTGTGTTTTGATTTTCAATCTGGTTTTAGCATGTTTTACTCAATATATAATTTACTGATGCAGAAGTTTTGCTTTAAATTCTGAAGAGTTAAGTGATATACACTGAATGTATTCCAGATTTGTTATACTGGCTGTTTGTTTTTTGGAGTGAAAATTTAAAAGAAAAATTAGTCTCGTCTTGAAGCATCTTCTAGTGGCCCTCAGTGCACATTGAAGTGTTAACCTGCAATTTAGACTTGTTGGCTGACTATTAAAAAGCAAAGTCAGTTCTGCTGTAAATGGACATAACTCCACCAAAATCAGTGGAGATGCACCTCCTTATACTAAGGATTGAATTTAGCCCCATGTGCTCAAACATGCTGTGGAATACAGAATTAATCTATCCCATAAGAAAATGTTTCTCCATTTCAGTATCTCTGTGTATTTTTGGTGAACTAGTGTATGTGTTGTACGAAATAAAAGGAAGTCAGTTAAACAGGCATATTCAGGGTTACTGAACAATATTTTATGGAAATTTGGGAACAAGCCAACATCACTTAAATGTGTGCACCAAAGGTGGGAAAAATTTGTAGATATAAAAAGTACTGCTTAAATTGTTTCTTTTGGCATTTCAGTAGATAAAAGGGATGGTTTTCAGTGTGTGCAGAGAGGGCTGAGAAAGTGTTCAGGGAAGGGAAAGTGAAGAAAGAGAATGTTAGAGGCAGTGTATCTTTTAAGGTTTTGCAGTTAACCCTGGGGTTGTATTGGAAAACAAAACATTTTGTTTTATTGTGCTCCAGGTAATGATTTCCTGGAATTAAACCATTTCACTGTTGGTTTTCTGTATAGCATTCACTGTGAAAGATGGAGAATTCAGATTTGCAATATGAGGAAAAAATTGAGTCTCATTTGAATAAATTATTTTTCCTAACAAAGAAATTATGGTAAGGATTTTCAAAAGTGACTAGTGATTTTAGGTACCTCAGTTTTTGGATGCCCAACTTGAGCCATTTAAAGGAATTTTCTGAGGTTGCATCCTTAGTATCTAAAAATGGGTACTAGTAACTTTTGGAAACCTTGTTGCTGTTCTTAAGGTATCTTTTTGGATCTATGCACTTTTCCTGAACTCCATCATTTGCTTATTTTTAAAGCACTGGCAGACTAAAAGGAAGAAAATAGAGTGAAAATTACATTTAGCAATTCTGTCAGTCTTTTTTATGTCAAAATTCTTCAGGATTTAACTTCGAATATTTCATTCATTGAAAGTCTATATTAAAATCTAATTAAACCATTTGACCCGCTATTTTGTGGGGAGAAAAAAGTTAGGTTTTTTTAATGCTGTTATTTGATGTTATATATAAATCTTGCTCACTTATACTATTCCAGTAGACTCTACAGTTTTTGTTGTTTTTTGAATTTTACAGTGAATGTGCATGCTAACACAAAATAAGCTGCAAAAGAAGTATTTTCTATCCTTCTACTACTTCAAAGAGGGGAAAATAATTTCTGTAAAACTGTGTATAATTCTGTTGTGATAAACTGAGAATTTCTATAATAAGTTCTAGATGGCATTTCAGTGTAAGATACAGAAATGTTTATTATAGTGAATTTAGATACCCACTTAATCCATTTATTGAATTGTTTGTAGTTCCTATTATATGAAACACCTGATTGAGGGGTGAAAAATATTGTAACAAAGCTTACTTCATACTTAAAAAATTATTGTAGGGCAATCCAAAGAAAGTTATTGTAAAAGAACTAGAGAGTTAAAGTGACTGTTGTTCTATTTTTGTTGTTTGTGCTGAGTAAATAATATTTGTGGTAAATAGAAAATTAGATGTTTACTTTTCCCCCTCAGATTTCATATCTAAGGCCATGTGCCTTCAAGCAATTAGATGGGTAAGTAATTGTACTCACCTGAGTAGTCTCATTAAACAAAATTGGGCTACTTGCATGAATAGAGTTACATATGTCTGTAAATGTTTGCAGCATTAGAGTCTAAGGTACTTTTAATAACAGGTAAATAAACTTTTCACCCTTAAAATATTAATTTCAACTGATCCAGGGGCCTGATCCAAAGTCCATAGAGATCAAATAGAATTGGATCAGGTCTCAAAGTCACTTAAACCGGTGTTATGAAAGACCCTTCAATTCCTTTCCAGAAAAACCCATCTCACTTTTTCCCGCACTTTTAAAACTTCTGTCCTTCGGAAGTAGTAACATGATCATAACACATATATTTAGATGCTCTTTTATGTTGGAAATGTTAAGCTCTAATTTCAGTTTGTGAATAAAAACTGTAAGGAGTTAAAAGAGGAGTGCTGAGAATATCAATTCTTGTTATGCCTGTTAGAAAATAATTAGAAAGTCATAAAAGTTTCTGGATGCTTAGAGGGGAAGTGGAATAGATGGACTCATTGTTGAATGGAGAGACAAACACCACTACAAAGTGGAATTATATGTCACTGCATGTTGGAGAGCAGAGTGGATGGAATAGCGAACAGTTAGTGGATTTCATTTATTAGAATCTTCTGGAAGGTGAGTAGGGTGTCTGAAAATATGGTTCTGTACAAAAAGTGATAAACATCACTGTATGAACTTACCAGACATAACATGTCTAAAGTGGAAAGAAGTGGAAAGAAATAAGCGATTGAATGAACTGAAATAACAAACATGGATATTTCTTCTAAAACATGTCTTGACGAGTTCTAAGTATCAAGATAGAGGATTCATATCCATATTAAAAAAAAAAAGTTCAGAAAATTTTCTTCAGGATCAAATGTGCTTTGAATAAATCTTTGTTGACATGGAAGAGAAAAACTTTGAATTTGATTTTGAAAATGAGACTTTTTTCAGTGCCATAAACATACGTAAATATAGCCATACTCACCATTTGAATCTATTACCACAATTACTGTACACTACAGACCATGCACTGCAGCCTTGGACTTAGCTCTAAAGCCTGCTAATATAAGCTTTGCAGTATTTCAGCCCAGACTAGGTTATCGTTTCACAGTTGGTAAATAATAAGTAACATTAGTCACCATGTGATAACAGTCTACCATATTGAGCAAAAATACAGATCTAGTCTAATGTGCAGGAAATGTTCAGGCTAAAATAGTTTATATTTAGGCTTCTTGGGTTTATGCACAGCTAGAAAAATGTATCACCTTTTATAAAAAGTGCACTCAGCAGTTGTTACTACTATCCAAGGAGATAAAGGGAAGACCATTTTTTTTGCATCAAAACAGTTTAAGAATCTTCAGAGCATTGTCCTTAATTTAGAATGAGATTAAAGTTCTTCCAGCATGGAATTTTAACACTGTCTTCGAGCTAGTATAAGCCGTCCCTTTAGTCTTTTTTGTTTCCTTATATTTTGCAACCTTTTTTTCTGGCGTTCCTAGTAAAATTTGTTTAGCTTAGTGAGTTGTTGAATTTTGAGGCTTTCTCTATACATATCTTTTAGTTTTTTCCAAACAAGACTGTGCTTAAGAGTGTATCAAGGTTTGTTTTGAAGACACAAGTTTCCATTTGAATCAGTCTAGAATTCTGTCTGTTCAAATGTCTTTGATACACTTGTAATTTTTGTGTTCTACAAATATGATTAGGTACCTGTGTGGGATCCAGAAATATGTACAAGATGATGGACTAATAAAAAGGGTAGTCCAACTTTCAAAAATACCACATATCCTAATTCAAGACCTAATTTAAGGGTATTTTAGAAAGCCAGAAGGAGTGAATCACTTGATTTTGTTTAAAGCTCTATATCAGGACAGTGGCTCACATTCAGAGAGACTGAAGTGGGTCTTAGGACCTTGGAGAGCAACAAGCTCATATTCACATGCATGTGTTTATGAAACTTACAATTATATAAATGAAATTCAGTTGGCACAGTATTCAAAAAAGGTGCTCCAGCGCTGTTTCTCTCCTTTTCCCCATTAAGGCATTTTTTTTTTCAAGTAAAAATGAAAGGTGAAATCATTGTGGAAAGCTGTAGTACAGTATTTATCTATTTGTTCAATAAACAAAACAAAAGCTCCCTTCCCTCCCAAGCAATTTGGACTGACCCTATTTATATTTATCAAACAGGGAGTATGTATTTTATAAATAATTACTTTTTTGTCCCCCTCACTGGAAAAATTAAATTTAGAGCAATTTTGATATAAGTAAACTTGAGGGAAGACAAACAGCAGTTTACTTGGTTGCTATTTTCTGTATTTCCTTTGCTGTTGTTGAAGTTATTAGTGTATGAATGGGAGTTTTCTCTCACAGCCCTCTTTTTCTGTTTGATATTGAAGATGACTGATGTTACAATATCAGCATCATAACTTCAGTGCAAGATTCAATAGGCTGATTGGAAGAAATCACTTATTTAAATACTCATCTTTGTTAATAAGCAAAATGGATATTAATAAGAAAATGAGGTTAAAATTAGACATGTAGATTTGTATTTAAAATCTGTTTTAAAGCTTTCTTCTCTTGCTATTAGCTGCTATAAAACACATTTTAACAAGTGCTCTTTTCCATATACAATAGCTTTCTTTCATGTATTTATTTAGAATAGTTCTTAAATGATTGCAAGGTGGGATGTGCAGTCCTTGATGTTTTTAGTTTTACCTTCTATTTCAAGATTAATCCAATGTGAGTTCACTATATTCTTGTTCACCACTTGGGGTCACTCTATTTCCATTCTGTCCCTTTTATACTCTACATCAGTGTTTCTCAAATAGTGTTCCGTGGAACCGGCTGAGTTGAAGGGTTCCGCAAAAAAGCGGAACTGTGCCGCCGAAATTAACAGAAATCGCGCGCCGCTGAAAACAGCTTAGAGAGCGTGCTGCCGAAACCAGACTACACCGCGCCGCCGAAAAGGGGAAGATTTCCTGGACTTGTCGGCGGAGGGTATGGCATGGCCGCGCAAGGGTAACACGGCGAAATATAATTGAGAAACACTGCTCTACATTTACATTTGCTGTGCCAATCACAAGAATATTTTGGCTCCTCCCCCAACCCACTCCAATTTATAAGGAAGGAGGTGTGCCACTTGCATTTGTTCAGTTTGTGAGTGAGCTTGCCTCTTTTCCTGCTGCCTTCTTTCTGATAAGGCATATTTGAGACAGAAAGCTGCTCTGGCTGGGTGACTTCCATGCTTTTGCCATCCCATAAATGCTCCATGTTTTTTATCGGTTATGGAGAATCTTTATCCTGTTGTAAGATAAGAATGTAGGTAAGGGTGTCTGGGCTAGTTCCCCTCTGATTCAGCAACAGTCTTTTACAGTGTGCAGACTGAGGCAGTGTCTCGTGATAGATTCCTTCTAATAGTTCATTTTCTCCAAGTAGTGAGTGAGCATCACCTAAGGGTGAGGCGTTTGATTCCTTCAGGATGCCTCAAGATAGTCCTTCACTCTTAATATAATCCTTCCTTCTCAAGAAAAGTACTCATACATTTTCTTACCCTCAAAATTGTCTTCCTTTTTGCATTGTTCTCAGCCATATGTGTAGGAGATCTGCAGCCCCTGTCTGATAGGGAATCTATTTCCAGTGTTTACAGCCGGGGTTGGAGAAAAGCTAAGTTGCCATCTTTGTAAATGGTTTACAGAAATCCAGGTGTGCAAAGGTGTGAGATATCTCTGATATTTCATGATCTACAAGGTGGAATGGCTGATGATCACGTTTATTCCTTGGAGATTTTGCATAGGAGTTTGCAAAGCAGAGTTATCTTGATAATCAGAGTGATATTAAACAGAATATTTAATTCTCTGTGAGCTTTTTGCCTCAGGTTTAGCTGTGCCTTGCTGAACCAAATTTACAATTTAAAACAGATGTCATTTGTTATTGTAATGTACAAAATATTCAATTAAAATGTTGAATTTAAAATAATTTAAAGCAGATGGTCTGAGTCACAAAATCATATTTAAATGTAAAAGCAAGTGGAAATACTATATTTGCAGTTTCATTGTGTGACAAAGAGCTGTGTATCATGCCTCAATTCAAAAAGAAAATCAGGTTTTGAAAAGGAGGAATAAAGGAGCTTTATCACCATCCCTATATTTTTCGTAGTGCAGTTCTGTTTTGTGTAGTGAAGATGACAAATTTCAGTTTAATATGTTTGGGTTCTGCAGACAGACCCTAGAAAAGGTTAATATGAGGTTGGCTGGTAAGTGTGTTTTCAGTCATATAAATTCAGTGTTACTGTCAATAGTTATATACCGTGTGATTGTAAAAGTTAATGAATTGCATTTTTGAATAGTATGAAATGTTGATGTCTAAGTTATCAAAACGAAGCAGCGGGCTGGATTTGAGAACCAATTCAGTGTTTAAACATTTATGTAATTTCCCAGTACTATTTAAAAATCCCACCTCTTTTGCACCAGAGTTTTTCACTCCCTCCCTCTGCTCCTACCAGGTAGATTAGATCATTTTTATTTGTGGACAAATTGTACAGCCACCCTTTTTGACAATTTAAATATTATGTAATTGTGTTTAGCAGAAAAATGTATCTGTCATCCAGAAAAATTGCAGGCAGTCTTGCCTGTTTTATTTTGCTCCTTAAAATATGCTTCCCAAGGCCATTGATATTTATTGAAAATGCATTTCAAACAGATCCTCTTAATTTTACACAACAGACATACAATGCTCAGTGGAGCGTGGTTCTTCCAAAAGAGATGACTAAAGTATTCTGATCTCTTTGTCTTGACATTTTATTACCCTTTTAAAATATCCTCCTACCAACACAGTATATTCATATTAATAGTGATTTGTGTATGTCACCACATACTTGAAACCAGAAAGTAGAAATAAAAACATTACATTATTTTCTCCAAAGACTTATACTGTGTTTTTTTTAAATTAGGCAAAATCAGCATCCCTAATGTTCTGAGATTAAAATTTCAAAGAACTACAATGTTAGATGCTGATGGCTTTGGGGAAACTAGGTCTGCGTTTACTTAATTATGCCAACCTTACCATTAATTGTAAAGAACCTGATTCAGCACAAGGCTGTGGATATAGCTTCTGTGACAGGCAGACCTCTGCTAGCCTGCAGCTCAAATAAAAAAAAAAAAAACTGGAGAGAGGAAATATTCTTGTCAGGAAGTCGTGGACTGCCTGGAAAGAGGAGAGCTCATGCGAATAAAATGTTTGCCTTCAGTCCTGATTATTTGGGTTCTGTCCCTCTTCCTTCCCCTCCCCATCAACTGTGATACAGTCCATAAGACTTAATACAGATTTTATAGCTATGTGATTACAAGTAAGGAAACTGACAGACCTGTAGCCCAACCATATGGACTTTTGGTGTGTTTGTTTTTAATACCTGGGGAGTATGGAGGAGAAGGGGCCATTCTCATTTCCAAGTGCCAGGGTGGGTGGTAAGGTAGTTGTACCTTTCATCATCTGAGAGCTCTGAAAAACTTCACTCATCCTACCAAAAATGCTCTATTCTGAAGCAGTAATAAATATTTCTGCCTAAAGCTCTTTCTTCTTCTTTACTGTCACATACTTTAGGAGTAGGATTGCTTCCTGACTTCCCTGCCAACTCTCATAACTTTTCCTTGGTCCTGTTGACATAGCACTGGATGTTTGTGTACCACAACCCTTTGTATCACACCTTTGTCTGTGCCTTATTGACAGAAGTGGTGAGGGGTTGGGTTCCAGAAAGTCCCTTGGGCGCCATACCTCTCTTGAGGTTGCAAGGTGCCTTTTCTTCTCTGGGATGGACTGTGTGAGCCTTCCCCCCCCCCCACACAACAACAGATTTCTTAATAAATATGAGGTTTATTAGAAAAAGAGAGAGAAAGGAGTAAAACCAAAAAGAAAAGGATGAATTAATGTACTGTATAAGCTAAACTGGGCAGTGTGGTCTCAGCTTAAGTTCAACAAGGAAACACAAGTGCTTATTTACATGTTACAGAATGCAATCTGTGGCTTTGGCCCCAGTCTCAGAGTCTTAACCTCCGTGATGTCCCAAGAGAGATACTCCTTTCACGGTCTCCAGAGTACTTACTCCCCTTTTCCTTATTCTGTATCACTTTGTCCAGACCCTCCTTCCACCCTCTAGGGTAGCTGCCCCATTCTGCAAACTGAGTTTCTCCAATTACCTATACAAATGATAAGAGTTTTGGACTTGCTGCTTTCACTAAGGCCTATGAGATGGTCCATGGAGGATACTGCAACCTTTGATAGCTACCTTTCAAAGCATTAAAAACCCATCTTAGAGACTCTGATTCAGAGACCAGTCTACCCATCAAGTAAAGTGATGTCCCCTTGTTTAGTGAGTAAGGTGGTTTTACCTGTTTGGGTCAAATTTTTCTAAAACTGACTCTTACTCCCTTCCATCTTTTAGTTATTAAATATTACTTTTTTTTTTTTTGGACATACCTGTTCATTCCTTCACAAGAGTATTGTTAGCCATATACCTTGCATGAAACTTGCTGAGAATGTAAGTTCCTTCATGACCATTCTCAAGAGCCTGATATCTATTTGTGGAGATGGGGCTGTGCAGAATTACACTGCTCCTTTTGAAGGAGCTGGAATGCTTAATTCTGTGTGATCCGGTTGCCACCGTTTTAGGGTTTATTCCCTTCTTCCTGTCACGCATGGAGGTGACTGCCACTGTCATGCCCCCTAGTGCTTATTGGGACCGTCACGGTTTCAAGGTATCTGCACCTGTGTTCCCTTTTCTGTGATCCACAGGAGTTCCCAATCAGGTCTCTTGCTGTTGTCCATTTCTGGGTAGCGATCCATTTCCCACTCCCTTGTGGTGGTGGGTTTTAAGGCTGTACAGTTCCCTACCTGACACAGTGATATCCCCAGCAAGCCAGTCTGCCTAAAGGCCCAATGCTTTGCTTTCTCTTCCAGGGCTATGAAGAGGATATTGCCAGTAGTTACAGGTTATTGCACAGGTCTTTCTAAGCAAGTACGTTTATTCTTAAGGTAAAAAACATTACAGAGAAAACATATAAAATAACTTAGATGCATGCTAAAAGCTTATTATTGTTCACCCCCAACTGGGCTGTCATAGGTCTCAGTCTTTGAAATCCCACAATTGCGTTTGCCCTCTTGGTTACAAGTTCATGCTAGTTTTTTAGCTCAGGAACGAGCACCCAGATTGGACAGTTCAGCTGTTTCTTTATACCGTTCAGGCTTTGATATCTAGTCTCCAGAAACAGAAAATGGCCAGTCAGTGGCCCTTTCCTCAGCATGTAGCTTCAAAAGACTGGGGTTTTGTATAACTGGAGTTGTGGAATATACATTAACCACTCTCAGAAAACCCACTTAATACTCACTGTCCCAAAAGTCCATGCCTGTCTGCCACATTTAAATGTAGTTGTTTGAACTCCTTGTATTTCCAAGATCTCATATCTGCCACAGGGACCTCCTGTTTACCTCTGTGACTCTTTTTGCCTTTGATGGTGAGCTTCACTGTTCTTAGTGAGGGTTTTTTTTTTTTTTTTCCCCTTTTCTGTAGTGTTTTTTCTTCTTCTCTCCATGCTTTTATACAACAATGAATGGAATTTGAGGCACTCCATTTGCCGTAGTTTTCTGTAGCCTTCAATATTGATAATCTTCTGCACTTGCTTTTTCCACATCAGTGCAAGAACAACCTGTGAACATCTCTTGTGTGCACATCACAGTGAATTATCCAGTAGATCTCGTGCAATGAATATCAATCCATGGAGAACTTTTCTGGTGGTGAGGATCTTTCTACCAAAGAATTAAGCCTGCCCAGAGTTGTCAGCTCATCTTTCATTTTAAGTTTTGAACTAACTTTCTGTGTTTAACTTCAAACCTGCTCAAATATTACAAGGTGAAGGTTGGACTCTATTGTTATTAGGTTTGGATTCAGTTAAGGAGATTTTGAATAAAAGGCCAGAGAAGAAATAATCTTTGTCTGAGGCATCCATTATTACCCAAGATCACAGGAAGGATTAATGGTCTGATCCAGAATATAGCAATTTCTGTATTCTGTAGGATTGTAAGGACATTTTATGGCAATTAGATATGTTAGAATTGTGTGTAGTGGGCTGGAAAACACAGGAGGCTCTCTTGGCCTGTCAAGTTGTATATTTTCCCCTAAACTTGTAAGGAATGTATTAAAATTAACATTGAATAAAAATAATGCAGTCATTGTACAAGGAAACTTCCAATTAATTGAATAAGTTTTACCTGAGTAAGGATTGTATGATCTAGTCATTGCAGAGAAATTATCTTTACTGTTACAGAAGTAATTGACTGGATCAGTGCCCAGGAAAATATTAAAGGGTACAAAAATGCTGAAATTTCCTTGTCTGAAACTTTCCAGATTGTGACAGAGGTGAGGAAATAATCTCAGTTCTCTGAGTCTAATCATAGAAAACAGTGAATAGGAAAACTGTTTTTCTGTGATTCAGCAGACATTGAAGAGAGGATGCTTCCCCTTTGAAATAGGGACTAACTACTTTAACTTCAGAGCCCCGGATGTTCAAACCTATAGAACTGGTGGTGGCTAAGGTTAATTGTATGTGGATCAAAGTATGGAAGAATAAAGGAGAAAATTGGGTTTCATTAACTTTCTGGAAACCATTTAATGTTGGCTGTTCTTAAAAGATTTGTGTCCTTTGCCTTGGAGTAACTAAGGCCTTGTCTGTGCACAGAATTACATTGATGTATGAACCCTAATATAACTTCCTGATGATTATTAAACAAGACCCTGATTAAGGAAAGTATCCTGATTCTGGAAGGGTGCTTAAGTCCATGCTTAAGTCCCATTGAAGTCAAGTTAAGCACTGTTTTAAGAGCTTTCTTGAATTGGTTCCAGTGCATCATAATTTTTCCATAAGGTGCAAAATATATGTCAAGGCAACTGTAATATGAAGGATTGCTTTGATATCTTTATTTTAGAATGATGATATATAGCACAGCGACTTGAGAGGTAGAGGGTAGGTTGGTGCAGACTAGAAGCAGGAAGTGAATCCGTGAGAGAAGTAGCATGAACAACTGCACTATCTGCCTGTCTTGAAGGCTTTTCAGTGTGATGAATAACTAGATGTGTTGTACCTAAAGGAATAGTCTAGACCAATATAATTAAACTGTGGTTATAAATTAAAAGAATTTAGTTTGAATTAATTCTATGGATTAGTGTAATCTGACCAGACAATAGTAAAGCTACATAGTGATTGTCACACCCACTAAACCAGGGCCCATGTGTAAAGAGAACTAAGGGAAAGAATGTGTCATCTGGTGCCAAAAACCATAATGTGGTAATGTAACTCTCTTAACTACAACAGCGTTCTATTTTATTTAAATTTGTCTACTCTGCCCCATCACTGTGGAATCTGAGCACCAGGAAGATGCAGCAGCATCTGATTAAAGTAACCTCTGCACTGAGTATGGTATTTAAACATACTAATTTAAATTATATAAAGTGAGGGGGGAACTTTAATTAGTGAAGTGAAGTGACACCATGCACTTAATTGGATGACGTTTGTCTGTGCTTTAATGTGCTCTGACTACACATCTATAGTTAACTTGTCTTACCGTTCCTGGGTGTCCCTGTGTAGACAAGAACCTAAGAGTATGTCTGCACTGCAATTAAAAATAGCCCAAACTCTGGGATCTTCCCACCTTGCAGAGTCCTAGGGCCCGGGCCCGAGCCTGAATGTCTGCACCACAGTTAAACAGCCCCTTAGCCTGAGCCCTGCAATACCGAGTCAGCTGGCACGGGTCAGCTGTGGGCATCTAACTAAAGGTTAGACACTACCCTGAGATGAAATTTTTTGATATACCATGTGTTTGTAGTTAAGCATAGGTGTTGCCTTTTAAATATTCCAATACCAAGATCAGCATTTTAAAAACCAGTTAAGTTGCTAAGTGTCTAATGGATTTCTCTCTTGAATCATACACAAAACCAAAGCACTTAAAATCAAGGAAATGGATAGTAAGAAATATTCTAAATCTTATATTGCCTACATAACAAGCACACTGTTCTGTTTAGTTCTAAAAATTTCTTATTTAATCACAACACAACCTTAATTGTGACCCCTGGATTTCTTTTCTCTTTTTTTAATGTTTTATTTTATCTTGATTTTTAGTGTATTAGATGGGAAATGTTAGTGGATAAATACTTAAATATTTTTTATTAAATACTCATTGCTATTCCTTGAATATTGCTTTACAGTTTAATAGGGAAAATATATAAAATTATCAGTGATGGGGGATTTATGTGTACTATGTAAGTAGTCTTGAATTTCACGTCAGTAGTGTACATATATCTTTAATGTTTTCTATAGGGTATAGTTTCTCAACCTGTGGTATGTGTATCCCTGGGGATATGCGAGACACAGGCAGGGGTTACGCAGCGAAAAAAACAGAGAAGAGAGGCTTCTGGGGGAGACAGACGGCAGCCGCTGGTTTCCTGCCCGATCCGACCTCCTAGCTGGGAGGTAGACAGCAGCTGCCCCAGTTTTGGGTTGCCGGGCGGCAGCTGCCGGTTTTTTGGGGAGCTGGGCGGGAGCCATTTGCATCCCACCCGGTCCCAGCTCACAGTGGGAACCCGGCAGCAGCCTCCTGCGAGTTGGGTTCACAGCTGGGTGGCTGCCACTTGCACCCTGGCACTGAGCTGAGAGACAGCCTCCTGCGTCATGGCCTGAAGATGGGCAGCAGCTGCCTGCTGCCTGCCCGCATCCCCGGGTCCCAGCCTGCGTGGAAGCCTCCTCTGCCCCAGCTCAGAGCAGGTGGCAGTCACCCACCTCCTGGGCTGGCAGCCAGGCGGCAGCTGCCTGCAACTTGCCCAGGTGGCAGCTCCCCTCCCCAGCTCAAAGCCCGGTGCCCAGAAAGCCAGGTGAAGAGCCCAGCAGCTTGCCCAGTCCTGGAGCCGGGCCCTACCTGTAGGCTCACTTGTCAATTTCACTGCTCTAGTTGTGCAGTGAAATTGACAACTATGACAACCCCAGATTTTACCAGTATAAAAATGTTAAGAGGGGCCCACACAGTATGTTTTGTCCCAGGCCCGAACCCGCCTAGGAATGGCCATGGGGAGCATTGCTATCCACTCTGGGCTGTTAGTGCTTGGTCAGGCCTCACAAGTTCCTGCCTGTGTGAGGAGAACACCAAGTGATCTCGCCATCAGGCCATAGTAATTAGCTGGCATTGACCTTTGCTCCTATATGGAGAAGGGGAGGAGGAAGGAGGGGAGAAACAGCAGGGAGTTTTGTGATTTGCCACAGCCACACAGCACTGCAGAACTCAGAACTCTCCTGCTTTACAAGAAATACAGTCGTCCAGCAGTTAAGGGGGAAAAGATTGTATTTCTCAGAGTGGAAAATTGAGTGTTGGAGTACTTATTTAAATTTTCAGAAGTTAGGGGTACTTGCTACTCAGAAGGTTGAGAAACACTGCTATAGGGGATTGTGTTTTTTGTTTTGTGTTTTGGAATTCTGGAAAAAAGAATAGTAACTTAATTTGGTCAGAGGTTGTTGAGTTGTGGTGAAATATGCATTGCTTTATAGTCGACAAGAATAATGTTCTTAGTATGTGAATAATGTAAGATTTATCATGTTCTTATTTATTCATTTAATTGCTTCTAAATACTTGAGTTTTTCATTGGTGTGAAAAGTGACATTTAACCACCTTAACTGGTTTTTGAAAGTGGTTTCTTTTTTTCTGATTTGGAATCTCCCAGGTCATGAGTAATTTTTACTATCTTTATCTCTTCTTTTGTGTATTTAAATGAAGACACCTTTTGAAAGGGTGGACAGGCCACCTGATTATATTAAATAAAAATGTGAGTAGTTTGTGACGAGCTAACAATGATTCCCTCAGAGCCGAGCCTTATTCAAACCCGAATTCAAAATCCATTAAAGTCAAAAGAAATGTTGATTAGTACACTTATGCAAATGATCAACATACACAGGGAGGCTGCAACTCAGTTGTGTATCCATAATACTTTGAGGAAAGGAAAAAACCCACCAAACCTTAGCCAGTATAGCACAATAGGGAAACAGTCCTTCCTGATCCCAGAACAATTGGTCGAACTTGCAGCATCATGAAAATGCAGCCTCTGCAGAACAATTAGGGTACATCTGCACTCAAGCTGGAAATATAATTTCCAATGTGCGTGTGTCTACCCGAGCTAGCTTTGATAGACCCACTGTGCTAAAAGTAGAAGTGCAGCTGCAGCGGGACAGGCAGCAGAAAGGGCTAGCTGCCCTGAGCAGAGTTCCTCTCATGATGGTGGGTACTTGCTTGGGCTCCTAGCCCATCCTGCCACCTGCACTGCTGCAGCTAGACTTCTATTCTTAGTGCACTAGCATGATCAAAGTTAACACACATGTCTACTTGAGCTGGAAACATCTCCAGCTCAAGAGATGATGTACCATGGGGAGGGAGGGTGGAAAGTTTTTGAAAAGCTTAGAAGAGTTCACTTTAAATAGGTGGTGGTTGGGTATGTGGCCGGCCTGGTCGCTGCAGCAAATCGGAAGGCAAAGAAGGACCTGAGATGGGGAAGGGGCCAGTCCTAATCTTGCCAAGCATGTGTTCTTGCATCATCCCCTTTTGGGCATGTGTCACATCCTCTGCTGTCCAGGTTCAGCAGCATCCCCCTTCTGTTGATGTGGCAATGGATGGGAAGGAGGAAACATTTCTACTGACTTCAATAGGCTTTGGGGAGGCATTCAGTGTGCACTTAAAATATATTCATGTTCATGATGTTTCTGTTAATGCATACCTGTGCACCTCAGCTTACTTTAACTCCAAACATTAATAAAAATATTTTAAAAAGTGTATAAAATGTCAGAGAAAAATAGGTCTCTTGGTTGCACAGTTAAAGTCATAGTGCCTCCCAGCCAAGTTACTGAACTTCTTTGTGCTTGTGTTACCCCATCTGAAATATGTGACTAATAATGTTTTGCACTAACACAATGCCTTTTTATCTGTAGATCTCAAAGCACTGTTCAAAGGTGAGTTAGCTTAGCATCATTAGCCCAATTGTACAGGCAATTCCAACTTTTTTATATTTAGATGGAGTGTAATGAGTCACATCTGCCTAACAGGTAGCAGTAATTAATCTGCTAAGGGAAGATTTCTGATAGCTATTTACTGTAGGGATCATTTGTCTTTTTTAAATTGCAATTCCCTGACAGAGGTCAGCATGTTCAAACAGCCAGCCAATAGAGGGCAGTATGTTCTCACAGAATATATATAGCATCTAATCTTCTATCACTGAAGTAAATGGAAAAAGACCTCAACTGAAATTAATGGGCGTTGTTTTGGATTGGCACTTCTGTTGAAATCACCGGAACTCAAACTACAGACCACAAATGAATTTCCAAGATTTAATAACTATATGAACATCTTGAAGGTCTAGTAATTAGCAGTTTTGGCTGAGACAATAAACTCTTACCTATTTGAGGAAAAGACAATATTTCAAATCAGGGTAGCTTTTTAATTTTTAAACTCAAAAATAGTTTGAAACATTCTTCTTTGCTTTCAGAGTACATGGCAATTTTCAGGCTAAAGTTACTAAGAGAGAAGAGCAGACTATAATAGGGATGTATAATGGAAGCTGGTTGCATCTCTAACTATGCCTTTCCATAATAAATAAGATCAGTAGAGATCATAATAAGTTTAATTTGACTGACTAAATTAACTTTCTGTATTTTTTTCCCCTCTCAGTGTTGAACTTTGTTTTGGAAACCACCTGTCACCATGAATGTGCTGATCTTCATAATTGCTGGTCTCCTTGTGCACTGTGTGTTCTTGGCCTCTATTTTTGACATCTACTTCACCTCTCCTTTGGTTCATGGCATGACTCCTCAGCATACTCCATTGTCACCGCCTGCAAAGCGACTAGTGCTTTTTGTTGCTGATGGCCTGCGGGCAGATACACTGTATGAATTAGATGATGATGGAAGTTCTCGAGCACCTTATCTTAGGTAAGTGTGTCTGATAACACTCTTGTTTCTCAAGATTTTAAGTCATGGTGCAAGTTAACCATTAAAACATTTTACAAAATTGCCTCCTCTTGGAGAGAAAAGAAACAGACTCAGAATAGTGGTAGTTTATACCCAGGTCCTCTGTGATTCTGGGGCTGAGCAGTATGTTGCAGAATTATGTTTCATAAAAATTCAACCTTCATATTGTGAAGAAAACTATTGAACATGAACTGAGTTTAAATTGATGTAGTGTTGTCATCTTGAGTCTGAAGATAGAGCTATTGTTTCAGGCTGAAACAATAGCTCTAACTCAGTGAAGTACTGATGTAGTCACTGGTTCTCTGCTGTTTGTTTTAGCAGGAATATCTAGCTAATAAATGTGCTTCTCCTACAAGTCCAAGCCAACTCCTATGGCTTCTCAGGTGCCAGAAGCTCTTTACCCATCTGCTAAAATGATTAGCTCCCCAACCCCTCCTCCTCTGCACATGTATTCTAAAACTATTTGTATAAAAATGTGTAGCCTGATGAAAACTGCAGCTGTGATGCTAAATAAAATGAATTTAATATCACAATAAACACAGGGTCTACTGGTACTGCTTGAATTAAATATGAAAATGAATCCCCACAAACCCTCCAGCTTCTAATTTATCTAATGCTACCATGGAATTTCCAGTCACATTACACTAATGTGCTGCAGAATTTGGATCCAGCTTGACATGGCATATACATAGGCCTTCCTTATAGCTGATTTTTCCCAATGTGAATTCACTGTTTTTGGAAGATGTCAGATTCCACTGAAAACTGGGCAGCATTAGTGAACTCTTCCTCACACCGTCTCATTACTTAGCCTCAAGCCTGATCTGGAACAACCAGTTCTTGGTTGAATTGTATCGCTGTGGGTGCTCCATTTCAGGTTCTCATACACCCCATACGCCTTTGATCAGAAATATTTGGTAGTATTGCTCATTCGACCTGTACATATGCCCTATACAATCTCGTGCCCTGTGCCGAGGATTTATAGGACTGCTTGAGTGACTCGTCCTCAATTCATTCTCAGCCCTCTCAACCTGAGATGAAACGTCGAGCGTGCCTTCGTCACTGTTGGTCAAACTCACCTTCACAATTATTTGTTTATTTTTAGTCTTTAATTTAGTATTTAGTATAGTAGTTTACTTTATTTCTTTACTTATTTACCTTCATCCCCCCTCTGCCTCCATCCTCTTGGGAAATTTTTTGAGTGGATATGCCAGGATCTCCAGGATTTAAGTGTTGTCCCAATGGCCGGGACTCTGTCCTGGTGAGCAATAGTTGTTCCTGGTATATTCATTGCTTGGGGGATGCACATTCCATAGAAGTGCAATATTTGCTCAGCTTTTAAAAGCATGGCCGGAAAAAAAGGAAATTCAATGAAATTATCATGATAGAGCATTCCCTTCACCCTGCCTCAGATCCAGAAAATTCCACCCTGTACATTGGCTTCTGTGTGAGTATAGTGCCCCGTCTATCTTGGCACTGCATTTACTCAGAGCTTCAAAGGAAAAGTTAACAGAAAGTACTGGAAGACCTCTAAGAAAAAGAGCTCTAGTTTTCCCCACAAAGAGCCTTCTTCAAAAAAGACTCAATTTCTGCAAAAATGGACTGTGTCCAAGCCCTCAGGTCCTGGACTGGGTACTGTTACGGTTCCGGGCTCCTCCAGTACTGATGATGCTATTAAGACTCCAAGCTACTCTAGGAGCCTACTCTAAGCATACCTCAGTACCCAAATTGTTGGTACTGACTAAACATGACTGGAACAACAGAGAGAAGCATTCCGTTTCTAAGAAGACAACAGTAACGGATCTTCCCCTGCAGATCCCAGTACCTAGCCATGTGACTCCCTTGGTACCACAGAAACCTAAGGAGCGCTCTCACACAATCACACTCCCTTCAAGGCAGTCAACATAATCAGTACCAAGGACTTCTACCGGATGGGACTTGTCGAAGCAGAATCCTCCCTTGGTACTGCTATCGTACCTGGTACTGCAGGAGTTCAGATATTCCAGAGACTTGTTGGTTTCAGACAAGTCAGAATCTGCCCTCTTAATGGGTACTGAGAACCTATCAGTATTGAGAGTGACACAGTCACTGGAATTATCACTCTCTCCACTGGTAGCACATGACTCCCCACCATTTTCTGAGCTGGGCAGAGCTCCCCCTTTCGATTATGTGGAGGGTCTCTCTTCAGATTCCTGTATTTCTGTGCAAGATTCCCCTACCTACCAAAATAGGGGCTTCTTCCGTGACACTTTCACAAATAGGGATGAGTCACCTGAGAGACAAATCCAGGCTTCTCTGTGCTAAGGCAGCAGTGGATGCCATCTCCTATACCCTATGGTCAGTGGCCATATTATGGCTCTTAGGCTTCCTACTGACAACAGCTCTCGAGCTTATAGCCTTTCTGGTCAGAACTAATGGGGGAGGCAATCCCCTTTTCCATCTGTTCCTCCTTCACTACCTCAGTGATAGGAGGAAAACTTTGAGGAGCAAGAAGCCAGAGTAGACAAGGAGACTGTTCCTCAGACTAATACCTTCTCCAGCTCAGGCTGTTATGTCCCCTCCACCTTCTGTGGCCGCTGACTTCAAACAATTTCAGGAGCTAATGAAATGTGTTGCTGTCTCATTGCAGATCCTCTTAGAGGAGGTCCTAGAGTCGCAGCATAAGCTTTTGGACATTTTGCATGTGATGACACCTGCTTGAGTGGCTTTGCCCATTTATGAGACCCTCCTGGATCCTGCCAAGGCCATCTGACAGACCCTACTAACAGTACTACCCATATGCAAACGTGTCATTAAGAATTAGTATGTCCCAGCCAAGAACTGTGAAATTTTATTTTCACATCCTTCTTCTCTAGCTCCCTGGTTGTGGAAGCAGTAAATGAATATGGCAGACAGCACCAAGTTTAATCTACCCATTATGACAAATTCAAAAAACGCCTTGACCATTTTGGCAATAAGGTCCTTAACGACCCTACAGTTTAGGATTGCAAATTACCATGCTTTTATGGTGAAATACAATCACACTAACTACTCCAAGTTCAGTAGGTTTATTGAATATCTTCTGGCAGAACATTGCAAACAGTTCCAGGCCATAATAGCCGAAAGTTAGTTTCTGGTTAGAACATCTTTACAAGCTTCCTAGGTGCAACTGATGGTGCAGTTCACTCCATTTCCATGGCAGTCATCATGCATCTGGAATCCTGGCTCCAGCTCTATGGCTTCTCTGGGGAGGTCCAAAATACTTTCTAGATACTCCTCTTTTCTGAAACTCTTTGCTGAGACCACCAATACACAAACTGAAGGACTCCCGGGCTGCTTTGCAATAGCTAGGGATTTATATGCACGTAATTAAACACAGATATAGTAGATCCCAGATAGCTCAGAGATCCCACCCTGTCCAGTTTTCTGGATTCCAAAGATCTACTGAGTTGCCTAAAAGGAAGAAAACCATCTACTACATCCTCTTTGACTACTCAACCATCACCATCAAAACTGATGTTTTCATAGTTTGGTCAGGGGTCTGGAACAATCCCACTTCTCAGTTCTCCATCTGTACCATTTTACACATTTCTCTCCCTTTGGGGACTTTTCTCCCACTTTCAGTCTTCATGGGAGAAGATTACATTCAACTAATTGGTGTTGGAGGTTTAAAATCAGATTACTCCATCCATTTTACTGTCCTTCCCTGTGCCTCTTCAGGGACCCCTCTCAATTCTGAAATTTAGCCCAGAAAAAGGAGAAGACAACATCACAAGAACCAGTCATAATTGGCTATATTTTATTTATTGAGGAGGAGAAAAACTTAATCTTCAAATTTACAGGTTAAATGAAGGAACAAAGAAACCAAAACCAAAACAAAAAAAAAAAAAAAAGAGAGGAAAAAATTAATAAAGATTACTAGAAGAAAGTAGAAATAAAATTTATGTATTTTACTAGAAAAGTTTGATAACACCAGTTAACCTCCTCTCTTCTGACTATGATGGTAATTATGCCTGCTTGGTGTTAGTTATCTTATGGTAACTACTTTCTGGTTTAACGTTTATAGTACAGCACTCACTCTGCTGACTAAATCTGAGTTTTGAATTTAGTGCTAATAGTATCTAGGTATCACTTTTTCTTCTACAGACTACTCTGCACATGCACACACAGTCTTATGCAGTAATTACTTGTATTTTATTTTCAGGAATATCATAGAATATGAAGGCAGCTGGGGAGTATCTCACACTCGTGTTCCAACAGAATCTAGACCAGGACATGTGGCACTTATAGCAGGATTTTATGAAGATGTCAGTGCAGTTGCTAAAGGTATGCGAGCACCAGGTTCCAACAAATTTGACATTCTCCTCCAAATAAGATCTTTTGGTGGCATAGTAAGGTACAAAATCGGTCACTTAGCCCTGGTCTACACTTACCTGGCGATTCGGCGGCAGTTGAAGGGAGTAGCTTGCGTGACTCCTGTCAACTGCTGTGCTTCCCTCCTGCGCGTACTGCACTGCGCCAACGGGAACCAGGTTCCCATCGACACAGCACTGCGCCGCTTGAGTGGGTGGTTTTACTGCATCGACTTCTTGATCAATTGAGCGGGTCTTCACTGACTAACTGAGCTCAGTCGATCCAGATAGGTTGATCTGATGACAACAACTTGTCTGCCGTCAGTGTAGACATACCCTAAAAGTCTACATAATAGTCTGAAAAGCGTGAATTTATTTTTGAAGAATTTTCCGCTATTAATATTTGTGGAAATAAGGTTTGTATATTTTTATTCCTGTTTTAGGGTTAATTATTGTACTAGAGAGCTCTTTAAAGTATTAAAGTTCAAATTTAAAGACAGAAGTGATATATGATTAGCTTGTAACAGAGTTTTTAGTATGATTTAGCTTTTCCAGTGTGAGATAAAAGCAAAAATGTAATTTGTGAGACCTGGATTTTGGGACCTCTTCAGTTGGGGATGACTCAGAGGACTCATCACTCATAAACTATGTGCAGTTTGTCTTTAGATTATTGGTTCTAATCTGACCCAAATTGGCATTGACTGAATGTTACTGTACACTGGCTCTGTAATAAGCTCTGGGCAGGACTTCAGATAACTGATATACTGGTCTGCATGCAGGTTTCCTCCTAACACAGATGGATCAAATTTCTGAAAAGCCAGTGTTGCTCTGGACTGCATTTGGAGGTGGTGATGAGAAGAGTTAGTTGATTACTAGTAACATTCTCGACCCCAGATATAAAGGTAGATGCCTAACTTCTGAAGAAGATGATGCTGCCATGACATGGGCGTCTCAAAATTAGTCCTCAGTTCTGTTAGTCATAATAAATTTCCGCTGGAGTGGAACCATTTAAACAATATGATGTTTTGAACAAAGTCACTCCCCTGAATTGGTGGAAATCATTAGCCAGGCACATTGAAACAGAGTTCCTTCAGTTGCTAAGCCAACTTTTCACAGCAGTAGCTTCCACTGCAGGTGCAGAGAGAATATTTTAATCGTTTGGTATTATTCACTCAAAGCTAAGAAATCGACTGGGAGTTGAAAAAGCAGGAAAACTTGTATTTCTGTTTGTCTATGAATAAAAATGACAGTGGGAGCGGGGAAGATGACAAACCTGCTATAAAGACTGGTTTTCAAAAAAAAAAGTTTATTTATTTATTTATTCATTCATTTGAACCTCTGCCTAAGTAAAATTAGTTGATGGTCTTGTCCGGTTCTTAATGAATGGAGGTTCTTATTCACAACTGGCCACGCTTGGATGCTCTCTCAGCAGAGAGGCCAAGAATTGAATAGACATGGTAAATAAAGTAGTCCATCCAGAACAGAGTTGAGGTACATTGACTGGATAGCATGGGTTAAGCATGAATTGCCTCTGACTGTGCTTCACTAAATTTGTACTGAGGCTAAATTTGACTTCAGTCTTAAAAGCTATCAGTCTAGCTCTTTTCACAAGAACCGTTTTTGTTTTTACTTTATAAAAATAAGAGCCGAGGGTGTGGACAGGAGAAATCCCAATTACGTCTACCAAGATTGGTGGAGATAAGATGTATCAAAAAGACAAATATTTAGTTTCCAGGGTCAGAGGGGCACAGATTGTTTCATTCGTTAATTCTTCCATGTGTCCCCTTCTTTGGTCACAAACCTTTATAGAAGCTAGAAAGAAATAAGACTAATACTGATTTTTTTTTTTGAGTGCTGGCAATAATTTCTTAATGCTATTCAAAACGGTGTCCTATAATCCATCCCCATTGGGCCAATTGTGGGATTTATCCCCAAAGTATATATTGCAGAGCTTTTTCCAGTCTAATTTTAAATGTCTTCAGTGTTGGGGCTGCACTACAGTATGTTTTGTATATAATTTTCTTTTATAAAGCAAAAGGCAAAACTGTAAAATGCTAATCTCTCTACAGATTTCACTATGTACTTCCATAGTTATGTAGCTAGACCAGTACACAGCTGTGCAAATCAACCTCACTCATATAACTATAAAAGAGCTAGATTGTGTTTTATTTATTTATTCTTTTAAATTTATTAAAAGGTGTTAATTAAATTAACAAGCATCTGTGCTCTGAGTGTCCTGACAATTATTAAAATTAGCAATCTCTAATCATTAGGTCATAACAAATAGATGGCTTGTTCCATTAAAGGTGAATGAAATTACTCATTCTTTTAGTGCCCCAACCCTTCTCTCTCAGTTAACTCTCTCTTTAAAAACCTGGTGATTCTTACAGCATGATTGGAAAACTATCAGATATTCATATTATTCACTAGTCCTGTAGTTAGTATTTAAACTGTATAAACTTAGTGGGAACTTTGAAAATTTGGTTCTCTCCATACGTAGTACAATCATTTATAACTTTTCTATTAATACAAGCTAGTCTTCAGACACTTGAATAGTAAAGTTCAACCACTTTTAAATTTTACATACACAAAATAATAAGTCTTTAAATCATCTTATTTTGAAAAAAAAGAGTAATTTTGTTTGTCATCCTTGCTTAATGGAAAAAAGAACAGAAGGTTGTTGCTTAGACTTACTAAAACCATTCATATTTTGGCAGACTCCAACTATGAAGATCATCAGCTGAAAAAAGATATTTTTTCAGAGTTGTGAGCATAAGCAAATGGGGTTAAAATGGAAATCAAATATAATCTTAACTCTAATATTCACTATTAAATACTACAATAAAAACTTTAAAAATCTTCCATATTTGCTAGTGCTATTAATCTTTAGACAGTGAGCCAGATCTAGCTCTCTGTTACACATGGACAACCCCATTAAAATCAATATTTGTTTTGACAGGATGGAAGGAGAACCCAGTGGAATTTGATTCAGTTTTCAATGAAAGTAAATATACTTGGAGCTGGGGAAGCCCAGATATTTTACCTATGTTTGCTAAAGGTAAGCTTAAATTGTGTGCATCTTATTAGTTGATAAACCATGTCATAGTCACCAGTGTAGTGTTCAAAAGTTTTTTTTAAAAGTAGATGAGAGAGGTATTTGCAGGATTTTCCCAGTAGTTAGCATTTTTAGGGCTTTGTTTGTATTATAAATTACATTTTACATACATATTATAAAAACAAAATGTTACAGAAAGATTACATATAGAAATAGGATAAGTCATGGTCTTTTGCAGTAGGTAAACCAAATTCTCCAGCAATGCCTAATGGTGGTTGTGACAGCATTCACTGTGTTAATGAAAACATGTCTTGTCTAGCATGAGGCCTATTAATTTGGGGGTGGGGTGGAAAAAGTTCCTCTTCACAAACCAGAAAAGGAAACAAGCATTAAATAAAGAGAGTGTAACGTCTCACTGCTAATTATGGTCTATTCTGATGCTTTCCTAATCTTACCTACCATTGGATATGCCATGCAAGGGAAAGAGGCAGTCATCATCCCTATGCTGAACGAGTACCAAGGCTGCTCTCTTTGTGTATATTTGATTTTTTTTTTTTTTAATTCCCCTAAAGAGGATGGAGGATTTCTTCCTTCCCATATCCATACATGCTGACACAGTGCTGGTCTTCCCAGGCAAGCAGGCTGCACCACCCAACTCAAAATCTTCCTGGGTAGTGTGGCTTCACACTTTCACCAGTGCAGGGCTGTGCAGTTTAGCCCAAGCATGGTTTCTTGGGTTCAGTGCTTGTGATATAAAAATTGTATATTCTGTTGCAATTCTGAAACATCTGTAATTAAAAATTACTGTTAAATACTGTATATTTGACATAGATAGGGCTTTCATTAAGAAACTATTAACAATCATTTTCCTCATCTTGTTTGTCTTATGCCTGCTGTATATATTAAATGGAGAGGGGATTTACTATATATTTTCTCCTATTTTAGATCAGTAAAATATAAGCGGCAATACAGTATATGAAAATACAAACATGATGATGTGTTGCTATCCTTGAGATCAGGATAAGATTCCTAGTGCTGATCTCTCACTCCCTGGGCTGGGGAGTACACTGGAAGCAATGTGCCTGGTCCTAGATATTGTTTACATTTCATTTGAAGTGACATTTCAGCTGATTAATGGGCCTCTGAAGGAATTTCCATCTGGTCCTTTCAGAGGATGGTAGCTATGCTCTGGGGATTAAGAGTAGGGAATATAAACGGGATTGAGAGGGGAATGACCAATGGGGGATCCTAGAGGCTGTGAAAAGGATGTGGAGGACACCCCCTCCCCACCCTCCACCCCCAAGAAGAAAGTACATGCTACTATTATAGCTAAACTTGAAATCCATGAACCAGAATAATATGATAAACTCCAGTGCCGTCTCCCCTTAGATAATTTTAGAACTGACAGAATTATTTTAAATGTATTTCATGACAATAATTGTACTTTGCCTGAACCCCATTATTTTTAGTGATTGGATTAAGGAAGAATAGTTTGGTTTTCCCTCCACCCTTCCTTTTTTCCACTTCTGCGTTAATCTTAAAAACAGTTTTATGATTAGCTGCAAAATAATCTCCTCTGGGTAATTTGTGCTTTCCCAGGACCTCTGCTTGAGGTTTGGGGGGATGGGAAGAGAATGTGGCATCCAGCCCATTGGCAGATTGTTTACATTTTTGTAGCCAAGTGTTCTTGGGAAAGGATTTGTGGAATTCAGTTTTAGTATACTGCACTATCTTTCACTGGCCTTGTTTGAGAAAGAAGGTAAATGGCTATTTACCATACCACTTGAGTATGGTACAGCCTCACCTTTGAAGTCATTAAGAAGCATATGCAGCTCTGGGAAATGGATTGGAACAAGTGGTTTCTGAGAGGGAGTTAATTTACCTTTCTATATTAGTGGTGATATTTATTTTACCAAAGTAAATGCTTACCATAAATGTTTGTTTTATATGCTAATGGTATAAAATATCAAATTATGGTCCTTTATGCCACTTGTTGACATCCTTAGCATAGCTAAATAGTCAGAACACTCATACAAAAAGCCTGCTGCCTAGTAATAATCAATGAGTTAGATTATATTTTCCATAATTGAATTAGTTATCCTTGACTTTTTTCAGATGCTTGTATGATCATCCAAATTTCAATGCAACTTCTACACAATGGATGTATATTCCAATCTAAGATAGCCAGGGGAAAAACACTAGCTAGAATGGCTCTATCAGCAACAATGCTTAAATACAGTTTGCCAAGAAAGTACTAACATTTCCTTGTCTTGTCAAAAAGTAATGTGTATTACAGTAAAGGAGTTATTGTATATTTAAATAGAGAAACCTAAAACATAGTAGTTTCTTTGGTCCTAACTAAAATAATAGTTTTTAATAGTTTTTTTTTTTAAATACCAAAATACTGATCCTTAGAAATCTGAACTTGTGACAGATTTTTGACTTATGTGATTTAGTCTTTTATTTTCCATTGGTCACGAAAATGCCTGTTTCAATTCCATACTTTAATGTAAACAGTAGCTTTGCAGATATAGTTAAAACGGAATTAAAATACTTCTATTTCTCTCTTTAATTAATGCATTTAGTTTTGGAATTTAACACTAACTTTTCAGAAGATAATTGAATTTTCTAGAATATTTTTAGAGTCAAATATATATCTCTATATTAATATTTTGTCAAAGAAAGGTTTTGAAAATGGTCCTTTTTAAATTTGGCCTTGAAACTAGCTAACCCACCAAAGTCCCCATGACCTCCAAACTTCAAGTTCACCCATTTTCAGTATGTATCAGTCATAGACCACTTTCCAAATTTTGGATGTGAGAAGAAAAACCCTGTTTTTCTATTTGTTCATCATTACTACTTTATGCTAAGAAAACCCAACTGTTCAGATCCGTCAGCTACTTCTGTTAGCTGATGCCACCTCTCCTCTGATGCCCAGGCTCCCATGGCTCCTATGCCGTCTTAGACAGCCTGTGTTCCTAACTGCCTTTTGCTTTCGTCTTATCTGTGCCTTCTCCCTATCGGTTCCTGACTCCTGGGTACATGCTAAACTTTATTAGCACGAGTTCCCCTGTGACACATGTCCTGTTAGAGTGGTGCTTCCTCTCGTGAATCATGGGGGACTCATCAAACAAAGACACTGCCGCAGTAGCAGAGCTAGGAGCTCTGATTTTCAGAGGGTGTAATGTTATTATAAGAGGAAGACAGCTTGAAGTTGATATGTTTGGCTTTGTCCATGCCTAGGTAGGCCTGCAATAATATGTGAACAACTCATTGGAGACTTGATGGAGACTAGATGAGGCTCAGAATTCTAATGCTAACTATAATAATTATGATGGTGTGACTCAGTGATACAGACAGGCCGCATGTAGGGCATCCCCAGCAAACACTGCTGTTCAAAAGTTCCAAACTTGCCTCATCTACAGGGAATCCAAGAAGGCAAGCATCTTCAAAGGAGCTTACTTACTATCTGAGTAACTGTTTCTTATTCTTTAAAGGTCTTGTCCCTTGCCAGTTCACATTTAGCACGCCTGATACACTGTTTTAACAACGTGATGCCTAATGAATCTGCTATTAATGACTAGCAGAACTAGATACACAGCTCTCAGCTTGAAGACTAATATGCATCACCCCTTAAGATGCTGACCTTCCATACCCCTTCTGCTCGTTTTGAATATGACTGCTCCCCACCAGGAGGTTGCAATCTGTTGTTGAAAAGACACATCAGACAGGGAAATGTGATGTGGGAGGAGCTGATGACCTGACTGGGTAGTTTCTGGGGCTCCCAGTCTATCCAGTTAGTGAATAGAGAAGCAACAGCACCTGGTTGGAAAAAGTGTCCTAGCTGAGCTTCCCCTGTTTTTCTCATCTCTTCTAAAGAAAGTTCTCTTCCTCAAATCCTTGCCACCTCCTTCCCTCCAGCAGTGTAGAGGGAAAAGGAGGTTTTTCCTCTCCGGCCAATTCCATCTCCAAAGATAGATACTTAATACATAATAGATATTTTTCATAATTTCTCTTTTGAAGTGTCATACCATAATGTAAAATGCAGAGGAGTGTTTAAAAATTTTCCATGGAAGGACCCATTGCACCCTCTATTTTCATTTGTTTTTACATTAATACAAAGTCTTCATCCAGATAGAATTAGGGTGGGGAGCAGCAGGGGTATACTCCTAATCAACCCACACATTACATACACTTAATTTTGTTTCCTGGCTCTGGCACTTCTCAGGCATAGGAACTCATTTTAGATTGATTCCCATTTTCTTCCCCTTGCTGTATCCCATCACCAGAAGATGATACAACACTGCATAATATCAGCAAGGCAGTTACAACAGCCACCAAAGCTGGTGAGCTTTGCCTCCTTTCTTGATATACTTTATCCACTCAATTCAATTCCATTGACAATAATAAACAAATTTTTAAAAAATGCCTTGGAGGATTCTTCTCCCGATTCTGACACAACTCAGCAAACTATAATGTGTGTTCTGGATTTTTAAATAAAACTCATTCTAAAACAGGGTTGTCACATGAAGTGCTATAGCTTTCAGATTCCTGTCCTAAAATCCTTTTTTAATGGTTTTGAAGTTTGTATGACACTTCAGCTAGGCTTGAGTAGGTAAATGCTGACTCTTGAACTTGGTATGTTAGTTCACTCAGAAGCCTGGAAATTTTTATACAATTGGAACAACCAACAAATCAGTTGGATTCTATGTTGCTATGAACTGACAAAAGAACATTTCTCCTTTGGGAGTTTGGGCAGAAATAATAGAAATAGCCTTGCTAGGAGCCTTGTGACTTCAACAGCTCAGCCAGACTGCAGAATTTCTTTAAGTCCCATCTGATTTCAGATCTCACCAGGACTTCAAAAATCCAGTACTTTGATGTGTTTTCTATCTTCTCCATTTTGCAAGACGCTAGTGCACAGAATGAGTTTGTCTTGTGCAGATGCTATATTTTTCCACATCAGTGGACACAGTGTTGGACATCTACTTTTTTTTTTGTTCTCATTCACTGTAATTGATTCCTGCCTTTTTATATACATCAGACCTAATTTGTAAAGTTACAGTCTTTGAAGATTGTGCAGGTCTCAATCCGTTTCCAAATCATCATTGCATATTACAATAGTCGGATTGCCCTCCCAAGTTGATTGGAAGAAACTAATTTGCATCCTTCCTAAGTGCTTTCTTCACCCATAGCTTTTTTGTTTAAAATGTCATACCATAATCTTTTATTAAAGTCTCTATGATATGGTATTGTCTCACTTGGTTTCACATTAGGTTTAATATCTGGAAGTTAGAAGCCTTTACACCTTAAGCTTTGAAAAGCTAAGAGTTTTTTGATATTTTGAATTGTCTCCTGCACTTTTCATCACCAAGTCCAGACTAATGGTCTGCTTTTTGGCCTCTTGACCGGCATGTTGCAACATCTGGGGGGTTTTGGTGCCCTTTGATTAGATCTTCTCTTTATCTTAGTACCATTTATTAATCTGTGTCAGAATGATAAAGCAGTACAGTAGAATCTCTTTGATTTGAAAACCTAAATTAAAATATGGAACCAAACATTTATTGTTTATGTGAAAAAATCCTCCTCTTAGGCGTTGTCTAAATGGAGACATTCAGAAAAGTTAATCCAAATTAACTAAAGGCATGAATTTTAAGTAGATTAATTAAACTGCATTAAAACCCCTGTGTGTGGACACTCTCATTCAGAAGTAAAATGTCCTTAATTCTGTTTAGTTTAATTCACTTCCAAAATAAATTAGTCTCCTGGAGTTGGGAATCATATCCCCATCTCCAACTATAGGCATACCGTTTAGTGCATAGCAGGCTACTGCGGGGGTAGATTTATACCCCAGATTGTCATGAACTAAGTGTTCATGTGGACAAGCCCTTTTCCAAACTTTTGTTTTTCTAAATAAATTCTGTATCGGCCAGTTCATTCTGACAAAATTGGATTATAGTGCACTCACTTTTTGCTTTTCCACAGTTTATTTTCTCCCAGAAACTGAAAGGTTGACATGGATAAAAGAGGCATAAAGGCATCTCTGTACTATCAATACACTGGCTGATAAGTTAATAGTTAAATACAATTCAAGAAACAATGGAACATAAAATGAGGAGAGAATTAAGATTCTTCAAGAGGCAGCTCTTCTTTCTAATCTCTTTTCTTGTCTTTGTATGGGTTTATTGATATTTTTCTCCCTCATGTCCTGTATTTTAACATGAATCTATATTTTTTTATTAAGGAAAAAAATGTATTTTCTTGCAAATATTGCATCTGTATTGTTTTTGCAGGTGCCAGTGGGGATCACATTTATACATATTGTTACCCAGCAGAAAAGGAAGACTTTGGATCACAAGATGCATCTAAACTAGACACTTGGGTTTTTGACCATGTTAAGGTGAATAAAGATTTCTCTGTTTTATATCACTTATCACTTACAGGCACAAGCTGCACTATAGGTACAGGCTGCAGTACTTTCAACTGGGCAATAGAAGAAAATACTTTCCTTTGGATTTGTAATAAGTTCTTAGGTTTCTTGTTTGACCTGGAATTAGGAGATACTTTGTATAGTACTGGTTCCTTGAACCAAATACCACCACCGTTATAATGGATAGTAATAAAGTATTTATCGTTTGAACTCTAATAAAAATATTTTCAAACACTCTCCACTATTCTCTTTCATACCAAGGTTTGCTTGTTCTCCCATAGCAAAATGTTTTAAACTTTTGAATGAATCCTGAAATAAAGCATAATTGTGAACAGCAGTCTGGGACCCATTACTGAGTATTCCTTCCAAGTTTGTAAAGGATCTGTAGTTGTGGGTTGTATTTTATTTTACGGTATCATATTAAAACATTTTGGTGTGGGAGAGCCAGCAAATTCTGATCTCTTTTCTAATACTCTTATTAGGGTTCTTTTTATCCATCATAATTGTGTAGTGTCATTCATCATAGTATCTAGGTTTCCACTCATATGTATTTTAATCTACTAGTGGAGATATGTGTTCAAGGGATAGGCATGTTTTGAATTCCTCAATTATCATGATATCCATGCTACATATAATTTGAGATTGACAATGAAATTTCTCACAAGATCTTGCATTGGGCTGCATTACTGCAAGCTTGAGTCCCAAGGTTAAGTATGCTTATATCCTAAAAAATGATATGGGGGAAAGGGCACTATGGGGTTTCATATTCATTGTATATCACTGATTTTAAAATATCCAGTTCTGTGGGTTTGCAAATAAAAAAGTGGTTTTTATAATTGTCAGCTCCATATTCCTGGGTACTGAGTCAAGCTGCATTCTTTTTGTGTTGTGCATCATTGGTATGAATAATATAGACCAAATTATGCCTTCACCTGCCTATGTGTAACTCCATTGTGTTGAGGTTATGTCCTTACTAACACCTTTATAAGTTTGCTAAAGTTTAATGGCGTTACACAGGGGTGTCTGAGCGTTTTGTTTCACTAAAGAGGCATTACCTCATCAGACAATAATAATGTATTATTATATATACCACTGTTCGGTTTCTCTTGGAAGAGCCATGCCTTTTTTTCAACAGTTTATCAACCTAATTTTTGTGCTATGAACAAAGGGGACTTAAGACTCACTAATGTAAAACATTCATTCTGTTAGTCAACTCTTCAGTTTCAAATCGGTGTGTGCTTCAGAAGCATGAAAATTTCAGACTATGATTAAATATTAGCTCCTTTTGTTGGTATAATTCGAGTAAGTGTTTCACCTGCACTGTTGAGACTATGCTGCTAATGATGAGAATTTCAACCTGGAATTTGCTTTGTCACAAATAGATTCTCCCTCCCCCCAAAAAAATTCTGTCTCAACATCTTAATGGAGTATCATTTGGCTTTATCACACAGGGCAAGATTGTCCCTGGCCCTATGCACCATCACAGGGGAGTAAGAGGCATAGAGCACAACCTTACTCAACTTGTAGCCAGCAGGTTGCAAGACTCTATAGTTGCTGATTATTTCTCCCATCCTGGGAGCAAGCAGGGGTGCCAGGGAGAGAACTGTAACTTTTCTTCACACTTTCCTGCATGTCCTGCTGGTGGGGGCCACACAGCTATGCTCTGCCTCTTACTTAGGGCATAGTGTAAATGCAGTCTAGACTGTAATGTGCAGTTTCTGCTCAAGGAAAAACGAGTAAAATGCTGTGACATCAGTTCATTTTAACAAAGAAATAATTGTTTTTGTTTTTTTTTAAATAGTATTCCTCAGGTAGTAATCCAGTTTTGAGATGGAAAGCTATTAGAACTAATCTACAAAATCAATAACAAAAGTCAGCCACAATTTAATATATTAAAATACATCCTAATTTACGGTTATAATCAGTTGATCTTACATGGTTTAATGTAGATATTTAAGGATAAATTATGAGCCTGCCTTGTAAATAGCGCAGTAGTCATTCCCTCACTAGTGGTCTTGTTCTGCTGTTTGGTGTAGAGGGAAGGTAACACTATGAGCTCACACTATCCCTCCTTTCGGTTTTGGGGGGAATCCAGAGTGAGTGATACTAGGCAACTCCCAGTCCTTGCCCACATGCAGTGCAATGACTTGTGTCATCTCCAATCTCCTTGACCTGATCTAAATACACAGGTGCACTGGTTTAACTAAAGTATGATAATTTTTAAATGATTTAGCTAAATTGGTGCAACTTTGCCTTTGAAAACTCTTAAATTGCCATGTAAATTTACTATTATAACTATTTTCAAGCAGATGTGTGTGAACACACAGGGATTTGCCCTGATTTAACAAAACAGTTTAATTATACCGGTTCAAGTTTGTATGTGGAAGGGGCTTACCAGGGTGGAAGGTTCCTTATGCTCGTTCTCCTTACACAACCATGCAGAGCCAGCCACAATCTGGCTATTTATATAAAGGGCTGTTTCCAAAAAGACCATTTATTTTGGGAAGAAATGGTACCCAATGACATCTGTTAAGCACCAATATTGCTATCTTTGGTTCAGCTTGTAACGTTTGTATTCACTAGGAAGGAAAAAATAGACCACAAGTTAAGGTGTTGGGGTTTTTTTCATCCAAAGTAGAGTAAGAAACCCACCTCAGGATATACTGAAGTCCTAACAGCCTAGGGAAGTGTGCCATTGACCATTTAAAATTGCACATCAAAATTGCACTTGGAATATCACATTTAATTTCTGGCATCTCAGTGCTAGAAAAATGTAAGACTAATTTGAATTCTGAAAATAATTATAATAGCTAGTTCTTATAATGCTTTTCATCAGTGGATCTCAAGATACATTATGAAGAAGGGTAAGCATCATTATCGAAAAGAGCAAGTAAATAATGATTAAGAGACAGGTGGGATTTATTTAGACGAGGGGCTTGGATAAGAGATGACGAAGGAAGTGGTGTGGGGGAAATGACAGTCTAAAAGTTTGTAGACTGCTAGCACCAAGGAAGGAATGGAATTATTTAAGCGATGTCTACATGTACAGTGCAGCAGCAGCACAGCTGTACTGATGCAGCTGTGCTGCTGCAGTGCATCTAGTGAATATTCTTTATGCTGATGGGAGAGACCTCTCCTGTTGGCATAAAAACACCACCTCTGCAAGCGGCAGAAGCTATACGGGTGGGAGCAGCTCTCCCCCCGGACATCGCACTATGCACATAAATGCTTATATTACTCTAACTTATGTTGCTCAGGGGGGTAGTTTATTCACACCCTTGAGCAACATAAGGTATACTGACATGGGCTGTAGTGTAGACATAGCTGAGTGTACTGCAGTGAGGTATAACTAAGAATAGGGAATGAAATTAAGGAAAGGAGATTTTAGGCTATCATCAGGACATTTTATCTGACTCTGAGATCTGTGAGTTGTGGCATAATTTTCCAAAGCAAATACTGGAAGCCTTATCCCGGTGTTTTTAAAAACTGGATTTAGATAAAGCGCTAGAAAGTTTACTGCAAGGAACAGCCTTACACTGACAAGGGTGATAGATCTAACTCTGTCATTTAGTCCATAGGTCCTGTGTTTCCTGCATATCTACAGAATATCTTTTGCAATGACTAGGGTCCTACCAAATTAATGGTCCATTTTGGTCAATTTCACGATCATAGGATTTTAAAAATCATAATTTTCACTGTTTCAGATATTTAAATCTGAAATTTCACAGTGTTGTAACTGCGGGACTCTCAATCCAAAAGGAGGGGGGGTTGCAAGGCTATTGTAAAGGGTCATGGTATTGCCACCCTTCTGCGCTTCTGCCTTCAGAGTTGGATGGCCGTAGGGCAGCTGCTGGCCTGGCGCCCAGCTCTAAAAGCAGTGCTGCCACCAGTAGCAGTGCAGAAGTAAGGGTGGCAATACCATGCTATGCCACCCTCAGTTCTGTGCTAGTGGTGGAGGCAGTGCTGCCTCAGAGCTGGGCGCTCAGCCAGTAGCTGGGGAGCTTCCTGCAGCTGGGGGAGGTTCCCGGTGATGAGTCTGACCTGGCTCCAGGAGCGGCCTGTGCAGGGGAAGAGGAAGTCCTGTCCCTCCCCAGT
Source organism: Emydura macquarii macquarii (assembly GCF_026122565.2). Lineage (NCBI taxonomy): Eukaryota > Metazoa > Chordata > Testudines > Chelidae > Emydura > Emydura macquarii. The sequence goes on from NW_027132962.1 coordinate 990,691, forward strand.
CCGTCCAGGACTAGTAGCTGGAGCCCAGTGCACAGTAGGAATCCCTGGCTGAAGTACCTCAGCCCTGTCCCCCCCATCACCCAGCTGCTGGCTCCATGCCCAGTGCTAGGAGTTAAAGGGGTCTTGGGCTGGCTGTATGTGTGTGGGGGAGGATAACCATGATGCCCCCTGACCATGAGGTCAGCCACTCTAAAAGCAATGCTGCCACCAAATTGACCTGAGAGGTCACCCACCCGTAAGGCTGGCCCTGCCTTCCCTCTCCCCTCTCTCACCCCCCCCCCCAAAAAAAAAAATAGTGATGACTCCCCCCAGACCATGTCGTCCTCATCTTTGTGCCACTGCTGGCAGTACTGCTGCTTTCAGAGCTGGGCTCCCAGCTAGCAGCTGGATTTCAATAGCCAGATTTCACAAGGGAGACCAGATTTCATGAGAGAGATCAGATTTCATGGTCCATGACGTATTTTTCACAGCCATGAGTTTGATAGGGCTCTAGCAATGACATATGACACACAACCTTAAACAACTAAAAATGTAGGACTTGATTCCAGCTGATCATTCAATATTCAACACATTTTATAAGATAATGAAGTATCTGCCCATTCCATGGTAAGTGGATTAATTTGTTTCCATTGTTCACATCACTTTCCTGAATACATAACGGATGAGTATTTCAATGTAAATTCGCTGATTGTAGGTTAAGGTTAAAGTAATCACTTAAAGCCTTTTCCTTTCTCTTTAATTAGAAGAATTTGTATTTTTCTGATCACCAGGTGACTTAAATTTTAGAAAAGAGAACATATTACAAATCTACAGTATTTTGGCTTTCAAATGAAAACATTGATAGGAAAAATAATGAAGAAATTATCAGTTTCAATTGGAAATTCATTAATTTTAGAAAAATGAGATGTTTTAATAGGGCTATGGCGCTTGGACCTTTACATTCTGTATTAAACAGGCAGGTACACACTCTTTCAATGAAATTCACATAGTTATGCCTTATGGGAAGTTCTGTTACTGTCTTAGTTTTACCAATCCATTTGATAACATATTTTATTAATATGTGCAACTGATGTATTAATAAATAATTCAGAAGCTGAACCTGAATTTAAAATGCTAACCCACTTTCTTTTTGCACAATTGTCAAACGTTAACTGTTGCCTATCTTTGCTGTAACACATCTATGGGTAACTGCATTAATAAATGCACAAAACTAGATGGAATGCCCACCCCACAACTTGTAAAAGAAGCCTTACTTCTTACTGCTGTTATACTTTATTGTACTTGATTAGTACAGTACTCAACACACTTCCCCTTCTGTTACGTATGCATGCATGCAGAAATGTAAATCTGAAACGTTAACACTTCTTCAAAAATGTTTGGCTCCTCTTCTCTGCTGTGTTCCATATTATTAGAATGACCAAATGTCAAGTTACAGAAAGGAGTGTCCAGAAAATTGGTGGTAACTGTTTTTCATTATAAACCAGTATTTGCTGGTGTGTTGTCTTTTCCATCAGACTTTCACTGACTGTCAGAATTAATTTCTATATGGAAAGCTTGAATTATCCAAGGAAAGTGAGATTTTTGAAATGTCATGGGAACTCGTCTAACTAAAGAGAGAACCACAGGCCTATGCTTTCTTCATTTGAGATAACATCCTGGCTAATTAGACTTTGGAAAGGATTTGCCTTGAAACGTGATCCATTTTTTTCAACGTTTTTAATTTCAGGAATTTGAAACTTAAACTTGCCTCACTGATTTAAAAAACAAACAAACAAACAAACAAAAAGGAGGCTTACACTCTCCTACATGCAACTATAGCACTGGCTGTGATGTGGAAGTCCTTGTTAGAGCTCTGATCCTGCAATCAGATATGTACCCAGGGACCCCTGCAAGAATTTGATTGTAGGAGACAGGCAAACTGAACATTCCATCAGTTATAGTGTCCCTATTCAATCTATATTATTGTTTGTTTCACGTGTCTTTATTTTAAATACTCACTGACTTCAGTTATAGTCTTTCTTGAATAAGGATTTAGGATCAGAGCTTGTAATAATATCACTTATATGCAAATTTAAGTGAGTGAATGTGGTGTTTTGGGGACCACCCAGACCTGTAGGGGGTTCCATCACTGCCTGCCCTGTAACCTTGGGTGTTTTTATGCTATTCAGCTTTGGCTCATATCCCTGAGACCAGTAGCCTATGCACAAGCACAAGGTCTCTCTCTGGCTTCCACCAGCCTAATTACTTGCAGGGTGTTACCAGTGCCTTTCCAATCCTGAGTCTCCCCAAATCTGTCCACTATCAGTTTTTAACTATCAGACAGTTAGACGTTTTCCCTCTGGTTCATCACCTTTAAAGCATGAAATCAGCCCCCCCAGACAACAGCTTACTTTGGCACACACGCTCCACACAGTTTGCACACCGGAGACTTTCTTGAGGTAAAAATAAACACGTTTACTTAATAGAAAAACCACAGATTCAAAGATGAAACAGTAAGTGGATGCAAAGATAGTCAAGTTACCTTGAAAATAAATATGAAGATGCAATCTCAGGCTTTACACTTCTATATTAGATAAAATCCCTTTTCTAATACAAGTTACCTACATCCTTTGAACAGGTTCCCAGCATACTCCCTGTCATAGAACGGATCCAGTGTTTTACAGACAGCACCCTGACTATCCTCAGTTTCTGGCTTTCTTTCACTTCAACCTCCTGCCATTTAAGGCTTGGTCTACACTACAGAGTTTTGTTGACACAATAGTGGAGGTGTACGCTCTGAAATGCTCTTCCTGCTGATGTAACTCCCCTGCTATGCCCACATAATAAAACTACCTCAACGAGAGGCACAGAGCTTATGTTGGTGTAGTTAGGGAGATGCAGTGTCAATATAGACACTGCCCTCCTTACATCAGCTCTTGGCTATCATTCTTTTCATTTTCAGCCATAAAATTGACAAGAAAACTGGGCAGCTAGAGCCCAGCTGCTCCCCTGGAGAGTTGGGTGGCTGGACCCTGCTCCTCACAGGGAACTGGGGTGAGAAGCCTGGGCAGCTGGACCCCAGTCCTGGTGGGGAAGCGAGGAGAAGGGGGGCAGCCTGCCCGGAGCCCATGAGGCAGCTGGGCTCCTGGCAGGGAGCTGAGAGGTCGGGCTCTCAGGTCCCCACACTGCCCCTCTTAGGTTGGTGGAAGCGCTCCTGGTGAGGACGCACACCACCTACTCAAGGAATGTAGTGTGGATATCAGCAACTGCAGTAATTAATGCATTCTTGTTTCATTTGACACCATTTTCCTGGGCAGTGCTCTGTCACCTAGAGGAGCACATTAAAATGGCTGTCTGATTGTATTTCACACTACTGTAATATGGCTGGCATAAAACCGGATGGCCATGCCAAGGCTCATTTGTTCTGAGACAGAATGGCCTCCAGTGCATGCCTCAGGGAAGTTTCTGTTCAGACATATGCAAGGCAGATGCATGTACCACACTCCATACATTTACAAAAACTCTTGCTTTGATTTGGTCTCTGGAGATGAATCATGCTTTGGTATGTCAGTCCTGCAAAACCTGTTTCTAAAATAGGAGAACCCAAATCATCCCCCTCCCTAGAATTTTTCTTGTGTTTGGGATGTTCCTTATTTGAGTTTGCGTGTAGAATGCAAAAATAATGGCAATTTAGGAAGAATCTTAATTTTCTATTTCTAACTATTATTTGGGATGCCCATGTTTCCCACTTTAAATCAAGAAATGAGTGGAAGGTAACAAGGCAGCAGTTAACCTCAGGGGTAGTGTGTGACCCCCAATGCAAAAGAAAGAAGAGAGGGATGACTCACATTGCTAATTGCTATCACTGCTCATAAGCACCATAAAAGCTTAAGAACTGGAGGATTTCTGCCTGTCTTGCCTTAGGTGATACCCAGCAGTAAAAAATTTTCCAGAATATTATCTTCAGATAAGCAGAATCGCACAGTAATTACTTTGCTGTTGCATAGTTTTGCGAAATACGAGTACTGTGATATAAACATTAAATTAAATCTGCATTTTAATAGGCTACACTTCTCTCTCTTCGATGGTGCTTAGAATAACCTTTTGATGATTTATTTCCTTACAGAACTTCTTCCATGCTGCCAGAAGTAATCAAACATTGTTCTCTAAAGTAAATGAAGAAAAAGTAGTTCTATTTCTGCATTTGCTAGGAATAGACACAAATGGGCACGCTCATCGGCCAAACTCCAGGTAATTTGATATGCTAAATATAACTTTCATATTAGCATTTAACACACAACATTTTTGTCCTAAATCAACTATTTCTTTGCAGCAATATTTACCAATCCAGATAAAAGGCTTGCAGTTTTGATGAGATTGCACAAGGGGCAAAGTTTTAAATTGCCATGAAAAATTAAACTCTACATTTCTTGGAATTTTGTTGGTTTAAAATCTTATAATGTTACATTAACATAGCAAATTTTCATTAATTTTCATGTAGCTGCAGTGGCATTTACAAATATTTTAGCATATGTGACAGTTCTCAGGGTGCTGATTACTGAGAGTCACTTTGTTCCTCCCCCCATCCCTCCAGTGAGAGGGAGCTAACAGACATCTCCAGTCTGTTAGCTACCTATACAATCTCCTCTGAGCTATTGCCATTGCTGTCTTTGCCTTGGAGGTTAACAATAGCTGCATCCTAGTCCCCGAGCCTCTCTGAAGCATTCCCCTATACTAGTCAGCCCTTTAGCCACTGAACGCTGTCAGAAATACCAGATTGGCTATTCCTAAGGGAACAGTACACACCAGCTTGGGCTATTCAACTCCAAATCAGCTCCTATTTAACATCAAAGCACTGAAATAGATTTATAATGAAAACAATAAGTTTATCATCAAAGGTTAAGATTCAAGAGATAGTGAGTGGTGATAATGGAAACAGAATGCTTACATATAAAACAAAATCGTAACACACTTTCTAGAGATTAAATTTAATAGGTTAGTCTTCTGTCTAAGGAAGTCTGTCTCACCCAAGTGTCTTTTATAGTGCTTCCAACCAGGACAGGTTGGGATCCCATTTTCATGAATATAATTGCACTGCCTGATTCATTCCTCTAGTACAGGATAAAGGGATCTCTTTTTGCCTTCCCCTTAAATTCACCAAAGTCATTGTCGGCCCCCAAAGACAGGGCAACCCCTGTGGTTCACTCTCTGATGTGCTCCTTTCTTGTTGATGCAGTATGTAACTAAGGCTTTCATTGTGCTGGTTTACAATGCTTAATTTATATTTGACAGGGAGATATGCATTTTATCTCCTGTTTGGAAGAAACCTGTTTTTCTCTTTGGTTTGTGACAGACTTCGAAACATATCTTTTCAGTACATATACGCAGCTCTTTAAATATCATCTGTACGTACATCTTACAACAATATTGTGACACCAGCTTTCATTTAAGACCTCACATGATGATCTCTATGAATATACACCATGAAAGCAGTGTGCCATATGTAGTGAATTTGTCAGTTTGTTAGAAGTTGCTGTTATGGAGATGTCCAGTTGGCATTCAAGATTCTTAGGGTCACAGCATATATTTCTTAATTTTAGTTATCAAGGATAGTAGCAAACTTATTAATTATACATCTGATCAAAAGAATACTTGGCAGACTATTTGTTTCTCCTTTTGCCCAAAATGAAGTTCAGAGTTCATCTTAATTCCACAGCAAATGGGAAATCCAGAAATAATAAGGCTGATATTGCAGCTTTATTGTAGGTGATCTGCAGAGTTTTTTGGATGGCATGGGGAAGGCGGGGGGGTGTTTAAGATCATGAATCATTACAAAAACATTTTGAAACAGAATTTATGAAAATTCCATTCATTTTCCTCTTGATTTCTGTGTTTCCCTTTATCACCTGAAATGGTGCAAGGAATTGGAGCTAACCTTTGAAGCAGCAAAGTACATGACTGTGAACCCTCTAGATCAGGAATAGTCAATTACTTTTTTGTCAAGGTCCAGATTTCTTGGTTAAGACATAATCAAGGTCCTGACTCCAGAAAAAATAATTTAAAAAAATAACAATAATGATAATAAAAAGTAAATAAAAAGATTTTTTGGGTCTATTCAAAAGCGTCTGGCAGTCCAGATTTGGCCCGCAGTCTGTCTATTGACTACCCTTGCTCTAGATCAAAGTGTCAGTGCTCCTCTCTGTTTTTCTTTTAAAAGGATATATTTTCTAGCCTTCTGGAGAAATGTGAATTGATTGGTTGGGAAAGCTAGTCATTGTGGCTTTTCCCCACTAAAAATTACTGATTAATGGCCCACCATCAGCCACACAAGGGTGTTTGGGGCCCACAGAGTCCATGGCTCATCAAAATCTCAAGACAAGTGCTACCTCATGGTATGTATAGTAACTTTAAACAAAGTTTTAACATTTTCACTTTTAAGTTTACAATTACTGTGTTCAGAAATTGGGCTCTTTAGAAGTTTTAAATCCTTAAAGGTTTGCAGTTTATCTTTAACTTGTTGTGACTCCAAGACCTTTTGGCAAATGATTCCGTTCTTTGCAAATAACTCTTATTTCACATCTGACAAATGTACTGCACCAAACCCATGTCTTGCAGGGTATTTATCCATAAGGAGTAACATGTAAGGTATCTACAGAAAGCTCATAACTTGTCAAGACTCAATTATTGTGAGATGTATATACAGGTAATATTTAAGGAATAATGTAACTATACTGAAAGCATCTTTATAGTATTGGATCTAAAAGTTAGTCACCAGAGGATAATATGTTTCAATGATGGCCCATTCAAGCAGGAGGGAGCTGTCACTCCTCCCTGGTTAGCCAGTAATATAATGCAATGCTCAATTGTCTAGCCTAAGGCTATCAATGGAAAACCACCAGAGACAACTGCAAACAATCAAAACCGCTTGGAGGTAAAAAAAAGGAACGCTACAATACACAGGAGATCACCCTGTATATGAATTGAGACAAAAGACTGTTTCAGTATAACACAGATTGGGGAGAAGCACTCTGTTCATTCACTGAGGAAACATTTTCTGGAGCGGGGGTGTTTTCATGTTAGTTTGGATGCTAGTTCCTGTGAAGCAAGCTGGCTCTGAAACAGACTGATCTGGGGGGAGGGGAACCTACTTTAGTAGATAGGAGAGGTAACTATTAATAAATGTAGACCCAGGTTTGCACTTTATGCTTTTGTTTTGTATTGTAACCGTTTGTTTCTCCCACTCTTTCTTGTTTCTAGTTGACTTTCTGTTCTTTCTTAAATAAACCTACTTTTGTTCTATAAGTGCTCACAAGTTCTGTGTGATTTACAGGAGTGGTGGTTTAAGGTAAAAGTAGTAAATTGGGGTACACCACTCCTTTGTGGGAGAAGGATCTGGGATTTCTGAGAGTAGCCAGTGTTGGGAGAACTCTACAAAGGGATTTGGGGACTGGGGTGCACCTATTGTTAACCTGAAAGGCAAAGACAGGGCTTGCATAGCCCAAAGGAGAGTGCTTGAATGGCTAACACCCTGGTGGTGTTAGAGAGCTAACACCCAGCCGCTGGGCAAGGCTACATTTCTCTAGAAGCAGGGGATAACAAGATGATGCTCAGTCCTGGGCACTCTGAGGACCATTACACTTGTCCACCTATTTAGCTACTGCAGACTACTAAATTCCAGAGTCTTGTATCAAAGGCTGGTTCGACCTAGATGGACGCAGACAATTCAAGAACACTCCACACCATGCTGCAGCCGGTCAACTCATCTTTCCCCCCCACTAGTATCAGATATAGAGGAAGCAAGAGACACCTCTAGATTTCCTTTGACAGCTTGAGGCCATGCAAATCACACGGTTGGCCCTAATCAAGAAGCTTGCCTTAATGACAATGGGTAATCTACCATATACAATGTGTTCTGCCATCTTTAATTCAAAGGTCACATTAAATCAGGTACTATATTTTTCTTCCTTGCTATAGGGAATACAAGGACAATATCAGAAAAGTTGATGAAGGCATAAAAGAAGTTGTTTCAATGCTTGAGGATTTTTATGGAAACGATGGAAAAACTGCCTTTGTCCTAACTTCTGACCACGGAATGACAGATTGGGGTGAGACTTTTTAAATCTCTAAAGTCAGTTAGCAGTTGAGATTATTGGCAAATTTCTGATTATTTAGAATATGATCAGATTTGAGGGCTTTACTCACTATTAAAGCTCTCTTGCCTCCACTGTGTTAGGGGCTGGATTTTGTACATGGCCAAATGACTTACTGCAGCTTTGGCTGAGGAGGAGAAGATTCTGGAGTGACAGAGTTCAGGACTGATGGGGAGAGAGTTTACTGTAATGGTGTTTCCATTTAATTGAGTCTCTGTCCTTTTTGTGAAGGTCAAAAACTATCCTGTGCAGCTAATTAAAGCTATGTTGAGTCTAGCTGAACCCCTGTAAAAACACAAGGGGACAAACCTAGCCTTAATTTCCAATTCCCTGTTTTACTGTGTTGCATACCAAAAGCTATGTTAATGTATATGTCCTTTGATCAGTTCACATTTTCTATTTAAAATATTCTGTGTGATGAAAGTCATATTAATACATGTTTTTACCAGTTACCCCAAAGGGCATGTTCATCTTATATTTGAAAAAGGTTGGCTATATGCGCTCCTAAATATAGATAAAATATGACTTCCTCCCCTAAAGAAATTAATTACTATAAAATAATCATGTCAGCTACCAAAAAAGAGGTACATTTTACTAGTCTGAGGTCTTGGCAGTAATTGTGCTGTAGTGTAAGGCATATGAGATTCAGAGAAACTTTAGTCTTTCTTTTTGGTGGGTATGGGTCAAATGTACCACTGTGGTGGCACACTCAGGTTTCAAGGGGAAAGAGATTGCAACTTTCCAGTAAAAAATCTGTATTCCAAAAAGCATCTGTATCATCTAATGGCCTTATGGGGAGGAATGCAGACTAACAAGGGTAAAGAGAGAGTGTGCTCAAGATCTCCTCTAAGGTTTTCTCTTCTTGTGAGTAGCCCCAAGCAAGCAAAGAAACATCTGGTTTCAGAGATGTAATCAAATTGAATACTATGTTGTGGCCACTTAAAGATGTGTTTTGGATGCTGCTTTTTGTTGCCAAAGATCACAAGCGAAGTTTGTGTATCCAGCTGGCACTATATAGGAAATATTTTTTCTTCATACAAAAAACCCTGGCAATTTGGAACCAATCTCACAGTTTTATATGTTTCTACTTAGCTGTGTTTGGGGATGCAGAATGTGGTTTACTTGAGCATTCACTGGACTAGTCCTACAGGTGCCCATTTGGAGGTATGGCAGCGTAAATGGCTATCATTAGTATTCTGTAAGTTTGAGGTAAGATAAATTCTTTTGAAGGAAGATTCTGTTCTAATGGGTGGTGAGCCACAGAGACTTTGGAAGCCACTATCTGTGGAAGCATTTTGTCATGAATAGCAGTATATTTATAATTATTAGCATGAGGTATTTTGAATCATGGATGCCTCAGGTGCAATTCGTGAGTAAAATGCAGAGATTGTTTATTGCCTTTTGCATAAAATTGCAAACTGTTCAGAGATGGAATAACAGAATTTGTTCATTCCTAATAAGCCATCAGAGAGGATAAGAGTTTATTTATCCTTTATCTTTGGAAGCAGTCAGTCCAATTACCATTTGCTCATATGAAAATAAAGGTCTGTTTGAATATTACATTTTATTGTTGAGTTGGCTGACATCTATATTGTAACATTTGAATTCTAGAATACATTTTTCCTCTATGACTTGTTGTTTTTATAGTCAACATTCACAACAATAAAAAGATTTAATAGTGAAACCCAAAGTCCAATCTGTCATCTTCGTATGCCTGACTTACCTTTTTTGTTAATACATATTTTTTATTTTTGTTTCATTAGCTGAAAATTAACTAGCTTTGCGGAAAGTGCATCTGGAATCCTGGAATACTGGAATACTATTTAGGGATTCTGCAGGAAGCTGTCTCTCTCTCTCTTTAGCTTGGAGGTTATTGATCATGACACAGGGCCTTTGAAAGGAGGAGGAAAGAATATAATTGAAATGAGCCAACTATGTGGTACAGTTGCAAAAAGAGGCTAATATTTTTCTGGGGTGTATTAGCAGGAGTGTTGAATGTACAACATGGGAGGTAATTGTCCTGTTGCACTTAGCACTGGTGAGGCTGCAGCTGCAGTATTCTGTCCAACGTTGAGTGCCACAGTTTAAGAAAGATGTGGACAAACTGGAGGGAGTCCAGAGGAGAGCAACAAAAATGATAAAAGGTTTAGAAAACCTGACCTGTGGGAGAGGTTAAAAAAAAACAACCGGACATGTTTAGTCTTGATAAAAGAAGTTTGGAGGGAAGAGTGAGCGGGAACCTGATAAGTCTTCAGATATGTTAAATACCCTTTATAAAGAGAATAGTGATTAATTGTGCTCTGTGTCCAATAAACGTAGGACCAGAAGTAGTCAGCTTAATTTGGAGCAAAGGAGATTTTGGTTAGATACTAGAAGAAAACTCCCTAACCATAAGGATAATTGAACACTGGAATACGTTACCAAGAGAGGTTGTGGAATCCCCATTCTTAGAAGTTTTTAAGATGAGGTTGGACAAATACATGTTGAGGATGATCTAGATATATGTGGTCCTGCCTTAGCTCTTGAGGTCCCTTCCAGCCCTTCTTTTTTATGATTCTATAAAATGGGGATATCCTTTGAATCTCTGAGGGATTTCTCCCGTTTCTCTTTATAAAGAGCCTGATCCTATACCTTAATGTGCATGATAGCTTTACAATTGACTTCAGTGATTTCAGGATCAAGCCCAAAGAAAGCACATGTGGACCACAGCCAGGGACCTAAAGGCTGTAGATCAGTGCTTTTATTAGAGCTGTAATGCTATTGATTGTGACTATTGAGTCCATTCAAAATGTGTTTAGGCACCTGACAAAAAGAAGTAAAGACACAATTCTTGCCACAAAGAGCTTACAATCTAATTTTGACATGACACAAGGAATGTTGGTCAGAGACATGCACAAAAGGGGGAAAGAGTTGGGTGAGAAGAGAGGAATAATAAGAATGAATGTCATGTGGCTAATCAGTAAGGCAGTGAGACACATTAGTGGGTCAGTTTAAAATAAATTTTGGGGTGCATTTTTTATTTTATTTTTCTCCTGTGATGGATTCACTACTCTGGAGAGAGGTCCTAACTCATGCCTGAGGGATGGGGGCAAAGCTCCCTTTATGAAATTGAAAATTGCCCATCTGGTCCTTTCCCGGTCTCTGTGCTCTACAGAGAAGTGCAAATGTTGCCTCTTCTGCTCTCTGTGGGAAAACCTTTTGCAAGGGATTCTTTCCCCTGAAAATGTTTTGCTTTCTTTTCCTTTACCCCTCCTCCCCATTGGAAATTTTTTCCTTCTCTCTTTGTCTTGGCCTTTGTCTGGGAGGGAGAAAGTCTTCTTGGAAACCCTTTGATATGTGGGTCCGGGGACTTCCCTACCCTAGTGGTACATCCCAAGACCATATACATAGTTGTAGAGAGTGAGCAGCTACAGCAGCAACTTCAAAAGACTCCTGCTTATGAACTCAGAAAAGAAGTTTTGCATTTGGAAGGGAATGTTTGGGGCAGCTTTTCCTAGCACCAGAAGCTTTCCAAAGTGGTTACCGCTCCTTGGGAATGGGTTAGGTCGCCTATTTCCACAGCCAGCTGCATAGCAGCCTTCTGCTGTACTGAACAAAGAATTTGGGATGCCCCAAGAGGTTCAGAGGGGTATTCTTAGCACCTGACACCATCCTGACTTCTCTTCTGGATCATTATGCCTCTATTATGAGCCAATCCTCTCTCTTCGTTAGAAAACAGTTTGTACTTTGCAGACCACTGCAGAGTGAAGAGTTTTAGAACCCTGGCCAATCTGCTGTCTGCCAAAAGACCTGCAATATGCCACAAAAGTCTAAAAATGTTCTGGTGGGGGAGGAGATCTTTCTTAGTGAACCCCATACAGATAAGCAGCATCTATTCTTCACTACTCCTGCACTTCTACCCCTCTCCCTCAGAGCTAGTTTCGTTTGTAACCCAGCTGTTCTCCTTGGATTAGCTGTTTCACTGGCTGGCTCTGATCCAATCATCAAAACAGAGGGAAGGGGGAGAACTTTCTGTGTGTGGGCTAACCCTATTGTTCTCTTAAACCCACAAACCCTTCCCAGAGCTGCATGTACTTAGGCTCAATGCGGTTCAAAAGAAAGCAGGGTTAGTTAGCAAACTAAAGATCCAGATGAGAAGTCAGGTTGGTGTCAGGTGCTAAGAACACCCTTCTGAACTTTTTGGTGCATCCCAAATCCATTGTTCAGTAAAGCAGTAGGCTTTCATTTGCACCCTACCAGTTGTTTCAAACACAACTTCAACTCTGCCCTTTAGATCATATATATTGAGTTCATCTTTAATTACATCATTACATTTGATATTCTATCAAACCCCTTAATATGTAGGTATACGCACATGCATGCCTGTAAAATGCCCCTTGTAAGTACATTGTGAACAGGACAGGGCTCCTATTGTTCCCTATTGCTGAGTGGGCACCTTTCACCAGTGGAAAAGGGCAGGGCAGTGGAGGTTGCAGATACTTTGTACCTTTGAAAATCAAGTAGTTTATTTAGGTTCCTAAAATCCTAATCTTGCCCAAATTTATTCATGTTTAATTTTACAGACCCGAGTAATCCCTCTGGTTTCAATGGCACATGTAAGTTAGACACACTTTTTTGAAGGTTTGGAGCCTAAGTGCTTAAATTTAGGCACTCAGATTTGGAAATTTTGACTTGAATTTCCTTGTGCCTTAGTTTTCACAGATTTTAAAATGAGGAAAAATATCCTTTTCAGAGAGTGCAGTGAGGCTGAAGTTAGCCAACGTTTGTAAATTGCTTTGTGATCTCAAATGGATGGCACTACATACATTCAAATTTTAAAAGAAAGGTTTTGAAAATGTCTCTTGTAATTGCAGTAAAATAACATATGGAGCTAGAGTAGCCTGTCAAAGAATATAGAGAGGATATTTTTTTCCCTAGGTAGAAATTTAAACTTGGCTCTGTGAAAGGACTATTTATCTTGCTTATCAAGTTATTCTGCTTTTGGTTTGTCATATCTGTAGGCTCTCATGGGGCTGGTCATCCTTCAGAGACTTTAACACCATTGATTGCTTGGGGAGCTGGAGTGAATTATCCACAGAAAGTAATATCCCAGTTCTTTGAAGATAAATTTTTGAAAGGTATGTAAACAAATCACCAAATTACATTAAAATAACTTTTTTTAAGTGATTAAAAATCACTTTTTTAATGGAAAGTGTAATATTTGACCTAACACCCATCCCACTCCACTGATTTAAACTGCATTGACGTTTGGAGCGGTAAGATTTGTAAGAAAAAAATTTAGGCAGAATTTATCCCAGAGTACCTTGTGTTCTGCATTACAAGAAAAAGGGGTGGTTGGGGGACTACGTGCTGATAGTTGGGAAAGGCTTGTTTCATGAGTAAAATCACACTTGCAAAGTTTCCTTCCAATCTTCATGTCAGGGGCTTTCCCCACAGGTGCAAGAAGGATGGTTATGTTCCTAAAACTTTGAATGTCCCAGGTGAAGCATAGTTCTGAGGATGCCTCCCAGTGGTTGTTATTTGCACATAACATTCTATATTGATTCCAGACTTCTTTGTAGCTTTACAAGAGCATGGCAGTGGTCATGCTGCCATGGTCTTGCTTTTTGCAGATGGCTTGAATATACTCCCCATTCCTCAGGGATTTCTTATAAAGGGTGGAGCTGCCTGCACAAAATACTAATTGGGTAATCCTGCCAGTTTCCAGGTGAACAGAATACAGTGGAGAGAATGGCTGTTTTCCTGGTTCTAGCCCTTCCTGACAAAAGCCTATGCTTTCCAAATCTCCTGAGTCCAAAATGCTTGTCTCTTGCATAGAGAGATTTCCTTATTCTCTGTTGAAGAAATGAATGTGCCCTGGAAGCACTGCTCTTTTCCCACACTCCTCTTCTGCAAACTGAAAGCTCTTCCATTTCATTTTCCTCTATGTGACTATAGTGGAACTTAAAGTTATTGTGTTTTTGGAATAAAAAGAAAGCATTGCCATGACCCTTCCTTATGTTTTCTTTTTTTCTCCTTATATAATTTTTTTTATTTCATAAAAATTACAATCCTTACAAAGTGCTAATATATGATGTAAAGAAGAGTTCATATTTAATATTCTAAATACATGGCATATTAACATACTGGATTACTGAAGCTTCCTTGGGGTTCTGTGTTGCCTTGTATGCTTTAAGATATTACATCATGCACTCGGCTTGCCCTTCTTTTTCTCTAGTGTTCCATTTTTGCTGCTTGTTTGATTTCCCAAGGCCTCCTGAGTGTCTAAGATTGATGCTCAGGATCAATGGGGTAATAAGTTTCTAAACTGTTGTATTCTTTGTCGTGCTACATTAGAGAGGGGAGAAAAGAGGCAAAAATGACTACAGCCCTGAGGTTTTCATTCTGCCATATGCTTGAGAAGAGTGATGGTGGAACAGACTAAATACAGTTGACTAGATATAGATCATGCAAACATTTCACTTTTTAGGATCAAATATTTGCACAAAATTATTGCATCGCCAACAGGTTTGAAAATAACCCATGAAATAAATATATTGACAATAAGCAAAAATGGCTGACTTTGATGCCTTGGTTATGAAGGCTGAACTGCCAGAAACTTCAAGGTATAGTTTGCAGTGTAGTTACAGCCGTGTTGGTCCCAGGATATGGGAGAGACAAGATAGGTGAGGTAATCTTTTCTTCATAGAGTGGGTCATGTGCCTCACCTTGGAGATTTTAGATAGCAGTATCCGTTTGGCCCACGCATGCAGCCCCTGCAGCCTCATGTCCTGCACTGTAGCTATATAGCGCTGTGTGGGCAAACCACCCTCAGTTCCTTCTCAACTGCCTCGGCCTGAGATGGAACCTCAACAGTGTCCGAGTTGAACTAACCTCAACTGTATTTTTTTTCTTGTATCTTACTTGTTAGTTAGTGGGAGTTCTTAATGTTTCCTTTGTGTTAGTTAATGGTATCGATTTTATACATTCAAAAAAATGGAAAATGAAGAAAAAAATTAAAAAAAAAAGAAGAGATTTTACTTCTACTTTTATGGTAGGAACTATTGCTCTTTCACCTATTTTTTCTCCCCTCATGGGAATTTAAATGCTGGGAGGGCATGCCCAGTTCTCCTGGTTTTAAATGCTGCATTTCATGCCAAGAAGCTATACCAGTCAGTGACAGGCATTCCTGGTGTGTCTGTTGCCCTGGGTAGTCACACGTTCTCCAAAAGTGTAATTTCTGCTTGGCATTAAAATTGAGAGCCAATTGAGAACAGGAACTTAAGTTTATGATAGAGAGATCACTCTGACCAGCATCTGACCCCAGCCAGGGGACCCGTCCACACACTCACCCCTCCAGCCCAAGACAATCTCTGAGGAAATTGACCGCTTTGACTCCTCGGCACAGCACTTCTGTAGAGCATCAAAGAGGAAATAACTGGGATCCTCTCAAAAAGACTCTAAATTAAGTGGTCTTCAAGTTTCTAGGTAGAGAATCTAACTTAAAGACACCTGCTTCGGCACCTGCCAATCTCCAACTTGGTACCCACGAGAAAGCAGATTCCTCAGGTACCGTGATCACTAGGAAACCCAAGGACTCTGAAAGGTCCAGTTTTGGAAGAGCTGTACCATCTGATGATCAGAGTGGCAGGAAAAAGAAGACCAGCTCTTCTAAATTGGTACCAACAGAGTCTACTGGGCTTTTGGAATCCAGCACTTTGGCACCGCAGAAGACTAGACCAGTGGCCATTCGTTGGCATGCATAGGATCTTTGGTACCATTAGCTCCCTCTACCACAGTTACTTCTGCCCAACCTGCCTCGTTGGTACCAACCATTGCTGCAGTATTGCATGTTTTGATTCCCGTGGAACCTGATGGTAAAAGAAACACCTGAATCCCCTGTGTTTGGCACCGACCCTTTTCTGGTACTGAGTACCTCTTGGTATCCAGACATTCATCCAGTACCGACGGCGTTTCTATCTATCTCTATGAGTGCTCCAGCTTTACCAAGTGATGATGATGAGGAAGATGATGGAGACTTCTCATCAGCCATTCACATTTCCAGTCAGGACTCTCTCTTCCATTAACATGGAACCTTCTTTCCTGAGACTTCCAAGGAGTCAGAATATCCCCATGAGAGACAAGGATTTCAAGAAGGCAGACTTTAGAAAACCCAAGGAGTTAGTAGGTAAGATTCCGTGGAAAGCAAGTCTAAGGGAAGAAAACAGTGTGAGAGAGTTGACAGTTCTTCAAAGAGACATTATTAAGGGCACTAAAGTAATCTGTTTCACTGCGTAGGAAAGATGGGAATTATGGCAAGAGACGACGCTGGCTTAACCAAGAGATCTTCAGTGATCTGAAACTCAAAATGGAGTCTTATAAAAAGTGGACACTACATCAAATTATGAAGGATGCATATTAAAAAAAAACAACACAAGCATGTAGGGACAAAATTAGGCCAAGGCACAAAATGAAATTAAACTAACTAGAGACATAAGGGGTAACAAGAAAACATTCTGCAAATACAATAGAAGCAAGAGGAGGGCCAAGGATGGAGTAAGGCCCATTACTCAATGAGGGGGGAAAGACCAGAACAGAAAATGTGGAAATAGTGGAAGTGCTAAATACTTTTTTTGTTTGTTTTCATAAAAAATGTTAGTAGTGATCAGACATCTAGCATAGTGAATGCCAGTGAAAATGAGGTATGTTCTGAGGCTAAAATAGGGAAAGAACAAGTTAAAATCTAGTTAGATGACCTCAAGTCAGCTGAGCCTGATGAAATCCATCCTAGAATAATCAAGCAGTTGACAGGGGAGATATCTGAAGCATTAGCGATTATTTTTGAAAACTCATGGAAGATGGGAGAGATTCCTGGAAGAGGGCTAATATAGTGCCAATCTATAAAATGAGGAATAAGGACAATCTGGGGAATTACAGACCAGTCATCTTAACTTGAGTACCTTGAGAGATAATGGAGCAAAAAATAAAGAAACCAATTTAAAAACACCTAAAAGATAATTAGGTGATAAGCAACAGTCAGCATGGATTTGTCATGAACAATTTATGTCTAACCTACCTAATAGCTTTCTTTAACAGGGTAATAAGCCTTATGGATGGGGGGAAGCAGTAGATGTGGTATACCTTGACTTTAGTGAGGCTTTTGTTATAGTCTCATGATACTTGACCATCTCATAAACAAACTAGGGAAATACAATCTAGATGGAGCTATTATAAGATGAGTGCATAACTGGTTGGAAAAACGTTCCCAGAGAGTAGTTGTCAGTGATTCACAGTCAAACTGAAAGGGCATATTTAGTGGGATCCCTAAGCAAGACACGAGAAGTAATTCTTCCACTCTACTCCATGCTGATAAGTCCTCAGCTGGTGTACTGTGTCCAGTTCTGAGCACATTTCAGGAAAGATATGGACAAATTGGAGAAAGTCCAAAGGAGGACAACAAATATGGTATTAAAAGTCTAGAAAACATGACTTATGAGGAAAGATTGAAAAAATTGGGTTTGTTTAGTTTGGAGAAGAGAAGACTGAGCGGGGGACGTAACAGATTTCAAATACGCAAAAGGTTGTTACAAGGAGGACGGTGAAAAATTGTTCTCCTTAACCTCTGAGGATAGGACAAAAAGCAAAGGGCTTAAATTGCAGCAAAGGAGGTTTAGGTTGGACATTAGGAAAATCTTCCTAACTGTGTGGGTGGTTAAGCATTGGAACAAATTGCCCAGGGAGGTTATGGGATCTCTGTCATTGGACAGGTTAGACAAACACCTCTCAGGAATGGTTTAGTTATTACTTAGTCCTACCTTGAGTGCAGGACTAGATGACCCATTGAGGTCCCTTCCAGTCCCACACTTCTATGATTTTATGTTCCAGACTGCTGGAATGGACACCCATGCCTTATGCACCACCTCATTGATGGTTCTGGGACCTATGGGCGGTTTATTACCTGCAATTCTCCAGGACCTCTAATATTTCTCATTGGGAGAAGAGCAGACAGTCCCCACCAGCCTCTCTCTAGGAGGAGATCTCTGAGGACCAGGAAGCAAGAATGGACAAGGAAATCACCCCAACAACTAACATCTCTTCTTCCTCCTCAGATGGAGCAGTCATGCCTCCTCCACCATCCCTTGCTGATGACTTTAAACAGTTCTAGGACTTATTAAAAAGACAATGGACTCTTTGCAAATTCCACTAGAGAAGATTGAGTCACAGCAGAAACTACTTGACATACTGCCCTCATCGTGTTACCTATTAATGAGGCCCTGTTAGACTCCACAAAAATAATTTGGCATACGCTATCCACAATACCAACTACCTGTAAGAGGGTGGACAAAAAATATTACATTCTTTCTAAGGACTTGAAATTTTTATTTTTGCACTCATCCCCTCAACTCCCTTTTGGTCAACGCTGTGAACGTATGTGGAAGACAATCAATCAATCAATCATTGGCACTGATGCTCTTTACAGAGCTTGGTGTATGTGCCAATAAGTTGTTTGATGGTTGTTGAATCTGCTGCGTGAATGACAGACCCGTCCACAGGTGGGGCACAGCCACACACTAGTAATATTCTGAATCCAAGTAGCAGATTCCTTCCTCCTCTGATAGTCATCACAAAACTTAATCCAATCCGCCTTGCAATGCCTCTCTCCATGTTGTGAATGAATGTGAAAGACAGCACCATGCTAACTCAATGCCTTATGATAGAGACCTAAAGTGACTTGATTTATTTGGCCATTAAGTTATATTCATCTGCTGCTCTACAATTTAGGATCACCAACTGGCAAGCCCTCATGGAGAAATACAGCCATGCTAACTGTTCAAAACTGAGTATCTTTATTGAGCATCTTCTAAGAGCAGAGGGAACAATTTCAGGCAATCATTGCTGAGGGTCATGTTGCTGAGAACATCTTGGCAGGCCTCTCTGGATGCTGCTGATATTGCCTCTCATTCTACCTCCACGGTGGTGGTTATGAGGAGGGCCTCCTGGCTTCAGCTCTTGAGGTTTCTGAGGAAAGTCCAAAATACAGTTGAGGGACCTTCCTTTTGACAGGTCAAAGCTGTTTGTGGAAAAAACTGACAAGTATCTGCATATCTTAAAAAGACTATAGGGCAACCTTTATGCTTTCTGGGAATTTACACCTCTGCCCAGAAAAGAAAGTTCAGTAAGCCTCAGATGGTGCAGAGATCTCATCCTGTTCATTTTTTTTGCCTCCCATAGAGAAGTTACAAACCCCAGCATAAAAAGACAATGGTTTCAGAAGAAGAGATCCACCTATTTCTCAGGCATCGACCTCCCAACCCACTACTTCAAAACAATGAAATTGATTAAGTGGTTGAGGTGCCATCCCCACTCATATCTACTGCAACAATCTGCATGTCTCAGTCACTTCAGTGACTGCCTTTCTTGTTTCCACCAGCATTGGGAACATACCACTACGGACAAGTGAGTGTTGGAGATCATCAACAGGATACTCAATCTACTTTGCTTCCCTTCTGCCATCTCACCCCCTTCCCCATTCCCTTAAAAAAAAAAAAAAAAAAAAAAAAAAAGTTTGACAGTTGCATGGAGAAAATCTAAAATCCTTGTATTTTTTATGAACGTTTTGATATGTGAGGGTAAATTTTTTAAAAGATAATATACAATGGTGCACAGGCTTAATTTCATGCAAGTACTTACAGACCTTCTGAATTTCTCAAAGTTACAAGAGTCCACAGGAGACAGCACAATATTTTTTAACACCGACAAACTTTATTGTCTGTTTATGGCAAACAGGCGAAAAACAGTGAGGGTTTTTTTTTCCCCCTTGTCCCATCATTACCATCAAGGGTGAATGTTACCTGAGGCAGTGGCTGCAATGGAGAGTTACCCTATCCAATTTGGTGTGGAGTGATTGGTGTGCTCCTTATATGGCTAGAAGGGTCTGCTGCTTGCTCTGACATGACAGCCTTCTTCTTATCAGTCTCTTCTCCTGTATTTTGCCTCCCCTGAAGGCTGATCAGATTACCGGTTTAGCAAGAATCCTGACAGCACACCTATATCAGTGTCTCCTTTGTGCAACGCATAGCATTATCCATTTGGCCATCATAATGACTCCTGTGTAACTCTCTTCTTTCAGAAAAGTTGCTTTCTGACTCCATGGTGAAATGAATGTTACACAGATTTAGGGCCTGCCCCCAATGAGTTTTGGCATTGAGTTCAGCGGGAACAGTATCACATTTTGTTCTCGTATACAGAATATACCATTCCAGAGGAGACTTAGAACTGATGGGTTGTCCTTGGCTTTTGCAACTCCTGGAGACAGCTGTGCTAGAAGGTTCTGGAACCAGAGTTCCCCTTATATAAGGAGCTGAGGCTCTGTGTTTCCGCACATTGACTCTGTGCCCTACCATAGCAAACTCCTGTGCTCCTCTCCCTCCATCTGTTTTTTTAAATTGCTATTTTGACACTACTTTCCCTCCACTTCCTTTGTGGCTGACTGCCCAGCAGACCTCAGCTAGGAATTTGGAGAGCAGGGTAAGAGTGTTTGTGTCCTGTCCACCAGTAAGCCCTATCCAACAGCAGAAAACTGCTCGTCACCTTATATAAAGCCCATGCTTTATCCACCTGAAATGGCAGATAAGATCAAAAAAGGCATGGCCTGAAGTTAGATGGGAGGTGTTTCTTCTTTGTGCTCCTGTGAGTCCAACCCCACCATAGCCAGTTCTGCAGCTACCCCCCAGTATCCCAGCAGCTCTTGTAACTAGCCACAGAGCAACAGTGATGGATGCTATAAAAACTACGAGAGAGAGAGAGATAAATAGTGTTGTATCTTTGAAAGCATTTTCCTGGGAAAACGCTACATTCATAGCTTCAAAAGTTTCTAACAGAGAAGCCTCTATGAACTGCGATGTGTGTAATCAACCCATCAGTTTCATGTCTCCTCTGCACTATTGTTTCCCTGTTAGGAGAAAACAAAATTGTTCTATTACATAACAGGGAACAGACATACAGGGGAGTTTCTCATGGAAATCAATTCAGTTTATTTTGATATAAGTATATCACTATGAATTCATGACTAATACTGATAATACATTTAATGTGTTACCATGGGAACTAGCTGTAAATGTGTTTCATGTTGTTAAATTATATAGCTGTGGTATATGAGTTGAAAGCAGAGGCACTCAAAAAACATGCAGCAATAATCAGACCCCTGAATCTAGTCACTTGATGAATGAATTAAGTGCTGACAATAAGCTTGGCGCAGTGCAAGACCCAGAATACAGCTGCACCAGTCAGCTTACAGTCTAAAGAAGATAGAGTATATAGAAGACATTGAGAGGCCAAGACAGGGGCATGACTAGGATTTTTAATATTTATTATTAGTATTTTAATAAATAACAAAGTGAAGAACTGTTCATTGTGTTATATCAATGCTTCTCTGATGGGTGTAATAAGTTTGATTGATTTACGCTTTCATTTAGAAAGAACCATATTGTTTACAAACTTTATTATATAGAAAATGTTGTGAATGTGAACTGATTCTGTCTGGCTCATCTGATGTAGTAGACAGAATCCTGCCTCTGATCTCTGTGTCAGGGGAGGATGCATGTGCAGATGAAGGACATTATGTGGTCTGTTAAGGCTTTGTCTCTATTGATGGAACTTTACAAGGTGGTTTTCCCCTATTGCTAACATTAGTCCAACTGCCACTGGTATTTTAACACCCTGTCTGAGACCTGCTTTGACTGGGTACATAGCATGGTACTTAAAATGCTAGTGGCAGTCAACAACTGTTTTTAACCTGTCACTGTTACTGTGGGAAGGCTTCTGCAAAAAGATGGGTAAGCTGCCTGTTCTCTGCTCATGACATCACTGCTAGGAGGACTAATTCAAAAGTTAGGAAACAGAGGCAGTTATGAAAAAATAAACTGATAAATTAAGTTTTAAAATGGTCCAAAAAACCCCTCCCTGTTTTGATGTTGCTTTCTAAAGAGACAAATGTAGAAATGTAGCACAGTGTGACTCCCTGCCATGAAGCCTCCTGCTGGTTGTCTGGGGAATCAGTCCTCAGCTCGTCTTTCTGCAGTGTCTCGTGCCTGTCTCTGCTGGACCCTTGCTCTCGTGACTCGGCCTTCCACTCGAGTTGCAGTCCGTGCTCCTCCGCTTCTGGGGGATTCTGCCATCCGTTCTAGGCCACTTCCCACGGTGCCCACTGCAGTCCTGCCTAGTGTTGCCTGCACCAATGCTATTGCAATGAGGGGCTGGAGGAGGGACCTGGGCCCTCCCACTATTCCGGGTCCCGGCCCAGGGACCTTAGGTGTGGCAGCCTTTCACTGCATCTCCCCCAACTCCTCCATAGCTTTCGCTGGGCCACTTCCCCAGAGCCCCAGTAATTTGTCCACCCTTGCTTCAGGGCCTTTGGCTCTGCTGATTCCCAGCAGCCGGCCACTGCTCTGTCCAGGGTACTGCCAGTCTTTCCCCTTTGAGCCCCTGAGAGGCACTGTCCTTGCTCTGCTTTATTGCTCCTTCTATACTGGCCTCTTGGGCCCTGACTGACTGCACTGCAGCTCCTTCTTGATTGCTGCCCTTCCAAGGGCCCCCTTAACCTTTTCCTGGCAGTGAGGGGCAGACTCCACATCACAAGATACAACAGAGATTGTTTGGGGCCAAGTGGAAAAAGAGTACTTTATGTGCAGATCAGCAGCTTAACTGACTGGCAGTAAATTAAATTTGACTTTGTCCAGATGAGCATTTTGGTATGTCCTGGACTGTTAAACAGTAGGATTTTTCTGAGCTTGGTCTTACTGTCTGCCATAAATAATACTGAATCTGTTTACCCCTTAGTACCTGTGTGCTGAGGAGCTGCTTCTGGGAACTAGAGGTTTGTTTTCAAAGCTTTCTGTGAGATATGGACACTGTGTTCCCAAATCTCACTTTGACTTCTTTAGTTGTCTCAGGAAGTTTTGTGTTTCAGGGAGTTATGCTTCTATATCCCTGTTCTACAAGGATATAGGTTTTAGGGAAAAATTTCCTCAGGTGACTGCAGTCACAAGTACAGCCAGTGGTTTTTCTTTATGGATGAAAGAAAATGCAGGCTGAAAGAAATTCATGTTGTTTCTGCCTTTTGAGATCTGTCTGTACTGTTCCTGTGCACTGAAGCCAAAGTATATGTGTCTCTTAGCAGAAAAGAATCCTTGCCGAAAGAACTAGAAACTCATTAAGAGTTTAATTATTTCTCTAAAACAGTGATACTCAGACCTCAGTGGCTCAGGAGCCAAATTAGTGATCAATATTACCCAAAAGAGCCACAGTAGTGTGAATTCATTGTTTCATTTACTGGAGTACTATATGTTCAGATTTAAACAGTATGATGGGGAAATTATATATATAATATTCTCACTGCAAAAATGACTGACCAAGTATTATTATTTTATCAACTACAATTGGTTAATAACATGGTAAAAGCATCCTGATTGGTTAATAAATTAGATTGGTTAATAATTAAATCACACAGTTCTTTAATATCATGTGCTGCAAAGAGGTGCAGGAGACACATTGAAGAGCAACTTGTGGCTCGTGAGCCTCAGTCTGAGTATCACTGCTCTAAAATCTGCCTGGATCAACTGCTCATGAGTTCTGTTGTTTCTTTTAGAATGGAAACTGGGGAACTGGAAGAGGCTGGATGTCAACCAGGTATCAGAAGTATCCAATTCAAAGCTCATTAACTTTCCTTTCTGAATTAATTTAATCTCCTACACAAGACTTATAAAGGAATTTATGAAAGATGGATGATTATATTTTTTCCAGAATTTGCTGCTTTAAATAGAAAATGACATAGGCCACTGCCCTTAGAAACTACATGTATCTGGGAAAAATTTCATCCCCCGATACTCACAGCTGTCATCTGTGTCAGTTAATGCAACTACTATGTTCAGCTTTCCCCTTCTCTGAATGCATTACAATGCAGTCTTTAATGGCATGATCGCTTTTTTTTTTTTTGAAAGAATACAAGACCTGTGTGATATTCACAGGGCGAAATTTAAAAACATTGACAATAATTTATGTAAATTCCATACCACTTAAATGCCCTGTCCCCTGAACCTTAAAAAGTCTGTGGTATGGAACCCCTCTTCTCCACTCATATAGAGTTTGCATAACATCTAAGGGCTTCAGAATGGGGTTCTATCTGCAGATCTTAAGAAGTGCCTGGCAAAGCTCCCCGACCATTGTGCACCTTGCTAGAGTTGAGCCTTTACCTCATTCCCACCCCTACAAAGATGCCCAGGGACTGAAGAAAGATGATACGTGGTAATTGCCTTAGCCCATGATCATCTGCACTATATAACTAAGTTCACCATGCTTAGGTGTGCAGTGTGGCCTTCAGAAACTGCGAATTCCGGCATCTGTGCTGCATGTGATTTTCAAATGCTGCTATATTTGTCAAATCAAAACTGCTTTTCCCTGGAGTACTGAAAGGCATTTCTCAGTGAGGTCTGTTTCCATGCTGAATTTTATCATTCTGTCCCCAGCCATTTTGGCAGTATAGCTGATAAATTACATAGCAAGAATTTTGGTGTAATGGGAAAAAATAGTGAAGAGTTGTTTTTGTTTTTTTGTTTTTTCTGGAACTCAACAACAGCAGCAACGATTTTGCTTCAACTAAAATAAATCACCTTCAGGAAGGGACCAAAGAATGGGCAATTCAGCCTAGATGGTGAAAGTTTTGAAAAGTTGTGAGCTACCAAAAACAGGGTTAGAGTAGAAACTACTGAAAGCAGGGCCATGGCAAGCACTTTTGCAAATTAATACAAGTCCTTAGGCCTGCAAGCACTGTGAAATCTTATTTCCACATAAGTATAGAAAGGAGTCTTCAGTTTCAGCGTGTACTTGATAATTGTCTTGGACACACAGTTAGTTTTGTCTGTGACAAATAGTGTGTTCTCATTTACTATTTAGTTAATTTAAGCAGAACTCCTTACTGGAAATTCCAATGAGGAATTCTGTTTAAAAATCAATGGTATGATATGGCTTTGAGTGTTTTGCCTTCTACAAATAGTGACTCAGATTCTCTTTTGATGCATAGGTAGATCTATAGTAACTCCGTTTACGTCAGTGGAGTCATTCCAGATGTATACAGTGTAGCTAAGGAAACTTTTCTGATTTATAGTCTTTTTATGTAAAGGAAAATAGAAATTATAAAAATACTAAGAGCTAGACTCTGATACTTTACTCATGATCGATAGTACCATATTCCATGAGTAGACCTGTTGAAATTAAAGGGACCATTTGTGGAATAAGAGGTTAATTCAGCATGACTAAGGGTATTGGAACCTAGCCCTAAATAGTAAAAGTTGGTCAGTGGCTGACATTCTAATAACAAACGATTAAGAATTGCTTTTTATACATAGTATGGTCAGAATGCCACTGTAAAAAAGTGTGAAAAAATAATTCTTTCTTTGATGAAAATAACGAAAAAAACCCAGATACGTTTCTCCGACAAAACACAGTGAAGGAGATATTGAATTTCCAATTAAAAAAAAAAACCTGTAGGGTTTTTAATTCACTTTTAAATTCACTTTGTGAAATTCTAATATATAAAATTGTTGGATTATCAAATGGGTTTAATTTGATAGAGCAATAAAACTCATTCTGAAAACTCAAATTTTCATTCCATTCAGAATCAAGATAATTAATTTAAACATTGAAAAATATTACTTTGCTGGAGTGCTTTAATACTGTAATAGATTCTAATAGGTATGATAGTTCACATTTCAAAATACAGGCATATTCTTATAATTAATCCAAATTTATGAATACTTTATACATTTTGAAGCATGCTAAATTCAGAACACTTCTCTTTTCACAGGCTGATATAGCACCACTGATGGCTTCCCTTATTGGTGTTCCTTTTCCACTTAATTCTGTGGTAAGAAATACCAGACTATGAGATTTACTTTTAAAAAAGTGTCTTTTGGGTGGGAGGGGGAGACAATTTTGCAAACTTTTGCCATAGTAAGTGAGGACTAGTCAAGGATGTAAAATTAAGCATAGAAATAAGTGTTTGCAGCATTAGGACCTAAGCAGATAAAAAAGGAAGATTGTATCTTATTTTGTAATGTGTAGTATACTATTTTGAAATATAAAAGTAGTTGATCCATTGTAACCAGAAACGTTGTGGCCACCTTTTACTTTAAGTATTAAATGGCCACCTTTCACTTTAAGTGTGCAAACGCTCTGTTAATTTTCTGTTAGGATATGAACTATATTTCTTTTTCTTTTGTTTTTAATTAGAAGAGGTGAAACTGTAAAATAAATAAATTAATTAAATTATTTTCTGAAGTTTAATGTTGTTTTTAATCTGATTATTTAGTTTAGTGAGATTTTTTTAGATGATATTTTATTTCATTAGGTTAGTCAATGATTTGGTTCATTGTTTGGGATAGATCACCTCTCTTTTAACCATGCAGTTTATCTATTTGTATCCATTATTTCTGTTTGTAAATGGCTGTCTCATATAATGGACCAGAATTTCTTTATGAATTTTCTTTCTTCAATTAACAATTGAAGCTTTAATTTTTTCTTTTCTATTAGTTACTTCACATATGCATATACAGTACATAACAAAAGTTAAGAGGGGAAAAACGCAAAAGGGTCTGTTAAAAAAACTTCTGGAGACTTTGTACAGATTCTGTCTTCTGGTCCTGTTCTTTGCGCTCCATTTCTGTATGTGGTCAGCTGAGGCTTTCCCTGGTGTTAGGAGAGTTTTTTGCTGATGTAAAGCAAGTTTACTCCATTCCTATGCCACTCTTCCTCTCAATCCAAATAGAGGGTGTCACTCAAACACCTCAGAGGACCATTGCCACTAGCGTAGTAGGTTAGAAAGAACATTCATATGGTATTCTATAAATTATGCTGTGGCTGAGGCTGGAGATTCACAAGATTGAGAATTAGGGCTTTCTATATGTAGAAATTGACCGTATACTGACTTTATTCTATAAAAATGACTCTGCTTTGGAAAGTATTCTGGTCAATTTCCCTGTGTAGACGGGCCTTTAGGGAGCTATAACCAATTCCCTTCAAGCCTGCTTCCATTCTCTTGTACTAAGTGGATCTTGGCCAGGAAAGAATCTGACCCTTTAAAGGGAAACAAATACATTTTGAAAACATAGATGGTGCATGGATTTATTAAGATAGAAGGAGGATGAGGAGACTGAAGAGAGAATATTAATGGGCCCAGAACTTGTAATAATTCCAAAAAAATACTTACTTTGTATTAGTGTAACAAAAGGTTCTGCTCACTAGTTAAAGTTGGACTTTTGATTTTTGGAGAGATTTCACATGAAGATGCAAAAACACATAGTTTTACAGTAAAATATACACATTCAGCATAGGACTTAAAAAGGAAAGAAAAAACAAAACCAAAAAACCTTTTTGTATGTTACTTTCCCAATTTGTAAAATAGAGATAATATCTATGCATCTTTGTAAAGTGCTTAGAGATCTTTGAATGAAGATCTCTGTGCAAGTGTTGGCGTCTTGTTTTACAAATGGATAAACTGAGACAGAGAGATTAAGTGATTTATTTGATGTCGCCCTTAAAGTATGTGACAAAGCAGTAACAGATCCCAGGGGCTCAATCCTAAAATCAAGGAAGTTGGTGAAAGCTTTCTTTGACTGGAATGGAAGCAGGATTGTGCCCCAGATCTTCTACCTCCCAGTTCTCTGCTTTAGCCAAAAGACCATCCTTTGTCTTTAGTTACTTTTAGGCTTCACTTCTTCAGCTTTTATATGCTTATTAAGTTGTATATAAATTACATAATATAAAATATATGCTCTTTTGTTCACAATCTTTTTTTCTGTGTGGTTTGGGAAAGGTAGATTCTATACTATACTTATTATACTGATTAGGCCTGATAAAGAGGAATAATTATAGGAAGAGTATTTGTTGTAGTTTATAACAATAGATATTTGAGATTTGTAACTAATTTTACTTTCTACTTTGTCTAGCTTTAGATTATTTGAACAAATATGAATCTTGTTAATTGATGTTTAATGTTTGCAGGGAATTTTGCCTTTGGACTATCTGAATAATAGTGCTCATTTCAAAGCTGAGAGCATGTTTACAAATGCTGTTCAAATTCTTGAGCAGTTTAAGGTAAATAAATTAACATTCAAGTAAACATTTGAAATGAAAAATATTTCATGCCACTCTTTAAAAACTACTACAGCACAGTATGTACATATAAGATTACATTTTGATGATGGTGTATTGTAAGTCAGAGTAAAAGGGAAATCTTATGTACATACTATATGATATGAATTAAATAGATAAAAAGCAGATCTGTGTGGAATTGAAAATTACTTGTTTAAATTTAAGAAAAACCATAATCTTTTTGAACAAAGAATTCTTTTTTACTGTCCTGAGCATAAATGATGAAGTTTAGTAATGATTATTATGCATTATACTGGTGTAAAGAATTTAATTTCTAAGAGTCCAGCTGGTCCTTTGGTGTGTATATACAGCTCACATTGAAGTAAATGAGTAATGCTTGCTTATGTGAGGGCAGAAATTGGCCCTAAATTTAATTGTGATATCTGAAAAGATAAATAGGTTGTTATAGATCAGTCTCTTTTTTATGCAACTAGAGCTGGAACATTCCAAGCTCAAAGTTCAGGGCCATTAAATAACTTAATCAGAAGGTAACAAGTACCTGTCTGCTCCATGAATCGTAATGATCAGTAAGTATCTCAGCCAGCCATTTTCTTTCTTTCCACAACACCATTATTTCTATAGAATTGATGATATTCTTCACCTTGTACATTTGCCTCTTTATTTAATAGGGTGTTTTGTCTTCCTGAAGTTGTTCCTGGTTCTTCATTTTCACCAACTTTTACCCTGTCTTTTTCTAGTGTTAAATTTTCTGTTTGCTATCTTATTTTTGAAGCCTTTTAGGGGCAGAGGTTGTGTGAATTTGAAGGAAAAGTGAGATAACTCAAAAATTACGGGAAGTAGCTCAGCATCTTAAAGAGATGCCAAGTGGATCTGTAAGTTTCCTATTATGGACAGATCTGACCACTACTTGTACTTCCTGGGGAGGATTTTGTCCTGAAGGAAAGTGAGATATATAGGAGATTGTTACTTTTAAGTTATCAGATCCTGTGAGCAGTATACTAGAAATTCCCTTACTGTCTTGTATGCATCCATTAGGCTTCAGATCAAACTGGTGCAGGAAGCCTGAAAGATATTTTCAGGGACCTCCAGGCTCAGTGACTATGACTGCATCAGAACCTTCCATTTTTTTTGTACGTCCAGTCTGAGAAGTCCAGTAGCATCATTTCAACATCTTTACAGCAGTGGATTAGTTCCTGTCTGTTGGAGTCAACACCAGTGGTTTGGTATGATAAAATTATCAATTCGATTCCTTGATTGTGTTTAGCTTTGACTCTGTGTTCAAAGTGGAGCCATCCGGTAAACATCAAGATCTACGTTTAATTGATTATTTTCCCTCACCTTTTACACTCTGGAAGTCCTGCTGTGAGAATTTCTCACATTTGCCTTTCTAGGAGCATGACTGAATCTTTAGGGGTACTCTTTCAGCACAGTGCAAGGAGTTGTTTGCAACCAACTATTCACAAGAGTAGAAAACCCAAATCCCTGTCCATTTTGTTGAAAATTTGGTCTTTGTTACTTTTTTACAGTATTAAGAACCTTTCCTATGTCAACCTAAACACTTCCCTAACATTAATTTTTAGTTACAGCTTTTATGTTAATTGTTTTCAAATTTTATTTGCAGGTTAAGATGACTCAGAAAAAGGAAACTACATTTCCATTTCTATTTACACATTTTAAGTGAGTGCATTTTACATTTTTTATATTTTTAAATGAATAAAAATGATTGTTTTTTTTAACTTTGATAAGTACATCAGAGTTACGAACACTGGAGTTACAAAGTGACCGGTCAGTCACACACCTCATTTGGAACCGAAAGTATGCTATCAGGCAGCAGCAGAACAACATCCCCCCCCCCCCCCCCCCAAAAAAAAAAAAAAAAAAGGCAAATTCAGTACAGTATGGTGTTTAAATGTAAACTACTAAATAAATAAAAGGAAAGTTTAAAAAAAGATTTAACAAGGTAAGGGAACTGTTTCTGTGCTTGTTCCATTTAAATTATGATGGTTAAAAGCACCATTTTTCTTCTACATAGTAACATTTCAGAGCTGTATTAAGTCAATGTTCCATTGTAAACTTTTGAAAGAACAACCAAAATATTTTATTCAGAGATATGAACATTTCAGAGTTATGAACAACCTCCATTCCTGAGGTGTTCAAAACTCTCAGGTTCTACTGTATTTCAGTGGAATAGGATAACAGACAGTCATTAATCCACAGAGATGCAGTCTCTCTTTCAAGAGTACTGTGAGAATGGTATCCCAAATCTTGCCCTCAGCTGAGAGTGGGAGTTGTGCAGGTTTATATAAAAGTGGATTTTTTTCTTTAAATTCTTCCAAAATATAAATTCTATCACATAACTTTTAATTATACTTAAAATAAATAATGAAGATTTCCTACTAAGAATAAATATTTGTGGCTTTTTTTAAACAACTGTTCAGCTTTAGTGGAAGATGTTAGAAACTTAAAATTTTGCAGGAAGTTAATCTGTAGGTCATCTGTAAAAGTCACATCTGTCTCTTGAAAATTAGATTTGACTTGGCAGAGTTTTAAGAGTTTTTAAAATGTATTTTGTTCATGGACAAAATATATCATTCTGAAATTGTTAAAACTAATAATCTCCCAACATTCGATTGACAATATACAAGTATACATACATAAATTGAGAGGGAATTTCCATTGATGAGAAGATGTCTGAGGATTCCACTGAAGTAGAATGGAATTTTAGTTTGTATAGTTAGAACATTATGGGATATGATTTGTCCCTTTTCTTCTGACACTTAGGTGTACATATGTCACTGTTCCGACACGTAAATGATCCCCCAGAGTCAATAATGAATCGATTGGAAATAAATGAGTTTAATTATAAACACAGGAGTAATATAGATTTTTAACTAGTTATAAAAGGACATAAAAACAATTAAGCATAAAACATAAACTGATATAAGAAAGTATTAAACAGGCAACTAACTATAAAGACCTAATCTAATATTAAGCAGACAGTGGTTCCCTGACCAGGAATCAAACCCTGGTCTCCCAGGTGGCAGATAGGGACACTTACCACTATGCTACACATACAACTAGTTGCTGGTAGGAAACAGAAAGGGGTTACACTTGCTTGTAGGAAACAGAAAGGGGTTACACAAACTGTTAACTGAAAAGCACAGAGGCAGAAGCAGTTAACTACAGGAGGGAATGCTTTCACATAGAGATTTCACAGACAATGAGTTAATTACAGGGCACAGAAGGGCGGGGGGTCACACGGGCAATTAACTGCAAAGGGGCAAACGGGCAATTAACTGCAAAGGGGCAAACGGGATTTAAAACAGAAACTGAAAGAGAGAGAGGGTTAGCAATGGGGGGGAGCGGCTTCTGCTTTCAGGGCAGGTTTAAAACAGAAACTGAAAGAGAGAGAGGGTTAGCAATGGGGGGGGCGGCCTCTGCTTTCAGGGCAGGTTTAAAACTGAAACTGAAAGAGAGAGAAGGTTAGGATCTTACCAGTCCCAGCAGGAAGAGTTGCAACATGACACCCTGAAGCTAAACAGCAACACAGAGCAGGCTTACACGTTCAGGCTCGGAGTCCGGAGCCGTCGAGAAAGAGACAGGCCAGCTGATGGGTCAGGCAAACTGTGAGTTCTCTCGCTGGAGCCTGGGGCGTGCCCCGGCTTTATACTAATGGCTTCAGGTGGCCAAGGTTACTCCTGATTGGAGGGGAGACATTTCAATCAGGGCAAACCTTTGGCTGGGAGGTGAGCCGACCGTTAGGGTGGCTGTGCTACAGGTCAGGTAGACAGCTGCTCACAGTCACCTGGTCAGTTTCAGAAATTGCCTAATAAGGTCAGTTTCAGCAAGAGTGAGCTAATGGCCTAATAAGGTCAGGTCGAGGTTTTACTGATGCACCAGGTGGGTAGGTGGGGGCGAGAGGTGGACATATCAGGTACTGTGTTGCAACAGTCACAACTGAATTGAGAGAAAATTTTCCATGTGTGGATGTATTAGGCTTCAGGCCATACAAAAAAAGGGACCTTGCAGTGCACAACACTTATGCCCCACTTCCTCAAAACTTGCAGAATTTACACTCTGTATGACCTCCATTTCTTTTGGTGTACTTTAGTGTGAGCTGTGTTCTAACACATACACCCACTCACCTGGTGACCCCTCCTCTCACATAGGTTGTTTGTGCTTCTGACAATTGTGACTGTGGCTAGAGTAGATCACAGCTGAGAATGCTAAATTGAGAGCAGACTGATAAAACAGGGCAGATGCACCCCCAAACTGGTGGCTTATCCTATAATTAGATTCACCAAACCAGTATGAAAAGTGAGCTCTTGTGTCACCACACTGGTTAGCAAGCAGCCAGAAACACAGTCCCCCAGGCAATCCAGCTGTTAGCACTAGAGCCCTGCAAATCCATGGATATCCTTTTTGTATCCGCCGACCATTATTGTGAATTGGATGTCATGGAGGTCGGGACCTCTGTGACTTCAAGGGCAGGAACAGCTGCCAGCCAAGGGTGCAGCAAATAGCTGATCAGCTGTTAGGCATTTGGCAGGGCTCAACAGCTGATCAGCTGTTGGGGGTGTGCTCATCAGCTGTTTGGGGTAACGGGCTCAACAGCTGATGGAGGGCTCCTGGCTCCAGAACAGCTTGTGTGTGGATGTGATTAAATCTAAAAGAGGGAGGGTGGATTGTGGGTCGGGTAAAAGTTCATTTCAGTGGATTGGATGCAGATCCACATATTTGTATCTACACTGGGCTCTAGTTATCACCACCCAGACATCTGGTCTCTCCAATGAGAGGTTACTGAAAACCAGATAATGTTATAAGGTTCTTCTGATCCCAAAGAATTGGCCACTTTCCCAGGTTATACTTTAGACCTTACTCAAAAACCACTCTGAAGCCAATCCTTTAGTATCTAAAACTCAAGGTTTAATGATAGGAAAAAAAAGCAGTATTAAATAGTTAAAAGAATCATATGCATTACAAGTGATTTTCAGGGTTCATAGATCAGGATCATAGCGTGATGTTAAATCTGGTAGCTTGCAAAAAGTCTCTGGTTTACCCAAGTAGGTTGGAGGTCATTCAGTCCCTCGTTTAAAGCTCTTCTTCATTAGAGATCATATTCAGAGATGTGGAGCAGAACTGAAGAGAAAGTCACGGTTTACAGTTTATAGCTCAGCCCATATGCATGGGAAGTTACTGGTCAATATGAAGTCCAGGGTCACATGAGCATGGAAAGTTACTGGTAAAAGATGGAGTTTTAGGTCATATGTCCTCATCACATGTCCTTACATGCTATGCTGACTCACGATGCAGCATTGCCTCAGTACTTTCTGAAATGTCTCCAGGAGGGTCCCATCGGGTTAGTTGAGTCTCTTCAATGGCCCATTAATGGGATCGCTGGTATGGATGTAAATCTGTCATTGGGGCATCATCCAAAAAAACAATATGTTTGCGACACAAATATATAGCCAATATTCAATACTTAATACAAAAGGTGATACATGCATATAAACAGAATTGTCAAATTTAGCAGATTACAATTTTTCCATTGATACTTTTCATGACATATTTTGTATCAAATTTAGTGCAATTGTGTAACAGTGATACATTTGTGATTGTAACAGTAGTTATAAAGCGGTGATGATAGGTGGTGATACGTTAGTATATACCTGTTATCATTTCTTCTACACAGTGTCACAACAATAATCTGCATTGGGGCCAGTCTGACTATGAACTCAGTTAAAGCTACTTTCTTCCCAAAAGGATTTCAGTTTTGAATTAGGTCCATGGATATGTCTTCAGTAATACTTAATTCTGCCTTCAGTTCTTGTAGTGCACCAAAAATGCTTTGTCATTTGGAGCAGCTGCCTTTTCTTCAGGAAATGACACTGACTCTAGTTTCTAGGGTATATAAATCCTGAGTGCTTTAAAGATCTCATTTTGTAATGTAGATTAAATTCGTTAAATAAAATTCTTGTCTTGGTGATCAGAGATTATTTGGTGTGGTATTTTATACCGTAGCCTCTTCAAAGGGAAAGATTCAGGATCTTTAAGCTCTCAGACCTCAGTCAGAGCAGTCTCAAAAGCATATTAAAATGTTTTAGTCAAACCTCTGATTAGAAATGACAGTTTTGTTAGCAAAGAATTTGTGTATCCATATGGAACAAAAATACCATATGGAACAAAAATTCCATATGGGAAGGAGGGGCATTCATCTTTTTATTTCTGTCTGAATCTGCCATAAGGGTATTGCTTTATTTCCTGTTTTTTTCCACAGAGAACTGTCCAGTTCTGTATTATGATACTTAACTCTTAGGTTAATGTTGAATGTATCTTTAGGAAGATATAAATGTTGTTGACTTCATGAGAGCCAAGTGTTCTGTATCTGTTTTGGTTTTTGAGTGTTGGATCAATTTAAGTGGAAATCCGATGGATATTTATAATTTAACAAATATGGGTGGGGGGAAAATGTTCTTTAAACTTAATATGAGCCTGTAGTAATTTTGTTGTACAGTCTATTGCACAAGTAAAATTAAACGGAACAAATTATTGTTTTCTTGAGGTTCTCTTTGTGATTCAGTTATAAATCTAATTTCATAGATGACTTTCTAGTATGCATTAAAAATAAACAAAATACCATAAATGTGCAAATTAGCTTGCAAATATTGTATTTACAGCATGGTGAAAGGTTTTGGATTAGCGCATGGCAATTTGTGGTTTGAATCCTTTTAACCTTTTATCTTTACTATACTAAAGATAAATATTCTTGTCTTGCTGAGGTACTGAAGATGAGTGAACTCATCTACAATATGGTGATCTTTCCAATTTAATTCTGGGGAAGGAAGATGAAAAGCCTCGCCAGACTCACCACTCAACCCTCATAACAGTCCTAAATTTCCACGAGTCTTCCACTTAAAAACTTATTGCTAGGCAGGTTACTTGACACCAGGGCTTGATTCTGCAAAAGGTTCATCACTTTAGCTCTGATCTTGCAAAGCACATGCTAAACTTAACTGTATGAGTAGCCTCATTGACTTCTTGGTTTAAAATTTAACACATTCTTAAGTGCTTGATTGGATTAGGGACACTCTACGCAGCATCTTTCAGGATTGAGGCCCCAAAAGGCAGCATTACTATTGTTTTACAAATTATCTATAGCTGACAACACAGTACTTGTTCTTTCATAATTATTTAGATTGGATAAGATTTCACAAAAAGGAAGAGTAAAATTTTACTGCTATATTAATATTCTCTACTAGGAGAAAAAATTTTTAGAGCTGAAAAAATAGGTTAACATTTTTAGTTTATTTATATTTCCTCTTGTTTTAGGAAATAGTGTAAAATAAATGGCACAAGCACAAATTACCTCTCATAGGCAAGGCTGCCCAGAGAGGAGGGCAAAAGGGGCAATTTGTCCTAGGGCCCTCATTTGAGAGGGCCCTCAAACTTGTGGAATTTGAGTGAGTGGCATTGTGACCTGGCACAGGGGATTGCAGGGTCACTCAGGTTTGGTGACCAGGTGTGCCAGGTCACAATGCTCAGAGAGGTGAGCTGAGCCCAGCCCCACAGGACAGAAATTGCCACTATGGGATGAGTGTGGGGCAGACAACCGCTATCCCCTCCTCGGGCCTCAGTTTTAGGGTGAGTAAGGTGGGATGCCTGAGTTTCATATTTTGTCCCGAGTCCCCAAAAAGCCTTTGTGCATCCTGGTGTACAGGACTAGAGTTAGCAAGCTGGAGCAGTTTGACCTCTATTCTGTCCCACAGACAAATATATCCTAATGCATTTGGAGTAAGAAATTATTTGGTATGTTGTATTTTGTTGTAATTGGAAACAGTACAGCCGCATCCAAATTACTCAGAATTCAGTGAAAATGTATAATATTTGGAGATGTAAGTAAGCTTAATGGAAGATTTACACACAGATTGTGATAATCTGTGATTGTTCTTGTCTGCTTTTGCTGTTAAGCAGGGTTCTATGTCTGCGTTCGCTCCAGGCACAGCTGTCCTTCTCATTATAGTAAGAATAACTCCCTTCCCTCACTATTCAGTGATGGGCAAATTTGTACAAAGGACTTAACTGCACTTTTTTTCTAATGCTAGAAATCAGAAACTTGCAACACAGAAAAAGAGCACACACCAATTGAATGATCTATCTCCACCTAATTTACAGGTCTTTTGTGAGTCATTATTAACTAAAATTGGTATAGGGCTTTGAGAGCCTCTGAAAGGTGTTGTAGAAATCCAAAATGTTAATATGATTATTCCATTTTTAGAATATTATTAATTTTATTGTATATTTTAAGTAAGTGAAAAGTCAGTATAGAAGTTCTTTACTAAGTCCCTTTTAAAAATGATCAGTTTTAAAGGATGTGTGTGTGTTTATATTAGGCATATACCACAAGGAACATGGATTTGAAATCTTTTTTAAGTTGTTCATAGAAGTATGGATTTTCACAAATTCTGGAGCAGATCTGAATCAGAAATTTCTACTTAAGAAATTCTGTATTTCTAGCTGGGGTACTCAAATATTTTCTTTTGAAATTGTTGACAGAAAATTGAATTTTTGACAAATTGAAAATTTTCACAGGAAGCATCTGCTTTCTGTAGAAAATTTTGACTCCTCATTGAAAACATTTTGTTTTGTTTTTGTTAAACTTTGTACAGTAAAATAAATCAATTTTCCAACCAGCTCTAATTTCCAGATACTTTGTTACCAAGTGCCCTGGGAAATTTGTATGTCAACTCCAGATTCCATGCCTCGAAAATTATAGTCTTTGATAGATTCTGTATTGCTGAACATAATAATTTGAAAGCATTGAGAGCTTTAAGACCCTTGACTCATTTCATGTTGACATAAAATCCAAACTTAATGAAATTTACTCCCATTTACATGAACTTTTGGCAATAGAGAGAAATTACATTGAACTGAAACAAAAGTCTGAGTTCCACAAGTAATCTGTTGTCTAGAAAAATTGTGGCTAGCATGATGTGCATAGGATGACAGGGAGGATTGTAACTCTGCTCTTTTGCATGTGGATTCCAATTCCACTTTTTTGCTTGATTCAGCAGTCAAACATATAAAGATGAGGAGGACAGATGTGACCACTCTGCAATGCCATCATAACTTGAGTGGTGTATGCAGAACCAAATTGAGGTGAGTTAGAACTCTGACAGCCCTAGCTATTTATAAGGAAGCTTCTGGCTCTGAGTGAGTTAATATTGTTCACACCTGAAAGTCTGGCAGACACCTTTATAGAGGATCAAATCTGAACAAAATTATACCTTGAGTCTAGATCTGAGGCAGTGTTACAAGTGTGAAACTCTTACTTGCCAATTACAAGCCTACTGCAGATTGAACAAGACCCATGACCTGCTTCCACAAGAATGAATCACGTTATCAGTAAGGTAGAGAACAGTCCCTCATTTGTGTGGAAACTCATTGTGTGGCTCATGCCACTGGAAAATTCCTTTGATTATTTACTCAGACTTCAAGAAGGTTACATGAAGAAAAGCTTCATTTTGTTTGGTCACCCCTTCTACCTCTCCTGTCCCAGAAAAAAAAAAAATCAAAAGCTGTTTGCTTAGCAAAACAGGAGACTTTCCTATTATGCATGTTTCCAAAGTTTAACCTTTTGACTTTTGCACATAAGAAAGGAAGGTAACAAGATGCCAGATACCCTAAATAAAAGGAAGAGTGAGAGAAGACAAATAGTAAAATAAGTCCCAGCATTTGTCAACAGGTAAAAATTGATGTCTGAAGAAATAATCTTTCTCACTGCAGTGTGGTTGTAGCTGTGTGAGTTCCAGGATATTAGAGAAGCAAGGTGGGTGAGGTAATATCTTGTATGGGACCAATTTCTGTTGGTGAGAAAGACAAGCTTTTGAGCTACACAGAGCTCTTCTTCGTCTTTCTGCATAATTAGGCATTATTTGCCATGGTGACAAAAAAGAAAATGGAGATTGTATAATGTGAAGTGGAGAGTACATCTTTGAAGTAATCTGAGAACTTCAAAGAAATGCCACATACACAGACACATTTATTCTGTCTTTACTCTCACCGTGATACCTGAAGATGTAAAACTGCCTTGTCTCCCTTCCGTCTGATGTTCTTTCAAAACTGGTGTAGTAAGGTATGCATGCAAAATTGACAGTTGGTGCAAAGAAAAGGGGGTGATTTTTTTTCTGTGCTTTTAATATGAGATTTTGTCTCCGGAGGTACCATTACATATGGTGCCTCCTTTGAAGCATCCTATTATTGGCAAAGAGGCTCTTGTGGTGTTTCCTAATTCCAGGGCAGATGGTATTTCCCATAATGAACTCTGACAGTTGATGTGAAGAATTCTGGGGTGTGAGAAGGAAACAAAGGAGCAGGAAAGGGACTACTATACTAAGGAGAAGTGTTATTAATGCAGGGACTGTTTCTCTTCTACTTGCCTATCATTTTACAGTGCAGTAAGATTTACAGTCCAACCCCATTGATCTGAAGGCTTTGGGATTCAAATGGAACCATGACATAAATAGGAGATTAGTTTATCAGGGGAGTCCACTGGTGTTCTCTTCACTGTGTTCCAGGTTGAGGAAAGTCTACTTCCCCATTGTCATCTAGTTCTGTTTGTGTGGCCTCTTCTTCATCCTGTTAAAAAGAGGGGGCTGAGATTTTAGCCTGCCTGTCTTTGCTGAATCGTCTTGTGCATGTTGGCAAACAGGCTCACCTTTATCCTGCTGTTTTTGAGGAAGTTAGTTGGCGGTTCTTCACTGTTTTCCAGGTTCTGAGAGCATCTATATCTGTATCTAGTGGAGACTCCCATGTTGCCCTGAGAGACAAAAAGGCTTAACTAAAAATGGTTGTACTATATTGATAAAAGTTACTCTTGAAAGTGAGAGTGATTACCTCTTGGGTTTAAAAAAAATGAATGAGTGGTTTATAATCTGCATAAGTCACAGCTAAAAATGTCAGTCATTATCTGTTCTATTTAATATACTGTTCATAAACCTCACATTTAAGCAGTGTTTTAGAAGATAACATTGAATCAAAGCTTTTAACAGGAGGTTGAAACAATCCTTCTTAAAAATCAGGCTTCCTACTGTTTTCCAGTTTCAATAGCACCTGTAGCAGCTTTTAATTTCTACAGAAAAAGCTCACTGGGAATTGCTTTTGCCTAGTGCACAGAAATGTGACACAATTTGATTTACAATAAAATAGGGAAAAAGGTAAGGTTGAGAAGGCGCTAAAAAGATAATGTATTAGATCATGTATCCCCAATATAACTTTATACACATGCAGTTTGCTTACTTCTTCATTTTATAGTGAGCAAGGACTGGTTCATTAAATGGTATAGCCAGGGCATAATTTTTATTTAATGAGCCAGTCAGCACATAACCTTTGTAATACTAAAAAGTTAGATTTTTTTTAAATGCATTTCCTATCATGCAAGGATCTTCCTCTACTTCCCCATTAAGTTTCTTCCACTCTCCAGGATCCCACATCCTGTCGACCATCCTTCAGGTTAAAAACTGCTAGCTCTGTCTTCTGCTGAAGTTTCTCAGTCTATTTCTGAGCTGGCCAGGGGAGTTGCTGCAGAGCACATTTTTCTTTTTCCTGGCCTCCAATTGACCTTAACATTTGTGATGCTAGTTTGCATACAAAATATGCAAATATGTAGCTCAACCATCTTAATTGTCTCCTTCTGATCAGTGTGTTGGCAGCAGGTTGCTTAGCATGCCTTCACATTTTTCTGTCTCTTATATTAGCTATCCATGGGACTTATGTAAGTCTCCTGAGGCATTTACTACTGAATGCATGAATATTGTGCATCAGGGACACTGATTTATGGGAAATGAAAAGCCAAATGTAATTTTTAGGATTTGAAAGTTCAGGATTATACAATTACCTAGCAGACCATTTTATAGAGCTTCATTTGTGTCCTACTGTTCTCTCTCTGTTTAGAGAGAACAGTACAGAGATGCTGAATTATCAAAAAAGTACCAATACGGATACCCGCGGGGGGAGTGTTGA
Organism: Emydura macquarii macquarii; assembly: GCF_026122565.2. Classification (NCBI taxonomy): domain Eukaryota; kingdom Metazoa; phylum Chordata; order Testudines; family Chelidae; genus Emydura; species Emydura macquarii. Next base: position 1,030,983 of record NW_027132962.1, read on the forward strand.
CTACTAAAAGTACTTTCCCCATACTTTCACACCACTAAGGTCTATGAAATAGAATAGAAGGAGTCTAAAACAGAAATTTTAATTACCTATTATTTTGTTACTGCAGATGTTAATCTGCTTGTTGCCTTGCTTCACAGTGTCTGCTACAGTTAACATTACTTGTAAACTGTTAGTAAAATGAAGCACTGAGTTGAAGACCTATTCGAATATAGCATTACAGATGGAAGGGCTGTTTTACAACAAGAGTTGCATAGATTCCCTGGGTCACAATCCATGATGATTGATCTGCAAAGTTAACACCACCCCATTAGCACAAACAAGGGAGGATTCCAACATCTCATGAAGTTAGTGTTTCACACAGATTCAACAAGACAATTCTGCTGCCATTTTCAAATATCAAAACATTAGGTTCTGGATAAAATATTAAAATTCATGTAGAGATGTAATTTTCTGAAGTCCACAGTTTCCATACACATGGAGTTTTTTTTCTCTGATCATTGTCTCTGTAAGCAACATACAACAAATGTACTGAACAAGTTTGTTTGAAAATAAGCATTGTAGTTCCTGACTTTGATTTTGAAATATTTGGCTAGGTTTTCCAAAATTCACTGAATGAATTTTATACTGTGTTGCTCATTTGAGATTTTATCCTTCTATGAAGATCCTCTGCTCCTGGTGGGAACATGTCAGGGTTTTACATAGTGTATTCCATCCTGCTCACACCAAACTTGTATGGCATCTGGCATGCATCATTAAAATAAATGATGCAGTGACAAAAATAGGCTGGTTTCTAACTACAGTGTTAATTCCTTCCATAATCCGATGTCTTCTAGAGATACTCAAGCTGTAAATAATAGTTGAAAGAGGTGTGATAGAGTTAGCATCAGGAATGCAATGGCTGGTATTTCAAAGGGATTGAAAGCAGCACATATTAGAGAGCTAGCAAAAAGTATGTAGTAGCTATAGGATGATTATATATTGTAACTTAGTATTATTATTATTATTTCTATTATTATTATTATTATTATTAATGTGCATTACCATAGCACACAGGAGTCCTAGTCATGGTCCAGGACCCCATTGTGCTAGGTGCTGTACAAACACAACAAAAATGATGGTCCCTAACCCAAAAGAGTTTGCTGTCTAAATTCCAAATATAAGACAACATGGATACAGACAGATGGGAGTACAGAAAACAGTGAGACAATATTGGTCAGCATTATAGGCAGTGGTCTCAGAACAGCAGGCTTGCTTGCTGTCAAATTTTTTGTAGGCATCATAGAAAAGAAGAGCTTTACGGAGGATAATGCATTACATTTGTGGTGGTTTACAGGGAGCTCCTCCCAAGCCTGAAGGGCAGCATGGGAGAAAGCATGAAGGCACTTGTTTGAAAATTTAACATGTAGGTGATGGAGGCTGGCTTCATGGGCCTACTGGAGATGAGAATTGGCATCTCGCTAGTGAATGAGAGATGATAGGTAGGAAAATTATGTGGCCTTCAACACCATAGTATCTTTCAAGTACTTAAGAATAAAAAAAAGGTAACAATGCCTTCTTTCTCACACTTTAGTAGAAATAGCAGAAAAACCTTTTGCCCATGTTTGGCAGTGCTTGAAGCCCAAGCTAGCTGACCTGGCTAGAAATATAGGTTATAGCCCACGCACCGTTTTAACTTGAGCTGAGACCTGCTCACCTTTCAGTGAGGATGCAGGAAAAATCACTCAAATGTTTAGTCCTTCATTGACCTTCCCACAGTTCCCCCTGAAAGACAGATGAGTTCTCCTGCAGTTGCCATAATTGACTGTGAAAGAATCCTAGAGCATCTCAGCACAAAAAGTCATAGAATATGCCGTTACATATGGGTGAATGCAGAAACATGAAGACACAGTAACCCGAGTTGGCCTTTGCAGTAGGGATACTCACGCTGCCAGGTGCTGATCACTTTGATTAACTATGCAGTGGAGACATACCCCCGGTGTCAGCAATACAGGTTGTGCAAAGAAACCATTCCCTTAACCCTTTCTCTACTCTATGTGACTATCTTATTATTCATTGTTAAATTCAGGAGTCTCTTAATATAATTGATTTGTTATTGGATCCTCAGGGTTTTATTTTTTAGCATAATTCTAGAATATCTATCGTACAATAATGTTGCTATAAATAAATACACAAACAAGCATAATAAAACAAACCTACTAGTGAAGATGTATGCAGATGTACTTGTAAGCTGTCTCTTGTTCTGGTATGTTATTTCATAGCTTGATTGTAGTGTGGTACATAAACAGAATTGTGCTTTTAGAGATGGTTTCCTCTGTATGGTGTAGATAGATAAGAATCACTGACTGGCCAGACAGAGTCTCCTTAAGATAGCAACAGTAGCTTCATTTCCTCACAACATTGTATTAGTGCTATCAAGCACCATTCTTTGTGTGAGGTATGAATGATGTGTTGGAAATATTAAATTTGTCAGGTTACTTATGACAAAAGTAGCTAACATCTCTTAAGGGACAGTTTACAAGTAATTGCACAGTTGTTTTATTACATAATTTAATAGCGTTTATATAGGGAGGAAGCGGTTATCTGTCCTCTTTGAAGTAGAAAGCTATTTTGTGTGTGTGTGTTTAAATCTTTTCAGGGGAACATAATCTCAACTCTTTCAAGACCTTATATTATTACACCTATACAACTACCTATGAGCTCTTGTTTTCATGCGTATACGCCTCAGAGTTCTGTGCTGTAGGAATGTGTGATAGGCATTTCAGGTTTATTATACTGGTCTCATTCTTCCCAAAAATATTGGAGATGTGGGGAAGAAAGAATGAATCCACTGTCTCTTTGCATGCTCTGGTTTTGTTAGTTCATGGGAAAGAATGAAAAACAATTTTCTTCTGTGTTAATTTAACCTTTTGGGTAGATTCATTTTCAAAAAATAGCTCATCTGCTATCCCTTTTATTCATCTTAGGTTGTGGAAGATATGGGCCTGGGTGTTGGTAGCTAGGTCTATTAAAATTTTTAACTTTTAATTTTTTTTTTCAAGTGATGCCTTTTCAACTCTAGTCACTTTATAAGCTATTTGAATAATAAAATAAATTACTTATAAACATGTAATAAAAAGAGAAAGCAAATAATAAAAGCCTACAGTATAAATGGTCATTACAGCATATATGTGACCCATTACATGCTAAGTATGTGGGGATAATTTGAGAGTCAGATTGTGGACAAAATAAATGTGCTTGTTTTGGATTCTGAACCACTTAAAATGTAGGGGCTGGTGCTGAGGGGGTATGTGGCTTTGAATCCCGAGATCTGAATCCATCCTGTGGTTTGGGTTTCTAGTTAGGTCAATTTGGTTTTGGATCTATCTTCTTGTTCATGTTCAGATATTGTTTTAAACCTCAGCATTTCCTATGAACTTTGGCTGCAGATTCTATGCTGTTTGCCCTTTTGGACTGAAATCCTGCATGTATTTAGCTCTGTTAAAACTAACCATAGTATTTATTCATCCTTGAAGCCTGATCTTGCCCAAACCTGATCTCCTTTTCTTCATTCCATACAGTGTATTACTACTTTTTGTCCTTTTCCTGAGTTCCTTTTGTAAAATCCTTTCCTTATGTTGTTAGGTTTTTAGGAACTTGCTTCCCCTACGTAGTTTTCTCCTAAGGATCCATTATATTTATTTCCCTTGCTTCTCACAGCTCTGATTCTTCAACTGATTGCATATGAGTGCAATCCTGCACCCAGGCAGAGTCTCATTTAAACAGATAGGGCTCCACACATGCAAATGGATGAGTGCACCAACAGCCAGTCAGCTGCAGGACTGTACCTAAGTCCCTCCAAATATATTTGAAACATATTCATTGGTACTTCAGTAAATTGAATTTATTAAGTCTTATAAAAGCATTTCTGCAGAACTGGGGTAAAATTTATGGTATTCTGTTATAATCACCATATTACAATTAACGATGCACTTATGAAAGTTACCCTAGTTCTACAAAATAATTGCCTTGTGCACTCACTTACAAAAATTGTACTGCTTGAAAGCTCCATTTATTCTATTGTACCCATTCCATATGCAGAAGATCCTGGAGCTGTCATCCAAGAAGCAAGGAAAAGGCAAAGACAATAGCAATTTCATTAATAATAAAGTTATTCACTGAGAATTAAAGAATAATTAGAGGCTTTATAGCTAAATGACTCTATTGGATGATCTACAGTCAAAGATAAAAATAAAAGATGAAAAAAATGCTTTTTTAACTTATTACATTTGAAGTTGAAGACATGGATGAAATAGGCAGAAAGTAGTACAGGTATAAAAATAAATGATAGTGCATATTAGATGAGAATTTATTAGACATATACACCACGAGTCATGAGAAGAGGTGGTATTCATTCCAGATTGTTAAATCTTAACCAGATGTGAAGATAAACTCTTTTCTTTCTCTTAATAATCCCATGAATTGGCCCTTCCCTTTTCTTCCCAATCCCCTCTCAAAACAAACAAGAAATCTTAGACTATGACAGATATTGGAAAAGACTTTGTAATTAATATGACCAGCAAGTCCACAAAACTCCTATTCTGTTGTGTCTTTTCATAGACAGTTCTCGGGTCTTTTGAGTGTAGCCTGATGTTACAATCTGAAATCTGACTCTTTTAATCCTGTGAGGACCGAAATTGGTGGCAATGGTGTTATGATGGTTTTGTTTTTTTCTAAAAAGAAATCAGTGGCCTACAAAGTTGTATGGTGTACTTGCAGAGGGGCATTTTATGAATCTTCCTTAGGTTCTCTACTGTGGATCCTGACCTGATTGGGCTGCATCTATAGCAGTCAAACCATTTATCATATTCCGTCCTCCTTGCTGCTTTTCCCTTCCATTCCTTAGATTTTTTTGTATCCAGTCATAGGTGGAGTGCTGGTTCGTCATTTTCTGGGGAAACTACAGAGATTTTGTTTTTACTTTTGTTGTGTGTAGTACATTTTGGGATACTGCTAACACTAGACTCAAACAAAGCAGCACTGGCTTCATGAACACACCAGGAAGTTAATTCAATAATAAAAGTTGGGGGTGGCTCAGTGATGAAGCATGGAAGCTCTCTGATCCATTGCAGTACTCCGCCCTGGAAAAAAATGAGCTATTGCTCACTCTACTCCTTCTCATTCTGTTCCTTCTTTTGTATTGTGTCATTTGCTGTGAAAGGAGAATTCTCGGAAAGAGTAGAGTGGAGTTCTGACACCACTGAAGTCAATGAGAGTTTTGACATTGACTTCAATGGAGTCAGTATTTCACGGGCAATTTTTAGGCCCCACTAGAGGATCACTGCATTTCTGAGGAAAGATAAATGCTACTTCAATGGTTCCTAGTCATAGTATAGTATTATTTATTATTAGCATAGAGCACAAAGAGCCCTGAAAGCGATTTAAGACCCAGTATGAAGGCACTATTTAAACATAGAAAAGTAACAATCCCTGTCTCAAAGGGCTTGACATTTAAAGATGTCTGTAGCATCTGTACAGCCAGTAGAAGTATTGCTGACTTTTTTTTTGCAGTGCTCCCAACCAGTAACAGTAATAAAGCATGTGTTGCAGATGGTGCAGGGAATTTCCACCTACAAATTTAGGTGGAAGTTCTAAATTAAGAAAATGTTTTTAATACAGATTCTCAAAATGAATTCAATAGCAACATAATTTACTAATTTATGAGCATTCGGGTAGAGGCTTTGATGAAATTGCTCAGGTTTTTTTTAGTGCCGAGTGGGTTTACTTTAAGGTTCCAAAATTAGATACATTCTTCTCCTCCATGCACCCAATCCCTCCCACCAAAAAAAGCAACAACTTTTTTTAAAAAGGACCTTTTCTAATTTTTATGTAGGTTACTTTCAGATACCGAAGAGAGAAACATTTTAAGAAAAGCAAGATCTTATATTCATCAGGAAAAATATAATGAGGCGGTAAGTGAATCATCACCATACTGTGACAAAGCTTTGGAAACTGACTAAATCTTGGACTTCCATCATGTTTTTTCTACTTTCCATTTAAGTAGTTGCCTGATTTTTTTAAATTTTACTGACTCGTCTTTTACTAACATAAAATTAATCTTATTGTAAGTCTCCATAGCCTCATGCTTCCATTCATTCAATTCTAAACAATAATTTTGATTGCATATTAAAAGTGACACATTTTTTTCAGACTTTTAAAATTGTTTGATGCTGATGTTTCTGACCAAATGAGCCACATTTATTCCTGGTGTAACTCTTTTGAAGCTAGTGCAGTTACACTATGGATGAATTTGGCTCAGTGTTTTATGAAGGGTGCTGGATTTATTGTGCTCTGATATGAAAAAATTTACATAGCACCTTTTATCTAAGGACTTCAACCAACCTTGTGAGGTATAACCTTACAGCTTTCTTGTGAGATACAGTAGGTAAATGTCATTTACAGATGGGTACTTTTACAGCAAAGTTAAGGGATTTGGTCAAGGTCACACACTAAACCAGCAACATAACTAGAAAAAAGAACCTATGGTGCCATGTTCTAATTGCAAATCCCTTTGTTTTTGTTTGTTTGTTTTAGTTTGTTGTTTTTCCTCACCTGAGCCAACTGTTTTATTTTAACTTCACCATAATCTGTAGTTTTAATTGATATAAGGAAGACCCACTTACACTGAGTGCTTATTTTATGTTGAAAAAGTATATGAAAATGTCAGTATTATAAAATCATATTTATCTGGCAAAACATGGAAACATAATTTTATTATGTTCTGTGACTCTGCCCTTTTTTTAAGAAGTTTTCCAGGGGTTCACAGTTTTACATACAGAACAGTTAGACTTTTATTTAGGCTTTGGGGCCTGCTTATCTTTTCAGTTACATCATTGTAAATAAGAAATAACACAGCTGAAGCCAATGGATTTATTCCAGTGCAAAGCCAATGTGAGATCATTCTGTAGAGGCCTCATTTGGCTGCTTCTGAAAAAAAAAATACTTCTTTCCCTTCAGCAGCAGAAGTCTTGAAGTTCTTCAAGTCCTTGTCCATGTATATTCTACTCTTGAGATTAAATGCATTTGAAATCGGATTCTTTTGACCAGCAGTGTCCACTGGGACCATGCATGTTCTGTGGGTATCCTCATGGTCTCATATCAAGAGTATTAAGGGCAGGATGGGTCTAACCACCATTCAGTTCCTTCTTGAAGACCCTGGCCATGAAATGGAGTGCCTCAGTATCTGGTCTCAGTGCAATTTTTTTCACAGTTTTTGTAAATATTTGTATATATTAGTGTAGTTAGGAGTAGTTTTAGTTACAATAGCTTCTCCATCAGCAAGATTTGATAGTTTTGATGGTTTACCAACCTTGTTTTTATTTTACTCAGAGTTGGAACTTCTTCCCTCTAGCAGACCTTAGGGATGTCTTATCCTAAGACACACTGCTTTAAGTGTTCCCCCTTTTGGGAGGCAGCAGAATCAGTTGCCTATTTTGTCTTTGAGAAGCTCACATCTCCAACAAATGCTCTGCCTGTAAGTCCTTTTCTAAAAGAACTTTGAAGGTGAGAGAGGCATGCCTAATATTTTTATTAGACTGCTCTAGGCGGATGACCTCTGAACCAGGTGGAACGAACCCCTCTGGACAAGTTCCATCTCAGTCCAGATAGTGTGCCTGTGAGTTCTGGTTCCACTCGCTCCCAGGCCTTATCATCAAAGTCTAGCCCAGCTTCAGACTTGGGTAAGACTGAAAACGTCAAATTTTCAGAGAAAAAGGAATATTGCTTCTCCAGGAAGAACAGGGCTATATCCCCTTTGAGATTTCCCAGTCAAACGGGATCCAAGATACCTCACTGCTCCCAACCAAAGGAGACTTCACAGCCCAAGCTGAATGCCCAGCATAGTGGGGAAGGATCCTATACATATTCTCCGAGGGCCTTTTTTTTGAGCTTTATAAGTCTGAAAGAAAATTGAGGGCTTCTTACATGTCTACATTGAAAAGGTATAGGAATAGGCATATGCTCTAATATCTTTCTGTTTGACACCCAGGCCCTTTTCAATATAATATTCCAATATAGTCTTACTGGCACCCCTGGGATCTTCACCATACAAAGCATCACACTTCTGCACTACCTTCTAGGGTAAGAACCTCATCCCTTGCTATATTGTTTCATCCCCAGCTGAGGCATTGCTCCGGTTTTACCTGGATGACTATAAAAGCTTCCAAGATCTGCTCAGACAGATAGCCAGTTCTCTTGAGATACAAGGCACAAGGGGATGAGGTACAAAAGCTTACATAAGCTCTTGAACGTTCTTCATGGCTCTGCCTGAGCTTTTGGCACTTCCCATCAACAAAGCCCTTTTAGAGATGGCAAAACATATCTGGCAAACATCAGTGACAGTAACTCTGATCTCTCTCTCTAACAGCTAATAAGAGGTAGTAGGTGCTGTCTGCCAGGGCAGAGTATCTATACTCATCCAGCATCTGGCTAGCTAGTGGTTGTGGCAGCCTACAAAAAGACAGATAACAACCAGGGATGATTCTGTGAGATAACGAACTTAAGCAGCTTGATTTGTTCATACGTAAGTTATTTGTCTGCAGTCTGAAATTCTCAGTTGCTGATTATCAGACATTAATGGCATAATATTACTTCTTAAATTACAATAAATTGTGTAAGATCAAAAGTTTGTCTTTCTCACCAACAGAAGTTGGTCCAATAAAAGATTACCTCATCCGCCTTGTAATATCGTGGGACCAACATGGCTGTAACAACACTGAATACAATAAATGTTCAGACTTTATTAGCAAACTACTTGAGAGAAGAGGGAGAAGCTTAAATCTTTGATCTGTGAGATAATCTTTGCCTGAGGGGATAACCTGGCAATCAACTCTGAATGCTGCTGACATTGCCTCTTGATCCATTGTGGTATCTATTGTTATCCTGGCTCCAAAATTCTGACATCCTGAAAAAAAGATGTGTTGATCATGGAGGATCTTCCCTTTAAAGGCCTGGATCTTTTAAGTACAAAAACCTGACAAGGATCTTCGCTTATTGAAGGCAGGCCGTTTTAAGTAGGCCCTAGGCACACTTGCCTTCGTAGGCCCCTGATCGAAATAACTAATTTGATTTTAAGCTATTAATAAATAGTTTTTTAAATAAAAATAAAAAATTATATATACAAATTTTTTCTTAGGCCCTGAAAGTTTCGTAGGTCCTAGGCACTATGCCTATTGTGCCTAATGGATAATACGGCCCTGATTGAAGGGCTAAAGGCCATACTCCCCTCTCTCTTGTAGTTTATACACTGGCTTCTGAAGGAAAACAGGGAAGACCATGCATTTTTGCTAGACAGTGACCATCATCTGATACGTTTTTCCCCAAAACAGGCTTTGCGCCTACAAGAAAGAGGTTTTTTTAAAAAAAAGACGACACTCCTCTTCTGCTGGGGCTTCTTTCCATTCTGTGTCTGTCAAAATAATCATTTATAGATTGGTAAAGAGTCTTTCTACTGTCAGTCTACTGGATCTATACCCTTCTTTCCCTCCACTTAGGAAACATCCACAATTTTTCAAGGAGTCATCAAACTTGATAACATTGGGCTTCTGGATACTTGAAATAGTCTGTCAGATATTCACTACAGGTTCATACTATGCCTCTCCCCACCCTCTTCTCCTTCCCTTTTGGGGGGCTCTGCTTATGAGAGACTTACATCTGGAAGTGGAGTCATTTCTCTCTCTCAGAGCAAGAGAAGAGGTTTAGCTAAAATTCAGGGGGAAGGATTTTTATTCCAATTACTTCCTAATACTGAAGAAAAAGTGAGGATGGTGGTAACCAGTTTGGAACTTGAGAGGACTGAATACCTTCAGCTGACAATTCAAATTTTGAATGATAACCATAGCCTCCACAATTCCATCACTAGATTCACAAGAGTGGTTTGGGGCTCCTGACCTGCAAGTCTTTATACCTCCAGCATCCCCTTATAAGTATTCAAGGCTTCAGATGGGACAGACCTATTCTCAGTCCAGAGTACTGCCCTATGGTCTTTGTAGTGCCAGGGATGTTTACCTAGGTGCTAGCAGTCTTTACTGCTCACTTGAGAAGACAGGGATTAAAAGTTCTTCAAGTGGTGTCCCTATAGGTGCTCTGTGGTAGATGTGTCTGCATCCTCGCACTCGTGATTGGAGAACTTTGATAGCCGTCTGTTGTGACTGCACATGTGCAGCTCTCCACCTACAACAAGACTAGCCAGCATGCATAGGCGTTCCCTCCACAGTTCCTTCTCAACTGCCTGTGGCTAGAGACAGAGCTCAGAGCTGTCCATTCACGGATCGTTATCTCCCTTTAGTTTTGTTAATTTTAGCTTTCCTAAAGCTTTTTTCCTTTTGTTATAGCCTAGGTTTTTTTTGGCTATGCCAAAAAAGAAAAGGAGAGGAAAGAAAAGGTTTGCCTTCCTCCAACCCTGGTTGGGGAGGACCCCCCCCCCCCTCCTCCCTGGACAATAGTATGGCTTCAAAAAGTGCTTCAGTTGCAGGGAATCTATCCCAGTGACTGACAGACACTCACAGTGCGTTCACTGTCGGGGAGAAAAGCACAATCCACAAAGATATGGTTGGTGCCAGCAACTAAAACCCAGGTCCAGGAAAAGACAGAGAGTTAAGGCGCAAACTCCTGCTCATGGAGTCAGTCCTTCAACCCCCAGAGTCCTGGCAAGAACTCTCACCGCAACCTTCTAAGTAGAAGACAGTTGATCCCAAAGAAATGAACCACGCACTTAAGGCTCTAAAAAAAGGTCTAGGAGTCCCCACAGCAAACCCTGACTGAGCCAGAAATGATCTCTGGCTCTGGTATCATTGGTACCAACGGGCCCCATGGTACTGAGCTGACAGAGTAAGTCGGTCTGCCCGAAGACCCGATGGGCACAGGTAAAGAAGGACCACAGGAGTGTGAAAGGCATAGAAGATCTGCCCAGGGGAAAGCTACATTGGTCCAGACATTGGCACTGGCTCCAGCCTTGGTGCACGTGGCACCGATAGACTGTACGTCCAGGCCCGCATCTCTGACTCCGTCGGTGCAAGCCTCTCGTTATTGACATTCACCACTGGTACTGACCCTATCTACACTGCCAGATTTCCCGTGTGTGACAGATCTTTCAGTATGTGCTTCTTCTCGAGCACTGGACATCTCCCTGCCATGCACCACCTTCATCATTATCGGAGTTGGAAAGTGAGTGAGAGGTCTTGGGTTCCCACCGCTCTTTTTACCTGACAAATGGGACCCAATCTCACTATGGGCACCAAGCATATCCTCCATCTGACCCTCAGATTCAATGGTTTGGCCAACCGTGGTACCAGCCCCCTACAGTCAATGGCCGTACTGGGACACTTGGCAGGCTCAGAGGCAGTAAACCTCCCATGCTCCTAGCATGGCATACTAATATGCAAGGAGGCACCCTCCTTCAGCTGCAGCTTCAAAGACTTTGGAACCCCCTCAACAGCCGGGGGAGGAAGTTGGGGTGGAGGCAGAGGAGGAAGACACTCCTCAAGGTCATTTCTCGTCGCCCTCACTAGATGAGGCGGTAATGCCCCCTCCACCATCCATAGCCGATGATTTAAAATCATTTCAGCACCTAGCTCAGAGGGTAGCAGAAGTCCTGCAAATACTGTTGCAGGAAGTGACTGAGCCTCACCTCAAATTGGTGGACATTTTACCCTCTTCCACCTCTGCCAGAGTGGCCCTCCCTTTTAATGAGTAACTCCTGGACTCTGCCAAAGTCATATGGCAGACCCCTGGGTCCGTCCTGCCAACATGCAGACAAAAAATACCATGTGCTGGTAAAAGATGGATGGGGGACCTAGTTTCTGATCCTGCAGAGGCTTAAACCCAGGGTCCCTGTTAGAGGCATTCCTCATTCAGTGGTCACTGGGTTTGATGTATGCTTATCCATCAATCTCTCTGATTCCCAGGATGCTCCGGAAGAACAAAAAAGATGTTCCCATGGTCATCATAATTCCTGCCTGGCTGAGGCAGTTTGGTACTCAGAATTGATGCTCTTATCAGTTCATCCACCAAACCCTTACCTCTTCTATTGGACTTAATAGATAGTGGGACTGTCTTACATTTTAATCCAGCCTCCCTCCATCTCATCACTTGGCTATTGGCTGGATGTCAGACAGAGAGAGATCATGTTCTTCAAGTATCCAGAACATGTTGATCCAAAGTAGAAAGAATTCCACCACAACAACATATGCTGCTAAATAGAAGAGATTCAAAATATGGTATGAATAATGATAGTTACAACCTGTTAATTTCTGGATCCCTGCTGTCTTGGATTATTACCTTTTTCTGAAGATTTCAGAGCTATCTGTTAGCTCTGAGTGCATCTAGCAGCCATTTCTGCATGTCATCACAACCTTCAGAGCCACATGGTGTTTTCTTACTCCACTATAGTTAAGTTTCTTCAAGGCCTTATTCATATTTTTCCACTGGTAAGGGAACTTCTTCCATGGGACTGTAATGCGCGCTGGATGGTTTAATGACCCCTTCATTTGAGCCTCTAGGAAGCTGTTCCTTGTTATTTATCTATGAAAACGTCCTCTTTAGTAGCAGTCTCATCAGCTAGAAGAATTGGGGAAATGGAAACTCAAATGGCAGGCCCTTTTAATATAATATTTTATAAAGATAAGATATCATACAGCATCCCAAGTTCTTACCCAAGGTAGTCATGAATTTCCATTTGAACCAAATTATTCATTTATCAGTATTTTTCCATAAAACACATTCTAATCAAGGGAAAGAAACTAGACTTCACACTTCAGACGTTTGGAGAGCCCTATCTTTTTATGTGCAAAGAACCAAATCCATCATCATCTCCCCAAAGCTATTTATACCATTTGCTGACCAAATGAAAAGTAGAGTGGTATCCACCCAGAAACTATCCAGTTGGTATTGGGATATATTCAGATCTGTTATGAGCTTTCTAGGTTAGATCCTTTAGCTCAGATTATGATTCACTCCACTAGGGTTCACACAGATTCCTTGTGAAGCATTCCCATTTCAATCATCTGTAGGCAGCAACTTGGGATTCAGTCCATACTTTTATTAAACATCAATACCTAGTTTCATTGCTTCTTTTGGCAGTGCTGTGCTTCAATCTTAAAGTAGATTCCAAGCATCCTCCTGTTTATACCAACTTACTGCTTGTAGGTCACCAAGGGTGGAATATATGTGGACAAGCCCTTACTTACCTTACAGTAGCTGGAGTTCAAGATGTGTTGCCCATATATATTCCACAGCCTGCCCTCCTTCCCCACTACCACACAATTCTGGAACATCTGGATACTGTGGTGATGAAGGAACAGAATGGCAGTTGGGTCAGCACTGTCCTTTATGCCCTCAGTGTGGGAGCAGGACACCCAGGGCTCATGCATGGACCCAGTGGATACCGCTGGTCAAAAGACTCCCAGTCTCTAGCGAATGGGGTGCATGTGCACCAAGAGTAGAATATATATAGACAACACATCTCAAAGAACCCCAGTTACTATAAGGTAAGTAACTTTTCTTTGCTATATGTCTTCTTGATAAGTTTATTTTTTGAGTGTGTTCTACCTGATTATGTTGTAAATTGTTGCAATATATGTTCCTTTTTTCTCTGTAGGTATCTCTTTGCAAAACCCTGATTAACCTTGCTTTGGAAGGACTGTCATATTACCATACTTACGACAGATTGTTCCTGAGCATAAGTGTTGTCATGGGTTTTGTGGGCTGGACATCTTATGTGATTTTGTTGATTATCAAAACACATACTAATCTGACTAGGAATATCCAGGATAATAAGGTAGGTTGAAATATATATTGATGTTGCTGCCCAGTTATCAGCAATTTATGCATGCATAGAACTGTTTGTATAAAAACAGTAGGCTAAGGTAAGGGCTTGTCTACACTGGCGCTTTTGACGGCAATACTTTTGTTGCTCAGGGGTGTGAAAAAAACACCCCGCTGAGTGACATAATTTTGCTTTCCTGTTGACTAATAAAACCACCTAAACAAGGGATGGTAGCTATGTTGGTGGGAGAGGTCTCCCGTTAACATAGCACTGTTTACACGAGTGCTTATGCTGGCAAAATTATGTTGCTTAGTGGGGGGGGAGGGTGTTTAACACCCCTGAGCAACAAAAGTTTTGCCATGTAAGCACCAGTGTAAATAAGCCCTAATTGATACCCCCAGAAGCAAAGCTGGAGTAAAAGATCCTTAATTCTAAATATTTAACATTAAAATTGTTGGGTTCCAATGCTGATAGCAGAGGACGAGGGAGGATTCCACTGCTGACGGCAGAGGATGCGGGACGGATAAAGCACAACAACCAATATGATTGCAAGCAGAATCGTTTATTCCATCTTGTTCTCCAGCTTATATACCTTTTTATCATCTCTGCATACAATGGTCACACAATTGCTGATTGGCTATTATATAATTTCACACACTTAGCATGGGAACAGCTTACATATTATTGGTAGCTTCTTAGCTTACATAGCTTTCTTGTTTACGACCTTGGATACTTTCTACTATCTAGTGGATGGCGGCCAAGTCCGCGGAACTGTCCGCCAGTGAGGCGCCTGAGTGAAAGTGGCCACCTTCCAGCTCCCTGTAGGCAGCCTCACTTGACCCGGTGTCCACCACCAGGCCTGCTGTAAATTTCCACTTAAGTAGCCATCAGGTCAGTGTATGGATAATACACTCCCACATCAAATATCTTGTGATTGTTAATCCAGACTTCAGGCTTCCATTATATATAGATTTTTTTTCTTTATAATAAAGACAAAAAGAAAATCATCTTACATGTAAGTTCTTTTTTTCTGCCTCTGTGGCAATTTAAAATCAGATTCTTCTGAAGCTGAACAATTCCATCTTGGCATTTTCAAAGCATATAACCTGTCCCCCTAGGAGACTGTAGCTGTGGTTTCACAGCTCAGCTCTTTCTCTTGCACACTCACTCCCTCTGATTTGCAAAGTGGCAGCACACTACATCAGAAATATAGAAAGTATATTTTGAAATAAAAAAGAATGAGTTTGGTTGCCACCAAGTACAGATCCTTAGAAAATCATCTTTTTCAGTCACTCATCAGGGAAAGAAAAGACCTTTAATCTGAAAAGGTAAACAGAAAATTTCACTAGAAGATTAAAGCCTTCAAAATTTTTTTTCAGTATTTGTTTCAGAATAAAAGGACTTGTCACCATGCCTCAATAGGTGGTGCTGAGAAATGGGGCAGATCCATCCCAAGACTGGTGGTTAGTTTTAGGGTGACCATATGTCCCATTTTGGCCGGGACAGTCCCTTTTATAAGCTTTGTCCCCACTTCTTTGGCAAAAGTGAGGTGTGGAGGAATGTGCGGGGGGTTGCGGGGGAGGGAGAACACTGATGCCAGCCCCATGAAGGGCTAAGGCAGGGCCCAAGTGATCTACGACACCAGCCCTGCACGAGGGGAAGCGGGAACAGGCAATGCTTGGGCAAGCAATGACCCCAGCTGTCTGCAGGGACAGGGCTTGGACCATCCCCATGCAGGAGGGGAGGTGGGCCTCAGGTGAGTAGCTCAGGGCAGCCCCACATGGGAGGAGGGTGGGGGGAGTCTTGGGGCCAGCCCCAAGCAGTGTCCCATTCTATCTTTGGGAAATATGGTCACCCTAGTTATTCTCCTATAAGATATACCAAGCCAGCAACAAAAGTAAACTTCTGTCTCACCACACTGGTTTACAAGAAGTCAGAAAAGCAGTCTCCTTTGATATCCCAGCCCTTGTTTTACCACCCAGACACTAGACTTTATGATGAATGGTTATTTAAAACCAATTTCCTCAAAGGGTCCTTCCAATTCCAAGAGATCAGCCACACAGCTAGGCCAATATATAACTCAGATCTTACCCAATAATCACACTGCTGCCAGTCCTTTAGTATCTAGTACCTAAAGGTTTATTCTTAGAGGGAAAAAAAAGGAGAGTTAAAGTGATCAAAGAATTATAATCATACAATTATTGCAAAGTTCTTGAGTCAGGTTTTAGTTGTGGTGAAATAAATTGCTGATTTGCAAAGTCTCTGGAAATTACCCAAACAGCTTGGGGGGTCATCAGTCCTTTTTAAAGCTTCCTTGTTAGAAATCCAGTCCAGAGAAATGAAGCAGGAGTGGAAGACAAGATGGAAATGGTGCAGCTGCCTTATATACCTCCAACCATGTGGGTGGATGGATGCCTTCAGTCTCAGTTTGTGGAAAATTAGAAGCCCAAAATGGAGTCCAGGGTTACATGAGCATGTCACATGTCCTTATATGCTTTGTTGAGACATAGGAGCAGCTGTTAACTTGCATAGTCCTTTTACAATGGGCTGTCTGGCATCAATGTGGATTTTATATGGTGGACGTTACTCAGGAATGCAGAATATATGCAGGATGCCAGTACATAATCAATATCTCTAACTTCAGATACAAAATCTATATTTCAGATACAAAATGATATATGCATGTAAATAGGATAATCATATTTAGCAAATCATAACTTTTCCATTGACAACTTACATGACATACTTTGCATAAGTTTAGTTGCAATTGTATAACTATGATAGCAACAATGTTATACATGGTTATATTTCAATCATACAACATCATACTTGTTTCATTTGTTAATGTAAATGAGGATTAGTGCTCAATTAACATCTTTACTACGCCCAATAATTTACTGTGAGAAAATATATCTAGTGATAAAACCCAGACCTTTTACTGTCCGTGGACTGAAATGAGGTATTCTTAGCGTTTAATAAAAATTATGAAACAAAATGGAAAAATATTGAGAAATACGTACTTGGTAACAAAATCCTTTTTTAAAGTTATCTGAGATAATATTCCAAGACACTGGTTATATTATAAACAAACAAATGCAGACTATTAATAGCTCTTTTAAACAAAAGCGAGGTGTTTCTTTTTAATCAGTGTAAAATTGTTTTAGAATTGAAAATTGGTGTTTGTAGTTACCATATTTTTATGGGGTTCATGGAATAAAGTCAAGTTTTATATTTAGTGATTTTTAGTCTGCAGATTTTCCCTGAATGTAGTAACCAGATTTTTCCAGTAGAACCATTTCTTTCAGTTTAGATTACAATTAGTTGTTGATGGTGAGATCTCTGCTTTCCACAATAAAGTAATTAGCTTTATGGCTAGGTATCAAAGCTACATGAAGAAATTGTTCTGTGTAACTAGACTATAATGAGAAAATAAGCTACCCATATCACAGTTTTATGATCTAATGGATGCTGGTTCTAAACTCTGGCTAATAGGACAGTATATGTTAATTTTGTCTTAAAACTGTGTGTGGCTTTTCATGCTGCTCACAAAAACAATTCCCTTTAAAACAGTGTGTTATTTCACTTAGGAAAAATTCTAGGTTTTGTCAGTTTTTCCTATTTTTAAACATCCACAGAAAATGCAAATCTTTCATCTGCAGTTTAGGACCAAGTAGTGAAGCCAAAAGATATATATTAAAATTTGTGGTATAATGAGTTGCATTAGGTCAGCTTTCAATGTGACGTATTTTATCCTAACTAAATATGACATAACATTGCAGAAACTTTATTTTAAAAGTCATTCCGATCTGATACTTGTCGTCGGTTTAGATAGAGGCAGTTTTATGTCAATTATGGAGGAAGGAAGAGGAATGAATATTTTACACTATCTACCTGGGCTACTAAATAAGTGTCTCTCTCCCCTACATGTTTAATGTGTTTGCGTATCCCTTTATATATTTTCAGTCCTTCAAAGAAGTTGATGCAATTTATAGAAGAAAAACAGTAGATAGGGTTTGTTGTATTTTGGAGGGGAGGAGGAATTAGGTTTTGTCAGCATAATGTAGCAAAGACTGCCTTTGGATCCGAAGGCTTTTGCATGTTATGTCAAGTTGTAATGGGCTTCAGAACAAAAATGTTTAATAAAATGTTAACCTTTCAAATATCAGAATGTTCCTAGACTGCAGTGAGTGGTTTATGAATCAGTGTAAATAAAAGCTGTGAAAAGAAAGGACAATGCTTTATTTAATGTTCCTTTTTGTAGACATAGAGGTGGTGATATTCACTAATGCTATTCTAAGTGTAGCCTACCAGTTTAGAAAATTTCATCCGTTTCTAAATGTACATCAGAGATTTATATTTTCTGAAATTCCTCTCCCATACAGACATTTTATTCCATAATAAATTTAGCATGATAAAAACAATCTGCATTCTCTCTCATCTTCTAAAAGGAATATTCTCATTAAGGTTAGGTTATAAATTCTTTGGAGAAGCCCAATATAAAAAAAAAATGAACAGAGCTAGCTGTGTAAGGAAGCTTTTAAGCAATAGTTATCTATAGTCTTATACTTAGATTGTAAGCTCTTCAGAGCATGGTCTTTTTTGTGTTGAGTTTCTACAATTGCTAACACAATGGGGCTGGGGCTTCTAGGAGCTACCACAATACAAATAAATAATAGCCATTTTCCTTGGTTTCTTACTTATTTGAACATCAAAATCCAAAAAGGTTGAGGGAAAAAAAGAGGATTAATACCAAATAAATTAATTTCAACACACAAATGCAAACTTGAAGCCCCTCCTCGCAGACTTGCCTTACACAGAAAAGCCTTACTCACATAAGAGGAAGCTGTGGAGAATCAATCTGTAGTTCCTGAAAAGAGGGTTGGATTTTTCAATAGCAATTAAAGGATTGTATTCCCGTTTGTTTACTGATCTTTCCTCTCATACTAATTTCTTACACAAAAGAGACAAATGTTGTGCTATTGGAATTTTACGTTGAAACTTTTGGCCGTAGTAAATTATACGCAAACTTGAGTGCTAAAATGTAGGCTCCTAATTATATGTTTAGACATCTAAATAGAAGTGTTCATGCACAACAGATACTTGAAAATCAAAGGGAGCTGCAAGATATTCAGTACCTTGAAAATATGAACTGATCAGTGTTGTATGTACCAGTTTCCGTGCACATGTTTTTCAAGTACAATTTACTGTAAGCCTTTTGCTTGAAAATTTAGCCCTAAATGTCTCTGCCTGGAAACACTGTACATTGAGCTTATGAGCTGCCGTGTACATGAGTGTAGCTGCTTTCTTCGAATAATGTTTGATGTACTGTGCCTCAGAGAACTGAGAAATTGTATTCTGGAGTTTGAAACCTTATATTGCCCTTTCAGGAATGTTTATATAATTATTTGCATTTCAGGCATCTTCTGTACTACTCTTGTATGGTTTTGCAGCTTTTGGAATATTAATAGCTTTTTTCCTGCTGATTCAAACCTGTCCTTGGACATATTACATATATTGTCTGTTACCAGTACCAGTATGGTATGCAGTTGCGAAAGAGTAAGTAAAGAATAAAGCTGTTTCATAAACCCATCTTACTTCTCTTCTGGCCACACCTCCCCCACCTCTCCCTTTATCAGGCTCTAATTCTGCAAAATGGTTGATGGTTCTGGCCTGTGCTGAAAAAATGCTCTCAATAATGGAAATATTTGTAAGTTTGCAGTTGCCATTACTTGCCTGACATACTGGCTGTTTTGCCGACATCAGGTACCTATTTGTATTATTTAGAGAAAAATGGACAAGCTTCTGTTGGCCTTTAGTAATGACCTATTTAATTAGACATGAATAAACCAGGCATATTTTTTGTCAAAGCTTTTGAATTTTTAATCGGTTTCAGTGGCTGCTGAACATAATGTAAATGTAAATATTTGTAAACTCAGCATTCCATACACATGAGGGTAATTCTGATGGTTGTAAAGTGAAAAAAATGAGGGTTGATTCTTAGCACTTACACTCTTTAACCACCTAATATATGGCAGTGATCCTGTCTAATTTGTTTTAACTAAAGGTAGTGATTATCCTGTACAATCTTCCTAAACAGATTCAGAGTTATTCAAGACCTTATGGCATTGCTCTTGGCATTTCCTCTGGTTCAGTCTATTGGATTCTTAATAGTTGGTGCTCTGGGAATTGAAATATTAGTAAGTACTTTATTATTACGTATTAATAAAGGACTTCATTGCTGGCTTTTTATCTTGAGGAAATGTCGCTTTTATTAAAGTTTGTTTTTTATTTTCTTGTTGACATTTTTACTAGGTTTTCAGCTTTTTCTTCCGCTCTACACTTACTCTCGGTCTTATTGCCTTTGCTGGCTGGCCATTGATTGCACGACTGTGGGCTCAAGCAAAGGTACTGTAATGCATTGCCAGAAGGCATTGGTTACCTTTTAATAAAGGTTGGTCTTTTCTTTTGGACTGTGGTCTCCTAATTCTTATTCCTGTAATGCACTTACTGTTATCAGTATAATGGCTTACAAGCAAGATAATATAATGCAACATTTCCTTTATCTCTTGATGTTACAGCTTCACAGGCCAAACAGTAAGGGTACTGACCGAGCAGCACTGCCATGACACTTGACTGAAAGCTGATCTTGGCTGTAGTGTGTCTGCTTTTGGTGGTCACTATCGTGGGCCAACAAATTGGTTGAGAAACCCAAGATTTCTCCTGAAGTCTAGTATCCCAGTTAGCTGTATCATGCTGCCATCCTGTTTTCAGGCTAGCTTCCGTGTTACCAATTTTCAGTTGATGCATTTTGTGATATAATAATTAAAAGTGCTGGGGTTAAAATCCCACGTAAATAGACATGAAACATATGCAGCTATTTTACTAAAATATAACAGCTTTATAAACACTGAGGTCTTTAAAGGAAGCTTACAATGATTAGTCATAATACTGTAGGCATGTAGCTATTTACTAAATACAAATATTTATTGAAAATTCGTTTTTTAAAATAGCTACTATAATCATCTGTCGCTATTTCACTATCTCTGTAACCAAATGGTGTGCCTTGTCTCACATCTGAAGCTGCGATTATACTACTACTTCCCAGCAAAAACTGTAGTTTGTTGCTGTAGAGCGGGAGTTAGGTGGCACAGTTCCCACTTGACTGCATGGGAAAGCTGCAGCTTTCAATGTCAGCCATCACTGTTCATTTATTCAGAAACCTTTTTAATCCAAAAAACACAGCAAATTTTAATGTTTAAAATATATTATCACAACTCGGAAAATCCTTGTTTTCTCTTGTATTCGAATGAGAGAGAGTCCTCAGTCTTGTTCTGCATTAAAAAACTGTCCAGGTGGCAGCTTCCTGTTTGACTGTTAATTATTTTTTATTGTATTTAAGACAATAGTCACTGGTTCTTCTGAGTAGTTATAGTGTAGCATATCTGTGATAACATTACTTTTATTGGGACCTCATCTTGCATTTCACTCATTTCCATAAAGTTATTGATCAGGTTCCAACCCCATTTTCTGACTAACAAGATGTGCTCAAAGGCCCCAATTCAGGAAAGCACTTAAACACACTCTTAACTTTAATTCCCATTGACTTCAACAAGATTTGAGCAGTTGTTTAAATGCCTCCCTGAATCAGGTTCAAAGTGCTGTAGTATAAATGGCCCTGTCAATTTTTTTCAGTTTGTCCTATCCATGATGCATGCAATCATTTATTCTGATGGTGATTCCAATGGCTGCATATACTACTAGAGCAGTATAGCAGATACTGAAATGTTTTCTCTGTTCAGTCAATTTTGTCTGCAGGCAAGACATCCAAACATGCTGCTGTTTGTTTTTTTGTTTTAGGTAACAACACTGAGCTGGACTCTTTTATGTTTGCTCTTGGCAATGTTTCCCTTGATGCCTGTTGTAGGAAGAGAGCCAAATATTTCTCTGGTGTAAGAAAATTTTGTTGACTAAAGTTCTTTATTTTTCCATTAAATATTCACAAATTTAGGCTGAGTTTTGTCATATGTGAGGAACTGTATTATTGAAAATGAGCTGAGACAGCTATTGAAATTCAAAATTTAAACAATGTGATTATAGAGATCTCAGTTATTCATTAATGTGAATGAAAGTAGACTTTTAATTTTCCTACATTATTTTAAAGAAAGCTACATCCATTTGCTTAGCACAGTGTTCTGTAATTTCATGTGAAGAAAAGCTTTGCTCACTTAAAAAAATGCAAATAGTATGTGAAAATATAGGAGAATTAATTCAGTTAAAGAGTATATTCATTTGCGTGCAAACATGGTAAATAGCATTGAAAAACCTGAAAGAGTGCATTTATCCAAAAGTGATTTGCTTTGACAATATCTTTTTGAAATCCTTTATCTAATTTTAAATAATTTGTCATTGAATAAGAGTCTGTAACTAATGAGGATGTATTTTTTTCTCTTCTATGTATCTACCTTTTCTTTGTTGTTTTCCCGTTTCCTGTCCTCCTTAATTTCACCTTTGGCTTCGCCTTCCCATGTTCTGTGTTTCCATTTCTTCTTTCATTGGTCTCTTCTATTTCTCTGCCATTGTCAAGCTTTTTTTGTGCATCTCTATCATCTCCATCATCCATTCCATTTTCATTGCCAGCTACCACTTCATGTTGCAGGCATCTCTTCTCACCATTCTCTCTCATGTCTATTTGCCAGTCCCACTAATTTGGCCCACATACTGTGCTCAAATGGTTTAGTTAGATGTAGTGTAGAACTTAATGCAGCGAAAGAAAATGCTTGATTTGAACTTGACACAACACTTTTTTCCCTGCTCGACATATTTTGCCTAGTGGAGTCATTTTAGCATGGTGTCACTTTGCTTGAGTAAGAGATGCCATTAGAGCTATGATATCTGAATATTCAGCATGATGTTTGGGGTGTGGGGGAAGAGCTATGATCCCAGATATTTTCAAAGTTATTGGTGTTTGTCCAGACATAATTCCAACACTGCCCATTCAGTTTTAGTCCATCCTAACAGATTTTCGACCCAATGCATCCCCATCTACTGCCTGCCCACTCATCTTTTGGCGTTGGCATACCTAAAAGTATTTTTCTTGCCTTATTAACATCTTTTTGCTGCATACGTATTGTGATATAGCAGGGTCAGAGTGCAGCCGGAAAGTGATAGAAGGGAGGTATGTAAGCCCCAGAATGATCAGAGCCTTGTTCCCTATGGACTGAGGGGAGGTTACTATAGGTTAGAGCACCTGAAGCCAGTTAAGGCCCTGCTAGGGACCTGATGAAAACCTCTGCTCCAGCCAGGCAGAGTGTGGGAGTGAGGACAGCTGGTGGGAGTGTTGGAGGAGCGCTGTGACAGACAACCAGGTGAAAGGAAATGTTGGGAGGAAGGTTTCCTTCCCAACCCCCTAGCTCAACGGTACAGAGACCTGAGGGAAAAGGACCCTGCCAAAAAAAGGAAAACAAGACGAGAGGTTCCCCCAGGCAGGAGGCTTGGGAGAGACCCGGACCAGGAAGAGAAGGAGTAGGGAACCCCAGAAGCTGAAGGGACAGAGGGGGAAGTCACCCAAGAGAAAGAATTGCAGCTCCAAGCACTGTCAGCAGCGCATAGCTGTTATTCATAGGACCCTTGGGCTGAGACATAAAGTAGAAGATGGGCCAGGTCCCGTCCCACCCCACCTCGCCCTCACAGGGCACTACCAGAGTGGCCAACACAGAAATGAGGGTAACAGGCAGTGAACTTCAGTTGCCACTGTTATCAGTCAGGTTCTTTTAATTTTAATTCATTTTTATAACAGTAGAATAAAAAAAAAAAAACCTTTGATTCTATTCAAGTGACTTGAAACCATCTTTTAAGAAAAAAGAAATTATCCTATGAGTAGTGACATCCTTTCTATCAGAACCATACTGTTGTACTACTACTAATATATATTGTCATTTAAACTCAGTTTTTTAATGTGACCAAAAAACCTTGAAACAAATTACTTTAAAACACAGATCTTTGTAGATTAACTCATAGACTTGAAAAGAAAGTAATTTAAAGAAAGTGAAGAATGATTGGTGTTATGTTAACATGGTGAACAAGATACATAAACAAAACAAAGACCTAAGAAATTACAGTAGAGAAAAAAGAAGGCCACAGTGAATGTTTATAGATGACAAGCCTTCAAAAAACATCTGTCACATCATTCATTTTAACCCCTTGGCTCTGGATTTTGGTTTCCCAAAGATGGATTGTAGATGCTTTCTGAATGTTTCTAGCTGTAATTTTGTAACATGACAAGTTTCATTCCTGTGAGAAAAATTCTATGGGAAAATCCATTCCTATGAGAATTTCATAAAGAGGAACTTTTTAATAATTGTTTGTTTGTTTGTTTAACAGAACGGCAGCAGGTTTCTTGAGTCTCCTGATCTCTTCCTCCTCCCTGGCATTTCTTTGTAAAATAAAAAATAAATATCTGCCTAAGAAAGATCTGGCAATACACCTTTTTCAGGTCAGTTGCTAAGTTTCAGTAAATTTAAACATTGCAGAATAGTTTTTGTGTGTATTTGTATGTACTGTCAAAGGACCCAGTCCTGCAAACTCAATCAAGAGGTATTGTTTGTTATCAGGAGTTATCCAGTTGACAACTTTTTCAATGAGACTATACTTATGCTTATACTTAAGCACTTTTAAGTGGGGTAATATTTGCAGTATCAGATACTTATTCTCTGTTTGTGTGTATTGATGCATATGTATAGACACGTGTATACGTACACAAACCTGCATATGTTTAGATATGCCTTCCTTTTCAAGATTAATATCTTACTATCAATCCACATGTGTAACTTCCTGTGACTTTGTGGAAACTGCATTCACTGATCAAAGACACAATATGGTCCTAAGTGCTTATCTTTTTCATTTCTGGGTTGAACTTGAAGAATAACATGAATCTGTAATTTAGTTCTTTTCTGCTGGTTAAATCCAGTTCTTTTATCATGACAAAGTTGAGAATTTCCTATGGCTTCCTAAAACTGGTGAGTATTTCTTTCACAGTACATGTGAATTATAAATTACAGGAAGGATTTTGAAATTTTAAACATCTTTTGTCTTCATTTTTAAACCTATTACAGCATTTTGTCCCCCACCTTACCCCCAGACTTAGGTTCTAATAGTAATTCTTTATAAGCCTTATCAATGAATTAAAGTTGTTGAAATTTCTTACTCGCCTAAACAATGTATTCAGTACATCCAGGAGTTAAGCTTGAAGACTGAACAGTAGGGATTAAAAAACACCAAAAAAACCATGTGCCTAAAATACCTCTTTAATATATGTGTGTGTACGTGTCTCTTTGGCTCAATGCCATGAAAAGAGGTGAGTGAATTTCCCAGCCTTAGTGGATGAGTTATGGAACTTCATGATTCTTGTATACATTCATGAATAGCTACTGTTTGGATGTTCTGGTGGCATTTGGATAGGGAGCGCCCAGACTGAAGAAATCTTAGGAGATCAGTCTTCTTTGTTAAGGAGGGGGACGGGAAATTCAAATATCTTCCTACCTTTTTCCCATTCCAAGTACATCCCATATTCTTAGTCCACTGTTTACTGTAGATGCTGCTGCTGTGAGCACTTCCCTTTCCCTGTTTAGGTTGACACTCTGATGATCTGATACAAGACCCTGCAGTCTGGCTTTGTCTTGTGGCACAAAAAAAGTAGTTTTTCCCTTACCATTTAGATTATTGAGGTGCTGTGAGTCTACGCACTCGGAGTCTTCCATGCCTGCAAACAGCATGGATTTTT
The DNA here is from genome assembly GCF_026122565.2 of Emydura macquarii macquarii. Taxonomy (NCBI): domain Eukaryota; kingdom Metazoa; phylum Chordata; order Testudines; family Chelidae; genus Emydura; species Emydura macquarii. The sequence goes on from NW_027132962.1 coordinate 1,056,560, forward strand.
GAGGGATAATATGTCTGCTGGTGAACTGCTTGACCTTTTGTCAGCTAGGATCTTTGGGGTGGGGTGGCAGATAGGTCTTGATGGCCGATTTCTCTACATCAGCAGGAAAGATCCATGTGGACACTTGCTGCTGCCTATGGCAATAGGTTCCTGGGGGAGATTGCGATCAGCATTTTCTGCAATCGGGCAGGAGCTCAGAGTAGGCAGAGTAGTGACAGCATGAATCTCATCTCCAGCAGCATCCTTGCCGCCAACCCACTCCTTCTCCTTTGGCAGCAGGATAATTCTAAGATAGATTCTTTGTTCCACTCCTGAGCCCAGTTCACATATTGACTTCAGTTTTAGACCTAATTCTCTGGTTTGACACCATGTTTATTTGAGCTACAAAGTACTAATTACTCCCCTGTAGTCTATGAAGATAAAAATTGCAAACAAAGGTTTGCTTTTGATGGTGTTAGATCAGAAATTGCATTTTTAGTTGCACTTTGTTCAATATAAAGAGTAGGGTATTGTCTTTTTAAATATGGTTTGGGGTTTAAAAAGTCAATAATCATAAGACTTCAGGAATGGGAACAATGTGGGTTACTTATAGTTTGCCAGCTACACAGTGTTTACTGAATCTTTTAAAATTGTCTCACTGGAGTGCACATTAGTTTAAGTTAATCACAGTGATGTCACAACAGTTTTGTATACAGAAGCCAGTGTAGTACAGGAAGCTATTTTGTCAATTTGTTACTAATATTGGGCTCAGTTATGGCTCTTAAGAGACCCGAAATTCATGTGATGTGAAGGTGTCACGTTCCCTGTGAAACAAGTAAATTATTCATCTCATTTTACAGGTGTGGAAATTAAGGAAGACTGTGACTTGATTATGGCCACAATAGAAGTGATTGTCAATGCTGGGATTGGAACATAGGAGTTCTTGGCTACCAGTTTTAGGGTTAGTCCACTAGACCATGCTATCTTTCATACCATTCTCTTACCTGGTGGCTATAGATCATGTTGGTTGCTTAGCAGACGAACTGCCTCAGTTACTGATGGGGAGGTAGCACCGACACAAGTAGCTCAGGTACCACCCTCTATCACCCTGAATTGGTCTGGTGTCCTCTCAGAAGCTGAGACCTGGGGCTTTGTTTTTTACAGACCCCAAAGGCCAGCCCTGGGCAACTGTAGGAGCTGGGATCATGAATAACCTGTGAGCTTTAGAAAAAATCACAGACAAGCTTTACAACGCTAGCTCTTGCTTTACATTTTCAAAGTTGTCTTCACATGCACTAGAAATCTTTTTTAATGAAAGCTGCAACTAGCCTGAACATTTTTATGTCTCCAGAATTAGGCATTCCCAGAAGATGGCATTGACACCACTTTTTTTGAAGACTCCATTTTGGCAGGTTTACTAACTTGCCCAGGTCAGCACAGAAATGTGAAGTGTACTCTATGGGGAATATCCCCTAGGAGTGTGATTTGAGTTCACCAGTGGGTAGGACATATCTGAAAGGCAACCAGAGACCTAGGGCACCAGATTATTTTCCAAGCTGAAGAAGAATAATGTTAAAGGGTTATCAGGCTGCTCTAAATTCTGCAAATGTTTTCCTACATACGGATGCTTGACTGACCTGATCCTCTGAGCTTTTTGAGGTTTACCACTTATTTCTGCATACATCTGTACTGGCTAAAAATATCTCTTGTATACTCTTAGGGCCTGATTTTTAGAAATGATGGAAGTAAATAGGTCCTGCAGATGTTCTGCACTTGTGAAAATCAGGCCATAAAAACTTATTATGAAGCATGTAATTTTTGCAATTACCACTAGATGTCACTGTGTATAGCGTGTGAATGGCAGATACTCAAAGAATACATAAGACAGGGAACAATAAGCAATTACTGTGGCCTAATAATTAGCAGCTCTCTTCCACCTGTCTCAATATCATTTAAATTTCATATTGTTTGTAAAGTGCCTAGCGCTGTGTTGCTGAACCTGATTTTGCCTTTTAACACTGCCACAATATTGCTATTTATATAATAATAATAATTGAAAGTCTGACTGGAATGACTTCTTTAATTCATTGTTGGCTTGCCCCAGAGTAACACAGCCACCTTTAATTATGTCATAGTGGAATTTTCTTATGTTATTTTATAGCTATCTGACAGCAAATCAAAGGACACCAACCTTTAAAGGATAACCAAGTCAAGAAATTAACCTCTTGTAACCTAGTAGTTCCTTCTCCATTTTCATTCTTCCTGATTTTTGCTGGTGCTGCTTATTTTAAAGGGGGAGGGGGGAGAATGGATTAAAAATGATTCCCACATTCAGTACTGCAGGGCTTCCTCCCCCCACTTCCTCCTCTTCCCCTCCCCCCCCCCCAACATTTTTATACTTTTATAAATAAACCCAAGTACAACTAAATGTCAGAGGGGGAAAATGCTGACTTGGTGGACTTTGAATGCAAGAGAAAGGTTGAGCCATTTTTCTTGTAACTATAATGAAAGTCCAAGACTTACAGGGCACAGGTAAGGACAAACGTTTGGGACTTATTAGAACTGAGTATAAAACAATGTGCTAAATACTCTTGCTTGATGATCCACTGTAAGATAAGAACACAAAAGGTACCACTACTGTTATAAATCTTTATTTTTATATTTGATAGATTTAAATCTATCTTTCTCTCATACGTTCCCTCCTCCCTTCTCTTACAATGATTCAGTTTGATCTGAGTGAGACAGTTATGCAAGTATGAAGCAACAGTTTACATATTCTTCATTTAGTTTAGGAGAACCCACCCGATTAACTGTCTGTTTTTATTAGTCTGATTTTTCCCCCCCTTTTAGATGCTGAGCATTGCACTTTCAACATACGTTGTGAACAGTACCCACAGCAGTCTTCATCATAAGCAGGGACTGCCTGTAATTAATCAAATTATTAGTTGGACAACACTAGGTAAGGAGACCTTCTATCCAGATCCAGTTTACAGATAACTTTCAGGAAAAGGAGAAGAGATTTTTTTCCCTGATCTTTGCATTAAAACTTTCTTTTTTCATGTAATTTTGTACACTTTTCTAAATTTTATTTCATACCTAATTTTGACAACATCATACTTTAAATGTATGTAGCTCTGTTCATCCTGCAAAAGCAGTCCTTGGTCAAAATCTAGGCCTGTTTTTATTTTAAAAATGGATCAGTTTTCCCTGGGAAATATGTAACAATAACATTTTCTACAAAATGGCCCATGTTTAAGTTCATAATGAAATGTGAAAAACTTAATTACACTGATTGTTTTTCCCTGACCACAAGTTAAAAAAAAAATAAATAAATAAATCTAAGACATTATACATGCAAAACAGGAAACAAAGCAAAGTGAGGCAACCTCGTTTCAGGAAAATTATTTCCATCCATTGTGGTTTCAGTTTTTACTGAAACGTAACAGCAAAGAAAATTGGGTGCATGCGTGAGCGTATGTTAAGGTATGCTATTCAGAACTGCCTCAAAAATATTTGTGTTCTGATTATTAATATATGTTATACATCTGTTAAAGGCTTTCTATCATTATTAAAGGAGCAAACAACATACAAGTCTGTGAATTTTCATGTGATCCTAACATTAAGAATTTATGATTAACCTAAGCAGTTGTACTTATCATTCATACTGTGAAATACAGTAACATGAAACCATCAGTCTTTCTGTAATAAAAGTAATCTCTATAGTAATCTCCCAGTAGATTTTAGGCATTTATACATGTTCTGGTAGAGGTTGACTCAAAAATTATCCATGACTATAGTAATTTAGGAATGTAGAGATTTGTTTCAGAAGTAAACGTATCCCATTTAAGGCTTGATAGCAATTTTCTGCTAAACTCAAAACCAAAAATGTAACCTCTGTTTATTACTAGTATATTGACCTTTGTTATCTGGTTAGTCGATGGTTTATATGCTGTGTGCATTTTTATATTGGTGGAATTGCTATATCTTAAAGAGACACTGTCAATGTTAACAATCTTGCTTCTGTCTGAGCATTTTGTACCTAATAGTGCTACAGCAGTGGTTCCCAACCCGTGGCCCACAGGGTCGTTCAAAGTAGCCTGCCACTCCCTTCCCGCTGGCTGCAGAAGGAAGCTGCTTCCTAAGAACCCAGGGCTACAAGACCACATGTAGGCTCCTTGCTGCAGCCAAGGGGACGGGAGATCAGCGCTCCCCTCCCCCTGGCTGTACCAGGGAGCACGTCAAAGTGCTCTACCTGGGTCCATAGACTCGGGTGTCCCTGCTGGAGCCAGAGGAAGAGGAGCACTGATCTCCCGTCCCCCTGTCTGTAGAAGGGAGTCACTGCCTAGGGACCCAGGTGGAGCACACGGGGCTACAGGATGCGTGCGGTTTCCCTGCTGCAGCCAGGGGGATGGGAGATCAGCGAGGACTCCTTCCGTCTGGCTGGGGGGAATGGGAACGGGGGCACTGGCAGAGACTGGTGGTCCTTCAGGTTTGTAAAAATGATACCTGTGGCCCTCGAGCCAAAAAGGTTGGGAACCACTGTGCTACAGTAACACCTAAGATTAGTACAACTGAATGTTATTAGGGAAACAAGTTTTCCTCTTTCTTTTGGGTTTTCTTTTGCATATTTTACTGTACTATCATCCTTTTTTCTATTTTTCTTGTATAATAAGTTAGGCCCTGATTTTGCAGTGAATTTTATGTGAGCAGATCCCTATCAATGTAGAAAACCATTGGAGTCCACCTGCGCCAATTTTAGTGCAAGACTGGAGTGTTCATTAGTTTTCCCTTTTGTGTGTGAATTTTACCCACAGCAGCAAGTGCGAGAAAATATTTTTAAATTGGAAGTGAACTGGGGAGAGGAGGGGAGATGTTTAGAATTACAAGGAAAAACATGCTGGAAATTGCCTCTGCTCTGGTGTCTAGAGGGTGATGTTTGAGGAGTGGTGGCTATATGACAAAAAGAAAGCTCATTGTACAAAAATGCTTCCATAGCCTGTATCAGAGATGTGTTGAATATTTTAGCAGAACCATAGTATTGTGAAAAATCCACATCCCTGAGCAGTGAGTTAAAATGATCTAAGTCCCCGTCTAGGCAATCCTAGGCTGATGGAAGAATTCTTTCATTGACCTAGCTATTGCCTCTCAGGGAGGTATATTATGTACACCATTGGGAGGCATCCTACTGTCAGCATACTGAAGCGCTACAGCAGGGCAGGTGTGCTGCTGTAGCATTGTAAGTGTAGATGGGCCTTGAGTTACAAGCTATTCCTGTTTGTTTTGATGGTTCTCATTGTTTTTTTCCTTGGCTGGACAATGGTTAGGCGCTTGAATCCAGTCTCTTCTGGTTGGGGAGGTAGCTCTTCGTGGCCATGTTGTGATGTGTTGCTGAAATTGCACCACAGTTACCATTACAATTTTCTATATATTCGTATACATTCATAACCATAACCTGTATACATATCTCATAATGAATCTTAAGTTCAGTGCATTACACGCTTTTCATAAAAGACCTTACTCAATATATTTTTATAGTACAATAACACAGTACTCAGCCAGTTGGTGTAACTACTTATTTTGACTGTTTAAATTTTCTGTTCTCCCCCTTGGGTGTCTGGACCCTCATTGTCACACCATCAATGATTCATGCTTGCAGATATGTGATAAAAAAACATAGTCTGCCAAGCAATCATTGGTAGGGAAGGGAATCTCTCCTAATGTTATAAGAGCAATCACATGAGATGGATAAAATGAGGGCAGGTACCATGCTTACTTCCTTATTGCCAGTCATGACCTGCAGTGCCCCTGCTCTTCGTCCCTGTTCAAGGCCTGCTGTAAGTATAGAACGCCACAAGTTATGATGCAAAGCCAAAGTTTTCTTGAAAAGGACTCGACACTTGGTTGAGGAAATTCACTTGTTTCACTAGTGAAAAAATTTTGATAGTAACTCAGGTTCCAAAATGGAAAGGCTTGTTCTTTACAATTTCCCGTGTGCCACCAGTAGTTTCTTTAAGTATTCCTATTTTTGCTCATTCAAGACTAAAAATTAGTAAATTGATATTATTTACATATATAAAATGTTTTCAATAGCACTTCCAAAATTTGACAGCATTCTTCAACAATTAATATAATAGCAAATACAGAGTTATTTTAGTAAATGTTAAGAAAAACTAAATAATTTAAGTGAAAAATTACTTAAACTGTTTAGCAAACGTAACTCCAGAAAATTGATCAGGGCAAATATAACCTGGGCTGAATCTCCATACATAATATTTGCAAAGGTGTGACATTTTATCTTTTTAGTGTAATTAAGATAATACAACTCTTATTCTTGTGGTAATGACATATGGTTCTCTGTTTACAGCCTCATCCTTGTTTGTGCCATTATTGAGTCCCACGTTTTTCTTCCAGCGACTGCTTAGCATACTTCTGTCTTTGATGTCAAACTACCTGCTCCTCAGCACAGGGTACTTCCTTTTTAATTACAGTGCATATTGTCCTGTATATTAAAATAAAACATTTAAATCATTAAATGTGAAAAATTTACTAAATCTGTGAATGTTCTAATAAAGATGGAAAGTTTGCTCCCTAGTAACAATCTGCAGTTTACCTTCTTAATGAACTACATAAAATGTCCCAGAGGTGTAGCCGCATTAGTCTGTATACAGCAAAAACAACGAGAGTCTTATAGCACTTTAAAGACTAACAAATTTAATTTCTGCAGGCATAAGCTTCATGGGCTGTAAACCACTTCGTCAGTTGTAAGGAATAGAAATCAGATAGGAGGTATATATATACATCTAAGGGTAAAGGAACAACAATGGGGAAGTTAGGTATAAGCAAAGTCCATTCAGTAGAGTAGTTGAGGCCTATTCACAACCATTTGATTAGGAGGTGAGAATGTGTGAACAGTGACAATTACTTCTTGTAATGAGATAACCATTCCAAGTCCCTATTTAGACCCAGTTTGATTGTGTCAAGTTTGTATATGAGTTCCAGCTCTGCAGTTTCTCTTTGAAGTCTGTTTTTGAAGTTTTTTTGTAGAAGTATAGCAACTTTCAAGTCAGCTACAGAGTGTCCTGGGAGATTGAAGTGCTCTCCAACTGGTTTATGGATGTTACCATTTTTTATGTCTGATTTGTGTCTATTTATTCTTTTGCGTAGTGACAGTCCGGTCTGGCCAATATACGTGGCAGAGGGGCATTGCTGCACATGATGGCATATATTAAATATCCTGGATTACATGCACTTTCTTTCTCCAACACCCACATCTTTTGTTATTTTGGTGCAAGTTTGTTTGTAGACAGCCCTCAATCTTACAACTAGGAGACGAAGGAGCTAAAAACAAAGTTGGTGCAAATCATGCCTCCCTATAAAAGGTCTGGGTGGTTAAACGTGCTCATGTGTAGAGAAAGTTGTGACACATCCTGTAAACAATTCTGGATTGAAATGTCCCGCTTGCCTCCAGAAACTTAGTCTTTCCTCAGTGGACCAAGATGATGTCAGTCAGTGTCCCTCTTATATCTTTCTCTTTGTCATCTCAAACCCAGGTTTATAGGAGTGCTTAATCCAGTCTTTCATGATTAACGGTAGTGTGTCCTCAAGCAGAAAAATAAATTTTCCTCTCCCAGTTGCTTGACATTCATGTGTAGCCATGGCTTACATGGAGTGTGGTGGGAACAGATGATCTTGAATTGTGGGGGGAGGGGGGAGAGGAATCTCTTCCAAGGGGATGTTTCCAGTGAAGTCAGATTTTCCAAAGGACTGCTAGACCCTATTAAGAAAGCAGCCTACGCTTTATGTCTAAAAGATGATTCTCCAGAACCTCAGGATGAAGATGACCCTGTACTGGCCAGCCATAAGGTTCCCATGTTTTTTCAGTCTCACTACGCTATTCTGGGCATACTTAATGCACAAGGGAGTGCACCTAGCAAAAAGACCATAATCTTTTAGGTGAGTTTACATGGGGAAATTGACTGGAGCTGCAGTTGCAGAATAGCTTCCCATGTTGACACTGTTATTCAGAAATACAAGTGATTAGATGGGGAGTTATTTCAGTATAGCAGTTTTCCTTGGTAGACAAGCCCTTGGGAATAATTTTGACAAATTTATAATAAAGTGTAAATTAGAAATAATTCTTAAATACCCCTAGATGGAATCTCAACAGTTCAGAGTGCTCAAATACTCACTTGCATCTATGAAGGATCTGACTGACTAGGTAGTGGAGGGCAGCTTTTAAGACAGTTTGAACATTCTAAGACTTTAGTGTACTTGCAGAAATACCATCTAAACACTTAAAGAAAAGAGAGAAGTTTTTCTATTTATGTTATTTCAATTTCTATTAAAGAAAATCCACACCAAAAGGTGCCCATCTGATGCCTGGGCAACCTTTTAAATGCATGCCCTTGATGTGCATTTAAAAACATAATAACAAAGAAGTTGCAAAACACAAATTGTCCAAAGTAGATTAACGTCTTCCTCCCATCCTAATGCATGTCATTCGATCTCCAGCCATTTGACACAAGCATCTTTAAGCTCCCACAGCACATTCCCCTCAGACGAAATTAAAGTGTTTTATAGATCTCTGACATTATATAGTTCATATTAACAAGGAATAAATCTCAAAGTACATGCATTATTTGTATTGTTAAATATGTTACTCTTATTATGAGTGTATGTGTATATTTAATATTCTAATAATTTTATTCAGATATGAAGCTCTCTTTCCACTGGTATTGTCTGGATTGATGTTTGCTTGGATATACATGGAAAAAGAAGCACTACAGCGCTATGGTGATGCACCTAAACCAAAGGTAGCATTTCAAGATAGTCACATTTGATGCATCATAAGTGATTGATGGCTGTAGATTAGTTTCATCATGGCTTTTCTTCTAGGCACACTAGATTTTTAAAATATCTTTAGCAGTTTTCGTTGAACAGTTTGTGGCAAAGCTCATGTACATATTCTTTGAGTATGGAAAGCCTACATCAGCTGCCCATCTCATAAGAAAATATAAAAGAGATTTACAAATTATTTTATTTGGTACATTCCATGTTAGAGCTATTTCTAAGAGCACAGGAAATCAATATGACTGAAGCAGCATATTCTGTAGGTTACAGATGGGACTCTGCTCCATTGAGTTTAATGCTAATTCAAAATAAGGAGTGAAAGCCCTTCCTAGGATAAGCATAATGTCACTGTACATTTTTCAGATGGGAAAATCTAAATAAATAAAATGACCTAGCACAGGAGGGTTGGTGAGGGAGGCTGAAAAGAAATAATCTTCTGATTTCTTGAAATTACCCAAAGGAAATATCTGTAGTGTCATTTAATTTCTTCCTGCCTGCCTGTCTTTCTTATCACAGTGGTCTTTTATTTCTGATCAGATAGTGTGCTACTAACAGAATTTACACTAGCAAATTCTTGGATTTGCCCTCAGAAGGGGTTTATACTATGTTTCAATATAATGTCCTTGCTTTATGCAGATTTATTATGTCAGTGATGCTCTGAACCCATGGTCACATCGCCGTTCCACTCTCCGTCTAGGCTCCTGTTGTGCCCTTGAGTTGGTTAGAACCAAAATGCCTATTACAGAGATCTCCAGCCATTCTGAGCTGGACAGGAGGTATAATACCATGCCCTCCCTATTTCCCAGGAATCCATAGTCACTGCTAATTATAGAGAATCAGTGCAAGGATGCTTGGGAATTTGGCAAAGTTGTGTAGAGGGGAAGCTACCGTACTGAGCCTTCACTGCTTTTGTAGTTTATAGGTAGTCAACCCAGTGGCGTAGTGATACCATGTTGAGCTACAAACTGGGATAGCAGATTTTAGAGATTAATAATGCCTTAGCCAGGGGGAAATGTCGGGGTAAAATTGCAGCAGAGGCATTCACAAGCGCTGAACTGGCAATTACTGTATTTTTTACCTGCAGGGATGTAATTTTAAAACTTCAGATACCACATTTACTGGTACAAGGCAGAGCATTAGAAATGCAAATAGTGAATATTGCCATTCATTTACATATCTTAACAAGGTGAGGCTTGGTTTGGGTTCTGCTTATCAGATCATATGAATCGAGTAGGAGTGAAAAGAATAGATGTAATCTTGAGACAGTGATTCAGTAGCGTTATCATTTTCCCTTTACATTTTGTGACTTTTATCTTGATTTCAGTGAGAAGAAATCATTCACTTTATTTTTCTAGTCTTCTTAAAACAAACAAACCACAGCACGTCTAGAGCCCCACTTTAATGTCTGCTAAAAAGTCATGCATTTAAGAATCTGGCTCAGGTCTCTGCTGAAGTGAGATTATTTTTAAACAAAATGTGGACTGTATTTCAGATCCACCACATTGGATTTTTCTTTTTCCAATAAAAAGAAATTCATTGCCCTCTTCAACTTTGAAGACAGTTTCTCCCCAGGTCAAGAGGTGTCATGCGCAGAGTAGAGAACCTGAAGAATCTTTCAGTATCTTCATTTACACCAGACCTCACCTGAGGATAAATGCAGTCTTTATAGTAGGAGCTCTTCATCTACCTGTTTTTGTGAGCAGTGAATGTGTATTTTTTTTCAAAAAAACACTTAGGAGGCAGAGGGGGTAGGGAGCAAAATAGTAAACCAAAGGTAGAGGAGTTGTTTCTTTACGAAGACAGCATCAGAAGCTCCACTGGGTTCATTTGATTATTCTACTTATACAATATCTTTCTGGCAGGCTCATTAAAGTATAAGAAAACTATAGAAAAGGTTTACAGTCTTCATCACAAATGGATCTGTCTGTTGATGGGAAAGTGAATTAATTCCTCATTGAATCCACTAAAATTATATCCTTAGTACCAAAGTGAACCAGCTGACATCATGTATTGATTTCTTCTTATTGTCTTCACAGCTTGCTATTCTCAACTTCTCCTACAGTATTGATATAACTCAGTTTCGGCAACTCCACCTGGATGACATCCGCAGGTCTTTTTTCTTTGTATCCTTTTGCCTTGTTTGGAAAGTGGTGATTATGACACAATAATTTAGATTCCAGGGAAAAGATCAGTCAGTGGCACAACGGTCAATTTCAGAATGTACCGTACTTAGCACTTTTGGTTGGGTTATTGTTGAATTCATACACAAACAGCCTCTTTTGAAGATCATCTGATTCAGGCCTTTGTTCAAAAGACCAGGCTAATCTGTTGGTTGATCTACTGATGCACAAGCTGGTTCAAATTGTGCCCACCTGGAACTACTTTCTTCATCCCCTTAGAAATGTTCAGTTTCTTAGAATCATTATGATTAAAATTAAACTTTCCTCTCAGTGGAGCCTCTTTCCCAAGTTTTTTATTGCATTGTGATGAAAGGTGCTCTCATACAAATTTGAAAAGGGTATAGTAAATGATTCTTGTTTTTATATTCTGATAATATGTTAACATTAAAATATCGTAGGACACAAATTGACCCTTGTGGAAGAGATGATAAGCAGCCATAAGGCCAAATCCTTCAGACACCAATGCAGACAAGTGACTTTACTCACATAAATAAGTGTTTGCAGACAGACACACAGACACACACTCACTTTGTCTCTGTCTCTCTCTTTGTTTGTGTCTTTGTCTCTTTACAATACTGGCCAGACAATTCTTTTAAAAAAAAATTCATAGCAGATTTACTATACATTCCTAAATGTAAATTGTTTCTGATAATCCCATTCCTCTTGTTTTATTGTGAAGGCTAGGTAGCTGGGAGAAAGTGATATGATTGTCACTAGGCTGGGGGGGTAGGTGAGGGAAATTGGGCAGCCAGGATAGGGACTTTGTCAGTTCAGAGAAAGATTACAGTGTTGTCTGGGAAGAGTTAGCATGGGATCAGTGGAGAAATGGGGTTTATCATCGCGGGTGGAGGAAGAAAGAGTTAGGACCCCACCATACTTTTTATAACATCAGAAGGAACCTGCAAGTTTGGCAGCCAGTCTGCTGAGCTTTGGTTTGTGCTCTAGAGAAAACCTAGTACTTTAATTTGTAGGCACCACTCCGAGGAGGGTGAACCAAAATCCCAGAGCATACAAAGTTTGAGTTTGTGCCCCCAAAATGTTTCCCTTGGTATATAACATCAATCCCAGTGGAGCCATCCCCACTGCAGCCGCTGGACGCACACCTTGCTGCCAAATGCTCAGCCCCCTCTTTCCGGCTCGGCCTGCCCAAATGTAGTGTCACTCCTCATTCCAGAGAGGGGACATGGGCTGCTGGAAGTGGGGCGAGTCTAAGCAGGCCCCCGAGAGGGAGCCTGATGCGGGAGTTGGCCCTATGATAGTGGTGAGGAGGAGCAGCAGCAGTGCTGGCCACCCCACTGGCCAGTGTGCCCACTCAGGTTTGGTCCCGCAACTCCTCTGTCGTGACAAAGGGGCTGTTGGGCCAAAACTGAGCGAGCACCATTGCGGTCCCCATGTGCACAGCTCTGGTTTGGCCCCACAGCTCCCCTGTCACACTAGAGGACAGGCGGGGGCCAAACCTGAGTAGACTGTGAGATGACCAATGCTGCTGCTTCTCGCTGCTGCCTGTGGTACACCCCATTCATAACTTATGTTCAGCTGTGGTGCCACCACTGTAGAACACCAGGGGCCCAGAAGGAAGTCCAGGAGGTCTGATGCTGTTCTTGTGGAGGAAACTCAGAGCTAAGGAAAGAGGGAGCAAATGGTTTTCTGGGTTCAGAGAGCATCCTGAAACTAAATTTGACTTAGGTGGGTATCTTAAAAGCAACTTGATTTACTGTACAGTAAGCTTATCTTTTTCACTTACAGCTTTGCTATTTCTTAACACCTTTAAAATTTAGTAAAATTACTGGAGGAGGAGGTCTGGCCTCATGCCATATTTGAAAATTTAAAAATCAGGTTTTCTTTTTTTATTTAAGCCAAAACAAAATTGAACAGTTTTTTAAAAGCACGCCTTAATCTGAAACAGCTGAACCTATTTTGTTCAGCTTTCAAGAAAAGGTACACCTTTTTACTGAGAGCAAGTACAATGAATTTCAGCTCAAAAGAGTTTTTTTAGTTTAGGATATTATTAATGAGTGTGTGTAGTGGTGTAGAAAAAAATGTCTTCTCAACTTGAACTGTGATATTGCTACCATGAGACTATTTTAAATTAAAAGAACATGTCAAGAGTCCCATTTGGGTCTTGAGAGTTGGCTTGTGTTGAGAGGCCTTAGGCCTTTGTTAGCCTGATCTTCCAGAAGGAGATTCAGATTGCATATGCTTAGCATCTTGATTAGGTAGTAACCCAGTCCATGAAGCTATTGGTCTCTTTTCCCCCCTGTTTTTGTAGAGAACTGTAGCTTTTGTAATTCTGAACTAGAAGAAGTTTGCTATATTATTAGACTGTTAGATTACTAAACCTGAAACAATGTGAGGTAGATGCTATGAATTTTTTTATTTCTGCTGATATATGCCTTCCAAAATCTTTCTTGCAAATTATTGAAGGCCATACTGTATAATTAATAGTGAACTTTTTATACTGTGATATTTAAATACTTCATGACAGGAATGAAAGGGTCAGAAGAGGCCATGCCAACCCTTGCCTTCTTCCCCAGGGAACCCTGGAGGCAGAAGTCCCTTTCATCACCCTTCCCACTCCACAGTGGGGAGACAGTTGCTGGATCTGTGCCCAGATTAAAGCGGTATGAGAGACCATATTATTCCTTGCTCTCACCACTAAGGGAAGGTTGGATCCTTACATTCTCCCCCTTTCGTGGGGTTGTGTAGCAGCTGGAGCTTGTGTCTGTATGAAATGAAAAGAATATGCTTTAGGCCCCTTCAGTTACACAGATTCCATCAGATCAGGGTCCCCCGCCCCTCCTCCTGTATCTATATTTGTGGGATGTGCAGCCAGGAAGGAGGGCAGCAGTGGGATAATGGATGGGCTGGAGTGTTTGGACAATGAGAGTATGGGAGGATAGGCTGGCAATATTTAGTTTTATTTGTAAGCCCAACCTACCACAACTAATTCCCCAACAAAGACAAATGTGTATACATTGATATATGGGCAGTGCTCACATTAAAATGTACAAAAATGTATGTGTTTGAATGTGTGAGTGGAGTGTTATGCAGAAGTGTATCCACTTCACAAGTTGAACAAGAATAATAGCTGACTCACTAGGTCTCTCAAACAGGTTTTTGGGGAAGACGGATCACTAACCTGATTTGCACATGTGCTCCCCTCTTTCAGAATTGACTTAAAGTCAGAATCTGAAAATTCAGTCAGGCAAGGATGTCTGATTTCATACCTTTAAAGGTAATGTAAAACTATAATAATAGTAAATGAGCTTCTCATAGTGCTGGATTGACAGGCATTTAAAAAGAAACTTTCAGCAGAAAAAACGTGTTTTTATTTGATCTTTTGTGTAACTTTTGTGTTGGATTTTCCTTAGCCATATTTAGGTTTTCTTCATAGTGACGGCCTTTTTTGGTACTGGAAATATAGCTTCGGTTAACAGGTAAATTTTATTGATGCTGTCCAGAGAAGTTGGGTGCAAAAGGGAAGACCGTGCAAATAGCACATGCCTAGCAAAACAAGAATAGCATAATAATCTAGAGGTGGTTGTATTTAAGTATTATTTTCTATAGCATGTAGTGTAAGGGACCAATCCTGCAAGGTACTGAGTTGTCTCAACTCCCATTAGTAGTTGTTGTTAGTGGATATTGAGAGCACTCAGTATCGAGGGGAGAGCTCTACATCTTGAAGAACCGGGCTGTAAATTATCACAGAGAAAGGAAAAACTGAGATACACAGGCCAAGTAATTCTGTACTTGGACAAGACAATAGTAGCTTGCATGCTCATATTTTGAACAAAATCTAAAATGTCTCATTAGCAGGAAAAATGAAATGTTCATTCTTATGGAAAATGCTGTTTGCAAAGATACATTTTAATAATCTTCATTTTATTATTTTCATGGTTCTCTAGTTTTGACCCTGCCTCTATCTATTGCTTCCTGACTGTGTTCAATCCCTTTGTGATGGGAGGCTTGCTAGTATGGAAGGTTAGTAATTGCATCTTTGTGGAGTTCTCTCAAATAATGGATTAATGAGTAATACATTATGCTGGCAGGAATTCTTTTGCAATTTAAAGAATATGTATTTTTTTGAGATTCATTAACCCATTTTATTCTGTGTGCGGCTATCTGTTTCTATAACGTTTCTAAAATTAAACCCCTAAAGGGTGTTTGACTTCAGTATACAGAATCTATGACTGACTAATGATAGATATATATTTTATTATATTTAAATAGGAATTGTAAATGTTGGAAAGACATTCAATAATTTAAAACATTAAGTATGTCCCATTGTTTATAATATCTAAATGAAAACTGAGGAAATATATTTTATTATCTCCATTCAGATTGTACTAAATAGAAATGTATTGGTTTTTTTTTTACTGTTGTCATTTTGCAAGCTTTTCCTATATCTAATTTATAAATATAAATACATTAAATAGTCTTTTAAAGATTGAACTTCCCTTTTCCCTGCCAATGCTGTCATTTTGCTGTTTAAAGATAAAGTTTAGGAGTGCTCCTTTAATGACATCTAGGGCAGAAATTATTGGACAGCACTAAGGGAGAGCAATGCAGACATCCTACTGCTAGATTACGCCTATAGTAAGAGGTATGTCACCCTGCCAGCTCTTTTCCAAAGGAGCAAATTTGATTGGAGGAACAACCAGAGGCTTCAGGGCTTTGTTGAATGCAAACCATCTACCTGCTGGGCAGTGTTTACTGTTAGGAGAATTACAGCTGCCTTTCTGCCACAGATGCATCTCAGCCTGTACCTTTCAACAGATGTAAAGGCAGGAGCTAGGAAATGGCAGGTGCAGTCTTTAAAAGGTGTATGCTAACCCTGAAAAGTGTGGGTCAGTGTTAAAAAAAGAAAATGCAGTGCACACATTTGAGAGGGTTTTTTTTTAAATTCATTAAGTCATGGAAGTGTGCTTAGTTGTGTCCTCTTGGAGGGCAGTGAGTGGAGTATTTATTTTTTTGGCTCAGTACTTGCTACAACCAGGCATTTGTGCATTGGCTGAAATCACCCTTTCACTTTGGGAGTTCTGGGAACTACCATGTATATAATATTGCAAATTCTATATGTAACAGCATTGCTGAAATATTTATCACCAGTGCTAGAATGGATCAGCTGAAACAAGGATCATTATATATGTTAACATTAATACGGCCTATGGTGGGCTATAGATTTTGTATCAGTTTACTAAGCATACTTTCTAACAAATGAGTTTTCACCCTTTCTCTGCCAATATTTTATTTTTACAACGTGTGCTACAATGAAGCTTCTTATAATGGCAATTTGAAAAGCATGAAAATGTTTCCATGACCATTACTGGTGTTTTAACAGGCTGTTCTACAAATGTTGCTCTAAACCATAATGCAATTTGTGTTTTAAACAGATTGTAATCCCTTTTGTTCTTGTGTCATGTGCTTTTGAAGCTGTTCAAGTCACAACACAGCTATCTTCTAAAAGGTACAGCAAAAATTATATTACTGCAGTAGATGGTGAGGGTTTGATTATGGAAATCAGCCAAACAGTATAACTAATAAGTATGTGAGATACCCTGAATCAGACTCCATTTGTACACCAATCCACTCATTTTGAAAGAATTTGGATTTATCAAGTCTCAGACTAAAATAACCGATGAACTACTCTGATGACTTAGCTCACTTTTTGCTTACTCCTTACACAGGCTGAAACTTCCTTAACGTCAGTGAGTGTTTGCCCCAATAACATAACAACTGAGTAAAACAATATGGTGGATTTTAAAGTTTGGCCCTATATGAATGATCAAATATTTAGTTTTCTGCATTTAAAACACAAACAATACAAACAAACTTTAGACTTAATGTAGAAAAAGTAAGCAATATTTAAATTAGAACTTCATATTTTAAATTGTATCTCTCCATATAGTACAAATATATTTTTTAAATAAACAGTGTAAAAGCTAGCTAAATTAAAACTTTGTAGCACCAACCTTACCACAAATTGAATTTTTTTTAAAAAAAGAAAGGCAATCAAACAAGTCTTTGATTAGACACTTTCATTTTGAATTTCTTTCTGTCCTACCATAGCCTTTAATGGTGGTCAGATGTTTAAGACACTGCATCCCTTTCTCAATCTTCCACTCTCCCATTTTTGGTCTTTCTCTGATGTGGATGCAGATGATCCATCTCATATGAACATGATTGTTTGGACTGGAGCCTCCTCACAGAGATTTCCATCATCTTCTCTTCCCTGAACCAGCGTTCCTTTTGTCTCCCACTCCATCCTCTTACCTATCCTTATGGGGAAATGGAGGGCAGTGACTGGGTCTTCTGTGCAGCACGTAGGACTATAGATGACTGTGCTGCCATGAAGAAAGAGGTCTATCTTGCTCATCCATTTAGTTTTGAGTCTTCACAATGGGATAGTGTTGGAACTGTGGCTGGGTGCCTTTCCACCCTCTCCCTCGCATCATATCCCAACACAGTCTCTTTGGTCAGTTAGAGCGAGACTGTAGGTTATCTTTTCTTCTGAAATCCACTCATTTGAGAAGAAGATAACTACGCATACTTCGTTTGGGCTCAGCATTCCTCTGTAAGGTGAGGGGGCATTATTATCCCCATTTTATAAATGGAGAGCTGAGGTGTGGTGATTATTAAGGTGAAATATTTCCACTCATTTTTAGTGCTAAGTCTGAGACAAATAGGATGTGATTTTTTCTGAGTAATTACCATTAAGAAGCACAGATTGTATTGATTTCATTTGCAATGAGCTGTGAGTGTTCAGCACTTCTGCAAATCAGACCCCCTGGTCTGAAATTGGACACCCTAAAAATGCAGAACATACAATTAGTGACCACTTGTAAGAAGTCTGGTTTATGTGACTTACACAGCCTCACACAGGAACTATGTGGCAGTGGAAGGGAGAGAATAAGAACAGAAGAACAGCCATAGTGGGTCAGCCCAGTTGTCCATCTAGACCAATATCTGGTCTTCTGACAGTGACCAGTGCCAGGTGCCTCAGAGGGAATGAACAAGTGATCCATCCCTCGTTGCTGTTCTCAGCTTCTGGCCAACAGAGGCTAGGGTCACTTCAGAGCATGGTGTTGCATCCTTGTCTATCTTGACTAATAGCCATTGATGGACCTATCCTCCATGAACTTATCTAGTTCTTTTTTGAAACCTGTTATAGTCTTGGCCTTCACAACATCCTCTGGCAAACTCTTCCACGGGTTGACTGTGCGTTGTGTGAAGAAATACTTCCTTTTTTCCTTTTAAATCCAATTCTCCAGAGCAGCCTCTGCCTGAATCATGAGACCATCCTTTCTCTTTCTGCCACCCCCAGCTTCATTCACTACATGTCTTCCAACTTCTGTTATGAAAGAGGCAGCCCCCTTTACTACACAATCGTAATCATCCCCAGATTAGGGCCATCCTCTGCACTAAATGGGACATACATTCTATGGAAAAAATAGCTTGTGATCATGTAATTAAAGACTGTGTCAGAATACATATGCACAAAGGGGTGAATTGAAGTTCCACAGGCAACATTAATTCTGGCATTTCTTAACTTCTGTGGGCTTGACTTTGCAGCTGGAATAGCTTCTTTTAACTTTCTCTTTTTGAAAAGAGAACACTAAGATTAGCATTGTTCTTCCTTTGAGAAATCCTTGCTGCAATCAGGTAGGTATGTTTGTACCTATCAAGAGGGCAAGGTTTTTGTTAGTTAGACAAATTGCCTCCCAACTACCCTGTTCACTGTTGGAAGCATACCACATGCTCTTCATGAGAATATTTTGTCAGTGTAGGTTCTTATGCTTCTCCTTTCAATATGGCACCTTAGCTAAGCGCTTGCTAGGTATTGCAAGATTGTGATGTCACTGGCTATTTAAATCTACTAAGTTTCAAATGGAAAAGATGCTTTAGACGAATCAGAAAATAGTGAATTTGTCACATCTTTATCAAAAGCCAATTATGCTTTGTTAATCAAGACAATGCTAGAAAATATAGCATTGAATTCAATTTTCTCAAAGGGATAAATCAGTTTTTAGGGATGACTAGTATATGCTTGCAGAGCACTATGATATACTTTCTAATGAAGTTTCACACTGTAAATTGGTTATATTTTATAATGATAATACTTATATCATTTATAATGATAAATTAAACTATCGCAGTTAATGACCTGTATGCTAGTGGGTCAGCTTTTTGCAGCATTTTTCTAATGCCATTAACTGACAAACCAGTCATTAACCAGTCATAATAATTGCTTTAATGTGATCTACTACTTCAGTAACTTAATGTAAAGAATAAAATATTAAAAAAAAACCTTTATTAACTTTACTTGCTCCCTCTTAGTCCATCTTACTTGCTGAAATCTACTTTTCCAAAAGTAATCCTACATACTGGTGGGTTCACACTCCTGGGTTTTCATGCATTCAAAGGATTTAGGAGCACTCACCCAAAGCTTTTGGGAACTTCTGGAACACTTTACTTTCAATCAGTCAAGGATCTGGAGGAGCAATTGATCCAATCTCATTTAGGAGCCCTCTACCCAGTAAGACGGGTTTGTCAGCACAGACTTGATCAGCTCTTTTGAAGAATGTTCAAGAGAACTTTGTGCTCGCAAGCATTTTTGTCATTCTTGAATCCTTCTGGATCTTCCAAGCCTTCTTACTTTGAGGGCTTGAAGTGGCGCATAGGCCTTGTGCTGTAAGGAGTGGAAGTCACCCACTATGCATTCACGGTATACACTGTTACAGATGCTGTTATTATTAAATTGTTTTTAATATTCTTTTAAAATACCAGCATTCAACAGGCCTCTCAGGTTTGCTGATAAATTACTTACTTTTGGGTTACCTATTGTGAAACTGTAATTACATTAATTTCAAAGTGTCATGATAAAATTACATGTTCCAAACATGTTAGGCATATCGACCCTATTTTGTATATTAATTTCTGTCATGAAGTACCTTGGAAATGTACCGCTCTGAAAATGAAAAAGCCAATTGCAAGAAGTCATATAATATATTAATTCATATTTATACTGGGGGTTCTAATAACTTTGTAATTGTGTCTGTGGCTATGAATTACGAATGACGGTTTTTCTTTTTTTGCAGCCTTTTCCTCATTGTTCTTGTGATTTCAGACATTATGGCTTTGGTAAGCTACCATTGGACATTCTGTACAAATAAGATCAAGAAAGCAGAGCGCTCAGCTAATTCAATCAAGAGATATCTGAATTAGTTTCAGACTTCAAAGTTTTTAGAACTAGGGCAGTGAATTGAATCAAAATCCTAGTATAATTTACAGATAAAAATCCCCCATCTCCATGCTTTGTACATCATGTAAGGAATGCTTCTGAGGAGTTGTAATTCTTTTTATTTAATTTATTTCACTCTGCTGTTTTAAAGCTAGTATTCCCTGTTTTTAGTTTATATCAAATCAAATGTTCAAGTAAAAGTATGAGAGCACAAGGGAATGCCGGATTTACCTGAGTGCCTGGTCTAGTTAATTTTTCAGCAGTTTCTTGCCTGCTTCCAAAATAAAAAAGAGAGAGAGAGAGAGATGTCACATACTGAACTCATTTTTCAAATGTGTTGTCAGAATTATTAGCAGAGGGCTGGAATATATCTATGAGGTATTGTAGAGCATTTGTATCCTTTTTGTGAGCAGTGGGGAAAATTTGCCACAACCAACTATAGAATCATGATCAAGAATCATTTAAATAAATAGATCTAAAAAGAAACCTTTACAAATTTAAAGTGACATGCTTAATTCTTAAAAAGTGCATTGCCATATTATACCATAACTTGAAGGGAAACATGCTCAGAGCAGTAGGCAGAGAGTTATACTATTTGTGCTCTCACTTCCCACTTTCTGTTTTGGAAGATTTACTTCCAAGTGACAAAACTTGCTGTTTGTGTTACGTCATTTCACGCTGCAGTGTGGTTTAAGAGGTTCTACCATATAAGAGAAATAGCAGCTACAAGACATCAGAATGTCTAGTTTGATCTTAGAGTAAGAAACAGACTGGTGTAATAGTCCTAGGAGTATTTTTATCTAATTTTCACATAAAGATTTGTTATAAACTGGTTTTTGATTTAATGATTTCAGTAGAAAAAGGATTAAAATATTAATAAACTACACATATGCAATAGAACTAATAACATCAACCCAGTTAAATCCACACAAGAAAGTTACAGTGACTTATCTTTCTATAGAAGGCCCAGCTCCATTTTGGTTCTTACTCTTACCAAACACTTAACTGTGTGGAATATTTTCTTTGATGTGATATTGCTCAGTGAATCTTAAGGTGCAAGCTTATTTGTCTGCATATACCCAGAATGGTGTTTGACCACATAGTTAGTAGAAGTAGCATCCAAATTCTGAGAACAAACCAAAAGTGTTAGGTGTACTTATTTGCATGAGGAGTTCATTTGCATTGCAATTGAAGGCAGTATAAATACAGCAGATTTTCAGGGTGATCTTTTAAATGGATTGAGTTCCTCAGATACGTCACTTCAAGAAAAGTATTGTGAATCATTATTCTGTTGTTCTCTCTTATGAAAGTTTTTAAAATATGAACAGATGTTAAAAATTTAAAGTAGCTTTTGAGGTTTTTTTTTTTTTTTTTAACGTTTGCTGTACTCAACCCACCATCTTTAAATGCTCCATTTCAAATGATGGAGTCTCTGATTTTAATCTTCTGCCCCCAATTTCTGTCTAAATTAATCTTTAAGAAACTAGTTTAACCTAACATGTATGACATCTGAAGTAGCTAATTGCTGAAGTTTTTTGTTGGTCACTAAAGGTTTCTGTGTGGGAGAGATGGGAGAGAGGGTTTCTGGTCAGTGGAAGGTGAAGCTAGTCCTTATTTACATTAAATCCTTGCTTCTGGTGAATCCCGCACTCCCTTACTGACAGGACATGACCCAACTCTCCATGCTGCCATTTCCCAACTTGTATCTCTAGCCTGAAAGGCATTCTGGAAAGGCAGGTCACATGCGATGGCCTAACTGGTATGGATAAGGTAGACCAGTCAGCCAGGGCTTGGTAGCTTTGTGAATCAGGCCCTGGGGTGAAACTCTTTACCCACTGTCTGTGTGGGAGACAGGGTGGGGGGGGGGGGGACTTTTTCTGTTGCTTCATGGAGAAATAGGGAGTTAGGAGATCTTGTTTTTTGTTTTTTTTTTCATGGGTCTTGTTTTGCTTAGGGATAAAAGGTAGGGAACAGGGTGACAGCACACTATGTATGGGTGGAGAAAGTCAGAGGGATTGAAGTATCTCTGTATCTCACATATACATATCCTCTGTGTTGTAAAATAGAGCTTCTAAAACATTTTCTTCTGTGACCCCAAAATAACATGAAAGAAAAAGTGTATTACCCTATATCCCAGGGTCCTTTGAACTCCACCTCAGAATCTTTCTTGCAGTTTCACCCAAATCTCCCATGATATAATGCATAATAATGTTTATTTAATTTTGCTAGTCACGGCCATAGGGGTTAAAATATTTACATTCAGTTCATATAAATTGGATAATTTCACATATTAAACAAAAAATAGAAGAGCAAAATATAAATATTATTAAAAATGATAGGAATTGCACAGTTCTCTCTATGCTTACTCTAATTAAGTAAATTGTTTACTTTATGAAGATGTTTTTTAAATCAGAAGGACAATTTAAAAAAAAATCTATTTTAGGTAGTTATATGGCTTCAGTCATCCTAGTAGCTGAGCACCTTGCACTCTTTAGTGTAATTTATCCTCACAACATACCTGTGAGGTAGGGAAGTACTATTATTCCCATCTTGCAGATGAAGAACTGAGGCACACAGAGAGAATGAATTACCCAAGGTCATACAAGATTTCTGTGGTAGAGTCCTTATAAAACAGCTGTGCAGCCTATCCTTAAATCACTGCCAAATTTAAGAACCATTGTTCCACACAATTAAGTTGTTTGGTTTCTTCTCTTGAAGAATGCTCTCTATGAGAAATCCTCTGTGCTCTTCGCAGCACATTTTGATAGAACAAGTCAGCCTTTGTTCCTCTTTAGCTGTTTGTGTTTGATTCCACTGTAAATTTATTTCTGGCTCCTAGAATATTGTTCGCTTTAGTCCAAATGAACATTCTTTGAAAGGTCTTGCCTTTTGTTCCACTTGAAAAGTTAGGAACCTGGAGTAAACATCCTGAAAACATTGGTTTTAGTCTTGTCTTTCAAATTGTGCAATATTTATATACTAAACAAAGTTATTTTCTTATTTCATAGCACTTCTTCTTTTTGGTTAAAGATTATGGAAGCTGGCTGGATATTGGCACAAGGTACAGTATATCTTCCTCCCGTGCTTTCTTAAAAGGATAGCCATGGGTTGGTAGGTCCAAAAATTAGCCAGTTATTATTTATTTGTTAGTGTTCCTTTAATTCTTTCCAAACTGCTTGCTCTTCTCCCCCAAAGCAAATGTTTCATTGCTGCATTCTCCCCACATCACCCTCGCTCCCCCCCCCCCCCCGATGTCATCATCCTAGACCTCCTGTTTAAGATTGGTTGGCTGTCATGACAAAAAGTGGAAAAAGTCATGGATTTAGCACGACAATAAATGCAAAAATAATAGATTTTTTTTTTTAAATAAAAGAGGTATGACACACTTTTTAAATTATTCTTATTGTTTATCAATGGAGATTATGAGGAGTCTAATCTTTTATTTTACAATACAATTTTTAAAAACCATTTAATAGTTAACTACTTAAAACTCCGTATACTCCTACATTGCACATTTATAGATTCAAATTTATGCAGGAGTCATGCTGGAAAGGGTAACAAATACCATGGCTTTTCATGGGGAAGAAAAGTAAGTTACAGTTTTTGTCATAGAAATCAGGGCTCTGATTGATATAGACCCTCCTGCCCTCAGTCCTGCTTTGTGATCTATTCTAGTCTGCCCAGCATAGAGTGTAGTGCAGCATAGAGGCCACAGAGCTTAATTGTGGCCATTCCTGCAACAACAAACCAGCATACACAGAATGGAAGGAAGTATTTCAGTGTACAAATTTCTGATGTAGACTTCCAAGGTAGTGTTAGAAATACTAAGTAAATCACGGAAATAGCTCACTAGTGTGTCAAAGAAACTATGTTGCATTATAAACCCTGCCTCAGGTGAAACCCTTGTTCAAATAAAAATTGAATAGTGACCTATTCATATTTTGCATGCTGTGCAGAGTATATTTACTCTTCTCCCACTCCTGTCTGTTTTCAAGGCTGTTTGAACCTTTGCTTTTAGCCACATTTCCAAAGTTCCCAATGCGAGTAAATTGCAGTAGATTAAGTAGTGGTAAGAGTATTTTACCATCACACTTTCTTGTTCTCAATTTATGATTGGGTAGATGGTCTCTTCCTTTGGTCCATTAAGTTCCTATATTGACTAAGAAATGAATTTCTAGAGAGATGTGAAAGACTTCAGGGATGTACTGTTTATGACAAGAATGTTAGTGTCGTAATAGGACTTGTAGGATTCAGTGAGCAAAAGTACAGATTGGTCTGACTGATCAAAAATTAACCTCTCAAAAATATGAAAAGCCACCTCATATTTTCTATGTCCTTCAGAGCGTAGTACTTACAACATTTATGTGTTCTTGTACCTCCGTTGGCCTGAATCTCTGCTCTGCCAAGTTACATTTGGTGCAGGAGGTGAGGGGAACCATCCAAGAGCTGATTACATGCAACCTGTGTTCTGCCCCTTTGTGTATACGTCCTGTGTAAAAGATCATATGTGATCATATATTTAAATATTGTATCAAAAAACATAGCACAAGGAGGCAGAATGCAAAGGCAATCTTAAATTTTGCATTTTCTAACCTTTCAGTACTTGACTTTGCAATCTAAGTAACAATCTTTAAATGTAGTCTTTTTGTATGTAACTTCCTAAGGGTTTTGTTTTAAGCAAAAAGGTTAATTCTTATGTACAGCTGAAACATGGATCATCAGCAGTATTTTGAAACCCAAACCTTCGGCACTGAGCATAGATCGCTGCCACTTGAACTACAAAACTCAGTACATTAGTGGGAGCAAGAGAAGGCTGTTATCGCAGAGAAGGGTTGGACCGCAGGAGCCACATGCTGGATTCAGGATGACTGCCAGGGAGGTGGGAGAGGAGGATAATCTTGCCTTGCTTTTTCCCATTCCTCCCGCTACAGCTGCTTTTGGCAGAAGCATGAGCCTAGTCTTAGAACTTAACTTATTTGGATGCTGCAAAAATTTTCCTGAGAAATGCAAGTGTGAGTAGGTAAATCATGATTTTCGACAGTTTATATCTCAGCAAAACCTGGATAGAAATTCATGGGACAAAAAAAAGGCACTTCCCTAGCCTGGGGGTAAATTTCAAAGGCCTTTTGCAAGCAGTAACGTATTAGTGCTTCTGAAAAAAAGATTGCAAGAATCTTTTATAAAGGAAAGTATTAGGTAGCTATATTAGGATCACTACCAGCTCCTCCTGTAATCTTTGTGGCATTAGAATGAAGAAAAGCTTAAAAATTTCCCTTCCTTTTTTCCCTTCCAATCAGCTCTAATGCAGAGTAATTGCTTCTGAGTTACACTGAGGCTACAGCAGATACAACCAATCTAGGAAAATTGGAGGAGGTTGGAGTGACTATCAGAGGGAAACTCTTTCAAGGAGACCATAGGGAACAACTAAACTTGGAGAGAAAGCTTAGTGTGAGGTTTATGTTCTGTTACTGTTAGGTGAGTTACCAATAAAGCCAAACCCCAGAAAGAGGGTAAGTGTGGCCTTTACACAGTATGTTTACATTTGGAAAACATCAACATATTTGTAGATTATTTCCCATCAATCCCATCAACATAGTTGTTGTTTTGCCCAGAATGTTATTTTAATTTTAATTCAGAAGTTGAATCACTACTCTCAAACTATTCAGACTTCCCTAATCTCCCTTCATTTTGTCCATATCTCTCTGAAACGGAACTGCCCTGAACTGAGTTCAGTATTCCAGGAGTGGTCTCATCGAAGTTCTATAGAAAGAGACTACAGTATTACATCTCTGTTCAGAGGTGAAGTGTGTGTGCCTGAAATTGCATTTGTCTTTTCTACTGCCATATCCCATTGCAGATACTAGACCCATATATGATTTGCTGGCCACTATCACACCAAGTCTCTTTTGACATTAGTTTTCCATGTTTCTCGTCTATGCCCATTTTGTACCTATGCCTATGTTATCCCTTTTGATGTGAACTGCTAGTTAAAGTTTGGGGCCCTATAGGCTGTTCCTGTAGCAACAAGAATTTGCTTGATGGAGTCTGCATCAAGCAAAATATCAAAGTCCTGCCTCTCCAAACACAGGAGGAACCAAACATAGGAGACTGCTTCCTTGCTTATAGCACCAAGCTCTTTTAGCCAATACTCTGACCCAGAACCTCTCTCTAGGCTTCTTCCCAGGCCATACATATTCCTTCCAGGCTGTGTCTGCTTGGCTTTTTTTTCTTTATCTGATTCAGCCTCTCTGAGGTCCTTCAGCTTGCTCTGTCTGTCTTTGTCTCTCACACGTGCATGCGCACACATACACAGATCCTTACCCAAATACAATACCTTGGGGAGCTCTCTGCCCACAAAAGTCCAGATTAATGGGAGGGATGGCATATATCCCCTTTGTCTGAGGTGAGGCTGCTTAGGTGTCTTTCACAGCTGTCTTAAATGAACGGTGGAGGTCACAACAGTTTAGATGAGATTTACCAAAACCCACAAAAATTACATATGTATTAGCTTGAAATTTCCCAAATGGCAAATAATTTTGTCTTCATCATATCTATATTTCTAACCTTGCAATGTCTTTGTCCTCACTGGTGTTTGCATCCCCTACCAATTAAGTATCATCTGTGGATTTAATGAGGCTGCTGTTTTTTGCCCCCGTTTTCCAGATCATTAATGAAGATGTTAAGTGACAGCAGACCTTACCATTGATCCCTGTAGCACAACACTCAGTAAATTGCCAGTTTCACAGATTCCCCCCACTCAGTAAACTCTCAACTGCCGTATTTTGTTTACAGTCTTTTAGAAAGTTTCCATTCTCTCATTTCATACTCAGATCCAAGTTGATTTGAATTTGTTTTGCAAGGAGGATTTCAATTTTTTTTTGGTATGAAACTAAGGTAAAACCATGAAGTTTTCCCACAGAATTCTTAGCAGTACTTTCCTGTGACAGGCTATATCAGTGGTTCCCACCCCTTTGGCTCGAGGGCCATAGATATAATTTTTACTATCCTGAAGGGCCACCAGTCTCCACCAGCAGTTCCCCTTCTTCCTCTCTTCCCCTCCCCTTCCCCCCGCCCAGATGGAAGGAGTTCAGCAAGGAGACTCTCCCATCCCCCTGGCTGCAGCAGGGAAACCACATGCATCTTATAGCCCTGTATGCTCCCCCTAGGTCCTTAGGCAGTAGCTCTCTTCTGCAGCCAGGGGGATGGAAGATCAGTGCTCTCCTTCTGGCTCCAGCAGGGACCACAGCAACTAGGGACCCCGGCGGAGTGCTTTGCCGTGCTCCCTGCTACTGCCAGTGGGAGGGGAGCGCTGGTCTCCCATCCCCTTGGCTGCAGCAAGGAGCCTGCAGCAGTCTTGTAGCCCTGCGTCAACACGCTCCACCTGGGTCCTTAGGCAGCGGCTCCCTTCTGCAGCCAGTGGGAGGGGAGCAGCAGGCCACTTTGAAAGCCTCCGCAGGCCACTTTTGGCCCCTGGTCCACAGGTTGGGAACCACTAGGCCATATGGTCTGCACAAAAAGATTTACTTAAACCTTATGCCCTAGGGACCTTGAGATATTCATAAATTGCATAATGTACATTGGACTCTTTTTTTTTTTTTTAAGTTTCGCCTCTAGGAAACTACAGCCTTCTTGTTTCATGTATTTGAATCCTTATCTGTCTGTAATATGCACATGGGAAGTTTTTTCTGACAAATTCTTACATTTTGAATAACAACCTTACAGACAGAGTACAGAGCATCTCCATTCTTTTTATTTTTAATTGAAATTTGAATGTCTTAATGTGTAAAAAGCATTGACCTGCAATATCCAAATAGCTGACTGTTTGGACAGTCAGGAATAAAAGAATAAACTACTAAATCCGTTTTTATATGCTGGGAACTCTGTAGTTCTCACAGACACTGTTCAGCCACTCCCTGTTTTTACAATAGTAAAACTGGGTTATCAGAAGTCACAGAAATAGATATAATTTACACTCTTCTATTGCACGTTCAAAATCCACAGGGCGTAAGTATAGCACAGGAAGCTGTTTTTAGGTCTCCATGAGGGTAGCTAAGGGCAGGTCTACACTTAAAACATTGGAGCAGCTCTGCCACTATAGCACTTCCGTGAAGACATTACCTATGCTGATGGGAGGGCTTCTGCTATTGGTATAGGTACTCCACTTCCCTGAGAGGCAGTAGCTATATCAACAGGAGAAGCCCTCCCATCGACATATTGCTGTCTACACCAGGGGTTCAGTCGGTTTAACTGCATCGCTCAGGGGGTGTGGATTTTTCACATCTCTGAGCAATGTAGTTATACCAACCTAATTTCCTAGTGTAGACCTAACCTAAGGATATGTCTACACTGTAAAACAGAGGCAGCTGGCCAGTGTCGGTTGACTCAGGCTTGCAGGGCTCGGGTTCTGGCACTGTTTAACTGTGTAGACATTCAGCTCTGGGACCCTTCCCCCTGCAACAGTGTAGACATACCCTTAGTCTGCAGAAGAGCTGTAGAAGTGGCTGTAGTGGAATTCATTTTTGTTAACAATTCAGTAAACTAGCTAGTAGATGTCTGCACACCAATGAGTGTAGTGCACATAGTAAAGTAGTTGCAATTTTGGATTTCAGAAACTCTAGACCTGATTAATACAATGAAAGTTTTTAAAGGGAGACTGGTGAAAGGAGTTGGAGACTGTTTATCACTAGACTTTGAAACAAGAGAACCAGGGGCAGCACCCATGTCATGACTTTTTGACCATCACTAGCTTATGGTGAACATTTAACAGGCACTGGCTTTTCAATTCATTCCATGTGAAATAGGGGTCCCTTGGGGAGGGGCGTGTGAGTGGGTGGAAGGGCCAAGATAGGTAAGAAGCTGAAATTGCTGTAGGTTTAGAATCTGAAGTCAAAGTCTGGAGTAAGGACATGGGTTGTTCCCATCCACATGTTAAAAATATGTCATGTAGAAACACTTAAACAAAAAACCCAACATCTTTCCTTTCTGTTGATTTGGTTTATTTTAATTAAAATTCCAGGTTTTGTATCTTTTATGTAAGGCAATTTAGCCTATGCTTTATCTCTCCTACTATCCGTGATGCTGGAGTCAGCTGTTTTTGAGGAAAAAATGCTGTTTGTGACTGACTGACACTGTTCTGCAGGATGAATTTTCTCCATTTTTCCTTTCTCTCCATCTCCTCTTCTGTTTTCTTCCTTTTTCCCTCCCTGTCTATATCTTCTCCTTTTACCTTTTGTTTCCCTCCTCATTTCCATGCTTGTCTCTCACTCCTTACCTTATCCATCCCACTGTTATATGCCATTAAGAAGAAGATAGACTGATGGTAGCACCTCTTGCCATGAATTTTCCTTTCTGTTTCACAGGCCAACTGTGCCCTTTCTGCTTCTGCCCAGCCCCAGCCTTGGTCTTCAGCCCTGATCATCACATTCCAAGACACTCAGCTTTCTATCAAGAGATCCTTCCTTACTTCATATTGTCCATGGCCCCGTTAATTCCCATTAAGCCTTTCTTCCAGGCATTTCTACCATTCTTTCCATTGCCCTGACCATATTCCCATCTCACCTCTTCTGTCTAGTCATCTCTTCTTTCTAAGCATTGCCCCATCTTGATCCTGTCCTATTATTATACAACACCACTGCATATATTCCCTTACGCACATTTGACTTCTAGGATCTCTCCCCTGAAGCAACATTGTTTTTATCTGTATTAGTTCTGCTTTGAGATCAGATGAAGCAAGTTTGTATTAGCTATTACCAACCATAGATTGTAACCACAGACCCAGTCAAGGGTGTGGCACGATAGCATGTAGATATTAAGACTTTCCTCACTGTCACAGCTTGAATACTGCCTTTCACTCTGGGAATTTTTATTCTTTTTTTAAAATAACAGCATTAAACTAATTTTCCAAGCAGAGCTGCCTTTGCATCACTGCAGTACTAGTTGCTGATATCCTCAGATATATTGGCAGAGTGCCATTATGTGATATCAATTGCTAGAGTTGCTTTTAATTGGCTAGAACAGTACACTGTATTTGTAGCATGATTTCTTCCTCTTTCAAAGCTCTGATATTTTAGCTAATGAATACAGCCATTCAATCAGTGTATTGCAACATGCAGTGGAGGAGTGGACACAGTACTGTGTACTCTTCCTTTCTTTATAAATGCATGAAGGAACCAATCTCTGCTACCTTTTAAGGGGCTGGCACTTTAGAAAACTGTGGAGAAAAGAAAGCAGCTAAATCCTATAAAAGTAGCTTGGAATTGATCTATGGTATTTAGTAGTAGTGTGTGTATTTCAAAGATATCTTTGAAATAGTCCTTTTCCAGCAGCCTAGGGATGGTGTTAACTAACAGTCTTCTGTGATGAAAAGGAACAAACGATAAATAAGGCATCAGTTGTTTGTTACCGTAGTTCACTTGGAGACAAGTCCTGGTCTTGGTGTATGCATATGGTGTATGTGATAGTATGTATTTGCCTCTTATGGCCATCTAAACTGGCTCTGTGCTGAGTCAACTGATGCTGAAGAGATTGGCCAGGTCCCAGAGCAAAGGCGGACAGGGTGGAGATATTCTTCACTGTTGAGTCCTCAGGGAGTGTCCTAGAGGCAAGGTAGTTCAAACAAATGAGCTTTCTGCCTCATCAAGCAGCCCTCCTATGTCCCAGTCCCTCCCATTCCTTGTGCTGAACAGCTTTATTTTACAGCAGTAAGCCTGTAATAATGCCCATGAAGCTGCATCTGGGCAAGAGAGGAGGATCAGTATCCAAGTGCCCATATTATGAAAAACAGAAAATATTTCAGGCAGGTGGGTATTACTGTGTCACTCCTTCCCATCCTCTCACCACTGATCACCAGGGATACGGGGATCCTTCAGTTAGATTGTGCCTTGTCTTCTGGCATGGCTGACAGCTCTGTTTCAGAGCTGTCACCTAGGGGTAGCTGGTGAGTCTGAGGTGTGCAGTGTTTCTCCTCAGCTATGTATTGGTCAGTTTGGGGAATAATGCCCTGTGCAGCCCCAACATCATCTCTTAGCAACCCAGTGTGGTAAAGCTTCTGACTCGGTCTTCAGGCGGGAGGGAAGAGTAAAGTGACTGAATAAGTGCAGTATTGCCACCATTAAGCATTGAGAAATCATTAATCGGGCTCCACACAGTGTTGAAATTGACTTAAAATTGATGAGATTTCTGAAATAATAAATAAATGTTAGGTTTCTCTCTTCGAGTGATTGCTCATATCCATTCCAATATAGGTGTGTGCGCGCCCCATGCACAGATTCCCGGAACTTTTTTCCCTTAGCTGTCACCGTAGGGTTGGGTCAGGCACCCGCTGGAATACCACGCTCATGCCACGGTACATAGGGCGCCGCCGACCCTGCGGCCCCTCAGTTCCTTCTTTCCGCCTGTGACGGTTGCTGGAACGTCTGCCTCTTGCATACCGCAAGTAGCTTCCCTTAGTGTTATAGCTTTGTTGTTGAGTTCTTGTGCTTTGTTATTCTAGTTAGTGATTAGTAAATAGAATTAAGTTGTAGAGTTAGTGCCCTTAGGGGCTAGAGCTGAGCCATGCCTGACTCCACTGGTTTTAAAGCCTGCACCGCGTGTGCAAAATCCTTCCCCGTGAGTGACCCTCACGACCGTTGCCTCCGATGCCTCAGGGAGCAACACAGAAAAGACAAATGTAAGATTTGTAGGTCCTTCAAGCCAAGGACCCAGAAGGAGAGAGACGCTAGACTAAAAGCGATCCTGATGGAGTCCGTGCTTCGCCCGGACTCTGAGCCGTGGTGCTCTCCAGCGGCACCAAGTGTCTCGTCGGTGCGGAGTGCTCCACCGGCGCCGGCACCGAAAAAGAAGCGGCTGGAAGCCGCTCCTATGGACTCCCCCCTGCTGCCGGGAAAGCAGGGGGTGCAGCAGGGGATGCCCCAGCCACGTGCCGTGGAGAGTACTCGGGCACCGGCATCTCCTCTCAGAGAGCTTCCCCCGACTCCTGGGGGTGGGGGAGCTCCTCTGCAAGGGCCGTTGACACCGGAGGCTTTCGCTGTGGCACGCACACTCGTGGCCCTGCCTATGCCTCTGTCCCCCCCTCGGTCGAGGGTTCCGGGACCAGTGTCTGGGGATAAACCCACGTTGGGTTGCCCCGGTGGGTGGAAGAGAGGGGAGTCGAGGTCTCCCCCCAGACGGTCAAGGAGGGTAGAGAGTGCGGGCTGCCCTCCTAGCTCCGACTCTGGGTCGTTGAGCTCCCCGGCACCGCGGCACTGGGGGCAGTCCAGGGACAAACGCTCGAGGCGAAGGCACTACAGTCCCGCCTCGAGTGGAGACCATAGCTTGGACTCTGGTACCCCGGTGCGGAGCCCAGCTCGACGTTCCCCAATGCCGCCTCCCCCAGCACCGACCGCCTCGGCACCGACCATCTCGGCGGCACCGCCCGCCTCGGCTCCGTATGACAAGTCGCGGTCCAGGTCAGAGTCGCGACAACACAGGCGTCACTGCTCCCGCTCGAAATCTGGGAAGTGTCGCCGCAAGTCTTCCAGGCGGAGGGGTCGTTCCAGCTACAGCTCCTCCAGCAGCCCCTCTCCTCGCCGGCACCGCAGACGCCAGTTTCAGAGATCCTCATCGTCCCAGAGCCGCTCCCATTCCACTCATAAGCATAGGTCAAGCGGCTCGGGCTCCAAGGGGGGCCGCCTGGAAGTGACCCAGCAGGTTCCACTGCAGGCACCCGCATGGCCTCAGGGGCCCTGGCAATAGCCATATTGGGGGTCCTGGGGGACACAGATGGGTCAAGGGGGCCGCCTCAGTGGCCCAGCCGGCACCCCCACCGACCCACAGGAGGGCCACCCCTCAGAGGAGGGGTCTGACCCAGAGGAAGGCCCTTCTACGGGGGCCCTCCCACAATCCTCCTCCTCCTCTCCGGATGAGGCGGCGGCCAGGGACCATAAGGCCCCCATCTTTGACTTTCGGGCCCACCAGGATCTCCTGAGGAGAGTGGCAGATAATCTCGGGCTTGAGATTAAAGAACTGTCAGAGGAGGAGGACCCCCTCTTTGGGGTCCCTGAAGCAGCAGGCCTATTGCGTCTGGCCCTCCCAGTTCACGAGAGGGTGATGAAGCTAGCCAAGGCCCTCTGGCAAACCCCCTCCTCAGTGGCCCCCACTTCGAAAGGCGCTGAGCACA
Organism: Emydura macquarii macquarii; assembly: GCF_026122565.2. Lineage (NCBI taxonomy): Eukaryota > Metazoa > Chordata > Testudines > Chelidae > Emydura > Emydura macquarii. Next base: position 1,089,966 of record NW_027132962.1, read on the forward strand.
AGTACTATGTGCCTGAGGAGGAGTTTGTTTCTTTACACGGACCCCGCCCCAGGTTCACTCGTGGTGGATGCAGTGAACCAGCGGGATCGCCAGGGTGGCCAAGGCAGCACCCCGAAAGATAAGGACAGCAAAAAGCTGGACCTTTTGGGGCATAAAATGTACTCCACTGCAGCCCTACAGGTGAGGGTCGCAAACCATCAGGCCCTCCTGGGAAAGTACAACTTGAACCTCTGGTCCTCTCTAAAGAGGTTCTCCTTGGGGTTGCCCTCGGACCAAGCCGCAGACTTTGCCACGGTGTCGCAGGAAGAGGTGGCGGTGGCTACGGCGGCACTTCAGGCAGCCAGTGATGCAGCGGATGCTGCTAGCAGGGCAATCGCTTCAGCCATCGCCATGCGCCGCTGCTCTTGGTTGCAAGTTTCCGGCCTGTCCCAGGAGGTCCAACAATCAATACAGGACCTCGCCTTTGATTGCACCGGCCTCTTCTCGAAGAGGACGGATGAGAAGCTCAAAGCCCTGAAGGACTCACGGGCCACCCTGAGGTCCCTAGGGCTATATACCCCCCAGACCTCGAGGCGCCAGGCCCGCCCTCAGGCCCAGAGGCAACTGCAGCTTCCACCAAGGCTGCCCCCCAGACCCGCCCAGCCTACGATGGGTCGGGAACAGTACTGGGTGCCCAGTCGTGCAACCGCCAAGGGCCCTCCACGGGGTCTCAGCAAGGCCCAAGCAAGGGCAACAATACCAATAAAAGGTTTTGACGGGGTGCACGAGGGTGGCACTCCTCCGTTTCCACTGGATCGCTCCAAGTTATTTTCCCACATGCTTCAGCCTTACTATGCCGAATGGGAAGCCATTACTACAGACCAATGGGTCCATGACACTGTCCTCAGGGGCTATGCCTTACAACTTACGGCCTTTCCCCCCAACTCTTCCCCTACCCAGTTCCTCTTCAGGGACCTCTCTCACGACCAACTCCTCATACAGGAGGTCAACTCCTTCCTCATGCTCAGTGCGGTAGAGGAGGTTCCTCCACAGGAACAAGGAAGGGGGTTCTACTCAAGGTACTTCCTAATCCCCAAGGCCAAGGGGGGCCTGAGGCCAATTCTGGACCTCAGACATCTGAGCAAGTTTGTCAGATGCAACAAGTTTCGTATGGTTTCCCTAGCGTCCATTATCCTGCCCTAGATCCAGGGGACTGGTATGCCGCCCTCGACCTGAAGGACGCATATTTTCATATCACTATCCTTCCAGGTCACAGAAAGTTCTTAAGGTTTATGGTAGCTGGATGCCACTGCCAGTTTACAGCCCTGCCCTTTGGCCTTTCGTCCACGCCGAGGGAATTTATGAAATGCATGGCAGTAGTAGCGGCCCACCTGCGCCGCAGAGGGGTCCAAATATTCCCCTACCTGGACGATTGGCTGATTCGGGGCAAGTCCAGGGCCCATGTGAGGAACAGCCTGGTTCTTACCTGTGCCACATGCACCAGACTGGGGCTGCTCATCAACGAGCAGAAATCTACTCTTACCTCAGTGCAGCGCATAGAGTTCATAGGGGCCACATTGGATGCCACCCAGGCCAGAGCTTTCCTCCCTCAAACTTGGTTCGAGTCAATGACCGCCATAATCAACGATCTGCACAAGTCCCCCACAACGACAGCCAGGCACTGCCTTCAGCTGTTGGACACATGGCGGCATGTACTTATGTGGTGAGGCTAACCCGCCTCAAGCTCAGGCTTCTCCAAGGGTGGCTGGCCTCAGTCTATGCACCGGCCAGACATCGACTGAACAGGGTGGTCACAGTTCCCGCTCAGGTACTATCCTCCCTGGACTGGTGGAGGAACCCCGGGGAGGTTCTGAGGGGCGTTCCCTTCAGAGACTTGGCCCCCTCAGTGACCCTGATAACAGACGCCTCAGACGAGGGTTGGGGGGCCCGCATCAGCAAGGACCTGAGCACCCAGGGGCTGTGGTCACCAGACGAGAGGGTTCTCCATATAAATGTCAGAGAGCTCAGGGCAGTCCACTTGGCCTGCAAAGTATTCATCAAATTTCTGAAGAGCAGGAAGGTCCAGGTCCTTACGGACAACACAGCGGCCATGTTTTACATAAATAGACAGGGGAGCACGCTCCTCGGCTCTTTGCCAGGAGGCTACTCTTCTTTGGGACCTGGCAGTGAGGCACGATTTTCACTTGTTTGCCTCTCACCTCCTGGGGAGTCAGGAATGACGAGGCGGACCACCTCAGCAGGTCATTCCTACCTCGCCATGACTGGTCACTACATCTGGAGGTAGTGGCTTCAATCTTCCGGAAGTGGGGGGTTCCCCAACTGGACCTGTTCACGTCGTCCTGGAACAGGAAGTGCCCGAGGTTCTGCTCGCTCCGGGGTCGCGAGCCGGGATCCCTCTCCGACGCATTCCTCATAGACTGGAAGGGGCCCCTTCACTATGCGTTCCCCCCCATTCCGCTCCTGCCCAGGGTACTTTTGAAAATAAAGAGGGACAGGGCGGACATGATATTGATTGCACCAGCCTGGCCATGGCAGCACTGGTACACTATGCTGCTCGACCTCTCCATCGACGTGCTGATCCCGCTCCCGAGATGTCACGACCTGCTCTCACAGGACCAGGGGCGCCTGCTGCACCCGGACCTGGACTCCCTCCACCTGACGGCATGGAGACTCTGTGGCTAATGGAGGGAGAGAGAACCTGCTCGACGCAGGTCCAACAGATCCTGCTGGGCAGCAGAAAACCTTCGACTCAGGTTGTGTACCGAGCAAGGGGAAGCGTTTTACCTTTTGGGCGGAGTCCCGGGGTATCCCACCGTCCGGTTCGCCCATACAGGCGATCTTGGAGTACTTGCTCCATCTAAAGCTCCAGGGTTTATCACTGGCTTCCCTAAAGGTGCACCTGGCAGCTATCTCGGCTTTTCACCAGCCGATGGAAGGGCGTACCCTGTTCTCCCACCCCATGTCAGTCAGGTTCCTCAAGGGGGTGGAGAGGCTGTATCCCCAGGTCTGTGACCCAATGCCTCCCTGGGATCTAAACTTGGTCCTCGCCATGTTGACAGGACCCCCCTTCGAGCCCATGGCCACATGCCCCCTGCTCGTCCTCTCTTGGAAGGTAGACTTCCTGGTGGCCATTACATCGACTAGGAGGGTCTCCGAACTCAGAGCTTTAACCTCGGAGACCCCCTACACTGTCTTTTATAAAGATAAGGTCCAACTGAGGCCCCACCCAGCCTTCCTGCCTAAGGTGGTATCTCAGTTCCATTATAACCAGAATATCTTCCTCCCCCTGTTCTTTCCCAAACCACATGGTTCGGAGGAGGAGCGGAGATGGCACTCACTGGACATCAGGCAAGCCTTGGCCTTCTACATCGAGTGGACCAGGCTATTCCAGAAGTCAACGCAGCTGTTCGTGGCAGTGGCGGACCGGATGAAGGGCTCACCTGTCTCCACCCAGCGCATCTCCAACTGGATCACCACCTGTATTAAAACCTGAGCGGGCGAAGGTGCCGCTTCCAGGAGCTGTGACAGCGCACTCAACCAGAGCCCAGGCCTCATCTGCGGCCTTCCTGGGAGGAGTGCCCCTGCAGGACATCTGCAGAGCAGCGACCTGGTCATTGGTCCACACCTTCACGTCCCACTACACCATCGTACAGCAGGTGACGGAGGATGTGGAATTCGGCAGAGCCGTGCTGATGAGAGCAATTCACCATTGACTCCTACCCACCTCCAAGGTATGGCTATTTAATCACCTATATTGGAATGGATATGAGCAATCACTCAAAGAGAGAAAACAGGGTTACTTACCAGTAACTGTTGTTCTTCGAGATGTGTTGCTCATATCCATTCCACACCCACCCTCTGTCCCCACTGTCGGAATCGGCAGAAAGAAGGGACTGAGGGGCCGCAGGGTCGGCGGCGCCCTATGTACCGCGGCATGAGTGCGGTACTCCAGGGGGGCGCCTGACCCGACCCTACGGTGACAGCTAAGGGAAAAAAGTTCCAGGAATCTGTGCACGGGGCGCGCACACACCTATATTGGAATGGATATGAGCAACACATCTCGAAGAACAACAGTTACTGGTAAGTAACCCTGTTTTCTTTATGGTTCTTCTGCCTTTGGAGTCTTTAAGTTTCAAATTGTCAAGCTTGTCTCATAACCATGAGGGCTAGCAACTTTATTTTTTCTTTTATATGAAAGCTGAAATTCTCACATATTCACATGACTCCAGGAGCTAGGGCTTTAAGAAAATCACCTGAGATTTGTGATAAAATCACAAGAGTTGGCAACACAAAATAGCTGTCCCTGAGAAGGATTGTCCCCTTAGGGTTTGTGTACCTTGCATGTCTGGAGTGGGGAGGGGTATCATATAGTCCATCGGTGCTGGCAGGCACCACACCATGGAGGCAGGTAGGGATAGGCTTCAGTTTTTAGTTTACAATGTTGTGAAACATTATTTTCTTTAGTTTGTGTGTGTGTGTGTGTGCGTGTGATTTTTTTGTTGTTTGTTTTTAATTACAATTCTGTCCCTTCTCTCGCTACACTGAAACTTAGGACAAATATATAACACACTCACGCTGGGTTGCCAGGGTTAGATATTTCTTCTGAGGGAGTCATGTTATCTGGCTATTGTAAGCGTTCCTGTGAATTGCAGAGTCCAAAGTGTGCTAACTGGGCTGTTAAGTAATGCCTTGTGCACTTTGACAAAGCAAGTTTAACATTATCAGCTTCTGAACATGCACATTCTCTGTAGAAGCATAACAGGAGCATAAAACATGTAGTTTAGCGTCTATTTAGTTAAAAAGGGGGAGGGGGAAAGTATTTTCTTTACAGAGAAAAAACATGAGACAAATGGCTCCTCGTACATAATTTAAGCCTTCAGTGAGTTGCCATTTAATTCACTTTAGGAGGTATTTATATTTTAATTACAGTATGTGCAATTGGTAGCTTGCACAGATCCAATCTGCAGTTTTATGAGGCTTGTAAAGGAGGGTGCTCAGTTGGACTGTGATAGCTGAGTACTTGGCTATATGTGCTAGTTGTTTTTTATTTATATGTATTTTGAGCAATATAAAGTGTGATAATTATAATCTCTTATTTAATTGAAATGCAATAGAAAAAATTGGTATGGTGCAAGTTGGGTCACATTTCAGTAAATTCCTACTAGTGATAACCATAACTTGGGTAAACCAATTCCTGCAGGTATTCATAGCCTGGTGTTTGTAGACTTCCCTTCTCAATGGAAATCTTTGGAGTAGTTTTATTTTTCCATTCTGGTCAGTGGCCAGGCTTTCCAAGTTAAGATCTACACCTCACAGAACTAAATTATGCCATTGGTGCCAAGTCTTGAACTGAGTTTGTCACAACCTTGGGGGAGGTCTTAAAGATTGATTGCATCAGGATGGTGAGCCTCCTGCTCTTTCACTGCTACAGTGTCAACTAAAATGAGTCCTCAGGCAGAAATTCCAGATCATTAAACCTCCAGGTGGTCCATAGAATCCTTTTTTGTAAATAAACTCAGACTTCATGGAGTTTAATGTTAGCCTGCTTTTCTGGAAAACTATCTGTATTGAGAGGAGATGGGGAAATAGATGTACCAGGAGGTATAGATGTCTATAAAGACAAAACACTAATGTTTTCAATAGTCCTCTTACAAAAGAAAACTACTGTATTGATGGCTCTGAATACCATAGTGCCATAGTTCATGCTATGAACACAATAACATAGGTGTAACTGCTGTTTTTATTAACTCTTAGTTTGAAATGTTAATGAGTTTAAAAAACTTATCACATCTCGTGATGGCTGGTGGTTTACCTCAAGAACTACTACATTAATCACTGCTTGTCACTGTTACTTAATAGTCTTTGTTCTTGATAACTAAAACTCAGCTGCTATAAATATCTGAATAGCCATATAACTAAGGTCTGTGTGCTCAGTGGCAATCTGGCCTTACATTTTGCATCATCCATCTGTGGCAAACTAGAAGTCCTGCAGCAGCTTCACTTACATTAACAAAAATTATTGAATGAAGTATATTAATGAATAATACAATCAGTACCACAGCCTCTATTATGAATGTATTTAATACTGTCCCACACTTCCAATGTGCTAAAGATTTTATACTGACAACTCATAGCTTATCATATTACTTGCCAGAGGAGAAGCTGGAGGATGGTAACTGAGTGTAATGAGACAGTAACTGGGGCATTTGAAAGCATGCAAGATGAGGGAGCTTGTGATTGTGTGATAAACCCATTAGTTGGATGCTTGTGCTAACGTGACCAGCACTGTGTTTAAGTGCTGATGTTTAAATTATCATTTTAAAGTTTGAGTTAATATACTGTTAAAACCAAAAATTTCTTCAGCACTGTTGTTTCAGGCTGTATAAAACAACGTTGATCACTTTACACTTAGTTCATTTTGAGGTTTCCTTCACAATACCGAGGATAAGAAATACCATTATTCAAGTAGTGTCCCTATGGGTGCTCCACTTGAGGAGTGCCTACGCTCTGCTGTTTTGATCAGAGATTTATGGTAGCAGAACCTGTTTAGCCCATGCGTACACATTGCTCCGGGCACTGAAGCTATATGGGACCATGCAGGGGAACTGCCCTAAGTTCTTTCTCAGCCACCTTTGGTCCAAGATGGAGTTTGCTGAGTGCCTATTCTCTAAGACTAATTTTTTTCTCAGAAACCTTGTAGTTCTTTACCTTATAGTGTTACAGTTGTTGGAACAATTGTTCTCTTTGTTTTTTCTTTCTGAAAAAACAAAACTTTTCATTCATAGAAATAGGTATGTAGTTGGGAGATTTTTCTTCTAGGGGTTAAATTTTCATTAGTTTTGCTCGGGAATGCCAGGCTCTCCATGATTCAAGAGGAGCCTCTCCTGTTGGGAGGCTATTCCAATAAGTGATAGACATTCCTAGTCTCTCCAGTGTCTGGCTAATATTCATATCCCAAGTACAAGATCTGCACTTCGAATCCCGTACGAAGTGCTCAGTACCAGCTGCATCAGTACCGAAGTCATCCTCCATAGGTTCCCACTTGGCCCAGTCTGTGATACCATCGGTATCACAAGAATCTAGGTACCCTAATGATCTGATAATATTTTCTGAACTGGAGTCTTCTCTGTTAACGAATTTGTCAGTGTCAGGGTTCTCTTGATCACCAAACCCTCTATCATCTAGAACACTACACTAACCCTCGTCTACTCTGCAAGCTGAACATCTATCTCCCCGCTTAAAGAATGGGGAAGAGGACTCATCAGACTTTCAAATTTCAGTGCAGGGTTCCCTTACCTATTCTAGGACACCTCACTTTCCCTCCTATACTGACATATTATGGGAGGATAGACCTCAGATGACACCCACAAGGCAGGAACATAGATGGCTGCCTCCACCTATGCCATTTGGGCTTTCTCAGTGGCCTTGCTGGGATCCATGGGCATTTTGTCACCAACAGTCTACATTGAATTCCTTGCAACACCAGAGGGAACAGAGAAAAGCCCATTTTCTTGAATCCCCTTTACCATCACCTATGCCAGAGGAAGAGACAAGGGCCAGTAAGGGAGTGATTCCTCTTACTAGTATTTCCTCCTCCTGATGAAGTTGTCATGCCTCCATGACCTTCTATGGCAGATGACTTTAAGCAGTTTCAGAACCTGATAAGTAGATTGCTCACACACTGCAGATTCTCTTAGAGGAGGTTCATAAGTCCCAACATAAACTCCTAGATATTTGATGCACTCTGGCATCCATGAAGATTGTCATTCCAGTGAATGAAGCTCCTATGGAACCTGCAAGATAGTTTGGAAAACCCTTGCTACTGCACTGTCTATGTGCAAGTGGTGGATACAAAGTATTACATTCTGACTAGGGAATTGGAGTTTCTATTTTCTCACCCAGCTCCAAATTCCTTAGAATTGGAGGCCATTTATAAATGAGACAGACAACATAACTCAAAGTCCAACCTCTGCAGTAAGGACCACAAGAGGCTTGATCTTTTTGGTCTTGAATCCTGTGCTTCAGACACACATCAGTTCAGCATAGCAAACCATCAAGTGTTCATGGCCAAATATGACTACTTAAATTACAACTAATTCAATTATTTTAATGAGCATCTGCCAGAAGAACATCAGGACCAGTTTAAGTATGTTATTCAAGAGGGTCAGCTCCTGGCAAAACATTGCTCCGAGTCTCCTTGGATGTGGCAGATACTGCAGCACACTGTCTCCACTGCAGAGGTCATGAGAAGTGTGTCTTGGCTATAGCTGTCAGACTTTCCGAGAGAGGTTCAAAATACTGTTGAAGACCTCCCTCTGACGGTTGCAAGCTCAACAGATGCATCTCTCCACACTTTAATGGACTTGAGAATCACGCTGCGATTCCTGGGTATTTACAATCCTCTAAATAAAAGGAGATTTAGTAGGTCTCAGATGGCACACAAAAAGCATGCCCAGCCCCATATTCAACGTATTATAAACCCTCTGAACCTCCAGCCAAGAGACCAAGATACTCAAAAAAAGACGCTCCTTCAGCTGCAGCTACATCTTCTCAGCCTTCATGTCCTCCAAGTAACAGTTTTGATGGCTTGCTTGAAAGTCTCAACCATCCAATCAGCAAGGTCTAGTAGCTGCAAAATCTTACCTCACATCCCTCCTTTCAGATGCTGCCTCTCCCATTTTCAGGATGCATGGGAGCATGTAACATCGGACAAATAGGTTTTGGAAGCCATAACATTTGGTTACACTATCCATTTAAAATCTACATCTCCTATCCATTCCCTTTCCTTGTCCCTCTTCAGGGACCCCTCTCATAATCAATTGCTAGAGTAAGAGGTGACCTCTCTCATATTTAAGAGCAGTAGAATCAGTTCCTGTGCAACATGGAAGGGGATTCTTTTCAAAGTACTTCCTAATTCCCAAAAAGAATGGAGGGTGGAGGCCAATTTTAGACTTCCAGTCTCTAAGCAGAATAGCAAGAATTCCTTTTTTAGAAATAGGAGATTGATTCGCAACTCTTGACCTACAAGACATATATTTTCATGTTACTATTCACCCTTCACACAAGAGGTTTCTTTGTTTTGTAATAAACAATGAGCACTATCCTTTCAGTGCTCCCTTTCAGTCTATCTTCAGCATCAAGGGTATTTTCAAAGATTCTGGCAGTAGTTGCTGCTCACCTACATTGCCTGGGTATAATCGTTTTCCTATACCTAGACGATTCGTGGTTGATCATTAGTAAAGGTCACGTGTTCCTTGTTTTACAGCTCGGGCCTTCAAATCAACTTCAAAAAGTCCATTTTGACTTCAGTACAGAATCTATATTGCATAAGCACTACCCTGGATGCAGTGACAAGCAGAGCATGCCTACCATCCAACAGATTTCTCGCACTAGCGAATCTCATCTCAAAGATTCAGAGCAGTCCAAGTAACAATAAGAGATTGTCTTCAACTGCTGGGGCATATGTCATCTTGTGTCTTTGTAGTGCAGTATTCCAGATTACACCTTTGAGGTCTATAGGAATGGCTTCAAACAGTTTACAAACCAAGCAAATACAGTTTAGGTAGGTTACTGTCTGTTCCCCAATCACTCAGCTGGTGAAAGGACCCAACCAAAACTTGCACAGGTATTCCATTCTTGCAAATTCCCAGTATCATAGTGATAACATCAGCTGCTACACTTTTGGGATGGGGAACACATCTGGGATCTCGCAAGGTTCAGGTAAAATAGTCACAATTAGAGCAGTTTCCTCTCATCAATCTTTTGGAATTGAGAGCCATCAAAAACACTTGCTTACACATTGTACTGCTAATCAAATCAAAATCAATAAAGATTATGACAGACAACGTGGCATGCATGTATTATATCAACCATCAGGGAGGTGCACGTTCCCCATCTTTCTGTGCCAAAGCAATAAAACTCTGGAACTGGTGCATAGCCAACCACATAGTCATCTCAGCTTCTTACCTCTCATGGACAAAAAAGATTTCTATATGCATATCTACTGACACCGTTACTATTAAAGGTTCTCAACAAGTTCAAACAAGATTGAGCCTGTTATTGATTGCATCAATGTGGCCAAGACAGGTCTAGTATCCCTATTTGATCAAACTCACCTCTCGCCCTTCATGGAGGCATCCAATCAGTTCTCAAGTGACCTAGCTGATCGAACACTCCACCCCATCCTGCAGATTCTGAGACTCCAAACATGGTTCCTTGATGGTTCTTGGGAACAGAGATATCCTGTTTGTCAGAGGAACAATGTCTTTTATTAAATATTAAAAAATAATCTACAAGAAATACTTCCAGAAATGGAAATGATCTCATCTTTGGTGTAACAGTTGTCAGTTTTCCCTGACTCTCTCTCCTCTTCCTAGGGTACTGGCTTGCCTATTGGAACTGAAAACATCAAGTCTTTCTATGAATTCCATTAGGTTTCACTCTACCAGCTGTAACAGTTTTGCACACACTCATAGGGGTTTTTCACTCTTTGTTCACCAAATTACGGCAAGATTCATCAACTATCTCCACCCAAATCTGAGATCCTGCTCTGAGCTGGGACTTGAATCTAGTATTTAATTGCCTTATGAAACATGCTTTTGAGCCACTAGCTACATGTTCTCTATTACATTTATCAGTGAAGAAAGCTTTCCTGGTAGCAATCATTTCTGCCTGAAAGATGGGAGAATTGGAGGACTTTAATGGCAGACCCCCAATTTATGGTATTCACCAGAAAGAAAGTGTTGCTACGGGCACATCCAAGATTTTTATCTAAGGTATCCTCATAATTTTATATTAATCAAACCATTCATCTCCCAGTTTTTTCCCCCAAAACTGCACTGGACTGCTCCTTAGATGGAGTCAGGGTCAGAAGAGCATTAGCCTTGTATTTAGATAGAACCAAACCATTTCGAAGGTCTCCTAGATCATTTGTATCCATTGCAGACAGAAGCCAGAGTTTGGTAATTTCAAAATAGAGGTTATCAAAATGAATTTCTAGTTGTATTAAGATTTGTTATGACAGAACTCATGTTCAAGCCCCTTTGAGATTGATCTATGCCTATAGCCTTACTTAAGGATGTATCAGTTGCAGACATCTATAGAGCGGTAACTTGGTCATCTGTTCATATCTTTTCTAATCAAGCTTTGGTACCTGCAGCAAAATCAGATGCTGTAAGCAATGCAGTTCTCTCTTCTGTGTTGGACTCTGCTCCAAGCCTCCCTCCTAATATGGGTACTGGTCGGGAGTCACCTGAAGTGGAGTACTCACAGGGAGACTACTCAAAAAAGGAGAAGTTACTCACCTGGAGTAGTGTTCGAAGGCCCCTGCTGGAGGCCTTGTGGCCCTGTCTCACCCTGCCCCAGAAAAGAGCAGAAGAGAAGTCCTCCAGGCAGTTTAGAGTAGCTGCAGAAGAAGCAGCCAATCAGAAGGTCTGGGGGAGTGGCCAATCAGGGCCCAGAAGGGCCATGTAAAAAGGGAGCAGCAGAGGAAGAGCATTTAATAGCTGGCTGGAGCTCCAAGAGGGAGGACAGGGTGCCTGGCTGGCTGGAAGAGCAGCAGGACCATGGACAGATCAGTGCGGGTAGGCTGAGCCCAGGGGACTAAACCCAGAACCTAGCCAGACCAGGCGAGGGTACTGTGATGGACCCTGCTGGTTGGTTGAAGACTGAGCCCAGGGAGGACTGCTAAAAGAACATCAATTGAGGGTACTGATATGGGCCCCTACTGGGCTGTTAAAGAAGGCAGTGCTTCTGGAAAGGAAGTATTGGTGCTGCTGCCCCATACCGGGGCTGTGAGAAAGACGTAGAGACTGTATACCCTGGAAGCGGGGGCAGTGTGTGTGACACGCTGGAGGACTGTTAGTGAAGACCCGCTGAAAGAATCATAAACTGGGAGGCGGTCACAAGAGGTGGGTGCCACCCTATTGTAAGAACAGAAAAAAAAGCAGGCTCACACCTGATCAGAAAGATGATCACGAGAGGTGAGTGCTGCCCCATTCCGAAGCAGGGTAATTGCAGGCACACATCGGCCAGAGAGGGGTCGCTTGTGAGAGGTGGTTGCTGACCCCGTTACAAGTAGTAACTAAAGTTCTTTGAAATATGTGTCCCTGTGGGTGCTCCACTACCCATCCTCCTTCCCGTCTACTTCGGAGTCTCCCTTGTGGGTCTTTGTGATGGAGAAAGAACTGAGGATGGTTCTCCCATACAGCCCCATATAGTCTTGGCACGGGGCATGAAGATGTGTGAGGTGAATGCATGAACTGAACGGCCAGTGCTACCAAAAATCTCTGATCAAAGGCACAGGCCACAAATGTACCTTAAGTAGAGCAACCACTGGGACACACATCTCAAAGAACTCCAGTTACTACATGATGTGAGTATCCTCTCTTTTTTTAATAATGAAAGTTTAAACTCTGGAGCACAGTTCTGTGGCAAGGGCTGGATTCTGCAGTAAATCCCATGACCATGGAATGCATAGAGCTGTTCTTATAATCCTGAGAAAAGTACATGGAGATGGCCCAAATCAGCTTTAAGCTCCTCCCAACCAGATTTGTATTACAGAAGCCTCTGGAGACCCTAACTGAGATAATAGTCCCATTGCACAAGGCTTTGTACAAACATGCAAAACACTCCCTGACCCAAAGTCTATTTACAGTTTAAATAGACAAGACAGACAAAAAGTGGGAGGTGAAGAGGTGGCACAGAAAGGTGAAGTGACTTGTCCAAAGTCAGAAAATAGGTCAGTAGCAAAGCTAGGAATAAAGTCCAGGCTCAGTCCAGCACCATTTGCCCTTGACCATGTTAGTTCCAAAACAGCTCTAACTCTTGATTCAGGCTTCATAGTTGGCCATTGTTTCTCTAATGGGCTTACTCCAAATCCCAGATTTGCGAAGAGCTGGATGAAAAATACAGACATTGCAGCTGTGTGGATTCCTTAACTAATGTCGGGACCACTTAAATCTTTTTAAAACTAGAATTTATCTTCAGTTAATATATTTTTGTTCCTTTTCCAGCAGATTTTTCCTCTTCACATGCCTATTTCTAGCCTAATACTATCACATGTAAGTGTGTTAGAGGTGCATAAGAGGTGAGCATGGGCCTCCCTTGTCAAGTAGCCAAGGACCTAAATACAAATAAAAGAAAATTCTTAAAGGTTATCAGAAGCATGAAACCTGCAAGAGGGTTAATGTTTCTGCTAGACAGTCTGAGAGCAAAGGGAGTGATTGTGCAGTAGAAGAACACTGGAGAGACACTAAACTACTTCTGTGGCAAAGACTGCCACAAGAAGACAATGGGAGAGATGTCTTCAAAGAGTAGTTCTGGGTTAGGTAATAAACTTTAAGTATAGTTAAGTTAAGGAATCAGAACAAAGTGATCATTTAAGTTGCAGTAAGTCATCAGCGCTGTATTATTCATCCAAGAGTTCTGGAGGAACATGAAAGTGAAGTAGACAAGCTACTATTAGGAATATGAACCAAAGAGTAGCCAATCTCATATATGTAGATAAAACATCTCTCTTAAAAATATACTGTATCATCTCCTTGGAATTGTTCACCAGTAAGCCTTACTAAAAAAAATACAAGGTTCGACCCATAATTACTTAATAAAATTGTTACTAAGGCTACTTGATTAACTCAATTTTCTACTACAAAAGTTTAAAACATTTTGTCTTATCTGAACTGTAATATTCTCTGTTGCAGCATTAGTCACTACGTCCTTGTGATGGTTTTCACTATCTTCATCATGCTGCTGAATGGATTGGCCCAGCTGCTCACTGCAAAGAGAATTGAACTTTGGGGAAGAACTAAACGACATTCCATGTGACAGAGCTACAAGTGTTACTGTTGTTATTTGAATGTTCACTCTTACTGTGAGCCAGTGTCCACCTGTGGAATGTAAATAGTTAATGGACTGGAGTGCCAAAATCCCACTGAGAGATCAGTACACTGATGGAATGCATTATGTGATTTTCTACTTTCCTGTGACTGAGATAGTGCTTGGAGATTGGCATTTAGAGATCAACTGGGGTAAAATAGTCTTAATTTTATTTCTTATATATATATTTTGCAAATGAAAACAGTGATTAAGTCCTATTTTAAAACATCAGCAACCATCTTTGTCATATTTTTCTTTTACTATAACTCATCTTCAAGCTGTTTATATCACACCTGCAAAATCTTGGCTCTCATCCCATGCCTAATGCAGCCTTTACATAGGAGCCTTAAGGAGACAAACACAAATAAGGTAAATGTGAACAGACCAGTGATTTTGTGATATTACACAGCATAGAAAATGTGCATCTGGGTAACTGTGAGGTCACTTCCACTTTCACTAGCTGTGAATGTGTGCAAATAGGTGGAACCAGCACCTTGAGATTGGTAGTCACTGAGTTGATACTCACTTTGCATATGATGTCCATTCTGCCACTTAAATGTTTCCTCCTCTGCCAACACTTGCAATCAGCTCCTGCACAAAATGATCACCTGGTTAACAGCACCGCATGACACCAGCACAAATGCAAACCACCAAGTGTGATCATGAGACATGTAAGTCCGTAACCAGTCAAAATCACCGCCATGCTCTGCCATCTTGGGCGCTCTATAATACCCATTAGCTTCAAATCTACTGAGTGTCATGTAGGAACTGTCCTGTAACATTGCAGCCTCCTCCAACAGGCAGAGCAGGATTTCAAAACAGCAATCCCAGGGCCATAAAGTAACCCACTAAGCTCTGCTGTTGTCTGAGTCAAGCAAGGGTTGTATATACAGCTCTCAGAGAGCAAGATATCTTGCCATGGCAGTAGCTTTCATTTTTGAAACCACACAAATCATTAGAGGAAGTCTTTGGTATTATGCATGTCTACACACAATACCAATAGAATGGCCTTCAAATAGGACATCTCCACAGATTATAATCACACATTTTCTTATGAATCACAACTCACAAGAACATCGACAAATCACACAACAGAATAGCACCACATTCCAGCTCTGAGTTGCAACCAGCACTCACAGGACCCATAGCAGATGCATGCAAGAAACAGTGCTGGCAGACAAGACTAGAGCTTGCCAGTCGTTCATCATCAGGGCAGCTCCACCCCCAGCTATCTGACACTTGGCTATGGCCGTACAGCTGTCTAATGTTCTGGAAACTAGTCATCCCTGCAAGAAGGCTGGCTGGGAGAAACCAGTTACAAACGTCCATTTGCTTATTGGGTGCCACTAAGCATCTTATCGTAGGCCTGCAGTTATCTATATGACTTCAAAAATGCCACTCAGCAGCAACAAAAGGCTGGGCATGAAGAGTCGTTCCAGGGATGACCTCTGACTTGGTGAATCCACCACACCATCAAAACAAGGATGCAAGTACAGCCAACCATTGTCCTAGACAACCCACTACGTACCGCATGAAACACAGGATGTACAAGGACCAGACTGCGTATACAGGGAAAGTGTTAAAATGCCCACAACAGCTAGCTGTTTCACACACCCAGGATGAAGAACAACAAGCAGTAGGTACAATGCTATCACTACACCAAAGGGATGATGGCCAGATGTGGGAGCCCACATATGTGACTCCCTTGATACGTTGAGCCACTGCTAGAGAGAACTACCCCACATCAGCCATTTACCATATCATTTGGGATTGAGAGGCAAGGGAACAATCTACTAATATAACAAGAGGCACCACACAACCGTTGTCCCAAACCAAGCCCTCTCAGCCATGGTGACCAAGGCATCACACGGTCTGACAGTGACTCCTAAGAAATGTGTCCAGTGCCCTCTTTCCATACTCCATCTGTGTCTGGACCTCCTTGCACACCATAGCCTCCACCTCCAGGCCAACATTCTTTCCATGGCCTTTGTTATGGTGTTTAATAGGGTGGATTGACCCTTAAGGACTGGAGGGCTGGGGCCAACTTACTCTGATTACTGAAGAAATTGCTCCAGCCCAACTGTGCCGTGTTAACAGCCTGAATGGGGTATAATGGGGGGCAGCAGGAAGCTGCAGTTAAGGGGGAAAGCTCAGGAAACTGCAGGGAGTTAGAGGCTCCTGCAGGAAAGAGATCCTGATACATGGGGAGTGGAGTAGTCAGAGCCTGGAGGCTGAAGTCCACTCAGGTAAAGCCTGGGAGTAACTGTGATAAAACCCACCTCCGGAGAGGAGGGCTGAGAAGTGCTTACTAAGGGGGCAGAGACACTGAACTGGGGTTGGGACCTGGAGGGCCAGTTTGGCTCCAGAGGACTAAATGAATTGGACCGCCAGAAGGGGAGTGATTAAATTACCTTTGGATTGAGTGAGTTATTAAGGGGCCCTGAAGAAGGGGAAACTGAGACAGGGTGCCTTTCCTAACCCCGTTATGTGGAGCATGCTCGCTATCATGAGCAGCTGTAATATCTAGGTCAGCCATGTGCAGCAGTGTGATGTGAAGGAAATGGGTCAGACATGGAGGATACAGAAGCCTGAGGCACGGTAGTTTTGTCTCCTGCTTTCCTCCGGCCAAAGTAGAGTGTGATGGAAGCAGCTTCTTCAGCCATGGTAAAGAATAGCAGTTGTGCATGGCACAGCCAAGCTGTGATTACACCTATCCAGATAAAAACACTGGCTGCCTTTAATATCCATGTTTTGAGAATTCAGCTGGGGAGAGAGGAGGCTAGAGCTCTTGTCTGCTATCCTGTCTCCCAGTGGTTAATAGTGCTGGTAATAAACCTATGCCCAATGACACTGCTAGATCATAATGATTACTTTATAGACCACTGCTGCTATGGATGATAGTAACGGTAGTCTACACACAAAACCACACACACAGGCAGGTGGAAGTCACTGTTGAGGAGGGGACAGTTGGAACCCACACAAAACTAGAGAGCAATGGAGCATTCTGACGATGGGCTCCATGTTATCTGCTTCTACAGATGGGGGAAGTGGAATGGGGGACAATGGGTATAGGAGAGCAGCCACAACACACATGGTATGTTTCTCCACTAATATTCCCCTGCAAGGACCTGATTGCATCTGCCATTGGCTCTGGCTGGGTGGTGATAGCTGTGATCTTAGCTGACATTTCCTCCTTGCCAATCCCTTGAATTTCTCTGTGCACTTGTTAATTCCCTTCTTAGCACGCACTCCACGAGAGCCTTGTCCACAACTCCCATCACTGATTGGCTATGCTATTGCTGTATCTCCCCATGAGGGGCTCTTGCAGGCGTCTTAGCCTGTACATTTGGATTTACTTCAGTTTGGTGAGGTGGTGTAAATTCTTCAGCACAGCAGCTTTATGGAGCTGACTGAGCTATGTGACAAGGTACTTTCTTCGTCCCCAGTGCTGCAAGTTTTTCTCCTTTCCAGAAATAAACAGTTCAAAATAAAAAGTCCTCCCAAATCTGCAGTCCAAGCTAGACAACAAAATATTTTTCATAGTTGAGCTCAGCCTTTTCTCCACTCTGCCTCATTTTTTCCTCTTTCTCCTCTTCCTCTTATGCATATCAGCTGGGTCTGGTAGGTTAACCAGCCCCAGCTGCACTAATAACCAGGTTTCACTTTTGCTGCCTGAGTCTGAAACTCTACTGACCTGACAAGAAAAATGGGCTTATTCTGTAAGTATTTGTCCATGTGGATCCCACTATTGGAGATTGGCTAAGGAAGCAGAAGCTAGGGGTCCTGCCTAAATAATGAATAACATCAGATCTAGAGGCTGACACAAGACAAAAATGATAGGTAAAAGTCTGAACTCCACTCCAAGTAGCTGCTCAATATATTTCAGCTATAGGGATTTAACGAGATTTAATCTGAAAAGTGGGGAGTCAACTTGATTCCAGTCAGAAGAGACAATCTGAGATCCATTTGTGAGGAAATGGCTTGACCTCTGGACTTTTCTTCAAAGGATACAAATAACCTGGATGATTTACTAAATGGTTTCATCCAATGCAGGTAATAAGATAGCACTGTCCTAACATCCAGGGGATAGGGCTTTGTTTCCCAGGGAGATGGATAAGGCTTAGGTGAAAACACTAGTAAAAGTATATATTGGGTGAGGTCAAGGTCTGAAACTACTTTATGTATGCATTGTGGGTGAGGTCTTAAAGTCATTCTGTCCTTATGAGAAACAGTGTATGGAGGGCCAGTCCTTGAAAACTGTCACACACTCTCTGTGTTGAGATAATTGCCACTAAAAAAGCAGTCTTTATTGATAGGTAGTATAAAAAGCATGATGATGGTGGTTCAAAAGGAGGTTTCATCAGAGGTAAGAACTAGAACAGAGAGGTAAGAAGATTCAGGAAGGGGGAAATCTCTCTAACTGGCAGAACACTGGTTATTAGATGTTCTGTCCACATGGATCACACGATCCACCCTCTTTCTCCGCTGCTACAGCGTCCTTTTATTTGTGGTGAAGAAACTGAGCTGGGGTTGCTGCACCCGCTGTTGTGCTTGGCAGGGAGGATGAGGACATGCAGGGCACAGGTGCAGTCCCAACAGACACTGCTGGTTAGTAGACTCCTTTGTGGATTGCATGCACACTGAGTGGTACCTACATGGACAGAGCAACTCAAAGAACCAGTTACAGGAAGGTTAAGTAACCATGCTAAGTGTGCACTGAGGCCTGCATCAGCTGGCACTGATTGAGTGTGGACTGGAGTAAAGTCACTTTGCATACATGTAGCTAGCTGTCTCATTGACTTCACAGAGCATATAACGACAGTATCTTCTCCCATAAAATGCTAGTAAGGGTTTACAGGATCAGGTCCAGTTTTCCTGCCCCAGCTAGCATGCATTTCTAAAATCTCTTAGGATATGCACTCTAGTCCCATGTAACTGGACATAAAATTGGAGCTGTCACTCGTATTTTGTTATGTTTCAGAGTGGATCAGTGCTAAGCGTGACTGAATTTGCAGCTTAAAAGCTTGAGGCAAGTCGCTATCCTGTTCCCAGAACCTTAGAAATTAGCTTGTCCATACCTGACTTGCATTTGGCAGCAAACTTACTTTTCCTAACCTTTTAAAGGTGGATAATATCAAATGGATATAAAGAAAACCACACCTCCTTTTGTTTGTTTTAATTTCCAGATAAAGTGGATGGCAATTTATTTCTTTGACAAAGTATAAGGTGAAGCTGAAATACAGGTTTGGCATTTAGCTTTCACGTGTATTGTTGCTGCTTACAGAATGGCTGGATTTTATCCAGCAAAATCTCGGTGAGTATCAGAAAACAAATTGTGTAAACCAGAACTAAATGGAAAAAATATATTGGATACATAATGGACTCTGAGACTGTTCTCCACCAAAGTCAATAAGCCTAATTCTCCACAGTCATGTATAGTCATTTATATCTATGCATACCAGGTATAAAATGCTATCAAATAAAAATGGTAGGTTTTTTCACACTCACTGTGCACAGAAAAATAACTGTCAGGTGCAAGACACTGGAGAATCAGGCACATAAGATTTAAAGTAGTTTAAATAAGATCAGACTCAGCTCTGTCATGTCTGCCATAGCCAGGTGGAGAGAGAAACACAGAAGAACTTTTATGTTACAAGGATTTGCTCTTCACTGCACTTGCTTCCCTTTTCTGGGTACTTGCCTCTTCTCCTCATCGGTGCCTCTCCAAATCTCAATCAAAGGTTCAGTATTCCTGAGACAATCCAAAGAATGTGTTCGGCAGTAAATATTATGAAACAGAACTGCTGACATTTTATGGCTGTGAAATTACTGAACAAGGCCAAACATCCTCTAATTAAACTTAGCTTATCACTCATGTACAAATTTTAAAGGACAAAGTATTCTGAGTGCAGTGCTCAGCTGGGCTTCCCATGGAGTAACCTTTGTATATCTCCATAGATATGGCCTTTTGTGCTTGGCCTGGTTATTCTGCCTTTTTGACACATGAGATAGTGTAAGAAAATGATTGCAGGATAATGTCAGGTGAGGCTGACAGTTTCTGGTTGGAGTTCCAGTTAACCCATGGGCAGGATTTGCTTTTAAAATATTGCTTTTTTATCTTCCTGTCAATATCCACATTAAGTTGAGAGACTTGATCTTGCTGTACTGTGACAGTCAAGCTGGATGGCTGCAAGAAAGTGGTCTTATTTGGTTTCAGGACCTATTGTGTTCCAGGAAGTGAGCAGGCTCAAGCCCCTCCCCCAGCCTAAGGGACTCAAATAAGTTTGGGGGACAACTAATGAAAAATCAGGAACGGGGTGGGGATCAAAAGTAGGGAACCTGAAGGGGATCCTGAGCAGAGAACTCCAGACAGTGCCCACTGCTCCTCAAAGATGTCGAGGCAGCCAGCAGATGTGGCCCAGAGGAATTCTGCCTGGTTACATGAATGAAGGGAGGAATGGAAATAGGCCCTGCAGAGCATGCCCTTGACCAACCTCGTCTCCCTGGTTTTATAGATGGCCACTTTGGCCAGGGCCAAGACAAGATTGACAAGGAGGTTTTGCAACTTCGTGGGGCTATGGGTAGGGAGTGTGTAAATTAGAAGGTACAGGGAAAAGTACAGCCAGAACCATAAAAAGAAGATTCGGGGGGAGCCGGAAAATTATTTGGGTGCTGGGCTAAAAGCCTCTCCCCTAGCCTAAGGAGAGGAGCCACTGAGCCCGGGACTCAACTAAAATTCAGGGGACAACAAATGAGAAAACAGGAGCAGGCGTGAGGGTCAGAGGGTTAAATGCAGGGAACCTGAGGGGGACGCCGAACAGAGAACCCCAAACAGTGCCCACTGCTCCTCAAAGATGTCTGAGGAGCCAGCGTTCCAGGCTCAGAGGAACTCTGCCTGGATGCATGATTGGACAGAGAAGCAGAAATAGGCCCCACAGTCACAGAGCATCCCTTCAGCCAGTGTGCTTTCCTTGGTCTTGTAAATGGCCACCTTGGCCAAAGCTGCTACTTGAATTCTGGGAGGTGCGCCCACCCACTGCTAAAGGCCCCTCCCCCATCCTAAGGGGAGGAGTCACTGGGCCTGGGACTCAACTAATCGTGGGGGACAACTGATGAAAAAACAGGAATGGGCGTGGGGGTCAAAGGGTCAAACGGAGGGAGCCGGAAGGGGACACTGAGCAGAGAACCCAGGACAGCGCCCACTGCTCCTGGAAAGTGCCTAGGGAGCCAGCGGATGCTGCCCAGAGGAACTCTGCCCGGATGCGTGAACGGACGGAGGAATGGAAATAAGCCCCACAGTCACAGAATGCCCCCTCAGCCAGCCTCCTCTCCTTGGTGTTATAGATGGCAACCTTGGCCATCTTGCTAGGAGGAGGTTGATGAGGAAGTCCTGCAACTTTGTGGGGCCACGGATGGAGACTGCGGAAATTAGAAGGTGCAGGGAAAAGTATGGCCAGAACCATAAAAGAAGTTTCAGGAGGAGCCGGAAAAGGAAGGCAAGTATGTTAGCCCTAGAATGATAAAGGCCCTTTTTCCTATAAGCTGAGAAGGGGTTACCGCAGGTCAATTAGGGACACCTGAGTCCAGTTAAGGGCTGCCTGAGACCTTTTAAAAAAAAAAAAAAAAAAAAAACTTCTCTGGTGAGAGGTGGAGGAGAGACAAATTGTTGTAGGGGCCAGTGGCAGCAGAGTGAGAGGTTGCTCTCTTCCCTATCTGGGGAAACAACTAAAGCTGAGTGCCCACGTAGGGGAAGGACTGACACCCTGGGTCCCATAACAGAATATCTCCCCCAGCAAAGGGGCAGGGAAAGGTATCCCCCTTTGTTTTGTGTTTGTAAATTGGTTTCTTTTTGTTTGCTGGAGGAGCACTCCTTGGGCCTGCCCTGAGGCCTATCTTGAAAATACTGGTAAGAGAATACAGAGTGGGACTGATTTACCCCAGACCCTACCACCACTAGATGGGGAAGTGCAACATCTGGTGAGACAGAGGAGAGGCTTTGCCAAGCTAACAAATATTATTGCTCTGAGTGAGATGTAGGTACTCACGTGTTTGTGTATGCACCATCCTAGCCACCCAAAAGATGAATATTTTCCATTGCTGAGTTTGAAAAAGAAGCTTGTTGGATTTAGTTGATCTATTGTGAAGGTAAAATATACTTACTTTAGCAATCATATATATTTTTATAGCCACATGCTTTACAAAAGCAATATCTTTCTCCTGTATTTCCAATTTGCATTAATGTTCTGTAGTAATAATAACTTCTTAAAAATATCCTCCCATGGGTCACTGGTATAACAGACTTATTTTAGCTATCAAGGCTTTTCCTGAGTCACAGTTTAGAAAATGGCAGAGGGTCAAGGAGGGAGAGAAATAAATGAAATGTATGTTTCACTTTTTTAATTCAATAACTAAATTATGAAATAAAAATAAATTCTAGTTTCACTGAAACTAGCTATATCTGTAGGAGCTCCCTCCCCCCCGAAGTGGCTATTCTGGAAGTGGATGAGTTTCTATCCTGACCTAAGCAGAGCACACAGATCAAAAATAATTGGCCAAAACTCACCTGGTTTGAGGGGTTTGCTTTCACTGGTTACTCAAAAACTGTAAACACATTAAACTCAGCCTGAGCTTCACTGTTCCTCCAGATCTACTCTGTGGCCCCTGGGCTGAAGAGACATTCCTGTCTCCCCACCTCTTTCTGTCCTGGTTTGAGTTTCCTGATCCCACCTGCCATCATGACTCAGCAGTAATTATTCTGAATCTTAATACAAGGTTTTAGCATCTGAATCGGCAGAAGAGCCGTATATTTTTATGCCAGGGTCTTAGAATCCACTGATCTGTGAGATGATTCTTGGAATCTTAAAGGCATGTTTTTCAAAGTGATGTACAGGTTAGCCAGCCAACAACAGTTCGTTTTAACACGATTTACTACTAGAAGTGCCAAAATGCTGCACAGCAAGTGGAAAATATACCTCAAAGTATTTTCAGTGCTCAAGGCTGGCTTTAGGGGTCACCATGTGGGCGACTGCCCAGGGTGCCGTGGTCAGGGGGGCACCGTCCGAGTGCCGCAAGCTGGCAGGCCTGGGCTGCCAGAGCAGAGGTGAGTGCAGGTGAGGCTGGGGTTGGAGCCTCTGGACAGGGAGCAGGTGATGCTGCTGGAAGCTGCCAGGCTGGCAGGGAGGTGCAGGCAGCAGGACTCACCTCTGAGGAGCCTGTGGGCCAGCCTCTGGGTCTCCCCCTTCCCATTGGCACGGTGGTCAGGGGGTGTGTGGCAGGCGGAGCCCCCAGGCTCAGAAACTTCTCCCTGTGCAGCCCGGCCTGGCTGGTCGGAGAGCAGCAGCTGCTGGCTGGGCACCCAGCTCTGAAGGCAGCACCGCTGGAGCACAGAAGTAAGTGTGGCAATAGCAAGCTACCCTTGATTCTCTGCTGCTGCTGGCGGGTGGTGCTGCCTTCAGAGCTGGGAGTCGGGCCAGCAGCCACCGCTCACTGACCATCCAGCTAGTGCTTAATTTGTGCCATGGCTTGCTGGGGCTAAGCCCCAGCACCTCTTTCATTACAAACTAGGCAGTGGGGGGAGAGGTGCCAAAATACATGTTTGCCATGGGTGCCATTTTCCCTAAGGCTGGCCCTGTCTGTGCTCACAGGACATGACCTATAGTTTTATAGAAGAATCTTATTCAGTGCGAGACAAGAGATAGAAATCTTCCCTCACTGATGCCTTTTCCTTGCAAATTTTGGGGAAACTTGTTTGTGAAAATTATTTCACAAGGAAGTGCTAATGCCCTCATTCTATGCATTAAAATAAATTGACTTTGTGTCATAGTTACTCAAATATGCTTATCATGCATTTGACAGCTTACTCCATTCTTTATTCTCCAAGTGGCTATGTATGTGTGTAAAATGGAATAGGCTCAAATGCCTGCTATTAGGAAAATGTGTTATTCTTGTCAGAGTAGGGATAGAGGGAATAATTATCTGGCTATTTATTTTGCAGGCCCATTAATGTTCCTCACTATTAAAAATTAGGTTATTGAAAGGATTCCATCTCATTAATAGAGAAGCAAACTTATTGCCACTTTTAACAGCATTTTGATATATGAAAATCTTCAAGACGATGTTTGCAGAAATCATGTAAAATGCTGGGAATGCATTATTTGTGCTTTCTACATGCAGCTTTAGAAAAGCAATTTACATTTTTGCACACAGAAGCATAACTACTGGAACATAAGCAGGATGATAAATGACTACTATAAAAGACTGAGTGTTTTGGCAACAATCCAGCAAAGCACTTAAGCCTGTGCTTAACTGTAAGCAACTTGGACTTACTCCTGCTTCCATTGAAGTCAATGGTGACAGTTCCATTGACTTCCAATGGAGCAGGGTCAAGCTTTTATAAATTTAAAAGGACTGCTCATGCACTTGAAGTTAAGCATGTGCCCTGGTAGCTAAGATGTCTTACAAAAGCTGGAAAAGTGTATTTTAAATTTTGCTTTCAGTGTTGTAGCCGTGTTGGTCCCAGGATATCAGAGAGACAAGGTGGATGAAGGTAATAATATCTTTTAGTGGACTAAATTCTGTTGGTGAAAGAGACAAGCTGTCAAGCTACACAAAGTTCTTCTTCATCTCAAAAGCTTGTTTCTTTTACCAACAAGTTATCCAATCAGAGATATTACCTCACCTGCCTTGTCTCTCATTTTAAATTGTGTTTCAGACATCAGGAGACCTCATCAGAACATTTTGGTGTATTGTCAAAGCTGAAACGTTTAGCCAGAGATGTATTGGTTTCAACAAATTTAAGAGAGACAGGAACAGACTCTCTTACATGTGGTAATGTGGTGATTAGGTCACTGGCCAGGAATATAGAAGATTCAGGTTCAAGTCCTTGCTCTACCTGATACACGGTGATTTTGGATGAAAAACTCTCCTGTGAATCTGGCAGAGCAGGGACTTGAATGTGGGCTTCCCATCTCCAGGCCAATGTCCCAATGTGGAATGAAAACAAATGATGAAACCTCAAAAGTTGTAATGAAAAGGAATTTTATTCTGGTCAACTCTAGATGGCAGTGATATGTAGGCGTAATAACAGGTCAAAACTTGTGGTGCTGAGCAGCTGTTGCTCCTATTAATTGAAATGGGTGTTGCAGACGCACAGCATTTCTCAGCTTTCAGCCAGTAATATTGTTTATAAAGGGCTGCTTTGCTAAGATTTTGGGGTGCTATGCAGGCAGTTAAAATTTGAGCCAGTTTGCCCAACTCTAGTATAAATGTTTCTGTCCTGGAATCAAAAGGTTTAGAATGAAATGTTCAGAAGTATTCAGTGTTGGCCAAACACTGCTTCCACTGTAGAGGTTTATTGGACACAGAGTTGGACCAACACTGAGAGCTTTTGCAAATCTAACCATTTAATTTTCAGTAGCTTGAACCTTCTCTCCGTCAGTTGGCCAAGGCCTACCCCAAACTATCTGTCATGAATATTGTTAATACCTTTGCTTAATTACAAGGTATTTTTGTCAGGTGTAGCTGGTGCACATTACCAAGAAGCTGTAGCTACAGGGAAAGTCTGAGTAGGAAAAAACTGTTTGAGCCAGAGGGGTTGGGGGCGGGGGGGAGAAACATCAGACAAAGGTCAACATTTCAAATCTAGGTCATTTTTAATTACCTGGAGCTCAAAAATAGTGTGATAATTTTTCTTCAGGCTGGGCAGAAATGTTCTTTGTCTTTAGAGTACATATGGGAGCACTTTCAGATGAAATTACCAACTAAAAACTACATTTAGTGACAGTTAAGGTTGTGGCAGGACACATCCCACCCACCCAAAATCTTTAAAATATTTAAATCAGAAGTTAAGGAGAAAGATTTGTGCATTCTTTTCTACCTTCATATTGCCAACAACCCTGCAGTGCTCCATAAGGCTCTCACTTCCATCTCCCAAAAAATAGGCACCCAGAAATAATACATACTTCATCTTCATAAACTTGCGAAGCCTTTACAGGGACCTCCTATACTTCAATATCAATTAGATCAACCAATCAGCATGTTCCATGACTTTGGGAAGTTATTTTGCCTTCACAGTGCTAAGGTCACTGTTAAGATGCATTCTAGTGCAAACCCTTTTTGTTATGCTGGAGATCAGGTGAAACCCCATTGAAACTGATGGGCACCCTTAATTCAGGATAAATGTAAGAAGCAGTTAAGCTCATAAGAACATAAAAATAGCAATACTGGGTCAGACCAATGGTCCACCTAGCCCAGTGTCCTGTCTTTGACAGTGGCCAGTGCCAGATGCTTCAGAGGGAATGAACAGAACAGGGCAATTATGAAGTGATCCAGCCTCTCTCATCCAGACCCAGCTCCTGAGAGTCAGAAGTTTAGGGACACCAGAGCATGGGGTTGCATTCCTGAACATCTTGTCTAACAGCCATTGATGGACCTATCCTTCATGAATTTATCTAATTCTTTTATGAACCCTGTTATACTTTTGGCCTTTACAACATCCACTGGTAACATGTTCCACAGGTTGACTGTGTGTTGTGTGAACAAGGTACTTCCTTATGTTTGTTTTAAAACTGCTGCCTAGTAATTATATTGGGTGACCTCTGGTTCTTGTTATGTGAAGGGGTAAATAACACTTCCTTGTTCACTTTCTTCACACCATTCATGATTTTATAGACCTTTATCATATCCTCCCACTTAGTTGTCTCTTTTCTAAGATGAACAGCTCCAATCTGCTTAATCTCTTTACATATGGAAGCTGTTCCATACTCCTAATCATTTTTGTTACCCTTCTCTGTACTTTTTCCTATTCTAATATATCTTTTTGAGAGATGGGGTGACCACAATTGCATGTAGTTTGTAGTGGGCATACCATGGATATATATATATATATATATATATATATAGTGTCATGGATATTTTTTTTCTTATTATCTATCCCTTTCCTAACATTCTGTTAGCTTTTTTTTACTGCAGCAGCACATTGAGCAAATATTTTCAGAGAACTACACATGACTCAAAGTTCTCTTTCTTGAGTGGTAGCAGGTAAATTAAATGCCATCATTTTGTATGTATAGTTGGATTTATGTTTTTCAGTATGCATTCCGTTGCACTTCTTTTTTGAGTAAGGTCGCTGAAACAATAGGAACCACCATCCAAAACATGCCAGGTTGGTCATAAATTGTGCTATATGAGCAGAGGAGTTTCTCTGGGGACGGAATGCAAATGCAGAGAGCTGGGTATTGTTTGGTGGAGGTGGCTGTGTGTCTGTGAGCAGAAGCAGCCAGAAAACAGGCAAAGAAAAGCAGCCAGAAAGTCAAGGAGGCAGCCAGGATAGCACCAGCAATATGTCTCAGAGAGAGCATAGAAAGAGAGAGCTTTTTGGGCAGAGTACTGGCTGGAAAGGGGCTTGGCTCTGTGAGCAAAGAAACTGTCTCCTATTGTTCAATTCTTACTGTGGTCAGTGAAACAAGACTTTGTGTACATTCTTTGTACATAAATAGGATTGTGTCAAAGAAATATCTGACTCCATCATCAATTTCTACTCTTAGCAGAAACAGCCAACAAAACCCTCAATATTGGCTAATTGTTCAGGTCAAAAGGAGTAACAATATATATATAATCTGCATGGCTAGGCTTGTGTAAATAAGTCAGACATTGTCACCTCAGACATTGTGCTCCTGGCACAGAAAGATCATGAGCCACAGCCCATTGAAATCGGTGGAAGTCTTTCTGTTGCCTTCAATGGGCTTTAGTTCAGGCCTCAAGAAAGCAACTTTAAAAGGTTGTGTGTGAGGAGACTTCAATCCCAAGGGCTATTGATCTGGCATCTTTCACCTATACCTGTGTTTTCTGAGGTAGAAGGCACATATTTTCACCATTAGAAAGGGAAACAAGCCCTGCCTATGTTACGTTGCTGATTTTTCAAATAACATTTGTATTTCACACCATGGGTAAACCAGTCCCCTCTGCCTATTAACAGATGCTGCCAATTATATTTATTCCACCAACCTCTCCCCAAAGCCCAAGTTCCATGACCTCAAGCTTTCAAATTTCACATTTATCATTAAAACTACTCACACATGGTGGAATAAGTTCTTGTAGGGGAAGAAACACTTTAATGATTCTCAATGAGAATTCTTTAAAATAGAATAGGGCTTGCCGTAGCTGAACCTCTTTATCATTCTTTCTGCCATATCATCTCACTCTTAGTGAAGTTCTGTCATTGACTTCGGCAGAATCAGATTGCGCCCAATATTTTTGTACCTTTGCTTTACTTTGTCCTTGTGCTGGCTGCAGGCCTAAGAGTGAATTTCACCTTGTGTGAACTAACTGTGCAGGCTTTGGAACTGGTCCATGGAAATTATCTTACGTTTTGTTTCCATTTGTAATAGAGAGAGGCCCAAATCAGAACCTTTTGTGCTGGACTTCCTGACCTTTGGGACTTCGATGGTTTGGATAAAATAATGCTAGCATCTTCACTACATGATTATAGAGTGAGGCCAAAACTTTTCTCCTGAACCTTAAAAAACTAGGGTGATTTGGATAAAATGGGAAGTGGCTGGAGAGGGGCTGGGATCCTGGGCTTCTCACTGAGTCCACAATCCATTTCCCAACCTATCTCTATGATTTCCCAGCTCATCAATCTGACAGCCGTGCCCAGCTCTGCTGTTGCATGCCTCACCTTTCCATATCCTCGCACTCCCATGCCAGTTCACTTGGAAACATTAAAGATGTTTTAAAATGTTTTAAAAATATGAATGATTACCAATGGAATAGGGAGCAGACGGCTGGGGCATGGATTTGGGTTGCTGAAGGGTCAAAGGAGTCATCAGAGAGAATTTGGAGTATGGTGATGTCACAGATCACTGTATCCAGAGATCAGGGAACATGGTGAAGAAGGTGCAGAGGTCCTGGGGGTGAAGGAGGCTATAGGGACGGGTGCATGAAGGGAAGGTATGGAAAGAGTCAAGGAACGGGAAGTGGTTCAGAGAACTGGGAAAGGCAGAGAAGTATGGGAATGGACCAACGGCAAGGTGGCATAGTAGGGAGACAGAGAAATAGTGAGTCTGACAGCTGTGTTTATAACTGAACATTTAATATATTTTAGCCTTTCTACATGCACACATTCAGTTTCTCAAAATCACAAATACAAAACCTCAGGAATGTTAAGATACCTTCCTGACAAATGTATTTTTGTGGCTTCCTCCAGGCCATACTGCATCTGTCTCTTACAGAAACTATCTTGTACATCCTTGAGCTTTTTGTTCATTTTCTGCTTATTAAAATCAGAAAATGAGCCACCTATCTAGATGTAGGTTAATACAAAAAACTGTTAAGGTTGCAAAGTCAAGCATAGAAAAGTTAGAAATGCCAAAATTAAGGTTGCATGTGCAGGCTCAATTCATCCCTGTTGTGTGTATGCATTATGATATAGTCTTTAATTACATGATCACATACTATTTTTTTCCCCACAGGATCCCTGTCTCATGCAGTGCCCAGGATGGATGGTACTCAGTTAATGAGCAGCTGGCCTGTGTTTTGTTTGTCCATTGTTCTGTGTGTGGTTTACTGCAGACTATTCAAACCCTGGAATTATTCTTTCCTCATGGGCTTTTCTATATTGCTTTTCACATAGTATGTGAGTGCTTCACAAACATTAATGACTTTATTTTTACAAGAGAGGCAAGGTGGGTGAGGTGTAATCTTTTATTGGACCAACTTCTCTTGCTGAGAGAGACAAGCTTTCAAACCACACAGCTTTTTTCAGGTCTGGGAAAGGTGCTCTGAGCAATCACAGCAAAATGCAAGGTGGAACAGATTGTTTATCATAAGTAGTTAGCACATATTGCAAAGGACCATTCAAGGTAGAGTTTCTACAAGTCCTCTGTGAGGTGAGGTCGTGGTAGTAAGTTCCATTTCACAGATGCTGTATGCTCAATAGAGATGGCATCTTCATGGAATTTAGCTACCAACCTTTTAAAAAGAATATCTACTGAACATGTGCAGAAGCCAAATTTGAGTGGAATTCACACAGATGACAAAAGTCGCAGCCCTGACACCAGGGCAGCTCCCACCCTCCCAGTCAAATGTCAAGTCCTTGCTTCAAAGCGTAAAGGTCTTAGAGCGTCTCAGTGAAATGATTGCCCTCCAGCCTGCCCCCTCTCCCCCCCAAAAAGAAAAAAATATTAGCCTGATGCAGACACCCAGTATGGAAAATTTCAGCCCAAATTTTTAAAGTCTGCCAAAATGATAAGCTACTGGAAAATAGAGTCTTACAACAGAAAGTAATGGGCAACTCTAGCTCTGGACACCTCTACCTGCACCATCTACAATACAAATAGTGTATGTATGGATGACCCTAAATCCCCTTGTAGTCCAAGTCAAAGGGCAGTAAGCACGTGTTTAAATTAAATACCTACGTAAGCCCTAATTCAGTAAAGCATTTAGGTTTGTTAACACTAATAGATATCCAGGAGTAGTACATTTTAAGGAGTATCAGTATCTGCAAGAGGAGAGAGTTAACTATTGGTACATGAGGTCTGTTGCTACACTAGAAAATTTTGTACAATTTCTCAGCAGCACTGTATTGTGCTAGTAAAGAAAGGTCTCTTTATCATGAAATCAGTTCTGAGTAGATGCATTTTTGCTGGAAAATGGGCATTAAATGTTGTGTAAATAGGGCCAACAAGAGGAGAGTTCCAAGCATGGAAGATGACAGCAGGAGAAGGATGAAGATATTGCATGTATGTAATTGAATAGGGAGGGTTGGGCTGAAGGAAATGAGAGATGAGATGTAAGCAGAATAGAATGGCAGAGCATAGAGGGTAAGGACAAAATGTTTGAATTTCATGTAAAATACAAGAGGAAGCCACATTGCGAATTCTGAGAGAGCAGTGATGTGGTCAGAACAATGCGAGAGGCAAAAAATGTTCATGGCAACATTTTGTATGGATTAGATTGGAAAGAGAGGGGCTGCAGGAAGCCAGGAGGAGAAGGATTGCTGTAGCCGAGCTGAGGATGAAGATACAGGTCCTAGAAGTGAGCATGGAAAGGGACAGACATATCAGCGGTGCTTCCGAAGAAGCAAGAATAGGACCTGGCAATCACTTGAACACCAGGGGACAAGAAGGGGTGAGGGAGAAGTTGAATATTATTGAATATTTCCAATCTGAAAATAACCTATTTCAGCACTGTCAGAAATGGAGATATGTAAAAAGAAAAATAAAGGGTAAAAAGTAACAGAATGTTTCAAAACCTACAAAAAAAGTTCAATTCTCCTGTTTGGCAGGAGAGAGAGTTTCTTACTATTCCTTCCCCCCTCCCATAACTGGTTCCCCCATCCCATGTTTATTCTATGTGAACATTAACTAATCCTAATCCAGGCCCTAATCCTGCTTGCTTTCCAAATAGAAAACTCCCATTAACACCAAGGTAATGCAGGCATGCAGGATTTTTAATGTGAGACAAGGAGGATTTAATCCTCTCTGTTGTGTAACCACGGACCTCCATTTCCTACTCTGAAACTAAGAAAAGGAAAAAGAAAAAACATTTTAGTGACCTCATCAAATACTGTGTGATGGTGACATATAAGTACCTAGGTATTAAATATACTGGTTACTCCTTTCCACAGCGGCAGCTGTTTTCAAATGTGTGAAAATAAAGTAAAATAGCAACAAAAAACCCACAATTTGAGCTGAAAAAATGATATCAAACAGGCCTTGCAACACACATGTGAAAGCAAGAGGTGTACCAAGAACATGAGAGCATTTGTGCAAGACTGGGATAAATCATCTATGCAAAATATAGTCTGGTCAGTTGTGCCTTATGCTTAGAATATTTTGCTAGCAACAGCAACAACAGAGATATGAGTAAACCTAAGCAGTGGATGGGGATTTATACAGTGATACTCATGGAAACAGCACAAAAAAATTGAGAGGAGAGGTTGGATAGTCTTGTGGTTACTGGACTGGCACTTGGGTGGCTTGGATTCCATTCCTGGATATGTCACATTGTGTGAGACTTTGATCTAGGGATTGAATTACTCTAGACTAGATTCTGACACTTACTCATCTTGATTAGCACCTAATGCCACAAAAAATCCCAATGACACTACATATAGAATAAGATGCTACCCAAAGTGAGTAATAGCACCAGAATTTGACCTTTGTACTTCAGTTCCCCATCTGTAAAATGGGAAGGTTATACTTCTGATCTCCCATGCTTTCATGTCTGTCTTAGTTAGACTGTAAGCTCTTTGGTGCATGGACTGTCTCTTACTATGGATTTGTGTACAATGTCTAGCACAATGGGACCCAGATCTCTGGGACCTCAAGGTACTGCAGTAATACAAATAGTAATAACAGTATTCATAATAACCTGTTCAGTAGCAGCTAAACTACAGTTTCCAGATTCTGATCTCACTCTGGTATCAGTCTGGAATAATTATACTGTAACTGGGATGTGAATTTGGCACTCCAAATCCAATTCTAAAATGCAGTGGGCTTATTGTATTAACCAGGATGGATTCTAGCTGGAGAAGGGAGAAGAGTATAAGTCTTTGATTTATTTATTTATTTTGGATTGTTCTAAAATCTTGGTAGAAAATCTGGAGATTATTTCCTCCAGCAGATTACTGGCAGGTAGGTAGGGTTCGGTCAGCTACACTTTTACTGTAAATGTCGAGCATAGGATAGCACCTAGTAATCATCTGGCCATGGAAAAGACTACACATCAGTGGTCTTATGGCTTTCATAAATATGTTTTTTGTCAAGTTTCACCATTTGCTGATGAGGTAAATTACATTATTCATGCTTTAAAGGTAAATAAAAGCACCTTCCATTCAAAGAAACTGGTAGCAGTCTTCAGTAACTTGGTCATAATACAAATACATATCACCGCATACATTTAATTGCATAATCAATAATACGATATACAATAATTCCCAGTTAATGTTGCCATAGGAGCCTTCCTTCCTCTGTGTTCTGAGTTTTGTGCATTTAAATGCTAAACTTTAATGGTGAATTAACAAAGGATTCTTTCTGTATTTTAATACTGTGTTTGACGTATAAGATCCCCAATTTCTTTTGTTGTGTTTGCCCAGAAGGGACCTTTTTCCCCCCACTGACTCTTATTTAGAAAGCCTACAAGCATAGCAAGGCCTTTTACCTTTATTAGCCATCTATTTTACTCAACACCTCCTGCATTTTTTTAATTAAATATTTATTGATTTTTTTTTCCAAGTAGAAAAATGCCCAACCATTCAATAAGATAAAATACAACAAACTGGCTCTAGCAACGTACAAGAACAAAAACCAAAGTCCTGTTATGGAAATAAGCCAAATCAAGATTACAGAAGCAGGAACCACTGTCTGATGGAGAAGCTGTATTCACATTGTATTTAAAGGTGTTCTGTAAAGGGTGGGTGGGGGAAAAGGGTTTGTGCTTTTTTATGCTGCTTTCTGATGTACACAGAAGGCCTGGGAGGAAGAGTAGTTTTGTGCTTCCCCCACTTGTTTTCTGTATTTGAAATTGTGGTCTTGTCCCTTATTTACTGTATAGGCAACTGGTGAACTAGTAAATATATGACCATAGATAACAAGAGGAATCTCATTAATTATAAGGGGAAGTACTCTTTTAGTAAGATTGTTTATTCACTGATTGTAAGGCCAGAATAGCTCAGACAAACAAACAAAAAAGCCAACAGCTTTCGGTTCTTTATGTAAATCATAAAAAAGGAAGATCACCTCTAACACTTTGGTTATGTATTTATGTTTGTATGTAAGTATTGCAGGATTGAGGACTAAGGCAAAGTGTCCATTATAAGCATTGCTGCTCAGAAAACAGGGAAGAAAATATTAGCAAAATTTTGTTTTTGATAGACCTTGTCTAACCCACTCCAATTACAAGGCCAATTTCATCTTTCCCTCCTGTTGTATGTACCTCAAAGGCATTTCTGCACCCTCCAAATTCTACAGATATGGTCTGTGGATTTTATCACCTTTTTATTGCCATATGTCACCTTAAAAAAATAAAACACCTTGGCTCAGCAATTCCATACATGGTTGATTCCCCTGGCCTTACTGAGACCAAGTCAAAACACTTTTCATATCCCAATTCTTGAGAAGTAGGGATGCTTGATTTTTAAAGTGTATCCTGCTTGGAATTAGGAACATCACACAGTCCATTAGGTTTCAGGTGACTCTAAAAATTCATCAGGCAGCTGGTGAAGACCTTAAACTGGTGTGAAGATATTGTAACCTTCAAAGCATGACCTCATTGCCAGGATGGCTTGTTACTGTTACAGATTGGGTGAAATCTCTCTGATGCTGGTGGGTGTAAAAAATAGTTGTAAGAAACCATTAAGCTCCTTTATGGAACTAGATAGTTGAAATAATAGGAGACATCACCCAAAGTACAGGTATATGGCAAGATTTGAGTAGAAGCTGAACCATGTAGCCCAAAGGTTTTCCTTGAGGATTCACATACCAAATGCGGGGTCTGGGGCATTGATTGGTGGAGCTGTGTGGGTGTGAGAAACAGTAGAAACATCACAGAAGGACAAAGAGAGAAGGAGTAGAAAGTCAGAACAAGCACTGGAAAAGTGGCCCTGAGAAAATCCTAGAGAGAGAAAGCTTTTGGGCTAAGTGCTGCTTGGAAAAGGGCTAAGAACCGTGAGCAAAGAAACTGCCTCCAGCTGTTGGATTCCTCCTGTGTTCAGGGAAACAGGATTTTGTACATTCTTTGTAAATAAATAGGCTTCTATTAAAGAAATACCTGACTCCAACGTCAACTTCTTATTCCAAATTGTACCAACCCTCTAGACCCTGAATATTGACTAATCCCTTGGATGAAAAAAAGCTAATATTCCTTTTAGGAAAAAAACTAAAACAAAATAAATTTGGAAAAATTAGTTTGTCTCCCCAGCCATAATTCTCAAGGCACTTTTGCCCATTATTCTCTCCCTCCTGCCACACATCAGTCCTTGAGAGCCAGAGCTCCAAGTATCTGTCTAAGCACTGGAAATCTAGACCATCTGGCATTCAGCCCATAGTTGTTCAAGATACTAGCTCCTCGGATATGGCTCTCAAGTGATGGGGTTCTGAATGCTGTGGTCCAAGCTAGGCACAACTAAGTTTATCATCTATTCATCACATGAACTAGGCAGGATCACCGCTGGAATTTGAGTGAACAGTTCATTTCTGGACTGGGGGAGCTTCAAGCAGAAAAAGAAATGTTTTTTTCTTACCTGTAAATTGGACTTTTACAAGATGCTTCAGAATGCTGCACTCAGCTCATCTTTGAAATCACCTTCTCTGGAATGATCCCTCTACCTGGGAGGACAAAAGAGCGGCCCATCAGCGTTGGACCAGGATGCTTTTCCCAGAATTCCTATTTATAGGTAAAGAACAAAATTTTACTCTCCTAACTGAGCAATGATGTCTTTTGGGACATTGACACTGAAATACAGTTTTGCTGGGATGTTAGGCGAAAGGGGATTTCCCTAAGAGGGAACAAGGGACGGGGAGTGAGTGAGTGGGAGGGGTAGAATGCAGGGAATAAAATCTAGTTTGCACGAGTGATCTATATGTTGCTGGACCAACAGCTGGTATTTGCTAGGCTTTGGTGAGGGAGCACTATAGATTTAATGCTTGCAGACGAAGCAAATTCAACAGAAGCTGTTGGAAGAATGTTAGGCTGGACTAACACGAAAGGCACAGCATGGCAGCAAAAGTGCTGTTTTATTTTTGGTTTGTTTTTTAAACAATGTTTGAGTGTAAGAAGGAAAAAAACCTTTCCACAGCTGCCCCATTTACACATTTGCAATATTCATTATCCGCACTTTGTTCTGTAATAGCAAAAGTGTCACCTCCCTCATACTTCTTTGGGCACTTCTGACGCGTCAGTCAAATGCCCACAGCAAGTTCATTATGAAATGTCTTTTGACAGGAATGGCAGCTGCTGACCCAAAACTATGAAGGCTGTTACGATGAGGACAGTATATGGGGCAAATGCTGAGGTAAAAACAGACATCAGCCTTTACATAATAGTATCCTAGACATTCTTTAATAGATTATTCATTTGGGACATTTTAATTTGTATAGGGTTTGGAGCCATGTTTCTGTTTTTACTATTGTTCCTGCCCAGTGCAAGCATCTCTATAATTATCATTTGCTAATAAGTGGATCCACAGTTCAGAGCAAATGAAGAAGTAAACATTTTATATGGGTTTTCTGTGCATCCTGTTGGCTATGATGTATTTAAATTAACATTATATCTTCAGAAGCTGGCTGTCCAGGGCCACGCTCTGATTGACTGCTGGAGCCTTTTGGTGACATTCATATTTAAGCCCCTTACAAAAGAAATAAGTGAAATTTTTCAGCAATATGTACCTTGATGATCTTCTCCTTTCTATAACAGATATCGAAATACCACTAATCAACATCCTCCTCCCCAGCTTTGAGTACATAATCCCCTGCTGGAATCCCTCCATCTTGGGTACCTTTAGAAAGGCTAAATATTATGCCTCTGGTGAAGCAGGCCACTCTTCCAAGGGGATATACTCAGATAGAAAGCTTTCTGATCCAGTCGAGCAGTGTGGCTAGATGGTTGAACTCCACCTCTCAGCAGCTGGGTCCAGGTGCACTTCTCTGCTGGTGAGGGAGACAAGCTTTTGAGCCACAGGACTGGAAGAAGAGCTCTGTGCAAGCTCGAAAGCTTGTCTCTCTCACCAACAGCAGCTGGTCCAATAAAAGACATTCCCTCACCCACCTTGTCTCACCTACAACAATGGTCTTGCTTGAATATGATGGCAAGTGAACGAGCCTCTCACCTCTAGAACTGGCCCCTGTGAGGTTGAGGTTGACACATGCTGGGGAGAAGAGGGGGAGGAAAGCTCATGTTGCTGGAGCCCTGCTGAACCTCTTCTTGCATGGGTTAATAGAGAGCATCCTCTCCAGGGCTGACAATATAGTACCTTTGGCCCACAGTAAATCCATCAGGAGAATTATTTTAACATGTTTTGCTTAACAGTTTAAAACACCCAATAGTCGTTGCTGGGAGAGCATAAAGACAGCCCAGGGCTTGTTTTCATGACCCATTACTGTGTCAAGCGGTTGCAGGCATTCAGATAACCACAACACAAGGTATATTATTATTTAAACGGTAAAACACATCCTGTCATGCCTTCATGCTGGTACACATTAAAAAGGTATTGGCAGAGCTATGACAGTAGATGTAAAATATTTAATGTCAAAGCAAAGAAAATCTTAGCACCTCTATTGTGTTTATTTTAAACTAGTTGAGAGCCGTATACTTATCTGTGGCACCATTTACAACATCCCCATGCTTAAAAGCAAGTAAGTGGCAATTAAGGACATTATAAGTTTTTATGTTGCCCATTTGATAAATAAACACATTCTTCATATCAAGTACAGAAAAATGCATCTTTAATTACAACACAACAGTCTTCGTTATTAGCAGATTTGTAAATTGACAGTAGAATTTTCTGGTAATGTAGTTACAATTACTCTTCCTTAAGAATAATGTAGTGAATTTAATTTAATAGGAAAAGATACAACATTGTCAATTTATATTAAAATGATGCATGCATGTATGATTTCCATTTGAAGATGCTCGATATGTATCATTAAGATATAGCTATAGAGGGACAGATCCTCAGCCAATGTAAGTCAGTTGCACTCCACTGACTTCAATAGAGAAATATCGATTTATACAAGATACAGATCTGGCTCATAATTTGTATGTGTCTGTTTGTTTGTTTGTGTTTTTCTCCGCTAAAAGGGCTTAGTGCTGTTTGTGTTTTGAAATTACTGAGGAAAGAATAACATTTATTTGGGTCAGAATTAAGGTTATTTTGTTGTAATGTAATATACCTTTTTTTAGCTGATCTGAATTATGAGCTTGTTTATTGCATAGCCAGGTGAGATTTGTGATGTTCTTGAATTAATCATTTCTTTGCTTTTTAAGTGCCTGAGTTTTGTATGTTTGAATGTACTGTCGCTGCCCAACCTTATATAGTTTTACAAACAAAAGATTATTTTTTTAAATTTTATTTTTGAAATGTTTGAAGGTTTTTTTTATTTATATCTTTTTTTTCTGTTTAGAAGGTAAATGAAGGGATGGTTTAAAAAAATTAAATAAGAGGGTTAAAGGAATCACAATATTATGAAATTAAAGAAACAAGCAGTGTTGGCCAAGCCATAAATGCAGCCTTCACCCATCTTCCTCTAGCAGCTTTGAAACTGTAGAAAGCAAATACTGACCTCCTTTGTAGAGCACTTTGAGAGCTACTGATGTAAAGCTCTGTATAGGCACAAGATATTATTATTTATACATTGTCCACAAGTAACATGTCATTGTAATATATTTGCTTTGGTCATGGAAAAGATCTGTTGATCAGAGTGCAAAACCTTCCCTTTGTATCTTTGCATTAGTCAGTTAATGAATTTACTGATGTTTGGGACTGTGATAGACTATATTATCCACTGTTTTTTTATTTTTAGCACCAACTTCGATTGTTAGATAACTGTGGCCAGCATTCAAATGAAAGCAATTAAAAACTACATATTATAATTCCTGTTCTTGAAAACTGCCTGTTGCATGAGCCAATGTGGAAAATCCAATTTAATCTTTCTATCTAGCTATCTAATCGGTGTTTATCAAGCACTGTACTGTACAAGGGTTAGAAAACCACAAAGAGACTGCCTGGAAGTAGTCAGTAAAACCAGCTTATCTTTTGAATTTTGTGACGGAATATGCTTTTATTGGCCTGACAAAGGACACATTAGACACTTTGCAAATATTTAAAAAAGAAGTGATTCTGGAAGTGTTTTTGTGTCTGTTTCTGCAAACGTTTCAGAATGTGTTCCAAACAAAGCCCAAAGCATAAGTATTTCCCCCTCTCTGAGCTACAAAGAGATCAGATTTAACTTTGTGGGCCAGATCTTCAGTGGGACTGAATCGATATAGCTCCATTGATTACAATGAGCTGGGACTGCAGAACTCTATAAACACAGGCCTCTCCAACTTAGACCTTGATGCTGCACTGACTTACTCATATAGCTTTACGCACTGAGCAGAAGACCTGTGTACATGCTCAACTTTAATCATGTGAGCAAATCCCACTGATTTTAATAAGACTGCTCACAGTGAATAAGGTGAAGCATGTGTGTAAGTCTGGGCAGAATCCGGGCCTTACTTATGTGCCTGACTTTACTCAGGCAAGTGGTCCCATTGAAATCCATTGGACTGCTCATATGAATAAAATTAAGCATGCACTTCAGAGTCTGCAGATCGGGACCTTACATGTTAGTTCTAAAAAGATCCTTGTGCTCTACCAGTCAACGGAAGACAAAATGCTGTCTCACACATTTAGCACCCAGTCCTGCTCCCACTGAAGTCAATAACAAAAACCCCTCATTTACATCAATGAGATCACAAACGGGCCCCAAAATCTCACTGAAGGGACAGCAGGAACTGACCCCAAACTATCCACAACAAAAATGATTAACAAATGTGCTTAATTACAGTCTGTGCTCTTCAAAAGTTTCCTTAAATGTGTGTTTGAGGAGACTAGTAAAGAGCTATTTTTGAGCTAGGAAAAGAGAGAAAACAGACAGCAGCAGAACTAGCTGGAAAATACTAATTATGTTTCTCAGGAAATTCTGAAATTGTTTCCTAAATTTCCATTGCATTTTTTTTTCAGTTTTTAAAACAAATCAAAACCAACCAAATAAAAAAACATTGATAAAAAATGTCAGTTCTCAAAAGCAGTTTTCTGAACAGATTTTCAGCTTCTGTTAAAACAAAGAATGAACCCCAAACAACAGCTTTGGTTTTCAAAAAAACCCTTTTTTGTTGGAAAAATGTTGTGATGATAACATTTTGAGTAGCTCTAGACAGAAATCAAAATTTCACATCAGGGTAATTTTTCAATTACTTCCAACTCAAAGCAGTTTCATCCCTTTCCTTTAAACCCTGGCAAAGATATTCTACTTTTTCCTTCAGAGTACAACTGGCCAACTTCAGGTCAAACCAATTTTCTGCGGCAAATTTATATAGGTACTAAAACAGGGCTTTACAATGGAAAATGCTTGCAACCTTTGGTCCCAACACTACTGCATCTCTATAATGTATGTAAATCCCTCAGACTAGATAGGAAGATAAATAATAAAGAGTATTTGTCACATCAGTGGGAATATATATGTGTTTCTCTTTCGACTAGGCATAGCATTTCCAATTTGCAGCTAAGATTTGATTTACAGATGCTAATGTTGCTTTGAAATTCATATTTTCTAGATGTAACACTTCTAAAAATAATTCTGTAAATTGTAAGTCTCCGACAGAGAGCCAACACAATGGAAAAGCTAATCATCTAGGTTAACTCCTCTGTTTTAGGCTCCAGTCCAGAAAAATTCTTCTGTCAACCTAGCCATGTCCACACCAGCGGTAAAGTCAACCTAACTACAGTGCTCAGGGCATAGCATTTTTTCACAGCCCTGAGTTATGTAGCTAAATCAATCATTTTTTAAGCACAGACCAAGCCTTAGATGGGGATTGTGGTAACACCACAAGTGACCTGAAATTTTCCTGTTCTGTTAAACATAGTATGAAGGACTTTCCTTTTGCTGCAGCCCCAGTATGCAACTGTGCCAGCATAAGGGGGCTGTAAAAAGAGTTAACTCAGGATATGTCTTCATTGCAGCTCTGAGCGTGCTTCCCAGCTTGGGAGACAGAGACATGCTAGCTCTACAGGATCTAGCATTCTATAAATGGTAGCGTGACCATGGCCTCATGGGTGGCAAACCTGCCCAATCCCTGTACACCCTGGCTGCTTTTTAGTGCACTATCTTGAGGAGAGCTAGTGTGTGTCTACCTGTGCCGGGAAGCACCCTCCAGCTGCGATGTAAACATACCCTCAGTCTCTTCAGGTCTCAGGCCTGGTCTACACTGACAGGCAAATCCGGCGGCAGTAGCTTGCGTAATTTATGTCAACTTCCTAAATTCCTTTCTGCGTGCCGTCTCCATTACAGTGTGCCGACAGGAAATGCGTACCCGTCGATGCAGTGCTACGCTTTTTGGGGAGTTGGTTTTATGAAATCAACTTCCAGGTTGATTGAGTGGGTCTTCACTTCTGCTCAGTCAATCCGTATGAATCAATCTGACAGCAGCGAATTTGCCACCGTCAGTGAAGACATACTCCCAGTTATGCTCGTG
Source organism: Emydura macquarii macquarii (assembly GCF_026122565.2). Classification (NCBI taxonomy): domain Eukaryota; kingdom Metazoa; phylum Chordata; order Testudines; family Chelidae; genus Emydura; species Emydura macquarii. Next base: position 1,131,072 of record NW_027132962.1, read on the forward strand.
TTAATGACATCAGAATCTGGTCTACTTCTTCTCCATGGGGGACGTTTACAAAAGAAAACAGAAGTTATCTTGAATGTATCTGGAAAATGTATTATTATATGCAGCTATGCTGTCTAATCTCTTCCAGAAATCAACACTGTTTCTTCAGTAGCTGAAGACTGATGGGCCAGATTTAGTAGTGATGTTATTGATGACAAAGTGGATGATAAGATGGTCAGAAAACTTTTGTAAGTGGTCAACTTTGGCATTCAGTGGTTGTGCAAAATAACTGTTTTTACTGTCCATGCTAAAGGGGAGGAAAAGGTTGGAGCAGCAGGAAAATGAACTAACAGCCATGTGTAAAATATAGCAGCTTTCCCCTACCCATCTACCTTAGCTTACACTCTTGTGTTAATTACTTCCCTGTTACATTGCGCTCTTATGTGTCCATGGCAGGTCTTACACAACACCAAACGCCAAACGGATGCAAGTTACATGATTCCACTAACCTGCATTTTCTGACAAGATTACTCCCGATGACTGATGTACACCAGTATGTCCCTGCTGAATTTGGCCAAGTAGCTTTGACTAGCGATACACCTGGTTACTCTAGAGTTCAAAAATATCCCAGCTATAATTGCAATGAAGTCAGTGGACCAAATTCTGCAACGGTTTACATTCCATACAATCCCTGAAGAATAATCAGGTCAGCACAGAATTTGGCCCAATGGAGTTACGTCAGAGATGACTGTGGCTCCAGGTCTAAATTTACCCTAGACTGACCTACTAAGCACTAAAGGCCAGATCTTTAAAGGAATGTAGACACCTAAAAAGGCAGATAGATGCGTAGTGTGATTTTTCAAAAGCACCTGTATGCCTAAATCTCATAGGAGTTTGCCACCTAGAGAGATTTTGCAAATTCCTCTACCTGCCTTTCTGCTTCTTTAGGTGCCTAAAAATTTCTTTAAGATCTGGCCCTAAACTATAAGTGTGAATCCCCCCCCCCCCCCAAAAAAATCCATTCACAGAGTTGTAAAGTGGAACATATGTTCAAAACCTTTACTACACTGCCAGATTCATAATTTTAAGGAAGCAAGAAAGAAGTGCATGCAATCAGTTGTCCTTTTTCACTGTGCTTTTGGGGAATAAAGGCTTGGCCCAGGACAAACTGGGAGCGTAACCTGCAAAAGGAGTTTTGTTCTGAGTCAGCTTCAAGTTTTATCTAAGCACAAACTTTGCAGTCAAGCAAGCTCCATGCATTCTGTAATCCTCTGCTCTGCAGTAGCTTTAACAGGCAAAGCAGTGTTATTAAGGCACCGAATTTATCACAACACATAAGCAAATGCTACAAATCATCAAAGGTCTCTAAAATAGTACCTTGACAGAAATATGAAAACACCAAGGCTTTTGAGACTTGGTTTGAATGGTCTGACTTCTCTCCCTTCCCTCTTCCCCAGAATCATTCACCCATCTCTAATAAGAAAAATGCAGTGTGTGCAAGTTATCGTGGCACTGTGACTCAACCTCTTGTCATGTTGCACTATTATGTTGACTGTTCTGCTCTTGGAGAGTGTAAGATAAAATCCCAGAAGCGCTGTTCTGGTTCAAGCAACCACAAAAGCAATTCCCTTTGATGGCATTGGGAAAAGAGATTATACAGAGATGGGCATCTCAGAACTAATCAGCAAGTTTGACTTAAAGGGAACTGCATGGAGGAAAGCCAGAAGCATATTGCAAACCTAACTTTTCCCAGATTTAGTTAATGTTTCTTTGGCCTGGTTTTGGACTGCAGAAAGAAAAGAGTTGCAAAATTTTATTCTCAAAAATGGGATATATTCAGTGGCAATAACCATGCATGAGAGTGGGATAGAGTGGAATGGAGATACTGGGTCCAATTATTTAAAATACTTTTTTGTGGCATTTAAACCATGCCAGTAAAATGTATTTACTCTCATTAAGATATGTTCTTCTCCTTCCTCTCCTCAGCTGGATGTCTCCCTCCACCCTAACCCCCCACGTCCCACTGGTTTCTAAGGTATGTATCTGAATACTTCATAACACCCCTGTGAGGTAGGAAAGTACTATCATCCCCATTTTAAAGATGGGAGAACTGAGGCATAGGGAGACTAAGGGCTTCTCTACATGGGAGATTTTTCCAGATATACAGGTATAATTATACTGATATACTTATTTAGACTTAAAATAATGAAGATGCCTATCTAAAGCTCTAGGTGTCCTGACATAATTAATCATACAGTAAATAAAACTAAATTAAATCTCAGCAGCATGGAAATCAGTTCCACGGGAACTTGACTGGTCAGTCAACCAACCAGCCACCTACCCCCTTCATCATTAAGGAAGCACAGCCTCAGCCTTCTCCAGAAATCATGTCAGGTGTTTTTTTGAAGCATGGCTAGAAAGTCACCATATTTTGGCTTTTTCTGTTTGGAGGGATTTGTATTAAAGCTCTATATTTATACCGATCTGCCTCCCCGGTTTGGACATTTTTATTTCAGAATGAATGGTTTTTCTTCAGCTTAGTTTAAACCATTTCCAAAGTGACATAAGCTGAACCAGAAAAAGGCCCTTTTATACTGGAACAAGAATGTCCACACAGGGAGTTATACTGGTATAATGATAGAGCTTAAACTGAAATCCTACCTTATACAAGTATAACTTCATTATGCAGACAAGTCTAAGCAACTTGGTCAAGTCGGAGGCAGAACAGGGAATTGAACCAAGGTCTCCTGAGTTGTAAGAGTCCTTGACTTGTTAGAGAAGAGAAAGAGCTCATGTGGGAAGCTGAATAGGCTTTGATGAAAACTCATGGATCCTTTTGTTAAATATTCATGTGCTGTATCTTTATTATCACCTCTCTCAGAGGCTTATGTCTTCACTTGAAACGCAACAATGGCACAGCTGCGGCACTTCCATGTAGACATTCACGACAGCGATGGTGCTATCACCTACTGTGTACATTGGGGGTTATGTCGGCATAAGTACGTAGAATTTTTCATGCCCTTGAAAGATGTAGTTTGCAGGGTAGACCAGCCCTCATTATGTACCTCTGCATTCTCAACTTGCACTCCCCTTTCTTTCCCTTTTTTTTTCCATAAGATGGGCCTGAACATAGATCCAAACACTCCTGAACTTTGAGGATTTCTGATATCTGAATCCCAACTATTTACTTTTCTCTCACTACTAGTATTTTTCCCCCACCAGGGCTTTGAATAAGAAAGCACAGGGTTTAAAATTTTAAAGAGTAGCAGGTAAAATTATCACAAGTGTGTTGAACTGTTTTAGTCTGATCATATGAGAAGTGCTCTTTGAAAACACTCTGCTGCAGGCCATGGTTTTGGGGTTTTTTTTTCAATATAAAACTGAATAGTAAACCATATGCTTTAATAATGGGAATAAATAGAATGAGAAATAAATGAAGTAGGCATATTAGCACAATGTCCTGACCCAAGACTAGGGCTCCTGGGCACTATGATAATGCAAATTAATAATAATAATAATAATGGAAGGAAGTCTGACCTCTTGCATAACACAGGCTATAGAACTTCATCCAATAATTTCTTCATCTTGCCCATAATTCCTGTTTGAGATAGAGCATCTCTTTCAAAAGGACAGCCAGTCTTGATTTAAAGACTTCCAGTGATAGAGAATTCCTTTCATCCATAGGTAATTTGTTGCAATTGTTAATTACCATCATTGGTAAAAATATGCATCTTATTTCTAGTCTGTGTGTGTCCAGCTTCTATCCATTGGATCTCATTATTCCTTTGTCTGCTAGATTAAAGAGCTATGTGCTATCTGCAATCTCTTTGTGTTTAAATGCAAACTATTAATTACACAAGTCTCAAGTTTAGCATCTTTATTTGGCCACTTACTCTAAAAGAGAGAAAAAAATCCACATGCTCCTCATATGGGTCACTGCTTTGATTTATATATGTATTATGTCCACAGAAGGGTACTTAGTATTGTAAAAATTGAGCAAATAGCTACAGAAGGGTACTTAGTATTGTAAAAACTGAGTAAACAACTTACTTCTAATACATTTGTAAATACAGCTGAAAGCCTGCACTTGAGTCAGGCAGAGGAACAGCTCCAGCCTTGGAAAAGAATCCAAAACAAAACATTGAAACAAAGACTGATATTAGAGATCTGCAAAGCTTTCATCAGGGCTTCAGTCTCACTTGGACTTAGCCTGGGTTTTGAGGTTGGATGAGTTTATGAATCTCAGCTCATGCTTGTGGACAATCCCAGATGTGAGAAATCTTGCTTTTCCACCACCCCCAGCAGCTGCCAGTTCTCACGCCACCCTTCCGATTGTTGGAGGGGCGAGAACGGGGGGAAAGGGGAAAGCTGGTTACCCCCCTGCCCATTCATTCCTCCTGGGGCTAGTTGTCATTCTCCTCCCCTTCCTTCTGGTCATTGGGGGTACTTAGTGGCTGCAACCCCAACAGGGTATTCAGAGACCTACATGGTATAGATGTCTGCCTTCTATTATCCTTAGAGCAGTGGTGCCCCAAACGGTGGGATACCCCCCACAGGAGGGTGCAGAGCAATGTTTGGGGGGTGTCCAGACCAGCCCCCATGGGAGATGGGGACGGAGCACCTCTCAGCCACAGTTCTGTCCCCAGTTCCATTCTGTATCCAGCCCGGCTCTGCCCTCATTCCCTCTCTACCCCCAGGCCAGTTCCACCTCTAGCCCCAGCTCCTCCCCCATCCCCAGTTCTGTCCCAAGCTCCGCCTTCTGCCCAAGCTCCTCTGCTGAGCCAATTGTGCAGTAATGGGGGTGAGGGTGATGGCACAGACAGATTCCATTACTGGTAAGGGGTTGACAGGAAAGGTTTGGGCATGACTGTCTTAGAGAGTCTTCTGGGCTTCTGCATACACTGCCTCTCTAGAGTGAAAGAGAATAAAGAAAATACTCCTGCTTCCCTAATACGATGGCCAGGTCTAGAGTACAAACTTTTGCCAGCATAGTTATGCCTGTCAGGTTGTGATGAGGTGTGATTTTTGACCAACATAGCTAGGATGGCAGAAATCCCCTAGTCTAGACATAATTATACTGGCAAAACTATGCTTTTACTGGTATAGCTTGTTTCGCTTGTAGGAGCTGCAATAAGATACACCAACAAAAGTGCAGTTTTGCCACTATAAGCAAAAGTGTATATAAGTATAGTATATATAGTGTACATACTAGGAGCATTTTGCCAGTATAAAAATGCTATTAAATCACACTCGTACCTGACATTAGTATACAGGCAAGTGTTTTAAGTGTAGACACGGTCTTAGTCTGACCATGTCTTGAACAAATAGCTGACACTCCATATTAATCAAACCAGAGAGAAGTCAATTGCAGCTAAGAATTTCCCATGTGCTAAAGATAATATGCAACATGATTAGCAAGGAGGTGCTGATTCTGCTTTATTAATATTTTATAAAAACACTTTTTAAAAATACAATGCACATTTGTATGGAAAGGGGTGCCGCTCAGAGGTAATGTAACAGCTAGGGTTGTCAGATATTTGTGTTTGTTTTGTTTTGGTTAGGTTTCAAGAATTGCGTGGTTTTGGATCACTTTCCAGAACACTGGATAACTAAATTGTACCTCAGCCACCTGACCAGAATTCCCTAGTATTATCACATATGGCCATGTTTATGCTGGAGAAATTTACCAAAAAATCCGCACAATAGCACTAATGAATTTTGCTCTGGTAGTATAAAGTAGCCCGGAAGTCAATTAAGAGTATGTCTACATTGCAGTTAGACACCTGCAATTGGCCCATGCCAGTTGACTTGGGCTCACAGGACTTGGGCTGTGGAGCTGTTCAGATGTAGTGGATGTTCAGGCTTGGACTGCAGCCTCAACTCTGGGACCCTCCCACCTCGCAGGGTTCTAGAGCCCAGGGTCCAACTCGAGCCTGAATGTCCACACTGCAGTTAAACAGCCCCTTAGCTCAAGTCCCACCAGCCCAAGTCAGCTGGCACAGGACAACCATAGGTTTTAATTGCAATATAGACATACCCTTAGTCAACAAAGGTTAAGGTTAAGGCACAGGACTGGACCACAAGAGATCTGGGCTCTATTTGCAGCTCGACCACACACTTCATAAATGCCCTTAGATACACTCTCTCTACCTCAGTTCCCCAGTTCTAATGTGGGGACAATTATACATCCTTTCTCCCACCCCTTGTCTGTCTTGTGTATTTAGACTCTTTGGGGAAGGGGCTGTCTCTTATCGTGTATTTGTACAGTGTTAAGCACCCAATCAGGGTTGGGTTATCTAGGTGCTACCATAATATAAATAATAATAATAATAACTAATAAACTAGCTACCTGAGGATTTCTATCAGGTGATATTAGTCAACATAATGGCTCCTACAACCTGCTTCCTCCTCCCATTCCCCACAATAGTGGGTGTCACAGTTCATGGCAATTGCACCTGTATTCCCCGTCTGTGGCCCAGCTAGGGCATCCACTCACAGGCTTCTGGCTCACCAGCCATCACCTCTCTTTACCTCATAATTACCCACATTTACAAGTTACCACTCAGCTCTTTCTAAGCAAGCACATTTATTGTTAAGGTGAAAGCATTACAGGAAAAAAATATAAAAAACCTACATGCATGCTGCTAATCTTACCAGATATCACCCCACCGCCAACAATGGCTCTGGCCAATGAACAGTCTTTCAGACTCCACTAAGGGATTTTCATGTAGTTATAAATTCATCACTGCCTCAGCTCAGAACAATGAATCTGTGAGTCACTCTGTTATCCAGGTCAGGCCTCTGGTGATCAACAAACAAAGGCTCAGGGCACAGTCTCAAAAGAATACGTCCAGATCTGAGAAGTTGCCTCCCCCTCCTCCCAAGTATTTCCTAGGAATCTCACTTAACTTTGTTTGTCTAGCACATTGTTTCAAAGTGTCCTGGGAGACTCATAACACTTCCCAACGTTTACATTAGTCAGGTCTCCCCCTTAGAAATGTTACATACAATTCCACAATAAGATATAAACATTTCCATTTTTAAAACAATGAACTCCTATGATACTTAAACTGAATTCAGTAAGGTTGGTCCAGGAAATTGCTGTACCTATCACATGAGGACCTTTTATATTCAGCTGACTGTTAGAACAACCCCTTTGGGCCGTGGGCAGCCAAACCTAAAATAAACAGTCTTCAGGATGCTCTTAATATTCTGAATTCTCTCAACTGGAGTTTCATTAGCAGGTTAATCCCTATTCACTGCACTGGACTATGACAGCTCCATTTTCTTTTTTCCCCATGCATTCCCCCTCTGCTGGCCAATAAAATCCTCATTAGTAAAACAAACAAAGAGAAAATTGGAAAGAATATAGAGAAGTTACATGTACACAATGCTAATTATGCATAGAAGTTTTTTCTAGTTTCCTTCAACGTTAAAATAAACAGGAAGCTGGGTGACATTAAAAATGTTGCCGGGGGTGAGGAAGGGGGGAGACTCTCACATTTCAATTATTACGCAGGTTTCAGCGGCATACTGGCAAAGAACCAATATGTTGCTAATTTATTGACTGCAAACGGCGAACGGTCTGATCGAGTCCTACTAAAAGGGTACTAATCCTAGTGCCAAATCTGGCAATGAGAGGCAGATGTTGCCACTCCCTCTGGCCAGTTTTCTTTCTCTGGCGATTGCACAGAGGAAAGAAAGCAGAGAAATTGGAATGCTACATGTTTTGATAAACCATACGTATCTCTTGCCAGGCATCTGATTTTATTTGTACATTGCTTTTACAGTTGATTGACATGCTATTGCATGGCTAATGAAATGGTAGTGCTGCTATCTACTCAGTAATTGTCTTTCTATGTGCATTGACTGGCATGTTGGCAGATGATAGATAGCTCCAGGCTGCAGTGTAAAAGGCCCTGCAGGGGCAATGCTCACAGGACTGTGGCAGATGCTTTGACACGGCTAACGTGAGGTGCTGGGTTAACACTGGCCAATGCTGTACTGTACACAAGTACATATGACATTAATTTCATTGAGCTGGTCAGGCCGTCATCATCACTCAGATCTTAACGCTTTATGATATTGCATTGGGCATTTTTCCCTTCCCACTTGTAACAGTCCCTTTGCAAAATGAATGCCATTGCAGCTCTTGCAAATGGGAGCTTTATGTGGATAGTTGTTTTCCATAAATGTATAAAGAGATGTCTATCTAGATGTACGATAAACACCTCATAAAACAGCTTATCTCTACATGGAGATTTGCAGCTGTTTTTACATGACATGACACAACAGCATCCATACATCATCCCTTTCTCAAGGACATGTTTCTTCGGTTTTATACCTTCTTGCCTTTTAAAGACTATACGTTAGAGTTTGACTGTTGCTTTCCACATGGCCAAAATTTACCATCACCATTTCTTAGTGGCTGTTATGGAAAAAATGAAAGCATAATAAAATATTAGACTGGCTTGCTCCAAGTGCATTCAGAAGATGTACACTTGAACTTCAGTGCTGTTGGCTAATACATGAGTTGAATTAATGAACATCTACTTCAGCTCTAGACCTCATTTTCTTCACACTATAAACTTGTTAACCTTAAAATCTTACCAGACTGGAACTATCATTATATACAATCATTAACATTCTATTTTATTTCCAAGGGGCTATCAAATTAGCAATAACCATTGTCCTTTGTGTGCTACAAAGATCTTTTGTTCTTAAGGGCCAGATTCTGCCATCCTTATAAATCTAGAGTAATATTTTCCCCCATTGATTGCAAGTAAGAGTAAGGATGGCAAAATTTGACTATGGAATATTTTGCTGCAGAGAAATGTGACACCCCATGGAAAATATTTTCCTTGGTCACGTCTTTGTTCTTCCACTAATGCTAGAAAACAAACACATCTTTGAAGAGTGTAATGGAACAGTAATCTGATTAGAGGCATCCTTTAAAAATTATATATGCATTCGCCACAGTACACGTGTAAGCACAGACAACTTCTCAACAACAAAATGGTCAGCTCTCTTCATCAGTACTTTATTCATGATGTTTAGAGTATTATCTATCTACCTACCTACCTACCAACCAACCAACCATGCCCATCACCCTGGTGTGTGGACACTCACAAGAAACATAACAAGAAAATACAATGTTTTAATAGACCCAGAAAATAAAGAGAAGAACTCTCCAGCTTGGGGTGCAACCCAGTGCTGTGTGCAGTACAGAGCTCTGCATTCTCAAAGGCATTCCCACCTACTGATTTGATTAACAAATAGCTGTTTTTCTAGGGTTTCCAGTTCGAAAGTTTGATTGGGCTGGCCCTGCCTCGTTATTCTGCTCTGTTCACTTGTGTAAGTGCTAAACAGAGATTAATTTGATGTTTTGTAGAAGTCAAGCAGGGCATCTGGATCCTGTCACTGTACTCTCCCCTAAAAGTATGTAAATAACTCCATTAGACCCCCTCCCCCCCACAGATTAGGTGGACGCATGGTTCCCTTATGCTGAAAGTCCTTCGTCTGAGCTATATTTCTGCAAGTTTACAAAGCCAAGAAATTCTCCAAGTTTCCATTTATTATTATTCTTATTGCAGTTACACCTGCCAAGAAGCCCTAATCAGGGATTGGGGCTGCATTGTGCTAGGTGCTGTACACGATAGCGAATAAATGACACATGGCATTTCCTCAAATTTGACCTTTTTGATAGTTTCCCACATTGTTCTTTTGGAAAATACACCAAAATTCCTTTGGGTATTGGGGAAGAGGGATGTAAGCCACAAAAGAGGTTCAACCAGTAGTAATTTCCAGATGGATATCTGATTGGAAATCTGCTTGGACACATGAGGCGTGTGTGTTGTAGAGCCACTAGACTGTGGAAGGACACCAGGATGATGGTTCAAGAAGGAGAAAACTATGGAGCTGCTTCCTAATATGCCTGAGTTTGCTCCCCTCTGCACAGCATGCTTAGACCCCTAAGTATTTTAATGCTTCACACATGTTTGCATAAGTTTATGATGCGAAAACCAAGTATGTTCTCTGACTCACCCAGTTAGTGTTTGGCTCTAATTTAGCATTTCTCTTTCATATGTCTCAAAATATTTTAAAAAGGAGGTACGTATCCTTCTCTTCTTTTTACAGATGGAGGAGCTGAGACACAGAAAAGTGGAACAAATCACAGCCCTTGGATACGGCTGTCCAGAAAGATAGGACTCTTTAAATCCACAGAGTCTGATGGACTCAGCTGAAAAGCGTATACTTGTCATTAGCCTAGTGTAAACATTGTTCCTTATGCAACATGCACTCCTTGGCATGTTTTGTGTTACGCACGATATGCTGCTGTTGATTAAATGCTTAAATAAAAAGTTAAGGAGAAAAACAAGCCTTTTCTTTTTGGGGCCCAGGATATTCTGAGATATTTACAGAATTGCTAACAGATTTCTAGGAATTTAATTTTGATCTTCATTCTGTGCAGGAAATGCCCTGTCTGGAACTCCAAAGAAGAATTGTTTGGCGAGATAATTTCTATCGCTCACTACATTTAATAGGAGCCTTTACTCTAATCTCTAGTCGTTGACATTTCATTTCATACAGTCAAGTCTGCACCTTTATTGGCAGTACGTTGGTAAGCATAATATAATGAAAGTGCCCAGAATTGGGGCCCCGTTCGTCTGGATCGCTGTCACAGAACCACAGCAAGCACCTCCTCCCTCTTTCCCCTTCAGTTTGTTCCCACATGTTCCTTTTTTTTTTTTTTGGCCATCTCTTTTTACTAGCATTTCTTTTTTGGTCCAGTCACTAAACTTTTAACTAAGGGCCTGTCTACACTGCGAAGTAAGGTTGATTTAATTTCAGTCGACATTCACCTACCGAACTAATAAAGTTGGTCGGGCATGATTGCACCACACTCATCGCGGTGGGGGAGCACGTCCTCACCAGCCGTGCTTATATCGATAAACAGAGCAGTGCACTGTGGGTATCTATCCCACAGTGCAACTAGCTGCAGAGGCTTTTGGGAAGGTCTTCGGCCTCTCATAATGCAGTGTTCTTCTTCCCCTTGCCCTCCCACTCCTAGTGTCAACGACAACCAGACGAACGCTTTTTTCACACCATTTTTCGAAACCCTGGCTCTGCCACACGTATGCCATTGCCAGAGAAGCATGGAGCCCACTCAGTTCTTCATTATCGTTGTGAGCATCACAAACACCTCGCAATTTATCCTGCAGTATTTCCAAGGCTCAGAGAGGAGCGGCAGCACGGAAAATTGCGACGTTACTCAAGCCACCCTGCTACAAGCCATAGAACGAAACAAGTCGCGGTTGCTGCTGGATGTCGCGCAGCAACTGAATTTCGTAGAGCCCTGTTTCTGGTCTCAGGAAACAAGCACTGACTGGTGGGATTGTATCATTATGAAGGTGTGGGATGATGAGCAGTGGCTGCAGAACTTTCGGATGCATAAGGCCACTTTCATGGAACTTTGCACAGAGCTGTCCCCAGCCCTGAAACACATGAATACTCACTTGAGACCTGCTCTGACAGTGGAGAAGTGAGTGGCCATCACTCTGTGGAAGCTAGCAATGCCAGACTGCTACCAGTCAGTTGGGAATCAATTTGGAGTTGGTAAATCTACCGTGGGAGCAGTTGTGATTCAAGTGTGTAGGACCATTAATAGACTTCTGCTAAGAAGGGTAGTGATTTGGGAAATGTGCAGGACGTAGTGGATGTTTTTGCCGTGATGGGGTTCCCAAACTGTGGTGGGGCAATAGATGGCACATATACTGCTATCTTAGCACCAGACCACCTTGCCACAGAGTACATAAACCAAAAGGGAAACTTTTCCATGGTGTTGCAAGCACTGGTGGATTACAGGGGATGCTTCACCGACATTACGTGGGGTGGTCTGGAAAGGTTCATGACACGTGTATCTTTAGGAACTCAGGTCTGTTCAGAAAGATGCAAGCAGGGATTTTCTTTCCAGATTAAAAAAAAACAAAAAACAAAAAACCAAACACTGATGATGTTGAAATGCCAAGAGTGATCATGGGAGACCCTGCCTACCCCTTGCTCCCTTGGCTCATGAAGCCATACACTGGGCACCTGGACAACGAGAAGGAGCGGTTCAATAATAGGCTCAGCAGGTGCAGAATGGCAGTGGAATGTGCCTTTGGATGTTGGAGCAGTTTGCTCACTAGGTTAGACCTCAGTGAAACCAAGATCCCCATAGTTATCTCTGCCTGCTGTGTGCTCCATAATATGTGCGAGTCAAAGGGGAGAAGTTTCCATTGGGTTGATTCATGGAGGCAGATAGACTGGCCGCACAGTTTGAGCAGTCAGATACCAAGAGCCCAATGAGGAGCTCTGCGCTTCAGGGAGGCATTGAAAACCCGATTTTGTAATGAGCAACAGTAACGTGCGTCACTTATCTGTACTGTGCTTTCCCATTCCCTCCCCCCCTTGTAGCAGTGTTCCTGGACCTCCCTTTCCACCACATCCATCCCCATGCTTGTAATAAATAAAGAGTACTTAATTACAAATAAGTTTACTTTTATTGCACATCTGTAACAGTGGAGGGAAAGGAAAATAATTTAACTGTTAGCAACTATTGTCATGGAGTTGGGAGGGGAGACAAAACGGTGCTTGTCTATTCAAATATCACACCCTGCACATTAAAAGTTTTTAAAAAGGCCCCCTTCTCTGCCTGCTCCCCTTCCCCGGTTCTGAGTGGAGCACATGCAACACCCTGCCCACCCTCCTCCTGGAATGATTGGGGATGTGGGCTTGGAAAGAGTGTGCTTGTTGCGGGCAGTTTTGCAGAGGCTGCAGAGGGAGTCTATCCTGCTGCTGCTGTTCCTGAAGCTCAACCAGACACCTTAACAGGTCTGATTGATCCTCCATTATATGCAGGATCTTGTCCTGTATGGCACGCCCATGCTCCTGGGCAGCTCTCCATGTCCAGTTTTTCAGACAATGAAATCCTGCAGGCTCTTATCGCCGTGTCAGCAGCCCTGGAGGCATTCATTATCTCATTGACTAGGTCATCCAAGATTGCATTTTGTGCCTTCTAATCTGCAACAGCCTCTCCGCAGGAGTGGAGGATGTGCTGAAGGCCACGCTTTCCACTTAAGGCACACAAAGCATAAGGTGTCTGTGACGGGCTCACAGCACACACGCCTCCTGCTGGTAATCTGGGAATTAGCTCAAGCAGATGCCCACATCTGTGAGTGTGCTCCGTCACACTTCCTCGGGGTTCACCAGTCATCCTTCTCACTGCCGTCAGGACCCACCGCATCTTCTTCTGGACTCAGCCCTCCCGCCAAGCCACAACCTGTGTTCCCGCCCCCACTTCCAGGGGATTCAACAGTCTTGGCTCTGCCACTTACTTTAGTGGTTGCCGCAGTCCACCACCACTTCACTGGTGGTCTGGGGGAGGGACCCAGGTCCGGCCATTTCTCCAGGCCCCAGCCCAGGGATCCTGTGTGCAGCAACCTTGCACCGCCTCTTCCCCCAACTCCTTAACAGTCTTCCCTGGGCCACTTCGCCACAACCTCTTCTGCCCTTGTACCAGGGCCTCCGGCTCAAGCAGAGCCCCAGCAATCAGCCACTGCTCTGTCCAGGGTGCTGCCTTCCTTTAGCCTGCAAGGCAGCCAGTCTTCCCTCCCTGAGCTCCTGGGAGTGACTGACTTGCTCTGCTTACAGCTCTCTTTTATACTGGGCTCCTGGGCCCTGATTGGCTATCCTGCAGCCCTTCCCATTGGCTGCTGTTCCAAGGGCCCTCTTAATCCCTTCATAGCCAGTGCAGGGCAGATGCCCCACCATACAGCCCATTGTTAGTTCATACCATGGATGAAAAGCAAGGTTGCAATGTAAACATAACTCCCCTTATTATTCTCAAGTGTACAGCAGCACTGAATAACAATCCCTACCTCTTCCACAGGTCAGTTTGGTGTGTCAGCCATGGTGAGTAAGGGGCTTGTGCCTCCAGTTTTGGGAAATCTCTGGAGCACAGAATGTGTTGTGGACAAGGCCCCCTTTCCCCCAGCAACATGACCAGGGAACATCGCTTAGCCTCCCAAAATTCATTTTTTGAAGGAGGCAGCCCTGGGGGGGGGGGGGGGGAGGACATGCGGTTGATGGACCCAATAAACTGTCCCGGGCAGGGGATCACACATACTGTTTTTTTCGATATAAGCATGGGTATTGTAAACTTGCACCATCTCCCCTAGGTGAACTTATGTGATATTAGTCTCCTGAGGGTAATACAGGTGGAAATGGAGCAGTTGCTGCAAGCGTCTGGGTATAGACCCGGTCCTTATGCTGCTATGCTGTGTTCCGTGATGATGCCAGCACATTTGATAACAGAATGGCATGAGAAAGTGTCCTATTGTGGTGGATGAAATAAAGCTGCCCTCCCAAGAAACCTTCTGCAAAGGATTGCAGAGTACCTCCATGGAAGTTTCCTGGAGATCTCCATGGAGGATTCTCAGGCCATCCCTGTACATATAAACAGTCTTTTCTGGGGGAACCCTCTGCATAACTGGAGCACCAATGAGGAAGCCCACCCCATCACACCTAATAATTTGTTTTGTATTAACCTGAACTCAACAGGGGATATAACACCAGCACTGTGATTTATATTACATACTCACCAGATATGCCTTCCTTGGCATCTCGGTCAGTCAAGATGCTGTCCTGCATCCAGCTCAGCTGCTCTGGGGTTAAAAGCAGCTCATGGCTATCGGGGAGAATGGATACGCCATTCACCTGCCCCCTGTTCTCCTTCTCCTCCTCGTCCACAGTCTCACTGTCATTGAGGTAGGACTCAGATTCCCCCTAGGTATCAATGCTGCATTCGGGGGCAATCGTGGGGTCATCACCGAGAATTGCATGCAGCTTCTCGTAGAAGTGGCATGTCTTTGGTGACGAGCCAGAACGACTGTTCACCTACCTTGTTTTTTGACAATCTGCCTCAGTTCTTTGATTTTGATGCGGCACTGCTGCATTTCCCTGTTGTGCCCCTTCTCCAACATGCCCCGTGATATATTTTTGTAGATATCAATGTTTCTTCTGCTGGATCAGAGCTGTGTCTGAACACACTCTTCTCCCCACAGCCCAACGAGATCCAACACCTCAGGTCTACTCCAGGCTGGAGCACGTTTGGGGTGTGCAGTTGTGCTGGCAAGCTCACCATGCTGACCAAACAGGAAATGGGAATTCAAAATTTCCTGGGGCTTGACCAGGGAGGGACTATTTCCTGTGTACATGGCTGCGGTGCAATGGAGTTAAAAACAATGTCCACAGCGGTGACAGCGGAGCATTCTGGGACACCTCCTGGAGGCCAATGATGTCAATTTACACAACACGCCGCCTACACTGCCAAGCACTATGCCTCTCGCGGAGGTGGTTTTATTAAATCGACCTTTCCGGTAAGTTAGGTCAGCGTAACGAACCTGCCAGTGAAGACGCATACATTATGTGGTCAACGAAAGGCGACTAATTTCACAGTGTAGACCAGGCCTCAGTTTGTTAACAGCTGGTCCACAGGGTTGACTGCGAAGCTAATTTGATCATATAATCTGATAATCTGTTCAGTTAATAACTGTGGCAGTTCGTACACAGCTAGTCACTGTGGTTACATCTACACAGTGATTAAACACCTGCAGCTGGCCTGGGTCAGCTGACTCAGGCTTGCAGGGTTTAGGCTGTGGGTTTGTAAAATTGTTGTGTACAGGGTCAGGCTCAGACTGGAGCCCAGGCTTTGGGACCCTCTCCATTTGCAGGGTCCCAGAGCTCAGGCATCAGCCCAACCCTGAATGTCTACACAGCTATTTTACAGCCCTACATCCCAAACCACACGAGCCTGAGTCAGCTGTGGGTGTTGAATCGCTGTGTAGACATATCCCATGCATTGCCCTTGCCTATAGCTTAGGCTGGCACATGTTTGTCAAGTTGTAACGCTGTTATTTTGCAGAGTAGGTGTGGCACCCCAAGTTTTCTGTTATCAATGTATGGCTGCTCTGTCACCAAGTTGGTAGCTGCTCTTTGCTCAAAGTCCCTGTGAGGCTGGGCACTCCAGACTGCATGTGTTGCTGGTGCTACTCTCTGAGCATGTCTTATAGACATGCTGTTCCTTACTGAAGCATTATGGGGTAGTTGCCTCCAGAATGCACAGTTACAAACACAGCTAGGCAACGTGAGAGTTGTGAATGTGCAAACCTAGTTGTGAAAAAAAATGGGGTAATTTTTCAATGAAAACTTTGCAGAATTCCCCCACCCCCATTTTTTGTCCAGCTGTACAGCTGATCAGCAGTTTGTAAATTGAAAAACATGGTGGGGAATGTTGGGGTTTGCTTGTGTGATTATTCCTCACTGCTGTTGATTTAAAACAGCTTTTGCCTTGACCAGGTTACAGAAACATGGCTATGCTTAGAGCACAGACGCAGCCTTAGTGTAATTCCTCTCTATTTCAGTATCAGAACCTAGATGCGTACACTTTGACGCAAAAATTAATTAGGGAAAGGTCAATCTCAGAAGGGGTGAAGATTTGATACAGAAATCATCCTAGCCTTCACATATTTATCCGATAGAGATCATCTGATCTCAACCAACTTGTGTGCTCCCCTCCACTTCCTATTCTCCCAGCCTGTGAGACTCTTCCTTCCATCTCTTGTCCATGATCCACCAGCCTGTCTATTGCCTCATGATTCAGTAAGGTCACCAAGACCTGCTTTGCAAATTCCTTCATATTTTATCGGAAGAATCCCAGATCTGGCAGATCTCCAGTATTTCTGCTGGGTTAGGTTTAATTATTTATTCTGAATCTTTGGGCTTGTCTACATGGGAAAATAATCTGGAACACCTGCTCTGCAATCTCTTCCCATGTGGGCACTCTGATTCTGCACAAAGGCCTTGTCTACACTATGGGGACTGTAGCAGCACAGCTGTGGCACTGTAGCTATGCCATCATAGCACAGCATAGCATAGATGCAACCTACAGCGACAGAAGAGGTTTTTCTGTTGCTGTAGGTTGGAACACCACTTGTCCAAGCAACGGTAGCTACACTGGGAGCTAGGCTGACATTGCAATGGGTATGACACTGTAGTGCCTTAATGTAGACACTTCCTACACTGATGGGAGGGGATCTTCCATCGCTGTAATTAATCCACCTCCCTGAGTGACGGTAGCTAGGTCAACGGAATAATTCTTCAGTCAGTTTAACTGCGACTACAATTTTCACACCCCTGCATGCTGTAGCTATGTTGACCTTACTTTTAAGCACAGACCAGACCTAAGTGTGCCTTTGTGCAGTTTAGCTTTTCATGCAACAGAAACAGTTGCTTTCTCTCCACAGGGGAGAAATGACCATCTCATTATAGCTATGCTGGCAGCAGATGCTGGAGTGTAAAGTGCTTTTCAGAACGGAGGGTGATAATGAAGATCCAACTCCCCTGTACAAGCTAGTGCTTGTTAGTTGTTTTTTTTTCTTCTTTAATATAGAATGTGAGAAATTAATCAGAGACTGATGTAAGATGAGAACAATATGGAGCCATGGCTGAAGACTGAAAAGCAGGTCAGCCGGGAAAACAGTTCTTCTCCTTACCTGACTCAATTACCATTTAAAGTGAAACCCACAGGGGGTAGATGGCTCACTGGCTTAACTGCACTAACCTTTCACCTCTGCAGACTTGCATTCAGTTGTAGGTCACACCTCAAAATACATTTCATTCCCATTACTGTTTATGCTCAGTCCCACATTGCTACAGTGTATGGCAGGCTTGCTATTTTTCTTATTGATTAGTTGTATTACCATAGCACCTAGGATCCCTAATCATGGATCAGGAATCCATTGTGTTAGGCGTTGTTGCAAACACAGAATAAAAAGACAATCCCTGCCTCAAAGAGCCTAAAATTGAAGTATAATTCAAGAGACAACAAATCACCAGGGGAGCACAAGGAAATAATGAAACAATACTGTTCATTATTGTAGGCAGTGTTGTGTCACAGTATCCATTTTTTTGGCATCATGGTGAAGACAAGTGGCTTATATTTGATATACTAGAGAAGGGGGAACCAGTGAATGAATGCAAAGAGACCAGTGACATGGTCAAAGCAACCATCTAGGAAAATGATCTTTGCAGCAGCATTCTGAATGGAAGTGAGTGAGATCAGACTGCTTTTGTCAAGGCCAGAGAAAATGATGCTGCAGTAATCGAAATGCGAGATGATGAGAGCCTCGATGAGAGTTTTTGGTGTGTGGTTAGCAAACAACAATGGGAAATCAATGGGAGTTAGGAGCCAAAACACTTAGGAAAATCCCACGAGGTGCCTGTCTGCATCTTTAGGCATCTAAATACTTTTGAAAATCAACCCTTTAGTCAAAGGGGTGCGTCCTGATTTGTTATCATCTGTGCTCTTCCATAGAATTTTGCAGTCTGTTCAAGCATTAGGCCACTCCCGTATTGATGCTAAGTTGGAGGCTTATGCCCCACATGTTTTCAGACTGGAAGAAAAAGTTTCTACTTTAGAAGAGACTGCTGACAGTGATTGTAAAGTACAAGGATTTAACGCTGCAGTGGCATAAATACAAAACAGCCTTAATTTGAGATAATGTTACTGTTAACTGTAAAATAGAGTTTATAGAAAACCAGTTCAAATGTAAATTTTAGAATGATTTCACATGAAAATGTGTATGTTATTGGTAGCCCTGCAGGGACACAGGAATTCTTAGGAACTCTATCTGCTACTGAACTTCATCCATCTTTGCAGAAGGAAAATGGGTATCGTATCCGTGCCAAACCAAAAGCTTACATGTATGTCAGTTCAGACTAATTTCCCTACCTGATGACATTTGTAGAACAATTATTGCATCTTTTACTTCTAATACTAACCTCGTCCTGTAAATTATGAGGATTAAAACTTGGGTTTTGCATTTGGATCAAGTTAGTTGTTGCCCCCAGATCCAGATTTGAGGACAGGCAATGTATGCTTTGAAGTCAATATTCTTAAACAGGCCATAAAAGAGAGATCGGGTTTTTTTTACAGTGAAACTATTGAGTTAATTTCAATGGAAGGAAATGCTTATTTTTCAGTTATGAACAGGATAAAAACTACACTGCATGTCCGTGTTGCAGAAGAATGTGAAGATGTGTCTTCCATGGACAATAACATATTATACTGTTTTAAGCCCCTTCTATGCTGCAGAGAATTTCAGGATGTATTGGGGCTTCCAGGGAGTGCATGCAGTTTTATTCAAAAGTGTTCTTCCATCCTTGAACAGGTGCATCATGCCTACCACTAACAATGAGTCGAATTAAGTAATGTCTGACTAATCAATAAACGACCTGCATAGGATATTGGCTCCTTGTCCCTTATCCAGCATCCTTTGGCACCTATACTAGGCCAGCCACAATCTAGCCTCAGACCTATGACTTTCTATTTCAGAAAGCCTATAGAGAAAAAAACATTCAGGACAGCAATATAACACAGGCAATAGACATTCCACAGGATGAGGGATGTAAGAACCAATATCCTACAGTTAGATTGTAGGAAATTGTCTCCCCATCAAAATAAACAGGGGATGAAGAAAGAGTTGCCACTCAAATATTTCTCGGTGATGTGTCTGGATCAAAACCATGGATCTGGCCATTACTATCTCCTCAACCTGGGTTAAGTTCAGATTCAAATTTTGCAGCTGCCCCAGTATCTCTCATGAGCCAAACTGAAACTGGCTCTGTGAAGGTGCTGCGAAGTTTGGAATGTTAGAAAAAATTGCGGGAAGACAGTTTAACACGAAGGTGATGCAGACAAAGGAATGTGGAAAAATTGCATAGATATCTATGCAAGATATCAATGCATAGATATCTGTGCAATTTATCACATGCCTCTCCAATTTATCACATGGATATTGCTGCCTCAGCTCCTGTGGATACAAATTTACCACAAGCTTCTGCAAATTAGCATGTGATATATGTGTATATAATGTACTCTGTCTCAGAAATTCTTTCAAAGTTTGATTGGCACTTTAATCTTTGTGCAAACAATGTGATTTTAAAGGATCTATTCTCCCTTCCCCTCCAAGCTGCTGGAATAGGGTGATCTCTACAACTGCTAATAGGGAAGGAATGCTCTGTTCATTGATGGGATCTCTATATGCCATCTGATCTGACTGAAAACTGCTACGCATTTGGGAGTGGGAGCTCAGCGCTGTTAGCTTCAAGCTGCTTTGAAAAGCAATTTTGTTCTGTGTCTGAGCTGCCACAGGGACTTGGCAAAAGAGTGTCACTTCATTGAGGTCTGGTGCATCCTGCTAATAATAAGTTATATCCTGTTCTACTCAAAACTGGAGACAATTCAAAGCTGTCCCTCAGGAAGTGGCCTTTTGAAGCCACACCCATTTAGACAAGCATTACAATACAAGTTCTCCTTAAAGGGGCAGTGGCGGATTAAAAATAATAGCTTATTTTTAAAAATAATTCCCTTCCTTGAATTCACTTTTCGCCATTTACAGTTGGTTTAAATTTTGCTTTTCACTCAGCGTGGAGTCAGACAGTGGAATACAGCCTAATCAGTTTCTAAACCATTTGTAGCTATTTTCACTTTCAGGCTGTCATGCACTAGTGCAATGTTTGGGTTGAAAATACTACAGGGAATCTTTATAAACTTGGTATCTTAAACTGTTCTTTTCGGCCAGGATTTTCAAGGTATTTTGAGTGCCTCCATTTTTCAGTGCTCAACTGGAGACTCCTTAAAGAGGCCTGATTTACAGAAAGTGTTGAGCATCCACACTTTGAAAACCAGACCCTTTTAAGATGTCTCTAGCACCCAAAAACTACTGCACCCCAAATCTTGTCAGTTTTGACGAGCTCAGCTCTAAATCCACAGCTGGGTGCTCATATCTATACATAGGCACGTAAAAGTCTGATTTACGTACCTAAATGCCAATTAAACTTCCAGATTTGGAGGTTGTGCATTCTACTTCAGTAACCGCATTGAGCCCACTGTATTAATTAAGAAATTTAAATGCAAGTCAGATTCTTAGATGTGCCTTATGTTTATTTAAAGAAAACTCTTTAATTCTTAACTCTTTGATTTCCTAAGGGCAAGCAGAAACGACACTTAGTTTTTGTAGGCTGATCGGTCCTTGAACATGAGAATAACTCAAAAAGTCTCTCAAAAGGAAAAATAAATACCCTAAGGAATAGCTATACTGTAGCAACCCTTTTTTTATGTAGCTCTCATTTAAGCCCTTTCTTGATTCCTAGATTCCCCCATCCACCCCAAAAGGATCCAAAGTGGTTTTTAATTTGATCCTCACTTATGAAAACATCTAGCCTAATATTACTCAGAGTAATTTAAAAAAAATCTCTTGTTGTCCTTTGATGTGGAAAACACCAGTCTTTTATGTAATGTTTCTCCCCTAGGGCAACAGAAGGCAAAGAATGTGAGAGCTTTCAACTTAAACCAGCCATCCACATCTACTGTGTGAGGAAACTTGCAGCAGGAAGCCTCGCTAGGTAGAATGGCAACCCAGAAAAGCTGTCACAGACCCCATTCAGGGAGTTGTTTTCTTAGAATCTTAAAAAATCCCAGCCCCACAGATCATCATCTCAATTGCTTTGCTGGATTCCTTCATAGCTGGCTCGGTTAACAGCTTTCTCCAGTGCAGGTCTGCCCGGTGACAGCTGGTCGCCTCTACAGTAAGCACCTTTAGATGTCTTGTTGCAATGTCTTGTTGGATGTCTTGTTGCAATGATGTCCTTGTGTTATTGCCCCATCCCCCAACCCCCTAAAATACTCTTCTTTTAAACACGATCTCCTGCCAGCACTATCGCCCCACCCAACTATCCAGGGACACTACTCTCTGCTGATACTAGCTAGGCAGATGCTTCATTTGGAGATGATAGTAATACTGCTTTCATGGTCTTTTCTTCCATGAATCACAAGCAAAGGTGGATAAGCAGTATACAGATGGGGAAACTGAGGCATAGAAAGTTGAAGTGTCCAGGGTCACAGCATGTCAGTGATTGAGATGGAATCTCTAGGCCAATGTCCTACATAGCCTTTTCACTGGACCATGCTTACCGCAAGGGAACCAAAAGAACGCTGATATCTCACCATGTATTACAATGGTGGAAGTTTTGCCCGAGGCGTCCTGTACTAAAGCTGTTTAACCCCCATTGTTCTCAGAATTCTCATGTAATTTATCTATTGTATTGTGATTTTTTTTTAAGTTGCCCTGAGAACAGTGCTAGGAAACCACCCCAGCAGATGTAAAATTGCTTAATTACAGATGTATTGTATATACTCTGGCCAAAAGACCCATTCAGGATGTTTATAGACTAACAAAGCAGGGTTTAAGGTGTGCCACTCCAGCTTTCCTAAAAATAAAGATGTTTATGATTCTTGGAGGCCCAGGGTTATTACAAATGTAACAAAGCACATTTTTTGCCTCCAGTTGTTTATCAACACGAAGTGCCTGGGATGGCCACTATTTTTAAGAGTACATTACATGTCATAAATTGTCATAAAGCTCAACTTATCTCACTTTATGAAGCAACAGTGCAGTTTTTAACTGCTCTACAGAGCTTTACTGTCTGATTACAAATCAAGGACACAGTTCTGCTTTCTATACAGAAACACATGTTGCTGCATAACTTGCATAATCAACTGAAGAGTCACTGAGTCTAGGGGCTACTTGACAATATGTGGGTCTGTGTATGGGAGGGGAGAATTGAGCCTACAGGCTTTAACATGTTGGGTGAAATTCTGGGTCCAGTGATGGCTTTAGAAGTTTTGCCAGTGACATCAATGGGGCCAGGCTTTCGCCCATTACTTTCAGGCCAGAATCTCAGTTGGTATAAACTCTATTGAAGCTATGCTGATTTAGATCAACTGAGGATCTGCCCTTATATGTTTATACATATATTTAATTTGAAAAATGTGAATTTCAAAGAGTTCATTTAATCATTGGGTTGTTCCCCTTTGTGTTTTATGCTGCTTAATTATTCTATTAGTTTGTTTTTGTGCTTTGAGTATGATGATAAATACTGTCCATTACACATAATGGGCCTGAGTCTGCTCTGATTTACACTGGTGAGTGGTAACTTTATTTTCCCCAAAGTCAATTCCTCTGATTTCTACAAGTTTAACAGAACTGGGCCCAATATTACTGAATCAGTCAAAAAGCAGCAAGCAGACTATATTTTACCAACCCAAGAACACTGCAGCAGGACACTCCTTTCTTTCCAAAGCTGACATGGGGATTGTAAGTCACACGTTTATTATTACAATAATAGCTGGACTAGACAGTTGTAATTCATCGTGTGTTGGTCATACCATCAAATTCCTTAGGAAATATGGCTCATTCAGGGATGATAATTAATCTTTTTTTTTTAAATTAAGTTCCCTACTACCGTTGCTTTGGACAAGGGGCTTTGCTTCAGAAAGAATCACTCATAAAAATCGGGCCTGGATACAAATTTAAATTCCAGCTTCTCCCACAAAGTTTTTGGCTAGGCTTTGGCTTGGGGCAGTGTCTGTTTTTTTCATCTAAAGCAATCAAGTCTGGTCTCATAGAATTCCTTTCAGGAGCAGGCGCTGTGGGGGCAGAAGGGATGAGTGTGAGTTGTGATCTAAACATCTGAGCACAATGTTGGGAGCCAGGAAGTCCTGAATACCCTGGCTTTAGCACTCTCTCTAGCCTTGGGCAAGTTATTTATCTTCTCTGTCTCTCTTTCCTTATCTATAAGCAGACAACATAATAATACCTTACTTGCCTCACAGGAATGTTGGGGGAGGATTCACTGGTTAATGTTTGTAAAATTCCTCATAGATGAAAAGTGCTATAGACATCAAAAGCCAAATTTCCCTCTCTGTTATACCAGCACACCACCTATGGAAGTGAAGTGAGACTGGACTAGTGAAAACTGGAGGAGAACACCTCAGGCCAAACTCAGTGATGATATTAATCTTTTTATGCAGAATTCTGAGAGACAACACCCATACAGAGCTCTATGCTTCGTGTTGTGTTGGCAGCCCATTATATATTTTGTTTTCCTGCTGCTGCTGCTTTTTAAAAAATCAATTATATGGGACCTAATCCGACTCCTGCCGACGCCAATGGCAGCAGGCTTTGGCCAAGCTGGGCATAGAGATTCACAGACAACTAATAGTGACCAGACTCTTCCCGAGATGCTCACAGTTGGAAATGTACCGAGGCCGATTCTGTGCTGTGCCTCCTGAGAAGGCGATGTAAAGGTGCCTTTAAACCATCTACATATAGCCTGGATTCTGGCCTGGCTGGGGGCCAGGGTGGTCACTTAGGTCCGGGTCCTCAATGGTATAGGCACCTAACCACCATTGATGTAAATGAGAGTTAGGTGCCTAAAAACCTTTGAGAATCTGGGCCTTAGAGCAGCCTTGGAAACTGCTCAAGTCTGTGGCAACCTTACATAGGCTGCTCCTCGTCCAGAACAACCCAAAATCTTTGTATTGCTCAGCACTGCAGAGACCTTGCTTCCCACTCTGACGTTCCCCCTCCACCCCTCGTGTGCTCCCTATCCTAGAGGCTGCAAAGAGGGTAGTATAGGGCTGCACATGGTGGCCCTAAGCTGCTGCTGCATTGAAGGAATTCTCCCTCGGCCAATTGTGGCGTCTTTGTGGCCCCTCTGTACTACCAAAGCAGCATATAGGGGCTGGATCAGGGGACAGAAATGTCCCTAAACTCACTAAGGAAATGTGAGCATGTAAAAATAAGCCAGGTAGAACCTGTGCTCTGGGAGACCATCCCAGGGCGGGCCGGCCCTTTTAGGGAGTTGGCTTCAGCTCCAGCTGGGCCTAGTTATCTAACTCCAAGTAATGAATTTAGGCTTGGGCTGGGTCAAGTGACCAGGCTCACCAAGAGTGGGACTTACTAGAAGAGGGAGCCTGCCCCTTCAGTGTTGGGTGGCTCTTGGCTTTTGTAGGGGGAGAGGCTCAGGGAAGACTGTGGAAGGGCCTTTTCATACTAGCCTGGTGGAAGGACCTGACTGGAGCTGCCTGCAGAGAGAGAGGTAGGAGCACCCACCTTAAGAGAAGCAACAGGGATAAGAAGGAAGAGGCTTGAGGAAATGCCAGGCAGCATGTTCTAGAATTTGGAAGGAACTCTTGAGCAAGGGGCTGAAGAAACTGTAGCAGGGGAAAGACTTGGTTTGAGTTATGCTGACATTTGTACTGTGATGGTTTTTCTAATAAACTGGATCTCAAGAAGGGGTGCTATTTGACCTGCAAGTGGCTGGGTGCCGTTCTTGAGAAGTTTAAGAAGGGAAAAGTGAGGCAGCCTCTGGGTCTGGTATTGAATTGGGTGAGACTCTGCAAAAGAAACCACATTAGGACATTTGCTAAATACAACAGGTGGAACCCAGAAATTTTTTGCTACTAGCATTCCTAAGTTCCTCGAGCTCCTTCACTCCTACCTAAAATGCATCTGCTGTTTTCTTTCTCTTCATTCTGAATTGCTCGTTAACACTTGAAACTCACAGAGAACCAAAGACAGAATTTTGACATTGCAGGTGCAATTAAATGTAGGTGCCAACAAACTGTGGATGTCATTAATTTCACTTGCAACAGCTGCTATTTATTTGACTGATTACCATACTTTCTTGCATCCTCAGATCAGGTAGTTAGTTGTCTGAATCAGTTCACTGGCAGACACAATGAATTGTGCCCATGATACTGGAGGCTGGGATGAGATCTCAGGGACCAAATGTAAGAATCAAGTGGTATTCCAAGCCCTATATGTAGAGGTTTTTGACTGGACTTAGGGCTTTCCACTTGCTAACAGGAAACCTTTGGCAAGCACTCAACAAAAATGTTCTGAACATGTTCTGAACAGAGTTAAGAGGAAGTCAGAAAGCTACTAGTATTAAAGAATGCTTACAGTATCCTTACTGTTTACACTTCAGCTGTAACCACAGACTTTACTGAGAGCAAGTATCTGCCTGAGGTGCAACATGCAGAATTTGGTCAGGATCATATTTTCCTTTGAAATTCATCTTTGGTGCTGAGAGTTAGAACTGTAGGTATTTAGTGACTTTGAAAATAGACTGATTTCTACTGTTACACCAGCATAAAAGTGGAGTAACTGCATTGATGTCTCACCTCCATTGGGGTATAAGAACAGTGCATTGAAGTGGGATGGTACATATACTCCTCCAAATCATACATGGTTGGAAGGCAGGTGAAGAAAAGATGGGGAAATTTCAGAAAAGTAGCTCTCCTTTTAATTTCCTACGCCCCTCCCCCCAAGCAAAATAAAAAACCCCAGTGCCAAGCAGAACTTTGACCTTCATAAAAATGTAGGGCTGGAAGGGACCTCGAGAGATCACTAGTCAGCCCCTTGTGGTGAGGCAGGACCAAGTAAACCTAAACCATCCCTGACAGGTATTTGTCCAGTTTGTTCTGAAAAACCTCCAATGACCCTAAAACGGGAGAAGTACTGGAGAGTCTATGGAAAATGCTAGGAATGTCACAGTGTCTGTTGATTTTACGTGGAAGGGGCTCAGATACTATGGTGATGAGTGGTAGTGTAAAACTCTAATTTGTCTCCAAAATGAAAACATAGCCCTCTCCATACCTATAAATTGTTCTTATTACCAGAAAATAATAATTTGCGCTTCTGTTTTGTGAAAATAAAGAAGATGCTTTCCCCTTTGCTGCTGCCTTTCTTTCTTCTGCAAATGTATGGACAGCAGTGATGTTTTAGCTGAGGCTAAAACCCAGTAGCAAACTCATATTAGATTTGAGGAAATGAGTCAATGGAGGAACAGGAAGGAAACAAAGCAGCTGAAGCCTAGAAAACCACACACCGAGCTATATGCAGTAGTACGTTAGAACTCTTCTGCATACTGTGTAACGGGGGCTGAAAGGGCTACATTCCTATTCTGCAGTAAATCACATTGTATTCACTACAAAGAGGAGCAAATGGGCGTGTGGCAATTCTTTTAATGAGACAAAATGAGGTTTAAAATTCAGCTAAAATTAAAGCTGAGCTAAAATTCCCCCGAGAATATTTTGGAAAGTTCAGAGAAGACAGGTGAAAGGAGGATTAAAAAAGGATCAAAAGAACTCCAGACCAGAGGCCCCTCACAAATCGAAATGCCCACACTGATCACAGGCTATTCTTTGCACAAATGTAAGGGAACTTAGACTGAGTTTGGTTCCCCAGGGTTGAAAGTTTCTATCTGAAGGTGAAGAGGGCATACTTTCTAGGCAAGTTTTATGTATGGGCTGCTATAGTGCCTATAACCCTAGCACTTAGGTGCCACTTATAAATATTAAAACAAAAATTGCCTGAGTGGGTGGCATTACATCACCACTGTTTGACTGTTAGCAATGTGTTATCAACCATATTGCAGGTGTAAAATAAACCTACCCAAAATCACCAGAAAGCGAAACATAAAAAATACACTTTCCATTGTTTCTTGAAGACTGCCAATCTGGGTTTTGGTAAGATGTGAAGGGGGTGTGAGTCCCAACTTCAATGGGAGAAATGTACCGGGTAGGCCTTAACAATTTTCTCCTCTCCATTTTTGTGTTATATATATTCAGGGCCATACGGAGTTGTGCTCAGTGCTGGGATTGGTGGCATTATTTCCTAGCACAGTGAGGAAAGAGAGTTTCAGAACTGCTGCTGACATAGGTAAAGCTGTAATTGCTATTTTGGGGTTGGAGGACAGTGTCTGTTATAATCTCATGACCAATTATAAAACCTGAATGAAGCTGCTATAATGGTCAATGTACTTCACACTTCTTTGGCACCTTCCAGACAGGGATCTAAGAGAGCTTTCCAGATAATAATAATAAAGCCTCACAACATGCCTGTGAGGTAGGATTCCTTATCTCCATTTTGCAGATGAGGAAATGGTAGCCAAGATTTTCACATTCGGATGCCTAAAGGAAGACACCTAAATATGAAGCCTAATTTTCAGAAGTACCAACAGCTTCCTCAACAGCTTTCAATATCACAGATCTAGGGGCTAAATACAGATATTGTTGCCTAACTTTAGATACCTATGTGTGAAAATTGTGTCTTAAGTGATTTGCTCAAGGTGTCATAGCTAGTCAGTGTCAGAGCTGGCAGTAGAACCATAGATTCAGTTTTCTGCTCTAACCACTATGCAAAGTTTTCTCTCCTGATGCCAGATCATTATTGCTTTACACTGTACTTCCATTTCATGTTGCACTAGATAGGTCAGGACAGTGAAAGATCAATGACTTGAAATCAGGCACAATTTGTCTTTGGTTTGCAAGCTTGTACGTGACATTTATACAGATTTTTCTTTTCTTTTCTTTTCGACCACGCCAATCCCCTTGAATAACATTTTTGGCAAAAAAACCCAGAAATCCCTCCATGAGAAACTGACCCTTAATTTTGACAATCGTTTACAGTTCCAGCAAATGATTCAACACCAGGATTAGGGGCATAGATGTCTCATAAGTCCCATTGCATCCAGTGTTCTATCTGAGTAGGATGCTTAATTCTTGGAAATCAGACCCTCACTGTCTGCTCAGCTTAGTTTTATTCAGCCTCTTGGAGGCTGGAAATAGAATGAAACAGAATTTCGCTTTACTAACAGACACGTTGCAATAAAGAAATCTGCTGGTTCTCCCCAGCCAGATGCATCCCAGATATAATTTAACAGCTGGAGCCACTATTACAACTCGAGGCCAGAATTTCACCTAGTGTTTCTGGCAACATTTTATAACCAGTGGTCCAAATTCAACTGTATAAATTTCTCCATCATTATTATGTAAATATATGTAGCTCTGTAAATCGTAGGTGGCTGCGTACAGCAGACAGTGACTCATTTGCTTTAACAGTGTTAGCTTGATGAAATTACTAATTGCACTTTGAGTACTAAACATAATAAAGCCATATGTGTAACTGCTGTGTGTATTTCATAAATGAGACAGCACTGCTATAAACTGTGAAAATAATGCAGCTGCATGAAGTGACAGCAGACTAATGTGCCAATGCCCTGCTATTGTTAGTGCAAGTCAATGTAACTAACTGCCCTGAGAAGAGGATGGGCTTTTAAAAAAGGCTTTATAGGGGGTAACTGCTTTATGTGCCATTTGTTTATGCACAAAAGACAGCACTGGTATTGTCTCTTGCTTCTAGTGCCCCAGGGGATTGTGGAAATAGGAATGTTAATAACTGACATTTGTCTTCTGCTAATTACTCCATGAGGTGGGTTTGGATACTGCTTTGGAGGAGGACATCTGCTTTGGCTTATCGTCCAACAGTGAGTTGCTGCATCATGGAGGCTTCTAGTGAGAGGACCGATGAAAAGTATACAGGGCAAAGCAGGGCAGCAAAAAGGGGAGTACTGACTCTGCTGTAGTGCCCCATTTCCTGCCAGTCCCAAGAAAACCCTCAATGAGTGCACTATGGACATGGGCTCCATGGATCTGGAAGTGTTGGGCCATGTCTCGAGAGGACATCAGTTCCCTCAGGCATCATGGAGATTATGCAGAGTAATATCATCTTTGCTGAACCTGTCAATATTATGTGGTGACTTCCTCTTCTGCATGAAACCCCCCAAAGCAGGAGGCTTCAAACAGTGGCTAGTGGGGCCACAGGACTAGATGTTTCCTGCAGACAGTCATGGGGATAAGAGGGCTGGAAGCCATGCAGAGTTGCTAGACCTTTACAGGTGTCCCAAGATCTGGGAGCTTAGGGGGCCGGTCCGTGCCTGTTTGGTGCATCAGTCAATGGAAGGCCTGTTATTTATTCAACTCTGTAAGTGTGCATGGTGCTTTACAGACAGACAAAATTGGAGGCTCCTGTCAGCTGAAACTCATAATTTGAAATTGATACAAAAAGAAAACAAAAGAGACTGTTGTTGGTTATCTAGATAGCGGGTTGATGGGCACATGAGAAGTACCATAGACTCCATGGATAGATATAACTTTATTTTTGGCAGCATGTTTCTCTTACCTAAAGAACAATGAGAGGCCTGCAGAGGTGAGACACTGACTTTAAGGAAACCTCTCTCCTTAGACAATCTATTTTACTTTCATTCTTCAGCAGCTATGGTACCATCAGTGGAATCTAGTAACTTTCAACCCAATGACAAAAAATCCTTGGTGAGACTGGGAT
Source organism: Emydura macquarii macquarii (assembly GCF_026122565.2). Lineage (NCBI taxonomy): Eukaryota > Metazoa > Chordata > Testudines > Chelidae > Emydura > Emydura macquarii. The sequence goes on from NW_027132962.1 coordinate 1,161,185, forward strand.
GAATCTAAAATATGGCCATTACTGAATGGTGAGAGCTAGGGGAAGCTATGCCCTGCTGCCATCAGCACTTTCTTGTTATATGGGATGTCTGAATAGGTATGAGAAATATGGGTCTCTGGCAAGAAGCAACTTGCAACTGCAGCTGTTTCCACAGTTAAAAAACAGGGCAGAGCAGACTGGCTACTTTCAGTGAAGTGGGAGTAAAATAGCTGAGGCTAGCTCTTTACTCATCTCAGATTAATAGTCTGGTTCTAGTTTATTTTATCACTTCCCTCCAGCTGCCTGGCAATCTCCGAGAGCTGCCATCATACGTCAGAGAAGTTTCCCTAGTAAAACAAAAGATAAGTCAAATAGGACCATACCTGGCTGGAATTGGGTGCTGTATTTATAAGACATCATAGATGAGGCAGGTAGTTTAAAGAGTTCAGGCCAAATAATACACTTAGCAGCAGTGAAAAGAATTCTGGAGCATGAGGTAAAAGAAAAAAATCCTAGCGATTGGAATGGGGTTAGATGATTAGATTCAAATAAAACTGCAGTTAAACAACTTCAAAACTACTTGGGCCAAATTCACTCCGTTTAGGTCAATGGAATGAAACTGGGGTGGATTTGTCCACTTGGATTTCAACGTGTTAACAGTCAAGGATTAAACATAAATCAACACCAATTCTTAATACAACACAAAATAAATGTCCCTGTTAAAAGACTCCAATGCACAGGTTTAAGACAGCTAGATGCCAGAGAGAACTCTTCTCTTCCCTGAAACATATGGAAAGGTCTCACATTTTCAAAGAAGACCGTAGAATGTAATCTGACAGGTAGAAAATATATATCTCCTGTTATCTATAAATGTAAAAATATTGCAATTCAAAGACAGCAATAAAAATACCCTCACGTCTTTAGGATGCAAGCCAGTCATTGTACCCCTTCTCAATCCTGACTTTAAAAAGCATAAGGTATAAATGTGCTCTTCATATACATTTGCCATTGTTTAGGTTTTTCATCAGTGTGATACAATGTTAAAGGGCCAGACTCTGCAGCCTTTATTGAGGCTTAGATCCAAGGATTTTAGAAGAAATAAGTGAACCTGAACGGATTTCCTGAATGTGAATTGACTTCTATACTTTATAGTCCTGGTTATTTGTACCTTATCAGGTAACATCTGTATCCACATCAGTCCTGGAACTTATCTGACCTGAACTAGGATAGGAGTGATATAACATTTCTCTCTCAGCTGAACCCCCAGCAGATATCTCTTTTCAATACCCCATGTGGCTGGCAAAGAGAAGTCCCTCATGATCTAGGATCCCATCTGGAGGATGGGTAAAGGAGGGAGACTGGCCACTTCAGGAAGAGGTTAGCCACAAGTCAAGCCCCCTGGATTACAGAAGCCTAACCTTCGAGTACAAGCAGTGTAGAGGATCAAAGGCAAAACATTGTGAAACGTTGGGTGCAAGGATGAGTGATGGGAAAACTTAGGAGGTAAAATGACATAGGGATGAGATGCCAAAGGAAAAGGGAGCTGGGAAATGTTGGGGAGAGATCAGGCGATGGAAGGAAAAATGTCTGAAAGAGCGATGGAGAACCCACTAGAAGGTGGAGAGAGGAAGGGAGATTAAGAAGTGGAGATAAGAGGAAAAGAGCACTGTGGTAGTCAGGAGACGAGAGATAAGTTGAGAATGGAGTATAAAAGCAAGTGGGAACTGGATCATGAACTATAGCAAGAACAACTGGAGAAAGAGAATGGGAAAGAGACAACAAAGAACAAGAGGACAGGAGATGCTGCTCTTCAAAGAAGGAGAAAAAGGAGAGAGATGTGAAGGGAAGAGAAAATAACAAAAGGTACATGAGAAACAATAAGCAGAGAGGATTGTGACACACTGTACCCCATGTGCACCCTTATGGTGTGATTGTGTGTCATTCGTGTTCACCCTTCCAGTATAACTGTGTACTGTTTAATGCAAAGTATGTCATGTAAGGCGGTTTTGGAGAGCTCATGGCATGCTGAACATTGTTGTTATAGTAGTGTGTTTCTTGCAATGCCATGTGTGTGGGTATGAAGCTCTGCTATGTAATATTCCCAAATATGTGTCTCACGTGTTTTGAGGCAGGTCACTAAAAGCGGCAGAATGAGAATTCACACCTCACAAAGGCATGCATAAAATAATCTAGCTCTTCCAGGAACAATGGACTGGCCAGAGCATTTGATAAGGGGATGCTCATTTGACTCAAGTGGAGGAAGCCATGCCAGACATTGCCAATCACGTGACCCCAGGGGTGACGGGGGAACCTGTTAAAGGAAGAAGCATTTTGGTCTCTGGAGCTCTCTTGCATTCCATCTCCAAGACAACACCAAGCAATTGAAAGATGGTCCACAGGGGGAGGACCTAAGGAAGAGTCATCAGCTAGCCTGTGGTGAGCATTATCTAACTTTGGGAGGCCACTGGAAGTATTAAGCTTAGTTTAGAATGTGATTTGCCTTCTATTTATGTCTGATCAAATCTGATTTATAATCCTCAGGTTTATAATCATTTAAAATCTTTCTGTACTTAATACGTTTATTTGTTTGTTTTATCTACAGCAGTGCTTGTGGTTTGGGTGTGTGTAGAGACTTCATTTAAAGTGACAGCTGGTGACATCGGTGAGTGTTCAGAGTGCAATAGGCAGCACTGAATTCTGTAAAATGGCAGTTCCTAGGGTTGCATCTGGGATTGGGGGCGGGGGCTTGCTGGGTCATTCTATTGCATAATCCCTTGAGTGGTTGGCCAGAGGCGCTCATTCACTAAATCAGGGATCGCTTGCTTGCAGGAGGCTGTGTGTGGGCTGACCCAGGACGGGGGGAGGGGTTCACACAGTGGGGGCAAGTGCAAGACAGTGCCCAGGAGTGGAGGGGTTGGGGTGACACAGCGGTACACCAGTCCAGATTGCAGAGGGGAATGTCACACGGGTGACAGAGCAAGAATGTGAAAGGTGGAAGAAGCTGAAAAAGAAAAGAGAGAGGAGGAAAAAAGTCACATCATAGAAAGGTTAGCAAATAGTATTTCATTTATTCACATCCCTATGGGTTATAATTTTTCTCTGGCAGCCACTAAGGGCACAGTTACCATTACACACTGGGAGCAGCCAACTGCTTTCTTTGAGGATGACAAATGTGCAAAAACATTCCTGAGCATTTTAGGCTTAAACAAAGTGCTCTCCAAATCCCCCTCTAGCCCTGGACAGCTCTCCTCTGGCTTTTCTGGATGAAACTTTGCAGCTCCATTGTAACCTACATGTAAGACCCACAGATTTATCCTTTTATAGTCTTGCCTATTAATGTTGTTCTTGTACTGAACTCCATTTAAAAAAAAACCCCATAAAAATCCTGTTTGGATAATAACAACCATGATTCAGGTTAACTCAAGGTCGTTATCATAAATGGTGATGTTTCCCATTCCTTTTTCCACAGCTTTACTTGTCATTGACATGTACTGTGTATATGTAACCCTTGCAGCAGCTGTACTGTTTGTAGCCGTCTGTATTTGTGGCCTGACCTAAATCCATTGAGTCAATGGGAATTGTTCCATTAACTTTAATGGGATTTGGATCAAGCCCTTAGAACCTAGCCTGCATGACTTGCACATCCAAATATCCCATTGAACTCCACACAGAATTTAACTTTTCTGATTCAGTGAAATCAATGGGAAATTTCAAAATGCAAATAAAGCCATTAATAGCTAACCTCTTCCCACTGCATTAGTTAACATTTTCCAACCTATGGAAATACTTCAAGAAAACTTCTTCCTCTGACAGGTCATTCTAATCAGCCCAGACAATCGCTTACAATAACATTTTCAAAAGCATCAAGCCCCCATTTGCAACAGTGACTTGGGCATCTAACTCTCATTTGATTTTGAAAAATGGGACATAGGCTCTTTAGTCATGTCGATATTTTTGCAAAATTTTCCCTTAAACTTTATGCCATTCCTTGAGGAAGGGATTGTGTGAAAAAGATTTTAAATTCATATTCTTTTAAATCAGAGGCGTGTATAACAGTCATAATGTCACATGACTAATGTTAAGTGTGTAGAAAGTGTTTGACTCATATGTGTTTCAACACCCAAGGATAGCACTAGAAACATTTGTGCCTATTTTCCAGCACCCGTGCTAAACAAGATTAAAATTGCTCTGTTGCTGGAAAACAAGTACAAAATTTATAGGAGCAGAGTAGGCCTAGGAAAGCAAAGAGAGAGATCATGGGTTTATCAACTTAATAGGAAGCTTATTTCCTCCTTATGTTCATGTAAAGTGTTTTGAAAAATATATAACTCAGTCTGGCTGTGGAATGGGGGATTTTACAGAAATCTCCCACCATTGCTGTAGTACTAGGAATGACTTTTATATAGATCGGCTGCCTATACTTTTACCATTGTGACATCTAATGCTGCTCAGAGCGAACCTAGACAAAATGCTATCAGCTGGTCTTCATTAGGTCTCCCAGCATTGCTAGCACAGAGAGTTGAATGGGTATTAAAGCAAAAGTGAGGGATTTTTCCTAAAATCCTCCTTGAAAGAAAAGGCCTGAAAATGGTGATTTTTAAAATACTGCCAGGAGTGCAGCCTCCTTTTGGTTTACCCAGTTTTATGAATGAAATCTACAAGTAAAAGTGAGTCATTTTTAGGGGTGGGAAAAATCAAATCACTGTTATCTACACAACACCATACGTGTGCATGAGCTGTTTACAGAAATATAAGACATAGTCCCTGTCCTGAAAAAAAGACAGTCAAAGGACTTGATCCTGAAAACATTTAATCCCACAAGGTTCCCACTGTCCTCATTTTAGACTTAATTGAAATCCCTGAAACTTCTTACACGAGTAAAGACTACTTGTGTGAGTTAGGCTCACAAGATCAGACCCTACATTAGATGATGTTCAATCAAAAAGATGTGGATGGTGGGCGGGGCAACACAAAATCATGTAATTTGGATTGTTCAGATCAGACACTTGTTTGGTCCAGGATTTTTTTTTTTCTTTCAGATGAGACTACTGACACCTGTGGACCCAAGTACAGTACTAGCTTTATGGTGTAGCCTATGCTAGGGCCTGATCTTGTGTGGGGCTGAGTGCCAGAGGCCTGAAGAAGAAAAATACTTACTTCATATTCATGTAGGTAAATGGCCATAATTTATATCCTAAGAGAGCCATGGAATTCTCCAACTTTCGTACAATTTTGTTATTTAATAAATATAAAATCAGGGGCTATTGGAGCATTTGCAGCTGTAGTGTTAGTCATGAATGATGTCATATTCTGGAAGCATCCACAAGGAACAACCTTCTCAGCAATGATTATGCTGAAAACACAAAGCAAACACACCAGTGTTCTGATTTTTTTCATGCACGTCCTAGACTATGACATGGAGTTTCCAGCTATTGGTTCTGGTCCTGCAAACACTTAGACATGTGAGTAAAGTTACTTACATGTGTAGTCCTATTGACTTCCATTGGGCTATTGCTTGTGAGTAACTTTACTCATGTGCATAAGTGTTTGCAAGATCAGGACTTTAGTATGTAAGCGTACAATATAAACAAGTCAAGGCAGCTGACTACATAAACATTCCTAACACCACATTCAGTATTATAAAATGTTTATTCTCTCTCTTAAAATACACTGTGGGCCCCATCTCACTCTTTTTGAAGTCAATGGGAGTTTTCCATTGGAGTTGAATTGAGCCTTGTATGTATAGTTACCATACAGTTTACTACACCAAAAAGAATATATAAAAATGCCTTATATTACTTAGTATTGCTGGCTCATAAAGCACTATGTTCAGAGTTTTTCTGTTCTTCTTCGAGTGCTTGCTCATGTCCATTCCACTATAGGTGTGTGCATGCCTCCATGCACGGTTACCTGGAACATTTTCCCCTTAGCAGATCCTGTAGGGCCGGCTCTGGCACCCCCTGGAGCCCTGCGCACATGGTATATGAGGTGCTGCCAGCCCTACGCCCCTCAGTTCCTTCTTTCCCCCCGTGATGGTTGCTGGAACAAGCCTTGCTCACAGCAAGTACTATTCCCCTTGTTTGGACTTGTTTGATATTCTAAGTTAGTTTTAGTTAGTTACATAGTTCTTAAGTGTTGTTAAGTGTAGTTAGAGATAAGGCAAGTCCATGCGGGGACTTAGAGCAGCCGGGCATGCCCCAGTTGCTGGGATTGAAGCCATGTGCCTCCTGTGGGAAGGCCTTCCTGCTCAGCGAACCCCACGATCAGTGCCTTAAGTGCCTGGGGGAAGCCCACAGGAAAGAGAAATGTAAGATCTGCAGGGCTTTTAAACTGAGGACTCAGAAGGACCGAGAGATTTGTTTGAAAGCCCTGTTGATGGAGGCAGTGCTCCGCTCGGCGTCCAACCTGGCCCGCTCCACCTCGGCACTGAGCATGACCTCGGTGCAGAGTGCACCGCTGGCACTGGCCTTGACTCGGCATTGCACAACATCACCAGCAGCGTGCGGAGCACGGACATTCCCTCACACTGTCAGTACGGGCAGGGTCGAGTAGGGAGATGCATCAAACCCAGCCCGTCGAGTCTTCTCCAGTGCCTGCATCTCTGGTCAGGGAGCCTCCCCAAACTCTTGGGAGTGGGAGAGTGCCCCTGCCAACGTCATTGACACTGGAGGCTTTTCAGGTGGCAAGAGCCTTCTTGGCCTTGCCTACGCCACCTCCGTCCCCCCCCCACCATCTCCCTGCCGAGGGAAAAGGGGCCAGTGTCACGGGGGAAACCCGCGTTGGGTCCCCCTGAATGGCGGTAGAGATCCCAGGTTCAGAGAGGAAGATCTCCCACTGGACAGTCTCTGAGGGTAGAGCAGAGACACTCCCCCAGCAGTCGCTCCAGGTCAGCGTCATTGAGCGACCTGCTCCGGCATGGGACATTGAGTCTCCCTCTCAGCACTGATGTCGATCCCCAGCACCGGAGGCAGCGCATGCCAGGAGGCAGCACCAGTTGAGGTCTGCCACCCAGCGTTTGGACAGCTCCCATTCCAGATCCCCGGCACCAAGGAGTTCGTCTGCACCGAGGCGGCGCAGAACCCAGTCGCCATCGGAGGACCCGGCACTGAGGAGTTGGCCTGCACTGAGGCGGCGCAGAACCCGGTTGCCGTCGGAGGACCCAGCACCGCACAGTCCACGATGCGGAAACCAGTCGCCAGAGTCCGGCTCGGCACCAAGGAGTTCAGAGCGGTGCTGACCTCGATCACCGAAGGTGTCTGCAGGGCCGCAAGGCAAGCGGCAGCAGAAATCAGTGGTACCAAGACGATGCTCCGGTACCTCTAGCTCTTCGGAGCGCACCTCCATTCGTTAGCACCATTCGCGGCAACGGAGGCAGTCCTCATCATCCTCCAGGTCGGAGGCATCGAGAGGGCGGTCCCCAGTACGGAAGGGTGCCCAGGACGGAGGACATACATGGCACTGCCGGTTCAGTGGCTCTGGTCTCCCAGGGGGGACAGTTGTCAGGAGAGCTGATGCCCCCACACAGCATCACAGCCTCTGGCGCAGTCAGCCCCGGGTTGGCCTCAGGGTCAATGGCCGCAACAATGGCCTTATTGGGCCCCATGGGGTATCCAGATGGGGTCGGGGCCCCAATCCATTATGTCATCGGGGGTGCAGTCCGTGCCTCTGGCACAGGAGAAGGCCCATAGACACCACTCTTCAGACGAGGAGTCGGATCCCATGGAGGGACCCTCAACGGGTGCAACCCTTCGCCACGAGGGGGTGTACCTGCAGGACGTGCCTCGGCAGTCCCCTTCCTCCTCACCAGACGAGGCAGTCTCCTAGGACCACTTGGCGCCACTGGAAGATTTCAGGGCGCACCAGGAGCTGCTCAAGAGGGTGGCCTCCAACTTGGGGCTGGAGGTGAAGGAGTTACAAGAGGCCGAAGATAGCCTCTTTAATGTGCTGGCGTCGGCTGCCCCAGTGAGAGTGGCCCTCCCAGTCCACAAAAGGGTCCTTAAGATTGTAAAGGCCCTGTGGCAAACCCCTTCCTCAGTCACCCCTACGTCAAAGGTGGCCGAGAAAAAATACTATGTCCCGGCCGAAGGGTTTGAGTATTTGTTCACTCACCCAGCCCCGGGAACCCTGGTGGTAGATGCGGCTAACCAGCGAGACAGGCACAGTCAGCCAGGGTCCACTCTCAAGAACAAAGACAATAAGAAGCTGGACTTGTTCGGGAGAAATGTTTATTCTACAGCAAGCCTGCAGTTCAGGATTGCCAACCATCAGGTCCTCCTGGTAGATATAATTTCAACCTGTGGCATTCTCTCAGGTAGTTGGCTGAGGCCCTGCCCCAGTACCAGGCTGCAGACTTTAGCACCATTGTGGAGGAAGGAACCGTGGTAGCTAGAGCAGTGCTCCAGACGTCCTGTGAGGCTGCTGACTCGGCGGGCAGGGCCATAGCCTCTGCCATCTGTATGAGAAGGTACTCGTGGCTGCAGTCCTCGGGCGTGTCCCAGGAGGTGCTGCAGTCTATTCAGGACCTCCCCTTTGATAGATCGGCCCTATTCTCTGACCAGACCGATGCGAATTTGCACGATCTGAAGGACTCCAGGGCCATGCTTCGCTCCCTGGGCCTGTACACGCCCCAGTTTTCCAGGCGTCAGCCACATTTCCGGGCGTCAGCCACATTTCAAGGCAGTGGTCTCTATCATCTCCCAGCTGCACCAATGCCCCACGACAACAGCCAGGCACTGCCTACAGCTGTTAGGCCACATGATGGCCTGCACATACGTAGTGAGACTAGCTCGCCTGAGGCTCAGACCACCTCAGGCATGGTTGGCCTCGGTATATGGGCCGAGCAGACACCCATTGGACTGGGTGGTCACAGTTCCCCCGCCCGTCTTAGCTTCCCTAAACTGGTGGCGGACTCCCAGGATGGTGGTGAAGGGCGTTCCGTTCAGGGAATTGGTCCCATTGGTCACCCTAATTTCCGAAGCGTTGGATGTCGGATGGAGAACCCACATCAGCACCAGCCTAGGCACTCAGGGGCTCTGGTCGGGGGAGGAGAGGCTCCTGCACATCAACATGAAGGAGCTGAGGGCCATTCGCCTAGCTTGCAAGGTGTTCCCACGATTCCTGACAGGCAGAGTGGTGCAGGTGCTGACGGACAACACTGCAGCCATGGTTTACATAAACAGGCAGGGGGGAGAGCGCTCCTTGGCCCCCTGCGAGGAAGCTATCCTTCTGTGGGACTTTGCCATGAGGCATGATTCACACTTGACTGCCTTTCACTTCCCAGGAGTGAGGAATGACGAGGCGGATCGCCTCAGCAGGTCGTTTCTATCCCGCCACGACTGGTCATTGCACTTAGAGGTGGTGGCTATGATCTCCCAGAAGTGGGGCATTCCCCAACTGGATCTATTCGTGTTGGCCTGGAACATGAAGTGTCCAAGGTTCTCCTCGCTCCCGGGTTGCGAGACTGGGTCAATTTCCAACACGTTCCTCATGGACTGGACGGGGGCCCTCACGTACGCGTTTCCACCCATTCTGCTCCTGCCCAAACTCCTGCTGAAAATAAAGAGGGACAGGGCGGACATTATACTCATTGCTCCAGCCTGGCCGAGACAGCACTGGTTCAGCATGCGGCTGGACCTTTTGATCCCCCCACCCCTGGAGCTCCTGAGGCGGCACGACCTTCTATCCCAGGACCATGGTCGCCTGTTGCACCTGGACCTGGACTCCTTGCACCTCATGGTCTGGAGGCTCTGTGGCTGATGGAGGGAGAGAGAGCCTGCTTAATGCAGGTCCAGCAAGTCCTGCTGGGCAGCAGGAAACCTTCCACACAGGTCGTGTATCAGGCTAAGTGGAAATAGTTTACTTGTTGGGCAGAGTCCCGGGGCATTCCGCCCAGTCTCTTGCCTGTACAGGCAATCCTGGAGTACCTGCTCCAGCTAAAGCTCCAGGGCCTGGCGCTGGCCTCATTGAAGGTTCACCTGGCGGCCATTTCTGCCTTCCATTAGCCGCTAGAGGGGAGATCGCTGTTCTCCCATTCCATGTCGGTCAGGTTCCTCAAGGGGGTGGAGAGTCTGTATCCACAGGTCTGTGACCTGATGCTTCCCTGGGATCTTAACCTGGTCCTCCTCAAGGGGCCCCCCTTTGAGCCCATGGCTTCATGCCTTTTGCTCCTGCTTTTATGGAAGATAGCGTTCCTGGTGGCCATTACCTCAGCCAGGAGGGTCTCCGATATTAGGGCCTTGCCCTCGGAGCCCCCTTATACAATATTCTATAAGGATAAAGTGCAGTTGACGCCGCATCTGGCCTTCCTGCCCAAGGTGGTTTCCCAATTTCATGGTAACCAAGATATTTTTCTCCCCGTTTTTTCCCAAACCTCATGGTTCGGAGGAGGAGAGGAGATGGCTTTCGCTGGACGTGAGACGAGCCCTGGCCTTCTACATCGAGCGGCAGAGTGGTGCTGAGGGAGCTCACCGGTAACTCTGACCAACCTCCAAAAGTATTGCCTCTTAGTCACCTATAGTGGAATGGAAATGAGCAATCACTCGAAGAAAACAAGGTTACTTACCAGTAACTGTTATTCTTCAAGATGTGTTGCTCATCTCCATTCCACAACCCACCCACCCTTGTCCCCGCTGCCAGAGTTGGCAGAAAGAAGGGACTGAGGGGGCATAGGGCCGGCAGTGCCTCATATACCACGGCATGTGCGCAGGGCTCCAGGGGGCGCCGGAACCGGTCCTATGGGATCTGTTAAGGGGAAAAAAGGTTCCAGGAACTGTGCACGGAGGCGTGCACACACCTATAGCGGAATGGACAGGAGCAACACATCTCGAAGAACATCAGTTACTAGTAAATAACCTTATTTTTCTAGCTCTGTCAGGGCACTCATTCTTCCCTTCTTGTTTTTCGTTGTTGTTGACTACAGCAGAAGTGGAAGCAATAGGTTGGACTACACAGAGGATAGGCCTGGGGCAAATGCTGACCTGTGGAAGATGTCAGTTCAGTAGTGCCATTGGGCTTTTTGTCCAAGTTTTGCTGGCATTTGCACCAATAACTACCTCTGGACTAACAGTGCATGATTCAATGTGTATGGGTCAAGCTGCCTTTACCTTCTGTGTTCTTTTCATAAAATCCACTTTGTGTGAAATTCACCCCATGGGAAGCCCTATGTACCCACACAGAGCTAACGTGGTTCATGTGGTCTTGTTCTGGGTGAACATCACTCTCTCTTAATGGTGTGACTGTAGTTAAATATATTGCCGGTGATTCCACAATAAGGCCTTGAGTTAGCCGGGTGCTTAACCATGTGTCTTAATTTAAGCAAGTGAACAGTCCCATTGATTTCAGTGGCACTACTCAAGTGCCTAAAGTTAAGTATGTGCTTAAATGCTTTGCTGGATCAGGGCATAAATATCTATTTTAGGAGGCTTACTCTGTGCATGGATACATACGATTCCTGTGGGACAGGAGATGATAGGCTGGTTCTGCACTGACTACATCCTCTTTCAACCCCACAGCAGTTATGGGGGGCTGCATGAGATGCAGATCTGAGCAGAATTTGGGCCTGTAACTCTAATATAATAAACATAATATAAACATCATGAAGCTTAGTACTGGTAGCACATGGGAGAAAAATCTTCCTAAATTTGAGAGAGGTTTTGGAGGGGTGGGGGCAGGTTTCCTAGGCAGTTTATAAAATTGATTTACTGGGAATACATTGCCTTTTTACAAGCACATTTGCAGGTTAACAATCGGTTTAAAAAAAAATGCTCACTGTGCCTAATATTTTTAAAGTGTGTAATAAAAATGTGTTTTATGTAAAAGAGCAAGGGAGTGTGTATGTGCCTGTCAGATTTGGATGAGCCAAAATGTTCATCATAATTTTTAGCACAGGGTATCAGTATGTACAAATGACAGTTTTATACGTAACAAATGTGGCCTGAGTCTGCTTCCACTGAAGTCTCTGGGAATATCATTGTTCATTTCTGTAGAAGCAACTTTGGCTACATCTATATTTTAGATCACAATTTTTAAGCCCTCTCCCTTAATGAGGCTCCATGCAAGACCAGGGGACTGCCTACACACAGAGCTTATTACAGGAGCAGGGCTTTCGTTAGCAGGAGAGGAATTGCAGAAAGAAAATCTCAATACCCCAGCCATGTTTTTGGACCTGATCCTACAAACTTGCAGGCCCTGGTTCAGCAAAGCACTTTAGCGTATCAGTGCGTAAATAACCATGTCAGAATCCAGCCAACTCTCATGATTTTATTGTGTCTCTCTCAGTATTTGGTGCTTTTCTTAAAGGCCCCGCTCCTAGACTCCTGTGATCATGAGAGAAATTCTGCTTTCTTTAAAAAACAGAAAAGAAAAAGAAAGGAATTTTCTAGCTCTTATGGTTGCTGAGAAAAACATGACCTGAGCGCATCCTAATGGCTCAAAAACCGGAAGGCAAAGAAAAAGTACCCCAAATTTTCTATTTTTTAAAATATCTCATGATTTTCAATTATGATTTCATGATTTTTTTTAGTGCCTGACTCCAAATTTTTGAAAGCTTGGGGTCAGCAATACTGACGTGCTTAATTGCTTTGTTGACTTGGGATCTTACTACTAAATGTGGTGCCTACCAGTAGACCCAGTGGTAATCAGTGACATGCTCATGATGGACAGGAGTCAGTTATGTACGGAAGAGGGCCCCAAAAAATTGTTGGGACAACTCATGGTAGTTAGTGTTACTCCGGTTATCAACAGGTTGCAGGATCATGCCCTATCAATACTAACTATACGTGAGCAAACAGGGCCAGATTTTATTTCTTGGAATAAATTATTATCCACAATTAGTTCAGAAGTATTTTTTTTAAATGGAAATTCACTCACCCAAACCAGTGTGATGGGAATGCTAACCATATGACAGGAGAACACAGCAGCTATGAAATTACAAACCCAGGCCCTCATTGTGGTGGTGATAGGGGACAACCCTTTTCCTACTTTTTGTCTCAATCTCCTTTAACTTTGTCTTAGGTATGTATATAAGAGGTCATTGCCAAGTGTGATGATTCTCAGGACACCCAGCGCTCTAAATCACCTTATTAACCACTGCTTCCAGTTACAGGCAGTTTTTCTAGTGGTAGCTGGGTGTCAGCTCCCTGATTCTGCCAGCCCTTCAGCCACTCAAGCATTCTCCTCTGAGTTTATGCCAGCCACTCCTTTGCCTTGCAGGTTAACAATAGGTGCACACCAATCCCTGAATCCCTTTAAATCGTTCCCATGTGATACCGAGCCCCTAACACTGGGTACTCACAGAAATTCCAGATTCTCTCATCCAAAGGTGTAGGGTGCCCTAATTGACCAGTTCTACCTTAAATCACTGCTCCTGTACACCACACAGCACTTGTGAGCATTTATAAGAAAACAAAGGAATGTTTATTTAAGAAAGAATAAAGATTTAACTAGAAATGAGAGAAAGTGGTGGAAACAAAGTGGTGCAATCCAAAACAAAATCATTAAACACAAACCTGGGTGTACACTTCTTGATAGTCACCTTTCCTATCTAATGAAGTAGGTTTTCCTGCAAAGATCAGTCTGTTGCAGAGCTGGCAGGTTTCTCAAGAACCAGGATACAAACATTCATAAAAGCACCCCTCTCTGCTAGGAGTTTTCTTCTGTGAATGGATCCAGAGTGCCTTTCCCCTACATTCTGTCATACTAAAGGCTAGTCTACACTTAAAACTTACAGTGGCACAGCTCTATCGGTACACTTGCGCTCTGTAAGAGCGCTTGTGTAACCGCGTTATGTTGACGGGAGAGAGCTCTCCCACCGACGTAATAAAACCACCTAAACGAGTGGCAGTAGCTGTGTCGGTGGGCCAGCGTCTCCCGCCAACATAGCGCTATTCACACAAGCACTTGTTCTGGCAAAGCTTATGTCACTCAGAGGTGTGTTTTTCACACCCCCGAGCGACCAAAGTTTTGCCAGCATCAGTGCTAGTGTAGACAAGGCCTAAACCAGCCTTCTAGTCACAGGCTGGATGAACCCCTCCCTTCTTGTAGAAAGGAAGTGGTTTTGATTGTTTGTCATGATCTCTGATGGAGTTCTATTGACTGTGGCAAGGGTAGAGAATAGAACTTTGCACTAATTCCATCTTCCTTGAATGGGCCATTACTGAGACACATTACTCCACTGCCTAATTTCTAATCCAAGTTTGTAAAGCATACTTTCAGTATAGTTACATTATTCCTTATATATTATCCGTACATGCCTCTCGTAATGATTATGAATCTTATCAAGTTACCCGCTTTCTGTAGATACCTTTCCTGCTACGCTTTATGGATAAATATCCTGTAAATTTGGTGTAGTGAGTTTGTCAGGTCTCTGGTGATGATTTTTTTTGCAAAGAACAGGAGACCTTTTGCCAATGAGTTTGTGTCACACTATGGTATTTTTCACCATATTAAAATTTGAATACTTTCCCTTAGTATCGCATTAAAAAAACCTCAACCAATCAACAAAAACAAACTCTTACCCCCCCCCCCTGAAAAAAACAAACAAAAAAAAACCCTAAGAGGGATCTAAGGGAGAAATCTATTTCCTTTCCTTTATTTTAAGTCAACTGTTGGACACTTTTCAAGAGTACTAATTGTCACCCCTGGAGACGCAAATCCTTTTATTCTCATAGTAGGCACAGGTGGTAACACAAGCAGTGCAAAATTCTCTGTGGGAATTATTGCACTTCCTTTCTCCCATCTTTTGTCTGTCTTATCTACATAGGCCCTGATCCTGCAAAGACTTACATTCTTAACTTTAAGCAGCTGAGTATTCCTTTTAGCTTTATAGAACTAGTCAGATGCTTACCGTTTTGTTTGCAGGATCAGGGCCCCATAGCTGTAAGTTCTTTGGGGCTGTCTTCAACTATGTGTTCGTACAACTCTTAACATGATGGAGCCTTCATCTCTGCTGGGTCTTCTAGCCGCTACTGTAATACCAATACCAATTATAATGTTAATGTGCTTCAGTCCTGACCAACAGGGACCATCTCTACCAGTAAGATGACAGTTTATTCTCTAATCCATCCAGTGCATGGCCTTTCTGCTAACAAGGGAACCAGCTGGTGCAAGTAGGGATGGAAATCTGTTTCCATTTTGAAATGAATTTTCTTCCACTGCATCCATACTGGTTTGTTATGGTAGGATTGTTTACAATGTTAGATAGCTGCCAGTAGTTTTTTTAAAATAAGAAAAAGAGGGAACTGACATAAATAATCACATAGACTTGGCAAACAAGGGTGTGTAAAACATTGTGCCTACCAACCTTGATGTGTCCCTTTAAGAATAGAGTGTAGCACAAATTCCGGATGTGAACTGTACATATGGGTCTTTTTAAATTACAAAAACAACCCAATATCACAAAGACTTTATGAACAGATCTTAGAGAACCTTGAATTATTGTGGTGCAAATACTCAGGTCAAATTGGGTACATGGTTTTCCCTGGGAGCAAAGAGAAAACAAGCTTCCCAGTTGACATTAAGCAAGTGTTTTTGAAATAAATCCCCCAGCCTTCAGGCTAATGAAATTCTCCAGAGAATAACAAACATACTCACTACTAACCTGAATGGATGAGAAGCAGTCCTTCAACTGAAGCAGAGCACGGGAGGGGAATTAAGATCCTTTTGTTAAAGTAACAGTATTGCCAATCCCAAATGTTAAAAAATCATGAGTCAGGCTCACCAAAAATCATGCAATTGGCTTTAAAATAATGAGATTATGTAAAAATAATAGATTTGGCTCATTTTTTAAAATTTGCCTTCTGGTTTTTGAGGCTTTAGTATGCATTGGAGCTTCTACATTTTGAAGCTTCTTCCACAGCCACGAGGGTTTCTACTTACTTTTTCTTTAAGAATGAAGGCTGAAATAATCACATATCCATTGGACTCTAGGAGCTGGGGCTTTAAGGAAAACGATAATTATCCCAAAAGTCATGACAAAATCATGAGTTGGTAACACTGATATTAGTAAATGAGCATGGGTCTGGAGTTGTCCTTACTATTTTTGTGAGCACCTACAAAACCAATTATGGGCTTACCCTACTCCAAAATCTGACTGGATCCTGTCCACCTGATGGCACCACTATGTCCAGTGACAGCCTGGGGAGTCTGAGGAAAAGCAGCAAGATGGCTATCTGCAGCACCCTCAAAATTAATGGACTTATTTATTTTATGTTAGAAGTGTTGGAAGCTTCGGATGAAGCAGGATCTTTAGGCCACCATCATCCTTCTGCACCTGGAGAAGTGAAGGTCAGCTGCTTGTGGTAGAAGCTGTTCACTGGTATCATAAAATAATGGGGGTCCGGGTCCTGCTCTTCAGCATGACAGAAACACAAATACTGCTAATAATTTTCCAAATAAATCTGAGCTGTCTGCAATGACAACTATGAGGTGGCCAGGATGGGGAAGGGAAAAGGAAGAGGAGAAGGCTGTGTGGACCCTGATTGGTGGCTGGATTTGGCCTACCCAGGCCCCGGCCTGCGGGGGCACCAGTCTGGCCTTTCAGATGTGCCCCCTGCACGTCGTGAAGGACCAGCCCGGTGCCTCCCCCAGGCCGGGGGTTGAGGTAGCCTCTCCTGAGCCGACCCCAGGCTGTGGGGTTGGAGCGGGAGAGGCGGATGCCACGTGGTGGGTAAGTGCGGGGAGGGGGGTGGCAGAGCCCGGTCAAAGCTGCAATGAGCCACAGAAAGTCCCCAAGCAGGAAGGGTGGGAGGTAAGTGGCGGGTCCTCCCTCCACACAGGTACAGAGACCCCCCCCCTTCCCAGGGCAGCTGGGGAGCAGCACCATCCGGTGGGAGCCAGGGACCCCTCCTGCCTTGCGCAGGGCCGGGGAGTGCAAATGTAGGCTTAGCCTCAGAGTGCCAGAGACCCACTGCCAAATTCTGTACACTTCACACACATAAAGCTCAATTATTCAATTAGGAAAAACAAAAACAAAAAAAAAAGCCCAAAGCAAACAAACAAAACCCTCTTGGATCACAAAATGTACTCTGATCACTTATTCTAAGAACTGCAGTTTGGTTTTAATTATTTGTTTCACTTCATGTTATACTAGTGAATGTACAGTAGAATATACTAAGTAATGAAGTCTAAGTTGTGTGAGACCTCTTTCTGCAATGAAATCCTTGCTGGGGAACAGCCTGAGACTGCAATGATTTTTGTGAGAATGTTTGATTTTGTCAATTACGGAGGTTCTACTACTTCACTTTCACCATTTCCAGAGCAGCGCTGAGGCAAACTTTTAAGGTGAGAGAAGAAAAGACTATTTTTCAAACAAAACCAAACCTCCAGTGTGATACTTTGGAGTTCCCCTAGGGCCGGAAGGCATTCAGTCAACACGTGCCTTGCAATTCTGGGTGCTTTAAATGCTATGCAGCTGTGGTTCACAGCCTTGACACCAAGAGCCAGCATACGAGCAAGAAGGTCTCACCCTGGCTTCTACCACCGTTACTCTTTCGGGTAGACTCCACGAGCCTTCCAGCCCTGAGTTCTCCCCAAAAATGTTATCTGCAGTAACATGCTCAGTACCTGTCACTGTAACACTCAAAAAACCTAGTCAAGTTTGCTGGTCCTTTAAAGAGACAATACACAGCAACCTGTTAGCTTAACTGCAATTAACACACTCTTCACTTTGACACACAACACTGAGTTGGGTTATAGTAAAAGTAAAACAAGTTTAGTAACAATAGAATACAGATTTAGATGATACCATGTAGAAAGGATAGGTACAGAAATGGTTTAAAAAGGAAAAGTAAAAATACGCTTCTAAGACTAAAATCTAATTTAACAAACTCATGTCGTTTGTTCAAAGTAGTTTTCTCACCAAAGTCACTCTTCCAGCATGGCTGGGGAATCTTTAGCCAGGATCCAACATAGAGCCCAAGTCGCTTGGTTCTTTGTCGTCTCAGGGAAAGGATGACAAAATGGCTTTTTGCCTTCGCTTATATTTTCTCAAAGTTCATTGATGCTGTTAAAGGAGACAGGAAGGCTTCCTGGGGGTGCAGTCTCCATCCCCCGTGGAGTGTTCCGTGGTTATTTTCCCTCGCTTGCCTGATGGATTTGTTTACCTTGCATGTAAATGTGCTTTTTCATTGTCGTTGGTCAAACTATCTGCTAGACACATTTGAGCAACGTATGTCCAGCACATCTGTATTGTTTTCTGCATGTTAGCCATACATACATCACACAAGATCAGTGAGTTACTAGTTTTCCAATGATATATTACAAGACATCTTTTAAATAAAGATCATGACAGTGTGTGGGGTGCACTGACTTGGTAGCCAGCTGAGACTTACTGCTACAGGCGAGGGAGTCCCTCATCCCCTGGCATTCGGGTGCTCTTAGAGGCACACCAACTTGTCTGTAGATCCAGTTCCCTAGAACTTGCCATCATCACATCAGAAGCAACACCGACTTTGGATGATGAATGTTTCCTACCATATTGAACTTCTTCAACCAATCAGGAGGAACTCTTATCTGATATCTTAATTTGTGGATCTTTCTTGTTTCACAGTTGCTGACCTCATGCATGATGCCGGGACCTCTGAACACACTTGTCCTCACTGATAGAAATAGGATTGTTTTCTGAGTAAGCAGGACTGGGTCCTGTGTCGCTTTCTTGTGTTATTTTAATGTGCATCAATAGAAATGTGATGACTGCCCTTTTGGCTGGGGACCTCCCAAGTGAAAATCAATAGACTCTGTAATTTGAGAGCCTACCTTAAACTGAGAGCTATAAAAGACCCCTATCCGCTGTAGATCAGGCACTGCAGGGAATATGTAATACACACTGACTAGTGGGTTACAATAACAAAAAGGTAATGTTTTTTAGAACGTACCATTACTCTTTCCCTGTGTATTATAAAGCAGTAAAAGTATATGTTATTACAGCCCCTCAAGCTAGAAAGTTATAAACAGCCCCTATAAATAGCTCCCCTTCTCCCTCTCTGTTCCCCACCCCTACACTTGGCCTAGCAGCATGGACTAGAGAAGCAAACTCAGAGCAACCCAACCCTATTCCTGTTTCCGGCAGAATTGCTGTGTGACCACAAGCAGGCCTCTTAAGACCTCTGTTTCTGAGCCTACATGGGCCGGGGGGGACACCAGGAGTCCCTTGCTTCCCCACAGGCTTTTAGGGGGTTGTTTGATAGTCGTGTTGAAGAGTACTGTAGGTTCACCGTAGCCTGGGTGAGTTCCCCATGGGAAATTCATTTGTTTTGTTCTCTTGTGGCTAATGTCTTGTTGCGGTTGGGTTTGGCAAATGCTGAATCTCCTGAGATACCCGGAGTTTAGAAGAGACAGGGCCAAATCAAAACACTGCACAGGCCTGCCTGCTTGCCCGCCTCCTGGGGTGCTGGGTGGCGGGGGTGCGAAGTGCTCTGGGGAGAGGAGACAGAAGTAGGAAGGGGATTGGTGACTTGCCACCGATTGCTCGTGTTAGCGTTTATGATGGCGTTGCCTGGCAGGGTCACGTGGAGAGCAGTATAATTTCTTGTTGGTGGGGCTGTCACACCTGACGCTTCCCCACACCCGCCCTGGGGGATGGCCGCAAACTACAGGCTGCGGGGAGGAAAGTGCGTCCCGGCCGGGCAGAGAGACTGGGGGCCGGGGGAGGAGGAGGAGGAGGCGGGGCTCTAGGGAGGAATCTCCCCGGCCCCCGCCGGGCCGCTCTGTGGTGCGTGAGGCTTGCCGCCCACTGTGAAACTGGCAAGGGCGGGGAGCGGGCCGCGGGGCTCGCTCGGTGTCTGGGGAGGAGGCTGCGATCGCAGAGGCTCCCCGGCGTGTGTCTGAGAAGCAAAGAGCCGCTCCGCCCCCTCCCTGCTGCTGGCTGGGCTGTCTCTGAGCTGCTGCTGCTGCTGCAAGCGGAGTGGGACTGGGAGCTGGGGAGGCACCCGAATTAGCTGCCTGGGGCACCCGGGGAGAGGGGCAGGGGGGGAGAGGGTCACGTGCCGCTTCTCCTGGCGGGACAGCAACGTGAAACCCCCATCAAGAGTGATCATAAAAAAGCAGCAGGGCAGGCGGCTCCTTGCACAGCCGCTTTCTTCTCGCAGGCCGCCCGGCCGATTTAGCCCTCGCCTTTTAAATCAGCCGCCAGCCAGTGGATGTAGCAGGACCCCACCCCACCCCACTTCCCCCGGGTCCCCCCACCCGCCCCGCCCGGCCGCGCCGCGCCGCTCACTCCTGGGCACCGCCGATGGCATTGTTCGGGGCGGCGGCGCGTGTGTCTGTGCGCGCAGCGCTGCCAAGCGGAGTGGGAAAGGAGGCTGCGGGGCCGGGCGGATCTCTTGCCCCGTCCGTCGGGGGGCGGGCGAGCGGGCTGGACAGGGAGGCTGGGGGGGGGGGGGGGACGAGGGCGTGCCCGCTCTTGCAGGGGGTGGCCGCAATCTGGCTGAGTCGCTGGTGTGTCCTCGGATGCCTCCCGGAGCCCTGGGCGAATGGCTGAAGCCAGCCCCGCCGCCCCCTCGTCTCTAGCTGCACCGGGGGCTGCGTTTCCTGCCTGCCCCCGGCCCCTTCCCTAACGAAATAACCCCCTCGGCGAAGGCGCTCACTCCAGCCAGCTGCGCTTTCTGTCTGTCGCCAGCCTTCCCTCCCGAGGAGGGGCCGGGAGGAGGAGGGGGAGAGACAGATGTGTTAGGGCTTTTCATCTGGCCGATGCTGCTTGCCGGGAGTGAAGCGATCGCTGGAAGGGCAAGGCAAGGAGCCGGAGCTTAGGGGGAGGCAAACATTGCAATTGGGGGGGAGGAGCGGGTAGTTTCCGGATGTTTCCTGCCTTCGGGCCGGGTGAGGCTTTAAAAATGGGCTTAGTCTATTAGAGGAGAGGAGGGGCAGTGGGCAGGGGTGGTAAAACGGTGTCTGAAATGCCAGCTGATCAGTTGGCGTGTGCCTGTGTTATCCGTGTAAGTGGATTCTGCCTCCCCCCCAACGCTAATACGTAGTACCCAGAGGGGTGCTTGTTTCCCTTTTTTCTCATTGAGGGAGTTGCAAAAAGGGGCAGCTGCTTTCAGAAAAAAGGGGAACTTGGAGATAGCGAATCGATTTTTATCTTTTATTTTCCCCATTTCTTTGTATTTCTAGTATGAAACGATCCGGAAGCATGTCACCCCCGACTTGCACCCCTCAACTCTAGTTCTATACCCAGGCTAAAAGGATGCTTTGATTGATTTCATAATTCGCCGCTGTGTCTAACCCTTGCTGCATGTCATTCACTGCAGGCAGAAAGCTCTGTCACAGTTGTGCTTCCTGATTGTCGCCGCCTGCCTGCAAACCACTGAACGTTTTCCACTTGATATCATCATGCAGAAAGAGAGAAACCAGACGCAATGAGAGATTCAGGTAATAATCCAAAAATACGCTTGCTATCGGTAACGATTCGTGCTCGTGTCTGTTGAATATTGCAATGCACGGAGATGGTATTGAACTCTGTTTGCGTGATGTCTGTGATTGCATCAACATTGTTTTTAAGTGAGGTTTGCTGAGCTGTATAGTACCTTAGCAAAAAATCCTGATAACTTTAGAGACGGATCCCTTTTTCGTCCCCCTCTCCCCCCATAATGCCAGTTAGGGGAGAAAATATCCAATAATTCAAAACCATCATTAGTACTAAAACGTTTTGATGGGTTTTAAAATTTTTTTTAAATGAGCAACAAAGAATAAAGGGTTACACATATTAATAGTAACAGAATTTGGCTTTGTTCTTCTTGAATTAGAAACTGCCTCTTCGGAAAGGTAGCATTGCAAAAATTTACAAATATGATTTACAAATGTTACCAATGACTGTCACCAAAGTGCTTTGTTTCAACATGCAATTTGTTGGAGTGACTTTCCTTGGAAGTAATTTACTGTTTGCCTTTAAAAAGAAATTAAACTGTGGTTTTGCTTAAAACACAGTGATAGATTTGTATGCAGTAAGTTGTTCTTGGGGAAGGTATTACGTGTGTGTGGAATATGTGGCAAAAAAAAGAGAACAAAGAAAGCAGGCTTTTGATAAGGTCCCCGTAATTCAACTATTAAATGCTGAAATTTGTCAGCTCCTTGGTTCCTCAGTAAATCTCTTCTCCCTTTCAGAAATATGGCCCATTTTCTGCTTTGCCCCTCTTCAAAGAAGTACAGTAATTCTATTCTGATTGAATTAAAAGTATTTGTAACCTTCAGACTTTGGATATATACACAGGGCTTCCTTTTAACCTGTATGTGTCGAGGTTGGGGGTGACAGGCCTTTCTGAAGTGCCCCTTGAGACTGAAATAACGTATAACTCATGGGACAATGATAAAAAATCTTCTCTGTTCTGCTTTTAAAAACGCTATTCTTAGCATTGTAATTATGTTTCTGTTAATTGAATGAGAGGGAAAATGTAAAAGGAACCACTGCTGAGGACTGCAGAGTTATAACAGTTTTATATTGTTGCCGTTCATAGGATTTACAACATCGTCAGGCCATAGATCTGTGGAAAATTTCCCCCCTGCATACATACTTTCATTTACAATAAAAGTAAAGAACTCACGGAAGAGTTCAGTGCTTCCCCTGTAGTCTGTCAGTTTTCAAAGATGACACTTGTACAGCTGGCAAGAAAATGAGGATGAAGGAAAATGAGGACAGTTATTTTGTACAGGAAAAGTTGTTTTGGCCACACCTGACAAAAGCACAGTATCCAAGTCACATAGTCTCCCTGGAAGCATTGGCCAATGCTTTGGAATGTCCAGTTTAGGTATCCTGATGCCATTGAGGATAATAAATAGTTCAGTCTGTGTATTGTGTGTGTAAATTATATGTATAATGTAATAACACAGAACAGGTTGCTCATCATAAGAGGAGCCATGGCTTAGCGAACTGAGTGTGGAGCTGGGAGGCAGGTACTTCTACATTCTAATTCTGGCTCTGACATGGACTCATATGTGGTCAACATTGCTAGCTTCTCTGCCTCTCAGTTTTCCTATGCCTGCACCTGGAAGTGCTCTTCATGTAGAACCCTCACTGGGAATTCTTCATAGAGTTTCACCAGGATATTTCATAAGCCCTGATCTGATGGACCTTTTAGCATGTGGTTAATTTTCCCTGGGTGAATAGTCCCATTGAAGTCACGGAGATACAAACATGTAAAATTGATCTTGTGCATAAGTATTTTCAGGGGTCAAGACCATAGACTACAAGTCTTTGGGGGGCATGGGCTGTGTCAATTTCTGTACTTGTGCAGTGCTGAGCACAATGGAGCCTTGATACTGATTAAGGTCTCTGGCACTACTGTAATAATAACCATTAAATAACAATAGAGAGTGATCTCAGGATTGGGCCCTCCATCTGTGAAATGGGGATAATTGACATTTATTTAAAAACAAACAAGCAAAAACATTTCTTTGTTTAGCAGCCAACTTGAGTAAGGGGTGCAGAGTTTTGTGGAGAACATGGGGAGTATATTAAAAAATGTGGGATCCCAGCACATCTCAAATTCTGTACTGTTTTTAAGATTCTACCTCTGGCTGCTGGTGTTGTGTGGGTTGGAGGCTAGATCTGACCTAGACCTTTCCCCCTCCACTGTATATAGAGCCTCTACAGAAATTCCACAGCTGTTTTTGAACCTATCAAGAGTTGCCTGTCGGCTTTGCTGATGCCATTTTCTGTACAAATAGCTGTTCTGCTGCTCAGCTCTGTGAAGAGGAGAGCGAAAACCTTTGAAACTGATGTGGCTGTGTTGCACAGTCTGACCAGGAAAACAGCAATAACAAAACCGTCTCAGCTTTCATCTTCTTAAGTTAATTATCTAGGATCTAGCTACGTTTTAAACAGGTACCCCACTGGCTGCACAGAACTGAAGGCAAGCAGTAACAGTCCTATGGGGTGAAAATTCCATCCGTGGGTCAGGTATACAGGTTGGGGTCAGGTCCAAACAGTCCCAAAAGGGCCAGAGAGCCATAGAAGATATAGACACAAGGAAGGGTCCATGCTGAATGTTTTGTGAGGAATTTAGAATCCGGTCTCACTAGAGTTACTTGAGGTGGAGTAACAGAGAGCTGATGTGGCATAGAAAAGAAATGGCTTATAAATCCTCAATAGGGAACAGCAGGGGGGAGGGGGGAAGCTAAGTTTCTGGGATGAGATCAGCTCCCTGCCTAAAATGTCTGAGGAACTGACAATAAAAAATTATTATTAATTATAGAGCAGCAGTAGCGACTTTCATAGTTAAATCTGAGTAATAATACTTAGCCCCTGACATGGCCCTTTTCCTCTTCAAAGTACTGTATAGATGTTAATGAATTTGTAATCTGTCCCTTCCTGCCAGCCACCCCAGGGTCATTAAAATAGCCGACGAGAAATCGTAAGAGGTATAGAATTAATTTGAAAAGCATGTTACGTGGTGCAGAGACCTTCTTGGGGAAGAGGCTGTTATAATGTTCACTCACTGGAAGATAATTACAGGCCATGGAATCTTCATCAGCCCATCTGATCACAATTTTCATCTAAACCGGGTTTTTAAATAGAGTTCAATTTCCTAAGATTTTTGGGAAAGGTGGCATCGCAATCTTGAACCGACATTCCCAATTTAGGCCTTATTATTTTGGATGCGCAAGGAAAAGTGTTTGTGCAAAAAAGTGCATGTATAAGTTGGGGTTGGATTTGTGCAAAGGTATTTGTATGTGCCAACCCATGTGTGCATCAGGTGCTTTGTACACCCAACTTGTCCGCATGGATGCTGACAAATGTTGGCCCCTTTGATTTCAGTGGCAATCGGGGGTGAACTGGGAAGACAGGGTTATGCTCCAAATGTTCTCTCAAAGTTGGAGATGTGGGAGAACACTGTTTCCCAGCTGCCCTCCCAGCATTATCTTAGGCCAGGTCTACACTAGAAACGTTCGCTGGTGTGGCAATATCAGGTAGGGGTGTGATTTTTTTTTTTTTGGTGACATTTCTATATTGACAAAAGCCCTACTGGAGACACAGTAATCCTGCCATAAAAGTGCTTTTGCTGGTATGCCTTACTTTGCTTGGGGAGCTGGTATAATATACTGACAGAAGGACTTTTTCCCTAGGATCAGGTGTGCCTGCACTCAGAGGACTTGCCAGTAGGCCTATACTTGGTAGATAGGCTGGCAAACCTTTTCAAGTTTAGACCTAGCCTTAGGCTAAGCTAAATGTGAGGGATTCTTTCAGACATGAGGGTAGGAAATAAGTGTGCTGGGACCCTAAAAGCAAACCTGGAGTGTGCATGCAACGACTGGTTATGGTGTGTTACACTCCTCTGTCTGTACTCTGGTTCACAGAAGATCCAAGTTTGTTTCAGCCCTAGCTACAGAGCCTGGTTCTTTAAACTCAGACTTTTAGCTTTGGAGGTAGGCCTCTGGTTCAGTCACTGCTGTCAAGATAGCAGCTGTCCCACAAGTGGAACTCATCTGGGATTCAAACGGCTGAGAGCCCCTACTTATGTGACCGATGCCATCTTGAGCTAAAGAGTTAGACTGTCAAGCTGGAAGTGGCTCATATCATCTGTGGATTGGGCACAGCGAGAGGACACAACACACTGACCAATGGGTCACATGGATATGCATGCGGGGGATTTGGGAAGCGTTTGGTATCTCATGGAAGGTGGGACAACTGCTGCTTTATTTCGCTTTTTTATTGTGTACTAAGACCATGGATACCATAATCTAGTGTATTGATATTATACACAGAAACTGCCATGGTGGATCAGACCAGCGTTTTAGGTAGTCATTTCCCTGATGGTGGCTATTACCAAATGCATCAGAGGAAAGTGCAAGAAATCCTGAAGTAGGCAGTCATGGAATAACTTTCCCATGGGGAAAACTTCTTCCTAAACCTTATCTATAAGAGACTGGCTTATGCTTTGAAATCTGAACTTTTCTCTCCCTTCCAAAACTCTTGCTGTTTTTAATTCTTGTTATTGTAACTCAATGTTCTTGTTAGCATTATAAATAAATGCAGTGCTATTAATACCATGTTGTTCTACACAGTACATTCTACACAGAGCTGTGTGAGTCTGATAGCAAAACAGCAAACTGCGCAGTGCTCTGATCAAGTTATTCCTCCGTAATTGAACTTAAAAACTATTACAAACCATAAAACTGTGGCAAGGATAGAGTGCCTGGAATGTTCAGTAGGATTCCATTGGCTGAAAGCAAGACAATGATTTACTCAGCAATCCCAGTGGTTGCAGGCTCTGCTCGCAGATGATGAGGCATGATGGGAATTAAGTGTGCTTTGCTGGGCAAAAGAACTTATATAGAGTGCACCAATTGGTGACTACACCTGTTAGATAATAAGGTAATAATGTTAGTTTAAAAAAAATCACTTAAAATTATATTCTGAACAGCGACTGCTAAATTTTATCCTTTTAAAAAAAAAAAAAAAAAGTTATAGGGTGCATATTCCATCAGATGCTGGGTCTTTTGCCAGCTCAGATCAGCTGCAAATAAAATGAGTTAGGTTGTTGCTGCTGCCTCTTTTCACTTTTAAGGTAGTATGGCCTAAATGTTGCAGCTCTGGAGGCCATGCTGGCAGCTGACCTGACATTCTAGGTCCACCATTTCATTTACTTTTAAAAACCAATATAACATTTTTATTCAGAATAAATGCACGCACCCATAACATTTGCTTGTACTTGTATTTTCCATGATATATGAATAGAAATTGCTTGTTGGCTGAGTTCTCCAGCAGCAAAAGACTGCAGTTGATCAGCTTTATCCTGGCCTACAGTTAAAGGGAAGAATTATATTTAAACAAGTCTAAATATGGAAGGTAGCACGGTGCAGTGGTTTGAATAAAGGGACTGCTTCTTGGGACATTTGGATTTCACTCCTTATGAGGTCCCACTCTAATCTTGGGCAAGGCACTTCAATCTTTCCATATTTGTAAATGGACTAATGATATCTACTCCTGTTTGTAAAGTGATAGGAGATGCTCCACTACAGGTGTTATAAAGCTGCAACCTCTCATTATGTTTTTAAAATCTGAATTTTGAATATCAGTCTGCTATTATTGATTTAAATACAATTGATTTTTATCAATCTTGGCTTACTCATTAGAAAAACAATAGTATTTCTGGATATGAAAATAAAGTTAAAGGATAATTAAAATACCTCTTTCTACATTACAATGAAAGAAAAAGAGTATCATTCACAGGCATTTGCTATGTGTACCAATCACCCTGGGTGCACAGTATGCTAGTTATTCCACACATTAATGATGAAATTATGAGTTTATAATTACATTACATTTAAATTACGCTAGAAAACCTACATTACAAGAACATTCAATTACAAAGTCACACACTCAAAAGTTGGGAAATGCCAGAATTAAGGTCTCTGTGCAATCTTAATTCAGCCCCTTTGTGCATTCTGACATCATTTTTAGTTACATGATCATACATTTTTTCCTACGGAGCTCCTGCCTTATTCAGTGAATGAGTAGTTATTTAACATTTCTTTTTATCCTCTACATTTAATGTGTGGGCCCAAACCTTATTTATGCCACACCAGGCACTGAATACAAAATTATGAATAACCTTATGGATTTTGTTATGGGACTTTCACCATAGTAAATGCATGCTTCAGAAACATTGATAAATTCATCATAACAACACTTCTGTGAGAATAAGTGGTATTATTTATTGCCCCCATTTTTACAGCTAGGGATTAAGGCTAAAATTTTTAAGAGTTCACTGGTTTTGGTTACCCAAGTTAAGATGCCTATAGCCTGACTTTTTCAGAATACTTAGCATTATATAGCATGTCGTATGTTTTGAAGTACAGCTCCAAGTGACTTCAGTTGCAGCTGTGAGCATTCAGCATTTTGGCAAATCTGGTCTAAGTGTCTCAGATTGGAGTCCTAGAAATGAGGAACACACAATTTAGTGAGCACTTGTGAAAATTTTTGTTTAAGTGTCTTAAACATAGGAAGTGTGTGGCAAAGGCAGGAACAGCTTCCGATTCTTAGGGTGACATTCTAGGAGACCATCCTTTCTTTTCCTGCATTTCCTTGCCACATTCGCTCCGTGACTTCAAGAAATGAAGGTGGAGGTCTGACAGATAACAACAGCCTCTTTTTACTGCACAATCCTTATTCATCCCCAGAATAGGCCCAGCCTGTGGAAAAAATAGTTTATGATCATATAATAAAAGACTGCATCAGAATGCATACACACAAAGAGGTGAATTAAAGTTGCACAGGAAACCTGAATTCTGGTATTTCCCACCTTTGAATGCTTGATTCTGCGACCTTAGCATTCTTCTAACATAGGGTTTTGGGAGTTTTTTTGTATGTCATTTCCTAATTAACTCCCCGTCCCTCCCCCCACCCTCCAACCTGGAAAAAATAATATTCCGTCATGTGGAGCCCCAGGTTGGGTCATCACCAGGGTTCAGACCTTTTAGATTCATATCACAGACCACTGCCACATGTGAGATAATGGAGTAACAGGTGGCAGTAGTAGGTTGTTATCTTCTATGTGGAGCAGTCACTAGAAACGGGTGATAAGAGAGACACTTGACCAGTGGGTTTCACAGCTGTTTGCTGACAGCATATGAAAGTTGAAATTCAGGAACCTGGGGTTCCATTCCAGGCTCTGAAGGGGGGTGTTCAGTGAGTATAGTGACTTCTGCCTCTGTCTCCCTCTGCTTCTGTCCCCCACTCACTCTGTTACAATCCAATCCGCCAACAACAGCTACATCCCCTGCTCCTATCCACGTTCCCCTCAGCCTCCTCTGCTCATCCCCACCTTTCCACCCCCATCTGCATTCCATTACGGTAGCTTCCCTCTCTTAATGGCACAGTAGAGAGAGACTCCCTGCTGTGTTCCAACATCTGCTGTCACAGTAGTCTGCAGCAACTGGGAAAGTCCTGCTCAGCCACTGCAGCCTCAGGATGGAACATGGTCAGTTGCTCTGTGGGGATGGGGCATACCCAGTGCAAAAGGAATCCTTGGAGAATTTGGCTGCCACATTCTAAAAATTCTCTCTACTGAACATATGTAAACTGCAATGTTCTTGGCAGAATTTGGGAGAGGGGGTGTTACAGCCCTGAACAAACGGATTGTAAGAATTTTTTTTTAACCTGGACAAAATGGCGTATATTCTCCTAAGCACATTCTCAGAAAAATGAAAGCAGCATTTTAGCTACAACTTTCCACAAAAATTCAGCCTGAGGCAGACAGGGAAAATTTTAACCTGGACGGTTAAAACTTTAACAAAGTTTATAAGCAACTGAAAATAGATGTGTTGGGCAACCTTAACTATAGGCAGCACTTTCAGCTTCGCCTACAATGTGAAAAATCTGGCAACAAGGGAAGGGCCTTACTGGGCCCAGATCTAAATCCACATTTGGGTTTGTTTGGAATCTTAACCAAATCCTGATGTGAATTTCACGCTGCTCCAAGCCAAAATTTTTGTGAATTTTAGTACCTGCTGCTTCATATTTTAGGGCCATCTCTATTGAGATCCTCTATGAGATCAAGCAATGAATAAAAATGAGCTAACTGCTTTAGACCAACTGTGTAAAAATGGCTTACACCTAAAGAATATTGTGTGTCCTCCCCTATTTTTCAAAGTTTCTTTCTATCTAGTATTTCTCAGTCTTACATATCCCATTCTACAGTGAAACCTTTTGTGGCTCTGCGTGATTTGTTTAAATTCAGTTGCTTTATAGGAGAATGAGACAAATTGGGTCAAAAAGGCAATGAAATTCCTTTTATTTGATATTGACTGATTTAAAAAAGTAATGTGTATATCCGATAGCCTGAGTGCTCTGTTTCCATCTGAATCAGAAGCCAACAACTTGTTGCAGCATATATTGTTTTGTAAATGACCAACATTTGCTTCTTTCAGAATACGCTATGGGGTGTTCTTCTGCCTAAATTCAATCCCTGATTGACTTAATTGCAGAACTGTTGCTGAAGCTTTTGTTGTCAGAAAAAACAATTATAGGCCCCACACTGGAATGGGAGGAAGAGAAATGGAAATCTCTGATTCTCATCAGGTTGACATAACAACTAGTTTTCTCTTAACACTTTGTGCATTGTTGTTTCAGAATGTAGAAATGCGTGAGGAAATGTGGATGATACCATCTTAAAAACAAATTCACTGCCATTATAAAAGATTAGCCTGGCCTCAAATGAAATAATCATGACAAAACCTGCATTTTAACTTGTCCTGTATGGTTGGGGAGTTTATTAAGACCATGGCTGACATACAACATGTAGAGTATATCATATAATATTGAGCCGCATAGAACTGAATGTCTTGAACATTTTTTCACTCAACCATCTGCACACTTGTATAAAAATAATGCCACAGGTGTTTACACTTGCATAAATCAATTTCCCATGTATTTTTATGATGCTCACATGATGTCATGGTAAGAGCATTTTTCAGCACCGTAACGCTATGTATTTGAGTGAGAGAGAATTACCAACAGGAGCATTAAAACTTCTTGACATTCTAAATATTAGATGGGCCTGAACCAAAGTGGCATGCCTGACCACCTTGAATTTGGTGTAAGGTTAAATCCAGGTTTGAATTCTGATGTTAACATTTTTGTATCATTTGTGTGCTTTTTTTTTCTTTTCTTTCTTGAGTTGAACATGTTTGGACAGGTCTGGGGGTGATGTAAATTGTCACAACTTCATTGAATCGGGATCTGCCCCATTGTATATTAACTCCAATGCTGAGCTCGACTTTGTCCTCTCTCTCCATTCTTTACTTTGAACCAGAGTTCGCTCTCCTCTCAGCAGCTGAAAGGCTGGGACAGCTTGGAAAAGCTGGCTCAGCAGAAGAGGTTGGGAGCAGCCTATGCCAGTATTAATATTCTTTCAAAACTGATGGATGAGAGGATTATAAAATTGCAGAGGGATGTGAAACAGAACTGAATCCCTGTTTTAATTGCATTCAGGATTTTTCAGCGGTCTTGCTCATAAGGTATAGCACAGATGAGCATTTCTTGTAGGGATATTGACAGAGACTGTACAATATATTGTGCCCTCACCCCAAAAAAAGAAGAAGAGGAGGAGGTTTTCATGTCAATCTATTTGCTCCTCTCTCGTACTTTTGGTTTCACTTGGTTGTGATAGGTGGTTGCATGCCACATTATGCTGGCAAATCAGCTCTGAAACACTGTCTCTATGCAGCAAGAGGAAGAAAGAATATATAATAAGCATCTCTAACTGCCCAACCAACCACTGCTTAGGTCCTGAACCTGCAAGGTGTGCTGAGTACCTTCAGTTTCTACTGAGAAGTCTGATAGACATTGAGGGCGCTTAGTACCGTGCAAGATCTGGTCTCAAAGTGATCGATACCTGAAACACCTCTCCCCCATTCCAGCTGCCAAACTATCCCACACAATTGCCTCTAGCTTTTAGCAATATATATGATAAGTAAATAACCAGTGCATCCAGTTGATAAAGTCTGGCACTTTCTTTAGGAGAAGCACCTCTAAATGGATGCTTTGCCCTCTACCAAAGTCTTCCTGTGCCTCAGCATATATCTTGCCCCGCCCCCTTGTCTTTGGTTGTTGCCCTCATCACTATTAATAAAATAAAATAAACTGGTCAAAGTACATGTCAATGTTGGTAATTTCCCTGGATCCTTGTCAATGGGCCTGATCCAACTTCCAGTGAAGTCAGTGGGAAGGCTCTCACTGACTCTGGTGGACATTGTACAAGCCTGGGTTTTAGTGACTAGTCCTGTAAATAGGCAGCGAACTCTACTTGAAGGCTGTCTGTTTTAGAACAGTTGAGTCTGTGATGGCACTCTGATTTGCCTCCCCTCCCTGCTGTGATTCAGTACTTTAGTCTGAACTCTGGCATTACAAAAACATCTTTTCATTAACTCATAAACAGATAAAGAAAAGAAATTCAAATTTGGCACATGGCTAGTCCTCTTTAAGAGTAATCTCCTAGTTAAAGACCCAATCCTGCCAGGTGCTGAGCACCTTCAGCAATGTGCTAAGTACCTTGAACTCTCATTAACTGCAAAGGGAACACCTCCTGGACATGCTCAGTTCTTTGGAAGGCTGGTCCCTATATTGGCGAATAATTATTCCAAGCAGGTTCATAGTGTATCAGTTGTCAATAGTAACCAAAACTGTAGTATATGCCATTTAGTGACCGTCTTCCTACCCCACTCTTTGCAAGTATCTTTGAGATCTGATCAAGAGATGCAACCAGCTGCCTTCTTTCCTTCTTATTATTTTTCTGGGGCAGCTGCTTTTTCATAGTTTCCAATGCCAAAAATGACCACTGTGATCATCTTATCTGACCTCCTGTATGACACAGGCCATAGAACTTTGACTCTGCTCTAGCCAGTTACCAGCTCCCTCCCCAGGGACAATTACTCTGCTGATCCATCCCCTAGGAGACCATAAACTTTCTCCCTATGGAAAGTTCCTTGGGCTAATATAACATCAGCTAAGTCGGAGAGCTCATTGACAGAATGTCTACCCCTTAAAATATGGCTGCTCCCACAAGTGGTTGATACAGCGATTTAAGTCAGAGTGGTTTATCTGCTTGTTATAGCAAGGCTATTGCTGGATAATGTTGGGGTTTTTTAAAATGTTTTTTAAAAATGTTAGTTTTTAAAGAGGAGTGTTATAAAAAACTGAATGATGAATGAACCTCAAAAAATTTGGAGTCTGGGAGTTCTCTAAAAGCTTGGACACTTTATCCAAAAACTTTTGAATCTGGAAATCTTGTCTGGAAATCCTGTAAGAATAGGCTTTCTTAAGAGGTTTCCACCTTCTGTGCTTACAGACAAAGTTAGTTGAAAGAGACTCTCTTGCTGTATTGTAGTTCTAGTTTCTCCTTCTGCGTTTCCCATTCTGGCCTTAGCTGGTTATTTGAACATTTCAAAACTTGTTTGTTTGTTAAAATGGGGACTGTTCAGGTGAGGTTCATATTTTTTCAAAGC
This sequence comes from Emydura macquarii macquarii, assembly GCF_026122565.2. Classification (NCBI taxonomy): domain Eukaryota; kingdom Metazoa; phylum Chordata; order Testudines; family Chelidae; genus Emydura; species Emydura macquarii. Next base: position 1,194,098 of record NW_027132962.1, read on the forward strand.
CAATTTGCGCAGCCGTGGAAAAAAAATGGCAGCGCGTAGCATGATCTCTCTGAGTTACAGAAGCTTCTAGTCGAATAAATAGTAAGCACTGAAAATGAGTGGCAAGTCACTACTGCCTTCTGATGTCTTTCATGATAAAAATCTTTGTACTGTTTACTTTGAAAATATTCTCACTGTCTTTCTTGGAAATATACTGTTTACATACAGGAATGTTAAGATGTTGCAGTATGTTGTTATTTGCCAGATGCGGTATTTGGCCAGAGCTGATATTGCTGATAGAAGGAGTTTCATTATACGGTAATTGCCATTAGAAGGTCAACATTTGCCAGCAGTGGCATTCAAGATACTACAGTTCTCCATATAGCTAGTAAAGGAAAATAGCTCTAATATCTGTAGGGAAATGTTGAATTTTAATGGTGGCTGCTATATTTCTATAACATAGCATGGCAATGGGATGTGAACTGTTCACTGTCTTGAAAGTTTGAGATTTCCAAGAGCTGTCTCCTGCTAATCCCTTCTAACAGGTAATCTATTTTTAATAAATGTAACTATATTATTTCCCAACCGGTTGAAATGTATTTTCTTATTCTTGCTACAGCAATCGCCATAAAAAGTCAGTGGCTGGATTTTCGAAGGTTCTATCCACCTGCATCTCCTGTTGACTTCAGGGGGAGCAGGGATTGCTCAGTACCTCTGAGAATCAGGTGACAGGACCTTCCAAAAGTTGCTTTGCAGTTGCATCTGAGATACCACATTATTTACCAGTGTGTCGAGAACTGGAAATAACTATGCAGTAGTGACAAATGACCGTTCTTTTTTTAATGGCAACCACAGGGCAGTGTCAACAAAATTACCAATGCTGTGTTTCTTAGGTAATTTAAATATGCAATGTATAAAGGGCCAGGCTGTGCCCGGGCATAAGGAACACTCCACTGTACACACGGCATATTTGCAGTGCTTGTATTCCCTAGAGCAGAGCTTTTTCAGCCTGTGGTCCACAGACCCTTAAGGGTCTGCAGACTATGTCTAAGATTTCCAAAGAGGTCCGCACCTCCATTCAAAAATGTTTAGGGGTCTGAAAATGAAAAAACCATGGCCCTCCATGATCACTCCCTGGGACTCAAGGCATGCAGAAGGATGTAGTGAGGTGGTGGCATTGTGACCCCTCCTCATTGGCCAGCAAGTCTAGATCTGCACACTGTAGGGAGCATGCTACAATCCCTGAAAGGCTTTATAGCGGTGGCTGTGCTCTACTGCGTATTGGCCACTCTAAGGAGGATTCCTTCTGGAGCTTCCCCTGGGGCCACGTAGCACTGCACTGCCCCCCACGCAAAGGTGTGACCAAATGCCATGATTAGATAACGTCGCACATGCGCCATATCTGTTTATTGTAACGGAGATAATGATTCCTTGTACTCTTGAGCACTCTCTTGGAAGCGTGGTGACTCAGCTGGACACGGCTATATTCCGCTGCTCGCACTGAGAACTGGCCAGGAGAGCTATGTGCTTCTGCATAAGGTTGTCCTTACTGCATTGTTGTCCTGTTGTGCCTGCAACAGGAGTGGTAGGACGACAGTCTTGCCAAGCCCACACATACAAAAATCATGAGACTGGCTTAAGACCTGTGACATTTAAGTAAAAAATTGGGTTCTTTTTATAGGATGCAGTTGGGGCATATTTTCAAGTTCTTCTCTGCAATGATCAGTGCTAGAAACTTGTGTTTAAATGAAGATTTGAGATTCTTTGGTAATCAGTTGGCTCCAGAAGCTGGGGCTTTAAGCAATATGCCTAATACTAGGAGAGTCTGCAACGCTGGAAAGAGCAATTCCAAGGAATGTCTCACTTTGGCTAACACGGTAGCCTGTATTACCTTGTATTTATTTATTTTTGCTGAAATGCCTTTGTGAGCAGAATTTCACTACAAAAAACCAACAACGATAACAAAAACCACCTAGCTCTTATACAGCACTTTTCATCACAGGATTTCAAAGTGATTTACAAAAGGGGGGTGGCAGTATTGTCCCCATTTTACAAATAAGGAGATCGAGGCACAGAGCGGGGAAGTGAGTTGGCAAAGATCACCCAGAAGGCCAGTGATAGAACTTGGAATGAATCCACGTCTCCTGAGTTCCAGTGCATTGTGGCATCTACTAGGCCATACAGCTTATTAAAGGTACATTTTGGGAGACATGAAGCTATTTTCTAAACAGCTCCCCTTTCATGTTTCCAATATCTAAGTACTGTATAGTTTTGATTTGTTTTGTGAGGACATGAGGGCATGTCATTGCATATGGAACTTATCTTGGCTGTAAGATAAATGGACATGTTTAGCAGACTTTTGTCTACAGTTGCATAGAACGGAATCTACAGCATAATTAGAGTAAGGGGTTTCCATGCTCATCTGGGAGCATCTACAAATAGGCTTCCACAGTCTAATGGCATTTTGTTTCCTAGAAGATACTTGAATGGAAGCCAAGCTGGATATTTGCATTAGTAGAGACTTTGTATTCATGATTTTCATTAGAGACCCATAGAAGTTTGTGATCAATTCAAAAAGATTTTTTGTGTAATTTATGCTCTTCCAGCCACCATTAATACTCTAATTTATTATCTTCTTAGCTTGCAGGGGTGGAGAAAAACAGAAATATGTTAACTGTATCATGCTTTGTATTCATAACAGTGAATAAAAAATGAGGATAGTTTTTACACCAGGATTATTTCACTTCATGAAAATGTTCAGAGGTCTCCACATGCAACTGACTGATCCCTGTTGTTAGTATCTCTACTGATGAGCAGTGGAGTGTGGGGTTTGCCTGTAGGAGAAATGGTAAAGTGAGATAATCTTCCATTTTGAATGGATTTCTGTGACTTTTAATATTCTTATTTTTTTATGTGAGATTTAAAAGGAAAGTTGACATATGCCAGACTTATAGCCAGGCTCTTTGCTCCAGGACTGATGGTTCTCAATATTTGTTATGAATGTAGCTGGTTAAAATTTTTCAGATGAAAGGGCCCTTTCTGAAAATGAAAACTTCATCCTTCCTCCCACATTTTCGGATGGGAAAATAGCAGGGGGCAGAGAGGAGAATGAAAAGGGATGCAGAAAAAATCAAAATCTGAACATTTTCAGTAAAACATTTCACGAATACTTACATTTTCAAAACCGTTCTCAATTTTTGTTCTGGTATTTTGGCCAGCTCTCATCATGAGTAACTTCTGATCTTGTATAAAGAATGGGCTTGTTTCTCTGCTATCTTATCCTGCCTTTTACCAGTGTATCACCATTGGCTTCAGAGAAATGACATGTTGTAAAACTGGTGTGACAGAATGAAGAATCAAGCCCGATATTCTTTTAAATGATTGTACAAATTACAAATGTACTGATAGGCATATTTTCTGTATGTGTTTCTAAAAGTTTCATTTCACTTTGTTTCTAGTTCTGGTATCTGTTAAGCAATCCTTATCTGGCTGAAAGATTGTGAATCAGTGCTAATAGAGTTGCTTTAAATTGCCCTCTAATTCTTACAGTTGTAACCTCAAAGGTATTAAAATTTACAATATGCTAATTTCTCAGTGTGGATAGAGTATCATAAATCTGCAGTTTGTAATGATACACAGCTTTGTCCATATTCAGAGAATATAGATTAGGTTACTTCCAATGCAAGCTGGCAAGATCTGACTGGGGCAAAAGCCAACACTGTTGTTGAAAGATCTGGAGTCACTTGTACAATATTTTAAATACTCTTGAGATGTAGCAGGTCACTTTTCTCAAACTGACTAGGCAACATGCAGAGGTAAAAAGATTCTGTCTTAATTGTATATAAAAAAGACTCCAGAAAATGTATGCAAGCATTTAGGTCAAGGATACTATCTATGAACACTTGTGTAATTCTGAAATTAATAGAAATTGTGAAGCTTTGTGTAAGTAAACATACCTCTTAAAATAAAGAGATAATCATCAACCAAATAGTTTTTCAGCTAGAAAAACCTAGCTCAAGTAGCTTCCACTCTGACCCCAATAAAATTAGCCTTCTGCAGTTCTCTGTCATGTCCTCACTTCTTTCTTGTCTTCATCTGATTCATGCTAGTCTGCTTTATGACCTTAGCCCAGCAGGCAACCAGTGGTAAAACCTGGCCCCAAACAGCTAGTTATATCAGTATCATCCATTCAAAACTATCCATGTAGATGGAAATCTGCAAGCTACCATGTTCACAGCCTGGAAATAAATGAAAGGAATAGCACCTCAAAAATAGTATCTGATTCTTTTCACACACTGGTGTAAATAGGAGGGACTCCAGTTAAACCAATGGAGTTACTCCCATGGCCCCCACATGGGTGGGGGAAGGGTACACTTTACCGGGGTCTGGAAACCCTGGACCTGCAACCCCCATTACCATGAGGAAAAAAATGTTCATGTTTCATGAGATTGTATGTATGAGATGAGGGATTGTGGTATGTGTGTGGCATGGGGCCCTGTTGCAAGTTTGTACTGGGCCTGAAAAAATTGTGCTTGGGCCCTGGTTACTCCAATGCAAAACTGGTGTAAGTAAGATCAGAATTGCTCCGTAACGCTTTATGGAGAAGTAGTTTAAATGTCAGTGATAAATTGACTTGCTTCTCCATTATTCCTACTCAGAAAGCATGTATTTACATAGTTGGGTTGTTGTTGTTTTAGTGATTTTGGTTTTTAAACTAAGTCAGTCAGGGTTCAGCTTCTTCTGAAAAGCAAGAGCACATGGTGAGTATGGATTTTTTCCCCCTTGTGTAATGAGTATATGTTTAATATCTTTGGATCATAGGAAAACATTCAAAAGTAAAGATTTTCAGGAAAGCTAAATATTAGCCAAAGGAGAAACCTTTTAGCCCACCCAAGAACTATTTAAATATAATATGAAATATAAGAAGCAATGCTTCCACGTTATTAACAATAGGAAGCTGTTAAACATATTACCTCAGTAAACAAAAAACATCACAGGTTTATTTACCGAGAGAGACTCTTTTAAGTAGGCTCCCTTCTGTTGTAAACTTGTAAATTTTCCATTTTTTCAACTTCCTCATTGATGGAAATACTGGGAGTTTTTGCAACTAAGAGCTAGAAGAAACAGCATTTTGTGATTGTTGCAGAATTGCAGAACGATTGCTTGGAATCTTAATTATGAATTGGTTATTAGGCCTTTCTGAGTTACTGTACGATGCATTTGGTACTCAATATCTCCATTCAAGAGTACATAATATAACTAGATTTGATTAGAATAGAATATTCTGTGTCCATATGCTTTCACTCACTCTGGGACTGGATTTTCTGGTCCATTTAAGCAAAGAGGCTTAAAATGGCCAGAGATAGTTGGTGGAGAATTCCCTTTTATAAGAACTCTCTGCTGATGGAAAGCTGACATAAGTGGTTCTGTTACACCTCTCTGAGTGATGGTAGCTAGTTTGATGGAAAAATGCTTCTTTTGACTTAGCTGTGAGGTCAGCATAGCTTGTGGTGCCCAGGGGTGCGGACTTTTCACACCGCTGAGTGCCATAGCTATGTCAAACTAAGTTTCAAGTGTAGACCAGGCCTTTGGTGCCTAACTACATAATATTTGGATTTACGAATGCAAGTTTTTGCATGCATAAGAGCATTTCACTAGAATAAACCACATATCAACAAATACACGCAAATGATGTAGACCTAGAAAATGCGCATGTAGACACAGCCCTGGTGTACATGACAAACTTATGTTGGTATAACTACTTTGCTCAGGGGTCAAAGTAGTTGTACCAACTGAACTCCCAGTGTACGCAGGGCTATGTCTACCGGAAGGCTTCTCCTGTTAGCTACTGCCTCTTGTGGAGGTGGAGTACTTAGGCTGACGTTCCCCCCGTATCGTAGGTAGCATCTTCACTAAGTGCTACAGCAGTGCAATTGCAACCATAAATGTAGACACGCTCTGAAAGGCCGCTTCGGAAAATTGGCTTTTGAGTAGAAGCCACAAAATTGTCTCTTCTTTGAGTCTTTTTTAAAATCAAGGTGCTTTGGAACTGGTTGTCATAAGAGAGATTCAGATTTCTTGATTCTACGTGATTCAGCACTGATGTCATAGTTTTATCTAGGACTCTGTTCAGGTAGTTTCCAAAGCACAACAAAGAGACTAACGGGTCATGCAGATGATTTTTTTTAATGGGCCTGTTGTGGTAATTACACTGTATTGCATGGATTAGTATTACAGTGAGAGTAAGAGTTCAGCATTTAATTTTCTACCAGCAGCAATTTCTGTCAAGTTTCAGATATACTGTAGTTGTCATTAAAAGATTGTAACATATGAAATCCCAAAGCGCCACATAAATCATGGGAGAAGAAAAGCAGCTACAGAAAGCTTGAAGGGAAATTAATTATGTACCATACTATGATGACGAGGGCTGTATCAGAACCTTTTATGGTTTAATATCGAATGCCATGCTGATAAAATGTGGCACACCAGCAGTAAATATAGTGAATGTTGAGTAGGTGTATATAAATACACACACACACACACACATAATCGCACAATGGCTTATTGTGTGTTTTTATTATTTGTAGCACAGTAGTGCGTAAGAGCCTTACTCATAGGCCAGGACCCCATTGTGCTAAGTGCGGTACAAATACAGAACAAAAAGACAGTTCCTGCCTCAAGGGGCTTACGTATAGGGCAAGAGACAACAGATGGATACAGACAGACAGAAGAGTATAAGGAAATAACGAGACAGCATTGGTCAGCATGATCAGTTGTGTAGCTGTTTGATCAGGGGAATGGAAAGCAGGATTCCAGAGTTCTATTCACAGTGGTTACAGTGAACACAAACTTTTGACTCTCATTTTCAGGGCCCTGCAAAGTTTTGCATTGCCTACCTCTCATCCATACATGCTCTTAACCCCTTGCTCAAGCCCTACCAGTATCCATCTCACTCACACTGTTGATCCCCTAGCAGTATCGCTAACCCCAAATGTTCAAAGCTCATGAGTCAGGGACACCAAAATTTAAGAGATTATGTAAAAATAATAGATTTGGTGTTCTTTTTATTTGCCCTCTGCTTTTTGAGCCTTTAGGGTGCACCGGAGTCACATTTTGAAGCTTTCTCCTCAGCCACAAGGGCTAGAAATTTACTTTTTCTTTACAAATGAAGGCTGATATCATCACACATCCACTTGACTCCAGGAGCTGGGGCTTTAAGGAAAACCATAATTATCCTGAGACTCATGACAAAATGCTGAGAGTTGGCAACACTGCCCTAGCCTTCTGCCCCTATAACGACACTGTGTTTTTTGTTTTCAGTGCTGTTGTAGCCTGTTGATCCCAGGACCTGAGAGAAACAAGGTGTGGAGGGGTGAGGTAATATTCTTTTATTGGACCAATTTCTGTCAGTGAAAGAGACAAACCTTTGAACTACGCAGAGCCCTTCACTTGAAGAAGAGCTCTATGTAGCTTGAAAGCTTGTCTCTTTCACCAATAGAAATTGGTCCAATAAAAGATGTTACCTCACCTAGTGTGTCTTTTATCTTGCCACGTCCTATACCCTGGCATCCTCCCTGAGTGGCCCTGTGTGCAATTCAGGTAATTGTGAATGATTTTTTTTAAGTGCCACAGATATTAGAGAGAAAATAATAACTATATAGGTATAAAACCAAAACTAGACATAAAACGCTGCTGCCCAGATACTACGGTGCATGGATATCCTAGGAATGCATATTATTATAATAAATATAACTTAAACTCTGTCATGTAATTCACCTCAAAATCTCACATAGCAAAAACATTTTAGGGGTCATCTATTCAAATTCATACCTTACCTTATTCTGGAATAATTTAAGTGTAGTAGCTAATCCGGAATAGTTTCCCATGTGGAATAGTTTCCAGAATGAGAACGTCCACACAAGGAGCTATTATGGAATAGCTATTGCAGAATAGCTGTTCTGGTCAATTTGCCTGTATAGACAAGCCTTTAGTTTCCTGACCCACAACTCCAAAGCAATCCCATTATCCCTGCTCAAGCTTCAGTCCTACATCCCATAAAAGTATGTCTGGATAAGGAGAAGTCTTCATCTCTTATATGCTGCTGGGCCTTTGAAGTCCACAGACAGAAATCAGACTTGGCCTAAGGCCTTGTCTGCATGAGAAAATTAAACTAGTCTGAGTATGAATGTAAGCATACAGTTCGATTGGTATGATCCCCAGTGTGGGCCCTCTGGTGAAAGAATGGCTTTAATTTGTCATTGGGGAAGGGCTTAAACTCAACTTGAAAAAAAGCTTCTCTTATTCTGGAATATGAGTGTTCACATGGGAGATTACATTGGTATAACAATACCAGTGTAGTTATACCAGTATAACCAGAAAAAAATTCCTTTATGGATAAGGCCTTAACTGAGTGTAACACCCTTGCTTATACCCTGCCTGAATTTGGCCTTACATGTCAGTGGTTTTTCTTTAGTACTATCCTACTTAGGTCCACAATAGTGATTTCTCTTGAACAAAGTCTCATGTTAGCAAAATAAAACACATGGCTTTCGGAATACCAGTTTAGCTGCCTCATTATTTTGAAGCAAGTCAGTATTCTCTGGGCCTATCCATCCCCACAGTCCAACCTGGTGTCCCTGTATCACTCTTCTGCCCCAAGGCAGTTGTTATTCATTCTTTGGAAGAGCTAACAACTTTAAATGACACCTTTAGAAGTACTTCGTTACCATGCAAAAGGAAGTAAGCACTTTGCAGGCAGCCTAGATCTAGACAGAGACATTTATATCTATTAGTAGCACACACACAGAACACCAATTATTAAGATCATCAATATTTATACAGCAGAAAAAATTCATCTGGGTCACGTGGAATACCGTCTGTCAAAACAGCATAGCTGCTGCCGGAAAAACCAGACAAAATACAGTTATTTAAATAACTACCTTATTTTAAAGAAAAACATCAGTCACTAATCAGACTAACTTAGGTGGTTAAGGAACCCTGCTCTCTTCAGCCCAACCTTACATCAAGTGGAAACCCTTCTAGGAAGTTATCGTGAAGGGGCTAGATCTCACTGAGGGATAGATCTCATCGTTAACGGGGTAGGTCTCACTGAATGTATGCCATTCGTTGAATATAAGAACTATTTTGAAATTTTATTTTTGTTACCTAATAGATAGACATTGACGTATGACATATACACACGTGTGTGTGTGTGTGGTGTGTGCGTGCATGCTTAAGGTCTAATCCAATGCCCCTTAAAGTTAGTGAAGGCTCCCTCTGCCTGGGCAGCCATCTTAATGATATTTTGCAGCAGGACTGCTTTAGCTTTAAGACCTATCCCTCTGCTGTCTAGTCTCATCTTCAGCTTGTCTGGCTTGAGCTTCAGCCAATGTACTCTCATTCTAGACCCAGCCTCAGTCAGACAATGGGGAAGTCTAGATGGTGGCTTCCTGTTTGCTTACTAAATATAATTTTAATTTGTGTGGAGAGAACTGTTCCCTCCTCCCTCTCTTCTGTTTTAACCTCAGAAATGCTGCATAATGTTTCAAAGGTCCTATTTTCTCTAGACACAAAATCTGCAGCATGGCCCTGTTTTAAAAATGAATTCAGCCAAAAACTAGAGGAGTGTGAATAATTCACAGTTAATAATTCACTTGATGAATTTACCATCTCTTTTCTTCTGCTCACGAAATGTCCATAAGTAGTTTACAATTTCCTTAAATTTATTCACTATTCAAATACATTAGACTAATTTTCTTTGACCATTTTTTTTAACATTCTAGGTTGATTGTGAATAGTTTGCTGCATGTGTTCTGCACTTGATGTGCAAAGTTTGAACTCTGTTGGTTAGTTGTGAGTTGTATCATAAGTCACATGGCATAAAACTTTCAAAAGCATTTAAGTAATTTAGGAACATAAGACCTTTTTTCAGAAGAGACTTAAACACTTTGGTTCCTAAGTCCTCTTGACTTGAAAATATTACCTATAGTGTTGTTTCCAGGCCATGGTTATATGTAACTCTATAATCAGGAAGAGGGTTGTATGTGACATTATAATCAGGAAGAGCTAGACCACCCATCTGGGTTTTGAGTTTCTCAGGGAGACGTAGCAGAGAATCATGATTGGGAAATTTAAAATTTTTTTAAACCTCTTAGTTTTGGAGCCACACTGACCTTGAGTGGGATATCATTCCTAAAAATACTGGGCTACTGTAAGGTTTATTGTCTGGATGCAGAATTTAAATTTAATTTCTCTTGTCACAGTCAGCCACGGTGTGTAAACAATCCTAGGTGAGAAGGGCGTAGTAAAATCCTTGTCTACAGCATTGTCAGCCCCAAATGTTCAAAAATAATGAGTCAGGCTCATCAAAAATCATGAGGTTATATACAAATAATAGATTTGGTGTTCTTTTTATTTGCCTTCTGCTTTTTGAGCGTCTAAGGGTCACATTTTGAGGCTTTCTTCTTAACCACAAGGGCTAGAAACTTACTTTTTCTTTAAGAATGAAGGCTGAAATCATCACATATCCATTTGACTCCAGGAGCTGAGGCTTTAATGAAAACAATAATTATCATGAGATTCATGACAAAAATCAGAGTTGGCAACGCTGTGTCTGGCTCAGCTGAATCTTCTGGAGCAAGGCGTTTTGGGAAATCCTGTTTTCCTGAGTATTAAGCTTCTATTAGACTGAATTTATTTCTGCAAACTGGATCAGCCAACATGAACTTTTCCTAATGCAGATGGGGCCAAAGCATTGCAGCAAATATATCATTATTTCAGATTGCTGATTGTGACAATTGGAAAGGTTTTGTATGAGAGAAAAAAATCAGTAAGTTAATGACCTTGGGCAATATTGTAATTCATATAGACCATTGCTACAAGAAGACCACCTGGAGAATTTGATTACTCATTACCTGGATACTTGAATACTCAAAACCTATAACATTTTTTGTCAGCCTAGGGTCATTTATGTATGTAAGAAAAGGACAAAGCAATGTTTAAACTAGTGCATAGTCAACATTACAAGAATTCATTGTATTGAACTATGCTGAAAAAATAAATTTCTAATCAATTTGAAATGTTAGAGAAAAGTGGGTGAGATAATATCTTTTATTGAACCAACTTCTGTTGGTGAGAGAGATAAGTTTTGATCTGACACAGAATTCTTCTTCAAGTGTGGAAAATGTACTCAGAGTATTACAGCTAAATACAATACAATTCAACCCATATTTAAAGGGACCATTCAAGGTGAAATGGCCCATTAACGTCTCTTCAGTCATGGGGTGGTGGTGGTGTTGAAATGTAATGTTTGTGTCTAGTTTCCAGTTTGAGTCCTCTTTTCATTTTATGTAGTGGCACTGGTATCAGAAGATTACAAAAAGGGACTGCTTTTTTTCTCCTTAGCAGGGCACTGTGATTTGATCTCACTGCTGTACATCAACCCAGCTCATGTATGTTCTAGTTCTGGAAAGAGATGTTAGTAACTCAAGAAATGGGCCTTTTGTGATATCCAGGACAACTGAACACATTTAGTTCTGCTTGGTTCACCTGTATGTCAAGCAATTTAAGATCATTTTAAGGCTATAGGCCAAACTCTGCTCTTTGCTATAATAGTGTAACCCAGCTAAAGCCAATGGAAATTTTGCCTGGGTAAGGACTTCAGAATTGGACCTTTTGGCAGTGAGGTTTATGTTGTTGTTGTTTTTTTGTTTTAAACAAAGGGCTGGATTGTACCACAAGGACCTACTTTTTCTTCCTTCCTCTTGGGGATTGAGATAGTGGGATGAATAATTTGCTGTTGGCCTAAACTTCAGTTGGTTTGTTACAGAGATGATCAGAAAACCATTTTTCCTCCAGTGGAAAACTTTGACAAAACTGGAAAAAGAATGTGTTCTTCAAAATTTTTCACAAAGTTTAGAATTTCAGCAAAAAATCTAAAACTGAAAAAATTCTATTTGGAAATTCCACCAGATTGCCTCATGGGAGTTGTAGTTAGGGTGACCACGTGTCCTGCAAATCATGGGACAGTCCCACAATTGGATCCTTTGTCTCATGTCCCGCAAAGACTACACAGTGTCCCGCAAAATATGGAGTTGGGGGAGGGAGGAGCTGCCTGACTGGGCTGTTCTGCTCTGTATGGGGCTAGGAGTCGGGGGGGGGGGGGAGCGGGGCGGCTGCCTGACTGGGCTCCGCTGCTTTGTGTGGGCCTCAGGGGATTCAGGCGGTTTGGAAGGACTCAGGGCTGGCTGGCTGGCTGGCGAGCGTGGGGGGTGGGGGAGGCACGGAAGGGGCAGGGCAAGGTGGGAAGGGGCCTTGGGCAAAAAGGATGGGGGCCGGCCACCAGCCAGGGTTGTTTACCCTGCTAGCAAGCTAGCTCTACCGATCACTAGCTACTGAATGCAGAATTTAATTAAATGTGTTGTTTTAACTGTCTACAGCTTCCCAAAATGTTCTATTTTGCTACGGGGTGAAATTAGTGTCTTGGTTACATTAAAGTATTTATTTATTTTAATGTCACCATGTCCTGCAATGTCCCGCAAATGAGATCATGCTGTCCTGAAATTGGACTCATGTCAGTTCGTCACCCTAGTTGTAGTTGAGGTGCCTCATGCTCCCATGGGCCAGGTTCCTTGGCTGGACTACATCTCCCATGATGCACCACTGTTTTGCCTTTTGATCCACCATAGTGCATCATGAGTCCCATAGCTGTGGTGTATCATGGGAGATATAGTCTAGCTGGGGAACCCAACCTGTAGAGCAGAATGGGAGTATGAGACACCCAAACTACAACTCCCATGAGATACCATGTCAACATTTCCAAATCAATATATTTTTGGATTTCTGATGTTTAGTTTTTTTTTATAAAAAGTGAGAATTTTTCTCAGAAAGCAGACACTTTTCACAAAAAAGTTGGTTTAGTTGAAAACCCAATTTTCTATCAAAAATAATTTTTGACCAGCTCTAGTCTGTTGGCTTAGCTTGCTGGCAGCAAAATGCCTGTTTTTGGTGGGCTTGGCCTTGAATAGTTAATGTAAATAAAGAACTCTGGAATTTGTTATACAATCAGGGTAAGGAACATGAAGATGAAAACTTGGAGTGCCTTCAGAGGGGATGTCTCAGCACTAGCAGCAGGTGCTTCTATGGTATAAACAAGAACCATTTCTGTAGCAGGGGAAGGAAATGGACTAGAAAAAAAAAGAGGTAAAATGTATTTCAGACAATTCTACCTTTTGAAACAGATTAGATTTTTAAATAGAAATTTGGGATTACACTGACTGAGGCATACAAGACAGGAAGACTAGTGGAGCGGGAAACAAACCTGTCAGTTTGTGAAGTTAGTGAAGTATGTCTAGAAGATACATTCAGTAATAATGAGTTGGTGAGAAATTGTTGATGGAGTAATATCACTCCCAGATTAATTTTTCTATTAAGCATGCAGACAGCTTTGAAAGTGTGCTGTTGTTTTTATTATTATTAGTTCTTTAGCATTCACTAAAGAAATAGAGACAAGGTGGGTGAGGTAATATCTTTTTTTGGTGAGAGAGACAAGCTTTTGAGCCACACAGAGGTCTTCAGGTCTGGGAAAGAGGCTCCCAGCATCACAGCGAAATGCAAGATGGAACAGATTGTTTAGCATAAGTATTTAGCACATATTGTAAAGGACCATTCAAGGTAGAGTGTCCCGTTAACACATCTGCAGTCATAGGACAAAACGAGAGGGTGTTGTGGGTTACAGATTGTTGTAATAAGCTATAAATCCAGTTTCTCTATTCAGTCCATGATTTTTGGTGTCTAGCAGAGTAATGAATTTAAGCTCCCAGGCTCGTCTTTTGAAAGTGTTGTGCAGGTTTCCTTTGAGAATGAGGACGAAGAGGTCAGATATAGAGTGATTGCTTTGTAAAAAGTGTTCACCCACAGAGGACAGGGTGTTTTTGTCTTTTATCATTTTCCTGTGTGAGTTCATTTGAGAGCGTAGCGATTGTCTGGTTTCACCCATGTAGTCGTTGCTGAGGCATTTAATGCATTGGATGAGGTATGCCACATGTAGGCATGTTTAGGATTCATGAATCTTGAAAGGTGTGTTGTGGTGGGTGTTGAACATTGTAGCAGTGGAGATATGTCTGCAGATTTTGCGTCTGTTGTTCTGGCAGGGTCTGGTGCTGTTTTGAGTTTGTGTGTCCTGTTCTGTGTGGAGCTTGCTTCTGATGATGAGCTTGGAGAGATTGGGTGGTTGTTTGAAGGCCAAAAGTGGGGGTTCAGAAATGTTTTCTTTCAGGATGGGGTCCCTATTGAGTATGGGTTGTAGTTTGATGATACCCTGGAACCTACGTGGCTACAACTACACTGCATAGAACCAAAGAAATAAGACAGACCTCAAAGGAGCTTATGCTCTTCCATAAGTACTGAGTGTAGAGAAAACACTATTCTTTCATTATTATTTATTCCTTCTTGCAATTTCTCAATGTCTTCTCTCTGTCTTTTAGATTATAAACTCTTTGAATCTGGCACTCTCTTTGTCTTTGTAACTTATACAGAAACAATAAAAAATACTAGTTCAGAGAGAATTTTGATCAGAAGGCTTAGAGGTGCTCTAAGAAGTGTGTTGGGAGGTGGGATTTGAAAAAGACAAAGATGATCTGACACATAGGAAGAGGGAGACTTTGCCCCCAAACGTCTTATGTCACATACTGATAATATCAAAGGTGGCTAATGAATCCAGGGCTAGAATACAAATTAAGGGCCAGATTTTGCCACACCTCCTTCCATGGAATAGTATCTTACTCCATGAGTAGTCCCACTGATTTCCGAGGAGAAAAGCGCTAAGTCTAAGGGAGACTACTCATGCAATAAAATGCTTTACCATGTAAGAAAGTCTGGCAAAATCTGGCCCCAAAATCAATCCTGAAAGCCATTTCTCCAAGAAAGTGATCCTGATGACCTCAGTGGGATACTTGCCTGGGTAGGGACTACTGACACCAACAAATGTCTGCAGGACTGGGCCTTAACTGTCTCCACTGAATTTTAAAAGTCTGTTTCTTATTTAAAGGAACACAGTCAAACCTGGCAGACCTCAAGTTTGGTATGATTTAATTATTTCCCTCCCCCTACCTATTTGTGACGTCTATATAGATATGTAATTCATAAGTTTTTAAAATTCTTTTTCTGTGTAAAATAAAGTAGTTCTTGGCATTGTAACATTCACGAATTATCTGACTAATGTGCAGGGTTGCTGAAGAAAAAGGATTTTGATAAGGGAATGTATGTTTTTAGAGGATTTTATGCCAGTGATTAAAAATGATTTAGAAAAAATAAGGAAAGTTCCATATTTTCCTCTTAAAATCTCTTAATCTAAAGTCTTGTCATCTCTCTTCTGATTCAATCCGTGGTTCAGTGTACTGACTTCAGAATCATTACAGGTTGAAGAAGGAACATTAATCAGTGGGTTAAGTTTATCTAGATTCTGTCGTGGCAGTATAAATTCCACTGAGGGAGGGTTGCACCAATGCAAGATGCCCTCTGCCAAATGATTGCAGCTGGCGCAGTCCTGAAAATTGATCGTGTTGACTGGTGAAGGGTAGTTGAGGATTTGCTAAATCTGTGTCTCCCTCGCTAGAAGTCTTTGTTGGTATGGATCATCGGGATTAAAGTTGCCTGTAACTAGCATAAATCTTCAGAAAGGTAGTGTTTCAATATTTGGTATTTGTCTTAAAGCTCCAGGTCCTGGAGTCCGTTGTGGTGTGAGAATCTCAGCTTTCATTTAAAAAAAAAAAGAAAGTTTCTATCCCTAATGATTATGAAGAAAACATGAACCCAAGTGCTCAAAAGCCAGAAGGTAGATTAAAAAGAATCGAATGTTTGTTTATTTTTAAGGTCCCATGTTTCTTGTAACCAGCCTCATGATTTTCGAGTGATTGGGTATGGTACTACCGTGCTGCCTACTCTCTCCAAGGAGGCAGGGGAAAATCTGGCCCCATGTCTGAGTAAAACTGTTATCCCTTTATTCAATCCACTTTCTTGCTACTAAAACAGCCAAGAATAAGCCATAAAAGAACAAGCTCCAGGCAATCTATCAAGGCAACAAGGATCTGCAACTTTGTCCTTTTAATAAGATGATAAAACTATTTCTCTTTCAAATAAAACTGAGATGCAGAGAATGCAATAAGCTATAAAGGTACAATTTTTAAATAAGACAATAGCTCTGACGTGAAGCTTTCAATTTGCTACCTTAAAGGCCTTATTCTCCTTGTTTCCTTTGTGTAATTTAAACAAGGCACAACAGCATTTTTTCTATTAACAAATCCATGTACATTTCAGTGACCTTTTTCACATTGTGCAAGGGGTGATGTGAGAAACGGATGGGGAAAGATTCATGGCTGGACTTTTAAAAATGGGGCGTCAAACAGGCCTTCGGTTTTGCATCCACATATGTGTGGTTAGAAATGGTAGCATTTAGACTTCTAACTATCTTTTGAGGACGTACTTTTTTTATATGCAAGCCCAGAATTGCATCTTTCAAATCTGAATATCAGGGTCAAAGAGAATATAACTTGCTGAAATGATCAGCCTTGATGAAGGAAACTTTTGGCCTATAAGCGTCCCCCCATTCCTTCCACTAAAGTAAATATGGTCTTCCCTATGTTTTACTGTGAAGGTAGCGCTTTCAAGAAAAGCAAATGCCTTTATTTATTCGTATAACCACTGCAGTGCCAGCAGTGGCAATGTATTTCCCACATGCTGCCCTGTTGTTCTACCTAGGGGTGAAAAGCAGTTTGATCTCCACATCTATTCAATCCACTTCCTCTGTGCTAAAACAGCCCATTAGTGCCAATTGTGAGGGATACCCATTCACAGGGAATTGGCCTGAGGTAGAAAGAACCTTTCTTTACTTACAGATCCCAAGTTGGATTGGTGGGATGCTAGTCATTAGAAACGCCATCTTGTAGCCTGGTAGCAATGGGAGGCAATAAACATGGAATCTCAACACTTTCATTTTCAGAGTCACTCTAGAGATGGTGACTTTGCTTTTATCTGATGAAAAGAGAACATATTTTTTACATGGTATTGTATTTAAGCCCTGGAGACTCCAGGAGCCAAGGATTGAAGATACATCACGGCACTTTGTTTGGGAAGCTGACCTCTTAGGGGCACTTCTTCTCTTCTTGCAGCCAGGTAGATTATTCTCATTTCCCCTTTATTTTTGTGCCTATATATAGGATACAGAATAGGTAGAGTGATGTAGAACATTAACTTGGATTGATGTCTTAATCATGAAAGGTGACCATGTATGAAGTACATAGGAAACATATTGTGAGCAAACATTGCCCAAATGCTGGGATGCAACTCTGAAGAGTCCCTTTAAGCAGTCTGGAGTTTCAGGTTTGGGGTGCAGACATCCGCGTATCAGCATGCTACATCTCGTGCTATAGGTTTTTAAGAGTCCTAGCAGCTGCAGTCTGGCATATCAAGAGAAGTTGCTCATTAGAAAAGGGAATTTGTTCCACAGGAGCGCTTTGGGAATTGAAAAGAGAATGTTGATGTCTCTGTACCAGGAGTTTCAGGTCATGCGGGTGACATATGATGCAGAGAATACACTCATCAAGCAACACAAGATCCATGGGAAGAAAGAGATCAGAATAAGACCCTAAAGCAGTAACTTCATACCTTGGCAAACTTGGAAATATTTATGTCTCGTGATGATCACCAGCCAGTTATAGAGTTTCTTGAATGTTTTCCAGCATGAAAATTGGTCTGGATTATAATTACATTTCTTATTACCTTGCTCTACAACATGTGAATGTGTTTTTTGCCCAAATCTGCATCAGGCTAGTTGATAGGAAGCCAGAGTAAGCAAGAATAGCATTCCATTGCTATTTCTGTGCCTTCAGTTGTTGTTTGTAGACTTAAGGATAGTGATGCTAAAATCATATATTGCCCTTAACATATTTGTGCACAACACAAACATTGGGCTGGATTGGGCCTGTAATGTGTTTTACTCTTCCTGTACACAATGCTGAAGAACTACCAAAACGGAGAAATGTGGTTTTCATTGCTTGGTTATGAAAAAGCTTTAGCATTCTAGACACAAACAGTGTTGTAACAAAGCAATGAAAACCACATTTGTCGTTTGGTCGTTTTTCAACATTGTCCACCGTCGGAGTCAAATCCTCACCAGCACTATTCTTATCCTTAGTTTGGTTTATTCACAAAGGCGATTTTAAACTTTAAAGTTTTGTCTTGATTTATGATGTGAAGTCAACTTGGGGGGAGAAAAGAACTGGTGATCTACTCAAGTGTAATGGAGGGAAAGGGCAATTACATCTTCACAGAAGGTTTCTTGCCATTTTACATTTCAGTTGAAGTATCACATGACCCTGGTGTGTCTCTATGGGCAGCACAAGCAGGAAAAGCTTTACTTGCTTGCAATAGATTTGGTTATTTTCAATATTTGTATAGTAATTTAGGGAATTTATAAGAAATTGGATAAAATGGGAGTCCCATCAAACTGCATGAGCTTTAATGCTTACCACAAATTTTCCCAATTTTCCACAAATGGGTGGAATGATAAAGACCATGTCTTTCTCCCATGGGCAAATTCATCACCTCTCCAAATGTTAACTACTGCATATGACATCTTGAGCAAAATAATTGACTTTTGCATCTCATGTTTTAAATCTTGTTTTCTAAGAGAGAAACATAACTGGGTTTATATGGTAGGCATTTTTTAAAGTTCATGTGTATTTTAAAAGTTCACATTCTGGCAAACCTGAGAGAGACTGGGGTTGGGACAATTTAAAATGTGAAAAACAAGAAGTTGCTGTCATGCTTGAATTGATAGTTATAAAGAGTGGGTGAGGCAGAGCATTCTGAGTTGGGTTTTTTTTTTCTTTTAGCTGTCAAACTTACCATGTAGAGACTGCCACTGACAGCCAGGTTTTAATTGGAAGGATTGTCAGCTTGATTGAATCTGCTATTGGAACGCGTGCCTGTGGGGGGTTCATTGGAGGATGATAATCTTTATGAGGAGTTTGATGAGCTGTCTCCAGTGAGACATACAGGCAAGGAAAGTGGTATGTGTGTGTGTGGTATTACTAACGATCAAGTGGAAAGAGAAACTGACTTCTTTCTTCTTCCTAAGCAGGAAAAGAACCCCCAAGTAACATTCTTTGGCCTACATCTTACTTTACACTTGGCTTGGGGAAATACAGGAGATTGGTGGGAGGAAGAGATTGTAGGAAGCCACTGCCTTTCCAAGTGCAAACACCAGCCAGGCTCTCTACCTAGCGTTCAAAGGAATGGTGGGGTGGACCCTGCCTACTACTCTGTCCCCAAGCCAATCACAGTGTGGCTGGCTGGCTAACACTTTGGCTGTGGTCAACATCACATGCTAGCTATGGGCAGCCATTGCTCCTTTGCAAAGGAAAAGTAAAATGCACCTAGCAGTGTGAATGCAGCTGAGCCATCCTGCCCTTCATTCACAGGATGACTTGGTGCCAAGGAGCATGACTGGTATTGCTTGGCTTTCTGTTCCCGAGTGGTTCCTGCTTAGAGCTGATGTAAAGGCATGCAAGAGCAAATGATTTGCAGTGCACAACAAGAAGTTTTATTGGTCCTGCAAAACCCCAGAACAATACTACATATTCTTGAGTGTCAGCTATTGGCACTTTATTAGCTGTTTACATCTATACAGCTACGTTATTTATAGAGCCTCACCCCACAGGGCAAGAAATCACCTTTAAAAATCACAGATGATAATAATAGTTATCATAATGACCAATATAGATTATTATTATTTATTTGTACTGCAGTATCATTTAGGGTCCCCAGTCACAGATCAGGACTCTCTTTTGCTAAATTCTGTACAAACACAGAACAAAAAGATGGTCCCCTCCCCCAAAAGCTTAGTCATTCAGGAATACATAGTAATAGAACTAGCTGAAATATGGGCACATTTTTCAGAAAAAAATCATCCAATTTTTTTCATCAAAATTCAGTGCATTTTTGTGCTGAAATGTTAAGATTCCAGCTGTTTTGGCCAGTTCAGTTGCTAGTTGAAAACCAGGCTGAATCTTTCACAATATTTCATTCCTGATTTTTTTTTTAACTGAAATTTAAAATGCTGACAAAAAATTTCATAGCAAAAATAAAATTCTGAAAATTTCAACCAACTCAATCAATAATAGAGATCTATAAGATTTGGCAACCTGTCTGGCTAGAAAGTAGTTAACTGCACAATGGATTTCTGAATCTGTAACAGAAATATTTCAGCTCAGTCAGGCAGATGTTGTGGCTATAGGGAGGAATGGTGTCTGTAATCTCATTCTACCCAGCTGAGTTTCTCTCTGTGGGCCAGAACCTTAGCTAGTGTAAAATCAATATAGTGCCTTTGATTTCAGAGTTGCTACATGAATTTACACCACCTGAGCTTGCTGCACTACTGGAAGGCACTCAGATACTATAGTGATAAGTGCAGTATAAGAACCTATATAGACTAGAATGGGCTTGGACCATGTGTCTATTTATTAGGCACCCATCACCTTGGTTTTTAAATGCCTAGTGGCAGGATTTATGCAGCATTTGGCCCTTTATAATTGTGAATTATAATTGTAATAATGGTTGGATGATGATGGTTGCTTTGCCGGGTAGTAGGGAGATTTCCACAGACAGTAAGGCACTGGCACATCAAAGCTACTCTGGTTTTCATTTTTAGATAATCTGCTCTTCCCCCTTCTGCCCCAATCTATATAACTGTTATGAGTTAGCTGCAGACACCACCAATTAATTAAATTAAATTAAATAAAAATTAATTAAAATAAATAAATTAATTAAATTCAAGGTGACCTATAAAGAATATTTTTAAAAGTATGCTTTTCTTTTTCTTTTTGTCTCTTCATGATGTATAAAGATTTCTCTTTGTTTTCTTTTTATGACAAGTATCAGGATTATCACATTTGTTCTCATTGGAGGAATCTTTGGAGAACTAGAGAACTGGAGTAGCAGCTTTTACCACTCCTGATTTATCGGGTGGGTCAGGGCATTGAATCCTTCATGATTGGAACTTTTCTCCCAAATCTTTGTCAGGAGTTTGAGCTAAATAGGGATTAACTTCGAAATAAGAATTTGAAACAGTCAGGCTAATGCTGGAGAGCTAATTTGAGCTATCTACGCTCAAATTACTCCCTTCAAGTTGGCTGCGCTTGAGTAAGAATGGCTATGCCATGAAATAACATTCGAGTTGCTGCATCCACCCTGGCACTGTACTCACTCGTGCGTTGTTGTTAGAACTTCTGGGAGCTCTCCTGTGGTTCTTAGCACTGCAGTAGGCTGAGCTGCTCTGTGAATTTTTTCTCACTGAACAGTAAGAGAACTTGTCTGTCCTTTCTGGGCACATGGGGGGGGGGGGGAGCTGTGGGAAGGCATCTGGAGGACTATCAGCACGCGAGGGGCGCTAGCCTGCATCTACACTGCACAGTGGTTGTTTTGGCAGTTGACAAGTTGTGCTCGCTCAGCTTTAGCCTTTATCCACCCTGGGACCAGCCAACATGAGTTAAAAACACCATGGTACTTGAGAGTAAGGGTTTTTGTGTGTGGATGGGACTTGAGTTAGGGACAACACTCAAATTATAACCTGAGTTATTTTTGCAGTGAAGACAAGTCCTAAAAATTCCTCTCCCTTTACGTTGCTCAGGTTTTAGTTTCTTGTCACTTGTGATCTCATAAGTCTCCCAAGGAGTCTTCAAGCAAAAGGAAGCAAGTCAAGACCTGATATTTCTAATGTAAAAAGCAAGCAGAAGAAAACCAAACATTTAAAAAAGAATATGCCAGGCTTTCTGTATATATCGTAAACAGAGCAAAAAGGGTACAAAGTTGGTGGATTATTTTTTCTTCCCCGCTCACCTTTAAGAGTATTTTACCCAGCTAGGCTGAAAAGTCACTTTAATCTTAGGACTTGGTTGTAGTTATCTGTTAGATCTCAGCATTGTCAGTTAAGCCATTTGCACTTCGTGTTACAGTTAAATGTACTGTTTTACTGGGACAACACTTTGTTGCATATGCTCCATACACGTGCATGTGCACATACTCTGCTCTTCCTCTTTCATTGCTTTAGTACTGCTAGGACTCCCCTGCTCTGATTGCATTACTTATTAGCATAACATGGGTAGTGTGTGAACCCCACCTTTGGGGAGGCTAGCCTCCCTTCCACCCAATGTCCTGCCCCCACTGTACCCCTTCCGCTCTTGCTGGCCGGCCTGCCCGCCCAACCCCAAACCCTGGCTGGTCTGCTGGCACCCAGAGCAGTCCGAAGGAGCCCCTAGCCTCCTGATCCCTGGCCAGCCAGAGGAGCTCTGAACCCTACCGTGGCTCAACCACTCAGCCTCCATTACCCCCCGCCCATGAGGGGTGGGAAGAGGTGGGGCCACCACAACCCAGGTGTCTAGCAGTGGGTTGGCAGCAGCTGCATCAGGAGAGGCTTAGCTTCCCTTGGCCTATTATACCCGCCGCCCGCGTCACTTAAGAGTGAGAGTATGTTGATCCAGTTCTTTGATGCAGTCATGTGGATTTATTAGGAGCAGCTTTTCCCTTCTTCATCATGAATACTGGCTGAGTCTCCACACTCCCGTACATGGTTACAAAGCTTGCTCGAGGGGCCTTCAACATTTAAATACCATTTAAAATAAAGATCTTTTTCCCCATATAGTGCTTTTTATTATGGGCTAAAAAAAAAAAGGGCCTGAATATTTTTCTCACCCTTATTGTTCAAGACAGGCATATTTCTAGCATCCAAATTTAGGCACCAAATGCCAGTCTGGGCTTTCCTTTAGCTGTTAGATTCACATGAATCAGTTCAAGGACAGAGATCACTCCTTACTTATTTGAAGATTACTTCAGTTGACTTCATGAACTAACCCTTTTTCACTTGTGATGCTCATGGCCTGGAATTTTGTGCCCTCTCTAGGTGGGTCTCATATCTCTGGGACCGACAGATCTCAGGAAAACAAAAAAAAGTTCACATCAGGTTAATGTTTTACACAAGAAACCGATGGGGGGTGATTCTGACACAGAAGCTCCTTAGAGGAAGGTCCCCAGTTCTTTGCAAACTGCTGTCATCTCAGACCTGACAAACTCTCCACACCAAACTTATCTTACAGGATATTTTTCCATAAAGAGTAACATGTAAAGGTATCTACAGAAAGCTCATAACATGTTGAGATTCATAATCATTGTGAGATAAATGTATGGGTAATATTTAAGGAATAATGTATTTATATTTGAAAGTATGCCTGATGGACTTGGAGTAAAAATTTAATCACCAAGGCGATAACCTGTCTTGGTGATGGCCCATTCAGGCAGGAAGGATTTGTCACCCCACTTTAGTTAGCTGGTGATGCAATTCAAGGCTCGGTTGTTTAGCCTTGCCCAGTGCTAAGTGTATATCTACACTTAGGGCTAGTCTACCCTTAAAACTTAACAGCAGCACAGCTGTACTGATACAGCTGCGCTGCTGTGAGAATGCTTGTATAGCTGCATTATGTCGATGGGAGAGAGCTCTCCTGCTGACACAATAAAACCACCTAAACGATTGGCAGCAGCTATGCCAGTGTGAGAGTGTCTCCTGCCGACATAGCACTGTCCACACAAGCCCTTATGCTAGCAAAACTTATGTCACTTGGAGAGTGTATTTTTCATACCCCTGAGCCACAAAAGTTTTGCCAGCATAAGTGCTAGTGTAGACAAGGCCTTAAAATGCTTCAGAGGTGCAGCTGTAGTGCTTCAGTGTAGACACTTCCTATACTGATGGGAGGGATTCTTCCATTGGTGTAGGTACTACACTCCTCACAAGGCAGTAGCTAGGTTGACGGAAGAATTCTTCCGTCAACCTAGTGCTGTCTATATTGGGAGTTAAGTTGGTATAACTGTGTCTCTCAGAGGTGTGGATTTTTCACACCCCAAGAGAT
Organism: Emydura macquarii macquarii; assembly: GCF_026122565.2. Lineage (NCBI taxonomy): Eukaryota > Metazoa > Chordata > Testudines > Chelidae > Emydura > Emydura macquarii. The sequence goes on from NW_027132962.1 coordinate 1,218,031, forward strand.
GTAACTACATCGATGTAAATTCCTGGTGTAGACCAGTTCTTAGACGTTCAATGAAAAATCATCAACTGCTACCACTTAAATGTAAAAAAAGGAACATTACAAGACAGGGGCTCACACTGTCTATGCCTAGGAACAAAAGACTGTTTCAGTATCACACAGAGGAAGGACAGGTCTATGACAGGATCCATTCACAAACTCTTGTGGAGTGGGCATGTTTTTGTTGCTGTTTGGATTCTATTTCTTGTGAAACCAGCCAGCTCTGCAACAGGCTGAACTTTGGGAGGAAAACCTACTTTGTTAGATAGGAAAGGCAGCTATTAATAAGTGTAGACCTAGGTTTGTGTTTTATTATTTTGTTCTGTATTGTAACCACTTGTTTCCACCACTTTCTCTCATTTCTTGTTAACTCTTTACCCTTTCTCCACTAAACCTACTTTTGTTTTATTATAAGTGCTCCCAAGTGCTGTGTGGTTTACACAAAATAAAGTAAAGTTTAAAGTTAAAGTAAAATTGGTAAAATGGGGGTACATTGCATTGTTGGTGGTAGAGGATCTGGGATTTTTGTGAGTAGCCAGTGTCAGGGGCTGCATGTCACAGTGGAACACTTCAAAGGGACTTGGGGATTGGGTGCCCCTATTGTTAACCTACAAGGCAAAGACAGGTCTGACATAACCCAGAGGAGAATGCTTGAGTGGCAGAAAGTCTGGTCATGCCAGGAGCTGACACCTAGCCAGACACAGGGAAGGCTCCCTCATGCTGGAGGTAAGAGGTAACAAGGTGACTCTCAGCCCTGAGAACCTTAGCAATGATGCTTTTACTATTATTATTATTTATACTGCAGCACCTAGGAGCCCTAGTCACAGACCTGGATCCCACTGTACTCTTCCCCTAAGAGCTCACACTCTTGATTGGATCTCAGAATAAGTGGAAAGCAACACCAATGGAATTTTTTAATAATTAGGAGGAGGCTTCTGAAATTCTTTAAAAATATTTTGATATGAAATGGACTGCTCATAACTGGGACATCTTAATACACTTGTCTCTCTTTGATCGTAGGGGACAAACTACCTACAGTATTGCCAACCCCATGCATGCAAAAGTCAGGAGTCAGGGCTAAAAGAAATCATGAGATTGTCTTAAAAGTCATAAGATTTTAAAAAATGGTTGGTTTTTTAAATTTGCTTTCTGGGTTTTGAGCCTTTAGGGATTATGTTTTCAAGCTTTGCTCCACTAGCATGAGAGCTAGAAATTTAATTTAATTTTTTTAATACAAGATGAAATTATTTTGTAATCACATGACTCCAGGAGCTGGGGCTTTAAGAAAAACAGCAGATATCACAAGACTAATGACAAAATCTGTAGAGTTAGGCACACTGTAGCTATTTTTGCTATATTTCCTAAATCCATTATCTCCTTTGTTATACTTTTAAGGCTAGCCAAGAACCCAATCCTGTGCTGGTAAATTGCCAATCTGTCAAGGCTGCAGGATTAGGCCCCAATACAAGAAGTAAGGCAATTAGTTTGTTTTAGGATCCCTGCAGCAATCAAGCATAATACAGCCTTTTCTCAATATTTGTACTCATGCCATTTCCCTTCCACAAACAATATAAATCCAATGAAGTTGGGCAAATGTAGCCAAATTAAACATATCAGACAAGGAGATTTTGAAAGCAGACACGCATTGATTGCATCCGATTGAAAGAAGTACAGTGGGCATCATCTGGGCTGAACTTTGAAACTCTCTATAGAGAATGAAAGCACATGCTGCACCTGTTCTCTGAGTAAAAAGAAGACTTCAATCTGTTGGCCTCAATTTTGTACACTTCACAATTACATAACATTCACATAAAAATAGAAAAAGGAAAAAAATGCATTTAAAAAGAAAAATCCCTGCTGATAAATTATTCCATTCAGTTATGATCTAAAGAGAGAAAATTCTTCATTATGAAATCTATAACTCAATATGTTCTTATCATGATCCTATCTAATGTGATTATATGATGGGTTGGGAAAAATGTATTTCTTTGGTGACCCTAGTCCGATTGCTTTTTTCCCATCAATTGAAGCAAACAAATTCACCAGAATAACGGCATAAACCTAACTGTTTAGTTCTGTGGGTCCCAGAATCACTTCCTCAGGAAATCATGCTTTGGGACTGATAGCAAGTTTAGTAGTCTCATTCGAAGAGACAGGAAAACAGTGCAGAATTGCAATTAAAACTCTCGTTTGAAAGGCATCATTTCCTTAGGTAAGTGTGACATTGCAGCATCATAGGCCCTGTGCGAACTATATTAGCGTTGAATCCCTTCTTTGCTTCATTGTTTGGGCTTATTTGCAGGTAGGATTTGGCCCAGTTTTAGTATAAGTCATTCAATAACCCCAGAGCTGTAGAATTCTCTTATGTATTAGACTGACTGTCTTACACATTAATTCAAATTGATACCAGCTCAACCACCCACTGACCTATATTGGTGAGGCACGTGTGCTGTAGATTTATTTTAAATCAGTTCTCTCTCCATTTAGAGTTTTTTTTGGGGGGGGGAAAGGGGTTGCTACTTGTAAATAAGATATCAAAATCTCTGTGTGTGAGAGGGAGAGAGTGAGCATTTAGTTAAGTTTCTCTTCTGGTATCAGTAAAACTCCGTCAATGTTAGATGAAGCACAGAGCTCTCGTGGGAGAGGGAACTCTGCCATCTAACTGATAAGGTGTCTCCAGAGCACAGGTGAAAAAGGCTGCTTTACTTGTGTGTATCTCTGTTTCTTGTTCTGAAACAATAAGTAGTATCGACGCAAGCGGCCATTGCGCTACAGCATTCTAGTGGTGTAAGATATTGTGTTGGAGTTGAAAGCTGTAATTTAGAGCACAAAATAACCAAATCCCGCAGTCCTTATTCAGACACTGCACAGTCTACAGGATTGTGGCCCTAGTGACTTAGTATACGGTTCACTTTAAAACAAGGAACAACTTCAAAATAATTTTACTGGTCACCTACTCCTTGAACAAAAATTACTTCTGATGGTTGGGGAATAAATTCATCCCCTCCCCAATCATTTATATTGAAATGAATCAGAAGTATCGAGAGACTTTCTCATTTTGTGGGGAAGATGATTTATTTTCTTCTCTCCTGGGTTTAGAAGCGATTAAGACGTAATTAAAATGAGACAACAAAGGCTGGGGAATGATAACAAAATGGTGTGGGTTTACTTACAGCTGGTTAAAAAATGGAATATCCATGCTGAGAGAAATTGTGAGTGTTTGAGATTTTGTTTCATTTCGAATTGGAACAAAACCTCAGATCCTGGAATTTGGCACAAAAGGAAATATTCTAATTTGGGAACATTTTGGGTCCATCGCTTGTCCCAGATCTCCATTGCCAGTGCTGCTCCTGGGTGGGAAGAAAGCCCCGGGACGGATGGAGGGAAAGGCTGTTGAGGAGTCTGGAACCCAGTCTGCCAAGGAGCTGGGAACCTGGAAATTTGGGCTTCCCCGCAGTCCACCAGGCTGCTGAGGAGCTGATTGGTGAAGTGGCAGGAAACCTGCCTGGTTTCTGTTGGAATTTCCTCAGAATCTGCATGTTCTCATGTAATGTTTTGATTTTGATAAATTGGCATTTTCTGACTGCCAAATATTTTGTCTGAAAATGTCCATCCAACCGTAATTGTAGTATTTGACTCCACGGGAATAAGCATATCAATGTTTTGGTGAACAGTCATGTAACAGGTGTCTAGCACTGTTGCTATTGGAATAGTGCTGTTTACTCTCATTGATGACTAACCAAAATGAACTCTTGGAACTGGGGGATGTGAACATTTTGAGAGTTTCTTTAGTTTGCAGATAAAAGGAAGGAGGAAAAAGGTCAGTGAGGGCAAATAGAAAAATGTTCATCATATGACTGCAGCTGTAAACTTCAGAGTTTGTTTTTGTCTCACTTGAGTGCTTTTTCTCCACAAGGTCCACTAATGGAAACTTCTAGACCCAGATCTTAGGCTGTGTCTGAGCTACACTTTTAAGCCACCCTCATGCCCCTTGCCCCTGTTTATTGACATAAAATGAGCAACTTCAGAGTTTTACACCAGCAATTGAGATTTGTTGGGATAGACATTTCCCCCCCTTTCTCCTGGCCATGCCTCCTATTCTGGTGTGAGAGGGGTCAGCTTCTACTCCAGTCACCCCATGCAGGGGGAATCCTTAAGGAACAGATTTGCCGAAATGTCATCAGCACAAATGAGCTGGTACATAAGCCAGGCGATCACCATTAGAAACTTTCAGGCCCATGTACCACAGTTTCAGTGGGTTTGGTTTTCCACTACCTTTCACCTTGGGAAGTCACATACACTTGTGCAATTTGGGTCTGATCCTCAACTCATGTCAATTATCATAGCTCAATTGAAGTCAAATGGATCCACCTGATCCTGTTGCTGGGGTCAGTTCTGGTCCAGTCTAACTAGGGTTCTTGCAGATCTTTCACTGCAGCAAGCGTAATTTTGTTTTGACCAGCCTTTCCTTTCCCTTGTCCTCTTATCAAGTTTCTTCAGATGTACTGCACTAGCTGCAGCATGTGCCTTCTGAATTCTACCTCTGTCTTGTGGTAGCATCTATTTTGTTTTTCTCAGAGATCTGCCCCTTCCATTGCTCTCTAATTTTTTACATTTTTACACTCAATGGGCTAGATCCTCAGCTGTTTAATTGTCATAGCTCAATTGAAGACACCAGATCAGCATGGTGTCATTTTGCATCCTCTTTATACTCACTTTACATAAGTGTGAATAACTATACAGAAAGGGAGGATGTCAGGTGTGGGCTGAGTGGTCAGGAGGGAGGAACCCTGGGAGAGTCAAATCTAGGGACAAGGTACAATGGACTTTATTGTCTCATTGTTAATCTATTTGCTTATAAAACCAAACCACAGGATTCTGTACCATGTGTGAACTGTGTTGAAGGCAGGTTTTGTAAAGTACATGCTCACAGGTTCACGCTGACTTCAAAGCCAATGAGAAGGCTCATGTGTGCACTGAAGGCAATGTATGCTATATGGGTTCCTGACAGCTGCGAGAATCCTGTGATTGGGAAAATCCATCTGCTTTCCAGCTTGTTTTTGTTGCCAGATTGCAACTCAGAATCTGGCCTCAAAGACTTCATTTGTAACTTTGTCACCTCTCTTTGAGACATGGCTCATGAGTTGAAAGGTCGTGGTGTGGGTAAGACATTGGAGCCGGACTCAAGAAATCTGGGTTGCTTTTCCTACTACTGCAGGCTCACTATGTGACCTTGGGCAAATTGCTTCTTTTCTCTGTGCCTCCATTCCCTGGGTGCTGAAGGGGAATAATAATATTTCTCACCTAACAAGGCTGCTGGTAGGAATAAATTCATTAAAGTTGTGAGGCTCTCAGTTACTATGGTAATTACCATAGAAAAGCCTATAAATATATAAGATCTTCTGAGGAAATCAGTCAGTAAACAGTGGGCGCTCACAACAACAGCAAAGTTTTGGGTCTTAGTATAAAATTATTTGAAACATGCACAAGCCCTGAATTAATTTGTTAAAACATTGCCAAACTGTTAATATATAATTTTTCTGTCATTGCGTGCTAAATTGAAGAGGCTCCAACAGACACTTCCTTTTGGAGCTGAGGGCAGATGATTCTAGTAGTTAGTTCCCCTGTTGAGAAAAGGCTGTTCCCCCATATCTGCTTTCCCGCCTTAGGGCACCTAAAATTAATGAAACTCTCTTCATCATAAATAATACATGCTCTGCAATGCTTTCAAAGAATGCTTAATGTGTTTGGGGAGTTTACGTAATGAACCTTTCTTGATAAAGGTGAACTGCTGTAATAGGCTGCCTTGCTAAAAGTTTGATATTAACCTTGCTGTATGCTATATATGTACATGCATAAGTTTGTCCAAAGTTTGAAACTGTCAGTGGCATACTGAACATATCAGTGTCCAAAAATCAGCCTTTGAAATGTATTGCTATATTTACTCTTCTACATATTGTACTTCAGTCTACAAATATTTTTTAATTATTTTCTGTTTTAAAGTTAAGATAATTTAGAAGCTTGACTAAGCTATGAAGTGTGCATGAAAATAGTTCTTAGCTGTGGGCCTGAGCCAAAATCCATTGAAGTCAATGGGAAACTCTCCTTGACATCAGTGGCCCAATATCATTGATATCATGCTTATGTTACAGGATTACTGTGTTACCAAGCAAATAAATGCTGTTGTTGTATTTTCTATTGATTGACCAACTTTCATTGCACAGCCTACATTTTTAATCACTTCTTATTTTTTGCAGTGGGCCTAAGAATCCACCTGATCATGTTTCTGGGATCAGTTCTGGTCCAGTCTAACTAGGGTTCTTGCAGATCTTTCTCTGCAGCAAGCCAAATTTTGTTCTGACCTGTCTTTCCTTTTCCTTATCCTTTTATCAAGTTCCTCCAGATGTATTGCGCTAGCTGCAACATGCACCTTCTGAATTCTACTTCTGTCTTGTGCAATACCATCCCACACTGCAACTGGCAGTTAGAGATTGCAAAAAGAGCAGGAAATGCCGTCCCTTCTTATTACTTGTCTGGAAACGTCAAGTTGGCAGCTTGACTTTTCTAAGCTCTTGCTGGCCCAAGGAACAAGAGTTTGGAGCCCAGCCTGGGTCTCTGCCATGGTACCAACTGAGCAAATGTCAGGACTGGCAAACTTTATTTATTGTAGCATCTATTTTATTCTTCTCAGAGGTCTGCCTCTTCCAATGCGCTCTAATCACACATCCTTTCTCAAACCTTAAAAACTGTACCTATTCCGGATAGCAGCCTGAATTCTCCAGGGGAACATTCTGTCAAATTCTCAGCCAGCCATTTCACCTTGGTCTCTCGTTGCAGGCTTCAACTGCTTTACATATTCCTCTCTGTTTCTCATCTTCTGGGATCTCTGCCTTGATGTCTCCTCTCCTGGATCTCTCTTGTGTAATTCACTAAATACAGCACTGCAAATTCACACAGCAAGTTGAGGGGCGGTGGGAGTCGCAAAGAGACATATCCTGATACTTTTTATGCAGATATCTGTCTCCTCTCCTTGCTGCTTCTGTACCTTTCTGACACTTGTGTTTCGGTGTGTGTGTATTTTCATCCGCCATTAGATTTTATGAATATTACTAGTTGTATCTCAGCCCTGCAGAGCGTGCTGTCAGATATACCCCATTTAGGGCTATTAATTATAATTCCAGTTGCTTCTGTCTGTATGTCTGATTTCATTATCTCCCCCCCTCTCTCAGAGTCCTAAGAATACCTCTGACAGTCTTTTCTGGCTCTTCTCGGTCAGCAACTTTTTCTTGGCTGTCACTGGATAATCAGAGCAACTAACGATAAAACAATGTTTCTGACTGATGCTGATGTCAGCAATGCCTTCATATAAGACCTGGCTGGCTCTCTAGGCTGTGCAAACCTCTGCTCTGGGAAGAGGCCAGCCTGACTAACCTTTGGACCAGCTGTTCATCTTGGATAACTCAGCACCTTTTGCCTGATTTAGGAAGCATGTTGATCACAAACTCGAAGGAGTTCATTTGGATACACTTTAATCCCATGCCAAATAAGCTGTCAGTTGGAACACTAACTCTTGACACATTCCTTAAACTGAAATGGTACATAAATGTTGTAAGATCTCATGTGATTTACCTTCTGTCCTGACCAACACACACTCAATGAGCCAAACAGGTGGTAGCTGTTTCCCTGTTTAATTCTGACTACAGGCAATGACTTACTTTTCAAAATTGAGCTGTGGCAGAATGAATGAGCGTATATATTGAGGTAAAATTACTCATGTTACTTCTATCATACCAAATGCTGCACCTCCAGAATGCCAACTTGCTGATGTCGGGAACTCTGCGTGCAGTAGAGGCCAAGGGGTTAGATGACAGCGTGCTAGTATTTAATCCATTCTAAGAGATTTTCCTAAGCAATCTTCACCTGGAATTAGACTAACTGCTTACTGGATGTTCCAGTTGGCCTGTCAAAGTAAATCACATTTTTAGGCCTTTGGGGAAAGGATGCTGTTTTTTATTTGGTACAGCACCACAAACACTTAGAATCCTATATATATAATAATAATGTATATGGCTGTAAATCAGATGCCATTTAAAGACGTGCACACAGAAACGACCATTTCTAGCATTCAACTCCGTCTATAACAGAGATAAAATAATGAACGATCAGTAGAAAATCTCCTGCAAATGAAGTCACTCTTGGTGAGTCTAGAGTTATAGTTCTGTAAGGGTTTCCATGCTATCCCACTTGCTTTAAATTGCTCATAACTTTCCAGAACTTTCACACCTTTTGGGATGAAATTTTTTTAGCCTAGTATCTGCCTGAAGGTGACTTTTATTTTCTTATTAAATTCTGAATACTCCACCTGTTTCTATGCTTGCAGTGACTCAAATACCACAGACAGACACTGAGCCCTCGTCTACTCCTATCGACTGCTGTGCTTCCCTTCTGCGCGCCGTCTTCACTGCACTGTGTTCTCGTCGACACAGCGCTACACTACTTGAGGGGGTGGTTTTACTCAGTCGACTTCCTGATCGATTGAGCGGGTCTACACTGACCGCTCGATCGATCCAGAAAGATCGATCTGGTGGTGGCGACTTTGCCACCGTCAGTATAGATATACCCTGAGTCAGAGATAAGACTCGGGGTCACTGAGTTGATAGTACTTGTAGATAGGACTACGGTCCTGGACTGGGATAGAGGATCCGAAATAAGGGGCTTGATTCTCATTTCATTTACACCAGTATAAATTGAGTTTAACTCCAGTAATGTCAATGGAAAGACACTGGTGTAAGTGAGTGCCAAATAAGGTCAAAAGTGTTTTGCAGAACTTCACCAATTAATTTCCTGACTTTCAAAAATTTGGGGGCCAAAACCTCAGTGTGGAGATATGACGTATACCAGCTGAATTTCTAGGCTTTCTAGCATCTTTTTCATAGCTGCAATGTTCCCATGTTGTTATTGTTTGTTGTTTTAATGGATATCGGTTTATGACCTCGACTTTACCTTTAACTTTTGTATCTAGGAGTTATGTACATTAATATTATGCACAGCTAGCTCATGTACCATATTAAAACAGACAACACTCTCCATCCACCCAAACTCTTAAAAGATCTGCCAAAACAATTCACTCAAATTTATTTCTATATATATTTAGACTTCGGGTAAGCATTTGACTTGGTACTGCATGATATTTTGATTAAAAACCCCTAGAATGATATAAAATTAACATGGAACACATTAAATGGATTTACACCTGGCTAACTGACGGGTCTCAAAATATAATGGTAAACAGGGAGCTATTACTGAGCAGGTGTGATTCTAGTGGCATCCCACAAGGATCAGTACTTGGCCCTATGCTATGTAATGCTTTTATCAATGACCTAGAGGAAAACAAAATCATCACTGCAAGTTTGCAAGTGACACAAAGATTGGGGGAGTGGTAGGTAATGAAGAGGGCAGGTCACTGAGACAGAAATACTGGTTAGCTTGGCAAGCTGGATGCAAGCAAACAATGTGTATTTTAGTACTGTCAAATGCAGGGACAGAAAATGTAGGCCATATCATAGGTTTGGGGACTCTGTGCTGGGAAGCAGTGACTCTGAAAAAGATATGGGCATCATGGTGGATAATGAGCTGAAAATGAGCTCACAGTGCAGTAGGAGTAAAAGTTATTTTACTTTTGTATTTGGCACTGGGGAAACTGCTACTGGACTACTGGGTCTAGTTCTGGGGTGTCCACAATTCAAGAAGGATGCTGATAAATTGGCATTATTAAAGGATTGTAAAACATTCTTTATAGTGATGGACACAAAGAGCTAACCTATTAGTTTAAAAAAAAAGAAATTTAAGAGTTGACTTGATCACAGCTTATAAGTACCTGGGGAAAAAACTTGGAAAATGGGCTCTTCAGTCTAGCAGAGAAAAGCATAGCAAGATTGAATGGCTTGAAGCTGAAGATAGACAAATTCAGACTGGAAATAATGTGCAATTTTTTAACAGTGAGGGTAATTAACCATTGGAGCATCTTATTGAGGGTTGTGGTGGTAGATTCTCCATCACTGGTGATTTAAAAATCAAGAACAGATGTTTTTATAAAAGACACGCTCTAGTTCAAATCAGAATTAATTCAGGGAAGTCCCAGGGCTTGTGTTGCATGGTAGGTTACATGCTCACAGTGGTCCTTCTGTGATTAAATCTATGAAAAATATAAATGTCCCCATCCCATGCCTCACAATCCCTGCAAAATCATAGGCAAACAAAACAAGAACCCCATGGCACAGCAGTGAAAGAAGCAAATGGTCATTAATATACTGAAGTAAGAAATAGGTGGACATTTCAAGGAATCATCTTGAAAAGTGAATACAATCAGTGCAATTATTAATGCTGGAGAACAGTTTTAATAAATATTTGTTCTTTAATATGTTAATGTAGTGCATTAATACATCATTATACACAACCTAATGGTTTTTTGCCATGCTTGGGCCATATGCAATCTTGGGTTCAATTTCCATTGATGTTACTGGTCTAAATTTCCAAAGGAAGACACCTCAGCACTGCCCACAAAGTATTCTGGTAGCCGTACAAAGAGTTAATATTACTGAAAAGCAGGCCAGTCCCCTTTTATTTGTGAACAAATATGCATTTCATAGTTGGTATGCTTTCTTGGGGTGCCCAGGACTGAGAGTCACCCTGTTACCCCATTACCTCAGCAAATGGAAGATTTGCTCCTGCTTAAGTGGGTATCCACTCCCTGACACCCCCATTCTGTTAGCCACCCAAACAATCTCTGGCGGGGGCTTTTCCAGCCCTTGCTTTGCCTTTCAGGTTAACAAGAGGTGTACCCCAGTCCCTGAGCCCCTTTGCAGCATTCCCCTGTAGAGTCCAGCCTCTGTCACTGGATACTCACAGAAATTACCTGGTAAGCTGTTGCCAAAGGAACGGCGCGCACACCATCTTGTTTGATTCAACTGAGTATCAGCGCCAATATAGCATCACAGCACTGAGGTATATTTATAGTGAAAACAATCGTAAGTTTATTGTCAAAGGCTAAGATTAAAGAGAGAGTGAATAAGGATAATGATGGAAATGGAAATGGTGACATATAAAACAAAAGTATAACATGCTTCTTAGAGCTTAAACTTAACTATATCAGACTAAAACCTTTGTCTGGAGTGGTTTTTCTCACCTAAATCAATTCCCCAGCCTTTCCAACAACATGGGTGGGATCCCCCTTTCGTGCATGCAGAAAGCACTGTCATTTTTGCTTCCTCGGAGGATAACAAAATGTCCTTTCCCCCCTCCTCATGTCCTCCCAAATTCATTTTGCCTGCAGTCAGAATGATCCCCTGTGGTTCATTCCCTGGTGTGCTGGCTCCATGTCCACAGTCGCTAAAATGTATTTTCAATATGTACACGCACAATGCCTTAAATATCATCTGTACGTACATCTCACAAGGATTATGAGGATCAGTTTAACATACGCTTTTATTAGAAACCTCACCTGACCTTTTTGGGTAAGTGCTATAAAAGCAATATGATAGGTGCAGTGAATGTGTCAGGCCTGTAAAGAGTTACTGTTACAGAACAGTGATCCTTTTGTCAGCTGGCACTGAGGAGTTCTTAGGGTTACACCAGTTAAGTTAGTTGTTTGCGCATTCATGCACATATTTTACTGGCATATCTTCGGTGGACTATGAAAACTTATTCTTTTTTAAGCATTTGCATTTCTTATCTCATGTACAGACTTAGCAGTAGACTTCAACAGCTAAAAATTCTTAAGGGTTTAAAGGATTAAATGGAAATGATTATTACAGTGCAAAAATGTTTGGGAAGTTCTAAAAATGTGTCAAGTGAAAGATGGGCTAAGGGGCAGGGCTTCAGACTCTAGCCTCCATTTTTGTGCCATTGCAAAATTGTGTTACATATAGCTACAAAAATGGAGGCCAGTAAAGCCTGATCTGAAAATTTGGCTCTAAAAACTAGTTCTTAAACATTTTAAGAGATGCAGATTCTATTCTCCTGCATTTAAAAATCTGTTCCCCTCCCCCCCCTCCCCCCTGCGTTTTGTTTGGTTTTCACAATTAACTTTGTTCATTTGAATTTTCTGTTTTGTTCAGATACCAAAAGATTAAAATCCGCTGCTCATCTGCAAACTGCCTAACCATTGTCCTTCACTGGTGAGATACAAGAAAGAAATCACGGGAAGAGAGGAACTTCAGATTTGGGACTATACAGCAAGACTCTGTAAGATACTGTGTTTTCTCCATTAGGGCTACAATGGAGACGCTGTCCCAGGACTCTCTGCTGGAATGTCAAATTTGTTTTAATTATTACAGCCCCCGACGAAGGCCCAAGTTGCTGGACTGTAAACATACCTGCTGTTCTGTTTGCCTTCAGCAGATGAGGACAAGCCAGAAGGACCTGAGATGTCCCTGGTGCCGAGGTATCACTAAGTTGCCACCGGGATTTTCTGTATCCCAGCTGCCTGATGACCCAGAGGTCATTGCTGTGATTGCAATTCCTCATACTTCAGAGCACACTCCTGTCTTCATCAAACTTCCTAGCAATGGATGCTACATGTTGCCCTTGCCCATCTCCAAGGAGAGAGCGCTGTTGCCAGGAGACATTGGGTGTCGCCTCCTGCCAGGCAGTCAGCAAAAGTCTGTCACTGTGATGACAATCCCAACTGAGCAGCAGCCCCTGCAAGGTGGGATCCCACAGGAAGTCAGAGAGGAGGAGCAAGACAGGAGGGGTGTTGTGAAAAATTCCACCTGGTCAGGTGTTTGCACTGTGATCTTGGTGGCGTGCGTCTTGGTCTTTCTCCTTGGTATTGTCCTCCACAACATGTCTTGCATTTCCAAGCGTTTCACTGTGATTTCCTGCGGCTGAAAAGGGTCTGCTCCCAGAATACTCCAATGGGATAATTTAGGGGTTGGGAAGGTGGTGGTGATGATGACAGGCTTGAGCGAGATGATGCACTGCAACATTGATCAATTAGTACAGAATGCTTGACACCGGGCAGCTGTTTGACAGTCTGACGGCAGTCCTAAAAGGCGAAATGTGAGCCCTCTCAGCAGAGTACAGAGAACATCATAATGAGCATCTGATGGTATTGAGGAAGACTGCATGTGTCACCATCCTCATTGATCAAATGGACTGAAATGTCTAATGATTTTTATCATGTTATGAGATTAAAGACATCTACTTAGCTGGTTATACTGTAAAAGTATATGATATGATCACTCTCTCTAAATGCAGTAGACTAAAATCAAAATGCTATATGTATAAGTAGAACTGAACATGAGAATTTCAGTGCAAGTCTCAGTGAAGATATTCCAATGCCAGTCCATACTTACTTTTTTAATGGTGGGGAAGTGAGAGGGCACTGTAAAAAAAAAAAATACATTTAGTTGGTAAGGCTTTTTATATATTTTAAATTGCACATTAATTAAAATATGTTAGAAAGTTGCATAATAGTTTTTAAAAGGAAACATTTTAGAAGCAATTATGTTTCATACGTAAAATGTGTTTGTCATATACTTTCATTTTGTTTTCACCTGTAGTGAAGTGTCTTTTCCAAGTGTTTTGTCACAGCAAGATCCAAGCAGAGAAGCAACAAAGTGAACGAGGAGGGCTACCTAAAAGTGCAGCCAAAACCCTGCTGTGTAAGCCCCATTACAAAGTATGACTTCGAAGTGTAAACACTGAACATGTTGTTTCACCACTGGTTTGTCAGGCAGGCAGCATTCTCAAGGTTCTGGAATCCATAGGGGTTAGTGAAGAGATGGGTCATAGAAGTGTTGGACATTCTTCCTGCAAGGACTGGAGAGCAAATTGATTTTTAGACTGTGGGACCAGTTTGCCTCCCTGTTCAGTGGGAGTTGTATCTGTGTCATTATAGACAGTGTAAATTAGGAGTATCTCTATGGACGTCTAGACGACCCAACAGAAATTGAGGTCTCATTGTGCCAAGCATTCTACAAACATCTAGCAAGAGCCAGTCCTCACCTCAAAGGGTGCATGCTCTAAATACAATGGGAAACAGGTAGAGAGGGGAAAGTGACTTGCCCAAGGTCACAGAGCAGGCCAGTGGCAGAGCAAGGAATAGAACCCAAGTCTCCTGAGTCCCCGGCTAGTGCTTGATCCACTGGACCATGTTGCCTTCCCAAACCAATGGAGTCACACTGGTGTAAAACTTGCATGAGATCATAATCGAGCCTTTACTTCCTTTCAGTGGTATAAACCTTGTTATTCTTAGGGCCAAATTTGAAACTACCAAGGGAAAATGATCTATTTTTTACTGTATGTTGATAGTACAAAGCCCGTGTGACTTCAATTCATTGCTCATAAAGGGCTAAATTATGATATTTATGCTAACACCTCATTTAACAAGAAGGTTCATCACCTTTTGTGGGACTTCTTGTGGAGTAAGGTATTCTGCATGAGAAAGGGTATTGGAATCTGGCAGAAAGTCTGGATTTGTTTGATTTTTAAGGATCAGAGTGGGACTTATAGCAGAAAGAGAGCTCTAATAAGGCAGGAAAAACTATTGGTTTGCCTGGTTAATATTGCCAGTGAAGAATAACCTCCACTCTATTACTAATATTCTTTCTAATAGTTAATTTGAGAGTTCAATTCCATGTAATGACACTGGAGAACTTTGTTCCAACTGATTTAGGCTCATAAAAGAAGTCAGTGGTGTTGCACCAGTGTAACTGAGCAAAATTTGGCTTATTATGAACATCATTCTCTTTTGGAAAATATAATACAGAGCACATATCTTCCTTAGTACTAGATTCTCCTTTCTCTCTACCCCCCTTTTATATCTGTTCTGTAAAGAATGGCATATATCTACCTGATGGTAAAGTTAGTATATATAAGGTTACACCGAAAATGAAGCTCCTGGTGCACTGTGCCTGCTTTTATCTACTGTCATCTGTGTGGACATAACAGAAAATACCCCAGAGGAGACTATTTGGTACCTTTTTTTCCACGTAAGAAGTGCACGCGCAGAACCATTTGCAATATGCATAGGAGCTGGTTTAGAAATGCTTATTATAAACATTCTGCCCCTGGACATCAGGGAAAGTGGGGTGTAATAGGATGGAATATTCATTCCAAGCTCATGCAGTATTAAAATTGTTAATCTGTATCATTGTCTTGTAAGGAAAAATTCCATTTACACCCTTGTTACACGTTAGCATGGGGTGGAACCGTAGCCTGCTAATATTTCTGTCTTCATAAGACTCTGAGCTAGCATACTGTTAGAGGATGTGCTGGTTTGCTGCCTCGCCCTTTGTGGTCATCTACACTCAGGGCACATGCGTGTTCTGTGTGTGTAAAATGTTACCAGACCAGAATAGCAGCACTTGACACCGACTTTGCACTCACTGAGCAGAAGCGTAAATGACTAGATGAGCTGCAAGAGAGTGGAGTAGTAGGCCCTGCACGTACAATACTAATAACGTGAACATTGGTATGACCATACAGTGCCTGACTGAAGTTGTTGACAAAGCATGTTCTCTCAATCTTTTCAGATAATAGCTCTCATAAAAGGTGCTGGTTTTCCTTCCCCACATGAAGAGTGTAGTTGGAAGGATAAACCAGAAATTAGGTTAAAATATTATATTAGACTGCATAACACATTATACAACAGGCAAACATGGGGTTTAATCTGGTATTAATGATGTAGGCATCATATGAGCAGAGCACCATACTGTATTAATTAACACAGTACGTTGTTTTGTTAGTGTGAGATTTTTGTACTGTAAGACCCTGCTGAAATACATGTCTGACCTAATTTCTGATTCAGACATTTGCTTGCTCACAGCTTTTGTGTGAGAGCAATACATAAAACCTCAAGGTTTTTTTGTAGGTTAGCTCCTATTAAAAAATATAATTTTATGGGGGACGGTCCTTTTTTGCTTTAGGCAGTGTGACTATCATCTAAATTTTGCAACCTTCATATCATGTTAGTTCACATAGCTTTATGCTGATGTGTAGAAATGAGCGATAGTATATTACAATGTACAGTGTTAGACCATTTCTCAAGTAGGTTAATATTTATACTTTAAAATGCAGTGTGATCTATTTTGTTCTAGATTCCTCAGTCTAATACCTGGCATTCAAAAAGGTGACAGCTATCTATGGATATGACTTTGCAAAACATGCTAGAGCAATTATTCCCAGAAAACTCACATCATATCCGAGTTCTGCACCAATTTCATGCCAAAATGATCAGCTCCTGGGTAGGTTCTTAATCTTTGTATATCAGTAACTTTTGTGATCATTACTCTTAGTTCTTCAAAAAGGAAGAAAAACTTTTATTTTTTTATGGCATAAGTATTAGTTGAGCAAACATTATTTATACTAAATCTTGCCTGAAGTTATTTATGCACCTGCATTTTTGGACAAATTACCCTTTGTCAACATATATTATTTGCTTGTTTAACAGAGAATACAGCTTCTTTTATTTTAAAGGTCTCAGCTTTAGTTTTTGGCTTGTGCTTTGCCTGGAGACAGAAATAGGGTTCACTTTGTGAATGTTTGTTCAGTGAATTTTACAAATTCAAAATATGCAATTTTGGTAGATGGGATTTTTTTTTTTTTTTTTTTTTTAAAGAAAATTGTGTGTTAGTGATTGATTGTTCATGCTTCAATGAGATGGAAAGAAGCATGGGTGGTTTTGTAAACAAGGAGCAATCGTGAGGTCTTAAGTTTCATCTTTATTAATGAAGGTTGCCATGAATAAAATATTAGCTGGAAAAGAATGAATACATCAAGTGAGTTATGGTTTCTCTAATCCTTCACCTTAAAATGAACAGTTCAATGAGTAACTCAGTGGAATTACTCTGTATTTACACTGTTGTAACCAAAACTAGCATTTGGCTGAGTTCCTCAAGACAAATTTTAAATATGGCTGTGGCAAGCTCTCAGAAGAGGTGTGTGGTTGTGGGTGGTTTTGTTGTTGTGGTTAAATAGTTGATTTTTTTAGTAGAAATTACATCTGATGGCCACAGAGCCACAAAAATTTTCTTTTCTGTTTCAAGTGATTTAAAATGTATGAATGAATTTATTGCTTATGACAGTGAGATAGGTATTACTGGCATTAGCTTGAGCATGTATTGTCCAGGCAGGTATGCATCATCCCCCCTCCAAAATCATGCCAATGCATCTTAATCTGTCTGTATCAGCCAATCCCTGTGCCCCTAATATTAATTGCATGAGGCTTTTCTTGAATGGAGATTATGCATGTAACAAATCCACTGCAAAATAAGCAAACAGAGCTAGGATGAGACCAAACAATTTATTTTCACTTGTGACTGATACAGGATTTGAATCTACAATAGGTCTCCACTTATTCTGGATTTTTTCATGTTAATACCTATTGCACTAAGGTCACACTGTGGACCAGAATCAAAATCCCAGATATAAAAACACTTCTGGAAATTCAAACTGTATTACAACACTTTAAGTCATACAGGAGACATCCATATGTCTAGTAAATACACTTAGTGGAATGCTGGTTTTAAAATGTTTTCTCTTGCCAGCTGCACAGGGTATGTGGTTTGAAATTTTGTATTTTCTTTCTTTTGTGTGGGAATACATGATGACAAATGAATTCAAGCATCACCCAGGAGGCTATTGGAAGGATTCGTATGCAGTAAAAGTAAAGAGCTTTATGTTAGTGTTTAGCAGGGCAAGATTCTATTGAAATGCTGCAATGGAATTACAGCATATTAATAACCTTTACTTTCCTTTGCACTGTCCTTAGGTCTGACGGCGGGGATTGTTCTTCATTCTTTCTCTCTCTCATTTTAACATTTTGCATGCCAGCAAGTCAAACTGTTCTGCTTCTTTCACACTTCGCAAGTTTGAACTGCGCAGCTGACATTTCTCAAGCTGTCATTAGCATCTTTAGCAAATGAGCACTTACGTGTTGTCTAAGCAGTTGAAATTTAATGCATAATAAATGTCAAGTCAATGCATTTTTAAAGCATTCCATTAATGCGTCAGTAAATATCTCTTTATTTTAGATCTGCACATTGGCTAAATTTTCACTAAGCATTCTCCCGAACACCAGAAGCATTTCACAGGGATTAGAGAGGATTCACAGTAGGGAGAAACTATTTGTCCCAAAACTCTAGCACTCACACACAGTAATAGCACATTGGAGCCAATATGCATCCAGGTAAAGTGAGGACTTACGTGTGTGCCCAGGAGCTGCCAGGAGCGTGAGAGTGAGGAGGTTTTTGAAAGCTGAGAGGAGCGTGTGTGAGCACGTGCACACACTTAAGATTATCTCTGTGACCTAGGACTGAGTGGATTGTTAGTAACCAGGGATAGGCAAATGCTGTATGGTTTTATTGGTGGTGATATTCACCCTGAGGCAGCTTCTTCATTGTGGAAGAGTCCACGCATCTGCCTCAGTTCCTTGTGATAAGCTGCCCCTCTCCCTATGCCTTGACCGCTGCACCCTCAGCTCTCCCTCCCCACTGCAACACTGGAGTTTCTGGATCCTGTTGCATGGGACTGTCCACCTTGGATCAGTGCTGGAGTAAGTGCTGCATCCTGGCCTGGTGTTCAGGTAAGGAGAAGCCATTGAACTGCTGCTTGCCTGACTGTACAGAAGCTTCTGCCTGAGGTGGGATGAGGGGCTCTGAAATGAGCAGGGCTGGAAGGTTGGGTTTTGAGAGTATTAGGGGTTCATCAAATGAGCAAGGGGGAAGGGTATTTGGGCCTGGATAGTGTCAGTGGCTCATGAAATTAACAGGGGGCGGGGAAGTAACATGAAGTTGTCTTGAACTGAGGTGATTGGTGGTTTTGGGTGAAGGGATGTGGAGGAGGAGGGGCAAAACTGAGTGGGGATGCTTAGACAGTAGCTTGGAACTGGTTATTTGTGGTATGTGGAGACGTTTATGAGGCAATTTTGAGCTGAATCAGATGAGTTATTTGTGATGCATGGGAGTTAGATGGTTTGTCATATCATAGCTCAAGAATGGTTTGGCCATGCAACTTGAAATTTTGGTTAATTCAGATTCTGGACCCCTTAGATTTTTGTGGTTGAGTATTTTGGAAGTTAAGTTTTCTGCCTAATTAAGAAACTTGCAAAGGGCAGTGGACTGTTCTAGGGTCCTGAAAAGTCCTTAAACCCTGTGAATAGCATGAGTTACATTTTTAATCAGTTTTATTTTTAATTTTCGCTTCTATTGAAGGTCAAGTGTATGGAAAGCAGATGGTCATATCCCAGTGCAAAAATATAGTTGATTGACAATACTGGCAAGAAAATGCCAGAAAAACTCCACAAAGCTCTTTAGACAGATAAAGGACATTCCATGTTAATGTCACTGTCACGCCTGTTTGATTTAAGCAGTGGTTTAGTTGAAGACAAAGGCAGTATTGTTGGGCTTCACATTTGTATGTAAGAAAAAACTAGAGTTACATAAGAGGGCTGGGTTTTTCTGTTTTGTTTTTCAAGTTGATGTAAATAAGGCAATTGAGAAAGTCGAGTAGTTACTTGCCCCAGAGTACTTACTTGCCTATTTTAAGAATTATCAAAGCGTTTCTGATTTCATTGCATCAGTTAGTCTTGAAAATTTCCATCACCTATCCGCAATTGCATGCATTGACTGGTTCTGAATTTCTCTGGTGGGACTCATTAAAGAGCGATCTGAGTTTGGATCAAGATCTGAAAACTTGTCCAACCTGTCAGGTCATTTCAATTCAGATTCAAATTTCACTTCTTAGTTCCAAATCTAAGTGGTATGTAGTCCCTAAAGAATTGGAAATTGATTGTCCTTTTACTATGAATAACTAGATTCTGTTTATTTCATAAATCTGAGCTCGTGGGTTAGTTTTCAGTAGCACACAAATGTTGTAGCTAGTCCTTTATCCTCTGTTGATGGAATAAATGTGATAAATTATTACTTATTGTGAAAGTTTGTGGTTCCACTCCACAGAAAGATGGTATGGAATTTAAGGAAGTGAAACTGATAGGTGGATGTTAGTTCATTTTTAAAGTCAACTTGTCCTGCAGTAGAAAGAGGCTCCAGTTTCTACTAGAGGATTCCCAGTTCTCAAAGCATTTGAGCCAATCTACTGGCTGAACTGCAAATGAGTAGTTTCACATTTAAATATAATGGACATGAATGCTTCTCAAATTCTAAAAATTTGCTTAAGAAATGTATTTCTTTAAGCAGTTGGAACCTGAGTCAGGAAAATTATCCCTATTTGAGAAAGCACTTATGTATTGAGTTAAGCCAGTCAGATGGACTTAGGCACTAAAATTCAGTATATGCTTTAGTGCTTTCTTGCATAGGGATGGACTTAAGCATGGCCTCAGGTCCTCTATCGAATCATGCTCAGTCTTTTGAACAATTCTCAAATGCATATGAAAAATAGCTTTGTCTTAAAGAAAAATATTTTTTACTTTGCAATTTAAAAGCAGGATTAACAGGGAGATGCCTTTGTGACTGTAAATCTCATAGTATAGCTGTTTTTCATTAGAACTGGTTGGAAATTTTCTGATGGAACATTTTTGTACTGGAAAATGATGATTCGTCATATTAAAACATTTTGCAGGAACCATTCTGTTGGTTTCCGGACAGCTTGCCTGCCACAAAACCAGTGCTCTGATAGCCCTGGGATCATTGTCTTCTAGATTCCTCTGGCTTCTTGATAGCCTGCTCTAGGCAGCTTGGAGAACCTCACCAACTTCATTTTGAAGAAATCCAGATGGAATTTTGATTTTTTGAAACTAAAATCTCAGACTCTGCAGTCCATGGGAAATTTTGAAATCATGTGTTTTTGTTCTGAAGAACAGAATTTTAAAAATGATTATTTCAGAATTTCCCAACAAATTCTGGGTCGCAGCAAGCACTATTTTCAAATATTTGAATATAGAAGCTTGTACTAACATACCTAAAGATTTTAAAATTTCCTCTAAGTTCTATTTTTAATTGCCCAGTATACCCAGGTAGAGCATTCAACTCAGAAAAAATCTTAAGCGACAAAAATAACAAAACTCTCTGGAGAAATAAATTTAATTCTAATGACTTTTTCCTGCTGAGACGAACTGCTAAAGCACTTACTAAACCTCCAGGTTGATAGAGCTGAGTCTGCTTAGTATTGATAGTTGCTAAACTGGTCAGCTACACTGAAGCTGCAAGTTTTTGTTTTCTCCCATCTAGGTTAGACAAGACAAGACAGGCCTGCTGCATATCTGGATTTAGCAGGGAGATAAGTAAGGGCTGTAAAATGTTACCAGTGGTAAGTGAAATTTTGTGGTATACAAATTATTGCAACATTTGGTGTCTTTGGTCAGTCACAGGCAGGACAAACATGTAACAACTCTAGCAAAGTCAAGTATCCAGTGGAACACTGCCAAGATTAACAGATAATTTCAAAACAAAACAGCCAGATATCCTCTGTATTTGTGCTGGTGCTGCTTGATCAATCTGGCTTATGGTTTGGAACTTTCTGCTTCTATCTTTTCTAACAGAAACAAACGCACTCAAAAATATTTGTCCTCATTACAAATATGCAGTCTTTCTTCTTTTCTGACCTATATTTAGGCCCTGGATTTCTTGGTACATTTGCCTCTGTCATGATAAATTACCCATAAATAAGTGCCACACCTTTATGCTGCAGAATTTTGAATGATAATTAAACAGTGGAAGCAATACGTCCAGAATGGGGAGCAGCCTTACCAACACACTAAATAAAAAGTTGTATTTGTAATAATCTGTCTGCAATTTCCGTCGTCTATTTAAATGAATAAATTGCAGTATTTCACCCTAGAAATGACCTTGATTTTTCAAAAAACAAAAAGAAAACAGGATATTAGTTAAACATTTGGTTTTAAAAAAATAAGACAGTGGCATTTTGAAAATGAACTGAATTTTGTAAAGCTAGTACATCAGTGGTAAAAGTTCTGTAATTAAGTTACTTTTTTGGGGGGAAACAAATGGAAATTCATTATTTGGATTTTCGATCTTTGACCAGTATCAGAATGTATGTGTGTGCTTCTGTTTGCAATACATCATAAATACTGTAACAACTGGAAACTGTGACACCAAAAATTTTAATAAAATCTCACATGTTGCCAATTAAATTTAAAATGCTTATTGAAAAGTGGGAAAGCTTTTATGGTACAGGACAACTTATCCTATATCGCCTTTGAACCTTTGTAATGATCTATGTGGTGTTAGTCCTGATTCTCACCTGTGTCAGATCAGAAATCAGGTTTTTTGCTTCATTAAGCGATTTGATGGGCTCAGCTAATAGGAATCTACATGCTATGTAATATATGTAAAGGTAGCTATCAGTTTATAAATCTGCAACAAGCAGCTGACGATCAATAAAGATCAGCCAGGATTGTGGATAAATTCCTTGTCTCCTGAAAATTCTGTTAAATCTTTGCTTTGGGTTAGTGACCTGGATTTTGCTTGAGGAAAACATATTTTATATAAATGACTTGTCTACACTGGGGCACTTAGGAAAGCGAATTAAACTAAACTGAATTAAGGCCATTTAAATTCTGAATGAGAGTGTTCACCCAGGGGTTTAATACAGTTTAGCTGATCCATTTTAATAGTTAATTTGGATTAATTTTCCTGAGTGTCCTTGTGTAGACAAGCCCTAAATAAGTTCTACAGGATTTGGCACAATTGGACATTTTACCTGTGTGAAACAAACAGGATTTGGCCCATTGTCATACTGTACTGAAATGAAGTATGAACTTGGTTTACTACAATTTTTCCTTCTCTCTAGAATCAATCAATATGTAAGGACAAAATGTAGGTTTTACCATAGAGGGGACAGTCAAATATATCTGATATAACATCTTTGCAGTCTTATGCTTTGTTGCCTAGTGATTATCATAAAAAATATTCCGGAGGAACAGTTAAGAGAAATGTGAGAACCTTGCCATAAGTTTCCTTGAAGGTTTTCAAGTAGTTAGACCTATTCCTTATATCTCTATATTCCAAGAAATGAGGGACCACTTTTCTTCATACATCTTCATGAGATATGGAAAAAGTAGCCCAGAAATAGGCTTGAATACCTGTCAAATGCCACTGCTTTTGCTGAGCAGTCTAGATTATTGTACTGCATACATTCTGTTTTGTGGTGGGTTTTAACAGGTGCCTGATTTAACTTTCCTCCCCCTCCCCCCCTTTTTTTTTCTTGCTTTAAATTGTTTTCTTCTTCAATGTCCAAGAAGAAAAAGAAATGCAAAGAAGAGTAAAGCTGTTCTTAATTCAGGTCATGTTTGCACCATCTGCTGTATAGCTATTTAAATGTTGTCAGAGGAAAAAAAGTGGTTGCCCCTGTTTTCCACTGGTGCTTCAAATGAGTGCCAGTAGGGTGTCTACTGCAAATAGTAAACCTGACTATGCAAAGTGTGTGCATGTGTGTTAAGCCCTGGAAGTAAAGTGATGAGATCTGCAGATGTGAAGCAGTTGCTGGAAAACTCAAAGAGAGCAGTTGTGGGATCCAGCCAGTGACTCTTCTACGTATAAGAACTGACATTTCCGAGGGACAATCAAAACAGAAGCTAATGGTCTACCATTGTGTGTGGGAAGTACATTGAAAAAAGTAATGATAGAGTCAGTGCACATAGACATGTTCTCTAGGGAAGTCACTTGTCAGCATTCCAACATGTAGTCCAAATGACTTGCTATTGATTTCAGGTCAGATTGCTTCAGTTACATTGTTCCTAATAGCTCCAGTAGTGGTTCAAGCAAATTGTAAACTAAACAGTCTCAGAAATCCCATAGTCCTGGGCTTCTTTTGCATTTTGAACGAACCTTATTAGCAAAGGTTGCTGTATTGGCAAATTCCACAGGAAGGAGCGAATACTTGTCCTGATCAGTACAGACAGGTTTCAAGAGCTGTTAACAAAACAAAACAATCCAGCATCATCATGACAGTTGAAGCACCTCTCAATGCCAGTACAAAGACTTACAAATCTAAGTATAAATATAAATATACAGTGCCAGTACAAAGACTTAGAAGTATGAATATGTGTACACACACATTTTTGTAAGTGCTTTGTTTCAATTAAAATCAAAATAAGAAAGCACCACTCAATTATATTTTGCTAGTCCTGATTTCATGACCCTATCCCCTTCAGTACATTTTCAAACTACTTTCAGTCTTGTTAATTGGTCCATGAGATGTTGTGAAGGTTGATCTTAGCCTGGGGGCATGCAACATACTGCCATGGCTCTTCTATAGCTTGTTTCTCTCCTTGTAGTACTCTAAGTGGATGTGCTCCCTTGCCCTCTACAGCTCTCTCTGGCCTCCCACCCTCCGCAGGTTAATAATAATCTACGCAAATGGTAGGCTGATACTGCTCAGCAGTTCTTAACTAAAGTCCTTGACATGGTTCATTTGCAATAATGGGTATAATTTATCTTAGAAACTTTTTTTAAAGGGCTAAATAGCCCTTCAGATATGAGCTGTTGGGCTGTCTTGTCAATTTCTGCTAAATATTGACTTTGCAAAGAGGATATCAAGCTGCTGTTTATAAATCTGAATGTCTTTAAAAAAACACATTCTTTGTGTCCTCCTTTTGTTCTAGATGGTGTCTTGAGTGTCCATGAGTTTTTGGTTTTCCCTCCACTGGCCCCAGTTTTAATATATGGTATTTTTTGTATGTTGACTTCTCGTGTCTTGTCCTTTGTATATGTGGAAATGTTGATTTGATGAGAACTGTTCCAACACATTTGGTATGATTAAAGTTCTTTAAAATGATTTTGAATAGACTAGATTTTTTTTTTTTTAAAGAACCTGGCCAGGGTTCTCACTCATCAGTTCCACTGATAATTTTAATAGCTTGGGGTCATAATAAAGGAAACCCGTGATCCTCAGCCAAGTTTTATGTGCGTGGAGGTGACTTTCAAGTAGACCATCAGATAGGCCAAAGAAAGCCTTCTTTATGCTTCGCTAAAAGATATGGAAGTCTCTCTTCAACAAAATGCAATTCTTTTGCCTTTCCTGAGTAACCTTCATGCAACTGCTCAGTGCTACCTCACCCATGTTTGATTCAAGTGCAAATCTCAGCACTCCCAACCACCTAGAAGGAGTCTCTTCATATTACACCTTCACACACATTCACTCACTCTATAGATCTTTACATTAATGGACCAGATCCTCAGTTGGTGTAATGGGTGTAAATGGCTTCAGGGGAGTACTGCCAATATACAAGAACTGAGGATCTGGCCCAGCATGTATAAAAAAGCTATATTCTGAGATCTGACAAGTTTCTAAATTTCAAATGAGGATGGATGGCAGTGGATAAGAACAAAAATGATTTTTCCTTGAAAATGTTTTTTTCTTTACTGTCATTTGCAACATTATCTGCTTTTTTTCCCTTCTCAGTTGACATTTTATGTAGCTGCAATTTCATAGTTAAGGATGAGATGAGTTTTGCTCTTATCAACAGAGCTTGAGTCCATGCTCTAACACTGTCATAACTTAGCTTTTGTGTGTCACTTTGCATTCGGTGACATCACATAATCAAATATGGCTCACATGATGTATCAAACCGAAAATGTAAAATATCTGTAGGAAAGTTAATGTTTGGAAGACATTAGGTAGGAAGCATTCTCAAATAGCAACATTTTCCTTTTCCTGTGCAATCAACAGATGGGATAAGGGGCATTTGGAATCTAACATCTTTTTAATTGTTGCAAATTCAACATTCAAATTTTAACAATAAAGTTAAAACCAAAAAAAGGTTTTGTACTCCCTCTACGGTCAAGGTAAGGAAAAACACCACCTCACTGCTTCCATCACATTATTTTTAATATCTCTCTACTGAAAAGAGAAGAAATTTCTCTGACAGGAGACTCAGGCCCCATTACCACTGTGACATTTGACCTAGACACACACTGCTTGAGTCTGAGTTCACATACACTGGCATAAATGAGAAAAAGTTCCACAGCAATGAATGCAACTGCTCTGGTGTACAATAGTGAGATTTGATTCAGGCTCACAGACTTGATATACTGTATTAATGCTGATAAGCCTTTCATATTGTCATGTCAATATTAATATTCTAAATTGTGCTTGGCACTACACAAACACATAGTGTGAGATAATCCCTGCTCCGATTCCCTCCCAAAGTTATAGTCTAAATAAACAAAGCGCTGGAAGAGAAACAGATGCACACAGAGATGAAGTGACTTGCCTGAAGTCTCCCAACAGGTCAGTGTTAGAGTTGGGAATAGAATCCAGTTGTCCTGATTCCCACTTCAGGGTCCTGTCCACTAGACCATTCTGCCTCTCCCAGCCAAATTACTGAATTGAATTAAATAATGTATAACACAATATGCAATCAAATGAAAAGAGAATTAATGCAACAAGTATAGATAAATGGATAGTCAGTGAAAACAATTGACTAGAGACAGAAAGTTAAATGGGGTCGGGAGTAACTTCACTGAAGGAAGAGAAGTTACCTCTGTGTGTCGGATTGGTGTGAAATTGTGGTGGGGCTCTAAGATAGGAACATTGTTGTAAAAGGTATGTGATTTGATATGCAGCACTTTACCCATTCAGGTTGCACTTGAACACACGATGAAGAGACAGATTTTCAAAGGTATTTAAAGATGCAAATAACCACCTAGTGGAATTCACAAAAGCATCTAAACAGGTTAAGTGCCTGCCTCCCATTGAAGTCAATGGGAGTTATGTGCATAACCTGCATCGGTGCTTTTGTAAATCCCATTAGGTTTATCTTCACATCTTTACATGAATGCCTAAATACTTTTGTAAATGTGGCCCAAAGTGCACCGCCATTGAATAACTGGATCATAAAAACCTAGGTGAATGTTTTTTGGAAAACACTTGGTGCATTTGCAGTATCATCACATCCAAAATGAAAACACTGGGGACCTGGATTCCAGTATTCTTATGTGTGATGCAACGTGAGTCATTCCATTGATTTAGGAGACTAAGTACTAATAAATGTGAGTAAGGGGCCTCAAAACCAGGCCCTAAGTGAGTAGCTATGGCAGTGGTTTCAGAGGTGCTGAACATCAGCTTCTCCCATGGGCTTCAGCCGGAGTTGTGGGTGCTCCGCACATCTAGAAAGTCAGGTCCCAATTGAATTGCCAGTGAGCTATTTGGTCCATGCAACCACTGTTTTCATCATGGGTAAATTTGTCACTGTAGCCTCATTAACTTTTGCAAAAGTTTCTCTTAGTACTGATTGGACAGAGTGATTTACTCCCAGATGTCTACTGTGTTGTCTACTGAATACTTAAGCATTACCCAGATGGGTGAATTGCTTTGTGTATTAATGACTGAGTACACTTTTCCTGATTTTCATGCTGCGCATTGTTCCTCTCGCTTCCTATGCAGGATGATGATTATTTTTTTAAAATGCACTTAGACAAATGTCTGCTTCTCATTTCACTTTTAACAGATATGCATTAATTCAAGCCTTACAACACCCTTATGAGGTAAATGATACTATATAACCATTTTGCAGCTGGGGAACCTGGGATAGAGTATGTTTACTTGAATTTTCCATGGTGACACTGTATGTCCTTGGTAGATCTGGGAGGAACAGAACCCTACATCTACGTGGAATGAACTCCTCAAATCCCAGCTCTTAGTCCCAAATTCCAATTACTAGAGTGCATGCCCTTTTCTTAAACTGAAGGTTAGAAGTAAATCCAGAAACACTGTGATTTAGAATGTTAGAATAAAAATCACAGGTAATTTGATTCATTACTACAACTATTTGTTTACACAAACAGGTCCCATGATGCCCTTCAGCACAGTAGTGTGTCCTGACTAATTAAATGATTGCAGGTGCAGGCTAGAACATTAATTGAAACAATATATCACTTAACTCCTACTAATAGGAGCAGAACAACTGGCAGATTTCTGTGTAGCTCATAAGCATACAGTGGTGGATAAATCATTTAAGGCCCAGTTCTGCCACCCTCATTCACACTGATCGGGTGCTGTATAAGATCTATTTAAACCACTGAGACTAATTACAGAGTAAAACATAGCTCAGCACAAGCAATTGTGACTGAACTAGGCCATTTGTTAGTGAGTTAATACATGATGCCAAGCTCTTATGTAAAATTAAGCATTTTATCCTATTAATTATAGTTTCCAAATCATTGTCCATTTCTTTCTTCTGGTTTTTTGTTTGTATTCAAATATTGACAAAGGAAATTTAAACAGGGAGGGATAAGGTCTGAGTAACATAGCACAATAAAAGCAAACTGGATGAAGTTCAACACTTAAGTCATAAAGCAGTAGTTAAGCCATTATTGTCTTTAGTAAGGCTAGAAGTATTAACATATCAAGGCAAAAAAGCAAATTTACAATGGCTTAGGTTGGAATTACCTTTCCAGGAGGAAATAAAACAAGAAAAACATGTTATGAAGCAAACACACCTCTTTAAGCCAAAACACCTCTGGAGACAATTCAAAGGGTCCTGTTGAAATTTAAAAAATTGGACCAGATCCTCATCTGATGTGAATCAGTGTAGCTCTATAAAAGTCACAGAATTACATAAAATTCTCTACCTGTGTTACAAACAAGATACTAGATTATCAGTTCCTTGGTTCCTTGACACCACTATGTTAGCACACTGAAACCGTCTCAGAGTAAAGCATTCCCTTCATTGGTGGAGTCCTTTGATGGCACGGCCAGGGGTGGCAGCTACCTAGTCTTCTGCCTCCACATCTCCCCTCAGCCTTCGCCCTTCTCTCTGTCAGTGCTGAATCCCTGTTTCTCTGGACCAATTCCACCTTGAGCCTAGGCCTGTCTCCTAACTCTTCCACCAGCTTTGCATTCGCTCCTTACAGCTCACCCTTTCCTTTAACTACCCTCCTCAGTGCCCACTTTAACTTCAGCCTGCACCATCTCCCATACTAAACTATTCTTCCCACAGCATCTTCATCCTAGATAGGATGTTCACTTTCTGTGCTCATTTTACCCTTCCCTGACTTTCCTACAGCAATCCATCCAAATGCCTCTCACCTTTCTGGTTCCAATTTGCACCTCCAATCAGATAATTCCAGGATCATGCAGCTTTTCCTGATTTCATTGCTTCTCTCCTGCCTTGGTCACTTCTGGATTAATCTGATGCCCATCTTGACAGGATGTTCTCATTCGCTTTTCCCTCCAAAGCTGGGAAATGGTAACTCTGGAGGAAATGCCAACACATGTGACTCAAGGACTACTTGAAGACAGGCAGGAGATGAAAGGGATACAGGAATTCCCTGGGTTCACCAAAAGAATGTCATGTAAGATGTCTAATGAAAGCCTCTGTCATAGTAGTAGTCATCATAATCATTGTGAGATATATGTATGGAAAATATGTGAGGAGTTATGTATATCTTCTACAAATTATGTTATCTAGGTGTGTGAGGTAAGACAGCTCATCAAAAGGCGATCTCCATACTCCTGTTGGGCAGGAGACAAGAGATGCTTTTCTCTCTCTTGCTGGACATACACAGATTGAGTATTTTATGGTTCACAATGGGCATCCATGCACAAGTGTGTTGAATGCTAATGAATGCTTGTGAAATCTTCAAAGAGAGGAAATCAACAGGAAGAGATAAACAGCAGGACTTATCCTGTTTAGGGGTAAGGCAATGAACTTTTGGAACTATATCTGGGGTACAGATGAACTCCTTGGTATTCCTTCAGTTAGGAATACCTTCAGGTATTCCTTCAGTCTGAGGACAAGGAGACAGCAGGCTTGATCATATGAGAAAGGGTTTCACCAGGCTTGGTGGAAAACCCTGAAGATAAATTTGGGTGAGATAAACTTTTTTAGATAGGATGATAACTTGTTGGTTAAGTTTAGGCTTTAGATTGTGTGTTATGGTATTGTTTTATATGTAACGATTTGTTCCCATTTCTCTCACTGGTTTTTATTTGCATCTCTGTTCTTTCTTAAGTAGGTTTCCTTTTTGTTTCATAATTGAACTCAGTATTGTGCTCCCTACTGGAGCAGAGGTCTAAGATGAAACTGATATATCGTGTACATGGTTCCTTTGGGAACAGAAGATCTGGGATTTCTGAGGCTATCCTGTGATCAGGGACTGTATATCACACAGGGACACTTTGGAAGGACTTGAGGACTGGAGTGCATCTGTTATCAACTTACAAGGCAAAGACACAGCTGGTATAGCCCAGGGAATAGAGCATGAGTGGCTCTAAGTTAGGGAGCCAACACCCAACTAGTACAGGCAAGACTTCCTTGTGCCAGACACAGGTGTTAACAAGGTGGCCCTCAGCACCGGGAAGCAATGCATTTTGAATGTTGTTAAGTGAAGTAATTACAAGTATGTGGTACCCTGATCCAGCTAACTTGCCTTTGATTTCTGGGATGTGACATCCCAAAGAGATTTATTCTCTTTAAAATGTAGCACAGGCAAAAGAAAGAAAAATACCTAAATCTTAGATCTGCTGCAGGAATTATCATAAAATACCTTTTTAAAACATGTTCAGGTTTTGCTTTTAAACGAAGACTATGACTTTAGGCCACTCAAGGATACAGGGGTGAATTCTG
Organism: Emydura macquarii macquarii; assembly: GCF_026122565.2. Classification (NCBI taxonomy): domain Eukaryota; kingdom Metazoa; phylum Chordata; order Testudines; family Chelidae; genus Emydura; species Emydura macquarii. Next base: position 1,248,617 of record NW_027132962.1, read on the forward strand.
AATGAACTGCTTAAAACCTGGTTAAAATATTGTCATGCATTATTCAATATTGTAAAGCATTTTGGGATATGGATTGTATGAGAGAAGCTGCATAAACAAACTATATATTAACGGACTGAATTGTGGATCACATCACCTGTGAGTGTATTTTAATACTTGGTGAGTTCACAGGCAAATAAAAGTAAAAAACATCAGGCAAAATACAATTTTCTCATTCCCTTTAGTAATGTTGGTATCAGCCTTTATGGACTATTCTTTCCATATGACTGTACAGTTTTAGTCTGACAGCAAGGGAGAGATAGAGTATTATATCAGCCATTAGATAAGCCTATGTTATTAACAGTTACAGCCTAGAGTTTATTCAAACAATGTCACTGCTTGTTTTTTTTTTTAAATATTGCTATGTGTTTCTTTGCATTTACCAGCAAACTATGTTCAGACTGATAATATTTATAACAAACTGAAAGTATGTTGTCAAATTCATTGTAAATTTTCTTGGAAACTTCACTGGCAAAGAATATGTGTTCATGAGGACACAAAAATTTCATATACTTGCAAAAACCTTTCAGCTAAAATAATAATAAGGTTGGACATTTTAGTCATGAAAGGAACACATCTCAGTATACAACTTTCCAGTTTTACAAGGAATAATCTCACTCTTTCTCCATATGGCGAGAAGCCTCTTAAATTAACTAGTTTGTAACGGTAGTATACATCTTTAATGCTTCTATCATGTAATAATTTTATGAATTTCTCTCTTGCTCTCTCTCTAACATACACACTCTTGTATACCTACCTGTGTACTGTATATATGTTGTGAGACTGGGCAAATAATTCACAATCAATTTATTTGACACATTTTGCCTCTTTACCAGTATGCAAATTATCTCTGAACACCACAATTTTTTTTCAGATGTATTTGTGATTATTTGCTCAATAATTTCTAGTCTGGAGATTGTTTGCAAGCAGTTAGTTGTATGTATTTTATGTTTGAAACCCAAACTGTGATTGGCTTTAATTGGACACATACAGTTGGTCACATGTTTCTTTCCCCACAGTTGGATGAGAATTAGGGTTCTGGTTTTGAATACAGACACAAAATTAACTTGCCACAAAAATACTCCTAAAATGTGCTAGTTCTGCAAATATTTCTCTGATTAAGATGCTGTGCTAGAATATTCAAGGAAAGCAAACCCCAGCAAGCATTGTGGCAATGAACTCATTTACAAATGTAACTGAAGGTCTGGAAATTCTTCTGCAGTATTCATCCACTGCAAGCTGTATGAATGTGTAAACTCTTGTCCTTAGGTGGGCCTCTCTCTCTTCTTGATTAATATAATCTCCTATTTTGCTGCGGTGCATCTTGGCTCTTTCTTCTCAAGGCTGTCCAAAATACTGCTGCTGCTGCTGAAGTAAATTTCCTCTCTGACTTCTCTGATCATGTCACTTTCTATTTGAATCCCTCTGGAGGCTTCTTATTACAAAAATAAAAAAGCTCCTCTTCCTCACCCACAATTCACCATGTGACCTTTCCTAGTGGTGACTGTTGCCTTCTCATGCAGCTGCCTGTGAGAAGGAAAATGCAATTTCTGAGCTCTCCTGTCCATGTATTATCTCAGCATCAGTTCAAAATGGCCCTAGCATGGACAGAAAGGCACCTGTAAACTATAAATCTTCTCTCTCCCACTACTGCCTCCCACCCTTTGCCAGCATGGGGAGAGCGAGTCACCTGGAAGAGCTGCTGTGGGAACATGCTGCGGTGTTTATTTCTAGGAAACAGCCTGGGCGCAGAGCCCAGGGAGCAGTGGGGGTTGTGGAAAGAGGGCTGCTATAAGCAAGATGTCAGGCTGCCAGAAAATGCCACTATGCCGTAATGCTTATCCTGGCTCACTTCAAGCTTTCAGGGCTCCTCCCAATACAGACCTGAACTTTGTTGGGAAATCTGAGCTGGGTCTCTGTCACTGATAAGCACTGGAACTTCATTTCTTTTGTAGTTTGGCATAGACTGAGTCACGCTAACACCCCACTCAGAAAACTCAGTAACACCTCCAGACATAGAAATCAGCAATGAAATGCGTTCATCTCCTGATGTAAGAATCATTCGTACTACACTGCTCTGCAGATCAGAGTGATTGTGAAAATAAACCGCATTTGCAAAGACAAATAAGACAGACAACTCTTCTGAGCTTTTAAAGAGGCAGAGAAGCTGCTGGCCTCCTAGGCCATGGGATGCTAGCTTTCCCGTCCATCTCTGAACCAGTGGACAATTACCCTCCTGTCAGCTTTTCAGCTATCTGACTTTTTGTTGTGTCGACTTTGAGCTTTTCAGCCATATGTCCGCCGGTCTTCTGCATTGACAGCTTTCTGGGATTTGGCCATATGCCAGATCTCTGTAGTATTATAAAATCTTCCTATTTTTTATTCTCTCAGTCAGATGGATCACAAAATATTCAGGGCCAGACTCTGGCATCCTTGCTCACCTTGAGAAGCACTGTACTCCACAAGTCAAATCAGTGAAACAAGTCATGTAATAACTTGCTACTTTAGGGGAATAAAGGTGTCAGAATGAGAAGCTAGGGCACAATTCTGCCCCCATTGAGGTTCAAGACAAAGCTCCCCTGATTGTAAGCACAATGGCTGTTCGTGTGCATAACTGCTGAAATTGCATGTACATTTATGAACATCTAGTCCTATGCCATTACTATTGGATGATAGGCTTAGCCTCTAAAAAAAGAGCTTTCCTTGCTGTAATGAGGCTGCTGTTTATTGTCTGTAGAGTAGGTATATTTATTAACCACATAACATAACTGTTTGGTAGCAACTTTAGAAGTCTTGTGGCTTAATTAGTATTTGGTTGTAATGGCAGTACGTTGCGGCCAAGATTTTCCCAAGTGACTACTGTTTTGGGGGGCCACAGCTTGAGACACATTAAAGGCACTCACTTTTCAGAAAATCCTGTGTGTCCCAGTTGTTGAAAATCAGGCCCCTTTAAGGTGTCTCAGGTTAGACATCAAAATAATGGAGTTACCTAATATTGCTTATGAAAATCTTGACCTAAGAGTGTAGGATTCTACATATTGATAACTTAACAACACCTAGTTTGTGAAATGGTGCATGTCAGGTATGCAGGGTAGATGGACAGCCATTCAGCTGGTCATCTGGGCATGTTGTAGAAAATTAAGTTTCTTCTTTGCCAAATTATCTTTTTTTGTTTGTTTTTAATCTTCTGAACCATTCAGTCTGCCAGAGCTTCCTCTCAGAGCACTAATCTCTCCTCACACTAGACCCACGAACAACCTCATTCTCTGTTTGTTGGCACTCCTGCCCATTGCTCCCCCCTCCATAATGAGCTCAATCATATTCCATATTCAAAACCCATTATATGATTCACTGGACAGAAAAGTGCCCTGGCTTTGCATTGTTTGATGGTGGCTGATCTGGGGGGATGACGTTATAAAGGAGCTGTTATATCTGAATAGTTTCGTCCTGTTTAACAAAGTCAATAGATAAATTAGATCACAGTAAGAACTTGGTTCTCAGGGGCTTGGCTGCAGACTCAGATGCTCTCATTGATCTCATTTCTTTCTGTCTTTGGTGTATGGAAGGTTTTGGTTCCAATTTTTAATCTCCTGGGTGACATATTCAAAAGAATAATTACAGCGCCACCAACAAAAATCAAATATACCTGTGGCCTTCAGACATCAGAAGAGATGGATGAACTCATTCAGATAAAATACAAAACTTACCTGAATTTTTATCTGAATACAAACTTTTATCTGGATCCGAACTCTCTCTCTCTCTCTCTCTCTCTCTCTCTCTCTCTCAAATGTAACTAAAGTCATATATCAGTTTTGCTTGCTTTAGCAGAAGTACTGCATCAATACACAGACTGTTGTCAAAGTATTTCCGGCACAACTGGACGCAGTAAGTATCGCAAATCTTGAGAATTTCCAACCTTATTTTGCTGATTCAAGGTGTTCAGAATTTTGTTGTGTTCAAAGAGGGCTCAGTCAAGTGTCCATTCAAATTAATGGTAAAACTCCCTCTTCAATGGTGCAGGATCAGGCTTATAAACATCTAAACTTTCAGGTGCTTATTCAGAATATACTTTCAAACCCTTAAAAGCATCTTGTATCAGTAGATATACTGATATATACTGATATATATTGCTGTACATTTCTATTCTCACTGACAGCAATATAAGGACAAAAGAAACTTGGCCATCCAAATAACAAAATAATAAGCGGAGATTGTACCTGATTCCGCTGTCAGTTATTCCAGTTTTGCTCCATTGACTTTGGAGCCCACTTATACTTTGCACCAGTATAAGTAAGAACTAAATCAAGCCTATAGACTACTGCTGATAGTAAGATCAAGATTTATTGACTTGAAAAATAAATATTATCGAGGGTGAAGCTTTACCTTAAGATGTAATAAATGTTGATTTTCAGCAAAAGGAGAGGTTACTGTATGCATTGTTGAATAAATTCTTTATTGCAATTGCTCAAGTAGCTAGGATAGCGTGCCGGCTAATGGCAGAAAGTAGCAGGAGGTTTTCCTCCCTGTAATCTTGAATTCTAAAAGGTTTGATGGAGAAAGAGGCCTAGAAAAAAACTATAGCTTTCCTGGAATTCAGCACAGCCAGTTAGGATGCAGTTATTTGTACAATTCATTTGATTGGTTGTTTACAGTGTCGTTGTAGCTCCGTGCTGACATTCTTCCAGATATCTAGTTCTGCTCCACTCTCAGGAGAATTTACTGATCTGTCATAACTACACTCATGATGAACCAAGCTCTATTTTTCTCATCTAATAGTTTTTCTAATGGTTGGTGAACCAATCCTGATTTCCTTCTAGAGTAATCATTCTTCATATGTATTTACTAATTTTCAGATTATGGGTTGTTCACAAGCTATTCTCTGAGTATTTGTGTTGTCTAGTTGAGCACCTAAGCCAATTGATATTGTTTTTGCTTCTTGATTGCATGACTGAAATATTTTAGACAGAAGAAGAAGAACACCTGTGTAACGAATATTGAATAACAAGCAGTGCATGGATTTTTAGACAAATAACCACTCTTGCTAACTTCACTAAATTTTCACAAGATTTCTAGTTGTTTCAATACTTGCAAATAACAGGAATCCTGGTGAGCTGTAATCATAACAGGAATAAGGATTCATGAATCACAGTAGGATTTTTTTTGACTATTTGACCAGCCTTCGTCTTATAAATCATATATATTGGACAAAAGCCCGACAGATATATTCTTTGCCTCTTTTAGCATTCAGGACCCTTTCCTTTGGGCCCAGAGCCTAGAATCTAAACTCTGGGCACTGGGTTGTCATGCTGCCTTTAACTGCTCTTGCTGTCACATCATTTAAATGAAGTATTTCTATTACAGATGTGAATGTTATCACTGGTTTGGAGGTAGTCATCATTCCTGTCACACAGACACAGGTTGTATGTTAGACAATGCTTAACAATTTGTAGCTTTTTTCATGACTGACACATTTACTGTCACTTACAATTCCAAAATACCATGACCTTGGGCACTAGTTTAGATGTCACTGTCTTGTGATTAATGAATGCAATGTGGCAATTTCTATTCTGAAATATGTCCCACAGAATGAAACCTGACTTCTATATTAGAGTTTTACTGGAAAAAAGAATGTAACTCTCATAGAGCTTTTGCATTACCATTATTTGGTACAGGGCTGTATTCACGCATAGGTGAAATTCAATTACTTTAGACCCAGAGCGGAAGGTGCAGAGTAACTAGTAGAACAGGGTTTCCTGAAGGGGGAATCTTAGGGATAGTGGGAAGTGTGAGGGAGGTTCTGGGCAGGGAGAGCTGGAGCAATGTAGTGTGGAATGTGTGAGGTAAGTGGGGAAGAAGGGAGAAGCATGGACAAAGAAGGGAGCCAGAACTGAGTACAGATGACCCTGAGGAGAAGTTGGCATTCCATAGCAGCACCATTACTGGCCAGCCTGGGAGAGGAGCTAACAATAAGGGCTGGTCGAGTATAAAAGGGAAAGAGAGGGAGGAACGGGAGACCTAGCCAAGGAGAGCTAAATGGCTCTGTGGAAAGAGAGGGTGGCAGGGAGGTGGCAATGTGCTTTGAGTTGTCCTAGGGCTAAAGAGTTAATTAGAAATACAATTATAAATATTATTATAGTCGTGTTTATGGCAATTGAAATGTTATAACAACTTGTAAAGAATCCTTGAACTAATCATATGCTGAATGGTTTAATAAAACCAGCTTAATATAGACACAGGAAAAAGCAGTAACAGAAAACAAATCCCAGAATCATACTCTCTTTTTGACTTCAATGCTGTAAACCAGGTGCCAGCTCTTACCAAGACTGCAGGCATTAAGGAAGAACTTACAAACTCATAATGAGACCAGACCAGTTCATTTGTATGTTAGTTTTGCTCAAAACATGTATTACTTTTATAAGAATGTATATAGTGTTTTGACTCTATGATATGCTTGTAAATTGCTGCATGCATTAATCTCACTTGTAATGTCGGTATTCTAGGCTATAAGAAAAAGTCAGTTTTGCTTTATAACTTTGAAAATGTTTGCTCTGAACTTGTGAACCCAGGCATGGGAATCATCCCCTCAGCCCACCCAAAAGGACTATGAAAATCAGATGGGCCATCAAGGAACATCGCAACAAAAGGATCCAAAAGGATTGGTTCATGGCCCTATTGCACCTTGAGAAATGCTCCATGCAAGGAAACTTGTCCTGGTGACTTGGAAGCTGAATGAAGGAAATAAAACAAGGTCACAGGAAAATTTTCCATCTCCCTTCACGGTTTGAACTCTAATGGGGTCAGAGACTCTAAACCGAGTCAGAGATCCCCAGGTATTGTCCCTGGGTCCGCACTGAAAGACGTTGTGAATTGACAGATCACTACAACCCTGTCACTTTTAGGATTTAGATGGCAATTCTTTTATATGCACGTTTGCTTACTTTAACCTGTAAATAACTCATTTCTTTTTTCTAGTTGTTAAACTTTTGGATACTTTATTACAGGATTGGCTACAGGTGTTTTCTTTGCGATAAGGTCTAGTGTTGTGTATTTTGTGTCCTGCCTCGCTTGTTGCTGTAGCAACAGAGTTAGAATATTAGGGGATGACTCAGTCAGTTCTGGCTGGTCTTACAGTAGTCAGTGAATAAAGAGTCTGTGTGTTTACATCTCTCTGTGTTCCTGTCTGCTGATTTCTGTCTGAATGCAAGTAACTTCCAAATATCTAAACATAACAAAGTGGCACCGAGGAACGACGGACCTGTGATGCTGCTGCCATCAGCGAGAAACCACAGTAAAACGTAAGAAAAACCTTTTGCTGTTCTGGGTGGCTGGCTGTTTGTGCTGATCGTGGAAACCAAAAGTGAAACAGACAGTTGGGAAGGGAGAGGAGGAAGAAGAAACCGAAGCAGTGCTAGTGAAAGGAAATTACTAGTAATTGTGTGTGAATGACCCCCAACACATATGAATAAAAGAAACTAAAAAAAAAAAAAAAAGAGCAATGACTACACTCACTGGGCCCTTGGGACATTTTGATGAAACTGTGGAGCAATGAGCTCATATACTGAGTGTTTTGAGATTTTTCTTGTTGCAAATGAAAGAGCAGATAATAAGAAGGTGGTAACTATCTTAAGTGTTGTGGGAGCGAAAAAATTTAGCTTGCTGAGCATCTTAGTGCACCCTGAGAAGCCAGGCACAAAATCTTACCGTGACATTGTGAAAATCCAGAGGCACATTTTTCCCCAAAACCACTGGTAACTGCAGAGAGATTTAGGTTCCACAAAAGAAATCAAGAAGAAGGTGAAACAATAGCCCAATATGTAGCAATTGTTAAGAAGCTGGCTGAGCACTGTGAATGTAATGATGTGTTAAATGACATCCTGCATGATAGGTTAGTGTGTGGTCTGCACAACGAAGCAATACAAAAACACATATCAACAGAGGCCAAGCTTACCTTGCAGAAGGCCATTGAAATTGCAATTTCTATGGAACTGTCAGCAAAGGAAGCACAACAACTTAGTGCATCAACCAGAGTGCATAAGGTGTCACAAGAACCTACCAACAAGACAGTGGGAAGCTGGGAATGTTACTGCTGTAGAAAGCCTGATCACCATGCATCGGAATGTTGGTGTAAAGACCTACTGTGTCGACAATGTGGCAAAAAAGGACACACTGAGTGTGCCTGCAAACATAAGAAAGAAGAGTCAAACAGAACAGGCAAGCCGGAGAAATAAAAGCCTGCCAATTGGCAGACCAAAAAGGAAAATCTGCACATGGTATAGCAGGCTCAGGATGATCAAAGTGACACCTAGTCAGAAGAAGAAGTGCCACTCCACGTCTTGTCCATAGCAGTTGGCTCTCATGAATACTGGGTAACCCTGATGTTGGAAGGTAAACCTGTACGCATGGAACTGGACACAGGTGCAGCAGTTTTGCTGGTCTCAGACACTGTATAAGGAGAAGCTAAAGCATCTTCTGCTTAAGATGACAAAAATTGTTCTGAAGACGGGCACTGGAAAAGTTGTGCCTATGCTGGGCACTACTGATGTTAAAGTGGAACTCAATGGACGGATTGCTCAACTGCCACTGTTTGTAGTGGAGGCCTTAATTGGAAGGTCACGACTTCAGAAGATCCAGCTGAATTTGGCAGATGTGCAATGATGGCTAAGGGAGAAACAGGTCTGGCAGCTGTATTAAAGAAACATGCCGCTGTTTTTGGAGAGGACCTGGAAGTATGAAAGGAATCACTGTGAAATTGAACATTAAGCCTGACATCCAATCAAAATGTCTGAAAGCCAAAACTGTGCCATATACCATCAGGCCAAAAGTTGAAGCAGACCTGGAGCGCCTGGTCAAAAATGGAGTCCTAGTACCAGTTACCCACAGCCAATGGACAACACCAATAGTTTCAGTATTGAAGAAAGATGGCTTCATTTGGATTCGTGGGGATTTTAAGGTTACTGTTAACCCGGTGGTGTGCAGAGCAATACACTCTTCCCTGCATTGATGACCTCTTCGCTTGCGTGACTGGTGGACAAAAGTTCAGCAATATTGATCTGAGTCAGGTGTATTTATAGATGCACATCGATGAGAAGTCCCAAGAGCTGTTGACTGTCGTGATGCATAAAGGGCTGTACCGATACTGTCGCTTACCATTTGGAATAACGTCTGCTCCAGCTTTGTTCCAGTGGGCCAGATCTTGAGTGGCTTGCCAGGAGTCCAGTGCTATCTTGATGATATCCTGGTCACTGGCAAGAATGAGGAGGATCACCTTAAAACTTGGATGCTGTCTTGCAAAGACTGGAAGAGTACAGCCTACGAGTCTTCAAAGACAAATGTGAATTCTTTCAGCCCTCTGTTGAATATTTGGGACTTTGTAAGGCTCCTGCAAAAGTCAAGGTTATTGTGGAAGCTCCACCTCCTCAAAATGTAAGCCAACTTCGCTCGTTTTTAGGGCTATTGAACTATTATGGAAAACTTATTCTTCAGTTATCAACACTACTAAAACCACTACATGAACTCTGTTGCCAGAACAGGGTCTGGAAGTGAACTGAAGCTTGTGATATTGCATTTAACCAGGCTAAATGTGCATTGCTAAATTCAGAGATTTTGACACATTTTGATCCACCCTTACCTCTACAGTTGGCCTATGATGCCTCTCCTTATGGAGTGGGAACAGTTGTGTCACATATTATGCCTTCTGGTGAGAAAAGACTCATTGCTTCTGCATCATTCACCTTAAGCAAGGCAGAAAGTAACTATGCCCAAATCAAACATGAAGCACTGGGAATCGTTTTCAGAACTTGAAAATTTCACCAGTACCTGTTTGGACAGAAAGTCACACTTTTCACCAACCATCAACCTCTAACATCAATTTTTGGACCATGCACAGGCATTCCACCATTGGCTGCTAGTCATATGCAACGATGGGCATTGTTGCTTTTCGCACACACATATGAGATCAAATATCAGATATCCACTCTGAACTGCAACGCAGATGGTCTCTCAAGACTGCCTTTACCAGTTAAATATTAAGATAGTGGCCTGAAAGAAATCTTCTACTTTGAACAGGGAGAGAACACACCTATTGCTACTACCCAAGTAAGGAGGGCAACTCACATTGACCCAGTACTGTCCCAAGCTATGGACTAGTGAAGCATGGAATGTCCTATATGGGACTCTCAGGACTCACCCGACCTTCATCTCTATATGTCCAGGAGGATGGAGTTATCAATCCATTCTGGTTGCTTGCTGTGGGGGATGCGTGTCATTATTCCACCACTACTGAGATTGCAGATGTTGGAACAGCTACATTCAGGTCACTGTGGAATAGTGCACATGAAAGAAATTGCACGAAGCTACTTTTAGTGGCCTGGCCTGGACAGTGCCATTGAAAATAAGGCAAGACCTTTTACTTCATGTCAGAGTGTGAGGAACACACCTCAGGTGGTGCCTCTACACCCATGGTGAAAATCTGTGGTAACGTATTCACGTTGATTTTACTGGCCCATTTGAAGGAAGCATGTTCCTGGTTGTTGTCGATGCCCACTCCGAATGGCCAGAAGTCTCTGTAATGCCGTCCATTACTGCTGAAAGTACTATCCAAAGACTGCATAAAATCTTTAGTCATTTCGGTCTGCCAACACAACTTGTGAGTGACAACGGGCCGCAGTTCGTCTCTCAGGAGTTTGAAAATTTTATGAAAGCAAATGGGATACATCTCATCACTTCAGCACCATCCACCAATGGATTAGCAGAAAGGTTTGTGCAGACAATGAAGTGAGGTTTAAAATCTGCACATGGACATTTGTCCATTCAAAAGCATCTGGACACCTTCTTATTATCTTACAGAAACACGACTCATGCTATGACCAAAACATCTCTGGCCTTTCTAATGATGGGACGACAGTTGTGCACTTGTTTTGACCTGCTGAAACCCTCCAAAGCACATCAAGTTGTGCAACATCAACAGCACAACCAAGTCATCAGGCGTGCACACAGAGCAAAAGACCGAACCTTTAGTCTTGAAGAACCTGTTCTACCTTGAAACTATGCTTCTGGAGCTAAATAGGTCCCTGCTACAGTCATCGCCCAGACAGGACCTGTTTCCTACACAGTCCACACTGAAAATGATCTCATCTGGTGAGATGGCATGTAGATTCTTGCCAGGTCATACATGTCCCAAGGACACATCTCCAGTTGACCTGCCTGACCTCACCATTGTAGGTGAGATCCTCGAGTCAACAGTCAACCGTTCCAGACTTCCCTCCTCCATCCACCATCCCTCCTCCATCTGTAAGCAGATACAGCACCCTCACCTGTTTGAGCTACGAATCCTGAGCCCATTGTTAGACCCACACCAATAACCCCTTCCGGATCAATAACACCAGAAGTCCACTGTAATCCACCTATGGAGAGAAGTCCTCCTCAATAGCTGAATCTTTAGCTAGGGAAAACCCATGTTTATGGGGCAGAATAATCCTGGGGTTTAGCAAGGAAATGAGGCAGTCTACCCTCATTCCCTAGTTTAGTGATTGTTTTGTTAAATGGGCGTTTTCATTAAGGGGCTAGGAATATGGTATGTATTTTGTGTTCTGCCCAGCTTGCTGTAGCTTGTATTCTGTGTCCAGCCTAGCTTGTTGCTGTAGCAACAGATTTATCATATTAGGGGATAGCTCAGCCAGTTCTGGCTGGTCTTAGAGTAGTTGAATAAAGAGTCTATGTGTGTTTACATCTCTCTGTGTTCCAGTCTGCTGATTTCTGTCTGAATGCAAGTAACTTCCAAGTATCCAAACATAACTTCTAGGGTACCAGTGCATCTGGGGTAAGTGATTTGTCTCTTGGGACTGGAAGCAACTTGAATCTGGTGTGTTTTTTGGTGTAAGTAACCATTTATCATTAAATCCACATTGTCTGCGTGGCAAGATAGACTGGAGAATCTAAGGGCCTGTCTGTGACTCCATGGTAAGACTGTAATAGTGATCCAGGATCACATTTGTTACTGGGTTGGAGAAATCTAATTATAGAACACACCACCTATTTGGGATATCTGCCCTGTTTTTGACAGGCTCACCTGAGGTAGGCCTTCTTGTTCATGAGCCACTGCTGACAGCGTGACACTGACACCTGGACACCTCTATCAGATTTCCTAGAAATACCCAGAGCAAGAGTTTATTAGAGTTTATTAATTATTATTATTAATAGTATTTGTTACTTATATTCTGGCAGCCCCTAAATGCCCAACCAGTATTGAGGGATCCATTGTGCTAGACAGTAAACAAATATAGACTAGAAGATGGTGCCTACTCTGAAGAGCTTACTTTCTAAAAGATAAGACAGACATGCTGAACCGAGGTAACAAGCAAGAGGAATAGGATATTCTCACTGATGAGAAGAAATTTGATGTAATTGGCCTTGCTGAAACCTGGTGGGACAAACCGAATGAGTGGAATGTTAAAACACTAGTTAGGAGGACAGAGTGAGTATAGAGGTGGAGTGTGGAACACCATCCCCTGTTTTACAGTTATTGATAACTCAGAACTGCAGAATCTTGAATGTGCACGGATCAATGTGCTAACTAACGAAGGCCAGGAAGGGAACTGGTTAGGTTCTGTTACAGATCACTGAATCAGACCAGAGAGAAAGTTGAGTTGCTCTTTAAACATCTGTCTGTAATGGTGGAAAGAAAAATGGTGGTATTATGGGTGACTTCACTTTGGCAGAAATATGTGGGAGGTCTCATGCAGTTTCTAAAAATGAGAGAGGATCATTTTCTAACATAAAAGGTATGGCACCTAACATGAGGTAACCGTTTTGGACCTCTTTATGATAGATAAAGATCATTGTGCTGGAAATTGGTGGTTGCCAAGGACCCAGTGCTCATGACTTGATTACATTCATTACAGGCAAACAGAGGGACTGTCCCAACCAGTAATATTTGTACTTGGTGCTTCAAAAGGGCTAATTTCTCAAGGTTGAGGAAAATTGAATGAAATTGATTGAGAAGAAACATTTAAACAGAAAAATGTGAATGAAATTTGGGAGTTGTTTAAGAAGAGTTTATTAGATGGCCATAAAAGTAAAATCCCACAACTGTGAAAAAGAACAATTTTGGTTAAAAGATCATCCTGGTTAGTAGAGGAAATGAAGGCAGAAATTAGAAGTAATAATAATAATTAATAATAATATAATTAATAATAAAAATGGAACATGGAGAAAGGAAAAATAGATAACAAACAATACAAAGTTGCCAGTGCAATCTTAATTTGCCTCCATTGTGAGTATGAGCTATGATTCAGTCTTTAATTACATGATCACATACTATTTTTTTCACAGGACCCCTGTTTCATTCAGGCCACATGATGGAGCTGCTCTGAGGATGAAACAGGTTTGTGCAGTGAGACTATTATTTATGGGAGCCCTGCCTCTTTTGTTACGGAAGTAACAAACGGGGCACCCAAAATTACTGGAAACCTTTGACCCTAATCTCCTTGTGCCTCAGTTCCCCATCTGTAAAAAGGAGACATTAATACCCCGTTATTCCACAGAGTTGTTAAAAATAAATTCATTAATGTTTGTGAAGCACTCGGATACTATAGTTTTGAGTACTATAGGAAAGCCATTAATAAATCTTTCTTCGGAGCAGGGTTTGAATAGTATGCAGTAAATAAGGCCTGGGGCCACACACTGAAGAATGTGGATATTGAATAGTATTCATTAAGTGAGCACCATCCATCCCGTGCGCTGAGTGAGGCCCAACTTGAGAAGCCTAGGACCTCTTTTTTTCAGAGTATTTAGGATTATGGAGCACTTTATCTCTTCAAAGCACAGTTCCCATTGACTCCAGTTACAGCTCTGAATGTACTGCAAATTAGACCCCGGGGTCTCAAGTCAGATGCAGGTGGACAATTAGTGGAACCCTCCCATCGGCATAGGTAGCGTCTTCACTGAAGTGCTATAGCAGCTCAGCTTCCGTGATGCCGCTGTGCTGCTTTAGCTGTTTATGTGTAGACAAGCCCTTCAGCATGTTCCTTGAACACAGATCTTTTATGTAATATATATACATTTTCTCCAGTTCTAGCTCTCCCTGTGTATACTGTATGACACTGTCCTGTCTAAATTGTGCCTTGTAGATTTAATTAGAGAAGCTATTTTTTCTCGTCCCTACCATAACACTGGATGCTAGATTTGTTGTTTTCCACCTCAGAGTGGTCTGAATTTCAATAGTGGGTTAGGCTGCCTGACAAAGATCTTGATCCAAAGTCCAAAGAAATCAATAGAAAGATTCCTATTGATATGAATGTGGTTAGGATTTGGTCCCAACGGGCTCTGATACAAAGCATGTTGAGATCCTTTGAGATTAATAATGCCATATAAATGTAGGGAATTATTACTATTTATTACCCCTCTTACTTAACATCTACACAGGATAAAAATAAATTCAATATTAATAATAAAATACACATTGAATCTTTAATGACTTCAGAAAATTGCCGTGTCAAAAAAGTTTGTTGTGGATAGGCTTATATAAATTGCATGCTGCTGATTAGCTATTGTGGAACATGAGCAAATTACAGAAAACGTGTGGGGGAAAATATGAAATGCAGAAAAATATGGACTGCTGCTGTTTAATGGTTAATTCAATGGAGAAAATCTTTAAAAAATATTATAGAATCACAGCAGAGAGTCTATATTTAAGATTGTAAGACACTTTCCACTATAAACCCAATAATTACCTCCCATATAATATTCTAGGGGGGAAGAAAGCTCCTTTAAGTATAAACTTTTTTATGTGTAGCCCTGGGGAAATTTTTTTGTGGAAAGTTTGAGGTTAATTGCACAAGCAATTTCAAATTCTGACTACACTGGTGTAGTAGTTGCTCTGTAGATAAGAATAAAGCAAGCATCTCCTTACAAGCCCAAGATTTTAGCTCTCCTTAGCTCTCACTTCTACGCCATATTATCCACCTGAAATTTAATATGCACTTTCATCACTTACTATCACCTTCTCATGACAAATACTGCCCATCCCATGTTAATATTGTCCCCTATAATTTCGGAAAAAAATATACATAGACAAAATAAAAAATGACTAGATCATAACATTTCATATCCTATTCATATAAACTACCATTGCTCAACAACAAAAATAGTGTAGTATTTCAGCTGTTACCCAATAAAATTAAAAACACAAACTTGAAAAGTTTACATGTATTTACCCAAACCAATCAGCATCTTTCAGAACATCCAGCTGATTGGTAGAGAGCCGATCCCTCTGTCCTGGATCCCTGGCAGTGTAGACTCGACAGAAGTGAACTGCCGTGAGTCCCCACTTCAGCCAGTACACACAAAACTTTAGGACTGGGGATCCCCATGATCAGTGGTTCCCAAAGTGTGGGGGTCACAACCCCAATGGGATCAGCAGATGGGGTCCTGGAAATCTCTTCTTTGTGGAGGACATCATTTTGCTTGCAGAGCATGACCTCAAATGCGCAATGCATGAGAGGTCAGGATGCATAGAGGACACCATTTTGCCCACTAACTGGCAGTCTCTGCACAGCATGAACTTGCACACACCATACGTATGTGGTCATAATGTGCAGAGGACACCACTTTGTAGATTAAAATTGCATCCTCCATGCGCTATGATCTCACACGTAGGGTCCATGCAAAGACATAGTGTGTGGAGGATGACATATTGCCCTTAAAAATGGCATTTTCCATGCTGTCTTGGGTCCTGGCAGGAAAGACTTCATTAAAATGGGGTCATGCCAGCAGAAAGTTTGGGAACCCCTGCCCAAGATTAATACTGCTATCTATCCATCCTCGGAACATAGTTATTCCACATACTTATTGAAGTCTATTCAGCAGCTGGGAAAGAGCCTCCCAGCTCAGCTAGTCAGACTGGCATTAGCTTGGCTCAAGCTAGTGTGCTAAAAATAGCAATGTGACAGCGTGCTGGCAGTTAACAAGTGAGCCTCAGCACTGATTCCTCTGGTACCAATCTGTGATCCCAATTAGCCTTCTGAGGAGGAATTGAAGTTAATTATCTAATCAGGTGTGTGTGTGTGTGGGGGGGTGGAGGGAAGAGGGGCTGGGTGAGCTAAAGAGCCAATTAGCCCATTAACTCAAGACTGATAAGGAGGGCACAGAAAGGGAGTGCAGGGGTTAGAGGAACAGAAACCCAGTCTCTGGGAGACCTTTGAGAAGGAGACCTCTGCTCGTCACAGGCCCTAGAGAAAGGGCTGAAAGCACAGGGGGTACTGAATCGCATTGCTGCATTGAGATTGTAAAGCTGTTGATGGGGAGAACGTAAATAAGCGGCACGGTGAAGATACACAACCAGTGGAGTCAGCGATTTCTGTGGTGCTAAAAGGTAGGAGTACAGTGCACTCTGCTACACTCTCTCTGCGCCAGCTTGTGGACTTGGATCAGTGGGGATAATATCTTCTTTCTCTCCATGGTCTCCTTCCTAACCTTCTCTATGGTGGAACATAAAGCAGAGTGCTAACTCATTGCACAAGTTCCAGGAAATCCTGTGCTACTCATACCCACGGCTGGCCTTAGGGGTGAATGGGCTGGGCCACCACTCAGGACAAAGGTGCTCAGCGGGTTGCCGTGCTGGTACCTCCCACCCACCTGACCTGCCGATAGCCAGCAGGGCTTAGAGGCAGCCGGGCAGGTGCAGAAGCGTCTGGACAGGGCAGACAGACCGAGCTGCAGGGGGCGCAGCTGGACCAGCCAGGTACCTCCTCTGGAGCAGGGGTACCCTTGCTCTAGTTCTGTTTGCAGCCATTGCTGCTCCTGCCCCACCTCCCCCACCCATGGAGTCACCCCTGGCCAAGCTGCTCGGAACCTGGCGCCTGCCTCCTGTCTGCAGTGCTGAGCGTGGGTGGTGACTGCTGATGTCAGCGTGTCCCTATCTCCCCACCTGTGTACCTGCTCTCCGCTGAGCGCTGTGGTGAAGGGTAGGGGGAGCGTATCTGTGCTGGTGCCACTGCTGTTCAGGCTCCTGAATGCTCTGCTTAAAGAGACAGCATGCTGACATACAACCCCTCCAACTCACAATCTGCCCCAACTCTCTCTCTCTCTCTCTCTCTCTCTCTCTCACACACACACACAATATTGTTGTTTTTGACTGGTCTGTGCATTTCATAATTTTATTTCTCTTATGCTTACATTTAATTCTTTGAGTAGCGAGTCTGAAAATACCTAACCTGTCCTGACTGGAATAATTATCATTATTACTTTTATTGCCATTTTGTGCTTTGTCATTCATTATTTAAAGTCGTACAATTGAATAGTATCCTTCTAGAGTGTAAATTTAGCTTTTACTTAGCTTAGCAGTGCCAGTTTAAACAAAAATTTTGCAAAAAAAATCACATACATTTATGCAGATGAAGATTGCTTAGTTTCAAATGGTATTTTTAGTTATATCTGTAAAACAACTTAAAATTTGTACAAAAATAAATGTGGTTCCAAGTCTGATACTAATAGTAATGATGGAGTCAAATGTTAGTGAGTCACATGTATGATTGTGATCAGTAAACATAAATGCCAAAATCATTAGAAAAATAAATTCCCGTTCTTAATAAAAGAGAAAGGAAACTTTAATTGTGTATGTTAAAATTAAGTAAGTATGTTTTTAGTAGAGTGAAAAACAATTGACTAAAATAAAGTTAGATAATGGCAGTAACACAGAGTGTGCCTGTTAAAGAAAGTAAGCAGATTTTATTTATTTTTATTGATCTCTCCTACAGATAGTGTACAAAGTACCAAACTTGTGTTTCTGATATCTGTGTTAAAACTCCAGAACTGATACCTCAAGGTTTGAGATTGGGAATATTTTGCTGTATTATCTCCTGATTATATGAAAATTTAGAACAAACTTAAAATATGGCTTTAATTCGTGTTTGTATATTTTTTCTTTCTTTATATAGGAACTTGTGTTCCTGTCAGCTAATTTCTAAATTATTATCTGAAAAAAGAATCTAGTTTACAGGTTAAAGTTGTGTCCCCCCCTACCAAATTCTGACATCCCTGAGTCAGGAATGGCTAGAGGGCTGTGGGATGGCTGTGCGCTCCCAGTGTGACAGTGCGGAACCCGCCTTGAGCCACAGGCCGAGTACCATGTACCATAAACTGCAGCAGCAGATACAACAGATATACTATGCCACCCTTACTTCCGCACTGCTGCTGGTGGCGGTGGTGGTGTTGCTTTCAGAGCTGGCAGTCTGATCAGCACTTGCCGCCCAGACAGTGCTTAATTTGTGACAGGGCTGAGCCCCATCTCCTCTTTCTTTGCAAATTAAACACTGTAGAGAGCCCGCGGGGCCCTGGAGGTGCTGTGTGGTGGAAACCCGTGAGCGCCATTTTCCCTAAGGTTGACCCTGTTCATACCACTGAATTACACTGGCTCTTCTTTATCTAAGGCCCTTTGTTCCTGAGGAGTAAGCAATATTTCCCTCTTATGGCTGAGTCCTGAAGTCTTTACGTGGGCAAAACTCCATTTTATTTTGCCTGAATAAGACTTGTAGGACTCTTAAAAGGAAGCTTTTTCTGGCTCAGTATTTAAGGTTCACAGAACTGAAGAACTTTATGAATTACACACTGGCATCTCCTTTATCAAATGGAATGACTACGTTGGACTCATTCATGGAATATTTCCCAGCATCAAGCTCCCTCTGCTTTATTTTCCATCAAGTTCTGATGCATATTATTATGATGCATATTCATAGGAGGCCACTTAACTCTTTTTATAAACTCCACGCTTTGCTGTATATGGCCTGGCAGTAACGTGCTCTTCTGTGTTTTAGGATAGCATCAGGATAAATAGCACTATTTTCATAGTGGTTTGAATTTTGTTTATATTTCACCTGTTTGAGCAGTAATGCACAGCACTTTAAGATACATATATATAAAGCATCTTCAAGTTCCTGGATGCAAGGGCCATTACACTTAGAAAATTCAACAGACATAGACAGTAAGTGACCGTAAGGCAAAGCAGATAAGAGTTGGAACAAGAAAGCCCATTCTTTTATTAAGAAGATTCATCTTTCAAGATCTTTTGAGATACTACTTTGTGGACCTCCCATAGAGGTAGTGATGATAATAACTAGCTTGTATACAGTGCTTTTCATGAGGTTCTCATAGTGCTTTACAAATGAGGTCAGGATCATTATCCTCATTTTGCAGATGGAAAAATTGAGGCACAGAGAGAGGAAGTGACTGGCTTAAGCTTACTAGCAGGTCAGTGGCAGAGTAGGGAATAGAACTCAGGTGTCATGAGTTTAATCCAGTGCCATCTCCACTAGGCCATGCTTTCACCTCTAGGTAAAGGGCTGGAGCGTCATCTGGTTTAAATAAGATTACTCTGATGTCAAAGGAGGGATCTCAATTTACACCAGCTGAGGATCTGTCCCAACATCTCAGATATCTAGGCTCCCCCTCACTGCACGTGTGTATAATTCCATTAACATTAGGAGGTGATGTATGAGCTGGTCAGAGAAGAGACCTCTAAATCTTATTATTTCAAACTGATTTGTGTGACTCTACAGAGAAACAAGAGTTTTGCTATTTATTTAATAAAAGTGTAAAGTAGATCCTGTTGAAATCCATTCGTTGAGCTCTCTCTTGCATACAAGTAGGCCTTTCTTTGTTATCCATCCCAGGTAGAACTGGCCTTTGGAAACCAAAATGCCCTCAGAGCTGGGCCCCACTTGAATTTTGGGACTCTGAACATGTCACAGCTAATCTGTATGTTCATTTAAAAAAGAAAATTGCTATCTTTTTCTGTTGTTGAGAGGCTATCTCACATTTTTGAGGCTATCTTGGAGGTTGAAAATGTGCAGTTGTGATTTTTCCTAAAAAATCAGACTTGTCACCCACCTTGAGTCCCCTTACTTACAGATAATCAGGGCAGGCTTCTAAAATTTGTAAAAACCTATAGCTACATGTACCTCAGTATCTGAAGGGACCTCAGAGCAATTCACAGTTGTGGGAGTGAGTGAGTGCAGCCTGGGCCACCATCATTGGAATTAGAAATACTGCATTCTCCTGCCCTGCCACCAGCTATCTGCTTACAACTCAGCTGACGCTTCTGTTGAGCAGCCACTGGAGACTATGTCAGTTGCAAGGGGGCTTCTCAAGTGGAGGTGTGGCATTATATAGTGTACTAAGCATGGGATTGAGAGCACAGGGCTTGAACATTCTGATCCTCACTCTGACACTGTTTGCTTTCGACAAGCTATTTATTTTTTCTGCCTTAGTTTCCCCAGCTGTGAAACAGGGTGAACAATACTTATCTTCTGCATAGGAGGATTTTGGAGATGAGTAACTTTTGTTTGCAATGCAATATAAAATTAATGGATTATAAAGCCAGGAAGAATTGCTGTAATCATCTATTCTGTATAACACATGCCATGGGACTTGCCTGAATTACTTCCTATACTAACAAGGAAGAGATATAGTAGTTCCAACTTCCATGCCAACCTTTCTTCTTCAGAAGCTCAGAACTTTCTCAAACAATGTGCTTCATGTTTAAGTCTTTCCACATTTGGTCTCAGTCCATTTTCTGAGGGGTGGGACAGAAATCCTAATGAAAGTCAATTTGGCCTTGTTTGCATTCTGGAGGTGCATATTTAAATAACCATCCCTTCCTGCCAATAGGTACCAATCAGAAATTTTGTGCAGGCAAAACTGCAATTAAAAAATGGTAGAAATGATTTTTGTTCAAACTTGGATTGTTTTGTAGAAGTCATTAAGAGATAAAGAACAAATAAAGAAAAATAAAGAACAAACTAGTTCAGTGGTTAATCTTGGAAAATGGAAATGTCCCTGGACAAACTAGAATTGTCTTTCTTTTTTTTTTTTTTTTTTTAGATCATTTTGAAATGAAAAGAACTAGAGCATCTTAGAGCACTCGGGAACAATGAAGTTCTTTAGCTTTGATCTAAACTCAGTGCTGATCTAAACATGGTGATGTCAAGGAAGGCCTTTGTTCAGAATGTGAAAGTTGTCATATTAAATGAATTGAGATTGAGTTTACTTGTTCCACTTTTTATTTTTCTTTCCTTAAACAAGCAAAGCTTTTAAAAGGAAAAAAATAATTAATGGCAACATTAAGGTTGAGTAAATAAGCATTCAGAAGTAAAAATTAAACATGAAGTCCTGTGGAATCAAAATTCAAGTAAGGAAGTGCAGAATTGAGGCTGAAAATTAAGCCTTATATCTGTATACGATTTAAATTATGCTATCTTGTGACACTCTATGCCTCAGAGTAGCACTTTGGAACCCCCATATTCACCATTGTCATATAATTGATATGTTTCTGTACAAAGTATGCCTTGTGAGGTATCATTTTAAAAGTTTTGATTTGTTGAACATTAATATCCCAATTGGATTGTATGTGCTACCGTTGTATGAGAAGTTATGAAGTTTTACTATGTGTGTTACTGAAATATGTTGTGAGGAACACCCACAACCAGCCTTTCAGGTGCAACAATGGAGTAGACAGACAGTGGTTAATGGCTCATCAACACCCATCAACGAAGGAATCCACTGTATACAATGGAGACTGCTTGTCAAATGGGGACTGCCTGTTCTCCATATCACACAAAGATCTTTCCAGCAAGATGGAAGAACGTATAAAAGAGGGGAAGTGACATCATCACTTGCCTCCGGGTTACCAAAAAAGCAAAAACAACACAAGATTTTGTATTTTTTAGGAATTTTCAGAGTTCAATCCCCCCAGCTGGCATCTCACTGTTATCTGAGTGTTTCTTGGCTCTCCAAGTGGTTTTTGGTTTTCCCATTGGGAGATGGAACCAGAAGTTGAAAATCCGCCATCTGAGTGAGAGAAACTGGAATCAGAAGTTTAATTTTTGCCATTTTGAGTGAGGGCAGTTGAACCCAAAATTCACTATCAGCCATTTTTTTCAGGGTGTGGGCTGGGCTTGTGTTTGGCTTCTTTTGGGACGTGCCCTCACTCATCTCTAGATGACGGACTGGCAACCTGAACTCACCCAGAGAAACCTCTGGTGGACAAAGGCTTTGGCTGGGGGAAGGAGATCCCAGGCTGGAAAGAAGTCCCAGCTTGTGTAGACCATCTGTCAGAGTGAGACACTGCTTGATTCAAATCCTGTTTGTTTATAAAACTTAGACTGCAAATGTTTTATTTCTTGGGTAACCAACTTTGATCTCTATGCTTGCTGCTTATCACTTAAATCTATCTTTTTGTGGGTGGGTCCCTAAAACAGTGTGTGGATGTCTGTATAAGTACAGTACCTCCACATTAGCGGAGGTTACACTGTTCTGGTTTGACAGACACATCACAGTCAGAATTGATTGGAGCCTCCCTATTGATCATGAGTGTCTGGGAGGCCATTCATGTAACTCAGTTGGGTGGGTCCCTGGCTGTGGATGTCTGTATGCTACCTGCTAGAGGTTTGTGGTTTGACACAGACAGAGGGCTCAGTGGTCCCATAATCCAGGTTGCACCCCAGAGACGTCATCACACTTGTTTTCTACCAGTAGTAAACATATTTTTTCATTCACTCATACAGGATAGTAAATTAGTTTCTGATTTGGTTTGATTTTTATATCAATGAGATTAGGTGAGTAAGCCAAGTTTGAAGAAGAAAAAAGTTCATTGGCTTAGTTAGTCTTCAAATGACTCCTTTATTTACTTTGGTTTTTTTCATCCTCAGCCATAGAAGTAGAACGATTTGAAAGTAGCCATCTTATTATAAATGATGGTTGCTGAAATGTGCAACAACATTATTTTGGGACAGATTCTTTACATGGTAAGGAAATTGCACCACACAGCAGAGGGAATAAATGAACTTACTAAACACATGCTATACATTGACAGTAAGAGATTATAAATCTGGTGTTATTGTTTGAAACATTGACGGAAACATAATCAAACTCAAAGACAAGGAGCAGCAGCAGAAAGAGCAGTGGGTTCAGGACTCCAACGCAAACTATTTGGATTGCACAAATATTCTGAAACTGTCTTAGATGTGGGTCTTATTCCGCACATAGAATGGCACAGTACATGTGCTGTACCTATGTGGAACATGTTCAAAGACAACGTTAACTTGAAAAATATTGTAAATTACTAGATGATATTATGTGAATTACAAATAGTTTTAGTTTTATAATGCAAAAAAAAATCAGGTTAGTCAAAGCAATAGGAATGCATCAACCCTATTGATTTTAATGAACAGCTAATTGCATCAACCCAGCAGTCCAACTTTGATCACAGCTTGCATAAAAATTGCTTCAAAATTTTCACAAAGCTATGGAAAATCTTTCATCTGGCAAAAACCAAGACAAAAATAAAACATACAATTATTAAGGGTGGGAGGGAAGCATCTTGTAGAAATATCTCGCTCTATAAATGTGGTGCTGTTATGATCAAAAGTGTTTAAAAAACAAATTAAAAATGTTGCTTCTGCAAATATAGATGCCTAAATATTAATCAAAGCTCAGCTACAATCTTGCTGAAATACATAACAAGATTTCCTAGCAGTCACTCACTCGAATTCTGACTGTTATAATGAAAAGCTGGTCTAAATTGTGGTTGTCAATGAGTTGGGAAACTAGAGCAGGTGTTGCCTTCTTTTAAAAGACAATATACAGACTATCAGCCAATATCTTTCCATTTGGCAGTGCAGTTGAGCTGTCTATAAATTGTGCCAGGCTCTAAATATCAGAGCCAATGTGAATTTAAGACAACATATGTGCTTCTCCCGCTTGCCACTCCCAGAAGAAGAGATGCTGCTAAGGGATCTAGCTTAAACTGCATTCCTTGGCCACAGCACTGGAGGTGAGAGCCCAATTAGAGAAGACATAGTGTTTGAATGCTGGAATTTTCACTGGAAAGTAAATGGAAAGGTCATAGATAATGGCCATTAATTAACTATGGGTTTCCAGTAGCAATAGCATACTTGCTGCGATGAAATGCCATTTAAACTAAACTCTTTCCACAGAAGAACTAAAATCAGAGCAAAGTATGTACAATGTATATGTTTAAGCCCTGAAAACCTATCTGATGATCATGTAAAGACACTTCAGATCCTTTCCTGCTTTGCCATGTTTGCTGTTCAGCCCTCGAGTGGTACTTATCTCTAATTCTAAAGGTATTGCCAGGCCTAGAGCATGAGGAAGGGAATTAAGTCTTCCACCATCATAAAGGTGAGCACCATTCATTTTTATTGCTATAATCAAGAGCTTATAGGCATGACAATAATTAGAAATTTGTTGAATGGCAAATCTTTAGACTTCCAGTGGTTGGGTAACACCCTCTGCATTTTCCATCTGACTGAAAAAACTACCCACTGCGATCTTTGTTTTTTTTCTAAATGTTACATTTTAAAGTGTTTACATATAAGGAAATGCATGTATAATTCAGCTATGTAAGCTCTGCTGCTCAGACATTTCAGAAACTGAAAAGCACCTATTTAAGGGTACTCCAGACTCTCATATCTTCCAATTGCACATATTCTGCAGGTACTGCAGTACCTTTAATTTTTCAGGGCTCATGTTGGATTCTTTAGCAAACATACAGGATTTCCAGTGGCTTCTGTCTAGGACACTGGATTCCCCTACACAGGCTCTAATGAACATCAAATGCTGGCTTTATTTGAGTATCCCCATGTTCAAATTGTGCTGCTTAGATTGTAGAAAATGGCATATTTTGAAATGATAAAACATTCCCTTGACCTAAGCATGCCCTTTGAAGTGGTTTGCTCACCCAACCCCCAAAAGGTGCTGAATTATCATTATTTGTATTACCATAGTGCATAGGGGCCCTAGTCATAGACTGTGCTAGATGTTGTGCACATATTAAATGACTTAAGCTATCCATTTGATAGCTTACTTTTATACTGTTGCAGCATCTAGAGCTCCCAGTGAAGACTGGGTACCCATTGTGCTATGAACTGTCCAAATATAGAGAAAAAGGAAATATATATTTCCTGATGGGAGGTGAGAAGAGGTACAGAGTGACTTGCTGAAGGTCAGGCAGAAAGTTTAGACAGGGGTGGGAACTGAACCCACCTTTCCAAAGCCCCAGTCTAGTGCTTTAACCATACAACCATCCCTCCAATCTCAGAAAAAGTGAGATGGAAACAATCTATTAGATTACCCAGTCCACTGTCCTGGCAATGCAGGCTTGTTTCCTTGGTCACTCCCACATACACATGAAATGCTAGTCACCTCCAAGAAGCAAAATGTGTATAATGTACCTAGCTCTTATTTCAGATTAAGAAAGGAAAACAACAAAGAAAGAAAGAATGTATATAAAATCCCCATGAGAGAGAACAGACTGTGTCCTCCATTCTGTAAGCTGCTCCATCATGAATTTCATCACAGCTCTGGTCCTAGCAGATAAGCAGGCAGACATCTTGCAGTTCAAGAGAAAAATATATGTATGTTTATGGACAATCACTGACTTCAGCATATGACTATCATCAAAATTCACTGGTCAGTTAGATAACTTTTTCTGTACAAAGTGCTCCACAGACACACTTGTTTCACAAAATTTACCACTTACCAGTACTGCAGCCAAGATTTTAGTCATGTGCTCTTCATTTGTCATCACAATCCAGACACAGCTGTTACTCAGTATTTTGGTGGCTCTGACATGGCTGCTATATTAATGGACTCCTAAAAATGTAGGACTGGAGGAAGCTCAAGAGGTCATCTAATCCAGCCCCCTGTACTGAGGCAGGACCATGTATACCTAGATCATCCCTGACACATATTTATCTAACCTGTTCTGAAAAATCTCCTGTGATGAGGATTCCATTACTTCCCATGGAAACCTATTCCAGAACTTAACTACCCTTATAGTTAGAAAGCTTTTCCTAATATCTAATCTAAATTTCCTTTTCTGCAGATTAAGCCCATTCATTACTTCTTGCCTTGCCTTCGGTGGATCTGGAGAACAATTGGTCACTGTTCTCTTACAGCACCACACCAACTCTGAGCAGCACCAGACCCTGCCAGAACAACAGATGCAAAAAGCTACAGACATCTCCACTGCTACTATGACCCCTCACAACACACCTTTCAAGATCCATGGGTCTTCAACATGCCTATCACAACATGTGTACTGGATGAGGTAACTCACACAGGAGAATGATAAAAGACAAAAACACCTTATCACTTTTGGGTGGTCACTTTTCAAAGTGATTGCTCTATATCTGACCTATCGGTCCTCATCCTCAAAGGAAACCAACACAACACTTTTAGAAGACGAGCTTGGGAGCTTAAATTCATAACTTTGCTAGACACTAAAAATCAAGGTCTTAATAAAGAAGAATAGCTGTATGCAATGTTGCTGTAGCCATGTTGGTCCCAGGATATTAGAGAGAAAAGATGGCTTATTACAACAACTTGTAAACAGCTAACCTTCTCTTTTTTATCCTTTGACTACAGGGATATTAATAGGCCACTTCACCTTGGATAGGGCCTTGAAATATGTGCTCAACTATCTGTTCCACCTTGCATTTAGCTGTGACACTCTGCGTACATTTTCCAGACCTGAAGAAGAGCTCTGTAAGCTCGAAAGCTTGTCTCCCACGAACAGAAGTTGGTCCAATGAAAGATACTACCTCACCCACCTTGTCTCTCTAATATCCTGGGACCAATGTGGCTACAACACTACATACAATTGTTCTTTTGTACTCCTCCTTAGCAATTCATCCATGTTTCCACTTTTTGTAAGATACCTTTTTGATTTTCCTGGTTATTAAAGAGTTTCTGATGGAGCCATATTGGCTTCTTACTGTTCTTCCTAGCCTACCTTCACATTGGAATAGGCTTCAGTTGTGCCTTTAGTAGTGTCCTCCTGAGAAGCTGCCAGCTGTCCTGCAATTCTTTGATCTCTTAGATTTTCTTCCCATGGGACCTTAACTACCAGTTTTTTGCATTTGTTAAAGTCTGCTTTTAAGTTCATTGTCTATATTCTGCTGCTTTCATTCCTGCCTTTCCTTAGAATCATGAACACTATAATTTAATGATGACTTTAACTTAAAGTGCCTTCCACCTTCACATTTATAACGAGTCCTTCCTGTTGGTCGGAAGCAAGTCTAAAATGGCTGTCTCCCCAGTTTCTACTTCCACTTTCTGAAACAAAGTTGTTTCCAGCACATTACAAGAATTTATATTTTGCTGCTTTACTTTTCCAACAGATGTAGTGGGGACTTTAACTAAGCAGACGACCAGGTCTTGTATTTTGGATATTTTTGTTATTTGGTCTCAGAATACTTCATCTACCTTCTCTTTCTGATTTGGTGGTCTATAGTAGACCCTTGCCATGACATCACCCTATTTCCCCCTCCATTTTATTTACCCAGGGACTATCAACTAGTTTGCCTCCCACCTCTTTCTGCACCTCAGAATAAGTGTATATATTCCTGATGCAGCAACGTCTCCCTTCTTACCCTGCCTATCCTTCCTGGACAAGCTATATCCCTCTCTATACGAATATTCCAGTCATGAGATTTATCCCACCAAGTTTCTGTGATGCCAATTAAATCATAATCTATTTTATGGACTAATACTTCTATTTCTTTCTTCCCCCCCATACTCTTTGCATTTGTGTATCAACATGTAAGCTGTTCAGCAGATTTCCGCCACTGATTTTTGCCTTTTATTGCTTCTGTGACCTTATCATCCCCCCCCTCCAACAGCTAACCCTCTGTTAAGTTCGCCTTTCTTATGCTTACCTTTGTGCTTTCGTTATCTGCCTGCTTTGAACCTAGTCTCAAGCCTTCCTCATTAGATTGGCAAATCAGTGTGTGAGGATGCTCCTCTACTTCTTGGTCAGGTGGACCTTGCTCTTCTCCTTCCCAAAACAGATTCCCAGAGCGAAGGAAGCCAAAGTCTTCCTTTTGATACCATCTGCTCAGCTGTGCATTCATCTACATTCAAACCAGCAAAAGTTTCCCAAAGTGCACAGGGCTATCAGGCTGTTGTGTGCATTTCACTTATCCATTAATTATGTAGTTTAATACAACCCCTTCATTGTTTAATCAGTGATTTATCTGCAGAGAGATTTTAGGAATAGAAAAGGAATAAAATAGAAAAGAAATAAAATGCTGACTTGTTCTAATCTTGCTACTTTAACAGTTGTTTTGCCTTTGGCCATTTCCATCTATACCCTAGCTCAACCATGTACTATCGTATCTATATTTAGAATTCTGCTAAAATAGCTGTGTTAAATTTAAAAAAAAATCCTTTTGATTAGACATATGTCCCCTGGTGCTGACAGCACAACCACTCAGAATTTTCTGTTGGACACTGGGAGGTGAAGGAGACTGGCGCTACCTTGCTTGCCATTTTCCATTGGATGAGGTTTCTTTGTGCGTGTTCAGTATGTAATATTGAAGTGGTTTTCAGCATTTAATCTCAGAGTGAATTAAATGAAATGGGATTTCATGTTTTGTTTAGAAGTCTGCGGGGGTGAGTGCCATTTGAGGAAAAATATTTTTTTGCAGAAGGGAAATGACTGACTTGAATAATTAATTTAAAAAATGATTAGTTATTTGCCCGGCTTCTCCTGCTGTCTGCAATAGGATAATTACTCAGGGAATTTTTTAAAATGTAAAAGTCACCTTTTATGAAAGCAATAAAGAAATTTTGTCACATCACGGTACAAGGTTACATAGACTCCGATCCTGTAATAAGTGTTACCCTCTCTCGGGAATTTATTCAAGTCTCTTGCTATTTGGTATTTTTCTTAAAGCCCCAGCTCTTGGAATCTTTTGATTATTTGAGTTTTGTATAGAAACCTCCAGAGGATAGAATAACACACTCTCCACTTACAGTTATTGCAGGCTACAGAACATACTGCTTTCTTATTGGAACTACATATTCAAAATGGTGGTACAACCCTCACCCGCAAGCAGAAAGTCAAAAGCTGAAGCATAACTCCAGTCCATAATGCTCTGTCACTCATTTAACCCCTTATTAGGCACTTTACTACAATGAAAATTTAAAATCTTTCATTTAAAAAAAGTAAATTTCTAGCCTTCATATTTCTGGACAAAAGCTTGAAAATGTGACCTGCATATACCTTAAAGGTTCAGAAAACAGAGGGCAACTAAAAATAACTTTGGCTTTAAAATCAGGAAATTTTTGTAAAAAAAAATTGGGTAATTTATTTTTAGGCCTGACACACAACTTTTGAATGTTCGGGGGTGGCAAACCTATAAGGAGGTCCATGAGTCCAGACCCCTGCATCCTCAAAGCCTCATTGACTCACTCCCATAGTGCTCTGCACCGGGGTCTGCCCAAACAGACTTCATTACAGAATCACTGTTATAGATTGTTTGTTTAAATATACAAATGTCAGAGTCACATTATGTGGGTAGGGTCCTACATGTTCTTCAAACAATACAGATGACTGTCATTTTCTGTTTTACTGACATTCAGTCATCATCACAATAAAAACCCTTAGATAGTTAGCAGTCGGATCTCAATGAGGAGTTAAGGTACATCAAAAGTAGGGTTTTTTGGTGACGTTTTGATCATTACTAGGCTACAATCAACACAAATGCACATGCTTTCAAGTAATCCTGTTTGTGGTATCTATTGTTTTTCATATTTTATTTCAAAGTATTTTTTCCAAAGGAAGTAAATTTGTAATTACTGGGAAGAATCGTTACTTATTTACTGCAAACTGAACTGTGATAGTGTTACTGAGTAGGTACACGGGGACGCTCCTGAGTTCTGTTCCTATCTCTGTCACCGATGGCTGCATGACCGTGGGCAAAGCACTCAGGCTATGATGGAAGATGAAGGATGATCTAGTAGTCTGGTAGGTAAACTGGAACTTTGGAGATTTAGGTTCAATTTGCTCCTCTGCCACAGACTTCTAGTATCACTTTGGGGTAGTCACTTCGCCTCTCTGCCTTGCTTCTACATCTGTAAAATGGGGTAATAATATCCTACTTTACAGAAGTGTTGTGGTCATAAATACTTTAAAGATTGGAGGTAATAGAGATGATTGTAATGGGATGTTATGGGAGTACCCTGGACTGATTCAGTCATGCTCGTAACTTTAAACCCATGAGTAGTCTCATAGTGGTCAGAGGGACTACTCATGTGCTTAAAGGTTATATCCATGCCTGCGTACTTTGTTGAAATGGGATCTTGAGGACTGTACCTCAGTATCCTCAAGTGGGAGTTCTGTGAAGTTTGTTTGTGAAAGGACCTTGGACTCAAGTCCTTCAGTGAATCACTGCTGCATAGAAATGCACTAATAGAATTTTTCACAGGTGTACAGAATTGTGACTTCTGAGGTAGCTGCTCCCTCCTCCTCCCCTGCCCTCCCACATCTTCATCTTTTCTTCTGCTCCCCATCTCCCTCTGCCACTGTCCTATGAACAGCACTGCAAATGGCTGAGTGTTCGGACTATGACACCAGAACTCAGTGGGTATTTGAATGCAGTGAGGAGGCACCCAGATAGATGTGACAGCTCTGGACAATGCTATGCCACTTTATCATGTATAGGTGCCATTAATGTGCTGCGGCTGACTCAAAAAATCACCCCAGTGCATACACAGGGTAGGGTTGCTGTAAATGGCCCTGTGTTGCACCCCTGGAAACCTCCCAGGTAGTGGGCAAAGTTGAGGGTGGGAGAGAGTAGATTGGGGGGCAAGTGATATCAAGCAAGTAATGCATGCAGCTATGAGGATTATGAGCTGTGAAGTTAAAGTAGCTGAAGGCATCTTTCTACCCTTACTCTGAATTCAGGCCTCTAACAGCTCTGATGTCCTGCAAGTGAGTTTGACTCATTGTTGCCTGGCATTGCCTTTGGGCCAGCTTGACTACCTCAGGAATATCCCTGGGGCAGAGGGCCTCTACACCTAGAGGTAGAGCCTCTCTATGGTCCATGGCACAGAAGCTGTCCTTGGTTGGGAGTAGGGTGGAGGCAGGTGGGCATAGAACAGAAGGAAAGAGATTAGCTAACCTGGGCCCTGAGGATTCTGCACCCATGTGAAGCCTCAGAGGCCATTGATGCAGGATTCAAATTAGGGTCATCCCAAGGCTGCCCTGGGCTGGGGGCCTACATCAACACCTGCTAGGGGGAAATACCAGCATAGAGATGAATCTGGCCCAGTGTATGCTTTGCAAATCTCTGCTGGTGATTCAAATAGCTTGCCAAAGCTCAGTTGAGCCAGCAACAAAGACACAGGAGACACTGGTGCACAAATGAAGTGTCCCTTGCTTCTGAGACACTGCCTTTGTTGCATGATGGATCTACAACATCCAGGCCTCCACTATTGTTTGCCTCTTTGTTGTCAGGTGGAACCCCCACCTCACACATACACACTGAAAAATGGTGGGCAAGTTTGTGTTTGGGAGGTGGGCCAATTATACCAAAGAGCTCATTTATTTAACCGCCTGGCAAGGTGTTTACATTAAACTCTTTTGTTCAGGATAGCTGAGCGTAAATGATAGTATCCTATTGTTCTATTGCCAAAATGTGTTTGATTTTTGTCATCTGAGAAGTCTGCTACACCGCCTTTGTTCTGGGAATGCAAACTTTGGCTTTTTCTTCATTGCGAAAAAGGTAGATAGGTAGAAGGGTGTGTGTGTGTGTTGTGGGTTTTTTTTTTTTTTTTTTTTAAACTGCAGGATAACTGATGTCTGATAGCTGTCTTGCTCAAAAGTCCTTTGGGAGACCAGGTTCCTGTAGTTCAGTGGTTCCCAACCTTTTTGGCTCGAGGGCCACAAATATAGTTTTTACAACCCTGAAGGGTCACCAGTCAGCCCTCTCCCCCACACTGCAGCCAGAGGGAAGGAGTTCACCGAGGAGGATCTTCCATCCAGTAGGGAAACCAGGTGCTCCACCTGGCAGTGCCTCCCTTCTGCAACCAGGGTGATGGGAGATCAGTGTTCCCCTTGTTCTAATTCCAGCAGGGACCCAGCACCTAGGGACCCAGGCAGAGTACTTTGTTCTCTGTTTGAGCTGGGGGAGAGGAGCGCTGATCTCCCATTTTCTTGACTGCAGCAAGGAGCCTGCACCGGCAATGCACTCCTCCTGGGAACTGAGGCAGTGGCTCCCTTCTGCAGCCAGCAGGAGGGGAGCCAAGGGCCACTCTGAAAGACCCTGCAGGCCATTTTTAGCCTACACGCCACAGATTGGAAACCACTGCTGTAGTTTGTGCCCTGAGGGAGCTAGGTGAGGTCATCCCCCCATACCCTCACCTCATGACTGACCTCACCTCTCAGTTTACCTCAGGTTACCTCTCAGTAACAAGTAAAAGTGCCTTGTTTCCACTGGGATTTTACAATGGGCTAGCTAATGTGTTACCCTCTGGTAAAAACATACTTTTTTTTAAGCAGTGAAGTCAAAGCCAGTATGTGAATGCAGATAAAAGTGCTTTCCTCTGTAGGGCCAAAACTTCCACTGAGCAGCTCTGTGAGAGATTTGGCACTCCAGTGCTAACATCAACAATGGCTATGTTAAGACTCATGCTGCTATGGGACAGAGAGAGAAGTTTCATGCCTGTGTGTGTGGGCCTAGATTCGCAAAGATACTTAGTAGCCTAAACCCCAGATTGAGATGCCTCAAATCCCAGTTTTGGGCTTCACTATATTTCACAGTGAATCCTTTAGGCACGTAAACTCGGGGGGGGCACCTAAGTGTTTTTGTTTGTTTTGCTTGTTTTTTGCAGTAAAAAGTTCCCCATGTGCCTATATTTCTGTCTCTGGGCACACACATTGCTGTCTTAATCTAGGTGTTTGGACACCTATATTTTGCCTAAGCCCCAGAGTGATTTACAAACCGGGGACGACAGGTGTTCAGGTGCCTCACTTGTGTGTCAGGCCCAATCCAGGAGGCATGGTCAGAGGCTGTCTACTGGCTTGGACCCCTTAGGTGAGTTCACACAAAACAGAACCCTCCAAACAAGGCTCTTAGACTCGCCAGACAGGGATCTCTCCTGTACTAATGGGAATAGGATCAGTAGATTGTTTCTATTTAAAAAAAAAAAATCATTTTCGCTTAATGATCAACAATGGAATAGGGATGGTGACATGTTGGCAGGTCAAGGTACACACAGAGCCTCATTTACACTGGGAATTTTCTCCAAGTACAGCCTTCAGGGGCCAGGCACCAGTGCAACTGTAGTGATGAAATCTCCTAATGTGCACAAGGTAAACCTCTCAGCCATGGCTTGCATCAACACAGCTTACTCCACTTCTAATGAGGAATAATTTAGCTTTGCCTGTCTGTGTTAAGGATCTGAACTAGTATGGCTACACTCAGGGCCCAAGCATAATTTTTTCAGGCCCAATACAAACTTGTAACACTGGCTCCCTCCCACACACATACCCATGGTTGTTGCAGCCTGGACCGGGGCCCCCAGGGCCTCTGGGCCCAGTAAAGTGTACACTTCCCCCCCCCCCCCCATGTGGGGGCCCTGGCTACACTGGTGCCTGGCTATTGATTACTGTAAATGGGCAAATCCCGAGGCTAGAGGTTAGGAGGAGCAGGTCATTGGAGCTGGCTGGGTAGGGAAAGCATGAGTACAGCATGAATGTGGCCTAGTATTTGCAATTTGGGAGCTACCCTTTTAATGTTTTTAGCACCAGTTTCCAGTTTGTATATGTTCTGGCTGGTATAATTGACAACACTGCCCCATAGAAAGGAAGGAGATTAGGGCTGAATTTGGCCTCAGAAATATGGCCTCAGGACTATTTCTGAGCAATAAACAATTTATTTCCTGTTCTCTACTAATGATCGTCATCATTCTAGCACTTTAATTGTTTTCAGGCTAGGAACGTTTTGGAGAAATCTCCTGTTCTTTTCTGTAAAGTAGGTACTTCTGGTTCCCTATTTTTAAACTAAATCTGCTTCTTTGATAGGAAGTATGCAGTGGTGTTGTAGCCATGTTGGTCACAGCATATTAGAGGCAAGGTGGGTGAGCTAAGATCTTTTATTGGACCAACTTCTGTG
Source organism: Emydura macquarii macquarii (assembly GCF_026122565.2). NCBI lineage: Eukaryota > Metazoa > Chordata > Testudines > Chelidae > Emydura > Emydura macquarii. The sequence continues at coordinate 1,282,630 of NW_027132962.1, forward strand.
GGTGAGAGACACTTTTGAATAACATTGAACTCTTCTTCATGTCTGGGAAAGGTACTCAGTGTCACAGCTAAATACAAGATTGAAGAGGTAGTTTAGCATAAGTAGTTAGAATATGGGCTAAGGGACCATTCAAGGGGAAGGGCCACTGTCTGTCCAGTCTTGTATTTAGCTGTGACACTGAGAACCTTTCCCAGACCTGAAGAAGAGTTTAATGTTGCTCAAAAGCTTCTCTCTCCCACCAGTAGAAGTTGGTCCAATAAAGGATATTACCTCACCCTCTTTGCTAAGAAGGTTCAACCACTCTCTGCCTTCAGGCTCTTGTGCTCCAACTGCAAATAAAAGTCACCACCATTTCCAGAGGGGGGGCAAAGTTAATGCTTCTTGGGCATCTTCTGCCAGCACTTCCACCCCTATGACTGCAAAGAAAATAAGGAGCAGCAAGGAGTGCTGGGGCAGTGAGCTATAAGAGCATACAATATAATTTTAACTGGTGGTTGGAAAATGGCACTTTATCGTTAGTCACCTTTTGCACAGGCAGATTTCACTCCTTAGAATTCAGTATAGTTCTTATCTCATCAGGCCAGCAATGAATTTGACCTACGAGTGAAAAGGAAGACAGAGAAACAAAAATAGTTTGGGTGTGTTTTAATCAGCTTTGTTATGGTGACATCTTCTTCTGGCTCTGCTGTGTGCAACAAAACAAAGTCATTGTTATGCTCTCAGCTAGTGCTGTGTTTATATGCCATGACACTGAGCTCCCCTTCCTACCAGTACTATATCTTGGTGTTCTTCCACCTCTCCAAAAAACAAAAATCTGGCTAAGATTATTAAAGAAAATAAAGCTATTATTGTTTTCTTACATTATTCATACCTTGAATATGGGGAGACAGAAAATCGAACCAAGTTCTTGCTGACATCCGCATCAAATACTTTGTTTTTGCACAAGTGAAATTTACACTAATTTTCTTCAAAAAGAGGGTCATTCTCCTGCTGGAGAAAACCAGCTCTATCTTTCAGGAAAATAAGGTCTCTAATGTTGTGTCCATGAAGTCAGAGCAGTGGGCTTTGGCTTTGTGTGGGTCTTAGAAACATAAAGAAGGCCATGATTTCAGATTGGTAGCTGCCCACAGCAAAAGTTAACCCCTCTTTCACTGCTGCTATTGCTTCCAGGTGTTCACTGAATTCCAGCTCCACTAGAGCTATCTCTAGATTCTTGTAGCAGTTACAGCTTTCCTGCTGCATCTCAACTTGTTTCATGTCAAGAGAATGCTATTTATTTGCAGTCCAACCGGCATCCAGTTCTTAGTGGAATACCTGGAGATATCTGGATCATATTCTTGATCATGATGATCCCACTTTGGAAACCATACTGTATGGTTTCCAAAGTGGTATGTACTGCATGCTAAACCACCTAAAGATCATCCACACATTCTAATACTGGACAAATGTCTTTTTTTCCCCATGTAAGCTTTGTAGGTTGCTGTTTGGTTCTGTCATTCAACTACCATAGTCCAATATAACATCTATAGAACAGCTGCCGATCTCCCAGAGAGGTGAGGAACTGGCTTCCTCTTGTAATGAATACATTTTCACCACAATGGTGCATATCCCTTTGCAAAAAAGGAAATGCAACTTATTTGCCCTATCTCCTCCCTCTCTGTGTGACTAGACAGAAGAAAGCAGCTAGGAGGAGTGATAAAACTTTGAGTGCCTTGATGTGGAGAAATAGTTTTCTATTTAATATGGTCTCTTAAACATAATAAAGGTGGAAAGATTTAATCAGTTGAGTCATCTGTGCTGAAAAAGATTCAATAAATGAATTGGAAATAGGAATATCTTCTCCTAATTCACACCTTCTGGGAAATACTATACTTTACTAATTTTAGCACTTGCACTAAAACATTCTGCATAAGAGAGTAAAGTGGCACTGGACAATCCAGGACAAAAATAGAATAGCAACTCTGGAGGTTTTGATGATGTCTGCCCTGTTCCTCTCCCACTGCATCCAATATGCTCCCATGACAGTTACTACCAATGCCATCAGGCTGGTAATTGACAAAATCCTATCATAAATCCACAATGGAGTCACAGTATTTATCTCATTCTTTGCTCACACAGTAGGGTTCCTGGTTAGGTGTCCATCTGTTATCATCACTTCATTGCTCTGTGCTGGGTTTAGGAAAAAAAAAAAGAAAAGAAGAAAGCTTTTTATTATTACTGGTTTTGCTGCTCTAGAGTGCAATGCTTCCTGGATCTGCATATTTCAGCTAAGTACCCCATATTCCTTTTCTTTGTTAGCGCTAAACACAGCCCTTTTTTGATGGCTGCTCTCTAACTGCAGCATCGTGACCCGCCTATCTTTCTTGCTGCCTGAGTCTCTTTTTAGTATGCACTCAAGGCAAGAGAGTTCCTCTTCCCTTCATTTATAAGGCATACTAAATTTAAGCATTCTTCGACAAGGCAGTTGAGCATTCTGTTTCTTTTCCATACTTCATTGCCCACAGAGCACTGTTATGCTGCAGGAGACCATGAGCCAGGGGCTTGCTTTTGAATGGTGTCATGATTACTACACGGGTTTGAGTTTTGTGTTACATACTTTCCACCAAACCCTCTGTGACATACCAGGGCACAATCCAGACTGATGAGCAGCTGTGTCACCCCCTGGATACCTTACTATGCCTTGCTGAAGTAGTTCCCTCTTGGGCTGCTCACAAACCGCCTTCCAGCATGCAAGCCACAGCCTGAGTGTTGGTGTGTAACTGCAGCCTGCCGCCACACTTGGGTTACACTCTGGCTCTCGCCAGCCTTGGTTATACTGCAGGGTGACCCCAACGCACCGCCAATCCCAAATTTCCCCCCAGAAATGTATGTCCTGTACTGCCCAGTCTTCTCCTGGACAGTATAAAATACTTTTAAGTCCATTATTTCTTAAAAGGTAACAATATGCCAGCTTATTATCTCAAATAGTTATTCAGACACTTCAATTTACACACACTGGCTTAGACAAAATGATAAAATGAGTTTATTAACTACTTAGAGAGAGATTCTAAGTGCATACAAGTAATAAGGCATTAAAGTCAAAAAGGGTTACAGGAAAAATAAAGATAAAACGTTTGCTAATGCCTGACTTAACAAACGATATCAGATTCAGGCAAAGCTTCTCACTACATGCTTTCAGCGGTTTTACTGACCAAACTCTCTAAGTCAGGATCCCCCCCACCCCCCAACTCCAACGATTGCTTCATTTTTCTCTTTGGGTGTAGTGAATGAGATGGGCAGGGAGAGAGAGGGTGGTGCCTATGGCTGTTTGGCCCTTCTTATTATAATTTCAGTCTCCCTCTTGAAAAACATTTCCTTATGGGTATTAGGAGACAGAGACTATGTGGAAGGATGTTCCCTGCTGGCTTTTTCTCACGTGTTTGATCTTTTTTTGTTTCTCTCCCTGCTTGATGACTCTGTTTACTGCTTAAATGCAAATTAAGCAGAGCACACAGTCCTTTGTTTAGGACAGACCTGTTTGCCAACTTCTGTTTGGGCATGGCTGTGCGGTTTGGAATGTGTTAATAACACCGTACAGAGATATCTTATAACTTCACATACAATATTGCCACACATTTTATCAGGACAATACTGATCAGCCAATTATGAGTTTTCAAATGATACCTTCCAAGGCATACTTTGTACAAAGATTATTACAATAGTATGTAGATGTATGAACACAGGCGTATATCCTGTCACACTCGCCAATTCCTATTCACTGCCAATATTAGTGGTTGAGGGTGCAGACGAGAGCCCTAAGTATTTGGTCTGCTGGCTGATAGTCTGCCAATATTCATTCAAAGCCCAATACCTATAAAACAGGGGTGTGATAACTAGCTGCCCAGTAACATCTCAGGTGCAGTTTCCTAGCGACAATCAGCTTGTTCACTACAGAGAGAGCCTGAAGTATTCTGAGATCCATGTGAAGTGTTGCTAGTTACAGTGGGGGCAGTGGAGACTGAATCAATGCAAGACCCACCTAACCAGAGGGTCCAGCACTAAACTTGGGATGGATGACCTCACCATGTCCCTGTAAACCACTGCTTGTTACTAATTGTAGAAAGAGCTAAACACCATCTGAGGGCTCTAGCTTAATGGGCCAGAAACTGAGTAGAAATTTTTGAGGAACTTTGAACGAAAGTACTCAAACGTAGCATTCAAAGGGGCACCAAGGGTGTAATGATGCTGTGTGCTACGGTCCAGAGATGAAGCATATTAATTGTGAGTTGAAGATTTTGTTGCATGCCTGCTCTGTGGGAAATCACTCAAGACTTGTCAGGTTTCCTTGGTGCTCTCACAGAGGTCAGGGTGCCATGGTAATATATTCAGTGGAATATTCATGGGGGCAATAGTGGCTCCAACTAATAATAGTCAAATTCTTGTAATATACAATTTATACTGCAAATAGCCTGAGGTAGCTATATGGGCGACTCTGTGACATCTGCTTTGATGCCAGATCACTTAGAAAACTATTGCTGGGTGTGTGGGTTGCTGTATGTGATTACACTGGATAAGGGTCACCAATAGTTGGTGAATTTCACCTTTAAATAGCAGACATGGTCAGGGTTAACCAGGAAGTGGAGATAGCAGTGAGTTCTGAGTATGGACTATAAATCCATCTTAGTCCAGATGTGCAACCTTCTTTGATGAAAATAAATCACATTTGTTTACTACCAGAACAGAAGCACAATTTTCCTTTGAAACAGATTGTTTTATTTTGCCTTGTTTGAATGTATAATGTTATCTCTATTGTAATATCTCCCCAATCCTCCATTTAATATATGGTTATCTCTACTGCAATATCTCCCCAATTCTCCATTTAATATACAGTAGCAATCTGCTTGTAGTTGGTTCAGTAAAGAAGCAATAGCACAAATCTGGGGAATAGTCTCAGCTTTATTTTTAGAGAAAACAGAACAGTATCTTTCCTCTAAGTCACTATTTAGAATATAGGGGTGACATTCTGGCCCCCTTGAAGTCAATGGGAGTTCTGCAATTTACTTTAGTGGGGCTAGGATTTCATTGTAGATACCTTTCCAAGGCATGGATTGTGATATGAACTTCCTGTAGATGCTGATGTCATATACACATAACTCACCATGTTTTCTTTTTAAAATCCTTTTTACTAAAGTGAGTAAAGGCTTACAATGAAAATGTTGCAGTACATGTCAGAGTGCTTGAGTTAATTCGCACCAGAGTGATGTGGCTCACTAGGATTCAAAGGTAGCTGGAGAAATTTTCCTGTAGCCAACACACCCCTAGTTGTGCACCACTTCCTCCACATCAGTAGGAGCCCCATTATGTGCTGGTGGAGTGACTTAGCAGGAAAAAACAAAACAGCAAGGTCTCTTCCTCAAGTGCTTATAGCAAGAAAGTAAAATAAATTAATACGACAAGAAAGCAAACCAAAAATCTCCCCTGGTTTAGGGATCAGTCCAGTCCCATGAGCCGAGTATGCAGCTTGGCCTTCCCTCCTCTCAAGCAGCTACTCTGTTAATAGTGTCAGTATAAGTGGAGGGGAGAGCTGAGCTGAAGTTACCCTTTATTTATCGGGGACCAGGTAATGTTACTGCATCCTGGCACAAGGTGTTGCTGCTGCTGCTTAAATATGAGTTTTTGTATTTCAACAGTTCTGTGTTGCTACATATATTGTGCATTGAAGTCCTAATCCTGAGTACAGTGTGAGTGTTACACAGAGCTCTTAAATTCTTCTCCACTAAAGTCAGGCTTAGTCTACACTAGGATTTATGTTGGTATGACTATGTTGCTCAGGGGTGTGGAAAATCCATATCCCTGAGAAACGTAGTTATACCAACTAAACCCCAGTGTAGAGAGTGCAAAGTCAACAGGAGGGCTACCACTTATTGGGGAGATGGAGTACCTATGACAATGGGAGAAACTAAGCACTACATTGGTGCAGCTGCACCGCTGCTGGGCTGTAAGTGTAGACAAGCCCTCAGTCTCCCTGGATTCAGCTTCATGACTAACCTTGTGGTAATCACTTCAGTGTCCTCCATTCATCATTCAGTACAACTGACACAGCAGCATTCAGGAACAAGCTCAGCCTTGAGCAGACTGGAAAGCTGCCTGTATGTTAGGTGCCCAACTGCTATCAGTTTATCCTCTGAAAAGTAGGCTGATCAGATAGCAAGTGTGAAAAATTGGGACAGGGGGACGGGAGAATAGGCGCCTATATAAGAAAAAGCCCTGAATATCGGGACTGTCCCTATAAAATCGGAAGATGTGGTCACCCTACTGCAGAGGTTGGGAGGCATTCTCTCCATTGCTAATAGGTCATTGGATGCATCAAAAACATATCCCTTAGAGAGAACAGTACTAATGGCCAGCCTGAGAACACAGGCAGTGCTACTGAACAATACAAAAAACTTAATTTTTCTCAGGGCTTGTCTACACTTACGGTGGTGCAGCTGCACAGGTGACATCCTGTACTTGGAAAAGCACCATTGGGAAAGAAGGAGTGGGAAAAGTTAACTCCAATGGCATTCTTCTCCTCAGTAACTTGTGGAGCATGATTTGCTCATCACAAATACCATCGTTAGATAGAGGGCCAAATATAATACGACATGGAAATACTCACGTTCCAAACACTGGCATCTTCTTGACTATGTCATTGTCAGAGCCCGTGTAGTATTGATGTTCATATTACATGATGCCTGTTGTATGGACGATTGATGGACAGAACATTATTTAGTCAGGTCAATCATGAATGTGCAGCTTGCAGCACAACACCATAAACAAATAAAAGGAATTCGGAAGAGATTTAACATCAAGGAACTTCAGAATCATGCTACTCAGGGGACTCTTCAACAACGCCTCATTGAAAGAATCTCTGACCTACCTGACAATATCAGTCTCATCCAAACACATTGGCTGGAGTTCAAGACCACTGTTCAAAGGCCTGTGCAGAATTCATGTGCATTGAAATCACCCAAGAGGATAAGCTTATCTTCTTTAGCTGTAGCAGTGAGAACTGCATCAAGAGCCTAGTAGAACTGCTCCTTGTTGTCTTTGTCATCATCAAGTGTGAGAGCATATGCACTAATGACTGTGGCATACTGGTTGTTACTAAGTTTGAGTCAGTCATGAGATGTTTGTTAATACCAATAGGGAGTTCTAAAAGCTGGCTAGCAATCTTGTTTTCAATGGCAAAACCAACCCCATGAATATGCCTCACCTCTTGAGATTGAGTATCATATGGATGACCAGCTTTTCAATCTGTGGCATCTCCATTTTAATACTAAGGTCCACTAGAACTGTTATTACTGACCTTCAGTATGCTGATGACTGTACTATCCTCACACACACCGAGGCTGACTTGCAATCCACCCTAAATCTCTTCTCAGACACCTATCATAGCCTAGGACTCTCCCTCAACATTGGGAAGACAAAGATGCTTGACCAGCCTGACCCAGCACAAGCTGCCCCTCTTCCCCCACAAATTGTCAAAGACGGTGAACCGCTGGAAAACATTGAACATTTCCCTTACCCTGGTAGGAACCTCTCCCCGACAGCCAATCTTGATGTGGAAATTGAACATAAGATCTGTTGTGCCAGCGCATCCTTTGGAGAGTTGCTCCGTTGTGTTTTTATTGACAGAGATCTGTGGATGGAAATGAAGATCTTGGTCTACAATGCAGTAGTCATCCCCACTCTTCTTTAGGGGTGTGAGACATGCGTGACATACCGAAGCCATCTTAAGTGTCTGGAGTGGTACTAACAGCTCTGCCTTAGGAATATTCAGATGGGAAGACCTCGCACCAGTGCCAATGTTCTTTCCGCAGCTAACATCCCCAGTGTTGAGGTGAAGATTATGAAATATCAACTTCGCTGGGCTGGTCTTCTGAAGCAAGTCCTCTTTTCTCAACTTAGTCATGATAGAGGACCTGTTGGGGGCAGAGGAAATGCTACAAACACACCTTGAAAGTATATCTTAAGAAGAGAGGCATTGACCTCAGGACTTGGGAAGAGCTGGCTGGCAATAGACTGTGATAGTGTTGTATCGTGCATCGAGCCTTAGCCCATTTTGAAGAGAATTGCCTTGCTCAAGAGGTTGAGAAATGGCAGAAAGGGAAGGAAAGTGTACAGCATCCTGGCCAGCAGTTGTTCTTTCTCCAAGCAACCACCTGTCACTTATGTGGAAAAATCTGTAGCGCAGGAAATGGACTCCTCAGACATCTTAAGTCTCATCAATGACTTTCTCATGCTTATATTGAGGGACAGCTGATGACAAATCAAGAGGTAAAAAGAGTGTTAAAGAACTTGCAGAAGGTCTCAGGCATAAAGATGCCTTTCATAGAGGATCTCCATTGTGTTTGTAGTGTTATCGGGTGTAATTTATGGGCCAGGGTTTCAAAGCTGAGCACAGGCCTAACATCTGAAAATTAGGATCTGCGCATGCCAGTGACATGTCTAATTGGCCCTAGGTACATGTAGACCCCCTCAATTTGTGTACAATCAAGATATCTGCACACACAAACAAGGCATGTGAGACTGAGGAGTTAGACTGTAAAAGTTTCAGGGCAAGGCCCTTGTCTCTCATGTATGTGTTTGTAAAGCACTGTACACATTTACAAAATCTTATAAATAATAATAATATGGGTGTGACACACAATCCCATGTACACTCTTATGATGTGATTTGTGTTTCATTCATGTTCACGCTTATAGTGTTACTGTGTATTATTTAATGCAAAGTATGTAAGATGTTTTTGGAATGCTCATGACACACTGAACATTGGTGGTATGTTTCCTGCAATGTCATGTATGCTTAGTTATGAAACTCAGTTATGTAATATTCCCAAATGTGTGTCTCACATGGCTTGAATAGATCCAGGCAAATACAAAACAGATTGAGGGTTCATGCCTCACAGAGGCATGCATACAGGGACAATAGACTGGCCTGAAGTTCCACTGGATGCTCATTTGACTCAAATGGAGGAAATCATGCCCATTGCCAGACATGGCTGATACCTGACCCAGAGGGTGACGAGGAAACATGTTAAAGGCAGAGGCATCTTTGTCTCTGGAGCTCTCCCTTGGAATCCATCTATGAAGCAACAATGAGCAGCTGACAGACTGCCCACAAGGTGTGTGGGGAGTGGGGAGAAATGGGGCTGGTTGAAATGGAGCCTGTGATGAGCATTATCTGGGACTATAAGCTACTAAAGTGTTGATTTTAGTTTAAAATGCAATTTGTCTTTTAATTAATTGTGATCAAACCTTGATTCATATTTTTCTGGCTTGTAATCACTTAAAATCTTGATGTAATCAATAAACTTACTTGTTTGTTTTATCTAAAAGCAGTGCCTGTGGGTTGAGTGTGTGTAGAGACTTCACTTGGAGAGAACAGAGGTGGTGCATATCAATTTATTTGATAAATTGATGGACTAAGGTATTGAGCTTCCAGGGTGCAGTGTATAGCCCTGAGCCCTGTAAGATGGCAGTTCCTGGGGTTGCATCTGGGGTTGGGGGTGTTTGCTGGGGATCAGTCCCATGAGCTGCTAGCCAGAAGTGCTCCTTCACTAGGTCAGGGACCAATTACTCGCAGGAGGCTGGGCGTGGAGTGGGTGGTTCACACAGTGAAGCAGAGTAAGTTGGGGCCCAGGAGTGAGGGATCAGGGTGACACAGCTATACACCAGTCCAGATTGCAAGGGGGAACATCACAATGGGACTGAGTCCCTTCACATGCCTACGCCCATATAAAACAATCTCCTTTGTAGGTGTAGTCAAGGATAGATCCCAGTGGTACACTAAAATTAAGAGTGGATTGAACGGTTTGTCTGATCCAAATGGTTTGTGCTCTGATGGGGCCGCTCGATGGGAAGTAAAGATCCCACAGCATGTGCATTCAGCAGCTATACCATGCTCTAAAAGTGCACCCACATTTTTATTTGGGGCAGGTCTACATTTAAAAAAGCTGCAGCAGTGCAGCTATGTCGCTGTAGCACTTCAGTAAAGACACCACTATGCTGATGGGAGAGCTTCTTTAGTTGGTGTAGTTAATCCACCTGCATGACAGGCAGTAGTTATTCTCCCATTGACATAGCGCTGTCTACACCCGGAGTTAGGTCGGTATAACTGTGTTGCTCAGGGGTGTGGATTTTTCACACCCCATTGTGACATAGTTATACTGATGTGTGTTTGCGGTGCAGACCTGGCCTTGTTTTCACCACTCATTAGAAAATCAAAAAAGAAGATCTGGGAGCTGGTTTTCAATCAAAGGTGTGACATAAAAATGCTGGCAAGAGATTAATAGTATTTATTTTCTGGCATCAGCCACATGATACAAATCAGGGTTACAACCTTTGGTTATATCCCTGCTCCATGATAGGGGTCAGTGTCCACTTGAGAAAAAAAAATCAAAGGCTATAAAAAATTAGTAAAAAAACCCCCAAACCTGCAAAACTATTACAGCCATATAATAAAACACACAAATAGATTCATTCAGAATAGAGGTCAGGATACTGGATGGTAACTATAGTATTGCCTTTGTATGTCAGTGGTTTTCTGATCTCATGGCCACTTCTTTTCAAAGCTGTTATTTCTTCAGTGGTCCAGTTCAATTCCACAATAAAAATCTAGTGGAAAATGTTCAGACTTTTCTGGGTTTTTTTAAATGAAATTAATAAAAATGAAAATGTTTGGTTTATTTCTAATTGAAAAATTTCATTTCAGTTTTTGAAACTGACATTTTAAAAACTTTTGTTCTTTGTATTGCCCCTCTCCTGCCCATTTTTCTTGGAAAAATGGTCCACACCTGGGAAAGTCAAAAACGTTTTGGGTCTCAAAAACCAAAATGAAACAAAATGTAGTGGTAAAAAACAAAAATCTACTTTTTATTTCATTTTGTTTGGTATGCAAATCAGAATAGTTCTAAAGAAATGAAAATGTTTGTTTCCTTCAAAAACACTTTTTTCTTTTAAAACAAACTTTTGAATACAACAATGATAACAAAAAATGTAGATCGCCTCTAGTTATGCCTTGCCATGTGACAAGGTCAGTGGCTGCTGACTATAATAGCTACTGTTATAGCTTTCATGGTTTTAATCAAATTGGACCACTTTTGTCCTTAATCTGTTCCTGATGTATTTTAACACTGACTGAATTAGGACGGTGAAAACAATCAATGGGCTAGGTCTGCTCCATCAGATATCATCTCTCTTCCTGCAGTGAAGTTCTGCCACAACAAATGCATTTACCAAGAACAGAGACAAGTTGGGTAAGGTACTATCTTGTATTGGACCAACTTCTGTTGGTAAGAGAGACAAAATTTTGAGTTTATACAGCGCTGTTCTTCAAGTCTGGGAAATGTACTCCGAGCATCACAGCTAAATACAAACTGGAACAGATTGTTTAGCATAAGTAGTTAGTACATACTGTAAGGGACCATTAGAGGTAGAGTGGCTTGTTAACACCTCTGCAATCATAGGACAAAAAGAAAGGGTGAGTGGGTTACAGATTGTTGTAATAAGCTATATATTCAGTATTTCTGTTCAGTCTATGCTTTTTAGTGTCTAGAAGAGGAGTGAATTTAAACTCCCAGGCTCATCTTTTGAAACAATCAAATAGCCAAAAAGTGTCAGTGAGATTACAAGAGCAGGGCATCATGCTGTCTCAGCAACTAGCCCACATTTATGCAACTTGTTCAAGAGATTAAAATGACAATTAATCTTATTCCTTTCAGGATGAAATGCAAGGCCTATCTCTGCACTATGGCTTTCCCACACAATTTTGTATCAGTAATTATAAGGACAAAGAATACCTTTGACTACCTGCTAGGAAAGGAGTGGAGAAAAGAGAACTACAATTTTACTGTGTTTGTTGTGTGTGAGAGAGACAAGGTGGGTCGGGTAAAACTTTTACTGGACCAACTTCTGTTGGTGAGAGAGACAAGTTTTCGAGCTTACACAGAGATCTTTTTCAGGTCTGGGAAACTAACTCAAAGTGTCACTGCTAAATACAAGATTTGAACAGATTGTTTAGCATATGTAGTTGTTGTCTATGTAATTTTATAAGTTGCTGAGGTACCACAGTGATGAACAGAGAGACAACTAAGAAAGACCAAGCTGTTGTGGAGTTGACTTCAAGTTTCTGGAGGGGGATCAGTTTGCTTCTCGTTCCCATTTTTACTGTTTTTCTCTCACTCTTCCTCTGCAGCAGCTAGGCTTAGTGTCTGTTCCACAACTGTTTGGGATTCCTCTAGTCCCCAAAAATCTGGATGCTGCTGGCAAACAGGCAAATACACAAAGTGTGCTAGGCATGTATGCTCTGCGTGCCACTGTTGATCTCTTTGCAGCACTAACCACATGCTTTCCTTAGGGTGGCTTGAGAGGGGGGAATTTGTTAGAGAGACAGAAAGGCCACAGTGCAGTGTGGAAGCCCTTTCCTGCTGTAAACTATTCTCTCCTTCACTTGTTTCTTCTTCATATGCTCACTTGCCTCTCTTCATTAAAGCAGTGGTGTTGATGCTGCAAGGACAGCACAGGTTAAAAATAGGGACGTGAGAAGAAGAAAGTGTAGAGTAATTGGCCCACCCTCTGACATTTATCTTCAGGTAAATAGTTTGTTTTTTCTCTCTCTTTGTGTAAGAGGTCTAAGCCTTTTAACAGGTAGCTAGTAGGTCCGGTCATCTGAGTAGTTGGGAGTATTTTCTTGATGGCTAAAGTAGTATGTATATTGAGTATTGTGATTCGGACACATCTCGGTAAGCCTCCGCTGCTTGTTTGTGAATTCTGCCTGTCTTGTGGTAAACTGTGCTATCAGCTCGACAGGTGCAAGGTACTGTGGCTAATAAGTAACCAGAGTAAATTTTTACTTAGCTGTAATCACTTAACACAGCAACTTAATTGCTATTACATAAGTGAACCATGTAATGACAAACCGGCTCCTAATGTCTTGCTGCCTTCTACAAAGAATGTGCACTTGACTGGGGTTTTTATGTTTGGCTTTTGCAAATATTAAATCAAAGAGAGAGTGATTCTGGCTAGTGTTGTAAAGTATCTCATTTTGTCCTTTTGAATATTCAAGGTACTTCCACTACTTTCTTTCCACAAGGGTTTCATATCCATACATTGATAAATCAAATCTACTAAAGGCCTATATTGATCATGTTCTTGTTTAGTATCCCAGCAATATGTATCATCAGTCAATCAATTTTCCGTTTGGAATGACAGAGTTTTATTACTCTTGATACTCATTGTTTGTCTTCTCTGGTTTTAGTAATAGAATAGTTAGATTTATACTGGCCAATCTGTAACTCTACTACACCTCCACCCCCGCCCCCCTTTACCCTCTCCTGAAACTTGGTAGCCACCAAGATATAGTGTAGATAACACCTACCAAAGGGTTAATTTATAAAAATCAGCTCTGGGAAGCTGCTTTGCAGCACTCTCCAGCCCTCAGAATCACTGATGAACTTAACAGTTTGTTGTGATGATATAATGCTTGTAATCTAATATTCTTGCTAGGGAGCTTTAGAGATGGAGTTTTGTGAAAATTAGTCTGACTTGGTTCTCTTTAGATAAACAATACCTCCTGCTATGTTGCTATGTAGGTGCTATGTAGGTAAATTAATTTGCCTATTTCCATACAGAAATTGAGTTGATATCCTTTTGGAAAAGAAAGACCATGTAAGAGTAGGGGGGAAAAAAGAGAGAGAGAGAGAGAGAGAAATAATCTATTTCAGCAAAGGGACTGGTTTGTTTATGGATTAAGGGGCTGATCTGCGTTCTCAGATACCAGGCTGGTGGGCATGGGATAAGAAACTGAATGCTGCCAGTGGTTAATTACCCTCACTGTTAAAAGATGTACCTTATTTCTAATCTGAATATATGTAGTTTCAACTTCCAGATATTGAATATCATTAAGCATTTTTTTTTTTAGATTAAAGAGCTGTTTCAATCAGAAACCTCTTCTTGAGGTAGGTGCTTATAGACAGTGATCAAGTCAGCTTTTAATCTTCTCTTGGACAAACTAAATAGATTGATCTTTTTCAGTGTCTCAGTGGAAGGCAAGTTTTCCAGACCTGAATCATTCTGGTAGCTCTTTCCTGAAACTTTTCCAAATTTCCATCACTGAAAGAGATTTGTAATCACCTAAGAAAAATATTTAAAATGAAAGTTTTAGCTTCTGAAACAAGTCAACATTCAGGTGAAAATGTATCTGAATTTATAGCAGACTTAAGAGGCCTGACTTCCATTTGGAACCTTATCCAAGGCCCATGGAGGTAAATAAAAGGTTGGATAAGGCTTTATGGTGCAGTCAAAAGGATTTACTTGTGTATGGTATTGACATGAAGGAACTGTGCAGCAAGTTATTTTATACAGCTTGTGGAGAGCTGAACAAGAATCCTGGACACTGAATTATTTTGAAAGCAATGCATTTGATATAGAAACATTTAACGGCTTTATCAGATCAACCACTTGGGCATATTGAGGAACAACCAACAGGTCACTTCACACCAGCATCATCATAACCAGCCAGCAAAACAAGTGGAAAAAAATTCAGCCTCAACTAGGAACTGTAGAAATAGAATAAACGACATGGGTGTGTCTTCAATGATTTTTCCAACCAGGATATTTATATCTCCCTTGACCTTAGAGTGAGCTGAAAGACAGGGTTTGTTCTTTCACCCACCCTCTAATTTCAGGCTACTTTGTTCCCTTATTATAATTCTATCTATAAAACAGTTCTGACACTATTGGCCAAGATCTCTTCTTATCAAAGATTAAGGCCTTCATGTTCAAATCATGCTGATATGACCTTCCTGCTGCTGCTTCTGAGAACATACAGACTCAGATCCTCATAAGTATTTAAGCTTCTACCTTCAGTGTAAGTTAGGATCTAAATACCTTTGAGGACCTGGGGCTCAGTGATCAGGAATTTCCCTTCCAAAGCTATGTTGCCAACTAATATAATTCATTTGCCCTCATATGAAGAGGTTTATTTCTGAATGGCACTTGTAAAATGTTCCTTTTTCTACTGTGTGAGAACTAACTACCTCCCACAGGACTATTCTTCTAACTTACATTGCTTTTAGAGCAGTGTAATTATTTCAGTGGATTTATTTATGACTTGCACAAGTGAAAGTAAGAGAAGAATCAGGCCCTGAGTGCTTCCTTCCCACAAGTCTCTCAGCCCCTCTGGGGGTATAATCCTAGGGTCACTCTGAACACAAAGCCCTTTCCTTTTGCCACTGATAAAAGTGAGAAACAGATTGATCTCTATGAGATCAAATGAGAGATAACAACAAACCATCAATCACCAGCCACTTACTAGGACTAGCAATTAATCTTATAACCTTTATAAAGCTTTCTAAAAGCCAGTAAAGGTTGTGAGAAACAGCCCCCGGCTTTCATCAAAAACCCAAGAAGAAAGGTAAAGGTTTGATAATCGTTTTCAATGTTCAAGTCTTTCTCATTCAGGACCATTCTAACTATTTATTCCTTTGTAAGGTGCTATTGCACATCTTCTGAATGTTCTTTGAAAGCAGCTTTTCCATTTTATGATAGCTTGTGAAAATTCAGTGGGGGAATTTTGATGACCTTGTAATAGGTTAGGTAGTGTGAGTCATCACTGCCCTCTTCTGACGGGATATCAGACCTGATGAAGTGGGACTGATGTCTTTCTCAAGAGTGTCACATTCACAGAGGCCGTAATCACTGATCCAACAAAACACTGAAGCATGTGTGTAACTTTAAGCATGTGAATGGTCCTATGACTTATGTTCTTAAAATTATCAATGTGCTTAAATACCTTGCCAAATTACCATGGACATAATGTTAATCGTGGGACTACTTAGGGGCTTGCAGTTATGCATGTACTTTAGTACCCTTGGTGAAATGGAGCCAAGAGCCCTAAAACCTGGGGTCAGATCCTCAGCTGCTGTAAATGGTCATAGCTCTATTGAAGTCAATGGAGCTATGACAATTCACACCAATTAAGGATCTGCCCCTATGTTTCCTTACAGTTAAATAGCACCTTTCATCCAAACTCTGTATGAATCTTGCCCTAGCTTGAGATGATTCCTTTCATTACAGTGGTAGGGGCTAGTAGTTTCTGAAGAAGGAAGTCCTGAATTCTAGCCCCTGCTTATGACTGAAAAATCAATGTGGCCGGGATATGCAATATAGCTATTGACTGTGAAGACCTGTACAGCCGCTGAATTGTTATATTACCAAACAACTCACAAAGGTGTGTAAAAGGCACAGCTTACATTGAAGATTGTTAGGTGCTCAGATACTATAGTAATGGAGCCTATATAAGTATCATAGACAGAATAACTTTGTTGCTGTCTTCAAACACTGATTTCAAGTTCAGTATCTTATGTAATGCATAGCTTACATTTGCAGCCAGAAGAGAACTGTGCCTTCAGCACGGCACTGCTATGCTCCCCTGTAAATTAACATTAGGGATTGGGGGGAGGGAGGCAAGAGAGACCCCTAGTTCAGATAAAATTAAAAATTAACAATATTCTATGTTTATATAGTAGTTTTATTGACGAGCTCAAAGAGCTTTACAAGTATCAGTTAATTAAGCCTTATTAGATCTCTGTAAGGTAAGCGTATCTGTTTTATATTTTACCATGCCCTGGAGAAGTTAAGTGCTTTACTCAAAGTCAGATAGTGAGTTAGGAGTTTAACTCGGGACATCTGACTTCTAGTCCTGCTAGACTATACTGCCTTGTTGGTATGATCTTTCATTTAGAACTCAAACTGAAAGAGAATCAAACTTTTGTCGAAGTTCAATAAAGTTTGGATTACCTATATTTTCAAGTATTTTTCACTTTTTTGCTTGTCTAAACTTGCTAATTACACATGACCGAAAGCAACAGTGCAAGAATACTGCTCGATAAGCTGATCTTGTGATTATTTAGTAAACACCAGAAGCAGGAAATGATGAAACTCTGTAACAGTGAGTTTTCCATTCCTATTTGTCAGACTTGGGAATTCTGTGTAATTTGACAAGAAATTGGAAAATCATCCAAACTTTAATATTTATCTGAACCAAAACTCCAAATTTTTGGAGGCTCACCCATTTTCACTAGTTATAATTTAATTCTTTGTCACACCAGGCCGTAGTCATCTATTCCGAAAATGCCAGTCAGATTGATCCAAAAGCATGAAATTCTTCGTCTTGTCCACAATTTTCAAAAAGGTGACTTCCCAAAAATTTGAATTTCCTGCCGCCGAAAAATCGTGCTGATCTGTCAATTTTGGCGGCAGCTTGTCAAATCACGCTGAGCCTTGCGTTTTGGCGGCGGAAGGTAAGAACATTTTGGCAACCCATGCAATCAGACACCCCGGGCTGTTGCCTGGTCAGATCGTAGCTCGGGCCAGCCCTGACTGCCTGTAGTGGGCCACCTGATTGGTTGGAAGAGTCAGTAGATTGGCTCCTAACACTAGCAGTAGTAATAACAGCAAAGTGCTCAAAACATTGGACCACGACTGCGATAGCTCCTGTGTCTGCTTGTTCCTAGCCTTGGCCCCAGCCTTACCTTTCTGCAGGTAACCTGACTCTGACCCTCAGCTCCGTTTCCTGACCTCTTGCTTTGGCTCTGACCCTTGGCTCTAGCCTCTGACTCCAGCTCTAACCCTGGGCTCCAGTTCCTGACTACTAACTCCTGCTATACCATGCGGCTTGACTCCTGCTCTAACGACTGAGTATGACTGCCTGTGTCCCGGTCACCGACACACACCAGCACACACACATTGATTCACATCCTCAAATGATGCGTTAGACCTGTGGTTCCTAAATGTTTTGCCTACATGACCCCATTTCTTCCCGTGACCCCAGACAGCATGGAGAACACCATTTTGTAGAGCAAAATGGTGTCTTCCGCACATGGGATTGAAACCCCATCTGTTGATGACACGACCCAACTTGGAGTCGCAACCCATGGTTTGGGAACCATTGCTTTAGATTATCTTTTTTTTAAAAAAAAGATGAAAGGCCTGCTTTATATCCACTTTTCCAGTATTTTTAGAAATTTACATTCACTTTTTTTTTTTTTTTTTTAATAATTTCCTCCGTTTTTGGTACTTTTAAATTCTTTTTGCATCAGCAGTTTCTCACCTTTTGCCAGTAACATTGATAATTTGGAATTGGCTTTGAAGATTTTTTACTGAAAGCAATTATTTAACAATAGCAGAAGCAGACACTACTACTAGTAAGTCCATATAAATAGCTCCCAAGTATACTTTAGATAAGAACAGCCATAGTGGAACAGACCATCTGGTAGCCTACACTTAGATGCTTCAGTAGAACTTTCTGTAGTTAGGGACTTGAAGAAGCTGTGAAACTGTACAAGGAATGGCGGAAAAGCTGCATGATGACATAGTGTTTTCTGCAGTGAGGTCTTTGCAGGACTAGTAGACTCAGACAGAACACTCTGTTGTTTGAGGACCAGACGTGCATTCTTTAGTTTTTCTTATATTGAGCATTAATGAATCTCAGGCCAGATCCACGCTGTATGTCAGGCTGTCTCTTCCAAGGAGACTTTCTCACAATCATTGTTATTTTCCATGCACAAATTGCAAAACATGTATTTATAATGTATGGTCCTGATCTTGCAATTGAATTTGTTGGTGGAAGGGCCCATCTGTGCTGATTCCAATGATAGGAATGGGACCCGAAATGATTTATTTTAGATTAAACTAACGTAATCTAAACAGAATGGAAGGTAAGTAAAGTCTTTGTGCATCTCTCGTCCAGAACAAGCTATAGCAGTTGAGAACAAAATGGCTGTTGAACTCTGCACTTGGTGGGAATTCTTAACAATGTGCAAGTGCAATACAACAAAATAAAAAGGTTTCACAACATAATAGCTACATCCTGTACACCACAATCAGTCAATAAGAAGAGGAACAAGCTCCATGTGGATGCCTTACTCCAATCTGGCAGTTTCTTTGTGTTGGGGTTTGTCATTCCGATAACTGCATTTTCCTTTGAATTTGACTGGATTAAGTTCATCGTGAGATTTCCCTTGCAGTGTGGTTGTTGCATGATGTGAAGTATTTGAGTACGAGAACCAAATGCTGAGATCAGTTAGGGTGTAGGATACAATAGCTACTCTCAGAACCTAAGCATCTCTAATGCAACTAAAGCTTTTTGGTATCCATGTAGTGTATTATAAAGTAGGCTAGGGCTGTGCAGATTCCTGGCAGGTGTTTTTTTGTTTTGCTATATATATATTTTGTTAAAAATTTCCAGAGTTTTGTAGAGATTTTATAATATTTCTGTGGTTATTACGAGTAGGCAATTACTATGGAAATTATAGACTATGCTTGAATGTTTGGAATGAGAAATTATAGATAATTCCTGGTATGTTGGTTCAGTTTCTATGGTAATCTGAATAATTGTGAATTAATTGCCTGTTGTTGCCATGGTTCTTTATGATATTTCCAGGCTGTTAATGTTTGAAACATTCAGGGTTACACTTTATGCTTGTCTTTGCTGTTTGTTAACCTGCCTCCTCAGATGTTTCAAGATGATTATAGTCAAAAACAGGGGAAATAAGACTATCTGAGGATGTTAACATAAAATTCTGAGAGGTAATTTAAATAAAATTCCTCTTGCTATATTGGTTGGCTTTAGATAGGACCAATCTGAAGTCCATCAAAGACAGCGGCAGCCTTTCCATTGACTACAGTGGACTTTGAATCAGATCCATTATTTTTCCTGTTCAGTTGTGATTGATAGGTCATGGTTTTGCTCCTTCTTTCCTCTTCTTTATAGTAAGGAGAGACTATAAACTTGGACAAAATGTAAAGTAGCAACTCTGTTCGAAAGCAACTTTTCAGAACTTGCGTAATGGGAATTCAGGGAAAGCTGAAAATACTGAGGAAAAGTGAAGGCATGAATCCCTCAGGAGTTTTCTAATAAGAAATGATTCTCCCTCTAGCACCAACTTGAGGACTATTGATGGATGATACTATGGAGTCACTGTGCCCTGAACTGGAGTTACACAGTGATACATAGTAGAGATTATTTTTTTATTGGAGTCACTGTTGGATATGACTGGAGTTCATGGGGAATCTAGAGTGTTACCTATGGACAGGAAATATATTTCAATCTGTGTCTTGGAAAGGGATGTGTCAAACTATGCTGCTGTGTAAATGACTACTGTACTGCTATCCAGACTTCTATTTATTCTAAGCCGTCTGTTATCCAAAACAGGGTCATGCCCCATGATGTTTGTTAATTATATTCACCATTCCTTAGATTACATAAATTAATATGATCAAGATTTTATATAATCTCCACACACACCATGACACTTGGCTTACCAAAACTGTGCTGTATTATTATTATTATTATTATTTATTGTTAATTACACACACAAAACTACATTACAAGAGTATAATTAAGGTTGAGAAGTTAAGATCTCAAAAGATAGGAAATGCCAGAATTAATGTAATCTGTGGAATTTTAAAGCAGCCACTGCATCAGGATATGGTCTTTAATTACTTGATCATACACTATTTTTTCCACATCATTCCTGCCTCATTCAGTGCACAGAATGGACAGTGCACATTTAGTGAGCAGCTATTCAATATTTTGTGTTATTCTCATTGTTTAGTGTGGGGCCCCCCAGGGCTTATTTACTTTACTCTATTCAAATCCTATTCTGAATACTGATTTATTGGTTAGCTCATCGGTTTTTCTATGGCATTCGTCAGTATACTATCTGAGTGCTTTACAAATGCTATTTTATTTTCACAACATCCCTGTGAGATTAGGGGATGGCATTATCTCCATTTTACAGATGGAGAATTCAAGTACAGGGAGATTAAGTCCAAAAGCATGCACTAATTTGGGGTGACCAATTTGAGATGCTTAGGACCTTATTTTTCAGAGTACTTTATATGTTCAAAGTCTTGACTTCATTTGCAGCTGTGAGTCCTCAGCTCTTCTGCAGATGAGACCTAAGGTATCAAGCTGGGCATCCAAAAAATGAGGAACACAAATTAGTGTCCACATGCGAAATATCTGAATTAAGTGACTTGCTCAGAATTACATAGGAACTCTGGCAGAGACAGGATAGAGTCCAGTTCTCCAGGGCAGCATTCAACTGCCTTAACTATGAGACCTTCCCTTCTGTTCCTGCAACCCCTTGCCTCATTTACTGCACACATTCCAACTTTTGCCACAGATGCAGGGGGACTTACAGACAACAGTCTCTGGCACTAGCAAACCCTGATTCATTCTGTGGAAAAAAGTAATATATGATAATGTAATTAAAGACTGTATCATAGTACATATGTGCAAGGAGTCAAATCAAGTTTGCACAGGCCATTTTAATTCTGGCATCTCCTATCTTTTGAATGTTTGACTTTGCAAGTTAATGCTTTTTTTTTTTTTTTTTTTTTTTTTTTTAATTATTTTTTTTGTTTAATTTCCTAGTTTTTTAAAAAGCAAACTGAAAACCCAGAAATCCCATCATGTGGCATCATATTAACACACACATGGGTCATCAGCAGCATAGGAATGTTTAGATCTACCACACAGATCTCACCACTTGAGCTAACAGAGTAACTGATAGTAGTGCTACTAGTAGTAGGTTGTTATTCTCTACCTGGGCCAACACTGGAGGCGGATGAGACATACATACGCTGGGTTTCACAGACATTTGCTGACAGCAGAGGTATGGTGACACTCAGGAATGTTGGGTTCCTTTCCATGCTATGGAAGGACATGTTCTCTAGTAGCCACTGACCCTTCTGCTCATTCCTCCCTATTTTTGATCCCTTCTTCCCTATTCCTTCCAAATTGTCCTTGTCCCAGTCCTGTGTCTTCCCCAACCTCTCAGCCCACTTCCAGTCTCTATTTCTCATCTCCTTGCAGAGCCAGTCCTAGTTTCCCATTCCTGGCTTGCTGTCTGTGTCCCAGTTTCCCTGCCTGCTCACAGTCTCTCCTTCCCACACCTAGCCCCAGCTGTCTTGCCCAGCCAGTTCCAATTCTCCCCTTCTGGTTCTTCTTCAGTCTGTCTGTCTCTTTTTACCCCTTCCTTGCCCACCAGTTCCCAGTCCCAGTCTTCCTCCTTCCTCATTGGAGTGAGTGGGTATTCAAGGCATGGGTATGAATCCCATTCCCAGAGCCATGCAGTAAGGGTCTGACATGCAGCACAGCTGGCATAACCCAAAGAAACGAACATGTTATTTCTTGGCCCACGTGACCTGGATCAAGCCTCTAAAGGTAAATACCTTTGTCATATGGCAGGGTCAACTTCTAGTGGTTCCTATTACACTGGGTATTCTACAAGGCCTGAGAGTCTGTTGAAAAACTGGTCTCCAGTCCCACTGATGTAGAAACATCTATGTGCTGTGCTAGAAGCTATGTGGTGTGCTTATCCCATTCAGTACTGCTGTTTCTTACCCACCTAACAGTAGTGGGTGCTCATGACACTTGTTGCTATTGGTTTCCGCTCTCAACGAGGATGAGCTTTCAGCCAAATTTTCTAGGAAAAAATTATTTTTCTAGGAAAACTGAAAACAGCTGCTCCTCTAATTAGTTACCCTGAGTGCTTCTCTTAATTTGTTGTTGAGCGTATCAAAGTGTCAAATTGTTTCATTACAACACAAACAGGAAACACATTCAGCAAGAAAATAAGATAAGAGGTTTCAATCTGTAAGAGGGAACATGTACCCTTAAGATTTTTAAAATAAAAACAATTAATAAAATATTTCGATTCGTGACCCAGATTGCTCTGGGTGACTGCACTGTCCCCATCTTTATTGGCCTCTCTGCCAATCTTTGTGTCATCTGCAAATTTTGTTAGTAGTCATTTTATATTTTCTTCCAGATCATTAATGAAAATGTTGAAAAAAAGTCAGTTGTTGTCATGACCCATGGGCGTCAAACCCAGGCCCACAAGAACAGCCACACTCCAACACTCCACCTGGCAATATATTGACAATTACTCATCTGGGATCCATGAAGCTGAGTCCCAGTGTGAAGTTTCACCCCCTGAAGTCCCAAAACTTTGGCGGCATCCCAAAGCTGCTGACTGGCCTGCTGCAGGACCTGAAAGCTCTCTGAATCACAGGACTCTGTCCTGCTCTGGACTGAGTGCCTTATACTTCCTGCTTCTGCTCCTTTTGCTTGACTTTTGGCATCTGACTTGTGGTTCCTGGCCTCCAGTTTGTCTTCCGATTCTGATCTCCCAGCATCCTGAGCCAGCTGACTCTCGACTCCTGTCTCATCACCGTGGACTCTGGCTCCGACTACTAGGTCTGGCCGCCTATGAGTTGGCCATCACAGCTTGTTTGGGCCACAATAACCCTGCAAAGCAGATCCCAGTGTGAGAAGCCTGGACCAACAGCACCAACGCAGTCACCATCGAACTTGCCTGAATGGACCCTCTGCCTCCAGGTGGATAATCAAGCACTGCACTCCCAAGTTGCACAGCTGACCTTGGAAAACCAGTGGCTGCCGGAGCAAACAAGGAAGCTCCATGCTTAGAATACCACACTGCAAACACAGCTAGCCACACTGTGCTTGAACAGGGGTCTGCGATACCCTTGCTCAAATGGTTTGATGGGAATCACCGGCAATTCTGGGGTTTCATAAACCAATGCCACCTTCTCATTCTGATGCATCCTCAAATCTATGCCTCTGACCAGGCCAAGATGGTCTCGGTAATCAGCTTGCTGACAGGAAATGTGTTACACTGGGTCTCTCCCCTGCTGGAAGGCCATAGCCTGGTGCTGTCAAACTGGGGTGCCTTTCTCCAGTCAATATCAACCAACTTTGATGACCCGCATCAGGTTCAAATGGCCGAGGCCACCCTGAGGGGACTCTGGCAGGTGCAAGTTACAGTGGCCTCCTATGCAGCTTGCTTCTGCTGCTTCACAGTGGATGCTGAGTGGAATGAAGTAGCGCAGATGTACCTGTTCCAGTGGGGCTTGTGGGAAGAAATTAAAGATGAATTGGCCCGCACAGAGACACCAGTGGGCCTAGACACCCTTGTGGACCTTACCATCTGCATAGATAATCAGCTACAAGAATGAATAAAGGAGAAAAGAGGTTCCTTGCAGCCTCCTATGTGGTACCATGACCTCAGCTTCTGTATTGTCTGATGAACCCATGCAAGCTAATCCGGCTCATCAGCGACTCACACCCAAAGAAAAGGAATGGTGACCTCAGCACCACCTGTGCTTTTACTAAGGCGAACCTGGCCACGCCATCTTGGCCTGCCCAGTAAAAATGCCAAGGAGCTTGGGTAAACAAGCTGGTACAGGCATGGTGGGGGAACCAGCCTGGGCCTTAAGAAAAGAGAACTTCCTTGCACCTAGTCCTCACTGAGATGCACCTTGAGCCCCATCCAGGGGCTTCCCATTTTCAAGTTCCTATCCAGCTGTACATCCCAGGGGAGCCCTGATGGATTCCCCTCCAGCAGGCCCTCATTGATTTGGGAGTAGTGAACAATTTTATAGATGCTGCTAGAGATTTCCCTGCCATGCAAAGCCATGCCTAACCCAATTGACAGTTGTCTGCTGTCTTCAGGTCCAGCTGTCTTCAGGCCACAAAGAAATAATACAATTAGGCATGATCAATTCCTCACATTTTCACCTAATCCTTGGCATGTCCTGGCTGATGCTTCATGATCCCCGCATTCACTGTTGAGAGCGGGTCACCTTCCCATCAGAATTCTGCTGACAGCGTGGCCAGGGACCAGTGAATGTTGCACCCAGACCCAAGAAGGCCCATGTAAATGTAGTTGCCCACCTTAAAACACTCACTGGTGGAACTATGGAACTTCCCCGCAAGTATTATGACTACACTGACGTGTTTGAGAAGCAGAATGTGTTGTCCAGGGTTCCTCAACCCAGTAACTTTTAGACTCTGTGAGTTGGTATCAGGCAATAAAACCAAAGGAAATGTGGTTCATCTGCATGCTGTATGGCTAGCCCAGACACAAATCAAAAAATCAAAACTTTAAAGCTTTATTTAATGGTTCCCAGCAACCCCCATCAAAAATGCTTTCACCGACTGTCTCAACTTACTAGTTTTAAGCAAATACAATACAATAGGTTATTAGAGTACCCTAAAACTTAATATTACCCACACAAGTCTGAGACAGTCTTCATCTTGTTCTCCAGCTTATATACCTTTTTATCATCTCTGCATACAATTCACACGGGATTGCTATTATATAATCAGTCACAGATTTCCAGATGGCCGGTCCTTCTATCTGAGCCTGGGGATCTTGCCAATGTATCCATGAAGTGATCCACATGACTCAGGCTTGCTACCTCCCTCTTATACCCCACAAGATACAGTAACATGTCAATCAAAAAGCACTGCATAGCTGATCAAAATGGAAATAATTGTCAAACAAAGGTAAAGGTTATAAGGAATGTCAAAACAGGATGTGGTTATGTGGTTTTGAGCAGTTAGTCTGGGAGGTGTGCTGACTTCCTGCTTGTCACCTCTGCACGTAAAAGGGTAAAGAAAGTCAGGTTCAAAAGGGCAGAGAGAGTCATGCTCACCCCTTCTCCCTTCTCGCTTTGCCTTGGCTGAACTAGATACTGACTGTTCCTAAAAATAAGCAATAAACAAAATAATTGATCATCTTGATAGTTGACAATGACTTAGGCACCTGGTGATTTGCTAAAATGCCTCCCTACAAATGCAGAAAGCCTCCCCCCACATCGGGTCTATGACTGCCCTAGAGAACTTCAATCAGGGGCAAAGATACCATTTGGGTGGATATATGCAATGTTGGAGCCTGAACTGGCTTTGCTGTGAGACTATCTTCAAGGGAACCTGGCATGGGGATTCATCTGCAAGTTGACTTCACCAGCTGGTGTCCCAGTCCTTTTCATAAAAATGAAGGACGGCAGCCCCTGTTTCTGTGTCAATTAGCAAGCCCTAAATCAGATGATAAATAAATCAGATAGCAATCTGGAACTGTTTCCTGCTATCTCTAATCCCTGATTATTTGGACTGTGTGGAGGCCGCCTGTATATTCACGAAACTGGATCTCCAGGGAGCCTACAGCCTTGTCCATATCTGAGAGAGGGATGAGCCTGCCTTTTGGACCCACTATGGCCTTTCAGACTGACTGATGCCGCAGCACCGATGAGCTATGATACCTACTGAACCAGTTCGTGGTGGCATACTTAGATGATATATTAATCTTCTCAGATGAACATTCCACTTATGACTGCACAGTCCTGGAGAGACGATGACAACATGGTCTCTATGTTAAACTTGAGAAGTATGCATTCCATCAGACCACAGCTAAGTTCCTTGGTTTAATACTGTTCCTGGGAGGAATCAAGATGGATCAACACAAGGTCCAGGCTGTCCGCAACAGGGCATCCCCCTGCAATATGTACGACCTACAATGTTTTAGGCTTCACGAACTTTTACAGGAGGTTCATTTTGAATTTTCCAAAACAAGTCGAGTCCCACACTGCCATACTCCAGAAAAATATCCAGTTCCATTGGTCACTGAAGGCTCAACATGCATTCAAGCAGCTGAAACTTGCCTTCACCACTGCTCCAGTATTGGCCAACCTACATATGATGCAAGCTTTCGTTGTAGGATCTTCTTCTTCTGGAACAGTGATCCTCTCCCAAAGTCATGCATCTGAGCAAATATTACACCCCATCACCTACTGCTCAAGGAAGCTTTACCCCTGCTGAGCAAAATTATGACATTTTGGATAAGGAGCTCCTGGAAAATCAAATCACCTTTGAAGAGTGGTGACACTACTTTTTAACATGGGAAAATTAACATTTTCCCTCTCTTTCTCAGAAACAGCTGAGCCATTTGACTGTAATTACTCTCTCCTCCCAAATCAGTTTGCGGGAGTAACCTAGCATGGAAAATTCAGCCCAAAGGGTTAGAGTCTCACAAAGTTGTAAGCAGCTTGTAAACAGGGTCTTGTAACGGGAAGATTTGGGCAATCTTAATAATAGGTTGGGATTTCAGCACCCCCATAATGAATACCAATCAGTGGAACTTTATTCTTGTTCTTGCAAAGATTACTTTGGCCTCTTATATTTTAATTCATTTTACAATCTGTCTTATTTATGGAGAAATCTCTAGCTAAAATGTAGGAACAATTTTGTTACTCTTTGATGGAAAAAGAAAGGGCTAGATTGTGATAAGGTTACTATGACTTCAGAGGAAGCCACACTGAGCCCTTATTCACTTTTCTTTTACAATAGAAATGTTTTTCACAAGATACAGGCATGCATCTTAGGATAGCAAAGAAATAATTTTACATAAGCATTGAATGTATCATCAGAAATGTCAAAATTCCAGGCTAGATTCTCAACCGGTGTAAATCAGTGTTGCTTTCGTCACTTCAATGGAGCAATGTTGATTTACATCTGGCCTGAAGACTACTTTTATTAGTGAGAGGAACTGGGTATTTTGGAATCCTAGCTGAATGTCCTAGAACTAAGATCTATGTATGAATTATGGTAAAAAGCCTTTTGTATGCAAGTTAAGTAATATATCATCATATCCAGGAGTGTTTGGTTTTTTACTATTAAGTTTTTACATATGTGATGCAAAAGACAGTTATTATCTGGGTGACTAATCTCTGTCTCATTTGTCACTACACCTGAGTGCTTAGTTCAGCATTATGGTAATTATTTTGTACTACATTTTCAAAAGGGTGGATTCCACACCTTGACATCTTTGAGGTTCTTTTACGTTTGGCTCTGAATGTCCTCATTTGCAATGCTTATTTTTAGGATAGGTGCCAAGTTCTTGCAATGTTTTCTTACCCTTAAATCAGTAGTATCTGCTCTCAACATCAATGCCAGCTTAACAGGTTTTCTGTGGGCATTTCTATATCAGTGATGTGTTTTAAGGTTCCCCCATGGTTGCCCTATGTGCTTAAGAGACTGGTCCTGCCATTTGTCTGTGTGCAAAACTTTTCAAGTGGAGCCACTGACATTTTTGCCCAAATTGTCTCCTGCATCAATATCTGCATAGCAAAGAAAGGGAATGGCAAAGGGAGATGAGTATGACCACCTGGTTCTAAGGCTGCCAGGGCTCAGTCTTAGCAAACCAGAATTGGCCATGGTCACAAGCTGAGAATTGGTGGAGAGCAAGCACTCTCTGCTCCGCCCTGACATACCCTCTAGGCTAGTGGGGGCACAGATGGTGTAGGTCAGGAGCTGGCTACACCAGTTTATGCCAGGTGAGCTCCCCCATATAGGTGAAATTATTAGCTTTAGCTGGCCAGGTAGGGCCAAGTTCCAACCACCTGGTGCCACCTGAACAGCGCAAGTGGTTGGAATAAGAGAATAGAATCTATCCCCTTGAAAGTAGATCAATGGCAGTCTCAGTCCTAGATATTTGTAATTTAAACTGAGAAATTTAAACTCATGATGGGGAGTCTGGATGTTTTTGGCTATTGAGATAAAAAGAAAATGTGGTTTACAGTTTTACAGATTGCTGTCAATTAGAGGTAGAAATCCCATTGAAGGGTCATGTGCCTGGCCTCAGAGCTGCACGTAGCCCTAAAAATAGCTTCTTAGAGTGATATACCTTTGTGGCAAGTTAGAAGGATTATGTAATGGATCTGGAAAGAGAATAAGAGAGGTTCTATGGAGGAGGAAGAAATTAGCTAGACAAAGGACAATGATGATGCTAAAACAGGGAGAATCTTTTAATAACTATTGTCAAGAGTAAAACAAATCTGTTCTATTTGCCTCAGTGTGAAGCCCGTTATTATTCAGCGTATAAAGAGAAAAGAAAAAAAACAACACTGGCATTATTCTTGAAACAGAAATGGAGGCATATATCAAGGAAAACACACTCTTCTCTTCAGGAGTGGGGACTGTCTGAGGGATTTTCTGGTCCAAGCAGACTAAGATTCTAAAACTACATGGAGGAGCCTGATTGACCTTATTATACAAGCATTGATAGGATTCTCCATCTTCAGATTTCATTCCTTTCAGCTCACATCTCTTCTCAGCACTCTTCTCATTTCCCAGGATGCTTAGAGATACTGTGCTTGGTATGGATTCATGGCTGGGGAGTGGAAGGGACTGAGAGCAATAGGAGGGCCAGGGGCAGGGTTTAGGGAAGAGAGGGGACTCATATTGTTCTGCTGCCATTTTTATGGGGAATCTGCTCAGAAGCTTTAGGACTTTAAAGGGCGGTTCCAGGGGCTGTTACCCATAGAAAGGAGAGTCCCATCAGTATGACTGCAGTGAAGGTGGGATACAGGGGCAGGGAGATGAAAGAGAGAGGCGGGGAGCAAGGAGGCAGTGTGGAGATCCAGGATCCCTGTGCAAATAATGTTCTGCCTCTGCTTGATCACTGCAGCTGCATGGTTTTGGGTGAACTCCCTGCTTCTTCCATGGCAGGGAGGGATGGCAAAACCTGCTCTCCTCCCCTGATGGAAAAAAGTCAGAGGAAACACTGCAAAGGGATACCAGGATGTATATATTCCCTTCCTAGCCTTTCCCAGGGGCTTTTCCATGGGAAGTGACAACTATGTTATGACAGGAAGTGCTTAACTCCCTACTATGAATAAAAGCAATTTTTTCTCAGCCTTCCAACATCTGATTAGAGAGAAGGATGTATTATATGTAAAACACACTATGTGATAACATGAAGTATATTACATATGCTTATACGTCCCTATGGCATGGCAGATATATGAGAAACGTCATGGTGCTTAAACTAGTATAAGTAAACATAAAAGGAAAGGATTTGCCATAGTGTATCAGACCATTGGTCGATGAAAGCTAGAATGACTGACTATCAATAGTGGCCAGGCATTCCATAAATAAGAATACCATATCTCTTCACTTAGGGCCAGTCTGGAAGTCATTGCACAGGCAACCTGACATTGACTTCAATGGAAGTTTTGTCTGTGTAAAGTTTATAGGCTCAATCCCTTATATTTCAAAGTATAGACATTGTAAACAAGGAGGAGACTGAGCTTTTCAGAGAGAGAGGCATTATGGACTTTATCATTTACACACTATTTCTACAAACAACGAGAGTTCTGTAGCACTTTAAAGACTAACAAATTTAATTTCTGCAGGCGTCAGCTTTCGTGGGCTGTAACCTACTTCATCAGATGTAAGGAATAGAAATCAGATTGGGGGGTATATCATTTACTACCATACCTAACGTAAGAAGTAGAATCTGAGTCTCAGTGCTGTATTTTTAATCAAAAAAGGCTGATACATACAGAAGATTGAATTTTGCCTGTAATCTCGCCTTTGACTTTTCAAGCATTATACTTTCTTTAAGCCGCTCTGTTTCAGTTTCTAATGGGATTACCTTCAGAATAGAGAGTTTAGATATAATTAAAGAGTTTTGATGATGAAATGATGATGTTGGACACAGTGTCCACCCTACATGGGCATATTAATTAACTGCATATGAATTTGATATGGTTTATACATTCTGATGCCCTAGTGGAAGCCTTGTTGATGATGAAAAATCCCAAATGTTAGCCATGATGGGCAAAGATAGATTGGACATGTCTTTATATGAACAAATAATCTTGCATAACAAGATTCTAATGTTTAATCTGTGGATTGTAGCAAGCATTATCATTGATCTTTAATCCAGACAAGTATGAAAATATATCATTGTCATTCATGCTTTGCTGGGAGAATATTGGCCAAGTTCTCCATGGAAACAACTAGAGAATAAATAGCTGGTCTAAGGAAGTGATCCATGGGTGGGCTGTCCTGAAGAGAAGATACATGTGACAATGGGTCTTTCTGATGTTAGTGCAGTTGCAAATAATGGAGGCATCTTATCTCTCTGTAGTGGGTTATTGTCATGGGGTGTACAGACCCCCCACACTGTCTCAGGCACTAAATCATTAATAGGGAAACTGATTGCTGCCTCCTGCTGGAGCTGATAGAAAGCCTCACAACTGCTGTAGAGATAAAATGGCTGCAGAGTGGCAGAGAAGGGAGGCTGCCAGAGAGGCTGGGGAGTCACAAAGAGGAAGGGCCTTCAGCAACAGACTGGAGAGAAGCTGCCAAGGAAACCAGATCCTCTGGAAGAGAAGACCACAGGGTATGACTCTGAGGAATGGCCTGCAAGAGAAGCATGGTAAGAAGAAGGGCAGGGACACAGAAAGGGATGGAGACAGACTGGTGCCAAACACTTTATAAGGGGTCTCTGGCCAGGAACCCAAAAGAGTGGGTGGCTTAGGTTCCCTACCAAACCCAGCAAGAGGGTTTATTAAGACCCTGAACAAATGGGCCATATGCTAAGAGGCCAGGGACTGTACGTCCCTCATTTAGGATGACTGATCTCATGAAGTATTGGACTATTTGGCACCTTGAGAGGTGAAAGGACTACCAAAGACTTGGCCAGAGAGCTGAGGTGGTAACAAAGAATCAACAAGGGGGCTAGATGGCCATCAGCCCATTGATGAAGGAGGGAAACCGAGGCAGAGTTATTGGGTTGCCTGGTCTTGCTGCAAGGGGGCACCAAAGATCGAAGGTGACCACTGACAGTCCTCCTTTTCCAACACCCTTTTAGGCTGATCACTGACCTAGCAACTCTTCTTTTGGGTACTGACAGCCCAGCAACATCGGAGGCAGAAGGGACAGAGACTAGCAACAGCCATTTCACTCCTTTAACTGGGTGGTCAAAGATGAGGGCAGTAAAAGGGCTGGAAGTGTCTGGTTTGAGAGGTCATATACCATCCATCCTAGCCTCGTGACAATCCTTTAGCTCTGTGACATCTGGGAAGTAGACATCTGGGAAGAGATCAGTTCTGATCTCTATGCTTCCCCCACATCCTTCTATAGCTGATGTGCTTTCAGGTCCCTGGTAAACACCAGCGAAGCAGCAATGAAATGGAAGCTAAATATACCATTGAGTGAACTAAGGAGAGCAGTTTAAATTGTCTTGTAACATCACAGCAAAGGGCAAGTCTTCATCTGGCCCTTAGGAACTAAGGGGTACAGATAACAAAGCACAAAGCTATGGCACACAGTGAACCAATTTTAAAGTAGACCACCACTGTCTTGTCCTTCAACAGAGTTTCAACCTCTGCCACAAATGTTAAATTTTGGGCCAAATCACTCCATCCGCTATTTAAGGTACAAGAACTTCAGTGTGAATGAACACAGAAGAGAAGTCTCCACTGGCTGCTTTGATATAGGAAAAACATTAATTAATTAACATTACAGTTAATTCATTGTTACCTAACTTTATTTTACCAGCCTATTATGCACTAAGTGCCAGTAAACTCCTCTGCCAAGCACAGATGGAGATATCTGACTTAAAAGGTTTCATAAATCCTCATAGCTCAGTATAGCTGAATTACATAAAACTACCTTAAAAGAACATTATTCAGGTGGCAAAATCAAGCAACCTTAATTCAGCCCATATTGTGCATTTGCAACAGACTTTAATGACATGATCATATACTATTTTGTCCATAGGATGAATGCTGAGACTCACAAATAATCTGTTTCATTTCAGGTTCTGGAGGAAAGCATTCTTTAGTGATTACAGACCCTTTCTGCCCCATTTCCCCTCTCAGCCTCTCTCTGATCCTTTCTGCACCTATCTCCTCTTCCCTAGCTCCTACTTCTGTCTTTCCCACACTGCTTCTATCCTCCCACCCTTCACCTCCCGGTCTGGTCACCAGCTCCCACCCATGTTCAAATCCTCTTCCCCCACTCTCCTGCTCCTATCCTTCTCCATCCAATCCCTTTTCCTCCTTCTTCTTCCTATTCCCTCCAATCCTCTGGCCTGCCTTGTCCCACCCTTGTGGCTACTGCTTCTAATCCTCTTTCCCTCCTATCTCCCCATTCTTTATCCCTCTGCATTTATAGACTCATAGACTATAAGGGCAGAAGGGACCATTATGATCATCTAGTCTGACCTCCTGCACAACGCAGACCACAGAACCTCACCCACCCATTTATATTAGGCTGCTTCCACCTTGCCCTCCACACTGGGTGGGTGTCAGCTGGGAGAGCACTGAGAGCATAGAAGAGGCAGTTCCCTGCTCCCGGTCCATAGAATCATAGAAGATTAGGGTTGGAAACTCTGGCGGTCATCTAGTCCAACCCCCTGCTCAGAGCAGGACCAAATCCAATTCTGTGTTTGGTCCGATAGTGGCCCCTAACAGCCAAGAGGAACAATTTCTAGGAAAGTACTGCTCAGTCCGGGCAGCCTGGGATGGAACATGCTCAGTTGCTGTGTGAGGGATGGCACATGCACAACAATGGGCAAAACAATTAATTTTCCCTATCCTTGGTTTCAGAAACAGCCAAACTGTTTTAGCTGAGATTTCAAATATTCAGGCTTGAGGCAGACTTCCAGTGTGGAAAATTTCAGCCCAAACGGTTAACATTTGGCATAGTTATAACAAGGAACTCATCTTTTAAGTTCTTACCATTGCTATTCCCTTGCTGAACATGCAGACTTTCCTGCCTGATATTGCTGAGGGCCGAAATCTCATCATCCAGGCTGGATTCTCTGTGCTGACAAGCCGGAACTCAGGCAGTGCTGATTCCTGTTAAAGGAAAGTGTCCACCAGCCTCAGCTATAAGCATCATTACTTTTTATTAGAGCGGGGGGAATGGAGCTTGGGTGCTCCAGCCACAAGGCTACAGAGTCAACTCTTCGTTATGTGTTTGCACAGCACCTTGCACATGGGGCCGGGGCCTTTACCGCAATACAGATGACAATTTATAATAATAGGTGGATTCTACAGTAAATTACATGGTTGTGGAATACCTAGCGATGTACCTATTAATTTCATAGGGAGTTGAGGGCACTTATCACTTCTCAGGATCAGCCCCGAAGTAGGAGTGACATGTCATCAACAAGGTTAGTTCCTGCTGAAGTTGAAAGGAGAACAAGGCAATTCTATGGGAAGGTCAGGAACATACTGTAAGTCTTTCATATCTGTCTTGTATAAGTCTTCAGTGTTCATGGCCTGATGCTGCTAGATGCAAGATCAGTGGAAGATGAGGCTGTAGAGCACCCTGCTGGATCAAATCCTAAATGCACAAACACTTCCAACCCTACACAGGGGTCTAGCTGGTGTTCTTGCAACTTACTGCCATTGTAAATGTCAAAGGAGCAAAGTCACTAAGCACATGTAACCAAGAGTTCTCCAGATGCAGATAAAAAGATGATGGTGGATTACTCTGATGACAACTCATCTGCATCACTATGGTATGAGGGGCTACCTTAATGATAGACCCAAAAGGCAACTACTAAATTTTAAGGTGACTTACAAAAATATGGTACCAAATTATAGCAACTTTACCAATATGTGCTGAATTCCCCACCTCCTTAGAGGTAGTCTAAGATAGTTATTCAGTGCATTAGTCTAAGAGGGTTATTCAGTACATTACTTAAAGCACATTTTTATTTTTCTTATTTCAGGTCCTTCTCCATTTATCTCTGTCAAGGCGGGCAGCTTGGCTGGTAAGATCCTGTTTTGTTGAGATGTACTGTGATTCCAAAGAATATTGCTGGGGAACGGAACCAGCTCATAGAAAAGTGCTCTTAAAATATGTATTGTATTATATGTGTGTATATATATTTATATATATATATATATATAAATATAAACTCCACCCCACCACCTTGCCCAGTCTTCACACTATATATCCCTGAGGTGACTATGCTTCTTAGCCTGTGGGAGCATTCACATCATATTGGTAACATTACTGCATTTGGGTATTACACTTTTTGTAGGTCACTTTTTAATTGAACAACTGATCTTGCACAGTAGTGTAGAGCTATCTGATTCATTTCCCCAGTCACCTGGTTATAGAACTACATCTTAGTTGACCCTGAACCCTTATGAATACAACAATATATATATATATATAACACCAGCCAAAAACAATATAACCTGCTGCCTATTTGTACACAGACATAATTGTAATATTCTGAAATACCACCATCTTGTGGCAGTTTGGAGATAAATTTTATGCATTTTTTGGTACTTTTCATAGGTAGCTGGGACATGAGGATGAGGTTTATTTGCTCTGATGATTATTTGTATTTTGTGTGTGTTTTGGCATTCATGCATTAAATAATAAAAGGAATTCAGAAAACCACACCCCATATTTAAATAATGTTCCTGAAGCTATTTAATAATTTTAAAAAGCAATGAATTGTTTTCGCTCCTTCTCTTCCCAGCAGGCATATTGCATGAACAATTCTTCTCTGGGGGAGAGGATGAGAAAGGACCACACATGAGAGATGTTAATCATGTCACTTTACACACTGCTGGAAAGTGCTCCGATACTAGGGTGATGAGCACTGCATCCATCTGTCTAAGGTACTTTTATGGCCCCCATCACCATGGTGATGCTTAGTGCCACTTACTATATTTATCCTCAGAATGTCTCTGTGACATAGGGAAAGTGTAATTATCTCCATTTTACAGATAGGGATTAGAGACAAAGAGAGGCTAAGTGAAGTGCCCAAAGTCAGACAGGAAGTCTGTGGCAGAGCAGGAACTTGAACTGAGGTTTTCCAAGTCCTAAGTTAGTGCCCGAACCACTAGGAAATCCTTCCTTTCCATATGAAATGTTATAGATAGGATATAAATATTTAAATCCTTCCACATTCGATACTGAGATAATTGGTTGCTGAACATTATGATATATACTGTACACTGTAAATCGCTGGGAATGACCTGTCTAATTCTGTCTTTGAAGTTCCTAAAACCTCTAGTCCATGAGCCTTTCCTGTTTGCATATACTGGATTTAAATTTAAAAAGAGTTGTGACACTTTCTTATTTTTCCACCTCTAGTACATTTCCAGTAATGAAGATTTTTCTGGGGGATCTCTGGAGGCCTGCCATCTTTGACTGGGTTTAGGCAGGGTGGTTGGGAACAGGTGGTTCAGTTCCCATGACTGGGAGACTGGAGAGATTCTGTTTCAGGTATAGTCCAGTGAGGGAGTGTTTAATACAACAGGGCCATGTGAGAGCATATACATTCAGTCAGTTCAATGATAAAGGCTAATATGGTGGTTATTTGATTGGTTAATGATATCTTTATTGGGTTAGCGAAACACTTTAATTTACTGCGTGACTTAAGATTTGGGAGATGATCTAAGTGATGCGACTGTAATACTGGGCTATATCAGAAAAAACATACAAGGTGATATAAATTAGATTCCCTGTGCCTGATTGTCTTCTTACTTACATTATTATTTACAAGGGTGAAGTTCAATATTTTGGTAGTTACTCCTGATTTACACCAATGCAATAAGAGCAGAATAAGATGGCCTACTTGGATTAAATAAGACTCCTTCACAACCAGCTAAACTCCATGGGCCTGATTCCTCTCACGGGTGTAAAACAGATATAAGTCCATATCATCAATGGCATTATGCAAGTACAAAACTGATGTAACTGAAAGGAGAATCAGACCCCTTAGACTTATTTGCAGACACTTCTTGATGTGAGTATACAGAAATCTAAATTGGTGTAACTTGACAGAAGAAGGTGTTAGATAAAGTCAGGGATAACTTATTTTAATTTTCTCTTCCTGAGACTCCTCTGAATTTGTCTCACTGCTGTTACTCAATGATTCAACCAAAACAATATTAACCAGATTAATTGCTTAAATGGCTCTTATTTATCATTAAAAGTTTAAAATCATGGTATTTCAGTGAGATCATGACTAGATGATATTTCTAATGTGTACGAAGAATAAACTCCTGTCCAGTAATGTATATACTTGGTGCTTTAATAGGGCCAGTTTCCAAAAACTGAAAACTATTATGAGCCAAATTAGCTGGGAAGAAGAATTGAATCAGAAAAATGTGAATCATAATTGGGAATCATTTCAGAATTCCATAATAGATGCCCCAAAAAGCCACAATCAAGCAAGAACATTGATAAAGGAAGCCAATGGACACAAGGAGACATCTATGGCCAGCAGAGCTAAGAACAATAAGGTATTATTTGAATATATTAGGAACAAAAAGAATTGTGACAATGGTATTGGTACATTACTAGATGGAAATGGTAGAATTATTTATAATAATACAGAAAAGGCAGAAGTGTAAAATAATAAGTGTAAAATATTTCTGTTCTGTATTTTCAGAAAAAACAGGTCATATAGGCTCATCATAAGGTGATGATAACATTTTTTTCATTCCACTAGTATCTCTGGAGGGTGTTAAATAGAAGCCACTAAAGTTAGATCAGTAGTTAGTTTTAAATCAGCAGATCCAAATACCTTGCAATCAAGAGTTTTAAAAGAGCTTGCTG
Organism: Emydura macquarii macquarii; assembly: GCF_026122565.2. Classification (NCBI taxonomy): domain Eukaryota; kingdom Metazoa; phylum Chordata; order Testudines; family Chelidae; genus Emydura; species Emydura macquarii. Next base: position 1,319,911 of record NW_027132962.1, read on the forward strand.
AACCATATATGTTTTTTTCCAGTAAGTTTTGGAACACTGGGGAAGTTCCAGAACACTGGAAGAAAGCTAATGTGTCCATTTTTAAAAAGAGAAAATGGGGTGACCCTGGTAATTATAAGTCTGTCAGTCTGACATTGATACCTGGCATCAATAATGGAGCAGCTGGCATAGGACTCGATTAATAAAGAACTAAAGGAGGGTAATGTAATTAATGCAAATCAACATGGGTTTATGGAAAATAGATCCTATCAAACTAACTTGATATCTTTTTTGATGAGATTACGAGTTCGGTTGATAAAGTTAATAATGTGGACATAATATACTTGGAGTTCTGTAAGGCATTTGACATGGTACTGCACAACATTTTGATTAAAAAACTAGAATGATATAAAATTAATATGGCACACATCAAAAGGATTAAAAATTGGCTAACGGGTAGGTCTCAAAATGTAATTGAAAATAGGGAATCATCATCAAACAAGTGTGTTTCTAGTGGGATCCCAGTGGGAATTGTTCTTGGCCCTACATTAATTAACATTTTTATCAAGAACCTGGAAGAAAACATAAAAGCATCACTAATAAGGTTTGCAGATGACACAAAAACTGGGGGAATGGGAAATAATGAAGAAGACAGGTCACTGATTCAGATCCATCTGGATCACTTGGTAAAACTGGGTGCAAGAAAACAGTATGCATTTTAATATCGCTAAATGTAAATGTATACATCTAGGAACAAAGAATGTAGGCCATACATACAGGAAAGGAGCACTCTATGGTGGGAAACAATGACTCTGAAAATGATTTGGGGTCGTGGTGGATAATCAGCTGAATGTGAACTCTCAGGACTAGTCTACACTGACAGGCAAATTCGGCGGCAGTCAATGGGAGTTATGCAAACTATGCAGAGTAGCTTGCATAACTTATGTCAACTTCCTAAATTTCCATCTGCACGCCATCTCCACTATGCTGCGCCAATGGGAAATGTGTACCCGTTGACGCAGCGCTTGCTTTTTAGGGAACTGGTTTTATTAAATTGACTTCCAGATCGATTGAGCGGGCCTTCACTTTCGCTCAATCAATCCGGATAAATCGATCTGACAGTGGTGAATTTGCTGCTATCAGTGAAGACATACCCTCAGTGTGACAGGGGAATCTCAGGTAGGAATAGAGATTATTTTACCTCTGTATTTGGCATTGGTGCAACTGCTGCTGGAATACTGTATCCAGTTGTGGTACCCACAGTTCAAGAAAGATGTTGATAAAGTGAACAGAAAAGAGATCTGAAAAGAGCCACAAGCATGATTAAAGAATTAGAAAACATGCCTTATATTGATAGACTGAGCTTCTTCAATCTGTTTAGTTTAACAAAGAGAGGTTAAGGAGTAACTTGATTGCAGTCCATAAATACCTGCATGGGGAACAAATATTTAATAATGGGCTCTTCAGTCTAGCAGAGAAAGGTAAAAAATGATCCTTTGGCTGGAAGTTGAAGCTAGACAGTTCAGACTGGAAATACAGCATAATTTTTTACCAGTGAGAGTAATTAACTATTGGAACAATTTATCAAGGGTAGTGATGGATTCTCAACACTGACAATTTTTAGATCAAGATTGGATGTTTTTCTAAAAGATATGCTCTAGGAATTATTTTGGGAAAGTTGTGGCCTGTGTTATACAGGAGGTCAGATTAGATAATCATAATGGTTCCTTCTGGTCTTAGAACTTATGAAACATGTAAGTATGGAATTAAAAAAAATCAAACAGTGCATTGGTGAATAGACTGGCATCTGATTAGCAGTAGCATAAATACAATCTGTTCTCAAAGCCAACCAGAGCACAGCTTTCCAGTAATGGCATGGTGGGCAATTGTCATGCACACTTTAATGTTTATTAGGCAAAATGAAGGTTAACCATTTGGTATAATAGTAATAAAGTCATTGGACATTATTTAGGAGCAGAAGACCATTACCCCCTATCAACATGCTAGTCCAATTACTATCTTTTAAACATACGAATAATTGGAAGTGAAGTGAAGTGTAAAATTGTTTTAAGGAAGAAGTGATTATCATGAATAATTTTTAATTGGGTGACATTATTTCCAAATCTGCTGTAGCTCTAGCAGTTTTTATTTGGCTTTCTATTCTGTAAACTGAATGTGATATCATCCACAATGCTTTGCTACACTTACATTATTGCAAGTTAGACTACTTAAAGGCTGGAAAACTCAATCATGTTTTTAGTATCTTCTTTTGGGTGAGAAGTAAAACCAAGGCACTGACCATTTGTGACAATGATTTTTTTGGTAGAAATATGAATGGGAAGTTAACTCAAAAATCTGGCCAAATTCTGTTTTGTGTAATGAGAATATGTCCACTGAAACTTCCCAGCAGAGTCCATTGAGTATGGTATTGTTTTTCACTTCTTGTCCTAAACTGATGACTATTGATATTGTGTGTATCCACTCCTACATTACACAACAGAGATAATTGCATTTCAGGGCTGTTGGGATTCTTTGGAATTAACAAAACCTATGTACAAAATTATCTATTCTGCTCATCCCTACTACAATTTTACTGAGTCAGGGTTCCCCATGCCCATGGAGCAGTGGGCAGGAGTTGGTATTCAGGATATGTGTGAACTATTATGGGTGTGTAATAGCAACTGCATTTGTCTATGCAGTCTGACTGTACTGCCAGAAACAGTTCTAAAGAGCTCTGAGGAACATTGACTGGTAATGAATAACGGTAGTGTTCAGAAGTGACTAAATCCACCAAGTTTGCCATCATGTTGCCAAGTATAGAAATTTGGAGGGGAAGGTAGACATTGCTGTAAAAACGTAGAACAATAAAGTGAGACATTTGTAGAGGAATGTGGTTTCTCTTTGGGTAGTTTTCTGTCTACAGGAGCTGCTAAATTATGTCTAAATGGCTTCAGTAAATCCCACTAACTTGGCATGACGGATACTGGAAGATAGTGAAAGAAGCACCCATTGTGAATAGAAGACTAATTAGCTATATTATTACCTTAGTAATGCTAATTTATTTCAGTGAAGTTAGGGACTGACCAGGCAGAGATCACAGAGATTGACAAAGAAAGGATGACAACAGGAACAGACAACAGGAGATTTGTTCCTTTCTTCCCCCTTTCTTTTGGTGCTCTGAGAATTACTGTGTAACAAAGTTTCAGGCTTCGGAAGTATCTTGCTGCAGTAGCCAATTTATGCTTCTGATTAATTTTGTATAACTCAGTAAACTGTAAATAAATGGATTAAAGAGCCATTTGATCTCCAAGAAGAGGTTTAAAATTGCTTTGATGATTAAGTACCATGGGGATACAATGGATTATTATGGATAATGGATTGAGAGGAGAAGGGACATTGGACGAATACATATATATATTTAGCCTGAATAAGTTATATATGAGCCAGAACTCATACAGCACTTGAGTTTTCACCATTCATGCTACTATGGTGAAACTGATTCAGTCTAAAGGGGCAGGACTTTAGGCACATGGCATGTGTTAGCTGTAAAGTTAAAATCATGTTGGATTGGAATAAGGGTCTTATACACGTTGTGAAAAAAACTTTAAAAGCACATTTATGAGTAAATTAGTGGTGGCTGGTGAAAGGTGTCAAATTGACAGGCCTAGAGACTTACTCTCTCTATCCACATTAAAAGGCATCAGTGATAGTGCAAGCTTTCTCCCCCGTTTAACCGATATGCCTTAACTTAGACTGCTCCCAGCTATTCGATGCATGTAAAAATAATTCCGAGAGAAGGATAAGAGATATGTGAAACTGATAGGAGTGGGGAAGGAAAAACTAAAAGATCATGGAGCTGCAGCATTCAGCCTTCTCTTTGAGAGAGCCCAAAGACTGCAGTCTTGGCTTTTTGAAAGCAAAACTGTTTAAAATTAGAGGTGGCCAGAAATTAAATTAACCTGAAAGACCCCTCCAGCTATTTTTTTGACCTCTTTAGATCTTCTTGGTTTGTAAGCCAGGTTTCAGTCTGTAGTGTATTAAATCAGCAAGGTTATATAAACGTTGGTGAATGCAAGATGTAATGGAAACTAATTCAGGCTTGACCTTATCCCTATGAATGGCAGGCTACAGGAACCAGATTCAAGCTATATCATTTGCTTTCAATTTCTTTTTTTTTTTTTTTTTTAGGGGGGGCCGAGAAATGTATTTATTTTTACACAAATCCTCCCCCAGCCCCCTTTTTTACCTTCATTTTAGTGAAGCATTCATGGGGAAAGGTGAACTTTGCTGTGTGAAGGGGGAAGGGTTTAGGCACATAATGTTTCTATGTTGTGGCAGGTTCTCTACTGTGTGCCTGATGACATTTTTTGTTTCCTAGTTTTATAGTTTAAATAATGACCCTGAAGAACACACAAAAGGAACACCAGAGACAATGCACCTACCAACCATCCAAGAGTACCTTTTCTTTCAAAGTAAGTGGAGACTGGAGAAGATTTAGTTTGCATCAGAGCTTTGGGAAATAGATAAGACAGCTGTTCACTTCTACTAGAGCAATAGAAACAGCACAGACTGTCCTCTGGGAACTGAATCAGAGTACAGTGTTGCATTATAAATATCATTGTCTAAATACAGATTGTGTTCCCTGAAGCTGCTGAATAGACCTATGCTACTTTAATACACCAGGTTAAAGAACAACCTTTTCTCCATTCACTGTCAATGTTGGGTGGTGAAGGGAGACTAATTGCAGTGTTTCTGCTACTTAATTGAGGCTATTTCAGTCAGATGGACCTTTAACAATTGATTGGGCCTGATTTTTCAGAGAAGCACCTGCAGCTCCCATTGAAGTCAGTTGTATTTGAGAGTGCCCAGCACCTCTGAAAATCAGTCCCGCTCAGGTTCCCTTTGTTTACTACTTTGACCTTCATGTCTGCTCCTTGTTTTCTCATTTGTTGTCTCCTCCTCCCCAATCAGTTGAGTCCCGGGCTCAGTAGACAGTTCCTCCCCTTAAGCTGAGAGAGGGGCTTTTAGCCTGCCCGCATCCCAGAACTTAAGTAGGATCTCTGAAAACCAGGCCATGAAAATAGCGATAAGAACAAGGCACTTGGAGTCAGGATCCTCCTGGATTTTGTTTGGACTCAGTCACTGATCTAATGTGGGACCTTGGGTAAGCTGCTTCACTTCATGTGTGCCTCATGTTACCCATCTGCTACCGACGGTACCTCACCAGGGTGTTGTGAAACTTAGGGTATGTCTACACAGCAGTAGGGAGGTGCAAATTCCAGTATAAGAAAAATATGCACGTTAGTGCAGCTCTGCTGCGCCAATGAATGGGGTGAGTCGCCTGAGTACAATCCTGCCTGATCTCCTGGTGTGTGCTTGGGCAGCTAGTATGAACCACTGCCTGTGCAGCAGCAGCAGCTGTGCTGCTATTTTAGGCACTTGCTCGAGCAGAGCTAGCATGCGTGTGCTGCCCTGCGTAGACTTGCCATGAGTAAATTCATGGTTTTCAGCTAAGCCCCACTACATGATTATCTTCATCAAGGGCCTGCCTTATCTCATTTGCCTGAAATGACATTCCACTCCCCAGAGGAAAATAAAACATGCCTCCCTAGCACGGTGGCTGGTGTTCTCATCATCACATGAATCATGACTGTGCCAGGTAATCTCCTCATCAGACCCTACTCTTGCTCTCCATTGCCCTTCTTCCAATCCCTTCTTCAAGAATTTCCCTTGACTTTATCCTGCCCTATGTATGAAGATTTTTACTGCACACTCGTTTTGCTTTCTCAGGACCTTCATACAGTACGGCTCAGCCTGAGAAGCCACCAAAAATAAAATAAAATTAAATAAATAAAGCCAAGCAGCAGATAACTAATGGTTTCAATTGTCAGCCGTGAAAAGTGCCTCCCAGGAAATAAAATTACACTTGAACCATTTTCTTCTCCTTTTGAAGCAAGCAGTAATTTTATTACAAAAGAAACAGATGCAGCATTTTTTTGAACTACATCATTACTGCATCTTTACTTCTCAGAGTGCTTCTTAATTCATCACCAAAACTAAAATGGCTGTTAATACTCAGTGTACTGTGTTGTGTGACTACTGGGTTACTTAAGATCTGTAAGGTACCGTAACGACCATTGAACCAATTTCTCTACTCCTTATTCGGCTTCTTGTTAGAGCAAAACTGTCATCGAAGTTATCATATAATGATGTACTAGAAACAAATGCCAACAGATCTTTAACACAAATTCACCAACCTATTTCAAAAGAGAGCTATAAATGCGGTTCTCCACACAGACGGAGCAGTGAGGTGAACAGTAACAAAAGTTACAAGTGGGAAATTTTGATTTTTATTCCATGGGGGAAAACTCAGCTCCTAGAATAAGTAAAATTTCTATTGAACTTAATGGGAGTTGCACCTACTTACACTAGGGTTTAATTAGTTTTGAGGGTGGAACTGGAGGGTGAGGGGGCAGCTGTTTATCTCTCATCCTCATACTTCTCCTGCCCACTTGGTTAAGAGTTTAAAAATGGGTACCGAAGGTTAGGTGGTTTTAGAGTTCATATTTCAACACCTGAAACTCAGGCCCCTGATTTAGAAGTGCTGAGCCTCCACCAACTCTCAGTGAAGTCAACGACAGCAACTGGGTGCTCAGCACTTTTGAATTACTTCAATTATGCAGGAGGTTTCTCCTAGGGCCAGGTCTGCTTGTGTTCCTCCCCACCCCCATTAAAGCACCAGAGAGTAATGTAAAGAGACTCATAGAGTTGGAAGGGACCTCAGGAGATCATCTATTCCGACCCTCTGCTCAAAGCACAGAGAGCACAGCACAACAGAGAATCAGCCCCACTTGGACTCTGCTCTGAAGCTGGCCCTCAGCCTTTGTTTTTAGTTTGTCAAGAAGAGGTGATTGGAAGGCCATGTATGTACTGAGAGCAGTGCTGTTTGCAGATGTGATTTTTAAAAAATACCGTCTGGAAGTGGTTTCCTAACAGTGGGGAAACTGTAATGTACATAAGGCCTTTATGGAGCTGGCTGGAAAATGCTAGGGATTTCCCCCCTTTGATAAAAATGAGGAAAAAAAAAAGTTTATCATAACTTTCTGTGGAAAATGTTTAGTTTTTATTGGAAATTCAAAAACTGTGGTAAGTGGACTTTTTTGGCTGAGAACTGCCAGAAACTGGGGGAAAAAAATGGATTTCCACTAAAAAAAAATCAAAAACTTGTCAAGGAAAGTAGCCACTTTGTCAGTTTTCTTTTAATCCAAAATCCTCTGTGGGGTGGGGAAGGAGAGGGTCAATGGAAAACTTTCAGCCAGCCCAGGGCTTTGGGTTCCAAGCTCTACTGTCTAGCAATAACATTACTAAGCCACCCATAAGGCAAGCTCAGTTGTCTCCATTTAAGATGATCTCCAAACTAAATGAATCCAGATGCATTCTGTGCCTTTTGAACAGTACTAGGCATTGTATAAACACACAGAGTAAGGGAGTCCCTGCTCTGAAGCTTTTCCAGTCTAAGCATAGCAATACATTTGTGATACTGGAACTGGGTCTCACCAAACACATCTCATGTAGGGACTATCAAATATCCATGCCCTGGGAACATCTTTTAATCCCTGCTGAGCTAGGCAGGGGTCAAACTGTTGACCTACAGGTGAGGTATTTTAGCTCATTAGCAGTGTCTGAGGTATCCAGTACCATAAGTGCTAATGAAACACCTGTGAGAATGAAGCTTGTTTTCTAAAAAAGCTGAAGTCATTAGGACTCTGTCTAGAGGTGATGTTCAGATTTCTTTCACACCATCATGAGATTATTTGCAGTTGTGGCCAAAACTGTTGCACTCAGTAATAGGAGGTGGAAACACTGTAGATAACCATGCTTTTTAGACACAGTACAGTATGCAAATTATATTCCCCTCAAGTTTCGTAGGAACCTTTTTTTTTAAATGGTGTGGAAAAGAAGCAAGTGACTTTCTGCTGTTGGATGGAGCAAAGGGGCCTGATTCTCCTTTCAGCCTTGTAAGTAAGACCTTTCTCACTGCATTTTGAAAGCTTCATATCTGTTCCAGGTCAGTACCATTGGCTGATCACAGTCAAAACTTAGAATCACTTATTTTGCTAAATGGGGTTTTAAAATTCTTCCAAGGACTGACTATCATGTGAACAGAACTTAATATTTACATTCATGAAAATATTGTCAGATCAGGTTTTTATTGATTAGTATTTAGCAGTTGCAGTTAAGTATTGGGCTGCCTAGAATATTCTACAGTGGCTAGTATTACCATATGTCCTTGATAATTATTGAACTTTTTTGAATGATTGAATTTTGAAATGTATTCCTGCCAGGAATGACTTCTTTTTTTACCCACAAAAAATTAGTACTGTAACTTGGATAGTGGCCTAACTTCTTTCTTCCAAAGCTGCTTTTCTTTCCTTTGATGGAATAACAAAGACACCAAACCTTTCCTTTTAAAAAAAGGTCTGTGTGACTGGGAGACATGTTTCATGTTTGAATCATCCCCGAAAGTAGGATTTTCAAACGATTAGATTAGGGGTAGAAATCTTGTTGTTTTTATATGTTTGAAAACAGCCAGTTCTGTTCTATATTCTATTCTGCATAGGTTCTTATATCACCCTAAGACAGTATTGGAGCACTTTCCAGTAATGCATTAAGTGATGAGACTAAGAGTTTGTCTATGTTTTGTGGCAATGAACAGGGGTGTGTGATTTCTGAAGCACTATGTTAATGTACACCAGGGAACTTTCCATGTGTGCTTGCAGGGTTTAGTCTGGCTAGTTAGTGTGTCACATATTGGAGCACTTTAGAAATCACACCCCCATAGTGTATATTGTTGCACCACCTAGCCATTTTATATCTATCATATGTGACTTGTTCTCTCTCTCTCTCACCAAGGACAGAGCTGTGTGTTCAGGGTAGGGACTTTTTAAAAAAAATGTACTTGCTGTTGTGCGTTTATATTCGAGAAGGCAGGTTGACGTGTGCCTTGCATTTGGATCAGAAGGTGGTGGTGATCCTTAGTTCTTGGGAGAGCTCATCCCACAGTTTAGGGCTAGGCCCTGGGAAAGCTCTGGCTCCTGAACAGACAAACTTTAACATTGTGGTAGACAGTCCCATGTTGTCTGAGTAGTGGAGTTATGGACCATAGTCTCCATCTCTCAGCTGTAGTCTTTATATTCTAGATATCTTTGACCCATTAGTGCCTTGACAATAAAGACTGAGATATTTGGATTTGACTCTGTAGTCTATGGGAAGCCAGTGTAGAAAGAGGACAGGTCTCAACAAATGTTTGTGGTAGCCCTTGGTTGCGGAGGAGATGTACTGCAGTTTGCTGTACTATTTGCAGTTTCCTGATGGCTTCATGTATGTGTCTGCTGCCTCCATCTCCTCCTGAAGATTTGTTACCGCCTCTTAAAGTATCACATCTAATATTAAGGCTTGATTTTCAGTGGTTCTGAGAACCTAAAATCCCACCTGAAGTCAGTGGGAAGTGCAGGTGCGCATAATTTAGTAATAAGGCCTGGCTCTCTCAGCACTTTTCATTAATCGAGCTCAAAGCACTTTACAAAGGAGGTAACAGCCCCATTTTACTGATCAGGAAACTGAGGGGTGAAGTGACTTGCCCAAGGTCACCGAGCAGACCAGTGGCTGAGCTAGGGATAGAACTGAGGTCTCTTGTGTCTCAGTCCAGTGTTCCATCCACTTAACAAAATCAGATCCATAGATTGCAACCCTTCTGGGGCAGGAACCTTGTCTTTTCAGCTGTACTGTAAAGCATCAAGCACACACTTATGCATAATAGTCCCTGATTTTTGACATTCCAATTTTATGAAACCTTCTTTAGTCTGAAATGCTTGTGTCCCCAGTCTGGCATTTGGTTATTATATGTTTTCTTGATTTTTAGGAGGCTCCAAATTTGCAAATGTTTTGGGTACCCCCAACATTTTAATAAAATTTAGCTTTCCTTGTAATAATCTAATAAAATCTGTGGGGGTATTAGAAGGATGGTGCTGTCTATGGCCTAGCCAAGTACTTCTAATTCCACTTGGGTGTGTTCATCTAATGATCATGTGGCTTTTCTTTACTGATGATCAGAAATTTCTTTCAGCTTTACATACTAAAAGCTCTTTCTCTTTGTTTTGCTGGGAGTGAACTAATTTATCATGATCACTGGGAGCTGCCAAGTAGTTTCTGAATGTTTCACTTGTGCGACTATCCCTCAAGAAAGTGAACAGTCCCATCAGAATGTTTTCTCATTATATGTGTTAAATGATGTGTGTATAACAGTGGCAGATGCCCTAATGTCCCAGTGCATGAAAGGTGAATTTGAACCAGGAAAAAATGTCTCTTATAATGTTTGCTTTATTTCAACTAATGTTCATGCAGCTTCTAGGTGAAATTCCAGGCTAAACTTGAATACTTTGAGAAGTCCGTGTACCCTCATTAATGTCTAACAACTGGGGGACACTTCAATGTGAGTACATAGAACCTGTAGCTGTGCGCATAATCTGAAATGTGAAGGACCTGGGTTTGATTCTCATCATGCTTAACAACCCTTGGAAGAGAGAAAGACATTCTGCAGTGATTACTCATCATTTGGCCAAAGGAATGTTGCTGGGATGCTTACTCAGTCCCCTTCATTCATTAAGGAAGGTCATTGCAATGTACAGACTTATATCATTAGGTGTCAACTAGGGGAAAAAAATTATTCTTTGGCCTCCAAAAGAGGCATAGATGACCACCGCCCCCAATCTATTAGGATTTCTCTGGACTTTATGGCTAAAGGCTTTAATTTTCTGCATGACTTTGAGGAATAATAATACCTAGCTCTTATCAGCAGAGCTCAAAGGGAGGTCAGTGTATTAGCCCTATTTTTACAGATGGGGAAACTGAGGCACAAGACAGTGAAGTGACATGTTCAAGGACACGTAGCAGGCCAGTGGCAAAGCCAGAAATAGAAACCTGGTCTCCGTAGTCCTAGTCCAGTGTCCTATCGTCTAGGCCCTCCATGACCTGCTCTGTGCCTCAGTTTCCCCATTCTTCCCTCCACCCTCCAGTCATTTGCAAAATACCAAAGAGTAGATCTATTCCAGGTGCTGGTAGCATGATTAATCCATGTTTTTTTCCCACTTAGTTACAGACTCAACCTCTTCCACCACTGTGAGAATTTTCTCGTTACTTTGCAGATGAAATTTCTCATTTCACAACATCAGAACAGGGGCTTGAACAGTCAAATAAGGAGTCTCCTCTGCTTGAGTTTTAGCAAGTGTCACTCTCTGAGGTTCTGGCTATACCAAGGCAGTTTTGGACTACTTGTTGATCAGATCCGTGTCTGTTCTGACTGATACAGACCAGCAGGTAAGTGCTATGTTTGTTTTTAATGGAGATTGCTAATGTCTCCCTCCAGGAGGGCAGGTTACTAGGCCAGGGAAAAAATGTTAAGGCCTCTCCCTCAGAAATAACCTTTTGAAATGGATGGACTTGTGAATTATCAACCTGATATGAGCATCCCTTGTTGGGGAAAGCTTGTGAGAAAGCGTGTAACAGGGCAATTCTAAGCCCTATATGGAGTGTTTGACTGGGATCAAAACAATCTACTCAACCAGCTTCAGCATGAGACTTCTGCCGATGGCACTGTAGGTGGCTTCCCTCCTGCTTCACTTGTCACAGATCATCAGGAAACTAGGGTGGCCTATTAGGTCAATGCCAGGGAAGAGGGGACGTAGAAGCCACTCTATCAATAGCTGAGAACAAAAGAGCATCATAAAGTCCTTCTGAGTCATTGACAATACTCTTTTGATAAAACAATATTCTATCTGAGTTCTCTGTGTGTTTAGTATTTAAGCATATAAAGAGAGAGTGCCAAGACAGTGCAAAGGGCATCTGCTGTATTGCTTTTTATCTTTTCAGGGTCAGGTTGTAGTCCTTGGGAGATCAGCAAGTGTCCCAGGTTTTGTACTGCAGGCAATTGCATTTGGTTTGTATTTCATTTGAGATTTACTTCCTTGGCTCTAGCAGACAGATGAGGTTGTGGTCATGATCTGACACAGCTTCTGCCATGTTCTCTTTGAGTCTGTACTTCAGAATGTCACGAGCTATGACACTGATCCCTGGGAGTTCCGTTAGCATGTCTTGTTGGCAGGATCAATATTCTTCTGCTGCGGGTTTGATCCCAAAAGGCATTCTCAGCCATCTGTATCTATCAGCTGCTGTCCAAAATATGGTGAGGTAGCTGCTTTCCTGTGTCCAGTGGCTAGGCCTGGTCTACACTGCCACGCTGGATTGATGCAGTGGAATCAGTGTAGACACACCCTCTTTGGCATCAAATACTGAGAATATTTTTGCTTTTGCCAAGCCATTTGGTAGTGAGCTTTTTTCACTACTGTATTTAAGTTGCTTGGGTCTATACAAGCTTACCTGACTTCTCAGTGACTACCATGCTGCTTGTGGGCTCTGTGCCTTTAGCAATGATACCTTACTTTTTCATTTGCTTTATTGCTCCCATTATTTTTTTCCCTCTTAATGCAGTGAGTACCCTGACAGGCACGTACTGTCCTGGCTGAATTGTTTTATCTCTTTCTGGGTGAAACATGCTGGAGACACCCCAGTCCTGCAGAAACATTGTGACAATCTTTTAGCAGCTTTGCTGAAGGGTTGCTGCAATGCATTGTCTGTGATGGATGCATGTGTGGTTGGATTTCCCTCCCCAATATCTTTAGTTTCTGATTTTCAGGTACCTACAAGAGCTAACTGACTTCTGATACCTTGTTCAGTGTTCAAGCATAAAATGAGATAAAGCCAAGACAATACCACATTCAGGCTTTATTCCTCTGTTTGCCTATACTGTTTGCCCCTTTTCAGCAGCGGGGGGAATTCGGCGGCGGGCACTGCCCCCCCCCCCCCCCCCCGGAACCCCGCCGCCGCCGTGAATGCGCGCCGCCGCCGATTGCCCCCCCGCCGCCAGGGCCACCATCAGGCCCTTGCCAGAAAAAAGGTTCCCCACCCCTGCTCTAGGTCATGTCAAGTTACATGTTCATGAAATGGTCCATAGACATCTCACTGCTGGGTTTTGTTTCCCCAATAGCAAAATGAGAAGAATGTTTTGACTTTGTGTTGCTCTAGAAATGACTTCTAATAAAATGACTTTGTTGGCAGGTTCTTCTGTGGGTGAAGCAAAGGTGGGTCCCCCTATCCTCAAATTGGGGCCAGGGTGTGAGGCTGTGTAGGGTGTGTCACTCTAAACTGTATTACCATCCTCCATTCCTGGCTAAGCAGGGCCATCATAGAGATACACCTTCTGTTGTTTTCTGGGCGTGCAAATGTGCTCTTGCCTGGCTGCTTCTCCCTTAACCACTCCCACACATACAGCCTCCATTCATGACATCAGTGGGTGGAGGACATTGGACTGGTTTCTGCACTACTGTGAATTTCACCCCTCAGGTATGTGAATGGGTGTGTGTGAGAGTGAGTGAGAGGGGACTCCAGTGAGGTTTCATTGATCAGAAGATCTTGATCAGACCTTTTGATCTGGAGTGAACTTCACCCTAAATGAATAAAGCTCAAATGATTGGTATGGTGTTAGGGGGAAAAACTCACATTCCCCAGCAGGGCTGGACAGATAACAACAGTGACTTTTTTTTGTTTACTTGATTTGAGTCATTGATCTGACTTCTTTTCCCCTCTCCCTTTTCACTGTGCTCAAACTGGTCACTCATTTAATTCCTGCAGCACTACAATAGCTACAAATTCCTGCTCACCTTGAAAATTCAAAGGTGCCCTGCTATCCAGAGACCATTCAGTAGGTGCATATTGTTTTGCCTTGTATATGTGCAATATTGCTTCTGATTCTTGATCTTTAGAAAATAAGATTTCACATACTTTTGCCAGTTTCTCCAGCCTGGTGTTGAAAGGTAATTTCTTCTTCTTGTACAAAAAACCCCAAAAAACTACATCTGACTTGTTCCTGTAGCTGGTTCACTTGAAACACACTTATTCACTTTACTCTTTAATTGACCTTTTACCCATAATGGGCCAAAGGGCAGGATAGATTTCTGGTCTTTGGTTAATTGCAAGTGCCATTATTTTTTACTTGCAGTACCTGATGAAGTAGGAAAACAGGTTAGGTTGCATTTTCAGTGAGATCACGACTCAATTAGTGTTTTTTGAGTAAAAGGATGTGGTAATTAAGGGCATGCCAGTTGCAGCATTGTGTCAGCCCAAATGCTAAGAAATCTACTTGAACAAATAACCAATGGAAGAATCAAGATTTAGAAAGAATTTATGCGAATTCTGAATGCCTCATGGAATTTATGTGAGAGAATACAAGACTCCGAGAAGGGTAAAACTAGGGATGGTACTGCAAAACTTTGTCCTTCTGGGTTTTGATTTTGCAAAGCCAATGCCAGAGACTTCTGGATCTAGGTTCTGGTTTATCCAAAGAACTCCCTGAGTTTTTGAGACAGAAGGTGCTTTGTATAACATTTCATTTTTGAAAACAAAGGTAAATTCTCCTATACATTTGATATTTCCTGTATACTGTAATTCAGAATGGTACAGCATCAAACACACATACCAATTTGGCCCTTCGGACTGCAATGCCACAGATTTGCGTAAAGGTCTCCACTGTCCCTTAGATGTCCTGCCCTTTAGACTCAAATTTGCCCCTGTCCCCACACTAATCTACTGTCCTCCAGCATTATGGGTGTCTGTGATTTACAATAGTTTAAAGCAGAATTGTGAAACTGAATTCCTATAGTACTACATAATACACCACAATGAAGAAGCTCATCCCTCCTTATTTCTAAATTGTTTCTCTGTTAGCTTGTAATTTTGCTTCTCATTTTAGTGTATCCCATCCTGGGGCACTGAGGAGCCACTTCCTACCTTGGTGTGAAACAGGGCATGGCTCCAGTGTCATTAACAGAGCTAAGCTGATCTACAGCAATTGAGGATCTGGCCCCTTTATTCAAAGTACAGCCTGGGTAAATGCATTCTGAGACATTGAGGGACATGTTAACATTGGGATACACTTTTTTTTCCTGTGTGAATATTTTTGAATGAAGAATGACAGACATACTAAAGGATTTTAAGTAGTGCTAAAGAAAGGAATGCAGTACACAGGAATGGGGATGCTACAGCAAAGCCTTCCCCAAAACTTCTATACTTGCCAAATTACTTTGTGTATAGCTTTTTAGTAATTTAAGGTTTATTCCCATGCCATTGAAATTGATGGCAATTTTGCTATTTACTTCAATGGAACAGGATCAGTGCCGTGTGAGTGTCCATTGTTGCGTCAAGGCACATTACTGTGTACCCCACCATGTACTAGGTGCTTCACAGAGGTCATAGAAAGGCATTGTCCCTGTCCTGTTGTGTTTCCAATTACAGTTAGCTGGAAATGTTAAAAAATAATTTTTTTTCTAATATGAGATTTGACAAAGAAGTTTGATTTTTTTTTTCTACCCTATTTTTTTTTCATTTTCTGACCATCTCACAAGTCCTTGATGCATATAAATGTTTGCAGCATGCTAAACTTTAGGCATGTGAGTAACTTAACTTAGCTTCACTTTAAGCACTGAGCAGCGTGAGACTGTTTAATGTGCTTAAAGTTAAACATGTGCCACACTCTTTGCAGGATTGGGACCTAAGTGTAACATGTGATGGTGAGAAAGCAGAAGGGTGAACAATGACCAGTGTCAAAACCATGAAACAATATGGGTGCTTGTTGGTTTTTTTTTTTTTTTTTTTTTTTTTTTTTTAAAGCATGGTCACATCACAGTGGTGGTTTTTTTTAAGCTATAAAATAATTATGTTGAATGCTGTTGTGTTGCTTATCAACAAACACAGGGCACTGATGAGACTTGGTGCTAACTCCATCCAGGGACTCTCCACTGAGCTGCATCCAGTTGAATTTATATTCCCCAAGAATGGAATTTTTAAAGTTGCCTAACAGCAGTTTCTGTGGCCCTTGGATGCCTAACTCTCTTTGATACTTTTGAAAGCCTCTCCCCAAATGTTTTATATCGCAGCTAAAGATGCCCAAATAAAAATCTTGCGGTAAAATTGCATGTCTCACTTCATGTATTTTTAAAACCACCAAAGCTAGAAAACTCTTCTAGGAAGCATTTACGTGCATGAGTGAAAAGTGTCTGGTTCAGTGGAATCACTAGGAAGACTATCTTTGACTTAATTTTCTAAATATGCTCCCTCTCCCCCTGCATTCAGGATTCCAGTTTTGTCCACTTCTACTTGAATCTGGGTCCAGGTTTACTCAAAAAGTTCATGATTTAAGTTTGTAATAACAATTTGGATATTGTCAAAGAAGTCAGTGTTGCGTAGTTTTGCACTTAATTGCAAACATTTCATGCATCTATTCCTAAAAGTCTGTAGCTAATTGATTTTTGATGACATTTGTGGTTTGACATTAAAAATGTTCAAGAGGCCAAATAGTCGAGCTTAGCCAATTTATTGTCTGGCTATGTAGTACAATACAAAAAGGAAGGATACATACCACTCCCTCTGGGAAGCTATTTCTCACAACATACGGTTCACCTTACACAAAGGTGTGCTTGAAAACATGCATTCAAAACCAGCCATGTTTATAGTAAGTTTTTATGAGCTAAAAGCACTGTATATGTCACCCAAACCTAAAATTTACCAATCAATTTTTTACCTTGTTTTTTCTGGTACCATGGTGTATCTTTTCTTACCTCTCTTTTGGACACTACATTCCAAGCTAGTTGGCCAAGCTTGTTAACAGGGTAGAGCATTAACGTATCTTTTGTCTTTGACAGGCTGTGTATTTTCCCCATGCCATATCTGACTTCAGCTTTGCAAAGTGTTATGGGACACTTAGCACAAGTGAACAGAATTGTGGGAGTAGCATAATGCATTCAGTTAACATAACTTTGAGATGCCTACGCATATTTTAATACAATGCACCTAATACCTGTTGGGGGCGGGGTGTGTGTGTAAGTGTAAGTAATATGTAATGTGTTCGCTAATCCCAGCTATAACTTGGGTCTGACTGTTTTCTTGTAGAAATGTTGGCATCAATAGCTACACTTGAAGATAGAATAGAAGTAGAATAAGTATTGTGCAATGGTCTAAATCTGAGGACAGAGCTAGAATTCAGATTGTTCTCTGACCATATGCTCCAAATTTGACCTTCCATCTGGTGCATATCTTTAGGGTTGAGTATAAGGATTTTGTTTATATTATGCAGAGTGTACAGTAGAGATGTTTTCACTACGCGTGCTGAAAAGAGAGTGTTACCACCTCATAGCTTTTTAAACTAATGACAGTGCCCCGATGCCTGCTAGATGGACTTACATTAGAGGAATGATTCTTAAAGCTAAATGAGCAAATGGGGAAAGTACATCTCCCTAGAGCCATATAACAGGTGATGGAAAGCTACATCATGTAGCTTCACACACACGAATCCACATAACGAGACTAGAGATTTGAGTTCTCTGATGACCCAAAAGAGCATGAGTCTGTTGACCTTCAGGGGCATGCTGCCAGGTTTTTATCCTGAGTGCCTGAGAAGAGTCTGACTTGAGAAATGGATCGTTTGGGGAGAATTAGTCTTGATGGGCAGGGTTGGTTACAAGCTTTCATTATTGACCTAGGAGAGTCGCGTTATATTAATGGTATATTCATAGATGGAGTATAAATGATTGATAGATGTGTTTAATCCATGGTTAATCTAGTGTTAAATATTATTACACAGACCAATGGATTGCTTAGAACCATCCAAACAACTATTAATGGACTCATAATCATCTATAACACATACTAATCATGTCTGTAACCTATTTAGAACATCTCAGAATCATTTATCCCTTTATAAATGTTCCCTTAATAGAAAGTGTGACTGATACGCTGTTTTAGAACTAAACCCATATGTGGTTTTTGTATTGCATATGCGGTAGTGCATGGCATAGGTGCATTCTAAAATTCCAGTACAAAATGAAAATGATTCTCTAGCTTTCTACGTTTTTGTTTACTTTCCTTCATGGTTTACTCCTTGTGTTTGATAATAAATATTCCACTGCATGTAAACACACTACCCACTCCCCATCATCATGAACTAGTATATCTTTTGCAATTGATTGGAACAGATTCATTGGCTAGTTGCACAGGAATTAATTGCCTTTTTGGGCTTGAGTGGGAATAGAAATGCTTATACCAGATATTAATCTGGTATTTGAACTGGAAAAATAGGGAGACTGGCACGACAACAAAGGGGTTGGTTTGTGCTTTATGCTACCTTTGTAGCTCCTTGATTGTGGCATTGGCTGGAGACTGGTTCAGCCATCTGGCAATTTAGGGAAGGTCAACCCTTGAAGCGGTACATCGGTGCAGCTGTACTGCTGTAGCACATCTGGTGAAGATGCTGTATGTCAATGGAAGACCACTCTCCCGTCTGCATAATTACTCCACTTCCACGAGAGTGGAAGCTATGTCAGCACGAGACCATCTCCCACCGGACATAGTGCTGGCGTGGCTTGTGCTTAGGTCATTGTAACTTGCATTGCTCAAGGGGGTGTCTTTTTTTACACCCCTGAGTGACGTAAGTTAGATCGAATTAAGCAGTCTGATCTGTCCTTAGAGCAGCTTTGAGGCTGCTCTAAATTGTACCGAGCTGCGTATGACCCCAAGGAGCTGTTTCTGAAATCTGGGATTACTGGTGTGCTCTGATGACATGCTCTTTCACCCAGGAATACTTCATTTGTCTGAAGCTGGAAGGGGTGTTGTGTAGAATTGCTACCCTAGCTCGGTGCCATCCAGGAAACCCCCCTCTGAGGGAAATTCTCCAGAGTTTGGAGGATTAATGGGCCCGGTACACCACTGCAACATATGTGGCTGAGCCCGAGATCTGGCCCAGGCTATTTATATTGCTACGATCTCTGACATTATCTACAGAGTCAAATATTCTATGAGGAAAGTAGTACTCTGCTGAGAATTAACCTGTAAAAGAGATGTTGCATCCTGAACAGAGATACAGATTAAAGACTCACAAAGCAGCCACTTGGATTTCCTTAAAATGATTTAGCATTTTATTTTAAGCACAGAAGGATGTATTTCACGAGCTAGATATCGACAATCGGCTTAGAAACTAGCATCCCCACCTCTCTAACCACAGCTCTGTGTCCAGATATAAGACAGATTCAAGCTAGAACTTTGTAGCAATAGATCATCTCTTGCCTGTTCAAAACAGCAGCTGAAGTGGCATTTACCAGTAACCCATGGGCCTATAGTCTGGGTGTCAATTAACCCTTTATTTGTTGTTCCATATGTAAAAATCTGTCATTTTTGGGTCTATGAAAAGAAGTATTGCTATACTAGCTTCCACACTGAGGGTCAAGAGGTGTCAATCATTTAACACTCTAAATGTCATCATTCAGTGTCATAAGCTTGAAGAATGACCCTGGCATTAAGAATATAGTGGGAGTGTTTGTCTTAATTTCTCTCTATTTGCTACAAAGACAGAGAGGCCATTCTGCACTTACTATCTGGTGAGTCATCTTGTATTAACTCCCCCAATTCCTAGCTCAGGATCTTACATCTGGACATTAAACTGACTGGCCACTGGGAGCCACTGTGGCTCAACAAAAAGAGAATTTCAAATGTACCTACCTGCCATTTCAAAAATGTGCTGAAATGGGAAGCTTAGCTGTAAATGTTGATAGCTCGAAAGTGACAGTTTGAGGTGGTCAGGCACAGTTGAAACGTGCTGAAGGATTTTTCTGATCCGGCTGCCGTGGTGTCATCTAGCATAATCATTGCTGCTGAAAAGATACTCAAGGTATTTTTATCAAGTTTATAATATTTTTTCTTGGCTGTTTATATTAACCATTGGAAAACTGGAAACTGAATCTATTTCCTCCCCCCCAATTTTACCCTCTCTATTGCATGTGCCTTTATTTTTTAGATAGCATGAATAACAGACTAAGAGTTGTAGGAAAAAATAAGCAGCATATGAACACACATTATGGAAAGAACTGCACAGACTTGGGAAGTAGAAAGGGAAGGAAGGTCAAATTTTGGGCATGCCAGAATGGTATGTGTCCCTTGAAGTAAATTTCCCATAAACTCCTCTGCAGTAGTATAGCATAGTTCAGGGCTGGCCGGCTCACATTGCAACTTTATGCAACCCACTATGCTGCATAAAAACAGATATTTGTAGCCCCTGGAGAGCCGTGTATCTGGCATCACTCATGAGTTGAGGGATATTCACAGGTCTTTCTTGTTTTCTGCAAGTAAGCCAGGCTTGTAGGACAATTAAAGAATCCCTCTTGAGAAGCATCACTTCAAGACATTGACAGACACAGAATTGTGCTGCAGCATATGATGACATTGAGGCTTAATACATTGTGTTATTGCATCTTCACATCAAGATGCTGCCTTAATGCTTAACTTGTATGCAGTGTTGTTGTACCATGTTGGTCTCAGGATATTAGAGATGAGGTGGGTGAGGTAATATCTTGCGTTCATTCAACTTCCACGAAGAATAGAAGTTGGTCCAATAAAAGATACTACCTTGCCCAACTTCTCTCTTTAATGCACGATGTCATTTAGTGTTCTTGTTGTGATGTTGACTCAACATGGGCCTCTTCTTAGAGTCCTTTCTCAGGCATTGTAATTAGTGGGCTGCTTACATGACAAAGGACTGCAGGGTTAGGCAGTATTCTTAGTTGGTTTGTTTCTTTCCCACATTTCCATTTTCTTTCTCCCTTCATGTGGTGTCCAGGTATTTATTTGTAGGGAAAAGAAACTAGGAAAATCATTCCCTTTGTAAATATTTTTACTGGCTGTAAACTTTCAAATAACTTTCCAACCAGGGATTGTAGTTTCCCCTAGTAACAATATCTGACACATGAGAGAGCTGGTAAGAGTAGCGCAAATGGTTCAAAGATTGCTTCAGCTAATTCCTTATTTACCCTAGGATGAATTTCATCAGGCCCTGCTGACTTGAATACATCTAACTTATCTAATAGGCTTTAACCTGTTTTGGTTTGTGTTTCTTCCTCCTTATTAATATTAATTGTGTTGAGTATCTGGTTGTCATTAGCCTTTTTAGTGAAGACCGAAGCAAAATGGGTATTAAACACCTCCGCTTTCTTGATGTCCCCAGTTATTAGCTCTTCTTCCCTGCTAAGTAGAGGACCTACACAGGACCTCAGCCTTTCTGATTTTGTTCCTACATGCTTGTGTTATTCTTTTGTGTTTTTCCTTAGCAATTCATCCCTGTTTCCACTTTTTGTAGGATTCTTTTTTGCTTTTCAGGTCATTAAAGGTATAAAGGTCTTGACAGTAAGAAGCCAATATGGCTCTCTTTTCTTTGCATCAGGATAGTTTGCAGTTGTGCCTCCAATATTGTTTCCCTGAGACATTGCCAGATCTCCCGAGCGCCTTTTCCCCTTAGATTTTCTTCCCATGGGACACTTCCCACCAGTTGTCTGAATTTAGCAGATTGGTCTTCTAGCACAATAGACATTCCTACTTCGGCTGCAGCGTAGGCTGTGAAACCTGGCAAGGTGGGAAGGTCTCAGAATCCAGGCTCCAGTCCCACCAGGAACGTCTACATTGCTATTTTTATGTCTCTACCGTGTGTCCAAGTCAGTTGACCTGAGCTCTGATACTTGCTGCCGCAGGTTCTTGTTTTGCAGTGTGCCTAGGGAACATTTAGTGCAAAAATTTAGGCACCGAGATAGCTTAAGGGGAGCTGGCAGCTGAGCAGGGGTTTTGTGAATACCGGCAGTGCATGAATCTGGGAATTAGGCACCTAAGTCCCTTTGTGAATCTAGCCCTAAGTTTCTAGCCCTCACGGCTGTAGGAAAAAAGCTTGAAAAATGTGAAACCCAAATGTTCCAATACCAGAAGGGAAATAAAATGAACCTCAAATGTATTCTTTTTTTTTTAAATCCCATGATAATTTAAGCCAATCTCATGATTTTTTTTGACACTTGGAGTTGGCAATATTATCACAGATCGAACTTTATTTCCTGGCTTCGGGCACCTGACCTGTATCAGAGTTAGCAAGGTGAATATCCCTGTCATATGTTAGGGTTTAGTACCTATGGGTTACAGTGGTCACTATTACCCCTCATCTGTATGCTTTCCTGGGCTTTGCATTAGCATTGGTTAAAGATGTGGTGATGCATTCTTCCACTTGTTAAACCCCCCTCCCTCCCCAGTGGTGAGCACTTACTGATGTGGGGAGTACTACGGATGTCGATGGGATGGCTCAAGTGAGCAAGTGCCTGCAAACACAAGTAAGGGGGGAAAAATTAGGCCCTTTGTTTTGCCTTGACTGGTTTCGGAGACTAGTGTGTATGGAGCTTCCCCCCTCTCTCATTCTCAAAAGTCCAGAATGAAATCACTGCTACAGTTTCCCCCCTTCTGTTCTTCACTCATGCATTCCCATGCAGTACTTTGACTGCCTGTCCCCTGCCACCCTAAGCCACTTCAACTCAACAGATGGAAAGTGGCAGTACTGCTTTTCTGTAACTGGTGCCTCCTCCCCATCTTATGCAGCAGTGATTTTGATGTTAAACTGTGACTCTGTGGCAGGAAAATCATCCCGCCACAGAACATCTTCCCACGCCCCGATCCCTTTGCACGTTCTAATGGACTGCATTTGCCAATGCTGCAGTTTAGCCAGCTCTGCCTAGGAGGGTGGGTACGCAGCCTTTGGTACACAGCTGCCACGCTGCTTGGATGAGTGGTTGTCCACCTTTCGAGCTCCTGCTGTGTCAGGGTTTCTAATGATAGTTCACCAGTCTGGTGAAGCCCGTGGGGAATTAATTAGGCCTTGCTATATTATTATAAAAATTAACTGATTATTCTGTGCAGTGAACTCTGCCAACATGACCTTTTTTCAGTGTTGGAAGAAACTGCACTGATGAAAATCCTGACTTCACACAAAACAAACGCAGAAGGATGTAGCCTACAGCCATGAAAGACTTTTTGGTTTTAAACTCCTGTGTCAAAATATATTTTAAACGTCAAAAGTCGCAACCAACATTGATGTACCGTGTCAGTTCTGATTATTTGCCAGAAGAATTGGGGTGTTTCCATTTTCAGGCTGATGCCATTTCAGCCAGAGTGTCATTGCTATGGCCCGGACGTTGCAACTTTTGATGGTGGGCAGGTCTTTGTGGAGCCTCAGGAAAGTGACTGGGGGCTCTGCACATCCAGCAGTGCACCTACACGAAACATGTCAGTCCCTGGCCAGGTTGGTCGCTCATGGCCAGGGTATGCCAACGGTTTTGGCAAAGGGATATGCTCCTGCCTTCCGTAGTATACTGATTAGTAGGGAAAAGAACGCATGTGCAATTCTCTCTCGATCATCACTTGGCAAAGCTTTCCGACTGAAAAGAGGTCAGGTTTAAGAAAATAGTGGTCACAGAAGCATAAAATGGAGAGAGAGACTAGGTGCATCCAGTAATGATCTCTTAAAGAAAACAAGATGGGAGGCATTCTGTTTGCTGAATGGATACAAACTGATCATGCATCTTAGCAACTACAAAAACACAAACCCACTGTGGTTGTCTCACTATTTACTAAAAAATTGGGTAAATAGTATAGAGATTGGGGAGCAGTGAGTTTGTTGGGGAAAATGTTGCCCAAAATTGTGGTTAAATCATATGATATTGCTAAAAAATAATTGTGCCTAGAGGCCATAGTTGTGATTGGGGCCACATTGTGCTCGGCGCTGTGCATACTCCTAGTCAGAGATGCCTGTGAGCTTACAATCAAAGCAGATAAGACCGATTTAAGAACGTATAATCCCCGTTTTATAGATGAGGATCTGAGGCACAAAGCATTTAAATGATTTGCCCTGAGTCGCACAAGAAGTCTGTGACAGACCTAGAAACTGAACCCAGGTTTGGAAACTGAGAAAAAGGAAGTGATTAGAATTTGGTTTCACATTCCATTAGTCTGCTCTGCATAGGTTCTTATTTTGCCCTCCTCACCATAGTAGCTGAGCACCTTCCACTAATGAATTAAGTTGTGTGACCAACATCTGTCACAAGTGGGTCATTCTCTTATCCTTTCCCTTGTGGGAGAAATGTGTGCAGTCTTGCTTTGGTAGGGTTGTGATTGTGTGTGTGTGTGTGTGTGTGTGTGTGTGTGTGTGTGTGTGTGTGTGTGTGTATTTAAAGGTTTAAAGTTCTATATGACATCTTTATGCTCCTGGTGTCTTAAAATGCTTTACAAAATATTTTGTTAAACAATAAAATACTTCATATTTGTCTAGCTCTTTAAAGAGGTAGGTAAACATTTATCATCCCTATGCTATACTGATGGGGAAACTGAGGCACAGGAGTGGTTAAGTGAATTCACCAAGGTTACATGGTGTGTCACTAACAGAGCCAGAAGCAGGACTCAGGTCTCCATTGGACCTTAGTGCCTTCTTGCTGGTGGATGGCTGTTTAGGTAGTATGTGGCTGATGATGGGTGGTGGCAAGTGTACCAGTGGAAGTAGACTCACCCTGAATAACCCACTAACAGCATGAAAAGTTTGTTTGTTTCTATGCTGTGATCATTGTGTAAGTGAAACATTTCTCCTTCTCCTTTGTCAAAGTCCCAGCCAGCAGAACTGTCCGGAGGGATTCCCAAACTGGCAAATCCAGAATGCCTTCAACAGTGTAGTACAATCAAGTGTGGCTCACTTTGAGAAACTTTCAATCTAAATTGTGGATAGACTCAAAGCTAGCGGGGCACTGACTGCAATATTTCATCCTTATCAGGAAGCTTTTAGTAACTTCGCTTTCTTGTGATATGGGTGACGTTGATTACTTACCACAGATGAGTGTGCTGTACACTTCTAAAATAAATCCATTACACAGTTGATATTTTCAAAAGGAGGCAGAGCTCTGTGTGGGACTCAATCCCCTAGGAAAGGACAGTTGAGAGCAACGTAAAGATCCAGCTGTGAGTGATTATCTAGAGCAGTGGTTCTCAACCTATTTACCATTGTGGGCCACGTATGCAGCTCTGTGGTATGTATCCACACAATACTTATGCTACATAAATTGCTCCGAGGATGTCACATGGGCTTCAGCTGTGTGCTGATTGTGCTGTGAGTTGAGAACCGCTGGTCTAGAGTGTTTATATCAACACCTATCTCTCAAAATTACTATTAATTTTATGCTATGGTTGTTCAGTGCTATATTAGTTTAGGAAAACCCTTCTAAAATTAATTCTGAATATCAAAATTAATTAAGAGCTGCTACAATTCTTTTCATCCGACTCCTCTGTTTGGGTTCCAAATGCAATGTTTTCTTTTGATCTCCTCAATGGTTCAAAAGCGGGCTGAATATCAGTTGAGAATTTTCAAATACACAGGAATCATTGAAATGATGGTTCTTTGGATCAATAGTGTAGCTAATTTTCTACCATGACAATGAATTACTCATTTCACCCACAGATGCATGTATTTAATCAGAAGTAAAACCATTCATTTAAAATATAGCTCAAATGTCTACTGTCTATTTGCTACTCGTGCTTTAAGCAGAACCTGCTAAATAAGACAAGGAACTGTTGTCTTGCTAGTTACAGCAATGGATTGGAAGTCAGGGCTCCTAGGTTCTGTTACCAGTTCTTTATGGACTGGCTGGGAGATCTTAGGCAACTGATTTAACTTCTGTGTCTCTGGGTCATTTCTACAGGTAACCGTTACCTCATAGGGAAATTGTGGGCTTATTTAATTAATGTTTTTATCCTGGGATCTCAAAGTGATTTACAAACATTAATGTATATTTTAGATCATCCAATATTAACATCTTGAACACTAAAATCTCTCTAGACAGAGGCAAGTCCAGCAATGATTTCCACTCAGGATTTAGTAGCCCCAAGACAAAAATCACGTTTTCTAGGGTAGAAGGATAGTCTAGTGGTTAGGGGGGATTGTAAATTTGGACTCCTGTGTTCTACTCCCTGTTACCACAGATTTCCAATGTCATATTGAGCAAGTCACTTGACTGGTGTGCCTCTGTTTCTCCAGCTTTCAGATATGTACAGTACTTGGTTACTTCACAGAATAGCATGGATGAGAGCCTCAGAGAAAAAGTGCTATTGAAGTGGTGGTGGTGTTCTACTTCGAGCACACTGTTTGTTAGATGCTCTTTCTAGAGGTGCTTCACAAGTATCCTTGAAGACCGGGCATATTGTATTGCATATTAGAAAGTGCAGGGTCCAAAGATGAAAAACTGCCTAACATTCAGGGAGCCTATAAAATGCCTTACTGTTGGCATATGACTCTTGGTTTTATGTGGTGGGAGGCAGAAAACGTACCAGGGACCTGATTCTCCGAGGCCTGGCATCATGTGTAGTCCTTTACACCTATGCCACATGAGTGCAAAGGGGGTATAAAAGGCTCCCATTCTGATTTACACCCATGTGGCACAGGTATAAATGACCACACAAGCTGCAAGATAGAGGAGAACATGGCTCTTTGTTAATCAGTCAGAATAAGGGCCAGATTAAGGAAATCAGGGGCTGTAGGCACACTGGGACAGGTGGCCTCCACCCCACCTGGAGTCGTGGTGGTAGGTGAACCCTCCTCCCTTCCTAAAGAGGAGGGGGAAGTAACATGGGCAACTATATCCCCCCCCGCCCCTGGAACAGCAATAGGTCACTTATCTTGAGAGCAGCAAGGGTGACACAGAGGCAGAGGTGGCAGAAGGGGGACACCAAATATTTACCCAGCAGCCAGGGTACATCCGCTCAAGTAGCGGGGATAGGCCTACACACTGAGGAGGTGGTATTAGCAGGGCCCCCCAGAGCACTGAGGCTTGGTGGTAACTCTCCGCTAGGATGAATGGGGATAGTTCTCAGAGCTACTGATTCAGGCTCGCTGCAGACTCAGGCAGACATTCAGTGCACTCTGGTCACACTTTTTTTTCCCCAGCCATGAGTGCTTAGAAGACTCTTTCTCTTTTTAAATATATATTTGAAAGTTTATATTCTGACCTCCATCACATCCCTTCCTATAGGGCCCACCCCTACATCTGTTCCTGTCTAGAGGCAACCCGGTATGTGTGGTGGGGATGGGGATGTAAATCAGAATAGGGCCTGGAAGTTTTCTTCTAGTTGTCTGTTTCCAAAACTCAATGTCAGTAACAAAAATCGCACTTCACTGAGCTACATGTCATTATTTTTTGTCACATGTCATGGCTAGCATTTGTCTCGAGTTAGAAGAGTTTTAGCTCATGTGCCCTTATCTCCTTGCAGGATTGACTTAAAGCTATTAAAATGCTAGTTTGAAAATTCTTACTCCCATTCCTTACCAGTGGTGTTAGTGATAAATGAGGCCTGGAAAGTGGGATTCAAACAATATATTCCTAGCCTGTTTTTAAAAAGTATCATGATTTGTTTTCTTCATCACTGTAAAATGCCACCAATGTCTTACTAATGTCTCCCTCACCCCTCTCCCTTGAGAAATGCAGGACCAGCATTACACAGTTCCCCTTTTTCTGAAGCAGTGCTAATGGAGGGCCTGATTCTGCTCCCTCTGAAGTCCATGACAAAAGTTCCTTGGATTTCTGCAGGAGCGAGGGGGGAGGGAGGAGAGAAGATGTATTCCTTTTATCCATAGATGGTTAGCCCCGAGACCCACAGTCACTGGGGCTCCATGAAGGCGCAAGGGTCTATCTGTGGAGCTGATTGGAGGATCAGGGCCCAAGGGTGCCTCTGGAATCACCACAATGTGGGAAGGGAAAAATACTGTATTGTATTTGGGTGAGTTCAGGTGTGGAGAAATATCAGGAACTCTTTAGTGTTTCTGGACTTTAAATAGAACTAAAACCAATTTAACCTTGTTGGCCAGGCCCCTGGGAAAAAACCCCTAATGCTTACACCCATCCAGACATTCTTCCCTTGGGAAACAGATGAGCTGGTCCATCCAATTGCATCTCTGGGGGGAAAAGAATCTTTCTCTTTAGACTTTCAGAACTGGGAAAGATCTGAACAAGCAGTAATTTCGTGATTAGCCCCATTTTATTGATGAGTAAACTGAGTCACAGAGGGTCATAGACTTGGTCAAAGTCACACAGAGATTCAGAGCCAGGAACACGCTCCAGAAGTCCTGACCCACCATCTCCATCTCTAAGTCATCTATAAGCCACGTTAGCCATCTAGATTCTGTTTCCAGCTCTGTCAAAGGTGACTTTGAACAATCTCTCGAGCCCACCGGTATCCCATCTGTAAAATGGGGGGAATGATACTTACCACCTGAACTAGGAGGTCTTAGGTGTTTGCTCAGCATAAAGAGTTATGAAGGGCAGAGAATGATCTATGACAGTCAGTTAAAGAGATGAGGTGTGAGCTTATGGTCACTGCTGTGAATCCACTCTTCGGTTCTTAGTGGATAACGCAAGTTAGTGTGGCATTAGGTTAGAGCATCTGCATTCGTTAGGTTACATATATTGTAGACTCAGTGTTGTTTGGGGGGCTCTGTGTTGGGCCCATATGTTCTCTCTTCGAGTGATTGCTCATAACCATTTCATTATAGGTGAGTGCGCGCCCCGGGCACTGGTCTCCGGAACATTTTTGTCCCAGCAAGCCCCGTAGGGTCGGCTTAGGCGCCCCCTGAAGTACCGCGCTCATGCCGTGGTACATAGGGCGCCGCAGGCCCCCCAGTTCCTTCTTTCCGCCCATTGACGGTAGCTGGAACATCTGCCCCTTGCTTCTGAGCAAGTAGCAATCCCTGTAATTAGTAGTTAGTCTTGTTGTTGTTTTTATAAGTAGTAGAGTAGATAGTTGTTAGATAAGTTGCCCTTCGGGGCTTCAGGCTGAGCCATGCCGGGCTCAACTGGTTTCAAAGCCTGCAAGGACTGTGGAAAGGCTTTTCCCACCAGCAACCCTCATGACTGCTGCCTCAGTTGCCTCGGGGAGCAGCATTCGAGGGAAAAGTGCAAGATCTGCAGGACTTTTAAGCCCCGCACTCAGAAGGAGTGGGACACTTGCCTCAAGGCGATTCTCATGTAGTCCGCGATCAGACCAGACTCAGAGCCGTCTCGCTCCATTGCAGCACCAAGCGTCTCGTCGGTCTGCAGTGCGCTGCTGGCACTGGGACAGTCAAAACCACAGCCGACGGTGCCGAAGAAAAAGAAGCGGCAAGTTGCCGCACACATGGACTCCCCCGTGCCACCGGTACCGCCGGGGGTAGCAAAGGAGATGCCCCAGCCATGTGCTGTTGAGTGCTCCGGCACCGGCATGTCCGCGCAGGGAGCCTCCCCCGACTCCTCGGGGTGGGGGAGTGCCCCTGCAGGGACCATTGATGCCGGAGGTGTTCGCTGCGGCATGCGCCCTCATGGGCATGCCCACACCTCTGTCCCCCCCTTGGCCGAGGGCACAGGGACCAGCGTCCCGGGGAAAACCCACGCTGGGTGCCCCTGGTGTGTGGCGGAGACATGAGTCGAGGTCTCCCCCAGACTGTCGAGGAGGGTTGAGAGTGCGGGCTCCCCTCCTAGCTCCGACATTGCGTCGTTGAGCCCCTCGACGCTGCGGCACCCGAGTCCCGCCTCAACGACTCGCTTTCTTTCCCAAGGGAGCACCCCAGTGTGGATCCTGGCACCCAACAGAAGCACCCGGTGCTGGTCTCGATCCCCGGGGCACAGTCTGGCACCAGCCAAATCGGCGACTCGACTCTGGTCAAGATCCCCGGCATGCAGTCCGGTGCGGATCCCGGCACCGCAAGACTCCAGGGGCATTCGCACGCGGAGCCCGGTGCAGACCCCTACACCAGCGCACCCCTCGGTGCGCAGTCCAGAGCGGATCCCGACGCCTCCGCAGCCCTCTCGGCGCCGGTCCAGATCCCTGGACCACACAGCCAGCAGGGAGCATTGGCACCGCTCCCGATCTGCCACAATCAGTCTGGCACCGGCAGACTGCTCTGCACCGAGAGAGCGCTCCCGCTCTGATGAGTCCAGGAGGGGGCGTACTCCGGAGGGTCGGCACTGCTCCCGATCCCCAAGAAAATGGAAGTACAAGACCTCGACTCGGTGCAGATCCAGCTCCTCCAGCCTCTCCCCCCGACAGCACCGACGGCACCGTAGAGACCATTCATCATCTCAGAGCGGCTCATCGGGGAGCGATGACAGAGACCGCAAGGCTCAGCGGCACCGGTCCCGTAGCCCCCTATGCGGCACCTGGGCCGATCCCTGCTTGGCCACAAGGTCCCTGGCAATGGCCCTATTGGGGACCCTGGGGCTCTCAGACGGCCTAGGGTACGGGGTCAGTCCCTTCCTCGATGGCCATTCCACCACCCCCCCCTCCAGCCAGGGTGGACAGGGATCATTCCTCTGATGAGGAATCCGACCCGCAGGAGGGTCCCTCTACAGGGCCCCTCCCACAGTTGCCGTCGTCCTCCCCGGATGACGCAGCCGCCAGGGATAGGAGAGCCCCTCTTCCTGATTTCAAGGCACATCAGGAACTCCTTAAGAGGGTAGCAGATAATCTGAACCTGGAGTTAAAAGAACTCTCAGAGGAGGAGGACCCCCTATTTGGGGTTTCAGGTTCAGCAGGACTGTCCAGGGTTGCCCTCCCTGTACATGAGCGGGTCTTAAACAGGGTTAAGACCCTATGGCAAACTCCTGCCTCGGTGGCCCCTACCTTCAAGGCCGCTGAGTGTAAATACTATGTCCCTGCGGAGGACTTCGAGTACCTATACAATCATCCTGCCCTGGGGTCACTGGTTGTGGAGGCTGTCAACCAACGTGACAGACAGAGGGTACAAGCAAATACCCCAAAAAACAAAGACAACAAGAAACTTGACTTGTTTGGCAGGAAAGTGTACTTGACAGGGGCTTTGCAGCTCAGGATAGCCAATCACCAGGCTCTCCTGGGCAGATACAATTTAAATCTTTGGTCTTCTCTCCAAAGATTCCTGCAAGGGTGGTCTCAGGACCAGACTGAGGATTTCGCCACTCTTATCCAGGAGGGGGCGACAGTGGCAACTGCAGCTCTCTAGTTTGCTAGCGATGCCGTGGATAGATCTATGGCATTGGGCATTGCTGTGAGATGCTGCTCCTGGCTCCAATCCTCTGGGTTGTCGCAAGAGGTACAACAGGCGATTCAAGACATGCCTTTCGACTGTGCGGGACTCTCGGAGCGCACAGGCAAAAAATTGCATGCCCTGAAGGATTCCAGGGAAACGCTAAAGCAGCCTGTGAGACGCCAGGCGAGGCCATGTCCTCAGCATCCACCCTTACAGGCAGCAAGACCACCTCCCCGACCCCCTCGACCTAGGAGGGGTCGGGATAGATATAAGGCTCCAAGTCACCGGGACCGCCAAGGCCCCTTGGGGGGCCACAACAGCCACCCTCTAAGGGTGGCAACAAGAGACAGTTTTGATGGGACGCCCGAGGGTGGCACCCCCCCTTACTCTGGATCATTCCCCTTTTCAGAACAGACTGAGACCCTTTCTCGCCGAGTGGTGGGGCATTACCTCAGACCGGTGGGTCTTGAGCATAGTGCACAGAGGTTATGCCCTGCAACTCTCAGCCTTCCCCCAAGACTCTCCCCCTTCCCTGTCCCTCTTCAGGGACCCCTCTCACGAGCATCTCCTCATGCAGGAGGTAAATTCGCTTCTGCAACTGGGAGCGGTGGAAGAGGTTCCTCTTCAGGAAAGGGGTTCTACTCCTGTTATTTCCTAATCCCCAAGGCGAAGGGAGGCCTGAGGCCCATTCTGGACCTTAGACGTCTAAACAAGTTCATCAGACATCTAAAATTTCACATGGTCTCTCTAGCCTCTATTATTCCTACTCTCGATCCAGGGGACTGGTATGCTGCCCTCGACCTAAAGGACGCTTACTTTCACCTCACTATCCTCCCCGGTCACAGAAGGTTCCTCCGGTTTATGGTAGCTGGCGGCCACTACCAGTTTACGGCCCTTCCATTGGGCCTTTCATCTACCCCGAGGGTTTTTACAAAATGTATGGCAATGGTGGCGGCCCATCTCCACCACAGAGGGGCCTAGATTTTCCCCTACCTGGACGACTGACTGATCCAGGGCAAGTCCAGCGCCCACGTGAGAAACAGCCTGACACTCACTTGTGCGACATGCACCAGAGTGGGGTTGCTCATCAACGAGCAGAAGTCCACCCTCACCCCGGTGCAGCACATAGAATTTATCGGGGCTACCCTGGATGCCATCCAGGCAAGAGCCTTCCTTCCACAGCCTCACTTCGAGGCAATGACCGCCATAATTGCAAATCTCCGCAGGTCCCCCACGACGACAGCCAGGCACTTCCTTCAGCTGTTGGGACATATGGCGGCTTGCACATATGTGGTAAGGTTGGCCCGACTCAAGCTCAGGCCCCTCCAGAGCTGGCTGGCCTTGGTTTACACTCCAGCCAGACACTCACTAGGCAGAGTAGTCACTGTTCCATCTCCGGTCCTATCCTCCCTGGATTGGTGGATGGTCCCAGAGGAGGTATTGAGAGGTGTCCCCTTCAGAGAGCTCACGCCCTTGATAACTCTGATCACGGACGCTTCAGATGTGGGTTGGGGGGCCCACATCAGCACAGACCTCAGCACTCAGGGCCTTTGGTCGGTCCAGGAGCAGGCTCTCCACATCAACGTCCGGAAGCTCAGGGCAGTCCGCCTGGCCTGCAAGGTCTTCCTCAAATTCCTGAGGGGCAGGACGGTGCAAGTCCTGACAGACAACATGGCGGCCATGTTTTATATCAACAGGCAAGCATGGGGGCGCACTCCTCGGCTCTTTGCCAGGAGGCTATTCAACTTTGGGACCTTGCGGTGAGGCACAACTTCCACTTGTCTGCCTCTCACCTCCCGGGGGTCAGGAACGACGAGGCGGACCACCTCAGTCGGTTGTTTCTACCCTGCCACGACTGGTCACTAAACCCGGAGGTGGTGACTTTCATTTTCCGCAAGTGGGGTGTTCCCCAACTGGACCTGTTCACGTCGTCCTGGAACAGGAAACGCCCAAGGTTCTACTCGCTCCGGAGTCGCGAGCTGGGCTCCATTTCCGACGCGTTCCTTATATGTACGCGTTTCCCCCACATTCCGCTACTGCCTAAAGTCCTCTTGAAGATCAAGAGAGACAAAGTGGACATCATTCTGGTCGCCCCAGCATGGCCGAGACAGCATTGGTTCAGCATCATGCTGGACCTGTCCATTGCCACGCTGATTCTGCTCCCAAGGTGCTACGACCTGCTCTCTCAGGACCAGGGACGCATGCTGCACCCGGACCTGGACTCCCTCCACCTGACAGTGTGGAGACCCTGTGGCTGACGGAGGGAGAGAGAACCTGCTCGGTGCAGGTCCAACAGGTGCTGCTAGGTAGCAGAAAACCTTCCACTCAGGTGGTGTACCGAGCAAAGTGGAAGCGCTTTACCTGTTGGGCGGAGTCCAGGGGGATCCTACCGAGTCATTCGCCCATACAGGTGATATTGGAGTACCTGCTCCACCTTAAAGCTGCAGGATTTGCACCTGGCGCCCATCTCGGCCTTTCACCAGCCCTTAGAGGGGAGTTCGCTGTTCTCGCACCTGATGTTTCTCAGGTTCCTCAAAGGGGTGGAGAGGCTGTATCCCCAGGTCCGTGACCCGGTGCCTCCCTGGGATCTAAACCTGTCCTCACCATGCTGACAGGACCTCCCTTTGAGTCTATGGCTACATGCCCGCTGCTCATCCTCTCATGGAAGGTAGCCTTCCTGGTAGCCATTACATCGGCTAGGAGGGGCTCCGAAATACGAGCTTTGACCTCTGAGCCCCCCTACACTGTCTTTTTTTATAAAGACAAGGTGCGACTGAGACCCCACCCAGCCTTCCTGCCTAAGGTGGTGTTCCAGTTTCATTATAACCAGGATATCTTCCTCCCCATGTTCGTGGCAGTGGGGGACCGGATGAAAGGCTCACCTGTCTCCACCCAGCGCATCTCCACCTGGATCACCGCCTGCATTAGGACCTGCTACGAGCAGGCAAAGGTGCCACTTCCAGGAGCTGTGACAGCGCACTCAACTAGAGCCCAGGCTTCATCCGTGGCTTTCTTGGGAGGAGTGCCCCTACAGGATATCTGTAGAGCAGCAACCTGGTCGTCAGTCCACACCTTCACGTCTCACTACACCATCGTACAGCAGGAGAGGGAGGACGTGGGATTCGGCAGAGCAGTACTGGCAAGAGTGGCTCAACGCTGACTCCTACCCACCTCCAAGGTATGGCTATTTAATCACCAATAATGGAATGGATATGAGCAATCACTCAGAGAGAAAACAGGGTTACTTACCAGTAACTGTTGTTCTTTGAGATGTGTTGCTCATATCCATTCCACACCCGCCCTCTGTCCCCACTGTCGGAGTCAGCAGAAAGAAGGGACTGGGGGGCCCGTGGGTCGGCGGCGCCCTATGTACCACTGCATGGGTGCCTAAGCCGACCCTATGGGGCTTGCTGGGGGCAAAAAAGTTCCGGAGACCAGTGCACGGGTCGCGCACTCACCTATAATGGAATGGATATGAGCAACGCATCTCGAAGAACAACAGTTACTGGTAAGTAACCCTGTTTTTTGGTACATCAGTTGTCCGTGTCCACTTTCCTCTCCACTATGCCCACTGAATTGGACAGATTCTCACTGCTGAATCCCTGTGCTTACTGCTCCCCCTGGGTGCATGGTCTAGATCCCCTCCAGCTCGTCCCTAGCCACCATTCTTCTCGGAACTCTAGCTGGGGACTTGGCAAAAGGGACCCATTCTTACCACTGTGTATTGCTGAGATTGCTTTTGTGCTACCCTTACCGTCTCCTCTCTTCTGGGTGCATTAGCCAGGTCCCTTCATGCTCATTGCTCTCCTTGGGTCCAATGGCCAGATGTGCCCTCCACCTCATCCCTACCCTAGCCACTCTTCTGGGCGATTTAGCACAGCTCAGTTTTCATTGCTTTCCGTGTTCAATGGCCTTACCTCCTCTGCCACCTCTCCCTTGCTGCTTGCCTGGGTGCTCAGGCCCCACCTCTTTCTTCCCGATGCATTAGCCAGGTCTGTTACAGCTATTGCTTTAAATAGTTCCCTCGTGTCCACTCTACCTTTCAGAATAGGGCCAGTTATTTTGACTGAAAGATTTACTAGCCATGGGGGTCTCTCTTATCTTCTTTATGGAGAAAATACTGCATGACAATCCACCTTTAAGATCATTCTTCTATTTGAAGTCCAAATTAATTTAGTTGGATGAGACACAAATTATGCCTGACATCTGTGCGCATGTGATTCAGTCCCTTAGGTGATGCAGCTGTTTTTGTATCAATCACTGTCTTGGAACATGCTGATGTCATGTGTGTGGCTCTAAAGGAGGCAGAAACACCATGAAGTCAAGGGCAATGCCTCATCTACTGAGACTTGAGGGCCAGATCCTTTGCTGGTGTAAATTTTCCATGACTGGATTTCCCCCGGCTGAGGATCTGGCCCTGCATGCAACATGAATATAATTTATTTCTAGAGCAGTCCAGTATGAGATGTCTGATATGTTGAGTGAAAGAAGGAAGGAAGGAGAGAGAGAGCAGTAGCTGTGGGGATGATGCTGCCTACAAATTATTAGTGTTGATACTCCGTGATTAGCAACGTATCAATAACCAATTAATTGCTAATCAATATTTGATACCAATTTGAACTGTGACATGTTCAGTGAGATGGGTTCTTTTCAGTCCAAATAAGTTTAATAACAGACCTCGGATAAGTCAACTTCGGTTGGATTTATTTATTTAATAGTTAGTAATACACACACACTGAAGCATACAACTACCAACAGCTGCAGAAGCGTTCCGCGTAGTCCTCTGGCAGCTGCACAGAGTCTTACTTCCCCTGTGATTTGGAGGTAGTTATATCCTTGTCACCCTTTATAGTGTATCATTCTGGTCCATACCTTTTTTCTCATTTTGGTACACGCTTCTTCTTACCTTAGGTTATTTCCAAGGTTCTCTATTCCATTGCAACTTTCCAACTGCTTCAACACCTGTTGGTTAATCATTATGTATGCCCCTTTTTTTCAGACCTATTAATTTGTTTCATATCTTGCAATTAATAAATTGCTACGATAACGCCTACAATAGTTTTCAAAACATGCTAAGGTTTACTGCTGAGTAAAATTCCAGTCTCTAAAGCTAGCTTCCTCTTAACTGTGAAGCATCATGGGAGTCTTGCTCCTACACAAGCCCTAAAATCTTTCTTGGCCTATCTTAAGCATCAATACCCTCTTGGCTTTGCAGTGTGTGTACTAGTTATGGGCCAAGACTGCCACTCTTACCTTCCTCCAAAAGAACTCTCATTGATTTCAGTGCTGACCGTGAAAAAAGCTATAACTAAGTCTGCAGGAACATGAGTAATAAAGTTTCTGGCAGCACAAAGAGAAGGGGCTTGACGGCCACCAGATTGCTTCAACTATGGATTCAGCCAGAGTCCGGAGTCCCTCTCTGGTGCAGAGCTGATGTAATTTGCTCTTACAATTTTCTCCTTGTCTCTTTCTCTAGGTGCTAGATTGGGGTGTTTTGCAGTGGGAAAGACTGGCAAGCCTCACTTTTACTCCCCGCCCAGCTGGTGTAATGACCCGGTGGGTGCATAGCCAGTTTGCATAGTTAAAAGCAGCGCCTAGGTTGTCCTAAATTATACCAAGACCAAGGTTGTTCTAGAATGACCCCTCAATCACAGAACCACTCC
Organism: Emydura macquarii macquarii; assembly: GCF_026122565.2. Taxonomy (NCBI): domain Eukaryota; kingdom Metazoa; phylum Chordata; order Testudines; family Chelidae; genus Emydura; species Emydura macquarii. Next base: position 1,356,583 of record NW_027132962.1, read on the forward strand.
CACACCACCACTTCAGCTGTCGTGAGTGGATGCTGGCCCCAGAGGAGCATTCTGGCTCTTGGGTCAGTTTTCAAGATGACAAAGTTAACAATGGGGTGCTCCAAGGGACTGTATTAGCAATGGTTTTATTTACTGTAGTTACTAATGATTTAGAAAAAGGGATCTAGAAATGGCAAACTGAAAGCAGCCCCACAAAAGATTTAGATTCGTAAAGACTAGGGAAGTCCAGAAGGATGCAACAAAGGTGGGTGAATTGGCCACATTGTGACACATGAAATTCAGCGTTGCAATATAATTCATATTAGAAAGAACAATTTTAACTATTTGCATCCATTGCTGGGTTCTACACTAACTGTATTCACTCTGAATGAAGACCTGGATACCATTATGGGCAGCTCAATGAAAACGTCTGCTCACTGCATAGTAGCAATCATAAAAGCCAGTTGAAGAGAAAGTTGTTGCCTGGATGATCTTACAATCCAAAGAGATGAGACAAAGGGAGGGAAGGGCAAAAGGAAACACAGATTGTTAAAGTGACTTTCCTAAGATCCCTCACAATGCCAGGAATAGAAACCAGGTCTTGGGAGTCTGTCTAATGTCAGCCACCCAACTGCACACACAATGTCCCTGACTTAAGGCAATCAATAAATGACAGATTAGAAAGATTCTTGCTTTTGGGGCAGGGAATTCCATAATTGTCTATTTCTGTATTTCTTCCACCTTCATCTGAAACATCTGTTTCTGGTCACAATTGGTGGATTATGGTGGACTTGTGGTGCTCTTGCACCAGAAGGTGGTATTGGTGCAGGTCTAACAACTCATAGCTTGAACAGGTGAGGATGTTGTATCTGCTCGAACAGGGGAGGGGGCTGTATTTGCTGCAGAGATGGATGGAGAAGGGGAGTCAGGAATGGGTGACTCTTGGCTTGATGATATCTCACCTGTAATGGTGAGGTCAGGCAGTTCAACTGGAGATGTGTCCTTGGGACTTGTATGACCTGGCAACAACTGATCTACATGCTGCCACCTGGTGAGATCATTTGCTATCTGGACAGTGTAGGAAACAGGTCCTGTTTGGGCGATGATTGTAGCAGGGACCCATTTAGCTCCAGAAGCATAGTTTCGAGCTAGAACAGGCTGTCCAGGACTAAAGGTTCAGTCTTTTGCTCTGGGTGCACACCTGATGACTTGGTTGTGCTGTTCATATTGTACAACTTGTCGTGCTTTGGAGGTTTTCAGCAGGTCAAAGCAAGTGTGTAGCTGTCGTCCCATCATTAGAAAGGCTGAAGTTGCTTTGGTCATAGTATGAGGTGTGTGTCTGTAGGATGGTAAGAAGGTGTCCAGACTCTTCTGAATGGACAAATATCCCTGTGCAGATTTTAAAGCTTGCTTCATTGTATGAACAAACCTCTCTGCTAATCCATTGGTGGATGGATGATACAGTGCTTAAGTGATGTGATGTAACCCATTAGCTTTCATAACATTTTCAAACTCCTAAGAGACTAACTGCAGTCCACTGTCACTCACAAGTTGTTCTGGCAGACCAAAACGACTAAAGATTTCATGCAGTCTCTGGATAGTACTTTCAGCAATCGTGGACCGCATTACAGTGACTTCTGGCCATTTGGAGTGGGTGTCAACAACAACCAGAAATGTGTTTCCTTCAAATGGAAAATCAAACGTGAATACGCTGCCACGGGTTTTCAGGCCAGTCCCATGGGTCTAGGAGCGCCAACTGAGGCACGTTCCTCACACGCTGATGTGAAGTACAAGCTCTTGCCTTCTCTTCAATGGCACTGTCCAGGCCAGGCTGCCAAAAGTAGCTTTGTGCAATTTCTTTCATGTGCACTATTCCACAGTACCTGAATGTAGCTTTTCTAACATCTGCAATCTCAGTAGTGGTGGAATAACGATGTGCATTCCCCACAACAAGCAACCAGAATTGATTGATAACTCCATCCTCTTGGACATGTATGGACAAAGGTTGGGTGAGACCTGAGAGGCCCGTAGAGACATCTCATGCATCACTAGGTCCATAACTTGGGACAGTACTGGGTCAATGCGAGTTTTAATTTTTGTCATCTTAAGTGAAAGATGCTTTAGCTTCTCCTTATACACAGTATCTGAGAGCAGCGAAACTGCTGTGCCAGTGTCCAGTTCCATGTGTTCAGGTTTACCTTCCAACAGCAGGGTTACCCAGTATTCATGTGAGCCAACTGCCATGGACAAGAGGTGGAATAGCACTTCTTCTTCTGATTGGGTGTCACTTTGATCATCCTGAGCCTGCTCTACCACGTGCAGATTTTCCTTTTTGGTCCGCCAGACAGCAGGCTTCTTTTTCTCTGGCTTGCCTGTTCTGTTTGACTCTTCTTTCTTATGTTTTCGGGCACACTGAGTGTGTCCCTTTTTGCCACATTGTCGACACATTCGGTCTTTACACCAGCATCCCGAAGCATGGAGACCTGGCTTTCCACAGCAGTAACATTCCCAGCTTCCCCCTGTCTGGGTGGTAGGTTCTTGTGACACCTTATGCTCTCTGGTTGAGGCACTGAGCTGTTGTTTCCCTTGCTGCCAGTTCCATAGAAATTACAGTTTCAATGGCCTTCTGCAAGATGAGCTTGGCCTCTGTCAATAGGCACTTCTGTATTGCTTCATTGCACAGACTACACACTAACCTATCACGCAGGGTGTCATCTAACACCTCATTAAATTCCAGTGCTCAGTAAGCTTCTTCAGAGCTGCTACAAATTGTGCAATTGTTTCACCTTGATTTCTTTTATGGAACCTGAATCTCTCTGCAATTACCAGTGGTTTGGGGGAGAAATGAGCCTCCAGGATTTTCACATCACTGTAAGATTTTGTGTCTGGCTTATCAGGGTGCGCTAAACTGTGCAGTCAGCTATATATGTTAGCTCCCACATATTTTGCTAGGAGTACCCTCGGGTGGTTAGCACTCCATTAAGCATCTTTTACCATGGATTCCTCTCTGAAGAGTGAATAGAAAAGCCCCAAGCTGAGGTAAGGCAGCTTTGCATGGCAGATAGAGATGACCTCAGGTAGTGCTGAGGTAGGTGATGGCTCTGAGATGGCTTGGACTGAAGCTGCAGCGAGGGGCAGCCTACCTGAGGGACTGTGGTGTTGATTCTTTCTACTCAGTGCTCAAAGCTGAAATCCATGTCAGCTGGATGAGCTGATAGAGCCCCTGGAACAGGCCAACCTGCATTTCATTTAGAGGCCAGAAACAGACCTGTCAGAAACCTTGGACTCCACCAGCCCTGGACAACAAACTGGGAGTGGGGGATCTGAGGAGGAGGAAAGTGGTTGGAACACATTAGCCCCTCACAAAGGCAAGAGGACGACTGAGGTTGGGAGTATTGCCACGCTATAAACATAGTTAATTTTATTAACTGCTGGCTTTCCCAAGTGTATTGTGTTGTCACTCCGCACCGTAATTCTTTGTTTTTAAAACCCCCTGGACTCAGGCAAAACTTCCCCACTCACAAGCCTTATCCAAGGTTCTCAGGGTGATTGATTATATGGTTTTTCCAAGTTTCTGGGTGCAGGTTTGAGCCTACTGCTTAATTTTTCAGAGGGAAACCCTAGAAAATTGAACCTGGTCTTTCCCTTGCCCTCCCCCCACGCTGCCAACCCCAGGCAAGAGGGTTATACTGCCATGGCAATTCCTATGTTACACCAGACTGGTTTATATGGAGAAGAACCCATCAAACCCAAAGAAACAAATGAAATCAGTAGAAGTTCACACTAGATACCGTCAAGGCTGCTACAAGAACTGCTTGACTCTGGCATTGGTAATGGGATAAGGAACCTGTCACCGGGACCGCCAGGGCTTTTACTGAAAGTTAGTGCTATTTTGGCAGAGCAGCCTGTGTAGTGAACTATATAATCAAACGATCTTTTGGGTGGAGATGACAGCACTCTAATCTAGTCCAGCCCCCTGTAGTGTGGTATCTGGGATAGCATCTTTAGCTTTGATTAAACCATCTCTGATCACTATTTCTATAGTGCCATGAATATAAAAGACCTGATGTCAAATTGGACTTTAAAGAGTTCTGGGGTAGGGGTTTCAGATGTTTTCCCTTAGCAGCCTGTCCACTGCCCTAACTGCATTTAGTGTTGCATGTTTTCTTTTGGGATTAGTCTCGTATTTTATTTTTTCCTGTTCCGGTTTAGACCCATTGAGTCCTCTTCTGTCATTACTTTAATGACATCCTGTCACCAAACACTGGAGACACTTATGGAGGGGTGGGGAAAGATGGAGAGAAGGAGTACAAGCAACTGCTAATGGTTTGAATCATGCGTTTGATTTGAAAACCAGTAGGTAACGTGGCTGTTAAAAACAAGACTGTGATGGCAGTACCATGGGGTGGCTGCTACATGGCTGGTGGGGCATTGTCAGCCTCATGGAGCTATGGTAAATTTAGGCACCATTTCACTACACTTAACTTTGAAAAGCAGCAGTTGTGCTTATTCATCAAATATCCTCCCCCACATATTCTACGCTAGGGCTTCTGTGAAGCTCCACCATGCTTTAAAGTCACTCTCCTCAGCCATCCTCCTCCCCAGCAAAAGCAGTCATGTAGACACCACCTGCCTGTCCCTGTGGGGATTGCCCTGTTAGGAGCAATAGACCCTCAGTGCAGCGTGCTGTAACACACACCATCCCCTTGTGCCAGGGAGTGAATCAAGTAGCATAGTTGTAAAAGCAAAGGAAACAAACCCCAGCTATACTGGAACATGGACACCAACTAGAGGCATAAGCATTGCAGAATGTGACTATCTCTGGAGATAAGCAACCCTATTTAAGCCCATCACACCAGTGCTGTGTACTCTGCAATGGTTGCCTGCTCACTCATGGGTGTAGTTCAAAGTGTTGGTTATGAACCATAAACCTCTAAAAAGCCTGTGAACTGCTCACCTGCACAATAGCCTTTCTTTTTGTGTCTCATGTTGATGGCTGGGTTTCTCAGGACGTCAGTTCCTGTGGTTGCAATCTGCAGCATGGGTCGCACCAAGTACTCAATAATGAGGTTCCCCAAGATTGCCTACCAGAGTCTGAATAATGAAAGCTGTTTAAGGACCTAATCCAAAGCCCATTAAAGCCTTTTCCATTGATTTCAGTGCGCTTTGGATCAGACACTAAAGGAACAATGTAGGAACTGACTGATTTATTTATTTTATTTATTTAAGAACAAATGGAGCCCTCAGTCATTGCTGCGAAAATAATCTATCATAAAAGATGTGATCCTTAATTCATTTATACTGGTTTTATACCAATCAAATGGCATTAATGTTAGGGGAGTTTCTTCAGACATACACTGGCCTGAGATCAGAAGGGAGTCCTTTGTTGTCTGTTGATGGCTGTTTAAATTAATGTGTGCAGGTATGGCACCATTACCAGTGTTTACACATGGTACATGAATACATGGAAAAACATAATCATTATTCACCCCCAAATAACTGCATAAATAGAAAGACAGAACAACACTAAGATGAAAAGCTGAAGTTTTTGTGGGGAAGAATTATTTCTCTGTTCACTTTCTTTTATGCTAGTAACTAATATCCCCAAAATACTACATGCGCACGCACACAATACCCCACACTAGACACATTGATGTAGGTTTACCTTGACAAGTAGCAGTTTTATTGCTTCACAGTATTTGATCTTTTTCTACTTCTCTAACTATTCTTTTGCTTTTACTCTCTTCTTGTCGTATCACTTTCCCCCCCCCTCTTTACCAGCCCTTCCCCCCTCAAATCTTCTTTTCCTTGTTTCTTCCGAGCCTGTCTTCTCCAAAAATCACTGTGTTTTCCCCAGTCACTTGCTGCCTCCTCCTCCAGATTAACTCTAAGCCTCTCACAGTCTTCATCAAAACCACTGTGGGTGGATTGAGATGCCCTTGGTACTTCTCATCGTGACCCCCTGATCTTCCCAAATAGGACAGGAAAATCTAGCCCTCTGTGCCCCTCTCACCTCGATAGTTTTTCCTCCTCTTTCTTTGGATGAATTGCTCTCTCACTGTACTTGTTTCTCTTCTGGCAGTTGCCTGCACTCCCAGTGAGAAATTGGTAGGAGGGCCACTGGACCCTCACATATCTGTCCACAAATATACTGTCTAAGGAGGGTTCTGTAAATATCAAGGATGCTGAGTGAAAGCTAATGTAGAATTGGGACTACAGAACTGCTCCCACTACTTCACCAAGTACAGTAGAGTTGGACACCACAGTCAAGAAAGTTAAAGGACAGGAGGAACTTTGAGCATGGCTTCATAGAACTATTTTTAAGGAAAAAGACTGTCATTTTCTCTCTGTATAAGCAAACAAAAATACACAAAGGTTTAACAGGGTTTGAATTCTAGATCCAATACATAAAGTTATAAAATGGTTTGATCCCTCAGTTCTCTTTTATAATTAAAACATTATAAGCCTGATTCTCCATGCTACTAAAACAATTTTATGCTATTGTTACTTTACTGATTTATAAGAGACTTAAAGTGCTATAAAACTGCTTTAATGGAGAATCTGTTGGTTGGAGAAGAAAGTTGGTTTACACTGTAGCCACTTACCGAATACATTTTTTGGCTCTTAGGGGTCTTCCGGCCCCCAACCTTTGATAGTGAAGGGTCTGATTCAGGTGTAGAACTGAACTACTGGCCTATTGCATCTATTACAACTCAGAATTTTGTCTCAAGAGATAGGCAAACATCTGGAAAACCACTAAAGCACTTTTATTTGCTGTTTACATAATGCCATAGGAGTGCAGGCATCTAAGATGAGTAGTTCTTTGCTGGCGAGCTTTATAGTCTAAAATTAGGCTAAATAAAGACGTGTGTGAGAGAGAGTAAAATGAAGATGGGGTGGCACGGAAGAAGACATGACATAAAAATAACATGATTGTGTTATGTTTGGCACATGCTGAGTACACAAGGGTGTGCCGAAACAACCTCTTTAGATGTAAAGAAGCTGTAGATGCATTTTTAGATCCATGTTTCAAAACAAGGCTCCAGTAAAGCCTGCACTGAGTTGTTGGTTCATTTGTGCACATAATTTTTGTGTACTACCTTTGGGGCATACAAAAACGAGAGTTTGGTGCATGGGGATTCTATTTGCATAGGAAATTGAGCACAAATGGGTTTTGCATAAGTAGATTATATCATTTCTGTGAACCAATGAGTGCATGAGTCTTGTGCATACAACAAGAGAAGCTAGGTTTAAAACATGGTCTTAAATGCCTCATAAAGTGAGGAATGATTCTCTCCTAAATGAGCTCTTTGATAAGGGCTCTACTATTTAGAAGTGCACATTCTGTGGGCTTGAGCCTGCAGATTGAAAGTTTGGTTCCATGATACAGCTCTGACTAACCACTTTTTTGCCTGCTGCCAAGGGCAAGTGCTGATAAACTACCCAAAAGCACTATCTGGTATATGTAAAGCATCCAATAAATCATCGTCAGACTTACCCTTCAGTATGACTTTTATTAAAAGAGGTGCTAAGGTACTGTACTCTATGCAGTACATCATATTTATTACCAAAATTATTAACAAATATACAAAAATTATACATGTAATTTTCTTACATCCATTTATTCTTCTAGAATACTGCATTTGTTCAAGTAGGTTATCTACAGTATGTAAACATCCCTTGGATTGACCTCACACAGATTAGGAAAGCCCCTCTAACCCATGTATTTATCCAATTTTTTTTATTTGGCTTTCTTTTCTAGCATCTAATTGTCACATTTGGCACGTGGAAGAGACATCTACAGTGCAAAAGAGGCAGATTTTCTGGTTTTGTTCTGAGCACCTTACCAGTGCCAACATTTTAAAGAGCTGAGGGGAAAATAAATTTACACTAACTTGATTGGGGGTGGATTAGTATTTAATGTCAATGACTCGTGTATCAGCCATTAAACTAGAGCATAAATCCATAGATCTTTCCAAGCCCTCCCATCTGAGCAACTTGGAAAAAAGCAGGCTTGTTTTTTCAAGGGTTAAAAGGACTCAGCAACAAAGGAAGCAGGCTGATTTGTACAAAGAGCAAGATTAGAGTTTCAGTTTTCTGCTTTCTGTTTTCTTTGTTTTGTTAGCAAGCAATTTTTTTAAAATGGGGAAGAATAACCCATCGGGGATCCTTTTTTTACTAGCAATTTCCCTGTGAGATGAAGATTACTACTGGAAACTATGGATCTTCATATCCAGTTGCAAAGATCTCAGTAAGCTGCCATGTAAAAACACAAAAACAAAAAATCCCCCAGAGAGTAACATCATTATATTCCAGGAATGAAGCTTTCAGACATTGCTATAAAAATCAAGAAATAGGTTTCTCTTTCCGTTCTTCATTGTTTAAAAATGTCACTTAATTTAACTGAGTAAAGCTGATCGAGAGAGAGAGAGCTTTGTTTGCACCCCTCTCCTCCATTCTCATTCCAGCACCATACTGCTATTTTAGGAGGCCTCACCCTATGTCCATACAAGCATCTGATGAGAATGGATCTAGATTCAGACACTCGTGTCATGTAGAAAACGCTCTGCTCCACATTTGTTACCACAGTGCCCCATTGCCTTCTGTGACGCCATACATCTCGGCCAACTTTTTAAAGCGAGGTCCCCAGTCTGTCAGGTAGTCGTAACTCTGGTCTGAGTCCGTATTTACAGACTCTAATGAACTGAGTGACTCTGCTGCTGAGCCATTCCCTTCAAACATGTATGTTTGGAGGGAGTCAAAAGGAGGAGCCCAGAGGTCCATGTCAGCTTCATACAGCTTGGCCAGCACGTAGTTGTGAACGTTGTTGTCCGCTATGCACGTCTGAGAGACATATCTGGAAAGGCTCTCAATTTCAGGCAGCATGTCCTGCCTGCTTTTCACCACGACTTGGGCCTCCCGGGGATTCCACATGGCAGCAATGTCAAAGGCCTCAGTGTCTTCCTCCCCGCCCCCTTCATCATCGTACCTGACGATATTCTCATGGATGTTCTCTTCTTCATCGATGATGTAAGGCTGCTTCCTGTGCCGCCTCATGGATAAGATGAGGAGCACGAGCACTGCAAGGAGCAACCCAAACACACTGGCATTAGAAAGAGAGCTCTCTGGCTTCTATTCCGCTCGATCACTGAGACGAGAACCAAATGTACATTTCTAATCAATGGTGTGGCTGAAAGCTGCAGTGAGCGTGCAAATGCCAACACCCAACCCCAGCATTGGTCTTGGTCTTTACAAACACTGACAATCAGTGTGTCAATTTTGTAATGATAATAACTTCAAGACCTCATTTCAGTATTAGTCTAGCTGTGAGCCCAAATCAGTGATGCCTGGAAGCCAAATACTTCTGAGCTATGGGCAGCAAGGATGGGGCTAAGAAAACCAATTCATATTTTTGGTCTGAATGTGTCCGTTGGATCAGTTTTTCCTATAATGAGCCAAATCAAATCCCAGGATTTAAACAGCCCAGAACTTTGAAGCAGGGAGGGGGTTTGCTCTAATCTAGACCCAGGCTCAAACTTTGTGGTTTGGGACCATCTAATCTGCTCCCTCTCTCTCACATAAAGGACACTTAAAGTCCCATTTCCTGAGTTACAATTGAAAATAGGACTGAAGTCTTTGTGAAAACATTAGCCTATGCCTCTATCCCATTGCTCCTCAAACTGAAGGTGAATTTCTGAAATTTTAGGGAATGTGTGGATACCAATGGGAGGAGCAATTTCTGGTGTAGCCAGTAGGGGGAATGGGCAAGGAAACAGACCAGGTCTGTGGCAAGAGGAGAGAGCAAGAGAAATGTTAAGCACTTCAGCTCCCCCTTGAGATCAGATACTAACCTGAGATACTATGATGATGGGACCATATAAGTAGATAAATCCGTTTAAAACAAAGAATGGGAGCAGAGGTGCTGAACTTCTGGAAGATTCAGGGCCAAAACAATGAAATTTACAAGTTTTCAAATTGTGGTGTGTGAATGAGAGAGAACTTAGACACTTGATCATGTGATGGCTTGGCCTCCTTTGCACCATTGCTCTTCTTTGTCTCATAAAATCTTGGGAAAAATGCTGAGGTCAATAAAGAAAAAGTTTTCATACAAAGAAGGCAAAGCTTTCTTTAGGATGTCCCTGCTGCTGCTCTTATAAACACAAAGATTTATTTAATTTATATAACATCTCAGCCGTTGCGAGGCTAACAGTCTCGGCCAAGTATCACAAACAGAATAGAGGAGTTTATCCCCTCATTATGAAAGGGAACACAAGTTTTACCTAACAAGACAAAGATGCAGGCTAGGATTGCAATGAGTGCTCCTCTGCTCAGGCTGACGGGGAGTATGTAGGCCTCTGCATTGCAAGACATCACCACACCATCGTCATCACAGCTGCACACATGCACGGTCAGCGTGCCAGTACTGCTCAGCATGGGGCGCCCATTATCGGTGATCAGGATGGGGAGGTAAAAGGTGTTCTGCTCATGCTGTCGGAAGCCAGATCTCCTGGTTAAAATCCAGGCAGTGTTGTCTAGGGGAGGAAATTAACAGAGAAATTATTATATATGATGTAAACACTTTCAGCTGGAAATGGAGGTTTAAATCCTCCTCTCCCAGCATTAGAGACATGTTTGTGTTGTCCTCTCTCTGTTTTCTTTGCTTTTCACCAGTTTTTCACTCATCAGCATTTTGCCTCACTCTCCCATCCTAACTCCAACATCTTTTCAAGCTAAAACATACAGACCTGCAAGGCGTACACCTTATGAGACTCTTTTACCCTTTGTGACATAAAGTGCTTAAAGCAAACTCTCAGCCTTCAGATCTTTCTAAAATATCTGTCAGAAAGCCAGATAGAAATGAACAGTTGAGGGCAACTTGTTGTCCCTGTTTGTTCCTACTCAGCAGCTTTTCCAGACCTTGCTGTTTCTTTGTGCTTCCAGTGCAAACGCTGTGGAAACCTCTTTGTGTAACCCTTGTGGACATGTGGGGTTCTCTTATTTTTGATGTCTGGCTTGTTTTTCCTACATCTGAAAGATTTCTAAAAATCATCTGGCTCAATCATTCTGGGTCATATAAGCCATCCACTTGGTGGCACTAAGAGGATAAAAGAAGCAAAAATAAGTCTTTCAGTGTCATATTGGTTGGAAAAAAAAAAATGGATGGAACACCTTTTTCAACCCCACTCCCAAAAAAACCAGTTTCATCAAAATTAAAACATGTCCATTCCAACAAATTTTTAGATGCAAAAAAGTTTGAAATATTTTGTTTAGACAATGTCAAACATTTCATTTTGACTTTAGCATTTTGATAATATAATCTGAAGGAAATGAATTATATAATATAGTATTTATATATTTTAATGTCACATTACATTTTAATAATATAAAAGTCAAAACTAAATTAAAAAAAAAGCTGAAAATAAAATATTTGAGCACTATTTGACATGAATGTTGAAATTTTGATGGTCCCAATTAAAACATTTTTGGAATTATTTCATGGGGAAACTTTGAAATTTCAACTTTTTTTTCGTTCCATTTCAGAACAATTGCCATCCCTCCACCCTGCCAAAATGTGGGACTTTCCAGCAGAACCGAATTTACAGTTCCCAACCAACTCTATTCAAAACATGATGCCCCCCATCCACAGTGCAAACTTCACACAGTCAGGACTTCCTAATTAGTGGGTGCAGCTGGTCAGAAGGGTTGGGGTGCAAGCAGCAGTTCTTCACAGCTCTATCCTCAGGAAAACCTGTAGGAATTTCCTGTGGAAGTCAGTGCTGATCTTCTCTTCACTGATTTACTGCTGATGAGTTCTCTGGCATCTCTGCTTGTCTACACAGGGTGGAGAGGTGAAGGATTGATTTGACATGCGTTGTTTAACTTGCAGTACATGAGCTGCACTAATGGCACATACACAGACTGGTGGTGCCTCTTTCAATCTGCATCATTGTGTACACACACTGGCGGCTTGGTGAACAATAAGCATGTAGCAGTCTCTGAGGGTATCCTGTGGTCCTTTGCTTTGCTGATGAGCAGTGTGCATTCTGGGATTTGTCTTTCTGACTTGTGGAATGCATACCAGAATCCAGGGATCCTCATATTTAAAAAAAAAAAAAAAAAAATCATTATTCCTTTCTCTTCTTCCCGTCCTTCCTTTCTTGGTGGGCAAGTACCGTTTTCAAACTGCCGTCAGCAATACTGGAAACTTTGAGCGCACGCAGGCTGCTTGGACTCTATTTCAGCACTCAAAGCTTGGATGAATTTGACTTCATTTGGACTTCACTTGCCCGGTCATCAAGCAAATGATGTGGTGGCAGCAACAGCAGCTTCAGAGGAAGCAGGATGAGGAAGGAGGAGGATGACTGTGAGCAACTGCTTTGAGAGGAGCGGTTCCTGGAGCAGCTTCACAGCATGCAGCGCCATTTCTGGGCATAGGAAGCCAGCGTGGATTGGTCGGAAAGGATCGATCTGCAGAGCTGGGGCGATCAGCAGTGGCGAGAGAATTTCAGGATGGCAACTTTTTTTTGAGATCTGTGTGGACCCGGCCCCAGAGCTGCAGTGGTAGCATAACGCCGTTTGGTGCCCTGTGCCTGTGGAGAAGGAGGTTGCCATTGCCATCTGGAAGCTGGTTGCCCCAGAATGATATTGGCATATAGCTAACCAATTTGGCATGGGGAGATCAGCTGTTGGGGCTATGGAAGAAGTACCTTTTCTCCAGGTTGTAAAGCGTGGCAATGTTCAGAACATGATTAATTTTTGCACTCATAGGGTTTCCAATCTGTATTGGGGCAACTAATGGCACCAACGTACCTATTATTTGACTCGTCCTCCCACCCCTCACTCAGAATTTATACACAGAAAGGGGAATTTCTCCAAGGTGCTCTTAAGGCTGTTGACCACCGGGACATGTTTTCAGACATAAATGTTATGCAGGGTGGTCTGGAAGGGTCCACAATGTTAAGATCTTTTGGAACTCCGCTCTGTTTACCTTAATGGATGAAGGATAGTTTGCCCTAGGATCGCTATGGACATTAATGGTGTGCAGATTGCTCTGGTTATTGTAAGAGACCTGGCTTATCCTCTGCTTCTCTGGGTAACAAAGCCATTCACAGGCTGTTTGACAGAAGGAAGGAACTGTTTAACTACTGTCTTTGCAGTTGCGGAATGACAGTGGATGTGAAGCTGTTAGTGAGAGAGTGTGTGTGTGTGTGTGAGATGGATTGTGAGCAACGCGGTATTGTTTATGGATGGTGGAAACGAAGGGCAATGTTGTGGCAATCCTTTTTATCTGGTGTCTGTGCTTGGTACTTGAGTAAAACACTTAACTATTTACAGTTGATGGATTTTTCTGTGTAAAATGCATTGACGACTCTTTTATAAATGATTTTTAATGGCTTTTACTGTCGAACGCTATTATAGCCAACAGAAACAGGCTTTATTTAGAGCAATAACAAAACAAAAATTCAAAGTGACACCGTGCAGCGGAGGGCAGAACACAGTGGGAGAGGGGATTCAATTCACAGGTGAGTTTACACCTTGCTTCTTCCTCCTCTTGTTCCTGGGCCTTCTGTTGCTCAGTGGTGAGGCTCAAACTTATGAAGGGTGCTAGATGGCTCAAAAGATGAGAGCTCCCAGGTGAAATTGTTCTTGCTACCCTGAACTTGGGTTCTTGAAGGAATGATCTCGGGGGGGTTACGGGTACAGCAAGGAGGAGTTGCTAGTGCCCCACTACCCTGTATTGGCTGGGTCCTGGTTAACAGAAACTGCAGCAGATCCTTCTGGCTCTGTATTGCCTCCAGGAATTGCCTTTGTATCTCCCTGTCTGTTTCAACATCGTCTTTTGCCATGGCAATGCAGTCCCTGGCCACTCCAATCGCTGTGGGGAACTCTATTTCTTTTTCCCTCTCTGTGCTCACGTACAGCCTCAACCTTTCCACTCTTTTCATTTGTCAGTGGGACTCTGCAACATTTCATGCTGTGTTTTATGTTTTTTCTCCCTCAGGTTAGCCAGCTACTTGGCCCTTGATAAAGGCTCTGTCCTGGAGGGTGCGGCCACTGCAAGTGCTGTGGCTGTGGGAGTGAGGAAAACGTACAAGTAGTTATTGTTCACGTTCCAGAGAGGCTATAATTGTGTTTGTTTGTTTTTTTTCAAATATGCACTTGGTGACTTTTTCTCCCTAATTGTTTCCCCAGTCTTGGGGGAATTCCAGAGATGGTAAATGGTGCGTAAATGAAGAGAACTATACTGAGATTTTTTTTCTGTGTGGTTTGGGTTTGTTGCTTGGGTTTGCCATTTTGCCTTGGAGGCTAGGGAGGGGTTGGGAATTATATTCTCTGTTTGGGTTTGCATTTTTGCTTATACAGTGTCAGAGGGGTTAGCCGGGGGGTTTGTGGGGGCAAACTGGATAGTAATCTCCTCTAGGCTGTCCTGATTCTTGATGATGTTACATTGAGGTGGGGGACTAGAAGGCAGAGAATGGCCTTATTCAAAAAAAGCAAAGGGCGGATCAGCGAGATATGCTGTGAAGCTATTCACCAAGATGGTTCCCCCCAGATATTCTGCAGGAATGGAAGGGGAATGACTGCATAGCCATCCTCCATAATGTCAAGGCCAAAATCAGGCACTTTCTTAGGCTTAGTTTCTGCTTTATCTTGCCTGTAGATGTGGTGAAAGTGCAGAGAAAAATAGGATTCTGCAATGATTGTGTGAAAGCGTTCACTGTTACAGAGCATTGAGATGGTCGAGTTCAGGATCCTGATGAAAGGAAGAAAGGGGAACAGCAGGATACGGACCATGGACTTCAGAAAAGCGGACTTTGATTCCCTCAGGGAACTGATGGGCAGGATTCCCTGGGAGGCTAATATGAGGGGGAAAGGAACCCAAGAGAGCTGGCTGTATTTTAAGGAGACCTTATTGAGGGCACAAGAGCAAACCATCCCGATGTGCAGAAAGAATAGCAAATATGGTAGGCGTCCAGCTTGGCTTAACAAAGATGTCCTTGGTGAACTTAAATGCAAAAAAGAAGCTTACAAGAAGTGGAAGCTTGGTCAGATGACTAGGGAGGATTATATAAACACTGCTCAAACGTGCAGGAATGAAATGAGGAAGGCCAAAGCGCAATTGGAGTTGCAGCTAGCAAGGGACGTGAAGGGGAACAAAAAGGGTTTCTACAGGCATGTTGCCAACAAGAGGAAGATTCGGGAAAGTGTAGGCCCCTTAAAGAAAGAGGGAGGCGACCTAGTGACGGAGGATGTGGAGAAGGCTGAGGTACTCAATGCCTTTTTTGCCTCTGTCTTCACAGACAAGATCAGCTCCCAGACTGCTGTACTGGGTGGCACAGAATGGGAAGGAGGCAAACATCCCGCAGTGCTGAAGGAACAGGTTCAAGGCTATTTAGAAGGATTGGACATTCACAAGTCCATGGGGCCGGATGCAATGCACCCGAGGGTGCTGAGAGAGTTGGCTGAGTTGATTTCAGAGCCATTGGCTATTATCTTTGAAAGCTCGTGGCAACAGGGGGAGGTCCCTGAGGACTGGAAAAAAGCAAATATAGTGCCCATCTTCAAAAAAGGGAGGAAAGAGGATCCGGGGAACTACAGACCGGTCAGCCTCACCTCAATCCCTGGAAAGATCATGGAGCAGGTCCTTAAGGAATCCATTTTAAGGCACTTGGAAGAGAGGAAGGTGATCAGGAACAGTCAACACGGATTCACCAAGGGAAAGTCATGCCTGACCAACCTGATTGCTTTCTATGATGAGGTGACTGGCTCTGTGGATGTGGGGAAGGCGGTGGATGTGATATACCTTGACTTTAGCAAAGCTTTTGATACGGTTTCTCACAGTATTCTTATCAGCAAGTTAAAGAAGTATGGGTTGGATGAATGGACTATAAAATGGATAGTGAACTGGCTAGAGCATAGGGCTCAACGAGTAGTGATCAATGGCTCCATGTCTAGCTGGCAACCGGTCACAAGCGGAGTTCCCCAGGGGTCGGTCCTGGGGCCGGTTTTGTTCAACATCTTTATTAATGATCTGGAAGATGGGGTAGATTGCACCCTCAGCAAGTTTGCGGACGACACTAAGCTGGGGGGAGTGGTAGATACCCTGCAAGGTAGGGATAGGATACAGAGTGACCTAAACAAACTGGAGGATTGGGCCAAAAGAAATCTAATGAGGTTCAACAAAGAAAAGTGCAGAGTCCTCCACTTAGGAAGAAAGAATCCCATGCACAGCTATAGACTGGGGACCGACGAGCTGGGCAGCAGCTCTGCAGAAAAGGACCTGGGGGTAACAGTGGATAAAAAGCTGGATATGAGTCAGCAGTGTGCCCTGGTTGTCAAGAAGGCCAATGGCATATTGGGCTGCATTAGGAGGGGCATTGCTAGCAGGTCACGGGCAGTGATTATTCCCCTCTATTCGGCATTGGTGAGGCCGCATTTAGAATATTGTGTCCAGTTTTGGGCCCCCCAATACAAAAAGGATGTGGACAAGTTGGAGAGAGTCCAGCGGAGGGCAACAAAAATGATTAGGGGGCTGGAGCACAGGACTTATGAGGAGAGGCTGAGGGAACTGGGCTTGTTTAGTCTGCAAAAGAGAAGAGTGAGGGGGGATTTGATAGCGGCCTTTAACTACCTGAAAGGGGGTTCTAGGGAGGATGGGGCTAGGCTGTTCTCGGTGGTGGCAGATGACAGAACAAGGAGCAACGGTCTCAAGTTGCAGGGAGGGAGGTCTAGGTTGGACATTAGGAAAAAGTTTTTTACTAGGAGGGTGGTGAAGCACTGGAATGGGTTACCTAGGGAGGTGGTGGAATCTCCATCCTTAGAGGTTTTTAAGCTGCGGCTTGACAAAGCCCTGGTTGGGATGATATAGCAGAGGTTAGTCCTGCTTTGAGCAGGGGGTTGGACTAGATGACCTCCTGAGGTCCCTTCCAACTCTAATATTCTATGATTCTATGATTCTATGATTTGTACTGCCATGGGGAGCTGTAATTTTGTACCTTTATAGGCATGCAATGCCCATGTCCACCTCACAGAACCTGAGAATACTAACCAAACTTCCTGTGATCACTGCCTCAAACTGTTGTCAGGGGTGCGGGCGGAGGCTGTGCCAGGCTGCCATTTTGAGCTGGCAAATGGGGTTGGAGGGTTTTCCAGACAGGACAGATGCAGGGAGAAGAAAGAAAAATAGATAGATGGGCATGAGTCCTACAGGGCATGGGCTTGAAAATGGTTGATAGTCGGGGCTTTAGCATGAGACAGAGGCAGACTGCTTTGCCAGAGCAGTCACCATTTTGAAAACTTTATGGTGGGGTCAAAAGGACAATGTGGACTGGGTGTGTGGGGGGTGGGCTGGAGCCTCAGAAAGGCTCCTAGCTCGCATTTGCCTAAAGTGACTGTGGCTATGGGGCTCCCAAAATAGAAGCTAGCACAGTAGTACAGCAAAATGACAATAATAAATGATAAAGACAGATATTTACATGACAAGGAGGATCTTGAGAGGATCTGCTCTTTGTCCCAGCCTGGGTTTCTGACTTGGGCTTGGTTGTTGCATGTCAGGAATTGGGCTCACTTTCTGCTTAGCCAGTGTCAGCATCCTGAGTCCTGAAGAGATCTTAGCTTTCTGGAGACAGGTCTTCACTGGCCTGGTCATGCTTATCCTCCAGTGAGTCTTGCTGGCTGTCCTGGGGGTGGGGACAGAGCAGAAAACAAGGCCCATGACCTCTCTGGTTTGGGTGGTAGGGTAACGGATTAAAATTCTGTCCCACTCCTCAAAAGATGGACTGGTCCCATTGCCACTGGGCCTTTTCCTGGCATCCTTGGTTTAAATGGAAGTCCTCCGGAGTTGTTTTCTCTTTATCCTGCCCTGTTTGGAGTGCTGCTTGAGGTCCCTCATGGTTATCTGCTTAGCAGTGTCCACAGAAAGATCTTGATTCTGGTGGCCGGCCACAAGAGCTTCCTGATGCTTCTCCCAACAGGGTGATGAGATTCAGGTTCTCAGCACAGCTCCAAGCAGCTGCTCTAGGTATGTTGAAGGTTTCGGGGGTAACACTGCAGCAATGTTGATGTACTCAAATACAGGAGCAAATGGACAAAATCTGGTCCTGTGCCAAGTTTTAAACAGGGGAAGGGGCTTCTGGCCATCTTGACACCAGAGCAGTGGAAGGCACACAGGTAAACAAACAGGTCATTAATGATTCCCTGCAAAGCAGTGTGGGATGCACCTGGAGGACTGCCAAAGTATGGCATAGCAGCTTTGCTTGCACACAAACACTAGACTGACACAAATGGAGTTTGTTCTAACTTAGCTGACTTTGAAAGAAGATTCCAGAGTTCACGATAAATACCGAATTAATATGCTATAATGAATTGCTGCATGTGTACTCAAGCATTTTCACACCAGTTTAACTCAGTTTACACCTCCCATGTAGACAAGCACTATGCCTATTGGAAGGCCCATGAATGTGTAGGAAGGTATGGTAGCAGGACTCTTAAGCAGTCTGTGCTGCTAAGAGGGAAGAGGAAACTGAAGGGGTAGGACAGAAGACTTGGCTCTATGTACAAATGTCCTAATCATCTCTGGAACTTCTTTGCAGATCTTGGGGCATCCACTTATTCGTAGGGCCACAGCTCCTTTTCTTTTTGATGGGCCAAAAACTCCACCTCCACTTTCCCTGGATGGAATGATGCTGTGGGATCTCTGAATTGCAGTGCTTGCAGTTTCCTATTTAATTTTGCTACCGCCCCTCTGTTTAGGTCAAAGGAAATAATAATCTAGCCATTGGTGCTTTTGGCTGGTTTATCAGGTGTATTGATGTCCTCAGAAGTGCCTGGTGCTATCAGTGTTTATGGGCTGGGCTGGCATAAATGACACTGCTAGCTAGAGCTGGTAGGAAAACTTGCATTCAAAAATAAAGGGGAAAGATTGACACTTTCCTACCTGTTAAAAGTGAAATTTGTATAAACATACTCAGGTCAGAGAGTTGCTTTGTTTGCAGAGGAAACAGTTTTAAGCTGCCCATCCAAAGTTATTAGCTACACTGTAGGAGTGAAATGTTCTACAGCAGCGGTTCTCAACCTTTTTTTCCCTGAGTACCATTCGGGGGAGGGGGGGCGACTTGCGGCGGTGACGGGGTTACATGGGGGGAACAATGCCCTCCGCCGAAACCCTGCCGCCGTTTGCCCCTTTTCGGCGGCAGGGTTTCGCGGGGGTGGGTGAGGGGGATGACTTTCGGCGGCGGCGGGGTTTCGCGGCGGGGGAGAGGGGGGACTTTCGGCGGCAGATTCGGCGGCACAGTACGGCTCGCGTACCACCCAGCCTTCTTCGAAGTACCACCGGTGGTACGCGTACCACAGGTTGAGAACCGCTGTTCTACAGCATTATACACCATGCAACCAAAGCTTAGGCACTCGTCAAGGCCCCTTGTAGCACGCAACACTCTAGACTAAATTATGCAGGAAACTCTGTAGCATCATTCAGCATTGGCAACCAATATAATTTAGAACAAACAAAGAAGCAAACAAAAACACGTCCTCAAAATTCATGAGATTTTTTTGGGAAAAAATATTAATACATGTTGGTGCTCTCCATCTGTTTTTCTGGCTTTTGAGTCTTTATGAAGCACTTGGGTTAAGTTTTCAAGCTTCTTCTCCCTAAGTATAAAGTCTCCATATAATTTTTTAATGAAAATGGAGTGCCTCATTAATCACATGACTCCAGCAGCTGAGTCTTTAAGAAAAATACCAACCATCTGCAGCCTCAGCTCCTGAGTGTTGACAACACTGATTATGTGGCAATGCTTATTCATTACCAGTCCATTTGATATATGGCAAAGTTTTAAAAATGGGGAGCCAGGGGCAAGCAGCAGAAAGAAGTAGCTGCCATCCCTGCCACCACAGCACCACCACGGTGAAATTCCATTCCTATGCCCCTTAGTAGCTCTGGAGTTGGGGAACGGCTCAGGTGCTGCAAAATGGCAGATGCCATCTTCTGCAAACCTCTGTGTATAAGTTGTTTCTTGTCTTTAGGCTGCCCACATGCCCTATAACATCGCTCCAGCAACTACTGCAATGTCCTTTCAGCAGCATATCTAGTAAAGTGAGTGGAGAAGCAGAAGCCGTGGCTGGAAATGGCAATTTGTCTGGATTTATAGTGTGCCAACACTTAGTTCTGTGGCATTTTGGAAAAAAGTAAATGATGTGGCTGGCTGGCTGCATAGCCACACTCTATATGGGACCTTGCTTACAGCGTACTTGGGCACAGCAAAAGTCTGTTTTAAAGTGCACAATAATGGAAGTCCTGAATGCAATTCAGGTGACAATGAAGTCAAGTTGTTTGGGGAAGGAGGGGAGACGTCATCATTTTGAGCAGTTCAGCTATTCGGGTTTCCCTCAGCTCAGGGAGTCTCTCCTCTC
Source organism: Emydura macquarii macquarii (assembly GCF_026122565.2). NCBI lineage: Eukaryota > Metazoa > Chordata > Testudines > Chelidae > Emydura > Emydura macquarii. The sequence continues at coordinate 1,376,974 of NW_027132962.1, forward strand.
GCTTGACCAAGCAGTGCATAAGTTGGTACTTCTAGGAGGTGAGATCTCATTAGACTCTCTTGTGCTCTGCTGTACAGCAGGGCCTCCCCAGGGGCCAGGTCACAATCCTATTTGGCCCAGCCTCCCCTCTGTGTGCCAGGTTGCAATACCAATCTCTGAAATTTGGCCCTGCTGCCCCTCCGTCTGTACAGAGAGGTGGCAGAGTCAAATTTCAGTGGCATTGTAATCACACATTTAGTATGGGACCATGGCTTAAAAGTGGTCAGGCCATAGGTCCCCTGCTTCTGCGGCCTATGGAATCTTGAGCAAGTTCACCTCTTGACTGGCGCCACTGATTATAAAAGGGCTCTACTTTATTCATAAAACAGGTCACGTTTCAGTACAGTGAGTGAGTTTGGCTGAGGTTGTGCAGCATTAGTTAATGACAAACCCTAAATATTGTAAATATTAGTTCCTTTCTAGGATGGAAAACCATTTTTATAATCAAATGTTGAAGCAAATCTTTTGGTTGCTGCACATACAACTTTCAGATCTTGCTTAAACATTCCTGGTGGTGTAGCACCCCTTGGCATTGTTGTACGTTGGCTGCCCTTTTCTTTTTATTTAGCTTGATATTGGGCAGGGATCTAATTCATCCCTAAAGAATATCTGGACTTATTGCATTGTAACTGCAATAGGTTTGTGCCATATCCTGTAGTCATGAGTCTCATCACACACCAATGTGATTTGATGCAATACTGCTGGGCATATAAGATGATGGAATGTGACATGGTATGTCAGAAATTTGAATACACCACTTGTCCAGATTGGATACCTGCTAGAGCCTAACCCAAAAGAGAAGCTCTATGAAAAATGGTTGATATGAAAGCAGAGGTAGTGTTTACATTTCAACCTCAGTACAATCTAGTGCAGCTTCTTTTGATCACAGAGGGAAAGACGCTGCACTCAAGGCTGTGGCTAAAGAGTAGATGGATGTAGCTCTGTACCACTTCTGGCAGAGGAACAGTCTCACTTGGTCCTTGGTCAAAGAGGGAGCACATCGGCTACTCCAACCTCTGAGATGCACTATACTCCATGTCATGCAGGATCAGTTTTGCAGGCTGGTAGGTGCGTGCGCATGTGTGTGACTGCATGAGAGCAAGCTGTGATTGTCCTTTCCTTCCTGCCACTCCCTGCTCCAGCTGAGCTGATTACTCCCCAGAAAGCAGCAGGAGGGAGCACTCACTGTATTCCAATAAATTCAGGGAACACAACAAACCCTGGCTTATGGGAGTGGGGAAGGCACCATGCATGAATCTGTGCGAAGACCAGAGATCATCTACCCCAGAATTTGTATGGGTTTTCTTAAAGTAATTTATAAATAATACAAAGCAATAATTTACCAGAGAGAGGTGGGGGAAGCAGCCATTTTTAATAAAGACAACCAACCTTGAAAAAGGAAATTTGATTTTCTCAGGATTTTAGCTCATTGGTTTTATTTTTGTCATGTCATGCTTAGATTTAAGGAAAAGGGTCTTTAACAACTCACGAGTCACTGGGGTACACTAAAACAGCCTGCGGAGTGGAGGTGGAAGTGTGAGATTGCAGCCAAATACCTAGACACCTGTATGAAACTGGTGACTGTACCCATCATGGTTGCTATTCCCTTTCATTACCAGAAGCTGGAGGTCAGAGGTTCAAAGCAGGAGAAGACTATATCAAAATATTCCTTGTGAATTCAGAAAATTATCTACAGATTTATAGATCCTCCCATCCTGATGGCAAAAACAATTAATGCCTTTACCCCCATATGCTCTCCTGAATGTAGAGGAGATTTTCAGACTGCTAACTGACTTTTAGAACAAAGTGAGATTTTAAGTGTTGCTTGCGTTCTAGAGCTTTGATAAAGAGTTACTCCTAATCACTGTGGTGAATAACAATGTATTAAGTAATCTTACGAGTTTAGTCCCATACTCCAAGTTGGGAGGAATTGTTCTCTAGGGTTTAGTGTGCAGGACTGTGATTCAAGAGTTCTGTTCTCAGCATTATCATAAAGTGGCTTTAGCCAAGTATCTATCCTCTTTGTGTTTCACTCTCGTAATCTGTAAAGGAATTTGAGATTCCCAGATGAAAGTATCACTATAAAGCTTTATCACTATGTATGTTGCCACTGAACTCAGAACAGTTAAGGCAGTTATGGATGCACATAAGCCCTCAAGGGACCTCCTGAATCACTAAGGCCAGTCCCCTACCATTGCATCATACGTTCCTCTTCCTAAACTTAAATCTCCATATACATTTCAGATTTGTAACCAATACTATTCCTTTGCTTGCCAGGATCCAAGTCTCTGAAAAAATGGTATTTTAAAGAGAACAGGAGGTGCACAGAGATTCAATCACTGCTGTCACCAGTAATTATACATGGCACAGCCAGGCACAGAAAAAGTACATCTGATGCTGAGAATTTTCATAAGTTTCTATTTTTAGTACAATGCCTCAAGGAGAAAATGATCCTAGTTTGCCAAATGTTACAGTGGGGGTTGCTTTTAACTTTATTGGCAAAATATGTTCCCAGTCTCCTCAAAAGCAAGACAAGGTAACACAATGTTGTATGGGGAAACCTTGGTGCCCCTCTCCACATAACAGTAGGAGCAGACACAGCATGGGCCTGCTGCTGTGAAAGGTTGCTGGCCACCTTGCTAGTTGCATCCTTTTTAAAAGTGCCCATCTGTTAGCCATGGCAGAAACGCCATCTACATTTATAATTGACATCAGAAACTTTCCTGTGTAGGCCTGGAGATGGATGGACAGAAGCATAGTGGAGTAGGAAGCAATGCTGTATTCCGTATATGTGTTATGTATTTGGATGATGGCCAGGGATTTTATACATGTCTTTATTTTCACTTATTTAAAAATGTCTCCAACCTCTCTGGCTGAACCAGTGTACCATTACTTTCCTAAACCTGTATCAGCTTGATAATCAATGCTAGGTCTCCTATATGGCAGTGCAGAGGAGTAGTTCTGTGCCACTGGGCAAGATGTGGTGAGCTGTTTCTGCACTAAATATTGCATTGAAAACATTTATATAGTTGTGGTCACCTCTTAAAGATAGAATGAAGGCCACTCTGGGCCTGATCCTGTTTCCCTTATTTGTGTGTGAAGATTGCAAGATCAGGTCCAGTTCCAAAGGTGTTTCACTTTGACTAATCCCATTTGAACCAGCCAGCTAACATGCCTGATTATCTCCCTGTTCTTGGTTAATGGTTTTTCACTGTCTTATTCCCTACTGCCTTTTTTGAGTGTTCTGCTCTGGCTTCTCCCTTTCTGCTCAGTGCATCCTAGATGGCTTCTTACCTCTGTGCCAAGCCTTTCCCATGTAACTCTTACAGTTTTTTTTTTATGCGCAATAAGTGAGCAAGTGTAAAGAGGAAGAATGGAAAGCTTTGAGAAAAAGAGAGGGGACACTTAGAACATTCACTTTCTGTGCCTAGAAGAAAACATGTAGGGTGCAAAGAGAGCAAAATAATTTCCCTCTGATTTTTCTCTTAGTTTCAGTTCTAATCCTACCTTTTAAGGATTGCCTTTTGAACCAAGTCCCACTCTTGAAATGTTGTATGCCTACAGCATGACCACAGGATCTGAAGTTGCACCATGCTGACACTTTTCCTCGAAGAAAAGAGCCTATCACTGGGAAATATTTATAGAGAAGCAAATATTGTTGTATAACCTTCCATTGTATAAAGTAATGTCATTTTATTGCTGCCTTTAAGGAGCAGGTGTCACTTGGCATTATTTGAAATGGCAGTCTCATAGGACACTGCGAGTCCAACCCTCTCCTGTCCAACTCGGGCTATAGAAATAAGTGTAACTAACTGACGGTGTCCACTCTGATTACCTTGATTGTCCCTCAGAGTAAAGTTGGGGTTGTTAGCTGCCTCAGGAGCCAAGCTGTAGTAGAAGTGCTGACCCTCCTGTGGGTCATCCTGGTCTACAGCACTCACTGTCTGAATCAGCTGTAGGATGCAAGAACAAAACAAACAGATGGGTAGCAGCCCTGCCAGCATGACACTGCTTAAAGAATTACACTTTAAAAGTGAAAGCAAATGCTGTGCTTGAACAAGCCCATCTTGTGAGGGACAAGTCATGACTTGAGACCACGAAACCCTTCTAGACTTCATTTCAGTGCAATCCTACAAATCCCAGTAAAAGAAGGGATGGGTCAATTGGTTTGGTTAAAATAACAGACACGTCACTCCCCCTACCCCCAACCCCAACTCAAATCAAACCTTTTTTCAAGGCTGTGAAATGCTCAGAAGTACGTGTATCAGAGGTCACAGGAAAGCCCACTGTCATGACCAAGTAGATAACTTTTCCACACTGAACCCTAAATGGATATCTAGAGTGTTTAAAATTATGTTCAAAACACTCAATTCTGATTTGAGCACCCAAATGCAGTACTGTGGATGCTGGATGCGTAAGGGCCAAGTTGAGCAACCGTTTGGGGCAATGACAAAATTCCCTCTGACAATGAGTGTAGGATCAGACCTTGAATAACTATCTTGTGTGCCTGACTGTGGGACATGGACACCTTAATGAAAAAGGCCATCTACAAAGGGCATGATGGAGACAGAGAAGGGACAGCATCATGGAATCAGCACTGCTTGCTTTAGTGGAGTGATAATGAGTGGAGCCTATGTTGCTTACAGGCGTCTAGGTATTTCTATGTGATCAAATCCCTAGAGCATAGTCTCTCAACCTGTGGTTTGTGTACCGCTGGGGGTACACAAGACACAGGCAGGTCGTACCTGGGGAAAAACAGAGTAAAGGAGAGGCGGGCGGCTGCTGCTGACTTCTCGGGAAGCCAGGCGGCAGCAGCTGGCTTCCCACCTGGTCCCAGCTTCCAGGTGGGAGGCGGGCAGCAGCTTCTAGCTTCTGGGGGAGGCAGGCAGGAGCCCCCCACTTCCTGCCGGGTCCCAGGAGCCCGGTGGCAGCCTCCTGCATCTCGCAAGCTGGGCTCACAGGTGGGTGGCAGTCACATGCGCCCCGGCTCCAAGCTGAAGGACAGCCTCCAGCGCCCCGGCTTGAAGACGGACAGCAGCTGCCTGCCCACATCCCTGCGTCCCAGCCGGCACGGAAGCCTCCTCTACCCCAGCTTGGATTGAGTGGCAGTCACCCACCTCCTGGGCTGGCAGCCAGGCGGCAACTGCCTACAACTTGCCCAGGTGGCAGCTCCCCTCGCCAGCTCAAAGCCCAGTGACCAGAAAACTTGTCAATTTCACTCGTGTAACTGAGCAGTGAAATTGACAACTATGACAGCCCAAGATTTTACCAGTTACCCTCTTCCTCTCTCTCTATCTCTCGCCCTCCTTCTATATCTCTCTCTCACCCCTTCCTCCTCTCAAATCTACGGCAAAAAATTTGGCGCGGCACTTTATAGTCCCCAGCATTGGCATACCACTCAAAATCTCCTAGCTTTGGTCAACATCACCTCTAGCCCAGGTACATACTTGAGTTACGCACCCCTGGTGTACCAGTGGTAACCCTACCTACACTAGATCTGACATCTGTCATATCACAGCCTTATATACTCAGCCCTTCTTCCAACATATGGCTCACAATAGTCTGTAAATATAAAATCTTGTGGAAAATTGAGTGTTGGGAGTACTTATTAAAATGTTCAGAAGTTAGGGGGTACTTGCTACTTAAAAGGTTGGGAAACACTGCCCTAGAGAGCTGACTCTCATTCGTCCTTTCCTACATGGATACGTTCAGTTCTATGCAACTTACTGTATATATGGGGTTCTTCCTGCTAGGATTTATTTTAAAAAACCCAAACAAATCAAAAATCCCATCCCGAGGCCCTGTCTGTCATATAGAGGTACTAAAGATTCCACAGTGCTCTTCATTCAAGCCAGAGTTTGCCCCAGTGGTCTTGGTTTACATTTCCTCTTGGTGTTGCTGTTGTGCAACACGCTGTCTGCTGCCAGCCTCCCTAGAGATGGCTTCATGTCAGCAGTGAAGTGAGTCAGAGTTTGCAAAGTCCTTCATGATCAAGGGTGAGAATAAAGGTGCTATGGATGGTATTATTACTAGCACACTGTATTTTCCTTTGGGAAAAAATGGAGTTGGCAGAAGACACACAGTGGGCTAAGAGCAGCAGAGGTGCTGAACAGAGCTCTGATGAAACATCTGACATTCTGTACTGCTATCCACTTTGCCCCATCCCCACCCTTTCTTAGTTGCTAGCTATGCCCATACAATGCATGTAGTATCTGCCTGTAAGAGACAACATTCATCTCACACAAACATTATTAGGACTTCTCACCTGTCCAGCTTTTGCATTTTCACACACAAAAGCTTCATAGAACCTGGAAAACTGAGGAGCATTATCGTTCACATCCAGGACTTTTACTGTGACTGATACGCTGCCAACCTGTGAGGGATTGTCTAAAAGAAGAAAGAACAAAACAATTACAAGGACTTCATTCATGATCACAGGGAAAAGCAGCTGCTTGTCCTACCACAAAGGAAATGGAACTCTCCTTTTAGCCTAGTTGCACTGAATGAAATTATTCTAATTTAATGGATGTAGGTAATCTTGCCTCCAGTATCGGCTGACTGAGTTCCAGCTTCCATTCTAACCACCTCCACTTCTCAACTGATCACAGCTTTCTCAAATCCAAGGTAAACTTCTGGGAAAGTGTGAGAAGATGCCCAGAGTTAAGGTAGGCTAGGGTTAGCAGGTGCGGTTTAGTCAGTCTTGTTTCAGAAGGCATTGGGCTCAAGAAGCCCTTACTTAAGAGCTGGTAAAATTGTTTTATGAAATTCTGCAATTCTAAATTTTGAGAAAAAAAATCAGAATTTCAACTATAAAACAGTTTGGCATTTCGGACAAATATTTAATACAAGAATTGTCCAATTTTTTGACCAGCTATAGCATTGGTTGAAAAACGTAAAAATTTCTACTCAAATTTCAATGAGAAAAAAATGGAATTTGCATGACATCTTTTGTAAAAATTATGTTCCACTTGTTTATCATCTCAGTTGCTCACAAATGGAAGAAGAGCTGAGTTCAGGAAGCATCAAGGCAAATATCTTTAGATCAAAGCACTTACAAACCCAGTATCTATAAGATGAATAAATTAGCTTTTTCTTCTTGTGGTGTTTGCTTTGTTTGTCTCCCACCACCAATTTTCCCACATAAAAAAACCAAAACGAAACACCATACAAAAAACAAGATGAAGACTGATAGAAAAATGCTCAACTTTTATAGACTTTTGAGATTCAATTAACAACTTTAATCCTGCTACCTTGTGTATTTGTCTTAAGATATGATCTCCTTCATATCATGTAATATTTTCACATACAGTAGAGCCTACACTCTGGAATTTCTTTGTTTTATGTACAATATTCATATTGCCTGTATTATTTAGTTAATACTGTCAAATAATTTTACTTTTCACTACGCTATAATTTGACTATCTATCCATGTATGTTCTTATACTGCACCTATCACTAAGTCATATGAACATCTAATTTATAGACTGAATAATATCAAATTAACTTTTAAAAATAGAAACTCATAGATGTTAACACCAGTAGGGATCAACTAGTCAGGCCACAGAACCTCACCCGCCCACTCCTGTAATAGACCTCTACTCTCTAGCTGAGTCACTGAAGTCCTTAAATCATGATTTGAAGACTTCAAGTCACAGTGAATCCACCATTTACAGTAGTTTAAAGTTGTAAGCGACCCATGTCCCATGCTGCAGGAGGAGGACCATGCAAGTCAATAGGCAGACCATGGACCAAATCTGGACCACCAGACACTTTTGAACGGACCCTGAAATCTTTATATTTATCATCATTACTGTTATGTATTATTATTTTCTTAGGCGTCTGTATGTTAACTATACCTTGAGCAAGAAATTTGGACCCTGACAAAAAATTGACTACCCCTGAGCATGTGGACAAGATCCACCAGCCAGACACTTGGGAAGGAATTCTCTGTAGTAACTCAGAGACCTCCCCCTCTAGTGTTCCATCACCAGCCATTGTAGATATTTACTACGAGCAGTCGCAGATCACCTACATGCCATTATAGACAGTCTCATCATACCATCCCCTCCATAAATTTATCAGGCTCAGTCTTGAAGTCAGTTAGGTTTTTTTTGCCCCCACTGTTCCCCTTGGAAGGCTGTTTCAAAACTTCACTTCTCTGATTGTTAGAAACCTTTGTCTAACTGCAAGACTGAACTTGTTGGCCAGTTTATATCCATTTGTTCTTGTGTTTACATGGGTGCTTAATTCCTCTTCCTTCCAGGTATTTATCCCTCTGATGTATTTATACAGAGCAATCATATCTCCCCTCAGCCTTCTTTTGGTTAGGCTAAACAAGCCAAGCTCTTTGAGTCTCCTCTCATAAGGCAGGTTTTCCATTCCATAGATCATTCTAGTAGCCCTTCTCTGCACCTGTTTCAGTTTAAATTAATTTTTCTTAAACACGGGAGACCAGAACTGCACACAGTATTCCAGATGAGGGCTCACCTAACACTTCCCTATCTCTACTGGAAATACCTGACTTGATGCATGCTAGGACTGCATTAGCCTTTTTTCACGGCCACATCACATTGGCGAGTTATAGTCATCCTGTGATCAACTGATACACCCAGGTCTTTCGCCTCCTCTATCACTTCCAACTGATATGGCCCCAGCTTATTGAAAAAATTCTTCTTGTTAGTCCCTAAATGCATGACCTGGCACTTTGCACTATTAAATTTCACCTTCTTCATCCACTGTATGTACGAGTGCACACTGATTCAGGCAATTTGGAAGCTAGAAGACTAATATAAATGTTGTACTTGCACATATAGAGAAGTGACATTGTGTTTCAGACATTATAGGACATGCCTGTATCTACAGCCAATCCAGAGAATGAGTCAGTGGGTGCTGTGCAAAGGAAGCTCATCTTTTCCTTTGTCTGATCCTAGTGCTGCTCTAATGCCTGGCTTTAACCGAGTCTCTGGGATGCTTTGGCCACAGGAGGCTGTGAGCACACAGCTAAGGATGGGTAGGGATGATTTGACGTCATCTCATGTCATGACTATATGGGCTGCTATATGGGCAGCAGGGAGGGGAGTTATGTTATAAAAGCCCTTACATCAGCTCTCCACTACTGGGGTAGGTCACCCTTGTGCTTAGGTAACTTAGGTGATCCTACTTGGACTTATTAAACTGGATTTATGGCTGATTTAGACTAGTGGTGTAGTGCAAGGAAGTGACAAGTCAAGCTTCTCTTGATCTGGCCCTCAATCTTTTTCAGACAAAACAAGCAATTCTTCATGGACGACTAATCCCTGGCAAAATTTTTAGTTTTATCTTTGAGCTGTGCATATAAAAAACAAACCAACCCTCGACACATTTGTTAAAGCGGGAATGGTGTATTTCTCACCCCCTTTCACCTAACTCAAAGATGGCTAGGTGGATTTTGTACAAACTTTCAAAAAAAAAATTCACCTGCAGACGGAGGGTGAATATATAATAATAATAATAAAAAAATCATTGGGCCAGAGGCAGAGAGAGAGCAAGCAGGAAAATGACTCTGTAGCTTGGTGGTTAGAACACTCTGACCTGGGATGTGAGAGACCCAGGACACAGTATCCCCACTCCAATGGAATTTATTTATTTATCCACAGTGGAACAGAAGACTGAGGAAGTCCCACATCAGACTATGTCATACCCTGTAGCTACGGCATGTATCTGAGAGGTCAGTTCAGATCTCAGTTCAGAACCTTTTTGCCCTTCAGGTGGAGTGGGATTTGAACCAGCCTTCCCACATCTTAGGTAAGTGCCCTAACCAAAGTTATGAGTTTTCATTCGTCCTTGCCCTGGGCTGTTTTTGTAAGTTTGTCTACTGAAGCCCAATCTGGTATGCAAGTCTGTCTTTCCCCGGCTCATGCATTATTTTGGGATTTAGGCAGCTGGACGCCTGGTGTGGGGTTGCAATGCACATGCTTATAGGCAGAAATTTAGGCTCTTTTACTGCAAAATTTTAGGCACTGCGCAAGTTTAGATGCCTATAGTGTCTGAGGGCAGCTGAGCTGGGGATTTGTGAATCTCAGAGGTGCCAAATTCTGGGATTTAGGGTCCCTAAAATGGCCCTTGAATGTTTAAATCCTTTTGTGAATCTAGCCCTCAGTGTATACTGCTGCAGTCATCATAAGTAACATTTACTTTTGAAGCCTTTTGATAGCACAGTTAGAGATTTTCAAAGGGCTTAAAATGAATGGGAATCTGGTGTCCAAGTCCCTTAGCTGGTCTTGAAAATCTCAACCATATTTTTATCAGTTTTTCTATCAATTTTTAAGGGCTTGATTCCTCCACCACCATAAACTGAACCTTACGGGGCAGGTGGTCCCATTCACTTACCATTCAGATGGGCGGCAGAATTGGATCTTAGAACAATTTACTGATTGCAAAAAGTGCCAGGCTAAAGAGCCCTGGAGAATGAAGTGCTCCAGCCATAAAACAGGCACTGCAGAAGTAGTGGGAGTGCACTCTCATTCCTACTGCCCAGGTAGTCCGTTTCAAACCTGGTGGCTAGAAAGATTACATCTAAGGCTACAAGTCCAATCAATTCTTTGCCAACTGAGAGACTGCCAACAAAGATATCAGTTAAAGGTAGTGGTGGCAGTTTTTGCAATGTCCATAAGAAAATGGAGTGAGACCACTAACAAAACTGGGTGAAGCACAGAGGTTTCAGCTCAGGTGCCTGGAGCTTTGTTTTGAATTTCATGTTCATTTGTACCCGAAACCTCAAACTCTACTCTGCCCAAATTGCAGTTTTTCATAGATTCATCCTGAAACTGTCTGCCTCCTTTGCACCCAGGAGTTCACAGTGGCGAATCTGGGCTGAGTTTTTGGTACGTAACAAAACATGGAACCCTAGCAAATGTCATTAAAAGCAGTTCACACAGCTTTACGGCCAAGTCATTTCACACAGGCCACTAACTAGCAAGCAGATGGTAATAACATTTGCTCTCTACTGACATAGGCTAGATTTGAAGCAGTGTCCCAGAAGTGAAAAGCTCTTATCTTATTACCAATTCCCTGAGCCATCCAATCCTCCTTAAGAGCCCTGGTTTCTACTCTGATGAGCATTGCAGCATCTGTTTTTGTTAACTAGTTGCTCTGGGGAGGGAGCTCTCACTCAATTGTATTTCAAGAAGAGCTTTACAATAATTCACCTGACTATTAATGATTTGAGAAAACAACACTGGGCATTTAATTGCCAGCACTCCCATCTCATCCCTCTACAAAAAGAGTGTAAAAACTAAAAGTAATAGCCACTCTGTGATATGAGACATTCTAGTTCAGACAGATAATGTGATTTCTAATTCAATTAATAAATAACATGTGAGACACTCAACTGAAATCAGTCTATCACTGTATTTATTGTATCTCTAATTTATCCACCATCTCCAGCTACTTACTCAGCTCCACAGCCAGCACAGTGATATTGTGCCAAGAAATATCTTCCCGGTCAAGGGGTCTTGCCGTCATCAGTGCTCCTGTTGCCATGTCGACGTAAAAGAACCTCCCGGGGTCACTACTTCTATCGATTGAATATCTGAAAAGTACATATTAAAAATATTATGCAACTGTTGTGGAAACTTTGTGCTACAGCCACTAAAGTACCTCACCAACTATCATACAGAATGTAACTGCATTCATCTAGGACCTACTCATGTTCCCATTGACTTAAGTAGGTAAGGACTGGAGCCTTCACAAACTGATAAGTGGTTCAGTGTTGGCATCCTTGCACAGGGAACACTAATAGTTTGAAGCTGGAGGATGGGAAAATATAAAGGAAAAGCCTGAGTGTAATGCTCAGTTCACCACAGAATAAGGCCTGATCTACAGTTGAAAGCTGTCCTGGCTAACTATTCGTTAGGGGTGGGATTCCATTACTGAGATAGTTATGCCAGTACAACCCCTGCAGTTATACCACTATAAAGGCTCCTTATACTGGTATAGTTATTCCCTTTCCGGAACAGGAATAAGCTATACTGGTATAAAGCTAGAAAGCACTTTTATATCAATATAAATGTATCCATGCAACAGGGGATTGTACTGTTTTGACTATACCCCTATAGAAGAGTGATACAACTTCCTAGTGTAGACAAGGCCTAAATATTAAAAATGCTTGTCTGACAGCATGTTAGTTTGGATGTCAGGAACAAGCACTGGCATGTGTCTCTCAGGGGGGAGCAGAGTTCTCTGACACTACCCATTTTGGCATTTTTAAAAATTCATATATTTGATCCATAATTATCCCCCTTCATGAAATACAGGGAGAATCCTTCTTATGACTATCATGTATTTACCAGAAGAGGAACTTTTGGCATTTCTCTGCACGCTCAAAACTCTCAGCTGTCAATGGGAATGTAGGATGCAGAAGGAAGTAAGGATTGGGCCCTTCATTTAGCTATAGATGCTATGCTCATTCATATAAAAATAACTTCAGCTTGAGCATATTAGGGGCTAGAAAGGCAGCATAGGAAGCCCTTTCCCCTCCGCAGTGCTCCTAGGCAGAGGCAGTCATATTACTTCAATCCTTGTTCTACGTGAGTAGAGGCTACAGACTAAAGTGGCCATTAGCACTAAATACTCTGGGAGGGGAAGTGTCTGTATGGGCTCGTAGCATGGCCAATGCTTTTCAGACTCAGTTCCCAGGTAAGTGGCAGGAGCCTGGTGCTGGCAGAACACAAGCTACCCCATGTGTGAAGCTGTAGCAAGAGTTCCCAGTGCACCTGGAGGTACTATGGCTGTTCTTGACCTATACATGTCATGCAGCCAGCCACCACTGTTGAGGCAGTTCATCTGCCCCCTCAACGCCTTCTGGCTCTGAGAGTCTTCAATGAGCTCATAATGTATAATCCTTTTTTGGCTCCTATTTGCATTAATGATATTCTGCAGTGGTGCATTCCACACATTCATTATATGTTGTGGAAAAGAGGGAACATCGTGCCATTTGGAAGCAAAAACCACTTTCTCTGCAGTATTATGATGCTTTTCTATAGATGATAAATACATTTAATTTTCACACTAAATTAAAGACTAGAACAAACTGCTTGTTTCTCTTTCGTGGCGAGGTTGGTGAGGTGTAATGATTTGCAGGTTGCAAATGCTGAATGGGCCTCAAAATGCAGTAGCTTACTATACAGACTGTAATGTGCACTGATTGATAGCTGTGGTAGATTATTTAAGATAGGCACTATCACAAGGATAACACCAATCCAAGCACCATTGTGCTTAGATCAGAGGTTCTCAACTTTTTTTTCCTGGGATCTCTTTTGAAAATATTTCAGGCTGTGATGATCCCGCCCGCCACCTGCCCCCCCAAAAAGTGACGACCTCCTACCCCATATCATGCTACCCTTATTTCTGCACTGCTGCTGGCACCGGCACTGCCTTCAGAGCTGGGCCCCCGGCCAGCAGCTGCTGCTCTCCACTCTGCCTTCTCAGCAGGGTGACTGGAGAGCAGTGGCTGCAGGCCCACAGCTCTGAAGGCAGTGCAGAAATAAGGGTAGCAATACCACCCCTCCCCCCACAATAGGCTTGCGACGACCCCAGTTTGAGGAATGCTGGCTTAGATTATAGTTCAGACCCATTTCCACCACTGTTGGCCCAATCTATAGTGCTCTCATTGAACTGAATATGAGTTCAGGAACAACAGAACATCAACTGAAGCAGAATCAGGACCATTATTCTGAAGTTTTTTTCCTGGTTTGCAATCAGCACAACAAACATGCAAGATTGATTTTAAGACCGCATACAGCTGTACAGCATTTGGAATACAAAATACTGTAAAGCTATGCATACTGGGAAAACATAGGATTTTTTTCTCAGAAAAATGAGAGAAGAGAAAAAAGGGTATTTTTCCTATTTTAAATAGAGATTTTTGAGTTATTAGATTTATTACAGAAATCACCACGAGGGTTGCTATATTTTTCTATAATAATCATTCCTATATGAGGTGTATAAAAAGAATTTTCATGACAGTTTAAGGCCAGCTAGTATCTAAAATTGAATATGGCCTTGTGATTTCTAGTACAGCATTAATCAATGATGTCATGCAGCACAGGTGGAGACTTTGTACTGAATTCTCCAAACACTATCTCCTATTAATAACTAGTCTTCCACGCTCACTTCCATTGTACTGTTTAGATAATCTTCCTTAGTCGCTCAGCAGTAATCATGCCATATTTCCAGCAATCAGAGTCTCACAGAAACTGGGCATAAGAGGATTTCAGTGTTCCCTTGTGTTTAGTCAGCCCTTCTAAAACACGTTCTAGCTCTTTAAACTTATTTTCAAATTTGGGAAAAAGTCACTTTTGATTAAAAAAAAATTTTTTTTTTGGATTACATTATTTTCTGGTGGAATCTGCATTCTTCCTCCTTCAAATTTTGCACTATTACAGCCTGACTTTCCCCAACCTTGCACCTTGTACAGTCTTTACACCAGTAGAAAGTGAATGCAAAGACAATGTAAAACACTATTCTGATGTTGCTTTCATTAGGCTTAGTGACTTAGCTGAAAAGTCCTGGAAAAGACTCAAAATTATAGTGAAAATATGAACACATCTACCTTCTGTGTCTACGGATTTTTTTTCACAAATGCACACACACTTGTTTTCACTGCAAAGTTGCAAAGTGTGGATGATACCAGAAGATGATTAAAATGAGGCAGAGAAAGCGGAATGACGTAGTTTGATTGATACCGAAGGAAAGACATAAAACAGTGTGATGAGAAGCACAGCGCAGAATAAAGGATAGTTTCATAACCTAAGTAGGAGGTAGAAACATTTGACATGATGTACAGGAGAAGGAAAGAATACATCTAAGAGAGAGCACTTCTAGGAGAAAATGGTGTGCTAAGCAGAACAGGCTTTGTGTCTGTTCAGGTTTCCATCTGAAGCCCATAAAGCCACATATACAGGATTTCACTGTCCTTTCAAAAATCCTAACAACTCAGCATCTTGCGTTATTGCTGTGCTCCTCTGTACAAATCCTGAAGCCAGGCAGCTGAGAAGGTGAACTTGCACAGAGGGAGGGAAACAACATGGGCAACAACTTTCATAGCTCAGAGAAACTTATAAGTGTTATCCTCTGGAGTACGGACCAGGTCTATGCAGTGAACTGGGAACATTATGTAAGTTTCAATACTTATCACATGAGATGGCCTCAAAGAATGCTGGTCTTTTCTGGTAAGACTTGGCTGCCACTCTAGAAACGAGAGATATGATCATGCAGATCATTCTTTTGATTCCTTGCTGAGTTGTAGACATGAAACTCTCATGACTATGAATGTAGTTTACCTTCCTTTATTCCTGTTGGGAATATCTAGCTAAGCAGTTTCAATGTCACAATATATAATTTACTGGTTCATGCATATGTTATTAGTATGCACTTTATCTATTACAAATGTATTTGTGTATCTGAGTTGTTGACAAAGATAGGTGGCATGTAACAAATGTGCTTTGAAACAGAAGAGGAGAGAAAGAAGACAGTTGATTACCTACAACACAATATGGGGGACAGATCTGCAATGGAGGTACCATTTTCTTCAGCTTACACCAGCTGAGAATCTGGCCTAAGACATACAGTCTCTGGGTAACAAGGAAAGAACAAAAACTATGAAAAACCTGATTGAATTGTTGGTCACATCAGGGTCCCTGGCAGAAATAATTTGTATGGTGGTTCCAATCTCCACATCCTCAGGCACTTCCACAAAGTAGAAACTAGGCTCAAACACTGGTGGCTCGTCCACATCCTCCACGCTGATGTGTACAGTTGTGGTGTCTCGGAAGGGGCCCAGGTTCAGGAAACGCATTTCAAGGTGGGTATTGGTGCCCTCTATTTTTAAAGTGTAGCTTTTCTTGCTCTCAAAACTCAAGGGCTGAGGAAGAGAAAGGGATTGTGTTGTTAAGCCAGTGGAATTAATTGCGTTAGACTGCAGCCTTCTGTTTGCCTGAAATAAACGATTCTCCCCTTTTATACTGTATCTCCGTGTCTTTCTACAGATTTATCTCCATCACACGGTCAGTCTTTATGCCAGATACAGTGTCTAAATACCTTTAGTTGGAAATAAATCCTGAAGTGGAAAATACATCAGGAACATTCTGTATTGAATGTGTATCTTCACACAATAAAAATAACTAAAAACCCAAGAACTAAAGTGATGAAAGGAAGGGAACTGTTTGAAACAATTGCGAATCCTTCAGCCAGTCAAGTGCTATCCATAAGTATAGTGGAAGCAAATGTGTCTGCAAAGTTATAGTTAAAAGTTACGGTGGACCCTGCTGCAAATTTAATTTTCTACAGTTTTAATAACTAACTGTTCACATACCCTTAACAAATAGGGAGTTTTTACTGTGGAAAACAGCATAGTTGAATTCCCTTAATTGGTGCAGATCCTGATCAGAGCAAACTTTTTGCCTGTTAAGCAACTGCCCAGTTCTCAGAGGCATACAGTGTTGTGTAAAAATCATGGATTTTATGGTTTTTAGCATGGTATTTCGCAACCCTAGAACCATGAAGCTGCCTTGCACAGAGCAGATCATTAACCCACTTAATTCTCTACTGAGGTGGAGCTGACTAAGGCTTATACAGGACCATAGCCATTCCCAACCTATTAGAGCCCTATTGACCTTCACACTTTGTCATTCTTTTCTTTTTGAACAGTCAGAATTAAAAAGGGGGAATTAGATGGGTAGTGGAGTTGAGAGAGGGCTGGCTGGCAGGACAATTGGGAAGCAGGCCTGGGTGTTTTCCAGTGGAGTGCTAAAGGAAGATGAAGGAGAGAGTCAATGGTGGTGGTTATGTGGGAGGGCACAGCATAGATGGCAGAGGTTCTCCCCAACCCGCAGGCAGCAGAGATCATTATGCACCCCCATCACAAGGTGGAAGTCAGTAATTTGCTGTACTTGCTACCCTCTCCTGAGCCATTATGTGGCAGCAAAACTAGCTACCCTCTCCCACGAGAGGAGTCAGATCCAGGGCTCCACTTTCCAGATGAGAAGAAGACAGCTCCACATACTTAGATATAGAATAATAGAATATTAGAGTTGGAAGGGACCTCAGGAGGTCATCTAGTCCAACCCCCTGCCCATTAAAGCTTGTAAAGTGCTTTGAAGTCTTTGGATGGAAGGTGCTATAGAAATACAAAGTATTGCATGTGTAGACTCAAGCGATGCACTAGCAAACTAGGAGGAGGTAGGATAGGGAAGGAGCGGTCAACAGTGTAGAAGGTAAGTAGCTGGAGAGAAGCTGTTCCCCGAAGTGTCATGGAACTAGCTCCAGAAGTCCTGCAAACACTGTGATCTTACATTAGTGAATCCTACTCATGAAACAGTGACAAACATTCCTAAACCCTGTCCAACCTACTGTCTCCACCATGGCTACCGCTGGGGTAGTGAAGTCCACCTATAACATTTGTCAGAATGACAAGGCTCAGTAAAGGACCTAAACACTGCGAGTACCGAATACCTGGGCGTGAGGGACAAGGACCAGAAATGGGAGCCAGGTCTGCCTTGCAGCAGTGAGAGTGTAATGTTTGTCAACAGGATCTTTACTACATTTGCAAATACATTTACACAATATTGTAGAGTCATTACAGTCTAGCAATTACATATTATGAACTGTAGAAATAGCAGCAAAATGTATTTACATGACCAAGGAACAACTATTGTCCATCTGGTAAAGAATGTGTTATTCAAATCTGTCAAAATACACAGTTAGGTAAGAGATCATATCCCTGGTTCCCTGTGTAACTAATATTCAACTAAAAATACTGCAAATGGACTAAAAGGCCGAGTTATAAAAAGAATAGTTAAACCATAGACGCACATAGTAACTATAAAAACAGCTACCGTAGTAAAGGACTTGTGACAATATCCATCAATATCCTGGACAAACCTTACTGAATTAAATTAAAGTATTTTAGGAAATCATTGTATTAAAAAAGCAAGGACTAATGTAAACACCAGGAAGCATTTAGTGCTTCAAAGGACTCCTTTAAAAACAATGGACCAGACAAGACCAAACTTTTAGTTGAGTGGCGTTCCTAGGAAATACTTGGGAAGAAAGGGGCTGCATTTTCTGGCTGATCACCTATTCATGGTCACTTCAAAGGCCCAAACTGGATAAAGGAGGACTCATCATGAAGCAAAATAGTTCTGACCAAAAGCTGTTATGAGCTTGTGGCCACAGAAAGAACCCTTGTGTGGGGTTTGAAGGACTAATCACCAACCAGAGCCTTTGTTGGAGTTTGGAGCATGATCTCGGATAAGGTTCTTAGCATGTGTGTAGGTTCTTTTAATCTGTTGTCTCTGTAGTGCTTTTACCCTATGAATAAAAGCTCTTGCTTACAAAGGGCTGGGTGGTAACTTATAACTGTTGGCAATTATACTGTTACAAGTTTGACAAGGAAGCAAAAGTGTAGATGCTGGTCATTTAGGCAGTCTGCTTTGCTGGGGGACAGGACAGTATAGTCAGGGGACTGTGCAGCTTGGAAATACCTCAGTCAGGAATGGGAGAGATGTATGCCTCTGTTCAAGAGAGTTGACAGGTGAGGGGCTGGGAGTCTAGAGTGGCTGTCCTTGCTGGACCAGGAGAGGGAATACAGGTGCAGTCACCTTGAACTGTGACAGGGCTAGCCATTTAAAGTGTGCAAGTTAAAAAAGAGCATGATTTGGGTGAACTTAGCTTCCTTCTCTCTAAACCCCGGAATTGTGCAAATTCAGCAGCCTTGGTTCATGGGGATTCATACATCCTGAATTAGCTTTGAGGTTAGAGCTGGACCCCTCAATACTGACCCTGGCTCTCAAACATTTCCACTGCAAGTCTTCAACACCTTGGTCTCTCATTATGCCTCTGTTCCACCAGTTTGTTCAAACCTGAGTCTCTCTCTCTTTTCAACATCGCTCTCTCACTCAGGGCATGGCCTATTGTACCTAGAGAGGGACACTGCCCTCGCCCTCCCTCACGTTCCTTCAGTCACCTCCTGGGTGTGGGAAATGTTGCAGCTCAGATCCAAGAGGCAGGTGGGTGAGACAGTATGAGGCAGCCAGCACTGAATGCTGTCTTCCACCTCCTTCCCCCCCACCCTCTGTCCACAGTGGCTGCAGTATGAGGCACAGGGAGAGGCGAGAGTTAGTCTGAGCAGCTGGAAGAAGGGGAGGACCCAGGTCCTGAGGCTCTATGCACCAGGTCTCTTTTTGCAGGGTAGACGTACCTTAAGTGACATTTTAGCTGGGATGAGGGACAGAGCAAAGGCTAGGGCAAATGTCTGACTGCTATCTATGATGAATGACACTTGACAGGCATGGCTCATTGAAGGCTCTAGCACCCTGCAGGATTGAGTCCTGTGGATTTGGAGATAACCAGACTTTAAAACCCCTGGTTTTAGTCTCATCTATAATTGAGAACTCTAATTTTCTAGCCTTACTTTTGGTTTCAGCTAGATGAGTGACCTTGTTTTAAATAGCTATTTTAATTCTGCAATCTGTCTATTAGCGCAAGCAAAGAAAATTGTGGAAATTTTAAAAGTGATCTCATTCTTGTTTTTTTAAAGGAGCAGACCCTTTATTTTCAATTTTTCTGCAGAATTTCTTTTCTTTTTTCATTTCTGAAATTAGTCATTTTCAAAAATTAGCTTATTAACAAAGTGAAACATTTTGATTTTGAATCCCACCATACAACTAAGTTGATCAATCAAAATTGACAATGCAAAAGGCAGTACAAGGAACAACAAACAGGCTTTGACTTTCATCCAAAGTTGCCGGATCGGTTTAAAGAAAGCAACTGGTTTGTAAAAATTTTTAATTCAGAAAAATGCTTTTTTCAATTTAAAAATATTTTTTTGTTTGAAAAATGTTGACTCGCTCCATTGTCTATTTATTTAATGCTGCTCATCACTGTTGTATCAAGTAGCAAATTACTTCGGGTCTGGTCACACAGACCAGCAAAACTCTGATCAAAATCAATGATAATTTTGCCAAGTAAAGGGCTAAGTAAGGACTGTAGGATTTTGCCCTTTTCTCAGTTCATATGAATCATCTAGTTTTCAGTGAAGATCTAGGGACAGATCCTCAGCCACTGAAAGTTACTGTAGTGCCATTGAAATCAATTTGCACCAGCTGAAGATCTGGCATCACCACTTTTATTAGGGATGGACAAATATAAATAAGGAACCATACAAATTTTCCCTACAAAAACTCTAACCAGACCTGCTCCAAATATTTTTAGAGGGTCAAAAACATTTTGGTAAACTTTCCCTTCCACACATTTTTTATTTTCATGCTCTTCTGTACTTCCTAGTTCTTTATGAGATAAGCTGAAGAGCTGAGGGAGAGTGAAAGATGTATTTTGTGCATAGTATTGTCAGCAGGACTAGAAGCAGGAAGCCCCAGAAAGAATGTCTGTTCTAACATGATTTCCAGCCCAGTTTTACAGATCGAAGAAGTTCAGGTAGTTCAGATACATTTTAGAACATTTGTGAATTTATCTGGACTGAACTTGCACTCCAGACTATTTGGATTAAATAGCAGCGACAGGTAAATCTCAGCTGGGTTGATGCACAAGGGGTTTAAGTGACTTGCTCAGTGTCTCTGCATGTGTCAATGGCTGTCTGAATTACAACAGATTAGGATTTTCATAGCTCCCAATCCTTTGCCCGAGAGACTAGACTCATTGGCCGCATTAAATTACTATTTAATTGACTCCAAAGTTCAGGTTGCACTACAAGTGTGTTAGCCTTTGAGTCTGTTAATAGTGTGACAGGAAAACTAAATCCTTTTTTATTTATATAGACTGACTATATTCTTTTTGATTGAGATGGGTCCAAAACAAAAATCAGAGAGCTGCATTCTGGGTACAAACTTTGTATTCTGCAATGATCAGAAACAAAACCCACAGAGTTCACTACTTCTGCAGCTTGAGGGTTTGAAATCTGGATCTGAATGAGAACTTTTCCAAAGTCTGAAGTGTGGCTATAAACAAATTAATAATCTTATAAAATGCCATAGGCACAGTCACAGTTTTACAAACATAAACCTCTGGTTGCCTAGAATAAGCTGTACCAGTCTGTGTTGGTGTTAGATATTCTTCTCATTTGGTATGTTCTACTTTTTATAGTACTGCATCCATCCATCCATCCATCCATCTTTTATAGTACTGCATATCTATGTATGTTAAAATCTAACACAAATGTAATATAACCAAAGAAAAGCCCCCCACATTTTAACTTCAATGAGAGCTATTCCTTTTTGTCAATAAATGAGTGAGAAATGTGCATTAAAGCCTCAATTCAGCATCCATCCTTGTCTACCAAAAATATATGCTTAACTTCAAGTTAAGTACATGCTTATTAATTCATTGGGATTTAAGCACATGCCTAAAGTTATTCACTTGCTCAAGTGCTTTGTAGGATGGGGGCGAAGGTCAACACATGCTTAAATACTTTGCCGAATCTTGGCCTAAAGACCTA
This sequence comes from Emydura macquarii macquarii, assembly GCF_026122565.2. Lineage (NCBI taxonomy): Eukaryota > Metazoa > Chordata > Testudines > Chelidae > Emydura > Emydura macquarii. The sequence goes on from NW_027132962.1 coordinate 1,398,503, forward strand.
GAGGATCAAATCCATCCTGTGTCACTCTATTTTACTGAATGATTTTGGCCCAGGCTATTTAAATAGAGAATGTATTTCATTATGTGTGCACTAGATATGCATAGGAAAAGGTATAACAACAGCATCATAATCTAGAAAGAGTTCAACTGCTAACATTTATATAAAATTATAGAATAAATGTCCTTGTAGGAGATAACTTGAACAAAATACTATATTCCTTTCTGTGTAGCCTGTACTATTCTGTACCAATTTCACAGCTGCCATTTTAAAGCAGAGCTTCTTCTAGCCTAATTAGCATTTATGGATCTTCAAGCAGCAATTAAAAAAACTGCCTGTTTTTATAGGTTTATAAATAATTCTTTGGCTTACTTTATTATTGTTTATGGGACACCAGCATGAAAAATGTCTACAGTTCAAATGCAAATATTGATCAGATCACTCGCACTGTTGTGTAATCAAGCTACAAAGGTTATTTAAATGGATAAATAGTGAACTGGGACATTTCTCTGGTGGGAAAAGACATATTTATGTACTTTTATGGTGGCACTGTACCCTCTTTTTAAGGTTGTTCCTGGGAATATAGCCTGTTTTCCTATTTTAGTTAAAGAAATGGCCTTTCATAACAAGAAAGAAGTTATTGTCATGTAATGGGAACCAAGTTACAGTAGCCACAACACAATATCGCACACATAAAATGTAACCGGAACTGTTGTTTGTATAAATGGATATGAAAAGAAAACTTACTACCTTTCTCACAGTTATGATGCCAACTTGATAATTAGGATCAGTGTTAATGTCAAAGACATCCACTCCGTCTCCATCCACAAAGCTGTATTTCATTTCAGCATTAATGCCTTCATCCAGGTCTTTAGCAACAACACGTCCCACAGTGGAGCTGACTGGAGCAGACTCCAGCACAGTCATCTGATAATGTTCTGGCAAAAGAAGTGGAGGGGGAGGGGGGAAAAACATGACTGGAACAAAAACTGTACAGGAATTCAGAGGACTGGCCACAGTCAATAAATCCAGCAGTCTGAGGAGAGGTCCAGTTTAGGGTGCTTTTTTCCAGGCTGAAAAGCAAAGGGTCATCTGCATTTAGGAAGCCATCACTAATTTGGATTTGCCTTGCTGAGTTTCAGTAAACTGCCTCTTAGGGGCATATTTAAGTGATTCTGATCAAAACACCTGTGCTTCCAAAGGCACCTCAAAATGCAATGAGAGCAGAATTAGTGCATAACTGATTTGCTTTACCAAAAGGCCTGGGGGAAAGAGAGAACTGCAATTTAATAAAGTGGGTTTTTAAAAAAAAAAAAAACAAAAAAACCAAGAACTGTGCTTATGATATTACCTGCCACCCTGGCTCAGTTCCATGTTTGAACAATCTCTCTTAACTATGCCGTTTATTTAACTCCACTCTAAAGAAGAGCATTGATGATTGGGCCTGATGCCATTTATTACCATTTTTTGTACTCCATTGGATTGACATCAAGTCTCTCCAATTGACGTTGTTTTAAAAATAGAAATGGCATTGATAACATGCAGCAAGTCAGACTTGATTAAAAAGGGGAAGAGGAGGAAGAAAATAAAAAGCAATATGCAATGATGTTTTTACTGCTGGGTGCTCTCAGCTGAGTGTGGTTTTAGCAAAGCAGGCTATGTAAAGGGATGGAGAAAAGGAACAGACAAAAGTGTTGACAATATTAAAAATAACTAGAGGATCTGTATCAAGAATATATGGGCATTGCTCAAGACCACTGAAGTTAAAGGGAGTCTTTCTATTGACTTCAATGGACTTTGCTTAAGATCAGGCCATTAGCAGATGCATTTAGAGGAGGACATAATGGACCAAATCTTGCTTTGAGTTACACTAGTGTAAATCCAAACTAACTTTTCTGAAATCATAAATTACTCCAGGTTTACACTGGAGTAACTCAGAGCATCATTTGCCTTAGATTTTAACTATATTTTGGTGATTTCAGTTGAACTTTTACTGGAACTGTCTGCATGCAAATCCTCCATATTATTCAACAGACTCTCCCATAAAGAGGAGAGGCTAAACTGAATGACTGAATTAAATACCTTTCTCTTTCCCCTCCCCTTTGAGGCAAACATCCTTCCATGGTAAGGATGAGAAAACAAACAAAGCAGTATGTGGAAATCCACTTGCGAAAGCCTGCAGTATCTGATCTAGGGATAAAGAAATGCCCTTAGTTTCCTAAATTTAAAAAGAAAAAACAAAACCATAAATATTGAAAATAATTTGGTAAAAAGGAGGTCAGGAGTACAGTTATTTGAGAATTTTTTATTTTTGGGCTTGGAAAATGTCAGTTCATTTAAACCAAAGGTGTTGGCAGCAAAGGGTCAGTTTTGACAAATATTCTGACATTTCAAAATTTTTCAAAAAAAAGTTTTCAATTTGAAAAAAAAACTTTTTATTTAGAAATTGTAGTTAATTTACACTAAAAAGATTTTAAAATGTCAAAATTGAAACACGTTTTGAAATTATTGAAACAATAATAAGATCTGATATTTGTTTTGGAGGATCAGTTTTCAGAAATGTTTTGAGATTTTGACTTTTCATCCTGTTTCGAGACAGTAAAAAATTTAAAAAATGCTCCCCGGGGTGGAGGGGGTGTGGGGAGGGGGATTGTTTTGCACCCAACTCTAGTCATGGATTGATTCAATTTGAGAAGGTCAAAGTAAGTGCAGATATTTATCTTACAAGTATTTCATCCCTTCTTCCCTCTTTAGTAACATCATAATGCAGCTGATACTCACTCTGTGGAAATCTGGGTGGGTTGTCATTGACATCAGAGAGGGTGATGTTCACTGTGGTTGTCCCCGCTAATCCTCCCAGCTGTCCACCCATATCCTTGGCCTGGATAATCACTTCATAATAGTCTTTTGCTTCTCTGTCCATGTTCATTAGAGCTGTCCTAATTAAGCCTGTAAGATTTTTTTCCCCAAAAAAGGTTTTAGGGCACAAAAGAAATTCAGTTTAAGCAAGACACAAAACAAGACAGAGCTGGTTTTAATAATAATAAAAAAGATTGCTCCTAATTTAAAGGAATGGGACCAGACTCTGTTCTCAGGTACACCAGTGTAGATCTAAAGCAGTGGTTCTCAACCTATTTACCATCATGGGCCACATATGCAGCTCTCTATGTATTAGGTGGGCTTCTGCCACACAATATATATATACTACCTGCATGGCCCTGAAGATGTCACACGGACAGCAGCTGTGAGCTAGCCGCAGATTGAGAACAACTGATCTAGAGTGATTCAAATGAAGCCAATGGAGTTAAATCACATCAATTCCAGTGTACATGAGAGCAGAATTTGGCTTTCTATCTCCATTTTGTCTCCTATGGATATTTTAATAAGAAAGACTGGTAGTTTATTTTTTAATTTACATCTCTGGGTTGGGAGCACAGTAATTGCTATTGGTAATCATACAAACATCCACAGTTGAATGCAGTCTATTTTCTTTTATGGTAACATTACTGAAAAAGAACATGAGGTGGCAGCAACACTTCTGCAAAGAGCCATCCGATGCAATTACTGCCTTTGCTGACTCACTGAAGAAGACTGTTGCTTTTGGTTGTACAAGCAGGAACTCACAAGGCTATAGCTCTCTGGACTTTTAGATTATGCTTCCTTATCTCTTTTCTGTCTCCTGCCTCAGGGATTCTGGTAGTGTAACAGACCTCTTCTTTAGGCCCTCCTCATCCCTACCTCAGCACTCCTCCAGCCCTCTCTATTCTATTTTAAGGCTTTAGGTCTATTGGATGTTTTTTCTCCTTTCTTTTTTTACATTTGACTGCCCTTGCTGAATTCTACCATTCCAATCACTATGTTCAATAAAGCTGAGAAATGATGGCAGACTTTTAGTGGTTATTTTTAGCAGGCATACAATGGAGGGAGCTTTGCAAAACAGCAGTAAAATGATACTGCAGTGGCAATCATCATCCTATATACGAAGAAAAAATAGGGACTAATGCAAACAATTCACAAGTGCACTGTTTAAATGTTGCCACCTGTAGTTTTTATGAGCCTGATTCTGCAAGAAGTTGAGCACTGCCCATTAAGTGCTGTGGATCCTCATTTCCCACTGGGATGCGAAAGTGCTTAGGATCTTTGCAAAATGGGCCCTCTGTGTGTTAATATTTTATAGACTGTGTCCCTTCTCTGCCCCTTAATACAGCAAATGTCCTCACTTTGCCCTCTTGGAAATCCTTAAGTATCCAAAACAATAATGATTAAGGGCTTACTTGTGCTATGGTTTATAACCTGAATACTAAATAAATAGCTCTCTTTTGTATAATAGGGCTCAGGAAAGAAAAAAACATATCTACGTTTCTTCTTGGATAATGGGTGTATTTCACACACTGATAATTTTTAAAAGTGAATTATATGGTATTTCTTTTTATTTTGTTCCCCTAGGATTTAACGATAAATATCTTCTCATGAGTTTTTGACCTTAACGCTACATTTGGCCCCTGGCAGCTGTCAAAAAAATGTAAGATTCCTCCTAGGACACAGACATTATATGTGTATGTGTGTGTCATATGCAGTGTTCTGTGTATAAACCTATGGCTATTAATAAATATGCCCTTGGGTAGGACTACTCCAGCTAATTGCATTTGTCTGCTTGTACTTTCTTACCACCATTGGTATATAGATTGTTTTTACACCCGGATCTGTGAACAACCAGATCTGCTGAAGACTTAATTGAAATGATACCTTACAAGAATAATAGCAGCACAAAATAAACCCAACTCCACTAATGCAGAATTTTGTAATTCAGATGAATATGCTACTGCAGAGAGCATCTTGCTCTGAAGTGCTCTATTGCAATGATGCCTACCCTGCAACATAAAACGGTTATATCCTGGCTCTTATATATAGAAATAAGACTTGGGTAGTGGGTTTTGTCTTTTAACCTTCTTTTGCCCTGGTAGTTTTGCTCTCCTGTGTCCATCTGATGTTCAATACTCACTGGGTGTTTTCTTGAGGAAGAATGTGGTCCATAGTGAATGGAAGCTAGAAGTCATACTTTTTGGCTGAAATAAAATACCTGTTCTGGAGTCCACAGAGAAATATGGTTGCCCCTGAAGAATACTGTAGACCACCCTGGCACTGTTCCCATAGGTTGGGTCATCAGCATCTGTTGCTGTCACCTGGATAACTGAGGTGCCTGAAAAAAAACAGAGCAGACTTTTATTAAATTCATAGCTTGGAAGAAAGAACACAGTTTTAAGCAGTTTTAATGCATAACACATGTTTTGTTATACTGGATCTCATAGATTACAAGACCAGAAGGGACCATAGTGAAATCTTAGTGTGACCTCTTGTATAACACAGGCCATAGAACTTCCCCAAAGTAATTCCTAGAGTTCATCTTTGACAAAAACACCCAATCTTGATTTAAAAATGGTCAGTGATGGAGAATCCACCATGAGCCTTGGTAAACTATTCCAATGGTTAATTAACCTCACTGTTAAAAATGTATGACTTATTTCCAGTCTGAATTTGTCAAGCTTCAACTTCCAACCACTGGATCATGTTATACCTTTCTCTAGATTGAAGAGCCCATTATTAAATATTTGTTCCCCATATACATACTTATAAACTGCAATCAAGTCACTCATTATCCTTCTCTTTGTTAAAATAAATAGATTGAGCTCCTTGAGTCAATCACTTTAAGGCACGTCTCCTAATTCTTTAATCATTCTCGTGGCTTTTCTCTGAACTCTCTCCAATTTTTCAATATCCTTCTTGAATTATGGACACCAGAACTGGATACAGTATTTCAACAGTGGTCATACCACTACCCAATACAGAAGTTAAATAACTTAAATAGTTATAGTTAATAACTTATTAACTAAATATAATCATAAATAACTTAAAAAATTAAATAACTTCTGTACTCAAGATTCCCCTGTTTATGCATTCCAGGATCACATTAGCTCGTTTGGCCGCAGTGTCACATTGGAAGCTCACGTTCAGCAATTATCTTTCCCCAAATCTTTTTCAGAGTCATTGCTTCCCAGGATAGAGTCACCCATCCTGTAAATATGGCCTGCATTCTTTGTTCCTAGATGTACACATTTACATTTAGCCATATTAAAATGCACCCAGTTTTCCAAGCCACTCAGATTGCTCTGAATCAGTGACCTATCCTCTTCATTATTTCCCACTACTTCATATTTTTTGCCATCTACAAACTTTATCAGTTATACTTTTATGTTTTCTTCCAGGTCACTGATTAAAAACTGTTAAATAGTGTAAGGCCAAGAACCAATCTCTGCAGGACCCCACTGGAAACAAATTTGTTTGATGATGATTCTCCACTTACAATGACATTTTTAGACCTATCAATTAGTCAGTTTTTTAATCCATTTAATGTGTGCCATCTTAATTTTATATCATTGTAGTCTTTTAAACAAACTATTGTGTGGTAGCATGACAAATGACTTACAGAAATCTAAGTATATTATGTCAACATTATCATCTTTATCAACCAAACTTGTAATCTCATCAAAAAAGATATCAAGTTTGTTTGATAGGATATATTTTCCATGTATCCATACTGATTTGCATTAATTTTATTACCCTCCTTTAATTCTTTATTAATTGAGTCCCATATCAGCTGCTCCACTGTCCTGCCCAGGATTGATGTCAGATTGACAGATCTGTAATTACCCAGGTCATCCTGTTTATCCTTTTAAAAAATTGGCACATTAGCTTTCTTCTGGTACTTCTCCAGTGGTCCAAGACTTATTGCAAAGTCAGATTAACTGTCCATCAAACGCCTCAGCCAGCTTTTTAAAAACTCCTTGATGCAAGTTATTTGGATGTGCTGATTTAAAAATGTCTAACTTTAGTAGATTTTGTTTAACATCTCCAGAGATACTAGTGGAATGGAGAGAGTGTTATCACCACCATATGATGAGACTATATTATCTGATTTTCCCCAAATATAGAACAGAAATATTTATTGAACACTTTTGCCTTTTCTGCATTATTGATAATTCTACCATTTCCTTCAAGTAATGGATCAATACCATCCTCAGAATTCTTTTTGTTCCTAATACATTAAAAAAATTCCTTCTTACTGTCCTTATCTCTGCTGGCCATGGAATTTTCCTTGTGTCCCTTTGCTTCCCTTAAACATTTTCTACAATTCCTAACTTCCTCATTCTTCCGTTTGCCTTCCAATATATTCCTTTTTGGTCCCGAAACGGAGCTTAGTGGACTCAAAGACCTGCATTTTATGCTGTTAGAAAGGGTGGGATCAAGGAAGAATTTATTGGATTTCTTTTTTTTTTTTTTTTTTGCAGTGCAGCCAGAATGCAAACAGTAGCGTTCCTGAGCAAGCCAGGAAAACACCTTTCTATGTAAAGTGGTCCTTTTCCTTCATTTCATTTTCCCCATTCCTCCATTTGCTTACCTCAGAAGTTGGGTGTCTTTGTGGGTTATAATTATTAAAAACAGAGACATGATGGAACATGATTCGTTCTGATATTTTTTCTGTGAGTTCTTCCTCCTGAAGTCAGCAGACAGTGCTGTAGGAATGAATCTAACCATCTACCTAATGTTCCAAAATCAGAAACTGATTCTTGGACATTATCAGATAAAAGCCAGAAAATAAATTGTGAATCCAAACATCTGTAAATTTTAGAAAACTTCAGATCCTGATTTCACTTTTATGGCTTCACCTTATCTCCAGCTTTATATCTAAATTATTGATGTGACACTGACGCATGTCTGTAAGCACACACCACATGATTTATCTTGCACTATTTCTTTGTCAGAATTATGCAACCACAAAACAATTGTTTCTTCAAAGAAGTGAAAAATTGACAAAATTGGAAAAAATATTTTGCATGTTTACTAGAAGTTTTACATGGAGAGGTATTTTCTTGGCTTGCTCAGGTCCCAGGAGGGCTCATGTTTGCATTCTGACTGTATTGCAAAAAACACCCCCAAAACCCCAATAAATTCTTCTTGGATCCTACCCTTTCTAACAGCATAAAACACAGGTCAGATCTTTGGGTCCATTGAGCTAAGCTCGGTGCAGGACCAGAAAGGAATGGGGGTCAAAGGTGGCTTAAAGCCAACTTTGCACACCTTCAATCTTAAGGACAGATCCAGGTATAAGCTGGATCAGGTTCAGAGGTGAACCTTCACTGGCTGATAGTGGGTGCCCAAGAGGCCTTTACAATGTGCCCTTCCCTGGCCCGTCTTTCCCCTGACATGCCAATATGCCATGTGGGGCCAGCAACTGGTGATGTAAACCAAGTACACTTGCTCTTCTGCAGCCAGAGATGTTCTAGGGAAGATTTTCCCCATGCTTCAGAGCCAAGGACCCAAAGTAGAGGCCAAGGAGTTGGGTAATTTGTAATTTGTTCATAACGAAAATTATGTTCTTAAATCCACCTTACCTACTGGTGACATTTCTGGAACTGAGGCTACATAAGGTCCATCCAGGAACTTGGGTTCATTGTCATTGATGTCTTGGATTTTGATGATGAACTCTGATTCTGGTTCCATTGGCCTGCCTGACCGTCTGTCCAGGGCCTGAGCCCTGAGGGTATACTGGGACCTCTCCTCGCGGTCCAATCTCTGAATGGCGTGAATGTCCCCAGTGGTATCATCGATTGTAAATACAATGCCAGCTCCTTCTCCTGAGAGAATATACTTGATTGATCCATCTCCCCTGTCCATATCAGAATGGAGCTGCAAAAAGTAACACGATCTACTCAGAACATGAGCATTGAGCGTATGTGGTGAACACAGCTTTGAAAATTAGTTTACAGAACATTTTGGTTGCACTACTGGGATTCATCCACTCGTTTTAGAAACATTTTTCTTTTTTCTTTGTTGTTTAATATAGAAGGATGCAAATAATTCATATAGCAGAAGTGCAAAGTTGAGCTTATCCTTCCCCTCTCCTCCCAACTTCCACCTCCAAAACTGTACTGTGGAAAAAGGAGGAGGCAACCAAACAAGAATGCTCTTGGGGCTGGATTCAAAACTCACAGGAGTCTTTGAGTGTCTTTCTGTTGACTTTAATGGGCTTCAGATAAGGCCCATAATCCATTAACAATTGAGAAAAGATGAGGACAAAAAAAAAATGCAGAATAACTACACTTTCTAAGGAGGATTAAAAGGAATAGGAAGGGCTCTTACAGAATATACCACTGGCAAAAGAGTACTGGACTAGAGAGAAAATACAGTAAGGGCTTGTCTGTACAGAAAGTTACTGTGCAGCAAACTCGTGTGTGAATCTATAGTGCACCAACTTGCTATGCAGTAACGTCCCATGTGGACACTTCTACAGTGCAGTGAAAGTATGTCAAGCCACACTCTGGGATTTTCAGTGTGCTGTAGCAGTGCTCACGTGGGATGTCATAGCACAGCTAGCTGGTGAGCTATAGAGTGGCTTGCTGTGCAGTAACTTGCCATGTAGACAAGCCCTCAGTCAACTAGTGAATGCAGTGTGGAATGGAATGAATGAACGACTACTCAATTGCTGTAATGTAGAACTCCTTTAAAAAATTGTGTCCAACAACAAAAATAAAGTTGGACAGTTAGTTAATAAGCCAGGTGGTATAAAGTAGTTATTATGAAAGTTGTTTGCAGTATTGTAGCCATGTTAATCCCAGGATATGAGACAGACAAGGTAGGCTAGGTAATATATTTTAATGGACAAAATCTCTGTTGGTGAAAGAGACAAACTTTCAAGCTCCACAGAGCTCTACTTGTCTCTTTCATAGCAGAAGTTTGTCCAATAAAAGTTACCCACTTCGTCTCTATTATTAAAGAGCAGGTAAGGCAAGTAACTTGGCACATTTGAGTACATACAAGCCAGCCTGTGGGTTTTAAATGCATCCCAGGATTTTAGCAAATGAATTTACTGCATGAGTGATAAATCGTTCTAAGAAGTTGTGGATAACTGGGGACATAACCAAATATAGAAAAAAAGTAAATATTGTACTAATTATCTTCAAAAACAAGTACAAGAATCACCCTGGTAATTACCATTCTGCTAAACATCTAACTTTAGTGAAATATTAGAACAAATATGAGGATCAAACAAAGCCCCTAATTTCAATTTAAGCACATAGTTAAATGCTTTGCTGGATGGGGCCTTATGGCCTGATCCAATGCTTGCTGAAATCAGAGAAACATGTTAGATCAGACCCTAAGCATTTGGAAGATGACAGAACCATGAACAACAATCAGAATGGATTTATAAAGAATAGCTTTTGTGTATCAAGCTTGATTGCTTTTTTGATATATTTGCTATGTTGGTGGATGAATAAACAATGATGGGCATAATAGGCCAGCTTCAGCAAAGTAGTTAGCATTTTCTTAACTTTACACATGTATAAATATTTTGATGAGGAGGGTTGCTTATGCAGGGCCAGCCCTAAACCAAATAGAGTCTCAGGCGAGGAGTATGTTTGGTGACCCCCCCAGCTGCATTTGTTAAACTTTTGAATACTTTATTTTTTATTGCATTTGTAGCGCATTTCATGACTTGGATGCACGATTTGCATACATGATTTATGCCTGTTATATAAGATGATATATTTGCATGCTATGATCTGTAAATCTGTATTTATTCATGCCATACATAAGCAAATAAAAGAAAATGTTTCCTTATGGAAACTTTTTGATTTTAAGAATAAGTGAAATGTACTAACGTCAAGAAATTGAACTGTGCACCAACAGTGGGTAGACCAGTATTAAATAGTGGTGACAGCTTTAGAATGTTAACCTATTAACATTATAGGAGATTTGAGGAAAATGTAGTTCTCAGAAAGTCTGGAAAGTTCCATGAGATTCTACAAAGGTCCAGAACGTTTTAGGAGGTTAGTGAAAAATGAATCCACATATGGAATGCCTGAAACATTTTACTTCAAATATTCTATTTTCCCTTTTGTTGCTAACAACAAAAACAGCACCCCAAGCCTGGCACCCCCTAAGCCCGGCACTCCAGGTTGTTGCCTGGGTTGCCTGCCCCTAAATCCGGTCCTGTGCTTAAGTGCCTCACTGAACTGGGACTTCTATGGGCCAGATCCTTATCTAGTGTAAGTCACTATGGCCCCATTGACTTCAGCTGAGGCATGTCAATTTGCACTCAGCTGTGGATCTAGCCCTATGAGTCTATGAGTTTTTGGAAGCTATTTTAATCCCTAATTTGTCAGAGCACCACGTGTGACCTATGGAAATCTTGGGCCTACCCTTATAGAATTCAGTGGATGTTTCACATTAATTTAGATGAGAACCAGATTGTGCTCTGATTCAGCAAAGCTGCAACAGCCATTGAAGTGAAGTACCCTCACAAACCTGGTAGATCTCTATTTAGCTAATCTATATATATTCTAAACAATCACTAGCATTTCCTTTAAAGGAGGTTGAAATTATATTGTTGAGCCAATAGATTTATTTTATAATCAAATCCACATCACAATGTGAAAAATATGTATTAAAAATATGTAGCTTCTATTTCTTTTAAAAATAGATCCTGTGACCCCTTAAAAAATACCCAACCCTTCTGTTGGCTAATCATGCTGGTTTTTAAAAGTTACAGCTGGAGCCTCTTTTTATCACACTCTGATATGGCTGAAAAAACTAAAGGTACAGATGGTGACAGTGAACTTGTCCGATAATTGATATTTCATTTAGCTACTTTGCTGCTTGTCTCTGTTATGGCTACTGTGAAATCAGACAGTGTTCTCTGGAACTTTGACATTTCATTGGAACATTAGCATTTCATAGCTGATGCATCAGTTAAATGGGGGAAGAATAGGAGAACCAACTACATTCAGCATCAGCAAAGCAATCAAATTCAGATGACTGTTACCAGTATTAAGTCACACAGATGCCAAACTGCAAATTAGCATAGCTTTAGAAAATGGTTTCTTGTGATTAATTTTAAAAAAGACAATGGTTATCACCATTTGCCCTATGCACACATGAATCAGAGAATATCAGTCTAGGAGCTCGTAAACCGGACTTTTTCAGAAGGACACTATAATAAATTTTGATTCAGAACTACTTAGCCATTTCGTACTCTTGTAGAGTTTTGGTATTATGTGCCAATGAGTGAGCACGACCTCTTGGGTAGGTGTAGCTGTAGCTGTCATATTTGATTGGGGAATTAATGCTAAGGCAGAGAAAAAGAGATGTTTCTGGTGCATTAATGAGAAACTCTTCATTAAATAGTAAATAAAATAAAATATAGGAAGTTGCACTGAAATGTTCAAGAGCCAAATTCACTGCTAAATTATATCCTCTGTACACAATCCTGTTAAAAATCAATGGGATCACTCAGGATGTAAATTTGGCCAATTAATAACAATTTTAGGATAACAGAGGGTCTCTGTCTTACTCTGCAGTTGTGTGTTTAGAGTACTGTGTCCCAATCAGGCTAGCTGTTAGGCTGCAAAACTGTTGTTAGCATTATGTATCACATATCCTATTGTTTCCAGACAGAGCATAAAAGGAAGAACATAAAAGTGAATTGTGTGTGTTGGGAGGGAGAGCTGGAAGGAAAGGGGGAAGGATCTGAGATTTCTTCTGCAATGCGTTTTGCATTTCGAAAGTAAAGGTTTTATCATTCCAGGCTGTACTAAATCTAATAGATTTCATCATTTGCAGAGACTGGAACTCACATCATTGCGGTGACAGACCAAATCCTCTGACACTGTACTTTTACAAATAGGTGTGTACAGTGTAGCAGTTACCGTACTGGAAAGGAAATCCAGTTTTAAGTTGGCACGGTGCTGTGGCTACTGCAGCATCCTGCTGCCATGTGGCAGGCTTGGAGCTGGGAGGAAATTATTTGGATTTTTCTCTGCACAGTAAAAGATGAGCTACTGGAGAGACGAAGCAGGTGGCCCCTGAGAAAGCATTAACCATATCAGTCTGAGAAGCTTCCTTACAGCAGAATGGTAAAACCTACTGTGAAGCTCATTTATGTCTGATATACATAGCCCTGCATAAGGGGCAGTGAAAAATCACCCCAGGAAGTATTTCAGGGAGGGATCTGTGCCTCAGGGAATGCAGCATGTGCTCCACTAACTCGGACATGGCCCAATCTCCTCCCTGCTCCTTCCATCCCTTTGGGGAGGCTAGTGTCTGCGTAGGCTCTGTACGGGAGGTAATTGTGCTGCATTAATGCACAGGGGCACAAAATGGGAGGTGTCTTGTGGCCTCCCCACTCCCTTGCACATTTATTCAGCTGCCAGGCACAAATATGCCTGTTAATCTCTAAAACAGCGGTGAGGAGGGGTGTTACGTGTAAAGAACCAGAGTTCAAACGCTGGAGCACTCTAGGCTGCTGGATGAAGTCAGAAAATGCCTGACACTGACAATTAGTTTCTGTCTCCCTAACTTATCACATCAGCCACTCACCTCTACAGGACTTTAACTTTAATGGGAGTCGTGTAGCTAACACACCATGTAACACTTTGAATGACAACTTCAAGCATCAAAGAAAAGCAAGCATTATGCTGACTAAAACCCTGGAAAATATTTTCCTTTTCCCTGCCGAAAAGATACTTTCTCTATATTTCTCAGGTAACTATGACACATTTTCCATAAGAGACCAGATCCACAGCCTAGGTTAAGTCCTCTTGGTGCTGCTCCAGTGAAAAAAGGGGACTAGAATGCTGCTCTAAGGCAGCAGCAAGGGATTTCCCTGTTACAGGGGAACACTTTATGGTGTAAAGCCAATATAATTGGCTTTTTGTTATCTTTCTTCCCCCTTCCACCAGGGAGGGAGCATTGACAAAACACGTGCACTTCAGCAATTCCCGGCCACCAGAATGATCCACAGGGGGCTATTGTGGCTGGCATAAATTAGAGCAGCCCTGTGTCTGCTGTGAGTTGTGACAAAGGCAGGTCCTGGCATCAGGGCACATGGAAATGTGGCTTAGAATAATTTTTGCCATGCTTTCCTCAGCTGTGCTGAGTGGGATTTTGTCTGCAGTTTTTAAAATTTAAGTTTTGACATGATTATACAATCCGGCCCCAAAAAAGATCAACCAGTTTTATATATTCATTTAAATCCAAATTCTGCTCCAAGTACATGGTGCAGATTTGAAATAACTTCAGTGTTACACCGATGTAACTGAAAAAACCTGCCCCTTAAACAAAGATTTGTGAAGGAATTAAATATTAACTCCCTTCACTCAAAAAGAAATGGAGACAAAGAATGGAAAAGTTAGGCAGTGTGATGAATCTCAAATGGTAGGTAGAAATATTATATTAGATTACATTATATTTTTTACCCACAGCATCAGGTTTGAGGACTCATTTACACCAGTGCCAATCAGGAGTAACACCACTGAAATCAATGGGAGTCTATTTGGTGTGCTAGTCACACAGTTGTAAATCAGGAATAACTCCACTGAAGTCAGTGGGATTACTTTGATTTTACACTAGTGTAATTGAGAGCCCTAGTGATAAATCAATTCAAAAGCAGGCCCTTGGACTTCTGATATTTTGTTTCCTAAGATACAGGACTTAGAAGAAAAGAATGAAGAGATGTATGATTTTAACCAGGGTCCTAACATAGCATGTCAAAACCTGATGATGTGGGTAAAAACCATGATGTAATCTAATGTAATCTTTCTACCTACCTGCTTACCCATCTATTAATCTATCCAATTTATCTGTAGTTATACTGTGCTCATCACTACAGCATCTGATCCTGATTTGTGGAAACTATAACTGTATTGTTCAAGCTATAATTACAACTGCAATCAACGGCTGGAAGCAAAGCAAGTTGCTGAAACTTCTGAACAGCAGGGTCAAAATGATTTAATCTATCTCACAGTCTTGATAAGCAATGGGAAAATGGAACAGAGAGGGCGGGTCACAGTGAGTGATTGAAAACATCATGGGCTTGATTCTCCATTAGCCTCTTCCTTCTGTAGCTATTTGCACCACTGTGAAGAGTGCAAAATACTACCAGTTGGATTTGATAGCATTTTACATCTGCTTTGCACTGGCTTTCTACTGGTGTAACAGTCTACACAAGGAGCAGGTTTATGGACGATCAGGCCCCATGTCTTTGAATTGAAGGACCTGCTCTTACACTGGTATAAATCAGGCATTAGCTGCATTTAAATCAATAGAATTACACTGTAATAAATCTGGTGTAAAGGAGAGGAGATTCAGACCCTAGAAGGTTACAGAAAATCATTTGAAGTCTTGCTTTTCAAAAGCCACTGGTTACTCTTATTTAATTGTAATTTTAGCTTTAACACCAGATTTGATCACAGACAGAAGCATGATCACAAGCCCTCTCTTTCTTCCCTAATACTCATATGTCAATTTAACTTTGCTTGCCTTGACACTGTGATGGTCCCTAGAAAGACTGTTGCAGATTTTCTAAGGCTGCCTCAATTCCAACTGATAATTGTTACAGAGGATCTTTCTGAAATAGGCAAATATATTGACAGCTTCTTGAAGCAGACATTCTTCCCAGTTCAAGGTGACACCAGTTGAAAGCTCTCAGGAACTGAAATAATTAGACGTGGATAGATTCACTGCCAGAAGGAAGGTAAGAAGACCTACTTGGGGAAACTTCACATTTTGCCATCTCTCTCTCTCTCTCTCTCTCTCTCTCTCGCTCTCACTTTTTTTCTATTCGATATCCCCTCTCCCTTGGATTTCATGGTTCTTACCTTGCCCACATACAAAGGGTCAGTTCCAGTATATTCTTCAAGAACAAAGAACTGGTTCCATACCCAGCTCCTCTTCATTCGCTGATGCAGTAGCAGCTTGTCTGACAGGTTGTCTTCTTGGTTTTCAGTGAGTGGCCTGGCACTCCCAGACAGTACAAGTGTAGTAAGGTCCATCAGTCCCCAAAAATATAAGGACACACCAAGTCCAAACCAGTTCTTTGCATTGCTCATCCTATCTGAAGTCCACATCTGTTTACCAGAGTTCTTTGTAAAATCAAAATACCACAGATTGGGTTTTTTAGGAAGAAAAAGGTAGGCCTTTGAAACTTCCAAGAGAGACTTTGACTGGACCTGACAGCTTTAAGGATGATGGTCTCCTGTAAAATTAAGGAAAATCTACAGTAAGAAGTTCAAGTTTTTGCCAAGGTAGATGGAGCATCTTTTTCACAAAAGATATAAAAAACATTCAATCTTCCACATAAAACTATGATATCATGGTATGCATGTTCCAGACAAGGAAGACTTCTTACTTTATTAATTGCAGCACCACACCCTCAAATGCAATCACCAGTGGGATACAGCTAGTAACTAAGAGTTCTCTGCTTTGCTAACTTAGGTAGCTGCAGGGTTCCAGTATATTATTGAGTGGCTTGAGTTAATAGCTTGCTCTTTAGAAATATTTATGACCAGAAGCCCTATGAAAACATTTAAAAGATGGATTCACTTTGGAAATTATGATAGATAACTAATACCTCTGTGCCAGTTGGCTTTCTTTTTCTGTTTGGAAATCATCTTAAATATTATGGATATATTAAAAACCTTGAATTTCATTTCTAGCAGCTGCAAAATTATTTCTGACTGTAATAATTCTTTCAAACTCCTGTTGCTTGAATTCAGGTTTCACACTCTGTTGCCTTCTCTCTGAGGAGCTGATTGCTGTTGCTAATGTGACATTTCTAGAATTTGAATGGTCAGTTAATCATTATATAATCCAGAAAAGGTTTCAGAATGCTGATGGTCACATGCTATTGTGGAACATATCTAAGTGAGTCAAGCTAACAAATTTTTCCTTTTTAAGCCTAAAAGGCTTGCTTAGGCAGAGGAATGCCAACCTCCATCAGAGGACACTTTCTCATCAGTCTAGGATCTTTTGTTATCATGAAGTCAGATTAGCTAGTGACCTCACTCCAGGCCGTGGACTGTTGCAATCTTTTCTTTCATTGTTTTGCTGAGTTTAATGAGGTGACATTGCACTTGAATTACTCTGTCAAAACACTCAGCACATCCTGTGGGTCTAATATTTCTGCTGTTCATTTTGAGAACCCTGCTTTCCATACCACTCAGGACAAATGGACTCATTAGCAAATGTTTTTTTTGTTATGACATTTAAATAGTTTATACACACACTTTTATTACTATTATAAATTTAAGGCCTACTTAATTGTTTCATTCTGAGGAGATAAAAACTAGCAGGAGATATGTCAAATTCTCATAACTGAAACCCTTCAAAGGATTAAAAATCATTTGAAATGATTTTGCACCGTTGTATAGAAAATTCTTTAAGTGGAAAGTAATATAATGTGATTTTTTTAACATGAAGAAGTTAAAAGAATGGAGTATTTTAATATAATATAATATGGCTTTTAAGGTCATATAAAAGAAATAGCAGACTGATGTGCATGTTTTTGTACAGTATGTGAAGTGTGGCAAACAATTAACAAGTTCATGCCCTGAGGAACTTATAGTTAAAGCACAACAGGTACAACAAGCAAAGTACAAAAATACAACAAATATTCAATGGTGTAAATACATTATAGCCAAAATGATTTACAGAATACGTGGGTCTTTATAAATTGCAGAAGGAGGGCAGCTAGTGATGTTGGCATGCTAAACCCCTTGGGTACAATTCTGTCCACAATTACATGAATCCAACTCACTATAAAGTCATTTGAAGTTGCATCTGTGTAACCCAGATCAGAATCGGGCCCTGTGAAGTGCTGTCCCTTTAAATCTTTGAACATTGCTCCCACCCTAGTGCAAAACTTCTCTTTCATGTTAATTTCAGTTTTGCTATCAGAACCATAAAGTTGACCCTATGTTTCTATCAGCTCCCTCTGTGTCTATCTCCTTGTCTGATGGGTCTGAATATAACATTTGGCGACAGAGGATTTTTATCCCATGAGTGTCTAGTGATCCCATTGCCTGAACAAGAAGAAAAAGCAAGCAAATAATACTATAAAGCGGAAAAGTTCCCATAGAGGTACAAGGTGACATATTGCTGCTTTTGCTGCTGAGATGGCGTGAATCAACCAACTACAGAGTGGGAAATAGGCAATTAAAAACAGAACATAGGAATAGGCTGCTGCCTGGAGCGTCTGCAAACAAAGAAGTGAGGAGAAAGCAAGCAGCCATCTTAGTTGACCTGGTGCAAACAGGGAAACAGCTTAGCCTGCACTGTTTCTATAGCCAACAGAGGGAAACCAAGTACAGCCAAAGGAAAAGATTTGCAGTCTGCAGCATTGGTATGGATCCAGATGAGGGAGGTCAAGCACAGATAGTGCAATAACAGATTTCCTGTGGCAGAGAAAATGTCAACATGGTGTGAAGTCCAACAGGAGAGAAGAGTAATGGCAAATTCTGGGAGCAACGTTGGTGAATTTGACAAAAACTGCAAAGCATGGGTGATGTATCATGAATGTTTTGAGCAATTTGTAACACACAACACCATTCTAGATGGACAATGAGTTTCAACCTTGTTGACAATGATGGGTCCGAAAGCATATTGACTGCTGCATGATCTATTGTCACCTATGTGCCCAGAACTGCCATGTAAGCTGCAATTACTGCAGCAATTCAGAATCATTTGTCTCCTACCCCAAGTCAGAACAATATTGGTTCCAGCAGCGACATCAGGGAAGTGGAGAGTTGGTAGCACAGTTTGTTGCAGCTCTAAGGAAATTGTCAGAGTACTGTCATTTGGACAAACATTAAGTGATGCCCTGTGTGACCAATTGGTCTCTGGATTATGCAATGACAGGTTCAGAAGAAGTTTATTGACTGTATCAGTGCTTACGTTCAATAAGACAGTTGAAGTAGCAGTTAAAATGGAAACTGCAGGGAAGGATTCTCTGGAATTTAGTGTGAACCAAGAAGTTAATCTCGTGAATTGGTGAGACAGAGGACCATTGGTACATAAGTAATTGCCATGTGGTCATTGGTACAAACTACACACGCTCAGAAGGATTGCTGGGCATATTGCTATGACTTGTATCAGAGTTCAACAACCAGCAACACAGAACCTACGCACCTAGGAAAGGACGGCAGTTGGGAATTCATAATATGGAAAAAGATAGGAGCTCTAGGGACACTGACCAAGATCTAGCACTACATGTGTTATCAGAAGCTAGATTCAGAGACCGCATCTGGGTCACACCTTTGATCGAAGGAGTTCTTGCAAGAATGGAGCTTAATACTGGAACTGCCATCTCACTGATTTCTGCATCTACCTATCACCAGACTTTGTCACAAGCTCCTCTGGAAGAAACCTCCACAGTTTTGAAGATTTATACTGGGGAAAAGTTAGTCCCAAAAGAGATACTCCAGGTAAAAATTCAATTAGATGGACAGTCAGTTGTTTTACCCTCATATATGATTGAAGGGGAATATCCACTGTTATTTGGCAGATCTTGGCTTGAGAAGTTCAAGGTGAACTGGACTGAGATCAAAACAATCATGAAAGCACCTCAGAATCTTAAAAAATACTGGATAGATACTCCAAAGTTTTTGAAAAAAGAGCTGATCAACGTGTAGGTGAAACTCACTGTTAAGTCTGACAGCCAGCCAAACTACTGCAAGCTCAGTGTTGTGCCTTATGCTCATAAGCCTCTAGTGGAAGCTGATTTGGACCATTTAGTGAACATTGGAGTCTTGTCATTGGTTCCACACAGTGAGTGGGCTACAACACTTGTAGCAGTGCTCAAGAAGGATGGTTCTGTTCAAATTTACGGAGATTTCAAAGTGAATCTGAATCCAGTTTTATGTGCAGATGTGTTCACTATCTTGTACTGAACATTTGTGTGTAACTCTTAGTGAATCAAAATTAGTGAATCAGTAAATTCACTCTTAGTGAATCAGTAAATTGGATTTGCTCAATGCACACCTGCAAATGGAGATGATCTGGCATCTCACAAATATCTCAGTCAACATACAAAAAGGCTTATTTTGTTATAACAGAGTGCCTTTTGGTATCACACTAGCACCTATCCTGTTCCAGAAAGTTAGGGATGAGATCCTGAAGGGATTGAATGGAATTCAGTGCTATTTGGACCACATACTTGTTCCAGAAAAGGATCAAGAGGATCACCTTCAAAGTTATGTTCATTCTGAGGATTACTTAACAATTTCGGTAAATTTCTGCCTAATCTGGCAACAGCATTGGAACCCTTACTTGAACAGTTATAAGCAAAGAAAACATGGAAATGGACTAACGAGTGTGAGTGTGTATTTAAAAGAAGCAAAGAATCTGCTGATGTCAGCCAAAGTTGTTATAGACTTTGATGCTTTGCTACCATTCTAGACCTGTGGCTCTTCCCCCCTGTTTTATGCCTATTTGTATATAGTTTATGGAGTCCATATTAGGTTAAGATGGAGTCTGCCTCAGCAGTACTGACAGGGTCAAAAGGTCAGCCAAGGCACTGAGCGGTCTAGGTGAGCAGTTGAAGTCAGATCTGCCTGGCAACAGCTACTGACCAATAAGGGCCCTAGAGTGGAACTAGCGTGCCGTGTGCATCCTAGTGGAATGCTGAGTGCAAAGGTTAGGTGCCGTGTGCATCATCCGAGAGGGTGGTGTGCAAAGCCTCCAGAGGCGGGAAAATACCATCTTCCTATTGGCTCTTGCCACACCAGCCGAGCCTATAAAGGTTCCACGCACCCGACAGCCGAGGCTGTCCATTTCAGAGACAGAGTGGTGGGTGGTTCATTCAATCTGGTTATACGGGTAGGCTCGACTGAGACGAGGACGAGAAGTAGACGCTGTCGAGGACGAGAAGCAGATGACGGCAGACGTGGACGAGAAGCAGACGTGTAACAACTGACAATCGGAGATCAACGCCTGGAGGCGAAGCTTGACAGTGAGCGAGGCATTTAAGCTCAGAGACCATTAGGGGTTGACCAAGGGTTATGTTTATTGGTTTGGGGTCCTGGGGTTCATCCCCGGTGTATGTTCTGACCCCTGTGTTTATGTTTGATTTGTCACCCAATAAATTGTCACAAGTGTTTTGGAAGGAACCCTCTCTTGCTCTTATGTGCTGTTGATAGATGCGCAGGGAAAAAGATCCCTCTACCTGTAAGGTGCCCAGCATTACAACTTATACCATTGCAATCAACTTGTGATGCTTCACCTTATGGGGTGGGTGCAATTCTTTCTCACATTTTTCCTAATGACATGGAGAAACCAGTTGCCTTTACAACATGAACACTTACTAAGCCTGAGAAGAACTATGCACAAATAGAGGGAGACGCTCTCAGCATTATCTTTGGAATCTGGAAATCCCAGACCTATCTGTATGTCAGAATTTTACCTTGCTGATGGATCATCACCCATTACTTTCAATTTTTGGACAGAAACATGGAATTCTGTCATTAATTGCTGTTCATATGCAATGATGGGCATTACTACTTTCAGCTTTTTCCTATACTATTCAGTGCTGTAAAGGGACTCAGCAGGGCAATACTGATGGGCTGTCATGCCTGCTATGTCCAAGCTCTCATCAACTCAAAGAAACTTCAGATGAAGTGTTCTATCTCAACTTGATGGATAGGTTACCCATCACTAGCACAGACATCAAAGAAATTGCTAAGAATGATATGCTCGCTCTTGTGAAGGGAGTGGTACTACAGGTTACAGAGTTGGATCATATGAATCCCAGTTTACACAATTATAGTCAAGTCAACATGAATTATCCGTGAATCACAGTTGCATGGGGAATGAGAGTGATCATTCCAAAATTACATCAATCTAAATTTTGGAAACTCTTCACAAAGGTCATTTTGGTATTATACAGATGAAGGCTAGAGCCTGAAGGCATATCTGGTGACTGGGGGTCAACAAAGATATTGAGAGGACTATGTGTCAGCAAATTCAGTATGATCCTGGCCCAGCTTGTCTACACCCGTGGACATGGCCTCTGACTCCTTGGACACTTATTCACTTTGCCAGACTTCTAGAATATTATATGATTTTGGTCATAGTCAATGTCCATTCAAAATGGCCAGAAGGTTTCAGAATGACATCTACTACAGCTACCAAGACGACTGGACATCTTTGTATCTTGTTTAGCCAATTTGGTTTACTGTTACAGTTGGTGAGGGACAATGGACCTCAGTTATGTTCTGAAGAATTTCAGAGACTCCTAGCTTTAGATGGAATTCAGCACATGCACTCTGTTCCATACCATCCTGGTACACTTAAGCATGTCTTAAGAGCTAACAAGTCTATTTTGAGTTTTCAGCAGAAAATGGACAATTTCTTGTTTGTTTGCAGGAACACTCCACATGCTACTACCCAGGAGTCATCTACCACTCTTCTCTCGAAGTGATCTTTGTGTACCTGTTGGGACTTGTTACATCCTGATATTGCCACACATTTAGCCAAATCTCCAGATATGCAAACTGAGTGATGATGTGAGATTTGTCATCATTCTTTTCATGTCAGAGACTTAGTGTGGACTTGCAACTACAGTTCTGGAGTGAAATGGGTATCTGGAGAATTTGTAAAATGTGTGGAACTTGTTTTGTTTGAGGTAAAACTATCTGATGGTATTTTTATGGACATGACATGATATATAGAACAGTTGCTGTCTTGACTAGTACTGCAGTCCAGGGATGTTCCAGTTGTACACCTGAACTTATAAATTGTTTAGTTAGTGAGTTGCTATTCCAAGGCAGAATGATCCCTTGAAATTTAAGAGTATGTAGTAATCCACCACAATTTTTAGTTAGATTATACAGTGTCTCATGTTAGCCATGTAAATGATAATGTATATGTGTTTATAAAGTTTTTTAAAATAGGGTAGAGGAATGTGATGTGCTGTCCCTTTAAATATTTGAGCACTCCCCGCTCCCCACTGCAAGTCTCACTTTCATATTAGTTTCATTTTGTTGTCAGAAAAATAAAGTGAGAGCAATGTTTCTATCAGCTCCCTCTGTGTCTATGTTCTCCTCTGCTGAGTCCAAATATAACAGGCATCTTCTAGGCAACAAACACCAAAAGGGCTAAAGTAGCATGTGTAGCTATACGGAAGTTGGGAGCTCTATGCAAGAGATTGCAGTCCATATATGGCCCAAGGAATTCTACAACAGAGCTTCAGTTGCCTAGTTTCTAATAAGGCACTGTGGCCCATGGGAACCTCAGATCCCAACATGCAGTGCTCATCTGTGGTCTGGGAAGTCAGGTGGCTGCAGTCTACTTCATTTTGTCTGTCTGACTCCTGGGGACCTTAGTTAGGCACAGATATAGCAACACAATTCAATCTCAGGGCTTTGAGAGAGAGTAGAGATTGATAATGCCTATTGAAAGAGAAAGCTCTTGGGACGATTTTAAGATCCAAGGTGGGGGATTCTCTACAAAAGGGAATTGTTGTTTCAGAATTATATTTTGTTTACGTTGTACAGCGCTGCCCTACAATTCATAAGAACCCGCCTACTACGCACATTGAGCAGGGAACCTAGAATACGAGTCAGTTTCTGCTTGAAATTTTACTTGCCAGTGATCCCATTTACTGTACATCAGCACAAATCAGCTATGTTTATAGCTATAAAGAGAACAAATTATACATCATTGCTCTGACATGCTCAACAGATTACCATTACAATTAGAATTTTGTTTGTAGGTGATCTCAGAAATAATGAATCCAAATCTAACACTGCTAGTTTCCTCCTGGCACTCAGTACATCTGGCAAGGATTGATTGCAATCAGCCATAGTAGTATCAGGGCATAGTTACATAATGTCATATAGCTGAAGTGGTAATAGCGATGGGGGATTAGTGTAGGGAATCTGATGACAGCGATCCTTCCCCTATATCTGTCTATATGTGTCTCTGTACCAAAAGAAAGCCAACACTGTAAAGGGAAATGAAAGGAGAAGCAGTGAAATTCATGTTGCCCTGCTTTCTGTGCTAATATTGCTTTTCATTGGATCATTGGGTTTTGCCTTCAAGTGCCATTAGAAACCCCTCTTGAAAATGTGCAGCTCCACAGAACATGCATTTTTCTATGGCCCACAACAGACATATCACAGAGAAGCATTTATGATATTCAGTCAAATTCCCTTTTGAAATAGTAATACTCTCATCAGAAATCTTTCCTTTAGGCAGAATGTATGTAAAGTAACGTCTTGACTAATTGGAATGTATTTCTGAATGTTATGCCATCCCAGTGTGGCCAGGCTAGAGTATTATACTAGGAGCAGAAGGACGTGCTAGCAGTTGTGTTAACTTTCCTATTCTAACACCAGGCTTTTCAAAGCTCACAATTTTCCAAAACTTTCCAAATTTGACTGAAATGTTCCACCTTTAGTCTCTGAATGAATGATTATTAATTATTTTTTTTAATTTAAACAAGAACAGTACATCTATGTATTAATACAAGGAGAATAATAAAACACATGCAGACAGAACCTCAGCTGGCATAAACAAGCACAGCTTCATTGACTTGGCCTATCATTATGTAGTATTATTAGGGTAAATGATGCTCCCTTGACTCTCACTCATTGTGATCATGCATCTGCTTGAGATCAAATCACATGTTAAGTTGAAAATAACCTTAAAAAGGAATATATTTTGCCAAAAGCTTTCTTGCTATATATATATATATATATATTTTAAAAAAGAATGCTAGCAAGAAATGCTGGGTTAGACTGTTGACATTTGGCAGCAAAATACTCACTACTGAGGAGAGAGACTTTTGAGACCCCTAGTTTTGTTTTAATGTTAACTGAAGGATATACCTTTGGAAATTGTATTTATTGCACGTGCAGTATACTGGCGTGTTTTGTAATGTTACTTTAGGATCAAAGGCTGCCATCCAGCCTCATGCTGAGTAGTACTTTGCTAAGTGAGTAACTCGAATGAAATAAATGAAATGACTCATGTAGTAAGGTACTACTCAGAAGGCGTCAGAGTGGCAGAATCAGGCCCTTAATATTCCAGTCCCTTAATGCAAATTGTTTTATGGACTCATATAAAAGTCCTCAAGAGGCTTAAACATCTGAAAAATACAGAAATGATGGCTACTCCGCTTTCCACATGGAGTACATAACAGAAATGGCCTATTCAGCAATGGACTAGTCAGCATTTTGCTACTTAAAAAAATTAAAAACAAGAATAGAGTGAAATCCTGCTTTCTTTGCTCATGTCAAGAGCCCCATTGAAGCCAGTGAGACTGTTTGCATGAGGAGGATTTGGCTCAGAGAGTATTTAATTTTTAAGTATGTAATAAATGATGCAATTTAAAAGTGTGTCTAAAACCAGTTTGTTACCTACAGCTGACTGCCCCAGGGTAATGGGCTTGGCTGCATCAAAGATCTCTGACCCACAGGGCTTGACATGAACTCCTTACTTACTTGTGTCTTTGTGATGGATATCTGGTTGCCAGTTCAGTTGTCTAAGCTACTTTCTTTTCCTACTCCTGCCTGAGAGAAATTGTTGGAAAGTCTCTTTATTATTTTTACTGAACAGTTACAAATACGGCTTTTGCCATCAATAGACCTGTGAAGCCCTGTTTGAATGCTACAAGGCCGTCTTTAGTCATTCCATACCAAAGTGATGCAATTATGCACTCTCCACCATGTCTGAAACAACTCTCTCTTTTAACCCATGTTACACAACTGAAAATGAATATGCATTCTATGCGTGAGCAGATGTAAAACTCCATCTTTTTTAAATTTAGATTTATGCTTAATTAAACTACTGTTAATTCAATATCTGTACCAGGCTAAGATGAAAAGGGAGAAAAATATCTGCAGGAACAAACTTGTCACAGGTCTTACAAATGAGCCACTTCTTATATTATTTCTTCAGAGAATGGTACCTCCAGAGAAAGAATAAAAATATGGTTTGGATTATATAATGAATGATATTGGCATGCGGAGTGCTCAATCAGGGCTGGGGGTATTGTGTTAGGCACTTTACAGACATGAACATACAAAGATTCAGTGCTCCAAGATCTTATTATCTAAGGCCCAAATCGTGGAAAGATTTACACACAGTTTGATTTTATGCATGTGAGTAGGGTCATTGAATGCACTGGGGTGAGCTCCTGGAAGGCTATGGGACTATTCACACACATAAAATTAATCACGTGTACAAGTCTTTGCAGGCCTGATCTTTCAGCTGGATCTGGTTGGGTAGACCAGACCCCTGCACTCTACAGAGCCCTACTGAGTGGGGTTCCATATGGGCACAGGTGCTGACCCAAGGTCATTTGTTTGCAGGGCCTTAGAAGACGAGTGATACAGAAAAGCTGGGGAAGAGGGATACAGTCAAATTCATATTCTCTCTCTTTATAGAAAGAAATATATTTATACACACACACATTTGGTTTTTTTTCATATACATGCAGACAGGGTTTTCAGCAGCACTTATCCTGAACTAAGAATACATTAGTGGAAATTGATTTCCATGTGTAATGACTCTTTTTAAAGGTTCCCCTTCCTCCCCCCGCCACCATCCTGCCTAAAGAAACCGAACAGCTTAGTAATGAACACAGTAGGAAGAAATTAAACTTGAGTGCAAAATGTGTTCTAAGTGAGCTGTTTATTTGGTTCCTTGAATTTCTTGTGATATTTAAAACACAGGGTGGGGAGGTAACTACTTGTCTCCAGTAAATGGATTATTCTTTTATGTTTTTCTAGCTTACTTTTCAGTCTTCCTGTCCTCTTAGTTTTCTAATGCTGGCCTGTAATACTTATGTGCTAGCACCACAGAAGCAACTACTGGACAAGGGAATAAATGGCTGCACCCCATGCTCATGATTACTGAAGGGAAGCTGGTGTGTTTTCAGAGTTGCCTATACTCATCCCTGTTCTAGCCTAATGATACTGTTGGGGATTATTGCTGCATATTGTGCAAGTTTACATTAAAAAATAAATTCCTGAGGCGCTTGTTACTGTTTGGGAAATAAACGGGGCCTGAAAATGTGCTTCTTTCTTCCCCACTTTTTCTTTTTATTAAGATCGTGGATAAATACAATGAAACTTGACAATGCACCATATGGTGCGTAAACATTAACTCACAATATAGTCCAATGTCACAAAGTTATATCCACAGACCAGTCAACAATCTCTCTTGGTACACATCAGTGAACTCATTTTACTCAAGATTTGAAGTCCTTCAAAATTATAGAATGCCCGCAGAATGAAGAACTCCTACAGAATGACAGAGGGAGTCCCATCATATAAATCCCAGCGGAATGCTTACAGGACCATAAACATACCAAGAAGGAAATTTACAAATAGTCAAAAGGTAAACATTTCCAACTGGAGTTATGTCAATGACTTACACCAGCTGAGGATCTACTCCAAAATTTTCACTAAATGAGAGGTAATTGACAAATTGATATGCTAAAATAAATAAAGGTGGGCTTTTCAAAAGCGCTCAGTGCTGGTCTAAATGCTTTCACTAAAGTTAACCTCAATGGGAGCAGAGTTAGGCCAATGCTGAGTATATCTGAAAATCCCATAAATATAAATATAATAATGCCTCTACTATTAAGGCTGTGCAAAACTTAAGAATAAATGTGAAATCAGTTGAATTCAGGTTTTGTGATGGATTCCTATAAACCTATATCCCAGATTTGCAAATCACCACCGAGACATTTTTGTGACCCTGAAGAGCTTTATAAATCTAGACTAAAGGTTTGTGTAAACTTTAAAGAGGACCCAACCAAGAATCTTGTCTCCGTTTACACTAATGGTGGCAAAATCACCGCCGCCAGATCCATCTTTCAGGATCGATTGAGGGGTCAGTGAGACCCGCTCAATCGATCAGGAAGTCGACTGAGTAAGTCCACCCCCTCAAGTAGTGTAGTGCTGAGCCAATGGGAACGCTGTTCTCGTTGACTCAGTGCAGTGTAAACAGCGAGCAGAAACAGTCGGTGTGAGTTATGCAAACTACTCTGTGTAGTTTGCGTAACTCCCGTTGACTGCCGCCGAATTTCCAGGTAAGTGTAAACCAGCCCTCCCATAGTGTGACCCTGCCACTAGCTTCCTGCAGCTGACCCAGGACCTCTTGTATGCTGCACTCTTCTGTGTGAGGAGAAATCTAGCAGCCTGTGAACTCCCTGCTTCCTTTTTCCTCTTAATATCTTTGGAGATCAGTCAGTTGGCCTGCTCCTTCATTTGCTGTGATCAATAGTAACTTGTTTTCTACATCCACAAACATCTTCTGGGTTTTGAGCAAGTGACTTACCTGGTCCTTTATTCAGCAGTGGTGAGATAAAAACAGCTTCAATTCCACAAATGGATAGTGCCTTGAATTAGGGATATCCCAGACTACACTGCATGGTAACTAGGATAACTGAAGCATTTCCCCTAGTTATCAGGAATTATATTCTGGATGCCTCAGGTTCCAGAATGTGGTATAGCTCCACCCAACAGTGAGAGATGGAGTCTTTCTTGTCCCACGGCTGCTGAATGGAGGGGTGAGCAGGCTGCCTGTTCCCCAGAAAGTGCTACAGAGATAGGGGGCTATACTTGTCAGTTTTTCTGAAAACAATAGATGTGGAGAGCAGGCTACCCGGTTGCCAGGAACAATATAAGGAGATTGGGGTAGGGTGTTCAGGATATGAATTCTTCCACAAGAAGAGATCAGAAAGAATGGAGAGACAGGGGCCTGCGGTCTATTGTAGGTAAGAAAACTTTTTAGTTTCATTACAGCACCATTGAGTTTTGCCAGTTAGCCTGATATTCCCAGTGGCTTTTTGGTGAGCATACGACACAAACTCAAAACTCCAGGTGAGAGTGAGAACTTATAGATTTGAAAAACACATGTTAATCCTAAAAGGTGGGTTTTACCAGATACTTTGTTTGCTTCTAAATCCAGCCCCAGGATAAATGTAACATTGTAAAAATTGACCCAAAGCCACCATTCCCCAGCAGCTGCAGGGTGAAGAGAAAGATGACCACCAGCAAGTCTTTTTTGCAAGCAACAAACACTTTCTAGCTATCTATCAAGATACATTTATTAAACATATTGTCATGAGCATGCATTTATTTTTTTAATTAAAACAGATCCACTTATTCGAAACACAAGTCTAGCCACCAAGCTCCAGGGTAGCTGCCTGGGTGGCTCTCAGTATTGCAAGATTTGGAAACCCTCAACCTAATTTAAATTTTGTTGGATCTGACATTTATACTGCAGGCCAACACTGACATCTCAATTATCTGGCCCTGAACTTGCTGATTGCCTCACCTCCAATACCGAGCATGAAGAAATACTATTAACCAGCAAGATGAAGAACATTTTGAGCCAACTTCAGGCTGCTGTCTATGAAATCAAACCAGTGAAAGAAATAGAGTCTTGCAGTATGTATAACTATCTGAGGTGCTACCTTGTTCTTATCTCCAAACTTCAAAGTGCCTCTGGGAATACAAAATATGAGTGCATGGCCCTCACAGCAATCTTTGAGGCGAAAAGAATAAAGGAAGAAGGAATAAAGACATACTGACCTCATTTGTCCCAGAACTGTTTGAATACAGCAAAAATAACGTTCCTAAACCATGAAAAAACAATCTCAGACTATTTTCACATCAGCCTCTAGATTTTGTCCCTCAAACCCAATTATTACACACTTCACAGGAAGTGTGTGTGAGGTATTATCTAATTGGCCTCCCTGAATGTGAAATACACTAATAATACACTTCAAGAAAAGGATGTCATTGTCCATTCTTATTGTCCTTCATAATTTAGTGTTGGGACTCCTTTCCCACCTTCTCAAACCACCCACAATATGCGTTATTCTTATAGCTGGCTTATTTTAAGGTCATGCATCTGGATTTCCTTATGGCACAGCATTCTTTAGTATTTATAGTAATAAATAATATAGACATTGACTTGGGCCTCCATCTTTTTCTGGAAAACTGAAGACCTTGCAGTTTATTATATGCGGGTCTTTCAGAAGAGACTGTGTGCTCGGAGGAGGAGTTTGCTACAGTATTCTAGGCCAACATTTCTCATCTCCCACACTGTTTGTAGTTTGGTGTGACCCAGTTGGTTGCTGCCCTCCATCTAACATATTGCTGCATTTAAATATGTCTATTTTTTAAAATAGCTTTAAAATCTACCAGGATGAAATATACTATCTACATGTAAATAATAATTATTATGATCATGACAGACTTGAGACACTTCAAGCCTTTAATTACTTCCTCGCCTTCTAATGTCTAGGACCTTGTATATACTAGGAATTCAGCCACTGATTACAATGTATCAGTGCAACCCCCATTGTGGACTTGAAAGTGGGGTGAGCTCAATGAGTACAAATAATGGCTTTCCTTATCTATACTTGGGATGTGCTCAATGCAGTTACCCCAATCGTTGGCTACCACTGGCTCACTTGAGAGTAGCCCAAGTACAGACAAGGCCTAAACCCCACATCTTTAGGTGTTTTCCTGCCATATAACATCCATGAAATAGCTGGAAGTCAGGCATGTCAGAAGAATCAAGGTTCCTGACTACAACTAAGCAAACACGGAGGAATGGATATCTTAAAATTTCTTCATGCTAAGGTGCAAATAACTCTTTCAAGATCCCTAGTATATGCTTAGGAATTCATATACGTCCTCAGGACTCCAAGTGCATAGTCAAAACATAGCTTGGCGAAGAAAATGCAGGAAGACTTAAAGAAAAGCAACACTAAAATACACTGGAGAGGAATATAATGAGTGAGGATAGCCACTGCAGCAAAAAGATGCTTCTTTTGAAGCTGCTAAATTTATGCTTTGTTCACTAATTTCTTCTTCCTTATGAGTTTGCCTTTTAAAAAATATTCTGCATGCCAGGGTTGTACTTTTAAGGAACATAGGAGTTCTCCTACCAGACCAAGTCACTGATCTGTTAAGTATGGTATCCTGCCTTTAAAAGTTGTCAATAACTGATGCTTAAAAGTAAGTGCTCTCTCTCAGCTCACAGCAAATGGTAGTTCAAAAATGAAAGACATTTTGACAAAAGATACTTGGATACAGATTAGCCAAGATTATTAGCGGCAAAGAGGATTATATCAAGAAATTGGAAGGCCAGTGCTTTCCCAGTGGAAATAAAATGAATTTCTAATTTGATCCAGATAGCAATCTACCAAAAGAAGATGTAAAGAATAAAGGGGTTTTTTTTGACTGGGGTGGCCAAACTTACTGAATCTCCGAGAACCCGCCTCCCCCTGGGAAGAATCATCTAGCCCCACCACCCTGCCACAGAGTAGAAGCTCTGAGCTCTCCACCCCAGTCTTGATATAGACATTTGGTTAGAGACCCTGGGAATAATGTACAGTGTAAGAACTGAAAGACTAGCATATGTAAAGTTGTAAATTCTGACTGCAAGATTGTTACTGAATGAAGCTTTACTTCCAGGTAATGATGAAGCATCAGCCTTGATGTCATTTTTTTGTTTGTTTGTTTGTTTTTGTGGCCTATTACTAAATAATTTGCTTCTGAAGTATCATTATCGGAATGGAGGATCCGTAACAGTGGAGATATGTACCAGTGATGGTCTTTCAGGAAAATGTTATGATATCGTTTTACATGTAATCAACATGTAATAATACTTTTAAAAATACAGTGTGCCTATGCAGTTGTGAAAAGCTGTAAGTGGTGGGAAAAAATTCTCATAGTCAGTTTATGCAC
Organism: Emydura macquarii macquarii; assembly: GCF_026122565.2. Lineage (NCBI taxonomy): Eukaryota > Metazoa > Chordata > Testudines > Chelidae > Emydura > Emydura macquarii. The sequence continues at coordinate 1,430,107 of NW_027132962.1, forward strand.
TGACATGAGTTTTGATTCCCATTTCTTAACTTGAAAATTATTTCGCCCATAGCATGGGCTCACTGAAATCCTGTGGCAATGAATTGGCAGATTGACAGTACACTGTATATTTCCTTCTGACCAGCCATTTAACTTAATCTTTTGGGATCAGGATAAAAAGAAGGGACTGATCAATTTTTATTACTTTGTACGTAATTTGATCCCTCGGTCTGGTCTCCACTAATAACATGATCCAATGCCCAGTGAAAATGAATGGAATTATTTTAGGATCATGTCCTAACTCTTCTTTGCAAACTAAATAGCCCTGATTTTTGCATCCTCTCATCATATGTAAACCCTATGATTCATTTCTAATCATCTTTACTCCTTTACACTAAAAACTTTACTGGCCATTTTCTTTAGTCTTTCCTCAGTCATTTTTGGGATTTCCTCTTTGGTTATATTGAATCCATATTTGTTGCAAGTTTTTATTGTATTGGTTTATGTGAGAACCAATCAGGATTAGCACAAAGAATGAATTAGGTTTGCCAAATGTGGTTAACATTTATGAGCCTAGACAAAAAACGAGCTTGTGCACTCTTTACCATGATGACTAATGATAATGAAGAAAAACTAATATTTTACTGGCCCTTCAGAAAAAATATTATTTCCCCAGGTGAATGAGTAAATAGAAGTTTGTTATTTGTAATGCTGTATTTTATGGTTAAGGCTGAAATGCAAGCCTGCAGTAGATCTGTGTACTGATTGCCCAAGAGGTTCCATTTTCACATGATAGCAATAGTTTGGTGATTTGGTAAATCAGCTCAACAGCATAATTATTCATAAATACCATTTTTTAGGATTATCACTTCATCTAAAGAGTCATACCACTAAGTGATTCTAGTGTATTTCTGACACATACAATGCTGTAATCGGTCTAACTTCACTGAGTTATCACAACAATCAACAAAATGACCATCTTACTGCAAAGATACAGCATTTATTCAGAAGGGTTTTCTACTTCTGCATATGCTAATTAATATCTTATTAAAGGCTGAGATAAAACTGCTAACCAGGCACTAATCCCCACAGCTATATGCAAGTAAGCCTACCTCTGTATTGCCTTTCAAACACCTGATATGCAAACACAAGGGGAAAAATACGTAAAACCCTTCTCGTGCTCTGTGTCAGATCATAGGTTCACATTGCACATATCCAGTGAAAACTGACCCTTTCTATTAAGTATAATCTATTTCCAATAAACAAAGTTTGATTGCAAGTGACTCAATCGTAATGTGCTTTACAACATCATAGGATACAATGAGGAATTCCTTTTTGCCATTCAGGTAAGATGTAAAACCGAGATCCTGCCTATTTGTGCTCTCTAAAGAATCCTTGCCATGTTCTGCAAGAGTAAAGATGTTAGCTCTGATGTCCTACATACTAATTTGGTTAATTATTCTGTCTGTTTAAACCCACCTGCAGTTTCAAATGATTATGATATAGTGTTTTTCTACATTGCCTAGCCTATACAGTTGTATAGTGTTGCTCTGCATTGTAAAATATCTACTTCATTTAACCCTAGTGCTGGGTGAAGTAATTCTTATACAGATAAGATCATGTTTTCAAAAAGGACTTCAAACTGGCCTCTGATTTTGTATCCTTGGGAAAAAATCTTGCTTGTCTTATTCATTTGTGTAGTCCAATTGACTTCAATAGGAATATTTGGATTAATAATGTCATCCAGGTTTGACCCACAGTCAATTGCAGTGTAAATTTGCAGTGGCAAATGACAGAATTTAAACATGTAACTACAAGTTACAAGTAACTTGCCAGAGGATGATGTGAAGGCCAAGACTATTGGGGTTCCAAAAAGCATTAGATAAGTTCATGGCAGATAGGTGCATCAATTGCTATTAGCCAAGATGGGCAGGGATTGCTGTTTGCCAGAAGCTGGGAATGGGTAATAGAACGGATCACTTGATGATTACCTATTCTGTTCGTTCCCTCTGAAGCACCTGACATCAGTCACGGTTGGAAGACAGGATACTGGGATAGATGGGCTATTAGTCTGACCCTTTATGGCTGTTTTTATGCACTTATGTTATGTTTTTAAGTTTTGCAGGAGTAAATGTCATTTGTAAATGAAGTTTAGAGAGTTAAATATCTAAATTCTATCACTTGGACCCACAATTAATTGTGCCAGCAGAATTGTGCCTATAAATGATTACAGGCACAGAACTGGGCATGCAGAGACTAAAGGCACATTTGAAAATTCGGTTCATATACTGTGTCAAACACTTTGAAATCCTTTGGGATGGAAGGTACAATATAAGTGCATAATATCTTCTGTCAAAAGTTTTGCTGTCCATCACCTACCCCTCTCCTACTCAAAACACTCTTTTTTCTTTCTGGCAACCTTTCAGAAAAAGGATTTACCTGTCACTCTTGGGCCATCAAGTAAAATACAATTTAAGGGAAAACTTTTTTTTTTTAAATGTCAGAATGCTCTCAGCTTGTATAAATATAAAGGTATCTATCGGGTTTCTTTTCTTAACTAACATCACTTTTAACATAAAAAGAACCAAATACGGAATATATGGTAAAGCACATGTACGTTTTGCCTAGCAAATATGATGTGCATGAATATACACAATCTGTAGACAAAGGGAAGGACAAATCCAACACATGTTGCTCACATACATAAGTACTTAAATAACCCCGATGCAAAGAACATATAAGGCAGAAAATATTAACACAATAGGCATTTCATATGTGTGATTAAGCGAAGAACCTCAGAAATGATTAAAGAGGGTTATTGCTGGTTTATGGGTAAATATTGAAGATAAAGAAATGAGACAGTGAATATGATTGACTCAGTTATTGTAAGCATCACTGAAAAGGGGTGTTTTTAAAGGGGATTTATGTAAGAAGAGTGGTGGCTTGCTACACTACAGATGGAGAGTGCTCCATTCCATAGATGAAGAAACCCAAGCATAAAGGGACTTAGGCCCTTAGCGTGGAAGTTGGGACAAGAATGTAGGTGTCCCTTACTTTTGTTCTGTGCTTAGCCCACAGCACCAAACTGCCTCTTGCACTACTGAGCTGCTCCAGAGTTTTTGTCAGAGACCATGCTGAATGTTCAGTTGGCCGAGAATGGGCCTGCAATAGTCATAGAGCCACCCATGGAAACTCAAGCCACATCAGCCCCACGACTGGTACAAACTGTCCTGAGGTTCTCCCCAGACTTTGTAGAGCTACGGGTTTCAGTTACTGCTCAGGGTAAAAGCTGCGGAGACGCTGAATAACTATGCTCTTTAGTAAAACTGACAGTGAAAAACCTTTCACTTCAAGAATCACTTTGATCTAGTGTCCATAATCAAGACTCCAGAGCCATGAGCTTATCAGACCTTAAAGTTCTTCCCTGAAACAACCAGACACTGTTTAATGTGTAGAGTGTGACCTGTTGGGAAGCTGAAGAGGTGGCCAAAACAGAGCAGCTGCACAGGACAGAGGAAGTAAGACTCTTTATCCTGTGTCCTGCAAGATGAAAGTGGCCAGGATACAAGATAAGAGCTACTCCCAGCAAGAGAAAACTGGGAATTTCCAGTTATAATCCTTAGCTAGCATGTATAATTTTTAAATATTTTTAATGTCCACTTAATGATTTCTACCATCTTTGTTAAAAAACAGTGCTGTTTTCCATTAATGAAAATCCACACACATCATGAATCTCACTGGGTGGACAGTTTAGTAATAGTTTATAAATAGTTTTCTACACTGCAGAAGCACTAAATTAAGATAAGAAAAGAAAGCATTATGAATTAGAAAAAAATAGACATCAAGGAGAATAAAACTTTTGATTTTTGTTGCAACAATCATTCAGTATTTTAAGAATAGATGTAGTGTCTGTCCAACATTTGGCATAACAGAGCTTCATTCATTGTAACTCTTCTTTCTCTTCAAATAAATACATATATTGTTATATATCCCTCACTTGTTTTGCCACAAGGCACATTTCAAAACAACATGTGCTGTTTCTGACACAATACCGTATCAATCTGATTAATATGGCATGTCCCAAAATAAATACTACACAGATATCTATTTAGAAGGATGCCTTTGATGCTGTGAACTACAGAAATCTTTAAAGTCAAAAGAAATAAAGGAGAAATTCTGTGTCATTGCAATCAAACTTAATCCATTGTAGAAGGCAGTGTTCTGTGGAAATGCAATCCTAATCTACTTCCAAGTATAAACATCAGCTAGACAGCTGAGACATGCGGATTAGTCCTTTGAACAAGAATTTTCTGAAAGAACAGACATAAATTTGTAGTACTTACTACCGTTTTATAAATCAACTTTTCAATTACATGTGTTTCACAAATCACGTAAGACTGTTTTAACGTATTTATCGTTCTTAAGCAATGTACAATTTTAAAATTAAGAACTAGGTTATATAAACTTTGAATAACAAATTATGAAATGATTCCTAAACCTTTTATATAGCTACCAATCCCTATGTTATGCTGCCTAATTTTTTTAAAAACAATATAGGGATTGGATCCATTTATTTTATTCAGTGAGAAGAAACAAACACATTATGAATACCACAGGAAAAACAATATTATCATATACCTTCCTTTTTCCTGAAAAATGTCACTTTTTTCTGTTGTCCTGTCACTTACTGCTGCAGTTCAGTTTATACATTGCCTGATTCTTGTGTACTTCAGTGTGTAGGATAGGCACCTCAGCAGCTCTTCCCTCTTTGTAACACAACATAGCTCTAAAGAAGACAGTTTCATTTGTATTTTAGAATCCAGCAACTTTCAGGCAGAAGCTATCATCAGAAACCAATCAGATTAGCCTTAGTCTGAAGATTTTCCCTCCCTCTCTGCTGAAGCACTAATATCTGAATGAATCTAGTAATCCATTAGGTGAGATATACAGAAGCCATTCACCAGGAAGATACTGATGGGTGGACAGTGGGAACAATAGCAAATATTTTATGTTGAGGTGGCTGGAAATGAATAATGCATGTGTTGGGAAAACGGTTGGCTCATTCTGGTGCAAAGAGGATGAAAAGGATGGGCCTTATTATTATTATTATTATTTTCAATCAAGTTAGCATTTCCAATTAAAATCATAATACACAAACCCAGAAGGCGTATTATGATGATTAAGCATTGTACAAACTACCCAGTGGGAACAAACGATCATTGTTATCGCCCCACATTCAAGAAAGTAGAAAATAGCCCAAACACAAAAAATACTCTGTGTATCTAAAGACACGCACACACCATATTGAAACCAAAAAACAAAAGTAAATGCTACAAATCCTTTTAATTATGATATTGATGAGAAATATCACTAAATAAATGCATCATTTTAGCTGAATTACCCTTTCAAATTTTTGTTAATTAAGTAATAGTCCCTGAGAAATCTGTCATTACCAGCAGTTAGAAACTGGTTTATTAAGTTGGCCTCAGGCAGTTAATGTGTGAACAAACTGGCCACTAATTGAAATAAGAACTAATTTCAGTGGGATTACTGCTTGTGTTTCTAAATGTCTGGCAGCATATTTTACTTTTTTAAACTTTTCCTTTTAGCTTGTATACCTAGAGCAGGGAGGGTCAGAAGAACCATTCCCTGGTGATATACCACAGAAAACACCAACAGTGAAGAGAGAGCAGATTTTTGTTAGCTTTGTACATTATTAAGTGTTCTTTGCTAAGGACAACAAAAAAGTTTACAGTCCTTATAAACAATGTGTCTGGTTCAAAGCCCAATGAAGTCAGGGGGAATCTTTCCACTAAATTCAATGGGCTTTGGATCAGACCCAGTGATTCCTTTTAAAATAAAGTCAGGGTTTGGTTTGTTTATTTCTCCCCCTTCCTGACCTCCATTCACACAATTGCTTATCCTTTGAAATATATATTCGTGTAGTGGGAAATCGTTTCTAGTATGTCGTGAATATAACTGAAATTTTTTCCTGTCAACTGTTTTCATAGTAGGTGGGATGTTATATGGTTACAACAATTACCAGTAATTGGTTAATGGATAATGTTAAAGTGGATAAGTTGTGGAAATTCATTCTGGAACAGTGAAATCTACTATGGGCTAGAATGTAAAATGATTTGCTCTACAAATATTTTTTTTCCTTTTGCTCCAGACCTGAATATAAGCAACAAGCAATAAAGAAAATCTACCCTTGTCACTGAATTTTAAAAACATCCACACGGCAATTTAAAAAGAACTGCCATTTCAGCTATTTCTTAAATAGCCTCTTTCCTTCGTAATCATGTAATATATTTCTTTCACCTTTTGATTATTACTTTGGTTTTTTAAATAAAGTTACATACTCATTTTGCAAGATTATGTTTAAAAATGCTTCTCAGAGATATTTTATCCTAACAGTTTCATTTGGATTGAATTAATGTGGAGTTTTGATTTGCTGAAAGAGAGCAAAAAGAAAGAAACAGAAAAAAAAGCTAGCCTGTACCCCAACCTCCAAACACACTTTTCTTCAATTCACATTCCCAAATCAATCTTACTGTCACCTTTATCTGTAATAACAGAATAATTCAGATAGCTCTAAAACATATATAGCAGCACTATAGTTATCTACTGGCCTAGATAGTCAAAATAGTTTTTCCCTCTCTTCACCAATTCAGTTTGTTTTCATTCCTTCAATCTCAGTTCTCACTTGTAGAAAATGTCTATACATGGATCTCCTTTTGTTTGGGCCCTGTATGGCTGCATGTCAGTCTGCACCGATAGGCAATGTCTTCCCTCTCAGTGGGAGCTTTCCAATAATTGCCAGAACAAATTAAACTAGGGCTTATCTGTTTCTTTCTCTTTTCATCTGGAAAATGGAGGGAACTGAGGAACAAGACCAATTTTAACTGGTGACAATACAGCGTAGAAATAGATTGGATACAGCCAACATGGAATCATGTTGTGGACAACAGTTGTAGGGCAGCTATTTTCGTGGGTGATGCGGTGTTGCACCATATGGACTCTGAAACACATCAATTCAACAAAGAATAAAAAAATCTTGAAGTGTTAAGAAGAACGTAGCCATTTAAAGCTGTGTAAGAATAAGCATGTCTTTCCTATTTTATGTAGCATGTCAGAAAAACAGACTGGACTGGAATAGGGCCAAGAATGATAGGCCTGGCATACCAAACTTTTTTGTTTTGGAATAGTAAACTTCCAAAAATGAAGATCAGAAAGGGTGAGGTTCCAGTACCCTTATGTGGGCACTCGTGCAAGAGAGGCCTCTGAACTTTATTGGGAGTGTTCTAGTCAGGAAGATCCTGAGTGCTGCAATCCAGCCTCAGAGACTACAACTCCCATGATGTCTTGGGGGAGAGAAAGATTTCCGCTGCCATGGGATGCAGGAGAGCATGGGGTGGTGGTGGGCTGTTGGCGCGGAGGGAGCTGAGATCCTGGTCAAGGAGCGGAGATTGCTTTGTGGAGCTCTGTCCAAGCTAGGAGCTGCTGCTAAACTGCTACTAGAAAGCCGAAGCTGCTGGGGCTTGGACCAAGCAGGGAGCCTCAGAGGCTCTTGGTAGGCTTCACTGCAGCCAGGGAAAAGACTGTTGCTGTGCCCAAAACTGGCCTGCAGTGAAGGCAGTGCGAGTAGCCGCCACCTTGCAGTGGAAGGGGGTTAGGCAAGAGACTTTAAAGGGTCTGAGAAGAGTTGGAGTGGTCTTATTGATTAACCAGGATCCAGGGTTACTGACCTCCAGTTATAACAACTCCTGTCTTCAGGGGGATTCTGCAGCTTGGAATGATCCCAAGGTAGAATTGCTCTGGCCCTTGTTGCCTTGGTTGGACTGCTTTACTGGACCAACAGAGTGCGGTCCCCAGCTTCAACCTCTTCAAGCACCTCCATGCAAGCAAGCACCTAGAGCTCTGAAATTCAGAGGAGTGCACACTCAGGGGTGGGGTAAATGGTGTCAGTGTAAATGTAAGTTGGTTAAGTTTCATTTGCTACTGTAAACTGCATTTATTAATTGATTTGTTGAAGTGCCTCCTGCTGATTTAAATTGCTTGTGACATTTTAATTAATCTCAACGTAATATCATGTTTTTCTAAGTTGTTAAGGCAAGGGGAGTTAACGCTAATCTAAGAGTATATTGGTTGTATATTTTTTATAATTGATCATTTTGATTTAGACCCTGTAACAGGGTCAGCACCTGGAGTGCACCTTCTCCAGGTCGGATGTGAGCCTGCGGTTTCTTAGTTCTTGGAATGGGGTCGGCACCCACCTCTTATGAGCACCCCCGGGTTGATGATTTCTTCGGTGGGTTTTCAGTGATTCTGCCCTCCAGCTGAGTCACACACATTGTCTGTAGCTGGAACAGAATGAACCCATTCTGGGGTATACAACCTTTATCTTCTCCCAGCCCTGGTATGGGGCCATACCCCCAGGGGTACCTCTCTGAAGACACTGTCTTCACACAGTCCAACAGAGCCCATTGTGGTACCCTCACTTGGTCTGGCTAGGTTCTGGGCTCAGTCTTTGCTTGCACTGAGCTGTCCGTGGTCCCACTGTTCTTTCAGCCAGCCAGGAACCAAGTCTTATCTCTTCCAGCTCCAGGCAGCTACTGACTGACTGTCTCTGCTGCTCCTTTTCATATGGTCCTCCTGGCCACTGACGGGTCATTCCTGCAGCCTCTCTGATTGGCTGCTTCCCCTGCAGCCACTGTCAGCCACTTGGAGGACTTCTCTTCTGATCCTCTCTGGGATGGGCCGTGGCAGGTCCTTGAGGTCTCTAGCAGGGGGCTCTGGGCCTAGTCCATCCCATCACAGACCCCCTTGCAAAGATTAACTCAGGTTTATTCCTGGAGGGTCTCAACACATGCCAGTGAGTGTGCACAGGACCCAGCCAGGTGAAGGCACTGCTAAAATTAATTTCCTTTATAATTAAAAGAACAGCAGCAGAAGGGTGGATAGAGGATTCCCACCTATCCAACATCATCATTGGGATACTCAGGATCTCCTTTACTGTAGACAAGATCAGGTACGCAGGCACACAAGTGAATGTTGCCTGCTCCCAAGTAACCCAGGAAGGAAAGTGGGGAGGAGGGGGAATTACAACTTACTTACACTGAATAGTGTCTTAAATGTCATGAAACACAGACTTAAATGTCTAAATGCTGCAGAAGCATGTGCTGGAATATCCTCTATGATAGAAGTTGAGTTGTGTGGATCTCAGAAATGCCAGCATTCTAAGGAAGGGATTAGAAGCCAGTAGGTAGGGGAGAGATATGTGATCGAATGAAGAGGAGCAGAAGGAGATTGGGACTGCCTGGGCAAGAAAACTGGAACTGAGAACCGGTGGGTCCAGATGAAGGAGATAATGTGGGAGGGGAATCTGATCTGATGAGGAACCGTAGTGCAGGAAGAGAACTGGGATTGGCTGGGTAAAAAGACTGGGATAGGAAGCCAGGGAGGGATTGGATGTAGAGCCCAAGGAGGAAGATGGAAATTGGGAGCCAATGGGAATGGGGAATGTGGGCAGCAGATGAGTGGGGGAACAGAAGGGTGAGACACAGCTTGAATGAGAAGCTGGGAGTGGGAGAAATGGGACTGGATGGGTGAGGACGCCAGGACTAGGAATGTCAGGAGACTGGAATGGGGAGTCCAGATGGATGAGAATAGAACTTGCTGGGTAAAGAGATTGGGACTGGGAGGAGAAGCCTGAGTAGTGGAGACTTGGACTGGCTAAGTGAGGAGAATGGGATGGGATAGGAGCCTGGGATGGAAGAATATTCTCTTAATATAGGGGTTTGTGTGTAGTATTAGATCTATCAAAGTCTTCAGCACAATTGACCATGTGGAACAGTTGATTCTCCCATGAGACCTACAGAACAGGTAGAGTTGCGTGTTTTGGCTTCGCTCATTCCTCACGTATAGATCTCCAAGGGTTGTGATAAGCAGCTGCTCATCCTTCCCAAGTGTTGCACTTTGTAGGTTCTCGTAGGGCTCCATCCTGTCTTCTCATTATTAGTTCCAACATCAGCAATGCACAGACAACAGTCATATCTTCTAAATCTAGGCCAGACTGTCCAATGCCTTTATGGTACCAGCTGGCTCAAACTCAAACCAGAAACGAGGAAGGTGATGCTTACTGGAAGAAGAAAGGAAGCACTTTTAGGAACTGGTTGGAAGTATGACCTCAGCAACTGCCCTCCATTTGTGAAGATGGTTCAAAGTCTTGGCATCTTTTTGGATTCAACACTACTCGTAGACACCTAAATAGCAATAGTAGTCAGTAGAGCTGACTGGAAATTTTCTGATGAAATGTTTCTGTCAGAAATGCTGATTCATCAAAATCAAAATGTCAAAGTCAAATTTTGGAATTCCTGTTTCATGGGAAATTTTGACATTTTTATTTTTGTTCTATTTTGGATTTTTTATTGTGGAACAAGAATTCCAGTTTACAGCCAGCTCTTGGAACCCCAAAAGCATTCTTCCATGTCTAGCTGGCTAAAAGACTACATCATTTCCCCCTGGGTTTAGACATAACAGTAAACCTTGCTTTTATTACTTTCAGGCTGGGCTAATGTAATATGCTCTACCTGGAGTAAACAAGACCGCATGAAAATTTCCACTAATTGAGCTTGCCTTCAAAGTTAAATAGGATATGCTCTGCCAAAGATGCCAGCCTCAACTGCCCACTTACCCAACAAGAATGTTGTTCTTTCTCCCTTGTCATCCTTTACTAGTGGAAAAAGCTACCTGTCAAAAATCTGTAAAGCCACTGCATTGTCCTCTTTCATATCTCTCCTCAAAATCCACCACTGCTACAATGAAAACAGGATGCTACAACCTAATAATGACTAAGCAGTTATCTAACTGTGATCACTAGTATTGACCAGCTAAGAATCGTGCACATCCAATTATATTTATTTGTTATCCCATCTTCTGTACCCCAGACTGACTTGCTTGTTTGTTTCACCCACCAGTTACATCTCTTTCTGTAAATTCTTTGGGCAGGAACTGTCATCTTGTATTAACAGAAATTAGCACTGTGGGGCCCAACCTATTTGTGATCTTTAGTCACTAGAACAATGTAAAATGTTAAATAGTAACAACCACCACTGTATTCTGGATCAATGTTAATGTTTTGGCCTTAATTCTTAAAACTTTCCATGTACTATAACTTAACTATTTTAGTTTGCCTCTACCTCTGCAATCCAACAGGCCTGATACAAAGCCCATCAAAGTCAATAAAATTTCTCCCGACTTCAAAGTGTTTTAAATCAGGTCCCAGGAAAGTTATACTACATTTCAACATTATTTTTGGAGGGTCTTCAACTGTGGAACTTGGAGATCAAGATAAGTCCAAGGCCTGGTCTATATTTACCGGCAAATTTGGCGGCAGTAGAGTAGAGTAGCTTGCATAACTTATGACGATTTCCTAACATCCGTTCTGTGTGCCTTCTCCACTATGCTGCACTGATAGGAAATGAGTACCTGTCGACGCAGTGCTATGCTTTTTGTGATTCTATTAGATCAACTTCTGGCTCGACTGAGCAGGTCTTCACTTCCACTCAATCGAACCAGATAAATTGATCTGATGGCGGTAAATTTGCCACTGTTAGTGTAGACATAGCCCAAGCCTCATTACCATTAAAACACAATAAAGATATGGCTATTCACTTGTGCCTTCTCCTAATAATGGCAGCAAACTGGAGTAACTATTTTTCATGAAAACAGAACTAATTAGGAAGGCAACAACATAGCACATAATGGGTAGGTCTCTTAAATAGAATTTGTGTTATTAAATTAGATGGAACCTGTATTCTTGTTGATATATAGATACTTGACAGAGACAAATACAAGTGATTGTTACAAATGTTTCCCTGGTGTAACTTCACAGAAGTCAACTGAGTTATATAAGGGATGAATTTGGCCCATTATGTTTTGCTCTTCAACAAAAAGAGCTGTTTATACATGTATTTATGCCCTTTGTTACTGTAGTGTCTCACAACCTTTAGTGCATTTAGCCTCCCAACACCCTTGTGATACTGCAAAGTACTATTATGTTCATGTTAGAGGTGAGGAGCTGAGGCACAGAGACACTAAGAGCTAGATTTTTAGTCACATAGGTGCCTAAAGATATAAACAGACAGCTAGTGGAATTTTCAGAAATACCTATGGGCCTTACTCCCATTGAAATCAAATACCTTTGAAAATCTGACCCTAAGTGACTTGACCCCTGGACAGTCTTTCCTCGCTATATAGTTTTCACATCAAGCAAAGGAGCCTCCATGGGATTTGAGCCAGTCCTGTAGAGATAATAATTCTGGCACTATAAACTGGAATTCTGCAGCGGCCACCCAGCCTACATGATATTAACTGCTGAATATTTTAGGATGATCATGATAATTAATAGAAATGAAATTTAGCTACAGCAAACAGTATGTGCAAACATTACTAAAAGAAATAGATATCTATTATTCTAAACAGACATTTGTTAAAAATCTATGGGAAAGTAAAGGTGTTATTATGAACACAAGAGGAATTTATATTGTCCCATTAATAAATTAGAAAACTACTGAGACCTATAGGGGGAAAATGTAAATTGAATATAAGGGATATAAAACCATTTTAGCCCTGGTGTAAGTAGGCATAACTGCCAAAATTCAGGGATGAATTTGGCTCACAGAGTATGTTATTTAATTTGCACATATGAAAAAAGTCCTATAAAATGTAATAGGTATGTAGCCAATAGGGTCCCATAGTCATTACATAGTGTATGATTGAAATTACTTTAAAACCATATAGAATTTAATACTGAATTATATCCTTTTCATACAATATTTAAGTCATCTGCAAGTATTTTATAGCATGGATATAATGCTCTATCAAATTTTGTAGGATAGTTTAAACATTACAGAGAATGTTTATAATTAAATTCAGTAGGAATTTTCCATAAAGGCAGATCTAGAACTTTGTACGTTATATGAAAATCAGAGTGAGGACCATCACTGTGAGGTGCTGGGTCATTCAGTTCCCACTAATTTCAACAGAAGACACAAAGCACCACACACAAGAAATATAATACCTCGCAGAATAGGGCCTTATGTCCCCTACATTATGGAATTCTGGAGTTCTACTCAAGGAATTTTGTTCAAATCTTTGCCCTGGGGTTGGGAGTGGTGGGGATTGCTCCCAATGGAACAGGATAGCAGTTTGGAGCCCTAGACTCCTGGATGTCTAAATACATACAGCTCCTAGAACACCTACTACTCATCACCACCATATGTACAACTGTACCAGTTCTCAGGCCCATAGCAGCACGGCTCTTGCTTGACTGCCATGGCCTAGCCTCTTATTGCTGATCCTGAACCTCCCTCTTAGAGAGGCAGAGATATTTCTTGCAGCAGAAGGGCTGTATTATTTTATAGGAGTAAAATTCCCACTGATTTCCAGAAGGATGGTGCTGTAGATTCGCTATTTCCCCTGGACCATCTCCCTTCTGAATATGGCCTATTCATCCAAATCTGCAGAGCCCCAAGAGCATGATGAAGAGGCCCCTCAGCAGCCTTTGTTACCTCAGGAAGGTATCAGTCCCCTTCTGCATGATTGACAGCTCTTTCCCACCGGGTTTGTTCCATGCTGCTTTGCTAGCATCTGTTGTGGCCTTTGCTTCCTCAGCAAAACCAGTGTCAAGATAAGAAAGAAGATCACATATGTGGATTTGTCTATATTGTGGTAATAATTTCTAGTCGAAGGGCATATCTCTGTGCTTCAAAAACAAACATGACAGTGTGCACACATGCACCACTCTCTCTTTTAAACATAGGCAAGTCGCAGAAGTCCTTATCCATAAGGAACAGTATTGGAAGCAAAGGTCTATATTCCGCAATCCTTCCTCAGTCTAAACTCCAATTGCATATGTTTTGCATGCAACTCTGAAGCTGTGATGGCCTTTGTTTTGTGTGTTCTGCATCTTGAACTGCTGCAGCCTGTTACAGATAAGACACTCCCCACACTACTCTCTCCTACAGACTTTAGTTTTGTTCTTTTAACTAATCTAAAACAAATCATTGAGAAAAAAACACTGTAAATGACTTTTCTTTTTGTATGGAAAAACATAACAAAAGATTAATAGATTCCAAGGCCAGAAGGGGCGATTGAAATTATCTAGTCTGACCTCTACATGACAGATAATTTCCCCAAAATAATTCCTTTTTTAATAAGACCAGATCTTTTAGAAAAACATCTAATCTTGATTTAAAAATGGTCTGTGATGGCGAATCCACCACTGCCTTTGGTAAATTGTTCCAATGGTTAATTACTCTCACTGTTAAAAATTGATGCCTTATTCCCTCTCAATTTACCTACCTTCCAGCCACTGGATCATGTTATATCTTTATCTGCTAGATTGAAGAGTCATTTATCAAATATTTGTTCCCTATGCATGTACTTATAGACTATGATCAAGCACCCTTTAACCTTCTCTTTGTTAAACCTTATAAATTGAGCTTCTTGAATCTATCACTTCAAGGCATGTTTTCCTATTCTTTAATTATTTTTGTGGCTTTTCTCTGAACAGTCTCCAATTTACCAACATCCTTCTTGAACTGTGGGCACCAGAACTGATCACAATATTCCAGCAACAGTTGCCAAATACTGAGGTAAAATAACGTCTCTACTCCTACTCAAGATTCCTCTGTTTATGAATCCAAGGATCACATTAGTCCTTTTGACCACTGGGAGAACTTATGTTCAGCTGATTATCAATCATAACGCCCAAATCTTTATCACAATCACTGCCTCCCAAGATAGAGTCCACAGTCATGTAGGTATGGCCTATATTCTTTGTTCCTATAAACTAGGGGTGTCCAAACTTATTGAACCCCCCCCCCAAGATCCTCTTCCCCGCTGGGCAGTAACCTCTAACCCTACCATGCTGCTGCAGGGCGGAAGCTCCAAGCTCCCTACACACGTCTGGTGGGCAGAGAATGGGAGAAGACACCGGGGGCTCTGTGAGCTACACTTTAACTGTAAAAGAGCCGCATGAAGCTCACGAGTCACAGTTTGGCCACTGCTGATGTATACTTACATTTAACCGTATTAAAACACAGAATTGTTGATCATTGGTGATTCTTGATTTACAAGTATGATTTGAGACCTGTCAATTAGCCAGTTTTTAATCCATTTAATGCATGCCATGTTAATTCGGTATAATTCTAGTCTTTGTAATCAAAATGTTGTGTGGTACCAAGTCAAATGCTTTATAGAAGTCTAGGTATATTACATCATCACTTTATCAACCAAACTTGTAATCTTAATAAAAAATATGAAGTTAGTTTGACAGGATCGATTTGCCATATGCCCATGTTGATTGGCATTAATTCTTTAATTCTTTTATTAATTGAGTACTGTATCAGCCACTCTGTAGCCCTGAATAAAGATCTGCAAAATTGAGTGCTAACTATTGCACGGACTTCAACATAATGTGTTCTCAAGTTTTCCCAGGGGTGGTTAAAAACAAATTTTTGGCCATGATTTACAAATGTAATTAGTAATTTTGCATGCCGGACTTGAGGTCAGGATCTGATTTTTCAGAGGATGAGAGCTCAGCACTTTCTGAAAAATCAGGCTCACTGAAGGAATCTCAAGTTGGGCACCTAAGAACCATGACACCATGAATCACAAGTCACTTTTAAAAACTAGGCTAATATATCTGTCTAGTTTCCTGCAATAGTAGTAAATAGCAGCAGAAAAAATAATGAGTTACTTTTACCCAGCTGCTGAATGAGAAGTAAGAAGGGGTGAGGGATAAGCAGCTCAGCTCTTGGTAAGCTATGTTAGATTGTTGGAATTTTTTTTTAGCTCAGTGGGATCTGGACACAAATCATTTGTAACTGCAGCTAACTGCAATTTATTGAGAGTCGCAGTGCTGGCTTGGAGCCAAGTTAGTAAAAGAGCCTTACTGTTATTATCTCTACAGGACTGGACTTTATGTGGAATCTGGGGCATTGCTGCTTTGACAATCTCAAACACTGACATTTTCCCTTTATTTTTGTGTGGACATACTCATGCTAACATCTCAAACAAAAAGCAGTTGTTTTGGAATACAACACACGAAAAACTAGATTATTTTCCAAATTAATTAGAGAAAACAATGAAGTCAAATCTTAAGCTTGTGAAATATTAAGAAAGGTCCTTTGACCTTAAAAAGTTTGTTATAACTTGTGAATCATCAATAAGCAATTATGTTTCTTAAACAGCCCACAATTAAACTATTTGTCTAAAAAGAGGCCTGCAGTTTTAGATCATTTTTAAATGCTTCTGGAGGAAGCTAAACACAATTCATAGTAGCTTAGGTAAATGAGAAATGAATTATGAAAAAAAATTAGCAAAGTGAAAGCTTTAAAAAGTTTTATCTCCTTGTTCTTCTAAACATACGAGAAGTCAGCAAAACCACAATGGCAAATCCATTCTAAAAAGATTTACAATCACAAACCTGCTGTTCCAAACTAGTGCTATGACCCCGTTGCTCTCTGTTTCAAGTCATCCTCTTTGATCACATATGGGCTAGTTACAGTCTAATGGGCAAATTCTCATTTTGAAGATGAGTATTTCTAGAGTCTAATAGACTCAGTTTCTAGGTTTCCTGCTAAAAATCTCATTTAAGTCAACAGAAGTTGAAGTCATGCAAACAAAGGAAGGATTGGCGTCTAGGGTCAAATTCTACCATTATTTATATTCAGGAAACTCCATTGACTTCAGTGGGATTTCTTCATGGGTTTAAATGAGGCAGACTTTTGGCAGTAGGTTTAATTTGGATTACACAGGTCAAATCGGAAAATTCATCCCTTGTCTTCTCATAATAATTGCACAGTGCCTAAGGTAGAAAAGAAACAAACACTTTACAGAAACATAGCTGTATTATAATCTTATGCAAATATGAAGCTAAGGTTAAGTTTTAAAGAGATCACAGACAATAGCTTTGAATCTCTGTTAGTGAAGAAAATGCAGAGTCACTATCTGTCCTGTCTCACTCTGCCAATAGGAAGAATTGGCAGACCTTCTCCCAACTGGAGAACTCCTTTCAGGGCCACAGCAACATAGGATTGGTCATACGGGGTTAAGTCCATTGGTTTGTCTAGTCCACTGCCTTAAGCTGTGAGCTCTTCCAAAAGAAGGGAAAAACATCTAGTGAGTTAAGCAGTGGTACATAGGGAAAGGGGGGAAAATCCTTTCCTGACCCCTTAGGTGATCAGTCAAATACCCTAAAGGTTAAGAATAAATTAGCCCTTTTATTATATCTTAATTTGGGTAGATACAGGCCATGGTAGCCCCACCTCTTCCCATCTCTGCTCCACCCTTTCCCCGAGGCCCCCCCACTGCCTGCTGCATTGCTCATTTTGCTCCCCGGTGTTCAGGGTTGCTTGGGTGCCAGGGGGTCAGCTGGGGTTCAGGGCTGTGCCAGTAGGCCGGCCAGCAGGAGCAGGGGAGAGGAGTATAGGGGCTAGTCTCCCTGAGGGGAGGTGCACACGCCACCCATGGAAATGTTGTTACTGATCATAGTGTTATTCCAAATGATAGCTGCATTTGGGTTCTGCTTTATATATATATATAAAAATAAAATGTCCAAGAGGCTTGGCTTTCATAAATTAGGCATCCTATCACCTGTCAAATTGTTAAAGGCGTCTTTCCATATTTATTGGTATGTAAACAGAAAACAGGTCCTAAGCCGGTGCTTTTGAAGGTGTTTATCTTACGTATGCACAGAGTCCAGAGTAATGGTAACATATTTCAAATGCTGTTTTAGCTGTTAAATTTTTCCTTCTGTAATGTTCTAACCATTTTTTCTCCTGATTAAACAAACCCACAGCAACCAGGTAGAAATGTTCCTCCTTCTAAATATATTCTCATAGTGATGCCATCTTGTAGTATGATTCTTATCAGCTTTCAAAAGCTAATGAAGGTCAGGCTGGGCCAGTACTTGGATGAGAGATTTCCAAAGAACACCTGTGTGCTACAAAAATTTTTGCTGATGGTGGTGCTCTTCCTTTTGAATAAGACATGAAGTTGAAGTCCTGATTACATGTGGCTATTAAAAGATGCAGAAACCCTTTTTAGAAGAGCAGGGGTATTTTCATTAGTGTCCTGGCCAAATTCCAATGCTGGTAATTACATTTGGAAAGTACTGTGTAAATTTGCAGTACTATATGCATGATTTTTACTGCCTAGCCTGTCTAAATTCCCCTTGTGGTTTTAATTGTGTATGGTATTCCTCTTCAGTTCCTGTCCTAAATCGATTTAGTGTGTTTGCATATATGATTTCACAGCTGCTGCATTTTATTCCAGATGTAAGTGGAATTCAGTGATGAGTGAAGTAACTCTTGTTTATACAAAATCTATAAAGTACTTGAAGATTAATGGCATGTTATAAAAATTAATTAATTATCATCAGTATTATCACACATACTGATATGTTTTCTTCATACTATAACAGATCTAGCTGAGATGTAGGCACATTAAAGAATGGCTATTTTTCCATTTATATTTGCCACAGAACTAAGTGAATTTTGCCAAAGAGATGAAGCAGAATCAGATTTAATGTAAAATCCCTTTATTACATGGAGATGATTCTGGAGAAGAGATGAACAGAGAGTTCACAAAATATGCCCAGTATCAAGCTGATAGCACATTGTGAGGTCATTGCATGAGATTCTGCATAGTACAAATCCAGCCAATAAGACACACTACAACTGGTAGGACAAGAGTGCTTGAAATCTCTACTGAACCCACAGCTTCTTAACAGAGTGTTCACAACTTGTCTTTAGGCTGTCAAGTTTCATTAACTACTAGCACCAGCAAAAATGGTGACTAGCATATTTTTGTAGCTAAATATTTTTGGTTTTACAAGGCTTCATTGGCTCTAAATATAAAAATCCTTGCACATTTGCATGATGCTATCAGAAACCAGCAGTAATGTTTAATGGCTCTGTTAGATGGAACCGCACACTTAGGAGTTATCTTGGTATAACTATAGAAAAAAATACATTAAGAAATAAAGCTGTTAATTCAAAATCAGAAGGCAACTTGGAAATGGAGCGAGCTGTGTATCTTTAAGTAAGGATATACAAATTCACAGAAACAATAATCATCCTAAATAGCAGCAGCAATAAAAAGGTACTGGTGTTAAATTATTATGAATGATAGTTTTTTAAAAATTTCTGCCACCAGATGCCATTAACAGGAAATGATTGTATGACAGTGTTGTAATTCATTTGACTTACTAACACAACTGAGGATCATGTAAGGAGCTGAACAGGACATGCACAACAAGAGCAGAACCAACATTTCCAAAGTCGAGTGCTGTAACTCAGGCACTTGAATTCATGTTTATGCACCTAAATGAGTGGTGTGATTTTTTCAAAGGTGCTGAACACCAACAGTTCCCACTGAAGCTGATGAAAGCTGTTGGCATTCAGCCCATCTGAAAATCATGCCACTTTATTTAGGCATCAAAATCTGTGCGAACTTCCGCACCAGTAAATGATTCCGCTAGGATATTTATTTCACCTCTCCTCTGCTGTGATTCAAGTTCTAGTGACAGTACCCCATATGCTACATGCCATTCAATGAGAGTCAAAAACTCTCCCAATCAGTTGAATGTATTCAGGGGCTAGAGTCTTGCTAGGAGAAAGAGGGGCCTGTAGTGCACGGAGGAAAGGAGAGAGTAAATACTGCTGGAGAAAAAAAGTGGGGAAGGAGGTCACAAGAAGGGTTAGAAGAGTGAAAGCAAAGAACCTGTCAGAAGGAAGAACAGACAAGGTCAGCATTTTTGTATGCATTTTGGTTCTATCTTCACAGGCAAAAAGGTTGTGGTTTTCAGTTATTTTGGCTCAATCACGTTAGCTTAATATATCTGAAAAGCCCCATTACAATGCAGGTGAACCTGTCTGAAGCTGCATTAGCTGGCCACCACGTAGCCTGCGAGTATCCTATTGGGAATTGGCATACTCTGTTAAGTAGAAAAATATGGACATTGATTTGAACAAGGCCCAAGGCCGGCTCCAGCCTGATCATCCCTGTTCTCCACCCCCAAGGAGACTCTAACCCCTGCCTCACCATCTTTTCACCATGGCAGGCTCCTGCCCTGGGTTCTCCAACTCTCCCAAGCAGGCTGTACCACACTCCTCCCCTTGCTCCAGATAGGTTCCAGACCTTGGCTCCCAGTTTCTCTCCCTAAGGTGAAGCTCCCGCAGCTGCCCCTCATCTCCCAAGCGACAAACACCCCTCACCAGGTAGCATCTCACACTTATAAACTCTTAAGGGCAGGGACTGTCATCTACTATATGGGTGCACACAGAGTCAGTGCTAGGCATAAGCAGACAAAGCAATTGCTTAAGGAGCTGAGTAGTTCAAGGCTGGGGCCTCTATTAATTATTAGCATGTGTTGTGTGTGTGTGGGTGGGCAAAATATTCCTGCTTAGGGCCCCCAATAGGCTAGCAGTGCCTCTGCATGTACAGTGTCTCACATAATGGGACCCCCTGATCCTGATCCTGATCAGAGCCTGTGTGTGTTACCAGAATACAAATAAATAACACCAGTTGTCACACAGGGGTATATGAGCTGCTGCAGTATTTCCCTTTACTTGGTGTAGATGATAACTGCTGTATCTTTGCTCTTCCTGTGTAGTACCATCAGTGACCTTTTCAAGGGTGACAGCTACATGAAACAGTTTGAACTACTACCCCGGTAAAAGATCCTTTTCTAAAACTCCACAGACATTCTCCCATCAGATGCTCTTTTCTAGCATCTTCATTTCCATTTTAAACCATATTAACAATCTGCTGAGTTGGAGAATCAGGTGAAAAAATAAGAATTTGACACTTTCCGTGCTGCTACCGAGGGTCCTGTGCTACAAGGTGCTGAGCACTTTCCACTCCCATTGTAATCAGTGGAGCTGACTGAATGGGTTGAGGGTCTTCCACCTCTCATAGGATCTGCCTATTATATTGCAACTTCCCTCACAACGATGGGGGAAAGGTCATGCAAAGTGCCTGATAAATGCAGTATAAAGAAACCACTTACAGAAATCCTGATTAAATGTTGCCATTTTGTCACTTGCAATAATGGCACCTTCTGGTCCACAAAACACTACTTTTTAATTCATCAGACACCAAAGAGCAACAGATAAACAAAGAGAGTTGGGCAGGAGGTGGGTTGGGGGGGAGTGGGAGAATATCGGGGGGAGAGGAGACAGAGACAGACTGACAGACAAAAGGAAAAAAAAGTAAAGCAGCTTACAATGTTGTTTTCTTTTCCTGCGGCTGGCAGGTTCTCTCCTCACAGATGTACAAGTCAGTATTCGACAGGAAAAGAAATATGCTCCCCAAACAGGAACAGAATTTGGGCTTAATTATATCTGTATGCTTTTGTAGGAAATCACTGAGGTGATGGACCACATGTATTATCTTCATGAAATTCTTCTGTATTATTACCATCCTGGATTAAGGTCAAGCCTGGGTAGACCTAAACCCTATTCATCCAAAAGACAGATCCCAAATCAATATGCCTTTTCTGTTCTCCTGTGTTTTCAGCATGATAGAGTAAAAAAGTGGTTAGAGAAAGGGAATGCACGCCACAATGCCTACACAAACCAGCACATGATGTGAAATGGAATTTGGAAGCATTTTTGTACTGGGCATCTTTTGAAGTCTGTCACTGAAAGTAACACAGCAGCAACAACTACAATTGATCACAGATATCAATATTCATCTTTTCAGGAAAAAGTAACCCCATATCATTATAAACAACTATCCCTTAAAACCTAATGCCATGAAATTCAAATGTAACATCCTCAGAAGCTCTAAGGAGGCTCAGTCTGTATTGGTTTCTCTTTGTAATTTGCTCATGCCTACATATTAGTAGCCATACTTTTCACCCTGTTGCATTTGTCCAACTCCATTGACTCCAGTGCACACAGGTGCAATGGTGATAGGTACCATATAAATTAAATTACATACAATCGAATACAGTAGAAATATTCAAGCTACAATAAAGTAAATAAAATGAATAAATAAAATAACAACAAAATCTGACTGATACTAGAACTTGAACCTCAACTTTCTTAACATTTTGACCAGTCAATTGTCAGAACAAACAGAGGAGGAGGGATGGAAGGAGACTTGATAGGACTCTTACCCAAATAGAAAAATAAAAATAGTTATTTGGGAAGAACATCGGAAATGTTGAGGCTAATACCTGGCGCTCCTCAGCATCCTATTCTTTTCTTATATTTTCACCTCCAGTTTTACCCCAGTTATCTTTGATAAGCCACCCTCGTCTCTTTAATTAAGATGTTGGCAGGTATACTTTGCTTCAATTTATTCCACAGGCTTTGTTATAATCTCTTTTTACAATTTTCTATTCTTGAGGAGTGGAAAAATTATTTAATAAATCCTTGTGAAGAGGACTGTCTGGCTGTCTCTCATAATTATGTTGGATGTCCCTGTGAATCTATGCAGAATGGAAACATCACTCAAACATGCTGTCTTCTAACAAACTAATACAAGTCATCTGGATCTAGAGTCAGACACCCTTACTGAACAGCATGCTGGTCCATAAGCAGATCCACTGAAGTCAAAGGTACAAGAGCTTGAAGTCACTGGGACGATGTCTGGAGAATAGTGCTACGCAGCTGGGGTAAGAAGATCAGAATCTGGGCACTAACAATAGAGCATATTCAGTGGAAAGTCTGAAAAAATAAACTTTAGGCTAAGATCACACCAAGTGAACCTACTCATCAAGCACCAAATTGTGTCCAGTATGCTCATGTTAAGTAGCATCTTCATTAATAGCTCCACTGATTTCAGTGGGACTACTTGTACAATAAGATACTCCTCAACATGAATAAGTGCATCAGAAACTGGCCCCAAGTGGAGAGAAGTCCCCTGATCACTAGAATGGGTCTAACAGTATCCAGTGACCTGGGTATTCAACTGATTTCTATGTTTTTCCTTGAATAATTTATTCAACAAACACTTTTTTCTGCTATTTTACCAGCTCTGTCAGTCAGAAATTGTACAGTATGTCCCAACTATTGTCAAAAAATAGCAAACCAGCCCACAATATCAGCATATCTTGGGCACAATGTACAATATGATGAAGGGTACCAGGCCCCAATGCTATCATTTTTAGTGCTTTTTGTATCTGCTATTGATACAATGGACACACATTAGATTTGAATCCCTCCACCACAAACACACCTTTTCCCACTATTTGATCAAAATGTCCAGCAGGTATTTTTCTTTAAATTTAAATCTGCTGCATTTTCCCTCTCCCATAATTTGCTCCTGTTTATAGAATGCTCATTAGTAGCCTGGCTTATCTTTGCAAACTCACTGGAAGTCATATTTTGTGCATTCAGACAGAAATGGGTGCAGGGAGTCTAGCTGCAGGTTAGAAACACAGATATTGTTAAGGAAGCAGGTCTGTTGTCTCATCACCCAGTAACGGTCTCAATATAGAAATACCTGCTTTTATCAGGAGCTCTGAACCTGTTGTGCTTTAATTAAATCCAACAAAGGCATACCTGGGCTCAACAGGCTTGTATTTTAGATGCTAAGGTAAGAAGGTAGAGCATTATCCCATTCTGTGCATGAAAATAAGGATTCAGGAATGAACTGCATAATTAAGAACTGAAAGGGAAAAAATGCAATTCAATTAAACCTGACAGAATAATACAAGGAATCAATGGCTTTATGTGGTGTTTAATGACGATACTGTTTTCATTTAATTATTCATGAGTCATAAGTGGATTTGCCTTGATTTAACTGTATTCCTTACAGAGTAAACCAAGGCATGCAATTTGCAGCAACAGCATCTGTTAAAAGAAGCTTATTTTAGATGATCATAACTTGATCCTGAGGAATGAAATCAACCTTTTCCCAAATCCAACGTACTAGCTTGTTTAACTTTGATATTCTTGACTGAAAAAGGTGAAGAATAACATCAAAGATGTTTTTTTCTTTACTGGCTTGGAAAGAAAGTCAAATGGATTTGTGGGAATGCATCTTGTGATCTGAGTCCAAAAATGATCTGTTTCACTTTTAACATTTTTGGATTGTGCGGTAAATGCATGATTAGTCTGCCTCTGTAAAAGGCAATGACTGAACAAAATGTGTCAATGGTGCATTTCCTTTTTATGGCCCATTAGGAAAAAAAGTCATATGGAGTAGAAGCAAATATATTTTTAAACTGAGAGGGAAGAAAAGAGGCCGGGGAAAGAAACAAAAGGAACTGTAAAACAGGAATTGTCACAACACTGATATCTATCTGTAGGTGTTTTCTAGGCAATACAGCTGTTTCTGAGTACCCTACCCAATGTTCTACTCTGTGCTTAGGACTTAGATGAAGGTGGTTTGGCCGGGGTCTGTTTGTGCTGGGAGATTTTAACAGAATGGTATGTGGGTAGAGATTTTGGGAGATGATGTGTTGCAGAGGATTTTGACAAATGGGAAAAGTTTGGGTCTCTGACTGTGTTCTGTTCTTCTACAGCCAATTTCCCCCCATAAGTTCTCTTCCCTCTTGTTCTCCCCTCTCGCCACAACAGCTTGTTTTTGACACTCCCTCTTTACCTTAATGGTAAAAATTCAGGACCTAGCCAAGTTCATGATGCGTAGAGCTGGCTAGGAATTTTTCATCAATTTTTTTTTTTTGTCGTCAAAAAATGGTGATTTGTCAAAGCTAAAACTTTTTGCAGGGAAGGATTGGCTTCAACAAATTTATCAACACATTTTTTTAAAAAAAGTTTCCAAATTCTTGAAACATCCCATTTCAACATTTTCAAAACAAGAGTACAGTTTTCCAGTTTGAAATGACTTGTCATTTAGAAATTTAAGGTAATTAGAGTAAAAAAAATAAAATAAAACAATGGTCAAAATCAAAATGTTTTGATTTATAAGAACTTTTCTCCCCTCAGATTTTTAGTTCATGAATATATTTGAGATTTCCATTTTCTGTCCTTATTCGTGATTGGAAAATTTTCCAAAACCTTTAACAGAATGGGAAAACTATTACTTACTCAGCTGTAACAATGGGCTATGATGGTGCCACAATTTTATGGTGACTCTGAAGTCTGGGTTCTGCAAATCCTGGTGTGCTCCAGAACACAAATTCTGGAGCGCCACAAACTTCATAGTGAACACAACTGAATTTTCAGAAGGGAGGCAGGCACAGTGTAGCCAAGCACAGAAACAACTGATCCCTGAATTAAATAGTAAGGTTGGGGAGATGTCTGGAACCCCCTAAATCCATGCCATTATCTGTACTAGAGAGAAAGGGTTCCAAATACTATTCTCCTGGACCACAGCATGCAGTGACAGCTCTCCATGATTATTTGATGCTGTCTCTCTCTACTACTCATGGGCCATTGGCTGGCATACAGAGGTTGATATTTCAGGAACAGAGGTAATGATTTGACTATTACTCATTTGCTAATCTGCAGTCCGAGATAGTTGACCCAGATGGGACACCCCCTACTGTCCAAGCCATCAAAAGTAATAGATCCTGGCTGCAGAACAAGGTCGGAGATATTTTCTTTTGAACATGTTTGAATGATTAAGTAATATAGCAGACATTTTTGTAGATTGTATTGCGTTAAATGCACAGCTATGTGAGTTTTTTCTTTTGCATTTTTGTAAACAGACAGGAGATTGGAAAACCACAGAGATATGCTTGGAACAAAGATTAGATTCACCTTGCATATACAATATTACTGTCCTCTGCTTACAAGAAGATATACTAAGTAAGATCATGTTGCAAAATCCTGATTATAATCAGATAGCTGCAATATGTTAGCTTCAATTTAGGCATGTGGGAGTATGAAAGGAGAAATGCTTTCACATGGAAGAAAGCTAACAGCATTGTTGTGCTTGTAGTAATAGTAATGAATCTGCAGATAAGTGAGAAAAATACCAATTTATTTTATTAAAAGTAAAAGATTCAGCTAAACTAAGTTTGATTAAACTCCACAAACAGGATGGGAAGGAAAAAAAGCAGCTGTCTCGTTCCATAAAAAATTCCATCAGTACCAAAGCTCTCCAATGTGATATCTAGTTTCGAACAACAAAGCATCAGGGCACACTAGAAGTGAGCTAAAATTTAAGGTCTGGATCTGAATTTCCCCAAATTTTAGATTATAATTTAGCAATTTGCCCTGAAAAAGTGGCAGTGCATAGTTTTGCTTGACACACGGGAGCAGACGAGGGAACAAATTTTGACTTTGACAGGCACAATTCCTGTCCTGCTCCCTTCTTTGCTATAGGTTGGGATTATGCTATTTAACCCTTCTTGTGCTTGGGCAGCTATTACCACTCCTTGCCCATTTCCAAACATTCCCTACTGGCTCACAGAGGGGTATATCGGGTGAGCAGCCCCAACTCTCCTCCTCATTACTTGATTCAGAATTTGATCAGAGCTGAACAGGGAAGCATGCGGGAGTGCGGGGGGCAAGTATAGACTGTAAGAATCTCCAGGATTTTCAAAGAGACCTAAAGGAATTAGTTAGGTGCCCAATTCCCATTGAAAATCAAAGGGATTGAGTGCTCTAGGGCTTGGCTACATGAGAAAGTTGTACAGCTTTAACCAATGCCATAGTTAAAGTGGTACAAACTCTTGCCTTGCCCCCCTTTAGTGTGTAAGCAGTGGTATCAGTAGAATGATGCTTTATAGCAGCATATATATTCCCATATTGGAATTGGAAGAGAACTATATTGGTACAAGCATATTTGAACTGATGTAACTACATCCACACCACACTAGGATTCCTATAAATATGATTATTTCTATAAAGCATCGCACCTCTAACTGACATATTTACATCACTAAAACTTTTAAGTCAGCCAAGGCTTATCTCCTTTACTAAGCCTTTGAAAATCTCAGCCTTAGCCACTTGTGAATTTCAGTGAGAGGTAAGGAGGGTGAGGTTGGAGGGTGTTTGGTTTGGTTCACTATAGAAGAGTTAATAGGAAAATTCAGATCTGGAAATTCTAAAAATTTTGGTATATATCTACTTTTGAAAACTTTGGCCTAAATTATTTTTAATTATTAAATTTCTACACATATATTTGTATTACAGCATCACTGTCTATCTTGAGAAAAACTGTTTCAGTATTTTCATTTCTTATGCATTTTTATTAATTACTGTTACATTAATGACAAAAAAAACAAAAAAAAAAAACCTTTTCATGACTGGATAAAAGCAGTCACTTAATGAGTCAAAAAGTTTTTATTGTTTATCTCCTCAGAGATCCATAATCATCATCTTTGGAAAGGAGTTAGCCAGTCAGATCACATAAGCCAATGAGAACCTCTCCAATGATTGCTGCTGACTTCTGCAAAAAGTGTAAAAGTAGAATCTAGCTAATTTGCAATTTCTGCAAATCCATCGGCCACCTAATTTCATGCCCACAACAAAGGTGGTCTCTTTGTCACTTCTTAGCAAAGATAATAGCAAAATATTTTGATGAATCCTTCTGTTATTAGGACTTCAATACATAACAATAATTGGTATCTAACTAGTTATAATTACAAATAATTGACGCTAAATTATACTTCGCAAATAAATGAACAAAGCACATTATGTGATGAATTATCCTAGCTTCTTTGTATTGGTCACATACTAATTTATAAAATTCAGTAATTCACAGTGGGTCTCAGTTCTTAATGCAAATTAACAAGGGTGCCTTTCATTTATATAGAACCAGATTATAAGGCTTAACGGGACCACTGTGATCATCTAGTCTGACCTCTTGTATAACACAGGTCATAAAACTTCCCTGAACTGATTCCTGTTTGATCTAGAGCATATATTTTAGATTAACATTAAGTCTTGATTTTAAAATTGCAAGTGATAGAGAATCCACCACAACCCTTGGTAAATTGTTCCAGTGAGTTACTACCCTCACTGTTAAAAATTTGCACATTATTTACAATCTGAATTTGTCTAGCTTTACCTTCCAGCTATGGGATCTTGTTAGAGCTGTGTTTGCTAGATTGAAGAACCCATTATCAAATTTTTGTTCCTGGGTAGACACTGAAAAACTGATCAGTTCACTTCTTAATCTTCTCTTGGTTAAGATAAACAGATGGAGTTCATGGAGTCTATCACTATAAGGCATGTTTTCCAATCCTTTAATCATTCTTGCTACAATAATCATATAGGTACTGCCAAGCCAGATCAGAGCAATGATCCATTTGGCTTAGTATCCTGCTAGTGCCCAGTGCCAGACGCTTCAGAGGAAGAAGCAAGAAACCTATTGGACAATTATGGTATAACTTGGCTATAGGGAAAGTTTCTTCCTAACCTAACCTCATCTGTTAATGATTGGTTTATACCCTGAAGGATTTGACTATATGTCCTTTATATTTTAAATCCTATCCAGTGTATCCACATAAATGTCCAACCCTTTTTTTGAATTTTACTAAACCTCAATGATATCTAGTGGCAAGGGTTCCACACAAGTTAATTGTACTTTTGTGTAAAAAAAATATCTCCTTTTAGCAGTTTTTAAATTTGTTGGCTTTTCAATTTCACTGAGTGTCCTCTTGTTCCTGTATTATGAGACAGGGTAATTAGAAGCTGTGGAGCTACCATCTCTATAGCATACGTTATTTAATATATTTTCTATGTTTCCTATTATTTGTCTTGTCTCCAAACTACACAGTCACAATCTTTTTTCAATTTCTCTTTGTGCCTCTAATCATTTTCACCACCTGTCCCTGAATCCTATCTGATGGACCCAATAAGATATGCAAGCCTCTTTCTGATTGGAATGATGAAAGCAAATATACATTTTTTATGTACTTTTAACTTCTATCTCCCTATTGGAATGTTAGCTTCATTGGGAAGTTTTATACTCAAGAAGACATTCAGAACATATGAAATGACATATGCTGGGTATACTGACGTATTCTTTATATAAACATTAGCTGTATTGACCAGCGAATTAAATATTGATCCTTGGTCAACATTTAACTCTCAGTTCTATAAAACCTGATATTTACAAAAAATTAATTCATTACTGCCATATTACTATTTTCTATTACAGGTATTGACATATGTATATTTGGCCATTTATAAGTGTGAAGAAACAAAAAAAATTGGTTCAAAATACTTTATCCTCTCATTCAAAATCAGCTTCAATTTAAATACATTTTTTAAAAAAAATCAAACCATTATGGGCCAGATTCTGCTCAACTTCTACGTACGAGCATAAGGTGGCAGAAGTCTGCACTTGCCTAGCTCATGTGTCAGGCAGAATTCCTGTCCCTATTCCCTTGTGGTTGCCTAATAGGGGAAGGGAGGTGGTATGAGCAGGACCCATGGCTAGCACTGAATTTTAAAAAAATTGGCAAATAGTGAATTTGCTGAAGATGTATGGGGGAGGAGGGACATTGAAACTATTTGAAAATTCAGGTCAAATTTAGCTAATAAATAGTTTTGTTAAAAAAATAAGATGTTTTTTGGGGGAAAATCCAAGTGTTTTGTTTCGGCCATTTCAAAATGAAAATGTTTTGTTTGAACTTTTTGTTTTTAAATGAAATGACATTTCAAAATATATCTAATTTTTAAAAAGAAGGGAGTGGAAAAAATAACATTCCAGAAGAAAGAAAACAAAAACCTGGAAACCTATTTCCCCTCCCCCCCATTTTATCAAGAAAAGCTGAAAATTCAGTTTTAGTTTGAGCCTAACCATTAGGGTTTTTGTTTTATGTGTGGGGAAGGAGAGGGATTCAGTCTTTTTGATGCAGCTCCCAAAGCAAAAAAAAACAATTATTTGTTCAGCTCTACCCATGACTCCATGCCTCTTCCCACAAACTAGCCAATGGAGCTGGTTGACTATGCAATGAATAGGAAGCTGTATCCATTAAAGGGATGTAGTTGTGGCAGTATGACACTGTGCACCTGGCAGGTCAGGAAGCTCTCTACAAGGCAGTTTCCAGTGCTCCCTCTGGGGCAATGTGGTTCTGTACCTTCCCCAATGCAGGGTTGGGTCTACAAGATATACACAAGCCCTGTATTGTGATGTAGCCACTCCTGACATTTTAAAAAGTATTTCAATGGCAGTGTTACTGATTGTAAAAACAAAAAAATGAGCAGCTGTTCACACTCATTTTCTGCTCTCAGCACCTTTTGTCACATATTACAGCATATAATTACAGCATATAAAATCATGCACTATTTTAGAGCCTTTCTTGATGTATTATGGGTAGAGTTAAACACAGAGTTCCAATCTTATCTATGGATTGCCTTGCATTTGTGTGTTTATGTTGGATTCTTTGTGCTATATGAATTTATTCTTTATTCTTACAAGTACTATTCAAAAGAAGAAAGAAAGATCTATTATGGGAATACATGGACATTGAAATAATAGTTCAAAACAGCTCATTCATTATGCATTTCATAAATATATATTGCAATTCCAGGCAGGCAATTTTTAACATGTATATTGTTTACCTAACTTTAGTAGCTCTTTTGGAGCATAATGTTTTTCTGTGAGAAATGTGGACCTCATCATGCAGCTGATCCGGATTTTGAACTCATGCTGAAGTCAGTTTGAGTACCGTGTATGGAGAGGCCAAGCGATCAAACCTTCAAGGGTTTTGACAGTTTTTCAGATATGTTTTATATATCTGATACATGTTTGGATAGTCCTTCAGAATCATTATAGATCTGATCCAGCAAAGCACATGCTTAAATTTAAAAATGTGAGTAGTACCACTGAAGTCAATGTTTAAAGTTAAGCATGCATTTCAGTGTTTGCTGGCCTGAGGCCTATGTGGATCTTCAAGAGGATACCTTGTAAAACAACCAGACCTGTCAAGTCTATGCCTTTTTGCAACAGAATATTGCCTTTTGGTGTTTTCTACAGAAATACTGGGATTTACTGTTTTTGTCTGGTGCCAGGCTCTGGGCATTTAATATAAAAGCAGAGAGTGATTTGTGTGGGAAGATAAACAGCCTTGGCACTAAAATGTTTCAAAGCAATATTCTGTTTCCTCAGCTTCTCTCAGGGCCTTATCACAATCTCCACAGCAGTGCCTGCAAAGGAACAGACAACTCTGCATGATTCCTGTCATGGAGATTCCTCTGTACATTCCCACTGGGTTTTACCATTCTTTTCCCCTACAGAGAGAGCTTTGGGTCTGGCAACAAAACCCCATGCATTCTAATCACAGAACTCCCTCTGGCTGCTGCCTTTGGGGCCCCCTTAGAGGCGGAGTTCTTCACTACAGAGGGGGCTCCTTGGGAAATGTATATTATGCTTTGCCCAAGCCCACTCCTGCCAACCTACCTATCCCCATGGCTCAACCTCTGCATATCCACACATGGATCTGCAGGGTCCAACTCACAGACAGGAACATTGCTGCAGAAGTGGTTGACCATCCACTTTTAGCATAAGAAAGGGAACATCCATGCCTAGTTGGCTAGCTGTGTGTGTGGACCCTTAGGTCATGCTCAGACCCTCGTAATTTAGATTATCAAAATCCTGATTGCTCAGACTCCATCATTGTGCCAGATTCTGCTTCTCTTGCACACACACACACAGTAGTGTTTTATTCAGTGGGTAGCCCTATTACCTGTCATAGTAAATTACTACTCAACAGTGTTAGAATCAGGCCTTATATTAGGAGTTGTCATATAGGTACTTGTTTCACTCAGATAGCTCACCTTTATAGAACTTGTCACTATGAAAAAGAAAAGAAAATATACTGTATAATATGACATGGAAATTTACTCTCTCAATTTATATATATAATGCCCACATAAACACTCCATGCTCTCGACAAATCATCATCCAAGGCAAATCCCAAAGGGATGTTGCATCCTGGCAGATTGAGCACCACTCTGGTCACTCTCTAGCTGGGTCCTCAAAATGGTCTGACTAGATGTTCAGTCTATGTGCATGCAATCATCTCCTCCATCCTGTTTTTTTCCCCACAGTATAACTTTGTTTCTTATTTTATTCTTTTAATGCTTTGTGTCTGAGTTTATGCAAATGTATGAAAATTTTCATCCCACTGCTTTTTTTTTTTTTTAAATAGCGGGTCTTGGCAGGAATATATGACCTATCATTTAATAATGTGAAGGCATTACAATAATAATACAGATGTGTATTAAATGATTCTGAAATGAGAGCAGCTAGCATGTTCGCGCATTGGCCAACATTCAAACATTAAGAACTCAGCAATTTTAATTATAAATGAGCAAAAAAAAAAAAAAAAAGCTGCATTCGCATCATTAACTAACAGACTGCAATACATCCTTTTAAAGAACAAAGCTATTTCAGAATTATGGGAGTATTTAAAAGTATTCAAAACTTTAAATTTTTATAATGGTTCTCCTTTTAAAGTGAATTGAGTGCTCAAGAAAAGTACAAGATCTGCAGCACTGGAAACAAGAGACCTCTGCTTATTCACATACAAAAGTATGGATGGCATGGACAACAGCAGAACTAGCTTCCCCACTCTGCTGTATAAATGCGTCTAGGCCTTAAGCTGCGGAGATCATCATAACAACTCAATTCTCTGCCTATCTGCTAGGATTGCCAAGCAGAGGGCACCCATTGTGATAGTGGGGGTTTCTGGGTGGCTGTTGTTTTGTTCTTGTTTTTCAACTCTGACAATTAAAAGAAATGGCAACATGTTTTTTTAAAAACAAAAACAAAAAAACCGAACGCTACTCTGTCTATCTAGGCCTTTATATTATGTTCATCTCCATGGCATATGTCAATGTCTAGCCTTGCTTAAATATAGCCAAGTTATGAACAGCTGTAAATGTGAATTTCTTTTCAAATTGCTTACATACTATGAACTCTAAAAGTGCCAGCAAAGGATATTAATATTCCCAGGACAACTTCTAAAACACAACCAGGCCAGCACATAGTTTAAAATAAATTGACTGAACATTTAAACCTGTTTAATTTTGGAATCAGTTCCATGTTGAATAATCTACAAGTTGAAACTGCTGAAGCATAAAATGTGTTTGAAACTGAACAAGTTTAAATATTGAATCAATTCTGACACAAATGTGTTAGCATATTAAGGCATTAAAAGTGAATCCAATTTAAATATTAAGCTGATGAAGAAAGAGCTGTGCTAGGAAAAAAGATTAAGAATGACCACTAAAACTACCGCAGACTCAAATGCTAAAAAATCCCAGAGTTTGTTATTTAATCCTAGTGGGGCAACTAAAGGAAAAAGAAAAAGCCTGTAAGCATCAATATGGTGTTGTCTGGCACAGAGTGGTGGTGGGTGAATTGTCTTATTATTCAAATTTTATTGATTTTTCATCCAATTCCAAATACCACCCTACAGGTATCCCTTCCTCCAAGAGGCCTGAGCTTCCCCTTACTTTTATCTTTTTTGTGGAGATGGGGGAAAGGTCCACTGGCCTGGTTCTCCCTCCACACAGACTATTTTCAGGGAGCCGTTAGCTGTGAATCCATGCCATGCACCCTCTGAGTATACTCAGTTCCAGGGGATTAAAGGGCCAGTAGAAGAGGCAAAGGTAGGACCAAAGGAGTCTTTTCGGATACTGCTGCTGCTAATAAGGTTGTGGGTGTGGGTTGCTCACCCTCTCCACTAGATGCTGCCGTTGGATAGGGAAGTGGACCTACCAGCTGTCCTGTCCCTCCTCAAGAACAGCAAAATGTGGCGAGATATAGGTTATCTGGACATCCTCTGAATACACCAGGAAATGGGGAACTGAGGAGTTGCGGGCGTGGGGGGGTGGAGGAGGAAATAGTAGCGTA
Organism: Emydura macquarii macquarii; assembly: GCF_026122565.2. Taxonomy (NCBI): domain Eukaryota; kingdom Metazoa; phylum Chordata; order Testudines; family Chelidae; genus Emydura; species Emydura macquarii. The sequence continues at coordinate 1,463,896 of NW_027132962.1, forward strand.
CCAAGCCTCTTCCCTACTAAATAACTGAAGGTAAGGGAGAAGAGCAAATCTTTGCAAGAGGGCCTCTTGTCAGAGCCATTTTTAAGCCCTCATAGGGTTTGAGACTTCCAGAGATGGAATTCCCATTGCCCTGACCACCATGGAAACCAATGAATGTGGAGGTGTTCTCTCTAGAATCTCCCTCCTGAGGACCAAAGAAGGATGTGTCTGGAGTCTCCTCCCTTTTTTCTACTGAGGCCAGGGAAATGAGTTACTGGAGAGACTCTTCACTCCCTCTCTTCAAGAGGACCAGGGAGGAAGGAGGTTGAGGATTTTCTGTTTCCTCCCCAATGGAGATGGCGCTGACTGCGGCTCTCCCCACAAGAGGGGACTCCCCTGCTCCTGCTCCATGAAAATTAAGTGATGTGAAAGGAAGGATGGTATATTTTTTCTTCATCAGGACAACAGGCAGTTTGTCTTTTTCTCCCTGTTGAGGATAGGGGCAGGGAGTAGGCAAGGACCGTTCTGTCTCTTCCCCTCACAAAGTCTGGTTGCAGGTTTGAGATAGAGTGAGTAACACATTATTGCTCCCACCTTAGTGCTGCTGCTGGTTCAATAACTTGAATATCAGCCTAAAGTTTTCACCCGAATTTAGGAAAATATTGCCAGTATTTAAAGTAAATACTTGGGTTCACTCAGTGCCAGCTCAGAAAGCCGTACCTATTTGGCTCTGTGTGGTGTTTTGAAAATCCAAATAGTTAACATATTTTCCTATTTTTACCCTTTGAGTTGGATGTGAAATGTAATTTACTGGTACTCCCCAATGGCAGTAGATGAACTCCTAAAGCCTAAGACCTAATCTGTGACCCTGGCAACACGCAGGCCCAGGTCAAGTTTTGCAAACCAGTTTCCATCCTGCCTCAATATTAATTTGAGGATCAGAAGGAAAACTGTATTGCTTCAACATTCAAACTGTGATACTGTCCCTCTCTTCACTCTGCTACAAAGACAGCCAGGACTAGAGTGTTGCAGGGAAGGATAGTGATAAATGGGCTACTGTGTAGCATGCATGCTTTTAGGAAAACATGCATGCTTCCAGTGCTGACCAGAGAATGACAATTCCATTTCATAACAATTTGAGGGTTTGAAATTTATTTTCATTTTGCACTAGAACAAAAACAACACCTTTTGAATGCTGTTGTGAAATAGAATTGTGCCAAAACAACCATTTTCCATTTTGGATCTCTCTCTCTGGCATTGATCAGATAGTTGACCCTGGACTTCAGAAACCTTCCAGATGAAAACGTTGTTGGAACGGATACGTCTCAACAAAATGTTTTGGCTTTGATGAAACAGCATATCTGTACAAAAAATAGTTTTGTCAAAAACATTGTGACTAACTCTACATGCTACAGTACTCAGTAGTTACTAGCCAGTAGTATTAAACCACCATTATTGTGAGCACTGAAATTTCACACTCCAAATTAGTGAACGGATGTTCTGGTGGTAACTGTAGCTGGTTGATGACATCTCAGTGTGACTTCAAAGCTCATATATCTTTATCTCATCCTCTGCAGCAGTCCAGATCAAACCTCAAAGTAAGCATTGGAAAAGATGGAGAGACTATTGTGGAAGCATTCAGAAGCTGAATCTGGACTCTTGGGTCTGACTCAAAATCTTAGAACATCTGGAATTCTGGCTCAGGCTTGTCTTTACATAAATTGTTCTTTATTTTAAATGTCAAGAACTGTTTTTGCTTATTAAACTAATATTAAAGTAGAATGTAACTACTTTCAAATCTCTGACATTGAGTCTCTTTGCTGTTAAAGTGTCAAAAAAAAAAAAAAAGAGGGCAGGTTTTAGCTATTTGTCCGCTGTCTGTGGGAAGGTCAAAAATGGCATTTGTAATTTGAAATATATTTAAAACACGATTTATGCATGGCAAGAAATGTGTTTCTCCTATTATATGAGTCTGACAGCTATGCTAAAAGATTTTTTAAAATGTTGATTACTGTTCTACAACATTTACTAAAATAAAATTAGCCTGCAAAAGAAACCAAATTCTGATGCCATTGTCAGTGGCAAATTTCCCCAACTTTAAAGGCAGCAGAGACAAGCTCCTGGGTCACCACAGTATCAGTCTCTTGATTGGATATAATTACAAATCCCTTTAATATTTCATGAGTCTTAGAGAAACACATCACCATTGTAAAAGAGGCATGCACACACACACACTCTCTCTCAACATTCTATATTTCTCTTATGTGCCTTGATGTTCTTAAAAATAGTTATTGTCTTGAAAATGCAATGCTAGAATGCTTCCTGCTCTCTTATTACTTCCGTTTTTCTGATACTACTGTCGCATCTTGCCCCTTAGGGATGGCAGGGAATTTTTTTAGAGCCAGATTATGCATCCCCCTAGCTCACAAAGCTGAATGCTTACTCACTCAAATAGTCTCACTAGTTTCAATGAGACTACTTACATAAGCAAGTGCTCAAGAATGTGACTGTGTGCGCCTCAGTCTGGCCCACTGTTATTTTCAAGCTTTTATTTTCAAACTGTATTTTTTTAAAGAACTATTTCTAACTAAAAACTCCCAGATAAGTGTTTAAATATTCTACTTTTAAACTGATCCATTGAGTTATCTTCAAAGTCTCATGGAAGCATATGCCTAATATATACACACACACAATGTATATAATGGCTAACTAGCATGCTATGGTAAAAGAACCTATTTATCATAATAAGTGAGACAGTTTTATCTGTTTTGGACAATCATTCCTTTTTTGAAATTATAAGTCATTTTTCTTTCCATAAATACTTTTTTCAAGATGACCAGGTGGACATAGTAATTGCCTCTGTCTGGATCCTTTTTAAATCATAAGCCCAGGTGCATACACTTTGCTTGGAGGACTCTGTCTTGCGCTTGCAGTGAAGTGAACTTGATGATCTATGGTGCAATCCTGTCTCTACTGAATTCAATGGGAATTTTGCCACTGACTTTAGTGGCATCAGGATTTCATCTTGTGTCTTTTTCATTCCTAATTGCTAAGCTCCAATGATTCTGAAACCTGTATGGGAATCTTAAAATAAATAAAATATATGGGATGATGGATTTTAACATAACTTCCTTTTCTAACTTTTGGACAACTTCCCCCCCTTTCTTTATCATATACAAAGTATCTCCTGTTTAAGAGAGTGGTAGGAACTCTATTCTGGTTCTTACTGTCTCAGCCTGAATAGGTTAAATTGCCATGGTTACCTCTTCTGTGCTGCTAGACCTTGAAATACATCTCCATTTCACTTCAGCTTTCCAAGCTCAAAGCTGAACTCTAGACAAATTTAGGAAGACTTTTCATCAGGATATTAACCCCTCCCTCCCCCCACCTCCACCAAAAGCCCCCTTTTGGGTTTTGTTCATGCCTTCAGCTTCCTTCTGTGCTTGGCTAAATCAACAGTTGCAGCAAACCTCCATATCAACAGCCTTGTCAGAATGAATAACCTAAAATTAATGTGCACTTGTCAACATGCATTACTGTTCCTGACAGGGACACTTTGCCTGCATTGGCTACAAACCGACAATCCTTCAGAAACAGTTTGCTCATTGCCAAGGTCTAACGGCTGATAGAGAGCATGGATAAGGCTGGGAGTCTGATTTCAAATGATAAGTAGAATGGTTCCTGACACATAAGACTCTAAATGAATTCTCCAAAGACCAAGCTGCTTACTTTTTTCTTGTTTGCTTTATGCTCACTGGTAACGGTTATCACATTTATACAAAACCCTCCGAGAAATCTTCTAGATCAGTTTTGAACATCTTGTTTTCAACACCCTCAATTTCAATTGGAAGAGACAGAACATGAGTAGTCAAAAAACACTGATAAATCCCAAACAATTTAACTTTCACATTTACACACTGCACTTCTACTCACCATGATCAATCTTCAAATAGTTAACAACCTGTGCATTTTCCAGTGTTATGGGCAGACCGTCCGGGGAAAGTAGCATAGGCAATACGATTTGAATTGTATTTATAATTGCTGTGTATGGTTACGATTGTTAGCATTGTGTGCATAGAAGTAATACAATCAATCAATCGAGAATTAAGATAATAAAGTACGTTTACTTGATTTGTTTTTTTAAAGCCCAACATTGACCATAAGGAAAGTAAAGGTATATTGCTGCATTTTTATAACTAATTGTTATAGACTTCTTATCAGTCAGTTAATGAGATCTTCATGAACACCCAAGGGATTCATGGTTTTTTGCAATTGAATTTGTAACAGAGTCACTTTAAATAAACTGTTGTCAACATAGAACACAAAAACTGTGAGGCTTTGAGTTTTGTTTTTGCTTGAACTTCAATTAATATCATTATCATAATCTCACTAGGTGAGAACTGAAGTCTCATGGTCCAACCCCACATCTACCCCAAGCTATGCCAAATTACTTGAAAATAATAGGACTGTAAATTTACATATCACCTTTTATTATGAAAGGACCCAAAGCACTTCTAGGAACTCTGGGATGTGTACTGCTAGATAGATGCACTGGAAGGAGGAGAATGCAGGGAGACCCTTCACCCTTGCAGTTCCTGAACTGAAGGAAGCCTTAGTGTGGCTGGTAACACACTTTGACCACAAAAGGGTCCCACAGGAGGCATATCTGGAAGGGCTGGAAGTGTGGTCAGAGTCCTACTCTCCTGCCAACCAGCTTGTGCCAGGAAGGCAGCACATACACTATGTTTTAGATCCTAGCTACTGGAGAAACTAACTCTTTTCCCATGTGAAATACCTGCCTACAGTCCTGGGTTGGCCAGAATAATCCCTGGTTTAGAAAATCTGTCCCAGGGAAATGTCCCTGTTCTTAACAATGTCCTGAAATGACATGGCAGGAGTGATATGGGGGAAGGACGGGGCCTTGTGGGAAGAAGAGGGACAGTCATGAGAGGGATAGCAGGGATGATTTATCAAAGAAGTCAGGGATCTACTGCTGGAGTGGGTGAATTTTAGGGTTGGGGGGGGGGGAGGGAGGAGTGTTGGTCTTCTCCCCTTCCTTTCTAAGAATAATCTTACATCCACTAAGATGTGCAGCCCTCTGGCAGACCTCAGCTTATGTGGAAAATTGTCCCTGGCAAAACTGCTTACATATTAGCAAAAACAGTGTGATACTGTAGCAGCTGCAGTCATCCAAGGTACTCACATTGGGGTAGCCTTGTTTTAAACACAATAGGGGTGCTGGCAGGACTTCTCCAAAACAGACTGACTGAGAGAAACAGACTGACTGAGAGAAACAGCCCTGCTTGGTCCTGAAGAACCAGATGTGGGTCATGCCGCAAGGCTCATCTTTTCCCCCCAGCCTTTTCCTGCTGTGGTTGGATAAGGTTTGAATGTGAAGGCTTTAGAACATGTTTTGGTCTAGGTTTCAGACACTAGTCGAGTCATGGGAGAACGAGGGGGAAGAATTTTAAGTTTGGGAGAAAGGACATTTTTTGTGGGGAGAGTTTGAGGGAAATTAGCTGTTGGCCTGTGTGTGGTTTGACATGCGTGATTGCTTATTACTGTTACCCATGTTCATACAAAGTGCTGGGTGGGCATACTTTAAATCAAAATAGGCCATGCACAACAGAAGCATCTTCAGTTTTTTTTAAGGTTGTGGCTAAAAGAGCCACACTCAATAGTGTCACATTCCAGGGTGCAATCTAGACCAGTGAGGGGATGTGTCACCACCTGCTCTGCAACCACGGGCGCCTCACAATGCTTTGTTATTGTAGCTCTCAACCTGGGTCACTCTCAAACAGCATGCAGGTCAAATACCCAGAGTGTCCATGTATAGCTACAACCCTGGTACAGTAACTCTGACCTCAGCAGCCCAGCAGCAATACAACAACCACACACTTGCTTACCACCAGTAGTGTACCGAGGGGAAGGAGGAGGGGGTCAGGCCCTGGGCACTGGCCTGTGGGGTGCGCAAAGCCGGCCCTTCACGATGTGCAGGAGGCTCAGGAGGCTCTGAAGGGCGCAGAGCCTCCTGCACCTCCCGCCCTCTGGCCCTCATGAAGGGCTGGCCCCAACCACACTTAACTGCCATTCCAGCACTGCAGTCCTGTGCCGGCTGAGATGGGGCAGCCTCAGCCCTTGGCCTCGGGGGTGGGCAGGCCCTTCATGATGCACAGGGGGGCACAGAAGCAGGAGCAGCTGCCCCTCAGCCTCCTGCACCCTGTGCCCTCCACCTGTGATGAAGGGCCAACCGTGCCCCCCTCTACCAGACTGTGGGGGAGTTGAGGCCACACCCCTTCCGAGTCAGTGCCGGGCTGTGGGGCTGGAGCAGCAGGTAAGTGTGGGGCACCAGGCTGGCCCTTCATGAGGGGCAGGGGATGGAGGAAGCTCTGAGGGGCACTCCTCAGCGCCTTCCCTCCCCCCTCACACATCATGAAGGGCTGGCCAAGACCCCCACCCCAGGCTAGGGGGTGAGGCCACCCCATTCAAGCCGGTACCAGGCTGCAGGGCTGCAGCGGGAGAAGCAGGCACCACACACCAGGTAAGTGCGGGGGGGTGGAGCCAAGCCTGCATTTGTGTCCCCTCCCCCCCCCCGATGCCTCACCGCTCCACAAGTACAGAACCCCACTTCCCCAGGGCAGCTGGGGAGCGGTGCCAGGACCCCCCCTGACCTGTGTAGGGAGTGGTGAGGCCTGGGGGTGGAGCACGCCTTGGGTGCGGGAGACCCTCCATATGCCACTGCTTCCAACTGCCTGGATTATTACCTGTAGGGTGATCCCAACATACTTCCACTCTCAAATTTTCCCCAAAAACATGTTCTGCACTGTCCAGCCCTCTTCTGGGCAGTTCAGATATTATACATCCATTGCCCCTGCCAGGAATCAATAAACAACAGCGTGCTACTTGAATTGGAGTTACCAAACAATTAAGTTTAAACTTAAGATTGGATTAGTTTTGATTAAAAATAAAAAGTTTATTTACTTACAAAAAAAGATTTTAAGTGAGTACAAGACTAAGGTAAGAAAGTCAAAAATAATTACAAGAGAAAGAAAGATAAAATACTTTCTAGTAGCTAAAACCTAACAAGACTTGGTTGAATGTAAAAACCCTTACCACATGTTCCCAGCAACAAGGCTGACCAAATTCTCTGGCCAGGCTCCCTCCACCCCCGTTTGTGAATGTGAGTGAGTGACTGTGTGTGAGTGTGAGAGAGAGAAAATGAGAATCTGGCGTGTTTTTGCCCCTCACTTTTATAGTCCAGTCACCCTTTGAAATGCATCTCCATAAGGGTTACCCTTAGATAAAAGTTCCTTCCTGCTGTGAGAACTGAGACATGGAGTCTCATGATGAAAGAGCTTCTATGTGGTTCCTTGCTAAAATGCAGATTGATCTGTTCCTGCCCCACTTCATTGCTAAAGAATGGCCATTTGACCAGTGAGTGCCAATTAACTTTGATGATGCCTGGCTAGAAGCATCAGCTTGTCCTTTGTCTGTGAGAAAGTGGTTTACTTGCTCCCCAAACTTGTCTGGTAAACGCATATCAGTCATAATTTTAGCTTGTATTCATTCTTTTACATATAATGCTGCTACACACATTTCAGTGTGATATTATTCGCCAGTGAGTTGTTAGTTTTCAAATGATTCCTCAGAAGGCACATTTCATACACAGATTGTTACACTAGTTTGTAGGCATGAATACAGGGGTGTACTCGGTCACAAGAAGATTTCAGGCAACTCTGTTTATTTACTACAAAAGGCTAAACAGCTGATTTCACACAGATGAGGTTTAAACCACTGATTTTATAAAGCTTGAGTATCTCAAAGCACTTAGCCAATATTCTCTGATCATAAAGAAAACTCGTGGTGAGTCACATTGCCCATTAACTCAAATAATGCCCTACGCTTTGTTTCCGTTCAGTGGGCTACTTCTGACTGGGCACATCTTAGAGGCACAGACAGCCTTACCACTCACCTTTCAAGTCCTTAATGATGTAAGTTTCAGTACAGCCAGAATTAGCGCTAATTTTGTAGGTCATTGGGCTCAACTGGAGTTGGGCATCTAAGTGCTTGCGTGTCTGAAAATCTCTCCCTAAACAGGCTGCTGAGAGTTAACCCCAGTTCTCTGACACCATAGCTGTTAGATTGTATTGAGAGTACAATGTACTCTCATCATGCTATGCTGCGCCACATGTGAGTGAAGACAACAAGAGGTGAGATGTAACATCATGCCATAGAATTTAGCAGTACAGAAAGGCATCTTCTTGATTCACAGCCTGGCCTCAACTTGTACATCTAGGTATCAGATTCACAGCTTCCAGCAGGGAGATGTGGAGCAAGTATTAGAAGAAGCTGTCAACATCACTCCACACTAATTTTGCAAATGCAGGTATTTCACTGTCCTCACATCTTCCCTAATCTAATATTGAATGCAAACTGGATTACTGAGTCTGACATGACAAGAATCAAACAGCACCAGCAGACCCTTGACATTAGGAGGTGAGTTTGCTGGAGGAATTGTAATCCTGATACAAGTCTCCCTCAGGATAAAAGGCAACCTTACTAAAAAATTGCAGAAATAAGACAGAGTGAAATATTTTACATCAATCAAAGGAGGGACTAGAGAACTAAGGACTAATTTAGCACAAAGGGTCACTTTTTTATTTCAGATGCTCAATGCAGCATGGAAGTAAATGAGAGCCTAGCATGCTTATCTAACAGGATAATTTAGTTTTTATAACAAAGTACAGGGAATGTTCCTGTTATCCTGTAAACATCAAGGATGCGTTTCACTAAGGTATTCAGACACCTAACACCCATTGAAATCAATGGGTGTTAGGTATCTAAATATCCCTGTGAACCCTACCACAGAAGTGTCTGCTCAATCTCTCCTCCTACAGTACTTGCAGCAGACTAACCTAATTTTTCTGCCAAAGACTGGCAGGGATTTGACTACGGAGATGCCTTGCTATCCAGGGCTATCACAGGAAAAGAATGCTGATAAGTGTGATGGGCAAAGAGAAGAGAGGCATTAGGACACCTGTGCTGATAGCACTGAGAGAGTTAGGGCCTGATTCTCCACTGCCCTGGAGATTTTGCAGTCATTTACACCAGTGAAGAGTTAGTGTAAAATGCTATCAAATCAAAATGGTAGCTTTTTGACACTTGTTTTCCACTGGTGTAAATGACTGTACAAAGATGCAGGGCAATGAAAAATGAGGCCCTTTGTCACTATACCCTAGAAGTATTGCTGATTTTTTTGTGTCACTTTTGGGCTAATCGCTAATAAAGCCCTTCCCACGGTGGCAATCTTACTGCCTCTATGTGCTCCTAGCTCATGTCCACACCACAATATGACATGATGTCAGAACTGATTAGATCCTATTACCAGAAAGAGGAGAGAACAAGAGAAAGGTAGAAAAAGCAAGCAGAACTCCTTGGAGGAGGGAAAGGGTGTGGAGGACAAGGAGAAGGGTTATATGACTATGGTCTGGTCTATGCAGGCCGCGAATTTCGGTAGCAGTCGACGGGAGATACGCAAGCTACGTACAGTAACTTGCGTATCTCCCTTCGACTTCCTAACGTTTACTTACCGTAGCGTCTCCACTGTGCTGCACTGACAGGAAATGTCCTCCCACTATCAGCAGTGTAGACATATCCTATGTTCCTTCATCTAATGCTGGTCAAAAATTGGGGAAATTTTCACCAAAAATGTCCTTTTTGTTAAAAAAAAAAAAATTCTAATTTTAAAATTTTTTCAAGCAGCTCCACCTCAACTTCAAACCATGGAGTGTCCCCAGAACAGGCTGCACTGTGGAGGTTTGAGAAAGAGAAAACAAGCAGCAAAGTGCTATAAGAAGGGATGTAAATGCAACAAAAGGCCCAGCCCAGAGAGGGAGCAGAAAATAAGCTCCATGTAGAGGTATATTCTACAGAGAAACTGGACTGCAAGCCAAAACCAGAGCATCTACAGCAAAGAGGTGCAGATCCTGCAGAGATATAAAGGGAGAGGGGTCTGTCTGAGGAAGAGCAGTTAAAGGAAAAACAAGCTGCTAATGCTGGTTGGGAGAAGATTCAAATAAAACAAAGTTAATAAGGGAACAGAGTTATTTTTCATAGATAATAGAGCTAATGGTTTTCATAATGCCTCAGAAAAGCTTCACATTGCTGACAAATCAGCATAGCCAAAATGGAGAGGCTGTTTTCAGGAAGTTTTGTGCAGCACCAGGACTTGTTAATAAGTGTAATGAATACAGTAAGCTTCCTCATCCACACCATGGAACACAATGAAAATGGCATCCTGACATCAGATCTAGTGATAGGTCAGAAGAATACTCACACAAAAGTGAAGAAATTGTTTATTGGTCATTCCATTGGGAAAAACCTGGGAAACCACCAGAGAACAACAAAGGGAATCAACAGGGCGCACTACAAATATAGATGCAATAAAGCTCAACTAAAAAAAAAAAAGCTCAAAAAGAAATGGAAAGCATAAAAAGTTAGCAACAGTGATGGAAGACTTTATGGATAGGAAACAGAGAATAAAAATAGCTTGTGGAAAATGTCATGAAACATCCCAGCTTTCCTGGAAAATGTCTCCTGCCTGAAGAGCTGAATGTCATAAAAAAGTGTTAGAAGAAAGGCCAGGCCTAAAGCTAAAATGAAGGGAGAAAAAAAGGCAGTCCTAGGGTCAAAGAGAAAAAAAGAAAGACCGTGTATCAATTGCCAGTTTAATATGGAGGCAAGATAATCTCAATTCAGAAAGTCTAGCTTGTCTTCCAGTAAAATTCACAGTTAAGTCTTGTTGGATTTTTCAATATTAGGAAGTCTTTCTGGCACTCTGGGAGAAAGGTGTACTGGTAAGGATTGAAAGAGTTAATGCTGTAGGTCTCACTATACCTAGAAGTAGTGCTGACTATCTTCTATTTTATCACTAATAAAGGTCTTCCCTCTGTCTCAGTACTATGTGCTTCTTGGCGCCCTTTGCTCCTGCCTGTACACTAACACAGCAGCACCAAGGTGGAACAGTACTCTCATGTTCAAGTACCATAGGGGGTTAATGTTACAACTCACTTTTAGCTCTTTACATTTGAGCCTCCATCCACTGGCATTGTTTAAAGGTCCACATTTTTAGCCATACATTTTAGTGATACTCATGCAGTTGAGACCCTGACTGCCAGTCAGAAAATGTAGAGAGACAAGGTGGGTGAGGTAATATCTTTTATTGAACCAACTTCTTTTGGTGAGAGAGACAAGCTTTTGAACCAAACAGAGCTCTTATTCAGGTCTCTCACCAACAGAATTTGTTCCAGTAAAAGATATTACCTCACCCATCTTGTCTCTCTAATATCCTGGGACCAACATGGCTACAGTTAGAAAATGTGGCAGGAGAATGGAAGTGACTTGAGTAGTAACTAGGATTATTTCTGGAAATCAGTTGGTATTTTGTGTGTGTTAATGGACATGAAAGGTGCAAGCTTATTTAAATCTGGGGGGGGTGGGCGGGAGTGAGCAAAGCCTACCAGAACAAAAAAGATCTGCCCCCTCAGGTGGGGAAGAGAACACAGTACCCAGAACATAACTGATTATAGGACACAAAAACTGAAAAATAGGGATGAGGGTGTAGGTCAAAAGAAGGGTTTCAAAGGGGATACTGAGCAGAGAACCCTGGACAGTGCCCACTGCCTCAAGTAGGAATCCAAGAAATCAGAGGATGTTTTCTCCTAACTTCCTGGGAGTCACAGATTTGTTGGACCAAGTGTTCTTCTTGCCCCCAAATGGCTATGAGTAGCGGTGGTAGGCTGGAGCAATTTGTGAACATGTAAAGGCTTAAGGCTGAAAAATGTGATATACCAGATGGATCTTGAGCAAAGGAGGTAGTTGAAACTTGAAGGCTACAGAATTGACCTGTTCAAGATCTTGAATGGGCCCAGTTACTGGTGATCAAGTTTGGGTGGGCTAACTTGGCGTACTTGGTAAATATCCAGATCTTTCCACCCCCACAGCTAGATTGGGGGCAGTCCAATAGTGCAGGACAGAAGTTTCTTTCACAGATCTCAATTGCTCCTTGAGCTCTTAGTGTACTTGGTGCAGATGGACAGTTCAGTCTGCAGCTGCGGGTACCAGTAAGTTCATGGATACATTGGGATGGAACAGAGGATGAAAAATACATTACTCACAAAGAATGGGCTTTGACAGGTTGAGGCAGGGATTACAATGTTGTAGACAAATTCCGTACAGTGGGGCAGAGAAAACCAATCATTCTGATGGTAATTCAAGAAACAATGTAGATACCATTCTAGAATCTGGTTGATCGTTCTCTTTGCCCATTGATCTGTGGGTGGTAGGCAAACAAGGTGAAGGACTCCATGCCGAGAAGCTGCAGAAACTCCTGCCAAAAACAGGAGACAAACTGGGGGCCATGGTCCAACACAAATGCCAGTTGGTAGCTGAGGATGTTCTCAAGAAAAAGGCATGCTGTTTCCAGGTAGGAAGGGATGGCACAACATGGAACAAAATGCATCATTTTGGGATCACCGTGTGCCTGTGGGAGTGAGGCAGCTCCGCAATAAAGTTTATAGATACAGTAGACCAGGTTCAAGGTGAATGGAGAAAAGTTGAAGTCGTCCAAAAAGTTTAGCGTGTGGGTTCTTGGTTCATGAGTAAATGCTGCAGAACCTTACATACTCCTTGACACATGTACGTAGGCCAGGCCACTAGAAATTCCATATCAGGTCCCACACCTTGAATTGGCCATCGTGACCACTGAGTAGCATGTAATGGCATAGTTTCAGGACCTGGAGTTTAGGTTGATCCTCCAGAATGTAAATATGATCCTTGGATTTGGACTAGGCATCTGCATTACCCAGGGTCTGGCAGATCTGGGTCACAAAGAGGTTGTGAGACATCTGAGAATGGCTAGATGACATTAGATTGGTGTCAGCTGACCCACTGACAAAGTTGGTGCTTAGTAACTGTGGTGGGCAGTTCCTTGCTAGTCTCAAAGTACTCCTCTTTGTGGGACAGGGCATCCGCTTTCCCATTTCTAGCCCCCAGTTTACAACAAAGCCAAATCAGGTAAATAAAGAAAGACCAGCAGCACTGATTGAGATGCCTGGTTATCCAGAGGTACTCTAGCTTCTTATGGTGTGTGAGAACCTGGTCTGGGAACTGAGCTTTCTCCAGGAGATGACACCATTCCTCAAACACTGTCTTGATTGCCTATAATGCCTTGTCCTAGATGTTATTGTTTTCCACTGAAGTCAGTTTGTGTGTAAGTAAAAGGCTCAGGGATGAAGTTGACTATAGGAACCCACTAGCTGGGACACCACCATGCCTATGGCAAAGTTTGACACATTACTTCCACAGTTGGTGAGGTCTGGGTGGATAAGGATAATTGCCATGGTGAATGCCCTGTTCAGCTGATCAAAGGCAGACTGATCTTCTGAGGACCAGATTCTTTTTCACAAAAGTGCCGTCATAGGGGCTACCAGCTAGAAAATTCCTTGATGAAACACTAATAGAAATTGGTGAAACCCAAGAATCACTGTACACCTTGTATATAATTCAGAGTCTCTAAATGACATACGGCTGCCACCTTGCATGAATCCATAGTTTGTCCCTTAGGTGAGACAATATACATTAAGAATTCAACTGTATCAAAGTCGAATTCACATTTCTTAAGTTTCATGTGCAAGTGGTTTTGTCAGGGACTTTCTAAGACGTGGCACACATGTTGTTCATGAAGATCCTGATCCTCAGAAAAAATTAGGATATCATCAAGATAAAAGACAACAAATTGGTCCAGTGTGTCTTGGAAGATATAATTAATGAAGTGCTGAAAGGCTGCTGAAGTGTTGCACAGGCTGAAAGGCCTAACCAAGTATGATGTGAAATGTCCATACCTGGTACGGATAGTAGTCTTCCACTAATCTCCTTCTCCAGTCTGAACTAGATTATAGACTCTGTGAAGACCCAATTTGGTGAAGATCCTAGATCAGCACAGTCCTTCAAAAAGCTCACTAATAAGCAGTTGGGGTACCATTTCCAGACTGTAACCTTATTTAATGACCAATAGTCCACACAACAATGCAGCGAGCCATCCTACTTAGTCACAAATTAAAATCAGAGCTTCAGCCAGGGACATGGAGGATCCGATAAAATTTTTTTGTAGGTTTTCCTTGAGATAACTCCAGAGAGGGAATAGATTCACTGCTCCAGGCTGGAGGTCAACAGGGCAGTCCTATCTGTGATTCTGTGGCAGCATATCAGTCTTCTTTTTTTGTTAACACATCTGCAAAAGCCTGATACTTAGCAGGTATTCCCAAAACATTTTGGAAAGTAGAGCCTGCCAGGGTTCCTTCTTGATTCATTCTTTTTGTCTCAGGGTCCCCTTGGGGGCTGGTAGAATGACAGAGGACATCTGGCCTGTGGCTAGGCTTTAGGAGATAAGATTGCTGGCACTATAGTTAATTAAAATGAATTCTTTCAGTCTGCTAGCAAATACATGAGTCATGGTGCATGAGCCACAGGGTGCAGGGAATGACCAGAGAGTGTTGTCCATGGATCAACCTGAACTGGAGAATTTCATGGTGACCTTGAAGGGTGATAACTTCTAAAGGAACAGTCTGATGAGTGACTAGGCCTGAAGAGAGGAGTGATCTATAAATGGCCTCCACAAAGTTGGGAGCTGTTGTGTGCTGGGTCAGGATATTATGCACTTGAGGAAATTCCAAATCCATAGAATTTCTTGAAATATCAGAGTCCACCAGTGCTTCTAGATTAACCTCCAACAAAGCAGGCTACCGAGAAGGAGTGGGAGCTAGAGGGGTTTCAGACTGCAATTAACTGTTGCCAAAATCTCTGTGGACCTGCATCGGCATGAAGTACTGAAGTGAGGGGAAAGACCCCAACCCGGCCCACCTGTCCTATCTGGGCTGCAGTTTGCCGTTTCCCAACTGGAAATGCACACTGGGCTTTTGCAAGACAGCTTGATATGAAGCATCCCAGTTTATGCTGCTGGGATGAAGGCACCAGAGGTTGGTGGACTGGACCTGGTGAGGGTTAGATTATCAACCTTCCATTAGGGAGTCCTTAATCCTTATCATTTGTGTTCACTCCCCATTTGTAGTATAGGCTTTGTGTAAATGCTAATTTTTGTCTGGTTAGGTTGAAATGTAAACATTATAATGTCAGGATGCAGATCAGGTTTGGGGCTGGCCCGTAGCATTTGCTGTAATCCAAACATGAACATCTTCTAGCTCACTCATCCCTTAATTAAAGGTTAAGTCCTTACATTGCCCAGCCTTTAAGACAACATGCATAATACATTCACATAGAAAGGATGGATAGCTTCCCCATTGCTTTCATACAGTCAGATATTTTCCTGCACAATAAAATCTTAAAGGAGACCAAGGAACATCTGATTAATTAGACAGTGAATTTTAATATAACTGATGCAAAACATTCATCATTTCATTATTTCTGGCTACTTATTTTTTTCCAGTAGGAAAGAGAAACGAAAGGCCAACCAGCCAGAACTAATGAAGACATATCTTATGGTAACTCTTTTGCATTAGTAATGATACAAAGTATTATGATTAATCAAAAGGGCACAAACATAGTGAGTTAAAATCTGAAATCAGCAACCTGCAGTTAAGACTTGGGATAACAAGTCATAGACCCATATGGACATAGACTCAAATGCTGATCTAGGTGACACAGGTACGGCTCTGAAATAATCTCACAGATTGTACCGGAGTTATTCTGGATTTATACCAGTTTAATTGAGATAACAATAACTGACCCATAGTCTTTTTTTTTTAATTTGCCACATGTGCAATTAGGGCACATGGCTTGACTATTACATAAGGTATGTGAAAAAACAAACAAAACAAACAAACTATGGTTACCTCATAGGCTCATAGACTTTAAGGTCAGGAAGGACCATTATGATCAGTTAGTCTGACCTCCTGCACAACCTCACCCACCCATAGGGATCTGTAATAGACCCCTAACCTATGACTGAGTTATTGATGTCCTCAAATAATGGTTTAAATTCTTCAAGGTACAGAGAATCCACCAACAAGAATCTCATGCAGTGGATGGTGAACCCTCCCCCCCACCCACCCCCAGGACCTATGCCAATCTACCCTGGGGGAAAATTCCTTCCCGACCCCAAATATGGTGATCAACTAATCTCTGAGCATGTGGGCAAGACTCACCAGTCAGACACCTGGAAAGAATTCTCTGTAGTAACTCAGAATCCACCCCATTTAACATCCCATCACAGGCCATTGGGCATATTTACTTGGTCATTATGGGCTTGAACCTGATCCCAACGGGAATATAGTTAATGATACTATACTAGGAAAAAATTTCTATTAGTATAGTTAAGTCCTGGAATAGGTTACCAAGGGAGGTAGTGGAATCCCCATCAAGATTTTTATGAACAAATTAGACAAACATCTATTAGGGATGGTCTAGATTTACTTGCTTCTGATTCAGTGGAAGGGCCTGGACTAGAAGATCTCTTGAGGTCCCTTCCAGCCCTACATTTCTATACATTACTATATTCAGTGCATACTACAGAAGAAACATTTCTATCAGTTTGAAAGGTAAAGGTACAGGGAAACTTCCTAAAAAGAAGGGAAAAAAAGTCACAAAAAGAGACGTTGTCAGAAGTGAGCAAACTGAAAACATTTCATCACTGTTAGCATAGAGAAGATTCTTGGGGTAGATTCATTCCTGGGGAACAAAAATAGTCTCCATATAAACAAATGGGAAGTCCCAGGGACTGGAATGTGAGCCCCTGGTCAGTGGGACTACTCCAGAGTAACTACTCATCAGCATGAGTAAGAATTTCACAACCCCTTTGAAATGGAAAAATGCTTATTTATTAGCAGGGGTGGAAAAGAATTTCTCCTTCTCTTCCCACCCACACACTTCATCAATGGGATTTCATAGTGCCCAGGCCTATTAGAGAGCCCTCTTTAGCATTTTGCCTCTTGTTGGAGAAATGATAATGGATTAATTGATTGATCTAGTCTAGCAGTACATAAGTTCCTATGTAACAGTCTTTTCCCATTTGCATTGGTGCATTGGGTTTACACTGCGCAATCAATTGCCTTGATTATAATTTTATGCATGCTTTAAGTAGATTTATTCAGTGCAGGGGGGTCATACCCAATTAACTATAAAACAATTAAACATATAAATAGGTAATTATAATTAAAATGAATGTTAAAATACTTTGAATCCTAAGTATATGTCTTCACACTTGATAGGAACACTTGAGTCCTGATTCAGGAAAGCACATATTGAAGTCCATCCCTTTTCAGGAGAGCACTTATGCACATGCTTAACTTTTAGAATGTTCTGAAATCCCATTATAGCCACATAATTAAGTCCCATTGACGCTAGTTAAACATGTTCTATGCTGAATATGGATGCTTTCCTGAGCTGGCGCACGGGTTAAGATTTCATTAAGAACTAGGGCAGAATTTGTCTCAGTTTTAGTATCTATGTTAAAGTTGCCTCTGGCCAGTTTTAAAGTATGTATCCAGAATTTGTTAATTTTGCTCATTTTTTGAACAAAGAAGATGCACGTCAAATATTAATCTGCACTTTAGGCAGCACTTCACCCTCCCTCAAACTCATTTTTGTTCTCTGACCCTGATGAGGTGATACTTTCCTTCTGATGAAACTGGAGAGGTCTTTGGGATGCATGTCATAGCTTGAAAGACAGAATACCATTTCCCCTAAATTACATGGCAGAGCCATTTTCTCATACACCTTTCACATGGAAATTATTTGAAATAAATCCCAGATGAACATCTCACATCACTGCAAAGTATAGCCCTCAGCAACGAAGAATTAGCAATTGATTTTATCTGCACAGGTCCTAATGAATTCATTTGGTATTCTTGTGAGCCTCATCTCTACTTGGAGAAGAGCTCTGTGTAGCTCGAAAGCTTGTCTCTCTTTCACCAACGGAAGTTGGTCCAATAAAATATATTACCTTCACCCACCTTGTCTCCCATCTCACAGATATTCCACTGTAATGTATTATTACAGAAATCAAAAGACAATGGCCATGCTCTAGGTAAAATATTACCACCCAAGTAAAATATGCTTGGTTTTGCTTTCCTATGCTATTAAAAAAAACTCAAAAAACCCTAATCAGTAACATGAATTATGCAAGAGTAAAACTTCGTCTTTCAATACAGTTCAAAAAGTCCGAGAAAGGGATATGCATGCCCAATTACTTCTGCCATAGCTAGAATATAGAATTCTGCTCCTAGCTGTCAAGACAACTAGTGACATTTAACTTTTCTTTGCCAATATCTTTATCAGCTGAGTTTTTTAAATTAAGCTCCTAAAGTAAACATTCTGACCTCAAATGTGAGTCTATTTCACTAAGCATAGGTGCTGATTAGACCAATATCAGGGTGAAGCTATTGCCCTTGCCTTAAAGGTCCTGAATTATTCTGCTCCTCTCCCTCCCCCCAAACACATCATCCCTTGTTTCTACCTGCATTGCCTTCACCTGTTCTGATCCACCAGTGATGTCGGTGTTGATACCTCATATGATCTTTTCTCCCATTAACTGTCCAAATGTCCTGCACATGGAATGCCTTCCCTGAGTGTCTGCAAGGGGTCTACTCTGTTCAGTCTAATTGCTCCTGAATTCTTCCACGTTCCCCCCAGAAACTAGCTGACTGATAATAGCAAGGTTGAGGAATAACTAGTCCATATATTTCCCACCAACAAATGAAACACAAGAAACATTATGTTATGAAGAATTATATTACCAAGTTGTGGCTGATCATCTTGAAAGCTTCAATTTCCCCTATCCTTAATCTGTAATATCCTTTTAGACTCTCTGATTGATCTTGCCTTCTTCTATGTATGTACTGACCCAGCACACTCTGGTGCTACTTGAATTTAGTAATAAAAATACAGCATAACAATAAGGGTCTAGTACAATATATAAGAAAAAGACCGAGATTTGAAAGAAGTTGTTTGCTAAGTGAACACCTGCTGTTTATTATAAACGTTACATGAGTCTCTCAATAATTAAAGTTTATTCGGATACTGTATATATTACTACTAAAGGTCAATGTGGTCAAAAAATCCATTTAATATATAAAAAATAGAAGAACCATGTACTATGTTTCTGTCTATATAGTATTTGTGGTACTGAGTCATGGAAAAACTCCAAAAATACTATATATAGCAACAATAATGCATTATGAAACCTTGCAAGTAGATATTAAATCCACTTTTTTTATCAAGTGCAAAGACATACTTAGGATTCAAAGTATTTTAGCATTCATTTAATTATAATTACTTATTTATATATTTAATTGTTATATGGTTAATCAGATAGGACCTCCCTGACCTGAAAAAATATAGTTAAAGCACACGACATTATAATCAAGGCAACTGATTGCACAATGTAAACCCAATGCATCAGTGCAAATGGAAAAATGTAGACTTAATGTGGTGCAGTTACTGGCCAGAAGCAAGAATAGGGAAAAAATAATAACTGTCCAAAGAAAAGGCTGTATAGATGGACTAATATGTTTCTTATAAATAGTGAATTCTCTGAAGCACAACCACATCTTCCTATGTGTTCATACAGCACCTATCACAATAGGTCCCAGAACTTCTTGGGGGACTCTGTGTGCTTATTATTATTAAAGGTTAATAATAAAAAAAAAAAAAAACTACTACTACTACAGGATCAGAAGCAGCTCACTGGTCCTTTCTGTCTGGAATGGCCTAATGACAACTGTCATTTTCTATGTCCTGCTGCTTCAGTGGGAGTCAGTGGCAAGATTCCCATTGACTTCCATGGAAAAAGATTCAGATACAACATTTAAAGATACATAATTTTTTTAAATTGCTCCTCCATTATTGGCAAATATTTCCTGTTCAAAGAGCAGCAATGCCAGTGACTGAATTCTACTGGCAGAATACATGTCACCACATTTCCCTTATAATAGTCTTTCTCCCTGACCTTTCTATTCTAAACTACTCTCAATTCAGAGCAAAAAAAAAAAAAAAAGAAATTTTACAGCTTTCATGTTCAGTCTCTCTGTGGCGGATACAATTTGGAACAATTGACAGTAATAGATTAACTGCACTAGTATTTTTTATAATATGGAGTACAGCCAAAAGAGACTCTCTCATTTCATTAAGGACATGAAGTTAGACGTAGTGGAAAGGCCAATTCTTTATCTTGTAAGCTACCAACCACTTTTATGCAATAAAAGACTTTTACTAGCATCCATTGGGATGGACTCCATGACTTCAGAAGAAATACTCCAACATGCTTGAGGCAAGACCGAATAAATTTTTATAGACTTTTCTCATAAATGAAATCAACAAGCCACACTAAGCCCCATCACTCTAACTGTCAGGTGCAGCATTGATCTTGGAAAAGAAACATTTTGAGCCAAGCCAGGGGTCAGTTTGCAAAAGTTCTTTGACATAAAAGGACAAAATAAGCTAAATCTTCATTTTCAAATAAATAAAAATAAAAATTTCTATCATCCTAATTTTTACTTTTTGGAGTCCTTCCATGTCCTCCTTTATTCACCTCCATCCTACTCAAGGCATTGTGCCTCTGATAACTAGAATTCCAATGCTATTGCATGAACTGGTTAGAAGAGTGCAGTATATAATAAGAGAGATTCAGCCAGCACCATTTCTCAGGAGGCTGACTATATTAGGTATTGGCTCTGCACTCCCCCCAGCCTCTGCCCAGTCTGCCTAAGGAGCTCTGTATCTCATTGGGCAATGCACCATACCATGTGGTTACCACTGTGTCACTATCTGAGAGGAAACTTTTAGTATTTTCTGTGGGAAAACACTCCACACTTTCCACGAGACATTAATGGGACTGGAAACCTCTTTTTGTGTTTATGCTACGCTGTTTGTTTATTTAGAATATAATTTTTATAACCAAGAACTGCAATCAAAACTAATTCACCAATACATATTTCTCCAGCCTTATACACTTCAAGACAATGAGATATTTTGCAGTGAATCTTACATTTATTACTTCACTTCTAAAAAAATGAAGTATAATCATCAAGAACAACAGTGTAATATGCAGGATATCTAGAGTTTCCTTCATCCTTACCTTCTTCACTGAAAAGAAAATCACTTGGTGCCACTAGAAGATGCAGGCATAGTTAAGAATGAATGCAGAACATGTATTCAAACAAATGCATTCACCTCACATTCATTAGTGCAGGCATTAGTAATTCTACACTATGTACTTTAGTACTACTCACTGCCAGTAAGAAAGATAACCATGATAAAAAAAATGATAGCAGGATTTGCTTGTACAAGCTAATTGAAATATTTGCAGCCACTATACAGGGTATGTTTCAGTCAGTCAGAAAATAGTCTGACTGAGTGATAATCAAATTAATTATCCACATTACAGTAGAGAGCGCCCAGGTTGAAATTTAATAATGCATGCTTCTTTAAGATGCTTAGAGATAAATCATAGCTTGTGATTCTGCAAGCATCATTTGTTTTAAAACACTGCATTGTTTCTGAAAATTGTATTTGTTAAAGCTATGTGAAGGTATTAAGTATTATCAAAGGGGAGTATGTTTCTATTGTTATGCCTCACACAGTTTAAACAAGATTTATTTGTTTTTATTACTGACATTCCCTAGCCCCTTCCCTGAAAGAATTATTGGTATATAACACTGTGAGTGAACACCTCCTGCCAATTTTGTTCTGTTTGGTTCTCTCCCATCTCTAAAGTCCCTAGATCATGGTCACCATGCTCCCAGAAACCTGTTATTGCTGTCCCACAATTTGCCACAGGGGCTGCTATTGAATGCTAAACCAACAGGCGCTAAGTATGTTGATTCAGCCCTTAACAGCATGGGCAGAGAGAGAGATGAGCACAGGAAAGAAAGACAAGGGACAAGAATCAGACAGGGGTCACTTTAATTACAATACAGAGGGCAGTGTTTGGTCACAGGGCTAATCCAATCGCTCAGATTATATTAATATGTATGCATGTGTTCACCCTCCCTCACCCCGCACAAACCTTCAGACTAAAGTGCATACCAAGGACCCACAAAGTTAAATATAGTGCCACTGGTAGGAAGCACTTTTTTTCAAATGTAAAACTTCTGAGTTCCCCCCCCCCTAATTTGCTCCTGTATGTTCTATTTCCCACCCCCATAAGCAGGGTTGTACTAGGGCTTGGAAATGACAGCTTTTACTTTTGTTCCTGTGTCTCCTAGAGTAGAAGCTACTTGACTTTGAGAAATCCAAGATTCTGATAAACATTTTTTTAAAAAATATTTTTCATCATTATGTAGTTTCTTAAGAATGATGTATAGTGACAAGACAAATGAATTCTGATAGAATTTGTCATGAAATGTCCCCATCTATGCCTGGTGGGAGTTTAGGGGAAGATTCAGACTGCAGAGCTAAATGCCCTTTGTGCAGCCTTCTGGCTTTGTGTCCCTACTGCAGTACAAACTTTACCATAGCAGAAATTTTTAGAGAAATTGGGTATGATCTGTATACATCTTTGAAGGGAAGGAAGCTTGAGTCACTTTGCAACACATCACACAAGATCATGCAAATAATAGATGAAATAAGGAAGTCTTATACATAAGGTCATTCTGTTCTTATTAATTTGATCAAGAATAATACATCAGTCAGTACAAATGTTGGATTTACAGATTCACAGTTTTCTGTACATCATATCTGAAAGCAGATTTAGTTATTGTAATGGTTTATTTCTTTCATGATGCTAGAACTGAGGAGGTGGAAGCAAGAGAGATATCATCAATTCATTCTTCAAAGGAGTATTGAATAATAAGAGAGTCTCTCTGTTTTCCAATGAATTGCACACATAAAAATCATAACATATGAGGCCCAAAATCAACCCTATAAGGGCTCAATGGATGCAACAGATGATAGGATTTGGCCTTTTGTGTCAGAAAACAAAGCCCTCTAGTTAGTTAGAATCTGAGATACAGGCTCCCATCTGACATGGTTTCAAGACACTATGCATGTTCTGGCTTGAGCCAATCCCTAAAGAATACTTAAGCCAAGCAAAGCTTGCTTATAAGTCACCCAAGCGCAACACAAAGATTCAAACAGGAATAATAAAATAGATAGATGTAATTAAAAACCCAAACAGAAGTGAGCAAAATTGCTATGGTTACACTTTAGAAAGTCAGTGAAGGACTGGAATGGAGCAGCTGAAATAAGGTTACTTGGCATTAGGTCATTGTAAAGATGAATTAGGGTTAATTTGCTACTTGAGCGTAGGTCAGATACTCTGCTGTTACAAAATACTCATTTTACTAAATATATTTTGGCTTACTTACAGCTTTGGAAAATAAATATTGCAATGTTAAATTAAATATGCTCGGTGACAAGGACCTGCAAGAGTGGGACAATATGATTTTATAGGCAGTTGGCTCTTGTATATCATCTAATATTATATGCACTTTGTAGCAAAAGCTCGAGGGGCTGCTCTGCAGTGCAGAAATACTTTGCTACCCCTTTCAGGTTACAGGGTTTTTTCTGTTTGTTTGTTTGTTTGTGTTTTTAAATGAGTACATGAGTTAATTAGTGGTTATGTACTCTGTTTCTTTGCCTGGTCTAGCTTATTCCTACCACAGTAAGTCTCTTTTTTTCTCTTCTCCCAATCATTACAACATTAACCAGTGCTGTCAACAAAACTAATTGATGGCCTCCTGCCTTTAGGATCATCCTAATGAAAAACAGGGGAGTTAAACAAATTAATTCAACTTTCCAATAGACTGTAATTCCTATTAATTCATGTAAAGGCAAAGAGGCAGAAAAATAACCTATACTTTTTTCACCACTTGTCTTAAAGTCCTCGCCTCCTTACAGCTAAATAATAATTAAAAGTTATTATTTTTGTAACCTAAATCTCTCATCACTCTTTATATGGAGTTAATGGTATTACATTTTGTCTTTTCAACTGGAGCCAGGTAAATGCAGAAAGACAAGTTTTTGTGAATAGTCTTCCAGATTAATCCAATCCATTCTCTTCGTTGACATTTGAACCCTTTTTATTCACGTAGGCCCTGATTCAGCACAGCATTTAAGCCTGAGTTTAAATCCATTTCTATTCTGCACATCACTTAAGCAAATATCTTAATCCATTGATTTCAATGGGATTTAAGAAACAGGCTTAAACTCAGGCACGTGCTAATGTGGTGGGGTGACAGGGGTGGGCTGCTGTACCTGCCTTAGGCCCTGATCCAGCAAAGCACTTAAGCATGTGATTTACTCTCATTGAAATCAATGCAACTTAAAACACATGCTTAAAGTTAAGAATTTTGCAAACATTGCATGGGAACAAGCTATTAAACAGCTAAAAATAAGGAACAAATCCTTGGGCTAAATTGTTTGTTGTGAATAGTTCCCCAGCTCCTTTTTCTGGTGTGTAGAAATGTTCCACACTGTGCGTGTGTGCGCGCGCACGCACACACACACAAATCTGCCAATTTCTATTTGCTACCGAAGAAAAGAAAAGAGAAGAAAAACAAAAACAAGCTAGACGGGACTAATAATTTTTTTATTTATTTGTATCACAGCAGTGCCTAGATGTCCCAAGAAGAAAAGGGATCCCACTGCGCTTGGCACTGTGCAAACACATCAATGTGGAGTGCTGTATAAAGGCCTGAGCCTGTGAACACTGCATGTGGAAAACCCTTTGAAGTCAATTGGAATTCAGCCCACAGAGGGTTTGCAGGATCAGGACTTAAATGTGAAATAATATTATTAGTTATTATCAAGTGTTCTAACGCAGACAAAAAGTGACCTGTGCTTTCTTATGCTATCATGAGCAAAGTAACATAGGACATGAAAAAAAAAATTGGGGACTGTTGACTATGTATATTAGCGTGTTATATTTAAATGGACAGCACTGTATTTTTTGCAACTGGACAGATGTTGAGTTTTCTCCTTTTTTAAAACTAAAAAATTAATTTAAATGACATACCTGTAAAACAATGCAGGTTAATGTATTATCACTATATAATATGGGATAAAGTTTGCTCTCAACCAAAGATATGTATCTCCCAAGGATTTTAAGTGTATGTCGAAGGGCATAATTTATATTATGGGCATCTTATATGCAAGGTAATCTACCATTCTTGTTGGATATATGTTCAAAGATGAAAGAAAAGTTAACATCACTATATACCATAGGGCCCTCCTACAATGACAAATCCCAGCCCTGGCAGAGAGCTTGAGTACTGGGGTTCTCGGGGAGGGTTTGGAATATACAGACAGGGAGAGCTCCCTAGCACTGATAGCTTCACTGAAGAAACGAGCTTGTAGCCCAGGCTCACAATGATGTAATCATTAGTACAACAAGCTGAAATAGTTTAACAGTAAAGAATTACAAAGGGGCAGAAAGAAAGGAAGAAATGCCAGTCAGGAATTATCATCACAGTGTATAAAACTTTCTACTCCTTTATCATCATAAACTGCAAAGTTTTATTGATGCATATTTTATCACAGCACTCTTGCCATATGTGATCTGAAGACTCAGAGCTTATCCCCAGGGACAGCAGTACTGATATAGATAATCAAGAATTCCTTTTATGCTTCTCTCAACACAGCCACAGCTCAGATTGAAATTAGCATATTTTACAATGAAACACCAGTTTGCTGCCACAACTAGACATGACAGCTGGAGAAAGAAGCATGCTTATCCAGTTATTCCTTCAAGTCTCAGTTTCATTATGGTTTGTGAAGATGGTGTAATATACATAAGCGCTGTGGATTGTCACTGGCTATCAGAGAAATGAATCTACATGCAACCTATATAGTCCAGAAATCAGAGAGAAACTGTTCAAAATAAAACCAGTGATGAAAAGCAATGATCACAGACAGCCCTAAAAAAAGCAATGAAGAGGCATCTAAGTGATTTGAACTCTTATAATTTACACTCAGGATTAGATTGCATGATTTGCACATGGGGTGAAATTTACCCCATGAAGATCCTAGCACAAGACTATGCACCTTTTAGATCCCCAAAGCATAAATTTCATCCATGTAGTGCCCTATGCAGTGGGTGGTGTGGAGCTGCACCACCCCTGGGAAACGTCAGAAGTGGTTGGTGGGCCTAGCAGTATATAGTATGCGCTTGTCACAGTTCAGGGCAATTGCTCATGTATTCTCCCCTTCTATGGTTCAGCAAAGGCTCCCACTCTAGGCTTCTGGCTCTCCAGCCATTGCTTTTCTTGGCTGGAGATGCATCTTTCTTCCTTCACACCAGTGTATTTCCAGGCTGCTCAGTTCCCTGACTGTACTGTGATATCCCCAGCAAAAGAGAGACTACCTAAGCAGGTCCGCTTAACTTTACTCCTCACAGACGGTACACAATATAATTGCCACAGTTTAAATTAACATACAGCTCATTCTGAACTAGACCTTGTATTCTTTGGGTAAAAGCATTACAGAGAAAACAATAAAAGAACGTACACACAGTTAATAAGCTTATCAGAGATCACCCCAACTACAACAAAAGCTCTGATTGGTGATTACTCCTTCAAACCCTGCATAGGGTTTTTTCCTGTGGTCATAAATTCATCACAGCTTCAGCTTAGAACAAGCATACAAGTCTTATGAGGCCTCAGTGGGCCACTTTCCAACCCTTCCCTAAGAACTGCAGCCCAACCTTTGACCAGAGGTCCTGTCAATTTGCTGGGTCAGAAAAATCCGTGTCCATTTTCACTCAGGCTATTTAACCAAAAATGCTTTGTCTATTGGTCCCTGGAGAATCCAATTTGAACCAGCATATGTGAGTTTTTCTGCAGGTGGGGATAGCTCTCTGGAGGAATTACAACATGAGTGAATTTGCCTCCCCCTATTCCTCCCTTGCGCCACCATCCTTCACTGTTCTTAGTTCCAAGAGGACTGTGGTCTCCCTTCCCTATGGAACTACATACAATCTCTCAATGGTACATAAACATTTGCATTTTTAATACCATGATCTCCTAAAATACTTAAACTTAATTCAACAAGGTTGGCCAGGATATTGTCATATCTGTCACAGCGCTGTCTATTAGATGGTGTAAATTGCTTTCATTGGTGCACAGGCTGGTAAGAAAGTGAGAGGTGGTTATTCTATCCTAGAAAGGCTCTTACACTGCCCTCATCATGGAAGTATCTGAGTGCTTTCCAGAAAAGCAGTAAGCAACTAACATGTGTCAGAGTGATCCATTCTCTCTCTCTCTCTCTCATTCTTTTCCTGGGAGACAATTGTGTGTACAGTGTACTGTTTTGTTGCAGCAAGATTTTTTTTTTAAATGTATATGCTACGATGGGTTTATGCTAGAGGAGGCAGGTCAAAGAAGAGGAAAGTGTAAGGACTGTGATAGTCATTGGTTCCTGTGGGAGTTTATTTCACATTCTCAGATTGGCCCTCAAAAATGCTTGATCTCCTGCTGTGACCAACATACCACAAATCACTTTACTAATTATAATAGTGAGTTACACTAGATACTTTCAGTGCACACACATGGTATCAGCTGAGCACACAGCAATAGTACAAATGCAGCTTTGAGCAGCGGTCTATTTATGAACATTTTTGAAGTGTGCTTCATCTCAGATATTACATATCACAGTATGGAGTAAAACCCATTTTATTAAGAGTGAGAAGACTGGGCAGGTCATCGGCATCATCTGTGTTACTCTTTCTGAAAAATATCATGATATCTTTAAATTCTCTCCAGACAGCTAGTGGAGAGGGACAAAAAGAAATAT
Source organism: Emydura macquarii macquarii (assembly GCF_026122565.2). Taxonomy (NCBI): domain Eukaryota; kingdom Metazoa; phylum Chordata; order Testudines; family Chelidae; genus Emydura; species Emydura macquarii. The sequence goes on from NW_027132962.1 coordinate 1,491,676, forward strand.
CTCCTTTAAGGCTTAACCCACAGAACAGGACATATGCATTGCAGAGGTATAAAGTCCTTTGGGCAGCATTTAAACCATAACATATCTAGTAAAAATGGGAAATAAAGTACATGGAGAAGAGTGAATGCAATTCCACTTTACTACTCTTATAGCATAGAGTAGCACTTTTATAGTGTAATATTGTGAACAAGCTTCTCAGGCTCAAAATATGCATAACAGCAGGCCCATTAGAGTTCATTATCAAGAAATGAGAGGAAACAATTACTTATATCATGGGAGGCAGAAGACTATGAAAAGAAATTAAATAAGCAGGAAAACAAGAACTATAATGTATAGAGTAATCTTACATTAGCAGAGCAAAGCAGCCCTAATGTATAAGAGCCATAGATGACCTTGTCCCAAAGAGTTTACAATCTATGAGTGGGACAAGGAGGGGCCCATAGTCCCAAAATCTGGGGATTCCATCTTAATTATCCTCAGAATTACAAAGTTATGAAATCCCTACCCCTAACTCCAGGGGAAGGATACATATTACTAGAAATAAGTGAATCCTCTGTGCATTCAGGAGAGAGATTTGTTTCTTTTCTTTTCAGCGTTACTTGCCACCTTTTCTACCATGTCATGGATTGTGCTGCCTCCCTGAGCTCATCCCAGAATTCCCTTTTATAGGGATTAAAATTAAAGACCAGTTGTTTGTTACACTAGCATACCCCCACTGAAGTCAATGAGGTTGCACTCGTGTATTTGAGAGCAGAATAGTGTAGCAAGATGTTGAGTAATATGGGGGTTTTACATGTTCCTTTCAAATGGCAGAAACTGATCATTTTCAGAGACAAGATGTCAGACTAAACAGACTACCAATATGTCCTGAGATAACAAATCATATTATCCATAAGGTGGAAAGGGTATAATTAAAGACAAAGTAAGACCTATGGAGCAAAATCTATCCCCAGTTAAATCATACTGTTTTCACTGCTGTACTGAGGTAAATGGGAGTTGTATATATGTATGTATCCAGAGGAGAATTTGGCAGCATTATTTCTTTTTTATTGCTGAGACATTAGCATTGAAAAGGCAATATTTTACAAATTCATATAAATACAGTAGAGTCAATTTTGTCTAGACTATGTTAGAACATTGTAGAATGTCTTAAAAATGTTATTTGAAGTAAGACTTGGTCGTATATTAAGTGGCAAAAATCGAACTTCTCTTTTTTCAAACCTAACAGTTGTGATGGTTTGTTTGTTTGTCTTGGTAATGATTTTTTTTGCTGCTGTTCACATCTTTTGAACAGGAACTGACCTAAAATTTCTAAAAACTTGGCATGCAATTAGCCCTCATGTAAGAGCAATTTTTCAAGCACAACCTACCTCTAAACGCATAAAACCATGAAGCTGATTCTGAGACATAGCAAGATTGGGATATCAGACACTCCCTTTATCAAGGCTCCTGGAAGGGATTGTGGCAGGTTTGTCATTCTCAAGTGACACTGTTTGAAATTTTTTTAAGCATTTCTTTTAGAGTAGAATGCTTTTTAAAAGAATTTTATAAAAAAATGTTTTGAAGGTTTTAATTTACTTCTCCCCTCCCCAATTCTCTAGATATTCTAGTATAGGTTAAAATATGGGAGACAGTACGGCTGGTCATATGGCACTAAGCTGGGAAGCAGGAGAGATGGGTTGTATTTCTGGCTGACCTGCTGCCTCTGTTTTCCATCCTACCTTTATTCTATCTTGTGTATTTAGTAGAACTGGTTGGAACATTTTTAACATCCCCACCAACCTGCACCCAAATATGCTGTTTTGAAGACAGAAACTTTTAATGGAGATATATCGATTTTGATTACATTTTTTACCGGAAGTGCTTCTGAGGCCCAGAGTTGACTCTCCTTCACTTCTGGAGAGAGAGAGAGAGAGAGAGAGAGAGAGACCTGAAAAGAAAATCTCATCTTTTCAAACTGGAAAACGGACGTTTTGATACAATTCTGTTTTGCAAAAAAGTCCAAAAAGTTTTGTTTTCATTCCAGTGTGGAAGAAAAATTTTGAAACCTTCAGTGTTGCATCCTCCAGCCAGCTCTAATATTTCAATGGTAAGCACGTTAGAGCAGGGTTATTTCTTATTATGAGTTTATACTGTTGCTAGCATGACGAGGATCTGATCTCAGCTGGCACTCCTAGGCACCACTGTAAGACAAACAACAATCATAAAAGTTCTTCCTTTACTCACTATTTCCATCGTAGAAGCCTAAAACCAAGATATCTCTCAGCACTCAAATCCACATGCGGATTAAGGAAATTCAAATCCCAATCCAAATTTGCAGCTTGGAGCCATCCTTAGTAGGAATGGAAATCTAGAATCACCCTGGCTATATGCTACCATCAGTTTTATACAAAACTCCCATTGGCTTCAATAGTTGTGTGGAGCAATCATAGAATGTGGTCCATATACTTGACCTTACCCTTGCCTATTCCCTCATTTAAAAAAATGAATACTTGTCTAGCCATATTCATAGCCCTCTTTTGCACACCACAGTATACTCAAGGTCCACCACAGGGTAACATTAATCTTTCCCCTTTTCCTGAGTTTTACACACACACACACACACACACACACACACACACACACACACACACCCCGCCCCCCGATGACACCGATTGAATCCCGAGGCTAGCACTTTACTAGAGTCTCAGACGTGATAGATGACAATACCACACACAACTGGAAATGTGTGGTGTATGACATTTTGCCACATTTTATATCTTTTAAGTGTTACTTCAAAAAATTCCACTGTGCAGTCATAAATAAAGTATACTTGTCAGAAGCTGCAGTCTTAAATTTTTCTAACAGTTTGTTTATGTTCCCTCCATAAATAGTTTATTAGTAAATATGGCTGGAACTTTTGAATTTTATTTTTGTTAACCTCGCCCTAAATGTTCATTTCAGACACTGTTGAGTCTTCAAGAGAAAACTTCTCCTTTATTTCAGTCATGAGGAACATATTTTCTGACTCTGAAAATTCTGAATGAGTAGCTTGACTTTTATTATCCCACATTTCTTAGCCTTATTGAGATTGTTAGTACCTCCGATAGCATCTTCATTAAAGGAGTATTTGAGTTCCTGGTCAGAAGTATACTATTATTACTGAAGTTAATATTAGCTATGGAATTATGTTGCAGGAAGGCACTTTCCGAGTGGTCCCTCTATAATGCAAGAAAGAGAAGGAAAAAATATTGAATAAAATATATTTGCTCTTATCTGTATTCCATTTCACTAAGTCATGTTAATGTTCGTCAAGTAACAATTTAACATTGTGAAATGGTACCCTGATGAGTAAATTATTATGGTAAGAAGTTCAACTACACAGTGGATTTCAGACATGTGTCTGGGCAGGCTGTGAATATACAGCACCAAACTATTTCTAGCCGCAGAAGACACTAATGATTGACATCTGAAAAAATCCCAGCACTCCTGAAGCCTTGCAATGCAGAAGGCTATTCAGCAAAACAATTACCATGCAATAAGTATGCTGCTTTAAGTCAGATAAGTGCTTTGCCCCCCTCCTGCTTTACTCCTGATTATTTCCAAGGATAAACTTTTAATGTGATTATAAGCATAATAGATTCAATAATTGCAGCTGTGGAAGTCAAATATGCTGTGACATTTGAAATTTGCATATTCAATTCAAATAAATTGCATGAGAATAAAAATAATTTTGGATTACCACCTCTTTGAAGACAATCTTGTACAAAACTGTACTGAGATTTTAAAGCTGCAATAAAAGGTTGGATGCCCAATGCCCTCTAAAATTAATGGGAATTGAGTGTCCAAATCCAACAGGTGGCTTTGAAAATCTCAGTTCTATACTTGAAGCCTTATCCTGTTCTTATTTACTTCAACAGCATAAGGAGGTCGATGGTGGTATTGTCTGTTAAGAGATTTTTATAATTTATGGTTATATCAAAATGAGTATATATTCTTAAAAACTGGGGTGTCACATAATATTCTAAAAATTGCAGGTAAGTGCAATCTTATTAGATAAACACTGCCAACATATTAAAATTGAAGAATATTAATAACTTACAAAAGAAACAGCAGCACAAATAAGTATCTTAAATGGTGATCTAGGACCAATGACACATTTCATTAATTTGATACATGAAGAAAAACATTAAGCCCTATATTTTTAGTTAATTTTATATTACAGTAACTGATGTTTCAACAAAACTGAACATGCATTATCAGAGGAATAAATTAGCAATAGATTTTGATCAGAAATGCAGCTTCAAGGTTTATAGATTTTTAATAAAAATAAATTTCTTTACCACATTGCCATATTTGACTATACTACAGTCACACCAAGAGGAATCAAGAACCCTTTGTGCTAAGTGCTCCACTCATGTAATAAAAAGGCAGTCCCTCCCCCAAAGATCTTACAATGTTAGCATCTGATGAGAAACAAATGAACTGGGTGGAGATGGGGAGAGGAAAAGATAATTATTTTTTACTTCATTAAGCATTAATCTCAGTATACCCATTGCCTAGCTATTGTCAAGTATTTCATTGGCATCACAGTGAGTCTAAGGGGAGCTCCTTCCCTGTGCATTGGGCAGCATGGTACAAAACCTGAAGAAGTTTAAGGGAAAAATGGTTTAACAGGCAACGGAGGCTGTCTTCATAGGCAGACCAGAAGCAGGAGTTGACAACTCGATAGCATAGAGCTGATCAGTTTGTTTTCTTAGAAACTGATATGTCAGGACCCTCTTCAAAATATTTGAGCTTGAGTACCTGGTTCCTTATTCCATAACATAAGTTGCACAGATATCTCATATAAAGTTTATATAATTAATGTTCCTAAGAATGCTGATGGACATCTCAGGCCAAATTTTGCACTCAGTTATAACAGGGTAAATCTGGTGCAGTTCCATTGAATTCAGAGCCATTACTCGGGACTTACACAAGTCTCAGTGAAGAGAATTTGGTCCAGTGTGATTCCAGAGCCATTTATGAGAGATGGTTCAAGCTATCATCTCTATATGGAGGACTCCAACTCTGACCTCCATACTCCTGATCTCTACATATTACAGTATCACATCTCTGGCTGCCTCTCTCCATCTCCTCCTAGATGAGCTATCACTTCAACTCAGCATGGCAAAAAATGAATTTACCTTTTTGTAAAACCCTTTAATCACTTGAACTGCATATGCCCCAAAGAGCTCACACAATAATTGAGACAACACCTTTCAAACTAGTTTGAATCTTTGTCTATAACCTTAAACTGCTCCTCCTACTTTCATATTATGTCACAAGCTAATTGGTATTTGTCTCCTGTCTCTACTCATCTCACACCTATGCTTTCACCAGATTCTATCAATTCCACGTCTCCAGTCCATCCTTCTCTGTCCACCCCGGGAATTATCACATTTATCATCTCTCTTTTACTATAGCAGCCTCCTCTTCTCTGTAGTTCATCTTACTAGGATACAGTACATACAAAATAGTGTTAATAAAATCATATTGTCCCAGCAACCCAGGATTCATTGACAGGTCTCCTCTCATGTCTTCTGCATCAAGATCAAGATTTGTATCTTCACCTTCAAGGTCCTTCTTCATTCCATTTTGCCTATATATCTACTTTTGCTTCCTTCTATTCTCTCTCTCTCTTTCCCCTTTCTCCACCACCTACATTCCTCCCACACTACCCTGTTTAGGATCTTATACATTCTTTTCCCACCCTCACCTCCATGCCCTTTCCATGCATGGATCTCTCCCATTTCTTCAATCACTTCCTTAAAAATCCTCTTCTTCCACAAGGCTTTGAAACATTAGCACATCACGTCAACACATGTAATATATATGTTGAAATGGTGTTGTCTGCCTTATTCAGATTGTAAGTTCTATGGGTCAAGGACTATGGGTAAAATTTTCAAAAGTGCCCAAGAGGTTTAGGAGCCTGCCATTTTCAAAAGAAAATAGGTTCTTCAGTGTCTAACACCCAGTGGTAGTCTTGAATGTAAGCTCCTAAGTCACTTAGGATAACTTTTTTCAAGAGCACTTATGTCTTGTTTTATATTTGTATAGTGCTAAGCACACAGAAGACACTCAGTAAATGAGTGCCTATAGGGGTGCCTATATACCTATTTTATAAGATTTGTCAAGTGGTGTTCTACAACTGCTGTTTTAATTTATGTTATATCATGCTCGCAGTTCTGACTTAAAACCACACAAGCAAGAAAATTTATAGTTAAGCCTTTCAATCCATCTTTAACATGCCCCATTGTGTCTAAGTTACATGTTTCAGGAACCCCTGTATGCCGGAAGTGCTAAAATACCTCGGCATACAGGAAAGGTTAATTATATAGTTTCATTTTTACCTCTGAATTGCTGCTGTAGTAGATTTAAAGAAACCACGTTGAATAATTTAGTCCCAGTTACCTACTTTAGAACTGTTAGTATCTCATGGATTGTGTCGTTAGGATTCTTAGGGCTTGATGGTGCAAACTTTATTCAGGTTGGTGAGCTCTTAATATCATAGGCCCACTGGCTAGCTGTAACAGAGCTCACTAACATGAATGAGGCCTCTAACAAATTCTGTTTAATATACTCCACCATGTAAGGAAAAAACAAAACAAAACAAAAACAGTTTATACAAAGGACCTACTCAAAAACAAAGTTGTGTCCCCTCTACTAGCCCAACAGCTGCAATTATCTAACAAACAATCTATCCCCAGAGCTATGATGATGATGGTATGTTGTATGCACATGCACAAGAGAGAAAGAATAAACAGGGAGATGAACAAAAAATATTTCAGGGACTTCAAATACTATTAGAAAAACAGAAACCCACTGCGATAGTGATCAATGACAGAATGAGAGAATCAAAAGAAGAAAATTCAGAGCCTTCTCTTGTTGCTTTAAACTGGAATGTTTTCACTAATGTCAGTGGGAATTTGGACTACCTCACAGCTACAGGATTAGGCCCTTGGTTTTCAGGTTTCTGAGAGTCTTAAAAACAATGGAGAAAAATATTTTAAACCTATAAAAGGGCATTTGACAGTGCACCCTTTTTTCAAACACTTGAAGTCCCTTTAATGTGCTCAGTGTGTGAACTATAATTATGTTAGTTTGTTTTTGAAGCAGTAGTTCAAAAAAGAAAAATAGATCATATTAGGAGTATATGAAATTCTCCTTTCATCCACAGATCCTTGACATGAGAAACTGTATATCTTCCTTCACAGTATTTATGGTCTACCATGTCAGTATGTACTTAGTGAGCTCTACCAGAAGATTACCATATTGACGTGCTTTATGGTGTCAACAAGAGATGGTGAATTTAAAACAGTGTTTAATTCACAAATGAAAGTGTATGTATTAATCCTTTTGCAAAAATAGGTCTTGTGCGTGTGTTGTAGACATTTTTATAGCCTCATACCTCTGTTGCTTTAATTTAAAAAGAACCCACCAAAATGCTATGATTCATGACCTACAAATAATTTTTTAAATTTCTTTTGCAATTATTTTGTAGGCACACACACAAAAAAGCATGTGAAATTAGAGATAATTTCCTTCTCATCTTTTAAAATTGCTAAATATACTTATGTAAAATGTGTTTAAAAATAAATATTCCCAGGCTAAGGACTTTCATATCATCTTTCAGCATCAACTGAGTTGTCACAGCTGAGTTATAAACCTCTGGCTTTTTTTTTTTTTTTTTTTAAAGAAATGTAAATGATGATATATCATTAACTAACAGCATCACACCAATAAAATACTGAGACATGACTTGCTTGCTTCATGTCTTGCTTTTCCTTAAATACAATGCCTTAGAGGCAGCAACGTTAGTGTACAAAGTATTCTAGCAATACCAGTTTTAATCTTTATATAGAAAAATAATCTTAAATTTCTTGCTTGCTAATGATCAGTATAGGGGCACATTTAATCTTTCCTCATAAAAATGCATTAAAACACTATTGTTTTCTAAAACAAGGTACAGTGCTAACATGACAGACTCATGATCCCAGCTGTGACATAAGGTTCTTCAACAATGCCACAATAAAAGCCTTATTAAGAGTACACGTGTCGGACAAGACATCTGATGCAGTTAAATGCTATAAAAAGATTTTCCAGGTGTTAATGAGTTACATTGTTAGAATGAAAATGAGATAGATCAGTATAACTGGAAAAATCTCAAGAAACAGGACACAAACTCTGAGCGAAACACATACACTGCTTTATAAGCATCATCGGCCAACCTCTGCACCTAACTCAGGAGGTGATGAGCAATCACAATTACTCCTTCATGATGGTTGTATGAAATAAGGAAGACACTAATGAGATCATTCAGTTTCATACACTCTTGAACTTAGCTTTATTTAAAAAAAAGCAATTATTTCTCTGTAACAAATGTTTATTTGTTGTTTCATTTCTGCCTCTCTCTGGTTTTGCTACAGTTTGAGCCAGTACTATTTGTGATTTGCACTTTCAAGAGACAAACACACACATACACACAAGCCTACCTTGAAAGATCCATGATTCAGATTTTCAGAGCAGGTTAGGGGATTTAGATACATTTCATTTTAATGGAATGTATAAAACTCCTTTGAAAATCTCAACCACGGATCTTTCAGAGTACACGTATAGTTATCCTTATAGATACACCCATATTTATATTATTTGTTATTTTACTAAAAGAGTATTAAAATTGTGTGTATTTTATTGATATTGTTTGTACTAGGAGTTTTGGGACCTGAAATTTTGGTTTATCTATAGATGCGAGATACAGTGTGGGAAGACTGCAATGCAGATTTCTCCATGCCTTTGTGACCACAACTTCAGCCCTAATCCTGGTATTCAATTGTGGAGTGGGGTGGGGAGAAGGGCAGAGGATGAAGGGGTAGAGATAGAGATAATTCAGGCCTGGTCTACACTGCCAGCAAAATTCGTCGGCAGTCGATGGGAGTAGCTTGCGTAACTCACATCAACTTTGTAACTTCTGTTTAGCGCGCCGTCCCCTGCACTGACGGGAAATGCGTAGCCATTGACACAGCACTATGCTTTTTGGGGAGGTGGTTTTATTAAATTGAGTTCTGGATCGATTGAGTGTGTCTTCACTGCTGCTCAATCAAACTGGAAAAATCAATCTGACGGTGGCAAATTTGCTGCCGTCAATGTAGACCTAGCCTCAGTCTCTCTGCTATCTCTTCTGCTAACATATACTGTCCACTGAAAATGAACTGAGACCATCCATTTAACTAAGCAAGTAAATCAGTAGTATTTTATCTTTCAGTTCCAACTTTCAGTTCTCTCATGAGGTTAGCTCATTTAAGTTTTGCTGAAGGGCTAAATTATTCTATATTGGGTATAGGAAGATTAGGTGAAGACTATGAGCAAACAAATTCAATGACAATCTTGAAATTCAAGTCTTACGGGTTAAAATTCTGCTGTCTTGCCAAGTATTCTGCACAAATATTGTAATCTGACCATTCAACCATATGTCAAACAAACTACTATGACAACCAGATGTCGACATTGCCATGGAATGAAATCATTTTATTAATTACCCTTTAATTAGTTTATACAACAGAGGACATGCAGTAATTTAGTCATAATTGGCCTGACAGACTCAGTACTTACAGGGATGGAATCTGTTTGTGAGACTACTTGTTATGAATAACAATTATGTCTGTGACAGTGCAATTTTATTATGAAGATGTACTGTGCATTTCAAATAACTTATGTAAAAGACATTATTCAGCATTTAACTACAAACCAATGATTTCCATACGTAAAAGTGTATAAACCTCTATGTATAGTTGATATGCATATTTTAACTATACTAGAATGTATTACCATGATTATCATGGCTTTTAAGGCATGTTTTCTGAGTCTTATTTAGCAAACGTTGATTCTGTATATGTTGATGTTTATTAAATATAAGAAAGACTTATTTCAGAAAGTTTTACTGCTCTTCAGTCCTGGCCCCAGAAATTAAACAGCACTTAACTAATTGATGCCTATAAAGTTAAAATTCTTTATAAGATTTCCCTAATGAAACATCACTGGCAATGACTCAAGGTCAGTAGTGTCTCTTACAGTTTTCGCTACACTTTTTGACTTTCTAGCACCGGCGGATATTTCAGTAAAATGTTCTCAGGTTTCTAAAAGGGGGTTGATTCAGATACAGTTAGCGACATTCCGATCTAGATGGTGCTGGTAAAAAGGAACAGATTGGCAGAATATCTTGAAGACTGTTCCTTCACAACATGGATTGCAATTAAATCAAAAATAGATAATTGATCCTCAGTGCAGTGTATATCATTGTAGCATTGCAATGCAATTTTGACAACTTAATCAGAACATTTGTAAAGTGCATTTTAACTCTGGTCATTTAGTATCTAGGGGAGTTCCTCCCAACCCCCCACTTTGGGCCAAACACTGCAGTGCTGACGCAGTCCTCCCTCAGACAACTTGGGATTTGAATAAAGGCTACATTATTATATTTAGTTACTTATACAGTTTTAGCACTTAAACATATATCCTGTTTTCTCCACTTCCCTTCCTGAAAAAATCTCACCAAGCATATCTCAAAGTCTTAGATAAAAACACAACACTGTTTTTGACAGCAAAGTGAAAGCTCTCCCCCTTCCTCCTCCACCCCATCTTACTGGTAGCTCTGGCTTCTCTATGTATGCGGATGAAAATTATACTAATTGTGGTTCTGATTAAACATTGTCCAATTCCAAAACTTTTTTAATTTAGTCATATATAATGGATGAGTTGTCTGTATTAAAATCCGTGAGCCAAATTCATCCCTGGTGTAACTTCTTTGAAGTATGTGGAGTCACACTAAGGCTGAATGTGTTTCCTTTACAACATTAAACTTCAGATCATCCTGTGAATTTGCTCACATGATTAGGACTTCAATATGTTTCAATACCATGTTCTTCCATTCTCTCTGATTAGTTACATCACTATTCTGGCCTTTGTACATGTATCTCTTGTTGAATGCTACTTAGGCAATAGTTTACAACCACTTTTCAGTTACACTGCCATCTTTAAGCAAGCTATCAATAGTCAAAATCTATTGCCTATATATGTACTTTGCTTGTCTACTAAAGCCACCTTTAAACACTAGCGAACATGGAGTTTTCTGTTACATACACTGCATAAGCTATTCCATAGAATGTAATAAGGGATTATTTCACCAGTTTTTCATTAACAGACATCACTATGAGTAACGCGTTTTAAACCAGGACACAATTACGAAGTTAAAGACTCAAAACAGTTTACTTGCAAGCCTGTTTGAAAATCCTCAGAGCAGTATAAAAGCTGGCACCATTAGCGGTCATCCCTGCTGAGCTGGCAATAAAGTGTACACATAAGTAAAATGCATTAATTGGTATCAGTCAGTCTAGTTACCATGTTCATTCTCCAGGCATTTTTACATTTGACTGCCCCAAAACGGGAGATTTTTTTTTTTTTTAAATCTCATCACTTGTTTGTGTCCAGCATAAAACTAAGAAGAGCAAACGGCGGTAATGCATATTTAAACTGCTGTTTTAGCGACATGCCCTTTTGTTAAATAGATAACGACCCGTGGGCTCTGGGATTCAAAGTCCTGCAGAAGCGGAGCGAGCGATAAATGTTGCATGTTGCTATTTTCTCTCTTTTTTTTCTCTCGTTTTATGGCTACTGGGCAACTCCTGATCTGAAGGTGCGGGAATCAGAGTGAACCATTAACTGCCTAATTATTCCAGTCACACCAGCCCACAATGAAATCTTTATTCAGTGTTTACAGCAATCCTTGGCAGAGACGGTCTCGCTGTTTTGAAACTAAGCAGCACTGCTCCTTTTGGCTCCGCTCAGCATCAGCTGCCTTGGTTTCAGAGCCGGGTGCCAATAATCGGCTCCCCCTCCCCTCCAAAGGGGGTATTTTTTTTTTTTGGAGGGTGAAAAGACCTATTCTCATCCACTCCCCTTCTAGACCGGCTGATTTATGGGGCAGCCTGTGGGGCTCTTCCTTCCGTGTCTGGTTCACATTTATTTTTTGGTACCTCTTCCTCCCCGCCCCCTCATGGAGCAACACCCAGCAGAGCCCGCTACGTCCCACCCGAGTCGGCGACTTTTAGCAGCCAGAAAGCGGCGGGGCCGGGGGGGGGGGGGGGGGGGAGCGGCAGCGAACGTGGCCGGTGAGATCCACGGGAGAGGAGCCCAACTTGGTCCACAGGAGGAAAGACACTGGGTGGGGGTCCTGCCGCACACTTTGCTCACAGCTCCGGGGGGGGGGGGGGAAGAGATGCGCGTGAAGTTGTAAGAGGGAGACAAGTGCCCTGCTCCACCCCAGCGATGCTCCTTAGAGGGCTCCCTCCCCCCCCCCCCATCACCCCACGGGCATAGCTTCCACTAGGCAAAATTCCCCCCCACAAACACTGGGCATCCCCCCCCCCCCGCAGGGGCCCCACACTGTCACCTATAGGCTTACAGGACATCCCCCCCCCTCCCCCCACACACACAGCTCCTTAGCGGCATCTCCTCCATCCAGCCTGCCGGAGAGTTCTCCCCTACAATCCACTCCCTCGCCCCATAGGGAGCGTCCTGTGCAGGGCTCCATTCCCCACATCCCCCGCACGCAGGTGAGCAGAGCTCCCCCCCAGCTACTCAACCTGTCCATCTCCCTCCCCCCCCCCCCCACTTTGGCCCGAAGTTGCAGGGAGAAACTGCAGGGCAGGGCGGAGCCCACCTGAAAAAGTCCCAGGCAAAGTCAAGAGCAGCCCCCACGCCCGGCCGGGCTAGGGGCGGCTTCCCCCCGCCCATCCCCGGTGCACGGCTAGGGCGCCGTTCGCCCCTGGGTACCTTGAGCTGTGGCAGGAGCTCCCCGGGAATCCTTCTGGCGCTCTTCCTCCTGGCTGGGGTCTCCGCTCACATCGCTGCGCCCCGCCCCGCCCCTCCCCCCCCCACCAGGGCCACTTGCTGCCGAGGAGCAAAGTCCGCTCCTGAGCCCACCCCAGGAAAAAAAAAAATTTGTGTTGGGGGGGGGGGGGGGGTGAGGCGCTCCTCCCAGCGCGCGCACCGGGCTAGATTTTAGCTTCCACCTGGGCTGCAGCGCCGCGCCTCCAGCGCACCCCCACTCCCTCGCCTCTGACAGCGCTCAGCTCCGAGCCGGCGGGGCTGGAGGCTCCCCCAGATCACCTCCTGCCGAGTTGGTGGCAGGCACCTCTTCCTTCCCTAGTCTAAGTGGCTGCTGGCTGCCTGTGCCACTGCTACTCTTTCTGCTGCTCATGAATATTCTGACAGAGGCGAAGGCTGTTGAAGTAAATTGAATTAGCCAATTGGTGCCAGGAATGTGCACTCCTGCCTTCCGAGGAGCTGTCTGGAACACCGCGAGCTGCAAATACTTAGTGTCCGGTTGGCACCCCGTGTTCAGACCCTGCAATTTTGATTGGGCACCTCTGGGGAACCCCAAGTGATACCCCTGGCTTTAGATTCCACACACCTCGCTCAGGTCCTGGGAAAAAGCAGCAGGGTGTAGCAGAGACATCTTTTCCACTGGAGAACGTGTCTCAGGAGGATTTAAAGATGCACCATCCCTGTTCAGGACTGAATGGGAATTTGTAGGCAAAGATAAGGACAGCACACGTGTTAAGCAGTCTGAAAATACTGGGAAACAAAGCTTTCCTCTATTAAAAATAAAGCTTGTTTCCTTTAGAAGGCTCAGTTCTGATTAATAAATAGTCTTAGACTGATGTTACAGATATCAGTGTAAACATGATGTCTGGTGGGGTTTGGAGGAGACTTAAAAAAATTAAAAAAGGGAGAGCTGAAAAATGACTGAACATCTTTTTTAAATGGCTGTAGTGGTCATGAAAGGAATGCAACTGACAACAATGAAAACAAATACTCCGTCTAGCCAGAGAACTGCTACAGCAGAGGCAGCCACAGTATATGCATTTCACGCTGCCCACCAATTTGTCTCAATGGTGACCTGGAATAACCACCTCTAGAATCACAGAAGGTAAGGGTTGGAAGGGACCTCACGAGATCATCTCTTCCAACTGCCTGCTCAAAGCAGGACCAACCCCAAATAAATCATACCAGCCAGGGCTTTGTCAAGCCACACCTTAAAAACCTCTAAGAGATTTAGAGAGATTCCACTACTGCCCTAGCTAACCCATTCCAGTGCTTCACTACCCTCCTAGTGAAAGTTTTTCCTAATATCCACCCTAGACTACCTCACTGCAATTTGAGACTATTTGCTCCTTGTTCTGTCATCTACCACCATTGAGAACTGCCTAGCTTCATAATCTTTGGAACGCACCTCCAGGTAGGGGAAGTCTTCTATCAAATCCCCCTCACTCTTCTCTTCTGCAGACTAAATAAGCCAAGTTCCCTCAACCTCTCCTCATAAATCATGTGCTTCAGCCCCCTAATTATTTTCATTGCCTTCTGCTGGACTCTGTCCAATTTGTTCACATCCTTTCTGTAATGAGGGGCCCAAAACTGGACACAGTACTCCAGATGTGGCCTCTCCAGTGCTGAAAAGAGGGGAATAATCACTTGCCTCGATCTGCTGGCAATGCTCCTACTAATGCAGCCCAATATGCCTTTAGCCTTCTTGGCAACAAGGGCACACTGTTGACTCATATCCAGCTTCTCTTCTACTGTAACCTTCACGTCCTTTTCCACAGAACTGCTGACTTGCCAGTTGGTCCCCACTCTGTAGCAGTGCATGGGATTCTTCTGTCCTAAGTACAGGACTCTGCTCTTGTCCTTGTTGAACCTCAGATTTCTTTTGGCTCAAACCTCCAATTTGTCTAGGTCACTCTGTATCCTATCCTTACCCTTCAGCGTATCTACCACTCCTCCCAGCCTAGCGTCACCCTTAGCAAGTTTGCACGTACAATCCACCCCATCATCCAGATCATTAATGAAAATGTTGAACAAAACTGGCCCCAGGACTGACCCCTGGGGCACTCTACTTGATACTGGCTGTCAACTAGACATCAAGCCATTGATCATTACCTGTTGACCCGGATGATCTAGCCAGCTTTCTATCTTCCTTATAATCCATTCATCCAACTAACCCATGCTTTTTTAACATGCTGGCAAGAATACTGTGGGAGACCGTATCAAAAGCTTTGCTAAAGTCAAGGTACATCACGTCCACCACTTTCCCCACTTCCACAGAATCAGTCATCTCATCATAGAAAGCAATCAGGTTGGTCAGGTATGACTTGTCCTTGGTGAATCCATGCTGACTGTTCCTGATCACCTTCCTCTCCTCCAAGTGGTTCAAAATGGATTCCTTGAAGACCTGCTCCATAATTTTTCCAGGGACAGAGGTGAGACTAACTGGTCTATAGTTCCCCAGCTCCTCCTCCTCCCCTTTTTAAAAGATGGGCCCTATGTTTTCAATTTTCCAGTTGTCTGGGACTTCCCCCGACTGCCACACGTTTTCAAAGTTAATGCCCAATGGCTCTGCAATCACATCAGCCAACTCCTTCAGCACCCTCAGATGCATTACATCTGACCTCATGGACTTGTGCATGTCCAGCTTTTCTAAATAGTACTGAAGCTGTTCTTTCACCACTGAGGACTGCTCACCTCCCCATACTGTGCTGCCCAGTGCAGTAGTCTGGGATCTGACCTTGTCTGTGATGACAGAGGCAAAAAAAGCATTGAGTACCTCAGCTTTTTCCAATCATCTGTCACTAGGTTGTCTCCCCCAGACAGTAAGGGGTCCTCACTTTTCCTGATCACCTTGTTGTTGCTAACGTACCTGTAGAAATCCTTCTGGCTACCCTTCACGTCCCTTGCAAGCTGCAACTCCAGCTGTGCTCTGGCCTTCCTGATTTCACCCTGCATGCTCAAGCAATAATTTTATATTCCTCCTTAGTCATCTGTCCAAGTTTCCACTTCTTGTAAGCTTCCTTTTTGTGTGTAAGCTCACCGAAGATTTCTCTGTTAAGCCAAGCTGATTGCCTGCCATATATGCTGTTCTTTCTGCACATTGGGATGGTTTATTCCTGTGCCCTAAATAAGGTTGTTTTTTTAAAATACAGCCAACTCTCCTGAACTCCTTTCCCCCTCATATTAGCTTCCCAGGGGATCCTGCCCATCAGTTCTCTGAGGGAGTCAAAGTCTGCTTTTCGGAAATCCAGGGTCCGTTTTTTGCTGCTTTCATTTTTTCTCTAGGGGTGAGATGATGCCTATTCAATCCCTCATCTTTCTACAGATGTTGTAGTAAGGGTACAAATTAGTGACAACTTTGGCAGTGAAGAGAGACGTTCACTAGGTATGAGAATGAGACTGCAGCTCATTTCACATATGCTGAACAGCTATTAGGTGGTAACATGTTCTTTTCTCTACCAGCCTAGGGCCCAAATCAATTAATTCTCAGTTATACTGGGCATAGGCGTGTGCAGCACATTTCATTAGGGTGTGCACCCAGGGAATTTTCATGATCTTTATCAGGGGTATCAAACTCAATTCCACTATTTAGACCCAGTTTGATTGTGTCAAGTTTGCAGATGATCTCTAGTTCTGCAGTTTCTCTTTGAAGTCTGTTTTTGAAGGGTTTTTTTTAGTAGAAATATGGCAATTTTCAAGTCAGCTACAGTGTGTCCTGGGAGATTGAAGAGTTCTCCGACTGGTTTATGGATGTTACCATTTTTTATGTCTGATTTGTGTCCATTTATTCTTTTGCGTAGTGACAGTTTGGTTTGGCCAATGTACATGGCAGAGGGGCATTGCTGGCACATGATGGCATATATTACAATATATTACTTGCAAACTTGACAGTCAAACGGGGTCTAAATAGAGACTTGGAATGGTTATTTTATTACAAGAAGTAATTGTCATTGTTCACACATTCTCGCCTCCTAATCAATGGCTGTGAATAGGCCTCAACTACTCTAATTGAATGGACTTTGCTTATATCTACCTTCCCCATTGTTGTTCCTTACCCTTGGATATGTACATATATACCTCCTATGTGATTTCTATTCCTTACATCTGACGAAGTGGGTTACAGCCTACGAAAACGTATGTCTGCAGAAATTAAATTTGTTAGTCTTTAAAGTGCTACAGGACTCTGGTTATTCATCACAATATAATTGTTTCAGCACACGCCCCTACCCCCTTAAAAATGCAGAAGACACAAGGTAGCTGAGAATACCTTTATTGACCAATTTCTGTTGGTGAAAGATACAAGTCTGAGCTTACACATAGCTCCTCTTCAGGATTACATAAGCTAGAAAACTTGTCTCTCTCACCAACAGACGTTGGTCCAATAAAAGATACTACCAACCTCACCCGGCTTGTGTCTTTAATATCCTGGAACCAGCACAGCTACACCAACACTGCAAAAACAGATAATGTAAGAGTTTTCATTTCATTCTTTCTTTATCTTCTTGGAAGTTTTGACATTGTTTGGTGTAATGCTCAGTACATATAAGTTACAATTGCAATAAATACACATTTGATAGGCAATATTTTATCCAGTTTTCTTTTACTGTATACTCATCTCTGGAATGCTCGTGTTGATCGGTGACTTTTAGTGAAACATTCTATGGAGCCAGAATATTCTTTCACTGCTACTGTCTATCAATTTCTGAGTCTCAATGTGTTTGAGATAAGGCAAAATATACTCTCATTGAGTAGAATGATCTACTGAGCACGTGTAACAATAATCCAGAAAGTTACCACGCTTGCCATTTTAATCAAAACCCAAAGATCTATGGCTAGAATCAAGCCTTTTATTTATTAAGTACGGAAACATTTCCACATTAGTGTATTTATTCACAATACATATTATTTTGCATGCATACTATACTTGCAGAGGATATGTATTTATTTTGAGATAACATGTTAAGAATATATATGATCAGATTTAAAAAAAATCTAAATCCATGCCACTCCTGTAAAATGTTGGAATCAGTTTGTATGTAGTCTTCATCTCCCCAACCCCAGTTTATTTATTTTTTTAAGTTAGATGGCGGTAAGGAAGAGAGTCACAATAAAAATATGAGACAGCTTTAATGGCATAGAGGCTGTAGTGAAGGTACTTTGATTATGCTGTATGCTACGGCACCATGAAAATAAAATGCAGATACTGTCTATTGCTTAAGGTTATAATTTAGGATTAATATAGATCAGTACAGCATTATCTACTATATGTGACAACACAAAAGAATTCTGTCATGTACAGTGTGAGCACTGGAAAAACACCATAATGAGGTTCTTAATTTCATGTTTACAATAGATTTTGAATATCAAAAAGCTGTTTTAATAAAACAAATGCTACTTGCCTACTGTAATTTGTACAGTTCAATATTTGTCTTTTTCAACAAAAAGAAAATTTTTTGAGTAATGTGCCTGTGACTGTCTTTCCTAAGAACTATTATTTGATGCACAGTAGGAGAGGCAGGGGAGAGAAGATCTTACTTTCCTTCTTACAAAAAAGGGCCTCAACCAGGAAAGATGCTGAGCGCCCTCATCTCCCACTGAAGCTAGAGTGAAGAGCACCCAGCACTTCACAGAAGGTGCTTATCATCTCACCTAATCTGCTTTAAAATTAGCAGCAAGGTTTTAGCAATCTTGCTTTTTCAGGAATGATCTATCAAGGGGAAAAAGAAAATTATAAATACACACGCACACAAATGTGATACTTGCAGAATAGGTGGATGTGAATATCCTTGAAGTCTCAACTTCTTTCTCAAAAATAAATCACTAAAAGGATGACAAGTTTTCTTAAAAAACCTGACCCTAACTCAAAACTGACATGAAACATAAGATTCCATACTTAAAAATGGGTATTTTATTAAGTGAAGCTATGATTAAATATTTTTATATAGCAGTAGTAGGGGAAGGAGGTGGCAGCAGCATTCTTTGGGCCCGAGAGACCATGGGTATGTGTCCCTGAGAGGTAAAAAATTTGCTCTGTTGGTATTACGGCAGCCACAGCTGTGGCTGAAGAGACCCATCCAAGAAAGACCACCTCTGTCACATTTGTCACATGTAAAGGTGGTGTTTCGACCCTTTGAGCTCTACTTTCTGCAAGCTCTTTTCGCCTCTGCTAAGCTTGACTGCTTTTTCTCATAGCTTTGGAGACCTCTACTGAGCTCTTGTTTCCAAAGGCTGTGGTCCTGAGTGTGATCTTCCCAGTGACCCATAGCCGTGTCCATTTCTTTGAAGGCTCACTTGCACACATCCTTGAAATGCAATTTTGGGCATCCTTTAGGTCTTTTTCCAGATGCCAGCTGGCCATAGAGGATGTCCTTTGGGTTGAGCCCATCATTCATTCAGCACACATGCCCAAGCCAGCGAGATATCTTGGTTTAAGGAGTGTTTGCATGCTGGGTATGCTGGCCTGCTTGACCCCTCAGTGTTGGTGACTCTGGACCTTCCAGGAGATTCCAAAAAAGTGACGAAGATAAGGCTCAACAGCTTTCATATGCTTTTTATTTTCCTGACGAGAGTATAAGGTCCATGTCTCACTCCTGTACAAAAGTGAATAGATAACACATACACGAGGCACACAGACCTTTGTGTGTTCTGTCAGTTTATTGTTTTTCCATACCCTCTCGCACACACTATATTTTGTTGTGCCAGCTTTTCCAATGCCGATGTCGAATTCCGTTTCAAGTGAAAGACTGTCTGCAGTAATGCACCTAGTTATGTGAACTCATTCATAATTATTGAGGTTATATAAATTACTGCATACATTAGTCCCAGTGCTGAAGTGTTCTCTGCCTTGAAACTGTATGTAAAGTTAGATTCATGCAAAACTAAGTAAAATAAAAATGGAGAGCATGTTAAATAGTTTAAAAGATTGGAGTCTTTGGGGAAAACGTAAGAAACATTTTGCTATCACTGTTTGGACAAGATAATTTTATATGTTCTCCTATTTATGCATTCTGATGCAATGAAAACTTCAAGAAACTTGTGGATATTGCTTATCTGCTCATATACTTGTCTGACTTCTACAACTAAAATGAAGGATGAGTTACAATTTCTCTAAATAATAGAGCTAAAGAAACAATAGAGGAGAAAGCTCAAAAACAACTACTATTTTAAACTTATGGTCATTTTGTGTCATGCAGTGGCTTTGATGCTTCTGACTAGCTTATTCCCTACTTTTCTTTCACCCTGCTCCACTTTCTCTCTTCACCATTCCTCAAGTAGGAAGATTGGCATGTCATGCATAAAAATACATGAAAATGTTACAAGGGAGAGAGAAAAATTGTTCTCATTAACCTCTGAGGATAGCACAAAAAGCAATGAGCAGCAAAGGCAGTTTAGGTTAGACATTAGGAAAAGCTTCCTAACTGTCAGGGTAGTTAAGAACTGGAATAAATTCCCTAGGGAGGTTGTGGAATCTCTGTCATCGGTGATTTTTAATAGCAATTTAAGACAAAAACGTGTGAGGGATGGTCTAAATAATGCTTGGTTGTACCACAAGTACAGGGGACTGGACTAAGTGACCTGTCAAGGTCCCTTCCAGTCCTATGATAAACTTTGTTGCAGTATTCCTTCATAGGTGGCCAAGAGAAAGCAGTCATTCTTTGGTAATAGAGAGAGGAATAGGATATATCCATTATTCAGGTTGCATAAATGAGTGCTAAATGATTTGAGGAATCAATTTTATGAAGTTTTCATCTGAATCTTCATTCCTCTTTTCTAAGATTTTATTGGTATGTAATTATGGCTATTTTTAAAATTAATCCCATCCTATATTTTATTCATTTTTATGGCATTTTGTAGGGTCAATTCTACAATACACCATTATAGATAGCATGGTATTTCTCTTACACAGGAGAAGGCATTTGGATTTTTCTATTTTGTGAAAGTTCACTGGAAGAAGATAGTCTTCCAAAAAGGAAAAGAGAATGAGACCATGACCCAAAAGAAAGCAGATTCCAGAGTAGTCAAACAGGAATACACATGGTACCACTCCTTGCAATTTAAAGCTCATGCATACAATAAAAAGTTTGACTGTTAAAGAAATTTATATTATAATATGTATTCTACCTTTCAAAAGGTCACTGAAACAGGTAATAGAGAAAGCTTTCAAAAAGCCACGTCTACAGGCAAGAGTGCCAGTAACACCTGCATCCAAGAAAGCACAAAGTACCATATATTAGTGAGTAAATACTATGATTCAAACTCCAAAGAGTCTATTTCTAAAAAGTACTCAAAACAAGTTCAGTTAAGGAGGACAAAGCTTAAAGTGGCAAGTGCATTGTATAAAACAAGGTGGCTATCAAAGATGCATCTCTGTCCCAGTAATCCTCCAACTGCTCCAATGATCACATCCCTTCCTGTCTCCTGCTCTCTTTTGCCCACCATTCTCATTCCCTCTCTAGCCTCTCTCCCCTGGTTCATTCCCCTCACAATGCAAGCATTGTTCAGTCCCTCCCATTTTAAAAAAGGCCTACCATTGACCTCATTTGCATCTTGAATTATCACTTCATCTTTCTCCTCCCCTTCATCTCAGAGTGATCTATAACCACTCTCTGGAGTTCTTTTGTTCCAGCTCCAGTCTTGATCCCATCAGAATCCAGCTTCCATTTGCTGCACTCTCTTCAAAGTTTCTAATGATCTCTTTCTGGCCAAAAATCAGAAAGAGTACTCTATCTTCATCTTTCTCAACCAGTCAGCTGTGTTCAACATCACTGCTATGCTCTTCTTTTAAAACGCAGCCTCCCTTCAGTTTTGCGACTATCCTGTCTTTGTTCTTCTCCTAACTTTCTAATCATTCCCTCATTTCCTTTGAAGAGTCCTCTTCACCCTCACTGAAACTTTGAATGGGGGTCCACAAGAGACTTTTCCTGGCCACCTCTTCTTCTCCCCCATGACATAACTCTGGGCAATTTCATTCAAAAACATGGCTTTAACTATTGGCTTTTGGCAGATAACCGATCTACCTCAGAACTGTCTCCTCCTGTTCAAATTAAAATCTCTGCCTGACTTTCAGATATCTCCTTATGTCCAACCTTCAACATGGTGAAAACTGAGCCATTGATATTTCCCCCAAAATTCTCCACCCTCTACTTAGTACCCAATGGCAATACACAGTCCTCTATATTGCTCAGGAATGTAGCTTTGGCATTGCTTTTGAATTGGTCCTCTCTCTAGATCCTCACATCTAGACCCTCTCTAATTTTTTCCCCTTCTTTCTGAAGAACATCTAAGATCCAGCCTTTTCTTTCTATCTATACACTGAAAACTCTCATTCAGATTTTTATCATCTCATGTTGTGACTACTGTAACTGTTTCCTTCCTGGTTATGACAAATGCTCTCTCTTGAAGGTGTTCAAAAGGCTGCTTCCAATAAAATAAATAAATCTTCCTGACTTGTCACTTTGATCATTTCACACCCTTTGCATCCTTCCACTGCCTGCTCCTTTTCCACTGCACAAAGCACAACGTATTTATCTCCAATTTGAAGGCCCTTTCTGGACAAACCCCTGCTCTCCATATCTCATACAATTAACCCTGCCTCCACTCAGCCAATGATATCATCCTTTTGTCAAAATTTTCCAGCAAGTACCTTTCAGAAGCCCCCCTTCCCTAACAGACAGTCTAACCACCTTCCCCTCTCCCTTCCCCCACACACTTCTTTGCTCCCTTTTGAGAGGGATTTGGTGGACCGCAACATCTCTCTTCCTGATGTCTTCAGGGAAGGGAGGGCAGCTGGCTTGCACATTACCTTTATTTTCTGTTATGGGGGGGCACCTGCAAAAATCAGCCAATGCCCACCAATTGACAGAAAAATCATCAGGAGAGCAACCCACTAGCAGATGCATTAGTGTCTCCTTCATTCTATGGTCTGAGGACTCCACGATACACAAAGATACTATGGAATTCCCAAAATGGGAGCCAATTTCAAGCAAACCTGGGCCTCACTGAGAACCTCAACAGATATGGGTTTGGTTTCAGATTGGTTTAAAAAAATAAATAAATAAAATAAAAAAAATTCACAGTCAGACTCAGAAAAAACCTCATACCATAAAATCCATCTGGGTAAAAAATTCACCCCCATAGGGACAGCACAAAGTCTATATAAATCCTCTAAGTAAGGTTTACATGGAACTTCATTTGGTGCATAAGCCTTCTATACAGAGAAGAATTTCAGCCTCTGCAGCCATCAGTAATGATTTCAGATTCCCTCTATTTGTGATCATGGTGAATGGATTCTTAAAGTCTTTGGAAGATGACAAGAACTATATAAACACATCCTATCTTGACTATTACCATGTGACGTTAAGTCTTACTAGTGCAAAGTACTAGGGGATACTGATGATCCTCATGACATCACCAGAAACAAGCAAACAGACTAAAAACCCATGGAAGTGTTAAACTCCAACAAAAAACCTGCATAAAAAGCTTTGAAAGAATCTAATTGAACTATAGTTGATTTTAAAGCATTGTGGGTATCTTTTCTGGAGACTTCAGATACAAGCGCACACACCATGCATGCCATGCCATGCAATTTTTAATTTCTCTGACATTTCTTATGGGACACTGACTGACAGGTTCTCTGTTCTGTCTGGCTTTTATTGAAATACTTTTGGGTATCTCTAATTGCATCTGCTGTGTAAGGGATCCTATTACTTGCCATGACTTATCTACCATAGGAGATGATGGGTAATACTGCAGGCAGCAGATTGGCCAGCGCATATACAATTTACAAATTGCTAGTTGCACTCTTGTTCTTAGGGAGGAACTGCGTATGAGGAAGACTCTTCTTCCAGAAGCAGTATGTTAGGCAAGTGTATGCTAGATGGGGGGAGGGAAATGGGAAGGAGTAAAAGTACAAAGGGAAATATACCCAGACCCCCATAATATTAAAAAAGGCTTAGTTCTCCGTTGTTGCTGCATTTTTGTCAGAGACATTTGTATTTGTGATGAAGCTGAATATTATGATATGCAGCACAGCAGTAATTGCCCAGCACTGTTTGTGCTCTTTCAATGGGAACTGGGCAGTGTTTTTTCTTTGAATACATCATTTACAGCTTGCTGCAGTGAGTCTACAAAGTCAATACATATCCTTAACACAAAGCAAAGAATGAAGGACATTATAGAGCAAGAGAGAAAAAGGGAGAGTCCAGTACCAGTGAAACAATGAATCCTATTGCACGAGCACATCCCAAGTTCTATTGATAGCAATAATGCCACTTCTTTTGTTTTTACACAAAATAAATACAAAATCATGTAATACTTAAAGCCCTGTCTGGGTGCAAACTAAATTTCACTACCCACTTCCTTGTAATAAATTATATTGTTGCCCTCAGGAAAAAAAAAGGATCTAATTTATCTATCTATGCATACAGGAACTTGTGTTCATGGTGAATGGCGTTCATGGACACACTTGTGTTCATGGACACACTGGCTAGCTCCCTTTGGTTTCATCAGTAACTGACAGATTATTGCTGCTGTATTTGAAAAGCACTTAGGATATGCCTACCCAGCAATGTAAGCCTAACCCCCGCTTGTATCTACACTACAGTTGTGCTAACCCAGGGCTTGGACTCATGGTCCCAGGACCCTACAGGAGGATCCAAGCTCTTGTTAAGCCAGGACCCACGGTCAGAGTCCTATTGCTTTGCAGTGTAGACACAGCCTCGCTTGATTAGGTCCCAGAAGTATCCCACAATTCCATGGGACAGCTTCCTTAAGTCGTCTCGATCCCAACAATTGGCAATCTACTTTACTGAAAACGGAACACACCTCCATTTGGCAATGGCAGCAGCTAAGGTCAGCATTAACCTATTCTCTTCTGAACAATGATCTGTAAGCACATTATCAGAAAGCCTCTGGGTTTGCAATGGAGAGTGGACCAAAGAAGCCTTTTGCAAAGTGAGCTGCTTTATGGTTACGGGAGCACAGCCAGATTTTGGTTAAATGGTGCGAGACAATAAAACTCTGCACTTCAGCAAAAAGCACCAGAAGTATTCAGGCATACCAGCAGAGAGCTAAAATGCTGGCAGCTCTGCAGATTTTCTGGACAGGGAGTGTTTTAAGAGGCTGAAGAGCAAGTACCGAAGACCAGGGACAAGAACAGCACCTTGGGCAACTAATCAACAACATGCCCATTTTATGGCTTTGACTTGTCCTGGGCACTGTGCCCAGCATGGAACCAACCATGCTTCATGATGACCTAATCAGCTGGGATGGTGCCCTGCTGGCCTCTGAATCCAGCATGAGGCGTAATTGGAGTCAGCAGCAGGCTTCCAGCCAGGGGCAAGAAATGACTCTTAAAGAAACCAGTCCCAGGCTGTGAATCAGGATCAACAGAAAATTTTTGGTCCCTGCTTGCATGAGCCGTTTGATTCCCCCCATCCCTCAACCACAAGGAGCAGCCTGCAGCCAAGTCTGCAGAGAACCTGGCAGAGACAGAAGCTGCCCCAGAGCCCGGTAAGTGTAGGTCCAAAACTAAAAGTTTATTACTACAGCAATGCCCCTGCCACTCCAAAATGAGCCAGTTTCCTCCTGCAAGCACATTCTTACATTCCACATCTGTTATTTACTGCATGGCCCAACATGCCTGATTGCCTCAAAATCCTCTGCCACCACTTTACCCACAGCTGACTTTCCAACTCTAAAGTTGTTGGCAATAGACCTATAGCAGTCTGGGGTATCCAGCTTCCAGATGGTTATAGCAACCTGCTTCTGGACCAGCAAGGATGATGTGTCTTTACACAGCTAGATGGGGGCAAGCTGTTCACAAAGCTCCAGAAATGTGGCTCTCACGAGAAAGTTTTGGATGCCTGCTGGTCATCCTAAGTCTGCATGATGACGTGGTCCCACCAGTTTGTGCTTGTGGCCCTGCACCAGAAGTGGTGGTCCACATAAGGGGTATCAGCGACTATGCCAATTATACCTAGCAGCAGCTGCCAGTAAGAGTCTGTGATGCCAGGGTGCTCCTCCTTCTCAGCCTCTGTCTCTTGCAGCTCCACCAGGAAATCAGTCAAGTACCTTTGGTGGGACAGAAAACAACTGCCAACACGTCCAACAGCACCTTGCACATGCGCTGCCAGTTTCCTGATACTGGAGTGAAAGCGCAAGCAAGGAAGTTAGTCAAAAGGCACCTCCCTCCATGTCGCTGGCTCTGATAGCTAGACCAAAATGACCGCTCAGCAGGCTGTGTCAGCGGGCTATTCAAACTTCCTGTAATGTGCAGGACGGGCAGTGCACCAAGGTCATAGGACTAGAGCGGCCACATTTCAAGGTGGGGTGGGGAGGCGGCTGCTAGGGACTCTGGGATATGGTTACTTTGACTCTTGTCTGTGCACTTCAGTGTGGATGCCAGAGCACTAGGTTCAAGCACAGGTTAGAAAAGTCTTAACATATGGTTAAAATACAGTGTGGACACTTAAGCCCAAGGTTCCCTAACATGGGTCAGCTGACTGAAGTCCCACTAACCCTGGTCTTCCATTGCTGTGTAGATATACCCTTGAACACAATTCCTTCCCGAAGAGTACAAAGTAATGAGGCTATATACTTGGGGAGAATTAGGGATGAGGTTTATAGAGGAGGCGTCTGAGGGACGGAACCTTCACTCTCAGGCATCAGAGTTGTAGAGGCGCTATTCTGCTAGTGTATCCCTTCAGTCTTCCATAGCTCCCATGGCTCCTGCACCCTACCTTTGCATGGTGTGATAACTGATTGATTGATGTAGTAGTTGATCTACCAACCTTGCACCTGCCTTTCATTGTGATAACCCCACCTCTCCTGCATGACAGTGTGCTAGAGTCCCCAGCAAATGGTATGTTCTACAGCGCTCAGAAGTACAAACTTCTTGAATGGGCTCCAGGATTGTGCATAAAGAATAAATTAGGGATAAGCAAGCCACAGCACTGACCTGCAGTTCTTACTCAGGGAGACACTTATAGATTTTCAAACAGGGGCGTAGCCAGAAGTGATTTTCTGGCAGGGCCTCTGATTGACTCAGGTGGGCCTGGACCAGTTCCGGAAGTTCAGGAAGTGATCGGGCAGAAAAACTAAGCTGCTGGATGCTCCAATTACCTTGGCACCTGGAGCTTCAGGCAGCTTAGTGATTCTCTGCCAGTTGCTTCCTGAACTTCCTGCTTCCGGCCACATGACCAGAAGCAGGAAGTTTGGGTAGTGACCGCTGAAAGCTGCTAGACACTCCAGGATAAGTTAAGCAGAGAGTTGGGAGTAGAAGCAACAGATTGGGTGGGCCTGCTTTCAAAGTGGGTGGGCCGTGGCCCATCCAGGCCCACCTGTAGCTACACCCCTGTTTTCAAATAGGAGTTTTGCATGAGTAAAGACTTCAGGAATTGGCATTGCTTGTGGGGGAAAAGAAATAAGATCCTTTCCCTTTCTGAGTCTCATCTGTAACTCAGACAACCTTTTCTGAGATGTTGAAAGGTCTTATTTTTCTCTTCCATTATTTTTCATTTTTCTGTGCCTTTGGAGTTTCAGATCCTAGGCACAACCGTAGGGGAAGTGCTTGGTAATCTCTTGAACAAGTTCATTGTCAGGAACTTTCCAACTCAGTTTTGCAGATCCTAGTATTTTGGATAAGCATCTGAACATTTTTCATTTAATCTGCAACCTCACTAGCTGCGCTAAAAGCAAATCTCAAACCCCAGCTTGTTAAAAAGTCTCTGCTATTGTGAGGAGTGAGAATCTGAAAATTCCATAGATGCATGAAGTGGATGTTTGATTTTTTTCTGGCGCAATCCCTCTTGGCATTCAAAAAAGGTGACTTTACTGCCTACTGCAATGTACTACTGAGAAGAGATTTTATTTTCATTTCAGAATCTATGCTGACAACCAAGAATTGAACATACCCTTCACACGCAAATAAAGGAATCTATTTTGCAGTATGCAGTTGTTTAAAGCAATCTAGACAAATTGTGCCCATATTTTATCTGAACCTATCACAATATAACATAACAAGGCACTTGAATTACCTCAACAACAAGCTACCAATACAACTTTATCATTTCAATTTTTCATCCCTTTTCTCTGACTCAGTTTGTTCTATATATTTGCATAATCTGATCAACAGCAGCCCACTTTAGGCTAATAAATCTCAGTCCCCATGTCAGACATAATGAAAAGAGGAAACTCACAACAGAGAAAGCCACAGACAGTCACTCCTTTGTGTCCCACACTCACCATTTACAGGTGTATTGCAGGTGAAAACAATTCCTCAACCATACCTATCTTAGAGAAGCTTGGCATCTGCAACTCACACTGAAGTAAACAGGACTGCACGCTCTCAGCATCAGACCCACATGTCTGCTGCTCAGTGTAATTTGGGTAACAGTTTAAGCTACTATAGTTTCACAACATGCTCTTAGTCAGCATTCACTGCTCCCGTTGACACACTTGGGACCAGTGCTTACCAACCAAGAGCATGATAACTTACAGTAAATTTGCAAATCTTCTGTCACATTATTATTCTCTTCAGTGATAAGGATAAGACAAAAAAGGAGGTGCATTTAGTTTTATTTAGCCAGAACACACTGAGGACCTGATAGATACTGACACAAACAGACAGAAAACCAATTCTGACTCTTGAGTATGTTTTTACTGAGAACCACTGAAAGCTTAAGGGTTTCAAAGAGGTTCTGCATACACAGCAGAGTCAAAACAGATGAATACATACTGCAAATCAACACACTTAATGCTTATTAATCCCAACTAAAATTTGCCATCTGTAACTGAGCATTACATCAAATAAAGGCCTCAAAATTACAATGTACTATACTAGAGACCTCTCATTCTTTTTCTGAGCTGAAACAACGCCACTCTAATAAATATTTAGAATAAAACCATGTTCATAAGTTCCAAAGTGTTCTTTTTTTATGACAGTCTGTTAAACTATTTAGTCATTCAAAAAACCTCTTGAACAGAATGTCAGTGCAGTACATAAAATATAGAAGTGCATAAGACATTGTTAAGGCAATATGTTACTATTGAGGTGGCTCTAATTTGATTGTTAAGGTAGTTGAAGTAGCTTGTTCATAAATGAAATATGTGCTATATGTTCCCAGTACCGACAGAATAAGAGCAAAGTCAACATAAAAAGCTCGTCCTTCATTTTTCTTTAATTATGTTACTGCCTACAGAATACAAGATCTGTGGACTAGTGCATCTAAACAACAGTCATATGTTCAAAAGTGTGCATGCAAAAGAGCCCAGTTAACATGCTCCAAACTGAGGGAAATCTTGATTTGCATATGCACATATCTATATGAATTAACATGTCCAGGGTAATATATACACACATTGGAGCTTGTGCACTTGTAAATTGGGTTTGCACAAAATGAGCATGTGCTTTGGAAAAATCTGATCCATGGCTGCTGTAATCACAGCTATCACCACAACACAATTTAGTCAGATGACCTCAAGACACCAATCAGATCAAATCCTGCAGCCCTCCCTTAGGCAAGATTCCCATTGATATCAACAAGAGTTCTGCCTGGAGGAGGACTGCATGATCAAACCTGTTTTATACATTCATGTTTCCCTTTCCCCAACTATCTAAAACAAAATGTCTTCTCTTCTTTAATTTGGGGATCAAATGAATCTGGGGGAAAGCCAGCACAAACAAACTACTTTACACTGGGGCTAAGGCCTAAGTTTTCAAGTGAAGAATGATTTTGGATGCCCAACTTGAGCCATCTTCCAGGGGATTGACCGTCAGAGGTTAGGCACTGAGCATTTTCTGAAAATTGGTTCCTGTTAAGCCGTGTCATGCTGGTCACTCAAAAATTGAGGGAACCAAAATAATTCACAAGTTACTTTTGAAAATTTAGGCCTACATCACTTTTTTTTTTTTTTGCCATGAGATACTGTAATGCAACAAACGTGCATCCCATATCCAATGGGTCCAATTTTCAAATTAGCAACCTTTAGGTGATATACCACAAACTCAGGTCTTTAACTATTTCCTAATTTTAATAATAATGAATAAATAAATAGGGAGCAAGGCCTTGTATTATTAAATACTGTGTATATATCACCTTCATTCAAGGATCTCAAAGTGCTTTGTAAACATTGGCCCAGATCACTCCTGTCCTATTGAAAAAATCCCATGGGAAAAGAGCTCTGGTAAAGGAAATAGCCAAGATGACGACCTTGTGGAGTTCCTCCCATATCATTCTGTTGTGGGGGTAGGGTTTGCCCGTAGAATAGGCTCTGGGGCCTACCCCCAAGTTTAAAGGGTCCCCAGAAAACTGGGATACCAAGATCATCTGTATGGAAATCCTATGCCTCTGTACCAACTCTCATTCCGGGTATCTGACAGAGAGGCTCCAATGCAACCATATTACTTGGGGCTCTTATTAATTGCACCAGCTTCCAAGACACCAGCATCCATAAGTAATACATCCACATATTTTACTACATTTTCAGCTAAGCTCTATAGGCTAGAAGAGATATCATGTCCTGTCCCAATCTCTGTCATCTCCCACTTCCTGGACCCATGATTCATAGATTTTTAAGGCAAGAAGGGAACATTCGATCATTTAATGTGATCTCTTATATAACACAGGCCATATAATTTCAACCAGTTACCCCTGCACTGAGTCCAATAAAAACAATGACGTACCCAGTGACCTGAAAGATGGGTAAAAAGGTGCCAGAGAGAAGGCTGGCTACTTTGTATGGAGAAACTGGAGATCTACTTGGAGTGCTCCATTCACAGATCTAGGCAGGGGTGGTGGAAGCAATTTTAGGTCATTCCTTTTTAGATCTCATGACCACCGTTTCATTACTGTAATACTTATTTCTTCATACTTCACCTTCTACTATTGGGAAAATGGCAACCAAAGTTTTCAAACTTGTGTCTAAAATTAAGTTAGTAAACCCGTATTTAGGTACCTAAATGCAAGTTGATCTGATTTTGAAAAGGTGCTGAGAACTTTCAGCCCTGACTGACATCTGTGGATGCCACCTTTAAAAAAAAAATCATCACTCTTCTACATAGATGCCTAAATATGGATGTAGGAACCTAACTTTAGGCAATCAAGTTTTTTTAAAAAAGTAGCCAAAATGACTTGCCCGTAACTTTCTGAAGGGGCAGTCATAGATAGTGGAATGAATTCCCCAAAGAACCAAGAACCACTACAAACCTCACCACTTTCCACTCAAAGTGCAAGGCACATTTCTTTGACCTTGCCTTCTCTAACACCTCCACACACACACACCCCGCAATGGGTAATTTACAGAGACCACCTACCACAACAAGACACACTGCTGCACATGTTTCTCCTCCTTGGGAGAGGATGAGAAAACAAACAGCATGTGACAGATGTGTAACCATGTTGCTTAATGCACTACTGGAAGGCACTTGGATACTATGGTGATGAGCTCAGTATAAAAACCTATTTAGAATTTAATGACAAAAACCTACAACAACACACAGCTAAAGTTGTGGGGTGGTATGCCGTCATCTTGCAGAACATTTAGATGATCAAAAGTCAAACTTCTGAAAGCCAGGCAATGCAGTTATGGTTGGTCATGCAACCTTAACTCTGCCCTCTTTCAGCAATCCTTCACTGCACCCTGTAAATACACATCTATTGTACCAACCCAACAATTCCTGAAATGTACAAGCTTTTCACTGCCAACCCATTCGCTCTCACCCACAGGAT
Source organism: Emydura macquarii macquarii (assembly GCF_026122565.2). Lineage (NCBI taxonomy): Eukaryota > Metazoa > Chordata > Testudines > Chelidae > Emydura > Emydura macquarii. The sequence continues at coordinate 1,523,307 of NW_027132962.1, forward strand.
TCCATGCAACACTATTAAAAGGAGAAACAAACAGATGGAGGGAAGTTGTTCATTCCGCCTTCTGCCTTTTCCTCAGACTTAGCAATAGCCAATGGGAATTATTTGCACACACTCCAGATGCAGTCAGTGTGTTAGGCATACCTACACTAAATGGTGGAGGCAATAGTTTGGCCTGCTTGATAAAGGTGCGCTTGCTCTGAGGTGCATGACAGAGCTGTGATTATTGTATGAGGAGATCTATGCACTCTCTGATGTGTGTGAGCAGAGGGAAGAGGTGCATGTGTATCATTTCAATGAATTGTGTACATTTAGGGCTTCTAATTTTAGGTTTTAACCAATAAACCTCCCTCCCCCCATTAAAAAAATTGAAATATGTTTATCCAATGAACACTAGAAAAACCACCAGTAATGGTTACTGAGGCTATGTCTACACTGCAGCACTAATTCAAATTAACTTAATTCAAATTACAGAAAGCAATTTATAGAAAGCACTGCAGACTGTCCACACTATAGTGTTTGTGCTGGTTTCTTGCATCTACACTGGCCAGCCTTAATTTGAATTAGAAAGCAGTGCAATGTGGGAAGCTATCCCACAGTGCAACTAACCATAGAGGCTGTTGTGACGAACGTCATCATCCCAGGATGCAGTGCTGCTTCTCCCACCCTCTTCCCCCATCCCCAAACAAACAGAAAAAGGATTTTCATGCTGTTTTTTTACTCCCCCATTGCCATTGCTGCAGGCACATGGAGCCAGTTGAACTCTCTCATTTTGACCATGACAAATACATTGCAGATTATCCTGGATTACTTTAGAACTGTATGCTGTTTGCCTTTTATGCTCCCCCCACCACGCCCTGTATATTGCTTGCCTTTGATTTTGATTCTACAGGTGTCTGTAGAATGTAAGATAAATAACAACGGAGTCAGTTAGTATATTAATACAATGATACAAATGTTTCCATTTCATGATGGAAAGCACGATATAATGTATCCACATGTAGCACTGTGAATAAACTCTTAAGAATGTTTCAGTGGCCAATCAGAGAAATTGATACTATGTAGCAAAGAATTTCCTCTCACTGCTGGCATTTAAAATATATTCACCACGCGGGGAGGGGGTTGAAATCTTTCAAAGGGACAAACTTTAAAGGGCTAAACTTTCAAAGGGACAAATCTTAAAGGGACAAACTCCAAAGGGTTTGCTGGGCAGTTAAACCGCATTCACCACGCGGGGACAGGGGTGGGTGGTTAAATTTTTCAAACCCTTAAAGAGACAAACTGCAAGGGGCTTGTTGTGTGCGTGGGGGTGTGATCGCAGCTTGGATTTTAAACCCATTCACCGCAGGAAATGAGGATTTAAATCTTCCCGGGGCTGCTTTGGGGGGAGGGTACTGAAATGGGGCATCATGGGATACAGTCTGGAGGCCAATTAATTCAAATTAAGTCCCATTGCATCCACACTCACACTAATGCAAATTAACTGATGCGCTTCAGGTGCTAATCCACTTGCAGAGGTGGTTTTATTAATTCAATTTTAAAGGCTCCTTAATTCGAATTAACAATGCACAGGTGTAGATGTGGGAGCAATTAATTTGAATTAAGGGACTTTAATTCGAATTAAGCCACCAGTGTAGACCAGGCCTCAGTTTATATTGACATCATCTCTTTCTCAACAGTGTGTTTATTTAGGCAATGTCCTTGCTCTCTGGCTTGTATCGAAGGGCTTGTTTGCACAGAATAGTAATGTGAACTATGGGGGTGTGATTTCGAAAGGGTACTAACATGTTGCACATGAATTGGCCGGTGTAGACCCTGCTGGTGCACACTAAAGGTTCCCTAGTACACCTTAATAAAGTGCTGTTTGAAACAATATTACATCACAGTGTGCTAGGGAACAAATGCATTAATGCAAAACCAGAGGGTCAGTAACAGGCACACAAAGCTTAAACATACACGTAATCTTATACATATAATAAAAATTAAAGTAGATCTTAGACAAGAATTTTGGGAAAAACCTGAAAAAAACCTATTACAGTATCGGAGAAAAAGCTCCAAAATTCCCCAATTTTTGGACATCTAAGTACAACTCAAGAATTTCTAAAAACAACCACCCAAAATGAAATTAACACTGAAGATCAAATTATATAATTAGCAGAGCCAAGGGATATTATTACAAAGGTTATTGTAATTAGTGAGCTGGGATAAGGGAACAGTCCAAGCATTTATGATATGCATACTCTCCAGGTAAAATGAGTGCAGTTGGTGTCAGATGGAACTGTACTGAATGATGGAGGCAGAAGTTTACTTTCCTTGGTAGAGGTGTTTGTGAGATCAGTGGATTACTTTGAGGTGTGTGACAGCTGAGGCTGAGGAGATCCATTTTTCACGCTCTTGTGTGTGACAAAAGGGAAGAGCTAGATGTGTACCTTCAGGATTCAGTATGCATTATTTCTTTGGAGAATAGTTTAGGTTGTGTTAGTAGAAAGGTATTGGACCTTTATTACAAAGGATACTGCATACAGTGAGATGGAAGAGGAGAGGATTCTAATGCTTTACTGATATAGAGTAGAAGTGCAGGTTAAGATAGTATCCTGTAAGTAAGCGTAAGGGAGTTGTAAAAGGCTGAAGTGTTTTTTAAATTGTACAACTATGGAAGTCTTTCTGGACAGTTGTACACACACACACAGCCATCAGGATCTGGAACCTTCTGAATTGGGTATCGTCAGTGTGAGGATGTGTTAAGTGCATATTAAGGCATTGCTCAAAAAGGGTAGATGAAAAGTAGCATAAACAGCCTCTCCCCTCCCCCCTTTTTTGTCCTTTAATAGTGTAGCTTGAATCCTGTGGATGACAGAGAATGGGTTGTAAAAGGTGGTGAAGAGCTTGTACATATCAGCAACTGTAGGGTTAGGAGAGTAAAGTTCATGCAGTCACATGGCATATTGGGGTGCTGCTGAAAGGGTAGAATTAAGGCTGGATTGGCAACCTTAACTGTTCATTTCCTGGTATCCAGAAGTTTGAGTTTTGCTCTACTCAGCGTTCCACACAGGGATGACATACCAAACAACCTTAACACAGGATTTTTTGCCATTGAATTTCCTGGGAAAAGATATGTTGCTGGCTGTCATTTAGGCAATTGTACATATCTTGTCCCACAATTTGCATGCCAAGCCAGCCAGCTTTCCCCATCCCTCCAAAGAAACCCCCATCTATTAGCTGGAGCCTCACCAACCTTGCTTCAGCATACCTCCCCAGCCATGAGCCTGACCCATTCACTGCATTCCTCTCCACCTGGCCTCCTCCCCACTAATGTATCCAGCTACCTGCTCCCCCTCCCCCCCCCGGCACCCCTCAAGCATATAAGCATGGAACTCATCTTCCTGAAGTCTTCACTCCTTGGTATGCAAACACATCTAGTGCCGTTACTTTCCCTCCACCCTCCCAAGCCCCCCCATAACCCTACTCACATGTAGTGCCTGGAGTGAAGGACAACTATGTTACAGTGAAATGGTGCCCCTGGTTATGAGAGTGAATGGTTGGAAGGTGGAGTTTATGGCAGGGCCAGAGGGAGAAATCACAGATAGGGTTTCTGTTCCAAGAATAGAGAAAGTTCCTACAAACCCTGTCCAACAGATGCACCCCGTCTTTGAGCAAGTGAGGTGTCAGAGCTTTAATGTTTTTATGCCATACAGTACATTTTTTCCAGTCAGCCATGAACCCTCCATTTCCCCAATTAATGATCTTTCAGTATTTATTAATAACTTTCAAATTGTTGCTGTAGCAATTATTCAGGTGCTCAGTCAAATCAGAGAAAACTCATAGCTTTTAGATGAAAATTTTTTATTCAGTCCAAATCTGCTCTCATACACTGTATGGGAGGCGTATACCAGGAATAAGATCTAGTTAATTTCTGACGAGTGATTCACCACATTGACTGGTAGATCACAACCTCCTAAGTCATTATTTAGATGCTGCAGAGTAAGCAAAATGGGATGCCAATGAGGTCCAGTTCTTTCTACCCAAATCAGCAGTTCTCATGCCCTGGTCTATTTCTTGCTCTCCGGCAAATTTCTGCAACCTTATAATCCAGAATCCACACATTGGCAGCGCACTTATTTCTTTTCTCTCAGAAGCCAGGATCCCTGTGCTGTGAATTCCAAACCTCTATGCTGTGAATCTTTGGAAACAGCAAGTTAATCTGCCCAGAGATAAGGAACTAGACATTTGCCTCCCTACTTCCCTGCCAGGAAAATACAGTAAAATACAGTACACTAGTAAAATACAGGTTTTCTGAAACAACCAATCCAACCCTTTCCTAATGACCACCCTCATTTCCTACCCTCTCCACAGCCGCAACCCCCTCCTTGTCTCTGTCCCCCAATTCCCACCCGGCCACACACTGTCTTCTGTCTCATGCTCCTCCCCACCTGATATAATGAAAGTGTTGGCTAGATAGGCTGCTGACTACTCTGTCTTCAGCCTTCTCATCAAATAAAAAAAACTTATTACAGATAATTTGTCATAAGCAACATGAATTAAATCTTTCTTGTGCAGGGGTGCAGAGGTTTGGACTAGAAATGTTGGAGAGTTTGCACCCGGGGCAGTGGAGTTGGCATATTCCCTCGAAGCACAAAACAGCTGAATAGAAATCTCTGCCCCCACCCCCCCCTTATTGGCCCATGCACACTGTAATTCTTCTAGACTGCCCATCCACACAAGCAAAGAAGTGAACAGGCTTTTAAGTACAATTTGGGTCCCCCAATTGTTTAGTGAGTGCCAGGCACTACATTAGGTAAATTTTTACTCACTGCAGCCCCAAACTATTCTCCCCGTTTCTCTGCCCCCTAATGCCCCTCCCTTCCCAGGAAGCTTTCTTATGTCTAAATTCCCCCCTCCCCCCCCAAAGACTTTGATTACATTCCACACAACATAAACATTGCCACACATGATTCACAAATTGTAACAGCCTCCGGCCACTTAGTCCATAACTCCCTTTGTTTTAGGTGAAGGTTTGTGATTAACTCATCCTTAATTAGGTTAACTGAAGGGTGAGATCACAGCCATCAATCTCTGTGAGGTCTGTGATTCACCCAGACACCAGTACTTCTCGGTTTAACAATACAAGACTGCAGAACATCAGTTTTTGGGGGAGCCTGTCACTCGGGAACCTCTTGGTCATATGACCCCCAAATTGAGATCACTAACTCCACCCTACACCTCAAAGGCATGCCAAATTTCAGAGTAATGAGAGAGATTTAGTTTTAAAGTCCTTGCAAGGGGCAGATTATGAAGCACATAAAATGGCGGGAATGGAAACCCTCCAGCTGTTTTTTCCTGTGTTGGCACATGTAAAAATGGACATTTTCAAAAATACCATTCTCAGTTTGGCTTCCCAAAGATTTAGTGGGTGCCATTCACTGCCTTGGGTTAAATTCGATAGGTCAAGACCTTTTTAACCTGCATCACCTCCGATATTTTGATCTCTAGCTCTGCAATCAAAGAAAAACCCTAGAAGCTTTTTGAAAAACGGCTATTTTTTTTTTTAACGAGGACTTCTCTCTGGAACCCTGGCTCAATTTATTCCAAAATTGGGTTGCTAACCCTACGCTGCACTCTCCTGTGGCACACCAAATTTCAGGGGAATCTGACTCAGCACGTTTATGTTAGAGGACTTAGAAAGGTTGACCTGTCAACAGAAAAAAGTCCTAAAGCAACATTAACTATAGCAATTCTGCTGTGCCACACTAGAGTAGAACACAGCAAATTAGTGGCAGAACCAGAAAAAAAAAAACCCAGTTCAGCTTTTCCTTTATGTTAAAGTCCTTGCTGTAGGTATATTGAGCCATTCTAGAGATTTATCAGAAAATTACATCCTTCCTAGGGAATTTACATAGGATAGTTTAAAAATACCTATAGAAAGGCTATCGCTCTATTAAATTCTACTTCTTATTCGTCAGAGAACCCTAATGGTTTAATTGCTATTACATTCTACAGAATTTTTCCTTAAGAGCTGATATCCCAGTCCGCCAGTTTAGTAAGTGGACAAAGTGTCCTAAGAAGCAGTTCACATTTATATAATATGGGCCAGATCACCCACTTGGGTAAGCTGGCGTAGCTCCACTGAAGTCAACAGAACTAGGCTGATTTACATCAGTTGAAGATATTGTTTACTGGGCATATGTCACTACATATAAATACGTGTGTGCATTGGTAGCCTTTTCTTTTTGCTGATGTGACTTGACTTTGTGGAATTACTGCCACAAGTTGTATATGATGAGTGAGATGTAGGCAAAAAACCATTTTCGGGGACATAAAAATATAGGCAGTCCTAGGAGATCATTGAAGCAATACTATTTTCCCTTCATACAGCAATGACAAGTATTATCGGTCAAGACCAAGTTACTAAGTGGTGTACTATAACAGGTCGTAGAACACCATCAGTGAGTAAAATGAAGTCACTGCATGAAATATAATAGTACTTAGTAAGGTAACTCCACTAATTATTTGGGTGATCTCCATAGAGATCATATACAAGATCAGATTCAATAGCATTACACCTGAATTTGGAACCAATATGTTCATCTCCAAGACAGAAGAGTCCTCCAATTCCATAAGATCCAAACAAAAACAGCCACAAAAATGAAATTAGGGTTTTTAAATAGCATTTTAAAAGTGTTCCCATTTTGATTTTTCTTCTCAGGTGATTTCTCAAGTTCTCTTTCCTCTCACTCATCTGATAAACCAATCAATTATTTCCAAAGTTCTTCAAAACAATTGAAAAGAAAGTGTGTTTAAATGCCAGGTAAGTATAGACTTTTGTACAGTTGTTACTATTTAAGTGTTTTGGAGGCAGAGGCTAAGGCCTACTCTTGAAAAGATTGCCAGCAGTCTAGGGAACTTTCACAAATATTGCGTGACAGATTGGGGTAACTTCAAAAGCAAAAGAAAGCAGAGAGGCCTCCAAGTCAAGTTCTGACTAGGTAAGTCAAACTACTGGATCATTTAGTTGTGGCAGTGTGACATGTGGGTATGTAAACATAGCAGAGATGTTAATGCTATATTTTAGTGCTATATCTTTAAAATCTAATGATTTTCCTATTTTTGCAATTGTTTAATTGATTTTCTATGCCTTTTTGAAATTTAGGAATGGTGTTATCAGCTACATACAGATTTGCTGCTACTAAAGCTTTATCTAACCTCTCAACTATATAAAACCTCTAATTCAAAGTATTTAAAGTTAAGCATAATCTTAAGTGCTTTGCTGAACTAAGGATTAAGTACAGAGTTATAGTTTTACTTTTAGTTCCTCCATTGGCTCCAACATATGGGGCATGGTCTACCAGACCAATTTTTGCTTGCTGAGGTGATTCTTGCTCTACAGCAAAGGCCCCATTTCCTTCAGTTATAATTCAGGTTAATGATAATCAGATGCTTTAGTAATTTAAACAGTGACCTACAAGTATCCTAATCCTTCTCTCTTCCTGGACTATAGTTTTTCCAAACTTACATCAGCTTCTCTCAGTTTTAACATAATGTTTGTTCAGACATCACAGATACTGCAGCCCCTGCATTCTCACCTTCACATCATCTATGTTTATATTTACAGCAACCTACAATAGAGTATGCAGCTCACATTTACTGTGCCCCCAAGAAGTGCCAAAACTTCTCAGTTATCTTTCCTCTAAATTGTACATGGTATTTTGGTCTATGTCTACACTGTGAGTTGGGGTGCGATTCCCATGCTTGTGTACACATACTGGCAGTAGCTAGTGCAGATATAAAACAGCGGTGTAGCTCTGGTAGCCCGCTCAGCAGCAGTGGAGGCCTGGCTACCCATGCCAAGTACGTACCCACTGTTTTCAGGCAGGTTTGTACTAAGCATGGCTCAGCCGTGCCTCCTCTGCCGCTGCCCACCGTCCCACTGCTACTTATAATTGTGCAGCTCTCATCAAGCTGCAGCGAATGTGTGCATGAGTGGGGAAGGTGCTGGGGGAGGGAGTGAGCAGGGGAACCACACCCTACCTTGTAGTCTAGACATAGGCTTAGGGTATTAACCACAGTGATGGAGAGCAGGATCTCCGAGTGCCATCCCTGTAAAACAGACTGACAATAATGAAATTCCTAGTTGATTTCTTGGGATCTCTGGTTCTTCTCCATTTCCTGGTTACAGAAATCTGTTTGGGGAGAAGTCTCTTACTTGCAGCAATGTGGAGGGCAGAGAGAAGAGAATGGTTGGTTCTGTCAATGTCATTCTTGTTAGAATGGAAAAGTTTGACTTGAGAGGAAGGTTTTACATTTCCTAAAGGTGGTCAGAAACTGTGGACGGTGGGAAGCTGCATTTTCTGACAGCGGGAGCCCATGCATTGTTTCAGATACAGGGAATTACAGTAATCCACCCCGAAACTGACAGATGTGTGGATCACAGATCCACATTTGGGAGAAAGGGTCAGACTTTCCTAGAAAAGTAGGGGTGAAGGAAGATGTTCTCAGTCACTGATTCTACCTGGTTGTCCACGTTTCACCCCATTTTGATAATACTAAAATAAAATACAATCTAACTCTTATATAGCACTCATCAGTAGATCTAAGTACTTTACAAAGGAGGTGAGTATCATTGTCCCCATTTTACAGATGGGGAAACTGAGGCACAGAGAAGTGCAGTGACTTGGCCAAGGTCAACCAGCGGGTCAGTGGCCAAGCCAGGAATAGAATCCAGTGAAGTATGCCACACTGCCTCTCCAAATAGGGGCTGTACCCCTTCAATGGATTATTGAAGTCTACTTAGTTACTTTTTAAATTTAATAGATCTTTGAGGTCACAGACTAGCTTGCAATGTATGTTTGAAGTGAGACTTTACTATTCTTTTTTTTTTAAGGGAAACAAGCAACTGTATACTTCACCTCTTAAGTTGATTATTTTCGATATAAAGCATATAATAACCCTGATTGACAGCTGTCAAGGAAGCAGGGAGGACCATCACAGAAACGGAGAGAGGCAGCAGAAAGCCAAGGAGACAGCAGAACAAGCACTGGACATTAATTCTGTTCACAACAAAAACAATGTGGCCAAGTCCCAGTATCAGGAGGAGGCATTAAAAAGGAAGATCATCAAAAGACCAGAGCGTATGGAGCATTAAGGATTCTGAGCTAGCAAGCTAGTATTTTAAGGAGAGAGGTATGAATTTACTCTGATTGCTGGGGCTGCTATATGAGTGAATGAATCCCTGTTCAGATAATATGTATACAATTGAAAAAAAAAAAAAAAAAAAAAAAAAAAGTAAGTAATACTAGATGAAGTTATTTTGATAAGTTTAGAAAACTATTCTTGATTATGCAAAAGGGACAAATAATTTTCCAAGTCTAATAAATTAGAATCAAGCCTCATGAATTACTACCTCTCCTCAAATGGTTCCCTGCCAAAAAATGCTTCCATGCCTCTAGTACAGTGTATGGACGCCACAGAGAAAAGGGAGAGAGGGTCCAATGTAGCTAGCCGGCAATTCTGATTCACAAGTGTTTGCAGGTGTGGAAGAAGGAAGGCTGAAGCATATAATTAGTCAAAGTGAGCTTTTTCCACAGAGATGGAAAAACACTTCCAATTTCAAAATTAAGTCTAGAGAACCCTTGTTACAGTTGCTGTGTTTCTCTCAGAACATTGGAGCAACTACTACATGTTGTTTGAGTGTTGGTCATCTCAGTCCATTTCTTTAGGGAAAGGAAGACCACAAACGAGTCAAGGGGCCGATCTATTTGGCTGTGCAGGCAGGGCAAAGCAGGAACTCAAAGTCTAAAGTTGGCCTTGCCCTATGAACACACGCAAATTGGTTAACTTCTCTGCAATTCAGTTATTCTGTTCTGTAAAATGGGGATTATTTACATACCTCACTCGGATGTTAGTAATGTTTGTGTCAGTGCTGTATTATGCATATTATGATGACAAAAATAACCACATCAATTGACATTAAGACCTTGATGACAGTTAACAGTGTGATCAAGAGTCAAGGCTCCAGTTCAGGGAAACATCTCTATTCAGTAAAGCAATTAAATACAAGCTTAACTTTAAGCACATATTTAAGAGTTTTTTCTAAATGGAGGCATGAATACATGTTGAGAATGGATTACCTTCCTCCCTCCATGAGGTGCTCCCTTCAGAAGCTGAAACAGTTTTGCTGAGGATTCTGCAGTCCATGTACCTGTTTTTGAATGAAGTAAGGACTTCTCTCCAAAGCTGTTAATCTGGCATCTTTCACCAGCACAATAAATGAGTTGGATGCTGTTTATATTGCTGTCAATGGAACGGAAATGAAAGTTTGAATATTGTGAAAAGTGACAGACCCATCTAGGAAAGGTCTGAAGAATAAATAAAAAAATTGATATGTTCCAGGCCTGAATTGAATTCTAAATGCTGCTGCCAGCCTTGGCTGGGTAGAAAGGTTATGGAGAAAGGAAAAACAGGGAAGAGAAATTAAGCAGGGCTTAATTTTGCTTCCTCCCTGCTGCTCCCTACCTAGAGCCACAGGTATTACTCTCCATTTATCTCCTTCACATTCAACCATAAAGGAGGGATAGGGACAATGATTTGGAGGAAATGAGGGCAGAGGAGTATCCATTTCTAGCCAACCAGCTGTTTTGTCTCATGCAAATCTCTGAAAGAAACCAATGGTGTAAATTGCTGAAGCCCTCCACCTCTTTTCCTTAGGGCTGGCTTTACTTTCAAACAAGAGTTCCAAAACAAGAGCAAAGGAACTGAAGATACTGGTTACAAACCATCTAGTGCTTTCCTAGCTTTCTCTAGTTGAGAGGAGATTCCCTTCAGTAATCCTCCTTGTTACTATGGACAGAGCTGCAGTAGGGCTTTCCTGAACCTGGGTCTCTCCAGAGTCTACCCTTACCTTAGAGGTAAAAAGGCTTATATATAACCCTTGTGTCACTCATTGTCAGACTCAACAAAGACCAAGTTGCAATAGCTGGGGGTCCTTTTTAAAACTAAGAAATAACATTGAGCCTCCACCCAAAATTTCTGAGATCATGAAATACTCTCCCTGGGTGCCCTTTATAGGCAATACTTCCCCATTTGCAAGCACCAACTCTGTCTATGAAACAAGGACAACTTTACTGGGAGAAATGAACACAGCTTCAACCTGGGAAAACACCATCACAACATTTTTAAATGAACAATAAGTAAGTCACTCCCCATTTTAAAGTTGGCCATAGTCTGTTCACTCAGTTCCCCATCAGTTGATATTATGTCCAATAGGACAGTGACCCTTTACCATATCACTTTCCCATATGCTAAATCCCAATCACAGTTTGATACCTATGGTGTTGGTATACCATTAAAAGCAAATAAATATCAAGGTCCTAAAACTGAAACCTCTCCAAAGGCATTCACAGCAAAATTTCACAAAGTTTCTTTGTAATGATTCATATAGAACAGGATTTTGAAAGAAAATCCCATAGTTAAAAAAGATAAATGTTGCCATTAAAGATTCATCATATTTTCCATAACTCCTTTCTCTCTCCTAATAGATTAAAAGGTAAAAGGGGATAACATATTGACTTATAACATAAATACAAAATTAAAAATGGTTAATGGTAAGATTAAGAGTCTTGATAACTATATTTTAATTACTTGTAATTATGTCTAGTGAATGAGTACAGCTAAGGTAATAGTTAGGCCAAGGCCTTGCTGTCATAAGTGTGGTTTTTGCCAATTCTTCTTTTACAAATAATTGCCAATCTTCTTAAAATGATGTTATCACTGACAGAACAAAGGTAACATGTTGGGCCAGAAGTTTTGAGGAGAAAATACACAAACCTGTAACAAGAAGCCTTTTACTGTGAAGACCCAGGGTACAGTGACAAAAACCAACATGGCATGAAAACCAGCAAAACCAGCAGGGGAAAATAAATGCAGAAGTCTGGCAATCGAAGCTTACAGATGCGTAACCTATGGATTACCGAAAACCCAAAGGGTTGATGTGTTAAAAGCCAACTGGATAAAGATTAAGTAATTTGTGATGTATAAATATACAAAAGGCCCAAGTGAACATGGGCCCAACTTGGAGAAACCCCAGACCAGAAACTGAAGAATCAGAGCAGGAGCTCAGGGGAAGTGAGCACTATTGTGAGAGGACTTTTTGGGGCCCAAAATTACCAGAGTATGGGACACATCTACCAGTTCTGTCATCTATTCTTATTTGTCTGGCATAAATGTATGTTCAGACACTGTGGGTCAATAATTCCACCTAAAAATCTATAAATAATGGTGAAAATTGATTAAGCCTAAATTGGTTGGACGTTTGACTCAATTTCCTAGTTTATCTGCAACAGTGAGTAACAATCCCAGAATCCTGAGGTGTCTCAGGCAGTCCTGTCAAGTGTCCCTTGGGAAGCACTGCTTGGTCCGGACCTAAGGCTCTGTTACATAACCTAGCTGTAGTGATTTCATCTTTCTTTTGTGCTGGATAGGAGGGGGTCTCACTGGAGTTCACTCAGCTCTGTTGCGATCCTCTGTCTGTGACTTCAGCGAAGAGCCTGCCTTGTGTTGCATCCTATCAAGGAGAGACATCTCATCATTTCCCTCTGAGAAGCAGCTTCTGCATATCCCCAACAGTACTTCTAACAGTATAGGATCCTCTGTGGAGGGGAACCAGCCTTACCATCATGGATACAATTCTTGCCACAAGATCAGAACCCTTAACTCTCTCTCAGTTCAGTTCCACTATGCAACCAATTCTGAGTTTGTGTAACAATTATGGTGACTCCCAAAGTGTCATGTAGGACTTTTGGGTAGAAAAATTATGCAAATTAAACTCTGTCTGTAACTGAACTTCCCTTTGTTCACAAATAGATGGGGACAGAAAGCAACTTCTCCTCTGAAGCTTCTGTCTTGCCAGAGTTATGGGTTAATAGTTTTTGCAGATGATGCAGTTCTGTAGCCGAGTTTCCACTTGTTCAACAACAGATGGGAGCAGAGAGCTCCTTATCCTCTAGAGCTTCAGGTCACAGGTCTTACACTTATATCTGGCTTCCTGCAGGACACATGACTAGGAGAAAGCATGTGACCTACAATCACAGCTCCCCATTTTAGTGTCTCCAAAGGTCATAACAGGCACAATGCACACATACCTGAGGTTGACTGTGCTGGTACATTGGCCTACTATCCTTCCCCTCACCACCCCCCCAACTCCTGCTAGTCATCCTCCTCCTAGCTCTGTACCCTCACTGTCATGAGTTCCCCTAGCTTGCTAATTGCTCCCCCCCGATACCCTTCCCCCCCTTGTGACTTCTGGTCCTCGTTTGATTTTGTCCCACTTATCCCTCCCACACCCGCAACCACACCTACTGAAAAGAAGGTTCTGACTGGTTGCCTTTAACTGTTAATATGCTAAAAGAAGGAGAGGAAAATGAAAAGCCTTGGGGATTCCCATTTGTTAGATTTACAGAGTAGTGAGTGTCAAGCTTCCAGGGGAACAATATTTTAATAAACTTCTCTTTAAGTATTAAGAACTTTTAGAAATGCTGGGTTATTTTCACCTGGTAGGACAATCTCAGATCACTTCTGAAAAAACAATGGATAGCTGTCTGGGACAGAATGCTGCAAGTGAAAAAAGTTTAAAAAAAAAAAAATATCAAGAATGCAAAGGTCTAATCCTTGATCCTGCAATGGTCTGCATGCAGACACTCTTGCACCAATGTGGAGGCCCACTGACTTCAACAGAACTCCATGCAGGCATTTCATTACAGGATGAAACCTTACTTTGAAAGAGGTGATTGCACTTCAGATTTATGTATTTGGGAAGGAGTAATTTTTATTGGCTGTAAAATATGGAACTGATAGCTCTGAATAAGTGTTTACTATGTTTTAGGACCTATTTTTGCATGTATTAGTATGAATTAACCTAAGTATAGCTTATTTCGGTGTAAGTGTTGATCATACAGTTTGTTTCTAAATGAAAACTATCAAAAGAATAAATATCTGAATTTAGATTACTCTCAGACACTTATCGTAGTATTTTATTATGCTCTTCAGTTGCCAAACATAATCCAGTGAGATGGTTTAAATGTGACCTAGAATAGTTTTGCATTATTACTCTTTCAGAGACCAATCCCGCTCACGTTTGAAGTCAATGTCAGCATTCTCCTTAACTTCAGTGGGAGCATGCACAGGCCCTTAGTTGGTTAATTTTTAGTGTCCAAAAAAAAAAAAAAAAAAAAAAAAAAAAAAATTACTGACCAAATCTCCTTTGGCTAGGAGAGGATCACTTAGCCTTTTAATCTAAACGAAAGAGAGCTTCAGGACAGGGTAACTCTGACAGTTAAGTTCAGTCAGGGCAAATAGATACAGAATCAGATAGTGTCCTGACTTATAGCCTCTGTGTAAAACCACACTCAGAGCTGCAAAAGAGTGAGAGTCGGGGGGGGGGGGGGGGATTTGTTGCTCTGGCTATATCAGACACATTTAAATGACTTTCTGAAAGCTGAGATATGTACATGTATTCCAGTGAATGACAGCATTTTTGCTGAATTTTTTTAGACAGACTGCAAGAAATAAAAATTTTGGAAAACGTGACAAAAAAGAAGGTAAGAGTGCTTTTAGCTATTCCCTGAGCGTACAGAGGAGCTCAGACAAAGGTCTGAGTAAGATAAAGTTTTAAACTGAATGCAAGGGGCAGAAACTGGAAAATAGTAAAGGACAAATGCTTGTTTATGTTTATACAAGATAAACTGTTGGAACTTTACTATTGGATAACAGGGTTATGTGACTTGAAGCCAACAGAAAAATGCATCAGAGAGTAATTAAAACTTCTGTAGCACATTTCAGGCATAAATAAAGTTTAAGAGATGTAATAAAACATATAGCTTTTATAGGAACAGGAATTGCCATACTTTATCAGATCCTTTCTGAGATTGGGGAGAGGGGGGTACTAGATCTAAAGATAGTAGCCAGGGTGACAGCATACCATCAATTTATATAATGGCATGATCGTATTTTCAGGTTTATTCTCTATTCCTTTCTTAATGAAGTCATATTTACTTGTATGACCTTATTTGCCTTTTTGACTGCTGCTGCATACGGAGCAGATATTTTCCAAGAACTGACCACAATGACTCCCAGGTCTTCATTTATTTAAAACCCATCAGAGCATACACAGTCTAAATTGTTCCTTCCAACATGCTTTGTGCATGCCTACGCTCACTTTCATCTGACAGTTTGTTGCCCAAATACCTAGCTTTGGTCTGGATCATCTTCCCCAACTCTCTGCAGAGTTCTAGAAATTCTGGATTGATATAATAGAGAGAAGAACAAAGTCCTGTTTTCCAGCTCTCTTAAGGAACTCTACTAGCACACTAATCAAAACAGCAGTGTTTTTCCATTGACTTTACAGCCTTTGGATTATAAGCTGCAGAATCTAAAAACTAACTCAAACCTCACCATTTTCCTTTCCAACTCAGAGATACACTTCATCACTCTGGCCTTCAAAAATATAAACACACAGTACAGAAGACATGAAATAAATAAATACATTAAAAAAAAATCTGTTGGTAAAAAGGAAAGGAGAAAGCGAGCCATGTGTGACCAAGGCCAGTCAGGTCACTTAATGTATTTCTAAAAGATGCCACTAGTCAGATGGTGATAGGTATGGTATAAAAACCTAAATAAAATAGGCAACAACAGGGCTCAGTGTCAGTGACTGGGACATAGACAGTCATGCCTAGTTGTTCAAGCAGGAATCAAGCAAAGGAACCCAGGGTCAGAGACCAGACTGGAATAAAAAATCAGGAATCCGAGCCAAAGGTTACCTGAAGCAGGGCAGTGCTGGATTCTAGGAAGAAACAAAACAGAAACTGACCTAGGAACAAGCAGGAGTTATTGCACCCCTAAGCAAACACTTCAAACATCCACCCA
This sequence comes from Emydura macquarii macquarii, assembly GCF_026122565.2. Taxonomy (NCBI): domain Eukaryota; kingdom Metazoa; phylum Chordata; order Testudines; family Chelidae; genus Emydura; species Emydura macquarii. The sequence continues at coordinate 1,539,219 of NW_027132962.1, forward strand.
ACTGCTCCTAGTGCTAGGTGTAAGAGCTGCTCTGCTGATTCTTCCCACCAGTCAGGCTGGTATCCAATCGGGCCATCTACTATAGGCCAGCTGTGCTCATTACATTGCCCAGAGACTGGCTTTACTCCTGGCCCTGATTCCTGACAATCAGAACCTGCATGCCCACATCTGTGGCCCTTTGCAGAGAGCAGTCATTACATAGAGTTCACACATCTGTTTCCATTTTTCCTATTGTTACTACAAACTACTTCAGGGAGAGGAGTACAAGATGGGAACAAAAGGGCTATTAGTTACAGTGGTGTAACTCTGTGTTGGCTTGAATGGAGTTAATCTAGTTACTACAATTTACATCAACTTAACTGAGAACAGACTCTGACCCAAAGTTATGCAACAAAAGGGAATGTAGAATAAGAACTATAGCTACCCAGACAAGCCAAAAACTAGAGGGTGATGTGTTAGAGAGAACACTGCTAGAACCTTAGCTGTGACCCAATCTCACAGACCCTCAATTTATAGTAACCACATACATTGCAGGCCTAAAAAAGTTTAGTTCCTTCCTTCCCCTGACTGAATATCACACACTAGGCTGATTTTCTACTCACCAAAAGAGCCACCCATTCTTGATCTAATTATTTCACTTAATTTGCACCCTTGGAACATCACTTCCCCATTACTAACTTTCTCTGATCACTTTAGGAACATGTAGATCTTCATCCTGACTTTTTCATCACTGAACCTGGGGTTTGGTACTCTACTTTTAAATATCAGCCTGTGCATTTTTTAACTACTGACAGATTAATTTGGAGAACCCACAGCAGCTGATTTAATGGTGATCTTGAGGAGTATGCGGGATGTGTATATATATGAGTAGGGGTGTTTTAAATGACTCTGAATTAACTCCTGTTGCATTGAGGTCTTGCACCTTGGCCTTTGTCAGTTGTGTATGTTTATTTCTATCAAGGGAATTTATTTCCCTTCAATTTCTGATTAATGTCCGTTATCTTTAAAGTGGAGGGGTATATTTTGCACATTTTATATCTTCAAATCTCAGAAGAGCAGAGATTATGTAATTTGGTTTCTCTCTATGTATGTGTTTTTTTATGGCCCCCATAACTAAAGTGGCTGAGTGCCTCCCAATATTTAAAAAATAAATCACAATAACTTTGGCATTCCAGGCTCTGCTCATGGTGTTTCCTTCCTCTTCCCCATGTACGTAAGGGCAGCCTGGCTTTGCTTCACTGTAACAAGGTGCCCCTTTGAAATGTATCCCACTGGTCAGCATGTATTATAGGCTCCCCCTCAGTGTCTGGTCACAGAGGACATGAGTCTGTTACCCAGGCCCAGCTATGGATCCTTGTCTTTTTAGTTCAAACTGTAGCAGCTCATACTATTAGCTCTTGACAGACCCAGTTCAATCTCTGGTATGTTGGCCAAGATGGCTGCTCAAACATAAGTACCACAGGATGTGTAGAGGGATATGAGCCATCTCCCCAGATTCCTTCCTGTTCCATGCCCTCTCTCAGGGAAAGTATTCCTTTCTCCATTTTCGTAAAGAGGAAGAACAGCTGCAATGGGAGGAGAGCCCAAGCATCAAGGATGCATTCCCAGAGGCCTTTGTCTTAGCAACTGGCCAGCTCCATTTTTCCTATTCCCCATCTATGCTCTATCTTCAATGTCTGGTCCCTGGAATCATGCAAAAGAATGCAAACAACAACCCTAAAATACCAAAAAAAAAAAAAAAAAAAAAAAAAAAAAATCCACCTTAAAAACAAAACAAAATATAAAATAAAATAAAAAAGTCAGGCTTACAATTAACTGCTAATGCAAAATCCAAAAGCAGCATAACACAGTAAAATTAATAAAATAGTATAAAAATTAACCACTATAAAAATAAAATAAAACATAAAAATGTTAAGGTCGTTCTGCAATTATCAAAAAGCATCAAATTGCACACCAGCAAAGTCTGGACTTCCCTCCCCTCCTCGTGCTCAGCCCAGCTGGCCCCTGGGTTAACTCAAACAATGCATAATAAAAACTAGCAATTATGTTATACCAACTTGCAAAACTCCTGGGTGTAAATAAGTACGCAAATGTGTAAATATATTAGCTTTTACATTTTTTTGTATTTACAATAAACGCGGCGTATTGCCTTATCTGCTAAATAAAACCCTGCAGTCTTTTCTTTTACAAGTATAACACAATCACCCAAGTTCACCTCCATCAGGGCTCAGGGGGTCACAGTGATTCCACACAGCCCCTTGAAAAGTGAACTGTGGAAACATCCCATGTTCCTATGCTTTCTGACATATGAGCAAGGCTGCTTTTGAAGCTCTTATAATGGATTAAATAACCATTTAAAGAGACCTTCTCTCCTGGGTATCCAGCTCAACCTGAACAGAAATGGCAAGCTTTCTTGTTAAGCTCCTCTCTGTAGTTTTCTACAGTCCTATGTTAAGCACACGCAACTTTAAATAGGTGAAGTCCCATGAATATGCTTCAGTATCTTGCTGAATCAGGCCCATGTAAAAAAGCTCATTAGGTGGCAGGGTCCCCTTGCTAGGTTATCTAATGTGGAAGTGACTGTCACTTTGTTTCTTAACAGCAGGAAGATCTTCCCCAATAGAAAGGCTTAGAATACAAGGGTTTTTTTGGGGTGGGTGGTAACAAGTTTGGTTGATAATGGTAGTAATGTTGGTGTGATATACTTACACTTCTTTAGGCATTTGACTTAGCATGACACATTTTGATTAAAAGCTAGAATGACACAAAATTAACATGGCACACATTAAATGGATCAAAAACTGGGTAACTGACAGGTCTCAAAATGCAATGGTAAATCATTAGTGAGTGGGGGTGTACCTAGTGGGGTCCCAAAGGGATCAGTTGTTGGCCCTACTCTATTTAACATTTTTATCAATGACACAGAAGAAAACAAATTATCTCTGATAAAGTTTGCAGGTGATACAAAGTTTGAGGGAGTTGTAAACAATGAAGAGGTCAGGTCACTGATACACAGTGATCTGAATTACTTGGTAAACAGGGCGTGAGCCAGCAATACGCATCCTAATATGGCTCTATGTAAAGTTATACATTCAGGAGCAAAGAATGTGGGCATACTTACAGGATAGGGGAATCTAACTTGGGAAGCAATGACTATGAACAAAATTTGGGGGTGATGGTGGATAATTACTTGAATATGAGCGCCTCATGTGATATTGTGGCCAGAAGGGATAATATGATTTTAAGATGTATAAACAGAGGAATATTAAATATGAGTTGTGGGGTTATAACATCTCTGTATTTATCACTGGTATGGCTGTATTTCTCATTTGAAAACGTGTCTAGGTCTGGTCTGCACAATTCAAGAGGGCTGTTGATAAATTAGAGACAGCTCAGAGAAGAGCCACAAGAATGATTAAAGGATTGGAAAACATGCCTTACAGTAATGAACAGACTGCAGTTCTCGAGTGTATCATAACAAAGAGATGGATAATAGTTTATAAGTACCTACCTGGCAAACAAAAAATTGATAATAGGCTCTTTAGTCTGTCAGACAAAGGTATATCAAGATCCAGTGCCTGAAAGTTGAAGCTAGACAAATTTAGACTGGAAATAAGGTACGCACTTTTAACAGTTAACCAATGGAACAACTTACCAAGGGTTGTGGTGGATTCTCTTTTAATAGCAATTTTTAAATCAAGGTTGGATATTTTTCTAAAGATGCTCTAATTCGAGCAGGAATTAATTCAGGGAACTCCTATGGTCTGTGTTACACAGGAGGCCAGACCAGATTATCACTGTAGTCCCTTCTGCCATTATAATGCATGAATATATATGCTTGGGGCAGCAACCATATCTCTTTTATCTTGCTCAGTACCAAACACATTGCTACCTTAACACTGGCTAGCCATAGTGACAGAGCTGTCTCTTTGGAAAACCAATTAGCAGTGGAAAGGGACAAATCCAAAGAGCTATGAATTTCTGTTGGCAGGGAGGATGAAAATTCAATTACAGTATACTCTATTCTGCTCTATATTGCCTTAAATAAGCAAGATCCAGGAATATTGTGCCTTCTGTCTTTACAAATATAGGAAATACAAAAGGCAGAAAGGTTGCTGTAGACACCCCAGGCTATATGAGCTGCAGGGCCATGCCAACCAAGAGAGATCCAAGTCGGATCAGTTCCATGAAAAAATGCAGACAAACATTTTGAGGCAAGGGACCCACTTAGTCAGAGAAGTGGCTGCTTCAGTTCCAGCTAGCAAAGGATGTGATATAGCCAGCGGTCTTTCTGAAGCCCACTGTCCGGGGGTCATCAGACACTCAGAGACAGACAAGGACAACTTTGCAGCAAAGAGTCTCAGGAAGTAGAAGTAGGTAGAAAATAACATGGTTTTATGATGTGATTGATAAAAGCAGGCTACTTTTGGTAAGCCTTCTGTTTATTTAGGGAAATAAAGGCAAATTATTTCCCTCCTGCCCCAATTTTTTGAAGTATATGCATTGTGGGCCAGATTCTCAGGTGGTAGAAGTTGGCATAGTTCCATTTTGTTTGTCCCATTTTATCCACAAACACAAGCTTGCTCACATACATATTACTATATATTTAGGAAGAAAAAGGCCTCTAAAAGAACCAAGTCCTGAGCTAGAAGCCAAAGCGAGATGATGTCCCCCCGCCTTTTTTTTTTTTTTTTTAACTAACTACTCAGGTGTCTCTTCTGAAGGTTATCTCATCCAACACAGCCATTTAATTTTGACCTTTAACTTTGGATATTGATTGTTATTCAAGGTCCCATGACCTAAAACGGAACTTTTACACTAACTCTTACCTCAACCTCCCATATTTCTGAAATGGTTATTTTTATCAGCCAGTTAGTTGCACAGAATGTAGAGATGGAAAAGGTGTATTAGATAATCCAATCCATTGCCCTCAAGTACATTTTCTAGTGTTTTTTTTAATTCTCTAAACATGTACCAAAGGGAAACTTTTTCTGGCTTGATATTTTATACACAAATCTGTGGAATATTCTCCACAAATTTTAAGATAATTAGCTGTTCTGAAAATCAATGGTAGTCTGCTGTTCCTAAAAAAATAAATCTCAGAAATACAGCTAGAATAAAGTCTTATAGTATCTGCTTGAGAATTGAGAGAGCTGATGAGCTCTTATTTTTCATGCTTAAACTGCTGTAATTCTCTTTAAACCAGTCTTCCCACTGGGCATATTTCATGCCTTCAAGTTACACGAAACTCTGCAGCTCATCTTTCCATTGGGAATAAGCCAAATCTCCATATTTTTTTCTTCATGGCAGTAAAGTTCTGCAGTGATTTCAAAATGTTATCACTCACATTTTTAAAGCTCTCTGTGGTCCGTTTCCAGGACCTGCTGATAGCATATACCCAACAGTTCAAGCAACAAGAACCCTTTAAGTACCCTCAGACTTAATCAAAAGAACTTGTTAAAATTTCCTCATTTGATGCACAGACACTATAATGTTTTTTTTAAACCACAGAATATTTGACAGTCTGTTTCCCCTTTCCATTCCACACCTAGATGAAAGGATTTTTCATTATTTTTATTTAGCCTTGAGTATTTGAACTTATAAGTGGCCTAACTGATATATTTTTCATATGGTTTGAAATATACTCCAGGGCTGGGTACTTGTATGCCAAACTTTTAGCCCAGATTAAATTTTTATGGCCTGCTGGAGTTTATAGTGGAAATTCTGCTACAGTCTTAACTAGACAGTGCAAACATGTCTCTTATTCTTCCCACCCCCTTCTCATGCCCTTAAATATTAATTTAGTGCTTATGAAAAGATGCTTGATGGAAAACATGGGAAACGTCTATCCTGTATACACAGGAAGAAGTACACCGCAGCCAATAACATTGCAGTCTTTCTCACGCTGTCCTAGTAATCGGTCTCATCTCTATTTTGGCTGGACTAACGCTACTGTGAGAGACTAATTTCATCTCTGTGCCCATTCAGTCTTTGGCTTCTACGATAACTTACATGAAGAATGCCAGATTTTTTTTTTTTTGTGGTGGTATGGACTCAGTGAACTAGAAATTAGTCCAAAACCACCATCTGTTTTACACAGGCCACCCTAAGATAGTAACTTCTAGTCATTATTGATTTGGGGTGAATCTGAACCCCTGGACTTAGAGATGAGATGAGATGCTCCCTATCCCTACTCCAATCCACTGAGCTTTCTATCCAGTCCTTTATAAAATGAGCCAGCATGAACACGGATGTCTATTTTTAACCATAATGCCAATGTTTAGCATGCTGTTATACTGTATACTTAAACTGTGTATACAAATGTTTTGGCTGTCGTCTGATCAATCCCCAACCCTCCGTATTTGAGGCTTAAAATAAAGTCAAGAGCAAACAGAGTTTAATCAATTTCTGCCCTGACATTCAGACCAAAGATAAATCCCTAAGTTAAACTGAAATGACTCTGTCAATACCTATAGTTACTGAATGGGAATCTCTCATTATAATTGAACAGATATAAGTAAGTGGAGACACCTCACTCGGTGGTCCATTATTCTATCCACAGCTGGAATGGCATAAATGCTTGGGAGGGACTTTGCAACCATCTTCTGTTTTGCTGTGATCCTTACATCAACTCCAGAGGCATATATCCCACCCCAACTAAAGCAAGTCCCTGGGAAACAGATTTCAACAGCTGTCACATGTTAAGTAGAGTTGTACAGGGACCAGAATTTCTGTTTCATGAAAAATTTAGGGATTTGGAAATGTATATACTCTCTGCACAGGAATGAAAACAAAAAGTTATCAACATTTTCAACAAAATGATATTAAAAAGTGTGTTGGGTCAATTAGAACATTATATTTTGATAAAATCAAAATGGTTCAATCTGGTTTTGACTTTTTGTGTTTTAAACTCAAAACAAACAATTAAAAAGATCCCTTCTGATAATACCAAAAAGGAAAATGTTCACAATCAAAATGCTTTGTTCTGATTTTTTTTTTCAAAATGAAATTTATCAGAATAAACACATTCCTGTAGAAAGTATAGATTTTGATTAAAGGGCATTTCTTGTGCAAAGAGATGCTGCTTGAAAATGTTTGCCCTGCTCTTATGTTAAGGTGGATGACACTAAGAAAATCTAAGATTTGTCTTTTGATTTTCAATTCATCTGATCTTTTTTATTTTTCATTCATTTGATTGTTAATACTCTTAAATAACTCATTTAATATTAATTAAGCACATCCAGAATAATTTGTCTGAAATTTGATTTTAATTAGCTTTTTTCTTTTTTTGAACATATTATTCACTCTAACAATGTTGTCTTTTAAATAATTATTTTGATTAAATAAACTATCTGAATAACCATTTCCTTTTTCTTCTTCTTTTAAATGAAAAAGAACGGTGAAGCCAGGAGGAGTTCTACCAACAGAAATTGTGTTTTAAATTCTCTTTCAGGATTGCGCAGCTAAGATTTTTTTTCTTCTTATGAAAATGGGCTAGCAGTCTTGCCTGTGTTTCTGTGATGATACCACTGTCTGCACTGGATATAAATTTCTTCACATGATGTAATATGATGCCATCTATCCATAGGAATTTTCACCAATATACCACTGGCAAAAAATACGATTGAGACTTCTTTTCGGGACTCATTACAAAACTCTTCACAGACAAGCAATAATTTAGTTTCATACACGCATCATGCTCACTTAGGCCCCAGTTCTGCAACTGGCTCCATGCAGGCAGACCTTTGAATACCTGGAGCAAGCCATTGATTTCAATCCAGCTTTGTACAAGCACAAGGAGTCTGGATGTGTAGAGCCAGTGGCACGGTCTTAGGCTTGAATACGCAGGCACGCACGTTCACACACGTTAGGCACCTAAGTCCCTGTATTAGCCACCTAAATCCCAATTTCAGGATCACTGCAATGCACAAAAGTCCCACTAAAATACTATAGTTGCCTAGATTAACTTGGTGCCTAAGTTTTCTGCCTTTGAGCATGCATACTGCTGCCTCCTTGTGGATGTCTGAGCACCAATCTCCCACCTAAGCCCCAGAACAAATCACAAGCCAAGGAAAGACAGGTGTTGGACTGTCTAACTTGCTTGAGGGACCCGAACAGGCAGGCATATTCAGAGACAACCTACTCCCTCAGACAAGCTCACACAAACTGGGGGAAGAGGATGACTATTTCACTCCTAGCTTTTAACCCAGTGGTTAGGGTGCTCACCTAGGACGTGAGAGAAACACAGTTCAAGTCCCTCCTCTGCTGATGAGGATAAAGGTCCTGTGCAAATCCTTTCAGGTAAGTGCTTTAGCCACTGGGCTATGTGATATTCTGATGTGAGGCAATCCCTCAATCTTTCCTCTTGAAGCTGTTGCTCTGTGGATGAATAATTAAAGAATCGTTTGAGCAGGGGGATTGAATCTTGGGTCTCTCATATTCTGAAGGAGTGCTCCAACCACCAGGCGATAGAATCTTTCTCACGTTTGTTCTTTCTCTGAGTTATTTGGGCCAGAGAAAGAATATGAGAGAGAGAGAGTGCACAAATACCGTTGCACAGAAGGAAATGTTACTTGATTTTCACAGAGGTACTTAATGCAGTGGTTTTTCCAGGTATCATATGTAATAGCTGTCTTTTCTCTGACTCCTCCCACATTTCCATAAGCTATATCCCCATTTCTAGGATCTTTTGAAAGGTCCAGTGGTTTGGTTTCATACAGTACCAATTTATAGATCTTGCACATAACCTTTTGGGGCTCATTTTGTAGCAAGTTTCTACACTTTTTTTCACTGGCCCCAAACGTCTGGGAACATAGTTATTTGCCTCATAAAATGCAGTAAGTATTAAGAGTTAAGTGAAGTTCTGGAACAGCTTTCCAAGGTGAGCAATGGGGGCAAAAAACCTAACTGGCTTTAAGACTGAGCTTGGTAAGTTTATGGAGGATATGGTATGATGAGACTGCATACAATGGCACAATCTGCAACTGCTAGAAGCAAATACCCCAATGCTGGTGGATGGAATACTAGGTGGGGAGAGCTCTGAGTTACTACAGAGAATTCTTTCCTGGTGTCTGGCTGTTGAGTTTTGCCGAAATGCTCAGGGTCTAACTGACTGTCAAATGTGGGCCTGGGAAGGACTTTTCCCTCAGATCAGATTAGCAGAGACCCTAGGGGTTTTTTGCCTCTCTCTGCAGCGTGGAACATGGGTCACTTGCATGTTTAAACCACTATAAAGGGTAGATTCTCTGTAACTTGAAGTCTTTAAATCATGATTTGAGGACTTCAGTAACTCAGTCAGAGGTTAGGGGTCTATTAGAGGAGTGGGTGAGTGAGGTTCTATGGCCTGCAATGTGCAGAAGGTCAGACTAGGCAATCATGATGGTCCCTTCCGGCCTTAAAGTCCATGAGAAACCTAATGTATGGGCCAATTTTGCCAAAATGTCCTTTAAATGCCAAGCATAAATAAAAGTGTAGCTATCTACCTACCTGATTTGTGGATGCAAACAAAAATTGTGCCAACAAATTAGACATTTAAAATCTATTATTTACTCCCGGAATTCATTGTATCTGCATAACTGAGCCTGTTTGAAAATCTGCCCCATAGCCAAATTACTTTCATTAATAACATACCTATCTAAAAATCTACTATCATAGTTTTTCCTCATTATTTTAAAAAGCACTTTTTAATTGCTATGCTATGCTATAATACAGTTATCTTGGGCTGATTACTTCTAGGAATTTTGTTGATATAATTAATTAATCCAAACTGTCACAGTTGCACCACCTGCATTTATATTTGTAAGGATAGATATATTTTCCTTATTATTTGAGGTCATGCCAGATATCTATATGGGTAAAATCTATAGCTTCCAGAGTTGATATGCATTATTATTATAGTTGTACATTAAGAGAAAGAAAGAAATACAAACCCTGCCATCTTTACTCAGGAATCATTGATATGGGACTGAATAAGGACCTACTAACTGACCCACAGAGATGTGCAATCTTTTGAAAAGCTCTCTTTATTGCTATTGTTTGAACTAAATCTGTTAAAAGAGTTATAGATGATGAAACTTGCCTTATTATATTTAAAGCACAGTTCATACATAGGTATCAACTATCCAAACTTTACTGAGATTCACAATTGTCTGTTGTATTTTTATCTAAATCTTGTTCCTTGGTGAGGTCCAAAAAGTATTTGGCTAGCCTACTCATACATAGCAATTTAACCTCAGTAGGATATTGCCTTCTAATCTGTGTTGTGAGTAGTCAGTTGTGTAGTGCTTGTCATTTGTTGGCTGCGTGCGTCTGCCCCCCCACCCGTGTAGGTGCTGTCCCAGCTCTGCGCAGGTAACCGAGACGGCACTCATGAATGAATGAATTGATATGACCATGGATCTGCTGAGCAACGGAGGCACCTGGCCAGGTTTATTACAGCTGAAGCACAATGAGAAGCAACCTATAGCTTAGAAGTACACTTCAAATACGAGTGCTCCGTTACAATGGACCGACACAATTAACAGCGGGACTGTTCATTATCCCCTAGGCCAGACAACGTCATTCCCTCGACACCCTCTTTTATACACTTTTATAGACAAGTTTAGTTTAGGTGGTTGCCACCCTCTTGACATAGTCTGATACCACCCCTTCCTTACCTTGCACTGGATGGTTCATGTGACCCGTCCGTACTAGGGTAGCCATCTGAAAATGCCAAGGTCAGGGCAGGTCGTAAAAGGAGAGCAGATTCTCCCAACATTGGTGGGAGACACTGAAGTCAGACTTCCCAACCAGCCACAAACAGTGCTTCTGATTCCCCACACTGGTTATCAAGAAGCCAAAATAAAAATACACACAGCCCCCTTTACCGCATTTCAGTCTCCAGCTCCCAATCAGCCTCTAGGTCCAGTAAAGAGACCAGTTATTTAAAACTCTATGCTCTTTACCAAAAAGGTTTCTCCTGACCCCAAAGGGTCAGCCACAGTACCAGATCAATATAAGTTTGGATCTTACCCAAAATACCACACTGCCAGCCAATCCTTTAGTAACTAAAACTAAAGGTTTATTATAAAAAGAAAGAAACAAACTATAAGAGAAGTGTTAAATGATTCAAGTCAACTGTATGTGTCTGATTGCTTTAAAGTCCATATATATCAGGTTTCTAATAAAATTGTGGAGTTTGCAGGCCTGTATAATCCCTCTGGTGTACATCCAGTACCTGGATGGGTCTCAGTCCTTTGTTTCACAGCTTAAGTTCAGTTCAGTTGTAGAAGAGTTGATCCAGAGGTAGACTGAAGACAGACTAAAGACAAAATGGATGTTGTGCAGCTGCCTTTTATGTCCTTTGGCCTTGGCCATGCTGCTTGTGGAATTTTACAGGCATAAAATGGAGTCCAGAGTCACATGAGTAAGTCCTGGTGACTCATCAGGTATATCCCTGGCTTCTCCCTCAGGGCCCCTTGTACCTGTGAATTTCTTAATGGGCCATTAAGCAGGCTCGTGCTGCAGCCATCCTGTCTGGGGTGTCGCCCAGACACAGCACAATTTGAAATACAGATATATCAACCATATCCATAACTTCCATTACACATATAACACATGAATATAAACATCATCATCTTACTTAGCACATTATAGCCTTTCTAACAGTACCTGACACAGCATATCTCATATGAATTATGATTTTGACATACTGATGTTAAACAATATAATAAATGCCCCTCCCCAATCCAGCCTGTGTGACAGTTAGGGCAAAACATCTCTATTTGTCATATTAAAAGACATTTCTGTCCATTCATATGTCATTTCGGGGGTCAGGTGGCCCTTGTTATCTCTTTGGTCCTAGTACCTTCTGTCTCTGATATATGTTTTTAGTCTTTAGTAATGTTTTGGAAATACATGTGTTTGCAGTATCAAGTTTCTTCTTGCCAGTTTCTGTGAAGTCGTAAATTCATAGCCTGACTCCTGCTAACTTGGCTTTATATCAGGCTTGGCCAATCTTTCAATTTAGGCCTTATGCCTTTGTCTGTTATGCTAGGTTTCAGTTCCTCATGCTCTCACTTTCTACTACAATCTATTCAACAGTCTTTTGTCTAATATAAAATCTCAGATGCTTCCCAGAAGCCAGCATAAAGAAACTGAGACTCCCCTGCTGATACACACAATGGGCTGAATCCTGGAAGGTGCTCAGTTGGAGGCGCTCTACTAGAATTGCAAGGACTCAGCACCTCTCAGGATTAGGCTCATCTTTTGACAAAAACAAGTAGTCAGTGATTTCATTCAGCTAAAGGGAAATCTCTGCACACAATTTGCCTTTGAAAATTACACAGTTGAGCGGCAATATTGATAGTTGGTAGTACCATTTCCTCACTTCTTGGTGTTAGAAGATATTTTACAAATTGATGTTCAGATTACAATATATACAGCTTCATTCATTAAAGAAATGCAGTCACCTCTTGGGAGAAACTTGGTAGCTCTTTAACAGGACATAGCAACACTAGGCAAATAAATGTTAGGATGGGAAATGAATGCATTACATTGAAAGAAGAATGTGAATAGGCAGAAATATATTTACCCAAGGCTCAGTTTTGCCATAGTCCCTGAGTAAGGGCAATGTGTACCTATGCTACCTGGGGACTGTGACAGAGAGAGAGAATTGGCTTTTCCCCCTACCCTCTTTCTCCAGGGAGGGGGTGGGAAATAATATGTGTAACGTGCAGATTTCCCCCCCATCCAAGCAGGCTCACCTGTGTGGGTTGGTATGTGCTGGGAGGAGCTATGGGTCCACCCACTCCCTGTCCATCCATGCAGGATGGAGGATGGAGAGTGGAAGCTCCCCTGAGGCTGTTCTCCTCCTCCTCATGCTGGTACCTTCAGTATGAGTAACCAGCAGGGGGCACAAAAAGCTGTCTCACAATCTCCCCCATTCAGCTGGAATCGGGCCAGTTGTAGTTCCACCCACTCTCATCATCACAATGTTTTTTTTAACATACAAATTTAATCTCTATTTGAAAATGTCATGAGAGTGAGCAGCTGCCCACACAGGCATACCTGGAGTCCCAAATGTTGGGAAGGTAGCACAGTTTTTACAACTGTAACAATTTCTGACCCCCTGTTCCTGTCAAGGACAGTAATTTTCTTTGTAGCCACAGCCAACCTGAAGGCCCCTCCAGACAGAACTCTATGGCACATTTGAGATTTGGTGGCCTGAAGGCAAATAATAGAAGGGAAATTGAACCAGGGGCTTTTGGCTGGCCACCAGCAAAGCTATCCACCAGATCTGGTGTGGGGTTTTGAATAGCGGTAGCCATCTCCCTAACTAAATCTTGGTCTATAAGCGTAGAAAAAATCAGCTCCCAACCGTGATGTTCGTTATTGACTGATATTTGCACTGTTTTTGCATTATCATCTTGCACCAAACAAATAATATACAGGGAAGTTATTAGCATTAATGCCACTCTGATATCAGTTTATTTACTAAATGACTACAATTCGTCATTGGATAAAGGTTAGGAAAATAGCTTCAAATCGGTATTATCTGACATTTTTCAATTTAGCCCTTTCATGAGGAAGGCAGAGCATTCACATTAAAAGCACATCTGTAATTCCTGTAATCTCACAAGGGAGTCAAATATACATAAAATCATGACTCAGGTGAGAAATGATGGAAACACCACAAATACACTGATGGTGAAGACTGCTGGGGGAAGGCTAGGTTGGGAGAAAAAAAATAATAAAATGTCTTATGACCTAGCGTTTCCCCTTTACCTCACTCCTCCATATCAGGCTGATTTTCACAAGTCTGGTACAAACTGGCAAAAGCTGTTTTTATAGGAGGTGAAGCTGGTAGCTTTAATATATCACATCCATAAAGCTGAAGGCATAATTGCTACTTTTCTGTTCCTTTTTCAGTGAACAGTACTTAGCCTTTGACCCAATGTTGTTTGTGAACATCAAATCACCCACCTGCCTTTACCATATCTAGTTATCTTAATCTATATGCCGAAAATGTTACCAAAGGCAACTTGCTTCCATTGTACAGTTTGGGATTAATTTGTATGTGAAATAGATTTGTCAGAGGGCAGATATTCATCCATCTTTAAAAAAAAAGATAAAATATTGTTTAGTTTTCTTTGGGGAGTATATGCCGCTAAGGTGAATGAATACAAAACCCTTCGACTTTCCCCCACCTGACCACAACATCGTTTACTTTTGTTTGTGACATTGTTTGTTCAGCTGTTAACTGATTTATGAAGATAATTTGATGATCATGTAACAAATCAATGCCTTCATTTTTTGCCCAAATAAAGACAGGTCTGTGATAAACGTGATGATATGCAACTAAAATCTGCTATTGGAGGAGATTGGAACCAAGTTGGAATGATTCAGTCCATTGTTTCACTAGCTCAGGGAGAATACTTTCCCATAAAATGAAAAACAGAAGTGTTGCAGCGCAGTGTGCTCTGGTGCAATTAATGTGAGACTATGCATGGAGAATATCATACTTGTTTCAATACTGAATTGTCTTTTATGGGGTTTAACCTTTTATGGTTAAAAGGTTCCTAGATCCACATAAAAAATGGGTAGCAGGCTGCTCCAGACAATTGCCAGATTAATAAAACAACAAGAGTCCTGTGGCACCATAAAGACTAACAAATTTATTTGGGCAGAAACTTTCGTGGGCAGAAACCCACTTCGTTAGATGTATGAAGTGACACTAGTCTGATAGTGTCAAGTGACTAGGTCTGAATAGAGACTGGGAGTGGCTAGCCCACTACAAAAATAACATTCCCTCTTTTGCATTCACACCTTCTCATCAACTGTCGTGAATGGCCTCATCCATCCTGATTGAATTAACCTGGTTAACACTTGCCCTCCTCACTCTGATGTAACTCACCCATCCTTGCATTGTGTGTATATACCTACCAAACTGAAGTTTCCACTTCATGCATCTGATGGAATGGGTTTCTACCCATGAAAGCTTATGCCCAGATAAATTTGTTAGTCTTTAAGGTGTCACAGGACTCTTGTCGTTTTGCTAAAAACAGACTAACACGGCTACCTCTCTGGACAGATTAATAAAGTGGTAAATTAGAATAATTGCATGAACTCCTTTGTTCTTTCATGGATTTCTGGCACCTTATGGTTTGGTTGGAACAACACGCTTAGTACTGTGGAAGAAACAAAAGGTAATTTAATCATCTTTCAAAGAGTAGAAGTAGGCATGGTAGTTGTTTTCTTTGGGTTTTTTATGGGGAATGCTCCCCAAAGACTACCCTAATTGGCCATTTAAGATTAAGACTCCTTCACCCAAATACAGCAGCAGGTACATTTCACTGGCTGTCCTTTTATGTGAGGGGAATGCTGAAGATAGAATTTCTGTCTCAGTTGTTTGTGGGGATCAATACAGCTCTGACTGTCAAAATTCCTAAAAGGCCAAAATAATTGTTCCAAAGTTCTTCTAAGAAAAATGAGTCTGGGTATACAATATTGAAAAATGCTTATTTGCAGGGCCCAAGCATAATTTTTTTGGGTCCAGTACAAACTTGTAACATGGGCCCCCTCCCACACACATACCACAATCCCTCATCCCATGCATACAATCTCATGAGCCATGACATTTTTTTCCCTCCTGGTAATGGGGGTTGCAGCCTGGGCCAGGCCCCTCAGGGTCTCTGGGCCTCAGTAAAGTGTACCCTTCCCCCACCCCATGTGGGGGCCCTGCTTATTAGGCCTCCATCCTATCAACCCGACTATTACTACTTAAGTCTTTGCAGGATCAGGGCCTTCACAGAGAAAAGGGTTAAAGCTGTTAAAAGGCCTGGCTTAAAAATCTCCATTTTCTAGTTTGCAAGATATAGCATCAAGCTGTACAAAGTTTAAAAAAAAATCAGACAGAAGAAAGACTGATAAAGGAAAATATCTCACAGAAGTTCATTATTCACCTCACTAACCACTTCAATTATGCATTAATTTATTATTTATAAAAAAATCAGTATAATACCCGTAGTGTCTCTTCTAACACAGGCCTATATAGAATGCCCCTATCTTTTAAAAACAAGTATAACTAGATTTTTTTTTCTTAGCAAAGACAAGCCATCTCATCATTATCAATTAAAGAACTCGGGAAGTCTTTGAAAAGAGGACTTGTTTGCTTAAAATACGTGAAGGTCATATTCACCCTGTAATAGTCAATGAGGAGTAGTCATTTGTTATTTTTAAACAGACTGTCAGTTAGCTATTATGAAGATGAATAACATTTGTTATTACCTAATAATCCTCCTGTTGATTATGGATAAAACACACTTACAGACACCTTGTGTGTCTTGCTTGGTTTCTAGGTTATTAATGCATTTTGAATAAACTTTGTAGACAAAAAATTCTGAGCCTTGTTCTCCAAATATAGTGACTGGCATGCAAGAGGATAAAATATGCCTGGGTCCACTGTATTTTGCTTAATACTCATGTAACATAGCAACAACAAAGTTCATTTTTAATATCAAACTGATTGTCAATGGATCATATGCCTCTTTATTAAGGTTAGTTTTTGGATGCCTGCCTTCCTGAAGAGAGTTAATGAAGCTATAAGTTACCTGTGGGGCTTCATTTGGAGTCAGGCCTAATTAACTGGATCTTGGCCACATTTTGGAGAGTCCGAGCTTCATTTCCAAAGCAGATGGAGTCACTCAGGAATGACTTCATTTGTATTAATTTGTTACACTGTCGTCTGCTATTCATCTCAAGCAATGTCACTGCCTTTCTAGTCCGGCAGCAACAAAATTTAAAAGTTTTGTTTGGTTTTTTGTTTTTTTTAAATCCTCTCTTTCAATCCACACTTCCTAATAATGAAACACAAACTGTATTAAGTCATATCTGTCTTAGCATTGGTAGGTGGTGCAAGATGATAATTATGCCATCAAAGATTTATGAGGCTTATACTTCTTGGAACAAGTCAGATGATTGAAATATTGATCCAGTAGTTTAATAAAGATAACCAATGGATTACCTTTTGTTTGCCTGTATGTATAGAAGTTGTGGCTTCCTGAGACCAACCTTAGTTTAGCGAGAAAAAAGGGAAATAGAATAGATGGTCATGATTTTAGGAAAGAGACATTTTACTGACATTTAATAAGGGTATGTTTATCTAAGAGAAAGGATAAACTGCTCAAAGAGAGCAACTCCACAAGGGTTTCTGATTCAATGCAGTAGTTTTTATGCTGGACAAAGGAATTATGTGAAAATGCAATCAGATGACTCTGAAATGCAGTGCAATTACATTTCTAAGGGTAGGAATACAATGTAGATAAGAGGCAACCTAAAAGTGTTTTAGAGTTAACTGTATCACATCTGATATGTCCTGTCCTATCCTTTTATTTGATGATAATACTTAGCACAACTTTAGAGATTTTAATCTTCAAAGTGCTTTACAGATACGGATAAATAATTCTTACACCACTATCCGAGCTGGTAAAGTTTTACTGCTGTCATTTTGCATATGGAAGGAGCAAAGTGTGTCAGAAAAGGTGGGTGACTTGTCCAAAGCAACTAAAAAATCAGTGGCACAATAAAAGCAGAAAACTAAGGATCCTGGTTCCCCATCCCAAGGTCAGACATTTTCACCACACCTCTAGCTAGGGTAGAAAGTGGACAAATGGGGGGTGTGTGTTTTGCTCAACATCTTTAATTTATGGTTTACTATTTCTGTGGCCACTTTTAATGGTCATTTGGGTATCAAGGTGTGTGGACTCCAGAGGTGCTCAAAGCCAGTCATCTGTTAGACCCTCTAGCCTTGTCTAGAACACAAGCTGCTGAAGAGAACTTACTACATGCATACATGATTCCCACCCAGAGCTTACTTCATCAGTAACACTACTTTGGTAATGCTGGTGCACCAACAAGGAAGTAACCTAATCAAAACTAAAGATCCTGAGCCTACTTGTTCTTCACTTGCAGACTTCCAGGGAAGTTCATGTGAGTTTCGCATGTGGAGTGATGGCAGGACTGAGACCGCAATGTCATATTAATTTAAGCAACATTGGGGAAAAAAAAATCATGGTCAAATAGGAATGGATCACACTGGTAGGGAAAGACATTAGAATTTCTGAAAGGCAAGCAATCAAGAGTTAAAGAAAAATTACCCAACTGTGAAATTGGAATATGCAATTAAGCTGGCAGGCTTGAGGGGTACTCAGAAATGTCACAAGGGGTATGAAGGGGAAAGGGGCACGAACAGGTGGAAGCAGCTATGGGCTCATTTGTATCCTCAGAAAAGGTCAGTTGTCATTTCTACTCCCTTACATCATAAACAGCCGGAGCCCATTGACACTAAGTACCTATTGTAGAGTTTTAATCACATGGAAACTGAGTTATGAGCCTCCAGCTCCTTATGCCTACACATCAGTAACATTATTCATGTTTCCTGCCTATCAAAGCAACAAGTAGAGGGTGTTTTATTTTTTGTCTGGTATCTTCTTTATGAAGTGAAATCTTAAAGCATATAAGGAAAATCCTATAATATTTTTCTTTCCAATCTCTGACACCACGTGCCATTTAAAAAAGCAGTATTAATTATTACAATTATTAGCAATAATAGTTTTCCATTGTTCAAGAGCGTGCTTGTGCTTTACAGAACAGAACGGTCTTTGATCTGAAGAGCTTCCAGTACCAAGAGTGTCACCCTAAAAATGCTACTTTTTATTCTCATTATACTTGGCACAAAGTGTTTACAAGACTGGGCCTTTGACATGGTAAGTTGCGCTGGGCAAAATTTTTGGCTGCAACTGTTTTTCAATAAAAAATGAGGATTTGGGTTGATTGACACGTTTTGTGAACTTGGGGAAGTCAACAAAAAATGTTGACAAATTCCGTACAAAATCAAAAAGCTTAATTTTGATATTTTCTAAACATTTTGTTTGATCTGAAACAAAAATTGTTTCAACTTTTTGACTCACTAAAAGTTTTTTTTTTTTCCAAAAAAAATATTGATTTCAGGTTGTCCCAAAACATTTTTATTTTTAGAACTGCTCATGAACTAAAAAAAAAAAAAAATCTCTTCTTTGCCTGGTTCTAATGACAAGAAGGCATCACAAATAAAAGATGATGGGATGAGTTGGGAAAAACATTAGAGGGATAAGATCACCCATCTTGAAAGCTCAGTTCAACATGAAATATATAATAATAAATAATTAATAAATAAATAATATTGTCAAATATACACAGATTGCCAATCCAGAGAAGTACGGACTCTGGTAGAAGTATGCTGAGAGTGAAATTATGCGAAATCCTATTTTGAGGTCTTGAATGGGACTTAAATAATGCATGTCGCTACCATTGGCCTTCAGCAATAGCTATTACAACTGACTTTTAGAGAATGAAATACAATTTCAAAAGAGTTTTAATAACTTCCCATGATTTATTTTCTGAAGCTTTCGTTTTTACTAGTTACTGTGGTTCTGATGATTATATGTACTAACCCAGCGCCCCCAATCAGGATTGTCAGCCTCAATATGCTGAATACTGTATAAACATAAAATAAAACACAGCCACTATTTGTTTAGAGTGTGAGGCCATGATGCTGCAAAGACTTATGCATGTGCTTAGCTTAATGCACTGTGAATAGACACACTGACTATGGACTGACTTCTAAATATGGACAAACTTACAAGGAGCCATACAACATAATGGGTTTGAGGATGCTCAGGAGAAAACAAAGGTGACAGCAGTAGGAACACAAAGTTAGCTAACTGTACAACTTGAAGGCTTCAAAATTTTCAGTGTATTTGTTTTGTTTTTTAAATGAGACAAAATTAATTAACAGATTGAAGAATGGACAACTGTTATTTTAGGTTTGCCAACATTTTTGAGATTTTGACTGTCTCAATTTGAGATAATTCCAGAAATTTTTCTCAGGATGGGAAAATCATTTCCCGTTCAATTCTATCTATGACGTACTCAAGAAACAATCATGCCACAGCCAGATTCAATTTCATATGGTCACAGAGTGGTCCCATTAGAGTATTCTTTTTTTCTAAATGAATAATGGACTAGCTCCTTGTTGGACGTTAGAATTGAATTTGTTAGCTAACACTTTTCACCCAGAGACAATATCAAGTAAATCCCAGACTGAATGTTAGCACTGTCTTGTAATGTATTTTGTCCAATTCTTTAAAAGCAGAATTGGAGCATGTGGGCTGGGGGAAGGAGAACTGGAATAAGATCTTTCATAAGTCTGACCATTGGTGTCAAGGGAGATTGCAACTGATACAGAACACTGCTACTGGAGTGCTAACTCTTTTTCAGCTATTTTATCATACATTATTAGTACTGTCCTAAAGTCTCTCCACGGGTTACATGCTGATTTTAAAGTAAGGTTGTTTATGAAAATTACAAAGCTCAACAAACTTTGGCTTTAATATCTTTTTGTATGCTTTCCCCTCTTTCAATTGGAAGCAATACTTTTAAATCAGATTCTGTAGATTTATTGCTATGTCCTAAACACACTGTACTTCAAAAGTTGTTTGGGACTTTTATGACTGAACTTCCATAAAGTTAGGTAAATGTTTCAAAAGCACCTAAGTGGTTTAGAAGCAGAAGTCCCTTTTTCAAAAGTGATTTAGAAGCATAAACCTCACGGACTTTTAATGAGACTTTCGCTCCCAAGTGCCTAATTCACTTTTGAAAAGGTGAAGCTTCTTTGTCACTTAAGCACTTTGGAAATGTTTTTACCGCTTATGCCTAAATTGCATATGAAAAATAAAATATGAAAACTGTGTTCTGGATTTGTAGCTGCATGTGCAGTTCTCCTGTGTTGTGCCTGCAGCATAGGCACATACTCTGAAGTTATAATTATTTGGATCAAATTCTCCAAGGGCTCTACTTCCAGGGCTCTACTACCTCTAAAATTGCAGATATTTCTATAGCTAAGTTGCTGTGCACCCAACTTTTTATCATCTAGGATTTGGGACAACTTGGCTCTAATGTTTTACATGGACAAAACCCCAGTTTTTAGAGGCCAGCTCAGGGAATTAGATACCTAAACATCCAATTTATACAACCCAGTGTAGTCTGCACTCAGATATCTGAGTTTTATGCCCATCTTTAAAATTAGCTGAAGAATCTTGGCCACCTGAAATTAGAGATGCTGAAAATTTTACTATAATATTAGAGGCCACTTCAGGGGAAAAAATCTCTGTTTTTCTGCTTCATGGTTTTTGAATCAGCATCTTGACACAGCTAGATGGCTGAACCTAGCTTTGTTAATAAAATGAGACTAAAAAGTATATGCTGAGTAGCATGGTTAGCTGCAGCTCAGTTGTAAGTAACCCTGTCCTGTAGAAATATACTGCATTATGAAGAACCACACAGACCATTATGTTCAATGATTATTCCCTGAGTGATGTATATACTCTGTGTGTATTGCTATGAGAGAGAAAGGTGGCAGAAAAACTGGTGTCAAAGAGTTGTTCGGTGAACTTTTTCCATCATTAAGAACTATGAAACCTGGACATAAAAAGATCCTTGTCTTTACTCACTTTATGGCCCTTTGTTCATCTTTGTTTACACTACATTCAGTCAGTCATGATGAATAAGGATTAAACCGGTGCTATACAGCACCTTTTCAAGCATTTTCCAATCGCCTGAGGACAGAGAGTACCATTTCAATGTCTATAAGTACCAAATGCCATATTTACATAGTAAGCTCTTTGTAAATACCCATTAAATATACATCTACAGTTGGAGCAAGGGTTGTGATTCCCAGCTCATGCAGACATATTCACATTAGCTACCATCTGGGCTAGCATACTCAAAATAGTAGTAGAGCTAGCTGTGGTAGCATGGGTAGCGATGGCACAAGCTAACCACCCTGAGTACGTATCCACTGGATTCAAGCAGGTTTGTACTCAGGACAGCTAGCTTGTGCCACCACTGCTGCTGTTTGTGTTACTGCAGGTAAACTACTATTTTTAGAATGCTAGCTTAGATAAGAGCTAGCATGAGTACGCATGGGCTGGGAATCATACCCCATCCCATAGGGTAGACATATCTGAGGTAGTCTGTCAGCGTGTTGCCATTTGGCTTCAGCTTGAACTGTTTATTCAATTATTTGTTAGACTGAATGTATAGGAGTGTAGAGTACAAATTTACACCACTGAAAGTGGTTAACCTAATAGTAGGACAAAAAACACTCAAAAAACCCCGCTGATCAGATATCAGCATACCTTTATAAAGGAGTTGCTGTATCAGATCAGATCAATGGTCCATCTCACCTAGTGTCTTGTCTCAGATAATGGCTAGTGACAGAGGTACAAGACAATTATGGAATAACATGCCCATAGGTGAACTTGCTTCCTAACCCTGTCTGTTAGTGGTTGGCAAGTGCACTGTAGCAGGAAGTTTTATATTTTATTTTATTTTATATTGGATTTATTATTTCAGTTTACAATGTTCAGTAGAAGTTCTCTCTCATATAATTGCATTACAAATACTAGGCTTCGTTCAGCAAATATTAGACTGAAGAAAGCAAATGATAGAAAATACTTAGGCTTTTGTGGATCAGCACACCTAAGAAGAAGGCTGCTGCTTTGGTGGGCATATTTAAAATAGTCAGCCTACCAATGAGTGTAGATTAGATAGCTGAGTAAATGACTGGCAAGCTGCTGAGTATTTATATACAGGGTGATTATACATCTGATTTTGGCCACGACAGTCCCCTTTTTTAAGCCCTGTCCTAGGCATCCCAGTTTTACTTGGCAAAACTGGGTATTTGTCCCATTTGCTCTTGCCAAGTGATCATCAAGAACAAATGGGACAAATGCCGTTTTGCCAGAAAAGTGGGGCGTGGCCCCTAGTGCGACATGGAGGAACATTTGGGAGGGCAGAGCAAGTGGAAATGCCAGATTGGGTGAGCAGTGATACCAGGAAGCTCGGGCCAGCCCCGTGTGGGGGGTGCTCAGGTAAGTGGGTCAGGCCAGTTCTATGCCGGAGGAAGGGCGTGGGTGAGGCACCCTTTGGGAAATATGGTCACCCTCCCTATTTATTTGTATGGAATAGGAATGCATGGAATGAGTAAGCTGTTTGGGGCAGGGACCCTCTTCTTCTTTTGTGTTGGTACAGCACCTGGCACAATGGGTCCTTCCTGGTCTGTGATTGGGGCTACTAGGTGCTACCACAAAGCACAATAATACATAAAATAATAATAAATAATAATAATAATATACCAATTTATCAAAATTGAAACAGTTCATGAAAAGGGATTGTGTTCAGTCAATTTTTCAACAAAAAAAAAATAGGGAATTTTTTTTTTGACATTTTCTAAAAGAAAAATTCCAGTTTTCTGCTTCAAAATAATGACTCTTGGTTTCAAAATTTAAGCCAATTATACTAAAAAAAAGGTTAAATCAAGAAAGACAGGTGAAATCAAAGCAAAACATTTTAAAATTATTGAAACAAAATGTTTTGATTGGTCTGAAACAAAATAATTTTTTTTTCCCATTCATGAATATTTTGAAGAGTTTAACTTTTTGTCTTGATTCAAGATGGGAAAATAGTCTGAATTCTCAAAAAACCCAGGAGACAGAAAAACCAGTTCCTATACAGTTCTAATACTAAGCTACTAGTAAAAAAGTGTATTGTTTGCCTATGTGACATTTTGAGATCCTTGAATGCAAAAGTATAAAAATGCTAATTTATTATTTTTATTATTATTAATAAAAGAATTACTTGGCTTCCAGTCTGAACAATGCTAGTCATCTAAAATTTAAATAGTTCCCTCGACATTGGTTCCATCTTGTTAATCGGCAACTCTATCTTCCCCTACACACCTTCAGTGACCACAAATGACATACAGCCACCTGTAATGTTGTCTGTGGGACTCCCACCCACGAAGCTTTGAATGGTCTCAGAAGCTATTCTAATGTGGTGGTCTCTCCAGCTAGCTGCTGCACACAAACTAACTGCCAAGCAAGTCTGGGACACTTGGAAGCCATATAGGCTTTAATACAGTGAAAGTGTTGATTATGGACATGTTTTTAATTAAACAGAGGCAGATTTCTTCTGAACCGGGGCGCTTTTTAAAGAAGAAACAGAATTTTGAGAATTTGACCTGCTGGGGCTACAGACTTAAGTTACAAGACCAATATGGTCATCCCAATCATAGGTGTAATTCTCCTTCAGGAATTTCTTCTACTATATAGGCTTACCCTGTGGCTCTCCTGAATCAGAAATAAAATATCATGTGGTATGGAAAGTAAGGATGGTGGCTCAGGAAAATACATCTTCTATAGTGCTCAAAAGTATAGTAGTCATGCCACAGAAGACACGCACAAGATAGATTAAAAGCTCTTCAAGGAAGGGGCCTAACTGATGATCATAACAAACAAATATGGGTATAACAAGAAGGGGAAAGGGCAAGGAAGGACATGGATTATGGATATTTCATAACACATACAGGAGCCGGATCTTCTGCTGGTGTAAATTGGTGTAGATGTATAGATTATTGAGCCAAAAGGAAATTGTGATCCTCCAGTATGACCTCCTGCACAACACAGTCCATAGGACTTCCCTGAATTAATTCTTATTTGAAACAGAGCATAACTTCATTGGCCTCAGTGAATCTCTGCTGATTTATACTGGCTGAGGATCTGGACCACATATGTTCAGGTGATTTTGTTTTTGTTTTCTTAACTGAAATGTTAGCACACTCCTTTGTCTGGTAGTTGATCAATAGCATAAGCTTTTGATCCTCTTGCACCTCATTAGCTTCCTAATTCTAGGTTTCTGGAGGAGGCTATACATTTTATTGTCCACCAAAACTGATATTGGATGGATGGACTGGCTGCAAAAAAAATGGAAGGAGGAGATGAAGGTTTCTCCTATGCCTGTGACATATTTTGTTCACAATCACAGTGTCCACCAATTTCCTGATACATAGGTTAACATCATACATTTCTACCAGTTTCAAAGTTTTAATTAAATTCCCAGAGTTTAATCCATTTATCTATATACACACAGTGTTTCATTCTCTTAATGTACACATTGCGTTCAATACAGCTATTCCTTGGTACAGTATTTTAGGGGTCTAGTCTCCTTGTTGTGAATGTATAAAAGGAGTATAGACTTTTCTGAGAGTATTTACATTACATTCAAAAGATCCTGGAATAAAGTGGCTTAGCTCCATAAAAGTAAATGGAGCCTGCTGATTAATGTTAGCTGAGATACCTAAGATATGTTAAATGACGTATTACCTGCAGAAGCATAGTGAACAAAGGTATAGCAATCCCCATATGTAGGGGTAATAAAAATCCGAAGAGATTTTCTGCAGATATCTGTGGTTATCACTGGGAGGTTTTTTTCACTCCTGAAATCTACTGAATTTCTGTAAGTTTGCCCTTTTATATTTCTAATTTACTTCCCTTTGCTCTTGTATTTTGATCCTCAGTATAAGGGGAGTCAAAAGGAAAGTCATTTAAAATATATTCCTTAAGAAAATGAAGAGCAAGTAAAAATTAACAAATCCTCTTCTGCCTAGATAACTTTCTTTAACAACTGTATAACAAACAACTCTCCAACCATTATTTTGTCCACAACAAAGTAAATCATCTGATGTGAGAAACTGCTATAAATATAAATAGTTGTCATGTTTATTAGTTACAAACTGAAATATTTATAGTTGGCTTGCTGGGTTTACATTTTTTTTCTTGATGCACAGGAAAACACCCTGTAAGTAATATAGTTTAAAATTCTGCTCAGATTTTGAACATGACTTTTCCACAATCTTAATTCTTTGTTTAGAAAGTTTCATTTGGACCTTGACATGAAGGAATATATTTTTAAACTGGGCAGTAGGTAAAGCTTGCTATTGTTACTTTTAAAAAGAAATCTGAAGTTTTCAAGCTAGAATTTTTTATTTTTTTTTTAGATTATGTTAGTGCCTAGGGGCCTCAAGACAGATTGGGACTCATTTGTTGGGTCCTAAACACACATATTCCCTATCTCCAAAATCCTACAATATAAATAAAAAAGCCAGACAAAGGATGAGAGAAATTAAGCATTATTATCCCCATTTTACAGATAGGGGAGATGAAGTTCCGAGATCCTGACTTCTATGAAACAACTCATATGCTTAAAGTTAAACATGTGCTTAACTGTGCTTACTGAAGTGGGGCAAGAGAGATTATGCGATTTACCAATGTTACAGTCTGTGGTAGAGCCAGTAATTGAACTCAAATCTCCTGAGACCTATTCTAGTGTCTTCACCACAAGACCATTTTTCCTCAAGTAAAACAAAAGCTAGTTGTTTAATCTGAAGTTCGTCTATTTAAAACAGCATTCGTTATACAAAGCCCTGCTATAAATGTTCTAGTTTTTTAACATCATTGCATTTATAGTTATTGAGTTCTGATCCTTATACTATTTAAATTATGGCACAGGGCTAAATTGTAGGTAAATCCTGAGGCCCTGGATCAATTTTCACTTTGTTAACAATTGAGTCAAAACAGTGTCAAGGCCTCAGGATTTGGCCCTTAATGTCATGTCTATGTTGCTCATAGATACAGAGTTCCCATTTGCAAGTCCTCTACAACTCTGAAGCCATGATGTATCATCTGGGCTCATGCTGCACAGTCCCCTTGAGGTCAGCATTACACATGCGGACTTATGGACAAAGTTCATTAATAACCAGCATGGCTCTCTGCTTACCTACAAACCAGGCAGACATGGGTTTTTTTTATCTCAGTTTTCTCTCATTCAGTGGCTGCGGACACATTTCAGTCACACAATTAATCTCCAGAGCAGTAAAGCTATAAAGAATCACTGGACTTTTAATTCTACATGAAAATACAGTCATCTGTTAACTATTAGAGTAGCATGTGGGTCAGATCCTAAGGTCTCACCCAACTGCATATGGTGCAACTCAGGAGTGGGAGTGTATAGATACCATAAAACTTGCCTTTACACTCCTCTGAACCTCAGCCTAATCTCTGTTTAGTTAATCTAATTTATAATGTAATAAACCAGGGGCCAAAATGTCAGCCAGGAATCAGTGAGGCATAGGGAGGATCGGGCCAAACCACTTACACTAGCAGCTGGGAGTGCATGGCATAGCAGCATGAACACTGATTCTCTGCCTTTGGAGGGTACCCCTATGCACTGGGGTGATTCTGCCATAGCTGGAAACGCCAGCTTTACAAGCAGATTCTGCTGGCAGTATGGTGCAAAGTGGCCATCCTATGCCTCAGGATCTGGCCTTCTGTTTTAAAACTCTTTTTATCAGTGGCCAAATGTCTTTTTCATTGACTACATTTATATCAGATTTCTGTAACAAGAAGAAGCAAACGCCAGTGAGCTCCTATCCTGTCATTCAGTTCAAAAACTGGATATTAGCTGTTTAGAAAAACAAAACAAAAAACAAACCAACAAACAAACATCATCTAAAACTAAGTGCATGAACAAACAAGATATTTAAATAGAAGTGCCAATGTTCTTATTAAAAATTTCCTACAGCACCCAAATACTCCCCCACATATCAGTCATTTCCACTCAAACCACCTGCACACAGAGTCTGGAAAAAATAGATGAATTTTTACACATGTTCAGAAGATCAGTAATTCTGGCTTCTGTCAGGTCAGGGAGGGGAGAATGAATCTCAGCGTCAAAGACCCTTCAACTGGTAATGCTCTGCCACCTGCACACCACATCCTTTCTACATATGGGGGCTGTTGGCTAACATGGCTCAGCTGATCTCAAGTTACATTGGCATATCTCAAAAAAGAGATGATCTCTAACATTGCCAGAACTCAAACTATTTAGAACTGGGTAGGTTTTTCCTGCTGTATGGAGCATTGTGTTGCACGCAGAAACAAAATGGTGGTGGTGGTGGGGAGAACATACTAAGTATATCATCAAATGACAATAGCAGGCATCACTTTTTCAAATAACTCCCTGACATATTACAACAACATCTTTTGGGACACTTGGAGTTCCTTTACTATTAGTTGTAGAACACACGTTGCCTCAGAATTTGAAAAAAACATCCTTGTTTTAAAAAGAAATAAAATATTTTTCCAGTCCAAGATTACTCGTTAACATTTTATTCAGCCTCTTATAAATTCATGGATGTAGCACTTCCTTTTGAAACTTGTCTTGATGTTCTCAGTTTAGAAATGCCTGCTCTAATTCAGCCATCATTATTCTTTCAAGCTATTTGCTTGAGAACAGGCCTTTGGAATCAAAATCCTTCTTCACCCACTGCAACCTCTTACAAGATCGAGCGCTAAATTTGGACCTGCTAGTGCAGACTACTGGCCTATGTGCAGTCCCCGTTACCATTGGAGGGACAGCACAGGGGCCTATGCTCGCTGATTCCAGTGCAGGAGCAGAGCAAAAAAACAGCAAGTGAATGAAGGAATGTTTGTCAAAAAATATCTTGGAGAGACTCTTAAGATGTGGCGCCATGTCTCTGAGACAGGAACAGTACCTTCAGGTATGTTTGCACAGCACTGAGCAGAATGTGGGTACCAGTGGAATGTACATAATAAAAGTAATAGAAAAGGGCAAACTCAATCCCTCATTATGAAAAAATAAATAATCAGGGTCAGGGGTTCTCATATTTTGTCATAGCGAGTCTCTCTAAGTTCAGGAAAAACCGTAATTGTGCCTCCCCATAGCTCCCAGGTAGGGAGTAGGCCCCTGCATCCCAACAATCCATGGACTCCAATCCCTATGACAGCTTCTCCTGGTGGGAGTGGCTGAACTTTAGCACTGGGGAACAGGGAGGATGGCTATGTCCCTGCCCCGAGCTCGCTCAGATTCTTCCTTTATGGTTTCTCATGTGGCTTTCTTGATTCTGCAGGTCTCCCTTGGGCTGGCCAGGAAGGAAGACAGCCAGGAGCACTTCAGAATACAGCCCTTTGGTCATCTCCTGAGGCTGGAAGACCTCACAGGGCATCTCCTCCATGAAGTGGCATACTTCCACCTCCTCCTCCATCTGGGGCTGCATAACTACCCCTCCTAGGGTGCTCAGCGCTTCTGCACCCCCTACAGGATCTCCCGTAGCTGATTGCCTTGTTCCACAGGGAGGAGGCACGGCACAGGCAGCTCTGTGGGCCAAGAACAGCACCTCATGCGTGAAGGAGCTGACCATGACCTGGGTGTAGTCCTGCTCCCATGTCTCCCTGGCCAGCAGCAGCACTTGTATCTACTGCGCCTTGGTCTAGAACTCCCTGTTTGGGTTCAGCCCAGATTTGCTCATGGTTGCCTGCCCTGACTGATCCTGCTGCCCTATGGCCACCCATGTGCTGCCACCGGCTACTTGGCTGAGGCTGTAGGATGACAAGCTGCAGTCCCAGGGTATGTGCCCATTGCTTCCAGCACCAGGGGCAGAGGAATGACAACTGTAACTCTGCGAAGGGGTGCTGACCCCATCTGTAGCCTGCTCCCCTACCTTTTCTGTGGGGGACTTAAGGGTAAACCTTGCTCCCGGCCCTGCAGGATCAGGCTGTCTGCACAACCGCACACAGGGAAAGGCTATGCAAATCCTGTGCGTGGTGATGCAGTGAGGTGGTGGGTGTTAATTGGTGCAGCCTCCAGATGGCAGCCTCAGAGACACTGTGGATGCTCCGGATCGCTCCGTTCCAGGCCAAAAGACAGGCACACCTTCCCTGGCACATGCCTGTGCCACCCGATAGTTTGAGAATCTCTGATCTAGGTAAAATGTCTTCCAGAGGCTTAGCTAGAATTGCTAATAAATCAGGAAATTCATTATTATTATTACTATTATTATGTGAGCAAATAGCAATGCTTTTTTTCATGTAACGTTTTGCAAATTAACTAGGTTATTGGACGATCTGATGAATGCAATAGGTGTGTGTTTATTGTTTTATGAAACTATAGGGCAGGTAAAATCTCACTTGGAACACCACAATTATCACTTTGCAATTTTTTGACTTTTAGTGCATCTGACATACAGTAGTGCTGCTGCTCAACACAGATTACTAGCAACATCAGTATCATTGGTCATCTGGAATAGTGAAAAATAGCAATAGGACTATATCCAAGACCCATTTCAGGCAGACACAGAAATCCACCTACCTGCAGGTTATTCTCATGTTTATTCCAAGCAAATGAACCAAAGGAGACTTTACCCTATCTGACACATTGTGTGCTAGCGCTTTTCAGGCCTGAACTCTGTGCCAGGTATTCTAATTTTGTACATAATTTCCCCCTAGTTATAATGACAGGTGAATCACAGACTGTATCTGTATCCCTTCCTGGAACAGACTGTGGCTATGACCCTGAGGGAAAAAATGTATTTACATATGCGCAAGAAGCCAGTGACAAGTGGCATTGCAGTTTAGCTTCTATTGTAATAAATGATATTACAATAGAGCCCAAACACTTATCCCATATTCCACTTACTAGTTTCCTTTTCCTAGAGTTAATATAGAAATTGTTAAAAAGAAAATTCAGTAAAAAAAAAAAAATCCTTTATAGCAAGTGTAATTATAGATATAGTTGCTTTTATAAAATATCAGAAATCCAAATATCAGAGCCCCTTATAGATCCTTCTTACAAAACATGAAGACTCTGTATTCACAGACACACCCACACTCTCTTACACTTTTATACAGATATTTCATCTATATATATAAATTATGAGTGAACTTTTATTATTCCTTATATAAAAAACCCCCTAGTGGAAGGGCTTGAAAACATTTGGTTCCTGACTAAATCATTGCAAGAAATCATCCTAACTGTGCTGACAGAAGAGGAAAAGCATTGCACATTAACTATAATACAGCTATATTTTAAAAACTTGATGTCCTTCCTGCAACACACTGATTCAGTCAATAAAGGCCACAGATAGCAACCAGTTAAGAGTAATACTAGGAATTGAACCGTGCCTGATGTCTTCTGATCTATAGAAGCTACATTTTTGCAGTCTTAATTATCTACTTAATGAACTGGTTTTCAGGATACTGCTTCATATGAGTTCTGCCAGAACATAAGGCAAGTATTGATGACTTTACCTTAAAAAGAGATGAGCCCACTCTGAGTCAGACTCTGATACCCATATTCACAATGAGCAGTGCCATACTGCCCAAGCAGTTCCATATTCTTCAATGGGTCCACTGCACAGTGAACTACTACTCAATGTAAGCCTGTGTATCAGAATCTAGCCCTAAGTCAAGTACAGGTTTTTGTGGTACTAAGATATTTTGCCTTGGAGCTTCCTGCACAAGAAAACAAACAATAATTTAAACTGACATAGCATATAGGAGCAGAGGTGCATACTTTTGATGGGCAAAAATGAAATCTTTACAACACAGATGGAGCTACCCCAACATCCTGGTTTTAAAAAGTGTTATTCTGAGAAGTTTCAAGTTGAGATCTGAATACGATGGTTCAGACTCTGTTTTACAAAAACACAAGCAGGTCCAGATTGAATTTCATCTCAAGAATTTACACTAAATAAATCCCATTTCTTCTACCTTCATCTCTGTTTTATCCTCTGTTCCTGGGACTATACAGACTATAGTTATCCCTATATTTTCAAAGAAGTGACCGAGGCTATGCTTTCACTGCAAAAAACCCAGTGCAATAACTCAATATAAAACTGGGTTGGAGACAAGGCACTGTAGTTTTTACCTCATTGTAGCTACTCAAGGTCAACTCCAAGTGTGAAGTATAGGTTCGATCTTAACTAGTCACAGTGAGGTAAAGCTACCTGTGCCATGTCTCATTTAGGATTTTACACTGAGATAGCTATCTTGATGTGAAAATATGTGTATATTTTGCAGTGACTTCCAGCATCACACATTTTATAACTATGAGCACTTCTTTGAAAATATAGGGGCTTAAACTCTGTGTCTGATATGCATGTAAATAAATAACCATATAAATTCCTTTTAAATATGGCTAAACCCACTTGCAAAAGACAGAAGCAGAAAGGAGGCACGTACAGGTAGCCTTCCTTTAGCATCTACATGATGTCACTCTCAGTAAATAACAGAGCAATAATCAATGATTTACCTTCAAGGAAAATGCAGGAACTCAATATCCATTAATTTGTGCCTTTCTGTTCCTGTAATTGCAACAATGTTGGATTCTACATTGCTTAATTCTGAAATGACTTATTGGGGGTTCTCTCTCATCACCTCTCATGTCTTTCATCCTCATGCTGTTTCTACCCTTCTGATACGTCCTTTTATACGTAAGATTCAACTATCAACATTTTATTTATAAAATGCTTTTGATAACCTCCAGAGGCATTTACAAGAATACAAAATGCCACATCGCTGTTTATCAGTCACATGACACCATTAGCTAACACAAACTATGAAATTCCACCAATCAAACCAAGCTCTACTCCCAAACACTCCAACATTCCCCTCAAAAACAGCCTCAGTAAACAAAGGCCTTGTAGCACTCCTTGAAGGCCAAACAAATTTGGGTTCTTTCAGACCAAAAGGAGAAGTGAAACCTTTCAGAACAATTCTCATTAGTCTCCTCTTTCTCTCTCTTCTTCCTGATACTTGTACAGTTATACAGCACAGTTTTCAATTACTAGTTTATACAGCACTATCAGCTGAAAAAAGTGTTGGCAAATACATAACTTTACAAATTCACAGGGAACTCCACACAGTGACCTATGAAGTTCTAATGAAAATCTACTAACTCCATCAATATCCCTTCTAGAGCCCATAATCTGAACTGTGGGGTTTCACACTGTTTACCTGACTTCATTGTAAACATGTAGCTAATGTCTATTTTACACAACTAAGGCCCATTTTTCTCCCACTGAAACAAAACAAAGAACCTCCCATCAAGACATTTAACTGAGTATAATTTTCAAAGGCAGGTGTTTAGCATTTTCTGAAAATCATATCTATTTAAGGTGTCTCAAATTGGCACCCACAAACTGAATCATCCAAAATCACTCGTGACTTTTGACAATCTTGTGATGTTCTTCCAAAACACAAATCCTACTCTTCCTCTAAATTCTGTGCAAATGAGGTGGTGAAACTCCAATGAAAAGAACCACTTTTTGAACATTTAGCACTAAATTGTGAAATAAAATAAAATAAACAGAGCCAAGAAAGCAACATTTATTTTGAGAAACATGGGTCACTTTTCCCCTTTGCACACCTGATCCCAAAACTGATACGGTAAAATGCCAGAAATGCCATATTAACTGATACGGTAAAATGCCAAAATGTTAATTCCCACCATTAAAGGTTAAGATTTATTATCCAAGAACCCTGTTCCCCATGTGGCTTACCCTCTTTATGCAGCCCCCTGAAACTAAAATGTTCATTGATCACTTGTTATATGATCTGTCCAGATTATCAACTGGTGTAAAATGGCACAGCTCCACTAAAGTTGGCTGAGGATCATTTATAAAAGGCCTGTCATTCTGTAGAGAAAATGGGTGCTTGGTCCTTGTGGGACATCTTCATAAGGGTAAAAGGGCAGAAAATAATAAATCATGAAGCTACTTGAGGCTAGCCATGAATTCACTTATTCTTTTATTAATACTAGTTGAATAATCTGGGGGAAAAAATAAGACTCCAGCTCTCTCCTTCTTTCAGATCCTTAATGGATTAGGTAGCCACCAGTCATGGAAATTCTGAAGCCTGACGATGGCTGGTGTTAGCTTCACTAGGGTGTTTGAAGAGGGAAGCACCAATCTTATGAATCCTCCCAATCTTGATACTTTTTATCTTTATATTCATACACAAGGTTTTGGGAAGCCAGAATTCAGACAAGGCTGTGAGAGTGCTTGCTCTCTGTACCATCAGGTAGCATAGTAACATGAACATATTTGCAGTGTCTTCCATTTTTCAAGGTCCTCTGTTTTTTCAATGAGAAATTTGATGTGCTGTTCCAATTTGCCTCTTTATTATCTTGCTGCTTAACACTATCCTCTACCTTTGAAATTCTCTGTTCCATTTCTTTCCTGCCATTGGTCAGGTCATTATATGTGCTCAGTAGATTAGTTTTCTGTCCAGTTCTTTGTTCCAGTCTGCTGAATCTTGCTTGCAGCTTTAGTGTACAATTTGATGTAATTTTTGTAACTATTTTCATAACTTGGGCAGTGGGAAGTTCTTCAGAAAGGTCATTTGTAGATGATGCTCCCTTTCTTTTGTGATTGATTTCGGTGTGGAATTATTCGTGACTGCCAACTTGGCAGTGACCCGATTACATTTCTGGGGCTGGATTCTCCAGTCTAACCCCATTTTGAGCAGCATGTAAGTTAAGGTTGTGCATTTGGGTCTAACAGTAAGATATTAAATGTCTGCCTAGTGATGAGTTCTATGTTGTAATTGAAAATGAGTTTGTGGTTGAAAAAAGGGAGTCTGTGAGCACATCTAAAAAGCATGATTTGTGGATGATAAGGCATGTGAATCAAGGATGCTGTGGATGTTATTGTTGACTAAACTGGTGATTCCCTTGATGTGTAGTGACTGTGGCCAATGAGAAATGCACTTGAGCAACCTTAAAGTCAAGAAAAATAAGTTACTTATGTGGTATATCTAAATAAATCCACTGATGAGATCAATCAAATTTTGTCTGTCAAAATTATGCCAAGGCACAGCACCCTAATTTGTTGAAAAGGCCTCACATCAATCAATACTATCTGCATGCACCAATCTACACTTAGTTTTACATTTTGAAAAGGCATCTTCCACCAATATAAATGCAATTGTCACCTTCAAAAATGAAAACTTATTTGTATAATGAAGAAATACAGAAACAACTCTTTGAAAATTATAACTCATAAATGAAAAGAAAAAGAAAAAAGCATAGAAATAAATTCTTCACTTGAAAAACTGTCATGTATATTCAAACAGCTCTGACACTACCTACTGAGGCAAACCTGAATGTGACAAGAATCTTCAACAGTACTACAAACGTAAGTCACACATCTGTAGTAAAAATAATGTCTGTGCAAAATTCATCATTAATCTTCTTTCAAAATTATTAAAGTATAATAATATCTAATATCTGGAATATAGGTTCTGGCCACATAGCTGAATGAGGAAGGACTTTATAATTCACCTTATGACTCCTTCCTCCTTCTGTCAGCAATGAGTATAATATTGGTATTGCTCTAGTGGATAGAATCTCCTGAGTCTCTTTCCTATTCCTAATGCTGCTACTGATTTGCTCTGTGCTCTTAGGAAAACCTCATCTTCTCTCTGTCCATCTGCTACCCTTCCCATCCTTTGCTTGCCCTATTAAGTTGTAAGCTCTTCAGGGCAAGGACCGTTACTATGTGTTTGCACAGTGCCTAGTTTAATGGGACCT
The DNA here is from genome assembly GCF_026122565.2 of Emydura macquarii macquarii. Classification (NCBI taxonomy): domain Eukaryota; kingdom Metazoa; phylum Chordata; order Testudines; family Chelidae; genus Emydura; species Emydura macquarii. Next base: position 1,574,520 of record NW_027132962.1, read on the forward strand.
CAATCGCAGGGCCTTTTGTTTCTATTGTAATACAAATACATAAAAGAGCTGGTCAAAATTTGGAATTTTCACCCCATGGAAAATTCTGATATTTATACATTTATTTTATCCCAAACTGGGATGAAAAGTCAAATTAGCAAAAAAATTCATGGAACAAAAAATTCCAAAAAGAGAGAGAGAGAGAAAGAAAGAAAACGGCTATGAGGTGAGTTATATTGGGAGCTAGCTAGTTGTTGGTAGAGAAAACTGTAACGGATTCTGAAAAAGCCATTACTGTCATTCCATCAGCAGGAGGGTGAGCTGCTGCAACTTCAGGGCTGATATGATGATGTTTGATGCTCAGCATGGGCTCTTCCTGATTTAAACAATCAGATTCCAGGGAAAGTGGGACAACCTCCTTGCCAGCTAGTCACATTGTTCCACCTCAAAAACAATCAGGAAGAAGAAGGAAGAATTGGGTAGTTCTCTGCCCCTGTCATATAAGCGAGAGAAGCTCCAGGAATCCAGCATTGAGATGGCGACAGCTGTGTTATGTCTTCACAGGTAGCCATAGGAACATGTATTTTTTACTTCTCGCTGTCAGACAAAGAGCAAAGATTATTTCTTCCTCTATGATTGCTGTGTGAGAGAATAGTTCTTAATCAAACCCACTGAGTATTACATGCCTACATCATTCTCACAGGAATCTCAAGCTTCTACAGCACAAGTCTTCAAGGTCTGTGGTGGTGTGGTTATAGTGGCTACCAACGCGACTGAATTTTGTGCATCACTGCTCACACAGGGTGAGGAATAACTAAGATAAAGACAGGTATCGGCTACAATACTTTGGAGTACAGTCTTTGTTCTTGGTTGCATCACGCTGAAATAAAGAGATTATTTCATTATTTAATGTTCACATTACAATGGCACTTAGAGGACCCAACCAGACATTTGGGCCTCATTGCGTTAGGTGCTGTACAAACGCATAGTGAGAGACAGTCCGTGGCTCAAAGGGTTTGCACTTTGTGCATTTACAAAAGATAGAGAAATGGTGAGATAAGAAACAACAACAGAGAAGGGAAGTGACTTGATAGGGGTCAAAGGCAGAGCTGAAAACAGAACCCAGGTCTCCTGACTCCCAGTCCACTGTTCTATCTACTAATCCACACTGTCCCCCATATGCTGTAGTATGCTGCAGCTATGTTCTAATTACAGTATATAACATTTTGGTAACAAGGATAATTATTCTGCTGCTTGCCCTTCCTTCTGCATCTCCATCCTGCCCTGGCAAACTTGTACTGTTGCTTATAAATTAGTACTGTGTTTTGGAGAACTATATTCTTACTATTAAATTAATAGAAATGTTGTCTTAGATGCCGGGAAGCAAGTTTAGTTAATCTGCCATCTGCGTAGCGAAGACCAGTCTGCATTTTAGCTATTTCTTTTTTCTGATGGCTGGTATGAAACTGCACTTTTCATCCTTAAAGAATTTTTTCATTCATATGAAATGTGAATGTGGCATCAGAAAGACTCACATTTTCCCTACGTGCACTGAAAATGCATGAATCTGCTGATTGGTACATTGAGAACTTGATATGTGCTAGTCGTTGGATATTTCTGGTGATCTTTCTAATCAGAGACCCACTCATGAAGGTAACAGCTATATCACATATAAGTGAGCAATTACCAGTGGTGCTGGAACAATTTTTGTAGTGGGGGGTGCTGAAAGTGGAAACCATGTATCTGGGTTGTTATTACTACTTCAAGCCAGGAGGTGTGGCTTGAAGTAGTAATAAACTCTAGTTCCAGCACCTGCAGCAATTACTGCTTGAACCCAAATTAATTTAATAAAAACTATCTACTGCTATCTAAGTTAAATTGTGCTGTACTAGAAAGTAAAATACAGTAATTATTCAGAAGACCACAGATCATGTCAAAGCATTTCATTCATTCACAGTGCAACCTCCAGACTGGTGTAGCAGTGAGAGACACGGTGGTGGTAGATGGAGGAGAGTTCTTACAAACACCATGCATTGGAACATCCTCCACTACATAAAACAGTCATGCTTTGATGTGGAGTTGTGCTGTTCAGTGCCGACTACACAGGAAACCCTGTGGAGGATGATCACTTACAATGGAATGGAAAGGCTGGATAGACAGTTAAATTAAGTCTATCTTCACTCCAGAAAACGGATGCATCAAGTCACTGATCCTGATGTTCTTGGCATGAGTATAGATAATTTATTAATTTATAGATTTTTAAATATTACTTGAATTAATATACTTAGCTGCCTTGGTGAGAAGTGCGATATCAATTAATGAAAGTAAAAAACCCCTGCAGTATATCATGACTTGTTCACAACTTTCCATACAATGTAGACATTTGCACCTTGGACATCCCTCTCCTGCCTAGCTCCGGAGAGTGTCCATGTTAGAAAACCAAAGCTGCATTTGGGGTGGAGTTTTCAAAAGCATTCAGAGTTGTCCTAACTCTGCTCCTAGTGATGCAAAAGTTAAAACTGGAGCACGATGGGAATTATTTTCTAATGAAAAAAATTCATGAAAACAAATATGTTTTCATTTTCATTAACATTTTTCTTTCAGTTCTTAACTGAAAAACTTGGAGCACCCAGACTGAGGATTTTTCAGTTTTTGGCTGCAGAAAACTGAACCATTTTGGGATTGTGGCTGCAAAAGTTTGGCTTTCAAGTGGCACGAAGTTTCTGGGGATTTTGAGTAAAACCCTAATATTTTGTGCAAAAATTTCTGGTTCAACAGAAAACAAAATTTCTGTTGAAAAAACTTTTGATGGAAAATTGTTGACCAACTTTGACTTCAGAAGGAGCAGCGTTAGACCAATATTAAATGATTTTGAAACCCCCCACATTAGGTGGCTTGCTTGAAAAAGAGCAATCCCTTGAGTATGATTGCATTGATGCAGCATAATGTCTCATGTACCTGCTTTAAATTTGCAAATTTTCTGCTTTAAGTTTACAAATTTTTAATACATGTATTTCTTACATGTCCGCACAGAATGACTATGTGTTTAACCTCTGCCTATGCTCTGACAGGCTGCACCACAGAGTCTAACACAATGAGCAGTGCAATTGCTTTTGTGCATACAACAAACCTCAGAAGGGAAGTGGTTTTCCTACAATAGAAACTCAGATGCTCACATTTGTCTAAGAGAGAGAAGCTGCAAAGCTAAGAAAACAGGAAAGGGGAAGCAAATATGACACAGTGCAAAGACTTCCAGTGTGATTAAACAATCTATTTCAGATGGAAAAGCATGGATTGCTATACAATTTGCACTTGAACAGCACAAACAGATACTTTAGGTTCCTTATTCTTTTGACAGACTAGAGCAAGATGTTTGCTTTCCACCTACAACTTTTCAGATGCTGTGGCTAATTTCTGAAGCAATATTAAAACATGGAATTTGATTATGCTTCATTGTAGTCAATGGAAGTTTTGCCCTTGATGTCAACAGGTGCAGGATCAAGCAGATTAGCAGCACCTGTATGTTAGAGATCATGTTGTGCAACACAAGACTGTACATGCATAAAAACTCTATGGACATTGTACGGTGTTTATTGCATTTACTGTATTGTAATGCTTCAATATTAAATAATTATTTTTGTTAATTTGTTCCAATTTTTATGGTTTGGTATTGGTGCACAGTTTAAACACATATTACAAAACCCCTCCTAAAGGAAGTACACACAGTGGGTGTACTTAAGAAGTTCATTCTGGTTCTGGAGGTATTACTGGTTCTAGTGGTATACCAATTTTAAGCATAAGTAATGTCATCAGACCTGGTAATCTCTATAAAATTGGAATGATCTTCCTTAGTTGGAAAAAATATGTGGTGATGTGGTCTTGGGACACAACTGCTGAGAGGAACCGGCCAGAAACTCCACCTGATAGCAGGAGCTGCAGAAGCAGCCAAAGAAGAGACTGCTGTACTGGAGTACAATGGGGCCTCACTCCCCACTATCACAACCAGCACTGTGGTACAGGACAGCCCACTCTGGGGAAACTATGATCTAGGTTGTTCCCTCCCTGTCCTTGGCATGAGGCCTTCAAGAAAAACAGAGGAACCAGCCAGAGACTCCAGCAGGGGCAGCTGCAAAAGCAGCCAAAGCAGGGACCTTCTGGCATTCAGAGAACTTTCTACAGTTTTGACTGGACTTTCTCTGCCCTATACTGTTTGGCTACTTGCTCCAACCCTGTCCCTCACCAGCCTTCACAGTGTCCTAACCTCAGCTTCACTCTATACCTGCCCCTCTCATCCACTTCTCCCCTGCCCTATCCCCTTCAGCTCCTCTTTAATGTCCTTTCTCCCTTCACTTTTCTTTCCATTTAGTTTATCCCTTTCTTACCTAGCCCTCACCACTGAACCCTCCAAAAAATCATGGAATGAACATGACATTTGTCACCATCACATTGTTCATTCTGCTTCTGTGTTCTACCCTTTTCTCCCATCCAGTGTCTGTCTATGTAGATTGTAAGCTCTTCAGGGCACAGACTATCTGCTGCTCTGTGTTTGTACGGTACGTAGCCCAATGTGGCCCCAATGTTGGTGGTCCAAGGGCACAAATGTAATGAACATGATTGATAAATAATAAATATAGGAGTTACCTTCAAAGTTTGCTAGGTGACATTAGAACCTTTGTATGCTGCTATGTTTTTTGACAGAATTGGATTTACAACTAAATATTTTTTTTAAAAGCAAAAAGTGATTTCCTTCTGAGGAAAACTGTGTTTTCACTGAAAAACCATAATCTGAAAAGTTTGGGGCTAACAACCAAAAACTTTTGAGTTTTGTGTGAAAACTGGGCATTTTCCATAGCGGGAAAAACACAACCTCTTTTTCCACCAGCTCCATACTAATGTGACTGATTGGAGTATAATTCTTGCTGTTAGTGTTAAGTTCCAAAAATAGAAAAATTGTTTTACATATAGTGGGTGATTGTCTTTTCTAATTATGGAATAGACAAAAATCATTATATGGTTGTAATTCTATTTTAACAAACGTAAAGCATTTTTATAAAATTAGAAAGCCTATTTACCTTTGAGTCCTTCATTTGTATAACTACACATGCAGCAACTACATATACATAATATAAGCAGGACTTTAAAAAAAAAAAAAAACACATTTCATTTAATAATCCCAGGCAAACTCTGAAAATGCTGTAAAGCAAGAAAGATTTTTTTTCTCAAGAACCAAGCAACACAGACAATACTGAAGAGGTTTATTTATGATATCGGGAAGTCTGAAAAATCAGCTTCAACTTTTACAAAGATCACTTATATACAGTTTTTTATCACTTAAATAATTCATTTACATTTCTTTTATCTATTTACTTACAAATACAGACCTTGTTCTTCTCAGAAAGAACAGGGGTGATAAAGACAGAGACTGAACAGAATTTCTGAGTATCCTTGGGGGGAGGAGGGGAAATGGGTGGAATCTTTACAGATAAGAGAATACACCACAAGGGGGGGGGGGGCAGCGTATGGAATGTGCTGTTCTCATGGAAAGGCAGCCTTGAGATTTTGTTATGCATGCTTGTTAATTATTGTGGGTTTCGGTTGGGCTGAAAACGGCTTCAAGTCTAACAATGCTAAATCTGTAAAAATAACAGTCTTCAAATTTTGTAACAACCAATTTTGCAGGGGTTGGTACTATATTACACTGTACTGTAATATTGGTATCATACTGTCAACCATATTTAATGATCTAACCGTTTTATTTTTGCAGGAAAGAGAGCACTTCTGCAGCGGCTGTGCTATAGATGAACAACTTGGACTTAGTTTCCATCTGTATAACATATATTTTTATTTCTCTCAAAAAATGATAATCTATAATTTACTATTTCTTTTTGGCTCATTTGCATCAGTGAATAGTGAAGATGTAGATAAGCACTAACAAACTAATGATTAACAGTCAGGCTACTACAAATCCTAGTTTACTAATAAGAAAGAAAAATACATCCTTGGTGATAATTTATGTTAAACTTTTTTATTAATTCAATAACAAAGTTTATTCATACACACATGGAATTGCAGAATACATGATGGCCAAGTGCTGTGATGACATTTACATTCATCTTCACAAATGAGCACAGTGATAACTCATGAGTGGTACAGCCAAGAGTGAGTTATTAGATCACTTCTTACAGAGACAGAGGTTAGAACAAACTGCAGCTATCATGAATACTCTGTGGTGGGGTTTACCTTCTTCTATTCAGTGGTTAATTTTTATTTATTTATTATTATAAACTATCCTACATCTTTCCTTCCACTTCCCTTGTTATCTCTGTAGCAATGTTCCATCGGAGATACACTGACTTTGCCTTACACAGTTTTCTCTTTTGCATTGCAGACTCTGTGTGAATTAGTTATTTACCTAAGCGGAGGACTAGTAGCTGTGGTCAGAGGCAGGTTAAAAGCTTGGAGGCCGAGCACCCACATCTCCCCTGGAAACTCCTTACTGGATTTAGCCAACTGTGCAGGTCAATTTTGCATACCCATACAGCTCCACTGGCTCACTTTAATGTGGCATTCTTTCAAGTCTGTGATACTCGAGTAAAGATTGTCACATGAATTCATTACCACCACATTTTGAACTCAACAGGTGCTAGATTGGACCATCGATGGGATGTAGAAATGTTCAAGGACTAGTCTAAGTGACCAGTCTCATTTTCCATTGTGACCAAAGTTGCAGATCTGAACTTAAGTGTCCATAGCGAATGTAGATGAAGATCAGTGCATTTGTGATGGCCGCCATCTTGGCTAACATACCATGGATTGTGAATCTCTAAAACTAAAAGCATAAACTGCAACAGCTTGAGCTTCACAGCAAAGGTTCTTGAGCTACATCTACAAGAGATTTACACTCTCTACAGATTGGGTACAGAGGGCGACTTGTAACCCACACTCATCAATGGACTATATATTAATCCACAGTCACCTAATTTCTGAAGTTTCTATTAATTATTTGCACCCTATCTTTTTTTAATTATAAAAAGGGTAAGTTAAATATATTACTGCTGAATGTGAACTACTATTAAAAGTCATAGCCATGTTAGTTACAAGTGTTGTATTTACGGTACTGATTAATTAAACAAGGATAAGTTATCTAAGAGTATATAGGAGCGGTGTATAGGCTTTTTTCTGGAAATGAATCATTATCTATTTTTTCCCTAATATATACAAGTCTTGTCTGATGGGCAGTGTGACTGTGGACTCCTGAATTCTATTCTCATCTCTAACACTAACTCACTATGTGACTTTGGGCAAACCACAACCCTTTGTGACTAAGTTTACCCATCTATAAAATGGGTCTGACAAACTTATCTAAAAGGGCATTGTGAGAATTAATTAGTGTTTGTAAAGAACTTGAGAGCTTCTGATGAAGTGTGTTATCTTCATGGTGGCATGGAGTTAAATATTCTTCAGCATCACATTTCATAAAGCATATTCTTAAAAAAAGACCCATTGGTATTTACATCCTAACATGTGTTATTTTAATTTAGTGGTTTAACCAAGTAGCATTACTCTGGTACCCAAATTCTCTGGAAATGGGCACATTAGATTTTTAAAGGTAAGTTTTGTAATTATTAGGCCATCAAGGAAACAACACATAAGAATCTGATCCTCAACTGGTTTAAACAGCTATATTCATACCACTGTAATAAACTTTGTACAAAATATGCCTTTTGAGGTATCATTTGATAACTTATTGGCCAATAATACAATGAAATGTGTGTAGCAACATTATATGTAAAGTTATGAATTCCCTCAAAATTAGGTTGGTAGCACATGATTAGTCCTGATTAGTCAGAACAGGTCAAGCAGGTCTTAAACAAAGGATCTGTGTTTACCTCAGTTTGCATATAAATTGTATACAGGATCCTCAGACAGTGAGAGGGGGAAGACAGGAGACAAGGAAAATCTACTTTTCTGCATACAAAGGGGAGAAGAAACAGCATGGAACTTCTTTAACCACCAGGCACCATTTTGCTTTCTTTACTGTTTGAATAAACTTTGCTTTGAGGAGTAAACTTCAGAAAATTGCATCTCCGAGGGAGACTGGACTATAAAAATGAGGGGCAAAACACACCCAAAGTTATCTGTCCCCATACTTCTCCCTCTCTTCCCCTAAGAAGACAAAAGAAACAGCTCTTGGACTTTGGAAGCATATCCATGCCTGAGACTTGGTCAGTAATGTACTGAAAACATGCAATAAGGGACTTCATCTTGAAGCAAGTCTAGTTTGTTAAGTTTAGAAAGTGTTTTATCTTCATTTCTCTTGTAACCATTTCTGAGTTTAATGCCTTATGTTTGTATTCACTTAAAACATCTTTTTAGAGTTAAATAAACTTGTTTTATTCTTTAATTAAAACTAATCCAGTGTTGTGAATTGTAAATTCACTTAAGGTAGCAGACTGTTGTATGTTGATCCTCTTACAGGGGCAACTGACTACCATATCTGGACTGTCCAGGAGGGGGTTGGACAGTGCAGAACACATGTTTGGAGGGGAGGGGAGAATCCAGGACTGGAAGTGAGTTGGGGTCACCCTGCAGGAAACCTGAGTGTGGCAGGTGTTTTTTGACAGGCTGACGGACAAGGGCTGTTGCTATATACAGACACTCAGGGTGTGACCTGCATGAAGTTTGGCTGTTTGTGAAGACCCCAGGCTGGGAACTACAGCAGCAAAGCATTGTGAGGTTTGCCAGGTTGCATGGCAAGTGGAGAGACAGTGCCTCACTGGTCTGGATATTCACCTCAGAAAGTCATAGCTGTATTTATTTCCATGAAGCAACTCCGATTTATACCAATTCAGGGTATGAACCACAGAGTCTAATTCTCCAACTGATGTCAATGGCAAAACTCCCACTGACCTCAATTGGATAAGGATTGGACTTGAAAAATACTAACTTTGGAAATATATTCAGAGATATTTTTGTATATGTGAACAATAACTTTTGATCACAAAATATAAAAGTAAGACTACTAGATCATACAGCTTTACACTGTAAAGCACACAGAATGTCAGTGAACCTGTATCTCCAAATTCTTTATAAATATTGGACAAGACAGTTTGCATTATAAACTAAGAAACCAGTTGAATAAGCACATTTCAGCTTTCTGATAATGATATGTGCATGCACAATTCCCAGGTGGAGCATTCAGTGACACACTCTAAGATATGATTTGAAGAAAGAAAAGATATATTTTCTATCGGTCTTCCAGCACAGCACTTCAGCCCCAGGGTCTGTGTCACGATTTCTTAAGAAAAGGGGGTCTGATTTTCAGAAATTCCCAGCACTTGCAGCATCAGCTGAAGTCACAGGGAGCTGCTGGTGCTCATCACCTCTGAAAATGAGGCCAATGATCTAGTTGGCTGTACTTGACTGTGTTACTGGCTGCAGGCCGAGTTGTAAAATTAGAGCATTCATGCTTAGCAAGTATAGCGCACAAAGAAATTGACAGAGGAAGACAATAGCTGTCTAGGTTAGGGATGCAAATGGGTGTTAGTAAATATCTGAGGAGCTGGAACTTTACTAAGAGAATGAGGAGAAAAAAATCCCACTGATAAGCTGTGTCATTGATTGCTAAGAACCTTAAATTAGTAGAATTAGATTCAGCACTAATATCAACCATCAGCAGCCTTGTTAAATATATCTTACTGTGACTGGATATCTACACAGGACTAGCCAAACCCACTTCCCCTGAAGTGCTGTCCCAGAAAGCAGTGAGTCTCACATAAGCCCTGGAATGGAGTTTAGGGGTGGTCAACTCTAGTTGTTTCAAAGCCTTGGTCAAGCATCTTGAGTGAATTTTTGAAAACGTTGCTCTTCACTATGGTCAAGCAGCTACTATACTTCCCACCTAGGACTGACATAAAGTTTCTAACCAACAAATACAGCAATACCCACGAGAACATAAAAGAGCATGAGAAGAGAAAAAGGGTGGTGCCAGCTCAAGACTTAGGATCAGTTCCCTGCTCTGCCAACAGCCTCCTGTGCAGTGAGTCCCCTAGTCTCCCTCTGTCTGAAAATGGGGATAACCATTCCCTCGTAGGGGTGTTGTGAGGACAACTACATTAACGTTTATAAGATGCTCGGATACTATTGTAATGGGGGCCATATAAGGGCTTAGAAGGATCTTAAAATAAACAAAGGATGCTACCAACACTCAGCTGTGAGATGCTGCCTAGGACAAATATTAGCCAGAAACCTACTGTAGCAGCTGCATTTTGCATAAATTAGAGTCTGCTGATCAATTTAGCAGGGAGTCAAGCAAACAACTACAATAATCAAACTTGCAGGTCATAAACCTGCTTTAGCTGGTCCTAAACCAGCTTTCAAGAGAGAAAGCTTATACTCTAACAGTATGCCTAAGGTGGTAGAAAGAATCTAGTCTTCCAGGAAGCTAAAAGTCACAATCTTTTGATTCTGCTCCAACACCAATTTTATGCCAATGTAACACCAATGACATCAGTAGCATTCCTCCAGATTTACACTGGTGTAAGAAAGATCAGGGCTCTAATTCTTAAAAGGGGAAATTGTCATATTTTGTTTATCGGTAGGAAGTGGGATGCAAACTCAGCCACTTGAGTGTTGCCAAATGTACCTTACATGCAGGGCAAAATGCATACCAAGTACTATGTAGCTATGTACATTTTATTAATTAGTTTACATTTGAATTTATTGTCAGATGGATAATCTTGGAGAATGAAGTCCTCAAAAAAAAAAAAAAAAGAAAAAAAAAAGGGGGACCAGCACAGGCAATGGCATTCCTCACATTGCCCTGCCAATATGCCCAATCCCTAACCTGGATATTCACTTTTGGAATGGGGAGGACAGCTCATTTTCTATGCTTATCTAGACTTGGAGTCCTTGGTTGAGAATATCAATGACACCAGGTAGTCCCAGTTGGGCTGAAGTTTTGTGAGGCATGCTCTTCTTCATCAGAAACTGGACTGAGACCAAACTCATTTCACCTCTCATCAAACAGCCGTTGGATAGCACACAACTTTCAGACACAACCAATTTGGGCCTGTATTAGCACTAATAGCCTAAGGGTGAAAGGCTCTGAAAAATCCCGACTTATCTTCTTCCCAGTTATGTCACTTAGAAGCCTTAACCTAAAGGAACACTCTACGTCTACTCTGCTGCAATGCAGTAGTGAAAATGCAGTAGTGAAAATATTAACTTCAACTGGACATCATTTTCTTTTTCATTATGTGATGCAGTATAATGGTGCTCTGTTGATTGGCTGTGATGCTCCCCCAGTGAGGTAGCCACATTTTAGTGGTGGGTGAAATTATCTCTTTAATATTTAATTTAGAGTTGTTTCAAAGCTGAATTAGTGGATGCTTATCAGTTGCTTGAGATCCTTAGATTGAGACCCTTAGCCGATAGGTGCCAAGAAAGTGACAGTATATCATCATCAGCAACACTTTGGCTCAGAAAAAAGAAAAAAGAAAAAAGAAACATTTGGATTGTGTTGATATTAAAATTTAAGTTTTGTGTGTGACCTCCACAAAGTCTCCGCTGAGAGACACTGGGCCAGAGCCTATATCGCTCAGATTGTGTTATCTGTAAGAGAAAAATAGGTCCGTGCATAGGCCTGACACAATAAAGAACCCCCCCAAAGAAGCATCAAGAGTTGTTAAATAGCTGGGGGCCCAAGATGGAAGATCAAGGAACATCCCAAAAAGTCTAAATAATACCAGCAGTGGCATTCCTGAAAACAAACACAAGAACTTGATTGACAAGAATGACATTCAAACCCTTCAAGAACAATGTCAGATCTGCATGATTCAACAAGCAATCTGACCGAATGTTCCTGGCCATAGTGTCAACAGTAGCAGAAAGATCCAATAGAACTGAAAGGTACAAGAGAGAGTCTTACGCAAGAAGGGGGTCTCTAGAAATGGTTTGCAAAGCAGTTTCAGTGCTGTGAAAGGTTAGTAGTAATAACTCTATACCCTTCCTCATCATCTATAATTTGACAGGTTTCCATGCCATCTGCAGTGATAAAGCACTAATTAGGCCCCTGCATTTGACTGCACGGTGCCCACCTTTTGTCCTGCCCCCTTTTTTGTCCTCCTACCCATTTCTCCTTCTCTTCCCTTAATAAGCAGCTATTCAATACTTTGCTTTATTCGCCTTATTCAATGTGTGGTGCCCAGGCCTTATTTACTTCACACTTTTAAAACCCTGCTTCAAAGACAGTATTGTTCATTGGGTTTTTCTATGGGGCTCATCATTACAGTATCTGAGTACTTCTCAAATATTCATTAATTTATTGTAACTACATTCCCAATGTAATGAGAAACTATTATTATCCCCATTTTACAGATGGGAAACTGAGACAAAGAGATTACGGTCAAAAGTATCCACTGATTTTGGGAACCCAATTTGGAATACCCAGGACCTAATTTTTCAGAATACTTTGCATTAGATAGTACTTTATATGTTAAAAGCACAGCTGACTTCAGTTGCAGCTGTGAGGGCTCAACACTTCTGCAAATCAAACCCCATGATACTGAAACAGACACTCAGAAAATGAACACGATTAGTGATCACCTGTGAAATGTTCTGTTTAAGTGATCTGCCCAGCATCACAGGAATGCTGTGGCAGAGGCAGGGATAGAATCTACTTCTCCTGGACAGCCTTCAACTGTCTAAACCATGTAACCATCCCTTCTTTACCTGCAATCCTCTGCCTCCTTCACTGGTCACCTTCCAATTTTTACAACAATTAAGACAGTGGTCTTGCAGGCCACAGCCTCCTTCACCACACAGTCCTAGTCTGGCCTGTGCACTGATGATGCAGACCAGTGGAAAAAATAGTTTATGATCATAGAATTAGAGACCATATTACAATGTACATTCCTAAATGGGCCAAATTAACATTCCAAAGAGGGCCAAATCAACATTGCAGCAGTAATCTGCAACCTTACTATTCTTTAAATTAAGGGTTTTATTTTGTGTGTGATATATGTTTCTGTGTTTGTGTGCATGCAGGAGAGATTTACCAAATCAGTTAAAATGTGATTTATAAAAAGCTGAGTGCTTATGAATAAGCCATGTGGACAAGAGATCTAAATATAAAGGAGGGAAACTTAAGATATGAAATCAGGTCAGTGAGTAGAGAAATCATCTCTACATGTGATGGAGGTGATATAGCTAGAGATAGGAAGGCTGTAGGAGCAGGAAGCTGTGGACTAGATTTCTGATGCAACAATAGTCTCCATTTTATCATGGGAATATCCACAAATTCTTAACAACAGAACTGGAGATATAGCCCCAAATACCAATTTCTTACTATGAAGATTCCGAATCTTCTCCAAAACCTTGACTAGGATAATAGACTAATTGTTTTCATTAATGGAATAATACAAGGATAGATTAGGATGTTTATATTGCTCAGAATGAGTTTTGTTAGAGTTCCAAAGTGCACATAAAGCAGACCCACACTTTTCAGGTCTCTAGGAACCAAGGAGCAAGCTGTAATATCTGTGGATAGTAGAAACCAGGATAAAATGGGTTTTTAGGCACATGAAACTCAGTGGGATTTTTGTCATGGACTCTGATGGAGACCTGATTTCACTTAGAATTTTCATCTAAAAATTTCCCTGAGAGTGTTCTTGTAAAGGGAGCTTTATCCAAAGAGATGGGCAAGAGATTAATTCACTCAGAATTTATTTCCCCATCTTCACGTCTTGTTGAGTTTAGAAGACAGGGTTGGAAGGGAATGGAGAGAATGAGGAAGAAAATCAAGAAATAAATGGAAAAAAAAGGTATCAATCATAATTAAAAATCAGAGCATACGACATTTAAAGAGAAGATTGTGGTCCTGATACTGTAACTGATAGTGTGCCATTCGCAGGCACAGTCCCACTGATCTCAGTGGGCTTGGTGCAGCGGTGTGCCCATATGGATCTTGTGTTTGTACAACATCTAGCATAATTGGGCCCTGGCCCACGACTGGGGTTCCCAAGCATCATTGCAGTACCAATGATAAGTAATAGTTCAAATACAAGACTCAGGGACTCAGTCAAAAGCATGGCCTTTATTGTAAGTACAGGAATGTGACATTTTTGCAACAAAATTCAAAATGTGACTATTTTCTCATTTTGCTGCAAATTGAAATTGGTTCCATTATTTTGAAATGTTCATTGTAAAATTAGACCATTTTTAGCCCAAATGGGCCTATTTTTCATCTCAGTTGGGGGCAAAATTGTATCTACTGCAAAATCATACAACATTTCACCTCTTTGCGCCCATATATTTCTGCAACCACATGAAATATTGGGGATGTGAAAAATGTGTGTGTAATTTTGTGGAAAAAAATGTCTGATACAGGCTTCTGAAATTTCACGCAGCTGTAAACATGCATTGGTTCCAAGATATACTGTATACAAAGAAAAGACTTCTAAGAGGTGGGAAAACATCAAGCACAAATGGCTCAGTACTTATATAAAAATAAGCGTTAAAACTACCCACATTTTTCAATTTTTCAAGCTTTCCAATATCTTTCTGTTCCTCTAGAGATGCATGTTTGAGTTCTTAAAAAAAAAAAAAAACAAAAAAAACCCCGGAGATAAGGGTCCACCGTTTGTTTTCCCTTCTGAGTTTATTTTTCAGCTTCAAGAATTATATATTTGTAGCTGAAAAATGCTGGATATTTTTCAGACTCCTGTTCCTAATTCTATTTACATGGTGTCTGAGAGTGCATGTGTGTGCACTTATGCAAACCAAAGAGTAACTCCAGATGCTGTTGACAGTGTGGAAAAGCTCTGGGTGTCTCATGCAGTCCTATTCAGGATGCTGTAAATAAGGAAGCAAAAACGAGGGCTGTTTAGGAAAACCTTGCCAGCTGGATTTCGTTTTTGTAGAACTAAAACCAAGGATGGTTTGAAGTTGGATCCCATTTTATTCAAACTCCCAAAGTTCTGGATGGGGTCTGGCAGTTGGATAAATGGGTCCAAACTGGAACTCTCTCTATAAATAAGCTACTTCAGACACTAATGATGCGTAGACTGCCAGCAATGAACTAATTTGCATACTGAGGATACGGACAGAAGACAAGGCTTGCCTGCAGCTTCTCAGAGTCAGTTAACCCTCCACAGTCAGCACTGATTTTTGCCAGTCTACAAACTTTAAATCCAAAAATGACTAAGGTCATATATTTCTGCCATGGCTGGCATGAATACTGAAAGGTAATACAGGAAAAGAATAACCCCCTTAAAGTACTTATTCTACTTACTGTGCTCACCGTCATCTTTGGAAGAAGATCTATATCTCAGAAACATCCCTTGCAGTCAAGTGGATTTTATTTTCAGAAATGGAAATTCTCTGCATACCTCTCTCTGCATTTTATTGCGCTCTCTTTCTCTAACCTCTGTCATATATGTTATATAAGCAAATATGATTTACCCGTTTTAACTAACTCTGCCACTCAGATTTCTATTAAATAATTTTAAAATGATGTCTTGCTTTTTCTTCCCCTTCCATTTTCTTACTCTCACACACTTTTTAATACATATTTATATTATATACACAGTATTAAGTTATCTTTTCCCTCTCTGTTCCTTCTTTTTTCCCCTCTGTTCCACTTCTTGCTTATATGCCTTGTTTTAATATCTACATCCTGCATTTTCCCTTTCCCTCGCTACCTTCTCACTCCCCACTATGATCCTTCTTTCTTATTCCATTCTCTCTTTCAGATCCTCCAAAAGCACTACTTTCCCTTCACAGTGCTTCTCTCTCTGTCTGTCTCACAGTCATCTTTTCCACTCTCTCTTTGTTTCATACCAATTATCACAATGTTCAGTCTCATACTTATGTAAGTTTGTATAGGCTATCTTCCCTGTAATATCTCAAAACTTCAAGTATTTAAAAATAGTAACCTAAATAATTTCTTTTTTTTTCCTTTTAGGAGAAATAGATTGGTTAGTTTAAAGTTTCGGGTTCTTTTTAATATCAGGGTTTTGTGTGTGTGTGATAGTGTCTGAGCACTTCTTGAGGGATAGCTAAGCGAAAGAAATGTGTTTTGCATTCACTTCTGAAAGTGGTTAGTCCTGTGATTCACTCTTAGCCCTTCTGAGAGTTCATTCCATAGTTTAAGTCCACCTCCAGTGAAAGCAGTATCACTTGCACTCACAAGTCCTCCTATCTGTTTCATTTTTGCAGTTGATGGTAGCTGTTGTGGGAAATCAGACAAGGCCAGAAGTGAGGAAGGCATCTCTCCAATTGCTATGGCCAACCCCATGGAGGGCTTTGAACTTTAGGATAGAGATTATGAACTCTGTATTCAATGGGGAGCCAAGGCAGAGAATGAAACATTAGGCTGGGAAGTTCATCGTGACAATAGGCTACTGAATGTTGTGCTAGTTAGAGATTTTTACAAGGTAGGGGCAGGAGGAAAGAAGGAATGGGAATTCTCGCCTGTCCCATCTCGGTTGGCAGATATCTTACAGAGTGAGTCATGAGACTGGATTACCGTTAGCACTGTTCCAGCCTGCATTGTCACAGATGTCACCCATGTTCATAATGCTACCCACCCCTTCTAAAACTCCATCCATAATGTCTGATGTCTGACTTCCTGTGGCAATGAATTCCAAGATTGATGTGTGTCGCATAAAAATAAGTATTTAATTTTATTGATTTGCCCAAGTTACTACTCTTTAATTTAATAAAATGCCCCTTTTGCTTACATTATGGGGCAAAGAAAAAAGGCAGGACTGATTAGGTTTCACAATGACTTTCATAATTTTGAACACTTCATTCAAGTTCTTCTAACAGTTCTCCAGCTTGGTAACCTTAGTCTATTTCTCATCATATGCAAATCCCACCATCTCTCTGGAGACCACACATGGAAAGCACAACAACATCACTTTTGTGCTAATCAAAAGCTTTTCCCAGAAGGACTGAGCATATTTTGGTTGATCAGCACTATTTATTCTGTAGTTTTACACTCTGTTGTCCTCTCCATCTTCCTTGCCTTTTGGCAGGTTGTCAGATGTCATTAGGATAATCTTGGTGATGTTGCATTGTTCATTTATTTTTTCTTTACTTAAATTAAAGTCATGGCAGGGAATAGGCTGTGCACGAAAAGGGCTTTTTCAGCCTAATCATCATTTTTCCATTTGATACTGTGATGCTCAGTAGGTCTGTGCATGTGTGCGGGCATATATGGAGGTGGGAGATGGACAGGAATTGCAAATGGGTCAGATCCTCAGTTGCAGCAAGGTGTGCTTAGAATCCCTGAGAAGTCAGAAGATCCAGAGGTGCTCTATGTACTTCCTGATTCCAGAACTGCTTGCGTGGGGAAAGTCCCCTGAAACATTCATCAGCTTCATTAGAGGAAAAACAGTATTCAATACAGACAAAAGGCCTGATTTCTGTTCTCATGCACTGAGTGGAGTAACTCCATTTACTTTTGTTCGGTTTCTACCACCCTGGAGATCAGAATTAGACTCAAAGTGCTGGAAAGCCAAAAAGAGTTAAGAGTGTAATCCAATGGGTTAATTAAAACTAGGCAGGAAACTGTTGTTCTCTCCAGACTGTCTAATCCCTGTCCATTTCCTTTGTGGAGAAGCTCAGACTGTAGCGATCACAACCTTGAGGTAAGGAAAGAGAGAGACCGAACTTTGCAAGACTATTTTGATTTCTAGTACATCAAACATTTACCAGCTTTTCCCCTGGTCTCTGGAGCCACACAAAGAGCCCCATCCCCATTTCACCACGACTTTTATAGTAAACTTAATTAGAGCAACTGCATTCATTGTCAAGTCACATACAGTACGACTCCACTGGCTCATCGTTAGCCTTAAGGGGATGTCTACACTGCAAAGAAAAACCAGCAGCTGGCCCATGCCAGCTTGCAGAGCTCAGGCTGTGGGGCTGTTTCATTGCTGTGTAGACTTCCAGGCTCAGGCTGTAGTCTGAGCTCTGGGACCCTCCCACCCTAGTCGACTGGCACAGGCTAGCTGCAAGTTTTTCTTTGCTATGTACACTTACCCTTAGAGTTCACTGGCAACGGTACTGACCCTTGGAATTAAACCATGACATTACCAAAGAATTCGTTCAAAGAGTGGTGGCACGCCAACATTTTGGTCCTGTGTACACTACAAATTCTATTGTCTTGAACAGCTGAGGAACATCTTTGACATGAGTCAAAAGTTCATCCTGTTCTGCAGCATCTATGAAACCTTAACCATGGTTCCCAAATGCTGTTATAAAACCTTGGATAAACCAAGGCTTTAGCATAGTCAAAGGCACAGTTAGTATACTGCAAAAGGGAACCATGCTTTAATTGTGTTGCCAGAATGAGCGTGTTGCAATTGGGTCCCCAGGCATGGTTGTATTTACACAACTTGGGCCTTTGATCTCTGAAGGACATGCAGAGTCGTTCCTTCCTTTCAGATCAGTCATTAGACAAAATGACTTTAAAGAATTAATAAGGGCCAGATCCTCAGCAGGTGCAAATCAACATAACGTCATCAACTTCAAAAGAGCTATGCTGATTTACCCATGCTGAAGATTGGGCCCCATAATAGTAGAACAGGTTACTTGATCCAACTGAAAAAAGAAGTCCTTCACCAAGTAATTTCCCCCCCTAACCTTTTGAGGGTTCCCTGGCTGTCCCACTCTCCTAACCACACACAAAATTGAACAAGGGATTTTTTTTTTTGAACACACAAAGTCAAATTTTGGCTACATCCCAGCTCTTTAGCTACGGAGAGTTGTCTTCTCAGGGTAGGTCTACGCTGCTGCTGTGGCAGGGATCAATGCAACGGCATTGATTGAGCAGGTCTGTGTAGACTACTCAGTCGATGACAGAGCGCTCTCTGGTTGACTCAATTAGTCCTCGTCCCCAAAAGGTGGAAGGCAGCATCAGAAGAAAGGATCTCCCATCGATGTAGCGCCATGAAGACACCACAGTACATCAATGTAAGTATGTCAATGGGAGATGACATACTTATATTGATGTACTGTGGTGCCTTCAAGGCGCAGCATCGATGGGAGATGCCCTTCCTTTGATGCTGTCTTCCGATATGTATCTTCCATTGACCACCACCACCAGTGTAGACCAGCCCTCAGAGGCTCTCCATTTTCTGTTTACATAGGGCTGGTCTAGACTACAAATTTAGGTCAATGGAAGCTGCCTTACGTCAACCTCATAATGTATGCATTTACACTACCAAGTCCTTTCCAGCGACCTAACTTGCCTGTTATGTCAAATTAATTACTTCACAAGAGGCATAGCGATTAAATCAATGTTAATGGGTCAACAGAGAGGCACTGTAGACACAGCATGGTGTAAATCAACTGAATTGGACCCCAGGTGGTGTCCCACAAGCCACTGCTGTGACCACTGTGGAGATAGTTTTCAACTCCACTGCACAATAGCCAGGTACACAGGAATCAGCCCCTCCTGTATTAAAACCCCAGGAACTTTTGAGTTCCCATTTCCTGTTTGATCAGCATGGAGAGCTCGGCAGCCCAGATGATCATGGCAACTCATTCCAGCCTGGAGTACACAGGAGGTGATGGATCTTATTGATCTGTGGGGAGAAGATTCTGTGCAAGCACAGCTCTGATCCAGCTATAGAAAACAACACATGGGACATGGGGGAGAAGGGCTACCCTAGGGACATGCAGCAGTGCCGTGTGAAAATCAAAGAACTTCGGTAGGCATACCAGAAGACAAGGGAGGCAAACAGTGGTTCTGGTTTTGCACCACAGACATGCTGCTTCTACAATTAGGTGCATGCGATTCTCGGCAGGAACCCCACCATTACCCCCAAACGCAGCATGGATACCTCCTAGGAGTCTGAGTCCTGGGCCACCTCAGGCAACAACGAGGAGGACATTCTGGATGAGGAGGAGAATGGGAGACAAGCGAGCGAGGGATCCATCCTCCCTGAGAGTCAGGAGCTATTTTCAACTCTAGAGCAGTCCAGCCGGTCACAGGACAGCATCATGGCAGAGCGCGATGCCAAGGAAGTCACCTCTGATGAGTATACAATTCCAATCAAACTGTAGGGGTTACATGCTCATGTTTTATATTTAATATGAAAAAAGTGAGGTACAGTGGGTATCTGCTTCCCAGTGGCCACTCTGGTCACACAGCGGGTACTCCCTGGAAAAGACTATTTATTTGCACAGGGAATCCTCCATGGAGATCTCCATGAAACTTTCATGGAAGTACTCTACAATCCCTTGCAGAAGCTTTCTTGGGAGGGCTGCCTTATTTCTTCCACCATGGTAGGACACTTTCCCACACCACTCCAGTATTAATTCTGCTGGCATCATTGCAGTACACAGCATAGCAGCATAAAGGACCAGGTCTGTACCCAGATGCTTGCAGCATCTGCTCCCTTGCCACTTCTGTTACCCTCAGGAGAGTAATATCACATAGGGTCACCTAGGGGAGATGGTGGAAGTTTTAATTACAAGTACACGTATGACAAACACTAGAGCATGTGATACCCTGCCCATGGTGATTTCCCAGTCCCTCAACCACAGTTTCCCTAATATGCTGATGGCTTGGGTGGCAGGAATCAGCATTGACCTCAATCTGCTGCCCAACAGAATTAAGGGAAAGGTGGTGGTGGTCCTGTGTTCTCTTGTGGTTGCAACCATCCCCCCACTGGGCCACCTCAGACAGAGGCCTCACTTTTGGGCTTAATACTGCTCCCTGGTCTCCAAGCTCTGTCCATGTTACTAAGGGAAGGGGACACTGTCCACCTGCGATCCTAATGCGGGTTGCTTATAAGTTGCAGCACAAGGCCCATCGCCCATGCTATGTTGGGACATACTCAACATGGTCGGAGCAGCACAATGGTTCATTGAATAGCTAGGGATTCTGATTCTGTTCTGGCTTGCACTTGAGTGTAATAAGGGGAGAGTTTTTTAAATATAAACATTGCACTAGACCCATGGTAAGCACCAACAATGGTTGCCTTGTGCTTTGAATGCTTTACAGTGGAAAGCTTGGTCATCAGTGCATCCTCCACACTGGCAGAGAGGCTTTCACAGATTAGAAGGAGGAAAAAGAGAACACGTGATGACATGTTCACCGAGATAATGGACGCCTCTGGGACAGCTGACCCTGAGCTAAGAGCCTGGATTTCATTGTCTGAAAAATTGGGCATGGACATGGAGAGCAGGTGAGCATCCCAGGACCATGAGAGTGCCACACAGGATGAGATGCTGTGGATTATGAAGGACCAATCAGACATGTTGAGATGTCTGGTTGAGCTTCAAGAAAAGCAGTTTGAGGCTAGACTCCTTCTGCAGTCCCTGCAGAATGGTCTGTACTCTTTGTCCTGTTCCCAATCCCCTTCTCCCAAATTTTCAAGAAGGCAGGGGAGGGGAAAGGGGGGTTGCAGTATCCCTTCCACTCAACACCGGGGAGGATACTAAGAACAGAAGGCAGCCACTCAAAGACCTTTGATGAGCAAGAGTTCTGTGCTTTCACAGACAAACCGACTTGGTTTCTCCCCTTTCAATTTTATCACATAGTTTGCCCAAAGTTAAAGTATTTCCCTGGTCTTTCAGTTTCTTTATGTTTGTGCAATAAAAGTCAATGTTTAGAGAATGAAATACTCTATTTATTCCAAGCATGGAGGTTTGTGGGAGGGGTTGGGGAGAGCGAGAGGAAGTGCAGGGAAACTGATGCTATGGAGGGGATGGTATAGGAAGGCACAACATTACCTCAGCTCATTACTGAAATGGGTTTTCAAAGCCTCCCCAAGATGCAGAACTGCTTGCTGGGCTCTTCTTTTTGCCCTAGTATCTGACTGCCCAAAATTAGCTGCCAACCTATCCACCTCCACACCCCTCCCTGCAGAAACTTCTCTCCCTTTGCCTCACAGATTATGGAGCACACAACATGCAGCAATAACAATGGGAATATTGCTATCACTGATGTCTCGCCTAGTAAAGCAAACTGCGCCAGCAACCCTTTAAACGTCCAAAGGCACCTTCCACCACCATTCTGCACTTGCTCAGCTTATTGTTGAACTGCTCCTTACTGCTGTCCAGGTGGCTGGTGTATGGCTTCATGCGCTGTTGGAACAAGGGGTAGGCTGGGTCTGCTAGGATCACTACTGGCATTTCACCATCATCAATTGTTATTTTGTGATCTGAAAAGAAAGTCCCTGATTGCACAAAGTTCCTGGAACGTGGCCTTCCACATTCAAAAGTTCTGCAGGCACTGTTGGTCATCCCATAACTGCATAACTATGTAATCCCACCAGTTAGTCCTGGGACCAGAAACTGCACTCCACCATGCTCAGCTGCTATGTAACTGCCAGCAGCAGTCAGGAATTGTTTCATTCTATAGCTTGCAGCAGCCCTGCTTGAAGGACATCACAATGTTCCATGCAGCGGCTTCTGTCTCAGCTCTGGAAATATTGCAGGATAAGGCACGAGGTGTTTGTGATGCTCACAACAAGAGTGCACAGTTGAGCAGGGTCCATGCTTCTCAGGCTATGGCGTATGTGCGGCTAAGCCAGGCTTTCCAAAAAAAAAAAAAAAAAAAAAAAAAAAAAAAAAAAAAGGCATGAAAAAGTATGGGTTGTTTGCCATTAATATCAAGGTAGGGAGGGAGGAAATTGCATCATGGGAGGTCAAAGCCATGTTCCATGAGGCATTGCAAGCCTTTCCCAAACCCCCTTGTGGCTACTTGCACTCTTGGTGAGGATGCATTCCACTGACACAATGAGGATGGTGTGGACTCACGCAACCGATGTAATTACTGTAGCGGCAGGATGTCAACTTAAATTAAATCAGCTTAATTTTGTAGTGTGGACATACCTTAATAGATTTCCCTAATTTTCCTTGGAGGCCCTAGCCCTGCTTTATCACCCATCCTTTTACATCTCTAGGACAGCTGAACATGGAGTAATCTGCATGCCAGCTAGGGTTTTCATGGGGCGCCTGCCACAGTGACATTGTAGTTTTCTATCTATATGTTTTAATCACACCCATTGCTGTAGTATTACAAGCAGAACTGAAATACAATGTATAGCCTAGAACAGTGACTCTCAACCTTTCCAGACTACTGTATCCCTTTCAGGAGGCTTATTTGTCTTACATATCCCAAGTTTCACCTCAATTAAACAACTACTAGATTAGAAAATCAGACACATATACAAAAGTATCAGAGCACATTATTACTGAAAAGTTGCTTATCATCTCATTTTTACCACTTAATTATAAAATAAATCAAAACCTCCAGGTTGAGAAACACTATACTGCTCTGTATACTGTATCTAACAAGTCATTGTCTGTATGAAAATTTAGTTTGTACTGACTTCGCTAGTGCTTTTCATGTAGCTTGTTGTAAAACTAGGCAAATATCTAGATGAGTTGATATATCCTCTGGAAGACCTCTGTGTACCCAGAGGGGTATGCGTACCCCTGGTTGAGAACTCATAGTCTACAATTCTGCCTTGTGCACTTGAGTTAGCTAGACACCATTATTTTTATTTTAAGTTTATTTTGAATGTGTTCCATCTATACTCTTTCAGCAATTATAGTATCCATTTCTCAGTCCACAAGTCAAAAGAATATATATATATATTTTAAAATAATGGCCTACCCCCAACAGTCAAAAGCAGAGATCTGAAGATCAAGCTATCATCTCACTACCTCTTACATCATCATTACGGACAAAGATTCTGCCACTAGATCCCAAACCTCAAATCTGTTCTGCCCACATGCAGCCACACTAAAGTCCAGAGAACTTTGTCCTGCCATGGGAGTCTGCTGGCGCAAAACCCCTTGCAGGACTTGGGCTTTAGTTTGGAGCAGACCATTCTGTTACTGATATATGAGGCAGAATAGAAGCCGTTTTGTTTTGCTACAGATGTACTCACTCTGTAGTGCTAACAGTAGTAAAAAGGATAACTTGTTTGTCTATACAATGAGCAGCTATAACTAGAAGACATCCAGGGACAAGATATGTCAGAGGGTGCCATTTTTATATAGCCACTTCTCTGGCTGTGCTCTATTCTTCTATCTCCTGTGGGCGTTTTCAAATCAGGTATTTTTCATTTTTTCCTCCTTTGTAGTTGTGCTGTTATTTTGTCTACTTCACACTTCAACTCATTTTGGTGTTAAAGACAAAAGAGTAACAGCCCTCTGAATCACTGGGCCCCTCCAGTCACTTTTTGTTCATTCTGGTTTCGATCAATAAATCAGCTGGCTGAACTGTGAATTATACGGAGACAGTTAGTTGCCTAGGGCAGCAAAACATTTAACAGCTTTATGGGGAGCCTGGCCACAGGCTGAGAGGACGGGTATTTTCCAATTTGCCTAGGGGTAGAAAACATACTACAGCCAATGCTATTGAATAGAGATGATTAGGTCATTAGTATTTTTGCTGTGTATTTTCATGTGCAAATCAACTCAGACTAGAAAGAGTATTTAGAAATGGTGAAAGCGTTAGATGGACAAATCAACACTGGCAATCACATGCCTGCTGTTGTATTAAAAGAATCATGTTATCATAATTTCCCTGCCTCCCTAGCCCTTCTTTTCCTCAAACTACCTAAGCTCCAAACTGGAGGGCAGGAGTTTCCAACCTGCCATTCAAACTACAAAATTATCACATATATTCCTTACAACATTACTGGAAGATTTCTGGCAAGCAATCTAAGGACATCAGTGTATGCCAATAGCCTAGATACCAGCAGAGCTACACCTCAAGTGCCAAGAGAGAATCCATTCATCCAGCAATGGCTGTATCTGTTTGCAAATTAATTTACTTGACTTGATTCCCATTACGCAAAAAAAAATTCACAAAGGAATGTGTGCCCTGTAGATAATCCAAACAAAGCTTGTTTTACAGATGGGAGATTAACTAACAAAATCTGTGATAATACTGTTTTGGCACAGTGCTGGAATATTTGCATGCATCCCCATCATTCAAATTTAGACAAAAAACAATTACAAGAATTAAAGCTATGTCTCTCTTTACTAAGCTGTCCTTGGAAGTGGGTATCAATCAGTGTATATCCACTAAAGTCAAGATAGCTATGCTGGTTTATGCCAGCTAAGGAGCTGGCCCTATATCTTTAAGCAAAATGTTGTAGAGATACAAAACAATGTAAAGGAATTTTTAAGGAGAGGAAGCCTTTCCTAGTGATTAAAGTACAGGGCAAGGTGTTGGGAGGGATCTAGATCCTATTCCCAGTTTTGTCAGAGACTTGCTGTTTGACCTTAGACAAGACCATCATCATTACCTATCTGTGGGTAATATGGAAAGATGGTACTAGCATCAGAGAGACTGTTGTGTTGGTTCTCCAAAAGGAGCATAGACATTACCAGATCTAGCCTTCATATCCACCCAAACAGACCATTGAACTGGGGAGTGCAGTCCACGGGTGGAAGGCTTGTAAAATGATCTGCTTGTAAATACACCTGGCAGGGCCATCTGGAGGTGGAGGGGTGTGTGCGCACCAACAACATCAGTTTCAGAAGACCCCCAAAATTAGTGGCATTGAGACCTGGCGTACGGGGTTGCAGCTCCACTCACATTTGGCCCAGCAGCCCCTCCATCGTGATGAAGCAGCTGCCAGGCCAAATTGATGGAGGAGTGGCTGGGCCAAACCTAAATAGCGCTATGACCCCACACACCAGGTTGCAATGCCATGAGCGGAAAGCTGGGCCTAGACCTGCAGGACAGGAGCATGAGTGTGGGGTGAGCTTGCTCTTCAACTCCCTCTCCAGGTCTACCCTCAGTGGTAATTTTTTTGGGAAGGGTCTGGAGCCTCAGTTTCAGATATTTCCTCAGGCCCCCCGACATCTCTGTGCAGCTCTGACATTTTGGGTAAATACTGATCCCACTGAAATCAGTGGGAGTTTTGCCATGATATCAATGGGATGAGGATTTCATCCCTAGTTTCCATAGAAGCACCTGCAAGCCATGCTTTAAACACATATGGACTACTAGAGAAAAACTGAAGACTGTGTTTAGTGTGTTAATTTCTTTCTAGGTTTCCAATGCAAAGAAATAAACGATGAAATTCTGATGGTAATATAGGAGGATAATGAGCTGAAAACTCCTAGGATGTGTGTGCACGTCCAAAGAAATATTTTGCATCACCATACACAAGTGAAATGAAAACAAAATAAGGCAAAACCCACCCCTCTGAAAATTCGGGGTGGCATTATGGGAAGGTCAGATAAATAATTAGATGCATTAGCACTGGTTTTCTAAAGTTGTTGTAGGTTGTTTGAAGAGCTGGATTAATTTAATCTGTTTCTTTGGCTTCCAATCATTGCTTCCTTATCTGAACCACGAATAAGGTGAAGTGAAAGGATCAGGGATAGATATGGCTAAAGGTAGTAGAGACATTTCATGATATCACCTTCCCAGATGAAACATTAGGGAAAGAGACACACAGCAAAACATATTTCTGTTGCCGAAGAGTTAAGTGACTCATGCACCCCCACATATTTGCTTTGCATTGGGGGAATGATTAACAGACCCAGGGTTGGACGCATAGTTAAACTCAAAAGGGAAATCAACTGACTTCATCAGGGTCCTAATTTCTCCCTATATCTTTGAAGTTTGTCACTGTGTACACTCTAGCTTCAGCTGAGTGTACCATGGATGACAAATTCTTTGATGAAAAAAGTATCCAGTATGCAATGATGCCCTACACCAGAGTATTGGTAGACACCTATCCCTCACCCCCAAGGATGGCAAAGTCAAGTATACTACTTGATTACTGTAATTCAGTAAATTTGTGTCTTGGTCATGTTAAAAGATAGAAACATTAATTGTATTTTCTTTTCTGTTCAGACAATGACCCAAAATACACAGCTGTTGAGACACTTATTGAGACTCTGGGGATAAATTGGGCTTATTCTTCCCTGAGTGAGTACTGCTATCAGATAGAACAGATAAATACAGATTTTAGATCATCAGACTGCAGTATTAGTACTTTGCTGATTATTACGTCTTTTGTCTTTGAGAAAGCTAATGGATATTTTGTGATTGGAAGGATTTTAATTAAATGACCATGTTATGAAATGATTTTTTTTAATTAAAAAGTTGTATTAAATTTTCATTTTCCAAAACTAAATTTTCAATATACAAAACAAGGTTGAGATCACTTTCAATCATGTTTTTGCTAATAAAAAGTGATTTTTTTTAAAGATGTAAAAATTTAGCAGATGTGAAAAGTGCATGCACTTTGAACATTTATTTCCAAATGAAAACTTCAACATTTCCCAGGAAAATGGACTTTCATTTTTCAACCAGCTCTAGCCTTTGTATTTTTCACATCATCAGATA
This sequence comes from Emydura macquarii macquarii, assembly GCF_026122565.2. Taxonomy (NCBI): domain Eukaryota; kingdom Metazoa; phylum Chordata; order Testudines; family Chelidae; genus Emydura; species Emydura macquarii. The sequence continues at coordinate 1,601,845 of NW_027132962.1, forward strand.
TGGACCTTATATCAAGCTTATGTGGCACTAGATATATTGAGGATCAGTGCAATTTTCAACTGTAGCTTGGAGAAAATGGTGCTGATTGCAGCAAAGCATTGTTTAAGGAGGTGGCACAGGTAGGCAATAGGGGAAAGTGATATGTAAACAGCTTGTAAAGCCCTTCCATGGTTTATTCAGAGAAAAAGATGCTCCACTGACGTGTAAGTAAACAGAAAGAGCAATGTTACCCCTACAAGACCACATAAAAAAGGATCTCAGGCAAGGATGTACTATGCCCCTTTACGCACACTGATAACAGCAAGTCTACATATTAAAAGGCATCAAACTATTGTAGCATCAAATTGCACCTCAACACTCCCCCTCCTTTTCCTCTCCACACTAAGCATGCACAGGGAATACAGCACAAAATATTCATTAGCTGCCTTAGGAATATATGCTCAAAGTCTGGTTTTGCATTTCTGGCCAAGAGAACACAGCACTATCGGAAGAGCAAAATCTGCATTTGAAAAAGCAGAATACTTTATTCAAAGCCCTTGAACAAACTAAGCCGAACTCTCTCAAGAGCTCCCCCCGGTACACTGCTGCTAGTACAACTTCACCACTGGTAACAGCAAAATGACTGACCAAGTTGTGACGCAGGCTGGATTAGTGGGGCCATTTGTGATATTATTTAACATCAATATGTCAAAATCATAATAATAATTCATATGAGATATGCCATGTTAGAAAGGCTATAATGTGCTAAGTAAGATAATAATGTTTATGTTTATGTGTTATATGTGTATTGGGAGTTATGGATATGTTTGAATATATCTGTATTTCAACTTCTGCTGTGTTTCTGGACGACACCCCAGACAGGATGGCTGCAGCACTAGCTTCCTTAATTGCCCATTAAGGAAACTCACAGGTACAATGGCCCCAGAGGGAGAACCCAGGGATATACCTGATGAGTCACCAGGACCTCCTCATGTGACCCTGAACTCCATCTTATTCCTGTAAATTTCCACAAGCAGCATGGCATGGCAAAGGCCAAGGGACACAAAAGGCAGCTGCACCACATCCATTTTGTCTTCAGTCTTCACCTACCTCTGGATAAACTCATCTACAACTGAAGCTGTGAAACAAAGGACAGAGACCTATCCAGGTACTGGGTGTACACCAGAGAGACTATACAAGCCAGCGAACTCCACAATTCTACTAGAAACCTGATATATATGGACTTTCAAATCATTTGTATGTATCTGATTGCTTTAATCCTTTAATATTTCTCTTATAGTTTGTTTCTTTCCTTTTAAAATAAACCTTTAGTTTTAGTTACTAAATGATTGGCTGGCAGCGTGGTATTTTGGGTAAGATCCAAAGTTATATTGATCTGGTACTGTGGCTGACCCTTTGGGGTCAGGAGGAACCTCTTTGGTAAAGAGCATAGAGTTTTAAATAATTGGTCTCTTTACTGGACCTAGTGCCTGTTTGGGAGTCAGAGACTGAAATGCAGTAAAGGGGGTTGTGTATATTTTTGTGTTAGCTTCTTGATAACCGTCGTAGGGAATCAGAAGCACAGTTTGTGGCTGGTTGGGAAATCTGACTTCAGTGTCACCACCAGTGTTGGGAGAATCTGCTCTCCTTTTGCAGCTTGCCCTGACCTTGGCATTTTCAGGTGGCTACCTGGGCACGGACGGGTCACACAAGTATTATTTTCTCAACTACCCTTGGTTAATAACATAGTAAAAGCATCCGGACTGGTTAATAATGAAATCACAGCGTTTTAATCTCGTGTGCTGCAAAGATCTGCAGGTGATACGTTAAGAGACACTTGGAGCTTGTGAGCCTCAGTCTGAGTATCACTGCCCTAGCACAATCAAGGTGTTCTTACAATGGGGTTCTTACCATCATGTCATTTAAACAATTCTGAGCAGCGCTAGAGAACAGGCAGGTAAAAATATCAACCGTTTGTCAGTAGTAAAGTCCCCACTATTGGAAATGCACAGCTGGTGCAATGGTGGGAAATTTTAAGAAAATGCTCCGGGTGCACACAACAGTCTTGAACCACGTTCCTCCACTGAGAACTGTGTAGTGTTAGGCCCCTCTAACCACAGAACCCTGACTGTGCTGTAGACAGACAAATGTAACCCGTATTGTGTGTCACCTCCCCCCACCTTCTGGATTGCATAAATACTCATGAAAGAAGAGGGTCAGAGCATAAGGCATGGCCTACACGGGTAGAAGTGTTGGGATAAAAGGTCGTCTGTATCAAACAACACTGAAATGACTGCAGGTATAGCAGGGTATTCCAAAGCACCCCCAAAACATTATGCACAAGTGTTCAACTGTCACTGATCCCAAGATGGACGAGGATTTGGCCCCAACCCTAAAATCTCCCTTCCCAGGACTGCTTGAACTAATGTCCCCATTGCCTTTTGGTATCCCTGGCACCTGTATAACATCGCTGTGAAAGCAGGATGTGCGGGGGAGCTGTCATAGTCTGGTACAACTAAGCATCCTGAAGCACCTCTAAGTATCTGACTCTTGCTGTCAAAATTCAGGATTTGGTCACCTCTGCCTGTCATAGACATAAACTAGTCAAACACAGGAGATAACCCAGCAAAGATTACTAAACACACACACACACACAAAGTATATGCTGTATAATAATCATTAATGCAAGCAATGCCTCAGGATTGTGAGGAGAAATAAGCAAATCAAAAGCTCACCATATACATGGCTCAGCATCTGTGAAGGAATGTGTTAACCTGAGCTTCAATATTTTGCTTGTCATCAGCAACAAGCAGCATAAATCCAGTTAATGAACTCATCAAGTCTAGCCCTGACACTAATAAGAAGTGAAGATTACCACTAGACCCATCAAAATTTACAATGGAACACTACAAATCTAAAAAGCATCACTAACAATCATTTCTTTAAGCAGAAGAGCAGTGTAAACATCAGCTTTATAGCTGGCATCATGAAACACACAGCTCAATCTCACAGACAAGATTAATAGAATCCTAGAATCACAGTGTTCGAAGGGTCATCGAGTCTAACCCCCTGCCAAGATGCAGGATTTGTTAGGTCTAAAAGAGTCAGATTCTATAAGCTACCATCATGCCAAGGAGCGGGTGGAGGGCACTTCCCCCATTGCCTGATATTGTATCAGCATTTGGACAAATATTAACATTATTAGAGCGACAAGGCGGGTGAGGTAATATCTTTTATTGCAGGAGTCCAATTTGTCTTGCGTACCTCCAAGTTTCTTCTCACTTAAAAACCACTTGTTTACAAAATCAGAGATAAAAATACAAGTGTCACAGCACACAGTTACTGAAAAATTACTTACTTTCTCATTTTTACAATATAATAATAAAATAAATCAATTTGAATATAAATATTGTACTTACATTTTAGTGTATAGTATAGTATAGTATATAGAGCAGTATAAACAAGTCATTGTCTGCATGAAATTTTAGTTTGTACTGACTTCGCTAGTGCTTTTTTATGTAGCCTGTCGTAAAACTAGGCAAATATTTAGATGAGTGGATATACCCTCTGGAAGACCTCTGTGTACCCCCAGGGATACATTTGCCTCTGGTTGAGAACCACTGTTTTATTGTACCAACTTCTACTGGTGACAGAGACAAGCTTTCGGGCCACTTAGAGCTCTTCTTCAGGTCTGGGAAAGGTATTCCCTGTGTCACAGCAAAATGCCAGATGGAACAGATTGTTTAACCAGACTTAAGGAGTTAGCACATATAGTAAAGGACCATTCATTATAAGGGAATATTACTGACATTCACAGCCACATTGCAAAGTCCATTCAGTTCTCTCAGTGCTTGGGCAAGATCATTAGGATCAACATGGGGTTGCTCCAAAGGACACAATGCACAATTACACCAGCTGAGGATCTGGCTCAATAGCTTGAAGGGATCTTTGTTGGAAGCTGGGAAAGCATGATCACCACCTACTGATCAAAATAGAAGAAAAAGACCCTTTTATTGATTAGTCTAGATTAAGTAGGGGGAGGGAGGCAGAAAGACCAAAAGATCAGTATGGGAGATTGCTACAAAAATTGCTCTGCAGAAGAATAAATATAACACACATGTAAGCTTATCTATTGTACAACCAGGTATAGAGCTTGTATCAGTAGTTCTTCACTGAAATTCATTGGACTACTCACAGTACTAAGTCCTATGTCTAGCAGGAAGGTGTCTTCGGGAACGAGCCCTTATGTATTATTAACCATTTCTACATGGTGCATATTCTCTATGCACATGAAAAATTGTTCTTGTTAACCTTTGAGGCTAAGCCAAGAAGCAATTGGCTGAATCTGCAGCAAGGGAGGTTAGGTTGGACATTAGGAATAATTTCCTAACTGTCAGAGTAGTTAAGCACTGGAACAAATTGCCTAGGGAGGTTGTGGAATCTCCATCACTGGAGGTTTTTAAGAACGGGTTAGACAAACACCTGTCAGTAATGCCTTGAGTGCAGGGCACTGGAGTAGATGACCTACTGAGGTCCTTTCCAGTCCTGTAATTGTATGAGTCTATGCTTTTGCCACGCATGAGCTGTGCCGAACAAATAACAGAAGTCCCTCCTCTTGAGAATTTACAAAGTGATTAGCTGGAATAATCCACTACTCTACAAAATGTATCCAACAGACAGTGTGTTGTGGTCATGACAAGTGAAGAAGGAGATTGGGAAATGTTGTGTATAATCCATAAGTAGACAGGACATATTTTAAACATTTACCTTTACGCAAATATTACCATTTAAGATCCAATATTGAATCTTAAATATGACCGGGATAGGTTGAGGTTATGAACCCAGAAGATTTGCACTTCTTGGATTAGATGGCCTTAACAAAACAGAGTGGGCACCTGAGAAAGAAGACTATAAATATAAGAACATATTTTCAATAACTCTGAAAGCAGCAGTTCCACCAGCAGCAGTGGCAGTAGCCAGTTCTCAGCAGATTATTCTGATAGATTGCATTTAGCATTCACATTTGTAAATTCCTGGCTGCAAACTGCAGGCTTCTTTTGCAGATAAAAAGGTTAGAACTAACACAAGGGATAGTGTGTCATATCCTGTGTAGATATTTCCAAGACAAGAGGTTTTTTTAATCAAATTAATTTGTCCTGTCTCACATTTGTTACAGCTACTCCAAGGACTTTCCAAGAAATGCAACCCAACAGGCTTCAAGGGAGTGTTTGGATTGCTGACAGATGTTGTGACTTTTGGCACAACGGGAACCACTTTCCTCTCCCTGTGGATAATCTCATGAGGAGATCTGGTGTGAAAAGTGTTTCTTATTGCAATGCCCTTGCTGCTAAAGGAACCAACCTCAGAGATAAATGAAGGCTTTGTTTTGCTTTCCTAGAGTGCTTTTTTTTATCCCTGAGTCCCAGGCTCAGCCTGTCATCTTTTAGCAACACAAGCATTTCTAAGTGGCAAACAAAGAAAATGTGATTTCAGAAGATCAGGGATGTTTTTTTAAGTGATCAGTTGTCTGAGCTTTCTTGAGAGATTGTGATTAATCTGAATTTCTCCCAAATGAATATAAAATACAATTACTATGCACATTTGCCACCTTTCAGCATGTTTTGCTGCATTCTGCAGTTTGTCAGAGATTCATAGATTAAAAGGTCAGAAGGAACCACTGTGATCATGTAGTCTGACCCCATGTATAACACAGGCCTTGGACTGTGCTGAATTAATTTCTGTTGGAACTAGAGCATGTCTTTTATAAAATTCTTCATTTAAAAATTGCCAGTGATGGAGAATCTACCACAAGGTCTGGTAAACTGTTCAGTGGTTAATTACTCTTGCTAAAAATCAGTGTCTTTTTTACAGTCTGAATTTGTCTAGCTTCAACTTCCAGCAATTGGATGATCTTGTACCTTAGTCTACTAGATTGAAGAACCCATTATCAATTTTTTGTTTATCTGGTGAGTACTGATAGATTGTGTTTAAATCACTATTTAACCTTCTCTTTTATAAGCTAATAGATGTCTCACACACAGTTATACAGTGCTCCCTGTAGCGGGTCTGCACAGAGTTCGCTCTTGTTTTATTGCTATTGTGACTTGCAAACTCCCTGTGATGGAATGTACAAGGCCTTCTCTGCCCTCTGCTGGAGGCAGACCCTGCCACAACCCATGTGAAAAAAGAGTGACACCTGGGAAAAAGGGGTGGTGATTAGCTGTGATACACCCTGTCATGCAACCCTATCCTTTGTGACCAAAGTTCCCATCCTAAAACAACAATAGACCAGTTCCTCAAGTGCTGTAAAACAGCCTAGTACCACTGAGGTCAATGGACTTATGCCAACTTTCACCACCTGAGAATCTGATCCAAAGTCAATAGTATGCAACCCAAACAAAGGAAGTATTTCCCTGCCCTCTAAAGAAAGAACAAACTGATAGACACATTGGAACTAGAGGTATAGTAACATTTTACAATTAGTGGGCCAGTTTTTGCCTTCAGTTATATTTTTGCAACCTATTGAATTCATAGTGGTTTTACAGGTTAATGAAGGGCAGAATTTGCCTCGCTATACAGTATATAGCATTTTTCATTCAGTGTCCTCAAACTGATTTACAGAAACAAACCAATATACTTGTTAAATAGATAAATATTTTTATACCCATTTCACAGATGGACAAACTGAGATGAAGGTTGAGCATCAGGAAAGCAGTGAGATCCATTAACCTGTGGAATGACTTCCCATGAGAAGTGGTGGAAAACCCACTGCTTGAGAAATTTGAAGATGGTTTGGACATAAGCACTAGAAAATGTACTGTAGACACCATTCTTTAATGACCTGGAAGGGAGGGTTGGGGTAGATGTAACCCATATTGTCTTTTTCAGCTGCAGGTATAATGTCTGAGAGTCTATCTTTCTCTGCTCTAATCACTAGATTGGTCAACAATACCCCCCTTTGGAAAAAGTACTCTTTCAAAACATTTCCTGATGGCTAAGGTCACCTTTTGTTTTGTTTACAGCTGAAGTGAACTCAACAGTTAGTTTTAAAGCGAATAAAAAAAAATTAGCCAGTAAGGAATAATAAAAATGCCCTGGTAGATCAACTGAAAGAAATTCAGGAGGATTCTTTTAGTTATTACAAAAGCAAGGATTGGTAGAAAGAAAGGGACATTCAAAGGGGAACAGCACTGAGGAACATGCAGGGGCAGGAGGAGAAAGGTGCCCTCTTAATTGATTACATCAGTACACTATTACACTGGTACCATAGCAAAGGATGGAAATTATCAGGGGTGCTCTTCAAGAGCATGCAGGATATGTCTTCACTGCCGAACATTAACTATCCTGCTGTAAAATCCTAGTGGAGACCAGTCACCCGTAGTTCTTACTGCAAGGTCAAAACTAGATCCCTGCCCATGGCTGACCTAGTCTAGTTTACCTATAGGGTAAACATTACAGTGTCTGATCTCCACTAGGATTTTACAGAGAGACAGCTAATGTGCATTAGTTATCCCACGCTAAAACACATCTTTTGTGCAATGAGGACAAAACTTCAGTCTGACTCTGCCCTTGGTTCCAACAGCTCTTGTAAATCTAAAAATCCGATTCCCGGCTCCCGTCCATCCTCCTATCTTGCAGCTGCTTCTCAAAGCCCTGGCTCACTTTCTGTCCTGCAGTTCTGCTAGATAATGTGTGCAGGGGGAGACACATTTAAAGCCAACACCTATTCTTATGATTTCTTTGTTTCTCTGTGTGCATTCCAAAAATCCTTGTGTACCTGGTCCTGAGCTCTTTGCTGTTGCCCTGCATACAGCATGTTGGGCCTGATCTAAAGCCTATCGAAATCAAAGGAAAGACTCCCATTGAGGGCAAATGCTGACTTTTCAATGATTCTGTATTTCTGAACTCAGATGTTGAAGAGCTGTTACTCTGAAAGGGTAAAGATTTGGGGTTGCCTTTTTCCTTCTAGGGCTGGGGAAAAAAAGCATGAAGTGAGACCTCAACCTTGCAATAGGGTTTGATTTTCAGAACCTTGGCACATAGACCACACCCATATTTAAACACATAGGATCAGTTTGCAAGAGCCGTACACTTACAAAGTAGTACCCTATCCATGAGTAGACCCATTGATTTCAAGGTGTAAGGCATTATTCTGCATGAAGAAGGGTATCACACTAACTCTAAACTGTTACCAAGGACTGCTCTAATTTCTTAGACGTTTGGCGAAAAGAAAACTATTTTTTTTTTTTTTTTTAAAGCGAGCGAGAGAGAGGCCAGAGCCTCCCCCTTTGTCATGCAGTCTGGCCTTGGGCTAAGCTTTACCTCCTGTAATAAAAATACATTCAGAACAAGACCATGAGGTTGTGATCTCATTCTTGCTCTGACATTTAGTTTTTGCAGCTCTACTAACTCACTACCTCTTACGTGCTCACATTCCCAACAGTTCAGGAGAGGATACTTAGAACATTTTCTTTAGACTCTCTCCTTATGATGACTTTGCAAATAGGTCACCATGGAGGTTGAACCTACCAGCAGAGAAACAGCAAGAACATAATGCACCATATTCAGTTTAATTTAAAATAGATGCAAATTTTAAGAAGATGAATACATTATAAATAATAAAAAAAATCTGTCTCCTGACTACTCTATTTGGATGCTAAGGATTCATGGCATTTTTCATAAAAAGCAGTGGTCCAAGGTTTCCCTGCATAAGCTGAGTGCACAGGGCTGGCCACCAGTTATTTGCATTCCTCAACCCTAGAAGTGGCTGCATTTAGGTGCTTCATGTATATAGTCTGAGTTGTTTGGGGATACTCTGAGATTAAAGGCACTAAAGAATTGTCAGATTTTAATAGAAGATATTATAAATACAAATACATCATCTAGAAAAACGTTAAAGAGATGAGACTGGCCCCAATTTGGCATTAGTTTCATTTCTATATATTAAACTGCATCCAAATTTAGATTGAGTTTTCCTTTAAAGGCAACATATGCTTTCAAGACATTTCTAACCAAGCTTTGTAACATATGTCTTGTGAAACATGACCATAATGGAACATCTTATGCTTCTGATGTCCATTCTAATTTCTTTACTTGGAAGGACATTCAGGTATCTCATAAATAGTTCCACCATCTTCACAGTTATTTGTATTTCTGTATATACATACAAATATGAAAACTGTTTTCCTAGGCAAGATCCTGTAATCCCATTATCTTTGGGCCTTCTCTCTCCATCGCCCACTGATGTCCATGGAAGGCCTCCCATTGACTTCAGTGGGAATTGGATCTGTCCACAGCCAGCTGCACTATTTGTAACATGTGTTCAGAACAATTACTCAAGATAATTATTACACCAGCCTTGTAAAATTCCGCTCACTTCTTTGTTCATGAGGAGAACTTTCTTTTGACGTGTCATTAGTTTTTTCCATTATAATTATCTTCCTGGAAGGTGAGGGTTAAGGGAGGAAATGAATGGTACACTTTCATGTCTTTACTACAGTAAAGATTACTTCAATTTCCCTATCTACTTTATCCTGGACTCAAAGGACAAGAATAGAATCCATTCTGAAATGTTCAGTCAATAAAATGTGGAATTCCTAATACAGGATATGTTCATTTGGTAAAGAGCTAAGGAGGATTACCCATCTTTCTGACAAGTTCTCTTCCTTTTTTTCAAATGCAACTCAAACTTTCTGGTTTTTTGTTTTTGCATTCAGAGATCTCCCCTCCCCCATAATTAAAACAAACCACGTGCCAGTGTTTTGATGCCACTTTTCCTCCTTCTCTGTTTTAGTTGGTTGTCAAAAGGCCCATATGCTAGCTACTTTATGGAAGATACAGGATTCTTCCAGCAGCATGCAGTTCAGCAATTGGCTGGCTCCACAGGCAGCTGTGTTGGTGGCTTGTGTCCAGTCTATCCAAAGTGGTCAGCTTGTTCTCAGAGAAGCCATTTCCTTTTGACCCACTTTTAATTCTAGGGAACTGGCACACAACCTCTCTATTTAAGAGTCAGGTTCCATGAAGTCAGTCATTGAAAGGCTTGATGCAAGACCTTTTTGCCATAAAGTTATTTTCTTTCCCACCCCTCTATCAGATAGTTCTCTTGGTAATTCTATTCTGCTTTGCGAAGAGAGGGAAGTGTTGCCTAAAATGTAAATCACAGAACTATCATTAGAGAACTAATTTTATTTGGAAATAAAATCTACAGCCATGGGAGCTTGTGATTTGTTCTAAATGTCTCAACTCTCCCCTGTACCAGAGACTTTTCTGCAGCCAGAAATGAAGTCCTCAAACTTCCTTTCTCTCCTGTAATAATTTTTAGTCAATTCAGGCTTGAGGCTGGATGTGGTGACCAGTAACTAGAGCTGGGAGAAATTTTGATTGAGAGGAATGCAGATTTGGTAACACTGAAACATTTCGTGAATTCATGTCAGTTTTGCTGAATTGTTTCCAGATGAAAAAAAAATTAAAACAAACCCACACTCTTCCCACATATACATCACCCTAAAAAAATTCTGAAAAAAAAATCTAAATATTTCATTCTGAAAAGGTTGAAACAGAACATTTATTGTTATTTGAAAGTTTTTTATTTTGAAATTTCCTTCAATTTTATTTAACACACAACACCTTAAAAGTGCTCAAATTCAAAACAAAATGCTCTTTGACAAGTCACAGAAAACATCGTTCGACCTCAAGGAATTTTTAAAAACTTTTCAATTTGCCAAATGTTTGAAAACATTTATTTTTGGTTCTTCCCAAAACATATATATTTTTTAATTTTCAGAGTTGCCAGAAAACCCCAAAGTCCATTATTCACACAGTTCTAACGTCAACTTCCCATGAAAATCTATTCATGTTATTCTATAGCTGACCACACAGGTCACTGCAGAATAACAAAAAGAAACAAGGAGCCTCCCTCACTCCACTTTGCCCCCCTACTGAGGGCTAGCCATACCTAGCAGCATACATACAGCTTTATAAATGCACACTTTTATTTTAAAGGGATGCTAGGTAGAAGCTCTCCATAAACTCAGGTCCTAATTAACAACCATAATGCATTGGAGAGTCATAGGAAAAAATGGAAATCAATCAGGTGGTACTGATGTTTCCCATCTACGTAACCGGTGGCTATTTCTCATGACAGCTGTTTGTTAAATGTTCACATTCATGTCAGACAGAAACAGAGGACTCTTCCATCCATACTTAGCTAGGGAGGAAAAGAATCTGAATTGGATTTTTGTAGTGACTTTAAGAACTGTAAGCATGCTGCAGGCAGTGTGCTATAGATGAATGTATAGGCATAACAGATGGTTTCTTTTATATTCGTGCATTTTTTCCTATTCATACCAAAGTCAAATAAATAGGGTAAAACTTTCCCATTGGTGAAAAGGAATGAGGAAAACTTATGTCATTATTCTTACTGTAAGAGCCTGAAAATTGACTTTATTATACATGCTTAATGGATGATAGAAGGGATATTACAGGGGATTAGAATGCTTGAGAAAAATCTTAACATTAAAATGTTTGATTTCTATGCCTCTTCCCATAACAATTATATGATTTTTAAATTAAACCACTTTTTCCCACCAAGCAGATTACAATATTTTAGTCTTTTATATCGTTTTCTTCTAAAATGTAAGTCTTTGTAAGGTGTCAATCATTAGAATAATGCATATTTGATGAAAACTTGCAATAAATAACATTTTGGACACTGTTGATTGATATGCATATTATTTTGTCTGCTGAATTTAATTGATGTGCCTCAATTTTTCCAATATCTCAGGGGCACATATGGAGTAATAAGGGAGAATTCAACAATCACCCTCTTTTCAGATCCTCTTGCAGAAATAAAAGATTCACTAAGTTGTAATTCTCTAAGAGGGAAAACAGAGTGTAATTTAACTGCAAATAAAAACTCACCAATTTTCAAGCATCAATATGACTAGCATGTAGAGTATAACAAACAAAACTCAGGGTACCTTTCACGGTCTAACAGACACTCACTATTATTGGGCCCAGAAAAGTTGATAACAGCTGCAGTTCCCTTGCAATGGAAGGTGTATCACTGTATGTGCTCAGGGTGTAGAGATTTATTGGGAAAAAAGGAAACTAATCTTACTACTACCCCTCTCCATGGGTGTATATGGCTCCAGAGGCAGCAAAAAACAGGGGTGTTGCTCTGCAAAAAGTGACAGACAGGGGGCAGGATGTGTGGCGTGGTGACATCATTTTGCATTATGGAGCTGCCATTTGTGGGGGCTCCTTTCAAATTAGTATTGATGAGGGGTTTGTGACTGGAACCAGGGAGTGGTCTGTGAATGAGAGATGAGACAGATCCACCAGCCATCTAGGGTAGAGAGGCACAGATCCAAGGATACAATACAAGCTGAGACTCTGTGACTTAGGGAGAGGAGGCTACCGTCCTCCCATCCAGATTCTGTGGAATTCGCCTGGAGCAAACTCCAAATCACTCTGATTTTGTATAGGGGAGGCAGTTTGGTCCCAAGTGTGGGTGTCATGAACGGCAATGATATTAGTGGGTTCAATTCTAGGGGTACATACGAGGTGGTAGATGAAGATGTTCTGCAGCTACATGTATTTTATGGAAAATTCTTTCACTTTCATTTGTTTTTGTGGTGGGGGGAGAAAGGAGAATATATTTTCATAACACGTATATGTCATACTTCACCATGCTGAATCCTTTGATAGCACTATATGCCAAGGGACATAAACTTTTGCAGTACCTCCTCAAACTAGTTAAGTTCCTTCTGTGAAAAGTATAAAGGCACCATTTGGTTTTAGAACTTGAGCTTTGATGGACATGACAGAAAGCACAGAGACCCACCAGTCCCCAACACTCATTTGTCTTGCATCTAACCCAGCCTCTGTATATAGGATACTGAGTGACCTAGACAAACTGGAGGATTGGGCCAAAAAAAAATCTGATGAGATTCAACAAGGACAAGTGCAGAGTCCTGCACTTAGGACAGAAGAATCCGATGCACAGCTACAGACTGGGGACGGATTGGGTAAGCAGCAGTTTGGCAGAAAAGGACTTGGGGGTTACAGTGGACAAGAAACTGGATATAAGTCAACAGTGTGACATTGTTGCCAAAAAGGCTAACAGCATATTGGGCTGCATTAGGAGGAGCATTGCCAGCAGACTGAGAGAAGTGATTATTCCCCTTTATTCGTCATTGATGAGACCACATCTGGAGTAGTGTGTCCAGTTTTGGGGTCCCCATTACAGAAAGGATGTGCACAAACTGGAGAGAATCCAGCAGAGGGCAATGAAAATTATTAGGGGGCTGGAGCACATGACTTATGAGGAGAGGCTGAGGGAAACTAGACTTGTTTAGTCTGCAGAAGAGAAGAATGAGGCGGGATTTGATAGCAGCCTTCAACTACCTGAAAGAGGGTTCCAGGGAGGATGGAGCTAGGCTGTTCTCAGTGGTGGCAGATGACAGAACAAGGAGCAACGGTCTCAAGTTGCAGCAGGGGTGGTCTAGGTTGGATATTAGGAAAAACTTTTTCACTAGGAGGGTGGTGAAGAACTAGAATGGGTTACCTAGGGAGGTGGTGGAATCTCCATCCTTAGAGGTTTTCAAGGTGCAGCTTGACAAAGCCCTGGCTGGAATGATTTAGTTGGGGTTGGTCCTACTTTGAGCTGGGAGTTGACCTCTGAATTCCCTTCTAACCCTAATCTTCCATGATACAGCAGATCAGAATGCTATCCCCCCAGACCTCTACCAGTCACTAAGGCAGAAATGGCAAGTTGTGTATTGACCTGATTTTGCCACAGCCCCAACATGCCATTTTTATCAAGTCCTTATGGCAGTGATGCCCAAACTTTTCCTATCACGCCCGCCCCCACCAGTAAAGGAATCTGCCTGAGGCCCCCCCCTCCATTACAGCACATTTGGCTCAACAGTGGTTCTTGGGCTGAAGGCAGAGTTGGGGGCAGAACTGGGGATGGAGAAGGAGCTGAGGCTAGAGGCAGAGCTTTCCTGGAGGCAGAGAGGGAATGAAGGCAGAGCTGGGCTCCGGGCGCAGAGGGAATGAAGGCGGAGCTGTGGCTGAGGGCAGAACTTCCTCCCTGCCCCCCCCCCCCGTGGGGGCTGGCCTGGGCCCCGCGGTGCGCCCATCAAATGTTCCTCTGTGCCCCCTTTGGGGGGTACGCCCCACAGTTTGGGGACCTCTGTTTTATGGGATAGTTTTGTCCTAAGTTACAGTTTGTCCATTGCCAGCAGATCTTCCTGTGTCACTGGCCCCCAGATTTGCTCTGAGTTAACTGTGCAGTTCTGACCAATTCACGACAAACCTTTTATACGGTCACTGAAGTGAAAAGCTGAAAGCTAAACAGATCAGTCCTTTTTGTATTAAATGCTCTCTCTCACTCGGTCATGCTTCTCATCCAGGCAATCTCTGTTTTATTAAGTTAGGCTCACTTTGTTGTGCCCCAAATGGGCTTGGTAGGCCTGACATCAAAGGCTTAATGGATACGCTCCAGTTTTAGAAACTTGTATATTAAAAACTAATACTTTTGGATATTACATTATCTCATCAACTTGCAGAAGAGTATGAATGAACTGTGATTTTATATATATTATTCATTCCTAAAGGAACCATTTGCCCCTAACTTTAGTACCAGGAAACAAGGAAGGATTTCTAATAAAAAGGGAGTACAATCCTCTATTTAAGGGTCAAATTCAACAATCTCAGTCCCATACTGCAGAAGCCCATGAAAGACCCAGAGTTGCCCCTAGATCTCATAGACTTTGCTAAATTATACCCTTTTCCACTCCCACATAACTGGGGACTTAAAGCAGAGGAAGCTTTCTAGCAGCTGGTCATCTTGGTGCAAAGGTTTTGTTTTCCTAAATGGGAGCAAGAGGGGAAGTCAAAGCTCACAGCCCCAATGAGATTGGAGTCAGTGAACAGCACAGCAATAATATAATACAGAGCTACTCCATGTGCCATTCAGGGAACTGGGTCAGGACAACTCCATAGCGTGACCTTGAGGTATCCACTACCTAAGTGCAAGATCTTCAGATAGTAAGGGGACATAGTATGGTAGATCCTAGTCTGGCTAATTCTAGAAAGATTCCACCAGCTCCCTTACTCCTAAATCAATTTCAGTGACTCCTGATTAATGACTTACCATGCAAAGTATCCAAATTCTTGGCCACTTCCACCGCGGTTCTGTCAAATGTAATTCTTTATTATTTTAATTCATTAGACTTCAATGCACACACACACACAGAATAAACCCCTAAAATCAGGGTGTGGAAATCGAACCTTTGATGTTCCCTTATATAATGATTGCCATCACTCTTGCATAATATTCTGTCTTCAAGGAATGTAACACTCCAAATTGTGGAAGGTTTTGGGGAACAGTGTGGAAAAAAGACTAATTCTGATCAAATTCAATCACCACCTGCTCTAACAACTCTCTTAAAAAGTAAAGCATAACTTGGAGATACAGACATTATGAGAAGCACCATGGCCCCAGGGTGTTGTG
Source organism: Emydura macquarii macquarii (assembly GCF_026122565.2). NCBI lineage: Eukaryota > Metazoa > Chordata > Testudines > Chelidae > Emydura > Emydura macquarii. The sequence goes on from NW_027132962.1 coordinate 1,617,344, forward strand.
AGTCATAAAGCACAGCTGAGGTAAACATACCCTGGAGTACCATAAGTTAGAAAGCACAGATGTGTTAACCCATATTATGGTAACTTCTACTTGGAGTAATTTTATTTCCACTGTAAGAGACTTTGAGGAAAATGCATAATATTTTACACAGACATAGACACACTGGCGGTTGGAAGAAGCTGGCAATTTGAATCGCTAACAACAAGTTTCTATTGATCTGTTAGGTTTATATAGAGGAGATTGATGTGTTCCTTTATAATGTTCATTAGGCAATGAAAATGCTCTGTCAATAAATGAAATGTTAAGCCTTTCGTATTAATTACTGTACATTAGTCTCTAAATTATAAAGGAAAGCAAACAAATGCTTTGCCTCTGGTTCCAAAGATTCCTCAGAGATGTCTGATGAACACTAGTGCCAGATATTAGTTACTGTCACCCATAGGCAAAGCAATGATAAATATAGTTTCCTCTCAGCCAATCCAACAAGTTGACTTAGTGCATAATTGACCTAATAGGGAAAGAAACCTGGAGCCCTGGAAGGCAATCGCCTTTGTTGACTGCTTCTCTTACTGCCATTGTGTATGCAGTATGCACTCCTAGAGTCTTAATATTGCACTTATCCTGCAGAGTTAAAGGCTTGATCCAAAGTCCATTGACTTCAGTAGTCTTTAGTGTGTGGCTTAAATTCTGCACTACAGAGTAAATTCCATTGAACAACATTGTGTTTCTGTAAAAGCAATAGAAATTAACTTCTGTCTATAGGACAGAATTTCAAAGCTCTGGAACTATAGAGGCCAACTCTCTTGCTGTGTTACGTAAATGCAGTCTACACGGGAGTGGGGGAGGGGGGCGTTAAGACACGTGATAGAGACAAATGTGCTTCTACAATTCACAAACCACATGTTCATTATATGAAAGAAAAGGGGAAAATAACCATTCCCACCTGCAAGAAGAGGATTTCTACATAGGGCTAAGCAGCAAAATGCAGCTGTTGCTCAGCTACATAGATTTTGGATTTAGATTCATAGCGTGTAGAACTGTGGAGCATTTTATCCTTTCCAAGTTTCCCCTGAAGAATTGTGACCCTCAAAGTGAAATAATACTTTTATTCCCCTGGTAGTTGTACAAGCAGATAAGAAATATCTCAAGGGGAAAACAAACATCTAAACAAAAAACACCTACAAAACTCCAGTATTAAGCTAGCAAGACCTCTTTAAAGTAGCTACCCCACTGTTAAATTACACACCAGCATTACTGTACAAATAAGCCAACCAAAGCACAAAGTACATCAAGGAAAAAAATTACAACATTTCCATTTGAGGAACTCAAAGAACTTGACAAATAATGAACTCAAACATTACAGAATCACTTTGAAATTATCATCATCCCATATACACATATGAAGAAATTTCAATGTGGAGAGGTCACATGACTTGCTCAGTGTCACAGAGAATTCTACCTATATATATATAAAACTAGTGATCAAGAAATCTCGGAAGATTCAGTTTGGCAAGCACTCAAAATTCTGGATGCCTATTTGCACTGTCTAAACCTGCAAGTCTCCATGAGGCAAGAAGTCAGTTCCTACTGAGGAAAATAAAAGGAACATAAACTCAGGCAACTCAAGACTAAAACTTTAATTAGGCAAGTCAAAAAAAACAAAAAACAATTCAAAGAACACCAGCTCAGGAGAGAAGCCAAGAGCAAATTTTTTTAAGCACATCAGAAGTAAGAAACCTGCCAAATAGTCATTGGGTCCATTGGACAAACGAGATTCTAAAGTAAAAACTCAAGAAAGACCAGGATGTTGCAGAGAAGCTAAATGAATTCTTAGCTTTGGTCTTCACTGCATAGGATGTGATCAGTGTACTGGGAATGGAATTCAAACCGCTGATCTCTACATCACTAGTTTAAAGCCATCCTCCACTGGTACTCTCTTGGGCTCTGAGAAATGTTTGTTCATGGAGTCCATTTGGGACAAATATCCTGAATCCAACCCCAAATTTAGGTAAGGTCGGGTACCAGCTAAACCCACAAATGTCAGCATAGCCTATGTATGACCTGATGTTATTTTCATAATTGCACACCCCACAAGTGATGCCTGATCTGCCATGCAAGCTTACTGCACCCTTTGCTGTCTTTCTGCCTGTGCTGTGCCAGTACCCAATCTTAAGGATTAATAGGATTTCATTCTCCAGCATCTCTCAGAAACACCACTTACATCTAAAAATGAAGCACTGGAAAAAATGTAAGGATCTTATGGAGACTGGCCTTTAGGTCACAGCATACAATGCAAGAGCCCAAATTCAGTTGCTTGTGATGTCTCTTCAAAATAACAACAACGTATGCATACAATATCCCCACTGGAAAAAACCACCATCATCACCACCCATGTACCCAAGCTAAATATAGTAAGACCCATGACCACAGTGCTATGTAAGCCAGAGACAAAGATAACAAATTTCATGGGTTAGTCATGGTGAAAACATTCAATTCTACAGTTCGTCACGATTAACGGGAAAATAATATTAAAACTGCATTTTTAAAGTAACTTAAAGAAATGATTATCAAAAGATTATGTGCTTGCTATTTAGTGAAGAATAAAAAACTAATAGATACGAGCATTAATATATGAGTTGTGCCTCATTAATTCTTTGCACACCGGTGACAATGGTGGATGAAGCAAAAATACCAGCATCAAGTGCATTTTGTGAAGACTGATTTTTTGTTCTCGCTCATGAATGTGAATGGAATCCATGGGACCAAAATCCCAATAATTCGAAATGACCAGATTTAGGTTTTACTCTAAAAATCTGCTATCCAAACGAAAACATCAGAAAGTGAAGCATAATGCAGGCAAGACCCATTCTGTGTATAAACAGTCACACTTCTGCCTTTGGGACATCTGGGTTGCCCATCTGGTGTGGGGGAAGGAGAAAACGTCAAGTTGAAATGTATATTTTGCCATCTTCCCATTTCTATGCACCCTTCACAGCTATACGTTTGACAGTGTAGCATTTTCATCTTCCACATGAATGAACCCCATTCAGCTGCTGTTTCACAGCCTCTAGTTTCTGCAGCACATAGTTCATAGAGTGGCTCCAAAGCATCTTCAGGGGGAGCACTAAGCAGACTAGCAGCTGCAGCAGAGGCCTAAAAGGCACCTTCAACAATGTCCTTCACCAATAATCCCGTCTCCAGCTCCAGGGCAGCTCCGAAAGTTTTGACTGAGGTAGACTCTCAACAGACGGAGGAGATTTTCATGATGTCATGGATGATGTTGGGCGATATCCACAAAGGAGACAACAGAACAAAACTGAACAGTTCCCGCACTTGTTGTCTGGACAGAGGCTATCGTGAAAAGGGATAGGGAACAAGTCCATTTCCACTTCTGTTCCCTGCACCTCCAAATAATGCTTAGTACTAATATCAGAACACCCTACTAACAACCCAGTCACAACATACCCTTGTCCCACATGTCCAGACCCACGGCCAGGCATCACTGGGAGAATGAATGAGTGGAACAGGAGTGAGTAAAATGAAGGGCCAAGAGTTTGAAAAGTGACTTAGCTCATACTGTGTGACATTTCAGGTACCAGCTGACAGACTGATGAGAATTACCTTCCAATGTATGCAGTGAATGTGAACATGCAGAGTTGCATTAGCAAGGGTGTTTTTTTTTGTTTGTTTGTTTGAAGTTTGGAGTGGTTGTAAATGTGAATTCTCATGCTTCAGAGCATAAGTCAATCCGTAACTGAGGTGGTTAAGAAAAAAACCATCCTCTGTGGGCAGGCTATTCCATATTTTCCATACTGTGGGAATTCTTGCATCTGCCTTTGAGGCATCTGCTACTATCCATTGTCAGCGACAACAGACTGGACTAGCAGGACTATTAGTCTGATGTGATATAGCAATTCTTATGTAATGAATACAAGAAAAAATTCCCAAATTAGCAAGGATTATTTTAAATGTTATATAATAAGGTAGCACTATAACTTATCTTAAAAGTGTGTTTCACTGCAGCTTCTTCTATATAACTCTCTCATGTCATTAACTTAATGCATCAGTGATAAAACAGAACTCCTAACTTTTCCTTTTATTATAGTAGAAAGGTACAATGTAAATGCTCTGGCTACTAACATCTTCCTAGCAGCTTTTAAGGATTCCATTCACTGCACCTTCTTAAGCACTCAGTACATGATGATGGAGTCTAATAGGACATATTAAAACTGCAAAAATGATAGATTTGTTTAATTATACTTGCTGTCATAAACTAGATTAGAACACATTTCAAACAGGCTCTTATCATGGACATCAGTGGTTTAAAGTAGAGTCAAGTCTGTTCTCTGATGCTGTACTTTTCCTCATCATGGGTTTCTTCCGGAGATGTGTGGGATATTAAAATACAATGCTTGAACAGAGCTCTCAGTCAGCCTGCAGCGTAAGAGAAGTGGAAAACCATGTGCAGTTTGGGTGGATGGGGAATTAGAATAAGACTCCGATGGAGATGAAAAAGAATGTGCTGGGGTGATGTGACAGGAAAAGCCACATGTTACTGTTTGTGCTCCTGATTAAATCAGCACGCAAGCACTTCCAGCCCAAGTACTGAAATACACTTCTCATGAAATTTTGTGCCAGTAAACTTGATCACTCAAACATTTGCAAAAAGTGGACATGAAAAGGAAGCAAATGTGGCAGAAGTAATAACTCTGAATTTTTGAATGGATAATCAGAAAAACAGTTTTGCATAATTTGTCCAGCTCAGACAGGTTCTCAGCACTTATTCTACAGAAAGCTCTACAGTAGTCCTCATAGTTCAAGGAAAGGGCATACAGGTGAAATGTTGCACAGTTTAGATACTGTAAATCCAAAAATGATCCTGCCGTAATGTATCCCCTCTTCACAGGGAGAATGGATCAATGGATCTGGAGTTTCTAAAATTAAGGTCCAAGAGTTTCAAAAGTGACTAGTGATTTGAGATGGCTTCTTTTTTGAGTAGCCAACTTGAAATCCCATTAAAAGGCCCGAGTTTCAGACATGGGGTACTTAGCACTTTTGAAAAACAGATACACAGATCTTTTTAAGGTGACAAGCTGGACACACCAAAAAAAAAAAAAAAAAAAAAAAAAAAAAAAAAAAAACCATTAAGGAAACAAAACCATTAAGGAAACGAAAGTTACTTTTGAAAATCTTCGCAAACAAGCCAATGTCAGCCATGGTGTAAATAGGCAGAACTCAAATGATGATAAAAAATCTTGGAAAGGTTCTCTCAACATCTCTATAAACACAGGAGTACTGTGGGGGTGGTAGCTATGCAAATAGCTTGGTATCTTGTGGATAAATAATGCAGACTACTTCAGAAATATTATAGTAATAGTCCTTCAGGCGTGTATTTCATCACAATTTTTTTCTAAAAAAAGCAAATGTCAAATAATCTCTGAATAGCCAACCTACTGCTTTGCAGATTCACGCATTAAAAGGTAAAGCAGTTTTTAACTCGAGCCAGGTGTAACAGTTTATAGTAGCTCCCAGAGAATATTTTACCCTTGATTTCTTACTGAGGAACTGCAGGGAATGTTATGCTTAGCAACTGTAATGAATACATGTGCTGCAGAACATAGACAGTTACTGCAGAAATCTCTCTTTTTCAGACCCACACACACCTGGGGAGTTGAGCCTAGAACTCTGGTTCTTCAGCTGCAAAAACAGCCTACTAACTATCAGTTAAGTGCAAGGAGACCTCTCAGGCCCAACAATATTAGCAGGTCTTTTATCATCTCCACAAGCCAACCATAGGAGAGCAGCATGCTTCTCCCTCCACAAAACAAACAAAATAAACCAAATCAAGACACCAGTATATTACATACCATGTCCTGAGAAAAGGTTATCAGTGCCTCTCTGAGCTTTTTCTGGATGGAAGAATGATTCAGCAATCCCTGTCATCTATACCAGAGGTGCCCCCTTGATAAGTATGGGGTTTCTCTATTGCTCTTTGTAAGCCTAAAAGAAGAAGATTATTCATGACACCAACTCAAACTGTAGATCTTGCTGTCCTACTGAGGCTGTGGGTGCATGCCTGTGTGAAATAGGGAAAATAATTAGCAACGAACTAAAAGCAGGGCTAAATTCATTCAAAGCACTTACCATAAAGGTGAAAAACCCTATTATATATATATATCAATCTTGCTATCTTCAAATATGCCACTACTTGTAGAAATTAGTGACAGTCATAATAGTACTGTTATGCTAGATCTCAGCACTAGCATCTCTCCTAGTCAGAGTCTGTCACACCAGAGGGATTAACGCAGTATGGGAGGAATTGGGGAGTTTGACTTTAATTACAAACAATTGTCATTAGCAAAAAAAAAAAAAAAAAAAAAAAAAAAAAAAAAAAAAAAAAAAAAGTTTGTGTTTTAAGCAGCTGCTAATTTGTGGGGAAGGAGCATACACTTTAGGAACTAGATATCCTAATCTTTCGCCAAAAACAGTTGAAGGAAATAGGAGACGCTTTGAAGTAGCGGCTAGTTTGGATGGGGGGATGGGTGAAAGTGATTGCCAGCATGCACAGAGTTTATAGATAGAGCAGGGACTTCTTTAAGGAGAGTTCCAGGGGTGTAGCCATGTTAGTCTGTATATAGCAAAAACAATGAGAGTCTTGTAGCACTTTAAAGACTAACAAATTTATTTTCTGCAGGCATAAGCTTTCGTGGGCTGCAACCCACTTCATCAGATGTAAGAAATAGAAATCAGATAGGGGGTGTATATATATACATCCAAGGGTAAGACACAACAATGGAGAGGGTAGGTGTTAGCAAAGTTCATTCAGTTAGAGTAGATGAGGCCTATTCACAACCATTGATTAGAAGGTGAGAAAGTGTGAACAGTGACAATTACTTCTTGTAATGAGATAACCATTCCAAGTCTCCATTCAGACCCAGTTTGATTGTGTCAAGTTTGTATATGAGTTCTAGCTCTGCAGTTTCTCGCTGAAGTCTGTTTTTGAAGTTTTTTTGTAGAAGTATGGCAACCTTCAAGTCAACTACAGAGTGTCCTGGGAGATTGAAGTGCTCTCCTACTGGTTTATGGATGTTACCATTTTTTATGTCTGATTTGTGTCCATTTATTCTTTTGCGTAGTGACAGTCCGATTTGGCCAATGTATATGGCAGAGGGGCATTGTTGGCACATGATGGCATATATTACATTAGTAGATGTGCAGGTGAATGAACTCCTGATGGTGTGACTGATGTGGTTAGGACCTGTGATGGTATCACTAGAGTTGATGTGCAGGCAGAGTTGGCAACAGGGTTTGTTGCAGGGATAGGTTCCTGGGTTAGTGTTCTTGTTGTATGGTGTATGGTTGCTGGTGAATATTTGCTTCAGTTTGGGAGGTTATCTGTAAGCAAGGATAGGTCTGCCTCCCATGGCTTGAACGAGTGAGGGACCATCTGCTAGGATAGGTTGTAGATCCTTAATGATGTGTTGGAGAGATTTTAGCTGGGGGCTGTAGGTGATGGCCAGTGCTGTTCTGTTGTTTTCTTTGTTGGGTCTGTCCGATGGTACAGAGAGCAAGTGGGAATTGCACCAGTTGAGGTCAGGAAAGAGGTAGTAAGGGAAAGGAGTTCTAGTACCATTGGTCAGACATACAGCAGGACTCATGGCGATAGTAAGATGCAAAGATGTATACACATGCTTAAACCTTAATCACGTGAATAGTCCCATTGATTTCAACAGAATTACTCATGTTGTTAAAGGATTGGAGCCTTACAATGCAGATTTGAATGAGTCTGGGATTAGTTAAAATTTACACAGGTATTTCTCAAGAAAGATACAATTTCTTGTCTGGTCTAATTTATGCCAACATTTCCTCAAGGTGAAGGGAATTTCTTTAGAACAGGAGATAACTAATATTGAAAAAGCCAAATGATGATTGTTATTTTTTATAATAATGCTATTGTCTGCAACCAAAATATGACTTAACTCATCAAATGGACTAAGAGTGTTGACATAAAATTTGATTAATATTGAAGAATATTGGCCCTCACCCCCATCTTGCCTCATATAACTTATTAAAAGGACAATTAGAGATTTCAGTATACTAACAGGAACAAAATACAGCAAAAATAAAATAGAAACATATTTCAAATGGGATACAAAGAGCTACAATGATTAGATTACTTCAATAGCTTTCCACTTGAATGTGCTATCTATATCTACACTGGCACCTGCTGTCGGGAAATAGATATAGAAGATTTTATCAGCCAATTTCTTTATTCTTTGTACTTTGCTTTAATGAGTTTTAAGTTGGAGAAAGCATTTTCACCCAAGCAGTTACTTGCAAATATAAGCATTTTTTAAAAGCAAAACTTCCTCAGCCCTAGGGGACCATTTGTGAGTCAGTTACCATTACCCATTCTTGTTACCATTTTCTCTTTTCCCCCACCATGCTCAGAATGTTGCCAAATCTGTTTTTTTCCCCCATGCATACCTCTATTGTGTTATCTTATGGCTAAAAGCCTCCTCCATCTCATGGTCATTTCCTAACTAGACTACTACAACTTTCTCCTCTTTCTTCCCCAGTTACTCCCTCCTTTTGAGTTCATCCAAAATGTGGCAGTGAAAAAATATTCCTCTCACCTCTTCAAATCCCTCCACTGGTTTCCTCTCATCTTCCAAATGAAGTTTAAGCTCAGCATTCTTATGTTCAATGGCGTACCCAATTTTTGTCCTGCCTATGTCTCCGGGATTTCCATATAGTTCCTTTTGCTTTGTCCTCTTCTCATACTTATGTGCTCCTTCTGTATTCTTTACCAGCACATCTACGTACCTTCTTCCATCCTTATGTTTCAAAATGGCATCTTTTTCCAAGTCTCTCCTCAAAACTCACTTCTTCCATGAAGCCCCTCAGAATTATCCTTCCACCCAAAGATATGCTGCTATTTAACTGATAAAACAAACACCTGCTGCTCAGCTATGTGACAAATCTACTGTATGGTCACCAAACACTTTAAAGGTCTTGATTGTTTAGAATCAGTATCTCTTGGCCCTGAATGAGTGCACAACTAGGAGAGGAGAAGGAAGAATGGACGGGAAGTATGCCCATGCCCACCCACCTCATGCATCTGTGCAATGGTTACTGGAATTCTGATGTTTGTACTCCAGTTGCAGGGGAATGACTGGGGTATGTAGTAACTCTGGCGCCCCTGAGAGAGGTGATGGTTTGGCTAGATTGGAGCAAGACCAGAATTACATCCCTTCATTATGAGTCAGCTGGTAACATGATGCTGGTGCTATGGGGCTGCATGATGCACCGTCATAAAGGCAGGCTAAAGCTGCTCTTAAATTCTGTCACTGAGAATGTGTTCCAACACTCCTACAGGCATTCCACCGGCTTCAGCAATCCACTTCCAGGGATGGCTGCTAAGCACTCACTCAGACACTCTGCAGCTCTGCTTTTAAAGGATAAAACAGAGCGCTTCAATTATAAGCTCCTTGAGGAACGGACCATATTCTACAGTGCTGACTACATTGCCTGCATTCAACAAACAATAATACATTCCAAAGTCCCAAGCTTCTTCAAAATGCAGAATATTTTATAATAAGGAAGATGCCATCCTGTGCGGTTCACACAATGCTAAACACAGACTCAGATGTTGTTTCAGAGCTGGAATGCTATGAATGGGATCATCACAACAAGATAGAATGTCATGCTGCTTTGAAACTTGAGAAATCATTCTCTAAGATGATCAGAGTGCTGACTAATGTGTTTTTTTCATTAGTTAAAGCTTACAAGTTCTATTTTGGACAGCACGCTGCATTGCACACTGTGGAATTTTTTCCCTAATACATGGCTGAAAGCTACTTTTTGTAACAGCAAAAACAAGTTGCTCTAGATAGTTCACTGATTATCTCTTCATGTGAGTGCTGTAGAATGAGTATATTGTATGAGTGAAGAGAGAATATTGCCTTCTGCTCATTTTATTTTCCCATATCTGTCAATTTGGCAATAACCATCCCACCACCTCAGATAAGTTACCTTAAAATAAATGTCAAATCACACAAAACAACAATAGTCCACAATTTTTGCCAATAGGGTTTAGAGGTAGGTTATTGATTCCAAAAGATTTCAGGATGAAAGTTAACCTTGTCTTCTCTCAGGCCAAAACCTCTAATTTCTTAGAAAGTCTCCTCTCAACCAGAGCACCTTAGTACGAAGAAACCAGTTCCCAGACTCCACTCTCAGCAACTTTTGTGTTAGACAAAGTTATGGTTGTCGAGAGCTCGATTCCTTGCTCTAACAAAGTTAATCACTTTAATAACTTCCCTGGCATTTGTCAGTTCCAGCACCTTCCCACATAAAGCTTTTTGGTGTCTCATTCAATAAAAAGGTACAAAGGTCACTCCATATTTCTTTTTTAAGTAAACCAATAAAGCTGTTGACTCCCCCACACACAGCTGGAGAACCGTCCGTCACCACAGCTGTTATTTTGTCAAAGCCACCAAAGCAATTCACAGTTCTCTTCACAGGATTAAAAATAAAATCTTTTATATAGTGCCATGTGGGGATACCAGTCTCAGTCATTCCTTAAAATCCTTGTTAATCATATGAAAAATATCAACAGTTGATCTGAAGTACAGTTAACTCTGCACTTGTCACCAAGAGCCAAAGAATAAACGACTCCAATATCCATTTCTAGTTTCAGATTTTCAGCAAAAATCATAAATAATCATTAACTCCAGTGACATTCGTCACACAAGGGACACATTCAATTTCTGTTGTTGCCACTTTCTCATCATCAGCTACTTTGACTAATGCTGTAGCACTGCTATACAGATATCAACTATATCTGTTCTTTGGCAATGTGACTAATACATTTACAGTACAGGATTCAGGTACTCTTATAGGGTGAAATCCTGGCCTCACTGAAGTAATAGCAAATTTCCCACTATCCTGGTTTCTACTATCCTCAGACTCAGGAGATCTTCCCTAGGTATTTCTATGTAATTGACATACCAACTAAGCCCTCTATACCTTCATTTGATTTGGGGTATTTTTTCCCCTTTCCTGCCACTACTGTCATCCAAAAGCTTTTATTTTACTTTGTGTATTTTCTTAGCTACGACTGACCCCATTATAGCTTCTCTCTGTTTCTCTCATATAGCAACCACAATCATTTGGCTATTAAATGACTTTGTCTAGAGCCACTTTTTACTGGGTCAAGAAATCAAACCTTCGGAACAAACTTATATTTCCCTTAGACTCTGAAATGATGCCTGGATTTCTGTTTCTAGTTAGACTGTCTAGAATATTTTTCTAACATGAAAAATACCCAGATAAACTTCTTGGCAGGATAATTTCAGCATGGCACAAGAAGCTTTAATGAGCTAAGAAACAGAACTCAAGAGTAAACAGCTCTACTGTTGCACTTTGCCCAGCCCTGCCAAGAATCATTTACAAATATGTCCACATTTTGGACAAGGTTATAAAGATTTCCCTTATGAACAGAAATAAGTTGCTTGATGAACATATGAATGCCTCCTATATTTCCATTTTCACCCTATCCCAATTTTTGGCCTGTGGCACACTTCCAAACAACTTGGAGAAAAGAAGAAAAGGTACTGAGTTGGAGAGAAGACAAAAGAAGCAGAATGCATCGCATATCATGGCAAGTGAATGCAACAGGGGTTTTTTAGTTACTTTTTTTGTTTTGTTTGATTGGCAGAACACCTGTACTACGAATCTGTGGAGCTGAGACAGTATTGTTTAAAGAGACACCATGGGTCAAATTTTGCCCCAAATTTAAGTTTTGTAAAAGCAAACCTTTACAAGAGAAATATAAATGTTCCAGTCAACGTTTAAAATGTCAGTCGGGATTTTTTAAAGCAAATATGCTGTACAATTGCTGAAGTGTTTCTAATTCAAATTTTGTTAATACATGGGAAGCTCAAAGAGAAATTAGGTAGAAACAAAAATGAAGCCAACTAATCTATTTTCATGGTCCAAAATAAGTGAAATGGGGAAAAAAAGGATCATAGAACATTATAAATAGTGAAAAGTAAATTAGATTGTTAAAACTTCTTTAAGATGTTAGTAGGATAAGTAAGGACATTTTAAAGTTTTAAAACAATGTATGATTTTTAACTTGAGATTATACCTCATTTTCCTATTAACAGCACTTTGAAGTATCAAAAGAGAAGACACCTTTTAGCATTAATAAACTGAGGAATATTTATGAGAATTAATTGGCATCTTCTTTGAAACATCAGACCTCAGAAGAAAACGATGGGTACAATATATTCATATAATTGAAATGAGATACATGTCACAAGCCTTTTTTCTGCTATGGCATCACACTGAGGTCATGTCACAGAAGAACAGTGATTTCTTATAGTTAAAAATGTGTGTGGCATTCATTTTTATCATCGGACTGGACCAAATTAGGATCCTAAAGTAAGGGACTGGCTGTAATGTGTGTATGTGCGAATATTAGCTCTGGAAGGCACATGTTGCTATGTGATAGTTTTATAATACTTCAACAAAGGGAGCAGATTAAAACAAACTCACCTTTCATAAAGGGAAAGAGATAAAGGATGAGGATAAAGTAAATAATTAAAAATGATTACATTTCCATTGCATTATCTGTAAGTAATAAGAAAGAAAATGGAAGGCACAGAAACTATTATGAATACTACCCATGATTAAAAAGAAAAATGGACTGTCCTTGTATGACTTCAATTCAAATAGCTTTTCAAAGAGACAAGTATGCACTGTTTGTCTTGTATCACATAGAGTTTTCTTTCCCTACCACATCAGGGTGCTAGGGACAAACAGAAAATCTAACTAACCATTATTCACCATAAGAAAAAAAAATCTTGATGACCTTTCAGTATTTGTCATGAATGAACTGTAAGCAGTGGTTTGAAGATGAAAAGTAATTGGCATTGAGCCTTCTTAATTATTGTTCCAGGCCTTTTATATAGCTCTGCTGACACATCTAAATGACGTTTATAGCACATGAAGTTTATAGAACCTGGAGCTGTGAATACTGTGCTCATTAATGGATAAGTGACAGAACTAAAGTTTTCCTTTTACCTGGTTTAAATCATTATAAACCCCATGATTTAGACTTTGTAAATGTGTGGACAATCTATTGCTTTAAAGCTCTCTTAACCATCAGCTTTTCTGAATTGAAGCTGGAGACAACAAACATGTACCAAAGAAAGATGGTAAGATGACAGGGAGAATTTGCCTTTTACAGTATCCACGTTACATAACATGATGTGACTGGCACAATAGACCTTGACATGCCAGAACATAATGCATCAACTCAGGATGTTTGAAAGGGAAACATGGATTTCTAACAAAAACTGGTTTCCAGGAAAAATAAAAAAGGCACAACCTTTACACAGCATGTTTGTATACCTGGGCCTTTTTTTGTGCGTAACATGAAAAGATTTACCAGCTGAAAAATGACTGCGTGAAAATGAACTGGCTTAATTAAGGTTTGAAACAATAAAGATGAGCAATTGACACATATAAGAGCAGTGGGAATGTGCCTCTTATCTTTTACTTAAAGACAATGGAGATCATTAATCACCTTCTGCATTTCTGATGGTATAGTTGAGTCCTTAGGGTGTTAGCTCACATCCAATGATACATTCAACACCGGGAAAGGAGTTACATTACAGAAGTTCGCTCAACGCACGCTTTCCTGCTCCATAGGCCCAGACACTTATGCTAAAGGAGAGTCTTTGTTAGGCACTATATTAATCAAAGCTATGACACATAGTTGAGCAGTTCTGATTCTATCCAACAGTGAACAGTATTGCACGCGCGCGCACACACACACACACACACACACACACAATTACTTAGAATTATTCTCAAGTTCCACAGGAGGACATTTCTATTGATGTAGAACTATTTAGTTAAATCCTATTCTTAATATGCTGGAATTGCACTGGAGTTGGGGAGGCGAGCAGAACCTTGCTAGTCAAACACGGTGCATACCTTAGCCATTATACAGATATGTAGAAGCCAGAAGAAAATGATGGCCTAGTCCTGGCAGATCACTTGTAAGAAGAGGGTAATGAGGGAAGGCACAGTGGAGGTCTCCTGTCCAAGGGAGGAGGAGAGCATTGCCCTGCGAATCCTACTCCCTGGAATAATAAAGGGTAGCTTTCAGTTGTTGCGAGTGGCAACCACCACCACGAGGTACCCCATTTTTCAAAGAGGTACCAGCACATGGCATCTTGTAACTCCCATTTGTGGTTAATGTTGAAAGTCCTGCTGAGCACGTCGGCTAGGGAATTCTGGGTGCCTGGGACATACGTTGCTTGGAGCAGCGCTTGGTGCTGAATGCATCAGTTCTAAAAGCGGACGGACTTGGAGCAGAGGGAGGGAAACTTGGCACCACCCTGCTTGATGTACACATCTGCTGTGTTGTTGTCAGAGAACAATTAAACGAGGCAGGACCAGACGAGAGGAAGAAAAGCCTGGCACGTGAAACAGACTGCCCAAAGTTCAAGCATGTTTATATGCATCCTGGCTTCTTGCAGTGTCCAAACTCCCTGCCCTGTGTGATGATTTAGATGGGCTCCCCAACTCAAAAGGGAGGTGTTCATTGTGATGGTGGCCCTGGGATGAAGGTGGTGCTGACCATGACCTTGGAACGATTGGTCCACCATGTGAGGGAGGCCAGCACCATTTGGGAAACAATAACTGTGACCCTTCCATGCCTAGGGTAGCCACCTGAAAATGCCAAGGTCAGGGCAGGCTGTAAAAGGAGAGCAGATTCTCCCAGTACTGGTGGGTGACACTGAAGTCAGGCTTCCCAAACAGCTACAAACAATGCTTCTGATTCCCCACACTGGTTATCAAGAAGACCAAAACACAAATACATACAGTCCCCTTTATTGTATTTCAGTCTCTGGCTCCTGATCAGCCACTAGGTCCAGTAAAGAGACCAGTTATTTAAACTCTATGCTCTTTACTAAAAAGGTTCCTCCTGACCCCAAAGGGTCAGTCACAGTACCAGATCAATACAAGTTTGGATCTTACCCAAAATACCAGGCTGACAGCCAATCCTTTAGTAACTAAAACAAAAAGTTTATTATAAAAAAAAAAAGGAACAAACAATAAGAGAAATGTTAAAGGATTAAAGCAATCAGATACATACAGATTTGAAAGTCCATATATATCAGGTTTCTAGAAGAACTGTGGAGTTTGCAGGCTTGTATAGTCCCTCTGGTGTACATCCAGTACCTGGATGGGTCTCAGTCCTTTGTTTCACAGCTTCAGTTGCAGATGACTTTGTCTAGAGGTAGATAGGCTGCTGAAAGCTGAACAGGATTGAAGAGAAAATGGATTCCAAGGCTTCTGCCTTATATATCCTCTGGCCCCTGCCATGCTGCTTGTGGAATTTTACAGGATCCAAAATGGAGTCCAGAGTCACATGGGCAATCCTGGTGACTCATCGGGTATATCCATGGCTTCTTCCCCTGGACCCCTTGCACCTGGGAAGGTCTTAATGGGCCATTAAGCAGGCTATTATTCTGCAGCCATCCTGTCTGGGGTATGTCCCAGACAGCACAATTTGAAATACAGATACCTCAAACATATCCATAACTTCCATTACACATATAACACATGAACATAAACATTATCATCTTACTTAGCACATTATAGCCTTTCTAACAGTACCTGACATGACATATGTTACATGAATTATTATGATTTTGACATACTCATGTCAAACAATATCATAAATGCTCGCCCCCCTATCCAGCCAGAGTGACAATAACCTTGGCCTTAATATGGTCCATTTGTGCTCTGTAGATGGAGAGGAACCACATCTGGAGATAACATATGTGCAGATGTACATGCGGCATCACTTAGGTGCAGGCTGCCATATGTCCAAGGAGAGAGAGACAATGTTAGACCATGACTTGTGACACAAGTCTGCAATAATGGTTGCCAATGTTGTGAATTGATTTGCTGGAAGAAAGGCCTGTGAAAAGCTGCACTCTAATAAAATGGATCATCTACGTAGGTATCGACACCGACTTTTCTTTATTGATACAAATACCTAGAGATGCCAGGAGAGTGCAAAAGATAGGGATGGCGGAGGTAAGTTCCTGTTGGGACAGTGTGACAAGGAGCTAGGCATCTAGGTAGAAATATATAGAGTAGCTGAGGTGGCACATTTGTGCTGTTACCATGGCAAAGATCTTCATGAAGACTCACAGAGCATTTGCTATGCCGAAAGAGAGGAACCAGAATTGGTAGTGGCGGTTTCCTACCTGAAAAAGGAAAAATTGGTGGTGAGCCAGATGAATGTCCACATGGAAGCAGGAGTCCTTCATGTCGAGAGCCGTGAACTAGGCTTCCTGAGTGAGAGATGGGGTAATTGATGACAGTATCACCATACAGAATTTGGACTTTCTGGTAAAGGTGTTCAGCACTGGAAGACCGAGAATGGGGCAGTGCCTTCTACCCTTCGAGATAAGGAAGCATGGTGAGTAGAAGTCTCATCTCATGTAGTGATGTGGGACATGCAGTGTGGCTCCCTTGAAGAGAAGAGGGTCTGCTTCTTGTTGGAGAATGTATTGATGACCTCATGAGGGGTGGGGGGGAAGGATGATGTGGGGGGATTGAGAGAAATTTTTTATAGTATCCATGGTGGATGATCTCCAGTACCCAACTGTCCATGGTGATCTTGCCCCAATTGTGGATAAATAGGGCAAGACAGTCTCCAAAAGACGTCATGGGGCTGTACGGGTAGCACTGGGGGGGAGGTTTATGGATATTGACCGGAATGTCAAAATAGAGGTTTTGGCTGGCTTATCCAGGAGGCATGGGGATAGTGGCAAGATGGGTGGTGCGAGTGCTGGTGAGTGCTCTGGATATGCAGGTACCAGGGTCACCATTGGATCCCATTTGCTCAGAACTTTATCCCCCACCCGGGAAATCTTGGGCGCTGGTCTACCCGGATCTATGAATGACCTTTCACCCAACCTGCCCTGGCTCAGGGAGGAAATGCTATGCTTGGGAGCAGTCCGCAGCAGGGATCTGCTCTTGTGCCCTTGTGAGAATGTTTCTTACTGTCATGTCAGGGCTTGTCCTTAGTCTTCAGTACTGCCAGATCAGGGGCTTGCAAGGTACTTGGAGGGATACTCGCTGCCTGGATGCTTGGATCCAAGTGTGCACATGGTCAATAGCTTCCTCCATGAGGAACTTAAGGAGGCAGAGCTCCCGACGTTCCCGGGTTCGGGGCAGGAACGACTTACAAATGGTGCTGCATGCCATGATGTGAGCCTCGCCAAGGCAGCAAAGGCATCCTTGCTGCTCATTGCTCACGGAGAATGAGTGCACGCAGGAGAGAGAGTTTTTAAAGCCACAAGCCGAGGCATAGTCCCTGGGGAGCAGGGGGATGGTTCCTCAAACAGGGAAAGAACTTCACTAACTAAGTTAGCTAACCTAGAACTACAATCTACAACTATATGCAACTATCTACCACAAATGGACAAAAGTCACTGTCTTAGCAAAAACTAAGAGCATTAAGGAACAGGGGTTTCGCTTCAGGCCATGTGGCGATGACAGGAAACTGGAGAGGCACGACTCACATGACCTATTATACCCATAGCTGCGAACATGAAGGGACTATACACATGCAGATCAATGGACACTGCTAACAAACACTTCTGGACTCAGGTGCATGGTGTGCATACCACACATATGAAATACATATAGAAGCCATCACTCGAAAAAGAACAGCATTTTTTAGGTTCAGTGCAAAGATATTTCAGAGATAACATGACATGGACAATCATCTCTATTATGGCACCATTTGGTCCATTCTGGGGACACAGAAATAGAGCAAAGATATGTCTGCTGCATGACTGAAATAGCTGGCATAAATTCCAGCATGAGGTGTATGTTCATTCCTTATAATGGCAACTGGGAATATTTCTCAAGTTGTTTTTATTTCTCTAGGTAAATACCCACTCATCTGTAGTATATTTTGCCTGCAAATTGGCGAGTGTCATTTATCTTTTCCTATCAAGCCTGAAGAAAGGAATTATGAAAACAAAGACATTTTTTCTCTTCAATTTCTCCTGTGGAGGCCAGACTTCTCAGAGGATGCCATTTATCATTTGAGTTCATAAGAATTGTACATTTTAACATTCTCTGCATATGTCAAAAAGATACATGTTTAAAATAAAGGGATATGAAATACTTGCTTATTGTTATTTATTGATTTTACATAGCAAAAATAGAAGCTTAAGAGGAATGACCAAGTTTTTGAGAACCACTTTGATGCAGCTGCTGAAATAAAAAGAATACCAGAACTTATTATACATACACAGTTGCAGAAAGCCTGAGTAACCTCTGCCAGCAACATGACAGGCAGACAGTAAGTGGGGTTTTATTGTAGCCCTTTAGTGTAGAGTAGTGGTTATAATAATGGCTGCTGACACACTGCACTGTGTTTCTTAAGCATGAGATCCAAGTAATCATAGATCCAGTATTTCTGCCTGTAGTCTATATCCAAATCCCCCTGATTTGTACTTAGCTTAGAAACCTATCCCAATATTCAGGGAGTACAAAGAATCTTCCATACAACTGACCTACCTATTCCATCGAGTTACTCCTGCTACAAGACTTAATTGGTGCAGAGGACTGAATTTCATTCTACAGTTTTCAAATGACAGAGTCCAACACAAACCCACAAAAAGAAAAGAATTCACTCCGTTATTACCACTATACTGGATTTTACATTCTTTAATGCTACCCACCTGGATACATACACTTCATTTAGATGTTCTTTGCTGGCTGTGGGCCTCTTTCTTTTCTGAGCTTTAAAAAAAAACAAATCCACAGTGTTTTTTTTGTTTTTTTTTAAATTTAGTTTGATAGTTGGATAAACATTCAAGTACTTAAAAAGCTGTAACAGAACAGTGGCAGTAGTATTGTCATACTGTTGTACTCAGCAATAAACCAGTTTCTTCATGAAGATATACTACTGAGCCTTCAGCCTTGTAGTTTATCCACTCAGGAACTGGATTACTGCCTCGTAAAACAGCACAATTATCACTTCAGTATTAGATAGGTACTGTGAAGTGCTCACATTCTGTGTTAGGTGGGCCACTTTATTGTACCCATAAAGCTGATGTGGCTTTCAGGTATTTGCTACGACATTAAATTAATGAATCATCGTGTGGGCCATATCTCTAACCAAGTGAAATTGCTGTTTTCCTCACAGCAGACACTGGAGGTGTGTAAGGTCATGTGCGGTGATGTGGGCATCAATTTTGTGGAACGAAGAGGGGCCATACATATCAATGGGTTCTAGCAATTATAAGCCACATGCTGTATGGTGCAAATACAAAGAGGCTTGGCACATTGCCGCTTTAAAAAAAAAAAAAAAAAAAAAGACTTCAGTGGTGTGTATCACTAACACACCCTAACCCTCAAAATATGTTGACTTGCTACCCCACAACCTGATCCTGTAGGGGCAAGTTCAGTTCATATTCTATGTACACGATAGCTGAAATGAAAGTTGGAGGACCTACAATATGAACATTTAAGCTTAGCAAAAAGCTGAGGCTTAACCAAGGCTTCATAGAAAGCTCAGCACAAATGCTTGACCTGAGGTCATAAGGTATTGCAATATGTGGCTTGTGATAAACAAATACACCACAGAAACTTAAAATAGTGGCTTTCTAGGTGTTTGGAGGTATACGTAACTGTGAAAAAACCCCACATTTATGTACCAAAACCATCGGGAAATGTAGGACGCAAATAACTTTTGTGAGAAATCAGAACTTTAATTATGGTCCCCTTGAATAACACATGGACAGGGGTTGAGACCCAAATCAAATATGGTTCTGGATGTGTGGGGGATGTAAGGAATGGCATAGAAAGATGGTCCCCTACACACACACCCTGAAACCTATCTTTAGGAATTTTATGTAACCAAACTGAATATTTGAGGTTTGTCCTTCATTATCACAGTTGGAGACTGATGCTTATCAGCTTTAATATACCTCGGACAAATATAATCTCAGTAATTTATGGTAGAGCAAATTGAAATATTTGTTTTTGCAACTATGTGAGAAGATGTGTTCCTTTGAGACATACAATTCACAGGAGACACTCCTGCATGCACTCCATGCTAAGTCAGAACCAATTAATGCACACAATACAGAGGATGAGGAAAAATATTATGAAAATAGACCAGAAAACTGCTACATAGGAAGTCTAATGTAATGAGCTGTCAATGAGACATTACTTCTTAATAATATAAAAGCATAAAGACTTTAATGGCCTTTATTGATCCTGGATACATTAAAACTAGAGATGTCACTATTCATATCAAATATAGGATACTGTAAAGATGCAAAACATGAATCCATTAGCCAAATTATAGGCAATAAATTGCAAAGTTTAACACAAGCATTTTAAGTAACTAATTGAACCCACTGTAAAATGTATTGATACTATAAAAAGTCAGGAATCCTACACAATGTTATGGTGCATCAAATTACAGTTTCACAGCTATGTAAATTTATTTTGTAGGATAAAAGCAAATGATCTTTGAAACTATCATTTAAATAATATAAGTAATATAATCATTTACCACAGGTTGAGTCAGGGTTATTCTCTGTAGTAATTCAGAGCCTTCTCCATCTAGTGTCCCATCACCAGATATTGGAGATATTTGCTGCTGGTGGTTGCAGATCAGTACATGCCATTGTATGCAGCCTCCTCATATCATTCTCCTCCATAAACTTAACAAACTCAGTCTTGAAGCCAGTTAGGCTTTTTGCCCCCACTGCATTCATTAAAAAATTCTTAGAAAATCAATAATCCTCTTCAGCAATATTTGCATGAAATGGGCTTTTGTAATTATACTTTGTATCTATCTCCTTTGCTAATGTCTAGCTATAAATATCAGATTAAGAGTAATTTTCCTCAGCTTGTTCCATTTCCTGCCCACTGTCCTTCCTCATTCCTGTTCAGTCCACACCAGCCTGGGGTGAATCGCTTCCCAGGGTTGTCCCTGCAACACAATCTCTTGAAAATAAATACCTCAACAAAAATTCTATTGAAATTAAAATCCAATAGTTTGAAATTTACTCAATGTAATAAACACAATTACCAACATACACTTTTGAGCCTCTCACCAAGGTGTTAAACTTCACATCATCTTACTGTGTGAAAGTGAGAGGCTGAAAAAGAGATAATGGCACAGTGCTTGATTCCACTTATATGGCCCTTGTGTAATAATCTGCCCCTATACGAAGAGTGTGAAATGCTCACAAATCAAAATGGTGGTGATTTACAATCATTTTGCACCAATGTGAATGATGACACAAAGTGTAAAGCAGAATAAGTATAGAAAATCTCTCTTCATATTTCAGGACATTTATCCAATCTCCAATCAACATTTTGCTTTATATAAACAGAGCCATTGGGAAAGCCACTGGTCCTGCTGGCTGGAGCTGGGAAAAGTTGCTAGTTCTGCCACACTGTATTTAATCCTAAAAATCAAAAGAGGATCAAAGTTTGGATAAGAAACAATCTTTTGATGTTCATATTCACTAGCCATTAAACCAAATAGTATGATGCTGAAACTCACTATAGAAATTAACAAGCCAAACAGGGTTTATTCACCATTAAAATGAACTGAGAAGGCTAAAACAACGAGAGTTCTGTGGCACTTTAAAGACTAAATGATTTAATTTTTGTAGGCATAAGCTTTCGCGAGACTCAGCTCACTTCATCAGATGCAGAGGTAGAATGAGAAGGCTAAGTCATGTAAAAGTAATGAACCAGATTCACCACCAGTGTGCTCTATTTCCTTTGGGCTCCTCCTGCAAAGCAAAGTAGCTGTAAACCTGGCTTAATCATTGACTTTAATGGAGTTGCACCTGCCTACACCAAGTCTCATTTTGGCCCAGAGAAGCACAAGACATAGGGACAGAATTCTTCTCTCCAACCTGCACTGTGGTGCATGACGCCCATGAAAGAATCAAAGCCATAGAGTTTAAGGCCAGAAGGGACCACCAGCTCATCTATCCTGACCTGTTTCTCACAGGCTACCACCAGCACCCAACCTCCACGCACACTAAACCCAACACACAAAATTAGACCACAGGAGACTAGACTATTACATGCCACAGGGCAGAGACTCGGAGGGACCTAGGCGCACCAGTGCCTAGAAAGATTAGTTTGCACAATACTAACTGCTTTCACTAATGCCTACCAACCTTGTTATACCCCTGAGTGAGCTCAGCCAATGAAAATTTTCTCTTATAAGCTGGCATTTGACACCTGATGTCCCGTGGGGGAACTTCCTTGAACCAGGCAGAATGGAAGTTCTCTCTAGCTTGCTTGTGATATTTCATTTAAAGCCAGGAGAATTCATCTCCTGCCTTTAATCAAATTTCCTTACCGCCCTCCTCTGCAGCAACACTACAATTGCAACATGGATCTCTAACTGACATCATGGATCTTTACAGATTGTTTTGCATTTGGTTCATATGGAACTCAAGTGTTCAAAAATCATTAGTTAGCCCCCCCCCCCCCCAAAAAAAAAAAAAAACCTAAAAAACCCCCCAAACAAACAAAACAAAAACCAAAACACCATGATATTGGCTTTAAAATCCTGAGATTAAAAAACCGCACAATAATAAATATAGGCTCCTTTTCACACTTGCCTTCTGATTCCTGAGCCCTTAGGGTTCATTTGCTGTGTGCTTGCCACTTTTGCAAGATTTTCTGCACAACCCCAAAGGATTGAAAGTGTTTTAGAAAAGTGAAAACTGAGGTTCTCATGTTATTTCTTGATTATAGCTGCTGGGGTTTTATGAACCGCCTCTCCCACCCCTCAAAGCCCTCTACCACCCCCTGAAGTATCACATCATGCCCGTGCAAGAGCCCTGTATTCCAGTAGCGGCGCCATTTCAGATTTTGGTTGTGGGAGGCAACTTTAACTGTGATCCCAGAGGCTACTTAGGCCCCTGAAAATTCTAGGGGTTTGGGGATTTTTTTGCATATAAAAATTGGAAATTAGCTGACAGGAGTACTATATGTAATTCTTATATAAAAAAGAAAAATATATAGACAAACACCAATTACATCTAA
This sequence comes from Emydura macquarii macquarii, assembly GCF_026122565.2. Taxonomy (NCBI): domain Eukaryota; kingdom Metazoa; phylum Chordata; order Testudines; family Chelidae; genus Emydura; species Emydura macquarii. The sequence continues at coordinate 1,640,495 of NW_027132962.1, forward strand.
ACTTAAAATATGGGTGTAAATTTAGAACAATTAAGAGATAATATAGCAAGATATTCCCAGTCCTAAACTTTGAGGTATCAGTTTTGGAGCCTTAACACAGAAATCAGAAACACAAGTTTGATACTTTTTATACTACCTTTAGTAGAGATAAATAAAAATAAAAAATTATTAAAATCTGCTTACTTTTTCTAACAGACACACTGTGTGTTATTGCCATTATCTACTTGATTTTAGTCAATTGTTTTACAGTCCATTAAAATTTATTTAATTTTAACATACGTAAGGTTTTTTTTTTTTTTTTTTCTGTTTTTATAATAATGGGAATTTATTTTTCTAATTATTTTGGCTTTTATGTTTACTGATCACAATCACATACATGACTCACTAACACTTGACTCCATCGTTACAATTAGTATCATACTTGGAACCCCATTTATTTTCAATTTGTTTTAATTTATTTTACAGATAAAACTAAAGATACAATTTCAAATTAAGCAAATTTCATCTGCACAGTGTCTGAAGTTATGTGTTTAGCTATTTTTGTTTATACTGGCACTGCTAAGGTGAGTACAAGCTAAGTTTACATTCTAGAAGGATACTATTTGATTGTACCACTTTAAATAATGAATGACAAAACACAATATGGTGATAACATTAATAATGATAATTATTCCAGCCAGGACAGGTTAGGCCTTTTAGAAATGACTACTCAAAGAATTAAACTTAAGCATAAGAGAGAAATAAAATTATGAATGCACAGACCCGTCAGAAAACTAAAACAGTACTGTAATCCTTAACAACTTTTGAAAGAATACAATTAGAAAATGTATGTACCTTGTAGTAACAACACCAACACCACCACTACAACTGTGTGTGTGAGAGAGAGTGTGAGTGCGTGGGAGACTGTGTGTGTGCTGGGCAGAGTGTGTGCGCCTCGGTGAATGTATCAGCAGGCTGTCTCTTCAAACCGAGCACTCAGGAGCCTGAATACTTGTTCAGTTCAGCAGCAGTCACAGCTCCCATTCCTGAGACAGAGGCACCAGCACAAACAGGCACGCTGTCCCTTCACCTAGCTCAGCAGAGACCAGGTATGCGGCAGGGGGAGGGGGACTCCCCCACATCAGCCCCCATCCACCTCTGCGCAGGAGATCAGGAGGGTCCTGGTCCCAAGCAGGTTGGCCAGAAACAGCTACATAGCAGGAGGAAGAGGGCACAGTACTGTAACTGCAGATTGCAGTGGAGCTGGGCAGTGGGTGGCAGCAGGGCAACATTTTCCCTCCTGCTGCAAACTTCACCCAAATGTAGTACGAAACTCAGGGGGTTGATGCCCCTCTCCCAATCCTCTCTAAAGGGCGTCCCTGTGTTCCAGGGTGCATGGGCCTGTATCTAAGAGGAGAGAGACTGTGTTCCTCCATTTTCCTTTATCTTCCCATTTGAATAAGAACACTTTCTCCTAACTATAACCAAAGAAGGAGGCCATGACACTTCACAAATTATAACAAATGCCTTTTCTGGCAACACTTCCACTTTGATCCTGGAAAAAAATATACTCGATATGTTGATAATACAGCATGGGTTCCAACTTGTGGGAGTGAAGAACTTGCATCCTATCCTGTACATTGGGATTTTATACCAGATACTTTCCATTTGGTACAGTCTTGTCCATCAACGAACCAATAAATGAGTTCACCATAGTACTTTAAAAGCCTTTGGGATAAGTCATCTCTGGCTGGAATGGTTTAACCCTCTCCAGAGATGGGGTGACTCCACCAGATGCAGGAAAGTTATCCCAATGTTTCCAATATGGTGGTAGAATTTCAGCATTGGGTTATTGAGAGTTGCCCAGCCCCATTAATGGAAAGTTCCACAAATGGAATTCATGCTGAATATGCAACTGAGATCTGTAACGTGGACCAGAGAGAAGAACGTTGTACATAGTTAGATCAGTTTTGAAGACACATATTAGCTCATCAGCCAGTAAACTCCAGGAAGGGAGCCTGCAGTTCTTATAAGATCCAAGATTTCTTTTCTAAGCATCACAAAAGAGAACCTTGGTCCGGAATAGTTTATATGTTTCTAACACTCTTTTTAAGTACAGTACAACCTGACTCCCTTTCCTTCCACATTATGCAAAATAGCCCATTACCGTAAGTCAGGGATCATAAAGGATGAGTCTGCAAATAACCTTACCGTTCTAACACCATCTTTAAATCTGACAATTATCTCCAATTAGCTTAACCCATCTAACTTTCAACTATAGTCCACACATTCTCCACTACTGACCTCTCAACTTGCTGATTCAGCTGGCAAATTCCTTGAGACAAAGACTCTGTTCTCTATATGTAAAGTGCCAAGCATAGCTATGAACCTATATACATCTATAACAATCCTCCATCCTTAGTGTATGGGCCAGAGACAATGGGTACACATTCATTATCCTCCACACGTGGCTCACCCAAGACCCATCTGCCACCCTTTTATGGGCTGGATATCTCACTCTACCCTAAGAAGTCTCTTAACAGAGAACCCAAAGGTCAGAGATGAACTCAGGGCATCTTCACCCTGGACAAACAGATCACAGATCACCCTCCCCTGAAAATATATTTGCACCCTACAAAGAAAATCATGCTTTCCATTCCTTTGTAACTGATACAGATTGGGTGCAGGTTAAATCTTTGTTTAATAAGAGGCCATACTGTTGTGATTAATATGCACAATTCTAAGAAAGTGCAATTTATGTGGCAACCAATAGGATTTGTAAGGGAGGGATAATAAAAAAATGGGGTGGAGTTAAGGTTGGTACTTTTTGAATTCCTAACATTCGCCATGTTTTTCCCTCATTTACAAATTGTATATATACTCTGAATTTCCAAACTTTCAAATGTGTTTATCAATTATAACATTCTAATTATGCTTTTTTAAAAACTATTATATATATATATCTATTTAGAGCTTTTAATCAATCTTAAAACATTTTTGTTTGGGAAGAGAGTTTGTTTTTAAAAAATCTGTGAAACTTTCTCAACAAGACATCATTTTTCCTTACTGTACACTCTGTGTAGGAGCATTCTGTGCTTCTGTTCCAAAATATAAATGACAGACAAAAGAGGGATATAATTTAAACATACATCTTAGTAAATTAAACCAATGTAAAGCAAATAAGAGGTGTTGATTTCCAGCACGCAGTCTATTGCAGAGCAAAGCAAAACAATTATTGTTTTCATGTTTTTAATGCATGCATTAGAAATGTCTTCAAAAGGTTTCATTTGCTTTTGATCTAAACTCAAAGCTTGAAAAACTGAATCATAGGATTCTGCGTTTAGTGTTGAAGAGTCTGTAGCACAAATAGGATATTTTGTTGCCAAATTAGGCAGCACATTTCACTTGCTAACTTAATTAGGAATATAATAGCAAAAGCTTAGCTTGATGAAATGAATGTTTGGCAGAGGAGAAAAGTGAAATCCTTCCTAGAAGACTAGAAACAAAGCATATTATTATTTTGTTTATGGGAGTCAGGAAAAACTTTCTTGAAAGAGGATATTCCTCAATGCTTAGCAGCAGCAATGGCTAACCCACCTCCCAAACACAGAGCTGTAATATAACTATTGAATGCATCATACACATGTCTGGCTGCACTAAGATAGGAGTCACTCATTCCCCTTTCTCCATTAAAAACACTGAATGCAAACCAAATACTTAGCACATTCTAGTGAATGAATGCCATTTATCAGTAAAAGACCCAGTGATAATCAAATTGTTTAAGAGTTAGTTGAAAGAAGAAATCTTGAATGCAAATAACACAAATTCAGACTGGCTTTGCAGACATCTATGTTCTGAATGATTTGCAGCAGAATCTGGCTCCTGGTAGAGAGCTGGAAGATACTCAGGAGAAGAAAAACAAACATTGAAATAGATTTCCCTATAGGCTGCGTCTGTCCTAGGAGTTATTTGCCAAAATTTCCCACCATTGCTACCAGTACACCAGGAGTTTCAAGTACAGTGCTGTTGAACCTTGCTCAGACAAGGTCTAACGTGACATGGTGGTGGCAGTGACACTTTGTCTATACTAGCTCTCATACCATCAATACTTCCAGTGGAGTTGAGCCAATGCTAGCAAAAGTAGGACATTTTAGCTAAATTTCTTAGGGAAGACATGGCCGTAGTCGTATAGTTGACCACGATTTCCCTACTTCTCTAGTATTCTTGATAAAGCATTCTCTCTCTTGTGCATCCATGTCACTGAATCTTGCAGGGGCAGTCATACCACAGTATTGTTTTGTTTCCTCACAGAAGAATATTGGCTTGTCTGCAGTATATTTCTGCACACACAGTACACTAAAGAACGGCTTTTCAAGATGGATGAATGGCTCTCTCTCTCTCTCTCTTTTTGTAAATAAGCTGGCTTTGGAGACATTATGTGTGTGCCAGTCTGAGTTAGTCTCTGCCAGTCTAAGAAGCTGCATCTGCTGCAGTAAAAATGTAAAAAGGTCGAAAGCTAGCATCACTCTTAACTCCTTCACTGGTGCTCAGTAAAGAGTAGAGCTGGACAAAATGATTAAAATATCATTGGGAATGATTTTGCAGGTCCAGGATAGAATTTTGTTCAAAATGGGAATGTGAGTGAGAGAAAGACCCATCATCCCCTATCATAGGTATTAGCCTGGTGATTAGGGCACTCACCTAGGAACTGAGCAACGTAGGTTTGAGTCTCTGCTTTGCCTGAGGCAGTGCCCTAACTATTGGGCTATTGACTGAGTTTCTGAAGTCCTCAATTTTGATTTAAAGACTTCAAGTTACAGAGAATCCACATTTTGCCAGAGTGGGTCAAAGGAGACTTTGAAAGCTGAAAAACGTTCACAGGACAGCTAAGCCATTTCCCACCCAATTAAATGTTTGGGACCCTGGCCATGTTATAGTACATACATGCTCACTGATGGAAATGAAAACAATTATACACAGCATAGCCTTGAGTGGGCATAATGTGCTTCTTAACCTCACTTACTGGAAAACTAGGATTCATTTAATTTTATTTGTAATTTGTATGTATAAAGTCAGTCATTTTCCAGACAGAAGTAGGTGCAAGGGTACATATTCCGGCATAAGAGTTTTGCTCATGTTTCGTAAGTGGAAGTATATCCGTGAACACTGTAATCACGGATACACTCAGAGCCCTGCTACCCAAAGACAATTTGGAAATCAGGGTTATCTGATTGTTTCTGGTTAGCAGGTGTGTTTTAAATGACCACTTTTGTCTGTCTGGTACAATAATCATGGGATTGACATTTACCCCCCTGGATTGACAGTAGAGTTAATCAGAAAGGATTTTTGTTTAAAGCAAGTGCTATTGTACACACTGTTTGCTGATGTTGGTTATAGATGGTTTGTCATACTTTCAGAACCCACATTAAACACTTTACAAAAACAAAACCTCCCATTGTTACATTGCACCAATGCTCATCTGGGTGTGCTTCTAAATGGACTGATATTTTTAAAGTGCCTAAAACTAGTGAAGTGAGAATCTCAAAAAAATGGGGATTTGGGCTAACATTCAGATGTTTAGGTGCTTTACTGTGTCAATGAAGGTCTGCTCAAAAACATGATTTTGTCATCTTTGCAATCTTTTGCTGCATTGCTATGAAGCCTACTTTCGATTTCCTCACATTGTAATATTCTGAGAAACCTAGGAAGAAGGAAGTAGGTGCCCTTAATTTTCTGTTCAGTTCCTTATTACAAATTCCTCTCACCACTCCCCATCTTTAAAAAATATTACTGAGAGAGACAGAACAATTTTTTCTCCACCAGCATGTAGTTAAAACAGAGACGTTCTCATCCAGGACTTGAGGGCAGTGAGACTAAAAAGCAGAAAGGGAATAAGTAGGCAAATTCATTTTCAACATTATTTCCTGGAGGAAACCTTTCCTATAAAATAATATTCAACTATTATATAACAACTAGGTCCCATCCTTAAGAACTAGGTATTGTAAATCCTGAAAATGTGGGGGCTGAGAAGTATTCACAGGATAAGTGCTCTATATAATTTATCTGTGTTCATAATGTTCCTTTATCTTGTCTTTGGCAAGTACCTTAAACACAAACTGCAGGAATACAGAGCATCATTGTACTGTGCTAGTTGATAGAATTAATGACACTAGGTATGATAAACTGTGGTCACAAGGGCATAGTTCTGCGACTCCATTAGGATTTACCTTTGATCAACTAGATCCACTAGAAGTATTTCAAAACATGGCAACACTTTTCCAAACAACAGGTGCTCACAAACACAGCAAATGTTACTAACATAACCCTTATGCCAGTTGGCATTGTCAGCAACAAGGGCCAGGTTCAATATCTAGGGCCAGGTTCAATATCTTTCAACAATACAACACGAAAATGGTTTAAGCCCCTACCCAGTAACCTGGGACAATTACACACAATCCCTTGGGTGCCTCTAGAGGCAATACTTTCCCTCTCGCATGCACAGAGACTGAGTGTAGAAAAGAGATTTAATAAACAGAGGAACTTGGGGAAAAAGGCGCAAGCAGGATTCACATGCATAAAATGATTGCATAAAATCATGAACAAAACACTCATCCCAGAGTATGTCGAGCAGTTTCCTTTTTGCCTTTTGCCCCAGGTTAAGTCCAGCAACAAGAAATTCCTTTAATAAGGCCCTCCTTTCATAGCACCCTGCTCATGGGTGTTGTCCTTAATCAGGGCAGACCCAGAGTTTAGAGGTGCAGTTGCAGAGTTCACCTACCAGCCCTGATTTTGGGGGGGAGGGGCCTGTCTGCCAGATGCTCCACTGCACACTATGACCTTCTGCTGCCACCTGCTCCTCTGCAGATCAGTCTCCTGAGGTTCATCCCAGCTCTCAGTGGTTTTCAGCTCTCCGAGGGAGAATTTCACTGAGAAGGCAGGCTGGGCAGGGAGAATTTCACTGAGAAGGCAGGCTGGGCAGGGACGCTGTCCCACAGCAACTGATTTAAGCTCACTTAACAAAACATAGAGACTCCTAACGGAGCATTAATTAGCTCTATCTTTGAACAATGGTGAGGGGCAGGTCAACCCACACCTCCCAGCAGGGACACCTGTCCCCACCTCCTTTACCTTTCATGGGGAGGGCTGCATCAGAGCCTCCTGCTTACAGAGTTCAGTTCAGAGGAGAGTGACCCTTCAGTCAGGACATGCTAAATATGGTTCTGCTGCCCTTTTCTCATACAATAAGGAAAACATTTAATTACTCCGGCATTCAACAGTAAAATGATTTGTAACCCAACACTAGCCAAAGTGATCATTTGAGCAAAGCAGTCCCATCATGCTGAGCACCTAGGCAGAGTCAGTGTGCTCATGCAAATACAGTCTGGTTCTGAAGCTTCTTCCCCTCCTCCCAGCCAGCTCAGTAGGGGAGAGCACATTCAGACCCTGCTTACACTAAGTACCCTATACTAATCTAAATCCAGCCTGATTAAAACCAGATGCCCACTTACCTTCTACCTAGTTTGTTGTAAATTACACATTTTCTGATTTGAGATAACATTTGTTCCAAGCTATCATGTAACCACTTACACTAAAGAACTGGAGTGCTTACAAATGTTGATAAGGATCAGTAGTTACTGCAAGTGCTTCTTTTCATTAAGCAAAATTGTGGGAGGGTGTAGGTTGCAATTTGATGCTGATGAAACTGATAGGTGAACAGTTAAGCATAGGTGTTTTCCAAGTCATATGTGGGCCCAAATTTAGACTCTGTGAAAATAAGTTTTTCATAAATTTCAAATCTATAGAATTTTTTTTTTTTAAACACAAGTTTCCAGTTGAAATTTTTAAAAAAAACTACAGACACACCAAGAGGACACATTTTCCTGCAGAGTTTGCAACCCAGACATTGAAGCATCTTGCTGGTGCTTGAGAACTAGACAGCGAAACTGATTATAAAAATCAGAAACTGATGTATCTATTTTCATTAGTGAAACAGAGTGAAAAGCTTACCCCTCCGTATGGCATAAATGAGAAGAGTTAGATTTTAAAAAGTTATTTCAGTTTAAAAAATTTAACATACCATTTTGTAAACAATGCAGGAGGGGGCACTCATCTCTTGAGCACCTTCTGTTGCTATGTTTGGTACTGCAGGCCTTTTTCCACTCCTGGCACACCTTGCAGGTTGTCAACCTCACTTGGCAGATCTTCAGTGGCTTGGCATTCTGGTTGCGTCGCACAGTCAAAATGAACCCCTTCCAGGGGAGCAAAGAATTCAACAATACCAGTCTGTCTGCCCTGACCAGAGACTTTAGCCCCTCCTCTGTGCATTTAAATTCATCCCTTTTAAAGTTTTGTCTCCTCAGGATTTACACAATTCACCAGTGGGGGAACCCAGGCCTACTCACTACTCTGGATTCCAACCAAGAGACCCTATAACCAGCAGCCATGTACCTCTCCCTTCAATTAGTTATAGGTACTTTCCAGAGCCTCTTCCCACCTGACCCCTTTATCTTCACCCTTTACCTTAGGGTTAAAGTTTTCAGGTTCTCTCTCATTCACCTTAAACCAGTTGAATGCCTGTGGCCAAAGTACAGCAGCACTTAACTCCCTTCCCCTCTGGTCCAAGCCAGGAATTGAGCTGCTAAGGCCCTGCAGTTCCTTTTATCTGAGCCTGCTGGGCTCTGATTGGCTAATTCTGTGCAGCCTATCTAAGCAGGCCTGAAGAACCCACCTTTACTGCTCCTTTCTTGGTGCAAAGTGTAGCAGAGCCTCCAGCAGGGGAGCATGAAGGGCCTGGTACATTATTTCATAAACATGTAAAGAACTGGTTTTGAATCTGACTATGTCCCATGATGCATAGCCATCCTGACATCCATCTCTTTCCACTGTTTTCGCAGCTCTATTGTAACTAACATGTTCCAGTTATAGAAAAAACAAGTGTTTGTTGGGTTCACAGACTTCTCACTGCAGGTCAGACATGTTGTTTTTATCCTAATCTATTGAAAAATTGTTGACAATCACCTGCCCAGACTAACCACACCCTCTTTGCTCCAGTCATGCCCCCTTTACCAGGGTTTGCATGGTGGTGTACAGCTTCTATTTGACCTAAGGATTCTCTGTGGTAGTTAGCTAAGATGGCTTTATGGCCCTGTGGTGTTGCCAGAGTGGGTCAAAGGAGACTTCTAACAACAAAAATTTGGACCCCCAATGTATTTTGAAAAGTAAAATTATTGTATTTATTCTTATTAATGCTTCCCTCTTTTGTAAAATAAATATGAAAAAGATTATTTTTATAAAATAGGTAAGCCAAACATTCACCCGTCACCAATAATAATTCACAAAGGAGTATCACTGGAAGAGGATAGCTTTGTACTAAGTAGCACACTAGGATTACTGGATCATAGGAAATTAACAATGGATAACCAGTTATTAAATGTTACATAACTTCAGAGACATTTTGTGGAGACCACCTCCACCCTACTTTGAACTGGGTGTTTACTGTTTAGGACTGAACGTAGTTAAACATTTGCTTTAAGAGATTGAAACAACATTTAAATATTCACACAGAATAAGCCACATCTTAGTATAGTTCATTCTTGCTGTATCTATGTGTGCAAAAGGCATTTGGATGCAAGAGTCAAACAGAAAAACACAAGCACTGTACAGAACATGTAGGTTCTCCTCCTCCCCCCCCGGCGACCCCCATTGTAATCATTAGGACTGTAATTACAAGAAAAAAAACAGCAATAAAAAGAAGAGTGAGAGAAATTTGGCCAGAGCTTTAAAACACCATTTTGTTCTAAAGCTGGCACCGGCCTCTGAAGGTAGCTGAATAGCCCTGCTCTTCAAAGATTGATGGCTACCCTGTGTACTCTTGTTCAAAGTAATGGTGAGTAGTTTGGCACATCTCCAGCTGAAAGCAGTGATGAGGTGCGAATGCTCCTCAAAGCCTTTCCCTTTGCTCTTGACAAGCAAGGCTAGAACTATGTCTAACCCCTCTGTTGCTGGAGGGTTCCCAATTAGTATGGCGACTCAACCAAATGAACAACAGGGGTCATGGATCAGGGCTGAGATTTCACTGTTAAAATCAGTAATCACGAGTGGAAGCAACTGCCAGAGAGGGTTCTTATTTTAAAAATTCCCTGGGAAGCCCAAGCAAAACACATCCACAGATACAGCAAACATTGGTTCTGAAAGACAACCCAGGTATTGCTGAGTTAAAAATAATAATTTTAACGGCAGTGGGTATTTTTACAAGGTTACATGTCTCAATAGCAATTCACATGCCAAGATGCTTAAACAGGCATTGGTGTCACTACACAAAATGGCTGGAACATGCATCATTTTTTAAAATGGCAAGAACCATAATCATCACTGAACAATTAACACAAGAAATGGTATGGTTGCCTTAAATTAGATGTTTGTTTTGTGGTGCTTGTTGCAAGTATGTCGTACTAAAGGCATTGCTGTTGAGGGATCCCAATGAAACAGAGGTGTTTGGATTTCCTTTGGAAAATATGAAACAGCTATAACTCCTTCCCCCTCAGGACCACAGCAGCTGCTGCATCCTTCAATGTTTCAGTTCTACTGAGACAAAATTATTATTATTCATACAGGTAATATCACAGAAAAGACAATGGCCATAATCCTTTAAGCATTTTTATGGGTGTGCTTAACAAACATATGATTTGTCCCACTGGAGCCAAAGGGACTATTTATATGTTTAAAGAGCAGCATCTATGTAAGTGTCTGAAGGATTGGGGCATATGTTATAAATTCAAAATGGAAGTTACCTGGTTAAGGACTTGGATGTCAGGATATATGAAAGTTGAGGAAGACTGAGCCTTAACTCAGACCCTTACTGTAATGGAATACTCTTAACTAAGGCCATCCTGAACCATAGTCATTGTTAACCTTTGGCCTTCTCAAAAATTAAGCAGTCTCTATAAGCAGACAATGGATCCCCTCCTATGGTTGAATCTACCCCTTATGCCACCATGTAGTTACTTAAGCCTTTAAGAGTTTGTGTTGAACTCACTATAGTAACTACATAATAACATAGCTAATATATTTGTAGAAAACTATCTGAGGCTACAGCCCTGCTATGAGCTCCATGTTAAACCCCCCTGTAGTGGAACTTCATTTGGGCACAGAGGTCTGCTCACTTTCAGCTTATTGCAAGATCAGGGCCTGAGATAGTATCCTAGTAGCTTTAGCTAACATTGGATGCTATTGCAGATGCTGGAAACTGTATTTAAATGCTTAGAGTTCAGTATTTCATTCAGAGCCTAGGCTTCAGAGAGCATTAGCGAAGATGAACACTGCAGATTTGAAAGATCAGTCATTTTTTAGTTACATGGACCAGATGCTACAAGATGCAGAGTTTCTCCTGGGAGGTGCTGAACACCCTAATCCCCCATCATGTTGACCCAAGAGGGGGTTGAGTAGACATCAGAGGAAGCGCACCCCCTTGACCTCAGATGGAGTTGAGAGAATTCTGCATCTCACACCATCAAGCCTGATGAGCAGAAGGAAACACCTGAAAATGTTCACGCAGTGAGAAAAGTATATTTCTCTGTTACCCTCTCATAATTCAAACAGCCAAAGGGCTTTGGCTGAACATTCTAAAATATAAATCAATAAATGCACACTCTGGGCTGACACTAAGCATGGAAAATTTAAGGCAAAATTTCAAGGAAGTGAGAAGGAATCGATCAGCATTTAAACCAGGAGGTCATAAGGAAAACCCAAGTGTAACCTCAGATGCCAAGTGATCACTAGAAACACAGGCTAGGAAAGGAATGCTTTTTTTACTTTGACCCAATACTGGGACTTTCCTACCCCCTTGCCAAGGGCATCACTTATAGCTGTTACTACCTGCATGTTCAGTTCCCCTCAGTACTAAGAACCTAGCCATTCAGAGTTTAGGCTGAGAGGAAATTTGACAAGAGCATGGCCTAAATGGTAAAAATGGTCCTTGCTAGTGAGCCCTCCGTCTAAATTGTCCTAATCCATGGGCTCCAAACATCACATCTGCCACTCTATAATTACATCTCTCTCTCAGGAGCCATGGAGTCTGAGAGTGCTCCGAGCTCTTAGAACTACAGTAGCTCAGTGTTGCTCACATTAGAAGTATTTACCTTGCAGGAGTGGTGTAGCTTTAACAAGTCAGTGTTTGGAACACCCTTTGATGCACATGATGCTCAGATGAAAGGCGCTATAGCAGTGCAAAGCATTATTGTTATTACATGAGGATAAGAAGTTTTCCTGCTGCTGCTGTCTCTTTACTATAAAAAGCATATAAAGTATTATACATTTCTGCAACATCAGGGCAGGAGCTGTTACTGCCTTATGCTCAGTACTTTGTGGACAGCAAGGGAGTTTTAAAAGGACTGGCACTGTAAAAGGCCCCCGAGAGGGAAGTTTCTTGGAAAATATGTGATAGACAAGAAACAAAGGCCTGAATCTATAATGGAACTTAGCCATTGCATGGGTTACTTTTAAATGCCTAGCCACCTAGTAGAATCCAAAACCCCAGGTTATGCATCTAAGCTCCTTATGCAATGCTTGCAGGGAGAGAGGCACCTAAGAATGGGATCCACAGAATCCAGCATGCTAGACAAAGAGCCAATAGGAAATGCTGAGAAGAGGGGTGTGTCCTAAGACCAGCACGGGCATGGAAGTGGGGGGCTGTCTTCTGCTTGCAATCTGTAGCTGGGAACCCTCTCCTGGAGATAAGCATCTAAGTCATTTCTCGCAAGCAAGGTGGCAGCACACAGCTAACTCCACACAAAACAGTGGAGGAGGAGACTGCCTCCCTTATAACATTTAGTCCAGCGATTAGCAAGTTTACCAAGGATGTGGGAGAATGCAGTTCAGTTCCCCTCTCTGCCTGAAGTGGTGAAGGGATTTGAATGTGGGTGCCACCTCTCAGCTAAGTGCCCTAAACACAGGGCTCTGGCATAGTCTGATGTGCTTCTCTCTCAACCTCTCCTGTTGAAGCTGATCCTCTGTGGATAAATAATTCAATATGCATTGGGCCAGAGACCTTGAGAATGACCCTATAGTCCAGTGGAGAGGGCATTCACTTGAGGGGAGTGGGAGAGACCTAAGAACAAATCCCTTCTCATCAGGCAGAGGAGGAAATTGAATGGGGGTGTTCCATATCCTGTTTAAGTACCATAACCACTGAGCTAAAGGTTTAGGGAGGCATCCTCTTCCTCCTTCCCCTCCCCTCCAGCCATTGTGTGTGGAGTTACGCATGCTTTGAGAATACCTACAGGATCAGGCCACGCAGGCAAGGTATTTGGGGAAGGGAGGAACCTATCTTCATCTGGTTTGAAGTTTTCACTGGGACATAGGCATGAGTTAGACACTCCGGGACCTACACTGAGGAACTGTATGTACACAGATATGTAGGCACTTAGGGGACTTCTATGGGGAAAATTTAGGCACTGAAGGATTTTAGGCACCTCCAGAATTAGGCAGCAAGTGTGCAGCAGTTTTTGAGGATTTCAGTGATGCCTAAATTTGGGACACGAACACCAAACATGGAAGTTTGTGACCGTGCCTAAATCCTTGTGTGTGTCTGGACCAGATTCCTCAAATCTTTGTCAGTGATGCCTACAGTGCAATAGGTGCTGTCCAAACATAAATGAAGGCATGATCCTCCCCAACAAGCTCACAATCTAAAGTGATTTCCTATGTGATGTTTAGGTGGTGATTTTAGATAAAGGAGTGAAAATCCTGCCTTATTTCTTTCTTTATTTTACATGCTATACTTGGGTTTTTTGAAACTTAAAAATGAAGGTTATGCCTTCAGTTGGTGCACAGTGGTATTTCAGCCCCAGCGTGGTGGTGATTCTCACATGTTTTTAAAGATTAGTCCCATCTAGAAAAGTGTCAGTCTGATCTGGCCCACAGAGTTATAATGGCAGCATAAGAGGCAGATTGGTCTAGTGGACCGAACACCTACAGCTCTTGAGGTCTAATTCTGGCTGACACGGTGTGTACCGTGTGTGACCTGGGGTAAGTTACTTAAAAAGACATGTCAGGTCAACTTAGGCCCAAAATTTAGGTTTTGTAAAAACACAGGCTTACAAAAGCTAAGAAATGTCACCTTTTCGGGGTTTTTTTTCTTTTTCTTTTTATAATTCCAGTGCAAAGAGTTCTCTGTTTGTACGTAAAGATTTTTTTCTACAGCCGCAATATTGCAGCATTTTGCTAGTCACTAAGGATTTTAAAGCAAAATTGATTATACATAAAAGTGTTAAGATGTAAAACAGTGAGGGCTTGATTCTGAGAAGCTTACAATGCATATAGGTACTAAGTGCTCAGCACACATCACAATGCAAGGAATGCTGTGTGTTAATTAACAGTAAAACAATAACTATTCAAGAACTAGACACTGCTCTCTGCTGAGTGCTTTCCACTCTTGCCAGGCCGAATAAGTCCAAAACCTACTCATCAGCCAAACATGCTGCTGAATCGTAGAACATAATGAGACAACAAAGTTTTAGAATTGTTAGAAGTGTGTGAGCTGTTTTACACTCTATCCCACATACAACACGTTTTAATATTTACCTTTGTTTCAGGATTCAGTGCAGCAATTCACTACACCTTGCTCCTAACAACTTTGTCATGCTGAGTGTTACCTACGACACCAGTGTACCAAACGTGAAATACCCTCTATTTGTCTGGCTATGCTACTTGTACCTTAGTTTGCTACTCCAACTGCTGTGGTTAATCAGACAGCCTAAGATTACTGTACAAAACAGGTTAAATTCTTTTCTCCCCATTAAAGAGAGTTACTGGTTATCACCATTTTAATATCTGTGCTGTTTTCTGGGGTGCTGTGTAGCCAATAATGGTACTAGACAGACATGGCACTCAGTGGCACCGCTTGCACTGGGAGAGGGACTAAATCTGCTGTTTGCTAAGTGGAAGTGACATGGGCAGCTGCAGAAAGCCCAACATGCTATCTCAATACATGTAGCTGATATGGGAGGAGCAAACTACTAGTCAGGAGCAGGAAGTGTTGAAGTAATTACTACCCTTTCCATATCTCACAGCTTTAGTGGGTGTTATGGGGTGAGAGCTAAGGTCCTGCCATAGATTAGAAACTGACAGAGAGGCAGAAAACAAAGACAAGAAATAAACGGCCAAGTCTCAGCAGGTTGCCAGCAGGTGCCCCATAGTTCCATACCAGGATAGGTAGTATTTAGAGTATCTATGAACGATCTGAAAATGAATTGTGAGATGGCTAACTAGGCAGATGGCACATAATTATTTAGGACAGTTAAAACTGGAGAGAGATGTAAGATGCTCCAGAGGGAGCAAACAAAGCTGGGCCAGTGGACAGCATGATAACAGATGAAATACAGAGCAACATGTATTTTAAAGAAGCATTTGAACTGCTCATACACATTGCTGGGCTCTAAATAAACTAACCATTCTGGAAGAAGACCTGGACATCACTGAAAATAACTTAATAAAAACCTCTGTTCAGTGCACACTGATGATCAAAATTAAAACTAAAATATTAGGATGCGTAAGAAATAAGATAGGAACTAAGACAAAAGAATATCATCATGTGAATGAGTGGTCCACCACATCCTGAAGAGAGTAGACAGTTCCAGTTATCCAATCTGAAAAATAGATATTTCAGAAATAGAGAAAATCCAGAAATGGAACAAAGGTTTAGAAAAGACTTCTGCAGGAGGACAGAGTAAAAGATTGATATAACTTAGTTTAGGAATAAGCTGAATATTAGTATGTCTACACAGCAAAGAAAAATCCACAGCTGACCCGTGTCAGTCAACTTGGTCCATAGACTTTAAGGGCAGAAAGGACCATTGTGATCATCTAGTCTGACCTCCTGCATATTGCAGGCCCAGAACCTCGTCCACCCTCCTGTAATAGACTCCTACCTATGACTGAGTTTCTGAAGTCCTCAATTTTGATTTAAAGACTTCAGGTTACAGAGAATCCACATTTTACGCTGGTTTAAACCTGTAAGTGATCTGTGCTTCATGCTGCAGAGGAAGAGGAAAACCCCCCAGAGTCTTTGCCAATGTGACCAGGAAGAAAATTCCTTTCCGACCTCAAATATAGTGATCAGTGAGACTCTGTGCATGTGAGCAAAGTTCACCAGGCAGACACCTGGGAAAGAATTCTCTGTATTAACTCGGAGCCCTCCCCCTCTAGCATTTCATCACTGGCTGTTGGAGAGATTTGCTGCTAGCAGTTGCAGATTGACTACATGCCATTGTAGGCAGTCTCATCATATCATCCTCCTCCATAAACTTTCCAAGCTCAGTCTTGAAGCCAGTTATGTTTTTTGCCCCCACTGCTCCTCTTGGAAGGCTGTTCTAGAACTTCACTCCTATGACGGTTAGAAACCTTCATCTAATTTTGAGCCTAAATTGTTGATAGCCTATTTATATCCACTTGTTCTTGTGTCCACATTGGCACTTAATTTAAATAACTCCTCTCCCTCCTTGGTATTTATCCTTCTGAAGTATTTAGAGAGAGCAATCATACCTCCCCTCAGCCTTCTTCTGGTAAGGCTAAACAAGTCAAACTCTTTGAGTTTCCTCTCAAAAGGTAGGTTTTCCAATCCTCGGAACATTCTACTAGCCCTTCTCTGCACCTGTTCTAATTTGAATTCATCTTTCTTAAACATAGGAGACCGGAATTGCACACAGAATTCCAGAGAAAGTCTCACCAGTGCCTTATGTAATGGTACTAACACTTTCCTGTCCCCACTGGAAAAACCTCGCCTACTACATCCTGCATTAACCTTTTATATAGACACATCACATTGGTGGCTTATGGTCATCCTGTAATCAACCAATGCACCCAGGTCTTTCTCCTCCTCTGTGGCTTCCAACTAATATGTTCCTAGTTTATATAAAAAAATCTTGTTAGTCCCTTAGCGCATGACATTGCACAATTAAATTGCATCCTATTTCTCTTACTCCAGTTTACAAGGTCACCCAGATCTTCTTGCATGATATTCTGGTCCTCCTCCGTATTGACAATACCTCCCAACTTTCTGTCATCCGCAAATTTTATTAGCAAACACTGACGTTTTGTGCCCAGGTCATTAATGAGAACATTAAATAAGATTGGTCCAATGACTGATCCATGAGGAACTTTACTAGCAAACTCCCTCCAGCTGGTTCCTTTAATATTCTTGGATGGAGATTATCCAGGCCCCCCGATTTGTACCATTAAGATGTGTGAGTTTGTCTTCCATCTTAGATGTGGTAATTTCTAGCTCCATATCCTTGTTCCCATTAGCTACCCTGCCACTTCCCCAACCTCATTAGCCTCATTAAAAATTGAGGCAAAATATTTGTTTGGGTGTTGGTCCATGCCTAGATTATCTTTACTCTCCACCCCATCCTCACTATTTAGCAGTCCCACTTCTTTGTTTTTTTTAAATGTATATGGCTATAGAAACTTTTACTATTGGTTTTAATTTCCTTTGCAAGATCCAACTCTGCTTGGCTTTTGGCAGTTCTCATGTTATCACTACACTTTCTGACCTCCAAGAGGCAGTTTTTCTTGCTGACTCATCCCATCTTCCATTCCTTGTAGGCATTCTGCTTTCTTTGAATCACCTGTTTGAGATGTTTGCTCATTCAGCTTGGTCTGCAACCCTTCCCTATGATTTCTCCCCCCTTGCTTGGGATGCAGGCTCCAAATAGTTTCTGCAACTTTTGACTTAAATTCCAAGCCTCCTCTACATTCAGATCCTTGAGTTCTTCAGTCCAGTCCACTTCCCTAACTAATTCTCTTAACCCTTTAAGATTTGCCTTTTTGAAATGGAGGACCCTAGTTGCAGATCTATTTTTGTTTATCCTTCCATTTAGTTTCAATTGCATTAGCTGTTTCCTTGCAGTGTAGACTTCCAGGCTCAGAATGGAGCCTGGGCTCTAGGACCTTGTGAAATGTGAGTTCAGGTTTGAACCTAACCCCAGAAGTCTACACAGCAATGAAACCTTGAAAACTGGAGTAATAGAAGTCCTCGAATGTTTCTCAACAATGAAATAGACCCGTAGCCAAAGCCCCATGAGCTCAAGTTGGCTGGTACAGGACAGCCACTGGTTTTTCTTTGCTGTATAGACATACCCTTAGAGGGAACATGGTAAAGCAACATGGCACAGTGAAGTTAAATAAAGCAAACCCTCCCACACAAAAGAAGAACGTGGCATCCAGGGCAACTGAGAGGCAACACAAAAATAGAAATTCAATGCATTTTAAAATGATCAAGAGAAATATTCCTCCCCCAAAACAACCTGTAATTAACCTGTGAAACTCATTGCCACAAAGTGTCAGTAAAGCCAAGAATTAGTAAGTTTGTTTTAAAAAAGAGTACATACTTCTATGGCTTTTCTATAGCAGGAAATTAATGTGGAGTAAACTATGGCTCACTAGCCACTCTGCACTAGCTCCCTGTGTGGTCATTCTTACTGTATATTCAGAGTGCCTTTGTGCACTTTAGCTTACTATGCTTTATTAAGCAAAACGCACAAAGCATATTGCTCTGTAAGAATGTCCACTCAGGGTCTGCACTAGCTGCTCTGGGCTATTTTCCCTTATGTAGACATGCCCATAAATATGGATAATGAGAAAATCCACAATTACAATAGACAGGATAACAAAAATCTAAGGAGATATAGACACTTAAACTTCAAAACATAATCTAAGCACTAACTGACAAGGGTTAGGAGGAAACTTTTCCGTAGGCAAGTTATTCCCTACTTGTCCGCTGCTGGGTTTCTTGCACCTTCCTCTGAAATATATGACACTGATCACTGTCAGACACAAGATACTAAAGCAGATGGAGCACTAGTCTGATTCAAAATGTCAGTTCCTATGTTATGTTTCTGTGACTGGGAGAATTGTTACCAGAGAAGCAACAGAACCGAGATCAAGACACACATTCTTAACTCCACTAACTAACCAGTAGCATCTCCATTAACCAGATTATCATACCCACTAAGCAGCCATCATTACTATTACAGTATCATTGAGCTTGAATCGATTTTTTTGAGAGAGATGTTCTGACTAGGCTTGTATTGATTCAAGTGGAGCGAAAGAGGTGCAGGATAAGTGTGAAGCATGCTAAAAAGCAAGTCAAGGATTGTTGTGTGAGGCTACACTAAGTATTGTTTCATCTAGATGATTCAGGACAACTGCCTGAGTATGAAAAAGAAATAGACACCTAAATCATGAGCCAAAAGAATCTGCTGCGCACCCCCTGGGGCCCATTCAAATGCCTGTAGCTATTAACTTGCTTTTTTTATGTTTTTCCCTTCCTATATTATATTGGAGATTGATGCTGAGTTTCAGTCCAAACTAGCAGCCCATGGGTCAGAGAGCAGCTTGCATAGAAATACCAAACAGTGACCAAAAAAAGAAAATGAACAAAGAAAAATTCAAATGTCAAGGCAGTATCTAGAATGGGGTGAATTATTTGTTGCAGAGAACTTATTCTTTGAATTTAGCCCTTTTTTCCTGACTGCCAATTATCCGCAAAAATACCACAATTTGTATGAATTTTATGTTATTCAAATATTGCTCCATATATACTTGGGTGGGACTACATTTCAGCTAGTAGATTGTTGATGAGCTGTTTATGGTGCTAATGTATCGGAATGTTCTATTTCACTATGCAATGTGTGCAATCACTTACCCACTTCACATGACATCACACCAGTGTTTCTGCTCCCTGACTGGATAATCTTAGGCTATGTCTACACTTGGAGCTAGGGGTGTGATTCCCAGCTTCCGTAGAGATACTTGCGCTAGCTCCCATCAAGTTAGCTTGCTAAATACAGTAGTATAGCTGTGGTATCATGGGCAATGGTAGCAGTGGCAAAGGCTAGCTCCGCTACCCCAAATATGTATCCATGGGGTCCAAGTGGAATTACGCTCAGGAGAGCTAACCTGCGCTACCACAGCTGAGAGCCACTGAACCAAACAGTAAATCATATATATAATGAAAACCACAGCAGGACTTATGACACTACCATCTTTAGCATGCGAGCTTGATAAGAGCTAGTGTGAGTATGGTCTGCATGAGCTGGGAATCACACTTCTAGCTCCAAGTGCAGACATACCCTACATTTTACAGCTAAGATGTGTTCCTGGGGGGAAAAAAACCAAAAACCAAAACAAACCAACAATGGGGCTTTGGTTTTCTTTGAGGCTGGCTTGAGGATAGGAAGAAAGGTAGAGTGTGACATTCCAGAGTGCAATCCAGACCAGTGCAGAGTTGTCACCTCCTGCTCTGCAGCCTGGGGTGCCTCAGCACATAGCTCCCAACCTGTGCTCATCACAAACAGCACACAGGTCACGCTCTGAGTGTCTGTGTATAGCCAGAGCCCTGGTACAGCAATTCTGACCCCAGCAGCCTGTCAGCAAACACCTGCTATGGTCTTTCTACCAGCAGTCTTGATTACTACATGCACGGTGACCTCAGCTCACTCACAGTCCCATATTTCCCCCCAGAAATGTGTGTTCTGCACTCTCCAGCCCTCTTTTGGATAGTCCAGATATATTAGGCCTGTTGCTCCCCTAAAGGGATCAAGATACAAAATTGACTGCTATCTTAAATGAATGTACCCAAACAATTCACAACACTGGATTAGTTTTAATTAAAGAATAAGATATGTTTATTTAACTATGAAGAGATAGGTCTTAAGTGAGTACAAGGCATTAAAGAGAAATAAAGATAAAATGCTTCATAGTACTAAACTTAAACTAAACTTGGTTCAAGGTGAAATTCTTACCGCAGGTTTTCAATAGCATTGCTCACCAACTTTCAGGTCTGGGTCTGCTGCCAAGGTCCAATGACTGGTTGTTGTTTTTTTGTAGTCTTAGATGAAAAAGAGAGATGGACAGGTAGACAACACTTGGTAGTTTAGTCACCCTGAGCGTGACCCTTAGTTAAAGTCAAGGAGACTTGGAGTCTGGTAGAGAAAGGAGGCTTCATGTTGTCTCTTTTCACTTCTGTATACTGAAATGCAGATTTTTGGTCTTCTTCCCCTTCTCACTGTCTGAGAACTCTGTTTACAGCTTATATGCAAAGTGATGTAAACACACATCCCTTTGTTTAAGACAGCCCTGCTTGACCAGATCTACCTAATCAGCGCTAAGTGATGTGAACATGTGTCTTTAACATCATACAGGGGGAATTCCATAACTTTATATATAATGTTGCTGCATACATTTCACCATGATATTATTGACCTGTGAATTATTAGTTTCAAGGCATATCTTTGTCCAAAGATTATTACAATAGTGTGTAGGGTGCAAATACAGAGGTACATTTGGTCACAGAGTTATACCAGGAAAGCAAGAAATAACCAGGCTTAGGGATATTTAAGTAATTGAAAATCTTTTCTGGTCACCTTTACCCAACGGTATTATAAGCTGGATATGCAATTGAAACCCCGATTCAAAAATACTTGTTTTTCTTTTCCTAGAGGAGAGAGCCATGTAAAGCCATGATTATAGACTAATTAACAGACTTCACATTCAATTTTCTTTTGTCACATTACAGCAGTGTTCCCCAACTTTTGAAAGCTGTACCAAATAAGAGCAATCATACCTCACTTCAAGCCCACCCTGTGTTGTTAAAGGCTTACCCATTGAAAGAGTCACAAGGAAATTAACATTTGTTCAATATGCCCTACTTCCTGAGACATATTGCAATTATCTAGTTCCATATATAAACTCAGATCCTAAATTCCTCGGAGTTCAGGGATTTTTTTAATTGTAACTATTTGGCTCTGGATCTGAACTTCACGAAAGTTCAGGGTGTTTTCATACTGGGTTTTACTTCGAGCCCATCCCTAATTCTTATAATATATATGCAATATCCTATTACCATTTGCTCTCAAACCCCTCCCAATGCCACACTGTATGATTATACACAATGGCATGGTCAGGTCTCAAGGTTGCATTGACTTGACTTCAAGATGGCTGCATTGCACGTAGTGGCCAAAGCTTGCTTCAACGGAGGTCAAAGGCAAAACTCCCAGAGAAGTCGATGGGAGTATGATCAGATCTATTGTAGTTATTTTAGGACACATTTATAAGTATCACCAGTTGACAATTGAAAGTATTATGCTACATATATGTGTAGCAAGGTTGAGCTAGTATTACTATGCATACAAATATTTAACTTTATTATTGCATCATTATAGTTTCTTGAGGAAACAGCCTGAAGTAGTGGGTCAGGTAGCTGTTACAAAGGTATCCTTGATTTTGCATGGGGGGTGGGGGTCATGAATTTTATTTTGTATAAACTATTTTCTTTGTGAATTAATGTAACATGCTAGCTATAGAACTTTGAATGCATCTATGTTTATTTGATAGAATATTGGTAATTTCATATTATCTATTTATGGAGTTATTTTTAATTTCCAGCTGCTTTGTGGTTGCACATTCCCTCTCCATCATTGCAAATAGCACAGTAAAAGCACCAAGTGCCAGGAAACACTGTCAGCCAGGGTAATTTTTACTTCCGTAACTAACTGCAGGGTTCTTTTTTTTATTTTTCAGATAAAATTAATGGACGTGTATTTTCCACTGGGGCTTTTATAAACAGTTGGTTTGGGGACTGCTAGACAGCCCTCACTAAATATTGTCTAGAAAGAGAAGGATTGTAGCATCTATGCAGCACAGCACATGTAAAGTGATTTTTGGAAGTCCCTCAGCTCCCTGAAGGTGAATCACAGATGGACATGCTGCTTTAGAAGATGTTAAGTCTCTATAAAAAATTAAGCACGCTGTTTTGCTCCATAGATATTTTCTTACCTTTTTGTTGTTGTCTAATTTGTATGGACAGAGACACTGGCTAGGGAACCAACAGAGCTACCCATCACTGGCAAGAGTGCTTCAAATAAATATTTAGGAACTGTGGTGTTACTGTCTCAGGACAACTGCACCTGTTTTCTTCAGGGCCAATAGTATTTTCAGGCTCTCAGCCATCACCTCTCTTGGGCAGAGACCTGTGTCTCACTTCCACCTGACTGGGGTTTTTAAGGCTGCACAGCTCCCTGGATTACCCTGCGAGATCACCAGAGTAACCTAGCCAGATTGCCTAAACAGGCTAAATTCTGCACTTGGATTTCTCTCCAAAGGCTATGACCAGTGTATTGTTTTCAGTTACAAATTACCACTCAGCTCCTTCTAAGCAAGCACTTTTATTCTTAAGCTAAAAGCATTGCAAAGAAAATATATTTAAACAGTAAAAGTTCCTATACGGATGCTAAAAGCTTACCAGAGGTCAGCCACCAGTCTCCTGGGGCCCTAGTGAGCTCATGTCCTTCAAACCCTTACACAAGAGTTGGGTCCCTCCCTTGGACAGAGGCTCCTGTCTATTTGCTAAATCAAAAGAAGGCCCTGAGTCAGTTTAAACTCAGGCTATTTATGCAGAGTCCTTTATTTGTCTGTTGGTGTCTGGAGAATCCAGTTTGAAATAGGATATGCAAGACTCTCTGGGTGGCAGTACTTCTCTGGAAGTGCTACAGCGTGAGTGCATTTGCCTAAACTCTGCCCACTTTTCTTAGTTTCTGGAGGTGCTGGGATTATCCTCTCCCATGGAATTACATACAACCCCTGGCCCACAATGATACATAATCTTCATACAGTAAGATCTCCCAAAGGTATTGCAGGAGATTGCCATATTCCTGGCATCACTGTCCGACATGTAATGGGAGCTCTTTGCTTACCTCACAGCTATAGTGACCAAATTAACATAGCACACTTGGATATTGGCCCTCTCCCCAACTCATCAATTCTGCCAGCTTTAGTTTGTTAAAATTGCAATGGCTTTTATGATCAAATGCATGTGCATACACTATACATATTTTGTAAACATATAATTAATGACAGGGGATTAAGAAATGTCCATTAGATTTTTATAAATCATCTATAAAAATGCACCTGCTAAGGTATATCATAATAAAGAAAAGTTCTGGCCAATATATGTACCAAACAATTGCCTTTATTGTTTATTAATACAACACTAGTTAGAAAGGAGTTGATGTTTGCTTTCTAATTTGGGGTGCAACATCCTTTTGTCAGGAAAAGAAAGTCTGTCCATAAATGTTTAACTGATAATTTAACACAGTGTGATACTTTTCCCCTGGGTCTTTTATCTGGGTACAACACGATGGCCATTTGAAATCAGATCAAATTGCATCTTGGTATACAAGCTGTCAGCCCAGATTCATATCCTTTCTAATAAGGATAAAAAAATGCTCAGTTTGTTTGGCTTTTTCTTTTATGGTTGAGTTTTAAATACTCCATTTGGACTTGGGTTTGAATGTTTTCTTTCCCCTTAAGCTTTTCTCCAAAATGGTTTAGATTTAACAGCAGCAACACAACATGTTAATATATGCAGTTTGCCTGCTGTTCATAGAGTCACTTAAATGTAAACTGCAAAGGTTTTGTAAGACACAAACTTACAAATCAGTTACAGAATATTAACACTCAGGATCTTCATCTGGTATAAACTGGCATCTACACCAGCTAAGGATCTTTCCTATATGTATATACTTAGCATGGAAAAACATATATTTTAGAACAAAATATTTGAAAATCAGTTCTTTGTTTTCTTGCCAGTTCTTGGGTGTAATATGGGAAGGAGAGAAGGTGAAGAATGGGATGGAGCTGGACCATGTAGGGACTTTGGGGAAAAAACCTGAAAGGTAATAAGCATTTCCAAATCTGTGAGTCTCTCAATTCCCTCAAATACCATAGGTAGGGCTTAGCACTTCTTCTCTTTAGATGTTAGGAATGGAAAGACGGTGAACGGTCTGGGATGCAGACACACCTCTTTGGTGGACTGGTAAAAGGAGGATAGTCATAGTGGAAGATAGAAGAGATAGTAACAGAGGAACTTGTTTTCATGGCAGAATTGGGTGAAGGAAGGAGGTGGGAGCAGAAAATGAGGCATGAACATGCCTTAAGATTTTACCTTGGGGGAGGTAAAGATTAGAAGTCAAACACATGCAGAAGTTAAATATTTTTCTAGGAACCTTTTCCCCATTGCAAACCATCAACTGAGGAAATGGAATGCTGCTATAAACAGCTGTAGATAGTGTCTCCATTGCAATCACTCTCCAATTGCAGCTACAAAATATACAATCATATACCAGCTGCAATAAATCAACAAATATTACAATATGCACACTGTATTTGTGAAAGGAAACAATTGCTGTAAAATACACGTTAGGAGGTCCGCAGAATTACTCAAATAGCAGAGCATGCATACCAAAGGAGAATAAAAGAACAGTATTTTGCAATGGCATCCATTATTATGGAAGTGACAAAAAGAGGCACATAGTTAAATCAGCAAACAGGCCTTTCCAACAACAATAGGACAGTCTTTGTCCACAAACCAGCCAGCCCTAATTAAAAACAAAGAAAAAGAAAAGAGCTGCAGTAGAGTCTCTCCACGCTCCCTCCCTGCCATTATATTTGTTATAAGGAAGTTTGCAGAAAGTTATAGTGTTCATTAAGAAATGTGCCTTTCAAACATCTACAAATTCTAGCCTCAAGTGTGCTGACTGCATGCTTGTCTATTTTAATGTTCTAGAAGAACAAATTTCCGAAGAAAATGCAAACAACTTTAACAGCAGGTGGCTGAAGCATAGCCTTCAGAGAGCTGTTACGTACCATTTTTGTCTGTGACATAAAACATGGTTGCAAGCTATGTTATCTGCATTTATTGATTCAGTGAAAGAAGTCACCTTATGTTTAATTCAAATTGTAGTCCTGGCATGGACAGGCTTAGAACAATCAAGTTTTACAAATCCATTTGTTTAAGTGATTCTTTTGTTGGCTGTTCACTCTGTTCTCTAAACTGTTTTTATATTCTCTCTCTCTCTCTCCCCCTCCACAATGAGGCTTACTGAAGGAATTAAGGAATGAAACAGACCTGTGAAAAGGTATCAATCTCCATAGGAAAGGACCACATACAGTACCATGCATAATCGTGGATCAATAGCAGATCAAGCAATCTACATGGAAGAAAACTCAAATGGCAAGGATATCCTTCCTATCAGCTACCTCCACGTTTATTACATACTTCATGACGTAAGTGTAATCGATAACTCAGTGATATGGTTGTGCTGAACTACCTGACCATAATGCAGGAAACCAAAAAACCAGTCTACTTGCCGGTTTGTGCTAGCAGAGGCATCTGTATTTCCATTTGTAGGGCGCGGAAGATTATTGTAATGCAAGAACAGCATAGGTAACAAGACTAGGCCCTAAGATCAAAAGTGGGCCTTATGAGCAAGAGTAGGCCTCCCGAGGTAGGCTAGGCCTCATAACCTAAACATAAACTCGGGATAAAAGCAGAAGTAGGCTAACTGCAGAACCATTTTAAACCAGCTAAGGGCTATCTAAGCAGTAAACAAGTAAATGCAGCTTATAGTGAATTGGTCCCTAACTAACTGCCAATAGAAAAAAAAATAACAAGTGTTAAAAACCAATCCCCAAGTGGATTGAGAGGTAGCCAATAAGCTTATTGCTAAAATGGGGGAAAGGGGTATATTGGAACCCCCACGTGCCGCCCTGCCACAAAGCTCTCCATAGATCCGTGAAGGTACTGGTGGGTGCTACATGGCAGGTTCGTTCCCTGGTCGCAACTCGCTTATAGGAAGGCCGATGGGCTTCCTGTTCCTTATTGTAGTAAGCACCTGATTTATATTCTCAGCAGCTAAGTGTTGTAATAATAGCCTAAAATTTGTAACTTTCACAGTTTGTATGGCTTTAATAAACGAACAGTGTAAGGCACTTACTTGTCTGGCTGCTCTTTTCTCGCTACTGAAATCTCAAACCACGAACCCTCTGTCTCTGTGGCGCACACCATTCCACCGTACCTTCATAAAAAATGTAGAACCAGCACTTACTACTGAAAGTTAAAGCCAGGCATCAAGGAGAGTATTGCCATCTTAACAAGGCACCTTTATCAAATTGTTTATTTAGAGTTATATTACATCCTAACAATAAGAACTTCCTTCTCCTTGCATAGGAGGAATAGTAAGGGACTGCTTACATTTTCAAGTTCCTTTCTCTTTGTTTAGATGGGGCACCGTGGCACCTGAGTGCCTCCCACCACTTAAAAGCAAATACATCAGCAAAATGCAAAACCACTTTCCCTACAGCTTGGTGGTTCATTCATCATCCCTAAATCCCTGTTCACTGCAAGGTGATGACCATCAGTCAAACGGCTGAGTGGACAGGCACATTGTACCTCATGCCATGCTCTGACAATTGCCAAGCTCGAACTATGGTGAGTCACCGTATAGGGCTAGTTTTACAACAGAGACCATTCTGAGGATTTCATGCCACTGGTTCCAGAAAGATCTATTGTGAAAACTGAAAGGAGAAATTTTGCTGATCTCAGCTCCTGTGATAGGACCCCAGAGTTATGGAAAAGATTATCAAACAGTGATGCCTTATGGTAGGCACCTAAGCTAGGTATTTAGATACATAAACAAAGGTGGACAGGTTTTCAAAGGTACTGATCTCCCAAAGCGAACACTGATTTCACTAGGAGTTACTCAGCACCTATGAAAATCAGGACCACTTATTTAAACTCCTCAATAAGGACATACGTGCCTAAGTTTAGACGCACAACTTTGACAATTTTGGCATAAATGTAGAGGTATTGGAAAGGTTCTTTTGTCTCCGTGTGGAACAAAAACAAAAAACACCTTTCAATTTTCTTTCATGAAAAATATTCTGTGATGGTTCTCTTTCTCTCTCATTTTGACAAGAAATCCCATCCTGAACCTGAGAAAACTTTCTGATGAAATTTTCGTCAAACCGTATAGGTTTCCGCAAAACATTATGGTTTCACAAAATGGCATTTTTCAATAGAAAATGGTTGTGTCAAGTTTTTCAGTATGATATTTTTAAAATGTTCAAACAGCATTCCATAGTTATGCCAACATTTTATTCACCCTGACTCCCTTACGCTGGTTATCCAGATCATGGAAAGGAAGAAGCTTCCTTTTGCAAGTGGGTAAGATGAGATGGAGAGTGGGCACAGCCTGGGCTCCTCCCACCAAAAGCACCCGCTGGCACAGGGATGCTGGAATGCTGGAAGGCCTTATGGTCTGCTCTAGAGGCAGCACTGTTGTATGCTGTCCCTTTTTCAGGGCTCATGGAACAGTCCCAATTGAGGCCTAAAGCAGTTAACATTTTCCTTATGATTACATACAGGAAAATCTAATGTACACCAATATTCCAAAACCCACAAAGTGATTAACAGAGCAACTCCATTGTCATCTCCTACTTGAGAAGAGAGTGTCTCACTGATTCTTTCTTTGTTTTCCCCAGTACCAAGAGGTTGAAGGCTATATGGCAATAGAATGGACTAAGCTGTTTGCTGAGCGGTATACATACCTCAGAACTAAATCCATCATGGTGTTTCATGGTTTAATACTTGCCAAAAAAAAATTAGAATCAAGGATTTGTGATTGATCGTCTAGTAACCTAATACTGAGTTACTACAGTGAAGGCAATACTTTAGGTATCTAGAAAAAAGGTAGCAACTGTGTAGTGACATTTAGCAATACAAAAATAAGGCAACCATTTGGGGCTATTTTTCCCCACAGATGGAAGCTGTGCAAATGCAAGAGAGGTGTGTCTCACATAAATCAAATTCAATCATCTGACAATAAAAACTAGAGCCAAAGACAACATAGATTTTGTACTTCTTTACAGACCACCACAGACAAAAGGATTCATAAAGGAGCTCACTGACACCTTGTTGGCAATGGTGATGATATACCCCAGACTTGTTATCCTTGGAGATTTCAACAATCATATTGAAAAAGCTACAGATGCAAAAACTGAAACACTCACCTCCTCACTTGCCTCGCTAGGATTTTCAAAGGTCATCTCTAGTCCACACAGCCAGTCACATCTTAAACCCTGATCTGTGACCTAGATATCAAGATAGAGAACATTACTACCCAACCAGTGTTTTGGACAGACCCTCATTCATAAACGCAGTGGTCCGAGTGGGGTCCAGCACCCAGGGGTGACCATGAAGACTCAAACGCCATCAAATTCCAAAGCCTGCTGAAGAACAACAGTGCCTCGCCCACAGGATGAGAAGTCATGGACCTGGTGAATTACCACCTGGTGAATTACTACACTGGTCTCAACCACTGACACACTGGCCTCCAAATGGCCCCTTCCTCCCTATCACCTACACAGATCTCCTTGATCATGGTTCTGCTCCTCCTGCAACCACCAACCAACAGCCCACCTCCATTCCCAGAGTTCAGTACATTCATTCATCAGCAAGTTCTGGATACCATGAGAAGTCCCAACCCCAGACTTGTGAATCCAACGTATACCCTTCCTGGCTCACACAAGAGAGTCAAGAATGACTGGTGCCACTCCATGACTGAAAAAGGCACTGCCTCATTCAGTGAAGGAAACTTCCCTTCCTCCTTCAATCATGCAATCATCTGACTAACGCTGAAGAAACCCATCCTGGTTATTTTGGTCCTAGCCAACTATCACCCAATGTAAAACTCCTCATTCCTGAGTAAACCTCATTGCAAAAGGCTAACTACAAACTCATCCAACTGAAGCCAGCCTTGTAGACCTGGCACAATGTGGTCACGGAACTGAAACTGCTTTAGTGGCGCTGATGAATGATTTCTTCCTCTCAATGTCTGCATTCTCATTCTCGTGGACCCTTCTGCAGCATTTGATGCTATTAAGTATGAGATATTGCTGTCTCACCTGAGAGAGGTGGCAGGAGTCCAGGATAATGTGACAAAATGGTTTGAGTCCTTCCTGATGAAACACATGCAAAGGGTAGTGATGGGAATCTGCACTTCCACCACTAGACCCCTCAGTTGTGAGGTGCCACAAGGATCAATTCTCTCTCTGGTTCTCTTCAATATCTACATGCAACCACTGGGTAAACTAATCAGACAATCTGAACTCAAGAGCCAGCAGTATGTAGATGAGACACAGCTCTACCGACCCTTCACTACATATAATCACACCACCACCACCAAGATTGCTCAGTGCAAGGTTTAGGATCAGCTAATGGATAAATAACAGCTGGTTGAAGCTGAAGCCAAACAAAACAGAAGGGGCGCTGGTGGGCGGAGGAAAACATATGAGGAGTTAGCAGCCATGGAGCTATCTCCTTTGACAGAATGTTCACAATTGATCAATTTAGTCCATAGTCTAAGAGTACTCCTCACTGATGCTGAGCTCTTACATTGCAATGGCTGTGAGTAATGGTTTCTACCATCTGCAGCTGGGTAGGAGACTCTCTCTTCTCAGTTATTCATGCCTTCATTACCACTTTGCTGTAATCCAGCTATGTGATAAACCTGGGCATGAAACTAGCACTTAGGAAACTCCAACTGGCACAAAACACTGCAGAGAGTCCTCAGCAACACGGGCTACCATAAGCCCATCACACCTCTACACTGGACTCTCTACCCTGGCTTGCCATAGAGTTTTTCATCAAATTCAAGGTCTCAGTCCTTATCTTTATCAATTCAAAGCACACCATGGCCTGGGCCCAACATTCCTAAAAGACCATTTAAAGCTTTGGGATGAAGATTGTGGTCGACAGCTTTACTCCTCTGCTACAATGGAACTCTCCACAGTAAGAGTAAAGCTAGTCTGTGCAGGAGATGGAACATTCTCCAGAGGAAGTCCGAGATTGTGGAATGAACTCCCCCAGGAACTAAGGACCAACACAAAACACCACTTTCCACTTCAAGTGCCAAGCTCATTTCTTTGACCTTGCCTTCTCTAGCATAAACACAAGTAACAGGTATATTTATAGTAAAAAAAAACCAGATAAAAAACTTATAAAAATAAGACACTCCATTGCACACACTTCTTCCTCTGGTGAGAGGTTGAGAGACCAAACAACAAGTGACAAATGTGTGGTCATATTGCACAATGTACTGCTGGAAGGTGCTCAGATACTATGGTGATAAGCATGGCATCAAAACGTATGTAGAATAGAATAGCAGTTGAGTTTGTTGTGCAAACAAAGCTCACACATTTGAAGCTGAACATGTAACAATATAATTTCTACATGCATTTCAATATGCAATGCAGCTTCACACATACAAAAATATTTTTCACCTGGCACTTCAAATATTAATATATATATATATTAAAAGGAAATGCTGGCTTCAGCATCAAGATTATTACTTACCAGTTCTACACAAGTATTGCAAGGTATTTAATATTCTCCAAGGTGGGCAAAATGGATATCAGCTATATGCTACAGCCAAAGGATGGTAATTTCTAACTGTATAATATTACACTTCAGTGTCACTGTGGGGTATGAGGAACTTAGGCCAGAGCAGGTGTGTTACCAAGTTTGCCAAAAGGACAAAGCAATGGGTTTTTTCTTAGGTCACATAACCTCTTGCAAAGAGTAGGTGAAAATATCAACTTGAAGCAGTGTGAAGCATTTTGATGATTACACATTCCACTTTATTGTGTGTGCAGTACTACATTATTACTGATACACTGCATGGCAAAAATTAGGAGCCTTTGGGGTTTGATCTCACTTTGTATTACTAAGACCTTTTCTAGCATACACAGTTAAAATAGCAGGATTCTGAAACCTTGTAAAACATAATGAAATATCAGGCATGCTCTGTATTAGATACAATACTGAGTGCTGAGATCCTGCATTTGATTCTAAGCAAACTTTCTAGATTTTATTTTTGGAGAGAGAACTGTGGAATATTTAAACCTGCTTCTGTGGCTGTGAGGGGAAAAAAGCAGAATATGAAGAAGCAAGGTGTGTGGAATTCTTCATAAACTGTAGCTCTTGGAAATTCAATACAAATAGTAGTAATTTCAAAAAATAGCCCAGCGATAAAAATGATTGATCATTTCATCAGTTCTAAAGTATAAAGTAAGTAAGTAACCGTGACAGTGTTTTAATTAGGATGTTTTAACAATTTTTCTAGATATGCCTTAAAAAGTCTCTGTTTTCTTTCTGATTATCAGTGATCACAAGAACACTAATAGCGTGATCCAAATATCTTACTTCATTCGCAAATGTAGGGATGCTGTGCACTTAGAAAACATCCAACGACTTTATATAGGAAATTCAACATGCATATGATCTTATTGCTGACAAGCATATAGAATAAAAAAAAGTAGAGAAAAAGACAAAGGCTCTATGGGTAAAACTCATTATTCAAAAGCACTTAAGAAATTTAGGAGCCTAAGTTCATTTTGAAAATGGGAATTAGGCACCTCTGAAATTTTTATTCTCTATCTAATATATTATAGGGTTGATTCCCATCAACTTGCACCTTGATAGTTTTAGACACTACTTAAAAAAGGTGTGTAAAAACTTTAAAACATACCACCAATAGTGGAAAATATGGGACTATACAGTTCAGGTCACTTCAATAATCCTAACTTTGATCGCAAGCCACCATATACCACTGAAGTCCCACTTCAGACATACGTAAGTCTTAATATATAGCTTCTTTGTTTCTAAGACCTGAACAAGGGCAGTGGGAAGAAATGACTTTTAATAGAGGAGGACAAAACTCAGGATTTCCAGTTCATGGGAAATTTTTAGATTTAACAAAATTAGGATTTGGTACAATTTTTTTTTTAAATTCTTTGCAAACTGGAAATTCTGGAAAAAAAATAATTTTGGAAAAAACAACATATGAAAACCTGCCTGCAATTCATCAAAATGATGTTTTCAGGTAACATTTCAGATCTGAGGAATCAGCATTTTCTGATTTCTAAGCAGCTTTACTTTTTAATACCTTAAGTTCCATAATACTCCTCATGACAGCTCCTCTCTGCTGATTTGTGGAAGCAGGAACCCTTGTCAAATGACCCACTGTAGCCAGGGGACAAAATAAAAATGAATTAGGAGCATCTACACTAAGTTGTTCTGAAGTAAAGCTGTTCAAGGGGGTATGATAGGGCAATCTTTAGGGAAATGACTAAGAAGAGAGAATGTGATTCCTTATTTCTGAACCCTCCTAGAAACCCAGCCTCTTTTCTCCCAAAGTTTTCCAGAAAAGTTCTACCATAATCTAATGACATGCATATGAAATATCAGAAGAGGTAGTTCACACAAAATTGAAGTACCTTTGCAAACCTATCTGATCGGATGCTCCTACTGCAAGGCCCAATATTCTCTTTCCCCTGCATTCCCCAACCTGCCCCCATATCCTGTGCCATGCTAGCTGGGGAGGACACTCAGTAATGTGTCCAGAACTGGGGTGAGTGACTTGTGGAGAGTGTTAGGACAATAGTTAATTGAGTTTTCCTTTTAGGAAGAATGGGAAACCCATGCTGGGCCCTAGCCAAGGTTATGATAAAGGGAAAGATAACCTCATCTGATAGGGGACTCAAATTATCAACAACCCAGAAGTCAGTGTGATATAGTTCATGTTCCCCACTTTACCTCACTGCAGAATCAAACTATCATTGATGAGGTTTTCATGATCAGGAAGAAAAAAAAGAGTGAAACTGGCTCTTCATTTGACAGATTGGGAATGAAATATCAGGCAGATGGTTCTTTTCGTGGTGGCAGGATCAAAATCGGGGTCACACTGAGAGGACTGTTTAAAACTGAACTATAATGGGAACTTGCATGTCTCAATAACAACAATGTAAACAATATAGGATACACCATACGAAAAAAACCAAACTACTATCAGCAATAGAACATCAAAGCCGCAGAGTTAAATAATCAAGTGTCAGGGAGAGGAACCCCTTTGCCTACTTCTCCATTTGCATAGCATGGAGCATGCCTGAATTCAGAATAGTTTTTTCTGTGAGGAAATTGCTCATGATTTGATCTACTGCCAACTAAGTGGAAACTTCTTTGGTGGAATCTTAAGTGGAATCTTCATTAAGAAATCCTTAAGAAATGAGATGTCAAATTGGTCCTTTGATGGACAATTTTTTTATATAATCAAAGGGACTCTTGGAAAACATGCTAAGAATTTGTGGTATACTTTCAGTTCTTGTTCTTTGGGGGAAAAAGCAGATGGCAGAAAAGAACTTGCACAAAGCAGCATTCAGTCACTGCTGCTGCTGCAGAGGGAGATTGGATCTATTTCTAAGTAATGGTCATCACCTACTCGTTTGCACAGAAATGCAACTGCCAATTAAAACTGTTCTACAGCAACACCAAGTCCCATTTACTATATCATATTTTGTATAAAAGAGTACATTAAGAGAATGTTGAGGGTGTGTGTTTAAGGATTCAGATATTAGGATTTGACTAATTTGGAGTTGCCATCACAATCTCAACATTGCCTCTTTGGGTTTACGCATTATGATAGCATTTTTACTTACGTGATTGTGCACTATTTTGTAGATACTAAAATCTAAGATCACACTTCTCCTTACATGATCTGCGGGCGCCTTTGTGGAACTCTGTGCATCTTACACATTCTTGTTTGGAGAGTAAATGAATTTAAGATGTTTCTGGTGTACTCGTGAACACACCACCAGTCAGCCAGCCAGATCATAATTCTGAAACTAGAGCTTTGAGGTAGAGGCTGGTGCCCCTCACAAACTGCACAAGAGCCTTTGTCCTAGCCTTACAAAATGACCAAAGACAAGGCCAGGGAATTCTGCCAGTTTCTCAAGATGTAGAGGGACCTTGTGTCAGTTCCAGTGCTGGATGGTCAGCCAGTTATGGTAAGCTAACTTTGTTGAGCACATACACATAGAGCGGACTTGCTTGAATGTGCACTTAAGGGAGGAGGAGGGAATCAATAGCACAGGATCATAAGTCAGTTTTAGACCATTCAAACTAGCCAAATCAAAACCAATTTCCTTCCTCTTCCCCTCAACAAGGGTGTTCCTCCATGAGAAATTTCGATTTTCAAAATATAGTCATTTCAGCCGACTGGTAAAAAGGAGGCCATAACTATTTTTAATTTAGGTAAAGTGTATTTCCCCCACCCTTCATTCTCCTCAAACTGTTTTTGCTCAAACTTTAGAAACAAATTAACGTTCAGACAGAGACCAAATGTCTGTCAGAAAGGTAATAGTTTCAGAAAGTTGTGAATGACTGAAAACTGGGGGCTAGGAAATTGTTATTCAAAAGCTAACTCTAGCACCCTGCTGTACTCACTGTAAAATGGGGCTTAATGTTAATACTTTGCTCTCATAAGTGTTTTTTCATCTGCAGGCCTCAGAGCACTGACAAGAGTTAGTACAAAGAATAGTCCATGACTAAGTCTGCAGATCTGAGGCAACTTTTCTGAGAAAAAAAAATTCAGTCAAATAAATAACACGTGTGTCTCATAGGTGTCTGTGTTGATTTCAGTCACACACACCATATGTGATGTTGGACAAGCCATTTGCCTCATTTTGCCCATCTGTAACAGGAAAGTCATGCTATTTGCCTGCCTGCTATCTGGCATTCATTAAATAAGGGTTGTGCAATAAAAAGAATTATTAAGGAGAGCGGAAGAAGTGGGAACAGTACTTAGGACTTCGAAGTGTCCATCTCTGGGCACCCCTGCCTTTGCTAAGCAAGCAATTTGGTGAGGAATGCACAAGCAGGATCTTTTTTCATCAGATCCTGTGTTTTCCTGAAATATTTAGTATGTGTTCCTGGTTAGTTCAGAGTAATTCAGAGAATTAAGGAGTTTAAGATGGGATTTTAAAATAAACAAAAGTTGGGCACCGAAATCCCTTAGGCTCCTTTGGAAAGCCTCCTAGACTTAGTGAGTAGCTAATTTAGTATGTAATGTATAGGAATCAGATAGTACTCCTTTAAATAGTTTGGAAGCCCTCTCCCTCTCTTCTATTGCTGAAGCCAACACAAACTAATAGAGCAGCAGTGTGTGCGCATGCACATTCACACACACTTCCTTCTAAATAATAGTGTTTACTAACGATATTCAAGGACTGCTTATACCTAAGTATAAAGCTATCTCTATATCTAAATAGCTATAGATCTTGATAGATATACATATATAGTCAGACCTTGAATATAGTTAGCAAACAGTTATTCGGAGCCCAACTTTGTTACTGTGGTTTCCTCATATTCTTAATGTTCTGTAGAGAGAAAAGACATTATAGCTGGTTTAACATACATGTCCTATATAGCTTTCCATTAAGTATGGACAAGGGCTCAGTCTTTCCAGGTGCTCAGTACCCTCCTACTGACTTCTGTGGGAGCTTAGGCTGCCCCAGAGCTTTCGGGATTGAACACTCAACACACTTAACAAAACAATCTGCTATGCAGGCCCAAAACTTGATTTCCTCAACAGCAGGGCTGTTTAAAAAAAGTCTCAAAAAAGAGATAGAAAAATGGTCTATTTTTCCTCTTATTCAAAAATCAGCCAAATTGTTTTCACTCAAACTTAAAAAAATTAAAATAACCTTCGTGCAGAAAGAGGAGGGAAAAATCTCAGATTGCAAGAGCAATGTTCTAGAAATTTGTGGGCACCTTTAATGGAAACCATTATGAAACCTTACCTAGAGTAGTTGGGCCTGGCACTCACTTACAGTATACAGTACCAAATTTTTTCATCATGTAGATCTGTGAAGCCTTACTGAGCACAACAGGAGCTTTGTCCATGTGCCTTCTAAGATAATTTAGACTCAATGTGTTTATTTTTTTATTTCAACTTTTTTCCCATACAAAAAGAGGAGAAATCAAGGTGAATACAGTGACAGATGCATGTATATTTTTTTAGTATAGGAAGAGATTACTATGCTCCAACAGATACTTAAAAAAACCTAGCAAAATGTGTGTAAGATAACTGTCTATCCAGCTCAAAATAGCCATCTTTAATGTTAGAGCAGATTCTCCAAACAAAAGTAGTAACATAGATGTGTCCTGGCCTCTCTTCCACTTAATGGAACATCATGGAGAATTCACTACACACATATTGTTGGAGTAAATTGGATTGCACATTTATAATGTTCTCTCACAATGCATCAAAGACATTATTAAAACATGTGAGTTCAGCAACTGACTCTGAAATATAAAAGTAGTTAAATGACTGCAGAGCTGGAGTTAAAATGGATGTTACACAAAAGTTGAAGGGTTGACCCACTCTTGAAAGGTGACTTGCTTTGCCAATTATCCATCAAACTTTGTGTGGGTGTTTGGTACATTTATGAAATATAAAAATCATTCATTTTAATTCAACAGAGAGCAAGAATTTTTAGTCACAGTGAGCTTGTCTCATTATCCAATTCTGCTGTTTTATAGAGACAGCACAGCCCTTTTTAACATTTCGCCTCTCATAGCCTTTAGGAAGGAATGATGTTTTCACCTGCCCATGTTCTCTAAAACCTCAGTAAAAATGTGTCCGTTTATAACAGATGTGAAAGTGCACACTTGGATGAATATATTATTGGCTCAGAACAACCATCACTCCCCTCCCAATTACATTTTCACCTACTCATGTGGTGTGCACCTGTAGCTTGTTGGCAGGGTACTTGACTGCACCACAAAAGATTCCTTGGGCGAAAACTAAGCTTATGTATTCCTGCCTGCAAGCTGCTTTGATTTCCCTTGGACAAGCTAAAATAACCATTATTTGTTGTTATAATTATATTACAAGTATGCATATAAACAGCTGGTGACCATGTTAAAAGTGGGTTAAATACATTTTAGGTTTACAGTCATGAAAAGAGGCTGATCTGTTCTCTGCAGCTGGTGAAGAAGGCATTAGCTCAATTGTTGTCATGGCTACTTATGCGAGCATGGATTGAGTTTAAGATTCTGGTTTTAAAAGAGTAGTTGTGATTTTAAAAATTAAGTGAAAAAAAATCAAGAATGTGGAAATTTTCCCTTTGTACATTTTCTCCATAGAGCAGCTATCAGTATTTGATGGGTACTGAAGGCAGACATGGATTCAAGCCAGAAGCCTGGATCACACACCCCTGAAGGTTGGGTTAGACACAGATCTGACTTACGGGACTTCAGCCCAACTCTAATGAACACAAATACTGATATAATCATTCTAAAAGGAAGAAATAGGGTGCTGAAACTAGAGAATGGAGCAGGCGATGGCCTCTGGAACAGGTGATGGGATGCAGGGAGGAACCAAAGAAGAAGCAGAAGGGAGTACATGGACAATCTTTGATTCTAGGGCCATGTAACAGCAGAAAGCCAGGTTAATAGAATGGGATAGCTAGATATAGGGAATGGATAAAACAGAATCTGTTTAGGTCAAAACCACATTGGAGGAAAAACAGTAACAGAGGATCCTCTGTAATAGTGCTTGTCGTCTGCTACAGACCCCCAGAATCCAAAACAGATATGGATAAAGACCTCTTTAATATTTTTAATGAAATAAATATTATGGGAATTGTGTGATTATGGTAGACTATTTTCCCAGGTTTAGATTAGAGTACAGGTGCTACTAATAATGATAGGCCCAGGTATTCCTGGATGAGATAGCTGAGAGATTCCTTCACCAAATAGTTACTGAACCAACAAGAAGTGACACCCCCACTGGACCGTGCCACCAGCCTATACTACGCAATAATTAAAGTGGAGAAAATAACCCAAATATACATAACTTCCAAGGATGAGTTTGAACACTTGAAGAGGAAAGAATTCAAATATTGAAGTGTTAGGTTCAACCTTCTTATCACTCAGAACAACATGACTTAGTGTAGGGCAACAGGGAAGATGGCAGACAGCCAAAATGCCCAGTCGGTGGTGTAATCTACAGAGGAACATTTGAAAGGGACACAAATATACAGCAGAAAGCATCTCACAGTTTGCTTGCTTAACTCAAAACTGTCCCAAATATTGTAGTGTGCTTGCAGCCCTTTTTATTTGCACAAGCTGAGCAGTTTGGGGAACCCATGTTGTGTCCAGGACTTTGAAATCATCTAAAGTGAGAAGCACACAACCCAACAGTGAGATAAAAGAGTGTCCTCAATATGTGGAAGTCTTCTTAAGTCAGGGCATATGAAAAACAGGACACACTAATAAAATCTGTCCCTCATAGCACACACACTGAACTTGTCTCATTATCAGAATAAATAAATCAAGGGGAGAAGGCAGACCCACAAGTCAGCTTCGCACAAACACATTCATTCTGATGGGGAATTGACAAAAGCACCACATACGGAGAGTCACGCAATGGGCATTAATGCAAAGGGCTGAATGTCTCATTATGGTGGCTTCCACTGTTCTTCCTCAGCCCTTTGTATGGTCCGTTTTGTCTTTTTCTTAACCTCAGATGCACTCAAAGCCTAGTGCTGACTGGAACAAAGAGTTTTGTATCACTTTCTCACCTTCATATAGGAGAAAAAGTTTTTTTTCCAGATATTTGCCAGTTTGGATTTCTATATAGCAGACAATGAGTTTTTTGTTAAGCATACTTGGAACAAAAATCCTAACAATGGGATTGGTCCATTATGAGATGGAAATGGTAGGATTGTGGATAAAATGCAGAAAAGGAAGGTGTTCATTAAATACTTCTGTTATGTATTTGGGAAAAACAGATGATATAATCATATCATGAGTATGATGAAATATTTTCCATTCCGACAGGAACTCAGGATGATGTTTAAAAGGTCTAACTTTAGTAGCTACTGTTTAAAGTAGCAGGTCTGGATAACTTGAAACAAAGAGTTTTAAAAGAGCCAATCAAGGGACTGTTGATGTTGACTTTCAATTGTTTCATGAAATGCTGGGAAAGTTCCAGAAGACTGGAACAAAGCTAATGTTGTGCCAATATATTAAAAGTACAAAGGATGACCTAGGTAATTACAGGCTGTTAGCCTAATATTGATCCCAGGCAAAATAATGAAGCAGCTGATATGGGACTCTTTTAAAGTAGGGTATTATAATTAATACCAATCAACATGAGTTTATGGGAAAATAGATCTCTAACTTGATATCTTTTTTGATGGAATTACAAGTTTGTTTGATAGTGTTGATGGTCACAGTGTTGATGTAATAGATTTCTGGAAGGCATTTGACTTGGTGCCACACAACATTTTCATTTAAAAAAGTGAATAGAAAATTAACATGACAAATAGATTACAAACTGGCTGACAGGTATCAAAATGTAACTGTAAGTGAGGAATCATCACTGAGCTGATACGTTTCCTCTGGGGTCCTGCAGGGATCAGTTTTTGACCTTACACCATAAACAATTTTATCAATGACTGGGAAGAGAACATAAAATCATCACTGATTAAGTTTGCAGATGAGAAAATAATTGGGGAAGTAGTAATAATGAAGAGGACAGGACACTGATACAGAGCAACTTAGACTGGTAAAGATGGGTTCAAGCAAGCTGAGCATTTTAATACAGCTTTAATATATAAAGTTATAAATCTATGAACAAAGAATACAGGACATGATTACAGAATGAAGGACCCTCTCCTGGGAAGCAGTGACACTGAAAAAGAGTTGGGGGTCCTGGTGGATAATCAGCTGAATATGAGCTCCCAGTGTGATGCTGTGGCCACAATGACTAATGAGATCCTTGGATATATAAACAGGGGAATATCAAGTAGGAGTACAGATGTTATATTATTTGGCACTGGTGTGGCTAATGCTAGTATTCTGTGTTCAGTTCTGGAATGCACTC
Organism: Emydura macquarii macquarii; assembly: GCF_026122565.2. Classification (NCBI taxonomy): domain Eukaryota; kingdom Metazoa; phylum Chordata; order Testudines; family Chelidae; genus Emydura; species Emydura macquarii. The sequence goes on from NW_027132962.1 coordinate 1,681,099, forward strand.
TACAAGAAGGATGTTGATAAATTGGAGATGGTTCAGAGAAAAGCCATAATTTGGGACAATTTACCATGGATTGTGGTGGATTCTCCATCACTAGCAATTCTTAATTCAAGATTGGATTTTTTTCTAAAAGATATTAATTCAGGGAAGTCCGATGACCCATGTTATTCTGGAGATCAGACTAGATGATCATTGTGATTCCTTCGCATTTTATAATCTATTAATCTTCCATAAATTTCTGAAAACACCATGCTTCTACAAACAATTTTTTTTCACATTTAACATGCAGGCTTTATAGAATCATTTCTACTGTATTTTAATTTGTTTGATCTTCAGAAATGATTCGTTGGTAGCAGGTTGTATTGGCTGAGTAATTTACTGCAGTATCACCTTCTCTGTCATACAGCTCCCACTAAGGCTAGAAGTAGCCACAGCTGTCTCCTAGGCCAGTGTTTCTCAATGGGTGGTTCGTGGACCAGCACTGGTTCCTGAGATCTCCCTGACCCAGTTTAGGAAGGTAGCAAGCTGGTCCCTCGTATCAAAAAGGTTGAGAAGCACTATGCTAGCCTACATCTACACTACAAGCTACGGTGTGATTCCCCTGCTTGTGTTCACATACTCGTACTAGCTCTCATTGATTTTGTTCAAGTATAAATAGCAGTGTAGCCATGGTAGTACGGGTAGCAACAGCACTGCTTAACTGCGCCTTCTACGTACCCACTGGTTTCAGGTGGGTTTGTACTCAGCATGGATAAGCCATGCCTCCCCTGCTGCTATCCATATTACTGTGGATACACTGCTATTTATACTTGTGTTAGCTCAATAAGAGCTAGCACGAGTATGTTTGTTTATGTGAACCCAGGCAATGCACCCATAGCATGTAGTGTAGACATAGCCCTAGAAGAAAGGAACAGTCAGTGGCCTGATAGTCAGAGGTGCAGAGCACTTTCAACTCCTGTTAACTTCAATGAGGGATAGAGGGGCTCAGCATCAGTGAAAAATCAGGCCAAGAGTGTCTGCCACTCAGAGGCACATCCCTAACACATCATCTGCTACCAAAACCTGCTCCCATATCAGTTTTTGATATTCAAAGCAGGCAGTTTGGTATCCGTTTTATTTTAGTGGGATTTCAAAAGAGGAGAAGAGCAGGCTTCTTCTTTATGAAATGAATAATTTTAGAAAGCTGGGCACGAAGTCAGATTACCCCTTGTCATACTGAAGAGTAACTACAGAATGCACATGTGTGAGAAAGTAAGACAAAAAAAATTATGATAAACCTCCTCACACAGAATCTAATTAAACTGTTAGAGTCACCAGGAGTACTATTGTCCATTTTATTTTTACTCTGGCATTAGCCTTTTTTCCTTGCTTCTGTGGCATCAATATTACTCAGATCACAGATAATTGATCTCTATTGTCCAAAGGAAAAACCACAATATGAGGGTGCCTTCTAATTTTAAATACAAGCAACCTTGCCTATTTCAGCAGTTTTGATATCCACACCTGGTTTTCATCTTTATTTTTACCTTCTCTTTCTTATTGGGGGCCATTTTTTATTCCTTTCACCTCCCTTCTCTCAGTTCCTGTGGTTCACACAATCCCTTTCATTTAATGCTTTTCATTTTTTTCCTTTTCCTAACAGAAGTAAGGGGAATAGAGGAAGGTGAAAATGTGTTCTTATAAACATTTTTTTCTTTCTCTCGCTTCTGTTCCAGTTTAAATCTACTAGGATATGCAGAGAGAATAGATATGCAGAGAGAATTCATTTATAATAAATACAACTAATTTAGCACCTTTCTGCCAACATTCTTAAACTACTGCACAGTATGTGGTGTCACAACATGTCTGTCAGATAGGTATGATGATTTATTATGGCCATTTTACTAATCAGGGGCAGAGAAAGTTGACAACCCCATCCTGCAAACACTTTATATATATATATATATGCTTAACTCTATGTCCAGCACAAAGTTAAATTGGACTACTCAGATATAAGTGAGTTGAACTCTATGTAAGTATCTACAGGAATGGAACATAACTAATTTACCCAAGGTGGGAAGGAGAGGAAAGAAGGTGGGTCTAGTGGTTAGGATGCCAGTCTGAGACTGTGAAGATGCCCGGGTTCAAATACCTTGTACCTTAAACAAGTTATTTAGCCTGTGCACTTCATCCCCCATCTCTAAAATAAGAAAATAGCTCACAGGAGTGCTGAAGATAAATATATGAAACTGAAGTATTCATAAAGCACAAAAATGGGGGGCCAATGTAAGTACCTGAGAGGGAGGTAATAGCGTATTACTAATGCAGAGACTAAAATCCAGGTCTGAGTTCCAGTCCTTTGCTCTAACCTCTAAATGATGCTACTTGCCTTATGATTTGCAAATTTTATTTAGTATTTTCTTCTGATCTACTTTTAATTGTCCACATAGCAGGAGCTCTCAACCTTTGATGATTTTACTCAATGACCTAATTGTTTGTCCCCCCCCACACACACACACACACACACTGCCTACTTGACTATGGTCTCCACCCTGTTGTTTCTATGTTTGCACAGCCCCCAATGAAAAAAAATAAAAGGAAGTTTGTGGAAGAACTTCAGGATCCAAACTCTTACTGCCTTTTCTAGATGTCTTTCTCCTTTGAACTTCCAGTACAATTGCCTACCATAGGGTGCTGAGCACGTTCACATTACATTGCACAAAGTTACTGAGGAGTAGGAGTCCTAGATTTGCCAGTTAACTCAGTCTATATAGCTAGAAAAGTTTCCCTTTTTGAGGGGAGGGGGCTCAGATGGAGCTCCCCTTTTGCTTTTCCTCCTTTCACCTAGAAACAGCCCTTCCTCTGGCTGAGAAGTTTTGGACATTACTTTTTCTAAATTCAATAAATGCAGCTGACCACTAAAAAGCAGAAGAGGTTGTTTGAGCATGAAGGTGCCTCTTAGGAGCTCAGCATGCTACCTCTGCACTTCTTCCATCCTTATTTTGGCTTAGTGAGCTCAGGATGAGGATGAGACAAACATGGATCTCATCTAGACTCTCATTGACTTCCATGGGCTTTAGATCAGGCCCTGAAATTCCAAGAATGAGTCAAAGAAAACTTAACCTACGTTGAACATATAACCTCTCCAGTGATAGTTGTTGCAAATGCTTGATAGTCCCATAGACCAATATTTTAATTGACAAACACCCACATTTAGATGAAAGTCTCTAACTTTTGTTAGACTTTGCTTATTTAAAGTAATTTGAATAACATACATTAAAAGAGAGATATTAACATTAAATCTTATTTTTAATTCTCCAAAAAAGTGACAAAAATGTGGATGAGGGAATGGGGGAATGGAGAATTAAAAATAGGAAAATTAACACCAATCTTTCAATGTATGTATTTGAATTATTTGGCCTTTTTTTCTTCCACTCCCTATGGCAATAAAATAAAAGATATAGAATAAATATTACATAAACTTTTTTATTCTCCATGCCAAAATCAAGCACAGCACTATATGAAACAGCATAGCAAGTCATTCTGTTTTATTTTCCAAATGGCTAGAAATTCAAGCTTCCAGGAGGATAAAAAGCATACATTGTATTTACCCATATTTAAGTCACTAGAAAGCAGATAAAAGTTTGCAATGCCGTGAGGCTAAAAAAGGAAAATAAATCAGAGAAAGGTCACAGGAGGCCAGCAAGCAAGAGATTAAAGACAGTTTGCAGAACAAGAAGTTCATTTAAACACAGTAATTTGAAAACAGGCACAACAGGAGACAATCTATATTATCTTTTATTTGCTGAATCTTTTTGCTTTTACTACTGCCAATTCCACCCCTGCAGTTCAGACCTGGCAGCTAAATCTCTGTTGCTTTCCAGCAGCTTTTACAAAACAGATAAGGAACCAAGCTAGCAAAGAAATAGGCTAAAGTACTCACTCTCTCTCTGTTCAGGTACAGTGAGTGAATCTTTCTTTACAGCATCATCTAGAGGCTTGGGAACTCTTGACAACAGAAATCTTAGTGACCTAGAAACGTCTGAGTCTATGACTACCATAAACTTCTCGTTAATGGTTTTCTAAGTTATTACATACTTTTCAGCAGTATTGTGTATATCTTGGCAACATAATGAGAGTTAGTCAGGTCATTCTAGTGCCCCACAAAGGTGATACCTTCTTGATATGTGAGACTCTGGGTTGGTTAGTTTCTGCAGAACAGAAAAAAAGGAGGAAAGATAGCTAACTATTATCTACATGGTGCAATTTTTTTTTTTTTTTTTTGAGGAAAAAATGTCAGATTTTACACTGGAAATTACATACACTAGATGGAAAAAAAACAGATAGTCTAGTCTGTTGCTATGTATTTGTTGACAGGCTTTTATTTTTCATGTTAAAGATATCTACAAGCGTCAAACCTCTTTTCCTCTAGAAATATTGTCTTTCACCATTCTTGTTACAGGCAGCTGAGACATTCTGTACAAACAACGAAACAATTTATTTTTTCAGTTATCATTGCTCGTGTTTGGATTCAGGTATTTTTCTATTTTGTTGACTTTTTAATGCCTTATAAAAAAAGTCATTTGGCCCACATAAAATTTGTGTATATCTTTGCATCTTAGAGAAAGTTCTAAAGGTTTGTTTCATAAGTGATATGTGATGCAATGAGCAGGCAAAATTACAGTGAAAATGTGTACTTGGTTAAACATACTGTGTGACCATTGATTTAAATGGGATTATTATGGGCTTGCATATGAAAACAGTTTTAGTCTCTTTCCACACTTTTAGTGCCACATTGTTACAGGGCCCTTACCTTAATACCATGAGAACATGACTGTCTTCATTTATCCCCCTGCTGGTAAATTAAAATCCTGGGGTAAATAAAGTCCAAGATAACAAGAGTCCAAAAATGAATTTCATCCCTTCTCTGCTCACGTGGGTATAACAGCAATGTTTTCTGATGGTACATCAGAGTCAAAGCCCTTTCTGGTCCATAAGATTCAGACTCGGGTTCTAGATGACAAAGTCAGCAAGTCTGAACCCAAACTATCCTTGCTTCTCGTCCTTCCAGGATACTTATTCCTGCTTTACTAGAGTCCCTTAGCTTTTCTCATCTACATATGACTTTCTGGCCATCCATTCTTTGAGGTAACTTTACCCAACCATCGAAACTGCTTCTTTAGGCCTCTTCCCAGGCCTTTGGACCAGAGACCCCCAGAACTCCCAATCCTTCTTCATCTGTTTCTATCTCTAAGTATAGACCCACAGGTACTCTTTCTCTCTTTCTAGACTTCCTTGCATGGAGGAAAGTGAGCTTTTTTAGCTTCCCTTACCAGCATTTCTTGCGACTGCTGCTCACATTTCCTATCATCCCTGAAAACGTTAACAAGTGAAATTCTGGGATTTATGGGATGAAACCAAGAACAGGATAATGATGGACCTAGATCCTGTCTTGAAGCATCATCACTCCCAGTTACATTCACTAGTAAGTCTCTCCTGAAATTGTATCCATTTTTCCAGCTTTACTAATTATGCGAGAAGATCTGTGGACACCTAGGGTTTCACACTTGCTCAGTGCAGATACCTCACTGAAACAGTGGGCCAGAAAACAACTTATGCTCTGTAATCACAGACCTCTGAAAAATGTGTTGAAGGAGAATTATGCCACCTGGTTGAGCTATTCTATGTGTAGGATGATGAATGGAGCCAGAAAAAGTTGGTTAATTTTCAGGAGGGACTATTTCAATGTGACACCAAGAGGCTCAGGAATGCAAACGAAGGCCAAGATATCTCTCAAACTGAAGAGCCTTAGCAAACAACACGACCCACTCAGCATGCTTAATAAAGATCTCTTTCCTACAACTCTACCTTCCAATTTTGGTTGGACATATTGCTGGAGATTTCATCCCATGACCATCTGTAATTAAAGATTAATCTTTAATTCCTGGAGACTCAGGACAATCCTAAAGAATTGGTAATCCTACTGCCTTCTTGTTTCATTCCTTGCTACTAATGGAAGAGTCTGAAGATATACACACTCATCATAAGGTTACATTTCTAGACCAGTGACAGTTTTAAAACTGGAGTTTTACTAAACTTAATATATATGGCTTGCAAAAGCCCCTTTGCCGCTCAGTCCTTTTAAAGCTCACATAATTCTGCTGCTGCAAAGCTGTTTCCTTTGACTCCCTCAGCAGACCTTCCATCCTTAAAGGGACATGGCACAGGGAAAAATCTAACCCTGACATTCTCTTACAAATGCTACACACACTCCTTGTAAATGTAATGTCATCCCAACATTTCTATTAACAAAACATGACATACAGTCTATCCATTTCACTTACTAGAAGTCATCCTCGCTTTCCACAAGCTGACAGACAAGGTGGGTGATGTAATATCTTTTATTGGACCAACTTATTTTATTTTTTATTGGTCCAATAAAAGATATTACGTCACCCACCTTATATCTCTAATATCCTGGGACCAACATGGCTACAACACTGGAGAAAATTAACAACAATCATTCTGAAGTGGGTCTTTGGGCCTCTCTTGCGTCACAAATTCTGTGGTACCCAGGGTGGAAGCTTTTACATCTTTCTTTAGTTTATCTCACATTAAGCAGAAAGTTTCTGCAGCAATTTTAGTCCCACTATCCAACTGTATAGTCAGTTCTGAACACCCTAAATCCACAAATATATGAATATCTTATGAAATAGTTATACGGTCAATGGTATAACCATAACTCCAAATTATTCAGCATATGACAAGCCATTTAGAAAATGTAATGCATTAATATAATTACAAACTATCCAGAACACTTAATTTGTCAATATTACATCAGTTTTGGAGAGAATGCAAAATAAGGTAAGGGACAGGCACTCGGTATGGCATGTGAGAAACATGGAAAGAAACCCATGATGCATATGCCAGTCCAACAGTTGGATTTATACACTGATAAGCAAACTGTTTGTATGTATTGCCTTAGCACATACTCCATTCCCCAACTTCTGCTGCTCTTCCTCTACCTTACTACTTACCACAGCGTGCAACTTCTCAAACAAGGTCTCATCTGCAACCTGATTATCTTTTAATAAAGTCTCATCACGTCTGAATATTGTCATTCTGCAGGTCTGTCAGGACTGAATTGAGGAACATGTTTTGTACAAGAACAGATTCATATCTTAGGTTAGAGAAATTTTTGTGAGCCAGACAATACTCTGTTTCAAATTAAGGCTCAGATTAGGAAATCCTGAGGGGTCTCTTCTGGCTCATGTGCTCTTGAGAACTGCAGGAAAAGTTCATTTGTACCTTTTCTTAATAGGACCTTAAAATACAGTTCAGTTTTGGCAGATTCAAATTAGCTTTTTCCTCTAAAGTCCCTGAGGATCAGTCTTGAGCAAACTCTGCTTCAGTGTACCCTTTTTCAAATATAACTTTCAATTTGGTAAACCAAAATGTTTAGGCTTAACTCGTTCTTTTAGTGGTAGTTCCCAATCTGTCCTGTTATGTTAAAGTCTTTCTTTAAAATTGGTTCTGTTTTCTGGAGTGGAGGTGACATTTTCCACAGGGTTTTAATTTTTCATGTGCCCACAAAACTGTATTTCAAGCAATCTTAATATTTTTGCATATTGTTTCTGAATTGTCTACTCTAGTTGTTTCAGTTTATTCCTCTTTATCTGTAGCAATTAGGTATACAATTTTATTTTTTAATGCCAGCTCTGATGTTCTAACTCTTCCTGCTCATTTAAGTAGCTTATTATATATTTGATTGATTAAAGCAAAAAGACTTTTTGCTACTGTTTCGTAGCAATGTGGCCCAGAAATGCCCACGGAGTTACAGACTTCTCTTAAATACTCATCCTTTTGCTGGTATAAGTGTCCTCATACCTCCATCCAGCCATAGTGCCTGCAAACAATTAAATCAACCCTAGCAATTTTTCCTGGAACAGTCTACAGCAGCTTCAAAGAGATCGCACAATTGCTACAATTACAGTACTGTCCTAGCTCCAAATCACGATCCCATATACGTCAATGGCAAAACTTCCATCAGCATCAATGAAAGGAGGATTTGTTCACACAGTACTGCAGCTAGAGTATAGTAATAGATATGTAACCCAAAATAAACCAGAAATCTATGTTTAAAGACTAATTCTGAAATCACACTGGTGTAAGACTCTCAAACCAACCCCTATTGAAGTCAACGCCAATCTTAACTGAAGTCAATAAATGTTGTTTCAGATTCTAAGAGTTTGTCTATATAGGATGCTACTGTGCAGCAAGCCAGGGTGTAAATCTACAGTGGACTGCGCCAGCTGATTCGGGCTAAGGGGCTGTTTAATTGCAGCATAGACATTTGGGTTCAGGCTGGAGCCTGGGCTCTAGGACCCGGTGAAGTGGGCGGGTTCCAGAGCTTGTCCTGCAGCCCAAGCCTGAACATCTACACCACAGTTGAACAACCGTGACCTGAGTCAGCTGACATGGGCCATTCCCAGGTTTTTAACTGCAGTGTAGACATGCCCTGAAAGACCTGGAGGGTGCACTTTGACTTACTGCACTTCACAGGCAGTAGTAGCCGTGCAGTAGTTAAAGCACACTCTGGCACTTTCATTGCACTGTAGCAGTGTCCACATGAGACATTATTGCGTGGCAAGCTGGCTCACAGCACATTCACTCCCTGGCTTGCTGTGCAGTAACTTCTTGGGTAGGAAAGTCCCAAGACTCTACAGGATTGGGGCCTAAGTTAGGAGTACATCCATGGAAGTCAAAAGAACTAACTACTGTTGTAGTTAAAGAACTAGAAAATTAGAATCAGGCTGACTTAGGCAGAATCAGGCTGAAATCATTGGGGTTGCAGGAGTTTAATAGGCAGAACTATGTTTAATCATAATAAAAGCTTGTTATTAGAAATGGAGTTAGATATAATCACTGTAAGTCACTAAAATAAAAAGGCATATATTGTAGTTAACATATTGCAAACTCCTTTAAAGTAGAGTTTAAGGGGAAGACTCACATTTTAAATGCCTGTTATGACTAGAAATTGAAAGATAAAATGTCCCTTTTTCAATAAGGATTTCAAAAGCTATTATAGAAAGTCAAATAGGCAACAGTACATTGATCAGTTACTTCACTTCCATACTAAGAAGGAATAAATGAGAACAGTGATAATAGGTATCTATTGAACCATTTCATATTTTCCTGTGATGCAAATTTCTTAAGTAAATCAGCAAAAATTTGCTGCACTGTGACAACTATAAATCTCAGATAAGCATCTTACGAATGGGTCAGTGCATTAGCACTGCAAGCTCAATTAGTTACACTATCACCAAGCTTGGGGAAATCTACAATACAAATATAACAGCCCTAGCCCATTAGAATAAAAGTGACTATAAATATTAAGTGTTAAAAACAGAGCCAACTTTTGGATGTGTCATGATATTTGAAGGCTCTTTGAAGCTTTACTATTGAAAGATATTAGTATATTTTCAGACTTTCTCTGAAGTGCTAATAAAATACCACTAGGAAATATTTAAAAATAAAGAATTAAGAAAGCGTCTATTTGTAATAAAGCATTTTTGTCTGCACTCTCCTCACTGTTTCCTCACATTTTTCATTCAGTGTCTCAAACAAACAAAAAAATCTATTTGGTTTTATAAAGACAGTTGTAAATTAATAAGATATCAAAATTGATCAGTGAAACAATATTTATTATATTTTAAATGGGAATCTGTCCAGTAATTTAGGTCTCAAATATGTTTTGTAAGAGAATTTCTTATTAGCTAATCTACTTTGAATAGAAATGCTCTCCTGATTCTTGTTTTTAATTTCAATTAAAATATTTGGGAGGGTGGAGGAGGGGGATTTAAGCAGTGCCACACACTGTTGGAAATAACGAGAGTTCTGTAGCACTTTAAAGACTAACAAATTTAATTTCTGCAGGCATAAGCTTTCGTGGGCTGCAACCCACTTTGTCAGATGCATGAAATAGAAATCAGATAGGAGGTATATATATATATATATATATATATATATACATCCAAGGGTAAGACACAACAATGGGGAGGGTAGGTGTAAACAAAGTTCATTCAGTTAGAGTAGATGAGGCCTATTCACAACCATTGATTAGAATGTGTGAACAGTGACAAGAACATACTACTTGTAATGAGATAACCATTCCAAGTCCCTGTTCAGACCCAGTTTGATTCTGTCAAGTTTGCACATGAGTTCCAGCTCTGCAGTTTCTCGCTGAAGTCTGTTTCTGAAGACTTTTTTGTAGAAGTATGTATATACCTCCTATCTGATTTCTATTTCATGCATCTGACGAAGTGGGTTGCAGCTTATGCCTGCAGAAATTTGTTAGTCTTTAAAGTGCTACGGGACTCTCGTTGTGTTTGCTGTATACAGACTAACATAGATGCCCCTCTGGAACCTTTCACTATTGGAAATGAAAACAACAGTTTTTTTTTTCCACCATGAATAAGAACCAGAAAGTGAAACTTAGTATAAAAATAAAACAAAAAACTTTAGTTTTCCTGTCCACGCTGATGGTACTATCCCCCAAAGCCTGGACTTCATAGGAACTTGTCATATGCTCAATGGGACCTTTCATGCGCCTAAAGACTATGATCCAGATCTTCAGCTGGTGTAAATGAGTGTAGCACTATTCATCTCCATGAAGCTACACTGCTTTACACTGACTAAGGCCTGAGTTTGTCTCAGTGCAGTGAACCTGAATTTAATCATGCTTACATCAGTGTAAATCCATTGAAGTTACATCCATCTAAGATCTTCATCCCACAAAGACTCTCATACATGCTTAATTTTAAGCATTTGAGTCATTCCATTGGGTTCAATGGGACTACTCATGTAATTAAACATAATGCCATGTTTATTTACCTATCATTACACGAAATGTCCTAAAAACTCGATTACACATCTAATTTAAAGTGTTATCCTATTTTTGAAAGACTGATTAAGGCAGCCAGCAATCCTTACTAATGGCTACTGGCTTTGTTAATTCCACAGGCTTCCAAGCATCTGTGTCCAACTGTGTATTGAGGTCCTTATACCATGCCCATCATTGTGGATGATCTGAATACTTTCCCATGCTATGTCCAGCCTATGCAGCCATTTAATGTCAATTCATCTATTTTACAGAGAATTATAAATCATAATATATTTATATTTAAATGAATTTTGTGTCGACTTTAAAGATATGCTTTTAAAAAGTTACTTAATTGAGACAGATTCATTTGTAAATTCAAGGGTTTTTTTCTTTGTTCTTTATCATGGTTAATATGAAATTTGAAAACAAGTCAGTAGGACAGAGAGTATAGCTATGATGAGTCTATTTTCCATTATGGTTCACAAACTGTTTTGTTGACTTTCAATAGTCTTTCATTTTGTAAATCCAATACTAAGCCAGGTGTTTTAGCTAGCCACATTCAAATGGGTTTAATCTGATGCAGCAACACCCACAATCAAAAAGGTTCGCTTTCGAGTTCTAAGAAAGGCCACTGGAAAATTTGATATTTTCTCTTCAAAGACCATGTCAATGTATTTGACTGCAAAGAAATCATTCCTATAACACACCAATCCAGTCTCCTCAGTTTGAAAGATTTGAGTGCTCATGTTTTGAATTCTTTAAAACAATGGAATGTATTTTATAAGCTGATTGTCAATGTACTCAAAAAAATGCAGAAAAATATAACCCATGATGTTTTAAAATCATCTTCATATACAGGCCTGCTAGATTGACAGCTCAGCAGAAAAAAAAAGTTTCTTCATTTGAAATTAAATAGACTAACTTGGAATATCTGAAATTGCCAGGAGGCCGTTTGAAAAGATGTCTTAAATGAATGTAACTGCAAGCCCATCTGTTGTTTTAATTTATGCCTCGAATGACTCCCTGGAGTTTCACTTGGTTTGAAAGTTAAAATAAAAAGAAAAGAATCAAACCTTTTTTTTAAAAAAAGGGTATTAATCCAAAATATAGTTTTATACATTAACTCTTGGCATTCCCAGCTTCATTTCAATGTTTCACTATTTCATTAACTTTGACTGGGCTTCCATTTAAAGCAAATATATTCACTCAGTCACTTGTCCGTGATTTCTTTAAACAAACTATGCAATTTCTATGATTTAGAACTTCAAAGCCACTGTGATGTGTGTAGTTTAGTTAAACAAGATTAAAGTAAGATTGCTGTAGTTTCTATTTGCTTCCCTAGACAGTAGTTAATTGTCTGTCAATTTTCCACTACATACTCATTTTCAAGGGTTTATACTAGATGCAAAAATATAAAAAATAACCCACTTACCTGATTTTAAATAAATTAATTTTATTTGGGAAATAAACAAATACATTGCTCATCGACAGTTTTGGTAACACTTATGCAAGATTCATCTCATGTGAATAACCCAATGAAATACATGTCACTACATCTTTTCCACGGACAATTAATTAAAAAACCAAACCCTACAATATTATAAACATTGATGATCAGATCCTGATCCCATTTAAATTAAAAGAACTATTGCTATTGACCAATTAGATTTCAACAGCAATTGGGTTCTCAATAAAAACTGATCATGCATTTATTTTACTATATAGCTATTTACAGGTAAATTATTGCAATGTTCAAGGAGGTTCTGAATCAATCTGAAGAGCAAATCTTCTTCCAAATCCTTATTTATTATAACTCTGACCTAAATTCTGCTTTGGTTGTAAGTACTGTATGTATCGGGGAGTATAATTTGGCCCTCGGGGGCCATGGTCAAATCTTGCTCCTCTGAATCAACGGAAGTATTGCTACTGCCTTTAGCAGCATCAGCTTGCTTCACATAACCAAGATTTCTTTATCTCCAAGGGCCATCTTTCACACTGAATAGTATCTTATTGGATGAGTAGTCACCCTTTGAAATCTGCAGTGAGGGTATCAGAATCTGGCTCCAAACAACTGCACTAAAATAAATTGGCTCTTTTAATATAATAAATGTTTGAAATGCCTTCCTTCCACCTAAAAAAGGAATTCCCTTATGGAAAATTCCAGTGGGATGGTAATAAGTAATAGCCTTTATTTCAGTTTTGAATCTTTCTAGAGAATTTAATAGATAATTCTATCCTTGCTACAGAATTATTTGGGATATCTCAAAAAAATCTAGACAGAGAATGCTGTCCTATTAAATTCTATAGGTTTCCAGTGCAATTTGTATAAAGCCCAGCTACATTTCTATAGAACCCCACTGCATTCCACCATATCCAGTTCCATAGGGTGATCTATTTGTGTTTGTATTTGCATTTGTTCTTTTTGCATATTTTGTGTTTTATTCAAGGTCCATTGAAGTCAATGGGAAAACTCCTATTGACTTCAATGGGCTTTCAACCAGAATGTCAGTTGCCTCTGCATACTCATATTTATTTCCACCAAACTCAAACAGTATATATGAACAGTTCTTGATCTTGGGAAAACCTGAGGAGAGATATGGAATATATAAGCAAAGAACTCAAAATATTTCATAAAGACTCATTCATAATCACATATGCTAAAAATGCTTTTCTCCTTTTCCCTTTTCTAAAAAAAAACAAAAAAAAGGAAGTTAAAAGGAGTAGATTTTTAATGCAATGTCTGTGTGCAACAAAGAACAGGGCTTGAATCTGGGTCCTTTTGCATTTAAGGCCAGATTTTCAGAAGAGCTCAAAACTCTATTTTCCAGATGTTCAGCCTGCACAATTAAGTTCAAATTTTCAAAAGATCTCCACCAACCTGATGAATTATTTTGAAAATATGGCCATTTCTTTTGGTGCCTAAATGGGAGCTAGGAAGTTCTGAAAATCTGATCTTACTAGTATGTTCCTCGGACATTGAACGAAAGGACTACTGTGGTAGCTAGAACAATAGCACTCTGGACCAACCACTAAAGAGGGACAAAGACCTATTATAGGTTACATGTATAGCATCTAACACAGTGAGGTTCCTGACCTAATAGGGCTTTCTAGGGGCCATCTGTTACAGGAATGGGTGAGTGAAGTTCTGTGGCCTGCATTGTGCCGGTGGTCAGACTAGGTGATCATAATGGTCCCTTCTGACCTTGAAGTCTATGAGTCTAATATTGCTCCTATGGCACAAGAGGACAGATCCTCAGCTGGTCAAATTGGTGTGGGACTGGATCTGGCCATTAAATTCTAGAATGAGACAGTGAAGAATGGAGAAAATAGAAGAAAAAAAGTTTGAAAAAGAAACCTTCTATTTGGGATGTGAGTCAAACTCACCAAACTCCAAAGTACGTTATAGGAGACTGACTTTCTCTGTTGTACACTGGAGAGGGGTCACTCATGGAGTTCAGCTCTACAGTACAGCCAGATTGTTGAGCACATCCTCATGCTAATGAGCATTTACTCATTCAAGTAGGTCCATTGATTTCACATATTTTAATGATCTTTGTGAGCCAGATTCAGATATCCTTACCCACACAAAATAGTACTTATTTATTGTGTATTTATAATGAAGTCAGAGGAACAAACCATGGAGTGAGATGCTAGTCAAAACAAGTAATGGTATAAGAACCTGACCCTCTATTATTTTTACTGAAACAATATTTTTGGATCATTTGTTTTTCTCAAACTCATACAGCTAGACATACAGGCAAGTCTAATCTGTGACCATTTGTACTAAATCATTTCTTGTTCAATGTTCTTAGGACTAACACAAATTGTCAATGTCCTCTAAATACAACAGAAAATAATCTAGGCACTTTGTTCTCCAGATATGCTCCTCTCTGACACTATAGTGTTACAGTTTTCCATTCAGAGTTGCCTTGCTCAGCTGAATCAACTTAAGGTAGCATTTTAGAAAGATGTGAATTGAGCTCCCTTTAAAAAAAAAAAGGATAAAAATGAATGGTGAAATATGGCAGAATGGCAATGGCATCAAAATGATAAGTTGTATGCAGTCAGAGATGCCTGAATACACAGTGGATTTTGATCTCTTCCACAAAAAGGAACAGTGCTACAGAGTCACATTATAGCCTGCACCAAATCAAACCAAGAACTCAGAATCAGCATTTGAAAAAAAAATAAAATAAAAAAAACCACCTTGGTGATTGCAACCTAACACTACTACTTAAGAGTTCAGAACAACAACAAACAACAACAGCAATACCACACACACACACACAGAAAGCAGGTTGCACCCTAAAATGGAGAGAAATAACACAGCTCTCATCTGATTCTAGGCTGGTTTCTGCAGACTGACTAAACGCACCCTTCCCCAGAGAGGCCACTAGCTTGCAAGCACGACTAGGAAAACCCCTGAGAATGTAAAGAGATAAAATAGTATAAGTTAACACAGTTTTCAGTACATCACACTCCCTGCACAAAGTTCCAGCCAGCTACAGGGCTGGAGAAGTAATCTGCTCTTGGTTAACAGTTGGCATGGATTACTTCCCAGCAAGGATCAAGGGTGAGAAATAGGGGAGGAAGTCCTATTCTTTCCCTGGCTCCTACCAGGGCTTCATAACTATGTGCCACCCTTTATGCAGGGCTGTGCCTAAAGACACAATTGAGCCTCTAATATGCATGATGCTTTTGAAGACATATAAACCTTTTTGGATGCCATAAAAATGCAACATCTACTTCTCTACAATGATTGCACTATTGCCTACTCTGACTCTGGGAATACACCACTGTTACTGCACATCCTTAAGGAAACTGAACGCTGAGATTTTAACAATGATAAATAGAAGTTGTATTAATTATGGAAGTTTCCCATCGCTGAGGAAGATATCTTCCCAGCCCTTTTCCTTGAGCTATCTAATCGTGAACAGCAACTCATGTTAGGTTGGAAGTAGTTAAAAAGTTTAATTTTCCAAAATTCCTCTCTTAATTCTCAAACTTTAAAAAAAAAAAAAAAAAAAAAACCTAAGGCATTCAAATGTTCTTGCAGCAAGAATGGTCTTTTAGTAGTTAGTTATGCCACTATTAACCATGAAAACACCTTCTGAATAAGCAGTAGGTGGCAAACAGCTCTGACAGAAGAGACAAAAGCATGCTATACATAGATGCTATTAAGTAAATTTTCAGCATGGTGCATGGACATTAAAATATACCTAATTCTCCCATTAAAAATGTATGTCTTTTGGTTCATTGGTTTAATTAATCAAAAAAATTTGCAACACTTTCATGTGCCTAAGCCTTAAGGGACAAGTGCAAAAAGAACTTATAATCAGTTTCCTGATGCTGGCAAAGACCTAATCCACTAGACAAGTTGTACTACTTTATGTACCAAGGGCATTAGGGGGAGTGTAAGATCCCATGTAAACTTCGACAGACATTATCATTCTGCTTAAATAATGTGATTCCTGATTTAGCTTTCCTCGTTATATATTACCAAGAGATTTACAAGGAAACAGGATTTTTTTTTCTTAAGAGCGCATTTGTTCTTGCTGCTTATCGCCCATCTAAAGACATCGTTTTCTATCTGTGGCATCCCAATAGGCTATCGAGGAAAGGATTAAGTAGTTGAAAACAAGTAAGCTGATCTGTACAAAAGGGGACATCACATGGGGTGGAGATGCAAATGTAAAAAGAATGGCTTTTTCTGAGACAAGGCAAGTATTTGGGATCCACCTGGTCAGGCAAAGATAGTGCTGCAGAAAAATGACTTATTTGTATAAGACTCTTTTTGCTGTTAGTATAAATAGAATGATCACTATCAGATGGAGAATTATGTAATCAAATTGTTAAAGCTATTTTCTCCAACACTTTTACTTGATATTAATCTCTAATTCAATTTTTTTTCCCTATGGAGCACTGAGTAGTTCGGTGAGAACAAACTCCCCATAGGCCAGATCTTCAGCTGATGTGACAGTATAGCTCCATTAACTTCAGTGGAAGTATATCACTATCAGCAGAGGATCTGGTATCATGTGTCCAGCCTCTCTTTCTCTGCCTAAGAGCAGAACTAACTTGGCAACAGAAAAAAACACTTTGGGCTCCAATAATGATTTGGCACAGATTGGTGCAGATTGACTTTCATTTTCCATGGCTTTATGACATGCCAAAGATAAGATGCTAATTGACTGGAGTATGAGACAGAGCCAAGTATAAACAGACATTTAACAACATTGATTTGGGATGAAATTAGCTCCCCAGTTCTTCTTTCCACATATCCAATATACAAAGCTTGCACAGTCAGGCTTCGTGTGGGAAACTCTTCTGGGCTGGGGAGGAATATAAACCATTCCTTTTAATAAACATGCAACCTATGAGGCTGCACTCTGGCCTTTCTTCATCTAACAGCTTTTAGGCTGTGGAAGGGAGGATGGTCCAGTGGGTAGGGTGCTAGCTTGGGACTTGAAACACAGGATTCAATTTCCTGCTCTGCCACAGACTTCCTATGACCTTGGACAAGTTTTCTAAGGGCCAGATTTACACAGGTATTTAGGCACCTACAGCTGGAGATAGGCATTAGAAATTAACCAGAACTAAACACCTAACTGCTCAGGTGCTTTTGTAATTCTCATGAGTAGAGCTCAACTGTAAACAGTTTTCCCATCCTGTGAAAGTCTGAGCTCTCAGATATTTTTCCATCCTGAAATGGGACAAAGTCAAAATCTCAATTTTTTTCCTGAACCAAAAATCTGATTTTTTTTTTTAATACAATCAAAACTTTATTTCAATAGTTTTCAAAAGGGTTCAATTTGTTTACATCTGTTTTTAGGCATAAATTACTAACATTTCAAAAGGAAGTTGTTTTACATCAAAAACATGAAACTTCATTTTAAACATGTCCAAATGAGACATTTCTAAAAAAAAAAATTCAAAAATTTTTCAAAGCAGGAGAGAGTCAGCCTCACTCAGACTGCTTCTGTTTTGACAATTAGACATTTTCTGACAAAAAAAAGTCAGAAAATTTCCAACCAGCTCTATCCACAAGGCACCTATTTCCTAACTGTAAGAACAGTAGAATAATGGAACAAACTGCCTATGGAAGTCATGGAAGCTCTTTCATTAGAGGTTTTCAAAAAGAGACTGGATAGCCATCTGTCTTAGATGGTTTAGACACAATAAATCCTGCATCTTGGCACAGGGTTAGACTAGATGACCCTTAAGGTCCCTTCTAACCTTTGGGTTCTGTGATTTACATTTTAAAGTGCCTTAGTCTCTCTCTCATCTGTAAAATGGGGATAACTGCCCAACCCACAGGTGTATTGTGAGGCTAAATGTATTAAATATCTAAATGGATATAGCAGCAGAACCCTGCTGTGCATTTCATGGACAGTCTTTCCTCCATCTCATCCTCCTTTTTAATGACCTTTTCTGTACCAGCTTGTGACAGTGTCTGATGGAGCTGCTCTCTGAAGTAGATCAACACTGAATTTAAGTGCTGTGACATACCTTCCATCTGGGCAAACACTCTTCCAAGCAGCTAAAATTCTACTCTTAATTGCTGTAGGCTTGTTCCAAGGAGAAAGTCACTGCATACATTGGCAGCATTATTTATCTGCATCAGCAGAGAGTCACTGCACTGTGCTATCAGGAGTCTGAATTTGCAAACTCAGCCTGTAGGATTTTGCAGATTTTCTAAAACTCATCTTCATTGTATGTTATTTTGCCACTGCAGGTAAGAAACAGAACCTCTTATTCACCCATTCACAGAACACTGGAGGGCGATGCATTTTAGAAGTCAGCTGCTCATTCATTAATGCTAATACTCCATGATGGTAGCAAATCAAGATGCAATGTTAATTTCATAACAATTTACTTATGAATATAATAAATTAGTTCATAAAGCATAATAGACTCAGAACATTTTAATTTTAAGTAACGTTTTTCAGCACATCTTATTGAATTTACCACTGTAACCAACGAACATCAGTACTGTTTTGGGTTAGAAACCTCTAAATAGGAACTGTAGCTATTGTATTGTTGCTAATCTTATTTATGATCACTGCACTGCATATCTTAAGAGTTTTCTCTTTTAGTGAGTGCTATTATAAACCTAGTAGTTATATTTTGCCAGACAGATTAATAAGCTGTTACATAGCATGTGGTTTAATAGGTATCGATAAGTCCAATGTTGTTCGTAGCCCATCACTGAGGACGATGACGATATTGTTGCAATTCTCATCTATGGCTACGCATGTGACCCTGAAGTCCGAATCCTGATGCACAGGGTCAGCAGCACTGAGGGCATGGGAAGTCCGTATCTGTGATGTTTGATGATGCAGCTCTATGGCACCTTTCACGTGAAGCTTGGAGATGATTTCGTTGATCCCACTCAAACCTGTTACATGCTGATCTTGTCAGAGACCACCAGTGAGCCCTGTACTGAGCCACTGGTTCGAGTTCTTTAAAACCGATGCCAGTCCACTGAAGACTACTCTTTAGGTATCTTTGAAGCGCTTATACAGACAACCCTTCTTTCTTTTGCCCTGCCTCAGCTTCCCAAAGAAGATTTGTTTTGGGAGACGGAAATCTCCCATTCTGATGACATAGCCAGTTCACCTAAGTTGTGCTCTCAGTAGCATTTCCTCAGTGCTGATTGTGTTTGCTCTCTCAAGGACCTTAATATTGGTCACTCTGTCCTGCCAGTGAATGCTCATTATTGAACACAGGGAGTGCATGTGAAATTGCTCCAGCTGTTTAATGTGCCATCAATAAAGAGTCCATGTCTCAGATCCATACAGGAGAGATACTATAACCACAACACTGTGGATCTTCAATTTAATGGAGAGACAAATGGTGTGTTGGTTAAGGACTTTTGTTTGAAGTCGGCTGAAGGCCTGGATAGCTTTACTGATTCTGGAGGCAATTTCCTTAGCCAGGGAACCATCACTCAAGATGGTGCTGCCCAGATACTTGAACTGATCCACATATTGTAGCTGTATGCCTTGGATGAAGATGGCTGGTGCTGAGGCATTGGAAGGAGGTGCTGGTTGGAAGAAGTCCTCTGTCTTACCAAGACTGATGGTGAGGCCAAGGAGCTGGGATACTTCAGAAAACCTGTCGACAATGACCTGAAGGTTGTCATGTCTATAGGCCATCAAGGTGCAGTCATCTGCAAAAAGTGCCTCAATGAGAAGACTGTCCAGCATTCTAGTCTTAACACTGATCGAAGATCAAAGAGGGAGCTATAGAGTTGTGGATGTATATCCCCTGTTCCAAGTCCCTTGTGGTATGGCTGAGGACATAGGCAAATAACAGATCGAACAGCACTGGAGCAAATATGCAGCCGTGCTTCACTTCATTTGAGATTTCACATGCATCAGAAGAGTCACCATTAGAGAGCACTTCCATTGTCATGTGGTCATGGAACAGACGGATGATTTGTATGAACTTTCTTGGGCAGCCCAGTATATGTAGAATAGCCCATAGACCCTCTCTGTTGACTGTATCAAAAGCTTTGGTCAAATAGATGAAAACTGCATACAGAGCCATATTCTGCTTTAAGTATTTTTCCTGGATCTGCCTTACAACAAAAACCGTGTCTGCAGTACTACGACCTGGTCTGAAACCACACTGCGCTTCTGGCAGATTCTCCTCAAATATGTTTTCAATAAGTCTGTTCAGTAGAACGTGAGCTAGTATTTACCCTGCTGTGCAGAGGAAAGAAATGCCTCTATAGTTTCCAGTCAGCTTTGCTGTCTTTGTTTTTGAACAGTGATGCAATAGTAGCATCTTTGAAGTCTTGTGGCATTTTTTCTTCCTCCCAAATGCTATCCAGGATGTTGTGAAACACCTCGATAGCCTTCCGGCCTGCTACTTTGTACAGTTCTGCTGGAATATCATCCTTTCGAGATGGCTTTGCCAGAGTTCAATTGTTTGAGGGCTTCCATGACCTCTTCAATTGATGGAAGGAGATTGAAACCCTCTTTGATGGGTTTCTCAGGTAATTGATCAAGGACACGCTGATCGACTGTGAATGGTCTACTGAGTAGACAACTGAAGTGTTCAGCCTATCTCTGTATGATTCCCTCCTTGTCTCTCATGAATGTTATGCTATCTGCCAACTTCAGGGGAGCTGTGCCAGATTTAGATGGTTCAAAGATTGCTTTGAGAGAGTCAAAGAACATCTTGGCCTTGTTCGTATCTGCATAATACTCAACTTCTGCAACTTTCCTTTCCTACCACTCATCCTACATTCTCTTCTGTTCAAACTAGGCCTTGCTTTGTAGGAACTTAAGTCTATCTTTCTTTGAGATGGAGGTGAGATCATTCTGTCATTCAACAAACACTTTCTGCTTGTCACTTAGGAGCCTGGTAATGGTAATAGGTATTGATAAGTCAAATAATACATTTTTTAAACAGCATAGTTTTTAGTAAAATGACTACTTCAGGATACCAACAGGAAAATATTCTGCTACTGCATGTTCTGGTGTATGGATACCAGGACTGGGTTAGAAAGAGTACTCCAACTAGTGAAGTTAACATTACAGCCAATGGCCAACTGGATTCAGACTCTTGGGGCCCAGTTAACCATTACCCTTCAACTTGTGTGGTTATTACCTAGTGGGTGCAAAATGCTAACATTCTGTGCGAAGTGGATGAAAAAATGCTATTATTCTGATCCAGGAATGTTTTACATTCACTTTACACTGGTGAAAATGATGGCACAAGGGCAAGGCAATGGGAATCCAGTCTTAAGTTATAAACTAGATGATAGCCATTTTGAAATCATGGGGCAGAGAACATCCTACTTTGAGCCCAGCTCTGAAGCCACACAGGAGAAATTCTAATGAAGCCAATAGGGAAAAAATGCATAGGTAAGGGTTTGCAGGACTGCAAAGTACATACATAGTACTACATAAAGGTGATTTTATAACACTAAAATAATACAAATATTTATCCTCAGACTGGAAACCTTTTCTCTTAGTCCTGGAATCTGACTGTCATGCAATTTTCACACACTGAAAAACAAAACAACTCAAACCTAAATTAGAGAGGAGTGGGGAAAGACATCTTTTGACAGTTCCTTCCTGATGTTTTGATTCCATTTCTGTTATCCAATCAATCACTCATCTGCTGCTGTCTCTGTACCCTGCCTACATTTCTCTGCCACAAGTATCTCATGAAGAATAGATGGACACCTATAATAAAGTACCATATGCTTTCACCTGCTAAGCCCCTACCAAAGTGAAACAATGTCAAAGAATCTCATGTTAAAAATGTTAGTTTCTTCTCTGCCTACATTTGTGATACTTTTGTTGTGCTCACACACCTGCCCACTATTCTCTCATAGTTTTAGATATATGCATCTGATTACAAAGGCTCAGACTCTTCCCACTGAAGTCAATGAGAGCAGGATTATCCCCAGGGGCTTCCTGAATTTGAATATACCCCACTTAGACCAAACATTGGGCTTTTGCCAAAACAATTTTTTTTGTATTGTTAGCCAAAAATTATTTATAAACAGATAGATATGAAGTAGAAAAAAGAGTCAAAAATTATTTGAAGGTTAGAGAAAATGTCTTACAATAAGATACTGAAAAGTGCCCCATTTGTTTAACTTATCAAAAAGAAAATTGAGAAGTGCCTTATTTACAGTGTAAATATCTTCATGGGTGGAGGAGTGCGAATAGTGTGTACTAAGAGTTCTTTAACTAGTGGGGAAACAAGAATCAGCAGCTGAAAGCTGAAGACTGACAAATCCAAATTAGACATAAGGAACAATTTATTTATTTAAACAGTGAGGGTTATTAACTGATGGAACAAACTCCAAGGGAAGCAGTGGATTTTCTATCTCTTGCTGTCTTCAGATCAAGTTTGGATATCTTTTTGGAAGATATGCTTTAGCCAAACGCAAGTTTTGCTTTAGTCAGAGACAAAGTTATTGAGCTCAATATATGGATAATTCGGTGAAAGTTAATGACCTGTGATATACAGGAGGTCAGACTAGATGATCATCTGGTTAGATCTGGCCTTAAACTCCATGAATCTATGAAAAAGGACCCACATTTTTCTATGTCGTGAAGTTGTTAGTACATAACATTATTTCTATCAAACTAAAATAATGACAATATTATTTAGTGTTTAGAGTGCTTTTCATAGGTGGATCTCAGAACTTCAAAGTACTTATGTAACAAATATACTTCAAAAATCAGTGCATTTAGGCCAATTTTTTTTTTTTTAATGACCATTGATTTCAGATTCCTTGGGTTTTTTGGGTGCAGTTGAGGCTGTAAAAATTAGTGGCCATTTTTTAAAATGTTGGCCTATCCCCTGCAATAGAAGGCCTTCTCCACTCCCAAACTGTCATATTTTGTCACTTTCAATGTTCAGGAGGCTCTCAACTCTCCTCCCTCCTCAGTGCAAAGTCTCCCCCTGGAACAAAAGGTGTCCAACAGGTGTGAAATCCAACAGAAATACTGAAAAACAGCACTTTTTGTGGACAATATTAGGGAATTCAATGAAAACTGCGAATCATTGATGGTGTACCTCAAAAATTTTGAGCAATTAGTAACCTGCAACACCATCCCAGATGGACAATGTGTTTCATCCTTGCTGGCAGCGACAGTTCCGAAGGCATACAGAATGCTGTGTGACTAGTTTTCTCCAACTGTGGCTAGGACTGCCGTATGGTGCAATTACTCCAGCAATGCAGGAACATTTTATTCCTACCCTATTAATGATAGCAGAATGCTATCAGTTTCATCAGCGACATCACTGATGTGGAGAGTCAGTAGCACAGTTTGTTGCTGCTTTAAGGAAATTGCCAGAGCATTGTCATTTGGATAAACATTAAGTGAAACCCTTTGTGACCAGTTAGTCTCTGGATTACACAATGACCAGGTTCAGAAGTTATTGACTTTATCAATGTTTACATTCAAGAAGGCTATTGAAGTAGCAATTGTAGTAGATTCTCCAGAATTAAGCGTGAAACAAGAAGTTCATCTCATAAATCAGCAGGACAGAGGATCACAGGAGCGTAAGGAATTTCTCTGTGGCCAATGGACACAAACTATGCTCACTGAGAAGGGTCATGAGAAGGGACATGCCAGGTTAGTGCAGAATAAAGGACACATCACCATGACCTATTGCATAGTTCAGTAACCAGCAATTCAGAGTAACCATACACCCAACAAAACATTTATAAAGACTGAACCTAAGAAAGGATTGAAGTCAGCAACTGATAATGTAGAAGACAAGAGCTCTAGTGACAATGACCAAAAACTAGCACTACATGCGTTTATCAGAAACTGGAGTCAGAGATAACATCTGGGTCACACCCTTGATCAATGGAGCTTGATACTGGTGCTGCTGTTTCACTGACTTCTGCATCTACCTATCATCAGGCTTGGTCACAAGTTCCCCTGGAAGAACCTCCACAGTTATGAAGATTTATACCAGGAAAAGTTAGTCTCAAAAGGAATACTGCAGGTGAAAGCTCAGGTAGATGAACAATCAATCATTTTACCTTTGTATGTGATTGAAGGAAAGTATCACAATTATTTGGCAGATCTTGGCTTGAGACACTCAAGGTGAACTGGACTGAGATCAAGGCAATCACTAAATCACCTTGAAATCTTCAAAAAATACTGGACAGACATGCCAAAGCTTTTGAAAAAGAGCAGAGCAACATGTCAGTGGAGCTCACTGTTAAGTCTGACAGCCAGCCAAAATACTGCAAACCCAGAGTTGTGCCTTATGCTCTTAAGCCTCTGGTGGAAGCTGATTTGGATTAGTTAGTGAACACTGGAGTCTTGTCACTGGTTTCACCCAGTGCGTGGGCTATACCCATTGCACCAGTGATCAAGAAGGATGGCTCTGTTCAAATTTGTGGAGATTTCAAAGGGACATTGAACCCAGTTTTATGTTCAGACCAGTATCCACTACCTCTTATTGAAGATTTATTTGCTACTGTTAATGTGAATAGTGTTTCAAGTAAATTGGATTTGCTCAGTGCATACCTACAAATGGAGATTGAGAAATATTTGTGAGGTGCTGGATCAATCAACACTTCCTTGCTACAGGAAATCCTCAAGAGGATCATCTTCAAGATTTGGATTCTATCATGCAACATTTGGAAGACCATGGACTGAGAATCTGCCAAGACAAATGTGAGATTTTCAAACCTTCAGTTGAATACCTTGGACATGTAATTGATGCCATGGGCTTAAGGAAATTGCAAAAGAAAAAGAAAAGGCACCACTGCCAGAGAATATGTCAGAGCTACATTCATTCTTAGGACAGCTCAATGATTATAGTAAATTTCTTCCTAATCTGTCAACATGAATTGTTACAGGCAAAATAAAAAATGGAAATGGACTAAAGAGTGTGAGTTTGCATTTAAGGAAGCAAAGAATCTGTTGACATCAGCCAAAGTTCTTACGCATTTTGATGCTTTGCTACCATTGCAATTGCCTTGTGATGCTTCACCATATGGTGTGGATGCAGTGCTTTCCCATGTTTTTCTTAATAGAATGGAGAAACCAGTTGCCTTTGCATCATGAACACTCACTATTCCTGACAAGAACTATGCACAAATAGATCAAGAAGCTCTCGGCATTATCTTCGGAATTTGGAAGTTCCATACCTATCTGTATGTCAGACATTTTAATTGGATCATCATCCATTACATTCAATTTTTGGACCAAAACACGGAATTCCATCATTTGCTGCTGCTCGTATGCAATGATAGGCATTGCTACTTTCCGCTCATTCCTATATTATTCAGTTCCATAAAAGGACTCAGCAAGGCAATGCTGGTGAGCTGTCATGCCCGCCAAGCCCAATTTCTCATCAACCCAAAGAAACGTCAGATGAAGTGTTCTCTGTCAACTTGATGTATAGGTTACCTGTTGCTAGCACAGACACCAGTAAAGAAACCACGAAGGATGATGTGCTCTCTCTTGCAAAGAGGATGGTACTACAGTTCTGGATCAAAATAATCCCATTTACACAGTTCTTGTCACATCAACATGAATTATCTGTGAATCACAGTAGCATCTTATGGGGAATGCATCTGATCATTCCAAAATCTCTTCAGTCCCAGTTTTTGGATGTCCTTCACAAAGGTCATTTTGGCATTGTATGGATGAAGGCCATAGTCCAGAGCTATGTCTGGTGGCCGGGGACTGAAAAAGATATTGAGAAAGAAGACCAAGTGCTGTACTGTGTGTGTCAGCCAATTCAGCATGATTCCTAGCCGAGATCATCTATACCCTTGGACATGGCCTCAGACTCGTTGGACACTTATTGAGGTTGATTTTGCTGGACTTTTAGAAGGTCATAGGTTTTTGGTCATAGTTAATACTCAGTCAAAAGGACCAGATGTTTTCAGAATGACTTCTACTACAGTTACCAAGACCACTTGACATCTCCGTACTTTATGGGGAGATTTTGATAGACCAGTAAAAGGGCCAGGGACTACTTGATTATCATACTTGTTGCTAACAGCAGCCAAAATAGGTAGACCTTTCTGCAGGCCTGTGCAGCAGCCCTAGCCTCAGCATGACTAAGTCAGGAGGGGAGAGGGTTTTGAGCAATCATGGGAAGGGAGCCTCTTGCTCAACCTTTGCCTGACGCTGCACCCCTTCCTGATGAAGTCTCTGGTAGACCTGCTGGGATCTGTCTTTTAGGAGAGAAGCAAGAAGCTTATCTATGCATGCGCTCTAGGAGATGTTTGTCAGGGCCTCAAGACATGTAGATGCTGCAGGAACATATCTAGTTAATTAGTACTCTGAGGCAATCTCTTGATTAACTTTTGAAACTGCTTGCCTAACAAGTTTTTTGTTTAACATGTTATTGTCTACTAACAAGGATAAACAGAGGAAGAGAGGTTTGGACTCTCTGCGATCTCTTCTTGGACACAGTTTTGGAGTCCCCCAATGGCAGCTTGAAGGACCAACCAATCAGAAAGCCACTGCTGTACTGCTCGCGAGCCACCTCAGACTTCAGTAGTTATTGAGGGTTGTGGGGTGTTTTATTAATCTATTGTGGACACATGTAAGTGCTTGAGCCTAAGTAAAGTGTAGCTTTTAAAGTGAGGGCACTCTTGTGTTATACTGTTTCTACCAGTCCATCTATCAGCCTGTGTCTCCATTTGATTTATTTCCTGACACCATCTCGCACACAGTGAAATTACCAAGAGCTTTAGGTTGGTAGAACCCCGGGTAACAGTACATTGTTTAGCCTCTTTGTCACTCATCAACTATAACAGTAAACCAATGGACCTCAGCTCTCTGCTGAAGAATTTGTCTTCCCTCTCCTGTTTCTGATAGTTTGCACCCAGAAGAGGTCTAGAAGGAATAATGATTGTGCCCAATTGCTAGGGAGAGAAGGGGAGTACAAAGGGGGATGGCTCCTGTGCCCCCCTCACCTTGTACAACTCCACAATAGTCAGGCAATCTAGCCAAAAAATGTACCTATCATGTACTATTTTCTCACACAGGGTCAATATTACTACTTTGTTGAGTAACTGCTCACCATTATAAGGAGCTTACAATTTGCGTCTGGATGAATATAGAGCAGAGATACACCAGCACAACTATTGCAAACTAAAAGGACACAATTGAACATACAGTGTTGTAGCCATGTCAGTCCCAGGATATTAGAGAGACAAGGATGAGATAATATCTTTTATTGGACCAACTCCTGTTGGTGAAAGAGTCAGGTTTTCAAGCTACACAGAGCTCTTCAGGTCTGGAAAGGTACTCAGAGTACAATTGTACGTGACTGATACCACTCTCAAGCAACTCCACAGCTCCTGGGGACCTTAAGGAGACTACTATGTCCCCAGGACAGTCACACTTTTTTTTAAATCACTTCTACTCCATCAAGACAGCACAAGAAAAAGGTTCTCAAAAGATGACAACACATGACAAAGACAGGAAATCCTCCTGTGACATGAAGTCAGTTCATTTGGAAGCTTCTGGAGTTGTGGTTGTGTTTTCATTTGTTATATTTGTCTATACACACCATGTTACTATTTTATTCCGTTTATAAATGCAAAGGAAAAATACATTTCTATTTTGTAGGAAAAATAAACTTTTCTTTTCATATATATTTTGGAATATTGTTGATTTTACATGTTAATTTGCTTTCCTTTATAGATTTGGTTGGGTTTTTTTGGTTTTTTTTTTGGTTTGCTGCTCAACTTATCTAAGATATGAGGACTTAGTGCTTCAAGGTTGTGTTTTTCGAAGAAGGATTTTATCCAGGGCTTCCATTCATCCCAAGTTCTGAAGAGCATTCCCAATTTTGAAAGAGCTATTTACATCCACTTAAATTAAGCTACCAAGATATTAAGGGAGAAATCTTTATCTCTGGTGCAATGCCCACATGCAACCCATTATCTATAGAAGTTGCTGTGGCCATGGTCTGAGTCTCGCCTATGTGCGGTTTGGGGCTAACTGATTCATGCAATTTGCAGATTCACTGGCCAGGCCCTGCCAGTCTCCCTTCATGCCTATAGGTTCCCATATTGTGAGATACTATATATCTTAGTTCAATGATGTGGAGGAGGCTATAGTGTCCACTTGGGGGGCTTCTGCAATCTACATCCCTGAAACAAATGTTTTGGGGTCTTTCATTCTTTCATTTTAAAGAGTTTTTTTTAAGTATCCCCTGTCATCACCGTGGACTCAGAGCGGCCTGCAAGGCCTTAGCTTTAGGATCGCGGATCTCTGGGAGCAGAGGAGTTGCCTCAACCGAGGGGCGGGAGTGACAGAACAAGAATACGAACAGGGCTTTAACTGAAGAAATATGGCTCATTTATTTAGTCATTAGTATTAAGTAAAGAGCATAAATGTAAACAATACAAACATGAAACCAAAGAAGGATGCAAAGGTCTAATATTTTTCTATGCATGCAATCATCTCTCATAGTACACAATTCTACTATTGGTCATTTTATGTTTACAGACAGATAGTCGCTTGTAAACTCTCAGTTATTCTAATGCTTACATACAGATGGTTGTTTGTAAAATCCTAGTTTCTTTTCACAGACAGATTAACAGACAGATGTTTGTTTGCTATCTTAAAGCAAGTGCTACTTTCATACGTTACCAAAAGCGCTTCTCTCCTTAAGCCCCTTGGGCCGAGTCGACTCTGATAAGTGTTAGCCGTCCCTTGGACGCTGCTGGTTCATAGAAGGGCTCAGTCCAGCTACCAAGGATCCCAGCGGGCTGCAGTCCAAAGTGCAACTGACTTTCTGGGGTTAAGTACCCACAGGTTGATCACCAAACTGATCAGCTTGATCAGTATGTAACCAACCAGTGAACAGTGTCACTTTTACTATCAGTATGTAACCAACCAGTGAACAGTGTCACTTTTGCGGTCAGTGACATGATCAGTGAGCATTTCTGTTGAGTCATCCTGACTTGTAGGCACTTTCAAGTGTTACTTAGCCAGGTGTAGTCAGCTCTGGTCAGCTTTTGTTTTTATGTTTGCCCTCTATTTGTGCTGTGCTAGTGCCCGGACAGCCCTTATCAGGTCCTTCCAGACCTTTTCCCAAGCTATATACTTTACTATTCTATCTTAAAGCACAAAGCCCATTAACTATTCTTTCTATATTCTACGATCACTTTGTAACGTTAAATTGCAACATAAGATGCTATTTTGTGATGCAATGGTATTTGTGTTGCACAACCATGATGTTGCATGTAAGAGGTAATGATAATGTCAACAAGTGATGATGCAAATGTCAAGACACAGTGTGATGACTTTGTCCCAGAAAATGCAACTTAAAAAAATAGTAACCCTACTTGCTTATGATCCTGGACAAATCACAAAAAGTGCAATGGTTCTACTTAGATAACTGCCCAATATCCCAATTAGCCAAAATATATAGGACCTTAACACTGGAATCAAAGGATCATAGAAACAAGTTGTATTATGATACATCCAGTGCTTCCCAGTCCTGACCGAGCAGGACATTCCTTGAGAACAGTTTTTCTTCCAGTGTTTTGGTGCTGTGGCTTCCATTGTTAATGGAACCAGGAAACAGAGAGGCATGACAAAGGAAAGTGATGTAGGAAAGAGTTATCTGAATTTGTATTGTGTAAAAATTCAATGGCTATGCCCCCAGAACATTCACATTTGTCCTCTATATGATACTGTGAAAAACCACCAGAGATGTGGCATGCAAGAAGCTGTAGAGAGAGAGAATCATCCCTGCATGGGCTCTATGCCTTCTGCATGCCAACAGAACCACATTTTTTCTACTGCCTATCTCTCTTGAGTTTGGGACCTAAAGCAATTTAGGTGTTTAAGATATACTGTAAAGCTGGTGCAAATTTTGCTTTAGTCATTATTATCCATTTTATGTCTTCTTGTAGCTATCAAGAATACCCACAATTTACAACCACAGTCTATTTGGCAAGTTGTACAGGTACTTCAATTTTTTGTTTTAGTGAGAGGTTGTAGCAATCATCTATAGGAGATGGCTAAAATATATGGCTCCTAGAAATGATAGAAAATTAGCAGGCTTAATAAACTTTATGCATGGCTTACTATTACTGCTGATCTAAAGGGAAACAAATATAAGCAGTTCTCCTTAGAAAAGCATGTTTAAGTTAGTGTTGCAGGAAAGAAGACTTGCTAATAATGTGCAGAGCTGTATGAAATATTCTACTTCTAATTCAAAACACTTAAAATGTTCCCAAGTTTTTGATTTCTCAAAAGATATAGTGGCTTCCCTCAATAGTTTGTGCATCAATAAAAAAAACTGTACATATTTTTCTCTCTTTCCATTGATAAAGTGACCAAGTCTCTGAATACAGACCAAGAACACATTTCTTTTTACTTGAGATTTTAATTACCTTTATGCCTTTTTCTACTAGGTTCCAACTCCCCTAAGACATGAAATCACTGGTATCTCTTGTGCTTAAAGTTATACACATTAAAGTCAATGTGACTACTCCCATGCTTAAAGTTATCCCACTGTTAAAGTATCTCACTGAATCAAGGCTCATATGAAGACTCAACAGAGGTGGTTCTATAATGATCAGGGGGGGAAAAAAAGATATGTTGCTGCACCACTGCTTTTTCAGCATTTGGCAACATCCCAGTCAGGCAATTTTATATACAGATCTTAGAGCTGCACTCCAAAAACATAGACCTAGTTTACCCAACTATGGGCCTGACCTGAAATCAACGAGCGCTTTCTCAGAAGTTCTTAACTAGGGGAATCAAGCAATGAAGAAATGATCAGAGCAAAAATAAGTAATCTTATGAAATTCTGTGAAAAATTACAATTTCTAAGTTATGAAGTCACCCACTGCAATAGAATGGGGGGCATGGGATAGCCACACTTCCACAAAGCTATGGATAATGCTAAATATTATCCTAACTATATGAACAGTAGGACAATGGAACAGACTGCCTAGGAAGATTGTGGAATCTCCTTCACTGGAGGTTTTCAAAAGAAGGCTGGATAGCCCCATCTGTCTTGGATAATTTAGACAACAAATCCTGCATCTTGGCAGGGGGTTAGACTAGACGACCCTTGCAGTCCCTTCTAAATCTATGATTCTATGCTGTTTGAACTATTACATGCAGAGGAAAACTCCCTACTGTCTGACTTCTCACATTTTAGAGATATAAAATATAGCCTGCTTGTTGGTACCTACATTTAAAATTTGTTTTCCTGTGATATCCAAGAAAGATAGTCACTCGTGTAAGCACAGACAAAGCCAGTCCATAGGCTCTACAAAGCCTCTTTAACAGCAGGAAATCTTTATAAACACAAACTGAACAAGGTAATACAAGTGAGCGGAGTTACAACCAAGATAACCCTGCCACCTCTTCTCCATCTGTCTCTCCAGAGATCCTTCTCCAAAACACTTGCAGAAAAAAAAGAAAACGGAGGATGGGGTTAATCCCTTGTGTACTGGGTATCACCATTGTACCCTGTCATGCCATTGTATTTACCCTTTGTGGAATATCACAGGTGAAGCCTTCTGATAAACCAGGTTGGCTGCAATAAGTCTGATTCTGTTTTTACTTACATGAATTTTATACAGTGTAGTTTGATGCTGACTTTCAGTAGAGTTGCACTGACATAACTGAGGTGAGAATTAGGTTCCTCTAGAAAGATCTTCTTTCAGATCCCAACTCAAAAAACCCAGCAGCATTTCAGCAACTGCTATCAGTGAATAGAGGCTAGCAAGACTTAAATTTACCGTACACCAACATAATAATAGAATTATATGACTTAATTTGCACAAATGCAGCATGAAATTTTCAAAATTGCTTAGTCAATAATTTCACTCACCTACATGTGCCAAGCCACAATGAAAGCTGCCTTCACAATTTCCCTTGGAAAATTAGAAATACATAATTATGGTTCTGCTGCTATACACCTTACTCAAACAGAACTTCAGTTGAAGTGGAGGGGAATTTTGTCTGAGAAAGGATTGGAAAATCAAGCCTTAGAAAATTAGTTCCACCCACTCTCCACCCATTTTTGTACATCCACTTCTAGGCTTGTTTATATGCAGTTAGTGAGATGTTACAAAAAGTTGAAACAATTATGGTTTGGACACATGATTCTTCCATTTTTTTTAATGATGCCATCTTTGAGTGGCTTGTTAGTGTTTTGTTTCCTATTATATATGTGGTATGTTTAAGTGTCTATTATTATATTTTACGTTGTTTGGGTAACACTCCAAATACATCAACTGTAGGAAGACGGTGGGAAACATGCCTTATAAACAAAAATTTATATGAGAGCCCCAAAATATTCCAGGGCATTCAAGCCCTGGCTGTGATAATTTAGTGGGAGTCGGTCCTGCTTTGAGCAGGGGGGTTGGACTAAATGACCTCCTGAGGTCCCTTCCAACCCTCATCTTCTATCATTCTATGATATACAGATGCATTAAAAAAATGAAGAGCTCATTTCTGGACCTCAAACCTGGAGTCTTGTGTGATATGGGTGCCTGATGATTACAGGATAATAATGTGATAAAGGAAAGATGAGTCAGATCTGCCAGGTGCAGAATACCAGGAACCAATTTTAAAAAATATTGGACATTATAATACTCCTTTCACCTACACAGGTGTAAATCAGAAATAACTCCAGTAAAGTCAATGGAGTTATAATGGTATGAACAGTTTTAAATCAGAGGAGGATTAGGCACATTCTGTTGTGAGAGTTGTACAAGTGAGGTGCTCATTGAATTAAGTTTTTACTCTTCAAAAATTGCATTAGTCCAAGATTTAGGGCAGCTAGATAACAGTATTGTCCAAATTGTACCCATGGTTACAAATATACCACCACTGCAATCAGTAACTAAGGACAACATTTGGCCCTGCTTTCTAATACAATAATTATAAATAATATTAAGATAGTGACATTTCTCAAATGCAGATCTCCTTTAATTTCTTAATC
Organism: Emydura macquarii macquarii; assembly: GCF_026122565.2. Classification (NCBI taxonomy): domain Eukaryota; kingdom Metazoa; phylum Chordata; order Testudines; family Chelidae; genus Emydura; species Emydura macquarii. The sequence goes on from NW_027132962.1 coordinate 1,714,400, forward strand.
ATTGACTAACATAGGTTGATAGGACTCTGTTCATAGTTGTCCTATGGCCCCTTTGCACTGACGTAGATACATGATTTGACTCTACCATACCACCAGGCACAGAGCCACCTCCCTCAGCTTTGCTGCTACCCCCAACAATAGCTATGAGTATTGACTTTCCTGGAATAGGTGAGGATGTGGCAAGGTAGTTCTGTGACCTGGCTATTTCCTGGTTGCCACAAAGCCCATGGGCCTGGATTAGCCCCAACATGTCTACTTCTCTCGTTCCCTGGGTGGGCTCTGTACTGGCACATGGATACTCAGCTCCTAGGTTTCATTCCTATATTTCCTCATTCAAGTTCTCCTTGTTGGTAATTCTTACACAGCAGATGACATTATCAGAGTGTGGAGTACCTCTGCTACACAACTGTGAAGAACCAGCAAGGGAAAGGAGAGCAAGGGAAAGGAGTTTTGTCTCCCTTAAAGAGTTATTTGCCTTCAATCTCAGAAACATCACAGAGTTACTCTCATGAGGCACAGATTTGGCAGGTCAACTTCATGAAAAATATAATTTCTATAAAAAGTACAGAATTTTTTGATTTCTTTGGAGTTTAGTGAACTTAATTAACTTTTAAGATTTCAAAAGGAGTAAAATATGCTGTTCCAAATGGGTTAAAAATATGTGGTATCTCTCACACAATATCTTCTAATTATTTTCTTGAGAACTACATTATGCACAGGAGCAGCACAACCCTTCGGTGGAAGAATCACTGCCAATATAGCAGCTATACAAAAATTAAAAACCAGCTGTAATTACCATATTGTTCTTTCTAAAAGAAGTAGGAGCGGAGAGAGGTTAAATAATATCTTCATAGGAAACCACCTCACCGTAAGCATAGTTCAATTAAGTTAAGTGGTTACATACCAGCTACAGTAAAAACTTGGTTTAATTCCATATAACTTCTCTACTCTAAAATGCATATCATAATATAACAGAAACCATTAAAAGAGGATACTTGACAAAATTTCACACCGTCATCTTCCATAACTAGAAGCTGTGATATATCAGGCACTGATCTCCTACCTCCATGCTGGCAGTCCCCCCTGAGCCTGCACTGAACTAATTACAGGGTTTCAGTGACAGAAATCACTGTGTAATAACTGTTGGCAATGACTCCTTAATCTAACAATCTATTTCCTTGTGCACTTATTCCTCTTCCCCTCCCCCCATATCTGATCACCTAATAGTGGCTACTATACCTTTATGCCAAAACAAACAAAAAAATCCATGAGTACATTATCAAAGCACTGCTAAAAATTTGGATATGTATGGCTAACAGCTATGGTTTGAAAAGAGAGGGGTTAATTGTTTTGTTAAGAATATTTTTCCATTCAATATGTCCTCTATAGTTATTTAAGAGGTTATCATAACATAACATGCTTAAAATGCACCATCTCTAATCCATCCATAAGATTTACTGTATTGGAAAAAATATTCTGCTTATGGCTGAACTCTAATCAAATTAATCTTGACAATTTGTGTTAGACCTTGTGCACATTTTGGATGCCAACGGAAGGTGAAACCTCTGGTGGGTAATAAATCACTTTCAGATAGTTTTTCACTCTATTTAATACAGCCATTACTAGAATGAAATTAAAATGAGATGTAACGGGACAGTGTTTTTGTTGTTTAAGTTGATGATATTTTCAAAAATATTTATATAGAAGGAAAAATAGTCACAAGACAAACTTGCATATAAACCATATTGCAGTGGCAAATAAGAAGTGGTTACATGTGGTATCATAGGCGTGCGCAGCACATTTCATTAGGGTGTGCACCCAGGGAATTTTATTTTATTTTTTAAAGGTGAACATTTATTGAATACTCAATCATAAAGGACATTATTTTTATTCATCAAAAAACTAAAGAAACTAAAACTTAACTAAACTTATCTAAGTTTAACTAAGCGTATCATGTGATTAAATTAAAACGCAAAGCCACTCTTTTTGTTTTGAGACATTAGGGTGTGCCTGGGCACACCCGGCACACCCCATATGCACGCCTATGTGTGCTATACATGGATTTATACTTAAATTATGAAGGTCTGGATAGCTTGGAGGCGATTAGATATACAGGTTTTCACTTCTTGGGTGTCAGTTGTATTAACCCTCTCAGCATTACTATTATTCTATTACCATGGTGCCTAGGAGACCAAGTCATGGAGCAGGCTCCCATTGCAATAGGAGCTCCACAAACAGTACAAAAAAGACATTCCCTAACCCAGAGAGCTTACAATTAAGGTATAAAACAAGACAAGAGCTGACACGTGGATACAGACAGATAGGGGAGCACAAGGAAACAATGAGACAATATTGGTCAGCATGATAGACAATGGTATTAGTGCACCAACGGCCTAACAATTGTCAAGATTTTTGGAGGCATCACAGCAATGGCAATTTGTAAGGTATAAGAGATCACACCACGCACACGCCATTATCCTGCCCAACCTTGCCACCGCCTTCCTTCTCCAACACACATCCCAACAATGTTGCCTTGTCACCATGCAGTGGACTTTACATGGCAAAGGCAGCATTCCAAAGCCTCCCTCATTTATACCAGAGCAAGTCTGAAGTAACTCCATTATTTAAATTAGTGCCATTGCTTCCAGATTTTCACCCAAATTACATTTGGTCCTGAGGATAGGAAATATAACACGTCCTATTGCAAAGTTAATTAACATACAGCATTATGTATAAATGGTGGCCACTGTATAGAAAATAATGTTTTTTTAAATGTTTCTTACACAGTTTTAATAACACAATTTATTCTCTTCTGATATCCCAGTCATTTTGGAAACACATAAAAACATACAATAAGCACTATTGTATATCATATTTTTCTTTTACTGTGAAACTACACATTTACAGTCACCTTTATTCAATAGTACTGTACGAATGTCGATGTGTTGACAAATTTTATTGGATCATGTTGCTCCTGTCAGTTCTTGTATATGCTGACACAGAGCTCTAATGTTCGTGATGAAGATTCTGCTTTACTTTTTTGTCAGGGTGTATTAAAATGCCAAGTAACAAGAAAAAACAATCACACTACAGTGAACAAAAAGCCTAGAATATTAAAAAATTTCCAGTGATAGCAAAACATTTTAAGTGAAAGAATGTGACTGTAAATTGCACTCTGCTTTTGGGCAAAAATTATGACTGACAGGTGAAAATATTGGTGACTAATACCTTACTTAAGAGTAGTCCATGCACAATTTTCCTCAATACCTTGGCTGTAATAGGTATGTAATTAGTATTATTAGTGGGATACATTTTTTTCTCCAAACAGCAGTCATTATATTTGTGCAGGAATGTTAGATAATTTTTCTATTGGGTTTTAGCAATTATACCATACACCATACAGCATATTAAGGATTCATGCAAATATGCAATTATTATTTAGAGAACAGTTTTGAAAGTGGTAGATTGTCATTCATTTTCAAGGACTGTAATAACAGTGAAGAGAAAATTACCATTTAAAAATACTGCATTCACATTAAATGTTTGCACAATTTCAAAGACGGAATTAGCTCTCACTTATGAGCTTCCTGTTTTGCTTCTTGTTTCCTGATGCTTACCTTGTGCCTGATTCACCACTGCCCTGCACTTTGTGTAGTATTCATGCCATTTAAACCAGTACAAAATGAGCACAAAACACCACCTTTCTGATCTGGCATTTTCCATTGGTGTACGTGACCATACAAAGTGCAGGGTAACAATGAACTGGTCCCTTTGAACTTTAGGCCATGTAGTCTTGCGCACTTGCAATTCGCACTGCTTTCACTCAGAATTGCGGATGCTCAACACTTCTCAGGATCCAACCATCTGTTCCCAATTTCGCAGGAAATCATGTTTGCTCCATTTTCAGAGATGAGCATGAACCAAAGACCTATACTCAAATACCTCCCAAGCTGTGAGGGCATTTCAAATCAAGTCAGCTTTCAAACCTGGAATTTGTACGTGGCCAGTAACTTTATGATGAACCAACACTGGGCCTGAACACCAGTGAACAGATTACAGTTTTGGGGCTTCAGAAGGTCATCTAGAGTTAGCAGTCAAGATTCGGATCTCACTGACACAAAGGCAGAAATGTAAGCCAACCCATTGAAGTTACACAGGTGGAAAATAAGAATACATGAGAATGAGAGCAATCAATTTATGCTTCCTTTCTTTCTCCCAATATAAGCTCTTCTCTTGTAATTTAGAAGGGCTGAATTGTTTTTCTTACTGGATATAGCAGGGTTTACCCAGAAGCAAGATTTGTCCAACAATTTTAGGCATTTAATTGAAAAAAAGCACTAGCTTTCTGCAGCTTCTGTGTAGATTGCTGTGACCCCTTGTTTAGCATAAAGGCTGACTGCCAGCCTGTTCTGAAAGCAAAATATTAGCATCTTCCTTTTATGTAGACAGGTTTGGTTTAAGAACAAAATAGAAAAATTACACAATTTTCAGAAAAGGGAATGTTTATACGGGGGGTGGGGGGAGGGGAAGAAAAATTGTAGGACAGTTTTAAGATAGCGGCAACCATGAAAAAGACAGGTAGAGAGAAAAAATAAATTCTGTCTAACAAAGGCACTGGGAAGCAGAGCACAGTGACAGCAGCCCAAAATCTGCTCTAATTTATAATAGATCTGGGCCAGCTCCTGCACATTGACAGAACACACCAAAGCCAAAAGTAGCTTAAAGGTATTTCCACCTCTACCCTTCCTCGCTCACTGCTCCAAATGCAGGTATGGAGTAACTGAGAATCAGGCTCCTGGAGACAATATGGATAGGAGTCAATTTTATCATTTTAAATGTCCATGTATAACTTATTTAGTAAAATGGAGCAAGAAACTAAAATTAAATGATGCAAATTCTCCACCTTCAGCCTCAAGGATGCTTGTCCTCATATCCTCTAGTGCAGGTGTAGTCAATTATTTTGTGTCAAGGTCCAAATTTCTTGGTCAAGGTATAGTCAATGTCCAGATTCCAGAGAAAATAATAAAAAGATAATAATGATAAGTAAATAAAAAGATTTTGTGGACCGTTCAAAAGCATCTTGTGGCCTGGATTTGGTCGGCAATCTGCCTATTGACTACCCCGCTCTAGTGAGATTTTTCTCCACATTCAAATTCCTTTTCAAATCCACCTCTCTCTCTCTCTCAGATATCTTGCCATTTCATAGAAAAAGATATCCAGTAAAACATGTTCATCCTATCTTTCATGTTCCCCACCTTCCTCCCAAATCCCCTTATCTGCCAGACATCATCTTTCCCTTCATCCAAGTCTTAGACTCTTATTTCACTCCTCCCCACCCCCAGCATTCCAGATTGTTGCTAAATTTATCTTTTTTCCCCTACTACCACAGTTCCAAGAATCATGTGAAATTCCTTCTTATTGCTACAAGGGCCAAGTCTAAACTGTAGACATCTCAACTTAACTACTGCATACCTACCTTTTGATCTTTTTGCTATCCACCTCACTCACCGTCATCCCATCCAAAACATTACCAGTCAATTAGTTTTCCTCTTTCACCTCCCTGATGCATTTTGTATATAAAGACAATAAGTGCTGATCCACTGAAGTTATGAGTGAGGCACATTACGAACAAGAAGCAACAGTTGTACTATATGGACCTTTTCCCATGTACTAGTCATCAGGGTAGTATCTATATGCACTGTATCTGTCAGTTTTATTTACATTGTAAGCTCTCTGAGTCAGGATTACATCTTCATCTGTATCTCAAACAGAGCTGAGTGTACTGATAGAACTTAAGTATTTTAGCACTCAATTGTCCATTATTATATTTTGTAATTAAGAAACAGTTTATGTAATTCTGCATTCAGCATGAACTCCCACCTGACAATACAAGAAGTCAAATAGTCATCTCTTCATATCAATGGAAGAGAAACAAGAACTTAGTAATGCTTTGAACTGTGACCAGGAGAATGGAAGTGTGAAATTCTTCAACATTTTTTAAAAGATTACTACAGAACAACTCGATAAAAAGCAGTGGGTAAATTAGATAGTTGAAGAGAGTGACATTTTCTCCTCTCACGCTATTATTGTACTCTCCTGGTTTGGCAATACAAAGCACTTTCCTGTAATCTTTTCTGCTTAGAACTGTTCTAAAATTTACTTGGCATTAAAACTGTGAGAATAAGGCTGACAGAACAATACATTTCACACCTCAAGACCAGCAAATGGAGGTTCACTGGAAGAGATGAGTGGATCTGTGGGAAGCCAAAACCATCGGTCTGAAGGCTCTGTGCTTCCATGCCAGCTTTGTTTTCCAATGGACCTCTTCTCTCTGGCACCATGGTTCCAATGGAGTTGCACTACCAGAGACTATCCCTGGCTATGTGTGCCCTCAAAGGGTAGCAAAGGTTGTGAGGAAAGATACAGAGCTTCTCCAATCTAAATGTCATGGGATTAGAGTGGTGTGTATCCTCCTTCAAATACAGTCCACCCCTCATATGGCTCACTCTTCATGGGCGTGCTCAGCTTTTATCCGTTCTCCATCTGCCAACCCCAGATCTGGGGACCTCTGTCCATTTGGTTGGGTGGGGTGGAGAAATAGTGCCACTGAGGCCCTTCTTCATGGAATGTGGAAGACCTAGGTACAGAAGGTCTCCCTTTATTCAATGGTCTAGCTGAAATAGAGTGAAACAAAGACCATAAGGCCTGTAAATTAATTTTATTGTTTAAAATAGAAGTATTTTCCAAAATCTTCAACTTTTTCTACCTGCCTTTATGCTCCTATTTGGAAACCTAAAACTTCTGTATTACAGCCAAATCCAGAGAAGTTGCAGGGGAGAGTAAAGCAGTTGCTATCTGCAGCTTGAAGGGAAGATAATATGTACATAGTACATAAGGCAGGAGTCTGTGGCAAGAAGTCATGTGTGTTGTCTTCAGCTCCTCCTTCTTTCCCTCTAAAAGTTGAAGGAGGAGGAAGGTTTGGGCAGTTGAAAGAGGAGAGGTACTTGGTGGATGTTTAACAGTTCAAGTCCAGAGGTGAAATTCTGCTCAGCTACAAGTTACAATCCCATGGGAGTTGCATACATGGAACTGAAAGCAGAATATGATTACTGTTGTGGTCTCAGTTTCTGAAGCTGAAGAACTTTGTAACATATATCAAATGGCTATAAACCCAGTACCCTCTTCTCATGGTAAATTTTCCAAAACTTGAGATAGTTGCTATTGGAAACATCAAAACCATGGCTTCAGAAGTAGCGTAATGGAAGAAAGGGATTTATTTACGAAACATATTTTTAACTAGATAAAAAGCAGTTGAGACCCATGCTGTTGCTGATGTCTATATTTGACCTAACAGATTACTTTCTTATACATTTCAGAGCAAAGAATTCCAACTCTTCATAGGAAGGAATGGATATAAGTGACTGATTATAAGCGTGCAGAGCAGGTAGGCTGATTGACACAAAAAGGTCTCATTTAACTGAGGACCTAGACATAAGACATGAATTTATATGAACACTCTAAAATGCATAAAATAGCTTTTTAAAATAGAAATCCTGGAGAGTCTGTGCATAACCACATAAAAGGGCTTGATTCTCATTCACCAGGCTGGGAGTGCTGTGAAGGCAATGTGTTCAGAAAGAGAGAAAGCACTTGATTGTGTACAATTTCATTTAGTGGCACTCTTCACCCAAAACATGGTTACAATAAAGCAGAAGTTTGGAAAGTGAAGAGAATGTCCCAAATTAGAGGAGGTCCTTCATAGAAGGATCTCTTTCCCTCCCCCCAAAAATTATTAAACACAAATAAATGTACAGAGATGAACATCAAGACTAAAATTGAAAACTAAAGTAAGTGTATGGAATTCCATTGAAGTGTTGTATCCTCTTAAGGCAGGTCTTATTTTGGCCCTTCTAAAGTACTTCTTTAGACTCACTGTGGATTTTATTTCAATGCAGCTATGCACATATGCAGAGAGGTCCATGCCTATTAACACGTCCTCAGTGCCTGCTCAACAGTTGTATTCCATTCACAAATTACATCATGTTTCCTTTAGAATAGTCACTGGATGGATAGCTAGCTACAGCAGGGTTCCCCCCTGCCCCTTGTACGGCTCTCACATAGCACTACAGGAGATAGAATGCCAGCAGGTTACTCCTGCAGAACTATTACACAAAAAATTAAATACTTTAGTTAATATTTGAAGGGCGAAAAAGTAGGATAATTTTTAACTCCAAGAAGATACTACAAAAGTTCTTGCAAGTTGGAAGCTCATTTTTTTTAGTAGATTACCAAGCTTTATTTTGTCTTTTCGCTGGCAATGGGATTTTCTGGGGATGAGGAGGGACACCTGTTACCATGATATTTAAAAATTAATCTGCTGCAATTCCCCAGCAATCTACTAATATAACTTATAGTGTTAAACTATTATAGAAGGAAAGCCATGCAAGAGACTTGATCAATAATATGCTGATGTCCATGCCCAGAGACACTAACAATGTCATTGCCAATAAGTCCTTTTCAGCGATCACTACGTCATATCAAGACCACCCAATAGTCCCTGCTGGAAACATTTCTAGTCTACATTTGTCTAGTTTAAGACACAGGTTTTTAATAGTGAGAGTAATTAACCTCTGGAGCAACTTACCTAGGGATGTGATGGATTCTTCCTCCTGTCAAGTTTTTATATCAAGACTGATGTGTGCCTAAAACATATGCTCTATCTCAACCAGAAGCTAGTAGCTTGCTGCACCAATTACTGTGTAAAAATCTATGGCCTGTGTTATGCATTAGAGTCAGACTAAATGATCATTTAGTCATTCTCTGACCTGAAAATCTAGGAAGCTCAGCTTCTTTTAGTCCAGAAACAAAGGGTTCTACCACATGAGCTAACAGTTTCCTTTGGCCATAGGACATAGGAATTGTATGCTATGACACCTTTGAATGGCCCTGGCATTCTTTTCAGTAGAAAACAATGGGAATAGAGTGTCTAACCAAATATTAGTTAAAAACAAATTGGACAACATGCTCTTGTACAGTAGCAAAGAAAGCAAAGAAACACAGATAATCCCCTGGCAACCTCTAATGCCACCTGTACAAAGTGAATAAATTAAATAGCTCCAACCGGCTCAGCAGGCAGGGAATACATAAATAAGGGAAGTTACTATTATAGTATGGAATATTTGTGTAAATGTTTGTGCCTCTTGTAGGAATGAAGGTAGTGTGATAATTTTTTATAAGTGGCAGTGCAATTGCATTTGGAAGCTCATAAAACTTGAAAATGCAAACAGATTCCATGAAAATTTCTAAACAAGTCATTATGAAAGAAACACGGTCTTGGCTTTAATACTAACGGGTGCTTTCAGTGAAAAAAGAAAACTGCAAAAGTATTTTTCTCTTGAGACAGAATTTTAGTCAAGACTATTTATTTCAGCTCAAAGTATTTAGATTTTTAAAAAATTGAACTGGTATTTATTGTAAAAAAATTGTGCTTGCTTCTGAGATCATTTTGCTGTTAATTTGTTTCTTTTTCTAAAAACATTTTAGCAAAGTAATATTGTGCATGGGTTGAAATATTTTAAATTGTTCCAATTTAGATGAAAGCTCTAGAGTTACACTTTGACTGTTTCTCAGTGGGTACATCATGGGGGAATTGAGAGGCCCTTTTCCATTCACAACACACCTAGGCAGGAGCCAATCAGAATAAGATAGTGTTCCCAGATAGGTCAGAAAATGGGCTTTGTAGTACTGTACTATTTGGAACCAAGGGGAAGAAAGACCATGTTGGAGGACAGGGTATCTGGGGTGAGGGATGTAGACAGGAATGGAAGAGGTGTGGGAAGGGAGGAGGGACAGTCCAGAAGCAGTCTATGGGGTTTTGATTCTGAACTGAGCCAAATTCTAGAAAATGAATTCAAATCAAACCCATGGAACCAAAATTAAACAAATCCATATGGACCTTCCAAAACGGATTGTGTTCAGGTCCAGAGAAGTAATTAGACCTTATATATTGGTTCTATGATTACCTGACCTTGCAGTCTTGGTCTTACTATAGATTATTACAATAAGCACTATAGCAAATAAACATTATGACAAATATAGATGAAATATAAATTCAAGCACTAAATGGGAATAAAATAAATAACAGTCTTTCCAAAATAAGATATTCTTACAATTTGTGTAGTTCAACCCTAAGTTCCACAAAATCTTCTAATTTCCATGGAACACAGAAGATTTATTTCAAGGTTGTTGATCTCTAATATTGTTGGAAGACTTCTAAATAAGTCCCCACTTGTTTGAACATATGGGCCAAATATTCAAATTATGCCATAATGCGACACAAATAGATATGCTTATGAGACATTTTTTAAGAATAAATTGGTCTGAAAATTTTTAATGCAGCATTTTTATTGATCAAATGACACATGGAATTCTAGCACCCCTCTGCATTGGCACTGGCATAATTATTTGAAGCATATTTGACTGAAAAGTTAAGAAATTCTCAGCTTTTTATAGCACCAAAAGACTACTGCCCTCAAGACATTACATGTGGAAAGTGAACAGTACTTATCCTTTTTTAATAAAGTAAATGAACATGAGTGGCATCTGCCTCCTTCCTAAGATTGCTGGGGGAACACAACTGTCTCACAGATACTTAGAGTTCTATATGGGAGCGATGCTTCCAGATGTCTCACAGACACAAAATAAGCTTGGAGAAAATTTAGAAACAAATGGAAACAATACACACTGCTTAAGTTAGATGCTGAACTCTATATATTATTTTCCTATTGTTGCATAGATAGACGAAAGTTACACACAGTAAGAGCTGAAAGAGTACACTATTCGAGTTATTCGGTCGACTTTGCCTTTCTTTGTGGTTCATGATCTGTCAACAAGCAGATTCCAATATGTTCAAGTTTATTTGTTACATGAAACAATTCCCAAATTTCTGCATTGAATGTCTGCATACTTCTCATATTGGAATTATTACAACTGAATATATAAAGCCAGATCCTAAAACAGTGTCACTCAGAGCATCGCCATCAATTTCAATGGGGCTATTCCATTTGACCTAAGTGTGGAGTTGACCTTTGATTTTCAATTCACACTGTAACATTTACCTAGATTATGTAAATTATACAAAACTATATTAAAACAATTTTAAGGTTGCAAAGTCAAATTTGGCTGGCAGGTTTTCACTAAATGAAAAGTTACTCCATATTGCATTTTAATCTTATCTTTCAATGTGTGGTCCCATACATACAATGTTGACTGTAGACAATTCAAACCCTACTCTGCATGCAGAATTATTAATTTCTTCCTGGGCTTTTCTATGGCACTCATTACTATAGTATCTAAGTGCTTCACAAACATTAATTATCTTCAAAAACATTAATTACCTGAGATGAGGTAGTATTTGTGACCCAAAGGAAACCATAAAGTACCAACTGGCCAAGGGTTCACAGAGGAATGTTTCAAAGGGGCTTGAGGACTGGGATGCACCTACTGTTAATCTGGAAACATATTGAGGGCTAGCATTGCTCTGAGGATATTTTTTTTGGGTGGCTAACAGACTGGTGGTGTCAAGGAGCTGATACCCACTTAAGCAAAGCAAGTTTTCCTTTAGCTGAGGGAGGGGGATAAAAAGATGACGTTCAGTCTTGGGCACACCAAGAAAGCACCACAATATTATCCTCAGTTTATACATGGGAGAATGAGGCACAGAGAAATTAATATCAGAAGTGTACACTAATTTTGGGTGTCCAAAATGAGATTCTAAGTGCCTGATTTTTCAGAGTGCCTGACTTTGCAAACTGAATGCTCTTTTAATGTAGTTATTTAATGTGAGTTTATAGGGTTTTTTTAAAGAGCAAACTGAACCCTCCCCTGAAATTTAATCATGGTGTACCAATAGATTTCCACATGGGCCATCAGAAGGTTTGGAACCTTTAAATTAGAGCACTGACCTCTGCCACTTGAGCTAAGGAATATCTGACAGCAATAGTAGGTTATCCAGCATATAGCCCAGTCACTAGAGGGAGACGAGGCATGTATTTTGCCAGTGGGTTTCACAGCCACTTTGCTAGACAGCAGACAAATATTGAGACCCTGGAATCCTGGGCTCTCTTCCAGATTCTTAGGGGAGTGGGCACTCTAGTGATTCAAGAGTAATATTGCACTGTTATGCCCTGTCATCCTCAAGCCTGATCCATTTTCTCTGGTTCCTCAACCCCACCCCTCTACATACGCTCCCTTCAGGTCCTCTGTCCTAACCCCTTCTCCACCCCAGTATGCTCCCCTCAGCTTCTTGCCCACACCCCCACAGGTTCTTTGTCCCAATCCCCTACCACATATATACACACTCCCCTCAGCTTTTCATCCCAGTCTTCCGTGGCCTTTTACCCCATTCTACTCCCTCATCAACACCCCGGATCTGGCTCCTCACCCTTCTGCATTCCAGTCAGCATCCTTCTCCTCCGTGCTCCCAATACATTCAGTGACTCTGTGGGATGGTATATTCACAATCTAGTCAGCTCATAAGAGCGGTAAGTTGACAGAACATACTCAGGGCAGATAGAATCTTCAAAGACGTTATCTGTCGAACTAACAAATTTCTACTGTGAAAGTAAACAGATTTTCAGAAACCCATAACTTGGCCACAGCTGTGCACATTTTCACAGAGACATCAAAAGGCACATTCCTAAAATGAGAACAACTCCCTTCCCAGCCAAATTTCAAGTCCCTGCTCAAAAGAATGGAGGATCAGTACAAGAGCTGTAAAAATTTAACCTGGACAAGACCTTATATTTTTCCCTAAACTCATCTAGGAAAATGGCTGACCCATTTTTTTGCTAAAATGTTCCAGAGCAATTCAGCCTCAGGCAGACACCCAGCATAGAAAATGTGAGCCCAAACAGTTATAGCTTATCAAAGTTATAAGCAACTTCAAAAAGAGTGATCATGGAAAGTGTCAGGTAACTAACTATAGGCATCGCTACCAGCCCCACCTACAACAGCCTTGATTCTGAAGGTTTAGATCTGGGAACGTGCACGTGTGACCCATAACAACTATTGCTTTCTAAAGAGCTTTTAGCCTTGTGGCAAGAGTTTAGTTAACTACTAATAAACAGTACAAATCATAGTGATGATTTATGAATCCCCTGAAGCCACTGGTAAGTAAATGGCTTTATTAAAAATATCATAATTATTTGTGCTGCAGTAGCAATACGAGGCCCATGGGGTCAGGGCCTCATTGTGCCAGGCACCATATACACAAGCAATGATAAAACATTTAAAATAAACAAAACACATCTTTAACTCCACAGACAACTGGGTCTAGATTCACAAAGGAACTTAGACATGATGTTTCTCAGCATTGCCGGGCTTAACATTTAGGTGCCTTAATAGACAATCACTAGGATTCACAAAACCTGCGTTCGGCGCCTAGGGTATCTCTATAATGAATGGAAGGAGATCGGCATCTCAGAATGGAAGTCACAAAAGCCAGAACACTAGATGGCTCCTCTCCTGAGTCAGCTCATGAGCAATGCCAAGATGAAGGATGTGTGCTAAGCCCACCCGCATTCTCAGAGATCAGCACCTAAATCCAGGCTCCAAGGAGGCACCTCGGCTTAGAATTCACAGCTGCAAACTCTCTCCTCGCATTAGCCTAAGCCTCTTCCTGTTGCTTGAACTCCCTGATGACTTTTAGCCCAGTGGATCAGGTACTCACCCGGGATGCATAGGAGACCGCCGGTTCAAGTTCTCCCTTCACATCTGGGGGAGAAGGGATTTGAATTGGCATCTCCCACCTCCTAGGTGAGTGCTGTAACTATTAAGCTACAGAGTCATTCTTATACAGAGTCATGTCTCTGGCCCAATGATTTTTTCATTATTTATCCAGAATGGAATAGCTTCAACAGGAGACACTGAGGGAGCCTCACATTGGAATATCACATAACCTAGAGGTTAGGGCCCTCACCTGAGAGTTGGCAGATTCCTCTTCAATTCCCTTTCCCCCCTTCAAGTGGCGGAGAGACTTCAGCTGGGGGTCTCCCACATCCCAAGTGAATATCCTAATCACTGGGCTAAAAGTTATCAGTGAGTCCTCCTTCCTCCCCCTGTTTTATGTAAGCTTACCTGCAGAGGTGCAATCCTATAGTTGGGCTTTGATCATGCTTACCGGACCAGGCTCCACAGGGGAGTTAGGCAGAGGAATGCCGATCTTCCACCCATATGGGCATCACGCTGGAGCTTAGTCATCTCACTGCTGTGTGCATGCTTAAAGGCAGACACACAGGCAGCTTTTACTACAAAAGTTTAGGTAGATAATTTCGGCACTTACTGGTTTCAACAGCAGCTGAATGAGGGGTTTTGTGAATCCCAGTGGGGCCTGATTCTGGGATTTAGCACCAAAGTGGCAGTTAAGTGGCTAAATCCCTGTGTGCATCTAGTCCCTAGTGTTTTGAAACATCCACTCTATTATATTTTGCTCCCTCTTCTATCCATGACACTGTGTACCATAAATATTCACCTTTATTTAATTTACCTGATGAGTAGCAGATCACAAATTGCACTGCAGACAAATGAGAAGACAATGAAACAGCTTTGACAGCAAATAGATGCTTTTAAATGGGTCATACAAGAGTAGCAGAAGACTCATTTCCACTCCTTTGTCATTTTCAAGCACGTCAATTCAACTCCCAGTGACAGAGAATGAGGCACATACAGAACATTACATTATTCAGTATTGTACTCCCACATACCTAGTCTTCAACATCAAAGGCATTGAGAAGGACAGGGGAGTCTACATGTGACATTCTATTGTTCCAGAGGCTAGGGTACAATAAAAGTAGTAGTGTCTTCTAATACATCTTTCCTTATGCAGCAGTGGGAAAGCAGGATTGATGACAGCTGGGATAATTTAACTCAGCACTTACTACAACTCATGGAGGTCATTGAGAAGTTTTTATTTGAGGGTAGAAGGATTGAAGTCAATCAGTGGGTTTTGTTTTTCTTGTTATGTGCTTTGATTGCAGTAGTTTAGCTCTTTGGCTCTGTTGAGTCACTCCTTCTGTCGTTCTTCATCCTCCTTTTCATTGTTTCATTTGTATCTTATTTTTCTAATTTCCTTATTATTTGGTTTTCCAGTGTTTGGATTGTAAATGACCATTTTGATTCAAAATTAGCTTATTCCCTCCCTCAGAAAATTTTATTCTAAATCCGTTCTTTAGTGACACAACACAATTTAATCTTCACACTTGTATTGTTATATTTTCCAAATGGAAACAGAACTTTTTGACCTTTGGTGCTCCTGTAGGTAACTCAGTCATCATCTATCATCAACCCAGTGATCAAACTATCATACTAGATAGTTGATGAGTTGTGATAATAGTATCATTAAGGCTAAGATTTACTCACAGGAATTTTTGTAAAAGTCATGGACAGGTCATGCACAATAAACAAAAATTCATAGCCTGTGACCAGTCCATGACTTTTACCACGAATACCCCTGACTAAATCTTAGCTGACCCCAGCCTCCCGCTGCTCCAAGGCCCTCAGGATCTGCTCTCCGACAGCCTCTAGGACCAGCCCTGGAGCTGCTATTTCCGCTGCTTCTTTGTCCACCCTGGGATTGCTGGCCCTGAGATTGGCCACACTGGCCCCTGCAGCTGCTGAAGTCACCGAGGTCACGGAAAGTCATGGAATCCATAACTTCGGCAACCTCCGTGACAGACTTGCAGTCTTAACTATAAGTACTGTTGCTGCTGATTGGCTACAAATTGTTAAAACATTATTTTGGTTATCCTGTTCTCCTCCTCTCTCCCAACCTCATCTGAATAAATAACAAAACAACTGCTGCTTGAATACACTGGTTTGGTGATTTGATCTTGCCTAAGTAGAGGGACAGATGTAGCAACTTTAAAGATGGATTTCTTACTTTCAGTGGATGAAATTCACACCTGTGTAGAGTGCCAGCACAAAGCTCATGCACCACTTCAACTATTTTGGGGAGTAAGTTGGTACATAGACCTTTTCACTCAGTGAGAGTCAAGTTTGCAAGACTGGACAACCTATTTTCATCCAAACCTCATTGAAATCAAGAAATACCTGATGAAGAACTAAGTGAAAACTGCATATGATTTGGACAATGTGTGTCTAGATTTTGTTGTTTCTTTTGTTCCCTGCCTTGCACCTAAGTCTAGGAAAAAACTAATAGGCATCCACAAAATAAAAAAGAATGGCAAAGAAAATAGAGTAGCATTTTGTGATTTTAATTCCATTAACCAAAAAAAAAAAAAAAAAAAAATCAAAGAATGGATTTTTAACCTTTATTTCTGAAATATAAATTATTTTAACTTATTAAAATAAATGGTTTTTAAGATATCTCAAACATTCCAAATTATTAAAATACATTTTCTTCTGAAATGTCAAAGTAATCATCTGATGACCTCATGCCTTAAATTATGTAAAGAGGTATAACATGAACTGCTAACACTATACTAGCTCAGTCATAAAAGGATTATATTAGCTTCATATAACAAAAAAATGCAACAACATTTCTTTAAAAATTGTAAATAACTTTTTTTTTCAATTATGATTTAGTTATCTTGAATAAATTGTATTGTTCTCAGCCAAACTATATGGAAATTGCAGAAAAGATCATCTGAAGCCAGGTGAGACTGAAGTTCTATTTGCTTTCAGGTTTTGGTATAAAAATGGAATTTGGCCCAGATTCACCAAAAAGTTTGCTGACGTTTGCAAAATTTTAGTGAGGCTAAATAGTCTTGTGTAGTGATGGGACCTCATTTAAAATCGACTTATATATTGTGTGTTTGAAAGCCCAACTTGAACATTATTGTTTCCTTAGGAGACACTAAAAAAATAGGGAAGATTAAAAAAGCAAACAAACAATGAAATGAGCATAGTTCACCGAGTGGCCAGCAAATGCAGAGAGAAGGAAACTACAAATGGAGTCATGGCACCAACACAAAAGCAATATTCAAATAAAAAAGGCATTGCATGAAATAATCTGTCCACTCTTTATGAATGGAGTGGGAACAAGACATAGCAGAGCTAGGTATGGGAGGAGGGCATATGCATAAGGAGGAAGTGCCACTCCATGGCCACGTTCATTCCTATCCAGCATTAAAGATCTTCCAGGAAAATTCTGCCCCAAGAGTGGACTGAAGCCTGGGAGAATCTGCTCTTCATCCTCCCTCCAAATTAACAGACATTCCAGGTCTAACAGCCTGAGTGACAATTTCCTTGCTTGTCTCTTATTGTGCTTGTGGGAAAATGGAGCTTGGGGTAGCATAGCACTGCTACCAAGGAGGCTGGCAGAGCAGAGAAGCAGAGTGGAGAGGTGAGAATTACTTTCATACAAGACAACTTGGCCCATTAAATGCATCCAGTTATGTCATCTGAAATGTCTTCCTGTTTTTGAGAGAATGGGGGGAAGAATAAGATGTGTTCTCTCCTTAATACATAGCAAGGGCTTTTCCCTTTAGTGAAAAGATTTTTTATTAAATTAAGCATTACTCATCTACAAATGGTTTGGTATTCGAAGTTAAAATGTTTGTGAACAAAGGTGTAAAAGTATAGGCAAAAAAGTCATCACCAAAATCTAGCTTTGGGAATACCAGAGTTAGTCTGAAAGGATCTCAAAACCTCTTCAACCTCACTGGCCATTGTTCTACTTTGGCCTTCCAATTTACCTTAATTGTATGCTCAACTGTGAAAAAGGCGTGTAATTTCATAAGATGACACAAAAACCTATAATAACAAATGTTGATGGAAAAGGTGCAAAAATGAGACAAAGACTGACAGTCCAAACAAATATGCCTGCTGGTATAACTCAAAATCATGCTCAGTGAATAAGAAAAGTAGAGAACTGGAAATCAATGTGTCAAATTTGAGGTTTCAGAATTAGGCCTAATTAGTGGACAAAATAATGAAGGGATGAGCTATTTCATCCATCACCCCCATTTGGAGTACTCAGAAAGTGACTTTGGTAGCCTCCATTTGTTTGTCCATATTTTCTCCTCAATGACACTGGCTGACTGAAATGATGGTAACAAGTGAGCTTCACCATCATGGCTACTACAGTCATAATGTTCTGCCATGTTAGGCCTTCACAATCCTGAGAGACATACTGACCAAACCAGGCCAGAGAGAGGGATCCTGATGACATTCACCACCTTTACTAACTCTGGCTGAATTCCATCCACAACCTGGGATGTGAGCGTCTCTCTCCTCCCCCACTGAAATGTATCCTTTTCCTTCTCTACCTTCTTTCTTCTCTTTCCTATCCCTCTCCATTTTGACTTCTGGCTGGTTTAGCCAGGCAAGATTGTATATTTTACAACATTGATGTAAGCCTGTGACCAGAAAGAGGCAGCTAAAAGTAATGCCCTAGAAAGCCCAATGCTGGTACAAGTTTGCTAGGTCTCTGTGTAGCTGATAAGACTTGTGCACTGTGCCTTTGTTTCTCCAGCAGTGAGGTTGCAAGTGGGAATTAACACCAGAGATAGAAGCTGCATTTTCTATGTGTGCTGTTCTTTTCTCTCCCTCTTTTGTATGTTTGCCTTGTTTTGTCTTAAAGTGAACAGCAGCTCAAGCCCATCTCAACTAGCTTCTCTTTTCCCCAAAAAGGACAGTACTTACCATCTTTAATACTACCTAAGAGATTGTCAAACAAGAGGAATTTTCCTGCTCAAGACTCTCTCCAGTTGAAGGGAAAAGGAAAATGGGAACATGTTAAAAATGAAAGCCTTACTTAATACTTCATATTTCAAATCCTTTAGCTGGTTTTCCATATCTTTAATAAAAGGTTAAAAGAGATTTTTAATGGTGTTTTTGCCATGGCTGAGGTCTCTATATATCAAACCCCAAACCTTGTCCAACACTTCAGTTTTGGACATTGATTGGGTCATGTTAACACCTTTGATTATTTGGGCCCATATATTCCATCTAAATGAATACACCACCACCCATCCCTAACTGAGCAAGATGAGGCCAAGTTTCAAGGGAATATGGTTTATTTATGGTTTGGGGTGAAAATCATGTAAGATGCAGTGGTAACCCTATGTTTTGGACTCAAAACCAGATAAGCTTGTCAGCTTTTGTTGAATTCTTAAATGTGAAATTTTGGGTTCATGTGAATCTCAAAGATGAAAATGTGATGGAAACTGAAAATACATAAATGTGAAATTGGGCAAACCCCAACTGCCAAATTTCACATAGCTATAGTTACTGCAGCAATGGATTGTCCTCTATTTCTTGGCTAATGTATTCAAGAAACTCTCTTAGCTTATTCACTCAATTTCCTATTGAATATTATTCACTTGCTGCTTGTCCATTGATGGCTCTTCCCCTCAAGTTCCTTTAGCAGTCTTATTTTGATGCATTACTGCTAGTCACTTACTTTTATGTGAATAAGCTTTAAAAATAATCCCTTTAAAAAAATCACTGCAGTAGTTCTCCTAATTAGTCCTAATCTTTCAGGTTTAATTATTTCCTCCTATGGGAAAACCAGTGAGGAGAGAGTCTGCTCAAAAAACTCCATGAGAGTAACCTTCTAGGGCCAAATTCTTTCCTTCACAATCACATACCCACTGATCTCAATGGGGTTAAATGGGTGTAACTGTGGACAGAATGCATCTCCTAAAGTGTCCAATAAATGCTCCCCTGTAACAGGAGAAGGTCTGAATTCAGGAATGATGGGATAAAAGCCTTGAAATCCCACAGATTGGTATATCCCTCTCCTCATTGATAGTATGGTTCTCTCAGGAACCATACTCCTATTGGCTGTCCTGCAGTATTTATGTGATGGGGACCCACACTATGCAATCCCACCACAGCAGTAAAGAGGGACTGTTTATGCTTAGCTGATCAGTATTAATTCCAGAAAACCTTCTTGGAAATCCACCAGGTCCCAAGGGAAGGATGCTGGATAAAAGAAAGGCTGATTCCTAATTCCTCACCAAATGTTTAGAGTCTCTGGAGAAAGGCTTCCATAAGCTCCCAGGTAAGTGGAAAGCAATGTGGTGCACTATCTATTAACTCATATCTGGATGGATCCTCTACTCCATCAGTACTTTTTGCAGCATGGAAGACAGGCAGGTATGTCCCATTAATCTATTTTTCCTCATAGAAGCTCAGTTGTCTTTAGTAACTTCTACCAGGTGTTCTAATGAATATGACCTGTTTGAAGCAGAGAGGAAGTGAGAGGGAACCAGGCATATACACCTCTATCTTTGATCTCATTTACTCCACCTGCTGTGCTCTAGTGATGCTACTTCAGGTGTTCCTGCCTGAAGCTGCTGGTTGCTAGGCAGCAACACCTCCTCCTACCCTCCCTTCTTCAGTTTTTTAGGGATGTACATGAACAATAAAGCTGGCCGGAAAATTGACAAAAAGGTTTTCCAATGGAAACGTTTACTCAAAACCGGGTCTGCTTCTACGAGAGAGAGTCTCTCAAACTAAAGCCTGTTGGCCAGGGCATTGGTCTGGAACATGGGAGACCAAGGTAGAAGTCCCTCCTCTACCTGATTTTTTCTCTCTACATTTTGAAAAGTCTTTTTCAGTCCACACTGGAAAGAAAACTCTTGAAACCTGAAAATATTTTGCAGAATGAAATTGCTGTATTCAGGTCAGCCTTAATGAGCACCCCAAATACAGTGCTGTGCGGCACTATTTCACTATAGACATTTGTCTCTTAAAACTCGCTTTCCTCTGCAGCATGGGGCCTGGGTCACTTGTTGGTGGATTCTCTGTACCTTGAGGTCTTTAAACCATGATTTGAGGACTTCAGTATCTCAGTCACAGGTTAGGGTCTATTACAGGAGTGGGTGGGTGAAGTTCAGTGGCCTGTGTTGTGCAGGAGATGTTCATAATGGTCCCTTCTGACCTTAAAGTCTGAAGTAAAAAACTTCAGATCTGAAATACTCTAACTTTGGGTTTGGATTTGTTTTTTAAATCCTAACCTGGATCCAAATTTAGTGGCCTGAACCCATGTCAAACCAAAACATTTATTACAATCACCTCATCTTTCCCTACCTTCCTGTGACCTACCCTCAGACTAACTGCCTCACTGCATGATACTCAGCATTCATGTGATGATTTTCTTTCAAAAGGCTTTTCCACATGGTATTATATTCTGCAGGTATTATATTACACCTTATTAACAAAGCCAGGGCTAAGATGTAGGAGATCCTAGCTCTTAGTACTGTGTTCAGGCCACTAGATTAGTTGTTGAATCCTTCATAAAGACAACTGTTCTTACGGTGTGTTAGTGAGCAAGGTGTTTATGACACCCTTACCCCTCCCCACTAACAAAGATTCTCAAAATGCTCAATCAATCACATTTTTTCTGCTTTGGCACTTGCAGTATCATAATCTTTCTAGTTCTTTAGCCATCCACATATTCTTCTAGGGTGACCAACAGCTAAATTTGTATTGTAATGAACAAGTAGGTCCCTCTTGCCCCTAAATACTTTTTGGGCCTTCTTTAAAAATCACAATTTAGCAAAAGTAAGTACAGACCCATTTCCCCCTTCCTTTGCAGGACACCTCTAAATTTCACCTGGAAATAACAGGCAGTCAATGTAGATCACGTGGACCAGTGCAGTGTGCTCAATACATGCAACCCCAGCTAGGCAGGCTGTTTTCTTCACTAGTTTCTTCTTTGGAAATGATCTTAATGTGTAGCTGCATTTAGAACATATTGTAATAATCGAACCTTCAAAGGGATAAGGATGGGGATCACTGTGGTGAATTCTGCATCCAAGGGAAGAGTGGAATACTTTATATAATTGTGTCACCCATGTTCAAGAAAGATGAACTCAAATGGGAACAGGTGCAGATAAGGGCCTGAGGATGATCACGGAAATGGGGAGCCTCTTACAAGAAGAGACTAAAAAGATCTCGAAAATGAAGGTTGAGAGGAGTTAAAATTGCTTTCTATAAATACATGGGAGGGAAAATACCAGGGAGAGTGGCTATTTAAACTAAAAGACAAAGTTGGTACAGGAACAAATGGATATAAACAGGCCATGAACAGATGTAGGCTGGAAATGAGAAGAAGGTTTCTATCCATCAGAGGAGTGAAGTTCTGGAGCAGCCTTCTCATAGAAGTAGTAGGAGCAAACAGCCTAACTAGTTTTGTGATGGAGCTTGATAAATTTAGCAATGGGGTTATGACAGGGTTGCCTGCAATGTCAGGTGTCTGGACTCAGTGACCCAGGCGGTCTTTTCCTGTGTTATGTTCCTATAGCTGTAAAAAATTGCCAAGAGAAAATGATAAAATGGGAGTTTGGAAATATTTGTTCCCTGGGCATCCAGAAGCAGCGAGGGATCCAGTGAGACTCCTGAGTTTTGAATCTGGGTTACAAATAGTAGACATATTCTCTCAATCAAGACAGTGGATATAAACGTCTCTAAATTCCACCCCTAGCTATCAACACAGTATCAATTAGGACTGACTTTAGCCTTCTAGCCTTTTTCCAAGCCCTGATCTCTTATGCACTGGCATTGTTGAGCCACATAATGAAGACACCATAACCAATATCTCTTCTTTAACAGCCCCATAAAATACATTGACCAGTGTAAGCAAGGTCTGAGTGGCCCTTCCCTGCTCAGCCTGCTGAAAGGGGGGGTGGCACCTTATTTGCATAGGCTCCGTATTTGTATAAGTACAATTAGGTGCTGAGCATGATGGGAAACGGTCAGTTTGGCTGGTATTGAGTTACAAGTCACTTTAGTGTTAATTGCAGGGGTAATGAAATGTCCTCCTGTTGTATGAACAAATGGCAACAGATCTGTGCTTAGCTTGTTCTGATGAAAGATTCGCTCTCCTCTGAACAGAACTCAGCAAAGGAGGCATTTGGATGCCAGAGCACTGTAAGGGCAACAGGGAGGGGAGGGGTCATCGGGCTGAGGCTGCACTAGCCCTGACCAAGAGCTGCCCTCAGGCATGGATTGACTATCTCCTCCCACTTTTGAAAGGTAGAATTACTGATTCCTCTTGGAGTCATTTGTTTTGTTAAAGTCAGGGACAACGCTCCTGTGTCAGCTGAGGTTTTTTCCCATAAACAGAGCTGAAATCACTAAGAGCTGAACTCACAGAGCTGAAGTCACTAAAGGAACTGGGGAAACCCTGAGAGACTGACAGCAAGTGGAGGAGAGCGGCTCGAGCCCCACCACTGCGGGGAGCCAGGGGAGGAGAGTGGCTCGAGCCCCACCACTGCCTGGCGGCGGGAGCTAGCAGCGGGGGCTGGTTGAGCCCTTTGACGGAGAGGTGGACAGTGCAGTTGCAACGGTTGGTAAGGCAGGGGACAGTTAGAAGGAAGAGGTGAAGGACACGCCGCACATACTCTGTGGTGGGGTGCATTCTGCTCATGGGTTTTTTTGTGTTTATAAATTCTGTTTGCACTGTCTTCCCAAACCAATGCTGTGTTACTTCATTCCCGTTTTATTAAAAGGTTTACTTTCTACACTCAGACTCAGTGCTTGCAAGAGGGGAAGTATTGCCTTTCGGGACTCTCAGGGGATAGCGTGTGATTTCCCAGGTGATTGGGTGCGGGCTTGAACCAGTTTGGTGTTGTATCATTGACAGGAACCCCTAGGTATTGAACTTGGCCCTTCCTGCTACCAACTGTCTGGCAAAGGGTTACACCAGGATGGGAGACCGAAGTGGGTCTGGCAGAATTTCTCTTAAGAGTCTCCTTGCAACAAAGGAGCAATTGCTGAACCTCTGGGTTCAATCACAGAGAAAGTCTCTCTTTTTCTTAGGATCTCCAGGCAAGTCAATACCAGCTCATGGTAACCATGTTTAAAGAAAGACAACAGATCTTGAGTAAATCACCAACTAACACAACTGCAGCAGTCTTTAGCAGTTAAGATTTCTTTAGGTTCATACACAAAGTTTTCTTCCCACTGCATTCTTGATGCATAAATTCAGACCCAAGGTGTGTTCTATGGTTTAGGCAACATGGACCTTGGCTAATTTACTTTTCCCATCTATAGAACACCGGACCAAGTTGAAAGCAATGACATTTAATCCATCCAGTCCCTGTGCTTGGTTCTTTTCTGCCTTGTACCTTGCGCAGTCATTTACAGATTTGCAAAGTAGGCATGAAATACTGCTAGCATTTGCTTTCCACTTTGTATATGTGTAAAAGACTATATGAGATGCAAGGCAATGTTCTATGAACACAACCAAGGTGACGTTGCCCAGGCTGGTGTTGAATTAACAATGCTTCCACATAACTTAGAACAACAAAAATGAAGGTACCTGCAATCTGAAATTTGCCTGCAATTTGCCTGCATTCCAGATAAGTACAGTTACTACTGTTAAAATTTGACTGAACATTTCATTGGTTCCAGATGCTTTCAGTATAAATAAGAGCAAAAAAGACACTTATCCTTCATAGAGAATTACCGAATAAGTAAAGAGTGTACACTAAAAATTCCATGTAATACCAATTCCATTAGTTCTCCTCAGATTGTCTGAGGAAGCCTACTACTATGGACACCGCAAGTCTGAGCTAGGTGTATTGGTTCTTCACTAATCACCCTATATAAATCATAAGTTAACCTGTTTACTGGCCTTACAACGCTATTATACCTGTTGAGAGGGGGATGACTTCTTGGACTAGGGATGTTGAGGGTTCCCTTGAGAGTCCCACACCTACTGACACTGGCCCCTTCATCTCCTGTTCTACTGGAGGACACTAATTTCTCCATGGGTAGTAAGAGGATTTTGTGTACTGTGTTCATTTGCTCTGGTCCCATCTCAGGTTTAATGCTGTAGACCAGCAGATCTCCCAGTTTTTCCATCACCATGTAAGGTGCCTTTCATCTGTCAGCTAGCTTGTGTTCGCCAGCCACAACCAAATTTCACAAAAGAACTCTGTCCCCAGGCTGGAGTTCCTGTGAAATGAATCCTAACATTACACTGATGCTTGTTACTATTTGTGTTCTTGCAGGCTGAAACTGTAGCTAAGCAATAATCATTCCACAACTTTTCTTGTAATCAGAAGACATAATGCTGATATGCCTCATAGCTATCTCCATCCTCTGATATGCCGAAGCACAAGTCTATGGGCTTTGACTACCATGGCGGTGGCAGTCAATGGGAGATATTTAAGCTTTGCAATGTACATGAGTATCTCCCGTTGACGTACTTACTTTGACATACCGTGGCGTCTTCACAGAGCTGCGCTGACGGGAGACGCCCTCCCATCGACGCAGCCTTACTCCTTTCAGGGAAGTGGACTAATTGAGTGAAGCAGAGAGGGCTCTCTGATCAACTGAGCAGGTCTACATAGACCCCCTCAATTTATGCCGCTGCATCGATGTCTGCTGCTGCAACAGTGTAGACATACCCTCTGTGTAATCTGGGTTCTTGCTCAAACATCAGGAGATATGTGTTGACTCCTCTAGCAGAATTCCTACGGCCCTACCAATTTCACGGCCCTGAAAAACATGTCATGGACTATAATGTAAGCCCGTCTCTGTGAAATCTACCTCCCCTGTATTGCTGGGAGTCCCCCAGTCAGGAGCTCCTAGCTGTTAGTCCTGGCTTGGTTGAGGAGGAGTAAGACTTGCTCTTCCCCTGCACAGCCGCTCTGAAGCCCACCTCTGGAAGCGAGGGTGTCTCACTTCTGCACTGCAGCAGCCCCGTAGCTTCCTGCAGCCAGGGGAGGTACCTGGAGGTGGGTCTGATCTCCACCCAAGATCAGCTGTGCAAGACAAGCAAATCTTGTCCCTCCCTAGACCACCTCCACAGCTCCTGCCAGGGCTTGGGGTGCCCATTTTTCTGGTGGGGAGGGGGTTGGGCCACAAATTGGCTGGAGCCCCTGGGCATGGGCCCGGTGAACCCATGCATTAATCCACCAATGGCCAGAACTAGCAGCTAAGAGCCCCCTGCTGGGGTGCTTCCAGCAGCTTGGGGGAGATTGGACCCACCTCCATCTCAGAGAACCTTCTCCAGCTGCAGGAAGCTCCTTGGCTGGGCTCTGAAGGCAGCACAGAAGTGAGCGGTGGTAATCCTATGACCCCCACTACAACAGTTTTTCAACTCCCTCCTGCCCCCTATGACCCGCTTTTGGGTCAGGACCTCCAGGGTTACAACACTGTGAAATTTCAGATGCAAACCTCCGAAAACATGAAATTCACTAATTTTCCAATCCTATGGCTGTGAAATTGACCAGAATGGACCGTGAATTAGGTTGGGCCCTAAAGCAGGTCCTGATAGCACAGTATACAAAGCCACACTTAGAGCAGAGCCATCAGTTGACAGAGAGAAGGAGAAGATCTGGGTTGGAGGAAGAAAGAAAGAAAGAAAGAAAAAGACGACGGGGAACTGGAAGCCAGCAAAGAGAAAACTGCTGTAAAGAAGTCAGAGAAGCTGCTGCAGACAGAGAAAAGAAAACTGGAGTGGAGTAGAGCTGTCTGACCAGGAACTGAACAGCAGCAGTGATGTTTAAAAGAAAACATCAATGGCTTTATAGAGTAAGCGTAATATCCTTTTAATTATAATTTAGTATAAGTATAGT
Organism: Emydura macquarii macquarii; assembly: GCF_026122565.2. Classification (NCBI taxonomy): domain Eukaryota; kingdom Metazoa; phylum Chordata; order Testudines; family Chelidae; genus Emydura; species Emydura macquarii. The sequence continues at coordinate 1,740,958 of NW_027132962.1, forward strand.
ATAGGATAGTATATAGGGTCACTGTGTGTGTTGATAAGGATATATAAAATTCTGTTCATTGCAACATATCTATGTAAATTTTAAAGCACTTCAAGATCTGTTGTCAGCAATTTGTGGTAAACTGGAGGCTTGAAACAAATTGCTTGGCTTAGAATCATTTAAACTATACGCTCTTCTATTGTAAGTGTTCTTTAACTTACAATAAAGGATGTGTCAGGGTTTTTGTGCCTTGTTTAGGATTTTTAGATCATATTGTAGAAGGGATTATTAGTTACATCAATAAAAAGATACTTTGTTTTGGAAAGAATACTGCCTGTGTCAATTGCTTTATCAGTAGGTTATATCTATGTCCTTTAGAGTTTCCTTAACTACACTGGAAATGTTTACTGGGAAGAACAGACTCAGGGGGAAGCAGGCAGGTTATTATAGCAATGTCCCAAAATTCATTTTTTGGGGTAACATCCCCATGCAAGGTCTAAGACTGAGCCCCTAAACCTGCTAAGCAGTGATGTCAGCTCTAGGAATCATCAGACAGAAACAAGGACTCTCAGTTGAGACTAAAGTTCTGTCATTAAACTCTGGAGATGGGCAGGTCAAATGGTGTCTAGCACTCTTTAGGCAGAGTCCATGCCACCAGGCAAAAACAAACAAAAAAAACCCCGACACCCATCCCTGCCCACTCATCTGCATTGGGATTTGGTATCCCTACCTCCTGTTTAGCAAGTTAGATTCAGTTTGGGGTGACCCCGTAAATCAGGTCATGCGAAGCACAATTCTGCTGCTCTTTATTCATACAAGAAGGATAACAACATTTCATTACCCCTGCATTCGAATACTAAAGTGATTAGTGACCCAACTGGCCAAAATTGATCATTTTGGCAAAGCAGCTCTATCATGCTGCACACCAAGGCACGGTAGGCTCAGCCTGTTCCTGAAATCTTTTCCCCAGTGCATCTCTAGATGTCAGGGGAAAGTTCATTCAGACCCTGCTTTCTCTTCACAGGCACTTCTAGTGGTCAGTAATAAAGAGGGAAAAAGGGAGCTCCATTATTAGTTTTATCGCTAGGTCAATTTTTAAAAATTAAATTTATAGAAAAAGCAAAGAACTCCTGTTGGAGATTTTCACCACGTTCTTATTTTTTTGTTTGTGTTTTAGCTAACAAGCTGTGATACTACTTCTTTGTGAGAGTGAAGGACAAACTGAGATGGAGTCACTCAACACATGCATAACGAGAAAGTGAACAATCTGGCAAGGAGAAGCACATAAAAGCTGTCAGAATGTCCCCAAACCATGAGATATAGCACATTATTTATATATTTTCTTCGCACTGCCAATAATTCAGAGCAGAGGATCAGACACAAAACATCTGATTTTAATTTTTAAAAATAATAAATAAAAGGAAACACTGTCAAAGCAATGTTCTGATTAGTTGTCAGTTGAGATCAATGTCAGTGAGCAGCTCCTTAGTCTCTAATGATATCATTCTTGCAAGGTGTGTGTATGGGCTATACTCAGCTTGTCTTGGAATCCTGTTTGTTACTCCTGTAAATCAAAGAGATTCGCACTACCTGTCTCCACTCTGGAGACAGTACGACTTTTAAAAAGTACAACTACAGGTAACTATTGCCACGTACATTATGTCTCGACTGCAAAATTAGTTATGTCATCTGCACCGTGTCACTTGCTGCCAATGGCCTGGCTATAATTACATATACAGCATTTTACTTAATCTTCCTGTCACTTGCAAAAGGTGACATTGATGTAGCAGCAGGAAACCTCCTTCAAGAATTATAACAAAGCAATGAAGGACACAAATTTAAGAGTATATGCAATACAGGAAAGGGGGAGAGAGGGAAGCTTACTTGTTCCATGAATTTCAATTATTCCAACATCACATATGCCCAATGGAGACAAGCTGAGTAGGTTGAACAAGGAGCAAGTTTGCTCGTTATACATTATTAATGAAATGCATAATACTGACTACATATCTGGGTTCAAAAGCCTTTGGTTTTTCTGTGCTATAAAGCTATTAATTCCCCAAAAGGGGGGGGGGGGAACCCAATAACTATATGCAATAGAACAGTGAAAAAATAAAATTAGATTAAGCTGTTCTGAATAATAAATAGCAAGCTTCCAAATGCTTTTATAACCTCTTAAGTCTTTTTAGAGTGTAACTGACTCCTGACTCCTAGTCCATTGCCCAAGGAACTAGGCCATGTTGCTGTTTCAGATTGCACTCCCTTGTTTCCAAAATCCACATACATATAAAATGTCATGAAAATCAAACATACAGCCCATTCCTCCATTCTTGCAAAACTCCTGCAAAACTAATGGGTGTGTTGTCTAAGTGAGAACTGCAAGATCAAAGATATATTTTTCAAAAGCACCAACATGACTTAGAAACTTAACTTCTATTGAAAGTCAATGAAACAATCAAATTTCAAAGCCGCGTGCAAGATTACGCTTTGCATTTGTCTCCATGAGTATTTGCTTGGGAAGCACTCATGCCCTCATTGAATCAGGGAACAAACAGAAACAATAGCATGTGAATTACCTGACCAATTTCAATTAATCTGGTCCGCTAGAATAGCCAATAGCAAATACAGAATGGTGTTCACGACCAATCAACGGAACTAAACAAAATAATTGCTGCAAAGTCTGAATAATTTTACTCAAATAACACATTGAAAGACACCAAATTTCAGTTTATTTGCTGATGCCCCACAAGCAGACAGAGAGGCTACAATGGTTGAATCAAAAGTGTGTTGAATCAAAGTGTGTTAGAGTGGGAAGGAGGAAGCCAGTGCCTCATGCCAGGAAGCTTGAAATCCTGGGGGAAATGTTCAAAATCTGAACCCAGATCTGGATACGAATGTTACAAATGTCTATTATAGTGAATTTATATTATTTTTCCAGCCCACAAAGTGCTAACCACGAACCTTGTTCTAAACAGTTTACAATCTAAGAAAGCCATAACTGCGTGCATTCTACGGCCAGAACTATTCTATGGCCTGTGTACATAGGGGGGTCAGCTTAAATAATCACTTTTATTATTAGAGTGTCTGAATCTATTAAGCTGAATTCTGAGGTGTTCAAAATCAAAATTATTTATGCATCGTTGCAGCTCCAGCCCATCTCTGGTAGTTAATGTTAACATTTGCATTTATTTTACAATTGTTATTGCTAAGACAATGTGTAAAAAGCATCACAACAGTGGGAGAAGAAACCCCTGTTTTTCTATATATTTATATTGCGCCCTGTAGCATGTGAGCACTTTACAAGCAACGCATTTAGCCTCCACACAACTGTGAGGTACGGAAATGACTTGTTTTAGGTCATACAGGAAAGTGTGTGGTAAAGCAGGGAATTGAACGCAGATTGCCCAAGTCCCAGTCCAATGCCTATCCACAAGGCCTTCCTTCCATGTAGAAATGGAGAGAATAGAATTCCTTTAAGGTATGCCTAATGCTACCTTTAATTGCTGCCTGGTGCTTAGATATTAAGATGCTGAATGCCTTCGATTAGAAAGGACTTTTAAAATGTATTATATAATGGGGCATTGGATGCACTTAAGGATAAGACTAGCTCACTGTTTAACAACTGATTTTTCTAAGTGCTCTAAATAGCTAATGTGTTTGTTTTTTGGAGTGCACATATACAGGTGTAAATCAATTTTCTGCATTTATGATACCCCAGAAATGAACTGCTGAACTTAAACAGTCTAATTACTTGACCTGCCAGGCAATCCTTCATTACATAATAAATAGGAGGGAAATCTGGAATATTCACTCATCTCCAAAGAGTAAAAAACAATTGAGCATTGATGGCAGTACATAAATCAATAACAAGATACTCCCAAAACAATTTGTTAGTTTGATCCAGTCCTTTGGAAGATGTACATGACAGCATTCTTTCTGAGAGCAACATAACCACTAGAACTTATTTCTCTAGAACATATTTCTAGAACTTTCTCCTCCCCCACTAGGTAAATCAACTATATAGGCATCATTTAAAAATCACAGATTTCAACACCTTGCATTCTTTGAAGGTTGCTCTTCTTTCTTCCCTAGTTGTCTGTATAACAATTACATGTTACTTGTCACGTTAAAGAAGTATTTTCTTTTCTTTCTTTCTTTCTTTCTTTTTTTTTTTGATGAAGTCCCTATCTCCAGAATGTTTTCTGTGAAGCCTTTTGTAATGAAAGAACTGGGTTATCCTCCTAAATCACCCTGATCCCAAAACCTGTACCAAACCACTAATAACAATTCGATAGCATGTCATGTTACAATCCTTCCACACCCTTTTTAGTGGATAGCTTCTTTTCTTTCCTAGGTAAACAGCAGAGAGAAGACAGCAGTGAACTCTATGAAGGAAAGTATGGGTGAGTACCATGTGGTACAAAATCAAGTGTTCCTAAAAGAGAAAAGGTCAAAAGAGCACCAGGCAAGCGTACACCAGTTAAAGAAGTGTGGAGCCTGTGTGTGTGGGGAACATGAAAAAGTCCCAGTGCACCAAGGTCCTGAGATTCTCTGATCTTGTTCAAATCAATGCCAGTTGATCTTAGTAGGGGAAGCTCAGCACCTCACAGGACTGGACCCAGAGCTCCCCAAGAGATTTCTCATGAAGGAAAAGAGTTACAGCAAGGGATGTCCTCCCATTATGTAATAGAAACACTCAAATCCCTTTATAAACTCATGGCTGAGCCCTACAGCACATCCGAACTCTGGAACTAAATGATATCCAACCACTTATCTGTTATTCCCTTTCAGACATTTATACGTTTAGTAGCACAACTGCCATAGAATGAGATCGTCAAAGGGCAAAGCCAGTAGGGGGTGGACAGTTAAGCTGCAGATGCTGTTGGCACTGCTACGTAAGTGTAGAGAAAAATCTGATGAATCATTGCTGACTAGCAAGAGGAATGAGGAAAACTCCAAGATCTACACAGGGGTAACAGAAGATATTTTGGAAGGTAGCAAGCTTTCCACACCAAAGGGTGCTGACTCACTGTCCAATTTGCTTTCAGAAGGTTTTTATGCTTATTTGCCATCAGAACCTCCCAAGGTTAGAATTTGAACCAGATTCTTGGGAGCCATTCCGTTCAAAGAGTCCATCAACACCTTAAGCAAAGAGAACAGATAAACTAGCTGAGCATCCTCTCTCTCTGGTTTTGAAAGAGATAAAAAAAGACTGAGCACCTGTTTTAAACACCTGCCTAAGTGCAGAGCAGTGGTAAACCAGGTCACACCAATGTGCATGCTAATAAGCATCTTGTAGCACTATTATTCATGGTTTCAGGAAGAACATTGAAAAGCATTTAATGTTCTCTTTTCTAGTCCTTTGCAGCATGTAATTATAGCTAAACTTTACTTGTTTTTCTTTTCTCAATAGATATAAAAGAATGCAAATGGTCTTTTTAATTGTTCATGAGACCTTATTAAATTTTCTTTTTATGCTAAGTTTTCATTCTTTTATCAGCTTTCGGTTGGTTCCTGCCAGATAAATATTAAGAGGCTGCGTATTTTCTTTTTAATCTTGAATAGAAAAGGGAACTTTAAACTGAAGTGATTAGAGATTTTAATTTTTAAAAACAATGTACATGTTCTGGATAATTAGCAATTAAAAACAGGCTCTTGTTATCAAAGCTAAACTATCTGACCTCTGTATATTCATTGTGAATTTATATTTTTCTAAAGAGGAGAGAGAGATGAATTTATGGAGTTTTTAAATAATTGATTTATTTCTCCTCCTTCCCTTCTTTTCCCACCACAGAAGAGCAACGCTTTAAAAGCCAGGAGTAGAGCTAACTGACTGACTCACAAGGCTATGGAAAGTACAGGGGAAAATATGACTTCAGTGAGATTAGTAAAACCTACTTGTGAGAGTTAAAGGGATTAGATTAGATTATAAATTAACGAATCTTTGCCCTCAAGAGACCTAGTTTCAAACTCTAGTTTATTATGTCAGTAGGTGACATGAGTTTGATGGACTCATCCTAGTTCTCATTTGTGTTCATCACAAAATTATACAGCACAATTATCAATCTTTGCCTCAGGATTGGAAAGCAGGGAATTTGTGGCTTGGTAGAGATGACATACATTGACAGAGATGTGCAAGAACATGTGCACAGAGCCTATGCGAGCTGTGCTTCCGTAAAGCCAGATCTATTAGTCTTTCAAATTTGTGAGGTCCAAATTAATGTAATCAAACACTACCAGCATCATAATCCACCCCCCTTTGTTCTTCTTTCTTTTCACCTTTTTAGGTTTCTCAATCTGTTCCAGGGCTCCTTTTAACAATTCCAATATTCTTGCACTCCAGGCACTTTAAATTCATCCTTTCCTCTGGGTGGCCTCTTTTGAACACCACTGAATTCCTGGAGTAAAAAAAGATTTTCTCTTGGTGCTGAACTGGAGATATATGAAAGGGACTGCATGAAGCGATATGAAATGAGCAGCTGACTTTTAAGAATTAATCTTATTATAGGCCAAATTTTCTGCTGGCACAATACTTTTGGTGGGACAAATTTTCTGCTGGCGTAATTTCATTGCCTTCAGTGGAGTTATGACAGCAGAAAATTTGGCACAGGAGGCTCAAGCCTTGATCCCACTGAAGTCAAAGGCAGGACTGCTATTAATTTAGGCCTCCATTATACAGTCAGATGTCTACATAAGGAAGCACAAGGACGTAAGGGTCCACCTGTATGTCAGTGGGGTTCTGTGCAGGTGCAAGGGACTGCCAACAGGAACGAGTTGCTTTATCGGAGCCGAATATGGAAAAAGGGCAAGGCACAAATGTATTTCTTGAATACTTTTTAAAACCACATCTGCTGGCAAATGAAAGCTAATCAAGAAGAATTAACCTTACAAAATGAGGGCCAGGTCCTCAGCTGATGGAAATCAGTATAACTCCACTGAATTCAATGGGGCGCAGCCGGTTTATGCCAGATGAGGAACTAGCCCCAGTAATAAAATTGTGTTTTATCTATGTACTGTGTCTGTTTTATTTGAAGTTATACTGTTTCAGTTGTGCTTCAGTATGGATTAAATACTATTAATGGAAATACAAGGCTGTATCCTACAAATCCAGCACTGTTTACTCAGATGATTAGTTCCATTGGGTTAAATGGGACTACTTGCATTAACAAAACTTATTTTTCATAACACTGTTGTGTTTAAACCTGATGTTCGTGGAATTACTACAATTTTGGAGGGTGGTCCAATGAACTCCTACAGAACTTATAAATAGAAGAGAATTCTTTATGGAATGTATAAAATCCACAGGCGCCTGTGTCAGTTTATGTGAAGAGTTTAAAATGTCCACCCATCACAAATGACACATTATTATTATTTAGCTCTGAATTGTATTTAAGGCGTTCCACAGAAACTGCTCATTTATGTGCTGCTCCTGTGGTTTAAGACATCTCAAATTCTGTTACCTACGGCTTAAAGATTATATAACTGTGCAAAACTCTCATAAATGAACAAACAAATACTACAACATGAATCCACAAATCTCACTGAAAAGAGCAGAAATTTCAGATTTATTTTTTTTGGAGACACCTGATTTTTCAGACATCTTGTAGAAGTCCCTCTGCCACTGCACCACAGATATAAAATTTGTGACAGAAATTTAATTACACTTACAGAGAGATTACTTCCTTCTCTGATTATAAATCAACAAGCAGATGCAACGCTTGATTCACAGTCATCCAGTCAGGATGTCTCAGTAAACTATGTCATCCTTTCTTTGGGAAATAAAATAACTGGTTTTTAAATGCTATAATTGATATTCCTGGACTAATTACTTGGCAGATAAAAGGCTCATTGCCACATACATACCTGTTGCCATCAATTCAAAGAGGACCTCATTGTACAGTGTATGAGAAGTCAAATTTCCAACTGGGATGCTTTAAAAAGATATTTGGGTGATTAATCTATGCACCCAGTTTTGCAAATTAGCCCCATATTAGTTGCCATGACACATGAAGGGTTAAATCTAGTTTAACTGTAGCCTGCAAGGTCACACACAGATTAGTTCAAGGGAAGTTTAGAAACACTAAAGCCTGTTCTATAGCACCTTAGTGGTAAAGATCCAAAAAGCAGAACCAGCTGCCTTAGCTTTCAAGTGTTACTTCTCTTTGCATGCCAGAGACCATATCTTTTAAGAAGCTATTTTTACTAACACAATGGCATCAGATCCATGGTAGATCCATAAGGACATGGAAGCATGTCTTGAATGGAAGATAGAAGAAACTATATGTCCTAGGAAAACTTACTCACTTTAAAAGTTCTTTTTTCTAGTTCAACACTGAAACCAACAAAGAATTCCACAGATCCTTCAGGTTGCCTCTTTCTGTAGTCAGTGGTGAGTCATGGTAACAGGTACAAGCGACACTTATTCTCTTTACGAAAGAGTTGAAAAATTCTGCTATCCCACAGGTGTAAAGGCCCAATTCTATAAATTGCTGATCATCATCCATGTGATACTAAATGCCTTCATCTGCCTCCCACTCACATCAGAAAGCTAAAGATGCATCATCTTGTAGAATATTAGGCCCTGATCCAAAAAAGTATTTAGGAACCTCGGTGAGGCACTTAAATCCCAGTTTTAGGCTCCACTGCAATCCACAAATGCACCCGAATCCTGCTGACACCTGATCCCTGCTGCTTAACTCTGTGGACACCCAAACTCACTTGCTGAGTAAGTTTTTGCAATAGAGGTTTCCCTAAGCTTAAATTTTTGTGTCTGGGTGTGCACATTGCTGCCCCATTCTAGATGCTTGGATACCTATCTCCTGTGTTAAGGCCCAGACAGATTCACAAACTGGAGGAAGATAGGCATTCCTCTGCTTGTCTTGCCTGCAGGGCCCAATGTGGTAAGTGGCCTCTGAGCACACCTTCTACATTGAATCCTATTCAAAATCTGGCCAGAGGAAGAGGAGGAGGAGGAGGAGGTGGTGGTGGTGAAGGTGCCATCCACCTTATACCTTTTTTAGTGCAGGAATTAGAGCACTCACCTGAGATGTGGGAGACCAAGCTTCAATTCTCCCCTCTGCCTGAAGGGGAGAAAGGATGTGACTAGAGGTATCTCAGGAGGGTGCTCTAACCACTGCACTAAGGGAATATTCTTGTGTGGGTCTCAGACTCTCCTGTTGAACCTGTGCTTATATATAATTATTTTTATTACTAATATTTGCACTGAAAAAAAGATAAAGAATAGTATTTTTCAATTCACCTCATGCAAATGTAGAATTATGTAATAAAAAATAATACAAAGTGAGCACTGTACACTTTGTATTCTGTGTTGTAACTGAAATAAATATATTTGAAAATGCAGAAAAGCTTCCAAAAATATTTATATTAAATTGGTATTCTATTATTGTTTAACAGCGTGATTAAAACTGCAAATAATTATGATTAATTTTTTTAATAGAGTTAATTTTTTTTTAGTTAATCACTTCAGTTAGCTGCGATTAATTGACAGCCCTAGTATTTACACAACATGAAACAGTTTCAACAGGAGAGACCAAGGGAGCCCCATATCCCCTAGCTCAGTGGTCAGAGCGCTCTCCTGAGAGGTGTTGGAGACTCCTCTTCAAATCCTTTCTCCCACTCTGGCAGAAGGGAACTTGAATACCAGTGTCATACATCCCAGGAGTGTGCTCTAACTACTAGGTTAAAAGTTATAATGCAGGAAGCACCCCCCACCTTCTCCTCTGGATGTTTTAAGTGCAATAAAGCAGAGTAAGGGGCTTAGGTGCCTAAGGGAGGGTGTCACAGATGTGGGTTGCTAGTAGAGTTAGGCACCTCCCTTCAGCCTGGATTTAGGCACTTATCTCTGTAAGGGAAAGTGTGGGGAGGGCCTTAGGCCACACCCCTCTTGTCATCTTCTCCCATTGGCTCGCTATCTAGCTCACCATCTAGTTTATGTTTAAGCAGTTCACCATCTCGCATGCTGAGTTTTGTGGATACCATTCATTGTATAGAAGCCTAGCATCTTACTCGGCTTTTGTGGATTGCAGTGTGCTCCTGTGATTTTTTAAAAGTTAGGTGTTGTCATGTTCATTACTGCAACATCTAAATCTCTTTCCGAGGATACGGGCCTTACCCAAGCCTGGTATAACTTAATTGACACCAGCATAGCTGAGAATAGAGTTTGGGCCACAAAATTTAAACTTTCAAGTGTGTTCAAATTAGAAAGCTTGCCAGACCGCAGAAACACTGTAAACATTTTTCACAAGTGGCTTTCAATATATTTTTTCCACACACTTCTCATGTAAGCTTACATCTCCATTTATTGTTTTTCTGATCCTTGTTTTTTTAGGCCCTAATCCTGTAAACACTTACAGATCTAATTGGTAACAGAACTATTCACATTCTTCAAGGTAAGCAGGTGCATAAGTGGTTACAGGACCACAGTCTGGTATGGATTCCTTCATGATTGGTTGAATTATTCTTATTATTATTTTATCATTTCCATTTGAATATCCAAAGTAGGGATAGCGGGCAGCAAATGATGGCAGGTACTAATACTTCAGGCACTATGCACATGAGCAGTTCCTAAGGCCCTGTCTTGATAAGGAAATAGGCTTGGTTTTTTTTCCCCTATTGTGGTAGCGCAATTGAGTCAGCCAATATTATTAAAAAACCCTGTCAGAAGGAATGCTAGCATCTGCAGTTGTGTTAGCTGGCCATGTTTTAGCCTGGGGGCTCATAAAATGCCCAACTTTTGAAATACTGGGCACAGCTTTTGAACTCTTACCTCAAACAACTTCCCAGTGTTCACTATTTATCAATGTAGGTGATAAGTTGTTTTCAGCAGCACCCAAAATCCAACAAAATGCAGAATACAGACTGTATGTTGACAATACAATTTCTTCCCTCTAGAAAAATCTCTTTCACTTAAATATCTGAGCTCATGTACACATGACCTAATTAGTAATTAATTACATACTTTCTAATTAAACAGGACATATTAGCATATAGCGAAATCTGAGTCAAGGCAGTTTATAATTAATGTAACACAAACACAAAATGTATGTGGCAGGTATTCTAACCTATTTTCAACCTTTTTGGTAACAGTTATCTTTGTCTGTACAGAAATTTTGGTAATTCAGATAAACAATAAATAAAGCATCTGTAATTATCACTAGGAAGAGGTTTTAGAGCTCACTATGATATCATTTAAAATGGAAGCATAGTTTTTCTTTTAAAGTTAATTTATATAACATGTTAGTTTTGAAGTTATTACAACAAACTCTTTGATCGCATCTCTGGTACAGTTCCAGAGTTTATATCACAAAATAATTTTGTCAATTATATTTTAAAGAGATAGAGTTTAAAGTCAAAGAACTATATAACAATTAATACAGTCCAGTTCCATAATGCCTTCTATACCAGGATCCCTTAGAACGTTACAATATGTACTTCATCTCACTATGCCTCTTTCTCCTCTGATCCTTTATCTGTCTTGTCTGTTTAAACTAACTCTTTTAGAGCATGGGACTGTCTCTTTGGGGATATCTTTACTGATGGAGGCAAATTCGCAGCGGTCAGTGAAGACCCACTCAATCAATCCGGAAGTCATCTTGTTAAAACCACCCTCTCAAGTGGTGCAGCACAGTGAAGACACCGTGCACAACAGAAGTTAAAAAGCTGACGGGAGTTACGCGAGCTACTTTGCGTAGCTTGCGTAACTCCCGTCAACTGCCACCAAATTTTAAGGTAAGTGTAGACCAGGCCTTAGTATGTGTTTGTACAATACCTAGCACAATGGGGCCCATATCTTGATTATGGATTCCAGGTGCTACAGTAATAAAAATACATAATCATCAAGTCAGTTAAGCCTTACAACCTCACCCATGCGTGAGGTAGATATGTGTTTGTAACCCATTTTGCATGTGGAGAAAGTAATACACGGCAAAGATAATTCACTTGCAAAAGACCACATAAGAAGTCTTTGGTAAAGCCAGTAGCAAAATAAAACCTACTATTTTAGTATAGCTACTACACCATCATTCCACTCCTGGATACTTGCCTGTAGTCAACACATACTACTTTCACTATTGTTAAAGAGTGTTAAACACCAGAATCAAATGTACTGTGAGGATGGACCAGATATTTAGGAAAGAGAGACCGGAGAAGCTAGGAGAAAACATAAAAAAACCCTAAAATACTTACCAGATGAAAGGAAGAAAGGTGCTTCCTCTAACAGTTAGTTGCAAAATAGCCGTTATAGAGCTGGAGCTGGCTCTCTCTCCAAGATTTAAAGGCTGGCTTCCAAATGATAACATGCTGGGAGAGAATGAACTCAAACTGCAGAGTTCACTGATAATGAGGCCAAAGAAAGGACAGCTGTGAGTAACTAGTTAATTTGCAACATTCTAAACATCGGAGAATTAAGTTTAAGATACCCAGATTCACAGTCAAAGTCTGATGTTGCACACATTTATGTTGTTTATGGCTACATCGGACTGGTCAGAAGGATTTTATCTAAAAATGTTAAAGAAAGGAAAAAATACTAGGAAAAAGGAACTGATGAAAGGGTTGGAAACATTTTTCCTTTTAATTTTAAATCAACTCTAGCCAACATTCTGCCGAGACTGTTAATACATTAAGAATCCAGATTCCTTTTGGACATAATCTGCTGCCTGGGCTTCAAGTGTACCATCTGTTCTTTAAAGGCAGTATAAGGCCCATACTATTTGGAAGGTTTTTATTTTTCTGGTTCAGCTCTGATGGCACAGAGTAGGACTGGGTTTCCTATGCGCAAAATTGTCTAAGACGACGGGGACAATCTGAGATCACGGTCATGGTTTTATTTGCCATCCTAATGCCAAGTTTTGCACTTGCTTTTGTAGGCACAAAATACAAATGAAGGCAGTAGAAGCACTAGGTGAGGATAGATTTTTGGTTCATAGGCGAAAATCTTTTCTCAGCCTCCTGGCCCAAGACTGAAGAACTGTTATGCTTTCATCACACAAAGGAGAGCAGGATTTGGAGATACACTGCCCATTTGAGGCAGCAGCTAGTGGTTAGGGTGCTTGCCTCTGCTAAAGGCGACTAAGGTTCAATCCCCTAGTCTTCCACAGATTTTTCTGTGTGGCCCAATGTGAGTAACTTCCCATCCATAATATGGGGATAATAGCATTTTGCTACCCTACAAGACTGTTGTGAAGGTTAATTAATTAAAAAATGTGAAAGGCTCAGATACTACAATGAAGAGAGCTATATAAACACCTAAGCTGATGGAGAACCTGTGACAGTTTATGCCATTATGTTCACTGCTTTTACAAGATTTTGATACATTTTGTACAAAGTATGACTTGTGAGGTATGATTTGAAAACTCCTAATCTGATGAAAATTACGGTCATGGTAAAATATGTGTGGCAACATTGTGTGTAAAGTTATAAGATTCTACTCCAGGGGTGTCAAACATCCGGCCCGTGGTCCAGATATGGCCCACCAACCTTTCTGGTCCAGCGCCTGGCGGCAGCGCGCACTACCACAACATCTTGCGGCATTGTACTCTCTGCCGCCAGAGAGTACAACACCTTGAGATCTCGCAGTGTCATACACTACCACGAGATCTGTGTACTCTGGCTGCAGTGCGTGGAGCGCTGTGTGCACGAGACACAGCGCTCGAAAAGGCGGGTGGGACAGTGTGGTCTTGGGGCATTGCACAGTACTATAATCCTTTATCATTGATCGATTCTTTTAATTGTAAAATAGTAGTAGTTGTAGAAGTGAATTTACTGCAGTTTTTATATCGCTGATATCTAGCAAATAAAATACAATACTACATAAAAATGGTTGTACCTAGTATTTTGATTTATGGTATGTATGGCCCACTTGAAGTACATTTAATTCAAATCTGGCCCGCCATAGCAAATGAGTGTGACACCCCTGTTTTACTCTATCACATTGCTGTAACATATTCCAAAGTTAGAAAGGCAGGACCAAGCCAATTTTTCAGAGACAAAGACACACACAGGCACCCCAGACATATATCAACAAAGCCAAGTGGGCTATCACTTAATTAAGCGACCATACTCTGGCAGGGAGAAGGCATGAACAAGAAATTTACATTTCATCAGAAGGAGGTTTCAAGCCTCACATCCCCAAGAGACTGTTTGTAACCATGACTCAGCAAGGATGTTTCTAGCACAAGGAATTGACTTATAAAGCGGGGAGAAGAAATTTTGACCTCCCTCTCTTCCTTCATCTCTGCTCATGACTTCAACAACTCTTAAAGAGCCAAATAGGGTTAGGGGAGTCCTGGCTTGAAAGGAAATGCAGCCATCAGACTGCAAGGCATCTGGTGAGAGATATTTGTTTTGAATCCATTTTAGCTTGTAATGTTAGACATTTAGCTAGTGTTTTTCTTTTTATTTTCTTGGTAACCAAGCCAAAACTTATAGTCACATAAACTCTCTTTTCTTTCTGTAGTTAATAAATTTGTTTCACTGTTTTATCTAACCAGTGTGTTTGGATTAGCGTTTGTGGGAAATTCCATTTGGGATAACAAAGCTGGTGCATATCATTTTCCATTGATGAAATGAGGGACTTTATGTGAGCTTGCATTGTTCAGCAAAGTGCTAGGCAATATAAGACTCACATTTCGGGGGAGTGTCTGGGAATATAAAATCTACTGGCATTCTTCTGCAGTGTAATTCATGAGTGGCTAGCTAGAAGCATTCCATACTGTGCAGCTGAAAGCAAGTTACATGCTAACGGCTGTGTGTTAACTGGCCAGGAGTGGCTGTTCACCAGTAAAGCAATGTAAAAGGCATCCCAAGTTGGAGAAAAGAGGAGATGCAGCTGTTCAGCAGTCCAGATGGGTAATGTCACAGAACCCCACTCTGTGGTGACTTCTTGTGTGGTAGAAAGTGGGTGGAGTAGGACAGGAGAGAGATGAATGCAAGATCTGCAGTGGACTCTCTACCAATAATAGATGTGGTATTCACTTAGGCTGTATGTGCTAGTACTGATGAGTTCTGGACATAATTGGTATTGTAAAACTAATATACTTCCTTGCTTGCCTATTCTGGCCTCCATTCTTCCTCCCATATTTTGGAGCTCTCAAGCAGCTTATTGAAAAACATGTCCACTTTTCTCTGCCTCACTGATTCACCGTGTTTTTAAAAAAAACAGCTCAAAATCCACCTCTTCTATGCTATATGTAGCCAGTAAGTTAGAAACGAATTCCTAACAATGGGATTTACTATAGACCATCAGATCTTCCCTTATATAATGACCTCACCTAATTTCTAATGTTTTAGCAATTTTATTGCTTTAAAAAAGGCTTTTTTGAATATTTTCAGAATTATAGTCAATCATATGAGCTAAATGCCAGCTCAGAGATATTGCCAATCTGGACAAAAGTCCTACAACAACTACAATAAACCCTACTTTTAGATCAAGTCAGGAATCATGACCCTCCCCCCTAAATTTTTGACAAAATGAACATTTTCATATGTGCATCCAGAGTTGGGACTAAGAGAGGAATGGAATATCAGCATATAGAGGTTGTCTTATTTGTCATTTAGAACCTTTCCTAGCTTGCTTATTTGTGTTTATTTTAAATCCAAGTTGAGACCATGTTCATTAAACTACCTTTTCTATAAATGCTTCTTCTCAGTTTCCTCTCAAGATGAAGTTCGCTGACTGCTGATCTCATCCTCTGCATGTGATGCAAACTGCGAAGATGAAAACTGATGATATTTTCAGATACCTTTCTCCCTCTACTGATTCATTAGGCAGAAGGGAATCATAAAGTACTATAAAACAGCCAGGTTATTGTTTTAATGACAAATGAAGCAAGTTACCATTAGGCCTAACTTGCCTACACTTGCAAACATACAGTATCTCTTAATGGAGCCAAAAATGCCATGTGAGACTTTTATAAAGCTGCTGCATGTGGCAATAGGTCTCCATGTATCTGAGCTTGGAACAAAGTCCATAGTGAAAGAACACAAAGTACAAAGGAAGAGAAGCCTTTGCTAGACATATACATAGGGATATGTTTATAGCTGTCAAGCAAAGGAAAAGAAATACCTGTAGCCATGTATGATTCTCTGAAGGCTTCAGTATTTTCACGTCCCTTGAAGGCAAGTCTATCCATTCCAAGTAACTGTAGTTTGAGCAGTTTTAGGGGATACATTATAAACAACCCTCTGTCATATCACTCAGGCTTTTATAAGTCCTCTATCAGATATAAAAAAAAACATTCTCCCTCCTCTTTATCCAAGCCCTGAAGCAACTAGATAAACAAGCATTTCTGCTCCCTGCTTCACTAACCCTTCCAGTTTATACAGCAGAGGGTAATTTGATCAGTCTTTCTACACTAGCCTAGCCCTGCAAACATTGCATGTTTAAAAGTCCCAATGATGTCAATGGGTATATTGAGTGGAGATGAGCAATAATGGAACGGCTTTGAGATTGCAAATCAGCCGTGTTTTGATTTTGCTAATGCTCAACTACAAAAGGGGATGAGGGGGAATTCAGATCCAATCCAATTTGATCAATACCCCTTCAGGTTAGTTTGGGGAGGTGGAAGATTTCAGGGAGATAATTTGTCTTTTGGCCCTCGCTACGTTTATGAATGAAATGATTGCAGAATGGCTGTTAATTTATCTCTCCTGATAGTAAGATACTTTGAAATTTGTATGTGAAAGTTCCTTTTATTTTTATGAAACAGGCAAAATGTGCAAAATTGTGTCTGGAGAGAACTAGGAAGTACAAATATTTTGAAATCTAATGAAGACTACTGAAGTTTTCCTAACTCCCAGGCTCCTCAGCTCCCTGGGTGTCTTCCTGATGAGCTGCTGGTCTGCCTGGCTCCTGGGCTACTAGCCAGGGAGCTATACAGGCAGCTCAAGAAGAGGGACATTCGCAACAGCTGGAATGCAGGGGAACAATGGTTTGCAGGAAGCATATTTTATTTTGGAAACAGTTAATGTTCCTGTTTTCTGGGTAATGGCAGTTTTCCTAAATTAAATATTTCAGAATTTCAGGGCCATAAAAAAAATTGAGTATTTGATTTGTTCATCCCAATGTGGAGTTTATTTATTTTTTTAACATGAGGTTTTTTGCAGGTTGGAAATTCTGTTTTCCAGTCAGCTCTATATGTTTCTCTGTGCCTTTCTTTTATTCCCACCATTCGTCTGTCTTGTGTCTTTAGACTGATAGTTGATCAGGGCAAGGATTGTCAGTTATTGTACACTGCTTAGTCCATGGAGCCCTGATCTCATTTGGGACTGGAGGGACTGTCATAAAAATAATTAATAATTGCCTTCTTCTATAACAAACGGGTGTGCGTTATTCCTTGTGTACTGCTAATTGTCAAATTAGATCTGAATCCACATCAGGACCACCAGAAGTGGGGAGAAGAGGGCCAATTTGCCCCCATCCCTCTGTTTGAGAAGGCCCCCAGACTAAATAATGCTGCAATCCCACGCTCTAGGTCACAATTTCCTGAAAGGGGAGCCAGCCTCAACCTTGCAGGACAGGAGCTGAGCCATCACTGCAGTATGAGTGTGGTGTGGGCTTGCTCTCCAATCCCCCTATCCCTGGCCTGCCCTGTGTGGTAAATTTTTTGGAAAAGTGGGAGTTTTCAGTTTCAGATTTTGCCTCAGACTCCCAAAAGCCTCTGTGCAGCTAAGCTCCATATTCAAGGTTCCCTATTGTCATTGTAAGTAATTTTCTACTTTAAAAACATGTACCTGACTGGATAACTTCCCTGTGGTTTGAGAAATAATAGCTAAGGAACTCAGCATCTGTGGTTGAGCATGGCTGAGCCCTGGCTGAAGGTGTGCACTTTATGCCCTTCCAGAGTTGAAACACATCATCCTTCTGTGAACCATTTGGCGCCCTCTTTTTGCAAGATATTGTACAGATTATAGGTTCACACAGGTCTCTACAATATTCTAAACAGAGAGAAAAAGATTTATAAATCTCCACAGACACAAAATCTAGCACAATTTGTTTCAAGTACAGTTTTATTTTGCCCTATGCAAAGTATGCTGTACAAGCTGCACAGAAAGAAAGAGCTACTGTCCCAGGGGGTTGGTCCTAGGTTCTGGAGTACCATCACTGGTGACAGCAGTTTTACGTTAGAGTGCAAAAACCACCATTCCTCACAGAAAATAAAGAAAGAAAGACAGAAGAGCAGGCTTAGGCAAAGGAGAAAATGGAATCATCTATCTGGTTGCAAGAGACTAGTTCCTATTTGGAGACCACACTGGACTTTTGGCTTCTGTTTCAAATTAGATAAGACAGTTTGCTACAGTAGCAAAATACTCTAGGCTGCCTAAAAATACCCAATCCTGTCAGGTCTCACATAGAGCGTAGCAGATTCCTATGTTCTTTTTATGGATACTTCTCTGACCATTAACTGTTTAGTCTAGCGTTTGACAAATAACACATCTGTTTTTGGTGAGTCCTCTTCCCTATTTCAGTTGTGCTTTTGTAACTTATTGTTCCTTTTGGAAGAGTCCTGCTGCATGCAGTGGAGAAACGAGTGAAGTACTGTAGAAATCAAATAGGATTACTTTAAAACACTTAGAATTTAATAGATAATGCGACCCTTCCGATAGAATTTTTTAACCAATATACCATGCCAGTTCCTCAGCTGGTGGAAACTGATCACTACAGTGGAGCAATGGTAATATAACATGTTAGGATCCATCCCTTAGAGAAATGTATCGGTGCTGTCGAATCCTATTGGTTGGTTTCAAATTTTCAAAGAAATGCTATTGTTACATTCTACAGGATTTTTCTATAAGATGTATTTCAATGCTGTTCGAGAAAGCATGATGGAGATTTGACCTCAGCTATAAGTGACCGCAATAGATGGGGCTAGAAGGATAATGCTAACTACCTAAGCAATTTGGATCCTTAATTCCCAGTTACAACAGTATAAAGTGTAACAGTTACAACAATATAAGTGAGCGGAAAATCAGGCCTCTGACTTTTAAAAGGTATGGATTAGTCCATTGACACCTTGAGAGACAAGATAGCAACATAAATTTAAAACTCATCTGAGTTGAGTCTGATTGATGCTGCATTTTACAAAATAAACTGGCATTCTTAAGTGCATCATATGGACCTTACACCACTTATGGTGGGGATCAGCTAATGATAATGTAGCACATAATTGAAAACAACACCTTTGGTTACATGCCCACTTGCAAAGCTCCTTATAGAATTGTATAAAATGATGATAATTATATGGATAGTGGTATCAGCCACAGTCCAGAGCGTATATATCTCTAATTTAAACATTGAAGGAAATAGAGGAAGGCATAGGAGTTATGGATGGGAAGGGGAGGTAAATAGAGCTGGTCAGAAAAACTTCTCTAGAACCCTGTTCTGTCACAATATGCAGATCTGTTAATATCAAAATGGTTTATGATAAGGTAAAGTGGTTACAACTTGTAAAGGGTTAACATACCCCCACTGGTCATATGTCTACTCGGAGTGGCTGTATAAGTAAGGGGAAGGTGGCTTAAAATGGAGCTCAGATAAAAGGTTCATCTCTTTCCCCTGGGGAGTTATTGCCCAGTGTTTTCAGTTGATTTACTTTTGTGACTGTTTGGCAGAAAAACAACTAACCCCTGAGGAAACAGCTTTAAAAGGACAGAGGCTTGGAGTTTTTATAGATTTTAAGGCCAGAAGGCACCATTATAATCATCTAGTCTGACTATCCTGCACGACACAGACTGTAGAACCTCACCCACTAATTTCTGGATCAAGCCCATACCATAAATGCTTTCTGAGCTACAGAAGATCTTCCAAAAAGACATCCAATATTGAGGGAAAGAAAAGGTATAGACATTTGTTGGTTACTATCCCTGTGCAGCCCTAATTCTTGCTGGGGCTAAGTGACCTTGAATCGGGGATCCACCATCTGCTTGTTGCGGCCCCCTCTCCATTGGACCGCAGCTTGGACATCCTTTGTGTTCTACTTTCAATAAGGCTGTTGGGTTTCCAAATCAATGGTTCTATGCTGATTTACACCAGCTAGGCATATGGCCCTATTCTTCAAAGAAATTCTTAAGCAAAATGTGCACTGTTCTATCCAGGTACGTT
Organism: Emydura macquarii macquarii; assembly: GCF_026122565.2. Classification (NCBI taxonomy): domain Eukaryota; kingdom Metazoa; phylum Chordata; order Testudines; family Chelidae; genus Emydura; species Emydura macquarii. The sequence continues at coordinate 1,761,053 of NW_027132962.1, forward strand.
TGAAGTTGTGAGATAAATTTTCCTGTACACTTCAGTGGCTTTGCACCATCCTGGAAATTCTAAACAGCAGTAAGCCAATATCACAGGGTTAACTTCACTGAGATTTAAGCACATGCTTAATGTTATGGTCACGGTGTACACATTCGAAACACATCAAATACACTTACTGGAATTTTGCATCATAACACTACTTTTATTCTTAGAATTCAAAATAACAACACACAAGAATCCAAAAGAGTAACAAAGCAGTCTGCTGCCTAAGACAGAGAAGAAAAAAATCACCCCACTTTATTTTAGGCTGTCTGCTCACTCACTTCCTTACAGAGCCATTTAGCTTGCAAGCAGGACCAGGAAACCTCCGAGCATTTAAAGTGATAGCTCTACCATATCAATGCTGGTTTCCACATACCACAATTAAGTTCTTTGCTAAATGGAGGCCTTAGAGCCTAGAAAAGGTGTTTAAACTCATTGCATAAAATAGAAAATGCAGAGCTAGTTATGGGAAGTTACAGGCAATTTCAGGGGTTTGTTTAAACATTCGGTTTGGTTTCTTGATCACACAACCTGATGATCAGAAGTGGTGAACTCCCATTGAAGTTCCCATTGAAGGCAAACATTGTATGTTTTAAGGCTTTCACTGCATCAATATGCATTTTACACTCTGTAGATTTTCAACCATGAAGAACTTGATTTAAATTGGGTATTTGATGTATTTTACATTGTTCAATAAACCAATCAATACAAATCAATCACACTTCAGATTTGTCTTGTTTTGTAAAGGATTGGATCATTCATCTTTATGTGATCAATTTGTTCTCACTATGGAATTCAACAGAGATGGGAAAATGTGTTCCCATAACTATTAAACACCTCCCAGGGTTTGAGAGATTCAGTTTCAGAGCTGTCCTGAGTTCTGGTATGGTGAATCTAGATATGAGGAAACCCCACAAGGTGTGAAGACTCAGGGCAAGAGATGCAAAATGGTGGTGAGGAAGGTGGGGAGAGAATGTAAGAGCTTTCCCACTCCCTTGTAGTCATCTGCAGGGGCAGGGCATAATACAGCTAATGAAGGAGATAGTGGCATTAGTCTTCCCAAAAGGGGTAAGAGAGTAGCATGAAGGTAACACCATGTTTCTACCCCTTCCACATCAGCCAGCTGAGCACTATTCCAGAGAGCTGGAAATTCATCATGAAGTTCTGAGAGTCTTTGGGAAAAATTCTTCCTGAGTCAGCAAGAATTCCTTCAAGGATCTTTCATTCCAACAATCTCTATCATACCCCTCCAATGCAGGCTTTAGGTACAGATCTAAAATGTCAAATGCAACTTTTTGATTTTTGGGTTCCCTTCCCAAGATTCTTCAGAGGGACCTAATTTTCAAGTGCTGGGCATTTTTTTATGAAAACCAAGTCTCTTTAAGGTGTCTGAAGTTGGCACCCAAAAACTGAGGCACCCAAATTCACGAATCACATTTGAAGACTTTGTCCATAAGTCACAAAATGGCGAAACTTGAGAAGCTTATTCAAACTTTATCTGACATGAGTGGAATCTCTTGAATCTATAAAATTGGTTCCAAATTAAAACAGGTTTCCTCATGACATTTCCTGTAGTTCTTTTTCTGCTATCTCTCAGCTGGAACCAGAAATAGCAGGGACACCCGAAAATGACAAAAGGGACAATCATGGTATTTAGGCACTGGCCTATATTGTAGGAAGCACAGATCATACCATCTCAGGTAGAGATTTACTCTCTGATCGATGCAACTCCAAAGACTGAGCACAGAAGGGTATCAAAGAAATAACCATTTCTAGAAACTGCCTTGAGAATTGAGAATACATAGTAGTAGTCTCTGGCTGATGAGCCTTGTCCATTAACATCAAAAGGGACTTTTGTAATTCAGTGCCTTACTGATTCTAGTTATCAAATAAGATATTACCATTTTAAGTAACAGAGCATTTCTGATGGGTCTATTCTCTATGCGCCCAAGTTCAGAGCTGGATGTGCACCTAATCCCCCCCTCCCCTCCCAATTCACTCACCAGGGAGAAAAAAACAGATTGAATTGATTTAGACTATTCAGTTTCTGCACATATTTTAATGAATGATTCTACTGGCAGGAATGTCATGGAAACAAGGTTTAAGCAGTTAGACAATATTAATGGAAAGCGAACGTTCTAAAATCTGTAATCCTGAGTACTAGCTGTAAACCCATGATTCAATGAGTTATACTTATGCAATCAAGAATAGAAACAAGTCCATGAAACTGATATCCAATCAAAACTAGTCCACACACTACATTTTCAGATACTTACAAAGAACAAGCTACAGTCCCAGAATTATTCAGCAAATAATTGTGGGCAACTAAATACAAAAAAAATTGCAATCTGCTTGCAGATAATTTGAGAATAGAAAAAGGGTAACTGAAGTGAGTATGTTATTCATTAAGGACTACTTGTTCAACATTAATCCATATTTGGAACTCCTATTATATGAGTGGAAGTTCTAGGGTTCTGATTCAAAGCCCTCTGAAGTCAATGGGAGTCTTTCCATTGACTTCAATGAGCTTTCAATCAAGACCTAAGAGATCAAGGAGATATTCTGTCAATTTGACTTTACAGCATGGCCACCGAAACATCATTATGAAATCCCTCCCAGCATAAGAGCCTATTTTAGGAAAGTTGAACATGGATGGATTAACGGTAAATGAGGCACATAGCCTTCAGAATGCTTCCTTCAACCACAGACTTGAGACCCCTCAGGCAGGGTCTTCCTTACACTACAGTATTGCCTCTCCGGGCAAATTCTATTTCCACTCCCTCACCCACAGAGTGAACGTTTCTGTTCCTTCCAATCCTGAGCCCTTGACCTCATCCCCAAAAAAGGCATTCTAGAGTACCACAGCAGGCAGACACCCAGCAGAAAGGAGGTGCATGTTCCGTGTTATCACTTCTTGTTCCGTCTCTTATTCCATGCTCCATTTGGGACTATTATAACCATGAGTTTCAGATTCTCTCTTGCCCCTACTTATTCCACCCCTCCCCCCAAATTAGGCCTTTATCTACTCCTAATAAGTGCTGTAGTCTGTATATCACTGTAATTTACACTGAATGTTTACTTGGATTTCCTCACTTTGTTTATGTTACTATAGAAAATGTAAATGAAAGAACGTTCAATAATATAGAGCAAGGGGAAATCTTCAGAATGCATGAATTTCAGATGAATGTCACATTCCAGTTTTTCATTGAATGTCAAGTACAACATGTTAATTGGCATAAACCCAATTAACTGATGAAAGCAATTTTCCTAGTGTTTTGCTTTACAAGTTTAAAAAGAAAAATTTGTAATTGTTTTATAAAAATAAAACAACAAAGCTGAAACATCTTGTGCAATTCACTGTATAGCTGGCAGGGACAATTTTTTTTTTTTTGCCTATGAAGCAATTTGTTTTTAATGGGGAATGTAGTTCCTTTTTTTAAAATTAATACAACTTTGTTTTATATACTATCATGCAGTATTAAGTAGTATGGGCTAGAAGCTCAGCTGGTGAGAACTGGCATAGTTCCATTCAAATCAAATGCTATAATTAAAGCATTAAATAATGGCAGAGAAGCAGAGAAATTTAAATAGGTTTTCCAGTGTCATCCATAAGGATATGGATAAATAGATAGATGAAACTAAGTCAAAGGGTCTCTAATCTGGCATAATTTACATTCCAAAATGTTCACGGAGAGGACTGTGACTGGAAAAGCAATTCACAGGACATTTCCTCCTTTAATTTATACTTTATTCTGGCCTCTGAATTTGAATTACACCAGTTCAGATGATTTCAGACTAAGGTAGGTTGCTTGCTCAAACTAATCTTACAATACAAATCACCTCTGAATTTGCCCTAGAGAATTGATCAGATACAAAAATATAGGAAGGCAAGATAGCAAGGATCAGTTTGAAATTAACACTATTCTGTGTAGGGTTGGCCAAATTTGATTTTCTTTATAATGTAAATGAATAATATTGATGTTTATTTCAAGCGTATTTTTCTATTTTTATCCATTTTTAAATTTCCACATTAGCAGGAAATTATTTTTGGGGGGATTAAACAATTATTATTTAATGACAATAGATGTTGAGATTCGAAAGCGTTAAAGCTTTATAACTGTTGAGACACAAATTGTCAATATCATGTCCAAATATACAAAGCAAATATCCTTAAATCAAATTCTCAGTTCTCAAGCAGCAGTTTTCTTAATTTAGCCTATCCTAACAGGTCAATTATTATCCATCAAAATATTTTTCATCAGTTTGGGTGTGTACTGTAAAATCAACATTTATTGATAATAGAAAATCTCATCCTTCTTAGCTTAATTATGAGACTCCTCACTGCAAGGGCAAGAGAATCCCATGGAACAACCCTCAGTGGAAGTTAATTTTTAAAGCTCTAGAAACTTGAGTATTCCTTTAAAAGTTTTGCACTCATTTATTTGTCTCCCAAACACACTTGACAGAAAAAGAAGGAATAAAGATTTGGTTACAAAAATGTTTTGTGTTAGGCCTTTTTCCTGCAAATTCCCATATTAATAGGAGAACCAGGGTATTTGGGCATGAACAAGAGCATTTGCTATCCACTGTTTATCATTGGTTCATTCTGCTTTAGAAGTTTCAGACATCCAAACAGGGAGCAGTATCAATACATGTGACTTAGCTGACCAATCATACACCACAGAACCATAGGTAACAAATAGCCAGTAGTAAGAGGGAACAGTTTGTGAAAAAACAGGCTGAAAATTGTTTGTCCAGATTAATGGATGAGAACTGGTGAATAGTGACAACATTCAGAAAAATTCGTATCAAGTTGCAAACAGAAAAGGCAACTCTTCGTAACTTTTTTGTGACAAATAATTTCACCATCTTTAACCATAAAGTGGTTTCAGATATGGTCTTAACTACTAAGCACACTTACCCCAAAGGCAAAGTGCAGTGCTCCAACCAGATCTTTGATCTAGAATGTCACTGATCAGTACTAACTCTCTCCTTTGTCTTTCTTCCCTCTCACAAGAATCCAGAGCCTTGCACAGTAGGAAAAAGGCAGGAGGTTCCTCTATCTCCCATTGTCCCCTTTGATATCATAAAGCTGCCACCCTCAGTGAAACGGTCTGCTTTTATCAGGCTTTCTGTATCCTCAGGAACAAGAATTGCACATTTGTCCCACCAATTAAATCAACAGTTTCACCATCAGTTTCTGAACTGAGTTCTGCTTAAGCAGACTGAACTTTCTTTAAGCCAAACTATAAAAAGAACTAGTCTGCCTACTTTCTGAATCTACTGGGAAAGAGTTTAGGTTCCAGAGTGTAACACCGTTGCTTGTGGAAGTTTAGACTTCACTCTGAATGTCTGGGTTTCAAACATTTGTTTGCCTCGGGGGGAGTTTCCTGGAAGACAACATGCACTCAAAACACTGTGCCTCCAAGCTTAACTTTCCTTTAGTGAAGTTTGTGTGGGAATTATTTATTATGTGCATCTTGTCCCTGTCTAACATATGAAAAAAGTTCTGACAAGTCATAGGTAATTAGCATAAAATTACATTAAGTGCTTATTGTTGGGGTTCCCCAGAGACCTCTTCCACTTGGTTCCCCAAGAACTCAGTTCAGCTTTAGTCTTGTCAGTCAGGTTCCTTTTTTTAGCATACAGCAAAGCTATGCCGAGTTGATTAGACTCAACCATACCATTTCCAAAGTTACACAGCAAACCTCTTTTTTTATATACATTTACACATTACATTGTATTAACTATATATTGCAATACAAATTTTGGGATTGGCTTGGTTATTTTGTAGGAACCAATTCCTGTCAGCATGCTTTGCCACTCATTGTGCATGTATGACTTATTCTTTACCTCATTTTTATGTTTCCACTTTATTTTATTCATTGTTATTTTGTCCATTGAAAATGGTTTCCTCTTATTTTAGCTAGCTTGTTTTCAGCCTACTGATCCATTTATTTCCCCAATCCTGTTTCTCCAAAAATAAGGCCTCACCCATGTCCAATTACTCATTAAAACATGCCTACACTTATTTGATGTAGTTAATTTGAAATGCTACCTTCATTTTACCTACAGTAACTTGTAAAAGTATTGGCCAAAATTTGCAGACTTAGTAACCTAAAGTTAGACAATTATAGTTATGTTTAAGCATCTTATTATAAATATCCTAATTGTTGTTTTCCTCCAGAGGGTCTGAACACTGAAAACTGAAATGAAATTAAAGTCAATTGTAGGTGCTGGGCACCTCTGAAAAATCAGGACACTTATATTAACATTCCTTAACATGGTTGTACCGGTGGGAGCCACAAAGGTATTTAGCATGTAAATCTCAGGTTTATGTGCCTAAATCCTAGTTTTTGCTCCACTGAAATCCACAGAACTGCCACTGAACCCTGTAGGCACCTCAACTCACTCCGTGCCTAAGTTTATCAGAGTAACAGTTCACTAGGTAACTATTTTCCGGCCTCTGGGCATGCACACTACTGCTTCACTCTAGGCATTCAGATGCCTATCTCCTGGCTAAGTCCCAGAGCTCTTTGTAAACTGGGGAAGACAGTCTAATGGTTAGAGCACTCAGCTGGGATGCAGAAGACTCATGTTCAATTCCTCTGCTCTGTCAGAAGTGGAGAAAGGATTTGAATAGCGATCTCCTACTTCTCTAGAGAGTGTTCTTACCACTTATTGGATGGGGGTCTGTGAAAGAGTACTGAGAGCCAGTAACTAGCCCATCAATCTGACCACTTAAGTATTAATAAGTTCCCCCAAAAAAGACCTGATGGAGGAGTGAAGTACTTAATTACCTAATCAGACTAGAGGGGAAGTGGCTGATGAGCTAGTGAGCTAATTATCCCATTAGCTGAGAGGGTAGTTAAAAAGCATTGGAAGAAAGTGCAAGTAGGGAGGTCAGCAAAGTTCAGAGGTCTCAGAGTGGTGTTTTCCTTATCCTGGGGAAAGGGTTAAGTACCAGGGAAAACTGTAGATAGAGTTGCTTCATGGGACAGTGATGCTGGTTTGATGGAGGTAAAAAAATAAAACTCCTGGAGGTGATAACACACAGAAAGCGTACAAAGCTGTTTTTGTGGGATCTCAGGACAGGAGTGGAGCCTGCCCTGTGAGAGGTTCCCTCAGTATCTCCTGTTGAAGCTGATGCTTTCTAGATAAATGAGCGATTGGGGCAGGGAACTAGACCCTGGGTCTGCTAACTCCCAGGTGGGTGCCCTAACCACCATACTACAGAATCTCTCTTTCTGACTAGTCCATTGTAGATACAAACTAAAATAGAAAGGGAATCAAATTCCGCAGCTGGGGGGAATTGCATCTGGATTTTCCACATGCCAGGGGAATGCTCTAACCACTGGGATAAAACTTATAAGGTTTTATTCCACCATCTCTTGTTCTTCTGGCTGTTTTATGTGGAGTGAGGCAGGCCCCTTCCTCGTTCCCTCAAAAAAGCAGCTTAGGCAGTGGGTTCCCAATCATGGATCACTATGGTGACACAGGCACCTGTGTCCAAGAGAGGGGCAGAGCTTACCACGCCCCCCCTCTTGTTAGCATCTTCCATTGGCTACCTTAGGGAGCCTAGCATGCTGGCTTTTGTGACTCATATACATAGGGTCCTCAATATCTAACTTCATGGATTGCAGGGTTGTTCTTGCGATTTACTAGGCAACTAAAAGTTAGGCACTGTGTCACTCAGCATAGCAATGCCTACGTCCCTTCATGAATCCCACCCTAAATATCTGACTGTAGGTATCCAAGTTTGAAAATGTTTGCTGTTATGGATGACTGTACGTAATCTGCAAACATCCTTGCAGACAATTCTTGACTGGTAAAACCCCACTAAGGAGTAGATTACTTGTGGCAATTTATTCTCCACCTCCCCTTTTCCCTTAAAATACTTTACTTTTCTTTTGTCTTAGTTGTTGCTTTTAATAAAACTTTTAGTGCCCATTTTCCTCTCCTTCTAAGTTATCTGCTCCCAGATAGCCATTCACACACATCATACAAAAACACCTGAAGATGAACTATGCATTTCCACACTGAGTAGTAACTACTGCAGTAGAAGTGGAATTGACATTCTTGTGTAATTGGAATGCACAACTCGCTATTTATAGTTTATTCTATCCACCTACATCCCACCATTTAAACACTCCAGTTCAAACTCACCTGTACATTATTATATCATTATGGCATTGATTTGCATTTTAATTACATGTTTCAGTTTTAAAGAGGAAAAATATCCCCAGTGATTAAGGGTAGAAACAGCATCTTTCAGGCATAGAAACCGTTGCTGTCGGCTTCATTCATTTCAAATAAGAGTCAAAAACACCTTCCATGCACTCTGATTCAACTTAGAAATATGAAATTGTTTTTCTAAGTAATCTACTGTGGGCCAAATTGAGACTGGCTCATATGTGGTCCACAAGGTAGTAGGGTCAAATTGGACTTCCCGTGCTCTCTTGAGCGCAGAGTCTACCCCCACTATCATCACTCCAAGTTTTGGGCATCCCAGAAGAGGCAGAGAAAGGTAAAGACTGCATATAGAACAGTCCTATGGCAAAATGCAGTGGACACATATTTTCGGTGGACTGGGGAGCTCTGGGACACGTCTCACCAATCACTAGCTGAGAGTGTTGTGAATGGGAAGAGATTTCTGACAGTGGATGTGTCTAATCTAGCAGACAAAGGCTCTGACAGTTAGAAGCTGAAGTTAGACAAATTCGAACTAGAAATAAGGCAAAAGTTTTTTAACAGAGTAATTAATCATTGAAACAACTTACCATAGGATGTGGTAGAGTCTCCATTACTTGAAGTCTTTAGATCATGATTTTTTTTTAATGTATTAGTTTAGGTATGGGTTTTTTTTTGTTAAATGATATGCTATTGTACAAATAGAAGTTATGGCTAACTTATTGGGTGAGGTTCCCTGGACTATGTTATACAGGAGGTCAGACTGGATTATCAAAATTGTTCCTTCTGGACTTAAAAGCTATGAAACCATAGTTTCCCAAACCCAGTCCTGTGTCTTAATGGAACAACATCTTTATTCTTTTCACTTCTGACATTTTGAAATGCTTTGCTCCCTTAAAGAAATACTCCAGATCAATAACTGTACTTAAACAAAAATCCTCAATTTAAAGAACCCTGAACTTTGAAATTCATAACTAAATTTCACAGCTGGCCCAATCTCTAATGGACCAAATAAAAAACTCTGGATATGAACACACATACCCCTAAACTTTGATAAGGTTCAGATCTTGATTTGAATTTTGCAGCTTGGATGCATCTATACTTCATACAAGACCAGATAAATCAGAAGAGAGAAAACAAAGGAAGTTGCATTTCCTTCCCTCCATCCCCCACTAAGCTTATATTTGATGTATTTCACTTAAGTTTAAAATAGAGCTAATGTCTATCTGGTTTAACTGAAGTGAATAAGAAAAATACAGAGTCTTAGTAAATTGAAGAAGACAGTACATAAAACAGGTATGCTATTACAGGAATACAACATGTAATAAATTGATAAATTGGGTATACATCACATCAGTAAAAGGTGCTTTACTGTGTAAGGAAGTGAGTGGTCAGTGTGTAAGCATGTTCCAGACATTAGGGTAGAATATGTACAAATTACCTGAAGCTTGAAAACTGACAACCTCAGGGGAAAATTTCCCTTTCCTACCCATAGGGGGAGAACACGACACAGGCACTGTCTTACTAACTTACATGGAACTCCTATGGATGGCAGCAGAAGTTCTGCATCAGTAGATAATTCAGAATACCAACTAGCTGGGTGGATACCAGAAGAGAACTTTGCCCTTCATGGCTTTTCCAGTTGTTTTAAGTTACAAAGCCAGATTCTGACTTGTTTTTGCTTGCATGTGCACAAGTCAGTACTCAAAATGCTTCCTTGTACTCGGATGGCCCACATGTCAACCACACTGAGGAAAGCACCAGGACTGATCCTTTTGTGTCTCCTTGGGGTGCAACATGCCCAGAGAGAATCAAGAAGGGACGTGGAAGAGATGGGGCCATCTTGCCTTGTCACAAGCACTGGCCTGGCCACAATCATGGGGAGCCTCTGGGTTCCTCAGGGAAGGCACAATTCCTCCTTGAGTTTTGATGTGGTGGAACATCAACACACCACCCCTTAGTCAGGTTACTGGCTACATGACACAGTTTGGTATTTAGGCCTTGCTCATACACACACGTTTCATCTATTTTAGTTAAACTGGAGAATTTTTAAAACCAATCTAGTTAAATTGGTGCAAACGCCGGTGTGCACACACTGTTTACAACTGCATCATATCAATTTAGCTCAGTTCAGTAAGTTACCAAGTACAGCTAAACCAATATTTTGTTTATTTTGATTTAAATAACTGAAGACATTTTATCTGAGCCCTGGTCTACACTTACCTGGAGATTCGGTGGCAGTCGACGGGAGTTACGCAAGCTACGCAGAGTAGCTTGTGTAACTCCCATAGACTGCTGTACTTCCATTCTGTATGGTGTCTTCAGGATTAGATATCTAAGAATTCTCTGAATTTTTCATAATGTATGTATTCACTTTGATTATATATACATCATTAGGATGGGTAATTATAAATCCTCTATATCTTGGAAGTCTAATCCTGCAGTAGCAACTAGAGTAGAACCTCAGAGTTATGAATACCACAGTTATGAACTGACCAGTCAACCACACACTTCATTTGGCAGTGGAAGTATGCAATCAGGTAACAACAGAGACAAAAAAAGAAAAAAGCAAATATAGTACAATGCTGTGTTAAACATAAACTAGTGAAAAAATAAAGGGAAAGCAGCATTCGTCTTCTGCATAGTAAAGTTTCAAAGCTGTATTAAGCCAATACCGTAAACTTCAGCTGTAAACATTTTGTTCAGAGTTACGAACATTTTAGAGTTACGAACAACCTCTATTCCCCAGGTGTTCATAACTCTGAAGTTCTACTGTACACTGTTTTGCAATATTCCATACACAAGTAAAACAAATGTACTCAGTATGGTATCAGTGGAGCCATTCTAAATCCCTCTAATAACATGATGATTCATTGGCTGGCTGCACAGGTGCTAAAGCCAATTGCACCTAGGTAATATAGCTCTGAACACCAGTCTAACTAAGTCTATATCTAGACTTCAGTTGTGCAATACAATTGCTGCTTGAGCTGACATGTCTGAGTGTCACTGCAGTCCAGGAATACCTTAGAACTGTCTTTTAAATCAATTTAGTTAAACTAGTGAAAACCCCTGTGTGCACACTCGGCTTATTTGTTCCCTGGTCCAAAATAGTCTGAATTTGATAACCTTCTAGATATGTTGCAAAAGTCGTTTGTGCCACCAAATTTTGGAGAAGGCTGAGGGTTCGCTTTAAGACTATCAAGAAGTGTAAGAGTTTTTTGTAATTACCCACCCTAATTATGTATATATAATCAGAGTGAATAAATACATTATGAAAAATGCAGTTTAATTCTCTTGACCTAATATAATATAAATATTATAATAAAAATATTTGTATAGTATTCTCTAAGGATCTCAAAACATTTGGAGGAAGATCCTGCTCCTTTCTCTGCAGGATATATAAATAATTACATAGACAGGGTCATGAAAGGTCCCAACCTGATTCACTGCAGAGAGGGGAACATGAGTTCTGCACCCCTGTGTTCACTGAACCCCATCTCTGTAGGGCTCCTTACACATCACTTCCAGCTGCATTTGGGGACACAAAACATTGAATCCACTACTTTCTAGAGCCCACAGATGAGGATTTTTCTCCTCCCAGTCCACAGCTTCCTGTGCCAAATGCATTTTCTCAGGGTTCATAAGGAGGAAGGGATTTAGTCCTACAATCAATAAGTGTCAGAAATCTCCAGTGTGGTAGATATTAGCCCTATTTTACACATGGGAAAGCTGAAGGGTAGAAAGGCTAAGGCTGAGTTTCTCAAAATCACCTCAGGGATTTGGAGGCCCAAGTCCCATTAACTTTAATAGGAACTGAGCATACAAATCCCTTAGGCAGCTTTGAAAAACCTCAGCCTAAAGCAAAGCAGAGACTTGCCCAGAGACAAAAATGAGTGATTAAGCTGGAAAGAAGCTGAGTGAGCAGCTCCTAGTCGTCTCTTCTAGACACTAGAAACTCCTTACCCTGTTATTCACAAGATAAAATGCCAGTATTGTTTCATATTTAACCACAAAAACACCCTAAGAATTGAGTGAAAAATAAATCCCGAAGGGTTTTTTGGTCCTATATCAAAGATGTCTGAAGATATTTTCCAGTGGCATCTTAAATCCAGCAGCACAAGCAGCAGACGAGCCCTGGTGTTCAAAAATAAATGGCTCCTGAGCATACCAAGATGATCAATCTCTCTGCTGTGGCCACCAGTCATACAGTAATACAAATTACTATGGCTACATTGCTCTCTTGCAGTCTAGCCTGAATAAGAGTCTGGGCATACTTCACACTGCTCCAGGACCTCGTTCAGTCCGTCTTCTCCCTGGCTCCGTGGGGGAAGTAAGCTGCCCCAGCCATATTCCTGTGTTCTGGTAGGGGTGGAGCCCAACCTCTTGCCTACTTGCTGAACTTAATTATTTACTTTTTAAGTTTCCTGCCTGAATGATTTTTCTGTACCCCTCATTTGGGTCTTTAACATTTGTGTCCCCCATTTGGCCCATGGCAGGCTGAGAGAAGGAAGCAAAAGCCAAGAAATAACTCAGACTCCACAATTCTCAATGAAGACAATAAGAGTTGAAGGTGCTTGTTCTCTCTCATCATAGACCGCTAGGCGGCCTGCCCTACATGCTCACTGAAGCAAATCTCCTACTGGGCTCCTCATGAGAGATGGAATTGAATCCTAATGTTAAGTGCTCTTGCTAATGGATGAAAAAACACCCAGTTAGTAGAATAGAAGTTAATAGGACATCTTTTGTGATCAGTTTCCCTGCCAATACAAGATTATTTTTTATTGTACATTAATAAATATTTTGTCTGATCTAAGTTTAAAATAAAAAAAATTATGCCTGGTTAAATATTTCATGGCAAATCAGTCTCTCCAGCCACCTGCTCAAGTTGATCAAATTTTTCTTCTTCTCTGAAGTCTGCTCAGTTACATGATACACAGTATCTATCCACAAATTACAATGGCCTTTTTGTAGTGCCTAATTTGCTATCCAGTATCACTCCTAGGTCTCTTTCAGCATTAGTACCCTCTGAATTTATTCCTTCCACCGAACATTTCTTTGTTGAATTAGATATATTAGTTTACATTCTCTCCCTTCACAGTGAATCTCTTATTGTGTGGTGCTGAGGAATTTTAAACTAGTGCTATTTAATATAGATATTATTGACTTGAAAGGAAATGAACAGCAAGTTGGTGAATCTGAAGTGGAAGATAGACTATTTTGAGAAACTGTATGGAAACTCTGGGGTATTGTGTAGCATAATGACAGACCACATTTAAACTGGAATATTTTGGGGAAATTCAGTGGGATTTCGGTGCCTAAATCCCCTATGCTCCATTGAAAATCCCACTATGCTCATATATGAGTAGGCTTGGAAGGATTAGATTTTTATTGGTAAATGTTGATAAACATTGATTTCGCCCTCCACACACAAACCTATGAAAAAATATTTCCGTTGATAATCAAAATTTACGATAGTCAAAGTAAGAAAAATGCTGCTTTAGAATTTATTAGGGTCTGTCTTTACTGCCAGTTCTGCAGCAATTGATGCAGCAGGATCAAGTAAGCGAGTCATGGAGATCCGCTTAATCAGTCCCAGATGGGCTCTCCGGTCGACGCTGGTAATCCACTTCCCTGAAAGGAGTAATGCTGTGTCAACAGGAGGATGTCTCTCATTGATGCAGCGCGGTGAAGACGCTGAAGTATGGCAACATAATTATGTCAACAGGAGATTCACAAGCTACGTTACGTAGCCTGCATATCTCCCATTGACTGCTGGCAGCAGTGTAGACCAGGTCTTAGAGTTGATTTAAAGCAATTTATTTAGTATGCTTTCACAAAGATGTTGACAATTTGTGTTTTAATGGTTATAAAGCTTTAACTTTTTGAATCACAACATCTACAGCCATTAAAAAAGTTGTCTGATCCCCCCATTGTCCAACTCCCCCATAAGTTTCTGCAACCTTGAAAATTTAAATTGATAAAAAAATAAAATGTTTACAAGGATATACTGCAACTTACACGATACTCTGAGAAAATTGACCTGACCAAGGCGTTCGATTCCTTAAATCGTGAAGCTCTGTGAATTGTCCTCCAACACCTGGGTTGCCCACAGAAGTTTGTTACCTTGATGAGACTCCTGCACAAATGACATGACCGCCACCATCCTAAGCAGACGATCTGAAACCGATGCCTTCCACATCTGGACTGGGGTCAAACAAGGTTGTGTGTTCACTCCCACCTTGTTTACCATCTACCTTACTGTCATCATCCATCTTTTCCAAGACAACCTACTACCTAGTGTCAATATCCAATATCGACTGCAAGGGAAGCTCTTCAATCTTGGTCGCTTTCAGGCAAAAATGAAACTCACCACCAAGGACAACCACGACCTTCAGTTTGCAGATGACTGCTATGTTATGGTTCACTCTGTACAGGATGTGCAAATAACTCTAAATCTCTTCAATGCTTCATATAAGAGTCTTGGAATGTCCTTGAATGTTGCCAAGAGGAAGGTCCTCCACCAACCTCCCCCAGGGCAGCTGAACATCTTTCATGCCATCTACATAAACTGGGAGGTTCTGGAGTATGTGGAGCACTTCCCATATCTCAGAAGACATCTCTCCCAACGGACTACCATTGATGAAGAAGTCCAACACTGGATCAACTGTGCCAGTGCCGCCTTCTTCAGTTGCGACAACATCTCTTTGAAAACAGAGACCTTCAGAAGTCAGCAAAGGTCCTTGTTTATAAGGCCATCATGCTGACCACCCTTCTCTATTGCAGCGAAACCTAGACTGTCTACCAATGCAACATCAAGACCTTGAGATCTTCCACCAAATCTTGAGAATCAAATGGGAGGACCATTGGACTAGCACAAGCATCCTCCATGAAGCTGTGTCCACCAGCATTGAAGCCTTGCTCTCGAGGAATCAACTCTGATGGACAGGCCATTGCGTCTGGATGCCCAAAAACCACCTGCCTCACCAGGTTCTTTTCTCCCAGCTCTCCGCTGGCCAATGCTCAAAGGGTGGCCAAAGGAAACAGTATAAAGACATGCTTAAAGTCACCCTCAAGCACAGAAGCATAAACATTAACAACTAAGAGGAGCAAGCTGCTGACCGCTCGGTGTGGCGCCACATGGTTCATCAAGGCATGTGCCATTTTGAGGCCCAGCGACTCGACACTGAGGTGGAATGGCAGCAGTGAAGGAAGGAGAAGGAGAAGGAGACTAACCCCGGGTTGCAAATTCCACATCCTGGTGCAACAGCATGCCCCCATTACCGAAGAACATGTTCATCCAGAATTGGGCTCCTTAGTCATATGAAGACCCACCAAGCCTTACGGACGTCAACTTCGACTCAAGGGACCACCAATGATGACTGCAACTTACACAATTCTCTGAGAAAATAGGTTTTGATGTCACAATGGATATCTCACTAAAAATTCCTGTTCATATTGCACAGGCAAAATTCTTCATTTCAGGGTTCACTTCAGTGCTTTGGTTTATTAATAAAAAGAGCTAGAAAATAAAGAAAAGGTGTTATAATGTTATCAAACAGGGCATTGTCACAGCCCCGGGTTCAGTTTTGGTCACTGCACTTTTTGAAAGAAAATAGAAAGGTTCAAAGATAAGTGACCGAAATGGCTAGTCAGCATATATCCTAAGAGAATACCAAAACTAAGGCTGTGCTTGCAAGCAGCATGTTTAAAAATTAGGGTATTTTTTAAAAAGGAGAGATTGGCCCCTCTCTTTTATACTGTCTCAAATTGCAAAACTAAACTGTCAGTCTTATGTTTCTTGTAAGTAAATTTAACAAAGAAAAAACCAAAAAACAAAAACACCCCATTTTTCTCTTCATTAAGTACCACAGCTTGACTTTAAGGGTAGCTGGGTAATTTTATAAAAAAATAACATTACTTGTAGTTATGTAAGCTAAGATATAAGTAATCAAATCTCATGCTTAAAAGGTATCAGACAATTGCTGCAGGGAACAGGAAAGATTTTTTCCCCTTGTGTACAACAAGCATAATTGATCACATTCAGTATGTTTTTAAAACTCTACAAATTCACTGAATGCTATGAGGAAGACATGATTATTAAAAATGTCCTTGTTTGACATTGAAAACACAGAGATTAGATCTACCATGTGAGACTTGATTCAGAGCATCCCTAAACATTTTCAAGTGCACACTCATCCTTATCAGGCAACCACCTTTCTAACATGGCCAATATTTGCCAAAAATTGTGCCTGATGTAGAAACATCCTCTAGTCTTTGAAAGTTCCACTCACCCAAGCCATGTACACTAGAATCACTTCTGCAATGCATATGTGCAAAATGATGATCTGGAGCTCCCAGCTCCCTGAATTTCAAGTCTCATGAACTCTAATATGAACAACTGACATCATCCTGCTAAACCAGTGGTTAAATCAGAACTGTGTCAGTTGCAGCCCTCCCATCAGTTTCACTTAAAAACAGTCAGTAGTCAATGGGCTTCTTTGTTAGTTTCATCCCATAGCCTTTGTTTTCCAGATGCAGTTTTAGTAAAATCTATACCACCGTTTTGAAATCCAGCACCCTTAAAACATTGTTTGCCCCTCTCTCCCTTGCCCCAGTGGTTCTCTAGTACAAGTGTCTTTTTAGTTCTAATATGAATTAATATCAGTTCAAACCATTGCATGAGGTCACTGTGAAAAAAAAATCAATTGTTAATGACATGGCATTAAAGGTCAAAGTTAAATTATATAGCCACTGGTATGGAAAAGGAGGATAAATAATTCTATAGACAGGGTGAAGATGATGCCATTACTAGATATAGTCACCCCCCTGCTGATATTGGAGCCTCGTAGGTCAGCATCTTAGTGGAAGAGAAATCACTGATTCAGGGTCTTGATATGTTCCAAGTGTAATTTATTTTATTTACATCTGTACACCTGTCCTGGAACAGAGGTGGTTGTAAATGGCAATCCAGACAATCTTCTTTCAGGACTATTTTCCCAACACCAATGTCCAGTTCCCATGGATTAATGCTGTCTCAAGAACAGACTTCAATCAGAGACCAAGGCAAAGAACCAACTCTCCTGCTGCTTACACAACTCTTCTACACAGAGCCCAGCATAACCTATCTTCCCAAGACTGAACATTTGCTTGCATGCTAAATAAAAAGAACTTGGAAGACTACTTGTAACAACTGCGCTTGGTGACTCTAGTAATAAGTAGTAGCAGTAGTAGTAATAATAATAGTGTTAAGAAGTGATAAATAAGGGTAAGCTGAAGAATGCAAAAAAGATACATAATTAAATAAAATTAAATAAAAGGATCAGAAGAACTAATAAACAGTAAGGGATTTTTTCCCCAAAAAATTTAAGTAAGTAGTTGTCTGCACTGTTGGTCTTGGATGAAATTTTCAGGAGTGTCTAAATTACTCAGGATTACAAATTCCATTGAAAGTCAATGGGATTTGTGCTTTTAAGGTACTTAAGGTCTTTTGAAAATCCCACTCTTGAACAATAAATCCATTAACTTTAAAATGGACTGGTGCACTTAAGCCATCTTTGTAGTCCCCTGATCCTGAAGTTGACAGGCACTAGGGAAATCCTGATAGCTGTTCTAAATAGCTCAAGTGATGTACAGCCCCTCAAAGATTTATTCCAGCAAATAAGAATCACTGAAGATTAGGAACACCCTGCCTGGAGCCCTTTCCCTTAAACATGGCCATTGGGCGGGGCAAGGAGAAGGGTTTGATACAAGTCTCCACATAAACTCAATAATTTCCCCCATTTTGGGGGACAAATAATCAAGTGTCCGGTTAAGTCAGTTTTAATGCTTCTTTGCGCTTAAAGAGCAGCACAAAGATGGTCACATCTCAGTTGAGAGCAGAGAAAACAAGGACCAAAATATGCACACAGTGATACAACTGTACAAACTAAGTATAACAATAACAAATTGAGTAGCTATGCACACAATGATCAGACTTTGCTATTTGCATGCCCAAACACTGCATTTTTTTTTTCAAGAACAGTAATTTCTGCACAGAATTAATAAACTTATCCTATTATCTTAACCAGTGTGTTTGGATTACAATGTGTTGGGAAAGCACAGATAAGATATACAATTGTATGTCTAAACTTTTAAAATTTGGCTACATATATACACCTTTAGCAGTAATATCAGAAATGGGAAATCCAACTATATAGAGTTAGAGACAAATATGCAAGGAAAAAATTAACTAGATTTGTTTGGGTGCTAAATAGTAGACCATGTAAGATTACTAGGTGAAGGAAGAAAAGGAATTAAGTGTTCAAATGAAACAAAAGACCAGTCAGAAAAGACAGAATTTAAATACAGAAATAAAAAGAACAGCAACTGCACAGCTACAACATGTGGTGTGGGACTACTAAAAGAAAAAGAATGGAATAACCTGGAGGAGTACTGTAACTACATAAAGAAAAGAGATAATCAAAAAAGTTCTTTATGCCAGGATTCACTTAGACAAAACATATCAACAGAGTGTGATAAAAGAAGAGAATGTGCAATGAGAGATAGTTAAGCAAATAAATCTTGATAGGCGAGAACTTAATATGTTTTGATTTCTATAAAAAAAAGGAAAAGAATAAGGAAAATGACAGGGAAAGTAAATTTGGAAAGAGAACAAAAATGAGACAAATATAATGTAAAGGTAAGGAAGAGGCAAATGACAATATCGCTGAAGACAAAGTCAGAAGGGTAGGAGTGGAGGCAGGGAAATAAAGTGATGCCAGTATGATGAGCCATCACAACAAACCCAGAGATATTTGCAAAGGGAAGTCAGACTTTCAAGAGGAGAAGACGCTCAGGAGAGCCATGGGGCCTGAAGAGACATACTGGAGGAGCATGCTTATTTAATGTAAACAGAGAGAGCAATCAAAATATTCATGAGCAGAAATATTAATTAAAAGGGAATTCCTTCCCATAGCCTCTGCATGGCAAGAAAAGAGAATAATCCCCCTAGGCCATGGATTGGTAAAGCTGCCCAATTCCCCAGAGTACAATCTGAACTGTTGAACAGCTATGTATTTTACATTACTTTGCTGTCACAACATCCACACCTGGCTTGTTCACACAGCCTTCAGCATGCGAATTCATTCCCAGTTGAATACACGAGCTCTCTGACCAGTCACTCATAAATTACATACAGGGTAACACCCGCAACTCTTAGTCCCAGTCTTGTACTGTTCAGTACACTTCTGAACAGTACAAGCTCATAGAAAGCCCATTTCATCAAAGGAAATTGATATATGCACCAGCCTTGTTATCCCAAATGGAGTTTCCCAACACATTGTAATCCAAACACACTGGTTAAGATAATACGATAAGTTTATTAACTACGGAAGGTAGAGTTTAAGTAAGTACAAGTACAAGTGATGATGCATAAATTAGATTGGTTACAAAAAGAAAATAAAAGAGTAAAACGCAAGCTAATACCTAACTTAACAAGCTAAGTGAACTTCAAAGCAAAAAAGGTTTTGTTTGACCGTACGCTACAGTAAATTTCACAGGCTGGGTCTCCTTTTAGCCTGGGACCCCTGTCTCTTAGTTCAGGTCTTTGAGTCATTGATGTCATGAGCAGAGATGAAGGAGAAGAAAGATGAATTGGAGGCCACTGTCTCTCTTTCTTATACCACCCGCCCCTCTTTCAGAATTACCCTCAGCTGGGGTGCAGACAACAAGTATTCTCTTGTGGATGTGAGATCGACCCATCTCTGTGATGGAATGTACATTTCTTATTCACACCTTCCCATTGCTGGATAATGGCTGCTTAAGTAAGTGATAGCCCACTTGACTTTGTTGATAACTGTCTGTGGGTGTCAGTGTTTCTTTATCTTTCAAAACCTGGTTTTGGCCTGCCTTTCTTACTCCGGAACATGTCACAGCAATATTATTCAGCAGAAACGTATAACTTTACATACAGTGTTGATACACATATTTTATCAGAACAATAATGTTTAGCAGGTTGACTTTTCAAATGCTATCTCACAAGGCATACTTTGTACAAAATTTATCATAGTCTTGTAAAAGTGGTAAACATAATAGTATAGAGCGTCACAGCATTCAGTGGATGTTGTCACAGTTCAAGTCCACTGTGGTCCCTCAGGGTCACCCACTTTTAGACTACCGGTTCCTCAGCCATCACCTCCCTTAGGCTTCACTCCCTCCTGACTGGGGGTTTTCCAGACTGTGCTTTGCTTTCTCTCTGAAGACTATTAAACTATGTAATTGCCAGCAGTTTCAAGTTACAACACAGCTCTTTATATGCAAGTACATTTATTCTTGAGGTGAAAGCATTAAAGAGAAAACATATTAAAAACAATAAAATAACCTACATACATAACCTAAAAAGCTTACCAGAAGTCCCCTCAGCTTCCCAACTCAAACCTCAAATTCTGATAGATGTCAGTCTTTCAAAAACCACAACTAGGTTTTTCCTATAGTTACAAATTCATAATTGTCTCAGATTCAGGGCCAGACCCACCATGAATAGTTCTGTTCTGACTTTACACAGCTTGGCATTTTATCTTAGCCTCCTGTGGCAGGTGATTGCCAGACAATGGCCCACTCCTCTGAGCACAGCTTCAAAAAGACTAGATTTTTGCATAACTGAAGGTGAGGAATTTGCATTCACTTCCTCCTAGATATTCTGCAGGAAAACCACTTAACATTTTTTGTTCCAAGAGTCCACTCTTGTCTGACATGTTATTCAACAGAGTCCTTTGAACCCGCAGGTGTCACATCTATCACATCTCCCTCTACGTCCCCTCTCCCCTGAGATACTGCAGGACATTGCCATATCTATCACAGATGTTATTCCAGCCTAATGGCCACACAAGCTTTCATGGCCTATCATATATGTGTGGAGAAAGAACTTGAAGAATCCATCGCTCCTACGCAGGAAACCTTGAAGTGGGAATTATTTTCCCTAGGAAAAATAGGGACCCATGCACATTTAAATCCCAGCCAAGGTGGAGTTTATTTATACAAAACACTACCTCCTCAGACACAGCCATACCCTCCTGGTTTCTAGTCTGTTCTTCCAAATCACTTATACAGCATTCTTCGCACAGTCACCCCTCCTCAGGGTTCTTGACTACCTGCAGTACACACTTCCCAAACATACTACAATAGGAAACTTTCCAGAAAAAAACAAGCCTTATCCCCAGGCTTAGAGCCACCCAGATTCTCCACCACTGCAACTTTAACCTAATTAAGTCAAGACTCAGCCTTCTCTTTCTAAGGGCTACTCCTACTTCCTTTAAACCAGCTGGGTTAACAAATCATTTGTAATGATGACTAATTAGCACTTATTCAACTAATCTTTTAATAGCTTCAAAATTATTGCCAACAAGGAGGGTGAGTTACACGACATTACTATCCTACTGCAAACAGCACATGGAGGTTGCCAAACCCTTGTGTAGCATTCTTAAGTCCTGCACTCTTCTCTCATTCCCCAAGATTCCTCCTGCATGAAGTTTTGGTTGGTGAATATTGTACCTGTTGTGAATGAGGTCTCCAATGTTCAATCACACAATGCCTTCCATATTTGGCATTTGACCACATAAACCTGGTTGACCTACACACAGGCTCTGTTTTAGGATAATCCATCAATCATTGACACACGTCAATGCCTCTGTTTTGGAGGGACAATCCTTATTTCTTGAAAGCAAAATATTTACTTTTTTTTGCACTCTGTCCCCCCACATAGATTGCCTGAGTATATTTCAATCAAGTTAAAAGGTGTGTTCTTATTTTTCTCCCTATATTTATAGCTTTCCAATATTGGCAGACACAGATATGCAGAGTGAAGAGTTGAAAAGTAGCTATAATATATTCACTTGCCTTAAATGCATGAGGTGACTAACCAAAGAGCTGAGTTTAGTTTAGCACCTAGCTGTTTCATGTGCTTGTAGAATGAGACCAAAATATGTCATTTTGCTGGTGGATGGACCACCTGTTTTTATAAGTGATTTCACACCTGAGTAACCTGCTGTGGTGATAGTGTCACTAGAGTTCGGAGGGATTCATTTTCCTCAGGGACTTCAACAGAACTTCAAACTTCAGTTCAGGCTGGCCAACCTACATCTCCCTGGAAACAGCAGATTCACAGGGATTTACCCTGGAGCTAGAGAAGGTCCTCTCCACAAGGCTGAGCGTAGGCGTGGCCTTCTCTTTGGATCTTGCTCAGATATCTTGGATTCTCTGGTCACTCCTCTGGATGAATGGGCCAACTATCACACTGTGTATTTGCATGCTCGGGATTTTCCACCCACAGAACAGTGCTATATCAGATCATTTGTTTCAAAGACTGTTGCCCACATTGATTTTTTTTCATGGTCCTTACCAGCATGGGGCGAGGTGAGGGGGAGGACAGCAGGAGGAGGGAAACGGCAATAGAGCAGTTGGAATGGGATCCCTCATCCTTGGGATCCATCCCTCTGCAGAGGGTGTCAGGAGGAGCAGGAGAAGATCTGGGCCCTCGATGGCCTGGAGTGGTTTTGTTCGATCCCACATTCAGTTCCTTCAGGAAATGAATCACAGCTCCTGCTTCTTCTATGGCCTGGAGAAAAACAGGGCTGCCCAAAAGCACATCATCTACCCTCCTGCGAGAGGATAGCACCCCTCTAACAGATCTGGTGAAGATGTGGGAAAGGGCCAGGTTTTTTTACACCAGCCTCTTCTGCCCAGATACGATGAATGCTAATCCTATGGGGTTCTACAGCATGAACTCCCTACAGTCAGCACAGGTGACCATGACCAACCAGAGCAACTTCTCATTTTGGCTAAATTGTTGGAAGCCTGTGATCTGATGCACATCAACAAGTCTCCTGGCATCAACAGGCTGACTGTAGCGTTCTACTAGGCATTCTAGGCCTTCCTCGGCCTGGACTTTGCCACCATCTGGACTGAGTCCTCCTTGGTGAGCAGGGTGCTCCCTCCTGTCATGCAGGCAGGTTGTACTCACCCTGCTACATAGGAAGGGGAAACTTCACAACCTATGGAACTGGAGCCCGGTATTACTTCTCAGCATGAACCCCAATGTTGTAAAAATCATCTTGCTGTGGCCAAAATCTGTGCTGGCAGACATGGTCCACCCCAGTAGACCTAAACTGTCCTGGTCTAGACCATTTTTGATAACCTCTCTCTGGTCTGGGACTTAATCCATCTAACATGTAGATATGTCACTCATCCTCCTTTCCCTGGAGCAGAAGAAGGCATCTGACAGAGTGGATCATGGGCAATCAGAGACTATTCAGCTTTTGCTCCTGCTTGTGGGGTTTCCCAAGCTGCTGTACCCCTCTGTGGAGTCTCTGGTTAAGCTCAACTGGGTCTTGACCAGACCTGTCACCTTCTGGTGAAGGGATACATTTGGGCTGCCAACTGTCTGGCTAGCTGTATACCTTCACTACTGAGCCATTCCACTACAAAAGGATGATGGGTTTGGTGCTTCAAGAGGTAGACTTCCATGGGGTGCTGTCAGCATATGATAAAGACATGCTCCTTGAGGCCCAGAACCAGGGAGACTTGGCACGGATGGAGGCTTGCCAAGCAACCAATTCAGTAACCTCTTTCACCTTGGTTAACAGCTCTGGCCTAATGGTTGGGGGTGGGTGACAGGAGGGGTGCAGCTTCACTGCTCTATTTTGGTATGTACCTTTCTACCAACAATCCCTCCCTGTAAAGAATTGGATCTACCTAGAGGCCAAGGTGTCTGACCAATTGTGTAGGTGGATAGGGCTGTTCTGGTGCCTTTCCCTTTGTGGGAGGGTGCTGGTGATCAACTAGCTAGTGCTGTCCTTGCTCTGGCACCAGTTCACCACTCTGGGCTCATCTTTGGGAACCTTGGCCAGTCTCCAGAGGAAGATCCTGGAGTTCTTCTGGCCATGGCTGCACTGGGTCTCTGCCTTCTTCTGCCCCCTCTGTGAGCGCTAATATGACCAGCAGCTTTTCTATCTCTACCACAGAAGTCTTGCCCAAGACCCCTCTGAGCTGCCAGATCTCCTCAGGACCTGGAAGCTAATTTCAATGACCAAGTCCATAGCGACCACCAAGGGGGACAATCTCCTCACAGAATCCCTGCTACACGATCCACACCTTTGTGTGAAGGTAGTGGCATTCATCTGGGTGCACTGGAGGATGTGCCTTGGCTGGTATCACCACATTCACCAGAAGCAGAGAACCCCTGGACAACAATTCGAGGATCCTGTGGTGCTCAGCCAGCACATGGAGCTGCCCACATTGCATGACCCCTGTCATATGCTCCAAATGGAGCCTTGCCTCCTGCTTCTCTCAAGCAGGCCCTGTGGCAGGGTACTCCCCGCTCACCCCTAACCCTCTGGGACTCCTCATTGAACCCCTGCCCAGCAAGCCTCCCCAGCCACCCGAGTCAGCTGAATGACATCTGGGCCACCTCCAAACCACACCCAGAGAATAGTTGTACACACTTGTGCCACACAGCATCCACTTCCTCAGCCTCATGCCCTGCCCCCACCCCAAGTGGTAGGACTTAGGGCCACTTGCAATGGGCAGAGAACCCCAGTGGGCCAGTCTCTACTCCACTCTGGTTCCACGGCCTGTCAAGAATATTAGTTGGCAGCTCCTCCATGGAACTGTAAGCACAATCTCCTCTGATACCTGTTCCTTCTGCAGTGCAAGGGAGACCGTGGCACACTTCAATGTAGCATTTGTCAGGAAGTTTGTCAGGCCCTCTTCTGGCTCCTTGCTACACTTTCCCCTGCTCCTCCTAATTCATGCACACCTTACCCATCTCCCCGCAAAGTAGAGATACTTCCTCATCAACCTCCTCCTGCTGCTGGCCAAGAAGGCTCTCCGTCATACCAGGAGTAGGAATTGGGATCCTTTATTTTTCACCTTCACTTCTTTCCCTGTTTTTCCATTTGTCATCCTCAGTACTCATTTGTGACCTGGGTCCAATGGGTCTTACCACTCAGTTGAGGGGGTCAGCCCTTTAGCTTTAGGTAGGCTGAACCCATCCATCCCAGTACCCACAAGAAGTACCAGCATTCAGCTGATCAACTCATGGACAGCTACTATCAGCAGTTAAAGGGTGTTTTCTAATCCCCGGCCAATCAGTGTATATGGGTTATTTCTTCTGCCTGAAGGCTATTGTGCTTTAAGGGTAGTCTCTAAATCAAAGCAGCAGTGGGCACATATTGGAGACATGTTGGTTGGAGTCCATACATCTTCTGAACAGGGACTTTATGCTATGGTTGAAGACAAGAGTTTCTAATTATCCTGGGCTACTGAGTGAAAAAAAAGGAAGCATACAACCCAGTTTCCCCTAGTTATGCCCAGCCTGATTTTCAGTTTCAATCAGTTTCTTCTACTGATCACTCTGCTCAGTTTGTTTAATTCTTTATGAAACAACTGAGTGATTCCAGACTCTCAGGAAATTTTGGACAAAACAGATTTTGGTTGGAAAACTGTAATTTGTCAAAACCAAATTTTTTCATGGAAATATATTGGCTACAGCTAAACTTTCATAGGGAAAGGTTTCCCAGGTCCAGAGAGGAATTATTAGTCCAAACTACAGACAGCCCACCCACAAGAGTTAGGAAACTTACCTGGGATGCAGGAGACCCAGACTTAAGTCCCTGCTGTGCCTGATTCAGACCAGGGATGTGAAGCTGGGTATCCCACATTCCAGGTGAGTGCCCATACCACCAACCTATTGGCTATTCTGGGGTTGAGTTTCTCTCAATCTCTTCTGCTGGAGCAGTTACAATTTGCATGAACAAAAATATTTATTGGAGCAGTGATATGAACCTGATTCTACCTGTGGGCCCTCATCTCTGGGCTGTGGAGTTAGTCATTCACTCTTTCTTTCTGGCCCAGTGAATATTTAATTGCTTATACAAAGCAGAACAGCTCTAATAGAGGAGATTGAGAGACACTCTCTTGACATTAGATTGCTTATCACTTACTATCAAACTGAAGAAGGTGATTTGAGCCTTATATGCACATTGAAATACATTCAGTCTGGGTTCTAATCTTTTGCAGAGTTGAAACTGCTCTCAGAGCATGCATCTTCTCTAATGGGGGGGGCGAAGGGAGAGATGTTTTAATCTTGAATTAGCTTACACAAGGTAAAATCCTAGGAAAAATAAGGCAGTTTAATTTGATCTGCTAACTCAAATGGCAGACGCTAGGAAGTAACCCAGGGGTTACCTTGACCTGCTAATGTGTGTGAAAACTACAAACTGCCTTTTCTTCACCAGGATTTTACCTCATGTTATCTACATTTAAGAACACACCTTTTTTTCTAGTGAAGACAAAGCCAAAAAGATAATGAATTATCTCCTGCCGATGTCTGACGGGGGTGTATGTTTGTGTCATATTAGCCATTTTGATCATGCCAGGCCCCTCAGAAACTTTGTATATAGAAATACAAAGGACAGCAACAAGAGGACATGGTTGAAAAAAGTTCAGTAGAACTCTTTTGAGTGGTTCTAATCATACCAAGTAAGTTGGAGTCTCTCTGTGATGACTGAAAATTTTGTGTCATCACTGAGACACCTGGCACACAGCATCTCTTAGTCTCCCTTGTTCAATGTATATATGAGGCCTTCTAGCAAGATAATTTCTCAAAATGGGCTAGAGATTCATCAATATGCTTATGACAGTCAACTCTATTAACCTGCTACGGCTCCCACTGAAGTCCATCATTTGTATGATGCAGGATCAAGACCTACATCTCTTGCCCTCGGAACGCTTTCTGCTCTGAGATTAGTTTCCGCCCTAAATGAATGATATTGCCAGACTAGTGCATCCAAGATTTCTTATCCTAATTCTGGCAAGGCAGAAATTATTCTACTAGAACAAGTGATCATGAAAAAAGAAAGAACCGTTTCCCAGGACCTTTATGTTCCCACTAGTGTACTCATGTGGGTATCTCTGCAGAAAGGACTTTGTCTTTGTTATTAATATATTTCTACAGTGGTATATTATTTCTCATTCAAACATTGTGAAACAAACCACCGTAAATGAAATGGAATGGCAAATAATGAGCATCTAGCATCTCGGATAGGTATGTGCTTGATGTGGTTAGCCTCTCCTGCTGCTCACCCCACAATGGCTACACTCTAGTTTTAACAGGCTAGCTTGGTGAGAGCTAGCACATGTATGTCTCCTGGAGCTGAAGACATACCCTAAGTAACTTTTAATATATTCATTATACTTTATTATTATGTGTTACTCATTATTACACTGTACAGTCCTCAGCACTGTACAGTCCTAAAATATTTCAGTAAAAGCTCTAGAGCCTTTTTTTTTTTTTTTTAAACTGTGGCTTAGTTTGCCAAGATGAAGAGCATTTGTGTGTGTATGTGCACGTATGCATGCGTGAGAGAGAGCACGCACATTAGTACACAAGGGGCAGAAGAGACTTGTTTTTATACAGTACAATAGATTTGCTAAGACTTTAAAGTTCTGTTGTGTTAAGCAAAGCGTATTGTGGCATAAATTAAAACACATTCAATTGATTAGCATTTCCAATTAAATTTATGGGCAGTAGAGATATAATGATGTTATCCATAAAATTGCACCAGCTATGATAATGACACCCCAACTGCATCTGTGCCATAAGAAGTATAACCGTTTACTATCAATGGTTCTAATTATCTTGTATCCTTTAGAGAATGGCAGGTGGCCAATGAAATGTGAATATAAAAACAAAATATAATCAAATGAAGGGAAGATGAAGCGGATGTTGGCTTTTAGTTATGTAAATTAAGAATTTTACTCAACAAGTTATTTAGATGAGTGGAAACATTCATTTGGAAGACTAATTATACACTACACTACTTACTATGTTAAAAACACCCCATTGTACTTTATGCTCTTTGTAGGGAAGTGTCTGGCATTGTTCTAAGTTAATGGCAGAATTGGATCTGGCTTATTTCTTCTGTGAGAAACCTCCAAGGAAAACCCAGTACTGCAGAAAGTGAATTGATAAGTTGGTCAATTAGTAAGATGCACTCTTCGCCTAAATCAACCTCTGTCTTCTTCTCTGCCTTTTAAATAATTTCTAAGCCAATGTGCCATAATGGTATTAGGATGTACTGTACTGTTGGAAGCACTCTCTTTCAGATGAGATGTAAAACCAAGGTTCTGATCACTTGCTGTCTCCAGTGATTTCTTAGTACTTTTCATGAGGATAGGGGTGATGGCATCATATTCTGACAAAATTCTAGCTGGGTAAATGATAGAACTAAGCAAACAGGAGAAACGTTTTCACCAATGTTTGCTTGAATTCTAAAACAAACTGAGACTGAGTTGTGTTCACAAATCTCTATAGGTTTGCTTTCCACAAATACTTGCGTGTTTGAGGTTTACTAGCCCAAATAACGGGAAGACTTTCACTTTTCAGGAGTAAGTGAAATCTGAGCTTGAGTTATGCCAAGGGCAAATTTTGATTATATTCAATTCTAAAATTTGTGATAGGCCGACTTGTTATGGATGTCAATTAACTGAGGAAGAAGAACCATATGACATGACTCATGTAACTAACCAAACAGCATGAATTGTGAAGTCTGAATGTTTACAATTTGCAAATAGTGAATGAGCTGCAGGTTAAGAGTTAGTCATAAAAGACGTGTGTGTACTTTGCATAATAACTAAGAGTATTCTGTGTTCTGTTCATGGCTAATCTATGAGCCAAAAGGAATGGTTAAATTTGTGAAATATATACTCTCTCTTAGAAAAAGCATAAGAATGAAACTCAAACACTGACACCTTTTCTAACCCTAAACTCTTACAGCGGTATGTCCCCCACAAGCAAAGTTTTAACGCCACTAACTTAGACGTGCCAGAAGTCCATGAAGTCCACTAGAGACTTTGCTATTGCTGTTTATTTTACATGAAAAGTGCTACATACTATGGTGATGAGCAGCAGCATAAAACCCTAACATAATTGATACGTTATTTGTTGTTATTCATTTACTCAGTTCTAGTAAGTACATTCTTCCTGACTAAAATTCCCTCTGCTGGATGTGCTACTCCAGACGGATATGGTATTTTCCATCTCTAAACCATTTGCGTAGAATTTCTGAGTACTGTCAGCATCACTAGACGTTTCTCTAACTATTCTGATAGTCTCTGCCATTTTCCCAGCATCTGTGCTGGCTTGTGTGTGGTTCACTCTATCTTGCTGATATTCACTGAAGATCCAGGTTACACTCTGGGACATTAGGAAGGATGGTGGAGTTAGCTGCAGGCACAGTAAACCACAATGGAAATGTCATCAGTAAGTGTTGATTTGGACATCTTTAGTCACTGCTTTTTTCCTCTCTTCCTTTTGAATAGACTGTGTTGGGATTTTAAATTCTGTGCTCTGCCTCTTCCTCACTTAGGACAAAAATCCTCTCTCAGATCCACAGGGTAAATCTTAACTCCAATATTTGGCTCTCTGTGCATTTGGAGAAACCCCTGGATATCAGTGGGAGACCTGTGCACATAAGGAGGGCAGAGTAGCAGAGTCACCATCCGCCTTGCAGCTCTGACAGAAACACATTACTCTCAGTCTCTCTCAAGCGAATTGGGCAGAAAACAAAATCTATTAACTCTTAGGCCATGTCTATACTGACGGCGGCAAATTCGCCGCTGCCAGATCGATCTTTCTGGATCGATTGAGCGGTCAGTGTAGACCTGCTCAATTGATCAGGAAGTCGGCGCTGGTAAACCACCCCCTCAAGTAGCGTAGCACTGCGTCGACGGGAACAGCGCAGTGTAGACAGAGCGTTAGATTTCTCTAGCTGAATATCCTATTTGATAAACTGTCCCAGACACAAAAGGCACCATTCCTATCTGCTGAACCCATGCATAACCCCTGACAGTAGTTAGGGTGAACAGGGTAGTATTTGCTTTTGGGAGATTTTCAAGTTCAAGAAATGTAATATTGAAGTGTTAGGTGAATCCCTGAGTGCAGATCTACCATTTTCCCGTCTCAGGCTGAATCCCAGGACTTCCTCCTCCTCCTCCTGTAGGAATAAAATTGTAATTGTAACCCTGTAGATTAATTCATAGCTTTTAATTCATACCCTTATTTGTGTCAACCTCTATATGGTTATTATTGAAATCGTGTAACATTTGAACTTCTCTCAGTCATACTCCATATTGTGAATATAAAACCCCATTTTGACCCTATGTACTCCATCTTGAGTCAAACCCTTTCTAAACCTTTAGACGAATAAGATAGTTATTTGAACAAGGTATGAATGGAGGGTGTATGTGTGTGTGAGTCAGACCCAAACTGCCAGCTTGTCCTGATGAAGTTTGAAGTTGTCCTGATGAAGTGTGAAGTCCACCCTAGTCTGAAGAGTGTGAACACAGCCCCAAAAAGCGAAGAAGGATCCACCCCAGAAAAACTTAATCAAACTTAGTCAAACATCAAAGAACAAGCTGAAAGTCACGTCTGCTATTGTACCAGCAATCAACGGTCACAGAGAAGCGACGTGACACAGCAGAACTGAAAAACCTATAAAAGACTGGGTGAGATTTCAAGGCTTTGGGGGAAAAACAGCGTTCTACACATCATCTAAAGAAGAGCGTCGGTGCGCGCCCGACAAAGACCCTGCTCTCCTCGTGCCCAGCTTCCTTGGCCAGGTAGCTGCCACAAGCCACGAACTCCAGCAACGGACCCTAGCTATGATCTCAAGCTACGACCAGGACTGGTAGCTATATATATAACTATAGAACGCTTTCTGGTGCGTTTGGGCGCGCACGCGTTTAGGTTTAAGTTAGTTATTACTTTAGTTTGTGTCAATAAATGCGGCATACTGCCTTTTCCCCTTGAAAAAGTCCCGAGTGCTTAATTTTGCACAACACTCCACCCCACAACCTTAACAGGTAGAAAGACCACTCTTCATTATAAGATGCTGTCCAGTAGCATGTAGCCATGCTCTGAAAACCAAACCTGCAGTATATGCTTATTAAGGTGAGTGTCACACCAGAAGCACATAATGTGCTGAGATCTGCCCTGGCTTCCTGCGAGTTTCCAGGTGGAATTCAAGGTTGATTAGAGATTTGTAGGTTAATGACAAATATTTTGAGACCTAAATTACCTTAGAAATCTCCCCTCTGCCTGGTTCAGGTTGACCATGGGAAGTTATACACAGGAAGGAGTTGCTTTCAAGATGTTCACTAGGAGTAATCCTTGACTTTGGAATTTACAGTCCCATTGGTCTACTGGAACAAAGACCTGATAACCTTCTAGGCACACATCAGAACCCATCTTCTTCCCCAGCTTTTTGGGGAAGTGGTAAATCTGGAGGGGGTTCTATTTATGTTATCGTCTTATTCGCTTGTGGATATGCATTTTTGTGTCAAGGTGTGTGATAAACAGTTATTTATTTTATATTGTGTGTTTTGATTTGTGCATTGGATGCCCAGAGCATAGAATGATCATCTACCGGGGTTTTTATGTACCTAAATATATGCATAAATAATTTGCAAATCAGGTATTTAAGAGCTGTATCCTGTAGCTGAATCTACATGGGCAAGGGATTTATGTATCTGCATAGGGATTTATGTCGGTGCAGAAGTCTGCATGCCTAGACCCAGCTGCACAATCTGACCCTAACGGTATCACTTCCTTATTTGTGTGGGCAAATCCCTATCTGCGTGCTCTAAAATACAGACACAACAGTAGAGGATGGTTTTGATGCTGGCTGAAAATGAGGCTCTGTGTTAAGTCAGACATGCAAAGTAGACTCTTTTCCTTTCTTTCATTTCATTACAATAAAGAGGAGAATTTGAAACCAAATAACAGGCTTTTTCATTTACCAGGCAAATCAGGTTGTTTTTACTATTTGAGTTGGGCCCAAACCAAAATCCTGGCTCCGAACCCTTTCAAACCAGGGGAAGACTAGATCCAGATCCAAAATTTGCAGCAGGCCGCTGGGGCACATCTGTACTGCAATTAAACACCCCTGACTTGGGCTCCAGCTACCAGGCTGTTTAATTGCATTGTAAACATTCAGGCTCAGATTGGAGCTCAGGGTCCCATAGGGAGGAAGGGTCCCAGAGCCCAGGCTCCAGCCAGGGTGTCTACACCACAATTAAACGGTCTCGTAGCCTGTACCCCACAATCCCAAGTCAGCTGACATGGGCCAGCTGCGAGTGTTTAATTGCAGTGCAGACATGCCCTAGGTCTACAGTGAGCCAAGTGAAAATCCTGCATAGTACCATGCCTGAATTTTGGGAGCGTTTGCATCCCAATCTGGATCAAAACTTCATAATATGGGTGGTTTTCTAATAATCCCTCAGGAGGACTTTAGTGGTACCTACGTATAATCAGAAGTCTGACACATCATTCTCAGCTCCTTTATAGTCCCAATGTGACACACTCATGACTTGAAGTGCCAATAATTGAAAACACTGCTCGCTCTCTCTCTCTCTCTCGTTAAGAAATTGGTAAAAATGGGTCTTTTGCTGCCACTAACAGGCAGAAATAAATATATTTTTCAGAGAAGTTTAGAAAAGCACAGCACATTCCTGGGCAAATAGTTTGTGAACCATTTCCCAATTCTGCATCTACTAATCTCTTTGCATCGTTTTTGTATGTGAAAGAAAGAGAAAAGCTGTTCAATAGGTCAGTTATTGATTGGACAGGCTTAGCAAGCAATAGCAAAATTCACTTCAGTAATTTATCTGCGTAGATCAATGACTATTGACTGCTTCAAAAGAAGGATCTATAATAATGATAGATTTCAATCCCATTGCTATGAACGTATATTAATAAACATAGCACAGAAGTAATTCTTGACCCTGTGGTGTAAAGCATGGATAATCAATATCCCCCTGTCCTTGCCCAGGCTGAACTCTGTACTTGGATTGTGCTAATTAAAGACTAAATAAAGTGCTGATTTTTTGTATAATTAAGAGATGGAGTATCACAAGGCAATAAGTGGCTTTTGTGGGAGATTTAATGCTGAAGCAAAGCTGAAATGCTTGAGAACTTCAACAAATGGTTTTGGCAAGCATAGTCCCCGAACATTATTTCTGTTGTACAGACAACACAGGAGCAGGTTCAGCACAATATCTCTTTCAAATCCTTCTTTAGTCATTTCTCCTGTGATTTCTACAAAACCCTTGACTGTGGGTAGGCAGGTGATAAATTAAGACTGCTCTTATTATAGTGAGCATGGCCATTTTGCTATTTCATGGTCTCCCCTGTTTATTTTATCCACCTCTGATCATATGGAAATTTGTGTGTTGTTCTCAGCAGGACTGATGCCTAGCACAACAGAGCCTTTATCTACAATAAGGCCTGTAGGTGCTACCACAGTAAAAACAAACAAACAAAAATAATAACTGACTCATTCACAGGCCCAAACTGGCTAATAATTTCCTTTTGATCCTTTTCATTCGTTCTGACTCCTTCCCGCTTTTAACTTTTAATTTTTGCTCCAAACTGAACCAAAGCAGAGGCTAATTCCCCTAGCAGCGAAGGCCATTGCCTGTTTCTCCTATTTTTAGATGATTTTTGGGTACTTTCCCTTTTGGAGCCTGCCATTTCCTCAACAGCAGAATTTAGATCCTGGTTTTGCAACAGCTGTATCATGTGGTACTATGTTATCATCCTTGGTCCTGATTCAGCCGAGCATTTAACTATTCACTTATACATATTAAAGCTAAGTGTTTTATTGAAACAGGGCCTTTATACTTAATCCACATCTAAAAGATTTTAAAGTTTGTTATTGCTGTTTCCTTTTTAGCAGCTACTTTCCTATGACTGATTCTGTCCATATCTTGATGGGAAAGCCCAAGACACCTCTCAAAAGGTAGAATTTTAAAGTCTGGGAAAATTGCTTTTATGCAAGAAACTGTTATGTCGAGTTCACCATGTAAATACAAGGAGGACTGACAGAACCCAGGCTTGATTCTCTGCAGCCTTGCGTGTTGCAGAGTCATTTATATTTGTGTAAAAGGTTATCAAATCAATATTTCCTACTGATTTACCCTATTGGTAGCATTTTACAACCACTTTGCACATAGGTATAAATTACTATGCAAGATACAGAGAATTAGGCTCTAAGTGTATTTACTCTTTTGTATAACAAATGCTGCTGCAATTTGTGGGCATTAATCAGAAAACATGCCTCTTTAGAAGTTCTTCATATTATGAAGGATAAATAAGCAACATAATACCAAGAAAATCTAAAGGATAAACCAATTCATATCTACAGCCAGCAACAAACAACTTTTTTTTTTTTTTTTTTCCAACTGAGCCTGGTCACATGGCTGACTGATTACATGGCCAGCAATATGAATAGACTGGGTGATTTTAATCTACATTCTTGTCTTGTCAGCTCCAAACCAAAATCTGATTCATTAACCCCCGTTACTAAATGCATCAAATTTCATTTAATTGACATCTGGAGACACAGACACTCTGGGGAACATGACTATTGTTTTTACTCTCATCCTCAAACCTATTTAAGAATTGATTACTTTCTCAGAAGCTGCAACAAAGCGCTAGAAACTAGCATCAGATCTCTAATGTAGTCTGAGCATGAACTGATGATGAAAGCTTGATCCAAACTAACATCTTTAAACAATGTAGCTTTAATAATCTCTTAATTAGAATCTTAATGTCAAACAGTAACAGTCCTACTAAAAAATTACCTACAGCTGTCGGAACAGCTCCCCTGAAATTTCTCATTCAACAAAGTGGGATATACAGAAAGTTGTGATACGAGGCCTTCTATTCTGTAGCCCACAAAAAAGAATTTGAAACTACAGAAACAAGATCAGTTTTCCCAAACAAAATCTGCTAATTGAGAGACTCAAGGAGAAGACTAATCCATCTATTGATGGAGAGGACAATACACGATCTTAGGCTAACAAAGGCTTTACAATGAGAAGACTGAAAAGCTTAATACATTTTTGCTCATCAATTTCAGGCTAAAATCCAAACACACAAATAAATATAAATAAACAAACAAACAAACAAACAACAACTGAAATAAAAGCAGTTATTGATTTAAGGTATATCATGGTATATTTTTAAAAATTAAAGGAGAGAGATAAATAATAAACGTGAACAATTATTTTGGTTCACACACACACACACACACACACACACACACACACACACACACACACACACACAATCTTATGCTCGTTGCACCCTTGACATAATGTATAACCAATAAAACAGGCAAATTAAGGTGTAAAGATGATCTCTCTTTGATTTGCAATGGGACATAGATTCCTAAGGGCTAGATTCTTAAAGGCATTCAGATGCTTAAAGATGCAAATAACTTGCCTTGGCATTTCAAAAGAACCTAGACACATAGGACCAGATTCTTAAAAGGATTTTAAGCATCTAACTCCCAATGGGAGTTATCAAAATACCTTTAAAACTCTTGTCCTGAACTCTTGGTGATTTCAGTGGGAATTAGGTGCCCAGATGCTTTTGAAAAATCCTACTAGACTCCCTATCTGCATCTTTAGGTGCCTGAATACCTTTAACACTCTGGCCCTAGAAGCCAAATCATTTCAGCAATTTCAAAAATTTGAGCCAATGAGCTCTTACCTGTCAAGCGTGACTTCTTGCTATATCACTTCACGCTGCTCCAGCTTCAATCAGATTTAATTTTATACCTCTTGACTCCCTCCTGCTTAGTGATTATGCTGCTGTGTTTTCACCCTCTTTTTTATCAGGTGGTGTTAATTATATTTTAAGTTGGTGTTGAGATTAACAAGAGTATACTTAACTGTGTTTTAACCATGGCCACGGTCAGTGTAGCATCAGAGCACTTCCCAAGTATTTAAAACTAGTAATGACAATCTCTTGCATCACCCCCAGCCTGTGGAAGAAAGCTCAATTCACTGTTTGTTTAGTTTCTGTGTGTGTATTGTGTACACATGAGAGAGAGAGAGAGAGAAGGCTTATAGTGAAAGCTTTAGTCAGAGAGAAGTTTGCATATAATGCTTTAGGATAGTCCATCCAGTGCTCCCCAGTACAACTGCTATGCTTGGCATTCCAGTCCACAGGGGAAAAACAGGCTACAGCCCCATTTCCACTCTGCTCCCGCTAGGGACAAACATGTCCCCTGCCACAGCTGCTCAGGGTCTATAATTTCCCTGAATTCAAAATCCAAGTGCAGTGATGCAGCTGCTTACCTTTTCTTCCTCACTGCATGCTCATTCTTGGTCCAAGTCTAGTCTTGCCCAGCAGATACAATAGGATCATGCCAGAATAAAAGTGTCTTCTGGGAGAAGATAAAACAAATAACCATCAGCTAATGTTTTCAACTCGTTACTACAAGCTAACAATGACCCTCCACATTAAACAAATAATAATAATAAAAAAAGGTAGCTCTCCTTGCTAGGTTCCTCCTGGTAGCAGCCTACTTTTTCATTGCAGGAGGTTGGAAATTTCACACAGACCCACTGCAGGATGTTGGTTCAACAAAATCTGGAGTGTCCTTGTCATGGAGGAAATTGCAAGCTTGACATATAACAAAAATATGCACTATTTTGCCATCTATTAACTTCTCTGAGTCTAATAAGGGAGTTACTAAACCAACCTGCCTAATGTTTTTTAAACCAACATGGTCATTAAAATGCAGTTACACTCTGTATAAGTCATACCATGAGGTTCTATGTTTACTGAAACCCAATGTCTCTCTATAAAATGGGCTGACTTTGCTAGTTATGTTTGCTGAACCTGGGATACGAATCAAGCTGTGTTGTTTCTCACTTGTACTTCATCACCAGTGAGAAAAGTTCTAAAGCCCAGATTTTCCCCTCAGAAATACTTGTGTTATCCTGTAACAGGCACGTCTCTATGTAGCACTCATTGACCTACAAAAAGCCTTCGACACAGTTAGCAGGAATAGGAATATACAAGATCCTGTTGAAAATTGGCTGTCCACAAAAAGAGTTCTCCCTATTTAAGGAGTTCCATGAGGGCACGAAGGCAACTATCCAGTATAAAAATGAAACATCGTCTGAATTTACCATTGATACTGCCATGAAGGAAGGCTGCATCTTAGCGCCTACCAGCTTTGGCATCTTTTTCTCTGTTTCTGAAAGCATACTTAAGAAGAATAATCAATCAATCTGGCATACTAATTGATTTGAGGATGGACAGCTGCTTGTTTATTATGAGGTGATTTCAGAGCAAAACGTATGTCACCCCACTCACTATTCGGGATCTGCTCTTCGCAGATGACGCTGCATTCGTCTCTAATTCACCTGATGAATTGCAGATCATGATGAATAAGTTCTCTGATGCATGTTTCAAGTTTGACATGGTAATTGGTATTAAGAAAACAGTTGTCCTGTCACAGGGCACAAACATCCTACCTAAAGTCAATGTCAATAATGAAGCTCTGGACAATGTGGATCACTTCTGTTATCTTGGCTCAACTTTAATCAGCTCACTTGGCCTTCACAGAACTTGATGTGAGAATTGGCAAAGGCTGTGTCACCTTTGGCAAATTTACCTCACGTGTCTGGAACAAGAGCTGATAAATGGACACCTTTGTATTCAGGGTTATCAGGCTTGTGCCTTCAGTACCCTCCTTTACAGCTGGATCATGTACTCCAAGCAAGAGCAGAGATTGAACAACTTCCACTTTTGCTGTCTCAGAAGAATCCTTGGAGTTACTTGGGCCCAATGGATCACTAACAACGAGATCCTTGAGAGAACCGGCCTACACTCTATGCAGCCTATGCTGGACACTTGCAGGCTTCACTGGCTGGGACACATGGAGCACATGCCTCAAGATTGTCTGCCGAAGGTTGTGCTTCTGGCCAACTGAATAACTACCTGTGAAGTAGAGGAAGGCCAAAGCTCTGATACAGCGACAAGATCAAGCATGGGTCTCGAGAAATTCAGCATTCCCACTGACAACTGGGAAAGCCCGGCCCTCAATCGCTCAGGCTGGAGAAGTCAGGTCAAGGCTGACGCAGTCATCATGGAGAATCATCAGAGAGCCCAGGCTGAGGCCTATAGACAAAACAGGAAGCAGAGTGGTCTCTAACTGGCGAGTGGATCTGTAGTTACTGTTGGAATGTCTGCCGCTCATGCTTTGGGCTTTTCTCCCACACTACTGCCAACCACCATTGACTGACTGACTTTGTTGTGTTTCCTTTCATTTGTTAAGACGTTGGATGGCCATATAGCTGCTGGAACTGGTGGACACTGTATCTCTGTCACAAGACCCTGTTCATAATAAACATACATAAAACAATTGAAGTGGATGCATAACTTGCCAACAGAACAGGATGCAAAATATATCCTTAAATGTTTAATAAGATGTTTAACAGACTGGGGTGCAGTAAAGGTGTAATACATTCTGTTGATATAACTCCCAGTGAGTAGCCAAAAACACAAGCGCCTCATAAAGTCTCATTAGAATTGAGAAATAAAGTAAGATCTGAAGTTGGGCACATGGTAAAATTATATATTATGTATTAAGCACATGCAGATTTCATTTTTTTTAGATACAGGATATCATCAGTTAGAGAACCACCCAGAAATAGATTTTTACAGTGTTTCTATCTGTTTTTTCCACTTTGTCTCTTCCAGTTTTTGCTCAGGTTTTTTACCTCCATTCTCCCCTCCATTTCTCTTCTCCCTTTTAGTCTCTGCTAAGTAGAAATGGATTCAATGATCTATGAGTCAAGCATTCAAAAATCACAATCTTGCAATAAGTTCAAAATGATGGAAAACTTTTTTTTCTCATCCATACTGGAGAACCAAAAATAAGAATACAGAACAAAAGAGAAATAATGAAGATGCTTATGGTGGTGAAGAGAAGGCTAAGTGGTATAGCGGAAGATAGGTATCAAATAAGGGGAAACAAAAGACAAAACAGAAAAATTTTGCTTTCAGATGCATGTGACTCTAGTGACTCTATAGATGTAACAGAGCAGAATGTAAAGACCAGCTTGTGTTCTTCCTTGCATGGTGCACAGAGGAAGTGGTGAGGGAAAGTACAGGAACCCTTTCTCCCTAGCACACAATGAGGCCACAATGTCACCACTTATTTCCCTGTACCTCAGGACCAT
The DNA here is from genome assembly GCF_026122565.2 of Emydura macquarii macquarii. Classification (NCBI taxonomy): domain Eukaryota; kingdom Metazoa; phylum Chordata; order Testudines; family Chelidae; genus Emydura; species Emydura macquarii. Next base: position 1,800,353 of record NW_027132962.1, read on the forward strand.
CAGGAAATGCTGAGACAAGAAGAAGATTCAGAGAGCCTTGTCTCCCATCTTTTCCAGCTGATGTTACACAAACAGAGAAGTTAGATACAAACATAAAATACTGTTGCCAAAAGGTTGCAACATAACATTTATTTGTTAGAATTCAGAATTATAAAACAGAAGAACCCAAGAGCAGAGAGAGAAAAAAGAAGCTGCTCCCAAATATTCAAAAGTACAACTCAGCTCACCTTACCCTAGGTAGGCTTTCTGCAGACTGACTCTGATTGCCCAGCGTACACTTCCTAGCAAAGCCTCCTAATCTGCGGGACCATAAAACCTCTTAGGATTTAAAGTAAGAGTTTGTAATTCCTACACAGTTTTCAATACACTGCACAGGGCAGTGGCATAAATGCCCCCAATCTAGCCCACAGTGTGCCAATAAGTGCTTTAGAGTAGAAGAGGAAACCAGGTCTGAGCCACGAGGAAGCAACAGTCTGAATGGAAATATCCTAGCAGATCTGGTTTCTCTCCTTAGTAATCTTTCTCCACGTCAATCCCTCTGTATTTTTGCTGAGTAAGTTATAGCTGCAAAAAGGGTACTACTTAGCCTTGAAGAGCAACTTCAGAGGATGACTTCAGAGAGACATGATGTTTAAGACCAGAAGGGACCACCAGATCATCTGACCTCCTGCACATCACAGGCCCCTACCTCATTCAGCCACTCCCACCCCAAGCCCAACAACCAGAACCAAAAATAATTATGGGTGCACATTAGAATATGCAATGCTTGCTTCATGATGTAATGTGGATACACGGTGACACTGCAGCAGTGGAACACAGTGCCATCTCTTACTGATAAATCATCATAAGGTGAATACCACAAAGCACCGTCACAATGTTGTACCCTCATTATTTGGTGGCCTATGATGGGCTGTCACAGACTCCATTCAATATATGCTCGTCTCTTCTTCCTCTCCCCATTTGGTTCCTAGAAGAGCAGGGATTCCTCTCCATACCCCCAAACTCTCCTCTCCCGGCTCTATTCCAAATCCTTCTGTTCCTGGCTTCTTAGGGGAGTGGGCTATTCTGGCAGAGGGGATGAATACACACTGATCAGAATGGAAGACTGGGTGGAAGCAATTATTATTTTAAGTTGGTTAAAAGTTAGGGGTGAAATCCTGGTCCCATTAAAGTCAGTGGTAAAACTCCCATTATTAACTTGTGGAACCAGGATTTCAACCTGGAAATTATTAAAAATATAAGGCCTTTTCCTAGGCAAGGAGGAGCTGGTATGTCCAAGCCCCAGTCTATAGAGAAGGCAGTAGACTCTTCACTCTACAATCTTTGAATCACACATCTAGGCTATGTCTACACTGCCGGCCACACCGCTGGCAGTGCAGGATCGATTTTTGCGGGTTCAACTGAGTGGCAGTGAAGACTTGTTCAATCGAACCCATAAGTCCACTCTGTTAATCCACCCTGGCAAGAAGCATAGCGCTGCATCGAGGGGAGAGCATTTCCTGTTGGCGCAGCACAGTAGAGACCTAGCGGTAAGTAGACATTAGCAAGTCGACGGGAGATATGCATGTTACAGTACGTAGCTTGTGTATCTCCCATCGACTGCTGCCAAAATCCGCAGCCAGTGTAGACCAGGCCCTAGTTATGATGATGTTTTTAGTGCCCTGATGCTGTCCTGTTCTACTACTGCCTGCAGCCCTTTCAAAAAGTTTGTTACTGTGAACTAACTGTGCCATCTTGTGGTAGCTTGGCAGAAATACAGGGATGTGTGTGTGTGTGTGTGCAAAAGTGCTTGCACATTACAGTATTGTCCATCACAGCTTCCTTTTTCACTTCAAAAGAGATGGGCTCTTGTTGAAACTCTTGGACAGTCTGGCTAAATGCCAGGATCATTAAAACAAAGACACACGCAATTCAGAGGAAGTAGTTTGCTCTCATTGTACTACTTGGACCTATTGTGGTTTAAGAAATTTAATCAGGGAAATATTCTTCAACACATCCATTATACAAATTTTACATATACAGATCATCTCAACCATTAGAACTGGAAGTGGGCGGGGAATTACCCGTTTCACAAATATGGTGAAATATCTCAAAACATCTTGTCTACCTGTCCTTTTGTGTTGGCTAGTTTTTGGGGTGGATTTTCTGTTTGTGTAGGAGACGATCTTTTCCCATAATAATCGCAATATTTTGTTTGAGGTAGGGATGTAAAAGGTTAACCGTTCAAACGGTAATGAGCTGTCTAAATGTTTTTAACAGCTGATTACCATTTAAGGGGCGGGGGGAGAGAGGCAGCTCTGCTGTTCTCCACCAAGAAGAGCAGCTGGGCAACTCTTGCTGGCAGGGAAGCGTGGAGGCCAGCGCAGGCGGGCGGGCAAGCCACAGTTGGGCTCAGCTCAGCTCCTGGTGAGTGAGAGCTGCCCAACTGTGGGGAAGCCGCAACTAGGCAACTCTCACTTGGCAGTGAGGAGCGGAGCCCAGCACAGGTCCCCCGCCCCAGCGTTAAACTATTTAAATGTTCTACTTTTAGAACGTTTAAATGGATTTTTAATGAAACTAACTTTTACATCCCTGGTGTGAGGCTGATTTGGAAAAGGTCCTGTAGATTCCAGAGTGACCACAGTTGGAACTTTGAGAACTTACAACACTGTCCACACACTCTTAGAAACTGCCCATTTTTAGAGATGACACCAAACTGAACCAAGGATGTTAACACCTCAAACTTCAAATCTATTAGAGATCCACACTCTGATTTTGCAATGGACCAAAACAAACCCCTGAATCTGAGTGCCCCAGGCTCTGAGATGTTTGTCATCTGGATCCAGATCTGCATTTTACATCTTGCTCACATCCATATGCATCCTGAGCAGCACAACTGAATCCATTTTTTTTTGCAAATAAAAATCAAATGGCACAAAGAGCCTGATCCTTCTCTCTTTAGAGTAACTGCGAGAATTCAGTGCTCATTAGTAAGAGGCAATTTTGCTGCTAGAAAACATTCTATACCCCGATATAGACAGCTGCTAGACAGGGATGAAACTTACCTGTAGGTTTACATTTTGAAACTAGTTCAATAACAGGTTCAGTCAGAGGTAGAAATAGGTAGATGGTTACAGGGGTTACAATGGTGATGCTAAAGGAACTGACCGACCAACCAACCAACCCCCATGCAAACTACAAACATACTATGCTCAGGTTTTCTGTCAGGATTTCAGCCTATTTCTAATGCTAATTACTGGGGACAGCTGACTAACATAACAAAGCTGCTGAATGCAATACTGGCCCTAGAGTTGTCAGCTGAGTATTACTGAATATCACCCTGAAAATGTTTGGCTGCTGGATAGTCTTTTAGTCCAGCTATAAGTCTGCTGCTAGCAGTTGTGATGTGCTGCAATAAGCAACAGAGGAAAGCTCGTGGTTCTAATTAAAAGAGTTGGATAAAAACAAAAAAAGGGGAAATTTGCAAATAAAAAAAAATAATCTGTGAGGTTCCCCGCCCAGCCTGCAATTTTAAGTTCTTAAAACATACACCAGGTCTATATTCTAACCAAAACGGAAGGAAAAATATTGCAAAAAATTCATCAAAACTAGAGCTGGTCATTTCAAGACAATTTAGGAGGTGTCAAAATGGTCATTTTCAGATTGAAAAGGGTCAGGTTCTCAATTCAGCGCTCACTCTCTCTGGTTAGAAGTGATCAGACAGTCCACCCTTCTCCCCAGAAACCTTCCTGTTGAAAACTCTCTATGTCTTCACAAAACATTTTGGTTTCAATGAAATAGCATATGGGGGGGGGGGGGGGGGGCGCGGCGGAAATAGTAAAAAATGCTCCATCAACTCTAATAAAAAATACTAGATTTGGTAAATTTCAAAGGGCATAATTTAAAAAAGTGAAAAATGTTGATCATCTGTACTAATTAGTGCTCCTGAGTCTGCCTGGCTGGCTAACAGGCCACATTTAAGCTGCTGCTACAATTCTCATAGCCACGTAACGAGGGAGCAAGGAAAAAATAAAATAAAATAAACACTCTGGTGCTCGACTTCCTATAGTCCCCTGTAGGTATGGAAGAAAAATACATTCTCCTTGCCTAGTCTCCCTTCTTTCCCACTCCTTGCCATCCTGAGAAAGGGAAAATGCTCTCTCATGGCACTTCGTGTGTGTGTGTGAGGGGGGGGGGGGGGGGTGGAAAGAACAAAAGCCAGTGGTTATCATGGTAGATATTTCTTCTCACCACATTGCTCATGGGTCTGGTTCCTAGAGAGATTAGGAATTGAAGACTCTTGCCTGCGGTGTCTGACCCTGGCTAGCTCCCTGGAGGGCAGGGGAAGAAGATGCAAGGCAACTGTAAATGCAGACCTAGGGAGGTGAAAGAAAGGTGGAACCAGGGGAAATAGTGCTTCTTGAGAGAAGCAAGCATCCCCAACTCTCACAACAACAACAGCAGCTGAGGGCACTCAGCCTCAACCAGGTAGCGCTCAGAGTGTGGCAGAATGAGGCCCTAAGGTATTTGAATAGGATTATCACTGCAATGACGGGCTCTGTCCCACCTGAACTGTATGTATTTTACAAAAGCTGAGAGGTGCATGAATGCCAATGTGTGTGAGCCATAATTATGTCTTATTTAACCAAGATGACATTTAAGTAAAATTGTTAATCTTCTGCTAAAGCTGACTCTTTTGGGTGATAGCTTATTTTTATCTGACTGACCTTTATTTCCTAGCTGGAATTTTCTGTTCAGTACATGAGGTATCTGATTAGTTACATATATACACAGAGCTTATAATTCAAATGAGTCTGGAACATTGGCACTAAAACTTCCCCCTTTTATACAGGGGGAATTTAAAAAATTCAGTGGGATTTAAGGGCAATTAGCACCATCCAGGTTGAGACCTCAAACCACAATGTCCACAGTGTGTAGTGATGGCCTGGTCCTGCACCACTGAAGTTAATGGGAGTTTTAGCACCAACTACAAAAGGAGCAGAATCAGTCCCTGAGTGAGGTGGGGTTGTATCACTGCTTCTTAAATAATTTATTAGAAGAGACACTTTGGAGAGAGTGCAGTCTAGTGGCTAGGGCACTGAACTGGGAGTCAGGAGACCAGGGATCCAGTCCTAGCTCTGCTCTGTAACCAACTCACCCCCCCCCCTCTGTTTCCTCTCCCCCACTTTGTCCTATCTATTTAGATTGCAAACTCCATGGGGCAAGGTCTGTGTTTGTACAGGGCTTAGCATAACTGGCTGTTGCTATAATAAATGAAAAGGAAGGTTATACGCAGGACAATTGCTCTCCGTCTACCATTGTTTTTTATCCTCACTGTCCAATGCATGCACCCTGCCTCATTCACTGCCCAGCATTCAAGTTGCTCCCAAAGAGATGATTTTTCCTCCATTATCATAGTGTAAGTTCAAATTGTTGGGTAGCCCTACATTTTTACTGTTAAACCTGAAAACAGAACTTGGCCCATGGAGAAAGAGCCCTGCCCTTTTTCATTGTTCAGTGTCCAGTCTGTACACGGATTGTGACTGGCCTCTGCCTCCTGTGCGTGCGTGTGTGTGTGTGTGCGCGCGCACGTGCGTGCGTGTGTGCGCGCGCACGTGCGTGCATGCAAAGAGCCTCCCCTTATGCATACTGCAAATGGGCTAATCGAGCCCAGTCCCTTTGTTCAACTGAGAACTGGGGCTGCTACCTCTGTGTGCTTTTGAGGGTGCACTTCACGCCAAAGGAGGTGGGAAGGTACAGCTGGGACATAGTCTTGCTTCCCTTCTACACTGGCCTGCAGCACATACTAACAGGGGGTGAAGTCTCTCCCTGAAATCCCTCGTTCAAGAGTGGCAACAGCTCCTTTGCAGGGGGCAGCACTAATCCAGAATGAGGCCCGAGTCCACAGCAATCGTAGCCTCTAATGAAAATCAGGACTGCAATGCCTATGCACAAATGGGTGCATGACCTTGGAATGCTTAACTTTGCAACCTCAGTTTTCTATTAGTGACGGGTCTTCTCTTCTATGTCCTTGCATGGTTTTAAAATTGTGATTCTGAAAAGAAGAAATTGAATCCAAAAATGACAAGGACTTCCAATATTTGCCTGCACAGCATCAAAATGGCCAGAGTGAAACTGAGTTTGCAGGAGATCATGTTATACATGAGGGTAAAATCCTAGCCCTACGGAAGTCAATGGGAGTTTTACTGTGGACTTCAATGGGGCCACCAGACTTGCCAGTCACAAACACACCCAATTCTGCACGTGGAAAAAAATATTATGTTTTACCTCTCAACAATCCTCCTAACTGTGTGGTCTTCATAATATACTTTGGATAGTTACAGTAGGCAGAATTAGTAAGCAGCCCTATCTCATTTGCTGGAGAGTACTTTGAGGTGCAGCATCCAGTAAAGAGTATGTTTACTGATTCCCATACGCTGGCATTATTCTCATGGCACAGTGAGTACCTTCCAGCTGAAGGTATGCAATAGGGTAGGCTACACAGACTGCCTCACTTTTGTAGTTGCTGTCTTGTATAGTTCCAGAGGTTCTCAGGAAAAAGGATGCTTTGTATCCATATATTTCTTTCCGGTATATGTAACCCTTCTGCTAGGTAGGGTAGGCAGCAACTAGGACCAGGTTCAATATCTAGGAGTTCCTCTTAACAATACAAAACAGAACTGGCTCCAGCCCCCACCCAATAATCTGGGAACACTAAAGACCAGCCTTGGGCACCTCAAAGGGGCAGTACTTCCCCATTTGCATGCATGGAGTCTGTGTATAACAAAGAAAACTATTATTAAAAGAAGTAATCACAGTATTAATTTGAAGAAACAATGCAACAATGACTTGGAAGTATGCAACCAATAAGTAAAACACCTGCCCCACATTCTGTTGGGCAGGTTCCTTTTTCTCATTTCCCTACCTTGCAGTGTGAAAGTCCAAGGGATGACTGTTTCTTTAACACTCCCCACTCCCATTGTCTTTCCACTTTGCCCCACTCACAGTTTGTTGTCTGCAGTCAGCAACATCCCCAGATTTCAGGGATGCATTTGGGTAGCTTCGCCTCCCACTCCTAAGAGGACAAGGTGGGGGAGTGATGCCTCTGCTCATCAATGTCTCTGCCATTGTTTGTTGCTGCCTGTGCCTCTGCTCACAGCTGCCACCATCACTTCTGCCTCCCCCTGAAACACTGTGTTCTGAAGTTCTACCACTAAGCCCAGGTCTCAGTGATGTCAGCTATTTACTGATAGTGGGGGAACCTTTGCCACTGGCTCTTCTACATTGTCTTTTCATTATCCAAAGTTTAGCTCCCTTAGAGCAGCTTATCAGTGAGTTCAACTCTAATGATCACTGAGGAAAACGAGGAGAGCCAAATGAGTCAAGTCAGCTCTGTCTTTAAACACTGGCCGGAAGGATCAAACAGCATCCAGGACTCTTTAAACAGTGACCAGCAGGCAGAAACACCTATCCTCACCACGTCTGACTTTCACTTGCATTTGGGATCACTGAGTCAGGAGTAAAGCCCTGCAGGTGCTCAGTATCCTAACACCCTAATGAGCCAGCTAGGCTGCTGGATGGATTGCCCTGCCTGATTGGCTGAAGAAGCTAGCAGGCCAGTTCTTAAGCAAGCGCAGCGACACAGTGGCTTCTCAATGTATATACTCATGAACTCTCATATCTCTTGCCAAACCCTGCTCCTGCTTTATTCCTCCACAGCTCAAGCCTAGATCCTGCCCTGCATCCAGCCTTCTTCCAGTTCTGTCTCAGCCTTGCTCTTGCCTCAGGACTAGCCCTCCTCATACATTCCCTGACCCCTGGTAATTTGGTTCTGACCCTTGGTTCTGATTCCAGACTCTGTCTCAACCTTTGGTTCTGGCATTTGGACTCTGACTCCATGTCTGACCTTTGGTCTTCTTTTCTGGCTCTGTTTTGACCCCATGGCTCTGGTTCCACTCACTAGGCCTGACCACCTACAATCTGGTCTCCTTGCACCCTACCCCCTGCTTAGCAGTCATAGCAAGTGAGGTTCCAGTTAGGGTGCACCCCATCAGTCAAGGCATGTTAAGTACAGTTCTGCTGCCCTTTACTTAAACAATAAGGATAACAACATTTAATTACCCCAACAATCAAAACTGAAAGCCAAATTTGATTACTGTGGAAAGCAGCTCGGTCCGCTGAACACCTAAACTGAATAGGTTTGGCTCTGCAATCAGGCACATGCTGCTCCTGAAGACTCCTCTCCCCCCATCCCCAGTTAATCACTAGCTAGCAGGGGAGAGTTCGTGCTCACCCTGGTTTTTACACCCACACCAGAACCCGGTGTAATTGATCTAATTGGGACAGGGGCCAGCTGGGATCAGCAAAGATTCAGATAATCTGGAGAATGGGAAAGTGCAAGGCTTCAGTGCCATCTAGTGGCCCCAGGTGAGATTGCCTGCTTCTGGATCTGGGTTTGCTGGTTTCAGTTAATACGGAGAGCTGGATAATGGAGGGTCAAATACAGGGGGGTTCTATTGTGTGTGTGTGTGTGTGTGAGTGACCTACAGCTGTATAAACTTCATCAGTTAAAGGCCATGTGGTATCAGCACAAGCCAACAATGTCTATGTTGAGCTTTTCTTCCTTTCCTCCCAGGTTTTCAGTGATTTCATGGAGACAGTACCTCTAAAAAGAGAGACATACGAAGTTCACATAACTTCTGAACTCCTCCCTGAAGCCCAGCAGAGGCTTCTTCATGTGAGGAATGTGAGCTACATTCTTCAGAGCTCTGTGGATCTTGTGGAATGCTGCAGGGCGAAGCTAATGAGCCGCTATTCCACTATAGACCCCACAGATGTCCCCCTGGATGTTTGAACAAGAATTAATGCTGTCCCACACAGCAATCGTTTCCCATTCCATTAGGACCTGATACAAGGCCTGTTGAAGTCAGTGGGAAGACTGAAATGGGATCAAGCTCTTCGGCCCACATCCTCAGAAGGTATTTACACACCTAACTCCTATTGACTTTAGGTTTTCAGAATTCTTTTGAGGATCTGGGCTTTACAATTCAGCTGTACAGGACAGCTGTGGAGAGTGAGTGTCAACATGGCTTCTGAGAGTGCTGTTTAGCCAGGGGGAAAAGAGGCCTGGAGAACTTTGAGGAGGCATTGCGGCTATCCTGAGGTTTGTGTAAATCTAGACACACAACTGATTTAGGGGTTGTATTCCTGTCTTGTTGATGGGGTGCAAACACCCATCTCCTCCCTTCCAATAGAATGATTGGAAGGAAACTCCATGGCCTGACACTGAGCCTTTCCTGCTCCATGAATGTAATGGTGTAATCATAAATTTTCAAAAAACTAGTGATTCCAGGTGCCCAAACTGAGACACCTGAGAGGAGCCTTATTTTCAGAAAGTGCTGAATATCCATGCTCTGATAGTCAAGCCATTTTAAGGTTTCTCAAGTTGCACTCTCAAAACTGGAGGCACGGAAAAGCACCAGTTATGTCTAAAAATGTTGGCCATAATGTAAGTACAATTATCACCATTGCTGACATTTAAAGAGACAGCAACTCTCTTTCCACAACCTTAAATATGTAGTATGCCAGTAGCTCAGTGTCACATTTTTGTTTCAATAGAATTTTCATTGTACATCAGCTGGGAGACTTTTCCTTCTGGTACAGTTCAGTTGAGCAGAGAAGCCTTCTGTGCACTCAAGCTACCAATAAAAGTGTAGCATCCTGAATTCTTTTCCCTTCAGTTTGAGACATTAACTATCAAAGGAACTGAATTATTGCCCAAAGGTGACATTGTAAAATATCATGTACATGACAAAAAAGAATTATGTTGAAACTCCTGACTGGTAGACAAAGCCTTCCAGACAATTTCAGCACCATGTAGTTCTCCCCAGATCAGGCCCCTTTTCAGCTCTAAACTACTAAAATTAATGAGTCTAGCCACAGGTTAGATGAGAGGGAATCCACTTGCTGCCTTCAAATTGCTGTTCAAGCAGAAACAAAATCTCCCCTGATGCTAATTTGAGAAATAATGGCTGCTAGCTTTTCGCCAGGATTTAAGGCTATGTAGTAATAAAGTGCACTATGGCAATGACAAAAGTGCATTTGGTGAGTTTATTTTTCAAATGGTTAGCTTTGTTTGGAACCTCTCAAGTCACCAAGAAGCAGTAAATGAAGTTGCCAAAAGAAGATGTCCAGAGTTACGCTAGGGAAAGGGTTAATGACCCTGAAAAGCTGTTTCAATGGCTGAAACACACAAGCACCAAAATCAAAATAAAATTTCAGGTGAAGACTACGGCCTAGTCTGCATTAGAAAATTAGGTCGGTATAACTGCCTCCATCGGGGGTGTGAAAAATCCACACCCCCTGAACAGTGTAGTTAAACTGACCTAAGTCTCCATGTAGACAGCATTAGCTACTGCCTCTCGCGGAGGTGTATTACCTGTGCCAACAAGAGAACCCTGCCCATCAGCATAGGTAGTGTCTACACTGAAGCCCTATAGCAGCACAGCTGCAGTGGTGCAACTGCACTGCTGTAGCATTTTAAGTGTAAACTTGCCCTAAGAGGAAGAGACAAGGCCATTAGGAAAAGAGGCTCAACTGTTTCTTTCTTATCTTTGAAAACCAGAAAAGGTTTAGAATTTAGAAGTCAATCTGATCTACCATGAGTAGCTGGGAGAAGAAAAACATTCACTAAAAGAAGTAAGTTATAACGAAGAAACATTGCTGACAGAAGAGATCAAATTGCCGGGAGAAATTTCTGAGATTTAAACACATTTTTAGTACATTTTGTATGTGGCAATCCATACATATTTCAGACCTGCCAATGCTCTGATATTTCCCAGGGAATTGCCTGTTTTGTTTTGGTTTTTTTTCAGCTTCCGTTTCACTTGCCAGAGGCTACAAAGTCCTTTACATCTTGCCTACAACTGAATGATGAAAAAACTTCAAAGAACCCTGCCCACCTTTTTCATGGAATTCTAAGCATCTGTGGGTGAGTGGGGGGATGGTTGTAATAAAGACAGACCCAGGTCTTTATCATAAAGATTTTTTTCATTCTTTATAGTTCAGCAGTCAGCACTCAACACATTACATCGAGCTACAGTACCATATTCTGCTGACAGACAGAGTTAGCCTTGTAGTTAGGGTGGCTAACAAGTCAGATTATTAAAGACCCAGGCTAAAAGAATCATGATGCTGGGCTGCTAAACAACTGATTTGCCATTCTACCCTCTAGAGGGGGCTGCCCCGTTAGTTGGAAATGGGATGTTTTCCTGACTTAAATCAGTCGCTTCCTCTCTCAATGTCTCCATTTTTCCCTCCCACCAATTCTCTGTTTTATCTAAGTCACTTTGTCCTTCTGTACCTCTGTTTCTCTTCTTGTTCTTTGACTGTTTTGTCTATTTAGACTGTAAAGTCATTGGGCCAAAGAAAGTCCATTTATTGTGTGTTTGTCCAGTGCAAAGTAGTTCCAATCTCTGTTGGATCCTCTGAGTGTTACTGTAATACAAATAATAATAAACTACAAACAACTCATCCTGAACAAGCTCTGAGGGCAGGTCTACACTGCCGGAAAAATTTGGTGGCAGTCGACAGGAGTTACGCAAGCTACTCTGTGTAGCTTGTGTAACTCCCATCGACTTCGTAACTTCCCTTTAGCATGCCGTCTCCTGCACTGCACTTCACTTCACCAATGAGAAATGTGTTCCCATCGACACAGTGCTACGCTTTCTTTTGGAGATGGTTTTAATAGATTGACTTCCGGATCGATTGAGTGTGTCTTCACTGCTGCTCAATTGAACCAGAAAAATTGACCTGAGGGTGGCAGATTTGCCACTGTCAGTGCGTACGTAGCCTGAATGTGCATAGCTAGCTGCCCCCACCACTTCCACCCCCACAAAAACCTGCGGTTGCTTGGTGAAACCTGCTCCTGATGTAGCTGAGTGTTGTGAGGTGGTGGGGTCCTTGGCCTGAGGTACTGGAAGACTAATGCACCCCCTAATGGTCACTGAAGAAGGTGCAGGGCAGAGCTGTGCAGGGGATCAGGGTTGGATATAGAGGGTGGAATAGCAGGGACCAAGGGACATGGGTGAGGGATGCAAGGAACCAGTGGGAGCATGTATGTGTCTGTGGAGGGGAGGGTTCTAGGTACCAGAATGATAAGGCAGAGTATGGAGCACTGGCAGAGATCAAGCTGGGATAAAGAAGTGGGAAAACTTGAACACTCTTATAAATATTAAACTGTAAGTACCTGAAATTTGCATTGTGGATAAAAGCCTCCTCTGCTCTCCTTGTCAATACTCACTAAGCCCCATATCGGACACCTGCTATGCACTTACTAAAAGCTCCAGGATGGGAGTTCTATTTGGGTAGGCCCTACTGCTGAGCCTGTTGGTCCTACTGTTTGTCCTGTAGATAGGACCCTGTTGGTCCTACTGCTCTATTTTGGTATGCCCTACTGTTGGTCCAACTTGATTGAAAATGATGGGGCTCATTCAAAAGACAGGGAAGTTCCTAAACAATAACCAAAACTTTTTGAACAAAAGGTGAGGCTGGAAGTATAATGTAAAGAAAAGCATCTAATATCTCTCCTGCACCCAAAATATTACACTTATCTCTTTACAACGTATCGACATTTTCAAAAACAAAACACAAAAGAAAACCCACCCCAAATGTTGGAACATCAGCTAAAGAATTCCGCAGTTTCTTCTCCATTGTCTTGTAATTCTTTATCACTCTTCCTCACCCCATCTCACTCAGGTTACAACACAATATTTGCATTTTCTTTTCTATATTCTAGCCCCCTGTTCATGAGGTAGTGTTTTTTCTATGGACAAAGAAAACTGGAAAGTTCCTGCCCACCTTTCTCAGGTAATAGTATTTTAATGGAAGTTTTGTCTGAGGAAGGAGTTCAGGATAGGGCCCATGGTGAGTGTAGTGCAGAAAAACCCTCTGAACACTCCTTTGAAACTAGTTTAGAGCACAAGTGCTGTTTGTAAGCTTCAACATTTTAAAGATTTGATCAGTTTTCTCCAGATAGTGGGTGATCTGTTCCCCTTATCCAGCTGGCATTTTTCTATTGGGAAACTAAATTTTATTAACCTTAAAACACAAGGTTTGTTTTTCTGTCTAATTTCAAGTAAATTTAATTTGTTCTTTTGTTGTTGTTCAAGCACAAATAACTAGGTTATTTTTTTTAAAAAAGGGCCAGATAGCATTAAGGGTATTGAGTTTACAATTACCTTGATGCTGTACAAGATCAGGAGAAATATCCTGTAGGTGAAACCTAGCAGAGTATCCCAAGGGCAGTAGTATAAATGCATCACTTCACTAAACTCAAAACAGACTGGCAAATGGGAGTAGAGCACAATGATATACAAGCCCTGGGGAATGGAGTAAATAATTCCAGGTCAAATGCCAATTATTGGTTATCTCTGTTAATAAGATCTAACAAAAAACATTTACTGCGTGTATACACACCTAGGTGAGATTATAAAATATATTTCTGAAAGGGTGATCTATTAGTCTCTGAAGTAGCCTTCCAAGGGAAATGGTGGAAGCTCTATCCCTTCAGCTATTTAAAACAAGATGAGGCACAGCACTAAAAAAACCCTCATCCTCCATTTCTACATATAATAAAAAAGCAGATTACCATGGATTTCTCTCTGATACCTCATATAGCCACGTCCATCTACCTCTGTGTCATAGGAAGTGGCCGCTGCTGCCTCCCTTTCTACCACAGATGACCCAGCAATGCCACCGCCAGCATTTCCTCAGGTAAGACTGCAGTAGTGAGGCATAAGGGGCTTTGCAGAAGGTCTTAAGAAGTGATAACAGCTGTCACTGGTGCAGAGGACTCAATCTGCCTTTCACACACACACACTTGGATTGCACGTCTTTGCTACAGTGTCCCCAGTCTGATGAGGACAAGGGTTTTGCTACCTTTGCCTGCACCTGCCAGTGCCCCACTCAATAAAATGATCTTTCCCAAATTCCCAACAACTAAGCACTAATGACTCCTCCAAATTAACCCTTCTCCCTGCAAATAAGCCAATCAAATTCCTATAATTAATTGAAAACTGCCCCCCCAAACACAAATCAAATCAATCAACATCCCTCCTGAATGCTAAATGTGTCCTCCTGCTATGCCCCTTTATAAGTTCTTCTTCACAGAATGCCTGCTGCTCTGCTCCCCTCACCCAGGGCTGATCCCTCTTCACAGCAATTGAAGATAGGGTGACCAGATATCCTGATTTTATAGGGACAGTCCTGATATTCAGAGCTTTTTCTTATAGAGGTGCCTATTAGCCCCCCGCCTCCTGTCCCGATTTTTCACACTTGCTGTCTGGTCACCCTCGCTGGAAATAAGAAAGGTGCGTGTCTGGCAGACTGGGGAAGGAGGGATTCCCAAGAGCAGTGAAGAAGTAAGTAGCAAACGGTGGCAATTGAAAAAGAAAAAGACTTATACCATGATTAAAACTACAGAAGCGCTGTGTATGGTTCCTATGGTGGACTCTACTGAAATAAAGGACGCCTTTAACACAGTAGGCGGAACATACGGGCAATGAATGAGGTCTTTATTCCACATTAGTTTAGAGAGTGCAGTTCTGCCATTAGGCCAGTGTTTTAACCCACCCTTTGCTCTACTTACCAGAGGGAGCAATTCTCAAAGTTACATACACATTTCAGCTACAAATCTGATTTCATGTCATGTTTCATTGTTTAGGGGATTCCCTATTCATGCACATATTTGAAATACCCAGTAATATAGGGCTAAAAAACCCAAACAAACAAAACAATACAGCACAAAGGTAAATAAATATAAAACACAAGCTACAAACATTAAAATAGAAAATTTTAAAAATATATCCTTCATAAAAAACCTTTAGAAAAGTCATCTAAATAACTGAACCTATTACCAATACAATGTACACTATGTTAATGTTAGTGTTATCTGTAGTGTCAAAGGAGAATAAAAATTAGACAGGGGAAAAAAAACCTGTTAGGTCATTTATTCCACATCAAGGGACCAGTGCAGGATAGTTCTCTATGGTATATTCTCCAGAGCCCAGGATAATCTGATTGGCATGTGTAGATGCAAAGTTTCATGTACACTGTGATGAGGAAAGCTTTGAGCCAAAGGTCCTTCGTGAGCTTCTGCCTCTGTAATCTGCTCTTCTTGTTTAATGAAAAAGAGTGCTATATTTATAGAGCCTAAAACCCATCTGTTCAGTTATTTCTAAGAGATCCATATTCTGATCTACTTGCCCAAAGGTTCTTAGGAATATACTCAGCGGAGAAAACAAGTAAACCTCTAGCATTCCTTTATATTCACTTGTGGCAGAGACAGAGGGAAGTATGGCTGAATAGATCATAGTCACTAAGGGATAGACTTTGCCACAAGCTTTGAGTTATTAGCAGTGTGTAGTTAGGGTGCCTCAGGAGAAAACTAGGAACAATCTGGTCCCTAATTGCCCCTTGTTCGGGGCAATGTGCAGAGAGTAATCTGTACCAGTCCTATATAATGTGCAGAATACTTCCTCCTTTGCATCAGCTCAGCTGAGCTGTGCTGGCTGGCACAGAGGTAAGCAGAGGGGTGGAAGGGGGAGTCCATACCTTACCAAGGCTCTACCCATTTGCACCACAGGGAGAGTAGAGGCTCTGCAGAAGAGCCTACACTATAACAGTAACCAGTACCAGAGAGTAATGTCCTTTATGTCCTTTTATTCCACTGCATGGGCAAGTAGGATGAGTTACACTCTTGCTCTGAACTGGAGGTGTAAAATGCAATGTATAAAAGGGGAGAGGGAAGGGAAACCAGCACAGATGTGTTTACTAAAGTCATCAAAACTGAAGCAAGGGATACAAACCAATAAAAGGTTCAAGCATCCAAAGAAAACTTCCTACTAAGTACTAATGTAGCTTGACAGAAAAAAAAAAAGGGCATATTCTAGGATAATCTGATTGGCATGTGTAGATGCAAAGTTTCATGTACACTGTGATGAGGAAAGCTTTGAGCCAAAGGTCCTTCGTGAGCTTCTGCCTCTGTAATCTGCTCTTCTTGTTTAATGAAAAAGAGTGCTATATTTATAGAGCCTAAAACCCATCAAAGAATCCCATGAAAACAAAGGTAAACCTTAATCTCAGTCCACTGTGCTGCTGCCCAGAATACGTACAAGGCCCCACCAACCTTCTGCTAGAAAATAAACAGGAGGAGAAAATAGGAAAACTATACAGTTAAGGAGGATGCATACAGTGACTTTCAAGCCCTGTGAAACAATGAGCTCTCATGTCTAAAAGGGAGTTCCATTAAAAACTCAGCTTTCATTACTTCAGATACTCTAGTAAATTGCAGTATCTTCCTGTCCTTGGAACAGGAGGTGCTATTATAATACATGCAACTAACTAACATGGAGTAGCAAATGTAACATTTTTTAATGGTACCCACTATTCCAGCAAAATATCGAGCCCATTTCAAAGTGCAGTGTCAGTTGTCACAAATCCTTGCCAAGTCTTTCAATTTCTTCAAGGAGGAAGTCAGCGTCTGATTTCCTAGTAGCTGGGTTGGAAAAGACCATTCTGAAAAAATTCACTTTGTCCCCATATGGCTGATAGCTCACCATCGTTGTTCCTTCTTCTATCATCCGCTCTTTTATTTTTGGAGCAACCTGCAAACAAAATGTCAGCTATTGCAATTATTTTCCTTTTACATATGGACAGTTGTCACCCTCTCTCATTCCAGCCAGCCTTCTAAAGTCAGAATATCACAAATAAGCTAGCACGATTAAAACTTCATAAGATTGTCGTCATTGACATCAATGAAAGTTCTGGTTGAGTAAGAGAGTAAAAAACCAATCAAGGATTTCAAGGTTTTCCGTTCAGTTTTTAATTTTAACAAAAGATATGACGTTAACGTTATACACAGAGGACAAATCCTGAAGTCCTTACTCAACTTTTACTCACTCCATACACAGGCAAAACTCTCATTGATTTCAGTGACAACATTCTTATGAAGTTTTAATCATTCTGGTTCATTTGTTATCCCTAATTTTGTGCACTTAAAATTGTAAATGTTTCTAGTCTGGAGTATGTACATTTTGGTTGATAATATGTCCAAGATAATGGATGAACAAACATTTTGATTTGCACACAACCATGTAGTATAGTGTGGACTTGTAACGTGACTGATTTATGGGTGTTATCAAAGATCCTCAGCACCCAAATGGTGGGAACTCAAAATCAGAAGTTATATTACTTTGAAAATCAGGCCCATTAGGCAAAGTTTCAATTTGCAATAAAGAGTGAGTTTTGCATGTGAGCTCTTACACATCACTTTTTATATCTTAAGTAGAGTTTACTAAGTAGCCTCCTAATTCTTTTTTCCTATTAACTTTAATCACTTTTTAAATATGTTGTGATGAGGATCAAGATGTTTTTTTCCTGCATCTTCATTCTAATTGGCTGTCTGATTTATGATTTCCAATTTTCTTCTATTTGCCATCATTGTTGAACTCTTACCATAATATTGAGAAGACAAAACATCTTTCCAAGGCTACTATCTGTGGCACATCCTGGAAATCCTGAGCATCTCGGAGAAGCTGAGCCCTATACACTAACCCTGGATGCTAGCATACCCCCTTCTTATTATAATATATGTGATCTCAGGAGGGAGAATTCTGACTCCAAATCATATTTTGTCAGGCACCCTGCTCCTGCCATATGACCAGGCATTATTTTAGTTGTGTGTAATATACATATGTATGCTATGGTATGCATTTTTATTAAGAGTCTTTCTGTGGATAGATTGTACATTTAGAGAATTGAAAACAAGCGTAAAGAATTTTCCCATTGGGATTAAAAAGGCTTGTCACCTGGACAACGTTTCTGAAGAGCCCTGCAAATAAATTAGATTTGAAAACTGGAATTTGGTATGGAAATAAGCCCTATTGAGGAACAGCGCACAGCCTTGTTTTAGATGACTGCTTGATTTGACCAAGATCTGAGCGTTTTAAAATCATGTAATGATTGTGCACAGTAGGTTTCCCCCCCCATTAAGCTCTCTTAAGTGTTCACCAAGGTCAAGCTGTCCTGTGTTTCTG
The DNA here is from genome assembly GCF_026122565.2 of Emydura macquarii macquarii. Lineage (NCBI taxonomy): Eukaryota > Metazoa > Chordata > Testudines > Chelidae > Emydura > Emydura macquarii. The sequence goes on from NW_027132962.1 coordinate 1,818,427, forward strand.
GGTGCAGTAAATTAGCTTCGCTGTCATTTACACCATAAAATACATTGATTGCACCCTACACTACTGCCTCAACTCCTGTGAATTCTATAAGGTGGGAAAGGTCAGAGGAGGGTTGACTGACTAGACTTGGGTGAATTATATCAGGTGAACAAGTTGTTTAATTAATGTAGCCCCTTTCTCTGCTTACAAAGCAACTTGAGCCAAGATTTTCAAGAGCGATGGGTCACTGTGGTGCTTTAGAACCCACCCTCTGAAAAATCAGGCTTTTTACATTGTCTTAAGTTGGGCACCAAAATATTTAGGTACACTAGATTGCTATCATTTTTTAAATCTTGGCTTTCTATTTTTGCGTATTTGAAATGATCTGCTGAATAGTTTAAACAAACGTATCTCAGACTGGGGACTATTCGAAAATTATTCACTCTGGCTATTGATTTAGTTTTCCTAATTTAATATTAGTGCTCTCTGACTGGTCACTTAAGTCTCACATCATTGTTTCTGTTTCCTGACTGAGTGATGTCAAAACACGGAAAGAGCATTTAAGGTGGCTGCAGACACACTTGGAATAATGGTCTGTAATCATTCTTGTGAATTGAAAGTCACTCCTACAAACGTTCAGCGAAAGCAAATAGAAATGATCACAAACACATTCAAAGGACTCTTTTTTATTTGCATGAATGTTCATGACTTTTTAAGAGCTTGATGAGTTCTAATTCTGACACTAAGGAGAGGTCCATGACATTTAGTTTGTTCTTCTTTGGATGTCACACAAACTTTAGCATTTGAGTCCTACTGGCCTTTATTAGTCACAACAACCTCTGAATGTCAATACTAGAGATCTTACCTGATGAAGTAATTTTTCTTGTTCTGGCCCTTTTGGCATTCTTCTAAGACTCGGTGGAATGTACCAGAAGCACACATTGGTAAGTTCAGGCTTTAAAACAAAGACATTTATTTCTCGGTAAAAGATAATCTTGATTCTGCTATTGGGTCTGAAGTCAATAAGAATGTAACACTAAGAGTACCTAAATGACCTAGGCGTAAGTCCCACTGAACATCACTCCAATGTTTCTATGAGTATGTCTACACTACTGGGGCTGCATGGATCGATGCAGCAGGATCAATTGATCGGGCTGTGGAGACCCACTCAATCGATCCTGGAAGTGCTCTCTGGTTGACGCAATAAATCCACCTCCAACAATGCAAAAAGATTAAAGCTGGGTCGACCATAGGGTATCTCCCATTGACGCAGCGCAGTGGAGACCCTGTGGTAGGGCAACGTAAGTCAGTTGACGGGAGATACGCAAGCTATGTAATGTTGGCAGCAGTGTAGACCAAGCCTAAGTCAATTAGGTACTTTTGAAAATCCTACCTTTTATTCTTAGATCACTTGTTAAAACTGGCCCAGGTTGATAATTATCACAAAGGTTGCTATCCTCACGATTACTGTTCAGCACTCTATGCAATATAATTTAGAGCTCACTCCTGCAAGGCGCTGAGCACTCTGGACTTGATCTAGCAGAGCATAAATTCATGTGCTTAACAATAAGCACATGAGTAGTTCTGTGATTAAGTGTGGTATCGCCACTCACCACTTTTTGTGAGTGACAGGATTTCAGAGGGGACTGGAATTCATATCATGATGACACAAGACGTTTAGGTTCCTCATTAAATTAAGCACGCCTGGAAGCCAGCAGAATTTTCCCCCTCTGCTCGCTTTTATCACAGGAGGGGAGAGGACAGAGCAAAAAGCACAGCAACAGTGTGGCTCTGCTTTCTCTGCCCCATGCCTCTCCTGTGCACAAGGGAGCAGGATGGGGCCTCTGTTCCTTCCCTTTTCCCCTGCATTGACTGGGCTGGAAAAGGGGGAGGAGGGATGGAGAGCTCCTGGAGCTGCACCTCCCACCCCAATCCTTGAAAGGTGGAGAGCCCTGCTGCAGCCCTTGAGAGAGAAGGACAGATGTGGAGCTTGGGGGTGGGGGAGACTGACAGGGGACAAGATTGATTACTGGGCAGGGAATGGGCAGATGCGGGGGGTGAGAGCTCTCAGAGCAGGGGCTTAAAATCACTTTAGCCGATTAAAATTTGGAGAGTGGGCAACACTGGTTTGTCATACTTATGTGGGTGGGCAAGGGGAGGTCAAAACTCAACTGACAGACCACAAAAAATCTCCAGTGAAGAACTGTGCAGTCAATTCAGTCAAAAATGTTACAACCAACGCTACTCTGCACCTTGTAGAATCAAGTCTTTAGTTGCCCAGTTTTTTGTTTACAATTGTCCATGTTGTCACACAAAAAAACCATCACCTAAATTCAGTTTGCTACCTTTGTAATCCCAGAAACTCTGGATTAACAACACAGAGAATTTAAAATACCCTGTTCATTCAGGAAATGCATAATATGTCTGGATTCATTTTTACTGTACAGTAGGAATATACCCCATCAGTGAAGTGCCTATTTCAAAAAAACAGGGAAAATGATAAAAGGAAAAAGTTAGCTTTTTATATGGAACATCAAATTAAGTACTTGTGAAGTAGAAGAGAACACATACAGAAGAAGAGAACAAAAGAAGATCAAATTAAACGCATATAAAGTAGAAGAGAATACATGTAGAAGAAGAGAACAGAGGGATATTTTGATGCTTACTTGGCCATCAAACACAAGCTCAAAGTTCTCTCTTGAATTCAGTTCTTTGTAAAGATATTCAGCAAGTTCAAGGGATTTGTTGATAAGAATTTCAAAGCCTCGAGTGCCCTGTAGAATATCAATGCAAAACATATAGAAACTGAGCTACAAGAGTGGCTTGATCCAGGTCAGGAAAACAAAACGACAACAACGTTATTGTACAGGAATGAACTTCAATAGGAAAATCTATAGAATTGTCCTGAGGAACTTTATTTTATTGTTTTGTGGCACAGAATTTATCAGTGCTCATTCTGTATAAGTATGTAGCATACAAAAGGTAACTTTTTAGAAGAACTATTTAGCTAAATAACTGTTCAGCTTAACCAAAACCACATCAAATGAAGTCTGATTTGTCTGAGATTTTGTAGGAATGTGTGGGAGGGACTGCACTTTGATAAAAATCTGTAACCTGTTCAGTTTATAAATTATGAATCCCCCCCCACTTTTCTTTACCTTGATATTTTTAACATATTTCCTGTTTAGTGAGTAATGTGGGTTTACTCCATTAACTAACACAGTTTCAAAGGTTTCAAAAATTGGCTAGATTTCTTGTCCTAATCTTTGTTCCATAATTGCTGCAATTCTATAATTGTAAATTGTCAATAATAAAATCAGAACGTTATATCATGTTACACTATGATTGCATGTCTCTTCTATACAAAACGACTGAGCATTAGGCATCGATGTGCTTTAAGAAAACTAAATAAGTCCTTTTTTCTTCTGTCTGTACATCTGTTTTCTCGTGCAACATGTATCTTATTTCAGATGAACAATATAATAACCTCCATAATTCAAGGAAACAGTTCACAGTTTTACATGTAAAGAAAAAATGTCACACCTTTTCTGAAATATTGGGAACAAAGCAAGTATCATCCTCTCAGGACAGGAGTCTTGTCATTTTAATTGTAAAGCCCTTTGATGGGTTTCAAAAATAAAACACCCCAGAAATGAGCTTAAATCTTTAGGGGCCTAAGTATGAGCAAGACTGAAATCAATGGGAGCTTAGAGCACTCAGCCACTTCCAAACTAGATGGAGTAGAAGCATGTTTTAAATAATAGGTGAGCCTCAAAAAGATTTGGAGACCGAGATTAGTCCACAAGACTGAGTCTGATCACAGTTACATGATGTAAATAAGCAATAACTCCATCAACTTCAATGGAGTTATACCATTGTAAATCAGGGTGAGATCAGGTATCAGGCAGTATATACCTGTGTCTCTTGAGTCTGCAAAACTGAACAGGCAATGTCATAAGTATTTGCCTCCTAATGAGATTTCTAGTATGTATGGGTCAGAAAAAATGCAAGAACAATCTTGTAGATGATATTTTGGCATTTACAATTACGTCAGCATGATTGACATTGCTCAGTACTTTGAAGTATCAGAGCTCTTGTCTGATGTAACCATGAAGTACATATGCAAATACAAATGAAAAAGTTTATTTTTGGACCTTAAAAACTGTTTGGATTATGGATGAAGACTCATTTTAGTTCTTGTATTGTTATGTATGTATTTTCTAGATTCTCATCACAATAGTATCTACTCACCACATGCAATGATTAAATCAATATCAGTAGTTTATAAAGAGTAGTTTATAACTTATATATCCATCTGAAGTGACTAAAAAACACTTATTTTTCTGGTTAAAGCTGCATTTCTGTAGACCTTTCCTACCTTGGCTTTCCACATTAGCCAAAGTTTGAAGACATCGGCATGCCGGCCACACTGAATGGTCTTGTCCCCTGTGTCATAAGTTGTATCATACTGTTTGTCGGGTTGGAACAGATACCCAGCACACATCTGATTACACGCTTGCAGAAGACCCTAGAGCAGGAACACAATTATCAGCATGTATGCTCTATTTATGAACAAGATTCATTTCCCAATGTCCACTTCAACTTCAAAACGTGCATTAGAAATGATAATACTAATACTAATTATATTAGGATAATTACATTGGAATGCAAACACATTGCCATTGACAATAATGATATATTTAGGGCTTGTCTCTACGAACAGTTAGTGCACAGCAATCCGAGGTGTAAACCTCTCCCTTTGTAGCCTGCCATGTATTAATCATCCATGTGGATCCTGATGCTGGGCATTAAAAGTTCCTAGTGCACTTTGACCCACCCCTATGTCAAAATGGGGTAGATCAAAGTGCCCAAGGGAAATTTCAGTGTAAGGTGGCAGGATCCATGTGGACATTTAGTGTACAGCAAGCTAGCGCAAGGGAGATAGTGTACAGCAAGCTGGGTATCAAACTGTTTATATAGACAAATCCTTAGTCTTGCTCGTAAAACTTATTAAATAGGCCTTTTGCCAGACATATGATACTGAACTCCATATCCTGCACGTGCAACTTCTGTATGGGAAAGAAATGCAGAATGAAGTCTGGAGTATGTAAAATTTCATCTAATTGCCTCCTTTATTATGCAAGAAATCATAATATTTTTATGTTTGATGGATACTGTGTGACCTGCCAATGGCTACAGCCATTGTTCATAGCTTATGGATGGAATAAGCAAGAATACTGACAGCGCTACATTCATCTGAAGGGGAGAGGTAGTTTATGTCTTGGAAATAGATATCCATATAATAATGATTTCTCCTTAAGACATCAAGCCCGTTGTCTGCCTATTTCTCTTCAAAATATCCTTTTACTTTTTTTTTTAAAGCCCTTGATAGTTTATTTATACTTTGTGGTAAAGATCTCCACATCAAGCACTACAGAATTTTATTTGTTTGTGTCTGTGTAAAGCAATACACTTTTTGTTTTCAATCTGAATTTGCAGGCAGACAATTCATGGTGCAGCTGAAAGCTATTCTGCTGTGAAAAGAGAATCTACTACAGACTGAAAAGATAAATGAAGCAACATAATGAAGAAAAATAGAATAAGGACCTTTAAATCGTAGAATGAAGATAACTTACCAAAATAAATAAACAACCGAATAAATGCTTAGAAAATTATGTGTAAATTATACAGTGGTCAATATTAAACATTTACTTTTCCATGTTACTTAATTTTACTGCTGAAGTCATGGGGTTTCCTAAGTCGTCACAGAATGGGAAACAAGGCAAACACCATGGCAAATGCAACTACCAGTTGGCAAATGCTGACTTTTTTGTAATCACTTCCAATGTGTGCATGTGTATTTACATACCGTATTAACAAAGTGTTAAGATTACAAAAAGATAAATACTCATGACCAAGAAAACTCAGTGGTTAAGGTTCCCACAATAACATCAACTTAGAGACATCACCTAGTATTGTATATACTGTATTAGGGTATACATTTACCACAAAGGATAATATAATGTACTATCTATTTGCAAAGATACATTCCACTTGTCAGTCATTAGTGTGACAGATAACCTTTGATATCAAAAAGATGGCAAACAGGGATGAGTGAATTGTCTGCTATTCTAATTCAAATATCCAGACAGATGATATTCAGTGGAATAGCTTACCAGGGGATGTGGTAGGTTCTCCATCACTTGAAGTCTTTAAATTTAATCCTTTCTTTCTAAAAAGCTAGTTTGGGGTTTACTGAAAAAATTCACAGAGAGAAATGATATTACCTGTATTATGCAAGAGTTCAAATTAGATGGAAAGAATGTCCCCTTCTGGCTTTAAAATTTATGGCTATACAGACGACAGCAAAGTCGCCGCCATCAGATCCATTTCTCTGGATTGACTGAGCGGTCAGTGAAGACCCGCTCAGTCAATGCAGAAATCGACATACTAAGACCACCTTCACAAGTGACATAGCGCTGCATCAACAGGAACACGGTTCCCGTCAGCACAGCACAGTGAAGACGCAGCACAGAGGGGAAGTACAGCAGTCGATGGGAGTTAGGCAAGATTTTTGCATAGCTTGCGTAACTCCTATCAACTGCCGCCGAATCCTGGAGGCAAGTGTAGACAGGGTGACTGTGTATTTATAAATCCAGATGTGAACATTAGCCTTACTTACCCTCCCCAAGGGGCTATATTCTTCTTTCTGGACCCCAGGAAATTCTTCAGCAAAACTGGCCTAGATACCTTTCTTACTTGTGAATGCTATTCCCTGCTATCTGTGGGCTTGGATGACCCTTCTCTGTCTCCTGAGATCTTTATGAGTTCTGATATGGCAACTCTCTTCCCACACATTGCCTCTTTAGAGTGTATATGCCTGGAAGTCATATGGCCATGCAATCTTAAAAAGGTTTAATGGGAGGCTGTTTCCTCATTCACTAAGCACTAGCAGGATAGGGAAACTTGTCTCCTGGTAGTTCCATGGTTCTGGGGCCTCAGAGTGTGACCTAGAACTATTTTGATGGTGACTGGGAAACACATAGATTCTACAACACAGGGCAAGGCAAGGTTTTTGCATCATCAGAAAATTCAAAGGTAAGAGGGGTACAAGAACTGATGAGGATTGCTGTGTTCTGGGGCTTCTGTTCTTTGTCTTTGTCAACGTTCATAATCACATTAGTTGGCCTACATGTTAGCACTTTAAACCATTACCTAAAGACTGTTTTGATATACAAAAGACACCATTTACAGTACCTTTTCATGGACTAGGAAGGCAGAGCACTGAAGTGGAACGCCCATCAATTTGTGTGGATTCCAGGTGATAGAATTGGCCCTAGGTGATAAACAAAACTATAATGTAAGGAATACGCCCGGTGTTAAGTGCAGTATGTAAAAGTCTCCCAAAAGGCACCTGCACACACTACATACCACTTTCCCAGACATATTATGTGTGTCTTCCTCTTCTGCTTCAAAGAGCTTATGTTCTTACAGGACAAGGGCTTATGATAATAGTTCAGGGTAGGGAAAGCGAGGGAATTATTAATAATAGGAAGAGGAGAGGTTTTAAGGAAAGATTTAGAGGAAGGAAGAGAAGATAGATTGTAGGTGAGGAAAGCAAGGCTGTTCCTTGTGAAGGGATTAGTGTGATAAAGACAAAGCTCAAAGTGAGAAAAGGAGATTCAGGAGGAAGGCAAAAGGACTGGGGAGAATGTATGAAGTAAAGGAGGAAATGAGATCAGAAATAGAGGTGGGGCAAGATTATTTATGGCTTTGTAGGTGAGACTGAGGGCAGGTTTACACTGCCGCTTAAATCAATCTAATTTATGACTTTCAGGGGTGTGAAAAAGACACCCTTCAGAGCGATGCAGGTTACAGCAACATAAGCACTGTCCACATCGACTCTATGTCAGCGAGAGACACTCTCTTGTCAACATAGCTTCTGCCTTTCATGGAGATGGAGTAATTATGCCAATCGGATAGTGCTCTCCTGTCAGCATATAGTGTCTTCAGCAGATGCGCTAACACTTCTAGTGGAGACTTGTCCTGAGTGTCATGTGGTAACTGAGAGATTCAAGGTGTATGTGTGTGTGCGGGAAGGGATGGGAGGGGGAGGGTTACATGTGAGAATGACAGAGAGGGGAGGAAGATGACTTATGCTGAATAAGAACACACAATGCATTATGCTCACCTTTCAATGCCATTAAGTTTAAAGGAATGTTTCCTAGACATGAGCAGCCCACCTCCCCAAGCTGCCTGTAAGAAATGAGAAACACTGACGTTCATAATAAAAACAAGTAATGAAGAGTTCAATCCTTCATTAGATAGTTACTAATATATTTTTCTTCTAAAAGATATAAGCTGTTAAATGAATAACTCAGGAATTAAATGTTACAAGAAATACAATCTATAAAAGAAAAAACAAACAGGGCAACACCCAGCCACATCACACAGACAATGAGGGAACAAAATGGATATATTCAAGAAGATTTTCAGCTCATTCATTGGCATATAACAGAGTACTGGAAAGTGCTGTGCCACAGCTGTAGTTTTATATAGTATTTTGCAAATAATAATTATGGATAAAAATAGGCAATATTCATTGTGGTCTTACCTAAAAAAATTGCCCCATTAGTTTTAATATAATTTCATGCATGAGTAAGACAATCACAGCAAATAATAAGGACCAAGAGTAAATTTCTGGCCACACTGAAGTCAATTGGAGTTTTTTGTCATTGACTTCATTGGAGACATGATTTCACCCTTAGATTAATTCAGCCCTCAGTTACAGGTAGTGGGGTTGAATGAATGAACATTTGGACATAAGTTACTTAATGCACTGACCAGGGTGTGGGTGGTTATGCCAACTGGTCACAGCAGGAGTCAGGTCTAATGGTAGGAGCAGAGAGTCAAAACCAAAGACAGCATCAGGTACCAAGATGAAACTTAGAGCTGGAGATAAAGTCTGTTGCCAGGGTAGGGGTCAGAGCCAGAAAAATGTCAGTTACAATGCTGAAAGTCAGAGCTGGAGTCAACGTCAGGTACCAGGTCAGGGGTCAGAGCCAGAGACAGCAGAGGAGCAGAGGACTGGAGTACGGCAGGACAGCAGGAACGGGGGAGTGGACGGGGGTCTAAGAAAAAAAACCAGGAGTCAGGGGAGAGGAAGCAGGAACTGGGAGCAGGCAGAAGTGAGGGCTCAGGAGTCAGGTAAGCAGGAGGGATCCATAGTAGTAGCCAGCCAAGGATTCCTCTAGTTGCTCAGACAACTTCCTGTTGTTATTTCCTGGATTATATAGTACTTCTTAGCCAATCGGGGGGCTGGATGTTTCCCCCAAATCGGGATCTTTGGGGACATGGCTCTCTGTGAGCTAACCCTTCCCTAGTCCCTCAGGAGAACTGCTGGGTGGCAGTCGTGACCTGAACACTAACTGTGGGCTCGGGTTCAAGGCCTGTGATCCCTCATGTTTAATTCATTGCATGCTGTTTTAAACACCTTGGCCACCTTTCTTTAGAGAAGCAAATTGAAGCCAACAGTGCAAGACTGATCTTGATCCACAGTGCCTACTAACGCCAAGAAGAATTTATATGAAAATCCTCCTCATGTTTATCAGAGGTTAGCCTGCATGGGTACAGTAAAATATACTGAAATGACTTCATTTACGTTTAACTTGGTTATAGCAACACATCATTGTGCCAACTGAAAAAGAAACACTTCAAAATTCAACTTATTTTTAAGCCAAAATTTCCAACAAAGTTAGGTCAAAGTTAGGCCTAGATCAATATTTAGTATCTAAATAGAACTTGTTTGATTTTAGGAAGTGCTAAAAACTCATAGCTCTGATCAATGTAAAATGATCAATTAAAATCAGACCACCTATTTAGGGACCTAAATATGAACTTAAGTGCCACCTAAAGTTAGGCAACCATTACTGAGAATTTTGGCTCAAATTCACACTTTTTACTTCAGAGTAAAAAAACCCAAAAAACAACAGTCCCCGCTCCCCTCCCGTCCCGACTAGCTACTTATTCATTCAGTTGCATCAGAAAGAAGAATTTGGCCTAGGAATTTAAACTCATCTGATCTTGCCAGGAGCTGTACTTATGTCAATGACTCTGTACTTCGAAGGTGGTGTTATATGCTAAGAAATGATTAGTCATAAAAAGAAAAGTATTCACTGAACTGATAATTCATTGTATGACATAGAGGTGTATCATGGTATTTTGAATTGCTCTGATCTGATACAAAGATAATGTATTTTAAAGCAGTATTTGTTGTAGTATTCCAAGACTTGAATGGACACTAACAAATGCTATTTACTTAATTTCTTTTCTAACCAGGCACACCCCTCATTACAAGATTATGTCTTGTTTGAGTATGCCTATTCATCACAATCCATTCATACCAATTAGTTGTTTTGGAGCCCTTCAAAGCAGATGCTCTTTTCTGTGGTGAAGAAACCCAGATTTTAATCCTATAAAAGAATAATTGTGAGAAATTCTGAAAAGCATTACATCCACATGCATCCAGAGTCCATACTTCTTGCAGATGTCAGCAATGTTCTCAAGAGGATCAAAGGCTCCATACACTGTTGTGCCAGCTGTAGCATTGACATAGAGTGGGGTATGCTCCTGAAAATAATACAAGGTCATTCAGGCCATGTTAGTAAAAGGATAGCTCAGAGAATGTGTTCTTCTCTCTTCTCATATCAATCATCAGTAGTTATTGCTATAATTAATGTTGCAATACATATCCTTCATCACCCCTTTTCTTCACACTAATAACTTTCCCAAAATTCCCACTTGAGACTGAAATTTTCCATGTTTAATCTCTGCCTGAGGGTGGTGAATGTTATGGAAAGTTTGATCAGTACCACAATAATGAAATCAAAAAGGATGTACCATTAGGAAGAGATGGGGTCCATCTGACAAAAAAGGGGAATGTCATCTTTGCTCACTGACTCACCAACCTAGTGAAGAGGGATTTGAACTAGGTTCAAAAGAAGAAGGTGACACAAGCCCATAAGTTAGCATAAAAAAAGTGACCTTAACAGAAGGCTAGATGTTGGAAGAGGTGTGGAGGCACAGCATGGAAAATTATAATAGGGTCATAGTAGCAACAAGAGGAAAATCAGTGGGGGAATCTGCTCAACATCATAGATGTCTATACTCAGATGCAAGGAGTATGGGGAATAAAAGAAAGAACTGGAAGTAGTAGTATAATGATAAATTATAACTTAATGGATGTCACAGAGATTTGGTGGAATAAATCTCATGACTGGAATATTGGTACAGAGGGGTACGGTTTGTTCAGGAAGAGGAGGCAAGGTAAAAAGAAAGGAAGGGGTGCATTCTACATCACGTTTATATACTCTTGTACTGAGATCCTGAAGGAGGTGAAAGGCAGACCAGTTGAAAGACTCTGGATAAAATATAAGGGGTGATGTCATGGTAAGGGTCTAGTATAGACCACCAAATCAGCAAGAGGAGGTGGAAGATGCATTTCTAGAACATATAACAGAAATATCCAAAACACAAGACTTGGTAGTAATGGGGGGCTTTAGCTATGCAAACATCTGTTGGAAAACACAAATTTTCCAATAACTTCTTGGAATGTTCTGGGAACAACTTGTTGTTTCAGAAAGTGGAGGACATAGCCAGGGGAACAGCCATTTTAGACCTGATTCTGACTAACAGGGAAGAATTCATAGCAAATCTGAAGGTGCAAGGCAACTGGAGTGAAAGTGGTCCTAAGAAAAGGAAAGAGTGAGAGCAGAAGAATAAGGACAATGGAGTTCAAAAACACAGACTTCAAAAGTCTCACAGAATTAGTAGGTAAGGTTCATGGGAAGAAATCTAAGGGAAAAAGGAGTTCAAGAGAGCTGAAAGTTTCTCAGGAAGACAACGTTGAAGGCACACCTAATAAACTATCCCAATGCAAAGAAAAAATAGCTAGGCTAGGAAGATGCCAATACAGCTCCATCAAGAGCTCCCTGATGACCTGAGACTCAAAAAGGAATCCTACAAAAAGTGGAAACATGGACAAATTGCTAAGGAGAAGCACAATATCTGAAAGGTTAAGGTATAAAATGAATTACACCTCACAGGAGACATAAAAGGTAATAAGAAGAGGTTCTATAAATACACTAGGAGTCATAGGTGCTGGAAGTAAGCGTGAGGGGTTGCTACTGCACCCCATCTTGAAGTGGTTTCCATCATAAACAAGGTTCACAGTTTGGTTTAATGTCTCTCAGCACCCTCACTGTAAAAATGGTTTCAGCACCACTGTTAGGATCAAGAGAAAGACGAAGGAAAGTTCAGGTCCTCTACATAGCAGGGAAGGAGAGCTAAAAACTGATGACATCTAGAAGGCTGAAGTGCTTAATACCAATTTTGCTTCAGTCTTCACTAGAAAGGTTAATGGTGACCAGATATTCAAATATAATTAATATTAACAATAAGAGAGAAAGAAAAAGCCAAAATAGGGAAAGAACAGGTTAAAGAATATTTAAATAAATTAGATATATTCAAGTTGGCAGGACCTGATGAAATTCATCCTAGGGTACTTAGGAAACAAACTGGATCTTTGAGAACTCATGGGGGAAGAGTGAGGTCCCAGAGGACTGGAGAAGGGCAAACATAGTACCTATCTTTAAAAAGGGGAACAAAGAGGACACAGGGAATTATAAACCAGTCAGCCTAACTTCGATACATGGAAAGATACTGGAACAAATTATTAAATAGTTTGTAAGCACCTGGAGGATACTAGGGTTGTAAGGAATACCCAGCATGCATTTGTCAAAAACAAGCCATGCCAAACCAACCTAATTTCTTTCTTTGACAGGGTTACTGGCTTAGTGCATGGGGGGAAGCAGCAAACATGATAAATCTTGATTTTAGTAAGTTGATACAGTCCCACATGATAGTCTCATAAGCAAACTAAGGAAAAGTGGTCTAGATTAAATTACACTATGGTGGGTGCACAACTGACTGAAAGACCATACTCAAAGAGTACTTATCAATGGCTCTCTGTCAAACTGGTAGGGTGTATCTAGTGGGATCCTATAGAGGCCATTCCTGGGTCAGGTACTATTCAATATTTTCATTAATGACTTGGATAATGGAGTGAAGAGTATTCTTATACAATTTGGAGATGACATCAAGTTGGAAAGGGCTGACAAGCACTTTGGAGGACAGGATTAGAATTCATAATAATCTTGACAAATAGGAGAACTGGTCTGAAATCAACAAGATGAAATTCAAAAAAGACAAGTGCAAAATATTGCACTTGGGGGAAAAAAGCAAATGCACAACTACAAAATGGGAAATAATTGTCTGATGGTAGTACTGTTGAAAAGGATCTAGGGCTTCACAAATTAAGTATGAATTGATGTGATGCAGTTGGGAAAAAAAGCTAATATCATTCTGGGATTTATTAACAGAGTTTTGTATGTAAGACATGAGAAGTAATTGTCCCACTCTCCTCGGTACTGGTGAGGCCTCAGCTGAAGTACCATGTCCAATTCTGACAACTGCATTTTAGGAAAGGTGTGGACAAATTGGAGATAGTTCAGAGGAGAGCAACAAAATGATACAAGATTTAGAAAACCTGACGTATGAGCAAAGGTAAAAAAACTGGGCATGTTCAGTCTTGAGAAAAGAAGACTGAGGGGAGGGGACCTGATAGCTATCTTCAAATATGCTAAAGGCTGTTATAAAAAGAACAGGGATCAACAGTTCTCTGTGTCCACTGAAAGTAGGACAGAACTAATGAACTTAATCTGAAGCAAGGGAGATTTGGGTTAGATATTAAAAAACACTTTCTAACGCTAAGGTTAGTTAAGCTCTGAAATAGGCTTCAAAGGGAGGTTGTGGAATTCCTATCACTGGAGGTTTCTAAAAACAGATTGGACAAACCTGCCAGGGATAATTTAGATTACTTGGTTCCACCTCAATGCAAGCGGCTGGACTCAATGACCACTCAAGGTCCCTTCTAGCTGTACATGTCTGTGATTCTATGACTCTCTACTTTTAATTGTAAAACAATTTTGTAGCTTCGAAAGATAATGTTTTCTTTATAATCCAGGCAAATACTGCAGTCCTCGCTCCGGCAAAACTCTCATCAATTTAAATGATATTTCATTTGTAGCTATGGGTGCTAAATACCTTTGAAAATGTGGTTCCTACCATTAACTTCAATGGGAATTTCAGATGAGTGAGGACTGCCAGATTTTGCTCATTATTAATATCACAAGCCTACAGAGAAAAAACAAACCTGTCTCTTGGATTGAAGTATTTTTGCCTCCAAATCTGATGGAATCATCTTCCCCCTAAATGATTGTAGAATGTTGGGGGGAAAAAAGAGGAAAATGTAACTTATTTGTCCTGTTACTCTCTACCCTTGAGATCATGCAGTAAATCAAAGCCCAATGGGGGCCTTTCCGGGACATTTACCATACTATTCAGGTCAGCTCTGTTCTGCGATATTTACTTATATTTTGTAGCAAAAAAATTTCAACCTCTTACTACATAATGATATTGGGGTTATTTTTAAAAGATTACTTTGTAGTTGTGGTGATAGATAGATAAATAAATAAATAATAAAACAGTGATCAAAAGACAAGGAGCCTGATTTTCCACTACCCTGCATCTGTGCAAGCAGTATGTGAAGTGAGTGTAAAACATTGCCAAATGAGAATGGTAGCATTTGGGGCCTACTTTGCACAAGTGTGGATGGCTGCATGAGGTGCAGGGCAGTGGAGGATCGGTCCCAATGTTCTAACTGCTGCAATTTGTGGTCCTTATCACATCAAGAGAAAAAGACCATTAAGGTAAACAAACATTAACATTAAAAATTTTGAAAATTAATGTTATGTTATGATATGGGGCCATTGGGAAGAAAACTTACAATAGAGATTTCTATCCCCTTCTCACCATGTGTTTGATGGCAGGATTTGGCCCATAACATTTACAGAAGTTTGGTAATACACATATTTGTAGAAAAGCACAGTATGTGCCAACTTTAATCTGTTAATACTTTTTTTCCTCTCACCTACTAGTCATCTTTCTATTATAGGTACTGCTAGTGTGTTATCCTCTTTGCTAGCCATCTTATTACATTACATAGAAATGCAGAAGTGCTGGCTTTTCTATTTGTATTGTTGCAAGCTTTTCTCTTCCTATATTGTAAAATGTCCCCTTTTACTCTTGCAAATGTTGCTTTCCAAGTCTGTAGAAATTAAGGAAGTATTTGTAATATTGTACTCCATGAATGAATTAGGACCAATTTTCAAACTCAGGTACCTGATGTTAGATTCCTATATCCATATTTATGTTCCTAAACAAAAGTGGTCTGATATGCAGAGTAGATTAGGTCAGGAAATGGGGACTTTTCCCGTACAAAATTGTGACCCAACTGGTAAGGGAGTTACAAGAACAACGTTATCCTGCTATGTACATTCTGCTTCACCAAAGAATGTTACATGAGGTTTTACATAAAAGCCAAGGTCACACCTCTCATTAATACTGTTGTGAAATGTATGTACAGATACTGTGTAAGAAGTTATCTAATGTCTGGATCAAGGAAGACTTGACAGACAGGTTTTCTGCCAGATAAAAGATGTTTATTCACGTATATCTATGTTGGCATTGAAATTAAGCTTTCTAAGCCAACAAAGGAAGCTTCATTTTCATACGAAGTCAATGGGGTGGGAAATATGAATTCATCAGGAAAACAACACACAAGAGAATGAGCTGTGGGTTAGGGGGTATTATCCTGACTCTGGGTACAAAGAACTTGGGGGGGGGGGTATAAGGAGAAGGCAAGGAAGAGACCCCTTTATCCTGCACCTAGGAATTGATTGGACAGTGCGATTACATTCATTACAATGGATCACAGCCTGCCCTGGTTGAAATGCTACAAAGGACATTTGGAGTGAGATAATCTTTAGACAGAAGGTTAGCCAGTTAAGTTAAATTTAGTCTCTAGAAATCATGTTATGATTTGATGTGTAACTCTGTTGTTTCCATTATCCTCTCTCATTGTCTCTTGAATCTTTGATAATAAAATTATTATTTTCACTAAAAATCTAAGTGCTATGGTATTATACAAGGAGCTAATCTTGAGTTGAATCATCCAAGCTGGGGTGTATGCTGTTACCTGGGGGACAGCAGAGCTGGTATTTACTGTGAGTGTTCAGTGAAAAAGGGGCTGACAGTATAGGAGGATGCTTCAAAGTGGCTTGGAACCTGGGGTGCACCTGTTGTTAACCTGCAAGGCACAGTAAGGGCTGGTATAGAGCAGAGGAAATTGTTTGGGTGGCTAACAGACTGGTGGTGTCAGGAAGCACAGGAATGTCTCCCTCTCACTAGAGATGGGGGGTAACAAGGTGACTGACAATCCTGGATACCCTGAGAATATTTAAACAAAACAAAAATAATTTGATATTTGTCAAAATGTTCTTGTTTTTGCCAAAAAAGGGAAAATGTTCTTGAAAAAGGACATTTCCTATGTTGTAGATATTTCCATTTCTACAGAAAAAAATTTCTGGTTCTAGTAACAAATATCTGTAGCTCCCACTGATCTCAGCTGGAGTAGTGAGAAACACTTAGCTTCTCTAAAAATCAGGTCACTTTTATTTAGGCTCTTATATTTCTATGTATGCGCCTAACTTTAGGCACCCAGGTTTGAAAATTTTGGCCATTACATACTTTTTGTTCATGAAAATAAAATTGCTTTTCTGTATTCGAATCTGCCACAGTTGCTGAATTCTGACTAAATCTGTGTTCAGATATATATGTGCAAATTCCACTGAAGTCAGCGGGAGCTATGATTTTAGCTAAGGATCCATCTGGATTTATAGTGTCATAGGAAGAAAGCTACAGAGATGTAAATGGGTCTTCTACAGATTTCCTGAACTGAGTACCAATTTTCAGAGTAAAGCATCAAACAGATTTAGACAGTAATGCAAGTTTTGTGGAGATGTCATGGGATACTTATTCGTTAATAAAAAAAAAGATGTGTTTTAAAGATTCATATAAACAATGTACAAATTTATGAAAATAAAATATTACAGGAAATAGGCTATTGTGTAATCATGCACTTTAAAGTGCCATTTCCTTTTATCTCACATTTAACATCTCATCATCACTTGCATATTGTTTACTATGAGAAAGTTCTCAATCTTTAAACTTGGTAGAATAATCTTCTGCTGTTTAATAAGAAAGATTACAGGTTGGGTGCCTTGTGGCCTTTAGAAGACTTTAGAAGACTAGCAATAACTAGTAAAAGAAACACTAAGCATTGAAGTTTAATCTTAACTCTCTCTTTGTATCCATTATGTAATAGTTGCCTTTTTAAAAAACTCATTACTAATCTGATATTATTTCTAAAAATGTCCTATAGTACATCAATTATTACACAGCTTGTAAACATAATGGGTTTTCTCTTCCACATCACCAGACTACAATGTTACAGTACTCCTAAGTAATAAAGAAATCAATTTTGATTTTCTCATCATCAATACCTGAGACCTATAGGCCTCTTAACAAGAATGTATCTGAAACAGAATTACAGAATTGCCCTAATACATTTCTTCATATAGTCCCAAAGCAAAATATGGAAAAGAAACATAACCACAAACTCCTACACAGTCCCTCTCCCAAACACTAGCAAAAAAAAATTCAACACCTTGCTCCCCAGGTAAATATATAAAATGAAAGCTATTCAGATAAAGAAAAGATGGCATTAGAAAGAACAGGTTTAAAGATGGACCAGACTGCGATCTAGGCAACACAGGTATGGGAGGAAGTAGGATCTATCTGCCACTATACATATGTCCCTGCACTTGGTACTGAGCATGCAGTGAAAAGTAGGTGCTGTGTGCCTGTTACCCCACTTTCCCCAAGCAGATGGGTGGGGAATGGGCACAGAAGGCAGGAATGTGTGGACACATGGCTCCACCACACAATGCATTGGCCAACACAGCTGAGCTAGCATTCATTTGTTACTGGCATGGGCCAGTAGCAAATTACTACGCTTTCATGGAGCTGGGTGCAAGAAGGGAAGGAATTATGCCTCCCTGAGGTCCAATTTCCTTCCCGGCAAGATTCTTGGGATGGCTCAGCAATATCTTGCTCCATACATAGAGTTAGTAGTAAACACCTCAATCTAGCCCTGTATATGAGCCCAACCTTGCAATCTTTATTTAGAGACAGCTTCGGCCACCTTTACCCATGTTAAATAGTATGTATAGTTAAATAGTAAGTTAATAGAAACTGGACCTTTAGTTTTACTCTATCCTTACACAGGCAAAACTCCCAGTGAGAGTTCAGTGAGAGTTTTGTCTGAGCAGGGACCAAGTGAACACTGAATAAGGACCTACAAATTTGGCTCCGTATTCTTAAGTGACCTATACTTTTGCATTTAATCGATTCTGCTTTTGCTGTAACTGGAGACCATTTTATAAAGCACAATTTGCCTTAAGAAATAGACACAAAAGCAAGTGGCACGAGAGAAGATTAAATTCAGTAAAACATTTACAGGAAGACATTAAGGGTCATACCTTTCATCACACTTTACTGCAATTACATTATCTGTCCCAATTCCAAGGACTGCTGCAACTTTCTTTACTGAATAATGGCTCTTAAATATATGAAAAGGAAAAAGTTTGTAAGGGAGTTTTGTTAGATACTTGTGTGTACGCAAAATACATGCAATATATGGATTACATTATTTTTTCTGTCCTAGAGAAAAATCAAATACGTTATCGTTCAGGTGTTGTGATGACACATAAGAGTATAAGAATGGGTATGTTGAGATTTACCAAGAGTCCAACAAATCCTGCTTTTAACAGTGGTCAAGATCAGACATTTCAAAAGAGGCTTACCCCTCCCATAATGTGCCTAATTGTGCAAAACTGTGCTATGCTGTATAGGGATTCTACTTCCTGATCCCATGTGGAGATAATTATTTGCCCTGATGACCAATAGTTTGTACATTTTTTATTTTAATCCTAGCTAATGTCATTAAACATGCTAATCAGAAATTGACTAAGCAACTAGCCTCAGTAAAACAAAGAAAGCAAAAAAGATTTAGAAATGTGTACAATATGCCTGAGGTTATTTATTAGATGTATGGCAGTTATGTTAATCAGTAGGAAAATCATATGCTTATATGATCATTGACTATTTAAATTACAGGTTGCATGGTAAATATATTTAATTACAGGGTAAATAGTGGATTATTTTTGCCCTGTTTTTCAGCCTGACCTCGACCTTACTATTAGAAAGGAACCACAAATCTGCACCAACATACAACTACAAAGATAAATAGCATTTGGAATTTCACAAGTCCTGTGTTTTTTGCACAATATTTCTGCATTATTAAATAAAGCTTTAAAAATAATCTAGACCAGTTTGGTTCTGAACCAGGGGTACATGTATCCCTGGGGATAAGAGGTCTTATGGGAGTACATCAAGTCATCTAGATATTTGCCTAGACCAGGCTACATAAAAAGCCTACATCAGTCTACATAAAAAACACTAGCTAAGTGAGTACAAACTAAAATTTCATACAGACAAAATGAGAAAGTAAGCAATTTTTCCATAATAGTGTGCTGTGATGGGTTTGTATTTTTATGTTTTATTTTGTGAGCAAGTAATTTTTAAGTGATGTGAAACTTGAGGATATGCAAGACAAATCAGACTCCTGAATGGGGTACAGTAGTCGGGAGAACCACTAATCTAGACTATCCTCTGTTAACATTCATGTTAAATGAGATTCATGAGAAAAATGAATGAGATTTAAAAAAAAACCAAAACACTGAAAGCTCTATTGATTTCACTCTGTGCCTCCACTTTAGCAGAGCGAACAACTTTTGCAACTCTGGAACACTCCACAGTGAAATATCATAAAACCACATCTGAATAACCAACATTTACATCATGCTCCAGTTCCATAAGCAGTAGTGTAACGTAGTTCAAGCTTCATAATGTGCATGGACAATGACAATATTCAAACACTTATTTTTAGATTATGTGTATGCATAATCTGTGGCCTAATAAGGGAAATTGTCTGTGGCCTAATACGGGAAAAGTAGGAACCTGGGTCCTCATCCAGAGCTTGAGATCCATAGAAACACTTCCATTGACATCAGTGGGCTCTGGATGAGGCCCCTAGAAAGTTTCACTTAGAAAAGTGCAGCTGTTTTTGAGTTATGTATGTGGGGGGGGGGGGGGGGGGGGAAATCTGAGGGCCCGACTGGGACTTGGACAATGCACTTACATAAGGGAGTAGGAAGGAGTGAACTTCTTTCACACACCACGTGGGTGTGAAATCTGAAATTTGTGTATGCACATCGCATTGAATGGGTACTGCTTTTCCAGTTACTGGCCCATCCTCATGCCCCAAAGCAGTGGACTGGAATGGGTAAGGCCATGGCTCCATCACCCCAAAGTGCCAGTGCAAGGAGTGTCATAAATTGCTGCTGGTGCAGAGCTACAGGAAAGAGCTAAGAGAAAACAAGGGAGGAACTGTGACTCAGAGACCTATCTCTGAGTCACAATGGGTATGTCTACATTGCAATTAGACACCTGCAGACTGCCCATGAGAAATGACTCAGGCTCCTGGGGTTTGGCCTCAAAGGACCTTGCAATGTAGACATTTGGGCTCAGGCTGCAATCCAAACTCTGGGACCCTCCCACTGCGCAGTGTCCTAGAGTCCAGACTCCAGCCCGAACCCAATCATCTATACCACAATCAAAGAGCTTCTTAGCATGGGCCAGCTGGGATCTTTTAACTGCAGTGTAGACATACAGCGTATATATATAGTATGCAGTGTAGACATACTCAGTGATTTCCAGGGCTAGTCCAGTGCAATTTATACCTTACCACTTACTTGGGGCTGTGCCTAAAGTCACAGGATAGCATTTTCAAAGTGCCTAAGTGACTTAGGACTTGAATACAAATACCAATGACTTGCAATGGGACAGGTGCTCCTAAATCATGTAGTCACTTCTGAAAATCTCACTCCAACTTTCTCCAGAAGTAGTAGTAATTATTTCCAGCTCCTTTATTACAGTAGTCTGAATATTTCAATACTGAATTTCAAGATTCAATCCAAAATCTAACACAGGCAAGCAGTTTTACACAGACTTACTATAATTCTGTACTTACATGTTCAGAAACAAACAATGCAATGTGTGGAAGTGCTGCCATGCCTTTGGTTTTTATCTCAGGAAACCGCTTATAACGAGCCACTAGAACACTGTAGAGGTTTGATATGGACCCACCTAACAGTATGGAAGGGAAACAAACAGTTTTGTTTTGATTTGAATGGCTTATTCCTACTGGGAATTTAAATTTTACATCACTGCATCATAAGGCCAGATTTTCAAGTGGTATAAATCAGCATACCTCCATTGGCTTAATTTTGATTTCTTAATGGCCAACAATTTGCTGTTCTCCACCTGACTGCCCATTTTGACTGCAGGCTATACAGGTATACCAATCAAATTTTGGCCATAGAATTTTCTCGCTACCATTTAATCCATTGTGCATGTCCCCAGGCTTCCACAGATCAGATAAGATTCACCACTGGGAATCCCAGTTTCATGGTCCATTTAAAGATTTGTGCTTGTCAGGCAAATTTGATTGCAAGTCTCATTTTCTTTTCACCAGCCCACCATGTGCCAGTCCCTCGCAGAATTGGAGGGAACTGAGGAGCTTGATTCTGTAGTGTCCAAATTCTGATTGCCATGTCATTCATTTCTTTCCCTGCTCTTATTGCATCATGATTCCAGGGAGTGCTTTCAGAGAAGCAGCTTGAGGTAAAATTGAATTCTTGTACTTATCCAAACCTGGGAAGCTTTGTGGACTTTTTATGCTGAGAAAGTATTATTTTTAATGACTGATAACATTGTGGTCATCTTTTTTTTATCCTGTCATATTCTATTTAGATTATTGCTATTCAAATATTTTTAAATTATTTAATGTTGTTATTTATATAATGTATATAATGAATATGTATATGTATAATTTAACCATACTATTCCAAACTGCAAAAAAAAAGTTCAGTTCAAGTTTGCTTTTAAATTAAAGTGAAGGTTCAAGTTGTTGCCTATTTTATTAAATCTACTTTGCTCATCCCTACAAAAAACCTAATCAGATTTCATATGGGGCCTGATCCAAAGGTGAGTGAAGTTAATGGAAAGACTCCCGCTAATGTCCTTGGGCTTTGAATCAGGCCCATATCAAGGATAATTTCCTGTCTACTTACCAGGAGAAAATATGCCATCTGCTTCTGTTTCTCCCCATCCAACCATGTCATGCATTTTCTTGAGAAGGATCTCCTCCATGACAATGAACACTGGAGCTATTTCATATGTAAACCTAAAATATATGTGAAAAGATAGTGATCGGCTATTTTTGGAAACGTATTTCTATTACACAAAAGAGGCACAAAAGGAACTGATTCAGGAATGGCATCAAAGGTGAAATTAGACTAGAGGCCTCTTTTCCTTTTTATTTCCCCATTACCTTCTTTCTCATCCCACATAATACCTATTATTGCACTATACATTTAGGATGTGAAAATGTTGACAGAAAATATCATTCATTTATATTTAGATTGTATTTAAAAAGTAAATATATTAGCCAGGTCTCATAAAAATTATTTTGAATGTTACTATGGGGTAAAATTGACATACATATTATTTACAGACAAATCCTTTCTGTATCTGCCTTAAATCAGTGGAAAATGCCATGATTTAAGGTTGTTCCCCAGAAATATCGATTCTAGAAAGCAATATGCAATGGGTGTCATTAATGCTCAACATTTGCCAATCTGCAGCAATTGTGTTTTCCTGCTAATCCAAGCACAGGATCCTGTGATTACTGTAGATACCTAAGATGGTGAATGTTGAGTCTTTAACTGTGCCCAATGAAACTAGATACTGTGTTCTAGAATCTATCTCACCTACATCCATGTAACTGTTGAGTTCCTAGATTTATTTGTTGTTTTCACTGGGATGGCCCTAAAAAAATCACAGTGCAGCTGGTTAAAATATTCCAACATTTCAGGGTAATTCCTCAAGTGAATTTTGCTTGAAACTATGACATGAGACTATGTTACTGAAGGTATGTCTTCACTGATGGCGGCAAATTCGCCTGCCGTCAGATCCATGGATCCGGATTGATTGAGCGATCAGTGAAAACCTGCTCAATCGATCCAGAAGTCGATGCAATGAAGCCACCCCTGAAGTGGCGTAGCATTGCGTCGACAGAAATGCATTTCCCGTCGGTGCAGCACAGTGAAAACGCCATGTAGAAGAGGAGTTACAAAGTCGATGGGAGTTACGTAAGCTATTCTGTGTAGCTTGTGTAACTCCTGTTGACGGCCGCCAAATTTCCAGGTAAGTATAGACCTGGCCACTGCCTATTTATTACCACAGCATATCTCAGGTGTGCTTTTGAATGTGATGCCCTGGGCACCAAGCGAGGCAGAGTGTTTAGAAGATTCCCACACAACCATGTATGGCTGTGGAGCCAAATTTTGGCCCTATTAGATACCTGGGAGCTGCTGAGGTGGAGAGCTAAAGTTGTGGATGGAGTTGGAGAAGGCTCTTAAGCCAAAGTGACTAGATTTTTGTGGAGAGACGGACAGGAGGCCAGTGCTACAAGAATAGACAAAGGACTAGAGAGACATACAAAGTCTATTTATTACACCCACATTTTCACCTAAATTCACAGTTTATACATGACTCTATGCCAATTTAAAAAAGAGTCCATTCCCAAAACTCCCTGGTCATTCATTAAGCATTTCTATGGGCTCATAAAAACATACAAAGGAAGGGAGGAAGATCATAATTGACTAAATTAAGGAGTGTCACAGTAGCTTTTATCTGGCAAAACAGAATTACTTAGCAAAGTAAAAAAAAAACTGTACTGTTTGCTAACTGATATATTTGTCTTTGGCTTTGTATAGCTAATGCTGGTGTGTAATACAAGGAAAAGATATGAATGTTTACTAGGCAGTAAGTGAATGAAGGTTACTGTATCATAGTATTACATCATTATAATACACTGTATCATAGCATTTAAGGCTTGAAGGTATAGCTATTTCCTGTTCTCCCTTTGACTAAAACTGCCTATAATTGTGCTGCTCTCCAGTCACATATTTTTTACCTTCTATTCTTCCTCAGAATTGTATTTCTTTATAGTTTCATTATAGTTAATCTGATGGTGTAGCTACACTATTCGCTAACGAACTGCTAGATCTCCAGCTAAACCAGATACAGTTTTGACTGAGCCAGAAAACTATCACAGGACAGGTCTTATATTTAGTTCAAAATGTCCAAGTCAAAGACTATAATCTGCAGTAACTGGCCACCATAATTTTAACACACTACTCTATTCAGTTTCAACTCAGGCTTCTCCATAAACACCCAAATACCCCAGCTTTGTTGCAATAAGCAGCAATGGCAGGAATTTACTTTGGGTGAAAGGAATCAGGAGCTTACATTTTCAAAAAACAAAACAGACAAACCGACAGACAGACAAATGCACATCCTAAAACTGCAGGCAGAATTCTGCATGCCTATTTTTTAACCCGTGCAACGATCCATGCATTAACGAGTTTGATTGAAGAGCAAAAATTTAGGCTAATGAATGTAAACTATATTTGCATACAAGACCTCCAAAGTGATGAGACAGTTAATAATAAATTACTGCTTGTCTAAGCCTAGCAAAGCACTTAAGTACATGTTTAACCACATAACTAGTACCATTTCAGTTGGAATACTCACATGGGTAAAGTTAAGCAAAGTTAAGTGGTTTACTGGATTGCATCTATTGTGTTTTTCCTAGGTAGATTGAAAGTATTTTGCAAAGAGGAGTAAGCAATTAGTGTCCCCATTTTTTAGACTATCAAATAGATAAATACTACTGTATGTGAATTAATATATCTGTAAGCTCCAAAGGGTTAAGCTGTTACTGTACACTGACATTCTGCACACTTTTGCAGCTAATCTTCTCTAAGGAATTATATACAATGCATGTTTTTCTGAAATTTCTCCACAGAGGTGTGTTCCAACGGCCATGTGAATAGTGAAAACCTGCTAGGATATTTTAATTGAGGGATGAGGACAGAAATACTGTTTGACTGAAAAGTGTTTAGGTGCACCACTTTTCACTTCTGTGGACACTAGTCTCTGTTAGTGTCTGAAAAAGTTAATATAGTTGTCCTTTCAGAAAAGAGAAAGACAAGTTTGATCATTTTTCTCCATTACATCATAAACTGCACTTGAGCTGCATCCCTTAGAATGTACGACTAGAAATTACGGATGTAAGACACTTGGTTTTAGGCATATGGAAGGCATGTTGACTAACTCTAACACTTCCATTCTTCCTTTGTAACCTCCCTACAGTCTCTATGAGATGCTCTCCCCTTTGGCTTTGTGATGTCTTTTCAGTAAATACATGCACTTTATGGATTAGGGCCTAGTACTTTTCAACCTCTCCTGCCTACTAAGACCATGTAATCTACTCATTATCTGCAGATAATGCATCTTCAGTAAGCCTCTCAAGGCCACTGCCTCCATCTCCCCTTCTCAAAAATTGTCACCCAGGTCCCAGATCTGAACAAAACTTTTTTGTCAATTTTTTTAAATGAAAAATTATTTTTAAACTAAATTATTTTGGGGCAAAGTTTGCATTTTTTGGTCCAAATTTTTGTAAAAAAATAGAAACTGATTTTTTTTTATGTACTGAAATCTGTGTGTTGGTGTGTGTGTTTGTTTTTTAAACCAAAACAGGTTTTTAACAGATTTTATTTGGGGGGATTAATTTTTTTTGGAAAAAATAAAACTTCCTCCCTTCCTCCACCCACGCAAAATTTGATATAGTGGGGACAGGGGGCGAGAATTTTTTTAAATTCCCCATGAAAAATAAAAATATTTCAGTCAACTCTAATGGATCCTTTTCTCCCTTCCAGGAAGCATCCAGTTCTTGCATTCACTTCCTTAAACAAATCTCTGTCTCTCTCTGCCTTCCCTTATGTTAAACACCCTCCCTTAACCATTTACACTCCTTGCACAGTAATATAACAAATTCATACTAGGATTATTAAACACTAATCAACAAAAATAAAGCAAATTAGAGTTTTAAAAGTTCAGTATAAATGTAACAAAGTCCTATTTTATTGGGAAATATGCCCAAATGTCCAAGAGGAAAGTTTTGGAAGTATATGGGTCAAATTTTCCAAAAACAGCCTGTTAGGCTTGGTCTACACCTACCTTGGCAATTCGGCGGCTGTCGATGAGAGTTATGCAAAGTATGCAAAGAACTTGCATAACGCCTGTCAACTTCTGTGCTTCTCTTCTGCGTGCCGTCTTTACTGCACTGCGCCGACGGGAACTGCATTCCCGTCGACGCAGGGCTACGCCACTTGAGGAAGTGGTTTTAGTACGTCGATTTCTGGATCAACTGAGCAGGTCTTCACTGACCGCTCAGTCGATCCAGATAAGTCAATCTGACGGAGGCAACTTTGCCGCTGTCAGTGTAGACATAGCCTTAGTCTGCAGGTGCAACATGCTGTACTAAAAGTTTTGTCCATGCAGTTTTTCCAGTGCCAACTTTCTGCATGCTCAATCCTTGTATTTGCATATACAAGTCAGGCAGTTGAGCATTTAATTACATACTATGCATGTGCCAACTGAAGGTTTTTTGTTAACTAAAAAGTCTTGAGAGTGTCAAAAATATTTGGGGGTTCAAAACTGCACATGCAGAAGTCTGGTCTGAGGTCCCTTTGAAAACATGGCACCATGGGTCAAAATGCTCATTTTGGTCATTCAGTCCTACAAGTTTCACCAAAAAAAGTAAGATTTTGATGTGACATGTTTATATTGGACATTCTGCATATACTTAAAATCTTTGGGTTTTATTAATATTTCAGAATTTTTTTCTAATGAGAAACTGACAGCTCTGGAACTTTATTTATAATAGATTTGATCAGCTTTAAGCTGCAGTTGGGGTTTCCTGTGAACCCCACTGGTAGACACTGTGGTACAGAATCAGTTTATCCTTTGGTTGACCTAGCAAAGTTTTCTTCTCAGAAGTCCAATTTGGGGCACTTTCTGGTCAGCTATGAGCCCTCAGTGGAGCAGGGGTTGAGTGCAGTTTGTGTTGCTGCAGTCCCTCTCTGGGGATTTTCCAACATCAGGAGCCTTGCACCCTTGGTCATGTGCAGGGCCCAGGCATAATTTTTTCAGGCTCAGTACAAACTTGTAACACGGGCCCTTTCCCACACACATACCTATGGGGGTTGCAGCCTGGGCCGCCCAATGCCTCTGGGCCCTGGTAAAGTGTCCCCTTTTTCACCCCCATGTGGAGGCCCTGGTCACATGGATGTAACCTGAGACTGAATTTAATCCTGTAACATTAACAGGAATGTTAGGGGTTTTGAGTTTCCATTGTTCGGTGCTGACGTGTTTTGCAACCTAAGAAGTGGCATTTGCAAGTGAACCCTCATATTTCCTCTACTGCGTACCTTTTGCCTCAAACCAAGCATGGATAATTATTAGCTACTCTTAACTTAAATTAATTGGCTGATAGTTTTAAGTCTGCAGTATATTCTGATTGAAAGCAGCCAGTGAGTTTACACTCCTTAAGAGCCGCTTTGCTGTACAACATGGTTTATCCATCTAAATTATCTGTAGTATACAGATCCCTGATACACAGCCAACACCTTGTATTCAGGCATTCACTCACAGGGTTCAAAAATGGGTGATCTGTGCATGATTGCTTTCAAATAAGTACTTTGCATTCCAGAAAACTAGCAAAAAAGTGGCTGGCATTTGTTAGCATTTAATTTGTAATCAAAGACTGGGATTTACAGTTCATACATGTTTGTATTTGCAGTAGCTGACAGCCATTCACCAGCTAGTCCAACAATGTCAAGGCCACTGGAGAGTTGGTTGAAGTAACGAGGATGCCCTAAAATGAAATAAAAATAACCAGATTCTGTGTAAGAGATAAAAATTCATTGTTCTCCAGCTCAATCCCCACTTAACTTGTGTTAATAAGGACATTGACATCAGTATGGAGAATGAGAAAGACCATCTCTTTATGCTAATGTTGGGAAAAGCAACCATCCTTAAAAATGGATGTGAAGTAGCACCCAGGACATTCAAGTCTTTATTGAACAAATTCAATCAACTAAATTTACCAGTTAAGTAGTTTACTTTTTACTTACACCAGAATTCAAATCATTCAAGACAATTGATCCCTTATATTGGAATGTGGGTAACATTTTTAAAAGCATGTAAGTCAATAAGATTTATGTGCTTTCGAGCATTTTTCCTTTTGTGAACAAAAACCCTTTTATAGTCCTGAACCAATGTCTCTAACACTAATGATGTTTTTGAACCCAAAGTGCTATCCCTTATACCTCTGTAAATGCCAACTCAATTCACATTTGAAACTGTCAAAGATTAACTAAAAAGGTTTTAAAAATAAATATAAACAGCTGGAAAAATTGGTTAAATATTTTAGAAACCTCCCTCGTGCTATGAACTGCGAAGGGAAAACAGAATGGAAAAACAAAAAGAAACAAAAAAACCTCAGCCCTGACTAAAATGTTATTCGTTCCTGTACATTACATTCTTTAGTGAATAATTGCATTACAATATTTAAATAGTCAAATTAATGAATAATTCATTAAAATGTTAACCGGTTCCTTTGAGGAAGTGAATTCTCGCCCCCTTTTTTCTTACTGTAACAAAATAAGTTTAGAGCAGAACAATACATACACCCCCACTGGAAAATCAGGGTAAAGAAAAAATATTTCTGGAGTTCTCTGACAACATTACACTTCCTGGACAAATCAATTCCAGTTTTTGAAGTGTCATATCCCTAAATAATGCTTTATATGCCTGTAAAGGTATGAGACAGATACATTTTTTGCTGTGAAGGACACTACGTTACCTGTTTTAACTCCATATTTTAAGGTATCTCTACAGTCAACAAGTATCTGTTCCAAAGGCTCTGGCTGATCACACAGCTCCAAACTGAACCCATCTAAGCCTTCCAGAAGCTGATGGGGGTGATGAAAATCCAGCACTTTACTCTTCTCATCATAGGTTTTTTTAATATAATTCAGGAGAATGTCTACCACTTCAAGCAAGAACTGGTCGGTCAATTCCTCACCATTCCTAGTAGGCAACAGGTCTAGGAAGAGATCAAGGGAACATCAGTGTAATGTTTAACAAGCACTCACGAGTCAGCTTGGTTGGAGACAAAGGCACACTGTTTTTACTGACTTCACAAATACCCAGCTCAGCCTCACCCTACCCAGACTCCTGGGAATATCCAGTTTGCACTAAACACACTCAGAAGTTTACTCTAGCTGCTTCCACCTTGGTAACATGTTGTGATGTTCAGTAAGCACTCAGGCCCAGATCCTCAGAGGTAAAGAGCCTAACTCCCACTGAAATTACAGAAGTCTTAACTGTTCACTTTGAAGAAGTGAATTCTCACTGCACCGAGAAATCAATGGGCGTTAAGCTCCTCAATACCTGTGAGAATGTGGGCTTATGTGGTTAAGATGCTTGGAAAAGATTTGCTTTATTTAGTTACCAGTTCCAACTGACTGTGCATAACAACAACATGAACTTTTGTGGTACCCCACCTAGACTTTCTTTCTGGGAAGCTCAACCCTTAAAGGTACTGTCCCCATTACCACTTTACCTATGCCTACAATTATCATTTAAGGGCTTAGCATGTTAACCGTTTTGTAACATATAGCACCTTTCATGTGAGGAGCTCAGAACATATATACAGTTAGTGGGCAACAGGCATTTTGCTCAGTGACAACCCTTTTTGTTGTTGAAGGGACAGTTCAGAGTGGAAGAGGCTAGAAGGGAAGGGATGATTTCCTGCTGGTAGAGAAGGAGATTTACTATACTACTGTTTTCAGTTTGATTATCAGATCCAAAAGACCACTGCTTCCTGTCAGTCTACTAGTGACAATGTAATTGGTAGGACCAACATTTCCCGCATCCTCTTCCCCCCTGAAAAGGAGGGGCAAGATCATCCATAAATACTTGCATTTCTGCCTCACCACCATGGTGAAAATACCCCTTGAGCCCATTCCCTTGTACTCAATGGTCTGTGAAGTAGAAAGAGTGAAACTCCTAGGTCTTCCATGAGCATGGGCAAAAATCCTAATGGATTAGCAGCCACTCCTCTCACTATGGGTAGGGCTACAGGAACCCTTGGTTCCTCCTCAGGCTGGGGGGGGGGGGAAATTACTGGTTCTTGGCTTGTCAACCTGTGAAGGGAGGAAAAGAGGGAAGGAAACTTCTACTACCAGTTATGTCTGCTGATTTTATTTAGGAGGATTTGTTACTAGGTGAGTTTTGGAAAGTAAGGGAATTTGTCACTGGATGTATAAAGGTTGGGGAGAATGAGGAGTAGAGAGGGAGAGAGAAGAGAGGACATTCATCTTCATTGTCCTCCACCTTCCCCATTGGTCATATAAAATGTGGTCATCATGCTGGACCATCACACATCTCCACAATAGGCTGTTTGGAAACTGGGAATCTTCCCAAGAGAAACACCAGACAGGACTTGTCAACAACAGATTATATAACAAAAAGGAACCATTATAGAAAGGGTTGGTTGTTATGTTGGTGTTTTTCTTCTTGTTTTATTTTTTAATGATTTACCTGATGCATAGATATTTGAAAAATTAGTCACACAGCTCTCTGAGTTAGTATCCTTTTCCTTCTCCTTACTTTCTCCCTGAAGACTTGAGATCTGTTTCTCTCTCAGCTGGGTAGGTTCAAGATGGACCTGTTCATCTGGGAAAATGTCACCAGAGTGGAAAAAGAAAATGGCTTTAAACAATTATTTGCAACATAGGAATTGCCAGACCACAGTCCGTCCACTAGTCCCTTTATTCAGCCTGTGACGATTGCCAGTGTCACAGTTTCAGGGTAACTGCACCTGTCTTCTCACTCCAAGGTCACTAACTGGAGTGCTCAATCAGCCATCATCTGCCTCTGGGCAGGGAACTTTGTGACACGCTGGCAGGTCCATGCCAGCTCATGCCAAGGCCCTTGTGCCTCACTGAACACTGACAGATGCATAGCTGGAAACCAGTCTGGCTCACCTGGGAGTGGCACAGTTAGAAAAGTTGTTAAGTTGATAAGAATGTGTTTAGTCTCGATGAAAGGCTTGTAGGATTTGACTGCATGTATTTATCTCATTTATAATCTCTGTAACCCAGGGTATAAGGTGATACTGAGTGGTTGCTTTGTAAACCTCTGTAAATGTGTAATTCACCAAACAGGAGAGAAGCCTTCTCTAACACAAATATTGATTTCCTACAGAAGATCACTACAGAAGGTCCCACCCAGAGAGAAGGCCTTTGAAACCAAATGAGCCCTTGTGAGATCTCAAAGAACAAAGATGGTTAACTTCATTCCTCTCCGCCTCCAGGAAGAGGAGATCTGCACATAAATTTATCATCTTGGACTCTGGAGAGAAGGGGTTCAAAATCCCTGACAAGGAGAAACTAGTTTGTTTTTGCTCCTTGGACTCTAAAGGGGCAAGAATCACTAAGCATAAGCAAAAGACCCCCAGCTGTTTTGCCTGAGTTAGCCCTAAAGGACATGTGGAGTTTTCTTATTATGGAAGTTTCTATTATATTTTAGAATCTAAGCTTGTAACCCATTTGTGTGTCTATGTCACTTGCTTTAACCTTGTAAATAGCTCTCATTTCTTTTCTTATTTATTAAATCTTTAATGAGTTTAGTACAGGATTAGCTATAAGCGTTGTTTTTGGTGAGATATCTGGGGAGCAATTGACCTCAGCTAAGTGACTGGTGTTATGGAACAGGGAGTAACCTGAATATTGTTCTGATTTTTGGTGTAAGGGACTATCTATTACAAAGGCAGGCATGCCTGGGTGGCAAGATAGACCAGGGTGCCTAAGGGGACCACCTGTAACTCCATAGTAAGGCTGTTAAAATGCTTTAAGAGTTCACACTTTTTGCTTGGTTGGTGAAATCTAGTTATAGTGTGTGCATCCAGGTTGGGGTTTGTGCCCTGTTCCTGGACAGTCTGCCCTGAGCTTAGCACACATGCTTGTGAGCCACTCCAGACAGCTTGACACATTGTCCCACGCCTTTTGACCAGAGCGGTTAAAGGCTGCACAGCTCCTTGCCTTACCCCTGTGGTACCCCCAACACTACACCTACCAAACCACCAGTACCTCTCTCCAAGGGCAATGATCAGTGTATTGCCAACAGTTACAAGTTATCACCCAGCTCTTTCTAAGCAAGCACATTTATTCTTAAGGTAAAATATTACAGAAAAAAACATAGTAAAAACAACAAACAGATTTAAACATGAACTAAAGATACCAGGAGTCACCCATCAGTCTTATGGGGCTCTAGTAGGCCAAAGTCTTTCCAACCCTTCTGCATGGGTTAGAGCCCCTGTTTGACAGAAGGTCCTGTCCATCTGCTGGATCAGAAAGAAGACCCTGAGTTAGTTTAAATGCAGCCTTTTTGTACCAGAAGCCCTTTCTTTGGCTGTTGGTCTCTGGAAAACCCAGGTTGAACAAATATACATGAGCCTCCACTGAGGGGTACCTCTTTGGAGGTATTAACAAGCTGAGTGATTCATCTTAATATCCCTCAGTGCTTTTGGTTCCTGGAGGAGTCGTGATAACCCTTCCCAACCCCAGAGTTGCAAAAAATGCCTGGCCCACAATGATATATAAACCATTCATAAAACTTGTATTGTCTTGCAATATCTGTCACAGTCAATACTAGCTGCTTCAGAGGAAAGTTCAAGAAGCCCAGAGAGGAAGTTTCCTCCTCCAATAATCCCCATCAAACAGTGGCTGGATTATTCTCTGAAACATTTATCCCTTATATTTTATGCTAGCTAATAAAACTGGATTTTTCTCATTATCTTTATAAATGTCTAATCCTTTTCTGAACTCAGCTAAACCCTGGGAATTCAATAATATCTGGCGACAAGGAGTTTCATGAGGCCCTTTACACGTTTCTTTAAATCTCTCTTTCCACCATATCCCTGCGAGATTTATCTGTACTCCTGTATACATATTGCTCTGCCTCTCTTTTGAGGGGATGGAACATTAGTGTAGAGTTTTACTCCTTCTAATGCATATAGAATAGAGGTGGACATCCTTCTAAATCACCCTGGCTTCCTATCTTTTGCTTTACTTAATCTTTTGAGCCAGATTTTGGGCTTATCAATGTGAGAAAAGATCAAAATCTCACTTCTAGCTACTATTTTCTTCTTCTTTTTCTTTTTCTTTTTGGTAACACAAACATTTAACTTCCTTCAACAAACTCTCCATACAGCCCTTGAAGCTATTACTCCTGATCACCATAATTTCAAATTCTGACAGATGCCTACCTAGCATATTTCCCATATTCCTGCGGTTTTCCTAATGGAATATCTGAAAAGCACTACAGTGCATCCCAAGGGAAAGATTCATGTCAGGAGATGTGTTGCTGCAAGCCCAACAAAATAGTTGACTTCTGAAGGAATTTGCCTGAGGAAAAAAAAGGAGTGAGGCCTACAAGATTTAGCCTATTACCTGACTGTAAAACAAACTTTTTTTTAATTCTTCTTGTACAGATTCTGGAAAGAATCTGGACTTGGAGATGGATTTTAAAAATCTCTGTTTGCCAATTAAGTGCATCACAGGAGTTAATTTGAAACATTTAACATCTTACTCAGGTACATTACCACCACAGCTTAGCAACTTTGGGTGGACATGGTAACATAAGTAACAATAGTCACTGAGCTGAGGCTCTTAGTTTTTTAACTTTTTTTTTTTTTAATTAAATTATAAGTCCTAGCCTCTGTTTAATTATCAGACTGAGCTAATGCTTAAAACTTGAGGATCGAGGAATGGTTGAACAGTTATCCAGAGAGGCAATTAAATTTGAACAAACCTTATATTTATCAAATAGCCATCTGTTTAGTTTAATAAAAGCAGGTGCTTTCCTATTTTAGTTGTTGGATAGAAAGGATTGATTTAAATAGGCTTTTATTCAAATATTTTATTTGATGTGATTTTGGTTCAATAATTGTGGGACACAAAATACAAGAGTATTTTGGGGTTTTTTTAAGATGGAAATAATGGAAGTAAATGCACATTTTAGTGCAAGGCATGATGGGCACCACTGCTCGTACTCATAGCTGTTGGATCTCCTTTGCTCTCAGTGTTCTCGGGTTATATGTTTCAAACAACAACATTAATACTAATAATCAGGTCTTTGGTTAATCAGAATAGCAAAATTGAGGCAAGAAATACAACTTTGAAATGCTGTTGTTTACCTGCAAATAGAGGTTAATGGTGCAGTCGTTGGAGACCCATTCACAGAGTTTCCCTAAAATGAATATGGGAGTTTCCTCCACTCATGAAGGCACTATAGACTAGCTGTTGGGACTTGTCATTTCCTGTGGGATTCTGCAAACTCATGCAGTAGGGCCCGTAGGCCTGACACTTCTTATCTGATGTGCTACACTTCAGTTTTCATGGTTCATTTTTTGCCAATAAGAGAACAAATTAATATGAGCTGTCTTTTTTTTTTTTTTTTTAAGTGGGTACCTGCCTGTCAGAAACTGGACTGCACATAGTCACTAACTGGACAATCATCAGATAGTAACTTACAGTCATGAGTCACGCTGAAGGGAAATTTTAATTCTTAATTTTCCTTCTCGGTTTATAAACACTCATTACAATTTTAATTCTATGTTTTGTAATTAAACAAAAGATTTTTTACTTGCCTCAAATTCAGTTATAAGGCTTGATTTCTGAAACCCAGCTTCTAATTTTGCAGTACTATTTTTCAGGCACAAAAAACAGTTACATGTCTAACTATATGATTGTGCCTAAAGTCAGACAGTTCCAGGTAAACAGCTAACCATTTGAGTATTCAAAATGCCCCTGCAAAACTGAGGGCCTGGATAAGGCCTCTATTAAGGTTGTACCCAATACTGAATTCCTTACTCTGTTACTACCAATACCTCATGATGTCAAAGGTGGTTTTATCTGAGTGAAGACCCATATAAACTGTAAACCTATCTGTATTTTGCTAAGTATTTTTTCACTTAAATCACAGTCTAAAGCAGTAGGCATCTTTTTACTTGTGTAATTGACTGCTAAGTAACTGCAGTTTTGTTCTAGTCATGTTGGTTCTAGGATATTAGAGAGACAAGGTGGGTGAGATAATATCTTTCATTAGACCAATTTCTGGTGGTGAGAGAGAGAAGCTTTCAAGCTTACACTGAGCTCTTCTTCAGGTCCTAGAGAGTATCAGAGCTAAATAAAAGCTGGAACGGATTGTTTAGCATAAGTAGTTAAATGCATTTCAAGACTCCCAATTTTGCTCATGATGGGAATGCACCAATTGTTCTAGTTAACTAAATAAGTATTAACAATTATATAACTTCAAGATCTGTAGTTCTCCCTTGATAGTCCCTATACATCAATATTTTAGGTGATATCAGGGCTCTGATAACTGCAGAATTTGCAGTGTTCAAACAGCAACTATCACACAGTGAGAATACAGTGTACATATTTTCAATCTGAATTACTGTTTCAACTCAGCTAAAATCAAATTTTCATTTGATCTACAGGGTATATTTATTTCAATATGCTGGACCTATTGTAACTTAATTGAATAATAAATTACCCTCTTTTTTTTCAGTTTATTCTAATGTAGAATGATAAAATGCCAGCTGTATCCTGTTACTGCATCCTCCACAGGACTCAACTGTTCTTTTTTAATGAATAAGAATATATTAATGGGATTCCGTTAGCTTCAAACTACTACTGTCCTCTTAATACAAGTCAAAGCAAAGCAGCTCTAAAGTCTGACCCATTTGCTTTTCTGTGTTTAACCAATTCTCTCATTATTTATGTCAATATTGGGGCAAGGACTGTCTTTTTGTTTTGTGTTTGTACAGCACCTGGCACAGTAGGGTCTTCATCCATGACTCGGGCTCCTAGTTCTACCACATTATAAATATACATTATTATTTGCCCTGATATGTTTTTCTATAAATGGGCCTTACACCTTGTGTAATCATGTACACCTGTGAAAAGTGGGTTTAAAACACTAATTATGTCCTTGTAGCATACTGAACTCACTTTTGCACAGGTGAACATGATTACACAAGGTGTGTGGTATTAGACGATCAGGCTC
Source organism: Emydura macquarii macquarii (assembly GCF_026122565.2). Lineage (NCBI taxonomy): Eukaryota > Metazoa > Chordata > Testudines > Chelidae > Emydura > Emydura macquarii. The sequence goes on from NW_027132962.1 coordinate 1,854,658, forward strand.
CATATACTGTTTATGTATTTTGATACAATAGCTTTCTGCTTATACCCATTTTATATCAATGCAACTACCCTGATTTCAGAGGAGCTACTCCCATTTTGCATTGGTGCAAATGAGACCAGAATCAGAGACCAGAATCAGTTGTCTCTGAATTTATGGGATATTTTCTTAGGACATATTTCGAATGTGATCATTAGTGTGGAATCTGAGCACAGTGAGGAACAATTTGCTGTAGGGCATTATCTTCAGAAACATTCCTCATTTTTTTTTTAAATATGTTTACCAGTTAGAAAACAAAAGAGACTGAATATCAGGAGAGAAAACAAAGATGCAGAGCTTAAGCAGAGACCTCGTACTTATTTGTTCTCTTCTATAAAACAATTTTAACATCCCAATGAACAGAACAATATTTTGGGAAAAGAGGGGTAGAAATTGTTTGGTTTTATGCTATGTGGTCTCAACATACCAAGCATGTAATAGCTTTACAAAACACATCTCATTTTTACTACTCTTTCTTTAAATACAAAGACAGTGCTAGTTACCAGCTGACCTCTCTCCCCCCCCTTTTTTTTGCATGAGAAAGTAACATATCAAAATCTATCACCAAAATATAATCATTCCTCTTCTGTATACTCCTCATCATTTCATTACATCTTAAATCTGACAGTTCTTAAACAGATCATTAAAGGCATGATTCTAAGCCCACTGAAGTCAGCTGGAGTCTTTCCACTGACCTCAAAGGGGTACGGAACAGACCCATATTTGTGTGCTTTGCCAGTGTAGGCTACACAGTGATAGTTCCATATATCTGTGTATAGTTGAAGTCATAGCTAAGACCATCTCACTTTTCAAAGTGGTTACATAAATAAACTTTATTCTGATTTTTCTACTAAGCCTTTCAGTGAAGAGATTACTTAATGTCATCTTTGAACTTACTTGTCTTGTTAGCCCCTGTCCTGAAATCCATGTCTATGCTTCTCTGAACAACAGCACAACACAGGAAAATGCCCGGAGCAGTAAAAAGTGCAATTTTGCACCAAAACCCCCCCAAAACAAAACACGTACGTTCGTCAAGGCTACCGGCAGCTGAACTGATTTGTCACCGATACAGATTTATGTAATGTTTATTTTCTTTCTATGTAACTCAGAGCTTCTGGGCGTTCCTATTGTTAAACTAAATGGGAGGGGATGTAAGATCTCTCTCTCTCTCTCTCTTTCTCTCTCTTTTATTTAAGTGGCCAGCACCAGTTTATTTTTAAAGCAATAACCACTTTTTTAGGCTTCCTTAAAAACCTATAATATGTACAATCTGATAAATTAAAGTAGTTTGCATGCCTACCAAATTTTCCCTTTAACATTTTCAACTACTTTGTGTTTCTGTGGCTCAGTCCTGGAAGGTGCTAAGTACCCTTAGCTCACTTTGACTTCAGCAGGAATCAAGAGTACTCAGAAACTTGCAGGATCAATTCCTTGCTCATCTGGACTTGGGCAAGTCACTTAGACCATGTCTATATGTAGAGTGCTGCAGCAGCACAGCTGAACCGATGCAGCTGCGCCACTGCAGCGCATCTGGTGAAGACTCTCTGTGCCGATGGGAGGAAGCTCTCCTGTTGGCATAAAAAAAACCCACCTCTACCACTGGCAGAAGCTATGTTGGTAGGAAAAGCTCTCCTAGCATTGTGCACACAACATTTATGTCAGTGTAACTTATGTCATGCAGGGCGTGTTTTATTCACACCCCTGAGAGACATAAGTTATGCCAACATAGGCTGTAGTGTAGTCACAGCCTTAGTCTCTCATAGACTCAGGGACCTTAAGGTCAGAAGGGACCGATTTGATCATCTAGTCTGACCTACTGCACAACACAGACCACAGAACCTCACCCACCCATTCCTTTAATAAACCTCCAACTCATGACTGAGTTATTGAAGTCCTCAAATCATGGTTTAAAGACTTCAAGGTATAGAGAATCCACCAGCAAGTGACCCGTGCCCCATGCTGCAGAGGAAGGCAATGTAAATGTGGATGATAATAATTCCCTACTTCATGAGGAACTGTGAGGAAAAATACCTTGAAGATCATTAGCCCCTCAGGTAATCAGAGCTGTATGAGTACCTAAGATAGATAGCATCACAGAGAACCATCAGAACTCTCTGGGAGTGTTCCGCGTGGTTTTATTTGCTCATCTTCAAAACAATAACAAATTTCACTTCAAGGTATGATTGCATATGAACCACAAAACTGAAAACAAAATCTAGTCCAAACTGCTATACTTACATGAAAAATGACAGGGCTTGCCTGGTTTGGGAGTGAAGCTATCAGTCAATCCAAGTTTGCCAGAAATATTCTTTAATTTTTCAACTAAACCTATCTGAGTTTCAAATTTGTAATGAAATCTGAAACTGGGTGAATTATGCATGACCCCATCTCCTGGTGCTAATGTTTTCCAGACCTCTAATGTCAATCGGTTTAAAAACAGACTTGTTTTAGAAAGCCTTTTTAAAACTTATATGCTTTACTGACACCTTAAATCTGTTTTAATATCATTGTCCTCTTTTGACCCAGAATATTCAAGTTCCCCAAGTAATACACTGTTATAAGAGACATGCCATTTACTATTGAGAGATGCTGGGAGGGATGTTTTGGGGTGTGTGCAGAAACTGCAAGTCTCCCATTGAATATTAAGTGTTAATAATAAATTTTAATATGTAATTATTAATTAACATTTAATTAATATTAAAATTATTTTATTAATACATATTAATACAAGAATTCTTGCAAATAACTCAAACATTCTCACAAGTTGTTTCTAGTTTGCAACAGACAAACAGTACAATAAACTTCCTAATAATCACGTACAGTGTCTCAGAACTGTTACTCAAAGATGAAAGGTAGAGCATATACTCAGCTTTTTTGTGAATAGTTCCCATTGACTTTAGTGGGATTTGTGAGTGCTCACAACTTCTGAAGAGTGGGCCACTTTTATTTGGATACCTATCATCGCTTGGCAATTAATACATAAGAATTAAATATTCAGGACCTAATTTTAAAAAAAAGTCCTCTCTAATTTGTGGTATGTGCAATTTTGCTCTCCCAACACACAACAGATGTAATTTTGGGAACAGAATAATTTAAGAGTGAAATAAAATTTAGACAACTACCTGAATTGTGGGCACAAACACCATTTGTATCTTTATAGGAGACACTTCACTGTAGTCTATTTAAGCTTTCATATATTAGTGCTCAGAAAATTGTGCAATTGATGTCCAGTGAAAAAGTAGAGAATAAATGGAGTCCCCTTTAAAAATCTCTCTCTCAAGCTTTTATGAAGTCACCAGGACCTCTCTGTGTAACTCTGCGTGAGTCTAATTCGTATCAGCGTTTTGCCCTGATACTGGAAATGCCATTATAACAATCCCAGAAGTGAACTCCTACATATCTGTTCTGATAAACTGTTTTTCAAATAAAAAAAACAAACATTCAAAGGCTGAAATAAGGTAATCAAAAGCAGAAAATGAAAGTTCAGGGCCCGCAATAGTTATTGATTCCTTGGCAGACTCCCTTTAATCATCTGGTAGCCACCCAAACTAAAATAGCTATTGAACATTTAGCAGTCCCTAATATTTTGCAGCCCTACCTGTCTTTTCTATGTGACAGACCAAACTTATAAAAGAAAACCACTTATCTCACCCCCAAATTAAATAGCTTTTATTATAGCTTTTTAGATAACGCTCCAGAAACAAATAGAATTTTTAATGAAAACATTATACTCAAAGAATTTTACACAAAGCTGCACATCCCGGGATGACATAATGAGCAACAGTGATCAAAGATTAAATTGGATATTTGGCTAAGAAAACGAATGATAAAGAGCAGGATACAATGTAGAGTAATAGGGGACAGAAAATAATAAAGGAACAGGAATACAATAAATAACTAAAATTATAGTCTTTATAGACATAGGAGGACTAAGATCTGTAAAGGCTGAATAGATTAAAAGTACTTCAAAGTACCAGTAGGTAAATAAAGGTGAGACAATGAAATATGAATAGATATGAAAAGAAGACTATCCAAGACAAATATTTACGCATTACAGAGATTATGCCAAGACTGAATTTGGTCTCCAAACACAAGCAGCTCCCACTGAAGCCCACTTACATCAGGTCTGAATTTGGCATGAGAAGTCAATGGCATGAGGTACACTATGAGTCCTTAAGAGAAGTAAAAAAAAACACAAGAGTATTCATTCTCTCTCTAATGCACTAAACTGTCAAAAAGGTATACATTTCTAACCTTTTAAATCACATTAGCCCATCGTTTTTCCATCATTCTGTTAGGTGTGACAGAAACAACCAACTTTCAGGTGCCCATCAAGGAGCCCTGCGTCTAAATTCAATTGTTCTGAAGGCTGACAATATTCAGAAATGGAAAGTGTGGCCACGGTTTATGAGATAATTAAATGTTTGCATCAGTAATCTCCTGCAAGCAGCTAGAAGCAACAAACCGAATGAACTAATTATGCATTTTAAATAAATAAACTGGCTCATTTTATACCAATAACAATTTAGCTATGACCTCAGTCAGCTAAGCAATAAGTAATCAGAAGCTGAACAGCTAATGAATACAGCATGTCTTTAGGGGAAACGCTGCATATTCTTACTTTTTGCTTATAGTTCTGAGGTATTATAATAAAACCTGCCTAGTTTTTTAGAAGGAATAAATTAGTTTATGTCCAAGGGTGCTTATTTGTTGCGATAATCCAACTTTGTTTTTCAATCACTGAAATACAGACACTGTAGAAATGATTGCAAATCTTCTTTTAAAAGTCCATAGTGGTGCTGGGGAGCATTTTTAAAATTTGTTTTATCATAAAACAATCTGGGAGTCATTTTTCTATAGAAAGCTCTGTATCAGTTGTAAAACAGAAGTTGTTCATTCCCTCCCCCCCAGTCAAACAATTTAACCCACCGTTACTTTGCTATAACACACTCATAGACTTTAAAGTCAGAATGCACCATCATGATAATCTAATCTGACCTCCTGCACATTGCAGGCCACAGAACCTCACCCCACACTCCTGCAATAGACCCCTAACCTCTGGCTGAGTTACTGAATTCTTCAAATCCTTGTTTAAAGACTCCAAGTTACAGAGAATTCACCACTGACACTAGTTTAAACCTGCAAGTGACCCATGCCCCATGCTGCAGAAGAAGGTGAAAATCCCCCAGGTCTCTGCCAATCTGACCTGGGGGAAAAGTCCTTCACAACTCCAAATATGGCGACCGGTTGGACTCTGTGCACATGGGCAAGAACCACCAGGCAGATACCTGGGAAAGAATTCTCTGTAGTAATTCAGAGCCCTCCCTAGCTTGTGCCCCATCACTGGCTGTTAGGGAGTTTTGCTATGGGCAGTCGCAGATTGGCCACATGCCATTGTATGAAGATGCATCATACCATCCCCCTCCATAAAATTATCAATCTTAGTCTTGAAGTCAGTTTGGTTTTTTGCTCCCTTTGGAAGGCTGTTCCAGAACATCACTCCTCTGATGGTTAGAAACCTTCATCTAATTTTGGGCCAAAACTTGTTGATAGCCAGTTTATATCCATTTGTTCTTCTGTCCACAGCGGCATTTAACTTAAATAACTCCTCTCCCTCTGTGGTATTTATCCCTCTGATGTATTTATGGAGAACAATCATATCTCCCCTCAGTCTTCTTTTGATTAGGATAAACAAATCCAAGCTCTTTGAGTCTCCTCTCATAAGGTAGGTTTTCCATTCCTCAGATCATCCTAGTAGCCCTTCACTGCACCTGTTCCAGTTTGAACTCATTTTTCTTAAACATGGAAGACCAGAATTGCACATAGAATTCCAGATGAGATCTCACCAGTGTCTTGTATAATAGTACTAACACTTGCCTGTCTCTATTGAAAATACTTTGCCTGATGCATCATAGAACTGCATTAGTCTTTTTCATGGCCGCATCACATTGATTGCTCATGTTCATCCTCTGATCAACCAATACACCCAGGACTTTCTCCTCCTCTGTCGCTTCCAACTGATAAGTCCCTGATAGCAAAAATTCTTATTGTTAATCCCTATATGCATGATCTTGCACTTTGCACTATTAAATTTCATCCTATTTCTATTACTCCAGTTTACAAGATCATCCAGATCTTCTTATATGATATTCTGGTCCTCTTCTATATTGACTATACTTCCCAACTTTGCGTCATCCGCAAATTTTATTAGCACACTCCCACTTTTTGTGCCAAGGTCAGCGATAAAAAATGTTAGATAAAATTGGTCCCAACACCAATTCCTTAGGAACTCCACTAGTAACCTCCCTCCAGTCTGACAGTTCATCTTTCAGTGTGACCAGATGTGGTCTTCCTTTTAACCAGTTTTTTATCCACCTTTCAATTCTCATATTAATTCCCATCTTCTCCAATATAACTAATAATTTCCCATGTGAAACTGTATCAAGTGCCTTACTGAAATCCAGGTAGATTGGATCTACTGCATTTCCTTTGTTTAAAAAATCAGTTATCCTCCTGGGGTTCTGAATTCTGGGTATCTCAATTGACACTTCCCCCTCTTCTTACAGGACCACCCACACTTCTCTTCTTCCTTGCTCTCCCTCTTTCAGTTACAGCCTGCTGTGCCCTTTCTTCATTTTCCAACTGAGCAAACCTGTTCTTGAGCTATATTTCTCCTTCACTAGCTGATTTTTTTCTCTGCCTGATTCTTGTAGCTACATGCCCCACTGACTACTTTCCTCACCCAACAGTCTCCCCTTTGAGTTCCTCAGTCCAGCTTGCATCTGCAAGTCTTGACCAAGGGCTCTGGAACCATTGTAAAAAAAGGCGACATGTATATGTGGCTGGGGGAAGGACAATTGAAAGGTTCTATGGGGACACCTGACTGCCCCACCTCTTGCTTTTGCTCCATCATTTGCTCTAACCCCCTTGGAAACTCAACCATAGTTTCCACCTGCATCTCCAAGCCTTGGATCTTCTCTTCTATCAGCTCTATCAGGCGGCACGTCCCACAAACAAAGCTCTCTTCAGGTACCTGTTCTAGGATCATGTACATCCTGCAGCGTCCGTATCCGGTCATCCTCATTGTTTCTTCCACTGCTTGGGTAATGACCACTGCTGCCACTGTACCTGTAAGAGCCTTCCCACCGAAACTCCTGTCAAGGAACAAGAAAAACCAATCAAAAACCCAAACAACCACACACACTCCTTCCCCCAAACTCCCTTTCAAACTCCCATTTACAGCTGCTTTTTCTGGCACCTGTGCAGCGCTGGCTGACTGTTTAGCTGCCTTTATAGGCCTCCTAACAAGGGAAGCCCTGACCCCTATTCAGGGCTGTGCTTCTATCACCCTTTCTATTATGGCCACAAGGCTTGAGTGTAAAATAAACTTTAAATTGGATCTGGTAATGATTTGGGAGCCAGCAGATTGCACAGAACACCACTGCGATGTGTTTTCTGAAGCTGATTAAAATAAGCCAAATGTTTTTTACAGTACATTTTGGAAAAATGAAAAACAAAATGTTTGGGTTTTCAAAAAGCATTTTTAGTTATTAAAAAAGTTGGTGTTCAATAAAAATATTTTTATTTTCAAAATCTGAAAAGTGAAATTTTATACTGAATTGTTTTTTTTAGGTGTTTCACTGTTGTGGAGCCGGAGTGTTTTTCATTTTGCTTTGTTTTGTTTGAAATTGCTTCTCAGTTAACAGATTGTGATTGTGAGACTGTTTTCCCATCCTATGAAAATGTGTGACATTAACATTTTTCCCATCCCAAACTGGGATTAAATAGTCAAAATCTCAAACATTTTCTTTGATTTTGAGAATCTCAAAGTATTTTCAGTTTGGGTCAATCAATGTGTTGTTTCAATGTTTCCATTTTTTCTCTTAACATTTACTATAATTGGCTTAAATTTGTAAATAAAATGTCATTTAAAAAAAACCCAACTTCCCAAAAAGTGTCGAAATGGGACATTTGGAGGATTTCAAAAGTGGGAAATGATGATCATGAAACAGCAAAAGCAATGAGATAACAGCTGTTAAGCGATAAGGTGCCAGTAGATGTCATTCAGGAATATACAATACCGTCCTGGATTTTGTAGGACTGTAAATGCACTGTGCACTGTAAATGGCTTCCTCTGGCAGCAATTTCCATCAGCTCCTTACAGAAGCTTCAAGTTTCTTCAGGAGTGCACTGTGCATAAGAAATAAAAAAAACATTACAAGGGTATTTATTCAGCTCCCTGAAGAGGTGAATTTCATGTGACATTTCAACTCTCTAGAAGATTTTTCTGAGAATAACTGTTGTCCTGAATGATAATTTAAGTCATGGGTTCTATAGTTACTCCTTTAAGAACCTTTCCCGAATCCCTACTGAAAACTGGGTTCTGAACCTTAAATCTCAACCGCATTTTGATAGGCCAGTTTATCTTTCAGTTCACTCAGTGAAAGGTGCCTTTATTTGACTATTTGGATTTGTGTTTGAAGATATACCTCCATAGAGTATATGTGCCATGGCTTTAAAAATCATGTCCCATAGTCCTATCAATTGTTACAAAGTCTTCATGGGTTAATCTTATTCAGCATTTTATGCTGGTACAATAGCTTTCAAAGAGGTATCAGATAAAAAAGCATCCATATTTTTTATTCTGCAAATCTCCACTGTTATCCGATTCTATTTGCTTTTTTAAAAGCATAACACAGAATGTTCCTTTAGGTCCTTTCATCTCCATTCAATGATAAAAATTAGATCATGAGTTAGTTATCATAGCCTAGAGCAAAGATCTCTTCTTTAGTTTTCTTAATTACTCTGTCTAGTCATTCAAAGCCAACTTGTGGTATTTGGCTCCTGGCCCAAGGAAGGGGCAGACTCAGAGCATAGCTGAACTATATCATGGCCCGACTTCTTCCCTTTTTTTTCTCCCTCAGGGTTATCCTGTGCTCCCAGGATGCACTGAGGGAGCAACCTCCCAAGCACAGGAATAGAAGTTGTTACAGGCCCTGGGGTGGGCCATGTAAGGACACAAGGGGAGGGCCCTGAGTGAGGAACTACATAGCCATTAAGGTGGTGCAATGGGGAGGGACTGAGTGGGAAAAACTGCAACTCAAAATCATGATGGGGGAAGTTTTGCAACAGCTGCATGTCCACAATTGCAACTCATAAGCTAAAATACCAGCCATAACCCCTCCATACAAACTGTGTGGGCATTTAAAGTCCACCGACCTATCCCACATCTTCCCATAACATTCCCTCCACACCAATATTCAGAACCAACTCATACAATGTCTTCCCAGTGCACAGAAGCGTATATGTTCTTCCTGTGCAAATAATATAACTGCCTGCTCCCCCCTGCAGAGGTACCATGGGGAATCATTGGTGTAGAGGATCTTTTGTAAGCTTTCACCAATAGAGCTGTGATTCTGGAAAGCATACCTAGTCAGGAGGGCACTTCAGCACGTGCTTACGTCCACAAAGCCAATCTCTCCTGAATAGGAATGAACTTAAGCAAGTGCTTTCTTGAATAGTGGCACAGGTTAAGTTCACTTGCCAACACTATATGAAAGAATGGAGAATTAGCTGTTTTGTTAAAAAAAATTAAGGATAAATGTAAATGGGACCCAGCCTTTTTACAAAAAAAAAAAAAAAAAAAAAGGTTGTGTTCTTAGTGAACAGATATATGGCCTGCAGCAAATATTCTCAGAAGAGATTCAATTTAAAACCAGTGACTCACCCTTCATTATTAGAAAAAAAGAGTTACTGAAAAAACATTAATTATAACCTGGCAACACAGGGTACAACCTGGATGTCTGTCAAGGAATGTACAGAAGTTTGTCCTGAAAGGTGATTTGTTCATCATTGATAGTTTCTTCAAGGTACTTGAATACATTACTCTAAAACTGCTCTTTCATTTTGCTGGCAGATAAAAAATGAATGAACCCAGGGGCAGTTCTAAAAATATTCCAAGCACAATCTTCCTCTTTCACAGTGTTTAAATAATATAAGCTACAGTTACATTCAAATGTGTGAGGGGTTTCATTATTATATTATTATTATTATTAGAGGTACTATTTATTTACTTATACCAATTGGGTGAATTCCCAACTTGATATTTCAGCAAAAAGAAAAAAAAAATTCCTCCAGGTTTTAAAGCATGACTGGTCGCTTCCCGCCTCCCCTCCCCTTCCCCCCCCTTTTTCTTCACTTATTAAAAAAGTGAGAACTAGAGTCCACTATTTACCAATATTGATCTAGTTCCCTTTAATTAAAAATGGTCTCTTTTTATATGGGAGAGGAGGAAGGGTGTTCTTGTGGGTCAGACACTGGCCTGGGACTCAGAAAACACTAAGGGGAAATAGCTGGAGGAAAAAGACCAGACAGAACAAGCATATTATGGCAGGAAAGATACAAAATTATAGCAACTCAGCTGGGGGGAAACTAGACAACGAGAAAGAGTAAAGAAAGGATGCACCAGGATATGAATGTGTTGTATTGCACTATATCAATTGCCCTCATTTTAATTTTGAAATCTGATAGCTGTGTATGTACTCCAGGCTCCCCATAACCCTTTGCTTCCTCTCCTACCACTATATTGGGCCCACTGCAGTTCATTTCTCTTCTGGCCCTTAATCTTTGAATTTACCCCTCTTTAACTTTTGCATTTCTTGTTTTTTCCATTTTACAAATTTGCAACCTTAAAACTACATTAACATGTTTTATTTGATTATTCAATGTTGCCCATCTCTCAAGCAGTAGCAGATGTCCAGGGCCTCTCAGGTCAGCTCCCAATAGAGGAGAAATCCGTGATGGTGTTGTGGAGTCTGGGTGTATGCTAAGTGTAATATGTTTTATTTACATGTATACACTAATCCTGGAACAGAGGTTGTCAGACAGCATGGAGGCAACCCCTTCTTTCAGGAATCTGAACCCAATGCCTGGTTCAAAGAGACTAATCCTGTCTCAATAATATCCAAAAAGGCACACAGCAAATTCTCCTATTGCTTGAACAACTCTCTCAACAGAAACTTGACATAACCTACTTTGCACCAGTATCAAGCATGTCTACTAAAGAATGAACATTTATTTGCATGCTAAGAGAAAAAAAAGTAGAAGACTATGTACAACAGCATCACCTATTGACATCTGTCAAAACAATAATTTACAAAAGAGACCTAAAGATTGAATGGAGAAGAACACTGATCAGATTCAGATTGTATATACAATGACAAAGATAGCAAAGACGCTGAAGGATAGATTAAAAAGCACATGAACACGAGAAGTAAGCTGAAATCAATAAAATGAGATTCAAAGAGCATAAATTTCAAAAAGAGGTTAACAGAATGAGGAAAAAACAAATACTAATGTACTGAACAGGCTAGTGAAAGCTGGTAATGATCCTGATCACTCAAAAATGAGTCTACAGATGAACTTTTTAAGGAAAGGCCCTATTGTAAGAACTGCCAAACTCCCATTTTACCAGGAGTTGATGATGCTCAAAAACTTGAAAGATCAGGCCTCCATTTAGAACTCCATTACAGTTCTGGAATAAAATGATTGTTGTGATATCAGCTTCCTGCTACCTTTTTCTACGTCAGTTTCTGAAGCTGACAAACAAGGAAGACAGAAAAATGAGAAATGGTGGTGGGGTGAGAGATATTTATTTTTGTGATTTTCTGCTGAAATAGTTCGACTGGTACAACTCCTAATGTGGATGCACTTATACTGGTTTAAGGCACCTTTATACCAGCATAGTTTATTCCCCTTTCTATTCTGGGAGCAAGCTAGATAAGTATGACACCTTTGCACCCATGTAACTGCTTCCACACTGTGTGTTGCGCCCCTTTAACTGTAGTCAAAGACTCAAGCAAACCTGGCAGTTGAGCTTGTATAATTAGATTACGCTTTACAATATATGTGTTCTTTGCCTTTATTATCCATTTTGGTAGTGGAATATGGTGTAATTCCAGTTATCTAAATTCCCTTTATCTGAAAATCCTAATTATCTGAATCCACAGTGTTCCCCCTGATGTAGCCCTATGTTAATTAATAGCACTTCCACTTATCCAAACACCTAGTTATCCAAAAGCTTCTGATATCCCCAGTCCATTTGGCTAAAGAGAAGTGGACTGCATTGCATCACAAAACAAGGGACAATTATGTTAGCACTTGAATGCAAAACTTTTGCCAAATGAAGAAAGTGGGATTGGGGGAGTGGTTACCACTGCAGATGCTCTGCCTGAAGGCCCCTTTCATTACCTTAAGGTGAGGACAGAGGTGCAGAAAGACAGATTGAAAGTTCTATGCAGTTCCTGTTCTGGTTGGTTCTTGGCTCCTGGGCTCGGCAGTCTATTCTGTCCTCCAATCTACATGTACAAAAAAGTATTTGATTATTTTACCAAAATGAGAAAAGAAATGGAACTCTTATGATCTGAGTTTGATGGCGTTATCTGTATTCTCACATCAGTTACAGCATCAAATCCAGAACCCCTCCACTCTATTTACCTAGTACTTACTCAAACAATCTCTCAATGAAATCAAACTAGAGTCGCCTTAATTAAAAAAAACCAGAGATTTAAGGATGTGACTCTCAAATAACTCATTACAAATGTGAGGAGCTATTTAAACATGAAGATTCATATTATGCAATATAGTGTAATTGAAGTGGACAACTAATTTTTATAAACCCCATTTTTTCTTGTGTGTGTGTGAATAATGTAACAAAAACGTTGCCACCTTGTATGAATATTTTTATTCCAAGTCCATTGTCGTTTTAGACATCGGTTGTTAGATGTGCTCGAACTGATGAGATGTAGAGGGCACTGTTGCACTTACTAATCTTAGACTGTCTGACTTGAGGGCTGAAATCAGCTATTATCTGTTTATTTTGGCTTGTGGCTCATATATTGGATATTTATTATCATTTGCCAGAAAACAAGAATTTTTTTTTTTAAATCATAACTGGCTTTCAATCTCACAAGTGTAAAGATGTGCTAAAGGCAGTTTCATGAATGTGGTTTATATTTTATAGGCTCTTTGCTGACACATTGATTTCACTCTTGGATAACACTGTTAAATTTTAAGCATGATGTACTGGGAGTTATGATACCAACTCTTGCTGCTAAAGGTGAGCTGGCAAGGGGAATTTTTGTTCCACTTTTTATCCTGAAGTACAAAGAATAAAGTTCAGGGTTTTGTGTTCCTCTGCTGGAGTTGATAGTATTACTCAGAACTTAATCAGCACAGCGAACAGTTGCGTGGTAAACCTGGCAGCCTCTAGGGAAATTAGTGAAAGCCAGAGGTGATTTTCAATTATTTTCTTTTAATAGATTTGCTATTTTGGGGCTAAGTTTTCAAAGGAGCCTAATTCCAGCCTCAGCTGTGTGTGAGCAAGTTTTCAACCCCAGCTCTCCATCCACCCTCCATATAGATTAGTGATGGGAAGAGGGCAGTTTGTGAGGAGGTAGGTTATCTGTTTCCACCAGCAAAGAGGTCCCCTGAGCAGGGGGAATTCTCCAGTATCCATTTCTACCTATAATGATTTGGTTTTGTTGTTGTTTTTTCATTTTTTATCCCAGCTCCTGAAGAGAACCACTATCTGAGAACTTCAACTTTCCTGAAAAAAAAAAAAAAAAAAAAAGCCTAGATCCTCAAAAGATATTGATTTCAAGTTCACATGATTGTGGGGAAAAAACTTGAAAGTGTGTCCCCAGAGTATCTTAAAGTTTCAAAAATTTAAAAGTAAATAAAAGAATCCCAACTGTTCACAAAACAATAATTTGATGATTTTTAGACCAATCTCATGATTTTTGAATGGTTGGGGCTGCAAATACTGAGAATCCAACCCATATTTTACTAACGACTCTTTAAAAAAAAATTTAAAAAACTAAGAAAAGATTCAGTTCCTTTTTAATGTGAATGTGGTGTTAACGCTTCATTCACGTAATTATTGTTATTTCCCAAATTTCTTTTAGCATTTCCACTGCTTGAGGATTAAGAAATTATGGGAATGAAAGTGTGGGAAGAAAGTCCAAAAAAAGTCATATTATAAAGTTAACACCTTTGGAATTGGTTAAAAAAACATGCTAGGAAAATACTTTCTTGCTTCCCTTTCCTCTGATAGATAAATATGAGCCAAAATGCAGAACTGTGGTAATGTCAAAAAGCAGTTCAGAACATTCGTCATCAAATTATTCTGATGAACATTTTCCAACCAGTTCAAAGGACAACACAGCACAGACAAAAGACCATAGCTGAAGATAGTCTGTGAAAAGAAAAACAAAGTCACACCTTCTATATCTTGCTTATTTGCATGGTATCTGAGACCAAGCCTGGACAGTTTCACTCCAAAAGGAAATTCTGAAAGATTTATGAGCAAAATGAAAAACCTGGGATTACAATGGAACACTGTTAGTAACTTTACTCATCAGCCTGATTCTCTACTGCCTTGCGCTTTCTGTAGTCATATACACCTATGGAAAGTGGGCGCAAAATGAGTGAGTGAAAAATTTTGGTTTGGTCATCTTCAACATTCACTTTGCACAAGTGTAAGTTACTACAACAAGCTGTGAGGTATTGGAAAATGAAGTTTGGCATTCTCTACTGCCCATGATTCAAAGATCTTTGATTTGCCTTTCTTGCTATCTAAAAATCACACTCCTACATTAAAATCATCTTCCCTGTTTTATGTGGGTCTTAAAAATACCACACACCCACTAGAAACAGATGGATCTGGATCTAGGAGAACTATTTTCTTTCACCTTTGTTGGTACATTGCTATACAATTACAGCATTTCCTCACCTGATCCCCACACTCTAGTCTCTGACCTGTGCTCACCTAATGGGGACACAAACATTTCCATTAACATGAAACATGGAAACAACAAACAAAAAACATAGATGCAAGCTTCCACTGTTAAAAAAATTACATACATGGAACCCAGTTACATGAGAGACCACATCTCTTCCTGGGTGATACCTCTTCACTGTCATAATCAGAAGCTCCTGAGCTAACAGCAGTTTAAAAGAGTAATAGTGGCAGAGGATCTTCCATATAGGTCCATAACTCGTAAACACTCCTTCCCCTCCCCTCCAACCATCTTGTCTAATCCAGAACACATTGGTTTTTCTTGGCATTCTGCAAGGCAGCTTGATTCAGCAGAGTAGGCCCTGGATGTATGTAGGGTGACCAGATGTTCCAGTTTTACAGGGACAGTCCCAATATTCAGGGCTTTTTCTTATATAGGCACCTATTACCTCCCATCCCCTTCCCAATTTTTCATACTTGCTGTCTAGTCCCCCTAGATGTATGAGCCTTAGGAGACCTCTGGTTCGGTCACTGACCTGCGGTATGACTGTAAGTAAGTCATTCCGCTTGTCTGTGCTCTTCTTTCGCTTTCCGATCCTTTGTTTGTCTACTTAGTTGTAAGCTCGTTTCTTGTAAAAATCTCTTTACTAGTGTACTTACAGGGCCTTGCACATCAGATCTTGATCTCATTTGAATCTTTGAGGTGCTGCTGAAATATAAATAACAAGAAAGAGCCATTTAGCTTTGCAGGGATTGGGGAATGGTTGGATTGCTGTAGGTTTTATTCATTATTTTTTCGGCCCCCAAAACTATTCAGGGACCTGTGCAGGGTGCAATAGATGGGGAGGGAATCACTTTGAAGGCTGATTCAATCTAAAGGGGCTGATATATTGCAGCAACTTTCTCCATTTTGGATTTGTATATTTTTGATCTGGTGTATTTTAAATGTTATGAAAAGCACCGGACGCTAAGGAAAAGCACTTTAAAGCAAATAGTTAAATAATATGGGCCTGTGCTAAGCAGAAGCATATTTTGGGGCTTGGTAGATCAGTCTCCCACTTGGAGGCAATGTGGAATCCAGTATTTTCTTAGGGTAGTTTATGTACAAAGTGTACACAGGTCCCATTTCCTTGGAGAGCAGTGGTAAACTGCATGTAAGCAGTATTCTAGAAACCTCATAAGGTCCCATTGCCCTTTTAGAGACTAAAACATAACTTTAATAGGTTACAGTCTTTCTCAACAGCAGTTTCTCATCCTGTAAGTCTTTCCTCAGAGTTTGCTGTTTTCAGTCAGAATCCAAATGATCATGAATTACCCCCCTCCACCAAGGTTGTTCCTCATGAAATGGATAACAGAGTGTTGTCCTTGCACACCCTGTTATAGTTCAGTAAACCTTTGAAATGCCGGGTGTTGTTCATTCTCTGGTGTGCTCGTGCTAAGTTGCCTTCTCCTCCCTATGTTAACTTGCTTTTCCTGTTTACTTCACCTGCAACTACAGCTCCTATTGGTTTGGCTCTCACTGATTAATTTATGTAGGACAGAGATAACTCTCTTCCTTTTGGTCTGGAAAATACCTATTTCTCCCTTTGTTTGAGTACAGACTTTAAAATATAATATCAATACACAGTTCCTCAGGAAGTGAGAGTACATATATTTCACAATGATATTAATGACCAGTGTGTTACTGACTTTCATTTGATACCTTACAAGATATTTTTTGGATAAATACTATTAAAGTAGTATGTTAGGTGTAGTGAGTTTGCCAGCCCTGTGAGGAAGTGCTGTTACAGAACCATGAATCCTTTGCCAGTCAGCACTGAGGGGTTCTTATGGTCTCAGTACCCATTTTCCTTCTTCAGCCCCTGCCCTTTATACCTGGGAAATTCCTAGTCCAAGCTTTTCCTTGGAATACATGGTCTGAAAAAAGTGGTGCCCATTACCCCTTTTTTTGTGTAGCTGCTCTGCAATGGTAAGAAACTCAGAGGTCTAATGTCCTTGGACAAAGGAGAGTGCTTTAACCCACATGCTGCTCTTCATGGCTTTCTGGATGCAGTTACCGCATGGCATTTTTAGCTTTTTCTATGGGGAGTTTCACCCTGGCTGTTTCAACATCCATGACCCTTACCCATACAAGCCATTTGCACCTTTCACCATACAAATAACACAGCTTTAAATATCACATCTCAGCTTACGGCTTTAAGAGATACATACAGTTAAAGTCTGATATTAATTTGATATATGCACTTGGTGCCGCTATTGACTTCATTGCTCTCCTTGGGCTGTGGCTCTTGTGCCACTGGGGTGGTCCAGGAAGCCCCAGTGAAGAAAGTGAATTCCTATAGTCTAACAGATATTTAACAGATGGAAAAAATAGTTAACAGAATTAAGATAACTCAGGTCACTGCAGAAGAGGCATGAAAGGGAAGAGTGCTGGTGGTCTCCAAGAGAGGAAGGCTACATTTATAAACCAATGGACAGGAAGGGATCCATGTTTGTTCTGCAGTTTTATTCTGATGCCATTGCAGTAACATTATTTTAATTTTTATGTTGAAGGTTCATAGTGTGCTGAATAATGGCCCGCCACACACATTCAGATGGGAATAAGTAAAGATTGAACATATACAGTATTGCTCCTAGCCATTCCTAGATGAGTTAATAACTCAGTGTGAAAAGAAAGGGTAATATTCCAGGCTAATAACCGGATACTTGTTGAAAGTGTCAGCCAACAACCAGCATGTCTTGCATCCATTATGATGAATTATTGTTTTAAGATGCCTTCTGGTTAAAATAATTTAAAAACAAAAAACCACAAACATTTAGCTGCTTTATTTACTTTAAAGTGGCAAACCATTTCCTCTTCTCTGCTGGAGTAGAGAGAATTAACAGCAGTAACAAATAGTTCTGACTCCTTAACAGTGTTTTCTTAAAGTGATGTTTTACCTGAGGCTTAGAGACTTTAGAAATTAGAATTTGAATACCCTTCTGGCACAGGGCATGATGATGGTTGGGGAATTTTACTCCCTCTCCATCTGTATCCACTTCTTGTCTTAAATTTAGATTGTAAGCTCTATGGGGTAGGGACTGTGTTTCTGTTCTGTCTTTGTACTGCACTTAGCACAAAGAGGTCATGGTTCATGCCTAGGGATCCTAGACACTACCAGAATAGAATAAATAAAAGAATAATAAAAGGAAGCGTTCAGGTGAAAGATGATCCTATAAGGGATTTGTAACAGCAAATTAGACAAGTCACACATTTTTAATTTGACAAGTACCGGCAATGTGCTCACTGTGGTACAAGATACAAAATGAAGACTATCCTTCCAGTTCAAAACTCCATACAGTGTGCTAAGATACAGAAGTGTTTGCTATAACATTTTGAGGGGAAATTAGGCAGTTGGAAGTGTTGACTGGGAATAAGAGAGTGGGGAAAAAATGTCCCAGTTTAGAGCATTGAATTGGTTGATCATTAGTTTACATTGGAAAAGATGAACCAATGAGTCACAGATGGTAGAATGGAAAATGGAGGTTTGTCCATTTAGGCAACAGACACTTGGCATGTAGGGAAAGGATGTATGGGAGACTGGTAATATTTTGTTAGAATAGCAATGAAACTTTTTTAAATAGTACTTCCAGGCTTTGCCTGTAACAACTTTAACTCAAATTCGGCTTACAGTAGAATGACTCAGCAGCAGCAGTATAAAATCATGTCAAACAAATTGAAGTCTGAGATCAGATTGATATAGGTTCTGGCATACTTGAAAGCATTTAGAGGCGCTATATTTTCTTATCAACAAGAACTAGAGTTAAGATTGCCAAACAGTTTCATTTATAACCATCATCTCACTCACGCACAGCTTTTCCAAAAAAACAGTTTGCCTTTGGGTCTGGAATCACTTATAGCTATGTAACCTCATAGACTTCTGTTCAGTTTTTCCTGATTTACACCAGAGCCCATGAGATCAAAATCAAACTATTAGGCTCTGCCTTGTCATGAAGATTCTGATTCTTTCCTACCTTTCATCTCATGTGGTTGTTACACCTATGCAATGAGCATTTTCCTACCAATATTTCTATACTTTCTTATTTTAAAGAAGGAAATTAAATTAAATGCAATTAAATATATATATATACACGATACTTATACACCCCCATTCCCTTCCCACACTTTTAATATAATTGAGCTATCGTTTAAATGCATATTCCAGAATATTTATGTCATCTTACAAAATGTGTTATCAAAGTGTTTGTGGAGAGGAATACAAAAATAATAACAAGGTGTACGGAAGGAGATTCATAGCAGATACTGAAAAACAGGGAGGGAAGGATGGTATAAACACATGGCCATGCTTCTCCTTGTTCCTCTGCACCAGCCAGTACAGCCAGCTAGGCACATTATGGGGACCGTGGACTTTCAAAAGTGTAGCAGTCCACTAGGCACCATGCATTGCATGTATCAGTATCAGTATCAGGCACAGTGTTTTGGGGATCTTTCACTGTGGAATGCACTTCTGGGCAACCTTCATAAAGCACGTAATTTTACAGCTCTGATTCGAGGCCGTCTTTTGCACAGAGAATGCATTTCTTGCAGAGTTTAGCATATACTGCTTCTGCATGGTAACAACCCCAATCCTACTTAAAGGGAGGATCAGCTTATATTAATTGGAAGAGGGAGCTCATTTTTCATCATAGGGGCCTCACTGTCCTTTCAGACCCTCTCACAAGTTGGACATAACATGATTCACTACAGAAGTGCACAGGAAAAAGGTATCTGATACTAGAGAGCTCTTCAACCTAGCAGACAAAGGCATAACAAGAATCAATAGCTGGAAGTTGAAGATAGAAAAGTTGCAACTGGAAATAAGGTGCACATTATTTTATAGTTAGGGTAATTAACCACTGGAACAGAGTACCATGGGACATGGTAACTTTTCCAATCATTTGGCCTTTAAATGAAGATTGGATGTCTTTCTAAAAGGTACACTGGAGCTCAGCTGTAATTTATTGAGTTCAATGCAGGGATAAATGGGTTAAATTCTACAGCCTGTGTTACGCAGGATGTCAGAGTAGATAATCACAGTGGTCATTTTGAGTCCTACCCTCTAAGAATCACCAGTTTTAACAGTATGTGATACTGGTCATCGGTCTTATTTTCCTGAAGGATTTCGTGTGTTATTAGCTATCTGGAAGAAATATTTCTCCTCTCTCGCTAACTTATTAAAGATAAAGAACAGTGTGCAGGGACTGCACCCTGTTATTGCCCCTGGGAGAATTACACCCCCCCCCCAAGGTAGTGGAGATGATGAGATCTTTGCCCTGCTACCCTTTAGCATCAGCCAACAGAGTTAACTAGGTGGAAGGGAGCATATGCTATAGAAGTGGCTCTCCACCTTTCCAAACTACTATACCCCTTTCAGGAATCTGATTTGTCTTGTGTGTACCTTCAAGTTTCACTTAGTTTAAAAACTACTTGCTTACAAAATCAGATACAAAAATATGAAAGTGTCACAGAACACTGTTTGAAAAACGACTTACTTTCTCATTTTTACCATATAATTATGAAATATCAATTGGAATATAAATATTGAACTTACGTTTCAGTGTATAGTACACAGAGAAGTATAAACAAGTCACTGTCTGTATCAAATTTTAGCTTGTACTGACTTCGCTAGTGCTTTTTATATACCCTGTTATAAAACTAGGCAAATATCTAGATGAATTGATGTATCCGCAGGAAGACCTCTGTGTACCCCCAGGGGTACTGGCTGAGAACCACTGTACTATAGCCTCCTAAAGAGTGGTTACTTCTTAGTTGCTGGGAAGGCCTGGTGAAGCATCATGCTCTGCAGAGGCAGTGCAGGTCTGCAGCACCTTCACTGCAGGTTTGTGCTGGAAGGCTGCATCCAGTCCTAAGGGAGAAGCCTGCCCTCTGGTATGTATTACAAGGTCTGCTATTGCAGTTCCTGATCGCTGTGGCATACATATTTGAGCGAACAGCCTTCATATAGTATTTTCCTCATGGGTGCTTCCTCATTAGTAACAGGTGCATCTTTCACAGCTGCAAAATGAGATACAATTGTTTTCGCCTTCTCTGAAGGCAGCTCAGGAAACACCTTGAAATAATCTTGAGTGCAAGTATATTCTGGCTGCTCTGAGCGTGCATGTCCCTTAGCATCTGCTCTAAGTCTCCATGTCCCTTATTATCTACATGGAAAAGCAATGTAAATATTCTCAAGATTAAACTTATCAGTAAAGTTGAGCTTCGTTGCAGCAACTAGTCTGGATATAAGGAAGGAAAGAAAAGGAGATATTGAGAGGAAAAGGGGGAGAGGAGCATGGAGGTCAGGGAGAGGGAGGAGGTAAGTGGAAGGACTTTGAAGGAAAAGGGGATAAGTGGTGATCAGAGCAAACAACCAATTCACAGAGGGTGCATCTACATGGCCATGAGTCTCCCTTCTGGGGTCAACAGACTCAGGCTCATTCTACTGGGCTAAAAATAGCTGGTAGATGGTGGCACTTTCCTAGGCTTTAGAGCAGTGGTTCTTAACCTTTCCAAACTACTGTACCCCTGAAGCCTGAGTCCCACCCCCACGGGGCTGAGGCATGTAACTTAGTTTCATGGCGCCCCTGTGGCTCCAGGCAATTGCCTTTCTTGCCACCCCCAATACCAGCTCTGCACTTGCGACCCCTCTAAAACCCCAGGTTAAGAAACACTGCTTTAGAGCCTAAGCTGCCATGTCTACATAGCTATTTTTAGAGTTGTAGCACAAGCCCAGTGAGCCCAAGTTTGTGGAACTGGGCTCAGAGGCTCACTGCCACAGGCTGCATAGACGTATCCAGACAGGAAACACTGTACACAGTCCAAACAGCAGCAAATAGCCTGATGACATTGTAAATATAGGGGCTGCTCTGTAATGGAGTGTGATGTGGTGCACTCACCTCTCATGAGTGCTTTCTGCCAGCTGGGTGCAAACCTGCACTCACTCATTCTCTCTCTGCTCACGCTGCCCCTTGTTGCTCTCGTCAGGTGGGCCTTCAGTAACTCAGTCCTCCAGCTAAATCATTCAGTTAATAGGTGAAAGAATGGTGAATGGTGAAAGAATGTTACCTCCCAGGGTAACAAGTCCAACAGGGCCTGTCCCTGCACCCTTGTTAATGTCTTTAACCCCGTCTCTGGGCTCAGTCCTCAGCCCCTTTTGGGCTAGCTTTATGTTGGTGCCTGCCCTGGTATAGAGCAGTGTCCCAGGGGCTCTCTCCCTGTGGACTCTCTGTCCTCAGCAGTTCTCGCGTGTTCTGTTTAAATTCTAGCCCTTTTCTCCAGGGCTAAAGTACTGAGTCTCATCCCCTTCTTGGGACTTAGGCCACTTCCCCAGCAGCCAGTTGGGGGGGGGGGGGGGGTGGCTAGGCCCACCAAGAGCTCCAGGTCCCAATCCAGGGACCCTATAAATAGCAGCCACATACTGCTTTCTTTAATAGTTGCTGCTGCTGCTGCATTCTCTGGGCTGCTTCCCACATAGCCCCTTCCTCTTCACCCTTACATCAGGGTTGAAGTTCTCAACTCCTCTTCTTCCTCATCTAGTGCCACCAGAACCCATCTTCTGGTTCTTCCTTGAGCTCTAGCAAGACACACCCTTCCTTACTCAACTGGTCCAGGCCAGGAACTAGCACAACCCCTGCAGCTCCTTTTAACTAGGCCTGCTGTGCTCTGATTGGCTGATTCACTGCAGCCTTTCTAGGCAGGACTGGAGGACCCACCTTCACAGTTCCTTTCCTGGGGTGGGGTGTGGTAGGATCACAAGGCCTCCAGCAGGGGGTCTCAAAGGGCCTGGTACACCCCATCACATGGAGGACACCGAATCCCTAAGATTCTGGCAGAATGCCAGGTGTATTGTGACCTGCAGGCAAGAGGAAAGGTTGCAAATACCCTAGGTACAAATGCTTAAGCCACTACACTTCAAAGCAAGCAATAGCTATTCTTATTCTGGGCACCTTGGGCAGTGCAATGCAGAGACAAGTCTATTCAGGCTTTATGTCTGGTTTGTTCTCTCCAGTCCAGTCTCTATTCAACAAACAGGGGCTTGAAGGTTTCCTGGCCAAGTTCAGTTAATGTCTCACATTGGAGCCCTCTGCAATTCCTCCCTGCCTAGCCTCTGCTGTTCCCCCATATGGCCGACACAGACCTGCTCATAGACCTGTCACAGCCTCTTCCACACATCTCTGTCCATAGTTCCTGGGAATGCTTCTCTGAAGCTCCTAGTTAGCCATATGCCATCCATATTCTCTTCTGCTCCTGGCTAGCTGTGTAGTCACTACTTTCCAAACAGAGCCCAGCCACTTCCTGGTTCAGGACCTTTCCCCTGACCTGGTCAGGAAGAAAGGGATGTGCAGTGAGGAGGGAGCAGTAGTCCCCCCTTAGCACATCCATCACAATATTACTGTTGTCCAGGGGATCCAGGAAATCATTTTAGGTAGGGAGAATCCTTTACACCAGAAGGTGGTTCTATCCCTGAGAGTCCCTGCTCTTCCTTGCTGAGCCAACGTTTCTGCGAAAAGGACCCCTGCTGTAACTGGAAGGGCATCCCTCACTCCAGACAAGGGAAGAGGATGGGAATCAATATACGAGTCATATATTGGGGCTCACCTCTTCCACCCCACTGCTTCTTCAGGTGCATCTGTATGGAGTGGAAACATCTCTGTTCTCAGGAGCCAACTCCACCCTCCAGAGTTATTGATCTTCTACTTTCCCTGAACCAAAGTGGCTGAAATATGAACATATGTTAACCATCACCTGCGTCCTACCGTTCTAGGTACCTAATGAGACTTGTAACTTTTGTACCACTCAAGTGCTTTTAAAGTCGCCTTAACGTTTTCTTTTATCATCTCCCCAAGTAACGAACTACAGGAAGAGAATCATGCAAAATACAGACAGATCATTTTATAGCCTTTGTTCTTTTGCAGGGATCACCGCCAATCATTTTTATCTTTGTCCTTCAGTGATGAAGGAACTTGAATATTTTCTAAGTCTGAAGTCCACCTGCACATCCAGAATGTAGTGTCTTGAGGAAAAAGGTTTCCTATTTTCTAAAATCCCCTTAGAAGTCCACTTGTCTGCTCTTGATTCTCCCTAGACTGCTCCTGTCCTCTTGCAGCCACTTTTTCAAGCCCTATGTTTATGACTCACTGTCATCCAGTCTTGGAATAGAACCCATATCTTGTGACTTAGCATATCTGACCAAGCACATGGAATGCTCACAGCTGTGTTCAGTTTACAATCCATATGCTAAAATGTGCTTCCATAAAACATTTGTCAGATAACTAAACAATAAACACAACTTCTGATTTTGTTCCTGGACAATTTGTGGATGGAAAAACAGGCTACATTAAATAGATATATTGTTTGCTGCAGTTAGTTTTTACCCTCAAGAGATCTCATCAGTATCACACTTATGTCTGGATTATACGTTTTTTTTCCTCCTTGAAATTTGCCCACTGCTTTCTTTTGAGGTTGTGGTTGCTTTATTAGTTGAAATTTAGAGTGACTAAAGTTGCTGGAAGCAATTGTAGTTGTCCCAGTGGGGAAAGGGCAATTCTAAACATTCACATTTTTAATCGCAATGTCCTAGATAAATGTATTAATCACGCCACCTTTAGAGGTACATGGCTCTCTGTTTTTTTTTTAAAAACAAAAATTATATAAAGTCAAATTACTCAGCCATAAGATTATGCCTAAGGAAACCCCAGTGATACGGATGGGAGCCAGGAGTGCTGGAACTAGGGGTGCTGTGGGTGCCTCAGCAACCCCTGGCTTGAAGTGGTAGTAACAAACAAATACATTGTTTCTACTTTCAGTCCCCTTCCTCCCCCCAAAAAAATTGTTCCAGCACCACCTGATGGGAGCTTTCAGAGAGGGATATGATTAATTGTTCTACTTAGTTTCTCATTCTAATTATTGCATTGTGAATTAGTAAAGCAATTTAAACTTAGCCCACAGACATATTAATCGTGTCATTCTGGCTTTGTGTCTCAATAATTTCTTATAAAACCTAATAACTCTGCTCCATCTGATCTGATTAAATCCATTGACATGTTTATTTGTTAAACAGTGTGCACACACACAAAGAAGCAAAAGATGAGTCCTCCCATGTTTCAAGTATTTTCTAGGTAATTTATCAAAAGCAAGCACAAAAAGGCAGCTGGAACACCAGAGTCAGGTAGCATGACTATTCCTCAGGCAAATGTGTGCTGTGTATGCTCAACAGGAATACACAGCAGCACACATTCTGTTACAGAAATGAAAATTCTGCGAAATGCTTCCAACCCAGGAAGATAAAGTATGATCATAAACAGATTTTCAGTGGAACAAACAGCTACCTAGCAAAATATCGCACTCCTTTCCCTTTGGATTTAAGAGATGGCAGAGCGCAGCTGTGTTTGAGGGGTACCACTTTATTTTAAAGGCCACCAGTATAAAATTAACTGCCAGTACTTCATGCACTGGATTTATTCATAAATATCTTGCAATTATCAACACTTTCTTGTTATGGTATAGGATTGTTTCCATTAGCTAACATTATTAATGGGCAGAAAGGGCACTTTATAAACTACTTATTATTGACAAGACAGTTCTCAGTAAAGTTCAGTGAAACCTGCCTTAAGTGACTGACAAAGATTCACCCCCTAGCAAAAGCAGATACTGGTGTGGGCAGAAAAGATGCAGCTTGCATCTCCCCTACTTGTTGGCTGCCAGGGGCAGATTTGGCCTCCAGCACAGGCTAGGGAACTCCTCCAGAGTGTTCTAACTTGTGCACCTGTTGCAATGGCCCCTATGAGCCACTCTGTGGGCACATAACTGCTGGAGAACAGGTCTGCTTTGTCTAATCCCCACCTGGTCATGGTATGGCCCTTTCCTTCTTTAGCCCATCTCAACCCCACCCCAGAATGCTTTCTCTGCTCTGGGCCATTGTGGAGCTAGCGCTGTCTTTGGAGTAGGAGCCTCCTGGGCAAGGGGCTTTATCCCTTTTCTATGGTTCTTTTTCCCCAGCCTAAGACCAGAAATGAATTGATAAAAAGTATTTAATGTCATTAACTTTTCTCTCTCTCCCTTCTAATCTTCCCACAATGCAGTAGCTTGTATTTCATTAGCACATTCATTTAAAATGTGCTGCATTTTATTATTTGGATCACACAAAGCAGACACCACATCCCCTTCACGTGAATGAAACAATATGTTCATTTTACTTCCTTTGGAAGTTATTCAAAACCCTCTCTTACTTTCAAGCTTCAGATACTTTAGACATGACTTTGCAAAATTTTCACTTGATTCTATATAATAAATAATGAGAAGAAGTCATCAAATAGTATTTCCTTAGGAGGTAATTATTTTTTTCAAAGCACAAGGACCTAGTTTTGATTCAAATAAGAAAAATCAAAGGCCATGCTATGCTTTTATCATTGACTTCTCACAGAACACTTTTATATAAAATGTAAGTCATATTTCTTTAATAAGTAGAAAATACATGATCAAATTTTAGTGGGCCTAAAGTTTACTTTTGGTTTATTAGACTATTAAGCTTCCATCATACTATAAAATTTAAAATCCACATAAAGCGTTTTATGATTTTCATATATTTAAAGAAAACTTTACATTTGTTAATAGAACTATCAAGTGTTTTTTGGTAATATACAAATACGTCTTACCCTGCTAATGTTATTGGAGGTTACTTTACCTGTGTGTACAGCATTGGTGAAGCCAATATTGGAATTCTGTGACCAGGTCTGATGACCAAATTTTATTATAAAGGACACTGAAAAATTGGAGACCATGCCCAGAACAGACACAAAAATAATTTGAGGGCCAGAAAAAATGCCTAACAGTGAAATACTTAAGGAGTTCAATGTGTTCTTGTGCAGGTATAACTTGTGTCTGTAAAAAATGCACCCACATTTTTTTTTTTTTTTTTACACACACAACAAATTGTAGTCACAAATCTTAGCCCTGGTCTACATTTAAAATGTAGGTCAACCCAGCTATGTCATTCAGGAATGTGAAAAACTCACACCCATGAATTCTATAGTTAAGCCAACCTAACCCCCCGGTAAAGATGTGACTAGGTTAATGGAAGAATTCTTCTACAGCAAGGGAAAAAAATCGCTTCCATCCATGTAGAAAACATCTACACTATCACGCAGCTGTAGCTCTGCTGCTGTAGAGCGCGTGGTGTTGACATACCCTTAGCAGTCAATTGTTTACCTTCATTACGGCAGGGGAAACCCAGGTAGTTAAACATGCAAGTACAAAAATATACACCTGCTATTCATCTGTACAAAAAATAACGATTCTAATTAGCCTCTCAAAGTTCAGATGGCATTCCATAGCCAGCTTAATTTTATGCATGCATTGCTAAACAAGCTCCCCTTCAAATCCATAATAGAAGTAATTTAGGGTTACATGGACCTTGGTACAGCGCATCTCTCTTAGTAGCCATTCCTGATGGAGGTTCTCTGGAGTTCCCAGAAGAAATTAAAGTTGCTATGCCATTTTTGGAAACCTTGAGGGAAGGTAGGTGATAGCAATATTGCATTTCAGACCTTATCCTGCTTAGGATACAGGGAGGGAGCTGGGATAGAAAGGTATGGTTATAGGTCAGAAAGCTACTGTATAAACTACTAATTTATCCGAGGCTATGTCTACACTGCAGCACTAATTCAAATTAGCTTAATTCGAATTACAGAAAGCGATTTATAGAAAGCGCTGCAGACTGTCCACACTATAGTGTTTGTGCTGGTTTCTTGCGTCCACACTGGCCAGCTTTAATTCGAATTAGAAAGCAGTGCAATGTGGGAAGCTATCCCACAGTGCAACTAACCATAGAGGCTGTTGTGACGAGTGTCAGCATCCCAGGATCCAGCGCTGTTTTCCTCCACCCTCTTCCCCCACCCCCAAACAAACAGGAAAAGGATTTTCTTGCTGTTTTTTACTCCCCCGATCACCATTGCTGCAGGCACATGGAGCCAGCTAAATTATGCTCTCATTTTGACCATGACAAATACATTGCAGTTTATCCTGGATTACTTTAGAACTGTATGCTGTTTGCCTTTTATGCTCCCCCTACCACCCTCTGTATATTGCTTGCCTTTGATTCTACAGGTGTCTGTAGAATGTAAGATAAACAACAACGGAGTCAGTTACTATATTAATACAGTGATACAAATGTTTTCATTTCACTGATGGAAAGCATGATATAATATATCCACATGTAGCACTGTGAATAAACTCTTAAGAAAGTATCAATTTCCATGATTGGCCACTGAAACAATGTAGCAAAGAATTTCCTCTCACTGCTGGCAGTTAAAACACATTCACCACGCAGGGAGGGGGGGGGTGTGTGTGAAATCTTTCAAACCCTTAAAGAGACAAACTGCAAAGGGCTTGTTTTTTGTGTGTGTGTGTTTGTGTGAGATCACAGCTTGGATTTTAAACCCATTCACGGCAGGAAATAAAGATTTAAATCTTCCCAGCGCTGCTTTGGGGGAGGATACTGAAATGGGGCATCATGGGATACAGTCTGGAGGCCAATTAATTAGAATTAAGTCCCATTGCATCCACACTCGCACTAATGCGAATTGACTGATGCGCTTCAGGTGCTAATCCACTTGCAGAGGTGGTTTTATTAATTCAATTTTAAAGGCTCCTTAATTCGAATTAACAATGAGCAAGTGTAGATGCAGGAGTAATTAATTCAAATTAAGGGACTTTAATTCGAATTAAGCCACCAGTGTAGACCAGGCCCCAGATACTGTTTAATCTGTCAAGGTACGGGAAAAAATGATCAAATATCAGAATATTCACCTCATAAGCCATATCATTGTATTCATCAAATCACTTTGTATTATGTGCTCTGGTGGTTTAAAAGAAACCCAGCATCTCTTATAGTCATTGCTAGAGCAGTTCCATGAAGAGTCTAATGATCTGAGAAACTTTCCATCTTTTGACTAATATTTAAATAGCTGACTTTACTCCTATGTGAGCTGGGTGCCTGTGTCACCTTGAAGTGTACTAATAAAAATATTTAATTATGGGAAAACATCTTTCAGCATAAGGAGTAGCTTTGTGCCTTACTGAGGAAACCACACAAGAGCCACACAAAGCTATCCTTGAAAGGTGCTTAGTTATACTTTCAAGTAGATGAGAGAGAAAGTGAAAGTATCTTTTCTGGGCTGCAGCCAGACATGTTTTACACCACTCACTTTCACTGCAGCTGGTCCTGCCTGTGGTGAGGTCAGGACAAGGCTAGTTATGGTATGGTGGCTACTTTTGTTATGGCTTGAGACATAGGCAGTCACACCTAATGGTTAGATCAGTGGTGATCAGAGCAAGAGTCAGGCACCAAAGCCAGGAGACAAGCCAAGCGCCAAGCCAGAGTCAGTAGCTAGGGCTAGGGCATAGAAGCAGGGAACTGGAGCAAGGTTGGAGGGGGGGAACCTGGAACAGAACAGGAAGGCAGGAATCAGGAACAAGGCAGGACTCGGGATCCGGGTGAGAAGGCAGTGTCTAATGTAGCGGCCAACCAAAGATTCACCGATTTGTGCAGACAACTTCCTGTACTTCCTTTCAGCTTAAATAGACTAAGCCAACTGGAGAAGCTGGACATTTCCTCCAGTCAGGCACTTCATGGGTGGTGCCTCTGGTGTGCTATGGTCTACTAGCCCACACCCCCTGTTGAGGCCAGCAAGCTGCTGGGTGGTGGCTGATGTCTATGAACTGCTTGGAGACCTGCACATGTGGGTTGAAGACCCATGATTCAGACAGCTGGGTCTGAAGATTTTTTTTTTTTTTTTTTTTTTTTTTAAATTACCATGTATAAAATTGTTGTTAGAGCTGGTCAGGAATTCTCTGTCAAAATGTTTTTAATGATGTAGTCTGACTGGGGAGCCCAGCCCATGGAGCAGAAAAGGGAATGAGGCTGTAATGGGATTGCCATTCACCACTAGCATGCCACTTTACATCTAGGTCTGAGACTGTAGCTCTTGCAGCAGTGGGTGCCTGCTACAACGGGTTCTGGTCCAGGGACCTTCTAACCACCAATCTAGGTCTTTTCCTACCCAGTCTCTATTTGCTCTTGCCCCTTTCTGGGTTTACCACAGAGTTTACACTACTCCCCGTGGCTACTTTGCCCTCTCCCACCCCGACACTTGCTAGACTCCAAACTGCAGGGCAGAATCATAGGGCTTATCCCCCTGGGCTTCCTCCTTGTTCCTGATTACCTCCCTCTGTCCAGGGAGTGACTGCAGACTTCTTCCCCTGCAGCCTCCTACTATTCTCAGCTTTCTGACTTATACTGCTGTCCCCCCAGCCAGGCTTCACTCTTAATTAACCCTGCCTCTCCCTCTCTCAGGTGATGCCAGGTAACCTAACTGGTCCCTCAGGCCCTCATTAACCCAGTTAGGGCTGGTGTGGATTGCACACCCCATTGAGGAGACACTCAGATTACTATCACCATGAAGAACCATGGCAGCTCAAGGGATACAGAATAACATCAACCCCTTCTGAAACAAAATGTGTCAATACAGTCCAATATACCAAAACATTTTGATTGAGGAAGGTTAAAATGTTTTAACTGAAAGTGTCAAAACAATGTTTAATCAATATTTTCCATTCCAGGAATATTTCAATTTTTTTGTCTCAATAGAGGATAAAAGCAAATTTCAAAATGGAAATTCCAGTTTTCAACCAGCTGTAATTATTGTCATCATTCTGCTCGGTGAGGCATTGGCCATTGGAATACTGCATTCAATCTGAAGTGCCCCATGTACACAAGTTAGAGAGAGAATGCAGAGATGAGAAAAAAAAGTAATCAAAGGTTAATAAAATTGGTCATATAGAAACTACAGAGGAAGCACTTTTCCACAGAACACACAGTTAACATGTGGAACTCATTGCCATAGGATGTTGTGATGGGCAAAAGTATAATTGGGTTCAAAAGAGAACTGGATAAGTTCATCAAGGCCATTGGCAATGGCTATTCGCCAAGATGGTTAGGAATGCAGCCCCATGCTCAGGGCAACCCTACATCTCCAGCTGCCAGAAGTTGGGAGGGGAAGACAGAGATGGATCTCTCCAAAACTGCCCTGTTCTGTACACTTCCCTTTAAGCTGTCATACAGGCCACTGTCAGATAGTATACTGGTCTGGACAGACCATTGGCCTGACACAGTATGGCTGTTATCTTCCTATATACAGAAAAGTAAGACATATCTGTGAAAACAAAAGGGATGTTACACACATTACAATTAGTAAACGATGACAAAACAAAGCCATGGGGTTAAGTTACCGCAGGAAATACTGAGGCTAAACATTAGGGGGAAACTCTCTCACTCTGAAGAGATGAAGAAACTACCAAGAGAAATTGTGGAATGGAGATTAGCTAAGCCGGATATCATCAGCAGACATATAGAGACGGGTGAAGAATAATTAAATCAACTCTGTCACAACACAGGAGGAAAGAATAAATTGGCAGTTTGCAATTCTGGAATTGCAACTCCAAGATGGGTTATAAGAAACAAAATATCTCCCAAAAAACAGCACACTACACTGAACACATTTGTCCCATGAGAAAGAAGATGAGAAAGAGAGGTTACTCACATTGCTGAATACACAAGTGGAAAGTGCTCAGATATGACTGTGATAAAGGTGGTATACAAGCCTTTATGGAAGAGAATACGAAAGTGGTTTTCTTTGGAATGTCATAACATTTTATACATAATTTAGAGCTTTCCTTTAAAAATATATTTTCAGCCCTCATGCTTGTAAAGGAAATCTTAATAGGAATTATTAACACTAACTAGATTTATTACAAATATAGTATTAAGGGAGGACTAATTCCTGACCTTTTCAATAATACGCAGCAGGTTCAAAATATAAGGAAGTATTTTTTCCCCACAGCACACAGTCAAGCTGTGGAACTCATTGCCATGGGATGTTATAGAGACAAAAAGTATAACTGGGTTCAAAAAAGAACTAGATAAGAATGGCCATACTGAGTCAGACCAATGGTCCATCTAGCCCAGTATCCTGTTTTCCGACAGTGGCTAATGCCAGGTGCTTCAGAGGGAGAATAGAACAGGTAATCATCAAGTGATCCATCCCATTGGCCATTCCCAACTTCTGGCAAACAGCAATCCCTGTCTATCCTGGCTAATAGCCATCGATAGACCTATCCTCCATGAACTTATCTAGTCCTTTTTGGAACCCTGTTATAGTCTTGGCCTTCACAACATCCTCTGACAAGGATCCTCTGACAGGTTGACTATGTGTTGTGTGAAGAAATATTTCCTTTTGTTTGTTTTAAACCTGCTGCCTATTAATTTCATT
This sequence comes from Emydura macquarii macquarii, assembly GCF_026122565.2. Classification (NCBI taxonomy): domain Eukaryota; kingdom Metazoa; phylum Chordata; order Testudines; family Chelidae; genus Emydura; species Emydura macquarii. The sequence goes on from NW_027132962.1 coordinate 1,886,858, forward strand.
GGGTGATCCCTAGTTTTTGTGTTTACTCCTTCTCATAACACTTCCTCATTTACTTTCTCCACACCAGTCATAATTTTATAGACCTCTATCATATCCCTCCTTAGTTGTCTCTTTTCCAAGATGAAAAGTCCCAGGTTTATTCATCTCTCCTCGTATGGAAGTTTTTCCATACTCCTAATCATTTTAGTTTTCCTTTTCTGTACCTTTTCCAATTCCAATATATCTTTTTTGAGAGGAGGCAACCAGATCTGCACACAGTATTCAAGATGTGGGTGTACCATGGATTTATAGAGAGGCAATACAATATTTGCTGTCTTATTATCTATCCTTTTCCTAATGATTTCCAACATTCTGATAGCTGCACATTGAGTGGATGTTTTCGGAGAACTATCCACAATGAGTCCAAGATCTTTCTTGAATAGTAACAGCTAATTTACATTTTATATGTGTAGTTGGGATTATGTTTTCCAGTGTGCATTATTTTGCATTTAACCACATTGAATTTCATTGCCATTTTGTTGCCCAGTCACCGAGTTTTGTGAGAGCTCTTTGTAACTCTTCACAGTCTGCTTTGGACTTAATTATCTTGAGTAATTTTGTATCATCTGCAAATTTTGCCACCTCACTGATTACCGCTTTTCCCAGATCATTTATCAATATGTTGAATAGTACTGGTCCCAGTACAGACCCCTGAGGGACATCACTATTTACCTTTCTCCAATCTGAAAGCTGACTATTTATTCCTACCCTTTGTTTCCTCTCTTTTAACCAGTTACTGATCCAGGAAAGGACCTTCCCTCTTCTCCCATGACCGCTTACTGTGCTTAAGAGCCTTTGGTGAGGGACCTTGTCAAAGGCTTTCTGAAACTTTAAGTACACTATATCTACTGGATCACCCATGTCCACATGCTTGTTGTCCTCCTCAAAAAATTCTAGTAGATTGGTGAGATGTGATTTCCCTTTACAAAAACCATGTTGACTTTTCCCCACCAAATCATGTTCATCTATGTGTCTGATAATTCTGTTCTTTATTATAGTTTCAACCAATTTGCCTGGTACTGAAATTAGGCTTACCAGCTTGTAATTGTAGGGATTGCCACTGGAACCTTTTTTAAAAATTGGCATCGCATTAGATAATTTCACGTAGGATTGGTCTATCAATGGCTATTAGCCAAGATGCCCATGGATATATCCCCATCTTCCAGCTGTGCCTAAACTTCCAAATGCCAGAAGCTGGAACAAGATGACAGGGGATGGATCACTCAATAATTTCCCTGTTCTGTCTATTCTCTGAAGCCTCTGGCATTAGCCACTGTCGGAAGACAGGACACTGCGTTAGGTGGACTATTGGCCTGACCCAACATGGTCCTTCTTACGTTCTTATAAATATCAGTACATTTTAAACTGAAAATTACAAAATATATTAACTGAATGTGCATACCCTGCTTTTAAATAATAATTTATGTACAGTACAATATTTTGCTGCTTCACCTGATGGAGCACAGAAGACTCTGAAATGTGAGTCACAAGGAAATCTGGAACAGAGGAAATTTGGAATAAAGCAAGTTAGTGGCTTTGGAGCAATAGAAGGAAAAAATTATTTCTTTGCAGTTCTTAGGTGGTCAGACTGAAGAAATGGAAATTTAAAATTAATAATCTCCTAAAGGATCTGCTTAGCTCAAACAATTCTGAGTCCTATTTTGCAATCCGTGCTCACAATGAATAGCACTTCAACAAGTAATACCGTGGCAGCCAGAGGGACTAACTAGCTAGGTAAGTGCTCAGCAGCATGAGTAAAGGTTGCAAAATCTAGCCCATTAGGGTTGGTTTTCCCCTGAAACATAGTCATATGTTTTAAAGTAGTTTATATGCTACTATAGAGAAGCAGCTGACAAGTCTCTTGAACAAAGACAGTTCGTCATTTGGCAGCCTATCAGGCAGAGTCTAATAGCAGCATAGAGTTGAGCTTCAAACACACTAGAAGTCTATAAAGTGGTTGTGCTGTCCAATTTGTTGTACGGATGAGAGATCCGGACCTGCTACAGGCATCACATCAAGATTCTAGATAAGTTCCATTTGTGACATCTGTGTGCCATACCCCGCCTCAAACAGCAGGACGATGTGATACATAATGAGGTTTTGGAATGCAGCCACTCCACAGAGATTGAAGCATGTTCATCGCATCACAGTTACACGGAGAAGGTCATGTGTTGAGGATTGATGACACCAGAATGCATACAGCAGTCGCCGTATGGCATACTGAAAGTGGGTAACCACATAGGAGGCGGCCAGAAGAAATACTTCAAGGACAGACAAAAGCATAACTATGCAACCTTGATGGTTGGGATTTGTCAGTAACAGATCATGTTGGCAAGCAGGAGTCAACAACAGTGTTACTAAATTCAAGATTAATCACCAGATGGATCTTAAGGCACAGATACTGAGTCATCAACAGGGGCAGATGCAGTGGGCACAGACTGTAACCCCTTCCTCAATATCAAGTTACATATTCACTCAGTGCAGAAAGGACTGCCATTCGCTCGTCAGCCTGTTTAGCCACAATCGTACTCACAAATCTTGAGTCAGCATCAGCCACGAAGGACAAGAAGACAAGTAGGAGATGCATATGGGTCTCATCTACTTAAAATGAAACACTTGTAATAATTTCATCATTGCACACACCAGACAAGAAGAAAAGCAATAGAAAGGTGTATTTCATTGGGTATTAGTTTTTAAATCAATCTATTGACTAAGAAAAGATAAAGGCTTTTTATGAGGATATCAAAGGAGAGTGATATTTTGCTACTGTGTCACAAAACAAAAAGAACAGGCAAGGTTATGGACTTGTGTAAAATGGTGTAGCTACACTGAAGCTCTGATTTACGTTAACTCAGGATCTGGTCCAAAGTTTTTAAACAGGGCTTGGAACATCTCATGGTAGCTCTTAGGATGAGCTCATCTCATGAATAACATTAAGCTAGTCCTACATTAAATTAAATTTGCCATGACAGACAGGAAAGATCAAGATGCTCTAAGAAAATTTAGATCCAGTGCTTAATATCAGATTTGAATCACAAATATAGATTTTTACTCAGCTATCTGGTAAATGTTTATATGTCATCTAAAGACTTTTTACAAAGGCTTCTATGAAATATAGAGTAGTGTAACAAAAGACACATAATAGCCCACATTGGGAAAAAACAGATCCTTGTTCATTTAAACAACATGTTTTCCAATTATTCTAACAGGGACAGGGCTGTATTATCAATCATATGTTTGTCCCATATGTGGGCTTGACTGACTGGGAGAAAAGTGGAGTTCTCAGAGATGGAGAAAGTGGGGGGAACAGGTGGTGATTTAGGAGAGAGAAGAAAGCTTCTCGGTTAATTTGAGAAAGCAGCAGGACCTTTCTAAGGCGACCTCTGAGAAATTGGCAGTCATAAGAGGCTGGATGAAATAGGTAATCTCACAAGCAGGGCTGGCCAGAAAACAAGAATTCCATTTCACAAAAAAATATTAGGGTTTTGACATTTATTTTCATTGGAATGAAATTGAGACCTTTCAAAAAGTTGCATGAAAAAAAAGACAGAAATTTAACCCAGAGTAGCCAATAACCCTGTGGTTAGGGCATTCGGTTAGGGCAGCATTTCTCAATTAAATTTCCCCGCGGAACCCTTTAGGCTCTCGGTGCTCAGCTGCTCTCGGTGGCACGGAGAACAGCTGCTCTTGGCGGCATGATGTCACTTTCTTGCGGAACCCTAACAGTGTTCCCGCGGAACACCAATTGAGAAACACTGGGTTAGGGCATTCATGGGAGATCTGGGTTCCAAGGCAAAGCACTAGACTATAAAGTCAGTCTCCCTTGCTGTGACTGAAGGACTATTTAATTATTTACACAAAATGGAACAATTGGAACAATGGAACAAGAGAGAGAGAAGGGATGACTCTATATTCTAGTAGCGCAGGCACTCACCTAGAATATGGGAAACCCAGGTTTCACTGCCTGCTTTGCCTGATTCTACTCACAAACAATAAAATATCAATATAGTGATGCGTGGTCCAACACATTTGATCTACCTTCATGATACTGATAATTAATTCATGCTTAATGACAAAAACCCCCACCATAATTGTGTCCTTAGGGGGGGATTTTTTAAAAGGGCTCATTGTTGGCTTAACTCTATATGGACTGAAGTCGATAGGAGTTTTACCATTAACTTCAGTGGAAACAAAGTTAGATCAATGCTGAATGCTATTTTAAAGACCATCTTTTCTTGCTTAGCATTTGGGACCAAATTCCCAGTTGGTGTTAATGGGCACATTCCATTTAATCCAGTGGAGCATCATCATTTAAACCAATACACCATTTGGTCCTGTATGTCCAAAAATACCTGATGTAGCTATCAATATAATTATAGTAAATATACACATTGTGGGTAAAATTGGGGAATTATGCCTCTGAAGGCAATAAAACGATAGTAGGAATTAACAGACCCCTTTTTATTTATTTTCTTCTTTCTGCTTACCTTTGTTTTGTTGCTTTGTCTACATGAGCTGTCTTTTAATTTAGTAAAAAGAAGTTAAGGAATTTTTAATCCAGATAGTATCTGGGTTAGATACAAATCACTGTTTCCAAACACACTTTGGAACTATAATATGGTATTACATTTATGTTTTTGTCAAATAGAAGCAAACTCTAAGCAGGTATTGACATATTCTTTTGTGAACTTTACAAGCTGATATAAAAAGTTTATGGGAATCAATTAATTATAATTCAATCATTTCTACATGTGAGAAAATTAGCATCACTTAATCACTTTAGTCCTATTGAAACTAATGGACCAACTCACTTGAGTAAATGCTACTCATTGTAATAGTTGCAGAAACAGGAACTAAATTGAAATCTGAGTAGAAGTTGAGCTACTGCCAAAGGATGGAAATAATGCTTCACTTTTAAAAATCGCGAGGTACACAGTTTTCAGTCTGGTACAAGATGTTTCAGAGATAGCAGCTCTTGTCCTTTGAAAGTTACCTATAGGGGAAAAAATCTCTGACCACTATCAGTAATTCTATTACAGAAAAGAAAGGTGTATTCCTCCCAGCAGTCAATTTGAAGCTGAGTTATTATTTACACACACGCACACGCACACGCACACGCACACGCACACGCACACGCACACGCACACGCACACGCACACACTTACTTCCTACTTAAGAGACTACATAATTATTACAATTGCTCTTTGCTACTGATAAATGTACAAAGTCCAGATGTGAGCTGTTTGGATCATTTTCTTAGTAAGCAAATGTGCATCACACAAGAGCATCAGTGCTCTTGCCTGATATACTGGACATTTTAGGAATGCAATTACCTTGACCTTAATTATATTTATGAATTCAAACAGCTCTAGGAGCACTTTTTTGCTCTAACTTATTCTAGTTTATACATGTGACGATGTAACTAGAAATTGGAGATGAAACTATTTTATTGGCACCCAAGTAACATTTGAGAACAATATTACACTTTTGTAAAAGTCTAACTACACCTTTAAAAATTGGGCTTTGTATTTAACATATAAAAATGGACAGTTAAGGGTTCCAGCCCTTCCTCACTGCCATATAAGCTTTGTTACTAAGTATCACCCCTTCCAATTTACCCAACCATCACTGTATCCTAGAATTATGTCAAGATTACAACAAATGACTAGATTATAAATTATATTTCCTATACCAATGATCTATTTCCTACATATACTTCAACATTAAGAGTTGCCAAGGAAAATGGTTACAAATACCAACATTTGCTGTTAAAAATACCGATTTGTAAAGTCTACACACATTTACATAAGCCAGCATTCTTCTACTCCGACATATCTCACTATGAGAATTTCTAGAACTATGACAGATTAATGGATCTCACCCCACTGACTTAATGGTCTTTGGATCAGGGCCTTTAATCCTTTAGAAATCTTTAAATATGTATTAAATGACTAATAAAGTCAACAAAATACATTTAACAGCACAGTTCCACTAATGGACAAAACAAGGTGGCTGTGGTAAAATTGAGTGGGCCTTGTTAGTTGCATGAGGTGGCAGTCTAGGATGAAATAGTTGGATTCCTTAGTTGTTCTTCTCCAGACAGTCAAACTTTAGATTTATTTTGTTTTGTAAGTGTGTAGATTTTTTTATAAAGAATATGTGATATTTGTATGGGTGTTGCTAACCTCCACTGAAACATACTTTTTTGGGGGGGAAATATTGCATTGCTTTATCCAGAACAGGGTTAATCTTAGTTTCCATGGATCTCTCTGTTTGGATTTAGATCTCATCTTGGTTTCCAGAAGTCTTGTTCCATATTCCATACAAAAAGCACCATTCATACTTCTTTTAGATTTAAAGGAATTCTAAGGTCGGCTCTACACTAAAAATTTAGGTTGGGCTAGCTACATCTCTCAGGAGGTGAAAGATCCATATCCCTGGATGTGACAAAGTCAAGTTTAGACAGCACTATGTCGATGGAAGAATTCTTGTTGACCTAGCTACCACCTCTTAGAGAAGTGGATTAACTACAGTGAGCAGAAAGGCTCTCCCATGCTCAATGCTTCTGCAGCATTTCTTGCTAAAACAGGCTAAGAAACAACAAAAGTTATGTTTCCATCAGAGAAGTCAGAGCATATCTTATCTGTAACATGCACTAATTCTGCCCCACAAAATGGCAGTTACTCTACCATTGCTGAAAAAGTTAAGGGTAGTATCTTCAAAAGCACTCTATTTATGTCTACTCCCACTGAAGTTATCCTAAAAGTTCAGTATGCTGAAAAAGTCATAACATTTACATAGCTAAATAGAGGATTTTACTAATGCAGCCGAGTACCAGAGTGCACTATCCCTAATAGAAGCTGCTAATATGTAAAATGGAGGTAGGCCAAAGTTGATAGTAGGACTGATCAGAGTCAATTTATAGTTGTGGATGAGTAACATATTGTGTATCACAGAAGAAGGGTAGGCAATACATACCTAGCCAACCCTGAGGGGCTGCCATTAATGCAATCATTTTTAAACACTCTGGGTGAGATCCTCACCCCTGGTCTGAGACCTCTGGTCATTTTATCCAGCATAAAGGCTAGCTAAAAGCCACAGTTCCAGCCATGGGATGCTTCCCCAGGCACAGGCACTGCCAAAGATAGCCATAAAGGCTGCTTTCCAAGGATATTCTTATGAGCCCTGGGTAGAAAGCATGCCACAATGGGGCTGGGGTCATGTCAAGGGCAGGACAGCAACACGCAGCACTGCAGTCCATAGAACTGTTCTGGTAGGCTGCCATAACTTAGACAGGCCTCCATGCTATCTAAGATGTGCAGGGGGCCTCTTCAATGTCTGAAGCAGACTAGGATCAGGGAGCTTACATCTAGTTTAAAGCTATCTTTGCCCCCACCTCCCCATTGGGGTGCAAGTTCTATGCAGTGACTCTTAGATTATGTCTACAGGTCAAGCTGGTAGCCTAATTCCCAATTTGAGGAGACATGCTAGTGCTAGCGCTGATTGAGTTAGCACATCAAAAATAAAGTGTAGCCATGGTGGCAGTTAAGGAAACCCATCCCGAGGACAGGCCTGTCTGAGATGCTAGGCATGTACTCTAGCAGTGTGGCTGATGGCCGGCTTCCCTCTAGTGGATCTCGTGCTTTGCTCCTGTGTGGGGGGCCAGGAAAGTGCCCGTCACCCCGTCTTCCCTGGGGGAGAGGGGTAGGGACCCGGGCCCACCCGCTTCTCCAGGTCCCAGCCCAGGGGCCCTATGAACCACAGCGGTATACCGCTGGCTCTGTACTTTGAAGCCGCAGTCTCTTCCCCTGGGCTACTTCCCCCCTCAGTCTTTCTGGCCTCTCCGGCCCTATGTCTTTGCCACCCCTTGTTGGACTCAGTACCTCCTTTCAGGGTTCCTTCGCTCTCCCACAGTTTGCTACTTTGGTCTGCTATTTCGCTCCACTCCGCTCCACACAGCACAACACCTCTGCTTCCTCCACCTTGTGCCCTGTGTGTTTGGGAGGGGTGGGGGGGGGGGGCAGAGCCCTTTTATGGAGCACCTGGCTGATCCCTAATTGGCCTCAGCTGGCTCCCACTTGCCCCCTCATGACTCCAGTTAGGCTGCAGGGAATAAAGCCCTGATCATCCTAGAGCTGATATACCTCCCTTCACATACTCTCCTGCAGACCCTCTGCCCTTGATATATCACAGCAGCTAGCCCCTCCTGTGACTCACACTGTCATGGCTACATTCTATTTTTAGTGCACTAGTTTGATCAGAGCTAGCGCAGGTATGTGTCATTGAGAAGTGTTGACATACCCTTTGAGCTGCAGGCCAGAATCTCACCCTCTATTTTACAAATCTACTTTTGCTTGTTCAGTGTTTCCTCAGAGATGCTGAGAGGAAAGTTTCACATACTCTTATATCATCTATTACCAAATAGCAATATGAATTATAGTGTTGTCTATGTACTGTTAAGACAAAAGAAATGATTCAACTATCTCTAATCGTTCAGGGACACTGCAGACCACAGACCTCAGGAGCAGAGGGGCAGGGCCAGGACAGGAAGGGGAAGTAGGAAAGGCTGGCCTACCATCTCAATCAGCAGGAAGCTGCTGGCAGAGAAGACGTGCCTTCCCAGAGGCTGTGGTCTGGGCCTGACTCAGGCCCCGCTGCTGTTCAGGACAAGCCCTCCGCTGACCTGAGCCTCAAAGCCTACCGGGGCTGCCGAGCCCTAGTGACTGGGAAGAGCTACCGGAGGTTGCTAACTGGGAGGGACCCCCAAAGGCCAGCCACAACCTAAAGGAGCTGCCTGTTGCCTGGGATCCGCCAGAGCTGCCTGAGCCCTGTGTGCTGGAGGACCCACTGAGTCCCTGTGACCTGGAGGAGCTACCATCCATGTACAGCCCGGAGGAGTTCCCAGACCTGCTGATAGCAGGAGACTTGTAAGACACCCTCTGGCCATCTATCCCAGGAATCTGAGGAAGACCACTGGTTCCAGGTACCTGGGTTCAAGATGGCAGGAAGTAGCCCAGGAGCAGCTGACTACAGTTTAGCTGAACTTGTGGTCGCACCAGCGTCAGGGTGTTGCGGCTGGATCCCCGCTGACACAGTGGTAGAGCCCCTCACCACTGGTAGGACTCCGGGCTGGGATGCAATGGAGTCAGGTGGGCGTGTGTCCCCCTCTACCCTTCCCTAGACATCCTGGGTGTACTGGTCTCCTCTGGGCCTGCTGCCCCAGAAGATACCGAGCATTGTGCCTACAGACTCTCCGCCAGCCCAGCCTTGCCTGCGGGACAGAGGGTAAAGACTTATGAAACATGCTAAATTTCTCCTTGGAGCCAGGCGCTGTGGCCTTCCCTGGAGACTGGACCCGAGGAAGGGCTGCAACGCCCCTGCTGGGCTGAATCGCCAGCCTACACATACCTTTAATATCATAACTGTTTTGATACACAGCTTTGGAAATGTCATACTTTTAAGTGGTTGCAGCTGATTCTGTTTTATAATCATAGCAGAAAGGATGCTACTGCATAGTCTGTTTTTACTGTTTGTTTTTTTCCCTCTGCAACTGGTGGGAGGATTGTCACTTGCTTATTTGTTTTTTTGCCTTTTTTTTTCATTTGTTTGTTTTTGTTTAAAAAACCGATGATCCTACCTGAAGGTCATAGCTATGGAAGCTATGATGTAAAGTCCACTCAGCTAAGCTCATTGTTATTTCTTTCCTATTTTAAACTGCAGAGATTTAGGCAGCGTGACGTGTACCTGGAAGAGAAGATGTCTATTATATACAGATGCCCCAACAGAGAATCATTACTAGTCTCTGGTCCCAGACACCAACCCCAGTCTCCAATGGGCCAAATATGTATGGTCTGCAGCTGCAGAACATTCTCAAATCAAAATCATATAAGAGCAAGTCTTACAATTATTGATCTATCCTATTCAGGCAAAGCTCCCCTTCAAGTCAAGTGTTGCCTGTGTAATGACTGCTGACTTTGGGACCAATTTTACATCCACCACTTGTTTTGTAGCACTAGTGTATGATTTATTTCTTGTTGTTCATTTTAAAATAGAGAACTAGTGAAGTAGTTGGCAAACTTCATCTGTAGCTTTCTCCAATTCCTCCCATAATTTGTTAATCTCATAATGATCTCTTCCCCCATTTTCCTTTCCAATGATGGTTTGATTTTCAACCATCTCTGCAGCTCTTCTCAAAACACTAATTGAAACTCACCCACAATTATTTCTCCTTTCTTTTCATGCAACCCCAGTTCCTTAACAAAAGAAAGAGAACTTTAAAAAGAAAAATGAGCTATTTCTTCCTCAGATTTTTCTGATGACTCCTCACAGCTTTTGCTGCTTCCATGTTTATCATTCACACTGGCAGCACCCCTGTTATAGCTAGAGAGTGAAACATAAGGTTCAGGGCCATTCCACAGCCAAGCAACACTGGAGCAGCACAAAGAGGCTGGAACAAGTTTCTACCACAGCAAGTGGAATTTATTTTTCTGTATCTAGGGTCTGCTCCATTCCTCTTTCCCTTCTACTGTGATGCAGTGTACTGTGAATTTAACTGAAAGCGAAGTGCAAAGAGTGAATCTACATAATTTTGAAGTTGATGAAAATGTTCTCTCTGAATGAAAACTATCTATGTGAATATACCTTCTGTGTGAATTCAGACTACTTTCATAGATTCATCGATTCCAAGGCCAGAAGGGATTATTGTGACTATCGGGCCTGACCTCCTGTGTAACACAGCATAAAACTTCTCCAAAAGAATTCCTAGAGTTGATCTTTTAGAAAAGCAACCAATCTTGATTTTAAAATTTTCAGTGATGGAGAACTAACTTCAACCCTTGGTAAACTGTTCAAATAGTTAATTACCCTTGTTAAAAATCTACATCTTATTTCCATTCTGAATTTGTCTAGCTTCAATTTCCAGCCATTGGATTATGTTATACCTTTCTCAGATATATTGAAGAGCCCATTATCAAATATTTGTTCCCTGAGTAGACACTTACAGACTAATCAAGTCATTCCTTTAACCTCTCATTTTTAAAATACATAGACTCAAAAACCAAACTATCAGTATAAGGCATATTTTCTAATCCTTCAATCATTCTCATGGCTCTTCTTAGTCCCTCTAGTTTATCAATATCCTTCAATTGTGGGCACCAGAAATGGACCCAGTATTCCAGCAGCAGTTGCACTGGTACCAAATATAGAGGTAAAATAACCTCTCTACTCCTACTTGAGATTCCCCTCTTTATGCATCCCCAGCCTATCATTAGCTTTTCTGGCCACAGCATCACACTGGAAGCTCATGTTCAGTTGATTATCCACCCCCAAATCTTTTTTCAGAGAGTCACTGCTTCCAGGATGGGGGACTCACTTCTATGATGAAAACATTGAATTTTTTGTGAAAATTTGGGCAAATATGATGTGGACCTTTGGGCTCTCCTGTGTTCTCACTCTGACATTAAATGTTCATTTTGAGTGACACTTTATTTAAAAAAGACATGCTGCCATAAGAAAATATCACTTAGTATAACCACACCATTTTGTAAAGGTTGTTTTTATTTCTTAGTGCTGACTGTATAGTCCCAGTAACTCCACAGTTGAATACAGGCAAACTCCTGGGCATGTTTAAGTCAATAGGAGTTGTCATAAGCTTCAATGGGGCCAGGTTCAAATACAAATATCCACAAGTGTTACTGTGTGAGCTACACCTTAGATCTTTTTTAGTCCCTGTTACAGGGCATACCACTCTCCACTGGTCTGACAACTCCTCCTGGTTACTCTAGGGACTAGTTCTTGAGACAAATGCCTCCTTCTGTGATTTGCATGCTGTCACTCTGTCTCCTGCTGGTCCACAGCCCCTCTCTCAGCCCCAAGAACTGCAGGGTCTTCTTCATGAATCAGCCCTTCAGTCATCTCAATCAGTATTTACCCCCTTCCAGGGTAGCAAAGTCCCTTCTCCTTAGCACTTCTAGTCAGTCTTCTCTTCCACTGCCTCAATGTCTGGTAAGGGAACCTGGGCCTACCCTCTACTCCAGGTTCCAGTCCAGGAACTCTCAGCTCAGCAGCTCTGGATTTTCCTCTCCCACCTGTCACTACTCCTTCCCTGGACTACTTCTACCATGCCTAGTTCCCCTGCTCTCTCTGGGTGTACTGGCTCCAAAACCCTCCTACAGAGTAACTGTTGCTTGCTTTCCTGCAGCCTTTCCCAGCAGTCTCTATCTACTACCAGCTGCCTGGCTTTATAAAGGCCCAGCCTGTTCCAGCACAGCTGAACCTGCTTCTAATTAGTTTCCTGCTTCCTGGCTTTTCCTCCAGGTGCACCTGTGACATTAATTGGCTTGCCTGGCCACCTTTGCCACAGTACAGTGAATCCCCCTCAAACGCAACCCCTGGTGACAGACCTGGCTTCTTGCATCTCAGTCTGGGTGGAATCACACCGTCCAACCACTCTCACACTGAATCTGGGCTGCAACCCCCCTCTTTACCAACTATGTTAATCTGACAAGTCCAGCTGTGTATGGCACTTGTAAGATCTTTTCCACCAGGGAGCTGTGACAGCAGCAGTTTTATGTGACTTAAAAACAGCATCTTCTAGACAAAGTAGCACTGACTTGCCATTGAGGAAAATGGGTGAACACAACAAAGAGTCCTCAATGCAGATTTCCTTATCTAAGTAACATCTCTATTCATAGCTCTGGGTGGTCCAGCTTATTCCATCACAGAGCTGGGAGACCCAGTCCATTTATTGCGGTCCGTGTCTCTATCTGTTTGTCTCAGTCAGTTTGGCTACCAACCTTAGCCTGCTGACAACCCACTCGCATCTCATTTCTGAAGCCAGCATCTTTAAGCTTTAGGATCTCCTTTGATCCTAGGTTTGGTCTGGGAAGAATGTACTATAATGGACTAACAGGAGCCAGGCAGGGGGGTATCCCCAATCAATATCTTTCCAATTGCTTCCCCAAGGAGCTCTCTCTTTGTCAGTGTTTCATTTCCAGTTGGTTCCTCCCTTAACAGCCTCCTTTAATAACTCCTGGCAATCCAGCAGGTTAATAGCAAATAGATTTTCTGAGAGGTATGTGATATTTATAAAAAAAATACTACACAACTCCCTCATTCTCCAGGTAAGTGGAAGGATTTTTTTTTTTTTACTTGAATATATTCCCACTTCTCTTCATATGTTAGTTTTGCATAAAGCCACTCCCCCCGCCCACACACAAAGCTGAAGGTTAGAAATATATTAGTTTTCTAGATAGATTCTGTAATGCAATGGAATGGGATGAAGACTGGGATGAAGATTGTCATAAAACTATCCGAACACTGATAATTTTTAAGTCTCCTTATTTTTTATACCAAGGCTTGGGGAAAACACAAAAAGTCTGAGGAATTTTTTGCAAGAAAGAGATCTTTACCTTTCAGGGGGCTTCCTTTTTTTTTTTTCCATGGGAACTGATTGTAGTGGTATGTTCTACACACAAGGAAGGCAGTTTCAGTTGCTTCAACAGCTGCAATAATTACATTGTATTTATATAGCATCTTCCATACAAAAGTCTCAATATCTTTTAGACTGGAAACTTTTTCAGAAAGAGTCTGTCATTTATTATATGTTTGTATAGCACATAGCATAATGGGACCCAATCTAGCTGTGGTTTTTAGGTGCTATGGCAATATAAATATTACACAATATTTTTGACAAAATTAATTTAAGATTATCAATAGTCTTGTGGAGTAGATGATTATTATTATTCCTATTTTACAGAGGAGGAAACGAGCACAGAGACATCTAAGTCATTTGATAAAGGCCACCTTGGTTAGGAATTAGCAGTGCTGGAAGTTAAGCTCTGCAGAATTCTCATAGAATTGAAAAAAAAAACATTTCAAAAAACTGAAAAATTAATTTAACTTTCTGAAAATAGTCAAAAGGTGCAGCCCCACTGGGCTTCCCCAGTGTAAATTGATAACATCCTGGGAACTGAAATAGATGGGGACTATTCAAGCTGCATGGGACAAACTGAAAATAATCTGCTGCAGAATTGTTCTAGTTAGCAGGGTAGAACATCAGGAGCTTGACAGCAAAACCATATACATACACACAAATGTCTGATTTATGCATGCAAAGTTCCCAACACATCTTTAAAAATCTGGTCTTAAATAGCCATGATTTTCTAGCCTAAAATTTTCTACCTAATATCTAAGACAAAAGCTGCTTGTTTTATTTCCTAGTCTGAGCATCTTAACTATCCTGGGTCCATTGGTTCAGTTATTATTATTATTATTATTATAGCTGTTTTTACAGCACCTACACAGTGTTCTCGGCATTTTTACTGTAAAACACAGTCCCTGCCTCCAAATGCTTATTAATTCAATAACAGACAATCATTAAAATAATGACAAAATATGAATAAATAATCTTGAGTGAAACAATTAGGTGTCTGGCCCCCATGGACCAGTGGTGACCCTACAGGGGGCCAAGCCCTGCAAATCTTAGGCAGGTATGGAATTTGCCACCCCCTTTAACGCTCTCCCCCCCCCCATGTGAGATCCCATTGGCCTGGCTAGAGCTGTGTCCCCTTCCCCTCAACACAGAAGTCAAACTATGCCTGTGTTTATCTTGCATAATTAAAACTTCACAACCGGCTACCCAGAAATGATCAGCAAAATTCCTGCAGGTAGCAATGTTATTATCTCTGCTATTCATTTCTAATCTTCTTTTATTACAAAGTACCTTTTAAATATATCATCAAGGTTTAAATATAATCTCAAGGTTAAATTCAATGTATTCTCTGCTGCCAGCATGAGAATTGACACACACATGCTCACTTTACTTCCATTGTTTGACACCATTGTGTGTCATCCTGTACATAAAGGTGATGGGTTGAAATTCTTACTTACTACCCCAGATAATTCAGTCTCAAAAGTTGATTTAGGAGTAAATTTCAATCTGATTCCTATTCTTATGAAGCAGTCAAGGAAAAATCAAAGTGCACATTGAGCTATTTGAACTGGCAATAGCAGTGCTCTGTGTGACATGTAAAATATAATAATGCTGCAGATGAACAACTGAAAGTTCCCCTAGGAAGTGATAAACCTGCCATAGTTTGGAGAAAAGTGCTCAGTTGTTTATAGCTACAGAAATGGGAAATAATTGTTCGTCATCTAGACCACGGTAGTGTTATGCAGTTCAATCACTTTCTTTACTTAGATTTGCAGAAATTATGTGAAGTATCTATCCCAAAAGACACAGATATAACAAAACAACAGCCTTCTCCTTTAGCTACAGCACTGTATAGGAATAAGGGGAAGAATCTTAACAGCTTTTCCCTTACTCCTATACACAAGGAGTGGCTTGTATTAGAGCAATCACTCCTGGCATGGAGACATCACACAGTTTCTGCACCTGTAGATCCTTTTTTGCAATCTGAATAGAAAATGTATTAAGGGCTCATTTTGCCCTTAGTTACACTATGAAACCACCACAGTTCTCATTATTTCAGTGGGATTGTACAGATGTAACTGAAGGAAGAATTGGACTCTCAAACCTAAACTGCCTCTTCTGTTTTCAAGAGGGCAAAATCAGTTCTGTGTCCATGGGAACATGGACAAAAATCGACAGCTGCAAAGAGTTCAAAACTGACTGCATAAATCAAGAGTCACACTAGAGGTTAGTTTTCTCTCTTTTCCATTTCCATTACGTGTTCCGGCAGTGTCCCCTATTTCAGTATCATCTGTGGGGTAAGTGAACAATACTCCCCCTCCTTCCCTGAACATAATTACCTCTTCATAACCAGAAGATGGAATCTGCAGAGCAAAGATTTAGGGAAAATGCAACACTCAGTGGGAATTTGCCACTAGCCCTAAACCAAGGGTTCTTCAACTCCAAACTGGTGGCATTGGCCCGTAGAGGACAGTACTATGCCTAAGTTAAATTGGAATGAAAAATGATGACTGGAGATCCCCAGAAGGGCAAGGGAAGAATGTCCTATTTATATGGGGAGAGCAGGAACAGGCTGGAGAGGGTGCTATGTCAAGTCTATGCACCTGTATATTTGCTATGAATTCTTCTACCTGGTAGGACCTAAGAGAGTCATAGTTTAAGAGCAGAAGAGACCATTAGATCATCAAGTCCCGACCTCCCATATATCACAAGACCCTAAATTTCACCCATTTCCCCTGTACTGAGCCAAATAACTTGTATTTGGCTTAAGCATAACTTGTGTTTGGCTATAAAGTACAGACTTAAGAATGTATGCAGATTGGTAGAGAATGTTCACAGAAAAATTCCAAACCTCACCTTTATATTCATTCCTTCTTCCGACACCACTGCACTGACTGCAGGCTGGACAGTGACTGCATCACTAGGTTTCACTTGCAGATCCTTCGGAGTGATTCCATTCAAGTCAATTTTCCTATCTGGGAATCCTGAAACAGGCTAAGCAGTACAGACCCATGCAGAGTTTCAAATAAAACAAAACAAAAAAAAAAACCCACAGTGATTAATCAAGGGCTTTCCCCCCAATTTTCAATTCCTTAGTGAAGGGAAACCTTTTAATTCAAACTCCATGAGAGGTTAAGGAGGGGGATAAAAGGGAACTTTCCACAAACAGTTAAGATGCCAGCCAACTAACACCATGGCTTCCTAAGGGCTGAACTAAAATGCATTCTAAAAGGTTTACACTTTGTGAATCAGAGAAAGAGAAAAATTCCACCCATAGTTATATATACTGTAGATGATGGAAAAGCATACTCTATATTGTCTAGGGCGGTGGTTCTTAATGCAGAGGTCTTCCAGGGAGTGCATCAGCTCGTCTTGATATTAGCCTAGTTTTACAACAGGCCACATAAAAAGCACTAGCAAAATCAATACAAACTAAAATTTCATATAGACAATGACTTGTTTATATTGCTATATATAATATACACTGAAACGTACAATATTTATATTCCAATTGATTTATTTCATAATTATATGGTAAAAATGAGAGAATAATCAATTTTTTAGTAACAGTGTGCTGGGCCACTTCTGTATTTTTATGATCTAATCCCAAAGCATCCCTTAATCATGCACGAAAGTCACCTAACAAGAAAGGAAATCTCACCTGTTTCCCATCTGGAAGCACAACTGGTTGATGTATGCATGTACTTACAGATTTCATACTGTCGAGTCCTAGTCATATGAAGGCTTTTCTGTACAAAACTAAGATGCTGAGTATGAACCAAACATAAGCACAACATCTCAAGTAAGGTAACCACAGGCCTCTGAGTCATAGACTGTATTAAAATCCTGACATTGTTTGCTCACTTGTGCTGCCTCCTTTCTCTTCTAAGGAGACAGAAGAATGAGAATGAAGAAATAATCTGAAATTCTGGTGGGAACATTGTAAAGTAGTCAAAAGCATGTGTTATGTGGAAATGAGACTGGATACCTTTTAAGCAGACAGTCTGAATATTTTAGAAAGGATAAACACGCATCTAAATCATGGGAGTAAATGACAAACAAGTCATGGAGAGGTCAACTACATCTCTGATGGTAGGAGTGGGGGAATATTTATACAGGTCAAAAATATGTTATTTATATAAATGATCTTTTCAGGAGGGTAATTAAAAGCAGACCAATCCTGTGCTGTGAATTGGCATAATATAAAACCATCTGATAATCACATTGACACAGATGTGTCTGGTACACTGTCAGATCACTTGATGAGAAAAAGTATATGGCCTGTCTCTTTCTAAAACAAAACACCCTCATCCTTCAGTACTGTACTGTCTGCTGGAGAAGGAGGAAGTGGAGACCTGACAGCAGAGTGTGCACAAAAGTGTGTGCATCAGTATGCATGCGTGTGTCAGAATGTGCACATGTACATGTTCGTGTGTGTGCATGACAGCGTGAGAAAAAATTGTGATGATTCACTTCTGAAAAAAAAATGCTTTCTCCCTTACTATATGCCTACCACAGAAGGGGTAAAAAGATCAATCCTACTCCCTGCTAAGTCAATAACAACACATCCATTGACTTCAGTGGTGCAGCACTGTGCCATTAAGAGCAGCGCTAGAAAAGTTAGGGGCAAAAGGTGGTGGCTCTATCCTGTCAAAAACAACGTCCTTTCTCCAGCTATATACTATCTAGGAGAAAAAAAGCCTGAGAGTTAAAGAAGCTTGGTAATGTTATGATTCCCTCAAAGAGCAGTGGGACTGCCACTAATTCCTACCACACAGTAATTTTAAACCACTGACCTGTATGCAGATACACAGTATCCTTGGCACTCCACACTCAGCATCCCTCTAGGCTATCCTGTGGTTGACACTCCACATACATGCAACTATCTCTCTCTTTTGGGTCACAACATCCTTTTTAAGACCAGAGTCACTCTCAGTGATATCCCAAAATGCCCAGGTCAAGAAGCAGGGATAAAATAAGCTCAGAAAAGAAAGAGAAATAATAAGGAAATAAGATTTATCAAGAACTAAGTTTCGGAGTGTAATATTAAAAGATTTTTAAGAGCCATCTGGGCTGCAAAATATTTCAAACAGAAATCTACCTTTTGTTTTGTAAACTAAAAGTTGCAGGAAACTATTGGAAGCCTTGCATAAATTTGGACCAAGAAATAATTATATGTGATGGTCACAGACCTTATATGCCACCCTCCCAGCAACTAGAACTGTAAACAACAAGAGTTCTCGTCTTTAGGCAGATACACCAAATAGAGTATCCCTTCTTTCCCCTTTCCTTCATGTGGAACTATTAGTTTTATATCCCCAACACATATTAGCCTGAAAACTGTGTCATATGCAAACAATGGCTCCAGTCCTTTGGGATCTTGTATTGTTCTTTCATTTCACTGCCCTATCTTAATGAAGAGATTGATCTCCCTTAATGAGGAGGAGGAGGAAGGAGACAGCTGTTGTCACAGAGATGATTAATTATGTACTTGTTTACTCATTTTCTTGTTTGTACTTGTTCTACATCTTCTTGTACTCCCAGTTCTCAAATCCTCCTCCACAGTTTAGTTTGTAACAAAAATCAGCCCTGAAAAGTTTGGACATAATGGGGGAGGAGGGAACAACAAACCAAAGTTAGTCAGATAATACTGCATGTCCAAGTGTGACAGGTTCAAAAGTGAGCTGCAGTGGAATGAAAGAATGATACAATTAAAAACAGAGAATGATACAGACAATTTTCAATCTGCACTTTTTATTCATCTTTTATAATGAAGTTGAACTTCTAGATTTAATATGAATACAGCTGTCATTGTTTTGGAAAAAAGTAACTAAAAAAGCTAAGTAGTTAGGAAATGTAGCATTAGATTCAAAGCTCACCTTTAACTCTGCGCCTTCTGATTGTGCCATACTGTTAATACAATATGTAAAGAAATGGGAATTTCTTATGCAGCAGGTTGAGTGCAATCTAATACAATACATGAAGTTTTCAGGCAACTTCATTTTTAAGTCCATGTGCACATCATGTGTGTGAAGGATATGCATTTGTGCAAGGAGCCTTCCCATCCCCTGTGAAGCCTGCATAAAAGCCAAGCAAAAATACAGAAGGCAGAGAGATGATAGGTGCATGGCTCTACTCCTCTCTCAACATCAGGTGGTAGGATCCGGCTGCACCTTAAAAAGGGGCATAGGAGCCAGCACTCTTCCTCTGCCTCTCAGGATGCACACAGAGGTATTCTTCCTCCAAGTGCTCCACCAGAACTACAGCTCTGCAGCTACACCAGTCTAGCACTGTAGTGTAGACACTTGCTACAGCGACAGATGGGTCTTTTTCCATTGCTGGACACCTACAGCCTTGAAAGGTGGTAGCTAAGTTGATGGAAGAATTCTTCTCTCAACTTAGCAGTGTCTATACCAGGGCTTCAGTCTATTTAATCCATCTCTTGGGGGAGGTTAACACCCTGAGTGACATAGTTAGGCCTAAGTTTTAGGTGTAGACCAGGCTTCCTTGACACAAACAAGACATAACTGAGATTTCTAAATGAAATCTACAAGTCAAGTTTGGAGAAGATCTGTCAAGTATTTTAACATGAATATTTAAAGCTGAATCATTTGAGAGGCTCCCAAGTATGAAACCCTCCTGCATTTCAGAGAGTGCACAGATTGGGCGTGTAAGGACTGGAACAGTGTACAACCCTCTCTTTCATATTACCTTCTTTTTCTCCAGAAGCTAATCTCTCATTTATGAAAAAGTAAGGCTGTAGCTGTGATGGTTGCTGATGCAGCCTCAAAAACATGAACTATGTGTAACAGATGCAGTAACATCTGCCTAGCTTCGCAGAACCCAAAGATATAGCACAGAGTTGCGACCTATCCCATTCATTTCAGTGGGTGTTACCTCTGATGGCCAGTGACAATACTTGAGATGTCAACGTTGTTAACTAGCTCAGTGCTCAAAGCATGTAAAAGAGGTCAGGAATAATTACACTGTGTAGATTGGCAACAGCGCACTTTGACACCATAAGGGCGTGGGCTTGGGAGAGTAAATGCAATTTCACCCACACCCAATCAAGAAGGAGCCAAGGCCAAGTAGTTTAGAGGATCCCAGTGAGACCTCTGATCCTCCACAATGGGGAGCCAAGCTCAAGAAACTGAGTGGGACATTGGAGCCTCACAGAGGACAAGCCAAGTCTGATCCCAGCAGAACCTAATGAGTGCTTTTGGACCCTGCATATGTGACCATATTTTGAACATAAGCACATCCTACTGTGCATCTCCTCTTGGTGGAATATCACCACATTTCACCCTCACAGCCTTTTAGGTAATTTCCGACAGAACAGACTGTAGCACAGCTCCATGCTGAATGCCCATCAGCCACTGCTTGTAAGCCGCTCTCTGTTATGACAATAGCTTAACTATTAAAATTTCCTCCAGAGAAGCAATACACATGAGCAGTCATGTCTACTATATAAATGGATGCTTGCAATAAACTGTGTTGGTGTTTTCCATGGTCTTATTCTGTGTCTCATTTATTCTGAACATTGCTATTACAAACTTTGTCAGGACCTTGTGCAGTTCTCTTCTATTGACATAGACGGATTACAATTTAGCCAATTAAGTGCAAATATTGTCAATCCCAAGTGCTGAAAAATCATGAGTCAGGCCCCCCCCCCCCAAACCATGAGATTTGCTTGAGAGTCTTGGAATTTTAAAAATATATTTTTGGTTTTATTTTCCTTCTGGTTGTTGAGTGTATTAAGATATACATTTTTCATAAGCTTCTCTCACACCCATGAGGGTTAGAAACTTTTTTTGAAAGCTCAAATTCTAGAAGCTGGAGCTTTCAGAAAAACACAAACATGACAAGATTCATGATAAAGTCGTGAGAGTTGGCAACACTGTGAATGATTGGGATATTTGGAAATATAACCAGATTCACTATCCATTATGTTTCAACAGAAAGTAAAAGCAAAAATAGTGTAGTTTCTATAGTAAGTATTAAGGGTAATTTTTGGAAGGTATTTACTTTGATATTAATGCAAGAGAATACATATGTGGTACAACCATATTACTTTTCCTTTATTTTTTATTTGAGCAACTAGACATTTTCCAGAAACTAGTATGTAGCTTGTTTGTAAAAGATTTTTCCATCTATATTTAATTTAATAATTCAGCATTCATATCACTTTAGTGATTTCAAACCTACTGACAAATCAAGAAATTAATTATTCCAAACAACTGAAAGTAGTCTCAGCATCCTATTATTTCCATTTTACTGAATTTGTCCACCCACATGCAGTCAATTTCTGTGATTTAAAGCAGTTAGAAAAGTCCAATCCTAAGTATTCAGCTAAACTTCTTAAAGCTTGAAGTTTGAAGTAGGTGATGGCTGGGGAATGTTCTTATGTTTAAGAGCAAATCAGGTGATATCCAGCATTTAGCAACTAATTTTAGTGGGGGATCAGACAGCTAGATCAATGTGCATTATGTGGATGACCAAGATTTTTGAAAGTGATAGCAATTTGGTTTCCACAATAATTGGTTGCCCAACTTGAGACATCTCAATAGGTCTAAGTTTCACAGGTAGGTTGCTTGATAGTGTCTGAAATCAGAGACATTCAGATGTCTGTACTTAGGCATCCAAATATTGAGGCAAAAAGAATTGCAAGTCACTGTTGAAAACTTTGGATTAAACATTTACATTTAAGCAGCTAGCTGAATAATCTTACTGTTATGGGGTATAGAACTCCATTTTCTCCAAATAATATGCAACTCTCTCTTATATTGATCAGCTTTTATCGTGGCAGTAGCTCTTCCATATCAGTTTAAACACCAGGGTGAAATCCTGGCCTTTATTAAAGTCAATGAGAGTTGCCATTGAGTTTAGTGATGCCAGGATTTCAGCCCAGATAAATATCCTGAAATATGGTAGGATATTTAATGCTTGCTGCTGCCATAAATGGTAGCTTTTAGGATTTTAAAGACCCTCTGGAAAAAAATAAATTGGAGGACCCCACGGAATTCCTATCTTTGACTCAGGTACCCGCAAGAGCAGATCATGACTAATGGCCCCAGACACTTTCTCTTTTATATCATACAAAGAGGATAAGATGTTGCACCAGAAGTGGCTTAAATGCTGTATGTGAAGGGGTTCACTAGCTCCTTAGTAAATACTAGTGCCCTTGTCTAAAGTGAGCAAAAAGGGATTTATTTATGTTATTTTATTCATTTATTTTTCTTAGTAATGAGCATTAAATTTACATGTGAATGCTTTAACATAAAGCCATTGAAAGGAAAATGTCCCTGGGACCATCCACTCCAAATTCCTCAACAAGACATTAGAATAACTAACAAAGACAGTGCTGCCAAACACACATCCAAGGTTTTGTACTGAACCCAGTGCATGCTGGGACAGGACTTTTTGAGTTTAATCTAGGCTGCACATCTATCCAGGTAACACAACGGGTAGAGTTACAAACCTCGCTACTGCATCTCAGTTAGGCACTTAGCCCCAGATTTTTAAAGATATATAGATGCCTTATGGGACATAGTATATGTATGCACAAATGGTTAAATGCATAGCCAGTTAATGTACCCATTGCTTCATAAAGCTTTCAAGCTCTACTGGCCCAGCCAGCAAATCTGGTGAAGCATACTTACCTCCACATTTTCAATTTATTTTTGTTTTCTTCCCTGCACTCCTCTTTTTTTGTCCCTTAAAATATCTTGTTTTAGTATAACCAACCACATGCTGGATTGAAGATGATCACTTTGATGAAATTCATGGGTCTTTATTGCACACTTAATCCTCAGATTAAAAAGAACCTTCACATTCTTCAAAAAGATTATGTGTTGACCTCTACATGATAAGACTAAAAGAAATCACAGGTAAATGCATTTATATCCAGTATCAGAGAGCAGAGATTACTATACCATGTCTCCATTTTCATTTTTATACCATTTGCCTATTTCTGCATTTCAAAAATAATTATTTTTGTGCTCATTTGCCTAAACAGAATTTTTTTATGCTCTGTTGATACTGGTTCACTTGATATTCTGTTTGTCTACCTGCTTATTGCTTTTATAAAGAATAATAAACTATTCATATTTTTAAATCCTAGAAAATAAAATGCAAAAAGATGTATTAATACAGTGCTAAGGTTGTTACATCAAGTACTCAAAATTTAAGAAATTTCAAGAGCTTTATTTGCTCCAGGAATATTAACTCCACCACATTGTACAGCTGTAATATTTTCTCTTCCTTCTCTCTGTCAGATATCAAACCTCTACATACTATTCTTTGTTATTAATGGATAGCATAAAATATACAAGATTTTCAAGGGGGACCTTGTTAACACTGCCAGAATAACCTTAACTCTGACCGTTGTATACCGTACAGAGTCGCACTCATGTAAGTGACAGGACAATTTGTGCTCAAGATATGGATTTAGAATATTAGAAAATAGGAGTACATACAGACTTAGTTAAATCCGACAGTTTTGTGTTTGTGTGTGTGTTGTTTTTAAAGGAATTCACTTTTGGGCAAAGACCAAACTTTTCAGCCCAAAGGATGAATCTCCTTAAAGTTCCCTTATTAGTGGATTAAAATATTTTGAAACCTTAAGTAAGGTGCCATCCGTGGCTATTATAGTAAATAAAGCAACAACGAAAAAAAAAACCCTCATGGACTGAGTTCTACACAAAATTTCAGCTTGAGGACAAAAGTGAGCCTCAAAATTAAAGACCTCTTAAAACGAGGGTTATTTTAACAACAAAAGAGTCATTTCAGAGAAGCATGATTAATTTAAATGCTACACAACTATTTAAAAGGCATAATTAGTTAGTATGTTACTGTTGCTGCACATTTACTAATACCACATCATGAACTTTCTTCTTCTAGAAGATAGCATGCTCCTGTTTAATGAAACTTCTTGAGCACCACTCCACATCCGTTGAAATGAAGGAGACTAAATCAAGCTGCGTTTAAAAAAGTGTTATTTGCTTCAGAGGAATTATAAACTGAATTGAAGGAAAGAAACATGTTTTATTATTCAAAGCTATACATTCTCCTTAAGTTAACTGCATGGGAAGGATGGCTAGTGCAGGGAAACGAGTAACTAGCAGCCTGGGGGCTACATCAGGCCTGCCAGATCATTTTATTTGGTCAGCCACAGTCCAGCTCAGGGTAGGCAATCTGGCGGCACCAGGACAGGAAGGGGAAGGACAGGGCATTGTGGGGGAAGGGCCCCACCTACATGCAGATGCGTGCATCATATGAAGCTGAGGCAAGATTCAATGGGCCAGAGCAGGTAGCCAGGTCCAGTCTCATGGGATAGGAGCTGACTCTGTGGGTGAGTGTGGGGCAGAGGCTCATTCTGCAACTTCCCATCCTGGGGGCAGGTCCCAACCCCCCCCCCCCCACACACACACATCACAGTCCCTGGACCTCCTACCTTCTAGGGACAGGAAATTCCCCCCAACCACATCACAGCTTGTGCGGCAGCCTCTCCCCTGCCCCTACATCACAGCCATCAGTCCATCAAAGGGCAACCTTAAAGTTGCCCATCCATGGTTTATTAGTAGGTGAAGGGACTGGAACTCTGGAAACCAGAGTGTAATGCCCAGCTTGGGCACAGACTTCCTGTCCCAGGCAAGTCAACTAGTTTTTCTGTGCATCAATTCTCCATCTGTAAAATGTGGATAATAGCACTTCCCTACATGACAGGGGCGGTGTGAAGATAAATACATTAATTACTGTGAGGTACTCAGCTACTATGGGTATTAGAACCACGGAAATACAGAGAGAGACTACATTTCTTGGGTCATTTTTAAATAGACTGGACAATGTTCCACTAAATGGACAAACCTGCACTGGCCCAACTGCTCAGCCGGCAGACTAGATAATGTTATAAGTTTTGTCTCTCTCTAACTTGTCTAATTCTCTACTGACAAACTGTCAAAGCGAGAGTGATGTAAAAACTGGATCAGCTACCCAGAATGAGGAGGATTACTAGAGATGCTGAAAAACAATGAATCTAGGACATATGCCAGTGAGTACAATAAAATATATTCTTCCAAAGACAATACCATCCGGCAACTTTAAAAAACAATCCCACATCAGAGTATCCAAAATAACTATAAGATGAACTTCTTAAAATAAAGTCAGAATAGCTGCTAAAAGTGCTCAAAGCTCATTAAACTCTTGGATAAACTGGTTTCAGAAATGGGATTTATGTTAAATTTAATGGGGTCATGATTCCCCTGTTTGGCTAACCTTTCATATTCAGACTGGTGAAGATCTACAACTTTTCTAGAAACTAGGACAATATTGTTGAGGACAAAAATCTGTGAGGTAACCAATGCATTGTGAAAATTACTGCCGTGTTTTATATCACCCTAGGCCGTGTCAAATGGGTAGTTCAGAAATTAATTCACAAAGTGCCAGGCGACATTTCTCAAGCACAAGTTAGCTGTCTGAAAATATCAGCAAACTTTGCAGTGTAATTCAGTACCTTTACCATGTGCAGATAGGTGTCATGTTGTCTTGCAGATGATGTCCTTTGACAGAATCAGTAGAATTCCATGGTTTTTTAGAAGATACACATGTAGATTAACCTATTTTCTCATCTTTAATCATCTCTCTTTAGAATCTGTAAAAGTCATTTATTCTCCTCAGGCCCCCAACATAGATAACTCAGACAAAGGTATCTTGATTCCACCTTTTATTTTTTCTTATAAAAGAAAATGATTTCTGTTAATACAGGGGGTGCCGTTAAAATCTCAATATTTGCCACTGTGCAATCATTATGGTACCATTGTCTTTCACTGTAAGTACAGGAAGATACCAGGGTCTAGGCCACATTTCTGCATGACACTGAATATTGAAAGATTGGGCCCTATCCTGAGAGGTTCCAAGAATGCTCAACAGAAATATCCGCCTTTTACTGTAAGTTCCTGGCCCAGCAAGTGTTGAGCTTTTATTGGCACCCAAAGTATGTTAATTAGTGTACACAATGAGGCCCTGATCCTGCACAAACTTATGCACAAGCTTAACTTTACTACCATGAGACTCCACAGTCGTAAATTTAAGCATGCGTAGAAGTGTTCTCAGGATCAGGGCATAAATTGTGGATGCTAAAATTCCCCTTCACACTGACAATTTAATGTTTTAATTTATTATTTTCCTTCTGCATTTTCTGTGCTTTCAGGGGATAAAAACAAGGTGAAATCTTGCACCTCTACCAATATTGTACAGGTTGATATTATCAAGATACTGTACAGAACCTTCCTGGAGCATCTTACTGAATGTCTCAACTAGCCAAATATCAGTAGCTGTCAGTACGGAAGTGATTTTAAACGTACTTGTCCAAAATACTGAAATCCCCAAAGTCACACATTGACTAGATGGTGCTCTACAACATGCCCCACCACCCACTACTTTGGTAATAATATTGTAGACATTCTGGCCTAAACTTTCAGAAGCGGCTAATGATTTGGGTGCTTCCATTTTTGGATGCCCAACTTGACATACAAGCATCATTTTTTAAATATTTAGGCCTGTGAAATTCACCCTCATCTTGGAGCTAATCTGCAGGGAAAGAGGAGGTTGGATTTTTAGGTATTTTACCACTCTTTGTTGTGGTTTTGCAGAGTTATTTTATAACCTTTGGGAAATAAAATAATAACTTGGAAAAATTACACCATGTAACACAAAAACACCATTCTACCTCTGTAAACTAATGACACACTACTTACAAAGTGTGTGTTTAATATTAATTATTTTAATCCAGAGTGAAGAAATATTGTGAAAAAAGCACTTTGGGGCAAATATGTTGGAGCTTTGACATTTTTGGTGTGAAAATATAATTTTCTTAATTAAATAATTGCTTTCCCCCTCTGAAATCTGCCTCTTTTTCACAGAAAGGTTAAGGTTAGAATAAAATATTTATCACTTCACTGAAAATTTGGGAATATGTGATTTCCTCTTTCATGCTTGTTGACTCCTCACAAGATATTAAATGCATTTTCATTGATTGCACATGGGCCCCACAGCATGAAATAAAAAAAAGGAAGAAAAAAAATTAATGTGTCTTTATACATCGGTTCAATCTAATTTAGGTACAAAAATATTAACAAGCTTTAATCACAAACATATGTGCATTTCCTGGTGTCATCGCAGGGCAGAATTAAGGTTGTTTGGGTGCACTAACTATGAATTTTCTTACTTGAACATGTTTGTATTTTTTTAAGGTTACCCTTAACTTTGAATTCACTGGGTTTATAGAGTTTGGTTTTGGATAATTACATCATGCCTACCGTATAATTTACCCTAAATTACAGCTCTATATTCTTAAATTTAACTCCATTTAATGTTTTTTTTTTTTTTTTTTTTTGGTCTTGGGGTTAATTTATAAACTTGGAAACGAGAAAAAGATTTTTTTCCTGCTAGAAATTTAAAAGATAATTTGGTAAAATGCACTGAAAACTATTCAGGGGGACTGATTGAACTCATAGATTGGTGCTGTATTACAGCACCATTCACCTTAGGGCACTAGTTCAAATCTACCCTAGGTTGGTAACACTTAGCTTGCTTCATCTATATATTTAGAAATCTATTCCATAGCGGTGTAGACATTATTAAACCCATTTACAGATGACAATATTGAGTCACAGAGAGAGAGAGAGAGAGAGATTAGCCACAGGTCACTGGCAGCAGAACCTGGGTCTCCAGACTCAGAAGCCAGTGTCCCTTCCATTTGACTACAGAGCTTCTGCAAGCAATGTCCAAAGAACATTCTAGTCTTGCTGAGTGGCCTATGTGAAATGAATTAATCATCTCAGTGCCAGTCCTAGCTGACAGGTAATTTTATTTAAAAACAAACTACAATACATTATTCTTGTGAACCACTACATCTCACAATAGCAATACTGCAGAATTTGAGGCAATTGCTATCGAATACTGTACTATTATTTGTACAATAAAAGATGCCTGCATCCCACTTACCACCACAAAGTGACACCCATACTGGTAGTCTCATTAGCGAAGGGAAGGACAGAAAACACTCAGAAACTGAAGTCTCCTTTTAACCCTAGAGATGGATCCCTTGGTACCAAGGTAAGGCTGTATATAGAAGCTTGTACTGTCAGTGCTCATATTTAGGCTTGGAAGGATTAGATTTATACAGATAAATGTAAATAAATGTTGATTTCACTGTACACATGGAAACCAATGAAAAAATATCTCCTTCAATAATAATACAAATTTACAGATAGGCAAAGTAAGAAAAATGGTGCTTAAGTTTGATTTAAGGCTATTAACTGAGTATATTTTGACATATGATGTTGACAATTTGTGTTTTAATAGTTTTAAAATTTTAACTTTTTGAATCTCAATATTTATGATCATGAAATAATTAATGTCTGACCCTCCCATTGTCTGACCCACCATAATTTCCCACAACTGTGAACATTTATAAGTCTCCAGTGATGTTAGTCTGGCAACTTTATCCAGCACTAAATGTCACTCTAGGAAAGAATTTCCACTTTCAGGGCAGACAGCAAGCACCGTCTTGTAAAATATTATATATTTATCACTGTGTGGCAAGGGTGTGAAAAATCTTATTCATTTTAGACAGCACGTGCATCAGTGGAAAGGAGTTTTATGCAATTATTTTGAACCCCTGTGATGAAGCTAATTATTGAACTGAGTTATCTCAATGAAAAATGTCCATTTAAAATATATAATTCAACCCCCTATTACACAAATAAAATATAGGGACACTTATCATCATTAGCCTAACTATATTTTAAATTTTCATGTGTGCATAATTTAATACACGGATGAAAGTAACTAACTTCCTCTCTTTTTTAGGTTAACAGAATTAGGACCAGTGTTAAAAGTAATATATTTGTATTTTAAGGAAGGCAATACTTTATTTTCCAACATCTAGGACCTAGAGATGATCATGTTTATTAGTATTTCACAAACAAGAAAGAAACATTATATTTTTCTTTTACTTACAGACTTGAGATTTTTTCCCCAAAAAAGTTAATAATCACAGCTGTAGCTCGCACAAGCACTATACAGACATAAATTATACATGAAAGACTTATAACTCAAGAGAGAGTTGTTCATTATTAAAGACATAGCCCAGGTTCTATTGAGAAAAGTACTAGAAGGGTTAGAGGTCTCTGGTGTGCGTGCACAGTAGCTTCTCTGTCTCCATTTAATATTTGTCAGACAAGTAAAAAAGTCCTCTCAGGCAAGAGCAGCATATGATCTCCTTGAAGGTTTCCCTGAGCTCTTGGCTCCGGAATGCATAGATAAGTGGATCAATGATGGAATTGCACATGATGAGGATGAGGTGCAAGTTAAAGTGGGACATAAAACACACACAATATGGGTTGTGGGGGCAAGAGATGTAGAAAATCAAGTGGAGGAAAAATGGGGCCCAGCACACTACAAAAACCCCAATCAAGATGGTCAAAGTGATGGCCCCCTTCATGTTGGCACCTTGACGAATCGTGCCAGTTCCTGGAAGAACGGCAATCTTTTTGATATGCAGTCGGGCGAGCATGAACATGTGGATGTAGAGGGAAGCCATGAGAACTAGCATGGTGAAGAACATGCTAATAAGACAGATGATGACAACACTGCTGTCCGAGTAAATGATGAACAAAATGCCTGAAACCGTGCAAGCAGCCCAGATGCATGTTATGATGATCCCTACGCGCCTCGCCGTCATAATGTTATGGTACTGGAGAGCATAAAAGATGGTAAAATACCTGTCCACGGCTATTGAAAGCAGGCTGCAAATTGATGCAAGTAAGGAACTGCAAATCACCGAGTCAATGACATTGTCAATGTTTATGGTGAAACTTTGCGCTCCAGTTTCTGTATTGTTTAACAGGGTGATTACAATGGTTTCTGATCCATTTGATAGACTCACTAGCATGTCAGCCACTGCCAGACTACAGATGAAAAAATACATAGGTGAATGTAGATTCCTGTTCTTGGCTATTGCCACAATGACCAAAATGTTCTCCAATAAACTTATGATGCCCAGAGTCACAAACACTTCCGGGGCGACAAAAAGTTGCTCATAGCATTCCCTGGAGGAGTAATCTTTTCCATCTGACTCATTGGCAGCACTGTGCAATCCATAGCTGTGGTTCCGGAAGTGCAGAGGCTGGTGCACACCACGGTGGCGAGTGACGTTCATCTTATGAAGTGCTGATCCAACCCCAGGTGGTATTTTTCCAACTTGGTGCCTTGTCACTATCAAATTTCTCTTTTCTTGCCTTGTAATCCTGCTTAGACTTTTCACTTGCAAAGTTTGCACAAAGGCCTCCAAGGGAGAAAGCAGTTATAACATTAGCATGATAGCAAACAGCAGGATTTCAGACTTTGAAATGCTGGTTTTGTCTCTTACAGATGCAGTTTCTAGTACTCATCTTTAGCATGGTTATCAAGTTCCATGATATTCAATCTACAGCTGTTTTGTTTTTCCCCCCCACATAGCTGATATTTTATACTGATGCATTCAGGAATTTTCTTGTCTTCCATTAGGAGAGGTAAGAGTAAAATGCTCAAGTGACTGCTGCTGAGTGGAAACCAATTTCAAACTGCAGGCACCACTCTGACTGTCAGGCAGTGTATGCTTGCTGCCTGTTTTATGGCGTGTAGAGGGGGAAAAAGTATTCTTGAAGCATGCTCCACCTCTGCTCTGCCTATCAGCCAATAAGGAACAGTGAAAGTCTAGGAGATGCTGATTACATTTCAGAACTGTACATCACATAGCAAAACAGTTTCAGATGCAGCACAGCTCCCCCCAGTTACAGGAAATTAGAATTTGTTTTGCTTCCTTATCTTTTCAGAATAGCTTTATTCCCTCCACACCACTCTGCAATGGATTTTCTGCATCATCATCAACAGCACTTCTTACAACTACAGCACTTTAAGAGCCTTAATGAAGTCCTTAAATCATTCTGATGTATTGGGTTGTATTATTTTTATTGTAAGTAGCAATAGTCCTTTATGGGTTTTTTTTATGACAAAGTTGCTGTACTTTATATGCATGCCAAGTATACACTAGACTGGGAATCAACTGAACCCAGATCTCCTGGCTCTGCTACAGACTTCCTGTGTGACATTGTCCAGGTGATTTAATCTCTCCGTGCCTGAGTTCCTCATTTGTAAGTCAGGGATAATTCCTTACCTGACAAGTGTTGAGAAGATAGCTATATTTAAAAAATGTGAGACACTCAAGTTTTATGGTATGGGGTGCCACATAAAGACCTGAGATAAAGCCGCAAGGTGAAATCACAGATGGGTCCATAACTATGCTGCCGATGATGCTGAGCTCCAAGACACACCACTTTCAGCCAAGTATCCTTCTCACTGCTGGCAGAGTTTAGTGCCAGATATTGGGAAACTAGATCAAGCAGTGGACAGCTGCCTTTCAATTTGCTTTTCTGATTAATTAAGCAAAGTTTTGACGTTAGAGAAAGGTGTCTAAGAGATCAGTAGTCATTAAATCCCCAGCGTAGTCATCAATCATCCCACAAAGCCATGCCCATCAGTAGGCTAACAATCACCTTCATTGCATTTGTGCCAGTTCTGCAATAGAAGCTGCTAAAAATACAGTTCTAGAGCAAAAACACAGCTAGAGGCCATAAAACATGTATTCATCAATCATTAGAAAGTATTTAAATAAAATTACCAAACAAAAACCTAAAAACCAAAAGAAATTAGAAAGAACAGAAAAGGAGAAAAAGTGGCAATTAGCATCATTGCACTTGAGAGCTCGTGTTCATTTGGGAATTGTTTAATGAGTCATTCCTTGACATCTGACAGGAAAACAGAAGAAGGGCTGAGTCTAGTGCAGCAGTAATCCCCAGTAAGCAAGGGTTGAGTTCAGAGCTAACTTCTCTTCCCCCACAGTCCTCCTCCCCCATGCACTGGAGCTCTGCAGAGGGATTATACCATAAACTGCCTGTGGGAATGCAGGACTCCACACACCAAATCTGAACTCTAGGTTAAATCTGCAGAGTGAAAGGGGCTTTTATTGTTACATTTGGTTTTGCTGAGGTAACTGGTTATAAAGATTTTATCCTGCTGAAGAGGCCTGGCTGATTAATTCTGTACCCTAATTTTGCAGATACTATGATGATGAAGGCCATATAAGTACCTAGACAAATAGATCTGCTTACAGAACAGAAGCATATTGCAGAAGTATAAAACTACAGATACACTAAATAGCCAAAGCTAGCACCCCTATGCATGGGAAATCCCAAATTTAGCAGGCCATGACATTCCACTCACCCACAGCATCCCTGTAATGAAGCTGTGACCTACTGGCCAGACAGTGATCTTTATTTCCCTGCCCTAGTCACACAATATGAGTTAGGGTTATAAAAGGTTAATATGCTTGTCACATGGCACTGGATCATCAGTGTCCACTGACTCCTGTTGTAATCCCCCACAGAGGACTTAGATACCTTGCCCCCTGTGCTACAGTTGCTCCAGGAGTGGTAGAAGGAACATAATGATGAAGCTTGCTTAGAAGGCTTAATGGGGAGAGAACCAGTTCCAAATATCTGGCCTTGTGCTACGTATGATTCCTGAAATATGCAGGCTCTGAGTGCTCTCAGCTCCCAATGAGCTTTGAGAATCCTTTGACACAGGTGTATTTATTGTTTTTGCAGGCAGTGCTGCTTGTCTCTAACAAATTCAACTTAAGCCTCCAGACTTTTCCACCAAGCAATGATGATCCTATACAAAAATAAATTTCTGAGATTTGTGCAACCCTCTGGGGTAGCTACAAACAAAAAATGGACAGAACTAAATTACAAGGACTCTTCTGTGCAGTTATCAGCACCTAAAGTGTTTGTAGGCTTTAACACACATAACTACATAAAAACGTGATCAATACAAAGCTATATAAAATATTTTGGTTGATGCTGTGCAATTTGTTTGAAAAAGGCAATGTCTTTAGAAGACCTATACTTAAAAGCCAGTCTTTTGTTAATCCACCCCATCATTTATCTCCATCTTTCCATGATATAGAGATCATAACTGATCGATTTCCTGATGTGATCAGTGCACAACAAATGGATCCTCTACTTTCTGATATTAGGGATTATCAAATCTTCTTGAATATAACAAGACAATGAAAATGGATGAACTGTGGCATAAAATGTCTCAAATAAATGACTCAGTAAGTCCCCAGACAAGATTCTCTGTGCTTTCGAAACTTGTAAAATTCATGTTTAATCTCCCACAGCAATGCATCATATGAAAGATTATTCAGCAGAGGAGCAAGAACAACAACAGGCACAGGGAGTTCATTGGGGAAAAAACCCTCTCATCCAGCAAACTAGGCCCAACGTGTGTGAAGAGGCAACAATGGTGGGGAATGAACTATGTGTTGTACAGGAGGCAAAAATCAATCTTTCTTCTCACATGAAGTGTCTCCAATGGCAGCCTTCCTCTGAACTGTGCAAAAAGGCACAAAGTGTCCTATATGCCAGTTTGATTAGCCAACAGGAACACACTGCAGAGTAACAGAAGCAGTTGCTTTTATGTAGGTAAATACTAACTTGTGTTCTAGCCGAAACCAGCCGCAGAACTAAAAACAAATCTGATAGCTAACCGTCATTTCAAAATTGGTTTGTCAGTGGTGAAGACAGATATAGAAACATTTATTGGGCTTACTTGCTTTCATTATTTTGAACATATCATTGTTATAGGTGTTATACCAAACCTTCCCCATAAACATAATTACTGTATTGATTGATTTTATTGCATCCCACTTAAACCACTTGAAATTCTGGGACATAAACCACTGAATTGAGACTTCACAGCCCCCCCCCCCATGCCCGAACCATGCAGGGTACACCAATTGGAGAGCAGTAAAACCCATGTGGCACCCCTCTATTAGCCATGTGGGTTTAAGGAAGAAGGAAATTTCAGGGAGAAGACAGTTTCAAGGGCCAAAGAACCTGAAGTCTGCAGGAGCATACCCAGCAGCAGAGTCTGAGGGTCATGCAGCAGGGAATTCTCTCCCTTGATCTGACTGGCTGTTTCTCTATCCCACGGTCTCTTCACCTCAATTTTAATTAACTTGACTTCATACCCTTTTCTGCTGCTCTGCCCCTGTCACCCCATCCCTTGTTCTTCCATCTAGCTTATCCTTGCCTAACTAACCCCCACCCAAAAACAGTACTCCATCTTGGTTGGTCACTAGGAACTACTTTAATAAAAGTAATAATTATAATAAAGTGAAATATCTTATTCTTGCTCAGTGGCGTGATGAACTTGTTTGTTATGGACAGCTAAGACTGTTGCAGAAGTTCTGCTTGACACTACTCGAGCAGAGTTAAGATTGTTTTTGTTTTGCGTATTCATACTTTCAAATATGTGGGTTTCCTCTGTAAGGCTCAAGGTTTTGTTTTTGTTGTAATGTTCACAATATTAAAAAAAATTAGATTTCTAATTTTTTATTGTCATTGTACCCCCAAACACTAATCAATATTGGTTTCCATGGGGTTGGCCACTGTACAAACTGTGGCGAGGTGGGCCTGTTTGGCCCCGTGGGTCTGCACCCCTTACGGCTATGCCAGTGGTGTGGCTGGGTGGAAGCAGGGAGGGGGGCCCGGTCCCGCCCTGTACCCCGGTCCCCGACCCAGGGACCCTGCAAGGAGTAGCCTCAAACAACTTAATCCGAGGGCTACTACTTTCCCTGGGTTGCTCGTCTGTAGCCCCCCCGGCATGTGGTCCTCCTTCAGGCTCTTTGGGGCCGGCATCCTCTGGTCTTGCCTGGACAGGCTCCTTCTTACCTCCCATGGCTAGGTGCTCTCACCACACCCACACTAGCTCCTCCACCAGCTCCACACCTTGCAGCAGCAGCAGCAGCGCTCAGCTCCTCTACTGACTCCCCTCCCCGCCCCGCCCCGCCCCGCCACGCCACGCCACTCCGCTCCCTCTCAGCTGCCCCCATCTGCCTGGCTGGGAGGCTTTTAACTGCTGGGGCAAGCTCCTTGATTGGCCCCAGCTGGCCTGATTGGCATAATGGGCCTAATTGTCCTGGAGTGGCCCCAGCTGGATCACCCAGGGAACAAGGATTTGCTAAGCCTGGGGCTGATATATATGCCTTCCAGCACCCTCCTATAGCCGTCAGGGCTGGCCCCGTCACAAAACACAGATGGTGACTCCCTGCACCAGACAGCTTTTATTAGAAGATAGATTCACATCTTTAGGTCCAGCTTAACAAAATCTTTTGCTTAGGGACTTTAATTACAGCTCAAGGGAACCTAGCTCTGTTATTTCAGAACATGCTAACATTTCAACATGAGAATATGATGGAGCAGAAAAAGAATATATTGTATAATAATATATAAAACTCCCTTTGAAAATTTAAATAGAACTGGAATAGCCAAGATTTCTTACAAACTGTGGCTGACAAACTTAATAACACCTCAAAAATGGTCATGGACTCAGAAACTAACTCACAAATAATGGAGTTCATCTGAGAAATGAAATATTAAAGGAAAGGAAATAACAGCCTGAGGCTGAACAATACAATGACAAGCTGTGTTTTTGTTTTTGATTTTGTGAGATGTCACACTGAGCCTACTTCATAAGCCTCTTCCCAAAATACTGCATCTTGACAGAATCTGAAATTATTTCAGAGTGCTGAATCACACACCAACAGTTCTTTTTGAAAAAAATAGAAAAGCACCCTCCCCATGAGTTCTGAACAGTTGAATGAAATACAGACTACTCACGTCTTTAAAAAAAGAAAGACGGAGAGAGAAAGAAAGGGTCAGGTGGGACAAGGCAGCTATGGAAGAAATGGTGAACTAGGGAGGAGGAAGTATAGTACATTTGAACAGTATGGTGCCGGAACCTATTAGAAGCCCAGCTGCATCCAAGCTCATCCTTGGAAGTACTAGCACTGCAGTGGCTGCAAATGGAGCTAAAGCAAGGGGCAGTGAAAAGGGGGTTGAAAGAAAAAGCTAAGCAGTGGATTAAAGCACCGAGTCCTGCAAGACTGTGCAAGAAGTGTAGGGATATTGTTCAAGGGATGCAGCATAAGTCATTGTATAATTAAAAACAGACATTAAACAGACATTAAATGTGCCCACATCAAATTTCTCAGTGCACCCAAAAGTCATGCTTGCAAGTAAGTTAATTAAAAAGTCTTGGATATTTTACAATGCGATTACACTCTTTTCAGGATGTAAGAGGGGCAATTAACCCTTGGAAAGCTCTCAAGTTCTGTAGCCTGCTGCATGTCCTGGAGTACTGATCAGTACAGAACTGGAAATTCCAACTGATGTTTACAATATTCAAAAACAGTGGTTCAAATATTGGCTCCCCCCAAAAAAATCACCACAAGCATTTCTCTGATAAACTCTGTCCTCAGTAAATTAGTGTATAAGCCACATTTTTTTTCAGATAATCATGAGACTTGGATGTGTTAGACTCACTGGGAAACAGAAGAGTATATGTGTACAGCGCTTAGCGTGATGAGGCCCTGACCTATCAATAGGGACGTTAAGTGCTACTGCAGTAGAAATGTATTAATAACAATAACAACCACAAAAATAAAAATACAGATGAGAACTAGAACTACACTATTATTGAATAAAGTCAAAACCATACAACTTTAAAATAATTAAACTAATTCATAAGAATAGAAGGCACACATCATACCATAGTAAAAGGCTCTATAGGTTTTGGAAGGGTCTTTAAGATGTTTGTTAATCCCATTACTACCTCAGAAATAAAGTACCTGTTGCTGATGGTTATGTAATAAGATCCCCAATGAGAAATAATACAAGAACTCATTTCTCAAAAGGTACTCAGCACATTGTAGCATCAAATCCTAAATTAGGCATTACCTTGCATCCAGCTCTACAAGCCAAAAAGCAATAGCCTATAGCCCACACCCTGCATCTGTGTCTCCTGAAATATGTTTGATTCTAATAGCCAAGCTGTTAATCTGTCCATTCCTCTTGTTCATGACCTACATATTAAAATAAATGGAGAGAAAATATGCAATAGCATGTTTTTTCTTCAATTACCATATGTTCCTGAATAGACCAGCTTTCAGTGCTGCCCTTGTGATTTATTGTATTCAGTTCAGGTAGATATTTAACAAATAAGAAGAGTTTCTTTAAGTTACAAAGCTACAGTTGCATTTTATTTTAAAAGAAGGAAGTTCCAATTGACCCAGCTGTCAAATGAGACAGCTTGAAAAATGACATTTCATTTTAGTTGAGAAAGAAAAAGCACAAAAAGGAAAATAAATACACAGTTCTTTACTAACAGCCAAGGTTGCATTCTGGATCAATAAAGTGCCACCACAAAAAATGCCAGTTTGGTTGATGCCAAATTCATTTCAGATCCCCTCCCTCCCCCAAAGTCCCTATAAATCCAGGGCAAAACTTATGCATTTGTTGGGAGGCAGGGCTTGGATAATGTAAAGTGGAGGGTCATTAAATATCTTGATTTTATTTTCTTCTCTTTACCTCTAATGATTATAGTGATATGATTAGGATAGAAAAGGGTTATCCAACAGGTATACTGTGAACATAACATATGGGAGATGGTCACCTAACTCCTTTAAGTCTCTTTTAAAATCCCAGCCACAGTGAATATTTCTTTAGCTACAATATTAAAATACAAAATTTGTTTTGTTTTGTTTTTAAATCAAGGATTCGCAATACAGCTGATCTGACATTAATGCATCTCAAATTTCTTAATTTAATAGCTTTCAAGGCAAAAGTTCACCTAACCCTGCTGAATACCCTGAAGCTTTCAGAAAGTACAGAACACTATCAGTATATTTTCTGTCATGTTCAATATACAGTACAGTGTATATTCAATATGATTTTCATCAGTACACTATCTTCTTTTAACAGCATTATCTGTAAGCGACAAGTCTTACATAATTAGATTACCAAGCTTACCCTTGAGAGATTTCACGCCCTCTACTCCAGACCTGCGTTCTCCTGTCCAAAGTATAATCTCAGCCTGCCTCTCTGACATCTAGCCATCAACTCAAATTCAACAAGGCTAAAACAGAGCTCTTAATCTTCTCCCACAACCCCTCCCCACTACCTCTGCTTTTGATCATTGCGGATAGCACCCACCTCCGGATAGTCCATAACCTGGGTGTCTTCTTCATTATGGACCTCTGCGTGGGTCATCTTACCCAGGCTGTGTCTAAATATTGTTGATTCTTTCTGCATAACATCTTTAAGATACAGCCTTCTTTATCCATCCACACAGCTAAATATCTTGTCCAGGCTCTCATCATCTCACGTATAGATGACTGTAACTTCCTTCTCTCTGGTCTTGAGACATACAGTCTTGCTCCACTCTCTTCACTGTCAAAGTCCTTTACAGCATCTCTCTCATAGGCATATCTCTCATTTCACTATCAAGATCCCACCTCCAACTTGGCTAGATGTCAGCCTCCATCAGCCACTTATTACATTTTCAAACACTTTTGTGCTTTCTTCCATGCTGCCCTTCTGTGATGAGCTCCCATAAAAATCTGCAAAACACCTCATTATCTATTTTCAAAACTTTCCTTTGCCATGATGCCTAAAAAAATTGGACAACAGTTAGATTGTTGCTGTGCGGAGACCATTGCCTATCATGCTGACCAATATCATTTCATTGTTTCCTTGTACTCCATTGTCTGTCTGTACCAATCTGTTGTCTCTGTCCCATACTTAGATTGTAAACTCTCTGGGGCATGCACTGTATTTTTGTTCTGGCTTGTGCAGCACCTAGCACAATGGGGTTCTGATTCAGGACTAGGGCTCTTAGATGCTATGGCAATGCAAAGAATAATAATAAATAATAAAGAGCATGTAGGCAACCTCTTCTTTCAGAAATCTAAGCCCAACACCAATGTCGGGGATCAAAGCAGACAGCCAACTCCCTGGCTGCTTCCACATCTCCCTCTGCTGAGAACCTGACATAAGCAAAACTATCAACAGCAGCATGTCTTCTCAAGACTGAACATTTTCTCACATACAAAGAGTTATGTGCAAAATACCACCTGGTGCAGGCTGCAATTTATTTTCCACCTTCAAGCTATGATTCCATGGCAACAGGTGTCTGCCAAGGCCAGAATGGACTTATTTTTCTATTAGAATAAAATACAGGCCGTGAAAGTAACTAAATTAATCTATTTTAGGATTTACATTCTATGGAACATTCCCCCCTGCCTATCCCCAGGTAGAACTTGGAGTTTGGAGCCAGGAAAAGACAGCTTCAGAATATGTTTAGTACTGTTTTGAGAGAATTTTCCACGGGGGTTGGTCCAAGATGCCAGAGACAGCCAACTTACGGTTTTCTATGGATAGAAACAATTTAACTGTAAAATTATTGATATGGTCTTGCCTGTGCTAAGGGTTTTTTGTTGTGGTGGATGGTAGGTTTTTTTGTTGTTTATCTAGTAGAGCAAATTTAGGTTGAAAACAATTATTACAAAATATTAGGAAAAAAAGAATCACACACAGCATGTACATTTAGATCTGTACATGAACAATAGAAAGTGTTCTTCTCTTATACAGCCATGATCCTATCTTGCCTGGTTGCGCGATTGATTTACAAAAATGTTCAGGTGTAGTTTAAACATATGCAGCCAAATTCATTCCTTATATCACTTCACTGCCAACAATGATGATTTTGGCCCATATATTTAGACAAGAAACATTAAAAAGTTATTGGTTTGTTTTATATTTTACATCTGATTTACAAGATTTAATGAAGGTTTAACTCTGAAGCCTTTATATCACAGACGCACCTGAAGAATACCATTGTGTTCAACAGAACTGATCAGGAAAGTACTGATTAGCTTGAAGAAGAGCTGAAGAACCAGTCCCAGGACTGATATGCATTAGAGTTATTTTTAACAACTTGTGCTATGGACCAAAATTTCAAAGAACTTCCATTTTGCGCACATGCTAAATTTGCCCTTGCACCTGACTGAGGGCAAATCCACATATTAATGCTCTGGTGAACTTAAAGGCAATAGTGAGGTCTGACTGACCTTGTGTAGTCAGTAGGTATATCTGAGAAGACAAGCAAAGCCTTAATCCTTGAAAATATGAGCCTGTGAGTAACTTTATATACGAGTGGTCCAAAAAACTCAAAATGGGACAATTCATCCTTATAAAGTTACTGACGTGCATAAGTAGTTGCAGGACTGGTGTCTAATTTTGTTCCTTGCATGCTTGGGCTTTATACATATTTATATTTAATCTTATACTGTTATAAATGTTCCTCTTCACATCCAGAGCAATAGTACACTAGCAAAGTGTTTGCATAGCCTCATTTATAAGTCACCTCCATGGTGATCTATGTTCCACATATACGAAGTCAACCAATTAGCATGTTGTCAATTCTTGCCTTACATCAGATAATGGGCTCTTCAATCTAGCAGACAAAGATATAACAAGATCCACTGGCTGGAAGTTGAAACTAGACAAATTCAGACTAGAAATAAGGCATACATTCAGAGTACTTACCCACTGAACAATTTACCAAGAATTGTTGTAGATTCTCAGTCACTGGCAATTTTAAAATCAAAATTGAATATTTTTTTAAAAAGATATGCTCTAGTTCAAACAGAATTATTTTTGGGAAAGTGCTATGGCCTGTTTTATACAGGAGGTCAGACTAGATGATCACAATGGTCTCATCTGGCCTTGGAATCTGTTAATCAGTTCTATGTCATGTCAGCAACTATAGCATATCAGTGGCTTATACTGCATTTAATAGAGGAATATAAATTTACCATTGCAAATGAAATTATAAAAATATCTTGCTGATGTAATGTTTAGATAACTGGGAGAACTGTTATAGATGCCACACAAAGATTCAACCCTGCAACACTCAATATCAAGTGTAGTACTGGCTATCATGAGTAGTCCAAATGAAAGCAATAAGCATGATGCTTGTCAAGAAATGTATTCAGGATCAGGTCTAATGTAATAACAAAATGAAATATACATATTATACCAGATCCTAAATACACTGTCTGAAAGGATAGGACTTGCTCCTTTCATTTGGCTACTCAGTACATAATTATACACACACACACACACACACACACACACACGCTTCTGCATCTAGGATGGTTGTCAGCCATGTATAAAGAGACAGAACAGGGCCCCTGAATCACAAAGAGGCATGGATTAAATGCTGGCACTCGGCACAAGGATGACTTAGCCTACAATAAATAAAAATGAGAGACCAGATAAAAGAATAAAATGTTGTATGAACAATGGAGATGAGATTTCTAGCTGGATGATTCAAACCTCCATATGCTGACTTGAGGAACAACTGGAGCACTGTAAAATTGGGCTGCCAGAGAAATGAAGCCAGTTGAAACATTTTCCATATTTTCATTTTTCAAAAACAAGACATGTTTAATAACCAACATTTTTCAATATAGTACACAGACTGTTGCTTCCCAGAATATTATGCATTCCTGCTGGTGAATGAAATATCAAAAGAAAAAAAAATGTAAAAGATCTAACAGTGCTAAAGGTCTACTAGAAAAAACGTGATTGAAACTAGCAATTTCCAAACTTTGGAAAGCAGAACCTTCTTCAGGAAAATGAAACTGATGGAGCCCTCTTTCACCCGTACTGTGTGTTGTAAAATGACTTCTCAAAATTCTCAGTAAGAATAGATTGTGCAGACCTACACAATATGATACCATTTCTCTTTTCTTATCGGCCTAGAAAAGTGAAATAGATTCCTGAGATGATATTACAGGTAATACTACTGGCATTTGAATAGCACTCATTGAAATGAGCTCTCAGAGCTATTGGGTAAGGCTTGCTGCAAACTCGGGCATGCCTCACTACGTCAGTTACACTGAGATCACATTTTCAAGGTTTCCTTCACAATCATAACAGCTAGAAACATTATTTTTTATTTTACGTGAGACTGGAAAACAATTAAGAGGAGAGTCCATGCCTGTCTGTATCCGTCCAAGGAGGCACCCCCGTTGCTTCTGAAATTGTTGATTTAAAGAAGAGGAAGCATGAGAAGAATGTAGCTGTAGCAACCA
The DNA here is from genome assembly GCF_026122565.2 of Emydura macquarii macquarii. Lineage (NCBI taxonomy): Eukaryota > Metazoa > Chordata > Testudines > Chelidae > Emydura > Emydura macquarii. The sequence goes on from NW_027132962.1 coordinate 1,929,436, forward strand.
CTCTGGCTGCAAGGCTTGTGCCCTCCATTGGGCAAGGTTGGGAAGACAGCTAGCAGATCAGACATCTTGATCCTTCAGCCTTGCTCCTTCCTTAGCCCACATCACACCTAAATGCCCCCATCAGCATTGTGCTGGGTTTCCTGGCACCCAGAGGACTTAAAGCCCCTACTTGGATTCCCTAAATACGGCTCCTGAGAAGCAGCACTGGTTTGTTGTGGTCAGGGCACTGAAATTTTGTGGAGAAGTTTTGAGGCAAGCTTTGCCCTCAGAGACCTAATCCTGCTCTCATTCAGTTCGATGGGAGTTGGTCTGAGCCATAAGAGAGCAGAGCAAACATTTATCACTAATGTTTCATCAGTCCATTTGCCTTGTATAGTAATGTGAACTGGCAATATTTTGATTTTTTTAAAAAAAATAAAAGTATACGAAATGTATAAATCAAAGCCTTCCCTGAACGGGAGATGTACAATTCATCCATCTAGAAGGAATATTTCTGTGTAGAAATATTTCTAGTGGGATATATCAGCTAGGAGTCAGAGTGAAATTTTGAAAGGCTAGAACTATGGTGGTTTTACTTCCCCAATCAATAAAAGTTGACTTTCATCAAGAAGCACTTACAACATCAATAACACCAAACTGATCAAGATGTAGTGCAGGCAGCAATAGAATGACACAACACAAAACTCAGGGTGTAAATCCACACATAAAATACATTTCAAGCTTGGGTTGTTGTTTTTTTTTTTTAACATTTAAATAGTGTTCTGAAATCCAAGAACCAATTGAGTACAAATGATTCCAACTCAGGAAAATATAGGAGAGTAAAGAGTTAAAACCTGGACAAATGGTCAGGCCTAAGCTACAGGGAACAGGGTCATGGCAAGGGCAAACCTTGTTTCTGTTAATTGGTGTGAATTCTAGTTAAAGTCTGTTATTTCTCTTCTTTTCCTCCCTTCCTGGCCATCTGCGCCGGGGATGAGGCTAACAAAATAACTATTCCCCCTCTTGCTCAAGGCCTTTGGTGGGAAGAAAGCATTATCTTCCTTCCCCCTTGGCATACCTTTACTTCAAAGAATGTTAGTGTAAAATTAATAGGTTTTAAGGTGATGTGCCTGCCCTCTGAATGGTAATCCTGTAAATAACAAACAGGGGCGGGTATAATTGTATTCATTCTGTAGTTGTTAATATTCATTTTATAGGTGTCAATGTAACCAAATAAGGGTTTATGCGGCGTTGCTGGAAATGTATGCATTTACATACTGTTATGGATAAAAGAATTGTAAAGTAACCTCCTCGTCACTTGTTTGCGGCGTCGAGGTGGAACGAGCAGGCAATAAAGGGTTCCGTCTCCCCAGTCCGCCCAGGAACAATCTGTTAGGTTATTTCTAACAGAAAAGTGTAGAGAAACTTAACTGTTGAATCCCGACACAGAGGGCAAAATTTGATCATGGCACTAATGCAATGAAGTCAATAAAGCTACTGAATGTGTCTCTTTAGCTTTCTGGTAAATAGTGTCACTCACAGGAGAAACAAATACAAATACACACACAGAGTATACAAACATCTAATAGTTACCTCACAACAAGATGATTTTAAATAAAAACAGCATGAAAGTTATGAGCTCGATCATGTCTTGAATTTGCAATGGTGTTCCATAAGTGAGGAGGAGACAAGAGGCTTTCTTCTCAATGTAAGGATGCCAGGCACAACTGTAATGCTAATTAGACTCCCCAAGGAAAAATATCAACCCTTCAATACCAACCCATGGAAATGTCTGTTTGAAATGGAGTGCACATTGCCCTACTGACAATGGTAAAGAATCACAGAAAGAGTCAGTCAGTCACACACCACCACCTTCTTGGTTTCTTGGCTTCTCTCCTTCCTTGAGGAGAGGTCTGCCATGACCTTCTGCAACACCTCAGTGAGAGAAGACACCTATATCCCCGCCCTTTTGACAGAGATTGTGAATTTGGAGTACAAGCTTCATTCATTCTTTTGGCTTGCTGGATATCATCTTAGAGGTTGAAGTACTTTTGCTCTCTTTTGGAGTTGGTTGCACAGAACACCTACCACAGAAGTTTTGAGAGAAATAAGAGAATCAGACTAAAATAATAGAAACAATTTGCATAATATACCTGATCTAAATCCCTTGTAAAGCCCAGTGAGGTAGACTCCCTTACCTTAGTTACAAAAAAGAAAAAATCTTACGTCTGCAAACAACATTCAATTTCTGACTGTCCTCGGCAGAATGACAGCCTCTTGTCTCTTTTTCCAGAGAATTTCCCTCTGTGCCTGCTTATTATCTTCTCCAGGTCCAGGGCAGCAACCTTTGTGTCCCAGATTGTTTTTTTCCAGACCCATACATATCCAACAAGGGTTGAGGAACAGCAACATTTCAGAAGCTTTTCTACTGAAGAGATGATGATCCTTTAAATGATTATTAAATCTGCCTTTCAAAGGCTTACCTACTAAACTTAAGTATAGCCTTCCACAGATCATTTTGTCTGGCTGGATCCAATTTACACAGTCCTGTTTCTTAACCTCTCTTTTTAAAATAAATAAATACAAATTACTGGGATACCCCAGATCCTCCATCACAGAGTCACTTTCTACTGACATTGAAAATTAAACTTTGAGGAGGATTTTTTATTATTTTAACCAGGGGAGAGATTATACCATAAGTGTCAAATGCAGGGTTTCTTGCACCTTCCTCCAAAATATCTGGTACTGAATACTGTCAGTGAAAATATACTGGACTGGATGGACCACTGATCTGATCCAGTATGGCTACTCCAGTGTTCCTGAAATAACACTATCCTTCATGCTTCTCTTTCTTTCCTCAATAGAGTGTTTTTCTAGAACCATCCCTATCCCCATCCTGCCTGACTTCCAACTACAGATTTAAGGTAAGAGGACATACATCCTCACATTTTCTTCTTACCTCCTCCTCCCCCCCACAACACACCAGTAATATCAACAATCTATAATACAAAGCAATATTTTATTCCTCATTATAGATTCAGACTAGTCACTAGCGCCATTGCCTAACCACATCTGATCATTGTTTGGCCTTGAGGAGAGTTGTTTGCAGTTATTCATTGGGACTTAACAATTCCCAGAGGTGTAGTCTCCTTTCTGATAGATTTAGGATTCTTTTAAAAAAGATAGGATCTCCCTTCACTATGGCTGTTGTGTCAGTTCAATTACTACCGAGGGTATGTCTACACTGACGGTGGCAAAGTTGACGCCATCAAATCAACTTATCTGGATCGACTGAGCGGTCAGTATAGACCTGCTCAATCGATCAGGAAGTCGACGTACTAAAACTACCTCCTCAAGTGGCATAGTGCTACATTGACGGGAACGCAGTTCCCATCAGCGCAGTGCAGTGAAGACACCACACAGAACAGAAGTACAGCAGTCAACGGGAGTTACGCAAGCTACTCTGCATATCTCACGTAACTTGCATCGACTGCTGCTGAATCACCGAGTAAGTGTAGACCAAGCCTAAAATGGCATCAGCTGTTTTGAAGCCAAGTGATGAGGCTACCTGTTTCTTCAGCACTGAGTTCCTTGCTCAGCTTAAGCTTTGAAAGATCTCAGTGTGCCAGCTACCAAGCCATTTTACTTCAGCAGTGATGAGCTGTGAAACAGGTTATAGAGAATGTTATCCAAACTGAAACAAAATTCATTTTATTAAAATTCTTCCTAATATATATATATATATATATATATATATATATATATATATATATATATATTTATTATATAAATTATATAAATATATATATATATATATATATATATATATATATATATATATATATATATATATATAAAATGGACATCTGCACTTCATTAGTCACCAGGAGGAGATTGTCAAGGAGATTGTGGTGCCTGGTCCACCACAACAGAGATTGAAGAGCCCATGCCCCTGTGACCCATCCCTATCACCAAATCTTCAGATCATAGTCGCACTGTTCCAACTTCACCACTTGAGGAACAAAAGACACAAAAAGATACTCAAATAGAGACTTCCAGTATCAAGCCACTTACTGGAAATCTCATGAGAAAATGTCTTCTCTTGAATATTCCAGCCAGATTTTTAGATTATTCAGGTTCAGTGAAGCATCTAAACTGAAACTCTGAACTCTCTGGTGTTTGTGAATCACCAATTGGGGTTTTAGCAGACAGATGCTATGTTGTTAGATACTGTAATCCTCCCATACTATCTTCATGACAGTGACTATCAGGATTGTTCTAGGAGCAGGTGACTAGGGCAGTCGCCCTGGGCATCAGCTCCCTGGGGCTGCCATATTGCTGTATTGCTTGACTCCCCCCTTCCCCTTACACTGTGATTAGCTAGATATTTTTGCTCCATTTATTGGCTCAGCCAAAGGGCAGACAGAGAGGGGAAGGGCATTTTCCACCCTGGCAAAATGACTAGGGCTGCTCTTGGTGACAATATACAGTGGGGGGGGGGAGGGGGTTGGTAGAGAAGATATAATTGGTAGAAGTATGTCTGAATTCAGAATTCGCTGGAACTATAAAATCTACTTTCCAGTCTCCCTGGAGATGATTAGAAATAAATAGCGCACACACCAGTGATCAAGGACAAGCAGCACTATATAGCTGGGAAAACAACATGCTCTGAGGTAATTTGCAAATAAACAATTTTTAACTGTTCCAGGGTGAATGGTCTTCTGTTTGGACATCATGTACTACAAAAAAAGTCCAGCATGACCCAGCTTTCCATCATGATATAATAAAACATAGCTTTTATGATTGAAGCTAGCTTAACTAGATACAAATAGTTTCTTCCCCTGGATCTGTGCAGATGGCAAAGCCTTTATGCATGAATCACTGATCTCCTGGAAGGGGCCATCTTTGTAGCACTTCAGTTTCTTGATCCCAATAGATGCTCCTTTACATGTTGCTGCATGCAAACAGGAGTACGTAGAGGGTTGAGAGTGAAGTTGGAGAAAGGAATGGTGAAGAAGGGATGATGCTGATCTCTTATGTTCAAATATATAGCAGGGAGTCAGCTATATTTGGTTTTGGGGTTAAGGGGTTTGCATTTTCAAGTCCGAGAAGACTTCCTGATATTGTTCCATAACCAGTGACTTTGGATGTATTCACAGGTTTATTCTATAATTTAGGTAGATTTTGAAATTCTAACATAAGACATGCTGATGTAATTCTAACATAAGACATAATTCTAACATAAGACACGCTGACAGACATTTCATCTGCAAGACTCAAACACCTTGCAGAAGACAGAGAATCTTTATTCTCCACCCCCTTCCTTTTTGTTTCAGGTAGGCAGGGAAGCTGAACAACTTCCCAACTCTTACTTTTGTTCCAACCAGTTCAGTTTATGCATAATTTATTCTTGCATGTAGAAAAGAACAGATTAATTCTCTTTGTATTATCAAAGACCTTTCCTTCAAACGATTTAGAAGAGCAACAATTATGGCACAGGAGAGGACTTGCAAAGAGAATTTTTCAAAGGTACATCAGTTAGGCTAGCCTTAGGGCAGAAGTAACTTGTATATGATCAAGTTTCATGGAAATAGCAGGCCAAGTTTTTAATAGTCAGTAATTAAGGATTATTTTTATCATGATAACAATTGTATTGCATGTTATGAGCTCAAAAATACCTCCCCAATGGGTGAGGCATAATTAAATGTGCAGCGGGTTATTTTCAGGAGGAAAATTCCCACCGCTTGCAGGGACAAATCCCAATATTTTCTTAGTTTGAAATTGGATTTTCATGTAAAATTCTGACTATATTCAACTTATTTCCAGGTCTCAGTTACCAGATTTTCAGTGGAATCCAACAAGACTTCTCAAACCTTCTCCATCACTACCCAGAACTAGCAAGGACTTGTTGTCACCCAAATTCTTTACAGCCCCCAATCCTTTATAACCATATATTTCCAGTTTACTACTTTATAAAACCAAAATAAAGAATAAAAAGCTAATAATAAATAACCATTGCTAGATGAGGGGGAACAGGGTAGTGGTGAGGGTGGGTACTGAATGCTGGGGTACTGTCTCATGCTATTTGTATTGTGGTAGCCTAGGGGCCCCTGAGATGGTTCTTTTGTCCACAACTCCACAGCCAGACCTCCTAATATACCTTGGTGGTTGAGAAACTGTGGCCTAGACAATACTGTGCTAACCATTGGCTACACGTTCTCTAACCAGATGCTCTGTACATAGAAGCATTTAAAAACAAAGAAGGAATTTAAGGTCTATTTCTATTCTCCTTTATTGTTCAGAAAGTATTTCTGCAATTATCTGCTGCACAGCACAGTAATATATTTCTCATACTGATTAACACAAAGAAGCTATAAGTCCTCTTTCCGACCCAGCTGGGCTTCAAATGGTAAACTCCTAACAAGAAGAACTGCCTTTTCTTTGTATCCATGCCATAGGTTTTTAAAATTAATCTAGTTCCACAATATTTAAAAAAAGGGACTGGATTGTGCCTCTTCTTTGTTGCTTTTGTTTTTCTACTTATTGATGAGCCCTTTTCAGTAGGATTTTTATTATATTCTATATTTATTGCACAGATACCTCACAAATGGTGTGATAATGCATAGGAAAGCAGAGGTAAAAAGGTCCATACACTAAAATAATTTTGGTCCTAATTCTGCTCTACTGAAGTGAATAACAACTCTCCCATTGAACTCAGTGAGAGTAAGATTAGGCCTTTGATTCCATGTACACAATTTTGTTTATTTTTACATAAAATTCCATTATAATTAATTATTACTGTTTGAATAATCATGTCCTATGTGCCTGCAGGGCTTTGAAAATACCATGTTGCTCTAATATTAGATGCCGACCATATAAAAGGAGTCCGATTTCTATCATCAGGGTATTGTGATGAGTGTACAAGTAACTGATTTTGTTGGCCAAACCAAAATATAGTAAAATGTAGTTTTGGGTCAAACTAAATATTTCACTTAATTCAAAGGGTTTCATTTGTTCGAGGGTTTGGTTTTTTTTAAAACCACTTTCTAAAAAAATAACACTGAAGTAAAACGCTAAATGAAAGAGTCATTTTGAATTGAAACGTTTTCTTTTGAAAGTGTCCAAACAAAACGTTTCTATCTAAAAAAATGATTTGTTTGTTTTAAACTGAAACAACCGAGCAAATACAAGAAATGCATTTTTGGCCAAAAAGGTTTTGTCCAAAACATTTCACCCACCTCTTACTGTGACCAGTAGTAAGACCTTCTTGTAACACTCCATCATTTACAATGTGGTCTGATATTGACCTGTGCCCTTACTGTCTTCAAATTACAGGTCTAGTCGGAGCTTTTACCTGCTTTTCCCAATGCTCTATTTGCAAGAATAGACATCAATTTCTTAGTTTGGAATGACTATGTTTGCATCTTTGTTAAGTGACTGAGCATGCCCACTGTGAACCAGATGTTTTCAGACATCTGAACTGAGTCCGAGATATAGCTCATGCAGTTATTAGAAATGCTTTGCTTTCTCTCTACCTTACACAATTTAACATTACAGGACTGTTTCCCTCTAATTATTTACTATTGTGTAGGTTTTGACCTGGATCACTGAAAGGTTTGTCAAAGTTTGTGATCATTACAGAGAAGATTACAATGCATTTATAGCACACTTGGAATAAGTTCCAAGAAAACAAGGACCTCTTTCCTGGTGAACTCCTTCCCACCCCACAGATTTTGGGACTGGATTTAATTATTGCTTCAGATGAAACAATATAATTGTAAGCAACTCCCCATGTTCTTGATCCAAAGCAAGTAAAACCCTCTTTTCAATTGAGCTGTACCTGCAATTTCAGGGCTCATTCAATGAGCTGTAAACCCATGTGCACCAAAAGCAAAGAAGAATTTGTCAATCCACTTGGTGAAGCAAAACTGCTACATTCAAACAGGTCCAGTCGAGAGGAAGGAGTTTCTGGGAAAGAACAAAATAGTTTCTGCCCGTCAAACATTGAATGAAAAATTGAGTTGATTCTTTATGACTAAAGAAAGGAAAAAACTACAATTATAATTGAGTTCTATTTTCACTAGACCCAGAAACCAATGGCATTCAAGATAAAACTTTGCTATATCCTTGTCCAAAGTCTGCTGGCTTGGTATAGCAACCACAAGTGTCAATGGGCTGAAAACTGCCCTCACTCACAGTAATTGGAATGGAGTTATTCCAGTATCTTATCCATTGTTAGTAAATGGTTCCCTGGGTTTTCTCCCTCTTATTTTAACTGGTTCAGACATTCTGTCTTTTTAGTCTACTGACCTATTTACTTCAGCCTAATCATCTGTTTACTTCCCTAATTCCATCCTCCAAGCATAAGTGCCAACTCCATTGGTGCTCCCGGGCTCAAGTGAAAAAAAAAAATAGGGCCACAACAGGGGGAATAAGAGGCTTTTGGGGAAGCTAAGCTACCCCAAACAGGGCAAGAAAAGCTGGATGCGGCACACCTCTCTTTGGAGGTGTGCCAGCCCACTGCCTTTGAAGTGCTGCCCCTGGAAGCTCCCGAGAAGTGTGTGTGGGAGAGGTCCACCAGAACCCAGACCATGGCCTTACCCATGCTCCACCCTGCGGCCCCACCCTTGCTCAACCTCTTCCTGCCCTCACTCCGCCCCTTCCCCCGAGACCTGCCACTCACTCTTCTCCGCCCACTCTCCCCTCCATTGCTCGCCCTTCAGGCAGGATGGGGCAGAAATGAGTGAGTGTTGGGGGGGGGGGGGCAGGGGAGGGAATGGGTGACATAAATTACTCCCCTGAGCGACATAAGTTACACCGACAGAAGCACCCATGTGGACAGCGTTATGTTGACAGGAGAGCTCTCCCATCAGCATACAGCAGCTACACAAGAGATCTTACAGCAGCCCAGCTGCATCAGAACAGCTGCGCATGACTGTAAAGTCTCTAGTGTAGACATGGCCATAATTAATCAGAGTTTCATATACTGCAACACAACTGTGTCATTTTCCTTTATGGCTCTCTCATTCTAAGAATGAGAGAAGCATGTTGATTAGCCAAGAGAAGCCATCATCACATTCATTGATATGTAATAGTACACATATCACTACAATACAATCCAGAGTCTGCTATGAATGGATTTCTACACATAGAAGTAGTATTGATAGACCTGATCTATTTCCTTCCAAATAAAATTTCTCGTCACAGAGCTGAACTTAAAAATGTGTGGCCTTTCTTTCCCCCTGTTTTTTATAGTTCAGTGTTACAAACTTACTCTGTCAAAAATGAGACAGATCAAAGCAGAAATGAGAGGCATTTTCCGTGGAGATTTGATAACAACTTATCAGTTATTGTTTGTATGTTGATAGACCAGGTCCCTCTTGTGTTCGGTGCTGTGCAAACACAATCACATTCTATTTGTTTGCTCTGCCTAAAATGGGTAGCTATTAGCAACCCTAGTAACTATTAAAATAGTATTTCTCAATTATTACTGCACAGTGGGATGGAATATGCCATAGGCTTCCTTTTCTATATGTCAATATCATCGTTGAATTCTTAATGAAACATCATTACTAGTGATTATACCATTCCAGCTGGTTTTTCTACTAACATTAAAACTGGAACAATATTATAAGCTTCTACTTCTACAAGCAACACATACAGAAAACCTGTGTCTGTGCACGTCTGTGAGAGTGCATACGTGAGCTGAGGTATATTTGTGAATGAATGAAATATTAGTAGGAAGGATGGGTCATGCTGGCAGTAACTTCTATTAAAGTCAGTGGGAGCTAAGTGAGTGCAATTTACTAGACAACACGCTCCTGGAAGCAAAAAGTGTGAAGAAACCTGCACAATCGTGGCTTTCACGGCACATAGGAAATACTGACTTCCCCAACAAGCACATCCTAATCTTTCACTTTGTTCTCAGGATTCAAATAAAAGGCAAAGAAACTGTAAATTAGGGTGAAAGTTTTTCTGCCTTCTCAACTAGCTGGTTTTAGAAGATGCTTCCAGAGGAAAGAGTATTACTACATGTCACCACATAACAGACATAGAGTTAGATATTGGCAAACATATTGCAGAAATTGATGCACATAGTGAGGAATAAAATACCAGTTTTGAACCTATTCAGGTTTACATTTAAGTGCACTCCTATTACAGGACTTGTCTTGTTTCCTACAGTGGGCCTGTCTGTACATTCCTTGCACACCCAGAACTCATACGGCTGCAAAAGGAGGAGTAAGTGGAAGTCTAATCCTGACTGCCTAATTGCTCTTGAGTAGAATTCCATTGGAAGTTGTAAAAAATTGCCGGAGGAATTCCTAGGAACTGAGTGTTCAAGGAGTGCAAAATTTGTCCTCTTAACATTACAGCAACTCATCCCTGCCTATGCTGCAAAGAGAATTACAGGGAGATCTGCATTAAGGAGAAAGCCCTCTGCCCACTGCCAAGCTGAGTACCTGAGTCAGGCCTTGGGAAGATACATCGGTGAGGAGGGAAAAAAAGTCTTTCCTCCCAGCTGCAAAGCAAATGGCCCTTCTGCTGCCCCTATATATGGTGGAGGCTGGGAGCCCAGCTCTCTCTCCCTCTTTGTCCTCCCATTCCTCTCTCCCATTATCTCCTAGACAACAAAGTTGATATCTACCTTGTGCAGGTATGTGCATCCCCTCCCTGCAAGGTCTCCTTCGAATCCCAGCTCTCTTTGTGCAGCAGAACTGTGTCGGTTCTTCTTCCAGCTAAGATAACGTATCCAGAGTCTCCCCTAGTAGTCAACTAATTGTTGTAATGTATCTTAGAGTTGTCTCCAAGATTTCCCATCATGTTCTTCAACTGTGAGCTAAAACCTCATTTCTGCTAAGCAAGGAGTTTCTTGCTGATCCTTTGAGTGTTAATAGAGCTCAGCTCTCACAGGACACTACTGATATTGCCTCAAAAAGTTCTTTAACTACAAATTAAATCAATACAGCACTTCTGTCTTCTTCACATAGAGGTCCAGATCCTCAGCTGTTGTAAACCAGCAAAGCTCCATGAAGTTAGTGGAGCTACTCTGAGTCATGCCAGCTAAGCATTTGGCTCAGAGTGCTTAGGATTCTTTCCTCTAAGTGCACCGTTTCCTTGTTTAAATTTCTCAGCTGTTTCCTAAGGAACTATATTAAGTTTATGATATACATAATGCCATGATATTTCTTTTTAGCAGTCCCTAGGCTGCTTTTAAACCCTCTCATTCTAATTTAAATAGAGTACATGGGTCCTCAATGCATTTGTAAGTGGCGTTGCTTTGGGGATAAATAGTAATTGAAACTGTTTATCTCTGATATTCATACACTTCACAGCTTTTAACATCCTAAGCTTTGAACTTGGTCTTCAAGCATGTTATACTGCTCTCCAAGAAGCACTAATTAAAGTGCTTAGAGAGCCCCTCAGTGCTTGAACAGTGTCCAACATTAAAATTGCAACAGGTGTTGTTTTATCATTTCTGACTTAAAGTACACACTGCTAGCACCTCTGAGGCAATCAGAGTAAAGAGGCAATACTACATTTGTATTCTGTAGTTGTGAGTCTACCACCAAAATACTGGGTCCAGTTATGATGTCCACACTCTAAAAGATGTTGGGAAAAAAAGGAGAGGATTCAAAGATGAGCTACAAGAATGATTCAAGGGTTACAAGAGATGCCTTCCAATGAGACACTAAAGGATTTCAAACTATTTAGCTTATCCAAGGAAGGGTTAAGATACAACTTAATTCAAGTCCCTTCAAGAAAAAGACATCTGATATTTGAGAGCTTTTTAATATATCAGACAAGCATAGCAAGATATAGTAGCTGGAAGCTGAGGGTAGAAGAATTCAAGCTGGAATAAATGTTTCGACAATGTCAAAACTCTTCCTTGACATTTTTTCAATGGGGAAATTAGTCAAATCCAACCCTGTTTTGCAAACAATTTCAGTTGTGATGAGTTGGCATTTTTCAATGAAAAATAATTAGACAAAAAATTCCTGACCAGTTCTAATGACAACTTAAGAGATGTGGTAAATTCACCATCATTTGGAGACTTGAAATCAATATTTGATGTCTATTTAATAGGGTTGCTCTAGTTCTTCCATGAGTTATTGGGCTCAATGCAGGAATTATTGGGTGAAATTCTATAGCCTGTGTTATGAAAATGGTCAGACAATATGATCACAATGAGATCAGAAAAGATCAATATCTCTGGCTGCCATTTTCAAAAGTAATGTAGGGTTTATCTGTGCAGCTTATAGTGAAATTAATGGAGAATTTAATGGTTAAATTCTGTTGAAGGCTTTGAAAATCTCAACCTGTAAACCTATGAATCTATTTACATACTATGTTGAAATGACCAGTGAAGACCACAAGTTTCACCTCATCAAGAACATGCTAAGTATCAGTTTGTGGGGCCAGTTTCTGCTTTATTTACTTGCACTGTGTAGTATTCCAAGCAAATAAATGTGGCAGAATTTGGCTTATGACAATCATAGTACTATAATATCTCCAAAAAGTCCAGTTCTCCTAAAAGGTTAATTTTAGCCTGAAAGGACTTAACAAATAATAATAATAATACACTTGATGACTACTGAATCCCTTTGTCTACCCTGTGCACAGAAAAATGTAGAGTAAATGCGCTGTTTTTTGCAGCACTGAACAACTCATTTCTTCACAACCCATTGTACTGATATTAGGGAATATGTTTCTGTTGTTTAAGACTGTGGTGTGTAAAATTAGCTCTGGTAAATTTCTATTCTCAACTGAGTCTTCTTTGGGATTATTGATTCCCAAGAATTTTAGCAATGGAAAGTACTTATCAAGTGATGTTAAAGTCAGAAGAGCAGTATATTCTGACATATTTTTTGATAATGTTGATTGCTGTTTCAAAATGTACCCAAACAAGAAGCTGGATAGCAATAATAGGGTTCAAATATCATAAACAGAACTACCACATTAAAAAAAATCAAGTACATTAGAAAAAAGAAGTGTATAAAATAAACTTGGGATAATATCAAGTATGAAAGCAAAAATTTTATTCAAGAAAATTACTTGAAATTAGCCAAACACAGAATCCTGTTGCTTGACTATGGCATATAAATCATGACCGTGAATTATACAGAATGTTACAAATAAAAAATGTAATTGAGAAGGAAATTGAATAGATAATGAATCTTCAGTGCCCAATTCATTGTTATCTTTAGAATCATCTGCATGGAAGGAAAAGCTTTAACTTCAGCATAGTTGAAAAATAATTGTTTCCATCTTTACTTTGAGAAAGCTTAGAAGGGCGCAAGACTGACTTTTTGAAACCAAGAGATAAGAATTCAGCTCTGTGAGTCAAAAATCTCTATCAGCTTCCATGTTCCTAGAGACATCCAAGAATAGATGAATGTTTTAATTAAAAAAAGTGACCTTGTCATTTCTGAATTTGATGCATTAGCTTTTCCATTACCAACGGGTAACAGAAGACACTATCTGTTTATGCATAACAGCTTTCACTAGTGGAAGTAGACATAAGAACCTGATTAGGAATCCCATAAATGTGGATTTCCACAGGGGAGGGTTCATGTTTCATCTGTGTCTTTTACTCTTTATTCAACAGAGAACAATAAGTAAAAATCACCATTGCATGGTTAGGTTCCAAATAGCGATGTTTACTAACTACAAACATTCCAGGCTTAGCTACATACACTGTTTCTCTGATTGGTTTCCTGTTGGTGTCTACACCATAGACCACAGTAAGAGCCAAAAGAGGGTTCACAAAACTATTTAAAGGGATATCATCATATTCCTATACACTACAGTTTCTAAAAAGGTTTTAGGAAATTTGTAATAATGTCATAAAATTCCTTTCTCCACAGAACATCCAGGGAATCCAACACCACAACAGTGTTAATCCCAAAGAAATTTTCTAATACCATGTCATCTTTAACAAGCACTTCAATAGTACTTTCTCTCTTTAATACTCAAACAATGGGTTCTTTGGATCTCAAGAGATCAGCCACATAGCAAGGTCAATGTAGAACTCAGATCTTACCCAATAATCATGCCGCTGCCAATCCTTTAATATCTAATATTTAAAGGTTTCTTTATAAGGCTACGGCTATATTGACGGCGGCAAAGTCACCGCCATTAGATTGATTTCTCTGGATCGACTGAGCGGTCAGTGAAGACCCGCTCAGTCGATCCAGAAAACAATGTACTAAGACCACCTTCACAAGTGGCGCAGTGCAGTGAAGACGGCGCGCAGAAGAGAAGCAGAGAAGTTGACGGGAGTTACGCATGTTTTTTTGCATAGCTTGCGTAACTCCCATTGACAGCCGCCGAATCTCGGAGGTAAGCGTAGACAGAGTCAAAGAGAAAAGAAGTAGAGAGTTAAAATGGTCAAAGAAAACATATGCATACAATCATTGCAAAGTTCCTGGATCAGGTTTCTAGCAGTGATGTTACAGACCACTGGATTGTAAAGTCTCTGGTAACTTCCAAAAGATTGGGAGGCCCCCAGTCCATAGTCAATATGCTTCTTACAGTATAAATCCATACAAACAGGATAATTATACTCAGCAAATCATAACTTTTCGATTGATACCTTACATGATATATTTTGTACAGTGGTGTACCGAGGAGGGGATGGGGGAAGCCATGTCCCTGGGTGCCGGCCTGCGTGGGGGGGAAGTTGCCAGGCCAGCCGTCCACAACATGCTGGGGGCAGGGGACGCAGGAGGGTCTGAGCCTCCTGCGCCCCCCCACCCGCTGCACGTTGTGGAGGGCCCTCCCAGAGTGAACTTACCTGCCGCTCCAGCACTGCAGCCCGGTGCCAGCTTGGATGGGGCGGCCTCACCCCCCCCCCAGCCTGTGGGAGGGGCCAGACAGGCCCTTCATGATGCACATGGAGAGTGCAGGAGTGGAAACGGGAGCAGCCTCCCCTCAGCCTCCTGCCCCCTCACCCTCTGCCCCTCATGAAGGGCCGACCTGGCACCTCCCCAGGCTGGGGGGGTAAGGCCACCCCATCCGAGCCGGCGTCAGGCTGCGGGGCTGGAGCGGCAGGTAACTGTGCGGGGGAGCGCCAGGCGAGCCCTTCGCAACAGGTGGGAGGTGAGGGGCACAGAAGGCTCTGAGGGGTGCCCTCAGCACTTCCCCCACATGTGTCCTGAAGGGTTGGCTCAGCCCTTCTCCCCAGGCTGGGGGGTTGAGGCCGCCCCATCCAAGCCAGCACCTGGCTGCAGAACTGCAGTGGGAGAGGCAGGTGCCGCGTGCTGGGTAAGTGCAGGGAGTGGGGGGCAGTGGGGCCAAGCCTGCATTTGCACCCCCTAAGCCTCATGCCTCCCCCTGTGGGTACAGATCCCCCCTCCTAAGGGAGGTGGAAGTTGGGGGGCGCCACAAGGACCCTTCCTGCCCTACGCGGGAGGGGCATGAAGCCCGGGGGGCCACAAATGTAGGTTTGGCCCCCGGGCACTGTGGACCCTCCATACGCCACTGATTTTGTATGAGATTTGCTGCAATTGTCTAACAGTGCTACATCAATGATATATGATATACCTCAATCATATACCTCAATCAATGATATACCTCAATCATACAGCATCACAATTATCTCTAGATGGCATGATTAATACATTTATCTTGGACACTGCTTAGAATGTTGAATGTTTTGAATGTTGCCCTTGGATCATCAAAATCATGTTTGACTAAAAACAGCTTTTTCTTTGTAAGGTACATTATGGAAGTAACAGTGTTATTGAATCCCTTTACAAACCCATGATTATATCTGGTTAGACCACTAGTGGATTGGACTTGCTCTTGCAGCATAATCCCTGCATGTTTTATGTGGTTTTACCAGGATCTAATGAAAACAGCTAATTTATTCATTCATTCATAATATTAACTCATTGTAGATATGAATGTTCTTCAGAGTGTAGGTATTTTGACATTTAGCTATGAAAGCAATGTGGTTTGCCTCAGTTTTCCTTTTCCTACAGCAATTCAGGTCTGTAATGACTTTTCTGCTATGAAAAGTTCTAAGATAGTTTACAGGCACTAGCTGTGAAATATCAGTATCAAAAGGCTTCTTAGCAAAGCGTGTTCTCATATAATGCAACAGCATAACCATAAGGGTTTTTAGCACACAGAATGTTCATACCCTTGAACATATAGGAGTGGTATTTTTCCAGAAGACCGTACACTTTGTGCATTTTTATAGTTCTTGATATCACAAGAGATAACATTAGCATTAATATTAGTATCAAATCTATCACAAGTGTGCAATTACTAGCATTTTAGTCATACTCCACCTTCTGTTCAGATAGTCTGTCTCCAAGATCGGTTTGTTCCACATCTTTGAATCTTTGCACACATTTAACATCTAGCTTTTCCTTTATCTCCGAGTTTCCCTAACATAGGTTTTTAGTCCAATCACATCCTGGGGGGTTTGGTATATTAGGGTTAACCTGTGTCTTCCATTTGCAGGCTAATTTTTTCCCCCTTCCTCTCTTTCCTGGAGGGTTAAAATCTAAACTCTCTTGTTTAACAGAATCTATTGGATGACCAGACATCTTACTCTCCCCGCCCCCAATCACCCCCATCAGCCAAATAATTTGAATAGTCACAGACTTTAGATTCCTTGCTTGTTTTCAAATTCCCAGCGATTACCCATTTCAAGGCTGGACTCTGTTTTTAAAAGATACCATCCATTTTCACTAGCATATCAGAACACTGGCTCTGACATTCTTCCACATGGAGTCAGATATATTTAAGTCCATTAAGAGAGTACAATGGACATCCAGAGTGTCTAGGAATGAGAGTTTTCCTGCCATCCCTGTTTTCTCAAGAGATCAACTGCACAGCTGCTCTGCTCTGTAGCTTTAGCTATCCAGTCTCCCTTCTGAACCTGAGACACAAACTGTTTACTTAAAAAAATCAGCATGGAGACATCCATGTTACAACAACATTATCTTCCCAAAATCCTGGCCAAGCACAACCACTTGGTTACAGGGCTGTTCAAACTCCCAAACAATTTTCACTCCATCTTTCTAAAGCAAAGTCAGTGGATCCATACACATCTGAAAGACTCCGGCAGTGAAGAACAGAAACAAGTCTCTGAACAAATAAACTGTTGCTTTCTAAAGACAGTGATTCATCCTGAGATAACTCAATCAAATGACTTTCACACCCCTCAATTGCAGCAAACTCCTTGCAAAACCTATCATGAGGCTTTTTCTCTTCAGGGGCCTCTCTAAGCAACAATTCATCTTTCACAGAAATTCTGTCCTCACTCTCTTCAGCTAGGACTTGCTCTAAAGAAACATCTTCCTGAGCAACAACCGACTCTTTTTGGGTTTCAGTTAAACCCAGAACCAACTCTGGGACAACTGACAAACCCACATCCAGCATAAGCTGAGAAGCACTTTCGGTCTGCTTATACAGTTCCTCTCTGTACTTCTCATCAGACAAAAGACTGGAGACAAAAGACTTAGCAGGCACACTATTATTCTGAATAAACATACAATTGGAGATCTCCTCCAAAGGCAAGTTAACATTCTTAATAGGTTTAGGAACACTTCCTTCCTTGTCACAACTTTCTACACTGATAGCAGATGAAGCACAAGGAATACATTCATACTTTTCCTGTGACTAGGTTATGATATTAGCTTCACTGAACAAAGCTTTAATGTCATTACCAATCAAAATATCTGCAGGAATGGAATCCCTTACACCAACTACAGAATGTCATCAAATTCTTTCTTAGCCAAAGGCACTTTCATCAAATACTCAGAGATGGCTACAACAGTCAAACTTTCATCTGGCAAATAATCTTCCTCTCTAACAAGACTTGCTTTAGCCAAAGTAATATCTGTGGTGTCCCTCCAGCCATACATGTTTTTCCATTAATTTCTGCACTGCTGATGAACACCTCATTATTCCCAGATTTAGCTTTAATGTGAGTCATGAGACTAACTCCTTCAGAGACAACTGTAACAGCATTTGCACACACAGTGGCAGTGTTGGGGTTTGTTTCGTCACTTTCCATGCTTAAAGAATTAGAATTTATCACAGGATTTATTTTGGAGACTGGCCTTGATTTATTTATCAAATTCGGACAATCTAGCTTGATATGTCCAGGTGTACCACACAAATGACAGACCACTTGTCTCCCCTTAGAGTAAGAGTTATGTTCTGGTCTCCCATGAACTTTTTTAACAGAACTGGGGCTGGACCTACTTTAAACCCTTCACTCCATTTAGGCTTTTCATGATTTCTATTTTCTAGGCAAGTATCAGTAATAGCTACAGCCTTTTAGATTGACTCAGGTTCTCTGTCACAGATTGCAGCTTTAATATCTTCTGGAGCCATTTTTAATAAATTGTCCCAAAGTGATTAAATCCAGAAATTTCTCAAAATTCCCATAAGACTTTGGTCCCACAACCTACTTTTTAACAAAACCCATTAATTTATGAGCACATTCCACAGAAGCACAATCATTAGACATTTTCAAATTTCTAAATTTTAATCTGTAAAATTCAGGAATGATCTTAAATTGCTTTAACACAGAATCTTTAAACTTTACATAATCCAAAGCCTCTTGCTCTTAGCAGAACAGGTGTATGCTGTTCATCTGGGACCTGGTGAAGACTACATAGGCGTTCAAAGGCAGACAAAAATTCCTCTGTCTTCAATATTTTTGTAAATGAGACAAATCCTTTCCCAGTTTTTGCTATTGTGGAGTGGAGATGGAGTTTCAGGCTCTGGCAGATTCTTTTATTCCTCAAAGACTTGGATGAAGGTTGGCAACTTCTAGCTGTTTTTGATGGACCATTTTCTCAGCAGCCAGCTGTTCCAACTGCCTTTGATGAGCTTTTTCTTGGACTTCAGCCTCTACTAGATGTCTTTGGTAAGCTTAATTGGCTCTTTCTTCAGCTTCTCTTTCATGTCAGCTGTCTTGCTTTTCCTGCAATTGAAGATCTGCCAATTTTTGTTCATGTTCAAACTGTTGCTGTATTACACTAAAAAATATCTTGTGTGTATGTTAGGACTGTCAATTAACTGCCATTAATGCCTGTGATTTAACTGAAAACAAAATTAATACATTATTTTTTTTTAAACTCATTAATCACATACCTCAGAAAGGGCAAATAGGCATGGGCAGCAGAAGGGCTGAAGCCTCCCACCCGAATGGGGGTTGAAGCCCAGATCCCCATGCCCCAAGCCTCATACTCAGCAAGGCTGAAGTCCCCTGTGTGGAGCGGGGCTAAAACTCCGAGTCCCCTGTGGCTAAAGGCAGGAGGTCATCATTTTTTTAAAGTCCAAACAGGGCCGCCAGCACAAAAAGTTAAAGAACAGGAGCCTGGTGAGCTCAGCCTCCCTGCACCTGCCTCTCCTCCCCTGCCGCATGCTGAGTCCCTGAGGTAAAATCCACTCTCCCTTGCAAACAAGGGCTCACTCAGCTGAATGGAGTTATGTAAAAGGGAAAAGAATTTTACATTTGTAAGTTCAACTTTCATGATAAAAAGATTACACTACAGTATTTGTATGAGGTGAATTGAAATACTATTTCATTTGTTTATCTTTTTTACTACGCAAATATTTGTAAGTAAAATAATAATATAAAATAAGCGCTGTACACTTTGTATTCTGTGTTGTCATAGAAATTAATATATTTGAAAATATAGAAAGCAGCCAAAATGTTTAAATACATGGTATTCTATTATTGTATAACAATGCAATTTTTTTTTAATCCCGCAATTAATTGCAATTAATTTTCTTTATCACGTGACAGCCCTACCCCCCCCCCCACACACACCCTTTTACACACATAAATACATTGAAATATTTAACTCAGAAACATTTATTCAGCATACCTAGCAATGACTTGCAAGTTTTTAATAAAAAAATTGTTCAAGGATATATAGTCAAAGAGCACCTTCCCTCAATTAAAAAGCAGCTTTATTTTGGCTCTAATCTGTGTTAAACCTCTTTATAACTCTGACTAATATTTAGCTCCCAAACATCTTTTAATGAAGAGAGTGCAATGTAGTTGTCTCTTTCTAGTATTGCATTGAAATATGTTAAAACATCCAGGCTATCAGTAAAAAAAGGTCAAATACAATATTCAGGGAAGAAAGTCATAGCTTTTCATTTCCAGTCCTCATTAAGGCAGTAAATAGTGGTGTTCGGTAGAATTAATGTTCTTCTTCTTACAATACTAAGTGATGATGTGCATCTGAGTCAGTTAAAACTGAATTCTTAATAAATTCACAGAATTATTTTGGAAAAACTCAATTTTCATACAAAACTCTCATCTTGGTTCTATAAATTACACAGCACATTTGCTGCTGCTTGTTTATTGCATTGCTGAAGTGCCCAAAGAGCTCCAGTCAAGAATGGGATTCCATTGTGCCAGGCTGTGCAGACACCTGGGAAAATACGGCTCCTGACCCAAAGAAATTATAATAATTAAACAAACAAAGACATAAAGGGATAAAAGAAAAGAGTTACAAAGTACTGGAAGAAAAAGAAATCAAGATTAATTTAAATTTTTCACATGGTCTTCTCAACAAGGTAGAATAAGAATTGAAATCATTTTAAAATTTCTAAACTTGTCCTCCCACTTTATGTGCATTTATACCTGGATTAGCCTTATGGCTGTAAGGATTCATTTACCACAGTTTGCACCAGTAATTCTGGACCATAGGAGCAAATTATAATTTATTTATCATTCATCAAGGAGCAAAAACTAATGATCAGGTGATCAAGTCCCTGAAGCCTATATTTGCTATGGCTGATTCTGACTATTTAATTAAACTATTTGATTTAACTCATAATATGAACAAGTTATTAGCATTTACCACATGATCCCTTAACTCTATGGAATGCTTCATGCAAGCTAAGGTGAGCAAAACTTTATAATTTATAAGATAACATAGTTCATCTTCTCCTCACACACACATACACCATCTGTTGTTGCTTGGCATTGTGCAGGATTTTTTTAAACTCTAATTTATCAGAAAATCTTATGATGAATCAGATATCAAAAGATGAAAATAAATAAATGGGCTCCTCTAGTATAAAGGTCAGAGCTGCATACATTTTTAAATAGATATGAATTTTAAAGATGATCCTTTCTTTCTGTAAAGTTCACTTTATGATAGATGAAGCAAAAAGATAAATAACTAATTGATTCCGGAAGGCTAGATTTTCTGATGTTGTGTGCCGATGGATGACATTAGTATTTTCAAGTAGATTATTCCCATTCCAGTTTTGCACTTAAGAGGAGCTAAAATGGAACAGAAAACAAAGAAGGTTTTGTTTCATCTTATCTTCCCTTTAAAATGAAGTTCTGCTTTGAAAAGTGACTGTGTAAAAACGCTTCCTTTTTACCTGATAGATTTTTTTCCCTGTCTTTAAAGTACAGACCAAATTATACTCTTATTTCTCTTGTGCATCATCAAGATAAAAAAATGCCATCTAAATCTCAAATCCCAGGTTCAGATTGTAGAAATGTATGTAGGAAAGAAAGGAGACAAAAAGGTTGTAACTTGTAAGTGGAACATATCCAAACTGAAATGTAAACATGACAGTCCACAATGCCATTCTTGTGAAGTTGCTTTTCAGAGCAGTATTGAAGCAGCAATATTCAAATGTTGCCCCTCTTACATTGGCTGTTGAATGCAGTCTAGCTGATGACAACTGAGGCCTTATCTATACTAACACTTATGCTGCCAAAACTTTTGTCGCTCAGAGAAATTAAAAAACACACCCCACCCCCACTACAAGGAACACAAATTTTGCTGGCATGAGCTCTTGTGCAGCCGTGTTATGTTGATGGGAGAGAGCGTTATCCCGCCAACATAATAAAGCCACCTAAACGCATAACGCTGTCCACACAAGTACTTATGCCGGCAAAACTTATGTCGCTCAGGGGGTGGGTTTTTTCACACCTCTGAGTGACAAAAGTTTTGCTGGCATAAGTGCTAGTGTAGACAAGGCCTGAGCCTTGTCAAGTTTGGTTTGTATTTTGAGCTCTGCCCTGACCCACTTTGTGACCTTAGGACACTTCCTGATGGTAGCCAGGGCTGTGAGGCACATCCTTATCATTTCACCTTAGCATGCAGAAGCCTTGTCTGTGCCTGCCATGGATCAGCTCCCCAACTCCATGAGCAACACAAGCACTTGCCTCTAGGCCTCAGATGCCCCACTATTATTCTGTAGGTTAGCAACAGGCACACTCCAGCCCATAAGGTCTCCAAGCATCTCCCTGGATATCCAGCCCCTGGTCCACTGGAAACTTGCAGTATCAACCAATTCATTGCTTCCAAAGAAGCAGTACACCCCACTTTCACCTTAGCTCACCGCTCTGCCTACCACACAGCACTTAGACTGGTTCACAGTGAAAACAACTATAAGTTTGTTAAACAAAGCACAGAGATTAAAGTAATAGTGAGTACAAACATCTGAAACAAATGGCTATATAAAATAAAATCATAAAATGCTTTCCAAGATCTCTCATTACTAGTAGAGATTTGCTCACCCAAGAATCTTGCAGTGCTTTACAGCCAAGCTTGATGTGACCCTTCTCTCATGAGACAGACACGTTGTCAATTTGCCTCGCACAGTGAATCCTTCAGCTTGGTCTTTTTGCACTTCAAGATATACAAAAACAATCTTTTGTCTTTATTCATAGACAGGACTCCCTCAGGCTGTTTGTTTCTTCCTGTAGATTTCATAATCTCTCAGTGAAATTACAAGAAGCTTCCATTCAGGTTGGTAATGAAGTTTTAGCACCATGCTAACCAAGATCCCACTTATGCACAAAGTGTATGTTACTTTATTGTGGTTTAACAGAAAAATAGCATTGAAGGATTTGTTTTTTTTAAAAAAAACCCAACATCAATAGTATTTACACTATATGTCTTGGGATCAGCTTTGCCTGACAATTTATTGTGGCCTAATCAAAACTTCAAGGTCTGGATCAGTATAATCTGTTTTCATTATTTAAACATTCTCAAAAGAGCATAATTAAGCAGATATTAGAAGGTGGATAGAAGAACAAGAACTTCTTAATGCCCTTTTTTTGTTATTGTTCATGGAAATAAGCACAATGTTGCACTTAGAGAGAGACTGTCAGTGGGGGTCCAATTCACAGCCCACTGAAATCAACAGAATGACTCCCATTGACTTCAGTGGGCTTTGGATCAGGGCCCATGTGAGTTAAACACATGCATAATGTCATACCAGATGGAACTTCTCACAAACAGTTCAGATGGCATTATTCCCGTTAAATAGGTTTGGGGACCTTTTCTTCACTTTTTCTTTTTTAAACAGAGTGCTACTTTGTTGAGCAGGAACTTTCTTTAAAAAGCTGACTTTTGAAAGCTCTATTTTATTTTAAAGTTACAGGCTTGATTCTTTAAACACTTGTTCACAACTAATATAAGCACATGAATACCTATTATTAGTATCTTTTATTAACAGTGGCACCCATGATGGGTTAGATATCAGTTTTGAAAATGGGACTTAGGTTTCTAAGGCCTGGTCTACACTGGCAACGGAGGTCAATGTAATGTCGCTTACATCAAACTCCTAAAGTATGTGTATACACTGGCACGTTAGTTCCGTCGATTCAAAGCGCGGTAAAAGTCAGCCTAATAAAACCATCTCCGCAAATGGCGTAGCTCCATAATTGAATTTCATGGGTTGAATTTGCATCAGTTTAGGCAGAGCATAATATAAGTCAAAGATACTGGCCTCCAGGAGCTATCCCATAATGCCCCGTTGTGACCTCTTTGGACATTCGTGCTCTGCTGTTACGTGGCCACACAAACAGGAAACAGCTCCTCCCCTCAAGCCCTGGGAAATTTCCTGTGTAGCAAGCGTGGGGAGAGCTTTGTAGATGAACTTGTCATGGCTACTGCACAGTACAAATGCGCTCCAGCATGACATCGACCAAAGGTCTTAGATCTCATCTGTCTGTGGGGCGAGGAGTCCATTATGGCTCAGCTCAGAGCCAGCAAAAGAAATTTGGACATATATGGGAAGATATCCCAGGGCATGTTGGAGAAGAGGCATAACAGGGACGTGCAGCAATGCCATGTTATGATCAAAGAGCTGAGGCAGGCTTATCAGAAAACTAAGGAAGCTAACAGCTGTTCTGGCTCCTCGACGAAAACATGCCAATTCTACAGGGAGCTGCATGCGATTCTCGGCGGCGACCCCACCACAATGCCGCCATGCAGCATCAATACCTCCTATGAATCCTAGTCCAGGGAGAATGATGAGGACTCTGTGGATGAGGAGGAGGAGGAGGAGAGCAGCATGCATGAGAGCAGGGTATCCATTGTCCCTGAGAGCCAGGACCTGTTCGTTACCCCAGAGCAGTCCAGCAATACATAGGATAGCAGTAATGATCGTGATCCTGGGGAAGGCACAGCTGGTGAAGGTTTTTTTTCCTTAGCTTTTATGTCCCTGATCCAATCTCTAAAATGGCCTTTTTATTTGTAGGGGTGGGTATTTCTGTGTGTTTAGCAAACTTGACTGGAGGTTTACTCCCAGAACAGATTATTTATGTGCAGAGGTATGTTCTGAGAATCATTCATTGATATCTCCAGGAAACTCTCATTCAGGTAATCTGTTTCCCTTTGCAGAAGGTTTCTGGGGAGGGCAGCCTTGTTTCTTTCACCATGGTAGGATACTTTTCCACGCCACGCTGCAATTAAATGAGCTGGAATCATGGCAGAACACAGCGTAGAAACATAAGGGCCAGGCCTGTACCCCAATGCTTGCAGCAACTCTTCCCTTTCCTCCTACGTTACCCTCTCGAGACTGATATCACACATGGTCACCTAGGGAAGACAACGCACGTTTAAAGTACCCGAGCTATACAGTTAATCCCCTTTAATCCTCTAGTCCCCTTTCTATGGGCATAGTGGGTCAGTTCAATAGTTCTCCAAAGGTTTCTCATGCTACAATTCACCCGTGGTGTCCTCTGATCAGCTCTGCCCACCTGTTCCCAAATTGTTCCTCTTAATGTAACTGGGGATCCCGAAGATCCCTCTCATAGATTAATTTTGGACTGTGGTTTTTAATGCTAATTAAGCCTCTCTATAACAGATGAAAGGGCCCCTTGCTTACCATCTCTGTAACGGCAGTCCAACCCGACTCTTCTGAGATGTACAGAATGGAATGCGGGTCTGGCTTAGTCTTGTGCACATGAAGGGGAGTACTTTTTACATTGTAGCAGATGCTTCAGTTCTTTGGATCTGCTAACAATGGCAAAGTTGTGTTTTTATGGTCTTTCTGTAGATACCTCAGCCTTGGCCCCGCCCACCAGAACTGCTGCAGAAAGACTTTCCCAGATCAGAAAGAGGAAAAAAAAAATCCTCGGATGACATGTTTGGTGAGCTCATGAACACCTCCGCTGCTGCAAAGACAGATCTCATAGCATGGAGGTTCCAGAAACTGTTCCAGAAACTTGTTCCAGAAACTGGACATGGAGCACAGAAGATCTGTGCAGGAGCAGGAGCATAGTATGCAGCAGGAAATGCTGCAAATAATGAGGGATCAATCAGACATGCTCAGGTGTCTTGTGGATCTCTAGGAAGAGTGGCAGCAGAACAAAGTCTCTCTGCAGCCCATCCAGAATTCTCCGCCGCCTACTGCTTTGTTGCCTCCCCCACCCTGAAGCAGTCTAGGAAGAGACTGGGCAGGCTGCAGTATGTGGTGCACCCCACCCCAATCAAGGCAAGCAGAGGACGTGGCAGCCCCGTTAAGAACTGCAGGCAACCACACTTACTTACTCAGTGTCCCGTAAAACTGTGAATTAACCCTTGTTTCCCCCTCTCCCCCAGCAATGTTCATAAATAAAACTTTGTCACATTAAAAACCATGTCTCGTTTCCCAAAGTCACTACCCTTCATAGCAGAAGTCTATTGATGGCCCTGCACACTTGTTTCACAGCAACTCCCACTGTAGATTTGCCGACTCTGAATTGATTCCCAACTGACCGGTAGCAGTCGGGGGTTGCCAGATTCCACAAAGCGATGGCCGCTCGCTTCTTTTAATTCTTCCAAATGATGTTCTCAAGCAAGTATTCACACCCTTCAGGGCCAGGGACAGCTCTGCACAAAGCTCCAAGAAAGTGGCCTTTTGCATATTAAAGTTTTGCAGCCACTGGTCATCATCCCACAGCTTCATAATGATATGGTCCCACCAGTCTGTGCTTGTTTCCTGGAACCAGAACCGGCGTTCCACTGACTAAAGATGATGTGTGACAGCCTGCAGAAATTGGGAATTGTTCTGTTCTATGGCTTGTAGCTGGGCAGCCTCAGTGACATCGCTGTTTGCTGTGCTTCAGCTCCTCTTTCACCTTTGGAAATACTCCAGGATAAGCCGTGAGATATTTGTGATGCTCACAATGACAGTGCAGAGCTGAGCGAGCGCAATAGCATGCGCACGGCATACAAAAATGGTATGAAAACCCGTTTCCTGTTTGGGACAAGAAGGGATGGGAAAGGAGCGTTGCATCAGGGGAGACGACAATCTTCCCAACAGCTTCTGCAGCTAGTTGCACTGTAGGATAGCTACCCACAGTGCACTGCTTTGAATGTCGACCCAAGCATGGCGAGTGTGGATGCACGAGCGTGGCGTAATGTGTGTGGTGTGATCACGCTACTGCGACTTCTAAAAATCGATGGGTGAAAGTCGATTTAAAGTAAATTGACTTCACTCTGCAGTGTAGACATAATCTGAGTCCTTTTGACCTAGATCCTCAAAGGCATTTAGCCATCTAACTCCTAACACCTTTGAGGATCTGGGCCTTAAGGACATCTGACCCTTTACTTGTTCATAAGTAAGTTTAGGTACATGAATAGCTATTATTTTATTTTATTTTATTAACAGTGCCACCTATCATGCTCTAGTTGTTTTCATAACACTTAAGGAGGATAGTCCCTACTCTAAGAAGCTCACAATCTAAGAATCTCAACGAGCTCATTCCCCTGGCTCCTTTAGGGTACTTGCTGTGTGGAAACAGCCTCTGAAAATATCTCCAATGCAGGGGGCCTCCTTAGCCCCTGCAGATCTACTACAAATACTATGGATGAACTACATTCCTAGCTGCCAGCATAGGGGTCATAAGTGAGGGCAGACATGAACATGGATGGAAAGGAAGGGGACATGGGGAACTCCACAGACTGACATTTAAAGACTGTTTCTGGAGGTGCTGGTATTCTCAACTCTCATTAACTTCATTGGGAGTGGAAAATACTCAGTACCATGCAGAATATTATTTTAAGCAACAATGCAGCTTTAAGCAGGGATGAGCTATGCTATGTCCTTTTTGTACTTCAGATCTTGATAGCCCAGTGAAACAGCAGGTAAAGATTTTAAAAAGCCATAAAGCTGTCTCTTCTCAAAATAAACACTGGTGCACATAATTATAAAGGTTTTTTTTTTAAACAGTTTGCTAAATTGAAATGTAACATGTGCTGTAATGTGCTTAAAAGCAAATAAATCCAAGCAAACCAACCAACCACAACAATGACAGAAAGAAAGAAATAACACACTAAGGTAACATTTTGAAAAGCACTCAAGTGTCTTAGGAGCCTAACTGTCAACTTCAGTTTTGAAAAGGGGATGTAAATTTTAAAGTCCTTTAAGCCTTGATCCTCAAAAGGTATTAGATGTCCAACTCCCAACACTCAAATACCTTTGAAGATCTTGGCCTTAGTGATGTTTGAAAATGGTACTCTTGGTAGTTACAAACCCTTGGTGTCTCAGATTAAGCTTCTACAAACACCAAAATTAGCATCTACTTTTGAAAATTCAGCTTAATCCTGCAAAATGGTGATCAACTCCCCGTGGTCCTAAACTGGATTCCCTTGAAATCAACAGCCAAATTCCAGAAGAGAGCAACAACCAACTAATTTAAATGGGCATTGAGGATACTCATGAAGAAAATTTGTCAAAATCTTACAGATGGTTTAAAAAGAACCAAAAAACCAAAAAAAAATCACAAGAAAAATGTTCATCAAAATCTGAAATCATCAGCCATCTCTAATTGTGAACAATCATTTAAACCAATGAGCCAATTCCATAATTAGAATAAATTTACTGTAGGGATTAATGGGGAGGGCTGCCACATTCTAATTACTACAATGTATTTTGACAACATAAGCAATGTGACTTGGAACAAAGGAAATGGAAACTAAGGCCAAATCAGAACAAAAAGAATTCGAGGGAAAGCCGTGCTCCTGTCTCCATGCACTGATTTCTCAGTTCCTGTGAGAAAAACCAGGCCTTACTTGTTATTTTAATTCTTCCAAATGATTTATTAAATTTGCCAAACAGTTTCTTCCCATATAATGTATTCTCAGCTATGCCATGCAGTGAATGGAGAAATTTCCTAACGCTGTTAAGTGAGAAAACAGAGTTGGGAATACAAGCACTACTGATTATTGGGAAGCCTCAGAAGGTATTGATCTCCGTACAGATAGTAGAAACACTGCATAAGATAAAGAACAGTAAAACATCTAAGGAAGATGAGGTAACAGTTGATATGATCAAGTCAATTGGAGACACTAGAGTAAGTGGCTTCATAGATTACTATGTGTTTTCTGGGATCAAGCTAGGATACCAGATGACTGGAGAAGAAGTTGGTTGTGCTTTTTTGGAAGGGTAAATTTGATGCAAAAGATCCTATGACTGTGGCCACTGGAGAGACCACATAGAGGTTGCTCAGTTAGGGCAAACTGCAAAGAATGGGATAGGTAATCCCCCAAACTAGTGGTTATTCTAATAATGAGATTCACCAAACTGTTACCCAGAGTTTCTCAACCCAGTAACTTTTAGTCTCTGAGAGTTGGTATCAGGAAATAAACCAAAGGAAATGCAGTACCTCCGCCTGCTATGTGGCTAACATAGACAAATCAAAACCAAGTGCTTTTAAGCTTAAACCTTTTCTTTATTGGCTTCCAGCAATTCCCATTGGAATTCCTTAGCTAAAGTCACCACTTATTTGTTTTAAGCACATTCAAATACAATAGGTATTAGAGCACCCCAAAACTTGTTAGTTACCCCCACAAGTCTGAGGCAGTCTTTGAGTGAATCAGTCAGTCAGAGATTTCTGAATGGCCGGTCCGTCCATCTGCACCTGGAGATCCTTCCAAATGTGTTCACGAAGCCATCTGCCTGACTCAGACTCGCTACCTTCCACTTATACCCCAAAGGTTAGAGAGACATATCAACCAAAATAATCTTACATAGCTGACCAAACAAATCAATCACTGGGCAGAAGCAGGAGTTAGAGAGACATGTGACTAAAAAAAAATATTGTTAAAAAAGCAGTCTTAAATTGTTAGTCTGATAGTGATTTTTCCCCATATCGACAATTTAAAAATATAGTCAGACTTCCTGTTTTTCACAGACATCTGCTCCAGCATATTCATGGAGAGAGAGAATGCACTGAGCCAGGCTCAATTCACATGTTCACTGTCTACCCCTCCTCTTCCGGTTTGCCTAGTTATGCTATGTTTCTGCAAAGGCCTGAAAATGGCTAAAAGCAGCAAGCAGAATAATTGCTAGTCCATCCCAATAACTGGCAGTGGCTTGGACACCTGGCTGGTTGCTAAAATGCCCCGGTTCAAAATCAGCATCAAAACAGCTTCTATATAACTTACTCGTTACCCAGAAGCCAAAACCAGTTCCCTCAAAGCAACCCAGCCCTGGGCTCCCACCCAGACAGCCAAGTCAAATATGATGAGGATTACTGAAAATCTTGTTCATCATATATACAGGATTGGACACATTACCCATCAGGTCAATGAATATTTCAGATCTTACCCAAATACTCGTTTACAGCCAATTCTTATTAACTATACTAAAATTTATTAAAATAAAAGAGAGATAATATTGGTTAAAAGATCATTATACATACAGATGAGAATAAAGTTCTTACATCAGTTTCATAGTAGAGATGATAAACAGCTGAGATGCAAAAAATTCTTTCCCATATCAGTTTATAGGTTATAATCCAATAGGTGGTCCATGTGTAGAGTCTGTATAATTTCTTCTATAAGAAATAGCAGGAAAATCCAGACTGGAACTGGAACCCTCAATCTTGCAACTCAAGCTTCCCCTGTCAAAGCTTAAGCAGATCTGAAATCACAGGATCAGGACCCTAGGGTCCTTTTATAGATGTCTGGCAGGCTTATCGATAGCCTCCTGACATCAGATGTTTCTTGAGTGGAGAATAGTAATGCACATTGTCCTTTGAAGTAAAACCTCGCATTTCCTATGCATACACAGGTAATTATCTGCATTGATTAACATAAGGAAACTACCCATTCAAAGGTAGTTTACTACAAACTTCAAAGAGAAATAAAGACAACAATATTATTACATCCAAATGTCATCTAAATGTTAATAGTCTCTTTTGATCTCTGAATCAATAGAACATAGGAACAGAGAGAAACAGTCTGGTTACATTGTTATCCTCTAACAAGATACAGACAAATATCATTAGTATCTACTTCTAATTCTTTAACAATACAGGCTTGCATTTCAAACACTTGGGTCTGCTAACATGGCTTGGCTAATTAACTACAAGGAATGGGCCTTATTACCATTTCAATACTTTGGTTGAATTTGGGTCATTTAGCCTGCGAGTGGCTTAACACTTTCTTGCTCAGTGTCACAGATCCAAACACCTATTGGGGCATCACCCTGTTAAATCAGCTCTCAAAATCCTCAACTGAGTTTTGGAGGCAAGGCCAGATGGAGGAAAACATATGAAAGGAGCAACATGGTTTTAGGAAGGGAAGGAGTACTTTAAAAATAATATTTGCAGTGATGCAGAGACGTTTGAAAGAATTATAAATGGAGGGTGTAATTGATATGTGACATTCATTGATCTTGAGAAAGCATACAATTTGGTTCTATGAGAGTCAGGGCTTGGACTACTGAGATGACTCAAAGGTGGGCTTGAAGTGGAGTTGACAGAGGAGCTTTATCAAGGAGCTGAACAATACATGGAATTTTAAAGCGTTTTGAGGTGATAGTGGGATTGAGACCAGGGAATGTGCTGAGTTCATATCTCTTCATCCTAGTTACGGAGCTGATTAGTAGGAGAACCAAGCCTGTGGAGTCACAGAGAAAAGTAATGTATGTTGATGGTCTGGTCTTGTTGGCTGATAGCAAAGTGGATTTGGGAAATATGGTATCAGACTGGGTTTAAAGGTCATTTAAAGATCATGGTTTGAAGGTAAACACAAAGAAAACTGAAGTTATGCAAGTAGGGAAGGTGTCAGAAGACTGGTTAATTGAGTTTTTAAGAGAGAAGCTGAATCAGAAGAAAGAAGTTGTGTACATCAGAAGTAAACTTAATACCAGAAACAGTGGGTCTTACAGAGATGGAAGAAAAAAAGATACTGGTAGTAGAAAATACATGGAAGAGAATTGCAGATATGTGGAGGTTAGACAATGTGTGCATGGAAGAAATTAGGAGGAAGATGAAGTTGGGACTCTCAACAGATAGACCACATATAGTTGAAGTGAGCTGGAAAAGTGATAAGAACAGGAGAAGAATGACCAGCAAAGAAAGCATGGGAGGAAGAGGACAGCAAGAAAGGATGTGGAAGACTAAGGAGATGATGGAAAAACTCTCTGTCAAGAGAAGTTTAAGGAGAAAAGGACTGGAACTCTCATGCCATGGACCAGAAGGGGTGGCAAAGAAACATGGGCATCTCTGACTCTATGTAAAAGGGGAAAGGAGTCAAGAATCATAGTGAGATATATACTATCATTGTGTGGTGATATATTTTCTTCTCTCAAATAAATAAATAAATCTTTGAACTTCTATCAGCTCCCTTCAGAAACGGCAGTATTCTAACACCTTTGAGTATTGGAGGAGTTGTTATACCAAACAAAACCCTAAAGTAAAATCAGTTCTATGACCTAGCTGTGTCCATGATTCAGATTAATCTCAAAGGCCCTGCGTTCTTTGCACTGTTAAAGACTCCTCCTCCTCCATTGCTCCCTTTCATCCCAAAGCCAATTCAGTAAGTGTTTCCAATCCTTTTCCTTTTACTACTATTCAATGCTTTTGGCAGCAGTCCTGGATGTGGTTTTTCAGGGGGTGTCTGACTGGCTGGCTTTCTTTTGTTCACCCCAGGTCAGGACAGTTCTTGGCCCCTGGCCTACAATCAGGGCTAGTAGTTCACTTTGGTCCCTTTGGGCCATGTTTCTGGAGGCAGCCTGGTGCAGAAGTTTTGCCCGTTTGCTGAGCTCTCTCTTTTTATAGCCAGCCTTGTTTCCCTTATTGGTTGCAGCTGAGGGTGCCTACCTCCATGATTCACCAATGTGGCAGCTGCTTGGGGGTATGGTCAGGCTTCTCATCTGTAGGAAGGAGACTCTCCTCTCCCACTTCTGCCTCTGCTCAATATGAGATTTGTAGACAGCTCCCTTTTCAACGTGTTTATTTTGTTGTAACTAATGGATGACAGGACAGATGCACGAGCCCATCAGTATCCCATGCTCTCAGAGTGCAAACGATAACTGTGCTGCAATTGGGGTAGCAAGGCCTTTTACATGTTGAGCTGCGAAAGGTTATTTTCTTATGCCATTGGATGACTTTCTGAGGTGGGAAAAGGTTTTTTGTGGCATCCTTTATAATATATTTTTATATTTGTGGGTTTTTCCTCCAAGGCACTCAAATGGGTATTTACATTGCAGGGAGCTGATTGGCTGGATTTGGGAGCAGGACTGAGATGAGGGAGATTATTTAATGTATCTGACTATTATTGGACCTTGCTCTCATTTGATAAGTAAAATTTTGCAAAGAGCTACATGCTTGTACAGTGATTAATTAGCACAGGGTTAGGTTGGACATAGTACTCAGAATAGATAGGATTTGAAACATGACCATCCTTGTCAACTGAGTGTAACATATGGGTTGGCACATTTGTTAGAAACACACAATCTAATTTTCCCTTGCAGATAAATCCAAAGAGTTTGAAACCAAAACTATAAAATTGAAAAACAATACACCAAAACCAATTTCCATCATCTCCAGCTCACAGAGATGTTCAGATTAATTTAAACTATACGTCTTTCAAAGGAAGCTGACTTTTTAGATTCAGAGCTCTAGATGTTGTGAAATGTTTCTAACACCTCTTTTCTCAAGCAATATGAAATTTACTATTCCCTTTCCTCCCACCGCACGGAAGAGATGAATATTTTAAAGAAAAATGTCTTTTCCAATCAATGAATAATGAAAAAAAAAAAAATGAAGAGGAGAAAAACTAGGTTTCAAAGAAAGGGAAAATGCTTTCCGCAGCAGGCAGATGAAAGTTAAATCATAGAAGGAAAACCTGGACAAGATAATAGGCCTTATTCTAAAAGGATGACTGGCATTTAGAGCTAATGGTGAGTACTGAAATGTATCATCATTGCTCCAAGATGATTAGAAGCATAATTTTGCTTTGAAACATACTATAGCCTTTCACCTTCTACAATAAACTTCTATCCATTGTGTTGCAATCACATTTCGTTAGGCAAAGATTTTTGAAATCTTCATTACACACATTTAATAGTCAACATATGAATTATTCCATTTTAATGTACAACTGCTTGTTTAATATAAATAATCAGTCTCTCAGCAATCAACTCACTGATTAAACTACAGGGGAAAACGTGTGTGTGTGTGTGGGTTTTTTAAAAGTGTTGTGGGTTTTTTAAAAGTATGAATCATTAATACCAAATATAGCTTCAGAACATATTCTCTGGGATGTCTCTTATGTAACCTAGAGATCTTGATTACATCTGAGACAATTAATCACATAAGAAAATCTGATAGTTTAATGAGTTGAAAATGGGGAAGTATGTAGGACTAATAGGTGTTTTGAATTCTAATGAGTCTGAACCATCTTGGGACCTCCAACTTCAGGGATTGATCTAAAGCCTATGAAAGTCAACGGTTTTGGATCATGCCCAAAGACTGTAGTCTTTTTAAGCTACCTCATGCTGATGACAGGCTTATTGGCTTTGCAGTGGTGTAACAGAATGTTAGAGAGCCAATTTTAGACCATTACCTCAGACTCGTGTTCCTAAGGCTGGCTTGAAGAACTGGTGTGCTCAGTCTACAGACTGATTTAAGTAGTAGTATTGTCAGTTCTGAGGGAATTCAGAAAGCAGCTCCAAGCATGATTAGTTGTGATAATACTCCCCTAGGGAAATGGTGGAAGCCCCATAAAATAAGTCAGTTAAAACTAGATAGGACAAAATATTCAGGAACAAACTCAGGAATTTACAGAGAACACCCCTGCACTAATAGTGTGATGGACAAGATAACCAAATAATTGTTACACATTTCCATATAAATGTGTGATTAGCTCAAAGGCCTCTTCTAGCCATATTGAAATGCTAACTTCAGTTTACCAGGTGTACATAAATGCAGGTATGTAAGGGTATATCTACACTGCCATTAAAAACCTAGCGATGGCCCATCCCAGCTGACTTGGACTCACAGGGCTCAGGCTAAGGAGCTGTTTAATTGCCCCTTAGCCTGAGTCAGCTGACACAAGCCAGCTACAGGTGTCTAAGTGATAAGCAGAAGATTTGGGAGAAGTAGGTCATACTGGTGTGGGAGTGGCACTATATGTGACAGAAAGCATAGAATCAAATGTAGTAAAAATATTAAATGAATCAGACTGTGCCATAGAATTTCTATGGATAGCAATTCCATGTTTGAATAATAAAAATATTCAGAGGGATATAATACTGGCCAACTGACCAGGATAGGGATGGTGATTGTGAAATACTCAGAGAGATTAGAGATGATACAAAACCAGAAAACCGAGTAATAATGGGGGATTTCATCTATCCCCATATTAACTGGGTATATTGCACCTCAGTACATGATGCAAAGAGAAAGTTTCTTGACATCCTAAATGACCTGGTACCCACACGAGGAGAGGCAGTTCTTGATTTAGTCGTAAATGCAGTATACCGTTTTGTAATAGTGACCATAATATAATTAAATTAACATCCCTGGTCGGGTGCGGGGGAGACACACTAAAAAAGCCCACCACAGTAACATTTAATTTCAAAAAGGGGAACTACACAAAAATGAGGAAGTTAGTTAAGCAGAAATTATTAAAAGGTACAGTCCCAAAAGTGAAATGCCTGTATGCTGCATGGAAACTTAAAAAAAAAAAAAACACTATAAAAGAGGTTCAAATTAAATGTATACCCTAAATTAAAAAACTTAGCAAGAAGACAAAAAGAGTACCACTGTGGCTAAACAATAGAGTAAAATAAGCATTTAGACATTAAAAGGCATCCTTTAAACATTGGAAGTTAAATACTACTGAAGAAAAGAGAAGGGAGCATAAACTCTGCCAAGTCAAGTGTAAAAGTATAATTAGGCCAGCCACAAAAGAATTTGAAGGGCAAAAAACAAAGACTTAAAAAGTAACAGCAACAAAAAATTGAAGTACATCTGAAGCAGGAAGTCAGCTTAACTTAATCAGTGGGGCCACTGGATGATCAACGTGCTAAAGAAATACTCAAGGAAGATAAGGCCATTGCTGAGAAACTAAATGGAATTCTTTGCATCAGTCTTCACTGCACAGGATGTGAGGGAGATTCCCACATCTAAGCCATTATTCTTAGGTGACAAATCTGAGGAACTGTCCCAAATTAAGGTGTCATTAGAGGTGGTTTGGGAACAAATTGATAAATTAAACAGTAATAAACCACCAGGGCCAGATCATAGTTCTGAAGGAACTCAAATATAAAATTGCATAAATAGTAACTGTCATATGTAATTTAAATCAGCTTCTGAATTGATGACTGGAAAATAGCTAATGTGATACCAATTTTTTAAAAAGGCTCCAGAGGTGATCCTGACAATACCAGGCTGGTAAGCCGAACTTCAGTACCAGGCAAGTTGGTTGAAACTATAGTAAAGAACAGAAGTATCAGACACATAAATGAACATGGTCTGTTGCGGAAGAGTCACATGCTTTTCTAAAGGGAAATCACACTTCACTAATCTATTAAAATTCTTTGAGGGGGCCACCAATCATATGAACAAGATGATCTAATGGATATAGTATACTTAGACTTTTAGAAAGCCTTTGTGACAAGATCCCTCACCAAAGGCTCTTAGGCAAAGTAAGAAGTCATGGGATAAGAGGGAAGGTCCTCTCATGGATCAGGAACTGGTTAAAAGATAGGAAAAAAGGGTAGGAAAAAATGGTCAGTTTTCAGTTCAGAGAGAAGTAAATAGTTGTGTCCGTAATGAGACCAGTGCTGTTCAACATATTCATAAATGATCTGGGAAAAGGGGAAAGCAGTGAGGTGGCAAAATTTGCAGGCAATACAAAATTACTCAAAATGGTTAAATCCAATGCAGACTGCAAAGAATTACAAAAGAATCTCTCAAAACTGTGATTAGGCAACAAAATTGCAGATGAAATTTAATGTTGATAAATGCAAAGTAATGCACGTTGGAAAACATAATCCCAACTATGCATACAAAATTATCGGATCTAAATTAGTTGTTATCATTCAACAAAGACATCCTAGAGCAGGGGTGGGAAACCTTTTTCCTGTAAAGGGCCTGATGGTGGCCCTGGCGGCGGGGGAGAATTCGGCGGCGGGGTTCCGTGGGGGGTGTGGGACAGGGCCCGCCGCCGAAGTCCCCCCGCTGCTGAAAAGGGGCAAACGGCGGCAGGGTTTCGGCGGCGGGCACTGCCCCACGCCCCCCACGGAACCCCACCGCCGCCGTATTCCCCGCCAGGGCCAGACAAAATGATTTTGTGGGCCTTATACGGCCCGCCGCGGGCCGGATGTTCCCCACCCCTGTCCTAGAGTCATTGTGGAGAGTTCTCTAAAAACATCTACTCCATATGCAGCATAACAGAATGTTAGGAACCATTATGAAAGGGATAGATAATAGGACAGAAAAAATAATGCCTCTGTATAAATCCATTGTATGCCCACATCTTGAATGCTGTGTGCAGATCTGGTCACCTCAATCTCAAAATATATATATTGGAATTGGAAAAGGTACAGAGAATGGCAACCAAAATGATAAGGGATATGGAACAGTTTCCATATGAGGAGAGATGGATAAGACTAGGACTTTTCAGCTTGGAAAAAGAAACGACTAAAGGGTAATATGATAGAGAGCTATAAAATCTTGACTAGTGTGGAGAAAGTGAATCAAGAAAGGTTATTTACTCTTTCACATAACACTAGAACTAGAGGTCACCCAATAAAATTAATAGACAGCATGTTTGAAACAAACAAAAGGAAGTACTTCTTCACATAATGCACAGTCAACTCCTTGCCAGGAGATGTTGTGAAGGTCAAAACTATAACAGGATTCAAAAAGAACTAGATAAAAATTCCTATAGGATAGGTCCATCAATGGCTATTAGCTAGTATGGGCAGACATGCAACCCCATGCCCTGAGCATCTCTATTTGCCAGAAGCTGAAAGTTGATGACAGGGGATCAATCATTTGATGATTGCCTGTTCTATTCATTGCCTCTGAAGTACCTGGCATTGGCCACTGTCAGAAAACAGGATACTATGGTCATTCTTATGTAGATAACCAGTATTTTGGCAAATGTTCATCCCTAATACTAAGGGACAGTATGGATTACATTCACCACCACTGCCAACAGCAAGGGTTTGACACCATTCAGTAGATCCTTTAATATTGTGCGTGGTCATCCTCTTCCCTGTTGCTTTTGGCTAATCTTTTCTTGTTATCTAGTAGCTTGTTTCTTAAACATGGGAACAGGTGTTTTTTTTTTAATTTTTGTTTTTGTTTTTAATCGTGTCATGTAAATAGCAAGGGGAAAAATCATTTAATTTTTTAAACAAATTTGGCTTGGTGGTGTCCGTGTCCCATTTCTATTCACTTTCTCTTCCATCTTTGTGGGATCAAGTATTGCAAGCATGAATGTTTCCAGTCACAGCAAGCAAATTTTAAATAGACTTTCCATGAGTATTTGCACCAGAAAACTCACTGTTGGATAAATGTAACTCTTACAATCTGGAAACAGAAGCATGTAGCCTGTGATTACAGCTGGCGGGATTTCAGATAGTAAGCTGCAGACAATGTATCTTGTATGGCAACTTGTGTAATCAAGTTTTTCCACCAACCTGTCAGGAATAAACAAACTAATAGTGGAGGATGGAGAGGAAGGATGTTTATGCTTACTCTATTAGATGGGGTCCCAGTTCAGTGGGTTCAGTTCCTAGCTGTGATAGACTTAATCTGTGACCTTCGACATATCATTTATTCTCTCCACGCCTCAGTTCCCCATACCTAAAATGAGGATATTAATACTTAATTTTGCTACCTTTAGTCTATTTAGATTATAAGATTTTGGGAGCAGAAACTGAGGTAATTGCACCTGCAAGGCACTATCCCATTAAGCAGCTTTGCTGGCATATTCCTGTACACTATTTCAGAGACTGCAGTTGGTCTCCTATTTTGGTTTTTACCTTCTTTTTTAACCACATTGATTTATTTTGCCCTTTTATTTTGCTGGAAGACGTTTTGGTTTGTAGCCTCATCAATTACATCTTAATTATTTCTCCCTTTCTCACTGGATTTTTCAAACCTTGAGTTCTAGCCAGTTTAAATTTATTTTGTACTATTTCAAAAGCTGTTCCCCCTAGTCCAATATTTCTTGCAATTCCTCCCCTCCCCCCTCCACCTGCCCCTTAAATTCAATCAGTTTATGGACATTAAAAGTTATGCACCTTGAAAGAACGGGGAACATGAGCACTAAAGCCACATACCTGCAACTGGATCTGCATAAGAGTTCTTTAAGCACATGTGGAAACCCTGTGACTTTAGTCCAAGTGCAAACTAATTTCTTTTCATGTAGAGAGTTCTTTAGTTCATTTGTTGTATATACAGCACAGTTGCTACAACAGATAAGCACTGAGCTATTGTTTTAATATATGTCTTTGTTTTCTTATTTGGCCAGTGCAGAAGAGCCTTTGAGTTAGAACAACATGATACTGAACAGCAAAAATGGAAGAGGGAATGAACTTGTCTCTCATTCATCAACTGTTTGGAAACATTCTCTGTTGCACTTTTTGTGCAATTTGTACTATAAAATTAGTTGTTCTTGGGAACCAAGCATATGGTTGTAAACAATAGCATTTTACATCTACTTTGGAGAAGTGTAACTGACTACATAATGTACACAGTAGTGAGAACTAGACAGGCATATTTGAGAGAGTGGACTAAGAACAGGTGACCAACACTTTCAGAAGTAACTAATTATTTGAGTTGCCTCCATTTTTGGATGCCCAACTTAATACATCTGGAAGGAGCCTGATTTTAAGAACTGCAAAGCATGCACCTTTGAAAAAACAGATCCCTTTAAGGACCTCAAGATAGGCACCCAAAAATTAAAATTAAATTTCTAAAATTTAGGCCTGTTATTTGTTATCCATTAAACTCAATTTGGCCACAACCCAAAATGAGTTTTGTCCATTTAGATGGTATCAGTGAAAACTATGGCAATATAACCTCACACATAGTTTAACTGTCTTGTTGATCTCCAAGAAGAGAGAAAGAATTTTATTTTCTTGTCTACAGTAATAATTTCAATCTATTCATTTTAGCTTTGAATCTTAAATGAAGAGAGAGTCACTGGGTTAATGAAAAACTGGATAATAGCACATTAACCAAACAGTATTTGTACTGAATGACAACCTGAGGACAAGCTTCCTTTTGGGGGGTTAGAGAAAAAGCTCAGGAAATCCATTCTGATTCCAAAGTTTTGTGGTTCCCCACTTAGTTTCCCCAATTTTGTTTGCTCACTTTTGAACAATAACCTTTTTTTTTCTCCTGTGTCACATAATGCCTGAATGTTTAGCCCAAAGCTGTGTATATTGGTGTTCAAAAAAAGTAACCTTTAGAGCCCTCTAACAGATTATTTTAAAAAAGAAACCAAAAACTCCTGTATTTCTGGAGAGGAAAAATTTGCATACTGACTTGAAATTGATTTTGGCAGGAAATGTAGTAAACAAAAGATGCTAGAAACCTTGTCATGGAGCTGTGCAGCACAGTGTAAGACATCAGAGATGTACTTGTCCTGTGGAGATAGTTGCTAATCTGTTTTGTTCCTTGCAACAAACATTAGTGTACGGAAATCAGCAATCCCAGGAGGGCACCTTCTGCTAACTAAACCAATAGCACTATTTCAATTTGTGAACTGATCTCATGGAGAGGCAGCCATTCATCTTCCACAGAAAATCAACCGTTAATCCTTTTGGCTTGATTTTTCTTTCAGTTTTATTTTCAGAAACCATCTAAAAACTGTTCATTCTGATAATTGAACTAATAATTATCCTTAATTTATATGAGACCACTATTTCCCCTTCTTGGCTCTCATATCTTGATAGTTTCAATTAACTGTCATATAATCAACCTTTATGCATCAGGAGTAACTTATGAAAAGAGATAGACTAAGCAATTTCCTTCTTATTGTAGCATCGTTTGTCTGTTACTCCCACTACCTACATTATGACTGTGCCATTATTTCCTGTGGGGAAAAAGAGAATTTGCTTGCCTCTACAAAACAACTAATGATTTCTGCTAAGGGTTTAAATTCTTTCCAGTAAGCTTTCTGTCCTCTGATAGCAGATTTGTAATTATACAGGAGGCTCAAAGGAATATTAACTTTTTATTCCTCCCTTTCTCTGACAAAAAGGCATGTCTTTAAGCGTGCTGTTTTATTCTTGTTTCTTGCTCGCATTTGCAGAGAGCTGGAAAAAAAAAAAAAGAAAAGAAATCCCATTATCTGTTAAAGTGGATAAATTCAATGGAATAATTAAAGACTATCGAGGGCCAAGAGTATGAATGAGTATCAGGAACCAGTCAAATTATACACTGCAAGCAAATTATCTTTCTAGATAAGGATGGGCCTCACCCCATCAAAACTAGGTCATCTATGTACTTCAGTTGTTAAATCCATAATGTCTGAGACACACTTTAGAATACCCAGAACAGGACAATTTTTCTTTTCTATAGACCTCATCTGTGGAACTTATTGTCACTTGATAAAGACCTCTGAATCTAACAAACTGGAGGCCTCTTTTCATGTTAGAATTTTGGAAGCACCGTCAGATTCTGGTTTTATTCCACAGGTAGTGATAGGCAGAGATACAGAGAAAGAAGATGTGGAGGAAAAAATGATAGTTCAGAGTCAATCCTTAATACTTGAAAATATAAAGCACAGGAAATCAGACTTTAAAAATGCTTTCAGTTTTAATGTTATAATAGGTATCACATAATGACTGAAAAGTTCCAGAGGGGTAGCACTGTTAGTCTGTATACAGCAAAAAAACAAAAAAAAAAAACAAGAGTCCTGTAGCACTTTAAAGACTAACACATTTCTCCAGGCATAAGCTTTTGTGGGCCGCAACCCACTTCATCAGAAATATGAAATAGAAATCAGATAGGAGGTATTTATATATATACATCCAAGGGTAAGAAACAACAATGGGGAGGGTAGGTGTAAAAAAAGTCCATTCAGTTAGAGTAGATGAGTCCTATTCACAACCATTG
Source organism: Emydura macquarii macquarii (assembly GCF_026122565.2). Lineage (NCBI taxonomy): Eukaryota > Metazoa > Chordata > Testudines > Chelidae > Emydura > Emydura macquarii. Next base: position 1,971,017 of record NW_027132962.1, read on the forward strand.
ATTAGAAGGTGAGAATGTGTGAACAGTGACAATTACTTCTTGTAATGAGATAACCATTCCAAGTCCCTATCAGCCCCAGTGTGATTGTATCAAGTTTGCATATGAGTTCCAGCTCTGCAGTTTCTCGCTGAAGTCTGTTTTTGAAGTTCTTTTGTAGAAGTATGGTAACGTTCAAGTCAGCTACAGAGTGTCCTGGGAGGTTGAAGTGCTCTCCTACTGGTTTATGGATGTTACCATTTTTTATGTTTGATTTGTGTCCATTTATTCTTTTGCGTAGTGACAGTCCGATTTGGCCAATGTATATGGCAGAGGGGCATTGTTGGCACATGATGGCATATATTACATTAGTAGATATGCAGGTGAATGAGCTCCTTATGGTGTGGCTGATATAGTTAGGACCTGTGATGGTGTCACTAGAGTCAATGTGTGGGCAGAGTTGGCAACGGGGTTTGTTGCAGGGATAGGTTCCTGGGTTAGTGTTAGTATTGTTAGTGTTAGTCCTGGGTTAGTTAGTCCTGTTAGTGTTAGTCCTGGATTAGTTAGTCCTGGGTCTCAGGTTAGTCCTGGGTTAGTGTTAGCGGTGTTAGTGTTGGGTGTTAGTGTTGTTAGTGTTGGATTAGTGTTAGATTATTTGCTTCAGGTTGGGGGACTGTCTGTAAGCAAGGATAGGTCTGCCTCCCACGGCTTGAGTGAGTGAGGGATCATCTGCTAGGATAGGTTGTAGATCCTTAATGATGTGTTGGAGAGATTTTAGCTGGGGGCTGAAGGTGATGGCCAGTGTTATTCTGTTGTTTTCTTTGTTGGGTCTGTCCTGTAGTAGGTGACTTCTGGGTATCCATCTGGCTCTGTCAATTTGTTTCTTCACCTCTCCAGGTGGGTATTGTAGTTTTAAGAATGTTTTATGGAGATCCTTTAGGTGTTTGTCTCTGTCTGAGGGATCGGCGCAAATCTGGTTGTATCTTAGGGCATGGCTGTAGACAATGGATCGTGTAATGTGTCCAGGGTGGAAGCTGGAGGCATGAAGATATGTATTGTGGTCAGTCGGTTTTCGGTATAGGGTCGTATTAATGTGACCATCCTTTATTTGTATTGTAGTGTCCAGGAAGTGGATTTCTTGTGTGGACTGGTCCAGGCTGAGGTTGATGCTGGGGTGGAAATTATTGAAATCCCAGTGGAATCCTTCGAGGGACTCTTTCCCGTGGGTCCAGATGATGAAAATGTCATCAATGTACTGTAGGTAAAGAAGAGGTGCTTGGGGACGAGTTTTGAGGAAGTGGTGCTCTAGGTCAGCCATAAAGATGTTGGCATACTGTGGGGCCATGCAGGTGCCCATAGCTGTGCCACTTACTTGAAGGTATAGATTGCCTCCAAATCTGAAGTAGTTGTGGGTCAGGACAAAGTCACAAAGTTCAGCTACCAGGTGTAGAAGAGCACTCAGTCTCATAGAGTCTGCACTATGGGATTATAGAGTCATAACTGCTGCACCACAGCTACCCTGATGTAGTTCCCATATTGTAGATAAGCCCTTTAGAAATCATTGGTCCTGAAAAAGCAGACTGCTTCCCTTCACCTCTGCTGAGAAGCTGACATAGCAATTTCCCAGGCATTGTTTGAGCCCATGCTGAGACAAAGTGAACTGTAAATGTTGATTTTCCTTGAATTACCATTCCATGTAGTGAGATATAAATCCATACTAATATTTGACACCATACACCAAATTCATCTCCATTAGGAATCAACCAGCTATATTCTTGCCCTATGAGGTCGAGGTTGTCATGGGACCATTCGAATCGTGAGGTACTGGAGTTTGATACCTCAGAGTTAGAAAACTGGGACTCTGATCTGCTTTAGGTAACTCTCATACAAATTGTTCAGCAGAACACCAGGTTCCCTAACTTCGACAGGGATCTCATTGTGGTCTAAAGATAGCGCTGATGTGTATGCCCTACAGAAACACAAGTCAAGCCTTAGACAGCACATGCAACAGGTTGGGTAGGGAAGACATGAAGTGTAAGGAGTTAGACAATCAAGTACGTGAATTAAAGGCAGGAGAAAGAATCTCAGGTGATTGTTAGAAACAAAATTATGTTTCAGCAGGATTTGGGGATACCCCCGAGATTTATGTATTGAATGTGACTGATTTTCCCAAAGAGAAGACTGAGGTTGAGAACCCAGACACAAGTGGGTTTTTAGAGAAGGCTGAGCAAACTGAACAATTTGATCCCCATAAAAGGAAAAATGAGTTAATAAACATACCACTGCAGTTAAGAATTATCTAACATTTGTTAGAAACATATCAGAAGAAGCTTCTGTGAAGTTTTTGAAGTCTACAATGACTCACAATCCCAGAAGCTGCTGGACTTCCTTCAGTCTGAAATAAGAAACTATATCAAGAGGTTTTGTTTTGAATTGGTTATGCATTTTCCAGAAATGTCTAGCCTTGCAGCTAACATTCACAAAGTTATATTTCATAAGGATAACATGCCCAATATGAAAGGATTCATCCTGAATGGGAGTGGCAAGTACCCAGACCAAAGGCCTTACTGGAAGCAACTAAATCTGGAAAATTACATCTGTGTGAGAGACAGAATCATATTGTTGGTTGATCCAGATGAAACCCCTGTGAGGGAGTTCATCACACTACTTCAGAAAGAATGGCTGACCATAAAAGGCTGAGAGAAAGCCTCCAGTATGTTGCCAGGTAGCCTTCATGCCCTGGAACCTGGGACTACTGAGTAAGTGTGGGAAGGCAGGCTTGCCTACAAGAAGAGGGATAGGAGGGTGGTAAAAGACCGAGCAAGTGAGACGCTCACATCCAAGATGGCAGTTGAAACAGAGTGAATATTATACAAGCTGCATGACTGGGGAACAAAGTCAGAAGCAAACCTATGGACTTGAGATCTGAAACAAAAGCAGACAATCTAACTGCTGGACCATAAGCTGGAAAAATGTAATCCTTGTTTGTTCAGCAGGCCCCCTAGAAGTGTGACTGAAGTAGAGCAAAAAGCCTTAGGCAGAGTTGGCTAGTGTCTCTTCAGTTAAGGAAGAGTGTTATTTGGGAAGGTTATAGTGTTAGCAACAAGAATTGTTCAATAACTACTTCTGTTCTCAAATCACTAGGTAAACCTCTCATGCTGTGTGAGGTGGGGAGGAGGGGGGGAATAAGAGGAGAATACTAGCGCTACCATAACAGTGAAACTTAGGGGGAAATATGGAACAGCACTGAAGTTGTTAGTTAAAGAAACCCATTTGGTTTCTATTCTTCCTTAAGACTAGCTAAGTGGAGTTCACCACTTCAGGTGATCTCTCTTTGTCAGGGACCAAAATGGACATTCACTTCCTATGTCAGATAAGTGGTTTTCACTGCTGAGACAGGATTGCTTGGTTGGGTGGTTTTAGATTAAAGCAAAACCACCATCTCCGTCAGTATCTTGTTGCAGGAAAAATAAAAAGTAATTCTTTTTTGTGTCTACCACGACTTGATTATCTGCTGTATTAATTAGATGATATGATAAATTGATAATCAAAGAACACATCATTGTCAGCCCACTGATCTATTGACTCAATTTCAGTTGTGGCCATCACATCATTGTATTGTTTAATTATTAATTAGTTTAATAAAGTTATAAATTTAGCCTTAGCAACATGTTCATTTAATGTTAATATCTGCTTTCTTATCCTTTTTAATGAAACCTATAGAAAGTACATAGATCTGGCTTCTTCTTTCAAACTGCAACACAAGTTCAGAACTATGAAGTGTAAGGCAATTTAGCTTAGTTACCACTCTAGGAGCTGCTTTACCACCTTCTTAAATTAAAACTTTTATCCACCACAGCTCTAAACTTAAGCTACAGAATCAGTCAGTGGTTTATCTTGTGACTTTCTGTTAGCCAGAGTTATGTCCATATTTCCCTGTTCAAAGAGGAAGGAATGTGCCTAGCCTAAATCACTCTTTTTTTATTCCCATCTTTGAAATAAAATATCCATAATAGGGGTTAATTATATCATCATCCCTTTGTCAGTCTCTTTCCACTGGACATGAAGGTGTTTATTACCCATCAGAAAGGATGTCAGTTTCTCTGGTGTCATTTCCAAATCCACAAGCGTCTTATTTCCTTCTCTCCCTTATTTTGTAAAAATGGCCAGAAACATTTACCAACTGGTCAACAGAACACACAAATTATCTAAAAGTTTGATTCTCTCTCCCAGTCATACTGTTAATTGATCTAGGTCAGCCTGCTGTATCCATACTATTTATTTGCTCTGGTCACCCAGGAAGCATATAAATACACTGTCAGGAAGAGTGTAAATGAAGTTACAGGGCCAAATGCACTCCAGGGGCTGCACTAGTAGAATTTGTCACAGATCCTAGTGGGAGAGCCTGTTCTAGAAGAAAGCCTGACAATGGTGGCGGGGAAGACATGCTTCAGTGGAGCAAAATTCCCACAACCTCTTTTCCACCAAGTGGGGCCTGCAGGGGGCCACCATCTATCCTAAAATAGGTTATATTAAAAGCTAAATGTAAGGGGGGGAGGGGGAGAGAGGCCGAGGAAATATGCTAATTAAGCATCTCCCCTCAGCAGCTTCAATTAGTAGGTCTTTTATGGCTATTTGGCAAGGATTACAGCTGCTCTCCCATTGTGGAAACCCCAGGGGCGGGCAGGCACCAGTGTTATTGTGGGTGAAGTCCTCCCTGAAGTACAGTGGGCGAGGCTAGTTCACAGAGGGGCAAATGTGCATTAAAAATGTCCCGGAAAAAATGAATTGGCCACAAGTTAATAGGAAATATCCACATTGTAAACAGTCATCACACTGATACTAAAAACTAGTCAGTCATGTTTTTCATGGTGACAAGCCAGGAAAGAGGTGAGCACTGGCAAATGATTTAAAGGCTGCTGGCTTTTAAGATAATGAAATCTTTGATGAGAAAATAGTAATTAATCTTTAGTAAAGAACTTGGTGGCTGGAAAAACCTGATAATTAGCTACAGGGCTTTCAATATCCAAACTGCTGATTCTAATCCCATGCATAGCTATACTGAATGAAACTGTCAATTTCAAAAAGTTGTTTATTAGCCCCTGTACTGTACATCGATGGTCTCAGTCCAAATCCTGTGGATGAGGGTCTGTCACACAGACCAAAGAACACCATAAAAAAGCTGAGAACTCTTCAAATCTACAGAATTAGATATCTCACTAAAAGTCTCCTAAAAGGGCTATTAAACATACGTTTATTGAGCATTTCTCTTAGTCCCTGAGAATAATCAATTCTGCAAATTTTCTAAAGTATTCTCGGTTTTTTATTTTCATTGATTGCATTTATTTTTTGTGACGTGGATACTTTCCCATTAGGTTGTAGACTGAGATGACCAGTTTGTGTCCCCGAAACCCCAAAGAACTGTCAGAGGGTAATTACTTGCAATAAATACTGCAGTGATCCAGATTAGAATCAGTGACAGAGTTGAAAGACCCAGCAGCTCATTTCCAGTTTCCCGAGTCATCTGCACCCCACTTTTTCCCCCCTCTCAATAATTTAATTTTCTTTTTCCCTTCTAAAATTCTCATCTTCCAAAATAGTAAGATATCGGTCTGGTGCATCCTCAGTTTCTAGTCAGTGCGACCGTCTCATATGGTCTATTGCCCATATGTATGGCTCCAATCTCTCCCCTTAATAAATTATTTTAAGAAGTGACATAGGGACAGCCTGCAGGAATACAGCTTATATGCTAACTAACGAAGTTACATCTCCAAGGCAGACAAGCCACAACAACAATGAAGAATCAGTAAAGCTTATTATTTGGCAATTTGTCCAAAATGCACTGGCTGTTCCTACCTTGAGGGCTTGTTTCTCCTTTACGTAACTGTGCTACTAATTTGTGTCTCTGGAGGAACTTGGTGTTCTTGTAAGGGTTTGTAGCATTAACACCTGGAAGCAATAAATGATGTACCTAGCACATTGGATTAGTATGCTTCTGACACAATAAAAATGTTATTGAGGCAATAATTCCCTTTGCTTCCCTCCAAAACCCTTAATCTTTCATTTTTAATATTACATTTTCCTTGGGCACTTTTCCAGCTAACCTAGCCCTGAAGATGAAAGTCTTGTGGTTATCCAAAGCTACCACATCATAGCTTCCTCACACTATTTCCATCCCTGCTTCTCTGGAACCAGTTCTTGCCCACCCTTCTCCTTCATTGTGGTGAGCACTAGCCCTGATAACCTTTGCACTTCAGATTGGTCACTCCATGGAGATGCCAACGGTAGAGTAAGGTTCTTTGAGCTTTCCCTACCCTTATTCACCCACACTGGGGCCAGCTGCAATCAAGGCCTAGAGCTGGGCAAAATTGTTTTGACTTGACCTCAAACATCTTGGGCTTGAAAACGGAAACATTTTCATCACTTAATAGTCTTTACAGTCTATCTTCAAGTTGCTTCACCAAAAACAAAAAAAATCCAACAAAACTAGGGTCACTACAAAAATAAAATCATTAAAGTAACCCTCTTAATCAAAAGTGACATAATGGACAGCAAGAAAAAAAAATCTCCAACAGTGACCCTAGCCAAAGAGGTAATGCCTTTGCCATTCTCTGGAAAACAGGGAGCAAGAAACAGCTGAAAACACAAACTACAAATAATAATGTTATAGGGCTGTGATTTTTCAGCACTTACAATCATTGTCAGATGTGAAATACGTTTATATCCTCACACCAGCTCCTAGTTTACAGTTATGCTCTTCACTAAACAAAACTTCAGTATGGCGATTGGCACCATGACTTGCAGTCACAGGAGACCTGCCAAGTACATAGAGTCAAAACCAATCTGTAAAGCCTGGTGCCTCCTTGAGTTTGTTCTGGGACAGGGTGTCTCCACATCACTCCCTTATCCAGGATGCATCATAACTGCACAATAGATTCTGAGGCAGGAAGGGACCATCATGGTCATCTAGTCTAACCTCCTTTATAACACCACAAGCAATAGAACTTCCCTGAATTATTTCTTGTTGAACTACAGCATAAACTTCTAGATTCTAGAAAGAAACAAAAATCTTTTTTAAATTTAAATCAATTTAAATTTAAAATTGATTTTAAAATTGCCTGTGATCAAGTATCCACCACAGCCCTTGGTAAATTGTTCAAATGGTTAATTACCCACACCATTAAAAATTTGCACCATGTTTCTAATCTAAATAATTAGAGATTAAATATTCTGCCACTGGATCTTGTTCTTCCTTTGGCAGGCAATCAGGCTCCAAGTAATTCACATAATTCTGTTAATTTTTACAAAATATTATGATGTTATCTGTATTATAATAGCTTTTGGAAGCCCCAATCAGAATCCAGGATGCATTGTGTTAGGTGCTATACACACACAAAATCAGGGACTCCTTGCTCTGACGGCCTTATAATCTAAAGCTAGTAGTATTTTAACAGGGACCTCTATAGTGTTTGTAGGTTCTTAAGTCATAATATAAGTTTAAACAGCCTCTTGTAATATATGTATTATCTTGACCTGTGTGATTGTTTTCTTTGAGCACCTGTCCTGGCGTGTGTGCACGCACGTGCTCTCTCTCTCACACACAAACACATAGCCCTACCTCTATCTCTTTGGATCAGGGAGGAACTGCCGCAGAATTTTTTACATGGAGGTGATGTTCAAAGCAAGTCAGTGCCAATCTGCAGCATTTAATACTCAGCAGGAACTATGTACCAGTTTTTCCAAAGAATTTAGAGTGAAATATTGTATTGTTTCAGCAATGTGTATATACATTCATTGCCCAATCACTTTTCAGAAGTTCCAGCCATTTAAGATGCTTTTCAACCACCAACCATCCTATGCAGCTCCAGCCATGAAATACTGAACAACCATGGGAGCACCTGTAAATAAGACCAGATTCTGTGTCCCCCACGTCCAGGGACAAACTGAGCCTTCCTTCTCATGAATTCACAGCCCTTGCCTTATTTTCTGCAGCATGCAATCACTATTAAAGTCTTAAGGGATTGAAGTAAAGCCTTCAACAAGTAGTTTTGTTAACGTGTTAAGACTGGATGTAGTGCCAAAGGAATGGTAGTTGGCTGAAAATTTAGAGACAGGATAAAGGATTTGACAGATAACTACACAGCTACGAAACTGAGGCCAATTGAGGTGAAAAGATTGGCAACCATGAGATGCAACAAGATTTCCAAATAGCAAGCCAAAGAGAGGTGGTGCCTTATAATTTTCCTCGAGTTCTACTAAATCACTACTATACCACAGTAGAGCTGTAGACATGTACTAGATCAGGATTTCAGGGAAGAATCTGTAATTGTACTACAAAAGCTGGTTAAGAAACTCAAATATATAAAAGGATTTTTATTTACAAAATATTTTCTGTGTATTTTTCTCTTGTTTTCATAGATATTAAGCTATTTATATATGGTATTTTGGACATTCAGGTACTTTTAAAACTTATTAGTGAATTTGCTGTAATCGTCAACTAGTGTTTTAAGCATGGATGATATATTCTTTCATGCTTTTTGAAGCTTATCCATTTTAATAAAACTTTTATTATTAAAAGGGCAGGTTGGTAGACATTCTTAGGAAAATAAACTACAAACCAGTACACTGATAAATATACATATATGCTTTGTGTGTGGTATTCTATGTAGGCAAGATCTTTGGGTCTGATCCAAATCCTTCTGAAGCTAGGAGGTGGTTTTGGATATTTGATACAAATAGTGTTGTATGTGCATGTACTTTATGTAGCATTATTACACACTAGAACAGTATTTGGTGTAATACTAAATATTCAAGTAGTCGGTGTAGTTTTTATACATCAGTATTTATATGGGTATTTGATGTAGGATTATTATGCATTGGTCATAGATTCTGTTTATATGGGAAATTGACATTTTTCATATTTGTACATATATATGCACATAGGATCTTAAGTATTACAAGTAGCTCATTAGCTACAGTCTATCATACCAAAAAAAAAAAGGATTTAGGAATATCTAATCAGTTATACTGGTCCATCTTGTGCACAATGGTGAGTGGGCTAAAAACCCACATAATTATATATTTTTTTCTTTTGAGCAATAGTAAGATTAAGCATTTCCTTGCTGCTATGGTTATTGTATTGAATAACAATATTTTCTCTCATTTTGTAGATCTAAGGGTGTCTTTTAGAACATATTTTGATTTTTCCATCAGTTTATTCTTAAGTATTTGTGATCAATGTGTTAATCTGAAAATGCATGTTTGTATAATGATCTACTTGCCTATCTCTGCTTCCTCAGAGGTTGTGGTTGAAAGAGTACAGAAGCAGAATACAATTACTTTGCATTAGGATTCTATTCATGACAGTGGAGTAGCATTCCTATGGACATTTTGGAGGAAATCTCCCCCAAAACCATCGGTTTATGGTCATCTGAGTTTCTGCTCCCTAGTTTTTACTCTGAATATTTAACAGAACCAGTCCTTCCTATTCCTGCTCAAATTGTATTCCATTTTTCCACCACCTCTTCCCACCTGGCTTTTTGACTCCTCTATAGTTCTAACATTGATTCTGTTTCATGGAGAATTACATTCTAGAGTAAAATATTTTTTCAATAAATAGCGAGAGTTGAAAACAAAAAACAGAAGTCCACCATACTGAGTAGCAGACATCTTTGACTGAATTTGTAAGTGGACTTTATTAATAGAACTATAGATGTGATCTTTCCTCTGTTGGAAAAAACTATTATTTTCATCACTAGTAGTCTTCAGTCTGCTTCATCAAAACCAAAAAATAACTTAGGATCACGAAAAAATAAAATCAAGGCACAAGCAAACCACAGAGCTAAATCCAGGGACATAAAAAACCGTATGAATGAAAATATTATTTTAAAATGACCAGAAATCAATCTTTTTTGTGCAAAGTTTATGTAACCATAGATGCAAGTTTTTTTATATTATCATCTTCTGACATTTTTCTACCTCTTTCTTTCTCTGAAATCTGATTTAGATACCTATCCTTTTAAACCAGATCCTAATTCTCATCTCTCTGAGTAGTACAGTGATACTTCTTTTGAGTTTCCTTATATTAAGATATAATTTGTTTTGCTACCTTTAGCCTCTCCACAATATAGTCTTAACTCCTGGGATAGTAAACATGAAGTAGATTATTTTCTCTACAGGCCTTCAGAAAAAATATTGCTTTGTAATGGATAGTCAGGGTATAAGTGCGGGGTGGAGGGAACAACTTATTAAAGCTCTCTTTCAATGCACTAGGTCAGTGTTGACTGTTGTTATAGCAACATCCAAGTGAAAATCAACTAGCTTCTTTCATCTAGTAATCATTCAGTGATTTTTTTATTGTCTCTGATTTTCTCCAGTTTACAAGCAGGTTCATAAAAATAAGATCTTAAAAGACCAGATCCTCAGCTAGTGTCAATCAGGACAGCTCCACTAAAGTTATTAGAGCAACAAAGGTTCATACCAGCTAAGGATCTGGCCATTAATACATAGTGTTTGAGGAAAACCTGAAGTAATAAAACCTAGAGTTACCCAAAAGGTTTAAGATGCTAAAATTAACTCAAAAATGATCTGGTCACTGCACAATTTAGGGCTTTCACCCCCTACCCTACTGAGGGCTGGGTTTCAATGACCCTCTGAGTTGGCAGGAACTTTTCCCAGTGAAATAGTCTTTACACAGTAATATCCTTAACTTGCATTTATTAGCAATTGATCAACAGAATACACATGCTAAGCCTAAAGTCCTCACCACTCCCAATACGGCAGACAAAACTTTTCTTGATGGTCAGCCAGAATCGGAACATCCGGGGCTCCAGCTTCTGCATGGTATGGTCGGCAGGGTGTGAGGGTACTAGCAACTTTCAGCTGTGTCCCAGAGTTAGGTTCTAAAGAACTTCCTTTTGGACCCCGGTTTATATAGTTAAACTTAGGTCCTGCTTATCTGTATCTTAACCAATCATTTTTACTAAAGTATTACAAAACAATGTTTTTAACCAATCCTAACACATTATGAAACAATTCTTTAACCAATCCTAGCACATTGTCCCCTACATACAAAAGTCAATTCAAATGTTGTGGAATCAGTTATGCAACAGACAGAAACAATTAAAGACCAGGAAGAAATAATAGGAAGTAAAAAGCAAATTATAGATTTCCCAACTGCTGCCAGACACTGTTGTCTTGCAAAGCTTTTCTTTAAACATCTTAATATCTATCTGTTGAGCTGGTCATTGTTGACACTATACTTCAGTAGGGCTGGAATGCTTTCTTAAAAACCAGATAGATATTCTACTATTTTGTTGAATTTAGATGGGACATGACTCCCCACTTTCAGCTAATGGCTATTGCTTACTGAAAAGCCTCAGACCACAACTGGAAAGAAGGAGATTACAAAACTGTGTGCAAAGGCATATTTAAAGGATTCTTGAAAATTCAAACTACAGATAGACTTGCTTCTTAAAAGCAGATTCCATTTGTCTATGCTATTGCTACAACCCTTTGCTCAATACCTGGTAGAAGTGGTGGGAAGTTTCTGGTTAAAAAAATCTCCTAAGACTAGGCCTTAGAAAGCATATAGATTTCCACAAGTAGTTTCTTGTTAATGTTTGGTAGCATGCAGAAGGTGACAATTCCGTTTCATGCATTGTGTAGAGCAGCTATAATTATTATGCAAGGACCAAAGGTTATCTTCCATTTTGGAAGGCAGGGCTATGGGCTGCAGACCCTGGCTGCTGCTAGGTTAGACTTATGTAATGTTTAGATTAAAAACTAAGATATTAAATGTAAATTCTCCAGGCTTTAATACCACCACCACACATTTCCCTGAATTATTATTTGTCAAGTGGGTCCTATACTAACTGAGATGCTGCTATTGAGTTAATGTCTGTGAGATCCCTTTCATTGGCAAAGATATTCAAAATTATCATCAGTGTGCTCCTGCTGTGATAAAGATGGCATTGCCCCAACTGAATTAATATATCAGAAACGTGTTTGGCAATGAAGTATGTTGCCGCAAGCAGAGAATAGCAGTGGTTCCTCAGAGCTTTTAAAAAAAGACCTAGTACCTCTCCTTTCCTAAGGGACAAATGGAAGTGAAGGGTGCTCTTCAATCCCCAGCATTAGGCTCAAGCAAGTATGTTTTTATATATATATTAAAAAAAAAACAAAAAACACAGCTTCCTTACACTTAACATGGTGGGTGGGGTTAGTACTATTACCCCCCAAAAAGCAAAGCAGCTCTGATTGGGGAGGGAGAACATTCTCCCTTGCTAGAACATTGGAATAGGTAGGTAGAAAGCAGAAAAGTTCTCTAGTGTGTAACAGAGTCCCCTAAAGAGCAGGGATTCCTTCAGCTTTACTTTACCTCCAGTAGTTGCCCTCCTAAACCTGGCTCTCAAATCATCAAGTGAGGGACTGAGAAACTTGAAAACTAAAATGGTCCCTAAAATTAAAACTATAGTTTTTTTTGGATTTTTTGTAATTGACAAAATGTTTATAAACAGGCTTTTCAGCTAGGGAAAGTTGTTCTCCAGGTGAGAGCAACAATTTAAAAGATTATTAACTGCTAATTTCTGCTGATTGCCTGTTCCATTAGGAACAGACAATGAATGCCTTATCTTAAATGTCAGGGAAATAAATTATTGGCCTTATCTCAAAGTCCATTCTCACATCACAAGTTCTCACCACCTGCACAAAGAAGAATGTTTTCCCTGTTGAGGTTTTTAATTTAAATTGCTCTAATAGGCTTTGTTGCTTTATATATTGTGACGGGGCCAGCCCTGACGGCTACAGGAGGGTGCTGGAAGGCATATATATCAGCCCCAGGCTTAGCAAATCCCTGGGTGATCCTGCTGCGGCCACTCCAGGGCAATTAGGCCAATCAGGCCAGCTGCGGCCACTCCAGGACAATAGGCCAGCTGGGGCCAATCAAGGAACTTGCCCCAGCAGTTAAAAGCCTCCCAGTCAGGCAGATGGGGGCAGCTGAGAGGGAGTGGAGTAGAGCTGCTACAAGGCGTGTAGTTAGTAGAGGAGAGGAGCGGAGCGGAGCGGAGCGGAGCGGAGCGGAGCTGCTGCAAGGTGTGGAGACCGGAGGAGAGCTTGAAGGAGAGCCACAAGCCGGGGGGCTACAGAAGAGTGACCCAGGGAAGGTAGTAGCCCCTTGGACTAAATATATATATATATATATATATATATATATCAAGGCACAAGCAAACCACAGAGCTAAATCCAGGGACATATATATATATATAACAATAATATATGGCTAGTGAACTACGTAAGGCTGACAGAATCGTTCATTCAAAACTAATCCTATTAGCATAACTTGATACTCTAAAATTACATTTCTAGGTCATCCAAATTGATTTCCTGTATTTAGGTTCCCAGTAAATTTAATGAATGGTACACAAATGATACAGAGTTTTTCATATTCCAGCAGTAATTGGGCATGTTAGCAGCTGGGTGTCATCAGAGAGATAGTTCTGCCATTGGGACACTGTCCTGCTGAGAGCAAATAAAATAAACAGGAACTTATAGTTCATCTCACTCCCAGCCACTTAGAGAGTGAGTGGGAGGGGCAGGCAGAAACGTGGGAAGACAGGTAATGGGAGAGGGCTCACTGTAATTTAGCTTGTAGGACGTGTCTGGCAGATAAACCCATTTAAGCAACATGGACTGAAAAGTGAACCTTCGTCTCCTAACTGTCATCTCCTGTATATTCTTTCACCCTTTTCTCTTTCCCAATCCTCTCATTCGTTTGCTTCACTTTCTCATTCCTTTGCTGTATAATCCATTCTTTCTATTGATGACAGAACTTCAGAAAGTTTGGCATCCACAATCCACGTATTCTAAGGGTTATTGGACTCTCCACTCTCTCCCACATTATATATAAAGAACAAACATTTATATTAGAATAAATGGCATGAGAAACAGAAGCTGAAGTGGCATATCCTCAACTTTCCCCAACGATATCTTGCCTTCATGGTGCATTTGTTAGTTTTTTCAAACAATCACCCTGTTTTCTCCCAGGCTGCCCCTCAAACAGGGGAAGAGCTGTCTATAAACTTCATTATCCTCTTTCAAATGCCTCCTTAAAATTTTCCTTTAACACACTGCCTATAAAATGCTCAACAGTGGTTAGGCAGCTTCTGTGTTTCATTGTTATCATATGCTCCCCTTGTTTGTGTATCCATCTGTTATCTCTTGTCTTATTCTTAGACTGTAAGATCCTCAAGGTAAGGACTGTCATTTTGTTGTTTTATAGCTCCTAGCACCATGGGGTCCTCATCTATGACTGGTGGTTCCTAGCACTACCACAATACAAATAAATAAATAACAAAAAAGCAAAATAAAGTGTACATGCTTGAATAATTCAGTCTATCATCCGTATCAGATAGCTAATTTTCTAACTCCAAAACTTTGGCATTGGGCTCTGACAAATCTCTCCCATTCCAATTCTAGTAAACACTAACAAATAAATTATGATGTCACCAACTTTAATGATGGTCACCAACTGGAATAAGTTACCGAGGGAGGTTGTGGAATCCCTATCATTGGAGGTTTTTAAGAACATATTAGGCAAACACCTGTCAAGACTAGTCTAGGTATACTTAATCCTCCTTCTATGTAGCGTGGATGGACTAAATCAGTGGTTCTCAACCATGGGTACCCGTACCTCTGGGAGTACACAGAGGTCTTCCAGGGGATATATCAACTCTGGATATTTTATTTTATTTATTTATTTACATTTTTCTGTTTTACAACAGTTCCTGACTTAAACACGACAAGCATGTGAACTTGGACTGAAGATTTTTCTTCTCAACTATCAAGAGCCACAAATGCTATACAAAACTCACTTCAGAAAAGCCACATATGGCTTCAGAGATTTTGACAGACAGAGACCTACCATGCTGCAGCGGAGAGATACAGTTGTATGATGAAAAGCTATTAGGTTATGGGACTGACAGGAACATGCATTGTCCGTGCTTGACCTACCTCCCTGCAATTGCTGCGTTTCAGCACTACTATTATTCCCAGTAGCACCACCCTAAAGGGTGTATAACTGGAAAAAATACCTCAGTAGAGACCTTTCTTATGGTCAGGTCTACCCTTTCTTATGGTAGGTCTTTTGCTGGTATAACAACATCAGTTCAAGTAGTGATTTTTTTTTCAGGGGCGGGGGGGAGAACGTGTGTGTGTGTGTAACATTTGTATACAGGCAAAAGCTCCCTAGTGGAAATGTAGTTATACCAGCATGAGTGCTCATGCCAGTATAGCTTATTTTGCTCCCCACTGGTATAAAAACTATGATGTCAAACATTTTCTAGTGTAGACCTTTCCTAAACTGAGGCTTCATTTCAGTTTCCTCTTGAAACCTAGTTCTAACAAAAGGTTTGAATGAAGGTTGAAAATGTTTCAATGCAATCAGAAATTCAGTGAACTTTTCCAGCTAGATGAGCTCAACATTCTTAAATGCTTTGTTAAATGAAATATCCTAGTTCAGACAATAATCCAGCAATGTAACTGCTGAACAAGTCCATTTTTGAAAAAAAAAAAATGTTTATAATATTCATTAAAGTCATGAGCCACTGGGATCTAACATGCTGTTAAGGATTCTTAACAGGTTGAATTAAACAGCAGGGCAGAAAGGAGGAGGATGCAAGGAATGGGATATGCATAATTAGAGTTGCAGTTATAACTCACTACCTGATATTTACTGTTATTGTTTTTTTTCACAATGTTAGTGGTGAGAAGGGAGAGAGATTAATCTTGTTAGTGTTTTACCACCTCACAGTTCCAGTTTTTTTTCATTCACACTTGGTCCATGACTGATTTCTGTCTTTCAGCCCTTCTGCCTAGCACCTCTCTCACAGGTAGAGATACTAGGATGATTAAATGGTTTCTTTGTTCTGATCCAAGCTTCAGTTTATGTTTGTAAAACAAGCAAGCAACACTCTGTATAGCTGTTTGTGAACAAATTGTGGGTTTAATGATTAAAAACATTAAATTTGCCAGAGTCTTAAGGCAGGACCTAACAAATATTTTCAGATATGAGGCCTTTGCCAAACTCATGCA
Source organism: Emydura macquarii macquarii (assembly GCF_026122565.2). Lineage (NCBI taxonomy): Eukaryota > Metazoa > Chordata > Testudines > Chelidae > Emydura > Emydura macquarii. Next base: position 1,987,082 of record NW_027132962.1, read on the forward strand.
ATGTTGCGTGTGTCAGCCATTTTAAATTCTAAATGAAATTTTTTCTACTGATGTTTCTGATAGTAACAAGGTCGGCACCTGCCTCCCACAGGCATATCCTTTTTGTTCAAGTGTGAGCCGGCTTTTCTTTGTTCTTCCAATAGGCTGGCACTCGCCCCTCGTGAGCACATTCCCCTCTCCCCCAGCCAGCAGATGGTTCTTTTGGTGGATCTTCAGTGACTCAGACCTCCGGACAAGTCTCTCTCTCTCACACTCACACACTTTGGGGTATATAGTCTCTAGTTCTTTCTCACAGTCCTGGTATGGAGCTGTAACACCAAGGTTTCCTCCCAGGAGACACTACCTTTTCTAACAGCCCAACAGGCGCCCATCTCGGTACTCTCACTTGGTCTGGCTAGGTTCTGGGTTCAGTCCACTGGGCTCAGCCTGCCCGCACTAACGTATCCATGGTCCTGCTGCTTCTTCAGCTAGCCAGGTGCCCCGTCTTCAGCAGCTTTCCCTAGGCTCAGTCCTGCCTGAAGTAAGCTGTGTACAATCCTGCCACTTTCCCAACTAGCCAGGCACCCTGTCCTCCCTCTTCAAGGTCCAGGCAGCAACTAATTGCTCTGACTCTGCTGCTTCCTTTTATATGGCCCTCCTGACTACTGATTGGCTGCTCTCCTGCAGCCATTCTAGGCTGGAAGATTTCTCCTCTGCTCTTTTCTGGGGCAGGGTGAGGCAGAGCCCTGAGGCCTCCGGCAGGAGGCCTCTGGAGCTAGTGTCTATGTAAGGGGCAGACTAATTGTTTATGATATTATGCATAACAGGATACTATGCATAACAGGATACTGCTGTGTCTGAAAAAGACTGAAAAGGCAGCTTTCATAAACATACAACCTAAAACAAATTAAGAAACAAGGAAGTCTTTCAGTCTTCAATACACTGAAACATCACATTCCCCACCCCAATGGTACTGAGCAGTGCAACTCAGTGCTGCCTTGGTACATTTGTGCTTGTCTGGAACCCCAATTTGCAGCCACATTTTAGGAACTCACGAAAAGAATCCCTTGCATCTGGAGGGTTTTCTGCAATGGACTCCACGCATTGGTACCCTCAACCCACCACCATTCCTTGGGTCAGGGGAGATCAAAAGCAGGTATCAAGGCCCGACAGTAGCAGTGTCCTGGTTGGTATGCAGTTCAGCTGTGCTGAACCAGATCAGCTTTAGTCAGTAGGAGGGTGTGCCAAGGTGTATAGTCCTCACATAGACAAGGAAAGGGCCAGAGGCCCTGGCAGACATGTCAATCATGCATGATAGGAAGAAGGCTTTTAAAAGGGAGGAAATTGCTGTAGCAGGATTACCCTAAGCAGCAGACTGCAGGAGTGACTCTCAAAGCTGTGGAGGGAACTCCTAGGTAGGAAACCTTCATCCCAACCCTGATGACTGTACAACAGATTTATAGGGTAAGCCTGTCTCAAACCCAACCCGAGTGATTCTCCAAAAGCATTGCACAGGGGCTGGGTTGTTGACAGCACTATAGACTCACCAGTCATCACTTTTGCTGTGACCACAGAGAGGGAGTATTTCCTAAGGTGTGTGTGTCTGTGTGTGGGGGGAATGGGAATCTGTGATTTAGTTTGATCCCCGAGCCAGAGAGACTTAAGGAGGCCCACAATGGGCAGATTCCACCCACCCACCCCCACCCCCACACACGGGAAGTGGAGTCTGGGTTGTAACCATCCAGTGTAGATAACTGGGTGGGGGCAGGTTCCCCCCCATGCCCTGAGGGAAGAACCACCAAGGTCTCTTACAAAGGGATTACATAGCTCTGCCTTTCTGTGTGAAAAGATGCTTGTAGGCCTCATCAGCACTGTTTGTGCCATTTGTTCTGCCATAAAGAAGCACCACAAAAACACCCCAACAAAGGACATCATTCTGTCATCTACAGAGTGTGGTGCAGCAGACAAATCCATGAAAGCAGGGGTCACTTCTTCAAATGCCTTCCAAGCCTCCCAGGAGGACTTCTTTCCTCCTCCAGCAAATGCAGACATTGTGTTGCAACCAATAAAGGCATGAAACACTGGTAAATCCTTTTATTTGTTTGGGCCAAGTGAAGAAGCTATGTCATGAGAAGGTATAGCATATATTCTTTATCTATATCAAGTGCAGGCTGGTCAAAAAACCAATCCACAGTTCCGGGCTCTGAAGCTTTTGCACATATGTAATAGCAAGAATGACCACATCTGTGTCAACTGTGCATATAAGAACTTTAGTACAGCCTGAAGTGAATACATCAGAAGCCTGTGCCATCATTCTGGTATCTGCTTCCTTGTGATTGCATTGGGAAAAGCTGGCCTTATGTGCAGTGCTTCAGTGTACATCTAGACTTCTGTGGTGATTACCTTTTTGACTTCTACTTCCATCTTTGCAGTATACTTTGTGAGGAAGCAGAAGAGTTCAATTTTATTTTCATTGCTATGCAGAAACTCTCCAGTTTAGTGATAGAGGGATGTAAGTCTTGGAGTTCCTCTTGACTCCTTTTTCTCTGTTGCTTCTGCTGTAGGCCTTTAAACTCTTGGCAATGTAAACATCCCACACTGCATTCATCCTTCTACAACACCGCAGCTATGTCTTGAGGTATAAAATTTAAACTTTCAAAGTATAATAATCAAATGTGTTGCTAGCAACAGGTTTCAACAGATCTATAAGAACGGTCCCATAAAAAATTATGGCATCAGCTACTGGAGCTATATCTTGCAGTTGAACATAGCCCTCCAGAAGAGCCATCAGGTCATATTTCTTGTTATGCTGTAGTTTTCCCATCTGCAACAATGAAACGGGGGGTGGGTAATACCTAATTTTCATGCTGAAAGAAATCTAGGTTGCCGTCCTGTGTTTGGCAAGCTAGGTACAGATTTGAGAAGAGGGAGCAGTCATTTCTCAAGGAGGAGTGCTGCAATTTGGTCTTGGAGATCTCACTTGCAGTTGGTCTACTGAACAAATTGGAGTTTATTATGCTTTATAGGCTCTGTTAATGGCTTGGTTTTGTCTTGCAATCTTGTATTGATGATGTCCGATCTTCTCAATCTCTCTAAGAGAGACAGTCACAGCACAGTTTGCAATGTCATTGATGTCCCTTTTAACTAAGTCTACATTCTCTTCCAAAAAGAGTTTGTCCATGTCTTCTATGACCTCAACAAATGCTTTGACATGTCATGCAAAAGAAGCCTGGACCTCTTTCACCACGAGTAAAGCCTGCTCATGGTGCTTTATGTTAGACCCTTTTTGAGTGATTTATTTCTCTGCTGTGACTTCAAATTCACCTATCAACCTGGCCGCTTCTGGTACCACTATCACCCAGCACTGAAGGACCTCTGGACTTTGCATTAGAACAACAGCTCTACCAGTCCCTTTGATTACAGCATTATTTTGCTCATTAACTTAGTGAAGTGCAGTTACAGAGAAAACACACAGTCTTGCCAACTGTGAATTTCCCCTTTAGGAACTCTGTCTGGATGCACTGTCTGAAAGCTTATCATATCTCAGAGGTGAACAGGAACTCAAAGAGCATAATTAGTATGATCTAATGCAAAGATTCAGAGTGAGAGGTTTCCAAGGCATTCAATGTAGAAAGCAAAGTTCACCTGGTGGATTGACAGCACATAGGCCAATACAAGAAGCTTCAGACGAAGAAGTGTGTCATGACAGAAGTGGAACGCTGAGTTTTCTAGTCCTCTCTCATCACACCATTTATCATACCCATTGGTATCTTCTCTGAGACCTTAGGTATACTGTCTGTATGCATTTTGGAGCAAGACATACAGACTGCTGGCAATTTTTTGACGGGCACGCCTCGAACATGTGACATGAGACACTTTGAAGGAGTCAACTGCACCTGGAGAAGGGCGTCCACTTATTTTTGTGAGCAAGCACTGGTCTTGCAGCTGAAGTGCACAGTTGTAGACTTGACTGTCAATGCTGAGGGTAGAAACTTCATGGAAACTGATGGTATTTTCATTTTCACAAAAGAAGCATGCTTCTTTTTCTCTTTTTACTGAAGACTGTGAAAGACTCATGTTTTTTAATTAGTTTTAGGCTGCATGTTTATGTAAGCTGCCTCTTCATTCTTTTTGAAGGACAGCAATATCCTGTTACTCATCGATCAATCTGAAATATTGTTATTAGCAAAGAGAAATGTAATTTTCTATCCTTGTGTTATTTTTCTATACAATTAATATTTTAGTAAATATTCCCTGGTGACATGCTACAAGCATTTCAATTCTTTATATTTTTGTATGACGTCGATTCACCATAATTCACTGTTTTAGTTTTTAGGACACTTAAGACATGAGGAATATAAATGTACAAAAATACACTGGAATGGTTTAATACCATAAACAATCAGTATCAGAAAAACATCATTCAGAATTTACAATGGCTAGCATTGCCAACCCATGCCATATTGGCTATGGCCCCATATCTGAAAATATTTATTAGCTCATGCTCTAAGACTCTGGCAAATTTCATGCTTTTATCATAAAACCCATTAATCCTCCCCACCTTCAACCCTGATCCACTAGTAAGTTTACTTGTATAGAAAGAAAAGGAAAAATACCCTGTAGTATAAGGACTAAATTCTGGTCCTACTGAAGTCAACGGGAGTTTACCATTGATTTCAATGGATTCAGAATTTGATGACAAAGCAAAAGATAATGCAAGATAATATATTAACATTTAGGCCTTAAATACAATTTTACATCCACAAAATGTGTTGTGAAAATTAGTTAATATATGTGCAATATGTAATTAACCTAAAACTTAGTAAGCCTGGTACAGTGGTATTCTATAGCAATAGGGATCTAATCAAACTTTAAAAAGCCCAAGAAGTGTTATGATGAGGTAAAACTGGTTCTAAGGCAGGATGACAGAGCATTCGGGCATTACAGATTTGGTGGTGAACTCTGAGGGATCTGCAGTGTTAATATTGTGTGTGCATGTGCAAATAACAGATTCAACATGCTCCCAAACGGCTACAGCTGGGACTAGATATTTTCCAAACACCTGGGAAATGTGCTGATTCAGCAGCTCTCAAAGCAGCCTCTCAGAAAGACTTTTATGGAGTCATAGGTTAACTTTTCAAGAGCACCTTAGTGATTTAGGACCCTAAGCTGAATTTTCAAAAATCCCTTAGTCAGTTAAGGGCCATATTTTAAAGGTATTAGGTACCTAAAGATGCAAATGGGTAGGTAGGCACCTAACTGTCATTGAAATCAATGGCCCTTAGGCACTGTTGTAAATCCACTAGGCATCCATCTGCATCTCTAGACACCTTTTAAATAGACTTGGAGAGATTAGATTTGTCAGTAAATTGTGATTTCACCATCCACACACACAGATGAAAAAATATTTCCATCAAATAATAATTGTAATGTACAGATAGGCAAAGAAAGAAAGGTGCGTCTTGAGAACTTAGAATTTGATGTAAGGATATTTATTTTGTATATTTTTATGTGATGTTTTAATTTGTGTTTTAATAGTTATAACACTTTATTTTTTGAATCTCAATGCCTACTGTCAGTCAGTAATTATCAGATCTCCACCACAGAAAATTTCCCAGTTATGAGAATTAAAATTGATGAAAATAGATGCTTAATACCCATAATTTTGTGCAATCATTAAAATATAAATAGAAAAAATGCTTTAAAAAACAAACATGGATATTATTTTTCAAAATTATTTTAAAAATAAAAATTGAATTCTCCCATGCCTACTTTTAAGATATGACTGCTGGGATTCTAATTGCCATAGACTTTCAGTGGGACCTATGCTCTTAAATCACAAACAGCTTTTGAAGAAAATCGCCCATGTTCTAAATTTGACTCCCTTATACTGAAATCCCCGGAGAAGTCAAGCACTGATGGCATCGAAACCTATCCTTCCCTAATTTATGAAATAGGATATTTAACATACGGCTAGAGTTTCTAATTACACTTTTTTGTGCAAACATTGGAATTAAGCTCTGATTGTTTTATGGTCTTTTCATGATGTAATTCATATGCTTCTGGTTTGGGGACTAATATTAATCCTTTCCTACCAGAGTTGTTTGTTCACATTTCATTTGCTTTATTTATGCTCTGTCTGGGCGTCTATTTTATAAAGGAGTTTGATTCGATATATATATAGAGATAGTGGCTAACTACTTTCTCTTCTGTTTGGAGCGAACCTTTTAGTATTGATTGTAATGGATTGGTATCCCTGCTGAGTCCTTATCTCAAAAGAGATTGATTAACCACTAAGTCTTACTGCCGATTCAGAAGATAAACATAATTACCCTCTGTAGCGCAGTTGTTAATATTTTCTTCATCAAAGTACATTTCTGTGTTGTAGCGCTAGCCCACAAAACATAATTAAAAATGCAATTTGGCCTTCTCCACAGATTGACAATTATATTCCCAGTCAGTCAGTATGCACTTTTGCTCTATAAACTTGACAAGAAATTGTACTTAACCCTGTAATTAAAGTACAGTACATCAAATAGGAGAAGCAGCAGATTTTAAACTGTATGGTATTTAGGGTGCTTTCAGCCAGCTGTCAGAAACAAAAGGTGAATGAAAAGGTGAATGAAATATTTAGAGACGATAAGAATGTTCACAGGAGGGTTGAGGGTATTATAAATCCAGAAAGCTAAAAATGCAAAGGTACATGTTATGGGGATAATTTTGTTCTCAGACATTTAACAGCTCCAGAGAAAGAACTGTTGAATCATGTTATTGTCTTTTCATATATGGTATTTCATATTCACAGTGTTTCAGGAAGCTGATTATATTTGCTGTGAACTCACACAAACAAAAACTCGATGGCCAAATGCTCATTGAAAGTAGAATTATATACAAACATCCCAATGGAATATTGTTTCAGAATCTTGGGGCATTGGCACAATTAACCGGGAAGTAGATTATAGTGGAAGTTGGGACAAACTTTCCATAGCACAGATTCTGTGCTTCCTGTGTCATGGAAAAAGGTGAAATAACTTTCACCCATCATTTTCTTACCATTTCCACTCTTGTGGAAGCATGAATATAGTTCACACTCCATTGTTCTTATCTGGAGGCATGCTGGAGAACACAGGTAATTGTGGCATTCTGCAAGTCTCTTGTCAGGTAGCATGATAAGTGAACTAGACGCCCCAATTGAGACCAGTGCCATATGGTGTTAGGTGCTGTACATGTAGTCACAATTCTAAAGATCTTACAATCTAAATAGCCAAGACAGATAAAGAGTGGGAGTAAGGAAGTATTAGATTTCCTGACTATACCTGGGTCATAGATGATTAAATGACTTTTCCAAGGTCACACAAGAAGTCTGTGCAGTGCGGGTAATCAAACCCTGATCTTTTGAGTTTTAGTCAAATGCGTTAATCATAGCATACTCGGTTACAGCAGGGAAGTTTAGGTCATGGTGGTACAATGCACTCAAGATCCTGAGAGATCACCACATTTCCTTTGTTAATAGCAAACCAATGAAAAGCTCATGACAAATGAACCATAAGGCAAAGAGTTCTAGAATAAGTAAATGCTCGAAGAAATATACGTCCATTTCTTATTTAATAATTACTTGTTTATTACCATTAAACATTTGGTTTGTGAAAAAAATAAGGTAGGCTGCTGCTTTGCTAGGACTGGACAACTCATTTAAAGTCAGTTACCTAGGAGCGAGAAAGAAAAACATTTAATGAGGTAAATGAGCTCACTTCTTTTTCTACTGAATTACTCAGGCTTTTTTGCCTTTCAGAATTTGATTAAAGCTAAATTCATTGTAACCAATTAAAACAAGATAAAATGTAACTTTATTGCTGAAACAACTGTGTTAGAACCATAAATAAGAAACCTTGTGCACTGAGTTTTGCCTTATGAGTTTCACTGCGCAATAGTATAATAATAAGATTCCAGGATTATCCCTCCGTGTCACTAAAAGCTTAAAATATCTGCAGAGTCAATGTGAAGTGATGGGAACAGCTACAAGCATGGCTGAGATCTCTTTCTGTTCAGAATCTCATCAGTTTTAGTCATCACTGGGATTTATAGACTGGTACTATCCAAGTTTTTAAGATGGTAAAGTACAGCTGCAGCGTTGAACTCATTGAACAGCCAGCAAGCCCAGGCTGCTGCTGCATCAAGTAATACCTTAGCTCTGCCCTTCCACCAATCAGGTAGTGCAGTCAATCAGGCAGTTCCTGCCCAGATCAGCTATTCTCAGTGTGTTCCAAAAAGACTGATCTTGCTGGAGCTGGCTTCCTGACAGTATCTCCCCTCCTCAAGAGCTCCTTCCAGGGCATTGGGGCCTGGCTTTTCTGAGTTCTTCTGAGGAAAAGCAAGTATGAACTCTAAAGCATAGTCTGGTTCCCAAGACTGTTATTCTGGGTCATATCCCTCCTAGTCCCAGGTAGGAAAGCCAACCTTAGCTTCGCTTAGAAACCAGGATTTCTCTGACTTCATATTCTGCCTACCCTGGTCCACCATGGAAGGGGGCAATGGAGCAGAGTGGCTGGGAAAGTGATTTTCTGTATAATCTTCAGGACGGACATGTGAAAAATTGGGTGTGTGTTCAGGGATTCTGGTATTGGAAAGCTACCCAGGTTGACTTATTCAGCAATCTTGAATACACCCAGATAGTGATGAGCTAATTTGACAGATGGGTGGGAGAATTTGAGATTTTAGCAGACAGCCCTTAATACTCACTCTTAGTATCAGTGCAACTTGGTGGTCTGTCAGTCGGTCAATGTGGCATTTATTTATACATTTCCTCGGCAGCTTCCAGATGTTCTGTAAATTCCTGGTGAATCTGATGAATGCACTTAGAGGTCTGTCACAGTGGGAACTTGCAGTTAAATGGAGATGAGGATGAAAACCATAATGGGCATGAAATGGATTGTGTTGGCTAGAAACATGGATGGACTTATTTTAAGCAAATTCAATATATGGCAGAAGAACCAGAGAACCACCATCCTGATAATAGTTTAGGAAGCAACAAAGGTATTGCTTGGAGATTTGATTTATCCTCTCCATCTGTCCATTGGTCTGTGGGTGGTAGGCTGAAAAGGTGAAGCGTTCAATTCCTAGGTGTTGTGGTTTCTTGGACTTGCCAGTTTTATTGGCACTTAATTAAAGGATTCTCCCAGCTGGTAGCACTGATAACCACACTCCTCCAAAAGCAGATTTGCATTATCTACTAGGTAGAGATTGTCTGTCTTTGATCTGCTAAAACAGGGTGTTTTCTTTCACCCCCAAATATATTCCAGCAAACCTTAGATGTGCACCTCAAGATAAGAAAAACAAGTTATTGGGGGGGAAGGAACCTTATTACTTTTCTTTCTCCAAAGTCTTCACAATGCTCTTTTAGCATTTAGTTCAGGTGCAGAGAAAGGCTACTAGGATGATCCAAGGAATGGAAAACCTGCCTTATGAGAGGAGATTCAAAGAGCTTGGCTTGTTTAGCCTAATCAAAAGAAGGATTGCTCTCTATAAATACATCAGAGGAATAAATGCCAGGGAAGGGAGATTATTTAAATTCAGCACCAATGTGGACACAAGAATAAATGGACATAAACTAGCCATCTGGAAGTTTAGATTTGAAATTAGATGCAGGATCCTAACCATCAGAGTGAAGTTCTGGAACAGCCTTCCAAGGGCAGCAGTGGGGGCAAAAAACCTAGCTGGCTTCAAGACTGAGCTTGATACATTTATGGAGGGGATGGTATGATGGGACAGCCTAGTTTGGCAATTGACTGATCTTTGACTACCAGTGGTAAATATGCCCAATGGCCTGTGATGGGATGTTAGATGGGATGGGTTCTGAGTTACTACAGAGAATTCTTTCCGGGCGTCTGGCTGGTGAGCTTCACCCATATGCTCAGGGTTTAGCTGATCGCCATATTGGGTGTCGGGAAGGAATTTTCTCCAGGGCAGATGGGCAGATGCCCTGGGAGTTTTTCGTCTTCCTCTGTAGCATGGGGTACGGGTCACTTGCTGGTAGAGTCTCTGTACCTTGAAGTCTTTAAATCATTATTTGGGGACTTCAATAACTCAGTCATAGGTTAGGGGTCTATTACAGGTGTGGGTGGGTGAGGTTCTGTGGCCTGTGTTGTGCAGGATATCAGATTAGATGATCATAATGGTCCCTTCTGACCTTAAAATCTAAGAATTCAGACTGGTGAGAGGAGACCTATTGTGAACTATAGAAAACTTAAATTACACGGTTTATCTAGCTGGCTATTTATATTTCTAGTCTCACAGGCAACCTTTTTTCACCATTGCTGATGACCAGTCCCTCTGCACAGACCTAAATAACATAATTTTCAGTATATATTGAAACTCCTTACACGACATCAATATGTATATTTCACAATGATATTGATGATTAGTAAGACACTGACTTTTTTGAGACCTCACGTTACACTCTTTGGTGAGCTAGAACCTACATATCAGACTCAGGAGATATCTGTAACCCTTATGCACCCCTTCTGTGCCTCTTGGCAGATGGCTCCAAAAAACTTTAATGCTAACAGTCATTTTGGTTCCCTGAATTTATATTCTTGAAAGACAATAGGAGCACATCTTTAGCATGAGGGACTCAATTGACTTCCATAATGGAGCTCTCAGTCAGGTTGACATCAACACTGGATTTCAGGGCCTCACTTAAAAACCCCTTCCTGGTTGATTATACCCATCTCTGCTGTCAGTTCTATGAGTCTATTTGCCATGTATGGCAACTGAGCCAAGCAAAGCCCATTACTCCACCACTGGGAAGTGAGACAGGCTGAAATTAATAGTCCATTGAACTTCCAAATCCCATCACAACAGGTTGCAACCTTTGCAACTTTCTGAAAACTCCTGAAAACAAAGGAATCATACTGGGGAAAGCAAACAGAACAAAAACAAAACAAAACAGAGTAAGTATATATACACACACTTACACAAAGTGTAAGAAAACCCACCTACTTGAAACCCAGCTCACATAGTGTTAGCTGACACCATGAATAAAGCACATACAGTACACCCTTGCTATAAATAAACCCCTGGGGATCCAAGCCATTTGTTCTGTGTAGGCAGGGGATTCATTATAGTGAGGGGGGACCTATCAGCCCCACTCTGGCAGCAGCCCTGGGCTGGGGGGGCCTGTTAGCCCTGCACCACAGTAGTGAGGCTGGAAGTGGAATCCAGGGACCACATTCACTATAGCCCAAGGTTTGCTATTGTGAAGAGTGTTATAGCGAGGGTCTACACTATATACACACCCAGCATCAGTAAGTTGGAGAAAAGGGATCAAGACATTGACTCTGTTAACATGCTGCACTATGTCCCAGTCTCAGCTGTGAAGCTGATGGAAATCAAAGAGACTACAGCCAAGAACATCCAGCTACAGGCAGTCAAGACAGTGATACTAATGAGGTGTCTAGAAGATCAGAGCCATGTACTGGTAGAAGCTGAACCATATTTTCAAATTAAAAGGTGAGCTGAGTGTGCAAGATAGAGTTATATTTTCAGAGCAGAGGTGTTCTCTCTGCCTCATTACATAAAGATGTCATGCAAAAAAAAAAAAAAAAAAAAAAAAAAAAAAATACATGGCTCACACCTAGGCATTGACAACAATCTTAGATGGACTTGAGTGTGTTTACTGGCTTCAGGGGCAAGAGTTGTGTAGTCATTCAGTAGAAAGGTGCAACTGATTGTGTGGTAACAGTCTTTGCTGGCAGTTACCACATGAGCTGGCCACCCAACCATGGGAAAAGGTAGGAATGGATTTATTTACTTTCGAAGAAAAGCAATACTTGATTACAGTGAACTACTAGTCAAATTTTGGGAGGTTAATGCCTTGCTTGATACAAGTCAGTCAGTCAGTGGGTGGCAAACTGAAGTCCCACTATCACATTTCAGACAATATATTCATCGACATCAGACCCCAGTTTGCCTTGAAAGAACTCATGGAATTTGCATGAAAATGGGAATTTGATTACCACATCTCCTCCCTAACATACCCAGAGAATAATGACAAAGCAAATAAGCTGTGTAAACACTTGAGACTGTTACAGGAGGCTGTTTCGTCTGGCCTCTTGTTAATATTTTTGGAACTCACACACCCCATCCTGGCATGTCAAAGCAGTCCAACAAGCAGTGATGAGACAAGAAACCAAAACCCTTCCATCAGTCAAGGGAGGCCTGTTGCAGCCAGACAGATGGAGACAAGGAATAGATGACAAACAATTAGAAAAAAGCAGGCTGACCTTACATATTATGATGCCAAGGACTTACCATCCCTGGAGATGGGCATTTCTGTTAGGATCCAGCCATTAGAGACACACCAGAAGTGGATTAAACCATGAGGGGTGCAATGGCAACGAGGTCATATGAATGGATTACACAAGAGAGGGAAGTTATCTGAAGGAACAAGTAACACTTATGAGCCAGCAGTCAATACCCAGAGACTCTCTACTGATCACCATGGAATTGAGACACAGAGCTGTCAAGAGACCAACCCCACAGAGAGGTAAGAGGGTCCACAGAGAGATAGTTCGCTAGACTCAGAGAGGTGACAGAGACAGATTTCCTCAACAGACTATCACACCCGGGATGACCTATCTCAGATTATGAAACCCGCTGAGAATGTGGTAAAAATGAGACTCCAGCTAGGCTTCGTGCTAGCAACCTCTGGTTAAAAAGGGCATGGGGTCAGGGCTTTTTTTTTTTTTTTAAATGTTTATATGAAAATGTTTGTAAGATAGGGAAGATGTGTCATGATCACTCAAACTGGAGTCAGAGGGCCCACTTTCCCTAGAGTTATTGACAGAACACCAGGGAAACAGGGAATGTAGGGAGTCAGGCTAGAAGCAGCTAAGAAACATGGACAGAGCAGAGTGGTGCATGGGATTTTATAAATTTCCACTTGTTCAACACAACATGCATTTAATATCTCTTTGCAAATGAAAAACCAAATGATTTGCAGGACATAAGGTGGCACCTGCCATTTTGACGCAGCTTTTAAATTAAAAAAAAAAAAAAAAAAAAAAAAGAGATAAAAATTAGCATGGAGTGTCTATTTTTCCTGACATGAATGTGCTCCTGGCAGATCAGATACATGAGTAACCATTTGTATATCTAAATGGCCATCTGTGTGTACAGTTACCTGATTTGCATTTGGTAAATATATATCTCTTTCCTCAGAACATGAGTATTCAAAACCAGCAGTGGTGTTGGGGGAAAGAGGGGAAGTCGATTAGAAACAGGCCCCAAAACAAAAAATTCTGGATCTAGAGATCTTGAGGTTTGGATCCAGATAAATGCACTTTTCAAGTGTCATTACATCTGCAGTGATGGAGCAGTTTGGTGTTGATCTCCAGTACTAACGTTCAGTCAGAGGAAGGCACATTTAAAAATGTTCTTTATATGTTTTCCATCCCAGAAGATACAAAGGAATGCTTTGTAATACATTCTGGTCAAAGCTACATGTATAATACTTAAAAACAAAAAACAAAAGAACACACCACCAATGAATCACACTCACAAGTGACAACCTTGGTGCTTTTTCTCCCCATTCAATTTTACTAAAACGAGTCCTTGAATGGTGGGCGAATGTTCTTAAGACTTGCTACAGAAAGCAGCATTCTTTTAAAATATGCAAGTGCATTTGAAACAAAGACAGTTCCCTGATGCAAGAAGGGAAATGAATTAAAAAGCTACTAACAAACCCACTCACCGTCTTAGTATCAAACAAAGTCATGCAAAATGAGTAATTTACAATTCAATTACTCTCCACGTTCATTTGAACATTACGACCAAGTCCTTAACAGAAATATCAAGATAGACAAAAGGCCAGAGCTTCACAGCTGTTACCAATGGACTGAAAGATAAAAGTCAGACATTCTGGAACATTATGCAACATGTATATGGGTACAAAAAAGGAGAATATTGCTGGTCATGGAAACCAACTTTAGACCAGTCATGGTGTTCTCTAATGAGATCATACCAGACCTCTTTGTGCTGCTCAGATGGATTTAAAAAGGTTAAAGGTTTTCCTTTATAGAAATTAAGCTGTTTGTCCCCATGGCATCATATCATATATGCTGTTTTAGGTGGCCAATCTGACAGTAAAGTTTGTTTAGCTTTTAAAAAGAATCACCGATGCAAGAGGTGATGACTTGGGAAATCTGTTTGCATGACTTATTAATTTTGGTTGATAGATTAAATTGGTGCTCTGAAAACTGCAGTATCACAGAATCCCTGCATAAACATGGAATCGTGAGGAGCTGACCAGGGGAGTATTGTATCTTCCCAAGAGCACAGACAATGGAAACTAATCAACTTTAACAGTTGTATTATGACCAGACAATAGTTCACCATAGGGTGTGGAGCAGTGGAAAGTTACTAAAGACAGAAGAAAGAAGCTAGTTGTTGGACTGCAAGCATATAAACCAGGAAGACCTGCAGAGAAACTCCAAAGTAGTCTGGGAAGGAGAGAGGAAGGTGTTGGACCAGCCAAGGTCAGAGGAGGCCACATGGGGGTTGGGGGGAAATCAGGTTTCTGGCTTGAGTTCTGAAACATGGCACTACAATAGGAAGATGATGGATGGTCCCAGATGACCCTGACTCCAGACCCAAAAATGCTGTGGAGCAGGCTGGCCTTAGGCGTGGGCTACCTGGACAACCACCCAGGGTTGGGGGGGCGTGGTGTGGCAGTGCATTTTGCCGGTGTGGTGTCAGAAACTGCTCCTGGCTAGCAGGGGAGTGCCACAAATTTGATAATGTGTGGGGAGGGGCTCTCAGATTTCTCCCGGTGGAGGAATGGAGTGGGAAGGGGGGAGCGAGTGGTGATGTACAGATACTGCTCGTCTCACCTGAACATTCCTTTGCACCCTCCTGGGGAGCTGGGGGGGACGACACACGAAGAGTGAGGAGCTCCTGCTCTCCCCTTACACAGCCCAGGCGGGGAAAGAGATGTGGATGCAGGGAGCCCTGAATTCCTTTCCTTCTCCCCACCCCACACACACACAGTGCCCTAGGGGGCACAGAGGAGCAGCATCTAAGCAGGGGAGCAACCAGCAATGCCAGCTGCTCCATGCATCCAGGTCAGTTTCCCCAAATGGGCGCAGGAGGCAGGTGCAGGGGTTACGGGCACAGTACAGGGGTTAGGGAGCCTGGGGCACCAAAAATACAAGTTCACCTGGATCGCCATTTTCCTTAAGGCCAGCCCTGCAGTGGAGTGGTGAGAAAACTGAGGCTGGGACATGCATGTAAAGTTCATTATTTTTGTACAATCTGTATAATTCTCATGCTATTGAAGGACCAATGCTGTGTTCTAATCCTGTGAAAAGTCTTGTGTTATGTGCTACCCCTTGCCATGTGCCCCTGAGAGAATTAGAACTGTAACCCAGAAGGCTTACACATTGACTGTGCTTCTGAGAGAGGAGGTGTTTAAGCTACAGTGGAGCCTGAGGAGTTAGCCCATTGCTCAGCACCCTGGAACCTATGCTGTGTGGTCTAAACTCTCAAAAAAAGGGTGCTTGATAAAAGGTTTGCACCCTTTTAGTACACGTAGGGACTCCAAGACAAGGACAGTGCCTGGACTCTGTTCAGACTCTGGAGAGATGTAAAATACATGGATGCAACAACTGACTGGAATGGGATCCTCTCACAGCAGTCTGCTGAGTGGCCAAGAGGGGGCACTTGTCTGGACTTGTTATGCTAGGCCAGTGGTTCTTAACCTTTCCAAACTACTGTACCCCTGAAGCCTGAGTCCCACCCCCACGGGGCTGAGGCATGTCACTTAGTTTCATGGCGCCCCTGTGGCTCCAGGCAATTGCCTTTCTTGCCACCCCCAATACCAGATCTGCACTTGCGACCCCTCTAAACCCCCAGGTTAAGAAACACTGTGCTAGGCAATTCATTTCCCCTATTCCATGTGTGATATCTTAAAATGGGTTTCATTGAACTTTAAACGAATAAGTAACACCACAGTTACCTAGGGCCAACTCCAGTTTCATTTGCCATTAGCGGGAACATTGTAGCCAACACTATTCCAAATTACGCTTTCTTGGAGCTATAGCTTATTAAATTTGAGGGAAGTTTACTTACAATTTTAAGTTTTCCAGCACAAGCTGCTGAACAGACAACCAGCTGGCTGAGGCCTTGTACTCTAAGTAATAAAGCATGACTGAGCGAACATTGTAACTGAAGGAAAACAAACGATCCATGTCATAACTGGTAATTATTAAAATTGCCCATAGTAGGGTTTGTTTAAGGGCAGCACATACTACACTCTTCAGTGGGCAACAGATGTTGGCCCTATGATGGCTTTCAGCTAGATTAAGTGTTATGAAGTAATTAAAACCTAGCGAATGGTGAAAATATCTAATAACTTGGTCATTTCAGCTTTATGTAAAACAGTTACTCCTTCCACCCATCACCCACTTACTATTCTTATTTCCACAAAATATTTATACATTTTGCATCCAGAATGTGTCATTAAGAGCTGCTTAAGAGAACATATAGATGCTGGAGTCCGCATCAAATAAAAGCATCTGGAGGAAAGATCCAAAGATAACTGACTGACAACTGCATGATATACAGATGATATCGCCATAAGCTAAACATATTTTCTAACATAGGGAATAGAATATTCAATTTTTTTACTCTGAATTAGCATGCTCTAGAGGAAAAATTAACACTGGTACCTTATCTTTGTTGAACTGTTACTAAGGGTTAATCTATACAGGACCCATTCATGATTAACACCTGTGTGGATATTCTTATTTCAGAATGCCTTACTCCACATTAGTTAAGAATGCTTTTCTCTGAATTAATGTAACCCACTTTGTAGAGTAAATTTAGAATGAGGTAATCTTATTCTGGAATAAGAGCATCCACACATCACAATAACTATTCCTGATTAGTGCTTTAAATTCATATCCCTATCTTAGTCTAAATTAACTTTCATATATAGAAAAGCCCGAATGGTTAACTAAAGTAGCAGAGTCACATGCTCAAAGAGTCAATATCAGAGTGTCTAAGGCCAAAAGGGACCACTGTGATTATCCCCTCTGACCTCCTGCATAGCATAGGATATATAACATCCCTGATTTAATTCTTGTTTGAACCAGAGCATCTCTTTTTAGAAGAACATCTTATTGTAAAAATTACCAGCGATAGAGAAGCCAGCACAACTCTTGGTAAATTGTTCCAGTGGTTAATTACTTAATTATTAAAATGTTCCACCTTATTTCCAGACAGTTTGTCTAACTTCAACTTCCACTTGATCTTGTTATCCTATCTCTGCTAGATTGAAGAGCCCAATATGAAAGTTTTGTTCCCTATGTATGTACTTCTGCAAGGTGATCAAGTCACCCCTCAACCTTCTTTCTGATGAGCTAACTAGATTGAACTACTTGAGGATCACTATAAAGCACGTTTTCCATCCTTATTCAATCTCAGGGTTCTTCTGAGAACCTGCTTCCATTTTTCAACATCCTTCAATTGTGAACCCAGCATTACAGTAGGAGTCACATAAGTGCCAGATACAGAGGTAATACTCCCTCCTGACTTCTACTTAATATTCCCATTTCTACATTCAAATAATTCTTTTTAGGATCTGGTTTCATTAACAAAAAAGGTAATGCCAAAGCAAGACTACATAAATTCCAGCACTGACTAGACTTGACTTCTCCTGGGGTTCTTTCTATCAGCAGCAGCCTATCCAAGACTGCTACAGGGCTACTCCTACCACTAATATGTTCAAGAGTGAAGTCTAATGAGCTGCATCTATCTAATGTGATAACCTACAGTTCCTTACATGAATCCAACACCTGCTAATGGGGTGGATAATCTTGGTACACATTTCCCACATCAAAGCCCTGAGCTTTCTATAATCCAATGAAAGAACCACACCCTATACCTGACTTACATTCCTGTCTCCTTTCCTATCCCCCAATTTCCTATGGCTGTTTTGGCAGCAGCAAAGAGTAACCTTTTCTTGGACTCTGCTCACAAACAAAAGTAGACAGTATAAGCAGGGAATTCTCTCCATCTGCAGTTCTCAGAGAAGTTAGAGATATGGCCATGCTACACAGCTCAGGTCAGGTCCATATCTCAAACTTAAACTTTGAAGTTTGTAGGAGTGCTGAGATAAAGAATTTTGGTTGGCACAATCTCTACTAGGAATCATTGATTATTTAATTTTTTGTATGTTAACTGTTAAAAATCTAGGCTATGGTTTGTCTAGATTAATAGAATCCATTATTTAATTGCATAAAAGAAAATATTTCAAGTATATTTCCATCTCTGAGCGGGAGAGGAGGCAGAAACATGTCTTGGATGACAGAAGTTTTTGGTTGTTCTGCTTCTCTGATCTGGTCTGAAATTCATTTCTTAGTGTGGCTATTTAATCTACTGTTGCCCCCTTTAGCCACTTAATGGGGGCCATTGACAACTTCCAGCATAACACCCCATCTCAACTCTGCCTAAGTTTGTCAGAAACAATCAACAAATGATTTTGAACTAAAATACATTCCTGCTTCAAAGCCACAAGACTTTAGCATGTATGTCTATACTGCAAACAAACACCTGCAGCTGATGCATGCCAACTCACTCGGGCTTGCAGGACTTGAGGCTGTTCAACTTCAGTATAGACCTTCCAGCTTGGGCAGCAACCCAACGGGACCCTCCCACCTTACAGATCCTAATGCCCACGCTTCAGCCTGGGCTTAATTTGTGCCTTTACAGACCACATTACACATTCAATAGGTAAACTGCCCAGCCCTAAACAAAAACTGGGGGACTAATCTTTGTACCTCTAAGATAAAGGGGCAAAATTTGATGTCCTTTGCCCTGATTTCTAAACTGGGTAAAGGGCTTTTACTAGGCATTTGTGAAGCTCTCGCCTAGCCTGATTATGTTTATAACAGTCCTTTTTGTTGAAAGTTTTTCCTCACAGTATATCATTTAACCAAATTTGTTTCCTTTCATTTTTGCTTTTTCACCAGTTTCCCTTGTTTTACAAACAGTATTTAACATTTTTTCTATTTGTTCAAAAATGTCATGAACCAGATTAAAATCTCCTTTCCCATCATGCATATTAGAAACAGATTTGCACTTACAAGCTCACGGCGAACAGCTTCTATCTTCCTCACTAATGGCTACTTCTTTGTCTGCTAGGCTGCTGCAATGAATGATTCAAGTTGCATTGCAAATTCCATAGCCTCTCAGAGTATCCTTGGCCTTCTTTCACTCATCTTGACCTGCAGGTCCAGCTGAGCACCTACGAATTGCCCCATTGCTTATTTAGCCTAGAAACCCTCATTGGTATTTGGATATGACAGTCTCACAGGGTGCACTCACTGCTAGCAACACCTTCTATTGGCTGTCCTGGGAATTAGCTCTACAAGGCTTGTGAAATCCCTCAGGTAGTATCTTCCCCCTCCTGTTTCAATCTGTGGCCCCGCTCACTCCCAGATCTTCAGGTCCTCCCCTTCCAGGGAATTCAAAATCCTTCCAGCCCTGCTGGATAGCTGACATCTCCAATACCCTCGCCACTTCTCAGTGTCTGGCAGGGAAACCCAGGCTTGCCCTCTACACTGGGTTCCAGTCCAGGGACTCTATAACAAACAGCCAAGGTCTCTGCACAGTCTGACCCATTGCTGCTGTTTCCTTACACTTCTTCCTATTTAACTAGCTTCCCCTCTCCCTGGACTTGCCAGCCTCTCAGCTCTCTCCACTCAAGCAGCAACTACAGCATACTTCCCTGCCCTCCCACAGCTTTCTTGCTGCTTACTGCTCCTGGGCTTTATACTAGGCCTGCCTCTTCCTGCCCAGCTGAGTCTACTTCTAATTAGTGGCATGTTCTGTGGCTCCTTGTCTAGTTGCACCCAGTGGAATGAATTGGCCTGCCTGGCCACCTTAACTCCTTTCAACCCTATGTGGGGCAGATGCCCCATCACAGACAGGAAAACAAATCTTCTCAGGTCCTTTTTTCTTTTTCTCTCCTTCTAGCTCTTATTTATGCCCTGCCAGCCCAGATTGATGGCTTGCCTCAAATCCCATATTAAGAACTTGTATTAATTCTGGATTAGTCCCTCTTTTCTGTGGGGGTGAGTTCTGCAGCACCATAAGGGCACCAGCTTGGCTACTCAAGTTGGCTGCTAGAAACCCAACACCTCTTGGTTCATCTTGCCAACAATGCATTTGGACTGTGATGTTGAACAAAGCCAAATAAGGCTCCCAGGGAAATTTTCCCCTCAAATATGTTTGTATTACTTGAGCTGGAACATTCAAACCTGTCTCCTCTAGGCTTCTACTGAATACAAACAGGTAGCAAAAAGCTAGAAGTAGTAGTATCATAGAGTCTATCATAGGACATTTCCATGTTTTCTGACTGGACTGATTCCTCACCCAAGCAGTTGACTTCCACTGTGGTCTACAACCCTTGGAATTCCTTCTCAAGCTGACTTTTTAGCTCCTTAAGTCTTTGCTGCAGCTCATCTCCATTAGCTAAGTTGGTCAAAGTTTTCCTAGCCTCCCCTGTTTCCTGGAAAGCTTTTTGATCATCAGGTTGATGATCTGTCTTTCCACTCCAGAGTGGTAGTTTTGTAGTCTGGCATCTACGTCTGCCAATAACACCTTGCAACATAATGCTAACTGACAATATTGTTGAATCATAATTTAAGGCACTTTTCTGAAAGAAGTCATACTGCACATAAAATAAATTTCTATCTAGATTACACATGATTGCAGATAGCTCTGCTATTCGTTATTGTGTATCACTGGGGCATGCAACAGAATCAAGGAGTCCCAACTGAGAGAGCACAGAGAATGAGATCACATAAATAATTGCAGCATGAAATCTAAGTTTAAACAGTTGAGTGACTCAACTGACTCTGTAACAACACAATCTATTATTAATACAAGAGAAACACAGCCTGTGTTCATGTTCCCGTAGAATGCGGGAAGTGAGTAGCTCCCTTTAAAGGACATGTACAAAACTGTAAAAGAGTTATTAGAACTCACAGGTTATTGTGATGTTTTGTACATTAAGCATCTTTATAATGTAATATTTTCCTTAAGATTGAACTATTTCATCAATTTGACTACAAAAATTTAGCAGCTGCACATGTGCCAATGAACACATTTGAAAGGATTATAATAATTTTTATTAATTAATATTTATTATTCTTATTATTTTGCCTCTACACTATGGCCTCCTATGCCAAAGGATTTCTAAGAAGTTAAAAGCTGTATCCCTATGGTAATTTCTCCCCAAGTGTCTACAGGGGAGACTTTCAAAGGTATAAAGGCGAGATAAGTCACTGCAAGCTGAGCACCTAACTCTACTTTTAAAATACTCCCCTACATTTATAATTTTCCAACATTAAAAGGTATACAACTGTAAGAAGTAGATCACAAGTGTTAATTGAACACAAAATGTGAATGGTTATTTTCCCAAAGCCAAATTCAATGGAATTTACACCAAGAAGGAATTGGGGAGCTAGTGTCCAACTCATTGGTTTCTAAAGCATATTGGGATAACTCAGATGTGGCCCTTTATCAAACTAAATTTTATTCTACTTGTACATATCCAATGCTTTTGTAATAAACTACAGAAAAGATCTGTAAGAGAAAGATGCATGCATGAGTTTCTTTTAAAAAACTAGTGACAAAGGGGCTCTAATGTTGAATTATTTTGCTCTTATATTTTAGGTGATCTGGGAATTCCAGCACCATCTCTTCACAACCTATGAAG
Source organism: Emydura macquarii macquarii (assembly GCF_026122565.2). NCBI lineage: Eukaryota > Metazoa > Chordata > Testudines > Chelidae > Emydura > Emydura macquarii. Next base: position 2,008,842 of record NW_027132962.1, read on the forward strand.
AGGCAGGCAACAAATGATAAGATCACAAGTAATATAAATAGATTAAGGTTCATAAGGTCCAGAGGTGAATTAAATGGTATACTAAAATTCACAGAATATACCCTCTGACTCCAGAGTCAACACATCTGTTGCCTTTAAAGTGTGAATTCCATTGTGTTGGGCGGGTCAAATTTCAGATTTAGAATTTGATTTTACTAAGGTTACTCAAGATGTACCGTCCTTGAGGACAGGATTTAGCCACAGAATCAGAGCTCAATAGCTGTACCTCATAGTATTTTCTTAACTCTGACTGTTATTGTGTTCACTTCTTCTATGTATCCTGTCTCAAAAAAGCAGGCTGTAAAAACAATTTTTAGAAGTTTCAACTATTTGTGGCTTAAAAAGAAATCAGAGCATATATTAAAAACAAGCTAATTTTCATTTTGAAAAATGATTCCAGGACTTCAGATAAGAGAATAAAATGACAGATTAAAGCTGCGGTTCAGAGAAATGCTAGTTTTTAATTTCTCCACTCAGAAGGTCATCAAGTCAGATTAATTTCAAGACCAAAGTGAAAAAGGAAGTTCATTATAAAGAACAGTTCAATTTTTAAGAGTATTTTAACCCCACTGCACTCTTCCCAAAATCCTACTGGAATGCAATTTGTAGCTACTTTTCTAATGTAATTAATGTCAATTAACTGTCTAATTAAGAAGACCTATGAGCCATTCTCAGACCACAAAAATATGATGCTGTTAATGAAGTTATGTAAGTCATAGTGCAAAAACTATGACTGAAATGATAGACTTCCAGGGAGATGACTACCTCAGCATGGATGTCCATGAGAACCATTCACGAGCGAGCACTTTTTCACCGGGACAGTTCTTTTCCCTACTCTCAAACCATTTCAGCTGAATTCCATAGTAAAGCAGTAGTTCTTCAGCCTGGTGATTCAACCTGGGGGTGGAGAAGGGAGAAAATTCATTTCTCTTGGAGAAACTGTTGTATTTTATTTAAAAAAAAAAAAAGCAGTTCCTTTCTCTCACTCTGCCTTTCTAAGCTTGTTTATTACGGGATTCATTCTGCCAGCTGCAAAGCACTAACTACAAAATACAGGATAGTTTGCCATAAGGGATAAGTCCTTTGGAAGCATTAAAAGGCATTTTTGCCACCGAGGGGTGTAGCCAGCCCTGATCTTTTGGCACGACCTGTGGCTGACATGGGTGGGCTAGGTGTTTCTGGTCACATGACAGGAAGTTCGGGAAGTCACGGAAAAGAAAGTGCGGATCTTGGGTGGGCCAACTTTCAAAGTGGGTGGACTACGGCCCACCCAGGCCCACCCGTAGCTTCGCCCCTGTTGCCATCCTGGGAATTTTTAAAGCTAATTATTTAGTGCAACTGGATGCATTCCTAAAAGAAGAAAAAATGCTTTCCAAAAGTATCTTTAAGAACCGGGGATAAAAGTCATCCTTAAATGGGTTGCTATAGTTGTATCCACAAATGGAGATAGATTCCAAAAGAACCAGGGATTGATGGATATATAGCAAGAGGACATGTGTTTCTACTGTCATAGAATTTTCCCATTCAATTACAGTAATTGTTGATTTGCCTCTTCTCCTTCCTCCCTGTTCACATTTATATCCCTCCTCCAATACATTATACCACTCCTGTTTTCATCTTTTTTCTTACCTTTATTTTTTCTCCCTCTTACCTCCCTTCCTAGGTATTTATACCTTCTGTAAGATACAGTCACTAGAGGGACACATGACCACATACTTGAGCAGATCTGGCATTCCATCAATAGGGCAATGATACCACATACAGTGCTGGAGGTGACAAATTAAAGACAAATCATTATATTAAGACTTCCATAGAACATTACATCTTCAAAGCACTGTACAAACCATAAAAGGTTAGATTTGGCTAATTGCCACAGCCTTTAGTAGATAACAGAGTCACACCTCCCCAGAAGGAGCTCAGATAGTAGTGCAACAGGAGAAACTAACCCTTCCCTAGCTGCACAGGGTGTGTTTCTTCCAGCACAACAGGATATTGAGTCCCATCTCCTTTCTGTTCCCTTTAGGATGAGTTAGTTCTTAGGGGCACACAGGCATCAGTCTGCATTCCTCAGACACTTTAAACTTTTCCTTACACAAGGCTTCTTGAGATCAGTCTTGCTCACCCTGTGCTTCCAAATTAGGAGTAGTGGCAATCTCTTCCTGACCGAGGTACAGAGGCTAACACTTACTGTGATGCAAGACACTGGCTCAAATTATGAACTGCTACCACATTCAGGGCAACTGCACCTGTATTTCCCCTCCGTGATACAGCAAGGGTGTGTGTTGGGTGTATCTCTCTCCGTATTGACCATGGTATTTAGAGGCTTGCACAGCTCCTTGCCTACACCCAATTCCCCAACAAAGTCAGACTATTTAAGCAGACTTGTTTTATGTGTCTCCTCAGAGACAGTAAACAGTAATTGCCACAGTTGCTAGTTACCACACAGCTCTATCTAAGCAAGCACATTTATTCTTAAGTTAAAAGCATTACAGAACAAACATTAAAACAATAAAAGAACCTTCACATATGCTAATATACTTGCCAGAGCTCACCTCAATTCTAACAAGGGTTGTGGCCAGTGAAGAGTCCTTCAAACCCTACCAAGGGGTTTGTCTGTGATTACCAGTTCATCACTGTTTTGGATCAGAACAAGCACATTCATGAATTTGATAATCCCTTCTTTATCCAGTTTGAGTCTTTGAAGAGACTATGAATAGATAATCAGACAAACAATGGGTTTCTCAACAAGGACCAGCTTCAAAAGGATGGATCCAAAAGTGAGTAATTTGTATTCCCCTCGTTCCAAGTATTTCCTAGAAATCCCACTTAACTTTGTCTAAGCCATTGTTTCAAAGAATCCTTTGAAGCTCATAACACTTCCAAGGTTTATATTAGTCATGTATCCTCCTGGAAGAAGTGGCATACCATTCTGCAATAAATAAACATTACATTCTTAATACAAAGAATTCTTATGATATCTAAACATAATTCAATAAGGTTTGTTCAGGATGGTGCAGGTAATTGTCATTGTCACAAATACTATGGCCAAATCCTAATATCACTAACTGAGTTCTAGTTTTGCCATTAATTTCAGTAGGGTCAGGTTTAGGATGTTAATTGATGCTTAAGCATTCTTACAGCTGTCTGCACTGGGATGAATTTCATCTCTAGTGAATCCTTCCCAGAAATGTGCACAAGCACAAGTTGTTTTCTGTGCTCTCCAAATGGAACTCCAAGTATGTCAGAGCACAGCTTGTTCCCCCAGTCATACCCAAGTCTCCTGAGATCTGTGGACTGATCATTTGAAGGTAGTCTGAGATGTGGTTCTGTATCTCGTTGTCTAAAGCACTCAAAGCTACTTAACTAAGTCCTTATTTAAAGTATGGCATTCCACAATGTTGTAAAAGTTTTATTACTACCCATCCAATGGATAAAAATATTATGCTAACCCATGCCATCATGAAAAAAATATTTCAATTACTCAAGTCTTAAGTTTATAAACTGTAGACTATTCATCTACTTCTGCAGTTTCAATATCTCATTACCTTTAAATTTTAAAAAAGTACTCTTAAAATGGGTTGTTGCACATTGCCAATGAAAAATGTAATTCTGGTCCAAAATTACTATACTGATGTTATTTTTATACATGTAAAAATCTTAAATTCATAGCATTAGAAATCCAATTTTCTACACAGATTTTATTTCCACTCATCTGTGACTATAAGACTGGATTTTAACACTGAGACAGTTGCTTCTTATAACTGATATCTGTTAATGCCTTTTTCCCTTCAGTTACCCAGAGAGTACCTCATCTGCTTTCACAACTTGATAATACACAAGCACTCAAGGCCATCTTCTGAACTTTTGTTCTGCATTACCACATTACCTATATGTCTATACAGATCCAAATGTGTAAAAGGAGCCAAATCCAGAATAAAAATCACCTTTGACTACAAAGTGAGGGAAAAATAAGCCACAATCACTTACTCTAATAGACTCCATGCAGTAGTTCACAACTAAATAATCATTTATGTCTATATGCCAGCACTTAAACAGAATTGTTCAAAATAGAGCTATTTTTATAGTGTATCAGTATACACCAGTTAATAACTTAGGTATGTTTTGAAAAGGCACATTATTTTAGCATACAAAGCACTTTTCACTGTAGATATCTAAGTTAATTACAAAATATTTCATGTTTTTTTAAAATAAGTTCTCTTTATAACCGCTCTCTATTCTGCTTATTTGGTGGTAACATGTAAGATGCTTTGCTCAAAACACCCAGAACTGTAAGCCTGTGTTACCCCTCTGTCTCAACAAATAAAAGCTCTGTGACTGCTAAGCTGTGTGTCAGCTCCCTGACACACAAGCTGATCTGCCTTGGCAGCAAACTCTTCAAGACTTTGCCAGTCTAAACCTTGCAGGTAACAATCAGTGAATGCCAGTTCCCCAGTGACATTTTCCTGCAGTGTCCAGTCCCTCTTACTGGACACTCACAGAGATTAAGTTTGCTGCTGTCAAAGAGACAGAACACCCCCAGCCTCTTACGTTAATTGAAGATTCACTTTTTACTTTAATATACGGTGATTAGATGGTTTTATTATAAAGTAAAAATAAGTTTATTAACAAAGAACAGAGAGGTAAGTAATACTAAGCAAGAGAAAAAGAGACAAGTATGGTTACCAACAAAATAAAAGCAAACATGCTTTTTGGTGACTAAAACTTAATTTTAGTAAGTTACAATCTTTGCCTAAGCAATTTTCTCATTCACATGAAGTTACCAGCATCTCTAGCCCTGTCGGCTAGGGAATCCAACTTTCACAGAATCAAAAGGTGCTGTTCCCTTTATCCCTTAAGTGATGGCTAACTAAATGTCTCTTTGCTCCCCTTATATCACCCAAAGTCCATTGTCTCTGTCTCAAGAGTCAGCAAAGATTCCTAGGGTGCAGGCTTTGTCCTCTAGTGTGCTCAATTCTGCGGCTTGATTGCTTTGTTTACCTTATGTGTAACTGTATTATCATTGTCCTCTTCTTGTAATCCAGACAACCAGATAGATAAATCAATATTCCTTTGTCTAGGGAACGTTTGATTTATGCACTGCCTCCCAAACACAAACACACAATAACTCTTTGTACATGACTCCTACATCACACAATGGCTTTCAGAGCCAGCATGTCACCAGTTTACATATGATGACTTACACAACACCTTTTAGACAGGTATTATGACAACAGTGTGTCAGGAGTAATGAGTGTGTCAGGCCTCACGAGCTACAGTATAGTGGACACTTGTCAGGGGGCATAGGGGGGCTCTTTCTCTCACAGATCTTGCACCAGAAAACAACCAGAAGTACTGGAACAGATCCCCTTTTGTATCATACATCAGATATGTTGCACACCTGGGGCTAGAAAACACCTAGATCTGCCTGCTATGCAAAAGAGTTTGGAGGTTCATCAAGATTATACTAATGACATTTACTGATGTGGTTTTAGCACTAAACAGGTTCACAAAATAGAGATTGGAATTATACAGTGCTTAAAGTGGTCTAAAAAGAGTGTGCGCGGGAGGCCGGGAGCACACCACCTCCACCTCTTCCAGTTCCTTTGCTCAGTAATTCCCTCAGTTCCCAAATCAATCTTGCTCCCCAGTCCCTGCAGATTGGTTCAGTCACCACCCTCAGACTAATCTCTGTTCCTTCTGCAGATGCTGGAGTTCTTCACCCCCATTTCCCAGGCCTGGTGGAGACTGCAGTGGGATTCCCTTCCCCTCTTCCCAGGCCATGCAGGAAGACAGAAGGGAAGGGGCAGGATCAGAGTAACCATCCCATTGCTCATAAAAGGGGAGAAGGGTTCCTCCCTGCTCTCCTATGGAAACAGCTTATGGTTGATATGGGGAAGGGAAGAGAGCACTGTCTGCCTCCTGTAATAGTCTTGATTGACTGTTCTTCCCCAGGAGGTGGGAAAGTGGGGAAAGCAGACAACCCAACAGGTTTTCCCTTAGGCAATCCTATATATGTGCACACCTCAGCAAGCTGGCTCACTTTTTAGAAAGTGTATTTTCCAAGTCGGCAACTTGGCGCCCTTTAAGCAGTACTGATGATAAACTGAGTTTATCCACTTCTCAGTTGGGGAATATGGAGTTTAGTTTAGGTTAGCTTTAAAAAAAATACCATTGACTTTAAGAAGAATATATTACAAATGTTGAAATATTCCAACTCCTAGCATGTATCCATAAGTGCTAACCCGTGATACTGCAACCTGGTAAACTCAGAAAGCCAAAAGGGTTTTTTTTGGGTTTTTTTTAAGTGCAAATATGTTTCTGAAATACTCAAATGGAAGAATCAGGAAGAAAATATCATGTGGTGTTGTGACAGTCAGGACTAGCAGGGGGCAACTCACCTCCCTGTGGATTTTGATGATTAGACAGCTAGCTGATTAGACAGACAAAAGTTTCTACAGAAAGTTTATTCTTTGAATGAAAAGCATCTTCCTTTGAAACAAGGGAGTGAAAGAGCATAGAAAACCATGTGCTGTGCTTTGGTCAGATCTCATCAGATTAAAAGAGTGGGGGCAGGCCAGCACCCGGCAACCTTGAAGTTCCAGATAGATGCTGCAATATTTGCTGTTGGTAATTGTCACTGACGCCAGTGAGCATCCCCTCCTGAGCACCCATTGGGACCACTGTCGGGAGAATCCAAGTCTCTGCTACTCTGGATCCCTGGGGAGTTTCAAACTCCTAGAGTCTCAGCAGACTGAGCATTGCTTCTTCCTGTGGCCTGCCTGGCACATTTCCTGGGCACTGACTTGCTGTGTGCTACCACTTCTTAGAACTGGGGCTCCTCATCCCACCTGCTGTAGGCCCCAGGACAATCACTGACCCACAAAATAGCCCATCTACTTAAACATTCCCCTTCCTCAGAACTCCACCCTAAAGGTGTGAAGCTTGTGGTGACAGCTGAACTCTCAGAGGTATGCAGTAATTTTAAAGTAAACACACACACTATGCACTGTTTAGCACATCTAGGCTGTTTTATACTTAAACATGTCATCTGGGCAGACAGCTAGGTCCTCACAGAATGGTGGCATCTCTGGGACAGAAAGACAGCCATGCTGATGAACTTCAGAAGCCCTAACCTACACCCACGTTTTCAGTCTGAGACACAGATCTGGGATTAGGTTTAAAAGGCTGCTGACTGGAATGGCCAGATTGGCTGCCACGATGCAGAAATTTGGCCTCACCCAATCCGCACAGGGTGGCTGCAGGGAGCAGTGCAGATGGTTAAACATGTGGTGTGGGAGTACATAATTAGAAGATTGGAGAATAGACTCCAACACTTTGCTGCCCTTGATGATGCAGCAGTTAGACAGCCGAACAATCTAGATATTGGCTTATGATGCGTACAAAAGAAGATATAAAGCACAGATCATACAAAAAACAAAACAAAACACTAAACACATGTCCCTGTTTCAGTTTCCTTAAGGCATTGTTTGGGATGGGGTCTGTGTCTCTTGGGTTGTCCAGATGCCATCTGGGCTCAGGAAACCCAGTACTATGCTAATCCCAGGGGTGAGAGCTGTTCATCTGGGCATGAAAGAAAGCTCAGATGGAGAGACAGATTTTTTATACCCTCCCCTGGGTGTGCAGGGGCCAATGGTTTATCTGCTTCACCAGCCTAACCACCCATACAGGTGATGCTTTCCTTTACCCTCTCCTGAGGGAGGAACCCTTAAAAGCGTCACTACCCTTTTATTTCCCTTAACTGTTTGGAAGGAAACATAAAACTATTTAAAACTGAAAAATAAGAAAATCTATGTAAAATGAATGTAGTGAGCTCTTTCTGGAGTATTAAGATTTCATAGCTGTTATGAACAGCATAGCATCTACCAAACATTGCTTTAAAGTATGCTTCATAGAGAGGAAAATAACTCATTATTTTAAGGAAAGATATTATTCTTTATTTCAATTTCTCTCTCCACATTTTTAATGATTATTTCTTCTATATCTGAAAAGCTAATTCTTTAAATTTCCTAAACCCACAGATTTCACATTTTCCCTGGCGTTTTCTATGAAAATTCAGGTACCCCATAAAGGCAACGTATGTTATTTTAATTTTTAAAAATTCCACACATCTTATTTTATATCAGACCTTACTTTCTGGCCTCTACAAAAAGTACACTCTTATCATAAACATCTCAACCTTTCAGTTTTCTTTATGCTCTTTATTCTTATTCTCTCTCGCTACTGGGAGTGTTTTTCAAACAAGTATAATTCTCTTTTCCCAAGCAATAATATCAGCAGCACCCTTATGAACTTTTCATTATGCTGCCAAACAAACCTCAAGAAATCAAATACAAACCATCATCAGGTTGTGAACTTATAAATACATTTAATCAATTACATTCTGTCTACTCCAGGAGCACATCGATGCAATGGCATCCGTTGCAGCAAGGCAGTATGATAAGCTCTCTTTTTAACTTTAACTTCTTGTCATCCATTATAAAGCCAAAATATTGACAACACATTTACCTAAAATACAGCAATGTTATCAGATAAGCAATTAAAATCTGGAACATTAACAAAGTTGACATGGCATTAAAATGCAGACAGAAAGCAGAAAATTAGTGTTGTGCTATGTTTAGGAAAAAAGTCTAAAGGACTATGGAGCATAAGAGGAAGTTAGCCAGTAGCTGTGGCACTTTAAACAGATAAGTAAAAGTAAAGGATCAGGGTTGTTGAATGTCTAGAAACTTCTAAATGACAAAAGGAGCACATCATGTAAAAGCGAGAGAGGTGCTTCCAGATGGCAGAAAGAATGTTACCTGCCTATTAAAGGTAGAAGAGAGTTCACTACAATAGCTAAATATTTGGGAGAACATGAAAAATATTTTAATATTGGTAGTGATTATTTTATTTTAAAAGCTCCACAGCTCAATGCATTGTTAAACTAATAGAATCTTAACATACTGTGCACATGAATTATGTGATTGTCACAGGCAAATAATTTACAGTCTCTTTGCTAGATTAGATACTCAGGCTATGTTTATACTGACGGCAGCAAATTCGCCGCCACCAGATCGATCTTTTAGTATAGACTCACTCAATCGATCAGGAAGTCGACTGAGTAAATCCACCCCCTCAAGAAGCGTAGTGCTGTGTCGACGGGAAGGCGCAGAGCAGTGTGAACAGTGCACAGAAGGGAAGCAGAGCAGTCGACGTGAGTTACGCAAACTACGCTGCGTAGTTTGCGTAACTCCCATCGACTGCCACCGAATCGCGCGGTAAGTGTAAACCAGCCCTGAGAGAAAAGGCTGGGGGGCGGGGGGGACGGGGATGACAGAGTCTGCATTGGTAATCTTTTCACTCACTCTACTTAGTAGCTTGGTTAGTTTCAGAAACAAAATGTCTTCAAAACATGTCAAAGATATTGGTCCTTAAAAAAGGACTGAATCCATCATAAGCTTTGTTTAACCTCTAGATAAGGGTCTATGTTCTCTGCATTGAAGATCTAAAGTCAAATTCCCTTGACTTACACATCTTTCTTCCTCATTCTCTCACCAACAAAATGATTATATTCCCCTAAACCCTGCCTATGAAGCACAAACTTCCTGCCTCTTTAAGTTGAGTCTTTCCCTCCCCCAGTCCATCTCCACTCTTCAATCTGCTTCACTATCACCACCCCCAATTACCGCACAGCCAGAATGTGTTCTCCTAGCCCACCTAGATAACTTATGATTGTTTCCCAGCCTGAAAGTCAGCAAAACAGCAGGTGGGTGACATCAGGAGCAATAAGCTGGAAATTAGTGAGAGCTTCCATCAAAAGAGGTAAAGGAGGATTCATTACATGGAAGAGATTCACCTGTTCCTGGTGTCACCCTGCTCTCCTGAGCCTTTCAGAAAGTACCCTCTACCATCCATATGGGAACTAATCAGGTTTGAAGACTCTACTGACAGGCTACTGTCTGTCTTTCACACACATACACATTTTATTAAGTATTTATTTATTTCTCTTTCCGTCAACCTCTCTGTCTATGCAGCAATTTGTTATGGTGAGCTAGCTATGGTGAAGGGAAGGGCCTTTTACATTGCATCCTGAAGTAGTCAAGATTCAATTTCAGGCTAGCTTTTTGTGGCATGATGCTCCGTATCTGCACGCAGCTCCCAACGAACCTAGTATCGATTGATGCACTCACGAGTTTCATCCTCATTGCTGACTGTTGCAATTGTTTCTGATCACTGTATGTGTATTTGCTGTGTTAGATCCTAATCACAGAGAGAGATGACCAGAATCTTTAGTTCAAGTCATTCAGGGCTTTATGAGTAAAAGGTGATGAGGATTCCCTTCAAAAAGTTACCACTCTGTACTGGACCAAATCCTAAAGTAACGCCATATGAACTCAGCTTTACCTTGAGGTATGGTGGACAGTTTGTGACCTTCATCCTGTAACTTCCTTGTGTCATTATAGAATTATCTCAGACATCGCTTGTTGTCACATTGTTCTGAAGTCTTCAAGATCATGGAACTTCAACCCTCTGGACAATTCTTTGGAGTGGCAGATTTTACTGCTTGTCAAATCTCATCTTGTTTTCAAATATATACTCATTGCCTTTTACACAGCAGTATTTATTCAGCTAATGGTATAAACAGAGTCCTCCCCCTCCCGCAAATTTAGGATTCATTTTTGTAAAATGACACATACAAGCAATAATTCAGTTTCTCCTGATACATCCTTGATTTTCTATATTTGAAAATGGAGTAAACGACTTGACCTTTACCAATAGGTAAATCAAAATGTATTTTCATAACATATCACAGATATTAATCAAACTAGCTCCAGAGAATGTTCTGTAAAGTAAATATATTTTAAGTAATGTCAAAGTCACAGTGTATGGATAGGAATCCCTTTCTGGAATGAAAGCTAAACAAAATTTTAATATGTACTTATTAATTTCATCACATGCAGTAAACAAAGGGGCATACATGTAGAATCAAGTCCATAAGAGAATCTACAACAATACACTTGACAATCATAAGAGAAACATTTTCCTATTCCCTTTCTCCTCCACTAAATGTTCTGTAGAAGAGCCATCATTGTGAGTGATGAGTACAAAATAAGGTGGCCACGTGTTATATGAAGGTTACATTTATAAATAGTTTATAAAAGGTTAATAAATGGTTAACTAACTCTTATGGCTTGTTATGAAGTCCAATAGGTAATTTGTAACTATCTATCTATAACAGATACTATTCGTGTCTATCATTTATAACCCTTTATAAATTATGTATAAATGTACTCATAAAGCATGGCCAATAAGAGAATACAAACATAGCATAGCTTTATATTTTTACATCTAGCTCTGAAGCATAAATATTAATATACTTGGTAGGCATGTAATACTATCAAAATTCTTCCATATGGAACAAATAAGTACTGGATTGATTCCAAAATCACTGGAACAGCCAGAAAAGGTAGAAGAAACCAAAATATGACAAATATTAGAATGATAAATATTTGCAAGGGTACACAAAACAATTGTTCTGAAAAGGTATGTTAATTCACAGAAAGATGCAAACAATTATGTACAGTAAGCAAATTAGTAAAAAATCATGATTTGCCCATGGATAATGTGAACAGAGAGGCTAAATTAATTAATATGTTATTCACAAAAAATAAATTTGCCCTGCTGTAGTCTTTTCATCAGTCTCATTAAATATTTCTATAGGACTTCTGGGGTCATTAAGGGCTACTTGTATGAATGAAAGTTTGCAGGATAATGACCTGGGAAATATAAAACACTTGAGCGCAAGCAATACTGTTGTGATTTGTATGATGGAGTCTGCTAATAAGCTGTCATTTTTGTTTCACATTTAGATTGGGACATGAAGGGTATTGTGAGCAATACTTTTTTGGAAAAGTAGAAAAGTCACGTGCTTATTTCCAAATGTGTTTTGATCATTCCCATTTGTTTGCTTTAAAAATATAAGGCAACGGTTACATTCCTGAAAATGTTTTAACATTGATTTTACAAAAATCATTTTGTCCTGCTTTTACGGACCCCTTTTAAAATTCTGTGACAAATAGCTGTATCTGAATATATAAGGGGAAGTTTACAAACAAACAATCTTACAATATTCCAGATCTAACAATCTTATCACTGCTGTATAAATCTCTGTCCAGAAAGATCGTGCCTCAGATATATATATAGACAATGAAAATAGATAGCAACAGCAACAATACAAAAGGTACAAATCACAGTAAAGTGGCAGTAAATGGCCTACTGCTTTGAACAAATCTAGTTAACGTATGTTCTGAACATCAAAGTTATTAACTTTGCACATTTTTATGTGTTCCTCTCTCTCATTCTCTGGAACAGATGCAACAACTTCCTCATTTCTTAGGCTCTGGCTCAGTCCCCAGCACACTCAACTCTGCTTCCCTAGAAGCCTCAGGCAAGGATCTACTGTTTCTTTCCTGCATGTGGTTTCACTATTTCTGAACAAAGGCCCCTGAGAAACATCCTTCTCTTACTGTAAGATGTATTGTACTGTGAACGATTCAACAAAATCCAAACAACATATGCACTCAGACATCCAATGTGCAATGGAACAGTGAGTTTTTGCCTCAGCGAGCCTTTGCTCCAGCAATGGCATCTGTCATTTGTGGGTTTGCCAGGAAAGGTATCTGACAATTGTGGCTTCCCCAGAAACTCTTCCTAGCAAGTCATAGGCTTCCCAGAAAATCAAGTTGACACTGTTATCTTCAAAGAAACTCAATTTGCTGGGCAATTGTGAAGCAAATGTTATCTGGGGTCTCACAGAACCCCCTTTCTTCTGACCATTTTGGCGCCTTTTTTTTTTTTTTTTTGAAAAATAAAACAAAAACCCACTAGAACTACACTGGTAAAAAAACACTGAAAGGTTCATATAATCACAACATAACTGCTGCCTGAAAATATAAACAATCTGGTGCTGGAATATCTGCCTGATTAATTTGGGATCTAACTGACCCCAACACCTTTTTGAATGATTTTTTTCACTACACTAAAATCACAATAGCCATTCAGACAAAGCCAATGCTACCAGAGTGTCCTCCTCATAGTTTGAGACTACTTAAAGAACGAAGAGGAAGTGGTTTGCCCCTCACATTTTATTTAAAGTTTTGTACATGTCGAAGAGACCCTCCTCCCTAAAAGACCTTGGAAGTGTAGCACTTTCATTTTCCCCATTGACTAACATTGAGGGGTTTAACTGACCCCATTACCTTTTAGCGACTCTTTTTGTTACACAAAACCTACAACAGGTAGAATGATAAAACCAATGTAGAAAGACAGATCTCATCCTAGTTGGAGAATACTTAACATATGAAGAGGCACAGGTTTGGCATTACAATTTTTAATTTACATTTTTGTGCACAATGGAGTCAGATAGACCCCAAAACATTAGGATTGTTGAACAGACAACTGATTACATTGCAAATAGAGACAAATATTAATTTTTTTTTTATTTTTTAGCATAAGCTGTGATCCAAAACTGATGATATTTCACGGTATCATTCATTGAGCATAATTCTCCAAGAAAGTTACCATCTGGCAGGCAGCAAGAAAAACAAGTCAAATTAATTGGATTCAGTTTTACCCATTCTGGTCTGGTTTAAAAAGCTACTAAAGGGATGAGCTCTTCAGAAAGACTTATTTTTGTGTTACAATGATAACTATGGGCTTCAACCAAACTCAGGGTCTGATTATGCTGGATACTGTACAAACACGTGGTGAGAAACCATCACTGCCCCTGAAGAGATCACAGTCTCTAAAAAAAGTTGGGGAGAAAAGTGGGAAGAAAAAAAAAGTGTTCTCCACTTTACATATGGGAAACTGAGGCATCTAGAAATTAAGTGTAACCAAGAGTCACACAGAGTATGTGTCAGAAAGTCTGGGTATGAGTTCTGGTTCTGAGTTACAATTCAGAGCCTTAACCATAAAATGTTGCTCTTCAACAAAGTTTCCTGTATGATAAAAAGAAATCCGAAAACAAATGTTTTATATGTGACAGACACTGAAAGACAGACAGGGCCTAAGGCGGAGCAGGGGTGGAGTGTGGGAGAGGCCTCTGGCAGAAGAGGTGGGACAGGGGGCTAGTCTTCTTGAGGGGAAGCTTCACCCGCCACCATGGTTGTAAACCTCAGCCCTTCCTTTCTGGAGGGTGGCGGGGGGCATTGACTCTTCGGTCCTGGGCCCCGGAATTGCTGTTGGCTCAAGCCCCCACCAGTAATCTGGGAAAATGTAACACTACTTCTGGGTGTCTCTAAGAGCCAGTGCTTCCCCACTCACAAGGACTGAGTCTGTGTATAACAAAAGAGAACTTTTATTAGATGGGAAAGGGAACCCAGTAGTAATTTGGGAAAACACCACAACCACATTCAAAAACATACTACCATAAACAAACTGAATCCACTACAGTGTCCTTTACCTCAGTTCTCCACATTGCAGTGGGAAAGTCCAACAAATGAATGCCTCTTTACACCACCACTCCCCTCTTCCTCTACTGCACCCCACTCACAGCTGTCTGTTCTTGGTTAGCAAAGACCCAGAGTTCAGAGATGTGTTCATAGGGTTCACCTCCCACCTGGGGAGTGGAGGAATAGTCGAGTAATGACTCTGCTGCTGCTGCCTCAACAAATGGCTCACAGCTGTCACTATCTCTTAGCCGCTGCTTCTCTGCCACCAACCACAGCTACTTCCTGCTTCCACAACATCATGGTGTGAGGTTCTACCACTTAAGCCAGCTCTTAGTGATTTCAGGAGGTAGCAGGGAACCCCACAGCCAGTGCAGTCTCTGGGTTCACTATCCCCACCCAAGGTCTAAGGTTGAACTCCTAGACCTGCTCATCAGTGATATCAACGCTAGGAATTACCAACCAAAAAGAAGGACTCTTAAGAGTCTAAAACATTGGAAAGGGACAAGTTAAGTGGCATCTAAGATTCTCTTAGGCAGAGCCCACACCTACAGATAGCAACATCTATTCCTACCTATTCTCATTTTCACTAGGATGTGGCATCTTTACCCACTGTTTAGCAAGTGAGATTCAGTTTAGGGTGACACCTCAGGTCAGAGTTCTGCTGCTCTTTACTTGTACAATAAGGATAACAACATTTCATTAACCTTGCGCTCAGAAACTAGAGTGATTTGTAACACAAAACCAGTCAAAATTGATCATTTTGGCATAGCACCTCCATCATGCTTTACCCCTAGGTAGAATAGGTGTGTGTATGCAAACATGGTCTGCTCCAGAAGTTCATCACTAGATGTCAGGAGAGAGCTCATTCAGACCCTGCTTAAATCATAAAGATATGCAACAAAGTGCCCAATATTAATTTCAATCATTTCATTTCAGTGATTTCAAATCATTTTACTAACCGAGCACAGTTATATCATTCTACAGTTGAAATCTGACACCTCATTTAACCATCTTTTTATTAAAAAGAAATAGATTTTGGAAAAATAAGAATGAGCTTCTAAGCACTTTCTTAAGTTGTTTAACTTGATTAGATTGGTTTTGCTGGTGTGCTACAAGCACACAAGAGACACCATGCTCCTTTTGTCCTCCAGTTCCTTTGCTTTCTCTTCCACTTAAAGCAGATTTGTCCCTTTGCTCTCCTCCAATTTCTGAGACTTCTTAGTCTTACCTTCCTCCAACTCCATAGGCTCTCTCTCTCTCACACACACACACACACACACAAACATATATTTATTTTTAATGGGGGATTTTAGGAGGGATGTTTTTACATGTGACGGTTAGACGAAAAATGGATTTTTAGAGAAAAATAGTTTTATAGATATTTTTAGATAATTTAGAAAATAAGGTAGATTGATAGAAAAGAGTTTATAAAGTGCTTTAGAAAAGATATTAGTTTTTAGAAAAAATAAGGCTTCTACATTTTTAAAATAAAGATGTTAGTTTTTATGTATTCCGTTTATTAAATAAAGTGGCTTATGAGAGGAATGAGCATTTTAAAAGTGCTTCAGGAAAAAAAAATTAGAAAATAAATATGTTTTTTTTTAAATAAAATCTGGAAAATAAAGAATAGAGCATGTCTTTTTTTAGAGAAAATGAACAAGTGAGAGA
Organism: Emydura macquarii macquarii; assembly: GCF_026122565.2. Taxonomy (NCBI): domain Eukaryota; kingdom Metazoa; phylum Chordata; order Testudines; family Chelidae; genus Emydura; species Emydura macquarii. The sequence goes on from NW_027132962.1 coordinate 2,025,002, forward strand.
GAACAGCCAAGAAAAGCAAAAGGCTGTTACAGAAAGAGAAAAAGTTTTAAAACAGCAAGAAAGCCTTTGTCACTGAGCACATGGCAGAGAGAGGAAAGGAGCAGAGAGGGGACAAAAGCAGCAGCTTACCCCAGCAGCTATGGGGAAAAGCTAACAATTCCAGGGTCAGAGCCATGGGAGCAAACCATGCCTCTCAGCTGTGCCAATCAAAAGCTGCTCTATAGCTATATCATAGAATGCATTTTCCTGAACCAATCATGGTGTGACGATTGACCATTGGTGTGTTAAAAAAATACAAAGGGATGAAAAGACAGACACTGTAGATAATGCAAGTTTTTGTAGAAATACACCAGCCTTCAAAAAAAAATAGTGGTAGCTTGCTTTTTAAAATATTGATGAAAGGAAAATGGCTGTAAAAAAGGCTTTAGATTTATACAAAACACACATGCAGGCTAACTTAAAATAAAAAACAGCTTATGTAAAACAGTAGATAAGTGATAAGAAGGTTGTTATGCGCCACAGTCTTTTTCTTTCCTAACTTTTTAAAAGTTGTTAAAGTTTTAACAAATGAACAAGTCTTTAAAGTTTTGCCTGAAGGAAAACTGTTGAAAGGACAGCCTTAACTTTATGCAAAACACACTTATACAAAAGAAAGACTAGTTTATGGATAAGAGTTAATGCTTTTTACCAGAGATAAGGAGGCTATTCTTCTCTGCCACACCTTTTTTTTTTCTTTCCTAATGTTTTTTTTTAATCTAAACATTGTTAAACCAAGGAAAGTTTTAACAAACAACCTTTTAAAACATGAATCAGAGGGGACATGCATATAGATTTCTTTATTTACAGCATTTATGTAAATTTAATTTTGTACCAGGAGTTAAATTATCTTTAGCTTTGGTCTTCAAAAATGGTAGAAAGACCCTCATGAAAGTTACAGTTAACTTTTAGATCAGTCACCCTTATTCAATCTACTTAAGCTCTTATTGGAAATTAGCATCTAGTGACTTTAGCTGTAAGGAGGCCTTTTAATTAAAGCTTTGTTACAATGGTTTATAGGATATCCTTTGTAAAGTATGAAGATTTTGGGGATCAATGTAATATTCCCATCAAAGTTAAAAAGACAAAAGGCCTCTGGAATAAGCAACTGCATGAAAGGGTAAGATAAAAACTATCCACATTCTCCCCCTTGTTATCCAAGGCTGTTAACTTCTGCTACAAAAATTATTTTTTATTAGAAATAAAGCTATATGAGCATGCTTTTATACTGGATCTAAACATGACACTAAGAAAGCAGCATTTTGCAACAAAGAGGCACCTCTTCTAACAGTATGAAAACGTAAGATAGACTTTTTTTCTCAATTTAAAAAGGTCATATTCTTTTGCTAACAAACAGTTTTTTAAGCCTATCAGAGTTTAATATGAAAAAAACTCTTCATTGAGATAGAATCATAGAAGAATCATAGAAGATTAGAGTTGGAAGGGACCTCAGGAGGTCATGTAGTCCAACCCCCTGCCCGAAGCAAGACTAACCTCAGCTACATCATCCCAGCCAGAGCTTTGTCAAGCTGCAGCTTAAAAACTGTTAAAGATGGAGATTCCACCATCTGACTAAGTAACCCATTCCAGTGCTTCCCCACCCTCCTAGTGAAAAACATTTTCCTAATATCCAACATAGACCTCCCCCACTGCAACTTGAGACCATTGCTCCTTGTTCTGTCATCTATTTACCATTGAGAAAAGCCTAGCTCCATCCTCCCTGGAATCCCATTTCAGGTAGTTAAAGGCTGCTATCAAATCCCCCCTCATTCTTCTCTTTTGCAGACTAAACAAGCCTAGTTCCCTCAGCCTCTCCTCATAAGTCTTGTGCTCCAGCCCCCTAATCATTTTTGTTGCCCACTGCTGGACTTTCTCCAACTTGTCCACATCCTTTTTGTAGTGGGGGGCCCAAAACTGGACACAATACTCCAAATGTGGCCTCACCAATGCCTAATAGAGGAGAATAATCACTTCCCTCGATTGCTGGCAATGCTCCTACTAATGCAGCCCAATATGCTATTAGCCTTCTTGACAACCAGGGCATACTGCTGACTCATATCCAGCTTCTCATCCACTTATCCTTTTCCCCAGTCTGTAGCTGTGCATGGTATTCTTCTGTCCTAAGTGCAGGACTCTGCACTTATCCTTGTTGAACATCATCAGATTTCTTTTGGCCCAATCTTCCAATTTGTCTAGGTCACTCTGTATTATATCCCTACCTTCCAGGGTATGTACCACTCCCCCTAGTATATGTCATCTGCAAACTTGCTGAGGGTGCAATCTACCCCATCCTCCAGATCATTAATGAAGATGTTGAACAAAACTGGCCCTAGGACCGACCCCTGGGGCACTCTGCTTGTGACCGGCTGCCAGCTAGACATGGAGCCATTGATCACTACCCATTGAGCCCTATGATCTAGCCATTTTATAGTCCATTCATGCAACCTATACTTTAACTTGCTGATAAGAATACTGTGGGAGACTGTATCAAAAGCTTTGCTAAAGTCAAAGGTATATCACGTCCACCGCTTTCCCCACATTCACAGAGACAGTCACCTCTTCATAAAAGGCAATCAGGTTGGTCAGCCATGACTTGCCCTTTGTGAATCCATGTTGACTCTTCCTGGTCACCTTCCTCTCTTCCAAGTGCCTTAAAATGGATTCCTTGAGGACCTGCTCCATGATTTTTCCAGGGATTGATGTGAGGCTGACCGGTCTGTAGTTCCCTGGATCCTTTTTCTTTCCTTTCTTGAAGATGGGCACTATATTTTCCTTTTTCCAATCATCAGGGACCTCCCCCAATTGCCATGAGCTTTCAAAGATAATAGCCAACGGCTCCAAAATCACATCAGCCAACTCCCTCAGCACTCTCGGATGTATTGCATCTGGCCCCATGGACTTGTGTATGTCCAATCTTTCTAAATAGCCCTGAACCTGTTCCTTCAGCACTGAGGGATGTTCACCTCCTCCCCATTCTGTGCTGCCCAGTGCAGTAGTCTGGGAGCTGACCTTGTCTGTGAAGATGGAGGTAAAAAAGGCATTGAGTACCTCAGCTTTCTCCACATCCTCTGTCACTAGGTTGCCTCCCCCATTCTGTAAGGGGCCCACACTTTCCCTAATTTTCCTCTTGCTGGTAACATATCCGTAGAAACCCTTCTTGTTCTCCTTCACGTCCCTTGCTAGCTGCAACTCCAATTGCTGATTTCATTCCTGCATGTTCAAGCAGTATTTGTATAATCCTCCCTAGTCATCTGACCAAGCTTCTACTTCTTGTAAACTTCTTTATTGTGTTTAAGCTTTGTGTTTAAGATGTAAAGACCTCTTTTGTAGTGAAATAAAAATGTTTAAGGTGCATTATCCTATCCTTTAAAATTTTTTAACAAAAGCTGTTCTACTTGGAAACTGTAAAGAATTCCTGGGTATAATATAAAAGTCCTCTACGGAGGGGAATTTACGATTAAACATTTCCATTGTCTTTTAAATAATATTTTCATATGTGTTTCAGTAAAAAAAAATCATGACTGATTGACTAACTGCAGTAACTGAGGGATGAGCATGAGGCCTATTTGAAGCAGCACGTTTTGCAGTGAAAGAATTTTTAATCATAGGATTAAAATTAAATAAAGTAAGCATGCTTTAAGAGCCTAAAGAGATGGTTTCCATTATTATTATCCCTGTGACACAGCCTAAATGTAGATATTGGTCAAAAGGACTTGCTTAATAAGAATAACCACTGTAAAAATAGTTTACAGGAAAGTAAATTGTGAAGAAATAGGTATTTGGGAAATAGCAATATTACCGTTTATAACATTTAAAATTAAAATAAAATGTTTTCATAATGGTCTTTTTAACTGTTTAAATGGACTTAATATATAAAATAATCATTTAAAGAGTTGTCTTACAATAAAAGTTTAAAGATTGAGTAACTTCATGAAGGAGAGAAATTATGCAGGAACATGGCCCAGCCTGCCCCCGCCTCCTTTTTTTCTTAGAAGAAAATTGCATGCAGGAGCATGATGCCCCATGCAGCCGTGAAGCAAGGGCAGCCATATTGACTCTGGCCAATAGGCCACGCAGCCCTGAAGGTCATGGCAGCCACATTGACTCCTAGGCGGCATGGCCCTGAAGGCAAGGGTTGCCATATTGACTTTGACTACTAATCCCTACTGCATGGAGGCTGAGGGTAGCCAGGGAGACCCAACTGCAGGGCTACAATGCCCCAAGGGATGATGGCATGTGTTTGTCCTGCAATAAGGAGGTAGATAAAAATGGACCCACTCACACTTGTTATTTGAAGAAATGTGTGTGGCCTCCAAAAACGATTATCAACAGAAAAAAAAAAAAGTTGAATCACACGATTAATATTAACTAAAATGAGAAATGTTTAAAAGCTATATTAGCATGTTTTTATATTGGATTAAACATGACAAGATTAAAACACAAAGACAGTTTATGGTCCTAACCCAGTTTGAGCGTTTTCAGTAATTTTTTTTAAAAGAATGAATAGCAAAATTCCATTTACAAATGTGGGCATTATCTGAGAAAAAAGCAAAGAATTTTATGCAGACATTCTTTAGCGCAAAATCTGTTATCTATAATGAAATAAAATGAGAATTAACATCAATTTTTATAAAATAAATGTCTTCAAAGCAAATAAAAGGGGGTTATTAAAGAGATACCAAAGAGCTAACTTTTTAAAAAATAATTTTTTTATCCCCCCTTTTTTCTTAGTAGATTTAATGTGGCTTGTGATACTTCGAGGAAAAAGGTATGGATTTTTATTTTAAATAGGACTATGTCTTTTCCCTTGAAGTATCGGAAGCCACACTGGAAGGATTAACAAATTTTGGTAAGATGTTTAATATTTGACAGAATTATGGTTTATTCTTTAAATGTTTTTCAAGTTTTTTTTAATTTAATTTTATTTTTTAACTTAGATCAAGATGGAAGTCAACAGATGATAGTTTTTCCTGACAGTAGAGAAGAGGGCTTTAACAGGGACTTGGTGCACAATAGAGCTAGTGGAGGCTTTAGACAAAGGGTACAGGGTTGCTAAGATTTAGGAAGTCTAGCACTTTAACTGCTTTTCTGAGACACTGTTTTCAGACTATATTAAAAAGCACTTCAGACAAACAAGAGGCCTCGGGATTTCCTCACTGGTGTACAGACAAGTTAAAAAAAATTAAAAACAGTATATTAAAGAGGCGTGTGTTCGCATCTAAGTAAGATAAAGGAAAACTTCACAAAAAGACAAATCCCAAAGCTATTTTCAAATTCCTTGAGGGGAAAATTTGGTCAGTGAACAAATCTGATTAATGCCAGTATAGTGACAGATCCTGACAAGCCTTCAAATATGTCTTTGTATCTTATTATGTCATCTCATATGTCATCATGTGAGTTTATCAACAATTACACAGTCATACTGTTGGAAGCACACAAAAGAATGCTGCACCCATTCCAGCAACACGGATGTGTTTATAGCATGCTTTACCCTCACTTATGCCTGAATAAAGCTCTCCTGGCTGTTAGAACATTTACAGGAGTGGTGTCTTTACCACAATATTGATTCTGTGATTTTTGTGAGCAAAGAAGGGGTGCAGAACCTGTCCCTTGGGGATTATTTAGGGGGTCTGACCAGTGAAATACTGCCAGATAAGCACATTGTGGAGTTTGTGTCTGCGGGTCTTAAAACATATGAATACAAACTGGCCAACAGTAAGGCCTGTATGAAAGTAAAAGGGATCACACTCAATTTAGGGAATAGCGAGAAAATTAATTTTGATAGTTTAAAAGACTTCATCCAGGACTACTGTTTGAACCCTGCAGGAGAGGACCCAAAAGAGATTGTGGTACAGCAGCCTGGCAATCATGAGGGTGACGACAAAAGAACCCTCAAGGCAGTTTTTGAAACCTTGCTGTATGAGTTTTGATTATTATGCAGAGTCACATTCAGTTTGTTCATCCCTTTTCTAGTTTGCTTTGCAGCCCTTCAAATTCAGGAAAATCTTATTTTTATAAAGCAATTGTTAGAATACAGTAATAGGCTGTTATCGTGCATACTTAAAAATATTGTGTGGTTCTATAGCTGTTGACAACCATGGATAAAGAGTTATTACATAAATTTCTATGTATTACATTTTTGGAAGGTTTACCTGATACTTTTAATGATTAACTTATATTTCCTAGTAATAAAGGGAATATAGTAAATATAGATGGCCTGATGGAGTCTGCATCTGAAAACAGTGAAATTGAGAAAGCCTTCACAAAATACGTACACCTCAGGAACCTGAGTATTATGTACATTGTACAAAATGTGTTCTGTCAGGAGGAAAAGAGCTAAACAATTAATCTAAATACAAGTACACGGTTCTCTTTAAAAACCACCAAAATAAACTGCAAATTATCACAATTATCACCCTGACACATCAAATGTACCCTGGTAAAACACCATTCTTTTTTCGAGGTTTCTGAGGTTGCTAGCAAAATCCGTTGGTGGATTTAAAAGCTTCAACATCCGAAGCCTACAGGTTCAAAACAGGCCTTTCATCTCCAAACTGGCCCTATATATACATTTTGAAAAAAAAGCCGTAAAAATATTTTTTACCAACCCCACACCATTTTTTAAAAGAGAGTGTCCCCCTAACAAGCCTGTCTAGCTGTGTGTGGCGAAAACTGGCTCTTTTAAACCTTCTCATCAAAGCCAGACCACAGCAAAGGAAGGCTGTTCTGTGCTCTGTCTCTGATGACCTGGTAGCAACCATATCAAAAACAGCGCTCAACACTTTAAAAGGAAACATCCCCCTGACAGCTAAGCATCTTAAAAAGAAAATGGGGATTATTTAAAAAAATTGAGTGATTAAAGGCTGTCTCTCAAAAGAAAAAAGCTGATTGTAAAACAGGCCAAGAGATTTTTAGTTATTTAAACAATGTCTTTAAAGCTTTGTTTAAAAACTCTTTTCTTCAATCTCTCTGTAATTTATGAGGCACACGGCTTTGTCTAAAAATAGCCTTACATGTCTTTGCCACATCTTTCCTGGTCTTATTCTTTATGGATACTGCCCAGGCATATTTAGACAAAATGTCTGTCACAGTAAAAATATATTTACAATCATCATTATGGTTAGAGTAGGTAGCCATGTCGACCAAATTCACTTTCCATTGTGCCTTGACACTAGACGCACCCATTTTAAATCTAATTTTTGCTGGTTTGTGCAAAGTGTAAGCATCTTGATCTGTGAGCCAAGCTGCAACTTGCTTACTGCTCAAAGTTTTACCAGGTTTTTTAGCAGCCTGAAATAAGGTTACATCCCCAAATTTCCCCAGGAGAGTAATACATTTTCTTTAGCAATCCCACCATTTCTGACCCATCTCATTTTAAAACACAAGTATATATAAGAAAACACAATCTCGGATTTTTTTAAATTTAATATTGAAGCAAGGAACCATATTTTACATTCATTCTTAAAAGCAGAGTAATATGTGAAGCAGCTATACATGTCTTTGTGTTTCTGACTCTGGACTATGTACATCTTAATCAATATTCAGTTTAAATGTTTTTTGACCATTTAGGAAGAGGCTTTGTCATATAAAATGTTTTGTAATCTATTTTATGAACCCTCTTACACATCAACTGGCCAATTTTTGCTGACACCTTATTTTCAATGCCTGTCAGCAACGACATTGGATCTAGTGACTCTTCTACCTCCCTTATCATTTTGGCAACTTAACTTGACCAGTGAAGCTGTAACTGAAGCCCTTTCACTGTGTTGCCTTTTGACAGAATTATATTTAGTATCTCTGCCACATTCAGTTTAGAAGAAATACGTCTAATCTGATGAAATATTTCTGCGTGTTCGCAAAACACATAATCATAGTGGTATTGACTGGGCGTGTCTATCACACAGGCTTCCCAGTTATAAAAAAGCTGCCCTTTCAAACAATGTCACCTTTACAGCTCTGCTGCTCAACCTCCCTATTTTTTATAGTCTTTTTGTTTTTTTAAATCTTGCTTCATGCAAAAGCAGCATGTGCACATCACGTTTATTCTTCCCAAAGGCCAGTTCTCTTTGTCCTTTTCATCCTCTAAAGATGTCTGTCAAAGCAAAAATCTTTTAAATTGTTGTTTTAAAAATAAAAAAGGCAAAAGTTCACTCGTTCTACCTCAATCATATCCTTGTCTGTTTCTGAATCATCACTCTCCCCGCTTGGCGGTTGCGCCATTGGGAACCATCTGTCTCTCCATATCAACTGTGTCTGCTCCGTTATGAAAAACAAACAAACATAGATGTGTTTAATCCCTTATAATTTTACAGTTTTTTTCTTTCAGAATGCTCTAAGCTGCTTTACTTCATCATACACTTCTGGTTCAGGTTGCTCTGCATCTGAAAGTCATATGCTACACACCTGGGCTGTGCATGGTTATCTGTCAAAAAACAAACACTTTAAGTGCATAATTGTAATAATTTTTTCACACCTGTAAAAACTTTCTGCTGCTTTTACCATAACAATGTTGCCATCTGCTCTCGACCTCACTATCCCCTGATGATCCCTCAGCTGCCATGTCCACGAATATAGGCTCTTCTCCCCCCCCCCCCTCCAACCCTCATAAAAATCAAATATATTTAAACCTCTTATAATTTTTCAACAATTTTAAAAAAAATAATTCAGGCCATCTGACCTCATCCATCAAGTCTGACTCCTCGATAGCCGGCAACAAATCTCTTCGCACCCTGTCCTTTACATTTTTTTCCTCATTTACAACCGGCAAGGACCCCTATAAAATCTTCGTACTTTTTTGTTTCAGTTTCAGATTGGAACATGGGGTTCAGTATACGTGATGCCTCCTTAGCAAAATAAGTGTAAATAGGTTGTCTCTTCTGAACATGCGCAGGTGTACCCAAAGACAACTCAGGCTTCTTGGCATCTGTAGGCATCTTGTGAAAAGACATGCTTTCAATCTATAGGTTCCCAGTTTGAAACCTCACTTGCAAAAAAATACGGTTTTACACACGTGCATCAAATGACCATCAGCTAGAATTTTTAAAATAATGCATTCTGTGAAAGCCCATTTCTAATTGGATCAACAAGAGAGGATTTTTTTTTTTAAATGGACCAATGGATGAAGCCATGCCATGATTGGTTCAGGAAAATGCATTCTATGATGTAGCTATAGAACAGGTTTCTGATTGGCCCAGTCAAGAGGCATGGTTTGCCCCCCAACCTCACTGACCCCACAATTGTTGCCATTTCCCTAGAGCTAGCTGCAGGAACCAGCTGCTGTTCCCATCTCTCCTCTTTTCTCTCTGCCATGTGCTCAGTGACACAGACTTTCTTGCTGCTTTAAAAGCTTTATTTCTTTCTGTAACAGCTTTTTGAGATTTCTCAGCTGTTCTCAGTTGTTTATTTTCTCTCTTTAAAAAAAAGACATGCTCTATTCTTTATTTTTCGGACTATTTCAAAATAACCATTTTTATTTTCTAAAAATCTTTTATTTTTCTCTAAAGCACTTTAAAAACTCTCATTCCTCTCATAACTCATTTTATTTAATAAACTCAATGTATAAAAACTAACATTTATTTTAAAAATGCAGATCTTTTTTCCCCTAAAAAACATGCTTGCCTGGCATAATCTACCTTATTTTTTAAAACTATCTAAAAATACCTATAAAACTATTTTTCTCTATGTTACAGACAGGTAAAGGGATCCCCTGATTACCAAGCACGACGCTGAGAAAACAGTTTCTTAACTATTTACAAGTTTATTTGGGGCAAAGGGGATGTGGGGTTTTACAAGGGAAAAAGGAACAATACATATAACAGAACTACCTACTTTCCTTAACAGGGGGATTTAAGCAGATTAGAAGGAGAACAAGACACAGATTACACTAGATAACGATTATATGAGTTTCAAAAGTATAATCAAATTAATGTTACTAATACCCGAAAACTATAACAAGAATACTATTTAAAATCTTACCACCACGAGGAACAGGGTCATGACGCCTGACCAATGGGGGACACGAGAAAAGCTCGGGTTCAAAACTCGGACCGGTTACACTCGACTCGACTCTCGCCCAGCAGAGGACTCGGGGGCGGGAAGAGGTAGCAGCTCCAGGGGATCAGTCTGGCAGGCCGACAGCTCTTCTGCCAGACCCGCCGAAATGCAGCGGTTATTATGCATTCGGGCTATGCTTGGTACATGAGGGGTGTGCAATATTCGTAACTGCCGATGGCTGCCCCTGTTCGTGAGAGGTGTGCAGTATTCGTAACAGCCGATGGCTGCCCCTGGGCTTTTTGCAACGTCCCATTGTTTGCCATTTCAGATGTGCTATCTTAGGTGTGTCAGTAAAGGTCCCGATAAGGTCAGGTCTCAGGTCTACTGTAATTGCCGAGCGGGAGGGGGTGAGCGGTGGCGAGTGCCGGTCACTAGATATTATACTGTCGCCACACTCTAAAAAACTATTTTTTTCTCACCTTTACATGTAAAATCACACACAGAATCACACCTAACATTTGACATTTAAAAAATGAAAAAAAAATTTAAATGACCAACCGTGCCAAAAGTATACATATCTAGCTATGAGACTGCATGGCAGGACATATATTTAAAAAAGGGGCATGGAAACCTCTCAAAGTTATATGGTGATGAATGCTATATTGTGGTTAATATAATAAAACATAAGATAGGGGTGTAGCCACAATACCCATTTGTATGTGTAGTGACAGCAGAGGCACAGTTGAATCATATAAAAAACAAAACCTCCTACAACCAATAGGCATATACTCAGCACAACTCTGCCAAGCTTCTGCTGCCTCTACCCATTCTATCCTAGCTACACTGCTATTTATACTCACACTAGCTTGATGAGAAGTAGCCTGAATATGCATACACAAGCAGGGGAATCATGCTGCTACCTTGTAGTGTAGACATACACTGTGAATGATTCAGATTAAACAGGATTCTTTGTTCAAGCAAATTTATGTAAATGAAAGAGCTTCATCTCTTTGTACTTCTCACTTCTCTTTGTGACTCATTTCCTAGTGTTTTCATTTATTCACTCCTATTCTATTTGTTTCTGTATTAGAGTCAACTACCTTGAATCTACCTCATCAGCATATGCATTACCATAAGATCTTCCATGGCATAATCACACAACACTCAGAAATGTGGCATTCCATCCAGTTGCTATAATAGAAAGGAACCACACTAATTTAGATACTGCTTCTTGAATAAATTCATAAATAAAATGGATTTCTGCTACATCTCCTCGTGTAATTTTAGTTGCATACAAGTAACATTTTATGACTGCCATTGTGTTGTGTAATCAATTCATACAAATGCAAATGAAGATGGAAAATTAGAATAAATAAAAGTCCTCCCAAGGACATTTTTTAACACCTCACATCAGAAAAACAACAATTTAATTTAAATAGTAGAAAAGAAGGGGGAAAAGCACAGAAAAAGGAAACAGGAAATATGAAAAGATCAGACATTTATTGCCTGAACTGATTGTCACAGTAATACTTAGAGAAACGAGAAATAGAACACTATTGTTATTGAAATTATTGCATTATAGGAACACATGGCATACCTTGACGGGGAATCTAAGTTATTTTTTGGATCTTTTGGGTTCTGTTCCTGAAGTCTTTACTCATTCAAAACACCCATTAAAATATTGCTTTGTTCCAATTCCTTTGTTCCAATTTCACCACCTGCAGACAGCAGAGGAAAAAAAATATTGAGATGCCATAACAGGTCAAGCATAGGAAAATTCTTTCTTCCATTTTATAATAGAGGAAGCAAAGCACAGATAGTAGTCCATCATACCTAATTTATATGATGTTGTGCCCACACGTAAACTTTGAAATTAACTGGGGAATAGACAATTTGAACTGTGTAGTCATTCATGTTATTGTTTTTACTTGAGGTTCTTAATAGGCAATAAGTGTCAGACACATGCCTGTCATACATCTGAAAACGTATGTCTACTTTAAGGTGAGATATAATATAGAGGTATCAAGTGGTGCTGTTACCATAGAAATGGGGATAAACACCACCACGACCAGTACATTAAAATGACCACCTTGAAATGTTTATATTTGTTTCTGTTAGTTTAATGACTATTATTTCAAGACATAAAATTTGATTTCTCTGTGACCTCAAAGGATCACATCAACAATCTAAAGGGTAAAACAAAAATTAATAATTTGTACAGATATCTTTGAAATATAATTGTGCTGGTGACATTTCTAGTCAACATCATCAGCAGCTTGTTCATCATTATGATCTCTGTTGAGAGTGCGTGGTTACTACAGTTTTTATTCCCATGTCATATACACAGTTCTCTGCAGGGAAGATTTTTCTGATTATAGACAACGTTGATTGTGCATTGACCCCTACTGGTATAGGCACAAGTAAGGTTTGTAGAAGCTCAGATGCCAGTGGGCCCTTGAAGAATACTGGAAGTAGTTCATCATCCACATTTTTCCATCCATATTGCAGTGGTGATCCATATCTGGTTTACCTATGTGCGAAGACAAATCTTTGTCTGTCAAGATGCTTTTTTGACATACTCTTCAAAACTGTCCTCACATGGTAGGAGTTTGGCCTAAGTTTTTCCTTTTGATGGTTAGAATGAGGCACAAGCACTTCAGGTCTTTGTGGGGCTCCTTTTCTTTCTCAGTCTAGTCATACAGCACCCCTACCAACTTCCTTGCTGAAGAAATTGCAGCTTGTCTATCACACTTTCCTAGTTTGGCAAGATCTCTGAAGCAGTAAGTTCCCTGGTTTGATACTGTTAAACATGAACTTCCTTCCCTACCCCCAACACCAAATAAGGATGGTGCAAAGTCACATACTGTTAATGTGTGTGCAGCAGTAAGTATGTTGCAGAAGTTAGGAATGAGTGCATCACAAATTGCTTGCACAGGTGTGAAGCAACACTTATCAATTGTGTTGGTAATGATGCCTGTTTCAATCCGTATGTTATCTACGTGTTTGATTTTTTAAAAGTAATGAACAGTAAGAACAAAAATGTGTATCAGGTGACCTAATTACTATGGTTACTTTGACACCAAAAGACCAAAAGCCATATTGGCACAGATAGCACATAGAAGCATCCTTGTGTCTGTTTCTCCATGAGTACGATACAAGTCTTCGGCTTCAGCACCTCTGCTGGTGATGGATTTTGCTACTTCACAACTGGAAAAGCCTCCAGCAAGGAGGAGTGTGTGTATTGGGTGTGCTTCTACTTTCTGCATGCATTTTGAACCATATATTCACAGAGGAATTTTACAAGTGACTGCTTGTTGGATGCCACATTTAGAAACTTTTTTGATGGAGGCACAGGGCACCTGGTATTCAGGGCCCAAGCATAATTTTTTTGGGACCAATACAAACTTGTAACACAGGCCTCCTCCCACACAACTAAGGGCGGTTGCAGCCTGGGCTGGGCCCCCCAGGGCGTCAGGGCCCTGGTAAAATGTACCCTTCACCCCCCCCCCCCCCCCATGTGGGGGCCCTGCTGGTATTTCGTGCACCCAACCTCAGATCCTATGCACTGCTGTCTTTCTGCAGTTTTCAGAGAGTTATTGTTGTTATACCTGTCAAAGACTTTGATTACAGAATGAGTTTTGTTAAATCCTTTTAGGACCTGTCTTAGTAGCCAATTCATCAAATGTATGGAATTAGTCTCCAGCCATCATTTGTATGGCAGCTATGACATCTCTGATGTTCACTGTAGTTTCTTTGTTGTATGCTCTTACCTCATGGATTCTTTCAGCTTGAGCTTCAAGCTGATGCCCTACCTCAGCCTGGTCTGTTCTTCTCATTGTTCCATTAGCATGGAAGAGGAAGATAGGACCTGTGCCTATTGGGTGACTAAGAACAGTTACCACTGAAACATTATCTCTGCATATTGCTAGGGACAAGGCTCTTTGGAAAACAGTTTCTGAACTGCTGGCTGTTGTGATGGTCTCTCCTCTGCCAGACTTAAATTGATCTTCCTGGCCATGTCAGCAAATGTTCTGATGACAGATCTTTTGACTGGGCTGAAAAAGCTACATGTCCCATCAGAATCGAGTGCACCTCTCAGATCTCTCCATTTGTTCTTCGCCAATATCTGCTATTTTCAGTAGAGACTTTTGAGCATGTGATGTTACATACAGTCCAGCAGATATATCAGTAAGTGCTTCTGGATGTGATTCAGGGTCAAATGGATTTGTCATATTATTGGTGACATAGTTGGCAAGAGCTATGCTTTTCATCTTTTTTCAGTGCAGAGGCAAGGACTTGTTCGTGAACTGTCTGCACAACTGCTCGTTAGGTCTCTTCTTTCCCTCATAGCTTTTGCATATTGATAATATGAAGCTGTGTACCGTCATCACTAACACTGATCTGTGATTTTAAAAGCTAGTTTCTACAATATTTCAAAGGTTCATACCGCATTCAAAGACAAATTAAAACCTTATACAGGTTTTAGCAGACTTGATGCTACATTGTATGTACAAAAGCTTACAAATGGAGAAGAGTTACATTAGGAATTCACATATACTTCTGTCTACCCACTATCCAGTACAAACAATGGGCAAGCAGATTACTGCTACTGCTGCACAACCTTGAGTGAGAGACTGATCTAGTCAGCAAATTTCAACTGAAAATATAGAAAACTATTATCACTTGTGAGACACTCTGGCAATTAAGAATATGTGATGTGAAAACATTTCATGTTAGGAAACTGCAAAATGTTGATATTCACCATTTTTGCCACATGCTAAACATCTTCAGCATTTCTGAAAAAAACAAGTACTTGCACATGCAGAACCAATATACGTCTTTCAATACATTGTCATTTGGTAGCTTTGATCAACAAAACACCACATTAGCATGTTGAAATTAACTTAAACAGTAAAAACCTGTAGTCAGTCATGTTGCAGTGTTTCTGGAACTCTGCAAAGACATGTTGGGTACATTGTATAGGTGAGGTGAAACACTTATGGAACCACTTGAAGCCCACATCATACCTCATCTAAACATACATATAATAACCTTTTGAACAGTGTGTTTATCTGTGTATATGGAGGATTGGTATATTAAACTCCAAAATATTACCTTTTAGGAGAATTGCTACATGCCTATAGGTTTCTATTGCCTTCAGGGAAAAAAAAAAAAAAGAGGAGCTCTTCTGTCCCTACTAAAAATAAAACAGCAGGATGTCCAAGCATGTATATGACAGTACATAAAGAGTCTTGTCTTCAGTTACAAAGGTTATGAATCAAAAAAATGCAATCAATTGTATTCTTTAGTCTATTTTAATATAAAAATCAGTTAATGAATTGAAATATAATGTAATTGAAAAACACAATGAATTCTGAAGAACTCTGAGATCCAGTAAAACCTCAGATAGCAGTGCAAATATAGAATTATTCCATACTGGTATAAGTAAGATCAGAGCCTAACCCACTGATCAAATTTCATTTCAAAGTTCATTTCCTTACTCATACAAAGGTCAAAGTGCAGTTAATATGTCATGTAAACCTGAGTCAAAGTAACGCCCAGTTTGTTTCTTCTATAGAAAAAAAGGGAAAAAAGAAGGAGAGGAACAGAATTATCTAACATTTTAATGATAAATTATAAAGCAGGTACCTAAGTTATTTTGTGTGTGAGGTTAGTGCTTAGTTTCATGTAAAAACCGCTGGAGTCTTGAGGGTTTGGCAAGGGCCTAGAACATATTCCAGAAGTTTTGAGCCTCATTACATTTAAGTTTCACAAAATACGTTTTCACCATAACTTGAAATCTCTGGGTGAGATCATGACTCCCATTCAGGCCCCTTTAACACCAGGTAAAAGAGCTGGAGTACCATAAGGGAACCTCAACGTCCTGGATCCTGCTGCAGAGGATTCCCCTGATAGGAGCACTGTGTAAGACTATATTCCAAGGGCCGCCTTGTGAGCCCTTGCATAGGGGATCGGAGGGAGCAGAGCTGGGGGAAAAGGATGTGCCAGGGCTTGGTCACAGGACAGAGTGCTGCGGAGATCCCATGCAGTGCTGCTAGCTCCAGAGCAGCCTGGGAAACTGCCTTAACTTAGACAATCTCCTCAGTAACATTATAGCATTAGGCTTTTAAAGTCTTGGTTTTTTCAAAGTGCCCCCCTTGTTTGGTATATTTCCTTCCTTCTATTTCCCATTCCTCTACTATTTACTTTCCATTAGCTTTAAGGGCCTGTGTGTGAGGCTTATTCTAAATCGCTAATACATGATCCAGCAGATAGAATGACTCAGTTAGTGCACACAGCACATAGCTGGGTCAAGAGGCTGTGTTGGAATAAATTAAATAAGACAGAAGGTGTCACATAAGATTAAGAAAAAAAACAAATAACTTGATTGGACAGAGGTTGAGAGCAGGGTACTTGTATTTATCAAATGAACTAAAGACACATGCCTAACTTCACCCTGATCACTGTGTTTATATGTTTCATCGTCTTCTTCCAAACTACTTATGTCTCATCTGTTTTGGGCCATTGGAATAGTACCACTCATGCTTCAGGCTAAACCAGGGGTTCTCAAACATTTTTTGCTGGGACCCCCTTTGAAAATATTTCAGGCTAACTCCCCCACCCAAAAGTGGTGACCCCCCCCATGCCATACCATTATACTTGCAACCCCTCCCCCCATAATAACCTCACAACCCCCAGTTTGAGAGCCCTTGGGCTAAGCTCATGTATAAATCTTTTCATTGCCAGGGTTTTAGACTGTAAGTTATTTGGAGCAGAAAACGTGTCTCACTGAGTAAGGTAGGGTCCTGCTACTAATTGGACCCTGTAACAATCTACACTATTGTGATCACCACTTTTACAAAATTTTGATAAATCTTGTATAAAGTGTGCCTTGTGGGGTGTCATTTGAAAACTCACAATCTGCTAAATACTATTGTTCTGTTGAAATATGTGTAGCAACACTGTGTATGAAGTTATAAGATTCTACTATTTGTTTGTTACTGAAATATGTTGTAATTCTGGAGAATGCCCACAAAGTAGCTCTTAAGAAACAAAGGAATGGCCAACACCAACCAAGACAGGTGTTGAGACCATTGTTTGCTTAACCAGCCATTCACCAGCAAGGAAGCTATCTAGAAATTTATATTTCACCTGAAGAACAATCAGCAGCTATCTTACGCCATGGAACTGCCTGACCCTATGACCCAGCAAAAGACTTTTCCAGTACAAAGGGGCAGAATATAAAAAGGAGAGACAGTGACATCATCACCACCTTTCCTTTCCCATCTGTACAAATGACACAAAATCACTTGGAAGACAGTAAAATCAACATTGGATTGGGGGGAGTTGTCCTACCTGAAATGCTTTCCAATTAGTTGGAATTGCTGAAAGTTTTTGGGTGACAGACAAGATTTTGCTTTCTAATCTTATTTGGCTTGGTAAAGTTTAGGAAAGAGCTTGAGTGTTTATCTTTTATTTCTTTTTAAACCAATTCTGACTTTTATGCTTTTATCACTTATAGCCACATAAAATCTATCAATCATTCTTTAGTTATTAAACTTGTTTTACTATTTTATCTAAACCAGTGTGTTTGATTGATTTGGGAATTTCACTCAAGACAACAAGGCTAATGCATACTCATTATGCTTTGATAGAATGACAAACAAATTAATGAGCTTGTATGGTCCCGTAGTGTGCTAGACAGTACAAAATGCACATTTCTGGGGTGCAAGGCTAGGCCTGGAGAATTTGCAGGTGTTGCCCTATGTGTAGTTCATGAACAGCTGGGAGAACATTCATGTAACTCAACTGGGTGTGACTTTGCATGTTGGTGGCTGTAAGAGAACAGAGCCTGAAAGAGGTCTTCTGGTTACTGGGCAAAACGTTGCAAAAAAGCATCCTGTGCTGGAGAATTTAAGGGGATACAACAATTCAACAGTCCAGATTGTACCTGGGGCATGTCACAGACTCCTCAGCGCAAGTGAACATAAATAAATAATCATGGCTGTGCCGTTTCACGTCTTTGTTTCCCCTCTAAAATTTGAAAAGAATCAATATTTCATTTACAATAAAGATGAAATATTGTAGTCACCTATTGATTTTATTACAGCAGAAGAAACCAGTGAGCTTTCACTAGAGGAATCTTTATTTTATATCTTATTTCCATTCAGATTTTTTTCCACTGACAGTTTCAAAGGGGAAAAGAAACCTTTGGAAGAAGAAAGGGGAGGGAGGAAAAGACAACCTCTCCTTGAGGAATGCTCTCTAGATACAAAAAGGGAGGCAGGGGAATATACTGGCGTATGATGGTCACAGGGAAGTGACAGATTGACTCAAGGAAGCACAGAATATTTGAAAAATGTCCTGTGCTGGTGTATATGTCAGCATTATGGCTCATGAACTGTCAGTCAGCTTAATTGACAACAAACTGGAGCATCACTACAGGAAAAATTACTTAAATGCAAATTTTGCATGCAATGTTTGCTAACACCCTGAAGCCCTCTGCACCTAAAAGAAGTTAGGCATGAATTAGGAAACATGATGCTGGAAGTTGTCTGTATCTATCAAAAGCATGCACTAGCACAGAGTTCAGGAACTGTAAAAAAGTCCTTATACCACTAGGTTTTGCAAGAGGATGATGCAGATGCAGTACTAGCTGCACTAACACCACAAGTAAAAGCTGTCATTCTGACAAACACATTTTATTATTTGCTTTCTGGCTCTGCATAGCCTAGTTTATAAAATAAAAAGCATCTGGTGTGTTTGAAGATTTCTTCTGTCCACATGCTAACCTCCTGGATGAGGCTGAAAATACCACCAAACAGCCTCAAAAACGTGGAGGTCAGAGACATCTGAGATCTTCTGGTAAATTCAACAGGGAGACTGATTTGGATGTTAACCTCACGATATACATTTCTAATGAAAAGCCAGGAACAAATCTGAGAGGACCTGACCTTTTCAGAATGCAAACAAAACCGTTGAGACACAAAGTGGGTGAAGTAATATCTTTCATTGGACCAGCTTCTGTTGGGGAGACAAGAAAGCTTGTCTCTCTCAACAACAGAAGTTAATAAAAGATATTACCTCATCCACCTTCTCTCTCTTATCCTTGGGTTGGCACAGTGACCACGACTCTGCGTACAACAATACCATTGTCAGGGATGCTAGTGATAGATTTCTGTAGGATTACAATAAAGCTTTGAGTAAATAGTTTTAATGACCCTACCACAAATGGCACAGAAATCACGGCCCCTGTGATTAAAGCCCTGATTTTCCACTGCACGGCATACACTTTACACAGGTATAAATGGCTGCCCGATATGCACAGGAGTGGAGATTCAGTCCCTGCAGGGGATCTATCAGCTATTCACTGGGGGTGTCTAGAAGCCTAACTAGCCTGTAAGGTGCAGCCCTTTCAAAAAGTAATGCATGCAATTTAAATTAATGAAACAAGCTAGGTTCTATTTGCATCCTAATTCATGTGCATACCAGACAGCTTTATTCTGTATGGCATCTTCCAAATAAACTGTATCCCAAAACAATCTACAAAATTAAATATTAACAAAGACATAATTGCAGAGGGAAAAATATGGCTTTCAATTCAAAATTCAAATGAGTTAATTTCACTCACTTGCTAACATTATCATCAAATGAGGAAACTCAGACAAAGAGGGTAAGTAACTTTCCCAAGGCTTCAAAGGGTGTCAATCAGAATCAGAACTTTGGAATTGCTGGTTTTCAGCCCTGTGTTCAACCCACTAGCTAACACTGTCTCTTTGGATGATGTAGGGAGATACCAGAAGATTGCAGAGGAAAAGGCTCTCGCACCTGGAGCAATGTATAGTAGACAAGCAGAGGAAATAATATTAAGAGATGAAAAAGAGGGAGATGGACTTGATTCTCTGTTACCTTACACCTTGTGTGATGAGTTAAATCTGAGAGACATGCTCCTAAATTAATGACAGCATCTTACAGACACTTTGCCCAGCTGTAAATGGCTACAATGTATGGGTCCCAGGATATTAAAGAGACAAGGTGGGTGAGATAATATCTTATCTTGGACCATGAAGTACAAAGCAGGGGAGAATGAGACCCTCACATCTGTGCAGGAGTCTGGAATAGGTTAAAAGGGTTTTTTAAAGCCTTATAGCATCTTGAATTTCAAAGGAGATTGAATGAGAATACAGAACAGAGAGCAATCAAAGCCAAATGATCAGGAGCATTTTAAAATGTCAATAGTATGACATTTTATATGCATCATTAAACAAAAATATCAGTTGAATTATCAGGATTAAGAAACTGCACTTACATCAACATTATTAAGAATTTTATTAAAGCCTAATGATTAAATGTACTTTCCACATACCGAGCCTGATCCTGCAGTCCTGATGCAGACAAAACAAAATAGCATTTTGCTTTACAGGATCAAGCCCATGGGTCATTCAGTTTAAAAATGTTTCCCCAAATTGTCAAGGTTGAGCAAGCCTGGCAGAAATCCCCAAAGTAAGATTACACAGTTACTTGCGGTAAGGGGACTTTACAAAACCACAGGGAGACAGCTTAAGATACATAAAGCTGTTACCTGCTTTCTAAAATAAAGTAGATAATTCTATGGGAACTTGACCTTTAGTCCCACAGAAGAGGCACCCTTGGGATCTTATTAACATTTCCTTATGAAATCTAGAGGATGAGTGAGATGATTTCCCTGCCTCCAAAGAATTCACTCCCTCTCTGGATGTGCTAAGCCATGCCCAAATGAGATGATGCAATCCCAAGGCTAAAGAACTTTTAAAGAGCAGATGTTCTGTCCATGGAATGGGCTAAATTGCACCAAATAGCAGGTATTTTCAAAATATTTTCTACAGGAGGATTCCCCTCTCCCCCCTCTGAAATGCTTCATGTCTCTGTACTTGACATTACACAAATTGTGTCAGTATATGCTGGCTATTTTCAGAAACAATGTAAGCCATTCCCCATAAAGCATAGTTTAAGAACATAAGAACGGTCATACTGGGTCAGACCAATGGTCCATCAATCCCTTTATCCTGTCTTCCAACAGTGGCCAATTCCAAGTACTTCTGAGAGAATGAACAGAACAGGTAATCATCAAATGATCCATCCCATTGCCCACTCCCAGCTTCTGGCAAACAGCAATCCCTGCCCATCTGGCTAATAGCCATTGATAGACTTATCCTCCATGAATTTATCTAGTTTTTTTTGGAACCCTGTTATAGTCTTGGCCTTTACAACATCCTCTGGCAAAGAGTTGCACAGGTTGACTGTGCGTTGTTTGCAGAAATACTTTTTATTTGTTTTAAACCTGCAGCCTATTAATTTCATTTGTTGACCGCTAGTTCTTGAGTTATGAGAAGGAGTAAATAACACTTCCTTATTTATTTTCTCCACAATAGTCATGATTTTATAGACCATTAGTCATCTCTTTTCCAAGATGAAAAGTCCCAGGTTTATTAATCTCTCCTCATATTGAAGCTTTTCCATACTCCTAGTAATATTTATTGCCCTTTTCTGCACATTTTCCAATTTCAGTATATCTTTTTTGAGATGGGGCGACGAGATACGCATATAGTATTCAAGAAGTGGGGGTATCATGGATTTATAAAGAGGCAATAGGATATTTTCTGTCTTATTATCTCTCTCTTTCCTAATAATTCCTAACATTCTGTTACCTTTTTTGACTGCCACTACACATTGTGGATAGTTCTCTGAAAACATCCACTCAACGATTCCAAGATCTCCTTCTTGACTGTTAATAGCTCATTTAGATCCCATCATTTTATATGTATAGTTGGGATTACGTTTTCCGATATGCATTACTTTGCATTTATCAACATTGAATTTTATCATCCATTTTGTTGCCCAGTCAGCCAGTTTTGTAAGATCCCTTTGCAGTCTGCTTTGGACTTAACTATCTTGAGTAGTTTTGTATTATCTGAAAATTTTGTCACCTCATTTCTTCCCCTTTTTCCCAGATCATTTATGAATATGTTGAACAGTATTGGTCTCAGTACAGACCCCTAGGGGACACCACTATTAACCTCTCTCCAATTTGAAAAACTTCTTACCCTTTGTTTCCTATCTTTTAACCAGATAGGGATCCAGGACAGGACTTTCTTTCTTATCCTATGACCACTTACTTTGCTTAAAAACCTTGGTGAGGAACCTTGTCAAAGGCTTCCTGAAAAATCTAAATACACTGGATCACCCTTGTCCACATGCATGAAGATGACCCCCTCAAAGAATTCTAGTGAGGCATGATTTCCCTTTACAAAAAGGATGTTGACTCCCAAACAAATCGTGTTCATTTATGTATCTGATAATGCTGTTCTTTACTATAGTTTCAACCAATTTGCCTGGTACTGGTACAGGCTTACCAGGCTGTTCTTGCCACGATCGCCTCTGAAGCCTTTTTTAAAAATTGGCGTCACTTTAGCTATTCTCCAGTCATCTGGTACCGAAGCTGATTTAAATGATAGGTTACATACAACTATTATTAGTTCTGCAAGTTCACATTTCAGTTATTTCAGAACTCTTGAGTGGATACCATCTGGTCCTGGTGACTAATTACTGTTTATTTTATCAATTTGTTCCAAAACCTCCTCTACTGACACCTTAATCTGGGATAGTTTCTCATATTTGTCATCTAAAAAAATGGCTCAGGTTTGGCAATCTCTCTCACATGCTCAGCCGTGAAGACCAATGCAAAGAATTAATTTAGTTTTTCCACAAATACCCTTATGTTCCTTCAGTGCTCCTTTAGCATCTCAATTATCCATTGGCCCCACTGGTTGTTTAGCAAGCTTCCTGCTTCTTATGTACTTAAACATTTTTTTGCTGTTACTTTTTGAGTCTTTGGCTAGCTGTTCTTCAAATTCTTTTTTGGCCTTCCTGATTATATTTTCACACTTTACTTGCCAGAGTTTATGCGCCTTTCTATTTTCCTCAATAAGATTTTACTTCCACTTTTGAAAAGATGCCTTTTTTGCCTCTAACTGCTTCTTTTACTTTGTTGTTTAGCCACAGTGGCACTTTTTTGGTCCTCTTATTATGTTTTTTTAATTTGGGGTATGAATTTAAATTGATCCCCTATTATGGTGTCTTTAAAAAGTTTCCACGCAGCTTGTAGGGACTTCACTTTTGGCACTGTATCTTTTAATTTCTGTTTAACTAACTTCCTCATTTTTGTGTAGTTCCCCTTTCTGAAATTAAATGCTACCATGGTGGGCTGCTTTGGTGTGTCCCCTCCTCCCTCATAGGGATGTTAAATTTTACTATGTTATGGTCACTATTGCCAAGCGGTTCAGCTAGATTCACCTCTTGGACAAGATCCTGCGCTTCACTTAGGACTAAATCAAGAATTGCCCCTCTTCTTGTGGGTTCCAGGACTAGCTGATCCAAGAAGTCATTCAAGGTATCCAGAAACTATTTCTACATCTCGCCATGAAGGGAATATACCTAATCAATATGGATATTGATTTAGCAAAGCTTTTCATACAGTCTCTCACAGTATTCTTATCAGCAAATTAAAGAAGCATGGGTTGGATGAATGGACTATAAAATGGATAGACAGCTGGCTAGATCATCAGGTAATGATCAATGGCTCAGTGTCTAGCTGGCAGCCGGTCACAAGCGGAGTGCCCCAGGGTTTGGTTTTGTTCAACATCTTCATTAATGATCTGGAAGATGGGGTAGATTGCACCCTCAGCAAGTTTGCAGATGACACTAAGCTAGGGGGAGTGGTAGATACCCTGGAAGGTAGGGATACAGAGTGACCTAGCCAAATTGGAGGATTGGGCCAAAAGAAATCTGATGAGGTTCAACAAGGACAAGAGCAGAGTCCTGCACTTAGGACGGAAGAATCCCATGCACAGCTACAGACTGGGGACCAACAGGCTAGGCAGCAGTTCTGTAGAAAAGGACCTGGGGGTTAAAATGGATAAGAAGCTGATATGAGTCAGCAGCGTGCCCTGGTTGCCAAGAAGGCTAATAGCATATTGGGCTGCATTAGTAGGAGCATTGCCAGCAGATCGAGGGAAGTGATTATTCCCCCCTATTCGGCATTGGTGAGGCCACATTTGGAGTACTGTGTCCAGTTTTGGGCACCTCACTACAAAAAGGATGTGGACGAGTTGGAGAGAGTCCAGCAGAGGGCAACAAAAATGATTAGGGGGCTGGAGCACAAGACTTATGAGGAGAGACTGAGGGAACTAGGTTTGTGTAGTCTGCAAAAGAGAAGAATGAGGGGGGATTTGATAGCAGCCTTTAACTATCTGAAAGGGGGTTCCAGGGAGGATGGAGCTAGGCTTTTCTCAATGGTAGTAGATGACAGAACAAGGAGCAATGGTCTCAAGTTGCAGTGGGGGAGGTTTAGATTGGATATTAGGAAAAAGATTTTCACTAGAGGGTGATAAAGCACTGGAATGGATTACTTTGGAAGGTGGTGGAATCTCCATCTTTAGAGATTTTTAAGCTGCGACTTGACAAAGCCCTGGCTGGGATGATTTAGCTGAGGTTAGTCCTGCTTTGAGCAGGGGGTTGGACTAGATGACCTCCTGAGGTCCCTAATCCCTCTAATCTTCTATGATTCTATGAATTGAAATGCCTCATTACCGATTTTTTAAATTTTTTATAGCCTCTCTAATTTCCCTGAGCTTTTCACAGTCACTATCACCTACTGCTAAATTCTTATTATTCAAACACAGAATTACTATCCATAGAGATTCTATGATACAGTTTGGGTCGTTTAAGATTTTTACTACATTTGACTCTATGCTTTCTGTCACATATAGTGCCACTCCCCCACCAGTACGATCTATTTTGTCCTTCAGATATACTGTATACCCTGTTATTACTGTGTCCCATTGATTATCCTCATTCCACCAAGTTTCTGTGATGCCTATTATGTCAATATCCTCATTTAATACAAGGCAATCAAGTTCACCCATCTTAATAGTTAGACTTCTAGCATTTGTATATATGCATTTTTTTAAAAATTGTCACTTTTTAGCTGTCTGCCATTATGTGATATAATTGAATGGGATTCCTATTCATTTGACTGTTTCTCATCAGATCCTACCTATATTTTATTCTCTTCCATCTTCTCCTCCTTACTAGGATATAGAAATTTTACATTAATAGATCCTCCCCTAAGGAATGTCTCTGTCCAAACCACATGCTCCTCTTACCTGTCAACTTTCTCCCAGCTCTGAGTTTAAAAACTGCTATATGACCTTTTTAATTTTATGCCAGCAATCCGGTTTCATTTTGGTTTAGGTGGAGCCCATCCTTCCTGTATAGGCTCCCCTTTTCCCAAAAGGCTCTCCAGTTCCTGTGTCAGCATGCCCAGGGATGTTACCTTGCTTCCTGGATATGGTTTGATGGTAGTTTTACCAGAGGAAACATGCATGGGAACTCCGTGTTAAAATATTGCTAAAATAAGTTTTGATTGTATGCTTTTGGGGACCCTGTGCATTTGAAGAGTATCTAGCTCAACAGAGCCCGAGCTTGGCTGGGACATTTATGTATTACCACTCTGCTAAAAGTAATAATGCTAAGCCAGCAGGAACAGGGCAGGCTCTGGAGGAAAAACACTAAGAAAGAAAATACTTATTCTTTATGTATTTTATTTTCCTTTAGACCATCTTTTTCTACACTGCCACTTTCCAAGTTGTGGATCAAAGCTATCAGATATGTTTCATAATCCAGGTTACTCAAATTAACCAGTACAAATGGACTGTGAGACACAAGCAGAGTAGATTTTAAGTGCAGCTGTAGTCACAGTAATTATAGATTGATTTTAACAAAAATGATCAGCATGGGACTCTCATCTCTTCAAAAATAAGCAGGGGAGCTGGGGGGCGGAAACCAGGAATCAAGAGTACTTACCAGCTAGCACAGAGAACAACAGCAGCAAGAAGAAGCAAAGTGCCCACTTCAGGGCTGCAGTACTTCGCTTTTGTCTTAAAAAGCTAGCTCCACAAAGATGGTGGAGTGAAGAAGTACAAGTGCCCATGTAATCACAAAGGAAATGGCTGTGTTACGTATAAGTACATACTAAAACCATAACTAATAAGGCTTGGGGTCTCATCTCTGTTACACTACTATAAATCTAAAGTAACCTCGTTGACTTCAATATGCTAAGTCACTTAATTAATTATTTTGTCACAACACAATGGATCACAATATTTTGTATGAAACACTTGTTCTTACTGGAATGTTACATGAGACAGGCCAGTAGAAAGTAAATGAAAGTCAGTACACCTACTGTAATGTGTAAATGTTTGCAGAACTGGGATCTTACTGATCAAGTAACCTTTTTGACAAAGAGTAATTCGGGTAACAGCTTTCAAGTAATTTGGTTGAGCAATGTGGATATATCATTCTGGGGCTACATTAGTTATGGGATTATCCTAATTTTTTGCATAAACAATATTATTTTGATAGAAGCTTTTCTTGAGCTTCTGGGAGGGTGAAATATGAAGTCATTCTTACCAATAAAAAAAATATTGACTTCATTGTTGGAGTGTTCAACAAGTTGACTATTTTACATAGGTTTATGGTTTAGACTGTTACATCAGCAACATCTATAATGTAGTGGGTGGAGAAATTTTTTCATTTTGCTAATGAGGCCTGCATGTTAAGGAGCTTACCTTACCCCTTTTCAGTTTCTCATCAGGTAATGAGGAAAGGAAATATAGAGGGTTTGGATTTTAATTAGTTTTTATTATTTCCACAAAGGCAAGAAATAGGACCAGGGATCTCTTTGGACTTGTCCATGTGGTGTATTAGTTCACATCAGAGAAGTATAAATTTTAGCAAGAACCACCATGTCATGCACCAACTGGCCTGTGTTGACCAGGTCCTGTGCACATTAATGAAGTCCAGTTTTGAACCATACTATATTAAATGCATAGTAGTGAACTTCTAGGAAGCACCACTGTTGGCCTGCACCAGAAGGGAGTAAGTTCTAGCATGCACTGGAGTACGACACACTAACTGGCCTGCATGGCCCCTGCTGGCGAACACTAGAAGTTCACTAGTGTATGTTAATGAAGTACTATTGAAACTGGACAACATTAACACAGAGTAGGGAGCTTTTAGGGCATGCTAGCAGGGTCTACATGGGTCAGTTAGAATGTGACACTTTAGTGAATACTAGAACCTACTCCCCCCTGGTGCAGGCCAATGGTGATGCTTCCCAGGGGTACCCAGAGTTTAGGAACCTCACTGTCACCTCCCATTAGTCTGAGGAAGTCTTGTCTGTGCCTGCTGAAGATCAGCTTCCTGAAACCACCAGCCTGTGGCAAAATCAGGACTTTCTTCCAGATGTCCACAGGCTTCACTCTCATTGTACAGGTTAGCGATAGGCACACACCGGCCCCCATGTCCTTTGAGTGTCCTTCTGAAGTACTCAGCTCCTGTTCCACTGAACACTCACAGAACTCTCAGATTCACTACTTCCAAAGGGATAGTACGGACCAGGATCATATATCTATAGCTATATCACCCCTCCCTCCCCCACAATAAAAATAAGAATAAGTTTGTCATCAAGAAACAGAGATTCAAGAGATAAAAATATAAGGTACTGGAAACAAATGGTTACAGAAACAAAAATACACTTTCTAAAGTCCAATCCTAACTATCAAGCCATTCCCCTATCTCCTACAAAATAGCTTATCCCAAGTCATTTTCCCAGTGTTTTCAGACAGTTTGACTGAGATCCTATTGTCACAGTTCAAGGCAACTGCACCTATAGGTCACCTCAGCGGTCCAGCCAGAGCATCTACTCTGATTCACCCAGTTCCATCCTTCTTGGGTGAAGACCTGTCTCTCTCTCCCTGCTGACCAGGCTATCCCCAGACTGAACAGTATCCTGCCTTCACTATGTTGTTCCCAGAATAAAACAGACTGCCTAAGCAGATCTCAGAAACTAACATCTTAACTGTGGGCAGTTAATGTTGCTTCACAACTCTTTTAAGCAAGCATATTTTATTCTTAAGGTAAAAGCACTACAGAGAAAATATGTTAAAGACAAAAGAACCTACATGCACACGAATAACTTTACCAGAGAACAGTCCCTCCAGCATGGACTCTGGCAGGAGCAGCCTTTCAAAACCCCACCAAGGGGTTTCCCCGACGTTTCCAATTCTTTTCACACTCTGTTCAGAATGAGAACAACCCTTGATTCTGGCTCACTCTTTGTGACTGAGCTCACTCACCACTAGGCATCTTCTCACGACAGGCATGGTGTCACCGTTTTCTCACTGGGCTAGTGTCCACTGCCAACAGCCCTTTTGTCAGGTCACGATCTCAAGTCCACCCGCTTCCAGACTCACAGTTGTCCAAACGAAGAGTCCAAAAATGTTTCAACAGAAGAAAATGCTTCCACCCTCCCTGGGGCTCTGCCCCAACCTGTC
Organism: Emydura macquarii macquarii; assembly: GCF_026122565.2. Classification (NCBI taxonomy): domain Eukaryota; kingdom Metazoa; phylum Chordata; order Testudines; family Chelidae; genus Emydura; species Emydura macquarii. The sequence continues at coordinate 2,053,465 of NW_027132962.1, forward strand.
TCTGGCTTAGACTGCAGCCCCTTGCTAGTCTCTATAACTCTTGTAAAGGGCTTGTACAACCCCTTCCCTGAGGCCAGTAGGGGGGACCCAGTCCCACCATTGACTCTGGGTTCTAGCCCATGCCCTGTACTGTACTGTACAACTAGGTCTGCTCCCTTACTTGTATTTCAGTTTTCCCTAAGCCACTTCCTACCTAACCTCTTAAGTTCTCCTGTGGGGCTCTCAGACTTTTCCCTAGGTAGCAAAGATCTCTCCCAGGCCTCCAGGCCTGGGGATCTTTCCTTCCTGACTAAGCAGGGTCTTCTATAGGCCTCCCTACCTGCCTTGACAGCTTTCCTTCCTCCTCCGAGTTTTCTACCTAGCTCTTGTTCCAGCTCTTTTCCCAGCTGGGCTTTATCACCACTTAAGCTTGGCGCTTTCTGGGGAATTGCCTGGTTCCCTTAGGTGGGCTAATTCTGTAATCAGGTTGGTTTAGGCCTAGACGCACTACTGAAATTAGACAAGGAGCCTGGGGAGGAAAATTGGGACTGGAGACCAGGAGTGTGGAGACAGACAGACATTAGATGAGAAGACAGGATGAGGGATCTGGACCTGGCTGGGCCAGGAAACTGTGACTGTAAGTGGGGGATGGGGGTACAGAAGGGTAAGACTAAGACTTGCTGGGCCAGGAGACTGGAACTGGAATGAGAAGACTGAAGATGGAAAGCCGATGGGGAAAGGAGCTGGGGAAAAGGATGGTACTGAGATTAGAAGGGGAGTCCAGTGAGGGAGATTAGATTGGATGCCAATGTGGAGAGGGGAGAGAGACTGGGTGAGGAACAAGGAGGAGACTTGTTGGGCAAGGAAGAGGTAACTAGGCAGTGCTATGAGACTGCAGCTGGAATGAGAAGCCTAAAGAGTGGAGACTGGGAGTAAAACAAGAAGCCAAGGATTGGAAATGGACATGTTTTGAACAAAATCTGGTTGAAAGGGACTGTAACAGCACAGGCTCCCCTCCTGTCCTGTCCTGTCCAGCAATCCCACACACAGAGCCTTTGTCAGCACTTCTGTGAGTTTTATTTATGCAATTTCCCCTGAACCACCATCACAATCCCATGCAGTACCTCTAACTACAATTTTCCATAATCCTCAGCTCTTTCCCCTAGATATCCTGCTTCCCAGGGACTCTACTAGCCTTCCCCCACACTTCCTTCCAGTGCTTTTTAACTACTATCTCAGTTAATGGGATAATTATCCCCTTGGTTCATCAGCCCCCAGTCTGATCAGGTAATCAAGTACTCCAGTCCTCCACCAGGCCTTCTCTGGAAGAGCTCATTAATACTTAAATGGTTAGTGGTTTGGTCAGCTAGTGGCTCTCAGCATTTTGTCAGAGGGATAGGGTGGAAGGAATCAAGCTTGGGAGGAAGGGCAGAAGAGTCTGCCCACTAGAAATTGTTCCTATCCAAAATGTAAGATTCCTGAGTCTCACCATGTCCTTATTGTCAGCAAATATCTGCAAAAGCCACTGGCAAAGTATGAGTCTCATCCCCCTCCAGACATGATCCACAAAGAAGATAACATCCTACTATGGCTATCAGTTACTTTGTTAGCTCAAGTGATAGAGGTTTGAGAAATAGATCTAAAGAATTCAGTCCTGTTGATGACCCATGTAGGTCAATATTAATACTACATGGTAGGATTTCTGTTTCTTGAATTTGCTTCTTTTAAAAAACAAGGTATATGCACATTAATAATGTTCTTTTTAAGTTGCAAAGTGAAGCACTGAAAAGATAGGAAATGTCAGAATTAATGTTGCTTGTGCATCCTTAGATCAGCCCCTTTGTACATATGAATTATGATATAGTTTTTAATTATGTGATCACATACTCTCCCCCTCACCCCCACAGGATCCCTGCCTCATTCAGTGCACATGATATTCATGTGGAAGATGGTGACTCCTAGTAAGTTAGCATGTGTGTAGATGGTTTATTGCTTTGATATGTTTTCTCTGAAATGCTTCTGTCCTAAATAAATGTATTGTGTTTGGTAGAAGCTGGCTGGTCACTGGTTGTGATGATTTGGGGAATCCAATTTTTACAATTTATGAATTTTTGTGAAAGAATGAACTCTATGTAGGTACCTTTACCAGACTGCAGTTTCCATTTTGAATTTGCAGCACTTTGCCTTCTCTATTGTCTGCTCGTCTCCATGTTGGACTGGAATTCTAACATGGGTAGCAATGGGCTAACAAAAGAAGGTATTGAATTAAGGAGGAGACCTCATAGGAGACAAAGGTCTAATTTAAGCTGGAACTGTGACAATTGCCTTCCCCTTCTTTTTGGTAACTTTATATTTAGTTAGGTTGTGAGAAAAAAATCACAAGAAGAACAAGTTTGTGTATAAAACTGGAAGAGTTTTGAATAATACATTGTCATTGGCTTAACAAATATTTCATTTAAAGGTATGGCAAATGAAACTGAGTCTGTGACTGAGCATCATGAATATTGAGTTTGGCAGGAACAATGAACAAAAACTACAGAAAAGAAAACAAATAGAGAGTAAGGACCAGATCCATAAAGGCATTTAGATTCTTAGCTTCCATTGAAATCCTAATGAGCCAGATGTTGTCCTACGTCACATTATCATTAACCTGTTATCTAGGAAAGCTTATGTATCTGTGATTGGGTGGGTGTGCACATATAATCATGAACTGCCTTTAACCTGCAGTGTATCATAAGAAGTCAAAGTAAACTGAGTATGAGAGATGGAACCATACACTTTCTCTAGGCTTTAAGGATTTGTATATATGGCTCAGTGGAAAATCTAGATAGTCTGATTTTCTGGCTCTGATTCTTTTCAGGGTAATCTAAAAATGGTTGCCAAACTATAAAGTAGTGCTGAAAGTTTACTTGTGTAAGTAAAAGTTAGTATTTCTGTAATCACTATGTTCGAAATTTTTTGGAACTAGTTGCACAGTCTGGTTTCTAAATTTCAAATTAGAAGCCATTACCATTTTGTCTCCCACTAGCAAAAATTGGGTTGACTTCAGGCTATGATTGGGAGATATCACGAGAAGGCTGTTTCAAAAATATCATACCTAAAGAATATAAATACTCCTGTAATGGTCCTTAAAATCCACAGTTCCTCAGTGAACGTGTACAAGGGTTAGGGAATTTTACAAGCGTAAGATGTTCTGGATGAAGTCCACGTATGTCAAAACCTGACCTTTATCAAATTAAATTGAGATAGTAAGGGGGAGAAAAGGTCTATTTCAACAATGTTGAAGAATCTGTATTGTGTTAGGTTCATGGTTATTTATGCAAGTTGATAATTATGAAATGCAAAGGGAGCAGGCTGTTCTTTCTTAAAATTGCATTTTCTTTACTGTTTGTTTATATTTGCACTATTTACATTTTCTCTATGTAAATATAATTTTCCAACTTCATTGCTAGTCTTCATCATCTGTTTGAATGGCAAATATAAGTGTTGTGCTCTTTAATATCATACAAAGCCCCAAACTCCAAAGGTAGTGTTGGGATTCCCTCCAAGTCCTTGGCTCATCCAAAAACCTTGTCCAGTTCTGGAAGAACTCTTCATCCTGTCCTCTGGGATCCAAAAAAATGCAGTTTGACTCCAGCTCATCACTCAGATTACTTACTTTATTAGACATGTGCCAGCTCTTTGCCCCCATTGGCTAGGCCCAGACGCAGGGGTGGGGGTGGGTTATACCACATTCCATTTCATGTCACACAGCAAGCAGTTTATATACATTTTCCCTAGCTACCACCATCATACTTCTTGCATATAAAGACCAATCCCTTTGCAGATTGTGTAAGGAAAGCTTATCAGTTCAGGATGTTTCTGCTTACTTTGTTTAGTAAACATACTCACAATAGTTAGTTTCTGCCTTCCTTATTTACTCTAAACATATTCACAATAGTTAGTTGTTTCAGCCATTAGTTGTTCAGGAGTTACTTGTTCAGGCATGACTTGTCTTAAGTTGGGGATCTGCCCCTATGAGCTAAGTCAGCTCTATGGATAGTTTCCCCTTCTCTTATTGAACATGAACATATTTTAATCAGAATATGAAGTTGCATGGGAGCCAGGATTCATTCACTTATTCTACTAGCTTTCCAAACAACCATGGATACCAAAAACTATAATATGCATTTAGTGTTCCAATATTAGTGGTGCCACTGGATAAAATCATTAAGGTATACATGTGCAACAAAGACATTTGAAATCAGTGGGGCTCTCTGTAGGTGGATCTTACTGCAAGATTTAGGGCCTATTTCTGTTCAGCTGTTCTGAGTTCTACTGAGCAACACAAGTCAGGTTATTTTTCAAGCTGGAAAAGGTCAGAAGGGGGACCATAATGATCATCTAGTGAGTCTGACCTTCTGCACATTGCAGGTCACAGAACCACATCCACCCACTCTTGTAATAGACCTCTGGCTGAGTTACAGAGAATCCACCATTTACACTAGTTTAAACCTGCAAGTGACCTGTGCCCCAGGCTGCAGAGGCAGGTGAAAACTTCCCAGAGTCTCTGCCAATGTGACCTGGGGGAAAATTCCTTCCTGATCCCAAATATGGTGATCAGTTAGACACTGAACATGTGGGCAAGACCCACTAGTCAGACTCCTGGGAAAGAATTCTGTATAATAACTCAGAGCCCTCCTCATCTAGTGTCCCATTACTAGTCTCTTTGCTTTGCTTTTTGTCTCATCACCCAGGAACAGCAGAATGGATTTTCCTCACACTTTTCAAATTCACTTCTGGGGTTGAAAGCACCCGCAAAAATAAAAAAAAGGGTAGCTATTAGCAAGAAAACAAAGTTATAATTGAACTATCTTAGCAATAGTATTTAAAGCAATTAATGTTATAATTTGGGATTCATACAAAGGGGGAGTACATGGAGGGTGCTTGTACTTGAACCACAGGATAAGTTCCTGGAAGAACAACTATAACGGAAGTAAGGCTCATTCTGGTTTACATCAGAATGAATGATGTACAATAATCAAAGATGAAGTGAGAAGAAAACCAATAAAAAAAGTCATGGCTAATACTGAGCCATTATTCACAGCGGTAAGGGACATGGCTACACTTCAAATGGGGCAGTTTTTTGAGGAAAAAGCAGGGTATAACTCAGCAAGCATTTTGAGCCTGCATTTCTTTCAACAATTATCAGTATCCTTTCTATCACAAATTACTGGGCAAGGTTCTATGGTCTGTGTTATGCAGGAGGTCAGAATAGATTAGGGGTTCTCAAACTGGGGGTTGTGACCCGGTCATGCTGGCTGGATTGGGGGGGAGCATTTATGATATTGCTTGCCATCAATATGTCAAAATCATATTAATTCATGTGAGATATGCCATGTCAGCTACTGTTAGAAAGGCTATAATATGTTAAGTAAGATGATAATGTTTATGTCCATGTGTTATATGTGTAATGGAAGTTATGGACATAGTTGATATATCTGTATTTCAAATTGTGCTGTCTGAGACACACCCTAGACAGGGTGGGGGCAGAACAATAGCCTGCTTAATGGCCCATTGAGACATCCACAGATGCAAGGGGCCCAGGAGGAAAAGCCAGAGGTATACCTGATTAGTCACCAGGACTTGCTCATGTGACTCTGAACTCCATTTTGGTTCCTGTAAAATTCCACAAACAGCATGGCAGGGACCAGAAGGTATATAAGGCAGAGGCCTGGGAATCCATTTGTTCTTCAGTCGGAATTCAGCTTTAGCTACCAGCCTACGTCTAGATCAGCTCATCTACAACTGAACTGAAGCTGTGAAACAAAGGACTGAGGCCCATCCAAGTACTGGATGTACACCAGAGGGACTACACAAGCCTGCAAACTCCACAATTCTTCTAGAAACCTGATGTATATGGACTTTCAAATCATTTGTATGTATCTAATTGCTTAATCCTTTAACATTTCTCTTATTGTTTGTTCCTTTCTTTTTATAATAAACCTTTAGTTTTAGTTACTAAAGGATTGGCTGGCAGCATGATAATTTGGGTAAGATCCAAACTTATATTGATCTGGTACTGTGGCTGACCCTTTGGGGTCAGAGGGAACCTTTTTAGTAAAGAGCATTGAGTTTAAACAACTGGTCTCTTTACTGGACCTAGTGGCTGATTGGGAGCCAGAGACTGAAATGCAGTAAAGGGGTCTGTGTGTATTTGTACTTTGGGTGGGAAATCAGAAGCACTGTTTGTGGCTGGTTGGGAAGCCAGACTTCAGTGTCACTCACCAGCGCTGGGAGAATTTGCTCTCCTTTTACAGCCTGCCCTGACCTTGGTATTTTCAGGTGGCTGCCCTAGGCACGGAAGGGTCACAGACCCCTCAGGTTATTATGGGGGGGCGGAAGGGTAGCAAGCTGTCAGGCCCCGCACATGCCGGTAAGGGTGGCATGGCATGAAGGGAGTCATCACATCCTGAAATATTTTCAAAGGAGGTCCCAGCAAAAAAAGTTTGAGAACCTCTGGCATGGATGGTCTCTTTTGGCCTTAAAATCTGAGATCAATAGTAATTTCTCTCTCAAACAAAAGTCACGATCTTACCTTTCTGCTTATTATACTGTCTCTAAATGGGACATTGATAACAGAATTGTCATCTAAAGGAGAATTGAACCAAAACAGAGTTAAAAAAACAAAACAAAAAGCCCCTCCGATGATGCAGTTTCTTGCAGAGAAGTGGAAGGGTAGTGGATGGATGGCTTAAAGTGGCACTGCCAACTTGAAATCTAATCCATTGTAACAAAGAGTTTAAAAAGGAGGGCTCCCCTTTATATTCCATGATTCATCTCTTGCTGAAGAACTGTGCCCAGAATCAGCTTCCTATTAATATAGTTGTTCCTTAACCCTCCTTTTTGCAAAGAAAGGTTTAAAAGCCTAAACTGTGTGTAATTGATACAAGGATGCTGGATGACCGTGTGAAACAATGTGAACTCTCCCGCTCATGTCAATGGAGTATTAAACCTAAATGCAGGAGATGACAATCTGCAGCATGGTGAAAACTGAAAATATGGGACAAGCGTACTATCAGCGGAATGTCCTATTATCATAAACAGTGCACAGGACACTAATGGAATAAAACCCTTAATTTGCAATTGAATACAAACAAGAATAATGCAATCGTTAATCTGATACAGCTGCAGGATTCTCACTAATGTGTCTCAGAATCCAGGGACCTTGAGCCAGAATGTAGGGCAGGGTTGCTGTAGTGTACAAAGTGTATGTGGAAGAGAGGCCTGGGGGACTGGTTAAAAGTCGTTTGGGGTATCACATCCAGCTTTACAAAAAATGGCTACTGCAAAGCCTATCTTTTCGAATAGGCATTTAGGAGGATTGAGGGGACAAGGGAATGGAGCTTTCTAGGAACCGAAGGGTGGGAGGAAACATGGTACTGCAATTATTTTGTTGTTGTTTATTTTGTGTGGGTGGGGCTGGATACTGTTTATTACTATTGACTGTATTTTTAAATAACAGCAGCACATAAAACATAAATTAGGCAGCTGATGTCTGTCAAGATACATAAATATTCACATTTTCCTAGTCTTTGAAATGTTTTTCCTCTCCCCTCCTGTTGTGAAAAACCACACGAAGAGGAACCAGTGAAACTTTGATTACAGAAACATTTTTCTTGATTTCTTTTAATCTTTCAATTCTAGTAATCTTAGGTATTGCTAGTAATAGGGACAGTAGAAAAAGGGCTCTTTCTTGTAAATTGACAGACTCCTTTTTATTGGCTATGAATGGACGCAATTAACTGTTGCTGATCTATAACTAAAGACAGATGATCTTCCAAGTGTTTGCAACCCTCAGACATCATCTTGTTCTTCATATCCTCTGAACAAGGCCTTTAAGTTTTAAAAGAAATAATTAGTGAATGCTTTATTGCTCTTCAGTGCATTTTGTTGGTGGTAATCTTGTATCATCTAGTAGTGAATCATGTGGTTTAAAACGAGTTTCACTCATTTGCTGCTTCTGGTTCTCCTCAGAATACACAACGGTATGCTTTGTCAAGCAATTTTGTACACGTAATCACAAAATTGCCTATGTCTCTAATCAGTAAGGCTCCCCCCCTGACATTCTGCAGATAAACATAGAGTATTAACAACGGCCTAGATTGACAAGGTGGGTGAGGTCATAGCTTTTATTGGACCAACTTCTGGTGGTGAGTGAGGGAGACAAACTTTTGAGCTCTTCCTCGGCTCTAGGAAAGGTACTCAGAGTGCCACAACTACATATAAGGTCCTTTAGAGAACATGTGCAAAATACTTATGCTAAATTATCTGTGCAACCTTGTGTTTAGCAGTGACACTCTGAATACCTTTCCCAGACCTGAGGAAGGGCTCTGTGTAGCTTGAAAGTTTGTCCAATAAAAAATATGACATCACCTACTTCGTCTCTCTAATATCCTGGGACCAACACAGGAGATTGTTTCCCGTAATGTATAGGGCAAGCCACTGTCTTGCCCAAAGGTTGTGCCATGCTTTTCTAAGTCCGATGTGGGTGGGTTTGCGGTTAGCCATTTCAAAACTAAAACAACAGGTGTATTATACTTTCTATCCAAGGTTCTCATAATCTTTATAACTTTATTCAAAAGCAGGTGAAGCAGCGGTCCTTTTCCCAAAGTGTTTCTTGCACAAACATTTCATTAGTTTTCTATGTTCTACACCGTCATCCAGTTCATTTCTATGTGCAATATAAGGGGCTAGATTTAACTTATTAAATGCTAAGTAGCTTGGACTCTGTGTACCAGAGTGGCTGCCTCTCTTTCTGATCCTACTGCATTGAGCAAATGGTGCCTTATGCCATCCCTACACTATATCAACACAGTTACGGCGCTACAGATGTGCTGCTGTAGCAACACAGAGTAGCTGCTTCCTACATGAATGGGTTTTTTCCATTGATGTAGGTAATCCACATCTCCGAGAGGTGGGAGCTAGGTTGATGGGTGAACTCTTGTTGATCTTGCTGTGTCTGCAGAGGGAATATGGGGCGGGGGAGGGGAGGGTGTTAGGTTGACTTAACTATGGTGTTCAGGGTGCAAAATTTTTCACAGCTCTGAACAATGTAGCTAGGTTGATTTAATTTTTAAGTTTAGACTAGGCCTCTGTTTAAATGGAAAAGAGGGAGTGGGTGGAGAAGGGAATGTTCCAGATTCATAGGTTATAAGGCCAGAAGGGGTCACTGTGGTTATCGAGTCTGACTTCCTGTATAACATAGGCCATAGAACTTCCCCAAAATAACTCCTAGAACATGTTTAAAAAAAAAAAAAAATCCAATCTTGATTTAAAAATGGTCAGTGACCGAATATCCCTCACAACCCTTGGTAAATTATTCCAATGGTTCACTATTAAAAAAATGTATGCCTTATTTTCAGTCTGAATTTGTCTAGCTTTAACTTCCAGTCATTGGATCATTTTATACCTTTCTCTGCTACATTGAAGAGCCCATTATTAAATATTTGTTCCCCATGTAGTTACTTAGAGACTGTATTCAAGTTCCCCTAAACTTCTCTTTCTTAAGCTAAATAGATTGAGCTCCAAGTCTCAATATAAAGCATATTTTCTAATCCTTTAATGATGCTCTTGGGTCTTCTCTGAACCCTCTTGAATTTATCAGTCTCCTTCTTGAATGGTGGGTACCAGAATTGGAAACAGTATTCTAGCAGTGGTTGCACCAGTACCAAATACAGGAGTAAAATGCCTCTCTACTCCTACTTGAGATTCCTGTTAATGCATCCAAAGATCACATTAGCTCTTTTGGCCACAGCATCACTAGGACCGCATGTTCAGCTGATTATCCGCCATGACCCACAAATCTTTTTCAGAGTCACTGCTTCCCAGATTAGAATCTCCCATCTTGTCAGCGTAGCCTACATTCTTTGTTCCCAGATGCATAAGCTTACATTTGGCTGTATTAAAACACATTGTTTGCTTTGTATCCAGTTTACCAAGCTATCTAGATCATTCTGAATCAGTGACCAGTCCTGTCAATATTTATCACTCCCATAATTTTTGTGTCATTTGCAAACTGTATTAGTGATGTTTTTATGTTGTCTTCTAGGTCCTTGATAAAGACATTAAATAGCATAGGATCAAGACCCTCACAGGAAACACATCCATTGGATGAATATTCCCCGTTTTTAATCCATTTAATGTGTGACATTAATTTTATATTATTCTAGTTTTTTAATAAATGCCATGCATTGCCAACTCAAATGCCTTAGAGAAGTCTAAGCATACTATATCAGCACCATTACCTTTATCAACCAAATTTATAACTTCATAAAAAAAAATCAAGTTAGTTTGACAGGATCTGTTTTCTATAAACTCAGGTTGATTTGCATTAACCTACTTTAGTTCTTTATTAATCAAATCCCATATCAGCTGCTCCATTATCTCACCTGGGATCGATGTCAGGCTGACTGGCCTATAATTGCCTTGGTCATCCTGTTTAACCTTTTTAAAAATTGGCACGCTGGTTTTCTTTCAGTCTTCTAGAACTTGCCCAGTGCTCCAAAACTAATTGAAAATCCACATTAACAGTCCAGTGAGCTCCTCAGCCAGCTCTTTTAAAACTCTAGGATGTAAATTAGCCAACCCTGGCAACTTCAAAATGTCTAACTTTAGTAGCTTCTATTTAACACTCTCCAGAAATACTGGTGTAATGGAGTGTTATCACCATATGCTGAGATTCCATCTTCTGGGGTTTTTTCCCCATCAGAGTCAGAACAAATATTTATTTAACACTTCTGACTTTTCTATTGATAATTCTACCATTTCCATTTCTAGTAATGGACCAACATCAGTCAGGTTTCTTTTTGTTCCTATTATATTTTAAAAACTCCTTCTTTAACTCTGTTGGTCACAGATTTCTCTTTGTGTCACTTGGCTTTCTTTATCAATTTTTACCAATTCCTAACTTCTGATTTATATTTATTACCATCAACTTCACTTTTCTTCCATTTGTTATATATATTTTTAACAGCTGCCTTCACTTCCCCTCTAAACAAGGTTCTTTTGGTAACTGACACAGCTGCCTTCTTCAATTGTGGCTTTTGGGGCACCTACTAAGGTGTTCTTAAATGATTCCCAATTAGTATGAACACTTTTCTGATTAAATTATTCCTCCCACCTGATTTGACTCAATTGTTTTCAGCTGTGTGAATCTGACCCTATTAAAGCACCAAGAATATATATTACTGGTCTGGAGTTTATTCTTTTTGCACGTGATAAATGTGATCAAGTCATAATCACTTGTATCTAAGATACCACGAGCTTTCAGTTCTGTGATCAGTTCCTCTTTTTCTGTTACAATAAGGTCTAACACAGAATTTCCCCATTTTGGCTACACCACTTTTTTTATTAGGAAATTGTCATCAGTAATGTTTAAAATCCCATGTTTTAGCGCTATAAGCATGGGACCTCAAGCACGTCACTCATATTGAAGTCCCCCCATGATGACAGATTTTTTTTCTGTATAACTAAGTGTGTAAGAAGACAGTCATTCTGTTCCCTAATGTGATTTGGTGGACTGAAGTAGACACTAACAAGTACCCGCATCTTGTGCTTTATCTGGTGGGACGCTGATCCATAAGAATTCAGGAACATTTTATTCCAAGTTATTGACTCAGAGACAAGTAATGACATTTTTAACAGAGTGCCATCCGCTCCCACTCTCCTTTTGCCCACCCGATCCTTCCTAAATATAACTATTGATTTTAACATTCATTTTTAATTTTATTATATACATACAATTTTATTATATTACATAATATTGTTATTTATTAATATATTTTAAAATGTAACTATTGATTTTAAACACTCCAATTGTGCAAATCATCCCACCAGGTTTCAGTACTACCAATTAGATTGAATTTATGCTCATAAAGGAACAATTAAAATTCCTTTTGTTTTTTACCCATGCTCCAAACACTAGTGTATAGGCAATTCAAGAATTTCTCCTCTTCATGTCCTTCTGTTAATTCTGTTCTCAATTATATTTTTTCATTAGTTCAATACAGCCAAAATTTGTAAATATCTTTAAAATATCTGATGTACATTCAATTATTTAACAGAAGTAGTAGTAAAACAACCTCATGAACAATCTGAAAAGAAAGTACCACCATACACTAAAAAACTCAAATCAAACTTTGAAAAGAATACCACAAACAATATTTATTCAAAACAAAACAATATATTTCAGTCAATGACTTCACCCTCCCCCCCTTTGTCCTTTCCTAGGTCAGTCCCTATTGTCTTCTGGTCTCCTTTTTATTTTGGAGATGACCATTTTCTCTCAAATCCTATCCTTCAATTCTAAATGTTTATGAAACTTGACATAATTCCTTTGGATAGGAATACAAGAGAGTGCATGTATGGCCAGATAGGATAGATTTATGTTCTAAGCATGAATATAAATATCTAGAATCTCTGGGTGAATCTAGGTCCCACAGAAGCCAGTAAGAATTTTGCCATTGACTTCAGGGGGAGCCAAAATATCACCCTCTGAAACCACTGGATCAAATCCTGGCACAATTCAATAGCTACCAAAGACACATGCTCTAAAGGACAAAATAATACATACAACATGTGTCATGCAGTCTATTGTGTATGTGTCTTTCAGCTGTGATCTTAAAAATCAAGTCTTTTGTGGACAGAGATTTTATGACATTTTACAGCAGTGTTGGCCAGTCCTTGGCCAAAGTTTTCCCTTCCCCCCACACATGTACCGACAAGCTACCGCTCTCTTCCATGGAGATAGCTGCATTTCTGTGATGCTGAATGGGAGCCTTGTGAAAAATAAAGGGACTATAATAATAATAATGACTCTAAATTGCACTCCATGGATCAGGTAGTAGGAGATAAGCTGCACTAATGGAAAGAGAGAGGAACGACTGAGTGCTTATCTCTTGTACTACCAGTACTGGGAATGAGCAAGTCACTGTGTGAAACCAAAGTCTGAATGGTACCATGAATGATATGTAACATACAAGAAATCAATCTACTTACAAAAAGCTAGGTTTGTTTTGCAAATATTTTACGTGTGTGTGTCTAATTCTGTCAGGGTGTCTTCATGGTCTAAAAATAAATAGTTTCTCTTCACAATACTAACCTTTAAAATTAAAAAAGTAGAATAATTAAAACACAGCATAGTTAATCTGGAGCCAATAATCTAAGTCTGATCAATGACCGCAATTAAAATGGATGATGATTCAGATACAGTTGACTGAGAAACCAATGCAACAAAGATAGAGTGCAGTTAGAAATTAGCACTCAAATTATTGGATAGCTTGGTTTCTAGTGCCACCTGCTGAAACAAAACAATAGTTTTTTTATCCACACTTTTTTAATTTGATCTAATAAGAAACTTATAAGTATATTAAAAATATTTGGTTTTGATGAATTAAATAGCTAGCCCAAATAAAAATGGTTAATAAAGTTATACATGAATACAATGGAACCTCCCTATAATGAACTCAAACAGTGAATCTCTGCTTATATCAAAGTTGCGGCGGGGGGAGGGAACTGCTTTCAGCACAAGACATTTCCACTCTCAATATTGCCTTGAGGTTGATATCAACTATATAATTCTGCTGGGGTAAGAGGATGGGGGAGTTTGTTCACACAGAAGAGGAATCTCTTGAGTACTCTAAATGAACCTCCAGAGTGCCGAACGCTGAGCGTAGTATGTTCAGAACCTTTTCCTGAATGAGGTCTACTTGTTCTGCAGGACAATAGTCGTCCAAACTTGATCTGTAATGATTTAAAAAAAAAAATCAAATACCATAATGAGAAGTAGACTTTTCTAATATTTTGCACCCTGTATTGATCCTACCCAAGAACACCTATCCTTAAAGACTCAGGTACAGGAGGGGATGACCCCAGCACTAAGTGCCCTAAAAGGGGACAGACCACCCTGTTATACACAGGAAACACCACAGAACAGTGAAAATCCTGCAGCCTAGTAAAGGCTGACTTTTTAAAGCACATTTACTGCAGCAAACAGATTTTAAATTCATCTTTGAGTTTAGGATAAAAATAAGTATGTTCTTACCGAGCAATTGTCACAAGTGTGGGCTTTGGTATTTTTTTCAGGACATGCTTTACGGATTGAATGAGGCCCTCTATCTCCTGCTCAGTGCTAACGTGGTGAGGAAGTTCAGAATAATCACAGGTAAGACCAGCCTGATGGACCTAAACATAAATTAGACAAAGATTTCACTACTGCATAAAGGGGATGATAAAATTAACAAGAAATGATGCTATTCACAAAGCTGATTCATACAGCACAGTCCTTAAATTGTCTTGAAGGGTTGGTTTAGTAGCTACTGTACATCTTCAAAGTAACTATTTAACAGAACAACAGGAATTTATTTAAAAGCACTCACATTATTGTATTTACACTTTTAGATGTTACTAGTTTCATTGCCTGTTATAATGTACCTCCTTTTTCCCACTACAGCATTCAGAAAGCCCATCTGAGGTGAAAGCCAAGATGTTCCAAAAAAAAAAAAAAAAAAAAAGGGGGTGGGCGTGGGGGATTGCTTCAGTGTAGGTTCTGAAGTCCTTATCTATAGACCCAAATTAGTGGTCTGATTGTAACAGCAGAAGCTCGGTGCTCTGTACTCCTGACTATCAGGCCATTCTTTAAGGGCCTAACTTCAGTCAGCCATTTTTGAAAATTCTGGCTGAAGTACAAAGATTTTAAACCTCCTCCCACCCTCTAAACATTTAAGATTTCAAAAGGCAAAGCTGAAAAGAACCCCGGTCATCTCCTGCCCTTTTGAATATATACTTTTATAAGATGTCTACTTCCGGTTCCTACTACCAATGACTTACCATTTCATAGTCAAGGGTTTCCATCCGGTTTTTCAAACTATGTACAAGTGGAACCAGTGGCTTCATTCTGGGGTAAAAAGAAAATAAACAAGTTATAGTAACAACTAGAAGCAGACAAAACAGACAGAAATGTTAAGGAAATAACACCCTTGCTGACTTCATGTCCCAGGAACAAAGCACAGGGTCTCTGAAACTTCCCCTGCTTCTGTGAAAAAGGAAAAGTGCCAGCTCCATGGCACTGCTGTTTTCCCACCTCCCTCTGCCCCTGCATTTAGGCTTCATGGGGCTGTCTCTGGCACCACCTCCTTGAAGCTCCTCTAGATGTCCATAAATCCATGAAGTTACTTTTTCGCGGTTGTATTAACTCCATCAGAGTCTCATCTGCAGTTGCTACTGAGAAACCACAGGAGGACTTTGCTAACCTCATCACTGCAGGTGATGGGAATATTGGGGTTGGGATGCTGCCTATGGAAAATTTTGGCTTTTGTTAAAAGTTCTGGTTTAAGAGAAAAATTTGACAAAGAAGTTCCACAGTGCTTCATGGGAGCTGTAGTTCGGGTATGCTCCTGTTCTCTTCTATGGACTGGGCTTATGGAGTTGTCTACATCTCCCATGATGCATCGCTGACTTGCCTCTTGCTGAACCACCACTGTGCAAAATGGGAGATTGTAGTCTGGCTGTGGAACCCAGTTTGTAGAGGAGAAAGGGAGCATGAGACACCAGAACTACAACTCCCATGAGGCACTGTGGCAGCATTACTAATGGGAACAAAAAATTGGATGTTCAGTTTTCACCCTCTCCCCCACGCAAAAAAAAAATCAGACACACTTTTTGATCAGCCCTAGTCATCACAGTTCCTTTAGGAGTCACTCTGAAGAGATGAACAGGTGCCAGTGGAGCAGCATGGAGAGACAGGATGCCCTATGTAAGTGGATTCTCCCCCTTTATATATTTCCCCAGGACATGTAGGTTTGAGGGAGTTGGTCTTCCCATCACAGAGTCCTCAAGTACCTCCTCTAGGGGATAGTACGCAAGGATTATTGCAAGGTATACCTTGTGTGGTTTACCACCCTTCTATGCCTCTCCACAGCGTTCTCCATAGAAGGTTGAGATTTGGCCAAATATTTTACAATTACATTTTAGGTGGTGTCTTAATATGAAGCATCAGGCAGTTACAACCCTTCCTCTTGAGTATCAGTACTATTTAAAAATAAAGATTCAATTATTCTGTCTGCTGTTTTGCACCCATGGTAGTTCTTAGTATTGAATAGTTCTTTAAGTGCTCTCAGGCTGTCACCTGAGCACAGCCAAATTGTTCAAACACAAATATTCTTCCTTTCTAAGTTGCTTCTGTTAATGACGGAAATAGTAGTTTTAGTCATGAACTTTAATTAATGCAGGAGCGGACAGTTTTCCACAGCTGCAATTCGGAGTTTAATGAAGAAATGTTACAGATTCCATCTTACAAATTCAGGGTTTTGAAAGCTGTCTCTGTTTCCCCTGATTTGAAATGCAAACTGCACTGGTCTACATAAGGGGTCTACATAACTTTGGAACTAGGGCTACAATTCCTTTAAATAGGGTATTCCACCACAGGAGACAAAATACAAAGTCTTGATTCACAGAGATTCCAGCTGATCATTCCATGGTGGGTGAAATTTGCCTCTCATCCTACCCTGATGGAATGGAGGAGAGATTTATCCCTTAGCAGCTAGGGATCTTGGAAGATCCAAGAGAGGCCAGGGTCATCTGCAGAGAGATGCCTCTGCCCTGCTGCCCAGCTCTCTTATTGATTACTATCTTAGAAGTGGAGTTCACTCATGGGAACTCAGAAATAGTTAAGGCTGACTAGTTCATTCTTAACTTGTGTGTGTTGCCATTCAGGGTTGGTGGGAAAATATTGTAGAATGCAGCCATCCTTCTTGCCTGACTCTTCCACACCTACAGGATCCAGGAAAACTGAGTCAACCAAGGATACGCACTATCCCATTCTGAACCTCCTTTTTTGCTCCCTTTCAGTTCTGCGAGCTTTTTACATTCTACCTTTATAAATCAAATTACTGTGGAAAGCACCACTAGTATAAAGGAAGACACAGGAGCTTGTTGCAGGAATTCCTAGGTGAAATTCTACAGTCTGAGTTATGCAGTAGGTCAAACCAGATAATAATGGTCCTTTATGGCCTTAAAAATCTAAGCTTACACCACAACAAACCAAACTGAACATTTTCTTTTCCCTTGAAACTCAGCTGCACAGAAGCTAAGGATTTTCCAGGTTGTGTAGTTTTCAGGCTAGCTAAATGATCATCATATCTGTTTGGCTCACTCCAGAAGCCTGAATGTTCAAAAACATGCCTGTAGCTGTTGAATTACAACTGGCATTTCTCAGTCTTCTGCTGGTGGTGGCTGTCTCTTTTAGAAATGTAACAATATATGTGATGCTGACAGCATGGGAGGATAAAAGACCAGTCACAAGGGTCTGGAGGGTTTTTTTTTTTTTTGGGTCCCTACTTTGGATTTGACCAGGAATGATGCTTATTGGCCTAAGAGAAACCCTGCAGATGAGAGGGAGGAGGTGGAAGAAAGGTCTGACAGGGTGATATTAATTGTGTTTGGAGAAGTTAGCTAGCTCCTAGACAGAGTGAGGGGAAGTTTACTGTTCGGGTGGGTTTCTGGAGAATCAAAAGTAGTGTCCAGGAGTCAGAAGTTACAGGCAAAGGTATGCAGAGAAGGCTAATGCAGTAGTTTAGCAGGAGGCAAGAACAAGTCTATTCATTAGGTTTCCAAATTGCTACTATCACAAGTGACACAATTTTGTAGCAAGCTGGTCAGTACCACCTGGAGGCTCAGAAATAACAAATGTAATGAAACACACTTTACTGTTAAAAATATAATAGTTTTTTCATGCTGATTCGTATCCACAAACTACTAGCTGACCTAAAGAGAAGAGAGTTTTCTTTTAACCATTTAAATCCGTTACCTAGGATATGAGGCCCATCTTTGTAGAGTCTCTTCATCATCATTGTCACTTAAATCTGCAAAAGCTGCTTCCAGATCTTCTAACTGACGGACACGATTTTCAACACAGTCCAGCAAACCCTCCTTTGAATGAACACATATGTAGATGTGTTAGGAACAATACAAGCATCAGACCGTATTTCCTTGGATGAAGGACACAGTTCACTCTATGGGTCAAATCCTGAAGTAATTAGTCTGATGGGAGTGAGAGAACAGACATTTCTGGGCAGTTGGTTTGTGGAACATCTTCCAAAAGACCAGAATGACTCAGAGCTTACCACCTTTAGAGCAATGCAGAGTAAAACCCATCAGTGCCCACTAACAACAAAATATTTCATATCTCTACTTCAATGGAAAAGACTGGGAGAAATTAAAAGTATGTTAGATTAACTACCGGATTTGTTTGTAAAGTACTAAAATGCCTTGGTGATGAATGCAATATGAATACTTAGTGACCGATCTCAATAGTTTGCCTCAATTAAAAAAAAAGTAAGAACTTCAGGTCATGGTATTGGTTTTAAAAACAAAACTGGACACTTACTGAAAATCCAAAATTATTTTTATTTCAAAATGAGCTATGAATGTTGAAGATTTTTTCAACCAACTTCTGCCTGGATTTCATGAAAGAAGAAGGGATGAATTCTAAATGGTGATTAAAGCCCTCATCCTGCAAAAAGTTACTTTATGCATGGGAGAAATCCTACTGGAGTTAATGAGACTACAGGTGTGAGTAAACATGAAAGTATTTGCAGGATCCGGGCCTGAATAACTACATAACATAATACGTTTCACATCGTGAAAATGGAAGATGCCCAGTGCATTAAATATAGACAGGAAAATCACTAAAAAGGATATTTGACAATTTGACAAAGGATATGGCAATTCCCTCTGAGTGGGAACTGTTCAGATATCACATACCAACTGCTGCTTCCCTTGGAGAATATCAGCAACTTGACTAAATATGCTTAAATGGTAATATTGGATCTGATTCTGAGAAGTGCCACTGAAGTCAGCATAGAGCACAGGATTGTAAAAATGTAGTCAGATATTTTGAAAGCAGCACAGGGGCTCAAGATTAATGGAAGACGGATGCCTAAATCCCCTGCACTTCTTTGAAAAATATAAATGTTTTACAATCTAGTAGGTTAAAAATCTATATCTAAATGCACCTGACTATCAGAGACTGACACAATCTAGGAGGGTGACTATCCCAGAGATTCAAATATCTGCAAAGAGCCCAGATCTGTGCAGTTATGTCTCTGCTGGCTTCCCACATCCATCACATCTAAATTAAACTTCTCTTTACTAATTTTGAAGCTCTGCATGACTCTACCCTTGCCTTGTTCAGCACTGAACTCCATCCTCCCCCTCCATTCCGCCAAGGATGCTAGCTTTGTCCCACGCACTTGTCAGCTTCTTACACAAACATCTCCATAACATCTTCCTTAATGTCTCCGCTGGTCCTTGATCACAAGTTCCCTACCCACTCTACATTCAACTATCTCCTGAAAACCCACCCACTTCTGCCCTGATGCCTATGAGAAACTTGCTGACTGACAGGCACACGTAGGGAGTACAATAATATATTTTGTATCTACTCTGAGTCTGTCTTTAGGCTGTGAAAACCCGGAAGCAGGGATCATCTCACCTTTTCCCTTTGGAAAAGTGCCTACTATAACAGCCATCATCATGGTTGTCATGGGGGACTGCACTGAGAGCTAGGAACATGAATCTCTAAGGTGAGCTGAAATACAGTCGCTTAGCTGGCAGCTGGAACAGGCTGATATATACTGTGACTCAGGAACAGATGGAGAACTCATAACAGACACTGAAGAGTGGGCTACACTAGCGTGGTACAGGCGCTTCTGGGTATAAATAAATTGATGATAATAAACTGCACGCGGCTCAGGTATTTATCACATCCCTACTATAAGGAAGAAATAAACTGAGAAAAAGTAGCAAATGGAAACAAAAATACCATGCATGATTTGTTTGTGTTTCACGTCTGTAAATTAGCATTTGTTTATACACATTCAATTTTACACTCACACTAAATCTCTATGCATTAACAGAACTGCATAATAAATGTTTGTTCGGAAAGCTTTCCTAAGGCACTATAGATTAGCATTAAGCATGATACACGGCTTAACTGGAGACCTGTGCATTAAGCATCTTTCACAGCTCTCCCTCGTGTCTCTCTGCTTCTTGCCACAGCTCAGGATATTTGCGATACAAACAAAAAATCATTCTCACCTTCCTCACTCACCCCAAAAAGAAATACTGTACCTCTGTTGGATTTCTATCTGGCTTCTGAAAACTGTATAGCTCTTGCATAATCTTATATTCCTCCTTTAAAGAAAAAAAAAAAAAAAAAGGTGTTGGCTTCAAAGGAAGCATACTGAAATGGAAATATAGTGAAGCAAAATGTTCAGATTCCTGTACCTCCAAAAGGAAACTACCTTTTTGACTGGTTTTAACAAGAGAGCCCCATCCCTGCAACATAGCAGAAGCTCTCTATGTGGCTCTTGAGGAAAAGGCTCTGTGGCTTGAGGACCCTCTGCATGACTTCATCCCCCTACAAAAACATTTTGACCCAAACCCACAAAACACACAAACACAGGCTAAACATTAAACTTGACTTCAAAGTACTACGTCACGTCCTTAAAATTAAGCATTTGAATGCTATGGTAAACGGGGATACGATTACTCATGTGCTTAAAATTAAATGTGCTTCGCTGAATTGGGGTCCCAGTGAATTGCTGCATACAACAAGGGTATGATTTGGGACTGCAGGTGCATGGAGGCCAGGACAGCCTGGTTCTAACGGGAAGCAAGAAAGGTGAAAGAAAATGCCCAAGTTGGACTATGACCAGCACACAATCTATTTGTGGGGGAAAAGTGATACGGGAGTTTAATTACTATTAGCAGTTAGCATTTCGGGCCAAAACTTTCAAATGTTGGTGCCTAGCTGGGCTCCTAAATCCACCATTAGGCACATTAATATAAGTGGCTTGATCTTCACAAATACTGAGCCCCTAAAAATCCCATTTAAGACATAAAACTGGATGGGGCCATCTGGGTCATTGAATTCAATCCCCTACTGTCATAGGCAACCCTGTCATATACTCCCATTCATAACTGTATTGAATTCCATTTTACAATCCGTTAGGCTTCTTGTCCCCACTACTATGGAAGGCTGCTGCAGAACTTTAGTCCTCTGATGGTTAGAAACCATCTAATTCCCAGCCCTAATTTATTCATTGCCAGCTTATAACCATTTATTCTAATGCCAATATTGTCCTTTAGCTTAAATAGCTTTTCACCTTCCCTGATGTATTTATAGACAGCAAACATTATTCCCTCTCACCCTTCATTTTGCTAGGCTAAACACGCCAAGCTCTTTAAGTCTCCCCATGTACGATAGGCCCTCCATTCCCCCACATTATCATACTAGCCCTTCTCTGTACCTGTTTCAGTTTGAATGAATCTTTCTTGAACACAGGTGACTAGAATTATACACAGTACTCCTGACGAGGTATTATCAGTGCCTTGTACAATGACATTAACACATCCATACCTCCACTGGGAAATAAGGCAATGAGAGCTGCTGAGTGCTCAGCACTACTGAAAATCAGACCATTTATATTTCAGAAAACATCAGTGTAGATTCGGAAGCAAGACATTTGAAAAATTTGGCCTGGATTTTACCTCAGATGAAAGGCAGAACTGTGCCTGTAACACCAAAACTGGGGCATTTGTTCAGCAGTGATTCAAAAGGAAGAGTTCGACCAGCTGAATCACCACAGCCATCCCTGCGGCACCTGGGTTTTCCTCACGGTTACCCCCATCCAAATATTTACCACATCTGATTAGTTTGCCAGCTGATTAGCATAACTAAGATTAGATTAGGTATACATTATAGCAATATGAGGATATGCCTGCACAAACTGGTACAGCTGCAGAGTATTAACAGTCAATTCTCTCTGGGGTTCACTTCTGTCTGAAGGATAATAGGGTGGGACATGTTATATTCACCTGGGTGTACATTTCTTTGAATGGATTCTTAACTGAAAAAAAATCTAAGTCAATATCTAAAACAAATGCCTCTCCATCTTGTAGTACTTGAAGAA
This sequence comes from Emydura macquarii macquarii, assembly GCF_026122565.2. Lineage (NCBI taxonomy): Eukaryota > Metazoa > Chordata > Testudines > Chelidae > Emydura > Emydura macquarii. The sequence goes on from NW_027132962.1 coordinate 2,075,457, forward strand.
CATCTTCAACGATCTCCATCAGGTGACACGCACGGTTTCCAAGAGAGCAGGAACCCGAGGGCTCCGATTTGCCTTGTGCAAATGTTTTCATTTCTACTACTTCAGCGTTTGAATCTGTGAGGTCACAGCTGGGAACTTCAGCCTTTGATGAAGAGGCAGTAGCAGCGTTTGCTGTATCATCTATATTTAACTTTAGTCTCTTTGCAGAAGATATTTCACCATCTTCTTCCTGGCTGCTGGATGCTTCAGTAGGATTAACAAGAATGACACTCAGGTGTAAAGGCTTCTGGTTCTCTAGCTGATCAGCAGGGACATAAAGACCATCACTTAGAAAGTAGTGATCTGTACTTGTAACCCTGGAACACAGAATTGGTCATATTTAATGTATGACCTAACTAGATGAGAAACAACCTTGTGTTTACACCTAACAACATTTACAATTAAGTGACTCGAGAAAGTAAAGTGGGAGTATGTGGGTGATGGGTTGTAGGCAATATAATATACATACACAAGATTATTTTTTAAAGACTCCTCACATGCTACATTCAAAACTGATATTTTTCTTTTGTAACATGTTGGTGCTGTTGAGGGAATGTACCAAAATATACTTTGGTATTTATTAAAGGCCCATAAACATTCCGATTGGTAACAGAATGATTCTTCCTTATGTGCTCTTAAAAGGTTGATTTTGCCATCAGAATGTAATTTAAAGAAAAGTATCTCCTAGATCCTGCCAATATGAAGACTTACCATATACCTATGAAATGGTGCATGTTCTATGTTTTGGTATACCAGAATTCACTGGGGTATATTGTCTATTTTATATCATATTTTAAGTCGCTAAGCACTCATAAGCACTCAAATAACCTATACATAAAATACTATGAATAAATAAATAGATCTTAAAGTCCTTTACAAAGAAAGAGGAGACATATCAATATACATTTCCCCATTTTACAGATGGGGAAAGCTGACACAGCAAAGTGAAAGCCCCAGGTCACACAAAAGGTCAGTGGCAGAGGTAGGAGGAAATGTCAGGTCTCCTGACTCCTAGTCCATTTCGCTATCCCTTGGAAGCAGAGTAGGGAAAAATATATTTAAAAAGAAGGATTTTTATTTAAAATACAATTTCTTTTTTAAAATAATCCTATTTAAAGTTAAATTTGAAAACATGACCACTTTTGTTAAGGCCAAAACTAACTATAAATTAACTAATAAATAAACCAACGATAAATGTAAATGTAAAAAATGCTGCATCAATGAGCCCTCCTCAAATCTTAATAAGTTAAAGGGTGCTTCTCTTTTAGTTTTATACAGAATCGGGGTGGGAAGTGGGCTGCAGAGACAAGAATGGGGACGAGATCTTTATCTTTTAAGATCAACTCAAGCTTTATAAATGTCACATCACATACCGCATAAAATATATTATTGTCAGTCTTTACAATGGAGCGAATGCTGATATTGAAGGTTTTTCAACTATAAGTACATCCAGTTTTTGTTGTGCAAAGTTTTGACTAATTACTTTAGGTTTCTGTTTAGCTAGCAGGTGCCAGGAGAACATTTTACTCATTTAGACTAGTAGTTCAATCAAAGATGAGAAACCACTGGGAGTTGAAGAAGCAGGGAAGCTTGTTTTCCTCTTCCAATCCATGAATAAAATCCACGTGGGAGACAATGAGATCTATTAAACTTTAAAAACTTGAAGGACATGGAGCCAGAATTTCAGAGATCAGCAAGCACTAAAAAAACGCATGTAAGTACCTAGTGGGATTTTCAAGAGAGCCCAAGAATGTTAGATGTTTTTAGGCACCTAAATATCCCCAGACTGCCAAATCAAATCCAACTAAGGTTGTTAGTGACTACAACTTTGGAGGCTAGTTTTAAATGCAAAACAACATTTTGATAAATTTACGTGAGAAAAAAAGCTAGCTCATTTAAGGTACGTTAGTTAACTAATCATTTTAAAATGCTTTTTTGTGAATTTTTAATTGAATTCCAATTTCCATCTTACACAAATGAGTAAAAAATCATCATCTAGTAAATAAGAAATGCATCATTAATTGTTTTCCAACATAATATAAAAATTAAGAAACTGAATTAATGTATATAGAGGTACATAATTACTTAAATAAACGTTTACAGATACAATGTATGAACAAGAAAATTTAATGCAGAAGCTATATTTATTTGCAAAGCAACATGTTTTTATACTTATACCCCCCCAGTGAGAATGAATTTTCTTTAGGAAAATAACTAAAGTACAAATGTAAAACTAGATTAAAATTGATTATTTAAATCAATCCACCCTGACTGGAACATTTTAAGTGTTACACAGCAAGCAAATCTGTGCTCTTCCTGCAGTTAAAGTGTGGCATTTGCAGCACACACATCTTTAAACAGTCCCTAGTCTAGCAGGATCAACACGTGTAAGTAGTTCCAATGGCTGTAAACAACAGCTCAATTACTATACTGCTGACAGAGTAGCACTGCATAGAAATGAATCATTCCTGTTCATTGTGACCTCAGCCACCTGTTTTCCCCTCTAGCCAGAAGACCCCCACTGACCAACCAGTAGGGAGATGCACTCCAGTTAATCCCCAAGGAAACAAAAACAACAACAAAAAGTGCAAATCTTAATCTGTTACAAACTAGCCCTATGTTACGCAAGCATATACTTTCAATAACACTAAGGTACTAGTTTTCTTGATGGCTGAATAACCCCCCCATAAAGTATGCACTGAAAATCCAGAAAACACAAGCAACCCCACTTTTACTTAATAAAAAAAAAAAGAAAAAAGAAGGGATGCTTAGTTTTTCCTCAAAGTGTTTGGAACTAGCAGGGATGTCTCAAAATGCAATCAATCTCCAGCCAGTTTGGATTAATCACGTGTTAAGACAGTGCAATTTGAATCTGCATACTCAGACAAATATAAGTACAAGACCACTTCAGGAAAGAGGAGAACTCTTATTGTCTTTGGCATGTTTTTTGGATTCATAAATATCATTCTCTATAATCATACCAACACTAAATTAAAGAACTTAAAAACATGCAAGACTTGTTTGAAAAATACTTCTATAAAAAAAGGGGAGAGAGACTAGATAGCTCATGGGATTGTTAATAGCAGCCTTTTATCTCTACACTACCTAATCAAATCAAATCACAATCAGTAATGTCTGCAAACATGGAGGCTATTTGGTACCATATGTGAAATTAATTTGATGGTCTCCATCCAGTTTTCAGGGGTACAAATGAGAGCATCTCTCTCATAGATGGTACTAACTGGAAGTCTCAGTCGAGAAGCCAAAGAATGAATAGACATAGGGATTGAACTACTGCTCTTTCAACCAGGGAGGTGGGTCAGGCCAGCGTTATTTGAAGCACACAATATGCAAAGAAGCTTGCACTGATGCTGTCATTGGTGCGCTCGGTTTGGATAAATGCTGTTGATAGCACTAAATTCATACATACATACCACATGCTCAAAATAAACTAAGATTTTAAATGTTTTAAAAGGGAGCAGAGGACAAAGGGATGTTGTCAAAGTTGACAGGCAGGCTAGTACAGTCCAGTAGCCCATGACAACTAAAACTATTGGTCCAGACACACAACATTTATTTATGGTTGTTCGGATAAGCAGATGAATACCTCTTAAAACTCCTGGGTGAATTAAGAGCCTAATTCTGCTCTTGAAGTCAATGAGAGCTTTACCCTGACTGTCAGCATGTCCAAACTCAGGCTGAAAATAAAGAACTGACTTTTCATGTCAGTTTCTCTTTATACCCCCTTGAACAGGAGAGGAACATAGATAATTGGCTTATGAAGCTTTCTGCTTTGCTAAACTCCTCCTGTTAGCCAGTTGCACCCAACACTGCACTTCAAGATTAGCACACATGGTTAATTATGGATAGATGGCTACAACATTTGGGGCCACCATATTTTCCTGTTGGACTACCAAAAACAAGATGCTGGTTACCAGTGGACACATCGTTAAGGGATTTTTTTTAACCTAATCTCAAATGTAACTTTTTCTGCAAAGTACATACAACTTTTTTGTTTCACCAAAACAACAAAAATAACACCAGGTGGCCAACACTCTGGAGTCAAGAGCCACATATTACAAAACAAATTGGTGTGACAAAATTCAGTAAGGAGAGATTTCAGTTTTAAAGTGATGAAGGATTGTGATGAACGATACTGTGAAAAATGATACGGAAAAAAAATATTAAAAGTTGTGAAAAATATTACTGAAATCATTACTTAAGTGGGCCCAATTCTGATTTCACACCTATTTTATGCCAGTTTAACTCCACTGACTCAAATGGAGACATGTCTGATTTACACCAATGTTAGCAAAATATGAATCTGATGTTGTATAACTAAATGGCAAGTGATGAAAGAAGCAGCTAGATAATAATTCTATTACAATGGAGATGTTACTGAGCTACGAAGGAAGCTTAATTAGCCAACAAACAAATATTTTGCTAATTTAGAGTTAAAATGACCACACTTCACATTACGGACAAAAACTATATATCAAGAATGTTGTACTTAAAAGAAATTGTAATTCCTAAAATACTGCTTCCAATGATTTTAACCTTTATGAGCAGAGCACTTGATTTGAGCTTTGATAACTGAAACGCAACAAGTGTAATATAATGGTCTACAAAATGGTATCCATAAAAAGAAAATTAAAGGCCCAATCTGTCAATGTAACTATTCACAAACTTTTCTCATGTTGGACCCTAAAGGAGTCATTCATATATATATATATATATATATATATATATATAAACACTAAATTGTTCTTTATAAACATGGATTTATCACCAATTTTATCTAAGAATCCAAGAAAAGGCATATGGGAAACAGTGGCGGAGGGTGGGGAGGAGGAGGCAATTCGAACTATGGTTACCTTATTAGCGAAAGTTAGCACATAAATTACCTGATTGTAGTAGTTGATGTATCTTTACCAACTAAAAAATCATGTTTTCCTTCTTTGATTTGTTGAGCCCAGATTGGATGAAGCCATATCACTTGAGAAAAATGACCAGCATAAACAGCAGGCATAATCCAGTTCTCAATACTTAACTCGCTGTAAATGAAATCACACTATTAACTTTCCCTATCTGGAAAGTGTAAATGTCAGCAACACAAAAAAGATGATTCTTATATACTGGAATTACATAGAAATAAACAGCAAGTGTCAGTATTTTGTATGCATGTGGCTTAAGTTACAAAACAAAAACTTTGCTGGTAAAACTATTGTCAAGAAAATCTTTGACCATAAGACCTAAAAATCTTAGAAGTTATTATTTAAAATGTCTACAACAATATTACAAAGTTAGGATTTTGGTTTTGGAATATCTTTATAGTGCAGTAATACCATCAATAGTCTTCTCCATAAATAAAATGATTATAAACTAGCTGGATTTATTGCTTTATTGCAAACACAGGAAGAACACGAGTATGTTCAACACCACCACCACAAATCAAAACTTGAAATAAGAGTCTGTGAACGTCAATTTAACCTCTCCTAAAAATTACTGAAATGTTTTCTTGAATATAAAAATTGATTGATTAACCCCTACAAAATAACATTTGAATCACTATTAATATCTCAGTTCCTTAGTGGAATGACACACACCACCAAACTGCTTATTCCTCCTCAAACAAACAAAATAAAAACACAGAATAGATATGAGATGATATAGCCATCATGTCACCCTCCATTCTTGTGACTCACCAGCCTACTGGAATTCTCAATCTATTCAATACCCTCCCAATTACAAGAATGAAACAGAGTACACATATATCCATGACTTCAGAAGGCCTCTGGTCTGTCATCTACCTAAGCAGCTGGTGTGCAATCCTGGCCCCCACTGAACTCAATGGGAAAAAAAAACCTCTGATTCAATATGGTCAAGATTTCAACCCTGCAGTTTAAACACTATTACAACCTTACTTAGGAAATGGGCTGATAAATTTTATAGAATTGGGAGAGGAAGACTCTTTTTAAATAGGATTTTTCAGATTAAATGACCAATATTGACATTGACCTGTTATAATGCTGTTCAGAGAAACAACATAGTCTAACTGTAAAACAAGTGACATATTACTGAACCATTAAAAATGCAATGAAGTCATAAGAACATATTCATTTTGATATATGGAGGGTAACATCAATATTTGATTCTATTCCTATACCACAAAACATCCTTTGAACATAAACAAGCCAGTTTCAACCTTGACTGAAAAAGTTAAAAATATCGTCAAGGTCAACTACATCTTGCTTACGTTTACTCTAAGGACAGTTTTACTGATTTTCAATGGAAATGAAGGTGGCAAGAGTTGGCTCTTAGAGATTTTTGATGAGGAATATATATTACCTAAACAAAGCTTCTTTGTCAAAGACAGTGTCTGCTGGCATATTCACAGGAATAAGAAGGTCTGGATGGGAATCAAAATGAACAAAGCTGATGTTACTGGCAGGGAGATGTTTTGAACCAATGGCATGGTAGATAAAAGGCAGAACCTAAAACAATATGAATAAAATGTGTTAACTATTACCAATGGGTTAAAAAATGCAATGTTGTTAATAGCAGAAATACTCAGGCCTCATAATTATTCCTTAAGACAACAATGCAGCAGTGGCACACAGCCTTAGTGGTACCATGGACTAAGACTGGCACAAGCCCAAAGGCTACATGTACAGTAGTTTGAATGCAAATTTACAATTTTTTTCACCTCCCTTTCATTCTTTTAGGACAGCCTTGTTTGCAGCAACGCTTTTCACTAATGCTTTAATCCCACTCCCTTTTTTTTCATTCAAATTCATCCCCCCAAAAACGCTCTCCATCTTCTGTGCAACCCAGTCCTCACCCTGCTGTCCTCCCCTACTTCTTGGCTTCCACACACTAAAATTCCTCTTTCATCTATGTTTAGGCCCAGAGTGATTATATTTTCATCTGTAAATGTTGGTAAACATTGCGCTGTACAAACACAAAGTGATGAAAAATATTTCCATCCATAATAAATGAAATTTACAGATAGACAAAGGAAGGAAAATGTTGCCTGAGAACTTATTAGAGTTTGATTTAAGGTTATTTATTTTGTATATTTTGACATGTGATTTTGACAATGTGTTTTAACAATTATACAGCTTTAACTTTCTGAATCTCAACTGTCATTAAATAGTGTCTGATCCCATAATTTCCTGCAACTGTGACAATGTAAATCAATAAAAATAAAAAAAAGATTAAAAATAACCATTGATATTTACCCATCGAAAGTACAAATCAAATTCTGTGAAGCCTACATATGAGTCAGGCTGTAGGACCACTCACAGGCCTTACGCTGATGCCAAGAGGCAGTCTAGGAGATGGCAGATACACAGCCCCTATGCCTGCAAGTCGGGGAACAAGGCTAATTCATTCTCAGTTTATGTGAGGCTACAGACTGGTGCAGTGGTGGGAGCCTTTTTGTGCCCTCGAGGCAACTGAATCTGCATAAAAGTAGTATGAATTTAGTAGCCTGACCCCCTCCTCACTGCCACCAGCAGCAGCAGCATCCACTGTGGCGCCCAGGGAAGGAAGACATCTCTGCATGAAACTGTTCTCTGATAGGTGCTGAGTGGTGTGCAAAACTTTCAATGGGCCCTCTGCACTTGGGTGAATTACACCTGGTAAATACAGCACAGACCAAAAAGCTCATTTATTATGTTTAGACTAAATTTTTAAATGTAAAAATCCATAGCTATTTTTTGTGCCTCCCTGCGTGTCATATTACTTTGCCAATATCTCATTGATTGTATTATATTTATGGTAAAATAATGTGAAAACGAAACATGAAAATGAAATAAAGACACATACATGACTGGGCTCAGTTTTGAGGATCACCAGTTGCTTATTTGTCATAAACACAAATTTGTTTCAATGCTTACAAATCTTTTTACCTTTTTGAATCTTTCAATTAAGGTCATTGTTTCAAACAGTAACAGGATCATAAATTGTCCCCGATTTAGTTGTGCATGGTCCCAAGTTCAGTAAACTCTTTAGTAGGAACCTCATAGCATTTTGGTAAAGTAATTTAGTAAGAGGTTGCTTTTATAAATATCAATGAGTGTTGTGGCTAAGACATCTTACAGCACCATTAAAACAAAAACTGCTCATTCTTAAGGGTATTTGATGCAAGGTTAAAAGCCAATCATAGTGCACCAAGTATCCCAGAAGCCCACAAAGGTATCCAGCTGGTGCAAGGACTTTCACCAATTACTGAAATGTAGGCCTCTGCTCAATCTCTATCCTTACCTGTTCTTTTGAGGCTGGTTTTCCACTAGCCACTGATTGATCTGGTAATACTCCACCAGGTAATAAAAAGAAATTGTTGTATAACACTTGACTCAGTTTTCCACTACACAAGGGTATTGATATTTTAAAAAAGCAAATGAAAAAAAGCCTTTTCAGAGAAGTTACATGATGACAAATCATTTCCACAAATCCCAGGGTGGACTCTGCTTTGCTAAGATTAAGACACAAAACTGAATCTTAAACGAGTTATGCTAACATTTTCAAATATACTGTAAGGATTTTTTTTTTTTTTTAGTTTTGATTTCCCCTCTAACATTTTAGTAATAAACATTTTCCCTACATCAACCTACAGGTGTGCTATTTACTTTTTGTCATTTGTAAATACAGCGCAACTTCTGCTATTTAGTACCCTTTGTTCTTTAAAAAAAAAAAAGTGTTTTGGGGTGTTATTTAAAACATTTTTCAGTTTTCTACTTGCTACTCTTTATAATTATGCATAAGAATCTGTTCGCACAGATCCCACTGCAGCATTGTGTTGTTTATACATCAACTGTTGCTGCCTTTCAGACACCGGCCCACAATGCCAGACACTAACAGGTCAATTGGCACAAATGCTCCTGGTGAGGATACACACCACCGACAGAAGTGCTATGTGGACATGGGATTTAATTACTGCGGTGGCTGTATGTTGCCATAACGTAGGTCAGCTCCCAGCCCTGCTGAGAAAGGCATGTCAAAGCCCTGTTATCTTGCAGTGTGGCCACAGCTCAAGCCACGGGCCTGAGTCAGAAGGTCTGCGTGGCGCAGCATGAATGTGTTAACATGTCTGTGTGAGCCCTGGGCCAGTACTTGTAAAGGTTTACAATGTGGGGCAGGTGGGTGCTCAAGTGCAGGCTTGGAAACACGGAGGACACACCCCAGGCAGGTCTCACAGCCCTGGGCTTTAGTGCAGCACAGCCATAACCTGCTTGCCGAATCAGGGCATGGTGGGCCGGGACTCCCAGAAACCAAGGGCGGGAGGAGGTGCGGGCTGGGCTGGGCCCCCTTCACCAACTCTAGCCCCAGCAGAAACCCCAGCCCCAGGCCAGGATCCTATCGCCTCGGCCCCAGGCACTTACATCCTGATGATCCTCCACCACGCAGACGGGCAGCGTGGGGTACCTCCTCAGGCGGCCCCGCTGCTCCGCGGTGCTCATGGCGGCCCGCGCTGGGGCGAGCGTTCGGAGCCGCGAACCCCGACCACGGCAACGTTCTAGGGCCCGAACGCCGGGGGCCGCGACATTCCGCGGAGCGCCAGCGTGGTGGGACACCCGTGCGGGGAGGGGAGGAGCAGGGGCGAGCCCGCCGCCGCCACGTGCCAGGCTGCTGGGCCGGCGCGCTCGGCCGCCGGGGGTCCCCCGCGAGGCAGGGGGGCGCACGGGGCCGCCAGGGGGCTCGACGCTTGCTGTCTCGGTGTCCCGGGCAGGGTTGCCGCTGCCGGACCGGCGCGGATGGTTGCTGTGGAGGGGCTTCCGCGTGTGGCTGCTCCTCCCCCAGTCCCGGCCTTTTCCTGTTCCGGAGCCGGTGTGTCTGCCTAGCCGGTGTCCGCCCGGCCTGCGCCGCAGGTGTCTCTCTCGCTCCCAAGGCTGCCTGGGGGGGGCCCCGTGCAGGTAGGATGATGCTCCCACCCCCTTCCCTAGGAGAGCGGGTCAGGCAGATCGTGCCTCTTCTCCCCCGCCCGCCCTTCACCTGGTCAGCCCCCGCCTCCCTTCTCTTTCCTTCCCAGGAACCCGTGTCCCCCTCTGCTCCCTTCCCGCATCCCGGCTGGGTGCTTTGCTCAGGATTCTTCTGGGTAGGGTTGGAGCTGGCTGCTGGACTCGATTCGCGTGGGTCGCCCCCCTCCCCCTTTTAGGTTTGAACGGGAAGGGGCAGAAACCAGACCCACCGAGCTTCGCCTGCGGTTTATGTCAGGATGGCTTCCCCCTCCCTCCCTCCTGTACAGCTCTGGCTACAGACTTGTGTGTTTCCCTCTGCTTATTGTTTGGTGTGTGCAGGGCAGCAGCTGAGTTGAGTTTCAGGTGGATGGCAAAATCGTAAGTCATCAGGGGGTTTGCCTTGCTTCAGGGTTTCTCCCATGTATCTGGTGCATGGCTAAGGGCTTGTCTGCAGTAGAAAGTTGTGATGCTTTAACAGTACCCGTATAGTCAAAACCGTATGATCCTCCCTAGGCTACGTCTACACTAGCATTTTTGTCAGTAAAACTTTTGTCGGTCAGGGGGATGAAAAAATCACCCCCCAACTGACATAAGTTTTACTGACAGAAGCACAGGTGGGACAACCCTATGCCAATGGGAGATGCTCTCCTGCTGACATAGCTACTACTACTTGTTGGGGGTGGTTTATTTATGCCAATTGAAGAGCTCCTGTTGGCACAGAATGGTTACACGGGAGACCTCATAACGGGATGCAGTTATAGCAGTATACAAATGCTTTAGCTATTCCTGTGCAGAAAAAGGAATCTCTATAATGGCATAAGTCACTTTTATGCCATTAAAAATATCACCTCCCTAAGTGAAATAGCGTCTAACTGGTAAAACAACTTTTAAGTCCAGGTCTAAATGTGATGCACTGCTTACATAGTGCTGACATATCTTTTAGACCAGCTGTCTGATGGTCTCTTGCCACCACCCTTTCTGGATTCAAGGTCTGAGATAAGGCTGCTTCTGCTGCTAGGATGGAGCGAAAATAGTAAGGCGACTTTCAGAAGACTTTGCTTAAACAACACACTTCTAAATTGCTCATCTGAAGAGTTTGGGAATATCTATGTCTAGATACTTATACAGCTGTCGTCACTGTAGTATCTGTGGAAAGAAAAAGGAGTTTATTAGAGGCTGGTCTACACTACACAATTAGGTCAACTTAATTTAGGTCAATCCATAGCCACCACAGTAATTCAATCTGCTGTTGGTGTCCACACTACCCTCCTGCAAGTGGTGCGTTTCCTTATCAGGCGTGCTTGCACTGACTGAAGTGAGACATTGTGGGGCACTGACAGACATGGCAGGCTCACAGCTGGAGCCACCCACCTGCCCTGGGTTGACAGTTCCAGTTGTGAGCCAGCCCAGATTAAATTTCACATCAGGGAGTCTACCACCAGTGAAACTGATGTTCTTGTCAGTTTCACGGCTCCAGCTCTGAACCCTGCCCCTGCTGCTCTGAGCTGGAGGCAGCTGTGAAAGTGACAAGAATGACTGCCAACAGCTGAAATAAGCAATCTGCATGTTCACTGCCTCACCCTAACTACACCGACATAATCGTGGCCCTTCTCATGAAGGTGGAGTTATTATATTGGCATAGCAGGACACTTATTTCCTCCGAAGAAGCATTCTAGTGTAAACACTGGCACAATTAGGTTGGTTTAAGCTGCTTTACATTGACCCAACTCTGTACTGCAGACCAACCTTGATGTTTAAACATGGACTCAAAATGAAGCTAAATGAAAATTGCAGCCAAGGGAGCTTGGAAACAACTTGTACAGTCTCCATTATTCCATAACTTTTCATTTTCAAATCCATGCTTTGTTATCTGCGAGAAGATTAAGTTATGATAGTGAATCTGAGAACATCAGTTCCATGAGAGATGTGGGTAAATTTAGGACTACAGTCAGAGACAGATGGTTAATATAGTCCTTCCTTAGAATGTTTATTTCTTCTGATGTGACAATCCCTCCTCAGAAATATCAGCAGTGGACTGCTCCAAGGCACTATTGTAGAGAGGCCTGTGCTCTAAATTGTCCAAAGTAACAAAAGTCCAGCTCAATCCATTACATACAATTGTTGATAAAAGTCAACAAAGAATTAAAGACAGACTGGATTAGTCCAAACAGAAAGGTCTGTTGATACCACCCACATATTGTGTTAAGATCATGACTGGAAAACAGGAGAAGTGTGAGACTGGAAAGTAGGCCTAATTGGTGAACAAAATTATGAGGGAATGAACTATTCTGCACATCTCTCATTTTGGGGCCCTTTAAAAATGAGATTTTTGCAGGGGAGGTCATAGCATCAGGTGTAAGCACATGGACTGGAAGGAGCAAAAAATACCATCCTGGTTACCACGTCACCATCTCCTGAGGCCCTGGGATCCACCATGGCACTACTAGACCTTTGTTGTCCTGCTCCTAAAAGATGTTTTTATCACATTGGGCCAGACAGAGGGACCCAGTGACTTCACCACCTCTACCATCTAAGGCTACGGCTACACTGACGGTGGCAAAGTCGACGCTGTCAGATCGATTTCTCTGGATCGACTGAGTGGTCAGTGAAGACCCGCTAAGTCGATCCAGAAATCGACGTACTAAGACCACCTTCACAAGTGGCGTAGCGCTGTGTCGATGGGAATGCGGTTCCTGTCGGCACAGTGCAGTGAAGACGACGTGCAGAAGAGGAGCAGAGAAGTCGACGGGAGTTACGCAAGTTTTTTTGCGTAGCTTGCGTAACTCCCATCGACTGCTGCCAAATCTCAGAGGTAAGTGTAGACAGGATCTCTGTTCTGAACCACACCTGGAATTTGAGACCTTGGTTCCAGATGACATCATCTCCCTCATGTGTCCTTTTTTTCTCTTCTTTCCTGTCTTTCTCCTTTTGCCTCCGCCTAATAAAAATCTGACTTGGCTGCCCAAGATTGCATCCTTTGCAACACTGTTGTGAGCCCAGGACCAGAGAAGCAGCTAAAAACAATATCCTAAACAGCTCAACGCTGGTACAAATTTGCTAGATCTCAGAGCAGGTGATAAGATTGTGTGCTGTACCTGTGTTTCTCTAACAGCGAGGTTGCGAGTGAAAGAGAGATAGCAGGGTCAGACTAACAACAACAGCTCAAGCCCATCTCAACTAAGCTCTTCTCTTTTCCTCAAAAAAGGTCAGTAATTACCATCTTTAATATCATCAGAAAGACTTTCACATGGAAGGGTTTCCTTATAAAAATTCAATATCTTTAAAGGGAAATGGAATATGGAATACTGTTGAAATAAAAGCAGTACTTAATGCTTTCATATGTCGAATGCTCAATTGTTTTTTCCCTTCTGTTTCTGTATCTTTAATAAAAGCTTATAAAGTTTTTTTTTTAATGGTGGTTGTTGCCATAGAACTAGGCATGCTGAGGTCTCTGTACGAGGTTAACCAACTAAAATGTCAAGACATCCTTTGCCACTTTTTACCCAGTTACATTCAGCTGAAGAGCAAAATAATCCCTTCCAAGAGCTGGACAGTAGATGTTGCCTACAAGAGTCTGCTCTCTTTATACATCGCCTTGCATCCTCAGATGTCAATGAGAAAACTACATCAGCAAAACATCAATCAGTATCCAATGTTGGATCTAAGGAAAAAAAAAATGTCGGGTGGTATGGGCCCAATCCTGAACTACTGAAATCAAGAGTTTTGTCATTCCCCTCAATGGAGGCAGGAGCAGACTGTCACTGGCTCTCACTGATCCTCCACTTTCCAAGATCTTCATATTGATTATTATTTCCATAAAACTTGCCTAAATCCCTAATCCAGTAATATGTGCTGCAAACACATTGCCTGAGCAGGGCCAAAGTTTGACACGTGTTTACCTGAACATTCATACACGCACCTGCACAACAGCCACTACGATGAAAAGCTTTCACATACCAAAATTCATTAATTTTTATAAGTCATAGAATCCATCAATTGTGACTGCTGCAATAATCATCCTATACAGATGCACAAGAGGTGGTCTCTCATATATGATTTTAAACCTTGAGCATAATGATTTCACTAACTTTTCCTATTATACCAAATCCCAGCTGCCTTATTATCAGACAAACAATGTACATATTACAAGAGACAATCTCAGTTTATACTCACTATTCTGGCCCTAGTCCTGTGAAGGTTTACACTATATTTAACTTTGTACACTGTAGGTAAGCCCATTGAAGTCAATGGGACTACTCACAGTGTATGAAGTTAAGCACGTGCATAAGTCTTCTGCAGAATCAGTGCCTTAGATAATACAGATTTTTCTCCCCTGCAGTGATTGCAACCAAAACTTTGCAGCATTGTAGTAGTATATGAGAACCAGACAGTGAAAGTGACTATTCAAACACTATTGTTCAATGTCAGGAAAAAATGAAATACATAAATGATACAAATAAATTCAATATTTAAATTTCTTTCAAGCTTGATATTCTAAGGGTAACATTAGGAGGTTTATTTTGGAGGTTTTTTTAAATAGGATGTTCAACTGAACAGCATTCCTCTAAAACAGAAACAAAACATAAGAGAACGCCCAGCATCTTAAAAAATAATTGGGATAATTTCGTATAATAGAGTGTGTAAAAACTAAAACGACTTGTGTCAGAGATACAAAGTCCTTCCTGAATCATAAAGGCTTTGTCAACCCTACAGATATAACTATACTTAGGAACCTGGATCCAACCCTCTTGTCTTCTAGTCCAATTACACACATGGTTCCAGTCGTTCTGGGCCATATCCCCATTTCACAATCAGGTGAAAGCTTGATCAGACCAAACTGAGAAATCAAGTTGAAGCCTTGATTTGTCCAGAGCTTTAGCCTGATTATTTAACATAGGTTGAGGTTCAGTGCTTCATTTATTAATTATTATTAGGGTTATGACAGTGTCCACAATATGCCTGGCAAATTCCAAAAATATACAGGCACAATCCTTTCATCCAAACAATTCACAAAGTAAGAAAAACAAGCAATGCATGAAGGATGAAGAAATAAAGAAAACATACAATGATTCTTAAGTAACTATTAACTACCCCACTTACCATTTACTTAGCCATATGCTCTACAAAGTGGATGCATGTTTGTAGCCAAATTCAGGAATAACCAAGGCATCATTAAGTTCCCATTAATTTCAATGGAATAAATGGGCCCAGAGAGCCAAAGGTATAATCAAGACTCCGTCACTGCACAACAATTAAACATGGAAGAGATTATTTTGCTCTTGAGCTGAATGTAACTGGGTAAAAAGCGGCAAAGGATGTCTTGACATTTTAGTTGGCGCGGGAACTTGAGACTGTATTCAAGAAGTTATCTTTGTTTCGGAAAGAGGCTTAAAAAGGGCAGCAAACAATCCAGCCCCTTCCCCATCTCCCAAAACACGTGGCATTGTACATATCTCTTCTTTTCCTAGGTGAAAGATGTCTTTCCATTCTGGACGAGGATGCCCACGGGGCCGAGGAGGACCTGGAGTAAGAACTTCAACACAAACCTTCAGGCCTCAAAACCTGAGACAGCTTCACCCTCAGCAGCCTTCAGTGCAGTACCAATATGACCAGCAAGTAGCCCCTCCGGCTACCTACTCAAGTCCTCCAGCCACAGGCTATGTGCCGCCCAGACTGGATTTTGTACCATATCCGTCCCTGGTACCCCCCTCAGCACAGAGTCCAATCAGCCAATGTCCCATGAGGCCGCCTTTCCCAAACCATCAAGTAAGGCAGAGTTTTCCAGTCCCTCCTTGTTTCCCTCCTGCTCCTCCACCAGTGCCAAATCCCAGTAATTCCCCAGTACCTGGGGCTCCTTCTGGACAAAACACTTTCCCCTACATGATGCCACCTCCTACAATGCCGCATCCCCCGCCTCCGCCAGTGATGCCACAGCAAGTTAATTATCAACCTGTCTACTCTACAGGTTATGCGCAGCAGTCTTTCCCACCTCCTAATTTTAATAGTTATCAACATAACTCAAACTCCTTTCAGAGCAGCAACAGCAATAGTAGCAGTAGCAGTAGCAGTCATTTCCGGCACGCAAGCCAATATCAAGTAGAAAAGGGTCAAAGTGAACGAAGGTCTCCAGAGAGGAGTAAGCACTATGATGAACACCGGCACCGCGAACATAGTCACGTCCATGGAGATCGACACCGGTCCAGTAGCCATGGGGATCGGCGGGATCGAGGCAGGAGTCCTGAAAGGAGAAGGCAAGAAAGCAGTCGGCACAGGCCAGATTATGACAGAGGAAGGACTCCATCTCGCCACCGAAGTTATGAACGTAGCAGGTAAATCAATGATCTGTGAATTTAGAGGGAGGGAGGGGGCCCAAACTATTGCCTGGAGAGGGAGAATGTTTGGTTTTGAGAACTGCCCTTTACTGCAGACACAGGCAGAGACTACTTCTCGGAGTCACCAACAGTTCTGGCCCAGCACTGAGTTGACTTGGTGTGCTGGGCTCGTGCACACAGGCTCCGATCCACTTGGATTTTCTTTAACTGCTCTAAGTCCTCGAGCACATTGTTGTCCAACCTGTTGGCCAGAACCTGGGTGTATTTGATGTCCTTGAGGTCCTCCTGCCTGCATGATGGTGATGACATGCACCACATCCTCTGTCAGCTCCCCAGATCTCTTGGTCAGGTCACTGTCTGCTTTCCTCTGCACCATGTGGGCATAGAGCTGGACCACACCCTTGATGGTGAAGGCAGTTTTCCACTGCCCGTTGATGTTTGTGTTGAGCGCTCAGAGGATGTGATGGAATTTCACGGTGATCACAGGAGACATGGTGGCTGACTACTTCACACTCAGAGAGAGTAACTGCCAGGAGTAGGAAATGCTCTGTGTTGATTATTACTAACTTATGTGTATAGAGCCAGCATTGGGCTAGGGGCTTTATAGGCTGATATGAAGACAAGGTCCATGCCCCAAGAATTTGAAATCTAAGGTTGTAATTCTGTAAAGAGAATTGCGATCCCTGCTCCCACTTAAAGCCTCATGAATATCAAGGGGGCTCTGCATGGAGACCTATGACTTCAGTGGGACTCCTAATGGACCTAAGGGTCTGCCTGTGTGGTTCTGTGCAGGATCACGACCTAGTTATCTAATATGTATACTCATGAAAGGGTGGGATGGGACTCAGCATAAAACGAGTGAATGAACAGAGCAGTTCTAACTTGTGTTGTCATTTTAGCTCTACTTTCACTGAGTGTCTTTGTGCCTGAAGTATGGATTAGATACCTACCTTTAGGCATCTATCTTTAAAAATTTGAGATTTTGTCTTAAGAAGTTTAACCCTTCTTTGCAATGTTATAGGCTTCTTGAGAGAAGTGTGTTTTATTGAGGAACTTGGAGAAGGAAAGGAGCTGTCAAAAATGGAACAATCATTTAAAATACTAATGTATTGGATCAAAGGAAACAGAATGTAACCAACATTCAAGTATTATGAAAATAAGGGATTATGGAATATCATGCGTATTGTTGGTGACTTTAGTATTCACTACAAAATTCTACAAACTAGATTTCAAGTTTAAAAGTTCAGTTTTACTCTGAAAAGCAGCCATGTTAAAAAGGCAGTTTTTTGCCCATAGATTCATAGATTTTTAAGGCTGCTCAGATCTGGTTTTCCTGTGTGTTTGTTGTCATATCTGTTCACTTTTAATGACTGTAGTGTTCGGTATTTTTATCTCGGTGGCGGAATGGAGCACACTGGCAAAAGGATGTCAAAAGTGCTTATTTATTACCTGAGATAGCATAAGAAAGACAGATAGGAGCGGGAGTCCTGTACCATACAGGAACTGCAGCTCCGGCACAAGCCTTAAGATGAAAAGTACAATGAAAGTACAATTAACCACAAGGATATAAAGTAGCAACTTATAGGCACAGGACTTATTATTATCATAAGCTGAGCAACCGCAGCAGCAGCTGCAGTTAGTGAACAGAGAAGTGAACCTTAAGCAAGGAAGAGACCTGCCAAGAGGATACCTACAGCAATATACTCCTGGGGGCCCATCGATGTAAGAAGCTAGCCTTATTTAAGCGTGTGCAGAGACGCTTATCACCAAGAACGAGGGAGACCCATACTTCGTTCTGATAAGCGGGTGACGTACGGGAACCGTCCTGGCCGAGGCATCCGCCGTGGCTTCCATGGAGTCTCGGGGAGTCTCAGCTTGGGAAGGCTCTCGGGGGATTGATATACCCTTTCCCCCCTCACCTTGCAGCAAGCCTTACCCAGTAATACATGACGTATATCTCAATCCCAGTAGGGATTGGGCCTTAACACTTAGTTGCTATTAGTTTATTGGTAGTTAGCTAGGGACCTTTTGGAATAAGGTGACGTTAGTTGTTTACTTCAAAGAGAACTCAGCCATAGTCTTACTTCTCCTTTATTATTACTAAAATAGGAACCTTTTAGCTTATTAAGCATTAGCAAATGTCTGTGGTCGTCTCAGGATGCTCCAGACCCCAAGGCACTTCCTCCTCTGGCCTAAGGTCGGGCAGAGGGCAGCGTCTGGGTTCTGCTCCTGAGAGGTCTTAACTCTAGCTTTTCTGGCTTAGCATTGCTTTTAGGGCCTTGCTCTTGTCAAACTATACTGATTTCGCGTTACAAAGTCTTGCGCGCCCTAACAATGACAAGAAAGGATTTTCCTGCTTTGATTTGTTTTTATCCAGTGCTCATCTGCATGGCTCACCAACAAATCAGATGGCACATGCCTTGCTTTGGAGATCATACACTCTAAAATTAGACAAAACACATCAAGGAAAGAGGAAGAGGGTCTTTGTGGAGAAGGGATAGGATAGTGTTTTGTTTGGCTGTGCATACTTCATAAGGTTACAAGATTTTTTTGGTGTGCACATGTTTAAATATAGATATATATATATATGTGGATATACATTAATCATTTTGATTCAAATTCCTGTTAGCCCTGCAGAGTCAACCCAGTTATGGTAGGAAGGATCTATCTAGTCCTTCTTATGCATCAACATGATTATTGACTAACTTTCAGTTAGTCATATCTGTACAGTCTGACAGCAATGAGGTAACATAAGTGTCGCTGATGGCCAAAATGAGCCTGCAAGAACCTTTTTCCTGATGGTGCTATGCAAGGAGAAAGGAGCTCAGATTGAGCTTATAGGACTAGCAGTTGCGGGGAAACATATTTTTATTCATAAAGGGAGTGCTGTACATTTGATCTGGAAATCATTGAGAAACAATAGACGTGGAATCCCACGATTTAATTTTTACATCTGCTTAGCTAATCTTCAACCTTTTGAAAGCCTGAAAATTGAAATACAACCCCCAAATTTGCCCTAGGCAGCCTTAAGATCTCTCAGGGTACGTCTTTACTGATGGTGGCAAATTTGTTGCCGTCAGATCGATCTATCCGGATCGATTGACTGGTCAGTAAAGACCCATTCAATCGATCCAGAAGTCGAAACATGAAAACCACCCCTCAAGTGACACAGCACAATGAAGATTCTGCGTAGAAGAGTTAATAAGTCGACGGGAGTTACGCATGCTACTCCTCGTAGCTTGCGTAACTCCCGTCGACTGCCACTGAATTTGAAGGTAAGTGTAGACCAGGCCTCAGTTTCTTCTAAGAATTGGCCCAAGACATTGTTTTTAAATGTTGTAACAACTGTGGCTTAGGTTGTATAATGGCAATTACAGTGTTGGAATTGTGACAGTAACTGGCTAATGACTGTGGATGGTCTGAGAAGTATCTGTGTAAACAACATTTCTCAGGGCAACAGAAAAAAAAAAAAACCTGAAGGAGCTTTTTCCTGCTCTTCTGGATCCGATTTTTTTTTTTTTTTTTTTTTTATTACTTCAACTGCATATTTCTTTAGAAAAGCATCTTGGAGAAAGAACTCTAAAATATTATTTTGTAAGCTGTCATGTAGACACACTGCTTGTAAAAGGTGCTACTTTGTGCTAGTGAGTGAAGGCCTCTAGCTACAGAACATCGGCAGTGAAAGTATTTAGTACTGCTTGTGTGTATGTAAATTTACTCCTGTGTAAGTGTTCACAGGATGGGGGTGATAGTCATTAGGCTGTGAAGAGAGCTCTCTTTTTGTTGGCTGTCTCAGTTTACATGAATGCACTTGTGAGGTGGCTGAGGGTCAGAGGGCTTGTATGAGAAATTTATTTGAATTATTGCTGTGATCCTGAAGTTATTATGTGTGGAATAGTTTCCTACTCGGGCTCTAAATGAAAGGGAATGATAGCAGCTAAAGTAAGCAGGTCTTCCATTTATAACAAAAAAAATGGCAGGCAGAATGGGACTGACTCTAATGGGGAACTGTAAAGGCAGTCTATAGTGAGTCTAAATTAATATGATATTGAGACAGATGTCCTTATGATGAAACCAGAGACGGTGGCTGGGGACTGTCTGGCATAAATTTCTTGAGGAATAGATTGATACCACAAAGCCTCCAGCTTTCATGAAATCTAATTGTTAGAACACACCATATACAACACCCCACTTACAATATTGCTGACATTTGACTTAAGACTGGTTCCGCGCTGTTTCAGGAACAGAATTTACAAAATTCACAATTTTCTGTTTAACCTGTTTGTTTTAAACTCTTAAAGGGAACGGGAGAGGGAAAGACATAGACATCGTGATAGTCGAAGATCACCATCTTCAGAGAGGTCCTACAAAAAAGATTACAAAAGAACTGGGAGGTAAGATGAGATATATGATCTTGAAAGTCTTATCAGGCTGTGTGTATCAATGTGTTCATATATGTGCCTCAGGCTCAGGATGGACATGTTTCAGACCTGTACTTTATATGAAAATGTCATGATTTTAAAGTTTGATATCTTAAGGCCCTACAAAACTAGAAACAGGAACTCTATATCATTGGACAGCGGGTGTGTCTGCTGCACAGTGGGAGCTCCTTAGCACTCACTGCTAGCCTATAAAAGGTACCAAGATCACAGAATTTAAAATCATGACATTGTTACGTGTGGGATGAGTGGTTTAGGTCATTTTAGAGGTCTTTATAGAGTCTGAGCTCTATATCGCTGGCCTCAGAATAATTTAATTATTGGCTTTTTAGGTGGAGGAATAAAAAAAATAGTTGCAATAGTTTTTTTAAAACTTCCTAAAATGCTACTAAGAAAGTTTTCATGTAACACACAAAGTGAATAGAGAATATATGATAATCTGATATGGTGGAAAAGAGATCTGTCAATATGAATAGTATAACCAATCTATATTCAAACTGATAAAACTTTGATGCTAGTCTTCCCTTCTCCTTCGCAAACAAAATATTTAATTTTTCATTCAGTTTGGCTGATTTGCTTCAAACCTTTAAAAAAAAACTAAACAAAAAAACACCTCCAAATCTCATTTGAGGTGAAAATAAGCATTTTAGCTAAAATGAGGGTTTTTTTAAAATTACAATATGGTCAAAATAGGCCTTAAAATTGTAAAGGGCTTTCAGCCTTTACTCCAGAGTTGCTGCTAAGTGACTCCATGTACTAGATTTGTACTAAAAGCTACTATTTAGTGTTGAAAGTTAATCCCCTTAAAGTAAAGAAATACCAAGTGAACTGTACTCTGTCATATGGTAAAATGGCCTATTGATTTGAAGCAAACTGTTAATTTCATATTATACCTATATCAATATTAAAAACCAAAAAACAACAACTTGTGATTACTTTTCTTTTTCTTCCTTACACTGAAGCCAATCCCCCAGTCGAGAGAGAAAGAGACCTCGATGGGAGGAGGACAGAGAGAGGTGGTCAGAGAATCAGAGCACCAGTAAAGAGAAAAGTTACACTGCTATTAAAGACAAAGAGCCAGAGGAGATCATTTCAGAAAAAAATGAGGAGGAAGATGAAGAATTGCTCAAACCTGTGTGGGTTCGTTGTACCCACTCAGAAAGCTACTATTCAAATGATCCTATGGATCAAGTGGTACGTCTATGAAGATTCCTTGATTATTATATACTATCCTTGTATAGAGTGATAACTACAGGCACCTTAACAGCTTTCCATTTTTGTTTTATTCAATGCTTAATGCTCCCCAATGTTTTCCCCTCTCATCCTCATTGTCTTTCAGTTATTTGTATTTTGGTAACATCGTTCTCCACCACTTTCTTCTCTGTTCATGCATGTTTCATTAGGCCATTGGTAGAAGAGGAAGGATATTTTCAATATTTCTGCTTCAGAGTAAAACTGATTCGACCATACAATCCACGGAAGGCATCAGAGAAGTTTTGTATAGGCTTCTATAGCTGCCAGTGGTGGTGATTTTTCAGTTTGTGCTTTCTTTTGGGGTGGTAGGGTGAAATCAAAATGCAGGCAGTCTATGGATGTGTTTGAGTGCACATATTTATAATAGTCTGCTTCAAATAGTAAGTGTTTATGTTCCGCCAACTATAGCAGAGTTCACTTGGCAATCTTGATTTTGAGTGTTAAAACTCAACAGTGAACATCCATAGTCTCCCTAGAATACACGTAGTCATAAATAGCCACTGTCTGCCTCCTGGAGCACATTCCAATAGCCACAGTGTACAATTGAATGGCGTTCTTTATCATCAGTTGGTGAAAAGATGCCTTTACATACATCCTGGTAATTTTATACAAAGTTCCCATGCTATACTGGATCATTTCTAAGAAATGTTTTTTGCTTTTATTTGTTTTTTCATTTGTTCAATCTGGAACGATGAAACCCCACTACATTTTTAAGACACTAATATTGCAAAGGCTCCTTGAATTGTCCATTAGTTTTGTTTTTGATCTGTTGTAATTATCAGGGGGACTCCACTGTGGTTGGAACAAGTCGGCTCCGAGATTTGTATGAAAGATTTGAGGAGGAGTTAGGAAAGCGACAAGCAAAGGCCAAAGCAGCCAGGCCTCCATGGGAGCCACCAAAGACCAAACTTGATGAAGATTTAGGTAAGTGCCATGTTGGTGAAGACCTGAAACCAAGTAATGAACAGTAACTGCATCCTTTATATCAGTTTGTGTTCTTTTATATGAAGACATGCTGGGCAGTGTTTTCAAAAGAGCTTAGCAACACCTACCTGTCTTCCCATTGAAATCAGCGGGAGTCTTACCATTGCCTTTAGTGGGAGTAGGTCAACACTGACTGCTTTTGAAAATCCCACCCATTGCTAATTAGCAGATAATTAATCTGCATGATATAGTGTTTGTCACTCCCCAGCTCAAGGCAAAGATTTAATAACAGAATGCTGTAATAAGGTTTCTTAATGCTCAGATGGTAATTATTTTTATAAAAGATATGATTATTCTTCGTCTGTTTAGCACCCAAAAACATGTTAGGCAACTCACAAATCAAATGAGACCTGATTTAAAGAGCTCACGGTCTAATTTAGAAACGATACAATGTTATGCTCTCTCAAACATGTAGAAAGAGAGGACGAGGGGAACAATCATAAATTCACATGGTGACTTAGGCTTGTTATGGTCCTGATCCTACATGATGATGAGATTTGCTGAGCACCCTGCACTCCCATCGTGGATCAGAGTCTCACTGCACAACTTGACGGTTTCATTATGTTCAGGAGTGCGGGTTTCAAAATATATTTTTACTGGTGTATTGATGGTATATAGGCTGAGGATTTTGTACTGCAGTATATTTGCTAACATATTAAATGTCATAACTAAAACTTAAATTATAGTTGTAAAGACAAACAAGCCCAAGTTCGTCCTTGAGGTATTATCTTTTTTGCATTTATTTACTTGGGACTCTATCCTCCTTCCTTTGCAGTTTTTGCATTTACTTCAGTAGGAGCACAACCCTTGCCTGTTGTTTATCGAACTTCCGTGATTCACAGTGTCTCTCTCAGTCCTTGGTGTTAATTAGTGAAGTTCACCTATATGTCAAGGCAGATTTAGGTTAATATTTTTTATTGAATTTTTATGTTTATGATGCGTAAACTACTGAGATGCTCAGAACTGAGCCCAGTCATCTTTATTGCATTTTCACATTGTTTTGCCACAAATATAGCATAATACAATTAATGAGATATTGGCAAAATAAAATTACATCCCGGGGGAGAGACAAAATATAGCTATGGATTTTTAAGTTAAAAAAAAAAATGTATTGGCTATTCTAAACCTAGTAAAATATACCTTTTGATCTGTGCCGTATATAAGGGGTGAATTTCACGCATGGGTGGAGGGCCCATTGAAAACCCTGTACATCTTTAGTCCCTGCAGTAGGAGAACAGTTTCATGAAGAGATATCTGCCTTCCCTGGGCACCATGGATGGTGCTGATGGCACTGAGGTGGGGGACAGGCCACTGAATTCATACTACTTGTATGCAGAATCAGTTGCCTAGAGGGCACAGAAAGGCTCCCACCACTGTGCCATTCTGTAGCCTGACCTCTAGGCAATTGACTCTGCATACAAGTTAGTCTTGCCCACTGCTTCTTGCAGCCATGGACACTTTCTGTTTACACTGTCCCAGGCTGACTCCTACAGCCTGTCTCCTTTGTAGGCTTGGAAGGATTCAGTTTTTTTTTTTTTTTTTTACAATGGTGATGGCTAATATCCACGTTTGACTTAGGCTTCTTTTTTAATTTTTAGCAATTTAATGTTTTCACAGTTGTGCCAAATTATGAGTTTTAAGCATTTGTTTGGTTATTTATTGATTTAAATTTTCAGAGTTGTAAAAAATAATGGGGGGGGGGGGTGTCAGAAAGTTGGGGGAGAGCAGATCGTTATTTAATTACCAGAGATGCTGAGATTCAAAAAGTTAAAACTTTGTAACTGTCAAAATACAGATTGTCAACATTGCATGTCAAAATATACAAAGTAAATATCCTTAAATCAAACTCTAGTAAAGTTCTCATGCAGCATTTTTCTTCCCTTGCCTATCCCTTGATTATTATTGATGAAAATATTTTTGTCCGTTTGTATGTGTATGGTGAAATCAATATTTACCGACATTTGTAGATAAAAATTGAATACAAATGGAAAAAAAGAAAAAAAATTGTATATGGTATGTACAGGCTTGGGCCCCCAACTTGCATGCACGTACTTAGGTGTATAACTTTATGTATATGAGTAGTCCTTTGAAGTCAGTGGAACTGTGCACATGCATAAATCTAAGCATTGTGCTAAGTGGTTGCAGGTTCAGGGCATTAGAGATTTTTGAACCTGCTTTCCTGTGGAAGAAGTACAAAACAGATATACAGGCAATCTTGTTAGACTAAAAATAATCCAGAGGAGAGATATTAATATCTTGTTATATTTAATACTTTCCTTTCCAGTTTTTTCTCTTTTAACACAAAAATAGTTTTTCTTAACGGACATAAAGAAAAGGGGATAAAAGAGAGAGAGTGTAGGGGGGAAAAAGCAAACAAAAAAGGGCTTCCTGAAAATATTGGGCTAAATTCACTAAAATGTTTATTTAAATGTTTACTTTTTGTCTTAGATTTCTAATGTGTGATATTGGATTTACTGGAGATCTTTAATTTTGATAATTAAGAATAGGTTTCTGTTCCAGTAATGTTTGTTTTGAAACTCTTGGGTTAGATATTATTGTAATACAGATTGCCGAGCAATTTTTAAGTATATGGAACACTATTACCATAGCTCATGTGAACCTGAAACAACTTGCAAAGAAACAAGCTCTATTTAATTGATCCTTAATGAACACAGTCATGAATAGAGATGCAATGTACATGTATGTATTTTTTGTCTCTTTTTTTTTTTTAAGATTTTATTTGTGTGGATTATAAATTCATAGTCCTCCTCCATGCAGTCTTTTAGCTTCAAACAGTTATGTTAGGGAGTGTAGAAATTGCTCTTCTGAAACTGAATAATGGCTAACTGGTCAGCTCATTCCACTCATGTGTAAACAGATTAAATTAATGCTGACTTTTAATAATCCTAGTATTTGCTGTCACTTCTTTAATTAAAAACTTAATTGCAGTCCTCGAATTCATAAGGGCTACTCTGAATGTCATATAAACCTTTAATAATTTGCAGATCTACATGATGCTTGCTTGGATTAGAAAATGCACTATTGGGAAAAGAATGAGTGGGGGTTCTTTGCAACTAACCTTTTTATTTTTATTTTTGAATCAGAGAGCTCCAGTGAGTCTGACTGTGAGTCGGATGACAATAGCAGTTGCTCTAGCAGTTCAGATTCTGAAGTGTTTGATGTTATTGCGGAAATTAAGCGTAAAAAAGCTCACCCTGATCGTCTTCATGAGGAGCTCTGGTATAATGACCCTGGACAGGTATTGTGTGCAAAACATTCATTATGTAGCTAAAAGGCTTATTTCGGGAGCCATACAAATCTACAACTCTGATTTGTTGTAGAATATACTAGATGATACTGTTCTCTCTTGTCCAAATTGAATTTTTTTTAATCCTTTTAGGTTGTATTTTATTGTTGCTCAGAGCACATCACTTTTAATGTCAGGAGTTCAATTAAAACCCTTGCGATTCTTCACCCTGAATCATATTTGGCTGTATGTGTAAACTCTCATTGCCAGCAATGTAATGGTGCTATTCTGTTAGCCTAACAATAGAGTTACAAAGATAAATGCTGGGATGCTGGGAAAGCGACCTTGTAGATCTACTTTACAAATAAATCTCCTAAAAGCTCTTACTGCATAATGATAAATAATGCCTTAAATATGCTGTTAATGCTCCTAATTTCTGGTCTAATGGTTCTGCTGTAATTGCATGCAGATTATAGTTCTTGTTATATGTAATTGGTGAGCTCATGAAATGTTGTTTGAATATATATGTTACACAGAGATTAGGTGGTTCTTTGCAAATTTGCCATCTCCATCTTTCTTTTTTAACTCTTTTATGGTCGCTTCTTACCCTTTGTCAAATGACACTCCAGGAAACTTGTTTTCCCAGCATTTTTTTTTGAGGCATGAAATTAGAAGGCCACAAATTATAATGGCAGAAGATTCTGCAATACACCCTGTGCCGTGATAATTCAAAGGTCTGTTGATGCTTCCATTACCGGATCTTATTTGTGCTCCTAGCCTTTAAAAGACAAAATTAGAAAACTGTTGAGATATTTAACTTTGAAAATTGTGTTGTACATGTTTTGTTTGAAAAATCTAGTTTTTCAAACAAATATAATAGACTCCTCTGTATAAAATGTTTGCCAAATAGAGAGAGGTGAAGGGCCATGAAGTGAACAGTACCAGAAATACATGGTTATTTCCACAAATTTACCTATGAGTTACTACTACTTCCTAAGGGACAGCTGAAAAAGTTCTGAAAAAGTCATGATGGTCTTGCCAACTGTATACTTTTTATATCTGAGTTTTATTCAACACAGAACAATTTTATTTTAAATAGTGCGCTTTCCCATTACTTTGTTCAGTGTTGAGATGCAAAAGTGATAGGCTTATAAATGCCTTAGGTATATTTCCCAAAATATTTTACAGACCTACACTCCCACAAAACAGGAACTAACATCAAGAATGTCTTGCAAAAAACCAAACCAAGCCAAACGAGAAAACCTTACTGCCTTGTTTTACATAAACCACCCTCCCTTCTTGCCTGTTATCTAGCCCTTATTCATATCATGTTGTATCTAACATACATTACTTTCAGCCTTATTGGTGACCTAGTTTCTGTGTAAATCCCCAGGCACACACCTTTGTTTGTTTGTTATATTCAAATACAATTTAATAATAAGAGTAAAGGCCAAGATTTCAAAAGCAGCTAGTGATTTTGAGTGCCCAACGCCTGGAAGGGTCCTGATTTTCATGAAGCGTTGAACTAATTGAGTTTTTATTGTGTTATTTATCTCTCTCTTCTCTGATATGTAAGATATACAGGCAAGTAAGAAAATGTGCTTTTATCTTAGACTCGAAATGAGAATATTTTGCTAATGTTTATTTAGCACACTTGTTCTTGAAGGATCCCAAAGTGTGTGATAAACTATATAAGAGCAAAATACCACATCACTCTGATATTATGGGTGTTCAGTTAAACACTCAGAAATGAGGAAATGTGTGCAACCTCTTAAGCCCTCTTGCATGTGTGCGTTATGACAGAATCTGTGGGGAAAAGGTGAGCCAAACAGTCAATATATTAACCTTAAAGTTGGGCTGCCTTTTTTCCCCCAGGCCATATGGAGTCCAAACCCACTATGCATTGTTGGCTCCCTGTCACTGAGACACCCTAGCCTTCTGTCTGTTGGCTGAGGATGTCCCACCCACCATGGAACTCTGTTGGGACCTGCAGACGCTTCTAAAGGTAAGGTGAGTCCCATGGTGGGTTTTTATACATGATTGCAGTTTTTTGAAGTTTTAAAAATATATTTATACCTTACAGGGTATAAACTATAATAATTTAAACTTTACAAAACTGTAAAGGGGTGGAAAAAAGAGGGACTTAATTTACTTCTGTAGATTGGCTCCAGTCTCTACTGGGGTTCTGTGGTGGGTGTGACATCAAAGCCAGAAAGCATGCTAGGGTGTTGCACTAACTGGGAGTGCCTGTCTGCAGTGGGCCCAGACTTCACAGAGCCTAGAGGTAAAAAGGAGGTAAGTTTCAATTTTATATTGTGTGTAACGCTCCTCTTGACCTAATTATTTATTATATACATCCCATAGTTCAGAAATGATGAGATTTATAACAAAATCTATCCACTTTTGAAGTACTCCAGTTATGTCTCTAAAGTAAAGTACCAAATAAGGCCCCAATCCTATGAACATTTACATATCCTTAATTTTGCATCCATGAGGTGAAATCCTAACCCCATTGTTGTCAAATTCCATAGGACCAGAATTTCACCAAGTAAATTCAGTAGAACTACTTGCACATAAAATAAAGTACATAAAAATATAAAATTCAGGGTTACGGCCTTTATTGGCTACAAGTATATAGCAGATTGTTCTAACAAATAAGAAATGTAAAGTTATACATTATATGTGATAGTGCAATGGTGCTATTTTTCTAACATTGTTGTCCCTTCTTATGCTGCACAAAAAACAATTACAGTCTAATGCTGTTGTGCAGTTTCCTTATATCAGTCTATATAGACAGTTTGCCACTTAAGTGGATGTTCTAAAACCAATAAATCTTGTAAGTATGACAGGCTCTTTGAAGCATCAGCATTCATGATGTTAAAACCAAAACACTTTTCCAGACATTGTCTCTTGCCTTTTTTCAATAAAAAATGCAATCCTATTTTATTTTTGACAGATGAATGATGGACCATTGTGCAAATGCAGTGCTAAAGCCAGACGCACAGGAATAAGACACAGCATTTATCCTGGTGAAGAGGTAACTAGTTTTGAATATTGCACTTATAAATACCATATTGCCAGCAGTTGGCAGGTGCTTGTTCTGCTCTGACCTAAATTGGAGAAAGTGATTGTTTTAGAGTAAACTACTGTGTCATATTAAATCAGTCAGATTTCTTAGCACTTTTGTAATTTCACATTTAGGATGTGCTAGCTGTAATAAAATTCCACATGAAAACTAGGGAAAATAATATGCATTAGCCAATTTCTTCTTTAAAGTTTCTGAAACATACAACTATATTAATAACAAAAAAGAATGAATGACCACTGAGTCACAGATAGCAAGTGGATGCACAAGTTTATGTTTCTGCAGGTTCCTCCCCATGCAAGAGGTGTGTAAAGTGAATAAATTAGTAACTTCCTTGCTGCTATCAGCAAGGTATGCAATTGCATTAGCAAGGAAACGTGTTTCCACTGGAAACTGATAGTTGATTTGTTATGGTTTGATACTTCTTTGATTGGAAAAAAATTACTCTGACATACAAAATTGCTAATTTTCTTATGATATAGCAAACCTTCCTGTGGAAAAAAACATTGCTGAAGCTGGGTGTAAATTCATCCAGAGCTGTCTGGAGCAGAGCTCTGGTAAATACTTCAGCCCCGGTTGTCTGCTCCCCCCTAACCCCCCCAATGGGCTGAAGTGGAGCCCAGGCCCTCCCATGGAGAAGCGAGGGAGGGGAGGGGTGGTCCCAGGAAATATACTCTATGAAAATTGAAGCCCAGTGCTGAAATCTCACTCGTTTTATTTGTAGAGGTAACTGCTACATCATGGTCGTATTTCTTTATTCTCCCTCAAAATATGAGGAGCTTTAGAGCACATTAGATTTAATTTTTTTTAATAGAAGACATTTTGTGTTAGGAGAGCGTTCAAGAATCTGTTGGTTTTTTTTTTTTTAACCCTGTACTCTTGACTTAAAATGTATCTATATAGTTAAGCCCTTGTTTTATAAACTAATTGGGGACTGAGGCATTCATAAAATTGAACATTTCAAAATTACAGTATCGGTATTGTGCTTATTTTCAGTATGGTGCGTTGCATGACTTTGTTCTTGTCCTACAATAGTTGGTATAACTGGTCATTTGTGAGATTGGTATTCCTAAAATCAAGATTCTACTGCTTCAACATTTTCTCGGTGTCTGACTTTCTAAATAAAAATTAAATACAATTTTGGGTGGATTTTCTTTTAGAATTTTGTTCTCTCTAACCCCCACTTTTTTTTTTTTTAACTGTAGATGTTCCTTCTACTTTGTTGCATTTCAGGATTCATGAACATTTCTGTTACAGGGGCTTATTACCCTGTCTCAGAAAATTACTTGTAATAAAGCATTTCAGACGTGGATTAATTTTCCTCCTTCCCTCATACATCCAGTAAATTTTGTTAAAAGAGAAACACCTTTTTAGGAGGTGAAAATTTTGAAATCTGTCAGACTCACTGTGAGGAAGTAGCTGCCTCCTGAATCTGGGGATGCGAGGGATTTTGGGGGCTCATCAAAGAGACTCTCTTAACCTGGTGTGAGCCTCAGAGCAGCGAGAACCTAGCAGAACACAGAGCCTACAAGGGGTTCCTTTTGTCTAGCTGCTGTTAAGTATTTCTACCCATTAAACCTGAGAGCTTCAGAAGAACCTGAAAACATGAGTCTTGAAAACCTTCTATTCCATCAAACCACATGCAGACCTTTCTACATTGAAGCATAGCTCTTCATGTGTTTTCCATAGGAAGACATTGTGGTCTGGTAGTTAAAGCAGAACACCGGCAGACATGGGTATTTCATCCATTTCCGTTGCTGATTCCCTGTATGATGCTGGGCTAATTACTTAGTCTCTCTGGGCCTCAATTTGTCCACCTATTAAGTGAAGATACCTGCTCACCTTTGTAGTGAATTGATATTGTTTGGTGAAAAATCTAAGAGTAATCTTTATAACTTTATATCATTACATTTTAGGCAATTAATAAAAAAAAAAAGACAAACAAACAAAAAGAAAAACATCTCAACACTTAGATGTAAGAAAGGTGCAGAACAATATAGAGAATGTATGAATTGACTTATGTTTTGCCCAGAATAATAGCCCTGTAGATGTTTCTGAAGTTCAGTAAAAATGTATAATGCTACGATTTCCCTCCTCCTCCTGTTTTATTTAATTTTTTTCTACTGAACATTTCATGAATGTTAAAAGTGCTCTATTCCCTCTTTTTATCTAATTTAACTTTGACTCTCCACATAATTCGATTCATCTTTCTCTGAAAGCCTATTAAACCGTGTCGCCCCATGACCAACAATGCTGGAAGACTGTACCACTATCGAATTACAGTGTCACCTCCCACAAACTTCTTAGTAAGTACTTTATAAACAATTCCAGCCAAGAGTCCAGTTTCATTTATTTTAAAGTTGGTGTGTGTAGTGCCACTGCTATTTTAACTTTTGTTTTTGTTTTTTTAGACAGACAGGCCAACTGTTATAGAATATGATGACCATGAGTATATCTTTGAAGGGTTTTCTATGTTTGCACATGCCCCACTAACAAATGTAAGTATATTCACTGTATGCATAGTGCTTATCTAGAAGGCAGGCTATGTCTGTCCTTTTAAATAGTACTTGTATAAATCGGTGGTACCTGTGTTTTGAAAGGCTTCTTGTCAATTTCACTTGAAAGTGGGAGGGTGACATTTGTGCTGATGAGACTCAGGTTTTGTCCTGACTAATTGATGTAAGTATTCCTTTCATACCGTTATTGAGGCTGTAGTGTGCAACAGAATAATATTTTTGCATGTGTCAAGGTTTGAGAATGAAATAAACCGTGGATAACTTGTTAAAACTGTTAATTGGGTTTGAATTGGATGAACTTTTTGAGTTGAAAAAGTCAATAGAAAAGGATAACCAATCCTTTTAACTGATAAAATTGGAACAGATTAGTTCAGAACACCTAATTTAACTTCTACTGTAGTTAAGGTTTGTTATTTAAAAATTTCCTATCGTTTCCAACACCAGTTCAGCTCCCCTATCAAACTGTTAATAAAATTTTATGTTTTGGTGGGGCTATTTAGAGTCAGATATTTTGCAGCTGCAGTGGAATCCTACTCTGCATCATAAATGGGTGCCCCTGGCATCCCAGCATCCTTTTGTTTCTCAAATTCTAAG
Source organism: Emydura macquarii macquarii (assembly GCF_026122565.2). Classification (NCBI taxonomy): domain Eukaryota; kingdom Metazoa; phylum Chordata; order Testudines; family Chelidae; genus Emydura; species Emydura macquarii. The sequence goes on from NW_027132962.1 coordinate 2,107,909, forward strand.
TACTTTAATCTCATAGTCCTAGAGTTCAAAGCCAGAAGGGATCACCAGAATATTTAGTCTGACCTCCTATACGTCACAGGCTACCAACGTCACTCAGCACCCACACGTGAAACCCAACAACGAAAATTAGACCTAAGTATTACAGTCATCAAGAGATTAGACTATTATGTGCCACAGACAGAGAATAGAAGGGACCAACAAGCACCAATGCCCAAGGCCCCCACAGGTGCTGGGAAGTGATTAAGTCAGGTATACGCAGATGATCCCAGCAAGTGACACATGCCCCACAACACAGAGGAAAGGGGGAAAAAAACAGTCATTGCCATTCGGTCTGGGTGGAAGAATATAAACACTTAACAGGAACTGTATGTTTACAAGAATTAATGAAAGGGATACTGTCAACTTAAAAATCACTCATCTGATTACAAATTTTATACCTATTATTGTTATAGAAACACCTGCTCTCTCCACCTGAACCTGCATGGTTCTCAGTGTAGACTGGGCCCCAAGATTATTGTAATTGAAAGGGATTAAGAAGAATGTCTTCATTTTTTTCAGTTTGCTTACTTGGTTCTTTTGACAGCTTTCTGTTTGTGATCAGTTTCAACGTTTCCTCTCTCTCTCTGTCTCTCTCTCTCATCAGCTGGTTGGTTGTTTTTCCCTGTTGTTTCACACAGGAACATGGAAGAGAAAACCATTTTAAAAAGTAGGAAAATGTGATTGTAAAACAAAAGTCATGGAGACTAGAACACAGCTATAGTGCAGTAGGCAATACATTTTAACTCATTATATTATTTCATTAGAAAAATTACCAGATTTCAAGTTGTCACTTTAGTCACAACTTGAATTTGTTTGGTCTCATTATGCAAATGAATCAACTTTTCTACATTGCAGAGTCACACATGAATAACATCATATGCCAAACCTGATTCTGGAACAATGTCTAGCTGACTTAGACAAGTGATGGTGCCTGTGAAAAGGATATCCCATTGTTCCTTGACAAAAATAAACGTGATTGGGGTTTTAGCATTCTCTAAAATCTTTTGATGGGATGGTTCTTTTAGCCTTGGGTCTACACTGCAAGTTTTTGTCAGTATAACTATGTACACGACCCTCCCGGTGTGACTCAGGGCATATCTACACTACAAAATTAAGGCGACCTAACTTACGTTGGCATACAGCTGCTGCATGTTTACACTTTGCTCCTTTTGTCAGCAGCGTGTATCCTCACCAGGCTTGAACTGATTAAGCTGTAAGTGTGGAGTATTATGGGATGGTTTCTGAAAGCCAGCAACAGTTGATGTAAATAACTCTGTGTCTACACTGACACTGTTGACCTAAACTCCATTGGTGTAGGTAGCATCTTCATTAAGTGCTACAGTGGCGCAGCTGCATCACTGCAGCACTTGAAGTGTAGACAAGCCCTTAGTTTTCAAAAACCGTTAGTCAGATAGGTTTTGACACCAGTCCCTCCATTTTCAATTTGCGGGACATGGAGCAGAAAGAAACACTTAAGCTCTTTCACTTGGGAAGATATTACAATAATGATAAAGGAACCACCTTTTCTTTAGACTATCTGTCCCCTCTTTAGAATAACTGTCCACTCTAAGTCAAGCATGGCTTGGAGAATTACAGACAAAATGTGTTACAGAAAATTCTTCCTTCAGAGGCAATGAGAATTCACACTGCCCTATCTGAGCTGATGCCTGAAGATATTCAGCCAGTTCTGTTGTGGAACTTGTGTGTTTTGGGCACAAAACTACCAGAGTCTCATTAGCAGTTCTCTTCCTGTTCCTTTGTTGCGAACTATGTGAAAATGATCAGCAACAAGTGGTAATTTTGACATGTTGCTACTCTTTATTGCAGACATATGGTCATAAAGCAATATCAGCAGGATACTAGATAGGCAAGGCCTTCACAAGGAGAATGCTTTTGCTGCATTGTAAGGCTTTTGACAGCAATTATGGGGGAATTGCCATTTCAGAGGCATTTCAGGATATGTTTGATAAATGGCAGATGGCTAAGTGTAGCATCCACATGGTGCTTTGCAAGAATAGAGATAACATAACAAAATATTTTAATGAGACAAATTTGTATAGCTGAGGAGACTTCACTCACTCACACCCTGCAGCTCTGTAACATAGCTGCATTATTAGTCGAGCTGGACAAAATATTAGGTAAAATGATATGTCAAATCGTATATGTTAAATGAATAATGCATCATTTGTGTGATGTTATTCAAGCAGCTTTATAGCATCATTATTCTTTGAATACATTATTCAACAAATAGTATTCTTTCAGATCTTTTAATTGAAGCTGTGCATGGGAAACTTGTTCATGGTTATTTGGAAGCTGGTCATCTTTTCAAGAATCCCTTTTTTTCTGTCTTTATTCTGCGCAGAATACAAAGGGAACTAGTCCTGGCTATTAAAAAGCTGATCCAGAAAGTACTGGCTTGGTCATCTTTAGACATCTGTTGGAAAATAAATAGGTTCTCACTATATTTTAAAGCACTGTTGAAATAAATGTCACTGCTTCTTTTTTCCCCAAACATTGAATAGCATGTTTTAATATCCAGATTCTTAATTTCTATCTAAAGGTATCCAGTATCAAATAAATGTGATGAAAGAGAGGATTTGTCATATTCTTAATTTTAGATTGGTAATCTGTAGCGTTTTATTTTTTCTGAATAAACAAGATCATAAGGGGAGGAACATCTACAACAATGGTCTCAATTGGGATCTTTCTAGCAACAACTATACTTAATAGATATATCCTAAAGCTTAACATCAGTGAGAGCTGTGTATTTGTTGGGGTCGGGGATTGTAAACCCCTTAGGGCCACTGTGCTGCAAGCAGATGCATGCAGACCGGAACTTGTACCTGTGACTTGAATTCAGTGTGCCTTCGTGTAGGTACAGAGATCCATTGTAGGTTCGGGGCCTTAAATTGTTTCAGTTTCTTGAATCATTGATCATTATCTCTTATATTTGCAGAAACAGTGAAAGCTTCAGTCATCTTGGCTTAAAAATGGCAAGAATTTTAGTTCTTTCATGGCTCACTAGAAAGACATGGAAATCTGTGTGTACTGGATTGCCTGTTTGTTTTTTGCACCAAAACCTTCAGAATCTAAACAGTAAAGCTGTAAGGGTATAGGTGCTAAATTTTAAGATCAGTTCTAACAACTATGAATTAAATCGATCTGTTTCTAGAGCTGGTTTTCTCAGATTGCTTTCCCATTTTAAAAAGAAAAAAAATAGAAAAGATGGGTGGAAATGGCACTAATGATGGAAAGTGTAATCTAAATATACTTTAAATATTTCAGTGCTACATGTGAATAGGTCTTAGTATGGAGTGTTACAGATCTAAAAGGAAACTTTCAAAGTATTTTTCATGATTGAAGTTAAGACTGGCTGTCCAAAAATCCCTTGAAAGCTCAAAATTGCATGTCTGCTCCCCCCAATGTATTTTTTATTATACAGGACTACCGGTTTGTTATAAAATTATTGTGATTACTGGGATATGATAGGGTTCTCTTTTTAATGAGGGGAAGGAGGGGGAAAAAAGACCTTTAAAGGGATACCCTTATCTTGAAGACCACGTTTCTATATAAAAATTCATCCCCAACACTCAAAAAAAAAAAAAAAAAATCTTTACCTATAACCAATGGAGATGACAGAAAAAATATTTTTCTCTCTTTTCAGTGTGTTTACATTGTGTGTTTGACAGCACTGTATATACAGTCAGTTGCATTTCCTGTCTTATGTGCTAGCATTATGACGTGTCTCATGTCCTGATCGGTGGAAGTTAGTGTATTTACTAGTAGCAGTAGCAGTAAAGCTGAAACTGAAGAGGCTGCAGACAAAAATGAAGATGAAGGAGAAATGGAGAGTTTGGCCCAAGCGTGTTTGGTGGTTATCTTGGGCCTGCCCACTCTCCGTTCCTGTATAGACCTATATAATAATAATCAGCAGCAGAGTAGAAAAAGTTCTGTAATATTTTGACAGGAAAATTAGAAAAAATATTTGCAAGGGATATTCTATCAAATTTTCAAGGGATATTTAATCAAATTACAATTTTTTGAAATTGGTCATTTAAAAAAATAATCAGGGTTGACATTATCCCTCTAAAAGAAGTGGCTGGTGGGGGACATGGACTTTGCAAGCTAAGGGGGAAAAAATGATTAAATATTTGGCTTACCAGACTGTACTTTAAAAGTGTTTTTAGCTCTATTTTGTATAAACCTATAAATCTGTACTGCAAGTCCCTGTGTCATGCTCCCATTACATAAACATGTGTTAAGACAATATGGCTAATAGAATTAGTAGTGGGCTAAAAATACTTTACCTCTAGGTCACTAGATCAATCTAGTACCCTCTACTATGTGCAGTAAATTCATATACAAATATAACATTTTCAAAATGGGAGAAGAGAGATCAGTTGGTTTACTGAATTTTGCTTTTGTGAAACAAAACTTAATCTCCAGTAGATGGCATTGTTTGACTAATGCTTTTCTTCAGTCCTATGTTATTTCACAAGTGGAGTTGTTATAGTCATGTATTTCTCTCTCCCTCCTGCCCCGTCTTTGTGTGAACTCACTGAGGCAACAATTTTACTAAATGCCCTTTTCATCAGATGGACATACTTAGGAAACAAAATTGTATGAGTGATGCAGTCAGTCACATATGTTCCTTCAAACTGAACCTCTGTTCTGTTTTCCTTCCAGATTCCTCTGTGTAAAGTAATCAGATTTAACATTGACTATACAATTCATTTCATTGAAGAAATGATGCCTGAGGTAAGGGGAATAATTAGTCAAGAGATCAGTTTGGGTTATGAATTGTTGTTAAGGGATTAACTCTGTAGAATATTGTCTCATGCACCCTCTAAAAGCCAGATTACATTCTGAATGTATGGATGAATGGAAACCTGTGATTTCTACATAAAGCTTTAAATGTATAGCTAGAACACTACATATTGAAAATAAAGTAAATACTCAGCCTTATCCATACCTCTTTGAACTTTTCAAAGTTCTGTATGAATATAATTCAGACAATATGCCTGTGAACTAAGGTAAGTATCTGTCCCTACTTTACGAATAGGGAAACTGAGGCATAATAAGGTTGTGATTTGCCATTGCCACATAAATCGGTGGTGGAACTAAGACTAGAATTTGACTTTTTGACTCCCAGTCCTGAGATCTTGTCTCTAGAACAGGTCTGTCTCTTAATCTAAACTGATGCCAAAAAAAAAAATCCTATGTATATAAACAAGGCAATTTAAATTCATAATCTGGTTTGTATTAAAACAGTCTGTAGTAAAGCTAAATTTGTGGAGTAAATTACTGCAATGGAATGTCTTACCTAGGTGTACAAATACTCTGCATATTAACTACTAAAAGAGGATCAATGTTTAATTTAGTTTAGTCCCATATATTTACATATTTTTTCTTAGTTATCTTTCTTTTCTGTCTCTCAGCAGTAGATTTATCAAAATATATCCAAGAAGCCTAAAATTCCAAAAGAAGATTAATGTGGATTTCAGTGTGATTAACTTTTTGATATTGACTCTCCTGTGCTGTCTCCAAATCTTGATATAAAGTAATAATAGGACAGCAACCAAAATAGGGAACTTGACATTGTGGAGTCCTGGTCGATTGCCTGTGCCTATGGCACTCCTTACAAACCTTGTTTAACAAAGCAGCCTTGTCAAAGCATTTTGTTGGATTTGGAATTTATGGTCAGCTTCATATATATACAATTGATATTGACTTGAGCTATTATTTTATACAATTTATATTGACCCGAACTAGTGTTTTTAAGATAGTCTCCTCATTTGTGGCTGTTGAGTAGAGGAATTTCTCTGCTCTTAAGATCATAATCCTCACTTTGTGATGTACTCTATCTGTTGCTTAGGAAGTGATGGTGATATCACAAATGGTGATTTGTAAGCTTTTTAGCAAGAAGAAGCAGGAGTGACAGAATTATGAGAGAGGTCTTTGTAATAAATATATCATCTCTTTAACTTATTCAGGTGAAAGGCTTTTGGTGCATAGTAAATTACCTTGTAGCCCTGAGCTCATAATACCTGTCTCCAGTGTGGATTTGGGCCTTTAATAAAGAACCCTTAATATGCATTAACAGTGCTTTCGGAAGAGGCCTCAAATGCTAAGAGATGCTTAAATGTGTGACAGATAGTAGTACGCCTAAAGACTTACCAATCGTTGAGCAGTATCATCTCCAAGTTGTATTATTTGTGTGTTAAAATATTTGAATAATGATATTTGGCCTTTTTCTTTTCCAGAATTTTTGTGTGAGAGGACTTGAATTATTCTCTTTGTATCTATTCAGAGATATTTTGGAACTCTATGACTGGAATCTTATAGGTAACTGTACAATTAAAAAAAATATATACATAAATAAATATTAGATGTTATTTACAAATTCAGTAATTATGCCTAGATTCTAAAGCATGCTTTGGTTTAAAAAGGAAGACTTGAAGTAGCAAAATTGAATGTTTTCAATTTTAAATGGCATGGATAAGTTTCCAGTTTGCTTTTACAAGGAGCAAACAATTTATCAGGGTTCATTATAGTGGATGTATAGCAACTAACAGCGCTCAGAATTATCATCCAGGTCTCTTCAATAAAATATTTAACACTTTCTTAATTACTCCTACATGACTTTTGTTTTAAATGAACTGTTCATATTATTATTTATATTGAACAATAATGTGTGCATAAGGCTTTGTGGTGAGGGTGTCAGACAGAATGCTGTCTTTGCCCTGACAAGTTTACAGACTAAAGGCTTTTGTACTATACTATAACGAAACTACAAAATAGTGTCATACAGACAGCCATATGGTACCCCTATGCTTACCCAGCTGTCATAGTTGAAAATGTTACCAGGCTAGGTGGAAATATACATATGTTTTAAGACAGTGACACAACAAAAATTGAGAGTTAAGATTTTTGCTCAGTCTAAAATGAGAAGTTTCAGAAGAACTTCACTTTAAAATATATAAATATCTTCTGGAGCGTGGCATCGCCTATGAAGATTTATTTAATGCTTGCTGTAACTCAGAGATGCATATAAGTTTAATGTTTTGTGTGTGCTTCCATTGATTAGTTATTGAATATATTGCATGGTCCTGGTTTTGGATTAAATATTACTGGCTTCAATCGTACTGTCCTTTATTTTTTTAAATTGTAAGTCACATACCCTTTTGGGCTTTCCTTTTCACATGAAGCTTTAACTAATATCACCGGAAAGGAGGAAGAAATAATAACATATAGCATTTTTTTTTAGCACTTATAAAGATAAGCTCTATTAATTGGAATGAACAAGACAAACTCAAAACAAAAGCAAATTCTTTAGTCCTGTGTTCTAATAGAACTTTTTTTTTAATGCATTGATTATATAAGCAGAATTTCTTCTTTTCTGTATCACAGCTTCAGGATAAAATTACTAGCATTCAAAGATGTATGTGTGCACAGATTCCACTTTTTTTTTTTTAAACCCCTCTGGGTTTTTTTTTTTTTTTTTTTTTTTTAAACCACTCTGGATTGTAAATGAAGCTTCCCACTGGACAGTTCTGTTATATTGTGGAACAAAGAGTAGAGTATCTCTACTTCCCCTTTTACCATGCTGTTTTTGATAGTTTCACTGAAGACTTAGATATTCTGGTTGAAATAGTGGCCCTGTTGATGTCAGTAGCAAAACTTCCATTGATTTCAATAGAGCCAGGATTTCACCCTCTGTATCTTACATATATGTTTTCAGAGCCTTAATTTTTTTTCTGTTAATTTTCTTATTTAAGGTCCTTCATTTGAAAACAATTCTTGTTGTCCAAGATTTCATTTCATGCCACGGTTTGTGAGGTTTCTTCCAGGTAAGCTTATATTATGTGGTTGGATGAAAATTAGACTTCCACTCTCATATGCATCTCTTCAAAAAAGGAAGAGCCATTTTATATGGCTCTCAGAACTGTTGCTTCACGTGGAGTGAAGGTTTAGGCAGAATCACAGCATTGGTTTGCACCTGGTCTACGCTGTGAAAGTTTTATTTGCAATCAAAAGATACAGAGACTTGATTTTTTTTTTTTTTTAAATGGAAGCTGAGATTGTGGAGCACAAGATGGGAATCACCAGAGCTAAAAACACTAATCCAACCTCAAGCCAAGGACAGTTTTTGATGCAGAAAGAACTGTGATTACTCTTGTATGAAAAGCCTACTTAGGGGATTTCGACACGTACGACATCTGGGGGAAGATCCTCAGTTGTTATACATTTTCATAACTTCAGTGGAGCTATGCAAATATATACCAGCTGAAGATCTACTCCTGGTTCTTCCAGGAGAATCATTTCCACAGAAATATTTCCTCAGCAATCTTGTATTTATTTTGGCTATTCAGAGACCTAATATCATGTAAAGTTGGCTTTAGCTCCTAAACAAGTGTTATTGGTAGCTGTGTGGAAGAGGAAGGCACTGACCACAGAGACAGTACTACTTCTCCATCCTTTAGGGAAGGGTGTTCACCTACATTTGACCACTGACCTTTCAAATGACAAAAGTTGAATTACTCTTTAGTGGTCCACAGACAACTGGTTTCTCCTCCTCTTGGAGATAAAAGTGACTTGATTCCAAATAGTTACAACCTAATCATGGCTGGTCACTTAGAACGAGGACATCTCTTCCATTCCTACCTGGCACTTACTTCAGTGTGGCTCATGAGATAGAAAAGGTACTTTAGTGTCTCAAGCCCTTTAACTTCACAGGAGGAGTCTACAAGAACGCATACGGTTCAAGTGGAAAAGGTTTGCAGTCTAATGTGAACAGGGCCCACTGGATCCTTTTGCTTGCCTCACTCAAAAACTTCTGTTTTTCTTTCAATTTTTTGTCTCAATCTTGGATACAGACATCAGTACTCAGTTTATTTGGCTGCTGTTTGTAGAGAATAAACTACTCTCCTGTTCTTCCCTCAGAACTAAGGGCCATACTGCATTTAGCATGTCCCAGTAGACTGCTTCTGGTGTCACATGATATTAATATGGTCCTGAAGAAAATCACCATTTGAAGCACTTCTCGCAGACACTGACACTTCTAGCAAAAGGCTTTACTTTTAGTAGCAAGGATTTCAGCTTGCTGAACAAGTGAGCATCAGGCTTGAGTGACTGACCCACCTTACTCTAAGTACCATGTGATAAAGTAGAATGGCTTTTTGGCTTAATAGCCTCTAGGAATGTACCTCCATCTTTTTGACTAAGGGTACAGATGTGGCATGAAACAATCTTTCTTGAGAATCATGTCTAAGACCCTGTGTACACTGGGATTTGGACTATATTTGAAATTGTAAACTTGGTTGTCACTAAACCAGCTTCAAACATGGTTTGGCTTGCTTCTGTAGCCAGGATATTAAAAGCTGTCTGACCTCATCTATATCACTGCTTTTCCTTAGCAGGCCTGCATCTTAAAATTGTATTCAGTCCAAAGCAAATCTGTGGTGTTTGATGGCCAACAACAGTTTAGTTCTGTTCAGGTGACTTGCAGAATTGGCCACATGTGGGTCTGGGTCATCACTTGGTCTCAGCACAAAATGAAAACAGATGTGACCTATATGGAGCGTATCCAATTTCTAGGTTAGAAGAGGTCTAGTTCTACTCTGCTTGGTTTGGTTGTTTGTTTTGGGGGTGTATCTCTTAACTTGTGTTTCCATATTATGAAGCATCTTATCCCTTTCTGGTTTTGAGTTTATATTATTTATTTTTTTTCCGAGAGACACACCAGGAGTTTCTTAATCTCTACAGAGTGGACATCTATCATCCGAAGTATATTTGCAGAATATTATTTATCTATAGTTCTTCTTTGAAGATGTTGGTGCAATCGATTCCCACACATCCATCCACTGCCTCCTTAGAGATACATGGATGAGTTATTGGATTTCTCCCCTTTCCCTCCCCCCCGCATTTTCTTCTCTTATGTCTTTCAAACAGAGCTAAAGAGATACCATTTCTAGCGGTCACAATGACTGCATGGGCAGGCTGAAATGGCAGGCACTGTGTGGCTCAGAATTTTGAGCTAATCAAGTCATATTTGCTGAGTGACACAGGCAGGAAAGGTGAAGAGCAGTAATCTGTAGTACCTAATTTTTCAGAATATCAAGGAAAAGTATGTTATGGAGTAGTTAATTTTCTTCGGGGTCCATGGCAAGCAGAGAGGAAGTGCACAAACATGAATTATTTTGAGCACAAACAACGGAAAAGCCTAAAAGAGGCCAGATTTCAGAACTGTGTCCAGTACAATGATCTTTGAGTTACACAACAGCATAGACCCTCATCTTGCAACTCCATTAGCACTGTATTTGTTCAAGTAAGAAATTTGCTCAGAGGCTACCTCTTGTCAAATTAAACAAATTAGTTGTTGCCAGACAAGGTCAGAGGGGTCCTTTATAAAGGGAATATTTTCAAATTAAGAAGTTGTTTTTGCATTTTAGACTGACAGGGTAGCTCATTTTGTCTGCTTCTGTGGCTCTTAAGAATAGTTTGTCATTACAAAGGGAGTTTGGGTATGTTTCCCATTTGTTGGTTTTATATTGGAATTTAGAACAAGGTTAATTCTACTGAAGAAAGTATTCTAGAAGATTGCTAGCATAGATCATATTCCTGACCTTCCACAATCCAAGTCTTGTCTTTTCTCCATAGATCTAACCCTATTGGAACTGGAGAATCACTTGCCTATTTGTTTATATTGGTTTGGAGTCAATTTAAACTCTACTGCCCTAATGTGGTGATTTAGGAAGACTTTCTATATGATTCTCAAAATATTACTGCAGCCTTTGTGCTGTAGCATTTTCACCATAGTATTTTAGCTCTTACTTTCTGCTCAGGTCCTTGTACAAGACCCTATTCATGTTTCAGACAGCATACTGTGACTGGATCAGCACACACCATTTTATAGAATGGAAATGGCCTGGAATTTTCTGCTTCTGTAATGATGAATCATTTCATTTAAAGATGTCACCATATTTTGGTTTAAAGAAAGGATTTGGGAGACTCGTATCTGAAAGATTTTGGGAGACTCGTAGCATGCCTCATCTTTTTTTCCAAACATTTCCTCCATAAACAAGTTTACGTGTCAAATTTGAGTAGTGAATATCTCCTCAGTAAAATCCTATCAGGAACATTATGAATGAATCTTTACTTTCTTGGTCCTCACAGCCATGATTGACAGCCCAGTCCAAGTCAGGGTGTGTTTTATGCTTCCTTTCATCACAAAACTCAGTCTTGGCAATGTGCTTTTCCTTGTGCCTCAGAAGTAGTTAGTAGTTTTCACATGTACTTGGTTCATCCAGAGACAGTAAGTCAGCATAAATCCAAGATACTCTTTAATCTTCATTACTGCAGGTGCAGCACATAAGCACTGAAAATTAGTCCATAATGCAAGGAAAAGTTATTGCATGCATCCATAAATGTTCGATAAAATTCTTGAATGTTCCTCCAGAACACCACATAATGTCTAAACAGTTTTAAACTATTGTTGTAAAAGAAATGATAAAACGTAAAGAGGCAAAATATAACTGGACGATATAACTTATGGTTCTACATGCTGATTTTAAAGCTATTTGGCCAACTAGTTAACTTGAGATTTTCAAACAGATTAAGCTATTATTCTTTCTACCCTTAATGTTGTTGTTTCCAGTTGAGCAAATTGAGCTGCTTATGCAAGTGCATTATTCATCAATAAAATGTCTGTGTTGCTATTAATCAATTGTTTGAGCAGTTTGTACTTTATTTAACCCATCTGAATATTTTACTACTTATGTGTTATTTTCCTTTAATAATGCTTGGAGGGAGGAATATTTTTAATAAATGTTTTTAATTTGTTTTTAAGATGGAGGGAAAGAAGTATTGTCTATGCATCAGATCCTACTCTACTTGTTACGATGCAACAAACCTTTAGTCCCAGAGGAGGAGATTGCCAATATGCTTCAGTGGGAAGAGCTGGAATGGCAGAAATATGCAGAAGAATGCAAAGGAATGATAGTTACCAGTCCTGGCATGGTACTGCAAACATTTTTGATTTATAAACAAACCGTGCATGCGCCATGATGTTGGTTCAATGAGTTCAGTGTAGGCTAAATTAGAAAGGGAGAAAGAAGCCAGAGGAAGGAACAAGATCTCAGAGCTGTTGGAGTAACTGTATTAAAAGAATACTGAATATAAGGGAATCTGGGATGCAAAATATTACAGATCTATGGAAGTGAATTGACTTGATCCAGTGACTGGGAGAAGTTCACACTTGCTGCCCTATTGCTTAGCAGACTGAGAGATTTACAAGAGCAGGTTGACAGACTAGCAGCATGTCAATGCGTACACATAAGCATGTGCAACCCTAATTTGGTCCGTTTGTGCATATGTATTAGGACAGCCTTTAATTACATGATCACATACTATTTATCCACAGAGTTCCTGCTTCATTCTGAGGATGGATAGTTATTCAATGATTCCTTTTATTTTCCTTAGTCAATGTGTGGTCCTAGTCCCTATTTAATGTACACCATTCAAACTCTGCATTAAATACAGAATTCTTAATTTTCTTACCGAGTGCTTCAGTGGCAGTAATGAATTTATTTTCAGATCTGTGATATTAGGTGGTATTATCATCCCTATTTTACAAGAAGAGATCTGAGGTACAAAGATATTAATGCCAACATTATCAAGTAAGCACTGATTTTGAGTATCCAACTTGAAACACGTGGCCTGGTATTTTCAGAATACTTAGCTTTTTATTGCACTTTTTATACATTCAAAGCACAGTTTAAATCAACTGCTGTGAATGCTCCATGCTTTTGCAAATTTGACCCCACATGTCTCAGTTGGGCACCTAGAAAATGAGGAACACAATTAGTGGCCACTTTTGAAAAGTTGGTTTAAACGACTGGCTCAGCATCACATAGGACACAGTGGCGGAGACAAGAATCTGATTATCTAGAGTGACATTCAACTTCCTTAACCATAAGACCATTCTTTTTCTTATGGAAATCCTCTGCCTCATTTGCCTATCAACTTCTGAGTCAGGGTCTTGCAGACAGCAGCACCTCCTTTATTACAAAACCCTGAATCATTTCCAGAACACAGTTCATTCTGTGTATTGAAACAGCATATCTCTGATGTAGCCAGCATAACTTCCCTGCCAAATTTCAAATCCCTGTTTCAAACTATGGAGGCACCTGAGAAACTGGTAGATAAGGATATCATGGGTACAAAGAAAATTAAACATCAGAATTGATTACTTGTGTATAAGGTCTTGTCTGCACAGAGCGGTAATGCAGACTATGGTGGTGTGATTTCTAATGCACACTAATGTGTTGTGCATTAATTGGTCCACACAGACCTTGTTGGTGCACCCTAAAAGTTCCCTAGTGCATTTGAACATAGTCCTGTTTGAAACAATGCTATGTTAAAGCACACTAGTTACAAAGCAATTCCTGATTAGAGTGCACTACTGACGAGCAATGTATATTATATATATTTGTATATACAAAGAAAAAACCCTGAAAACCCCCCATTTTTGGATATCTGTGTAAAACTCAAAAATTGCTAAAATAATCACTAGAAAATGAAATTAAAAATGCGAAAAACAGAAGCTCTAGTTATATGTGAGCTTGTAGGAAAAAAAATATAGGCTACTAATGTATCATTTGAGAAATAGTATGTAATCATGTAATTAAAACATATGCACAAGGGAATTGAGTTTGTATGTGTAATATTAACTTTGGTATTTCCTGCCTTTTGAGTAGTTAACCATCCAATGTTGGCATGCTGGAAGGAAACTTTATGGGATGAATTTGTGTGTGGGTGTAGGGATGGGTATATAAAAACATAAAAGCAATTTGCTATGCCTTAACATTTTATTGTTGCATTATAATACCATGAAGGGAAGAGATTCTTAATGCCCTTTCTTTCTCTTAAGAAGGTTGTGATGAAGTTTTTTTTTCTTAGTATGTGGATTTTTTTAAGTGATTACTACATGCTTTGAGTGTAAAAGTAAGTGAGAAATGGAGTATGAGAGTATCTTCCATGCATTTTACCCCATGTTGAATAAACATTAACAACTTTATTGTGTAGACAATATGAAACAGTGCTTTAGAAAATGACATCTCTTACATTCAGTTTTGTCAACTTGATACAACAAAGTAAAAACACAGTAAAAATAAAAAAGTAAACATCTATTTAGCTGTTTTTCTTTCTGTTATTTGCTGAGAGCAAATAAAAAGATAGAGGAAAAACTTGAAGAATAAATATGCTGTCTGGGAAAGAGAAATATTTTGATAGGCATAAATCTTTAAAAAAAAAAGATTTTAAAGAAGTAACAATAGACCGGCATTATTTTAAACAATTTAATATAGTCATTTTAGTTTTAGTTTTCAAATTTTATTTTGGAAAAGCTCTAAAGGTTCATAAATTTTTATACAATAAGTAATAATTTAATCTTTCTTTCATAAATGCTGCTTCTCTTCCAGTGAACAGAAATACATATTTTATACAGCTAAACTACCCCCATCTGCAATATCACCTGATTTTTTTAAGCAAATGTTTGATTTGATCAGTATTTAGATGTGAAAAATAACCAAATAACATCTCTTCACTGTCAGTACTGAATTAACATCTGCGTGTGTTTCAAAGTAATACTGTGTTGCTCAAGGTTCCCTGTTTTGGATGAGATGTTAAAACCAAGTCCCTGACCACTTGCATCTCATGGCATTAGGGCTTGTTTACACTTAAAATGCTGCCGCTGAGCAGCTGCACCATTGCATTTGCGCTGCTGTAGCTTGTCAGTGATGACACTACCTATGCAAAAGGGAGGGCTTTTTCTGTAGGCTTAGGCAATCCACCTCACCGAGAGGTGGTAGCTAAGTCTCCCATTGACCTAGCGCTATCTGCACTAGGGGTTAAGTCAGTTTAATTCCATCTCTCATGGGGTGTGGGTTTTTCACACCCCTGAATGACGCAGTTATACCGGTCTAATTTCCTAGTGTAACCTAGGTTCTATTCATAAGAAATGTAAATGTGAAAGGTGAAAACTAATTTGGTTGTGTCCTCTTTGCTTCTTACTGATGTACTGTATGAATAAGGTCTCAAATGGTCTTTACCTTTAGAAATATTATAAATATCAAGTGTGGTCATCCATAATTTTGCTGGAGGTCTAATTGGAAAAACCAGGGAGTTTAATTCGGATCTTTCCCAGTCCGTAATAGAAAGAGAAGGGGTGTTGCGTCTTTAGCAAAGAGTTCTTTTTGTGAGAATTGTTTATCAGGTGTTTGTTAATTCCTCTTTAATTCAGAAACAAAACACAAGACCAATGTGTTTTCAAAATTGGGTGCCTCAAGTTAGGCCACAGCAGCTATATGTAAGTTCCCAAATAAAAGTGGTGTGATTTTTAGAAGATGCTGATTTCCCATTGACTTCAGTGGGAGCACCTGTAGGCCACTTTGATTTCAGTGTCTGATCTGTAGGCATCCAAGTTCAAAAATGTTGGCCAAAATGTTTCTGATAGTTTGAGAGAGTTTTATTCTGTTAATCAGGTTTAATTTCCTTAGTACCCATGATATCCTTATCTACCAGTTTCTCAGGTGTCTTCCAGAAAAAGCAGGGTAGTGAAGACCTGAATTTCTAATGCTGGGGGTGGGGAGAATCAGAAAAAAACTTATTTTAATCAATAAAAGCCTTTCAAAGTTGCCTTCATAGATCATAAAAAAGCAAAAAGATAATAAACATGTTCCATTTCTTTTTGCAAGTGACTTCTAATCTCAGGTCCTTGTTAAATTCCAGTTTCAGAAATAGCATTCTGTCACCTCCCTGTACTTTCATTTTTAGATCCCTTTATTCTTCTTCATATCCTCATCTAAACAATTATGTAGAGAAGCCTTTAAAAGCTCTCTCCACCTGTTTGCATGGGTGGTGTAATTTCAAAGATTAAAATTTTTGATGGGCAAGTAAAATATTTCATTTTCCATTATCATGTAAAAAGGAGAGCTGATAAACATTTATTTTCCCTTGGACTAGTAAAACCTATATGCCAGTATTATGAGACTAAGTTAGCAATTCTGTCCTCTGACAAGCATTTTCAGCATTTAATTTCAGAAGTGGCTGCATTTCACCAGTGGGGTAAATGATCCCTCTATACAGTTTGTATACCTGTTTGTAAAGTGCTTATTTTGAGGATGAAAGATTTGTTATAAATACACTTTTTTAAAAAAAAATTACATAATAGCAATACCCATTCAGTACCTAATAACATCATAAGAAATAGGGTAACTCTTCTATGTGGAAGTTCTTTTCTAAATTGGCAGTTTTAACATAGAGACAACTCTAAGTAATGTATCTTTTCAGACACTTAAAAGAACCTGATAGCTTTAGCGTCATCTAAATAGCTAATTGCCAGGTGGGAAATGGTTTGGGTACATAACAAAACAGCTTGCAAGATAATGGAGAAAATATTTATGCAGAGAGACCAAACTGTGCAACTTAAGCCAAAGGTTTTTGCATATGCTACAAAAGTGAACGAGAACACTACAAACAGCATGTCATCTGCAATGGTGTGGAGTTATTAATTTTCCCCATTTTTAGGGGTGAAGTAAAATTCATTCTACAGTGCCCTTTTAAAGACATTTTGCTTTAAAAAGATCTCCTGTTTTCAAGTGCAAAAAAGACAAACTATTCCATGTTATAAAAAACTACATTCCTCATTATACACGTCCGCTTGGGAGCATTTTGTAAAAGTGGCACTGCAATTTTTAATGCCACTTAGTCTGTGTGATTTGATGGGTCTAGTAATGTCTTTACTTACATTAGATAATCAAGAATAGAACTAAAATTAGAGAGGTAACATGATTTAGTGAATCAAATTAGAGGAATAGTGGTCAGAAGAACCAGGGTTTGATCCTGACTCTGATACCAACTTACTGAATTCAGGAATTTATGTGAAATTCTCACTCTCTCCAAACCTCAGTTCCCCCCCTTATAAATGAGATAATACTGTATTGCAGGGTTGTTGTGAAAAATAGGGCTGTCAATCACAGTTAATGCATGCAATTAATGCAAAATAAATGAACTAGATTAAAGAAAAAGTTGTGATTAATTGCAGTTTAATTGCACTGTTAAACCATAATCGAATACCATTTTAAATGTATTATAAATATTTTGAATGTTTTTTCTACATTTTAAAATATATTGATTTCCATTACAACACAGAATACAAAGTGTACAGTGTAAACTTTATATTATTATTTTTATTAAAAATATTTGCAGTGTAAAAAAGATAAACAAAAGAAATAGTATTTTTCAATGCACCTGATACAAGTCCATTCTATCCTACTTCTTGTTCAGCCAATCATTAAGATAAACAAATTATTTACATTTACGGAAGATAACGCTGCCCGCTTCTTATTTAAAATGTTACTTGACAGTGAGAACAGGAGTTCGCATGGCACTGTTTTAGCCAGCGTTGCAAGGTATTTATGTGCCAGATATACTAAACATTTATATGTCCCTTCATGCTTTGACTCATTAGGCTCTAAAGTTTTACATTGTTTTGTTTTTGAATGCAGTTATGTAAAAAATAATACTTCTACATTTGTAAGTTGCACTTTCATGATAAAGAGATTACACTACAGTACTTGTATGAGGTGAATTGAAAATACTATTTCTTTTGTTTATCTTATTCATTTCAGTATGTTGAAAGTCTTCTCTGCTTCTCGGAATGATGATGTCATACATTTGACAGTTCCTGGACAATGTCGTAATGTATCCAATAAAATATCACTAGTTCTGTTGTTAATTAGATAAACTATTGATTTTCTTCCTAGAAACCCAGTTCAGTTCGTATTGATCAATTGGACCGTGAGCAGTTCAACCCTGATGTGATTACTTTTCCCATTATTGTTCACTTCGGGATACGACCTGCTCAACTCAGTTATGCTGGAGACCCTCAGTAAGAAATTTTCCTCAAAGCTTATATTTAAAAAAATAAAATAAAATAAAGAAAAAGAAGATACAGTTTCTTTCATTGGTCGTTAAGTAAGGGCCTACTCATGTGATTATTGAAGTTGATGGAAAGCGTACCATTTTCTGCAATGGGAGGGAGAGCAGGAGCTGGTTTTATAAACTAGAGAATTTGAAATGTAGCTCCTTTTTCTTCTTAAGTGTAATTCTTTAGATTTTCAAAGCAAACGTAAAATTCATGCAATATTAAAATTACGTACTGGATAGAAATGTTATGAAACTGGTGGCTATGTACTTGTCCCGGGTCAGCTGCATGTCTGCTGCTGCTGTGCGGGCTACTGAAGCTGCATTGCTCTTTGTACTTAAGCTAGCTCAATGAGAGCTAGTGGGAGTATGTGTACATGAGCAGGGCAATCACACCCTACCCTGTAGTATAGACATAGCCTACGCTGACTTCATAAATCTAGGCTCTCATGCTGTGTGTGAAATACATATTACTAAGGTATTCAGAAAAGTCCCAGTTAGTGTGTGTTCTCTTGTCAGGGATTTTGATATAAGTTAACTGAAAGCAACTATAAATCAATCTTTATTATTATTATTTATTTTCCTACCCATCCCTGTAGCATCTGAGTACCTTCCATGCAAAATTGGTAGCAATAGCAAAGTTCCTAGTGGACTTCCTGGAGTCTCTGCCTTTCCTTTTTGGGGGGTAAAGAAATCTGCTTGGGATGTTTGGATTATTTGTTTTACTTGGCTGGATGGTATGTTTGTTAGTCATTCAATTTTTTTCTTTTTGGACAGATAAATGTATTAGCTATTTTGAAAACTGTTCTGGTGCTGGAATCCTGTATTGAAATGAAAAGAATATAGTGTAGAAGTAGCCTGTAGATTCCCAGTTTCCAATTTGTTTTATAGTCCAAGCAGACATTGGAGTTTCTAGGGACGAGGAAATGCACTGGAGAATGATGGAGTGAATTAGCTATGAACAGACTCCAGTAAGCAAGGAATGGGATGGTGTATGTGCTGGGGCTATGAGGATTCTGAAACAGTAAAATAGCTAGAGTTCTGTGGCACCTTAAAAACTAACAAATTTATTTGGGCATAAGCGTTCGTGGGCAAAAACCCACTTAGTCAGATGCAGTAAAATAGCTGCTGCTCCATTTGATGGAGCATCAGTGATGTGGAATCTTTATACGAAAACCACCAGTCTAAATTGGTGGTGTTTGTGCAGACACAACAGAAAAAAATAAATCACTAAAACAAACACTTTGATCACTCCTTTGCTTCATTTTAAAATTATTTACTTTTGTGTTTTGAAACCCCCTTAAGAGTCTGCTTCTGCTATGATTTTTTAAAAAAAATATTGTACATAAATTGGGCAGTTTTACCGCCTGCTTTGAATGAAACATTTTTGGACCGTATGATCGACTGCATTTAGTCTTACAGTAAGTGACATATGAACCTCATGCCAAGCAGAGGAGTCTCATATGAATCAGAAAAAGGCTTTGATCCAGTGCCACTCAATACACCCCCACTGAAATGTGGCCCATTAGAGATATCTTTTTAGAGTGAAGTAGCAGGGATTGTTTGCCGCTTTGTTATTGAGAGCTAATCTGTTCATAAGGTCAAAGCAATGAGGCACTCATGTTGTGTACTTCTGGTACTTAACAAAGATGGGTTTTTTTCTGTTCTTTCCTGCAGGTACCAAAAGCTATGGAAGAGCTATGTGAAGCTGCGCCATCTGCTGGCTAACAGTCCCAAAGTCAAACAAGCAGATAAACAGAAGTTATCCCAGAGAGAGGTAGGTGTGCGCTGGAGCTTCACCCATAGCCAGTGACTGTGCATACATATAGCATTAGTCAGAAAGGGGATGTGCTGTGTTGCTGCATTTCTATGGGAAAAAGGAAAATAATATCTATTATTGTCATCCTCTCAAACGTTTTTTTTCTCAGCATGTTAAATTGATTTTACCTTTGCCTCCTACATTTTACCCCGTTACAGATACAGCCATAAGGTGTTGAGCTTCTTACAGCATTTGTCATTAGTGAATGCAGTGCTTAACGTTGAGAAAGGCTTTCCATTCTAAGCTACTCTTTTCAGCTGCCATAATCTTAAATAGTTCCCTTCTGAGATGAAAATTTCCATTCTTTACATTTGGTCCAAAGTTGTATTTGGATGGAAAATATAGCTGAATTTCCCTTATGAGTGAGGAAGTCATGGGAAGGTGGAGTGATTTTTTAAAAAAAATAAAACAAACAAAAAGCTTTAGTGGTGGGTTTGTGGTTTTTTCTGGCAACATAACTCCAAAACAGTTGAAGGTAAAAACTTTTATTTTTGAATAGTCGGAGTCTTCAATGAGAAATGTGATGCTTGAAAAGTTTATTTTTTTCCAAAATGTTGGCTCTTCAGCAGCTGCCATTGATTTCAGTGGGAAATACCAAGTGCTCAGCACTTTGAAAAATCAAGCCACCTCAATATGGACTAAGAAGCCTGTTTTGAAGTGCCCACCATTTAAGATCTTGGACTAAAACTGGAAAGTTGTTTCTTTGCATACATACCAGACATTTAGTGGCACAATTTATATAAGATATATATTTATATAAAGCAAGAAGACACTTGTTTAATACATGAAACTTGATGAAGCAGCTTTTCCATTTTTTACAAAGCCCTGTGCTCAGTGTTCCATTACGGTAGTTCAGTTCCTCCTCCCCTGTACTTGCTGGAGTCTGGCTTTTTGTGTAAGCGTGGGTGTGTGGAATTTGAATGTTATTGAAATGAGGTACTCCGTTATTACACTCATAGGTCCAGTGTATATGCGAGGTAGCAACTAGAAAGGGATGTCTGTGCTTGAGTTTCAGTCATGCAGATGTGTGTGTTTGTGTGTGACTGTCTGTAAGCATGTAGTTTATATGTGTGTATATAATGGAGTGTGACTGGATTAATCAAGGAATCTTAGACTGACAGCATCACCAGTTTGCTTTTTCTGTAGCGACTGAAGCTGCTGCTGCAATAGATGGTCTTCAGTATATCTGACAGCGCACCAGATTTTATTATTATTGCAAAGCATAGCATACTGTCACATGAACACCGGGCTTAATTAACATTTTATTTATAGTAGTGTTAAATAAGCCCCAAAATCTCAGCTTCTTTTCTTGTAAATGGGAAGTACCGCAGTGTTAAAAGTGATCTATGTCATAATTTTAAGGAGGAATGCTTTTTTCCCACTGAAACAGATGATTTTATCTTTACTGCAGCTTTTTTCACTGCAGAGGAGAACAAATGGAAGGCTAGAACTTTTTATTAAAAATGTCTCTCATTAGGGAATAATGGATGAGTTATTCTTAAAACTATAGCAGAGAGGGCGTGGGGTTGATTATATTTCACTGCAAAAATGAAGCGCTCCTTTGACATTTATCACTTAATGTAGTGTGTAGACCTTTGTTTCTAGATTGTATCATCCAGGATGATGGTTTCCTAAAGTAATTGTCTGTCATAAGGAAGATGTATTGAAAACAGTTCTTAGGCAGAAACTTTGCAGTGGCATGCTCACACTTTGTGGCACTTGAGGACCTCAATGGTAATTTAGTAGGAGCTGGAGGGCTGCGTGTAATTGGCATGTGATTTTTTTTTTAAAGGCAATTATTCAGAATTAGGCACTGATGAAACACTGATACGCATGGTACTGTATAAAAGCCTAGAAGACATTGTAAAGCCTACTCCTGAAGAGTGTATAAATTAGGACCTCTGTCCACAGCCTATTGAAATTTGGATTGGGCCCGAAGGGAACAGTGCTTCATGCATTGCTGCTCATTATGCCATTGATTTCAATGTGATTACAGGATGCGAGGTCATTGTGTCCAGGAGTTTCAGTCATGGACCAAGAGGAATCCATTGTGCTAGACATTGTACAATCTCATAACTCAGAGACTGTCTCTGTCCCAAAGAGCAGTGCGTAGCAGGCAGCAGAGAGGGGAGGGTTCTCAGCTGGGGCCCTGTAGTGAAGCGTAGAGAGAGGAGAGATGTAGCTTTAATCTTTATTCCTTTAGTCTAGTCAAGCTCCTTGTTCTGAATTAGAAGGAAATACTCGACGACTGTTTCCCATTGTCACATGATATGCGTGGGAGTCAACATACTCATGAGGGCATTTGCCATACCAGGATCTCAATTCAGATCAAGAGAACCCAACATGCTGGATTATTTATTTTATTTATTTCTTCAGATTTATACAAAAAATAAAAGGGGCTCCTATCCAAGGCTTGTTTGGTGCCCATGCCATATTTCACAAACACAAATAAACTCTGCAGAACACCAACTTCTCATGGTCAAGGCAGTGCAGTTGTTAAACCCATTTTGTATTGGTTGGAATAATGCTGGTAAGTTTCATAGTAGGAGCCTCTGGTATCAATGGATACTAACCCCTGTTCCATGACAGGGGTACTGATGTTTAACTCAGATCTGTGTCCGGTGACTGGGGCCAGATAGTGAAGGTCTGTCTCTTACCAGCATGAATGAAGCGTTGGTCGCTTTGCACACAAGGCTTGGGATGGAGTTTCAGATGTCAGGAATTCCAGAAAGAAATGGTATTTGCTTATACTTGCATCCCTCCATAGATGAATAGGAATGGCTTTGTTCATTTCATCTGCGGCAAAAACCTGTGATTAGTCAGCTTTGTTCTCATTCTGCAGCTATCGGGATAGGGTGACTGATCCACATGCAGCCCTCTGTCACATTTGTGGCCATTGATGCCACCCCTGGCTTAGATCATTACCAAGGGGTGGGTGGGGATAATCACAGGATTTAGGTTTAAAAATGGCTCTCTGAAAGTGTGCTTTTAAAAAAAAAATCACTTTCAAATACATAAACTTAACACCTTGATGTCTGGTTTTCGTGCTCACTTGTGGGTTTCATATTGCTTTGTTGTAGAAAGTTTCTCATGGTTGCACCATTCCTTCCCTTTCTAGGAAGCACTACAAAAAATCAGGCAGAAAAACACAATGAGACGGGAAGTGACGGTGGAGTTAAGCAGCCAAGGATTCTGGAAAACCGGCATTCGTTCTGATGTCTGCCAGGTGATGATTAGACCCTAGAGATTCCTCCTGCTCTCATTGTTTCTCCTGAAATCAGTTTCTTTTGTGAGTTAATGGCCGGCAGGTTGTCTCGTAATTTTGCAGTTTTAAGAAGTTGTCTAAGTTTGCCCCTATTACAGTGATTGTAACCCACCACTGGTATTGCTGCACTGGTTAGACTCTGCTATTTGAACTGGTGGCACTTACCCCAGATTGAAACTAGGGTAATCTGTGCTGATGCAAATTGTGGTTTATAACAGTTGTATAGTTACAGTGGTGCCTGATGACCAGCGATTGTAACCAGGACAAGACCTAAAAGGCTAATATTGAACTTTCTGGGATTGTTAATCAATTGGCTTTTTTTTACAAAACTTTTTTTTTTAATCATTGTCTTTGAGAAGAATTTCAACTCTGTTGTAGAAAAAGGGGAAAAAATAAAAAACCCACAAAAACTGTCAACTTTTCTTAACTTTTAGAAAAAAAGAATTTGCCCAGATGTAATGTACTTGAAAGATGCATTTAAAAAAAAAAAAATAGAGCATTTGAGTTTCTCCCAGATCAGGAGACGTGACAGAGTCCATGAATACTGACACAAAGGCTAATAATCCAAACACACAAATAAATCCTGTTTTGTTCAATATTGTCTTTGTTGGAAGATCAAATAGAAAACACCAGCAAAAGCAGCAGTGAAATTTGTGTCAAAGATGATAACTCAAGGCTGAAGGCTCCAGGTTTAATTAATGTTGACTTAGCAATGTATAATGCAAATTAGACATTGCATACGATATCACAAATGTAAAGTTGAGAATCCTGTGCTTGTACTGGAACTCATATCTTTGCAGCTTATCTTTTTCTGGCAAAGCTCAAGGAGCAGTCTTGATGGGGGATGAACATTTAAATCCAAAAAACAGTTACAAATAATTTCTCTTCCATCTAAAACTTCCTTTTGATGCCATTACTGTTTATAAGGTCTGAGACAGGATACCAGTACAGTGTACCATCCCATAGCTACAGGAACTTGTGAGTTTGTTCTAACTCTTGTTGTCTAATATGTTTGTTGTTACGCTTTAAGTCAAACTGTGAATATATTTTCTAATTAGAGAGTTTAGAAACAGGTTTATTTCTTTAGTGAAATCTTTACAAATCATCTTATAGTGTCTCATTAGACGTTCTTGTTTTCCTTAATTGTTGAAGGACAGCAAATCACCAAAGAACAATGAGTATAAAACATAATTTCACAGGTTCTTTTGTATATCTAAAACTAAATTAGTAAATTAGACTAGTCAATTGTTTGGATTTCTTTGAGAGGTCACAAGGAGACTAAACTCTGTATCTTTAAAATGAAAGATTGCTGCTATTGTTTTACAGATATGCTTTCAGATCAAAGTAAAACTAAATTAATGTAAATCAACTTTGTGGGCAGATTTAATGCAGAGTGATTTAAAATTATTGGTTTGCTTTAATTCTTAAAAGCACTGTAGTTTAAAAGATCGAAACTCTTTTATAACATTGAAGCACTCTAATAATTTTAAATCACTCTGTTGCACAAAGTATAATACTAGTCTTGGCATTTTCCAAAATGAAGCACTTGCAAGGAGGGAGAGAAGGAATGAAGTGCTCTGATTAAAATGGCTCTGTTTTGTGTGAAATAATTCAAAATTATTGGGCCAGTGCAAGCCATACCTGCTTTGCTGCTGTTAAATTATTACTTACAAAGAATCATTCTTATACACAAAATAGCTTTAATCTGATGATGTAATGGCTCTCCTGCCTATAATGATATAGTTCCAGAAGAGACCATATTTCATCAGGATCCATTCATTTGCCTAATTCAGTTTTTAAAGGGTTTTTGTGTGTGTGTAGGAGGATAGGGCAGGAGGCTTGAGGTGTACTCCCCTAAAAAGCTTTGGGTATGTCAAATAATCATAATCCTATTTGACACATATTAATCAAATTAATGACGTAGTTGGTGTCATGAAAACAGCACTTTGTCAATAGAATTGCAAGAGTCTAAATTAGTGGTTCCCAACCTTTTTGGCTCAAAGGCCACAAATATAACTTTACAACCCTGAAGGGCCACCAGTCTCCACCAGCTGCTTCCCTACCCCCCACTGCAGCCAGAGGGAAGCAGTTTAGTGAGGAGGCTCTCCCCTCCCTCTGACTGCAGCAGGGAAACCGTGCGCTTCACCTGGGACCCTTGGCAGTGGCTCCCTTCTGCAGCCAGGTGGATGGGAGATCAGTGCTTCCCTCCCTCTGGCTCCAGCTGGGACCCAGCGCCTAGGTACTTTGCTGTGCTCCCTGCTACAGCCAAGGGGAGGGGAGTGCTGATCTCCTGCCCCCTTTGCAGCAGCAAGGAGCCTGCATCAGCAATGCACTCCACCTGGGTACTTAGGGGGCCAGCGGGAGGGGAGCCACGGGCCACTCTGAAAGACTCTGTGGACCATGGGTTGAGAACTCTGGTCTAAATAAAGACATTCTATGTACCACATATTTATCATCAGAAATATACTAATTCCTTACTGGTTGAACCTCTGTGAATAACATCTAAAATTTTGATATATCTGTACCACAAACTGGGGCCAAACAGGCCACTTGCTGTGTAAAAATAATATTAAAACTGTGGTCTGTACAGCACATGCCCATGGAATCAAATTGGTTGCTCAGAAGGCTACTACAGTGGACAGCAAATGAAGAAAAATTGTGAACTGGTGGGCATGTGTCACTGGTCTTAGAGATGATTTATTTTTGATGAAGTTCTCAAGAATGAAGATGTGCAAGAAGTACTATTATAGAACATATAGTTGGGATCCCCTCCCCCACCCCCCGGAGATTGTTACAAGCAAAAGTACTAAATCTCATTCTATTCAGCAACAATATTTTGCAATTTGAGGCTCTAAAAGCCTTCACTTTGGAGTAATGTCGTTCTTACCTGTCATCACATTGCAATATTCATCCACATATTTCATTCTTAAAAAAACCCCTTAGATGCAACCTTATGGTCTTTTTTTTAAAAAAGGTAATCCTTATCTTCTCACAGCATTGCTATGTTCATCAATTTCTACTCTATGACAATGCTTAGTTTCACCAACATAACAAAATCCACAAAGACACTTAACCCCATAAATTACATGATCTGTTATGAATGCTTAACTAATTTTCTCCTATGCATCCACTCTGTACATTCATCCCCTTTAATCATACGCTTTGCATTCATTGTGAAGTGATACATGGATAATTTTCAGATTTCATCGTCAAACAAGTCTTGCTCTGATGAATACTTGAACTTGATTTTGCTAATTAAAATATGAATTATAATTTTATACTGCATATTGTAAAAGTATTCATTATTTTCAATGCATATATAAGGTATTATTTTAAATTACGTATTATGATTTAGCTACTATAAATCTTATATTTCTCATTCTTCCATAAGAACTTGAATGCTGTCATAACAGAATTGTGTAAACTGTGCTACTTGTTCAGTTATCAATTATTTTCTCCAGATCTCTGGTCTAGAATCAGTGCTTAGAAAAGTCCATGAAGGGGGAGATTTTCAAAGTCACAAAGTGCACCTTGATATTTGACTCCTACTGAAAGCCACTGAGATTTGGACACCTAACTCCAAATGCAGTTTTGAGACTCTTACTCAGGGTGTTTTTGATAGACAGCCAAATAGCAACCTTTGTAACTGCGTTTCCAACTCTTTTTAGCACTCAGTATCTCAGGAACTGTTAGAGTTCAGTCCTTTATAATGTTTGAAAACATTGCTCACTGAATTCTGGTGGGGAAGAAGTGAAAGCAAGATGGCAATGAGGATGTAACTTTGCACTGCACAATTCTCCTACCTGCCAGGGCTTGGAACAAGCGCTTAGTAATTTGTAAAAAGCTGGTTATCCCAGCTGTCAAGTGGTATAAAATGACCTTTACTCATCTAGGTGGTTTATGAAATATTATACTTTTAAACTGTCAGAGGCCTTACCTGGCCTTCAGTCTTCTATTTTCTTTTGGGTCTAATCAAAGTCTACATATTGTAGCAAGTTCCAGGTGGCCAATGTAATGTTCTGCCACTGCTTGACTTCAGCTTGATATGTTCAGCAATATGCAGCAGAAGGAGGATCTTTGTTGCACCCAACAAAGTACTTCAACAGAAGACTGTTTTGTTTTTCTTGCTAATTATACACATGGGTAGGTTCTAATTTATTTATATTCATTGAAGGTCGTAAGGCCATTATTATTTTTAGCGTATTTCTCAGGTAAATCAAAGCAAAGAAAAAATCATAGTGTCAGAACAAACTAAACTTCTTTGTGTGTTTGGTTATTACTCAGGAGTGTCTCTGTTTTGTAAATGAATGGTGTTTCTCATGGCAATTGTTTTCCCAGCATGCAATGATGCTTCCTGTCCTCACCCACCATATTCGCTACCATCAATGTCTGATGCATTTGGACAAACTGATAGGCTACACCTTTCAAGATCGATGCTTGCTACAGGTAAGAAATGGCAAAGATAAATGACATACTCTTTTGCCATCTGAGCTCTGCAGGGCTAAAACTCTGCTCCGGCGGAGCAAGAAGGGAGAAAGCTGCACGCATTACCATCATCCCCAAGATAGTAAGGCTTATGTGCATAAATCCTGCTGAACCCACTAACCCTGGAGAAATGAGCTGTATTGCTGCAATTGGGAAGCACCTGATTATTTGCACCTCTGATCTTAAAAAGGTTCCAGGTATGCCATGAGAATCTATAAAATCAGGACTCCACTGTCTATGGTTTGTAAATCATGGAATCCTCTAGGATGAAAAGCATTATATACGAATGCTAGATTGTATTTTTATTACTTAAAGAGTTCCTTTACTTGCCGAGTTCTGCAAAAACCAGTGTCACGCTGCAGATGTGTCTGTAAATTTTGCCTTTTACTGTTTCGCAGCTCATTATGTCACAAAGAATCCTTTGTGTTTAAAGCTAGTGCTAATGAACACACAGATGTCTCTTCAGCCCTACAGGTGTTTGTTGAAATGTTCACAGTACAAAGTGAGAGAGAGAAGTTGTGTTGCTTTTGGGGGTTTTAATACATCTGTGTTGCATGATCAATCAGTTGTCCAAGTGCATTTGTGCACACTGGGACTCTTTTTCAGCAAAAACTGTCATGCAGATTTAAATGAGAGGGTGAAAATAAGTAAGCAGATCTGTGTTATCAAGCTATTTTGTGCAAAAAGTGCATTTTATATATGATTGCTAATTGAATTACTAAAATTCACTTTTTGGTTTTTTTTATATGTAATGAAAGAAGAATTATTAATAATAATAGTCTTAAATGCTTTGTACTCCATTTCGTTCAAACCAGATTAGTATGAGAATGGAGAAGAGGGGTCTTATACTTAATTATGAACATATTTTCAGGGTGTCCCCCCCCCCCCCCCAATTTCCTTGGCTTTAGTGTTAAAGATTTAAAAAAAAAAAAATCCAACCATGAAACCTACAAACTGCCATGACAAACCTACTTGAAGCAAAAAACAAA
Organism: Emydura macquarii macquarii; assembly: GCF_026122565.2. Classification (NCBI taxonomy): domain Eukaryota; kingdom Metazoa; phylum Chordata; order Testudines; family Chelidae; genus Emydura; species Emydura macquarii. Next base: position 2,136,491 of record NW_027132962.1, read on the forward strand.
TAAGTAATCAATAATGAGAGAAAGCATAGGACAAGATGCACCAACATAAATCACACTGAATGCACGGAAGCACTTTATCTAGACTTGATCCTTATGCATGCTTATTGAATAGCTAAGAATTTGTTCTAGAAGAGAGAGCCCCAAGTGAGATTTATATTTCACTGTTTAAATAACTGTGCATAGGATGCCAAATATACAAATATGTAATCTCCCAATGATGATATGTGTTTCATCATACAGTATGCATTTAAAAACCTGACAGAGAAGAGAGGCTGAGGGGTGTCTTGTTTGTTTTTGTTTTAACCATTCTGATAAACTTTAGTGTATTCTACTTTAGAGGCGCAAGTATTTTAGAGGTATCAATTTGACAAACTATAGTTAGTACTAATGAGGTATTTAACAAGGATTTGGGGGAAAATGTTGTAACATTTGGTCGCACAATAGTTAAAATAGATTTTTTTTTTCTGCCCATGTTCTCTTTTGCATTACAAACCATTGTTTGAATAAAGAGGGCAAAGGAGCTGTTTAGAAGCTCTTGGTTTAGCATCAAAGGCCCCAGTCCTACAAATATTTCATGAATAACTTTGCGTGTAAGGAGTCCCCTTTAATTCAGTGGGACTGCTATCATTTCTCATATATGTGTTTCATATATGTGTGGGGCCCAAGTCTTTGTCTTCTCTGTATTAATTGTTACAAACACCTCCCATTCTTGTGGCCATTTATATAGTGGTAGCAACAGAGATGCAAGTCTCTGGTAGTGCTTACAATACAAACTAAACAATATAAAGCCTGATTCTGCCACTCCTATTCACCGTCACTAGAGGGGTCCCAACATAGGCAATGAGAGTAAGGGGCTATTCTGGCCTTTAGTGAGCAAAAAGAAAAGATGCTCCTTTACTTGACATGTTTGTATGGAGTTACAAATGCTTGAGGCAGTATTGCAGTGTATAGATCTATTCATGTAGTGATATTGTTAGATTCCATGTATTTTTATATTAAACAAATCTTCATATTGTTTAACATAGTTCAGCCAAGTTAACAAGCAAAACATTTTAGAATAAACTGACAGTTCAGATTTTTTTCCTTCAAAAGCAAATTTATTTCTTTAAAAAGCTTTTGAAAGTTAATTAGTTTAGGTGATGATCAGGCATAAATGATGTGTTTTTTGACATATCTGAAGTAGTACATCCTACATTTTAATTGCTTTAACCAGAGTTACTAATTGCCAACAGCACATCATAGCATGTCTTCGAACTGAGAAATAGCTATTGTTAGCAGCTACCAATCTAACACTGCTCTTAGTGTTTGTAGAAATAAACCCAGTTTTTGACTTGCATGTGTTGCATTTTAGCTTGCCATGACTCATCCAAGCCATCACCTAAACTTTGGAATGAATCCGGACCATGCAAGAAATTCCTTGTCCAACTGTGGGATACGACAGCCCAAGTATGGAGACCGAAAAGTCCACCACATGCACATGAGGAAAAAAGGTATGAAATTACACCATTAATGTTTTCCCTCTCACCACCCTTAGTCTCCGGAAGGAACTTCCATATAGTTGATGCTTGTTCAGCCTATATTCTTCTGAGAGCTTGTCTTCACTGCAGTGGTAGCTCAAGTTAACTCCTGTGAAGTTAGCCTCGCTTGAGTGACAGTGGTCACAGTGAGTGATTGTATTAGCAGCACAAAGTAGCTGCATCTCCACTGCAGTAGTAGCAGGAGTTTCAACATCACTCTTTTAACAGGTACACTCACTCACCCACCTACCCCTGCAGGTCAGCTGTCTTGAGTTTAAAGCACCACTTACCTGAAGCTAGAGATTTTTGTGTGTGCATGGGAGTCAGGTGAGGGTCAACACTCAAGGATTATACCTTGAGTTAACACTGCAGTGAAGCTTAGCTCTAGGAGAAAATTTTAGTGGCAGGTTCTAATGCTTATGCACATAGTAAAACAAATGATGATAATAAATGATGAATTGTGAATGATTGGATTTTACAGATTAGCAAACAAGTAGCTGACAAAATAAGTGAGGATATTGCATCGCAGAATATGCACTTTATTTTATTTTTGACAAGTGTGTCTATTGATATTCTCATAATGTACTAAGTATATTGAAGTATATTTTGTAAAAATGATGATGTCTCATTAATGAGACCTCTTTGTAACACTGCTATGAAATCCTTGTTGAAATGTGGAAGCGGTACAGTTAGAAAATATGTGGACTCTGCACATGCAACTGCACTATTACAATTGTTCACACAATGTTTAGGGCCTGATCTTTCTGTGACTTTATATCAGGCTCTGTGAATGTAAAAGCAGTTTCCTGTGGGCAGCCATTAGCTAACCATTGGTCCCTATAAGGATTATACCTGAATAAATATGTTCCTGCTATAATTTAAACTCTGGATCTGTGGTGTTTCTGCTTTCTGAATGACTCAACAGCATTTTTTGTCTGTATGTTTTTTAAATGCAGAGTGAGATTTTTGTATGGTAATGGCAAAGTAACATTAGAAGAAATTTCTTCAGTGAAATTGGTGGTGATTTTTAATAACTTTTTCAGTATTGTTTATTTTTACAGGAATAAATACCTTGATAAATATTATGTCCCGCCTTGGGCAAGATGATCCTGCTCCTTCCAGGTAAAGAAAGTAGCTAATGCTTTGCTTATAGCATTTTACATTTTAATGTTTGCAGTTCAGTCTCTTTTTCTTGGACCTAGAAAGTTAACTAAAAATTAAAATTCAACTCTAGTTTCTTAAAAACCTTCGAGTCCTGGGGTATTTACATATTGTACTGCCCAACTATAAAACGATATTTGCAAACATAGGTCTAATGTCCATAAAAAATTAAGCCCTCCTCCCAAAGGGAAAGAAAAACAGCACTCAATAATTGTCCTTTCCCCGTATCTCATCTGATAGGATGGGAAAATCCATACTTCTCAGATCTGTTTGCCATTTTTCATCTACAAACAGAAGTTGTAATATAACTAACACTTTGCTTTTATATAGCACTTGGTGCTTGAACTTGGACCAAAGTTCTGCTTTTTAAAAAGTTAGATTAGTGATTTAATAAAGAGTAAATTGCAATAAAAGCTGTCAGACACTTGAAAAGGGACCTCTGAAAAGAAACCACCAGTATCTTAAGCCTCAATTCTGCAAATATGACATGTGGAATCAGTGGGGCTACTCCATGTGCTTACAGTTAAGCATGCATAAGTGTTTGCAGCATCTTGAGATATTCTGTAACTGTGAGACTAGTTCCCTTTCTTATTCAGCTACTATTGCCTAGCTTTCTGTTCCTTACCTATTAATATATCTTTTAATGGGGGAGGGCTTGAAAAAAAGGAAATGTTAAACAAAAAATAAAAATAAGATAGAGCACTCAGAGAAGCAATAAAATAAATGAAAGCAAGAGGACCCCAAAAGAGGAAAAGAGAGGGAATATAGCTCTTATTAGTCTGATAGAGTCTTTGAAGGTATCGTCTTCTGTTCTAGTAATTCCTCCTGCAAGCCTAAAGGGAGTCACAGAAAATGGGGCAGAAGGCACTCTTCTTTGACATTAAAGGGGCTGTGAAAAATAAAAGCACATATAGACTGCCGTGCAGGTGGTGATGCACCATTAAATCTATTGTAGAGTCATGATGTCCAGGAGGTGTTTGTGTTTATTACAGACATCTCCCAAGTAGCGCACAGAGCTAAGGTTGGCGATTTGTTTTAAATCACCTGGTGCCTGTGGCAAAGCACAAGAAGCTTAATCTCAGCATGCCTTTACTTGCTGCTAGTCAGAAATGTAGCTTACTTTCTCCCTGTTAAGCACGGATAAATAATCTATGAAGATTCAAGGACCTCTGGTATCAGTTGTTAGTTTGATAACCCACGTATTCATTGTTGAATATCAGAGAGGAAAGTATCAGAACAGGAAAGCAGCTGGATCATAATTCATTTCCCTTCCTGATCACTGAAAGAATTAAACTTTACTATACAAATAACCAAAATTCACTGTGGTTACTGACAATAAATCTCAAAACACTTTGCAGGATTAACCACAATGAACGTTTAGAATTTTTGGGAGATGCTGTGGTGGAATTTTTAACTAGGTAAGTGTGGAATTTTTCAACAAAGTTCTATATTATTTCTCATTAATCAAATGTAATCTATTTTTACCTTAACATTCAACTGTATTATGCTTTGAAATGTGTAGGTTTGGACAGGCTGTATATTTGCTGTCCTGTATCCTTGCAATGATTTTAAGAGCTGCACATCTGCGTATACTTCTTTTCAAGTCTCTTACAATGCTGGCGCTATGAAGAGTAAGATTACAAGATGAAAGGCTAGTATCTCTGTCCTGTCAAATGCTATTTGAAGTTGCTCATGACTGTTGGAGATCAACTTGTCTTGGGCCAAATACTTTAGAGCTTATAACCAATTTATAAAAAGAAGAGAGATTATTTTAGAATGTGTCATTTTGTTTCCATGCCTTCCCTTGATCTCTTCCCCTCTAATCTCAAGAGAGGTGTTTACAAGCAATATTGAATGTGTAGAATTTTTTATGGGGATTATTCTCTAAACCTCAGTCCTTAGAGGCACAGCTTGTAGTCCTTTAAGAATATATTTACATTCATGTACAAACCATTTGAAAATAATAACAAAAAACAGAATTCACAGTTCATCAAAAATCGCACCCCATTTTGTTAAGCTGAATCTTCTGAAAATAGCGAATACTAATAGAAGATTACCAAAGTACTCAAACTGGCCTTTCTGAGCCTAGTGCGCGTGGCAGCCAGCTTGGTGAGAAGTGTCATTTGTGACAAACAGCAATGTCAGCATTCAGTACGAAAGATTTGAAATCCTTTTCCAGAGCTCTTGTCTGTCCGTTTTTAATAGGGAAGTAGACAGTGTGCTTAAAGGGAGGCTTTTAAAAAAGCTCCTGGTGTTATGGATAACAAAATTGCACTTTTGTATCCATCCTCTCCTACCCAACAGCTACTTTGGATTAGGGGCTATGTGTCTATCAATATCTATTTCTTTACTTTAAAATATATATGGCCTTTTCTCTTCTAGAAGGAGAGAGGAAGCAAATTTTTTGGTAATTAAACACAGATTCTTAGTCTTATTGCTTAAAAACTACTGTTTAATAGCACACATAATCATCTGAGACTTACAAATCTGTGTATTCGTATACAGATGTACATTTCAATATACATATTGGGCTTGTCTGCAGGGAGTATCATGCTTTATGGGGTTGTGATTTCTAAAGTGCATTAATATGTTCACATGAATTGGTCTATGTAGACCCTGCTGATGCACTTTACTATAGTGCTGTTTGAAACAGTACTTCATTAAAGTGCACTCCAACGTGTGAGTGTGCTTTAGAAATCACTCTCCCATAAAGCACATTGCCCCACCATGTAGACAAGTCCTTCGTTTTCAGTGTTAAACCTCTGAGACTACAATGACATTTCTGAGAAATCCATACCACACTTATACGGCATTAAAATATACAACTTCTAGATGTATAGTTTATTACCATTCCCTAATAAAGAAGTGTTTTAGTAAGAGATCTGAAATAATCTCTCTTCCTCTCTGGAGTTATATTACATATTTGTATACACATATGAGTGTGGGTGTAAGCAGTTTTTATTGTTGACTAGCCTAAATAATTTCTTGTGATCTGCAGTTTTTTCTATCTCGCTCTTGCACCCTTTTCCAGATCATTGATGAATATGTTAAACATCAATGTATGGAACATTGTCACACCTCACTGTTAACCTTTTGTCATGTTGAAAATTGAGGTCCAGATTTTCAAAATGAACTAATGATTTTGGGTGCCTTAATTTTTGCATGACCATCTTGAGATAGCTCCGGGGCATGGAGGGGTTGATTTTACATAGAGTGCTGAGCACACACTCTCTAAAGATCCTGTCTCCTTGTAGTGTCTGAGATTGGGCACTTACAAACTAAGGCACCCAAGATCACTGGTCACTTTTGCCAGTCTTGGCTGGACCAGTCAACACCTATGTTTGTTTTCTGACTCTTAGACAATTTATAATCCATGATTGTATTTAATTTCCTTAAATTAATTCCTTAATTACCTATGAAGTACTTTATTAGAGGCTTTTTGAAAGTCCATCATGTTGTTAATTAATTTTTCACTATTTATACTGTTAATTATATTTATATTATTATATTTATAAATTATATTTATATACTGTTAATTATATTTCTCCAGATGTGTCACCTTGGTTAAAAATAGGCTAGATGATTTCACTTTTGTGTAGTCGGTTACTAGACAGTTTCACTATCATCAGGCTCTTGTGCACATTGTTACAATGTTTTATTTACAGTGGCTTCAGGAAAAGGTTTATCTTTACAAACAAACAAAAAAAACCCTATACTTTTCAGTGGAATTAAATATTGTATAAGCATTTTAAAAGAATCCTAAATCTTGGGCCAGATTTGACTTGAGGGTGTCTCCTTACAGTGTTTGCAGGTCTGGGATATAGACTTGTGAGAGATTGCCAGCTCCTACTGAGTGTTTTGCCCCAGCATTCTTTTCTTGTAGCCGGCCAACCCTCCACTGAACTCTGCTACACATTGTCACCTTCTCTGCAAGTTCCTATGTGTGTGGTGTCAGGTAGTTAAACAATGTATGCTAATTAGTAAAAAGATTATCTACACCAGTGGTTTTCAACCTGTGGTCTGCGGACCCTTGGGGGTCCACAGACTGTTTCTAAAGGGATCCGTACTTCCATTTGAAACCTTTTAGCAAATGAAAAAAGATTGAAAACCACTGATCTGCACAATATTGTTTATAAAAAAACAAGTTTTTACTTTGGCTCTGGTGAAATTCTGTTTGTTGCCCATTAGAGAACATGTTGAAGTTTCAGCATCCACAGAGTGGCACATCTTTGGTATAGACATCTAATAGCAAATGTATCAGTATTGAGACCATTTGAATTTTTTCTTTGCAGTGTCCATTTGTACTACCTGTTTCCAAGCCTAGAGGAAGGGGGGTTAGCTACATATCGCACTGCTATTGTTCAGAACCAGCATCTTGCTATGTTGGCCAAGGTATGTACAGGCATTTTTACCTCTCCTCTTTGAGTTATATAGCAGTGATGTCTGGCAGTGTGTGGATTAGTTACTGGTCTGTCTGTCCTTACATCAATACCTTTACTATATGTTTTGGATTTGGGTTTGGTCATTAGGAGCTCTCTCATTAGTTTTGAAGGTAAACTTTGAGGAAGCCACATTTGAAATCTGATGGGGGAGGTCAGGAGCAGGCATTCAGGAGAAGTGACTTCTTCAGCTAATATATGGACGTCAAGGACTTCCGTCGTTAAAGCTTCCATATATCTAACCTTTTGTTGCGCTGTCAATGCTGGTAATTGAAGAACAAATTTGCTAATTGTAGAAAGTCCTATAGTACAGCAGCATATGTGGCAAGAAAATGCAGGGAGAGACAGGTGAGAAAAACCCCTTTGATTATTTCCCAGCCTGGATGTTCACTTTTTAGGTTTGCTGTGTTCTGGCAAAGAATGATATCAGAAGGGCTTTTTGTGATAAATAAGATTATTCTATGGAAAAATACAAGAAGCTCTATGAAATTTAGCTTGTTGTTAGATTCTGTGAGTGATATGTTTTTAGGGTTTCTTTAATTTTCTGTGATATTAAGGTTGGAATATGATACAGAGACCCAGTTAAATCCATATTCATATGGTTTGGTACTCTGTTGTTCAACGCTGGTTTTGTTAACAGTGAAAATCTTACTACCTTTGATTTAAAAGAAACACACACCCTCCCTCCTGCAACAAGAACAATAATATAGCAGGCCAAGGACTTACTAAGATTATACCACCTAAAACTTAGATAGTAAATATATCACCTATGGTTTCAAAATACACTTTTTAGTCTTCTTTCTCCATAGCCAATCATTTAAAAGTGTATTATCCAGTCCAGAATTATTGTCAAAGATTTTGTACTTAACTTCCTGTCCTTGTGCTGTTCATTTCCTATCAGGAATGGAGGGGCAAGGAATAAGCACAGTAATTGTCTTCCAAAAGGCTTCTTAAAGTACACAGTGAACAAGACAATATAAATTACAGAAAAGGTTTTCAATCAAGGTTCCATTCATAAATATGTTGTTAAACTACCTGCCACTTTAACATTCTTTATCATTTAATATCCTGTGTGAAACATGTGCATATGTTCTTAAAAAACATCCATGTTCTAAATATTTTATTATTGCATTTATGGCATCTTTTGAGAAAGTTGCTTACGTATCTTATAGCATATTTTATCATTTAAATATATTTTAATTATGAAATATAAATTTACCTTATTTTCCAGGGGATGCTTTGCTTCCATTACGTAGCTTAAGGGATGATCCCTTCCCTCCCCCCCTCTTTAAATATCCCTCTACCATATTACACTACATTCAGTTTTCTTCAGTTCAAACAAGATAAGTAAGATCCCTTATATATTTTGGTTTGTAATTATCTGGAAGGGTCATGGTTGAATAATTTGAAGTAGACTTTTCTGTGTTGTGGTTTGCCCTAACTCTCTGTGAGGATCCAGTACGTGGGAATATTTCTTCTGGCTGAGCTATCCCATCCCATCTACATATAGAGTCTCCTTCTTCCACTGCTGTAACTCAGTGGGACACTTTTGATTTGCCACAGATAGGTTTATTTTGCTTGGCTGGGTGGTTTTTTTTTTGTTTTTTGGTTTTTTTTGACAGACTGTTTTAGATGCACCTCTAGGCAGCCTACCTTTCCCAAAGTCTCTACTTTAATCTAGGTATTGGTGCACTTAATTTGTTTGTATAATTTCTGGGATTCAAACTACCAATTTCAGTAGCTCCCAAATTACTTTATAATTCAGATTTAGAAAATATATCGGCAACCTACCTTGATCAAATCTAAAAGTAAAAATGTACTCCAAAAAGTAGTAAGCCATCTGGAAAAATTGGAGCTGACTCTAAAAGCAGAAAATAACCTCTAGGAAGCTTAAATTCAACGTAAAACACAAAGCTTTGATGTTGACTGTCAGAGTAGCTTGCCTCAGTGTATAAAGTGCAGTGTAATTTAAGTGATGATATCCTTTATGTTGTATGGCAAATAGGTTTTATTTATTGAAAATTCAACACATTTTAAAATTGAGATGCATTTTAGACCACACATGTCTAAAATGTTTCAGCTCTCCACTGTCTAGGGATTAAATGCACTCTAGGGAGATACAGTTGAAAATTAATGAAAAATTGGTCTGTAGAAACTTACACCAGTTTGGGGAAAACCTATTCTAATACACATTTTGCAAAATGCACAAATCTCTCTTTTTCAAAGATTCCTCTAATGGCTTTATGTCAAAAAGATAAATATGTAAAAGGAAACAAAATAACTATTACATGCATTTCCATACCAGAATGATCATATATCACATAATGCATGTGATTCAGTACCTGCGACTCTAACCGGCAAGCCTTGCTATAGATTAGCAAACAGACTGATGTGAATAGTGCAGATTTGGAAAAAAGAAAGCCAGGTGGTACTGTGGATTAACTATTTCACTGACTAGAGGCCTTTGCTACTGCCTCCTGTTGCCACAGTCGGCCTGCTTCAGGAAGGAGCTGGATTTTTATTGGATTCTGGCCACAGAGGTTTCTACTTCTCTCTAGCTTTATTCCTCTTCTATTTGGTGAAATCTTTCTCCCCAGTTTTAATTCCCCCACTTCTTCAGGGAAGAACATCATGAAATCATACAGTGACATCATCCAACCATGAGACAGGATTAGGTTCATTTTTACCCCCTTTCCTCTCATAAACTCAACCACAGTCAGTATTACCATCATTTCCTATGGCTTTCCTTCCATTCTTGGTTTTACTATTTTCCTCCATCTTGGATAAGTTGTGTCAGGAGTTCAATATCAAACTCTAATTGTTTACATATTAAACTACAATAGAATGGCCTACTTTTATATTTGAGGACTAATTATGCACCATGGATACATGGAGTGCTGCTTTTCAGTTTCCTCAAATTGAGTTGTTCCACAATAATGTATATGAATGCCCCAAAGTGCTTGTATTTTTATAATACAAATGGTTTACAGTTTCAACGCTTCTTTTCACATATTGTGTTGGCATTTGTAGAAGCTGGAACTGGATCGGTTTATGCTTTATGCTCATGGACCTGACCTTTGCCGGGAATCAGATCTACGTCATGCGATGGCCAACTGTTTTGAAGCCTTAATAGGTAAAGTACGTACACCCTGTGTGTATGTATATGCACATGTTACATATTGTATTGTCCATAATATTATTTTGAATATGCAGTAGGACTATGAAAAACATTAGTTTTCATTTTCTGGCTTCTATGCAATAAAAATGTGTAACCTTCTTAATGAAAGGTGAAATTTTTTGATTTACATATACAGTCCTGACGCCTTAGAAATCCTCCTCTTCTTGTAAGGAACTCCAGGGCACAGTCAGTCTGGCCTCGTGGTCACAGTTGAGCTGAGGTCTACACACCAGGGACGGTAGTCACTGAGCAAGAGCTGGGGTCGTGTAAGGAAGAGTCAGGCCAGGGTCAAAGACTGGAGATCAGAGGTAGTACCAGGCTGGAATCAGGAGGCAAGTGTCAAGGTCAGAGAGAGTCTGGAGTCGGAGACAGGCGAGCAAGTAAAGTCTGGCATTACAGCAGGCCAAAAGTGTGTGTGGTTGCGTAGGGTTGTCAACTTCCTAACTGCCGAAAACTGAACACCCCTCCCCCACCCCCTGCTCCCCTCTTCCCTCAAGTCCCCACACTCTGGTCCCTCCTCTCCCCGCTCCTTCTGTCGCTTGCTCCCTCCTCCCCCCCGGGATTCACCTTCCACCTGCAGAGCCGGGTTGGGAGGAACTGACGCGGGTCTGCCTGGCTGCCCAATCAGTGGGGCAGGGGCCGGTCCTTGGAGTAAGGGAATGGGGTGGAGAGAGGTGGGGTTTGGTCCCCGTAATGAGGGGTCAGGGCTGGGGCAGTCAGGGTAGGGGGAAGGGTCGATCCCTGGAGCAAAGGCCGGGGTGGAGAGGGGTTGGTCCCCATAGCAAGGGGCCATGATCGGGACAATTGGGGCAGCAGTGGGGGCAGACAGGATGTCGGCGGGGGCGGCGGTACCTACCTTTTGCAGTCTGGAAGCCAGTCACTGCTCTCCTCTCAGCAGCTGAGCAGAGAAAAGCTCCTGCAGGCTCCAACAGCACTTGCTGCTTTTCCCACGCCCCACTGGCAGAGGCCAGTTACTGAAAGTAACCGGACTTTTAGCATGCTGACCGGACACTGCCATGTTCCCTTTTCGACTGGACATTCTGGTAAAAAAACAGACATCTGGCAACCCTATTGCTCAGACGACTTCCTGGGCCAACCCCTGGGGTTCAATAGAGTGCTTGGCCAATGAGAGGGATGCAGGGTACCATTATTCTGGGTTTCTTGGGTGGAATTTCTCCTACTCTTCTGTGCCTCTGCATGGCCTCCTGGTGAGACTGTGGGAACATCAGCTGTCCCAGGTTCTTCAGACCCAGGTTCTAGTTCCTAGATCCTTACACTTCTGCATAGAACACAGTTTGGTACTGAGTGCCATATGAATTCCACTGAGTAATATTGGGCTTCTGTAAAGAGACAGGCATATGGAAGTTCAGGGCTTCAAAATGAAGTTGCACGAACCTACAATCTGTAGAGTCCTCTCACAGTGAAATCAAAGTTTTCACAGAATAACTTAACTATAAAAGGAAGTTTAGTAGAACTGCAGTTTTGCTTCCTCCTCTACTCTCCAGTGAGCATGTCTCTCTAGACTGTTCCTAATCCAGATCGTTTACCTGTAGTGACTGCTATCCAGATTTTGCAGACACTTTGAACCAAGTTAGACACGTTTTCCCTTGCCTGCTAATTTGCTTCCTGAGACTTGGATAAACCAGCACAGACATCTGCCAAGACGATTTTGGAGTTTGTTTGGGTTGGTTGTTTTTTTGTTCTTGGTTTTTTTTTCTTCAAAGAGAAACCTTGACAATTCAGCAAGGCCAGTATAGGAAAGTATAGCATGCTACCAAAGTTCTTCCAGCTGAGAGGAACCAGCATCAAGTCAGCTATTCTATGACTGATGGCGCTGGGTAACAAGTATCAGAGAAAAAAGAAAACCCCCACAGCGTCATCTCCTGTTATCAACCAAAGCACAGAAAACAGGTTGGCAGGCAAAAGAAAATTGGTGTGCGTTGTATCCCAAGTTATAGGCAGGCTTTACTGTACATTGTGTTTTTTTTTTTAATAAATCTTTTTTTCTGGACTACAAATAAACAAAATATGAATTTAAATACATTGATACATATATACATGCACATTTATATATGCACTCATATATACACACATATGCATGCACATGCACACACACACACACACTAAAATAAAATCCAACTGTTCAGATGTATACACGACAATCGGAAATTCAAATGTTTGAAGTAGAATAATAAAGTTTAACTTATCTGTAAATGGTAGTAACATATTTCTCATGCAGAAAAGACATTGAATACACAAAAATAAAATGATCAAGCTGTGAAGTAAAATGAAATTTCTGGGGGTGAACTCCACAATAATAATTTCATACAGTAACTGGGGACATTACAGAAATGGGTTATGCTGCCCACAGTGCTGTGTTGCTAAGATTTGAGAGGGAGTTGTCATATTATGAGATTAGTATCCCTGTCCTTTCTGGTATCACCAAAGGAATTTACCCAAATTAGACTTTAATCTGGCAATTATTTTTGTATCTTCTATAATATAAATTAATGCTTTATGGGAAGTAATTTGAGTTAAATCCTTGTACTGTGCCAGTCCTGAAGGTGTAGGATTTGGGTCCTTTTTGTGCAGTAATAATATTTTTTCCACAAGATAAGACTATAGAAAGGTATTTAAAAAAAAAAAAAAAAAAAAACCCTAAAAACAACACCTTCCTCTCCTTCCCCCTCCTCCCTACTTCCTTGTGGCTGTTGGATAACAGTGTATTTTTAAGAGACCCTACATTGATTTCCAGTTTAATACGTCATTATTGTTTGGCCAACAAATCCTCCTTTCACTCTTCAATTTAATATGTTTAGCTTAAGCTTGCTGGCACTGAGGGGTTAATTTGAACTAACTATCATGTTCTGAAGGTGTTGTCAACGTACTGATTGTTGTCTTGCTTGTATCATACCTGGTCAGTGTTGACAAGGATCCCAGTAGGAGAGATTCATACGTGAAATAGAATAAAATAAAGAAAGTAAACAGTTTGAAGCTCTGTCTGTGTTAGAAAAATGTACCCTGGTATAACTATCTCAGTGTAGTTACGTTGGTGCAACCTTTAATATACACATGCTTCACTGGTGTAACTGTAATGACGTCCTGCAGGGGTCATATGTGGGGACTGGACCTGCATCTTCTGGATCTAAAAGCATAAGTCTCTACTGTTTGATCTAGAAGGATACCGGGTGGCCGAGGGGGAAAAACCCCAAGAAAAACTCCAAGCAGCTGGATCTCTTTGGCAGAAAGATTCATTTCACCCGGGGGGCTCCAGCTTTGTGTTGCGAACCAGCAAGCAATCTTGAGCCGCTATAACTTCAACTCATGGGACACCATATTTAAGTTCAAGGAGCTACTCCCAGCTGACTCCAGACCAGAGTTTGCAGAGGTCATATAGGAGGGCACGGTAGTGGCAAGGACCTCACTGCAGGCCACCCTGGATGTGGTGGACTCGGCCATCCAAACAATGTCATCTGCAACTGCTGTGAGGAGGAGTTCATGGCTGCAGGTGTCGGACCTCCCTCCAGAGATCCAACAAACAATACAGAACTTCCCCTTTGAAGGCTTGCAAACAGACGCCAAGCTCCACAGCCTGAAAGATTCTAGGGCAACCTTTAAATCCTTGGGCCTTCATACACCAGCTCCTCAGAGAAAGCACTTTAAGGACCAACCTCCTCCATGATTTTATCCTGTGCAGCCTAGACAGGACTACTCTAGGAAGCAGGGCAGGAATAACAGGCGTAGGACACCTCAGCCCCCATCCAACCAAGGCCTGGATTCAACAAGGCAGTCCTTCAGCCCCAAGCAACCATTTTGAGGGTGCACCTGAAGGCAACACACCAGGCCAGATCTCAGATCTTTACCCCTTGTTTTTTGTACCGTCTATCCCATTTCTATCGGGCTTGGACCCAGATAACCTCAGACCAATGGGTACTACGCATGGAAGAACTAGTATATTCTCTCCAGTTCTGTTCCTCCCCACTGTCCCATTCCCCATCTCTGTCCCTCTTCAGGGACCCCTCTCATGAGCAACTTCTTATACAGGAGGTTCAAGCACTCCGAAGGGCAGGAGTGTGGAGGAGGTTCCTGAGGAGGAACCTATTCCACTGTTCCACCAGAGGAACCACCTCCACCTGAGGTGGAGGTTCCTCAGGAGTTAAGGGAAAAGGGGTTCTGCTCCATATATTTCCTAATCCCAAAGGTCAAGGGAGGTGTCAGACCCATTCTTGACCTGCAAAAGCTCAACAGGTTCATGAAGAAAGTAGCCATCATCATTCCTTCCCTGGATCCAGGGGACTAATATGCCTCCCTTGACTTGAAGGATGCGTACTCACATATATATGGCTTGTTTCCATATGGCTACGACTAGCTTGTCAATGGCTGGTTTAGGGCACAGGTAGAGACTCATGTGACTCCTATATTGTCGACATTTGGCAGACTGGGCCTACTGCTGAACATCCCCAAGTCAACCCTATCCCCCACCCAGAGGATAGATTTTTTTTAGGAGCTACCTTAGACTCCACACAGACCAGGGCACTCCTACTGGAGTCTTGCTTCCAGACTATTTACTCCATCGTAGGTGCTTCAGGTGCTTCCCTACCACAATGGTATGGAGCTGCTTGAAGCTGCTGGGTCACATGGTGCATGCATATACATGGTTCAGTATGCGAGGCTGTGGCTCAGACCTCTCCAGGCGTGGCTGGCATTGACATCCCAAACAAAGACAAACTGAACAAGATAGTTTTGCTTCCCCCCTCAATTCTCTCCTTTGATTGCTCAACCCTCAATCGATATGCGTGCGAATGCCCTTCTCCAGGCCCCAGCCCTTGATTTCTCTGGTCATGGATGCATTGGTGTTAGGGTGGGGAATGCATTTAGGGACCCTCAGGACTCAAGGCCTCTGGTCACAGACAGAGCTCTCGCTTCACATCAATGTCAGAGAGCTGAAAGCAGTTTGCTTGGCCTGCCAAGCCTTCCAGTCCTATCTAGAAGGCAGATGTGTATCAATCATGGCGGGCAACACAACAGCAATGTTTTATATAAACAGACAGGTGGAGCATGCTCCTCTCTCCTATGCCACGAAACCCTCTAGTTGTGGGATTTCTATATAGCACACTCCATACACCTAGATGCATCTTACCTGCCAGGATCACAGAATGAGCTGGCGGATCACCTCAGCAGGTCCTTCTGCAACCATGAGAGGTCTATTTGCCTTGACATCATGAACAGCATCTTCTGACGGCAGGGAGTTCCCCAAGTAGATCTGTTTGCGGCAAGACTCAACAGGAAGTATCGGCAATTTTGCTCATTCCTGAAGCACGGCCCAGGCTCGATTGCGGATGCTTTCCTCCTGCCGTGGGTAGACCATCTGCTCTATGCATTTCTGTCCTTTACACTCATTCACAAGGTCCTGCTGAAGATCAAGAGGAAAAGAGCATCCATCATACTGATAGCTGCAGCCTGACCCCAACAACAATGGTACACAATGCTACTAGAACTGTCGGTGGCTGCTCCAATCGCCCTACCGTTGGTACCAGACCTGATCACTCAGGACCATGGCCGCCTCCAGCATCCCAGCCTAGAGTCCTTCCACCTCACAGCGTGGAAGCTTCATGGCTAAACCCCATAGTGTCGACACGCTCAGAGTCTGTTAGAGTGGTCCTCCTCAGCAGCAGGAAACTATCCACAGGGACTACATACTTAGCCAAATGAAAGGGATTTTTGATTTGGATAATGCAGTAGGACACCTCTCCAATGCATGCATCAATACCAGCCATCTTAGACTATCTGTTGCACTTGAAGAAGCTAGGTTTGGCGGTGTCATCCCTAAAAGTTCACCTAGTGGTGATCTCTGCATTCCATCCCAGGGTGGATGGTCGATCAGTCTTTGCTAATCTGATGGTGACCCATTTTCTCAAGGGTTTGGACAGGTTATACTCTCAAGTCTGCTTTTCAGTACTGACTTGGGACCTCAACATGGTGCTCTCCAGGCTGATTGGACCCGCCTTTGAGCCCTTAGCAACATGCTTGCTTCTCCACCTCTTGTAGAAGGTGGCATTCCTGGTCGCAACAACCTCAGCTAGAAGGGTGACTGAGCTCAAGGCCCTGACATCTGAACCCCCTTACACAGTATTCCATAAGGACAGGGTCCAGTTATGACATCATCTGGTCTTCCTCCACGAAGTGATATCCCAGTTCCATACAAGCCAGGACATTTTCCTTATAGTGTTCTTCTGGGATGCAGCCTTCATTCTCTACATGTCAGATGGGCTCTGGTGTTCTACGTCGAGAGGATGTCACGGTAGCGGATAGGATGAAGGGTATCCTGGTGTGGTGCCAGATGATTTCATCGTGGATCACATCCTGCATACCAGCCCTGGTATTGATAGCATACTCCATGAGGTCACAGGCCTCCTCAGGAACGTTCCTGGTGCATTTTCCTACACTGGAGATTTGCAGTACCGCAGTGTGATCATCGATCCACACGTTCACCTTGCATTATGCCATCACCCAACAGGCCAGGGACGATGCAACATTTGGCAGAACAGTGCTTCAGTCAGCGATTCCGTAAGCTCTGACCGCTCATCCTATGATCAACGTGAGAGTCACATATTTGGAATCAACATGAGCAAGCACTTGAAGAAGAAAAAACGGTTATATATCTTTTTAAAATGTTGTTCTTCGAGATGTCTTGCTCATGTCCATTCCAAGACCCATCCGCCTTCCCCTGTGTCAGAGCCAGCTGGAAAGAAGGAACCGAATAGGCGGCGGGGCCCTATATACGGCACCATAGAGGTGCAACTCCAGGGGACACACTTGCTGACCCAAAGGGTATTGCTAGGAAAAAAAAGTTCTGATGACTGTGTAGGTCACACACACACACACATCTGCTTTGAATGGACATGAGCAACGCATCTCAAAGAACAACAGTTATGAAAGGTAGATAACGATTTTTTTTTTTTTTTGGTACCAGTTGAACTATTTTGCTTAGGGAGGTGATTTTCTTTTACTGAAATACTCTAAAATACTGCAATCCTTAGTATGGATGTAGTTATACTCATTTAAAGGTGTGTTATACTGATATAATTTATTCCCTTCCTGTCTGGGAGAAGCTATCCTTGTTTAAAGCAGCTTTATACCAGTATAACTGGATCCACACTAAAAGGTTTGTACTGTTCTGGCCATATTGGCATGGTTAAAGTGGTACAACTTTCTAGCATAAACAACCACCAGGTGTAAGCCCTACTCTGTATCAGTGCAGCATGTCTCCCTTAGGGGTTTTCACTGGTGTAACTACATTGATTTAGTTACACCAGTGCAAATGTAGGGATTTGACAAATTTAGGGATGAATGTAGTTGGTAATTTCCCCGGTGCATGCAGGGCCTACGTACTGGAGGAGCAAGACATTTTTGTTAAACTGTGTCAAGTTAAACTAAATTTCAACTGTTTTTGGGATGCGGGGGGGAAGAGGGGGAAAATGTATTGGCTTTTGCTTCAGCCCTGTCAGTCCCGGTTTTTAACGCATTACTTAGGCTCCTCATGCATTTCGTCCTGCCTTGAAAAATATATAGTAGCTTACTTAGATGTCAACAGCTATATGGGTTCTGCCTTGGGCCATATTGCATTTCATTTGATCAAGTTGTCCTTTTAACTCTGCTTTTCATGAGTGCTTTGATCTTTAATTTAAAAATAAAAAAAGAAACAGGAGAATGAGAAATGGATTTGTGTCTTGTGCTTAGCTTACGTGTTTCAGCCCACTAAGAGATTTTTATTATTGTTGCTGCTGTTATTATTGGTGGGGACTTTGATTTGCTAAGAAAACAGACCTACTGTTTGGCCACAAGTGCAGCTATGCAGGAAGCTACACATTGAGTAAGCTTTTATTAGACCCATATCTAAAAACTGGGAGGCCGGAGGGAGGCAATTAAAATAATATATATTAGGGGCCTGGGGCGCCACCTTCAGGAAATTTAAAGGTGCATTTTAGAAAATTTTAAAACAAAATATGATAGTCAAAAATATAAATAGCAGTCTGGTACCTACTTGGAATTTTACACTAGCATAATGTGCTTCTGGCCAGCTGTTCTACAAACAACACAAACTGTTGTTCCAAAGACTAGTGACCCATTCAGACCATCAATATTTAAAAAAAAAAAAACCAAAAAGCCAAGGGAAAATATCTTCTCCCCATATGCTGGATTATTGACTCCCTGGTTCCACCTTCTCCCCACAACCAGCTTTCCTAAATTCCTTTTCTCCTGCACAGTTGTGTCTGCTACACTGGTTTTAGGATTTCAAAGGCTTCTTTGGAAAGAGGCATGGAACAAAGTGTCAATAGTTTAAACATGTAAAATGTCTGCGTAAACCTATATGAAAACATGTAACCAGCTGGCATCAGTATGTGCAAAAGCCACATAAAAGGCTGCTTAGAAGGCTAGTAGAAGGCTAGTAGAAAGACATGATTGAGACAAAAAGTCTGCTGCGATTGGGACTAGAAGTGCAGGATAGAAACTGGGACTGGCTTGGCAAGAAGAGTGAGCCTGGGAAGCTGGGATGGGGAGGAGGAGGTTGTGACTAGTTGGGTATCGAGTCTGGAATTGGGAGCTGATGGGGAAACGAGGGGGAGGGGGACGGATGGAACGGTAGCCAGTTGACTGGGTGGGGAACACTGAGATCAAACAAGGAGCTGGGAAAACATACTACAGCTATCAGTTACTCCATCAGTTCAAGTGGCAGAGTTCTGTGCAGTGGATATAAAGGATCCAACCCTGCTGATGACCAGTGTAGGTGTCAATATGATGCCACATGATGGAATTCCTCTTTTGCTTTTTTCAGTTTCTTTTTGAAAACCTGGGAAATATCACACAAAAACATTAAAAGAACATTACGAAGATTGCAAAGTCAAGCCCTCAAAAGTTAACTTTGGCATTTCCTAATATCATTAAAGCCTATATGGATATGCTCAAAGGTCCCAGTTCAGGGTTGCCCAGGCAACCTTAATTCTGGCATTTCCTAACATTTGCATTCTTTACTTTGCAACCTGAATAATGTTCTTTAAACATAGTTTTTTGTGTGCAGTATATAATTATTTATGTAAAGGTAAAATATTAGATGATATGAATCCACCAAGTTGTATGCTACCCACCCTAAGTAATTGCATGGCTTTATTACTGTGACTCCTCCCTCCTTCCACCTCACCCCATGTTGTTTTACACTCACTTGGTTCATGTTCATATAAATTAGAAGTGTATGTTCTTTGATGAAGGATGTGTGCAGTTTCTTGGGTGGTTGTATACCACTCGGTACAGTGGGGACACCATTCTTGTTAGGGCTCTTGGGAGCCACCATAACATAAATTGCTATCAATATTGTAGTACAATAGTGTAGTAGTACTATTAGTTTATTATTTTCCTATAATCTGGGTGCATTATTACGCAGTCATATTTTCGTAATATTGCTACTTCTCTTCGAAGGGATGGTAAGATAGGTATGTGTGAGGACAAGAATCTAGACTGTTGTTGACTTCAGCAATCCTGTGACAATTCTCATAAGTGTTCAACTGCACATTGATAGGTTTTGTATGTACCTTTAACTGCCCATACTGGCACACACTATTCAGCTGCTGAGAAGATGATGACCAAGGTGGCTTTCCATGAGGCCTGAGTGTCTGTGCCCCAAATGATCCCAGCTAGTTTGTGAATTTTATTGCTCCTGCTTTTATCTTGGCAGTGGTCTTTGTCAGATGTTGGCAGTATGTGAGACTATGACCCAGAATCACTCCCAAGATATTTCAGGAAATATTTGAGCTTGAGTTTGGTGTTGCATAGTTGACAATGAGGTGCTTCTTTTCATGTTGGTTGTTGAGGTGGAAAAATGAACACAGATGTTTTTCCAAGGGTTTGGTCTGAGTCACCATAACCAATAGCACTCCTCTAGCTTTTTCAGATTTGGGAGGATGTGTTCCAGCTTGGTGGAAGTGCATGGCATGATCCATATATTCAAGTTTCCATGACTGAGTGTGACATACCAGGGTTCAATCCAGAGCAATGAGTAGCTATGTCACCCCTGCCTGTAACCTGAGTTGCCCTTTACAATGCCTTGTTACTGTAGCCTCCTACCTGGACTCCTCACAAACAGCCACCAGCATGTAAGTCACTCCCAACTATGTCTGTGTGTGCTTTAGCCAGCCAGCCACACCTTGGCTCTTATCAGCCTTTATAATTACCACAGGGGACCCCCAACACACTCCTGGTCTTAGATTTTCCCCCAGAAACATATGTTTTCTACTGTCCAGCCCTCTCCCAGACAGTACAAATATATTAAGTTCACTATTCCTTTAAGGGAATAATATGCTCACATCTTGTTACCCCAAATGGAGTTACCCAGACACTTCAGATTGAACATACTGAGTTAGATAAAAGAATAAAAGAAGTTTATTAACTACAAAGAGAGATTTTTTAAGTGAGTACAAGTAATGAGGCATCAAAGTCAGAAATGGTTACAAGAAAATAAAGATAAAACACTTACTGGTGCCTAACTTAAACTACATTAGATTTAAAGCACAGTTTTCTCACCACATGTTTTCAGCAGTCTTACTAACCAAACCCTTTAGGTCAGGAATCCTCTCCGAGCCCGACGGCAGCTTCCTTTGTCTCTTCAGGTGCAGTCAATGTTATGGGCAGAACAAGAGAAAGAGATGTCATGGTGTGTCTGCTTCTTGTTTTTTATAATCCTGTTACCCCTCCCCCCTTTTGAGAAGCATTTTCAGCTGGCAGCAAGGTGACAGGCAGTCTGTGTGGAAGAAAACTCCATGCTGTTTCTTTGCTAAAATGTAGATATTTTTTTTTGCCCCTGCCCCCTCTCCTGCCAAAGAATGGCCACTTAGACCGTTACCTGATATCAGCCTTGTTTACATCTGTCTGAGGCTTCAGATAACCCTTTGTTTCTGAGGAATTGGTTTGGCCATTCCCCTGGAAAACATACTTTTAGTCATGATTTTGAACCCAGACTTGCACATCTGCGAAGATCTCCAAACTCCCCGGTCCAGAGACCCTTTCTGGTTTGTGACCCAAGTTCTTAAAACCTCGGGACTCACCAAAAGACAAGTGGCAGAGGCTGTGGGACAATATTGTAGTCAAGAATCAAGACCTGATTATGGATCCTACAGACCAACAGTAAGCCTGGGCATAAGAAACTTGACATATATAACTTGCTTCATTTCTTAGTGGGCATAATTGAGAAGGTAAATGAATCAGTAGACTAGATACATGAAATCTGTACTACATGGGATATTGGGGAACATCCTGGCGCCCCTTGTCAGCTACTGACCTCACTAGGCAGGACGTCAGTAGTTCAGACCTCTGGCCAAAATACACAGTCAATATGCATGAATGGATCCCTTCTGAGGTAACAAAGGTCCAACAAGGACTATTGCTGTGCCTAAAGTGTCTTCAGCTCTGTCTCTGGGCTCAGTTCTCAGCCCTGTCTGCACTAATTTTAAGTCCTTCCCTGCCCTGTGATAGAGCAATGCCCCTAGGACTTTCTGCCTGGAGACTCTTTGACTTCACATATTCTCACTGCCCTAGCTCTCCAGCCACATTGTCGTTCAAGTTCAGTCCTCTTCCATGAGAGTAACCGAGAGTTCACCAAATAATCTGTCTGTCCTTACTAGAGTCTTCAGTCCTGTCCCTGAGCCCTTTAAATTCCAGCCCTTTGCTTGGGCTTCTAAACATGCCTTATCCTCTTCTCAGGGCTTAGAACACAAGAACGGCCATACTGGGTCAGATCAAGGGTCCATCTAGCTCAATATCCTGTCTTCTGACAGTAGCCAGTGCTTAGGCCACTTCCCCAGGGGCTGGTGCGGCAACTCGGGCCCATCCACTACTCCAGGTCCCTGCCCAAGGACCTTATGAACAGCAGTCACACACTGCTCCCTTTACTCCTTCAATTAGCTGTTACTGTTTTCCCTGAACTTTTTCCCACTGTCTCTTTCCTTTCACCTATTACCTTAGAGTTAAAGTTCTCAGATCTGCTCTCTCTCCTTGCAGAAAGCAAACTCAACTTCTAGTTATCTCTGAGGCTCCTGTGGCCAAAGTGGAGCACTCTTCCTTGCTGCTCAGGTCTCAGCCAAGAATTGACCTGCTAAGTCCCGGCAGCTCCTTTTAATGGAGCCTTTTAATTCTCTAGGAAGATCTGGAGGACCCACCTTCGCTGCTTTTCTCCTGGGGCAGGGTGTAGTCGGGCCATGGGTCTCAAAGAGGGGTCCATGAAGGGCCGGCCATGCACACCTGCTACATGATACAAAAGAAGAAAGATTCCCCTATGATCCCATATCAAAAGGTTTGCTTCCATTTAAAACTACTAAAGGAACCAAAATATCAGTTAAACTTCATTCCTATATAAAATTGCCACAAGGTCCTAGCAATACCAATATTCAGAACAATGACATAAGTAATTCTATTTAAAAAACAGCAATATTCAATACATTATTCCAAATAAAAAAACCCAAATCCCAATTTGGGGGGAAATGTATATTATTGGGGTGGGGGGGAGTATTGATGGGTTTGGAATGTTGGGAGTAATTCTGGCAAAGATTTATACGCAATATATGAGAATGTAAAAGGGGCAAAATAAATGCCAATAATTTCCTGGCTGCTGTAAGTTATTTCTTGGTTATAAATTAATATCAGGTGTGTGAGAGAATTTTAAGCACCCGATTACTTGAAAACACTTATGAAAACAGACTTACTTCTAGTGTAATGCTTTTAAAGTTCATTGTTCTGGTATATCACTTTGTATCATTGATGTAACATGGTAGAATTGCTTGGTTTTTCTCTTGTTTTACCTGCTCATTTTTATGAAAAAGCTTGATACTCTTCACATTTCTCAGAAAAATTTCATTATGCATTTTAATTAGAGAGAGAGAGAGAAACTGGTGATTTGGCTTACCTCGATTGCTGTTTTCTCTTTTAGGCAGGGATCTGTAATATCTCTATTTTGTACTTTTCTGAATACTACTGCATTTTTACCCTATGATATGTTGTTCCTTCCACATAGGAGCTGTTTACCTCGAGGGAAGCCTAGAAGAAGCCAAACAATTATTTGGACGTTTGCTCTTTAATGACAAGGTATCTTTTCCCGTTGGCTGAATTACTTTTAAAAAACTTTTTGTTCATTTTCATGTTAATTTTGGTGGTTTAATTAAAACCATAATTTTTATATTTGGCAGTTGGAATAGAATATACTACATCTAGGGTTTTTTAGTTCAAAGGTAATGAAAACAGCTTTTTATGATACTGAGATGTACTAGTCCTGTTGGAAACAGAGTAACTTATGAATTTGATTCTGTTTGCTCACTGGCTTATATCAGGAAAAGCAAATAATGCATGAATCTTGTAGAACTCCATTTCAACAGTTATTACAAATGATAGAGGGTTCGTTCTATGGATTTGAGGGTTCCAATTTAGCTGCTAATCCTTTTAGATTCAATATGTTCTAAATTATTGAATTTCTGGTTTTTTATCAGTTTTTTTTTAAATTAAGAAATTACATTTAAAAAAAAACCTACATAAAAAGTACATTGTTTGCAATTCACAGGCAGCCCTAATTCTGACATTTCCTAATTTTTGAGTGCTTGGCCTTGCAACTTTAACATTCTTTTAATGTAGGGTTTTGCTTTGTTTTTTATGTAAAGAGTAAATAAAATAGGAAATACATGATATATATAGAACAAAGGTTTTAACAGCATAAGTGTAGGATGGTCTTTTTATCCATGAGTGGTGCAGACCTAAATGAGTTATGCAAGTCATGGCAAATGAATTCTGATAAAAATTTTATACCACATTATACCATTAAAATATATATATATATTGGAACTATTTTTTGTAGACCTGCAAGTGTTAAAACTAGGTGTTTCAACCACCATCAGTCCAACCACACAGTTAAGATCTGTTCCATATTTGCTAAGTTAGAAGGCCAGTGAGGATTGATGTTTGCTGATATTTATTTGTTAATTTATGTTTTTAAGATGCTTTATTTAGAACCATGGAGTTGTACACATCACTAGCCTATGTAACAACACATTCTTATTACCATTATCCTCTTCCTCCTTCCCATTGTTTGGCACACACACTTTTGCCTTTTGTGAAGATCACTTGTATAAGCCCTTTGGAGTAGGGACTTGGTCATCTTACATATTCAAAAAGTACTTAGTATTTGGGTGACAGGGCATTTATGGTCCTAGTGCATATAAATTATAGTTATATTACTGAAGAGAGCACCAACACAATGGTCAGGAAATCAATTAAATTATATTTTTTTTTCTTTTAAGTCTCAGAGTTTTTGGAATGACAAACAATATTTATGAGAAATTAAAGTATTTTGTAGCATATTGTATCTCAGTGTTTATATGCTTCAGAATATTGTAATGAAAGAAGCCTACATGACTTACAGTTTTAGTCTTGGCTTTGGGTCACATTTAAACTAGCCGGTGAGAAGGCGATGGGAAATAAAGTTAGATCATTAGCATAAACAAATATTTTTTACTTTTGTTTTTTAAACAGTTTTTATTAGGTTCAAGGATTTTCGACACAAGCTAGTTGGGAGAACTACAGACAGTTTGAGTAGTGAATACACTATTTTAAAAATGAGATTGCCAGCACTATTGAATTTGCAGTAAGCAGAGTCAGCATCTGAAATAGTTCAGTATTTCAAGTAATGACATCTTATTTAGTACCGTGGAATTTGTGAAATGTCTCCCTTGAGCACTAAAAGCATCTCTCAATGTTTGCAGGAGCTACAGGAAGTATGGCTTAATTATCCATTACACCCACTTCAGGTAAGTGTGCCTCTATCTATCATAAATTTCATAGCACTATTTTATTTCTAAGGATGCTTTTCAGTGTCATTCAGCTGTGGAGACATCTTGGAAAATTTACTATCAAATAGCCATATTTGCCTTTGTGAATTTTTGTAAATAACTAGTTTCCGCTCCATGAAGGGATAGTCATGTTCCCTCCACCGGCTTGTGTTTAATATATGAGTGGACTTGTAGCAAAATAAATCTAATGAGAAGTAACTTTGTCTTCTTCCTATGTATCTATTGTACCTAGAAAACCTGGTACAATAAACAGTCTATATGTATATTTTATTGATCTGAATATTTGGATCCTGATTTACTCGTGGGAAGTCAAGGGGTTTGAATCAAATTGCTTAAAAACATATTGATAGTTTTTTGCTACAACATAGCATGGTTATTTTTAACAGTGATTCCAATAACTTTAATATTAAGTGGACACTTAAAAGGTTGGCAAGTCTGAAATGTAATCAGTCTCTTTTCTCATCTGTTTAGGAAGACCATGAGTGATTAAGATACTAGCCTAGAATGTGGGAGAGCAAGGTTCAAGTCCCTGCTCTACCACAGTCTTCTTGTGTGACCTTAGGCAAGTCACTTAAGCTTTCTGTGCCTCAGTTCTCCATCTGTAAAATAGCACCGTCCTACCTCAAAGAGGTGTTGTGATGATAAATATATTAAAAATTGTTAGGTGGTCAATACTATGGTGATACAAGCCATATACAAATCAAGGAAAAACATTGATTTTGGTTCAGGGTAACTGTATCTGTATTCCACCTTCATGGTTCACCAAGGGCATCCACTGTAGGCTCCCATAACCTCTCTTGTTTGGCTCCTGTCACCTCTCCACTGTAGACTTCTCAGCCATCACCTCTTTTGGTAGAGATCTTTGTTTCTCTCCCTCCTTAGCAGGATTTTTCCAGACTGCAAAGTTCCCTGTCTGCAGTATGATATTCCCAGCAAGTTACACTGTGCTTTGCCTTCTCTCTAGAGGCTATGAAAAGCATAATGATCTGCAGTTATTAGTTACCCCACAGCTCTTCATAAGCAAGCATATTCATTCTTTCTTAAGATGAAAGTGTTACAGGGAAAACATTAAAAACAATAAAAGCACCTGCATGCATGTTTAACAGCTTGCCAGAGATCACCTCAACTCCAACCTTGGGCTCTGGTAGGTGTCAGTCCTTCAAATCCCACAACTGAGTTTTCCCCATAGTCAATGGAAACAGATTTCAGTTCCAGCCTTCCAAGGTGGTGGTGCAAGCTCCTGAGAGAATCCTTCCTCTTTCTGATGGTGGTGTGTGTGGGTTTTTTTTTAACTTCTCTCTCTGGTGATCTGTGCTTCTGCATGGGTATAACTTACAGTGGAGCTACCACCATTCATTTATTCACCATAGGTTATCACTAATTATTTCTCTTTCACCAATACATAAACCATTCATTTAATATAATGGACCGCAGAGATACGTGAACTTAATTCAGTATGGTCTCCCAGGGATATGGCAGGAAATTGCCATATCTGTCACCGACATATTATTCTTTCTACTTCTTTTATCATGGACATATTAGTCTTTCTACTTGTTTTGTCCAAACCAAGTCCCTGTCTTTTGTGTAGAGCCCATTTGATTTCACTGAGGTTCTTCTTGGGTGCAGGGTGTTCTCACACTCAGAGCTAAGGACAAGGACCCAAATGCTTCATATATACTGTTCCGTGCTCTTAATTGGAATTATAGACTAAATATTGTCAGTAGCTCAGTGATCATGAGTTATTTGTACAACAGCCACAGACTGATGTGTACACAAGATAGAAGTAAACAAACAAAAGTCTTAATGGAAAAAAAATTCACTTCCAGCCTTCCAAGGTGGTGGTGCAAGCTCCTGAGAGAAGCTTTCTTCGTTCTAAATTTTGTTGTTTTGTTTTTTTTAACTTCTCTCTCCGATGATCCGTGCTTCTGCAAGGTACAATTCACCATCCATTTATTTATCATTGGTTATCACTAGTTATTTCTCTCTCCTGCCCCCACTTGTTTGGGCTGAAGATTTCATTTCTTCTTTGGCCCAGAAACCACCTTATATCCCCAAGTGGCATTGATTCTCTCTGCTCTTGGGCAGAGTCAGCCTGAAGAATAGCATTGTAAATATTAGAAATTACCTTAGCATTCTCCCTTTAAATTTTGTATTTTAAAGCTTTTTCATTTCATTTTTGTTTTTAAAGAAAGGAGTGAAGGAAAGAGTAGTAGATTTTGTTTGTTTGTTTTGTTTAAATTGAAAAAAATGCTTAATATAAAAAAAAAATCAAATCAAGTTCTGCCAAGCCTCATTATAGGGAAATGTGATTTGAAATTTAATCCATGAACTAATCTGAGAGAACTAATCTATAGCAGAAGAATGAAATTCATGTATAAGAAGCTGCATAAAATGGTCTGCATCTTGATTGTACAAGTGTCAGTCCAACTATGAGGTGGAAATTTTTCCCTCACAAATGGCCAGTGATTTAGAAAAGGTTTTGATGGTCTCTAAAATGATCTTTTCTTTGAAATGTACAGTGGCCTTCTATCATTAATTTTCATTTGTTACTATTTACAGCTGCAAGAATCCAACACTGACCGGCAGCTTATCGAGACTTCCCCGGTTCTCCAGAAATTGACAGAGTTTGAGGAAGCAATTGGAGTAATTTTTACTCACGTTCGGCTTCTGGCACGGGCCTTCACTTTGAGAACTGTGGGATTTAACCACCTGACTCTGTGAGTATAAAGCAGGGTCCCATATTGAACTATTCTAATCTTACTACTGATTTCCTTAATTGCCCATATTTATAATACGAAACAACTATGTATGTTCAATGAAGGACATGATCTAATAGTGCAAGCTGAGATCATCCAGGAGCCTGGAATGGCTGCAGAGAATGTCATGCTCTGTTGCAGCATGTCAGCTGCACCATTTTTACAGCATCATGTAACAGCACTGATTGGGTTACAAGAGGAAGCATTCATGAGAGATATGTGCATGTGAGGGATTCATAAATGGCAAAAGGAAAGTCACAGTTCAAAGTGCTATATCAGTTCTTCATCCCTGATACAGTAATGCAACGTGTTCACATGGACTTGATACGAAAGAAGGAAAAATTAATCCCATGTTTTTGGGGACAAGGACTGGCCCTACCACAGAAGGGTACTAGTCCATGTCTGAGGTGCATCCACAATACAAATAATAATGATAGAGTAATACCTGGTGACACCCAATCCTGAACCTAAAGTGGATTTGATCCTTTAACTTGTTGTGTATGGGCAGACTGTTGATCCTTTGAAATCAACAGGCACAGCAGTTTATTTGAATGTAAGAAGTTGCAGTGCTGGGGCCTTATTCCTTGTAAATTTAGCTCCAACCTGTATCCCGCAATTAGTCCCAAATCTGTGATTTGGTAATTTTGTTTAACTGTAATGACCTCCTTTGCTTTCTCCAGAAAGTCAATGTGTAATAATAAAGAATTGTTTTCATCACATATGGTTAATACCAGAAAATTGTGTTAAATGAATTAAAAAAGACACTGTTTGCTTTTAAATGAGTATATATTTTTTTAATTTGCATGTTTTTTCTCCCCGACTGCTTATTAATCTTGCCACATTGATGTTTCATTTTTCAGAGGCCACAATCAGAGGATGGAATTCCTGGGTGACTCCATTATGCAGTTGGTAGCCACTGAGTACTTATTCATACATTTCCCTGATCATCACGAAGGGCACTTAACGGTGAGAATGCCATCAAACATACTATCCAGGAGAGCAAATGTGGAACAGAAACAAAAATTATAAGAGAAGCTAGTTAGTGACTTATTCTGATTTTGATTAATAACAGAAACCTCAGGCCCCCTGTTCTGAATAAAGCTTTGTTATTTCAAATATGTGGATCATGCAATGGAGAGGAAATGTTAATTTATGAAGCAAGTGCAATAATACTTCTTCCCTCTGTAAAATGGATCAATAGTATTCATAATCACACTGATGAGCTTGGTACACCTGAGACACAGATAGTGCTTATTTAATACAGGTGTCTGAAAGGATGTTTTGTAGACAGACCTTTCACATGAGTTGTTATTCATGTCTACTAGATTATTGAGTCAACTTTTTTTTCCGTTTTACATGGTTGTCACTTTGTGAGGTGTTTTGATTCCCTCCCTGTAATTACAGTTTATTTTACCCTGGTCTGTCGGTTATTCTCAGCCTAGAGCTGCCATAACAGTTTTTGGATTTAATTTAAAAGTAGTTGTAAAAATTTATTATTGATTCCCGTAGTTTACCAGTATATCTTGTTTTGGGCCTTGGAGCACCTTCCAGCATTCTAAGTACAGTTTGGTAGGCTAGATAGTCTTGGTGATTGTTAGAGTACTTGAAAGTATATGGTTATATATGGGCTGATTATTTGTAGAGAAGAGAATTATACTGCAGAATTGTCTGAGACTCTTAGGCGTTACAAAATGGAATACAAAAACAAAATTGCAAATTATCAGGACCGTCAAATTAAAAATTTCCTGTTTAGGTAGAAGATTGAGTAGCGGTTTCAGAGATGTTAAAATGAGTTTTCTCAGTGGAAGGGATGGTGATGCTGAATCTTTAACAGACTTTTTTTCACATGTTTCTTAGGCATTTGAGCTACAGGTGTTTACAGAAATAACCACACACAAAAAGTAAACAGTCGAAATAAAACTTGTTTTTGTTAATTTATCAAGTTTTATTTAAAACATTTATCATCCATACATTAATCTAGGACATTCAGACTAAATAAGCCTGAACTTCAAGTGTAAAAAAATTAAATAGGTAAATAATAGCTTTTCAGCCAGTTTTAGTCTTCATAAAGAATAAAAAAATAGTGGCAGGAGTGCGGGAAGGGCATAAACACATTCTTTTTTCCTTTGCAGGTCACCTTTGAAAGTGTAGGCACCAGTGCAAATATAGTAAGATAAATCTCTCAAAAACTGTTTGTCAAAAAGGGTATAGAGTGTTATAAATAATAGCTTTAAATCCTCTGGACAATGAGCAGCAGAGCTCAATGTTGTTTAATATAGTCATAAGTGACTTGGAAAGTGGAACTAGTTACAATTTGTTGTCCAAGTTTGTAGGTGAAGATACAAATCTAGGACATGAATAATTGAGATAAGGGAAGATACGGTGAGATTAAAGAGAGATTTGGAGAAATGGGCAATGACTGGAAGAGAGTTGTAATGTTGGGATATATCAGGTGATAGAAATT
The DNA here is from genome assembly GCF_026122565.2 of Emydura macquarii macquarii. Taxonomy (NCBI): domain Eukaryota; kingdom Metazoa; phylum Chordata; order Testudines; family Chelidae; genus Emydura; species Emydura macquarii. Next base: position 2,166,885 of record NW_027132962.1, read on the forward strand.
CAAAGGAAAAGCAAAATTATCTTACTGGGTTTAAATTTGAATGAGATTTGAGAGGGAATTGGGGTGGTGGTGAGTAATATAGAGAGAACCAGCAAACATTGGAGGAGATAGATATATATTATTACCTTGACTTCCTTCCTCCTCCCCCCCCTCTCTTTGTGTGTGTGTGTGTGTGTGTGTATCCCCTCATTTAGGGATACATTTCCATTTAAAGTAATTATGGTGTATCAACTTCATGCTATATCTGGAGTATGTGCACAACTTTGGTCAAGGAAGTCAAGGCAATGGTAAAAGCTCAGATGAGGGCAGAAAAATTGATTCTCGGTGTGAAGTAGTTGTTTATGAAGAAGTTAGCCACATATATCTTGAGAAAAGAGAAATGTTATGAATGCTTTCAGATAGCTAACAGGGAAAAGATATATTCTGCCAACAAGAGAGGGGTATAAATGTGTAGCTGAAGTTTCAGAAAGAATGGTTTAAGTTAGCAGTTAGGAAGGGCTTCTTGTCTACAACAGTTACATGACGGTACCTGTGTGTAATATTATGCTGTGTAAACACAGAAGTGTCAGACAGAATTAATATTTGGAATTAACTCCAGTTGAGTGTACTTTTTAATGTGTAGGAGACATCTTCCATAATGGAATAGGTTGGGTTCTCAGCCTGGAAGTTGCGATGGGTGGGGTTTGGGTTGTTGCAATGACACTGTTGTTCCCATACTGCTGAAGTGTATCAGGGTCCTCGCTAGATCCTGGCTATATGAGGCAGGTCCTTGTATGGAAAAGTGAACTAGATGAACCACTTGCTCTTTCTATCTTCAAGATGCAGATATATTATTAGTATTTATTATTTGTGTTACCATAGCTCCTAGAAGCCCCATTCATGGACCAGGACTCCATTGTGCTAGGTGCTGTACAAATACAGAACAAGAAGACAATCCCTGCCCTGTATTGTAGTAGACAGCAATTTACATGTCACAGTTGTTCAGCACTTCAGTCTCATGGATTTTATGTTGTACTTAGGTAAGATTTTGTTTTGGGGGTTTGGGTGGATGTTGGAAGCGGTTGAGTAGGTGAAAGGGTATGGAGAGGAGAGAAGAGTTAGGATGGGAGAGAGAGATGCGCTGATTTTGCAGTCAGCCTAGCTTATGAAGATCAAGTTGTGAGTGTCTGCTTCATACATCATTGCCAAAAAAAAAACCCCATGACCGTACTGTTCTTTATTTATCTATTGTCAGAGATGAAATATCAAGTACTGAAAATAAATCTTGATTTTCATAAGCTCAGTTGACATACTGGAGCCAGGTAGCATAAAACGTGTATCTAATAAGCTGAGCAGCTGTGATGTGGAACTCAAAAAGGGAGCAATGTGTGCATATGCAATCTCTCAGTGCTGTGTGGCTTTATTTGTTTTGTTTTGTTCTGTTTTCTTTGTTTAAATGACTCTCTTTCCTCCAGGAAAAAATCCCATGCTCTTTTTAATCATACTTTTCCATTTTGAAACTCCTTAATGTCAGTAATCAGAAGATACTCAAGCTGAATAAAAAATCCAAACTATGTTTAAGATGCCTGTAAAGCTTTTATGTAACCATGTCTTCTGCAGAGCTCCATGCTTATCATGTCTACATTACTACTATGACTTCAGAAGCGCTGTGCTTTACACCAACTGGATATGTGGCTAGGAATTTCCATTCCTTACCCTTTCTTTCCCTCACACCCCTGATCAAATGGAGTTGGGAACCAGTGTTTGCTAGTTATGTAGCAGTACTCTTTCTTGCTTTAACATATACAGCATCTTTGTTTTTAATCACGTGTACAAATATTTTTTACACTTCGACTGCTCTGTGTGTGTCTGGATTTCAGGATATTGTGCTCGTTTGTCTATATTTGCTATGGTAAAACATGTTTAGTTTTTGTTAGGCTATGTACTAAAAGCAAAATCAATACAAGAAATGGAGTGATGAGGAGAGGTTATTTTTTTTAATGAAGATCATCAACAAGTATTTAAATGTAATGCAGGATTGTGGGAACTGCACCGTCTTCCTAAGCAGGGGGATCTCTCAAAATCCTCCATCATTGTGCTCTTCTTCCTGCATAGCTATACCACTAAATACCACTATACTACTAAAATTGACTAACGCACACAATTTTAGTCAGTTTCATGTTGCTGCTCCTACCAATGGTACTGGAGCACTTTTCCTTATTATTAGTTGTTTCTGGTAACACACATTAATCCATCTCTGTAGTATCTCAGCTTCCAAGTTATCCTCTTTCTTACTGGCAGCTGGAATGGAACAATGGTGACAGACAGTAGAAAGACGGGATAATGAAACAAAACTTGGATCAGAGAGTTTGAAACAAAAGGAGAATCTCCAGTGATGGACTGGGTGTAAAAACACCAGCAGAAATCAGAATGTGCTGAGAAGAGAAATGCAATAAACTCATTGGGGCAAGGGAGAAAAGAGGCAAGGACCTAATGAGCTGCTTGACTCTTATAGTTTAGCATTACTTAATGTTAAAACTGGGTGGAATTCTTTTTGGTTACAGTTGTTGCGGAGCTCTTTGGTGAATAACAGGACACAGGCCAAAGTAGCAGAAGAGTTGGGTATGCAGGAATTTGCCATCACTAACGACAAGACCAAGAGACCCGTGGCTCTTCGGACTAAGACTTTGGCTGATCTCCTGGAGTGTGAGTGCCAATATTGGATCTTAATCAGAGTGTTAACAGAATATTTAAATACTTAATTACTTAATTAAATATTTAATACTGAAAATGTAAAAGCATGTGAAAAAATAGGGAAAGCTTCTTTGTGACTACGTTGAATAAGTATATTGAGACAGTCTGGAGATAAAGGCCCTTATTCTACCTGGTATTTAAACAGCTCTCTTTTCCCCAGGGCTTATTTAATAAATCCATTTAAAAATAAGTATTCTTTAAAAATGCATGTTTTAAAAACTCAAGTTTTTGGCTGGATTATGCTATTTTCAGATCTGTACTTCCTTGAGTGATGGCCCCATGTGTATTCCACACATGGGTACACATGCATGCCATGCACCGAAGTCTAGAAATTCTTCAAAGCTGTGTCTGCTGGCCCGTACATGCACAGTAGCTCTCCTTCTGCTCCTGACCAAGTGTATAATAAGCAGTGCAAGTCAACACCTCTCCAGTTCCTTCTTACTGCTGCATGGCCTGAGTCAGAATTGTGTCCTCCTTCATGTCATTCATTACCTATAAAGAAAACATTTGTAAATAGTTATATTTTTAGATCAGTAGTTAGTAGTTAAGAAGTTTATAATATAGAGTACTTTTTCTCTCTAGTTGGGGAATCGCTCCCTATTTCCGGTATTATGCCCAGAGTCCCGGGATTCAAAAATTGTGTCTCCTGCCCTTTATCCTTCTCCACCAGTGAAGATCATTAACACTGCCTATACTCTCTGGGTGAGGCACATATCTCTGCAAAGTGCAGCATCTGTCGCTCCTTCCCACCCAGAACTCGAGAAGCCCAGGAGCTTCATGTATGAAAGCACTTGATAAAGAAGACTATGAGGCCCCTCTAATCTGTGCCAGGCAGACCTCTCTGTACATTGGCCTCAATTGCCTAGCATGTTACTTGGAACATAAGCCCAAGGATTCCTCTTCCAGGGTTCCCCATGAGAGTAAAGGGCATTCTCATGGACGCAAGAACAGGTCCCCGTTGAGAAGTGTCCATAAGAAATGAGCTTCCTCTCTAAGCCAGTCCAGGTCAGGTCGTGAATGGAACTGGCTCCAATGAAGACCACAGGATTGGAAGGCAAGATGCATGAAAAGAAAGATACGCTGGTTCTGTTGGTCACCTTGGTACAAAAGTGCAAAGATAGATGTTCACCGGTTCCATCTACAAGTGCTGGTCCAACCCCATCGCTGGTACTGCCTTGTCCATCTAAAGACCGTCCAGTCACTGTAAAGGCACTGGATCTTTCAGACTTAACTATAGGAACTCCTTGGACACCAGTACGTACCGAGACTTATATAACAGTAGAAGATAGATGTCCTTACTCCAGCAGAGGAGTCTACATCAGTGTCCCAGGAATCGTCTCACCTCCAATCATCCGGTAGGACTTCCCTGGTTCCAATGGTACTGCCACCACCAATGGAGAAGTTCTCCAGCCTGGGAGGGGGTGCCGAGCCAGCCCTTCACCATGCGCAGAAGGTGGGGGGGGGGCAAGAGGCTCTGAGGGGCGCAGAGCCTCCTGCACCCCCTGCCCTCAGTGAAGGGCCAGCCCGGAGTGCACTTACTCGCTGTTCCAGCCCTGCAGCCCAGCACCGGCTCAGATGAGGCGGGCCACGCAGGCCCTTCATCATGCGTGAGGGGGTGGGCGTGCAGGAATGGAAGCGGGAGCAGCTGCCCCTCAGCCACCTGCACCCCCTGCCTGTCATGAAGGGCTGACCTGGTGCCATCCCCCCATGCTGGGAGGTCTGAGGCCTCCCCATCCGAGCCGGCGCCGGGCTGCGGGGCTGAAGTGGCGGGTAAGTGCTGACACCGGGCCTCCCTTTCATGACAGGTGGAGGGTGCTGGAGGCTGAGGGGCAGCTGCTCCTGCTTCTGCTCCTGCACCTGCCCCCACCATGAGCGTCATGAAGGGCCAGCCCGACCCCCCCCCCCCCAGGCCGCGGGGGTGAGGCCACTCCCCATCTGAACCAGTGCAGGTTGCAGGGCTGGAGTGGTGGATAAGTACGGGGGGGCACGCGGGGCCATCCCTTTGCACCAGGCGGGGGCACAGGAGACTCTGAGGGATCATGAGGGGCCAGCCCAACCCCCTCTCCCCAGGCCTGAGGCGGGAGGCCACCCCATCCAAGCTGGCACCAGTCTGTGGGTACAGATTGCCCCTCCCTGGGGTAGTTGGGGGGCAGCACTGGGACCCCTCCTGCCCTGCTTGTGGGAGGCGTGAGGCAGGGGGCGCAAATGCAGGCTTGGGCCTTGGGTGCCGGAGACCCTCGGTATACCACTGAAGTCATAAGACTGTAGAACTGGTGTATCAGAAACCACATCACAAAACTGGCCATATACCTTCTCTGAATTCACAACTCCCTGGCAGACAAATTAAGTAGAAGCTTCTCAATAGATCATGAGTGGGAGATTCACGACAGTCCTGAGCAAGATATTTACACAGTGTGGTACTCTGATATGCAACCTCTTCACATCCCAAATAAACAGAAAGCTTCCACTATATTGCTCCATCAAGATTTACTTTCTTGGTTCTCCTAACCTTAGAGGGGTTAAGGGAAGGTGGGGAGGAGACCCAAGGATTCCAGTCCGGGCTCACTCCATCTCATGGCCTTGTTTTTGGATGGGCATCAGAAATAGAACGCTCATGTTCAGCCCCCCATTCCTTAACCAGAGTAGAAAGGAGTCTACTAGAACTTACTATCAGGCCAAATGGAGACGCCTTTCATCCTGGGCACAACTGCACCAACTTTCTGCAGATACTTTAACCTCTCCAGTTGTTCTAGACTATCTCAGCTATCCCTGCAGACTTCAGGTCTCTCTATTAGTTCTCTATGAGTACACCTAGCAGCGATTAGTGCCTTCCTCCCTCTAGTGGAAAGATGCTTTGTCTTTACTAACCCAGCTACAGTACGATTCATGAAAGCCCTGATCAGAACCTTCCCATCAGTGTATAAGCCTACCCTTTAATGGGACCCTAACCTTCTCCTGTCCAAACTCACTAGTCCACCTTTCAAACCCATGGTGACTTGTGCTATGGCTCACCTGTCCACAAAGGTGTCGTTCTTAGTAGCTATCACCTCAGCTAGAAGAGTTGGCAGTCTCAGAGCCATCATGGTGGACCCACCTTATACAGTGTTTCACAAAGAAAAGGTTTCTCTTGACTACACCCAAAGTTTCTCCCCGACATTGTTTCTGAGTTCCACATCAATCAAACGATATGTACCTGTATTTTTCCTGAAACCCCACACTTCCTCTGAAGACAGGAGACTTTACTCCCTCAATGTCCAGCGTGCCCTGGCGTTCTACCTGCAAAGAACCAAACCCATTAGGAAATCACTGAGACTCTTTTATCACCATAGCACAGAGGTCGAATGGGTAAGCCATACCCTCCCAGAAGATTGGGTCTCGAGATACATCTCAGAGTGCTACAAGATAGCAAATATTCCTCCCCCTTGGTGTATCTCAGCTCACTCCATGTGAGCACAGGCTGCCTCCATGGCATCCCTATCAGACATTCTGCTGCAGGACATCTGCAGAGCAGCCACCTGGAGTTCGATCCACACTTGCACATCGTACTATGCCTCAGCTGCAGATGCAATGGTGGGATCGGCAGTATCGCAAGCATCTTTGTTACCAGCCTCCTCGCACCTGCCTTCTTTCTGAACACTGCTTGCCAATCATCCGTGTGTGGAATACACTTAGGGACCATCACTCGAAGAAGTAGTGGAGGTTACTTACTGTAACTGGAAGTTCTTTGAGATGTCTGGTCCCTATCTGTATTGTACTAGCCACCCTCCATCCCCTCTGCTTAGGATCCTGTTGGATTTGTGGTAAGGAGGAATTGGAGAGGTGTCGACTCACACTGCCTATTATACCCTTGGTACAGAGCACGAGAAATGCTACTGCGCATGTGTGGGCCAACTGACACGGCTTTGAAGAATTTCCAGACTCGGGTACATGGCGAGCACACATACTCACATGTGGAATATGGATAGGGACCACACATCTTTGAAGAACCTCCAGTTACAATAAGTAATCACCACTTTCAAGGGTCCAGTTTTCAAATATTAGCCTCCCTTTTTTTGCAGCCCCTACAAGTAACACAAAGAAGGTGATTTAGATGCCAGAGTACCTGATTTGCAGATGCAATCAAGTACTTATTTGTTTACAGGACCTGAGTTGTATCCCCCAAAGAACCGTTGGTGCAAAATTATGGGCTCAGAAATGGAGAGTCAGCATGGATGACATCAAAAATTTGTCCCTAAGAGTAAGGCTATATTGGCATCTGAGTCAGAAGGACAGGAATTCTGACAAAGCAGAGGTTGTGACTCTGACATGCTCTCATTATTAGAAGAAGAGAGGAAAAAATGATCCCAGAATGTAGGGAGATCTCTGCCTCACTGAATTCCAGTAAGAGGTTTCAAAATAGCATTTCTACAAAGCATGCAGTGACACGTAGAACAAGCCCCTCAATCCATTTATGAAAGTGTTTGTCATTCTCCTTTCAAGGTAGGTGAAATGGTAATAAATATTGTGCCAAGAAAGTTAATCTCTATCCAGTGCATTTTAATATATTGTGTGAGAAGTTTAGATCTGTTGTCTCTTGCCAAATCCTTTTAGTAAATGGAAACTGTTCACAAACAATAGTGATTTATACCTAAGCATTTATAGTGTACCTGATAGTGATTTATTTCTAAGAAGTCCTGATCTGCTGGTTAAATCACAGGATTAGGAGTCAGGTTCTGTTTCTAATTCTATAAATGAAAGTTGCTTAACCTCTTGCTGACTCAGTTTCCTTCCCTGTAAAGCAATGATGATAATACCCACCTCACAGCAGAGTTGTGAAGCTTACCTAGCTCATTAATGATTTTAAAGCACTCTAAATTACTCTGAGGGTACTATACGAATGGAAAGCAGTGCACTCCTCTAGCATGGATAGTAATACCTAAATATTTTGTTTCTCAGCTTTTATTGCCGCACTCTACATTGATAAGGATTTGGAGTATGTTCACACTTTCATGAATGTGTGCTTTTTTCCACGATTAAAGGTAAAGTCAATTAGCTTCATATTTTCATATATCATTGCAATGTGGGCTGTTACTGCAAGCTCTCAAACGATCTTTGTGGATTAATTATAGGAATTCATTTTAAATCAAGATTGGAATGACCCTAAATCCCAGCTTCAGCAATGTTGCCTGACTCTTAGGACAGAAGGAAAAGAGCCAGATATTCCTCTATACAAGTAAGGAGCTCTTTATCATTTACACAAACTAATTATCAGTCTTTGTTTTACCCAGTAAAAGATGTGATCAGATTCTGAACAACATTCTTTTACCTTGTCTTTATTTGAAGACAACATCTGATCATAACTAGGTTTAAAATTGGTCTGTCTATTATTTAAAGAAATAATTCAATCTGCTTCCAAACCAAAGATATTGTTTTGTTTGGGAGTTGAAATTGTTGAACCAACGTTTTGAACTCTGTATGTTTTAATCACTGCAGGGCTGAATTAATAAGAACTCTGCTTTTACATTACATAAGGCCTCAGAGAATACTTTTTCTGGGTTTCTAGTTTTCTTGAATTTTTAAATGAGTTATTCCTTAAAGATTAAAATTTTAAAAATGAAAGGAATATTCAGAATGCTCAAGTACAGTGAGTGGGGAGAAGAGGATTGTCATGTGGATATAGCCATTGACTGTGAGTAAAGAACCAGGATTCTGTTCCCTGCGATACCATGAACTTTGTGTGACCCTGTGCACTCTTATTAAAGTCTTTGTGCGTCAGTTTCCACAGCTGTAAAATAGGGATTATACCTGCAACACAAAGGTAATATTAAATGTTACATTTTGTATAATACTTTCACATCCAGACCCGTATTATATTGATGGGTGCAATGTAAGTACCTGGAAAAAGGAGGAAAGAAAATGCTATCGAAGTACAAGGTTTTTATTGTTGGTATTTATTATATTCAGAATGTGTATAGAATGAAAAGCCAGATATATGTCTCATGTTTACCAAAGTATAGTTTCATATGAAGTGCAGTGGGTTACAATGAAAATTGGTGCACTTCTGAAATATGAATGCAAAGTGATACTTTGCAGATCTGATTTTCAAAATCTTTATCTGAGAGCTTACTCCCTTATCTTGAGGGAGATAGATACAAAAGAAATGAATTTCTGTTTCTTGTCAAACCGACTGAGTATAAGTACAGTATGTTTGTGCTGTTTTGTTGTTATGATACATTGATTTTGATAGTACAGTTCAGAGTTAATCTACATATGCTCTTATCTTCCTATTATCTTGTTTAATTTTCTTCCCTTGGGGTTATCTGTTTCACTGCATTTGCAATCAGTAGTTTTGCTTTTAAAATCTAGGGTGTGTTTTGTTTGAGTGTATGTCTGGTTTTACACAGTTCATTAGATGCAGAGTAATTTGGTTAGATATTTCAAAACTGATATGAACTTGCTGCTCCTTTTATTGAGAAACAAGGTAGTGGACAGAACTCATCCTGTCAGTGAGGAGAGTTGGGGCAGAGGGAAGAGATAAAAGGAAAAACAAATTCATTTTGTGTCTAGGGAATTATCTTTTTCTCCTTGAGACAGTTGCTGATGCATATCATGTATTTTCACTCAAATGGAAACGTGGTCTCATAAGTGAGAGAAATGATAACATTTTTGAGGGAACAATTTGTTTATTCTGTGATATTTGCCATGTAGAGGGGCAGCATATCAAATATCACTTCCCCTTTAAACCTTGTTAACTTTTTACATTTTATGGGCCAAAATTTCAGTGCACATAGGCTGACTTGTATGATTAAAAGTGTGTATCCAATTGCACAACTACATTTGTGCATGCGGATCCACAGAATTGCAGGAATTGGATGAGCATGTAAGCATTTTTGTCTGCAGGCAGTGGACTTACGTTTTTAATTGGATCTATGTGTAATCCCAGAAGTGTTAAATAAATCTAACTTTACATAAAGACAAATTTTAAAATTTATTTTAACACAATTTTGGCATCTTCTGGTTAAAGTAATATATACAGACAGCAGTCTACCCTCTGATTTTGTGCCTTTTGCTAATCTTGCTAGATGGATTGAAAGCTCAGTGATATATGTGCCACTGATAGATTATTGTTTCATACTTTCTTGTTGGACAAATTATGTCTTTCTTATTTCAGGACCCTGCAGACAGTAGGACCTTCTCATGCCAGGACATATACAGTAGCTGTTTATTTCAAAGGGGAAAGAATAGGATGTGGCAAAGGCCCAAGGTATAGTGGAAATGTATTAAATGGTTTTAATAAACGAATTTGATTGTGAAAACCTCTGAAAGGAGAGCTCAGAAGACGAATATCTGCTGGTTAGCCAAAGAAAAGGTAAAGTATGGGTAACAACTGTGCAGCCTTCCCCACTCTACTCTGCCTCTGTGCCTCAGACTTAATTTAATGGGACCATATGCTAGTAGCTGGAGGTAGTTCAGTCTCCAGGTCCATTTGGTCTTTAGCCTCTCTCTGCAGAGGTTCCCAACAAGCATGTGTGTGTAGTGACATTTATGGACTGAAACCACCAAACAGCTTCCAGATCACAATGATGTGTGGTCACTGCTGACTGACAAATTTAAACTGGCAACTTAGGTCAGAGAGCCTCTTATCTTTTTTTACTGATCACCTTCAGCAATCCAGCCCTCGTTATTTTTTGGCATAGAAAAAAAATTAAACATTTTTGTAATGTTCTTAAACCTCTCCGATTATTAGAACAGAACCATAAGTACATAATTTTCACTTTGCAGTACAGAACCTCTGTGCTGTCGAAATGTCATTCGATTTTTGGTGCTCACTCTTCTAGTTATATTCATTTTTCTTTCTCATAATTAAAACAATCTCTTAATGAATTACAAAACTATTCTAATAACCTTATTGATCTAAATTTTTAATAAATATTCTGCGGGAACTATGTCATTATTACATGTATGTTTGTAGAAAACTTGATTTATTTATTACATTACGGGCATGACTAATCAATGATTATTTGAAGAGTTGATCACAGTGGAGTAATCTGAACCTCAGATTGTGGGACAGATAAATTTACCATGTTTTTGTTTGGTTTTGACAGTATTCAACAAGCAGAGATGGGAGCAGCTATGGATGCGCTTGAAAAATGTAAGAAGTTTTCTTGGAAACTGGGAAAACTATTGCAATTTACTCAACTGGGTTTTCATGGGGGCAAGGTGCATGTTTTATGTGGGAGAAAAATGGACCAGAGAATATACACGAGATTTCAACTTTAGGTTTGTTTATTAATAGTTTCCATAAAACTTTGTAAAAAATCAAGTAGTACGTATGATACACAGAGGCTTTTTTCAAAGAGAAGTTTTCAATAAGTCACAGAGACAGCAGTTGTCCCTTATTTTACTTAGTTCCTTAATCACTCAGAGGTTCCCCTGCTTTAATGTGGAACGGAATGGGGTCAGCTTGCTCTGTAGTACAGGGTAAATCCACACTACACATTTTACAACCATTTGCTAGTAAAGTTGTTTCCTGTGGTTCAGGACTTGCATCTTCTAGAGTGTTTTTTGACAGTGTGGACAGGACAGGTCAATTCTAGGATCATGCTATGGAACAGTGTTAAAAGTCTAGATCAGGGGTGTCAAACATACAGCCCGCGAACCTTTTTGATCCGGCCCGCATCCAGCCAGTTTTTTTGAGAAGTGCTGCCGCCCAAAGTGAGGGCATTGGCACTTAAAGGGATTTATCTGCGTCCGGCATTGACGCTTTAAGACTCTTAAACTGGCACTGCATTGGCATTTAAAGAGATTTCTCTTCCTACGGCATTGCCGGTTTAAGAGTCTTAAAGCGTCGATGCCGGATGCAGAGAAATCCCTTAAAGCGACAATGCACTCAGTCCGGCAACACGGTCCCTCGCGAAATCACACCGCCGAAAAGGGCTGATGCTGCGCCGCCGAAAAGGGGAAGATGGCCCGAATTTTTCGGCAGAGGGTATTGCATGGCCCCTGTGAAGTGCAGTTTACGAGAATTTGGCCCATCACCATCAGCGAGTTTGACACTCCGGGTCTAGATCCTCTCGGCTCTAGTATAGGTTGTTACAGCTCTACTGAAATCAACGGAGCTAAGACAATTTACGGCAGCTAAGGATCTTCCTCTATGTTTTTACCCTGGTTCTTTTGATCAGTACTTCAAAATTAGCTGAACAAACTTTAGACATGACTTGTGAGTAGTCTTCCAGGAGGAAGAATCTCACAGATGAACAGACGTAATGGTGGGGGAAGAGGGAGGTGTTGAGGAATTAAAAATTAAGTTGTAAGTGATGGGGAACGTCACTGAAAATTTCTAATTTTGAAGAGGTCTCGTTAAAATTTCAGGAGGGCTGTTAATTTATAAGTGGTAAATTAATAAGTGGTAAACTTTCTCGTAGTGTAAGAAAACTCTACATCCAGTGCTCACAAAAGAGATTAGGAAAGTCTATGTTTATGTTTGATATAAAACAGGGGTTTCAGTCTTTTTTCATGGGCGGGCCCCTAAATAATTTCGAATGGAGATGTGGACCCCTTTGGAAATCTTAATACATAGTCTGCAGACCCACAGGGATCTGTGGACCACAGGTTGAAAACCACTGGTGTAGAATAAAGAACTGTAAGTCCTCAAAATTCTCAAACACCTGTGCATATTCTGTTATGGAATTTCTGGTAAAAAAAAAAAAAAATAAAGCTTCAATGTTGGTCTTAATTTGTTATCTGTAGGTAAATCTATGCTGCAAAAAAAACCCAACAGGCAGCGAGTCTCAGAGCCCAGATTAACTAACTCGTACTCGTGCTATTGGGCTAAAAATAGCAATAGCTGGAGCGTGGTCTCTGAAACACAGTGAGGGATGAAGGGTGTCAGCCGGGGATCCAGCTCAAGTGGGAACATTTACAGTGCTGTTTTTAGCCCCGTGGCATAAGCTCCCTGAGCCCAAGTCAGGCGACCCAAACTCTGACACTCACTGCCACAAATTTTTTTTTTTTTTTTTTTTTTTGCAGAAGATGGCACAGTCTCTGCTCATCCATATATTTCACAGTTATCCATATCCATTTGCTAGTCTTACACCTTAAACTCACAAACAGTTGCCAGACATGTACTTGAATCTTGTCTTACAAACCCTTTGTGAAGCCTTTGGCAAGGTTCCTGACAATATCTTCTAGAGAGGCTTTCTTCATAACAACTACATTGGCTGTAAGAGTCACCGAACTTAGGGCCCTGTCAGTTAAGGATCCATTTTTACAGCCTTTTTGCAGAAAACTATTTAGGAATATCTGTATATATGTGAAGTATGTATGGGGATTTTATTTTATTGGTACGTTGAAAAGTTTAAAACAAAAAAAACCCAAACCTGTCATTTTCATGTACATTTCTGTGCTGCCTTACTCATTTAAAATTCTTTCACCAGTACAAAAGTATGTATAATGATTGGAGCGCAAATACTTGGGAACTGCTTACCTTTATAGATCCTTACATAGAATCATAGAAGATTAGAGTTGGAAGGGATCTCAGGAGGTCATCTAGTCCAACCCCCTGCTCAAAGCAGGACCAATCCCAACTAAATCATCCCAGCCAGGGCTTTGTCAAGCCAGGCCTTAAAAAGCTCCTAGTGAAAAAGTTTTCCCTAATGTCCAACTTAGACCTCCCCCATTGCAACTTGAGACCATTGCTCCTTGTTTTGTCATCTGTCAGCACTGAGAACAGCCTAACTCCATCCTCTTTGGAACCCCCCCTTCAGGTAGTTGAAGACTGCTATTAAATCCCCCCTCACTCTTCTCTTCTGCAGACTAAATAAGCCCAGTTCCCTCAGTCTCTCCTCATAAATCACGTGCCTCAGCCCCTTAATCATTTTTGTTGCTCTTCACTGGACTCTCTCCAATTTGTCCTTTCTGTAGTGGAGGGACCCAAAACTGGACATAGTACTCCAGATATGGCCTCACCAATGCCGAATAGAGAGGAGTAATCACTTCCCTCGATCTGCTGGCAATGCTCCTACTGATGCAGCCTAATATACTGTTAGCCTTCTTGGCATCCAGGGCACACTGTTGACTCATATCCAGCTTCTTGTCCACTGTACCCCGCAGGTCCTTTTCTGCAGAACTGCTGCTTAGCCAGTCAGTCCCCAGTCTGTAGGAGTGCATATGAGTCTTCCATCCTAAGTGCAGGACTCTGCACTTGTCCTTGTTGAACCTCATCAGATTTCTTTTGGCCCAATCCTCCAATATTGGCCCAATTTAGATCCCTGTGTAGTCTATCCCTACCCTCCAGCGTATCTACCACTCTCCCTAGCTTAGTGTCATCTGCGAACTTGCTGAGGGTGCAATCCACACCATCCTCCAGATCATTAATGAAAATATAGAACAAAAGCAGCCCACTCTGCTTGATATGGGCTTCCAGCAGACATCAAGCCGTTGATCACTATCCATTGAGCCAAATGATCCAGCCAGCTTTCTATCCACCTTATAATTCAGTCATCCAACCCATATTTCTTTAACTTGCTGGCAAGAATACTGTGGGAGGCTATCAAAAACTTTGCTAAAGTCAAGGTATATCATGTCCACCGCTTTCCCCACATCCACAGAGCCAGTCATCTCATCATAGAAGGCAATCAAGTTGGCCAGGCATGACTTGCCCTTTGTGAATTCATGCTGACTGTTCCCAGTCCCCTTCTTCTCCTCCAAGTGCTTCAAAATGGATTTCTTGAGGACATGCTTCATGATCAGATTAATCAAAAATTCAATATAAATCACAGGGCGCCGTGCTGAAAATTCCATTGTTATTTTATGTCGCACCCAGTAAATTAGATTCAGATCCTCCAGATTGGGGGCAGGGTGTTGGTTTTATTTACCACTGACAATTATACTCTCAATCCATATAGGAATAACACCCAAAATATATTAATTAAAATATGTTAATTTATCAGCCAGCAAATCAAAGGTGCAGAATATAATCCATCACAGCCCACTCAGATGTCCTATCAACTAGATGGCTTTTGCAGTGTGCCCTGAAGTTTAGTAAATTCAGACTAGGGAAGGGGCAGCCAAAATCCTTTTAGAGAACACCCTGCACAAAGCCCCCCTCTCTCCTACAATGAGGAGGTCCAGCTTGAGCATTTCCTCTGACTTCAGCTGTGGTAGTGTTACCCAGAGAGAGAGACGCAGTCTCTTAGGTATGCACGTCCCAGAGCATTTTAGGGGTTTATAGGTCAAAACTAATACCTTTACATTTGTCCTGAACACCCCAGGGATCCCGGTGGATCCCAGAGCACTGCTGCCCTGCTATCCCAGTGAGATGCTCCACTTGGTAAACTGGTTTACCCCATTCTACTCCGACTTTCGTTTCTGAATGGATATGTGGTGGAGCCCTGGGAGAGCACTTTGCAGTAGTCTAGATCACAATGGCACGATTGCAAGGTCTGCATCTGAAAGGTGGGGAGGGGAAGCTATTCTAGTCACTTGTGTGTTACAATTTTATAACAGCATCTGCGGGGTCTAAAGCCATCTCCAACTTGAGAATTTAGGTAACTGCTGATGGACAAGAGCCTTCTGTCAAAAGGATCAATATTACCAATATTACACATTGGAAAGCATAATCCCAACTATACATGCAAAGTGATGGGTTCTAAATTAGCTGTTACCACTCAAGAAAGAAATCTTGAAATCATAGTGGATAGTTCTCTGGAACCACATGCTCATTGTGCAGCAGCAGTCAAAATAGCTAACAGAATGTTAGGAACCGTTAGGAAAAGGATAGATAATAAGACAGAAAATATGTTGCTAGTGTATAAATTCCACACCTTGTATGTCTATGTAGTGAATAGTCTATGTAGTTCTGGTTGCCCTATCTCCAAAAAGATATATTAGTATTAGAAAAGGTACAGAGAAGGGCAACAAAAATGATTGGGGTATGGAACATGAGGAGAGATTAAAAACACTGGGGCTGTTCATCTTAGAAAAGAGGGGATACAATAGAGCTCTAAAACCACGGTATGGAGAAAGTAAATAGGGACATGTCATTTACCCCTTTCACATAACACCAGAACCTGGAATCACCCAATGAAATTAATAGGCAGGAGATTTAAAACAAACATAAGGAAGTATTTCTTCAAACAACACACAGTCAACTTGTGGAGCTCTTTGCCAGGGGATGGAGTGAAAGCCAAAAGTATAAGTGGGTTCAAGAAAGAATTAGATAAATTCATGAAGGACAGGTCTATCAATGGCTATTAGCCAAGATGGTAAGGGATGTAACCCCACGCTCTGACTGCCAGAAGTTGTGTCCAGATGGGGCTGGGCAATAGATCACTCAATAATTGCCCTGTTTTTCCATTCCTTCTGAAGCATTTGGCACTGGCCACTGTCGGAAGACAGTATACTGGACTAGATGGACCATTGGTCTGATCCAATATGGCCATTATGTTCTTATGTTTTTACCTCTGCCATTTCCTCCAGATGTTTTCACCGACCCACCATCATCACCTCAGATTTGTCTGGATTGAGCTTCAGCCAGATACCACTCATACATGCACTGATATATATCTAAATAAATATTTATCTTTAGGCTTGAAAGGATTAAATTTTTAACTGGTAAATTGGTAAACATTGATTTCACCATGCACACACAAACCAGTGCAAAAAATTTTTCATCAATGATGATCAATATTTATGGATGGCCAAAGTAAGAAAAATGGTACCTGAGAACTTTAGGTCAAAATCTAGTGATTTAGCAAATGGACTAGCAAATGAATAGGAATGGTATATTTTGACTTGTGATGTTGACAATTTTCATTTTAGTGGTTTTGCTTTAACTTTTAAATCTCAACATCTAATATCATTACTAATTATCTGATCCCCTCATAATTTCCCACAACTATGAAAATTTAAATTGATGATAAAATTTAAAAATGCTTAAACATGAACATCAATACTATCCATCAAAATTATAATAAAATGAAAATTGAATTCTGCCAAGCCCATTTATATTTGTTGAATTGGAGGTAGCTAAATTGTTGCTTTTTGAGAATGGCTTTTAATGCAGTCATGTTTGTTAATTCAGAAATCAGCTATCATTTTCCTGCTCAGAACACTGCCACTGTATCAAGCATGCTTTTGCATTCTCTAAAATAAAAAGAGTAATGATGTGAACATCTGTACAACACTCAGAACAACTTGCTTTTACTTTGTCAGATATTTTAGTTGCTCTTATTCCACAGAGTGTTGATTGTATTCTAACTTCAGTTTTTCAATATTAACTACCTGTTGCCAAGGGAACAAAATGTAAAATCCAGGTATTACTTGGACATGTTACTATATCAGCATTTTATAGTCTCTATTTCAGAGTACAGTAGAACCTCAGAGTTGCGAACACCTCAGGAATGGAGGTTGTTCATAACTCTAAAATGTTCGTAACTCTGAACAAAACATTATGGCTGTTCTTTCAAAAGTTTACAACTGAACATTGACTCAGTACAGCTTTGAAACTTTATAGCAGAAGAAAAATGCTGCTTTTAACCATCTTAATTTAAATGAAACAAGCACAGAAAGAGTTTCCTTACCTTGTCAAATCTTTTTTTAAACTTTCCCTTTATTTTTTTAGTAGTTTACATTTAACATAGCACTGTAGTGTATTTCCTTTTTGTTTTGTCTCTGCTGCTGCCTGATTGCATACTTCCGGTGTGTGATTGACCGGTCAGTTCATAACTCTGGTGTTCATAACTCCAAGGTTCTATTGTATATCATAATCGGCTAAGCTCCTTACCAAGGGAAACAAATGTTTAAATCATCTTGAAACTGAGGTGGTATGATAATGTTGGCCCTCCAGTTTTCTACTGAGTGTCACAATGAATGAGGCAAAGTGATAATGGTATGACGTTTTCCCCTTCATCTTATAAAAGAAAAATAAACAAACAAAAATTGAGGCATTCTCTGTGCTACCAGCTGCCCTTTATTAATATAAAATATTTCTCCCTGTGTCAGATAACTTTCCCCAGATGGCCCATCAGAAACGGTTCATTGAACGGAAATACAGACAAGAGTTGAAAGAAATGAGGTGGGAAAGAGAGCATCATGAGAGAGAGCCAGAGGAGACTGAAGAAGTCAGGAAATAAAAGGAGGGCACAGAAGTGGTGGCATATTTACTTACTTAATAACTCCATGGCCTATGGAGACCTAACCTAGTTTCATGCAGATGATGAATGAAGCATGAAGCTGACAGCAAATAGAAAATCATGCTCTCTTTAAAAAAAAAAAAAAAAGAGTGGCTTTTTTATTGTGTTTTAACTGTAAAGTCTTGGGGACTTTTCCTAAGATTTTTTTTTTTAAAGTCCTTTTAACTTTTATGAAACAGATGTTTTTTGTTTGTTTTTAATTTTGTCTTGTATGAAACAATAAAGTGTTAATTTCAGAATCTCTCGAAAAAGAAAAGAATGATTTAATTAGTGTCTCCTGTGTTTGAATGCTGCTGTGCCAAAGACCTGCAAACAGTGTCACACTGACTCAGTGCTGAAGAGGAAAAAAGAAGTTACCTTGGCCCTGATTCAGCAGAAAGGCTTACACTGGTGCTTAACATTAAGTGCATACATACAATTGAACTCATGCCACTGTTCTGTTGAATTAGGGCCTTCATAAGTTGTTGGTCCATCTTAAGTATATCGCAACTTTATCAAAGGAGTATTTGTTATTCAGATTGTTTGGATCCAACGGACCTAGGAATCTACAGACATTTGGAGGGTGATGTAGCTGCATGTAAAAGGTTGAGGGTTTTATTTTTAAAGACAGTGTTGTGAAGATTTTATAAGAACCATACAATAATTGTGAAGCAAAGAAACACCCATCGTTTTTCAGGATGTGGCTAGTTATATGTCAGTTTTGTAGATTAATTATAATGTTATTCCTATCTTTCTATTCTAGCAAAATGTTTTGACCAGAAAACATTGAGTGTCAAATGTTGCCTTCAGCTGCTTACGCCTGCAACTCCAGGTGGAAATACACATGTAAATTGTGTGCATGTACCTGAGAGCAGAATTTGATACGATGTAATTCAAACACTTGTAGAGTTTAAGGCCAGAAGGGACCTTTGGCTTATCTAGTCTAATATCCTGTATGTCATAGGCCGTTAAATTTCACCCAGTTACAAGTGATTTGGCTCAATACAGGGTTATTTGACTAAAGCACATCTTCCAGAAAGGCAACCAATCTTCATCTGAAGACATCAAAAGATGGGGACTCCACCACTTCCTTTGATAGTATTTTCCAGTGGTTAATCACCTTCACTGCTAAAATATATGCCAAATTTTTTATTTGAATTTGTCTGGCTTCATCTTCCAGCCATTGAATATTGTTAGCCTTTCTCTGCTAGATCAAAGAGCACTTTAGTACCCGTTATTTTCTCCTGTGGAAAGTGCTTATACATGGTAGTCATATCCTCTCAGTCTTCTTTTGGTAAGCTAAACAGACTGAGCTCTTTAAGTTTGCTGCTGTAAGGCATTTTCTGCAATTCTTGAATCATTTTTTGCATCTCCCTTCTGCACCCTCTCCAAATGTGATAATACATACCCGATTGATAACAGAGAGTTCCATAATCAGCGTCATATTTAGTCTCACACAGAGAACCTTGTGAGTATTTAAAGGGATGTTTCTTTCACATAATCCATCCTAGTAAGACAAGTATTTTATAGTGCTGATTCAGCACCATACTTCTGTGTATGACAAGAATTCCCAAGAGCACTTCATCACACAGATGGACTAAAAATAGACACTGGTATAGCTGAAAAGTTCAACCTATACAAGCTTTAGCCCATAGTTACACTTGTGAGCTAATCAAAGTCACTATTTTGAGAAGTACATTTTCGTATGTACAGGGCCTGTGATGCATACACAAGCAGAAATATGTTTCTGAAAATCTGACCCCAAATTGTTTTCTCCCGTCTCTCTATTTGATAATGTCTGTTGGTTATAATCTGATGTTAAATATATTTCAGACCAGGAGAGAGAAAACTTTCTGTAATTCCCAAGAGCAATAAACCAATAAAGCTAAGAAATTGGCATGTGAAGGTAAGGAGGTGACCTCTGTTGGATTCTGCTGCAGTTTGACTTCTGAGATTTAGCAGTTTCAATGGCTAAATGAAATGCTAAGAAGTCTTTGAACAGGAACACACACACACACACACACACACAAAAACAAACATACTTCAGATCCAGTGCTGGAATTAGACATATACATGGTGAGTATTCCAAATCTCCACTGATTGCTGCAGGCTGAAACAAGGGCAGAAGGTGTTGGGGGTAAGGTGGTTTATACAATTACTTTGTTTATTCCATTTCAAGCAGTGATCAGATCCATGCATTTAAAAAAAAATACAAAGCTGTGGCTTCATCTACAGGGTTTTTTTATGACTTCACAAGCCACTTTGTGATGTCACCAGCACAGCCCAATGAAACTGTTGGCCTATAATTCAAAATTATTTTCCATATATGAAGGGCATATTTTTTAGGGACCGGGACATGGGTAGTTTGTGTCTAGGCGTCAGACCAGGAGTCAGGAGCAAGCTCTCAGCTGGAGTCAGGAACCAGGAATTGGAGCCCAGAGTCAGAGGCTGGAATCAGACCTAATTGTCAGAAACTGGTTACTTGGAGTGAGGTAAGATGAGGTAGGGGCAGAGCTGGGAAAAAGCAGGCACACAGGCGCTATCACAGCCTTGGGCAACTGCATGAGTAGCCAGTGCTCTGCTGATCTGAAGAGCAGGTTTGCTGATCCTCTCAGCCAATCTGATGGCTCAAGTGGGGCCCAGCTGTGCTTGTTAGAGCGCTTGGGTGTAATCCTGGCAGTCTAGTTACAGGTCCTCATTCTTGACCATAGTACATATAACGACAGTGTGACACACAAGAGTCATGGTTACTTTATTTCCTAGGTCAGTTTCCATTGACTCCAGTAGCCACTGAGACTGTAATATATGATGATATTTTCACCTTCTGTTGTATGCCTCATCTGAGAATCCCAGAATATTTTACAAGCATTAGTTTAATTAATGTAGTTGCATATTGTTATAATATTGCTGTTAACCTCTGAAACAACTCTGATTTCACTGCAAATCCTAACAGGTACATTCCCATTAAAAATCCTGAACTTGACTTAGATCTGAATGATTCCAGTTTTTCCAGGGGTCCATCAACAGAGAGCCTGCGTGGAGAGGTCACCCACAATCCCTCCTCTGCCAGAGTGTCTGCCTGACTGCCCCAGCAATTGACACTGCTGCTTGAGAAGGTGGGTTGCTAGTGTACCTAAGGTTTGTTTAGATTCAGCACTTGGAGCCCAAATTGCACTTTAAAACTGCCATCCTCAAGTGGAACCCTCAAGTTTACCCTTCAGCACCGCTCCATAGAAGTTACGGGATTCTCATCGCTTTGAGGTTGTCTGCCTGAAATTACCCGCACAACAGTAATCTTAGCAGAAACAAGATTTAAGGAAACAGACAAAATGGAATGAAAAATTTAAAAAAAATTTGCTTTTTCCAACTAAATGTATAGTTCTCACGAGCTAAACTGCATAATATGTTTTCAGCCTTAGTTACTGAGGAAAAAATTGAATAGCTTTCATTCTTTGAAAACACGCCGTTCTCTCTCTCTCTCCCAGAACTGGTCAGTATTGTGCAGTCTAAATAGCAACTCTCCTGTCCCCATACCTGTTCTTCACCTGAACTGTAGGTCAGTTTACATATCTAAACATTCCACTTTTTGCTGTCTATGTGTCTTTCAGCTGTAGAGTCCATTTAACCCATCAGGGTGAGTTTTCATAAGTCTTTCCACAAAAGACTCTTTGATCAGGGGGTCCTGTTTAGGAGGAAGACCACAGAATTGTTTCCCAATCACCTCTGGAAGTGCCTCCCAGAAATAGCTTGGAATAAAAATAACTTTAACTTTAATTTTAATAACAAAGACAGACCCTTGATCCTCTGTCGCAAGTATGTAATGTAAATTTTAGAAAATATTTATGAGAAGTGGCTACTTTCCACATTCAGCTGCAAAATATATAAAAAAGGTTGGATTACAGGGAATCTGAAAGAGAAATATCAAAGAACTCACTTATGGGGAAATATGTATATTTTCTTTGCATGGATGCAAAAACTTAGAGGGAAGGAGAAAAATGCAGAAGGAAATATGTCTAAATCAAAACTAAAGTGTATCTTAGTACACTAATTATCCAAAGCTATGTTCTGATTGGCTGGGTAGGTCTTTCTGGTGCTGTCACATCTGTACACCCACACCCAACTGTGAAGGGCTCTGACCTTTTAAAATGATTATTATGTGATGTATAGAATGCCAGAAGTGGACTCAGTGCTTTACAAAACACTTAAAAAGACAACATAATTGCTCTAAGATGCCTTAAATTCTGATACGCAGTGTTGTTGCAGCTGTGTCAATCCCAGTATATTAGAGAGAAGGTGAGTTAGGTAATATCTTTTATTGGGCCAACTTCTGTTGCTGAGGGAGAAAAGCTCTTCAGCTTACGCAGCTCTCTTCTTCAGATCTGGGAAACGTAATAAGACTGTCACCACTAAATACAACATGGAACATAAGTAGTTAACACATATTTCAAGAGACCATTCAAGGTCAAGTGGCCCGTTAAAACCGTTAAATTCATAACTTTGCTAAGACACTAAAAATCATGGACCGAATAGAGACACTTATTACAACCATCTATACCTCACTAACCACCACCACTCCACCACCAGCAGCAGCTACTTCTCTCCCTTCCTTTCCCCTCTTATGACTACAGGTGTGTTAATGGGCCACTTCACCTTGAATGGTCCACTGAAATATGTGTTAATTACTTATGCTAAACAATCTGTTCCACGTAGTATTTAGCAGTGACACTCTGATTAGGTTTCCTAGACCTGAAGAAGAGCTCTGTGTAAACTTGAAAACTTGTCCCTCTCACCATCAGACGTTGGTCCAATAAAAGATATTACCAATCTTGTCTCCCTTAAATCTTGGTAAAATTAATTACTGGACTCATGTAAATCAACTGGAAGCCTCTATAACCTACTAACAGATACAACCTTTGGTTGAATCATGAGGTGATCTGATATCAAGGTGCTTTCACGGAAAGCTCCTCAATGATGGAATGAGATTCCTGCATCAGTGTGCCAAAGCCTAAATGTTCTGACCTTGAAGTGATGATGCAAGGTCCATAGGTTTTCCTAGGCGTGTGCTCAGAGTAGGCTGGTGAATGAAGCAGGAGAGCTTTGGACCTGGGAGATCCAATGGGACCTATTCGGGCTCAATCAGATACTATCCTAAATTGTTGACATTTCTCTTTTTTAATAAATGTCCATGTGTTGATGGAATCCAAGGCCTTAGTTAGGTCAACAAATGCCATAAACAATGGCCGATGTTGTTCTTTACACTTTTCTTGGATCTGTCATGCAATAAAAATCATGTTGGTGCCCCAAGATGGTCTGAAACCACATTGGGATTTCAGAAGGACATCTTCGGCAAAAGGGAGGAGATGGTTCAAAAGGATGTGAACAAGGATCTTCCAGGCAATGGAGAGGGCAATGTCTTGGTAATTCCCTCACATTAACATGTCCCCTTTCTTAAAAATGGTCATAAAACTGGCACAATATTGTAACCAATGGGACTACACATATGCTTAAAATCAATCACGTGCTTATGTGTTTTGCTGAATCAAGGCCTAAAATAACATCCAAAAGACTGGGCTCTTGCCAAGTGAGTATGGATCTTGAAGCACTGTGATTGTTCTCCAAGACTTCCATATATATATAATTATTCTTCAAGACTTCCTTATATGTATGTGTGTGTGTTTATATCTTTGGCTGCAATATTGTATTATCTTTCATTAGGGCTTCAGCATTGCCAGCTCTGCTTTCAAAGTTTTCCTTTCTTTACTTACAGTTAGCAGATTTAGAATCAGTTTCTAGTTCATTATGAGCAAAAGTAGATAAATAATATTAAGCACCTTGCAGCTGCAGGGCTCACTTACAAATGAATGATGCTGTACGTATAAGGGCATCTGGCTTTTAAAAAAAAGAAAAACGGGGGGGCGGGGCAGGGGAGAGAGAGAGTGTTGCCTGAATCCTTGTGGTACAATTTCATGGAATCCCTCTGGGATACTTTAAGATATTGTAGGATCTTAACAGGGCTTTGGCCACTTTGCTAAGTGCTTTCTGCAGGCTGTGGTGTGAATTCCTGCAACTGGGTCAAGTTCATTCTCTGTTTCAGCTGACCGTGCATATATATAACATACATAAAGGAAGAGAGGATGAGGGAAAGAACGATTACCAGAAAAAGTCAAGAGGAGGGGCTCCATCAACTCTGATCACTGACGGATAGATTAATAGACAGCACAAAATGTATATATTAGCCACTTCCAAGTGAGTAGTAAAAATACGTTTTTTCAGCCTAAGATAGGCATTATGATGGGCCATTTGCTTGAGATAATTGACTAGTTTTAAAAATGAGTTGAATTGTTTGCAAAACCAGAAAATGAATCTAAAAGATAAGAAACAGTGAAATCAATACTGGTTGTTAGAAGTAAAAGTGAGGTAATAAAATCTGTTTTATGTCCCAAGGCACAGTAGAGGGAAATACTTTAGCAAAGCTCTAATAGATAACTGGAACTTAATTACTCTAAATTATCTGAATATTCCCTTGGCATAGTCGTCCAAGGGAGGTTGTTGAATCCCCATCACTGGAGGTTTTTAAGACCAGGTTCGACAAACACCTGTCAGAGAGATGGTCTAGTTGACTTTGTCCTGCCTCAGTGCGGGGAACTGGACTTGATGACCGCTCAAGGTCTCTTCCAGCCCTACATTTCTATGATTCCATTAATGTATATTAATTAGCAGATTCATTACAGTAACATCCATTGTACTGAAGAAAAAACACTGGGACATTGCTGTTTCATCTCTGTTGATTGCTTGTGGAATTGGCATTAGAATATTATTTATTTGTATTACAATAGCATCTATAGGCCTTGGCTCAGTTTGGGCCTCATTGTGGTAGGCATTGGCACTGGTACTGGCACATGGTGACAGACAATCTGATGACTGGTGTGTGTGTGTGGTTGCCTTCGAGCTTGCTGCTCCCTGTTCCTGCATTGTTTCCTGGTTCTTGATCCCTGAACTCAGTATTTCGGTTAAAGGCTCTGTGTGTGTGTGCGTGTGCGTGTGCGTGTGCAGAGAGTTGGGACTACTACTCAGTTGGGCAACTACTCAGGGATCACTCTTATGTCTCTGCTGTTCATACTTGTCATGTTTTATTCAGACTATTGCTGACCTAAATGGTTCATGATGATTACATGTTTCGATTGACAGCCTACCTAGTCTGCCTTGTTTTCTTTCTTTTGTGTTTTGGATTACTATCCTGGGGTGCTTCAGAGCATAACACAGTCCTTGCCCCAAATAATTTACAGTCAAAACAGATAAAGGGAAGAAAAAAAAGAAGCACATAAAGGGGCAATGACTTACCCAGAGCTGCAGAACAGCTCAGTGCTCGAACTGGGAACAGAACCCTGGTCTCTCCAGTCCTACCGAAATATCCAAGTCATTACACCATGCTGCTGTTTACAACATCTGGCTTTGTAACTAATTGTTAATTCTTTTCTGCACAGTTGTATCTATTTTAAATTTTGTTTACTGTTGACTGGACTGTGGCTTTATACAATCCCTTCCATGTTGAATGCCCACCCAAAGGTAATTAAAAATGTAATGAGGATATAATCAAATGTAACCCACTGGTAGTGCATGAGACAGGTCCCCCTCTGTACCCTCGGTACAGCCCCAGTTAGAGAGTCTTGGCTCATGCTCTGGAGGTTCACTTGTTCAATTCCCAGTGTGATGGCCAAGATGGTGGTTGTGAGACAAACCCAGTAATACATTACGTGTATTACAGCAGCACACAGAGGCCCCTATGTGGCACACAGTTTAGTCTCCTAAGGACTGAAATATTTTAGTTTAACTGAAGTCTTTGAGCTTAATATAGGTGAAGCTGGGTGAAAGTTAATGGCTCATGATAAACAGGTCAGATTTGATGGGCGACTTCTGGCCTCTATGAAATATAGAGCCCCATTGAAGTAAATGTTGCTCTGTTCACATGCAGCTGTCCTCCAGCACAGGCGTCAATGCAGAGTTAGAGCCTAAATAGCTATTTGCTTAATGCTAGCTCATACACAGTCTGAGGATACCTCTCAAGAATCTTGCTGGCAAGAAGTGTTTCCAAGGGCTCTGGAGCTATTTCCCTTCTTCTTTGAAAAGCAGATGGCCAGGAAATGTTTTTGTTCCTCCTGGGAAATCACATGGATGGACAGAAGGGGCCTTGTGTTAACATGTCATCTAAAGAGAAAATAGCATCCCCTCTCCTTAGGGGGGAGTATGGGCTTGTTCCTGTGAAATGGTGAGTGCCCTTTAATGAGAATTGAAGGGCCTTAGTACCTTGTAAAACTGAGCCCTATAAGCACTGGATGTTTGAGCCCAGCTCCTGGTGAGGAACTTGAATCTCTAACCTTCTTGCTCCCAGGTATCCTAACAGGAAGACAGGTTGTTTCCTGAAATGATTTATGATCAGCTAGCCAACAGAGAGGTTAAGAGAGACCAACTACTGCCCCTGACTGACAGAAACTGATGAAACCACAAGGAAAGGGCAAGAAAGGAGCCCAAAGTCTCAATTCCTTCAAATAATAGCGATCAGGGAGGAAGGGGGAAGAATATTCCTTCCTACACATGCACACACCAACTTTTTAGCTCTAGGTGGCATGTTGTGTGACTGAACATGCTATTGTTACTGTATTTTATTTAGGTTATGGTAGTGCCATAAGGCCAGAATCAGGATCATGACCCCTGTGGTTCCAAGTGCTGTATAGTTCCTGTCTCTAAGAATTTAAGAACGGCCATATTGGATCAGGCCAATGGTCCATCTAGCCCAGTTTTCTGTCTTCCAACAGTAACCTCTGCCAGATGCTTCCAAGGCAATGAACAGAACAGAATAATTACTGAGTGAGTGTTCACAGTCTAAGGCTCAGTCGTGTGAGATGCTGAGCACCCTTAATTCCAGCACCTGTTAGGATGAAAAATAGATCAAAAAGGGGTGGAGAAACAGAATATAATCTACAAGCAAAAAGATCAGTTCAATAGCAGCCACATATCTTGTTGGTTCCATATTGCTTTGTAGATATATAACCTCATGCCTGACAACCATGTTTTTCTTGCCTGTCTATTTTTGTTTCTATGTGTGCATTTGTGAGTATAAGAAAGGTTTAGGAGAGATGGGAGTGAAGAGGCCCAGAGAGACAACTGCATGAATTCTTCATCTCCTGGAAAGCCGTGTCATTTGGCAGCAGAACTGGTTTGTTTATTTCATTTAATGATACTGACCTTTGTGTTGAATAGGTTGTCCTGCTGCAAGCTAGGATCTGTGGCCTTTTGGGACTTTAATTGCTGGGAGGGTTGAGGATATTTTTTGCAACATCGAGTCCATAGAGAGAAGCTTTTGATGACCGAAATATCCTTACAACTCATTTGGTCTTTTGATAGTCAAAAGATAGACAAAATAGCTTTTGACTCAAACTTTAAGATTTAGTCTTTTGTTAGATATTGGCTAAACTTAAAGAAAATGTTCAGGAATAAATGGTTTCTTATTGTGAAGAATATTTTAAGATTTAAAAAAGCACCACTTTTAAAAACATATTAATTACTGTGCAAGCTTCACTAAATTCTTGTAACTCTTGAGTTATTTGATTAGTATTGGATTTTAAAGTGTGCCTTTTGAAAATGAAACTATTATTGTTTTGTAAAAATGAAGTTTTAAAAAATATTTGGATTTACTGGATGTTTTTGTCTCCCATAGCTGAATTATCTCCCATAGCAAAAGATCAAATGGAAAAATATATATTCACTTCTGCCTCTGTAGGAGAAATCAGTTTGCCTGTATGATAACATGTGAAGTCCCCAGAAATCTTGGTTTAAAAGAAACCAAGCTGTTCTGTATGGACAAATCTTTGAATCCACTCAGGCTTGCTCCAGGGCCCAGAGGCCTCCACTTTAGCATAATTTTGCAGAGGATCTAGAAAAAACCTTGCTTCACTTTTAGGCCTGATCCTGCAAACACTTATGCATGTGCTTAACTTAAAGCATATGAGTAGTCCCATTGACTTCATAGGACTACTTCTACATGAAAAGTTAGGCATGTACTTAAGTGTCTGCAAGATCAGGGCCATTGTCTGGGATTTAGAAGTCAAGCAAGGTTCTTTCTGGCTCACGCTTCATCCTCAGTAACAAGGATTTTGTAGGCAAATGCCACTCTCAATTACTCCTGTGGAACCATGTTCTTTTCAGTGGGTTGTGCTGGTGTAATTGAGGGCATAATCTGAAGACACTGGGATTGTACAGATGGCCCTGCAACTGAAATGTAGTTAACAGTTCTGTAAATGTGCAAGCCAGAAAAGTGTCCAATTAACTCTCCCACAGCTGTGTTGATTCTGCAGGGCTCAGAGTAGTAAAAAGTAATAAAAACTTACATTTTCCCCTAAATTAAGAAGCTTCTGACTTCACACAGGGAGGGGATCTGCTGAGTAAAAAGGTGCTAATTTTACAGTCACTTTTCACAGCAGAATTGCACTTTAAGAACCAAAACTGACAGGAACAAGTCATTCTATGAGTCTAAGAGCATAGTCAATATAATGAAAAATAGGTTACGATGATAAATTATGCAAGTAAGATAAAATTACTTTAGATCCAGAACTAGCTCAAATTTGTGGGCCAGATCTTCCGGTGCCGTCAATTGGCATAGCTCCATTGCCTTCAATGAAGCAGTGTTGATTTACACCAGCTGAGGATCTGGCTCTAAAGCATTAAATATCATTCACAACAGGTATGTCCTCTTAAATAATGTGTGGCAGGCATTTCATGTCTGATATCTTGGGTGACAGTATTAAGAAGGTGGTTTTTTAACTCTAACTTGGTAAGGTCTTTTGAGTTGTTTGCGCTGTTTTACAAGCAATTGGGGTGAAATTATATCTCAGTCTTTGAAAAGACTTGTTGGCACAGACATTAAAATTGTAAAAATATGCCTGTTAGATAAACCATCAGGAACTTTAGGGCTATATTGTACCCTCCGTTCTCCACTTATAGGTGTTAACAGACAGAACCCAAGAAACTCTGCTAAATTCGCCTCAGCTATTTCTCCCAGTAAGGAGAAGGTCGTGCGGCTCAGAGAAATTGGGGTTTGCCAAAATTGGATGTTCCAACTCTGCAGAGACCAGCACAGCCCTTCATCCTTGCAATACGGTGCCCTGGAGAGCTGAGTTGACATTGGCCACCTGGCCACACCTATGCTGTAATTTCCCCACCACCTTCATAGGCAGGGAACATCCCAGAACTGGAAAGAATGCTGCTTGCTTTGCCGGTGGCATGTCAGGAATCAGGGGCTGCACAAGAGCTCATCTTCCAGCAGCCTCATTAGTACAGCTGGCCTGCAGCAGGCTGCCTGATTGGCCACGCCACCTGGCTAGCAGCCCCTTGCTGTTCAGTGCTCATGTCCACCACTCTGACTGCTCCTGTGTTACTTTGTTCCTACTGTTCCTGCCTTGCACCCACTCTTGCCTTTTTCTGCCTCTGCCTTGAACCCCTCCTTGCCTGATACCCTGCTGGCTCCAGTTCCTGACTTCTAGCTTAACCCTTGGTTCTGGCTTCTGACTACCAATTCCAGCTTAACCACTGGCTCCAGCATCTGACCCTGGTCCTTGGTTCCCAGTGCCTGCTCTGACTGCTAGATCTGACACCTGCTCTGACCGTTAGGCTAGACTGCCCTTGTCCCACTTCTTGTATACTTCTATCAGAATACAAAGGTAGCATGCTGTGCAGAGCAGCTGCTGATTGCTGGATGACTCAGTGACCTGAGATGGCTATGGGGAGCTTCCATTGGAAGGGCAGAGCTGGGAGGGAAGCGTGCCACATTGGCTTCTGCTGCTTTCAGTAGATTTCCAGTCACATTTCGCTTATACCACCACCTTTCCTCCCCAAGACATCACGGTAGAGGGAAGTCTGAGGATGGTGTGATAACTTCCAAAGACAAAATCGGAGGCTAGAAATTAAAGCACCCAACATCGCTTTAAAAGGACAAAATAAAGAAGCCAGAAAACGTGTCTTTAAAATGCCAAAATGTCAGAAGTTGGTCTGCAATACTAGGGTTTCACTCCAGCCAGTGATCATGGAGCCAATAATTGTCATGTGTGACACACAGACCAAAGACAGAGCTGCTCAGAGTAAGTCAGCTTTGCATTCCCTCCATTTTATTGTCCTTAAACTTTGCTGTCTGCAATGAGGAATAGATGCCCGAAGAGCTGAATTGGCCCCTCTTCTCAAGGTGTCTCAGTCAACTGCCTCGGTGTATGTGTGTGGGGATAGGAGGGAGTGACAAGTTTTGCTAAATGAGACTATTTTCAAATATCAAAGCTGTTATTTAAAATGCAGTTTCGTCTTTTAACCGTGGTAATCTATGGAAAATCAGAGTGAAATGAGACTTCTCTGGCCAATGGTAACTTAGTGGGTGGGTCTTGGGGAAGAGTTCACAGAAGTTATATTGTAGGGCAAAGTCACTGATATGAGCTATTTGGGGAGCTGGCACAATCTACTTTGTCATTAGCTTTGTTTCTTTGTCATTGATGCGTGCAAAATGTTAGCTAGTCCAGTGACCTTGGATTGGGAGACTCCAATTCCTGCTCCCCCATACTGCTTCCTCTGTGAGTTTGTGAAACTCACTTAGTCTTTTTGGCTCAGATCATCCAAGGTCTTTAGGCATCTAACTCCCATTTGTTTCAATAGAAGTTAGGAACCTAAATACCTTTGAGGATCTGGGTCTTTGCTTCAATTTCCCGTGGGTAAAATGGGGATCCAACACTTCCCTACTTCAGAGTGTTGTTTGAGGATAAATACATTGCAGATTGCGAGGCACTCGGGAAGTATGGTGATGGGCACCACATAAAAACCTAATACAAAATAGAATGAATCATTTTGATTGGCATAATGCAATCTGTGTTAGCAAGAGTAGAACTCACTGCACTGATTACATGTTAAGATCCAAACAGCAGAATACGTGTTCTACGGCCCAAATCCTCAAAAGTCTCCATTGAAATCAATGGGAGTTAGGCACATAAATACTGTTGAAGATCTGGGCCTAAGTTACCAAAACAGAAATATCAATCTGATTCAAAGCCCATTAAAATCAGTGGGAGTCTATCAATAATGGGCTTTGGATCAGGCCCACGGTCATTCTCTAAAATGAATACCTTGTATAGGAATAAACACTTTTATAAGTTGATTTACAATTCAGCAAAATATAATAGAAAATCTACTTGATAAAAAAAATAGATATGATGACTAACTATATATTCTATGTATGAAATCATACTAAATTTAGCAAAACAACCTTTTTAAACTTCTTAAAGGAAAAGAACTGTTCAAAGAACAATCTTGTGTTGAATAGCTTGCTACAGTGACCCCTGTAGCTGTTCGAGTGCAGGTTTAGTAAATGCCAGAGCATTTGGGACTCTCAAAAGGGGCTCTTAGAATAGGTTTGAAATTCAAAGATGCTTGTTCAAATATAACAGAAGAAGGAAGCAAGGATCAAGAGAGTCAAATCAGTGATCAATGCACAGGATATACATATATATATATATATATGAGGCCAGAGAGAGAGAGAGACAAAACAACAATGTGATGAGCTGAGGAGATCATTTGACCAAAATGTAACTAGTGGGAGGTCAGATAAGATAACAAAGACGGGGGGAAAGTATTACAGTTATTTCTTACAGGAAGAAAAACTATGTTGCATGTAACAGAAATTGATGGCCATGCTGGACTGAAGGTGATGATCAGCACAATGTGGAACTAGATTGTAGAACAGGAGAGCCAGAGAATTCCTTTTGATTCATTCGGTTTGATCACTTGAATTTCTCAGAGCTCCTCACTCTATTGTTTTCATCATTAACCTGTAGTCTTAAATATTGGAATTAATTGTGCCTCGACTAAACATCTTTGAATTTAGTCCACTAGCCTAATTACTCTTAGGCTAAACATGAACAAAAAGCTAACTTTTCCTTCCTTAGCTACCAGCCATTGCTCCTTGTTTTGTCATCTTCTGAGTCTTGGAATAATTTCCTTCATTCATATTTGTGCCCTTGAAGGAAGGTATAGGCTATCATCATATCTCTCCTGAGTCTTCACTTTCTGGATTAAATAGCTTTAGCTTTCCCCAAACTCTTTTCCTCTGTCACTTTTTCCCATTCATTTTCATTTTTCTATCCCTGCTTTGTAATATTCTCTGTGTAGCAGGTTCGCACAGGCCCCCCTGCTCCTCCGTGCCTCTGCTGCCACAAACCACGTGCAGATCGCCACTTCACGTGCTCACCAGTGCTCTTTATTCACAGGCTTTTCCCACCACCCACTATTTACAAGTACTGTTCAGGCTCAGGAGCCACACAGTCTCAGCCTCTAACTTAGGGCAGCTCCCCTCTAACTGGGGCTTCTCCTTCCCAGGCTGACCACTCCTTCCTTCCTTCCTCCTGCTGCCACCTCCCTGCTGTGAATCTCTGGTGAGCCCCCCTTGAGTGCCTTCCGGTGAGCCTTCATAGGGCCAGTCTAATGAGTGTAACAGCTACTCCCCGTTAGCCCAGTCCCCGGTGGCTTGCTCAGATGGCTCCACTCCCCCTTTGATTAGGGCGCCAAGGGCAGAGGACTGGCTTAACCTTTAGTTCTCAGCCAGCACTCTGACTTTTTTATCACCATCCAGACTTGATCACTTGCCTATTTTTACATGTAATCTTCTCAGTTAAACATCTCAGAATAGTAGTACAGTGAGCTAGCCCAAAAATGGAAAAGTATTTCTATAAAAATGTTACAGAAATACTGCAATCATTTTGTCACAATTTTTATATTGTTTGAATATGTCCGTTTAGCACTAACTTTTTTTAATGCAACACGGTTGTAGTGCAAACGCGTCTACCATGTTGACCTAAGAACAGTCATAGTTTTGCTGCTTTCCAGTTGCATTTTATATCCCACTCTCTAGGTTTCTGGTTCTGCATTGGTATTTATCTTATCCTGCATCCGTGCGGCCCACTTTTTCAATCTTGTCAAGTCTCTGTGCAATTTGGGTCTCTATCTCTGTGTATTCACTCATCTTCTCGTGGTTTCATCTGAACAGGTAGTAGTCTGGGTTTACGTTAGATAGTGGGAATATGGACTCCAGTACAAATCCTTGAAGTAACTCCGCATGGTATTATTTGGTGTTCTTGCCACTTAAGAAACTGTGGACCAGATTCTGAAAGATATTTAGGTGCCTAAGGATGCACATAGGCACCAAGTGGGAATTTTAAAAGTGTCTAAGTAAGTTAGGTGCCTAATTCCCATTTATTTGATTTTTAGGCACCTAAATACCTTTGAAATGCTGGCCCTATGTATGCTCATTAAGGCACAGACTGTCACCTGACCTTGCTGGCTTCTAGGCATTACTGCCACACAAATGTTTGCTAACAGTGATACAAAACAGGAGAGATACCTATAAGGCTATGTGATAGGAATAACAGTGATGTTAAAAAGAGCCATTTGATAAAACCAAAGGGCCTCTTGGAAGTCACTTACACTAATGGTGAGAGAAAAAAGGACTGAGACACAAAAACATCCTGGTTATTAATTCAAGATGAGCTGATAATTCAGCTGCTTGACTCTGGACAGTTTGCTTGACCTTCTTGTGGTGCCTCAGTCAATTCTACTGGGAAGATGAGAAATAATAGGCTGGAGGTGGGAGAAGAAAGGACAAGAGGCTTGTGTGAACTGAGGTGACCAAAGGAAATAATTAAAAATGTATAAACAGCTTTTAAACAGGTGAAGTATCAGAGTTTTCTGACTAGTCATCTTACCAGCATTACACGTTTCTGCTTTAGAAACGGGCCTGATTTCACAGATGTTCAGTGAAAGCAATCTGATCCTATGTTAAGTTTCTTTCTCAACTGACCGATGCAAAATATGGCTGAACCATGAAATAACAAAGAAAAAAGCTGGAAGGAGTTTCAAAGATGTGTGAGTGAATCATGTCCCCGGGATTTGTAGCTGCAGATTCAGCCACCCATAATAAATGTTTCCTGGCAAAAAACCAACTGTAACTTACAAATGTCTCTGCATGTTCAATGCATTTGGGATTGGGGATGGCAGAGGGGTTAATTCTGGAGTCAATGGGAACAGGATCAGACCCAAATGTGTAAAGTAACCTACAGACTACTGGAGGTAATGCTGCTGCTTCCTGGGATGACAATGACTTCAAACCACCTCCTTATTGGCCCCCAGCTGTTACTGGCTGCTGTATTGTTTCAATGTTGAGACACCCTAGGTAGCACTACACAATGAGAGTGAGTAAATGACAGCCCTGGGATGATGCAGCCACTTTTCTTGATCAGTGTGATTGTGTGAGAGCACTGTACTTAATTATATTGATTTGCCTCTGAGAGCTCTTTCTGCCACATAAATCTCATCAAAAATCTTTAAAGATCCTGCCCCAGCAGGCCACTATGTTTTCTTTCATAGTAAAGTGAAGCAGAGCCTGGAATTCATTTCTCAACATTTCAAATAGAATGGTCCAATTATGATCCTGCTCTGAATGCGTCTCTATTTTTACATTTAGAGCATTTCAAAACAGCACTGTGCTTTATGATTAACCTTCACATACTAGTAGCACTACAAAGAGCTGTACCTATCTCCTCTCCCCTTCTTTCTTTTTCTTTTTCTTACTTCAGGAGACTTGAATAAAGAAAAGTACCGCTCTTTATCTTGGGAGAATTGAGAGGGTATTGTGTTTATTGTGTCTCAAGAGCATTCGCTATGATGTGCACCACATTCTAGATAAACTATTTGTGCCGCTCTAGTTAAAAAGTCTGTCAGTGTTCCATGGTGAATTGTATTTTCAGGATAACTAAAGTATTTTAAAAAATCTCTGAGATTAAATGAGGAGGTTCTGGCCTCAGCTAGAGAGAAGTATGAATAATATATTCATTATTAACAAACACGAATCCTCCATACAACTATAAACAAATCGTATTCATAAACTATATTTGTAACCCTTCAGAGACCCATTTGTGTGTGTTAACCTCTTACTATATTAATTATAAGGAAACGAGAGAAGTTTAATGTCTCTTACATCAAGGGCCTCATTTTTAAAAAAACCAGCTAATTAATCTGTAACAGAAAAAGACCCTGATGATAGAAGCAAATACACATGTGAGTAACTTTACCCAGGAGAGAATGGGGAATATTCATATGCAGAAGTGTTTGCAAGGATTGGGTCTTAAGTATTTCAATAATACTAAATGCTTGGCCCTTCTTTTTCCCCCTTCTTATATAACCTTGTAGTCATTCCCTGATTTTGTCTGGGGCTTCTTCCAGATTCAGTAGTCCAGCTGCACATAGTAAATGAAAGGTCTGGGGCCTTAGTCCTTCTAACTACTATTTTTTTTAAAACCAACTAGCACTGCCAACATGCAAAGTAAATATATCTCAAAGTATTATTTGTTCATTTAATAATTGTGTGGCCCAATCTAATTCCAAAACAATTGCAGCAAAGTAATGAAACACACAAAGAAACCTAACACCACCCCAATACAAGACAGAGGCAGGACAAACCCCATGCAGATGGACAACCACCACCATTATACAGCGGTGAAACACCTAGCAATGAAAGAGAGCAAGCTGTGGTGCCAAAAAAAAATCATCTGTGCAGAGAGAATATAGAGGATGGCCTCAATCCTCCAGTTCAGTTCACCTGCACACACTGCTGTGCCCGTGTAGAGACACTTTGAAGATAACGGGTCTCCATGCAAGAGCAGCAGTTTTACTACATCCATGGAGTTTCAGGATTGGGGCCTAATTGTAAGCTTGTTAAATCAACTTTTACATGCTTGAGTCTCAGGCCTTTACCACTGTTAGACCCTAGCTACTAAATGATTAGGGCTATTCGCAGCAGTAAGCACACCAGGGAATGTTAACAGGACTGGGCCCTGTGTTAAGACAAGAATAATCAAATGTGTGTGTCAAATACTTGGTGGGAAGAGTTGAGCAAAACCATCAGACCATTTGGTCATTTTGCTGAATACCAAGTGCATTGTATGGGCTACACAGAAGGATGCATGAAAGAAGACACAAGATGCATGGGCTGTATGTAGAAGATAATTTTCACAGCTGAATTCTGGGGTGATTATTAGGGTAGAGGGTGTGAGAGGTGAGCAAGTATAGAGGGAATGGCGCACCAAACGATTAACTCCTAGACAAGGAATTGTGGTGGAGAGGAATTGATAGGGAACTGGCAGGATTTAGTGAGTGTACAGGCTAATGTTTACTAATAACTTTTCTTTTATGAGATAAAATATTGGTTTTAACTTAATCCAGAAGCCTTTAAAGAATTTTTTTATGATGTGTGTTCCTTTTGCTGAAGATTTCTGTTTGCATATGGTCCCTTTGGTTTACAAATAGCTTTTCTCAGTGCTCATCAGCAGCTGTCCTCTGACATATCCTGCAAGTTCCTTTGCTCTCTATCAAGGTTCACTTCACTCATCAGAAATTCAGTGATACGCATGGTCTTTTGGAAGTCCATTCCCGCTCCCGTTGGAATCAATGGTAAACCTCTCATTTATTTCAGTGTGAGGAAGATTGAGCTCATATGCTGAATATCCACATTGGTACCAAGGTATTTAAACAGTTCTTTTTGAAATAAAAAGGCTTTATGCAGCATTTAATATTAACAAAAATATCAATCTCTTGTCTCTAGGACATTCAGAATCAACATCATATCACAGCCAGATAGCTGATTTATTAAATGTTGAATTATTGGAAACATGAAACTCAAACTTTCATTTGGACTTTTTAAATTTAAAAATTAACCATAAGACAATTTTAAGACCCGTTGACAATATCTGAAAGCAATAGAGCCAAAAATAATACCATAGTTATCACTTCCGATTCTGAACTTGGTAGGAGGACCCCATAAGTTGTAGGAATCATGAATGATAAGTGCTGTAATCAAGCAGGATATCATAACAACATGGGCTAAAACCACTGCCTGGTTAACCCATATGACATAGTATAAATGGTGGAGGAAAGTTCAGGGGAAGGGCAAGTTGTGAACACAGCCTACCAGGGTTGGGGGAGAGGGGAGGGTGGGTGTGTGTGTGAGAGAGAGAGAAAGAGAGAGAGAGACGTCAGTGTCTCTGCAAAAGCTGGTAGTATTAGTTGAAATGGGGGACATGGCCAAGCAGAATTTAAAGCTGTGCACCATCCCAGAGGAGCTGAGGGAGGGCAGAGGTTGAGACTTTGTCCTCTGCTCAAGTCTGTAATAATGGGCACAGCTGCCACAGGCAGGATGTGATATTTGGCTGTATAACTGGAGAAAGATGCGCAATAGAGAACAGGACCAGATGACGGTTGTGGTATGGCTAACGTATCATTGGACAGTGCAGGAAGGCAAGTGTGGCCCTCTCCTCTCTCTCTTTACCCTTTTACCTTACCTAGAGACAGACGTGAATGATAAAGTCTGATGGGATTTGCAGGGAGGGTCTTGTTCTGTTCATTAGAAAGATGGGCCTATGGTTCTGATGGTTTCAGAACCTGGGTTCCAAAGGAAGGGCCCATTTCTTCAATTAATGCTGTCATAAAACACTAGTTAGGAAAGTTTTTTTTTAAAATATGTTTTTATTAAAGAAGGTTTGAGTGTTGGTTTGTTCTAACAAACTGGAGTCATAATTGGGAAATGGGTTAAGCTTGTTACCAATTAAGATAATTGACATGAAAAAACGGATTGTGTCCTGAGAGAGAGAGAGAGAAAGAAGTTCCCCAGCTGAGCTGCAGACCAGAGCTGCTTTGTTTAAGGATAGAGGTAGAAACAGATGTTTAGAAAAACATATAAAAGCAATCATGAGGGAATTTATTTATTTGTTTATTAATTAAGATGCATGCATGAGCAGCCAGCCAGGAAATTCTGAGTTAAGAAAAGAAAAGCTTCAGCAGGGGATTCAGACAAAATTGTGCACAGGCTACTGTTGGTGTTTTTAATGAGAGATAAAGAAATAAGCCATCCTAAACCCTTAGGAAGTTTGAGATGAGGATACCCCCTTGCATGCACTCTTCCTCATTCTGCGCCCTTGTCTCAGTAGGTGTCGTTCCATTTGCTGATACATTGCAAGATGCATGGTGGGATCTTAGTAGGTGAGAGTACATGCTGAGCTAGTGGATATCTGAAAATATTTGTGTGTTCTGTGGTTTTCTTGGGTCAGAAGTGCATATTGTATGCTGGAGCGGTTCTGACATGGAGGAGGAGGAGAGATTTGAAGACTGCAGTCAGGACTGGCATATCTGCGTAAAGCCAACCTCTGGTGGGATATCAGAAAAAATGTGGAGCTGAGGGGTGGACAGACAGCTGCTGAGCATCTAATTACTTGGCTTGGATCAGGTTGGGGAATGTAAACAAGAATAAAGGTATGCATGTGTGCTAGGCAGCTGATTGCAGTAGAAAGGAGAGAAAGAGAGTCTGGCCTGGTTAGAATGAGAAGAATGTGAAACAGAAAATTTTAGTTGATTCAGGTATGTGTGTATGATGTTGTTTTTAGGTCTGAACCAAATGTTTTGAAGCATACGCTGTTATGAGCATTAATAGTATCAAACACACGTAACTTTTCTTCACGGATTAGCAGCAGTGAGAGCAAAGAAGTCTGTGACTAGAAGTGGAGGCATTGGTGTTGAATGCAACAGCTGATGAGTAGCTTGTAACTTGAAGTCTTTTAAATCATTATTTCAAAACTTCAGTAACTCAGCCAGAGGTTAGGAGTCTATTACAGGAGGCGGGTGGCAAGGTTCTGTGGCCTGCAATGTGCAGGAGTTCAGACTAGATGTTCTTGATGATCCCATCTGGCCTTAAAGTCAGTGAGTCTATCCAGTGTTTTGGAAAATCTGCCAAGGAAAGGATGATTCTGGTGAGAGACCCCCAAGAAGGTTTGGGCTTTTGCTGAAAGAGCTCTATTTACTGTGCAAATACAGCTGTTCTGTATCTGAGAGAGCATAAGGGAGGGATGGAAAGAGAAGGTGACTTTGTCAATACAAAAGTGAGACTAGGCAGTGTGTGGCCAGTGCAGCTCCTGAAGAGTAGGGTGAAAAGTTGGCCACATACATAAGTGATCTGCA
Organism: Emydura macquarii macquarii; assembly: GCF_026122565.2. Classification (NCBI taxonomy): domain Eukaryota; kingdom Metazoa; phylum Chordata; order Testudines; family Chelidae; genus Emydura; species Emydura macquarii. Next base: position 2,205,854 of record NW_027132962.1, read on the forward strand.
CTGTAGTTCTTAGATATGGGTTAAAAACCTGTATTAAACCTATTGCTATTTGAATTACTATCTCTTTCCAGTACTCAGAGTGTATCAGAGTTAATGATTTGGCTAGTTAAAGTCTAACTTGTCCCTGTCGTGATACTGTCTGGTATATGAGTGACCATTTATAATATTATTGATATCAATATTGCAAAATTATACTTATTTGTACAAGATATATCAGGTCAGGTATCACTGGAAAAGTTGAGATTTACTGAATATGATAAGCTCATCTATATGTGTGCATCATCTTTGTATTGTAAGCTATTAATATGTGTGATATTTCTGTATGTAACACTTGTGCTGTGCTACTCGGCTCCCCTTCTCCCCCTCAACAGATTAGCCTCAGCACTGTCCAGCCTGATTGAGGACCAATCAAAGACCATCAACTATACAATGAGCCCAAGAAGAGAAGACCAAGGCTACGCCTATGAGTCATCAGAACATGCAGGGACATGCCTGTGGACAGGCACTCTAAGAGCTTTTCCCTGCTGACGTGCTTGTGTTTGAAAAAACACAGGAGGTACAAGCCACCTGGCAGAAACTATAAGATGCAACTTCACACATCTCCATTTTGTCTTCATTTCTGCTTCCGATTTCTGGATCAACTATTCTACATCTGAAGCTATGAAACAAAGGACTGAGACCCATCCAAGGACTGGATGTACTCCAGAGGAACTGTAAAAGCCTGCAAACGCCACTATTCTGCTTAGAATCTTGATATATATGGAGTTTACAGACATTTGTATGTATCTGATTGCTCTGACCATTTAACATCTCTCTTCTTGTTTGTTTCTTTTCTTGTATAATAAACCTTTAGTTTTAGTTACTAAAGGATTGGCTGGCAGCGTGGTATATTGGGTAAGGTCCAAACCAATATTGGTCTGGTAATATGGCTGACCTTTTGGGGATCAGGAGATCATTTTGGTAAATGGAATAGAGTTTTAAATAACATATTTCTTTACTAGATCTAGTTGTTGAATGGGAGCCAGAGACTGAAATGAAATGAAGTGGGCTGTGAATTCCTCCTTTGGAGCTTCTTGATAACCAGTGTAGGAAATCGGGAGCTCTGTTTGTGACACTTAACTGAATCTAATGTCAGTGCTAATCACTAATTTTGAGAGGATCTGCTCTCCTTTTTACAGCCTGCCCTGACCGTGGCATTTTCAGGGGGCTACCCTAGGCACAGACGGTTCACACCTGTGATGATCTGGATGGAGAAGGCGGCATGGAGGTTGGTTTGATTTTGGTTTTGGCTTCTACACAGATAAAAATGGTTACTGGATATCTGGGAACAGTGTATTTTACTGCTGGGATGCCTTTTGTTAGGGGTTTCCTTCATGATGGGGATGCTTCCTGGTAAAGTGAGGTTTAGTGACATGGGAGCCAAGTGTGATTGGTGGTTGTCTCCTATAAAGGGAAGAGTTGTAGCATCCCGATCACCCTCAGTGAATGTTGAATGTGTTGAAGATTCTAGATTAATGCCTAGGTAAGGGACCAGCAGAGACTACTGCTATTTAGGGTTGCCACCTCTGAGGCACAGAGAAACTGGCCACTGGTCATGCTTTTGTGGCCTCCCATGAGCCTGATCCTCCTCTTCCCTACTCAGGTAAACTTGCAACCTGACCCCCCCAGTCCATGACCCTGTATACCACCCCAAACCCAACAGGATCTTCAGCTCTAGAGGGAAAGGATAGTATGGGGCTCTCTTGAGGAGTCTGGGAAATGGGACAGACCCAAGGCTCACCAGCTGGGTGGGTATGACACTCTGTGTCTGAGAACAACACAGCAGAAACTCCATATTCACCAGTGTTGTGTAATTATGATATGTTCTGTACAATGTACAACTAGTTTGGTATTATTTTAAAAGTTCTGATCTGCTAAACATTAATGTCCTGTTGGATTGCATGTGGAAGCATGTGAAGTTATAAAATGTTTTTGTAAATGCTACTAGACCATGTTGTGAGGTGGGAACCACATAAACCAGCTTTTCAGGTTCAACAATGAAGTGACCAGACATGCTAAAGGCCCTTCAAGGAAAGATTCCACTACCGAGGATTGCTTAGAGCGAGACTTCACAGTAGGATGCACGTTCGCAATGGAGTTGCTTGACCAATGGGAAGCAGCTGCTAAGTCACGTGTACTGACTGTTCTAGCAAGCTGAAACCTACTATAAAAGGGTACATGTGACATCATCATTGGGTTCTACTCCATTCAACTGAGCACCTGAAGGGTCATCTGGAAGACAAATGGACTTTAAAAGCGGAGAGGGGAGTCCCAGGCAGGGAAGGTTGCCCTGCCTGAGTTTAGGAAACTGCTTGTACCAGCTAACAATGGTGACACATTGCTAATTCAAATATTGGTAGTGTGTAGAACTTAATCTATGATCTTACATTTATTTCATTTGGTAACTACTTTTAATCTCTTTACATTTGCCACTTATAATCACTTAAAAATTATTTTTCTGTCGTTAATAAGAGTCCCTGGGGGTTTTTACCTTCCTCTGTATCATGGGGCATGGGGTCACTTGCTGGTGGATTCTCTCTACCTTGAAGTCTTTAAACCATGCTATGAGGTTAGGGGTTTATTACAAGAGTAGTTGGGTGAGGTTCTGTGCCCTGCATTGTGCAGGAGGTCAGACAAGATGATCATATTGGTTCCTTCTGACCATAGAGTTTATGAGTCTATGAGCCTATGTTTAATGTTTTATCTTAATCAGTATGTCTTTGAGTGAAGTGTTTAGACAAACTGCTCAATAACAAAAGCTGTTGCATGTCTTACCCACAACAATGGGGGAGTGGACTTATTAATATAATTTTAGGGATAGACTCCTTTCGGTGCAGTTCTTATAAACTGTGCGTGGGAGCGGGGGGAGGGGAGGTAAGTGGCTGGTGCCTCTCTATGGTTGATTTGTGAGTGGCTGAGTGTGGTGTTCTGCATGCCATTGGGCTAGGTGATGACAGTGCCTGGAGGGGCTTGCTGCTTGCCACTAGCAAGGCATTCTGAGGGACAGCCCAGGCTGGAGAGAGAAGAGGCCTCAGCATTCCCACAGTTTTCAGATTGCACTTTGGGAGGGACCCCATCACAGAGGGGTAAGGAGAGGGGTGCGGGAGGCAGGGCCCCCCTTGCTGCTGCTCCTTATTCCTCCCTATTGGTAAGCATCATCCATCCTGCTTCTTGGAGTCCTCAAGAGGGTCCTCCCCATCCAGGAGCCCCTGACTCTCCCACTTCACTCCTTATCCCTCCATGCCAGTAAACCTTGCCCTCAGGTGACAGGTCTGTCCCACTTTCTGGCTGGTTCCCAGTGCCAAGAGGAGCCACTGTGGTTTCAGCAGCCAGCAGGTGAGGGCCTGGCATGTAGAAAGGGACCTGGGTGCTGTGGCGCTCTCCCAGCTGTGACGTGTATGGCCTGTAGCTAAGATTCCTCTGTGCATAGCAGCATGCGCACAGCAAAAAAGAAACTTTTGACTGGTGATTGGCCATGCTGATCGTTAAGGTTTCTTTAAAAATCAAACCCTCAAGTTGACAAATTGTGACCATAGCCATTATACGTAACTGCTTTCTCCTGTCACTGTTATCTTTCACTTCTCTCTCCTGGTTTGTTATGTTGACTCGTTGCATCTCGTCTTAATTAGATTTGAAGATCTTTGGAACAGAGGCTCTTTCTTACTCTGTTTGTCCAGTGTCTAGCACAATGGGGACCCAGTGTGATTGGAATCTCCCAGCACTACAGAAATACAAAAAAATAATAGTCATTATGACACACAGGTTAACTAAGGTGTGTATATAATTGATAAAATCTATGTACAGTGCCTATCATGCAGGAGCCGCAGTTGGGGCCTTGGTCTACTGTAATACAAATAAAGTAAACTCTTTTTTTAGCATTTGTATATAGACCTGTGTATTAGTCTAAACCACAATCCCTGTACTGAATACTAAAATACCAACCTGTTTTACTATGAACGCCATATAAAATCTTTGCTTTTATCGCCATGTAAATCCATATTCTTAAGGTTCATCTAAGACTGAATTTTATGGCCCTACAGGCAACTGGACTATGTGAGAAATTCAGTTTATTTTAATTCATAAACCACTTAGGGGGCCTCAGTCATTCAGGTCACTTACTTGGCCTGAATAGCCTTAACCTATCCTTACCCATGTTATTGATGATGCACTGCTTTGCAATGATATTTTGCCCCATTCCTCATGAAAGTTGTTAAATAAGAGGGGGTGCTAAAATGAAGAATTTCCTCTGCAAGTTGCCTGGCTTATATAAGCTGATGTCTCAGTTGAGATTTGTGCTCAACTTCAATATATATGGTCAACTTAGCCCTATGCCTAAATTCTCTTTGAGATCCTCTTCTAATGAAAAAGAAATAATCAAGAAATAATATGTATAAGTATGACTTCTTTACTATGGTCTTCATATGTTTCAAGATGGAAACCCATTACTGGGGCAAAACTCCAACTGACTTCAATGAGAGCTTTTGATAATTGAAGTTACCTATAAACATAAATAGCTGCTCTGAACCCTATGCTTGTGACATTATAATGGTCATCTCCTTCTCCAGGTCCCTAAGGGAAAGTGACTTTTTGTTCAATTACATCATTCTTCCTTGGGGCTCCACCAATCACAAGACCAGACTAGTTGCTCTTGCAGTGTGTTAGAAGCCAAGCATTTATCAATGAAATTTGATGGATCGAGACAACTGGCAGCAGTGTCAGGATGGTGGTGGATGCAGAATCACTTTAAAAGCTTTATGCCATTATATAATGTTAGATCTGTAAATATAGACTGTAAACTGAGAGAATAAAAAAAGCAAGTTAGAAAAAAAACAATTTATTTAGTATCATATAAATAACTTGTTACAAAAATTGATTTGCAAAAAGGCAAATTTACTCTTTCTGTGAGAAATCGCTGTTCAAATTGGTTTCTCATTAACTCTTAACCAAAAAAAAAAAAAAAAGCCATTACACTGAATAAGAAATATAAGGGGGAAAGAATGAACATTTGCCATCTGACTGTAACAAATGGCCTAGTCACGCTGAGATAAAAGTAATTGTTCCAGCATGGGGCTCTTTGTAATACAGAGAACCTTCCAGATGTAAACTTTTTTAAATGATGAAAACCTTATCACCCACAAACGTTCCTCTGTGCTGAACAGTGACTATTTCCATCAGATGCTCACACTTTCTCTGCAGAACAAGGGGATGACAACTGAGAGTAACTGCATGACTGGAGCACTCCAGGTAGTAAATCTTCCTGGGCAGTGGCATCCATTTCAATTTATGCTTGGAAGTATTTTTAATTAAAAAAAATCAATACTGAAAAACATTTATTTAGGGCTTGGAAAAAAAAATCACAAATCACAATAGGAGTTTGCCAGATTGACTTAGCTCGGTAGCATGGATAAGATGCACATAGCATTTATTATAAGGCCTATTTTTTTAAGTTTAATTTTCAAAGCAATGAAAGTAATCACAGAAATAAAATAGTACAGTGGTTTTGAAGAGGTTATTTTTTTGTCAAAACCCAGAACAGTTTGCTGTGTTGTTTCCTGTGTTCACCTGAATGCCTAATAGTTCTATACATTTGTTTCTTTAATAAACACTAAACTAATAGATCATAGAAAACTAAAAGCTTATAGAAAGTGTCTCTAGATGTATTTACATCAATAGTGCAGTCTTGTAGGAGAGGCTAAGAGCCCATTGGTATAGAAAGGATTTCCCTAAATGCAGGGCTTATGCCTTATTGGTCAGATCAACTCCGTTGAAGGAGAAATTTAAGCTTGCAGCCCCTTTTTAAAATAAACACTTGCCAAAAAAAAAAAGTGGTTATTGTAAAAGCTCATACGATATCTAATAACTCTCTGCATAATATGGTAGCTCTGCTGCTTTAAATGTCATGGTCCTGCCTAGCATACGATTGATTACAGTTTTTCTCCCACTCTACCTGCAACTCCCCACCCTCCATCTCTTTAAAAAACAAAACAACCCCCAAACGTGCAAACCCTTAACCTCCTGAATTCCTTGAACAGTCAGCCAATCTTCCCTTGATTTCAACCCTGCCATCTTCCCCTTCAAGGAAAGTGGATGTGCACAGAATGCAGGATCAGGTCATAAGCATGGTGTTGCAAAATGGTGGACAGGTTAAAGATTGTCTCAGCTGTGCCTAAATTAAATTGAAAAGGGAGAGACCATAAACAAATCTTTTTCTTAAAGATCCTGTGCTGTATTAATTTTTAACAAGTGAGCCAGCTACTGTATTTCCTTCCTCATAGAGCAATCCATGAAACTACAGACATTACATATGGTTTTGTTCTACCTTTTTTATAGAAAAATCCTTTTTAGAACATTTATTTTTCTAACTACTAAAGGAAAACTTAAAATGCTGTGGCTTTAACATTCATTAGAGGTGGGTGGGGAAGCTGCTGCACCATAATTCTTCAAGGGCTGAAAGGAAAATTGCCTTTTCAAAATTTATGAAACAGTTTGCACCAGTCAAGATAAACATAGCAACTGTTAATCTGTCAGGTCTCATAATTTGATAAAGAAGCCCAGATTGCAAAGTTAATTTAAACACAATAGGCCACTGGGACTTTGGACCACCTGCTAGCATGGCAGCATCCGGATAAGAGATCACAGAGATAGAGATGATGTATAAAATTAAAGCATAATAATTTTAAAAAAAAAAAAAAAAAGGTAAAATGTTGGCTTACAGCAGTTTAAACTTTCCAGCACTGGGGTCTTTGTTTGCTAGCACTTTGCACCGAAATGGCATGGGTTCTGAGTTATTTTGCCTGAGCAAGATGGCTAGGAGTCTGTTTAACACCTCACACATGCAAAACTCCTATTGGAATTCTGTAAGTGTAAGATCAGGCCCCAAGGAATTGACTAAGCAGTCATTACTGCCCCCCAATGAAGATGGAAATATCTAATTTACAAATGTGCCTTCTTTTTAAATGTTCATTATGTCTTCCCTCACAGAAGGCAAATGTGCCTTCTTTTTAAATGTTCATTATGTCTTCCCTTACAGAAACACACACACAGATTGCCAGACCTAATTCTATCTACTTGCCTATTAATATATTGCTTATTATTTGCTACAACCATGGGAGCTATAAACACCCAATTTAATTTTTTTCCTGCATAATTCATGACAGATAGATGCCAACCCTGGGCCTTGAGATGTAGTCAGTTACTTGAAAAATTAGGAGAGCTACTTTTAAATGTTTTTCATGTTTAAGAATATGTTTGTATATAATCAAGACAGACCTGGCAGCTAACCACAGATAAATAAGAAAAGTCTGCCCACCTTTTAGGGCTTATTTAGAAAATGTTACCATTGGCACTGATATAGTGCCTTTTAATCTGAGGATCTCAAAGCACTTTAGAAAGGACTGGGTGCATTATTCCTCCTAGTTTACTGCAGGGGAAACTGAAACGGCCAAGATCATGTGACTTTCTCATGGTTTGACAGCATGTTAGGCAACATCAGGTATGGCAGGGGTGGGGCCGTATAAGGCCCGCGAAATCATTTGGCGGCGGGGGGAATTCGGCAGCGGACACTCATCAGGCCCTTGCCACAAAAAAGGTTCCCCACCCCTGAGGTACGGGGACTGAACTCTCATCCTGTGATGAAGCCACTGGGCAGTGGGATTCTTCCTGGGTAGTGCTCATTGCAGGATCCAGCCTCAGGTCACCTCCTAAGGCTCGTCCACATGGGGAAATTTCCTGCATAGCTGTAGCGGAATAATTATTCTTCCAAAACTATTCCTGTAACACTCCTCATGTGGACACTATTCTGGAATAAAAATGACTTTATCATGGAATAATTACTCCAATAATTATTCTATTACCATGCCGAGTCCCTCCTTCCTTTTCACCACTCATCTCACTAGACTACTCTGTACCCTTTAATACCTCTCCTATTATCATGTCCCCTAGTTTGCTACTCTCCAAACTAAAAGCAGATTGTGTAGCTCATCTTTGCCTTTTTCGGTTGAATCTCCTAGCATTGTTTCAGGGGTTCCCTCCACCTGAACCGATATCCTAATGCTTGAGGCAGCATTCCGCTTCCGTAACACAGCCCAGAAACCCGCTTTGCAGGCTGTAATCTGACACTTCTCTGTCTATAATGGACAATTTTAACATCCCAGTCATTGAATAAAAATAGCGTGGTGCAGGGGTTTCCATCCTCTGCCACTACAGCACACAAAGGTGCAGTAAAAACTATTACTGCAAAGATTTTATTTACTGCAATATGGCAAGTGAAATGGCACTGGGGTTTTTTTTAATTGCACTTTGTGGTGCTATAGAGGAAGAAGATGAGACTGAATTGGACCCTTCTTGTTATGTGAGAGTGATGGTAAATGAGTCTCGTTTGTGGAAAAATCATAAACTGGATGGTTAAAAGAATAATTCAGACATGAGTAATGATGGCCCTGCCTTATGAGCCTTTTTTACAGGAATTCACTTGCTCTTCAGTTTGTCACCATAATTTTGCTGTCAGTAGATTACCTACTTTTATATATATTGACACAACAGACTTATGTGGCCCATTCTCTGAACACTATGTCCTGTTACTGATAAGATAAACCATTTGTCAATAAAATGCAAAATACTAGCCTGAACTGCTATGAAGTATCATTAATTAAGGAAACGAAACAAAACAAAATATCTTAAATGATGAGAACATACTACATTAGAACAAACCAGTAACCTATCTAACTTGCCCTTCTACCTCAGACAATGGTTACTGCAAGACTATTTAGATGGAGACGCAAAGGGACACATCTGTAAAGGTGTTTATGTGCTTGAAGATGCAGGTAGGCATCTACTGGGATTTTCAAAAGTGCTTAGTTGCCTAACTCCCAACTGTGTGATACTGTACAATGGGGAGGAGATGCCTTCTTGATGTCAGTTTATGCCCTGACACATAAAGATTGGTAGCCCTTTACATTGTACCCTAGTTTTTGTAAACACAGATTATGTACTTATGCTTGTAAATATCTAATTCTTTTTGAAATCTTACTAAACCCTTTATCTTACTATCCTGTAGTAATGAGTGCCACATATGGTAAAATATTTCCTTATCCCTTTTAGTTTGCTGCCTTTTAATTTTTGTTTTATTCTTGTATTATTGAAAAGGGTAGATTGGATCTACTGAATGGCCTTTAAATTGATTTGTTTATGGTTTCAAGGAAGGAATGAACAAAAATACCTAACAACCGGAGCTGATCCCACAAAAATATTCTACTATGGAAATTATATTATTGATATAAAATGAATGAGACTGGTTATATATGATGTATAAAGCAAAACTTCACTCTTTCCTGATAAGGTGTCATAACCTTAGGGTTGTTAAAGCTGTAATAATCTATTTCAGTTAATCTATTTCAGAAGACTGGATCTGAAACGTAATCAGTTACATAGTCCTCTTGTCACTCTAATACAAATGATACATTGCTGATTACTTTTGCATCATGCATGTGAGTTGCAAAGAAGAGACGCTGGCCTGTACTGAATCCTATAGCACCACATTTCTTGCCTGGACAAAAATGGCAGGCTTGGCAAGAAAATTAAGGAAACCAACTGAAAGATTCATGTTTAAAATGCTATCTCTTGGTGTAATTGAAACCTTTTAACAATTCTGGTTGATGCATTTGTAAAGACATGTTCTAAACCCTCCAGGTTCTAGCAACCAGAATAATGAACATTTTTGTTTACTTATGCATTCAGGGCTCAACTCCACAAAAATACATTAGAAATGAATTGCTGTGATGAGTTTAGCACTTTCTACCTTCAAAGTAATTTTCAAACTCTCTCTCTAACCTTTGTGACATCCCTGTGAGGTAGGCAATATTTTCCCATTTTACAGCTGGCAAAACTGAGACAGAGCCAGAATGCGACCTCATTTGCACTTGCTACCCTTGTCACGAGGCAGATAGTAGCCTCCTTAAAGCTTTTCATGCATCTGACGAAGTGGGTTGCAGCCCACGAAAGCTTATGCCCGCAGAAATTTGTTAGTCTTTAAGGTGCTACAGGACTTGTGTTGTTTTTGCTGTATACAGACTAACACGGCTACCCCCCTGGAACTCCTTAAAGCTATTACTCCTGTCCCAGGTCTGTGGGTGGGCAGAAGCAGAAGAATGGATGGAACCTGACTCTACCTTCCCTCACAGGAGCTGGTGTACCTGGAGAAAGTGACCTGTGCCAGGTATAGGATACAGCACAACTACATTCTACATCTTTGACTTGTGTCAAAACCACAGTCTAACCCAGAGTGACTTGCCCAATGCTACAAAGTCAGTCAGTGTTAAAATTGGGATAGTGCTTGGCAATTCTGTGCTTAGAGCTACAGACCACACACATCTCTCTGTGATTGTTGGGTAACAAAGATACAGGTATAGTGGTTTACAGAGAATTATATACATGGCGTTGGTATGATTCTATGATTTGGGAGCCAATGGCAGGTTCAAGAAAAATGTTTATAGTTGAATGGCAATTAGACGTCTTTAAACTCATGAATAAAATTTACTCTCATGTTGTCCTATAGCCTTGTCAGCTGATTCTAATTTTATAATAAATTCCTCCCCCACTACTTTTTACTATAATATTTAGGTTAAATCATAATACCTCAGTACATTAGGATGTGCAATACAAAATGGACAGAGCAATCATCTGAGCTGAATAATCTGAATACAGTAAGAAGATTAAGTGAGCTGGAACAGTAATATACTCCAATTTACAATATAAGCAGAACAAGAACAAATATTGCTGCCCTCCATTCCTGTTTCCCTCCCCTATCACTGTGCCTGTAAGACTGGCTTGGTAAAATGGATGCATTAAAAATTTCTTTAAAAAAAAAAATTGCCTCTTGAAAGCTCATAAAATTATACTAGAAAAAAGTTTTCTGACATTTGATCCACATAGACTGCAGTCATTAGACAACTGGAACTGATAGAATAGAGAGCCCTATCACAGAGCCATGGATAAATAGAAAGGAATAGCTACTTCACATATCTCAATGCTGTTTCTGGAAATCAACAAAGGCAACATATTAAGAGTCTTTATCACTGTCCACGCTGCCGTACATATCCGCCAGCTTTTTAAACCGAGGCCCCCAGTCACTGAGGTAATCATAGTCCTGATCTCCATCCGTAGTCACCGACTCTAAGGAGCTGAGGGATTCTGCCACAGAGCCATTACCTTCATATGCGTAGGTCGCTAACGAGTCATATGGGGGCGCAGTTGGATCTGTATCATTTTCCTTTAACCTTTGGTTAATGAAATCTCTGACATCGGTGTTATCTCGTACCACTGGAGTCCGGCGCGGCATAAAAAGTGCTTCTGGCACAATGTCTCTGCGTAATTTATTGTCTTCTATGGCTTCAGGATTCCTCAGTGTGCCAATATCAAAAGCCTGGGTGTCTTCCTCTCCACCGCCTTCATCGTTGTAGCTAACAATGTTGTCTCTGATGTCCTCTTTGGAGATTATCAAAGGTTCTTTCTTCCGCTGCCGTCTCAGCGCTGCAAACAGCACTACTGTAACTGGAACCAAAAATAAAATGGAGAGAAGGGGAGGAAGTTAATTGGCCACCCAATTAAAGCTAGACAACAATATTGTGCTTCTTGAACTCTAACTTTCAGAAGCTGTGCTGCAAAACTGCAAACTGGAATTTTGGGGTTTTCTGATTGTGCCTTGTCTGCCTGTGATCACTTTGGGAGCTGAGAGTGGGATAAATATTAGAAGAAAAAGGGTTTTAAGCTAGAGGGAAGAGTCCTATTTTGTCAGTGATGGCATTTTCCCTTAGTCACATAGCGGTTTCGCTCCATTAAAATGGCTAGCTCAGTCTCAAAGCAAAAACTCACCCCTAATGCTGTAATATACAGTGCAGATTAGGCTGAACACCTAAAATGCCATGAAACTTGCTTTAAGGAGAAGGCTAGTACCTCTTGGGGTATGATGAAAGATTAGCAAAGCTGCATCTCTAAACTATTGTTTCAGTAATTTTTTTCTTTTCCTGGAGAGAAGTGCTGCACATGGGGAAGATCCTCAGTTATCATAAATTGTCGTAGCTCTATTGACTTCATGGAACGTTGACAATTTACATGAGCTGCGGCTCTACCCCCAGAGGTTTTAACCAAAAGAACAAGTTGTTTTTTTTAATGTTATTATTTAATCACCAAAAAGCCAATGAAATTTCTCAAGCAGCTTTTCCACTCTTTAATACTTAGATGTGTAATCTTTTTGTGGTTTGTACCGAAGACCCCAATACTGCAATCATTTGTATGTGGGCAGTCTAGTACCGGCATAATGTCTCACTTACATCATTGCCGTTTTGCAGCAGCACAGAGGTCCATTTGCACAGTGCTCATTGCAGCACTGGGATCTATGCTAGCTAATTAGGAAGACACTTTCCTATTACCGTCTGAAGCCAAACTTTGGCTTATCTTGAGTCTACTTTTCATTTTTTTTTAAATGCCATACGAATGCTTTTCACTGAATACATATCAACAGCAACAATCTGGCACTGTATTCTTATTATTTGCATTCTAGGAGCCACTGCCATCGATCTGGGCCCCATTATGTTAGGTGCTGTACAAACACACTACAGAAAGATGGTTCTTGCTGCACTGCTCATAGTGATCTGTTCAGTACTAGAGTTGGGCAAATAACAGACTTTTCAGGTTGTTGGCAATTCTGAAAAATTGGGGAAAAATTGCTTGGGGTTGAAGAGAAACATTTTTAATTTTGGCAAATTGAAAAAAAAATTTAAAAAATTGTTTTGGGTCAAATGAAATGATGAAATGTTTCATTCAACCACAAATGAACCTTTTTGATTTCAAGCTTTTTTTATCGTGTTTAATTTTTTAAAAAACAGAATTAAAGGAAATTTGTAAATAGTCATTTTGAATGAAAAATCAAAATGTGACAATTAGAAAATGTTAGAACAAAACGTTACAATTTTTAAATTCATTTGTTGAAAAATGAACAATTCAGTGAAGTCAACATGAATTTGTGAAATGTTTTGGTGTAACTGAATGAGATGAAAAAAATTTCAGTTGAAAAATTTTGCCCAGCTCTACTAAATACTACTGCTTACAGATTGCATTTTTTACTTTTATATAAATATACCCTTCTGGGCCTGCCCCTTAAAACATTTATTGACTCACAATGGTGTATGGAATCTATTTCAGGGATTCAGCCCTTATTTTGTAGATCATCTTTCAGGCTGGCTGTACAAGATTCTTTACATAGCTAAAGATATAGTGTCAGAGTCTGCTTCTGCACCCTGTGTATGCTAAATTCCCATCACAGTCAGTGACAACTCTATGCACCTAACAGGTATAAGTTCCTATATTTTTTTTTATCGCTGCTATGTCTTTACTACTTAAGTGGAGAATTGCAGGTTCTCACATATGATGATGCTGATAACTTCTTATTTGTATTACGGTCCTAATCCACTTGGGGGCATCTCCATATGTGCTATAGAAACACATCATAAAAGACAATTCTTGTCTTAAAGAGTATACAATCTAAGGAACAATGTGGAAGTGTGGTGCTCGATGCAAGAGGAAAAGCAGGTCTATAAGGTAGTCTAGAGAAAACCATGAAAGATTGAAAAACAGTTTGAAAGGGATTCTGAAATGAGAGCCAATGGAACTTCTGCGGATAGGGATAATGTAGTCTTGCTTCTTTGCATTTTATGTATGTAATTATTATTGGGGCATCCTGCTAACAAAAATTTTAGTATACAGATAGTAGAATGATATATTTGTTAACAAGAATTAATACCATGTAGCTGATACTCCAAGAATTTTCTTCTATGCTGAAATTGTAAATAAAATTTCAGTACCAGGTAGATGCTAAAATCAAAGTATAATCAAGCTATCTTCATATCAAAATCAATTTTTAACGTTAGCTGGGATTTTCTAGAAAGCAGTCTGGACTTTCTCAACCTGCAAATAAAATCACCAGTCTGGAGGCACCTCACTTACAGACAGCCCCTCAACCTGAAGCAAATACTCACCAGCAACTGCACACAATACAATAGAAACACTAAACCAGGAACGTATCCTTGCAACAAACCCGTTGCCAACTCTGCCCGCATATCTACTCAAGTGACATCATCACAAGTCCTAACCACATCAGCCACACCATCAGGAGTTCGTTCACCTGCACATCTACTAATGAGATATATGCCATCATGTGCCAACAATGCCCCTCTGCCATATACATTGGCCAAACCGGACTGTCTCTACTCAAAAGAATAAATGGACACAAAACAGACATCAGGAATGGTAACATTCAAAAACCAGTAGGAGAGCACTTCAGTCTGGACGCTCAGTAACAGACTTGAAAGTCACCATACTTCAACAAAAAAACTAACTCCAACGCGAAACTGCAGAGCTGGAACTCATATGCAAATTTGACACTATCAGACTAGGTTTGAATAGAGACTGGGAGTGGCTAGCCCACTACAAAAAATAATGTTCCCTCTTGTGACATTCATACCTTCTCATCAACTGTCGTGAATGGACTCATCCACCCTGATGGAATTTACCTCGTTAACACTTGCCCTCCTCACTGTGATGTAACTCACCCATCCTTGCATGTGTGTATATACCTACCAAATTGAAGTTTCCACTTCATGCATCTGACAAAGTGGGTATCTGTGCATGAAAGCTTATGCCCAGATAAATTTGTTAGTCTTTAAGGTGCCACAGGACTCTCGCTGTTTTGCTAAAAACAGACTAACACGGCTACCCCACTGGAACTTATAAACATTGAAATTATGGTTCAGATCTGCCCAGGTCATTATTCCATGTGGAGTAATGTTTGCACCTACAAACCCTGCAACTAGATGGAAAACAGAAAATGACATAGTGTAGTTAATTGAAAATTTGCTTATGCTACATGGTACAGGCGCAATAATTGACATAAAGTGCTGCTGAGAGCAGGAAATCAATTATTTTCAATTGACATTAAACAGGAAATCATTTAATGTCAGATTGATATTACTGAACACAATGATATTTTTTTTTCCTGCTCAGTGAGTTGACATTAAGTGGGCTCCACCCTTACAAGTAATGACATCAAGTTTTAAAAGAAAAACTGTAATTGCAAATTAAGGGCAAGATTGTCATTTAACATACGAGGCAGTGCATATTTGTGAAGACCATGTTGAGAGCCACCAGGTGGTCTGTGGGTTCCCTCCCATCCTCTTGCTCCAGAGAGAGGCAAATGCTACTGGTAAACACCAGTAGCAGATTACTTCCTTTGCTAAGGTGATTAACCTGTTCTGCCCAGCATGTGGGGTGGGGTGGAGGGGAGGGAAGGGAAGGGAAGCACTGGTGCCATCTACTTCTGTCCATTTTCAGTCCACCTGCCTGGGAGAAAGACTAGCAGCACTGCCGAGATTTCTCTCTCCCCTTCCCTGCCCCTCCCATGCTGTTTCCAGGATATGGGTAGTTGGCTTCATACCCCATTACTTCTTTGGGCAGATAGGTAGAGCAACTGACAATGTCTCCCTAAGAGTCAACTTTTTAAAATCGCACCAGTTTTCAAAATGGCTTATTTTCCCAAAGTGGGCATTGTGTGCAGTGAAAAGCTAAGGGCCACACTGCTCCTGGGGTGTACACATGGGGTGTACGAGGGAATGGAAGAGTATGGGGGGAGGGATTTTTTTCCTCTCCCAGCTCTACAGTTTTGCAGCCAGACTATCAGTCCTCACTGACCCAGAATGGAAGGGAGAGGGGCTGGAGCATGGCCTGAGGGCTGCTCACTCTGAAAGCTGGCCAGGGTCCCACCCCGTTTGCATCAACGAGTGCTGGAAGGAGAGTATGGTGCATCCTTTTCAAAGGTGTTGGAGTTGTTCCACCTCACAATGTTTCTCCAGCACCCCTGCAGGCATTGTGGTTACCTCAGCATGGCTCATAAACTACAATGTAGTACTGTAAATGCAGCATGATACAACTGGTGGCTTTGATTTTTATTTACTGCCTTGTGTAGTCATCTGCATCTGCCCAAAGTGGGTGTAAAATGCTACTGCCTGTGTGAGTGGAAAACTGTGATCTGAGAGTGTCTTCTGCCCACTGGGCACTGATTTTATAAACTTCTCCTTTGGCACAGAATAATGCAAGAGAGATCTCTCCAATATGTCTTTAACGTGTAATGCCCCATCTTCCTTCCAGCAGTCCCCTTACTCCCCCAGGAAAAAAACCTCATCCAGGTCTATTACCTAGCAATATAATGATGCAGAGGAGAATGGCAATCAAAGCCCCAGTGCTCAGGCCAGTTGGATGGATCAGGGCTTCTGCATTACAAGACTGCATCTTCCCCCGATGGTCACAGGCACACACTCGAATTGTCACTGTTTCAGTACTGCTTTGGACTGGGTAGTCACTGTCCGATATCACCACAGGCAGAAGGTAAGTACTCATTTCATGTCGGTTATATCTGTTTTTTCTGGTGAAGATCCCTGCTGTGTTGTCTGAAAACACAAAGCAAATGTTACAGGAGTTCTCAACTGAGTGCTGAAAAAACCCTAAGAATAAATAATAAAATAAAGTCTTCCTAGGAATTTACCTCTGTTATCCTGGATTGTAAAGTTTGAGCCACTGGTTGCTTCTGGAGCCAAGGAGAATGAAAACTGGTGTCCAATGAAAGAATCATCCTTATCAACCGCACTTAGGGTCTGTATTAGCTGAAATGATAACAACAACATTTTCCTATGAAGTCTGTGGGCCTGATTCTCATTTACATTAAGGCTGCCAGTTCTAGAAGTGTTAAGTGGTCTTAAAATGGGGAGGGATATAATTTTCTTCCACTTTAAGGCCCTTGATTGTGCCAGAGGGGCCTTACTGTGAATGAAAATTGGGTCCTGTGCGTGCTTCATCAAACTATCATACTGCAGCCCTTCAGTCCAATAACTTAATCTTCTTGGGACCTGGCTTGAGAAGTCTATGGAGTTCAGGGGACTGCATGGTGTGGTGCCATCCCAAGTGGGTGGAAAATCCTCAGTGGCAACAAGGTGTAGAAACAAAGGCTGAGACAGCAAAGCTGATTAGGTTATTTAGCCACACAAATCCTATTAATTTTTAAATAGGAGCTGTGTGGCTGAATCCTCTAGAAAATCTGCTGTTTTGAACCATCAAGCAACAGATCTTGCAGATGGGAACTAGAGCAATCTGGCAGCATGGAGCTAATTTACAAGGCAGGACTTTTGTTCAGACCTGTAACCGTTCTTCAAGAGAGATGATGGAAGCACTGTGACATACAGATGCAGAAGCCCATATTCAAGGACAGAAGGAGGGAACTGAATTGTAGATAGCATGACACACTACAAGAAGCAACCACATTTAACTATGTAAAACACACTGTTACTTCAGATACAAGAATGCTAAATATAATCAGATATGACACAGTCACTGTTTAATTTAATTTTGCACGGTGACAGCTCATTGCAACACAAAGCACACCTCCTGATGAGGTGATGCAAGAGTAATGCCTAAACAGAATTCATTTTTAATAGTTTTCTTTTAATTATTATGGAGTGCAAACAATCAACGCACCTGTTCTGCCTTTGCATTTTCACAGACGAAGGTCTCATAAAACATAGCAAATTCTGGGGCATTGTCATTTACATCGAGAACTTTAATGAACACAGGGGCACGGCTGCTTTGTTTTGGGTTGTCTGCAATGATAAAAATAGAAAGAAAGGGAAAGCTATATAGTGTGCATAGTACTCAGTCCTGGGGAAGAAAAGGATAGAGAAGGGGCTCCTTCCTTCAAGTGTTTGTTTATACATGGAGATTTTATTCATGTTCATGCAATCTATCGACTTCAGTGGAACTAATTATGAGGCCATTCTTCATATCTTTATGCACATGAATGACATTATGTGTGTTTACATTTTTGCAGGATCAGGGCCTATGTGTGGATAGATTACTTGTGTGAGTAGTGGGGGGAGAAGGGAATGGGCCCAATGTTTATAAAGTGCTATATAAACACCAATTTTTATTATGACTGATATTTTCTGACCTTTTTCAGATTGATCTTTGCTGCTATTCCAGAGCTGACACTAAAACACATCAGCTGAGAAACATAAGTCCTACGTAGTGCATTGCTTACTTTTCCCATAGGAGCTGCATAAGGCACTAAGAGTGATAGACTAAAATACATTCTTCTTTTAAAAAAATTCTTGAGTTTAAAATATTAATGGAAATACTGTTTATGTCACAAAAAAGAAGCAATTTGGAAAATTCTCATAAATCCAAATCAACTTCAGTGATGATAAAAGAAAAGCAAACAATGAATTTGGCTCTTCTAGTTTTAAAATGAATAAAAAAGACAGTTTTAGTGAGAGCATCATCACAATCAAAATAAAAATCTGCAAGTACAGGTTGCCAGTTATTTTATTGGGATTTCTTCATTTCCTAGATTGGTTGAATTGCTCTAAAGAACCATACTCTCTATAATAATAATAATAATTGTACAGATCATTAATGAATCTTAAACAAAGGCAAAAATATTCTAATAAAAGAGATTAATTCAATACAGCAACTCTTGAGCCTTTTATATATATAAAAGCATTCACTGGAGTGTTTTTGGTAGAATTTGGTTTTAATATTCACCTGTTATTTTATTACTTTATATTCACAAAATTGAATATAAAGTATATATTTGCATGCACCAAAATAGGTACTTAAAAAAAGAATTTTGTGATTTTGGCCTAATATTGTGCTTTAAACCTATAAGTTCCATTGAAGTTAATATGATTTCATTGGCTATAAAGCATTTTTTAATTTGGGTCATTGGACTAAATTAATCTCATGTGTAAAATAACACTCAGAGTGTAAATATAATATAGACTAAGCTGAAATCTATGCTAAAATGTAGTTTTAAAGCTTTTACAATTTTAAATTTTAAAAATTAAAAGTTTAAAAGTTTGAATCTTTATAATGGGCAAAATCCAAGTTCCTAATTTTAATTTTCATGGTGACGAAGGTTTTACACCAACATGTATTTTCTAGGAATGCACTCAAGTATAATAGTATGCCTGTGAGGGTTTTCCCATCAAGCTTAATTATACTTACTTTGCATGCTGCTTTGTACAAGCAACTACACATTTTTATTTGTTTCAAGTTGGCTCTGTGTCTAAAAAATTTCAAAATAACAATATAATAAATAGGAAAACTTTTATGAAAAATACGTAAGTCAAAGTCACACACACACACCTTTTTCTTCAGAGATATATAACAGTTATGTAGATCCAATGTATTTATACAAACTTCAAGTCTCACTGCTCTTTCTTTTCTCCCTCTGAACCCTTTTCAACATTATTTAATAAGAGATGTTTAACTTCTCCTTGTTTTCTGTCACTTAATTGTAATTAGGCTGTCCAGCAAAAAATACTACTGTATGGAGCAGGCAGCTTCCTCATCTTGATTCATAATATAAACACATCTTCTTAGTTATGGATGTAGCTTTTGTCAATCCACAGACTGAAATCCTAAATTTCACCTGATTGTGGTTTTCAAGTTTCTTTTGCAGTGCAAAACCTAGTGGATATTTCCCAATTTAAGTGTAAAGGTTTAAACTATCTTCCGAATTTCATTAGGCAGGCAGGATGGTCCTATAGCTATGAACTGGAAGCATCTGCAGCTCCCACTGACTTCACTTGGAGTTGAAGGTGCTGTGCATCCCTGAAACGCAGGCCCAAAGGCCTAGATCCTCAGAAGTATTGAGGTGCCTAACTTCCATTGATTTCCACTGGAATTAGGTGCCTAAATACCTTTGAGGAGCTGAGCTACTGTGTCTCCAGGTGAACACCCCAAAATTGAGGCACCCTAACGTATTGGATATTTTAAAAATGTTGGCCATAACCATTCTGTTTCTCCACGTTTTCCCCCTCTGTAAAATGAAGATAACTATACTCACGATTGTAAAGTGCTTCTCTTTATGACTTTAGAAAGATACTGGTAATTAATGTGAAGGGAGTACACTTCAGTGGGAATGTACTTGCTGATGCTAATTTGCCTTAGCATTTCTCTTAGTTTAATTTCCTGAAATGCATCTATAATATGATGGAAAGGTTCATTACTAACATCAATTGCTGATTAGCTTTAGTGGGGGTCGGGCTAAGGAGCTATATAGCTAGCCCAGCTTTGAAAGAATCAGTCCAGCCTTGGAGCCTGAGGTCCTTTTCAACTTTAGAAGATTTAGTCAACCAGGGACTGGGAGTTCGGCTTAGGGCCTGGTTTATTCCAGCTATCAGAGGCACTCCAGCCTGGAAGCCTGGCTTAGGTGATGCCTGCTCTACTTAAGAAAGGGTGAGGGCTTGTCTTCTTGGTGCATGAGTCTGCACCCGAAGGCTATTCTAGAATGCTCTAGCGGGTTGCACGCTCACTGGGTGTGAATGTGGTACGGTTAGAAATGGCACTACCTTAGCGTGCCCTGAAGAACTTTTGGTGCGTGCCAGTAGGGACCACAAGGGCCAGTTAGTGTGAGCCACGCTCATGCATGATAGAATTTACACTCCTCTTGTGCAGTCAAATGAACCATGCAGGCAAGCACTCACGGTACCTTTGATGATGCTGACACCTAAGCAGAAGCTTGCTCTAGCCTGGAAAAATTTAGTCCAGAGGGGATGCTTGGCTTAAGCAGAGCCCCACATCAGACCTGATGAAAGATTATGTTCAGACTGGAAGCCCAGCCGAGTCAAAGGCTTACTCTAACTTGGGAGAGAAGGGAGGGATTACAGCTCACTCATTATGGAGCTACTGTAATCAATTTTATTTCAGTGCCTATGGAACCTAAACTTTTACAGAAAGTACGTTTTTACAATCATTTTCTTAAAGCTTTTTTTAGTTTTTCCTGCTTCTTTCCTGTTTGCCGTATCCAAGTCTGTAACTCACAGATCACCCACTTTGGGCCACTATATGTGAGTGTCAAATGATCTAAGGCAGCGGGGCCCTACCACCAACTAGTGGAAGAGTTTTGTATCCTAGATCCACAAATTGAGTATAAAAGAGAAACGAGCAAAGAATTTTTTAGAAAGGAAGGAAGAAAGCTTAAATAACCCAAATCATCACTATTCTTTATAATCCTATCCTATAGGCTCAGTCATTCTTTGTTACATTAGACAATTTTCATCTTAGAAGCCTGCTACAGAGTAAAGAAGAGAAGGAGTCAAGTATTCACTAGTTGCATATTTTTCCCCCTAGAGGTTGAATGACTTGCTATATATCCACATATATATAATATATAAGAAAGTATGGCCTATAGTTGCTTTATACCAAGTTAAAAAGAAGTGTCCTGACACTTCCAAAAAAAAGCATCCAAACTTTTGAACCTTTATACGGCCAGAGATCCATTATCCTTCCATCATCATTCCATCATGCTTCAATCAAATCCAGCCCTAGCATACAGGGATGCAACTCCACAAAAGTGAATAGAATTGCACCCGCTGATGCCAGCATTTGCAGCATGTCTCAAGACAGAAAGGAGATATGTAATTAAAATATTAGTATAAAGGGTTTTGGGTTTTTTTTTTAATTGAGGCTGCCTGACTCACACAGACCTGATATACCTCTCAGGCAGCCTCTCTCGCGAAACAATTAACACTATTGGTACCACCACAGAGATTCCCTAAGTCTGGGCCTAAAATAATGGAATGGCTTAGTATCTATGGATGGGAATTTCAAAGGATCCTCGGGAGTTAGATGCCTAATTCTCACTGAATTTTAATGGGATTTGGGCACCTAGCTCCCTTTAGGCTCCCTTAAAATTCCCAAACGACACACTACAGAATTGATTTTGGCTACATTATGTGCATTATTTTCCTTCTATCTTGTTTTCTGTATACAACTTGTTGGAAGTCAGCAAATGCTATTCCAATTAAACAATGACTCAGAGCATTTTTCCAGTCAGGTTGATTCAGAAACACGGAAGTGTTCACTTTCTTCCTGTTCAGATACAGAAGTTGTCTCCTCATAAGCTGTGCCCCTAGGAAAAAGTAAAAAAGGAAGCGCAGAGCATCTTTTTCAGCCTTTCCCTTTCTTGATTAGTATCGAGCAGGCCCATCCATACAGCCTGACATCTTCCCAGCAGTGGTTTACACACACTCAGCTAGAAGGCTAAATTCATTACATCAGAGACAGCAGTGATATTTAGGTGCGACTTACTGATCTCTGCTGCTATTACTGTAATGTTGTGCCATAGCAATGTTTCCCGGTCAAGGGGTTTTGAAGTAAATATTGAACCGTTTCCAGAATTGATGTTGAATACTCTGTCCATATCAGTGTGCCGATCTACGGAATATCTGAAAATACAGAGACCGTGGTTAGAAAACTGCCTTTACTTTAATTTTTGTTTTTAAACTATTTCCTAAGACTAGACATCAAATACCTAGTAAATGAGTTGCCTTTTTGTTTTCAGTGCAGACTTCAGCATCTTGATATATTCATACAAAGAGTCTGTTCTGAGCTGTTGGATAATGACATATTGGAGGGTTTGATTTAGAAGGTGGGGCATTGTCACTGAATAAATGAATTACTGCAGAATTTACATATTTCTGAGAAGCATCAAAGGTTTGCCTTTTAGTGAGAAATGTGGAGACTGTATCTTGAAAGATATGACATTCATTTATTTTAAGGCTGAATTGGCTTTCCCATTATAAATCCCTCTTTTCATTGTCTGATAGCTCAACTCTTTCAAATCACTTTTTATACAGTTTGTCAGCTGGGGTGCAATTTTTCTTTCACTCCCTCCCCAAATGGTATTGGTTTAAAAAAATAACAGCAAACCCAGAGATTCGTGTAGGTGATTATTCATTCCATGGTAAATGCTACATATATGTATGTTCTAGCACATTAAAGAATAATCCCATGTGTTTCTTAGTTGGGAATAGCTAGAGATTGATCTGAACACCACTGAACTTTGGGGGCATTTAGAATCTGAATATGGATTTGAATTTCTTATCTAACCCCTTTCTCTTTTTATACTGAGCTGAATCTAAATCTTGGAGATGAATGTCCCTGATTCTTGTGAGGGGGTTCTGATCTCCAGAGCCAAATATTGCTGCTCAGGTCCATCTCTTGTTAAAATGAAATTGCAATATAACAAAGATATGTCGGAAAAAACTTCTCTCATCTCACTATGGCAGAACTAGACTATTACTCTGCTCTTACTCTGGGCTCAGTCATGAGTTGACCTATATGCCTGTGCAGGTGAGCGAAGAGGTCTAAGGTGTCCCTCTTTGCTTTCCTGTGTGGGCTACTTGTAACGCAGGTCACAATGATGCAGCTGGGTGGGTACAAGTGGGGAGTGGTCAGAGCCTTCATTAAGCCAGCATGTTGAGGGGAGTAAGTTGTGCCAGGAAAATGACTGGTGAAGTTTACTTCCTCTGTAGATTCAGAATTTCTATCCCACAGAAAAATTTGACTTTTCATTCTGATTTGGAATGAAAAGAAATTTCAAAAGATTGGGATTTTCCACAGGATAGAAACTCCTTTTTCTGACCAGTGCTTGTAACACGGCCCTGGTTCACCAAGGTTCTTAAGCATGTGCCTAGGTTTATGCAGCATATAGTGCATTTATTCCCACCCACCCATGTGATACAGTGTCTGGGAACAATGGAAAAACCCTTTGTATCCCATTCTTGAGCTCTTCTGAACTTATCACAACCATAACTTTGAGGCTTCCTTCAATATATTAATATTTATTATTTTAAAATATGAGCTGTCACAAGTCTCTACGCACATTAGGTCAGTTGTACAGCAGGAATTTAAACACCATAAAGCAATAATAGAGAACAGTGTCTTGATGAAATACTAATTTTATTTCTTCATATCCGAGAGAAAATGCATACAAGATCAGTGCAGTTACAAATGTATTCTAATTATACCATTAACCCTGACCTAGAAGGATGCTTTTAATAAACTGGACTGTCAGTTCTGTCTCTCAGTTTATATAATCCTGGGTCTCTTTTGATCAAGGACTGCTAATTATGCAGAATTGGTGGTGATTTTGATTTATGGATCATAACCCACTATGAATTAAGCAGACAACATCAAACTCATTTTCACATTTCTTTAATGAAATTACTCGTGCGTATATGTCAGATTTCAGGACTTTATACCCTTCAAACCCTGGGTAATTGACAAGCTAGAAGGTTAATAAATATATGTATATTCCACTGTACCCTTAAACATAAATATAAGAGACGAAAAAAGAGAGAAGCCAATACATGCAAGTAAGTTGTCAGTAAAATACATAAATGCAAGACTTAATTTTGTTTGTTTGCAGATTATTTTCATCTGGGATACTTGAGCTAAATCAGCCACAGCAGGGAAGCAGTTCCAATAAATGATGAACTACATTATGCCTCTGAGGAGTTACAACAGCAAAAACCTCAACTAGAGACGTAAAGAAAGATCTGCTAATGCCAGAAGCAGCACGATTTATTTTTTTTACACAGGAAGAATTGAGAGATTGAGAATATTATCTCTGTTTACTCATTTTCACTAACACAACTGGATGATGGGGTGTTGTTTAGCACTATACTGATATTGTCTGTGTGTCAGTACTTGTACATCCACGCACACATTAATTGTGTATTTTTGTCCTTTTGTAATGTTGTTCTGCAGCTAGGAGACCTATTGGTGAGGTCCAGGCTGATGAAATGTGGCTCCATTGATAATGTGTAGATGGTGATCAGTTCACTTCTGGCTATTGCAGATATTTCTGCAATGTTCACTTCTTAGTCTTCTTTTGCTTCATTGTCTTCTGATACTCAGCAGCTTGCTGTCTAATACAACCACAAGTCAAGTAGATTTGTGGGTCAGGAAAGGATGCAAGTGAATTTTTCATAATGCATTTTCATAATGACATTATGAAACATTCTATAATGGAAGGTCAAAGGGTCTTTCAGCTAACCGAGTTAGGGCTCAGTGTTTTTTTAAAAGGTAAAATATCCACTCAGGGGGGAAAAAAATGGAAGGTTTTCATTGTAACATCAAGTGTATAAAGATTTCATTTCTGACTGTCAAGGGCAATTGACAAGTAAGTAACAAGTTCATACACATACAGTCTAATTGCATCCTCCCTCAAGATTGAAGTGGAAGTCAGATTTAGTATCTACACTTGTGATGGGAAAAAACCACACCCTATCAAGAATATGGAACATCTGCCTGTGCTCCCAAATCTTGGGAGGTCCCACAAGATATCAGCACCACCAAAATCCCATTAGTATCAAATTGTTGGCAAGCCTACATCTCATAGGCTAGTGGTTGCTTGGTTTCCTCTTCTTCCTTGCACTTGTTCCTGTTCTCCTCTCACTTCCTTTACTTCCGTTGTCTCAATCTTTTCCTTATTTCTCTCTTTTCCTCCTTTGGTTTTCATTTTAGACAAATCAATAAGATGTTTACTGATTTTCATTACCCTACTCTCCAATAAGCTGTTACCCTCACCTTGTAAAATAAATGTTGTTTGTTTTAAATAATATCAACTACCTAGGACCACACTATAAATCTAAATATTTCCCTTTGAAGTTTTCCATCCATTGTTATGTTTGCACATAGTAGTAGTGGGTCAGGTCCTCTGCTTGTATGGGCTCTGTCCCATATGCTTTTTCTGGGGCAAGTCATGGCCTGGCTTGCATAATTGTACAGAGGAGTAAGGAGGTGTCTGATACCCCCTTATGCAGATTAGTTATAGATAAGGAAGATAGGGCCCAAAATTATATAGCTTTGTTCCTGGTTTTTTTAAGGCAAATAAAACTTGGTGGTGTGTACTGCAAATGAATTCTTGTGTGCAGCTCTTAACATACAGGAAGCAGGATCCACAGAGGCACTACATTCCTTTCCCCTCCTGCACCACTCTGTGAGAGATGGTTGGAGGAAATGGGTGCTGGATGGGGCCTTCCACGAGCTAATATGTCTGTATGTTGACATGCTGGAGAACATACACTGTGCCATGTGTAGACCCAGTGCAGTTTACTTTCTCCCAGGGCTCCTCCAGGGCCAGCACAACACTGTGCTACCCCTTACAACAAGCAGGTTGTGTACTCACACTCTAGCTTTCTGGAAGTTTGCAGTTTTTGGATCCGCTAATATGGCAATTAGTACGATAAAGGACAAAGGGCCTACTCAGTGCCATTCTTTCATCATGAGGTTGTGCTGATTAGAGATGTTTCTCTAGTAAAGTTCTATTTTTTCTCTTTTACTTTTTCATTTTGTTCGCTTTGAAACAAAATTATGGAAAAGGTACAGAGAAGGGCAACAAAAATGATAAGAGGCATGGAACAACTTCCATATGAGGGGAGATTAAAAAGACTGGGACTGTTCAGCTTGGAAAAGAGAGAACTAAGGGGGGGGACATGACAGAGATCTATAAAATCATGAAATGTGTGGAGAAAGTGAATAAGGAATTGTTATTTACCCCTTCATACAACACAAGAACCAGGGGGTCACCCAATGAAATTAATAGGCTGCAGGTTTAAAATAAACATAAGGATGTAATTCTTCACACAACACTCAGTCAACCTGTGGAACTCATTGCCAAATGGTGTGAAGGCCAAAAGTATAACTGGGTTCAAAAAAGAATTCGATACGTTCATGGAGGATAGGTCTAGCAATGGCTATTAGCCAACATGGTCAAAGATGCAACTCCATGCTTTAGGCGTCCCTAAGTCTCTGACTGCCAGATGCTGGAACTTGATGATGGGACGGATAAATCAATAATTGCCGTGTTCAGTTCACTCTGTCTGAAGCAGCTGGCATTAAGCCAGGATACTGGGATACTGACCCACTACTGCCATTCTTATATAAAATTTGTCATGTGATAGGAAAGATTGTCTGGGTCGCTAAAACAAAAGAGTGGGTGTCAGTCTCTGACACAAGATTACTATTTTACCTCATTATTAATTTATTTTTATTGCAATAGCTCCTAAGAATCCCAACACAAAGCAGGAGCTCCTTGTGCTAGGTGCTGTACAAACAAAGAACAAAAAGACAGTCCATCCCCAAAGAGCTTACGATCATTTCTGCATTAGTTTCCTCATCAGTAAAATGGAGGTAATACTTACCTATCTCAGAAGGTGGGTTGACACTTAATGTTTTAAAAGCACTTTGAGATGTGTCAATTGAAGATGCATTGTAGAAGTGCAGTATAATTACACTTAAAACTTAATTTTATGACCTCTGCTTTTATCAAATTCCCTTTTCTCTTTTGTATTTTCCCCCATTTATAGGAAAGTTTTGAGTATTCCCACCCATGACTGCTATAAAACCAAGGTGCACCTGTGTTTTAAATGCTAGTGGTAACGTATGTTGCTATTGCAAGTAACTACGCAATGTATTTTTCTTGTCCCATTGTGATTGATGATCTGTTTTAATGTACTAACAAGCGGGAGTCATATCGTAAAATTCCTCTCCTGCTCCGTATAAAATACATTTTAAAAACTGTTTGATCATTTTTCTTAGAAAGACCTTCATGGTATAAGCTACACAGTAGTTGTGTTCTTGTTCATGTCATTTGCTAGTTCATGAAAAACAGGGGCTCAGCTTTAATGATTCTGAACTTCAAATTTCCTCTCAAAATTAATTGCCTAGTGACTTACATAATTTACAAAGTCTGTGAGGCTGATTGTAGACTTGCTTACACCAGTGAATAACTTCTCTTGAAGTGAATGGAATTGCACTAATATAAATGAGACCCCATTCTGTGTAGGTGCGTGTGAATATGAGGTTGTACACACAGTGTACAAGAATTATTCAGTTTTACATTTTCTAGTTGCAGAAAGGCAATTGTGGTATTCTTTAAGCTTCCCTTCTTGTTTGTTAGTGTAGCTAATGACTCAGGAGTAGTGAGGTAATACTAGTTGTTGGAGGCCCTGCAACACAAGTTACAAAAGCAATTGAAATGCAAATCAAGTTGTAAGTAATGAGCATGCACACATGCTCATGCATGTACAATGTATGCATGTGTATATGTTTACCATATACGGTATATAAGATACACTTCATTGTTAAAAGGAACGGTGTTTTGCATGCAGATGTTCAAATAGAAACAAATATAAAGCATTCAAAAAGACAATAGAAGTGAGCTGAAATAGTCTATGCTTACTTGACAGGATTTTTTGCAACATCAGGGTCCTGGGCTGTTACAGTTCCTATAATACTATTTATAGGTACATCTTCTTTCACTTCTAGTATGTATGCTGGTCTGCTGAACACCGGGGGCTCATCCACATCCTCCACCAGAATTCTGACTGTAGTGGAGTCCTTAAATGGCCCCAAGTAGAGGAATCGGGGATCCACGTGAGTGTTGGTAGCCTCCACTTTCAGAATATACAGCCTTTTCTTTTCAAAGTCCAAAGCCTTGGAAAATAAATAAGGGTCGTGAAACAAAAAAACAACAAACCAAGCAGATGTTTCTGGGAACTGACCATTTAAAGCCACTTCAGGCAGTATCTAGCTGGACGGAATGAACTGAGGATGTACTGAAGGGTGCTCTGAGACCTACCGGAAGACCCTCCTTACTATTCTATTCCAAGACAAAACGGAAGGGTTGGTTTGAGATTTTTTTGTTTTTGTTTTTGTTCTCCCTGCTATTTCTGGAGTATACTGCAAAATCCTCATGTGCTAGAGAGGAATGCTGTGCCTGAGACACATACAAATGTATGCTCACCAACACAAAACATTGGCATTATACCAAGGTTGTGCCAGCTGTCAGGTATTTTCAAATCAATCCCAAGGGGATGCCCCTGTCTCTCATCCCTAATTAATGGTCTCTCTGTGTCTCTCTTACACACCCCTGTGTTCCCCTTTTAAAATTGAAGGTCTTTGGGGCGGCAGTGACTGTGTCTTCCTGTATGTTTGTATAAGGCCCAATAAAAGACCTGACTGGGAACTCTGAGTGCTGCCACCATAGAAATAGGTTAACAACACATGATAATACTGTACTCTATAGTTATACCTCAATATTTGTATTGTGGTAGTTCCCAAAAGCCCCAGTCAGGTTGTGGCACATTGTGTTAGAAGCTGGGAGTAGACACAAAATAGCCAAAGGGGCAGAGGGACACTGATTATTTCTCTTGGTTAACCTAGCACTTTCCTAATAAGTAGAGCAAATCTTTTTTTAATTTTTTTTTTACTCATATCAGGGACAAAAACACAGCGTAAGGGCACTTCTCCAGCCTTTGCTATGGACGTTCTCAAGCAGTAGAACTTTCTCTCAGGCCTGTCCCTCTTTATGGGCTAAATGTTGCTCCTTCCCATTCAAAGTCTGTGCAAGCAGGTTTTGTGAAGGGGTTCTAAGAGGGAACGGGATGGGGAGAAGTGTGTGTGTGGGGGAGAAATCCTAACTGATTTGGTAAAAGGGGCTTTGTACAGGGAATTTGGAGGAGATTCCTAATAAATAATGTGTAAATCACCAAGCAATGTCAACTGCATGGAAAATTAAATCTACATCATAAAAGGCTCTTTAAAAAGACTTTAAAAGTTGGAATTCAGTTTATTAAAATGTGTACCTTTTTGACTGTTATAACTCCTTCCTGCGTCTCCTTGTCAGTGATAACCCCAAACATGTCTGATCCATCTCCTTCAGTGATGCTGTATTCAATCTTGGCGTTTTCACCCACATCGGCATCATTCGCTTTTATCCTGCCAATCGGTGATTCAGGTGGAGCAGACTCAGGTGTTTTGAACTGGTATGTGCCTATAGTAAATGAGAAGGCAGCTTTGGTCAACCAGGAGCATGGTATTTTGGAGTCCGTATGTAAATGCTGTATTTGCTTGCCAGACACAGACCCACCAATATTCTGATCAGTAGATTTAAGAAATTGCTAATCTCCAGGTCTTAAGTGCGAAATAAACCTCAGCCCATGCCTTAAATTCATAACAATAGAAGTAAGTGATTCCCTGACAAGTCCCTAGTACAGAGGTCCCCAAACTTTTTATC
Source organism: Emydura macquarii macquarii (assembly GCF_026122565.2). Lineage (NCBI taxonomy): Eukaryota > Metazoa > Chordata > Testudines > Chelidae > Emydura > Emydura macquarii. Next base: position 2,235,858 of record NW_027132962.1, read on the forward strand.
CTGCACCCTCCTTATTCATGTCTGCACCCTCCTGTCCCTTCCTCCACAGATGGGGTCGGGGACTGCAGTGGGGTTTTCCCTCTCAGAACCCCGAGGCTTCCCTGCTGGGAGTCCCGGGGTGACGGTCGCTCTTGTGCCCCTTGCAATGTTCCTCTATGCCCCCCCAGCTGGGCGTGCTCCACGCTTTGAAGACGTCTGGCCTAGAATGACAATGAACATTTATTTTTCTACCTGCCAGTGATTTCAGAAATGTATGGCCTTTTCAGACAATATCTGAGGTGCCTTTTGGCCAGCTGAAGAGGGAATAGGAAAAGAAAAAAACAACCTCTTGATGTTCAAAGATGCACAAAATATAGAGAACTGCCAGTAGCCTATGTGATAGCGTGACATTAAAACCAAAACCAGGTCAGTCCTTATTGCAAATGTGCTGCACTGCAAACTGCTCCAACACCCCTAAGAAAAGTTACTTGGGGAATGTTGGCACTATGTTGATGCATCATTGACTTAGACAATGGGCAGAGATGTGTAAAAGGTGTGTGCAAAGGTGTGTAATAGACTTTCTAGGCAGAGAGTTACATTTCAACTGAAGTCCACTAATTTAAAAGGGAGCTACTAGCCCAGAGCCAAGGGCAGACTTTGGATCTAAATGACAAGTTGCTTCCAATAACATTTTGATGACTTAACAGTCAAAGCTTTCATAGTTGTTTGCTAGTATCTGGAATTAATTTCTCAAACAGCTGCTCCTGATCTTGGCTCAACTGGCAAGGGTTAGGTGCCGCCAAAAAAAAAAAAATGGATGGGAAAGGTTTGAATCAGTTTATGCCCCTAATCAGTCAACAATACAAAGGACTGTTGCTTCTAAGGGCTTGTCTACACAGTGGGGTAATGCGCTTTATGGTGGTGTAATTTCTAAAGCGCACTAACATGTTGAGTATTATTTGGTTCATGTAGACCCTGCTGGTGCACACTAAAGGTTTCCTAGTACACTTTCACTAAGTGCTATTTCAAACAGCACTACATCAAAGCTCAGCAGCAGGGAAATTCTATTGATTTTAATGGAAATACTCCAGGGATAGATTTGACCCATTTAAATTAGTATATTTCAAAACACAGACATTAGAGCAGAGCAGAAATCTCTCTAAAAATAATTGCAGATGCACACTGACACAAAGACGTCTCCAGCAGCACTGTTGTATGAGAAGAAAAAATAAGGATGCTTTCTGTTCAGTAATGTTCATCTTGGACTAGATCTCGCAACGCAGCAAAACATTACAAGAAACGGTTTCCATTCACTGGAGTTAAGCTCTAGAATCAAGCCATTGCTCACTCTCTTTGTGGAAGCCTGATACTCAGTTGGTTCAACAGTTTATGACAGCAGAAATAACTGGAGAGAAAAAATACCATTTTCTGTCTAGACTTCCTTAAAGACATTCAAAGAAACAGAAATGTTCCGTACTCTGTGGGAATCGTGGTGGATTGTCATTGACATCAGTCAGTGTGATGTTCACTGTGGTGGTTCCTGAGAGTCCTCCCATCTGTCCACCCATGTCCTTGGCCTGGATGACCACTTGGTACTGCTCTCTGTTTTCTCGGTCCATGTTGAGCAAAGCAGTTTTGATAATACCTGGGAAAAAAGACAGTCTCTGTGTAATCATTAAACTTTGCCCAGTATAAATATTTACTGTTATAAGATGGCACATTAAATTACAGACTTGTCATAATGTATCTCAGGCTGCTGCTTGTGTGACAGACACAATATTAACGACATCCCCAGAAAGATGTTAAAGCTATTTGCATGCATTGTTATTTTATGTGACTATTTACCCCCCTTTAACTCGGTGTGAAAGTCTCTTGTTGAACTGGAAGAAGGGTTGTCTCTCATTATAAGGTACTTCAGTTATTTTTCCCATCCCATCAACTTTTTATTTTGACAGACATGGCAAAAACAAGCAAACTTCAGCAAGGCATCATTAAGAGGCAGTACAGCAACATTAAATGGCAGGGAAATTAATTAAGAAAGCAGCAAGCACCCAAGCATATGATATCTATTTCTATTTATACAGTGATTGAAATTCTCTTCCTAAATGCTTTCTTATTCAAAGGCACAAATGTCAGTTAGGCACCTAACTCCCACTGAAATTCAACGATTTATATTTATAATAGAGCGAAATGTTTATATTTATCTGTATGCAGACACACTGACTCAAAGCAGCACCAGACCCTGACAGAACAACAGATGCAAAACCTGCACAAATCTCTACTTCTACAATGATCAATGCCTCCCACAACACACATTTCAAGATCCATGGATCCTACACATGCCTATCACAACATGTGGTATACCTCATCCAGTGCACTAAATGCTCCAATAACAACTATGTGGGTGAAACTAGACAATCACTACGCTCTCAAATAAACTCACACAGGATAATCATAAAAGAAAAAAACATCTTATCATCTGTGGGTGAAAACTTTCCCTAAAGCGATTACTCTATAGCTGACCTATCGGTCCTCACCCTCAAAGGAAACCTACACAAAACTTTCAAAAGAGGAGCTTGGGAGCTTAAATTCGTAACTCTGCTAGACACTAAGGTCTTGTCTGCACTAGCACTCACGTCGGCAAAACTTTTGTCGCTCAAGGTTGTGAAAAAAACACATCCCTGAGCGACATAAGTTTTGCTGGCATAAGTGCTTGTGTGGACAGCGCTATGTTGGCAGGAGACACTCTCCTGCTGACGTAGCTACCGCTTATTTAGGTGGTTTTATTATGTCAGAGGGAGAGCTCTCACCCATCAACATAACTTGGCTTCAGAAGTGCTCTTACAGCAGCACAGATATAAGTTTTCAGTGTAGACTAGCCGTAAAAATCATGGACTGAACAGAGACATTGGATTTATGTCTTATACAATAATTGGTAACCCACTAACTCCCCTTTTTGTCTTATGACTGCAGAGGTGTTAATGGACCACTCTATCTTGAATGGTCCCTTAGAATATGTGCTAACACTAAACAATCTGTTCCATCTTTCATTTAGCTGGGATGCTGGAAGTTCCTTTCCCGGACCTGAAGAAGAGCTCTGTGTAAACTCCAGAGCTTGTCTCTCTCACCAACAGAAGTTGTTCCAATAAAAGATATTACCTTAACCACCTTCTTTCTATATATTTTTCTCATCTCTTAAGGACAGATCATTTCCTCTTTCTGTAGTTGGTAGGGATGAAATTCTGGTCCCACTGAAATGAACAGCAAAACTTCTATTGACTCTGGTGGGGCCAATTTTACCTTAGAAGTTTTGCTGCTGACTTCAGTAGGAGCAGGATTGAACCTTTGCTGGATCTATATTTCCCCCCTACATTCTCTCTGCTAAGAAAACATTGCACTACCAGCTACAGCATATGAGCCCTCATCTTTATTATCCGTTTGGATAGAAGAATATAGGATGTACTATGCTAGACCATAACCACTGGGCTATCAAGAGAAAATCCTACCTCCTTCAGTAGCCAGTACCTTATGCTTCAGAGGAAAATGAACCCACAGCCTCCTATCACCACAGAAGCTATTGGATATATGATTATCCAGCCCTCAACAGCAACAAAATCAGCCATTTTACAAGGGCTTTTTTTATTGGGGCGGGGGGATGCTAAAGTTAAAGATAGCTGTTGAATATCACTTTAATGAGTAGTTTTATAGCACATCCAAACTTGTCCACTTTTAATAAAGTGGGATAAATGAACTTTTGTTCCAAACTCAGTGTTTTCTTTATTTATTAATGTACCCCCTAAATTTTTTGGGATGGGGGTAAATCCCACCCCAAGCCCTAAATTGTTTATGCCCATGAATTATCTGACTTGTTGCCCTTCTGGGGGCAGAACTATGGCTGGCCAGAAAACAAGAATTCTATTTTATGCACAATTTTGAGGTTTCAAAATTTGTTTTTGTTTGAGATCAGAATGATACCAAAACCTTTCTGGATTTTGCATGAAGAAAATGAGAAAGACCCTTTCCAGAATATCCAATAACCCAGTGGTTACAGCACTCACCTGGGTCTTCCACTAACCACTGGGCTATTCTGGGGAGTCGGGTGGGTCTTTCTTTCTCCAGCAATTTCATCTCGGACCTGACAAACCTTCCCAACAAAAAGGTTCATTGCCATGAAAAGTTTCGGTTCAGACAAATCAACATTTTTCTGATGAAAATCTCCCAACCAGCTGTAGACAGAAATTTTAAAAAGCTGGATCCTGAGAGATATTATACTGAGTGGGGCAGAGCCAAATGTACCTCTTATATCATCATTCTAAGTTAAGATTTCCTCCCAGAAGATTAATGTAAAAATATATCTCTGTACATTGCAGATATACAATAACTTTAATCATTTTATTGGCACAAGTTTTAAATGAACACGAATGAAAAGAAAAGAAAACTCAGTTTAATGTAGCTATCATCATGATGATCTATGAGTACTGAGGATGTGTTTCCTCCCCTCCCCAGCTCCCGTCTTCTTTCCTCACTGGAGCCAAACTATTGAACTGAGCACATCTGGTTTCATTTAAGGCTCTGTAAGTAGTCAGTGCCCACCGCTTGTTGAAAATGATTGAAAACTAGTTCCCATCCAGTTCTAATTATATTTATTAGACTTTGATGTTAAGGTTGAAATAATGTAGGTGCCATGTTTACAGATGTAGTGCTCTATTGGGTTTGTCAGATTTTTGCACCGAGTCAAACATAATCTCAAAGAAGTTTTTGTTTAATATGTCTTAGCTTGGCTTAACATGTCATTTTAAATTACAGACACTGTCAGAGAATGACAGATAAGGTCTCCTGACCTGACTCAGACTCCACTGAGAAATATGGTTGTCCCTGGAGAATGCTGTACACAACTTTCGCACTGTTCCCATAGGTAGGATCGTCAGCATCGGTCGCAGTGACTTGCACGACAAATGTACCTGCAACGATAAATAAAAACCTATACTGTTTTGTCAGTGGACAGGACAATGTATAGAATAGTTGCCTCTGCATTTATCCAGCTGGGTGTGCTTTAATGCTACTGCTCTTTTCGTAGTTAGATGGGTCAAAAATGCTTTTAATGATTTCAACAAACACACGTACGTGTGGGTGAAAACTATTCTTTCGTACCTGCTGTTTCCTTGCTTGCTTATAGAAAGCCATTGGTTTGAACATAGTATGGTTGCTGTCATGTAAAATCACAAACAAGAACGATACTGCGATGATTGGCTTTTCAGAAATCCATCTTCCTTCCCATTCACGCTCTAACAGAATAGTTAAAGTAATTTGTATCTTCCATTAAGGAGGCTGATATTTTGGAGACGAGGTACTGTACATATAGATCTTGCCTTCTCTAGCTGGGCTGGAAAAATCAGCCACTTCTGTTGCTCCCCCTTGTGTGGAGAGGACTTGGGAGTGGGTTTGAGGGGACCTCTGTGTTTAATCTTCCAAAACTATAATTCAGCCTTATGCCGTATTATTTATTTATTTATTTTCCAGTGCAAGGGCAATTACCTTTATGGGGATCTCTTGTAGCTGACAAATCCCTAGTGCTACATTGCCCGGGAGCAATGCTTAGCCCTGATGTGGATGGGTTTGCATAAATGGCTCCTGTGCCTCAAGGGAATCCTCTGAGGACTACAGAGCTTGGGGACCGGCGTGCTGGTGACAAATGTTATGTCCGCAGTGAAAGAATTTGGTGAAACTGCATAAGGCCTTTCAAACATCCGCTTGTGGGTATTTTAATTGGGAGCCAAAAGATCAAGTCCCAGTGCATTTCGACTAATCATGAAGCACTGAACAGCTCCTTCTCTATTGACAACGCATCCGTGATCCAGAATAGACTGTTTAAATTAGTCCTGGAGGAATCTCAAAAAGGCCAGAGTTTGTTTGTTTATTACAACTAGCTGAGTATCTTAAGTTTGGAAAACTGCTCTCAGAATACATCAAAAACCAGCCTCTATTTGTGACATGTTGGCAGTTTTCCTTCAAGTCCCAATGGGAACCTGGGAGTGTGACAGTATGGAAAAAAAGGAAAGAAAAATGTACATTTTTAAGCACAGATGAAGTTTTTTGGACTTTAAAAAATGCTGTTCTGATTAAATTCAAGTTTTGGACAAACATTAAGCTAAATTCTGATTTTATCCAAGCTGCTTTGCCCATTCCTCTATTTAAAGGACACCAGCCCAATATTGTAGAGAAAGACAAACCCCAGCTGCTGCTGGATCCATAAAAAGTTCAATGGTCTACAGGAAGGTTAAATTCTGTTTCATATTTCCTATAAAATGTACAGTTGTACCAAAACACAAGGCTCTGAACATGTCCAGACTGGGTTTTTTGTTGTATTTTTTAAAAATCTGAACCCAAGTGAAGAATTGAATTTTGCACAGTGTCTCATCTTTGAAATGGGTCAGATCAAAACCTTGAATCTCAATAAGCCTGGTGTTTGATGGCTGTATTCAAATTTGGAATCTTGAATCCATCTTCCTCTCAAAAAAATAACTGCTGTTCAGTGCTAGACTAAGTGTTTATTGTGCTATAAACAGTCTTGGTGTTGGGACTGAGAAAAGATTTTTGAACAAAGCGTCCACTCCACAGATTACATAATGCCATGTCCTAATGTAAAATGTTAGGGAGATGCTCTGACTTTGGTGGGGGTGAGGTTTAATTCACATGACAAACCCCAGGGATGAGCTGAGAGAAGAAGCCTGTTAGTCTTTTTTTTGCATATTGCTTGAGGTTTATTTTACTCTTTTACTTGATGCTGTTTAATTAGTGCTTCTCCCACTGGACATTGTTTCAGATTAGAAATGTTCTGTGTTGTTAGTCAATCACTCAGCAGCTCTCTTTAAAAAGAAACTAGGGACCAAAAATGTGAACCTGTGAAACCCTCTGAAAAGGGGCCCCCCGAAGTTGAATTTTTAATCCATTCATTTGAAATCTGATTTTTGTGTTCTTTTATTGAGTCTGAGGCCTTATCCAAAGCCCAGTGAAGTCAGTAGAAAAATTTGGATTCACTTCAGTGGGCAATGGAGCACACCCTTTGTGTTCACTAAGAAACAAAAGATTATGGAGGGACAAAGGGAATTTAACAATGTATCCCAAAATTAGGGTGAATCCCAAAAGCTGAGAGATATACTGACTGTCTCTTGTGGGTGGGGCATGCCCCCTCCCACACCTTTTTCCAGATTGTTTCTGTCCTAAACCATAAACAAGCAGAGCTGAATAACAGTAGGATTTCTGTTCAAGGTCCAGCCCATATACTAGTGATCTGATTTTCAGAGGTGCTGAATGCTCCACAACTCCAAAATGAACTCAGTAGCAGAAATCTGCCCAGCACCTGATGCAGAATCAACTCCCACAAAAGAACCCAGCCCAGACACTGAGTTTCTGAGCTGCCACCTACCAACGTCTGACATTTCTGGAACACTGGCATTATAAACATCCTTTGTAAACATTGGCTCGTTGTCGTTGATGTCATGGATCTTAATGATGAACTCAGATTCAGGTTCCACGGGTCGTCCAGTCCTCCTGTTTATAGCCTGGGCACGAAGTATATAAACAGGCTTCACTTCCCTGTCCAGTCTCTTTGTGGCCTGTATGTCTCCCGTGTTTTCATTGATAATGAAGAGGTCTCCTGCTCCATCTCCAGAAAGGATGTACTTAAGTGAGCCATCTCCTCTGTCCTGGTCTGAATGCAGCTGGTAGTGAAATGGAAATAATAAAAAAAAGGAAAAATAAATAATGGAGACAACGTTCTAAAGTCTGTATCTACCATCATGATGCATGATTTACCAGTATTCATTCCAAGTCATCGTGCTCTAGATGACTTTTGTATTGTATTATTCATTTGTATGCCCTCAAGTCCTTTCTCTGTAAAGCAATAAGCAGTGCATCAGACCAGCCACATTTCAGTAGGGTAATCTTGATTTTGAAGGGGAAAAAGAAGGTAGCTACTGCACCTTCCAAGGAAATGCATAACAGATAAAAAGAGGAGCAACCTCACAGAAATGTCACCTGGAAAGAAACAGGCATATTGCTGGGATTTACTTTAGCTGTAGGTGAGGGATACAAATTCAGGGAATTTTCACTGTGCATCCTACAGCATGACCAAGTAAGCTGCAATAATGCACCATCATTTCTTTACATGGGGCAAGGAGACTCCCGTTTCACATGAGAGTTAGTGGGCCAGATACACTGCTGATATAACCTGGGTTGAATAGAATCTATACCAGCAGTGAATTTGGTCCAATTTCTTAACTGTTATCAGTATCTAGTGACACTATTAAGCACTTGGGACCAAACTGTACTTTTCCCAAAGAAATACCCATGGAAGGATGACAACTGGCCAAGGAACTCTGCTATACTTTGCAAAGATTCCTTTCAGCCTTCCCCTCAAAGAATGTTGGAGGGCTGCGGAAGAGGCAAGAAATCCCCTGGGAAGGAAATTCCCCACCATCTGTCCCTGAGCCCTGTTTGTCTCCTCTGTGGTATCATGGTATCTCTGCTGCTCCTGTGGCCATGTTGACATTGGCCCACCAACCCATGCCATTGCAAGATCCTCTCTTTCTGAGGAAGGTACAAGTGCAGAATCTAATTTAATAATGCTTTTACTATCTTAGCATTAACAGGGGACTTCCTATCCACTGCTAGTGGCAAGAAAGAATTCTCTGTGGTATTGCACCATACCAGAAGGATCACGGGAGTGGGAGGATAAAACGGTGGAAGAACAATCATATATTGCTGTTTATTTATTTCTCAGCCTCTTCAGACTTGTGCTGCCTACAGCACTATAGGAAACTTTCTGCGGAGGCCCCAGAATTTGAAACCACAGTTCCATCACCAAAAGGCTTTCAAAACAGTGGCAAGCTAAGCACAGATCAAACTGATTTTTATCCTTGCTGGTAAGCGGCCCTAGAATCGAAAAAAACCCAACCAAACAAAAAACAGATTCACTGAAGCATCTGTTTGAAGAAGAGTACATTAACGCAAACTAGGAACCGTTTTGTTCATGCTCGCAGCAGCCACTCCGGGGTGTTACAGCACAGCACCCTGGTGTGCACTGCTAGTCACATTCTCATAGTCCAAAGGGTGGGGCAGTGTAGACAGGCCTGAAGACACCACATAATGCACAGCAGAATAGTATGCTAAATTCAAATACAAGAAGCAACAAATACCAAGAAGTCAGCACACATTGCAAGCCGAGCACTGAGGCAGCTGGGGTCATTGGAGGATGCCAACATCAGCAGTGGAGATTGCAATATCTTTACCTGAAGTGAAATAAGACTTCTAGACCCCCAGAGGATCATGGGGGTGATGGCAGATGGTCAGTGTACATAGCATGAGCTACCATTGCCATCCTCTTGTTTCCCTAGATGATCCTCCTGTCTTTCCAGTCAGATGATTAACACCACACACAAAAAAATCCCCCACCCCCTACCAAGTGCTATGACCAGTTCAGCTGAATCATTGATAGATAGCACTAGTAGGAGCCTTAATGCAGACAACGTTCCCTGAGCCAGTCTCAGTTTTATCATCAGGTTAATTAAGCCTGGTTTCAACCAATGTCATGGTAAAAATAAGTCCAGTCATGGAAAGCTTGTCACAGTTTAACATTTTTATTTGTGTGTGGATTTCTTTCTGTTTTGTTAATTCCTATAATGCTGTGCTCATTTTTAGTATGTAATTCACCCACTAGATAGCTCTGTCTACTACAAAGAGATCCAGATCAGATGCAGTCCCTGCTGCTCAAGGAGACCATGCTATCCTTTATTTTGTTCTTGTCAATAATTTGTGTAATTTTCTTTAATAAATGCCTCCTGTTTAAGGTGGACTGTGATTCGATACATCGGGACAGCACGTATTTGACTTCAACAACTAATTAGCATTTTTGCATGTTTTAGTTAAAGGTTCAGTACCTTCACCCCTTCAGCTAATGTATTAAAGCTTAAAATGAACATGTTCTGAAACTGCCAACAGGTTCTCTAGAAAAGCCAGGGAAGACAAGACCATCCGTGACATTCCTGATACTTCCAAGGTAAGACAACAAGCATGAAAAAGAAAAATCTTTGATCATTTAAATGATAGACATTCTATTTCTACTCAGGTTATTTTAGTACCTTTCAGTGGCATATTAAGCACCCTGACCAACATATGTTAAGAATGAAATATTTTAGGAATCTTGTTTTTGTTTTCAACACACATTTATGGCTAAACCAGATTTGTAATTGCATCCAGTCTTACAACTTTTCCAAAGACCTGAGAGACTAAATTAAGTTTGCTGGCAAAGCATTAAGTAAATTCTTTATTTATTACAAGCCTGAGAAGTGCAATAGATCACATTCCATGAAACAACACATATTGCATAGACTTGAGTCTGGCTGTTATCCTTATCTTGTATGTAACTACTGAGGATAGATCTGATTCAAAATAATTCTAAAAGAGTTTTATAGGAATCTGTTTAATTTAGTAAATGGGGACATTTCTCTAAAACCTTGATAATAGGAATTTGCGGGATGTGTCTGTAAAATAAGGCTTACATCAATTTTCTAACATCTGTCAGCATCATGGGTGAAGGAAGGAAGGATTAGTGACAGGATCTTGGGAGCCAGGAATGGAAGCCAGCGGTCATAGCCAGTATCAGCGTCAAGAGTCAAACTGAGGATCAACCTGAGTGTCCAAGCGGGAGGCAGAGTCAGGAATCGGGTTGAGGGTCAATACCAGGTATCAGGTTTCATGTTGGTATTCCAGGGGTCAATTGGGAGTCGGAATCCAAGTCCGAGCTACAGTCAATACTGGGGATCCAGAATTAAAGGAGCAGGGCAGTCATGACAACTAAGGATCCACATTTTTGCCTGGACACTTCCTAGGCCCCATGCACATCCTTATATAGGATCATGGAGCCAATCAGGGATCGCTAAGACAACTGCCAATCAGATCACTTGAGGAGGAATGTCCTGTGGCGTGCACCCTCTGTGGATTGGGGGTTGCAGGGAGCAGCCAGGTTACAGCTTTGACTGGGTGGCAATGTGGGGCTGTTGACTGCCTGGTAGCCCTGCAAACCTGGGTTCAAGTTCTGATGAACCTTCCAGCATCAGATCAGAATTTTAAATATGTAATTTTGTTTTTTTTTCTTTTTCTTTAATAACATATGTTTTATATATTAGAAAAAATTAAAAAATCAACTCTCTCGAAAAGAAAACTATCCCTGCAGAGGATAAATCTCCCTGTGAGGAGAATGTCTAAAAACCTGATTTGTTATTCTAGATTCTGATATCTACATTTGTCCTTGACTGTTTGGTAGAGAAGTTTTATTCAGGCAAAAATAATCTGTTTATTTTTTTTTCTTACTTGTCAAGATTTCCTAGCAGCAATATGCTGTTTATGTGTGCTATAGGGGGAGTAAATTTGCTACTGTAATCGTGTAGAAGAGTTGTAAAAAGAAAACTTATAAGAAAACCAAAGGATTAGGCCTGAAGACACAGTTAAAAATAGATGTTGTATTCGGTCCCTCTTAATGTGAAGTCATTTTCCCCATGTGGAAGCCTCATTGTAGGAGGAAGTTCACTATAAGCAGATGTGCCAATTCACCATCATCATCAGCAGCAGCAGCACCAAAAGCACATTATCTACTGAGGACCATTGTGCCAGCGTCAGACCAGGATTCATAAAGTGAAGTTCAGAGATCTGGCTTACTCCTAAGAATCCACGAATCTCTAGGGTGGTCCCACTGGCAACTCCAGGTATGGTCAAAGCGTGCACCCCTTTGTGTGTTAATGGAGAGTTTGAGAGCATGATGTGCTGGGGTGTCTTTGTCCATAATGGCAACGTGGCTGAAGAGCATGCAATGCTGCTTTTGCATGTAGTGAGTGACTGGCCAGATCTCTGTGAAGTTGTGGCATTTTGCACAAAATTGAAACATTTTATGGTCAGGATTTGGTGCTGATAGCGCATATGGAATGCCTCTAGCTGCTCCAAATCTGCCCGGAAGTGTGTCCAGGCTTCTGACCCAGACAGCAGTGCAAACAATACACAGGTCTGGTGGAGCCTAAACTTTCTTTCAGCACAGAAACATTTTTGCAGCCGTGGGCAAGATATGGATTTCATCAGGAGGTGGCGAGACTTATTCATCAGAGCATATCTGGTTTACTATGCTTGTTTGACCTTTGCTTGCAGCCTATGTAGATGAACTTGTCAAAGTCTACACAGTCTCGATCCCACCTGTACTGGGAGTTCTGGTGGCCCAGCTCTGAGGTTCTTGACCTTGTGTTGGGAGATGTTCAACCCCATAGTGTGGACAGCGTCTTGAAAAACTTGGAGGGCAGAGCTGAAATTCTCTGGCTTCTCCACAAGCAAGGCTGTTTCAGCGACATAGTCTTGTTTGGTGAACACTTCTTGACCAACCTTGAATCTGACATGTGGAACAGCAAGTCCTAAAATCCAGTCAATAGCTTGACAGAATAGTGCCTGGACAAGGATGCATCCCTGCCACCCACCTGAGGTTGTGTAGAAATGTATCAAAAGCCATGAACCAACACATATACTCTTGCATCAGTACTGGTGTGAAGATTGCACCCCAGATTCAGTAGAATATCTTGCATGTTAACTCCTTTCAGTGCAAGCCAAAATGCTCAATTGAATGGAAAACTGTTTTGATAGCAATATATGCCATGATTAAATTTTCAGTGCAGCTCAGCCAGAAGCTGAAGAGGAAGTGCAATAAAACCTTTTTGCAGTGGATGATGATCTTTGTAAATGAGTGGCTGCATCCTAACAAGCAGAATGTGAATGAAGACCTTCACAAAAAATGATAGCAACAAGATTGGCCTCTAGTTGCCACACTTGCTGTGAGATCTTTAACCTTTGTACAGGGAAAATATGATACCATCTTGGCATTCTGTGGGTACTCTTCCTGATGCCTGCCCTTTTTAGAACCATTGATGCAGGCCAGTGCTCATTAGGTCCAAGGCACTCTTGAGTAGCCAAGGTGGAATACCATCAGGATCAGCAGCACATCCATTCCATAACTTTTGGATGACCTTTTATACTTCCGCAAGTGATGGAGGATCACTGTCCATCCCTGGGTCTGCCAAGTCATGTAGCTCCGGACAGCCATTAGTAGGTGCATGGTTCAGCACACTTTCATAGTATGTTTTCCATCTGTCAGGACCTCATCAATTGATGAGCAGGGAGAGAATGTTAGAAGGCTGTTTATGACTCCCAGCCATGCACATGATAGTTTTGTAGGCAGGACACAGATTGTTGTGCTTTAGACCATCATCTGCTTCACTGACCACAGAGTTGAGGTAGATATCATGGTCACATTTTGCAAGTTACATATGAGATCCTTCATGGCCTGTGTGCATTTCACAGCTTCAACAGGATCCACAGAAAGATGCTGGACATTGTACTGTTGATGGACGTCTGTTTTGCGCGGAATTGGAAGATGCAATGAGAACTGAGCAGCTACCCGTCTGTGGTCTGAGTTTGCTGGGGCTACTACGCTGCCAAAGACGCATTGAGATTTCACTATGGAGTGATTTCTGATGAGGATGTGGTCATTTTCTTTCATGGCACATCCATTCTTTGAAATCCACATCCAGCAATGGCTATGAAAGACAAAACCTCAGTGGCACAAAATACCAAAAACTGAGTGGTGTTGTCATTTGGGGAACCCAAACCAAAGGGCCCTATCATGGTTTCAAACCAAGTTCAATCATAGCCAGTCACGGCATTGAAATCTCTGAGCACTAGCAATGTGTCATGTGGCAGACATTGCTGCTGGGTGGCAGTAGAATAACCATTACGGTGCACTACAGCATCCTCACAATAAGACAGATCCTCAGCTGGTCTAAATTGTGATAGCTCCATTCAATGTGGTGACTTCAATTTACACCAGCTGCAGATCTACCCCTGGAAGAGAATGTTCACCATAAGCAGTTGTGCACATTACCATGCACTAGAACAATCTGGGACTTTCATTCTACTTCACTCTAAACTGGATTGGGTGAAGTGCTGAGTGCCCTCTGGGAGCTGCTGTTCAGCACCTTCAATGAAGTCAATGGGAGTTAAGGATGCTCAGCACTTCTCTAAGCTGCACCTTATAAATGCAATTTTTCCATATCCAGGTTCATTTTAGGGGTTATGCTGTATTAGCTTACTCTAAAGTTTCCTAGGTAAGTGGAAAAGAACTCAGAATTTGTCATTACCTTATTGCATGGTTTATCCCTCCCATTCCTTAGTGATATGTCATCTCTTATGTCCACTGGTCCAGTTCCTAAGGGGGCTTGTCTATCCATGTAAGCCCAAATACAATGGAAAAATTCTGTTGGTCCCATAAAAGATATTACCTCAGCTAGCATATCTCTCTAATAGGCTGGGTCCAACACCATTACAATAATACTGCATATTTCTGTTGTGTCAGACAGTCATACATATAGGGCTACATGGGATGTTCTGGAGCCTCTGTGGTTTATGCTGCTTTATGGGATTCTTTACATCCATGCATTTCGCGGTTGACTCTCTGGGGACTCGCTCGATGGCACTCTGGAGAGGGGAAGGGTGTGAACAATAGGGGTGGGATGGCAAATGAGTTCATGTGATGCATGACTCCACAAGAGCTAAGACCCACATTGGAAGAGAGTGTTCATTATTCCCCCATGCCTTTTTCAGCTATGCTGTATCTCATTATAGTTTCTTTAGTGCAAAGCCATTTCAGTCCAAGCCATTTGTAACTCCTCTTCCTCTAGAGGAAGAATATAACTTTTTTATAGGAACTCAATGTTATTCAATGGTGTTTACTTCTCAGGGCAAAATAATTGAATATGACAAAGGTAAGCCAAGGAGTGAGAAGCTCTGACAATGCTGTTGCTGTGAAAAGTAAATGAAGAAGCAATTATATCATGCTTATAGTACAGTAAAATAATTTGCTTAATACTCAAAATGTAATAGGAATTTTTATACTAAATCATCATTCACAGTCACTGGAAAAGATTGAGGATGAACAACAAATAAAAGATTTTATGATGCCCTAGGCACACTTACTAATTTCACTTTAATACCGTTATTAAATTTAACCATCTAGTTCACTTTTAATGAGTTGCTGTGAAATAAAAATTATTCAGTCGTTCCCTTTTCAACTTCCCCAGAATTGTCCAGGGCCAAAAAGTTCAGATGTGGGTGCTTAAAGTTAGGCTCCAAGATCCAGATTTAGCCACCCCAATTAGAAAATTCTATAGTTGTTTAAATATGGGTTTAGATGTCTAAATTTAAGCACCTACTTTTGAATTTTTTTTCCCTTGTGAGATGAATAACTATTTAAAAGTAGTATTGCTTCAAATTTGCATGCAATCTCAGATAACTAATAGCCTCCTCCTTAGAAATATTACTGGCAATATTGCCCTAAAGCAAAAGTAATGACAATGACATATGCATATACAAAGAACACAAGAAAGAAAAAGGCGTAAGGGAAAGTTTTGGCCGAAGAATATGTACTGTTTTTTTTTTCCTGATGCATGAATATATTTACAGCTTTTCTATTTATCTTGAATAAACAACTTCACTTAACATAAAAATGCCAGCAAATATTTAACTGAGGTTTTAAAGACAAAAAATTAATCCACAGAGCACAAATGGCAAATATGCCAGCAAAATATGAAGAAAGAGTTTAAATGGGTCTTTCACATACTTTCAGGAATAAGATTACATATTGGAATAATGTTAATAGTGTTAAGGGTTTTTCATGTGGCTGAGTAGATGTACATTTCAGTACTGCCAACCCTAAAAGTTCAAACCCCATATGACAACCCACCCCCCAAAATCATGAGACTGGCATAAGCTACCTGGCTCTTTCTTCTCCCTCCCCCACATTCACCCTCCTATGAGAATGGTGTTGGCTGCTCCCTCTTCCCCCATCTCCATCTTAAAAACTCTTCTGTTTCTTGAGGGTAAGGGGAGAAGCCCTGCCTGGCTCCTGCAGCAGCTCTGATTGGCTCCTCTTTTTGAGAGGCAGGGACATGGGGAAAGTAGCCAATCAAAGGGGAGATTTCTCCCCCCTCATTAGGGGCTTGGAGCTTCTAGCATCATCATGTGACTGGCTCCAGTCCTGGCCAAAATCGTGCGACTCATCAGAAAATTGTGAGAAATGGAACCACCGACACTTCTTTAAAAATGTTATTTTGATGGGCAGATTTTAAAGGGCAACCACTCTAATTAGGAGCAAACTGTTCAGTGAAAGTGAGACCTCCCTCCAACTTCCAGTGAATTCAAGGGGAGCTTCTCATGTACTTCAACGGGAATTAGATCAAGCTCTACATGTTTTGGCATATATTTTACACGACTATGTAATAAAGAGAAGACTTATTGGCAGTAGGGAGTTAGAAAGTGCAGGATTTACATAACTTATGTTAAGTATTATTAGTAGAGTTTGCATTAGGTAGCCCCTAGGAGTCCCAGGCATGGATCGAGACACAGTTGTGCTAGCTGCTGTACAAACACAAAACAAAAAGACAGTCCTTGCCCCAAACAGCTTAAATCCCATGCTAATGGCATATGCAGACATGGAGAGCAAACAACTTTTACCACACTCCATTTTAAATAGTGTAATTAATCACATTTTAAAAATGACTTTAGATTGTGTGGCCGTCCCTGTTTAGCTGTCACTATTGACATATACTTGTTTACATGGCCTGAGAATTTTATGGGTAATGTTGTTTTCCACCCTTTTATGTACAGTCTACAGTCCATTTCATATTGCCAATAGAACACTCTACTCACTGAATTTCAGAGCGGTTACTGCACTTCTTGAAAGGTCAAAGTCAGTCCCCCTTGAATCTTACACATTATAACACCACCTTATGATAATCCAGAAATATATTGCGGGTTATGTTTTATTTACTTGTATTTATGCAGTACAGTTACTATTGTAGTGTCGCTGTGATCTCATTTTTTGTCTCTTTACTAACTTGATAGGAAAGAGGTGCCCAACTATTTGAAATATTAAATAGACCATAGGTAGGCAGATGGCAGATAGAATCACTTGTTGACTCATGGCAGGACCTGCAGCCACTTGTGCACTTGCTTTTCCAGATAATACCTTCATTTGAAACTGGTTGTTTACAGACCAATTGACTGCTGTCTAGCTAGGAACCGATTCAACCCTGTGTATAACTTGAGGATACATATCACTGTGCCACACCATTCAGAAAATTCAAAATACTCAAAGTGAGGTCTGCCAGCACTACCGAATTATGCCTACTTTCTATTTAAAAACCATAAATCCTTCCCAAAATTCCCTCGGTCCCCAAAGGCTTGGTACATCAGCTAGCATTAACCCATCTCATCCATTAATTTCCTCCGTCAACAACATCAACCCTTTTCCTCCAATTGGCAGTGCCAGATTTAGGAGAAAAAAGGATCCATTAAATCCATGGAGCCCCATATATGTTTCTATGTTGACTGCCAAACATATGCAAAAACCTATATAAAAATCCTGCATCGCCACTGCAAAAACACATACAAGATTTATTCTACTTGCTAAGATGGGCTTGTGCCCTTCTTAGAGCATAGAACCACTAGGCTCCTATGTTCTGGGTAATCCTGACCCAACTCATGTTACTGGAGTGTGGTGGGTCACTTGCCCCACCCTATTCTGGAAAGGGTTAATAAAGCCCTAGGGAGGTTGCAATAGGAACAGCCAATCAGGACCAAGGAGGCCCTGTATAGGCAACTAGCAGACAGCAGACGGCAGTCAATCCCAGGAGCTCAGGGTGGGAAGGTTGGTGGTCCTGCAGACTGTGGAAAGTCAGCACCGTGGACAGAGCAGTGGCTAGCTCTGGAGAAGGAGCAGCTGAGAGGCCTGAGGGAAGGGCTGGACAATGGACTGCAGCTGCCACTGAAGGAAGTGGCTAGACTGGGACTGCAGAATCCCCTGGAAGAGGGGGAGAGTACAAATTGTGGCATGGCTGGAGGGTTGTACCATGAAGCATATGCTGTGGGCTTGGGAGAGACATGGGTCCTAAGATGGAGATATAACGACAGGTGAGACACAATCGCGTGGGATGCTGGGACCTGCACAGCTGATTCCTCAGATGAACCAGCAGGAGGCACGAGAGTGGTGGGTGGAACGCCATTACATGAAGCCAGGAAATAATTTCATACTTTCTGCATCACATAGCTATTACATAGTATCTGGAGAAAACTACGGCCAATGTTTAAAAAAAGGGGTGTTAAGCAGCTAAGAAGCTACTGAGTATTCAGCAGTTTTTAAAATCAGGCTATGTATTTAGGTAACTAGATATAGACTGAGAATCCTAACTGCAGGCACCCCGTTTTGAAAATCTTGGCTTAAATCTTTGGCAATAATAGACTGGATGGCATACATCCTAGCAGGGAATGGGAGGAAGTGGCTGTGCTGCTTCCATATTTTCCTGGAAGCAAATGACATTGCATAGACACCACAGTGAGGAGTCCCCCTACACTGTAACATGTGGCAGGTGCGGAAGCATTAGACAGCTGCAGTACATACCCATAGGAGCTGCAGGAACAGGGGTCTGAAGTAAACAGGACTCAAGTACTAACCATTTCTAAATTTTTTTAAAAATTGACAAGCTCAAATGAGGAACGCAAAATGACCCAACCTTAAAAGAGCTTGAAAAAGTAATTCTAGATGGATGGCCATCAGAAAAAGCTCAGGTACTTCCAAACATAAAGATGGGTCTATACAGATAGGATTTCTGCATATGATGGGTGTGACAGGATGGCTGGTCCAGTGTATTTGTGACTAGCCAACTTCTCCCTAATTGGGTTTTAAGATGGGAGAGCTTGACAACAGAGTGGGTCAGTCAGGAGATTGACAGGTGAGAGCCAGAGATCAGGTGGCTGGGAGAGGTCTTGAGGGGATGTGATGTTGCCCTCTGCAATCTGGACTAGTGTATTGCTGTGTCACTTCAATCCCTCACTCTTGGAGCCCGTCTCACTCTGCCCTGCTGTGTGAACTCCCACTCCCATTTATATGGCCCAGATGCCCTCTCTTAAAACCCAGTTAGAGAGAAGTTGACTAGTTTTCCCACAGCCTCCTGCAAGCAAGCTGATCTCAATTCAGTGAACGAGTGCTTCTGACCAGCCACTCATGGGATTGTACAATAGAACGACCCCAGCAACCACCCTCAGTCCCAGATGCAACCCTAGAAACTTCCGTCTTGCAAAGTTCAGTGCTGCCCATTGCAAACTCATAATGGGTTCATCAATTTATCAAATAAATTGATATGTACCAGCTTTGTCACTCTAAATTAAGTCTCTACATGCACTCAAACCACATGCACTGCATCAGATAAAACAAAGAAAGAAATTTATTAAGTACAGAAAGATTTTAAGTGATTATAAGTCAGAGGAAAGCAGCGCAGATTTGTTCAAAAGTAAATAAAAGGCAAATCACATTCTAAACTAAGCTTAATACTTTCGGCAACCTTACAGTCTTAGATGATTGTCATCATAGGCTGGTTGATCTGCCTCCAACCAGGCTCTCCCCCTGTGATCAATGCTTCAGTTGCTTGATGTTGTTTGTAGATGGGAGTGGAAGAAAAAGAGAGTGTTCACAGCCAAAATGTCCCCCCTTTTCAACATGTCCCTTCGCCCCCTCTGGGGCCTTGTCCCCCTCAATTTCAAGGTCAGGTGATGAACAGTATCTGTGCATAGTTTTCTCCATGTCCTGAGACACAGTGGTTCTTTGTGGATTTGGTTGCTGACGTCTGGGCTGGTCCTTTGTTCTTGGACGCTGAGCTGGGTTGCTCTGTACAAGTCTTAGTGAATTGCTTCTCAGCTCTGTAGAGTTTTGCCTAGATCTGTCTCAAGCCATGAGACATATATTTGGGAAGATTACATAGCGAAGCCTCATAATCACACACATGACCTTGCAACAAACATATCACTATAACAATAATGTTCAGTATGCCATGAGCATTCCAAAAACATCTTACATGACGTATCTTGCATTAAACAGTACACAATTACACTATAAGGGTGAACATGAATGCTACACAATCACACCATAAGGGTGCAGTTGGGGGTACAGTGTGTCACAGGGGAAAGCTGCAATGACAAGAAAGCTCTGAGGCCCTCCCTGGGAATAGGGAGCAATTTTCAGGAAGCCGGTGGACCTTCCTGAGCTAGAGAGCCAGTGCTGGGAGGCTGGAAAAGGGCTGAGTTGTTGGAATATGTTTGTGTAGAAGTCATGAAACTGGTCACTTTAAGGCTTGGATAGTGGTGCCCTGGAAAAAGGGCAGACAGGAACTGGGAACCAAGTGCTCATGGATTCCTGAATGGGTGCCATGAAAGAGATGTCACTGGAAAGGGGAATGGTAAATCTCTGTATCTTGAAATGTTTTTACTGTGGAATATAAACTCAGGTTTTATCAAGAGGGGTCAGTAGATTACTGCATCTATACAGGAACAAATCATAGCCAGAGGTGGGCCTTTGCATTGGACAGAGAGTGCTCTTTTTATGGCTGGACTAAGGAGAAACTGAGGCAGACACACCTGTTGTGCTACAGGATGGCTCTCAAAGTGGGGGCTGCTCTATGACAATTGGATTCTGTACCCAAAAAAAAAAAATCTATCATGTCATAATACCACACCGCCTGATGTCAGAAAGGCTAAATGTATTTGACAGTGCTCCTGTGCATATTGAGAAGTATAAAAACTGAGTCCAAAATGTACTATTTTGGCCAGGTCTGAATGTTACTATTGAAGATAATTCTTGTGTATGTGAAATCTGTAATAAACACAGGAAACGGAATGCAAAAGAAACAATGAGACCATATAAAATTCCTGTGCACTCTAGGTGCAAGTTTGACACAAATCTGTCTGACATTAACAGAAAAGATTATGACATATTTGTGAACTAGCGCTCAGTTTTGTTGCGTTTAAACTGAGCTGCTATTCAACAACTCAAGTAGTGATCATAACAACTCACTGTAAGTCGAAGGTCGTTCACCAGTCGATTCCAAATGAATTTCATTAACAGATAATGACCCACAATTCATGAATGGCTCATTTTGGGAAGTCTGATAGTTGAAGTGCACCACCTCAAACTCTGACTTTGCAGAGTCAGGTTGGTTAACAGAAAAATCAGTGCAAAAAAACCAACCAACCAAAAAACAAAACAAACCAAAACAAACCAAAACAAGCAGCACGAAAAGAAAAAATAGTTTTCTAGAATTCAGTATTTAGCACTATTGGAATATTACAATTCAACTCAAAATGCTTTATTAGGATCACCACCTCAGAGAGCAATAGGCTGAGGAAAAAATATTAGTGCCTAGAAATAAGAAGATTCTTTAGCCTAGGACGAGTAACCCTGAAGTATTTACAAAATAACTATATCCCAGGAAATTCAGTCATAAAAAATACTGTGAAAAGCTTGCCCCCATTGCAAATGAGGTTAAATTTCAGATAAGAAGTGGCTAGCAATAGCTAGACCATCTGCACCAAGATCATAGTTTGTAAACATTACTGAGGGCAAGCGCTACAGGAGGAACAGAAAACTTCTAAAAAATCCCAGGCTTTCTGCCTCTTGAGGACATAAGAATGTTACTGATAGTGCTCAGACATTGACAGAAGTCATACATGCCCACCCAGTCCATGACAAGAAAAGACAGCAAGAGAAGCAAAAAATGACAGAACAACCTCAGTGAATGAACAGGCCAGGGCAGAAAGATAGTGTTGAAACTCAGAAGTGAATACGTGATAGAAAGGCAAACTGAGGCTCAGGTGGCATTTGATTTTCAAAAGGAAGAAAGTGGAGGGGAAAAAAGAGGAGCCATAATAGTAGCCATTTGGAGTCAGAAGTGCTCATGACTTCTGACGTGACAGAGATCGTTGTCCTGTCATGTGATTGGGGCCAGGAAATAAAGATAAGTCTCTCAAAGGCCAGATTTGTTATATCTTCCGGGCACTCTGCAAAGCTTATCATCTTTGCCTCTTTGTTAAGGCCACTGAGGAGGGTGAGGGCTGAGATCGATACATATAAGGGCAGTAATCTTGTTTATGATGTGATTGCCAATTTATGGGATAGGTCCGCAGAGTATTAGATGGGTGCCTATAGTTCTGCTAAAAAATGTGAATCAATAAATAAATATCAGTACGCTGGTGTGTCACACCTTTATTACACCCACTCTCCAAAATCACACCAACAAACAGGCCTCAAATCTCCTTCTATCCCTTGATATGTGAAATCAAACGTATGTATTTTTCATTGTGAATTTTGCCATTAATATTTCTATAAGTCATAACATTTAAACTTACTGGTCAAAGTCATCCTAGCATTACTGAGATTAATGGAGCTAGACCCAGGATGAGCCATGTATTAGACCCCAAAATTTTGTTTCCCTTGAGTTTGCTCTTCCTTTTCCTTTCCTTTTCCCCTTCCTTCTGCTGTGTATCTTGGACTATTGTTCCTGTCTTTTTCAGTGTGTATTTCTCTTCAGTCAATAATCTTTTCAAGATTCAATAACAACACTTAGCGCTCAAATAATGCTTTTTATCTTCAGCCTCAAAGTACAGTGCAAACGTTAACTAATCCTCACATCTCCCATACATACAGGGAGGCAGATATTATTTAGACAAATTTGTTTTCTCCTTAAGACCATTCTTCCTTCATGTTGCCTTTCTCTCCAAATGCTTTTTTTTCTTTTATGATACTGTCCAGCCACCAGCGCAACTGCCAAGTTTCTTGTATCCCACTATCTTTCCTTTCAATATTTTCTTCTTTCATATTGGATATCACTTCCATTTTCTTCTTTTTTTTATCACACTCCTTCCTTTGCCATTACATCTCACTCCCCTTGCATCATCTCCCTTTCCTTTTTTTTGCCTTCCTTTTCCATGCCACCCTAAATCTTTCCTTGTCAAATCACATCCCTCTCCGTTCGTGTCTCTACCATCATCCCATATTCCTTCTCTCACCTACTCATTCCATCTGTTTCTCTCTCCCCTACTATTTTTCCTCTCTTTTCATCATGCAGCCTCCTTTGTTCACCCTATGACCCTGGAATGCTAGGTCCTGATAGGTATTACATTGAGAGGAAGGGTGATCAGGTGGTTAGGGTTCAATTCCCTGCTCTATCACAGACTTCATGTGTCACCTTGGGCACTTTATCCTCTGTACATTGTGTCCCTACCTTCACAGGAGTATTGTTAGGATACATAAACTAGGTGTTCCAATACAATGGTAATATGGTGTGTGGGGGGGTCATGTAAGTCCGTTAGATAGACACGATTTTTCTCTTGGGGATACTATTCTTGATTTGATGGGCAATTGTTGTTCTTTCAACCCCTCCACCCAATCAGTGGTTGATGCAGGTGTTTTCATCCCTTCTTGGATGAAGGGCTGTGCGTAGGTAACAAGGAGCTACTTGCCTCCCAATTCTTCCTGGTTTCCCATGCAGAGAATAGCTTGTGACCCACATGATGCTGCATACAAGCCTTCTAAACCTGTACCTCAGTAATGGGTATGTAATGATTAAGGATATGATTTGGTTACAGAGCTCACAAATTCCGTGACTTTCTGGGACCTCCGGGACAGGGCTGGAGCAGCTGTCAGCCACCGGCTGCTGCCAAACAGCTGATCAACCAGCCAGGTCTGGGTCCTCCAAACAGCTGATCAACCAGCCACTCCGCGGCCACAGAGCCACTGACCGACAGCCAACCCCGGGGCCACCAAGAAGCTGACTGAAGGCCAGCCGTGGATGCTGAACAGCTGATTGATGGCCAGCCTGCTGGAGCAATGGGCTGGAGCAGCTGGAAGCCCCAGCAGCTCTGTTTTTCCTCCTCCCACAGGGTACTTTTAGTAAAAGTCAGGGACAAGTTGCAGCTTCTGTGAATTTTTGTTTATTGCCCATGACCTATCCCTGATTTTTACTAAAAATACCTGGGACAGAATCTTAAATTTAGTCATGATTCCTTAGGTTGGGGCAAGCCATCCTGTCTTTTTATCTTCTACTGTGCTCTTGAGCTCCCATTCCTGCCCAGAAAATTCAATAGCCAATCAGCTTTACTAATTGGAAGGTCTCAGCACCCTTGACACTTCCTAGAGCCTACTACCTTTTCTCCCTCTTGGACTCCGCAGCTGTCTTCTCTCAGTGTGGATTTTTGGAGGCTCAGTACAATTTGAATTATTTGACCTCTGTCCTACAGGCCTAGCATAGCTTCAGTTGCTTGCTTCACTATTCTGACCCCTGTAGCATGACAACTTCCAGTTGGCAGAGATAAATAGGACTACTGAATAACCTTATAGATGTCTCAGTTTCTGCATACCCCCACGGCACATAATAAGACAAAATACAAATACTGTATGCTTGCAGTTGCACATAGATAACGGTGATGGGAACAAGTTATCCTTGAACGTCTGGAGGTACACTGTTTTATTGCCACGGGGCATACTTTTACTCTGCCCCTCCTATCACCAGATGTTGTTTTGATGACTCCAATTATCATGGTCAGAATTGAATGTAGTTAATTAAGGGTGGAAACCCAATGTAGGTAATTAGCATATATGATAATGAGAAAGATAATTAGGTGAAGGCTGTTTATAGATGGGTATAAGAAGTCACCACTTAGACAAAGGGGGGTGCTCTATCAACACCTGATCTACAGGAGGTGCTGCTGGTTGGACCAGAGGATCCACTGACTCCCTGGCGGGGCCCCTGAAGAAAGCCGTTCCTGTATACAGCCTTCTGAGTAACTGCTTAGCTCTGCAGGCTTAGTGAGAATGATATATTGTAGTTAATTTTAGGCTTTGTATTTAACTAGTATATTTATAGAAAACCTTGCACATTAAACCTTATTGATCTGCAAATTGGATGTACCGTGTCTCACTGGTATCCACACTGATCACAAAGTGTCCAGAATCAACATGGTTAAGCAGTGACAGTGGCACAGGAGTTTTCTGTTCTGCACAGCACAATGCTGATCCTGTGTTCATAAGTAATCGATAACTGATGCGACTATATAGGTCTTACATACTTTTTGTACGTAAGAATGTACATGGCCCTCTGCTGGGCCAGATCCTCACCTGTACACAAAGGGGTTTGGTGGGGTCTGACACACAAAGGTACCTTTGTGCTGTCCTGATCTTCGGGCTGCTTTGTGCTGGTCTGCTCCCCTGGCACAGGCTATTGTAATCTGCTCCAGTTTCCACCAGCCCTGAGGAGCTATTACGACATACACAGGTTATCCTAGCCACGCCTCCTAGGCCAGCAGCCCTACCCCATCCAGCGTTTCATAAATTGTAAGATCAGACGGATTGTTGTGATCGTCTAGTCTGACTTCCTGCATGCCAGGCCATAGAATTTCACCCACTCATGCTCACATCAGGATGAAAACTGCCTGAGCTATAGCATGGTTTTAGAAAGACATCCTATCTTCATTTAGAGACTGCAAGTTACTGTGAATCCACCACATCCTTAGGTAAGTTGTTTCAATGGCTAAATACCATCCCTAAACAAATTACATCTTATTTCTAGTCTGAATTTGTCTAGCTTCAGCTTTCAGCCATTGGACCTTGTTATGCCTTTGTCTGCTAGATTAAACAGCCCTTGACTCTTATAAAAGTTCTTCTTTTGAGGACACTTATAGCTCATGATCAAATTGCCTCTTAGCCTTCTCTTCGACAAACTAAATAGATTGAGCTTCTTCAATTTCTCAGTGCAAGGAAAATTTTCCATACCTCAAGTCTGTCTTGTAGTTCTTCTGTGAATTCTTACCAATGTTGAGGTGTGGATACTGGAACGGGACACACTATTCCAATAATGATCTCATTAAAGGCGTATTCAGAGGCAATACCTCTACCCTGCTCCTACTGATACTCCTCTACTTACCCAACCAAGGATCACATTTACCCTGTTAGTCATAGCATTGTACTGGGAACTCATGGTCAGTGGGTTATCTTCCATGATCCCCCAGGCTCAGATCTTCAAACGTATTTAGACATCTCATTGCCACTGAGTTATATGCCAAAATACTTTTGAGGATCTGGGCCTAAGTCCTTTTCAGAGTTACTGCTTTCCAAAATACAGTACTTCATTCTCGAAGCGTGACCTACGTTATTGGCTCCTAGATGTATAACTTTGCATTTGGCTGTATTGTTATTATTTATTATAATATGTATTACCGTAGCTTCCAGGAGCCCTAGTCATGGACCCCATTGTGGTAGGCGTTGTACAAGTGGATGAGGGAGGCTGACATCATGGGCCAATCAAAGGGTGGAGTTGATCTCTTGAGACTGAATGAGGAGTGATAGGTAGGGCCCTGACAGTGAAGACAAGTAGTTTATATTTGATGTAATAGAGGTGATGGAACAATGGAAAGAGAGGATGACCTTGGCCAGAGCAATGGGCTAGAAAAATGATCTTGCCACAAAAGGTCCTCACTTGGGAGTCCTGGGTTCAGTTCTCTGCTCTGCCGCAGACTTCCTCTGTAACTTTGGGCAAATCACTTAATCCTTCTGTACCTCAGGTCCCTCATCTCAAAGGCGTATGAGTGGAGCAGGATTGCTTTTGTCACAGCCAGAAAGAAGGATGTTGCAGTAGTTGAGATGTGAGTTAATGAGAGCCTCAATGAGATATTTTGCTTTCTGAATGAATAGGGGAGGCTATATCATAGAGATGTTGTGTAGAAAGAATTGGTAAAATTTCGATACAGCTTAGATGTGACGATCTTGAAAGAGATCCGAGATGATGCACAGGTTACAGAGCTGAGTGACAGGCAGGATGATGGTGTCTTCCATGGTGATCAAGAAGGAGGTAATGGGGAGGGCTCAGAGGGAAGATTTAGAGCTCTGTTTTAGCCATGTTGAGCTTCAATTGATGACTAGACATCCACGAGGTGATATCAGAGTGACAGGCTGAGGTTGTAGTTTAGACAAAAAGAAAACAGGTATAGAATAGAGAGGCAGATTTGTGAGTCATCAGCACAGAGATGGTAGTTGAATTGCGTTTGCGGATGAGATTACACAGAGATCATATGTAGAGGGAGAAGAAAAGGGGACCAAGGATAGAACCCTCTAGAATTGTCACAAAAAGTTGGAGGGCAAATAAGGAGTATTCTCCAAAGGATACATTGAATCTGAGATTAGAGCAGTAGGAGAAAAATGAGGAGAGACCAGAGCCATGGAAAACAAAGGAGGATAAGATTATAAGAAGAAGAGCTTTGTCAATGGTGTTGAAGTTGGCTGACAGGTCAAGAAGGGATGAGGATGGAGTACTGGTTCTGAGCTTTGGCTAGGAAGAGGTGCAATGCATGGTTTTCAAATAAACTCATCTTATCATGTGATCCCAATTGCTGTCCTGTGTAAAACTGACCTTTTATCATTATTTACTATTTCACCAATTTGTGTCATCTGCAAACTGTAGCAGCAATGATTTTATATTTTCTTTTAGATCATTGATAAAGATATTAAATAACACTGGGAATAACTGAATAGCACAGAGTGGGATACAACTAGAAACGACCTCATAGGATGATAATTCTTCATTTACAGTCACTTTTGGAGATCTATCAATTAGCCAGTTTTTAATCTTCCAATGCAGGAGAGCTCCTCCAGGGCATGGATCCACCAGGTTTAGCACTGTTTTGCACGGCTAATTAGCAAGAGTGCTGGCCAGGATCAGGACCAGGACCAGGACCAGGACCAGGACCAGGACCAAGGCTACCATAATTCAATGGTTGACATGTATTTCAACACATTATGCTCTGTGGCTGTTTATTTCATGTGACTTGGCATGTTGCTGTAATTTTTAGTGACATCCCTTTTTCATTTTTAATACGGTGTAGTCTAAATATCTCATAGATGAGTTTTAGTAAGGGCATCAGTGTTCACTTGCAAAAAATGTATAAGAACAGAGTTATGATGTCATCCGCAAAATTATGAAACAACACTCAGTTATTCTCTCTATTATAGATGTATGTGAGGGAGAAGAAAGGGAAGGTTTAAAAATGATTTTATGACATAGTGTATACAGTTCAGTGATCAGGAATTAAAATCCAAACCTCTGCAGACTTGAAAGCCATAAAAAAAGCACACAAATCATTTGTTATAGGAGATGGAAATATTTTCCCATCATGCAAATTTAGCATCACCATCCAACAGTCAGACAGTGCATTCAAGTATGATTATGGAAAATTAGTTCAAAGTATCACTGATTATTTGTCTGTTAACAACAAAAACACATTTGAATGAAGCACGTTTATGTATGTCTCCTTGACAGAATACAAAGTATGTGAGGGGAAGGATAAGTAGCTAAAATGCAGGACTGGTGGGTTTTTATTACTGGCTCTGTCACAATCTGCCTGTGTGACCTTGACATCTTAGTGCTTCCATTTCCGTATCTGTAAAATGAGGGTAATTAATAGTGCCCAACTCACAGAGGTGCTGTATTAATGTTTGTTAAGTTATGAAAACTGTGGCAGGAATGGGCACTGTTTGAGTTTGTGGAAAGACTAGTTGCGTGACCAGGTTGCAGGACTGGATGACAAATTAGTAAGGGTTGGACTGTGGCTTTGACACAGCCTCATGCGTGGGGCAACAGGTAGTTTCACTGGCCCAAGAGCAGATCAGGAAACAGATTGTGACTCTCAGAGTCACAATCTGCCTCACAGTTTTCTTCCTGCTTCGGGGAGAACATATCCTCTACCAGCCCTATATCATGCACAAAGTACAGGGGCTACGGTGAGGTCTAGTGCAGTGTTTCTTGACCTTTTTGATATCAGGGACTGGCTTGCTGCTTTCCTAAACTGTCAGAGAGATCTCAGGGGCCGGCTTCAGTCCACAGAGCAGTCGCTGAGAAACAGCGGTCTAGTGAACAGTATAACAGATTGGGACACCAGGGACCTAGGATCTATTTCTGTCTCTGCTACTGGCCTGCTGGGTGGTTGTAGGTAAGTCATTTTAGCTCCTGGTGCCTTTGTTTTCCCTTCTGTAAAACTGGGATAATGATACTGATCTCCTGTGTAAAGTGCTTTGAGATCGACTGATGAAAAGCGGTACATAGGAGCTAGGTATTATTATTATTATTATGCCTCTTGGCATGTCAGTAAAGCTGTGCTGGCCAGCACATTGGAGAACTGGAGCCTAGTCTTCACCCATTCCTCACCTGTGCAGGAGAGACATTTGAAGATCTGTGAAGGTTGCTTCCTGCTTGTGATATTGCCAGCCAACCCAAGGCAGTAAGGAAGCACCTTCCAGCTCCTCACTCCCCTGTGACAGAGCAACGAGAATGAGCACCACTCTGGCTCTGCATTACACAATTCTTCTGCTGACATTTAGGAACAGAAGCCCCAAAGTCTAAATAATTTAAAACTAGGCTGGACAAATTACTGCAGGAAGAATAGCTACACTGACAAACCTGGAGGACGGACAAGATATGACCTAATATATTTTCCATGTCGAAATTCCAGAGTTTGCAATTTGGTCATTTTTGCATTGATTGGATTTTGAGAAACATGTACAACATGCAACGCTCCAGTCCTAAAAAAAGAAGTGCTGGAACACACTTCTATTCTAAAAGAAGAGGTGCTGGGATGTACTTCTGGTAATTGACAATACTGGAAGTACTGCAATGCCATTGCAGTTCCCCAGCAAAGTGCCGGAATGGCATTTTGGAATGTTCCAGCATGACTTGAGCTCTGATAATATGGATCATTACTGAATCAAGCTAATGCCCTGAGCGAGATCTTTTTGACTACACAGTGATTGGCTAGGAGATTATCCTAAAGTCGGTACTCAAGGCAGAGAAGAAAAAAATGTGTGCCCACCGTTACAAAGAAAGAAGTTAATCAATGTTCACATCTGGGGCATGTTGTACTCTAATGGGAAGATTTTCCAAGGCACAAATGACAGTTAACTGCCTAACTCCGAAAGAGTTTTACTGGGAGTTCAAAGGGTGCTGAATCACCATTTGTGCCTTGGAAAATCTCTCTCTCCAATCCACAGGTACTGCCTCAATGAACATTGTGCATACAGCTCAAGAATGCCTAGCTTTTATATTTCATTTTTCCAAATCAGGGCACAAATAGTCCATATGTATTGACATCTTTATGTAACTCAAAAGCAAGCATGCAGGTTGACATGCACAAGAAGAAATATCTAACTGGATAGTTATATTTATATTTAATATGCCTTTACTGCATAAACATATTAATGAATAAATATATTAACTGCATTCCATTGTTCTCTCCATTAGATACCCCATAAGATAAAAGGCACAGATAACATATCCCATCCTTTTTAAAATCCCACAGAAGCAGAAACAAACTGACTGGGTTTAAATGTATACATCACTCCTGTATTTTACAGCAGAGTATTTTGTGGGTTTGAATTAAATGGAATGTCTCCCATGGACCTCTTTGGGCTTTATGTGAGGCCCTGTATTATCCAGTCAAAAGGGTGCTTATTAACATAAGCTGTAGCATAAAACAGGAAGTAGGAGGAGGAAATTGTTTCCTTAAGAAATGGGTGTCTTCCTTTAGGCACCGATC
Organism: Emydura macquarii macquarii; assembly: GCF_026122565.2. NCBI lineage: Eukaryota > Metazoa > Chordata > Testudines > Chelidae > Emydura > Emydura macquarii. The sequence continues at coordinate 2,266,386 of NW_027132962.1, forward strand.
CTGCAAATGCTTATCCACACGACTAGCTAATAAATGCATTCAGGAACTGACTCTCAACATGCTAATTAAATAAGGCTGACCAAAGCAACTTGTGCTGTATGCTCAAAATAGATTGTTCTGATGTCTCCACAGACTTAGCTGGGAAACTTTGCAGTATCTATCAGGTCTCAAAATTGTTCTTTAAGTCTTTCACTTTAAATAACATTTTCTTGATTTATTTAATTCCAAAATAATTTTAGTTTTGCTTATGAATTCCCTACCCTCCATAAAGGTCCCAACAATCAGCCAAAGAATGGGGAAAAACTTTAAACTACCTTTAAATACAGTTGCATCAACCATGATCTCACTTATCTATGGATTACATGGCTTCAGGGGGTTAGATAAAAGATATATATAAAATTTATTCACTGAGAACTGCTATCCTCATGGAGGGACCCACTCAGAAGGTGAACTATAAATAAAAAGCAATCCGTTGGTCTAAAAATCCAGAAATGTTTTTACTGGGAGATGGTTGAATAAAACATGATGCTTCTTCAGCAGGTAACAGCCTTTTACTACTCCCTGATGGATGTGCTTGAAAGCAAACTCTCATCCTTTGCTTACTGTCAAAGGTGACCCCTTGACAGTCTGAATGCTTGACGCTGAAAGTCATGTCCGTCTGTATGTGTGTGCATTTTATATGATATATAAACACAGAGATGGAGTCAAACAAGTGAGGATGCACATTCCGATTCAAATCCAAACTTTCCCAGAGTCGGAAGAGGGAGGGGCTGTTCAGATGCCCTATTCTGGTTCAGTCCAATCTCTAATGTGTCTGTTTACATAAGCAAACCTACATTAAAAGCTGGGGAAGCGGACTGCAGGGAAGGAAATCTCTTGTGAAAATTCCCCCAGCATGTCATATTCTCCAGTGTTATTCCCTAGTGGAAAAAAGCTGCAGGGCCCATCTCTAAATTGGACAGGATCCACAGGAAGTTAGGGCTTCCTCAAAGGAGGCCCGGTACTTCCACTTAAATTCTGGTCCCTGGTACTTCTCTGCCCAGGAAAGTGGCTCCCATTGGCCAAAGCTGTCCTTGGTTACATTCTCCCACCTACCAAATATTCCCAAATTACATTAATCAGCATGCAGGATGAGTGATAGTCAGTCCTCGGCTACTGACAGCTGAGGATCCAATATTTCATGAACTAGGAGTGAGAGCATACTCTCACTGAGGACTGAGGAATCTTTCCCCACTTTCCCAGTGGGATTGGAGCATTTGCGTCTAGCTCAGCTGCGTTGTGCAGTATCCAGTATTGCGCTTCATTACCTTATATGTACAATACATTTTTGGAAGTCCCTAATGTTCGTGCGCTATACTTTTTCTCTCCCTCTGAAGTCTGTATGTTGGACCAATACAAAACCAAGCACCAATAAAGCATCCTAAATCATTTTTTAAGAAAGTAGTCTTCTGTAAAATATTTTCCAGAAGAAGACTACTACATGATGGCATGAGGTGATAGAAAGGTCTTATCAGCGCTCGTTTGGAATTACCTGCATAACTCCAGCTAGGCAAAAAACTGTACTGCAGGCAACATTGTCTTGTATTTATCGTTGTTCTTCCCACCATTATGCTTCTGGAGAGTTACTGACTTCCACCGGCAAGAAGGCATTCTGGGGGAGTTATTGCTGCTTTAAGTGGCACTAACTCCCCCATCAGAAATCTGATCTGAAATCCATGAAATCATCAAGGGAGCATGCTGTGGAAAGTAGCTATGCCTGCTCCCCACTACAATCGCTCCTGTTTCAGGTCATTTAGATCCATGGAAACCCAACTCAATAGCACGCTGATGGATTATCTTCCAAGGGGTCCCACGTAGGAGAAAATATGGTAGGGGGACACAGGTTCTAGCTATTTAGCCCTCCCTCTTTACTTCTGGAAGAGGAGGGGAGAACTTAATCTTTTATTATTAATACATCTGCTCCATTCTATTTAACCACACACAAAGGATATGACAAGTTACTTTGCTTGACTTCCTTTTGCCCTCCAGCATGAATAGATAAAATGGGCCAGCCTGGAAGGACTTCCCAAAAGAGGCTCTGGATGGATTATGTGAACCTGAGTGAGTGCATGGCTAATGGTAGCAGTAAATAGCCTCTTCCTTCCAACAGACATCTCCTGGTGAATGACAACACCTATGGTTCAGTGAAGGGGGAGGGTGGGGCTCACATCCTACCGGGCTGAGTGCTCTAAAAGTAGCAGATAGGTAGAGATCATTCTCATGTGCAGTAACTAATCCAGCGAGGCTCTACTGTAGAGTTCTCTGGGTCATACTCCTCAGTAAGACACCATGAAAAACATTGATCCCTGTATTTCACAAGCAAGTCTGGGGGTGGAAGGGTTGTGGCTATTTTTTGGATGATCTGACTCAGGAATGCACTCATTCTATGAACAGAGAAACCAAAGAAGTGTGAATGTTGGTTCCAGCAGTCACTGTTCCCCCGACTTACATTTTTATCCCCTTAAACCGCATTAGCACTTTCTTCCTCCACAATCTTTGCTGCTCATGTTTTTCCATGAGATTAAAAAATAAGAAAGAGGGGACCGGTGCTGCTCCCTCTACCACTATCCTGAGGAATATTGTTCACTTTCCTTCAGCTGCCAGCTCAGATTCTCACTAAAAATACAAGAGCCGCTGAACTTTGTTTCACCACATCAAAGCAAAAGGGAGTCAGCTAGCTGCAGTATGTATTAGGGCATTGACATTGACAGCAGCTATTCACATTAAAACACATTTTCAAGTTTATGCTTTGAAATGTTTTGCTGACTGGCCATAGCTCTCAATCTGCCATTGCCTTAGTGTGACCCAAGGTCCCCAAAAGAGGGAAACAGCAACAACACAAGTAAAGGAGGTAGCCAGAAATACTGGGAGTTTATTTTTTAAACAAAGTTTTCCCTAAACCTCATAGTTCAATATTTCTGGAGAATAAACAGTGCCGCTAACAGTGGAATATCAGTTGAGCTGTGCAAATGGAAGGAACTTTGAGCCTGAAATGAGGAACTATTTACAGGTTAGTTACAATACTTTCTGCATGTACTACATTTATGATATTATTATTATTTAATAATGTATTATTTTATTGTGGTTGCGCCCAGGAACCCTAATCGTGGAGCAAGACACTAATGTGGTTGGTGCTGTGCAAACACAGAACAAAAAGGAGGTTCCTGCCCCAAAGAGATTACAAACTAAGTAAACTAAGACATTGATTTCACCTGCAGTCATGCAGTTTTTTCATGCACTGTATGATGCTGGGTCTAGGGGAAAATATTTAATGCATTTTTAGCTGTCTTTTAAGGCATTTTAGTAGCTGGAATTGTAAAGGAAAGGCAGCACCATATGATAAGCCAACTCAGTGCAAAACACCAGCAAGAGGAAAGAAGAATTTTCCAGTGGTTAGGGTACTAACCTGGGATTTAGGAAAGCCCTCTTTAATTCACTTTTCTGCCACAGACCTCCTATGTGACCCTGGGCAAATCACCTAGGGTAAGTTTCACAAAGGTACTTAGGCAGCTAACTCCTATTCAGATCAATGGGAGTTAGATACCTAAATACCTTTGTGAATCTCAGGCTTAGTCTACACTGACCTGGAGATTCGGCGGCAGCCGACAGGAGTTATGCAAGATACGCAGAGTAGCTTGCATAACCCTCATCGACTGCTGTGCTTCCCTTCTGCACGGTGTCTTCACTGCAATGCAGTTCCCGTTGATGCAGCGCTACGCCACTCGAGGAGGTGGTTTTAGTATGTCGACTTCCTGATCAATTGAGCGGGTCTACACTGACCGCTCAGTTGATCCAGATAAGTCAATCTGATGACGGCGACTTTGCCACCGTCAGTGTAGACATACCCCCAGCATAGTTTCTCTGGGCTTCCATTCCCCATCTACTTCCCTATCTAACAAGCGTGTTGTGAGGATAAGTATATCAAAGGCTGTGAGCTGCTCAGATGCTACAGTAATGGGGCCACTTAAGTACCTAAAATAAATAGCTAGATAGAGGTACTCTGCATACTACCAGTAGCCTGTGAACAACAGTTTAAACATCTTTGCTACACATGATTCATGGCAACACAATAGCACTTCTGCAGGAAGCAGGGCCCAGAAGGAGATTTTTAGGAATCTCTTCTGTTGATTAAGATGTGGCACTAAATGTGAATAATGGGTGGCTCGTTAGCACGAGACAGGTGGAAATAATTTAGTTCAGAAAATCAAAGATAAAAAGCAAGGAATTAAGTCAATAATGTCATTAGGCCACATAGTTAACAAAGAGAAAATATTAAATCGCTCTAAGATCTGCTTGCCTTGGTTTTTCTAGGTTGGGAAAGCTATTGAGAATAGGGCAGTAGTGTTGGGAAATGCTGTTTGGAGTCAGAGGAGATATGGTTTGGTTAATATGGCTGGGGGCCCTAATAATGTATTGAAATTGCTTTTATAAAATGATGTAATGCAGTCTAGGATGGCTGCAGTATACAAATTGACATAGCTAGATCAATAACAAAGAGGAGCTTCATTTCCTCCCCTTTCATTTTCAGAACCCTTTTTCCACCTGCCCCACTCTTTGTCTCATTATTCACTTTCTTAGCACAACTGGGACAGTCTGAAATTTGCAAACTGTTTCTAGATTTTCTGCCTGGGTCTCTGCCCTCTCCATTGTCCCTCATTTCAAAAGTTATCTCTATTCCACAGAAGCTGACAGTGCAGAGAGCTTCTATCCGCGCTAGTAAATCTTTCAAAGAGGAATATACGTCAAAGGTGCATATGTGTGTATGTGTGCGATTCAATATGGGAATGAAGGGCAGTTGGGAAAGTCAAGTGGAACATAAAATATGAATGATGGAGATGAAGAATAAAGGAAGTGCCGAAGTGCCCATGGCATTTGTTCTACCTCGGCTCAGCCTGTTGAAGCAAAACACAGGCAGCCTAGCCTGAATAAAGCATCAGCAGCTAGGTACTCCTAATTTCTAATCCCTGCACCTCTGCTCATTTGCACTGTGGCGGTAGGCAAGTCAGTTAACCGCTCTGTGAATCAGTTTCCCTTTTGAAAAAAGGCTGAGGGAAATATTTACTTCACAAAGGCATCAGATATCCTATTGTAATTAACGATCGTTTGCAAACTGCTTGGTAAAGCACATAAAACATTATGGATGAGATCCTCAGCAGGTAAAAGGATTAGAGAGGTGTACAGGGGCCCTAAAAACCCTGTAACCAGACATGGGAGGATTCCCTCAATGGAGGCACTGGGGTAGACAGTCATAAGGCTGCGTTACAAGGATCCCCCCTCCATCCTTCCTTGCATGCCCTGGCATAGGTGGTGTGCAGGGGCTGACCGTGGGAGGGGGTGTCATGGGTGGAGCCACAACACTGTGGAGATTCCAGGTAGCTCTCTGGCTCATAAGACAGCCTCAGGGAGGCTACTGTAGCATAGACAGGCTCCCAGTGCTGTCCAAGTTACACTGGGGGCTTCTCCAGCTCCCGGAACAGTTCCCTCTGCCTGGGTTGTGATTTCTGTGCTGCACGTCTTAGATCCCTCTGTGTGTGCTCACAGTAATATATATATATAGATTTTTAAATACAGCTTAATGCTACCTGTGATATGGTTTGGATATATCAGTTGTTGTAAGCTTTGCCTCTCCTTCCAGTTCAGCAAATCAGTCCTGAGCTTTTGGAACTGGATCCTGATCCATCTCCAATCAGGAGTTTGTGTTGACTGCTACACAGTCCTAGAAAAACTTACACTTTTTGGAAACACCCCGTTGGGGCAGCGTGTTTATGTGTGTAAGGGTGAAATTCCCAGCTTTTGAAATTCTAACTTCCTTTCTATGGATTACTGCAAAACATAAGGGGTGGGTACAAGTCTTCAGGGGAACATGCTATTCCAATTGTCTCTGAAAGAGACATAACTGAAAGTAAACTCCTTGTAGTATCCCTTTCCTAGAGGTCTTTTCTATTACAATCAAAGAGAGAGAAATTGAGCCTAAACAAAAAAAGATTCTCGTTTTGGCCAAAATAATGCAATATACTTTGTCTGCATTGTCAAACCACATAGTAAATGAAAGACTTTGACTTTAGTTTCCTAGAAAAAGAGAGATGCCAATAGAAGATGATTGTTTATGATGGGGTGTATGGGTAGTAACATCTGACAACTTACAGGCAAACATGCTGCTTCAATTAGATGAACATCAATAAGACATAGCAATGATGAAAAGCGAGGCTAGAAGTTCTTTTGGGTGCCAGGCTGCCAGAATGTGACAAAGCAGTTTTACAATTGTCCTCCATGATATCAAAGAACCCAACTAGTTTTTTCCCCCTGAAGACTGCCACAAGCTATGCTTTGGGGACATAAAACAGGTTTAAGATTTGTTCAGACCTTTCTTCAGCCAAAAAGAAGAGGCATCCTATTTCCTTACTGGAGAAGGACTTGCAAGTGTATGCTCTACCAAACCTACTTATCCTACCAATGTATGTTTCAGATGTTATTTTGGGTGGACATCATGTAGCCAATGACACTGTCTTGTTAAAGGCATAAATCATGTACAAATTGAGTGACACAGTATGCATATATTATCTCCACTCATCCTCTAGTTTGGTCTGAACATAATTTATATTTCCATGACTGCACCCACACTCCAACTTCCCCCGGGGATTTAAAGGAGAGTTTCCCCTAACCCTGTTAAATCTCATTCAGGAGGTACCTGTATGGTCACTTTCCTTTTTAAACCTAACCCAGATTTATGCTGATTTACGCCTCAGGCTGTAAAGTGGCACTGGGCACTTCTGTATTTTATGATCACATACTCTTTTTATTTTATTTTCGGACTGAGCCCCTGTCAAGTGTCATCATTCCTGAACCAGAAGAAAAGACATCTTCAGGTTAAAGGGTCACCCTATCCATCAATCATACTCCAGCAAATAAGCACAGTTTGCAAGTTAGTCAGCAGCAGAATGCAAAATTCCAGCCTAGAACTTTTCTAAAAGTTCCATCTGTCATTGGGTCTGGGACTAACCTAAAATAGAGACTTTTGTTCTTTTTAAGTCGTCATTTCTTGACAAAACAGGAACAAAACACAGAAGTGCAGTAACTGGCTAATAAGAACTGTCCATCTGATCATGCAGCCACTACATACAAGCAACGTCTACTCATGTCAATGGGAGTTGTGTGTACTTAGCACTTGCAAAATCACGCCCTATGCGATATGAGAGCTTATGGGGGCTCACTGTCAAATGCTCTGCATGCAAACCTGGGCCCAACTTTGAAAAGAGTTCAGTCCTCTTTTAGGCACCTAAATACGGGCCAAATCTTCATAAGTATTTTGTAAGCTCTTTGGGGCAGGGACAGTGTGTTTGTTCTGTGTTTGTACAATGCCTAGCACAATGAGGTCCTGGTGCATACCTAGGGCTTCACAATATGAACCGTAATAATTTAATATTAATAACCAGCACCAGGCAGCTCAAATTATGATACTAACAGCCAGATTTCAAAAGAGTTCAGCAGCCACCAGGCAACTTGTTCTGGTGACGAGGTGGGAGTTAAACACTTTTAAAACTCTGCCCCCGATTGTGGATGCTGAGCTCGTGTGAAAATCTGAACCAAAACAAGCCTATAAAGTCCTTCCTGCTCCCCAGCCCTATCGTCCCCCTCTCTCACACTTTAATCTAAAAGTGAATTTACTGCTGGTTAGTGATGGTGTATTGATAGACCCACAGAATAAGGGAGAATCCATTCCTGACTCATTGAAGTCAGTGTTAAAACTCCCAGGGCAGGGTTTCACCTAAGTATTTTATTGATTCATGGAACAGGCAGTGCATGGTTTGAGGCAGTACATACTTTCTCTCACCCCTCATATGTCTCAACATGTTCTTGGAAGAACAACTTCTGTGTTCCTTTCCCAAAGCAGCCAGGGCCAGCTAACAGTTAGAAGAAGATCAAGGTCTTCCAGTTTCCCTCGACCTCCCTTCCACTGGACCCAGCTGGACCCACTTGAGGTAGAGGGCTCAATAGCAACAGTAGCTGGGAAGAGGCTTCAGAGCCTCCTGATAGAATCATTCACTCAACTCTGAAACTTGGGCTCTGGATATATTTTTCCCATGTTGGCTGTGTTGCCATTGGTGATTCGGTTTCCTTCATCTTGCCCCTCTCAGCCTTTCAGCTACCCAGCCTCACGCTGAATATTTTTTTCCTTTCTAATTCCTTCATCTGCTTTTCTCTTGTACTTCAAGATTCCTTTCCGCTCTCCCACATCAACCCCAAGTGGTCCCCCTCCTTGCCCGCAAAACCACTCATCCCATAAAGATGATCTTGTAGTGTATATAAATAAATGAAGGGCACGGGCATGGAATCTTTAATACAGACTGCGGCTCTCCCAGCTTTTTATTCAGATCTTTAAGTTAAATAGATGTTAACAAACAAAAAGGTTTTCAAATAGTCTGAGTAAAATCAATTTTTCCTCTCAGTTAAATCAGGTTTCATGTGCATGATGTCTCCAATATCAAAGCCCAACCAGTTCCCCAGCCATCCATAGAGTCTCCCAGAAAAACAGAGCTGACAGAATTGAATTTCTGACATAAAATACAAGCAGAATTCTCCCCTACACACACACTTTTCTGCTGTTGTCTTTATAAAGCATAAAGAAGCACATTTGTTTAAAAAAAACACCTTTTTTCACCTCTGCAGATCACAGTTAAGGCTCATGAGATAAAACATGCTAAATAGAAGCAAGTTTGTTATCTTCTATTTGTCCGCACCTGTCAAATTTAAATTATTCAGTAAAACTGCCTCGTTACCTTGTCTGTAGCCATTCAACTATTTCTATACTTTACCCTTACTCAAACACACAACTATGTCTGATAACAAATGGCTGCTCTTCATGCCTCTTGGCTAATTGTTCAATGACACGGACGTGAGCAGCTCTGGCACTCAAAGGACGTGTGAAAGGCCACTTGTGAACAGCCCAGGGACACGGAATCAATGACATTTATATATCATGTGTCATTTCCAGGCTTTGCAGTAGTAAGTATTAGTAAAGCACCAGTTCCAGACAGAAGAGTAACTCTAAAAATAACATTCTGGCCCTCCACATTTATTCTCTCTCAGTGACTCCACATCAGACTTGCTTGGTTTATGGGTCCTAAGAGGCTTTTTTGGAACTGCCACTCTGCAAAGTCCTCCTGCAGTCCTGTTCTCTCCCCGCACAGGATGGGAGTCATTCCCATGGAAGTCAATTACATTATCTGAATTATACACTGGGGACAATAGGGCTACTGGGAAAAAATATATACATGTATTTTTATCTCGATAGAGTCATAACATGGTGTGGAAGAAACTTATCTATTAACACAAAAACTTCCTATTTCCCTTGGATTTTTGTTCTTTTCCCCTTTCTCATTGTCTCTTCTTTAGTTGTTTCAGGTTTTGTTCTCTCTATGGGGAACTTCTCTTTCCCAACTCTAAATTTTTGTCCTATTCATTTGCTCCACCTTTCTTCATCTCTGACTTCCTTCTCATTCTCTCTCCTCTTAATTCCTTCTTCCCCCAAGCTTCCTCCTTATCCTCCTTTCTTCCTAGTTCTCCCTTCTCTTGCCTTCTTCTTGATCCTTTCTCTCTCTCCTCTGACCATGCACTCCATTTTGCTGACTCCTGGATAGCCTACTTGAGGGCACTTTTCACAAATGTTGATTATCCTGGTTGGAGCACTAGTGCAGCAGGTGAATAGCTTTTCCTTTACTAGACTCATGACTTTCAGCTGCTTGTGGGATGGCATAGCTACCTGTGGCTGAACAGCTGATAAGCACGCATGAGGAGCAGCTCTGATGGGAATGATCTGAGCTCTGCGGTGGGAGATCAAGCTACAAGTCCCCAAGATCTGATGAGTTGTCTAGGATTCCTGAGCGGTCAGGCACAGCCCCACCTTGGATCAGAGAACTAAGCTGTGTTCTTTCTGCCTTGTATATCACCAGCTTCTGCATGCAGGATTTAGCTGGCAATTTTATAGATTCTATATTGTTGTAAGCACCATCAAACTTGCTCTTCCATAGTTGGTTAGCTCTATAGTCACAGTGAAGAGAATAGATGTGACTCTACAGCATAAGGGGAGCAGATATGGCCAGGAAGAAGGGGCTATTTTTACAGACACTTTTCTAACTATTACCAGACTTTGATCACAGAAATTTTTAAAATTGTTTTGCTGCTTCCTAATGTGCTGAGCTTCTTGCTTCAAATGCTCTCCCAGTAGCGCTCTACATACTGCATGTGACACAGCATGTCATTGAGATTTCAGTGGAGCCTTCCAACACCATTAGAAAATGGAAGCAGAGAGAAGCTGAAGTGGAGAACGAGAAGTGATAGTTACTTTTTGACAGGTGGAAAGAACTTTTGTAAAAATAAGTGCACTTCAAGCACACACTGATCTCTAGTTTGAGCCTCTTTGTTTATAATCTTGCCACGGTGTTAGCTCATTTCACAGAGACCATACATACAGTCACTATATGTTTAGTTAAAACATCTTAGAGCAGGTACTCATTTGGTGTACATTGGTATAACTCTATCAAAGTCTAGGGGGAGATGCCAGATTACATCAGATGAGAATCTGGCCCAGATTTTCCTAATATAAATGGTTTGCATTCCTTATTTTCAGACAAAAACAAATCAAAAGTTTTAGAATAAACTTATATAGATGGCTGTGGGCTTCACTTGTGAGATCGGAGCATTTTTGTTTCTCTGTTTCATTTTATTTTAATGCTGCTCAGCTTCCCTTTGCAATCATTTCACCCAAACTGCTCATCATAACAAAGCAGCACCCAGAAATATACAGTACATCATTCCTGCCCCTTCGTTACAACTGGCTTCCGAAAGCTTTCAAAATCAGGACATAACTTTGTCTAAAAGACTCCTACCTTTCCAACATATTGATAGTCAGACCCTGTGTATTCCTCCAAGAGAAAGAACTGATTCCACATCCAGCTTCTTTTGAAACGATTAAACTCCTTCCTGTTATTTCCAGACAGTTCCAAAACCTTTTCCTTCTCTGGAAAGCCCCTAGTCCTTTTGGATAACGGAGTTGAAAAACTTTGGTGAGGCTGACCAACCCAAAAAAGCAGCCAGAAGCAATGGTAAGTTATCATCATGACAGCCCAAAGAGGTCTAAGCAGTGATTTCTTTCTTGGCCTCAAAGCAATCTACTTTACTGCACTGAATCCAGGTTCATTATTTCTTCCTTCTTTAATGTTCTTTTGCAGTCTCAAAGGATCTCTGGAAGGAAAAATGACAACATATCAAGCATTTGCAGAGGTACTTAACATTCAGAGCTACAGCAAATAAGCCAAAAAGGTAGATCAGTAATTGTAATTGCTGAAAAGCTCTAAGCTGCGTTCAGTTCTAAAATGCTGCAAGTGGTCCTTCAAATAAACTGAATATAATATCTGTGCTGAGTAGGAAGGAGCAGCTCTGCTACTTATTTTCTCTGTTTCCTTTCATTACATAAAAATACTAGTTTGGGTTATTGTCTTGATGAGCCAAAATGGGTTACTTCACTGTCTATTTCATGTCTGGATTTCAGGATTCAACTGATTCATTTAAATGAGTCTGGTGGTCTTGGTCAGGTCACACTGCTGCATGTGAGAGTACTGGTCATATCACAAAATACACTACTGGAAGGGGTAAAGAAACCATAGTGATGGATGTGGTTGAAGAACCTGAGTAGGACAGAATTACTAAATCAGAGGTGAAATCCTGGTCACATTAAAGTCAATGGAAGCTTTGCTATTGACTTCAGTTGTGCCAGAATTTCACCCCAGGTCGCCAGTCCACATGAAAGGGTTAGTGAAATAACTGGATAAATTGATACGGCTGTCAATCTCTCCCGAGTACTAGAGATGTGAGAAACTCAGTGATTTTGCTTTTGCAGGGGGTTTGCTGAATATTTTTATTTACCAGGTATTTTATCACCTGAGTTTCATTTTGAGTTTCAGATCCAAACTAAAGCAGATTAAATAGTTAAATAAATAAATTTATATAGATGACTATTTTAATAATTAAAAGCATGGAAATGGTTCACTAAGATTTGTGGGATCTTAATAGCCATTATTTGGTACTATCCTTGTTACTCATTAGTTGGACACCCGCTGAGTATTTGTGAAAATTATCACAAACCCTAAACATTTAATGAATTTCAGCGTGAATAATTTGTTCCCCAAAAATATGTTCTACAAGTATGGTATTTACAATTTTCCTGTTTTTTTTTAAAGTTTCAGACTGCCAATCTGGGAGAAGAAATGATGTCATGTGACTTAGGTGACCAACCATGCAAAATGAATGACTAACAGTGAACATTTGGGAATACTGAACACAAATGAGAAAGACATTAATTTTCTATGAAATATTTTTCTACTGATTAGTTTGTCCAGTTCCAGTCCAAACAAACACAGAGCAAAACTTGGATGAAATGGCTGAGTTTCACCTGGTTTTTGCAAAGAAAATGTGCAGCAATTTATTTTTCCCAGTCTCAATTCAAAACCATAAATCATCCGAGTTTGCTTAAAATTCAGTGTAGCATCTCTCTAAATGCTTGCAAAAGAAGATTTTTATGATGATGGTCCAACATTGTATCAAAATCCCAAACAAGGAGAAAATATGGTTTTTGGTTTTGTTGTAAATATTTTACAAAGCTCTATTCAGGTAATTACCTATACCAAGGGTCAAATTCTGACCTGAACTGAAGTCTCTTTGATTCCAAAGATGTAAGTCAGGCAGAATTTGGTCCTTGAGATGCGGTGACTGAGTTGGGTGGGAAACCATGCACTATGTCTGGTGTTAGCCACTGTTTTCAGTCTGTCACTATTCTGTAAACTTCACAAAATAACCCCAAGTCTTACATTTCTTTTTGACTAAATCATTTTCTATTAAAAATACCATTTAGCTCTTTTAGAGGAATACCTGATAATGGAACAAGCCTGTTTAAAATAATACCCTTTTACTATTCTGCCAGGTAAAATACAATAAACAGTTAACCTGTGAAAAGTCTGTGTTGTGCTAAGACATTTTTAACAGGAGGAATGAAAAGGGCATACTTAATACTGAGACACAGTGCCTAGTCCCCTCTTGACGCATAGGGGATTTTTGCACTCAACTCTTCATTAGACCTCCACAAATAGGAACACTTCAGCCCTGCTGTCCATGGGAATTGTGTCCACTTAGGCTGCGGCTGAATTTGCCCCAGCAATCACAGATTATAGCAATCAGAGAATATGCCCACTGAATGTATGTACCCTCTCTACAATTGCAAAGAAAGAAATCCCACTGATTGGAGGAATGGATGGCGAGAAAGAGAAATAATCATGTGTCTAAGTTTTGGAATGCATTGAAAAGATAATGGTGAGTGCAATACTAATATAAATGCCTCAACAGTTAGCTAGGCAGACAGACAGAGATTGAAACTGGTATAACTTATACTTTCTTCCAGTCCCCACAATGTATGTTACACCACTTCAGATGCCCTCTAGATTCCTTATGGGTATGTCTACTCTGCAGCTGAAGGTGTGATTGCAGCTCAGGTTACTTTAATCTACCTAGTATGGCTAAAAATAGCAGGGAAGACATGGCAGCATGGGCTTCAGCGCAGACTAAGAATGCAGATGTGTACCCAGCATTCTGGGTGGCCCTGTACAGCCTGTGCTCAGCCTGTGCCACCATGGAGTGACTGCTACTTTTAAGTGCTCTAGCTAGATTAAAGCTAGTGTGTGTATGCCTACCTGAGCTATAAACACCCCTTCAATTGCAGCACAGACACACAGATTCCCCCTATTCGCCACTCTACCAATACACACTCCTACTCATGCACCACCTCTAAGTTTGGTGCATTCAAATGGGTGCGGTCTCCAGTGTGGTATGAAGTAGAATATACCATCTCCCACACTGTTTGAAATTCTCATTTGATTGTCCAGTGTCTTCCTGGCAGCAAGCTTTAGAGAGTGCTTGCGAATTCCACAGGTGAGTTGATTAGTACTGTGGCTATTTGCAGCTCTGGCAAGCTGCCATTTGACAGCAGTCTTGTCCTGATATTTGCTCTGAGTGCAGATGTGAAATGACTAATGATAAGTTAGTTCTGGCTGTGTGCACATGGGTCCCTTTATTGGGGAGAAAGGGTCTCCGGTATGGAGCACAGCATATGAGTAAACCTATTATTTAGTCGTTAGTGCAGTCTGGATGTGCCACCGGGGCATAGCATAGTGGAAATCATCCTTTGTCAGGCATCCCCATCATTCTTTTCATTACCCCTGTGGACAAATCCTGCAGAGGGGCATTAAATCCATGCTCCTGTACATAACAATACCTCAGCAGTGCTGGCAAGAGCAGAACAACATGGACAGGACTCACACCGGCCATTTAAAGGAACAGTCCTTTAACTGTCAAATGCCAGGAACCAATTATTCTTGCGGGGGGAGTTTTCTGCGCTTGAAGTCAGTTATATTTCACACACTGTGATGTCACGGGAGAGGTTTTATAGCAGCTCTTGTTGAAATATAGCTAGTGAGAATGATATCACAGCTGTGAAATACAGCTTTTTATTTTTCCCAGCTGAGACGTGCCAGAAATACTGCAGTAAGAGTCTGATCCTGAAAGAATCTATCTAGTGATCTATACTTTTGTATAGCTGAGCCCTTATTGACTTCTGTATAGATGGCATGTACTCAGCAACACCTTTAAACTCAGGCCTCAAATGTGAAATGCATTTAAGTATCTTAAATCCAGGGCCTCTTTGCCCTAGAGATGCTGTAGTTTCAGATTTGTGCAATGCTAGTGCTCTCTTAGAGACCAGGTCATAGTGATGTACCTAGCTAAGTAACTGCAGTAAGATGTGATCATTCTCTGTTCTCTATGCTGCACCTTTATTTACAGATGAGTCTCCGTGCTGGTGGTTCTGAGGCAGTTGCCATTTTGTCTTTCAGTTCCGACGCAGACTGTTCCAGTCACTGTGTTCTGACTTTCTTTCCCTCATGAGACTTTATAGCTATACTTTCTTTTGCTTATTGTTTCTTTAAGCCGAAAATCAGTCATTCAGGCAGAGGAATTCATATTTTGCTTTTTGCATGTGCAAGAAAATATAAGTCACACAATCCTGTCTCTTTACAAAAAAAGTGTTTTCCTTATTTTTTTTCAAAATACTGCAAAAATCAGCAATAAAACAATAAGCAAGATATTTAAAGTGACCTTTTCTCAACCTCCAGCTGATCAGGTGTTTGGGGGCATTCAGTGTATTCATTAGTTAAAACTTCAGTGCAGAACTTTTTTACTGTATCTCCTAAGATTATCTCAAACAACTGGACTGGCTCTGTCAGACCAAATGTATAGTAAGTGAAGCTAGGATTATCATAGGAACCTAAGGGAGTTAAGTGCCTAAATCCTGAGAATCTAAAAATCTAAAAATAGGTGGGAGCCTTCTGATGAATGCAGTGTCACTGCACATGGAGTACAGTTTTCAGCGAGACTACTCACACACTTAAATTTAAGCATGTGCAGAAGCTGCAGGATTGAAACCTTAGACAATTACTTAATTGCTGAAAATGTCAACTTAATTCAAAATTACCTCTCCCACGTAAAGATATTCAAAACCAATCTTTTCCTCTACACATACCCACACATCAAATGTGAAATCTTAAATATATAGATAATGTTTTAAAGCCAACTATGCTATAGGTATGAACATATTTACCTATTTCCATGGGAAGTATTTAATTAATGGAGCCCTCACAACAAAGGAAAGTATATGCACCGGAGTCACTGGCGTTAATCATGGATAACTGGCAAGGAGATGGATACCTTGGCTGAGACTGACAGTGGCTGGTTCTTGAGATAACAAGTTCAGTTCAGGTTTGATCCCAGGGGGTATTTACAGCTCTGTTGTTGTTTGGTTTTTTCCAGACACTGTTAAAGTAGAAGATTGAAAAAAGGAGGGGAATTCTCACCAGACCGTCAGCAAAGAGTGGGTGCTGGGCTCCTCCTATCAGCCCTTTGCTTTAACCACAGCTCACTGAGTGGTCCCCACTTAAACAGGAATTTGGAGGAGTGAACTTTTTTTCCTTCTTCATTTTCTACATGCCATTCAGAGTCTATAAAAATCATGAATAGCCTGGAGAAAGTGAATAAGGAAGTGTTATTTACCCCCACACATAACACAAGCACCAGGAGTCACCAATGAAATTAACAGGCAGCAGGTTTAAAACAAACATAAGGAAATACTTCTTCACACAATGCACAGTCAACCTGTGGAACTTGTTGTGAGGGCATATTGTGAAGGCCAAAATTATAACGGTTCAATAAAGAACTAGGTAAGTTCATGGAGTATAGAGGCATCAATGGCTATTAGGCAAAATGGTCAGTGATCTAAGCCCATGCTCTGGGTGTCCCTAAACTTACAACTGCTATAATGACTAGACTGGACAACAGGGAATAGATCACTCAATAAATGGCCTGTTTTGGTCATTCCTTTTGAATCATCTGGCACCAGCCACTGTCAGAAGGCAGGATAGTGGGCTAGATGGACCATTGTTATGATTTTATGTTCTTGTGAGTTATAATCAGTGTTACTACATCCCAGGTCCTTTTAGGTTGGCCATTAATCCTTCCAGATCCCATCTCTCTCTCTCTCTCTCTCACATGTTTTGGCTTGATGATGATTTGGCTTTGAAACTCAGGAAGCAATGCCCTGATATTTTGGTCTGGGAACCAGTATTTTGGTGTTTCTTCATGCGATTCTCTGTTGTTTCTCCTGATGGCATCTTCTTCATGGTCCCTTGACAAATTGACATTGGGCCAGTGTGCAGACATTTGATACAGGACAATGGGAGTCTAGATCTGATCATTTTCCTGAAAATCACACTCTCCCAGATTAGCAGGACAGGTCAGCACTTCTAAGTACATCTCCAACCATCAGCATTTCTAAAACGTCTGGAGCTAGACACGACCCCCTCTTTAGATACTTGCTGATCCTGGCATTCCTCATATTGCCACATATTCAGATAGGTTGTTTGATCACTGTCCAACAGAGCAAATATATCCATTATGAGCATCTAAGCAACTTTAGCAGAGACTCTTGCAGCAGTTTCACTGCCCCATTTCACATGACAGCTTATGCCCCTCTAACTACATCTTCACTGGCCCAAAACTGCATCTGAGGCCATACACTTTACTCTATGATAAAAATCATTTATTCCTATTAATGATTAATGTTATTCATATTCCCAGTGACTGGTGCACCCCAATTGTTCTCACAGTAGAAAAGAAAATGGGTAGAACGCCTGGCATGCTGCCATATGGATCTAAGCTGGGGAGCAGAGCACAAGGAGTTGATATTAATGTGCTGTCAGAGTAATGTGGAGTGTGTCTGAATCCACCCTTGAATTAATAGTTTTTCTTTTTTAGATTTTGTTTTTTAATTTATGTGAAACAAATGGAAACATATTTTCCCCATTATTTCAATCAGCAGTGCCAGTGCTCTGCCTTGGTTAGGAAAAAAATGCTGGTGCTCTGCTACGGCTGTTTACTTTGAGAAATAAATGCTCTGCATGTGTGCCCACCATCAGGCTTGATTTACCCTAATTGTTGCAAGAATGAGGCAAATTGGCCCCCTGCATCAATGACCTGGATGAGACAGCAAGCAGCCTTTTCCTGCCCTCCCACTGGGTTCTACCAGGGCAACTTTAATTTGTATCTGGGACTTCATTGAAGATGCACGAGACACTACACTGGGTATAAATTAGCACATCTACTAGATACCCTGGCCAAACCCCCTTGCCAGCCAACACCAATGTACAGAGCAGAGGTTCTGGGCATTTAGCAAAACTGGGTGACTTGGATGTGGAAAATCTACCCACATTCCTGGGTTACACTGGCAGAAGGTAGCGTGATCAGAGTTTGAATATAACCTATGCTGTCTACAAATCTTGATAAATCCTATGGGGCAGTTCTTAAAATGGCATAAACTGATGTGGGATGATTTATGCCATCTGAGGATTTGGCCCTATATGTGCTCAGATGTATAAATTGAGTTCTAATGTCCATGAGGGAGGGACAGTGCCCTTAAATGATCAGAGCCCTAACCATCCACACTGTTCAGATTCACATGTATATAGAAAACCACTTAGAAGTTGTACGCACACAAAATTACCTTTTTCTACTAAAGCAAACTTGAAATACAAAGAAAAGGTCTCAACAAAACTATGTTTTCATGAGAGAGACAGGGGTGAAGTGGCAATCACTGAAGCAAAAGGGAGGTATTGCATCTCTCCTGAGAAAATGAAGGTCTCCAAATATATCATTTTCATGTGTATTAAAGAATTCTTTGATAGCTAGTTTGGGTAATGGCTAAGTTTCAGTTGTTCAGCTGCTCTGGCATTGCAGACTTTTCCACAATGGACTTGGACTTAAATGGTGGTGGTTGAGTTTTAGCCCACTTTAGAACTTATGAGCAGTTAGATCTGAAAGGCTCCATCTAATAATTTTCTTGTGTGAATTAGCTTTTACAGCTCTGAAATCCAAATGCCTTTTCATTTCATTCTCTACCCTTTGTAAATAACAACCACAAGTAAGGAAAGTATCATTTTCTTTTAGAGAACAGATATTGTGTTGAAAGTTTAATCTTTGCAATGTTCACCTGTGTTATGAGATCTTGGTAATACAATCCTGCTGTAGTGTCAGTTTTTTTTCCAGACACACATTGAAATCATGACACCAGACAGGGCTGAGAGAGAATGAAAACCAGAAGATGTGTGTTTTTAAGTGATAGGTGCATTGTCAAGACCTTGAGCACACAATGTCATTGCAGCCATCAGTGGTTGTCTTTCAAAGTAATTTTTTTACTCAGTTCACTCAGCAGGAAGAAGAGCCCAGAACTGCTATGAAAATAAAGCAATGCACCAGAAACATCAAGACAACTACAGTCCCACATCCTACTACAGAACCTGCTAGCATGGACTCCTTGAGCCCATGAGAAGTCCTATCGGCTTATCAGCAGTGAAACTGAACACAGACTAGAAATCCTCTGGTCCGAATGTGTGAGTGCTGTTGCGTACACATATAAAAGAAAAATAGTGAGAAGAAAACATGTTTCCTTGGTGACTGGGGTGAGGGTTGGACCAGGAAATCTTTGGTTCTGAGAACATGCAGTGATTGGTAAATGGATTAAATGGTGGTGGCGTTCTTAAAATATTTTCAACGTGCCAGTTGGCTTTTAAATAACATTATTAGTCATAATTTTTTTTTTTATTTTGTGCCTAAATGTCCAATTGTGTGAGGCACTATATATACACATCATGATAGATGGCCTCTGCCCTGAGAAGCCTACAATCTAAGTAGACAAGATAGACAAAGGATGGGAAAAAGAAAGTATTATTCCCATTGTACAGAAGTGGAACTGAAGCACAGAACTATTAACTAACTAACAAGATCACACGGGCAAGTGGAAGAAGAACAGGGACTTGAACCCAGATCTCCTGAGTAAAAAGTCCATTGTCTTAATCACAAAGCAATTTTTCCTTCCTAAGAAACAGCGTGCCAATCAAGACACAATCTTTGTGTTTAGTCAATGCAATTCTTCTTGACTGCATGTGCTAGGCAAGATTCTCTGCGCATACTGGAGTCCAGTATTGAAGGGTCCTCAGGAGGAGTTCTTGGCATGTTTGGATATGCAGACCAAAGCAGTAGCTCCACCATCTGAATGGAGGGGTTAGGTATCGCATGCTATTCATTCTGTATACTGGTCACTAAAGTGGAGGAGGAATGAGGGATGCAGACTGTGGCACTTCCCATCACCTAATCCCATCCTGCTTCCTGTTGGAGAGCTAGCTCTGAATAGCTCTAGCAGGAAACAGGAGCTGGATTTACCGAACGCTGTGCAGCAGAGCCAGTCTCTTGTTTACTCCATGTTACGCCATTGTTTCTTGCACCAGAAACTACCAGGATCTGCAACTATGTTAGCAGTGTTGTCTGATGCGGTGTTTCCTGAATGCAATAAACTAAAAAAGAAACTGGTATATGACTAACATGTAGTTCAGAGAAATCCTTTAAATAATAACATTAGCCTGTTCTTTGACAGACAGTAGGCTAAAAGAGTACAGGAATCAACTATGGTTAATAGAAAAACAAATCAGTAGTACTTCTAGAACTGGATATATCTGGTGCATGGGTCTTTTATCTTCAATCAATACCACTAGTCAGACAGCAGCAGAGGTGGATGAAATAAGGTCTGGCTTTCAATTTGCAAAAGGTTTGGAGCAGGATGAAAAAAGATCCTTGAAGTGATATGAATGCCGCAGAAAGAAACTCTCCATGCTGCATTTCATGAATGTTTGCAACTTTGTCATTGCTGTGTGAATGTTACCATCATTGCAGACCTGCAATAAACAACCACAGGACTTACATATCTTTTTAAAAGGCTTGGCTTTTTCTCTCTCATTTCTTTGACAATATAGTGGGAAATCAGGGAATTGGCTTTAAAGAAGCAGGAGGCCCACCCCCACACCCCTCCAAGCCCTGTAGACCCCTTGCGCTTCCATTCAGGCTCTGGTGTCCTGCAGCCCCATAGCAACAGACCCTGGCTAAGATTTTCAAACATGACTAGTAATTTTGGGTGCCTTAATATTTAAGTGATGAACCTGAGCCACTATAAAGTGACTTGATTTTCAGAAAGTTCTCAGCTCCCATCTTCTGAAAATCAGGCCCCTTGAAGGTCTTTTAAACTGGGGACCCAATAACTGAAACACCCCAAATCACTAGTCACTTCTCAAAACGTTGGCCAGGAACCTTTTGCAGATTCCCTGATGAGCATTTCCAGCAGGACCAAGGAAATCTATAGGCAGCAGGAGACCTATAGGACCAAAAAAAAAGATCTATCGGCTTCTCCATGTACACACTGGATTTACACTTGTTTCAACTACATTGTGGTTCCTTCTGAAGCACCCCCAATATGACCATTAGATCACAAGGACAGAAGACAAAGTTTCTTATTTCCATAGGAACAAGAGATTTTCCTAGCAAAGCCTAACTACGCTGACACCACTAGATAGTTGGTTCACTAACATACAGACAAAAATATACTTAAAAGAATCTTCTTTGATAAGAATAAAGCTGTAGTCCTTGAGTGGCCATTTTGTATTGATCACCTTCTGTTTGCATCTTTCTTTTTGCCAGCTGGTAAGTACTCATTGCTTTTCTTTCTCATTGTTAAGGGGTTATGGTACATACTCTAAGTAATGTTTATTGAGTACAATAGCAGAGGGAGCATGAGTCACCCAGTCAAAGAAGAACAAGGATAGTTCTTGTCATTGGCTCTGTGCCTGAGAAGCTTTGTCCTTTGTGGAATCACTTACATCAGTGAAAATGGATTTAGAAAGTTACCACGTCAGATTACTCCACCTACACGAGGAGTAGCATTTTGCACCCACTTTGCTCAGGTTTAAATGACCAAACAACAGCACACAAGGAAAAAATAGGAAGTCCTGTTGAAAATTCAGCTTCACTGCAAATATACTATTAAAAATAATAAGTCCTAGATTGGCAGTTCTTCATTTATCTGTTCAAACATTCTTTCTAAGATCAGCACCTTATTTCCCTGATACTAACACTAACTGGTTGTACTAGAAAGCTGGGGTTTTGGGGATAGTCTCCTAACGTTGCTCTAACAGTGGTCTACCTCCATGGAAGGACCCCTCGTGTAGACCAGCTCCCTCTGTTTTCTCTTTTTAACCATATTCTGTCACCCAGCTCAAAGTAGGGATATCCACAAGGAAGTAAAAACACCTGTGGATAATCTTCATTGGTGCTCCCACCATGGCTAGTGCAAATGAACCTGCAGTCATGCTATAAATGGTGTGAAAGTTTCCTAATAACCTCCATGCAGACAGCTCTAGATAGCAAATAGGGATGAGCCATGCATGTTGCTCATGAAGTGTGATTACATGCAGGCCTGTTCAGACAGCTGTGTTCTAGGGTATAAACACAGCAACTAAAGCTCAGATCTATTAAGCTCTAATGTAAGTTTATACCATAGTTCTCTTTAAGACTTTAGTCAAGTTACTTAACCCTGCTGTGTCAGTGTCTAATGAGTTGATAAAGACTTAGCTACTGAATGGAGGTGTTGTGACAAACAAATGACTAATGTTTCTGAAGCTCTTTAAAGGTAAGTGTGAAGTATTATTTAATGTAATACTAGTATATTTGCTTTTCCAAGTACTTATTCCTTCTTTTTTAAAAACCTTTATAGGTATTTGTTATTTCACAGTTGTTAAGAGTTAGAAATCTATAAAAATAAGAACATTGTTCTTTGGTAAATAACTTTTTTGAGGTGAAATAAGCAGCATCATTAAATGGTAGTACATTAGAAAGTCCTTAACAAGTCACTTAATTAGAAATACTGAAACTCAAATACAGTGTGTGGTTTCTCTCGTTGTGTGTGTAGAGATATGTATTTATACACCTGCAGACAAAAAACATAGAAAAAGTTACTTGCACAAAGTAACAAGTTCTATATGTTTGTATCTGTAGTCAGATAGGGCATGATCCTCTGCCTACTGAAGCCCAGGGGAAAGCTCCTATTTGCTTTGGTGATGCAGGACCTCATTAACACTTTGATTCCTCTAATATTACATACATTGTACTAGATTCTGATCTGAGTTTTACTGGGTTATATTCAAAATATTATTTGTTTTCAGTAGCATGTGCAATGTATTTGGTTTGCACACTCATTTGCAAACTTGGGGGCAAAGCAGGGAGAGAATAACTTCAGTGGAATTACTATAGATTTTTTTTTCCCCCTGTGTAATTGAGACCAGAAGCTGGCCCTGTCTTTTTAAATCTAATACACCAGACTCCCTGCTGAATGTTCTTGATGGAAAAAATTGAGTAATATGGCAACTTGTTAATGCTAAATAACTATGTGCACATCACATGTGGCAAAGGGGGGATTAGGCACTTTCAAGACAAGCTCTACTCTTATGTTTCAGACATCTGAAGAAGCTTATCCTAAGTCCTCAAAGTACGTGATGCGAGTGGTTGCTTTCTGCTCAGGACTTAGAGAAACATTAGTCCATGTAAACCACCAAAGACTGGGAAATTGGCCTTCTTAGCTCAAGGGAGGGATGTTTTTGATTCTGAATTAATTCAATAGAGTAGACAGAGTGGCCAAGCAAGATCAAAGAAATTGCTGAAGCAGTTTGGAGGACCAGAATAAAAGAAATTCTATTTCTGTATAACTTATAGCTTCAATCCAGTAACAGAGCTTTCCCTTCTTAAAGAACAACAACATTAATCTGGACGAGGAGGACTTTTTCTGGTTTAAGAAACTCTTTAGTATAAAGGGTGTTCTGCTATAATGAACCAGTTTATAAAGTTGTCACTTACAAACCAAATCCTTAATCAAAGGGAAAACTAATTCATCATATCATTTAATCCTACAAATAATTGCCATTAGAATAACCAGTGCAGCTAGCTCTCCAAAACAATAATTCCATAAAGCAATATAGCTTGACCTACAAATGTGTGCTTAATAGAATTCCATGCAGCTGCTCTCTCCCCCGTAAAGGGGAAAAGGTTGGTTTGTCATTTTTTTTTTCTCCATTGTTACAAAGACTAACCATGTCTTTCTTTAAAAATTCAGAATCTGTTTGAGCCAAACCCAAACTTCATGGGTTTTTCTGAGTTTCTCTCTAATGCTGCTCACTTGCATTAGAGTTTGTGTGAAATCCTAGCCACTGAAGTCAAGAAGTTTTGTCATTGACTTTCCTGGAGCCCAGATTTCACCATAGTAACTTTAATAATTATTACTTTTTCTAGTAGTTTCAGTTCTTTTCTCAATATAGAAACTCAATTTTTTTTCCCTATATCAATTTCTTTCCTGTATTCATATGGGCAGGTCAGTTAATACAAAGAGATTTCCTAAAGAAAATATGTAAGCCTTATCAATTTACTAATCTTTTACTGCATACATCTTCAATAAGATGGGGGTGGAGGAGAGTCCTAGAAAGTAAGGTGTAGCATGAAGCACAACAAAAATTGCTGCACTTAAAGGTACAGAATGTTATACAACGAAGAGATTTCCCTTTGTGCTCAATGAGCAATTTATCAGGGAAATCTTTTATTAAGGCTGCTGGGTGAGTGGGATGAAAATGAGACAGCTAACTGACATGCACTCTCTCTAAAATAGTGAGATGTTGGGAGGGGGAGTCTAGAACAATAAACAGATTGACAATTCAACTTCCAAATTTCTTAACTTGTTCTTTGAGAGACTGTGACCAGATTAATTTATTTTCTGCCTATTTCTATGCAAAGCTGAGAGTTAAATTCTGTTTTCTGTAGTCTGAGGCAGAAGCAAACCCTGGAGGACAGCTGGCCGACTTTTTTTTTTTTTTTTTTTTTTTTTTATAATTGGCAAAATTTCAGTGAAATACTTTTTGGGGGGGGGGGGGGAATAATGTAGACAACTCGGGAGTAGGGGGAGAATTGTGCTGTTTTTCAACACACTACTCAGTGGGAATTATGGATCACTTGACAATTATCTGTTCTGTTCATTCCCTCTGAAGCATCTGGTATTGGCCACAGTCAGCAGACAGGATACTGGGCTTAATGGACCATTGGTCTGACCCTGTATGGCCATTCTTATGGCTTGGTCAGCTACAATTTCTCCTGGAGCTAGCTGGAAGTGCATGCTGCAGAAGCAGCTCCATCACCCATGCAGTGTGTACTCCACAGACCAAGTCAGCTTGCCAGCTGGGATACAGCCTCATCCCTGCTCCTTCCTAGTGGGTGGCATTGACAGCAGTGCTAGTAAGGAGCTGAGTCTGTGCTCCCAGTATCTAACAAGGGGGGTGCTGAGTCTCCTGGTGCCCTCTTCCTATGCTTCATGCACATGTACAATGTCAGGCATAATTTGGACCAGTGTGATTTTTTTTTTTCCTCCTCCTCCCCCCCGCCCCCAATCTGGATGACTTGTAGCTGCACTTGAAGCCACTGTATCAATATTCTCTTTCACTCTCCTAGGGAAGAAAGATTCCCATGGTGGTAGGATAAATGTATTTTTAGATTTATTTATTTTGAATGAAAAAAGCTCAACTGCTAGCTTTAAGCCTTACACTAGCTGTAAACCTTTTATTTATAGGATTGATTTCCCTTCCCACCCCCACCAAACTGCATTAAATCTTAATGAAAAAATCTTTTAGAATAAGATTGTAAAAAACAAATAGCTGCAGACACATTACTCTTTGCTATTGTTTCTCTTTCTTTGTTAGTGACTTTCTAGCTGAGGATTGATTTGATCAGAATTGTCTGGCTTTGTGTTCACCTAATGAGACATGGGCTATATGCAGATTTTTCAGATGCAACAATATACGCAGTAAACCATCAAGGAGGTATAAAAGAAACATTCAGATTCAATGACTGCTATAGATATGCTCAGTAAAGGAAGGGATGTAACTACAAAATAACCTTTGCTAAGCAGCAGAGTGCCAGAGAACTTTCACTGCCACAGTTTTTATTCTGTCTGCTGGTTGTTAATGAATACAGATTAGGGAGACAATCCTGCTTCAAGATTATAGACTTCTAACTGTACACATTTCTTAAAAATGTAGTTAGTTTGGGGGTAAAGGGCTGCTGCCTCTTTTGTGTTTGTGTGTGCATGTTATGAGACTCTCAATAAAATTTCAAGAGTTGATATTAGATTTATTTTTTTAAAAAGCCCCAAATCCTGAAGACAAGTGATTTTATGTGAAAATCTCAGCTTTCATTTAAGAAATAAAAAATCCCATTGATTGCAGGAAAAAACTTGGAAATGTGACCAGACTACATTTTAAAGACTCGAACCCCAGAAGGCAATTAAAGAATCCAAAATGGCTTTAAAAGTCATGAGCATTTTTTTTTTAAAATATATATTCTCATGATTATTGGGACCTGACTTTATGTGCAGGACCTCAGAGGAACAGATGATAAGAATGGAAGGGTAGAAGGCAGGAGCTGTGTGATGGACCACAATATGGGTGAAAAAGTTAAGAAAATTCAACTGACCCCTAGAAGAATAATAGAAAAGAATACTTAATAGCTACCTACCCAAAAGAAACAAAGGCAACTACAGGGGAACTTGTGACTGAAAAGAGTTACTATAAATCCCTCTGAGCTGTGAAAATAGTTTCCTACAGAGGTTGGTTTGCTTAACATTTTGGATCCAAGAGCCCACTTTATTGTCATTCTAAAACTGCTCGGATTGAAAGGTTAGAGTGAACTCCTGGCACTGAAGATTTTTTGTTTTTTGTTTTTAAATTTGACAACCTTCCTTTGCCTATGTGCACACAAGCTCACTGGTCCACTAGACACCTTTAGCCCAGTTCCGTCTGTTAGTGTTTTTTTTTTTTTTCCTCCTTTCCCCCTGTTATTACCACACGTTTGTTCCACCTGACCTTCTCCTTTCTGCTGCTCTACCCTCAGTCCCAGGCTGTCTTCCAGACTTTGTCTGGCAGATATTCCATCCACTGCTCTCACCAACCATCTCCTCAACTCTGTGCTGTTTAAGGAGCTGCTCCTAAACTTATTCTACATCCAGGGAAATCCTTTACTGCAGAGGAACTGGCCATGGTTCAAATGCTTAGGAGCTGGGTAGAATCTGAGGATCCATTCCAGACCGCTGCACCTCTTTATTTTTCTGAAAATGACAATTCTGTAGCATGCAGGGACCTGCACAAAGTTCTGGCAAATCAGGTCACTGCACGGAGTTTGTCTTTTAGATAAGTATCCTGGTGATGTTTGAATGCCCTTTGAAAAATCACCTGGGCAAGATCAGTCTTAAATTGCTGCAAAAAGAAATGAACTTTTAAAACACGCATAAAACCCATAGTAGAATATGCCTTTAACGGAATGGTATTTTGGCTGCAGGCCAACCTTACTGAGAACAAATGGAATGGAATTTCTCTTGCAATATTAAAAATTACACATTGGATTAAGAATAATTAAACAATGTTTGTTTTTAAAGGGACATTCATGTCAAGTGCTTTTCTATAGCTTTCATGTTTGTCACACCATATAATTTTAATAAAAGCCCCTCAGAAGCTTGAAAATAAATATTTCATCTCCTCTTACTTTTGGCCCTGAAATCAAAGGAATTTTTCACCATTGACTTCATCAGGAACATGATTGGGCCCTTGATCAATTTCCATTTAGCAAATATTCATTTTCCCCTGCCTAATGTTCGTCCCCACCTTTTAGTTCTTCTGGTGCACACACCAGCATGGTACTGGGTTGCAACGCGTCCTTGCCACTAGCTTAAATGGACGTATCTTCACTTAAATCAGTGGATTTGCATCTGCTGACAGTATATAGGTAAATCTAGCTCCTTGTTTCTCCCAAACATAATTGATAATATCAGAGATCTGGGAAAAAAGTTTTATTTAGTCTTCAATTCTCTCTTAATAGGATGAGTACAGCAGAAAAAAAAGTATTGCATTAAGGATGGTATTTGTTTGGCTTCTTAATATATTGATGACTGAGAGTAATAATATGTAGCTCTTGTATAATGCTTTTCATCAGCTGATCTCAAAGGAAATCAGCACAATTATCATTTTACAGTGGGGAAACTGAGGCACAAGGAAGGAAGTGGCTGGTCCAAGGCGACCCAGGCTAGCAGCAGAGAATGGAGGGCAGGGGGGTATAATTGACAAGTGATGCTTAGGCTGTGGAAGACTTGTTTCACCTGCTGAAAGAATCTTAAAACAGGGCCAGTTCAGGGCTTGAACTTGCTGATTTTGAACCATAGCCATCACAGACCACACTGAACTCACCAAATAGCACTGATATCTACCACTGGAAGTTCCTTCACACTTTTACTCTCTGCAAACGGGGGGTGGAGGGGAGGACTAACATTTTCTGCATGTCTGCTCCCTGTTTTGCTTTTCTGTATCTCTTCATGTGAGGCAGTGGGGCGGGAGAGGGTAAGACCACTGCTTCCCAGACTATTTGCTTCTAAATTAGTCACTTCTTTCCCCTGAGAGGAAGTATGTGACTAAGATGTTCTCTTTCCTTCACTGTTATCACTATTTATTATTTGTATTGCAGTAGCGCCAGTCATGGAACAGGACCCTATTGTGCCTGGAGCTGCACAAATGCACAACAAAAAACTAAAGGACCTTGTTGCATCTTGTGTGCTAGATATCAAATTAACGTTTTCATCTCCAATAAATGCTCCTTTCCTAATAGGCTTTGCTTATCCAGTGGATTAGTTCCATTTAAAGCTACAGCTACACTGCATGCCTCTTGTAGAAGCACAGAGAGTACATGTAGCTACGTACCGCAGTGCAACGCAGAGCCTTTTCCCGCCACAGAGAGAGGCTCCCGCTGCAACAAGCTGCCGGCCAGCAGATGGGAGCTGCTTGAGTCTTTTGCTGCCGCTGGAGCCTTTTCCTGCCATGGCTCCAGGCTGCTTTTCCCCCTCCTGGCTGCTGCTTGATTGGGAGTGGGTGGAGTCTTGGCTTCCCTGCCCCCCTTTCCACCCCTGAAAGCACTAACCAGTAAAGCTGAACCAGCCCAGAGGAGGAAGTAAGTTGTCCCAGGGAAAGGGGCTGGTGCAACTTACATACCTCGTGCAATGTGGAAATCAAACTACCTGAGAGTCTCTGCTCCTGCTCACAATTACCAGGTGTGGATTGTACAATGGTGATCTATGTGTCATAATAAAATAGAAAGTCCAATTACTGCTAGATGATGTGTCCCATTAGAGGTTAATGGAGCAGTCTGATAAACAAGACGCTGCATTCCATATTATCATTGACAAATTTACCACTTTGTCAAACGTGTGCACTTCCCCAATTTCTTTGTATAATCTCTTATCTGTAGTGAGTACATGCAATCTGCTGTCTCTTTGATGATAACAAAACATAAGTAAGAAAAGAATTAGCCTTGTTAGTTTAACTACAAGACCTCCTGTTGTCTTACCCCTGAAACCATGTCTCTTGCTTCAGCTGCGCAGAAACCAGGGGAATAGGAATTAAACTTGGGGAGTTAATTCCCAGGCAGAAGATATGTGGAGCCCTGGAGATTCCTCTCCCTCTCTGTCTAAAACATATACACTAGGAAGACTTGAAAATGGATGTTTGATGGTACACAGCTCTCAGCCTGATTGTCATTAATATTTCACGGTTACTTTCTATGTGAATGCACTTGTATATCATCTTTCACCTGTGGCGTTAAGAGACCTGAGTGAGGCCTCAACCCTCCTTTCCCACCTTTAAAATGGAGAGAATACCTAGGTGAAACCAGTGGCACAGAGGTGCCTGGGAGCTAGATATCTTCCCTATTCAGCTCCTAAGATCCCACTCTTTAGGAACCTACATACCTTTGTCAATCTGGTTGTGAGAATTTATGGACTGATCTTGAGTAATGGTGAGCACCCTCCTCTCTCACCAAAGTAAATGGGATGTCTGTAGGGCTGTGTAGCACTGCTCAAGGAAAGGCCCCAAGCAACTAGCCCTCTGCAGAGCTGGCAATAAAGCCCAGGTCATCTAATCCACCCTCTGTGGAGCTCTGGCCAGGCTTCATCCTCGTGTAGCTTCTGGCATGTAGGCAATGAAACGGAGGCAGGGGAGAGGACTCGATCCTGCTCCTATTGAAGTAATGAAAGCATTACCATCGCTTCAGAGATGACAGACATGGGGCTTGCCTTGTCTTTTTGTGTGCTCCTCTATGGGCTCTTTTAATTAAAAGAGCCTGTCTTTCAGACCAGCCTGTCATTTCTTTTCAAAGCATGTAATGTCAATGTGTTTGGAAACTGAGAAGTATGGCACCTTAAAGGCAATGCAAAATAAATTTATCCTAAGGGGTCTTGCATCATCGGCCTTGCCCACTTCTGTTGCAGCCCAGTGCACAACCACTGTGCTAGCCCACTAAACCGAAGATCTTTGAGACCTCTGCAGAAGCATACAGCATACTTTGAGAATAAAGCTGCACAGTAGCCTGGGTATTTCTATAACTGTGAAGCAAAGAGAAATCCAATAGAATAGTCAATGGCTCTGAAATTCACCCCAGACAGGTAAGAAGTGAGAGAGAAAATATGCTGAAGTGTTGGCTGACACGAGACCTCCTGTAAGTGTGTGTATACCTACATTACCCACTTGGTTTACACAGGTGCCTTTGTTTCCTGATTTTACAAAAGAAGTATGGTTAAAAAACAAGGCACAATTTATCTTTTGAACCTGCAAATCCTCTGAACTACATCCAAATGGATTGCCAGCTATCCGTAGCTGTATACAGCAAGAGCAATAGAACAAAACAGACACGATGGTGAGGAAAGTGGTGCTGGTTTGTACCTATGTGCATACGCTTCTAGGATTTTCAGAGGTGTTTAAGGCCCTGATTTAGAAAAGCACTTGAGCACCTAATTAACCTTAAATACATGAGTAGTCCTGTTGGGAGTCAAATGAGACTACTCATGTGCCTAAAGTTAAGCCTGTGCTTGAGTACTTTGCTGAACTGAGGTCTCCGTTGGAACAAATCTCTCTTCTCTGAAAAGCATAACCTAGGAGAATCTCCTCCTAATCCAATGAGTGAGGCAATGATGTGACAGTGGTGGAAAGATTTTTTTTATTTCAATGCACATACAAGTAGTGGGGACTGCAAGGGACTGCCAATCTTCTCTCTTGCTTCTTGAAGAAATAAATGGCTATATTTTTAAAATATTGATTTTATTTATGGCCAAATACCCATTCTGCATTTTATTCAGATTTTGATGACTGAGTGAGGATTGCCGATTTTGCTCGGAAAATTACAGGATCGTCCTGATTTTTGGGGCAGTGGTCCCCAAATAATCACCCCAGTAAATGATTTTACAGTAGAAATATCAGTTGTTCAGATGTATCTCAGATCATCTACACTTGTGATGCTCGGAGAAAATATGTAGGCAGCAAACCCTAGTCCCTTTTAAAAGGAACACCCCCACTCTCCCCTCCCCCCACCAAAAAAAAATCCTGTTGTGCTGCAGTATGTTTTCAAAAAAGAAGCAACCCCATCACAACCAGTAGTGTGAAACTGGGCCAAATTGATTCAAAGGATTTTGTGGGAATTTTCCCTTCCTGTCTCAGTTATGTGGGTTCTGCCTTGACTTTCTGGTTTGAACCAAGTCAAAAACTTTGAAACTTCCCAGTTTAAGCAAACTCTTTCAGACAGCCAGAGTTATAATTGTTCAGCAATATGTGCAAATAAAGTATTTCAGAACTGAGGGCACCAAAAGCACAGCTTCGATAGGGTGTTTTTAACCCCCTGCACCCGCCCCCCCACCCAAAAAAGAAAAGAGAAACAAAATAAGCTATGCTGTTTACAACACTGATTCCATACGAACTCCACATTTTTAGAAACCATCTGGAGCAAGGCAGAGGATGTTAAGGAGGGTGGTGCTGCTAGACTGTAATGTGAGTTGCATCAGGTCCTCTTCGTAGACTAGATGCAGGTGCTGGGCAGCAAACCTGAAATGAAATCCCACTGTGTTCTTTTTCTTATTCCACTGAAACAAATGGAATGGCAGCTCACAGCTGACTCCCTCTCGAAGTGTGGGGTATGACAGTAATCTTGGAAACCGATCTGTGAACAGAGCTCTCCTGTTCCTGTTCTGAAAGGCTCTGGCAGATTAAAAACAGTGGGATGGAGAGGGAGCAGTTGCTGAGTATTTAATGGCACTAGAACTGGGAGATTGCATGTCGTGATGAACATTGCCACAGTTCGTGACCTTGCTTGGCACATGCAGTGCTGATTATACCAAAGAATCGAACAGATGTGAAGGAAAATTGAGCTTCATCTCCTCCCAGCTATCACAACTCCTTTTTGGTAAGTGGAGGATTATGATACTTTAGGGGAATAATGTGCATATCTGTGTGTGGCTGCAGTAATGATGGATTTTTTTTTTCTTCAGCTGAAGAAACCATGATTGATGCAGCTGGCTGCAACCTATAAAGAGCAGTAAGGTTAATTGGAGCCAAAGGCACAGCAGTCGTTGAGTAGCATTATTTTGTGGCACCCTCATGTTCTGTCATTAATTTTCCTATTTATTTGACTTGCAAAAAACATAAACCAGCTAGAAGAGGCAAAGGAAAGGGGTCAATTATGCCTCTTATGAGACAGAGCTGCTCTGCCTATGGGGAGGAGCTGCTCTGGGGGCACTATGCTTTTGTAAGGCAAGACGCCTCCAGGAGAAGCATGCTGTGCAGTGGAACTTGCTGCATCTGGGTTTGCTGCAGCGAGCTGTCCCCTAAGGCTTTCCTCTGTTCTCTCTGGTGTCTGGTTCCACACCACCACACTCAGGCCACTACTGCTTAGTTCTATTACAGCAGTGATGAGCCTGAGACAGGAGTTGGGCCTCATAGTGCTGGGCACTGTACATAAACAACGTGGAAATGGATAAACCTGTGGTCCATCTAGCCTGGGATCCTGTCTGTGACAGTGGCCAGCACCAATGATTTAGAAGAAGCAGCAAGAAACCCCTCTTCTCTGTCCATGTAGGCCTCATTCTAACCGTAACAGAAATTGGCTGGACGCATGAGTTATGATATTCCTTCCAATCTTTTTTTTTCTAATATTCACTATTACATCTGATTCTATTTGTTATCCATGCACATGTCCAACCCCTCTCTGACTGTTGCTACGTTCTTGACCTCAGCAATGTACTGTAGCAATGGGTTCCACAGTATAATTGCATGTTTCATGGGACAAACTGCATCCTCTTATCGCTTTTGATAAACCTTCAAAGACTGGATAATGCATCTTTATGCTGCGGGAGCAACGCAAAGCTGCCATAATGCTGGGCATTGTAGGTAGATGAACACCAATGACATTGAATAAGGCAGAGTATTGACAGATCACATATATCTGGCAGGTGGTTTTGTACATGCTTTTTTTTTTTTTTTCGGTTAAAAGGAATAACTGATTCTAGGGTGTTGCACTATATATAAGGCAAGTCAAGTATGTACAATGTGAAAAATTAGACATTGGTCAGACAGTCTAATACAATCAGTAGAGCACCTCCTAAAAACCGCTACTGCTTAATACGAAATTCAGTAAATCTGTAGTGTCTAGTATTGTGTAATATTTGTTATAGGACTCCATTTATATGAATAATGGGAACATGTATTATTTCGGATACATCAGGGTGTGGATAAGAAAGACAGGTTTTCTCATAGCTGATAAATATTCACGGACATAAACTAAATTTGGATAACAGGGTATTAGAAGAGAAGGGATTCTATTATCTATTTAACCAGTCTTTCCACATTTCAGTCATCTTTATAAGATTATTATTTAACTTGGACCATCCCAGGTCCAATGTCTCCTTGCCTGCCCATTCATTGAGTGAGGTGGGGGGGAGGGAGAAATATATTTTTCTCAGCCATCCAAAAAAAAAAAAAAAAAAAGTGAGAAGAAATGGCAAGTAAAATATTGTTGTAGGGCTGCATTATTGTGTATGTGTGTGCAGCACTTCAAGAGGTATTACACTAGTTTCCTTGAAGATTTCACTAAACCCTTGTGATCGTTTATATTCTGTACATAAAAAGATACATCAAGATCACTCTCGGGTGTTATGACTG
Source organism: Emydura macquarii macquarii (assembly GCF_026122565.2). NCBI lineage: Eukaryota > Metazoa > Chordata > Testudines > Chelidae > Emydura > Emydura macquarii. The sequence goes on from NW_027132962.1 coordinate 2,300,009, forward strand.
CCACAAACAGCCATCCACATCTTTCTTTGATTTCTTTTTGCATATTTGTATTGATGTTCTGAAATACATATTTCAATATGTCTTTCTTTCAGCTCACTCTACAAATAGAAACTAAATATAATGGAAAATAAGAGCTTATTTATACTTTTCCAGCAACTTTGAAAACAGTGAATTGTATATCTTTTTGGGTTCATTTAATCACTCATCCACTCAGAAAACCTGATACCCTGTCATCCAGTCCACTATCTGCATGGGAGATTAACAGGTTGATCAATAACTTGTCACTGTCATTCTAGATAACTAGGAAAAGACTGGGCAGAAAGGGATAAGTAAATTTAAACAAATGGAAAGTGTTTCTGAGACTACTTCATTCACATTTTTACATATTCATCAAAAGACATTGCAGTAACTGACAGAAATGCAACATTTTTTTCCCCATGGACCTGTAAAGCCAATCAAGGTATCAAATTAAATTACTGAATGGTGGTTTTAGTGAAAATATAAAAAGAACAGAAATATCAGGCCCAATTTAAAACATATTTTAAGGTCATCATTTTTATGCAATAAAAGATGCTATCTATCCATCCATTTTGAGGAGTGAAGTCAATATACAACATGGTATATTCCCTCTGCGGGGGAGGAATGTCTAGTCCTGCTTATTCTAATTGTACAAAATTCCCAAGGACTTCAAGGGCCATTTTATGTTAACAAGGTTAACAAGCTCTCCTGAAATAAACACAATGGATTCTCATACATTCAGAGCAGTGGCTAAAGAACCCTGGACACAGCAGGGAGAGGAAGGGCAGGGTGCAAAAGTCACTATGACCCATTTTAATGGACCCCTGTTCCTGGGTCAATCTCTGACAGCCAGATCAAAACTCAGAGTAGCTTAAAACTGTCTTAAATTTGTGCCAGCTGCCAAAGGCAGCTGTGGTACATGAGGGTAACAGGACACCTACACCACATCTTCATCACCCTGCACTGACTGGAGAAGGAGGGTGCTGTAAGAACTGTTAGGATGGCTCTACGCCATGTGACAATTTACCTGAGGAAGCGCCTGAAGGCTGGGTAAGGGGGGAGGGTGTGGAGCTGGGTAGTGGCTTTGAAATGGAATCATGCTACCCCAACACAGGGGGTGGGGGCTTGTCCCTGTAAGCAGAACAACAATAACAAAATTAGTTTTAATAAGGCTGAGGTGTGATAGATGCATGCTTTTTTTTTTTTACTTATTTAAAATGATCTGCTACTTATTCAGGACCAATTGTGGTCACCTAAGCGATAAAATTATGTGGCCCAAATTCTTTAATTCATTGTGTACCAAGCCAGTGAATGAGACGGTGTAAAGTGCACTGCTTGGTAGGAAAAGATGGGCAAAACTAGCCATGATAGCAGCACTGTTACCTGGCCCTTGGGCATAATGTAATGAGAACAGAACAGTACCGGGCCTCCACAGCATTCTGGCCATGTGCAGCGCTAAGAAAGCAGGAAGACCCAAAGGAAAAGGTGGGGCTAGAAGGAAACTAGCTATGCTCTGTGCTTCAATGCATGTTTCAGAACAGAATGCTCTGTAATGAAGCTAACAGAGCATTAACTGAAGCAGCCAGAGGCAACTACAGTGTGCCCAGATAAAAGAGAGCACCACTTTTTGTTTGTATGTGTTGAAAGAGGGATGCTGGAATGCCTGAAGCAAGAGTTGGTGTTATCAACGTTTCTCATTGTGACTCCTTGTGCTTGCTGCCTGCGTGAAGCTTTCTCTTCACCAGGGAGCCCTTATCATAGAAGATTAAGGTTGGAAGGGACCTCAGGAGGTCATCTAGTCCAAGCCTTTACTTACTGGTCTTCCCCTGTGTTTTATGCATGTTACTAACATTTGTGGGCTGTGGTCAGGGGCCTTCATGCCCTCAGCCAGGATGATAAGGCATCTGATACAAGGGGGAAGCTGGTTTTGTGTCGCCACAGCTGCTGTTTGTGCACTAACAGAAGTGTTGTTACTGACTGGCCAGGGTCCTGCCCAGGTTTCTGTGGTGGTTTTCATGCCCCTACCTCTGTAGTGTGCTACCAGTTTAACACACCAGAATCTTCTCTCACATGACTTACCATATCCTGGGCGTGTACGTCACCTGACAGGCTCCCACAGTCACCTGTGGGATTTTTTTGTTCTTTGCTTCATATCTGTTCATTTATGTGTCTTGGGCCATTCCTGGTTGGGAATGCCCTACAGTTTGTCACCTACACTGCATTCATAGTTCTCCCGCCCAGGCTTTGTTCTGTAGGTGCACACAGGACTGAGAGCCCAGGGGTCTGAATCTTCTTGCCCCTACCGGCGATGAGCAACTAGCAACTAAATTTAAGTTTAAGGGAGCTGTTAATATCCTGTTGGAAGAAATTCAGGAATCTGTATTCTTCCTTTCTCATGCTGGTTACCAAGTTGAACTGTGCTGCAGTTTTCACTGGGTCTGGATTGACAACCCTACAGCCTTTAGTACTCTGTGTGTATCTTGCCTATCACAAATGCACTGCTAGAATCTGTATTTCTCTTAACCCCTCTCTTCTCTTGTACTTCTTCATCCAAATAAACAGAGCATGTATGATGGGGTGGGAGGGAAATATACTTAAAGTATGTAAATAAACTAGCAAAGAAATCAATCTGTTTTTATTAAAAACGGTGAAGAAGTAAAAGGCGGGGAAACACATTTTATAATAAGTACAATCACAGCATCTCTTTAGTTTGTGTATAAGAGAAAAAGAAGAACCCCTCTCAAAGTTTAATTTCATTGTGTAAAGCTTCAGCCATGTAGCTAGAAGCATTTTCCTACTGAGTAAGGGGACAGATAGATGTTTCGGTTCATTAAGGCACAATCACCAACATATTTCTCCACTTGAGGGAGCTCTAGCTTTTCCAAAAAGCTATGCTCTGAGCCTGTCCACTGGCATTTCAAGAATTGGAGTTTTAGCAGGACACAAAGTTACACAAATAAATTGATGGATGTGGAATGACTGTCTGTCAGACTCAGATAAATAATTGGATACTTCTTTGATATATATAATATACACACTTAAATGTGATCGCATGTTTCACTTTTTTTTTTAGTTATGTATTTAATTGTGAACAAAAAAGCTTTCTGAGCACTTCAAACAATTCAGCTGGAAGCACAGAAATTAGCATAAAGTGAAATATTTATGGGAGCTTAGCACTGCTTAAGACTCATTATTTTCCCTGCCGTAAGACACCAAGGCCAATTAACTATTTCCAATTAAGTGTCCTAAAACAAAAGTGAGCAGACAGAAATAACTGGTAAATGGTGATGAGTGGACTCTGAAAAGCAAAAAAAAAAAATCTTTCGTGTAAAGGTCAATAATTTTAAGAGGCTGGAACCAAATTTACTATAGATGAGAGAGAATATATTCTACAAAAGAATTAAGAGGAGATGTTCTAAGTACAGAATTAACTTTAGCATTACTTAAGGTACTTTTCTATTCCTGTTTGTCTAGTTAGATGTGTATCTTAATATATTTCTGCTACACTTATTTAATGCATATGAAATGAGCACCTTCCTCTTTCCACGGCAGATCCAAAGTTCAGTCATTTTTGAGTTATCTATCAAGGAAAAAAGATGTTATTAGATTTATTTTCCCACTGTTAAACGTATTTATTTTTTAACTTTGCATGACTCAAAAATCACTTATGCACCGGGGCTGTTGTATATTCAAGATTTGCATTTCCTTATTTCTTTTTAAAGTACATTGTACAACCTTAACACTGACTGTCATAGTTCTTTGCATTTTAAGTTGTGTTTTTATTGATCTTAATGAAAAGGAGACAAGTGTGGTTGCTATTATGAGCATTTACGTGATCTAAATTAGGCTTGGAAGTTCACCCTCACTGTGACCAACAATATGATGGAGGTGGCAAACAGTTTCCATTTCACTGAAATGAATGAGGCATGCAGGGAACTAATTCATACTGTTGCTTATATAGTTGTTTTGGCTCGATACACTTTGCAAGGTTGGGTTAACAGCCTAACTACTATGGTGACTGATGTGCTGGAAACATACAGATATAGTACAGGGCAGAGGCACATCTTTGTATATGTGGTGACTGCACTCTGACAACTGAGACAAGAAACATTTTTGAAAAAATTACACAATATTGCATAATACAATGAAAGCTATGGAAAGATCATACAATCCAAAGAGCTGCATTTTTCTATGGTCATGATTTTTTTTTCTTTTCTTGATATTATCTTATGTTTACTGTCCCATCAATAACCGACAAGGTAGCGATAATGGGCAACAGCAGCTGCACTGTGATCTAACGAAGACAGTGAAGTGGGAAGGCAGGGTAAGATGTTAAGATCAGCAGCTGCTTAACAAGTGCCTACAAAGCAAGCCTAGAGTGAATTGCACAATTGCTTGTGCATTTATTACTAACTAGCAAATTCTTTTTAGATTTTTATTGTGGACATATATCTCAATGTTTCAAAGTTCAGCCGTACTTGAGTTATCTGCAGGGAAAGAAAAGCGTGTTTTTTGTTTTCTTTTCTTTTGTTTAAGTGTTGCATAATTTGAAAATGCGTAAACAGATTCTCCTCAAACCTTTCATAATAATTCACCTGTTAGACCCAAGTCCTACAAACCACTTATGGATATAAGTAGTTGCATCGGGACCACTTGCACAGAAATATACTTGGATACAGACAAGATCCAGGCCAATCATGGACAATTGTGGACCAACAGACTTTTTTGAAAGTTATTTTTAAAAGTTAAATTATAACTGTTTTGCGGCTATAACTGTTGGCTATCAAATGAATCCTACAATAACATATCTTTGTCCATGCTATTATGCAGTAATGTGTGTTTGTAACTGTAATTCAATCTTAAATGATTTCCAAAATTTAGAGGGGTGAAAGATTTGCCTTGAAGTACTATTTGTATTTCATGGCAAGCTAGAGAGCTATTTCATCTCTCTCACTTCAGATCTGGTCTGACTGCTATTCAAACCAAAGCAAAACATCCATTGGCTTCAATTATATAGGCTCAAACTCTCTGTGCCTAATGTTTCTAAGGCACCTATTACCTTGGCATCTACATCAATAGTGCCACTAGCAAACATTCCCTGGAAGAGACATGTGCTATTAAATATATTACACCATTCAAAGGAAGCTGAAAGTACAGGAAAAGTACAATTTTCTCTTCTAGTAAGTATTTTAACAGATTATCTGTTTAACAAGATGGCTGTAAACATCTTACCTAAATTGACACATTCTTTAAGTATAATAGTCACACTGCTGAATGTACCTTTGCACTGGCAAATGCTCCACTGTTAAAGAACATACAGATTCAATCTGCTTCTTATTTCTTGGTGATCTTTTCGTTCATAACTCTTTTTGTTTGCTGCACACACTTATTTTAGAATATGTGGATTTTTCCTCTCTGTACTGTTGTTCCATTTGAAAACATTAGGATTAGCATGCAGATTTTTTTTTTTTTGATCATAGATTTTGTTTTTAAATCATCCCCATTTTGCACAGCATATTTGTTTTTCTTTCACCTTATCTTTGGGTTTTCTTTCTTGATAAATGTATTACTTTAGTCTCCTGGATGTAAACACCTTCTGTTTACCTTTTTGTTTTCTTAAGATTGTGTTTTAAAAAGTTTGCATAATACATACCTTATCTATCCACCGACCTATCCACATCTTGTGTGGTATATATTTATATGTTAGTTTCCATGGTTTTAGGACAGTATAGAAAAAGTCAGTTGAAAAAGGTTATTGTTTTAGAAAACCGTGAGTAAAAACTGGGGGTTAGTACAGCAAGAGGTTTGCAACCTAAATTGCAGTATCCACTACTACACAATATATACTGTGGTAAACTTCACCATATGCAAATCACTTGTAGAGTTCTCATAACTTGTAGCACTGACCGAATCCTGAATGTCAACGTTAGAGCTGGTTGAAAATGTTCAAATTTCTCTATGGAAGAAGGGGACGAATTTATTGCAGAAAAGAACCCTCATTCCATCTTTCAGTCTGTTCCAGTCAGCATTCCAGCTGCATCATTACATAAAAGTCCAACCTCACAAGGGTCTGAGCACGCTTAATTCTTATTGATGCTGATGGGCGCAAAGGATGTTCAGTGTCTTGCAGGACTGGGCCCTGCATAACTCAGGCTATGTCTACACTGATGGCAGCAAATTCGATTGAGCGGTATTGGAGACCCACTCAGTCGATCCAGAAGTCAATCTAATAAAACCACCTCCCCAAAAACCATAGCACTGCATCAACAGGTACGCGTTTCCCTGTCAGCGTGGTGCAGTGGAGATGGTGTGCTAAACAGAAGTTACTCAGTCGACGGAAGTTATGCAAGCTACTCTGTGTAGCTTGTGTAACTCCAGTCGACTGCTGCCAAATTTTGCTGGCAGTGTAGACCAGGCCTCAGTGTCAAATCCCCTTTAAACAATGGTCAGCTGAATGGACAGCCAACTGCATTGCCCACCTCAAATATCAGCAACTTATCTAAGTTGTCTCAATTAAAAATACAGAAGAGGATCAGAAGCTCCTTTTCTGCAGTAAAACAAAAAATGGTAAAATCATAAGAATTGTAGTTTTTGTTTTAACAAGAAACTAAGATTGGGCTGGGAGGTCATTCTATACCACTGAGTACTTAACTTATACCAACTCACTTGGTTTTCTCCCTACCACTTCTTTAAAAATAATTATTAATTTGCCACACTAGAGGGCGAGTGCTCACTTGTGTGCAATCCTGACCAAGAAAAGTGATGCAAGTTAAGTTCTTTGAAGATGTGTGTGACTGCAGTCACGTGGGGTATGCAAGCACAAAAGCACTCTAGATTTTTAGTTTTTTGGAGCTGGCCTATTCAACAGTAAGATCTACCTGTTTCCAAAGTCTGTTCAATACTTAGGAGCTCAGTGACTAATTATCTTTTTTCCCTTGTGGTCCATGACACCACACTTGTGGCCCTTTTTTACATAGGTTCCCTATACTACTTTCTATTCTATGCTCGAGTGCCCTATACTACTTTCTCCTGTAAAGGAGCTCTGTGCTGACCTCGCCAAGCCTGAATAAAGGACAGGTCAACACAAAGGAGATCTACAGCATTCGGGTCAAGTGAAGCTTCTAAAGGAGATACTCATGCTCCCAGCTCCTTCATGCACATTAGTGCATACATCTACTAAACACTGCTTCAGGACACGCACAGGGCCTGCGGCTTTTACATCCAACATGCAGATACAGTGGTAAGTCACAGGCTCTTTGTTTCTAGTTCTCCCTCCATTAGTGGGGGAGACCATTACAAAGTGATAAGACCTTGAGCAGGTCTGCTATTCCATCCAGTAGACCATTAGATGAGAAGTATTGCATGCGCCGTAATCTGAATCCAAATATCACTACCCCATATTATTGAGGATTTTAAAATCTTTATATTTTACCAAAGAAGCCTAAAATGAAATGGTGGCAATCAGATAAATTTTACAAATGGACATTGAAATGTGGATCATCACTGTAAAGTAAATCTACAAATACATTGCAAAGGAGTACTGATTTTTTTTTCCAAGTTTAAAAAACAAACAACAACAAAAAAGACCCCAACCTAATTACAAAGGAAAAAACTCCTCAAATAATGAAATTTTAAAGAAAATATTTTTTCCACTCCAGGGAGAGTGGGAGAACAGAAGATTATCTCCTACCAGTCATTTGTAATCAGGCTAATGTTATGAAGCTGCTTCGCATTCCCTCTCCTTCCCTCCCCCTGCAATCCTAATTTTTATATTTATACTAATTTTTGTGACATCACATTCTTCAAAGAGACAATACAGGATGACTCCCCTAAAGCAATTTGAGCAGAGCAGCAGAGAGAGGAATTTTATCTTTGTACTCTGAAATGTGCAAGAGACAATTCCATACTACTGCCAGTCAAATTTCTTCAAACTAGTTCCCACCCCCCCTCATTCACTTACCATCATGTAATAGACAAAGGACATGATTTGCTGTTGCCCTACAGCCTTCTTGCATCAGCTAAACTGGAGCAAAGGGGCCATAGGATAGGTGCAAAGCCAGGGCCAAGGAGAATAGTGCTGGTATGTGTGAGGGCAGTCTGTATGGCTGTATGTATGTCACTTCAAGATTAGTCATGGATACAGGGAGCATTTTATGGCTAACCAAATATAGTGCATGGGCATATCAGAAGAAGGTATGGTCAAGGTGGCCCTGTTCTTCATTGATTCTGTGCCCCTGCAGTAGTCCTCGGAAGTGAGGACCCAACACAGGATATTCCTCAATCAGAGCAGGGATGAACCTGGCCTGTAGGTAGGGGGGGTGTGTGTGTGTGTGTGTGTGTGTGTGTGTGTGTGTGTGTGTGTAAAAGAGCTTGCCTACATGGTGGGTTAATGTACACTACCAGGGCGTGATTTCTGAAGCACACTAATATATTGTACATTAATTGGGCCATGTAGACTCTGCTGGTGCATACTAAGCATTCCTGATGTGATTTAACATGCACTAGACAAAACTGTGTGCACACCTGCAGCGTCTACACTGACCAATTGATGCGCAACGTGTCAGCACACGACCCCCACCGTGTACACAAGTCCTAAAAAGAGAGGAATCATTCAGACAATGCCCAAAACCTCCTGAAACAGGCTGTATTTCATGTTTCTACAGAAAGAAGAGCCTAAACAGCATATAATTTACAATTGGAGCCCATGTTTTACAAGATAGTCTCAGGTCTGACTTTCTTTTTTTACTCTCTCTACTTCTAGATATATCTTACAACTACAAATAAGAATAATACAGCTAAAAGAAATGGATTGGATTTCATGCCTTCCTATTAAAATGCAACATCATGAATATATGAAACCCAATTTTACTTATAGATTTACTATACAGGGATAAACTTTTTTCTCCATGCAAATTCCACATTACATTTATTGTTACAGGGTTCAAAAACAGAGAGAGAGAGAGAGCCAAATTCCCCCTCATTTGCACCTCTGCATTTCCCTAGACACACAGGCCAAAGTCTTTTCTTCCAAAAGAATGGATGTAGGATTACTTATTTGTGAAATCAACTTCTTCCAAGTATGAACACATCTTCATTGTAATAATTATTGGTTTAAAAAAACCCACAAGTCCTTAACAACTTCTCTACAAGAGATCAACACTGTTATTACTGTTACAGTACATTAAAAATGTCGATAGTCACCTTTAACACTCTTTCCTCCTAATTAACCATCACTCTTTAGACACTGAACATATCATTATTATTTTTACATATCCTAATTAGCCACTGTTTGAAAAGCACTTGGACTGCATGGAGCGATGTAAGTACTAAATGTTATCCGTTATTAGCTTTCATCTTTCTTTGATGTTCTTTCCTCCCTGGTAACAACTTGTGCCCATAAAATCCAGGTATTTTGGACACAAGTATAAATCTACATGAACAAGCATGTGAATAAATCAAAATAGAGACTGCAAGGTTACAAATTCTTGTATGCAACTAGTCAGTCCAAAGGATATACTAAATATGACTTAGGCAGGAATTCATCAGTGATCAAAACAAATTAATAGGCTTGCCAACCCATGTGCTCAAAAATCAGGAGTCTGGCCTTAAAGAAAGAGGGGGGAAAAAAACAACCCCCCCCCCCACAACAAATCAAAACAAACAAAAACAATCCACCATTAGATTATTTAAAATATTAAATATTGGGTTCTTCATGTAATACTCACAATCTTTTCTTCAACCATGAGGGCTAGAAACTTATTTTTTAAAATAAAGATAATAAATAAAGATAAATCACATCACTTACATCACAGGAGCTGGGGCTTTAAGAAAAACAAATGTTATGAAACTTGCTAAAGTTGTGAAAGCTGGAAATACTGAATGAAATATGTGGTGTGGAGTGTAAAATGAGTAAGAAAAAATGAAATCATTGCTTTTCAAAAGTAAAAAGTCTAAACAAGTAAAAATCCCCTCCCATCAGTGTTGTTAATAAGTAATACCTACCTCTCACACGGTGCTTTTCATCAGTTAAAGTACTTACAAAAAAGATTACTAGCACTATCCCCGTTTTATGAAGTCAATGGGTGAAAACCTGGCCCTGCTGCAGTCAGTGGGAATTTTTGCCATTAACTTCAATTGGGCCAGGATTTTACTCAATGGAGTTACAATAGTGTAAAACTAGTGGTGAGATCAGAATCCGGCCTAGTGACTTCACCAGAAGCTATACCTGCATGACTAAAGGTCAGATCATAGCTTTATAGTCTTTTTTGGATCTATGCTGAGTTACACCAGATGATGTGGCCCTAAGGGTGGAATTTAGCTTGATTGTAAGGATGTTCAGACATCTAAGTCAGAGGACTGTGAAATGGTGTGTGTGTGTGACAGAAATTAGATTCCATTCTATTTCATAGTGTATGTATGCAAATGTGATTTTTTTTCTCTCTCTCTCTCCAAGACAATGCTCCTATAAAATCCCACAATCCTAGAACTTAAGATAAATGTACCTGAAAACATTAAGATTTGAGCTCACAAAGCTTTCTCATATGAGTAGTTCTTGCTGGATTCAGTAGAAAAGGAAACTCCAGCTGCTTCATGTAATTCAACAATAACTTACTTATTAAAGTGAATTTTTTTTTTGTTTGAACTGAACTTGAATAAGAATTATTCAGGGGACTAAGGACATGCATGATTGACCCATACGTTATTAGGTCACACTTTCAAAACGGACCTCTATGGCTGTGCTTACAAAATCATGACCTATTGTACTGTTCCCCATGAAATTTTGCAAGCACGAGTTTAAAGGGCACATGTGAAAAATGTAGTTCAGTATTCTTGGGTATACTTAGTGCAGGTCTTTCACCTGCATGGCTGGAGAATAGGAAAAGTAAATTTGCTCCTGTGATAGTATGCAACAATGTGTTTTTTCTTTAAACATGGATGTACCATTTACAAAGCAGTTACTGGAGATGTTCCCCTTTTCTGTGATGTAATGAAAAAAATGGCCTCTTTAAATATCTGTGTTCTGAACAGAACCCCAGATATTCAAGAATCTCTTCCTCTCCTGCATCCTTGTAAATTAGAATCTGATCTGGCATCAGAATTCTTTTTGTTTTGTTTTTCTGTACTGATGTAATGAGTGTGCAGTGTAGCAGACTGACAGCTCTGGAGATTGAAGACTTCTATTTATGGTTTCCTAACATTAGCTTGCCAAGGTGTCACAACTCTGTTCTGCAGGGAGCGTGTCCGGGGCAAAATGGTAGCTCTACACTTCAGGCCTCTCAGTTATTATCCTCTCTGAGACTGCCACCAAAAGGTGCCAATTAAAGGCATTTGTGATATGGACATTTTTGTATTAAGAAATAGATTGAAACCACTAATTGCTTTCACATAATCCCCTGAACAACCATCAGTTGGTAACAGCTTTTGGTCATTGCACCTGAACTGGGCTGCATGTGAGCAGGGGACCTGGTGGTAAAATGCTTTGTGTATCCTTTTCCTAATCCCCTGAGGTATGCAAACCATGTTGGTATCAGTTTATTGAATAATAGAAGATGCCAGCCAGCATGCCAGGTGCTGCCACGTCACCAATGAAGCTGGCAGAATAATAGCCTATTAAAATAAAAGATTGGCAGGTAAAAGCAGGCTGTGGGGTGTGGACAAGAAACTGCTCCTGAAATAGCTTTTAAACCATGTTGCTGTAAATTTTAACAACATTATTTAGGAGCCTTTTAAAGTGTGGTGTCTCCTACCCCTTCCCCTAGCCAGAGCCTTCTGCCAGTTGACAGCACTGTGGGAAAGAAGTAACTGTTCTCTAAAAGCCTTTTTAAGAAAAGATTGTTAAAAATAAATATAATCACATTCCTTATAAAGCTATTTAAACAGCAGTTCACTCCTTAGTTCATTACCGAGAGTCTTGTATTTTCCGCCTATACTGGCAAACTGAATGGAGGGTGACACAGTGGTATGAGACAGGTTGGTGTCACACAGCCCTTGCATGGTGTGGAAGTCAGGTCGAAGAAGTCAGCTCCTGTCTCCAGGAGGGCTGGTGATGCTGTTTTTAAGTCTTTTTTAGCTTTTCCAAGGCAAAAACGCAAATATCCAAAGGTCACCCTTTCACTGTGAGGTTGTTTCACCTCCCCCCGTTTAGTTATGATGACACTCGGCTATATTTTCAGTTTTGATTGAGGGCCACATCAGGTGGCCACACTTTTGACTCTACAAACAAAAACAAAAAACTGAGTGCAAGGTTGAGTGCTTGCCCCTTTAAGTACTTGGTTTACACCCACAGTTGGGTAGATAGAAGTGCAGGGACTGAGAATTCCAGACGTAAACTTTATTAATCCAAACTGAGCCCCCAAAAGGAAGTCTGCCTCTCTGAAAAATGTATTCCATAACTTTTCTGTGCATTTTCAATCAGGAAGAAACAACCGGGGGGCCAAACTTTACAAAGCATCCTCTAGCTTGCAACTTTAGGGCCAGATCCTTAGGTGGTATAACTCAGTGTATTCTTCCATTGAAGTCAATAGAGGTATAGTCTGAGTTACACCAGCTAGGATATGGCCCATAATTTTCTTCACATAATTATCTGCACATTCAAAATGTGCAGAGGTCAACCTTTTTTTTTTTTTTTTTTTTTTTTTTTTTTTTTTTTTTTTTTAACTGGGCAATGGCTGCTTGACTGTGCTAATTTGTGGGCTTATGCCTATGCATGCTAAACTGTTGGCACAAATTTTAAAGCTGGATTGACGCTAACGATGAAAATTCAGATTTTGATTTCAAATATCCCTCCCCTCTGGAAAAGTTTGGGGTTGTTTGGATCTGGAGTTTCCTTTCTGCCCATTATAAAGATGTGATGGGTCCATTTGCATAATTTAGAGCCAGGTTCAGCTTTTGAACACCCTCAAAACTTATTGGTATTTGAATTTAGGGTTTTGATTCAAGCCCATCTCAGTTGGAAATTAGGCACATGATATCCCATGTACTCCTTTGAAAATGTGGCCCATATTGGACACTTAAGTGCACTGGTGTACAATAGAAATAAGCCCATGACCAGTATCCAAAAGCTTGGGCTTGAACCTGAATGTCCAGAATTCTTTCTCTCCCAGCAGAACTACTACTGGATAAAGGGTTGTGTCTGTGACTACAAATTGCGAAGTGGGACCTGTTATCATAGCCTGCTGTAGAATGAAGTTAAAATTCTGTTATCCTTGCTGCAGAAGTCAACAAGAGAGAGCTATAAAATACCTAGGGACCTAGGTTTGAGAAGCCTATTGTCGCATGCAGAATGTATATCAGTTAGACAGGAATGCAGCATGGTTTTGAACACTCTGGAGTTTGATGATTAACAAAATACGGGATATTTTCTGACCTCAATTCTACCCATGAAGACAATGAAGATGCAAGGTTTAACTAAGGGTGGAATTTAGCCTGGAGATCTCTACCGGCACATTTCTTGATCTCCGCACAGTTCACCAAAGGCTCTTTTTTATGCACTTCTTGCTTCTCAATTTATAGTATACGTCTTCCAATTTTGTGTTCTGCTTTTATCATTTTAAGCATGATGGATGTCCTTACACTGGGGTGGATCCTGCAGCCCTTCTCATGAGACATTCGCATACAATGCTCCAAGTGTGTTATGTACTGTGGGTCATGCCTTATTAAAGGAAGCCTACAATCCCCCTGTCTGTAAAAATCCCCTTGACTTCTGTGGGGAGTTTCACACAGCAGAGATTTGCTGGATCAGGCCCATGAAGAGGGAATTAACTAAAGTACATGATATAACATATTATTTGTAAAAATACATTATGTGCATTTCAAATTGACCAAGGTACGTACAACACATGTTGCTTACAAGCTATAATTATACAACAGTTAGTTTAACCAGTCTTTTTCTATTAACATTTTTTGTTCCGCAAATAATCCATGAACCAAACTCAATTTCTGTGAACATATTTGCCAGCTCTTTGGGCCAGGGACTTTATTTTGGGGGCCACGGCCGTGCATAATCATGATCGGGACCTATGGCCACTAATGTAATATAAATAATAACTATTTGAAGAATAATTTGGATGAATAACTCATTCTCCAAGCTGATCATGAACTCTTTACCTGGATTAGCTGGTTGTTCATGTTGTGATATTGCCTCTGCTCAACTACTGAGAATTTTTAAACTGAAGAAAGTAGAGCAAAAATAAACCATGAGACTTTTCTTTTTCAAAAAGGATAAAACACTTAATACACTAAAGGCAACTAAAATGAAAATGCTCTGAATAGTGAAATGTTATGGGATTGTGAATGGAAGGGGAGCTTGTCCACAGAATCATGAATGGGAGGCAAATTGGTCTGAGCCAACATTAATGGTGGGAGGAGGAAGAGAACTGCCTATGAGACAATCTCTAAGATCTGGTCCAGGTTATGAAAATGGTTGGGAACTTCAACAGTAGATAACTTTGATGTATGCATTTCCTTATGCTGATTTACAATAAGGGCCAAATTCTCAGCTGGTGTAAATCAGCATAGCACCCTTGAGGTCAGTTGAACTATACTGATTTACACCAGCTGAAGCTCTGACTCTGTAATTTGATAGAAGGTTATTCAACAACACAAGGGGAACAAACTCTTGAGTGTTCCTAATTCTGAATCTAAAGGACTTGCTCCTCACAGATATGCTTGAAGTTCCTGAATCAGCAAAACGCTTAAGAGCATGTTTGTCACATTAAAGTCAGTGGGACATAAGCGCACATATAAATGCTTTATTAAATACAGAGGAGACTATTCTGATTGCAAAGCATGGAGATACTCAACTCTTTGAAAGGAGAATGTAGACCAAAGACGACGACGAAAATAGAAGCAGTCAATTGACCACTTTCTGGAAAGCCAGAAATAATACGAGCAATGTCCCTTGTAATGTGTTGAATATTCATGTCTTCTTTGAAGAAGAACTAGCCACTTACAGACCATGGGTCTAGTGTTTAAAACTTAAAGCCCTTGAGCTCAAGACAAAACTAAGCTGTTGATTAAAAGAGAAGCTGCAGAGTCAAGGTTAAGAGTTCAATCAGGGCGATGGAATCATCGCTGATGCTTAAATAACAGCAACTCCTTTGACTCTTTTAGTATTTCACTGACGAGTGAGACTCAAGCGAACAAAATTTTTTTTTTTTTTTTTTTTTAAATGAAAACTAGTTGAGCTACCAATCTCTAGTGTGCCCCTTCTTGTGCTGCCTTCTCTGCTGGGGCAAGGTCCAGCTTACTTCCTCCCTATTCCCTCTTCTTCCTGGTACTGGCAGCAGTATTTCCCCAAGCAGAGACTGTCCAGTAGCAGGCTAGTCACTGATGCAGGTTAGCTAGTTGCCCTATATAGCTGATGACGAAAGGAGAAGAGAATTGCTCTCTAGGCTTGTCTGCTAAGGACACCTTAGTCATGTCTGTTTGGATTCTGCTCTCTAGAATAACACTTGCTGGACGCTGTCAGTTCTTAGGCATGCAAAACTAGGGCCCCAGCCTGCTAGGTGCTGAACACTTTCAATTCTTATTAATTTCAGTGCTTGGCACCTAAAAGGAGGCAATCCTCATTTTGTGGAATTGGGCCCACCACAGGATGGCAGGGGCCAATTCTTCTCCCACCCAAGCCAGGAGAAGAACTCTCATTTCCTTCAAAGTGGGATTGCGAGCAGGTCCTGAAAAAGCAGTACAAGAATCTGTGCTTGAAATGCGCGGAGGAGTATTTGTTTCCGCTGCAGCAGAAAATAAAGAAAAAACAAAGTTGTTGTAACCCTGCATAAGATCTATCTCTTTCCTAGATGCAAATTAAGATTTAAATATCAAAATGATAGGCTTCTGCTAATCCTTCTTAGGAAGTCATAAATTGTTAATCAGACTCTAGGCAGTGTTGTTTAATACCAACTTTAATAAAAAAGCTGCCTGGAGCTGAAAGACAGTTGGGATTCTGACTCTAAAAGTTGGGTAGCCACGTTTTCGTAGCCTGAGGCGCCCAGACTAACATTGATACCAACCCCTTTGAAATATGCTCATTTTTTAGGCTTCTAAATTATTAAACACCTTATTAGTAGGAAGATTAGATGGGGGGGGAGGGGGGGAGTCATTTCTGTATGAAGGAAGATGGGTTGGAAAAGGAAAAAAAAAAGTTGAGGGAATATTTATATAAAAATACAGCTCTGCTGTTGATATACAGAGGTAATTCATAATTCATTTAATAAATGAACCCATCAAATTATATCACAATGCATGACAAATTGCTATTGCTGAGCTATCCTGCAATAAGTTACATAGAATCATTACTGTCATAGTAACATTTCATTGTGACTTAAAAAGAAACCAATGTCACTACAAGGTTATTATCCCCTTATTGTTCCATAGGAGTTGCTTACCATGAAAAATATCTCACACTAACATCATACTCTAATGGGGTGGGAAAACTTTCACCATGTGATATAATCATGATGCCTATCAAAGAGCAGCTGTTCTGAATATTGACAAAAAAGTCTCCCTTTTATTACATGTCAGTCAAGTGAACAGATTTTTGGATTTAAAAAAAATTTCTTTCCATAGTACAATGTATTTTTGCTCTATGTCCAGAGCTTTTTTGTTAGCATGCTAATTGTTTGGTTTAATATGCAACACAAAGCACACTCATTGCTTTGAAGTGCTTATTCATGATGTCACAGATATCAGTGTGTATTTCTTAATTACAAAACAGGACAATCTCCCCCCTCCCCCCAACTGCTACACACATTCTGTGGTTTTGACTGGTTTCCATAACCAGCAGGATAATCGTTTTGCCACACAGAAGCAGACAAGAAAAAAATGTAAACAATTTAAAGAGCCATTTTAATTTAATAAATTGGGAGCCGTACTTGTGCTAAATTAGCAGTGAGAGTCTCATATCCATGCAAGGCAAGGCTCCTTGTTCATTACTACTGCTTAATTAATCAGTCATGTTTCCATCTAAATGAAAGTTTTTTTTCTATCTCTCCCTATCATCTCTAATATCTCATTGGAGACAGCACATCAAGTTAATCTTGCTTGCATTAAAAAGTTACTTCTGATGGCCCAACTCTGTTATTTACAGGAATTCATTTTATCCCAGCTTGTGGCTGAATCCTGTTTGTTCTGCTCTTGTGACTCATCCTACTTGAATCAATGGGCCACGAAGCATACGTGAGGCAAGCAGCATACGGCCCTTGATGTTCCATGTAAGGACAAGCAGTTTAGCTCTCAACAAGCAGAGGTCTAATGAATTTTCAGATTTGCGACACTGCTGTCCTCTGCAGTTTGTCACCCCTTTGCTTTTTGGTAGCCTGACCATAGCAGCAAATACAGGGCTCATTACGGGGTCATTTAAAAAGAAAAAATAAGCACATAGAAAGCATCTTAGGGGAAGAATAGCAACCAGTAAGTAAAGGAGAAAAGATGAAGGGAGACAGTGACTGAAAATATACACCTTAAATGCACTTCATTCCTTTTTCAATCTTTTTTCCAAAGGTATATTGTGTTTCCTTCATAGAAGTCAGATGGAAAAGAGCTGTTAGGTCATCTAGCCTTTTTGGACCATACTGACCTGGCTCCAGTCAAACACAGTGTTAACTACCCTTTGTGAAGCTGCGGTCTCTGAAAGCAATCTACAGTATGTGCTGTATATTCATGGGCTCAAACTCTAGGGAGGGGTTCATTGTCTTGTGCTACTGAAAACCCCCCGTACATCCTGAAGTCTTCCTCCTAGATGGCACCACAGATTAACTAACACACTGGTGTTCTGACCATCAGGAACTGTCCCATGCCTTTGTAAAATAGCAGAGAATTAGTGGGGTTATGGCAGGAAACAAATCTATAGCTGAAATGTTGATCTCTGAAAAAGTTATTTTTAATATCTGTCTTGTTAAATTTGAATAAATCAGTAAACATACACAACATACTTGCCCATTTAACATTAAATGAGCAGTCATAACCAGCTATGAGAAACTTCTGAGAAACCCTGCTGTGTAAATTTGCTCTATTAGGGTTCAGTGTAATATTTCCCCTGAAAATGAGGATGTGTGCTGTATTTTAACCTCCTAGATTAGTGACAATCAGCTTCTGACCTCTCATTTAACAGCCTGGTTGAGATTACAACCTGTTGCTAAGGAAAACTCTGTTACCTTAAAGTGAATGAGATATCAGGCAGCTTGAAGTATATCTGACAAATGGATTACAGTAAATTAATGAGGCACCATTTTAGAAATCCTGCAAAAGACATCCTAAAAGTGTTAAAATATGATAATACAATTTCATTTCATAACAGAATAAATTATGTACAGAGACATGTGGAATCTTGGATTTTTTTTTTTTTTTAGTAAGGGAAAAGAAATCCCTTTCTAGAAAACAAAGGACACCTTTTTATTTCTGACAAGGAAGCATTTCCTTTAAAGCAGTACACATTTTCAAAGAAACTTGAGACTACAGTTACCTGTGAAATAGAGCCATTGCTTGTAAATATTAATAAATAATATACACAGGACTCAATTTTGTCCTTGGATGTGTGCTCACAACTTCCATTAATGTCTAGTTGCAGACATGGGCATCTGAAGATTGAATCTGGCCCTCTTGAAGGCTTCAGACATGTCTAAACCTCTAGATCCTGAATATGGCTATATTCAAGAAAGGGACCTCTGCTAGTGTCAGGCAAACCTTTATATTATATTGCTCTATTCCCATCCAAATATTCTGAACGACTTCTATGTTTCTCTTTTCCTGCCCCACCAGTGCTAATTAACAGGGGCCAAATCAGCCTTGCAATTTGTGGTGAGGAATCTGACCCCATGCTGTGGAAGTTGTTCTAAGGGTTCCCTGCTACTAGATTTAGCAAGATTTTCAATGAGCCCCAATGAGTTGATTCAGCGCCCAGTTATTCATTTTCATTCTAACTAATTTCTTCCTCTTTCCTGAGTTACTATTCAATGATACCACGCTTAGTGTTTTGGAGGTCACAGTTTGTCACCATAGCAGCAATTGTGGTGTCACACACATTACAATCCTCCAGTAAAACACAGCAAATGAGTAGCCCTGTCAGCTTCAGTACGACTACTGATGTGCTTAAAGTTAAGCATGTGCTTGGTGTTGTTCCAGATCTGGGCCTGGCTGAGTGAAGGCAGAAAGAGGCCAGCAACATGAGGAAAAAGTTGCTGTGTTTACAGAGAAATAGCTTAATAACCAGCAATGATGGGGAAAGGAAACCCAGTAACAGTTGCTTACACTTAAAAGGAGTTTTGACAAAATATACAATTTTGAAAAATTATTTGGTACAGCATTGTCTAAAAGAGTAAGATTGGTGGACTTAAATCTTTTTTCCACATCTTTTCCCTTGCAGCAGTGACAGCTAAAGTGAGCACTCATTTCACAAAAGGATTCTAAATGTGTGTATTCCTCCTCGGTGATCTCACCAAATGCTGTCTGTAAGGGGAAAATGGGCTTTTTCTAGCTCTCATTACTGTAAATCTGTTCACCTAATAGGTTGAGCACACAGTTGAGAGACAGGTACTTCTTAGGTCTAGTCCAGCCCTACCACTATCTCATTTAATCTCTCTCTGCATTTATGCTACCATCAGTGCCACAGTACCTGAGTGCTAATGACACACCGTGGTCCTGGACAAGTAATCTCCCTGGGTCTCAGCTTTCCTTCCTGTGCAATGGAAATAATGTATGCAGTGTTTGTTATAGCTGTTTGGGTCCCAGGATATTAGAGGGACTAGGTGGGTGAGGTAATATCTTTTATTGGACCACTTCTGTATCAGAGGGTTATAGATGGTGAGACCTCTGGGGATGATGTTTTGTTGTTTGCATTTGCTTAGGAAGTAGATGTTGCTGTTAAGTCTTGCTTCCTTTTTCTTCATGTTGTGGAGTTTCCATTTCAGATGGCTAAATTTGATGTCTTCCATTGTTGTATGCAGTGTGGTTGTAGCAATGTTGATCCAAAGATATTAGAGAGGCAAGGTGGGTGAGGTAATAGCTTTTATTGGAAAAACTTCAGAAGTTGGTCTCTCCAATGGAACTAATAACGCATACCTACATTACAGGGATGACTTCTTAAAGTGAGATTGTGTTGACATGCAGGGGAGTAAAATGACTCTTGCTCTGCTGCACTGGCTGCCCATAATGTGGGTAGCAGCATGGGGGAAAGAGCAGCTGCTGTGGGGCTGATTCTTCCTCACCCCCCCCCAACCATACACAGGTAGGCCACGAATGAGTAGGCAAAGCCTTGGCTCCACCACCCAACCTGCTGGCCAGTGCAGACAAGGAAGTAGTCAGTGCCATGTACAGGACTGATTCAGATCACTATCCTCAAAAGCAAAGGGGGCGTAGATTGTGACTCGCTCTAGTTCCTGGTTTGCTCTACATTTAGTCAAAAAACAGGAAACACTTCCTTGGACACATCCTTCACAAAGCTTTCATATTTTTCACCTAGTGTCTGAGCTAATCCCAAAAAAAGGCAAAGTTTTTGTGTTTTACGAAAAATTACCCACCCTCATTTTTTTTTTAATCTTAAATTTTGAAATATTTTGACCAGCTTCAATTTGCTCCTGCAGCAACACAAATGAGCAGAAAAGAGAAAGGATGATCTGTTGATTAGGGTGCTGGCATGGGATTCTGCTGACCCAGGTTCAAACCCAAACTCTGCCACAGACTTCCTCTGTGACTTTGGGCAAGTCCCTTAGGGCACTACTTAGAAGCTATGTGCCTATCTCACAAGGATGTTAGGAGGACAAATACACTGAAAGATTGTGGGGTGATCCGATACTATTGCAATGACGGCAATCTCTAGATCGAGCTATGCATTATCCTTTCTACAGGGCAAAGCCAAAAGTGACTCCTTAGCATCCGTACAGCACCTTGAAAATTATAAAGCAATCGATTTGCTAGATGATCATACTAATTCTCTCTCTTTTTTATATATATTTATGAAGAAATCACTCATTTTTAATCATTAGTACCAGCAAGATGGTACTGATCAGAAGCCCTACCATAACAAACCACTGTGCACACAAAACAAAAACATTCAGTAAGGAAACAGATTTCACTTGCAAGCTTGAGGAAGAAATTAAAGGTAGCAGTGTGCTTTTTTTAAATATGATGGAAAAATACCTCGATGCCTTTCAAGAAATAAGAGAGAACATTCTCCCTTAGGCTATAACTTCTGTGTATGTACCTTGGGCTCAGCATCCTTTAGTCTTTAGAATCCTGATTCAGATCCTCTTGATCACAGCACGATTCATGCAGCCTAACGAACTTTAATGCAGAACAGATTTTTGTTATCTCCTTATGGAATGCAAAGTGGAGGCTCCTTCATAGGCAGATATTCACATCCCAATTTTACTTTTCTTTATGTTCTTTACGTGCACTGAAGCAGAGCTTCTTGCTAATGAACATATTGATTGAACAGCGGCTGATGGTTGAAGTGAAACATTTGTGGAGTAGGTGTGTGTCTTCCACGCAGACAAGCGCACACCGGCAATACCTGTGGCAGCTCAACTAATACTAATGTTTAATTTCTGTGCTAATTTTCAATCTGCACTGACCCTTCTCCTGGTACTCCTGCTCGGATTCATTCATTAAGTGGAAATGCTGGGAAGACTCACCTATTATCTCTCAATCAGTTGTAAACATTACTGCAAAACATTAGAATTAGTTTAGCGGAGAGGAATTAAGGCACCCAGCTAGGTGCTGTACTTTCTCATTCATAAACTCTTGTATGTGTTGCAGTGTGTCACTAGGGAAGGGTTGGGAGGCGATGGTGGATATTTATACTGCAGATTAAATCTAAGTCACGTTCCAGCTGCAATTAAACACTTTCTGTGTGTGTATATAACCTGGCAAGACAACCTAATTAATCTATAAAATAGCTGCCTATACTGCCAAAGTAAAGCCATTATTAAACAAGTTATTTAAAACACAGCAAGGTGAGTAGTTCCTGAATAGAAGCAGATGGAACAGAGGGAGGTGGTGGATGAGGTGGGCTGGCCTGTGTGTGTCAGGGCTGGGTGTGGGGCAAGAGAATACAGTATCAGTGTAATCCCGGATTATTCACCTGAGTGCTGTCAAGTGTTCTGGCACCGTCACAGCTAAACATCACTTCTTTGCTAAAACACCTTAATGTGATCCAGAGCAGTTGCCTTGAAATAATTCAGAAAGGAGACCTAGGTGCAGACTCTCCATATGGGGAGGGCTACCCTACCAGCTAGAAGAATCCCATGAGATGGGTAGAGTATCTCGCATCACTTGGCATTACCCCTTGCAGATGCTTTCAAGAGGTCGTGAGTTCCCCAAAAGGTAGAGATGCTCACTCCTTCTTTGACAGAAGGGACGACTGCTGAGATGTAGGCTCTTGAGGGAGAAAAATGGCTGGGAGTGTGGGAAGAGCCTTGGAGTCGTAAGAGACCGCCAGTAACATGAATTACGTGGTGGTTTGTTCATTAAAATTATCTGTATAATTTGTGACATTCTCCTTATGGGACACCCTCTGTAAAAAAGTCATAGTTCTGTTCATAAATGGCCTTCACCACCCAGTGCTGGACAAGATTTACAAAAGAGCCAATGCTATACCAATCAACTGAAGAAAAAAGACAATACTGACAACTGGCAGCACCCAGTGTAAAGACAATGGCTCAGTTCTGCTGTCAATTAATCCAGTATAAACGGGGAGTTACTCCCCTGAAATTAATGGAGCTATGCTGATAAAGGTGTGAGCAGAATTAGGATGAATAGAGGGAGAAACAGGAGGAATGTCAATGCATTAGAAAAGCTTGTTCTTACTACCACTGAAGACAATGAGCATGCTGCCATTGACTCTAACAGATGTAAGATGGGCCCTAGGGGAGGAGAATACAGAAGTTTAAAATGAGATTTATAATGTGAAAAGCAAAACAGGATGGGGGAGGAACCCCAAAACAAAACTTTTTGTATTGTTTTCAGCCAGTGGTTTCTAATCAAGTTCTAATGCAATGTCGCAAACAATACAACTGACAGATAACTACTTCTGCAGTTTCCTTGTTAGCATAATGATCCTCATGCTTTGCATTTATTATGCATTATTCAACGGGAGAGGGGGGGTGGTTATTTAACTGAAATAGGGACTGATAATCTGCTTTTGTAGCTTTTTGTTAGGCAAATAAGGCAGACAGCAGCTGAGTAGAAATACTATTAGAAAAAGAAAACCCTACATTTCAGATTGAGTCACTTCTCTGTCCTTATAAACCAGAGATCCTGATTGCTCCAGAGCCTCAGAATGGGCTGCCATGACTAAGCAAACACAAGCAAACCAGTTTCTGCCAGATTGTATCTTGACTGTAACACATTTCAGACTTTAGGACCAAATGTTTAAACTGCAAGTCGAATCCTGCACAGAGGCAGCAGAAAGATTGATTCACCACCATGCAGAACAGTTCATCTACTGTAATTCACAGTTTCAAGGACTTATCCTGAAGATGGCAAGTTATACAGCAAAGGAACAGTGCATGGCACTACACAGCAGGGACGATAATCACAGCTGAAGCTAACTGGCTAGTTTTTGAGAGTTGAGGGACCAAGTGACTGCAAAAGCGAATAGCCCTTGAGCAAAGCAGCACAGCTACACTAGCTCTCCTAGTCTTAAGGGGGTTAATTTAAGAAATGTGTCCACCTCAATAGCTTCAGCAATGTAGTCCCCGCATGCTCCCTCTCTTGCATAATAATGGTAATCAAAAGACACCTTACCATTTCCGCTTTATTTTTTGCATCATTGCAGCAGACTCCCTGAAGGAATTACAATCATTTTGCAACATGCTATACCGTCACAGCAAGCTTCTACCAAAGCATTTTATCAACTTATTTTTTTAATAGATTTCAGTTACTTTTCACTTTAGTAATTACCCATCATTTCTGGTGAGATTCATAAGCTGTTTTCTGGCCATCTTGAGTCTACACTTGGAAATTGCATTAGAAACCAAATGTTTGTCAAAAGTAGTCAACACAAGCAGCACGCCAATGAGTCAGGCAAGAGCTGGACAACACTGTGTCACTTAACCATGGATAGAATACCAATGCTCTACGAGGCATGGACTATTAAATCAGTCCCACTACTACAGTGTAGGCAGGCCTGGATTAAGTGATCTAATAGAGATCCCATCCAAATCTAACCATTTCTCAAGTCTGCAAGTAGGAGAAAATCGACATATTGACATCCTCACTCACAAGATGAAAATAAATCCAATAAACTGAGGGAAAGGAGGCTCGGGGAGGCATCGTGTCCTTGAGTCACACATTAACTTCTTCGCATGAAGGAGCTACAGCCTGTGTACGTCCTGCTAACCATTCAGAAGTTCTATGAAGTCTCCATTAGCCGAAACACTTGCAGCAGAGAAAAACATTTTCTTGACCGTGGGTGTTTGCTTTCTAGAAAGTCTCCCAATTAAATATATTCTGAACAGCAGAGTACCCAATGCAAACATTACTTTTCAGAAGGGAAGACTGTCTTTAGCAGCAGGTTACTTACTTGCATGGGGGGAGCTGTGCTGGGTGGGGAGGCAGAAGTTAGATACATATTTCTAACCGTGAACAAAACTTGGTAGAAAACGATGTTGGTGCCTATAAATGTAGCCTTTGGAGTGCTAGCACTGATCTATATGAGAGCCATAAACTGGTGTGAATGCTAAAATCCTAGAGCAGCATTTCTCAATGACCAGTCCAGGCACCAGTGCCAGTCCCTGAGATTTCCCTGACACAGTTTAAGAAGGCAGCAAGCCTAGTATCAAAAAGGTTGAGAAACACTGAGCTAGAGAGACTAATAAATCCCCTACAGGGACCCCAGGTTGCCAGATCCTGAAATGACGGCACAGGATAATTGCAAAGAATTACAGCTAGACTGAATCAGTGCCATTTTCCTTGAAAATGAATTGCTGCTTCTGATTATGTTTGTGTCCCCCCATCTCCAAAGTCAATCACAAGCCAATAGAAATATGTCCAGAAAGATCACAATGCAGTTTAAAGCCAGAAGCAGATGAAATTGTATTTTTACAGTTGTCCTGTCTCGAAACATTTGAGAAGAGAGGGGGAAGGGATTCCCTGAAATATTTATTAGCACATTTGGGCTGTTTAAGGAAACTATCCAATTAGATCTCTGCTGCTAGGCCTATTAAAAAAAATTGTGTTCATATCAGTGAAGAAAGAATCTACTTGATTTTGATCTCAGTCCTCCAGTCTCTTCCACACATGTAACTTATTGCCTCAACTGCATTTAAAAAGGAATCCTAAAAAAAGAGGGCTACACCATTACCCATAGCATTAGACTGCTCAAGGACAGATGTTAATCAAATTTATGGAATATTTAAAGTAATATGCGAGCACTTTCACATGGAACTGACTGCACCACAGACATTTCACTCCAGAAGATGCATGGAATAAGCTTTTATCTTGATTGAGAGAGTTATGTTTGTTTTAATTAAAACTAAAGATTCTAGCCAAACTCTACCCTAAATTCTTCCCAAGGTGCTATTGACTATGGAAGGATGAACAGAAATTATGCTATATGTGTATTTGAGTACACACACAACACATGGGTCTGTGTGTACGTGTGTTGTCATTAACTCTTGAATTTGGCGTCTTTTCCTTTCCAGTTTCCTCCTCTCCCCCCCCTCCTCAAACCCTGTAAATTAAACAAAGGGCTGACTTTACACTCAGTAAGCCATTTGGCTGCACGATCTTCCTTTTAGAGCGATAGCAAAGCCTTAAATCCTAGGTGGCAATAACAAGGTGCTTCTCTTTTGGGGGGCTAAGAGTAGCAGATGGGGGTATCAGGCTAGGCGCAATTTTGGGCATTAAACTTCTTGATCCTTGAATGTTACGTGGGTGACCGTCCACTTGCACTTACAAAGCCCTGCATTTAACTCTCCATAAAATATGGATTTCATTGCAGCAGTGACAAGACTTCTTTCCATAGCCACTGACCTCTACAGGGATCGCTTTATCTTCGGGCTCAACTCTTCGCCCCAGACTCCGATCTCTGTCTCTACTAACGGGTGTGAGAAAGATTCTGTCTGTCTGTCTGTCTGCATCTCCATCTAGCCAGCCAACACTGCCATACGTGACACGTATAAATAGTGCTGCACCCGTCCCTGGGAACCATTGACTCCTAGCTTTGAATGCAGTCTCTTTCATTCAAGTTCCCTTCTTGTAAAACGCCCCGTTATCAAATAAAGAATTGTCCGTTTCTGGACGGCCCCAGCACGATCCTCCCCCCCCCCCGCCCCGGTCCCTCCTTCTGCCGGATTTACCCTGCCAGGACGCCCCTCGTTTCCACTGCGCTCCACGCTCGGCTCTGCAGCGCCCCGGCTGCTCCTGGCGCTCTTGCCCGGCGCTCCTGGCCCTCGCGCAGCCGGGCTATCCGAGCCAAGCGCAGGGTGGATCCTTTCAGGCACTTTCTTACCAAGCTGCTGCTCCCCCTGCTCCCCCTCCCCAACCCCAGCCTCCCCTCGGCTCAAGCGCCTTGCCAGGTCCAGCGATCGGGCCGCGTCTCTTTGCCCCCCACTTGGAATGACACCGAGTGCGCCCGGGCCACACACCATTCATTGCCGGCGCGCAGGGGCAGAGGCTGCCCTGCCCAGCCCGTGCCTACCTCCAGCGCGCACACCCAGCGGCTGGGGCGCGCCGTGTGTGTGTCCCCCTCCCCGGCACGGAGCGGGCAACTTTGCAGTGCAAAGAAGTGGCTTTCAGGAGCGTTCAGACCCGAGCAGAGCCAAGGGAAGGAAGGAAGGAAGGAAGGAAGGCAGCCGCTTGCCGCCGGCTCCCGGTTAAACTTGCCCTGAAGAAGTGCAAAGGCTGATCTCCTTACCGGTAAAGAAGAGGACAAGCGCTCAGCCTCGGGCAGTCGGTAACAGCGGTCAAGCGCGGCCGGTGCGTCTCAGCCTGCTCTGTCCCCCCGGCTCCGCCTGCCACCTCCACTGCTGGAGCTACTCGCATCTAACTGGGGCTCTCTCTCTCCCAGCATCACTTTTAACTCTGGCAGGCAGGGAGCCGAAGCCGAGGGGACTCTCTATCTGATTGGTTTCCATTCAGTGCTCCTGATTAATAAAAAAAAAAAAAAAAAAGAAGAAGAAGAAAAAGAAGAAGGGAAAGAAACCTCCCTCTCTCTCTCTCTCACACACACACACACACACGGCTCTGCTGCCGCCGCTACTGCAGCACTGGATGGGAAGGTTAACTGGGCTGGGGGGGGGAAGCAGGCACTTCCAGGCACACACAGTGATTTGCAAGTGAATGCGGTGGGAGGGTACAGGGAGGAGGGCTTTGTGAAAGACCCCCCGCGATAGACTGACTCTGGGTTTGAAGCCTAAAGCAATCAGCTCTGGCTAATCTGCTGGTAGTGATAGTCAAAGCAGAAAATGAAAAGGAGGTTAAGACATGCTCATAATTTATATTTGTGTGCCGTCTGTTTTAATCCTGAAATTATAGTTCTGTCCTTTTGTCACCGAAAATGACTGTGCATTATTTTCCCACCCTCTGGTATCCTAACTTCCTGGACATTCACATCAAGATTTCCCAGTTAAGTACTACCTTGCGTGACAGTCCGTAGATGTGGTGGCCTGGGAGTACATGCATGCAGCTTCTGCCTAGGTTACATTGAGAGCTCATAGAATCATAAAACCAGTCTGCTCTTTGGGGCTCGAGGCAGGTGTGTTTGTACAGCACCTAGCACAATGGGGCCCTGAAAGGAGGCTTTGGATGATAAATGTAAATATTAAATAAGAAAAAAAGAAATTACTTGTCAGTTACATTTGATCTGTCAGGAGCCTAGTGCATCCTCCTCTCCATGTATAGCATTGTTCCCTGTAATAGTGTTTTTCTCATGCTTTGTTCAATTTCATTGTTAATGTTGCAAGCTGTGCAGCTCCTAACGTTCGCCTTGGAGAGGATTCCACAGCCTAATGCGGGATCATTATGAATCTTTTCCCTGATTATTCAGCTTAAAGTTTTGCCTTTCACAATTTCAACTCCTAGTTACACCCCCCCTAATACAATCCCAAGTTATTCTTGGGAAAAATTGTGTGCTTCTTAGAGGTGCAGTCCAGGGGAGGTGCAGCTGAAATGGCTTTAAGCCACCATGTCACTTGTTCCAGGGACTCTGGAATAATTTAGACACTGCTGGAGGCTCAACTTTCAGTAGTCTTCTCAGGGCTGCTCTGTGGGTCACACCACAGCCTGGAATCTCTGCAGTGCTGGGGCCTTGCCCCCAACATGCCCCTCCTGCCCTTACTCCCAATGCTCCTATGCCAGGCATTGTGAAGGGCTCCTTGAAAACAGTCTTAAGGCTATCCTTCCCAATCACTTTGCTGAAGGTGTCCTCCCTCAGCCAGACGCAGGGCTCCTAGGGTCCCTATAGCTTGGAAAAAAGATGAGAACAGCATAAAGAGGCCAGAGTGGAATTGAGGATCTCAACTTTAGGGTCTACCTTTCAAATATTTGCAGATCATATTTACGCAAAGAAGCAGTAGCAGTCACCCTTTAGCCAAGTTGTACCTATTTAGGCCTTTTCAATTTCCTCATAGATTATTCCTCTTGGTATGTGGATCCTTTTGCTCATTCTTCTTTGAACTTTCTCCAGTTTCCCAATATCTTTTTGTTAATGAAAAGCCCAGACCTAAATGCAATATTCCAGGTTCAGTCATACCAGAAATTTCTAAAGAGACAATACTCCCTCCCTTACTTTGTGACACAATGCATATGCAAGGTCTGTCTTTTGCTCCGTTTCACAATGTCTAATTTGCTGCCCACAATGACTGTAAGGTCTCTTTTTGGTATTAGTTCTTCCCTCATGGTGAATAGATGTAATCGTGTTGTTTCCCCCAGATCGCTGTTCATTTTTCCAAGATGGATTTCTGCACTGTGGTGAAAAGTGAACGACTTCTCTGTCTCTACAAATGTGTGCTCAAAAAGATCTGCACATAGATTTGGGTTTCCATATGGAATAGCAACTAATAATTGTACGCTCATGGATATATAAAGATTTTTTTTTTCTTTTTGCTTTCAAAGGGACATTATCAAGGTCATGTTCTTCCTCCTCACCATTCATCTTTTAAATACCATAATGATATTAGAATTCCCACACTGGATCAGGTCATTATTCCAGAAAGTGTCCTGTACTTGACACCTGAGCTGAGTGAAATGTTCAGCTAGCCTTATAAAAATTTCTCTGAAGTCAGCATTGTCTGAAATTGACAGCACTGTCATTGAGGCCAAGAATTTAGCAAGATTCAAAGAAGGACTGGATGTTTATGTGGCTAACAAGAATAGCCAGAGTTGTTACAGTTCATGATAACTAAAAGAGTAGTGGAAGGGAGGTGAAATGCTCATTTTTCACATCTTAAACCAATCTCCAGCTATTGAAGATTAGGATGAGACCATCATGAGAGGGCATGTTATCCTACATCTGCCTACTGCAGGATTCTTATATCAGGCACTGTCAGAGACAGGATACTGGAGTAAAGAGACTATTGGGTCTGATCCAGCATGATATTTTTCCTATGAATTGTCTGTGAATCTGTCGTTATCTTTCCAATCATTAAATCTGGGTTAGCTGTCCTGTGAATTTTTCTCCACCCAACTTCTTCCATATTGAGTGTACCTGTCATGCCCCAAGAAATCCTGGCCCCCCAATAAAAAAGGACTCTAAGAAGGTAGGATCTAATACTTATTTGCGGGTGAAGGAGTGTCTCCGAGTAGACAGAGGCCAGTTATGGTTCTCTGTAAGTTCCTACTCCTGTGAACCAATCTGCAGATCTTCAATTGCAAGTCCTTATCTGAACTGAATGCTGCAGAGTTCTCATTGTTCTACCTGATAAGCAGTTTAATATCTAATACATTCACTATCCTGGGACTGCATCATGCATTGGTAAGGGGATGATCTGGATGATCTAATATGCCTTTCCAATCACTATTTTCTGTGATCCTTCAGAGGAAGTCAGAGAAACCTTCCATAATGCATAGCTCCAGTTTCTTCCCGTACCGGGATTTCTGGCTTAACCCTGCAAGCAATCAGCTGATGCCAGGAATTATGAGGCTAGAATAATATTATTTTTGTGCAACATACCGGCTAGTGTTATTGATGGTCACAAAGTTACCCAGATTCTTAAAAATCCAGGCATGCTGTTTGACCCATTGAGTTCCTGGTGTAATGTGTTCCACAGGTGAACTATACATTGCATAAATATTTCCTTTTGGTTTGCATTACATTTATTGTCCTTTAATTTGAAAGAGTGCTTGTATTGCCGGAGCAGGTGAAAGGAAGCGGCTGGCTAGTTTTCATCTTTCATCGTCCTAGATATCTTAATCATGTTCTTAGTTTTTTCTCCTTCCCAAACTAATTAACCCTAGTCTTTCAAATCTTTACACCCAATTCTGTGAACAATTACTCATGTGCATATAGTTACTGTCATATGAAGTCCCATTGGACTGTATATGGGAATAACAAATTGCATGACTGAGTGCAGTATTTGCATGTGAAACCCGCTCAGCATTTTTATTACTCTTTTCTGGACATTTCCCCTTTCTGTTATATCTTTCTTTAACAAATGCAACCAAAGTTGGGCACCAAAATTATTTCAGTGAATTGTAATGCATAGCTCTATTTTGACATCTTTGGCATTGTTGTCCTTTTAGAAGAGAAACATGCAATGTAACAAATGAAACCGTGGATTACTTTGCCTCTGACCAAAGCCTCTCTAGTGGTGCCTACAACATTCCCACTGTAGATATGACTATGTGGCAGACAGGTCAGAAATTTGCCCATGGAACAGTTTTATGTTAGAAACTTGATGGAGTTGAAATGTTCCATGGGATCATGTTAATTCCATCAAAAGTTCTGATGGAAACTTGCAGGAGCCTGCCTAGTGGTGAGCTTGAGTTCCCAAACTCCATGGCTCCCCAGGCTTCCAGGCTCTTTGTCTCCATGTCAGCTGCAAGTAGGGTGACCAGATGTCCTGATTTTATAGGGACGGTCCTGATATTTAAGGCTTTTTCTCATATAGATGCCTATTATCCCCCACCTCCGTCCCAATTTTTCACACATGCTATCTGTTCACCCTACTGGCAAGTCTCAGGCAGCCAGATCCCCAAGGAACCAGGCAGCCTGAGAGCAAGTAGAAAAATTCCATTTTGTTTCTCCCAAAATGAATTTAGCTCTTGCAAATTTCAAATGTTTGGCTTTTCACCCTGATTTCAGGTGTTATCAAAATTTTTCTTGGGAGCGAAATTCTGTTTTCTGGTTATCTCTAGGGCTGGCAAGAGGATGGGTTGGGGGACAATTGTACCGGAGCCCCAAGCTCAAGGGAACCCCGAAAACATCTGTAATGTCTGTGTGTAAATAGAGTGAAATGAGAGGGGGTGAGGTGCCAGCGAACATGATATATCGGAGCGTCAAGTTTTACTTGACAGGCCTGGTCCTGTCTGTTATCTGACTCCAATTGTAGATATTTCTATGCTGTTTTGTGTATGTCTGAAGTGTGCAAGACATCATGAAATGTTTTTATTAATTCATTTATTAAATGATTACCACTTTAAAAATTGAATAATCCTCATCCAAACATCCATCCCCCACTCCCTCACAAATTCTTCCTCTGCCTTCTCATGATATTTGTGTAGGAATGGGAAAACCAACCCCAACCTTTTCATGAAACTCACACTGAATTGGGCATTTCCCCCAAAAATGTCACACACCTCTGAATTTCCAGTTTGTTCCAATTCCAGTAGTATTGAAATATCCTGATTAAAGTTGTTCTTGTGGTATTTGATTCCATTAATGCAGGCTATCTCATGAGAGTCCCAGCTAAAGAAAGTCAGCTAAGCTTCACATAAACACCCACATTTTGGGTTGTTTGTCTGAACTAACATTTGAGGTTCATCCCTCACCAATTTTAAATTTCTGTTTATCATATTTACCTCCATTTTCTTACATCTGATTGGTTGCTCCCAACAGACCCAGGAGAGTGTGCACATCACAAATACAATGGAACAAATACATTGCGTGTTTTAGTGCTAAGGCAGGTCAATGAAGTTATAATGGCTCTCATCAGCATTCAAACAGCCGGTTGGCATTTCCACTTTCAATAGAACGGCTCTCAGAATGCAAACAATTTTCTTGCCTTTTAAAACACCATAAAATCAAATAAATCCTTTCAAGTTTGATCTTTAAAACCAAAAGCACCAACTGATGAGGATAAGCAAGGGGCAGATACATCTGCACTAATGGGATAGTAGCTAGTTGAATGTCAAATTAAATTCCTATAGCTAAATAATGATTACAAGTCAAAATCAGTTTATGACCAAATTTCACCATAAGTCTTTTGGCTACACTTAGAATCTTAATGGTTTCCCTGTCACTGATAATACATGTTTGTCAGTGATCCTCTGATTCCGATGTTATAGTAGCTGTTAGTTATGGGCATAAGCACTGAGAGGATGAGCTGGAGATGCCATTCCTTCTCCAGGTAAAACTTTATTTTCTCCTTGCAAACTTATTGCAATGAAGTTAAAGTACGGTGAAATTTTGCTAGCTTTGTCAAACCTTGAGCGTTTGGGAACATTTCATTAATTTTTCATTTATTTTCATGAAATGCTTCATTTTCCAAAATGTTCATTTATTGTAAAACTCTCAAAATAGTACTGCAGGGCTGTTCTTTTGGGTGTGTGTTTGAGGGGGACAGAGAAGGAGGAAGTGATCCTCTTATTCCCTGAATCCCTGAAGCTAGCAAAAAAGCGAAAACATGACTGATTTGCTTTTGCAGTGCACTTTATTATTATCATTATTTATTTGCGTTACAGTAGGGTCTTGAGGTCCCAGCTGAGATCAAAGATCCATTGTGCTAGTCACATTGTACAAATACATCGAAAGGGAAAGTCTCTGCCCCCAAAAGCTTGCAGTCTAAATAGACAAGACAGAGAATGGTTGGGAGTGGAATCAGAGAAGTGAAGTGACTTACCCAAGCTAATAAATCAGGTGAATGCCGGCATCGTATATTCACGAGAGCTTTAATCCTTCCCAAAGTTCTGGGTTTTGTGTTTTGTTTTTTTGCATGAGCAAGTCTTCCACTCCTCAGATGTTATTGCGGAAAAATCAGAATCCTCATGGGTCTCCCCCACCCAGTAGATCCTTCCATTTCAAGTTTATAACTTATTCCAAATGGGAAACACTACTAATCTCTGTGTGTATGAGAGAGAAAGAGAGATTAGTGCATATAGAGGAGCTATTTTGCATCATTTTGAGAGGTTTCTAACATGTATTACTTCCATGAGGGATAGACTTTGGCTTATGAATTCAAATCCAAGAAGGAAAGAAAAAGGGTAACCACCGAATTCTGTAGAATTTATCCCATGATAACTAAGAAAACCTGCCAGTGCTGGAGGTGAGATACATAAAATAGTATCATAACAAATTTTAGAAAGTCACTTAAGATATTCTTGAAAGGTTTTTCTGTAAAATATGTAGCTATATACATATCAGATGGAGGTGAAGTAGATTTTTATTTGCAGTCACTTGAGACAATCTGCAAAATTCACGCATGCTTGTGCCAGTTGCGAGAAATGCAGCCATTGAAAATTCATGCCAACATAATCTTTACATCATTAGGCATTCTATATATGCAGGTGTTTGTGTAATCTGCTTTATTTTTAGTTATAATGCTGCATATATATTATAATATAAATATATCTGGATTTGTATGCTCCTTTGTGTAACTTTTTGAGGAAAATTCTATTTTTTGTGAAGGAGAGGCAAGCAAATTGTGTTGTTATAAAACTAGTGACTGTGAAACTGCTCAGAGATTTGGAATGTTAGCATGCAAGTGAATTGGTCAAAGTTTCATGGTAAAGGCAACATATAACCTGGTTCTACAATTTGTTACCTGGATACCTCCGGCACCTATGTAGTATATTTATATGCAGAGTCTGTCTACATCATCTTTAGATGGACATAGCCAGTGCATGTATTTTGAATGTGTATCTACCTATGAACTGAATGCAGTCTGGAAAATCCAGAGTAGTTCATGAGCTAATCTGGAATACATTATAAAAAATTGAAATGGAAGACTTGATCATATGGTACAGCATATGCTGGACATGCTATGGTTGATTATTTTTTGTTGTTATTATGATCTAAAAAAAGGGCTGGAAAACTCTTCCTTAACATAAAGATGAGAGTTTATGTGAGGCATTTTGTTTATTCCGGACTTACCTTTCCTCCTTTCTAACCAGGTGATTTTTCTTCTTGGATCCTTTTCATGACCTTATTGATGGCGTCATCCATCAGCAGCACTGAGATCGCAGCTAACTTTGCCTAAAATTCAGGGCTGGCTTAAAACATATTAGCTATGGGCCTGTGCATGGGATCCCAGGTCCTGGAGTCACATGGTGAGATCAGAATCTCAGTTTTCCTTTAATTAAAAAAAAAAACCCAATGAAACCTAGCCCTCATGAATACAACGGCCCAATTTCAATGGGAAAGATGTGCTAATTTAAACTGGTTTAGTTAAATGGTGGA
The DNA here is from genome assembly GCF_026122565.2 of Emydura macquarii macquarii. Classification (NCBI taxonomy): domain Eukaryota; kingdom Metazoa; phylum Chordata; order Testudines; family Chelidae; genus Emydura; species Emydura macquarii. The sequence goes on from NW_027132962.1 coordinate 2,334,576, forward strand.
AAGCCCTTGAGTGGGCACTCTTATTAGTTTTAGGATTATCTGTCAGGGATGGTCTAGATATTGCTTGGTCCTGCCTTGAGTGCAGGGGATTGGACTAGAAGACCTCTTGAGGTCCCTTCCAGTTCTACAGTTCTATGATCTGATTATTGACTTAAGTTAAATCAAAATAGGGCAAGCTAAATCAATATAAGGCACTCTAAAAACGAAGTAAGTGTCTATCCAAGGGGGTTACGCCCATTTAACTGGTTTCTAAGATTACTTACTTAATAGTACAACTTTCTTTTGTAGTCAAGGCCAAGAGAAAAAGCTTTAATATGTGACAGTGTACCTTACTCTGAGTCTGTAGACAGCCTGAAACAGCCACTGAAAGAGGTGTGTGCTCTCGGGCTGGCCAGAAAACAAGAATTCTATTTTGCAAAAAATTGAGGATTCAGCATGTTTTTGTTCTTCATCAGAGTGAAGCCAAAAGCTTTTGAATTGTTTTGTGAAAAGAGAGAGACACACCCTCCCTCAAGAATAGTTCGGTGGTTAGGGCATGCACCTGGGATGTGGGGAAAAAACATAACAAAAACCAAACCCTTCCGTTTACTTTGTTTTAATGAGAATGGCCTACAATAGAAAACATGTTGTCAGGACCCTATTGATTTACTTTCACAATTAGTAGCAAACTGTGATAATTTTCTTGAAAATTACTAACACTCTGTTTTCTGCCGTTTCACTGTCTCCTTTCCCTATACTTATTTTAAAAACTGCAACCTTGTGAAATATACCTAGTTCCCATTAGAAGGTGCTGTCTTGAAATCAAAGAGCAAAAACATTCTCAGCCCTGTCCCCCCTTTATTCAATGAGCTTATTTACAGAGTAAGCCATACTATGAATAGAGTGGTGGACTCAGGCCTTACAAAAAAAGACCATCTTGAATTTGACTGGCAATATCTAAAATGACTCCACCAAAAAGAAACACTAGGTTGAAGCTAAAAAGGTGAGCCTTATGGCTTATTGCACGGGTCAGTTGTTCGCAATCTCAACAGTGAGGGTTAAAGCCTCATTAGGGTAATATAATTTTAAGGTCCAGATTTTTAAACATGGGTGCCTCAGTGCAGACACTGATACTTTGAGACCTAAATAAGTGGTGTGATATTTTTCAAAAGTGCTGAGAACACCACCCATTAGCTCCCACTGAAATCTTGGCCAGGGAGCTTAGGTCACAATTCAGCAAGTGACTTAAGTGCATGCTGGACTTTGAACAGGAGTTAGGCTTTGTTGTGACCAGTCCAGTTTTCACCCGGACAGTCCGGGTTTCAGCCATTGACAAGCCCTGATGTCTGTTTTTTTTAATCTGGGGGGAAGAGGCGGAGCAGGAGGCGGGGTCTTGGAGGTTCAATTACCAGCCATTAGAAAGGTGGCAACTCTAACATGAGTAGGTCTGAGTGAAGTCAATGGGACTGCTCACATGATTAAAATTAGCTATGTGCTCTATATTCCTTGCTGACTCAGGGCTTTAGATATTATGGTAATGGGTGCCATAGTAAATCCCAAGATAGATAAAGAGTTAGAAAATCCTATTTGCAAGTTCTCTGTTTAATTAGGTAAAGAAATCATTTCTGGAAATACAGGTTTTGTATTATATTTTAAATATTAATTATATGTCCTTTCTGAATAGTGCTATTCTTTCATATCACAACTCTTTTTAAGAAATCAATAATGGAAAGGTACAGGGGATCCTGACTGGATATAGTTTGCTATAGATTTTTAGGCTTCTTGTATTATCTATATATTTTATTTACATACAGGCATACAGATGCAGTTGACAATTTATTATTTAGTAATGCAAATCAAATATGCCCTGCGGACCAGAACCTCAGCTGCTGTAAATCAGTGAATTGCCATTAAGTCCAGCTGAACATCTGACCCTTTATATTTATAGATCCGAAAGAAGTTGCTTGGTATATCTTTGGTTCTTTGCCACCCTAAATACTTCCCCTTCTGTGTCTTCCGCCTCTACTTCTGCCTTAGTTAAACAAAATACAAGAGAAAATAATCCACCAACTACCTAGAAACAGCACACCAGAAAACCTAATTTCACTCCAGGGCAGGGGGCTGTGGAGAGAACAGAAGCTTCTCCCTGCCCATATTTTATAATCGACCACTGTTTATGATGCAAGAAAGAGAGATATTCTGAGTTCAAAGAGGACTTCAAAATGTGAACCTGTCAGAACTGCTGCATTATATTTGCTTTGGATGGCGCATTAGCATCTCTAACACAGCGTATGTTATTCTGAGTGATAGAGGTCCTACTGTGTAGAATGGTGGAAGAAAAAACTAAAGTTTTGTATTAGTGAGCATGTGACTCAAAAAAGCAATTATCTCATTCTTTAAGGGCTGCAAAGTATAGTTGTAGCTTCTGACGAGAGTAAACTAGATGTGCACAGCTTAAAGGCAAACTGAGGACTTGCAGATGAAAAGTTCAAACCTCTCTTCATTTCCTCTCCCTTCTTCACCATCCCTATGATCTCCCAGAAATAGTTTGAGAAAAAATCTGGGGCACTTGTTTCTCTTATTTCTTCTGGGTTGCTGTTTTATCTTCATTTTTGGTAGAGCAATAATGATATCCAGTGGCTGCTTAGATGAATCACTGATGGATATTCCTTAGGGATATCCCAGAAAAATGCATCCCAGACAAGACTTATTTCCTCAGTTCACAGTTTGAATTTAAAACATATATACTGCCAGCAGTGATCCACTCTTGTTACTGGTCAAGTTTCTATTATTGTTTCCTTCTGGTCCACTTCTTCAACCCTTCTATTTCCTTCATTCCCACTAGCAATTAATCATTGCAATGAATCTACTTGCTTTGGGGGGGGAAAAAAAAGGACACATATAAGAATTATTTCCCACCTTTTCATTCTATGTGCAGAATGTTCCAATTCCTTTACTTCTTATATTGCTTGATTTTTTTAAAGCATTTATGGGATTTTTTCTTTCTTTTCTTGGGTATTTTGCACAAGAAAAAGAGACCACACATTTCACTCTTGAAAATCTGGGAGGAACGGAGGCATAAATCAGTGAAAAATAGAGGATGAGGAAGATTTCTGGACTGTGTGTGGGGAGGGAAGAAGGGAGTCAGAAATCCTTTCTTTCTCTGTCTCCCCAGATTCCAAAAACTTCACATTGAAAAAAATATATAACAAAGGTCCAAACCAATCAATAGGGTGGGTACTGTTGTATCTGTTTTTTTCTTTAAAATGTGCAAAGTAATCCCTCTATAGATTGCAGGTATAGACTGAGCTATTCACTCTTTTCACTTCTAGGCTAGTGGTTTCAATCTGGTTCATCCTAGTAATGGCCAAAACTTGTATCTATCTGTGAACTAATGGTGACAGAAAAAAATCCAAACCTACACCATCCCAGTGCAACTTGAGACCATTGCTCCTGGTTCTGTCATCTACTACCCCTGAGAGAAGCCTGGCTCCATCCTCCCTGGAACTCTATTTCAGGTAGTTAAAGGCTGCAATCAAATCCCCCCATTCTTTTCTTCTGCAGACTAAACAAATGTAGTTCCCTCAGCCTCTCCCCATAAGTCATGTCTTCAAGACCCCTAATCATTTTTGTTGCGCTCCGCTGGATTCTCTCCAATTTGTCCCCATCCTTTCTGTAGTGGGGAGCCCAAAAATGGACACAATACTCCAAATGTGGCTTCACCAGTGCCGAACAGAGGAGAATAATCACTTCCCTCGATCTGCTGGTAATGCTCCCGCTAATGCAGCCCAATGTGCCGTTAGCCTTCTTGACAATAAGGGCACATTGTTGACTCATATCCAGCTTCTTGTCTACTGTAACCCCCGTGTCCTTTTCTGCAGAACTGTTGCCTAGCCAGTCAGTCCCCAGTCTGTAGCTGTGCATGGAATTCTTTCATCCTAAGTGCACTTGTCCTTGTTGAATCTCATCAGATTTTTTTTGGCCTAATTCTCCAATTTGTCTAGGTCACTCTGTATCCTATCCCTGCCCTCCAGTGTATCTACCACCCCACCGGTTTAGTGTCATCTGCAAACCTGCTGCGGGTGTAATCCACCCCATCCTCCAGATCATTAATGAATATGTTGAACAAAACCAGCCCTAGCACCGACCCCTGTGGCACTCCGCTTGTTACCAGCTGCCAAATAGACATCAAGCCATTGATCACTACGTTGAGCTCAGTGATCTAGCCAGCTTTCTATCCATCTATCATCCATTCATCCAACCCATACTTCTTTAACTTTCTGATAAGAATATTGTGGGAGACTATATCAGAAGTTTTGCTAAAGACATATTCATAAATGATCTGAAAAAGGGGGTAAACTGTGAAGTAGCAATTTTTGCAGATGATGCAAAATTAATCAAGATAGTTAAGTTCAAAGCTGAAGAGTTACAAAGAGATCTCACAAAATTGGGTGACTGGTCAAGAAAATGGCAGATGAAATTCAGTACTGATAATTGCAAATTAATGCACACTGGAAAACGTAGTCCCAACTATACATACAAAATAGCTGTTACCACTCAAGAAAGAGATCTTGGAGTCATCATGGATTGTTCTCTGAAAACATCTCAATGTGCAGAGACAGTCAAAAAAGCTAACAGAATGCTAGGAATTATTAGGAAAGGGACAGATAATAAGACAGAAAATATCATAATGCCATTATATAAATCCATAGTACGCCCACACCTGGAATACTGTGTACAGTTCTGGTTGTGCTATCTCAAAAAAGATATATTAGAATTGGAAAAGGTACATAGAAGGGCAACAAAAATGATTAGGGGTATGGAACAGCTTCCATATGAGGAGAGATTAAAAAGACTGGGACTGTTCGTCTTAGAAAAGAGATGACTAAGGGGCGATATGATAGAGATCTCTAAAATCATGAAAGATGTGGAGAAAGTGAATAAGGAAGTATTATTTACCCTTTACATAATGCATGAACCAGGGGTCACCCAATGAAATTAATACAGAGCAGGTTTAAAACAAACATAAGGAAACACTTCTTCACACAACACACAGTTAACCTGTGGAACTTATTGCCAGGGATTGTTGTGACTGCCAGAAATATAACTGGGCTAAAATAAGAATTAGATAAGTTCATGGAGGATAGATCTATGAATGGTTATTAGCTAAGATCGTCAGGGATGTAAGCCCATTCTCTGGGTGTCACCAAACCTCTGACTGTCAGAAACGGGGACTGGATGACAGGAGAGGAATCATGCAATAATTACCCTTTTCTGTTCATTCCCTTTGAAGCATCTAGCACTTGCCACTCTCGGAAGACAAGATACTTCGTTAGATGGACCATTGGTCTGACCCAGTATGGTCATTCTTATGTTCTTAAGGGACTTCATCTGTTTGCCTATAATAAATAGAAATGCTAAGTAGATGTAAATTAATATAAACACTTAGATCTAATTGGAGTGAAGTGCCCAACTTTCAATGGTAGAGGGGTGCCTAACTGCCCTCTGTGCTTTGAAAATCTCTTCTTGATTCAGTGTTTGTAAATTTGAGAAGTGCATAGTTTTTATACTGGAGGGATACCGAAATATTTCACTCTTCTACTGCAAACAGTATCATGGGATAACCCAATGTAATCTTTGTTTTTGACAATCCCATAGCAATACACACGTGCAAAAATGTTAGCAGACCCCAGCTATGTAGTTGGCATTGCAGGAGACTGTGTCATGATCAGAAACTTCCATGTCTTCCATATATAATGAGGATCACATTACATCTCCCCCATTGTGGATTTTCTCTCTCATGCCTCCTGCTTGGAGCTAAAAGGATTCTGAAATGGGTTTTCTGTATCCCAAGGAATGAGCCAAAACGTAAGAATACAATACAGTGGCTTTTGCTTATTTTAATCAACTCTGTACCACTTTAGTTGATCATCTTTTGAACAAGAGAATTGCTTATTCCATTTTTGCTACCAGGGCTCAAATTAGTATCAACAAAAAAAGAAATAGAAATTAACTGAAATAATAAACAAGTTCTTATTTGCTAATATATTTAACATTACTGAAAATTCACTACACCACATTAATATTTAGTAGAAGTTCATCTAATGGGTGAAAAATTATTATTTTTTGTGTGTCTCATTTTGTTATTTAAAAAATATCCCTCGTCAGAATCATTTTGACTCTGTCCAGTCTTGCTAGCTCTTTATGCAGTTGATGAGCAGAAGGATAAAGGAAACACGCTTGCTCTTCCTTTTCTGTATCACTCTTACTAGCAGTGGATAATCTGGTCACCACACACATGATGCTATCCTTGTCTGTTCTCTCTTCTGATCCCATACAGAGGTCCTTCCAGTGGCACTGGAGCAATTTTTATAGAAGGGGGTGCTGAAAGCCAGTGACCAAAACTTTTAAACCTTGTATGTGATGGAAAGCACTTCAATGCTGCACTCCCAGCACCCTAGTTCCAGCACCCTGAATGTTAACAAAAGTCTCAAACTGCTCATGAGATATGTCCAGAGAGTGCTCTGTTTCCCTCCTCAGCATCTTTAATTTTGTCGGATTATGTTGTAATCTTACGACCGGCATCGTGGCAGTAGACCTGCACATTTTTTTTTTTTTGCATTCAATTTATGTAGTCAGGTCCTTGTTATCTTTTATTATTTTAATAATCACATATCAGAAAACCAAATTTCTGGATTTTGCCTTCACACACTGAATTAGCTAAGACGCTGAATCAGAGAGGTGGTATTGGCAGGCACAAACTGAAAAATAGAACAGTGATGTTTCCTAGTGGGCTGTCTGGCTGCCTAGAGGGTCAAAAACCTTTCTTTGTCCCCCGCTCAATGTCTTGTCCCGTGCTTCCACTTAAGTTATAAGTAGAGTGCTAGTCATCCATGCTGTTGACTTATCCCCATGGTCAACCTGAAGATGTTCCTGACCTCTAAACACCATGGTGTGGCTAGTTTTCTAATCACAGGAAGGGCTTAAACTGTAAGTCTCTGCCATGTTTGTGGAGAGAAGCACTAGAGTCCATTTTTTATTTCTTGTGACTATAAATTACTCTGAAGCAAAATGAGCCACCTGAGTCTTTTCTAAAAACAAACCAACAAAAATCATCTCCAGCTCATCATTATTGTGTAGATGTCCCCAAAGCAAAAATATGCCAGCAGCCTAGTTAAGAATCAATATCAACTTTGTCAACGGGGTTACCTTATCCATGCCCATGTGAACCATGTTTGTGTTGTGATTTGAAAGATTACAACCAGCTTAAATTAGACACAAAACCAATATAGCCCAATTTCTCAGAAATGTTGTGATCCTTTCCTTTGAGAATCTCATGGGAAATTGCCCCAGCCCTCTTGGCACTGCCACACATGAAGAGAGACAATATCTTACATCAACATGTTTTCCTAATGTTTGTGGTTTGCATTGGTTACTCTGCTAGAGTAGCCCTGAAGAATCGTGTTTCTGTTCTTTCATGAGACACTAACAATAGACTGGTCTAATTTGTAGTGTGCTGCCAATTTGCACTGAGCTAAAGATCTTCCAGAATATTGAGTGAGAAAGAACCAAAGGAATACTTTTGTCTTCTCTTTCAAAGGCAACCTTTTGTTTCACTTCTCGGTCAACATTTTATGCATGAAACAGACCCAGGACAGGCCTACTATGTGATTAAGTTTTAGTTCTTAATGAATCTTGAATGATTTCCTAAGGGTAAATGCCTTTCCTTTTTCTATAATATATATTTTCAGTTTTATTTTTTAAAACAATCAATTACATGGAAAACAACATGATGATATTTAATCCCTAAATGTGACTTGGTTCCAAAGGTGTTGAGTGAAATAAAAGCAGTGACTTTAGCAGTGATCAGATTAAAGGAATGTGATCACAGTATGCCAAAAAAAAAAAAAGTCTTACCTATCCATTGAATTACTTATATGGCCCACATCACCAGAGTATCTGAGCACCTTATATGTTGTGGACTTTCTCTATTCAGATCAGCCTCCTAATGGGCAGGGAGGCAGAGGGGAGGGAGAAATGTGTTGTGTGCTGCAGAGGGAACAATATTGAGCACAGTAGGTGGCCAGTTGTGCTCCCATTGAAGTCGATGTAAATTTTGCCATCTATGGGAGTTGGCTATTGCTCCAGTATTTAAAATGTAACTATCCTGTAGCCAGATTTTTGGGGGGAGGAGGAAGGGAAGTTGGGATAAGGTTGGTTTACAGTAAAAAAAAAAATCCCCTGACACCAATAATATTTTAAATTTTCTTTCACAACAGATCCACTGCACATATGCATCTGTTGAATCCATTCATGTCATTCCACAGATCTGAATAACTCTCAGATCCCAAGGTTGTTCTCTGGGAGGTGCTTTCTGGGTGCAGAAAAATATTAACATGAAGTAAAACAGAATCTCAGGAAGTATGAGCTACATCATGCTGCTACAATTAATCGTTGGTTGATATTTTAGAGTTCACAGACCATGGACTGTATTCATTGCCCTTCCCCTTTTTTCATTATGTCTATATCTAGAATGAATTTTGCTCTGAACTAAAAAGCCTATGAGATGGTACGGAAGACACCTACATTAAAATACAAAATGCAGAAAAAAGATGTTTGTGAATTTGGTGTTGGGAAGAGATTTTTCACCTGATGTTCAGGTGGCATGCAAGTTACAGATAGTTTGACAGTTCATAGTGATTCATACGCCAGTTCAACCTTCGGCCAAGATAAAGCCTCCTTCTGGTTTAAAGTTTATTGATGACTTAGAGAACAGAGATGAGGGAGATATTAGTCATTAGGGACAAGAATGCTAGGCAAACCAATTTCAATACACCAGCAACTCACCATTTTCCCCTTCTTTCCCTCACTAATTACCTGAAGTTTCTCTGAACTATCAGGGCATTTGAGGTATGTAAAACTTGTCTAAAAATGTCTGTCTTTCTTGTGAGATTTCTGGTATTTTTTCTTCCAGCTGAGCATAAGAACAGTTTCTCTCTTTGTATTTTGGCATCTCCACTTCCTGTCCAAGCTTATACTAAGAAATCTGCTAGCAAAAGAAAATGAACAATAATTATGACAAGGACAATTTAAAAAAAAAAAAAAAAAAAAGTGACCGGACTTGGAGAAGGTTCTTGAGTTGTGTTGTATGTGTGTTCTTTTTTCTGAGCTGTGTCTGATCCTGCCAACAATGCTCCTGTGAGTTAACCCACTGAGTTCAGAGTTACTCACATGCATACGTGATCGCAGGGTTTGGGTCATAATTGCAGTTCCTGTTTAAAATGAAATACGAGAATGAATTTACCTTGTTCTGAATGCTGCTGGGTTGGGAAAGGTGACTAGGGGAGGTGGATACCTCACTTTTTTTTGTGAGAACAAGTGACCTGCAGACCTTATGATTTTTAGACAGTATTTTATTGGGGTAGGTTTTTAACAGACTGGTGAGTTTGGAACAGCTTGTTCTCTAGAAGTTCAAGTCCCTAAGGGGGAAGAACTCAGAGCAGCTTTAAATTGTTCAGATGTCTAAGTGGTATTATTCATGGCATAATACACTACTCTGGTGTGTGCTTATAGCTCTGCCACTGTATCTTCTGTCAAACAATTTCAAAAAGTCCTGCATCTGCAAATTTATATTCAAGGAAACCACTGTAAAATAGTGAAATTAAGTAATAATTGAAGTAGATACTAGCAGCTTCAGCATAAAGGGTCTTATTTGGATATATTTTTAGCAGTTGGTGTACCACATTGATACAATAATACTAAATCACTGAAGGTGGAGAGAAAGGCAGCGTTGCAGAGGATGTGAGATGGGAGAAGAACAAAGGGGACTTTTCTCCAATCAAATGCAAATGAAAATGACCCTAAAGATTCTGGGCACACACAGTCTTTCTCCTGACAATGAACATTTTCATGCAGTGAAATCCATTTTTTGCGACTCATTAGCAAATGCTGTGATCTTGCTTATTTTCTATAGCAGGGTCTGGTTATTTCAAATTGATTAGGAAGTCTCTGATGTGTGAGAGCGAATCATTGAGTTACTCTAGGTATTTCTGTAATTGGTTACCATGCTTAATTACAAATGTTTCAGCACAACAAATTCATTCTGAACTAGATTTTCACTACCTTTCAATTGTTGATCTTAGTATATGTTGGTTTAAAAAAAAAAGATAGTGAAGATAAATTGAACTTCTAGAATGTGTGCTTTTGTTCTAACAGAGGTGAAGATATACAGATTGATGGATTAATTTAAAATGTAATATCAATAATGATTTTAAAACAGAGGAACTAGACGATCTATCGATCATCTATTTCAAAGTAATTGACAACCAAAGTTAGCCGTCCGTTCTGGGTCTAATTAAGGCCCCTTCCACACACCACCTTTTTATTGTGCCACTTACTGGTTAAGGCTATGATTAGCTAAAAACACAAGGCCTGATTCTCCTCTCCCTTAGATTGATATGCCATTTCTGCCCCGGTGTCAAACAGTGTAATCCAGACACTGGAAAAATCCGCAGTGTCAGTGGGATCTCCATGATGCACAATGGCCACTGTGACTTGTGAGGCAAGGGATTATGAGGCTTGAGTAGGAAACACCATAATCCGAGGTGGAAGAGGAGGCACTGTAAAGCATGATCTTGGTATGTGCAGCTGCTTCTGCTGAGGGTCTATGGGACAACTTCCAGGGAGGCACTGCTAAAAAAAATAAAATTAGGCAAAGCGCCAGAGCGCAGTTGTGGCTGCAAACGTGTTTAAGCTGAATGTGCCCTTCACCGATTACAAAATCACACTTCCAGCTGTAGTATGGATGGGGGGGTCTCATCTGTATCACCTTCCTCCCAGGCTGGCTGACCATGGTGCTCTGAAACAGCTCTTCCCTGGGCTCACCAAATATAATCAGGAGAAGTAAATATAAGGTATTCTTTATATAGTGCTTTTCAGACATAAGGTGTATCTCAAAGTGTTTTGCAATGTTGTAAAGTATGATAGTAAGGAGACTATGTAGCCAAATTGAGCTTCCATTACATTCTCAGCACAGCAGTGCTCACTCCTAGCTTTGGACATGAGCATCTGTTTAACTGAAGGGGGTAATGTTATGCCATGAGGATTTTTTTTATTTTTTTATTTTTTTTTTAGTTTCTCACCTCCATAGCTACAACTGGTAGGCAGAAAGGTCCTCTTTAATACGTCTTCCGAGGGACAAAAATTAAAGTGAATTTGGCCCAAGATACCTCTCTGACACTGTCACCGCTCTGGAACCTCATGTAATTGGATGTCTTTTCATTAGCTAAGCAATCTGACTAGAATTGTGAGAAGCTGCAGGGTGTGTTTGCAGCTGGTTTCACAAAATAAGCTTTGCCATTTTGTTCTCCCATTGGAAGAGAACCTAATCCTGCAGATTCACTTGGATGTTGGGACTTCAGTAACCTCCAAATTCTAAAAAGGGGGATTGAGGAGGGGAATTTCACCTCCCACTGCAAAATTTATTTTCTTTTTTTTTTTCATCTCAACAAGCTATCTTTGACCTTCCTTTTCACTATCTATCACTGCCATCTCTGTCTCTGGGCTGGGAGTGTCACATGGGGTTTGTCAAACCTTAAACTTAGGCTAAGTCAGAGTAGATTGTGACTGTTTCCCCACGGTTCTCCATTTGATAGATGACATCATATAGCTAAGGGAATTGGCCCCATTTAAAAAAAATCTTCATTGACCCTTGAAAATATCTTTCTTTGGCATGAATGTGAAGAAGAAAGAAGAAATCATTATATGTTGCCTTTGATATCAATTGTAAATTGTGGTCACACCAGTGATACTAGCTCACAGACTAGAAAGAACCATAAACCTTAAAAAAAATTCAAAACTGTAATTTAAATCAGAGGCTAATGAAAACTTTCATGCATGCTTTTGAAGAATAAAGGTAGGTGCATAAAGGTTTTTTTTTCTGTCTAGGAGGGATATAAGTTCTTGTTCTCCAAAGCATTCCCTATTAAGACACTGTGCCTTCGTCTACACTAACATTTTTCTTCAGATTACCTACCATTGCACCACCTCTGATTCCACTCCCCTTATGGTAGCGGTAGTGAAAGGACTAATATACCAGCTGCAAGCATTTTAACCACCGTATCAGCTAGCTTTGATAATGCTATCGTGAGCATTCTTCCGGCAGCCAGTCTATGCTCATGCTACCATTGGTAATACGAAGTAGTAAATTTTCAGGAGAATTCTAATGGACTCAAGGCCTGTTAGTCATATAGTCAAAGGTGAAACCTTCATTTGGCAGATAAAATTATCTACAAAAAGCGCATGTGCAAAGAAACATGTCAACCTTGGAGAGAAACTTCATTGAGTCAGTGGAGTGGTACCCACTTACTTCAGTAAAGATGTTGTCCTTTGGTTCTTAGTGACACTCATAAACTCATGAATTCTTAGAGCTGCAAATGGGTGTAAGTGGAGAGAATCTGGCCCTTTAGATTTAGTGGAATATAAAGTAACTTGGTGGTAACACTTCTCATTCAAGAAGTACAGCTTTGATGTAAAATTTTCATATTGGATTCTGGGGAGGTCATTGAGTAGTGTAGATGCCTGCTAGGCAGGATGTTGACAGAGTGAATCTGCCTCAAGCCGGACCCCCACACAGCCTCACACTTTGCACATGCCTAAGGCTGGCCTTAAATGCCAGCATGCTCAGCTCTTGCTGGAAGTTAATTTGAGTCAAGGGTTTGGCTCAAGAGGGTGAAAAGATCTCTTTGTCTTTGAGTGAAAAGTGTTCACAACTGGATCTGCAGGATATACACTGCCAAAGTTAAGCATGATTCTTTTTAAGAGGCAATATTGCCTAGTGGCTAAAGCATGGGACTGCGAGTCAGGAGACCTAGACTGTGTCCCCTGCTGTGCTAATGACTTGCTCTGTGACCTTAGGCAAGCTGTGTCATTGAATGCTTTCAGAACGGGCCATAGATTTTGTGTTCCTCGGTTTTCAGTTGCCCAACTTAAGATAACTTGGGCTTGATTTTCTGAGGTGCTGAGTGCTCGCAGCTACCACTAGCTGCAGTTGGAGCTGAGTGCTGAGCACTCTTGAAAATTAGGCATTTTATGTTAGACACCCAGGAAGGTAGTCACCCCAAATCAGAGGTTCCTTTTAAAAAATGTCACCTCACCATTTGTTATCTCTGTTCCCACTCTAAAATGATAGGATGTTAATACCTATCTAACTGGGGTGTCCTGACACTAAGCTAAGTAACATGAGATCCTTGAATGGAAGGTGATCTATAAGTGCAGAGTATTATATTGTTTACAATGTTTGTTTTCTTTATTTATTTTCATTAGACAAATAACCTGCTCAAAAAATAAATTTGCATTTGCAGAAGTGTCCTGACAGTGACCTGTTGGTGATATTAATAAGATCGCAAATGGCAGTAGGAGAAAAAATATTGGAAGCCAAATGTCATTAATAATAACAATATTTTTAGTGTTAACAAATTATCATCTGCATAAATTTTTAATTAATAGGAATATGAGCAGCAGTTTGGCTGTCAACGAGCATCAGTATTGATGTCTGCGAGTGAAATAGCACAAGACAGAGGAGATCAAAGGGGGGAGAATAATTGAAACATGACAAGCCGCTGTGGATGGAGTCCTCATTTTCTGGCCAAACTTTTGAGAGCATCATGTCTTTAAATCTAGGCTTCTGAAATGAGAAGTATGAACATAGGTGAAGTTAAGAGAATCTTTTATACAACAGAGAAATAAATTTTGTATTGGATGGTGGGGGATTTTCTGATACTAGAATTTAGCTGGTCATCAATGGCATCAGTAGAAAAGATATAAGAGAAACACACACCCATCAAGGATGAAAAGAACAGTAGAAAAATTGGGTATCTCAGAACAGAGACAGCTGGTGGATTTGCTTACTGAACCCAGAAGAAGGAATTGTTATAGAGCAGCCCCACTTGGAGTGCCCCTCTGCAGCAGGCTACAGCATGACGGACACGCCTGCCTCAGTTTCCCTCCTTCAGAGTCACCAGAAACCATCCAAACAGTCTTTCTTAGTGTAAATAGCCCTTGTGAGTGTTTCATGAGCAAAGAGTGACACTGAATGCGGGTAAACTGGTAAACTGGCTAAGTGGAACTTAATTAAACCCAGTGCTTCCAGCCCAACCCCTTGCATTTCATGTTTCTAGTATCCTCTCAGTATCAGTCCCTCCAGGGTATATGGGGCCCTCTAACTTAGTGACAGTAGGTAGCTATGTACCAAAGTTCACAAAAGATTCATGTTGCTTCCAGTCCAGAGAGAACAGGAACTTACCCCAGTTGAATTTGTACCTCAGATCTCACACCAAAGACAACGGTTGTAGGCAATCATATAGTAAACTAACCAAGGATTTATTAACTAGGAAAAGATATGAGAGAGTTATTACAAGGTTAAAGCAAGCAAACATATATACACAAACGAGTTATAGCCTATCGTTTTAAAAGGTGACAGAGTTGTGGTAATTTGTTAGCTGTGAATGTCTTTTAGGGCTGACCCAGGTTGCTCTCAGAGTCCAAACAGCAAAAGAGATGAAAAATGTTCTTGTCCACTATCTTTATTTTCTTCTTCCAGAATTCAAGCTAATGGGATGAGCTCTTTGGCACATAGAGTCTCCATGGATGTGCAGAGGCAATTAGCAAAGTCTTTGTATTGCAATGTCTCACAATGGCCCATTTAGTTTTGATAGACCTTCCTTATGGGCAAGAGATAATACCTTTCACAGGGATTTAATATTTTGCACTAGGTGAATTTTGTTCTTGTTTGATGAGTTAAATAGTTCAGAACAAACATTTTACAGCTATATAGCAAAAACATATGACCTAACAGCAAGGGATACCGACATTTTAAGGAGGATTCATACATGTAGCAACTTGCAAGCATTTCATAAAGTCTAAACATGAAACACATTGTTGTAAGTCCAATTCCCATCTTAATCATACTAGCACACAGGTGAGCTGGACTGGTTTCCAACAATGAATTTGTCCATGCTCTGCTGAGGCGTAAAGGCTTGACAAGAGCTTGCATCTGGTCTGTCAGCGTCACACTTGTCTTTATACAGACTCAGCTGGTTACATAGTCTTTCAAATAATTTGGTCTCTTCAACAGGCAACCACATAAGGAGTGACCTCTCTCTGTCTCCCTGGGCATGTCTAAGCCAGAATCAAAAATGCATGACGCCAAATCTCAGAGCCCATGTCAGCTGACTCAGGCTCATGGGGCAAGGGCTGCAGGAGTATGAAATGGCAATGTAGACTTTTGGGCTCGGGCAAGAACCCAGGCTCTGAGACCACACAAGAGGGGTGGGTCTCAGACCCCAAGGTCCAACCTGCCTCCGAACATCTATACTGCAATTTTATAGCCCCACAGCCTGAGTCCCGCGAGCTGGAATCAGCTGACCCAGCTCAGCTTTGAGCCGTGCCAGGGGTCTTTTACTGCAGTTTAGACATACCCTGCCACTTGTCTCCAAGTCTAGCAAACTGTCTCTCTGTGGCATCTCCTTCCTCCCTGTGGTGTTGGCCTCCAGATGGTTCTCTGTCTCTTCATTCTGTGACAATATAGATTTTGTGTCTGCTGGCTTCTAAGTGCTTCTTGTTTCTTTGGATCACGTGTCCCTCTTGTGTAATTCCCTCCTATGTTCTGGGTGCCACTGATGGTCAAATCCCATTTGCATAAAAATTCTTTGAATTCTTTCAAGGCAAATTGGGATCTGTTGTCAGTAAATGCAGTGCCTGGAATGTCGTATCTTGCAAAGTGGTCTTTCAGTTTGCTAATCACTAACTTGCTTCTTGTATCAGGCAAGGTATCAACCTCCCAAAAAAATCTGAATAATACTCAGCTAATCTAGTACTGCTTTTCCTTGGAGGTAAATAAATCCATTCCCATCTTTTTCCATGGTTTGGGGGCAGGGGGGAGCAACTCATGTGGTAACAGTCTCTGCTGGCAGTTTTATCACACAACTGGCAGGTGTCGCACCCTTCCATCAAAAAGCACAGTTGTGAATTCATTCCTGGTCAGTAAACATACTCTCGAGCCCATTTAAGACACCTATTAATGTTCAGGTGTGAAGCATGTATTTTTCACATGACATCCTTATGTGATGAGATAGGGACTACAGCCTGCTGTCCTTCAAATCTGATTCCAGCTCATCTTTAATTTGAAATATTGTTCTGCTCCTATCTTGGATTTTGTCTTCTGGCCAGCCTGTTAGTACTGTTCTTTTTACTGCCTGTGGTTGGATGTCTTTTTCAATAGCCTCTTTAAATGACACCAGCTTCACTGTTGAAACTGGGAGATAGTGCGGCAGGTTGGTGAATTCAATGGTCTGATCCTCTTCCTTCAAATTGCTGATGCTGGGTATATGTGCCCAGTTCAGGGTGTCAGCTAACACCTGTATTCGTCCTGGACAGTATCTGATCTCTATATGGTCATGCTGGAGTCGCATCAACATGCACTGCAATCTCTTTGGAGAATTAAGAAGGGTCTTTGCCATGATTGTCTCTAGGGAGTTGTGGTCTGATTGATTGCACTGTTATTAGGTGGCCATAGGTGTACTGATGGAATCGCTAGGGTTGCCACCTTTCTAATGTCTGGTAACCAGACCACTGAGGCCCCAGCCCCCGCTCTGCCTCTCCCCCAAATCTCCACTCTTCTCTGCCTCTTTCCCTAAATTTCTGCCCTGTTCTGCCTCTTCCCACCCCCCAGATAAAAAACTCGGACACACAAGCTGAAACTTGGATTGTCCGGGTGAAAACCGGATGGGTGGCAATCCTTGCTCCACTCCAAATACCACAGACACAAGGTCCTTTTCTATTTGAATGTTCCCCTGTTCAGTCTCTGCCATGGTTCTTCTGGCATAAGTGAGCAGCTGCTCCTGCACCCAGTGCTTCCTCCAGTGCATCACACAAGCATGTCAGTGGCTCTCCTGGTGGCTGGGACTTCAGGATCAGGCATACATTATCATTTGTTTCAGTATGTGAAATGCTTGCTATTGGGAACCCACCCAGCCTCACTCAACATCCTGGCTTTGTAAGCTGACATATGGGTTCTCAACAGCAGCCAAGTGTGGACAGAACTTGGACAGAAAATGTATCACTCCTATGAAATTCTGTACCCCTTTCACATCCACTGGAGCTGGCATGTCTCTGACTGCCTTGATCTTGTTGGGATTTGCTTTCAATCCCTCTACTGCGAGCAGATGTCCAGTATATGTTAGCTCACACTGTTGGGGTTGCATTTTTTCTACGTTGTTTTATGTTCTTGTTCCCGCATTGCTGCAAAGATGCTTGTCGTTTGCTGCCATGGTCTTGTTCAGCTTCTGTATCATTACTCTCTTCTCTGACAATGAGGCTATCATTTGCAGTTATTTTCATCTAAGCCAGCCCATCCAGCACTTGGGTGAGTCTTCTCTGGAACACTTTTGGTGCGGGTCTTATGCCCATGAGCATCCACAGCCATCTGTTGCAACCAAATGGTGTTGCAAACCATGCTGGATTTTTTATCCAGGCTTATGTGCCAAAACCCATTCATTACATCAAAGACTGTAAAGTTTCTGGGTTTGGAGAGTTCTGGCAAGATAGCATCAATTGTGGGCAGTGCATAGTGGGATCTTTTCAAAGCCTGGTTCAGTAGGTTTTGGTCTATGCACGTCTGTAATTTGCCTGATGCCTTCTTTATCACCACCATGTTGCTCACCCTGGTGGTAATGACCTCTGCTGGTGCTAAGACACCCCTTGTCTATAGATTTTTGAGATCCTTACATGCTGGAAGATGTAGTGCCACTGAATTTTCTGTCATGGCAAGCACACAGATTCTACTGCTGTATCTACTTCCAGTCACAGCTTTCTTTCAAGGCATCCATCACCTTTGAAAATATCCTTATATGCTTTTGAAATTGTCTCCCTTGTCCACGGGTCTCCTTCTTTTGCTTTTTACCCTGCAGCTATAAAATTCTGATTTGGCACCCTGATCAGATCCAGGGCTTGTATGGCTGTATTCCCTCAGAGGGGTCTGTGGTGCTTAACATCTAGCTCCACACAATTCATTTGGCACCATTTGTTACTTTTCGAGTTAGTTACTGTGAGGTCACATTTTCCTATAGGCTACATTATGCTTTCATTAGATTGCAACTGCTCTTTATAATGGGCGTGTTTGACTCCTACTCACCCCAAAGAATCACACTGCAAAAGAATATCCAGCTGAAATTGTATACTGTGTTTCCCTATTAACATTGTTACATGTATGGAAGTTGATACTGTCCCTTATTGCTTTCTTGTCCCAACAGCATGAACCTGTTGTATGCTCACAGACTCAAAGATAAAGTCATGATCATCACCACTGTCTGATGTGCCATCCCCCTTTTGTGCAAGACTAACTGGATCTTTCTGAGAACTACTTCTGATCTTGCACACATTTCTAAAATTGATTAGCTTGCTACATTCCTTGCAATGCTATCCGAGTGGTAGCTTATCCTGTTTCCCATAGAAAATGCATCTCACTATGGGTAGGGAACCCTGTCCACCTGTTCTCCTTTGCTGTTGTCTCACTACATGTAGTTCTGTGCCTCTGAGGGCTTTCATCCTTTCTCATGAGGCTTCCTCTTCATACCCCACGTTTAAGCATCTGTTTAATGTGCCCTCCCCTTTGGATTGGTCTTTTGTGAAAAACAGTGTCACTCTACGATTCCATTCTGCCTTTGTGAGCAATAGGTCACACCAGGGCTCCTAGGTTTGCTGTTAGGCTTGAGGCAGTGGGGAGCTTCAGAGCAGTGCAGATCTCTCTTTTTTGTTCCCAAATAAGGTAAAATAACAGTTTTAGTCTCCTGCTGTTGTCATCCTCCTCCTTTGCATGGCCGGCTCTGTGTACAACTCGAACTTCTCATTCCACTAGGTCCATTCCTGGGCTAGATTTGTGTCTGTAAAATCCAGGGATCTGGTGGGTTTCAGACCAAGTTCCATGGCTCATGTTGCCAGCTGATGCACTGCAGAGAACTCACCACTCAGACGCTGCCACCATGTTTTCTTCACAAAGAGAGATGCTGAATGTAGGTTATGTCGACTACGTGGAACTTTATTAAGCCATGTGCACTGCTCTGCCATGTGGCCGAGTTGCTTCCAACTCCTCATGTTCTTTGTTTAACACCTTAATTCAGGCAACACATCATGAGCAGCCCCGGCGTCCCTCACCATGCCCCTGCTTTCCAGTGCAACCACAGCATCCATTGTTGCATCCAGGCTCTCTAGCTCTGAGAGCCAGCAGGCATATCCTTCTGTTACTCTTACCCTTCAGCCCTGTCCATCCTTCTCTGGTCTTAGCTCTCTGGCTCAGGAAGGACAGCTGTCTAGCGCCTCCACTGACATCCTAGCCACAGTGGCTAAATAGCAGAGTAACAGAGGTGGTGAGAGGCAAAAGGAGGTCTTTTAGAAATTGGAAGTCAAAACCAACTCAGGAAAAGAGAAAGGAACATAAACTCTGGTAAGTCAAATTGTAGCAAGGCACTGTGGCCTTCCTCCGAGCCTGGGCCAGAGGAAGGGTTGCGACGCCACTGCTGGGCAGAACAGGGCCCTACAGGCCAAACTACCCAGCAACAGAGGGGCCGAACCAAGGAAGGAAGGGGAACTATAAAAGGTCGGCCTAGCTGCTCAGTAGGAGGGAAGCTGCCGCTGGAGGCAGACGTGTCGTCCCGGAGGCTGCAGCCTAGACCTGACCCAGACCCAGACCCAGCAGCTGTTTGGAGCAACCACCCCAACGAGCAGATCATCCAAAACCTGCCCAGATTTCCGGGCCCTAATGACTGGAAGGGGCCACCAGGCCCTAGTGGTTGGACAGGGCTGCCGAGCCCTAGTAGCTGGAATGAGCCACCCAAGACTCCTGGGTGGGAAATACTCCCTAAGGCCGGCCCTGACCTGGAAGAGCTGCCTGATACCGGGGACCCCTGGGAACTGACAGAACCCTGTGGACCGGAGAAACCCCTGCGACCTGGAGGAGCTGCCCTCTGCTGATGAGCCAGAGGGGTTTCCAGACCTACCACCAGTCAACGGGGAGGGACTTGTGGGACTGCCACTTCTTTTCTACCCCAATGACCCGGAGGGAGACTACGACCTGCAGGCACCCAGGGACAGGGAGGGAGGAAGTGGCCCAAGGGCAGCCGACTAGCAAGTGGCTGAGGCAGGGGCTAAACCCCATCAGTGTGTTACAGTTGGATCCCCGCTGACTCAGTGGCAAACAGCTTTGCCACTGATAGGGCCCTGGGCTGGGACGCAGTGGAGTCGGGTGGGCCTGCGTCCTCCCCCTCCTTCCCTAGCCACCCTGGGAGTGCTTGACATCCTCTGCGTTGGCTAGCAGAGGATACCGAGCTCTACTGCCCTGCCTGCCTGCAAGGCCGGGGGCTCCAGATGATTTTACTAGCCCCACCTGTGGAAAGGCCGGGTCTATAGACTGCTTGCCTGCCCGCCCTGCCTGAGGCCAGGGGCACCAGATCACTCGCTAGACCGCTTGTGGGAAGGCTGGGACTATAGACCCCGTATCAGCCCTGCCCTACGAGAGGGCCAGAGGGCTACAGACTGGGAAAGAAGCCCACCCCACTGGGGGCTGGGGCTAAAGACTTGTAAACGGGCACTGTTCATTCCCCTAAAGGAAGACCCTGTGGCCTTCCTTGGAGCCTGGGCCCAAGGAAGGGTCGCGACGCCCCATCCAGACTGTGCCACTGGCTTACACAAATGTAGAAGTATAATTAGGCAGGCCAAAAAAAGAATTTGAAGAGCAACTAGCAAAAAACACACAAAATATTTGCAGTTAGTTTTTAAGTACATCAGAAACAGGAATGATCTGAAAAAGGAGGTAAACAGCGAGGTGGCAGTTTGCAGACAATACAAAATTACTGAACATAGTTAAGTCCAAAGCTGACTGTAAAGACTTACAAAGAGATCTGACAAAATTGGGTGACTGGTCAAGAAAATGGCAGATGAAATTCAATACGGATAAGTGCAAACTATGCACATTGGAAAACATAATCCCAACTATATATAGAAAATATGGGTTCTAAATTAGTTGTTACCATTCAAGAAAGAGATTTTGGAGTCATCGTGGATAGTTCTCTGAAAATGTCCACTCACTATGCAGCATCAGTCAAAAAAGCTAACAGCATGTTAGCAATCATAGGGAAAGGGGTAGATAATAAAACAGAAAATATATTGCCAGTATATAAATCCATGGTACCCTCATACCTTGAACACTGTGTGAAGTTCTAGTCAGCCCATCTCAAACAAAGCTATATTGGTTTTGGAAAAAATACAGAGAAGGGCAACAAAAAGTGATTATGGATATGGAACAGCTTCCATATAGGAGAGATTAAAAAGACTGGGACTGTTCAGCTTAAAAAGAGACGACTAAGGGGGATATGATAGAGATCTATAAAATAGGATCGTCAATTAATCACAGTTAATGGATGCGATTAACACAAAACATACTTGTTTGTCTTATCGATTGGCTGAACAAGAAGTAGGACTGAATGGACTTGTAGGCGCTAAAGTTTTTCATTGTTTTGTTTTTGAGTGAAGTTATGTAAAATACTATTAATAATTTTACATTTGTAAATTGCACTTTCATGATAGAGATTGCACTACAGTACCTGTATGAAGTGAATTGAAAAATACTATTTCATTTGTATATCTTTCTTACAGTGCAAATATTTGTAATTAATGATAATATAAAGTGAGCACTGTACTCTTTGTATTCTCTGTTGTAATTGAAATCAATGTATTTAAAAATGTAGAAAAACATCCAAAATATTGATAATACAGTTAAATTGGTATTCTATTGTTTAACAGTCCAGCAATGGCTATGTTGCAAGCCCGTGCTCTAGGGGTCCCTAAAGCTCTGACTGCCAGAATCTGGGACTGAACAATGGAGATGAATCACTCAATAAATTGCCCTATTCAGTTCATTCCTGCTGAAGCATCCAGCACTGGTCACTGTTGGAAGACAGGATACTGGGTTAAATGGATCATTAGTCTAACCAAGTCTGGCCATTCTTATGTTCTTATAATTGCCCAAACTTGTTCTGGCACAGGAGAGAGAGACTACTTCCTTCACAGGGGTCGAACCACCCTGCAATAGGAAGAGTTTAGAATTTGACTGTTACTGACCATTTTCAGGTAGTATAACCTTGCACCAACATCTAGTTGCTTAGGGTATGTATTCACTGATGGCGACAAATTCACCACCGTCCGATTGATCTATCTGGATCAATTGAGCAGCAGTGAAGACCTGCTCAATCGATCTGGAAGTTGATTCAATTAAACCACCTCCTCCAAAGGTGTACCGCTGTGTCAACAGGAATGCATTTCCTATCAGCGCAGCATAGTGGAGAGGATTTAGTAAGTCAACGTGAGTTACACAAGCTACTCTACGTAGCTTGCGTAACTCCCATCGACTGCTGCTGAATTTCCTGGTACGTGTGTACAAAGCCTTAGACAAGAGCACTGTACCAGCATATAGATAGTGAGTATACAGAGGAGTGCTGCCCCAGTCAGAAAACCTTGGGGCAGTCTATTTGTGACAGCAGATGGAGTAAGGATTGTAAAATGCCTGGCTAGTAGTGCCGCAAGAGTTAAGGAGCTAGTATTAAAATCACCTCCAGTTTTTAGAGATTTCCACTGAGCTTTTAAATTGGTTTAAATCGGGTCACAGTATTTTTAAATTACAAAAGTTCCAATAGCAACAACAATAAAAAAGAATGGGTGGTTTCAAGTTTATTTTGGCTTCTATAACTTCCAAAGTGGCTTTGATTTAAAAACTTAGAACTGTTATCCTAGTTTTGGTGCACAGCACTTCTTTGATTTTTTACATCATTACCTCACAGCAACAATTTGTGGCTTTAGGAATCTTGTGGTGGGGAGGGGAAGTATTTTGAAAAGCAAAGTGTTACAAATCATTGAGGACTACATACTATATGGACTGGAGAAAACCTTTTCTGTAATTATATTTAGCATGGAAACGTGGGAATCTATTTTCCTTCTGGTGAATATGCATGTCTCTTGTTTATGGTAATAGACATGCATAGGAAAGACTAGCCAACTTGCTGTGTAAGCAGTGTAAAAGGTACCAATTGTAGATTCTAAACCAACCAAACAAAACCTACAGTAGCTCCCACTGGCATGGGAGATTTTAATAGACTCTCTGTTATATAATTAATAATCTAAAAGATTAAGGATTTTATTTTTGCATATATATAGCATCTTTCATTTGAGGAGATCAGAATGATTCATGAATATTAGCCAATTCTCCTACTACTCTTGTGATGTAGGTAAATGTTATGATAATCCTTTTACAGATGAATAAACTGAGTCACAGAGAGACCATAAATGACTTCTTCAAGATCACAGATGTAATCAGTGGCAGAGGCAGAATTAGAATCTTGGTGCCTTGGTTCCTACCTGTTCCATTCTAGCCTCCAGGAAATATTGGGTTTTTTTCCCCCTACTAATCATACACAGTGAAAGAACCATTATCATCAATTATGTTTATTATAGTAATAATGATTTTATTTATTTAGTGCCTCCCTGGCAAGGCAATCAGGGTGCTCTAAAGACAATTAAAATGCAATTACTAAAATAAATAACCAACAATAATTAAAAAAATCATAAAATAAACAATGTAAAGCCACAAACAAAATACTAAAAAACAAGGCAAAGTCGTGTCATTAATAATAGATCAAAGTGAATAATATGAAGCTAATAATTTATCTAATGAGTTTAGCCTCTTTTTCTTGCTTGTGAAATGGTTTAAATTGTTAGATACTATTTTGTAGCAATTTTAAATGTAGTATTTGTTCAGGAATACTTCTCTGAATATTTGATATTTTATTTGCTGTTTCAGCTGTGGAATCTAGGTCCGATTGGTCAGTTAAAATCATGTGGTGCTGTTCCTCTTTCCTGACTGAATGAACTGTGCATTAATACCTGCACCTACACATTTAAAATATTGTGCATGCTCTTTTCAAATTCCCATCCATCAAACATTCAGGCCAATAAATTCAATCACACATATGTCCAT
Source organism: Emydura macquarii macquarii (assembly GCF_026122565.2). Classification (NCBI taxonomy): domain Eukaryota; kingdom Metazoa; phylum Chordata; order Testudines; family Chelidae; genus Emydura; species Emydura macquarii. The sequence goes on from NW_027132962.1 coordinate 2,358,634, forward strand.
AGAACATTAACCCAAGTATTATAATAGCCTGTATAGGAGACCTTACCTCTAAACTTCCTTATGTTCAAATCCAGAGGGTCAAATTCTGATCTCATTCACACAGCTAAGCTCAGTAAAGCAAAGCACAATTAGGCCACTAAGAATTTTTTTTTTTAAAGGGATCCTTCCACATTTCACTCCCCCTTTTATTTCCCTCAACCAGCATGCAAAGGGGCCTTATCCAGAGCCCATTTAAATCAAAAGGAGTTTTTTTTCCTTGACGTCAATAGGCTTTGGATCAGACCCCAAATCCCATAATACAGTTCCTTTTGTGAGTGTGTGTTATTGATTAACCTGGTAGCACCTCCTATTGTTAAGATTGCTTGATACTTGTAATTATAACATCCTGTTCTCAGTTGCTTATAACTTTGCCAAACTTTAACAATTTAGGCTGAAATTCTGTATGCCAGATGTCTGACTTAGGCTGAATATTTTTGGAAAAATTTAGCCAAAATGTTTCAATCATTTCCAAGTACAGGGCTGGAGAAATGTACATTATTTTGCAGTGTTAATAAAAATCAGGCAACCTTTTATTTGAAAAGCTGTAGCACCCCCAGGGTTTGGCGCAAGGGCTTGAAGTTTGGCAGAGGGGGTGGTGTTCTACCATTTTTCCCAAGAAAACCCACCCAAATTTGACCAATTTATAAGCCTTTGAAAAATTAATGTGCATGTTCTCCATAGAGATGTCTTAAATTTTAGCAGCTAAATTCCTCACCAAATATGTCTGTAGTGAGCATATTCTAGCCAAAGGCTGAGCTGGACTTTCTCTGCAGTTGCAGCTCTGGGCTGCTGCAGGGTATGCTGCGTCTGTGCACAGGCACTTGCAATGAGGGCAGAGAGATGGTCTCTTCTGTACTCATAGACTTTAAGTTCATAAGGGACCATCATGATCATCTCATCTGACCTCCTGCACAATGCAGGCCACAGAACCTCACCCACCCACTCCTGTAATAGACCCCTAACCTATGACTGAGGTATTGAAGTCCTCAAATCATGGTTTAAGTTTAGGTACTCTCAACGGCTCCCCTGCTGATCCCAGGCAACATGGAAGAGGAAGTTGGCAGATTTGAATGACAAGGAAGGGATAGAAGCCAGAACTGAGGGACAGAGGAGGGATAGATTCGGACAGGGAGCCGAGGGATAGTGGTAGAGGAACTAGGACTGAAGGTTGCTGGTGGGCAGAGAGGGAATCTGTACCTGGGAGTTGGGATGTGAAGGGGAGCTTGGGATTGGCTGTGTAAAAAAGACTGGGATGGTGAGCTGAGGGGGAGGGGAGGAGATGACTGGGAGCCGGTAGGTTGGAGGTGACTGAGACCAGACGAGGAGCTGGGCAAGTGGAATACTAGGACTGATAACGAGTGGGGGTGGGAGATGGGAGACAGATCTGATGAGGAACTTGGGTGTAAGGGGAGAACTGGCTGCCCAAAAAGACTAAAATAAGGAACTGGGTGTGTGTGTGGAGGAGTGGGTGGGGGGCACTGAGATTGGATGAGGATTCTGGAAAGGGAGATAATGATTGGGAGCCATTGAGCACAGGGAGCACAGACATGGAGCTGGGAATACAACTAGAGGCCAAGGTGGGGAAGAGAGAGAGATCAGCTGATGAGTTGGGGAGCGAGGATCTAGGACAGGCTGGGCGAAGGAGGCAAGGGAAAAGGTGTTGGGGAGCAGGGCTTAAGAGACTGGCTGGGTTAAGAGACTGGGGTTGGGAGTGATAAGGAGACCAGGACCGTGAGTCCAGAAGGGTGAGCCTAGGACTGTGGTCAAGGTGCTGAGAAGCCTGAGGAATGGAGACTGGGACTGGGATGAGGAGCCAGGGGTGGGGAAGAGACAGGAATGGGGCGAGGACAGGGTAGAAGAGGTCATACTTGTGGTGGGAGGAGGTCTGTGTGTGTGATCTAAAACTTCCAGTCGTGTTGCTGACTCGTGCAGATGTAAATGTGAGGCCATGGGGTGGAACTTCTCTATATTTCAATTTGCTTTTTTAAAAACCTAGGAAATTGCATACACAAAACTATGATAAAAGGACATGATTAAGACTGCAAATTCAAGCTTTCAGAAGTTAGGAGCTATCAGCCCTGCCTATAGTGCAGAGAGAGAGTGACCTTCTCAAGGTCACCGGGAAGTAAGTGGCAGAACAGAGAAATGAACCCAGATCTTCTGAGCCCTCATCCATTTTATTAACCAAAGGAGGCTAAAACAGTTCTTTGAGAGCAGAGGAAGACTGGTAAAGATGTTGGGCTAGAAGATTAGTTTCCTTCCTAGAACAGATTCAACCCCTCATCTCTTCCATCCTATCCTCCAATGGATTTTATCTGTATGGCATATAACCTCTGCTTTTGCTTGCTGGGGCACCGGAAAGCTTCAGCAGTTCCAAGGGAATCACTAAAGCATACCAGGAGAGATGTTTGAAGCTGAGCACTGCGCCTTTGTATTGTATTCTAGGAAGTGATCTGAACTCTGAACCCCCACATATTGGGACCAGGCCTCAGTGTTTCCTTAATCTAACTGAATTTTGTATTTAATCAAAATGTAAGGGTATTGGATTTTTTATTTCCTTTCAAGAAGCAACAGAGAAAAGCTCTTCTATTTGATCCTGCTGATGTTCGCTTTCTGACACCTGCCACCAGCACTGCTTGGACACGTCCCTTTTATTTCCTATTCCCTTTTAAGTGCCTAGGTAGCTTTGATATATTTCTGTCACTCTATCTGTAATGGAGACAGAGTAGGTGGTGTTCTCAAAGCGGGCTTGGCATGACGTGCCTTTTATTTCATTAACATCATGTTGCTTTGCTAACACCAGCCTGAATCAGGGTCATTCTACTTGGACTATGCATGTTTTAGTCAGGTTGATGATCTAAAGCACGGTCAGCTTTAGCTGCATGCAAAATTCATATCTGACCAACCAAATGCGGGAGGGGAGAATTGAATATTGGATGGTTTACCACCCACTTATAACATTTCAAACTAAGGCATCTAAGCAATGGATTCCAACACATGTATTTCATAAAAGGGATTGTTCTTAAGTGAGAGTTTATGTGTGTATACAGATTGAAGTATGTGCATTTATATATAAAATGCACACACTTCAATCTGTTGTTAAAACTCCTAATGCAACAGCATCTGCCAGCATTACATATCCTTTTCTAGAGGCAGCAGTGAAATTGTGCTCATAATTTGAGCCCTGGGAAATAGCCTGCTCCCTAGTGAGTATCACCACAGTCACATTGCTTCACCATTGTATTAACTATCTGCTCCAGTACAAGGAGAGCAACTCTCTGTGGGTTCTAACTTCCCTGGGAACACACCTTACTCTCAAACACGCCCCAAGAAAAATGGTAGAGAGAAGGAGTAGCAGAACCCTGCAGTGTTTGGCTCAGGTGGGCCACACAAACCAGATCCTGCCGTGTCTGTTTGCAGAATGGCTCTGGACAGCTCCTGAAGGTTTACTTGGAGAGTGCAAATCACTCCTTTAGCCCTCCCTCCCCTGCGCCATCATAATCAATCCTTCCCAATCCAAAGAACAAGGATTGTTCCAATTTACTGCAGGAGTCTTTGAAGTTTGAGGCTGATCCTACTTCTGTGCTAGCAGTGGTGGCTTGGGGGGTGGGGAGGTTCGTAGGTTCAGTTGCTCCACAGAAATCCTCAATGCCCACTAAAGCTGCAAACTGAGTGGGGCTGCAAATTTGTCCTGAGTGCCCCTCTTTCATAATGGATTGAATGCCTGCAGCGGGGAGCTGGGCCCAGCCCTGTGGAACAGGAGCTGCTGCTGCTGTACCCTCTCCCCCACCTGCCCAAGGCTTGCCCTCTACACTGGGCTGGGTGCCGTGGCAGAATGTGCCACTCTGGGTGGTTGGCGACCCCCTTGACCACAACAAGAAGAATTTAATCAAGTGCACCCATTTAAGTGGGTGGCTACATCCACCCCTAAAGAATGTGTTGAGGCCACTGGCCAACCAGCACCCTCTTTAGACTCAAGGGATGCTAGAGGGGGCCACCAGAATCAGGAGGACAGCATAGGGGCACAGGGAAGGGCAGCATTGTTTCTCCCTTATCAAGACTAGAGATGGGCTCAACTCAAACCCTATAACCAGATATCTCTTAACGCTGGAAAGGTTAAGCTCTGTATCCAGATTCAAATTTTGCACCTCAGACCATCTCTTCTAATAATTTCTTTGGTGTAGTTGATGGAGAGAGGAATCCCTTGGCTTGGTGTCTGCATAACCCTACTTATCACCCTCCCCACAGGAATGCTTTCAGTAGCCAGATCCCCATAGCTGTCCCACCAATGGGAAATGAATTGTTCAAATAATATTTGTGACTAATTTGTTTGATGGATTTCTCCCCCGCACCAAATGATAAATTATCCAAGAATATTTTATTCATTGTTCAAACAGCTCTAAAGAGGAATGAATAATTTTTGCTAGTTTATTCTTGATTTTTTTCCCATCAGTCATTCAATAAATTATTCTCCATTGTCCTCCATCCCCATCATTTGGTCACATATATTTGGGAACCTTTTCTATAAATGTGGTCTGAGGTTTGCTTAAGTAGTAGAACCTAAGTGCTTTGGAAGGAGTTGAGTTGATGTGTATCCATTCAATTCAAGCATTGTAGAACTAGACCCCCAACCTGATTCAAGGTGGTTATAGGTTAATTGGAAACCCTAACAAAGACCCCTTATTTCTTGGAATAGTCTTACTTATGGAATCCTCTCTCTCTCTTTTTCTCTCATATCACATGGACATACATGCATGTTGATTCCTCTGCCCCTGCCCAACGCTGACACACACATAGTGATTTCCCTTTCATCTTTAATTTTTTTTACCCATACTGGTTAAGAACTAAGTGGTGGCTGAGTGGCTGTACTGCAGCTGGTGAAAGATGTAGCATATGGTCAGCTCACGGAACTCTGGAAATGTCTCCTTGGCATCCAGTCACTATGATCTGTGTAAATGGTTCCCTCTACTCCAGAGATTAAGGACCAGATGCTGCTCTTTGTAAATAAAAATAAATAAATAATGGTCTAACTGAAAACACTGGTTGATGTGTGCTGCTATAAGTGCAGCAGACCTTGAATACTGCTCTGCCTTTTGACTAATGTATAACTCAATGTGGGGTTTATACTGAGGAGAGGCAGAGGGCTGTGGAAAAGGTGTTAGCAGAGCTGCTTTGCCTATGTTCAATTACTATTTGGAGCTGTATTTAAGGGGATCTCTTTCATGGAATGGGTATTATTCTAGCTTTAAAATATGGAATTTGTCCCTTGCTAATTTTATGACCTGACGTTGCACTGAGAAAGGCTGATGTTTTCAAACTTGGATGATTATGTTTAGCATCTTAATCCATTTTTAGGGCATTTACTCCTAAATATGTAACCTGATTTATGTAACCCTCAGCTTCCTGGCAGTGAGGAGAAGTGGCTTGCATACCTGTCGTTTTCACCCTTTCTGTGCCTCGCTTTCTCCATCTGTACAATAGGGATAGTTGTTCTTGCCTCTCTGACATGGCACCTTGGATGGAAGGTGTTGTATATGTGCCATGCGTTGTCATTAATACATTACTGTGAGAAGAGAGAAGAGTAGACAGACTGAATCAAAAGCTTGTTCGTTTCCCTTTCTAGCATCCTTGAAAAATGTTACTCAAGGAGCTGCATAGAACTTGGCAGCTGTGCCCAAGGATAACCTGACAGATTATTCCACAACGCGTTACCCTAGACAGTGCTTGCTACACATGTCACACAGCCAGAATATGGGCCAAGCATATGTACTGGGCGCAGTGTTGTCTGCCTGAGGCTATAAAAGGCTTTTTAAGGACTTAGAGAGAGATACTACCTCTATGCTTCTTAAATACTGCAGCAGGACCTTATAAAGGGCTGGAACAGCCCCAGAGCCAGCTAGGGAAGAATTCTGCCTAGACTGTTTATGAGCTCTCCCCTCTCACCATAAGCCCTAGAGTAGAGATTGGAGGGAGTGGGCCTGTAGCAATGATACTGTAGGCATGCCCAATGGTGCAGTTGTCCACAAGGCTGCCATCCCCCCATTGGGCTGCCTAAATTATGCTGGGGGCTATGCTTGCTACTGGAGCAGTCTGGAATTAGAAGGGTGCAAAAGGGGGTTACAATCACTTTTCCCTTACGATCCCTGGCCTATGAGTTCTGAGCTGCACCTTCCAGAAGAAAAACACAGCACCTCAGCCTTTGCCCACACAGAGGCCTCCTGCCCCATTCCTGCTTTCTGCATCAGATTATTGGGACATCTCCAAACACTGAATTATAGATATCCCAGCAACACAATATGCCTGACCTTTTGCAGTGCAGTACTATGCAATAGCGGTTATGGCTCTCTGTTGCAAGCTGCAGCATATCAATGAACTGAGAGGAATTATCACAGACCAGCTTTACAGCTATGGTAAGTCATATACTGTGCCATGACACTCCCAGCACACGTTACAGTTTCCTCCTTGTTACTGTGCCCTGCAGGAAACATACACACACTGTGCCCAAGTATCCAGACTTAATTATCCATTGCATTGCTCTTCGGTATGACTGTTCCAGGGAGCGCATTCCCTCCTATAATGCCTGGCTGTTGGTGGAGCAGGCATGCTGAGGGAATAGGGATTTGATAATTGGATGAGATGCTCCTGCAGTGTCCAGCTATTTCCACTGGGTCTCCTGAATGAGCTCAGAGCTGCACAATGCCTATTATTCCAACTTCTGGACTGGAATAGCTCTCCAGTTTGGTACTTCTTACACTCAGACAGATCCTCAGCTGAGGGTCTGCCCCATTGTGCACATCAGCTGCTGGATAGTAGTGAACAGGGAGGAAGGGGGCCAGGATAGGGACATGTTAACTCTTGGTCCAGGAGCAGACCTTTTTGCCTTGCTTTGTAGCTGAGAAAAGTCCTCCTCCTCAGGGGATGCAGAGGTGTCTACATCACTGCGTGGCGTACAGCACGCTTACTGTAAAACACCTTGCTGTAAAACATGCCCATCGGTGCATGGAACAGAGCTTCTTCAGGAGGCATGTAGCACTTCCCGCTCCCGCTGTACAGGACCACTATCTTTAGGGCTTGATCCAAAGCCCAGACAAGTCAGTGGAAAGATTCCCATCAACTTTACTGTGCTTTGAATCAGAGTCTTAATGCGTGTGTTAGTGTTGGCTGACTTTTATTGTATCTGATACCATTTGGTAAGTAACACATTTCTACACTGAAAAATACAAGTTATTTAATATTTAATTGCCACTAAGCTCTCAAGTCTATTATTTGCTATTGGGACAGCGAGCTGGCTTCTAAAAATGCTGCTACTCTCAAAGCCATGGATTATTTTGTTCTAAATTCCATTTTTTTCTGAAGAGCAAAAACAATTGCTCCTTCACTCACACAAGCTTATGTTAAACTTCAGAATCAAGAGGCTATTATAGATCTTGATTGCTTTTCAGAACTAAAGAAATGTGTAAAATGTGTTGCTTTATTTTTCCTCCCTCCCCACCCCGAGGATCCTAATTAATTATACAAATAATGAAAATAAAAGAGGGAGGTGTGTGTGTGTAAATATTGCATCTTGCTGTGCTTTCTTTTCCTGATTTCAGAACAGTCTCTAATTAGTCAGTGGATATTTCCTATTTTTCCGGCATCATTTTTATGTTTAGTTCTTTTAAAATTAACTTTCTCCTGCATTATTGTGATGTATTAAAATGAGAAGTTTTATATTTCTCCCTGACTGTCTAGGAGTGGATCATGGGGGGGGTGTGTATGTATACGTGTATATGTGTTTTGTAAGTGGAAGGGTAACATTTTATCCTTTGGTAAGATCAGTGCCTGCTTCTACTTTTGTTTTTTTTGTGGGGGTGTAACAGGATGTTGATACTGCACTGGAGTGCAAGTTAGAACAAATGTGTTTGTACAATAGGTTTTGAAGTACTGTAGCTGAGAGACAAGGTTCAATTTTAGCATTAGCTTCAGTAGCAACCCTATAAACGGAAGGTCTCTTGCCGGCAAACAGAGAAGGTTTGCATTAAATCACTCACATTTTAAAGAATTTAATGGAATGTAATTAATAGCCTGGTAGGAAATACACCTTGTGTTGTAAACTGTTTCACCAAGAAGTAAGAAAGGATCTAGTTCCCTTTAATCCATCTAACTCCTCCTAATCCTAATTCTAAAGCTCTTCAAAGCAAGTGCAAGAGAAAATGATAGACAGTGCATCTTGATGTTAACTCTTCCCACTAAAACCCTAGGCACATTTATAACAAAGCTGTTCCTTAAATTATAACACTGTATATTTTTTCAAAGTTTATTACTGTCTTTGAATCTGTGTTTTTTAGCCTCAGGGCTTTGCGCCTTTGTTTGCATGACACATTCCCTGTGTGTTTATTAACATACGGTTAAGATATATTCCCAGCATGAGCAGGCATCCTTTCAATCCATTGACTACAGGACCAGGTCTGAGCATGCTCATTCAGCAGAGATAATCACTAGAACCAAACTGACTTCTCACAGAGAATGTGACTCCACTCACAGCATGACAGCAAATAGGAAATGGCTTGGGGGCGAGTCTTACTAAGATGGAAAAATGAATTAGACATGCTCCTAACAGAATCTGAAAACATTACATTTAGTGAAGAAGGAGAAAAGGTTAGAGCAAGAGGTTGCTTACCAGTCTCACTTGGCAACTGAAACACATTTATGGATGTATTATACCTTCTTGTCATATGTATTATACCTTATGCTTTATCTTTCAGTTGTGTTATCCTGAAAGATATCCATGCATTAAACACACACACAACACACACACATATATATATATATGAATTCAAGTTATGAGAAAAGCAGGTTGTGATGGAGGCAAATCTCAACATTTTCCGGTGAAACAAAGGTTTTTCACTTAAAAAAAAATTGCAAGTAAAATTGTGGAAATTGCTCTGACCTTTGAGGTACAATCCTTTACAATATGCAGCAAAACAATTGGGCAACTCAGGCGTATATCAGGTTTACAGGAACATAAATTGCCACAAACGAGCTGCAAGCTTTATGGTCTTAAATTGCATCATTATTTTTTGGGATATTGGAAGGAAAGCCAGAAAACAGCAGATTGCATCCATCTTAGGAAATAATAACAGTCTTACTGATTACCTTCAGTATTTTTGCTGCAGTGTATTAGGTCATTTTTAACGCTCTCATTTGAAGGAAAACTTCATATTTGCCACTCAAAGTAAATTGCAGCACTGTCTATTTATCCGCCTGATAATGCAAACCTACAGAGTTCATTTATTTTGCTTTTCATGTTCACCCACTGAGGGGACAGGTCCGTGGTATAAACTGGTGAAATCAATAGAGTTGTGTTGATTTATACCAGGTGAAGATCTGGCCCAAAAAGTTCAGTGTCACAAAACAAAAGCAAGTCTTTGAGCTAAAATGGAAGTTGGGGAGGTTTAAATAAGGCACACAGATATAGGATGAGAAAGATGTGGGAAAACAAAGGAAATAAACCCCTCCTGGGATAAAGACACTCCAATAAAAACAGTCTACTCACCTTAACTCAATTACAAGGTTAAATGGAACAAACAAAAACCAGATGCACATGCAGGAGCATCCCCCTCTGATAAATGATTCTGTCATGCTATTACGGATGGAAGTTTGGATTAGTGAAAGTAGCAGAAATAGCTTAATTCTGGGCAAACTTATTTTTCTTTAGCCTATATTTTCTAGATCGCTACAGAACCATATAAATGCATTCTGCTAGAAATTCTCCCAATGCAGAGGCCTAGCATGCGGAATCCTATACATCACATAAATCAGGATTTATGTGGAATTTAAGTGGTGCATGCTGGACCTTTTGCATAGGGATGAATTTCACTCTCATTGCACACTCAGAATTCCCATTGATATGAGTGAGTGTTTCGGGAGCACAAAGAATGCAAAGATTGATAATTTGGGTACATGAGGAATACAGCTTTGGATCCAAACTCCAGTGCTGCCAACCCTACTCATGATAAGTATTGCCTTATTCCCTACCATGCCCTCATTAATTTACCCATGAAATTCCTAGGGTGAGGGAAGCTCAGGACCCAGGTAAATGGTATGTCATAATAAATCTAGCAAATGATAATGCAAAATATATAGAGAAGGGAAAAATAAATTCCCTGGATGAGAAGTTATGGGAGGATCTAAGGGTAAGGGGCTACATCTTAAAGTCTTGTGAGGCAGTTTTATGCTGCTCTGGCAATGCAGAGCAGCCTTAAACCCATCTTAAATTGCCATTGGAGGATTCTCTTTGTGTAAGGCCATGTCTACACTAGCACTTTTATTCATATAACTTATGTTGCTCAAAATAAATTACACTAACAGAAGCATTGGTATGGACTGTGCTATGTTGGCAGGAGACATTCCCTCGTTGACATAGCTACCGTTGGGCATTGGAGGTGATGAATTATGTCGACGGGAGAGCTCTCTCCCATCGACATAGAGTGGCTACATGGAAGATCTTACAGCAATGCAGCTGCATTGATACAGCTGTGACACTGCAAGCTCTCTAGTGTAGACATGGCCTAAGTAAATCCTCTGGGGCCAAAGGACCAATGTAGGGGTTGTGACAAGGGAAAAAGAACTATGGCCAAGGTGATTCCATTTGCTGATGATCCCTGAAGGTGGTTTCAAGTTACCTTTGCCCCACCTTCTTCTTGAGCTGCAGCAAGCATAGCCTGGATACTGACAGGCATATGGGCCAAGGTTTGGGATTTTTCTGAGAGTGTGTGTGTGTGTGTGTGTGTGTGTGAGAGAGAGAGAGAGAGAGAGAGAGAGAGAGAAACGTTCATTTATTTTAGGAGAAAAAAGCACCCGTTTCCTCCTTTATAAATAAATGCCTGAATACACTAGTCACTTGCTTTTATAAGACAAAAATAAAAAAGCCACACGACAAAGAAGGCTGATTGCTGATGAGAATTTTAATTCACTTACAAATATTTTTAAAACAGTCAAATTGAAATAACGTCGAAAAGTTTTCATGACTTAATAAAGATGTATCTTACAGTGCTAGTCAAAGTATGCCTGAGTCAGCTTGTACCCAATTACAGCTAGACTTTTGTATAAGGTAAAACCTTTATGGGCAAAATTCTCCCCTGTACAAACTGCTAGTATCTTAGGTATTTATGTATGCCCCCTGCCTCCCCTCAGTGTAGTAACTAAGCGCCTGACAATCTTTAATGTGTTTACCCTCCCAACAACGCTGTGAGGTAGAGAAGTGTTGTTATCCCTCTTTCACAGATGGAACTAAGACACAGAGCCCCTAAATTCTAGCCCCACAATGAAGACTCAGAGTCAGCATTACAAATCTTAATTTTAGGCACCCTGTCGCCCAATGGAATTCACAAGGTGTACATTTTTAACAGTGAGAGTAATAAACCACTGGAACAATTTACTAAGGGTCACGGTGGGTTCTCCATCCCTGAAAATATGTAAATTAAGATTGGACATCTTTCTAAAAAATCTGCTCTAACAATTATTTTGGGGAAGTTCTATGGCCTATGTGGGGGGATTTGATAGTGGCTTTCAACTACCTGAAGGGGGGTTCCAGGGAAGATGGCGCTAGCCTTTTCTCAATGGTAGTAGATGACAGAACAAGGAGCAATGGTCTCAAGTTGCAGTGGGGGAGGTCTAGGTTGGATATTAGGAAAAACTTTTTCACTAGGAGGGTGGTGAAGCACTGAAACGGGTTACCTAGGGCTGTGGTAGAATCTCCATTCTTAGAGGTTTTTAAGGCCCAGCTTGACAAAGCCTTGGCTGTGATGATTTAGTTGGGGTTGGTCCTGCTTTGAGGTCCCTCCTAAGGTCCCTTCCAAGCCTAATCTTCTACGATTCTATTTTTACAGGAGGTCAGACTAGGTGATCACCATGGTCTCTCTGGGCCCTGGAATCCAAGAACCCAAGTTTTCCATCTCTCACCTGAGTGCCCCGACCACTGGACTACACAGTAGTTTGGGGCGTCTCTCTCTTATTGAAATGGTTTTACTTCAAATAAAATACTTAAATGGGCATTTGGCCAGGCAGAGTGAGAATTTCTTTGTAGTCCAGTAGTTAGGGAATTCATCTGTGAGGTGGGAGACTCAGGTGCCGGTCTCCCAACTCCAGTGAATGAAGGGGAGCTCTGAATGCAGCTGCTGGATTGGGTCCTGCAGATGAGATAGGTGGGGAAATATCTATTTTTTTGTATCCTTCTGGAATTTTGGCACTGGGCCCAAAGACTTAGGTGTTGGGGGTGCACACAAACACAAATTTAGGCACTTAGGGGAGTTTTTCAGCAGAAGTCGAGGTATCTACATAGGTGGGAGCTGAGAAGGGGTTTTGAGGATATAAATTTTAGACTTAGGCACATAACTCCCCTTGGAATCGAGCCCTAAATGCCTTGCACAAGGTCATATGGGAAATCTGTAGCAGAACAGGGAATTGAACCTAGATTTATTGAGTGCTGGGTTTGTAGCCAGACCAATTCTTTTCCACAAACCCAGCATGCCAGGGTAAGTAGTCCTACTAATGGCCTTCTGCTTACATTGCATAAGTATTGTTTTGTTAAAACACAGCAGGTCTGAATTCCTAATACAATTTTCCACCACAGAACAAGTTTCTACACAGGAATTAAAGCCTCCCAAACAAAGGTATATAGATTCTTGAAGATTAAACTGGTGAGTGGTATCAAAATAGGCCCATCAAGATTGCAATAAAACAATAAAGGATATAAGCTTAGTTATCTTTCCTATTAGATGTCTTAAAAAATTAGAACAAGTTGGATTAACAGTATATTTGTCATCTACCCTTGTCCAGCACTCAAAGTTTCCCAGGTAACATTACTAAATTACATGCTTCCCTAAGGAACTTTGAGAACAAGAACAAATTAGAATAGCTTTGAGTTTGAATACACTATTTCCTTGTGTGTCTCATTCTTATTAACAATCATCATCCTGGCTCAAAAGTTACACAATACATTAACACTTCTGGAAGTTATCTTTCTATAGAGTGGATAAGTCTTAGGAGAATAATGTCAAGTAATATTTTATAACATTATTTACTTTCTGTTCTTTCCATGCTGTCAGAAACTCAACAATTATAACAATAAGGAAGAAAAATAAGGAAGTAAATACTGGTGTTTTTTTTCTATGTTTTGAAATGAACAGTGCTCTGTGTGCTTATTTAACAATTGCCATATCTTCAGTTTACTGTCTTGTCTTTTTCCTGTCCATTGGTACTATGCTAACTGATTCTTCAGAGCTGGCACAAAACTTTGATTTATTTTGGGACTCATTTATTTGTTTTTGTTTGTTGAGTTTCTCTGTGATTGAGTGATAGATTTTAAAGTGCTGCTTCACTCTTAAAAAGTGACTGTAGGCATTCATCATGAGGTTCTGTGTTTGTTGTTTCACAATTATTTATATATCAAATATTCTTATTGTTCGAGCAAAAAAAGATGTTGTATTTTGCCAGCCCTGTAAACTTATTCTGTGATCCAAGAGTCAAGTTTTTTTTTTTTCTTTAGGCATCAGCAACAATAATTAAGATTCTGCATTCTATGCCTTCAGAGACACCAGAGCTATCTACAGTTATCTACAGGTATAACTGACTGACTGAGAATTAGCACACAACTTCTGTTGGTGCACAGGATTAAATATAATCCTTTTCATTCTTAGCTATGTTGTCTTCGCAGGGCTAACGAGAGTTAAAAATAATTAAAATGATTTATAGCACTAAAATTAGCAGATATGATTCAGAATCCACCTTCCGCTGTGAGTGTAAGGTGCGTTTCTTTGACCTTGCCTTTTCTAACAGACGCACTGCTCTCTGTGTGTATACGTATATAACATGAAATTCCAAAACTGCGCACACTTCTCCTTGTAGGGAGAGTATGAGAGAACAAGCATATGACATATTTTAGTCACGTTGCTTACTCCACTTCCAGAAGGGGCACAGATACTATGGTGATGAGCATGTTATAAGAACCCATATAGAACAGAATGGAATCCACACAGGGAGCAGAACTGATCAGCAAGGGGGAAAAATGTTTCCATAGTCCTTTTTCATAGTAGAATAACACTTTAAAGAAACTAGATATTTGTTTCCACGTTCAAAGGTGATATTTAAGGCTGTAACTCAGACTCACGGGTATTCACTTTGAAATTTACTCTAAAGTGCCTATGTGATTTAGGGACTAAGTCCCATTTGCAGGAGAGAGCTAGGCCCAGTGTTTTAAAGATATTTATCTGCCTAAAGATGCCGATTGATACCTCATGGGACTTTCAAAATTGCCTGGACCTAACTTCCATTGATTCAATGGGACTTAGGTGCCTAGGGGCTTGTGGAAATCTCATGAAATACCGATCTACATCCTTAGATGTATAAATAACTTTAAAAACCTCACCCTTAGAGACAACCAAACTGAAACTGGAATTTAAGCCATTTTTGAAAATGTAACTTAGAAGCCTAGGTCACTTCAACATTTTTTGAAGACTTCATCAGTTAGACTCTTTAAAACTTCTTTGAATTCCAAGACTCACTCAGATTCACCTATGAATTTGGCCTCTGGAATCCACAACATTTGCTCCATCCAGTTATTATGACTTTAGTTAGGTCAAATTTTGTCCTACAGAAATATCTTTTTGGTATGATCTTGGGCTTATTTATAAATATTTAGAATGTACTTAATTTTATATTGTGCTGTGATGATCTCTGATCTCTATCTGAACATCCAGACACACAATGCAATTTGGTGGATCTGCTAAAAGAGAGAAAATAACTGAAGCTGTTGCTGCCACCAAATAAACTCTTATTTTAAGTGATTAAGGTTAATTGTGAATAAGGTTGTCTCCCCAGATCCTTCTTTAGCTATTGAGTAACATTATTCAGAGATGGTCATCTTCAGTGCTTTTCCCAGGAATTGAAATTAGAGGGGGTGTTCAAATTTACGGGGCTGGGTTGGAAAATAACCAAAATGGCAACAACTTACATAGTTGATCATTGGGGAAATTCGGGGGGGAGGGTGATTCATCTTAGACTCCTGTCTCACCCTTTTTTATATTACTAATCATAATTTAGATCAAATAAAACAGCTTCCATCAGTTAAGGGAAAATGTCTATAAAAATTATTTAGAGTCTAACAGCGATAAAAGGCTGCATACAAAAAACAGAAATGAAGAATCAATTCATTTTGGAGAGAATATTTTAATAAATCACTAAAAGAATCAAAACAGTGAAGAACAGGAATACCAAATGGAAACAATGTTAAATTATACATGATTGGAACACGATTATCTAACTTCATAAAATGAGTTTCTCAAACTCACAATTTCTCTCTTGAGAATTGGTAGCCTCAGTGTCAAACTCAAAATTGAATCTGCCAATTACTCCCTGGGAGGAATGACTGAGTCTTCAAGGACTCAGATCTTTAGCTCACTCACCAGATGAGCCTGGGACTTTGCTTCCACTTGACTAAAAAGGTTCACTCAAACTTCCCAACTGACTTTTTTCCAAACCCCACCCATACTCCAGAAAATCTTACAGAATCTGCATTTTATGCATTCCCTGGACAAGTGGCATGGGCCTAGCAAACTATATTGTGGCATCTTCCTTTTACACTATTCATATGCCAAGTTTCTATTGTGAAAACATTACATTATTTTTTGTCTGGTTACTTTGCTATTACTTTTAAAACAGTGCAAAAGTCTAGGGGAAAACATATATATGTGCCCATATAGCTGAATTGTTATTTATTTTACAAGTGCAATACTAAAAGTAAAATGTGTGACACTGATACAAAATGAAGTTTGACCTATATATTACTGTTTAATTTTATTATTATGGCACCTAGAAGCCCTGGTCATGGACCAGGATCCCATTGTGCTAAGCATTGTACAAACACCGAAAGAGATGGTCCCTGCCCCTACCATCTAAGTATAAAAGAAGAGACAACAGATGGATACAGACCGATGGGGGAGTACAAGGAAATAATGAGATGATATTGGTCAGCATGAGAAGCAGTGGTCTCAGCGGACCAGTGGCCTAACCACTGACACATGCTGTGTGTGGTTTGCTGGATCAGGGGCATGGGCAGAGCAGCTGTAGAGATGGGATTCATGAACTTTGAATGTGCTGGTGTGGCGGGGTTTTGTTGAAGTCTCCCTCTGGGTTGGAGGGATGGATTCTGTTGTCTCACCTCTATTAAGGCCCTAATCCTGTAAGGTGCTGAGCAACTGCTGGCTGCTACTGTGCATTCTCAGCTCACACTGAAGTCCCAAGGCCTGAGGGCACTCAGCACCTCTCAGAAAATTCTACAGTCTTGCAAGATCAGGCCCTTAGTTCCCCATAAAATACTTGTCTATTTGCATTCTGAGCAAGAGGTTCTGAGTTTCACTCATAGTAAAGTAGAATGGAAATCCCTTATTGTTTAAAGAGATGAGAATATGCAAACTGCAATGCTAGTTTTGTGAACTTAATAATTGTGCTTTTTCCTGTGATATTTGGCCTTCAAGAGCCCAATTCTGTAGAACTCTGGCAGGCAAAACTCCCATATAAAATTCCGAGCTCATGAAAAGAGGCTTCTGCTGTATCTGTGAATGCACATTTGTTTTCATGTAGCTGTGTCTTTCCACTTAAAGCTGAAAATGTCTGAAACCCGAGAACGACTTTCATGATTGAAAGACAAAGATGTTGGGAAACACCATGTCAGCAGATCTAATGCCTCCAAACCAAAGTAATTGCAAGGTGTTTCTCTGCCCTGAAACTCCTCTGATAGCTCAGCTATTCTATTTTATTTTTGAACTGAGATAAAAATATAATCTCTCTGAACCTGATTGCAAAGATTTACTGCCACCAAAAGAAGAAAGAGATCAGAGAAACAAAAGGTTATGGGCATTAAAACATGGTCCTTCTCTCCCTTCTGCAATACTATGACAATCTTATAAACCCTTCTTTTCTTTTCAACAGAAGTGCTGCTGATGCGTTAATAATGCAACAGAGTCTGATGGCACCAGCTACCTCTAATCACCATAGAAATGAGCTGGCCCAAGCAAAATTCCACCTGAGGCATTTGTTCAAGCAAACGTACCCCTACTGACAGATGCAAAGGGCTAGGAGGATTGTGGTATCTTAATGTAATGAATTGCTGCCACAAGTTATTTCGGAGGGTGAATCAAAGGAATTTTCAATTTGGAAATTAGCATAGCACATATTGAATCATTTGTCTTCCCATGGTGCTTTGCAGAAATAGGAAAGACCTTTCGTCAGCCCTACAGAAGTGATCCAGGAAAGGTTCATCCCCAACCTATTTAATGTTTTTAAAAGATTTTCCATGCCAATCCCTATTTAAAAAAAATAAATGTATTCAATATAGATATATACTAAGGTAAGGTACAAATCTCTGTTCACATTTTCACTGTTTCAAAGGTAGCTATAGCTTTCGTCATTTTATTTTGAAAATATCTGTAACATGGTTTTCCAGACTGTAATTCTATCCCAGCTTCTAGATGACGCTTGAGTATACCCAGGCAGCAGAGACTCTTAGGCAGTGTGACGCCTCCTCTCCCTCTTGGCTAGAGAGTCCTAAAATGGAAGGATTAAGGGGGGGAATGAGGCCACTCCTTGGCATTCATTTTAGGAGAAACATAGAGAAACAGAGGATCCTTAATTTCAAAAAGGTAAACTTTAAAAACTTCAGGGAATTAGTTGGGGAAGTTGACTGGACCGAAGAACTCAAAATCTGAATGTGGAGGAGGCTTGGAATTACTTTAAGTCAAAGTTGCAGAAACCATCTGAACCCTGCATCCCAAGCCAGGGAAAAAATGTAGGAAAAGGTTGCAGACCAAACTTGATAAACAAGCATCTCAAACAGGTTATTAAGAGAAAACAGAAGGCGTACAAGGAATGGATGAAGGGATGCATCAGCAAGTAAAGCTACCTTGTGGAGGTCAGAAAGTGTTGGGGAAAAGTGAGAACTGACAAAAGCCACGCAGAGTTGGACCTTGTAAAGGACATTAAAACCAATAATAAAAGGTTCTTTAGTCATATAAATAAAAAGAAAACTCAGAAAAAAGAAATGGGACCAGTAAGCATTGAGGATGAGTGAAGAATAAAGATAATCTAGGTATGGCCCATCACTTAAATGAATACTTGGCTTCATTTTTTTAATAAGGATAATGAGGAGCTTGGGGGCAGAGGCAGGATGGCTAATGGAAACAATGATATGGAAGTAGAAATTGCCATATCTCAGATGGAAGCCAATATCAGTTTAATAGGACCAAATCGGAGGACCCAGATAATCTAAATCCAAGAATGTTAAAGGAACTGACGTGAAATTACAAACCCACTAGCAGGGATATTTAATGAATCTGTAAACTCGGGGGATCATAGCCTCTGACTGGAGAATTGCAAATATAACACCTATATTTAAGAAAGGGAAATAAAAGTGATCTGGGAAACTACAGGCCCATTACTTTAACATCAGTTGTATGCAAGGTCTTGGAAGAAATACAGAGAGTAGTTAAGGACATTGAGGTAAACGGTAATTGGGATAAAATACAACATGGTTTTACAAAAGGTAGATTGTGCCTGACCAACCTGATCTTCTTCTTTGAGAAGATAACTGATTTTTTAGGCAAAGGAAACACAGTAGATCTAACCTACAATGGATTTCAGTAAGACAAGGTGGGTGAGGTAATATGTTTTATTGGACCAACTTCTGTTGGTAAGACAGACAAGATTTCAAGGTACACAGAGCACTTCCTCCGAGTAAAGGTACTCAGAGGGTATGTCTAGACTCCTTGCAATGACCTAGAGTCTGGGCTCCAGCCCAAGCCCAAAAGTCTGCTTAGCAATGAAACATCCAGAGTCTGAGCCCCGTGAGCCCGAGTCCAGCTGCAGGTGTCCAATTGCTGTGTAGACATACCCAGACTGTCACAGCTACATACAAGGTTGAACAGATAGTTTGGCTCAAGTAGTTAGCACATATTCTAAGGGACCATCCAAGGTGAAGTGACCTGTTAACATCCCTGACAAAAAGGGGGATTAGTGGGTTACAGATTGTTGTAATAAGACATAAATCCAGAGTCTTTATTAAGACCATGATTTTTACCATCTAGCAAAGTTATGAATTTAAACGCACGGGCTCATTGTTTGAAAGTGTTGTGCAGGTTTCCTTTGAGGATGATCACTGATAGGCCAGATATAGAGTGATCGTTTTGAGAAAAGTGTTCACTCACAAGTGATACGGTGTTTTTGCCTTTTATCACTTTCCTGTGTGAATTCATTCAAGACCATGGCGATTCTCTGGTTTGACCTACATAGTTGTTATTGGGGCATTTAGTGCACTGGATGAAGTACACCATATGTTATAATAGGCATGTGTAGGACCCATACATCTTGAAAGGTGTGTTGTGTGGGGCATTGATCATTGTAGCAGTGGAGATACGCGTGCAGGTTTTGCATCTGTTGTTCTGGCAGGGTCTGGTGCTACTTTGAGCTGGTGTGTCCTTGTCTGTGGGAAGCTTGCTTCTGATGTTGAACTTGGAGAGATTGGGGGACTGTTTGAAAGCATTTGATACAGTTCCACATGGGAAGTTGTAAATTGAATTGGAGAAGATGGGATTAATATGAGAATCAAAAGGTGGGTGTGGAAGCCCTGTGGTCCTACCACACCTCCTACCATGAAGCAGCAGCAGAGGTGGATCCTCCAGGTCTGCACAGAAGCAGCCACTCAGGACCCAGCAGGCTTAGATCAAAGGAGCTGCAGGACCTGAGCCAGTCAGTTCCAGGCTTGGCTTGTCATCCCTGCTTGGCTGTTGATACCTCCCTGAAGTATGTGCTCTAGCCAAGAGAGGTGGGTTATCTGTAGGACTGGCCAGGAAAAAAAATTCATTTTTTCCATGAAAAATGTCATGGTTTTCACCTTTGCATGTGTGTGTCACAGAGAGAGAACATTTGTACTGCAGTTAGACACCTGCAGCTGGCCCATGCTAGCTGACTCGGGTTCCGGGGCTGTATAATTGCCGTGGAGATGTTTGGGCTTAGGCTGGAACCCAAGCTCTAGGACCCTCCACCTTTCAGAGTCCTAAAGCCAGGCTCCATCTCAAGCTGGAATGTGTACACTGCAATTGAACAGTCTGAGCCCCGTGAGCCTGAGTCAGCTGGCTTGGGCCAACTGCAGGTTTTTAATTGTAGTGTAGACATACCCAGAAGGAGAGAGAGAGAGATACCCCTCCCCGGTGATGTCTGGTAGAAAGTGCCATATATCACAACGTTGGAGGTATGTACTGTAGGTGCAATGGGCCCTTGGTGGGTCCCAATAAACAATCACATATTATTGTGATGCAGGATTATTTTATTAGGACTTCCAGAAATAAAGGGTGTAAATACCCATAAACTCTGCACCTTATGCTGCCTGCTACCCAACCTTCCCTTGAAAGCCAGCCTCCAGGCTGTTGCTTCTACTTCCATGCAGCTTCTGGCTTTCTCTTCAGCCTTCTGCCTCTGACCTCAAGTTATTATTTCCTTTTCCTGTTCACTGGTCATTATGGGGTCATATACTGGCTAGATGTTGAACTGGGTAACAGCGTGCTCCACTGGCTAAGTACTTTCCCTGCAGCTCAGCCAGGGTCAATTGAGCCAACAGGTTAATTACACTAGGTTGCCTATTTCTTTATAGGTACTTCTACAGGATTCAACACTGTAACAGCTGGGTAATGTTTAGTGACTGTTGGGGCTGACGAGGTAAGAGAACCCTTGTTTGTGGCTGTTGTTACTTCAGGTAGAGTACTCTATGATGATGTGGGAACTGAGTAGATATGGTGTTCTCAGGAAGATCAGTTAAGCTGAGAGTTTCACTAGTGATGTGTGTTTTAATCTCTGGACAGTGGAAATACCTGAGCTGCCATGTAAATGGGCAGATGAGTGCACTGAAAACACATCATAGAAGAATGGGGATGACTGAAAGGGGGAGGGAGGGAACTGAATAACAGGAAAGAGACCTTGTGAAAGTGAAAAAAATGAGGAAAAAGGACGACTAAATGAGGCCCACTGCTCCGTAAGTTCTAGTTCTTGAATGTAACAGGCAAACAGGAAATATTGTACAGTGCAAGACAGTGCATGAGAGACCTTTGAGGTAGAGTGCAGCAAACCTGATGTTCTGTTCCATATAATCATTGCTCTAGTTCTCGATGAAAGCCAGAGCCAAGGGCACAACTGGAAGTCTGCACAATTTCTAACAGATACAGTGCACTTTACTTAACCTGAATATGGCTAATGGGGACATGTGCTTAACTGAGTCGCTTCCCAGGCAGCCAAATAAAGTCCAGTGACCTAAAATGGTGAAGCCTGGTGTTTAATCAAAACTCTGTTGCAGTTCAACTTCATTGAGTCTCCAGCTAAAGAGTTATTAGGCACTCTGTGTAATTTTTAAATAGAAAGTTAATTGAAATTAGAACATCTGGGGTCAAATCCTGGCCATATTGAAGTCAATGGCAAAACACCTATTGAAATTCAAGGGAAGATGGGCACCTAGCTCGTTTAGGGCGCTTTGAAAATCCCACTCATAAGTGCTCTAGCTGCTATGCTTACCTCAGTAATGTGCATTGGTGCATTAAATCAACTTCACAGGCAAATCTCATTAAGAATGTGGACACTTCATTAGTGAGTGACTGATTCTGACTTGCCATTGTTTAAAAAAAAGGGGGGGGGTAGCATATCACTTGAATTTTTTGAAAGCCAGTTCGTCAGCTGATGTGACTCAGCATAGCTCTATGGAACTCAGTGGAACTATACTGATTTACACTAGCTGAGGATCTCCCTTCAAATCTCCAAGCCACCACATCACCAATAAAAAAGAGGGGGGGGGAGAGAAAGTCATCTTCCAATAATCAGGGAGAATGATTAAGGCCTGATCCTGGATCAGTGAATTCAAAGGGACTTTTGTCAGTTATGTCAATCAGAGTGGGAGTAAGAGCCCTTTCTCACAGTGTGAGGCTACAAGGGTGTCCCAAAAAATTAACTTCCACTGTTTTACTGAACCAGTTGATATGTTTCTCAGGAGAATGAAGGAGAGTTCTGTTACAGTTGTACATGTTGATATAAATAATTTAACAGAAAGGAGATCAGAGATATTCAAAGGGAAGCTTGCCCAGAAAATGAGAAAAAGGAATTATACATTTATATTTTCTAGCATTGTATTGCATCAGTTGTTGGTAGAAGTGATGGTTTCAGAAGCAGGAGTGAGTGGGTGAGTAATGCAATTATGAATTAATATTTTATTTTATTTTATTTGAGCAGCACCCAGAGGGCCCAGTTAGGATTAGGGCCTCATTGTAGTGGGCACTGTACATACACATACCAAAACACAGTCCTAGTCCTGAACAACTCTAAGCACTGTAAGAAGACGAGCAAGGTGGGAGAAGACAGAAATGTTTATATACAGACATTTTCAAATCTTTAAATTATTGAAAAATAAAGTAAGTACTACTATCCCCATTTATGAGAGCACTTGGTGATGGTCAGAAGGTTTGGCTTGTTTAACAACTGTAATCCATTCGGAAGGGGAGTGTGATGTAGCAAAGACTGACTGCTATAACAAACCCTCATCCTACCCTTGATTTTTGAATAAAATTCCCATTGACTTCAATGCATGTTCATGTAGAATGAGAATAGAATGTGGCCCATAGTCAGAAAGTTCCTTTGCCTTTATTTAAATTACTAGTTAAGCAATTAGGTCCCTAGTTAACATAAACACTGGCTAGGAATACTAGAAAGTTAATTAAAGAGCTCAGAAAGAAAAAGCTAAATATCTTCTCTTTAATGGGTACTAGGTTAGTCAGTGGGGTCACAGTTAGAGCTGGGCAAAGAACTGATTTTTTGGTTTGGTGGCAGTTCTGAAAAATCAGAAGAAAAAATTGGTTCGACCCGAACTGAATCTGAAATGGTTTACAATTTTGGTTGAATTGAAAAAGTCCATTTCAGGTCAAACAGAACATTTAGTTTCCTGGCATTTTAAAAGGGTTAGTTAAGAAGAACAGGTAGTAGTAGGCCCCCGCTTGTAACTTTTAGCCCAGTGATTAGGGCATTTACATGCTATGTGGGAGACCTAAGTTCAAAGTCCTGCTCTAGAACAGGAACTTGAGTCTCCCACCTTCCAGGTTAGTGCTCTAGCCACCAGGCTATAAGATATGTTAGAGTGGGTATTTTTTCTTTTGAAGTGTTCCACTTTGTGTAAGATACTTGGCCTCAATCCCCTCATGAATCTAGCCCCCACCACCTCAAAAAAAGGCAAAATTTGGAAAATGTGTGTCAGATTTATGAATAGTTTTGGGTCAGTCAATACTGTGGTTTTTCAATGAATAAAGTCTTAATCTAAAACATATTCCCCAGCTCTAGTTACAGTGGTGCTCCAGAGAGAAGAATGTGGCCCAGAGAATATATACAGTAATGGCTTGTATCTGTAAAGTTAATATATATTTTATCATTGATTTCAACGGGAACAGGATTGGGGCCTAAAATTGCTGACTGTGAGCCACATTGTTTCAAAGTTAAGGTTTGTATTATTGGAATAACAAAGACATGACTGAATTGGGAAAATGACTGGGGACTTAATACCACAATACTGCATTTAGTGAAGAGTAAGCAGAATCAAACAGGGATGTGATGATATTGGTGAACGATGTTATTAAATCTGTGGAGAGAAATTATAGAAATATATTAGCTGACACAGCCAAGGATAGTAAAAATAGAACAGGTGATTCTTGGATGTTGCTACAGAAATCAGGGCAGAGAAAGGAGATCAGGAAATGCTTTTCTAAATTACAGAGTCATGTAGGAAAGCCAGAAAATTGATCATGGGGGATTTTAATTACTGAGATATTGATTAGGATAATAACTGTGCACAAATTAACCAGGGGGATATGCTTTAGAGGTATAGAGCAAGATTGCATTTTAATGGTGTTTGCTAGCTTGCATTGTCACAAGCTATTTTGGACCTAGCCCTGGGAAACTGAGCCAAGTATGATAAATCAGGCTAAGCATAGAGAGAATCTAGGATCTAGGGATCACCCTAATATTAGAATAGAAAGATGTTGGAAAAAATAATGAGTACTTGAGGAGAAAACACAGGTATTTGAGGTCAGTAAAGCTGATGTTGAGGGACAATGCTTTGAGGAATTCTGATGAAGATTCTTTCTGAATATAAGAAATCTACTGTAGTACAAATGAGAGTTATCTAAGATCCCTTTAAAGGCCAATGGGGGCAAAGTCAGAACAAAATTGGCACAAAATATTAAGCAGATGCTTTTTCATATTACAGTATAATCAACTGAGCAAGGAATAGGACTGGGATATATAGATAAATAAGAAGAGGTAAGTTAAAAGGTAGCTAATTTTCAACTAATATTTTTATTTTATTTTATTCTGGATTATACTCATAGGGCTAGAATGTGCCCATGTTTTACTCAACTAAACAGGGACCTTGACCCCTGCTCATCCTACACGGAATGGAAGTCCAGATCTTGTATGTAGTATAGCTACTGCTTTCCAGACACTTCCCTCCAATAAACAAATGGACGTAGAGAGAAATTACAGTGGGTTGGGGAGCAGGCAGAGATTTAGCTTTGCCTTCAGAGTAGCTAGCTCTGGTCAGAGTGGCTGGCTAGAGTGAGGTAAGCTGCATCCTTTCAAGAGAAGCAGTGATTTACTTCCTTTGGAGCAAGAGGGAAATAGGAGAGGAATTCCTTTCCAGGGCTTATCCTGGGATATAGCAATTATGTGCAGTTCTTTATTGTGGGCTGAGTGTAAAGGGTCTATCAAAGCTTTACAATTTTCTCAGGGTGCCCAGATCCAGGCATAGACATAACAAATAAGGGTTCACTGAATAAGTTCTTTAATATAAACCACCTGCCACTACAGGTTTAGAAAGAAATAAAGGTAGAATTTTTGATGTCTTAACAGTTTTGATTCCTCCCCCTGCCCCATTCTTGAAAGTTCTTTATAAATGGATTGAGTGTCTGAGCAGAGGACCATGACACTCTAGAACCATAGTTCAGACATGAACCCTATGATACAAAAGTAAAAAAATACCACGTGGTATAGCTTAATGTTAATTGTGGGGAGAAAAACAAAATGAAAAGGCTCCTTGGAGCTTTCAAATTAGTATCCATAAAGATGGACCAAAATCATAATCCTGGATCCTATCAACCTTGAACAAGTTCTAATCTAGATGTAAATATCATAGCTGGCACCTATTGTGAGACTGGGGAGAAGTTTAGGTCTGAACTCTTCATTTTAGATGTCAGAGTTTGTTGATGATAGCTGCTCTAGTGAACAATGATGAACAATGCAACTAGATTCAGAGAGATTTGAATGTCTTTGGTGAGGGATCAGTAAATCAAAATTTAGTTTAATCAGGTGTAAAATATAAATGATGGGGGCAACAAACCGAAATAGCAAAATCACCTTATACAAAATCAAACCATATATTCTGGAAAGGAACGTTAGGGTCAAATATTGCTCTGTGACGCATACAGATCATTCTATGTGATACAGTTGCAATTTATTGACACTAGAGGAGCAGCAGACAAAAATCTGAGAGCATTATTTGGCTCTGGAGTTTATGTTGAAAGATGCCTCCAGGAGCAACATGGTGTGCTGGGGAAGCGCAATCTGCTGTGCCACTTTAAGGACTGCAGCATACCCCAATTCAGTGTGGCCAGCTAGCTCTAATGGCTGGGGCAGAGGGACAGAATCACAATTTCAGGCACCCTCTGTTTCCTTCCAATGAGATGCTCCCAAGGGAGGCAGATGCTGGAAGGCAGGGACAGGATACAGAGTGACCTAGACAAATTGGAGGATTGGGCCAAAAGAAATCTGATGAGATTCAACAAGTACAAGAGCAGAGTCCTACACTTAGGATAGAAGATTCCCATGCACTGCTACAGACTGGGGACCAACTGTCTAGGCAGCAGTTTTGCAGAGAAGGACCTGAGGGTTACAGTGGATAAGAAGCTGGATATGAGTCAGCAGTGTGCCCTGGTTGCCAAGAAGGCTAACAGTACATTGGGCTGCATTAGTGGAGCCAGGCCTCTGGGTGCCAGCCTGCGGTGGGGAGGCGCCGGGCTGGTCCTTCACGATGCGCAGGGAGTGGGGGATGCAGGAGGCTCTGAGAGGCAGCTGCTGTCCAGCCACCTCTCAGAGCCTCCTGCATCCCCCGCCCCCTGTGAGTCATGAAGGGCCGGCCCGGCACACACCTCCACAGGCCAGGGAGTGAGGCCACCCCACCCAAGCCAGTGCCGAGATGCAGGGCTGGAGCTAGAGAGGCAGGTGCCATGTGGCAGGTAAGTGGGGGGGGGGGGACAGCAGAGCCTGGCTAAAGCCGGGCTCCACTGCTGCAATGAGACTCAGAAAGTCCCCCCCCGCTGGAGGAGATAAGCGACGTCCCCTCCCCGCAGGTAGAGACTCCCCCCTCCCCGGGGAAACTGGGGGGGGGGTGGCTCCATCTGGTGGGAGCCAGGGACCTGCATGGGGGGGCACAAATGTAGGCTTGGCCCCTGGGCACCAGAGACCACCGTATGCCACTGGACCTAATTAGCCCATTAGCAAAGAGTGTAGAAGAAGGCACAAGGAAGGAAGTACTGGAGGGAGAGGCAGGCTAGTGAAGCCAGAACCAAGATGGATCTTTGAGTGGACGTATCTCTTCCCTCTCTTCTCCTTGGTAGAAGGCTGAGGAGGAATAGATGTTGTAAATGCTATGGTGTATGGATCAGTAAAGATGGTGGGAAAAGCAATGTAAATAAACTATATGTTGGTGTTAGACAACTGAAGGTCTCCAAACAGTCTGTGTAGACAGAGCAGAAGACAAGAGCAGGACTTCACCCTGTCACCGAGGACATTTTGGTAGTGACACCTACATTGCAATTGTTGCTACTTTTCATGCAGGGTGCACAAGTGGAGTTTGCTCCTTATTCCATTCCAGCTGCTGCTGCTGCTCCTTCTGCTTCTTCTTTGCAAATCTCAAAGGGATATAGCCTCTTTGCAAATAGAGCACCAAACACCATCTAGATGAGTATCTGGGTAGGTGCTTAAGGTGGTCTTGTTGTATATTCAGCTTATGTCTGTCTCTGGCAATCTTGCCACTGAAACTTTTCACCCCTATGTGATTGCCATCCATGCAGTGGAGTTGCTTGGTACACAGACTTTGGTATTTGTTGGTCTTCCATTCTAATAAAGCCACTGCAACTGAATCAGTGCTGATGGAGGAAGTTGCTGGGTTCAGCTTTGAATATTTTCATTTCTGACCTTGTCCTACTGCTTGATATGGAACAACTGATGGAGGATGAGAATCAAAAACATCAATCCAGTGTTCTTCAGCCTTCTTAGCACCCTTGTTTCACTTCCATACAATAGTGCATACAATAGTGTATAACCGTGGTTCTAGAGATCTGCAGCTTCATGAAAGTTTGATGTGAAGACGTCCCCACAGACGATGCTGAAAGGCCTGAAACATGTCAGCAGCTGCTGCTATGTGAGTGTCCATATCTTTCAAGCTACTTCCAGTACCATCTATGACACTGCCCAAATACTTGACAGTTGCCACCTGCTCAGTGTATCATCTGGACAGCCTCGTACAGCAGTTTGTAATTACAGCTGTTTGTAAACTGGAGCTGGAGGCTGCTTGATGGTAAGAGCCAGGGAGTGTTTTATCTTCATTAATAACCAGACCAATGTGTGCAGCCTCTTGCCGGACCAGACTGACTGTCAGTTGTAGCCATTCACCACACTGAGCCAACAAGACAATGTCATCAGTGTATTCATGATGTTGAAGCAGCATGGTGTTCTGCTTAGTGTCTCTGACAGCTGCCTCCTGAAGCTCATCAGCCAACCAATCAATGCCAATATTAAACTACAGTGGTGGCAGAACACAGCTTTGCTGAACTCCTGTGGAGTTAGGAAATTGTGCCCTGGATCTGCCACTGAAAGGATAAAGATTCCTGAGCAATTATTTTATGGAAGTTTGGTACTGGGCAAAAGAACAGGAATGAGCAGTCGCTGCTGGAATTTGCAGCTGCCAGAGACATCGTGATTACTGATTCACTCTACTATCACCCCAAAAATTCACAAGCAGACCTTATATAGCCCAGATGGTTTAGCTAGGACTGTTATTGATCATGTCCTCATTAACATTGGTTGGTGGTCAATGCTCTCTGATGTATGAGTTAGCAGTGGGGCTGAACTTGACACTGACCATTAGCGTCTGCTGAGAAAAATGCACCTCCGACTTGGAAGAGACCTGGTTAATGGGTTGAAATTAGTCCGATTCAACCAAACTCCTATTACAACTAAGCTACCCTATAGCTTTCTGTTCTGAACTATTTAAGGCCATTGAAGCATTAGAGACTGAAGTCTTACTTCCTCTAATCAGGGAATTTCAAGCCATCAGTGCTGGCCACTGTCAGCTCAGTGCTGGGTCCTCAGCCCTTCAAAGTCAGCCCTGGATCAGTGTGGAGATGCTTACAGCAGTTGGAGCTAAGTAAAAGGCGAGGCTACAATATTAGTCTTTAAAGACACATTTGCAGAACGCAAAAGCCAGGGCTGAATGGGTTCAACGTGGAACATTATCAAGTCATTGTGTAAGAAAGAAGGAATATTGGTGGTCAACTCACGCAGCTAGTTTAGAATAGGCTGACACCAGGTATGATCTCTTCATCCTCTATTCAGCTTCCTCAGTTTTTGCAGGGGAAGGTGGCAGCAGCTTGTCCAGGGAAGAAGCAAGATGGTAACATCAGAAAAAGTCTACAGGACCAGCTGCATCAATGGAAAGATCATTTCAAGACACTCCTCAATTGTCCATCCCTGGCTATCCCTCTTCCATTTAAATCGGGGCAGGAAGTTCTGGTAGAGCTACCTTCCTTCAAATGAGAAGAGATCCAGATCCCGGTCCATAAACTGAAATCTAATTCCAGTCTCCGCCAACCTAAGTCTAAAGTATTGGAAAGCAAACAGCAATTACCCTGAGGTGTGTGAAAAGGAGATATTTAAAAAATATAATAGTAAAGCAGGGAGCAGGGAGCAGAGAGAGAAAAAATTTAAAGGATACATGCTGTGTTTTTGATATGGGAGCCCCTTCTTCTCCATCAGTTACCTCTGTTCTGTAGTTAATTTCAATCAAAATTGATTTAAATCAATTGAGTTCTAGTGATTTACACAAGCTGAATATTTGTCTCCATTTTCCAAACCAGCGCAATGTTAGCCCAGTGTAGACATACTTACTATATTAAACTTCTTTGACTTTCCACATGAAGCTCTTGCTGTGGCAAATAATGGATGGAAGTTCTCAGTAGCTGGTTTTAAGTGAAAGGGAGGTTTTTCCCCTGATCTTTTAAATTTAGTAGAGATGCACAGAAGCAGCAGGATTCAAAGTGATATAACCTTTCTAATAACCAGCAGCCATGTAATTTTTTCCCCCATTAAGGAGATCATTTGCCTCATTTCTGTGTAAATAGTCACAGCCTGGTGGCCATTCTAATCCAATATCATCACTGATAGCAAACAAGGGATTAAAAAGAAAATGCTGTATTGAAATTAAAACCGTAGGTCTGGTTATAGCCAGGTTACCAGTCATTTCAATAGCTTCAGAATCCTTCCTGCCAGCTCTTTTGCGCATTAATCCAGTGCTCAGGGTTCTCTATAAAAAGTATGTCTCTAATCCTTTCTTCATGGGCTGTAACGCAAACTTTCATGCTGAATAATCCACTGAGGTTTGCATATTTGTTAGATCTTGGCTTCATTAAATTACCAAACTTTACTGGCCGCAGAAAATGGTGGCAAAACATCATCAGCTTTGCTAAGCCAGCGGTTGCTCATTTCTAAAGATACATGTGATATCTATGAATGCCTGCTTACTATGTTACAGGCATTTTTTCAACTGAAGGAGGGAAAGGGGAAGGAGCCCTCCCTCCTCCCCCACACTCCCATCACCACCACAGAGGCAGTCTTTCAAAGTGCAATGACATATATTTTCTCAATCAATGTATGATTGAGCCAAGTGCATCAAGCCTAAGTTGCATCACAGGACATTTGGATTTTTTTTCCTGGTTTGCATAGTGCAAGTGACAGTGTATGGTCTTTGAAAATTCATCAGTACTGTGCCGTCTGATACCACAAGTACATGCCGAAAGAAACAGGACTCCAAAATATCACCAAGGGATCAAAGTTGTGGATGTTTTTCTAATGATTGATAAGGCACATTTCTTGAGCCATCTGAGTGTCTAATCCCTGGAACTTGATTCTGTCCCTGCTCTTTAATCAATGTGATACTAAATGTTCACAGTGCTGGAACTTCATTGGGATGGGAAGGAAGGGCACTGTTGTTTAGTTCAACATAACATCATTAGAAGTATCCGGACTTCTGCTTGACTTATTTAGTGTCAACCCTGGTGGGCCTTGGCAGAATTCCAACACTGGATGTAGATCTTTCTAACGTCTGATTCATAGGTTTTGCTGTTTTCTCTACCATGTTCAGTGAAATATCCAAGGTAGACTTAGGGCCATACCCTGGCATCCGTGATTAATCATCACCAAGCTAGACTCCCATTGAAATCAATGGGAGTTTTGCTTGAGGAAGGAGGATAAAATTTAGTCCTTTAA
The DNA here is from genome assembly GCF_026122565.2 of Emydura macquarii macquarii. NCBI lineage: Eukaryota > Metazoa > Chordata > Testudines > Chelidae > Emydura > Emydura macquarii. Next base: position 2,389,324 of record NW_027132962.1, read on the forward strand.
GGCAGTTCTCTTTAATAATAATTAAAAAAAAAAAAGCGCAACCCCGTACCCTCCAAACAAACTGCATGCTGGGAAATACAAAAGAGAAACTTAATTAAGGAACCATTTAAAACCAGTATGAGATGTACTGCCCCCTGCTATGACATGACTTTTCTCTGTCTCTGGAACTACTAAGGGAAGTCTAATTTTTAACCATGCTTGAGATGTACTAGGGACAAGATTTAGTCACGCTTTAGTCGCGCTTGGCTTAGTTTTCTCAGGAATCTCTTGTTTAAATGAACGCAACTGAGCTGAACTGTGAAGAAACAGAACCCCTACCTGAATGGTACAAAAGGATTCTCAACATAAACCTGAAACCAGCTTTACATTATATGGCTTCTGACCTTACAGCAACAATGAGGAATAAATCATGCCACTCTAAATTGATCTCTTTCTTGGATGGAATTACAGAAATAGTGGGTGAGAGGAATGCAGTGGGTGCAAAATATATGATATTTTGTGAAACATTTGTAATTATCTCACAGCATCTGACTTAAAAAGTAATTCCAGTTGAACTGAACACTATTTCATAGACTGAGAACTGGCTGAGTGACTCACCAGTCACAAAGGCCAATGTATATACATACATTACAATATTCTGAGTTGGGGAAGTATGTAGAGAAATGCTGTTGGGATTGGTGCCAGGGGTGCTGATTTATATCGAAGATGAGTTAGGATAACCAAGTACATAAGAATGTAAACACCGGGAAACATGAGGAATTATTTAAGGTAGTAAAGAGAATGTAACTAGTAGTACTGGAATAAAATTAAACAAAGGAACATTTAGGCCGAATATCAAGAAAAAAAATTGAACAGTGGATCTAATAGGCGGTAGAATAGTCTCCAAAGAGACATTGAAGAAATCCATAACCTGGGTTGTTTAAAACCCTGTGTGTGTGTGTATTCTATGTTATATATACACAAAATATAGATTAATCCTGCACAGTCTGAGGGATGGAGTAGAAGACCTAAGTTTCTTTTTTTATCTCTAATTTCCATGATTTTTTGGAAAATAATAGAAAAAATATATATTACAATAAAAGTCTCCAGATATTGTCTAACTGCATTGTAACTTGTCATCTAGTAAAAGTACTTAATACATTTGGTACAGACTAACTTTGTCTGCTCTCACCAACATTTTTATGAAGTGCTAGACTTCGTAAGAAAGTTCTAGACTTTTGAATGAGTTACCAGGATGTGTATAAATGACATTAATGAGTTAGTCTGGGACATTATCAATGAGTTAATCAACTTGTGGGGTGTGCAAAGTCACTGTATGTGCTGAAAATACTGTTTGTATATACTTGTAAATACTTGTAAATACTTACTGTTTGTAGCTTGAAGTCAATGGAGTACAGAGTACAAAAAGTGCAAGGTTCTCACTGTGCTTGCCTTAACCAAGCTAGTGCAAACTCAAATATTTTCCTAATAGGACCATTCCAGCATATTCCCTCTGGAAACCCCTTGTGAAAGGTGGAAAGAGATTTCTCAGCAGCATTGTCTCTCAAGACTCTTAGATTATCCATCCGTGATGTCAGATTTCTGTTTCCCAAGAGGGCTGGAAATCCCATGTGAAGCCAAGGGTTTTTGTGTGTGATATTTTCACTTTTTCATGATCCAGAACAAGATGAGACCCAAAGAGATTACAAATCAATACACTTAATACTCATAAAACGAAAAACACATTTCTTACATAACATAGAATTAACCTTTGTACCATGCAGCTGCTAGATACATTGTTGTTGTTGTCCTCTTTCCAGCAGTACTCCCCCACCTGCCAGGTACATTCTAAACATAAAAGAAGGTGCAGTCCCTGTACCAAAAAGAGCTTACAACAGAGGCAATGAGCTGAGCAGCATTTGAAAAGGGATTTGGCCTGACATGTGACTAATAAAAATACCTGCAGTTCCACTAGCTAAAGTAAAGATTCATAAGGGAAATTAGCTCTCATGCTTCAAGGACATAAGCCAATCATTTATTGCCTGGGGTTTAGAAGACATGTCCCGCAGTGGGATGTCAGTGCATAATTGTCTGCTACAGGTTTTTTACGCCTTCTCCTGAGGCATCTGGCACTGGCTGCTAGCTGAGATGAGATTCTAGCCTGTATAGGCCATTGGTCTGATCCCGTATGGCAATTCCTATGTGGGCTGTCATAGACATTAAAACAATGCCTCTATTTTCACATAGTGTCAACTCAAGTACAAATTTCAGTGTAGGAGTTTAGCAGTTTAACCCATCTCAGTTCAAAGGAGAGGGCCTGATACCAAACCCACTGAAGTCAGTGGAAAAACTCCTGTTCATTTCAATGGGCTTTGGATCGAGCCCCAAAACAAAAACTGTCCATGCTGAGTAGGCCCAGCCTACTGTAATCACGCAAAAGAAATTCAGGCCCTGTGACTCTTGAGGAATTCAGAACCAGCTGTAATGTATGGCTTTTAAAACCCTTGTCAGCAAAAATCCAGATTCAATGCTCCCTCAGTCGGGGCTAGCTTGTAGCAGTATAGTCCATTCTGATTAAGGGGAAGAGCCCACCTGTGATGTCCCAGGAGTAGACCAGAGAGAGGAAATTGTGAATTGCAGGCACTGTTCCTTCCTTGGTCTTTCCCTGCTGCTTGTGTAGGGAGGTAATCAGTGATAGGTCCAAACCAGTAGCAGATTACTTCCCCAGCCATGCTGGGTCACTTCTGCGGTCTGGCACATGTGGTGGTAGGGGGCACAGGGTCAAAGTGCTACCTATTCCTTACTCCTGCACACCCATTGCTGGTGCTCATGGAAACTGCTCTTCTCCCTGTACTGTTCCCCATGATGTGGTTAGTGCCTTATCTCTCTTGGCCCCTCTATGCAGAGGAGTATGACAAATGATGGTCTTATCTATAGTAGAATTCCCTGTTAAAAGGCTAAAACCAGCCTCCTCCCCTCTGGACATGGGTTATACACCCAATTAAAAATGATGGGCTGATTCTCTACTGTCTTACACTGGTGTAAAATGCTATCAAATCAGAAAAGTTCAGTTCATCCCTCCCAAGAGCTGTGCATGAAAGGGACCCTGAAATACACATCTGTGTAACTAGGCTTGGAAGGATTAGATGTTTATCTGTGAACATTGATTTCACCATCCACATAGAAATGAATGAAAAAATATTTCTATTGATAATAATTGAAATTTACAGATAGGCAAAGTCAGAAAAATGCTGCTTGAGAACTTGTTGGAATTTGATTTAAGGATATTCACTTTGTATATTTTGAAATGAGATGTTGACAATTTGTGTTTTAATGCTTTTGCTTTTTGAATCTCAACATCTACTGTCAGTAAATAATTACTGTTCAACCCCCCCATTGTCAGATCCCCCCCATAATTTCTTTCAGCTATGAAAGTTTAAATTGATATAATCAAAACAAATGCTTAAACCCCATAAAATTAAACAACTGTGAAAATTTAAATGGATGAAAATTTTAAAAATCTTAAGAAACATCAATACTATCTGTTGAAATCACATATAATATATATATATATAAAGAAACTCTGATTCTTCCAAGCCCAATTATAACACACAATGAACTGCAGCAAAACAAACAGAAAACCACTAAATCAGTACAAGTGGATGATTGCTGTGTTTGAAAATAACGTAATGACACCTTGGTGCCCAGTATTTGTGGGGTTATTTTCTTTTTCTTTTTGCAATAGGCTTTTGAATCCTAGTAGAGGCAATTTCACATTGTGTTTCCTCTTAGACATGGATTGGGGCCAGTTGTTCTCACTGAAGTCATACACCTTTCCTGTAAATCCTTTGCTGTTGTGGTGTGATGCAGTGGAGTTCAGTGTAAAAAGCAAGGACAAAGATGTTCTTCTATCCAGCTCTTTGTGAGAACTGCTAAAGCAAAGCCATGCTGGCCTTCCTCCCCACCCTTGAACAGATTAGCAGATCATATTGAGAATGCTGAAGGTGACTTGTTTTGTTTGTGTGGGTTGGGGAGCTGGGTCTGAAGTTAACGACTTGCTAATGTTGCAAGCTGAAGTCCTCCATTTATTCATAATAAGTCACCAATAACGAAGACAGCAGCAATGTATAAGTCCTCTTTGGTGAGAGCTCCACAGCTATTACAGCAAATGGAAACATTTATTATAGACAGAGGAGGAAATTCTCCCCTTGTGCACATCCACGCCACTGCATCAACTACCGCAGTGTAGCTCAGGGTGGAATTTGGCCCCCGATTTTATGGTAGATAGTAACTCAGCCCATGTTATCTGCTGAAGAGGGGTTTTTAACATACTATTAACTTACACATTTTTTGTCATCAGTGGGCCTGATTCTTCTCTCATCCCCCAGTTTTGCATGGCTGTAATTCCATTGACTTCAAGGTAATTACTTCTGATTTACATCAGTATGAGTGAGAGTTAGGCATATTTCTATTAATTATAGTTTTGTTAATTTCATGTAGATTCATGTTTGTGGGTATAATGGCTTTCTGCTACTGCCTACACACCTGAGTTTTAACAAATATTCATTTAGTTGGAAAAAATATATGGGATCCATTTGTGATCTCACTTACATTGGTGTAAAACAGGAAGTCAATACAATTACACAGGTATAAGTCGGTATAAAGCTTTGATCAAGCAAAGTACTTAAGCATGTGCTTAATTTTAAACCAGTTTGAAATCCATGGAACTACTTGTGTGCTTAAAGTTAACATTGTGCTCAAGTGTTTTGCTGGATCAAGGCCCAAATGAGGTCAGAAGCAGGCTCATATTTTATAAATACTTTTTTTGGAAAGACTAATATTTTATCTCTGTCACACATTAAAAGGTGGTAAAAACACAGTCATCAGTGTAATAATTTACTTGAATCCTCAATCAGTGCAGCACTAGAATCTCCTTAATGGGTTGGAGGGATAATGAGGGGAAAAGAAGCCAATGTTAACAGAAAATGTAGCATTGAGCTGAAGTTTTACTCAAAATCTTTCTCCAGTTTTCATTCAACTTCTACCATTTTTTTCCCTGCAAAAAGTACATATTTTTTAAATATTCCTTGCCAAGCTCCTTAAATGCTGCTACTTCTTATTCCGTGCTTCAAAGAGCAATAGACATGCCATCCCTCTTTTCAACTTCAAACTATGTTCCTCTGTTGGTCTAGCCCCGGAAGGGTGCTTTGAACTCTGGGAGAGAATCGAGTTCTCTTTCTGGAGCCTTGAGAAGGACTTTTGAAAAGATCAGCAATTAGCATTTCCCTTTGACCCAAACTATCTTTTCCTGCCTTTTGTATGAAATATACCTTTCCCGGTGGTCTGGCAGAAATACATTTCATTCACACTCCCCTGGATCTTTATGAGACCATTTGTTGGATCTTTGGACAGACACCCTGGTAATCATAAAACTCTACACATGCTACTGACTCTGTGTGGGGTAAAATGATCTGAGTTCCTGTTAGGGGTGCCTCTCTTTTGCATTGAGTGAGAAAATACTGTGCATGAATGAATGGCAAAGAAGAAAGAAGATTCATTTCATTTTGACTTTGCATGATAGACATCTCCCTACACTTGATGGCCTAAATTCTTGATGACTAGTCACTGCTCCATCAATGCCAACCCACAATAGATAAGGGAAGTTGTGAGTTCAAGCAAGCATAAGCTTCCTTTCCACATTAAGGCTTTGCACCAGGACAGTCAGTGGCTGGGTAACAATTGCTCGAGTCCAGGTAAATTCCTAATGTAGGCAAAGTCTAAGAGATTATATGGAGACCAGAGAAACTGTGCTACAGCCCTTCCTCTGGTTGTAATTAACAAGGCCCTCAGTGTAGACAAGGTATTAGTCATATGTCATCAATTTTTCTAACTGAATTATGAACAAATTTCATTGAGTGACTTTGCAATTTTCCTTCTTTCCATGGCGTGTTTCTTATAGAAGTGTTATCACACTTGGTCTGGTTGGCTCAGTGGCACCTACTGAGAGCAACAGTGACATCCTTGAATTACTTTCATGTGTTGAAAAGTCAAAGGTGCAGGTGTTGAATTTCCTGCTCCAAAGTCACAATTGGTGGGGTTTGAATAGCTATGTTTCTTCCATCTCCAATTTCAAATTTTCCTTCTTTCATCACCCTTGAGTCAATGTTGTTTGTACAATTCACTCACTACCTCCTGCCACGAGAACCCTATAAGGAATCCATAGCAACTGAATGCGAGACTTATTATCCTTAGTGTTTTAGTGGCTAGGAGTCAGGAAAGAGGGGTCTTCCCTGTCTTGCTGCTTCTGGGGATACGGGCAGGCTTCTTTCTGACTCCACTGATGTCCATGAAGGACCATAGGAGAGGAAGGAAATTGGGATGGTCCAAAAAACCCTCGGAAGTGGTTACCGAGGTTGTAGGAAAGATAATAGGACCAGTGGCAGATAGAAGATAGCAGAAATAAGAACTGGGGGTTGAGAACCATCAGGGATAGTACACTGCTAACAGATCCTACAGGCCCTCATGATTCACTTTGAACTAGACACTACCGGGTTATTGTTATCTATATAATATAGAAAACATGTCTCAGGGAATCAAGACAGGCCCTGTTTTGGGAACTTACAATTTAGAAGATAAGACACAGAAAGAAAATATGCCCTATGAGACCCATTCATATCCACATTTCGTTTCCCTCTGCTCAGAAGCATCAGACTCTGGCTACTAATTCAGAGAAGATTCCAAACTAGATGGAACAAAGATAATTCCTCCAATCCTATGTTCCTGTGACACAGATAGAGAAGAAAAGCCACTATAGAACAAAGAGCCAGAGTTTGCTACACTTACTCATCTCCCACTGACATCAACAAAACTATTAGTGAACTAAGGAGCCGCTCAGTGTGAGTATGGGTGTCTGGTTCAAATGAAGGGAGGCTGAAACAATCACTATAATGCAAATGGCAGAAAATAAAGGGAATCAGAAATGGTCCCAGCAATCGGTGGCCTATAAAGGGAAAAAGTAAAAGAAACAGTTCAATCATACTTCCATTTTCCTTGAAACTGCACCTTTTCATCATGGTTGGTTTTGGGATTTCCCACTCCATAAACACCTTTGTGTTTATAACGCACTGTTTCAAGGCAGTAACTTGCACAAATATCCCACAGTAACAGGAAACACTTCAAGCGTAATGGACGTGTTTATGGAAAATTGGCTCAATAAACCTTTTCTTTTTCCTTTCCCAGCAGCCCAGAAAGACTGAGTGGATTCTTACAGCATCCCTGAAATAAAGTGGATTTTGAGCTGTTGATAAACACAGGCAGGTTAACAGCTAACATCAAAGGTTTATCAGATTAAAGTCAAAGGAAGGTGAGATTTTCAAGAGCTTCAGTAAACAAAAAGGTTGAGATCCTCACTTGTCTTTAAAAACCTTTTAATAGAAGCCTCAATAGGCTTAAATGAGCAGAAGAATAAACATGTCCTCGCTGTGTGCTAACCACAACACTAGTGGGTTCCTTACCATAGCTCATTTACGGGCTTCATAAGGAATGAGAGATAAGGCAAATAGGTTTGCTTACAGAATTAAATAATTAAGAATATGTTGTATTTAAGGTGGAGGAAAAACTATCTATAGTCCAACTAGCATAGCAGATTGAGACATATTACAGTACATGGCTATTATTACAGCAACATCATTTTGATTCCAAAGGGACCCTGGATGCAGAGGGTTGAGCAGAAAAGGACTCAGGTAGGCAAGGATTCAGGCAGCATGTTGTACTCCTGTAATTGCTTTTTTATCTGCCTGAAAGACTCAGGACTGTTCCTGGAAACAAGAGGATGATGAAATTTTGAAGGTATGGCAGGGCAGATATGATTTAAATGTATTCTCGTGGTACAGATGTTTAGCCATCTTGAAAGGGCCAAATCTTGACCTGATATTAGTATGGCCGGATTGACAATAGAACATATCTACCACCTGTTTATACCAGGTTATTAGGGAGACCAGGTGGATGAGATAATATCTTTTATTGGACTAGCTTTGGTGAAAGAGACAAGCTTTTGAGCTAGATAGAGCTCTTCTTCAGGTCTTCTTCTGAAGAGCTCAAAATTTGTCTCTTTCAGCAACAGAAGTCGATCCAATAAAAGATATTACCTCATCCACCTTGTCTCTTTAATATCCTGGGACTGACATGGCTACAACTGCACTGTATACCAGATTATGGCTCTTTAAATATGAAAACAGTGTGTCGAAGGCCTTTACAAAGTGAATTATTTCACAAGTTTCATATTAATCTATCAGCATGCTGTGTGTGAGCTTAGTGGAAGGTGACACAAAAATGAGTCATAAAAGTCAGGGTATTTTATATTTTTGTTTCTAAAAAAATATACATTCTTTGTGCAATGGTAAATAAGAAATTACTTGTGAATAAACAAACAGGATGAAGAAAATTATGCATTATAACATGAATTTTTAAATTTACATATCAATCGTATAAACCGCAGATGCTTTTTAAAAGGAGTGCTCTTGCAATTTGTTACATTGGTGAACAAAGACAGAATTCAATATCAAGAATGCATGAGTTAAGAATACCCAAGGGCATCTTTTATTTATGTATCAACAAGAAGAATGGATTTTGGGGTGGTTGTTTAGCGTTTACACTTATACTCATCTAAATCAAAATATAGTGACAGCATTACAGCATCTAAACTACCACATGCCATTCAAGGCTGTTCTAAACCCATAGATTTTACTGTTTTAACTGTGATGGTGGTGTTATAGTGGTATAATTCCCCTCATGCAGTTGTAATGGTGGAGGAAGAGGAATAAGCTATAGCAGTATAAGGCACCTTTGTATCAATATAACTGTGTGCCCAATGTTGGGTTTTACCATTATAAGTATTTTGATTACAAAAAAAATCCACAGTCCCTAAGCAAAATATTTATACCAGAATAAAACCCGTGGGATAAACCAGACCTCCTGCCAGTGTAACTCTCCACAATTACTCATCAGAGGAGATGAGAGGTCAAATTCTGCCTCAAGTTCTGTTTGCACAACCCACCAACAAGAAATGGATTTCAGTGGCGTGCGTGTATGTGAGACTAGAGGAATTTATCACTAGATGTGTAAGGAAAGATGTTGGATTCCAGATGATGGGGAAAAGCCAGCAGCAAGCAAAATTCTCAAGATTATGCACTGATAAAAATCTCATAGTTGTGACATTGCCAGGACATTCCAGTTAACAGTGGAGGAAACCTTTCTCCCCAACTCTGTAATCTTCAATCCCTTTCTTTTCACATCTTTTCCTCTGCCCCTCTCATTTGTCTACTTATCTGCTTTTTTTTTTTTTTTACTGGTGATCATTGCTATAGTATCTCAGGTAAGTGTAATTCAGATTAATTAGAAGAACATGGTGATGGCTCTTATGAATCATATATTTATGAATGACTTGCTTTGGTCATGAATTATACAAATGTAATTGACTCGTTTTGGCCAGGTTAGTAAATTTTAATTTTTATGTCAACCTGTAGGATGTTCTCCTGTTTGCAAGCTATACACAGCACCATTTTAAAGATAATTGCTCCCATTTTATACTAACTCATTTTAATAAGCATTGTGCCTACAAAGAGTCTACACATGGACATTTTCTCCTGATAATTACCCTGTTTGGCTATAACACCTGTAACATATTTTGGGCCTAATGAAAAATGCATTGGGAGTGAAGAAGTACTGGATATTCAGGGTGAAATCCTGGCCCCATTTAAGACAATGCAAATTTTGCTATTGACATCAGTGGAGCCAGAATTTTATCCTAAGTTCAAGGGCATATTGTTTCCATGGGGAATTCTGCTTACAATAATCAATGGTACTATGTCACACTAACGCAGAGCTCCATAATTATTCCCCTTCAGTGGAATCAATAATAACAATAATACCTGGCTCTTATGTAGCACTTTTCACTGGTAGACCTCAAAGCATAGTACAAAGGAGTTCAGTATCATTACACCATTTTACAGATGGAGAAACTGAGGCACAGGGAATTGAAGTGACTTGCCCAGGTCACCCAGAAGGCCAGTGGCAGAGCCAAGAATAGAACCTGGGTGTCATAAGCCTTAGTCTGGTGATCTATCCACTAGGCCACACCAGGCCAAAATGTATGCATTGTAACTCTGTAGCATGCAGTTGGAAAAGTAATTTCTTTTTTCCTAGGCCATCAATAAATAATAAATTATATAGCATTTGCATATTAAATTGTTTTTTTCGTGACTGTTTATATTTCCATAAGCCAATCCCTATTTCTGATTTGTGCTGTCTTCTGCAGATCACATCACAATACATTCTTTTAGCAGTGACACGCTATGAGGTATGCTAAATAGAAGGTTTTGCTTGATCTTTTGAGGCAAATTTTGTAGTAAATCACTTTGCTTCCCTGGCCTCGGATATGCACAGTCTCCTGGGAATATAGGACCTGTAATTAATAGCCATCATTATAAACTGCACAGTCCATTATTGGAGGGATTCTCCATTACTATACATGGTTTCACCTGGCAGGAAAGAGCAGTGCATGAGGGTTATATAAGAATGGCCTCTATACATTTCAGTTATGTCTACTGATTATTACTACATAGGTTATAGTCTATCTTCAATCTTTGTGCTGATCCTACATTGGAGTTCTGCATGTGGAGTGAATTTAAAATATAAACCATTGTTTTCCCCCAACATCCTCCTCCCCCTGGTCCCCAGCACACAATCTGCCTTCCAAGGTTGTTCTGCACTCCTGTGCCATTTCATAGTTGCCATGGGAAAGAAGCAAAATGTTGGCTATTAATTTGATGCTGAATAAGGCCTATTCTTATCCCAAGCCTTGGGGATTTACCCACCTCACTCCCATTAATGTTATAATATTGACTCTTGTTTCCCACACTGAAAGCTTTTCAATTTCTAGCTGCCTTTGAAGCAGCTGTGGAGAGATCCTGTGTCACTGTCGTGACAGCCAAATGTAAAATGTTTTTTACTTAATGATGAGAAATAATTCCAAGACCTGCCCACCTGGAAGGGGAGGGAAAAATGGATCATTCTTTTTTCACAGTCATTATGCTCCATTCAAATTTCTAATGAGAAATAAACTAAAATGGTGAAATAAGCAGGTAAATAACCAATAACTGCATGTGCGTATAGAGCACCTACCTCAGCAGAACAAATTTGCAGAACAAATAAAATGAATTAAAAACACCACTAGGTTTTAGGCCTCACTCAGATCTTGCTTAGACAAGGAATGAGCAAATTTGAGGCCCCGATCATTCCCCTGATAAGTGTTGTGCAGAGAATTCTCACACATCCATCTCCCCACTCTTGTGAGGAAGGAGAGGTCACCTGCCGCTGCAGTACTGTCTTCCAGCCATCCCCATCTCCACTATTACCCCCAGAAACCTCTTTGTGCATATAGGGTCTTTGCCGGAGGAGGAAGGAAATTCAGTGGGCCAGAAGAAGGAGTGGGCAGAACGGCATTAGGACTAGGAAAGATGTATGTTATTCCCTTTCGGGCAAGATGCAGAATCCCTGGAGAACATCATACAGCACTGGACTGTGTTATATTTTCAGTGAAGCCCCATCCCCAAAGGGGAAGCAATAGCCAGTAGTAGTCCCTGGTGATTGCTGGGAGCCAGAGCCTGGCACAAAGCTTTTATTCAGATGGCCTCGACCATCCCTGGAAATCTGGGATCCACCAGGTTTGGAAGAAGGCTCCACAACCTTTTCCCCCCAAAATGGGTGCCAAACTCTGCCCTTTGATTGGACAATGTGCGTAGATCACCACAAGGAGATACTTGCAGAGATTTCCTCCCACAGCTTTTACCACAGGAGGGGATGATCTGGCCCTAAGGAAGGATCTTAGGAATGTTTTTAATGATTATTATGAATTTCACAATTCAAATTAAACCTGTGATAAACCTTAACAAGCAAAGACAAAAACATTTTCTCAACAACAAATCCCAATATTGTTTATAATATGTTATCACACCTAATTGTTATTTTGGGGAGAGAAACAAGAGATACAAAGTGAAGCATTATTTGTACTAATATAAATGATCTGTTGCTAATTATGACTCCTAATTATTTTTTTAAAGACTGAGTGTTACCTTAGTCTTATACCAGCTGAAGCAAGTATCTACCTTAGGCTGAATTGGCATAAAGAGTATCTTATGTTGTAGGAGAGATGGCAAAGATATGCTAAATTGTACAGCTGAGTCTGCCAGTCAGACAGATATTAGCCCTTCAAAAAAAAAAAAAAAAAAAAAGAGAAGAAACCTCAGATATGTCTTTTTTTAATAACTGAAGAGCAATGTCATATTGGCAGTTTCTAGGACCTTGTTTATTCCAATAAAAATATTCAAGCTAGTTGAAAATGAATCTTTTTCAGGAGCTACTAACAGTTCTTTTATTATTATTATATTATTTATAATATATCTATAATATTATCATAATTATTATTTATTTATTATCTATTTTATTTTTATTATTATTATAGCCGTTCATTAGCCTGCATAGAAGTTAGGAGTAGAAGATAGATTTTTCTTTGCGTTCTTCCAAATCTATCCAAGGCATGTTGTCTTTAAATTCTTTAATAATTCAGAATGCAGCTTGTGAATTTAGCCCTGAAAGTTAAGAGGAAGAAAGCAAAATAGTATCCACATCAGGTATCTTTGGGAATGTGGAGATTACGTTTTGCCCATGTGACATTTCATTCTTCTTGGTGGCAGTTGGCCAGAACTTGAAACATTGGTAGTGACCCAGCTGAAATGGGAGCCAGGGTGGCCCTAAAAACTCAGGTGGTTCAAGCTACACTTTGCTTGGAAAGAATCTCCTATATAGTGGAACTTTCCACATTAGAACCATCTGTCTTTCAAGGACCAATAGGCTGAAAACAATTTTTTTTGCATCATAAAGCAACGAAATACTTTTTCCTACTCTGTTTCCACATTTACTTACCCATAATATTGTCAGGTAGATTGCTTTTATCATTATGCATAGCTTCATGAATAACACTTTAGTGCTGCAGCCTGCCTAATAAGGAATCAGTGCAAGACGTTATCTTGCTAATATATATGGACCAGAAATATGCTTTTGTACTGGTGCGAGAATTTGTTTTATTTCTCAGTCCCTCTCTATCTCAGGAAGCAGAATTCTGCAGAACAGTTGCATGATGGATGAGCTCATATGGAAGCATAAAATGATGAGGCAAATAATTTTTTTTTCATATAAAGTTAAATCTTTAACAAGTTCCAATAAACAGCATTTTTTCCTCCCCTTGAACATGTATAGCTTGTATTCATGAAGATGAATTTGAATATCCACAGCAGTGTGGAAGCCGGATTTCTTCACCTGCTGTTGGACCAGGGAGGATAATAATACTGATTTTGAGGCAGTTACTCAACAGCAGTCCAAAGAGAATAGCAAACAGAGGTCTCATTTACGTCAGGGAGCCCTTGTGTAAATCTAGCAACAGGCACCACAGAGCTAAACTTCTCATTGTACTAGCATAATTTCCATTATATTAGTGATGCTAATGCCCTTATTGTAAAGCCCAAAGGCCTTAGGGCCAGAATTCTGACTTCTTGCATGTCTCTAGATATCCATCAGAAAGACCAAACTTGCAATGGAGCTGCAATGTACCATATCAATGGGGCTGCCAGATAAAAAAGACTTGTTAGCACATCGTTTATTGTCACTGCATCCTGGTAGAAGGGCTCCGACTTCTTTTCTGCCATGAGACAAAATCAATAAGGGTATGTCTACATTGCAGAGTGAAATCGATTTACTTTAAATCAATTTTCACCTGCCGAACTGTAGAAGTCGCTGGAGTGTGATCACACCACGCTCCTTGTATCAGGCTTTTGCGTCCCCACTTGATATGTTGAGGTCTATGTACAAAGCGGTACACCGTAGGTTGCTATTCCACATCTAGCCACAGAGGCTTTTGGGAAGCCTGTCATTCTTCCATGATGCATCATGTTTCCTCCCCCTCCCTTCTTGTCCCAAACAAACTGCAAACATTTTTTCACGCTGTTTTTCTATGCCATGCGTACGCTGTTGCCGGACAGGCATGGAGCCTGCTCAGCTCTTCACTATCACTGTGAGTATCACAAATACCTCACAGTTTATCCTGCAGTATTTTCAAAGGTGAGGCAGGAGCTGCAGCATGGAAAATAGTGATGTTACGGGGGCCGCCCTGCTACAAACCATAGAGCGAAACAATTCCCGTTTGCTGCAGGCTGTCACGCATCATCTTCAGTCCGTGAAGTGCCAGTTCTGGTTCCGGGAAACAAACAGAGACTGGTGGGATCGCATTGTTATGAAGGAGTGGGATGATGAGCAGTGGCTGCAGAACTTTCGTATGTAAAAGGCCACTTTCTTTGAACTTTGTCCCAAGCCCTGAAACATGTGAATGCTCGCTTGAGACCAGCTCTGACAGTGGAGAAGCAAGTGGCCATCGCTTTGTGGAAGCTGGCAACCCCAGACTTCTACCGGTCAGTTGGGAATCAATTCAGAGTCGTAAAATCCACCTTTGGAGCTGCTGTGATGCAAGTGTGCAGGGCCATTAATAGACTCTGCTACGTAGGGTAGTGACTTTGGATGGGTTTGCTGCAATGCAGTTCCCAAACAGTGTGTGTGGGGGGGGGGGGGGGCAATAGATGGCATGCATTTCCCTATCCTAGCACATGACCACCTTGCCACAGAGTACATAAACCGGAAGTGATACTTCTCAATGGTGTTGCAGGCCCTTGTGGATCACAAGGGACGTTTCATCGACATTAGTGTGGGATGGTCTGGAAAGGTGCATGATGGAACTCTGGTCTGTTCAATAAGATGCAGGTAGACAGTTTCTTCCCTGACCAAAAAATAAATATTGGAGATGTTGAAATGCCAATAGTGATCCTGGGGGATCCTCCCTACCCCTTGCTCCCTTGTCTAATAAAGCCCTATACCGGGAACATGGACAGTGAGAAGGAGTGTTTCAATAACAGCCTCAGCAAGTGAAGAATGGTGGTGGAATGTGCATTTGGGTGTTTAAAGGCCAGATGGAGATGTCAAGCCTAGTGAGTAGACATCAGTGAAAAGAACATCCCATCTGTTATATCTGCATGCCGTGTGCTCCATAATTAGTGTGAAACGAAGGGGGGGGGAAATTTCCCTGGGGTTGGGCCATGGAGGCGGATAGTTGGGCCCCAAATTTTGAGCAGTCAGATTCCAGTGCTATGCTCAGAGCCAACCACAGAATGCTTCACCTACGGGAAGCGTAGAAAAATCAGTTTTGCAATGAACCACAGTAATTTATGTCTCTGCTGTGCCTTTCTCTTTCCCATCTCCCACCCTCACACCAACGGCCCCCTCTCCTTCTTTCCCCGCCCGAGCTTTGAATGAATAAAGACAGATGTTTTTTAAAGCTGCAAAGTTTTATATGTGACCCGTTTCAATGGGGTGAAAGGAGGATAAGTTAACATTGTAAAGTGTCACTGTGCAAGAAACTGTGGTTGCATGCAGTTCTTAAAGGGGCCGTCCTATCCTTCTGCTCACCTCCACCGGTGTGGAGTGCAACACATCCTGCACCCTGCTCATTGTCCTCCTAGTGTGCTTGGGCTGGGTGCTGATAAAAAAGTGATAGGTGGTGGATCATTGTGGAGGGGCTGCAGAGGGAATCTGTCCTGCTGCTGCTCTTCCTAAAGCTCAGCATGTCAGGCTGATCCCTCATAATATGCAATATTTCCTATTGAGTATCACGCTCCTGCTTCTGTGCTGATCTTCTGGGTTCCATGCCCATGTCTAGTTTTTCAGACAAGGACATCCTCCAGCTCTGAGCTCTGTGTCAGCAGCCGTGGAGACATTCATTAGTTCGCTAAACATGTCATCCCACATTTTTTTTTCCACTTCTTAATCTGGGAAAGTCTTTCAGCAGCAGTTCTGCAAGGTGGACTGAAGGCTGAAGTGTCAACTATAAGATAAGCAAAGCACAAAGTTGCCATTGTTAGCTGACCGAAAGTAGACATGGTAAGCAAGGGGATCTTGCATCCATTATAGCACTAAAATCCACAATCCACACTTGAGCAAAGAGAGGGATCACTGGGCTCCTCTGCAACATCCCTAAGACTGGTTTGGGAGCAGTGGGCAAAAGAAGATTACAGGACACTGCAGGTGAAGTGTAACAGCAGAAAATATAGGGTAACCAGTGTCCCGACTCATAACGCCCATAGCAACAAAACCAGAACTAGGAATTGTCTTGGGGAGGTGCACAGGGACACCAGCCACAGCAGAGGAATAACACGGAGTGACTGTATTGGTCGGGTACTTTAAACTTGCACCATCTTCCCTAGGTGACTGTGTGTGATATCAGTCTCCTGAGGGTAATGCAAGTGGAAAGGGAAGATTTGCTGAAAGCATCGGGGTACAGGCCTGGTCTCATGCTGCTCTGCTGTGTTCTGCGATGATGGCTGTTCATTTAATAGCAGAGTGGCGGGGTAAAATCTCCTACCATGGTGGAAAAAATAAGGCTGCCCTTCCCAGAAACCTTCTGCAAAGGTTAACAGATTACCTACAAGAAAGTTTCCTTGAGATATCCACAGAGGATTCTCGGAGCATACCTCTGCACATAAATAGTCTGTTCCAGGAGTAACCCTCCACTGAAGTTTAGCAACACCCAGGAAGCCCATCCGCTCAAAAACACAAACTCCTTTTAAGAAGCTGGACTGGGGACATAACCACAAAAAATTAGATTTGCCACACACGCTCACCAGATGTGCCTTCCCCGGCATTGTGATCAGTCCCACTGTCCTGTGTGTGGCAGGATTGCTCTGGGGTAACCAACAGATCCTGGCTCTCAGGGAGAATGGATACTCCAGTCTCCTGCACCCTGCTCTCCTCATCCTCTTCGTCCACAGAGTCCTCCTCATTTGTTCTGGAATGGGATTCTGCGGAGATATCAACGCTGCATGGTGGCACAGTGGTGCGGTCACCGCAGAGAATCGCATGCAGCGCCTTGTAAAAGCAGCATGTTTTGGTCGTGGAACCTGAATGTCTGTTAGCTTCCCTATCTTTCTGATAAGCCTGCCTCAGCTTTTTTATCTTAACATGGCACTGCTGCGCATCCTTGTTGTGCCCCATCTTCAACATGCCGCAAGATATCTTCTTGTAGATAGCTAAATTTCTTTTGCTGGCTCGGAGTTGAGCCAGAACAGACTCTTCGCCCCACAGACCGACGAGATCCGAGACCTCTGGTTGACTCTATACTGGAGCGCATTTGGGCCATGCAGTCGCCATGAGCGGTTCAGCTACAAAGCTCTCGCCACGCTATCAAAACCAGAAATGGTAATTCAGAATTTCCTGGGCCTTGAGGGGAGGAGCTATTTCCTGTTTATGTGGCTACATTACAGCACAGCGCAAATGTCTAGAGAGGTCACAACAGAACATTATGGGATACCTTTTGGAGGCCAATGGCATCGATTTACATTGCGCTCTGCCTATACTGACACAAATGCGACCCATGGAATTTGACTTCAGCGCTACACCACTTGAGGAAATGGTTTTATTAGGTCAACTTTAACCGCAATTTAGATCAGCGGATCTTACGTGCCAGTGGAGACACATACGGTTAGGGGGTCGACGTAAGTGGCATTATGTCGACCTCCATTGCCAGTGTAGACCAGGCATAAGGCAATGACCAGTCACTGCATAAATGGACCACAGCAATGCATATATGTTTATATTAAACTGCAGGCTGTGGATAGGAAGATGCATTTATTTTTCAGCCTTAAAGAACAAGTGTATCAGGATGATACTTTATGATGGGTAGGCAATTGTAACAGACTGGACATGTTTGCCTCTGGCATCCTGCCCTCTTAAATGGATTTTGCTGACTTTGGGATGCAACTGGTTCATTACCAATCCAGAGGAAGTGGGAGTAGGCCTGGGGCACAGGAAGCTAGGATTTGGGAAAGACAGATCCTGAAAGAAAAAATCATAGGAGCATCCAAACCTAAAGCGAAGTCTTTGGGCTTGTATTTCATGTAGTTATTCCAGAATTACCTTTCTATAAGTAAACCAGGCCCCAAGAAAGATATCTTTTTTAATCTATTGATGTTTTTCTTTGGAGTGGGATGAGGATGCCACCCATTTACAGCAACACATGCTTATATCTCAGTACTGCCTACTATCTCAGTACTGCCTACTCCAAGCATTCAAAAATAATGAGTCAGGCCTCAAAAAATCATGAAACTGGCTTAAACATTGCAATTATTAAAAATTCATTTCAGATTCTTTTTATTTGCCTTCTGGTTTCTGTGCCTTCATGGTGCCCTTAGGAAGCACATTTTCAAGCTTTTCTCCACAACCATGAGGGCTAGAAACTTTTGTTTAAAAAGAAAGAATGAAAGAAAGAGAGTTGAGATTTTCCTACAATCACTTGACTCCAGGAGCTGGGGTTTTAAGAAAGACACCAATTATTGTGGTACTAGCCCTAAAATCGTGAGAGTTGGCAACACTGATAGTTTCTAACATGCAAACAGGGAAAGTAGCTAAAGAAGTTATGCTTATTTTTCTACTTTATTTTTTACATGTACCTTTATGGGCCTCCTCTAAAAGGATAGTTTCTTCAACATATAGTAGTAACTACACTCTTGGAGGATTTTTAACAAAAGGACACATTTAAAGATAGGAAGTTGGGTAAACTGAATATGCAGTGTTGACACTGACTGAAGAATGGAATTTAATATTCAGTAGGTGTCCTTATTCAGTAGATATGCCACTCGGGAGTGATAATTTACCTCACAGTTATCTCATGATAAATTCCAATATGTTCAGTACAGCTACAGTACATATACTATATGACAAAAACAGTACGCATAGATTTAGAATCCCCTGTGCCTAATGCCATGTTTTTATATTGTAGACCTGTTTATAAATTGTTAGTGAACAGGGCAAATCGCCTATTACCAGCAAAAAAACTCTATATGTCTGATGCAATGTTCTGAAATAAAAAGCTCAGATCTCTGCACCTCATTACCAGAAAGACAAATTGGGGAGGTTCAGAAAACTCCCCCTAAAATGATTGGGGGCTGGAGGAACTGACCTATGAAGAAAGAGTAAAAGACTTAAATATGCACAATATAACAAAGCAAATACATACGAAGTGATGAGGCAAATATATGTGACTAAGCAACGGAAAAGATGGGCTATAAATCGACAAATGTCTATTCACAAATGAGGCAGTGGACATATTAATCATAGTAAAGTGGGTATAATTCAGAGTAATGCCCAGCCAAAAACGTAACATATGGCAGGATACTTTCAAGAAGTATTAATAATGACCAAGACTTTTAATTCTTTCCTTTGCCTTTGCTACAAACTGTGGAAAAGGTTGGGGCTTAAAGTAATCTCTAAACTGTGTCGCATGACTTACAAGTTAAAGTATTAAGAAAAGGGGTATAGTTAAGAGAAGGAAAATTTAAGCTGAAGATGTTTTAGGTTATGGAATAATTTCTGAAGTGATGTCCATCCCAGTGATCATTAAGAGAGACTGTGAATTCTGCTCTCAGAGACCACTTAAAGAGAGTGGTGAGCTTGAGAAGCTGGAAGAACAATCTGAGAAAGTACAGTTCTAATCTTTTATTTTGTACACCTACTGTGTTATGTTGACAGCACACACACACAGAAGTTAGATAAAACCAAAATAATCTAGAGGGAAGGCAATGTAACACCATTAATTTTCTTAGCTGTCACAATGATAACACACGAAGCCCCCAAAACAGAAAGACACAAGCAGGTTGCTCCCTAAGGCAGAGAGGCACAATTCACACACCTCTTCTCCTCCCACCCACCCCCAATGTCTACATTTGAGTTGGGAGGAGTGATTCTCCCACGGTCTCCCACAGTAATCTTATCAGCAAGTTGAAGTATGGGTTGGATGAATGGACGATAAGATGGATAGAAAACTGGCTCAATGGGTAGTGATGAACACCTCGATGTCTAGTTGGCAGCCAGTAACAAGCAGAGTGTCCCAGGGGTCAGTGCTGTGGCTGGTTTTGTTCAATATTTTCATTAATGATCCAGAGGATGGGGTGGATTGCACCCTTAGCAAGTTTGCAGATGACTCTCAGCTGATCGGAGTGGTAGATATCCTGGAAGGTAGAGATAGGGTAAAGATAGGTAGAGATACAGAGTGATCTAGACAAATTGGAGGATTGGGCCAAAAAAAAAAGTCTGATGAGTTTCAACAAGATTCCTGCATTTAGGATAGAAGGATCTCATGCACTGCTACAGACTGGGGACTGACTGGCTAGGCTGCAGTTCTGCAGAAAAGGATGTAGAGGTTACAGTGGACAAAAAGCTGGATATGAGTCAGCAGTGTGCCCTTGTTGCCAAGAAGGCTAATGGCATACTGGGCTGCACTAGTAGGAGCATTGCCAGCAGATCGAGGGAAGTGATTATTCTCCTCTATTTGGCATTGGTGAGGCCGCATTTGGAGTATGTATCCAGTTTTGGGCCTCCCATTACAGAAAGGATATTGACAAATTAGAGAGAGTCCAGCAGAGGGCAACAAAAATGATTTTGGGGATGGAGCATATGCCTTATGAGGAGAGGCTGAGGGAACTAGGCTTGTTTAGTCTGCAGAAGAGAAGAATGAGAGGAGGATTTGATAGTAGCCTTCAACTACCTGAAAGGGGGTTCCAGGGAGGATGGAGCTAGGATGTTCTCAATGGTAGTAGATGGCAGAACAAGGAGCAATGGTCTCAAGATGCAGTGGGGGAGGTCTAGGTTGGATATTAGGAAAACGTTTTTCACTAGGAGGGTGGTGAAGCACTGAAAGGGGTTACTTAGGGAGGCGGTGGAATCTCCATCCTTAGAGTTTTTTAAGGTGCAGCTGGGATGATTTAGTTGGGGTTGGTCCTGCTTTGATCAGGGGGTTGGACTAGATGACCTCCTGAGGCCCTTCCAACCCTTATCTTCCATGATTCTATGAAGACATATCCACACTAGCTCTGGTCGAGCTAGAACATAAAAATAGCAGTATGTCTGTGCCGGCACAGGCAATGGCTTGGGCTAGCCACCTAAGCATATACCTAGGGAGTCAGGCAGGACTGTACTCAGGATGGCTAGCCCATGCAGCCACCTGTGTGGCTGTGGGCTGGGGAGAACTAGTGCAGATACATTTATAAGAACTAGGAATTACACCTCCCAGCTCAAATATAGACATACCCTTAAAATGATAGCCTGCGATTCCAACATAATATTCAATACACAACATAGTGCAACACAGAAATCTTAGACTCTTCTTGACAGTTGACCCTCCATTTCCACCTGAATAGCTACATCAAAGAACTTTGCAAAAACGACTGTTTAATTTGTAAATTGCACTACATAGTTTTGAGATTACTTTAAACTCCAGCCTTTGCAACAGATTGCAGCAAAGGGGAAATGAAAGAACTGAAAGTCCTTATTCTATGAAAGTATCCTGCCTTGTGGTACGTTTTCAGCTAGACAGAAGTTCTTGCCGAAGTCCATGCAGATTATTTTAGAAGGACATTGCCCGAAGCTTTTGGTTATTTGGAAATATAAAGGCAAGTTTCATGTTAGCTAATTTGGAAGTGTTATTAATATTTCTAGTAAATGATTGTTATCAGAAATAATCTGACTTGTTTAATAAAATCCAGTGACAAGGAGAAAACTTGCTGATTGCAAATTGTTAACATCCTGAGGCTAGTATGAGGAGATTCTTGTATACCAAATGTATCAAAGCTCTGAAAAATAAAGATTTTCCATGGGGACGGTTTACTACCATCTTTCCATGCTGAATAGAATCTTCTATACAAAAATTCCTATTGAATTCAGTGGGACTACTCAACGTGAATAAGATATTTCAGAAACAGAAACAGGGGTCAGAAACAGGCTCCTGGTAATTAAGGGAATAAGGATACATGGAATTGATATTTTGAAAACTGTAATACTATCAGGAAATTACGTGTGAAATCCTGGTGTCGTTAAAGACAATAGGAGTTTTGCTATTGACTTCAATGGAGCCAGAATTTCACCCAATAATGACAATGGTACATGTCATTTTGCTCATTTTTTAAAAAAATGTTGTTTTCCCCTAATTAGTCACTGATAATTGTTAAAAATGTATGATTTGATCCTTTCTAAAGTGTTTTGTTTTTTTACAGGAGGATGATCTTAAATTGTAAATTTCTTGGGGGCAGGCACCATATTTTGGTTCTGTGTTTGTTCAGCACCTAAAACAGTGGAGTCTGGTCCATGAGTGGTTCTTTCTCCAGGCACTACAGTAATATATAAAAAAAAATCTGTAGCTCAGAATACGAAGTTGGGGAGGGAGATAGAGTGTGGGTAGCTATCTTGGTCAGGTGACTAGTGGTTATTCACATCACAGATTTCCTGTAGGCTGATCCTATTTCCACTGAAGTCAGTGGAAAACTTCCTACTGACTTCAATAGAAGACAGATCAGATCATTATTGTCTATCCTCTAATAACACTGATAAGCTTGACAATTCTCCATACAATTACCTTGCTCTTGTATTTGCATCTAATTTTACCAGCTGACCTCCATTATAATGTGCCAATGTAACTCCTGGAAGAAAATGGCCTAAGAGCAAAATGCAACCCTGATTTAAGCAGCTTCAGCACTTCTGAAGTCAGTGGAGTTGCATTACGCTTTTGCCAGGGCTGAATTTGGTCCTAAAACTCTAGGATCCAAGTCAAAGCAAATGTCTAATACAGATGTTTTATAATGCAAGCTATGCAATATTGATATTAAGGCTTCTTTAAAGCTTGTTAAGGCTTTAAACTGGACTGGTAAAGTTAGCTGCTTTATTACAGTCTGTATTTTTTCTACTATTTCCTTTATAAAATAATTAATGTTTGGAACTGTAAAAAAAAACCCAACCCCAACAACAAGGATGTGTACTTATCCCTACACTCTTTGGAATCTGTTTGGTATTCTTGAACTCTGCGGTTAAGGATGTGAAAGATGGAGGAGTGTATCTCCACACAAGATCAGATGGGAAACATTTCAATGTCTCACGACTTAAGGCAAAGATAAAGTAAAAAAGGTGCTAATCAGGGAACTTCTATTCACTGATGATGCTGCCCTTATAGCCCACAATGAAGATCTACTACAAGAATTCAGGGACTGCCTTTCAAGGGCTTATCAGGCATTTGCTGTCACCATCAGCATTAAGGAAATGGTTGTATTAGGAGAGGGGGTTCCACAAGATCCTTTATTCAACTTAAATGCAAATCAGCTACAAGTACTCCAAAAGCTTAGGAGTTTAGGTTCTACAGTGACTACCAACTTCTCATTGGATGAAAAACTAAATGTTCACATTGGAAAGGCTGCCCCCACCTTTAATAGACTAACTAAAAGAGCATGGAACAACTCAAAGCTTACTATCAAGACCAAAATTCTAGTTTATCCTTGCAAACCTTGGCAAGTGATCATAACAAGTGGTGCCATCGTCTCCATCAAGGCATCAAAGCTCCATGACAGGAGCTAGCTACTACAGCTTGAAGAGACAAGCACTTGTAGGAAGCAAGCAGCTCCCATTCAAGATGCACATATTTGAAATAATTGCCAAAGATTATGCAAAACACAGATGAAAGGATGCCAATCTAGTCTATCAATCTAAAAAAACGAAAAGAAAAAAAAGAAAGAAATCCCTCAGTTCTATCATCATGCAGGAAATCCGGGACAGAAAGTCGTGAGCTTGCTGGAGTTTATGAATGTCATTGCAGTAAAAGCAAATGAACCCCCTCCCCAACCTCCATGTTGTTATCCGAGAGAATCATGTCTATGAGTGATAAAAATCCAAGACGCTGAAATAGCCATTCTTGTGGCATGTGCCTGTGATGGGACAAAAGTCTGCTAGTCCCCATAGCATGGGTGTGGTTCAGTTTCTGTCAACAGATGACAGTGACAATGGGCTACTTTGGGAAATAGAAATGTATGGTGGCCTCATTTTCTGACGTGCTCACTAGCTCACATTGACTTCAGTTGGAGCTTTGGATGATCAGTACCTCTGCAAATCAAGCTCCTATTGTATACTACAATTTGTATGGGAAGAAAAGCATTTTCATTGACAGACTCACACCACTCTGTCCCTGTAAGGAAAGCAAACATGGTCTGTGGGAGAAAGCTGTGTCGCTCAGTCTAATAATTAAGTCACTGTGTCCCTAAGGGGTTTTCGTTTTAAAGCCTGATGTTGAGTCATTTATCTTTGCTCAGGAGAACAGAAAGTATATCTTTAAATATGGTATCGATGTGTCCTGACCCAGATGAAAGCTGCTTAAGTCAGTTTTTCTCAATCCTGTTACTGCATATTAACTGTGAACAGGATTATGCTCTAGTCTGCCGGTCATGCTGGTCAGAGAAAGCAATAAATAAATAAATGAATGCATAAAAAAGAGAGAACAGCTTCTCCTTTTGTCTGCTTGCCATGGGAGCAGTAGGACAAAGGTTTGTCCTGACCTCCCTTCCTGTGCCATTAAAAATTACACCTACTGCTGATGTATGCTACAGAGCAGTTGGCTCTGTGTGTGCGTGTGTGTGTGTGAGAGAGAGAGAGAGCGATAGAGATAACTTAGTGGTGTTGAAGAGTAACGGATCAATAACCCTGGAGAGTGAAGTCCTCTCCTTCCACACTGTACACCTAGCACAAAGAGTAGCAAGGAAACTTCCTCACTCTGTCCAGCCATGGTGCCTCAATCTTGAGCTGGAGGGATCATTCCTATGAGGGATAAGAATATAGTTCCATTGCCCTGGACCTCTCTTCCGAGACAGAAAACAGCGGTGTGAATTAGTGCCAGTTGTGGTTGTGGCTTTTTGCATTAGTGATAATAGTATTATTGAATGATGATAATATGACTCTCTATCTTATCGCCACAGCCCAGTGTTGGGATGGTTAGGAGCTGTGTATACCCAGCAGGAGCTCTAAGAGCCAATGTACCTCAAGGATATCCCATGTCTGCTTGAACTCTAAGGAGTACTGGGACGTGTAGTTATTTTGCCACCTCTTAAATGTGTGCAGTCAGTGTGGAGGGGAAAGGCTATGGATTCAACTTCTCTGCACCCTCCTTCAGGGTGTCTTGTGGTTCCAGCTCTTGCACAGATAGCTACAAGGGCTGCAATTCATCCAGGCCCCTAAGTGAAGGACACAAAGGGGAGCATTTTATGCGAGTACCCACTCACCTTTGCACACAATCCAGATCATGATGAAATTTAAAAAACATTACATTGCACACTGGGAAATGACAGAGAACACCTAACTCCTTTCAGGTGTGCCACTGAATAGCCACCACTGTTGCTAACCAGCTGTTGAAAGGTAATGTAACTAACAATAAATATGTTGTGAACTCGTATATCCTGGATTAACGTGTGTTCACTGTTTCTCAACTCAGTATGTTTTTTCCTCTGAAACTGTTTTAGTGGAAACATATCAAAGTAGTTTTTGCTTGAAATTATATCTTTATTATACACTTTATATGTATTTTGGATTAGGAATGGGTTGTCACAATCTTTAGCTTAGCTGATTTGCAGTTGCCTGTAAACTGCACTGTTTGTTTTAAGAGCCTTGCTCTGCAGATGCCAAGGGAGGAGACTGCGTGGCTCAGCAGTGGCACAGCCTGGTTGAGATGTAAGTCTTTCAAGTTCTGTGAAATCAAATGCTGCCAAATCAGCCCCTCTGCCAACTGCACAGAGGCTCATGTTATGGTTCCCTCGAAGGCCATGTGTAAAGATATATTTTGACATTAGTGGACTCTGCTGATTATCCTCCAGGAATTGCTTGAGTGGTGGCAAGGAGACAGAAAATCTTTTCTCTTTGATAGGGTAAGAACCTGTAGGAAATCCAAAGTCTGTGTGTTGTGGTGCAGAGGGTGGGGCTAGGGGGTTAAGATTTATACATTTTCTGAGATGAAATAATGAATAATGTCCTCACATTTTTAAAGCCCTAGCAAATATATTTAGAGCACTGACATAATACTACATATATCAAAGCCTCTGGAAATCCTCATTTCTCTTACTCTGTGAATTTCTCAAATTCCATTTTCTCTGCCAGCTGTTAATTCTCATTTGTCGCTGTCTTTTTCTATGTCTTCTGTTGTTTTCAGCCTTTATTAATAGTGTTGACATAATTTCTAATGTTTGTTTTCTTTTGATATTTCTTTCATCCATGGCTGTTGAAATGAAATATTTTCCTCCATCATTTGCAATCATACTTATTTGAAGATCAGATTAAATAGTGCGTATTTTTGAGCTATTTGTCTTAAAAATACTTTTTGCAGTGTGGTTATAGTCATGTTGGTCCCAGGATATTAGAGAGACAAGGTGGGCAAAGTAACATCTTTCATTGGACCAACTTCTCTTAGTGCACTTGATAAGCTGTAGAGGTGAAAAGAGCCATTACTTCACCTTTTTAGAAAATGAATTCAGTGCTAGAGAAAACTATCAAATCCATATCCTGGGAAAATAGTATCAGTTTATTTCCAGACCAGGTACAGTATGGACTGAATCAGTGCAAGCTTCCCCAAACATTGCATGGCAAAGAGGCTTCAAAACTGATCAGCAGGGTTGCTTCTAGAGGTGAGTGAAGACTTCAGGTCACCATCTAAATTCAGTCCTTGGTCTCTCTGCTGAGATTGTGACTAGATGAATAAACTCATGCCAAATAGTATGGGGAATTTTGTGTGTGATGTGAATACCTGTGCCCTATGAACTGAGAGCTCTGTGTAGCTCAAAAGTTTGTCTCTCTCATCAATAGACGTTAATCCAATAAAAAATATTATCTCACCCACCTTGTCTCTCTTAAAATATTTTAACAGATACAGTTATTGCACATGGGAGTGGAAAATAAAGGTGCACAAAATCATTAGAATATGGATGCCGAAATGAATTTCTATTGGCACATTGGCAGACTGATTTACACCAGCTGAAAATCTGGCTCATAATATATTTTAAACACAAGAGATAGACCAGATGAAGCAATGTAAAAGAACACTGGGCCAAATACATCCCCACTGTCACTCTATTAACTTCTTTGGAATTAGAGCACGGATAAATTTGACCCATTACACTGCTGTGGTAGAGCGGCTTCACTTCCTGGCTTAGCATGTGGATATTGTCACTAAGGGAGAAGGCTTTCTGAGACTGATGGATAGAATCACTGAACAAAAATGAACCTATAGATATGTACAGAGAATAACACAGTGAACTCATTCCAGTTCATAGGGCACAAGTGTCCGCATCATACACAAAACTCCCCATGCTATTTGGCCTTAGCTTACTTTTCTAGTCACAATCTCAATAGAGAGCTGCCAAGGACTGAATTTAGATGGTGACTTGAAGTCTTCACTCACCTCTAGAGGCAACCCTGCTCGTCAAAATGTGAAGCCTTTTAGCAGTACAAAGTCTGGGGAGGTTGCACTGCCTCAGTCCACACCGTATCTGGTCTTGAAATAAATTGACTTTAGTTTTCCAAGCTATAGAGCTGATAGTTTTCACTGATAGAATTCACATTGAATTCATTTTCTGAAAAGGTGAATTAAAGGCTAGTGTCATTGTTCAAGAGCTGAAGATCCATATCCCCTACCACTTGCAAGGAGTTCACAGTAACTTCAGGTTTTTTAAATGTACGTGGACTGTGGCCAAAAAGATTGTTGAGGGAACTTGAATGGCGATCTTAAACTTCTGTGGCAGTTATCGCAGCCTACATCTCTACAGGGGAAAAAAATCCATCCAGAGAGAGATAGGACCAAATTGTGTCCCTCTTGAATGAGTTGAACTTAGGTTCAGAGACTTATATGCAGGCCTGAGATGATGAGATCTGATCAAAGAATGAGATGGTTTCTCTAGTTGAATTTCACATAAGAATAGCACATAAAATCAACAATTTCCTCAGCACCTGTGCAATTACCTATTTGAACTGTTCCTGCTCACTCTGATGAAAATGGGAGTTTTGCCAATGACTTCAGTGGGAGCAGAATCAGGTATAGTATGAAGAACAGAATTGTTCTCTAACCTTGGTAATTTTTTGCTTCTTTTTACATGAATGGGGGTTGATGATTCACACCATGCTTGCAATACAACTACAATAATAAGTATCATTAAAAAGACCCCCTAAGTAGCTGTTGGTGGTGTGTGAGTGTGTGTTGTGGGAGCAGCAGATCATATCCACATATGGATAATCCTTTGTATGTACTTTGGTAACATCTGTTTCACATGAGGATACATCATCCTTTGTTCTGTATATTGAACCTGGTGCCTTTGACATCAAATATTTATGGTCGCTACATAGTGTTTGCAGTGCAGTAACTTGAGAGTATATGTCATGGTTTATATGAAAGTTCTACATTGTGAGTCAATTATGAAAATATAAACCTCCATTTTCATGATGAAAGATTCTTTTTCATAATTGATTTTGCATATCTGATGTTGATGTAACTACCACCGAATAACAAGAACAGAGCATAACATTGTCTTAGAGGATTGTGGAGTTTCCCTCTCCCATTCTTTTCCACTAGAGAGATTTACCTTATTCCTTTTCTATTTCCATTACTGACACCTGTCACAAACCAGCCTATTATACTTCCCAGTTTGTTCTGCTTAAGTTATAAAGATCTCCCACAGCCTAACTATGGAACATAAGTTGCCAACCACTATGTGGATTTGCAGAAGAGGGAATGGCACACTTGGGTTCTCTATGAGGATCTAAATATAACTGTGGTCCTTGCACTTACCTTATTGGTTCCTGGTTGGTGCTGCTAGTCACCCAGTAAAGAAGCTGGAAATAAATGGAGCCATGGCTTTACCTCCCCCTGTGGAAGAACCCAAACTCAGGGGTCCTTACTCACAAGTCCATTGCTCAACGGATAGTCCTGAATTAGCCAAACAACAGATTTAGCATAGCCAAAGTTTATTCTTTACGTAAAGAAGGTGGTCCCTTCAAATGTAAGGAACGACTCTTGCTTCCAAAAAACTGACCGTATTTATAGGGTGGTATAAACAAGTTTTTACACGTCACAGTTTCCATGGTCATACATACTAAAAAGTATTATCTAGGAATTTTCTAACTGAATACTTGCAACTTTCCTTATCTAAGTTACAAGGTCTTTCTCTGCATTCCATCTCTACTAGCATCTAGACCTCTTAACTATTTCATTACTTCAAAACATTCTAAGATTAAATAACTGCTAAAAAAAAACATTTTCTATCTCAGGCTTTTTACAGCCATTTCTAAAATCAGTTCTCAGCAAAACAGAGACCCCATCTTGTTTTCCCTTCACACCCCTGCATGCACCAGCCAGTTCTTCTAGTTGTGGAAAGAAATGCCTCCTTTTGAGCAATGCCTCTTCCACTTCCCACCAGGAAAGCAGATTTAAGGAATTCCTGTGGTCACAATCAGCCTTGTTAGGTGTGGCAGGCCTGGTGGCAGGCCTTTAATAAGGAGGGGCTCAGTGCAGTGAGGATGGCACTTGTAAGCAAGCAGAGCTACAGCCCAGGGCTCCCAGACTGGTGACCTGTGGCACTAACTGAAGTACAGTTTATGAATGTCACCTGTCTGAGCCCTCTGAGGAAGAAGACAGGCTGTTCTGTTTTGTTGAAAGCCCCAGGACTAAGCCCTGACCTTCAGCCATGCAGAAGATGGAATCAAAGTCTGCCTGTGGGGCCTGGAAGACTGTTTCCTTCTCCCTTGCACAAGGAAGAGGGCTTGGCCTCTTGAAGGCCATGAAAGAATTTCCTTTTTGTTTAGACTGCTTTATATCCCAGAGAAGGGAGTGGACTTACTAAGAGAGGCATAGTTGGAGGGCTGTACCCCCATCACCTAGAACAAGACTGCAGGGTTGCTGCTGCCCAGAGAATGTCATATGAGGTAAGTGAGGCATTCGTCTTCACATCAACAGGGCAACCTTGAGATATAACCTTTGACAACCCTGCACCTGAGGTACTCTGTTGCATTGTGCTGCTTTGAGATGTAATAACTTCTGGAATGCTAGCTGCACTGGGGTAGTTCCATGGTGCACCAGAACAGGCCTTATAGAGACAATTGGGCCCTAAATATGGGACAGTCTGAATGTTGCTAATACAGTGGGAATCAAGCAGCAAAGCACAGTCATTGAAAAGAATGAGGTTTTCACATCTTTAATTTCAGAGCCAGAAATAGTAATGTTAGTCTATTATTCCCCTCTATGAAAATAAGTTCCATTTATTCTGTATTGTGGTATCTTACATTCCAGTGATGGGAGATAACATCATTTGCTGCTTGCCACCAGAGGTCTTTATTTGTTCAGATTATAACATTTATATCTGCAGTTATAGCTAGATACCAAAACCCCAGGATGCCCATTGCTTCCTGTGTGGATGTTCTAGAAATTTCTCCATACCATACCAGGCACCATACTAGGAGTGCTTACAAATGCACATTGCTACATTCTCCTCAATAGCCATGGATCATTGTGAGAAACTGTTTTCCTGTCTTGTGATAATTTTTGAGATATTGAAAAAAAATTTCCCATTCTGAAGAGGGATGAAAAGTCAAAATCTTGGGGGGGGAAATTGTGAATTAAAAATACAAAAAAAAAAAAAAAAAAAGGTCAATCAAAATATTTCATTTTGATAATTTTGAAATGTTTTGATTTCTACCATTTTATATTTTAAATTTTTAAGCTATAATTATCTTAAATTCCAGAATGAAAAGTAATTTTGCAGCAGAAAACTGGAATTTTCCATTTAAAAATGCTGAAATAAAACAATTTGACAATTAAAAAAATCTATATTTGTTCAAGTTGAAAAATTCATCAGAAAAGTTTGTTTTGACAACTTGGCATTTTCTGATTAAAAAACCCATTTTTTTCAAAAAATTCCCAACCAGATCCAGTAATGACAGTTCTAAGAAGCCAGTGCTGGCATCATATATTCTTGCAGTACTGACATTCTATTTTGCAGAACCAGTTGCACTGGATCCATTGATACACAATAGGTAAAAGTATGACACTAGGTATGGGTGATTCTGAAGCTCCATCTGTAGGATGGTGGGGTTGGAAACCCCATCCATTTATGTTAATGAATTTTCTTTTATCCATCTGATCACTTTCTAATCATTCTGAGGTAAATTTTCAAAGCATTTCCTGATCGTTTAATCATTTAACCCCGCTAACGTCAGTGGGAGTCTCTCAACTGATTTCCTTTGAAACAGTTTGAAAACTTTTCCATTTAAGTCAGGACAATCTTGTCCCACAGCTTCAGATTTAGTTAATAAAATGCTAATGTTTTCTTATCTTTTCTTAGTAGGAAGGTTTAAGATACATATTGGCAAGAAATATATTTGAAGTAAAAGATTCCAGAGGTGAGTCTGAAAAATACCAAAATAGGACCAGATTCTGTTATCCTAAGTCATGCTGAATGCATTGAGGAGAAGCTAAATTTAAGAGACATTGGGACTTGATTTTCAGAGGCACTGAGCACTTGTAATTCTGCTGTCTTCAGTTGGAATTATGCTCAGCACCTCTAAAAGTCAGGCTGAAGTGGTCTTTTGTCAAGCACCTACAAAATGAGATATCCAAGAACAGTTTGAATATATTGGCGCAAGTAACTTGCTCAGTGTCTCAAAAGAAATCTGTGGAGGAGATCTGTCTCCCGATTCCCAGTCCTGCTGACAATCAATAAGTGATTCTATCCTTCACACAATTAAACATAAAGCTAGAAGCATTTCCTGTTCAGAAAACAAAATCTCTTCTTAGCTGAGGCATACTTTAAAGCATGCACTGTTTCTAGCAGCTTCCAAAAGTTGGAACGTAACTCCTTCATTGGTGTCAATGTCACATGCATCATAATGTAGGATTAACTGGTGGTACATGAGCTAACATTCTTCTCTTATTAACATGTTGCTCAATGGTATAAGAAGTTAAACTATATATTTTTTCAACACGTACCACATTTTTCAACTCATTGGGACACAGGACACTTATCAATGAGATCAAGGACAAAATTTCCCCCAAATTATTGTGAAATTGCAAAATGGTGGAAAATATGCCAAATTTGTTGAAAGCTGGCGAAGTTTTCAGAATGTACAAGATGTTCAAAATGTTTACATTCGGGTCACTTTTTTAAAAAAATTATGGGTATTCAGTTGTTCCACACTGCTCCAATTTAGACACAACAGGGATGCATTATGGATAAAATGTAATCCCTACATCCAAATTTCCTTGCTTTTTAGAATTTGTGTTAGGGTTTTAACTTTATTATATAAAGTCATTATAATTTATCATGCTGATAGGTATATAGGGAGTATTATCCACAGACCATTGACACAATAAACCATGCATTCATAGTAAGTGTGTGCACTAAAAAGGTCTATGAAAAAGCATTGAGTACTGCTTCTTATCTCTGCCTCTTCAGATTTATGTGCCCACAGTAACATGTACACATTTCTAAACTGAGTACATTTGTTTTACATTAAAACTGTGCTAGAATTAGAGAAGCAGAGAAAGCATTTAGAAACAGAGAGCACAAAAGTATTTCTCTCTCTTAACTTAATAAGGCCAGAATGATGAGAACAGAATTGGACTAGACAAATTGTGCCTGGTCCAAAATGCATTCGAAGCTCTATCCTGGTGTGATAATTCAGACAGTTTGAAGATTGATGCTTATTAGAATAATGTTGACAGAACTGGAGGCTGGATTGAACATAACACTGCTCTTGGGCAGCAGAAAATCTGTCTAGTGGAAGGAGGGGTTATGATGGCACAGGCTTCCTGCAACCTGCTCTGCTGGGGGCCTGGCACATTCTCAGCCCAGGACGGGATGGGGTGATAGGAGCTGCACATGTGTTGATTCAGTGCCTCTCCCAGCACTCCTAGGAAAATGCCTTAGGTTCCCCACTGTAACCTTCTCTTATAGTAAAGTCTTGTAAAATTTAAATGGGATGAAACCAATAGGGGCTGTATAAATTATTCTCAAAAACCTAAAGGATTTTTTAAAGAATGAAATTTTTTCTAGTGATAGCAACATGGGAACTTCCATACCGGATCAGACTAGTGGTACATCTAGCCTAGTGTTACGTCTTTAACTGGCCTGTGCCAGATGCTGCAGAGGAATGGAATGCACAGTAGGCAATAATAGATTAACCTGCTGATATATCCTGAAATGTGTGTTTATATCTTTTCCTAAGATCGTGGAGCCAGATTCTCATTTGGTGTAAAGTGACACAGCTCCACTGAAGTCAGTTGGTGCAAAACAATAGAGCTCCACTGAGCTTGGGCTTGCTTTTTGATTTAAAAAAAAATGTCTGTATAGAATTTGGTATCTAAAATGTAATGCTTTAGTATTTGTATAGGATGTTTTCTGTTAAATGATATATAACTTTACTATCATAGTTGGGGGAGTCTGAGGCCTGGTCTATACTGGCAATGGAGGTCAACATAATGCTGCTTACGTCAACCCCCTAAAGTATGTGTCTCCACTGGCACATAAGCCCCATTGATTTAAAGAGTGGTAAAAGTCGACATCATAAAACCACCTCTGCAAGTGGCATAGTGCTGAATTCAAATTCCATGGGTCGAATTTGCATCAGTGTAGGCAGAGCGCAACGTAAATCGATGCCATTGGCCTCCAGGAGGTATCCCACAATGCCCCCTTGTGACCACTCTGGACATTCACACTCTGCTGTAACATGGCCACATACACAGGAAATAGCTCCTCCCTTCAAGCCCCAGGAAATGTTGAATTTCCATTTCCAGATTAGACAGCGTGGAGAGAGCTTTGTAGTTGAATTGCTCATGGCGACTGCATGGCCCAAACAAACTCCAGCTTGGAGTCGACCAAGGTCTTGGATCTCATTGGTCTGTGGGGCTCAGCTCTGAGTCAGCAATAGATTTATTTAGAGATATACGAGAAGATATCTGGCAGTATGTTGGAGAAGGGGCACAACAGGCCACACAGCAGTGCTGCGTTAAGATCAAAGAGTTGAGGCAGGCTTATCAGAAAACTAGGGAAGATAACAGCTGTTCTGGCTCCTCACCCAAAACATGCCATTTTTATGAGGAGCTACATGCAATTCTCAGTGGGGACCCTACCACTGTGCCACCACACAGCATTGATACCTCCAAAGAATCCCAGTCCAGGACAAATGAGGAGGACTCTGTGGATGAGGAGGATGAGGATGAGGAGAGCAGGGTGCAGGAGAGCAGGGTATCCATTCTCCCTGAGAGCCAGGACCTGTTCATTATCCCAAAGCAGTCCAGCCACACAGAAGACAGTGGGACTGACTGAGATGCAGGGGAAGGCACATCTGGTGAGTGTGTGTGGCAAATCTCTTTTTTGTGGTTATGTCCCCAGTCCAGCTTCTTAAAAAAAAATTGTGTTTTTGAGGGGAGGGTCTTATTGGGTGGTGGCAAACTTCAGTGGAGGGTTACTCCCAGAACAGACTATTTATGTGCAGAGGTATGCTCCGAGAATCCTCTGCTGGATATCTCAAGGAAATGTTTGTGTAGGTAACCTGTTAACCTTTGCAGAAGGTTTCTGGGGAGGACAGCTTTATTTCTTCCACCATGGTAGGATACTTTTCCCATCACTCTGCTATTAAATGAGCAGGTATCATCGCAGAACACAACATAACAGCCTGAGTCAGGCCTGTACCCCGATGCTTGCAGCAAATCTTCCCTTTCCACCTACGTTACCCTCAGGAGACTGATATCACACATGGTCACCTAGGGAAGATGGCAAAGTTTAAATTACCCAACCAATACAGTCACTCCGCTTTATTCCTCTGCTGTGGACGGGGTTCCTGGGTGCCTCCCCAAGACTATTCCTAGTCCTAGTACTGTTGCAACGGGCATTATGGGTTGGGACACTGGTTGCCCTATGTTTTCTGCTGCTACAATTGACCCGCAGTGACCTCTAATCTGTTCTGCCCACCTCCTCCCAAACCGGTCTTTGGTATGTTACAGGGGAGTCCAGTGTTTCCTCTCCTTGCTCAAGTGTGGATTGTGGATATTAGTGCTAATGAAGCCTCTCTATAACAGATGCAAAGGCCCTTTGCTTACCATGTCTATAACACCAATCCAGCCCTTCTGAGATGTACAGAATGGAATGCAGGTCTGGCTTAGCCTTGTGAACATGAAAAGGAGTACTTTTTACATTGTAACATTTACTTTACTATTTGCATCAGCTAAGAATGGCAACTTTGTGCTTTGCTTATCTTACAGAAGACACCTCGACCTTTGGCCCCCCTTGCTGAACTCCAGCTGAAAGACTTTCCCAGATTAGGAAGTGGAAAAAAAACCACGGGATGACATGTTCAGTAAACTAATGAATGCCTACACGGCTGCTGACACAGAGCTCAATGCCTGGAGGATGTCCTTGTCTGAAAAACTAAACATGGACATGGAACACAGAAGATCTCCACAGGAGCAGGAGTGTGATATGCAATAGGAGATGTTGTGTATTATGAAGGGATCAGTACGACACACTGAGGCATCTGGTAGAGCTCCAGGAAGAACAGAGGCAGGATAGACTCCCTCTGCAGCCCCTCCAAAATGCTCCGCTGTCTACTGCTTAATCAGTTCCCACCCCCAAGGGGTCTAGGTCGAGACTGAGCAGGGTGCAGCACATGCTGCACTCCACATCGGATGCAGGTGAGCAGAAGGATGTGACAGCCCCTTTAAGAACTGCATGTAACCACAGTTGCTTGCACAATGACACTTTACAATGTTAAGTTATCCTCCTCCCCCCCCATTAAAATGGGTCACAAATAAAATTTTGTAGCATTAAAAAATATCTGTTATTATTCATTCATAGCTTGGGTGGGAAGAGAAGTGAGGAGGCTGCTGGAGCAAGTGTGGGCGATGGGAAATAAAGGCAAAGCACAGACATGCATTACTGCAGTTCATTGCAAAACCAGTTTTTAATGCTTCCCGAAGCACTCCGTGGTTGGCTCTGAGCGTAGCGCTGGAATCTGGCTTCTCAAAATTTGCAGCCAGCCTATCAGCCTCTGTGGCCCAATTCTGGGTGAACTTTTCCCCTTTCATTTCACACAAATTATGGCACACACAGCATGCAGATATAAGTGATGGGATGTTCTTTTCACTGATGTCAAGCCTAGTAAGCAGACATCTCCATCTGACTTTTAAACAGCCAAATGCACATTCCACCACCATTCTGCACTTGCTAAGCCTGTTATTGAAATACTCCTTCTCTCTGTCCAGGTGCCTGGTGTACGGCTTCATTAGCCAAGGGAGCAAAGGGTAGACAGGATTCCGCAGGATCACTACTGGCATTTTCCCATCCCCACTGTTTATTTTTTGGTCAGGGAAGAAAGTCCCCGCCTGCATCCTATTGAACAGATCCAAGTTCCTAAAGATGCACGCGTCATGCACCTTTTCAGACCACCCCACATTGATGTTGGTGAAATGTCCCCCGTGATCCACAAAGGCCTGCAACACCATTCAGAAGTATCCTTTCCAGTTTATGTACTCTGTGGCAAGGTGGTCAGGTTCTAGGATAGGGATATGCATACCATCTATTGCCCCGCCCACTGTTTGGGAACCCCATTGTGGCAAACCCATCCACTATGTCCTGCACAGTTCCCAAAGTCACTACTCTTCTTAGCAGAAGCCTATTGATGGTCCTACACACTTTCATTACAGCAGCTCCACTGGTGGATTTACAAACTCCAAATTGATTCCTAATTAACCAGTAGCAGTCTGGGGTTTCCAACTTCCACAGAGCGATGGCTACTTACTTTTCCACTGTCAGAGCTAGTCTTGAGTAAGCGTTCACGTGCTTCAGGGCTTGGAACAGCTTTGTGCAAAGTTCAGAGAAATTGGCCTTTCGCATACAAAATTTCTGTAGCTACTGCTTATCATCCCACACCTTCATAACAATGCAATCCCACCAATCAGTGCTTGTTTCCCGGGAACAGAACCAGCGTTCTATGGACTAAAGATGATGCATGACAGCCTGCAACAAATGGGAATTGTTCCGCTCTATGGCTTGAAGCAGGCAGCATCAATAACATCATTATTTTCCATGCTGCAGCTCCTCTCTCACCTTTGAAAATACTGCAGGATAAGTTGTGAGGTATTTGTGATGTTCAAAATGATAGTGCAGAGCTGAATAGGTTCCATGTCTCTCCAGCAACAGCATGCGCGCAGCATAGAAAAATGGCGTGAAAAAGCATTTGCAGTTTGTTTGGAACAAGAATGGAGGGGGAGTGAACACATTGCATCATGGGAGGACGACAAGCTTCCTAAAAGCCTCTTCAGCTAGTTGCTCTGTGGGATAGCTACCCACGGTGCACTGCTTTCAATATCAATCCAAGTGTGGTGAGTAGGGACACAAGAGCCCGGCGCAAGGACCGTAGTGTGATCATGTTCCTGCGACTTCTAAAATTCAGAGGGTGAAAGTTGATTTGAAGTACATCAACTTCAGTCTGCAGTGTAGACTTACCCTCAGTGCAGTAATAACTATTGCCCTGTCTCAGGAGGCCCATCCTCCCACTGTGTGAGACATAAGAATATTTATTTAGCTTATCAAAAAGAAGGTTAAAAGATGACTTGGTCCTGGTCTACAAATACCTACTCTGGGAAAAGATTTCGGATAAAAACAAAACTCTTTATCTAGAAGACAAAGGCATAACATGATCCAGTGGCTGGATGCTGAAACCAGAAAAATTCAGACTGGAAATAAAGAGCAAATTTCCACAGCTGGGGTAATAAATCATTGAAGAAACTAAGAAATGCAGTGAATTCTCCATTATTTGAAGGCTTTAAGTCAAGTTTGGATGTCTGTCTTAAAAAATATACTCTAGTTCAACCAGAAGATATGGCCTGATACAGGAATTCCTGAATTAAGTTCAATTGTCTGTGTTATATAAGAGATCAGACTAGTTTATCAAAATGATCCCTTCTGGCCTTAAAATCTGTGAATCTGTGAGTCTTTCATGTAAGATTCACATTTACACTGCAAATTAGCAACTTACGTAAATATCCTGAAAGATGTGAGCACCTCTAATTAGATGCAGGTGAACTGTAAAACATGTTGACGGTAAATTTAGTGTGGATAAACTTCCAGCAAGGCAGAAGGAACTCTGGATAGAGGCTTGGTAACCATTTACACCTTCCTCCCGTGGCAGTTTTCAGGGTGAGACTGGGTAGACCTCTTCCCATTTCTACCCTTGGAATTGGCCAAGTTATTCTTCCCCTTAGCTGGGGTGGCAACTTCAGGAGGAAGCAGTCTGCTTTCTGGGTCCTACTGCATTGAAACTTTGACTTCAAAAAAGTACATGAATATAATTTCCACAGAGGTTGGGCTAGTATAGAGAGGCTGCCAGATGTGATGGGGTCTGTTGATGAGTCAAAATGTTATTTTCTGTTTCCTTTAGCGTTAGTCTCCAGACACTCCTGCCATTTCTGAAACCTTCCAATAAGTCTCGCCTACTGCCCAGGACCCTATGTGATGTGACTTTCCTTCTCAAGCAAAGGTAGAAAGAGAAAGTTGGGATGGGGGTTACTTAATCATGTTCTTCTGATTGTACACCAAGGTTCAAAACTCATCCCAGGTTCATGAGTTGAGCTGAATTTGTTCTTAAGTGTAACCTAATTGGGTGTGCCCATGCCTGATAATAATGGGGCAAATCCTGAAGTTAATCCTTAGACAGACAAAACTGTCATTGAAATGAAAGGTTTAGCATAAGGTGTGCATAAAAAGAGATTAGGCCTGTGAATAGTATAATTAATAATAATAATTAATAGTGAAATAAAGTATAGGGCATGGTTCTGCTACCCTTCCTCATGTTGAATAGTGCCTTACTATGGGTCAGATTCTGCTAACTTTTCAATGAAATCAGTAAAATCAGTGAAAGGATATATGTAATAAGAACTACTCAGCTTGACTAAAGGTGACAGAATCTGGCCTTATTCAAGCAGTTCTACTGAAATTAATGGTGTTACTTTCATTACTTTAGGCACTACTCAATGTGATTAAAGTGGTAGTATCTCGCTGTATATTCTCATTAACATTGGAATGATTGGTATTTTATTGTTGTATGAAAAAGCAAATGCTATATTTCAGTGCTTGGAGTATCAGTTTAGTAAATCAAAGCAGGAACAAAACTTACATTTTTGGAGGGGCAAGGGGAAGGGAGCAATAAATTGTATTTTTCTCAGCCGGCTGGTAATGACTTGCGTCTGTCATTGCTATTCCCAGTTTATCTGACCTATTAATGGAGGGCAAAATTCCAAAGAAATGTTTAATTAACATTTGTAATTAGTATTACAAAAGACCCTGCTTTAAAGAACAAGCAGCCCAGAGAGGAGGTCCAGGAAAAGACAAGCTCTTCACCCTGTAATTGTTGCAGTTCCCGGTAGAGCTCTCATTCATCTCATTAACATCACAGTGGGATGGTGCCACTGCGGGCAACTGGCAGGTGCCTAACTGCTTTACTCCTGGCGAGACTTTTACAAAAGAGGTCCTTTTCTGCAAATAGGTTTGAAAACTTGCCAGCACTGCATCTCATTCAAACTTTGCACAGTCGCATTATTTCCAAATACCCTAAAGCCTTTTGATTTGAAAAGATAATAATATGCTCTGTGGACCTGTTTTTTTTTTTTTTTTTGAGAGCAAGAAAGCTCTAGGTTTGTATTTATAAAAATCACATTCTACTTCATCAGCTTATTTAATAGAAAAAATATGAGGAAAGAGGTTGTGGATGTGTTAGAAACAAAGAAAACTGGAGTCCTATTTAAGGCATCGGAATCTTCATTGAAACAAATAAAAAATAAGTAAATCTGTAAAGCATTTTGTGTGCCAATGTTTTGTGAGTGTTGGAAAACATTTGCTTCTATTTGGTTCTAATATACATCTTTCTTTGAATTAAACTGTAACAGCGCTCTCAAAACTAATGAACAATCTAATACACTGATGGGTAATGGATCTTTTATGGAAATAAGTTAGTTAGATATTGCTCATGATATCAACCTCGCAAAAATGCAAAAAGGTGTTGTTGTGGTTTTATTGCTGTCTTGTGATATTTGATGTTTTTCTTCAATCACCAGATTCTGGAGTCAAGTACTGTTCATGAGAATCTTAGCATTAAGTTTAAAAGAAAAATTTGGAGAAAAGCATGAAAACATGACCTGAGTGCATGTGACAGGTTGAGATACCAGAAGGAAAAGAAAAGAACCCCAAATTTGTTATTTTTATAAGAGCTTATGATTTTAAATCATCTTTTTTTGAGGCCTGACACATGATT
This sequence comes from Emydura macquarii macquarii, assembly GCF_026122565.2. Taxonomy (NCBI): domain Eukaryota; kingdom Metazoa; phylum Chordata; order Testudines; family Chelidae; genus Emydura; species Emydura macquarii. The sequence continues at coordinate 2,429,596 of NW_027132962.1, forward strand.
TTTGAAAGTTGGGGCTTGGCAATAGTGAAAAACCTCACTGCAGCTATGAATAAATCAGACAGCAGACATTAGCAATAGGTTGAGAGGACTGAGCCTGCAAATCCTTACTCACTTGACTAGTGCTGATCATTGACTTCATTGGGACTATTCACCTAAGTAAAACATTTGAAGAATCATGCCTATGATTTACAATAATATTTTGATGACGGCGGTAAGTATACATAGCAAAAAATTAAAACTTAACCTAGTGTAAAGAACTTCTGTTCACCATAAATATAAGGGCATCAGAGACAGCACTTATAGCAGCAATGTGAGAGTCAAGACTCCTTCATTCTAATCTTGGAATTACCACAACTTGGTAGGTTACCTTGTATAAATCACCAAAACCAGATTATCTATGATTTTGCAGAGCAGGTAACTCAATTTATTTAAAGAGAACAATGATGAATTCATGTATTAATTCTATCAATTATTTCTATTGTGATAGTGCCTAGATCCCTAGCCATGGTCCAGTTGTGCTAAGATCTATAGACAAAAAAAGACAGCTTCCTGCCGCAAAGAGTTTACAACCTATGTGTAAGACAACAGACAGCAAATGGATACAGACTGATGGGGGCGTACAAGGAAATGATGAGACAATATTGGTCAGAATGATTGGAAGTAGTCTGAGCACACCAGCAGCCTAACTGTTGTCAAGCAAAGGAGAGCTTTATGGAAGGATTTGAAGGTGGATAGCATGTTAGTTTTGAGGATATTTATGGGGAGCTCCACCCAAACATGAGGGACAGCCTGGAAGAAAGCACAACGGTGCTTGTTTGAAAATTTAACAAGTGGGCAACAGAGCTGAATCATGGGCGGATTGGAGACATTTCAACATTTCAATAGTGATTAAAACATATGTAGGTTGTGACAGGCTGTGGTACTCCAGCACAAACTCAAGATGAAAAAAAAAATGGCACTCAGGCTACACATCTAAATCTTTAAGAACTAACTGATGAAGACTGAGTCCCTCAAGTCAAAAATTGAAACTTCTATCTGCCTAAATAAATGGGCTTAATGCCAGTAATGGGCATTTTTAAAATAGATATGAAACAACACTAAGGCCCCAATCCAGAAAAATACTTAAGACACATGTTTTCTGTGCAAAGCATTTGCTCAAAAGTAGTCCCCAAACTTGTGTTCTGATCTATGCCCTTTTGCAGAATTCCATTGACTTATTGTAGGAAGGCGCCGTGGCCTTCCTCTGAGCCTGGGCCTGCGGAAGGGCCGCAGGCACCCAATCAGACTCTAGACTCGCCGGCAGCCCAGTCTGCCCGGCAACCAGGCAGCTGGGCCCCGATAGGTCCTGCCGGGCGGCCAACCCGGCAGCAGGGGGGCGGAGCCTTAGGGAGGGCGGCAGCCATAAAAAGCAGGCCCTGCAGCTCAGAAAGGGGAAGGCTGCTGGCGGAGACAGATGTACTGCCTTGCCGGCTGCAGCAAGGGGCTGAACCACGCCAGACCTCCGCCTCAGGTAACCTTCTCCCGGCCTTGAGGGCCCCGGGGCGACCCCGGCGACCTGCCTCTAAGGCCTGGATTGGGCCTCCGGGCCCCCTGGACTGGCCGAGGCCTATGGGCCCGAAGCGCTGGACCTAGCCTCAGGCCCGCAGCGGCTGGGACGAGCCCCCTGAACTGGAGAGCTGGGAGTTCTGCCCAGAAGCCGGTTTGGACTTGGAGAAGCTGCCAGATGCCCAACCCCTGGAGGCAGGACCCGACCTGCAGGAGTTGCCGGAGGCTGAACCCTAACCCCAGCCCTGTGATCTGGTGGAGCTGCCCCTCGCTGAGGAGCTTCCCAATCTACCCCCCGTGGATGTGGAAGAACTGACCGGCCTACCCCGTGCGGTGTACCCCGACAACCCAGAGGAACCGACGAACACAGGTATCGGGGAACCCGGGGAGGAAGGAGCCCAGGGACAGCCAGAGGCGTGGCTGTACTAGGGGTAACGCCCAGTCGGCATGTTGCGGCAGGAGCCCCGCTGACTCAGTGGCAACACCCGTGCCACTGCTAGGGCCCTGGGCTGGGACGCAGTGGAGTTGGGTGTGCCTGCGTCCCCCTCCCCTCCCCCCTGATCCTCGCCAACCCCCAAAAGGGGAATAGCCTCTACTGCCCGCTGGACTCGAGCTCACCACTCCTTGCTCGCCCGCCCTGCCTGAGGGCCGGGGCGAAGGACTCCTTGCTCGCCCGCCCTGCCTGAGGGCCGGGGCAAAGGACTCCTTGCTCGCCCGCCCTGCCTGAGGGCCGGGGCGAAGACTGTAAAACTAACATTCCCCTATTGATTAGGAAGGCGCAGTGGCCTTCCGCCGAGCCTGGGCCCGCGGAAGGGCCGCCAGGACTGGACCGGGCAGGGGCCCGTCTTACACTTATGTATAGATGTAAGAATCTACCTGCACTGATCACATCACTGGAGCAGCACAGTAGTATTTTGGCCTCCTTCGTACAGAAGAAGGGGATTCACATTTTTTATGTGTGGAAACTTTGGCCCTCATCTAACAGCCCTTAAAAAACCTGATGAATTACCCATATATATGAAATAATTGGAGAGTATTTCTCTATGTATAAATCTCTCTGTGCCATTCCATTACTCTTCTGTAAAATAAGGATAATAGTACTTATTTACCTTCTAAGGCTTATGTGAAGCATAACTAATATTTTTCAAGAGCTTTTTAGATCTTATTTAAGGGGCTAAGATTAGAATAATATGATAGTAATTAACTTAAAATACAATATTATGATTGAAATGATAAATCACAACCCCTCTTCAAATCACTTAACTCAGTATGCTTTCCCTCCAACACCCCAAAACAAAAATTGAGCTCCTCTGACTACACAGGAGTTCAGATTGTCTTCTTTTCCTTCCCACCGTTTATATTCCCCATGAGTGATGGTTTTGCTCAATACTTTTGCTGCTGGGGCTGAGCAGGGCAAATAGTGGGACTGAAAAATCACATCTCTAGCTTGAAATACCTGGGCAAAGGAGGGCAGAACCTAGGTTTCAGGTTTTGAAACTGTAAGAAAAGATTCTTTGAAATAGGCAGGGAGAAGGAGAAGGAGAAGTTAAGGAGAGGGAGTGAATTGTGTTACCATATCATACTTTTGGTAACTTAGTAGTTTTTATTTCTCTCTCCTTTTTTGTGTGTGTATATTAGTTGCTCCTTCAATATATAAATCTGACTGTTCCTATTGTTTTTACTTTCGCATTGGGTGTGTGCTCCTTCTGTAGGTTACTGAGGATACAGAGAAGCGCTAGACCCAGCATTGTAAAGGCAAACCTTGTAACTGATCCTGACATGATGGAATGAAAAGCGCAGAAGTTCAGAGACAAACACATCTAGTCTTGTCAACACCCAGGAGTGAAGGTTGACCTGGAATAAACTAACGCATGTGGTAGAGAAGTAACAGCTTTCCTACAGGGGAAGTGAACAGAGATATAGTCAAATAAAAGGCAGGGCAGGGGGCATCATATAAAAGACCTTACAAAGCTAGCTGATAGTGGGATTTAGAGATGCTTTTCTGAGCATTTTTAATTATTCTCCATTGACTTATAGGGGGAAAGCTACTGTTTTAGGATATAGCAATAATTTAATTGGTGTTAAAGCACATGCCAGTACAGAGCTAGCTGAAAAAAATGGCAGGGTAGGGCACCCAGGATAAGAAAACCACAGGACTTGTGCATTAGCTGTTCACCTCTGAAGGCTTGAGCCTAAATCGTATCTTATGTCCCCAGTAAAATAGAACTTGGTGATCTATTGCACATCACAGAATTACTGTTATCTTAAAGTTCTATCCAGCTGAGAGCAACAACAGAGAAACATTTTTCTATTGTGTTTTACAGTATGGTAATATATAGGACCATTCAACAGCGGTTTTCTACACTTTATGAACCATCATGGAATTTAACAGAAAATTATATCTCTTCTACAGTGCTCTATAAGATGGTTTAAAAAAACCTATAAAAGAAATTGAATGTCCATTAAATGTTAGAGGCTTTTAGTGTAATTTCTATAGAATCCAGTTAGTTTCATCTCGATTATATTCTCTACAACTTTTCCATAAATATATTTGAACTATTTTGGAAAGTTTGCAGAGTGCCTGCATAAGCTATTTCTGGCTTAAACCAGTGTGATTAGCTGATCATTTTCAGAACCCCTCACACATTATGGCTAAGATTTTCAAAAGCGATTAGTGATTTTGTATGTCTCTGTTTTTGACATTCCAACTTGAGACACCTTAAAAGGGTCTGATTTTTAGAAAATCCTGAGCACCCACCCTCTTAAGGGTGCCTTAAATCGGCAATCCAAAAACTGAAGTACTTAAAATTACTAGTCTCTCTTTAAAGTGTTAACCTGGCTTCTTTTAGTTCTTAAGTGTGTTTGATAGTCTTAAAATTCTGAGAAATCATATTTTAGAAGAAAAAATGCTTAAGGAACAGAACTTTACTTTCTATCAAGGCTGGGGCTTTATATGTTATTAAACAAACTGCAATGAAACTAAGAGAGACACAAAATTGCAGTTATTGGATCAGGTGGTGCTTAGTATGATTCATTTAGTTTGAATATGAAAAAAACAAAAATCTTTTAATAGTAAAAATATGTAAAAAATCTACCAGAAAAGATTTTTGCTAGTTTATCTCCGTCATGTAAAGGAAACAGATGAAAATAAATGTCTCTGTCTAGAGTATTTAATATTTTAGCAAGGAAGAAATAACCATTCCAGAGCTAAAGCAACTTCATCCTCCAAAAAGTGGAACCAGGTGTTAAACGTAGTCATTACAGACAGTTTTAGCCATTGCCAGCCACTGATGGAATGGTAAAGAAAACCTTGGCCGTTTGCCTTTGACTGAGAACAATATACCTGCACTTGCAAGCTGTTGAAAATGAGGGCCCGATCCTATCTTCCAGGGAATCAACTGGATACTTGTTTTCTTCTTACATTAATGTAAATCAGGAGTAACTTCAACTGTATCAATAGAGTTAGAATGATGTAGACTTGTTGCAAGTGAGGAGAGGATCGGTCCCCTTATTGTCAATGGGAGCAGGCTCAGGCTCCAGTTGGAACTATTATTACCCCACTCAGCCTTTCTACTCCATGAAGGATGTCCCTCCTCCTTTTAAACATAAACTCACTCTCTCACACACAAGCCTTACACCAATTACATTACTAATCATTGCTGAATCATAGCACTGAGGTGTTAGAAAATTCTGTTGACACTAAATAAATTCATCTTCTATCTTTTCATAATTTGGATGCTGTGTCTGCTAATAGACGTAGACAAAAGAGTAGATTTAATAAGTCATTAGAATCTAGCATCTGGTAGCTGAATTCTGATTTCCCCAACTTTGGTATAGCACTCAAGTAATTCCATAGGCTTGGACAGAGTAGCTCTAATCTATTCTTTTGTGAAGATAGAACCTTGTTCACTTTGTACACCACTTCAGATGCAAATGTGATTAAGGGTTCATCTACCCTTGGAGCTGGGGGTGTGATTCCCAACTCGAGTAGACATACTCATGCTAGCTCTCATCAAGCTAGTGCATTACAAATAGCACTGTAGTCATCATTGCACAGGCAGTGGCAGCATGGGCTAATTGACTGAATACAAACCCACCTGGGCCCAGTGGGTCCATACTCTGGGTGGTAGCCAGTGCTGCTGCTGCTGTCCCTGCCCATGTTACTGTGGCTCCACGGCTATTTTTAACGCACTACCTCGGATGAGAGCTAGTACAAGTATGTCTGCCTGAGCTGGGAATCTCACCCCTAGCTTCTAGTGCAGATGTAGCCTAAATGAGACTCAAACCAGGAGCCTTGTACTCCATAAGCAGTTAATCAAAAGGAAGCCAAACAATGATCAATCCAGTAGGAACACTGCTAAGCTTCTCTGAGTTAGAAGTCAATCTGGTGCCAAAAGAGTTACAGCAGGAAGTAATTTCATTTTCGTGGCATACCTTGTTTATATACCTCATTTAATATTCTTGAATCAAGTGCAGATCATGTGTAAATGGATATAACTCTATTGACTTATATTGGCTTGCTGTCCCACGTTGTGTCCTACATCTGAGCTTCGGTGTGTTGGAAGTTATGAGATGCACTCCCATATGGGTAAGAGGAGAGGAGGAGGATGTCTTTCTGCTCTTCTTGTCCCTCTTAGTATGGTATGACAAGGGCTCACAGACAATCCCCCTCCATATTGTCCTTGTATGATTTCATTAAAGAAAATCCTTAGAGTAATTTGGCTATTTAGCTATTGGAAATTTATGTGAATCAGGTGAATGATTTCTTGTTACAAGCAGAAAAAGAAACTGCATTGTTACCCCAGCTCGATGCATAGTCTAAGGGTGGGCAGTTTACAAACGATAGTCAGGCTTTTAGGACAACATATTCTTTCATTGTGTGTATCTCTGTATATCTATTTTGATGTATAACATGTACCTGTCCCAGTGTGTAGGTGTATGCATATTTCGGTCTTGAAAATATACACAGAAAAATTCAATCCAACCTATTGTCGAATTTTAGTCACTCCCAACCCAGTAAGATTAAAAACATTCCAGTGCACTTATTCTGATCAACCCATGTCTTCAGTGAAAAGCCTATGACAATATATTTACCTTGCAGCATTCCATGAAGGTCAGCAGACTTGGTTTTACTAAGCTATTTGAGGGGTATGTTCTACAACCAAGTAAATGGTAAAGATAGTTGATATCGTCCATTGTTTGAACAGATGTGGCTACTAAAACAGTGCTTCAGGCACATTCACTTACCAGTGACAATTTTTGCATCTAAAAATTGATAAATACAATTGGTGACCTCAGAAATCATTTTAAAAGTCTCATACTCTGTAGTACATAAGCTGCAAGAGCACTAGAAACCTAATTGAAATAGATGATCTTTGGGTGATCTCTGATAGAAAGGTCAATTTTCAAATCTGGGATTTTTTTCCTGTACTCAGTGTCTCAGAATGCATGAGTCATCATATTACAAAATTGTATTTTGACAAGAGCAATATAGAAATGAATTGTCAGTCTACTGATATAAACATCTGCATCAGATAGATACTGTCATTTAAAAGGGTAAATGTAATCAACTTTTTTATTTCGGATCAGATTTTAACTTGTTTAATCTCGGTTCACATTTGTAATATACTTTACATTGTAAATACTGTGTTGTATGCAGATAGCCACATTTTGCATCTATGTCAGTCCTGTTGCTTTGTGCTACAGAATCAGAGCCAGTTACTGTTTCATTGATTTGCCTCTGACGGTTCTGATGGAAAATTAATCACTGAGGGAGGCATTTTCTGGAGAGGAGCAGGCTGTATCCTCATAGGATAGATCCCAGGGAACATACTCAAGCAAAGTACCCTTATGCCTGCCGGAGCTAGAATGAGAGATGAAGTTGTTGCAGTTGTGTTTAGGTTGTGGCCCTGGTTTAAAGTTAATTGAACTTACTGCCTTTTCTACCTCTTTCAATAATACACAGAAAGTTACTTTGGAGCCCTTGTTCTCAGCCTGGGCATGCTCCCTCCCCATCAATGAGTTTTGTGACTGAGCCTATGACCCTGTGTGCTTCTGCTTCAAACGCTCCAGGAACACCATGGCTCTCTTAACCCTGCTGTCTTCTGAGTTGCCACTTGCAGTTCATTGATTGAAAGACTGGGAGTAAAAATAAAACAAAGTCCAAGCAGTTCTGGTTTTTAGGGCCAGAGATTAGAGCAGGGTTTTTGGTTAAAAACTGAAATTTTTTTCCATTCCAAAGGTGTTTGAAAATCTTTGACATTGATGATACTTTTTTTCCTTTTGCACAATATTTTTGCCAAAAACTTTATGCCAAAAAAAAAAATTATTTTACTGGGTGTCTGTTTTTTAAAATCCCTACAAACTAAGGACCTTTTCCAAATGCCAATAACAACAACAAAGGTCACCTTCAGTGAGAGTTGTAGCAGAATATAAGGCCCAGCACTGCTCCCACTGAATTATATGACAAACTTGATTAATTGTTGATTGGTTTCATCAGGTAAAGGACTGAGTTCCAAGATTTAAAGTCAGACTGCGAAGTGCTACAAGAAAAAAGAGGAATATTTCACCTAGTTTTAATGATACTGGAGAACCATAGAATTCTATAACATTGGCCCCAAGCCCTGTAGTGACACTTGCAGACTGTGGTATTTGGAGCCACTAATGTAGAGTTCTATAATATCCCTAAGGATATATCTTGCTGCTGTTACCCATTATATGGATTCCATTTAATGGGTATCAGAGTCTTACCATGTAGAAGATACACTTAGTGATGTATTTACCATATAGTTAATTGATAACTATCAGCTACGGGGCAAATCCTGAAGTCTTTACTCAGGGCTAGATCATCCTATCCTGCAAGAAGTTCTATCAGAGAGGAACCCTGGGAGTTTCCCCTTGAAAAGTTCTACCCAATTGTTTTATAGGGAGATAAGGGGTGGGGACATGCTATCAGGTCCATTTGCTGGATGCAGCTGCCCTGTGACACTCTCTGAAGGGCCAAAGAGCCTAGAAAGAAAAGAAAAAAAAAAAGGACTTCATTTTGTAGTTATCTGACATTTTTGCAGATGAAGTGGGTGTGAAAAGGGAGGGAATGATCAAAATCATTGTAAAGATTCCCTATCAAAACAAATGCCCTATCAAAACTATATAGCTAGATTTTTTTCATGGCTCCACCTGAGTACCAAAGATGCTTCATCAGATGATGGGCCCTCCTCCCTCTACATTAGCTTCTGTCACCTGGGATACTTCCCCCTGCATGGAGCTGGGAGGCCGCTGGAGTCTTGCGAGTTCTGTCACTCTTGAATGCTGTCTGGGGGCCGGGTTTTGTACCTTCAGATGTCAGGGGCAAGAGGTCAGAAAATCTGATGATCAACTATGGAGCAAATGCTCTGATGTTTCCAAGGTTAGGGTGTGAAACACTGTACCCCATGAACACCTTATGGTGTGATGGGTATCATTCATGTTTACCCTTATAGTGTAACTGTGTATTGTTTGATGCAAAGTGTATCATTTAAGGTGTTTTTGGAATGCTCATAACACACTGAACATTATTGTTATGATAGTATGCTTAGTTATGAAACTCTACTATGTAATATTCCCAAATGTGTGTCTTGTATGGATTCAATAGATCGAGGCAAACACACAGCTGTGTGAGGGTTCACACCTTGCAGAGGCATGCCTACAGGAACAATGGGCTGGCCTGAGTACCTGATAAGGTGATGCTCATTTGACTCAAGTGGAGGAAATCATGTCCATCGCTGGACATGGCCAATCACCTAACCCCAGGAGGGGACAAGGAAACATGTAAAGGCAGAGGCGTCTTTTTTCTCTGGAACTCTCCCTTGGAATCCATCTACAGAGTAACATCAAGGACTCTGAACACATCGGGGGGGGGAGACTGGCTGAAAAGGAGTCAATCAGCCTATGTGAGGATTATCTGGGACTATAAACCTACTAAAGTGTTGAGTTTAGTTTAGAATGTGATTATCTTTTAATTAATTATGATCAAACCTTGATTCATATTTTTCTGACTTATAATCACTTAAAATCTTGCTGTAATCAATAAACTTATTTGTTTGTTTTATCTAAAGCAGTGCATGTGGATTGTGTGTAGAGACTTCACTTAGAGTGACAGAGATGGTGAATATCAATTTCTTTCATACATTGATGGACTAATGTAATGAGCTTTCAGGGTGCAGGGTACAGCATTGAACACTATAAAATGGCAGTTCCCAGGGTTGCATCTGGAACCGGGGGGTGTTTGCTGCGGGTCAATCCCATGAATGGATGGCCAGAAGTGCTCCTTCAGTAGGGCAGGGGCTGATTACTCTCAGAAGGCTGGACGTGGGCCGATCCAGGAATGGATAGTTCACACAGCAAGGCAGAATAAATCGGGGCTCAGGAGTGAGGGATTGTGGTGACACACCTATACACCATTCCAGATTGCAGGGGGGAATGTTACATAGGGCCATTGAAACCTAATCATTACCTTTCGTCCTACTTGTGGTTGATTGGTTCTAGCTATTAGCCATCAGTGTTCAGTTGAGGCCTAAAGGCATTGGCATGAGCTGGCACCTGGTCTGCCAGCATCACAGTGACATCTGAGGCTGCACCAATCTGGCTCACCTGTATGTTAGTATTGTTAAAGCAGGTATTAGAGTTATAAGAATGTGTTTAATGTTTAGACTCTATGAAATGCTTTTAAGTTGCTTCATGCATCAATCGCACTTATAATATCTGTATCCCATGTTATAGGGTAATGTTGAAGTGTTTGCATTGTAGTCTTCTGCAACTGTGTAAATTGCCAGACAGGAGAAAGACATTCACTAGTGTGAAATGCTGGCTTCCAGCAGAAGGTTTTACCTCCTGCCCAACAGAGAAGGGCCATCAGTGCTAGACAAACTATTGTGGAACCTTAAAGGGGACAAAAGACTTTGCTGATTTGCTCTTCACTCCCACTTGGAGATGAATCTTGCAAGTGAATTCCTTCCATCAGCTACACAAGGTGGGAAGGGGATAAAAACACCTAACAAGACAAAACCATATCTCTATGCTCCTTGGACTCTTGAGGGCAAAGTTTTTTGGCATAAGCAGTGTTTAGTTTGGGTTAGCTCTGAGGGACGTATAGAGCTTGCTTATTATAGCAGCCTCTATTAGGTTTTGAAACTTGTGTGTGTATTTTTTTGTTAATCTGCTTTAACCTTGTAATTTAACTCTCTCTTATTTCCTTTTCCTAATTAAATCTGTAAATAGATTATTATAGAATTTGTTACAAGCCTTGTCTTTAGAGTGAGATCTAAGGTGCAATTGACCTGGGGTAAGTGACTGGCTGTTTGGGGCTAGGAGTAACTTGAATACTTTTGTGATTTTTGTGTAAGGGATCATCTATCACAAAGGCAAACTTGTTTAGGTGACAAGATAGATTGAAGCACCAATCTGTGAATCCATGGTTACGCTGTCATAGTGCCTGAGGAGTTTACACTTGATAGGTGAAATCTAAGTATAGAACTCACAGCCGACATGGGGTTTGTGCCCTGCCTCTTAACAAACTGCCCTGGGGCTGGTACTCATGCTTTTGAGCCACTTTTGAGGACAGCTTGACGGTCACATCTTCAGAAAGATGTGATACCAGAAAAGAGGAATAAGTGGTCTTTCGTTTTATAAATTCTCTACATAGCTTTTTATCAGAGTTCAAATCCAGGAGTTTTCTCTTCAGTCTTTGAGCCTTGAACTGTTTGATTGCTGCTGGAATAGATGGTCTGAGATTACTAGAAAATATACCCTGACCACTGTATTTTATATTAATAATAAATAATTAATGATGGTAATTGTGAGGCATCCTGACTTACAATTTGACTGCCTTCACTTTTCTCTATGATCAGTAAGAATGGAAGTTAATTTAAATTGTATGTATTATTCAAAGCATGTCTTCTAAACATCTGACGGTATCATTAATATACATGTACGGGGCAATTTCAGAGATGCATGTTTGATATGGAAAGATTCAGAATGTGTAGCAAGTAACAGTACTTTCTTTTGTGAAGTTGTAATTAAGTTATTAAAAATTCATCCTTCAAAATATGAAAATATATATTTTCTATGTATTGATACATTTTAAATATGCTGCATATTTAAAAAAAATTGCATAAAGATACCATGATCTCCTTATGGATACTGTCAGGCATGGTCCTATTTAATATGGTGAACAAGAGAGCTTGATGTCAAGAACTCATCAAACTTATTTAGAGCTGAATACCCTCATCTAGGATTACCTGGTGTTCAGACTTGTCTGATTCTATTGGAATTGTGTCATGACTCTCAGTGGCTGAGCTCAAGCAATTAATAAAGCGGCCACAGGATTCTAATCTGTGGCTGGAGCTATAGCCTTGGAACATCTTGTCTTTATACCTGCCTCACTGGTGAGCTGAAATGTTGCCTAGCAGTGACTGGTCTGGACACAACAGCCCCAATCAATCAATGGGGAGAAAATAGTTAAAGGTGTTGCTGACTAGTATGCAGTGATGGTGCTTCTTCAGGCAATGCAAGAGGCCTTAATATTTTCAGGATACAGGAAAGATAAGATGAGGGTAAATCATTGAAACAGAGGTAAATTATAACTTTCTTTAGTTTAGGCTTGTAGGTTTGCACTTGTGCAGCTACATAGGTGGCTGACTATTGATTGCTGGAAATGGGGCAAATTCCCACTACAGAAACTGCTTCTGTAGTTTCATTTCCCAGTGGTGTATGTGAATATTTTTGTTTGATTTGGGTTTCAGGTTCCCCAAGTTTTGCTTTGAAATCTGGGCATGAAGTCAATTCAAGATCTCCAACGCGAAACCCATTTGAATCTGCCAAGTTGAAAACGAAGATATTCTGATATTTTTTCCTCGAGCAATGAAAGGTTTAAGGTCTGATAACTCCCCAGGAATTGAAACAGGAGCTTTATACTCTTAGAAAACCTCAAAGACCACCTTTTCCTTGATCTGAGAGTAGAAGGTTTTTGAACCAGGTCATCCAAGGTATTTAGGCACTTAACTCCCATTGAAATGAATGGGATGTAGGGGCTAGATTCACAAAGAAACTTAGGACCAGGGTAAACATTATTTTAAATGTGCATGTTAAAACTGAAATTTATTAATAAAATAATAAATTTACATTCACAATTCACTGTTTCAGTGAATATTACTGTTAGGAAATTCATTTGCTAGAATATTTTCATTGAGCACATACAAAAAAGGGTTTGATCACAGTTGAAATACATTAGTTTAAAATTTCAAATGCAGTTTAATTGAAAAAAATGTAGTATTTTCCCAGCTAAATTTCCTATAGATTCATTTCTATCAGTACTATGTCTAACACCACAGTCCTTCAAACAGTTTTAATGGACTGTCATTAAAAAAAAAAAAAATCACCAGTCACAACCTCTTTTCTTTCATTCTCCCAAATATGGAATTTCCCTCTCAAAACTGTGCCTTGGCCCAAAGCTTAGGACTGAACTTAATACCCAATAATTTATGAAGCAGCAGGGCTAGAATAGTTGCTTTACAAATCAGTATTCCTAGATTTTAAATAATCTCTTTTAGTTTTAATAGGTTTTGGCATCTTAGATTGTAAGGGTGGGATTTTTAACAGCACTCACTCTTTCTCTAATTCTGCTTCTGTTGAAGTCACTTATTACTATAAAATAGTATTTCAGAGTTTTTTTAGAGGTTTCTAATATTTATTATTTTCCAATCCCTGGGAGATTGAAAACATAGCTTTAAGGGAGCTTGGCTTTAAAGGTGGAGAGACATATAACTAATTTATAGGTAACATCACATATCGGCAATATCCAAATCATTATAATGCATTGCTTCAGTAGTTTTCCTATATTATATGTGGCACATACATAATGCATGATAGGTGATATTCTATAAAAAGTGTTACTGGCATTAATTGGAGATGGTCTGTGCAATGCTGTCATGGTTTTGCCCCTTGTGAGTAATGCAGCCATGCCAAACTCTTATTGATAAAACCTTCATGCCACACAGACACACATTCTTTTTATATGTGTAGATACACGTTTCATTAGAAGCGGCCTTATTAATCCTCAAGGGCCAGATTCTGACTGACATACTCCCATGAATAGTACTCTGTATGGTTCTGCTGAAGTCATTGGGACTCTTTGTATAGTAAGGTGCTATGCAACATTGAGTAAGAGTGTCAGAATCTGGCTCCGAGTGAGGATTACATTTAGGACCTGAATCCATGTTTCTTACACACCCACACCCAAAACTCTTGCTGACTTCAAAGGGTGTTGGCTGTTCAAGGACTGCAAGACTGGAGCTTTCTTGGGTAACATTCTACATGAAGTGTCAGTAGGAGCACAGTATTAAGGATATTTCAGTCAAATCTCCAGTTAAATATCCTGGAAACTGTTCCATGACCCAATATGCAAATCAGCTGTGTGAAGAGAGGACTGCTGGGGCTTCCTATACATAGATTTAGACTGTTTTAACAAAGTTTATTTATTAAATATTATCAACATTGGTTTTCCATCATTTGGGAAATTCTATAGGGTATTTTTTACCTTTAGGGAAACAGTTAATAAGTAGGTTGGGCACCATAAATGTAAAGAGGCCACTCAAGGGAAGAGAAAGGTTAAGTTCAATTATAATAATTAAAAAAGGGCTAGAAGCTGGTGTCTTTTGTGAAAATAGAATCTCTTTCAAGTAATTCTTATAAATTAAACTCTTTAATATGTTTAAGTTGTTGTTCTTTGAATATTTTAAAGGTTAACAAAGAAAGTACAGTGTGCTGCATGATTCAAGGGAGTTAATTGAAAGAGTATTATAGAAATTTCACTTTATCCACACAAAGTAACAGGAATAATGTGTTCAATGTATGTATGATGTAAGTATGAAAGATAGTAGGTCATAAGAGTTTCATAGAGTCTAAGGCCAAAAGAGAACACTAGATCATCTAGTCTGACCTTCTGTTTATCTCCGCTCATTAATTTTCATCTAGATACACCTATATTAAACTCAAAGACTAGTTAGACCAAAGCTTTTCAGTCCTACTAAGCTATGTGTCACAAGCAGATAATGAGACCAAGGAGACATCAATGCCCCAGGCCCCTCCAATGGCAGTGTATTGATTAAATGAGATAAACCCAGATGATCCCAGCAGGTGAACTATACCCCATGCTGCAGAGGAAGAGAATTTTCCTCTGCTCCCAGGATCCCAACCAATCTGATGTGGGATAAAATTCCTTTCCAGTCCTAAATCTCATAGTCAGTATGACCCTGAGCCTGTGAGCAAGGCATACCAGCCCAGCTTCTAGAAACAGATTATTTGTATTATCACAGAGCATTTGTCTACACCATCTCATATTTCACCTCCAGCTGTGGTCAATCTCTGATGCATCAGAGGAAGGCAAGGGGAAAAAAAACCCAATACATCTAGCCAATTTTTCATCAGGAAAAAATTCCTTGCAGGTGACCAGATGAAGTCCTGAAACATGAGATTTGATTATAGTAATCTTGATGCAGAGCTGAAAGTGTTTATGAGCATGTTGAGAGCAGTATAGGCAATCCCATTCTCCCCATGGCCCATTGAAGGAAGGGAGTAAACAGGAGTATGCATAGATTCACAGCACCACAGATCCGAAAGCCAGAATGGGCCACAATACCTCATGTAAGGTATTAAGCATCGTTGTGCACTGAATGCAATAAACAGTGAATAAAAAGTATTGATTCAAATTGTGCCCTGATTTGTACCTTGTGAAACTTCCTTTAATGTGTGCAATAATAAATTAGAGTAGAATTTGACCTTCAGCATAATCACACATGGAAAAGGGATATTCAGGAATCATTCAAGAATAGGTTTTCCAAGGTGGAATCTGGTATACAGAATGATATGCTGAGTCATTCATTAGTTCACCTAGACAGCAGAGGTCCGTTGCGACAATCCCTGGCCTCTACCAATGGTTTTGTTCCATTCACATCTGATGGTGGCAGGTAAGCTGTTGCCAATTTGTTGCAACCAGGTTAGCTGCGGGCGACCAGGTAGTCTCTTCCAGTTTGGGGGTGGCCGATGACCAGAGCATATATTCAAGGTGCACTTAATCGCTCTATGGGCAGGGACGGAGTGGTCCCTGCGAACCACATGTCCGAATAGCGAGGACCAAAGATGACAGATGTCTTTGATGCTGGAGAATTGAACTCTGGAGGCAACTTCTCTGTTTCTGACCAAATCAAACCAGTTTATGCTTAATAGTTGCCTTTGGCAGTGCATGTGGAATGCCTCCAGATGCCAGATATCATCTTTCAGTAGAGTCCAGGTTTCACAGGCATACAGAAGAATGGACAGGCTGCAGGATTGGTAAAGCCAGACTTTGGTGCCATCAGACAGCTTTTGCTGGCGCCAAGCCTTCTGGAAGGACTGCTTTGCAGAGGCCACAAGTTCTATCCTCCACATTATGTTGGGCTGGCACTGTCCACTGCTTACAGCCCAAGTAATGAATTCTTCGGTGACAGCAACTGTATTTCCATTTACTATTATGCTGGACGTACCATCACTAGTACCCAGATTTTGGATCTTGGTCTTTTCCCAGGATATTTGTAGGGCAAGTGCCACAGACTTGTGTTGGAAGCTAGCAAGCGATGACTGAAGGGCATGCAAATATGTGTATGTTTGCTGGTAAAAATGAGCAGGGGTTTCTAGGCAGAAGTTTTTATTTTCCTAGCATTTTTTACTACAGTCATGCTCCCATGGAATTCGATGGCAGAACTCCTATTGACTTGAATGGGATCAAGACCTATAAGCTACTGGTAATGTCAAATTAGACTCCTGTTTATCCAGGGTAAAAAGTGTTCCGTCAACCACGTACCTCCCAATCTACACAGGCAGGTGGCACACAGCATGGTAAATCACACCTTTCGCAGTCAATGGGACTTATCATTGGAATCATTATGCAAGGGGTGAGGACAGTGTGAAGAGCGTCTCCTGTACCATGCCCCTACATGGCAGCTGGGAACTCCTGTAGTCCTGGTGCTCCTCAGCTCACAAGGGGCTGGCTGTAAAGCAACCCAAAGGAGGTAGGGATGCAGCAAGCCGTAGTTGAGGTCATGGTCCGTCCCCCCATGCACCAGCCAGCAGCACTAGCTTGACGCACAGAGCTTTTGTGTCAGTTATTGGCGTGTTCCCCCCTGCATGCTGGAGAGTTCCAGGAGACATTGTGGGTTAATGCAGCCACTTTACATTAACAGAAAATCAGGCCCTCTGTTTCCTTCAGGCAGAATGCCTCTTGGCATTTTCTCGGAGCCTGAGTAGCTCAGTACCAACTTCCGTACAGAGCGTAAGGAGTGAGCCTGCACCGAGGGGCAACAGTGGTCAAAATAATAGACTCGTGGTGCCCAGTTACATGCCAAGAGTGCTGCCAGTTCTTCACGGCTCACAGGTTTTGGTGTCTTCCTTAAAGCACGAGCTCTTGGAGGCATGTTATTATGCACGACTCTCAGCTATTAATTAAAAAAAAAAGTTTCTAGCCATTATGGTTGCAGAAATAAGCTCGAAAAAGTGACCTTGAAGGGCTCAGAAACTAGAAGGCATATAAGACAAATATTTACATATATTTAAATCTCATTATTTTAAAGCCAAAATCATGGTTTTTGGAGGGTCTTGACTCATGATTTTTGAGTGTTTGAGACTGTCAATACTGTACCAAATTCAATGCCAATAGATGCATGTATTGGACATCCCGCAAATTGAGGAAAAAGTTTTGGGTTTGTACATTCCCCCCTTGCCTACTAATGTGCCTCCTGTTGGCACCCTCCTTTTCAGTGTGTAAACAACTTCTGACAGATCCATTTTCCTCCATGTTCAAACAGAGAATAGCCTTTGTAACTAAGAAGAAAATTAGGAGCAGGTGAATACTTATTTTTAATGATGCTGAGAACAAATTAGTATTTAATTTAAGATCTCAACATTTGTTTTCTGATAATCCCTATATATCCTCACAGATATTAAAGATAGCTTGTGAAATTTAGAACTCTGAAATGCTCGCTGCTCTGAAATAATTCAAAACCTAACCCTCTGTCTGCATTCTTTGTTATTACCAGTATAGAAATGTCTTTTCACATGACATATGCACCTTAACTATTGAGTCACACTCAGTACCTCAGTAATATATGATGACTGTTAAGATTTATATAGCTAGGTATGACAAACCTTTCATATTCATCTGTATTAAGGTCAGAAGAAACCATTATGACCATCTACTCTGACCTCCTGTATAACACAGGGCATAGAACCTTCCCCAGTAATTTCTGCATCAAGACCATAAATTCTGTTTGAGCTATAGCATCTCTTTTAGAAAGACATCCAGTATATTAACTAGCATGGAGTTATATATTGAATTTGGGGCTTTCTATCCAACAATTATTTATTTTTTGCAGACAGGATTGTGTCCTGCCCTTATGACATCATGCAGCAGTGTCACAACACTGGTCATAGCACAGAGAGAAGAGCAACTACAATGGGCCTGCTATTCTTACTCATGCAGGTGAGCAGATAGTGTTTGAGGCAAGAAAGAGATACAGCTCTACTCCCAAAGAATGACTGGCCAGTAAACTGAGTCAGCACAGAGGGTGGAACTAATTTGCTACTGGTTTAGAGGAATAACAGATAACTTTTTCCTGGAACAAGAGGGAACCAGGTTGTTGGGGGAGGAAGGGGAAAGGGAAGGAACTGGGACTGAGACCCTCACTCAGGACAGATTGCAAAATTACAGTTTAGGCAGTTAATCTGATTGATTTCAGAGGCACTGTTCATGGTGTAAATCTCTTCAGTATGAATAAGGCTGTACAAACCTGGCTCTTAGTCAGGTCTCATGTGCACTGTTCCATTTTGTGTTATACTGAGTTTCATTTTTACTGCTGCCTTTCCCAATGCCCATCTCTTTCTGTTCTACCCTTTTATTTATAACTAGTTGTCATTTTTTATAATTTATGTAGTAGAGAGTAAGAGCCTGAAGCATGGGGCCTAGCGTGATGGGCCGGGTGTGGGGCCTGGGCTGGGGTAGTGGTCGGATCTCTTGTGGAGCAAGGTTGGCAGGGGTTGTGCTGTGGGGGCTGATGGGCTTGCAGGGGCTGGCAAGAGCAGAGCAGGTGTGGCAAGCACACATTCCAGAGTTGGTGTGGCTGGGCACGGGCATGTTCCGGAGGGGTACCAGGACATCCTGGTACCCTGGAGATGGCGGGGGCTCACTGGATGACACTGATGTCACTGGCCTCCTTGGATGACACTGATGGATGCAGGTGACTTGTTAGTATGATGAGTACAGATGTTTTGATCGAACCATACAGTAAAAGGTAATGGGTGGTATCTTACTACGTCAAAGGGTGGTACCTGGCCACATCAGGCGGTGGCAACTACACACACGTCAAAGGGGTAATACGTAACTTGCTTATTTCAATGTATAAAAGAGTGTCTCAAAGGAAACATCTTTGTCTGGCCTAGGGGGAAATGGAAAGTCCCGCTGTTTACTGAGCCAGTACCATTTTCAAGGGCACACACTATTAAGTGTACTGGTAGCAAGTATAAGTCACTTTCTGCTGTGCTCATTTGGCAATAAACCTGGTCGGGTGCCTTTGTTGCTCAGCAGTTCTGTGGTCAGGTCGAGTTATTTGATCGTAGAGTGGTGTCTTCATGATCTGCGCAGAGCTGGGATAACGTATACACAGAGAGCACATACAGCCAACAACTGACAACAGTTTACTTTTTAACTGTAACACCTAAATGCAAAAGACACTTTAAAAACAAAAATGCATCCCTTAGTAGTTTGGCTTCCAGGAAATAGAGTGAAAATCATTACAAACAAGATGCTTTTTAATAATTCATAATTCCTTATGGTCCTTACTCATGTTGAGTAGTATCTTATTTGGTTAGCAATCCAGACTGACTTTACTGAGAGTATTCCTGGTGTACAGTTCTACCCAGCATGTCATGGAGTCACAGTCTGACCTTATGATGGGAAATCCATAGCTTGGTTCTGGAGTAAGATTTATGCCTCCAACTATGCTGTGAATTCTCTGCTTAGCTAGATGGCCATTCCCTGCTTTCCATAACCCTTCCCACCACTGTTATCACTCCAAAGTAATACCCACTTTTCTTCTGCCATTTGGGAATGTACTAGGTTTATGTTCTGAAACATTACGTATTGAAAATATTCATTATACTTGTGATCTCAGATAGACATACGTTATTTGGTACAACTTTAAAAATGATTTCTTAATGTAATACGTTGCCATGGTGGGCCAAATTACAGATCACTTTTCATTGACTAGTACCTAACTGGGGTACTCCTATTGAAATCAATTAGATGTTTTGAGGAGTAAGGTACAATTCAAGGTGAGTAAGGGTATCAGCATCTGCCTCAGAGAAGAGAAATAAAATTAAGTTTACAAAATACAACCCCCACCAAGTTTTGTTTGGGAAAAATATTTAGATTTCTGTTCGTATTGCTGATGTTGCTCTTTTCACCAATTTTCTGTGGGCTCCATTAGGAGAGTGTTGGGATGTCCAAAATGAACATTTTCAGAACATTTCTTGCACCAGTGTCTTTTTATTGTTATTATTATTATTCTAGTCAGGACAGAGTAAAACCCATTTGAAAAATCCAATGGAGGGGTAGAAATGCTGACACTTTAAATGTGCATTTCAGAAAATCTGATGTCCATGCTACTTTTCATTCCCATAGCTCCTGAATACATTGAGCATGTTTCCTTTAAGGGCAGCTTGTGACATTGAAAGCCATGTTCTTGATGTCTAGCTGCACGGTATCTGTGTTTTTGTGTGGGTTTTTAATCATTAACACTATACCTGACCGAGCATTCATCGCTTCCCTGTTGTTTCTTGTAGTTGCTTTTTTTTTCTGTTACCATTGGTAAAAATGTTTTAAATGCTCTCTGCTGTGATCATATTTGCTCTTTGAATAAACACAGAGTATTTAGTGAAAAATAATTAAGGGACCATATTTTAGATTTCTTGTCAAACAACATTTTAGACTAGATTTTTATCCTGAAGAGAGTTTACTGCTGATTGGATTATTATATTCCATTGTTAACCAGGCAGGAGAAAATACCATCTAAGAAATAAAGGACTAAATTAATTTAAGTGCCACAAAATACAATAGATTTTATTTCTAAATGGAATGTATATCATTTACCCTGTGCATGATCTGTATTTGGATCTGGTACCATTGCCTATGGCTGAGTTTCTGGGACACTATCAATGCTAAAGCAATGTGGGCCTCCTTCTTGGTTATCTTTCTGAGTCTTTATCAACCCTTTTCTTTTTCTCCTTTTTTTTAGGAACATCAGCAGGCATGAATCTTTCCTCTCTCTCTGATGGCTGATCTGTCACTTTTCAGAATATGTGATTCTCTGGACCTACCAGGGTTTGATGCAAATGATAGTCTCCCATTGGGAAGCTTAGATCTCCTCTTTCTAGTGGTATAAAACTGCCATTTCTTCCCCTCCTGGATCAGGTAATATCATCCTTATACTTGTCACAGTGGATATTTTCTCTTTTTATCCTTGTGCTAATTTAGTGGAATGTTCTGCATTTAGAATGAAAAAGAGAAATATTTCTCTAGAAGCTTGGGGTTACAAAAAGGGCTAGTGACTATTCAAAGCTGCTCAGAATTTTAAAATGTTTGATATAATCTGACTGGACTTGGATAAGTGGGCAGAGTACACGTGAGGTGCATGCTAAATGCAACTTATATGGCTTTGCAATTTATCATATAGATATCATCATTATATAGTATATATCCTGAATGCAAGGCAAGATATGAATCTCTTGGATCTGCCACAATGCAACCAAGTATATTGCACCAAATAAACACTTGCTAGTGTAAAATGGGACGCATAAAGTGTCTTTAATAAGGCCTTTATTCCAGAATACATGCATGCATCATTTAGATATTTAATACAGATGGGCAGGCTGTGTAAGAGCTTGCAAAATGCTTGTAAGAAAATCTAAATAATTTCTAAATCAGTGAAATGTTGCCCAATTTCAGTTTTATTTTGGCTGGAAAACGTTTTTCTTACAGCTCTAAAACTAATCTTTAAGCAGTAGGGCTGTCACATGTAAAAGATTATACAGAAGGTAGTATTAAGCAAGATACTGTATAGTAGTGAAATATTAGAGAAGATGAATATTCAACAAGAGTAAAGGGGAGAATATTTCTTGGGTGTACTCGGTGCCTGTCTTTTTTGGCTTCTTGATGTTGAACATAGGGGACACAGCTATTTACCCCCAGCAATTTACCCCCAGCTGAGTATTTACCCGTTCATTTCCTGTCATCCTCAACTGTCATGGACACTCAGCTGGGGTAAATTGAGAAAGCTCCACTGAAGTCAATGGACCAATTTATACCAGCTGAAAATATGTAGTATGCCTAAACTAATTCAATTGTCCGCAAAGTCTTCACAATATGGATATGAATAATTTTCAAAGCCAATGCTAGCCAGAAGTTCTTTTGCTACTTTAAGTTGGTTTCCCTTTCAGACAGTATTGAATTCAAGAACTAATCAACTCACCAATCAATCAGTTCTTTCTTTTGCAATGAGACATCAATGGCTGACATGTGAAGTGTCTAGGGGCAGAGAGTGGGGGTAATCAAGAGGGGCTGGGGGGCTCTCCACAAACTGAGCCATGTTTCTTTCCCTCCATTAAAAGAATGCACTATAGGAGTGGCAGACACAGAGTAACAGACACAGAGTAACCGATTTAATACACTGCCTTCCCCAAGTTGTATTTGTGAAAATGGTTCGCATTTTTGATGCTTGTTGCTCACATTAGAATAGTTCTGGTGCAGATGGTAGAGAAACAAATTCTGGTGAAGTTGCTGCAGTAGACAGTGTGGAATGGTCTTGGGTTTGTATTGTTTTTCTAGCACTTGCATTCATTTTCATGGGAATCTAGTACATCTCTTATCCCTTTTCATACTAACAAAACATAACATCAGGAGAGCACACAAATCCTGAACCATTTATATTTGTCTTAAAATTCCCCTCCATACTTTTCCCTCCCAGGAGATACCTAAGACAATCTCAAAACACAGAGCTAAACCTGCCTGTTACATTATGATATGTCCCAGCACGTCATTTTCCACTCCTTCACTTTAAAGAAAATTTTGGAGGTTAATGAACTTAAACGTAATACTTTAAAATAATCACTAGAGATAACAGGAAAAAATATCCAGCAAATCCCAAGGCTAGAAGGGAATGTTTGATCCTAGCTCATTTAAATTCAGTACTGTAAGTCCATCACTTTCAAATATTGATCCATGATAAGACATTTTATTTATTTTTCTTTAGAAAAATTCAGTATCATTAGAGGATATTCAGCATTACAGGAGGAAAAGCTCTTTAATTTGACTGCATAGGCCAATTTACTCAGTTTTTCCTAAAAAGAAAAGGAAATACTGTAAAATTTGTTTCTAAAATGTTTATTCAACCTATGGCATTTAATCTATACCTTAGTCCTTTGACTGACAGAGATCAAGCAATATTATTTACATGGACCAGTCATATCTCTACATTTTTGTCTTTTTATCTAGATAAAATGTAACAATGGATCTCTTACTCCTCTGTACCTGCTAATCATACTGTGGGTAGCTGTGCAGAAAGGAGAGCAGCATCCCTAATGCATGTGGGTGAGAAGAAGCAGGGAATAGGTGCATCCTTGACTTCTCCCGTTATCCCCAATGTGCTGGCCAGTGCACATATACTGCCCCAGGTATAGGGCAGGTACATGTGTACCAGAGCAGTAGGAATGCAGGAGACAGATTGACTCTATGAGATACAATCTGTGTCTCTGTGCACTGCCCATACAGAGGACTTGTGGCAAAGCCACAATTTAGCCCTACATTTTGCTTCACTGACAACAGTGTAATATATAGGACATGACTGTGCATCATTACTCAGGCAAAACTCCCGTACACTTCAAAAAGGATATTTGCCTGGTTAGTGGCTGCACAATTAGAAGAATTAAAATTGAATGGTTCCATTAGTAGGTAAGCAGAGAGTAGTGCTTCAGCTTCTCTCACTCTTCTCAGTGTCTATGTTTCACCCAAAACTCAGTAGTTTCAATTAGCAGCATTTCACACAAATCTTGTTTCCGGTTTTGGTTCACGTTGGGCTCAGTTCTTGTGAGTTTGGGGAGTCAAACAAATCCCAGAACTGGAAGCAAACTCATCTGAAATTGATGAGTATTGCCGAGTATTGGGTGGAACATATAATCCGTGAAAATTACATTATCCGATATATATAATCCTCTGGGTTGTTCTCACTGTCCATTCTTGCAGATGGTCAGCAACATGGTCTTCTCTGTGGAGTGACCTTGCCTTTGCAACCTATTTCCACCAAAGGTCCACCAAAACCCTGAGCTCAGCAAGTTTCAGGGAACAGAGTAAGACACGCATCATTGGTTTGGTCATCTCTTTTAACGTCTTTTAGTTTAGTTCAATAAAAAGGATTGGGGTGTCTTGTTGGGATCCAAGGATTCAGTTGTTGGGCCTTTTATAACTTAAAAGGTTTGCACAGTGCTTTTGTTTATTGATGCTTTACAATGGGCATTGATATATACATTTCTAAATAAAAGAGGTGGGCCTTACTCAAAATCCTGGATCTGAACACTTTCCCACTGAATTTTAGGAAAGTTTGACCCCAGATCTGAACGTTGTGGTTCAGGCCCACCTCTACAAGTGTGGCGCATTCACACAAGACATATACACCCTCTGGGTTAAAGTGTGCCTTATGCCACCAACTCACTGTGTGATCATGTTAACTTCTCTGTGCTCCATCTGTGTGATTGCAGGATAATAACAGTTATCTTCCCTACACAGGTATTGTGAGTAGAGCTGCGAAAACAATGAACAAAGTTGGTGGCAAATATTTCATTCAAAATATGTCCAAAAGACCAGTAATCAAATATGTTCAGAAATTACTTGCCCAGTTGCATAAATTGTGGGGGAAATAATAAGAATTTAAAACATTGATTTAGTTATCATAAAAAAGGTGAAATTAGTCAAATAAATTATTCAATGATATTATCTGATCAATGAGGCTTAATTAATTAATGTATGCAAACTTCTTTAAGCTTCAGGAGAAGGGGGCTATGTAAATCCACAGTGGGTTGCCATTAAATGTCAACAATTACCAATATGTACCACACAGTCACCCACTGTTAATTCCTATCATAATATCTGGGATATTTTAGATATCACACTGTGGTAGTGTTTGAGTAATAATGATTTCTTATGGTGATGACTGAATTAATATTATTTACGTTAGACTGGGTCTGGATTTTGCCTGATTGTGAAAGAGGGGAGGGGAGGGGAAGGAATCTTTCCTCCTCCCCTACATTTGCTCTCCCTGCTCAGGGATTAGGAAAAGTTGCAGTGGACTATGCTTCTCCCCCAACACACACCCTTACCTCATCTTTATACTGGCCATGTGTAACCCCCAAATTTGACATTCCTGCAGGTAACCCCAGAATTTAACAATACTGCAGTCAGCTATCTTGTGTGTCCAGCCATTGCTAGCTGAAAACCAAACACCACATAGCTAGGAATAATCTTAGGCCCTGAGAGGCAAGTCCATCCAGCTGCATATTTGCAGTTCTGCTTATCAGAATGGGAGGATGGAATGGAGAGTTAATGTACCATGAAAATAGAAGGAATTTTTGGACAGCCATCCTTGGTTTGAAGTGCCTCTGACATATAAGTTTTATTGTTGTTATGACTAGAAATGTTTTGATGATGAGAGATAATGAGTAGTTTGCTGAAACTGGAAGAATTGGTGACCCATCAGGGGTTACTGTGGTGACATACTAGGAGGCACTATGAATTATATGCTTTATTTAAATTAGTTATAAAAGATTAGGCAAAAGTATTTTTTTTTGGAGCAGTCCAAGGAAGCTTTTCTTTGGGCAAGGATCTGACACCTAAATTCCCCAGCAGCTGGACGGAAGGCTGGTTGCTGATTCCTTGAAACCATCTCAGACTTTGGTAAATATAAATGTTTGTGATGCTCTCAACCTACTGCTACAGCATGTGTGTGTGTGTGTGTGTGGTGTGTTTGAGACCTAAAAAAAGTAGTTTTGGGTAAAAACACTGGCAAGTTCACAGAAACTGGGAAGAACAGAGCTGGTATTGCAAACACACGCATTCCTAAAGGAGTACTAGGCACAGAACAATCACACAAGCACATTCCAGAAAGGTGGTACCAGAACACCCCAAATGCCTGGTATAGTACAAACACACTCCCCAAAGATAACAAGTACACATTGACCCCTCTTTATGATAAGGTCAGAATGACAGTATGATGAACAAAGATGTTTTGATCGAACCAACATATACAAGGTAGAGGGTGATAACAAGCTCTGTCAGAGGGACAATATGAAGCTTGTTTATATCAGTGTATAAAAGAGGGTCTCAAAGAAAGTGTCTTTGGCTGGTCTTGGGCGGGGGATGGAAAATCCTGTCATCCATTGAGCTGGTCCACTGTAATGAGCATACATGAGTTAGTGATCCTGTAGAGCCTGCAGGATATTAGGACTGTGCTTTGTCTACAATAAAACTTGTCTGAGTGCCTTCGCTACTGAATCTGGGTGCATGTGGGTTTATTGGGCAGTTCAATCGGAGTCTGCTATACTGGCTACCTGGCCAAAGGCATTGCTGCACAAAGAAAGAACAAACATGCAGCCAATACCTTACGACAAGCAATTTTCAATATAATGAGGAGCAAGGGAAAAGATGAAGGAACGTATAGGACCTCCTCTAAGCATGGAAGGAGAGCTAATAGCTAATGATATCAAGAAGGCTGAGGTGTTTAATGCCTATTTTACTTCAGTCTTCCCTAAAATGATTAATGGTGGTCAGATACTCAACACAATCAATGTTAACAGTAAAGAGGAAGGAAGGCAAGCCAAAATAGGGACAGAACAGGTTAAAGAATATTTAGATAAATTCAATGTATTCAAGTCAGCAGGGACTGATGAAATTCATCCTAGGATACATAAGGAACTAGCTGAAGAAATCTTGGAACCATTAGCTATTATCTACAAGAACTCCTGGAGGACAGGTGAGGGACCAGAATGGCAAACATAGTACCTATTTTTAAAAAGGGGAACAAAGAGACCCAGGGAATTAGGGACCAGTTAGCCTAACTTCAACACCTGGAATGATACTGGAACAAAATTAAAGGATCAATTTGTAAGCACCTAGGGGATAAAAACAACTCATGCCAACCCAATCTAATTTCCTGTTTTGACAGGGTTACTGGCCTAGTGGGTAAGGAGGTGTGGTGGGGCGGCTGCACAACTGATTGGAAGACTCTACTCAAAGAATAGATATCAATGGTTCACTGTCAAACTGGGAGGATGTATCTATTGGAGTCCTATATGGGGTGGTCTTGGACCTGGTATGATCAATATTTTCATTAATGAATGGATAATGGAGTGGAGGATATGCTTATAAAACTTGTGGGTGACCCCAAGCTTGGAGTGGTCAGAAGCACTTTGATGGACAGGATTAGAATTGAAGATGACTTTAAAAAATTAGAAATTTAGTCTGCTTTCAACAAGATGAAATTCAATAAAGACAAGGATAAAATACTACGTTCGGGAAGGAAAATCGAATACACAACTGCAAAAGGGGGAAATAACTGGCTAAGTGGTATTACTGCAGAAACGGGAGGTTAATGGCATTAATGTCTGACTAACTTTTCCTGAATTTCTATCAAACATACCCTTAGTTTTCCCCACTTATTTCTTATTAAAAGTGAAATAATAAAACTTAGAAGTAATAAAACCCATTGACTTCCATAGGATTTGGATCAGGCACAAGGTTTTTTCAAAGAATTACATAAACCCTAATTATAACAAATATTTCTGAGATAGGTGAGCAGGAATTATTATTAACAGTATTTAGTACAAAATCTCCCTCCAAACTTGTCTGAACTGCTAAGAGCTATATTTTCCTGAGACCATGTGAACAGAGCACCTGTTGCTGTCCAAAGGCGTTTTCTTTTATTTGTCTTTGCTTTCTGACATCATCTCTTTTCTTGTCTCTTCAGCATTGAATAGGAAGTCAGTGTAGCACATTCTCCTTGCAAATTTAATCATTATACAAATAGGCTGAGGCTTCTAAATGATACCAATATTGATGATGGTTTTGTGATGTGGCCACCTATGCCTTGGGAATTGGACCGAATTTTCACAGAACACCAATTAGCCATTAGAGGATTAAGCCTTTCTGGCCCCAGTTCAGGAAATAATTTTAGAATATGCTTAAATCCAGATCTATGAAGCCAAAGGGACATTAGTGCATGCTTAAAGTTAAGCATGGGCTTAAGTGTTATGCTGAATAGGGATGGACTCCTGAACTGGGGCCTCTGTAACTATTGACTTTACAGGATACAAAGCAGTGAGCCAGAGGTAAAAGTCTTCATAATCCAGTTACAACCTTCTTGAAACTTCCAGTCCTCATTTTGACTCTGACACTAAGAACCCCTGTATTTACACTCCACAGAATATTATAATATTCTTTGTACAAAATATACCTTGTGAGGTACCATTTGAAAACTAATAATTCACTGATCATGGATAGTTTTGAATCATGTATACATAGGATGCATACACAAAGTTATGAATATATGCTGGAATTATGGTTAAAGTGTGTTTAAACCAGGCATGCCAGGTGGAGTTGGTAAACAGGTCTACCTTAGACAAAGGAATGTGTATATGATTCTCTGTCTATGAATGTCTATTTTTACATATTAAATAAACAAAGCAATTAAGATAACAACTGGGAGAAGAGAGAGCATGGAGCTTCCTTCACTACCAGACTCCATGTCGCCTCCCTCACACTTGAATAAACTTTACTTTGTGGGGTAAATCCATTTCAAAGGTTGACTGGTCTGTAAAGAACCAATCTGAACCTTAAGAGATATGAAATTGAATCAACTGACTGTATACAATAATACTGTATTATAAACATGTAGTGAGTTATTTTATGAAAGCCTAGAAAACACATATGATAAACATATGATTAGTATGTACTAACACTACATAAGGAATTATGAATACTCATTGATATTAGGCTTTCCAGTCTGTGACCAAACAAAAGGAGAAACAGGCTTTCCCCCAAACAGGAGAGAAGGCAGTTATCTACCTATCTCCAATGAAATTAAGCAGGGTGTGACCAGACACAATGGAAGCCCCATTTACATAGAAATCAACAGGAAGTTCACTGTAAGGGAAAAACAGCATGAGGTCATCGTTCCTGTTAAAGCAAAATCACTAAATTATGGAAGATATAAGCAAGACAAAAGCCATCTTTGACATCCATCACTATACAAACACAAGAGAACTGAGCTCTTGCAAGCTGAGAAAGATGAGTCCTTCATCCAAGGGGGGACTGAAGTCTCTGGAAATTGATTATAGGTTATAGACCATCTTGAACAAAGCCTGGATCTTGCTAAATTAAATTTTAGACTTTTAGATGCAATTTTCACTTTTAGTTGCTTGTAACTCTTTCTAACTTTATTCCTTTTACTTGGCATCACTTAACCTGTGTCCTATTGTTAAAAAGTTTGCTTTATTTTTATTATAAACCAACAGAGTGCTGCATTTAAATAGAAGGATGTGTTTATCCCAGTTAAATGAATAAGCTCTGATATGTTTTTGTGTTTTTAGAGGAACAAATGAACCTTGTTATTTCCCTGAACTCTTCAGGAGAGGGCTGGACACTGCCATGCACACAGTTTGGGGAAAATTTGGGATTGGGAGTATGTTGGAGTCATCTTTGGAGGTTGTAACCAAGATTGGTGGAAGTCATAGTGGGGCTGTACAGAGGCTGCTGGGATCAAAGCAGCTGAACCAGGGCTGTCTAGCCCACCGTCGCTTCAGGGTTTGACCTGTATGCTTGTAGGCTGGTTGTTAGTGTCCCAGGCTGCAAGCTACAGCAATAAGCACTGTAAAACACTGAGGATTGCAAGGCAAGTGGTGATGAAACCCCTTATTGGTCTGGATTGCACCCTGAACCCTGTAATAGATTCTTCTCTAATTTCACTTAACAATCCAACAAAATGAGAAAGAAAGACAAGAGCAAGATGCATTTAGCTCTTTCCTGGATTAGAAGGCTAGCCACTGAATATGCTACCTTAATGAAACCTATGAGAAATTTGGAGCGCTCCATTTTATTTTTTAGTGAAGTGAATAATTTAATTTTCTTCTCTTTGATATTTGATAAAAAAGCTAGTTTTCCATATATCCAATTGCCTTTGCCAAGTTGGTTCACTGCTTTGAATAATAGCTTCATTTTAGTTTAGTTTTTAGACTGAATGTTCGATTTGTCTTTGAATTTGAAGTCATGACCTAAGCAAAGTGAGAGGCAAATATTTCTGGGTCTGATTCTCATTTACACTACTGCCCTATTACACCACTTTGGCTATATAAAGAGACTCTAAAGGGGGTGAGAATGGAATTTACTCCTACTTCTAGGCCCCTTCATGCTGCCAGAGCCGTATAGAGGGGTATAGTATTAATGAGAATCAGGCCTTCCTGGGTTTTCTTTAAATTTATTTGTCTGAAGTAAATTGAGTAACAATACTAGAAATGTTTGAATATTAACTAAGGGTGTAACCTGACCTTCTGTAGAATCAGCATGCAAGGGAGATTGTACAAGCCAGATGGATGGTCCCGAGTGGTTTCTAAGCCAGACAGTCTGTATGGAAGGAGGTCGGGAGAAAGACAACTATTTACTGAACCTTTAAATACTAATTGTCGCAATTACTACATGGAGCATTACTGTTTCCTGAATGTGATATAAGAACAAAAAGCACTTGAGACTGAGTGTTTAAACTTTGGGTCATCCATCAGTGCATACAGTACATGTGTGGCACTGTGAGCACAAGAAAATGAGGCAGAGCACTTATTCAGTAGACAGCCAACAGGCTATTGTGCTTGAACTTCAGCTTTATTCCTTGTCCTCCTAAAATTCTGTAAAGTATCAACAAATAAAGGCCCTGATACCTCCTACCAGCATTTGAGTATCCCCATATGGAGAAGTTTTCACCCCCAGAGTCCTGTTTGGGTAATGGAATTTCCTGCAGGTGGGCTTATAGGAGTCCAGGGCCTTTGACATGGGGGAAAGTGTCTCCTTGGTGCCTCTGGGTTCTGGTATCTGCTATTGGGCTCCCTGGCAGAGTGCCTCCATTGGAATTGTGCTTCCAGGGCCTCCCTCCAAGGATTGCCCCCCAGGATCCCTGAAGAGAGAGGATATGTGGAAAACGTCACATAATGTGGGGATTTCTTCTCTTTTCTGATTAAATTTGGAAGGGCTAGAGGGAGGAATGATGTGCAGGCACCCAGCTCTCCCACTTCATCTCCTGGTGACCGAATCTTCACTTCCTCCCTCAGTAGTAATGGGAGATAGGGCTGAGTCACCTTCTGCAAGGAAGGGGGAAGATCCATCTGGGGAATGTCCTCTTCTTGCACAGATCGATGGGAGAAAATCTGGGCCAGATTGTTCTCATGATTTATTATGGCATGTCCCTAATGATCCATCTGGGGGTCAGACACTACAAAAGAAGGGGCTTTCACTTTATCAGGCTTCTGAATTTATTATTAGGATATTGTCATGTAGGTGAAAGTTCGCTTCTCCAGTCCTTATCGTGGCTCTTCCATTAATTGTCTTGCCTTCCAGAATTATAAACCCACATAGGCAGCTGTGGTCTGAATTTGAATAAATCTGTTTCTATTTAATCCAGGTAGCTCTATCCAGGCAGCTCTAGAATTTACATCAGCTCATCCAAATGATTCCTGTCTGACTTTTATTCCAGTTTCTCTCATTTCCTGTCCTCAAGGGCCCTGTGTGGTCTGGGGATTTTTTGCACTGTTTGTCTGACAGCAGACTAGTAATAGGTCCTTGCAATGGTGCAAACACTTGGTAGAGATGTTTTTACCTCTGCCATTGAACTCTAGTCTGAGTGGTGCAGGTTCGAGACAAATGGTGTGAGAAGTCCTAGTGCTGGTGTTCCCATAATGAAAACAATGAATAGGCTTCTCTTTTCAGGGGAATTTGACTGAGCCAAATATCCGGACCCACAACCTGGCCTCTAAACTTGCATCTCAATTTTGGATACATAACAATTGATGCTTGCAATTTTTATCCATGATAGCATTTCTGCCTAGAAAATCAGCAGTCTACTGCCCAGTATGCTTGCTGCATATAGGTTTGGGTTTTTTGTATTCACTATGTTTTGTTTTTACATGGGAGGCATTGAAAATAATCCCAGGAGAGACATTGAAAAGATTATAAATAAGAGGGAAAGTTGATAGTGGTGGATAAAATAATTAACAGTTTTACCCCTCTTCTTCCCCATCCCATTATTCAAGAACAATTCAATGAAATTGAAAAAGAACACATTTAAAATGAACTTTCTTTAAACACAATGACTAATTGACCTATGGAACTCATTACTGCAAGAAACAGCAGCATTAGAAAAGGATTAGCTGTTTCTATCAATAAGAAGGTTTCAGTACTAGGCAGGATAGAAAAAATATGTGGGCTATAAACCCTCTTATTTGACGGAGGAAGACAGCTACTAAATAACGTGGATTAGGAAGAGACTTTCCCTAAAGGCTAATTATTCCAATTATTCCACCTTGTTATGTCACACCTTGCGGCCACTCTCAGAGAAAAGATACCAGAGTATGTGGCCCAGTGGCATGATCTAGTGTTCCTACACAAATACCATTCAGTGCGTCATCAGAAATTTTCACAGAAGAGTATCAAACACTTCGGAACATCAACTAATCCTTGACATCAACGTAAAGGTGAAGCATTTACTTTGAAGATACATTTTAAAAGATCAATTATATTTCTGATCATAATCCCCTCCCTCAAAGGATCTTAATTCCATATCTGATTATTTTTATGCTTCTGAGAGGCCTGCTGCTTTTTCAGCATTAAGCAATGCCTGTGCTTGCTTACTTTTTTCCTTGGTTAACTTCACACCCTGAATACAAACAAGTGTTAATGCTAAGGGCAATTTCTGTGGTTTGTCCTGTCAATTCCTAATTTAGGAAAATGTGTGATGCGGCAGTCTTTTTTCCCTATTTATCCACATTCAATATATTTAACCTTTTACTCCCACAGGGGAATTCGGAGTAGTTTCACACCTTTGTGTCACTTTCTGTTCAGTTTCGAGACTGTCAGAATTACAGTTAATCTACTTTCTGAACCATCGTTTGAGACAATGTCATGTCCTGTGAAATGCTGGATGGCACCAATAAGACACGAAAGCTCTGCCTCCTCGACTCTTCCATTTAATTAGGGATTCCAATTAGTTATTATTCATGTCCCTTCACATTTGTTGAGCTCTGTAGAGAAAAGTCCTCCTTACCCTAAGGATAGTGAGAAGCATTCTGTCAGGATTGGCTGCTTTTATCCTTCTAAATAGGAAACTAGCCTAGATTAGGTGAATTCAGTCTGATGCTGGCATAACCATCTGTTGTTTGTTTGTTTGATTTTCTTTTTGTGCTAAAATAAAAGGATTTAATTACAGGACTGATGCAAAGGCTTTGAATTCTATGGTAGCATTTTATTTAACTGGCTGATCTGAACCCTGAGAAACTCCCATTGAAACCCATTGGGTGTGGTGTTCAGTTTAGTCCAAGGTTCTGAAAATCTGGCCTCCTGAATTCTGCTCCTGACTATACCACTTCATCTTTATTTAACTTTGTATAACTCAGTCTTCCTGTACCTCAGTGTCTCACAAGCTAAATTGGTATAATATCTTCCTACATCTGAGGTGTGTTATTTGATCTTGGGATAAAAGGTGTTATTTTAACACTAGTTTAGAAAAAACTCATAACTTTTTTTTTTATTCATGTTAACAAGAGGAGAAAAAGGAGTTGCTAACCAGAATTATGGCCATATATTGAGAAGAAGTTTTCTGAGAACCTCAACAATCATCCAATATTTTCAGGATGTGCTAGTTCTGATTCTGAATTTTTATACACTCACAGACCCCATCACAGGCATGGGAAAACTTCTTTTTCTCACACACACATACATACACACGCATCCCATAGAAGGCATGTGCAAACTTCTTTTGTCTAATTTCATATCCACTTGCTGAGATTGTTATCAAAGATGCCTAGAAGATGTGGATGCCCAGTTCTCATAGGTGGAGCTGAAAATCCCAGTGCAAAGCTTTGAAAATTCAGCTCTAATTTAAGTGCTTATTGGGTTCCTATTCCATTTAAGAGATTGTGATAAAAGGCTAATGTCTCAGCCATACCCCCTTTGTCATTGACATGACCCCTGAACTGATAGTTGGGAGAGGAGTGATGAAGGAGCTGACATGACATGACACGTCAGAGCCACCCAAAGATTTCTTAAAGTAGGAAGAATGCTCATGACATCAGGTAGCCAATTTTAAACTTGTTTTACGCCTCATTGCAGGGCAGCATTAGGTTAAGTTTAAAGAGATATGATGCTCTTCCTTTGAAATGTCTGAAGATGACTGATGAACAAGGAAGATGCTAGGTTCAGTATTGTGACCATCTCAAACTCATGAAGAGAACCTTGATATAATGTATTCTATATAGGCAGATTTTCTATATAGGTAGATGGGGTATGTGTGCATACACATATACTGTACATACATGTATTATGTACATATATAAAATGTACACACTAAAAACATTAGCGTCAAATAGAAACAGCAGATGAGCTAGAGCAAGCACAGTGTGAAACTATTTCAGCAAGGCAAATTCAAAGCAAATACTGAAACAAATGAGGTGACAGTCAACAGCATGAATGTTAATTAACCTAAACACAATACTGTGGAAACTGTTATATGCAGGTTTAGGGGCAGGAACAATATATTCCTATCACAGTTGTTTCCTTGATTTGGTTGATTTTAAAGCTGGTACGATCATATATAATACGTATGGAGAGTTCACACTAAGGATCCCATTCTGCAGGCATGCCATAGTTTTTCTTTGGTGAAACACTGAGATTAAATTTGTACATGTACAGTTTCTGAAATCCTTCAGATGGATTCAGGGAAAATATCTGGAAGTATGAGGCTTGACTGCATATTCACAGCTAGGTTTTGCACAGCTAAGTTTTACTGAGTTCACTACTCTAGAAATAGCTGCTTTCAGGAATTTTCCCCAACCAAAAGAGACAAAAACACAGCTAATGTCATGGCTGGTGTCTCCAGTGAGAGGTCTTTTCAATTTGAATCCTCTTCTTCTCATGATTTATGATGGTAGCAAAACACACTAATTTCCACATTGTTAAGGACTACACAGTAGTTTACTTTTGATCTTTGTGCACACCTGCCATGGGTGCAAATGGGCTTTCTAGGCACAGAGTAGAATGTCTCTGTGATGGGGTGTATATCCCCACACAGATGGAGATGGGGCCGGAGTCCCTGGTGGTAGGGCTAGCCCCACCCCTCCGGCCCTGTTAATCATGCATGATAGGGAGGAGAACTTTAAAAGGGAGGAAACTGCAATCAGCAGAGATGGGAAAGGAGCAGGATTGTCCTAGGCCAGGGGTTCTCGAACTTTTTTTCCCTGGACCCCCTTTGAAAATATTTCAGGCTGTGATGACCCCCCCCCCCCCTACAAAAAAAGTGATAACACTACCCATGTCATGCCACCCTTACTTCTGTGTTGCTGCTGGAGGCGGCCTTCAGAGGCACCCGGCCAGCAGCTGCTGCTCTCCAGCCACCCATCTCTGAAGGGCTCTGGCTGTTAGCCATGCATGGGGCTGACAGTCACAGCCACGGCATGTGCAGGGACTGATAGCTCGTGACCCCCCTCAAAATAATCTTGTGACCCCTTGAGGGGTCCCAACCCCCCAGTTTGAGAACGCCTGTCCTAGGCACTGGACTTCAGGAGTGACTCCTAATGCTCTCTAGAGTGAACTTCTAGGCAGGAGACCTTCACCGTGACCCTGACCCTGAGGAGGGAGCAGCAGACCCCCACGGTAAGACAGACAGACAGGCTAAGCCTTCCACAGAGACCCAGCTGCAGTGATTTCCCCAAACGCTTTACCTTGGGATTAGATTGTTGGCAAAACAGCCTTTTTCTGAGTTCTCAGGGAGAGAGTATCTCTGAAGGTATGGGGGGAGTTTGTGACTGCCATTTTTGATTCCCCACCCGGGTGAATCAATGAGCTCACAAAGTGCAAAGAACCCCTTTGCAAATACTGGGGAAGTGGGGCTGATGATGTAGATAACTGGGTATGGTCAGGTTTCCCCAGCTCATGACGGATGATCCACCAAGGACTCTGTTCAACCCCGAAAAAGCCTGTATCAGTGGAACCCTTACATATGTTGGTGAGCACATGCACATGTAGTCCCATGTAAAGGTGCAAACAACTCATTTAAGACCAGGCTGTGCAACCCTTACTCACTTTGAACATTTACTCACATATGAGGGCTTCTTGCCTGAGTAAAGGCTCACTGTAGTAAAGATGGCACAGACTACTCTTAAATTATTTGCTTGGACTGTTACATAAAATAAAAGAATTGCAGAAAATTGCCAAAAATCTTACAATTTAGGCAATTTGGGAGCAAAAATGTTGTAATTCAAAGAAATTCATCCCTAAGGGCCATCACAAGGGCTGTGGTATTTAAGTCATAGTTTGAGGATCCAAGTGGGATTTCAATGGGTCATTGGACTTGCATTGATGCAGTGTGAATCTGGGCATCAGATGCCAAATAAAATAAACTTGCTTCCAAAGTGCTAAAAAAATTTCAGATGTGCAGCACACAAATTGTGGCTGTGTAGTATTCAGGACCTGGTTTCCCAAACCTCTGCATTATATAATTGCTGCATCTCAGCAGTTTGCAGTGAGTGGATGAAATTCTCTTAGTAAAATTGAACTAGTGACATTTGGAGACAATATATTTTCCCAAATGATTGAATTCCAGCATAAGATGAGGCGAAATCAGACCTTTCTAGTCTCATGTCTTGTATTCTCTCAGTAAAACAGCATTTAATGTCCCATCCAAGATGGAATGAGAAAGAGTTTGGAGTAACGGCTTTGGTGGGTATGAAACTCATACTTTCTGATTTGGTAGCATCTGACACTCCCTTTGCATTCACTTTACACAAACATACACGACAGCACAAAGTGGCAGACAGTGGAGAATCAGGCTTTGTTTACCCAGAGCTATTCCGGGTGGTCCATAGAAATGTTTCTGTCACAGTGGTGACAAGTGATCTGTCAATCTTGAATTTGTGAAGCTCCTTCCTGACTTATTGCTCAGTCCCAGCCCTCCCTGAATCCTAGGTAGCACGTCTTTCTTTGTTGGGTGTTTGGTACAAACCCAATGTAATCCAGTCAGAGATGAAACCAGAATTGGAGGGGTAGCAAAACAGAAAAGAACAGAACTAAACTGAGGCAGATGAGGCAGTGGGTGGGTTGGTAGTAATAAATATAAAGCCCTATATCTATAGGCAGGAAATAGGCTAGATTTTAAAATGTTCAACATAACCAAGTAACTACACCCAAGCTTATGCCTGCAGAAATTAAATTTGTTAGCCTTTAAAGTGCTACAGAACTCTTGTTGTTTTTGCTGTATACAGACTAACACGGCTACCCCTCTGGAACATAACTACACCCAGTGCGTTAAAGCAAATTTATTTTTCCTCTTGTCACTTTAAAAGGTCTCCTAATAGCGCTTTTGTGTGCAATCAAGCACTAGAATTGCTACAGGAATTGTGCAGAATTATGATTGGAAGCCTGGGAGAGGAGGTGATCTATGTGAGGATTTCTGCCTTTACAGGTGATGGTTCACAGTATGAAAATGAGTTTGAGAACCACTGGACTCTATTGGCATTAAGTAAAATCTAACACTATCCTTTTCAGCTACCCTGAGTGTATAGAAAACCATTTGTCAGGATCCAATCAAATATATAGAGGAGTAGATGCACTGCAGGATTTAAAGCCACAGTGAATTCTGTTGTGGTATTCCAGTGATATTACAAATTATTGGCCCAGTCCTGAAGTCCCACTGAAGACAAATGAATAGAATGGAGATGTAAATTGGTGGAGTCCTTATCATGCTCCCAACAAATAGTGGATTTGAAAAGATATCCCTTCTTTCAGACTGCCTTAATTAACAAAAGTAATTCCAAAATAACCCTACATCAACCCCAGCCTAAGCGTTCTCCCCAGGTGCTTTGGCTAATAGGGTTTCTTCCCTTGTGACCTGTCTGTCCCTAACCCCAGCTCCCTCTGCTATCGCTACTCCCACTTCCCTTACTTCGAGTACTGAGGTAGCAGTAATTAACATGTAGCTTCCTGCAGTGTTCCAGAACCTGTTAACAAGGGCCATGATTCAGCAAGGTATGGAAGCACATGCCTAACTTTTAACACAGTAGTACATCCGTTGTACAGTACCTCAAATGTAAGGAGTCTGTTGCAGAGGTAGGAATTCAGAATGGAAGATCTTAGAGTCAGAACACTCCTTCATGCAGACTATATTTCTATTCTTTGTTATTTTTCTTAATCTGAAATAAGTCACCTACACCGAAAACACATATTTTCCTCTTTGTTTGGAATACTTAATACCTGGAATAAAAAAGGAGAAGTTTATAATGTCACTAGAAACGTATATGGGATTAGTTCCATGTTATTCACGGAATCTTATTTTATTTTAGGTTTTAAATATGGATTTAATTCTTGTTTGTTTGTTTTTTGCAATTTATTTATTAGAGATTCTTGATGCTTTGTTATGATGGTAACAATGGGGAAAGTCCAGGAAACCGGATCAAAGCCAGGGTAAAAATATTTTCCTGAGAGGGAGCAGTGCTGAAGCTCCATGAGGTTGGAGAAAGGGATTCTCAGTCCAAACGTGTGCTTTTGGGTACTGATACCAAATAGACAGTTTGTGGCCAGCCACTAAGGGAGAAGTGGAGTAAGTGGTGTCCCACTGTTCCTCTCCAATGATGCCCTATATATTCAGAATGTATGTGTGAACTCACTGGCTATGCTCCCAACAAGCCCGTTTCTTCTTCACGGCAGAGTTGCTGTTAAATTTGATCTGGCACTCTCCAGCACATTCACCTAGCATTGTTGGGCTTATCTGAATTTCCTCACAGCTTTCTCCCATGATAACTCACCTAAATGATTGCACAGAAGATTTTGTCACTTCACTGTTCATCCCTTTTCCCGGAACCTTAATAAACACATTAAAAACACTGGCCCTTGTATGGAGCCTGAGGAGGAATATGAAGGGGGAGACGGTAGTGGCTTTAAGGATTACGTCACTGACACCGATCCAGATTTAAGACGAAGTGTTGAGGAAATCATAAAGACATTTGCGACAGAGGTGGGCAAAACTGGCATTAGGGACAGAATATGGCAGGCAAAGGGCAAAGAGAGAAGAAGTCAGAGTGGATAATTAGGGAAGGACACAATTATACAGTGCTTCAACGACATTGATGAGAAACATGAACTTGATATGGTAGCAAAGGGTGAACCGGTGGAGAGATGACAGTTACCTTTGTATTAATTTTATTCCTATTCGATGTCTTTGTCTGATCTGAGTGCTCCTTAGCCTGTCTTTTCCCTCAGATCTGAGATTAAATAATCTGTCACAGACATGTCAATGTTTTGAATTATCGGCCTGGTTCCACTTTGGTTAAGATAGAGCCCATTCCATCTGTGAGGATACCCCTTCTCCAAAAAGTTGCCAGTGCTTAGTGGATTTAAAAACCCTTTCTCTTTACACCAAGATGTGAAATTGTCTTTACCTAGCTGGCCAGCATATGGAATTGGAAGCATTTCAGACAGAGCTATGCCAAATGTTTTGACATTTGGCTTAGTTCAGATAAGCACTGAAAGTTC
This sequence comes from Emydura macquarii macquarii, assembly GCF_026122565.2. Lineage (NCBI taxonomy): Eukaryota > Metazoa > Chordata > Testudines > Chelidae > Emydura > Emydura macquarii. The sequence goes on from NW_027132962.1 coordinate 2,469,080, forward strand.
AGATGCTTCTCCATTTATCATCCACACCAGTTTCATCAAGAAGTTGGATCTGGAAATCTTGCAAAATATCCTGTACGGCTTGATTTTGATGGGATCAGAAATCTGGGTGTGTGGCTTTGTGTGTGCATGTGCGCATGCATGCATGCTGAATTTTTTAATCTCCTCACCACAAAACAGGTCGCATAAAGATGCAGGCACATTTTTAACATTGGATTTGATTTTGGATTTTACTTGAAAGGCAACACTTCAGGTTACTTGCTATTTTATCTAATCCAGTTCTCTCTTTCCTATGAATGATGTTTGACTAATTTTATGGTGTCTATGGGGCAAGGAGGAGAATTATGTCTTATGTGTCATTATCTCCACTTTCAATATATTGGGTCCATTCTTGGGAGGTACTTAGCGTCCTCCTTGAATTTTACCCCTAGATCCCTTTCTATCTAGCAAACACAGTGGAGCTTTTCTATCTTTAAGCATATGGGTTGTCCCATTGGGTCAGATACTCATCCCTTGTAAATTGGTATAGTTTCATTTGCAGTAAATGGAGCTATGCCAATTTCACGTGGGAGGGATGGGGGAAGGATATGACCCACAGGCTTAGATGGGACTACTCATGTGCTTATAATTAAAGTGCTTAGCTGGACTGGAGTCCTATTTATAGTATTGAGCTTAAGTTAACTGAATACAGTAGAAAGACTCCCATTCAGTTTAATGGGTTTTGGGTTAGATTCCTACACTGAAAGGAGAAACTCCAGAAGAATTTTGCTTCAGGAAGTCTGAATGGCTCTTACAGCTTTCAGCTCATGGGAGTTGCCGCTATATCCATAAGGGGCACAAAAGGGTGGGGCATGAGCTACATACTACTTGTCCTGTTGGAAGTACCTTCCATTCTAGGGGAAACTTTAAGCACTACCATTTTGCCTAGTGGTTTTGGATAATGGTGTCATAGAGGGATATGGCTGTTATGAGCCCTTTCTTCAGTCTCATTGTGAGTCCATAGAACAGATAAACAAACTCTGGTCCCATGCTGCACAGATATTAAACGCTGCAATTCAACATCATTTAGTAGCTATTGTATAGAAGACAGCATCCAATTTAATGAAAACAAAGAGGAATCATTACTGGAATTTAACAGGAAAAATGAAAATCTAATTAAGTAGCAGTGATAACTGGCTCTGCTGTAGCAGTTCTTATCTCAGTGGCCAATCAGGGAATGTGCCATATACAGGACCTCCCCATCTTCTCCGAACATGTGATCAGTTCTTTTACATTCACAAAATAATATTTCTTGCTGGCAAATTGGATGAATATATGGTAAAGAGCCAAACATCTTTTCCTGATGTTTCTGTCAAGATGGTTTTGCTGTGTCGTATGTCTGCTCATATTATCATGCAAGGACTATGCTGTCTGAAACAAATAGGCTGGGTGTTTAGCTCGTGCAAACCACTGAGATAATCCACAAAGGTACTGCACAGTGCTAAAGTAAAAGGTATTCCTGAAAAACCTCAACTGGGGAATAAGTTGTTTCTGATAAAATCTGTAACAAAATTTAATGGAATTGTGCAGAAAAAAAATCTCACAAAGGGTGAAATTCACCTTTAGCAGAGGTCCAGCAAAGGCCTATGCACTATTAACATCCAAATCTGAGAACCTATGTGGCATATAAGTGATATAGGCAGAGGCCTTATGTTGCCTTCCCTCACAAGGGGTAAATTTCACCCAAAAGACAGTAAAACAATAAAAAGCTACTCTTTTTGTCTATAGGTGGATATATTGCCATTAACTGAAACACAGATTTCATGTCTTTATTTGCATTTCAGGGAGGCTTTTTTCAGCAGCAACTAGGTCTAAATTTTTATAGAAGCCATCTCAGTTCTGCCCACAAAGTTTGCATCCTTCCCTGTCAGTGTGCATGCAAAATTATTCTCATGTGATGGCCCATTTGATCATGCAAATCAGACTTTAATGTATGTATGTGCAAATTGGGTGGACACAGGTTAGTTGACTTCTTTGACATATTGACCCTGAAAGTTGTGTTTCCTAATGGAAATGAAAAAAACAAACAAATCTGAAAAGTAAAGTTCCAATTCAGCATAGCAGCATCAGTTGGTTTAATTATACAGTACTAAAGATATAATTTTTTAAAATTATATATGTGTATGTACATATACATATACCATCCTATGTTTGTTATGCCAGAAATTTAAGAGAGAAAATGCAGGTGTGTATGTATATGTAGTATAAAGACATAATATCATATGCAGTATGTTCCATAAGTAAAACACCACTAGCTCCAGGCACCACTGAAGGCTGCAGACTTCCCTAGTACTGACCTGGGACTCATTTCATACACTGCACAATACATATCAGACATGATCAGCAGCACTCTCTGTCACAGCTGTGGAATCTTGAATGGTGAAGGCAGACAGCAAGGGAGGGTGGAACAAGTAAAGAACACTGTCAAAATATGTGTGAAAAATAGTGTAAGAACTACCTACGATACATGTGTAACATAAGAGTATGCCGAAATGAGTGAAAAATTATTGCAGCAACCTAAAAGGAATATGCAATCCTGTTTTATTACTCTAAATGGCTGTGTGGAGCAATGCCCAACATTTTAGCCTAAACTGGTCACAAACATTGTTGATTTTATAAGGTGAAAAATGAGACCATTAGTCCTCGGGACTTGTTGGGAAATTACAACAAAGCAGTATGCACATATTATTACAAGATGGTTCTATCCTTTATTTATATGTTTGTGTGTATGTGGGGGGGGGGGGGGAGTAATTATGAGTAGGATCAAAGAAATCTTGAAAGAGAGATAAAAAGCCATTCCTGTTTTATGTGTATGCCATTCCATCTACATTAATTATATCTTGAGATCACAGAACTTGTTATCGAACAGTAATGATAGCTAGGCAAATTATATTGTGCACTGAAAGGATGTTTCACATCCAACAGAGAAAGAATAGATTACCTCTCTCAGAGGGCTGTAATTGGTGCATATGTCCTTCTGAAGGCCTCTGCATCAGTGTGAATTTCACCCTACATGACTTTAAAAAATTACTGTCAAAATGTTGAATTCACATTACTAGGTCTAATACATAGACGTTTAGCATCAAATTCACCACTGTTGTAAATGGGCATAACTCCATTATCCTCAATGATAGTTCACTCATTTACACTACTACTGGACATAAAAGCAATTACAACAACAAAATTGTGCACCATGAAAGTTCATTTGTAAGTAACTGAATTTGTTGCAGTGGACTGTATGAACAGTGCATTCATGTTGACATTGACAAAATCAGGCCTTCATGAAAGTGCATTAAAACGTCAGAGGAAGGTATGGGTTGTGAGAGTTATATTTTTAGACCTCGGATTAAAAAAATATCACGGCTTTGCTGTTAGTAACTTTGACCAGAGGCTTAGCAACTGCCCAGGCAGGGAGAGCCAATGTGTTTACTTTCTACTGAAATTTGTTAGCATTCAGAATTGGCCAGTGTTATGCGTGAACCTGTAGTATGTCTCAAAAGCTCAGAGGGGAGGGGCTATTTTGATTTTTTTAGAGGCTTGGCTGCACTAGACTTTTTTTACCATAGGCTGATCCCTAGAGTAAAGAACAAAAGTTTGTAGCCTAGAATGAGTATGTTTGGTGTCTCTACATCAGCCTTTACAAACGTTACATACCTCAGTTTAATTGACAATCAATTAACTCAAGGTACAAAAGTTTAGTGTAGACATACACTTAGGTCTTATGGTAAGAATGTTATACTCGGAAGGTTGCATGACAAGGGTGCAAGCAACAGCCGCAGGCTGGAATGTGATCCTTTCAGATCTGCTTGGGAGCAGCAGATGAGAGGGAGGGTCAGCTCCTTCCAGGATCTGTCAAGGAGACACATTCACTGCACTGCACAGGCATTTCCACATGGGGTTCAGAGTGTTGGTTTTTAGTCTGTGAAAACCTTAATTGGTTGAGATTGGGATTACTTAAAAGATTTTAGGTTCTTTTCTCAAGGACATATTCTGTCAACTGAGATCACCAGAGGTAATTAGACTGGAACTGTTTTATTGTAGGTGAAATTCCCCCCTGACCAGCACAAGGTCTGTCTACCTAAATCCTTTGTGAGTACTGAAGTAGGGTGTTTATTGTGAAGAAGACTTGTGTTGACCCTCTCAATGGGTTGAATTTCACTATATAAATATCTACTGTGAGATCTACTTATCTCTGGAATTCACTTCTCCAGTTGGTTCATTGGAATAGGTTTACCTTCCAGATGTTCTTCAAAGCCCAACTCCTCCTCCTCTGCCCCCACCCCCTCTCTCCCAGTCACATGTGAAGGAGGGGTATCTCGGGAGGGAAGGACACTATTAACATTATTTGGTTATTATGGCTGCTATCATGATTGGGTAGTAAAGTTGTGGGGCTGTTGAATACTAGGGTGGATGAACTACCTTATTGTATCTCCTGTGTGTTTTATATTTTTCTAAGGGCATCCACAGCATGGGATGGTTGCTATTGTAATTTTATATATCTAAATAAACAAACAAGCATGCAGTAAAATTGGTCTTAAAGGGCAGATTATGATAATTGTACAGCACATTACCTGACTCCTTCAGTAGTTCCATTAAAATGTATAGGCTTACTTAAATAAGGCCCAGAACCTCAAAGATATTTAGACATTGGTCTAGGCACCTAAATACCTTTGAGGATCTGGGCCTAAGTTAGTGTAAGGATATCCTTATCTAGTCCAAGGGGTAACATATTCAGACGTGACTTAAGCTCATTTTCAAAAGTGAGTTGGACACTCAGAAGCCTATGTTCCACTGACTTTTAATGAGATGTAGGCTCCCTAAATATCCAAGTCACTTTTGAAAATGGGACTTGGGACTCTTAAATCATTTAGGTGCTATTGAAAAGAGTTACCCAAAGTCTCTTCCTCTTTATGTACACCTGAATGCATGATGATTCGAACCTCTGGGAAGTCCTGTCGGAATTGTTCAGCCATCAGACTGATAAGCCTGGGTTACCCATCAGGCAGGCAGCCTCCATATGAAAACAGATGTAAATTGCTCTGGATGCTCAGAATAAACTGGAAAAGGTCTAGAGTGACAGGAGTGCTCTTAGGCTGCCTTGCGCACAGTGCGCTGAAGGCAACAGAGTGTCTCAGGCTCGGCAGTACATGCCAGAGGCAGAGCAGGGAATGAACGGGCATATTCGGTGAATGGGCATGGAAGGGGAATGCCAGCAGTGCTATGTATTCCCATCCCTTAGAAAAAACAGCATTGGGAAAATGAGCGAGGTGAGCTTCAAGTTAAAAAGTCTCTGGCAGGCTTTTCATCCATGCCTTTGAGCATGCGCCACTGCTTGGCTATAACTGAATCCATCAGGACACCACTACTCTGTCTTGGGCCTGTGCCCCCTCCCCCCAGTTGTTTGTATCAGTAGATTTATCAGGACTAAGCAGTGACAAAGGCAAGTTTTTGTTTGTGAGGACACATTGAATGAAGACTGTCATTATTCATTTTCAATGACTGTCCTGACTACTCTTTCAGCTGCCAGAGGTAGCATTTAGATCTTTGTACCCAGAGTCATTCACTGAACTGTCACCATCTGTCATTCACTGCATATGCAACATTATTACAGATATTAAAGTTTCAGTTAATACCCTGCTTGTATACATGGGAAGAATGTCTTGCTCTTTGAGCAGGATAGCAGTGCCCATGCATGCCAACGTATCCTATGAGAAGACCATCCTTCAGGTACTAAACATGTCAGAAATTCTTGCTTCACCGTGTCATTCTGTATTAGACATGTCTGAACAAAATCTCTGCATCCAGTCACTTTCAAACTTTCAGGGAGATTCAGCTCCAGATCCAAACTTCTCCATTTCTGATCTTATCACTATAAATTGAGGGAACCAAGACTCAGTAGCTGAATACACTGAGCTTTGGTAAGGTTTTGTCTAAATCTGAAGTTTAAGCACATTCTCTTCTCAAGAGCTTCTGATGTCTTTTTCTGCCATTTCTGGGGGTGTTCTGTTAGACATCTACTGCTCTGCTTAGGGTATTCATTAAACAGGGTGTTTTTCCTGTCCAGCTGGGTGCTGTTCCCATACTTGTTGGCAATCATATGTTCTTATCATTTCTATGTCTAGTTGCTAGCCACGTGACTAGTCTGTCAACAATCTTTTGTCTATATAAGGAAAGGAAAGTGGATAGTTCTCCTTCACATCTACACATTTATCAAAGGCATGATTACAAGTCTAACCATCCATCCATTTATTCTGTGCTCACCACTGTGGTATGCACGTGATGTGTCTGCTTCCTGCACATTTTTGTTTGCATCTTTTTCTCCGGAGTACTCCTTTGCAGTACAGAAAATGACTACTTATTTTCGATCTAATTATTGAATTAAGGGAGACGAGAGAAAGAGAGAAATGTCTTCCCCACAAATGCTGAAATGAAAGATCACATGCCACATTGAAAAATGAGAGATGCTTAGAAGAAATTGTTGTATGTGCCTCTGCCATGGATTCACCATGTGACATGGAATAAGCTACTTAACTTCTATTTTCCTCAGTTTTCCTATCTGTAAAATAGAAATAATGATCCTTCCCCTCCTTTGTGGAGATCTGTGGAGAAAAAAATGCAATCCAAGTGCTAGGTATTTTCATTATAAATACAAACACAGACAGGAAAAGGAGCATGTTGAAATAAAGCCTAAAGGAAACTTTATGCCCTCTTGGATTTCATGCCACTGCCCATTCCCTTTATATAATCACTTTCTAATCCTTAGGACTCTTGAATCACTTTGATGTTAATATGTATTTTGTCAGTTGTACATCACGCACCCATGCATAGGCATTCTCATGGAATGCAACAGCACCAGAATGTCTCCTGAGTGAGTGTTATGTGAGGCAAGCAAGGGGTTTATATACTTTTGTTTTTAATCTACAATGTCTGGGATGCTTCATCCCAGTCCCCTTTTCCCCAGCCCTTCAATTAACCATTGACATTTTAAACCCTTCTGCTGTCATCGTGCTGGCCTGTAAAGCCTTCTTTGTGATTTATTGGAATGGTTTTATGCGGGAAAAACAGACTTGTTTGGTTAGATAATAGAATAGGACAGTCTAAATAAACAAGAAGAATGACATCTACTACTTAATTTCCAACCTGTATCTATTTTATTTATATTTGTTATTTATCTTCTCCTCCTGTTCCCCAAAGGAAAGCATTTACCTGTATTCTTTGTAGCCATGTTAAGTGGAAGGAAAATAATTGTAATCCTCACATGAAAGCAGAGGGGAAAAATTTGCGTTTCTTAGGTTCATTTCTGATGGCGGCCTTCTTTATTATTATTTGTATTATTGTAGAGCCTAGGAACCCCACTCAGAAAGCAGGATCCCATTGTGCTAGACACTGTACAAACACAGAACAGAAACACAATCCCTAAATATCAGACAAGAAACAACAGATGAATACTGAGAGATAGGAGACTACAAGGAAACAATCAAGGAATATTGGCCAACATGAGAAGCTGTGGTCTGAGCACACCAGTCACATAACCATTAGAGATACCATGGCAAAAAGAGAGTTTTAGGGAGGGATTTGAAGGAAATATGTTTTTTCTGTATGTTTCCTGATATTCTGATATTTAAGCGTGAATCATTTTTATTTAGCACTGCTTGCAAAATGAAAAACAGTTGTGAAAACTTTGGAAAATATTCATTTCTGATTTTAATCCAAATTTTATTTTCAACCATATTTTCCCACCAGAACTAGAGCTGTCCAAAAGATGGGGGAAAATGTGAAAACTTTTTAAAAAATCTCATTTTTCCTCAGCTTTTTATTTATTTTGAAATGTTCTGTGCAGTTCTAACATTTATTATAGCTGTATTAATGTGACGGGGGATTTCCTGAAGCCAGTAATGAAATTCAGACCCTAATTCTGCATGTACTGGCAGATATGGTGGGGATATATCAACATCTTCTGTGAAAACAATGATGTGGTAGAGGTCTAGAGAAATAAATCATTGTATTAAACAATGGTTTTGCAAATCAAATACAACAGACGTGATTGCAATAACTTTCAGAAATACAAAACAGTTGGCCAGAGTCAACGAAGTATGAGTGGGAATCTCTTCCTTCTCTCTGTAGTCTTTTGTCCCCAGAAGGGTTTCTTGTCATTTCCACAATGGCTAACAGGCATCAGTTGAGTGCTGACATGTACTGTGGATCCTGTAAGCATTTCTGACATAATTGACATAGACCTGGAGGGTTTTGACAAGTTTGTCAACCTAATGAATGGGCAACTGAGCTTTAAAACCACATTTAAAGGTCATGTAAGTTGTTCAATGGAGGGTAAAAAATTCTAGAATCAAATAATGCTTTTAGACTTATTCTGCTTGCCTGAGAAAAAACAGGATGTTGTTAATGACACTTAGCAGAGGAAAAAAAATGCCTTTGCAGGAAAAATGTGTCTGAAAAATAAGGCCTTGTCTATGCTAGAAATTTATACCGCTTTAACTACATTGATATTGTTAAAGTGATACAACTTTTCTAGTATGGATGCAGTTATATCAGTATATAGCAGCGTCAGTATGGTGCTTTACACCAGCATAGCCCCATGTAGGAAGGGAAGTAAACTATACTGGTATAACTATGTTCACATTAGAGATTGTACTGATGTAATTTTTTCATAAAAAATTCCTTCTCTCAATCTAAATAGTTATACTGGTATAAAAACTGTGTAGACCAGGCCTAAAACATGTTGGAACATAGGTTTAACTTTTATTGATTTCCTTTAACATTTTCCCTGTTATGGGCTGCTCTTGCACTATTTACACAGGCCAAAAAACTCATTGAACTGAAAAGGAGTTTTGCCTAAATAAGGACTTCATGACTGGATACTTAGTAAGATCTTTCCTCTCTGCTTTCAGAAATATTCACCACGGAGGGTTTATAATGGGTCTACTTCAGATTAAGGTGATCATATTTTTATTTCAGTGGCCCACAACATGGCAGGTTGCCCTTAGCCAATATTTTTCTTCCATGAGGACAATGACTCTAAAGAACAACCCCACTGAGACAGGAACATTGACAGTGCTCAGATGGCAATATAAACATCTAATCAATAATGTGATTTCAGAGCAAACAGCAGTGTGTTACACTAATATTAGTGGAGTCGTCAGATCAGCAACAATGAGAATCTGACTAATTTTTACAAGAAAGGATTAAAAATGCTTAATTGCAGCTGATTCACATTTGTCAAGTAAAAGCTGTTGTAAAATTATTATGATGGACCATGCTCTTCTCCATATCTGCGAGGGAGAAAAACTAAAACTGCTACTCTGTGTCTGAATTCCTGCCCACACTAACTTCAGTGGAGGCAGGATTTCACCCTATGAGTTTCCAACTCCATAAAACATGAATCATTCTCCCTTCATTAAAAGGTGGTGGTGCAAAAGAAAGGAGCTAACTTTGTTCTATGTTCTATGAGGAATTCTGGCCTCATGTCCAGCCTTCTTTTGCATCCACTGTCTTGGACCTCACTCCTCACTAGCAGCATGGGCATGTTAGAGGCATGCCAGAATAGTATTGATTTTTCTTGACTGCAGTTAGTTATGTTCTGTCTCCACTCCTGGAGTGAGGATAAATCCTATGTATTGCAAGGAGTACATTTATTGAAACAGGGAATTCTACCTGAAATGTCGTGGGTCTGATTAGGGAGCAAGCAACCTAGATTATTTGTCATGTTGGCTGGATTGGGGAGTGGGAAGGGGGGCATTTATTATATTATTTAACATTAATATGTCAAAATCATAATAATTCATGTAAGATATGCCATGTTAGAAAGGCTATAATGTGCTAAGTAAGATGATAATGTTTATGTTCATGTGTTCTATGTGTAATGGAAGTTATGGATATGGTTGATATATCTGTATTTCAAATTGTGATGTGTCTGGGTAACACCCAGACAGGATGGCTGCAGCAATAGCCTGCTTATTGGTCCTTTAAGAGATTCATAGGTGCAAGGGGCCCAGGGGGAGAAGCCAGGGATATACCTGATAAGTCATCAGGACTTGCTCATGTGACTCTGGACTCCATTTTGGTTTCTGTGAAATTCCACAAGCAGCATGGCAAAGGCCAGAGGACATAAAAGGCAGCTGCCCGGGATCCATTTTGTCTTCATTTGGGTTCAGCCTTCAGCCACCTATCTACCTCTGAATCAAGTTATCTGCAACTGAAACTGTGAAACAAAGGACTGAGACCCATCCAGGTACTGGATGCACACCAGAGGGACTATACAAGCTGGCAAACTCCACAATTCTACTAGAAACCTGATATATATGGACTTTCAAATCATTTGTATGTATCTGATTGCTTTAATCCTTTAACATTTCTCTTATTGTTTGTTCCTTTCTTTTTATAATAAACCTTTAGTTTTAGTTACTAAAGGATTGGCTGGCAGCATGGTATTTTGGGTAAGATCCAAACTTATATTGATCTGATACTGTGGCTGACCCTCTGGGGTCAGGAGAAACCTTTTTGGTAAAGAGCATAGAGTTTTAAATAACTGATCTCTTTACTGGACCTAGTGGCTGATTGGGAGCCAGAGACTGAAATGTAGTAAAGGGGACTGTGTGTATTTGTATACTGGCTCCTTGATAACCAGTGTGGGGAATCAGAAGCACAGTTTGTGGCTGGTTGGGAAGTCTGACTTCAGTGTCACCCACCAGTGTTGGGAGAATCTGCTTTCCTTTTGCAGCCTGCCCTGACCTTGGCATTTTCAGGTGGCTACCCTAGGCATGGAAGGGTCACACTATCTACTCAGGCTGCCATCCTGGCCAGCCAGGCCCTTTGAATGCTCACAGCCCCCCAAAGTTATGGTGTTTGCATACAGGGACTTTCTGAAACTGGAGATATTGGATGAGACAGAAGGGGAAGCTTTAGAGAGCCATGTTACATAAGTAGTGTTTCTCTTTTTCCATGATTTTTAGCCCCATTTCAGTATATTTGCTATGATTTGCCCTGCCCTCTGTGTCAAGTAGACAATTGAGCCATAAGACCCTTTTAGTTTTGTAGAGATACAAAGCCAGATCTCACTGTGGTTGAGATTTCCTCAGCACAGAAGAGAAGAGAGGGGTCTCAGGCTCCCGGATTTTCAGCTTGGCTCTGTGCTAGGCCCAGTAGGTTAAAGCGGCCTGGATACTGCTCTAATATAAATCAGCTGCTAATGATCCCCTCTAGATAGCTAGAATATTTGGTGCTCTGGCCATGCTCCTGACATCTATCTACTTTTCCCAACACACTGTGCACTGGGATTGTACAGTGGGAATGACATAGGCTCCATCCCAGTGAGTACTCTTCTAAAGTAGTGATTCCCCAGCTCAAGAAATGCAAGTAGCTTCTACTCCCCTAGAATCACTCACTCAATCTGCCCCATTATTTTTGCTGACAAATTTTGTGAAATCTCAGTGGTTCATGCTATTAAATTGTTCCTGCTGCTGCTCTTTCATTGCCAGCATGACTGAGCTGGAGTACGAATCACATCCAAATCCTTGGTTCATGATAACTAGAGCTGGTTGGAAAATGGTCTGGTTTTTTACAATGGAAACATCTGAGTTTTTCAAGAAAATTGGAAACAAATATTTTGGCAGAAAAATTAAATATTCAATTTGGAAATATTGCTGTGGTGCCTCATAGGAGTTGTAGTTCAGGTGCATCTTGCTCCCATTCTCCTCTATAGCCTGTGCTTCCTGGTGAGACTACATCTCCGATGATGCACAATGGTCTTCTCTCATGGTTAGGGTAGGAAGTTGAATCATGGGAATCCCTGGTTGTGGTGTATTATGGGAGGTATAGTCTGGCTGTGGATGCTGACTCTCAGAGGAAAATGGGACAGAAGGATGAGAACTACAGTTCAATCAGGTATTCATATTGAAATACATTGTTTTTTAGGTATTTTGGTATTTCAACAATTCTAAATTTTCTGCAAAAAAACAGTATTTTTCATCAAAATTTCAGTTTTGTTGAAAAACTGACAGGTATGTTTTCCCCAGGCCTAATTATCACCTAAATGATATGATTTTATTTGTAATTAGATAGGAGCTTAAACTAACTGTGAATGTGTATTTGAACACCCAAAATTGTATCCATAGTTTCCAGAAGGACCCTACTATAATAATGAAACAAATCAAAATCATTGATCCAAATATGGCCAAACTCAGGGTTATCTGAAATACAGGTGAGATTGAAATTTTGTGGCCTGAGCCCAACTCTGTTTGCAGTTGTAGAAATGGGGGAAGAAGTAAGGGATTTTTTAAAATCAAAGTACTTGGATGTCTGAGGTGGGGAATTTTGCAAATTTTGCCTTACTTGTTCCATATGGTTTGACAGTGATATATACATATATACCCATTATGTGGTTTGCTGCTATTTGAAGTCTTTTAGAATTTCAGAAGCATGAACCAGATCTTCTGTAGTGCTGTATCACTAGTAATTTTTGTAGTGTAATAGTTAAACTATGAGTTACTTATACTGCTATCTTTTCCCTTTCCCTTTCATGTTTTTAATTACATTTTCCACATGCAACTTCAGGCGATGTGATTCATATTTTCTCTGTTAAATTTTAACAAAATTATCGCTTTTTTGTTGTCATGCAGATCCTTGATACCATCCTGTCATATCTCCCCTGATAATTTTGAAGATATTAGGGGATTAAAAATAAGGATAAACTAACATTTGCTTTACCTCATCATGAAGAGAATCAATGAAAGATCCAATGAGAAGTTGTTTGTTAGCCTGCAGCAATCTCAGAAGTAAATATACTGATTCTGAAAATATACAGACCGTGTATATAACCTTTTCTGTCACTAGACAGCAAATACTTGACATCTGCAATGGTGTATTTTCTCGGTCTGTTGTATAACAGGTTGCATGTTAGGTTGGGACACTTGTATGAATTTTGGCTTAAACTGAGACCTCTATGCCTCAGTTTTCCATCTGTAAAATAAGGGTTGTGAAGAAAAAAAATCATAAATGTGTGCAAGGCACTCCGATACTACAGGCTGTGTGCAATAGAGAAGTCCATAAGGGAATAAAATATTCCACATTTAGTGCAGGGTTTTGATAGTGTATGGTAAATAAGATACAGGGGCACATAATGAATTATTAGAATAACAAAAAAGACATTAACTTATCTACCTATTGAATGAGCAATGTCCATCCTGTGAACTAAATGAGGCAGGGGAGGAGGAGGGGCGGTGGAAAAGAGTATAATCATTTAATTAAAGACTGTACCAAAAAGGTACAGAATGAAGGTTGCACAGGCAGATTGTTGTATCTTTCTTTGTATGAAATACAGAGTTCTCCTGTCCCCACTTTCTCAAATGTCTATTTCAAAACTAGAGAGATGAGGTGGGTGAGGTGGGTTTATTTTATAAGGTGGGTTTATTTTCTGAAGAAGAGCTCTGTGTAAGCTCAAAAGCTTGTCTCTCTCTCCAACAGAAGTTGGTCCAATAAAAGATATTACCTCACCCACCTTGTCTCTCTAACATCCTGGGACCAACACAGCTACAAAACTGCATATTTCAAAAATAAACCGACTTGCTCAATCTCTCATCATGAATAACACTCACAACCTTGTATCATTTTAGCTGAGCCTGCTCTATCTTTTCAATATATTTTAAAGTTTGAAATAACAGAACTGTTCTCAGTATTCCAAATGCAGTCTTACTCATCCAGTATAAAGTAGTAATATAATCTTTGTTACTCTGCTAGAGATTCCTTAGTAGATACAACCCAGACTGGAACTGATCTTGTTTTAGGCAACAGAATTGCACTGAGAATTCAGTTTATATTAAATAATTTCTATATCGTGTGTGTGCACACAGCAAGCTGATCTTCTGATTAATTTCAAGGATTTGTGTGTGTGTGTTCAGTAATTTCTATTATTTGTATACACATACACACACACGCACACACACATTCTACACTTATGTACTTAATGTTGAACACATTCTTAAATGTTTTGCTGGACTGGAGACAGAGAGTTCAGCACCTTGTCTCCAGTTCTTCTCTGAGAGATGTTGCAGGAGCAGAGGGGTTACAAGATGTAAGTATTACACAGATTTCCATCAAAAGTTGTTATGATGTGGGGAAGAGCATGCAACAAAAAGAAGCTACTCCCAGCACCACTCTCTCCAAGAACTGCAATAGCCTGTGATACAGTTCTCCCAGAAAGATGTTTCTGTCATATCAGAGGCTTAGGGGATGCATGGTACAAAGTCACTGCTCTCCCTGCTTCTGCACATTTGAAGAAATGTCTGCCTCGTTTTGCTCCAATGTAGTTATCTTCCTATAGTCATGACAACTAAAGAAAGAACTATTTTACAGCCTCCCCACCATGATTAGTCATTAAATATTCATGAACGTATGATAAGGAGTTATCACAAATACAGAATCTGCTGTAAATTTTGCATGTGACAATCAAAGACCATTTTTTTCAGTAAGTATGTTAATTATTTGGCTACTACTACTGCTTAGTATTTATTATTATTATTTATTTCTTACAATTGCACCTGGGAACCACCACTGAAATCAGTTCCCTCTTATGCTAGGTGCTGTACATAGACAAAGTAAGAGATAGTTGGTGTGTTTTCTGGGGGATGGGAACCTCTCCTCTGTTGTTCCTCTTTGCTTATTTGTTTTGATGAGGAAGCAAGGACTCTGGAATCTAGCAGACAAAGGCATAAGAAGATCCAGTGTCAGAAAGCTGAGCCTAGTTAAATTCAGGCTGGAGTTGAAGTACATGTTTTAATAGTGGGGATAATTAACCACTGAAACAATTTATCTAGCGTGTGCTGGATTTTTCATCTCCTGACATCTGTGAATCAAAGACGTCTTTTTAGAATATATGCTCTGCTCAGCCACAAGTTATGGGCTTGAAGCAGGAGCTACTAAGTGAAATTATTTGGCCTGTGTTTTGCATGAGGTCACACTAGATGGTTGTGATGGTCTCCATAATCTCTACTTTTGTTTTCTCCCTGGCTCCAGAGCCGTTAATCCCAGGAGAGGCCATTTTATAATTCCTCCCTATTAAATTGACATCCAGTCTGCTAGGGAAGAAATTATCCAACCTCACATCAGCATTAGAAATAGGTCAAAAGTTTTAATGCCCCTTCCTGGAAGCACTTTTTCAGGTGATTAGTGGCACTTGTAAAAGTAGTCACCGTGAGGTCAATAGGACTATTAATAGGCCTGAAGCAATGTCAGACAAGATTTCCATTGACTTCATCAGGCTGTAGCTCAGGCAGTATCTTCTCAACAGCTAGTTGTGTGGGTTAGAGTGTGTAAGGCTGAGCTCAAGTGGGGCACAGTAATTCGCCTTATTTGCACAGGTGTCTTTACAGAGTATTTCAGTGCTCTGCAGTGGTAGTTAAGGTCTACCTTTTTAGTGTATCCACTGGAGTAACAGGAGACTTAAAACAGTGGTTCTCAGCCTTCGGCCCATGGGCTGCTTAAGGCCCAATAAGCACACAGCTGCAGCCCATGTGACATCCTCAAACGGCCAGACAGGTAGTATATATATTATGTGGATGCAGTTTACATAACACACAGAGAACTGCATATGCAGCCCACAATGATAAATAGGTTGAGAACCACTGCTTTAAAGCCCTTGGAGTAGCCCATTGGTTACTCTGGCCAATGAATGTGAGAAGGGAAACAGAGCCAAAGGTTCACACACTTCCTGCCTCTATATGTGCCCTCGCTACCCTATTTTTTGCCTGGGGAATATCTGGAGACCACCAGTTGCAAGATCTGGGTAGTTTTCACTCAGCCAAAGGTGTCTGTGGGGGGGGAATCCTTACTCCTCCACTTGGTTAAAGTAAGCCAAGCACACCCTAGCCTTTAAATAGTGTATTTTAAAATACGATGTAACAACGATGAATAGGTTTGTATAGTAGCTTGATAGTATTAATGTGGACCACCGACAGCAATTCCGGACCCCGGGGCAGAAGAGTCAAGAGCCCGCAAAGAAAGGGATGGCTAAAGTCTGAATGGACTTCCCCTGGAAGTTTTGACTTATGTGCCATGCAGGTTCCCAGGCAGCTGAGGAGGCAGTATCTGCTATTCAGCTTTCCAGGTCCCTTGGACTCCCCTGGGAGATTACTGATGAACCCGGAAAGCTGAGTAGCAGACACCAGCTCCTCAGCCACCCCTGAACCTGCATAGTGCATAATAAATATGTTTGGCTCAGGGAAGGGGTGGAGAGCATGAGCGGCGCGGGCCTGAGAAGAAGGTGGGGTCTGGCGGGGAGAAGATGATACATCTCCATCTTCCCATTTCCCGGGCCCTTTTAAATTGCCAGGACACTGGCCAATTGCACCCTCTGTCCCCCTCCCCTGGTCGGCCGATCTGGTATTAATGACTGATTAATTATGTTATTATCCTGAATACTAGTTTTTCAACCAAGGCAAAGCTCCTTGGATGATCACTAATTGCAAAGTAACCAGTCATCAGCTATACAGTACGTTACACAAGTAGAGCAACTTGCCTATTAAAAGGGAAAATGTGGAAGCCAGACTAAGTCAGGGAACAGAATGCTGGTAGATGGATACTCATTATACAGCAAGTGAGCTGCACTTGGATATGTCAAAAACAGCTCTTTGGTGTCCTCAGGAAATGGTCTCAAACACTAATAAAAAGTTTTCATGTTACCTTTCAACATGAGTTCAAAGACGTTGTTGACATCTCTATCAAAATTACAGTGCTGTTGTGGGGTGATTGAATTTTAATCACCACTTGGATGGTAAGGACGTTAGTGCCAGTTTATTCGTCTCTTTTTGTCTGCTTTTTGTGTCCCCTTCTCAACAATTCCCCCTTTAATCTCCCTCTCAGCAGCAGGAAACATGCCTCTAGGGTATAAACAGGAGGAGCAGATAGCATGAAGACCCATAGCAAATCAGGATGTCTTGGAATAAAAGGGTTACAACCCCACATTTCTTTGAAAACAAATTTCCTGCTACTGACTCTGTAACACTAAAGAAGATTCAAACTGATTTAATTTTCTACCCCCCACCACATTTCTTCCCTTTCTCTCTAGACAACAGATGCCAATGTCTTTTTAAGTTGTTGATGATTAATTGCTAACACAGTACTGTTAAACACTCCATCACATTTTTCAAAACCTTCAGAAGTGTAACTGATAAAGTGCACACCACAGCAATGAACATGATATTATTGCAGATCTTTTGAAGCAAGAAACCTTTTTTCTCCCCATTCTTCCTGGCTCATTTTACATAAATTGAAATTCCTTCTGAAATGTGTGCAACCATTTCTTAGGATACTGTCCACAAAGACTTTTGCACCTGACTCTTTTACTTTGGGTAGGATACGTTGTATGTGTGGATTTCCTGCTGACGAGCTTTTGAAGCAACTGCTTTTGTTGCAACTCTGACGTTTCTCATTGTTACTGACAATTTATTCAGACCCCAGGCAGAAATGATTTCAAATAAATGTACACATATTGCAATGAAGTGGCAATCCTATCAGGGGTAGAAAGGCTAGTACCATTATGATGGGATAGTTAACTTTGTTTATATTAGGCCGTATTTAGATTCATAAACTGTAAGGCCAGAAGGGGACATCATGGTCATGTAGTCTGATCTCCTGCACATTGCAGGCCACAGAACCTTACCTCCCACACCGCCTTCGACTCCTTCAATAGGCCCATATCTTTTGGTTGAGTTACTGAAGTCCTCTTGATTTAAAGATTTTTAGTGCTTGTCTACGCATACAGCCCTGCTGCAGTGCATCTGGTGAAGAAACTCTATGCTGACGGCATAATAAAACTATCTCTGTGAGAGGCAGTAGCAATGTCAGTGGAAGAAGGTCTCCCATCGACATAGCGCTATCCACACCAGTGCTTATGAGCAACATAAATCATGCTGAATCCCAAAGAATAAAGATCCTAAGGAGAAAGATGAGGGCTTCATCCTTTTGCCTTCATTCCGAGATCCATGGGGATGTTCCTATTGAATGTCATAATCTCATATTCTGGGAACATTTTCTTGGGGGGGGTGTAATGAGCAGGTTGACTTTTTTTTTTTTAATTGTGAGGAAATGTTGATTTTAAAAAATGTGAAAATTAGAAATTTAAATATAAAAGGAAATATTTGCATGTGAAATTTTCCTCTTTTCCAGCCAGCTCTAGTACTAACCTAACAACTTCTCCCTTTTTCTCTATCACTGCAGCATTCTGTCTTTTTAAAAATCTTTTCCTACAGTACACAAGAAAACCTTCTCTTCTCTTTAAAAAGGTATGCTATCTATTGAGGAACAGCAACAGTTTCTTCTCTCCAGTTTGATCTAGAAATAGTCTAGATTTGTGAAGCTATTAGAAGCTCTCTAATAATGCTATGCATAGGCCTGGGCCAGATTAGCTGGAGCTAATGTAAATAATCATAGGTGTGGTAATCAGTAGCAAGGACTGAGGGATTAATGTTATTGCTGCTATATAAGAAAAAGTAGCTGAACTGTGGTGTGTCTAAGCTTAGACCTTGATCCTGAAAAGAATTACACCTGGGTTTGACTTTATGCACATATGTAAGTCAATGGGATATTCACTGTATGTAATATTAAACATCTGTAGAAGGCTTTACAGGATCAGGCCCTTGAAATGTAAGCCTGTCTGCAAAGTAGCTAGAACACTTCAAATGCTATATGCCTCTTGAGTAACCATTAATAAAATAATAAGAGGAGTGGCTGGAGACGCTGTCCCCCTCCCTCCCTCCCCCCCAAGTTGTGTTTTGATCAACTAGCTGGGTCTTTTTTGATGAAGTTGTAGCTGTGCACTCCCTCAGTAGTACCCATTTTGGATGTCTACACTCATTCACCTTCAAAAATAAATCCTCACACACATTACGTTAAATGCCTATGGGGAGAAATGTCAGTGTGACAAGGACATGGAATTGGTATGGGACTGAAGAGAAGCAGGAAGATGAGGAGCTTCAGGGCAGATGGAGAAAATGACAACTTTGAATTGCCCCCTTCAGCTGCCATTTCAGCAGCAGACCATGAGTCTTTCAGCCACTTTTAACTTTATTTCTAGTGAATAGCTAAATTAGAAGTTGTTCAATAATCCAAATTTGTAGGAAACCCACATGAAACTTGGAGGGAGGAGCACATGCTATAGGAGGGAAATGTTTGGAGGGACCACTAGGAAGTCAGCCTGTGTGCATGTGACTTGAATACTAACTACAGTTTTAGCATCTCTCTAAACAGCTCTCTTAATAAAGAGGCAGTTTAATTTTAAAAACAGGGAGTCCTCTCCTTATTACCCAGCAAATGAAAGAAAAGAATAATAACATCAATGTGCCTGCTCTAATAGGAATTAGTTCCTCAGGGTACACATGAGTAGGTTCCTGGTGTGCTCCTCAGGTGGCCAAAGGGAAAGCACTTGGCTTTCATCCTCTTACCTCACTCAACACACCTGAGGTATTCACCAATTGCCTACTAATGCACACCCTGTTCTAGTTTAATGTTATAGTGTTCATTCTGTTTCAATCTCCAGGCTGGTAGGTCAAGGAAATGCTGCAGTACAGCTTCAGGAGCAAAAAGTCATAGCTTGGGTTTGTGTTCAAGCACTGAAGAAATTGTAAAAATGTTGTTTTCTTAGTTTTATTACTAGCGGTTTTGTTGGCTTTACAGCTTAAATCAAGTTTCTATGAGCCATCTTTGGCAAAGCCCACTCCAGAAATATGGCCTGGATTCAGCCACCTACACTCTTCCAAAGGAAAGAAATATGTAGGTTTGAGAGTCAGCTGCTTTCAGTATGTCAGTGTAATGACAAAGCAATTGTTCTATAATCCACCCCCAGTTTTTCTGCTTTGAAGAAATGGCTCAAACCAGCCTTAATTCCATATGGTTCACCTGCATTTAAATGATGGATTCCTCCTATTCCCCCCAGCAGACAGACCTCTTCCTAGGTACACCAACATATCTTTTAATAGAGCTATTGTAATAAGGGATCTTCCACATCCATCCATTCATGGCAATCAGTTATTCCAGAACAGGAAGCAGAAAAGGTGAGGACAAACCTGTAAATGTAAATATTGGAGTTGTCTGGAAAATGATAAATGTTTCCCAAGAAAATATTCAAAAGAAATAAAAACTGCTCACTTTTCTATTTGAAAATTTTCCTAGAAAACTTCCTGTTTGGATATAAATAAATAAATCAGCATTGGATTGTTTCTGGTTTCCCAAACACATTTTGGATTTGTCATTGAAAAACCTGGAAAATGTCAGTAAACAAAAAAAAACCCTTTGTTAATTTAAAAAAAAAAAATGTGTAGGAAAAAAAGCCATCATTTGCTGGAAACAATTGTTGTACAAAAAGTTTTGACCCGCTCTGGTGAAGTTGCACTTCTCTGCTCTTCATAAATAGTGTCTGGTGAAAATGAATGGTATCCGGTTAAGAACATTTTCCATTAATTTGGTGAGAGAAAAGTAGAGCTTTTTTAATTAAAAGAGCTAGGATATTCATTGGCGCTTCCCCAGTGGTTGGTCACTCTCTTGCTTAGCGTGTAAGTATGCCCTATATGCATGCACAGGGGTTATATGCTTGTCCACACAGAGGGGTTAATCTGCAACATTTTTATGCACATCAGGTAACGTGCAATATGCAAGCTGCCTAACAGTATGCACACAGGACACCTGTGCCATCTTCCAGGTTGCATCATGTGTACACGCTGTGGCAGCTTGCTCTGTACTAAGTCCATAGCATTCTTGGACACTCCTTTGCTTTGCTGCTGAGTGGCATGCATCCTGGGTTTTTTCTTATTGTGAATTGTGGGATGTATAGCGGAAGCAGACGGGTTAACATTTTTGTCCATGTTACCGCTGTCCCTGCTCCATATTTCCTTTCTGGGTGGGCTAGCACCATTTCTGAATTGCTGTCAGCCAGCTTGCACTCAACAATGCTCGGTGTGGTTATGCTGGCAACCATGAATATGAAGAAGCTGATTGGGCTTTATATTATCATTCAAAACTGGGTGAATTTGGCTTTCGACTTTACCCACTGCCCTACTGAGCAGATGGCGTGGCAGCAGCAGCAGCTCCACAGCAGGAGAAGCTTCAGTGCTGGAGGAAGCGGGATGAGGATGAGAAGGACACAAAGAAACAGAAATTAGAGGAGCAGTTCCTGGAGCAAAACTTCACATAATGCATGTTTCTGGGCTTGGGAAACAAGCGTAGACTTGTGGGAAAGGGTAGTTCTGTAGAGCTTGGATGACCAGTGAGAGAATTTCAGAATGGTGAAGGCAACCTTTTTTTAGATCTGTGCTGAACTAACCCCGGAGCTGCTGCAGCAGCAGCATACCAATGTATGGTGCCCCAAGCCAGTGGAGAAATGTGTCACCCTTGTCAGCTGGAAGCCGGACACCCCTAAATGCTACCAGTCCATAGCAAACCAATTCAGTGTGGAAGATAGACTGTTGGGGTCATTGTCTGGTGGGCATGTAATGCCACGAAAAAGATTCTATTGCACTGGATTATAAAGCCCGGTAAGGCTCAGGAGATTATCGATGGTTTTGCACACATAGCATTCCCAAACTGTTTTGGGGCAATGATGGGACCTATTTTTTGCCCCTTCACCAGGGCACAGAATTTATAAACAGAAAGAGGTCATTCTGCATGGTGCTGCAAGGGCTCACTGACTTCTGTGGCAGACATAAATGCATCGTGGTCTTGAAGGGTCTGTGATGTTAGCATCTTTCAGAAAACGCAGCTCTATTTACCTTAATGGATATAGGACAGTTTGTCTCTAGGATCACCCTGGACAGCATTGGTGTGGAAATTGCTCCAGTTATTCTGGGAGACCTCGCTCATCATCTGCTTGGTTAATGGTTAATAAAGCCATTCCCAGGCCACTTGAACAGATGAAAGGAACTGTTTTACTATCCTCTCAGTAGTTGCAAGAATGGTAGTGGTGGGTGCATTTGGCCATTTGAAAGGAAGATGCTGCAGTTTGTGAAATAGGTTGGGAAGCAGCAGGGAAAAATGTGCCAAATATTAACCTCATGTTGCATTTTGCACAATATTTGTGAGTCTAAGAGAGAGAGCCTTAATGATGGGTGGGAGGCTGAGATGTAGAGACTGCTCAGCAATTTGAATATCCAGCAAGACATCAAAAAAAAACCCAACCAAAAACCAACCTGGGACAAGATTGTCAGGTATGCCTATTCTTATGTTGAGTTTCTGGCCTGAAAATGTGCAGCTGTACATCTAACTGTTAACCTGTGGAGGTAGGTGGGGAGATGGATTGTGAGCAGCTGAGTGTTTTTTATGGGTAGTGGAAGTGCAATGTTGCAGCAATCCTTATTTTACCTTATGTCATTGCCTAGATCCTTTTGTAAAACACAATGATTTAGTTCAAACATAAGGATTTCCTGTGTAAAATATATTGACAACTACTTATGTATGAAGTTTCAAAGGTTTTTATTATTAAACACTCAATAGTGTAACAAACACAAAAATAAACCTTTAACTGAAACAAAAATGAAGTAACAGCATTTTATTATTAAACTGTTATTAAACAGCAATCTATTCTCTAACAACTATAAATAAACCTAAACAATAGTGAAACAGAAAATCAAAGTGCAACAGTGCAGTGCAGGGCACAATACAAAGGGAGGGGGCTTAGACTCCCAGGTGAGTACGTGCTTTGCCTCTGCCTCTTCTTGTTCATGGGCTTTCTAGTGATGAGTGGTGAGAATCGAAGTAATCAGAAGCATTAGAGGCCTTTAAAGAGCTAGAACCATAGATGCAACTGTTCTCACTTCCCTGTGCTTGAGTCTGTGAAGGGAATGATCTCTGGGAGATCCGCTGTGGTGGTACAGAGGAGAGGAACTGGTGTTGCCAGTAATTGGTATTGTTCACAGGCTGAATGACATGGCTGAGTCCTGGTTTACAGAGCTGCATTGCCTGCTGCCCTAACAGCAACATGAACTTCAGTAGGACATTCTGATTTTGTATTTTCTTTGCATCTCCCCGTCTTTTTCAATACTGTCTTTTGCCATGGCAACGCTGTCCCTGACAACTGCCATGCTGTCCCTGACCACTCCCACGATCTCTCTGGAGAGCTCTTTCTTTTTCCCTCTCTGTCCTCAAATACAGCCTCCACCTCTCCACTGTTTTCATTTGTCGTCGGGGCTCTGCAATGAGGTCTGCAAATATTTCATCCTGAGTTTTCCATTTTCTCCCCCTCAGGTTACCCAGCTGCTCAGCCATTGATAAAGGTCCTGTCCTTGAGGGTCTGGCTGTGGGAGTAGGAAAAAAACAGCAGCAGCCGTAAAAAGTCATTGTTCATGTTCCAGGGAGGCTATGATAGCATTTTTTAAAATATGCATTTCTGACTTTCCCTCCCTGAGATTCTTTGCAGTCTTGAGGGAACCTCAGAGATAGAAATGGTGTATGCGTGAGGAGGGCTGCACTGGCATTTTTGTCTGTGCAGAATGTGCTGTTTGGCTTTGCCGTTGTGTCTTGGACGCCATGGGGAGGTTTGAGGGGGTGTGAGAATTATGTTTCCAGTTTTGATGTACAGTTTTGCTGTGCCTTGGAAGTGCTTTTATTGTGTCAGGGGATTAGTCCTCTGCATCCCCTTCAGACTGGCAAAGGGCAGACCAGAGAGATATGTTGTGAAGTTATTCACTGAGATAGTGCCCTCCAGGAGTGCTGCAGGAGTGGAAGGTAGTTGTGAGCCATATCAGGGGAATGACTGTGCAGCTATCCCCCACAACATGTGGATAAAAATTAAAGCAGGACCTAAGACTTAAAAATTGCTTATCTCCCCTGGAGACATGGCAAAAATGCAGAGAAACAGAGATGGGTCGCAATGACTGTGTGAATCCTTCACTGTTTTCAGTCTTGCCCTATGTAAACCTGTGTGAAAAGCCATTCAGATCTTTGCTGTCCCTAAGCTCTGTAAGAATGCATATTATAGTGCATCTCCACTTCCTTGGGGAGCTGTAGTCTTTGTACCTTTACAGGCATGCAATGTCCATGTCTACCTCATGTAAACGGAGAATACTAATCAAACTTCCCATAACCTCTGCCTCAATCAACTGCTGAATTTCTCACACATGAATATTTTCATTATTCAAATCCGGTTTGAATGTAAGTTCTCCTGAGCTGTTTTCTCTTTATCTTGCCCTGTTTTTGTCTTAGCTGTGGTCCCTCATGGTTCTCTGCTTAGCAAACTCCAAAGGAAGACTTTTATTTTGGTGGCTTGCCACAAGAGCTTTGTGCACTGATGCTTCTCCCCACATGGCGATGAAATCCAGGGTCTCAAGAAGCCATGCTGCAGGCTTCTGAGGTAATATTGCACCAGTGCTGATATACTCAAATCCAAGAGCAAATGGGCAAAATCTGCCCCTGCAGTGGTTTTTAAATGGGAGAGGGGACAACTAGTCAACTTGACATCAGAGCAGGGGAGAACACTCAGGTCAGTAATGGTAACCCACAAAATAGTGTGGGCTAGTGGTTGGAGGACTGCCAAAGCAATACTCAGCAGCATTGTGTGCACATGAACAACAGACCAAGCAAACTCAATTTGCAGCATACGTAGTTCACTTTGAATGCTGATTCTAGAGTTCACAATAAATGCAGAGTTTTTGCACTATAATGAATTGTTTCATGTATACACAAATGTTTTCAAACAGGATTTACTCAACATAATACAGTTTAACCCCTGTCCTTTGGGAAGACAAGCAGAAAAGCCACATTACAGGGCCCTTATGTTCTGGTTGCCTATGGCCAAATGTGAAGCTTATTCATTAATAGACATAGGAGAATGTGGAGATGTTATAGTTAAGACAGAAGGTACACATCACTGACCCTTTTCCAGAATGACCCTCTGCTTCCCTTCTTTTGGGTTGAAACAGAATCAAGGAACAACACTTTTGTCCTCCACTGCCTTTTCCGTGCATTGATTTTTTTCCACCAGGTATCTATGCATAGTGTTCTGCCAAAAAGAGCTGCATGTTTAGAAATCACTCATTTTAGTCTCCTAATGGACAGAATTTATCCTGTTCTACACACTGTACAACTATGGATAATGCTGTTTCAGCTCTGGAGATCACCAGAATAGATAATTTTGGGGGTGGTACTAAACACTGTGTACCAGTAATAACAACCTATTGCATATTTTTGGCACAATTGGTTATTGTATCATAAATTGCACCTCGGCTGAAAGAGCTGTGACCCAATCTCCCTTACTAAAAAACCTTTACAATAGTATATAGCAATAAATGTTCTCCAAAGGGTCAGTTCTGAAAACACTTACTGCTTTGCGTGGTGCTTGCTACTGAAGCTGGGCAGGAAATGGTTTTCCCATCCCACAAATATTTTTGAGAGTTCAAAAATGTTTTCCCATTCTGAACTGGGATGAAACTAAGACCTTTCAGATTTGTTTGTGGGGAAAAATAAGCTAGTGTTCCAGTAGGCTGCTGGTTAGCAAACTCAGCTGGCATGTGGGAAACTCAAGTCCCTGATCTGCCTGATTCTATCTTCCTTGTTGGAGTTGTTCCACTTTGTATAAATAATTAAATATTGATTGGGCCATAAAGTGACTTTCTAGCCCAGCGACTAGGGAACTCACCTGGGATGTGGGAATCACAGGTTAAATGCCTGTGCTGAATCTGGGTGTCCAACGTCTCAGGTGAGTGCCCTATCCACAAGACTATTTGGTGCTGTGAAATAGCTCTCAGCCAGAAAAGTCAGTAAATTGTCTTATCTATCTTTCCACCGTGTGCTTATTACCTTCTACTTTTTAAGTGGTCTATGAAGTGGGAAGAAAGTTGAAGCTTTCTGAACCCTGATGAACACTATTTTAGAGTGTCCTAATTTATGAACTTGTTTGATTCATTGCAAATTCTACTTTGGCCTGAGAACTAACCAACAGATTGGAGCCACCTTTGTTGTTATAATAGAAAATCTCAGTTACAACCTTAATCATGCATCTGACAAACTGGGTTTCTGCCCACGGAAGCTTATGCCCAAATACATTTGTTAACCTTTAAGGTGCCACAGAACTCTCATTGTTTAACTTTAATTATGGAGCACTGCCAGCTGTCCCACAATATACCCTTTCCAGTATCTGTCTCCAAAGATGGACATATATGTTAGGAATATGATCTTTTTAGTGACTGGTGATTTAGAGACCCTTTGGTCTAAATCCTTAGCTAATGTAAATGGCCATAGCTCCAGAGAAGGCAATGGAGCTTCATTGATTCACACCATCTGAAGATTTAGTGCTGTGTATGTAGGTCTTTTTTTTTTTTTTTTTTTTGGCCGCGCTGTATCCTGAGAAATATGGTGATGGCATCCCTCTGACACTGTCATCACTCCATAGTCTCTCCATTTATTGTAACATTCCCATCATCATGCTACCTGAGAGCTGAGCACATTTAAAGAGAGCATACTATCAGCCTATATTGCATTCTCCTAGAATCTTCCATTTTCTTTGTATAAAACCATGAGGGTGTGCTTGGTAGAAATATATTTGTTGTATTATCTATCAAAGCACAGTTGTTGGGGGGAAAGCTGCTATAAAGAGGTGAGGTCTTAATCTATCAGGTATCGTTCTATTTTCTCATAGAAAATAATATCATCTTTGCTGGGTTATCCATTTTGTTTTAATTCTGTGCTTTGCATTGCTTCACTCCCCATGACACTCTTGTGTATATTACGTATCACTTTAACAGACTGGGTTTTATAAAGGAGGTGCAGAGTTCACTGCTTGGTCATTGCATTCTTGGGAATCTTCGGATATAATTATAAAATCTGAACACAATGACTTTCTATTTTTTTCTGGCAAGGTACCACAAACTATTTTATTGTAGGGAATTGTACTGGTTTATTACAATGCCTTATATGGGTCTTTTGTTTGAGACTTGGAATTAGTTATTTTTCTAATATAATATTATACAGCATCTGCAGCCACAGTGTTCTCAGCTTTAGTGTTGAATGAAAAATACAATCGAGGAAAGGAGTGTTTCAATATATCAAACACATTCCACTTATTATCAGAATATGGTGATATGAGGAAGGACAATTTCACCCTGGAGAAATCACTGTAACCTATACCCTGCATAGAATTAAGCAATAAAGAATAAGTGGAGGTATATAATATTTGATTTCTAGATAGATGGGTGAGTGTATTCATTTCTCCCATCTGTCTAGAAATGAAATGCTGTAACAAATGACTGGTGGTTTACTGCTATTCCAATACAGCTTTCTGCATGATTCCTTATTCACATAAAATAAATGTCCTGTATGGAATTTAAAACTTTTTTCAGCTTTAATGGGATCCCTATTTCATTTCTGTAAGGCAGCTGATTTTTCTTCACAAAAGATTTAGGCTTGGGGTTTCAACGCAGTCCAAGGGACTTGGGCACCCCAACTGTATTGAAATTTAGTGAGAGTTAGGCATTTATCGCTTTTAGGTTCCTTTGTAAATATGAGCTTTCATTGTTACGCTCACAGTGAGAATTATAACCCCCTGACTATGCAACCCTTACTCACAGAGTAATCCTTTGATGGAGTAAAGAAAGTAAAGACTGCAGAATGGAGTTCGTGGTGATTATAGTTCATCTGTTTTAAGTGGCATGTCCCGGCCTGTATATACTTGCAGTGTAGACATACCCATAGTCAGCCAATCCATATGTTGGATGGTCATGACCATGAACTGAAACCATCATTACAGCATGCAGGGATTAAAGGAGTCTTAAAACTGTGTTTCAGCTATGCCCCAGTTTTTAAAAAGTGTCTGATTTTATCGTGTCCATCTAGCTTCACTATTAAACAGATGGATAAAGGTATGGTTTATGTTCTGCAAAGATCCCTTCTCCCATGAACTGCCTACACCTACAGTGCTTGGGTATTCATTGTCTTATTTAAGTTTCTTTATTATTCACTTGTCAGGGATGTGCCTAGTTCCTTAACGGCATAGTAAAAAGACTGCATGGACAGGAAACCTTTCCCAAAGGTTAATTATTTGATGAGAAAAGAAATGACTCCTATATTGCCAGTTAACCTTTGTTTTTCAGTTTTAAAATTATTTCTTTCAGTTATGTCATTTCTCGGGAGTCACAGGAACTTTTTTCACTTTCTAATTTCGCTTATCTCTTAAAATACCTGTTCAAATCTGAATCTTATCTTGTTAATCTTGTTTGTTCTAGAGAGAATAGATTAAATTCCTTTAACTGTCCACTTTATTAAATTCCTGTTACATCAATAAATTATAACAAAATCAGGCAAGTAGTGCATAACCCATTGCTACCACACACTCTCTTCTAAATGCATGTTACAGTTATGAAAGATAATTAAAATTAATTGTTTCCCTTTTAATTAGCTTTTCATTATGACCATTTTTATTGCAAAAACATTTAAGTTTTCTAATGTTATGTCTTAGTATTTTTTAAATGAAAATATTACTATCAATCAAAGGTACTTATCTGTCCCCCATTTCCATGGTGCCTCATAATCTTTAAATGTATTCATCCTCACAATGCCCCTGTGAGGAAGGGAAATGCTATTATCCACATTTTAAGGATGGGGAACTGAGAAGGTAAGCGACTTGCCAAAGATCACACAGGTATTAGTCATGTCTATGGTAATGTCCTGGGAAGATCCCCTTCAGCTTCCTGATCAGGCCTTTGAAGGCAGTTATTTTGGATGTTCCAAAGAATCCATTCCAGGTCTTACCTGAAGTCCAGTGCATGCTGGGAAAGACTTTAGGCATTTTCTCAGTATTCTGTAGAGAACAACACAGTGCAGACATCATTAATAAAATTGATAATACATACCTCAATACTGAGTGGCAGTGCATTGATTCAAGGAGTTCCCTGTAACCAGAGACATTCACCTCCACACACTGCCTTATGAATCCAGATGTTTAGCCTTCCAGACTTCACCTTCTCCTATGATATCAGACACAGGTTCTTTTTTACAGAGCTGTTGCCAAGGTCCATGAGGTGGTAGCTGACTTCTTGATGAATATATTATAAATACAATGGATTAGATCATCAGCCGGTTTCAACTGATGCAGCTCAATGGAAAGCCAATATTTCAGGGGGAAATTTACACTAGTGTTCTATCTATGCATTATCTCTTTAGCTCAGAAAAAATTCCATTTTGTGTTATTTTATTGATTTTTATTTTATTTTTCCTACTCCGTATGAAAGTGAATTTTGTTGGTATCATTTCTGTACACCTCACACAGCCTAAGTAATAAAGACCACATTTTGTGTTCAGCTACTTGGATGTTGTCAGCAATGATGCAAGAAGCAAAAAAAGACAGCACTTGATTTTCATAAGCTGGGAAAACTCTGGAGAGCTAAGAAATGTTAAAAAAGCACTACCCTGCAAAATACACTGACCAAAAGAAACAAAAATTAAACTGAGCATATAAACACATCCCAGAGATCACTTAAACAATGTGCTATTATGAGTTAAATACCATAATCATTAGCTTACTATTGCTAATGATTAAACAATGATTATTGTGGGTCTTAGTTTTATATTACATGAGGCTGAAGGATGAGTGACTTTAACCACCCAGCAAATAATCTTTCGGAACTGTATTTTCTGAAAAAGTCTTGTTGTTAAGGTGAAATTCACCGTCTTTTGGCAACAAATCATTCATATGTCTTCCCTTGTCCCTAAGGATAGACCAGTGATGGGATCCCAACTATTTATTAGGGTCTCACTCCCTAGGCCATGTCCTTGACATCCCCTCATCTCTCCCTTCACATTCCAGCTGATTTACTCCTTGTACTGGCGAGAGCAAGGACTGAGCAAACCTTATTTACATGGATTGCTATTGTAATCTGCCCTTGCACAGCTCTGGATGCTATGGAGACCCACCATCCAAGGACAGACAATCTAGCTCAAAGAGATCACATTCTGTTGGAGAAAACTTAATTGTTTATTAGTGGGTTTTGCAAGACATATTGCCTGATCAGCCTATTAGAACAGATGGACTCAAGTGCCCACACTCACTCCTATAGCTCAGATTTTGTGCGCAGATAGAAAGGTTTTAATCTAACTGCCTGAGACAAAACAGTATCCTCTGAAGAATCAAATTCTCATAGAACTACAGTAACAGCTGCCACAGAATGAGTTTGCAAATAGAATATTGTGTAGTCTAGTGCTTAATTAGCTACATATGCCCCCATTTGAATAATAGACACAACTAAAACAAGTTCTAATGTTTTGAATGGGACCTCCTCCCAGTTTGTAATTTTGTGCTCACAGTTTGGCATGCATTGTCATTTTGCCCAGGAAACTCCCTCACCCCAGAATTTGTACATGCAAATTGCAACAATCACAATCCGAGCATGCGAAGAGGATTTGCTCACGAAATGTATCTTCTGCTGAGGCAAATGATGGTCCATGTAAAAATGCAGGGGGAAAATTGAGTGATTGCATTATAATTAAAGATATTTTTAGAGTGGAGTTGCAGACTTTGTGTCTTTTAGTCTGATTTTCAGAGGGGCTGATCCGCTACAAATGACCATGAAAGTCAAACGCTCAGCACCTTTCAAAATTAGGCCATTGATCTATGAAATTCACTATGGGAGGTGCTTTGCTGAAAGCCCTGTTTAGTGTCAAGCCATGGGAAAATTGTAATTTTTAATACTTCACAATATAATCCAAGGTACAGGGTCTCTACAGTTTTTTTTTTTTTTTTTTTTTTTTTTTGGTACAAAAGAATTTGTCTCCTATTTTTTGTTTGCCTGCCTAACTCCTGAAGAAGAGTTCCACGGAGCTTAAAAGCTTGTCTCTTTCACAAACAAAATGGATCCAATAAAAGATACTATCTTAGCCATGTTGTCTACCTCACTCCAATCAAAGCAATTTCTCAGCTTCTGACTCTACATGAATGGGTCACGCAGGGATGATTACAACTAAATGGAAGCATTTTATGAATGGAATCACAAGTCTCACAGATATGTACTTTCTTCCCCATTTACCTTGTTGAATATTCAGGGCTGTCATCACACATGCAAGCTATTAGATAAATCTCCAGAAGCTACCTTTATACAGTCCACAAATCTCACCACATTTTTTGTTGCAAACTAATTTGCTGAACTGCAACAACAACAGCAACAAAAAGGTCAGAGTTCCAGAAAGCAGAAATGTTGTCGCACTAAAGCTCAGCTGGAGGCTGATCTCAGACTTTTTCTGAAAGATAAGATTAAGGTGATTTTATTTTTTCTGTTTTAACTAATTGAATTACCTGAAATGTGTAATGTTTGCTGTATCGGAGTTCTGTACTTACAGGATTTTATTTCATTTACTTTCCTTTCTTTTGTGCTGTGAAAACTCTCTACAGATTTATGGATGCAGTCATGTGGTGGCCCTATCTGTCAGAATGAAGCATTGAAAGAAGGCATGTAGGACCAAATTCTCTTCTGACCTATGCGCTCATGCACCTACACTGAACTTAGTAGGATTGCATGAGGTGTCAGTCCGTGGAAAAGATGCCTCTTAGTGATATTCATCCACTCTTATCTATTCTGATCTTTGCTAAATCTTTTTTTCATAAATAAGCTTTTTATACCCAAGTCTCTGCAGCAGCCCTTTTTCAGTGTAATAATGGTTTCGCTAGACTTTTTGGTGCTTGCACAGTGCTATCCTTGGCTTGCCACAAACATTTGCCAATATTTACTATGTATTAGATGGGTAGGAGTTACACGTAAGTTCTCAGAGCTCTATTCAACTGACTTTGCTTAAAAGTGAAAGGCTGATTGAGGAGACCTATTGCTCCAATCAGCTGGAATTGTAACAGCTTGAATACATGCTCCTGTGTTGCTGTGGTTAGATTGTGTTATTTTATTTTGTTTCTTTGTCACCATACAATTGCAAAACATGTTACATACCGGAATTACTATGTCCATTTCTCAGCCTCAAACATCCTCCCGTGAACTTTACATTAGTTAGAAGACTGAAAGTTGTGGAGGGGTCAGGAAAGGTGTCTTTAACCCACTATTATGCTCCTCCCAATCTCAGGGCCACTACAGTAGCCCTATATTTCTGGAAGATCCTCCCACATTTGAGGGAATCCTCCAGAGACACGGGTGGGCTGAGTGAAGAGGTCGGGAGTAGATTTAAATCTGCTTAATCAGGTGCCGAAATGGTGCAAACAAATAAACAAAAAAACCCTCCCGGTTACCTACCCATTACTGTAGTTCTTTGGGATGTGATACAAATGTGTATTTTACTTAGGTGTGTGCACACCCAGTGCACCAGAGCCAGAGCACTTTGCCTAACGATACCTATGGGGTAGTGCTCATGCCCTGTTGCCCTAGTCCCTCCCCAGGCCACATAAGTGTGGTACTGCCTCAACCCCCTCAGTTCCTTTGCACCTAACATCAGAGGTACAGACTCTGATGCAGAGGGGACGGAGAGTGGATTGTGGAATACGTGTCTGCATCCCATCTTGAAGAACAACAGTTACAGGTAGGGAGTTGTTTCTTCTTCTTCAAGTAGATGCAGTTGTGTATTTTACTTGGGTGATTCACAAGCAATACTCATAGTATGTGGGGCTCAGAGTCTATTTAAATAAGGACTGAAGGATTGTCTTTCCCAAAGTTTTCATCTGAAGTGGACGCAGCAATAATGAGATAGTGATTTGTACAAGTATACACAGAGGACCAAGGAGCAGACCAGCAAATGTCCAATATAGGAATGTCACTTACAAATGCAGTCAAAGTCACCTGAACTCTCATAGAATGAATTCGCACCTTTTGAGAAGGTGTAGCCTGGGCTACTTCATATGCTGTGTTGATACCTGAAGTTATCCACTTGCAGATCATCAAGAGACTGCTTGACCCTTCACTCAAAACAAACAAACAAGAGGAGGAGTGGAAAGAGCTGATTTTATCCAGTTAAAAAGCTAAACATTGCCAGGGGTCCAGTGCATGAAAATGTTCTTCCTATGAGATTCAGTGCAGCTTAGGGAATAATACAGGTAAATATACAGCTTGGTTCAAGTGAAATTGGGAAACCACTCTAGATAAAAACTTGGGGTATTGCCACAAGGAAGGCAGTTTTCTGGCATAGAAGGGAGAAAGAGAGTTTCCAGAGACTTGAATGGAAGTCCCGTAAGAGCCACTAAGACAATATTAAGGTCCCAGCTTTTTAACTTTTAACCAGCTTTTTAACCAGTGGATGGAGACAAGTGACTCCTTTCAAGAACCTCACTGCCATGGAGTTTCACATGCATGAGAGATGAAATGCTGAAATCACTGACAGGTGGACTTTCAATGAACTATGTACAAGACCAGAAGAATGAAGGTATAACAGATACTCCAAGATGTCTTATATGCAAGCTAGCTTCAGTTGGACTTCCTGGGCTAATGACCATATTGAGAACCACTTCCAGCTGGCTGAGTAAGCTGCTCTGGTAGAAAGCTTCCTACTATTAAACAAGATTTGCTTGACTCCCTCCAAACATCACTCCTCTTCCTCATCTAACCATGAAGTTCCCATACTGTGGGATACAGAAAGATGAGTGCTGGTTGTAAAACCTAACCATGATGCTGAGTCATGAGGTTAGGATGAAGAAGAAAAGATATGGGAGGCCGAACCGATAAAATGAGGAGGTTGGGGACTGAACACTTTTTTGGCCACATTGGAACAATGAGAATGATCTTGACACAGTTCAGTTTCAGCTTAAGAATGACCTGTAGGCTGATCAGAATTGGAGGAGAATCATACAGGAGTGCCAATTGCCAGATCTGGGGAAAAGCACTCATCAAGGAGCCCAGACTCAGATCCCCTCAAGAGGAAAACAGACGGCATTTCTTGTTGTCTCTCATGGCGAACAGGTTGATTGTCAGGATGCCCCAAAATGCAAAAATGGACTGCAGGATGCTGGTCTTCAGATACCATTTGTGATTCAAGAACAAATTTCTGTTGAGCTGATCACCAAGTGATTCTGGATCCCAGGTAAGTAAATGGTCATGGAGGTAATGTTTTCCCTGATATAAAATGCCAGGAGCCTGATTGTCTTCTGACACTGAAAACCTTCCTGTGCCTGTTCTGACTGGCCTTGGAGTTTCAATGATCCCAGATGCATTCCTATTAAAGAGGCATCAGTGACTGTAGTCCTAGTCAGTGGGGGTTGAGCTAAAGGAACATCCTGGCACACATTCTGAATCGTCCACCATCATAAAGTGTCCTGGATCATTGAGAGAAGATGGATCCCCTTGTCCAAGGAGTGACTAATCGGACAATAAAATGAGGACGCAGGCTCAGCCTGGAATATTGGGCTACCTGTGTGCATGCAGCCATATGTCCTAGTATCCTCATGCACACCTGGGCTGTGGTTGAAGATTGAGACTGCAACTCCAGACATAGGTGGTGAATTGCCTGGAATCGCTCCGTATGTAAAAATGTTCTCAAACTTGTCGACTCTAGCAGGAGACCAATGAACTCAATATTTTGAGTTAGAACCAACACTGATTTCCTGCTCTTTAGGGTGAGACCTAGATGACTGAGTAGGTATAGTGTTAAGTGAACATGACAGAGGACTTCCTCTTTGGACTTGCCCCTCAAAAACCGATTGTCCAGATATGGGAAAATATTAATTTCCCTCTTCCTGAGGTGTGTGCTATTACCACAATCTTTCACTTAGTAAAAACCCAAGGAGTGGAAGACAGGTCGAAAGGCTGCTCATTGTACTGGAAATAAGCATCCTGAAGGTACAGGGTTGCAAACCTGCAGCTGTGATTTAAAGAGGGCAGGATAGTTGCTAGGGTGGTCATAAGGAATCCTATGTATCTGATGTATTTGTTGAGACCATGGAGGTCAAGGATAGATCTCTTCCCTCCACTAGGGTTGGGAATCAGGAGAAACTGAGAATAGAACCCCTCTCCACAGTGCTGTAGAGGGACCTTCTCTACAGCCCCCAGAGATGTAGAGACTGAACCTGGTTCAGGATCAGTGTCTCATGACAAAGATCCCTGCGGTAAAGGGGTGGGAAGGAAGGATGGAGAGGAAATCCGTGGCATAATTGGATGATCTTTAGGACCCAGTGGTCCATGGTAATTGACCATGCAAACACCAAACACCATAAAAACACACCAGTCTGTCACAGACCAGAGGGTATGGAGAAAGAGGTCACCAAAGGATCACTATCCTGGACATGAGTCAAAATGTGTGCTTCCTGGATGCTGGGATGGGGAAGGAGCTGGCTGGTTAAACCTAGGACCAGAGACCTACTTCGTTGGAATCTGCGGCCCTTCCAGTTGTCCTGCTGCTATATAGGAAAGGGGGACTATCCAAAGAAACACTGTGAATGGTATTGTTGCTGTTGTTGCTGATCGTTGGAGTCGCTGATCTTCATGGCAGGAGTGTATATTCCCAAAGAATGCAAAGTAGCTTTGGAGTCTTTAAAGAGTGCAAGATTTCTTCTTTCTTTTTCTGAAAACAAAACACAGCCATCAAATGGTACGTCCTCAATGGTCTGCTGCACCTTAGGTGTAATACCTGAATTCTGCAGCCAGGAGGCTACCTCTCCTAATGAGCACAGCCAATGCCATAATTCTGGCCAAGGCACCCGCCACATCCAGAGCGGTCTTGGCCACCATGTGGCCTGCTACAATGAATG
Organism: Emydura macquarii macquarii; assembly: GCF_026122565.2. Lineage (NCBI taxonomy): Eukaryota > Metazoa > Chordata > Testudines > Chelidae > Emydura > Emydura macquarii. The sequence continues at coordinate 2,504,763 of NW_027132962.1, forward strand.
TTTTAAACTCTTCCCTGGAGGCTTCTGACAAGTTGTCTGTGAACTTAGACATGACTGCCCAATTAAAAAAGCCAATATTTAAAGAGCAACACATGCTGTTTCATGATGTGCATCTGCAGGGAAGAGGAGGTATACATTTTCTCTCCATGAAGTCCATCCTTTTGGACTTTGTCCTTATGTGTGAATTTATATCTTCCCTGCCATTTGCTGCAGTTAGCACCCCAGAGTTAACCACCAGGTGGGCCCTAAAACCCTGAAAACTCTGCATGGGAATGAAACACGTCTTCTCTGAACATTTCAGCATGGGAGGCAACAAGATGGAGTACTCCAGAGGGCCTCCTCAGGCTCTAAGTAATTAGCTGACCTGGACCAACTATGGGTGTTTGACTTGGACTTATGGGTCTCAGGATGTGGGACTGTAAAACTGTTGTAAAACTCCTGCTGGAGTCTGAGTTCTGGGACCCTGAGAGGGGAGAGGATCCCAGTCCCTGGTCTCCAGCTCAAGCCTGAATGTCTACACAGCAATTTTTAGCCCTGTGAGCCCGAGTCAGCTGATCTGGGTCAGCCATGACTGTGCTGCAGGTCTTTTATTCCATTGTAGACATATCCCAAGAGATCCCCATTTATCTGGAGTGCTACTTTCCCCAGAGCTGATGACTGGAGAATATCTAGCATCTTATGTGTATGCGCCTTCAGGAATTCTTCCTGGATACCCAAGGTGTTGACTATACACCTCAGGAGGTCCTGATATGCCTTAAAGCAGTGGCTCTCAACCTTTTTTCATTTACAGACCCCTAAAAAATTTCAAATGGAGGTGCAGACCACTTTGGAAATCTTAGACATAGTCTAAGGACCCCTAGGGGTTTGCAGACCACAAGTTGAGAACCACTGCCTTATCCTCAAGTGTCTAGAGAGAGGAAGATTCCACCACAGTAGAGTCATCTAGAGAGGATGAAGAGGCAACTTGCTGCACCAATGCCAAGTCCTGTTCTTGTACCACCAGATCTAGTCAGAATAACCCCAGAGGCCCAGAGGGAATGAACTCTGTGATTGCTTGCAGCTGAGGTGGTTTGGGAGCAGAAGCCACCATCGGGATTGGTGATCTTGCTTGGAGCATGTTGAAAAGTTGGACCTTAGGGATTGAAGAGTGTTCCCAGCAGGGCTGTGGACATAAGGTTAAGGCATTGGTGGCCATTAGGCATCAGGCCAAGATCCCCCCAACCTGATTGTGGGACAGATGTTGATCTCGGTACTGATGGTGATCCACGGACAATTTCTGGCATCTATCAGGTGACGATGATGGGGAGGACATCTTGAGGAGTCAGTGGTTCTTTGGTGACGTTGACAAAGTGAGCCTCAATGGGGCAAATAAAAGGTCAGACTTATTTGAAGCCTAATATGGGGGCACCATCAGTGCCAAAGAGGAATGTGAGATTGGCACTGGAGGTAACCAATGAAACACACTCTCATCCAGTACTGGGAGAGGTGTCAGCAAGGCACAAGGCTCAGGGCAGTATCAAACTCAATTAACAGATCTGCCGCACAGGCAACTGTGCTGAAGGATGCACCAAGTGTTGAGGAAATCTTCAGTGCTGGGCCCTGCATGGGCCTTAGCTCCACAGTCTGAGACCCGGGACGAGTGAGCAATGGTGCCGATGAACTCGGAAGCTTCTGTGACACAGATATAATGTGCCAAGGGCATAATGGAGGATGATGTGGAAGATGTCTTGGCACCAGAGAACTGCTGAACCAATAGAGAGACTGGAACTGAGGCAAAGCTGGTCTGATTCCACCTCGTATGTCGTCAGCATGGAGACAGTTAGTGTTAGTGCCAGCCATGAAACACATGCTTCGTGGATGGAACTGGAGTCAACAATATGAGCTCTCGCTGATCTTGGTGCAGAACCAGGCAGTGGTTGGACATACCTGCTCCATCCCTCGGTCCCAGTCAGCACTCCTCTTAGAAGATGAGGAGGAGTCTTCCCCAGCCATGAACTGATCCACATTCATTTTGTGGCGCCTCCGTTCTCGCCATATCAGAGGCAGGTGAATGACCTTTCTTCCTCTTGGAGGGAAATGCCAGAGCCCAAGCATGGAGCGATATTGCTTGCTGCATCTGAAGGTGATTGCTGATCAGATGAGGGCCTCAGTGCCAAAGTGGGCCTCATGGCCGCTCGAGAACATGCTGCATCATCTAGAAGCGTCTTGCCATCTCAGTCCTTTTTGTGAACGACTTGCAGATGGAGCACCGGTCTTCAATGTGCTCTTCACTGAGACACAACAAGCACCTCGTATGGGGATTAGGGTTGGGGATGCCTCCACCCCACATGACAGACAATGCTTGAACCCTGGTGAGGGCATCACACAGGGCACCCAACTACTCTAACTAATACTATATTAACACTACATTTACCTGAAATACTGCTGCTGCCACTATTATAGACATGACATTTTTTTTCAGAAAACTCATGAGGTGAAAACACCACATAGAGCTTTGGCTGTAGTCATGGGTGGTGAGAAGGAATGGAGGGGAGTTGGCTGGTGCTACCTGTATCTTCCAGAGGACGGGCTAGGGCCACAGGCCTTGAGTGTTGCCCCTGCAGATGCTGCTAGGCAAAGTTCTCTGTCTGCTGTATGCGGGGTATACGCACACATTCTACGGGATAGAATACACGTCTACATCTGCTTGAAGAAGAACTCATGCTTTAAAAAAAAAAACCATGATTATCCACTGCTTTCTACCTTACATAGCCATTTACAGCTGTGCAAAGTAACTGTATAATGCTATTAGATCAGAATGGTGTAATTTTACATCCACTTTCCACATGTGTAGATGATTTCTCAATGTAAAAGTTAGTGGAGAATCAGGCCCTACATATCCTGGAACAGAATTTTCTCTCCATTCCTGAGAGTTATACGGTATTACATGTCATCCCTCCACATGGAAGTAACAGATTGCAAGGTCTGTTATGTAACAGACAGCACTTCAGAATAAGCTAATGAAAGAACTTTTTTCCATGCTAATAGACCTTAGACTCTGGTTGTTTCAAGGAACAGATTCAAGCTTTGAACTTCTGAGAGCCACATTAATTCAGGTTATCCATATAGCTGTGCAGAAACTCTACAAGATGAGTTCTTTATTAATAGCTAGAATGAGTCAGTCAGCTAGCTTAATGATCTGACCCATAATTTGAATTCATTGAAAGTTGTCTGTCAGCACCTCTGGGAGCAGAGATCAAGCACGACCTTGACTTATGGTAGCTTGAATTAAATCCTCATGTTGTATTTCTGGTGCTAGCTTTGTTGGCAGAAAAACAATGCAAACTAACACATAGCACAATTGTAATTCTATAGTATGCTTGTGCTTCCTTTCAACTTGCATAGGCTTTCATTTTTTTGAAGGCTACTTTTATTGTTTACCTGTGGAACACTTAGGCGACTGTCTTAAATATGCAAAAGATCAGAAAGACAGATCTGTAAGAACCATGCATGGTATTTTATATACTGGCTTTCCTATTTGTTCTTTATTATACTATTGATCTCAGGTAGCAATTGAAAATACGGAACTTTGTCACCATGGGGCAAGACAGTACCTTGGAGAGGTCAATTCCCTACCACAATGCTGAAATACTAAGAAAACACTTTATCTTTCCTCCTTCACCACACTGCAGCAGTTTTTTTGTTTTATTCTCTGTCTCTGCTCTATTGTGGACATTTTTATGTGTGGTACCTTGCTTTCTAGGGCTATTTATATCTGACAGATATATTTTTTAAAATTTTCTCTGTGATTTAAATTCTTTGGTTCTTGACATTTCTAGCTTGCTTGCTTGCTTGTGTTCTGCACAGAATTTATATTTCTGTACAGCATGGCCTTCCTTGCTGTTAATGTTATCCCATTTAGCATTTGGCGTGAAGAAGTGAAAAACAATACCAAGAGAAAAGCAAAACACACTGTTAGGAATAGATCATCTCCCCAAGACAACAAGGACAGGGAGTTAGGAAGGAGGCAGTTTTCAGACTGAGGGCTTCTTATCTTTTGTTATATGGAGCTCCTGTTTGGCTTGTTTGCTATGTTGCTGAATCTGATAGCTCCTATCTGATCTCTGAGTTGTTCATTTCTAAAACAGGTGCATCACAGTAGGTTATATTTTGCGTGGCCTCAGAAGCAAACATAAACTAAGGAGTCACAATTTAAAGGCACTTAAGTCAGGAAAAAAGATGCCTTATTGAAAGACTGCTTAAAGTGATTAGGAGAGCTGCCTATATACTGAAAGCAGGTAATTTCAATTAGCTTCGATTCCTTTCAGTCTGCAAACACTTCATAACCTACACATTTCCTCTGATACTTTTACCTGGCTCTACACTGCACACACTGATTTAATTTTATTGGAGTACTTCACATTTTTAAACTAACTAGCTAAGCATCTAGCTAGCTAGCTAACTAACAGATTTCTAGGAACATTGAGCAAGATCCTCTGTCCATTTAAATTAGTTTAGCTCCATTGAAGAGATCTGGTTTTTTTATTACTGTTCAAAAATACTGTAGTATACATGGTGTCTAGTTCTTACTATGACTGGTATCCTTGCTTTGTGGAACTATATTACATTACGTACACATGGACATGTGTGCACGCGCGCACACACACAAAAGAGAGTGATCCCTTACAGGGTGTGTGTACTGTGTCTGTGTAAATGTATATACACACATTGTAGATACAGCTGTTTGAAACAGATAGTGAATCAGATCTATTTTAAAAAAGGGAAATTGTAGCTAATGGCATATCTGCTGAAAGCAGGTAATTTTAATTATCTCAGATAGTTAGAAGCAATGAATAATTTATTAACGAAAGAACTCCTGCTTTTTTTCCCCTTCTTCAGGTTTCTAATCCTGGTGAGCCTCTGATATTCAGATCATAGTCCCCAATGCTTCTTTGTTTGAACTGTTAGTCTGGAAGCAGTGGTGGAAAACTGTTTCCCTGTAGCTAGTCAGAACAGATTGAGTTGTTTTGACAGCTCAGTGTGAGATTCTAGTAGTCCAGCTAAAGAAATGCATAATATAGCATACAAAGTGGAAAGTTAAACAGTTCTTTGGACAGTGGTAGCAATACAGTATTGCACAATACATTGCAATATGAACAGAAGAGTTTAATCTTTTATATCTGATCATGGATGCAAATGATTCTTTGCATACATTAATAATAATCAACAATAATAAATAACATTGGCATATATCACAGGTACAGGGCTACCAATTCCACTGTCCCCTTTCTAGTATCTCTGAGTGTACACCCTCAGGTGTTGGGCCTCTTACCCAGACCTATCTCAGGGTGGAATCTCATGCTTCTTCCTACTCTTAGACTGGAACCTGGATCCACTGTTCCAGGAATACCAACTACTTATCACCTTGGTTGGTATACACAGGAGACTCTCTCTCTTGAGTTCTCTGTGCTTTTTCTGCTGGCACCCAGGTGGTGTGAAGGAAGAAGCCACCTGACAGAAATACAGAGTGCTAAAGGCCAAACCTTGGGAGGAGGGGCAGGAGGCAGTGGGTGGAGGGAATAGAATGGAGCAAGGAGCCAGGATAGGAGAGAAGAGTAGACCTGGAAGTTGGTGAAGGGGACTAGGAAGACATGGAGCTTCCAGTGGTGGAGACTGGGATAGGAAACTGAGGTGTGCGTGCGTGTGTGTGTGGGGGGTGGGAGATGGGGGCTGTGAATCTGTGGGTGAGGGAGAAAAAGAGATTAGACAAGGAGCTTGGGCAGAGGGAGGCTAGAATTGAGTGGAAGGGAAGATTGGGACCAGCTGGCAATGAGACTTGAAGGGGTCCTGTGGAAAAATACTATGTGATCATGTAATTAAAATCTATCTCAGAAGCCAAATTAGGTTGCACATGCAACCTCAATTCTTGCATTTCCTGACTTCTGAAGGCTTGAGTTTGTAACCTTAACATTATTTTATTGCATTTTTATGTAATGTATAATTTCAAATATTTTTATTTAACAATAACATTGTGGGGGGTTTTTTTGGTTTTTTTACAAGTTATTACATAACATTATATACATTTGTGTACATAATACTTTTCTTTTTTATTAGAGTGTGACAAAGCTCTTCCTCTACCTCAGTGGGTCCAGCACTTCCCTCTAGCAGTAGGTCAGTGAACTGCTTCACCCTTTAGTGTTCTTCCACCTTCTAGTTCTGGGGGAGGGTAATACAGCCTCTCTAAGATGGCCACTACCTGCTGGGTCCCAGTCTTGTCTCTGGTTCTCAGAGGCCCTTACCCCTTCTCTGGTGCTCTTGCTCTTGCCTCTCCAGTGAATGGCTAGTAGGGAGGAGGGGAGGCCAGTCCTATCCTCAACTCCAGGCCCCAACCCAGGGACCCTACAGGTAGCAGCCTCATGCTGTGGCTTCAGGAAAACTGCTAGCTTCCCTGGTTTATTTCCTTGTACCCCTTGACTTAATGTCTGGACCCTGCTCCCACAGGGGCCCTTCCTGGCCTCCTTGCCAGGGGAGGCTCTTGACCTCCGACAGTCCCACTGGGCATGGTAGATCTGAACCAAATGTCCAGCTCTATCTTCCCCTTCTGGCAAGGTCTTTTCCCTCAGGCCTCCAGGCCTGGGAAAGGTCCTTTTTCCTCTTCAGGCAGGGTATTTCCCTCCCCCAGTCTTTGTACCTGAAGGGTTCTCTTCTGCCCGCATTCCTGCTTCTCCTAAACCCTCCTGGTTTCTGACAACATTTTGCCTGCTCACACACACTCTGGTGGTAGCTCACCTCACTCACAGAACTTCAGTCATTCTCTTTCTCTGGAGGGGAGGCTTTTAACAAGTCCTGGGTGGGGCCCTGATTGACTCCAGGTGTGTTAATTAACCTGACATAACCCCTGCTCAGCTACCAGGGGAAAAGAGACTTGCTGCGCCTGGGGCTGATATATTGGCCTTCTAGCACTCTCCGGTAGCCATCTAGTCTGACCCTGTCATGAGGTATATTACAAGAGGTAATTAATGAGCAGAAGGTAGCAGATAAGGAGATACTGAGGCACCTGATGCAAGTGTGCTTAAAAACAGAGCAGGGGACCCCTGGAGCCTCTGACATGCCCTATGCACTTATGTCTTCAGCTTATAATTAAGGATGAAGTTAAAGGCCCAACTGAGCAAGATACTTAAGCACATGCCTAATTTTAAGCACATTTAAATACTTGACCAAATCAGGAATTTGTTTGTGCATGGGTATTTTGGGGTGAAGTGATGCTCTGGGGTTCAATCCATACCAGTAAGGGGTTGTATCACCACCTGCCCCACAACTCCGTGTGCCTTAAATGATGCAGTGGCTCATAGCTTTGACATCAACAGCCAGCCTACAAGCATGTAGGTTACACTTTGGATTTCACTGCCCAGTTACTTTTTGAAGAGTGACCCCTCAACACCCACCAAACTGTCTGCCTATGGTGTCCAGCCCTCTCACTGAATGTTTACAGAAGTTATTAAGTTCTCTGCTCCCTTAAAGAGATAGTTCCCAGCAGCTTATTGCCTTAACTGGAGTTAACAAATGCTCAGTTTTAATCAAAGCACTGAATTGGTTCATAGTAAAAGTAAAACAAGTTTATTAAACAAAAGATCATAGGTCAAAGTCATACCTAGTATAAGGAATAAAAATAGAAAGTGTCACAAGGACACAAAAGTAAAAATATGCTTCTAAGACAAAAGCTTAATTTCAGCAAGTTACAATCATTGCCTAAGCATGTTTTTCACTTATAATCAGTTTCCAGGTACTTTGACCACCGGTTGAAAGATCCCACATTCTGTGATGTCAAGAACTGTGGCCACTTTGGTTCTTCAAACGATGGATGCCAAAATGGCTTTTTTCTTTTATCTTTCCACAGTTCATTGACCCTGCTTTAAGAGGCGGAAAGGCTTCCTGGAGGTGCAGTCCTCATCCCCTGTTGAGTCACCTTTCCCCACTTGCTCTCCTGATAGCTTTGCTTACTTTGCATGTAAACGTGCTTTTCTTTATCATACCTTGTTTAATTTACACTAAAGACACATTCAAGCGGGTGGAACTGCATTCTTTTCTCTAGAACAGGCCTGGCTTAAGCACTGCTTGCCAAATACATTTAAAAACCTATTTCCATCACATACCTTTAAAGTCTTTTGTGGGTTTGCCATATGTATATCATACAAGAATATTAATGATCAGTGAGTTATTAGTTTTCAAGTGATGTATTATGTGACACTTTTTGAGTATATCTCATAAGTGTCAACTTGCGCTGTGGGTACAAGGGGTGTTTCTGGAGGCCCAAAGGGCAGGCAAAGGAAGGTAGAATTCTGGGGGGGATGTGGTAGAGCTATAGAGGCCAGAAAAGAGCTAGCCATCAGGAGCGATGGGGTGGAGGACCAAAAACATGGATCAAGAGTGGAGGGGAACCAATTAAGTGGTGGACTAGGTTGAGGGGAAGATGAAATGATAAGGAATTGTCCCAGGGGAGGGAGTGCGTGATAGGTCTTAGCTTAAAGAGTAAAGATAGGACAGTTGGGTGGGCTGTTTTCAAGATGAGAGGGAATGTGGGAAAGAGCCAGCCAAGAAGATAGAGTGGATGACAATATCGGGAGTTAGGCAAGGAAGTAGAAGGCAAGTTGCCATATTTTCTATTCCTGCTTTTCTTGTTAAATATATTCTGTCCCTTGTTAAATATATTTTTGCTTGTGCTGTCAAATGCATATTGTATAACATACTCTTTTTACAAGGTGGCAGAGCTAACATTGCTGCAGGAGTACTGAGTACTGAATTGTTTCACTTCTGCATGGTTAATTTCTCCAGTTCAATATTTCATTATTGTTAACTTGTGTAGGGTTTGTATGTGTCTGTATACAAAGACACACATAGAGGTATGTTTACGCATACACACATGACAATGATAGTGATTTTGCTGAATTTCCTCTTTTTAATCTGAATTTGGCTTTAGTCCGGTCATCAAATTATTTTAAAATAGTGGTAGAAAAAAGCCTCTCGAGGTAGTGAAACAGCAGGTGGCCTGTTTAGTTATGAACAACTCAACTGAGCTCACTATGCTTCCATTCACTCTTGCTCGAGCAACACTCCCTTCAACACTGAACATGCCAACATCTGACAGCAAGGTTTAGTTACAAAGAACTGACATACTGGAAGGAAAACATGTTTCACTGCCAGTTTACAGTACCAAAAGATGCTGGAGAGCTTAGCTATTAGAGCAACAACAATAATGCTATGACTTGTCTGAAAGGATTAATTAATTAAAGCCCGAAAGGCCTTAAAAGAGGAGCCTGATGGCAAGGCTTTGGACACACATGGAAAGAATACACCCCTCATTTTTTATTTTTAATCATTGTTTTATGGAGTAGGGTTTTTGTGGTGCCTTTGGGGAAAATTCTTCAGTGGTGCACAATGTATCTAAATCAATTAAATTGATGCTTGAGTGGTGAAACTGACTGGAGAACTCCAAACAATCCTGTGGTTTCATATCAGGAGAGTAAATTGCTTTGGAAGGTGGGAGAAGGTATAAGTGGGAGACACAAACCAATAACCATTAGAAATGCCATGTAGCACATCTAAACATCACCCCAGTTACTGCATGCCCAATTATGCTCATTGTTGAAACACATCACCTTGCACATGGCATGCAAGGCCATACTTATGGATGTGATCAAAACGTGTGCCAACAACTGAGGCATCTGAGGACAATATGCAATATTGCATGTCCCAGCATCCATCAACTAATGAGGAAACGTGGTCAAAATAGAAGGCTGATGGTGCGAACAAAGTCACTGTGCAGTGATCACCAAACTCTGTACACAGCAGATGACATAAGCAGCAAGTCAGCAAGAAAAAGCATAAGCTGTATGTATGGAAAGTTAGCAGACATATAATAGATGTAGCCACAGCATTGCTCACCAGTCTGTACCAGAGGTTGTGATTAGGGTGACTTGTGGTGTTTCACTGAGCTAGAACTTCTACTTGGTGATGGCTATTTTGTACTCTCTACTTTCAGTTCACTTCTTCAGAGTTTCATTTACACTGTGGGCCTGATTCTCCTTTCATGAACACAGCTAGAAATTAGGAGTAACTACTGAAGCCAATGGACAGGTTTAAATCTGGAGTAAAGAGGAGAATCAGGCCCCACTTCCTAACTTACACCACTTTTATACAGTTTAAATAAAACTGAATAGAGATGAAGGGCCTGACTAGTCACTCCAAAAATTCCATACAAATTTGCAAATTATGAAAAATGTGAATGTTCTACTGTTGTTTTGATTATGCCATGCCAGGTAGATGACTAGGGCATAAATAGGAGAAAATATATGCAGTCTTCTAGGAAGACTTTGGATTTATAGATTTTAAAACCAGACAGGACCACTGTGATCATCTAGCCTGAGCTCCTGCATAACACAAGCCAAATTAATTCTTGTTTGAACTAAGCATATCTTTTAGAAAAAAAAATATAATTCTAGAAATATTGGGCTGGAATGCACCTTAAGCGGTCAGCTAGTTTATCCCCCCCATTCCCCTCACCCACATTGAGGCAGGATAAAGTATATCTAGACCATTCCTGACACGTGTTTGTCTAATCTGTTCTCACAATCCTCCAAGGACAGGAATTCTACAACCTCCTTAAGGGACCTGTTCCAAAGCTTAACTGTTCTTATCGTTAGAAAGTTTTTCCTAACATGCAACCTAAATATCACTTTCTACAAACTAAGCCAATTACTTCTTGTCCTACCCTTAGTGGACATGGAGCACAATTGATCACCGTCCTCTTTATAATATTTTACATATTTGAAAATTGTTATCTTGTCCCGCACAGTCTTCTCTTCTGTAGTCTACATATGTCCAATTCTTTCAACCTTTCCTCAGAAGTACTGGGAGTTTGTGTGTTTTGTGGACACTAAGACATGGAAACTTTGTGTTTGTGGACTAATTTCTTTTATGAAGGATTGCTGGATTGCGTCTGCTATTTTTGACATTGCGGTGTCGTAGTTTTCATTCATTATTTGTCAAGGATGCCTAGAGCAAGAGAAATACTTTTAAAAGGTATTTTATAAGTGGAAATTAATGCATTTTCTTCAAATGTACATAGTCATTTATTTATTAATCTGACTAATGGTGTTAGGTAGACACTGAGAGGAGCTAATCATTAAACCTAATCACATCAATTGTGTGAGCAAGGCTTACTCACGAGTAAGGAGCAGACTTTAGTTTTACGTACACCCATGACGGATTTCACACAGACATTTTAGAGAATGTTTTTGAAATTTTGGTTCTTAAACATAATAGGCCATATCCTCAGTTGATGTAAACTTTGATCTGGAGTATGACTAAATCCAGAAATTTCTGGAAGTCTAAATATGAGGCAAACACCAATTGATCAAAAAGGCCTTGATTCAAGAGGCATATTTAATTCCTTTCTCTGTAATATTTTCATATTTGAGCTCTTTATCAATTTTGTTAACTACTGTATGGGCCAGAACCTGTCACCCATTGAAGCAGAAGGCAAAGCTCCCACTGACTTCAACTGGGCACAGTCAGGCCAATAGTAGTGGGATTTTCTTTGCAAATCTCTTTAACTGTTCAATTGAGGTTATTATATGTGGTTACATTTTCTCTTATAGTGCACTGTGCTCTCCAGAAAGTCTTCCCATGCAGCCTTCCCTGGTAAATTTATCCCACACAATTATTTGCACTGTGGACTCTGGTAAGATTTCATGCTTAAATTAATTCAGGATACGTTTAGAACATTGTATTAACTATGAAAATGTGGCTTTGGATAAGATCAGTTATCACTAGCTCATTTTAATTATCTTTTAATCTCTTTAAAACAATCTGTTATTATTTTATTTATATGGCTATAAAGTGGATGATCAGTGCACTAATGCAAGACTGGTCTGTTACTGCTACATATTGCATCTCAGATTGATTTTTTGGATGGACATGAAAGGGGACAGATTTTAGGAGGAACGTAATACATATTTGTAATGAACTTTATATATTTTAGTAAAGACTTTCATTTTCTGGTGTTTTGTGTATTTATGATGTGATTTTTATTTCATCCAAAATACTGATTCTGGACTGCAACTTAGCTATGATTTAAATATATATATATATATATATAATCTTTTTCCCTAAGAAAATGTTCTCTAACACCATGAGATGTTAACAGAACAGGATATAAATTATATCATGGTGCTACAGGGAGAGTGCTCAAGATACATTTTGTTTTATGTTAAGAAAAGGTGAATCATTTCAAGTGACACTGTTCATTTTTCAGAACATTTCTTTTGAGGAGAGGATACTAGCACATTAGTGGAATCATTAATAATAATAATATACATAAATCAATAATAAAATACAATAATTAATAATTAGTTCAGAGCAGTTTGTGGTTGGCTCTTGAATACATAAAAGAATAGGAGCATGATTGAATAACTCTATATCATGATGTGATTGGCTCTGATGTGTGATAAATAGATGTGTGAGCATGAGGTAGTTGCACTACATACGCAGCATTGGTGTTTGAGTCCCAGTAGTGAAACACTAAAAGGAGAGCAAGTCATGTTACAGCCACCTGCCTTCAATTGTGGCTTACAATGATGAGCACTTTAAGTTTTCTCAACCTTGCATCCTTCAATTGTGGTGGGGGTGTGCTGAATCAGTAAGGCTGCTCTGATCACATTGCTTCCTGGACCAGAACAGCAATTTGCTTCACATCTACGTTAGCTACATTGAAATTGGTTAATATGTTGCATTTACATGTCATTTGGTTGCCTCAGTGCAGAGAGTTTGCATGTTTTTGATTTATCTTATTATTTATTTCCTTTGAAGCCCTAGTATACAGGTTACTTTGGATGTACTGTAGGGTACTGGTGGGGCACAGGATGCCTTATCTGCTGGCATTCCATAACAAACACCCCCAGTAACAATAACTATTACGCCCTCTGCCTCAGATTTGCTTCCCTGACTCTAGCTGTCAATAATTCCAGTTTAAAGTCTCCTGTCCCCTTGACTGGCATGTGCAGGACCTGGCCCTTATCCCTTCAGGAAGTGTATCCAGAGAACATAAGTCATTGCCTCCTTTTGACCTTGCTAATCTTTTGTGCAACTCTATCTCTGTACATAGTTATGCAGAGGTTGGTAATCTATAGTTAGGTTGGTAATCAGCTCCCATTCCAAAATACTTTTTTATCCCCATCTATAATTTTGGCTTGGAAAATTAAACCCTGATTCATGAAAGCACTGAAACAAGAGCTTAAATCCAAATCTATGGAGGAAAGGCCTAAGGCATGTGCTTAAATGTAGGTATCATTAGGTCAATCAGACTGAAGCACAGGCTTCAAGTTAAGGGCTCTTTTTTCAATAGGAAGACTTTGCTGAGTTGGGGCATTAATTTGGCTTGAAAATTGCCACATTTCCTCTGAAAGGAAGGATGACTATTTCTATGAAGTTTTGAGGACACTTTAAGAAACTGTTTCATTTAAAAGTGTGCTGAAGTGAAATTTAGATTTCTGTCCAACTTTTCTGTGGGGGTGTCTCTAGCTCAAAAACAACTTGTTAGCACTCGAACTTTCTAGCATGAATATCCAGAGCTATTAAAATTTTGGAAGAGATATTAAACCTCATGCTTCCGGGTTTAAGCCAATCACTAACTAGTCAATATTACAATAAGACCTAATGTATAAGTGCAGATTATCCCAAATCTGCCTAATGTGGGGTTCTCATACCTTCCTCTGAAACATCTGGTGTTGTCTTCTGTCAGAGACAGGATACTGGACTAGATAGACCTCGGGTCTGGTCCAGTACTGCAACTCCTACATTCCTAGATAGTTACCTTTTCTTTAAAATAAATGAAGCATGTATGTTTGAAGAAAACAGGTAATAACGAAGCAAATGTAATTTTTCTGTGGATAGTTTTGGGACTCAATCCTTTTGATTGAAATGGGATGTATGGGCCCTCATAGTGCTCACAGGTGATGTAAATGGGGTCTTTACTTTAACCTTTGAATTCAGTGTGAGCAGGTTCAGGCCCTATTGGTGTGAACATGTTGGTATTTGAGGTTTAGAAAGAATATGATATTTTATATATATTTATAAAATGTATAATATATATAATATATATATATATGGTATTCCTTTAGCTCAAATGGAAAAGGCCTATGTTTCTGGAGTCAGAAGATCATGTTTCTCAGCCCACTGCTGTAGGGATCTGTTGTTGTAGAGGGTGCAGTCTCTGCCTAAGTTTGGAGGCAAACAGATTGCAAGGGAAAGCCTGATTTTGATGACCCAAGTAACTGGAGAAAAAAATCCTTATACTTTCAAATTTCCTCCCTTAAGTTTCATTGTCAACAAGGACACTGGAGGGGGAAAAGATCATGGTGATGGAATATAGTTTTATTGTCAAACTCCAAAATGGTCAGGGCTAATTTTCAAAAGGGAAAGGAAATTCCAACAAGTAGTAGAAAATATTCCTCTTCTGATGGTTAGAAAGATGCCCCATTGGCCAAAGGGGGGAAATGCCCAAGGTCATTTTCCAGACAGAATAATTTAAGAACTTAAGTAATTTGCTCACAGCACATAGTGAGTTCATGGCAGACTTCTATTTTTCATTACTATGTATCTGTGCTAGTTGGAAGAATTGAATGGAGGGGAGAAGGCAATGATAGCTTTAAGCCATCTTTGTGTTTTCCCATATTCTGGAGCTGTCTTAGGGCCTTTTTGGCTTCAAGCATAAGTTACAGCATCTTCATGGCTGCTCTAACGTTATGTTCTACTTGCAGCATTGCCATATGTGGCCGCTGGCAGCCAAGAATGGAAGGCAATGTACTCCTGCCACATGCCCTTCTGTCCCCAGCATTCCCCCTACAATGGGGACTGCAGGTGGAGGCAGCGCAGAGCTGTTGTGACCGCTCTGCACCACTTAGGATATTCACTAGGGATTCATTTCATACCACTGGGGAGGCCACAAAAGAACAAAGATTTGCTCCCTGGTTGGGCTATGGGCCAGTAATTCAGCCGCCTTGTGTCTCAGTCCCTTAGCTGAAAAATAGGGATACCAATAGTTCCCTACTTCAGAGAAGCACTGTGAGGTTAAGATCATTAATGTATGCGGCTCGTTCAAACAACTTAATGATGAGTGCAACGAAAAGCCTATGCCTCAATCAATAACAGCTTGCAAACTGTTTTACGGTCTCTCACAGAGTTTCCACTATCACAAATTGTCACTTTTTCTTTTAGAAAGATATCATCAGCAGCAGGCTCAATAATGTCAAATGTAATTAAAAATTTAATTTTCAAAGACATTTCACAGCTTATTCACATGGAGAACGGCTTCCTCCCCTATGAACTTTCAGACTGCTGGACTGAGTCAAATAGTTAAAAATGTCCTTAAAATCCTTGCTTTCCCTCAGCAGCATAACAAGGCACTTGTCAGATTAACAAGTTTGCAGTGAAGGGTAGGCTAATGGTATGGAGCTTGAAAGCATAAAAATGGCTTGTTCACCAGAGTTTTCATCCCTGGCAAATTACTTATTGCAGCTTCTGTTCCGCTATATTTTAATATTGTAGTTCCTAGTTTCTTCTCCTCCCTCCCTCCTCTGCCGAATCCTCCACTCTATTCTCTTCTTCAGCCTTGACTTGCTGCTCTATCCTAATACAAATTCCACCCTATTAACTCCTAGCCCCTGCACTCCCTTAATTCTGATTCCTCCAGTTCTCTTCTATCTAAAGCCTTGTCTACACTAGCACTTATACCAGCAAAACTTTTGTTGCTCGGGGGTGTGAAAAAACACCCCGCCCCCATGAGCCACAAGTTTTGCTGGCATAAGCGCTTGTGTGGACCGCAATGTAAGCGAGAAACACTCTCCTGCCAGCATAGCTACCACTGCTTGTTTGAGTGGTTTTATTTTGTCAGCTGGAGAGGTCTCGCCTGTAGACATAACGCAGCTACACAAGCGCTTATGGCAGCAAAACTTGTCGCACGGAGTGGAGGGGGTTCACACCCCTGAGCAACAAAAGTTTTGCCGGCATAAGTGCTAGTGTAGACAAGACCTAAGGCTATGTCTACAGTAGAGACAATACAGCAGCACAACTGTACCAATGCAGCTGAACTGCTGTAAGGTGTCCCATGTAGCTGTTCTGTGCTAACGGGACAGAGCTCTCCCATCTGCATAATTAAACCACCCCCAATGAGCGGCGGTAGTTACGTCAGCAGGCAACCATTTCCCGCTGACGTAGAGCTGCCCACACTAGCGCTTCTGTTGGTGAAAGTTATGTCAGTCAGGGGTGTGTATTTTCACACCCATTACTGACAAAAGTTTTACCAATAAAACCCAAATGCGGGAACCACACGAAAATGTGTGGTTCTTCAGAATCCTGACCCTTCTTCCTGCCACTTCATGTTTTGCAGTTTGTGTTTTGGGGCTCACCGCTGGGAGCCAGAACCAGCAGTTCAAAATCAGCCATGTTTGCTTAGGGAACCTGAACTGGAAGTTCAAAGTCAGCCATGTTTGTCAGGGTGTGGGTTGGGCTTGTGTTTGGCTTCTTTTTGGTGGAAGTGCCCCCGCGTTTCTCTCTGATGGACTGGCTATGTCTAAGTTGGAGAAAGGGTTATTATTCCCATCTCATGTAGATATACTCTCATTGAGCTAGCACTGGCAACGGTGAGCAGCAGCACTGGCTAGCCACCCCAAGTACATACCCCAGGTTTGTAACTTCCCTGATGACACTGAAACTCAGGTTTCTTGCCCATATTCCTCCTTTAGTCTTTGCACCAGCTCCAATCCCTCGTAACTTCCACTTTTACTTTGGACTTTATTTTCTTCCTTAACTTCACACTTTCCTCTGGTTCCTTCTCCTGCAATGCAAGCGTGTTCTGGTCTCCTTGAGTTCCTTCTCATCTAGCTTTTTGCATACTCCACTCCTTTGAAACGGCTTACAACAAGGTATCCCATGGCCACTTCTTGATCATTACGCAGGGCCTCTATTTTATCCTAATCTTCTTTGTCTTCCACACTGGTGATCAGTACATTGGGTATTAATTCCTGGCTATCCCTCTGAAGACTGTCCATCCCACCCATTCTTTCTTGATGTTCAACATACCTGTCTTCTCTCTGTCATCCAGACCTGTAAAAATGGCAGGGTGGTTTTATCTAGCTCTCTTCCCTCTCTCTTTCATCACAATATCCAACTCTTGTTGCTTCTTCCTACACCGTATTTCTAAGGGCTGGCTTAGAATGAAAATTTACATTGGTACAGCTACATCTCTCAGAGGTGTGGATTTTTTCAAACCCCTATACCAACCTAATCCCCAGTGTAGACAGTGCTAGGTCTTCCATTAACTATCTATCGCCTCTTGGGGAGGTGGATTAACTACAGCGATGGGAAAAACCCTCCCATCGCTGTAGTGAGTATATACACAGAGGCACTACAGCAGAGCAGCTGCAGCACTACAGCTTGCCGCTGTAACGATTTAAGTATAGACATACCCTCAGAATTGACTTTTCCTCTCTGTTCCCACAGATCAAACTCTCATCCAGGACCTCATTATATTCCATCTAATTGCCCTCTCTAACATTTACATCACTCGCTCACACACATATATCTCCCCGCCAGCACTATCAAAGTTTCCAGCCTCATCACCCCATTTGTCCACTTTTATCTGCCTGAGAAACTTATATAGTCCCCATTAGAATAGTATCTGAGCTCATCTCAATCTGTAATATATTTATCCTCACAACACTCCTGTGAGGTCAAGAAGAGCTGTTGTCCTTATTTCACAGATGGGAAATAAGGCACACTGAGACTAAAGGAGTTGCTATGGGTCACTCAAAGTTGAGCAGGGACTTGAACTAGGGTCTCCCAAACCCCAGATGATTAGTGCCCTAGCCACTAGACAAGCTTTCCTCCTCTCCACTTTTTTACAACCCACCTCTGTGCTAGTTTCTTGTTACATGCACTAGAAGAACACAGTGTTTGAAATTCACATCAATCACTGATTTTGCAGAGCATTTCAGCTTTGGTCTGTAGCTATCAATCACTCTGTAGGTACCTTGGTGCATCAGATCATTTAATTAACTGGCTTGATTCATTAACATATTCCGCTAGTCCATTTAGGGTAAACAGCAGCTCCTATATTTTCTGTCATCTCAGCAAGGATGAAACATACCAGATAAGCGATCCTTGCTCACTCCTTACTTGGGCATAACACCGATTGCCCTCAGTAGCAATTCGGAGTGAGGATCAAATACTGAGTAGTCAGTGTGCTTAGAAACAAAACATCAACCTGATTACATGACAATGCATATCTTAAGTATTAACAATAAATAATAATAATTAAAGAACAAGAGGATTAATGATAGCTACTATTTTTATCCCTGGAAAAACTGCAGATTGGTGGAGTTTTTCCCCTCTCTACTTCTCCTTCATCTCCTTTTGATTCGGCTTCATTCTCTCTCCTCTCATCTGCCTTTTGTCTGATTTGCTCCCTCTATTAGTGCTTTATGAACTACTCTTTGTCAGGTGCTGAGATTGTAACATCCGAGCTAAATAAATGACACAACAGATCTAAGGGATAATAACGCAGTGGAGGGGGAAGCATGTGAGAAAATGTTGCTGTCTATTTTCAAATTGTTAATACAATTTTAAACAACAGTGGGTCTGCTGATGCTGGTCTCACATTGCTTTCACATCCATGTAACTCCATCGACTTCCATAGCATTACTCCTCATTCGCACCAGTTTCACTGAGAGCAGAATCAGGCCCATTTGCTCCCTTAATAGTTGAGATAATTGGGCCTCCGAGTCTTGGCCCTGCTTCCATCAGTGTCCTATATTGATGCTTCAGAGGTCATCAAATTACATAGCTCTCTTTGCCCTGGTCTACACTGACCTGGCAATTCGGCGGCAGTCGATGGAAGTTACGCAAGCTACACAGAATAGATTGCGTAACTTCTGTTGACTGCTGTGCTTCCCTTCTGCGCGGTGCCTTCACTGCACTGTGCTGACGGGAACTGCGTTCCTGTCGACACAGCACTACACAACTTGAGGGGGTGGTTTACCAGCGTTGACTTCTGGATCGACTGAGTGGGTCTTCACTGACTGCTCAGTCGATCCAGATAAGTCGATCTGACGGCGGCAACAACATACCCTCTCAAAATGTAACAAGCTCTGTGTTGACTGAATGACACCCTGTGACAAATAGACTAAGCTAGTATGGAAATACTTTATTACTTCCAAGTTTATAAGCCATTGGTTTCATCCATCTTTCAGCCATCTTCTTTTCAGAACATGTAATAACGTAGAAGAGAGATGGGGCAATTTTCATTCCCTCTTTCTTAGTTTTGAGTATCTTAAGGTATGTCTACACTGACGGCAGCAAAGTCGCTGCCGTCAGATCAACCTATCTGGATCAACTGAGCGGTCAGTGAAGACCCACTCAGTCAATCCAGAAGTCAACGCAGTAAAACCACCCCCTCAAGTGACGCAGTGCAGTGAAGATGCCGTGCAGAAGGGAAGCACAGCAGTTGACGGGAGTTACGTAAGCTACTCTGCGTAACTTGCGTAACTCCCGTCAACTGCCGCCGAATCACCCAGTAAGTGTAGACCAGGGCTCAGTCGAGCTTCTCTAAAATGGTGTAGGCTAAAAAATCCTCTGTTTTATCAGCCATGAGTCTAACCATTGCTGTAACCACCCTCACTAGAACACATTGATAACTGTTCTGATGTTTCCCCCTCAAGTGCATGCCTCCTGCGCAATGACTCAGACCTCTGCATAGAACTGCTCAATCTATTTCATGACCCTCTAGCTCAGTGCATTTATTGCTCAGCAGGAGCCCCCTAATTCCAATGCCGCTAGAGTGCAATCAGCTTCCATGAGGCGTAAGTAATATGTTGATTTAAAAAAAAAACCAATATTGATCTTTTAAATCTCATAATTGCAATGCTTTTAGTAGTGTTTGAGCAATGAGATTGCTCAATCAGATGAACATCCTGAAACCTATGTTCTGTACATACACCAACTGATCCTCCTTCTCATTCACATCACAGTGGTGTAAGTCAGGAGTTATTCAGCTGAAGTCATTTGAGTTACACCAGTGAAAACCCCATCTAAAAACCTGATTCAATTCCAATTGAAGTCCATGGGAGTTTTTTCCAAGCCCTAATTAAAAAGATCAAGCCTAGGGCATAAATTTATGCTCTGAATTACAGAGCATTCAGCCCTAGTTTGTCAAATTCATTGTAAGCAGGCGTTAACTCCAATGATGCAGTGATTTGGGCCCATTTATTATTATTCATTTCTATTTATTATTTGTATTGCTGTAGCACTAGGAGAACCAATCATGGAGCAGGACCTCATTGTGCCTGTAGATGTCCCTCCTGTGTAGGGGCAGTGCCTGGGGATCTCCCTCTGGGTCCCTCTCAGATGGAGACCACCCCTCCTGGCTACCTCATCTCAGGAAGCAGTCTCAAGCCCTTTAACCGGGCGAGCAAGCAGTCTTTCGCTCCGATCCTTGGTAGGGCGGGTGAGCAAGCAGTCTTTCGCCCCAGCCCTTGGCAGGGTGGGGCCGGGGGCCAGCTGGCTCTAGTCTTTAGCCAGGGGAGTCAATAGTCTAGGGTTCGGGGGTTGGGGAAGGCCAGCAGAAGCACACGAGAGTGCTCAAGCCCATAGTGGGGTGAGCAGCGGTCTGGGCCAGCCCTTAAGCAGATCAGGGTGGGCAATGCGGGGTAGGTTCCAACAGTAGCCGCTATCCACCCTAGGTCAGGGTGAGGGAAGGGGGGAGGGGTATGCAGGCCCACCTGTCTCCACTGCGTCCCAGCCCAGGGCCCTGGTAGCGGCAAAGGCGTAGCCACCGAGTCGGCGTGGCTCCCGCCGAAACGCGCCGACTCACTGAGAGTCGCAGCTCAGCCGGACCACAATCAGCTTCCCTGGGCTCTTTCCTCCCACCCTCTGCTTAAAGTACCTGGGCTCCATTGCTTTCACCTGGGTCACTGGGTTTGGGGGTGTGTGGCAGTCCCACAAGTCCTTCCCCGTCAACCGACGGCAGCTCCAGAAATTGCATGGGCTCTTCAGTGGAGGGCAGTTCCTCCAGGTCCTCCAGCCCCCAGGCAGTGGGTAGGGCTGGCAGGTTCTCCAGGTCCCAGGCAGCAGACCGCTCGGACCGGTCTCCCTCTGTGTCCCAGGCGGCAGGCAGCTCGGGTAGGCCATCCTTCGGCTCCCAGGCCATGGGTAAGACCAGCCACTCCCCCTCAGCATGGGCCTTTGGTCTGGTTCTAGGTGGGATCCCCAAGGGAGAGGCATCCTTCTCCCTTGGCCGTCCCAGCCTGACTGAGCTAGCAGGCCTGTGTTTTAAAAGCCTAGATCCGCCCCCCTGCTTCCGGTCAGGTGATATCCTTCTGGGCTCTAACAGCCAGGGTGGGTTTGGCTCTCCCTCTGGGTCCCTCTCAGAGGGAGGCCATCCCTCCCGGCTACAGTGCCAGGCATAGTACAAACACAGAACAAAAAATACAGTTCCCTGCCCCAAAGAACTTACAATCTAAGTATAAAACAAGAGACAACAGATGGATGCAGACTGATAGGGGAGGACAAGGAAATAACAAGACAACATTGGTCAGCATGACAGGCAGTGGTCTCAGCACCCCAGCAGCCAAACTGATGTCAAATTTTTTGCAGGCATCATTCTTGTAGTCAGAGAAGGGATTTGAAGGAGAATTATGAGGTAGCTTTGCAGAAGTTTGTTGGGAGCTCTGCCAACCGGAGAAAAGAGCAAAGGAGTTTGTTAGAATATTTAACAAATGGGTGATGGAGGCTGGCATCGATCCTAGTCGACATCTACGTAGTGAATGAAAGATGATAGGTAGAGGGGGGGTATGCCGTGAAGGGCCTTGACAGCGAAGACGGGATGAAAATCCAGGCAGAATCTGTCCTAGATGGTTGAGCTGTTTGAATGTTCTGGAATTTGCCTGAGAGGCAGGGGGCTAGCCAGAACTGATTTTTTGGCAGGACCTGTGGTTGACACGGGTGGGCAAAAGTTCCACCAGCCAAAAAACAAGCGCTTCCTGAACTTCCGGCTTCAGGCCACATGACTGGAAGCTAGAAGTTTGGGAAGCAACTGGCCGAGAAGCTAAGCTGCCCAACACTCCAGTTGCCAAGGTAGCTTAAGTGGAGCGTCGGGCAGCAGAACTTCCGCAACTGATTGGGTGAGTCTGATTTCAATGTAGGTGGGCCGTACCCATAGCTATGCCACTGCTGAGAGGGGGGAGGAAAATAAAATAAAACTAAATATAATTGTTTTGTTCCATTATTTTGTCAGTCCTGTTTGGAGGTACACTTGTACAATGCTCCAAGGGAACTTTGTTTTGTAATATGGCGCAATCCTTCACAGTCCATGCTTACTTTTTCCTTTGTGATCCTTCAGCCCAAACTGCTCTTGAGTCCCTGTTTAATGAAAAAAGAGGAAGCCTTAGGACATCATAGAAACTTGTCAGAATGTACTGTCACTGAAAGGCTTCTATGTTAATCATGCTGTCTTTGTCTTTTGTTCATTTGAATCTAAAAATAATGAGAAGAAAGGTAAGAGCAGCTCTTTTAGTGGCCCTTCAGTGCTGCAGTAAATTGCAATCTGCAAGTGTTTTTCCCCCTAGGTCACGTCCCTTCTTTAAGCGTGCCCTCATCAGTGCTATTTTGGGGAATGTTAGAATGTCTGGACACTACGGTGGCTGGCTGGAAAAGATAATTTGCTGAAATACATTTGATGACACATTTGGGGGGATGGAATGGGGATTTGTTCTGAGCTAATACAAAAATTATGGTGGGATATTAGCATATATTATTTACGTCTTAAGTCTAATGTCAAATATTCTACCCCAAAATGTATATTTTTTTATATGCAATATTGCCACTTGGAGGCAGATTGCAGGGAATTGGCAAGTAGTATAGAAACGAGAATTAGACTCAAGAAAAGAGGGATCAAAGGAAGTTAGAGATGACCGGTATAATGTAAAGGAAGTCCACTGGCTCTTGCCCTATGTCCACTGTGAAGGTGGATTCCACAGTGGATGTTGAAAGTTGCTGCTCAGATGTCAGAGGAGACAGAGCTGGTTCTTGCTGCAGAATGGACTGAATGGCGCTGGCAGGTCAGTTTCCATCATTCTTGACACACTTTTCTTTTCCCCCACTGAGATCTGAGAAAGACGTTCCCATTTGCCAATCTTTAGAAGCCCAGGCCTTCCTAGAAAAAGAGTGGAGAGCACCAGCGAGCCAGACACCAGTATACTGGGGCTATGGAACAATCCTCTGCATTACATGAGGATTATTTAGTGAGAACTCCACTGGGTACTGTTTATCTCCATGAGTGCCAGTGGGCATGGTTATTCATTAGCCTGCCTCTAGACTGGAGAATGCAATATTTGCAGTTGAGACCTCTGTGGTATTTATCATTTGTTTGCAAGTCCTGCCAGTCTCCCTTCCCTGCTGTCTTCCACTGAAAGGCTCCTATTGAACCTCAGCTAGAACTTAATGTTGGAATCTCCTGATAGACCTTCCAGGAGACAGTGGAACTACCTCCTTCCTTCCCCGCAACCAAGTGTGTCGTGCCCAAAGGCTCTGTCCTGAAGTATTTACCATATAAAGTTATTTTGCTTCTTCACAGCATTGGTTCTTATACTGTGGTCTGTGGAGCACTTACTGGTGATGTGTGGATCTTTTGCTGCTGGTGTGCAGAGAGCTGGCAGGTCACAAGGTGCTGGCTCTCCTTGTTGCCAGTGCTAAACTGCATTAAAAAGCAGCTTAAATACATTATCTTTGCAGAGATTAATTTTCCATGAAAGCAATTGCGGGAGTTGCCACAGGGATGTTATTGAGAATGGGAGAGAAGGTTTCTATGAGATCATCACTCCATTAAAATATGTTCCACACTAGGAAAAGGTTTAATAACCCCTATTTTACAGAACTTATATGTTACTTTTTAATGTCCTGCATTTGAATGCAGACTGCATTCTTCTTTGGCCATATTTCCTTTTCTGTTTTGTTTTTGCATGTGAACTATTTTGTAGCTGACGCATGAATCTCTGGTTTAAATAAGCAAGGGCCACTAAATTATGTTCACTTCATTTTATAATACAGGCACAAAAAGTAAGACATCCATCTGTCTAGCTTGCTATTGTAATCCAGCCAGCAAAACTGCCTGAAGTTGTCTGAGATTTCTCAGAAAACTTTAGTCCTAAATAAAGCTTATGAATTCTGTCACTCATCTGTGCTTGGAAGCATAGCCCTAAATACAGACTATAGCCATCTTACTAGATATATATATAGAGAGAGGTATATACACTAGACCCAGAGAGACAAGTAAATCTTTAGTTACAGAAGTTTGAAACTACATGCATCTCTTTTCATATATCCCACTTTCTGGTCAAAAACAGCTCCATTATACATCAATACCAAATTTTACACCTGAATATATGTCTAGGGCCAGATCCTCAGCTGGGTGGGGATTCAATAGCTTCATTGACTCCAAATGAGATACATAGTTTTGTACAAGCTGAGTGAGGATCTGGCCCATACAATATAATAAAGCCTTCTGACCACAATTCCATATGGCTAATCAATAAATGTACATTGCAACCCTGCTGCAGTGTTAGAGGAAATGCCAGTGTAGGAATTGGTGATGCTCAATAGTTTTCAAAATACAAAAATATAGAGTGCAGTTCCATAGTTACACAGGAAATACTTAAGGGAGAGAAACTGCTGGGATGCCTTTCTTCGTTCTCTTATTGCAGGGACTGTGTTTGGGAGACAGGGCAGCGCTACTCCCAAATTAAAAGTAGAAGCATGGGCTCCTTGCCTGCCTAGGAGAATCAGGGCTGGTTCTGGCCCCGGCAGGGACACATCAAGAAAACCCCAGAACTAGAGCACTCACATTTTTGCTTGTAGTTCTTTCCCCCCCTACCTCCTCCTGCCACTAGCACTGACCTCCTCTTTTCTGTCTCTATACAATGGCAATAATGATGCCTGTTGTAAACTATTGTCCTCCATGTGTGTGGCAGAGGCTACTTGTGTTAATTTGTGGACAATAGAACATTCTATTTTGGGTCATATTACCTGATATTTATCAATAGAATTTTTAGAAAAAATTCCAGCCATGAACATCTCTATGTATACTTTATGTATGTATTTGAGTGTGTGTATACACACACACACACACACACACACACACACACATACAAAGTTTCCTCCATGATAGTATTTAAGTTTTTTGAAGCCAGAACAATTAAATAAAACTAAACAAAAAATGATTATTAGAGTATCTTTTTTTGGTAAGGACAAGATCTATTTCTGCCAGGTATCCCAATTGCTTGGGCTCTATACAGGACACATGTAAGTGGGTAGGGAGAAGAAATCTACCTCATAAATTGGGGTCAGGACATCAGGCTACATCACAGCTTCCCTTTGGGATGGAATAGTGACCACAGTCTCTCCACACAACTTGCACAGCTTATTGGAGCCACTAACTCTTCGTACTCCTAGCTCCTGTGTCTCTTTCTCCTGTCCTGCACTATGCCTGGCCTCTGTTGCCACTTTCATGCCAGTTTATACTCCCTTTCACAGATGTAGTCCCCAATTCAGGGCTTCAGTAGTGCAGGGACCAGCCCACTACACCACAGATTAATTTTACTCAAAGGCTAAATTATGGCTTTGCCACCAGCCATGTGTAAAGGGAGACATGTAACTGTGCTGCCTCAAGAGCAGTCTGGCTCTTGGCTTCCTTCGTGCTCTGAAAGGTTTGAGAGGGAAGTAATCTGCATCAGCCTTACAACTGGTGCACATTACTTCCCACTCTGGACCAGCTCAGCGAGGCTGGCCAATGCATTGGGGAGGCAGAGCCAACATCCTATCCATTGCCTGCTCATCTGTGAGGGAGGGGCAGAACCAGCTCTGTGAAGACCATTGTCTCCTTGCCTTGTGACCCATGATAGTGGTAGCCTGTGCAGAGGAGTAAAAAGGAGTGCCTTATTGCCTTACTTCTGACGCTATGTAAAGAGCAACACACAGGAAGCCCTTAACAGTGCACTGTAACAACAAGTTTTATTGGTCTTCAGCATTGCCAACTCTGGTGATTTTCTTGAGAGGCTTGTGATATTTTTTTCCTCCCTAAAGCTCTGAACCCTTTACAAAAAAAGGGGGAGGGGAGAGAATTCTAGCTCTCGTATTTGCAAAGAAAAACTTTTAACGGTGACCCCCCTAAAGGTTCAAACAGCCAGAAGACAAGTAAACAGAAATCCAATTTCATGATGTTGGTGGCAGTTGGGGGGGGGGGACAGTCGCACAACTTTCACTCTCCTTCTCATATTATTTCAGATACCCAGCTCCTATATATGTTTAACAGAGTGTCAATTTGCAACACTGATACTTAAGGAGCTAAAATTAGAATTTTAATTCTTATGGGTTTAACTAGCCCACCTTAGTCATGAGGTACACATTTTGTCAAAAAATGTAGCTACCCCCACCTTAATCAGTTAAGAAGCTGTGATAACTGACTTATTGGGAATTCTTCCAGTGTAACAGGAATCTCTTCAGAGGCACAGAGTTGGACTCATTGCTGGGTTCTACAAAACCCATGAAAAATGCTACACACCCTGGCTTCCCATCTATTGGCACCTTATCTACTAACTATTAATATATATACAGGCAGAAAATCCTCATACCAGCCACCAAACTCCCCTGCACAGGCACTTAGGACAGGTCACAATTTGCCCTTAGTGATTAGCACCAAGCGCAACAGGGCCCTGATCTAGGCTGGGACCTCTAGGCACTGTGTTAATACCAATAATAAATACCAGTAAATGGCTAATTCATTCGTTTCTTAGCATATTATGGATTTACTGTTCAGATTAACTACTTGTGCATGACCTAAGATCTGAGACAGTAAAACAATAATGGGCTGTAAATTCCTTCCCCCCAAGCCTCCTCCTTGGGCCATGCAGTTCTTTATGAAGCCCACAGGCCTGAGAAAATGATGATTCTTTTTATTCCCTTTTCAGCCCCAATTCCATTCTCTAGGACTCCTAATGCTGCTGCCTAAACGACATGTATCTGGCATACTTAAGTCTACCATTCCCCACAGGGGGCACTTCTGCAATTAACTTGGCGTCCTGCTGTGCACAAGAGTAAGCTGGGAATGGGTGAAAGGTTGAGTTGAATTCCTGGTGTGTTAATGTCTGTGAAGCTTTAAAAAAAACCCCAACATTATGAGCAAGCAAAAAAAAAAATAAAAAAAAAAATCACGCTTTCAAAAACAAATAAAGATGAACTAAAATGTTTAAAGTAAATCTGGGTCAGATCCTCAGGTGATGTAAAATAACTCAATTTCTATTAGGGATATTGACTTGAGTGAAGCAATGTCAACTGACACCAGGTAAGAGGCTGCTGTTTATATACAATATATAACTCACATGCACGCTTGCACGCACACACGTGCTCACAGGAATCCACCTCTCTCTCTAATATTTTGCTGGTATTTTTTTAGACCATTTTTAACTGGAGAATCATGTGAGAAAAAGGGAGAGCAGCAGTATTTGGTGGGAGAAGGTCACTGTGGTGTTCCCAACACTCATGATCCTAGTTTAGCAGAGGTGGAGCCCTTCCCTTCTGCTTTTGCTTCATTTCAGAGTCCCCAGCTGCTGTGAACTTTCAACTATGATCTGGTTGATGGCTCAGCAGCTCCTGAAACTGCAGAGGTAAGGCTTGTGTTGCTTTAAAATGCTGTACACTGCATCCCTAATAGAAATCTCTCACTCTAGCTCACTCCATCAGGAATATTTAAGTACATCCATCACTGACAGAGCACAAATCAAATAAGATATTCATTGAAGACTCCAATTTTTATCCTTTCTTTTAATTTGAAAGAGCTGTAACAATGGTAGCATATTCAACAAGAAAAAAATCAGTTCTCTTGAAGACAATGCACATGGAACCTATTGATGATAGTTTCAACCAGGGCAGTCCCACAACTTTCACTCTCTTTCTCATATTATTTCAGATACCCAACTCCTATATATGTTTAACAGAGTGTCAGTTTGCAACACTGATACTTAAGGAGCTAAAATTAGAATTTTAATTCTTATGGGTCAACTAGCCCATGTTAGTCATGAGGTACACATTTTGTCAAAAAACGTAACTACCCCCTCCTTAATCAGTTAAGAAGCTGTGATAACTGACTTATTGGGAATTCTCCCAGTATAACAGGAATCTCTTCAGGGGCACAGAGTTGGAGTAGCCAAAACCTAGCACCCAGTGTATGGAGCATGGAGGAGGGAAAAGGGATGGGTGGCTGGAGTGCAAAAAATGGGAGGACATTGGTCAGGGTATTAGCCGAAGGCTTAAGAGACCTCATGAACCTGCTCTGCCACAGACTTCCTGTGGGACTTTGGCCCAGATCCTCAAAGGTGTTTAGGTGGCTAAATCAATGGACAGTAGATGCCTAAATACCTTTGAGGATCAGGGCCTCATTGTCTCAGTTCCCCATCTGTAAAATGGGGATACTAGCACTTTCCTACCTCCCAGGGGTTTTGTGAGAATAAACACAATTCAAGATTGTGAGGCACTCTGAAAGTATGGTAATGGGGGTCATATATGTACCTAAGTTCTAGCATTATTGTACGGTTGCAAAGCAGTCAGAGTGCCCCATATATGGACCGGAGGCTGAGCTGGTGCAAATATGCCATGATCTAGCCTGATATTTTTTAATTAGCTCTTCTTAAACTATAACAGTTTCAAGGGAAATTGAATTAACCAGTTGCAAAACTTTTTTGTGCTTCCCCAATGTAAGAACCGAGTTGATTTAAAAAGCAACATCATCATCAAATGAAATGAATGATGGTTAGCTAAGGCTACTGCTGTTTACACACAGTTACCGTTTTCTTTTTTCATGGTTTTATTCTGTGTCTGTTTACATGACAAATTGTAATGGTGCACAACAAGCTGTTAAAGCCTGGTGGGTAAATGATTAGCATTTCAAATATATTTATAAATACTTACTTACTCCATAGACTCTACTTGTGTTTAGCGAATATCCCATCCCATTTTTGTAACATTTATTAATTCCTTTTATTCCTGATTCAGAAGTATAACATGCCAATTAAAAACAGATTAAAATGCCTATTTACTCCAAGCCATTGCATGTGACTGAGTAAATAAAACATGCTGTAAAAAGCCATGATTAGGTATGTAACATGCAGGTCTATGATTACATATTGCTGCAAATAGATCATAATGGTTAGCACATTCTGGCTCTGATTCACTGCCCACACTGATGGCAGGTTGTGTGTTCAAATCACACCTTGTTGTGCCTACAGGAGTAACCATACCAGGTGCTTCCATCACAAAGTTCCTGAGCTTTCTGTCAGGGGAGGGCAGCTATAATGTGTGGTTTGGATTCTATGGGATTCCTGCATCAGGGGATGTAACAGTAGCATTCCTGTGTGCTCTGACAAGATACTGTCCTCTCTAGCCCCACCCGCTTTCTCAGGTGTCCCATCCAGCTCAGGGCCTCATGCCACAGTGAAGGGTATGAGCTCTTTACACTGCAAATCCAGGCAGATTTTCCCTGTGCTGGGTTTTGGCCTGCAGAAAAGCTTGAAGGAAGACTAGGTGAGTGGGGGTGAACAGAGTGCTATGCTACAGATTCTCTGGTTTAGCCAAAGAGTACTCAGGGCAGGACCAGAAGGTGGAGGGACAAATGTGGCTTTAAGCCACCTTGTATTCTGCTCAGGACCCCCACACTTTACCAGGACCCGGAAGCGCTGAGGCTGCAACCCCCATGGGTGTGTGTGGGAGGGGGCCTGTGTTACAAGTGTGTATTGGGCCCGAAAAAATTATGCTTGGGCCCTGATTCTGCTGACCCTGTCTCTGGGTAGGAGCAAGCCTGGCCCCTAGCATAAATTAGAGCAACCTCTAAGCCATTTTGCCACCAGGGATTGCCAGTCCTTAGGCAGCCCTTTGTCCATCCGGGAGTGTGCTCTCCACTGGGACCTAAGAGCTATTATGCCCCCCAGGGAGCCTTTACACATTTCCCCTAAATGTAAAAGAGAAAATAATTGGAGTATCTTTGATAACATGGTGTGGTAATTATTAGTAAATGCGACTTTTCAATGTCAGCAACAGCGTATACCATGCAAAGGAATATATTGTATTATAAGACTCATCCTGGAAAAGGCTGAGTGTGTACATTTGCAGAACAGGTATAGTTTTCACCATTAATATCCTCCAGGGAAAGAAAGCAACATGTTTTTAGGCAAAACACTTCTGAGAGCCATTACTGTAATAACCAGCAATGCTGATGTGAAACCTCTGTGCTTGTGACTGTAGCTATCATAGGTTCCCCTCATAACCTAGCTAAGCTGTATTCTCTGCTAAGACATGCCACAGGATAGCAGCCAAGTGGAAATGTGCTTTGTTATGACAACACAGGAATGTGAAATCATGTTGGCTGCCAGAAGCGGTGGGCAACCCTATGACCTAAATCAACTCAACCAGAAATCCATTAAATGATTTAATTTTTGTCCATCCAGCTATTGATTGTACTTAGGGTGCAGGAGCAGCAGTGGCAACAGCGAAAAGCCTGAGTGGAATTATTAAAAGCAGCTGCTCTGCAAAGTGAATGGATGTCTGATATGAAGGACCAAAAACAATAAATCTTTAAGAAAACTGATTCAGTCTTTGTGCACTGAGTAACTGATCTGCCAAAGATTTTTAATGTCAAAACATCAGATTTTGCAGTTGTCTCAAAATGAGTATGCATTGTAATGCTTTCAGGAGCAAAGAAATGCTTTCAGGTGTTTCATGAGATTATGTGTGATGTAGAGAAAGGGGATAACACACGATACTACTTAAAGGGAATGCTAATATATTCTTACTGGAAGGATGACACAGGCCCTGTGGGTTTGAAGTGCCACAGAACCCTCTCACAGGGCCAAGTCCTCTCCCCACCATATGGCCCAAGGACATGTTACATGCATGTAGTAGCCACTGTGGGTGCTGCACACATGCATGCACACACATCTTTGTAAAGGGGGTGGGGCTAGAAAATGGATAAGTGTGATTGTAGATGCACTGAGTTGCCTCCCACTATTTCCTGTTCACTAGGGCACAAGAGCTCAGCTTGATCACATCCAGGGCTGCCTATGAAGTCTTCTTGTGATTAAGGCCCCTGATGTAATGGTTCACTTGCTTATAACTGAGGGCCAGATGGTGCCTGGCCTACACAGCTGTGTAGGAGAGTAAAGGACACACCCCTGCACGACTTTGCCAGACCTTGGATCCAGCCATGTAGGAGTAAGTGTGTGCTGCCCGCCGGATACTTCCCTGCCTGAAAAGGTAGGTGGAAAGGCACAGGAAGCTGGTGGAACCTTGGATCTGCCCAGTCATTGTGTTGGCTAGTTAAGCTACACTGTAAGGGGGCAGGGACAGGCAGGGAATTGTAATCCACAGTAAGAGCCAGCAGCAGATTACCCTTGCAGAAAGGGGCAAGCAGGTTAGGAGTCATGCCCTTCTCAGGGCTGCTCTACACTTTAGAGTTTTGTCAACAAAAGTCAGCTTTTGGCAACAAAACGGAGGTGGTGCACAAACTACAATTCTTCTCCCCCCCAATAAAATTCCCCTGCTTTGGCGACAAAATAAAACCACCTCAAGGAGAGGCGTAGAGCTTTTTGCAGCAAAGCTAGATGAAGCATCAGTGTAGACGCTGTGTGCCATAACTGGGCTCCAGGAGCTATCCCACAATGCCCACCCTGACTGCTCTGCTCACGGTTTTGAATCTGCCACTCTGCCCTGCATTTCAGCTACACAGGCAGGCACCCCTCCCCTTTCAAAGCCCCAGGAAATTTTGAAATTGCTCAGCATGGAGAGCTGAACATGCTGGCTCCCAGCAGCAAACCGGCTCCTGCCTGGACTACAAGAAAGAAGGTGGATCATTCTCCTGGGTCTCTGGGGAGACGAGGTTATGGAAGAACTCCGAGGGAATCAGTCCTGCTCTCCTACAGCAGGCAGGCAGGCAGGCAGTGCCTGCTGCTGCTGGAGGAAAAAGGGGGAGAGATTCCTGATGTGCTGTGCAGAGCCAGGTGGGGGGGGGGGGAAGCTGATGTCAGGGTGTCCCCTTCTCCCCTGCCGGTGTACAGGTCTCCACTGAGCTGGGGTGGGGTGGAGGGACACCAGCAGTCTGTGCACCACTTTCTGCCTCAGGATTGGTTGCTTCCAGCTGTTGTCTTAACTTAAAGAGACAGCAGGCAGACACACTCACTGTCTCCCAACTCTCTTTCTCTCTCTCTCACACACACACACCCTGTCACACACTCTCCCCTCCCCCACAAACACACCTCTGGGACTTCTTGTGTTAGTGTTCATCATGCAATGTTGTACCTGCCACATGAGGCATTGCAAACCCGTCCCAAAGCACCCTGCATACAGTTGCACAGTGGGATAGCTACCCAGAGTGCACTGCTCCCTGTGTCAATGCAGGAGATGGTGGTGTGAATGCACTCCACTGCCACAAGGAGCATAGTGAGGACATGCAACAGTGATTTATTTACCGTGGTGGCTGTACACCAGCATAACTTGTGTCAACAAAATTCTGTAGTGTAGACAAGGTCTGAGGCATCATTTTTTCCCTGGAGCAATGCAGCTATGAGTCCTTGCTCTCTAGATCACATAATGAGGAATACAGCTTGGGCTCCACAGTATTTACCCCTCAGGGTGTGCCTAAATCCTGGTCTACATAAAAGATTTGTGGAATGTACTGCTGATATAGAATGTATTGCATTCCATAGAGACAGGCAGGGGGAGAGGGAGAGAGGGATGCACAGAGGTAGTCTTGGGGCGGGGTCAAGGACCAGAGGCAGATTCAGGGTGAATGGGGCTGCATTTAAATGTGATTCAACAGGCAACTCCTAAAAGTCTTGATTCGGACTTGGAGTCAGTCTTTAAAGGACTTGTCATATGGTAGTGAAGAAAGCACAAGTCAGCTTGCTCACTCATTCTTTATATGGTCCAGAAGAGGAGGTGTAAGGACCATATTCTCTGTGGTTCCTAGCTCACACAGGTTTCACAGACTGTATGTACTAGCTTTGGGATACAGGAAACGCTTACAGAACACAGAAGGTGCAGATCCTGCTCCTATTTCCCGCATTCTCTTGCACTGGTTATGCTGCATGAAGGACCTCCCACAGCCCTTGCTTAGCTTGCAGGAGGGTAATGAAATTCCATGTTTAGCAAAGGAGAGTGAAAATCCCATTGAGTTAGAGCACATTGCAATGTGCAAATCACAATTCCAGTGCTAGTAATTGGCTGTTCATTGCAAAGTTGTTTTGCAAAAGGGATGAAGGATTTTGCTCAGTAATTAGCACTCTGATTCACTGTGTAAAATGCTGCTGTGCTGTTAGTGTTATTTTTATTTCTCTGTTTTGGAAACAAAGTTTTACAATTTTGGAAACAGAATGAAAACAGATGCCCCAGTCCAAGTTATTGCTCACAGTTTGCCTGGCAACATTTCTGCCAAATTTCCTCCATAAGATTTATTACCAAAAGAAATTAAAATTAAAGGGCTGAGATTAGTTTAAGAAAAGCACACAGTATTTATATGTTATTTTAATAACAAGTTGCTTAGTAAATGAACTGAAAAGAGTTTGTGTTCTCCAACTAAGTTTTTTGCTTGGATAATTCACTATTCTCCTATTGACAAACAGGCATCACTACAAAGCCATTTCTTGCCATTGTTCCATTTGTGCAGTTACTGTTAAAGTCAATGGGAATCCAGTGTGCAGAGTGATGGCAGGTTTGGGTTCAGCTATTAGCAACCAAGCTGAAACAGGCGTATCCAGGCCAAGTGAAAAAGGCATTTTTTGTGTTTCATTACACAGCATAAATGCCTGCATTAAAACAAAACAAACAAACAAAAATGGAAAAATGAGAAATGACTGAGCGTAGAGAGTCTGTGGGATTTGCCATATGTTTAAAAGTTATTATTGAAGCTCCCATTGAAATCACTGGGAAAACTGTTCGGACCTAACACTGAGCAACATTTGAGTTTGATCAAATGCCAAAGGGGCACAAATGTTGTTCCTTTTCTGCAATGAGATACAAAAATATACAACCCACTATGACATAAAACAATATAGACACATATATGTTTTCTTCCATTGTTAACGGGCGTTTGAAAGTGCTGCAGTGCTTCATTTTCTTATCTTGAAAATCTCATTTTAATGAATGCCATCGCTACATCCTCAAAGCTGTGCACTTGTTAGGAGCATGGAATGAATGCATATTTATAAATATAGGGATATTATATATACACGTACATGTAAAGCCATTAAAAGAAAACAATCCTACAAACTTATCGTAAGGTAAGAAGTACAAGAAGCCTGAGAATGTTTCTTTTTCACTTTTAACATATTTTTCATTGTAAAGCATTCAGATATCATGGTAATGTGTATAGTATTAGTACTTAGTAGGTAGATTTGTCTCCTGGAAAATTTCTTGATGGCCATTATCCATAAATGATAGAGATGTTTATTTCCTATCAAACTTTTTGAACAAGATATTGTAAGTATTGTGCTGTGTGCATCACAGCTATGGTGAACATGTTGCAGAAGGCTTGGTATATAAAGAGACAAATGTGAAAGAGAAAAGGGAAAATCAGGTTAGCTTCTCTCCCACTAAAACTGCACTCTTTGCTTATAGTCATAGCAATCATCGCATATTCCCTGAGCTTAAGAGGGGGAAAAGCACACCTGCCCTCATATATAATTCATGTACACAGTAGTGAGGATGCAATTAGAGTGCAAAACTTAAATTGTTCATTATAGAATTTATAGCATACTTTTCTGTCAAATATTTTATCAACATTTAGGAACACAGGAAGTGCCATATTGGATAAGACCAGAGATCCATCTAGTCTGGTATTCTATCTCTGACAGAGGCTAGTACCATCTGACTCAGAAAAAGTTGCAGGAAACAGTTGAAGCAAAAAATATCTCCCATAAAGGAAGTTTCTTTCTAACCGCAGACAGTCATTTGCTTATGACCAGATGTATGAGGGATCATATGCCTTCGAAAACCATTTTTTATCTTAAATACTGAAACTGTGGACATTCTCGTCATTTATGGAAAAAGTTTAATCCTTTTCTGAATCCTATTGCGCTTTGGGTCTCAATGACATCTTGAAGCAATGAGTTCCACAGATTAGTTATGTGATGTGATGTTTCCTTGTATCAGTTTTATATTTATTGCCTGTCACTATCTTTGAATATCTCCTTGTGCCTATTTTAAGAAAAAGGATAAGCAAGAGCTCCTATTTATCTGCTCTATGCCAACCATTGTTTTATACACCTCTTTTGGTTTTCCCTTTTTTTGGTCTCCTTTCAAAACTAGTCAGTCCTGTTCTTTTGACTCTACCTTCATACAGAGAGTCTTTCCTTGCCTCTAATCATTTCTAATAACTGATCTGAAGAAGAGTTCTGTGCAGCTCGAAAGCTTTGTACATTCCACCACACTAGTTGGTCCAATAAAAGATATCACCTACCCCTATCTTGTCTCTCTCTAATCACTTTTGTCATCTATCTCTGAACTCCTTGTACTTCTAAAATATTTTTGAAGTTACGGTGACCAGAAATGAAGATTGTATTGCAAGCAATGGCATACCATTAATTTAGATAACTGAATTGGAACATTTGCAGTAGAATTTTTTTCTATCCTCTTCTTTATGAACAGTTTCTTCTTTTTTTTCTTTTTTAAATCACCACTGCACAAACTCCACATTTTCAATGGGGTAGCACTGGACCTTAAGTATGTAATTTACAAATACTTTGTGCATTTGTTGCATATGACATATCTTTATCTAAAGGTTTTCCTAAACTAAGAGCTGAAAAGACTCTGAGATTAAGACAGACTAAATTCTGGCTCTGGGGTGTTTTTTTCAGTATTATTATTATTATTATTATTATTAATCCAGTAATGAATATCTAAGCTCTATTCAGATTTTTATATAATTAGATGCCTGTATCCCGACTAATAGAATACTAATTGGCTTGAAATTATGCCTGTTTGATGTCTAAAATTTACAGCCATAAAATGACTTGTATGAGAATTCGGGACCATGATGTATTTTATTATGTGTTTTGTATATAGACATGGGTGATACTGTAAAGAGGAAGTAGGGGAAGCTCCGGTGCTGTTTGTCTACTATATATCATAACTCTGGGGGTACAGTGTAGAGAAATCTTTGGCTCTTTATCAAAGCATGGTGAATTTAAGGGGAATTCTAGTAGATTCTTTCAAAATATAGTTATGGCCAAGCAGAATTTCAGAGCCATTTTAGTAGGCCAGTCTCAGATCTATTTCATGTAGGTCAGTCAAGTTAACAACACATGATTTTGAGGGTCAGTTAAGTTTGCAATACATGATTTCAAATTGGGACTGCAGCCAGCCTTCCAACCCTAAAGTCAAGATCAAGTCCACAAGTCAGTCCTGGGGAGAACATCAAACGTGGAGCCCTTCAGTTCTCTGTGAAATGAACTATTATGGGTGACATTCTGGCCTCACTGAAGTCAATGGGAGTTTTGCTATTGACTTCAATGGGCCAGGATTTCATTCACAATGCCTTGAGTTCCAAGTGCTTTCAGATCCTAGGCATGGGTGAAAATACCAGACACTGAGCATTTCTCAGAGTATCTTGGCTCTCCTACTTCTAGTCCAGTCAGGGAAAGAGAAACATGATAATATAATATAATATACAAATCATTTAATGAAATATTTTTGAACTTCAAAACAATCCCAATTCAATTTGATTTTTTTTTAAATGCAGTTTTTGGACAATTCTTATTACATCCAAACTATTTTACCCATCCCTTCCTAAAAAGTACCGCCTCTCTGGGCCTAATTTTTCTGTCATTGAAATCAGTGACAAACTCCCATAGACATCAGTGGTCATGATCAAGATCTGCCAGAGTAACCTATTATGCTATTTTGTGAATAAATGCTGAATAAAAACCTGGGACACTCCCGGTGAGTCCTAAACAGCTGAACACGAACACCAAGGGTCTGTTATGCTTTCTGCCTTTTTTGCTTCTCCACTATCACTAAAAAGAACTTTGGAAAGAACAAGAGCAGTTGCTCAGGCAAGAACATGGAATAAACATGCAGCTGGTGGTACCACCTGTGCTTGTCAAATTCCAGTCAGGAAGCGTGTCTTTTTTCTGAATCATTGGTGGAGGAGAAGCCAAAGACAGAGAATTTCACATTGACTCATCTTTAAAGGTATAAACTGAGAGTGCTTGTCTGGTCTCAAGCAGTGATTATTAAGTTTTCCTAGCAGGTTAGAGCTAAATTAATAGCTTATCAGGAAGAGGTGGTTTTGGAATAAACTGATACATGATTAAAAGGTAATAAGTAACCAGGACCAGATGGTACCCCCCAAGAGTTCTGAAGGAACTCAAATATAAAATTGCAGAACTGCTAACTGTGGAATGTAACCTGTCACTTAAATCAGCCTCTGTACCAAATGACTATAGGATCGCTAATGCGATGCCAATTTTTTAAAAACATTTCAGAGGCGATCCTGGCAATTACAGGCTGGTAAACAGGCAAATTGCTTGAATATATAGTGAAGAACTGAAGATAGGATACTGCTCGAAATAGACCATTGATTTGACACCATATGACCATTTTTATTTAAAGCCAGTAGATAGAGCTTTGGTCTGGAAGTTAGAAGAATTGTGTTTATTCCTGACTCTGTCACTGACCTGTTGTGTGACCTTGCACAAGTCATTTTATATTTCTCTGACTCTGTTTCCTTTTCTACCCTTTTCCTGTTTGTGGATTGTAAACTCTTTGGTGATTGGCACTCTCTTACTGTGTGCACCTCAAGTGCCTAGATCAATAGGGTCCTGATCTCATTTGGGGCCTTGAAGCACTACCTTGAGGCACTCCCCAAAAAAACTCCTTATACCCATGCTATCTTACAGAGGTGGGAGCAGGACCTGGAGGAGAGGCTGGAGTGGCCACTGTGTTTCATGAGATTGGGCTAGCCACTGGGGAGTGGGTAGGACTCCCCCGCTCATACCAGTCCCTCCTTCCAGCCACTGTGGGTCCAGTGGAGAATCCCAGCTTGTGGGTGGGGCAAAAGCACATGCACAAGCCACCAGGTTGGAATGGGGGACAGGACAGGGCACTGACACCTCGATGGGGGAAAGGGGGTGTCATCACCCAGGGTGCCAGCCACTGAGGTGATGGGGGAGGAGCAAAGGGTGCCAGCCGCAGAGTAACTGCCATAGAGCATTAGGCACTCCTGGGACGCCTCTTCCCAGCCTGGAGGCAACTGGCTCACCTCGTCCTCCCATCTCCATAGCTTCCTTCACTCCCCTTCCTATCCCTCCTCCTTCCCCCCAGGTTCTGTTTGAGCCATAGCATATAAACAGCTCTTGTTTGTGGGCTCTTTCCTAATTATTATGAATAATTATAATTGTTCTAGTCATTATTATGATGAGATTATATTAACATATATGAATTTAGTAAGTTGTAAATACACATGATAATTTACAAGACGCAAAACATGATTCCTGCCCTGAACAGTTTACTGCCTAACACCCCCTGTTGTGATTTCCATTGGGCTTTCCCTAAACTCTTTTCCTCAGTATAATCCATTCCATTATAGGAATAACAATTGGCAACAGATCCTGATGTTGTTGTTTTTTTCCCCTCCTACTGGCTCTCTAGACAGAGCTAGTTGTTTTTATTTGTATTATTCATAAGCTGTTTATATTTTTCTTACCTTAAAATAATCCATTTCCTTTTAATAAGACTCACCTAGGCTGATGAGACAGACAAAGCCAGAGAACTGTTTTGTTTAAAGGGAGCAAATAAAGAAAGGAGTTCTCTGTCTAGGCAAATTTTCTGGAGTTTGCCCAGTTCTGGCTTAAATTATCTTCATGAAGCTGTTGTTAGCAGTTGGACTGTTACATTATGCATGATTCCTGACTGTTCCTGGTATGAATGAAGTGCACAATATTTGATTAGAGCTTTTCAGTTTTATGATAAGCTTTGCAATTTGTTGGTGTTACTTAGGTTAATATCTTCTTATTTTGCATTTTTATAAAACCCCATTACATTTTTATTAATAATGATGTCACACTTCACAGTGAGGATCAATAAAATGTCCAGTGGGTAATGTTTACATATTTACGCTGTTAGAATGCAATAAGTCACTTGGGCAGCTCTCTGAATTGGGATCACTTTGTAGAGCATTTTTCAGGAAATGGCATGTCCAGTGTGCAGGTTCAGAAAACAATGATGCATGGTGTTAAAAGTGAATTCTGAACTGGGACCTGTGGGAAGGTATCACAATCGGCAACCTGTCCTATATGCTTACGCTAAGAAAATAAATAATTTTGCTTACACATCAGTGTTCAAAGGATCTTCGTAAACTTAATTCTCACTTCTAGGATCCTACTTGTACAGTGCTTTGTTCCTGTCCCTCTACAACTAGTACTTTCTCCACAATTACTTTGGAGGACACCTGGCACACCTCTTCAAGTTATC
The DNA here is from genome assembly GCF_026122565.2 of Emydura macquarii macquarii. NCBI lineage: Eukaryota > Metazoa > Chordata > Testudines > Chelidae > Emydura > Emydura macquarii. The sequence continues at coordinate 2,544,357 of NW_027132962.1, forward strand.
CAAACCTGGTTTGTTCCCTGATGGTTTGAACCTGTATTGTTCTGGGGAAGGAAAACTCCGTTTCCCCCTCCTCCGCCCCCCCCCCCCCCCAAAGAACAGTGACTGCTTCTCTTCACCAACTGGAACTCTCCAAATGGTGCTGCAGTTTGCAAAACATTAGCATCAGCATGAGAAAAGAAACAGAAAGGGCAAACTGCTTCAGAAAGGGCAAACTGCTTACCTGCTACACATAAGTGGTTCTTTTTTGCACATCCCCATGGTACCAAAGGGACCCTTGATCATTTGAACCCACCAGATGAGCTAACATGGAGGGGAAGACAGGCTTCTTTGTCACCATGGTGCTGTTGATGAAAGCTAGGGTTGTGGCTGTATGTAATTATAGTTATTCCCACTACTAACAGTGATCACTATAGTATAAATTAGTCTTATTGACTAATTATAGAGAGCCAGATTAGGCTCTGCTGCTTTCCTGGTATGCAAATCATGATAGGGTGCAAGGAATAGTCCCTCTCTTCCCTCCTCCGGCCCCACTGAGTCCAGTGAAAGATAACTCAAAGTGGGTAGCGAGGAGGTAGAGCCATGTCCCCTCTCTCCCGTCCACTTCCCTCCCACACCTGACCGGCCCAGGGATCTGATTGGTCATACAGAGTACGCCGAAGGACTGCCCAATCTATATATTCCCCCTGAATGCTTGGAAGCTCTAGGGTCGGTGTAGCACTGCAACTGCTGCAACATTGTTCTCTAAAAGCACATCGTCTCACCAGTCACAAATCACAAGCCAGTTCTCAAGAAAGCATGAAATTGAGATTAAAATACATTGTGTATTTTATTTCCTTTTTGGAGTTTGAACCTTCGGTCTCCTTTTCAAGCTTGTCTCTGAAACCAGGAGCAGTGGCGTACCACGGGTCTCCGGTGCCTGGGGGCCAATACTTGCGTTTGTGCCCCCCCACCTTCATTGGTGGCAATGGCAGCGGTGGCAGCGCCCTGCACGGGAGGTGTCTATGGGTCCATTCCCTGCTCCCTTCCACTCCCCTCCCACTGTGGGGGGCAGTGGGTGTGGTGGGGAACAGGACTGACGGGCAGATTCCCCTAGGCCACCAGGCGCTGGGGGGGCTGGGGCGTGACGGGTTTTGTCCCTGAGCCCTGCCGTTGGATTGGCTGCCTGGCCCCTGTGCAGTCGGAGTCCCTGCAGCTCCCTCGTTGCACCCAATGTGGGGGCAGAGGAGCCGGGAGGATGCTTGCTCCCACCGCAGCAGGAGCCCTCGGCCGCTGGCAGGACTGAACTGGGGTCGGCATGGTCGCGGGGATGTCAAAGCCTGGTGTCCCCTGGTTGCCTGTGACAGCAGGGGGCAGATCCTCCAGGGAGTGCCCAGCCAATGACCCCCCCAGGTTGGCTCCTGGGGCCATGGCTCCCTCCCACCCATCGGTACGCCACTGACCAGGAGGGCTAGAAACTTTTTTTTTTCCCTTTTTAAACAAAAGTTGAAATTCTCACATAATCATCTGATGTCAGGAGCTGCACATAAACTACAGTGATATTCATGATAAAACTGAAAAAGGTGGCAACACTGGACCCAGCTAAGTCCATATTGATTGTCTGGGCACTAGAGAATTAGTTATTTGTTGGTAATAGCTCAAGCCATATCTATACTAAATATAGGTATATTTTTTAAAACATCCTGAGATAAACCTACACATGGAATACCTCCTCTGGCGACAATCCATGCTCTATCACAACCCCTTGAACTGAGCCTCTCCCTGCTGAAGACAGTACATTGCAAAAATGTGCCTCATACTATTCTACTTTGTCGTATAAAATTAGTACTATGAAAATAATGTATAAAGAGTTCATGCTTTGCATGTATGAGGTCTTGGGTCCCCAGCATCTCCAGTTTCTTTCCTGCCTCAGCATGGCGGGGATAGACTAGATGATCTTTTGAGATCCCTTCCAGCCTTACATTGCTATGATTTTATGCCAAGAGCTGATCAAAGTTTTGGAACATTTCTCATGACAATTTTGTTGTAAAAATTGTCCTCTTCTTCACTGACAAAAATAATCCCAGCAGCTCTACACTCTCTATTTAATTTCAATGCTTGAATTTTGGTAGACCTAGAGGCCCCAACATAGATCAGGACCCCATTGTGCTTGGGGCTATACAGACACATAGTAGGAGTCTCTTACTGCCCCAAAGAACTTACAGTCTAAAACAGCTAAGACAGATAAAGACTGGGACACAGGAAATATTACCAGGCCCATAGACAGATGGGAAGCTAAATCACAGAAGTTAAATGACTTGCCCTAGGTCATTTAGAGGAAGTCCGTGGAAGATCGGGCCATTCATACCTAATGAGTCCTAGTTCAGTGTCAAACACAAGGCCATTCTTCTATTTGCACAGTAGTTGGTTCTAGTGCACCTTAAAATTATTGACACCTGGCATAAGCTTAGCTTTACAGAAGGGAAAAATACAAAAATAATTGAATATATATGAATAAATAATACTAAATCCAATGCTAGTGATTTTTTTTTACTTACTGGCCCGATCTGCAAACCCTGAGTTTGTTTCTGAACTTAGCCCTAACCTTTCTGAAGGAGATAAAATGAATTCCATCCAGTTTACTCTTTATGGGTCTGATCTAAAGCAGTGGTTCTCAGCCTTTTTGGGTCCAGGGCCCATTTTTAAACCTTGATTACCTGTCATGACCCAGTAAATAACTTTAGTGCAAAAAACATCTGTTTTACTAAACATTTCTTACCCATGATATGTAGCATACACAGGAATGTAGTAAGTGCTAAATAAGTACACCGTACATAGCACAGAGGCACTGCTGTGGCCCATGACTCACTGCTCCAGGCATTGTGACCTCCAGGATTGCAGCATTGCTCAGTAGAGCCCTGCGCGGACACAAATATGTGGATCCGCAGATGACCTGCATCAGCAAGAATAAACTTCTATCCAACTTGCCATCTGCCCTCCTTCTTTTAGATGTATCCACATCGCCAATCAACTGTTTGAAACCAGCCACCACCCATCCCTGCAGCCCCAAACAACTAATCAACTGTTCAGCCCTGCCTGCCGCCGAACAGCTGATTGACTGTTTTGGCAGTGCCCAGGGCTGGCAGCTGCCCCAGCCCTGCCCCAGAAGTTACAGAGGTCCCGGAAAGTCAATCCGTGATCTCCGTGACCATCCAATCCATGATCCGCAAAAAACGGTCTGCAGATAGTCGCATCCACATCGAGGATGCGGCTATCCGCGGATTTGCAGGGCTCTACTGCTCAGGTTTGGCCCAGCCCCCAGCCCCTCTCATCATCAGGATGGAGGAGTGGATGGCCCAGATGTGAGCAGTACTATGGCCCTGTGTACCAGCTTACAATACCCAGAGCAAGGAGCCACATCCAGCCAGGCCTGCGGGACTGGAGCTGCTGCTGCGGGATAAGTGCAGGAAGGTTCTGCACCCCCGCTACTGGGACTCCTCTGCCAGAGGCAGATCCCAACCTCCCCTTGCCCCCAGGCCTTCCACACAACTCTTGACACAGTCTGGTGACCCAGTTTTGGGTTGTGATCCATGGATTGAGAAACCTTGATCTAAAGTCCATTGGAGTATATTCTGTGGGCTCTGGATCAGGCCCCATGTGTCTTCCACATGCTTCTTTAAAAAGCCAAGTTTCTGTCTACTGCATATGGACAAGGTTTCCATCCAGGGCACTGTGCTAATATCCTTGGGCAAAATTTCCTTTCTCCTTACTATTGTGCTACATGTTCTTGATTGGTTGGTTGCCAGTCCAATAGCATTTCAGTGGCAGCTCTGTGTACATAGTTTGTGAAATGCTTTGGTATTATGCAGACAAAAACACTTATACCTTGATATAAAACATGTATATGTTTATATATATATATGTGTGTATGTAAAATATGATTTCAATGCATCTGAAGAGAAAGGAGATTATAATTTTAATTTTTATGTGCAGATTGGTTTTTTTAGTGTTAATATTTGTTCCTTCCCACAGTGTGATTCAAATAGAATAGAAAATAGAATTTGTTTCAGTATCCTGAAGGTAAGCCAGTGTGCTTTACAAAGCAATGGGCCAATTCCAGACCTGGTGTTAGTGAGTAAAACTCCACTGGAGTCAATGGAGCTGTAACTGCTTACGCCACGACTATTCCCTACTCTTTTGGGGAGCTAGCTGTCACAATTCTAACATCATGTGAAGAATTTGAGTCATCTGAGATCTTACATTAGCTGATCATGGCAGCCTTTTATCCAAAAGACTCGGAGCTTTGTATTTTTGTGTGTGTGCCCAAAGCACTGGTTTCAGCTTTTTCAATATTTTGGCTTTTCTTCTTGTCTCTAATAATCTACACTGTATACACTGGAAAAAAACTTACACATGAACAGCTGACACACTTCAGCAAATAGATGGAATATATATCTTTCATTTCAGACAAAGCTTTATACGTAAAGTGATAAAAACCCTTGGATTTTGTATTGACATGAAAAGGCTCTTGCTCTCTGTCTCCTTTATGGTTTAGAATTGTTCTGGTTTAAGAGAGATATTGATGTTCACTTTTGTATCATAGGCATGCATACAGCCAGTTTCTCTTACTCAGGTGGGGGCAAATGTCAACTCTTCTTTATTCAGTCTGTGGGGCTAGTTATAAAAACAGCACCCAGTTAAAGAAGATACTTTTCTTATTTTATTTACTGACTTTAAGATAGGTGCTTATGAAAAGCATCAGGTTGAAAGTACAGAAGACTGATGTCTTCTTTCTGTTCTAAATAGGACTATTCCAATTTAGCAGCCATTTCGAAGAGTGGAGGCCTCCTCCACCAGACCCACCACACTTTTCATCTATCTATATTTTGGCTTGGCAGAAAATATTTTTTCCCCATTTTCTCAAAAAGTAATAGTAACTAAAACTGGAAAAGACGTATAGAAGCTTATTAAAAAAAAATCATGCTCAGAAATGAACATGGAAAAACTCATGCTCACTGGTATGCCTAATTTAATACCACAACAGTACAAATTGGTTATTTGCATATGCCAATAACCAGTTTATGGTCTTGAGTCTCTACTCTGTCACTCCCGTTTTATGGTAGTGTAGCTCAGTTTGCTTCACTGGGGGAAAATGGATATAACAGAAAGAGGAAACAGATCTTATTAATTTAACCCTAGTCATTTGCACATGTACTTTAACAAGTGATTGTTGTAGCTCTGCGTGTAATGTTTTTGTATGAACAATTGCATGACTGGTCTTTTGAAAATGTCAGTGTTTCAGGTTCCACTGAGAACAGTGGGAGCTGCTAGGTGCTGAATGCTTTTGAAAATCTGACCCTAAATTCACACAATTAAAAGGGAGATTTAGGGATTTACAAGCACATGTCCTACTGGTTACTAAACCTCTTAGGCACTTTTGAAAATCTCCCCCTAAATAAATACATACCATTCCTCCTTTTTGACCTGAGCAACTAGTCAAAGTTCAGAGCCCTGGGGATGGTCCAGCTGGAAGTAGAAATTGATGGAGTCTGGAATTTTTGCTGGTACGAATTCCTGCTTCGCCAAATGCAGAAGGAGGCAAAAAGAAAAGGATCAGTTTCATAGCTTACTGCCCAAAGTCTCTTTAGCCAAAAGCTCTCTCTGTTTTATTTTACAGGCTTCTAAGAAGTTATTGAATAAGCCTTCCTTTTTTGAATGGGATTTGGTACTGAATGACATGAAGAATCAGGCAGGTCTCACTTGTCACCAAATCCAGTCTTCCATGAGCAAAATTAAGTGTTTCCCTAGCCCTTTTTTTGACTTTTTGCCTACCTACATGCATTTCAAAATCCCACTTTTATGCTGCTCAGTGGATATATAGCCGTTCAACATTTAAAAAAGTTTTATGAGGCTTTAACCATACAACTCCCATTGACTCAAACAGAAATGGTGTGGTTAATTCCCCATACAAGCCTTTGACTTTTTATTAAAAAAACAAAACAAAACTATAACTGGCCAATTTGTATTTGCTGAAATGTGGCCCAAATTAAACATCAGTAGGGGAATTATAAAACCTCTTTGCGCAGTAACTCACTTTTTCAGAACTGAGCCCACATTGTTCTTATTTTTCCATATTAGGTTTGATATGTTGTGTCAAGCATTTCAACCTCTAACTCCCATCAAAAGATAAATGAGAGCTGTCTCTGAATTAATGAAACACAAGAGGAAGATCCCTGCTCCTGAGCCTCCAACCTTTGAAATGTTTAAATATGCACTCCTCTGACCCAACCTTGCTATTTCCACTTTGTGATCTGGTGACTGAAAAAGGTGAGAGAAGAGTTCAGCATCTGTACAGACATCATCTGTCAAACATCACTATGTCACTCCATCAGCAATTCTCTCTGTTTCTCTACAACCTGGCCATGTATTTTAATAAAGAACAGGGACTATTTGAATAAATAAATAAATGTCCGCTGTGCTAGGGCATCTCAGGATCATGTTTGATTCTCTTTCTGAGTCCATTTTCTTCTGCACCTTATTCTTCATCTCCCCTTATTGGAGACCAAACATGCTACAATGTTACAATGGTATAAATCAGGAGTTACAGAACTACAAAAACCAGGGCAGAGCAGAATCAGGGCATCAGACTTTCTGCTCCCACAGTTAATTTGCAGAAGAAAATGCTGTCACTTAGGTCGATGGAAGGCAGCTTCTATCGACTTAATTATGTCAGTATGCATACTACACCTTGCTCCTACTGACGTAAGTGCCCTCCTACATCAACATTATAACTCCACCTTCATAACAGGCATAGGGCATATGTTGGTGTAGTTAGGGCAATGCTGTGTCTGTGTAGACACTGCAGGTTACTTACATCAGCTGTTGGCTGTCACTCTTGTCAATTTCAAGGCTCCATGCTAGAGCTGTGAAATTGGCAAGAAAGCCCGACTGACAGCTGGGGCTGTCACCTTGGGGCAGGTGGGGGGGGGCTCCAGCTAGAGCCCAACTGCCCCTGGACCTCTGGCTCCCCACTCCCAGCCTGGGAGCTAGCTGAGATTCCCACTCCCTGTGGGCTGAGCCAGGCTGCCTCCCAGGATCCCGGTTCCCTACTCTTTGTCAGGCTGACCCCCGGGCTCCCAGCTCCTTGCAGTAAGCCTGGGTGCTGCCCGGGCTCTCAACTCCCTGCTGGGAGCCCGTGCGGCTGCTGAGCTCCCAGTGGGGAGCCAAGAGCCAGGTGGCAGGGGGAAGCTGGGCTCCCAATAGGGGTCCAAGAGCCCAGGAGGCAGCTGGGCCCACAGTGGAGAGCTGCGCGTGAAACTGAGAACCCAGGTTCTCAGCACACCCTGTCCCACTGCTTCTTTTAACTCGGTAGAAATGCTTCTGGTGCGGATGCATACCGTTGCCAGGAATCACCACAGTAATTAAGTTGATCTAACATAGGTCGACTTACATTTTGGACAACTAAGCAACAGATTTGGAAGTCACTAATCAGGGCCAGATTTGTGTACGTGGTAGAGATTTATGCCTGACATTAATCCTGGGTATGAAAAATGTAGGTGCAATTTTTTGGGCTCATTAAAGGAATTTTGGGCAGAAGCCCAACCAATCATCAAGACCCTTAGTGGACAGGTTTCTGTATACCCTGGATCCTCAAACTTTTCCATAGCATGGACCACAACTTAATAAAGAGAATGTCTCATAGACATTTTTCATCTCCATTTTCAGCTGTATAGACCATGTCCCTTCCCATTTGTGACCTGATAACGATATTGCTGTGGCAACTACATCAAGGGCTTACCTAGAAAAAAACTTATTTAATGTATTTTTAATTGTCTTTGTGCAATCACAATTCTCTTTGAATCACCAATGAGTGTTCCATGGACTAGCGGTTGTCCACTGACCAGATTTGGAGAATCACAGCTTTGTAGTATACATACTGTATGTCTGCTCTCATTTTTATATGCAACACTCTGAACTGTGCATATATGATATATAGCACAAATGGGTCTGAGCCCCCAAAATTCAGATCTGAATTTTGAACCCAACCCCACAAAGTCTGTGGAATTCTGATCTGTGGTATTATTACTGACAATCATTAAAGAAGATGCTAGCCAAGAAATTCTGATCCAGACCTAAATTTGAATTCCAAACTACCAGCTGCTAGATTCAGGGTTGTTCATATATGGAAATTTTCATTCACTCCCATCTCTAGTATTATAGCAAGATTGGTACTTGCTGCTCTTATTTTATCTTATCTTCTAAGTAGCTCAAAACTTTCACCATTTTGCTTAAATATTCTATACTTGGCCTTTGCCCAAAAGCTGTTTTTCTAAGCTTTGAGTGAAAACATTTTAACCATCTCTGAGTCTTTGGAGAGTGGGGATAAAACACTTCTTCCCCTCATATATGTATGTATATATATATATATAATGCACACATTAAAAAAAAAGTCTCTCCTGCCAAAACAGCAAAACAGCTGGGAATTGAGAGTTGAAATACAGCAGGGAAACAGACTTTACTAAGGAGAAGTGCTTTTGATTGTAACAGAAAAATTGGTTTTGATTTGGCCAACTTATCTCTTTGAAAATCACATATTGAACATGCATTGTCGGGTTGGATTTCTTGGCTCTTCCCTCCCCCTTGCCCTTTGGGATTTTTTTTAAAGCTGTCTGAAAGATGCTGCAAAACTCTAGGGACACCTAATACAGTGGGGAAAATCTCCCGTACTTTTTAAGATGTGACGAGTGTTAGGGAGGACTTCTGTGAACTTTGTGGCTGTGGAAAAAGCAGGGGCTGTGGAAAAGGTTCTAGGCTCTAGGAATCTTTTCAGGTGAAAAGGAGATGGAGAAGGTGGACCTTGTAACATAGGAGTTGTAAGAGGACTCCTGTGTACTTACAGAAAAAAAACCCAGTGTTAGTTGAGAGCTAGCATGTGATAATGAAATTACAGAGTACAGACTAGATTGTGGGTTTTCCACAAGCCTTGTCTGAAGGGCAATGCACTGATGTGTTATCCTAGTAGCAGTGCAGGTAGAAAGTCATTTCTCAGAGAGGCACAGTTCACCTCTGGTTTCCTGTTGCTTCAAGGGAGAAAAATTGGCTGCTGGTCCATACAAGCAGTAAATTACTTCCTTCTCTGTGCTCAGTGGTGTACCGAGGGGAGAGAGCGGGCGGGAGGGACCCAGGCCCCCGGGCACTGGCCTGCAGGGAGGTGCCGGGACGGCCCTTCACAACTCACAGGGGATGGAGGGTGCTGGACCCTCCAGCGCCCCCTGACCCTGTGCATAGTCAAGGGCTGGCTGGGGGGTGAGGCTACCTCGTCCGAGCCAGCACCAGACTGCGGGGCTGGAGCGGGAGAGGCGGGTGCCGCATGGTGGGTAAGTGCGGGGGGTGTGGGAGGGCAGCAGAGCCAAGCCTGTATTTGTGTCCCCCAGCCCTCACACACCCCCTCTGCAGATACAGACCCCCCCCCCCAGTCCCTAGGGCAGCTGGGGTCAGCACCGGGACCCCTCCTACCCTGTGCCTGGGGGGAGCATGTGAGGCGGGGGGTCACAAAAGCTGGCTTGGCCCCCCAGGCGCTGGAGACCCACGGTGCGCTACTGTCTATGCTAGCTCAAGTCTGTGGTCTCCACCCCCTTCCCCACTCACCGGGGGCTGGGCGGGGGGAAGCAGAGAGCACGCAGAACCTCTCTGCCCTCCCATCTCTGGCACAAGCTGCAGCTAGGCCCCGTACAGGCGTAAGGGGTTTTGTGCTCTGTGTGACTATGCAGTGCAGGGCGCAGTCTAGCTCATTGGAAGTGGCTAGCATTAATAATACTACCCATGCAGTAAGATGCTACACACTGTCAGAGCGATAGAATCTGCCCCTAAGTGCAAATGACTGCAGCATAGCTCAACTACAACCAACCCCAAACTGGGCCAGATTCTGCCGTGCCCTGTCATGGAAGCGCAGTGGTAGAAGGTGATGTGGGGGTAGGTGGGGAAGTTGTAAGGAACCTCCTCCTACCTGCCTCCTGCATGGCCCATGTAATTCCAGTCCCTCAGGAAAGAGGATGCAAAGCACCTCAAAATGGGGAGTGGAGGAAACAGGTCGATGGCCCTGTTTCCCTATGAGGCAGAGAGTAGCACAGTCCAGCCAGGCATTGGCAGGGAAAAGGAGTAAGATGGACTTCACATAGAAATAGTAGCAAGCATTTTCCCTCTGCATGTCTGAGGCCTGGCTGAGTACATTGCCTCTAAGCGCTCCCCTTGGAGCTGTGTTGCTCGACCCCACATTTGGGGGTGATGCCTCAATGGCATAACCAAGTCTGTGATGATATGCCTCTCTTCAGACCACAGCATCACTCGCTGTGTTTGCCTCTCCAGGAAGCTGCAGTCAAAAGTGCATAGTGTACTGAGGAATACTCTATTCAGTGCTTCTTCATTCACTTTCAAGATCCTGTGATAGACAAACTCAGCTTCTCTTTTGACAGTGCTCTGGATGTGAAGTTGGCTTTGCAGCTTGAATTACTGATCCACTCATCTTTTTAATTCAAATTTAATCTGAGATCTCATTGATCTTGCTGTTTCTAAGAAGGAAACAGCAATGATCCATGTGGTTCCTACATATGATTTAAAAATATAGATCTGTAGTTAGGAGAAGATATCTTTTAGTTGAAGAAAAAGAAATAACCCCCCCTCCCTGGAGAAAAAAACAGGTTAAAAATAGCATTGATTCTTTTGGAAAAATCCTGAGAACCTAATTTAGGGCAAGATTATGGCTGCCTTCTAAAATGGCCATCAAAATTCCCCCAAGCCAATTATTCATTAGGTCTAAAATGGCTAGGCAGGGATATAAATGGGAGTAAATTTCCTTACCCCATTGTCTATTGTCCCTTTGGTCTAGACATGGGGAGTAATCAGGAGCTATTTGCCTGGAAATTCCCTCCCCAACCTTTGAGCAAGAAGGGGTTAGCGTGGAGTGGGGACCCAAAGCAGACCACCCCACGGCACTTGTCAGCTGTGCTGGCACAACGGGGAAGCTGTATCCCCCTGGGAAAAGGGCTGTAGAAGATTACTTCTCCCCTAGAAGAAGAAGGTCATAATTTCTTTTGCTGGTGTGCTCTTAGGGCAACTTACAGCAGCACTACCCCTTACACGGGGCTGTGTCTTAACACACATTCTGCCCTTAGGCTTTTCTAAGGCAAACTCCAACTGACTGCAGTGGGATGTTCCTCCTCCCTGCCTCCCCCTGACTAAGGACTGAATAAAGATCACAGGGTTTGATTCTTATAAAAAAAATAAAATCATGCATTTGAATCGTGGAACTGACCATAACGTAACATATGCTGATATTGATTGTCCTACTCAGGTAAAACTCCTACTGAAGTAACGGATTGGGACCCCCACATGCTGAATTTATGTACCAATTATAGTACTATTCCTCTATAATGTTTAGAAAGAAATGAGGAATTAGATTGGCTAGAGAGAAGGCATGTATTTCACCAACTGCACTAGCAGCCATTTTAGTCCAAGTCTACTCAGGTTTCTGGAAATCTCTAGTTTACACTGGGCACACGCAAAGGCTTAGTACAGGTGTTAATCACACCCAAAGTAACATGCTGATGGTTTAGTTGCATCTTCATACAGATACACAAACAACGAGTCATATCCTTCTAATTCTTGGAACTGGTGAGTCCCTATTTTATTAGATTAGTCTTTTCTGTTGTTTCAGTACTGATATCACTCAATTTGTTCTAAGTTTTTCAAATCGTTTCCCATCACCCAAATTACATTTCAAAGCTAAAAGGAAAAATTTAGTTTCATTTGGTGCAATTTTATTATTTTTAAGGCTGCAAATTGAAGCACTCTAAATTGTGTGTGTGTACGTGGGGAGGGGGATGTGATGAGGGGGAGGGTGTGAAATGAATCATGGTTCTGAAAGGTTTGTGTGCATGATTTTCGTATCACATTTGCCTTCCATTTTTTTGTGTATGCAGATAGGGGCAGAGATCCATTCTAATCTATACTCTGCAGTCTCATTGTTGCCTTCAAATTGTAAAAGGATCGTATCACCCTTGTCCTGACCTAGCTTAACCAATAATTATATATTGCTTGGGTTTCAAAGACTACAGCCTGGCTGAGAACATTCACACCTAAATAAAAGCCTAGTGGACCACTTAGCAGACAACAGTTTATTGTATCCAACTGCTTATATACAGAAATCCAATAGGGCTTAGCGGACACAACTACCATGGATCTCTTCAGGCTTAAAAAGGTTGTCATATCCTATTTTAGAGCATTTGCTGCATAACCCTTGGTCATATGGTAGCCTTCGGAAACAGTTCTCTAAGGGGAAAGACATATCTTGGAAGCCTCAGACATTAAAAACAATCATTTAAACTTCTAATTACCACCTTCAGGATGATTCCTCCACACAGTCACTCTCAATTTGCATGTCAATGAAAACTTTGTGCCTCTAGAAACAAAATTAAACAATGTGATTAAGCTTCCTACATACAGTACAGGATGTTTAAGGGGGAAAACAATCCATTGTAGTTCATTAATTATTTTCTGGTCCCAGGGAATTGACCACACAAAATCATAATAAGGCTCTGGTTTATATATTCAATCCCCTAAATGTTGTTGTGTCTACAGTCTTAATCTCTGTCAAATATGGCCCAACTTGTTTCCCTTAGTGCCAATGGATTTCTGGACATTCCTCTATTTTTTAAAGTGTCTTGGATACGTGTCAGAATTTTTTCCCTTCAAAATGGGCATATACTCTGGTACTTTCACCCCTCATTAGGAAGGGGCTCTTCAGTTCAGTGTGACTCATTGTGGGCCTGAACCAGAAGCCCCCATTCAGGCAGAATTCCCAATTGACTGTATTAGGGAGAGGGTTTTCCATGATTTAGGTCTTCAGGTTTGGGCCCTGCGTGGCCTTGGGAAATCATGTATATTATTGTTTCTGAATGACTGTCAACACAGCATTCCTGCATCCATTGAAGCCACTGGAGCCATGCTGATTTACAGCAGCTGAGGATGTGGCCCTTATAATCTAAGGACTGTTCGATGCCTCTTTTTTACCCCAGCTGTAAAATGGGTAAAATAAGCAGAATTATTTGAAACCAACAAGAAAAAAATTCACAAAAATGGCGCCACATTGTCTGACCCAGTCTTGCACCAGACTCTGAGTCTGCAGAGGTGGAGCCCGGTGGCTGGTAGAGCATCTTTGCAGAGCTCACTGCACAATTAGGGCCTTAGTATGAAGACAATTCATGGTCCAGAAATACTTTCTTTTTCCCATGAAATATCTGTGAAATGCCAATCTGTGATCATTTCCCATGAGCTAGAGATGGCTGATAGTTGGGAGGAAGACGGATCTTGGAGCAAGAATTTATCCTCATGAGAGGCATCTAACAGAACACATTCACTAGGCTAGACTCATTTTCCATTCTGCCTTTGACATGCCCAGACCTGCCTGCTCCAAGCTCCTGGGAAGAATATTCTCTCTCCTTCCCACATATTTTTTGTTGTTGTTGTTGTTGATGTTCTTTAGAAGACATGAACTTAGATTTATTTAAGTTCTTTGCCTAGGGAAAGAACTTTCAGGGGCTTTCCTGCTAAACTTGTCAGACACCTTTCTGTGAGAAAAGCATTTGCAGTGCTATGTCAATCATCACTGGACTGGAAAGTCATTGGTACAAACTGATGGTTGTGACATCCAGAAAGCTGATGAATAGGAAGTGAAATTTCTATTTCCCATCAAAACCATGCAACATTTTGCTTGGTTTTGAGGTAAAACTTCTTTGAGGGAAAAATTCAAAGTTTCGAAACCTGAAATTTTCTCTTAGACACAGATAAGTAGAGCTGGATGAAACTCATTGGTTTCAGATTGCCAGAAGTTTGGGTATGTTGGAATTTGCTCTTCTTCCAGTTTGGAATGAAAGCAAATTGACTGAAATTTCTCAGCAAACTTGATCCCTGAAAGTTTTGTTTAAGGAAGGCAGAAATATGGTGTTCCCAAAACAAAATATGTGACATTGACATTCTTGTCAGTTTCACAGCTGCTAATTGTACTCAGTTGCTCCAGGGTAGGGAGTCTGGTAGCCCCAGAATACTCCTCTGACTCTAATGGCTTCCAGGGTCCCTGTTGCAGGGCTGGAAACCTCACAGTCTTCCGACGGATTTCTCAGGATCTGTAGCCTTTTTGCAAGCCCTGGGCTAGGGACCCCAGAGCTTCCAGATTGCCAGGCCAGATGACTGGTCACTTGAGAGTAGGGAAGCTCAGGGATCCAGTTGGCCTGGGCCTCCAGAAGCTTGGTGTCTCCCGTCTTGGGGAAGTCAGCGTGATAAGACAGCCACTGGGCTCCAGACCTTGGGAGCTGATGTTCAGAACCAGTTCAGCTGGAGTTGAGAACTCCAGCTTGAGCAGGGGGTCTAGCAGTGATACCACTCTAGGAGCTAGAGTCACTGCTGTGGGAACACCTCTGGAAACCTGCCTGTGTTTTGATAAAAATATTGTCAAAACTGCCATAGATTCATTGAAACACTGTGCTTCAAGGAGTCACTATTTTCCAACCAGCTCTCCAGGTAAGAGCAGTTTTGAGTGAAAAGGGATCCTTCTCTTGAGCAGAAACCCACAAAATGTCATGAATTTGGGATATTTTTGAAAATCCAAATTAAAATGTGAAAAGTTTAATTTGGGGAGGAGGTTGAGTCTCTCAGAATTCTTCACACACCTCCAGTAATAATATGTGCCTGACTCCCAGGGTTGTAGTGAGTTTCAGATTTTAAACGCCATTTGAAATCTTTGCATGAAAGGCACTCAATAATAGCAAAGTACTGCATTATTATATAATTATTGATGATTTTCTATATTATTCTGAGGGGGGTTTTTTTCAAGAAGGGGAGAAAAAAAACACCACAACAATGGATTCTCCAAAGGGTTCTTGTATTCTTTTAAATTGAAAACCTCTTGTTCCTTTTATGTGACAAGCTCACTTTAAAAAACAAAAAAAGAACTTAAACTACTTTCCCATCAGTTTAGCCATGAATGAGTCCTGTGACAAATGAATACCCCAGGGACACTCTGGAGTTAATCACTAGATCCCCCTGTGTGACTGCCTTGATTACTTCACTTTTGTTATTGCAGAGCGGGAACTATTTTCTGCTTTACAAAAGCAAGAATGACTGACTTATGCACCCATTGAATCCTCTCATCCCCATACATACTCAATAACATACAAACACAATTAGAACATCATTTTATAGGAGAAATGGTTTGTATTTAGTTAGGTATTGCCATCACAGAGCTAGATTCTACCACCCTTACTCAAATTAAGTCATACCTAAAGCCCAGATTCTACTTTTAATACATGTGAGTAATCCTGCTGAGTTCAATGGGACAACTGACATGAGCAAAGTTAAGGGGACGTGTGGTGAAGTAGGGCCGTGATCCTTTAAAGTAGTCCAGCTGATTATAGTGGGGTTACCTACAGAATAAGATAATATTCAACCTGAGTAAGGCTGGCCAAATCTGACCTATAGGCTCAGCATTACTGTGGTTTCCATATATTTTGATCAAATGGTTAGATTTGCAAAGATATTATTGAATACATTAATAAAATATCACTCTCAAGTCAAGCCAAAAATATACAATAATGATGAACATTGGAAACATAGTAAAGGCCCTACTGGGTCAAATCCGGCTCTCCATCTTGTCCAGTATCCTGTCTCTGACAGTGGGCAACTCCAGATGTTGCCAAAGAAGGCAGAAGAAACACCACAGTGGGCAGTTATGTTACAACCTTACAAAATGTTTCCATCTAGTCCCCATTTTTAACAGGATTATGACTTAAAATATAAATGTTTATATTCGTACAAATCAAAGTTTTACTAAAAATGCATTTACTAATATAACTCCAGATATTCTTGTTATCCATTTGGAGAGCCAATATTTTTCTGAATCTTGCTACACACTTATATTATTAGTCATTCACGGCCCCTTTACAGCTGCTAGGATGAGCTTTGGTGAACTGTGAAGCCCAATGCTATAGGTCCTTTGATTATTGTGAGGAACCTCCACTGATTTATTAAAATTTGATTAAAAGGACCTAGGATGTCTAATGACCACAGGTTGTCAGAACCTCAGATTTACATCAGTTCTTTTGGTTTTCACATTTTACGCCTTCAACAGCACAATGTCCATTATCCCCATGCTGGGGCTTTTGGTAAAGTCCTGAGAGTGCTACCTATAAACCAGCATCACCATTTCCGCCAGCAACTCTTGTCAGTCTACTACCTTCCAGTTACTGCCCCAGCCCAACCCTGCTTTGTTTAAAAGATCTGAGAGAAGCATAGATGGAGCTCTGCAAAACTTCTGCAGTGAACATTGCGCCCACTCAGACTAATCCTGCTTCTAGCTTTGCTGTATTTCCACTGCTGAGGGAAAGGAAGTTCACACAGGAGACAACTTTGCTTCTTCCCTTGAACATCCTCCCCCCAGCTATGGGCTGGCTTCTCCTCCTTCATCTACCAAGTCCACTTACCTTTGTCATCTTCTGGAGGGATGGCCTCCTCCCCACTCCTGCTGTCTCCTGGTTCTTTGGGGTTCACTGGCTGACCAACTCCACTATCTTCTATCTTTAGAGATGTTACCACTGTCTTCACAATTCCCAAGGTTTTCTGGATGGTTAGGTGGGAAGCATCCTGACCCACATTTGGGCAGCATGAGAGGGAAACTCTCTTCTCCTGCCCAGCCAGGGTCACTCCATAAAACCTAAGGCAGCAGCTCAGAAACTCTGAGGAGTTCACTAGCAACTGAAGCCCTGTAATCCCAAGTGGCAGCTGCTGAAGGTTCCAGCCTCCGGATGAACTTCCAAGCAAACCTGATGGGGTAGCATGTAGTCAAACCCTTGTAAATTAACTGGCAGGGTGCACTTTGCCAACACCACTGTGAAGCAAACTCTGCAGCATTGTACAGGACAAGGAATGAAAGCTGAAGTAGAAACATCTTGAGAACTACAGAGAAAAAAGTTGATTAAGAAAATACATAGTTTCATTCTGTGAACTATTTCATGAGTTGGAGAGAGAGCTTTTCTCATGGATCGCCTCCTCATTCAACACTCCAGTTCCTCCCCATTGCCCCTGGCTTCCTTCTCAGAATATTTCAAAAGGTACTTCATCGATCCCAGTTTGAGGACATGAAACCAGTCTGGAAATTTTACATAAACACATATTTGAACATTGACTTAATCTACTTTGTGTTCTGCTTGAATGAAGCAAGTGCAAAGAACTACAATTTCTTAAATTTTGCACTATACTTTGGAAGCCTTTTAACGTGGTGTTCGCCTATTATGTTAGAGTGAAAATTTTTGTGCAAAAAAAGACAAAGAAAAAAGTTCCAGTGGTTGATGTTCCCCCACTCCCCGTATAGATACCACATATTCCCTGTTATGTTCGGGCTTGCATAAATAAAAATCCTGGTATATAGCATTGCTTTTCCAATGTTAAACCCTGCCTCAGAACACTGAGCAATTAGTGCATGTTATAATCCCCATTTTTACCAAAGATGAAATGAGTTAGAAAATAAGAGAAAGTACAGCAAGAGAAGGAGTTCATGTCAAAGCTATATTTGTAAATCAGGACATCTTGATTCTTATGACTATGTTCAAACCACACCTGTTTCTCAAATTGCAATAATAATAATAATAATGCTCTTTTTCTTGTTTGGGTTCAAGTCATTGCAAGGATTCTAACTATGCAATCCGGAGAAAACAGGAGAGGAGGGAGATGTTCTGAGATTTAAATTTATGGAGTTTTTAATGAGAGCTCCTGAGGCTGATTCACAGATCAAAATTATGCAGAGGTATATTTTTGTATTTTTTTTAAAAACAGATTGTTCATTTTAGCTAAGGCAAAAATATGATAATGGTTTATTCACTAGGTTAGGAGTGGGGCTTTAGGAGTTACTTACTAATGGGATTTAAATAAAAATTTTTAGAGGGCTAATATTTTATTTCATTTCAGAAATGTAATAAGTCTTACAAGTGGCCTTGCACAGCTTCTTCTCAAAGATACTGAACTATGATAACGATGTCTTGCCCTTGTCATGTAATTTCACAATTTGTTCAGGTTATTCCAATAATATCTACATTTCATGGGAGGGTTTTTACATTCAAAACTTCTCTGACATTTGTCATGTCCAGTTGTCATGGTTTTTTTCCTATGTCACCTTCAAGAACTGAGACAGCATGAGAATTGCCCAGAATAAATACTTTAAAATCCCCAATGGCGGCATCACCAGTGCCTCAGTCCTGTGAGTTGCTAAGCACCTCCACTCCTGCTGGCTATATTAGCACTTCAGGGCACTTTGCAGGAGGTGCTCAGTGCTCAGTAGACAAGGGACCTGGATTACCAATTACAAGGACATATATGTGGTCTTCAAGGTCTCAGGTCAAAACAGTGGGAGGAACTGGCAGGCTAGTACCAGAATATCTTAGCCAAACGGCACTGACGGCAGTTGCAGCAGTAACTGTGCCTTTGATTAAAACTTTTTTTTAACCCCAATTTTACAGAAATACGCTGACTACTGTTGAAACACAGTAAAATTGATAAAACAAAAGCTGTGTTTCTGAAACATGCAATCTCTTAAATACCTTAGATTTCTTACAAGAGCAATGTCTCTGTGTCGAGTAAAACAAAATGGACAACTGATCTTTTTTAAAATCGGTTACACATTCCTGACATGCAATAAAAGTGATCAAACATATACTTAACGGAGAGTAGTGATATGTATAAGGTGGGGAAGACTAGGAGTCTGATGGGAAGCTCGAAGGGAGAAACTAGGACTGCCTGAGCAAAGAGACTGGGACGAGGAACCTGAGTGGGTGAGAAAGATTTGGACGGGGGTGAAAAGCCTGTGGGAAAGGGGGAAAAAAAGAGGAATGGGATCGGGATAGTCTGGGGGGGGAAATGGTATGTGATCATGTAAATGAGGACTGTACCACACTGCACAAGGGGGCTGAATTAATGTTGCAGGGGCAATCTTAATACTGGCATTTCCTAACTTTGTCTTTGCAACATTAATGTTCATAATATTTGTTGTGTGTTATATCTATTAATGGTTCATCATAGGCAAAGTATTTCAGAATCCTCCAAAAAAAAAAAAAATCTGCACTTGTGAGCAGCCTGGGATTTCTGGCTAAATCAAAACTTGATCACTGCGTAGAAGTGAAGGTATCTTAGGATTTCCTGGCTCCCCAGTTTGAGGAATCGTGCAGGGTTACCCTGCTCCCAGTGTAGAGCAGGCTGAAAGATGTATATCATTTAGTTATCTCTGCGTCTCTCACTATCATAGTGTAATAGATATATTATGTTGTTTGTGCGCATTTCCTTGATATATGTTTACTTTAACAAAAAACCCAATATCTCTCTCACAGAATTGAACTAGGGTTGAAACAGTCGTTACAAGACATAATAGATACATGTTAGGCAATATCTTTAAAACAAACTTTATTAGAGCTGTGCTACACCCCATATACTAGTACAGGCCTTAGTCCATTTCCATAATACCCATTGCCTCAGTGTACTCTACCACACCTTGAGATCAATATATGACCTTACAGTATATGTGCAGGCAGAACAAAGGTGCTCATATACAATAAATGCTATAACCTACAAGAAACTAAATATATTCCAGGGAATTATTCATGTAAAACAATATAGCTGAGTTCCTCTGAAATTGTTTTCATTCCCATTCTACATCTCTGATTCACCTGCAGCTCAACATATGGTATGGGCAATGAAATTCCCTTGTTATTTTTCAGTGTCACTATTATGAAGGAGGGAGGGAAGAGATGAAAGAAAAACTTTGTGCTGCAGTATCTTGATGATTATGACAAATACCAGAAGTACATTTGCATTATTACCTCACATTTTAAAATTGTGTAGATCTTATAAATATTGTGGTGGCTATTAAAGAGCATTTCTTACGCTCCCAGAATGGGGTGGTATTTGAAACAGGGGCTTTAGTGAGAATCCACCAATACAATTTACACAGCATACTACTAGAGTAAGTATGTCCCAATGTGCAGAAAGAATAGCAACTATGGCAGGAGACCAGCTTGGCTTAGCAAAGAAGTCTTTGGCGAGCTTAAACACAAAAAGGAAGCTTACAAGAAGTGGAAGCTTGGTCAGATGACTAGGGAGGAATATAAACATACTGCTCAAGTATGCCGGAGTGAAATCAGGAAGGCCAAATCACAATTGGAGTTGCAGCTAGCAAGGGACATGAAGTATAACAAAAAGGGTTTCTACAGGTATGTTAATAATAAAAAGGTCAGGGAAAGTGTGGACCCCTTACAGAATGGAGGAGGCAACCTAGTGACAGATGATATGGAAAAGGATATGGGCAGCACAGAATGGGAAAGAACTGAGCAGCCCTCAGTGCTGAAAGAACAGGTTAAGGATTATTTAGAAAGTCTGGACATGCACAAGTCCATGCAACGCATTTGCGGGTGCAGAGGGATTTGGCTGATATGATTACAGAGCCATTGGCCATTATCTTTGAAAACTCATGGCGATTGGGGGAGGTCCCGGATGATTGGGAAAAGGCAAATATAGTGCCCATCTTCAAAAAAGGAGGATCCGGGGAACTACAGACCAGTCAACTTCAACTCAGTCCCTGGAAAAATCATGGAGCAGGTCTTCAAGGAATCCATTTTGAGGCACTTGGAAGAGAGGAAGGAGATCAGGAATAGTCAGCATGGATTCACCAAGGGCAAGTCATGTCTGACCAACCTGATTGTCTTCTATGATGAGATGACTGGCTCTGTGGACGTGGGGAAAGTGGTTGATGCGATATACCTTGACTTCAGCAAAGCTTTTGTTATGGTCTCCCACAATATTCTTATCAGCAAGTTAAAGAAGTATGAGTTGGATGAATGGACTATAAGATGAATAAAAACCTGGCTAGATCATTGGGCTCAACTGTAGTAATCAATGGTTCAGTGTCTAGTTGACAGTTGGTAAAAACCAGAGTGCCCCAGAAGTCAGTGCTGAGGCCAGTTTTGTTCAACATCTTTGTTAATGATCTGGAGGACAGGGTGGATTGCATCCTCAGCAAGTTTTCAGATGACACTAAGCTCAGGGGAGTGGTAAATATGGTGGAGGGCAGGGATAGGATACAGAATGACAAACAAATTAGAGGATTGGGCCAAAAGAAATCTGATGAAGTTCAACAAGGAAAAGTGCAGAATCCTGCACTTAGGATGGAAGAATCACATGCACTGCTACAGACTGGGGACTGACAGTGTAGGCAGCAGTTCTGCAGAAAAGGACCTGGGGGTTTCAGTGGACAAGAAGCTGGATATGAGTTAACAGTGTGACCTTATTGCCAAGAAGGCTAACGGCATATTGGGCTGCATTAGTAAGAGCATTGCCAGCAGATCGAGGGAAGTGATTATTCCCCTCTATTTGGCACTGGTGAGACCACATTTGGAGTACTGTGTTCAGTTCACTCCCCCGTCCCCCCAACTACAGAAAGGATGTTGACAAATTGGAAAAAGACCAGCGGAGGGCAACAAAAATGAGTAGTTCTGGAGCACATGACTTATGAGGAGAGACTGTGGGAACTAGGCTTGTTTAGTCTGCAGAAGAGAAGAATGAGGGGGAATTTGATAGCAGCCTTTAACTACCTGAAAGAGGGTTCCAGGGAGGATGTAGCTAGGCTGTTCTCAGTGGTAGTCGATGACATAAATAGGAGCAATGGTCTCAAGTTGCAGTGGGGGGAGGGCTATGTTGGATATTGGGAAAAAGTTTTTCACTAGGAGGATGGTGAAGCACCGGAATGGGTTACCTAGGAGGTGATGGAATCTCCCTCCTTAGAAGTTGTTAAGGTACAGCTTGACAAAGCCCTGGCTGGGATGGTTTAGTTGGGGTTGATCCTGCTTTGAGCAGGGGGTTGGACTAGATGACCTCCTGAGGTCCCTTCCAACTCTTACCTTCTATGATTCAAGTGTTTTCCAGAAGACCAATCACCATCTATGACCACACCTTGCTCACCAGAGCTATGGCCTGCTGGAATTCTCAGTAAAATTCCAAGATTTGAAGAGACAGTCAGATGAAAATAACCATGGCATTCCAACTAGTTCTGTGTTCAATGTAATAATTGAATTCTATGGTGTTGGAGTACTGCACATTTCTCCTGAGTTAGCACACAAAGATGTATGAAATACCATTCTTATACTCTGTTGTAAGAAATATCCTCTACATTCTACTTCAGAAAAAGATTTGTAGTAAATACAGGCTATCCTAGTATTTTGTTAAATACAGTACAGATAGACTATAAGAAACCAAAATTGAGTAATTTGAATAATTTAATTATATTTTTCATATTAATTATTAAAATAAATTGTTATTTTCTGAGATGAGTGAATAACTCACATGCCCATGTTAGTCAAATGATTTATTTGATGAATTTCACATTTTGAAATAAACTACTCAATTATTTTTTTAATTATTCACCCATCTTTAATAATAACTTTTGGCTTTTGAATGGTGGCTATAGTTTGGCAGTTTTCTTTTTCCTTACCCTTGTGAACATTTAATATTCTGCCACAAAGCTACATGTTTATAACCCATGAAATGGTCCTGAAATCTATAATTAGTTAAAACTGCCTTTAAAGTCAATGGCAGTTTTGCCTGATTAACAAGATTAGTATTGAACCCATTTATCCAACAGGCTAAACTAATGGTCGACCTTGACATAACTTAATTCTGCTCTCAATAAGCTTATTTAAGAGTCAGGGGTGAAATCCTGGGCCTATTGAAGTCAATAGTTATTTTGCCATTGACTTCAATGGGGCTATCGTTACACCTTTGATGTTCCACCATTGAAGTCTATGTGTCTGATTCCACACTGGTTTTAGACTAGCACTGCTCAATTTACTTCCAAGGAGTTACCCCTAATTTACATCTGTGTAAATTAGATAAGTAAGCCCCATTGAGTTGTTATACAGTGCCTTTTGAGCCAAGAATTTAAGCATGCTCTTAACTTGAAGCATGTGAGTAGTCCAACTGTCTCAGAGGGGAAATAATTCCATTGAATTCAGTGGAGCTACTCACATACTTAAAATCTGGCTTTACTGTAGCCTAAATGAAGGCTAATTTTGACCCATATATTACATATATCCATCCATCACTACATAGCCCTAAGTATGGATTGCTATAATGTATGCATACTTTGAAAGAACTGGGATCAAGTGGAACGTTTTGGATGTATAGTACTTTGCAGACTACTTTTGTGAGTTGCCTATTGTGCTCAGACATGGTGGTTGCCATTGAAATCTTTATACTTTTATCTTTTGTCTAATTAACATTATCCCTATATTCTGCAAATGCTGTGATAATTTTTATTACTTACAAATGACAATTGTAAAGATTTTAATGGCAACTTCTGCATTGCATGAGTGATTTGTGGAAAGCAATTCACTATTTAGCTTGAGTTTCTCTTCTCCTGTGTGCAGTCTCAGAGATTTTTCCTTTACACAGCTCCAAAACCAATGAAGGTGTTTATTTATATACATATATATTTTAAAACTGGTTTTAGGACACAATCGGTTCCAAGTTCTCTGAGTATTAATGTTATCACATTTGCTATTTATGTCTCCTGTTTAACACAACCTCACGTCTGTGGTAAATCCAGAAAATAGTGGTGGGTGCCAAACCTTTCATGATTCCCAAAGTCCTGATTATGATATACTATTCCAAAAAACGCCTCCAAACAGGGTTGCTTCTTTAACCATGGAAGGATTTTTTGTGAATGTTACCTCACCAGCAGGCAGCCCATATGGTGCCAAATCCTGTAAACTAACTATAACTAGGTATAAAATTCATAGGAAAAATGTAATTTATCACAAGTGCACAGCTGGTGTCTCCTTCTAAGTGGTTGTTTCCTAATCTGATACCAACCTGTTCACAGCCCTGCTCTGTTATTGAGCAATAAAATCAATAAATAACATGCATGCTCCCCTGAGAGATTAACCATTTAGTTCAGCTGTGAAGAACAAATGAAGGTCAAAACGGGAGTTGTTTTTAAAAAAAGTGTATGTGTGAGGTAATAGAAAGAAAGGCTCCTTTGGACTAAGTGCAATAAAAACATATCCTTTTTTTAGAGGAATTTTTATTTTTAAAGCAGCTGATTTTCAAGGTCAGATTTAAATTTAATTTTTCATTGCATGTGTTCATAAAAATGCCAGATTATGTTTTTGGGATACAACAATGCTATGTTGATGCTCTATCTAGGCAATTCACATTCACCAGCTTGTAGAGCACTGGCAGGGACAGACTGTTTCTTACTAATACAATCTTACTAATACAAATCTCGGTACGCACAGAGATTGGCTCAAGTTGTCTCACTGTCATTGGTCTTCCCTCCATTTCCTCCTCCGACCCCTGTGAAATTCCACTGTCGTTTTGCCTCTCTGTGCAATCAGAAGAAACAACGAACAAATGTCCCTTTAGCACCCCACTACTGTCTAACCTCCATTGCACCCCAGTCAGAGTTGGCTGTGCTTGGTCAACAAAGACCAAGAGATCAGAGATGTGTTGCTGTGGGTTCACCTCCCATCCTCCGGAGATGGAGGTGGAAATGTTGAGCAATGCCTCAGCTGCTGCTGACACCTCTGCCAGCACTGCTGGCCATTCTCTGAAATGCCACATTCTGAGGTTCCACAACTTAACTCAGCTATCAGTCATTTTGGTGTGTACTGGGGAACCTCACTGCTAGCACAGGCTGTGCGCTTCCTTTTACTTCAATATGGTACCACAGCAGGTATAAGGATCAGCAGTTAGATCTGAAATAACCAGGTCTAATGATCACTCAAAGAAAGACTCTCACTTGAGCCTAATTAGGCCTAATCTTTAAACAGTAGAGTGGGAGAGGGAAGGGTTAAATGGTGTGGTGCACGCCTAGGCAGAGCCTACTGTAGGAACACCTGTCTGCACCCTCTGTCTCCTTTCATGGGGATTTGACTCCCTTCCCCCTCTCTTAGAGTCAGTGCAGTTCAGTTGAGAGTGACCCCCTGAACCAGGGCATGCTAAGCACAGTTCTGTTGTCCTTTACTCATATAATAAGGTTAATAACATTTCATTACCCCTGCCTTTGTGCTTTGTAACCCATCACCATCCAAAACTGATCACTTTGGCAATGCAGCTCTGTCTGATGTATATCTAGGCAGAGTAGATGTGCTTATGCAAATATGTTCTTGTCCTGTAGTCTTTTCCCCCAGCTCATCACTAGATGTCAGGGGAGAGCTCATTCAACCCTGCTTACAGTGTATATGCCTGAATCTGCAGACAGCCTGAAACAAAGCATGAGTTGTCTCGTTCATCTTGTTGTTATGTACTCTGATGCATTATAAATATCAAGTCTGTTAACTACCAATGGATGCAAAAAAGCTAGATTGTTGCAATATGAAGAGCTATAGATTATCATGAGTGTTGTGTCATTTTGATATCTTATAGTGTCATGAGCTGTCAGAGCTTGAGCAGCAGAGATTGGGAGAGTGACTCCATTTACCATTTTCTAGTTTGATCACTGGTGGCTGCTGTGTAGTAGTGTGACTTGGATCTTTCTGTTTAGCAATGGGACAGACATAGCACAAGCAGGAATGGCACAAAATTCTCCTTGGTTGCTCTTTTGTTCCTCAACTTTTACCTGGAAGGAACTCTCTTGGGTTCTAGGAGTCAGAAGGTACTTTAATTGTCAAGATCATTCAAGTTTGTCCATGTCTTCAAAGATGTTTTTTCTATTTTCTGGTCACTCTAAAAACAAAAATTATAATCAGAATTCACTGCATCCAAATCTACCTAAGTCATTCTTCTTTGACAATGCTGCCCAGACCATGAAATCATTCTTGGGATTGAAATGTAAGCTAGTTTTTTACTTGTTGGAGATTGTTGCATGACCTTAGAGAAAATAACAGCTTCATAAGCACAAAACAGGAGCTCCCACATCCTGTGCTCATCAATATTGTGGCAGACTTCTTTGAAAAGTTTGCTAAATTAAGTGAAACCCAATGAACGGTATCACTTTTCTGTAACAGAGAAAATAGCTCACATTCTGCTGGTCTGGATTCATAGGTTTCTGGCCTCAGTGAAGACCAGTTTTCTCCAACAATAGTTGCTTTTTGCTTTGAAAAGATGGAATTATACAGCTGTATAACAGGGGTAAGTGAGATCATAACCAGATGAATACATGTAGGGTGTGTAATCTCAGATATATATTTGCTAGACTCACCATTACAGCTCAGTAAGTAGCACAAAAATGTCTATGTTGTGTTGGAATTTTTTAATGAATACAGGTTGGCCATATTGCCTCTTATACTTGCTTTCAGTGAACACTCAAGCAACTGTGCTTTGCTGTATGAATATTGATTGAAGTCAATGAATCTCTCCATTAACTTCACTGGGCATTGGATCAAGCCCACAGTGAAGATTTTGGGTATACATGTGTATATTCACAGGAACAAAATTTTACATTCCCTGGTGCAACAGATGTGGACATGCACTTCCAATTGGAGAAATGGCACTGCCACATGCCTTTTCTGACCTATCACAACAGCTCAACTAGCAAAAGATGAATGCTTATGGAAAACCATTCATGATCAAAATAAAGTTAAAAATGTTTGCCAAACAGTGTAGTGAATAACTTTGAACAACAAATTTGAGGAAGTTACATTCTGAAAGCAGACTTTCAAGAAGCATAAAAAGAACATTGAATGAGTTATTTATCAGCTTTACTCAACATTCTTTGTGAGAAATTTCTCACTGCAAAACAGTTCACAGAATGTTTATTCTTTAAGCTGCTCAGCAAACCAGCTGTTACACCTATATATAGACAATGATCATTATAAAACTGAGACCACACTCCCCCCTCCACTCTCTCCCCACACTTCATCATGCACAATGGGTATTTCTTAGTACTATGCATCTATATAACAGTCTGAAATAATGCCACTGAGGCTGTGGCAGAACTAAGCTAGTTCAGTGAGTGTTGCAGTAGACTGACTATTAAAAGAAGGAGGCATATAGTCAGTCTTGCCAGTCACAGAATCACAAGAAATAGAAGGGAACTAAGGGAGAAGATCTTTTTAATCTTGCCTCCTGTTGCCCATCGGGAAATATATTGACTTTTAAACAATTTAGTCCTCATGGGAACTCTGATCTTGGAAATAGTTTCCTTTGTCATCTTGTAGTTTTACTGCAATAATGGTAATTATACTTTCATTTATAGAGAAACACCCACCAAGATGCCCAGAGTGATGCACAAACAATTAAAAGTATGACACAATTACAGAATCATAAAATACAGACACTAAAGAGGAAAAAAAACACAAGGCAAAGTACTGCACCACTGTTTTGTAACTGTAATCCCCACAGGGTGATCCTTTATTGTGTGGTGAACAGACAGTCCATGAAACTTTGTTCTTCTGTAGGGGGACAACCTCCCAGCCCAAAGTATTTTCCTTTTTAAGGGAGGATCTTTCCTGTTTTCCAACATTCTCAAGCAGCATGGTAGATTTGATTCTCTTCCCACTTGCATTGGTTTTACACCTATATAACTCCATTGACTTCAGTGGAGTTACTCCGGATTTACATCAATGTGAAATCAGGATCAGGTCCAGTATGTCTAGTGTTTAGGAAAAGGAATATTTTGGACTCCTAGATTTAGTCCCTGATATGGTACTGACTCACTTCCTAACCTGAGGCAAATCACTAAGGACTAGATTGACAAAGTGGATGTGGACTGAGCATTGTAACACCTAATTTTAGGCATCAAGTGGGTTTAACACCCAACCCTCAATGGGACCTAGGTGCCTAATTTTGGCACTTCCTTCCAGCCCAGTCTCTATTTGGGATTCACAGTCACGAACCCTCTCCTGGAGTCAGGCACCTAAAACAGTAGAGGTTCCCCCCCTCCTCTCTGCCCAAGAAAAATGGTGACTCCCTTATAACTTCAGCCCAGTGGCTAGAGCATTCACCTGGGATGTGAGAGACCTGGATCTAATTCCCACATCAGGCAGAGAGCACAACTCTTTCACATCCTGGATGAGTGCTCTATCAGGTCACCATCTCTTCCTGTGTCTTTGGTATGTGTTTTAGTGTGCCCTGAACATATCCCAGATCAAGCCCTGAAGGAGATAGGTGGGGGAATCCCCAGTTTGTGAATCCTGCCAGGGCTTAGGGCATGAGACGCTGAGCCAGCTGTGAGCATGTGTAGTCAGTAAAATTTAGGTGCGTCAGGGACTTTAATGGTGGAAACTTAGGAGTAATGCCTAAATGTTGGATACAGGAGCCTAAAATATCAGTTAGGTGCCGGGGTCCTCTTGTCAATCTAGACATTAACCTCCTTGCGTTTGTTTCTCTTTCTGTACGAGTATAAATAATGCCAATCCCAGTGTGGTGATTTGGGGTCAGATTCTGATCCCTTCAACAATGTAAATCAGGAGTAAATCCAATGAAGTTAGGGGAATGAGGCTGGAGTAAAATTACTGTGAATACCTTCCATTGTGAAGTGCTTTCCCAAGCACATACCCTAGGATACAAAGAGCAGTGAACTGCAGCCACTCTGAGGTGGAGGATGGAAACCAATTGGTGCATAGCACTAACGTAGAGAGAAAATGTTGTACAAGGAACCCAGAGCAAATGCTTAATCATGTGAATGTTGTCATTGGATTGATAGTCAGTCAGGGCAGACAGAACTTCAATTTTTAAGGTCTTATCTGAAAACTCACACACCAACAAAAAAGGAATGTGCTTCAGAAGGATGAAGGACACTGTTGTGACTTTTCACACTGGCATTACTGGTTCCAGGCAGTTTTGGTATCTCAAATCTAAGGCACAGATGTTGGGGCTGTCCCCACGTTGCTACAAAAATGGCTGCCACAAGTTTTTGAAGCCTGCTACCATTATCAATCACAGGGAAAATTCCCATCTCATCCGTTAGGACTACTCCTCCTCAATGGCTTCGATGACCCCACAGACCATTCGCATCTGTGGACACAAATGGCTCCCTTGTTGCTCTTCCTTATTCCCCTGAACCCATGGGGTTCTTCCAGGCTCCCATATCTCTCTCTCCCTCTCCCTCTTTCCCTCTGCCTCCCCCCCCCATAACTGTCTGCTCACAAGAATGACTTGCAACCCTTTTGTCTCCCCCACTTCTCCCAGTTGCCTCTGCTTGCCAGCTGAGAGGGGAGAGAAGTATCCTAACTGACCTGCAGACATCAGGATACCCCAAGCAGGAAATACATCTCCAGTGCAGCTAGGCCCAGATCCTCAAAGATATTTAGGTGCCTAACTTCCATTATGAGGCACCTAAAATCCTTTGAGGATCTGGGCCGCAGCCCTAATATATATAGTTATCATGTAATGCTAAAGGGCCAGAAACTTAGGGCCAGATCCTCAGCTCATGTAAATGCCCTAGCTCCAATGACTTTAAGAGAGCGATGGAGATTTACATGATGATCCCAATTCTTTTTTTTAATGTTAGATTCTAGAAGTAACAGTTCACCAATCCAACACCACTTCTAGGCTTTCAAAATCTAAATTTACTTAAATGTAGCCAGGATGGCAAGAACTTGGGCACCAGCTATTCATCTTTTAACTTAATTTACTCTCTTTCTCTGTCTCTCTCTCGCCCTGATCACAGATGAAAAAAACAACTTATAGAAAACTGTTCTATCTCAAGTATAAGCAAGGAATGGTCTAGCATTTTGGGTATCAGGAGTTCTTTGAATTCTAATTGACGCCTGTGGCAGATTTGTCATTGATTTTCATGAGGCTAGTGTTTTACTCTTTACCTCATGCAAATGCTATGTTATTCTCTTGTGCTGACATACAGCATTACAGCTATGAACTGGGCCATTTCTTGAGAATACTATAGCGCTACAGAGTGAATTCAGTTTGCACAAAGTAAGTAGGTGCATTTTAATTGTTTTCAGCTGACATCATTCTCAACTGAAGTATCATGAACCCCAGAGTGCAGCAGCTAATAGTGCAGAAGTTGAAGTCAGAAATAATAATAACGGTCCTGTTGTTGGATTTGAACCCCATCATAATGATCCATAAACAAAATCTGATGGGCACTGCCCCTTAATGGGTGCTTCGGGTGAACAGTGGGTGGATGAGGTGGAGATCTTGATTCCATTTGGACTTCTGCCCTTGCATTTACAGTACTACAATTTGGGTATTATCTGCCTTTGCTGAAAAGCTCATTTCCATTTCAGCATGTGTTCATGCACAGAAGTCTGCCTCTACCTCTTCTGTGGTCTGTCTGTCTAGTGCTATTTCACCACTTCTTATTGCTTTTGTGTTGCTCTCTTCTTGCTTTCTGCAACAGCCACGCTCTTCCGATACCCATTGTGCCTAGCCTATATCTGCATGTAGCCAGGCCCCTGCCTCAAGCATTTGAAATATCTGTCTTAGCAAGGGATGGTCTTTGTTTTAGACATAAATTAATCTCCTGCTCACACAGGCTTTATGTGATAATCCTACATTTTCTGCTGTCATTTATCAAAATCATAAATGCAAAATCACAAAACCGAAGGTAAGAGGAAATATTATATATCATAAAGAAGTTAATTCCATAGCATTTTAAGATCTCTGCATTCTTATTTTTCTCATACACAGTTCTGAGGGTCTTTCCTATTTTGTGTCCACTATTGGGAGATTACAGCCCTGTATTTTCAGAGAATTTCATAGGGATTTAGTTACATACTGTAAGTCCCATTGACCTTAGTGGGTATTATGTGACTAAATCTCTGTGCAAATATTGGAAAAAGTAAGGGTAAAGTGGCTATTTTTAGGGGCATTTTGTCTTATCCTCTTGTATGCTTTGAACATGCTCTCCCACCCCTCCTAAACCAAAATGATAAAAGTAAAGGCCTTTATTATAATAAAGTTAGTGTAAGATGCCTGAACATGCACCTCTAAGTTCTACCCAGACTAAAATTTCTAGGTATCTGTAGCTACAAAGGATACTCACTACTCCAAGTGGGCGAAATGCCTTTGAAAATGGTTTTGTAAAACATATTCAGGCTTTATAGGCTATGAAAGCTAAATCTTGGTGGAGTCACCTACTCCACTCAATCTCAGATTGTGTCCAATCCAATTGCTGTATGTGCCAGCCAAGCTCCTTAGAATGTTAGAGCATGACTTATTCTTCCAACACTATATTAACATGGACACCAGTTAGCCAGAAATGAATCCGTGAGAGGCCCTGGCTCATGAAGGAAAATATCCCAAATGACAGCTCTGTATGCCAAGGAAAATCTGTTGGGCTAAAGATTTCCCTTGGAGAAGGGAGTCGGAGGGGCTATGTTTTGGTTAAGTCCTTTTGGCTCCAAGTCCATTCACCTTTCTTTAAGATAGAGTCCTTTTGTCTAACGCATGGACTCTATTGTTCAGTTTCAGGTGGTAGCTTTGATGGCTAAATTGCCATTTGCTGCAATCTTCTTCAGCATGGTAAACTAGTGCTGGAACACCCAGAACATGCAGTACTCTTCATATAGATTTTCTACATACTGCACAACTTTGATTAGTTTAATTCATTCCTGGTTTGTGTTCCTTAGGTCTCAGTCAACAAATCACCAAGTCCATCAAGTGCTGAGCAATGGTATCTGACCCCACCTCAGAAAAAACAGATTCACTTTTAAATCTTTTCTGATATTTCTCGTGGAAGACTCCAAACCAATTCAAAGCAGCTTCATGGTATTGCAAAGTGTAGCTGCGTATTCACTTAGCAACCAATAATAGGGCTGGCTGGAAAACAAGAATTCCATTTTAGGAAAAGTTTTGAGATTTTGAAATTTGTTTTTCAAACATCTGCATCTGAATGAAGAGGAGACCTTTCAACATTGTTCATGAAAAAACGAGCTAAAATGACACCTCAGAATAGCCAATAGAATGCAGATGAGGGCATGCACCTAAGATGTAGGACATCCAAGTTCCAGTCCCTGTCCTGCATAATTAAGATTAGGAACTCAACTCTAGTTCTCCTCCATGTCACACAAGTGCGCTAACCACCAGATTGTAGTCTCTCTCTCTCTCTCTCTCCTATTGGAGCTGACCTCTTTGTGAATATTGAATTATTTATAGAGAGGTGAGTGCCTTAACAACTGGGCTACTGGCTATTCTGAGGGGGTCTCTCTCTTTCTGTCTTTCATCCCAGATCCAAGAAACCTTTCCAGTGAAAAATTCTACCACGTTTCTATTTCAAGAAATCAGCATTTGCTGGCAAAAAAGTGCTGTCAAAAATTTCTGACCAGCTCTACCCAATAAACCATCGTCATCTCTACTGGCATGAAAAGGGCCAGGTCAATAGCCCAGGACTCCATTTCCCAATGGGCTGCAGTAGAGCTATTCACTCAAGTGACCGAGTGAACTTCTGAGTCTTCTTCCACCTTCTGGCCCCACCTTGGCTGGGGAAAGGCTAGAACTTAGTGGCAGTTTGGACCGTGCACTGAGGTTAATGAGTCTCTGCAACAGCTGCGGCATAAACTGCAAGAAGGCCAATGTCATCACTATAGTTGTCTTCTGATGTTGCTGCTCCTGGGATGGTCGTAGGGTTTCCTGTGAAATCTCTCTCTCTGTGCCCCTTGTTCCCACTGACTAGAGGGTCATCACCAACCACTTTCACATCCCACTGGTGTTAACAAGCCACACTCGCCAGCATGAGTCAGCAGAACTAACTCAGCAGTGGTAGAGGCCTGAATAAGAGGGTGGATCAAGAGAAGAACCCTACATCTCTATCTGAGTTTGTAGATCCTGCCACTCCCTGAGATACAGGCACTCATATCTGATACTATGGTAATGGTATGAAACTGTATATTCATAGGCCAAGATTTTCAAAGCTACCTAAAGGATTTGGATGCTTAATTCCAATTAAAATGAACATGTACAGGGTATCTGAATCAGTCTGAAAAATCTCAGCCATAGAGTGAACAGGAAAAAACATGCTGTGCAGTGCAACAATGGCAGAAAAATATTAAAATGTAGTAGTATTCAGACTTGTCACTTTAAAAGAGATTGGATTTTTTTCTGTTGCTATTTTTTCTAACACCTAGTGTACTTGACCTTTGTGGCTCAGTAGTATGAGACCACCACTGATATAATGTCATTAATATCTTAGCACAGCTACATTAATAATCCAAATGAAACACAGTTAAATATGTTCTTTCCAACTTCCCAATGACTCGGAACCAGCAGCATGTGTCAGATTTCCTGGCTCCCTATGGTGGTGGAGCAGGGGGGGAGAGGTGATAAATGTTGGCTGCACTGACATGGGGTTGATACTGTGCTCAAGACAAGTTATTTCTGTATGCACTTTTTGGGATCAAGCAAGTGAGCCTGGTCTGAGCTCAATGACAGTGAAAGAACAGTGGATGTTCAGCACCTCTGAAAACCAGGGCAAGGTGACTGACATGGAGACTAAACCCAAAAATGCAGGTACCCAAATTAAAGGAAAGTTCTCAAAATTTGGGCATAAGTTATTTGCTGAAGGCCACACAGCAACTCTTTGTCAAAGCTGGGAAGAGAACTCAGAAGTTTCTGGCTTCCAGTTCTATGCTCACACCATAAGATGCATTGCCTTTTTTTACATGAATGACACATCATATTAAAATATGTCATTATTATATAACCAGCCCCTCCTCCAGGCCATTAATGGAATTGTTAAAGATCCAAACACTGATTCCTGTGGTACACAGACACCTCTCCCAACTTGACCCATCTTCAGTTTATCATTCTTTGCTCCTTGTGTTTCATTTTTGAGAGACTATTCTGAAGAATGCCAGCATTTGGTATTTAAGACATCTCACTAAAAATAGCAGCATTGAGAGCATAAACTCAGTGGTGCTACCAGAACTTGGCATAGTGGAGCCAACAAACAAGGCTGAGAGTAGAAAATTACATGCCTCAGAAGTGCGAGGAAGAAACCCTGAATAAATCTATCGTTTAGTTTAGTCTTATTAAGAATAGTACTTCATAAGCCTTGGTTGAAATGTATTTATGTTCTCCATGCCTGACAGCTTTAGGTTTACATAGAAATGCTGATACGAACGGATGAGCTCATCCAAGTAATGTGATTCTAAGTTATGGTAACCCTCTACCTCAGCTTGACTCTTTACTGCCGCTGTGAACCCATACCAGAATTCAGAGGAATGTCTTGATAAATGTGCTTTTAAAGCGGTTAAGCTAACAGTCCCATGAAACACCAGGGAAGTATGCAAATTAGCTTCTTCTTCTGGACACTGATAAACTGCACTAGTTATTAACAGAAAGTAATTGTTTGGCAAAACGATATAATCATTTTATGGTTGGTATTATCCCATAAACAATAGCTGAGATGCCAAGAACTCTGTAATGAGCAGTGGGAGGCTGCTGCTCCCAGTGGAGTTTTGTGTTGGCTTTCAGAACTGGCATTAAAGGTAGGCCACATAGGAGGCATTCCAGGATGCTGAATTTCTAGGGGTGCATCCAGCCCACCTCTAGACCCCTCATTATTTGGGAGTAGCAGTAGCAGCTGCTGCCAGACTGGGAGCTTATGAGCCAATGCAGATTTGGCCTGGTCCAGCCATTGGTCCCCCAGTGCAGATTTTGGGGGCTCTGTGTTAAGGGCCTGCCCTTCCTTCAGTATTAGCCACAGTGGCTGCCACCCAGGAGCCACAGATCCAATCTGGTTCCAGATTGGCTCCCCCCACAGCACAGCTACCAGCAGGACTTGCCCCTTTCCAAGAGGTCCACACATTGCACCAGCAACCTTAGAATTCTCTAGTGTAACATACTGTGGTTTCTGGGACACCCAAGACTGCAATTCACCTTGTTATCCTCTGTCTCCAGCATGAGGAAGTCTTGCCTGTGTGTCAGCTCCCTAACACCACCAGCCTTTCAGACACTCAAGCACTCTCCTCTGGGTTATGCCAGCCCTGTCTTTGCCTTGCAGGTTAACAATAGGTGCACCCCAGTCCTCAAATCCCTTTCAATTGACCCCCTGTAATATCCAGCCCCTGACACTGGTCACTCATAGACATCCCCGCTCCTCTGCCCCCAATGGCACAGTGTACCCCCAGTTTCACTTTGAACCACCATTCCTGAATAATGCACAGCACTTGTGGTATTTAAGAAAGAATAAAGAGTGAACTAGAAACAAGAAAGAGTGATGGAAACAAATGATTACAATACAAAACAAAACAATAAAATGTGAACCTGGGGCTACACTTAATACTTATTTTTCCTATTGTGGCGCGGGCGGCTAGTTTAGCCCTCTCGTGGGTACTGTGCCCTCTTCAGCTACGACTATGGTGTGCCTGGGTGGGAGCAGGGGGCGGGCCAGGGACCCTGTGTGGAGTAGTCTTCAAACTGCCCAGTCCATGACTTACTCCCTTCCCTGGGTTGCCTGTCTTTGGCCCCACTGCTCGCAGTCTGCTTCCTGGAACTGGGTGGGGAGGGGTTCTCCCTCAGGCCTGTGCCTTGGGTCCCTGGCCGTAGCCAGACAGGTACCCCCCCTCTTGTCTCTGGTACCTTTGGGGTTGTAGTATGTGGCGGTGGTTGCTCCAAGTCCTGTAGCAGCTCCACTCCTTCTCCTAACTCCCTTCCAGCTGCCCCTGTCTGCCTGACAGGGAGGCTTTTAACTGCTGGGTCAAGTTCCTTGATTGGCCTCAGCTGGCCTAATTGCCCCGGAGTAGCCTCAGCTGGATCACCCAGGGAACAGGAATTTGTTCATTCTGGGGCTAATATAGACCCCCTCTACTACTCTCCTGTAGCCATCAGGTCTGGCCCTGTCACACATCCTCCCCCCCCCCCTACTCAATCCCACCGGGTTGGGCAGCATGGGACGACATGCAGTGAACCCGGGACAAGCCATCCGCATTGCCATGGCGACTACCAGCCCTGTGTTGTATCGTGAACCGGAAGGGCTGGAGGGACAGGAACCACTGGGTCATGCGGGCATTCTTCTCCCTGTTCCGCTGCATCCACTGGAGGGATGCATGGTCGGTCACAAGGGTAAAGTGACGCCCCAACAGGTAATAACGGAAGGCTTCCATAGCCCACTTTACAGCGAGGCATTCCCTTTCTACGACCGCATATTTCTGTTCTCTCGGGAGCAGTTTTCGGCTGAGGTACATTATCGGGTGCTCCTCATTCCCCCACCATCTGTGTCAAGACTGCCCCCAGGCCCACTTCGGAGGCATCTGTTTGCAAAATAAATTCTTTGGGCGAGAAGGATGGGGTCACTGCAGAGGGCAGTCCGCAAATCCCTGAAGGCTTCTTCTGCCTCAGGGGACCATCGCACCATGTCTGGGCGAGAAGGATGGGGTCAGTCAGCGGACTGGCTCAGAAGGCGAAGTGGGGGATAAACCGCCGGTAGTACCCCACCACCCCTAAGAAGGCCCGGACCTGCTTATTTCAATTAGGCCGGGGCCAGCTCTGGATTGCTTCCAGCTTGCTTAGTTGAGGCCTACCACACCCCGCCCTATGACGTATCCGAGATACCTAGCCTCAGCAAGTCCTATGGCACACTTGGCAGGATTTGCAGTAAGGCCAGCCTGTCTCAGGGTGTTCAAGACTCCTTCCACCTTCCTTAGGTGGGTTTCCCAGTCTAGGGTGTGGATGACCACATCGTCCAGGTACGCTGCGGCGTATTCAGCATGGGGCCGTAGCAACTTGTCCATTAGGTGCTGGAAGGTGGCGGGGGCTCCATGTAGTCTGAAGGGGAGGACAGTGTATTGGAACAGCCCATCTGATGTGGAGAAAGCGGTTTTTGCCTCCTCGGCTAGAGGGATTTGCCAATACCCCTTGGTCAGATCGAGGGTGGTCAGGAACCGGGCCTTACCCAATTGGTCCACGAGTTCATCTATGAGGGGCATGGGGTATGCATCGAACTGTGAAACCTCGTTCAGTCGGTGAAAGTCATTGCAGAACCGCGTAGTGCCATCAGGTTTAGGCACTAGCACGATTGGGCTAGCCCACTGGCTATGAGATTCCTCTATGACCCCCAGCTCCAACATTTTTTCTACCTCTGCCTTAATTTCCTTCCTTTTAGCCTCTGGAACTCTGTAGAGCCTCATCGTGACCCTGGCCCCGGGGGTTGTGATGATCTGGTGGAAAACCGCCGTTGTTTGACCCGGCTTAGTCAAAAAGACATCTTGATTCCGTTCCACCATCACAAATTTCCCTGAAATGAGGGTGATGGCGCTTCCGGAGTCCACCAATGCCAGAGTCTCAACTCCATTTACTTTTACAGGCCTTGTATACCTATGTGGGGTTAATGCCACCCCCACAAGGTGAATCAGGCTGCAGGAGTCTGCCCAGTGCCCCAGGTTACACTGCATGGGTTCCTCTGCATTGGGACACTGGGCTGCTATGTGCCCCCACTCCCCACAGGCATAGCACCAGTAGGGAGCACGGGGTACCACTTTGTCCTTAGGGCTAGGGGATTGTCCCCCATTTCCCCTGCCCAGGTGGCCCCCTTCCTTAGTAGCCCCCAGTGGGCCCTCTGTCTCCCTCATCTTCCACCTGGTCATCCCCAGGCTCTTGGTGGTCTGGGCGCCAGGAACTGGGATCAGTCGTTTTCCCCGGGGCAAGTCCTCTCTGGCTGCCCGAGAAAGGCCTCTGGCCGTTACCCATCGCTCTATTAGGGCAACTAACTCATCGTAGGATGAGGGGTCATTCTGCCCTACCCAAGCGTGGAGGTCTGGTGGTAATGCCCTCGTGTACCAGTCGATCACGAGAATTTCTAGGATTTTCTCTGGTTGGTGAACCTCTGGCTGCAGCCACTTCTGGGTGAGGTGGGCGAGATCAAACAGCTGCGAGCGCAGGGCCTTGCCTTCCTGATACCTCCAGCTGTGGTACCTCTGGGCCCGCACAGCCACAGTCACTCCTGATCGAGCCAGGATCTCCATTTTCAGTTGGTGATAGTCGGCTGCCGCTGCTGCAGGTAGGTTATAGTAGGCCTTTTGGGCTTCTCCACATAGAAAGTGGGCAAGAATACCAGCCCACTGGGCCAGGGGCCAAGCCTTGCGCGCAGCTATCCTCTCAAAGGTAAGGAGGTAGGCCTCAATATCATCCTCAGCTGTCATCTTCTGTAAATACCTGGTGGCCCGTAGTGTGCATATTCCCTCAGGTACCGGGGCTTGAGGGTTCAGGGTCTTCAGGTGGGCCACCACCTCTCGCAAGAGAGCCCGATCCTGGTTGTCCTGGTCGATCAGCAACTGGTTGGTCTCCTGCTGAAGCTGCGCTGATTCCTGTTGGGTGGCCATCTGGGCCCTGGTGGCCTCTTGCTGGGCTGCCATGGTAAACAGCGGAAAATAAATTTTCCCTCCCCCCTCGTGTCTTTTTGCTTTGTTTGGTTTTTTTGTGTGTCTCTCTCAGCCGCTGGGCACCAAAATCCCACTTCTGACACCACTGTGACACGAGCGGCTAGTTTAGCCCTCTCGTGGGTACTGTGCCCTCTTCGGCTACGACTACAGCGTGCCTGGGTGGGAGCGGGGGCGGGGCCCGGTCCCGCCCTCTGCCCCGGGCCCCAACCCAGCGACCCTGTGTGGAGTGGTCTTCAAACTGCCCAGTCCATGACTTACTCCCTTCCCTGGGTCACCTGTCTTTGGCCCCACTGCTCGCAGTCTGCTTCCTGGAACTAGGTGGGGAGGGGTTCTCCCTCAGGCCTGTGCCTTGGGTCCCTGGCCGTAGCCAGACAGGTACCCCCCCTCTTGTCTCTGGTACCTTTGGGGTTGTAGTATGTGGGAGTGGTTGCTCCAAGTCCTGTAGCAGCTCCGCTCCACTCTGCTCCTTCTCCTAACTCCCTTCCAGCTGCCCCTGTCTGCCTGACAGGGAGGCTTTTAACTGCTGGGGCAAGCTCCTTGATTGGCCTCAGCTGGCCTAATTGCCCCGGAGTAGCCCCAGCTAGATCACTCAGGGAACAGGGATTTGTTCATTCTGGGGCTAATATAGACCCCCTCTACTACTCTTCTGGAGCCATCAGGTCTGGCCCTTTCACACTATCTAATAAGGTAGGTTCCCCCACCCCCAAGTTCAGTCCATTGCACAGCTGGCTGGCTTCACTGAGAACATCCCCACCCGTTCCTCCTAATGTCTCCTCAACTGAAAGGATTCTAAAGACCTCTCCCTCCTCTGTGTTATGCAAACAGGTTCTTGTTTCTATTCATAAAGACGGTGAACCCCTGTCTTGTGCTACTGTCCTTTTTTATTTTTTAACCTCCAAATGGTTTTGATTGTTTGCATTGTGTCTGATGGTTTTCCATTAAAATTCTTGAGATGGAGCAAGTCTAAACAATTAGACTTTGCATTGCATCACTGGCTAAACAGGGTGGGGTGACAACTACCTCCTTCCTGAAGAGTCAGTCACGAAGACATATTATTTCCTGCTGACTAATTTTTAGTCCAAGTCCATAAAGCACACTTTCTGAAGCTACCTTACCTGTTACTCCTTATGGATAAAGAATATCCTGTATGACATGTGCTTGGTTAGTGAGTTTGTCAGGCCTCTGTGGACAGTGGATCCTTTGCTGAGCAGGTTCTGTGTCATACGTACCTTTTACCCCCAAAATGAAGATCCGTAAACTACTTGGGAAATACTTGTGGGAAGGCCAGTTTCCAAGTGTGTGATTCAGTGGGTTACAGTAACTTACGCAGCAATATGGAGAGTGGCAGAACTGTCTTCCTTGATTTCTTATAAGGAATACTATGCTTTTGATATAAGTTTCCTGATTTACCAGCTGCAGAAACCTCTTTGTTGGCACTAGATTGCTCTAGCTGGCAGTATATGCATTGAAACAGTAATTTGAGACAAAAATCTCAGGAGAGAAGAAAAATGGCAGTGAGGTTCTATTAAGATTCCTCAAGAACTGTGATTAAAGGAGTGACAAGGCCTCATTAACACTAAATATTTTTTCCTAATATTTCCTATTGTTGGTAACTTGGGGGCAAATCCATTGCTGGCATCAAGAGTAGGAGCCTTAGCATAGATAAGTCACCAGTGGCCACTGGCATTTTAACTTGCTCTAAGCAGTACTAATCTACACAGTGGCTAAAATGTTGGTGGCTAGTCTACACCAATGATCCCACTATTGCTGGAGTCAATGTTAGCAACACTTGGAAGTTGGAAGAAAAACATCTACTATGAAGCAGGCTTAAACAGATTACTCCACTAATTCCCCCATTGACTATCATAAGCAGAAATGTATAGTGTATGGCTGGTTACAATTTTTCAAACAAAAAATAGACTTTTAGTTTTCATAGAAAAGTGAAAATATTGTGAAAGATGTTTTTAATGTAAATCTTCCACCCCAAGAAATGAAAACCAAAATGGGTATGTCTACACTGACAGCGGCAAATATGCCGCCGTCAGAACGATTTTTCCGGTTTGATTGAGTGGCAGTGAAGACATGCTCAATTGATCTGGAAATTGATTTAATAAAACCACCTCCTCAAAAAGCATAGTGTTGTGTTGACGGATACACATTTCCCGTCGGCGTAGCACAATGGAGATGGCGTGCTAAACAGAAGTTACAAAGTCGACTCTGTGTAGTTTGCGTAACTCCCAGCGTCTGCTGCCGAATTTCGCCAGCAGTGTAGACCAGGCCAACATTTATCTATTGGTTTTTTTATCCCATCCCCCCTCCCTATCCCTTCTTTTCTTTCCTACCCCCTCTTTTCAGTGGCAAAGTAGTCTAAGATAAAAAAGGGTAGGGAAGAGAGGAAATATGAAAAACAGTTTTGCATCCAAAAATGTTGCTAAAAATAACTAATTTTTCAAATTTTTTCTTATTAGAAATTCTCAAACTTCAATATAAAAACATTTTACATTTTTGATTTTCCCTTCTCCTCCATTTTTGACTACCTCTATTTAGTATCTCTTAGAAGCTCACAAACTCAGTCTTCTGTTTTAAAGCGGTTATCAAAATTGTTCTCCGGTTATCTCTCTCACCTTGGATGCTATTAAAGAAGAACCCTAGCTAGCTAACTTCCCTTTACTTTACTTATTAACACATTTTGCTAACAAAACCTGTATAAAAAACCACATCACTAGAGATCTTTGAGTTAGAATATATATTTTAAGTGCTTACAAATTTCACGCGTCATTGGCATTCAATTAGGGCTATTAGGAAACACAATGCATATTCAAAGTATCATCTGAAGGTAAAATGTCCTGGGGACAGAATTATGTCAAAATGAACAGGATTGAATCATAGTCAATAGTTTAAAAAAAAAGTTTTCCCTTGTATCCCTAAACAAGGGATACATTGTTTCATTGTTGAAACAAACAATGTAAATTAATAAAACATGTGTTCTATACCCCAGCTTGTCTCCATCAGTTGAATTCTTATCAGAGTCCTGTTGGAAGGGCAATCATCAAAAAGGGTAACAGTTTCACATTTATTGGAACTGCCCAAAATAAAAAGCTGTTGGGAGGAAATATGTTGCTTAAGAGAACTGATAATGGGGAAAAAGTCCCATTAGATCCAGTGAACACAATCCTTGGGTCTTCTTCCAGCTTTTTAGTGTCTTTGACCTTAATTAATTGCTGTTTTCCTATGGATTTCTCTATTATTTCTATAAAATGCATTCTATCTAATGTATCCACCTTTATCTATCTAAGCATTTATACTATTCTATACTTATTATCTAGGCATTGTATAAAAGAAAGAAGGAAAACTAATGTTTCTGTATAAACATTTTCTAAATAGCTATTCACTAAGTTTTCTGGACAAAGTGAGCCAGATTCATAGGCAGCGTAAATCAGCAGAGGTGTGTTAAAATAAATAAAGCTACACCAATTTACACCCGCTGAGGATCTGACCCATTATACCTTTGTGGAGACTGTTTAAGTCTGTGAAATTTCTATGAATCCCCAGAAATATAATGCTATATTGATGGGTGAAGTGTAAAATAGGATCAGTTATCTATGGCTAGTGGTGTATAATATGCAGCAAGTGGAGACAAGATTAGAATAACTTCTGTCTTGTCCTGGGGAAAAGTTTTCTTTTGGTTCATTTCATAAAATGGTTGCCTACAGCCTACAAGGGTCTGTCCCAATTTTGTACTAGGCCAGTGGGATTCATGAACAGCAAACCTGTTACTGTGATTATCTACATTAATGTTTCTTCTTGAAAACATTCCTACCATTGCTGTTACCTATGGAGTTCCTCTGCAATAATGGAGCAATGTGGAAGCGCTAATGTTAACAAGATGCTGATGGCCACTTGTGTTTTTTTTCATCACATCATGTAGACCTGATCCAAGCAGGTTTATTAATGAGATATTTAAAACACCAGTGGCCATCCACAGCCTATGTACACTAGTGCTTCCATCATTATTTCTCTAAGTGGAGCTAACTCGACAGTAACTATAGTGGTTGATTGTTGGG
The DNA here is from genome assembly GCF_026122565.2 of Emydura macquarii macquarii. Lineage (NCBI taxonomy): Eukaryota > Metazoa > Chordata > Testudines > Chelidae > Emydura > Emydura macquarii. The sequence goes on from NW_027132962.1 coordinate 2,586,760, forward strand.
AGCGGGTGAGGGGGGAAGGCTAGAGTGTACACAGCCACAGTTACTAGCTGGTAAACATGTCATGGGCTGGGATTTTGGATTTGGGGAAAGAGCACTGCCAGATATGACATGTTCTTTCCTTCAGAGTGAAAAACATTGTCATCTTTTTTTTGAATCCCAAACACTTTCATGGAACCAGTAATGTGAGTGGATTCTCCCACAGAAATATGAATGTGTCTGGTATACATTGGGTGTCATGTAAGACAGAAATAATACTAGATTTTTGCACACAAAGTGAATCTGAAATTTTACTAATTTGAGAAGAAGTATTCCATTTTTTTAGAGCCAGATGCTTAGCTGGTGTAATTTGGTAAAACTATATATAAGCTTTGCCAATTTATACTAGCTGATGTTCTGACTCTTTTTAAGCTACTAGCAAATTTCATACATATAAACTGAGAAGTAGACTAAACATTCTTCTTACACTTATTACTTAATATTCACAGCTACTTCTTGACCATGTCTACATTTAAAGAAAAATTGTCAATGTTTATAGCAGCAAAATCTGACCCTTTTTAATCTTTATCTTTGTGTGCAAAGTCTACATTGTAAACATCTAATTTCCCAACTAAATTATATACAGATCCTTAAATTAAAACAGTGATGTGTAATGTAAACAGATGTCAATGTTTCAAAGGATTATTGGCCAAAAAAGGAATAAGTACAATTTTTAAATTTTTTAGAAAAAAGTTCTTGCAAATATTCTTTCAAAGTATTTTGAATAAACTAAGTTCAGTGGGACAAATTCCACTGTCAGTTAATCTGGATAATCTCACCTAAGTCAATGAAGTCTACACTAAGTTTTCATAAGAATGAACAGCTATGCTGGGGCTATTTAAACTGTCTTGTTGTGATTATAAACCTCTGCCTAGCACTGTACTCTGTGTAAGCATCTACCATTGTTGATTCTCTCATTTCTTGCCTTTCAAAGTTAATTTTAATATTTCCAATTTGTATTCTGTAAAACTTAGTTTGTTGCTATCTATTAATTCTAGTTAACTTTGGCTACCTACCTCCTTTTAGATCTAATTAGAATGTAACAGGCTACTACACCTTGTACAAGTGAAAATCTTTTGGTTGATTATAGCAGTCAAAGACAGAAGTGACTAGTATTTTAGAAGAAATAATCTCAGTAATTTGAATTAACGAGCAGGTTTTAGAACTAGTGTTGCATGAAATTTTAAAGGTTAAGATCCAGAGCCAAGCATGAGTAGCTGTACAGTGCCATTTTAACACCACTAGTGTTGCAATGGATTGCATTCAATGGAATTACATCAGCATAAATTTCAAATAAATCAGAGATGAATTAGGTCTCACAAAGTGCTTATCCAAAGATTATCTGAAAACATCTAACCCCCCTGGTTTGCCAGGTTTTCTTGCAAGATACAACCTCTTGGTTTCAATTAGATCAGAAATACTGAGACTCACATTTCTTGTGCTATTTTGGTATCTGTTTCCAGTCCCAGCAGAATTGGGAGTAGAAATTTACATGGAATTAAAATAAAAACATTAAAAAGTTTTTCAGGCCTTAAAGATGGTTCTAATAATGTTTCAGAAGGGTAGTCGTGTTAGTCTGTATACAGCAAAAACAATGAGAGTCCTATGGCACTTTAAAGACTAACATCTGACGAAGTGGGTTACAGCCCACGAAAGCTTATGCCTGCAGTAATTTGTTAGTCTTTAAAGTGCTACAGGACTCACGTTGTTTTTGCTAATAATGTTTGAGGGAAATAGTTGGATTGGTTAATATTTTTTTCCAACTTTTCCCCCAAACTATAGCCAGAACTGTCTTTATGAAATTTTATGAATAAACTATTGGGAAAAGATCGATTTGATCTAGCAGCTCCTGATTTTGTTGTATTGTGTGGATCATGATTTTTTTGGAGGTGGGGAGGGAGATATGAAAGGAGAACGTAATTTTAAATGACTTAAATAGATTTGATATACAGACAGTTTTCTTTTATAAAGATATTGGTCACAAAACATAAGGTCAGATCTCTTATGGGGTACATTTTTAATATAGTACAAAGGTATTAAGGGCCTGCTATTCAAAAATTCATGAACAAATAGATGTAGAAATTGTGGGGTAAAATGGTAATTTGTGAATGTAAATACCCATAATGCATCTGCAAACTGAGCATAGAAATCAAGTGCTTAGTTACACATACATTTATGTGTGTGTGCCATTGTATGTATGCTTTAAAAGAAATCAAACACTCTGTGCAATTTCTATTAACATTAATAGGAATTGTGCATCTAAGAGGGTTATATTTTCAAAAAGATGTTCAGCTGGCATCTGAATCTTAGGCTGCAGGTTTGAATGTTCAAAATTCTATATTTTCATTTCATTTATTAATGTTTCAATTTTAAAATTTTTCCCCGTCTCAGAGGCATGTGTTAGCAAAGCACTATATTAGTTTGTCAGTAACTAAACCCCAGATTTTAGAAATGTATACATTACACAAATATTCCCTGGTCTTACCCCTCAGGCAGAAATCAGAGAAGAGATAAGCAGCTATGCAACAATGCCCTGATGGCCAGCAAATGCAAACTCTGTTGCACAATGAGTGAAGCAAATACCAGAATTAGAGTTGATTAGCAATTTTCTGTCTATGATTTTGGTGGAAAATGGAGTTTCCAGAAAAAAAATGCCATAGAAAAATGTTGATTTGTTTAAATTTTTCAATTTTCTATCAGGAGAAAAATCAAAACATGTTTCAGGTCGTGTTTGCATTAGTTTGAATCCAACTGAGCTGCTGAAGTGTCTCATGGGAGTTGTACATAGAACAACTAATGCCCCCATCCTCCTCTATGGGTTGGATTCCCTTGTTGTCCTACATCTTCCATTGATAAATCCCAGCGATCCCACTGACTGGGCTGCTGTAGTACACCATGGCAGTTCAGACAAGTGTCGTCTAATGAATTCAAAACAAAAATGACCCAAACTTTTCCAAATCAAAACTTTTCAGAATTTCTTATTATTCAATATAAAAGTTTAGATATTTCAATTTTTCATCATAATTCAGAGTGAAAACAATTGTTGAGATATTGGTGTGTCCCGGATGATGGAAATTCTGATTTTCAGTCAGCTCTAAACAGAAACAAGGACCCCTTCCCTGAAGCCATCACATAATCAGATCTAGAGACTGCTAGCATGCGCACATAATCTAGCCTCAATTGCCAGTGCTGAAAAGCCATTCTTCTAGTACTGTGACCAAACCCCAGGATGCATAGCATTATAGAGTAAGGATTTCAAAACCCGGCATTTGCAATTTAGTTTTGGCCATATAGGGATATAAATAGCTTAATAAGCACCCAAATCAGATATGTAGGGCCTACTTCTCATGTATTTTAAGCTTCTTTACATCTATAGCAGTGTAAAGGAGCCTTAGAAGGAATATAAATATAATATAGTCAATAAATATATAGTAATATAACTATAATATCATATACTATTCTGTGGTCCAGTGAGTATCTTTGATCATTAACAAAGGTGACATATGGACAGGCAAATTCTGATCCACTCACTGACAAAGAGTATATACTCTGTGAATAGTCCGATTGTTACTAGATAGCCTGAGCAAAAGTATCAGAATCTGACCCAGGATTAGGACACCAAGGGACTATGTTTGTTTCTAGTCCTGAAATATTGTCATATTGTGAGATTTTCAGAGGTTCCTGTATAAAGCTGGCCAAAATTTTCAGAATGAAAGACATTTCTATTAAAAAAATGGTATTTTTTTTCAATTTTTTTGTGAATGTATTTTAAATTTTCCTTTTATTTGATGAAACTGGTTTTATATTTATTACTGCCCCCCATTTTAGAGGCAAAATGGAAAGGGGGAGGAAGGAGGAGGAAGAAAAAGACAGGAAAAGAGGAATAAAATTAAAAGAAAATACATTTTTGATAAAAAATCATGCAAGATTTTGAATGAATGAAAAATTCTCTTTTCAAAACCTGTGGAATAAAATGACTTCAAAATTATATGCATCTTGCTTTATACTCTTGCATGTGTATGTATGTATTTTTCTTTTTTGTGGTGTGATGGAGGGGAAGATGGAGAGACATATGGGGACAAATTATTAGTGACAAAGAAAATATCAGAATTTCCTATCTGAAAAAAGTGTTGTTTTCCTTGCTGTAGTTGCCTTCCTCCTAGTGAATGTAACTCTCTCCTTCTTCTCTCAACTGGGCCTTAATAATTTTCTCACTTAAAGCAAACAAAAATGGGGCTCTGTTATGCGGTGTGTGTTTAAACATATCAGGTGTGTGTGTGAATATGGAAGATGAGATCTCATTCTCTGGCTACTTGAGAGACCCTATCCAGTGGAAGCTTAGAAAGAAAAAGATGCTAAAATTTTTATTTATCATCAGATTCCCAGATGTAGCTTTCCTTTCTTTCTGACCTCTTATTTATTCTCACCCTGTTTTCTTATTTCCTCATCTGGCAGTCTTTTCTCCAGTACTTGAATGATGATTCAAATGCCTCAGAAGCTGTTGTTTTCAACTTTTATTAATGTTTCCCAACTCTTTCTCCTGTTTTCTTGCTGACAGCCTGCCAAAAAATCACCCTCTGGTGAATTCTAAAAGGGTTTGGCGAGCAGGAATTGGACCCAAAATTTGTTGCAGATAATTAGTCAATCAGATCTGTGTCACAGCAGATATTTTACAACCCACACATCTCTATTTTTAAACAGTCCATGACATAAGCCTACTGGCAGTTTTCATTGTCTAAGCTCAAGAAGCACATCTTCAGATCAAAGATAATTCATCTAACTTCACTTAAGTAACACACTTGTTTCTGCATTAATTTGTGTTCATTTTTAAGATGGGCTGAAGCTGTACCTACCAGGTCCAGGTGCACAAAACATTCTTACCCATTTCCCGGAATAAAATGACAGTATTAATCAAAGCAGAGTCATCTGATCCCAGATGTCCTTCAAGATAATATTGCCTGTAATATCCTAGTGAGCAAATATTCTTTCCAAATTCCTGACCAGGACTTTGAAAGAAGAGACTGATGCAAGAAAATCCAGCTGAGATTTACAATGAACTCAGCGCATGCTGGGACAGGATTTGGGGAGTTTAGTTGGCTCTTTATGAATATTCAGACAGTGCAGACATGACCAGTGAAGATCATTGTTTATGATCCTGACACACACTGCACCCCATGTACACCCTTATGGTGTGATTGTGTATCATTCATGTTCACCCTTATAATGTAACTGTGTATTGCTTAATGCAAAGTATGTCATGTAAGGTATTTTTGGAATGCTCACGACATACTGAACATGATTGTTATAGTGATATGTTTCTTGCACGTCACATACGTGGTGATGAAGCTCTGCCATGTAATGTTCCCAAATGTGTGTCTCACATGGCTTGACTAGATCTGGGCAAACACTAAAAGCAGAGGTAATTCATGCCTCACTGAGGCATACATAAAACAACTCAGCTCTTCCAGGAACATCTGATAAGGTGATGCTCATTTGATTCAAGTCCATCCATTTGTATAAGTAATGTTTGACTTATACTGTCTAATAATCTTGTTGACACTTAAACATACACCCTTATCACCGACTTCACACATTTTCATGTACAAATTCATGAAACTATTCATGTACTATTTCATGTACAACTATATTACTATTGCTCACATATCTATAGGGTCTGATCCAATGCCCAATGAAATCATGGGCTTTTGACTGGGCCTTATAGACATATGGGTACCTATAGGTCTCCCCCAAGGCTCTGTGCTTGCACTGGCACTTTTCAACCTGTACACAAATGATCTGCCACATACCCAGTCCTATACACAGGTTCATCTACACAGATGTCATTTGCTTATGTATCCGAGTACATTCCCAGAACTTGAACTGTGGATGGTGGCATTTACAACCAAGTGTGACCAAGACTGTTTTGAGTGCGTTCCATCTTTACAATGCCAGAGCACCCCAAGAACTGAATAGCTTTCTCAATGTACATCACTTGAAATTCAAATCCCACTTGGTCTATCTCAGAGTAACCCTAGATAGATCTCTCACATATCTTATCTACCTGAGGAAAACTGTGGCTATGATGAGGTTGTGTAAAAATCTTCTAAGCAAACTGGCTGGCAATTCCTGGGGAGAAAATGCACAAACTCTGATTTTCTGGTTTAGCTTTCTGTTGCTCGGCAACAAAAAACTGTGCTCCGGTCTGGTTCCATTTGTCTCATGCCAAGTTGGTTGACCCACAACTACATTCATCCATGCACATCATAACTGGGATCATTCAACCCACTCCAGTACCGTGGCTCCTTGTGTTAAGCAACATCACTCTTCCACACATCCCTCATGAGGTTGCTATAGCTGGAATGGTTGAGAAGAACAGGGCAAACCCAAGCTGACCACTATACTTTTCTGATAACCCAAGAGCATTCCAGGCAGTCATTGAGGCACCCATTGTGGGCTCACTTTCCTGCCTGGATTTCTGTGAGATGTTGATATGGCACAAAGAATGGTCTGTCAGAAACCAGTCTCTTATAACTGACCCAACCATGTGTGTATCTGGCTTTGATTTGCCACACCATTCTTTTGAACTGTTATCAAATGGGCTAGGGTCAATGCGGAGCCAGCCTTCACACTTGGGGCCAATGAGATGCAGCTGTGGCCAAAGAGACAGAGTCACACATCACTGACGACTGCTCTTTGACCAGATTTGATGGTGGGCTGAGGGCTCCACACTTTGCCAGGCCAATTTGAAGCAGCTTCAGCAGCAAACTCAGCATCCAATAAGAACATATGTATTGACAACATTCACACATAAAAACATGAGATTAGAGTTAAGGATGTGTGGCTGAGGAATTCAGTGTGTGCATTGTGATTGCTTATCCTGGAAGTGCAAAGGTGCTTGTGAAGGTAAGGCATCTGAGTGCTTGTGTCATATGGTATTTCAGTGTATGAGGTGTGTTAACTGGTAATTTCCTTGATTTTAGCGATTGCATTGATAGGAAATGCACTAGAGCACCCTGAATGCGAAGTAAACAAATATTTTGTGGGGTTAATAAATTAGCATCTCTATCTTCACACTATTTCAAACACCAGCTAATGAATCCTCACAACAGCCCTGTCAGATACCTATGTACTATTATCTTCCTTTTTACAGACTGAGGACACTGTTACTCAATGGAGAAAACAGGTCAAACTACACAATAGGCCTTATTCAGGACTAATGTTTCTTTGTACCAGAAGTACAATGCAACTCCTTTAAATGAATACTTAGTACAACTGTGGAAACAGTAAAAATTGATACATTCCCAGTGCACCAGACATACAAGAGAAAACTGATTTTTAAGGAAGTCAATGTATTATGTGAACACCATTTTGTGTTAGCAAGAGAAATCCAGCATTTTATAAACAAACCTGGCTTATTAAATACTACATAAAAAGGAAATTGATCTATTGAAAAGAATATATTTGCCTGGCACTGCTTCTGTAATGTTGCCCAGTCATTTATTATTAGCTGTATTACAGTAGTGCTTAGATCCCCAGTCATGTTTCAAGTCCTCTTTGTGATAGGCACTGTACAAATACAGAACACAGAAAGCTTACAGTCTAAGTAATTGTTTCCAGTGAGGCTTAGATGAAGTCACAGAATTAGAAGAAACTGCAAAAGAAAAAGATAAAGGTAAAGGACATGCTTTATGAGCTCTTTCCTATAACAATATAGAAGTGTAGAGCAGGAAGGGACCTCAGGAGATCACGTCGTCCACCCCCCTCTGCTGAGGCAGGATTAAGAAAATATGTGGACCATCCCTGACAGGTTTTTGTCTAACCAGTTCTTAAAAATCACCAGCGATGGGCATTCCACTACCTCCTTAACTAACCCGTTACAGTGCTTACATATCCTTATAGTTAGAAAGGATTTCCTAATATCTAACCTGAATCCCCCTTGCTACAATTTGTCTTACATTGGTGGACACAGAGAACAATTGAGAACTATCTTCTTTATAACAGCCTTTTATTTGAAGGCTTATGCTCACCCTCCCCCCCAGCCTTCTTTTTTCCAAAGTAAATAGGCCCACTTCTTTCAACATTTCCTCATATATCAGGTTTTCTAAACCTCTCATCACTTTTGTTGCTCTCCCCTGTTGTCTCTCCAATTTCTTCACCTTTTTAAAAAAAATGTGATGTCCAAAACTGGACACTGTACTCCAGCTGAGACTTTACCAGTGCTGAGTAGAGTGGAAAGATCACCTCCTCTGTCTTACATACAGCACTCCTGTTACAACATCCCACAATGCATTTGTCATTTTCTCCACAACATCACTTACATTTACTTGCAAAATTTTTTTTACAGCTACTATATATCTCTGTGTTGTACAGGGTTTCAGACAGGGTGTGATGCCTGGTAAACAAGACACACAAAGTTGGGACTCAAATTGTTTGCAAAGCTGTTTGCTTGTATTTTAGTAGCTGTTTCCTCTTAATAAATGGTTCCAGTATTTTTTTTTTTTAAAGAGACATTCATTATATCAGAGAGATCATGTGGATGAGGTAATATATCTTGTATTGAACCGACTTCTGTCGGTCAGAGAGACAAGCTTTTGAGCTTACATGGAGCTCTTCTTCAGGTCTGGGAAACTAGCTCAGTTTCACTGCTAGATAAATTAGTTTCCCAAACCTGAAGAAGAGCTCTGTGTAAGGTTGAAAGCTTGTCTCTCTCACCAACAAAAGTTATTACCTCACCACATGGTCTCTCTAATATCTTGGGATCAACATGACTACAACACTATATCATGACAATTCTCAGTGAGACCCATGCCATTCCTTTTTAGCCAAACTTGACCTCAGTTCATTAATTCAAAAACATTAATCAGTAGAACTGGATACTCCATTGATTGTGGGCCCAAAACTCCCATTGAGTTCAGTGGGAGTTGTGTGCACAAGGATTGAGGACCAGAGCTATTGCATGGTACCAACATTTTCAGTTAAACCACATAAAAAGTATGTTAAATAATGGATCTCCATGGAACATACAAAACAAGGAAGTTCACAAGACTCCATTTGCCTTATCTTAAGCTTGACTATTGCAGGAACCTGAGATAAGTGATTGATATAACAGGATTTCATGGTTCTTCAAGACTATTACAATCAGTTGTGCATGCTGTTGTGATTACTTAACCCACAAATAATTGACACTACTCACCATATAACCGAAAGACTGAGGCCTTTATATCATAGGGAGATTACACAGCATATTTTTTTTCCTTTTAATATGCAATCAGCAAACCATGCTGTGTAGGCACAATGAGCCACTGATTATCTTTTCCTAAAGTTGTTGTTATTGGGCTTTCAACAATAGCCTCTTTTTAATCTTCATTTTTTGCAATCATTTATCTATTTTAAAAGGCACAATGGAAATCAGCCACACTGGGGACCTGAGGTTGCCAAAATGTGATGCTTATAAATTGCAACCATTTATTCATTATAATTTTTAAAAGCCTTTAAAATCTTTTCTTGCCTGTATTCCTGAAATTTAAACAGTCAAGCAGATGTAAGTGAAGTGTGTGTGTGTGTGTGTGGGGGGGGGGGGGGGGCGAGCGGGGGGGGGGAGAAAGGAAGGAGAAAAGCCACATGTTGGCTCACAACTGATTTACTCTTGGGTTTCAACACTGAAGAATTGAAGTGCTGATTGGATTGTATGTGTAAACAAATCTATTGGACAATTATGTCAGGCATCTGATATCATACAGGGTCCCTCTTTCTGCCTTCAGACAAACCCACATTTAGCCTCATTGATTTAAATTAAGTACTGCACAGTAAACTGATTGGCCTGAACACATCTCTTTGCATCATGGTGATTTGCATGAGCTTAGAGATCTTCCTGAACTCAACAAGTTGCAGGATCAGATCCTTAACTTGTAACTAGATCTGCATGAGCCTTAAGAGGTTAGAGTCTCCAGTGTTAGTCTGGACATCTATTGAGACTAGGAGGCTTGATTCTCCAGTGTATTACTCCACCTAACCTAGCATAAGTATGTCCATACTGGGTCAATATCCTATTTCTGATAGTGACTAGTGCTAGATGTTTCTTACAGTTAAAAGTTTAGGGATGTCCCTAACTATCTTGGTTAATAGCCATTGATGGACCTATCCTCTATGAATTTATCTAATTCTTTTTTAATCCAGTTATACTTTTGACCTTCAGAACATCCCCTGGCAGCAAGTTCCAAAGTTTGACTGTGCATAGTATGAAGAAACACTTCCTTTTGCTTGTTTTAAGTCTGATGCCTATTAATTTAATTTAAGCAAGTGTAATTCCAAACGGCCAAAAGCAGTTGAGATAAAACAAGAAACGAAACTCAACCAAAATCCAAACTTTGTTTAGTATTTTAAAAATTTGGTAAATTCTTTTGAAGCATTTCCCCCCTTTATCACTTCCAGCCAGAACCAGACTGAAAACAATGACAAAAAGAGCCAGAGCTTAGCTCCAATTGTTTTACTCTAGATTTATTGACAATGTAACTCCTGTTGGACTTTACTTAATTTATCCTAACTCCATTGCTCATTTGTAACATTCACAATCAAATAAAGTCCTTAAGTAAATTATCAGCTATGCATTTTTGTTTATCTCTAGTGGTGGTACTTCCCATGAGATTGTGCAATGGACACATTACAGTAGACAAAAGATGTTGCTGTGGGTGGAAGAGGATCATTACAGAGAAGCATGAGGAGGTATTCCAGTAGGTGAGTGGAAAATCAGCAGGTGAGCAAAGAGCTTCAGGGCCATTAATCTGAAGAGTGCTTTATTATGTCAAAAATATAATTGTAGTGATTTTTCAAATGTGAAGAGCAAAACAAGCACCTGTTAAATTGTATTGATTTAAATCAGAGGGGTTTTGGATTTTGTATAAGTAGCTGGATGTCCTGCCCCCATGTATTTTCTAAAATAACTAAAATTGTAAAAAAAACTAGCTAATAAAGAAAAACTGAGAAAAAACAAGGAGCAGTGAAGGAAAGGAAAGCAGAGGCTATGCTCCCATTGTCTCATGGGTAAATAGGTCTTTGCTGGCTGATTACACTTGGGATTGATATGTTGCCAATGCTTGCTTGGAAGATGACTCATTTGCCCCCACCTCAGTAACATTTATAATGCGTATACATGAATATCATGTGAAACGCTAATTGCTGAACTGGCCAGCTTAGTTATTCTATTCTTTTTTTCCTGTAACAACAACAAAAAATAACTCACAAAAAAACTCCAGTTGCTTGACCAATTTCACAATAAAACCTGCCTTTTGATTTCACCAGTAGAGAAACTGATCACTTTTTGTAATTAAGAAAACAAGCTGAAAGATCTCCAGCACGTCCACATTCTCTCTTTTGATTTGGGAAGACTTCCAGGGAATAGATTTGCTTTTCAAACTAGCTCACCAACCAGACACATTCATCAATTGAGGAACAACTTAGGGTAGTGCATTTTCCCTTTGACCAAGTACCTTCAATCTGTCTTTAGTCAGACCATGTTTTTCTCTTCTCCCACCCTCTGACAGAGTGAAGAATCAGACACCAAGCAAAGGTGGGAGTGAGGAAATTAAGATGACTAAGACTGATATGTGTACTTGTCTAACTACAGCAGATGGAGCTGACTACCCTGATGGTAATTAGCAACTGCTGGGAACTGAGTAAATAACATAGAAACCTGTGTCTCTAATTTCCAGGAGTTGTGGGAATATATGATGCATAGCCCAGGAAATGCTAAAGGAGACTGTGAGGTGTTAATATCCTTATGCAGTCAAATATGTTTTGTTCACTGAAAGATTTTCCTCTTCTCTCCCCAACCCCTTCTTTTTGTGGAATATGTCTAAACAAAATCTTAACCTTCTGAAGGACAGACAGTCCTTGCATCTCTTTGCCTTTTAAATAGTAATGATGTATCCCTGTGAGCTTCCAAGCTAAACTTGGAAGGATGATACTTAAAAGCATTTACAAGCGGTACATTTTTAGTTTTCTTTTGTTTCAATGTTAATTCTTTGATGATGCCCTAGAATGAAAAATAAGAAACCACAGAGAAACTCAATCTATGGTGTCCTTCCAGCCCATTTCTATTAAACATGGTCTTTGTGTCTAAGTCTAAGACAAACATAATAACCTGGCTTTAGCTGGCTATGTCTGGGTGGCTAAAGATCTCTTAAAGGAGATTCATGGTGAACTTTCAGACATAGCCATAGAGGCAATATTGATGATTCACTTGAATATTTCTTTGCCAATACATTATTTGTTTCCAACAGGCTTAACAATAAATCCAGCCACTTCAAAAGAAAATACATTCTATGGAAAAAGAGCCCAAAACAAAACAAATACCCAGGCATAAGTGCAACATCAAGGATAAGAAATCAAGGGCGCAAGTGGCAGCAGTTGAATATTCAACTGAACTCTGCCTCTTTGGGCTTCTGAGTAAAATATGCTCTTTTAAGATCCTGATCCTGTACCTCTGAATTATTTACATGCATGTTTGCAAGACTGGGCCTGAGACTGGTACAGTAACTTCAATGGAGCAATGCTATTGTATATCCCTGAACATCTGACCTTGAATCTATATAATAAACATACACTACTGAGCTATCTTTAGAAGAGGCTTTTGGCATGATCTCACACCAGGTTTGTACCCACATAATTCCATTAATTTCAATGAAGTTACACCACACTAATGTGTTTAAATCAGACTCAAACCCTGGATATAAATGATCTGCTCTGTGTAAACCAGTTTTCATATTTACTTCTCTACACAGTTTGGCAAAGTTCATTTAAAGTAACAAGACTCAAAATGCTATATACCTGGAAGCATGACCCACAACTGTGCAACTCCAGTTTTACACCAAAACGATGGGGCTATGCTGACGTAACCTGCGGTGGTGAACGAAAGCCTCTAGATTTTAACCATTCAGGGATGTTTCTGGACACCTGTAAAAAAGTCTCCAAGCTTAAAAGCCAATTATGGTCAGAAAAGTGACTGTAAAAATGACATCCCAGAGTTCCATATTTATCCTCTCTCACTGAATCCATATCAGGTTTACAAATCAAGAGAGAAATTTTTTAACTCCCAGCTCTCCAAACTCACCTTGGAATATGAAAGCCAAGCTTTTCTAATTAGATTTAGTCAGAAATTTCCCAACGGATAATTTTTCCATTGAAAAATGCTGATTCTCTGAAATCAAACATTTAGCAGGACCGTGCTAGGTTCATGGAGTCTTCCAGCCAGATCACTCACCAGGACTGGAGCTTTTAGGGTTCTAAACTCCCCCGCTCCGCAGCACAGAGTCTCAACTAAAACTAGGCTGTCAGGACTTTCAAACCCCCAGCTTCTTGGTAGCCCACCAGAAAGGCAAGACGGCATGCTGGGGAGCTTGGGCAATTTTATTTAGATGCAGCATGAGGTCTTTTTTGAAATTTCAGATTTTCCCTGGGAACGGGAATTCCAGATTCCAGTCAGCCCCATTTCTAATCCGTAATCAGAATGTTAAATCTGCATTCCACGCCCACCCACATTTTATCAGAATGTTCAATGTTTCAAAATTTTCTAGCCAGCTCCAACAGTGTCGATGTTGAGGCCGGAGGCACCCTGCTGTCTAGTTTGCTCTTCCATATTTGTGTTGGCTGTACCGGCTTGTTGCAGTAGACTTGTTTTTTGTGGCCAGGAGTTCTCTTTCTACCCACCTGGCACAGGGTTCACTCACCACTGGAGTCCCTCCTTGTGTCTACATCTGGGGAATTGCTCCACCCAATTAGATGCCCCCTTCTGTCTCTTGTTCGCACTGCAACAAGAGACATGCTCTCATGCTCCCAGAGTTACAGTGCTTCCTGTTTGTGAGTCAGGATGCTCCCCCGTCATGGCTTGGCCCTCCAGCCAGGTTACTACATAGCTTTCCCCTTCTCAGGCATGAAAGTCTCACTGGACTGGCTGAAGAGGTGCGGTTCCTGGCAGTTGTCCAATTCAAAACTATACCACTTCCCCAGTGGTGAGGTAGGGGAACACAGGTCTGCCCACTATTTTGGATTCCAGCCCAGGGACCCTACAATCAGCAGCTCCAGCATAAACTTGGCTGTTATTTCCCTGGACTGCTTCCTACTCCACCTTTTTTTCAGACTTCCTTATCCACCATTCTTCTGTGTAACCCATCCTTCAGGGCCAGGATCCCAAGGTTTCTACTCCCTCCCTAGGTTTCTTCCTTACCATCTCTAACCTGAAAGAATGACTACAGGCTTCCACACTGTAGCATACTTCCTTTCCTTTCTTCCTAGTCTTATACCAGCCCCATCTGCTACTGCTCAGTTGGGCTCCATCTTCAATCAGCCTTACTCCGCTTCAGGTGTGGCTTATCATGTTAATTGGCCCTGTCCGAGCCTCATTAACCCTTTCCTGGCTAGTGCAGGGTGAACATGCTAATATGACACCCCCCCCCCCCAAAAAAAAAAAAAAGACTTAATACTGGACCAAGTCCTGTTCACCAGGCAATCCTCATGCATACTATTCTATTCTATTACTCAATTATTACACAAGTAAGGATGACACTTGTGAGTAAGAGTTTGTAGGCTTGGGCAAATTTCATTTAATTGTACATTATGAAATAGATTTTGTTCCCTCTCTTTCATTCTCATTCAAGGGCCGTAGCACTGGCCCTAGTGGGTTCTGGGATGTGGGTGGGTACCAGCTGGCTCACATCTGAAGGCTCCTCCCCCAGCCTCAGAGAAGGAGCTATTGAGCCTGGGATTCAACAAATTATGTGGGGCAACAAATGAAAAAAAACAGAAACAGATGTGTGGGTCAAAGGTTCAAAAGGAGGGAATCTGAAGGGGACACCAAGCAGACAACCCCGGACACCTCCCATTGCTCTTCAAAGGTGTCTAGGGAGGCAGTGGATGCAGCCCAGAGAAACTCAGTCTGGATGCGTGAACAGAGGGAGGAATGGAAATAAGTCCCACAGTCGTAGAGCACCCCCTCAGCCAACATCCTCCCCCTGGTGTTATAGATGGCCGCTTTGGCTAGTGCTAGGAGCAGACTGACGAGGAGGACCCGTGCCTTTGTGGGGCCATGGATAGGGTGTGCATATATCAGAAGGTGTGGGGAGAAATGCAGCCAGAACCTTAGAAGCAGAATCTGGAGGAGCTGGAGAAGGGGCTGTAATCTGGTACACTCCAAATAGATGTGTGCCAGGGTGTCCCTCACACCACAGAAGGGGCAGGTACCAGGGAGCGGGCTGAACTGCAGCAGGTCATGTCTATCCTAACGGCTCCATGAAGGAGCCACCAACTAATATCCCTCCATAGCACTGGTAGTGGGTAGGTATCTTGCAATGCACATAGTACATGTGAATACTCCAAAATGATGGTAACAAATTTGTAACAGACAAAGGGCTTTCCTCTACCTTTTTGGGACTAATATAGTGTTGCCTCTTCACTGAGTGGTAGCGGATCTGGGGTATTTGCAGTGGAATGGTTTTTTTGGTCCTCGAAAAGATATTGGTAATACAGACTCAGAGTATTTTTCTAAATGGATTAATTAAAAAACATTCACAAGTCCTTGAACTGCAAACTCCACCCAGGTATTTGCTATCTACAATATATCTCTGTGCCAAGCTTCTAGCCAAGCCTCGCTGCTCCCCTCTCTCTCTCACCTGTGGTCGTGGTTTCTCCTCTTTTACCTGTTCCTCTCTCCTACCTGAGCATCATCATTTTTCTCTGGGATACTTCTTAGCCCAAAGGTACTAGCACTTGTCCATATAGAACCTGTGCTCCCAGAATTAGTTCAGCTGGGCCTGGTGTTAACCCTCCTTTTGTGCAGACGCTCTGCCACATAAAGGACTCAGACTCAGTGACCAGCAAGGTGCATTGCTGTGGCCAGTTCTCCTGGGTTTCCCTAGACCTGGCTCTCTGGGTAAAATCCTAGCTCCAATGAAGTCAATGAGAGTTTTGCTTTTAAGCTTCAATGGGGCTAGGGTTTCACCTCTGATGTTCAAAACTTTCTATAGAAACTTTCATAACAAGCATGTACGTGAATAATTTCATGGCCTCCATTGCCATGATATATTTATTTTGTTTATAAAGGCAGCAACTGTACTCAGTTTTTAGTGTTGTACTTAGGAACCTTGTATTTAACCTTTATTTTGTACTTAAGAAACTTCTGTTCAAGAAGCCAGCTTGAAGGGGGAAAAAAAATCTCTCTCTAACATATTGGTGTTATAATCCTTCCTCATAAAGCTGACTTCTGTTGGGAGAAAAAAGCTGCAAGACACAAAGAAAGGAGGTAAAGAGAAAAAAAGTTGGAAGACATTGCTAAAATGACAGTAAATGTTAATGGTCCAATCACAAAAATTGTCCTTCAAACTCAGATGTGTAGTAAATAGTAATGAAGAGATGTACTTGTCAGGAAGATTTGATTTGTCTAGCAAATCCTTACTGACATAGACACTCATTTACTGCTATATAGCCTTTTGAAAATGCCATTCCAGCAGAGCATAAAAAAGGTTATTTAGATTAAGTATAGTTACAAGATGAGCCGTATAGTGAGTTCATTGGACTACATGCACACTCATTTAATTCCCACTGCTCCATTACTCTGAGTGAAACTGTCCCTGTATTGGAGGGCGGAAGGGTGGAATAGGAAAAATAAAAACAGGAAAAAGGCAAATAAAAACTAGAATCACAGAGAATAGTAACTTGATAAAAACAAAAGTATAGGGTCCGGTGTACTGAGATCTAGCATCAGAGGGATGGCAAGTATGGAAATGGCAAACAGATATTAAATATTCCTTTATGGGGGGAATACTCTTAATAAAACTTGAAAGGTTTAAAATCTGCCATCAGATTTTAGTAACTGAAGGCAGGAGTTCACCTTGACATTGCACATTTAAAGTCAGGAAGTGGCAAAGCTAAGGTTGCACATGCAATGTTAACTCTACCTGACTTCTCTGATGCATTGCAATAGAAGGACAAATTCCGCTCTCCATTACACTACTTAAAATGTGGAGTAATTCCAGTGAAGTCAATAGGAAAGAGATATAGCTAAGCACAATTTTGGTCCACAGGACTAGATCCTTAGCTGGTGTCAATCAGCATAGCTTCATAGACTTCATTGGAGCAATGCTGATTTACATCAATTAAGAATTTGACCCACAGTCTTTAATTTAATTATCACATAATATTATTAAAATAATACACAATATCACAACACATGTTTTTCTTCAGGTTTGATACACGTTACATCTTTCCCTTTTTTCTTCATATTTATTCACTTTGATTTCATTGTCATCCTGATCCAGTTTATCTTTATTGACCTACAGCTCTTATATATTGTCTTTTCTGTTTATATATATATTTTAATAAGTTAATTTGCTTTTCATTCAGCAGCATAGCCTTTGTTAGCTGCAGCTTAGAGGATAAGACAGTTAATTATAAAGATGACTTAGCTGCACACACAAGTGCAGTGCAAATTTTCCAGATCCAGTTCAGAGGATGAAGCACGGAACAGCATCAAAATAAATGGTAATATATGGCCCAATACTACATATTTATGCATATCAATAACTCTACACACGTGAGTAATGCCATTGTAGTGATGTACTACTTATCCATTAAAAATTACTCATATGCATATAGATTTCATAAGAACAAGACCTTAGGTCATATATACAAGGCCATTTTCACTATTATTTTGTCCTTTAAACTTCATTTGTAATATGTTGGGTAAATATGCTTTACTGTGTACTTTCACATAAATGTGTTTCATTGTCTCATTTTGTCCATTGCATGCAAGGCAGTGCATGCTATACATGTAGCAAAATTTGTAGAAAAAAAATGCATGATATATGCTTTTGTATTATTTGAGAAGTAGTGATCATGTAATTAACAGCTGTCAGCTAGAACTTCAGTGTGTGTAAGTGGCAAAGCGCCAATGAAGTCCACAGAGCTATGCTAGTATAATTGCCAATTGAGGGCCTGGCCCTGTGTCCTAATACATACATACAAAAGTAAAGAGACATGGAAAAATGGCTTGTGCAACCTTACCTGTGGCATATCTTTAATTGTGGGCACTTAACCAGGCAGGCTTAATATTGCATTAACAAAGTCCCTATCCCCTCCATGGAATTTCCTAAAGATTTTTTTTTAACTGAAAAAAAGATAAATAAATAAACATAAAATTAAAAAAAAAAAAAAAAAACCCACACCAAAAACATGAAAAGAGCTTCATTCTGCTTTGAAATATTCCACAATCTGGAGCTATTTAGCGAGACACCATCAGAATACCATCACTGGCCCACAGCCACAGAACAGAGCTCCTCTGCTGCCAGCCTTACAAGGTTGGGGGAAATGGATTTTTGCCCTCCCTGTCTGAAGACCATCGAAAGGTACACCCATGAGAGACTATCCTGTGCACCTGGCAGTTCACAGTGGCCCTTCCTCCGACCCTTCCACCTTCCAGAAGTCACTAGAGCTGAGGTAATGGAATCATTTGCACTTACCTTATTGTAAGGAGGTTAATATTTTTCGAAAGCCATTTTTGGTAAAAATGTTTGGGTTTTGGTTTAAAAATATTTACTGAAAACACCTGGTTTTCCACAAACATTGTCAATTTAGTCAAAATGCCAGACACATAAAAAAAGTTCCAACAAATACAATGTGAGCAGCTCTAATTCCCCAGCCAGCCTTCCCCCGTCTGGCTCTTGCAACTCTCTTAGAATGACCTCATCACGCATTAGGCCGTGGAAGCCATTGTTCGCTTGTCAGAAAAGGTGTGTGCCCCTTTAAGGGCTGGAGAGCCATAAAGTGACTTGCTGCAGCAACTTCATATCAGGTCAGTGTGAGAACACTGACCGGTCCCCCCAGATGACCAGAAGAAAGGGGTGACTATGTCCATAGTGGTACAGGACAAGCCTGCTTTCACCTGGAGCTCCCTCACATGTGCACCTCAGAAGCTCTGTCCTTCAAGAGCTCAGACAAGAACTCCATCCTTTTTGGACCCTTGCACATCTTATGAAGTCCACATGAGCCCTTGCTGATCCTCATGCACACTGCAAAATCCATAGCAGTCCTTTTCCAAGGTCCAGGTGTCACTGCCAATTTGAAGCGATATATTTTACTGGAGATGCCACTGTGCAGCTAAATTAAGTGTATGTGCAGCAAACCCTCCCTTAGCTGCACATTTTATGAGCCTAGTAGAGGGGAGGGGAGGGGAGGAAATCTACTATGCATTTCCTGAGTGCAACTTCCAAAGGATCCTAACTCAGACAAATCAAAGCCACTTTCCTCTGAAACCAGATCAAAACGATGACCTAGATTTCTTCCTCTCCTTGGATTAAAATGTCAAGTGTGACTTTTACCATATTTCCAGAAGTAGAGGAGTAACAGCCTGATTTAAAGCCCATTGAAGTAAATGGGAACCTTTCCACTGATCACAGTGGAGGTTAGATTGGGACCATGGCTGACGGCTTGAATTTGGATTGCTCCCTGTCTGCCTATTCAACCTTACATCAAACCATGAATCACCACTTCAGAACCTCCATGTGCTGTAATCAAAATAATTTTCCATTGGAAAAATACTACAGCAGGAGAGGATCCTTTCACCTATATGCCCCAAATAACTTCCGTGATTTTATTCCACATATTACTTGATTCTAATTGAAATTAAAGAAGAGATTTTGCTCATCAACTCCCCATTGTGAGAATACAAAAAAATAAAATCTTATTAAACTATTAAGCAGAAAAAGATCCTTTCAAAATCCCTGTTTAGTACGCTCAGTATGATGCACAAGCCTTATTTCTTTTTAATTGGCTTATCTAAAAAAATGATAATTTTCAAATGGTCGGCAGTAAAATCCCTCAGGACTTCAGGAAGCATAATTCCCTTTTTTAAATTCTCTACATTTATTAATGAACTTGAAAAATAACACTTAAAATTGCTCACTAGGTTTTCCCTCCTGTGTGTTTTATTCTCAACAGTCTTCCCCAGGAACTTCAGGCAATTCTTCCTAATTTTTACCTTCAGGCTAAGTTTCCAAAATGTTAACTGGCTAATCACTGGTAAATCCTGCCTATTATAAAACAGCTGTGAGAGGACGGTGGCTTGCAGATCACATGTGTTTTGTCAAGAAAAAAAGGCATCAGAGCAGAGATGAGCTGAGGGAAATGACGTAATCCCATTGCCTTTCATTGCCACATTTTTTTAATCCTGGGCCTTGCTGTTATTTTCATACACATAAAGCAACTGTATTATTTTCAGTCCAAGTTACTTATTTTACTTTAAGGAAAACAATAGGGAACAAAAGTAAAGTATTTGTAAATTCTTTAACGCAGGGACCATTTTTTGGTTCTGTGTTTACAGAGCACCTAGGACAGTGGAATCTTGTTTCGTTGTTAGGACTCCTAAGTGCTAGTGCAAGACAAATATTAACAACAACAGAATGAAAGAGGGCCGAGTACATATATATGTCCACTATACATACTGTAATGGTTTAGAGAACAAAATGTCTGCTGCCTCTCCACACAGGCAGAGCCCTCAGAAATGTAATGGAGGAATACACAGAAATGAAAAAGCATCTCATTTTCTTCTACCACAGATTTAATTTAAAATCAAGAGGCCTGAAGTTACACTGGCCCCCAACAGAAACACTACAGTCAGAAGTAGGTCACTTCCGTAACAAAAATATTGAATATCGGGCTTATAAAACTGACAGACTGATGACATTGTAAACCAAATTATTCCATCCACACAACAGTACCGGCTTTCCCTACTATATCCTGTCTCTCTCTCTCTCAACCTTGACCCACAGAGAATACTATCCTAGTGATGAGAGGGTCGTTTGGTCTCTGCTGTCTGCCAGCTCGGTCCTAGGCTTCTAATCCAAGGGCTTGTCTATACTTACAGAGCTGCACCGAAGCAGCTGTGCCTCTGCAGCGCTTAGTGAAGACGCTACCTACACTGACAGGAGGGCTTCTCCCATCAGTGTAAGCATTCCATCTCCCCAAGCGATGGTAGCTATATCAATACGAGAAGCCCTCCCATTGACATAGTGCTTTCCACACCAGAAGTTAGGTCAATATAACTTTATCGCTCTGGGATGTGGATTTTACACACCACAGCGTGATGCAGTTATATAGACATAAAGGCCAAGACTACCTAACAAGGGTGTCAGTGATTTATGTGGACACTTGCCCATTAGGAAATGAATACTCAGGTTAGTTACATAGGCCACGAAGCAGCAGTAGATGATACCAATCTTTGATGATACCAGCTAGATTATATTGGAGTTGGTGACCTAGAGGTAATTTACCATATGCCATTACTTACCAGTTCCCTTCACTGTCAAGTACATAGACAGTACATTTCTTTTGAAGCCTTTATGTACTTGTCAGCAAAGGATCCAACTCTTTTACTATAAACTTCAATAGTATAAAAGTCTTTATCCTGGGAAGGGTGGATTTGCAGCTGTAAGATATGAGAGCAGTAGTCCTGACAGGGTTTCACCACTGGCAGGGGGAAATTATGGGCTTGTCACTTTACTAGAGTGGCTCTGGAAGGGTTGGATGTTGGAGGAGAATGTAGTAGGCTGGAGTGAGAGGGAAATCTGGGATATTTAGTAGCTGGGAAAAGATGTGGTTTGGGCTTATTATCAAAGTAGAAGGATCACAGGGAATTTTAAAGTTGGGTTGTGGTCTCTTGGGAGTGGTGGTGTTGGAGTGGTGCATTAAATGGATTTGATTATACTAGTTCAAAGGGCATTTCAAAGCATTCAACATCTGAAAAAATTATTGTATGGCAGAGCTAAAGGGAACAGCAAAAATGTTATCAGACCTGCAAGGCCTCTATTATTATTGTTATATTGGTATTCCATTAGCACCTGAAGGCTTCAGTCAGGATCAGAGCCCCATTGTACCAAGTACTGCACAAACACAGAACAAAAGGTAGTCCCTATCTCAAAAAGATGATAATCTAAATAGATAAGATAGAGGAAAAGGGCGAATAGTATGCAATGTTCAAGCACAGTGAACAGACAGATGTGTGACATATGTTCAGTTAGTTCCATAATTTATTTTTTTATATCTATGTCTTATGGATTTTCTTTAGATACTTCTTTAGATAGTCTCGCTATACAATATGCTGAATTTCAATTTCAAATTATGCATCTTATTGTAACAGCCAAGCCCAGCTATATCATCTTCAGAAGGAGAGGTTGCGACGTAAGTGCAGATAGCCTTAACTGGCATGGCTCTCCCAAAGAGAAAAAGTGTCTGATTCTGATCTAACTTCTACCAGTGTAAATCAAGAGCAACTTCTCTGAAGTGAGTGGAGTTACATTGATGGATGCAACCAGGATAAGTGAATGGACACTTAGTTCCAAGTTATATTAACTATATTACGTGTTTCTTATGTGGACTTCATAGAAAGAATGCAAATTTGTGATTTTACTGCCTCTTCTTATATGGATTAAAGAGCAGAAAGAGATGTCTAACTGTAGGAGGATATAAAACTGAATGGGACTATTTTTGTCCTGCATAGTTAATTAAAATGCAAAACGAATTGTATACCTTTTGGTTTATCACATGCTTTCTCATTCTTTTAAGTAATATGCTTTTGCAAAGCAAGATTATACTTCTACATTATCATTGCTTTGTCTTGAGCTCATGACCTCTAGGTGCATTACAAAAGGGTGGCAGTGGGAGACATGGCCAAACTGTGGAAGGTGAAGGGTGTGGCGGGAGAATCTGGAAATGAATACAAGCTGCTCGCTTTCAGCACATACAGGCTGATAGACTTAGTATAGCTCTGTTCATCAGCAGATTTCCAAGTTCTTTAGCACAACCCCTAAGTGTCAGTTTGCTCATTTTATAAATAGGAGAACTGAGGCACCCAGATGGCTAGGGACTTGCTTACAGTTCCCACCCAAGACAGTGTGCTTTATCTATTGGACAAATCTATTATGTGTTTCTGTGTTGCAGCTTGATGAATATTTTTGATTGGCCAGATAAGTCCCCAGAAGACTATAGTATTATTTCCATTCCCTGGTTGGACGAACATGTAAGCAGTTCAAGTATGAATACCAGATTTCATTTTCCTCAGATATTTGTACCGGTAGACTTGTTCATTCCAATGTTTGTGAAAAGTGAACACAGAAGAAGAGGCAAACAGCGCTGAAGTGGATTCATTTAAAAATGGGTACAAATATTTGCAGATAAAAGGTTTGCATTATTTTCCCTGCTCTCCTCAGCATTCTCAATAGCCTCAATACGATTTTGAGGCACAGAGTACTTTCCATAAGAGGCTCAGCAATTTGTAAGACCAGCTCCAAAACTAATCTCTATTCAGTTCAACAGCAACAAAATATATTTCTGGTTTCTACTGACACTGGCAAAGATGAATCCATGAACAACTATGAATTTGATAAACTAACGAGGGGCACTTGAATGCTGCTCCATGCAGGTGGATAGATTCGTCTTTATGGTCTGAATGTCCATGATGAGTGAGGCTCTAGAAGAGCTTATAGACTTTTCCTCAGCGTGCATTCTGAATCAGGGTCTTCTCGTTGAAAAAGGACAGCTTGAAGTCCCCTCAAGCTAATGTTTTCTTCCCTCCTGAAAACAAGGACAACCACCATCCTGAAAATATTCTTTTTATGAAAGAAAATAGCAATGTATATCATTTACTGCAAATATTCAACAAAGTGCAAAATGCACACATGAAGCTATTACTAGTAACACAATGGTAGTTTGTGGATTTTTTTCCAATATATAGTAGAATTATTATTTTGTTTTCTTAGCAAAAATTATTTTAAAAATTAAGATGGCATTTTTATTTTGATAACTGTTGATAGTAACAAAATTGTGAGGGTAAGTGATTTCATTGTGATAGTTTCATTGTAACAATAACAAATACATATTTAACATTTCTCATGGAAATTCTGCAATGAATACAATTGATGTTGCAAATTATAGAATTGTTGATGTACTTTAATTACTCTGATGGACTGAAGATGAGACCCTAAATATGATATTTTCTGAACATGATTCCATTGTAAGCCTTAACCTATAAATCATAACCAATCTTTTATATTTTATTTTAGAAATCTTACACAAACAAGATTTACAATGAAATAGTGGTGTGTTGTAATTTCTAATAGTTACAATGGCTACAAAAAGATTATGGGATATAACAAAGGACTATATGGTAGGTCAAACATAGAAAATGCTGCTAGTTATACTGGAACGTATAGAGAAAGGTTGAGAAGACCTGCTTCAGATGAATGATAAGGGTAAAATTATTAGAAAATATTCAGTTGTTTAACACAGTTATTAGAAAATCTGTGGTCTCAGTTTCTGTTTCAGTTTACTTTTTCAATCTGCAAATTTGTTTTGAAGCAAAACTCAGTCACAACTTTAGAATTTTGCATGATTTTCTTAGAAAATCATAAATCTCTCGTTGGCACAAAAACTCTGACAAACTTTACTCTAAACTTGGCCTGGTTCCTGATCCTAGGCAAACTAGGGGAAGAAACCTGAAGCAAAGTGAATTTCATTGTGAACACAGCTGAGCAAATGCTTTGCAGCAAATAATTTACTCGACAAATGTAGTTCTGGGTTTGCAATGTCCTTGGTTTTTGTTATCGGAATTTACCTGACACGATTTCCAGGGGCAGAGGGGTTATTTCTCAAGTTTGTGGCACATATTCAGTCCTCAGTTTTCAAAATTCAAACTGCATAGGGTTAGTTGTGGTTGATCACAGAAGTCAATTGATATTATTTTAATTCCTTGACCGGATGAATGGGACAATGAATGCAGCCTCAGTTTACTTCAGTACATAATAAATAAATAATAATAATAATAAATTGTGCTACCGTGCAAATGAGATTCAGAGTGTTATTGGACAGATCCTCATGGTTAGTGTAAATTGTCCTAGCTCCATTGACTTCATTACGCTAGATGACCCTGTGTATTCAGTCCTGCAAGAGCTCCATTCACAGCTGGAGTAGGCACAGAGGTCTCCGGATGATGTGCTCATTGGTATCAGTTCTCAAGCCCAGAGCAGTGCTTGAAATTTTACTATTTTAATTCACAACCCCTGATTTTTTGTACAGATCTCTACAGCCTCCTTTCCTGAGTCAACCCATTAACTGAGGTGCCAGTTTTGACCTACACAATAATTAAACTAGCTATTAAAATTGCTAAAATGTTTGGTTGTGTAATAAAACATTCTCAAGGTTAATAACCCTCAAATTTGACCTACTCTGTTTGACTGTTTTCAGAGTTCAATTTTCCCCCCATCAGTATTTGTGAGATTTCGTTTTTCAAATAAACAAACTCCTTTAAAACATGCATCTTGTATCTATTTAACAATCTTTTTTCTTTATACTATTACCAACATGAACTTTGCTTTAGGTAGAAACAGCAGATTTTCTGAACAAGTGGCTGCGTTAGGGAGATGGAAAAAGCATGGCCTGAAATGCCCTGTCATTTGTAGTGTCCCACTACCTCAACACCAGCAATGCAGGAGCCCTTTGGAAGGGACAAAGAGCTTGGTGTCGCAATATGTAGCAGGAGATATGTATCAGGGAACTCATCACTGAAGCACCTCCTCATGCCAGTATGTGATGTTGCTGGCATTCTTCTACTTTAGCATCCCCTGTTGTTTGCTGTTCTGATTTTGCAGCACTTTGCAGCTTCTGGCCCAGCCCTCCAGCCAAGGTAATATTTCAAGTTTCGGCAACTTCCAGGGTATGCACATTCATAGAATCATAGAATCACAGAGTTGGAAGGGACCTCAGGAGGTCATCTAGTCCAACCCCCCGCTCAAAGCAGGATTAACCTCAGCTAAATAATCCCAGCGAGGGTTTTGTCAAGCCACAGTTTAAAAACCTCTAAAGATGGAGATTCCACCACCTCTCTAGGTAACCCATTCCAGTGCTTCACCACCGTCCTAGTGAAAACCTTTTTCCTAATGTCCAACCTAGATCTCCCCCCTGCAATTTGAGACCGTTGCTCCTTGTTCTGTCATCTGCCACCACTGAGAACAGCCTAGCTCCATCCTCCCTGGAACCCCCTTTCAGGTAGTCAGAGGCTGCTATCAAATCTCCTCTCATTCTTCTCTTCTGCAGACTAAACAAGCCTAGTTCCCTCAGCCTCTCCTCATAAGTTTTGTGCTCCAGCCCCCTAATAATTTTTGTTGCCTTCTGCTGGACTCTCTCCAACTTGTCCACATCCTTTTTGTAGTGGGGGGTCCAAAACTGGACACAGTACTCCAAATGCGTCCTCACCAATGCCAAATAGAGGGGAATAATCACTTCCCTCGATCTGCTGGCAGTGCTCCTACTAATGCAGTCCAATATGCTATTAGCCTTCTTGGCAACCAGGGCACACTGCTGACTCATATCCAGCTTCTTATCCACTGTAATCCCCAGGTCCTTTTCTGCAGAACTGCTGCCTAGCTCATTGGTCCCCAGTCTGTAGCGGTGTATGGGATTTTTCCATCCAAAGTGCAGGACTCTGCACTTGTCCTTGTTGAACCTCATCAGATTTCTTTTGGCCCAAGTCTCCAGTTTGTTTAGGTCCTTCTGTATCCTATCCCTACCTTCCAGGGTATCTCCACTCCCCCTAGCTTAATGTCATCTGCAAACTTGTTGAGGGTGCAATCTACCCCATCCTCCAGATCATTAATAAAGATGTTGAACAAAACCGGCCCCAGGACTGACCCCTGGGGCACTCCGCTTGTGACCGGTTGCCAGCTAGACATGGAGCCATTGATCACTACTCGTTGAGCCCTATGCTCTAGCCAGTTCTCTATCCATTTTATAGTCCATTCATCCAACCCATACTTCTTTAACTTGCTGATAAGAATACTGTGAGAGACCATATCAACAGCTTTGCTAAAGTCAAGGTATATCACATCCACCGCTTTCCCCACATCTGACCAAGCTTCCACTTCTTGTAATCTTCGTTTTTGTGTTTAAGTTCACCAAAGACTTCTTTGTTAAGCCAAGCTGGATGCCTACCATATTTGCTATTCTTTCTGCACATCGGGATGGTTTGTTCCTGTGCCATAAATGAGGTTTCTTTAAAATACAGCCAGCTCTCTTGGATTCCTTTCCCCCTCATATTAGCCTCCCAGGGGATCCTGCCCATCAGCTCCCCGAGGGAGTCAAAGTCTGCATTTCTGAAGTCCATGGTCCATATCCTGCTGTTCTCCTTTCTTCCTTTTGTCAGGATCCTGAACTCAACCATCTCATGGTCACTGCTGCCTAGGTTGCCACCCACTTCTACTTCCCCTACCTAATCTTCCCTGTTTGTGAGCAGCAGGTCAAGAGAAGCACGGCCCCTAGTTGGTTGCTCCAGCACCTGCACCAAGAAGTTGTCTGCAACACTATCCAAAAACTTCCTGGATTATTTGTGTTCTGTTGTATTGCTCTTCCATCAGATGTCAAGATGATTGAAATCCCCCATGAGAATCAGGTCTTGTGAACTGGAAACTTTCCCTAGTTGACTGAAGAAAGCCTCATCTACCTCATCCTCCTGGTCTGGTGGTCTGTAACAGACACCCACCACGATATCACCCTTATTGTTCTTGCTTCTAAGCTTAACCCAGAGATTCTCAACTGGCTTATCTCCAGTTTCATACTGGAGCTCAGAGCAATCATAGTGCTCTCTTACATACAGTGCAACTCCTCCACCCTTTCGCCCCTGCCTGTCCTTCCTGAACAGTTTATACCCATCCATGACAGTGCTCCAGTTGTGTGAGTTACTCCACCAAGTCTCAGTTATTCCAATCATGTCGTAGTTTCTTGACTGTGCCAGGACTTCCAATTCCTCCTGCTTGTTTCCCAGGCTTCTTGCATTTGTGTATAGGCACTTGAGATAGCTAGCCGATTGCCCGACTTTCTCAGTATGAATCAGGAGGCTTCCGCTGCTGCATCCTCCTCCTCCTGCTTCCTTGTGGTGTCCCACTTCCCCACTTACCTTCGGGCTTAGGTCTCCGTCCCCCATCAAACCTAGTTTAAAGCTCTCCTCACTAGGTTAGCCAGCCTGTCCGCAAAGTTACTCTTCCCTTTCTTCATTAGGTGAATCCCATCCCTTCCTAGTAATCCTTCTTTCTGGAACAACATCCCATGATCGAAGAATCCAAAGCTCTCTCTCCGACACCACCTGTGTAACCACGCATTTACTTCCATTGTAACTGATCAGGTCTTAAACTGGTTTTCCCCAGTTGGCCTCTTCAAAGTCCCCTCACCCAGCAACAAAATCTTTCCAAATCAAACAGAACACAGCAGAATCACACCCTTCTTTTCACTCAGGCATCTTCCTGAGGCCCTTCAGAGGAACAGAAAACTACAAACCAAACCAAACACTATTGACACATCTTTTGTTCCTCTCTGGGCTAAAGTCTGTTATCTTTCTTAGGCTCCTCTAAAATACCACATCCAGGAACACCAGCCCCCCCAGGATTACCTGCTGGAGTCTCCCCATCCACAATTCAGCTCAACTGCTCTCTTCCTCAGGAATCCCCCAAATGCTGGGCATTCCTCCTTTTAAATCCAACACCCAGTCCAGAGTTAATTCAACAAAGGGTTGGCTGGCCCATCATCACTTGGTTCTTAAAGGGGCAGGCTGTCCTATTACAGAGTGACACAGGTTTTTGGGGGATGAAAAAAACATGTGGACAGGGCTTTGATTCTTTTCTCAGTTACACTGGTAACTCCACTGACTTCAATGGGATTACTCCTGATTTACATCTGTGTAAGTGGGAGAGGAATCCATGGCCTTGGAGTGAGAGACTAAACTCTGGTATGTCAAGGTTAAACACTATGGGCAAAAATCTGGCCCCACTGACTTTTATATTTGACTTCAGTGGAGTCCGGATTTCATGTACAGTTTTAGAACTAAGACCAACAGGCACCTTCATCACAGTCTTGCACAGTCTTTATTTAGATGAGAACGAATAATATTCGAGCTTTCTCCACTTTGACTCTCTTCCCTTTTTTTTTAAACAAACACCCAGGTTCTTCACACTTATCCGACCACCTTTTGGATTTGAATGTTGATATTGGAGTACACGTGCTGTCTCTCCATCACTGGGAGATGACAGGAAGAGAAAATGTGTGAGTGTCACTGATCCCAACAGACCTGCGCTGAGAAAGAGAGGAACAAGCAAGATGATGGTCTTGACCCAATGGGGTGCCATGAACCATCAACAGGAGTCAGATGAGTGTAAAATGAGGGCCAGAGTCTTCCATTTTGTGTGGTCATTTACACCAGTGGAAGTGCTGCTAAATCAGAAAATTAGCATTTTACACCCACTTGGCACAAGTTTAAATGGCTAAACAAAGTTCAGGTCAATGGTGAACTGAGTCCTAAGGGTATTGGGGCAGAGTGGCCTGCTGTTATATTATTCATCCTGTATCGCACAAACATATATATTTGTTGTTGTAGAATTGCCTGAAAATACTATATACATATGCACATACAGTGGACATCCTTACAAACTTTCCAATTCCCTAGATAACAAAATAACTTTGTTAGTATATGTAGCATTGTGAGTACACCCTTGGAGAAAGCATTGAGAAGATTTACTAACACAGGTACAATTTTAAGGATAAGTGCTTTTGTGTCTACGTGAGTGTGTGAATGCATTTTATATAGAGATATAAATATACAGTGCCCAATTCACCATAGTATTGCACTTTGCATAGTCTTTTACACCAGTGCAAAGTGGGTGAAAAATGGTACCAGATCAGAATAGTAGCAGTTTACAAACAATTTGCACTGATAAAAGTGACTAAACAAGAGGTGAATCAAATCCATTAAATGCATGTCAGTGGCCAAGATCTCATAAAACCACCCTAGAGAATGACAAAGTATTCTGATTATGCGTGATAAAGGAGACAACAAATACAGCAAGGGAACAGATTCTTATTTCAAACTGCCACAGCATTATTACAAAAAAAGTATGTGTGTGGGAAATTCTGTTAAAAGTGCAAAAATATACATTGGAAGCATTCTGCATAGTAAAAACAAAACAAAAAAAACAACAGCAAAGGCTTAAGACTTCTCTCCTCAGTGCCAAAGGAATTGAAATGCATAACACCCGGTAATGCTCCTGGAAATACCTGCTGAAATCCCCATGCAGGAACAAGAAAGGAAACCCTGCAGTGTCTCTGGCTGAGCCTCTTAATTAGTACTTGTAGCCTTGTCAGTTTCAGATGTATTGGTGTCCAGCAGTTACACAAAAATTAGTAGTTAATTTATAATGTAAACATTTTAAATTTCCGTCCTTTGTAAGTTACAGGGCAAATGTGCAAGTAAGAACACAGCTGTGGGTTTGTGTGTGTGTATCAGCATGTACAGTATATTACAGTGTAATGCCAAACGCACGTAGGCAGGAATTCCAAAATAAAAATTGACAGTATGTCACATGACCATTAATAGTTGGACAACAGAAAGTAATCTAATATGGGCAAATCTTCATGATGTGGCTAAATACAGTTGCAAAACCTCTGGCATTTCAGTCACCAGAGGGATGTAAAAAATCTCCAATTTCCTTTTAAGGATGACTGTATTGGTCCTGGAAGATCAATTTTACAGCTCTTGTTCACTTTGATAAAAAGAGGATTGTTCCTACAAAAGGACATTTGGATTTTATTTAATGTGTTTACCTCCACTGCTTTTAATTACAGCGTATAACTGTATGCAATTAGAGCACTCTGAAAAATAAAGTACAGACGTGCTGTGCAGCTACAAAAGCTATTTTTTCATTGCACTGTGAATGTACACTGTACAATGACTTAAAAAAATGGTAAGCACAAGTTTGTTTAATGTCCACATACGCAATGACTTCTTCTAATATCAGAGACTTTATATTCCACCTGTGAAGGACACCATTATCTATTTAAGTAATGTTCTATGGTTGTATATAAAATCAGAGATTAAAAAATGTGTCAGAGTCAAAAGGCAGAAGGCATACACATGGAACTGGGAAGGAAGAAAGAAAGAATGCAAGCAAGTAGTTGTAGATAAATAGAGAACAGAGAAAAATGGGATGAAAGATAAAGAAGGGCTAAGAAGGGGAAAGAGAATACATGAGCAAAAGATAAGTTTGGAGAGGAAAAATAATACAGTATTTGAGCTCAGTAATCTCTAAAATCAATGGGAAGAGGCAAATCTCTGGCTCCAACTGCAGAAAATCATAGGTATTAACACATGAAGGAGTCAGGGTGCAAGCATGTGACCTTCACCCACAAAGTAAACTCAAAGTTGCCTGACTTTACATTTTTCTTTTGTTTATACAATGGAGAAGGGGAGTGGGTGTCTCTGGTACTTCCATAACTTCACCACCCCACCCCCCTTAGATTCCTACTGATCTCTGGATCTGAAATGGAGATAGCTCCAGCTGTTGAAGTCTGAGCCAGATTTCAAACCTCTTTAAGCTTGCAGGGGTGTGAGGAAGGCAGGGAAGGTAGTGCAGCAAAAGTTTTGGTTTGACACAGTATAAAAATAACAGATTCCAAGTTTGAATTCTAAAGCAAATGTCCCCACATTACAGCTTGGGGTGTTGTCTGGACCTCCTTCTAATTAAGTTGCATACAGCCACAACATGTACAGAGCATGTCTCAGTCCAAGCTGATACAGGAAGCAAGACAAAGGTTACACTTAATACGTTACAGGTTTAACCTAAATTCATGATAGCAAAAAGGTAAGGCTTTTGTGAGAACTGCATGGTCCAAAGTAATGCATATGACAAAGGAGGCAGTGTTGTCTACAGGTTAGATCAGTTGATTAGGATTCAGGAGTCCTGGATTTTATTCCTCACTGTGCCACAGATTCGCTATGGGATCCATTCTGAACGGAGCAGAACACTCCTGTGAGAAGCTGCGCAATGCGATCCGTGGGAGATGAAGGTGGTTAGCATCCTGAAGCACTATGTTTACTGAGGCAAGTGGCTTAGGTTCACTTTCTTCTATGGTGAATGATACCTCACTCAGTAAATGATGCCAATCTCACAGTAGCATGAGTTGAATCATTTTGAGAACTTTGAAAGAAGGGTGTTTTATACGTGCAAATTATTCAAAATTATTATGATCTTTATCATCAGCACCAATGTGGCATACTGGAGGAGTTCTAGTTTTAGGTATGAAATCTTTAACTTTTTCTGGTTTATGTTAGAATGTTGCCCTCATCTTAACATACTTGATCTTATAGGTCTTGATCTTTCACCACTGAAAGAAGCTTTGTAGTTGACTTCAATGTGTGCAGCATCAAGTCAAGTATTTGTCACTGAGACCCAACACATATACAAAGTTAAGTTAACACGTAACAAAAGATTTTCTGAGGGGCTTACGGGAGTTAGGTACCCAACTCCTTAGGCTCCTTTGAAAACCCAAGTCCGTTTTTAAAAATAATTGAGAGGTGTCAGAGAAAATACTCACCACTTTCTCTGCCACAGATGAGATAGGACTTCAATCTACAACAACTCATATTCAAAGCTTGCCTCTGCACCAATATGCCAACACACACAAGCAGCACTAGGTTGCCAATCACAAAGATTATCAGGGCCCTGACTTTGTAAGGCATGGCACCCTACAGCAGAGAGAATCTTATGGAACCAGAGCCTATATTTCCATCAGATAGGTACAGCAATAGGGGCAGGGTATCACTGTTTCAAAAAGAAAAGGTTATAAAGTGTTTCACAAAGTGCTTTGAAATACTTGCTGAGCTTTGACAGTTATTAGGGGTGTATATAATCTTTTAAATTTTTTTTTCAGCCTCTCTTCTCTCCTGAGTGCTATTTGTTGTCCTTCCGACCTGCCACAGTACTCCACTATCCTCCTCACTTTTTTTTAAGCTTCCCAATGATGCACTGCTAAAAATGTAACAAGAGGTTCCCTCAAGAGTGCTTGCAGCATAACTTCGTAAAATATCCCTCTCCCTTTAAAAGAAAACCCCATCCCTTCCCATTCTTACTTTTCAACTGAATAAATTGCATAATTTCCTCCCCAAAATAAAATCTTCCTCTCCAAAAAAATAAAATAAAATAAAAAATGCATTCATTTCAGAGTCTTCCCCCTCCTCCCAAAAAATCCATCAATTCCATTCTCTTTCCTTTACAAAAATCTACCCCTTCCATACCGTACTCCCTCACAAATCCGTCAATTCTTCCACCCCGTAAATTTGACTCACCTCTTGAAATCCACATTCCTCCTGCTTCACAGCACCTCATGGAGATTCCTCTGTATGGCACCGCTACGTTGCAGCTTTTAGTATTTTCACCAATATTCACTGGTCTGGACAGAGTCAGTGAGATGATTAATTGGAAAGCAATGTACATTGACTGAGTAATTTTACAAAAAAGAATGTAAGGGGGAAGGAATTTTTAGGTTCTTGTAGTTCATGCTGTAGACATGGTATCCATCTGTTTATCCCCTTCAGTTTTACCACAAGGCTTGCACCTTTTCACACAGTCTTACATTTTCCATAAGGAAAAGAGCTAGAGGTTTTAGGGCCTGAAGCAAAACCCACTGAAATCTATGGGAGTTTTTCCATTAACTTCAGTGGACTTTGGTACAAGCCATTACTTTGAATAAAAATGAAAGTTGAGGTTCTCTTTTATAAGCCCCAAAGGTCAGCTCTGTTACTAAGGGGTTCAAGCACCATCCCTCCAGCTCATCAGTGTATTTTCCACACCTCCTACACATCAAGGTTGCATTGAGACTTGTTAAACAATCCAAGGATACAGGACATCTATTGCCTGGCCTGTGACAAACAGTGTAGTTCATGAATACTTAGCATTTATGTAGTGTTTTCTGGAGTTAGGTGAAAATTGGCGGAGGGGAGAGGGGGGAGGAGGAGGGAATTTCCACAGATATTCTAGCAAATGAATTTTTAGGCAGGAATGGTAGCTGAAATAGCCAATTTTAAGTGAATAGCACAGAATACCTGCAGAAAGCTAATTCCAAATTAATAATTGTAAGCATATTCACACCATAAACCTGAATTTAAGAGTTATACTCAACCAGTCAGAGAAATTAAATATACCATATGGCCTATGCTCCAGACACTCAGCTGGTATAAATCATTGAAACTCCATTGACTGCAGTGGAGCTATGCCAATTTACACCAGCTGAATATCTGCTCCATGACTGTATCCAATAATTACAGCTCAGATTTCAAATATTGAATACTCGCAACTGACTGCTCACAGACAAGCTGCTGTAACCAAGAATTACTCCCAGAAATTAATCAGCGAATAATTTTGAATAATGAATAAAGGCAAGAAAAGCACGATCTTTTCCCTAACTATTCATTAACATAAAAAGGGAACAATCAGTTGAATAAATTATGCACCTAGCTCTAGTGCTTTCCAACTTCAAAACATCTTACAAACATTAATTAATCCTCACAACACTACAAAAGGTAAGTTCATCTGATTATCTCCATTTTACCAAAAAGGAAATTGAGACGGAAGGTTTAGGTAATTTGCCCATGGCCACAAAAGAATTAGAACTCATAAATTCCTATATTCAGGCCATTAAACCAACATCTCACATTTAGAGGTGACATAGAGTGCACAGTAGTACTTGCCATTTTCTGTATTATTTAGTGAATAAAGACCCTATCCTGCCAGAATGGAGCTCATTGAAATATTATGGCATAAGCTAGGATGAAGTCCCATGAAATACTGTAGTTAGTAATGAGTACATGAACTACTGTAGCTGGGTGAAATTCTATGGCTTGTGTTATGTAGGTCAGACTAGGTTATTATAATGGTCCCTTTGGGACTTAAAAATGTATGATTCTAGGTAAGACTGATCCTCCAGAGATCAAACTTACCTGCTGTAAATGGGCTACACTTATGGGGGCAGAAATGAGACTTGTTCGCTTTATACATATAACATGGGGTAGGAACAGTCTTTAAATGTGTATTTCTACAGTGCTTTGTACAATGGGGCCCCAATCTGGACTTGGGCCTTTAGGCACCATATAAGGCAAATAAATAAAACAGTAAGAAGGACAGCATGACCTTTTTCACAATAGTCAATATAGGATGCTTTTGTGACCAAGAAATCAGACGTGTTTTCTGATTTTTTCCCATGGAGTTTCCCCCCCAAAATATGATGCACTTTAAGCAGTGTATAATGCATTATTGAATTAGTCCTTACTTTCTTGTTCAAGGGAAGTGTTAGCTTTCTTTCCAGACAGATTCCCCTGTGTGACTGTACTACAATCCATGGTGGTATGGATGGAACCCTGATCAGCAAAAAATATAGCACAATAAATGAAGACAATGTAACTCCTGAGGGACTTGCCCGACATCACAAGTCATGAAAGCTCAGTGTATACACTTTATGTACTGCAGCTTTGCCGTAAGAGTAAATTCAGCCATGAATTTATAGTGTCAGGTGTATGGGGTGAGCTATTGTTACTTATGTACTTTAAGATGTTAGTTAGTTTAAAGCATTTTATCCCTTTCAAGTTAAAATGTCAGCTTTTTTAAGGGACAATATTAAGGAATATTAAAATTCCTATGTTTGAAAAAAATAATGATTACTCGTTAATAGAAAATCCAATTTATTTTCACAAGTTACAGTGTTTGTTTACTCATTTGTGCATAGAAAACCAAGAGGGGGTCACATAGTTTAGAGTAATTTTTTCGTTTGGTGGTTCACATGAATTAGAGCAAGGCTGCAGTTCTTGGATGTACAACGCAAAAGGGGAAAGTTTACATTAAACATCATGTTGTACACCCAAGCACAGCAGTATTTTCAGGTGATCAAACACTGTAACTGGTGGAAATAAATTGGATTGTCTATCCACTAGTAAAAATTATCTTATAATATTTAATAATTATTAATAATAATATTCCTATTATTCCTAGGAATATTTTTTTTTCAAACATATGGCAGATTTTTAAGGGATAATAAAATTTATGCACTTAAATTCACATTTTAATTTCATGGAAAAAAATTCTCTTTGCAGCAAAACAAATTTATCTGTACTATAACTCCTGTGACATCAGTGGAACTGCCTCTTGTCTGAATATGGCCCCATGAAGTTTTACAAATAGCCATTTTGGTTCCTCAAATCCTACCTTTTGGGCCAAAATTACTTGATAACATACATTTAACTGCTTACCTTTTTTCTTTAAGTGACATCAGTAAAATACATAATTGCTTTAATGTATTCTTTGATTCCCAGGGGGGATAAATAAGTATGGATATAATTATTGTACAGCTGATGTTAAATAATGGCAGGTATTTGCATATGAACCCTTTTTGGATGGCTTTGCAGATATCGATGTATCACCATGTGAGTTATCTGGCTCCAGAGTGCTGGAAGCTTTCCTACTGACTTCACTGAGAACAGGATTGGA
Organism: Emydura macquarii macquarii; assembly: GCF_026122565.2. Taxonomy (NCBI): domain Eukaryota; kingdom Metazoa; phylum Chordata; order Testudines; family Chelidae; genus Emydura; species Emydura macquarii. Next base: position 2,623,185 of record NW_027132962.1, read on the forward strand.
ATCGTTATGTACTTTATTGACTTGATCAGGCTCTACATTAGGCCCCATGGGCTCCAGCTGTGCTCAGATCACAACCTTAATTCTAATAGAATAGCGTGACCACAGTTTCAGATGACCAAAAGACCAGATTCATCTTACCTAACAATCTCATTGACAATATTTGTTGTCAATTAACAATTAGGCACAACCCCAGTGATGTCTATCAATTTTTGCCATACACATACACATAACACAGTGTAAACACAGTAAATGCCTATGAAATCTAACAAAATTACTATTAAAAATCAACCCATCCATTTGAAAATATTATCATGGTAAAGAGTTGTGTCTCTTCAAGAGCAGATCTAACATAACTTGCACTATTCAATTAGTAGATACCTCTTCCCTCCATTTGTGAAGAAGGGTAGATGGGAAGAGGTGAAGTTAAATGGTTTAATTTGTCATGATTAGAGCTGGTCGGAAAATGGAAGATATTCCCTCTCAGAAAATGAGTTTATTGGAAACAAACAAACAACAACAAAACAACGTATCTTAAAAAGACAGAAATATTTCAAGTCTGAAATGCTATCACAGTGCCTCATGGGAGTTGTAGTTCAGGTGCCTTATCCTCCTGTTCCTCTCTGTAGGTGAGGCTCCTTGACTGAACTATGTCTCCTGCAATGCACCACAGTTTCCCCTTGTGGTGAGAGAATGTAATGCAGCATGGCTTTTACACAGGTGTGGCGTATCATGGGAAATGTAATCCAGTTGGACCCATTGAGAACAGGAGCAGCAATATTTCAGAATCAATTTTTTCCAGATATTCAGTTTTTCAAAAACTCTGCATACATTTTCCATAGAAAGCTGATACTTTCTGCCAAAAAAAACAAAAAATCAAATCATCAAATTTTTCCATTGTTAACCAGTTTTGACAGAAAATTTTTGATCAGCCTTAGTCATAAAGATTAAACTGCTAAGAGTTCTGAGAACAGTCAGAGAGTGGCAGCTGACATCCCGAGAGTTGGGGTGCCCCAGGCAGGGCCATATTTCTGAGGTATCCCTCATTGTCTTAGCCCAGTTCAGACTGATTCTCTGGGATTAGTGAGCAAGAACAACCCATCTGATTTTAACTGTGTTGGCAGCATATAAAGTGAAAGATAATCCTACATGTGTCTTTCTTCTATAGTATTAGACAATTTACATTACTTTTCACATCGCATCATGAATGGACAATGTATTTACTGGATTTTTTCTTTACATTGCTGTAGAGATGGGTTCTATAACATGGCTATTTCAATGTCTGATTCACCATTTTGGCAGCCAGGCTTCGTCCAAATTCATGTTCTAATACAACATCTCTAGGCATTTCTGGCAAAGTGAGGTTTGATAGAAGAATAAAATTTAAAAACCAAACTGTCACTCAGTATTTGACTGCAGCAATCCAGCTCAACATGCAGCATCTGGCAAGAAAATCAAAATCTTCTTAGGAAGAATTAAGACAGAAATAATAAGAGTAACAATAATGCATAATTCATAATAAGACTTGTTTTGGTCTTGTGTCATTGAACATTATCTTCACTTCATAGATAATGTGTAGGTAACAGTATCCTCTTCCTCTTATCACTAACCTTTAAGCAGTGCATGTGAAACGCTATGTTTTCCCTGACCATCTGGCTACTGAGATCTCTACTAATAGAGACTGTGAAATCTGAGCCATGGCAAGTTTCCATTAAAAATCTGGTGGGACCAAAACTTAAATCTTGCATCATAAATGCTGCTGCTGTCCATATCTGTTACTGTCAGTGACAGCATTGCAATGCTCAGCATTAACCTCTCATTCTCTATCATTAGTGTCCATCAGCCAAAGGATATTCTAACTGGATTGAGACAGGCATTTGAAAATATGACCAACACATATCATAATGGGAGGAAAAACCTGAGTTAAATATTTTAAAAGATGCAGAAACCCCAAAAGTAATTCACTTGTTTAATTTTTGTGATTCTTTTTAGACAGCCAGTACATGTGCAGCATGTTGTATTGTTATGGAGAATTTGAACATCTGCTTCCAATGTCAAAAAGTTTCAAATTCTGCTCTCAATAGAGAGGTAGGGTTGCACAAGTGTAATTGATATCAGGATCTGTTCAAAAGGTGTCACATCCATTTCTCCTATAATTTTTTTCAAATCACTGGAGTTGCACTAGGGATGAATTGGGCCAAAGTGTTTACTCAGGAGAGAAAAAACTATGGGTAAAATCTCAGAGCCGTTGAAGTCAATAGGAGTTTTGCCACTGACGTCAAAGGGGCCTGGATTTCACCCTACATAACCTGAAGTAAGAAAAGAAAAAGACAGAAATAGAAAATAATTAGAATATAAATACTGTTTTTCATCCATAGAACTATGATCATTTATAAAGAAAAGCAAAAATCCTTATCTATATTTTACAGATTGAGAAATGGGAATGTAAAGAGGCAAAATGCTTCACCCAACATCACACAGAAGGTTGTAGGCATAGCTGGGTATAGAACCCAAGTCTAGGCTTGATTCATTTCTTTTGTCAGAACCACAGGATGTCCTCATAAGGGAGAACTAAACAGAAAAAATGATCTTTGCAGATAGTTTGCCAAATGTACCAACATTTACTTCAATTCTATAGATGGAAGAATAATTTCAATATATCTTATTCTACGTGTGGCCATTCATAAAATATTTTGACATTACCATGGTTTCCCCTCATCATAAGTTTTTTGTGCGTTTTGTGATCTACTGCAGCTTTTCAAAATTGCCTCAGTTACAGCCACCACCCAGCACAGACTACTCCACAAAAATACCTAACAAAACCTCCCTCCCCCCCCCCACACACACTGGTTTGCAGTCAGTGCAATCAATCACTGAGCGAATGGACCAGTTAAGTCTGCTGTGAAGCAGCACAAGAGTCTCAGAGCCAGGTACCATGCTAATGAAATAAACAAAGAGAAACACAGGAAACTAAAGTGGGATGAAATTGCTTCCTTCAGCCAATAATCAGACTTGACCAGCAAAAATGAGTTCTGAGTAAAAGAGACAAGTCCATGGCTTAATCCCAGGTGTGTGTTTATTTCAGACTTGATTGAACAATATGTTGTAATATACTACATTACCACAAATGATCAGCGGCATCCTGTTTTGAGTGGTGCTGACAGAACAAAACTGATCATGGCACTGGCAGCTTATAGCCAGACCTAAGAAGACTGTTTAAGAGGTTCGCTCCCTCTTACAGATTCAAAGCTACTGCCTTCCAATCTGTCTCCAATTCACTTCAGGCTTGTTTAAAAGATATTTAAAGATCCCCAGTTAGGAGGAGTGCCGAAGTAATTTTGTTTTCAAACAAGCGACAAGGCAGTTTTTGCCATAGGCCCCAGAACAATTAACAATCATGTGAATGTTAAAAAAAAAAAAAAAGAATTTTGAAAACTAGAACAGTAGGAAGAGATTCTCTATAATGGCAGCATTGAAAAGGTTTTAAGTTTCGGAAGTACCTCTTCTTTCATGCAAATCACACACATTTCTCCAGTGCCCTTTCTGTCATGAAAGAATGTGAAGTGAGTCTCAGCGACTGTAGAACAACAGTTTGATTAATTCTAGTAGTTTTATAATCCAGGAGAGAGAATTGGACAAACTATCAATGAGTGATTAAGATTTAAGTTACATTCACCGTTGTCACTGTAAATAGTTTTGGCGTGATTTCAAGTGTGAATGAATACTTCTGAATGAAAATGACAGTTAATAAGAAAATTAAATAAATAGGTGAAAACAGAATTTTGTGGTAGCTGTAGGTTGGTGTTGTAGTGTGGCCTTCTCCCAACACTCCTGCATGGCCTCCAGGCAGCCCTACAAGGACTCCTTGCCACAGTTTCTTCCTTCAAGGGGCTTTTTCAATAATTCACAAACCCCTTTGCCTATTCATACCCCTTCTCAGATTCTAGTTTATTAGATTAATGTACCTTCAAAATAATGTGCTGAAGTCCCTCCATTTACCTCTTTATCAGGTCATGCACCCCCACCACAGGCCTTTCATGACTATAGTCTAATTTTACAAGTTTCTTGACTGGAGAATCCTCTGAACTCACTCTGCATTACTCTCTATCCCCACCATGGTCTGCCTGGGGAACCTCTCTCTGTAGGTTCCTGCTGCTCCTCCTAGGGGAATCTGCTGATCCCTGCCTCCTTAGTAAGTAGGGGTTTGTCTCCTTACAGCACTGCAGCAGCACTGCTGTAGCGTTTAGTGAAGACACTACCTATGCCGATGGGAGAGCTTCTCTCAGTGGCATGGGTTCAATACCTCCCCATTGTTGGGGAGTAGCTATGTTGACAGGAGAAGCCCTCCCAGCCACATAGCGCTATCTACACCAGGAGTTCAGTTAGCATAACTGAGTCACTCAGGTGTGTGGATTTTGCATACCCCTGAGCGTCACATTTATACCAACATAAGTTTGTAGTGTGGACCAGGGCTAGGACTGACTGACCTCAGGCCTCTAATCCTTAAAGAGGTAACCCACCCTATTGCAGTTGGGTTTCAATTCTTCCATTTTCTGAGTTTGGCAAGATACTATATTTCATCTGCAGGCTCACCTCAACCCCTACCTTCCAGTATGGAGTAGCCGAGCATCGTTGACCATCTGGGGACATTATAAAGTGAATCTATTTTTGGGGGCTGGTGAGTGGGGTTTGATGCCTGTTAGATCTGTATGGGGGAGGTGAATTTAGTAGGGGGTTGAATTGCAGTGTTTGTTAGAGGATAAGTGCTGTTTAATTTTTGTGGGTTTTTGAAAACTTGTATAAGGATCACCTGGAGCTTTCAATTAAATGTCCACAAAAAGTGTTCCCTATTTTTTAGAACTGGTTGAAATTTTTTTAAATTTAATAATATTTTAATTGAAATTGTGAAATTCAACAATAAAGGGGAAAAAACAACAATGTTTTTGTGACTCCGCTCTAAATTTTTGACCTGTTATTATTACAATACCTAGGTAAATAGTGATAAGTAATGAGAAAACTGATTGGCAAACATTTGCAAATATAAAGACCTGTAAACAGAACTTCACCTCTACGGTGTTCTCATCCCTTTTCATTGGCTTTTCACAAACATTCAAGAAATTGAAGTTCTGTGAACATGAATGGTCATAGAAATCAAATTTTGTAACTGCAGACAAGATCCATTTAAATCATGCTTTAGTTCAAACACAAGTTATGGGCTTGATGAAGGAATTACTGGTGAAATTATATGGCTTCTGTTATGCATGAGGTTTCACTAGATTATGATAATGGTCCCAACCTATGAAATTATTTTTTTAAAATGTTTTTGTGACAAAATGGAATTCATCTGGGGGGAAACAGAAGGATTTTTTTTTTAAAGTTACATTATCCAATTGGCACACAGGAACAATACTACTGATTTTAGGCAATTACCCACCTCAAATATTGATTCCTAAAATATTGATTACTCCAAGAAATACTAACTGCAAACAGTTCATGTGCAATCCACAGGCTGAAATTTGTTTGTTGAAAACATTCATCAACAAATTTTGAGGAGCAAACAAATTGGTAACAATCACTGTCTGTTCATGGATTAGTTACATAAGAAGAAAAAGAGCTCAGTTTATTGAATAAAATGTTTGTTGTGGATTGTTTACTGAGCTGTATAAGCAACAAGTAACATTCTCCCATGAAAACTAAATAACCTATAAATAAAAGAGTGGTTAGAGCTTCAAAGAAATATTAAAATTTGTTTCCAAAACTTTATCTTTTAAAAAAAAAACCCAAAAAACCCCTGAATTGGACTGGACCCAATACTTAACCTTTTAAAATTAACTTCTTTTGTGTTCTTTAAAAAAATGAATCTTTATATTCCATGGGCTCCGTCCAACTCCTATCAAAGCCAATGGAAATACCACCAGTGATCTGAATGGGCATTGGATACAATCCAATTCTTGGATTCTGCTCACTCTTAAGTAAATACGATCTTTGCAATTGATTTTAATGGGAGCAGGATCAAGCCCTAAATAGGATTTTTTTTTATTTTGTTTTAGATTTTCTGACTTAATACGTGTGATCCTACATGCTTTTGAATATTCCCTCTTGTGAATTGTATGAATTACAAAGGGAAGCCATGTTCTGTGGTTGCTTAGAAAATGTGTCCAAAGATAGTCCTCTTAATTATATTTTACAATCTAAATCAGAATTCATCTTATTTTCTCCCATGCTCCAGCAATTTACATTTTTTCTCTGCTTATATACTTGTGATTAGGAGGTGAATTATGAAAGTACACTATCAACAATACACCACATCCCTTAACAATTAACACTGGGGAAGGAAATACAAATACAATACATTGTCAAAACAGTAAGATTCTTCCAGCAATGACTTTCTAGTCTAATCTAATAGATAGTTACACTTATGGTCATATTTAATTTTCTATGCAGGTACACGAGAGGTTTTTTTCCCCCCTCATTTAAAATCCATTTTTATCTCTTTCATACATTCTATCAGGAAGCTGAGGTGCAGGCTATTCAAAAAGTAGAACGGAGCAAGTCATCTTTTCTTTACAGATACAGCAAGCCTGAAAAACACTCACCTTCCATCAAGGCTTTAAGTATGGTTGCATCAGACAAGTGATGTAAAAGTTACAGCTAGTGCATGTGCTATGCCACACACACACTACTGACAAACTACCCATCAGGGAAAAGCTGTTCGCTAAAGTACTTTACAAATTGGAGCAGCTATTTATATATATATCCTCTTTCCAGCAATTCTTTCTTTCTTTAGCTATTTAAAAACTCAGTATAGATTGATGAAAAGCCTAAACCTAAGACCAAGATGAATACACATTCTAATTCTGGCAAAGATCAAATTTGGATCTAAAATGTGTGACTCAGATCAGCTCTTGAGATAAATAATCTATCCGTCCGTTTTTATACCACATTCATTGCAGTAGTGTCTTTAAATACATTCCTACTCTAGTAGATCATCTGATGACATCCATGAGTAGCTTATTCATTATTTACATTCCTGTAGTGCTACCAAAGTGTAAGGCATTGTCCACAGAGATGGAAAAACAGTCCCTACTAGAGCTGACCAGAGGATCACAATTTTGTTTTGTGACCACTTTTGAGGTTTCAGAATGTATTTTCATTCTGCACTGGAACAAAACTAAAGCACTTTTGAGTGTTTCCACAAGAATAGATTTGTGTCAAAATATCCATTTTGAGATAAAAACCTGAGCTTTTCAGTTCGGAAAGATAGGTAGGTATGCCCTTTGGTGGTTAGGGCACTGGCCTAGGAGGTGGGAGATCACTTTCAAGTCCTTGCTTTGCCTGATTCAGTGTGATCTAGGATGAAAAACTCTGCTATGAAGCAGGGACTTGAATCTGGGTCTTCCATATCCCAGGGACCATTTGATGGGCTAGGGGAAACCTCGATCATCGCCCTGGCATGAGGCTATAGAGTCTGAGAGTCAGTCAACCATGCTCTCCCTCCCCACCTCAAAACCTTCCCGACAAAAACGTCATTGAAATTGATGCATATCCATGAAGTATTTTGGCTTCAACAAAACAGCATATTTTGGTGAGATTTCGTTTGCCAAAAATGTTCTGACCAGCTGTAGTCCCTACCTTAAAAATATTGCATTCTAAGCACCAGCTTTGTGAGCCCCTAACTCACAAAGTCAATCACTGAAGAAGTCCCAGCATCTTCAGTGGGACTATTCTAGTGAGTAACTGCTCCCTCAAAAGAAATAAGAGATTTACAATCAGCCCCTAAGAAACCTTTGCTTGATTCTTCACATTCACTTCCAATATAAGTGTCTGAAGACCCAATTTATCCCCATAGTTTCCAATTATCCATTGCTGAGAATACCATCATAGACATTAAAAATAATTTTATCATAGCTGAATTCTGACCAGCATTCTAGTCTCTCTATGGAGGGACAAACCATGAAAGTCATTAGGCGTTCTGCTCCTGGACTGGCTGCAGAATTGGGCTTTTTGCCCTTTTCTTTTTAGCAAACACTGATTCTTTCATATGTTTTCTACTGCGAGGCCAGAAGAAAATTACAAGAGTAGGGGATTTTTGGATCCAATGGTCCTGCTATTCAGATACTGGAATCCGAATATTGTATTATCTTACTCCTCAATAGCTTTAGAGAGACAAGGTGGGTAAGGTCATATCTTTTATTGGACAAACTTCTGTTGGTGAGAGAGGCAATCTTTTTAGCTTACAAAGAGCTCTTCTTCAGGCCAGTAGCTGACCATAGACTCCCATATCTACACTGACATGGGCTATGGGAAGCCAGAGACTACTCTTGAGAGCAAAGGTACATACATGCTTACGTTTTTTGGTAGGATGAGGGTCTGTATTCTTCATTTCCACACATATTCAGACAAACTTCTATAGAGAAACAGAGAGATACAAAGATAACTATATGTGATATACATAATAGGTAAGAACATGCATGCAGTGGCAAAAATGACTATGCTAATCACCTGGCGGTATAACATAGTGCTTCTTCATATATCTACTTGATGTACTCTTGTCAATGGCGACCTGCATTTCTAAAGTAAAGCTGAACAAAATTTTTCAACGAAAACCTTCTTTGTTGTTGAAAAATGCAGATTTGGCAACAATTAAATGTTCTGTGTAAGGAAAGTGCTACATCAGTGCAAAGTAATATATTTTCCTTTATAATGATTAAACAGAAATTGCAATCTCTGCATGAAAAAAATGGGGGTTTGGTTGTGTCCTCTTGGGACAGGGAGCTGGGAACGTGTGTGAATATAAAATAAATTAGCACTTAAGGAGTGGGAACAATAAGCTAAATTGGCAATGATGGGCAAAGAATTACACTCCTCATCCTAATTTGACACAGCAATAAGGTAAAGGGTAAACTAAAGTAATAAAAGGCAAGAGAACTACACGAAAATGAAACTATATTTTTTTCTTGCTGTGGCTAAGGAGCCAGATTCTCAGCTGTATACATTGGGATAGTTCCATTGAAATCAATGGGCCTACACTGATTTAAACCAGCTGAGGATCTGGCCTAAAGTCTGGCACTCCTCGGACGTTTCTTCCAGTACATGGAAGGCCAAGTGGCTGGACTGCCATCTTTCATCTTTTCTCCATCTTCAGTGCGTATCTTTTGAAACCCTTTATCATTTGACAGCTTCCTTGCTCGCTGACACCACAGCTCCTTTGCTTCGTTCTTTAACATGAATAAGCCTGTAAATATTTGATTTTTTTTCACATCTGTGGTATCTTAGCAGCTCTCAATCAGAGAGAGGCTAAAATGACAGCAGTGCAACTGCACAGAAGAACATAGCTCATAAAGGCTTCTGGTGGGTGGTTAAATGGGGGGAAGACATATGTGAAATATGCCTGATAATTTTGCACATGAGGCGGGTTTAGTTTGTGATCCACAGTTTCACTCACCGTGTTCTCCAGGAGTTTCCAGGAATGTAAATGTGTGCTTTAAAGGCTGCTATATCAGCAGCATTCTTTTGAGCCTGCTTCAGCAGCAATAATTGTGGCCTTCCAGACAAGGCAACGTCTGGGTACTCATTAGTGATACAGGATTATAATGCTGCTCTCATTTGCACATGTACTGTGGATGCTTACTCCTTGGCAGACAACCTATCCAGCAAGAGTCCAGCCTGCTGCAAATGGGCAAGCATCCCCTCTCCCCATCACCACCCCTGATTTTGGGGCCAAGCTATTGCTGAGCATCTTAAGAAAGATGAACTAATGTGCAAATAAGTTCTCTAGCCTTCATTGCTTTGCTGTTCTCTATGCAGAAAATTTCCCTGTTCCCCTACCCCCGAGGTTGTAAAGCCTGTGAGTGTTGCTCATGAGTGTATATGAGGAAGATCTGAGGCCTGGACTACAGGACTATTTTAAATTCTTAAATCGTGCATGTCAGACTGACAGCAAAAACAGAGATTGGAGTCTCATGGCCCTTTAAAAATCTTTGCTAGCTGAGAAACAGAAAGATGGGTAATTGTGTCTGTAATGCATACGTGCAAGGCCATACCTACTTGGAAGCTTAAAGGCATTTCTGGACTTCATAGACCATTAACATTTTAAACTGTTATTTATATTTATACACACACAATCACACATCTATGCATATTTACATTTTTTGTGTGTGTGCATGACATACCACACATCTACCCTCATTTTCATTTACCAATATTTAGTCAACAATTGTTGTGATATTTTCAGCTGAAGTGTTCAAAAATGTTCTCTAACTATTCATCGAGATCTAATGTGTATCTGTCTATATAGATACAGTGGGTGCACAAAAACACTTCGAATTTGAAAGTTTTTGACGTTTCTACATCTATTGCCCATTACACATCCAGGAAACTTTCAAGTCAATAAAAAACTTTTCAGGGTGACCAGAAATATATCTGTACGTGCATATAACAGCAGAATCTTACCCAGAATATTTATTGTAGCAATTCATACAAACATGCTCAGACCATTAAAATGAGAGTGTTAACAGCATGGTCTGCTGGATGGAGGCAGTGGAGGAGAAATCTAGAGATAGAGTGTCTGCTGCTGACCTGCTGTGTGACCTCAGGCAAGTCCCTTCTCTTCTGTGCCTCAGTTCTCTTTCCCTCTTTTTGTTAGCTTTATCTGTTTAGACTGGAAACTTTTCACTACAGGCGCTGTCCCTCAGTATGTGTCTATCTAGCTCCAAGCACGAGGCCTCATCAATAATGGGAAGTGAGCAATTGATTTGTATTTAACTTAATTAATCACAAGACATTTGGAATAATTAAAACCTGTACAAATATCAGACATCTAATAGACTGTGGCTAAGAGAGTCATGCAAAGCTGGGCCAGACCCTGTGAACATGTGCTGTGCATAGGTGTCATCCCACTGAGTTTGATTACAGTGTTTGTGACTATACAGCGACTCGTGAAACAGCTGCACAGCTACTCGAGCAATTAATGAAACATAAGATAGGAGCATGGCACTATTATACTTGGCTGATTATAGGCTGATCATACCCTCAATGGATTACCATACCTTGAATGCAGCACACTGCCACCTGATAACTTCTAAAAGCAAATTAAGCCTGTACTGAGTGTATTAGGCACCATAATCTCAATGTATCTGTTTCCATAACCATGGCTTGTTCTGATTGTGGTGCACATCTCCCCTGCTTCCCCCAATTCTCTCTCTTTCTATTGCCCCTTCTCCTTTTTGCTGACAAAGATGAATCTCCATCTTTCTTTGTTTTCTCTCTTGCTTTCTCTTTCAGGCCTCTCTCACTTCTTGATCCATTTCCCCCTCTTACCATCAATTGCTACTAATGGTGTCCAGATCTCCTTCCACTTCCTTTCATAACCACTCTGCATCAACAAGACTAACTTTACTGCTTTGCCATGCCACATACAGTGCTTTCAGTCCCACCTCCATTTAGCCAATAAGCCATGCTATCTATGTCCTGCTTCACTGCTTGGCCACCTGCTATAATTTGATTGACTGACTGGGGCAGATAGCGGTGAGTGAGCTGCTATTTAAACTTCTCCTTCGTGGCCAGCCTTTAAAAAGCACCACAATAAATGGAGGTCATCAAACTTCAGCACTTGTCAGCAAACTTCAAACTTACCATGTTTAATTGGGTTTGAAAAATAGCCTCCTCTATGTACTAAGACTATATTTTTACAGCCTCTCTCCAATCTATTCTAGGGCATTGAGATCTTGCAGTGAATTTACAATGCCCCTCTATCAGTCTGAAAACTTTCCCTTTGCAGCAGATTTTCAATACCATTGGAACTTTGGCAGGGTGGCAATATTGATAATTAATTAATATAATATTGATCATTAATACAGATAATTAATACACTTCACTTTTCATTTTTGAAGACCAAAGAGCCATGGTTTCATGTTACTTGAACATGACCTCCCCCTCAGAGATTAGGAGCTGGGGTTCTGGCAAACATAAGCCTTGTTTTATAGGACTTGAGCAACCAAATGATGAAAAGCAGACCTCACACCCTGGGGAATAAATCTTACATGGATTCTTCTGACTCTTGGAACATTATATATCAAAGCCTTCTACCTCACACTAAGTTTGCACTTTATGTAGTACAATGTTGACAGAAGTTAAATATTTAAGTCATGACCCATCTAGTGAAGAAAGTAATTTTACTTTTAATAAACATTGTCAAAAGTCAAATGGAGAAATGTTTTCTTAATAAATAAAAAAATCCATGTCTGAGAACAACTCTGTTGGGAAGCCCTTGTTCAAAGGATATCATACTCCTAATTTTTGTTTGAAATTCAGTTGTAAGTCAGGGTCTTGAAACCTGCTGCATTTTTTTTAAAGAAAAGGAATAACTAACTGTCTTGTACTTCATGAGAAGATTAGTGGTGATAAAACCAGTGTAGAGAAAATAAAAATCAACTTGAAACTTTTCTCAGACTTTGCTTTGTTGCTGATCTGAACCTCTTTTGAGGACTGAACAAGCTGAAGAAACAGTTTTTATTTTATGTACCTTTCTGCTCCCCGGGCTAGATCCTCTGCATGTGTAAATTAGCAGAGACAAGTTGACTTAAATGGAACCATGCTGGTTTACACCACATCCACATCCAGTTGAATCCAGCCTGGTCTGGGAGCAGAAGTGAGAAAACACTGTGAAAAAAGGCAATCTTTGACATTTATAGTCCAAATAAAAGGTTTATTGCCCCTTTCCCATGGACAACTTTCCTAAGTTTCCCCACTTTCTTCCATCAGCAGTTGACAGAGATCCCCCTTCAGCCCCATAGAACAAAGAAGGATTCAGTCGCCAAGTCACTTGGATTCCCAAAATATGCCAGGAAGTCATGCAAGTCCCCCATGTACTATATGGCAAGCTTGACCTGAATTCTGCAGTAAAGTCCTGTTTTGCAGACTCACAAGGTTTGGAAAGTTCAGATAAGGTTTATGTAGTCATCTGAAATGTTTAACACTTACCTGAACTGAAATGAACTTCCAAACACTTTATGATGTTTGTCCATCACTACACGAGTTTCTGTGCATCACTACGTGTGTGTGTGTGTGTGTGTGTGTGTGTGTGTGTGTGTGTGTGTGTGTGTGACAGAGAGAGAGAATGCACACATATGTCTTTGTGCAAGTAGTTAAGAATGTATGGTGTTTCAAACAGGCCTTCTGGCACATTTACCAGCAAAATGTTGCCAGATTAGTTGAATTTTAGCAGGGAGAAAAAATTGCTCCACATTTTCTCCATTCTGTAGTAATTCAATTTCTGGTGCTGACTGCTAGAGACTACTTTAGGCTGACTATGCACAGTAGCATCTGGCTGCTCTGTGGGAATTTTAAAAAATGATCTCCGAACTGTGAAAAACAGGAAGAATTAATAAAAGCTAGCAAAGTGCTTGGTTAGTAGAGCTTCTCACAGTGAACGCATCACAGTGTCTGAAGGAATCCTCGTTGTGGAACTCCACATCAGGCAAACGTTATTAATTTCCAGTGCAGCACAGAATTTAATATAATTGCAAATAAAACGTCTTAGAAATAAACCTCAACGTTTCTTGTGGTCTGGTAATTTCCCAATATCACACTTCAAAATAGGCAGGTAAAATGTGATAATCCCAGTGGGAAGCAAAATCTAATTATTTCAGTCAAGCAATGCAAAATAAAACAAAAGTAAATCCTCATCAGGGTGTACAGGACTGGGGCAATTTCCAGATCACATCAGCACAGAGATTCCAACCAAAAGGGGCAGAAATAGCTTATATCCAACACCTGCTAACCATGTCTTATCACGTACAGTAGTTTATTGAAATTAAGTCACTTGTCTTTTGCTTCTCTTTTATATCCATTTTGTCATTTACTTGCCCCCACAGCTGTGAATAATTCACCACTTGATATAAGAAGAAAGCGAGCTTTCCTCCATTAAGGGCCTGATTTGGCAAAAATGTACTTGTGTGAATAGCCCTCCTTCATGTTCTTCTCACTGTGTGATTATGCCATTTTTCGACAGTATACTCTTGAGGGGAGGGGCTGTCTCTTTGCTATGTGTTTGTACCACGCTGTGGGCAATGGGGCTGGGCTTCTAGGCACTACTTCAGCACAAACAGTGAGTAATAATGAGACTTCCCTTCTCCCCCTACCTCAGCTTGGTTGGACTTAGAACCAGTCTGTCTGAGATTGCTGTGCGATACAAAGAGAAGCTGTCAAACTCAGTTCATTGATCTGCACTCTACTGTGAAACCATAAATCAATCAATTTTTGAGAAAAAACAGACTTATGTTGGCTTACAAGGTTCATGATGCTTAGTGAACCTTTCATCAAACGTTGCTTGAGCGCTGAATTCATTAAAATAAAAGCAAATGAGACAATTTTGGTGAGATATCATGTGTCCTTGGGGACATTTCACACACAGCACAGGTTAACATCATTACTTTTGCACAAAGGTGATGGTCTTACATCTAAGTTGAAAGATAAAACAACTATGGTCCTGATTCAGAAAAGCACTCAAGCACATGTTTAAGTACCAGGCTCTTCAGGATAGCACTTCAGCATGTGATTAAGTAGGGATGACATGATGGGATGCTTTCCTGAATGAAATGTTTAGGCTATGAGAAATTTGCAGGAGGGACCATTTTTCAATGTTTGTTTACAGTACACAGTGGGGTTCTGATCCCTGATTGAGGCTATCGGAACTGCCACAATACAAATAAATAATAATAAATGATATTGGACGAGGCTTCAGTTAGTCTTATTGACAGAACTCCTTGACAAATGCCAGCATGGCCAAAACATTCAAATCAATCCAGTCTTTTTCAAATAAAAGTATTCAAGTATGCTTATTCTTCCTTTCAAACGAAGTTTTGAGTTTTTACTTTTTGTAGTAAGTTAGTGCTGAATGAGTCTGAGAACTACTCATATGTGTAAGGTTGCAGGATCAGGCCCTTAAACAGCAATAACCAACAAATAGAAAGGCAGATGGGGACTATTCCCACTCCCATTGGTGTCAGTGGCAGAACTTTCATTGGGCATAACACTCCTTCCACATTGAAATCAGAATAATTTTATTAATATCAAGGCAAAATCAATCTGAGATCAAAATCAATCCCGTTGATATCAATGGGAGCTAGTTTGGGCCAGAAATTTACACCACACCTTACAACAGTGCAGCACAATTACATTCATCCAACCAAGGAACACAGTATGAAACTTTGTTTACACTACAAAAATTACATGTGGCTGACAGCAAGTGTCTGCAATGGGCGCAGCTGAACCAGAACTCTACATGGTTTAGTACAGGTAAAGAAATTGTTCAGGACAGCTTCAGGGACCAGAATGAGAAAGGAAAGATGACCCAGTGGTTAGGGTACAAATTGTAGACTCAGAAGATCTCAGTTCAAATCCCTGCTCTGCAGCAGGCTTCCTGCATGACTGGGGTAAGTCATTCAGCCTCTCTATGCCTCAGTTCCCCATCTGTAAAATGGAGCTAACAGCACTGTTATAGTGTAATTTTTTCAATTTTCATCTGCTCTTTTTTGTTTGTTTCAGTACTGGCAGTTTGACATACAGTACAAAGACAGTGAATGAAAACGGTATGTTGGTTTCTATTTTATCAAAATTTACAAAAAGAAAAGGAAACCTCCCACAAGTATAAAATAAAGAAAAAAACAGAACCATTTAAAGAAGAATGTGTTCTACATTTACTTGGTTAGTGGCATGATAGCATTTATGGGTCCGTTCACCATGGAGCTATGCCTTAATTTAGGAAAGTACTTAAGCACGTACTTAGCTTTATATACATGGAGAAGTCCCATTAGTATCACTCAAACCTAAGCACAGACTTATGTGCTTTCCTGGAAAGGGAGGCCTTCCTGAATTGAGGCCTTTGCTCATAGGTATTTGTACCTTATAAATGCACATAATTCCTAGCATTTGAGAATATTTCAAAGCAAATGTTTGGAGATTAGTTTCATGGAGCGGGCAGGGACAACAGTATCATTAATGTACAGTAACTTACCATTTGCCTGATCATATTAATTATATGAGTTTATACTAATGACAGGTTAGGAAAAGGTTCTAGGAGGTCCTTTTCTAACTCTTTCAGAGTGGGGATTTGGTTTTGGTGAAAATGGAAATCATTTTAAAAATAGGTCAAACAACTCAAGAAACAAGTCTATCACTTAATGCTATCAGCCGATTTGTAATCAAGATGCCTCTTTCTCCTGATTCACTACCCATCATCTGAGCTCTTCAGGCCCCCTTTTCCTCAGAAGTTTACTTTTTTGTTTTGTTTTTTGTTTTGCTTACACTGACTAGATAGACACCAAGAAACATAAACAAGCTTACCAGACAGTTTCAGCATCTTCAGAGGACAAGGTAAGACCAATGGATGGCGTGAACCTCATTCTAAAGGTGATTGGATTTTTGTCCCTGTTGTCATTTTACTTTTTACTTTTACTTTGATAGCCAGACAGGTAGGCAGAAGACATGATGGTTGAAATGTTATTTTGCTGCATAAACACAAAGCAGGATTTTTTCCCCCTTCAAGTTGAAAGATGGTTTTCTGTGGAAACATTGAAACGAAAGCAGCCTGTCGTTTTCTCTGGAAATGTGAAGCCAGTGCAACATATTCTGCATAAAAAACACAACCAAACAAAAAAGTAAACACTGAAAATAGGAATTTTTCTCTGGTGTACTTCCAGAAAGACTTTTTTTTCATAGCTCTAGGCACATACTGTACACATGTAACTGAAGCATAATACGAGGCCAGCTTGGAAGGCAACATAAAAATAAATGTTTTGGGTAGAAATGGGAGATGCAGATATAATCTGAGCAGCAATGACTAGTGGGTTCCAAGCCAGAATTCATGGATAGCAAATTTATTTCTTTTAACCTACAGTGACAAAGTAACTGCTTCTAAAAGAGGTAATATTTAGGCTAATGCACAAATCACACATATTCCCACCGTATTTACAGTTATGGCATGTTACACAAGACGAGGTAACATTACCATCAGATTATACAGTGATCTATATTTTAACTCTTTTTTTCATTATTGTTAAAAAGACACATGAAAAAGGGGTGACTTTCTGACAAAACCAAACCAGTTAGTGAGCGTTTGGCTGCCAGCATGTCTCTGGCTTCAACCTGGTTATTCTTCATTTTTGTTTCATCCTGTTCCATTTGGACGTATGAAATGGGCTGGATTCAGTAGCTCTGGGTGGCAGTTTCACAGGCAGCCAAACAAACTGTTAAAAGGCTTTCAGTTTATTTATTTATTTATTTAATGTTATTGTGTGCATTACAAGGCTCCGCTACTGAATATCCAGCAGCATGTTTAAATGCTTGGAAGTGTGTGTGTGTGTGTGTGTGTGTGTGTGTGTGTGTGTGAGAGAGAGAGAGAGAGAGAGAGACAGAGAGACAGAGAGAGAGAGAGAGAGAATTAAATATCTATTTATTATTCAGACATATCACTTAGGATTAACTACCGTGTGGACCCAGCTCAGTACTCCTTCTAAAACAAAATTTCCCATGGACTTGAATTCACCTGAATGTCTTCTACAAGGAGTGCTGGATCTGACCCTATGTCACAGAGAAATGTACACACACAAATAACTTTTAGTCAAGCTGAATTATACCTTATTCCATGAGTAGACCCACTGTGGACTAAGGCACCACATTGGAGTATGAGCCAGGTCTTGATAGCCCTTCTTATTAAATATCTAACTTTTCACATTTAAAAAGCAATTTACTGCATTAATGACAATTAATTACTAGAAAAGTATTACTGAGGAAGTGTTGTATGTAAAAGACAAATCAAAGGTGATAAAATTGCTAACTCTCTGGGGTCAAATGCTTTTCAGACCATTAATGTCTGCAACTTAGAAAAAAACGGGAGTTGGTTATGTAGCTGTGAACTTTCTTGGAGCTTGTCTGATTTCTTTAAAGGCGGTTAGTGCATTGACCAAGCCCCCTGAAGAAGATACCTTGTCTGATAGCTATCAATCCTGTATGACCAAATTTCCAAACAGGGGCAGCTGTTGTGTCTGCAAACCAACACATTTATCCACATAGATTAGGTAGTTATGATCACAAGAGCCTGACTTGCACAAGCAAATGATCATTTGTGTGGGCAAATATAGGTATTATTAAAAAAGCACAAGTGTATGTGCATTTTTCATGGGAGTGCTCTTGGTATGCTCATTCCAAAGTATAGCCCTTACTGTGAAATGAAAAGGCTTTTTACTTGTGAGGACTTGAGATCAGGATTGTTTTCTTCTTCCACAATGGTTGATGAACAATATCAAAAACAGTTCAGGCAACTCCATTAATTGCACCGCATCAGATGCAGGTGATGGTGGGCAGCATGCGTAATGGACTGAGACAGTTCTTTTGATAGCTCCGCTTCTGATTCACTGTGACAAAGTGAAACTTGGCCATAATACTCCATTTCAACCTCAACACTTGTGTTATAACTTGCGTGTCTGTTAAGAGAGGAAAAATGGATATCAATAACAACTATGCTATTCACTAATGGCGTATCTACACTGCCCCACAGTTCAGACTAAGGGGGTGTGAAAAGCAGTGCACGCCAATGTGCTGCTCTGTTGCCCCCCCATGTGGGTGCTACAGGTGCAAACGTAATGGTTCCAAGCGCCTCTTTGACTGCTATTCGCTCTTATTTATACCTCTCCTTGGACAGTTACCTTGTTGTGGAGAGGCTTGTATGTCTCATTTACCCTCAGAACTATATCATCTGGAGTCTTGTACTCCTGGTAGGACCACCTTTGGTGAACAGGTTGGAGGTGAGGTTCCAGAAGAAGTGTGGTCCAAACTTCTCAAGACAGGTCAGGCTATGACTACCTGTGACTGTTGACCAGAGTGGACAGTTACACCTGGGCCCCTCTGGAAAGTCTTCTCTGTTGGACCAGGCGGTGAAGCAGATATGCTTATCTCCCCAGCTGTGAAGGTGGATGGTAAGATCTGTGTGGACAGCCTAGGTCATCAGTTCAGGTGCAGCAGGACCTGATGACCTTCCATTGCACCCAGACCTATCTCCAGATGTCTCGATATAGTTGTGCCACTGGATTCAGACAGGCCTGGATGAGAGAGCGAGGGAGACTCTACACAACTTTCCCTCACTTAAATCCAGTTCATGCACCAGTCATGACATCAACTACTTAGTGATGTCATGGTCATCTTCGAACTCAAAGGACAAACAAACAACAACACCCCCTTAGTCCAAAAAGTGGGGTAGTGTGGACATGTCCTTATGTGTTTGAAAGGTCCTGGGTCTCAGTAGACTGATGATCAATCCTTTGCGTAGAAAGTGGTAGTCATGATTCTTTGGAGAGGTGAATGTGCGTTTGCATGCACGTGAAGGGAAACTAAAGGGGATGGTTTTAAAGAACACTTAAATTCAAGTATTTGCACCTCCCATTTCAGAAAATGAATTTGCTCTGTCATCATCCTGTGCTGCTAGCATGTCATATTCATTGGCCTATTTGTCTGAGAGATTTGTATTTGCAAAGAGTGATATTTTGTTTTCATCTTTTACTCAATATAAACTCTCCATTTTGTTTTATACTGCCTCATTTGTTAGATGGAGGTAAGAATTCTGGGAAAGAAATTGGACTACATGTAGCAGGCCATCTGGAGCCAGCTGCCTCTCCAAGTCTTGGGGCAGCTCTTCCAGGCAATCTGTGTGACCAAGGCACAGTTTGTGTCCCCTACTGCCTTCAGAATCTTCTGGGATCTCTCAGGCAGCTGGGGAAGGAGTGAAGGGTAGGGGGACACAGGTTCTCTCCCTCCACCAGGTCTTGGCTCAGGGCCCAAAGGGAGACAGGCAAGGAGATGGAGAAGGGGAGTTGAAGGGGCAGGCCCCCAACTTCCTATCAGAATCTTACAGTCACAGCCAGTCCCCTTAGACACTCCAGTTTATCTTGCCACCAAGGCAAACTGGACTACGTGATAAATGGTCACTTACACTAAAATCACAAATATTCCAGGTTACTCCCAATCCCAAAAAGATCACTCACCAAAGTCAATTTACATTCTAGATCTCACACCAAAGACAATGCTGGTAGCCAATTCCATAATAAACTAACTAAAGGTTTATTAGCTAAGAAAAAAGAATGAGTTATTGAGAGGTTAAAGCAGGTAAAAAAAAATATATATATATAGGTGAATCTCAGTCTATAATTCCAAATGATAGCAGAGATGTAGTAATTTGCCAACTTTGGGGGTCTCCTTCTTATTCAGTTATTCCACCCTGTTAGAATCCAATTGCTCCAGAGATGCAGGATCTTTTCCTGAGTCCATACTTATAGCTTGTTCTCACAGAGAACAAGCTGACAGGGTCACTATCCACATGGGCTCTTTCTTTAATTGGAAAAGAGAGAGGAGTGCATTTAGAGTCTTTGAACTCTGATCATCACACACAATGACACTTGCCTTCTAGTGCACAAGAATAAGTTCTTTCCTGTTGAAGTTCTTCATTTGCATTACATGTCTTCTTTTTCATTTGATGGGTTATTTAGTTATTTAGATCTAACACAACTTGCAGTTCCTTCTGTTTCCCATATGTCTTGGCAATGGGCAAAAGTTCTCTCTCACCTTTTTCCCTGGTTTGGTCAGTATGTGATGGAACATTAGATGAGGCTGTCCTGGAACCACAGAATAGACCACCAAGAAGGACAAGGTGAATTTTTGGATCTGTAGCTTTTGTTCTGCCTGCAAGTCTTCTCCTACTGGGACTTAATCAGAGCTGAGGGTCTATGGAGGCCTGGGGCCTGAGGTCCTGTTCTGGGAGAAATAACAATACTAGAACCCCTTCCAAATCATTCTAGGCTTTTAGCAGGTTGACAGGTATGCCTTATTATCTTTCCTCTTGCCAGATTGTCATAGTTTACTGCTCCAATTTGTCTGATCACTTCAAAGGGGTCTTAATTCTGGACAACAATTTGGATTCTGAGAGTATGCGTTCACTGATGGCGGCAAATTTTCTGGCATCAGATTGATTTATTGG
Source organism: Emydura macquarii macquarii (assembly GCF_026122565.2). NCBI lineage: Eukaryota > Metazoa > Chordata > Testudines > Chelidae > Emydura > Emydura macquarii. Next base: position 2,644,207 of record NW_027132962.1, read on the forward strand.
ATCGATTGAGTGGAAGTGAAGACCTGCTCAATCGATCCAGAAATCGATTTAGTGAAACCAATTCCCCAAAAAGCATAGCGCTGCATCAACAGGTATGCATTTCCTGTCAGCACAGCATAGTGGAGACGGCACTCAGAAGAGTATTGAGGAAGTCGACCTAAGTTACGCAAACTACTCTATGAAGCTTGCGTAACTCCCGTCAACTGCCTCCGATTTTCCCTCTAAGTATAGACCAGGCCTGAGGTAGGAAGTAGGAGTAACACCTGGTCCCCTGGTTGGAACTCCAGGACATAAGTTCCCTTGTTGTATGCTTGTGCTTTGCCTTGTTGTGTATTGACTAGGTTCTTTCTCTCAAACTCATCTAAGGCCTTTAACTTTTCTCTCAGCTGTAGCATATACTGTATCAAGTCTGTGGCCTTGGAATTTTGTTCCGCCCACATCTTTTCAAGGAGATCTAGTATTCCCCTCGGCTGTCTCCTGTATAGTAATTTGAATGGTGAGAATCACATTGATGCCTGAGGGACTTCGCAGTCGACGAACAGGATTGGCAGAATTAATTGGTCCCAGTGGTGAGGTTCCAAAGTATGCTTTTCAAGATATTATTAAATCTCTCTACCAGCCATTGGATTGGGGGTGGCACACCTACATTTTTACGGATTTTATTTTCAACAGGCTACACAGTTCCCTCATAAGTTCAGACATAAAGTTGGTGTCCCGATCTGTGATTATTTCCCAAGGGAACCTCACGCAAGTGAATATTTTCATGAGCTCCAGGACAAGGGCCATTGTCTTTGTGGAGCAGAGTGAATCACTTTGGGGTACTGCATAACATAGTCTAATATGACTTGTATGTGCTGGAATCCAGCTTCACTCTTTTCCAAGGAGCCCACCAGGTCCATGCCAATCTTCTCAAAGGGGTCCTACCCCATGGAGGGCTATTTGCCCACTAAAATTCTGGGTAGGAGTTGCAGTACTCTTGTACCTCTTGGTAGATGCCAGGCCAGTAAAAAATGAAGAGTCACTTTGTGAGTGTTTTCTTCCTATCACAGTGTCCCGCACAAGGTATGGTGTGTGCCAGGCATAGTAGTTCCCTGCAGTACTTCTTGGGGACAAGCAGTTGCATTTTAACATCCTCCATCTGGTCATCTTTCTCTGCTCTATATATTTTCTCCCTCTAGCTCAAAGTGTGGCCATGGATTCAGGAATTGAGGTACCACCACCTCACCCTTTACCTACATGAGCTGGTTAACAGGCTCACCCCAACATTTCTTTGTTCTTCCATGAAATCTGTGTTGTCTGAAAATATGTCAGTCGCTGCCGGCTCACTTAATTTCTCCTCTTGTTTGCCCCCGCCCCAGCCCTGGAGGAAAGTTCATCCCGCCCCAGTGGAGGCATCCTCTACAAGGGCCGATATTCTTTCTCCCAGGCCTTCCTTCACGCTTTCACCTGCTAAGACTTGCAGATGTGCTGTCTCTCTGTCTCCAGTGTCATTGCTGGTCCCTTCCACCTCGTCAGGTCTCTAAAAATCTTCCTGTCTTGCCTGATTATCACCATGTATGAACCGTATTGCCTCATTGTAGTCTCGCACTCTCAACTGCACCTTCTTTATGGGGTTAGGGTGCATATCCCCATGGAGACGTTGCAAATAGAAGGTGCCTGGGGGGGAATGTTTCAGACCTTCCCCAGACTTGCCCTTCCCAGTATCTGGCAGGACCCCGAGTCTATTAATCCTTTTGCATCCACTCCATTGACCCACAGGGGCACTAATAGTTTCATTAGACCCCTCTTGCAGGTCCTAGATGCAGCCATCTATATTTGTCTACAGAAGCAATCCAGGTATGGGCAGTCATGATAGAAATGGATTGGCTGCGCAGACATAAATCAAGCCCCTGTCACTGAGTGGGCCGTGTCACGTCACCTTCAGCTCCCACCAACTACAGGGAGGGGCTGCCCTCCAAACCCCCCACTTTTATTAAGACCTGGTGGAGGCACATCCCTACCTGCCTCTCTTGATCTGCTCCTCTATCCTTGCTAGGTCCAGGGGGCTTTGACCTTCTGTCCCCCACCCATTCTCACTCTTCTTTCCATTTCCTGGGCTGGTTGAGGCAGGACTGGACCAACTCAAGGGGTCTCCTCCATGGGGCTTGTGGGGAATCAGTAATTCTCAGCCAAGTTTATGGGCTCGGAAAGGATTACAGGATGGCAGTGCATTACCCACTTCCTTCCTCTAGCTGGAAGAAACTGGGCAAACTGTTCTATGAGAATTCTTTCAATTACTTTTGCTCCCATCTTTTCATAGGGCTGGAGCCACCACCAGCCATGTTTTCGCAGGTGCTGGGCCACCTCCTATGGTTGCACCCTGGGTGTGAAACTTTCCTATCAAAAATCACTGGCAATAAGTCTTGAAGGAAACATCAAAGATATCTAGGATGGAGAATCTTCTGCAGTACATTGCCTGGGCCACCCTGTCACGTAAGAGGCTAGTAGAATGGCCCAGCCCTCTGTGGGCCAGTGGGCTGCCATGGTAACCATTTCATAGGTTACCAGGAACACCTCTGGGTTGTCCTCCAGCCAAATTTTTGTTAGCTTCAGCCGAGTATGGTGCTACAACCCCCCTGCATCCTCTGGGGATAAAACAGTGTGGCCATCTACTGCACCAGTTGTTGTTGTTAATCTCTCTGCTGTACTGCTAATTCCCTGATAATATGTTGCTCCTGCAGTTGCTGCTACAAGGCTTGCCACTGTGTGGAGTGGCCAACTGAGGTATCTCTCAGGTGGCTGGGTGTGAAGATAGGGGGATCTAGGTCCTCCCTGTCCTCCAGATCCTGGCCTAGAGCCCAAGGGGTGAGAGGCAAGGGAGCTCAGTCCCTTCTAGCTCCAACTCCAGATCAGCCTCCTCTGGGCTGTTTCCTACGTCCCCTGTTTTCCCTTCAGTTTGGGGCATGACCCCAGACTTCTCCTTGGACAGTCTTAGTAATTTAAAGCCTCAGCTAGGGGGTGGGAGCTTCCCAGCTCACTCTGAGTCCATTTATTCCTCTTGGTCAGGGGAGAGCGGCTCAGGGTTAGGATCTTAGCCGAGTCTTACTCACAGTCCCAGTCCTTCCCCTGTAAATTGCTCTGCTTCAGCAGGTATCACCTCTCTGCCTTCTTGAAGCCAATCTCTCTTTCGCTCTTCCCGCAGCTGACATCCAGGGCTCCCTTTTAAGCAGATCCTGCGTGGGGAGCATGCCCAGCAGCTGTTGATGGCTGGGGCCTTCTTGGCCCAATACTTTTCCACCACTCTTTTCTCCTTAGGGATTTGTAAACTCCATCACATAATCTAATTACAGTACAAAAGCAGATAAATAGATAGATAAATACGGAAACACACTGGATTATTATTATTTCTATTAATTATTATGTCACCCTGTACTTGTACTAATCAGTGGTCTGTGACCATTTCCTTTTAAAGATCAATAATTTTATGGCTCAGAGACCCTACATTTGTTTACCATTCTGTAGCTCTGTGATATCACTATAGATGCAAGTGCTCAAAGGCTTTAAAAATGATTAAATGTTTGACAGGAATTTGATTTCAACAATCACTTTATTTTGTTGGGGATGTTTTGTTTTTATCTGGAACACCATCCATCTTTCTCTTTCAAATTATCACATACTACACTGGTTCTTATTGTTCAGGGCACTATACTTGAGCAAGCTAACTAAGAGGTGGTATTTTCAAAATTGCTTAGTATTGGCCTAATTCTGCTGAATGAAATTAATAGTCAAATCAAAAGCAGAGTTAGCCAACAATGAGTGCTTTTGAAAATCCTACCCAAGTTGCACAACTTGGCCATAACTGGGAGTGGCACAGATAGCGCAGGGAAATCCATCACCCAACACACTTAAGATGGGTATTGAGCTCATCACTATTCTCCAAGGCAATATCATCATACTAATCCCTGAGTACTGAATTTTCCAGTCCTTTGAAGTCTTAGGAATGAAGGCTCAGCAAGAGAAAAATGATGCCCCACTAACTGCTCGGGACAAGGCAATAGAATCCCAACTGCTATCTAATACAATACTATATTTGTTTGTCCGTTTCAAGATTGATTAAAATTCAGTCCTGTATAGAGCTGAGCACTTTCAATGAGCTGAGTTCTCTCAACCCCTACTGACTTCAATGTGAATTTAAGGTACTCCCAACCCTTGCAAAATCTGTCCCTTGACTGGAGGAAATAGCTCAGTGGTCTAAACCTCTGCTTTATTGAAATGCTTAAAAGCAGAAATTCAAATCCCTGCAGATTCCACTCGCTCTTTTTATCTTTGTGAACTATGTTGTTGTGTTCCCAGGGTGTTTTAAAAGAGGATCTTTCTACTAGGACAAACAAATGACATAGCACTTTTCACAGAAGTCAAGGTTTATCTCACTATCCTTTTATAAAATGTTCTCATCCTCACTAGTATTGTGCCCTCTTCTATATACTGCTTGACTGCTGCCTCCTGACTCAGAAACAACTACATTTCTACAGGACTGTCTATATATGCTATGAATTTTGTAAAGTTCTTTACGAATAATAGAGTGTATAAATATATTCTTTATTATTATTATTATTATTCCTTTGGGGTTGTGAGAAGCGAGGAGCTGCTGCATTAAGGAAACTGGAGTAGCAAAACAGTGGCACATCATCATCATTGACATGAACTAACCCTAATGATACAAAGAACTAGAATGTATCTTATAAGAAACTCCATACTATACACTGAATCTTAATAACAGAAAGAGGCAGTGTGGCCTCATTGCATTCCTACTTAAGGGAGCATAAGGTGATCAGACTCCCTCCTTCCTCTCAACCTTAAGACTCTTCCTAATGTTTGGTCACAGTTGTACTTCTTATTCTTCCTTGAATCTAGTACTGCTTCTGAAGCTAGATTCCCCATAGGGAATGGGGATAGCTGGTGTGACAGCTGAGCCATTGCCTTACTCTCCATCAATAATGGCAAGCAGAACTTGTCCTCCAAAGATGGGTGTTGGGGAGGAGAAGGAGCAAAAGGGTGCACACTGACCATCTTCAAAGGCATAGAAGTTTCTCTGCTTCCCCTCTGCTACTGGAACCATTGATAGGTCTTGAAATGTTATTTAGTATTATTTAGTGCTTTCTTAAATCCCCGGCTCCTGAAGTCAGGTGATTATATGAGAATATCAGCTTTTATTAGAAAAAACCCCAAACCCTTAAGTTTCCAGCCCTCATGGTTGTGAAGAAAAGGTGGGAAATGTGAATCCTAGAGGCTCAGAAAACAGAAGGCAAATAAAAAATCTGTGCTTTAGATGTCTAAGGCTCTTTGTGGATTTGGCCCACTGCATTCAAGAAGCTCCTTCTGGGATGCTGTGCCTTTATACGGCCCCCCCCTTTCACGGGATTTGACTATCAAACATAACTGACATCACCTCATCAGTCACAGTGTACAGGACATGATAAGGGGACTTTTTGGTTCTGAGTGTGGCAATTTTTGAGCTCATTCAAGTAATTTTCCCTTGTGTGTTTTTACAAGGATCTTTTACACCAAAGCAGAGGACTTTGCCTTTAACATACATTTATTAAGGTATCTATTAATGTTTCTTTTAAATTCATGCTATTAGCTTGTTTGAAAACAGACTTTTTTTCTTTTAGTTGACTCATTAGCACTGAACTGTCATTTGGAGAAAAGCCCAAGAAAGGCAGGTTTAGGTATCTGCTGACAGTAAAAGCAGATAATTAAAGAAGGAATAGAGATGATACCTCACACATTAGCTATAACAGACCTTAAACTAGTAATTAGGGATATATTCTAGAGATGAACAAAGCAGTTTGGATAAAATAAAAACTAATTCAAAGTGTTAACCAAAAATTGAACAGTCTTTCTTGAAAGTCTAAACAAAACATCTGGGACAAGCATGGCTACAACAACACTACAATTAAAAAACAAAACAAAACAAAACAAAAAAAACCCAGTCAAACACAGATTATCTAATTGATGCGGATCATCTTAATTGTGGTCCTAGCTTAAATAAATGAGTATGTTGCTCTTATAAGCAAACTTCGTCTAGGTCTTAATAGAGATGAAGACAATGAGGTTCTATAGACAGTAACTCTAAACTATACAACTTAAACCTATACAAGTTCAAAGCAAACCTATTCTGTAGCATTTCTGAGACACCCAGTAAAATTGTGTTGCAGGGATATAGTTCTTTAATAAATTCTACAGAATGGCTCAAAAACTATAGAAAGACTGCTGCCATCAGTGTGATACTTTAGGTGTCTTTAATAGGTTCAGAGTTCACTCATACGTATTATTTATTCAGCCCAAGTTGTAGCTATTCTGTTATTCATTTTTCCTCTTTGCCTGTCTGTTCATTCCCTCCTTAATTTCAACTGTTGTAGTCTTAATTTCAACCTCTGCATAACCAGAGTCTGAACAACTTCAGACAACTCTGGATAGAGTAGTACCTGCCTATCTGTGGGATGCATGCCACTTCACCCTGGCTGTGCCACCTCTGGGGATGTTTCCACCCTGCTGATTGGCTGATGTTGCTGCTTGAGGAACTGCTTTTTAAGATTCATTCTGCTGAGAATAACTGCATCGAAGATGCCAGTAGTGGCTTCAGTTAACTGATGGACTCGTAGGAAAACTGAATGTTTTCAGGATAACTACTAGTAATCAAGTGGTTGAGGTATATCACAGCTGACCTTTGCGAAGCTACAGATGAGTTTAAATCCTGTGCAGCTCTCAATATAAGCTCTGTTCTCAAATATAAAATCATTCAGACATCAGCAGCTCACATTCAAGCTACACAAAGAGAAATAACAGATATGTTTCTTATTTGGACAAGAGGAAAAAAGTAGAATACAATGATAATAGCATTTTTAAAAAGATACAGCTTTATTGATTCCCTTTTCCTTGCCTGAGTGAGTAAAGGTATGCTGCAAAGAGACAATTAAAAAAAAAAAGGGATTTAATTTGCAAAGAAACCTGGCACATAAAATCCATTTGGATGTAAAATGTCTATGCAGTCCCAGGAGCTTTGGATAAGTCTGGGCAGTAATGACAGCATATATGAGTGAGTTTTAATTAAATTAGTAACAGCATTCCATGCCACTGCATCATACATCACAGAGCCTTTAAACCAGAAGTTTTCTCCTGGAGGCAAGATTGCATTCAACCGGCAGCGAGCAAATGAGAAAAAAATAAAATAAAAATAATAACAACAATAAACTAAAACAAATACACACATTGATTGTTTTCAAGAAAAAATATGGAGTTACAGTTAAAGCACAGTTGAACTTTTTTGTGTCAAAGAGGGCATGAATCAGAATGTCTAAAATGTAGGTCCTTTCTGACACTTAATACCTAATGCACCTGACAAACTGATACAATCTGTGTGATCTTTAAGAGGAGCTATTGTAAAAAAAATGTGTTTAGTATAATTCTATACTTCTGATATACAAGCCAAAATCTGCCAGGAACTGCATATATACTTGAAATAATCCCTTTCTTTAAACAACTGAGCAGTCAATGGGACTACTCACAGGCTTAAATACCCTATTGGCACATGCTGCCCTTTCTTGGAATAGGAAGGGTGGAATAGAAGTTGACTGCATCACAGGTTACTCTAAACAAAGGTTGTGCTACAGACTAATTATGACAGAAGCTGTAAACATTCTAGGTCTTTACTGAAAAGGCCTACCAAATTGAATAAGAAGTTATTCCTTGTTGATTTTTATTAACAAAACTGTAAGATTTAATAGAGAAATATAAGCCCACTATTGAATTCAGTAGGATGATTCTCAATGCTTATTGAAAAGACATCATTCTCTATGAAAATCGAGTAGTTTTACAGAATTCCTATACTCTTGGCAGCAGTGTTTAGCCCAAAAGTGGATGGCTTGTATGGGGGGGGGGGGGGGGCGTAGAAGTTCAGAAAAGATGTGTACACTAACATTTTAGAGATCAGTCTGCTCCAGCATAGAGCTTTATTTCTGTTACTCCAAATGGCAAAACTTTGGTTTAGAAGTTGCTGTTTTGACTTCCACCCCTTGTTTAAAAAAAAAAACAAACAAAAAAAAAAACAGAAGTTATAGGAACAACACTGAGTCTAATTATGCTTTTATTGTTACTGGTTGTACACTGGCAAAATGCCATCACCTGCAGTGGACTTATTCCATATATACAGTGGTGTGAGAAGAGAATTCAGACCAACCTGTTTTTTCAGCAATTAAAATGGCATTACCTCACTACTGTATTAGAAGTGTAACATTTTCAAAAGTACCTAAGTGTATTGTCACTCTAAGTCCCATTTTCAAAAGTGATGTTAGGCACTTAGGAGCCCAAGGGACAATTTTCAAAGGCTCCTAAGGGTCCAGGTCAATTTTGAAAATGGGAATGAGTTTAAATATATTATTAATTATTATATTAGAGCTACTATTAGTACTTATAACAGTAACTGCATACCTAAAAGCCTTAATCAAGAATTGGAGCCAACTGTGTTAGGTATTCATAGTACTATGAACACATATAATTAAAAAAAATACTTGCTTCTTAGAGCTTACACTGGATTTTGATCTTGTAATTCACTACATGTGCCACTCAGTGTCCCACTGAAGTCAATGGGGAACAAACAGTGAATTACAGGATTGGGACACAATCGAAACCCCCAATTCTGTAAAGACATGTATGTGCTTAACACTATGCATTGTGAGTAGTCCAATGGGATAGTTTTTGTACGCGACGGCCCAACTAGGCATACTGAGTTGTCCGGTAAAAGGTATTCATATGCATAAGTGTTTACAGGATCAGGGCCTAAGGTACTGACTACTTTGCAGGCACTGAGCTATGACAGAGACATTTATTGTTATAGCTGTTGCTGTCCAGAGTTTTTGGTTTTTAATTATCATCAAAGGTGGATGATGATTAGATAAACAACAATAGGATTGGAATTCAAAAACATATATCTCCCAGTTCTTGCTGTGTCTCATATTTTTTTTATCTCATAAACATATCTTAATTGCATTTCATGTGCTTGAAGGTATGAACACATTGTGATAAACCTTTCTTTTACTAGGGTGCCAGAAAACTGCCCTTTCCCTCCCTTACTTGCCTCCTGATGCTCTGGTGCAGCTACCTAGTTACAAAATATAGCAAAGATATAGCTATTCTTTTCTGGAGCTTTTTTTCTTTTCTTTAGCTCTTGTACAAATTTCTTTCAGAAAAGTGCAAAATAACTGGACTGCTTGTTGTATTATTGCAGAATGTCTTAGTCATTCTAGATCACTGAAAACCAACATGCAGAAGTAGAGGGGAGAAATACTTTAAACTTTGGATTCCATGCTTCACTGGCAAAAGAGCAGAGTTCTAATCATTACTTCCTTTCAGTGGCTAACAATGGAGCACTTAATTAGCTATACCCACAAGGGGTGAAAATTGCTAATAATTCTGTGTAAAGAACCCCAGAAACTAGCTTCTTCAGGATGGTCTTGCTGCCAAATGGCTCATCTTGCAAAGGTAGAATTCCTCCAAAGATTGAAGACTGATATAACAACTTATCAGAAATGGCAGCACTGAAATACTCATGAGCAAACGACAGCTAGAAATCAAAATCTTTCAGGAAACAGGGTTTTTATTTCTCTTGGCTACAGATTTTTTTTTTAAGACAGACAATTTTCCATTTTGTTTATATAAAGAACAACATAGAAAAATATCCTAAGTATTATTTTTCAGTAAATGTGTGTATTTCTGTGTTAATAAGTCTTTAATCAAATCTCCTGCTCTATTTGAGGTTCCAGTAGACTGTTCCACACTTTCCATCTTGAATCTTGAGAATGACAGCTGAGTCATGCAGGGGAAATCTCTGATTTATACTCTGAAAAAAAAGAATTTATATGCAGTATATAATCTGTGTATTGTAGGCCAGATTATCAAAGTTATGTGCATGTCAGTAGGCACATACATTTGTACACTCCTATTTACACAAGCAAATACCTGATGTGTGGGGAAATTAGACATTTACATATGCACAAGACCAGCTAGGTTCCTAATTGGTTATCTGCCTACGCAGACACCTGATTGGCATAAAAATATCTTATAAATATGTGCATAAATAAGGCACAAGGCTACTGCCCCAGCTCTCACCTCCTTCTTGGTCTTTTGGCTTCTTCCTGTGTTTTCCTGCCAGAGCCTGATAATAACATACCTCACTGGGAGAGGTCCTTTGGCCGAGACTGAGAGGATGTGTAGAAACTCTTTACCACCAATTCTTAGATATTCTCTCTTCTCCAGCGACACCTGTGTAAAACTACCCAGACACTAGTAGTTTAAACAAAAACAAGGTTTATTAAAAAAGAGAGAAAAAAAGTAATTAAAAGAAAATAAACTGATTTCTTAACACATGTAGATCTATCCCACTCTAACTAAACTAGGTGAGTCATCTTCATCTTATATACACTGAACAAAGAAAAGTGAAAAATGTACAACTCAAGGCAATTTTCTCTTCTGACCATTCTTTCATCAGCCTGTTACAAACTTTTGCTGTCCAGCTATCAACTGCTTTCCTATAACCAGAGATTGACTTTATCCAGCGACGGGGACAAAAGTCAGCTTGCATGTTCATTCATATCTTTCACCTGCCAATCATCATTCCTCTCTCAAGTCTTAGAGTCCATTACCCATCAGGGTAAGCTCTCATTAACGTTTACACAAAGATTCTTTGATAAGAAATCTTGTTTGGGTGAGCGCCACATGATTAGTTTCTCCTAATTAACTCTAGAAATTTCCCCCCAGTCTTCCAGTCGCCAAAACAGTTATGTCAAAAGCCCTATTGATTGTCATAATGTGTTCATTTTTAGAAAGTTATTTTCTGCTGTATGTTTCTGGGCTGGGTTATTTGGTTTTGCTTGGGGATCTGAATAGGGCAATGAGATCATATCCCCACTCAGAAAGACCAGTTGGTATTTCCTGTCTTGGAAGTTCTCAGCTTTATAGCAGATGAACTTGCACATGGTGGCATTTAGTGTGCAAAGGGACTGATATCTGAGCTGTAAATGAATAAATTAGTACCAATTTAAGCAAGTGCTGTAAGTGTTGAAAAACTCTTTTACACACTTCTCTGATAAAGGAGTACATTTGCTAGGTACCAAAGCTTTCTCTTTAAGAGGTCTGTTCTGTAATTTCCTCCATCCGTTACCTAACTGAAAAGACACATAACAGAAAACAACATTTACTGTTGGTTTTTGCTTTGGCTCAGGGAATCTTGTGTTAGTGTCAACTGTCACTAAGAACAGCAGGTGGTAATTTTCCAATGGAAACGAGCAGCGACTGGACCAGACATTCCTTATCCCTGGGAAGCATTGTGTAAGGGGTATTATAAACTGTGGGGCCTCTCTCATTTGTCCTTCTTTAAGATGACATTGTCATTCATGACTACACTGTGAGTGTAAATGATGGTCTAATGTCACTTCTATAATTACTTGGCACCCTGTAATAAACTTTAATCTCACTGGGTCAATAACTGTTCTCAGCTTGACATTCAATAAACAAGAGTTTGAGGGTTTTTTTTTCCCCAGTGCATTCACTGAATGTTATTTGGGTTGGAGTTCAGGGCCATGGAAAAAAACAAACAATCAAAAACCAAAACCCTCTATAGAGTTTGAAAAGGAGATCAAAGGAGATATCTGTGACTATTACACCGATTTATTAAGTACCTGCTCTAAGAAAACCATATTGAGCATAAGTAAATGGAATGATGAGTTCTGACCTAAGGCTGATCCAGTTCTCATGTGAATTTTGCCCACATCACAACCGAAAACAAATGAGGCACTCAAAAGACGCCAGAGAGCTACATGAACCTGCTCCATGTGTAAGAACTCATAGCAAATATTGTGACGGGGGCTATTCGAGATGGAGGAAGAAGACTAAGCAATATTTTTGAGCATACCATAAACTGAATAGTTTGTGGGTGTGGAAGGGATGGATTAAAAGCCTTTTAGGGGAGTTTGGGGGAATTCCCCATAGCAACTTTTATGAATGTACATATCATTTGGTGCACACTAGTACATCCCTGGCTGAAAATGGCTTAGCATGGAAGCAGGATGCTGGAAAATCCTCCACACATACCAATGGCATTACCATAGCGTAACGCAAATCCCTAGAATCATAGAAATATAGGACTGGAAAGGACCATGATAAGTCATCTAGTTCAGTCCCCTGCCCTGAGGCAGGACTAAGTATTATCTAGACCATCCATGATAGTTGTTTGTCTAACCTATTCTTAAAAACGTACAGTGTTTCCACAGCCTCCCTAGGTAATTTGTTCCAGTGCTTAATTACCCTTGCAGTTAGGAAGTTTTTCCTAACATCTAACCTAAATCCATCTTGCTGCAATTTAAGCTCATTACTTCTTGTCCTGTCCTTAGTGGGTAAGGATGATAATTTATCACCCTCCTCTTTACAACAATTGTACTTGAAGACTATTATGACCCCCACTCCTCCCCAGTCTTCTCTTCTCCAGACTCAACAACCCAATTATTTGAATCTTTCCTTGTAGGTCATATTTTCTAGACCTTTAATCATTTTTGTTGTTCTCCTCTGGACTTTCTGCATTTTGTCCACATCTTTTCCAAAGCGTGGCACCCAGAACTGAACACAATACTGCGGCTGAGACCTTATCAGTGCGGAAGGAAAAAATTCTAGTGTCTTGCTTACCACACTCCTGCTGATACATCCCAGAATAATGTTTGGGTTTTTTGTGTTACATTGTTGCCTCATATTTAGTTTGTAATCTTCTATAACCCCCAGGTCCTTTTGTGCAGTACTCGTTCCTAGGCAATCATTTGTATTTGTGCGATGGATTATTCTTTCCTAAGTGTAGTGCTTTGCATTTGTCCCTACTGAATTTCATCCTATTTATTTTGGACTATTTCTCTAGCTTGTCAGATCATTTTGAATTCTAATCCTGTCCTCCAAAGCACTTGCAACCACTCTTAGCTTGGCATCATCCACAAACTTTGTAAATGTACTCTTTATACCATTATCCAAATCATTTATGAAGATAGTGACTAGAACTGGACCCAGGACTGATTCTTGTGGGACCCCACTCAATATGTCCTTCCAGCTTGACTGTGAACCATGGATAAGTACTTTCTGAGTATGGTTTTCAAACCAGTTGTGCACCTACCTTATAGTAAGTTTGTCTAGGCTATATGTCCCTATATAGCTTATGAGACAATATCAAAACCCTTACAAAAGTTGAGGTTGACTGCTTCCCCTCTATCCACAAGGCTTGTTAACCTGTCAGAGAAGGATATTAGATTGGTTTGATGTGATTTGTTCTTGACAAATCCACGCTGACTGTTACTTATCACTTTATCATCTTCTAGATGCCTACAAATTGATTGCTTGATTACTTGCTCCAATTTCTTACTGGGTACCAAAGTTAAGCTGACTGGTCTATAATTCCATGCCAGATACCACCACCTTGACAGTCTGAAATATATAATATGGCTTTAATGATGAAGAAAAATGCTCACTAGAAAGGGAATGGCAGCAGAGAAGACACACTTCAGGTGGTGAGGGGAGATCTCAGTGTTCCATGTGCTCTCTCCTTTCGCCCTTTACCTGTGATGAGTGTAGTCTGCTACTTCATACCCCTTTTCCTTCCTTGTGCTGCATTGGTCTGGGGTGGTGAATAGGGAGGGGTCACATGCTGCATCGGGGATCAGGCTCTAGGGCTTGTCCTGCCCACTGCTGCTGCCATTAGGTGCTGCAGAACTGGATGTTTGGCTCCCAGCTTTTGAGGTGGGGACTGATACAATTTGTATCTAAGGCTGGTAGCCAGGGCACACTCTCTGAATCTGTCTAATGCAGGCAGTGGTGACATTAGTATGGTTAATTTTAAGTGACTTCTCAGAGCTAAATGATTATCCCTATATGCTTGTTCTCCTCTTTCCAACTATCTCCTTTTCTAGGCAGATTGTGGCTTTCTTTTTGACTGAAACAAAAACAAAACAAATCAGATCCTATACATATGACACTGGCTCTTTCTTTTCTTTTCTTTTCTTTTCTTTTCTTTTCTTTTCTTTTCCATCACCCTCCACTATCTTCTATTAGCATCACGGGCTAGAAAGAAAAGCCTTAGAGGCTACTGAACTAAGGAAGCCAGTGTTCCCCAGTCCCTAGTCTACAATCAAAGCTTGAAACCAGACGTGTGATGCCAGCTGTACCACTCATTCCTTGTTGCTTGCCTCAGGCCAATTCTGGCATGAAAATATGTGGCAATAACAGAAGTGGCAATGTGAAGAAGCAGAAACCCGAGATGAAAAATCTTTCAGTGAGCTTTCTTTGCAAGCAGGAAATAGCAACACTTCTCACTAACCAAGATTTCTTACCACTTATACTGGCGGTGGTAACTATGTAGGAATTAAATTGCTGGGGGCTGGATGTGATGAATACAGCACCTTTCAACTGGAGAGTATTAGTTCATATCCGGCCCAAGTCTTCAGGGGACAAAAGCTGCCATTATCTATCACGATACACCAAAATTATGGCATATTAGTCTCCATTCAATCTTATTTTCACCTTTCCATGCATTGGAAATTGCCAGGTTTGGATTCCAAAGCTTCTTGGCATCACTGTAAATTTGATGCCTCATTTTGGTTCATTCTCGTAGGGCAACTTGCCTCACCGTTATTTTATGAATAAAGAAAAACAGAGGGTATAGCCTGAACAGCATGGTGAGTGGCAGCTGGAACCAGGAGCTCCTGATTGCTCAACCAGAGATAGGTGTTTTTGGTTTCTGTTTTTCTTTTGCTGAAAGACAAAAAGTTAATATACCATCCTCCAGGGAGAGATGATTCAGACTTACTTTCCTTTATTGAAAAATCTTTTGCCAAAAGTTCTGAATCTAGATGTAAAATAATATCCTGTCTACCTTGGAAAAAAGGCTAACACATTCCTGTGATGAAAACCTATGAAAACTCCCAGAGAGGAAACACTATTGTCATATCTCTGTCTGATCAGAAAGATAGAGACAGAATTCTGTTTGTTGATTGTACTCAAAAAGAAATAGAATTTACAGGGGTCAAATGGCTATTTTCCTCAGATACCAGCCCAGCCACACAGGGAAAGAGAGGGGACTTCGCTATTGTGAAAAATAATTTTGTGGACAAATTTCTTATGCAAAACTCAATCACTTTTTGATGGAAAAATCATATAATTCCTGGTATTAAACCTCCAAGGCCCAGCTTAGCAAGGTATTTAACAAGCATGCGCCTAACTTCGAGCATATTAAGAGTTGTCCCTTTGAAGTTAATGCTTTGCTTGCTCAAGTACTCTCTTGAATGAGCACCCAGACACTGCTGAAGTGAAGGACTGTAAGATAGATGACACAGGGTTTCTTGCATATGGTATTAACCTTCCTCTTCTGTCTTCCCTAGCTAGGAAGACATTATTCCATGGTTTAACATGATTTGCTCTTGACAAATATATGTTGACAGTTACTTATTACCTTATTATCTTTTGGGTGCTTGCAAATTGATTGTTTGATTATTTGCTCCATTATCTTACAGGTACCAAAGTTAAGATGACTGATCTATAATTCCATGCCAGACACCACTACCTTAAAAGTCTGAAATATATAGTATGACTTTAATGTTTGGATGATTACTTGAGCAAGGCAAGAGAATTGTGTGGATTCTTCAATACACATTAAAAAGAATTTTCAACAAGAAAAAAAAAGTTTTTATTCAATAAATAAAGAAGGTACTGGACCAGATTCTGATTTCACTCACATTGGAATAAATCCAAATAATTCCACTGAAGACCATGTACGTGAGACTGGAAACAGACCTACTGTGTATAAAGAATTATAAAGTATAAAGACTTTGCAAATAATAGGAAAAAAGTAAATTGAAGATAATATTTTGAGCCTACCAGTCTCAACAATCAACGTTCTCTGAAGCTGCAAGAAAGGGTTTTTGCAGAAAATCACATGGGCCTGATCCTGACAATTGCTGAACTCCTACAACTTTCATTGAAGTTAACTGGAGGTAGCAGGTTCATCAGCTCACATGAGATATTCAGTAGTTTGCATGAGTTAGCGCTAAGGGCCAGATTCCACCAATCTGGGAGTAACTCATTAAGCAAGCTACTCAGGGAGACCCAGGATAACAGAAACTGGCACTAAGTGATTTATTGCATTCCAGCTGATTATGAGTCATTTCACTATGTTATCTAACAAAATAGTTTGCAAACTGTATTCCCCCAGTTCCTTATACCCGTCTGATTCACATTTTTCTGACCCTCTGCAGCATTTGCCCTCTGTTGATTAGCCAAGACCAACAGCAGTTTAAAACTTGAAGACATTCATTCTTCAGGACTCCATTGATTATGCAACAACAACAAAAAGGCCCTATTCATACCCTCTCTTGGTTTTGCTTTGATGTAGCAAACCTCAAAAGACTGGAGGTTTGGTTCATTCTAATATCTGAACCCTTTACTAAAGCTTGTTTGAAACACCCTGACTGGTTCTACAAATTATATTGAAAATCTCACAAGAGCAGTTTTCTCACAAGATTTCGTGTACTTCCTGATTTTGATCAGGTGGAAATATTGCAAGCACAACCTCTCTCTCTCAGTATTTCTGACACTGGTATGATGAGTGTAAACCAGAAAGGGCAGACAAATAAAATAAGAAAAAATACATACCTCTTATTTAAAAATTTTCATCAATAAATCTCAGACCACTTTATGAAGCAGGTCAGTTTCATTATCCACATTTTACAGATAGGAAAACCAAGGTACAGGGAGAGGAAGTGATTTGTGGAAGGTCACTCACCAAAGCAGTGGCATGAATTGAAACCAAGTCTCCTGAGTCCCAGTCCAGTGCCTTATCCACTAGGCCATAAAAGAAAACAAAAAGGTAAAGGAATTTCTTTGAGACAAACATTAATTTGGGCCATAAGAAAAACATCAGTTAGTTCTTATTCTACAAAAGACAGACCTGAATCAAAACCCTAACAATAAATACTGTCAATGACAGATCCGCGGTCAAGCTCCAAATCCAGACTTTACAAGTGACCCCTATTTTAATTATGAAAAGACTCAAAATTTAGCTTCCTAACATATCCAAACTTTGGGGTGTTCAAAGTCCTTATCTGGATGCACATCTCCCATCTCTTTTTATTAGTTAAGTAATTATCTGCCTCTCTGCTTTAATGCTACTACATTATTCTCAACTTGGACACCAGACTGAGTTTCCATTATCAGACCACTAATTGAGAAGGGGTCTTTTGGAGTGAAACTTTTGAGATATCATTTAAACAGTGCTGGTATGAAATAGCAACATTTCTCTAATTTCAATTGTTGGGGTTAGCGTGTGGGTGCTGGGTAGTGTTGGAGGCCTGTGATATAAAGATAGCCAAACTATATGATATGGTATTCCCTTCTGGCCTTGAATCCTACGACTCTTTGTATCTCTGTAGAGCTTTTGAGCCAAAGATCCCAAAATACTTTTACAACCATTAATGAAATAAGCTACCTAATGTACGGGTGTTTGAAAGTAAGTGGTGTTATACCCATTTTACCTATGAATAAACTGAATCACAGATTGGTTAGGTGGCTCTGGTAAGGTCAATTATTCTTTTTAGCTTAAAGATTCTGATTCAGCTGTGCCTACAGTATTTCATTTATCTCAGAGACACCTGTTAACAGACAGACTTGAATACAAATTAAATTTTTGTTCAATTATATTTCCAAGCAATTCTGTTATATTTTAAAGCACACATTAAACTTGTCTGCCAAAAAAATTTAGGGCCTGATCTAAAGCAAACTGAAGTCAGTGGGAGTCGTTCCGACAACTTCAGTCACTTTTGGATCAGACCCATAGATTACTACTTATTGTTCTTAATGTTTTGCATTTACATGCATGTAGCCACTAAATCATTTTAAAAACTTTTTCATCCACCCAAATGTGGTATTGTCTTGATTCCTTAGCTGCCCTGTATTAATTTCAGCTGAAGGCCCTGTCCCAGGGAGTATAATTGTATAGCAGGTATGGGCATTAGCCATCCTTCTAGATTGGAAAACCTCTAGAAATTGCAGATGTGGAGCCAGTCTCCAGAGCTGGGCAAATCCTGGATGCAATTTGGTAGAAAGTTCAAGTTTGGATGAGGACTGAGAGCTGAACTTTTCAGCATGGGCCCATCTCTGCACATTTTGACTAATGAGATAAATTTAAGCAAGTGAAAATGTAGACTAAATGTATGTTTTTAAGCCAATCTCATGATTCTGGGGGGCTTAACAGTGGATTTTTAGAATGCTTAGGAGTGGCAGTAGCACTGCAGTAGCTGCATTAGCTTTTCCACGAGTACTGTTACAATTCTCTTCTATTCTATAGAAGTTCTCATACCGCCCTTATCACCATGGTATCTGAGAGCCTTCCAATAATGCTTTTAAGTGAATGACTAATATCTGTCATGTGCGGCTCAGTCTTCTCACAGCCTCTCCCAAGAGGAGAATTGTGTGTGCAGTGTAGTGTGGATAGTGGTAGGTTTTTGGTGGTGGTGTTTTTGTAGTGGTAGTGGTATTTTGTATATACGCATACTCACATGTGTATATAGGCATCTTACGTTTAAACCATCTTAATGGTTCCCTGGTACCATTGGGAAAATTGTGCACTGGCACTGGGGTAATTGGGGAGATGGATCAGATGGCTTAATAGTTTTTTTCTCCCCTTCTCTAATTTCTGTGATTTGATTTGCAATTCTATTTTAGAGGGGTAGCCATGTTAGTCTGTATACAGCAAAAACAACGAGAGTCCTGTAGCACTTTAAAGACTAACAAATTTATTTTCTGCAGGCATAAGCTTTTGTGGGCTGCAACCCACTTAGTCAGATGCAAGAAATAGAAATCAGATAGGAGGTATATATATACATCCAAGGGTAAGGAACAACAATGGGGAGGGTAGGTGTTAGTAAAGTCCATTCATTTAGAGTAGATGAGGCCTATTCACAACCATTGATTAGAAGGTGAGAATGTGTGAACAGTGACAATTACTTCTTGTGATGAGAGAACCATTCCAAGTCCCTATTCAGATCCAGTCTGATTGTGTTAAGTTTGCATATGAGTTCCAGCTCTGCAGTTTCTCACTGAAGTCTGTTTTTGAAGTTTTTTTGTAGAAGTATGGCAACTTTCAAGTCAGCTACAGAGTGTCCAGGGAGATTGAAGTGCTCTCCGACTGGTATATGTCTGTTACCTTTTTTTACCACATCAGCCACACCATAAGGAGCTCATTCACCTGCACATCTACTAATGTAATACATGCCGGCAATGCCCCTCTGCCATGTACATTGGCCAAAGCGGACTGTCACTAGGCAAAAGAATAAATGGACACAAATCAGATATAAAAAGTTCATATTGGTGTCCTCAGTCCCAGAAGCTCCCACATAGGTAGATTGTGCTGGATTTTGAAGGGGAGAGATTCCTCAGATAAAATGAGGGATTTGCAAAATCATCCCAAGTAATCCAGTAGCAAGGGTTTGTGTTGTGAGGTGACACCAGACAAAATCAGGTTACGGCATAATCCGTATGTATATTTGTAAAGAATTACAAAATTCATGGCATAATTCATAAGTATATTTGTAAAGAATTACGAAGCTCAAGGTAGAATTGACAGACGGGGTAAGACAAGCGGTTTCTGTATATGAAACTATTTCTTTAATGCTTCCAATTCCATGTTAGATTATGTTTGTTCTCAGCATAATAAATAAAATCTGTTATTTTCACTAACTCTAAGGTCAAGCGTCATGTGTTCTACTAAGTTATTTAGACACCTGACTGCTGCTTCTTGAAGTGACACTACATAATAATTACCACATGCTAGAGTGTATCACTTTTAACTCGAGACTCTTTTAGACTTTAAGTCTCAAAGAGACAATGAGTGAATACAGATGATGGCAGCAATGGTACCAGACCAAATACATATGTGTAATTATGGCAGTTGTTCACAAAAGGTGGAGCAGATCATCACCTACTGTATCCACATAGGACTCTGTTGTTGAATTGTGTTGGTTTGGTTCTCAACTCGTGAGTCATGACCAGGTTTTAGGAGGTTATGACTAGGCTGGTTGGAAGACAAGTCTCAAATGATACCTTTCATTTTTTTTTTTTTTTTTTGCCAGAAGGGCATGTACGTACGAAACACTAGAATAGACAAGTGTTTGTTCTGCCTGATTCAGACCAGGAACTTAAGCCTGGTTCGCCTACATGTCAGGCAAAGTCTCAACCACTAGGCTATAACGTCACTTTTTATTTTACTGTATCTGGTTCAAACCAGAAATTCCATCCTGGACCTGAGAAATTTTCCTAATGAAGATTTCACTGAAACCCATGTGTTTCTGTAACCAGTTTGATTTAGACAAATCAGTGTTATCCGATGAAAAACATTTCATCGAAAAATTCCTGACCAGCTCAAGTTATGATGCATCTTCTTTTTTTTATGTTTAGATGGTGGGGTGAGGAGAAACCAAAACATTTTTTCTGTTGTAATATGGGGACACGGCATGGATAAAGGTTAACAAAATTTGCAATTGCATCATCCATCTGAGGATCTCAAAGCAAAACCCTTTACAAATACTAACACATAAAGACTTACTACATCCTTTTAGATATATCTACACAGCAAATTAGACGCCCACAGCTGGGCCACACCAGCTGATTTGAGCTAAGGGTCTTGGGCTAAAGAGTGTTTAATAAATGCAGTGTAGACGTTCAGGTTCAGGTTGCATCCCAAACTCTGGGACCCTGCCACCTCGCAAGGGACTAGAGCCCGGGTTCCCGCCCAAGCTGGAATGTCTACAGCACAATTAAACAGCCCCTTAACCTGAGCCCTGTGAGCCTGATTCAGCTGGCATGGGACAGCCACAGGTTTTTTTAATTGCAGTGTAGATACACCCTTTGAGATCCAGTCCTGTGTCTTACCCACAAGATTATCCTTAATCATGTCAGCTAATTTTAAATGAAGAACAAGCAAGTCTGTAAACCGTATTTCAATGTATACCTTCACTTGCACCTATCTTGGGTCATTCAGGAAAGGAGAAATTTTCATCTAAAAAAACCCCCAAAGTTAACTTGTGCTTCCAACAAAGAAGCTTAAATGCTACTGTGAATTTGTGCACACTGCTGTAAGGGAAAGGCACATTGTACCAGATTTGCTCAACTCCCACCTACAGCTCCATTACCTAAGCATTTGCATAAATGTAACCTGCACCTGGTTTGAGAATGTCACCCCAGTCTGGGATCAATGTTTAGTATAGTATGCAGGGATATAACCACTCATCTCTCATTATTTCACGGCAATGTGAATGTACTCTAGTATTATTCTGCACCAGTGAAATATTCCTTGATTACCTTCCAATTACTTCTTTCCCGGTAACTCAAGGCTTTCTTTTTCACCTTTCTTCAGAGTTTTCCATTCTGATATTTTACATATGAACTAAGAAAAGAATGCAAAGTCCTCTGCAACACTGTTTTCTCCTTTTCTCCTTTCAATCTTACCAGATCCTTCTCTTTTTTCCATGAACAAGGATTCCTTTTGACCGCAGACAGACATATTGAATGATCCTTTGCCCAAATGATGGAAAGAACCCTGTGTAAAGTCTGTAATGCAAACTGATAGAAGCATTTTGTGAAATAAATCTGTGTATTACTGGAAGGATCAGCTTGCCTGTTTCACCTCTACCCAGGCTACAAATATTCCTTAAAATCTATCATAGCCCCAATGTTTTGTTGAGAAGATAATTAAGTAACTGTTTTCAAATATGATAAAATGGAACCCTGGAAATTGTTTTAATTTATAAACAGAGATAATCCTGCCTCAGAACAGGGGCATAGATTAGATGACTATTTGGGGTCCCTTCCAGTCTTACATGTTCATGATTCTAGCTTGTCTTATTTTTGCTCCTTTTTCCTGTACAAAAGATCCATCCTTCATATGAAAGCTTACTGCTTTTCAACATGTGGAGTTATTCAGGAGTAGGTGTTCCTTGTTCCTGTTTAGATCATGATAAAGCAGAATTTATTCTGGAATAAGAATGTCTACATATGGATTTATTCAAGAATAGTTTAGCTCCTAAAAATTTTGAATATTAGCATAATGGCATATGGTATTTACTGGGCCAGACAGACAGACAGACAAGAATGTGTCAAATAGTGACGTAGGCAATATGTTAATGTCATTTCTGACCCTACTCAGGAAAGCATCTTGCCATCAATATTAAGAGACATTTTGTTCTTTTATTCAGTGCTGTTGCGTGGTTTATATTTGACACACATAACTAGTTTCTGTAAAATAAAATCTGTAAAACAGCCTGTGAAAGAAATGCATTCTCATCAGCTCAGAAGGATCAGTTCTCCCATCTCCAGTGTGACAGGCAAGGATACTGCATAACTAGTCAGTTGCATGTTAACTGGCCTGGGTGGACCCTTCTGGCATGTACTAAAAGTTCCCCAATGCTTGGCCCCTTTCAAACAGCACTACATTAACATGCACTAGGGAACTTTTAGTGTGCACCAGCAGCGTTCACACCGGCCTGCTATTATGTGACATGCCAGTTTGCACTAGAATTTACACCCCTCTAGTGCAGACTAACGCACCATGTATACAAACCCTATACAATAATCCCCCAACTGCCCTTGGCACAATTTTATTGGGAGCAGCCTCAAGCATTAAAGAAGGAGCTTCAGGAAGAGAAATAGAGACTATTAAAGAATTATCCAGAGCAACCAGAACTAGAACCAGACTTGCATCACCATGTCTGACAACACATTTCCATCTACAGCCAAATGGCAACTCCACAATTAGATGTAGTACTACTGCAAAGACAACGAGAGTCCTGTAGCACTTTAAAGACTAACAAATTTCTGCGGGCATAAGCTTTCGTGGGCTGCAACCCACTTTGTCAGATGCATCTGATGAAGTAGGTTGCAGCCCACGAAAGCTTATGCCTGCAGAAATTTGTTAGTCTTTAAGGTGATACAAGACTCTTGTTGTCTTTGCTATATACAGACTAACATGGCTACCCCTCTGGAACTTACTACTGCAAAGCGAACCCTGAGTCTTTTGACCAGTACCATATGTCTCTAGGAACCTTCACAAACACAGAAGTTTAAATGTAGTTGTTTTCCCCCCCAATATAACCAGGGAAATATGTGTATTATTGCTATGTTAAAATACAGCCAAGGATGTGTTGGACTGCTATGTTAAAATGTGGGTGTGGCTGCAGAGACCAAAAATCATCTTCCATTGTGGAAAGTGGGGTCCTGGACTGCAGAGAACTACAGGTTGGTGCACTCAGCACCAAGTTCAGATTTATATAAAGTTAAAATAAAAAGAATTTAAGTGTTCAGTCCGAGCTCTGTGTGTTTCAATACTGGTAACACCACACTGTCCACCCATGCCAGCTGCGCTTTTAAAGCATGCCTACATATGGCAGTACTTGAGGACCTCTCCACATACAATCATAGCTCCATTGCCTTCAGTGGAACTATGACAATTTGTAGAAGCTGAGGATGTGCCCTTACATACATAATGTCTAGAAAAATCTATAAACTTCCCCAAGCCTGTGCGTACAGATACTGGGGTTGTTGGGTTTTTTTTTGGTTTTGGATCTTCCATTATGGAAATATTTAAGATTTTCAGCGGAGTCCTGTTTTTTCCCTTTCAGCCTAAAACTTTAGTATTCACTAAAGCTCTCCAGGCTTTGAGGGATTGAATGTATTTGTGTGTGTTTCTTTTTTATCAGCCACATTCATAACAACTTTTAATTTTTATTTTCTCATTTCTCTCTTCAATGAAAGCTCAGGTCAGGTCAGATTGAAATTTCCCAACTGCTTAGCCAATTAGGATAATTCTTATGATGGGTGTACATGGTGACTACAGGTATAACATACAGTTTAAGTCAGCGTGCCAAAAAATAATTGGTGGCAGTATTCCAGAAAGAATTAAATTCATCGAATAGCTGTTAATAAGGTTTTTACTCAGGGGATACTTTTCTTTCACATTCTCTGTTAGCAACTCCACCAACAGAGCTTTCCCTAATGAATTAGTAAAACAGACTAGATAAAACAATATAAATAGAAATTATATAAAGATTTCTATTAAATGATACCAATCCTAAAGACCTTTTCCAGTGCTCTCATTCATTATTCCAGAGTATTTTAGAAAGGCAAAGAATACAGAGGTTGTGCTGAACAATATAATATAGCAACGTATGTGTGTATGTATGTCTGTCTGTATACTTACATGTAAATACACAAGTTAAAAGAGATGATGTTCTCCTCTCTGGTTCCCACTCTATCAGTGTATGGGTATGAATAAACACTGAATAAACAATAATGCCCAAAATTGGAACAGAGAATTTGTAGGGCCCTGTTCTCTCACTTCATCATGAGCATTAAAGCTGGTCAGAAAATGAGGGGTGGGAATGGGGGACGAGTGTCCAAGGAAAATTTTGACAAAAATGAAAAAAAGAAGACAATATTTTCATTGGTATGTTCCGAGCAGGCTTTGGGGGGGGGGGGGGGGGGTGTTGGACCTTCCTTAACTTGTCAGTTAGTGGACGGCTTATGGCCTGAAGCATGAGAGCTTATACCCCTAGTGTATATTTATTTTTCTTTTCCAATATAATTGTAGATGTTCAAGTTGTCTATGTACATGAATCCTATTAAGCCCTTGGCCTAAAAGGTATTTTGAGACAATGAGTTCCACAAGTTAGTGATAAATTGTGTAAAACGAGTATTTCCTTTTGATAAGTTTTAAATGTGTTATCTTTGATTTTAATAGACTATCACATCCCATTGTATTATGAGAAAATGTCAATAGAAGAGCTGAATGTATTTACCTTCTCTATATCATTCATTATTTTGTATACCTCTATCATTTCCCCTCTTATTTGTCTTCTGTCTAAAGTAAACAGACTACAACTTTCCTCTCTTCAAACAAATATTTGGTTTAGTTTGTTTAATACATTTAAACAAGCATATAGTATGTACAGCCAAGAAATAATGACAGAATGCTGCATAATCATATAAACATATGAGGCCTGATGATATTGTAATCAAAGAGTTTTACTTTTGACCAGGTTCATTGCCAATGGGCTTAGTTTTGGTGAAGTACCATCTTTAAAGTCATAATTTCCTGTCAGTTTTCGACAAAACAATATACCTTGCAGTCTGGCAAGGCCAAAATGTGAGAAGCAGTGTATGACAAAGGTACAAAATGAGAAATACAAAAGATTACTTACGCAAGAAGTTTAACATTCTGTGGGATTCATTCCTGTAGTGCAAATAGCTCTTTCAATAGCCTCTGTTTAATGATTCTTTGCTTCTGATGTGAAGCATTTTCAACAATAAAAGTGAGACAGATACCAAATTTTGTGTGGCATGAAGTACCTTCAGGAGTAAAATGGAGTTATCATCCTTCAGTATGAAGGGCAATGGAGAGTTGTAAAGAACAAATTAATACTCTAGATAAAATGATAAAGTTATGAAAATAATAAACCCATTAGAATAGTCCATATTTGAGATGACCCTGCCCAAAGAAAGGAATCTATTTATATCTATGTATTTATATGGCCCAGATCACTATTCTGTCTATGGGGTTCATTATCCATTTGGTTTATCTGTTAAGAGCTTAGAGTGACTTAAGTAACAAACTGACTCAATCATTGCTATCTTTACTGCATCTATTGTTTCCAAAGTAAAGCTGATCTGAAATATAATGAATATAAAAGACTGCAAATGTATCCCTTTTGTCTAGCCCTGGACAGATTGACACTCGTTTGGATAGCGAGCTTTTGAGCTTCAGAGTGAGATTTTGATTGACACCTGTGGCTGGTGTCTGGAGGTAGTGACTTTGAGTGACAGTTGCAGCTAGTTGAATAATAATAATAAAAAAGTATTAATGAATAATTACGTCCAACAAAACTGCCAAAATTAATTGGATACATTATTCAAAATAAATAATACAAGCAGCTCTAGTGACAGTCCAGGGCCATTCTCTTAACAAAGGATTTTAATGTGTTTGTTATGACACAGCAATCAGGACAACGTTTGTGAGGATGAAAATTTGAACTCAGCTGATTTATGGAGGGATGTAAGTTGTATCTTTTGCTTCTTAATACCTATCTTTACTCAAAGCATTAGCAAGAAAAATCTAGATATTATAAATAAATACACTATAGACTAGGAAAGATTACCCAGAGACTTTGTCCTGTCTCTCCTAATAAGGAAATGTCCTACTTCTGGAGTCCAAGGGTCAAAGTCTCTGCTTGTCCAGCTTATTGATTCATGGATTTTAAGGTCACAAGGAATCATTAGATCATCTACTCCTGTGGTTCTCAAACTTATTTGAATGTCCCCCCCCACCCCAAAGTACATATACCATCACTCAGCTCTGAAGGCAGAGCAGAAAGCAGCGGCTGCTGGCTGGGCGCCCAGCTCTGAAGGCAGCACCACGCCAGCAGCAGCACTGAAGTAAGGGTGGCAATGTGAAAAGTTATATTTGTCAATAGCTGAATATCACTTAGCGCCATCTTGCCATCCATACTTCTGCGCTGCGGCTGCTACCCTGGGGATGACAGCTGGAGCCATGCAGCCTCAGATGAGGGATTGCAGAGGAGGGAAGGAGAGCCTGAGCCCGGACTGCCACCCAGTGAGGGAGCGAGTGGCAGGTGGGGGGGAGAAGGAGAGCCCAAGCCCAGGTGGCAAGACTGTGGCACTTCCCTTTATCCCTGCCTCCTGGAAGTGCATGGCTGTTCTGCATGAGTCCCAGCCACCCGGGGTTGACAGACAGAGCCCTTCCAGAAAAAAAATAAATAAATAACACAGAGCTCGCACCTCCCTTGACACACTCCCGTACCTCCCTTGGGAGGCCTGCTCCATAGTTTGAGATCCTCTGATCTAATATGACCTCCTGTATAACACAGGCCATTTCATCCAGTTACCCTTGTATTGAGCCCAATAGCTTGTATTTGACTCAAGTTCACCTTCCAGAAAGGCATTCAGTCTTGATTTGAAGACAGCAAGAGAGGGAGAATCCATCATTTCCCTTGGTAGTTTGTTCCAGTGGTTAATCATCCTCAGCATTAAAAAAATTGTGCTTTGTTTATGCTGGTTTATCAAGTGATCGAATAACAGTTCCT
This sequence comes from Emydura macquarii macquarii, assembly GCF_026122565.2. Lineage (NCBI taxonomy): Eukaryota > Metazoa > Chordata > Testudines > Chelidae > Emydura > Emydura macquarii. The sequence goes on from NW_027132962.1 coordinate 2,671,413, forward strand.
TGAGTCTCAGTCCCAGGCCTAGTGCCAGAGAAGTTTAGAGCAGCCTTAGTATTATGTAGAGACCCGAAGCGGGACTGGTAACCTACGGGTCCTGTTGCCATAATAGTGAGAGTGGGTATTGTGGGACAGGGTGGAAGTGGTATTAAAAATAGTCCCACACAGGTCTCTAGGATTATGAATATTGTCAGACAATTAACATTTAGAATACAGTAGTGCTTGGAGGACAACCACATCTGTGGGGTCCCATTGTGGTAGGCACTGGACAAACATAGCAAATGACAGTTTCTGCTCCTAAAGAGCATTCAGTCTGAAAGAGTTTATGATATAAAAGCCAATGCTGACTAACTGATGTGATGTAAATTACAACTATGCCCCCAACAGAATTATCACATAAAATCATCTGAGCAGGAGGGAATAAGGGGGGAGCCATGATTAGCTGAAAGAATATCAAGGCAGAACAATGTCCTCTAGGAAAAATTTCAACTTCAGATGTGCATGCCCTGCACTCATTGATCTCAGTGGGAGCCACTGCATATTTCAGAGGGCAGAATTTGTCCTTTTGTCTTTAGCAATTCAGTCAAAGCTCCTAAGTGGAGCTTTGCAAGTTTAATAAAGCTTACAAGGGCTGACAAAAATAACAGAGAGAAAGGGATTTTTACTCATCCTCTCTGGCTTTTTGCCAGTACATCCATTATGGAAACAAATTGCCCAACACATATCATAAGGATGAGATCATGTCTTGGAATTGGTTAGGATATTGTGATGGAGTTTGGGGACTAATTTCCCAAGTGAATCAGAAATGTGTTGTTCACTTCGGGGATGATCCAATGCCACTGAAGTCAGTGGGAGTTTTCAGTGTAAGCCCTTTATTTTACATTGATTTAAACAAACAAAAAAAGTCTAACCCTATTCTGCCTAAAAACAAAACCAAAAAAACCTTACCCATTATGTTAACACAAATAAAGAATGTAAGATAAGGAACCTCTGAGAAAACACACTGTTGGAATTTACTGAAGGGCTTTGCTAATGTTATGGTCAGTACTATTGATACAAAAACAAAGAGTTTCCTCAAGCATGCTAATATTCAAAATACTTTAAAATACCATTTTTAAATTTAAGGTTTTTTTTTTCAAATGGGAAACTGTCACCATAATGAAAGGGATCAATACCCCATTAATAGATGTGTCTTTAACTCATGATATATCTTTTGCTTTCCACTTCAGCAAGAGAAATAGTTTTCTGTCAATCTTGAACATAATAGAGAGACAGACACTAAACATGGCTGTGTCATTTGATTTATAAGTAACTCATTACATAGAATTCAGAGACCCTACCCTGTCTCTGGTAAATGAGGGGGTCACATACGATATGTCTACACTGCAGCTGGGAGCATGCTTTCCAGAGTAAGGAAACAGACATGGGCTAGCTCTGCTCAAGTCAGCACACTAAAAATAGCAGTACAGCTGAGGGTAGTACAGGCAGTGGCTCAGGCTAGCTGCCCAAGTATGTACCCAAGGGGGTTGGGAGTGTTTGTACCAAGGCTGGTAGCTGGAGCCACCACCTTTGCTACTTCCAGATGTGCTGCTTTTTATAGTGTGCTAACTCAAGCAAAATCTAACATGTGACTATCTACTCAGGCTTAGTAGCACATTCTCAGCTGCAGTGTAGACTTACCTCAGGCTCAAATCGCTTAGATAAAACAATTGCCTAGAAAGACTGCCTGGAAGGATGTTATCTAAACCCAGGGTTGTGGGTCTGTGGAAGAAGCTCAAATTTGGGGAAGATTTGGGTGTTATATAGTTGATGTTTTCACATGATCAGGATAAAGATGCCCTTAGGAAAGTGGATCTGACTGGCTGAGCCTGTAGATTTTCTATGCTCAAGAACTCCAGCAGCAATATACCAAGCAGATAATGAGTCAAATTCATCCCTAGTGTGGGTGTAAATGCAGTGGATTTATACAGCCAGAAATGGTGTAAGGTATTTTGGCCAGGACAAGAGCTGATTGAAAAAAACAGAAACCCATTTTCATGAAAGGTGGGGTTGGAGGTGAGGGCAGATGAAATGTTAAAGTTGTTGTAATTTGTAAGTGTTGGAAATGGAACCATTTTTTGGTTCTCTTTTAAGAGATAATCTATTTAAATGAAAACATTGACAAAATGAGGATCACATGTTCTCATCTCTCAATTATATTGAATTTATACCCCATTCTAAGGTTGCCATCTTGGAGCACTCACTCCTGGCTGGAAAGTGCCTCACAAGCATCAGCCTCAGTTCCACCTCCTCCACCAACCAGGGTCAATACTCCTTGTACACTCTCTTGGGCTGAGGACACCTTGTCACAGGGTAAGTTGTTATTACCCATCCCATCCCATCCCATACTGTAACTCAAAACCCCTCAGTCTCTGCCAGCCACTCTCATGTCTTCTGCAATCCTCAGTCTTTCCTTCAAATAAAACAATAATATAAACAATGTCCACCCACCCAGGGCTTAATAAATGTCCACCCACTCTCGGCTTATATCCCAGCTGGGTTCTTTTTCAGGCTTCTGCCCCTTGTATGGCTCCCCTGGATCTTCCTTCACCGCCACACTCTCAGAGATTGGCAGGGAACAGCCCCTCTGCAGGTTGTTGGCTTTCTTCAACCTCCGTTCTCCCCCAGTTCGCTGCCCCTTATACAGGACAGCGGCCACAGGACTGCTCCCCTGGGCCTTCCTTCCTGGAGCCTTTTCCAGAGACTACTGCAGGAAACTTTCCCTTTCTGCAGCCTCTCTCTGAAGATCTGATTAGTAAACTGGGCTAGCCAGTCCCAGGCCTCTAGTTCATAAAGGGACGGTTCCATCCAGTTACACACCCACTTTTAAGATCCACGTTACACATACCTTTAGCATAAGTGAAAATCACACCCATTGTCTCTTGCAGCTTGCAGAGAGCTGATCAGGAAATAAATATGATAATGTTTGTCATACTGGACAGATTGAAATGTAGAAGAGCACACTGAAAACTATTCTTTTAGGAAATACAAGATATGGGAATTAGATCTCAGACAAAAGCCTCAGATCAAAATCCTTAGCCCATGTGGAGCATGTAAAGCTTTGCTGCTCGTGTGACCCTGGACTCAGGAGATGGTTTATAAAAAAAATGACAGAGCTCTTCAAAGGTTTGTGTGTGCTTTCTAGGTCTCTTTTCTTTGGCATTTCACTCTATAGAAAATAACCTTGAGAGGGTTCTTTCTTCTGGCTAAATAGATAAAAGGGTGGTTTGGTGGAGTATTTGGATTCCAAAATCTAGGAACAGCTAAAAAAGAATGATTGATTTCAGGGCCTTCCAACTCCATTTCGTCATTTTACTTGTAAACACCTACATCTGAGATTCTGTCACAGACTCTTTACTACTTGAGAAGGATCAAAGCAGGAATCATTCTGGACATAGGCAACCTTATGTGATAATAGACATACATGGTTTTCCATTGCTTTGTGCAGTCATTTACACCTGTGCAGAGTGGATGTAAATCACTATTATTTTTATCTGATAGCATGTTATACCTAACTTTACACTCACTGGGCTCACTCCTCAGCTCCACTAAGTTTACACTCAACACGGCTGAGGACAGTAGGAGGGGGAAATGTGACTCTGAGGTGCATTTCTGCTCCCCTGATCCTGGGAGGGCAGAGACCTGTATATGTCCCCTGTGATAATTTAGAGCATCTTAAAGTCTCTAAAATGTTCCTAATTACACCAGTTGCAGGGATTCCATAAGGACTGATGTTCCAGCCTAGAATCAGGTGTAACATCTGGTGCTCTGCATCTCTCCCCCCCACCATCTTCTGTACCTCCATGGCCCAACCTGATCAGGGGCTGAAGATTCACGATGAAGGTGTGGTAAATGACTGCGCAAGGGAAAGGGCAGATGAGAATCAAGCCCACTGCACATGCACTACAGAATAGATTTGAATGTTGGAAGTGCTAGAAGTTCATTGTTAGGTATCGAGAGCCAACAGACACTATGATCCTTCAATAACACCCAATAAACAAACAAACCCTCTTTCACTGACTTCACAAAAAAGAAAAGTTTAAAATATGTTTAACCAGCCACACTTGTCTGCTATTATACCCCAGAATCAGTATACTTCACCACACTTCCAATATGTTTCACTTGTCTGCACCTCATATTCCATCTCACAAGTATTAATATAGTGTGAATAAAGATGTAGAAAACACCTTGGGTAACACATCAGAATGGCCCAATGGCCAAAACTCAGACTCTAAAATGGCATCAATAATGAGAAACAGAAATATTTCACCTCTTGTCCTAAAGAAACAAAAACTGTCTGTTTCTAGTTCTACTCCAATCTATCTCATTCACAGAATGAAGTATATCAGTTGACTAGAATACTCCACTATACTCTACTGTCCTATTCATCCACCTGATGAACAGGAGGTTGCTCACCATAAAGTAGTTATCATACAACAGAGTACACATACTGAAACTAAGGCCATGTACATTCTGCAATTCTAGAGCCACGTAATTTACTCTTTGCAGATTTCTTTCAGATAAATTGACCAGCCAGACACAGAAATCCAGATTTTCTGGAATCTTGGCAGCCATTTTGACTTTTATGTTAGCCCTTAGCTGGAATACCCTAGTTATTGTTGGTCTGCCTGGCTCTTCTTCCCCTAGAAGGAAGAAGTCTACAGACAAGTACTAAACCTGAACCTGGTAGAGAAGAATCTTTACACCAGACATGTCTGGATAGGACTTTGCAAGCTGAAAACATCCCACACAGTCTTTGCGAATCCTCCTACTCTCTGCTCCAAATATCACCTGAGAATCTCACCTGATAGGAGAGAGCAAGCGGCCTGCTACCTACGTCCAGTAGCATGGATCCTAAACTCTAAAGCAAATCCCCCTGATTTGTGTGGCAAGCAGATAGCGAATACTAGGGTGAATAGGACAATGGGCAGTAGCCTGAAATCTGTGGGGAAACGTTCAAAAGCAGAGTTAAATGAAAATAGATCTCAACTGAATTAAAAAAAAAGTTCTCTACAACTCAGCTCTTAAAGCTCATTTTCTGAAAGTTTTTCTGTTCATCTCATTCTGCTATAGAATTTCCAGCTTCTTGAGGAATTCAGCACAGAAACTTGAGGACTGCTACAGAGTTTAGGTTCATTGTACCACAGGGACACAGTGCCCTGGGCATATCATAAGTGAATCATAGACAGAGACAGAGGAGAGAGTGACAGTGGTTTGGGTAATTTTCACTATAATTTTCTAGATCTTTAAATGTTTCCTTTTTGTTAACTGTCCCAGATGTGTATTTCTTTACCATCTAGACAACCTTAACTGATAATCTCCAAATCCTAGACTTTCATGTTTACTGTAATATTTTGTAGCACAGTTTCATTATTAGTTCTCTTAGTAATCTTAACTACAGCTCATTATTATTACTATGGATTATTTATATAGCATGAGCACCCATATTTTGTGCTAAGCACACAGCACATAGCATTATCCCTGCCCCAAAGACCTCACACAATATAACAGCATTTTTCATGACAGTAAAGTTGTCAACTAAAAGTAAAAGCAAATTACAAACTTTGAGACAAAGATTTGCTATCCACTTAAAATTTGAGATTAAGTTATGAATAGGAGTCTAATCTGGTGGTCATTTGATTCTTAATGACACACTATCCTTGACATTTGGTTGATCTGCAATTGTTGCCTGATCTAAAGCCCACTGAAGTCCATGTGTGTCTTCCCATTGACTTAACTGAGCTTTTGATCAGGTCTTAAGAGTTTATAATTGACTGAAGTGGGAGCATAACAGGAACCTTATTGACTAGTGGATGCTGAAAAAAGGAGAACTTGTGTTGATAAATCTCTTGAAAGTTTCGTACCAGTAATAGCAGGCAAAGTGTAGACTTTAGAATCTATTTTGGAGGCTTAGAAACAATGCAACTACTATCACATTTGCTTATGTGGTCTCCCTCCATACCCACCCTGATCTCTCCCTAGGAAGTGAAGATTAAGAATCAGTTACTTTACTTTAACTGAATATTTCAATTATTAAGGAAATTCTTGTCTCACTTTTTGAGCTGCAGTACACAAATAATATCAATCTCTTTATTAATTTAGTACTATGCCTCATCGCTGTGGTAACTGAATGGTTCCACGGTTTCTGAGCACCTGCACCTCACCTCCCATGAACTGAAAAGATGCCCAGTACTATCTTTAATAACTCTAAAGTTTTCCAGTGAATGCACCCTGTGCATTTTTTAACTCCTTTAGCTAGTGTCTGACGGACACAATGCGGTTTTGCCCAAGATCTTTCATGTGAAACCACCAATGGAAAAATAAATGTCTGAGCTCTGCAGTCACAACCCACCCAGGCTGCCAATAATGATTAAACCTTTCAAAAACAACTCTCCCACATGGATATCCATGAGCAGTCTTCTGTAGCCATAGGTTTCAGAGTCACAAAAGGCATGGTAAGGTTAACAATTATTCATCCTGACTTGAGCTGTAAAATGATTAAGTTCTCTGTGTATGTAGATGAGAAAAGAGGCTGCTGCTGTCGGGTATTTTTGTTTGCGAGGAGTTCAAAGCACAATTGCTTCATACTTCAGTTCGAGACAAGTTTTTCAAAAAACATCAAGCCTTGACAATGAGTAATGTGTTAAGCGCAGAGAAATATCTGTAAATAGAAATCACAGGCTAACTGTGTTTATAGATATATATATATTCAAACTACTTCCTGATATGAACATTTTTTTTTACCATCCCCAAACTTCTAGAGAATTATTTGATTAGGCAACCACTTTGCAAATTTCAGATTTCTGAAATGATGGAAAAGTTCAAAGACTGATTTTTTTTTGTCCATTTAAGGTTTTTTCTGAACTGAATTTCAGAAGATGATGTAAATATTGATGTCATTGGTCATTTTAGACTACATTTTGCCTCAGTTACACTAATACAGATCTAAAGTAACCTGATTAAAGTCAGTAGAGCTACTTTGGGTTTATACTAGCTACATGTGAGCAGAATGTGGGTATTTGTATTATGGGGTAGCTTAAACCAATGGCAAAATTGGTGTTGTAACTATATTTATTGCTATATAAAATTTATATTATTTCATTTTAAATTAATTAATATTAGGAATTGTTCATTAAATGTGAATATGCATTTGCGTTATCAATAACTTTTTATTAAACTTAAATTTCACTTCTTTCTTTCTTGTTCACACACCCCTGCTTTTTCTAGCTAAGAATATATCTATCTATCACTCACTGCTGTAATTCTGAAACACTTTAAACCAAAATCAATTTAATATGTTTCAGGGTTAAACTTAAATTTGCATGTCTACAGTAGCACCAAAATTAGCATAGTTTCCAATAAAAGGGCAGTGAATAAGTTAAGACTACCTAGGGTAGCTTTAAAATTATGCTCTGGCCATTTGTATAAGTTTCATCTGACCATGCACTATTAATTCTGCTATTCAATAAAAAATGAGTGCAGTTACTATAGCAACTACAGCAACACATACCATATATAGTATGTTGCCTGCAAGAAACCGAACAGCTTCTTGCAGAAATGCAATTCCAACTATACATTATGAACTGATGTACAACACTCTTCAAAATATATTAAGAGGAAACACATTTTTCTAACAGACGGCCACTGCCTTTTTTTTTTTTTTGTTTTTTTTTATTTAACTACTTCTTTGGTTCTAAACTGGTTCCATAATACCATGATTTTGACTTTTTCAGTTTGCTCTTGGGTTAATTGAGCATTGGGTAGCAAGATTGCTACCACAATGTTCTGAGTAAATTGAATTGTTTTTCTTGATGTTACGTATAATTTAATTTTGAAATAAATGTTCATTTAATTGTTTTTAGAAAGAGATTAAATGATCATGATGTACATGTGTTTTCCTCTAACTAAACATCATAAAATATAAATAGAAAATTCACAAAGAAAAAGCTTAAGAAAGTTTAATCAGACAAAGGAATCAGAAGGAGCTGTGGACAGATTTATACATTTGATGCATTTTAATTCTACTGGCACTTTAATTTCTTTGTAATTGCACTTTAATAGCATATATTTTTATAAATTTAAAAGTAGTTACAGCTGCATTGTACTGGATGAAACAATTTTGGGCATTTACTGCAGACATTTTAAATAGTTCATATGTGGAACAATTTAACAGTCCTGATTATACCAGGCATTTAAAAAAAAAATCATGGGAGTAATTCCAGCTCAGTTATACAGAGAAGTTATAATATTGTTTTCCAGTCATCCTGCAAACTCTGAGTGAATAGTCCTATTGACTTCAGTGGGTGCTCCTGGGTGCTCAGCACTTTTGAAAATCAGGCCATTTATTTAGCTGTCTAAATATAGATTATGAAGCATAACTTTAGGCATCCATTTTTCACATTTGGTGACCGGTGATTTGGGGTTCCTCAGTTTTTGGGTGCCCAACATGAGGCACCTTAAAAGGACCTGATTTATAAAGAAGGCTGTGCCCCCTTGTTTGAATTAGGCTACCTTAAAGTGTAAAAATCCGGCACTGACTTGAGGAAAAATTGAGGAACCCAAAATCACTAGTCATTTAAGAAAATCTTAACCCGTGAGCCCTACGTGTCTCTAAGCTACCTAGCACACTGTTAGCACTAGAACAATTATTATGATTATTCATATGGAGGTATTGGTCATAAGCCCCCTTAAGGAGCAGGTTTCCTTTAGACTAGATGCCGCAAGAACTCCATCCTTGCCTGAAAGAGTTGACCATCTAATAGATGCAAAGTGAAAGCCAATGCCAGAGTGAGCGTGGCTGATAATATAGAAGGAAGGCAGAGAGAACTAGGATAAAAGTTAGAATAAGAAACAACAATTCTGTCTAATATGGAATGTCTGGGGCCAGACCAAACCATCAATGTTTTTGCAGAACTCTCTGCTGTAGTTCTTTACAAAAACTTATATTATGATATGGCTGTTGATGTTTGGCCTTTTATTTCCTTCCTGGCCAGCACCTTGCTTTTACTGTCCAGAATATATTTATTAAGCTTTTGGTTATTTCTTTTGGTCCTGTAAACAGATTCATCATTATTTATGCAGATTCAGTACCAGTGAACCAATAAACTGTTTATAGGCCATTGCTAATGAGAAGCAATTATCTTAATTTTTATATCGTTAGATGTTGACAGAGCCAACTCAGTTTAATAAGGTGTATGGTTCTATTAACTTTCTCACAGCCCACTAATGTGCACCATTAGTGACGGGTGCAAAGATAGTGCAATAAACAAAAAAAGTAAAACAAAACAGTAGCAGTTCATTACAGCTGGAAAAGTATAAGAATTAGACAGTGAGTCAAGGGAAAAAAGTGTTCCTTGCCTTATTTTCTAATTCTTATACTTTTCTAATAAATAAAAATAAATACAGCAGTGAAATATATTTACAGGCCATCTTTGTTTCCATCTCTACTTACTGAAAATTCCTCCTGGCGTTGATGGAAGCTCCCCACATATAGGATAGGGCTGCAAGAGTGGATGCTTATTCTGATCCATTCTGCTTCCCTCTTTGAACATGCGGCCAGTTCAGACAGTACTTTTAAATACCCGTCTTTTTAAAGATCTGTTTACTGTAAAATCAGTAAAAGCAAGAAAAAACATACAAAAAAAATCCCTAATCATCATACACTAGATCAAACTATTCAGGGCATTATGTATAACATACAATAATAAACAATAGCACCGAGACTTTACACAGAATTTTTCATCCATAGATCTCAAAGCACTTTAAATAGGAAGTACAGCTAAATAGCAATATGTCATCAAAGCAAGTCTGTAATTCACCTGTTGTTGTATTGACGAGTGTCAAGAATACACAATGGGCATAATTCGTTAATCCAAGAGAGTAAATGTGCAACTACATTTTAAGATAGGTCTAAGCAATGAATTGATTTTAATAACAGCTCAGACTAGAGGCAATTGCAACAGTCAAGCCAGGAGATACAATGGCAAAGACCTGAATGGTAGCATCAAGATTTCTCCAAAAGAGCAGGAAGTGAAGTCTAATCAGATGATGAAGGTATTAGAAACATCTTTATCTCCCATTAATAGTTCTCAACAATAAGAGCGTGATCAAGAGGAACATGAGGTTCTTGACAGTTCTTAGCAATTCTGGCTGTATCCTGTCCACAAATCATGATAGTGATGATTCCTGAAGTCAGCCTAGAAGCCCTATCTCTCCTATGGAGAGTCAGTGGACAAGAATGTAAGCAGACCTGGCTGAACATTTTCCATCAAAAACAGTTTTGATGGGGAAATGGCATTTTTCCAAAACAAAACTTTTCAACAAAAATGTCTATGGTTGGCTAATGGTTTTTTTCCCTTTAAAACAACAATTTTCTTTCCCTTTCTCCCCATTTTTCTTCCTTCTCCACCCCTTTTCTCAACATTTTTCCAGTGGCAAAACTGTAAATTAAGATGACAATGGAAAAAATGAATCCACCCTCCCCAAACTAAGCAGGTTTTTCCAGAGAAAGTGATTAACATTTTTCAAACAGTTTTAATTATCAACTCTTTGGGATAGGAACCAGGCCTTCCTTTGTGTTCGTACAGCATCCAGAACATTGTGGTTGTCATTGGAGAGACCTAATAATTCTAAAGTCCTATAATAATTCCCTTCCAAAAAAACCTGTGTTGTGGGTGCCTCTCCATGGTGACATTCAGACCTCTCTCTGATGCCTAAGCAATTGTCTGGTGATACAAAACAGGCAGGAAAGATCACCTCTACTTTCACTTTTGTTTTTCTCTAAAAAAAAAAAAAAAACACCAACATAGCTACATTCTTGTAACTCATGTTACATTTTCTGGTAAATTTTCAATTGATCCTTGTTTTGAAACACTGCTGGATGGACAGCAGGTTAGATGCCAGTGTTTCTTTGATCTCACTATATTTAATTAGAGAAACCAACAAGATCTTTCATGTTTAGAGGCCAGCAATGAGTAAAAAGCAGTGCTTTGTGTGAAGCCTGACACGTTTTTATTTATTTATTTGGATGGCAGGCCAACAGTCCCTTTGTTGTCTAACCACTATCAGATTCTGGCTCAGAGTTTGTCAGAAAATGAGGTTTTCTATGAAAAGAGGAACCTTCATTACTAAGGCAAATTTGAACAGCTAAAATCTTCCCTTGCTTTTTCTGGGGAAAGCTGACATGGATGTAGAACCGTCCATCCATGCAGGACACACTTAAATCACTTCCTCTGATATGGGATATTCATTCTAGGGTAAACATAAAACTAATTGTATTCCCAGTTCTTAGGGCTACCTCCTTATGCCGTAAAATAGGTGCTGTAAGTAGTGAGTGTGTGAGGGGGAAGGCCTACTACACCAGTGCTTTTCTGAACAGTTAACATAGTGGGAGTGATGTACTGCTCCCAATACTCATGAGACATTGACACCTTCAAATGCCCACTTAGGCTTCTACATGCTTAAAACACCTCAGTTATACAACTAGATAGACCCAGGCCTTCAATGAAAAACATGCTACATTTGAGTTAAATCCTGTCCTTCAAATTAAAGTTTTAATTGAACTTAATTAGCGCTAGATTGTCCCTTGGCCTGCACACTGATATAATGGCATAAGGGGGCGTCAGAAGCCCTGTTTACGTAGCTGCATGAGTTTTTTGGACCTTGAATCTAAATGTGCAAGTGTAAGCAGGTGCTGCACCCTTCTACTGCTTCTTTCCCAAGCAGGTGGTAGCCAGAGGAAACGAGTGGGACCCAGCAGAAAATTACCACCACCCTCTGGAACCTAGGGGAACCAGAATGGGCATCATACCCCACACAAAGGTGATATAAGGAAAGTCACAATCATAACCCCATGTTTCCATGTCCAGACTTCATATTAATATATATTTCTTTCTTTCTTTCTTGAGGTCTTTTTACTTGTGTGGCAATTTTTCATCATTTTATACTATCTGCTATTGCATGGGACATAGATCTCAAACGACTGAATGCTAAAGTGAATGGCCTATGTTTAAAAGGAATGACCGATTGGGCAATGAATCAAGATCATTTTCCTTAAGGTTTGGATACTGTGCTACTGTCTCCAGCTTCTTCAGCTGTATCAAGTTGTGCCTCTAGCATGCAAAGGTAAATTAGGGAATTTATTTTCAAGAAAAAAATTCAAAACCGATTAAGTGAACATCAGAAAACCAGGTGTAATTTCCTTTCCATGGTATGAAATTTTGTTGAATGAGCAACACAAACTCTTGTAGAGCAGAATTTAACCCTTTAAACTGAGCACTGTGGATTAAGCCATTGCTCTCACTGTTCCCACCGGAGCAAAAGGCCCTAATAGTTATGGCAAAAGTTGAACTTTTTTATATGGCAATCATCAGAGCTGATTGATGGGTTGCATTTTCATTTTGCTTGTTGCTATTAAGCTTCTATGTATCTGTCTATTTAGAATGATTACATCTTTAAAGTAGGTTAATTTAAAAGGTCACATTATCACACATTGTGCTATCAATAAAAACCTGTAGACAACCAATTATGCTTCATTTACTTGGCTGCCTATCTGTTACCCTATGATTGAACATATGGTTGTGTTTGACATGTGTGATCATATTGGGTGGGAAGGGATGCAGAATAAGCTATGATGAGGTACTAACGTATACATTATGGAACAGAAAAAGAGATAAGCATGGTCCTTAAAACACAATTTATAGGTTAAAACCTATATTTTATTTGTTCCTGACTTTTAGGTCTGAGTAATATATTTGGGGTTTGGTCTCATATTAAATCTTGGTCCCGTTGAACTCAATCACAGAGATGCCAGGATTTCACCCTGCATCTCCAAGGTTTAACACGCTAACAAGCAAGCAACCTTCCACATACAACTAAAGTGAAAACTCTTAAAAGATATCTTTTATATTTTAGGATTGTGGTTAGATGGCCTTATCCAAAAATCTATGAAATCAGAGAAAAGACTCCCATTGATCATAAAGGGCTTTTTTTTTTTTTTCCCCTATACTGCCATATTGAGGTTCCCCCATATAAACCTGAAATTAATAAAAAATGACTTGGAAACAATTATAGTTTGGCGTTTAGGTAATGCACCTGATCACTTCCTTTTCTATATATCCTTTGCCAGGGTGAGGATCACAGCCACTGAGAAAGGAAAATTAGGTTCTTAGTGAGATCATGTGGCAATGCTCTAATTGTGAACTTCCCTTCAGACTTCAGCAGGTCCTCTGGCTCCTGCACAGCATTTTTATTTGGCTCACAATGGATTATAGAGCCACAACAAAAAGTGAACCAGCCATTAACTGTTTGTGTAGCAATCCCCGTATGGGTGATCAGTGGGATTTGAATACAGGACTTTCAACACCAAAGCACAGACTTCTATCCTGTGTATTAAAGGAACAACTCTGTTAGCAGGTAGAAGGAGTAGTTGTAATCTAGTTCACTGGCCACTAGAAGGAGACATGGTGCAGTGTATTATGCTTGGAAGAGTTTGCTCACTACGACTGGACACTCAGAATTTGTAATAATATTTTGTACTTGTATTAAGCTTTTCATCTGAACCTGTCTAAGCAGTTTATCAATGTTAATTAACTCTCACAATATAATGTGGAGAAAGTAAGGGATATAAAGAGGTATTTCTAAAATCACTACTAAAAATGCAGCCACCTCTAAGGAAACACTACCCAACACTTTAGTGGCAGATACTGCATCCAGATGAAACTGGAGAAGTAATTTACATAGGCAGATGTAATCATCTGAGCTGGAATTTTGCCAGGACACAGAAATTAATGCCGTTGCTTTTATGAAACATGTCAAGGATCTTTAATGTTTGCAAGAGGTAGAATTCTTACGGGGAAAGTCCCATAGAATTTCATAGAGAGGTTTTGGGTTTTTTTAAAAATAGAAGTATAATAGGGTTCTATGGAGAATGCTATAAAAATGTATGTTTGCAGTGTTGTAGCCATGTTGGTCCCGGGATATTAGACAGACAAGGTGTGTGAGGTAATATCTTTTATTGGACCATCTTCTTTTGGTGAGAGAGACAAGCTCCTGAGCTACAAAGAGCTCTTCTTCAGGTCTGGGAAAGGTATTCAGGGCAGGTCCACACTTAAAACGCTGCATCAGTGCAGCTGCACCAATGCAGCTGTGCCGCTGTAGCACTCAAGCGAAGACGCTCCTTTGTGAAGAGGAGAGATTCTCTTGTCAGCAGAGTTAATCCACCTCCGTGAAAGGCAGTAGATATGTCAACAGGAGAAACTCTCTTGCCAACACACCGATGTCAAAATCTGGGGTTAGGTTGGTACAACTGTGTCGCTATGGGGTTGTGGATTTTTCACACCCCTGAGAGACTTAGTTATATCACTATAAATCTGTAATGTAGACCTGGCCTCAGGTATAATACATTGTTTAGCATAAGTAGTTAACACATACTCTTGACTACAGAGATGTTAACAGGCCATTTCACCTTGAATGGTCTCTGAGAATATGTGTTAACTATTTATGATAAACGCCTACTGTTTAACTATGACACTCTGAGGCCTGGGCAACACCAGATAATTAGGTTGGTTTAACTACATCATTTTGGCTGTGAAAGCTCCAGCCTCCAGAGTGGTGTAGTTAAGCCGACCTAAGTCTCCATGTATACAGAGCTAGGATGACAGAAGAATTCCTCCATCAATCTAGCTGCCACCTCTCGAAGAGGTGGATTACCTACACCGACGGGAGAGTTCCTCCCACTAGAGTACTTAGTGACTATATTAAAGCATTACAGTGGAACAGCAGCACAACTGTGCTGCTGTAACATTTTTATTGTAGAGAAGCCCTGAGTACCTTTCCCAGACCTGAAGAAGAGCTCTGTTAGCTCCAAAGCCTGTCTCTTTCACCAATAGAAGTTGGTCCAATAAAAGATAATTACCTCAGCCACCTTGTCTCTCTAATAAAAATGTATACAATTTTAGAGAAGTTTTAATTCTATAGAATTTAATAGCCCTTTTGTAATTTTTTTGTGGCACTATCCTTCACAATTCTATAGTATGGATGTAATACCCTGGCATTTTCCAGTATATTAAAAAAACAAATCTATACAAATATTATGATTTTCTATTAAATTCTATAGAATTTCTCCATAAGATTGGAACCTCAGCTGCGCAGCATGCCCTACCACAATGCTATGTCATTGGTTGAGTAATGCCTAGATGGAGGAAAACTGCTACTAACTAAATTACTATTACCAGTTCCTGCAGCATCTAGGTGTTCCTAGAAGTTAAGTTTTAATCCTGACTTGACAATATCCTACTTAAGCCACAATCTTGCAAACAGTTAAGGAAGTATGAAAACTTTGCTCTTGTGAATTGTCCTGTGAAAGTCACATGTCTGAAATTAAATGTTTGAAATATTAAGGCCATAGTTTTTCATCTTTGAGACATGGTCTTATTTTTCTTATCCGGAAGTGAAAAAGCCCTTAACTTGTCCATCATCTTTCTAAAAATATAATTATTTCTGCCCTGACTTAAACAGAATGCAACTTCTAATGATGCTGAAAGCAAATTCCACAATGTTCATAAATTTTGGAAAATTCAGAAAGAAATACAACAACGAACACACAAACTGAGTTCTGGAATGCAGACTCAGAACATGTCCATATCACAACACTGAGTGCTGAATTCCTATTGCCTGGCAACATATTTCATCTTTGAAAAGCAAATTTTAAAGAAAATTATTATTCATGATGTCTGTCTCCATTTAACACATAACTCTTTCGAGTCAATACAAGCAAGCAACTTACTTCACCAAGTTAAGAAGAGTTGGTATTCAGCAAAACATATTCTACAATGTTCAGAACTTTTGAAAACTCAGAAACATACTCAGCAACAGGTTCTTTAATGTACACTCAAACACAGATTCCATAATGTTGCAACATGCATGCAACAGACCACACATGATCCATTCACAGAACACAAATTCCACTACATGCATTTCAAAGTGCACTCCCTAATGTATACAGAAAAGATATTAATGATGTTTTTTGTATTTGTCACTTGAGCATAAAAAGCCACAGTTCTCAATAGTGCTAAATCAAAATTTCAAACAATGGGCCTAATCTTTCTTCTCTTGACTTCAGTGGCAATATTGTATGATTAAGGAGACCAAAATCTTATTGTTTGGACAAATTCGGAGCGCTACATTCTTCCCTGAATTAAACCCAGTGTAACTTCCTTGAAATCAATGGGAAATTTATTCTGAGTCTTCATTCTAGAACTCAGTTTGTGTGTTTGCTGTTGTATTTCTTTCAGACTTTTCCAAAACCTATGAACATTGTGGAATTTGATTTCAGTGTTATTACAAGTTGCATTCTGCTTAAGTCAGGACAGAAGTTTCACCTTTAATTTTATTTTTAGAAAGTTCAGGCAGAATAGTACAAAGTGACAAAAAAGAAACAAAAACAAAAAACAAAACAAAACAAAAAAAACCCTAGAAACTGATTTACATCTAAAACAGAAACCAAGCAATAAGTTCAATTTCCTCTTATATTAGTGTATGTGCTCCACATAAAATAGAGGATACATAAAATAAGCCACTAATATCGAATTTGCATTCTGATTATTTACTGGTTAGGTTAATACACCAGTAACTGTCATAATATTTATATTTTCTTCTTATTCACAGAGCGATTTTTTTCTTTATACCCAGTATTGCCTGGTATCAGTCATTTACCAGTTGCTAAAAATCTATTATGATTGATGTGTTAATTGCCTCCAGAGGAAAAAAAAAAAAACCCATGAATTAAACTTAACCATACATCAGTTGTTGGCCACAATCCCCTGTAATGGTGTTTAAAAAAACCCAAAAGTACAGCTGACATAAGCCTAGTTAAGAGACTCTAAGCTTTAAGCATTAAAAAAAAAAGTATTTTAATGCCCCCAAATAGTCATCTACAAATAGATTAGCGATATCCTAATTTCAAACGGAACATAGTTATGAAACAGAAGGAATCCCATTATTTCTTCCTGGATAGATGTTAATACTATGCAGTTTACAGGACATTTAAAAAAAAAAACCCTTCACTTTTCTCAATAGCTCTCTTCATGGCCCAGTTTGCAATTATAAGTAAAGGTTATTAAATTTTAACTGCTGTCAGCAACTACTGCCAAGAACTAGTTTTTAGCAGCTTAAGCAATTCAAGGGGCAGAGAAAGAGTTCAGGGAGAAGTAGCACATTGTAGCATTTTGTCACAGAAATTGGACAGAAAGAGAAACTATAGACTATGTCTGGGGCAGATCAGTAATTGGTGAGAGACTGATAGGTAGGTAACTGAGAAAAAATTAAAGCTTGCCTGATTAATCCATTCCTTAAATATATACATAAAGAAAGCAGGAAATAAGAAATGTTAGAAGACTAAAGTCACTTGCAGTGAACATTTATAAAACAAAAGGCCTTTTTAAAATTTGTTTTCTCTTTTACAAAAAAAAAGATGTTTGAAACAATAATTTTATTTGCTGAATTGTTTCTTTTGATATAAACCAGTAACACTGCCATTTCACTTATGATATCCAAGCTGGACAAAAGAGCTGTAAATGTTTTCAAACACAGTTGATAGTTCACAGTAAGTAAAGGCTAACGACAATTTTTAGTTATAATTACACACAGAAAACTACATTGGAAGAATATTATTAAGGTTGCAAGCTCAAGCACCAAAAAGTTAGGAAATGCCAAAATTAAAAGTTATCTGCATATCTTTAATTCAGTTCCCTTGTGCATATACATTATAATACAGTCTTTAATGACATGATCTCATACTATTTTTTCTCAGGACCCCTGCCTCATTCAGGATGGACCTGCTCTGGGGATGTATCAAGACTGTACAATGAAGGAGATTGCTGTGTGTGTAGGACCCATGCTTAATTTGTCTCAAATTGGGCAACCTAAATTAGTGGATACTTTTGATCTTAATCTCTCAACCCAGATCCACAAAGGTACTTTGGTGCCTAAGTCTGGGGTTTAGGCACCTAAGTCCCAGTTTTGGCTCTACTGCAATCCACAAAACTCCCACCAAACCCTGTAGACCCCTAAACTCACTCAGTGCTTAAGTTTTCTGAATAAAAGTTTCCTACGCACCTATGTTTCAGTCTCTGGGCATGTGCACTACAGCTTCCTTCTAGGTGTCCGGACACCTATCTCCCACCAATCTCCAGAGTGATTTTGAAAAGATAGACATTTGGCTATTTAAGTCAACTGCAGGGTCCAGTACGAGAGGAATTCTCAGAGGCCCGGTCCGGTCCCAGTCAAAATGTGCATGGTGGAGAGGGGTTGAGGTGGTGGAAGTATCAATCTTACAATTTTTGTCCCAATGATCAGAGCAATTGTCTGGGATGTAGGGAGACACAGGTTCAATTCCTCCCTCTGCTTGATGGGAAGAAAAGATTTGAACAGGGGTCTCCCAGTTCTCAGGAGAGTGCTCTGCTAATATCTTAATGTAGGATTCCCACTGTCTCTCCTTTTGAAGTTGTTCCACTATGCATAATTAAAGAGTGGTAGAAGCAGGGGGACTGGACCAGATCCCCAGTCTCCTACCTCCCAAGTGGAGGCCCTAACCACTGGAGTACAGCATGTGTGGGTATACCCTTGCATTTGTTACCATTCTTCCCTGTACCCCTTGACTTAATGTCTGGACCCTGCTCAGACAGGGGCCCTTCCTGGCCTCCTTGTCAGGGGAGGCACTGACAGCCCCACTGGGCATTGTAGTGCCAAACCAAATGTCCAGTATTATCTTCCCCTTCTGGCAGGGTCTTTTTCCTCAGGCCTCCAGGCCTGAGAAAGGTACTTTGCTCTCTTCGGACAGGGTTTTTCCCACCCCCCGTCTTTGTATGTGCAGGGTTCTCTTCTGCCAGAGTTCTGCTTCTTCTCCTAAACCCTTCTGGTTTCTGACAGTGTCTTGCCTGTTCACACACTCTCCAGTAGCTCTCCTCACTCTCACAACTCCAGCCACACCCTTTCTCTGGAAGGGAGGCTTTTAACAAGTCCGGGGAGGGGCCTTGATTGGCTCCAGGTGTGTTAATTAACCTGGTGTAACCCCTGCTCAGTTACCAGGGGAAAAGGGACTTGCTGAACCTGGGGCTGATATATTAGCCTTCTAGCACTCTCTGGTAGCCATCTAGTCTGATCCTGTCACATATCCCTCCCCCCTGCTCAACCACGTGGTTGGGCAACCTGGGTCGCTAGACAGTGGACCTGTGACTGGCCATCTGCATTGCCATGGCGCTCCCGGTCTTGTGTTTGATGGTAAATTGGAATGTTTGGAGGGACAGGAACCACCTGGTCACCCTTACATTCTTCTCTTTGTTCCACTACCTCCACTGGAGGGGGGCATGGTCAGTCACGAGGGTAAATTTTTGGCCTACCAGATAATACCTGAGAGTTTTCATGGCCCATTTGGCAGCAAGGCACTCTTTCTCCACCACTGCATATTTCTGTTCCCTCAGAAGGATCTTTCTGCTGAGGTAGAGAATGGGGTTTTCATCTTCTCCCATCACCTGTCATGGACAGCCTGCAATGCTACCTCAGATGCATCCATCTGTAGTATAAATTACTTTTTAAAGTCTCGGGCCACAAGTATGGGGTTACTGCAGAGGGCGGCCTCCTCTGCCATGTTGGTCCATTTCACCATTTCAGGACCCCGAGCCTTTACCAGGTCCATGAGGGGACTTGCTCTGATGGCCAAGTGGGGGATGTAATACCCCACTACATAGAGAAATGCTCAGACCTCTTTCTTCCGGTTCGGTTGAGGCCAATTTTGGATGGCCTCCAGCCTATTCACTTGGGACTTCACTACACCTCTTCCCACGATGTACCCAAGGTATTTAGGCTTCTGATAGTCCTATGACACATTTGGCTGGATTTGCTGTAAGGCCTGACTGCTTCACAGTATTCAATACTGCTTCCACCTTACCCAGGAGGGTTTCCCAGTCTGGAGTATGGATAATCACATAGTCCAGGTATGCAGTGGCATGGGGGCACAACAACTTATCCATAAGGCTCTGAAAGGTGGCTGGGGCCCTATGTAGTATGAAGGGGAGAACAGTGTACTGGAATAATGCTCAGGAATGGAGAAGGCAGTCTTTTTTTTGCTTCTTTGGCTAAGAGAATCGCCAATACCTTTTCGTCAAATCTAAGGTGGTCAGAAATCAGGCCTTGCCCAATTAGTCAACTAACTCATCTATGCGTGGTATAGGATATGCATCGAATTTGGAAATCTCATTCAGATGGCAAACGTCATTATAGAACCTCATGGTACCTTCGGGTTTAGGCACTAGCACAATTGGGCTGGACCACTGGCCGAGGGATTCTTCAATGACTCCCAGTTCTAACATTTTCTTTACCTCGGTCTTAATTTTCTCCCTTTTTGCCTCTGGGACTCTGTAGGGTCTTATTTTTACCTTGGCCCTGGGGTTCATGATGATGTGGTGATAGGCCTCTGTTGTTTGGCTCAGCTTTGTTGAGAACACATCTTGATTTTGATTGACCATCTTAGTCACCTCAGCCTTTTGGTCCAGTATTAGGTCGGGGATATCTTCACCTGCTCTTGTGGGTGGTTTCCCTGAGGCAGAGTCTCTAGAGTGACTGCACATGCCTCTCGGGCCTGCCAAGGTTTCAGGAGCTTAACATGGTAGACCTGCTCTTGTTTCCAGCAACCCAGCTGTCACACCTTGTAATTTACTTCTCCCACAGGTTTAACTACTTCATAAGACCCCTGCCATTGGGCCAAAAGCTTGCTCTCAACATTGGGTACCAGTGCCATTACTCCATCTCCAGGATGGAACTGTTGAACCTTCGCTCAGCAGTTATAGTAGGTCTGCTGGGCCTCCTGTGCCTTCTCCAAGTGTTCTCATATGATGAGTGATTCGGGCTATTTGGTCTCTCATCTGCAGTATGTGGTCAATTATGGGTTTTTTTGGGTTCGGTTCTTCCTCCCAAATCTCCCGGGCGATGTCTAATATGTCCCAGGGGTGTCACCCATATAATAACTTGAAGGGGGAAAACCTGGTTGAGGCCTGAGGGCCCTCCTGGATGGAGAACATGAGGTAAGGCTTTCCCGTCCTGACTCACTATTTTTCTTATCATTATCTTGAGGGTCCTGTTGAACCTCTTCACCAGGCCATTAGTCTGTGAGTGGGAGACAGAAGTCTGCAGCTGTGAAGCAGGGCACATAGGTCCTTCATTAGCTTTGACACAAAGAGGGTCCCTTCATCTGTCAGGATCTCCTTAGGTAGCCCTACTCTGGCAAAATTCTTTACTAGCTCTGTTGCTATCGTCTTAGAGGCCATGTTCCATAGAGGAACAGCCTCCAGGTATTGGGTGGCATAGTCCAGGACAACAAGTATATCTTGATGGCCCCGGGCCATCTTCTCCAGGGGCCCCATCAGGTCCATAGCTATCTGGTCAAACAGGACCTCGATAATTGACAGAGGAACAGAGGAACCTGTCAGTGTGGACAGGGACTGTGTAGATGGCACAATAGCACTGGACCTCCTCATGTACTCCTGGCCAGAAGAACCTCCGTAGGACCCGTGCCAGGTCCAGGTCTCCACTCCTAGGTGTCTCCCATAAAGGTGACTGTGGGTTAGGCTCTACACTATCTTCTGATGCTTTTGAGCCACCAGGAGCTGCTGCACCTCCTGTCCCTGTGTCTGTGCGACGCAGTATAATAGATCCCTCTTGTTTATGAAGTAGGGCCCCAATCTCTGGGTTTTCCCTTTTACAGACACCCCATCTATTTCCACAACCTCCCTTCTGGCATTCTCATACCTCAGGTCCTCTACCTAGTTTCTCCTGAAACTCTCCCTTACAGGACTCAGCTGCCTCTCAAGTGGGCCTGTCTCGTTCAGTGGGGTTGGGCCTTGAGCCAACCTCAGGTCCCTCTTCTCCCTGGACAGTCCCCCTATGTGCTGCCCACCTCTGTCTGCCTATGAAGGCAGCCTTTGGGTCAGAATCCGGGTAACTAAATCCTTAGCGGCCCTCCTTTCCTGCTTGGTCTTTCTGGCCTTCCCAGGAATGGGGAACAGATCCTGAGCTATCTCAGAGAATATCAGGGGGTTACTTTACACTGAGGAGGATTCATGAATTTCAGGATCCTGCTTTTCTTCCAACCCCTCTGGTGGGAGTAGGCTTCCAAACCCTGGGGAATCCCTTCCTAGGAGGACAGGGTATGGGAACTTAGGGACTATCCCTGTAGTGACGTGGGTGATATTTTCCTGAATCCTGATTTCTACCGGAATGGTGCGGTATTAGTTAACAGTCCTATTGATACAGGTTACCCCTGTGCATTTGGCCTGCATCAGCTGACTCCGCTTGACTAACTTCCCTGAGACTAGTATAATAGCACTCCCAGAGTCCACAAATGCTGTGGTTTCCACCCTATTCAGCCTCACTGGCCTCGTTTATTTATGTAGGCTCACCGCAACCCCTACAAGGTAGATCAGGGTGCAGGGGCCTGCCCAGCTTCCTAAATTACACTGCATGGGCTCTTCAGCATTAGGGCACTGGGCTGCTTATATGCCCCAACTCCCCATACTCATAGCATTGGTACGTGGCCCTAAGCAGCCCTCTTATTGAAAATCAACATTAATGGTTCAGCAAGCTTGTAAGCCAGCTCTTTTAAAGTTCTTGGATGCAAGTTATCCAGGATTCTTTTTGTTTTTAATATACTTTCCTGTTTCTTATTGTCCTTAACTTTGTAGCCCATAGATTTTTCTTTGCTTCTTATATCAGTCTTCTACAATTCCTAACTTCTGATTCATATTCATTACTATCAACTTTTCTCCTTCCTTCTATTTGTGATATACTGACTTTTTTGTTTGTTTGATAACGGTCTTCACTTTCCCTCTAAAGTCAACGGGTCAATTGTTTAACCAGTACAGCACCCAAGTGGAAGTAGCACCAAGCCAGAATTGTACCATTTGCATTACTGATGCTAAGATTTTTATTTACCTGCAGAGATCAAGTACCAAAGGTAACAAAGTTCAGTGTTGTGCCACAGAGACATTCAATTACCTAAACAACATGTCCCCTCTTGGAACATCTCTATAACTAGTTCTGACTAGCTTCTAATCACTACTGCAGTCAATTACACGTTTAGTAGACAAATGGTATATGGATAGAAGACCTCTGTATATTCCCTTCTGCCACCCTCCCCTTCCTGTGTTGAAGGATTTTTGTTTGGTCTAAGCTTGGGTCCCTTCCTACTTCTGATCCACTTGATAGTTTACTGCATTGTGTTAAGCTCAGTGTGGCTGGCTGGGTAACAAATGGACAAGCTATAAACTGGGGCCACAGGGGCTTGCAGTTGTCAGCACAGTGATAAGCTAGTGCTTTATCATCAGAAACTAAAGAGTACTTAAATGATACTGGCTATAGCTGTGGTCATAATTTATTGGTCTCAAGAGATTACTTGCTGAATAGTACCCCTGCCTTTTCTCTTCTCAGTTTCTGTTTTGCTATAGTTGGCGTTATAAAATCTCAGCAATCCTCTTACACAAAATCTCTATCTCCGTAATATAAGAAAAAGCAAGAAAGACTATATAGGAGAAAATTGGAGAGACTAACAAACAATACACAAGTTTTATTTAAGGCCTTTATAAAATACCTCTGTAAAAACTAAATGAACACTTTCCATCTCCCTATGAAGTACCCTCCTCTATGAATGTTTTCCTACTTTTTAGTTAAACAGGGTATTTTTTTTTCACATTGGCATTTTTATTGTGCTCTTTTAATAATGTAATGAACAGATTTTCAATAGTCTTCACCCACAAGATCTGGTCAAGAAATTATTCCCTCGCGCTCTGCAAAAATGTGATGAAAGTGAAAATATTTTATTTTTGTCTATAAAAAAAAAAAAAAACCAAACAAACCTGGAGGGGTTAACTTAAAATTTTAAGCAATGAATTTTTTTTCCCCATTTTTCAAAAAACTGTTGTCAAAAAATCTCTTTCAGCGATTTGTTTTTTAGCTATATATACTCAGCATCCAGCATCTCTCTTTGAAATCAGGCCAGTTCATGTAGGCACCTCAGTAGCTAGTTGTTTCAAGAATTTATATTTTAATTATGGTTTGTGCCATATCTCGACCACCTAGTGTAAATAAATGGTCAGCCTTAATTAAAATACATGAAGGAATTAAACCTAACTAGGAAATAATTCTGCCATTTTACAAATAAGCATGGTGACCATTGTTACTATTAATTATGCTGTATTAATTATGATAGTGCCTAGGAAGCAGCCAAGAATGGGGCCTCATTGTGCTAGGCACTGTACAAAGAGAACAGTAGAAAATCTCTGCTCCAAAGAGTTTACAATCCAAACAGAGAGAACAGACAAAAGACCTTAGTTCTGACTCGCAGTGCCCTTGCTGATCTAGCCCTGGATCTCTTTCAAGTAGAGATTGCCAATTATGTCGATTTGTGGTGGTTTTGTGATGTCCAACAATGGCACTGTTACCAAGATTAACAGTTTTTCTACCCAAGGTCACTTCATGTAGGATGGTGTGTGGAGATCTTAAAGCCACATACACTGGAAAACTGCATGTGCCCATAATAGTACCTTTTTAATATACCTTTTTATTGGGAGAATGAAAACTGAATCACATGATTAGCCCCACTTCTGTGACATTATGAAAATATCTACAAATCAATTATCTCTGTTGCCCAACCTGCCCAAACCCAGCCCCTACACTCTGCCAATGATGCCTCTTCATCACCTTGTTTGTCTGCTTCTCCCTCAGCTCTTTGTGTGCTTTTTTCCATGCCATGGATGATCCTGATCCTCAAAACTGCTTCCTTCTCCACATTTAAATCCTTCCTGAATACCCACCTCTTTTGTGATGCTAATGAGAAACCAGACACACAATTCTAAAAGTTGCTGAGTGTCTTGAACTCCCATTAGCTTCAGTAGGAGTTGAGGCATTCAGTTTCTACTAGGATTAGGCCCTAGCTGATTGAGGCTTTAATTTTACAAATGATTGCCTTGATGAACTCTTGCACCTTCATGGAGTACCACTGACTTGAATGGGGCTCCCCATAGTGCAAGGGTCTGTCTGTTTGTAGTCAGTTGTAGGACCAATGCCTAATTCATCCACTTGCTATGCCTACCATTTCATTAATCATTTTGTTTGTAAATCATTGTGTTCAGAAAGAGGACAACAAGCCAGTTCACACTCACACCTATTGTCAATTTTAGGAAGCATTTCTCTCATTTCCTGTACATTTTGATAGCCCATTTGTTTCCTCTCCCAGCTGAGTCTCTCCTTTCCCCCCACCCTTTTTACTCCAACTGACTCTCTTTATGCTTTATTTTCATCTCCCCAGTTATTTCTTCCCCCATTTCGCTCCATCTGAATCACTTCCATCCCCAACTGCCATTGAGCCCCAATTTATTTTGTCCCTCTCCTTCACTTAACTGACACTGAATTTTATCCTTATTTCCTCTCCATTGTTCTCTCCTCCCCATCACAGTAGAAACTACAGAGCCATGTGCTCCCTGCCTCATAACCATTCACCTCTGCACATACATATATAGCGGCCACAGAACAGAGTAGCAAATGAGGCAGGGGAAATGGGCAATACCCAGATGACCTTCTGCCCAATCAGAGAGGCAATCATAAGCAGTGCCCAGAATTAGAGCTGGTTGGAAATTTTCTGAGGGAACATTTTTCCATCAGAAAATGCTGATTTGTTGAAATCAAAATGTCTCATGGAATCATGTCAATACTGAAAAAACTTCCACAGAAACCTTCCAGGTTTACTGCCAGCTCACCCACCTTTCCATCTTCAGGGCAGCCTTACAGGTAGGTTGATGGGAATCACCAGCTCCCAAGTTCCCCGGTAACTTAGCAGCTTGCCAAGTGAACTACTGGAAAGCCAGGGATCTCAGGGCTGCCAGGCTCCAAGAGAGCTTAGGAAGTTTATTTTGTTTCAGAGTATCAAACAAAATTTTGTGGACTTCCAGTTCTGTGAAAAATTCCGAGTTTTTTAACTTTTTTCTTGATTCAAGATTAAATGTTTTCCAAATACTCACAATCCTTTCTGGAATCAGAGATCCATTTTCTAGCTCCCCCTGGACTGTGAATGCTTGGGATATTTGCAAATTGACTGGGACAGGTCCCATCAAATTAGGACATTTGGCTCTTTGAGAAATGTGCATTAGACTGAAGACATGAAATTCATAACTTTTGATCCAAATCAAATTTGAACTCAGTTCTTCATAGGATAAAATCCAGTGAATTAACTCAATTAACACCAAACTTCTTGACCTGAGCTTTGGGCAAGAATAGAATGGATCGGTGGAGAGAGATAAATATAATTTTAGGTCACCTTTGTAGTTTCTGGAGCAGCCCTGACAGGTATTAGTTAGAGCACACTCGGGGCTACTCTAAATTACATCCTGTTTCCAGTGAATTCTGGGAATCAGTAAATAACCATAGTGGCAGCAGTGCATTCTAGCCTTATTTCCATCCTGCCCCTCATGTACCCAGTGCTGGGATTGGTATACAGTACTTGTGCCAAGTCTAAAGTACTTGCTGGGGAGGTCTCTTGTGTAGAGTATATCTTCAGAGGGCCTTTAAAGCCTCTTTACATTTCCAGAATGAAGTAAAGGGGACTTACTGTAACTGATAACTAGGGCCAGTAATCAAAGTTAAGCTAGCCGCTATACGATGTTCAACAGTGATATAAAAATTAAGTTGTTACTGTAACTTCAAATATGCTAGTGTTAAGGGCCTGCTCCCTTAATACGAACCCTTATTCATCTGAATAATCCATCTGAAGTAATTGGGCTACTTGTGAGTGAACAAAACATATACGTGAAGGAAACAACTTCTTAACTAATATGGGTTAGAAGATTAAGACCATAGTTTTAATGTTCTAATTTGCAACCATAGAATAAGTAGTATCTTTGTTGTACAGCACTATAATTAAAGCTTTTTATGACAGAGTGTTTAAGAATATAAGGTGAAATTCAGGTCTTATTTCCATTGACTTCAGAGGGGCCAGGATTTCACGCATAGAATTGAAGAAATGAAACTTTCCTATAGGTTTTTTGAGTTCTTCCAGAGAAATCTATTTATCAAATTCTGACAGGAAAGATGGCCTTGTGATTAAGACACTGGACTGGGGCTCAAAAGATTTCCATTTAGTTCCCTGTGTGAACTTGGGCAGGCCACTTAATTTTTCTCCATCCTCTGTTTCTCATGTAAGGATTATAATATTTTCCTTTTACCAATGTGTGTCTTGGGTATTCAAATTGTATGCTCTCTGGGGCAGGGCTTATTACTATGTGAATCACATCTACAACACAATTTGGTGTCTTCAGTGTACTACATATTTCTCAAATTGGCCAAAATTCTTGATTTGCCCAGAAACTGTTCTGGGATTTGCAATGAGGCTCTGGTTTTAGTTGGGACTTTTAGGTGCTACTGTAGTACAAACGATAAATAAACAACAACAATAATAATAATAAATAATAAATCTCATAGGCTGTTTCAAAAACCTATAATTTTCTACGTAATTCCATAGAACTTTCCATAAGGTCAGAACATGTTAACCGACTGCATTTGTCATATGGGGCTAACACCAAAGGGCTCCCTCATTCATCATAACATAAATTATATTCAATTGTATGTGAAAAGTTAATGAGTTTATTCTACAGAAATTCAGTGTGAACTATCAGCATTAGTAACAAAAAAGGATAGAAAAGTTTGCATAGCATTCCAGAAAGGACATATTTATGTAGACTGGAGTTTGAGGTAAACAATTTAGATTTGAAACATGATGGATCCATCCCAAGAAAAGGGATATTTAGAATAGATGTTTTTTTGGAAATCAGGATCCAAGGAGAATGTGTCATCAAAGGGAATAATATAACCAAAGATGGAAAGATAAAATGCACAATTTCTCTTCTTTCGCACAAACAATATCAAGGCCCTCTCACACTCATGCACATACTCAGATAAAAGGAATTCTAAAGATTGTTCCAGGATAAATAAAGAAGACCTGAACATTCCAATATATCATTTCTATTGCTACATGAATCTGATGGTGTTTTTCATTACTCAGATTCCTTGGCCAACAGACTGCCTGCCTGTATGCCTACATGATTTTCTCTCTGAAACCATATAGATTATAAAGTGAAAGTTTCCATAGACTGTCTTATGAACTGAGCTCCATTTAGAAGCTTTGTTTATATGAAAACATAAGATGATTTTTTTTAAAACAGTTATTTCTTTAAATGAAACTTTGGGAAGCCCATTGACTTTCCTACTCAGCAATCCAAATGTCTATTACATATATAAGTACTGTGAATAAAGTACTGTGAATATTTTGTATTCATGTAGTGTGTATCCACATCCATTTATGATATTGCATGCATATACCCTTTCTCAGGAAATGTAGTTAAGGTTGCATGCCCAAATCAGTATATATTACCTTTTAGGAATATTATAGTTAATATCAAACTACCTTACCTCTGCACCCACACCAGTCTCAGCATAACATCTTCCCTTCTGTGCGCATAGCAGGTCAGATCCTCAGCTAATGTAAATCAGTATAAATCAGCTGAATCCAACAATAAGCCAAATTTGCCTCTTCAGCCTTTGATGAGCCAAAATCAGTCCCTCAATTTTCAGTGACTCAAAATAGCCTAGCAAGTCTACTAATCCTCACACAGGGGCAGGGGTGGTTCATGAAAGGGTAGAAACAGAATTCAGGACTTCCCAGCTTTCAACCTAGCCTCAGTCCACTAAACCAAGCTGACATATATTTTAAATTTCACAAGTAAATATTTTCTAGCAAAAGGGGCTTTTGTTTTGATTTTTTGCATGCTTGTAAAATATTTCTAGCCTATGCAAATTTCTTTGATTTTTTTTTTTTTTTTTGGGTGGGGGAGGAAGGATAGGGATATCATGTAAAAAACTGGGAAAAAAAAATCAGGCCCACCTTTTTCTGTGGCTTAGCTGTTCCACAGGATATATATTCTGGTAAGTTCTGCTTGAAGGCTGGTGATTACATATCCAAGATGAAAAAGCTTCTCTGTATTATGAACCTTTTAAGTTACAAATGAATATTTCTTGATGCACATTGAACTTGACAAATTAACTGCTGGATGAATTGTTTACAAAGGGAGTTGCTTAAAACTATTAAGATATACAGTGAAATGCTATGTGCTATGAGTTAAGATTACGCCAAAGTGTATTTAAAATTTAAAAAAAAAAGGTCTGGTTTAGCTTAAGTTTCTCTCTTTAATCATGCATATTCCCCCAGACTGCCAAAAAAGCAGCCATCAGCATTGCATACTGAAGGCAGCTTAGTGCTGTCAGCCATCTTATCTTCCCTGTTGCATGGGCGATAGCTTTTATCTGTGAGTATAAACATTAAAATGGAACTATAATCCTACCTTAGTCCTATAGAAAATTTACAGCTGCTTCTCAGATATGAAGAAACTCCTCCTGTTACAAAGAAGAATATACACACACACGCACAAACACACACACTTTTGGAATGTAAGAAGGCAGCTGATGGCAATATGGTTTTGATGAACAGCATAAAAACAAAAACAAAACAAAAAAATTGGGGGCGGGGGGGGGGGGGAGAATCCTCAAACCCTAGACATTGTTGGAGCTAGTGAGCTGAACCGGGGCATCAGCCTTATTATGAGCCCTGATCTAACTTGTACCAGGTCATTTAAAATCTCTAAGAACATTATTAACTTGGCATGGTAGCATGATCCTCTTTAAGCCTTTCATCTGCTTAATATACAATACATTTTTTGAATTAAAGTGCTTTTTATACACTGTACCCTCACAGTTTCAGTCTAAATAAGGAATGACAAAGAGGAGAATAGCAATGGTAACTTTTATGAAATCTGAAAAGTAATATAGTATAAGTAGGCTTTAACATTGTTTCTGAAATAGGAGGAGTCAGAATTTCTAATCACCTTGAGCAAATAATTCCAGAGTTTCTGCACAGGAACTGAAAGCTTTTTTCTACAAGAAGTTGGTTCACTACAAGGACATTTTCCTAAGCATGTATTGCTTGACCTCAGCAGGTAACCCAAATGGGGGAAATATATAGCATATCTGACAAACTTTTAGTTTCTCTTTACTCTCTAACCTGCTCCCTCTAAGCCTGCTTTATTTCTGTCCCTTCCAACAGTCACATCACTTTAAGAGCCTTCTTCACGTGGAACAGCCCCACTATATCTTTCTGCTGCAATGACTCTCCATCTATTTTCAAATTTCAAATGAAACTTTACTGTCTTCCCCTTAATGCCTCTCTTTGCAACTGCAGATAATATTGTCTCCTCTATGACGAGGGATGCTGCCTCTGTTTCATTATTATCCAGTTCCCCAAAAAGCGGGCAAGGCTGATAGGCAGGGAATGCTGAGCATTAAGTAGAGGATATGATATGATAATATCTCCTTTGTTGTCCCTCAGCCTCCATTGAAGCCAGTGGAAAGACTCTCACTGACGTTGATGGAGCTAGATCAAGCCCTAATATTAGGCCTAAATTATACAAATATTTACATATGTGCTTAACTTTAATCAGATACATAGTTCAACTGAAAACAATGGAACTATTCACATGCTTAAAATTAAGCACATGCATGAGTGGTTGTAGGATTGAGGTTCTGATGCTTCCAGAAGTGTGCATTGTATGGGTGGGATTTCAAAGCAATGTAAGGGATTTAGATACCCAATTGTCAATGGAAATTAATTGGAACTGGTTATCCAAATCCCCTAGGCAGATTTGAAAATCTCAGCCTATGCGTATTGTGCACATTTTAGAAATGCTTCCATTTTAAAAGAGTCTAGCAACTCTAATTATATTCTCTCACTTAAGAATGAGGAATTCTGCTGGAAATAATAGATCCTAAATTTGCACATTTTTAATGGTGCCAAATGTATATCTATCTAGATAATAGGTAGATTGTTATAAAATATATAGCATCTGCTAATTTAACAAGACAGGAACATTTTTTCTTTAATCTATGTTGCTGAAAAGTATGCAACAATGTTTTATGCTTAATATGGTTTCTTTCCTTTTCACTTAATATCTTCTAAGAAGCTTTGATTACAGCAGTTTTTTGAGCTTCTATATGAGCATTTGATATTCTTACCATGGGATTTGGTCCAGAAAGCACCCAAATCAAAACAGTTCTCATCAAACCATCAAAATGTTAGTGTCTTCCCTCACCAAAATCAATAGTTTATACCAACTAGATTAGATCAGGCTAGATATACAAACTGCTTCTGGCCTCTTGATTGTTGTCAACTGCATATAAGTAAACACATTATATCAAGAAAAATACATTATACAACCATTCATTTTCACTGAAATATAATCCTTTTGTGAAAAGAATATCACATTACTGAATTCTGCGGGCGCGCACGCACGCACACACACACACACACACACACACACGGGCAGCTTGACATTTTTACTCACTGAGTTCTACCATAGAGCTAATCCAGCTCCCATTAAAGTCCACGGAAAGATTCTCATGTATTTTAGTAGACATTGGATCAGGTTCTTCATAAAAAGTCTCACTGGGGACAATGGAACTCATGGAATAAGTGAGAAACAAGGGCAGGAATCTAGCCCATAACTTTTAATAATTATTCTAACATCTGAAGCAAAAATAATATATTGCAAATTAAAAGAGAAAGCTGCTATTTTTAATCAAACTCAGGGGTTTCTTTGTGTTAATTTTTGTCTTGTATAAAGATGATTAAAATGGAACAACTTGTTAAAATAGTTTCCAACTTCCTAGTGCTACTGAATCAAGGAAAAATCGTAAATTGAAGAGATAATTGGCATATTTAGCTAATCTTTTATTAATGTAGCACAATTTGAAATGCTTCTTGTCTTGGAAAAATCAGCATGGAAGTTTTCATGTCAATATGATGTGACTCCCCTTTTAATAATTCTCTGCAGGATTCATTTTTTCATGACAAAATGAAATTTTTCACTTTTATATATACTATATATAATACAGATTTTATTTTGAAAAAAGTGGTTCCTTGAGTTGAAAAAAGCACTAAATCCTTGTATTACAGACTTCTATTATGGGAGCTGCACAAAACTTTCAGTGATACATTTTGACCTGAAAAATGTTACTTTATATAGTTCATATACAGAGTACTACTTTCTAGCAAATCATATTTCTTTTGAAATATGTGAAAACAATAGGAGGGCCAATTGACTACCAAAGGACAGCATGTTCCCTTAAGGCTTCATGCAAAGGAGTTAGTTCTGACCCCAGGTTCTCCAAGATTTAAATGTGCAGGATTGAGCCCTAATATTAGTGTTCATGTGGTTTAAGTAACCAGATCTCACAGGCGTTAGTTTGTTCCCAGACTAAATAGAGTATATCATGAACTAACAGAAGGAGTGATGTTTCTCAAAAGGACCTAACCAATGTGCTGGAGCAACAAGGTCTTACTCACGCAACAAAGAGAAAGATCCCACCCAGCTTTCATGAGGAAAAGAGAGAATAGGGTGATGTCCATGTAATCTCCTAGAATATCCATTCCAGTTCCTATTCAGGACTGTGGAACAATCAAAGAGGAGACCATCTTCACAGAATCTGTCTCAGGTTTTACACTGAGCCCAGTGTATTCTGGGACAGAGTTTGGGCAGTTTAATTATTACTGCATGTATACTCATGCAATGCAGACACAATCTAATAACACTGATATTACTGTACCTCAAGTGAGTTTAGCACTTTAAATTATGAAACTCATTACTCAGAGACACAACTCCCTCAGCCACCCTACAACCAGAAAGGATGGAAATCTGCAAACAGGTGGCTGGAAACTGGTTCTAGTATGTGTAAGGGAACAGTGGGATATCACTGACCTAGATAACTAAGTTTTGTTTAAAGTAAAGTTATTTTCTCATTGAATAAAACTGAGCATTACAGGGTGAAATTCTTCTCATGTGAGGACCTGCACTCATAAGTGGAACAGAGTAAATAAATAATTTATAAACTGAGTTTATATGTTTGTGGAATACCCATTAAGAGTTTTATAATTTGAATTGTTTAGTTATCCAACAAAAAGTTGTGGTGACTTCCCTATGGACACACAGAAGGTCGGCGGCTGAATCAGGAACAGAACTCAAGCCTCCCCCCGATCAGTGCCTTATCCTCTGGGCCACTCTGCCCCTCTGATAGTGAAGATTAAGGTGTGAAGAGGGGTTTCCAGATCCAGATCCAGATCCAGATCCACCCACCATGACCAGTGGCTATGTATACTCGATGTGTTCCTAATGCTCGCTTGGGTTCTATTTGTCTGCTATTTGACTTGTTCTGCTCAATTCAGAAGTAGTTTCCTAATTATTGACAATGACCAAGGGTAAAATCTTGGAAGTCAATGGCAAAGCTCCAATTGACTTCAGTGGGGTCAAGATTTTATCTCCAGTACAAGGTATTACAGGAAAAAATAGTTTTACATACTTCAGAATGTAAACAGATGATAGGGTACCTACCCTTTACGCATGATCAAAACTGCAAGGGAGTATGACAGTAATGGTTAAAAGCCATGTGATACAGATAGCATTAATATTACAAAAAATATATAATTCATCTTTAGGAAAAGTGGGGGAAATTACCTTTCCCCTAACTAGACATTGAGTTTGTATATTTACTCTTTTGTCTGTTTTGATGCATTTGGAACTAAATTCAATAATTTCAGTGTTTTGTCTTTAAAACCCCTATTTCACAAGGCACCTGCAACATGAGGAGAATACTCTTGTAAAGCCAAGGTTCTTAATTGGAAAACATGAGGTAAATTTCTCAAGGCTTCAGGAAACAGTAGTTAAAAGCCTTGAAAGCCATAGAGTGAAATCCAGAGAATATGAGAGATGCATAATCCATCGGAAATAATATGGCTGCCCACCATTTGCCTTGTTGTAATATTAATAAACAGAATTTAAACACAGTTCCTTGCCAAAATTAAATTATTTCAACTCTTTCTTGCTGAATTTCCCACTCAATTACATCCTATAAGAAAGACTGTGGCCATGTATTTCTGTAAGTGAGAAAAACAAACCAAACCAAATGAAAAACAAAAGATTATGAAAAGTATCTGTTCTCCAACTATCAAAGGTAAATTTCCAATCTCAATTCTACTGGTGTAAATCTGGATATCCATGTAGTTACTCCAAATGTACACTAGTGGAACTGAGATCAGAATCAAGACCGCGGTGTTTACAATGTTAGATACTGTTAACCTCTGGAGCATATGTTCCCTTCTGCTGAGCATGGTAGAGTGGAGCAATGTTGACGAAACCGCACAGAAAAGGTTAGAGCAAATGAATGGAAGCTATGGAATGCCATTATCTCTCCCACGCCCTGCCATATAGTTGCCTGAAACATTTCTATGGCACCTATGTGACTAGAGCTCTACTTGGATGGGGAGGAAGCAATGGTTAGCCCTGTGGGGAAAAGTGGGTGGGGAAGAGCTGCTTTGTGCCACACATTCATTCTTCAGGGCAGCTTAATTAATGACACAGTATGACGTGTAAATCCCATCACTATAGCTTTTATACACTGTGGAGGGGATATATGAGAGTAGTTGGTGAAGGGAGGCAAGGGGGAGAAGATAAGGATAAACTGGCATGGTCATGCTGAGGGGACTGTAGGACAATACATATATGCTAAAATCTTCATGAAAGAACTTTGGCTAGAACTCTTTGAAAAATGCGGAAAATTCTCCAAAAAATATTTTGAACCATTTAACTATCTTGTTCTGAAGCACGCTATCCTTGTTATCTGTCTCCTACATCTATTACAGTTGCACTCTCATAAGCCCATCTTTCTCTCAGGGAAAGAGCAACAGACTGGAAATGGCCCTAGAAATTTGGAGTTCCTAAAATTAGTTTAATTTTTTAATACAATTTTAGCCCAAAAAGGGGAGAGAGTGGGCAATTAAAGTCAATGGGACATAAGCACACACTTATGTGTTTTTCTGAATAGGGATGACCTTATAAGCATGAGCTTAAATATTTGCTGAATCATGGCTTACTGGTGTTTATTCACTCATCAGGGTAATTCTAACATGGTAGCTCTTTGGCAACAGTGGTAATGTTGCCCACCTAAAGCTAAGCAAAGAATGGGAGTATCATGATCTGGAAGCAGGACAGCATTGCTGTGTAAGTGGGGGAATGGGCCCACTATTGTGGGGAACTTTCCTTGCTTATACACTACCCTGGTAGAGTTGGCTAGCAAAAGGATCTGAGTCCCTGCTCCCACTCTCTTTACCCAGAGGCCCACCTGATCTCGAGGGCTCCCCTCCCACTCTCCTTTGTGGTGGGGTCCCTGTAACCCAGACAAGGCTGGACCCAGGATTCTTGGGGCTCAATCCCCAATCTTGCCATGGTCCCTTAGGGCAGGGGTTAGGGTGTCCCCACTCCTGGATATTAACTCTGCACTGGGCACTTCCCTGACCCACTAATCATTGAGTACAATGCAAAGCAATACAATTTATTAAACAAACAAACAATCAAATCAAATCAAATAAGAAAAGAGGAGAAAGGTTAAAGGAAAACACCCAACACTGACCCCTGGCACGGGGACACCACAACCAGTGTTTCTGGGGTGTAAGGAAGGTTCACAGTCTGTGTCACACATGGCAGGCCCACTGTCCAGGCGCTGGCTACACTGCAGGGATGCAGAGAGTCAGACACTTGCTCTGGCAGTAGCCACACACTCCCAGGGTCCCCCTCGCTCTCCCCAGCTGCTCATCGCACCCGGCTCCAGACAGCTCCAGCTCTTGCTCTGCTCAGTGCAGCTGTACTCAGCTCTGCTTAGCTCAGCTCTCTGGGATGCCCCTCTGGCTCTGCTGCTGTGGGTCGGGTCGGGTCAGCTCAGCTCAGCTCAGCTTTCTGTGCTCCTCTTCTGGCCTCCCAGCTGCTGGCTGTTTTGTCCTTAGCTGGGCCCTGCTCTACCCAGGCAGGCATCGCCAGCTCATGCGGAGGGTGGGGCTCCCTCCCCCTCCTGGCTCCCTCATTGGCCTGCCCGCCCTGTCAATCAGGCTGATCTGAGTTGGCCTCTCTCCACTGGCCCTGGGAGCTGTGTCTGTTTCAGGGTCCTGCTTCCTCCAGAGATGGCCAACCAAAATGACCCACTATGTTTCAGTAAGGGGCTAATAGACCCCTTGCAGCTGGAACAGTACACAGAATGATATCTTGATCTTTCATACAACTGCTGACCCAGCTATTTTCTACCGTTGGACCAATTTTGCTTTGTTGGACTGTCTTAAATGGCTACCTTGTGTGTACAGCCTGAGCACACCATAGTGAATGGGCTTCGGTGCCATGGCACAGCAGGATGGACAGCGGCGGTTAAGACTGACTTTAAACACAAGCAGTGCAGGTGGCTGCTTATAGCAGAGTACTTTGATGGGATGCACAATCTAGGGTCCTGTGTTCCTGCCAGGAGGTATCGCTTGGACACTTATCCCCTCTTGAAGAGGACCTGGCAGTGCTTCTGTCATTGGATCTGCACTGTTAGCCTCTCTCCCCCCTCCTTGCTGTGCTGAGATATTGCTCAACAGTACCCACTAAGGTCAGCAATAGCTCATGTGCTTTATCTGGCAAGACATATTTGGACGACCAGTGTGCACCCTGTTCTTCAAGTCTACAGGCCCTGCCTGCCTTTGCTTATATTGATTCAGGGGAAGTCACTGAGGGTACGTCTATACTGCAATTAAAAACACACGGCTGGCCCATGCCAGCTGACTCTGGCATGGGGGGTTTGGGCTAAGGGGCTGTTTAACTGCAGTATAGATGTTCAGGCTTGGACTGCAGCATGAGCTCTGGGATCCTCTCACCATGTAGAGTTGTAGAGCCCAGGCTCCAGCCAAAGCCTGAATGTCTACACAGCAATTAAATAGCCCTGTAGCCTAAGTCCCATAAGCCTCGGTCAGCTGGCATGGGCCAGCTGTGGGTTTTTAATTGCAGTGTAGGCATACTCTTAGCCTGTCCATGGCCTCAGCTCCATCTGTAATATAGGGAAGTGTTATTCTCCCTATGTTATAGGGCTGTTGAGAGAATAAACCTGTTAATGTTTGTGGTGCACTCTGACAGTGATGAGCAGTGAACACAGAAAAAAATCCTGCAAATAGACAAATTCTCTCTATAAAGTAAAAAGGGAATGAAATGATTATTTAGTCATTGTTCTTTCAGATCATTAAAACATGTGTCTTGAGACTAAATGGAAAACCAGTGTTTTTCAGTGGTTATTAAATGGGCAGAAGATTTTGTGGTCCGTCTTCTTTAAAGTCTCGTGTTTGTTGCTTTGATTGATTTAATGGAAATTTCTTGAAAGGTATCACACCTTGTGCTTGAGAGAAGATGGGGTGGTGACATTTTTTGCCTCCTCAATTTACAAATTAGGTTGGATATAATATTGACTATTGCTTTTGTTTCGGAATATTTTAAATACACGGGGAAATTTCTGTTTTATGCCCCATTTGCAGTATTTTGTGGTATTGTCTGATATGGTCTTGATCAACCTTCAAAAGGATGGTAATGCCTGCTCTGTTCCTTCAGGATTGCAAAAATCAGAGCTGATCTTAACTAGGCTTTTAAAAATGAACCTCCTGCACAAAGGGATTCATTGCACACAGAAAGAAATCTATGCTCTTTGGTATACCTGCAGAGCTCTGATGTCAGCAGTATTATGCAAATATCTGGGCCTGCTCAAGTGAGTAAAGAAATGCATGGATCAGGGCCTAAGTCAAGTTACAGTTTAGTTTGTAGTTGTAGGTTGTTCATAAATTGTTTTGCCTGTATCTTTGACTATTATTTTTGTTGTGTGTAATTTGTCATCTAAGCCATATGGTTTTGCTTCTGTTCACTGACTGGATCTTTGATAAACAGGAGAAAGGATGTCAACAAGATTTCTAGATTGTTGCTGAACACTAATTTAAAAGGGGTCAAAGTGATTTATGCTTTGATTTGAATTAATGTTCAATTACTTTTTTGCTGTTTTCACCCAATTTTAATACAAATGATAGGATCTACAAATAATTTGCACATGCAATTTCTGTCATTTTTGCATACATGATGTACAGGGTCCAAAAATTCAGGTGCAAATGTTTGGTGCACGCAAGATGAGACTTCTTTGAAAATTTAGGCCAGTACCAGTAGCTTAACAAGTATCCACATATCTATTGTGGTGATATGGTTTGCCTTTCCCACTCATGTAAGCATTTTCCCAGCTGGAACTGGATTGAGACCACTAAGCATATTTCACATTGTCTAGCACAGAGCTGACTGGTGGTAGTTTTTGGACACTACTATGGTTTTCAAGTAAGATGTTCTACAAATTCTTATTTTTCCTATTCTAGAATACTTCATTGTACTAAGTCAGGGGTTTTACTATACATTATCCCAGAGGTTCTCATTTAGCATCGTGAAAATTTTAGTTACACACTTCTGAATTGCCTTTCCTCCATTAGATACTCTCGTCACTCTAGATTGTTATCCTTTCTACATCAGACATTTCACTAGCCTTCATTCTTGTTCTCATTTCTATCACCTCTGTGTCAGTTCTGCTTCACTTAATCAGGGGTAGCATACAATAGCCTAAAAATGGCATAACAAGTTTCTAATAGATAATTACACTCGTGTTCAGGGCCCCTGCTATATTCTATAATTCTCTTTGCTTTTTTGACTTCCTTGCAATGAGGGCTTGAATGTTCTGTCTACTATCAAGCCTAATCTTCCAGAACACAGACATTAGTAGGGTGTAAATCAAGAATCAGGGCCTGCAGCAGATCCAGTCTCCAGGCAATCTAAAAAATGCAACTGGCTGGTAGTAGGCTGTGTGATTGGCTACACCACTGATTGGTGGGAGAAGTCAGGAGATCACTCTTAAGCCCAGCAGCAGCTTGGTGGCTGCTCAAAGTATTTACATGTAGTTGCCTTAGCTCCTGTGCCTTCTTGTTCCCAACCTTGCTCTCACCTTGTTCCAGTCCTGCTCCAGCTCTGCTCCTGTCTTGGACCCAGTCCTGTTCCTGCCTTTCTTTGCTTCAGGTAACCTGGATCTGACCCTTCGCTATGGCATCTGGCCTCTGACTCCGGCTCTGTCCCTGGACTCCTATTTCTGGCTACTGATTTTTGCTCCAACCATTAGGAATGACTGTCCATGTTCCAGTCTGAGTGGGTTACCATTTTACATCTTTCTTTCTGAGCCTGTCCCTAATAATGTTACACTTCTTTAAACTGAGACTCATGAATCATACTTGTATTACTTCCTGTTCTCTTAATCAAAGAGAGTCTGAATTTCTTCCACTGAATTGGAATGAAACATAAGGGGAAATAAAGATTTGAGTTTTGGGTATTTATCTCTAGAAAGACATTGACAAATGTGTTGCAGCATATTTACAGATATCCATAAAAATGAATTTTATCCTATTTTGGGCAGAGTAGTTAAACTATGAAAGGAAACTGTGAGGATTAAATAAAGTTTCCCAGGCAAGAGATGAAAGTGCAGCTGTGCCAAAGGAAGTGAAAGTCCCATTGCTCTGCTATTGCCCCAAGAAAACATGATGTGCAGGTGTATATTTAGAATCGAGCACGGATGTCAGATGGTGGGTACCTCAGGCTACTTGACGACCTGCAGACTATTAAAGAAGAGGTAACAGCTGCTTCCAGTAAAACTGCAATGAAGATGGAAGTGGATAACACCCAAAAGAGCTGCCCAGATCTCAAAGAGACAAGTCTGGAAAAAGGCATCCTGTGCCTGAGGAAATGGCTTAAAATCATCAACTGAGAGTGCTCCACTAATGTATCAAAGAGAGAATATGTCACTAAAATAGATGAGACACTGTGCAGCTGGAACTGCACGAACTGCAGAAATTTGGTACAGCAGGTCATTCTGGGAAGTGATGGGTAGTGCGTGGGCTCCCTGGATGGTGACCGTATGCTTACATGAGGTGTCGTGTGTGCTTTTTAAGAAGAATTTTACAAACACAAGGATGGACTGGCACAACTAATGACATGTATAATTTTGGAGAGTTCCGACACAAAAACAGCTAATTACATTTTCTAAATTATTAAAAACAAATAAATAAAATCCAGCTCTTCTAAAAGATGAAATACCTAATTTACTTGAAGGCCTGTTAGACCAATCTTGGCAGGTATGATGGGGTAGGAGTGAAATCCTGGCCCCACTGAAATCAATGGCAAAGCTTCCAATGACAGCAACAAAGCCAAGATTTCACCTAAATTCTCAGCTGTTGCACATTGGCATGATTCCATTGGTTTCAGTGGAGCTCTAGTGACTTATGTCACTGAGTGACTGTTCTTACCTGTTTCTCTTATCCTGTTCAGTGGTGGTGATGTAGTAGGTGTTTGTTCCTTGAACTGAATACCGGGAACTAAAACTGCAAGACAGGGAATGGAGTTCTTTTTCTCCTA
This sequence comes from Emydura macquarii macquarii, assembly GCF_026122565.2. Classification (NCBI taxonomy): domain Eukaryota; kingdom Metazoa; phylum Chordata; order Testudines; family Chelidae; genus Emydura; species Emydura macquarii. The sequence goes on from NW_027132962.1 coordinate 2,711,915, forward strand.
TGTTTTAAAATCTTTAGTGGGTTAGGAAGCATAACTGGAAAAAAATTTGACCCTTCTATTTCAGAATAGAAAGAGAAGTAGTATTTTTAAGAGGCAGGGATTTGAAATGCCTAGCACTGTGCTGTATTAAGGGACTGAACCATAATCCAGTCAAGTCAATGGATATTTTTCCACTTCCTTCCATAGCCTTTAGATCAGGCCTTCAGAGCTCAAAATGTCAGGGAGCTAGCCATTGCTGGCTGCCACTGAGAGGATAGAGAGTTTTAAATGGGCTATGTCAGTAAATGCAGATATTGAGAGAGAGGCAGCAGCTTCTCACTTGAGTCCCTATTTATAGCACTAGGCTAGAGAGCAGCTGAAAAGGCCATTAACACTTATACAAAATGTACTGTTCTGTTTAATTCCGGTCTTAAAATCAGTAAGACACATTCATTGTGAGAACTCAATTTCCTGGAGTTTAGGAACATTATTGCAAGTTGTCCTGTGCTGCTTTCCAATTTTATATTCTTCGTTTGTGCAATATACACTAGGTTAAAAAAAAAATCAATGCATTTTCCATTACTGTCAAGATTTTGGGAAGAGTCTTTTCCTATGTTGAGAAGTGGGAAGAAGGCGGCTCTAAGCCATCTTTCAACTCCCCTGATCCTGAGGATGCCAAGGACTGATGTGGCCTCTGGTCTAACTGATTGCTGCCTGAAAACTGCTATAAGTTGTATCTTCTGGAATGGCCACACAGGGACTATTTCACAGGCCAAGGATAAGCCAGAGTGCTGTGCATGCTCTATTGTGCTCTCCCATCTGAGTGGAATGGAATGGATGGCATCAGGCTATCTATTCTGTGTTTATACCACCTAAGGATTTCTTTATGTCAGAAGAAATATTAGTTACCCCTTTATGGCACCTATTCAGTGTGTTGTGCTGCCTCAGGAGTGCAAGGCAGCTGGAACAAGATCTAGGGATCTGGCCCTTTTATTTAAAGTGGGCAAGACACTGGTTAAATGATTTATGCAAGGAGCTGAACAAATACTGAAGTGTTCAAATTTTGCTGAAACTTCAAATGAGCCTAAAGTTTAGTGGTTCAGACAATTTTTTTCTTTATTTAATATCTTTTTTTTTTTTTGTCCAAGACCAAGAGCAAAAGTATTAAAATAGCACTAAGAGAGCCTAAAGCAAGAAATACTGAACTGAAAAACATATAAGAAAAGCCTATTTTGAAGAAATGTACAACCAAGACTCCTGAATAAAGAGGATCAGATAACCAAAACATCTCTGCAGGTTACCTTTTTGAGCTACAATGTACAATGCTTGCTATGAAAGGCAAAATGGCTTAGAATTTTCATAGACCCTACATGATACTATAATTGAAGTTGAAGTCAATATACTATAGAACCTCTTATCCTTTGTAGAGCTGGGCAAAAATTTTTCGGATGAACAGTTTATTTGCTGAAAAATGTAGTTTTGGTCAACCTGAAGCTATTCATGGATTTGACATAAATTTGCCAAATACTTTCAGCCAGAAATTTTGAATATATATATAGGGCTTGTGACATGGCATGTAGCCCTCTGTTCCTGTCTTCCTGAACAAATAGCTCTGACACCTCTGGATTGTAGCAACCACTGTGTACTTTGTGTTATATCAACCATCACCCTCATACAGTTCTATTCTGCAATGCTATTTACAGTGTCATACAATCATCACCCTCTTTTGCCAGAGAGAGACAAGGGAAGAGCTATCTCCCTGCAGCAATCTCCCTTTACCCTGGCCCTGCTGCTCTCTCTCTTCCATTCCTTCTCCAAGCACTTCCTTCCTATATTTTTTAAACTACTTGCCTATTAATGGGCTAATTAGCCCTTTAATTTTCTAACCCCAGTCTGGCCTAGTAATCAGGTATACCCCTGATCAATTAGGCCTTCTCTGGGGGAACCTAACCGGTGCTAATAGTGACAAAAGTGCTGGCTCAAGCTCCAGCTCTCAGCACTCTGTGCCATACTTCCCCACCTAGCCGAAGGGAGTTTCTTCCCCCTCGCTTTCCCTCCATTAGTGGAAGTTTTATTAGGGCAATGCCTCTCCTCACCTCAGGTTAGTCATCTTGAATCCTCCTATAGCAGGCATCCATTCTTCACCTGCAAAACCAAAACAAACAAAAAACACACACACACATTTTGTGGGTGGAGGTTCTGTCTCTTCTCACAGATCCTTACTCCAAGGGCAGTCTATTGAGTTATTCTTCTGGCTTCCACCTTCTTTGTTTAGTGTCATGGTTTTCTCTTGCCCTTTTAACTCCCAAGTACCTTAAGTCTCTCTTTTGCCCAACCCTCCAGAGTTTCAGGGATGCCTCCTCCCAACATTCTATCTGAAAGGGCTCAACTAATGGTTCAACCTCCATAGATAAGCTTGTGTTATCTCATTCACTTGATTCTGTATCTTTGTTTTCTTCCTTCTCCCACTCAATACCCTTGAGGGTTGCTCTGTCATCCCTCTCTATGACCTGAAATTTCATGTCTAGATTTCTCCAATTCCTCTGTTTGTTTCCTTCTTATCTTACCCGCTGGGTTTTATTTCTGTCTTCTGGGGATAAGATCTAGCCTTTCTTCCCTAATGGGAAGGGCTCCCAATCTGTGGTTAGTACAAAGGAACGGGGCAATCCATCCACTAGCACTAAGCATTTCCACCTAAACTTACCCTTGACTTTCAGGGGCACCTCTGCCATACAGCAGAATGTGTGCCTATGTACACATTCAGTTTTGACCCTACCTCTGGGAAGTATCAAGTGGAGCTTCACTAGTTCCCACATGATTAATGAACAGGATGAACCTGTGTCTGCTAGACCCTTTGGCTGCCTCCTCACTCTCACTACTGAAACGGTAGGTACTTTCTTTTTAGTTTCATGCCCGGGGGTCTCAGGACAAGCACAAAACTGTTCAAACCCACAGTCCATGAATGGAAAGTCTCTTTTTTTATGCTCTTCACGTCCACATTAAGGACACACTATGACCAGAGCCCCTACCTGAGTTCCTCAGGGCTCCTTAATCTTCTTCTTGGTGCCCTTTGCAGCCACGGGCTCTCCAATCCTTCTCCCAAGATCTAGTTCCTTAAACCCCTGACTCACTCTGGGAATGTCTGTCTCTACATTTTCCTTGGGAGGTTTAACTGCAGTGTCCAGATCAATTGGCTGATACCACCTAACCCATATTTGAGTGTTGTCAGGGGCACTCTGAAAAAAACTGTTCTAGAATCAAAGTCCATAATCTCCTCCCACAGTTTGGACCACTATTGGTTAAGATCAGATACCCAATCTGTTAATTTCTATGAAAACTCATAGTACACATGCCCCAAGTCCATCTTGCCATTCTAAATTCCTAGCAGTATTTTTCCCGAGGACAGGCGTACTGCCTTGAGGGTGACTGCCTGAACCACATCATAGTCTCATGCTTGCTTGTCACATAGAGCCATGAAGGCCACCTTATCTTCCCCAATTAAGATTGTTGCTAGCTGTAGGGTCTGCATTCCCTTGTCTCAATCTGCACCCATTGCTACTCCTTCAAAAGTGACCAAGAAAGTGTTAAAGGGCTAATTAGATCCTTAATTTCCTAACCCCAGTCTGGCCTATTAATCTGAAACCAATTAGGGCCTTCTCCTGGGGATCTTCATAGGTGCTAAGAGTGACCAGAGCTGGCTGAAGTGCCATCTCTCAACACTTAGTCATAGAGCTTCTTTAACAAAAATGGGGAGGAGGAAAAACTGGTGGTGCTCACCTTATGACTTTTAGACTAATGGTTAGGGCACTCCCCCAGAATGTGGTAGGTTTAATTCCTCCCACCTAACCAGATGAGGAGAAAGGATTTGATCTCCCACATTGCAGGAGCATGCCCTAACCATTTGGCTATGGCAGGGGTGAGCAAAATATGGCCCACGTCCAGATCCAGCCTGTCTAACTATTCTGTCTATCCCACCAGCCTGCCAGGCAAGTGTGCTACACTGGAGTGTCATGCAGCTTTTGGCCCGTCACTACCCAAACTTCTTGCTTCTGATCATGTGGACAGAAGCAGGAAGTTCAGGTAGCGACTGGCTGAGAACCACCAAGCTGCCCACCCCTGGGCTATGGGATAGTCTGGTGCTCTCTCTGTTTCTCCTGGTGAAGCTGCTCCAGATAAATGTTAATTGGAGCAGGGACTTGAACTTGAGTTACACTTCTCAGGTCAGTGCCCTAACCATGGCTAACAATTATAAGGCAGGCACCACCTCCTCTGACCATGGGGTGAATCTAGCCTTTTAAAAATGCCTGGAAACAAGAAGTTTTAGGTCAACGTCAAAAGGATATTTTTGATTTGCTGAATTTTCTTGGAATTTTCTGATTTGGTTCAACCCAAACTGTTTTGTTTAAAAACAAAATAAAACATCACCACCCCCCAAAAAAATCAGTTATTTGCCCAGCTCTAATTCTCTCCCCCCACCACCTTTCACGCCTCCTATGTTTAAATGATTTGATTCCTTCACTAATCACCAGTCCTGAGTCTCTAACCCCACATTGGGACTTGTTAGCTTTATTCATCCACCATCCAATAAGAAGTATATAAAAGAGAAGAATTTCTTAATCTATCCTATAGCCCACTGAGAACATGGATACATAGCTGATTTTGTGATCCCAGTCTATTTACTCTACATAGGAGTAAAGGGAGAGAAAAATAAAAGCCTCATTCCCACATACTCTGAAGCTACACAATGCCTTCTTGAAATGGACAAATTGTACATGCAAGGCCACAAAAAATATTACAAGATCAAGGCTAAATTGTTTGTGTGTGTAGTTCTGATTAAACGCTATTGTACTAAACTGTTTTGTCTAACTATGTAATCAAATACACTATATACAGTCTGTTGCTAGCAGCTTGCAAGCACGATTAAAAACAATCTAATAAAATATGCAAGTACAAAGTCAGGCACTTTACTTGAAAAATACAAAAGTGTAAAAGGCATTTCAGTCCCAATCTGATCAAATACACACTTAAATGCAGTGTGCGGCAGACACAACAGTACAGTACATTATGTTAACGCAGCAGCCTGCACCACAGTATAGACAAGTAGAAAAGGTTTTGTAAAATCTGACAATTTATGCAATGTGTGTGCAGCTAGTTGTGTAAAGAGTAATTTTCTCACAAGGGATCCAACGGCTCGTATTATAGCATACTATATATGAGTGTTGATACACTGTATTCTGGTGAGCCAAGTCTCTTAAATTAAGCACAGACCTTTTTTTAAACATAGAACAAGTTATTTCTCTATGTGCAGTCTTATAGTTGGATGGGCAAAATGAGCAATACGATGATCTAGTCTGACATCCTACATAATGCAGTCCAGAGGATTTCACTGAGTAATTCCTGCACAAAACCAATAACTTGTTGAACTAGAGGATATCTTTTAGACAGACATCCAATCTTGATTTAAGAACTCCAAGTGATGGGGAATCTATCATATGCCTCAGTAAGCTATTCCAGTGGTTGGAATAGGGATAGGATACAGAAGGACCTAAACAAACTGGAGGATTGGGCCAAAAGAAATCTGATGAGGTTCAACAAGGACAAGTGCAGAATCCTGCACCTAGGATGGAAGAATCCCATGCACAGCTACAGACTGGGGACCGATGAGCTAGGCAGCAGTTCTGCAGAAAAGGACCTGGGGGTAACAGTGGATAAGAAGCTGGATATGAGTCAGCAGTGTGCCCTAGTTGCCAAGAAGGCTAATAGCATATTGGGCTGCATTAGTAGGAGCATTGCCAGCAGATCACGGGAAGTGATCATTCCCCTCTATTCGGCATTGGTGAGGCCTCATTTGGAATATTGTGTCCAGTTTTGGGCCCCCCACTACAACAAGGATGTGGAGAAGTTGGAGAGAGTCCAGCGGAGGGCAACAAAAATGATTAGGGGGCTGGAGCACAAGACTTATGAGGAGAGGCTGAGGGAACTAGGCTTGTTCAGTCTACAGAAGAGAAGAATGAGGGGGGATTTGATAGCAGCCTTTAACTACCTGAAAGAGGGTTCCAGGGAGGGTGGAGCTAGGCTGTTCTCAGTGGTGGCAGATGACAGAACAAGGAGCAATAGTCTCAAATTGCAGGGGGGGAGGTCTAGGTTGGATATTAGGAAAATGTTTTTCACTAGGAGGGTAGTGAAGCACTGGAATGGGTTATGTAGGGAAGTGGTAGAATCTCCATCTTTAGAGGTTTTTAAGCTGCAGCTTGACAAAACCCTCCCCGGGATTATTTAGCTGAGGTTAGTCCTGCTCTGAGCAGGGGGTTCGACTAGATGACCTCCTGAGGTCCCTTCCAACTCTATGATTCTATGATACCCTCACTCTTAAAAGGTGGTCTTATTTCCAGTTTAATTTTTTCTAACTTTAACTTCCAGTCACTGGATCCTATAACGTATGTCTGCTAAATTAGAAAGAGCTCTATTAGATATTATCTCCTTTTGGGTAGGTACTTATGTATTTTTATAACAGGCTTTAATAGTGCAGGCAGTTGCCCCTCCCCTTCTGGGTCAGAGGAGTCCACACTGCCTCACTTCAGTGCCGGGGTCACTGCCTAGTCCCAGATGAATTAGCCGACCAGGTGTCCACATCTCAACTCATCCAGTGGAGTGGAATCCCAAATAGTCTACTGGCTCCAGCCCTCAGGCAGGAGTGGGCCCTTCAAGGGGTCCATAGGGCCCTGCAGCAGGGGCAGAACACAAAATAGTCGATAGGCTCTGGGCCCTTAGGCAGGGGCAGCGCAAACAGCAGTCTATTTCCCCTGGCCCCTCAGGAAGGTGCTTGAGCACCTCAGCAGTCTAGGGGCTCAGGTAAAGATCAGAGCACCAAAGAGGTCAAGGGGCTCAGGTCTCCAGTGGGGGAGCTGCCACCCAAGAGGTGAGGTGGCAGGGGGTAGAAGGACGCAGGCCCACCCAACTCCGTGTCCCAGCCCAGGCTCCTAACAGTGGGGGAGTATTCTGCCACTGGGTCATCAGGGGATCCAGCTGTAATGTGCTGACCATGCCTAATGGGAGAAGAAAATAAGGGTCAGAGTATCTTGAGCGAGCAGAGTTTCTTGAGCATTGGGAAAGGTTTTTTTTTTTTTTTTTCTTAAAACTCTTGGGAGTTATCCTGCTACAAAATAGCCAATCTGAGTTCTCCATTCTTTTCCACTGACTCAACATTGGACTGGATACTTTGCTGATGTATACCCCATGCAACCAAACTGATTTCAGGAGGGTTACATATCATGTAAGTCATTGGATAATCTGCCCCATTGTAGTAAACTTCAGAATCTCTGAATGCACTCACCCATAGTTTTTTCATGCCTGAAGATATTCCATGAAAGGATTATTTCATTTTTAAAAACAATTGTTGGTTCTCTAGAAATTCATGTCTTCAAAAGACTGACTAGACACTTCATAAAATCCCAATATCCCTATATAAAAAGCAGTCTTATTCTGGTTATAATTATTTGTAGCCACATAAGACAAATCAGGTGTTATGTATCCCACTAAGCAGTACAAGCTACAAAAAAAACCCTCTTTTTAAACAAATGACATTTTGTAGCATTATGTGGATTTATTGCATGCCATGAAACACGCCCAAAATATTTTTAAAACCCCTATTACCTCCAATGAACTAGCTGATATTAGTTATAATTATTTGCAGCAGGCCCACCGACAGCAATTCCAGGACCCAGGACAAAACAGTCAGTGGCCCCCCTAGAAAAGGATGGCTGGGGTCCAAGTGGGCTGCCACTGAAAGTTTTTACTTATTTATTATGTACCATGCAGGTTCCCGGGTGGCTGAGAAGGCGGTATTGGCTACTCAGCTTTCCAGGTCCCTTGGACTTCCCACGGAGATTACTGATGAACCCGGGAAGCTGAGTAGCAGATACCACCTCGGGTCAGGGGAGGGACAGAGAGCACAAGTGGTAGGGGTCTCGGGGGCAGAGGGTAGGTGGAGGCGAGGAGGATACATATCTATCCTCCCATCCATCTGGGCCCTTTTAAATTGCTCTTCCCCTGGCCAATTGCCTCTCTTGCCTCCCCCCACCACCTCCCACTGTTAGAGGGACTGATTATTTATAGTATTTTAGTTCCTAGAAGTCCCAGTTAAGGAAGAGAGTCGCATTACAGTAGGCAGACTAAGTTTTCAAGAGTGATGAGTGATTCTTGGACTCTCAACTTGAAAACTATTTCCAGAAAACTAGGAACATCTAATCTTTAAAAATCAGGCCCTGCTAACCCATAACAGGAGGCACCCATAATCACTAGTCACTTTTGAAAAAGTAGGCCAAAGCAGAGACAGACCCTGCCCCGAAGAGCTTACAATCTTGGTGTTGATTGAAACAGTAGATGCCTGCAGATCATAGGGCACAGATCCAGAGTTAGATCTCAGTTTGAATTTTCCCAAAATGGCAAAAGCAAGGTTCATTTAGATTCACAATTCCAGTTTGGATCCATTATAGGGATACATCTGAATCCAGAAATTCAGACCAGATTCAGATTTGAATCAGATGATTTGCTCTTCCATATGTCAAATAGCTACATATCTATTCTATTTATTATCTCCCTTCCCACGCCCCCCCCCCCCCCAAAAAAAAAAAAAAATACAACTTAAAACTTCTTAAGACAAAACATGTGATTTACAGGGCAATTTCAGCAAGCAGAAGCAAATGCTTTCACGTGGTCAAATGCCCATGCAAAAACAAATAAAGATATAGCTAAAAGTCTATATTATTCCAGATGGTGCTGATTGAAATCTCAAATTTTTTTTAGCAGCACAGACATCTCGTGGCTAGGCTCACATTTAGAAATCTTTGTCTTGGGACTGGCAGAGATTGAATGTTTTCCAGGGGTGACGGGTGTCGTCTCTTGAAGCCCAATGTTCTTCTCTTGGGAAAAAGAGTGTTGCAATCTCACAAAAGAGAAGCACAAGAAGGGAAAGCCAGCTATGCAGCATGGTCCCCCATCTGCTCCCTCTTTGCAGCTGCCATCAGCCCCTCTGCAAAAGCTTTGTGCTGCAGATAGACAGAAGTTTGAAGTCACTCAATGCACTATATTGCCCATGTAAGCATCCCCACAAAGCCACAGTATTTACTTAGTTCTGCATGGAACAGCATTATCATTCCCTCCATATTCTGAAATCACCAGCAGCAAGGGATGGATCCCAAAACATACAGGCTGGGTGGGAGCTGAGGATACAAGGGCTTTTGTTGGAGGCATGGATGTGTGGCTGAGAAAAAGCATAGAGCGAGAGAGGTTTGGTCAGAGTTTGAGTCATGGATCCTGAGGGAATCCTGATCTAAATGCCATATCTGGATTATTCTTTTGGTTTTACAGCAGGGTCTTTGGCTCAACATACAAAGATCAAAACTCCATTGAAAACACAGCTTTTTAAATTCCTGGTCACATTTTGGACAAATGTTCTCCTTTCATGCCTTTTCATTCAGGAGGGAAATGCAGGGACATTTAGGAAAACCAGCTTCTCTTATTCATAAAGTAAATTCTGAATAATCCCAGAATACAAAACATGAATTTGTGCCTCATAGTAGCTTCTTAGCATGGATACCTGTAAGGTCAATATTTTCAGACTTGGGGCTTAATGTTAAGTTCCTAAATCCATATTCAGAGTCAAATCAAGGCCTGAGTTTTAAAGATGCTGAATAATATCTTGTTAAATTTTTTTTGGATGGAACAGTTTTGGGTTTTTTTGAAAAAGCAGTTTTGTCAAAATCTAAATATTTTGCAGGAACAAAATGAAATTTCCAGTGCAAATTTTTTTAAATTATTTTAATAAAAATAGATTATTCATTTTGACTTTTTTTTTTTAGTTTTTGGCTTAATTTTAAAACTTTAAAAAACTCTTAATTTTAATATTTGTTTTATATTTACATGTAATGAATGCTTCATATTATAATATTGAAACATTTTCATAAGATAGTTTTGATGTTTCTGAAATTGAAAACTTTTGAAATTTTCTTTCCATGATAAATTTCAATATTTTGACTTTTCATCCTGAGTAAGGAGAAAAGAAAAATTTTGAAATGTTGGAATTTCCATGGGACGGAGATTTCATTTTCTGACCATCTTGAATGCTGAGCACCTGCAGTTGTTGTTAATGTCAGTGGCTTTTGCAGGTGCTCAGAACTTCTGAAAATCAGGCCACCAAATAGAAGTTAATTTAGGTGCCTACATGTGTATTTGGGAGCCTAATTTTAGGCACCCAATTTTGAAAATGTTGGTCTTAATCTAATGCTGTGGTGCAGGGAGGGAGAAAGAGGTAAAAGGAATGTAGCAAAATTTCAAGCACTTTAAAGAAGCATGAATGTTTTCAGTTCTGTAGATAAAACATTGCAAATATCAGGATATAAATATGCAAAGCTGTATAACTTAATTTTACATTGGGGACCACAGATTATTTTCAGAAGATTTACATTTCTAAACAGGGGAGACATTTTTAGAAAATGTCATCTCTAATCTATAATGATACCATTTATGAGTACTTAAAACCACACAATGAATTGTATTCAGTGATATCTACTACACTCTAATGATTCAAGATACTGCATAGGCAACTGCATGATGCGTCTATTTACTACATCCTATGGATAGAATGTAATATTTGTACATTTCTAACTGAACACAGTGGCAAATAATTTCCACATGATGAATGCAAAAGAGGTGCCAAAAGAAGGGAGAGACATTTGCTGTATACAGTTCCACACAGATGGAGAAAGGTTTAATCCCACCGACTTTCTTATTTTCAGAGGAGATACAAAATGATAAATTCCAAGAAAACCTGTCAACACTGGTATTACTGAATGATGAAATTTTTCTTCTTGGGAGATTATCACTGATTTATAGAGAGCCACACCACATAAAATATCAAGAGGAATTAATATGAATCATTTGTCTTAAAACTTTGTTGGGATGTAAAATTATACTATTCTAACCACCTATTCTCCCTCACCCACCATTTCCATCCTTACTCACTCTTTTGTACAGTTGCCACTTTGTGACTCACTGAATTAAATCCCAAAAGTGCTGAATAGAAAAGAAGGAGAGAAATAAGAGCTTAAGGAAATAGACTATCTTCTCTTTTTGCTGGACTCCAATTTCTTCCTCCATTTTCTTGACTACCTGTTCCTTCCTTGGGATTCCCTTTCAAAATCTACTTCCCCCTGTCCTCTCCCTTCCCCAGCTTTAGAGAGAGGATCCATACATAAAATTCACAATCCGGGTTAGACCACCACCACCAGCAAATTCAACATCTGTAATTCTCACATCGCATCTGTGATCAGACAAGAGTGATTATCACTTCTGTTGTGTTCTCTGCTGTGAACAAACTCATTGGTGGCAAGAGGGAAGGAGGTACTTTAAGCCACAGCAGTGGAGTCAAGTCAGATTTCTTCATGTTATGATCTCTGTTAACCTGCTATTCCAACTAAACATAGGAGAGACCAAATCTGACAACAAACACCAAGACTGCAACAGAAAACATAGACATCGATACAAATGGCCCTTCCTAGGGCCTCGCTTAAATATGGCATTTAAAGTTGTCAGCCCAAGGTGGAGGGATGGTCTGCAGGGAAAGCTGACGTTTTGTCTGGTGTGAAAGCAGACACTGGGTGCCTGCAAGAGAGACAGAGACAATAACACTAAACATCCATGCATGTTGCAGCAAACATTGAAAGGAACACTTATGGCAACCTGATATTTGAATGTGGTGAAAAACACTATTGTAAAACACTATTGTGAAACACTGTGGTACACTGGAACTTATCATGGCTCTACACAAATAGCAATAGTGTATGCTTACAAACACCCACGTGAACATTTTGCATGGTGAAATGACTTTCACCTTCCAGAAAAGCCATGTCATGTCAAAGGTGTCTTCAACAGTTACAATACCATATGGGGATAGTCCAACAATGACAATAGTAGAGAAAAGGTTACAAAGTGGGTGGCAACAAGCAATCTGACCCTGCTCTATGATCCCAAGGACAAATGTACTTTCCAAATTCCATGACAGAACAAAGGGTGTAATTCTGACCTAGCTTTTCTTACCTCTGAAAATGCAGTCATCTTTAGAAGGGAGGTCATGGCAGCAATCCCAAGATCATAGATACCAGAGCAAGTGTTAAAAGAGATGGCAATACAACCCAGGAAAACAAAATAACTGCTAATATTCAACTTCAGGAAAGCTGACTGGGAAGACTTTACCTCTGAATTGGATGAATCCATCTGTAATATTATTCTGACACACAAGCACTATGGAGAATTTGTGTCCCTGGTGTGGAAGACTGCCCAGAAGTACATTCCTAGGGGATTATGGGCATTATATGTATCTGGGCTTTCAGAACAAATCAGCCAACAATATAAGAATATTCAGAATTGTTTGACTTGGATCTCTTTGGTGAAGAAACCACTGGGCTCAGAGAACTGCTTATGAGAGAGACTGGATATGAAGAGTGTGACAGTTGGAGGGGGCTAACTGAAACAACAAATCTCTTCCACAATAGCAAAAAAGCATAGGCCAGCATTTGCAAGTTGAACCCTGATTGAGAACAATCAAAGAGCATTGCCACAACCTCTCCCAACAAAGTCACACACCAACTCATCCTAAATGGTCAACCGGTCCACAATGCAAAGCACAAAATGAAATGGGACTTTGCTCACTCCTGAGAGGCAGTAAAGTCCATAATCAGCAGCTCCACACTGAGGAGCTATGAAAACCTTGAAAAAGTGGAAAGCAGCTGGACTCAGTGGTATATATAATAAATTATTACTGTATTTCAGGACAAGCACGGTAGTGGCTACCTGACTTCTTTAATTCTTGCACAGAGACAATGTTGATATCCAGGCTGCAGAGACAGACCAAAGCGGTTGCATTACACTCAAACCACCAAAAAAAAAAAAAAAAAAAAAAGTTAAACAAAAACTCCCTAATTCTATGGAACTACCACACAATGTCTTTACTCTGTTCAACCTACAGTTGACCAGAAAATAATGCATAGAATAGGGTCAGTAGTGAAAGGGCTACTGATTGAGCTGGTTCAACCCAGGATGTTCATGCTGTGCCACAGCAAACAGAACTCAATACATCAAAGACGACTTTGAAACCTGCAAAATTACAGGGACTGCTTGTTTGATCCATGTGCTGCTTATAATACCGAACCATTGTGCACATCTACTGACATTGGCATGAATTTAGAGAAATAGTAAGATGGTCTGCATCATCTTGCTGTGTGGAAATCAACATTTCTTTGTCAAGACAGACAGTCAGAAATGTTGATCGGAAACAACAGAATGGACTGCCCTAAGGCTCAGTGCCATCACACTTAATATTTAATGTCTACACAAATGACCAACCAGAATTCCCCAATGTGAAAAGATCCACTTATGCAGATGGTCTTTGCATTGCCACCCAGTTGGAAATATTTGAGGATACTGAATTGATTTTTAACTGGTTCCCTGAGCATGCTTGGCGAATACTATCGCAAATGGTACTTGAATGCTAATCCTAGCAAGACATGAGTGTCCATCTGAAACATTTGAACTGAAAATTCCAAATATTGTGAGATGGCTCAATCCTTGAGCACTATGAACATCTGGCATACCTTGGGGGTACCATTAAATCGAAGGTTGACATACAAAGAGCACATAAGAAGTTGAAAAAGAAAAAGTGAACTCCAGGGACTGTGTACTCCAGAAATTGTCCAATACAAAATGGGAAGCTGACCCCAAAACACTCTGAGTCAGTTAGTCAGTTGCAGGGTACTATGCTCCGGTGTGGTCAAGCTTGAGTATGCACACAAAACTGATAGTGAACTCAATCAATCAGTGAGGCATAAGGCCTTAAATATAAAGGAGAGACAGAAACAGATGCATGATCTGAAACAGCCATTGTTTGGCACTGCCGAAGAAGCCCTGAAAGTGCTTTGCCTCTGAAAATTCCTTACTTCAAAATACCACAGTGGAAGGCTACAGAAAAGTTAAAAAATTATAAGAAATGCCAATGATTCTGGAGAATCTTCAGAACAACACCTCTGCCCCCCCGCCAGGCACTGACCTTGAATGAAAATACTGGTGTACTCTAAATCAAGTGAGATCTAGGATGACAAAGACTGGTGACAATATGACCAAGTGGAAGTTGAGGAATGACCCCAAGTGTGATAAAACACTTGAACATTGCCTGATGTAGTGCTCTGTCAACTTCTTGAATGCCTGAGGAGCTATTTGCGATAAGTGATAATGCCAGGTGTTGGTTGTAGTTTGGGAGTGATAAGCTAGAATGATTAACCACAGCAGTGCAACTTCTATGATTCTTCCAAATTCCCCGTGTGAACTACTGGCTGAAAACTGCTAGTCGAGGACTATGATAGCCCTCAACCACCAGTTTCAGAAATAAGGTGCAAAAAAAAAAAAAAGAAAAGCTGAACTTGAAAGAAAAAAAAATGTTTCCTCAAAAGGATTAGTATTTCTCTCAGTGCTCCCTATGAAAAGAGAAATGAATGGATTCTTGCCTGATTTGCTTACAGATTGAAGTAGGCATGAAGTAACAAGTGGGAAACAGACTGTAGGCATGGGGGAATTGAAAGGAGATAATGTCAATTAAAGAAGGCTGGTGGTCATCATGAAGTAGCAGAGAGAGATATTTTTAAATATCTAAGGTCCCAATCCTAAAATGAGTGCCTCACAGGTAGGCCCATTTGTCTGTGTAGAACCCAGTGGCTTGAGTGGGGAACTGTATGCCTGCACAGAGCAATGTGCAGGATCAGGGCCTTAATGAATGTTTTAGTTTGGCCAACCTTGTGTAGATAGTTGTTGCATTCAGATGCATTCCAGAATGGCAATGCCAACACACACACACACACACACACACACAAGGAAGCAAGATATGCGGGTGAGTTGTCAGTCAAATCATGTAATAAGTCATGAGTATGAAAGACAGATATGTCACAGCAGACCCAGACTAGCTGCACACAACCAGCGCTATACACATAAACAGGAACTGGAACACAGTTCAGGGAACAAGAACCAGGAAAGAAACAGGAACAGAGAACAGGAAGGGAATGCATATACCACTCATCCCAGTAGTTTAATGAGAGGAGGTCTTTTTGGATCAGGCACAGGGGATAGCATGGAAGAAGGACACAGCCTGGCATCAGTGGAGCAGGGTGGATGAAGTGGGATCCAAAAAGGGACAAAATAATCTAAACTGTAGGACAGAGTGATGGGGCAGGAAGAAATGTGTGCATGCTAGTGCAAATAGTGCATGTCTGTGTACACACACAATATTATTAAAGCAATTTGCCTTTGCCTAGACTTAAAAAAAAATAAAGGCACTTTTAGGAGTACTTCATACTTCCTGCTGTTCTCCAGTAGCCCCATGACCTAATTGTCTGAGTACATCCTTGAACCTGCCAGCTAACAGCTGGGGTGCCCAAATTCAGCTGGGTTAGTGGGACACCTTGTTTGTGCACACGCTGGTCCTTGTAGATGATTCATTCAGGTAATACAATTGTCTGAATTCTGCCATTAGATTTAGAAAGCTAAACCAGGTTATGCATGTCTTTAGAAGAATTCAACAATGAGCAAATAAAGTCTTTGAAGAATGACCTACATTCTAAGGACATTTTCCAAAGCTTGACCCAGTGTAAGGACTGACCATCTGAGAGATCTCAGGTAAGCAAGTGACTGTTTAGTGGCATTTGAATGGGGAAGGTTCCATTGCATCTGACAGAAATTAATGGGCTCAAACAAAATACTAAAGTCAAGTCAGGCATTTAAAAAAAATATGCTCTCCTAACTACAAAAAAAGATAATAAAGAGATTCACAAGTTTAAAGAGGGAAACAAATACAGACAGCTCTAAGATTAAGGAATGGAAGAGACCTAAATCCAACTAAATCTCCAGGTAACAACAATAGATCAAATCCGTTTCAGCAGAAACAAAATTGTATAAAGTTCAAATTGAATAATGTCCGCAAAAGTATTGCTTATCACATCTAGAGAAATTGACACACAAAAAGACTGCTGGAACATCTTCAAAAAGAAGTTCTTGTTTGCAAGGACCAATAGATGATAATAATAGACTGCACCTTTCCTAGAAAACTCTCTGACAAGAGGCTGCTGTGATACATGGATACTGTCTCATACATCTCTACTCCAACATACAATTAGATTCAGAGAAAAGAAACAATTTTAAAACACATTTTTGAAACATTGCCTGGTTTACCAGGCCTGAAAGAGAATGTGTTAAGTTTCAAGAAAATACAAAAGTGGAATAGACTTGAAACTCATATTTGTAGAGAATAATATCTTAGAAAAAAAACCTGCAAGACAGCATCAACAGTCATTATCAGTGACAATGTATAACTAATACAGCATTAGGTAATTAGTGAGGACAACACATGCCTTTCTACTTGGACTTCTATTTGCTGATACTTGGAGCAACATTGCATGTGGTCTCTGATACCCACATTGAGATCATTCATCATGGCAAATCCCCAAAGGATGTGGCTTCTTTGAAAATTGGGCACCACCTGGATTAATCCCTGTCAAGGTGCTTAAGATGGCCTGGTTGTATATCCAGTTTATGTCCTGGCAATCATGTCACACCACTTAAGTTTTTGATGCCCACATGATCTGGCTGTATAGCTGCATTCCTTGGTACAAATGCTCTGGAATTTGTTGCTCTTACATTCTAATATATCTATGCCAAGACAGCTGCCAAAACCAACAGTCCTGGTGGAGGTGGTTGCTGGGTTCAGCTTCAAATATCCTTGTTTCTGATCTTGTCCTGCCACTTGATCTGGAGCATCTGGTAAAGGTGACGAACACTGAAAATGTCATTCTGGTGTTTTTCAGCCTTCCTCAGTGGCCACACTTTGTTTTGCTATAATTGGGGTTCTATAGTTCACAGGAATCTTGATGTCATGACATCCGCACAGAAGCTACTGAAGGCCCCAAAATGTGGCAGCAGCTGCTGATGCTGGAGTGTCCACATCTTATGAGCAACCTGCAGCATTATCCATGACACTGAGCAGGCAATGGTCAAATATTTGGGCAATGCCCCATCCAGCCAGGTTAATACTGAGCTAGTTATAATCTTGAGCTGGATGCTGCTTGGTAGTAACGGCCAGGGATTTAGTTCAGTATGGGATTAATAGGATTTAGTTTAATTCAGACAGGTCTGGTTATTAACGTGCACTGCTTCTTCCCAAACCAGATTAGCGATCAGTTGCAACAATTCACCAAACTGAGCCACCAAGACAATGTCCTCAGGATATTTGAGATCTTGAAACAGAACAGTGTTTAGCTCAACACCCTGACAGCTACCTCTGCACTGAAATGGGCTTCTTCTATTGTAAAACAGTTAAGGTCAGTGTAGGATACGTTTCAAGGTACTAGTAGGGGACTGTATAAAACTACACAAATAAATTATGTATATTTTTCATGGGAGCAGCTAAATTAATAACTGCATTAGTCCACCGAGTGTGCCTTTTGTGGGCTAGACATTTCCAGAAACTTGAGTAGACTCAGTTTTCAGGAGCTCATGCAATTAATAAAGCATGCTGTGTCTTCTTTCCAGACAAACCTGACTCCTCAGAGTTTACAATTCTGCAATCAGATGATGCAAGTGGGCTTGCTTTAAGATGTTGAGCTTTTTGTAGTGAGAAAATTGCTGGAATAGGTTGGTTTGTTTTGTTGAAAAAAAATAAACAAACAGTCTGGATGTCTGGTGTCCTGTTGGTTTCAGTCTACATTTTGCTGTTTACCATCTACTAGCTCTGTTCAAATGTCTAAACAACTAGTCTAGGATAACACATTATGTATTTGTGTCAGACCCTAACATGAAAATAACCCATTCTCTTCCTTTTTTTGTAGCTGATGTCGAATACTTTATTTAAGTTCAGCCTGATCCAAAGTCCACTGAGAGCATGGAAAAACTCCATTTCATGACAGTGGGCTTTGAATCAGACCTTTCTAGTTCCCCTAGCTATAATAAGAATACTACAGCTAATAGTGTTGTTCCATTAGCTCAATGACATAGGCTGATGATTTCAGCATTAGGGATCCCAGGTTCAAACTTCATACTGGATTATGTAACATTGTTATTAGTTAATTAGTATGTAGTATTTCAACTGGTGCACAATTCTGTGCCATACCTAAGCTAAAAATAGATTGATAGGGTCCTATGAAATCTGAGAATGCCAGAGATACTAAGGTTGTTGCTAAGCAATCTTTTCTAGTAATGGGAGATCCAGTACAGTTTATCAGACACCAGGATTACCCATATCAAGAAAGAATGCTGAGGCCTCTGTTCAAGAAATGTCTTCTTGAAAATATTTGGCATCTTTCCCTCCTGCAGAGAGAAGTTAACAATCTCCACTGATAGTTTTCAAACCAGCTTTCACCAGCCATGAAGCATTTAGATTTAATCCCTGGTTGCATCCAAAATTCTTCACTACCACCTCCAAAACCTCAGTGAGATTTGGCATTTGTCCCGTAGAGGTCTTGCAAACATGCTGTTTTTATAATCCCTGAGGATGGACCATGAAAACAAAGGAGTTTGCCCCCAAACAAAGGACTGGTCAAATCACAGTCAGGCATAATTTCCCACAATCACCTATCTCAGGCAATATACCAGATCCTCAGTATGGCCAGCTGCATGAATCAAGCCAGAGTTTATGTAGGATAGTCCCATTATTGTCAAACTAGCCATGAAAATATGAACTAATCTAGAAGAGTTATCACTGAAGTCCCTCAGATCAATCACGCTTGGCAACACCACCAACACATGAAAGAAAACCTCGGTCAACTCTAGCAGAGACTCCTAGGTGCAGCAGAGGGATTTGTACACTATAACTAGATCCAGCTGAATCTTTTGCCAGAACTCAATCAAAACTAGTTTTGAACACGAAGAAGCCAGTGTTTAAAGTCAGATACACACAGCACCATCGTCTTGATGCCATTTTGTTTCATGCTGGCCCATCTGTACAGCTGGAGCCAGCAAATGTCATCCAACTAGGGTTCCATTGGACATGAAACATGGGGGACCTCATCCTTAATTAAATTATGAAGGTGGTAACTTTATTGGCCAACGGATCTGCATTGGACAGCATAATCTAAACAGCAGGATCCCCACCTGCCAATACCCTGTATTTCTGAGACAAAACAAATGGCAAAGTGAATGGAATCAAAATTAAACATTTCAGCCCACATTTACATCAACTTCATTGTTTTATTTCCTTCTTCTGCCTTCAGTCAACTGGCAGCAGAGGGAGAGAAGTTTGCCAGTACTCTAATATTTCAAACCATCTAAATATGTATAATGAGGAGAAGAGCCCTGCTGCTGCTGAACTCCAAAGATTGGGAGAGAAATTGTTTGCCTTAACAAGTGCTTGCTCTGATAAGCTTCTAGGCTCTGTTGAAGCAGGAGCCTGGGTTCTGTGGGGCTGTAAACTGCATTGGGCAGGAACCTTCTTCTTTCTCCCCTCCCTACATGCCCAGGTTTGTCAAAAGGGCTCACATACCCAAGGGAACTTGGTCATATCAACAGACACTAACATTATCTCTGTTGGCTTTCCTGAATGAAATAGAAAAACTAACGAGGAAAAATGTTTAAAAAAAAACAAAACCTGGTTGTTTTACTACACTTCTGTTTAAAAACAACCATCCCCCTAACATTTTATCTAAATTCTTATTCCCTGTATGTCTGAATAGTTAAAATTAAGTCATTTGCAACTAAGAGGGATGTTCTGATTCCTAAAACTACTGAAAGGCTTCACTTCCAACGTTCATAAACATTTACTCTTTACCTTAACAGAAAGTGATGTACATTTGAATGCAATCAAAATTTGTTTTTATGCCTTTCTACAGTGCAGTTGAAAAATTGAACTCAACTTTAACTGTGGAATAGCTAGTAACAACTGCATTATGCAGATCAATGTTTTTAAAGCTTTGGAAATGTTAACTGAATTATGATCAGAAATTATACATTATCCAGTGCCACATAAAAATTAAGCACTGACAGAATAGTAAAATTCACACTGAACTTTGGAAGTAAGCCAGAATTCATGCAGGTGTGGTCTATTATACGATTGATTTAATTGTCAGCAATTTCATTAACTCTACTAATTACAAAATTTGCATAGATCTACCTTGAAAGTCTGCTTTATTGGAATTACTTGTTGTGAATCTCCTTTTATGAAAGCAATGATTTTTGTCCTTTTGCTGTTCTTTGCTCATGAAGAATTTAGTGTAAAATATAGAACTAATTAAATAATACTTCACATACATGACTTTTATTAGCAGTATCACTCTATGAAAGTGGAAATCACCCTTCCTTCTTTACTACTACATCACAGTACCTGGGGGGGAGCAGCACTCTAAAAATAGCTGCTTTATGAGTTTTTAAAAAAAAAAACTTTATTGGCTAATTCTTGGTCACTTTATTCACACGAGTAGTCCCTTTTATTTAAATGGGAATAGTCTCATGGGCAAAACATGCATGGTTTGGTCCTATATTTCTTTTGTGGCTTTACCTGTAATGCAGACAACAAGGGGACAATCTTTTTTTACAATTATTCTTAGCATAAACTTGGTTTCTACATATTTCCTATTACAGCACCCAAACACAGAGGTGCTTCACAGATGACAGACACAGTCCATCTGTGCCCTGGAGGGCTTATAAAATAAAGGGCTCTGTTTCATGAAAACATCCAAATTCAGGATTTAGCACATGCTTACGTGCTTGCCAGATTGGAGTCTGAGCAAGGTACATAGACAAGCAAGTAGTCTGACTTCAGTGGGGCTATTCATGAACTTAAAGTTATGCATGTGTGTGACCAAATGCACCTTTGCATTCACATCCTACACACTAGTGTAATAATCTTTGTACAAAATATGCTTTGGGAGGTATCACTTGAAAACTAATAACTCATAGATCGATAATATCATGATGAAACGCATGTGGTAACATTATATGTAAAGTTATAAACGTATGCTGAAATTAGGTCTGAAATGTGTTTACCAGACAACTTGGGTAAACCAGTTTCTCAAAAACAAAGGTGTCATCGATATTGATGGGCAATCATCTATCAAGTGGCCATTCTTTGACAAGGAACGGACAGATCTGCATCTTAGGAAACAAGTGTGAGACCTCTCCATGACTCCAACCTCACAGCAGGAATGAACTTTATCTAGGTGTAATCCTCAGGAATACGCATTTCAAAGGGGGACTGGACTGTAACGTGAGGGCAAAAACACTCCTAGGTATCTCTCCCTATCCACCTCTCTCTCACACACACTTAAAAAGACAAAAGAACCAGCTGTTGGTCTTCGGAAGCAGATCCTGGCCTGCAAATTTGCTCAGCAACATTACTGGGAACATGTGGTAAGGGACTTCACCTTGAACCAAGTCTACTTTGGCCAGTTTTAGTGCTAGGAAGCATTTTATCTTTATTTCTCTTGTACCTGTTTCTGGCAAACTTTTGTATATTGATTCCCTTAGAGGGGCAACAGACCTAATATATCTTTACTGTCCAGGAGAGGGCCGGTTAGTGCAGAACACACACTTTGGGGGAAAACCCATGCCTGGGAGTATATTGGGTTCACGCTGCAAGGTTGGTAGAAGCCAGAGTGTGACTGATATGTGGCTGGAAGGCTGCAGCTATACACAGACACTCAGGGTGTGATCTGCAGGCTGTAAGGCTGTGTGAGAGTGGTCCAGGTGGGAGCTATAGCAGCAAAGCATTGTGAGGTACCTAAGTGTGCAGGACAGGGGTTCTGGCCCCTCTCTGGTCTGGATTGCATCCTGGAATGTCATAATGTGCTCAAGTATCTTGCTCAATTGGGCCTGAGGAAAGATAAAAGACCCAAGGAAGAAGATAAAGTTTAAGTTATGTTCCTCATCTTTGTAATCTATTTTGCCCTTCTTACATAAATACAACCCTCAGGTCTACCCACATAAATCCAGATGCAGGACTGGGTCCCAATGGAAGGTGCACAGTACAGGATCAAATCATTTTGCCTCATTTGATGAAATAATGGGCCATGTGACTTGCTGACATAACTTCTCTGAAGTCAGGCAATTTGGCCCAGTATATTCAGGATAGCGTAGCTGGGAAATGTGGTACTGCACAAATCTGTATATAGGGATCTTACAGAGATTGCCTTTTAAAATAGCAATATGTAAAAGTTGACATTTCAGCCCTGGATTTAATTTAAATGTAGGATTAAAAAAAAAATTGGTAGAGGATAGAAGAAGGTATCCCAAAAAAAAAAAAAAAAAAAAAAAAAAAAGGATGGAATCCTTCCTCCATTACCTTCTCTTCACTTTATCTTTTTCCGATATTCCTATAATTTTTGAATCTTGGAATTTTGAACTATATATGCTCCATAATTGTGGCAAATTCATTCTGATGGGGATTTCAAATAAAATTGGAAAGATGCATAGACATGCACATAGAGAACCTGTTGCACAGGCATACTTGTGTATTAAAATTAGAATATTCTTAACCTCAGGCTTCCCAAGGAGCCTTAGGGAGTTAGGTACCTAAAGTCCTTTATAATTCAATGAGATTTGAATTCCCAACTCCCTTAGACTACTTTGAAAGATACAAGAATATTTTTCACTTCAGGGGATTATGGGACAGCTCCTTGAAATATGGTAGAGAGAAGGGGATTTAATTTCTCTAAGGCAGATGTGCCTCAGAGTCTCTAACTTTGTTAAAATTCAGTGTGTTAGTGCAGCTTTTTAAGAGAAATTGCCAAATTTCCTGTATGAACATACCTAAGTTGTCACTTAACCTTTCATAATATTTGGGCTGCAAGGTAAGTCACTTAAAAAAAAAAGACATTGCCCTCACCTTAACTGAAACTTAAACACTGTACATTACAGGAGTATTTTTGGCATGCCTGGGTTCCTTCTTTCTTAACTGTCAACAAAATGATGCTCTCCCCTTTTTTCCCTGATAACATTTATCTTGGGTCTAAATCCAAGCTTTGTATGTAAGTTTGGAATGAGCTGCCTGTGAGTTACCACCTTTTGATGAATCATCTTATCTCTCCTCCTTCACAAAGTTTTATCCAAGTGATCCCTCTGATGTTAAGACAGGAAAAACTGATAGATTTTCTTTTCAAAATCTTTCTGTCCTCACCTCAATCTTGTTTGCATCAGGAAAACAAATTCTCCAGAGGCTTCTGTTCTTTCAAGCAACAGGAGAATCCAAATGTCTCACAGGAGCACTGCAGCGACATAGCAATGCAATCTAATCAAGTAGTGGAGCTCCATGTTTTATGCTGGAGGTGATGTCATTGACACAGACTGCAGTGGATTGAATTGAATACCACATTTAAAAAATGCATAGTGCTGACTTTTAAACCACTGGAAAATCAGAGCCAAAGTCATGCTTGTTAATTGATTATTTATCACTTAACAACACAGAGAGAATGGGACTTAAGTGTCAAAATATTGGCACACCAAGAACTGCCTCATTAATAAGGGACAATTTGAAACATGACTGTAATGATGTGAAACAAGTTTATGACTTCCTTTTAATATCCAATAGAATTGAAAGTGAACTATAAAGTTTTGGAGGGTTTTTAAAAAATGGCTTAAACTTGAGTTTCTGGTTCTCTGTTTCTCCTGCAACAAAAAGATAGCACTAGTACTTAAGCAGCACAGTGAGTTGTGTTCATAAAGCTGCATTAGGTTTAAGGTAGGTCATGTTTGTTATCGGCTCCACAAGGACAGAAACATGAACTCAGGTCTTGCCTAATTAGTAAAGGAAGAAATTATCAAGTCTTTTTTTTTTGTACAGTTAATTGCAAATGTGTCTATTGGTAACTCCCAGCTCTCTAGAAGAGCTATATCAAAAATCTGCAATGAAACTGAAACCACATGAGGGACGTTTATGTTTCTGCTTCTTGTTGCAAATATAGTTCTATTTTTGTGCATAATCTATGCATTTTTTTTTCAAACCCAAAAGGGACTCCTTTCAGTTAAAATCCATTAATAAAAATAGGCAGAATAAGGCTCATTTACACACACACACTCACTCTCAAAATATGGCAGATGTAAAGCTGACCAAATAAAATGTGTAAACATCTGTGCATATTCATTTACATGAGTAGATTCACACATTGATATACACAGAAATAACAATTACATATGTACACAAATTTGCAGTTTAGAGAGGCCATGGAGCTCTAGTTATCACTGTAAATCCAGAGACTCCATTAATGCCTGTGGTGTGACTCAGGTGTAACTCATGGCCAGATTAAAGCATAGGTACTGTGGCACAAACCCCACTTAGAGTGGCAGCGATATGGGATCCATACCAGTGGCGTTGAGATAACAAGTGCCCCCTTTAACTCCTGAGGGGCAGCAGTGACCTCCCTCCCCCTGAAGATACAGGGTTGACAGAAGATGGTCCTTAGTACTTACACCCAGCTAGTGGGGTATCTGTTTGGATGATGGACCAGGCCTGCTGCTCTATTTCTCTTGCCACATAGACTTGCAGAGCTTGGCGTTAACACCCTGTTGACATGCAGGAGTAAGTTCACATCTCTCAGAGCTATTCCAGGCTGTCTGCAGACTCAGGTGGATGTTAGTGCTTCGGTTAGGCTCAGCTCACATTTTCAAGCCTTTTTTCTCCCCCATGACTGTGGGTGCTAGAAACTTCCTTAAAAGTAATAAAATTTGAGATGTTTATGGAATCACATGACTCCAAAAAATGGGACCTCTTAAGCACAGGCCTATGTACCTTAATCTTGCTCTTGAGGAGAAGGAAGGAAGGAAATGTTGTTGTTGTGACTGCTTTTGTTTACATCTCCTTGTACTCTGTTTTGAAATCTGATATCCAGGGCACTCAGTGTCAGGGACAGGCATACTTTAGTTTGAAGTCAAAATAAATGAAAAATAAATAAATATTTGGTTGAAGGTTTTGGATTTTAACTTTTTCCCTTTCTATTCATATTGAAGATCTTCTACTCCTGGTTCTAGCTGTATGGACAGTTGTATTCTTTATATAATAGATGCAGGCAGACACTAAATAACGTAATGTGTTGCTTCATTTCAATATGTAGGGTCAGATCCACAGCTGATATAAATTGAGATAGTTTTATTGATTTAAATGGAGCTACATTGATTAAGCCAACTGAGGATATGGCCCATATTTAAAAGTCCCAAAACGTATATCATCATCTGAATATCTTTTTTTTTTTCAAGCAGATCTACTCTGTGTGCATCTGTAGTTCTGTGTAGTCTCTCTGAAGCTTCTCTTCCCTCCTGTGGAACAGTCAACCCTGAGAGGTAGAATTGTTAATAGCCCTCTTCTGTCCTACACAGATGAGAAAGGTTAAATGAACTCAGCAATTTTTAAAGAAAATTAAATCCTCCCTCCCCCCCAAAAAAAATTCATTTGCTGGAATGGACTGGAACTTTGAACACTATTTCACATTGTCAATTTATTTTTTAAAAAGTGTTGGTCTGCTAAGTCAAATGAAGTTCTCAAATGAACGATGTAAATAGGAGTTAAACTACTGTTATACATTCTCTGTTTATCCCTGCAGGTCGAGTTCATAGCATACAAGAGAATTTATGTTAAGGAATTGTTTTGAGGGACATGTTGACATGAGATAACATGATTTATGCTTCACATCCATCATATTGGCAGACTTTGGACAGATGTTGTTTGAGCTAAACACTGAGCAAAACAAAGCAAAACATCTTAATCAGATAAAGAATATTTCATGCTCTCTTTCACAATACATGCAAATGCCCTCTATCATGGTACATCTTGGAAACAGCAGAACCAGGAGCCAGACAGATCCCTCCTTAATGGGAAAGGGGTAAGAGAAGACTGAAAACTCTGCATGATTCATTTCATAGAAATTGTTCCACCTAGCCAGAGGGGTCTGATAAAGGATGGGCCCACACACTTTGGGGATCTAAAGAACATCCAGATCCATGGATACAGGAACTGTCCTATATTGGTGCCTTCATCTATGTGTGGCTCTGCCAGCACCACACTGCCACTGCCCCTGTGACTGCTGAGAAGTGCCCATTGAAAGAACCCAGAGGGAGCTAATGCTGCTTGAAGAAGCATAAAATCCCAACTAGATTTCCATTAGACAACTCTATAAATTCAACCAGGAACAACGCTACAAAATGTAGCTTGTCCCCAGTACCATCTTGTCCCCTGTTGTCACTTCTGGCACATTACTGATCCAGTATAATGAAGCCCAACTGGATGGACTTCCATGGACAAGGAGAGGAAAGTGTGCTGTGGGAACTCAACCCCTCCCATAGGGATTTCCCAGGACAGATCTGCTTTTCTGCTCACTGAAGGGAATCTAGGAACATACATATAGTATACATATCTCCCTCCCCCCCGCCCATATAGATACAGTCAAGTTTGTTAAGTACAGTTTTTCAATTAAATACAATACTACCAGTAAAATAATACTAAATACATAATGTATTATAGTTTTGGTCAGAGAAATATGGCATATGTTCAGATTATATATTTTCAGAACAACATTAAGGCCAAGATTTTCAAAAGTGCTAAGTGACTTAAGAGCATAAATCCCCTTGGGACTAAAACAGAGATAGTTTTGAAAATTTGTACACCTTCTGGGCCTCATTTTTCAGGTGCCCAGCTTGAGTAACTTTCCAAGGGATTGATTTTCAGAAAGTGCTGCACACACACACCTGCTCAGAAAATCAGACCCTCTTAAGATATCTCAAACTGGGTACCCAAAGACTGCATCATCTACAACCACTTGCTCCTTCTGAAAGGACCAGATGGTCCTCACCAATATATTAGAATTCTCTGAGGGTGTCAAAAGGAGTTCAGAATATTTCTTAAGCAAAGTAAGTAGTCATGGGATAAGAAGGCAGGTCCTCTCATGTATCAGTAACTTGTTAAAAGTTGGGAAATGAAAGGTAGGAACAAATGGCCAGTTTTCACAGTGGAGAGAGGTTAAAGCAGAGTCCCCCAAGGATTTGTATTGGCACCAGAGCTGTTCAACATATTCATAAATGATCTGGAAAAAGGGGTAAACAGTGAGGTGGCAAAGTTTGCAGACAATACTGAATTACTGAAAATAGTTAAATCCAAAGCTGACTGTGAAGAATTACAAAGGGATCTCAGAAAACCAGGTGACTGGGTAATAAAATGGCAAATGAAATTCAGTGTTGATAAATGCAAAGTAATGCACATTGGAGAACATCATCCCAACTATACATACCAAATGATGGGGTCTAAATTAACTGTTACTACACAAAAGAGATCTTGGAGTCATCAAAGATCATTCTCTGAAAACATCTGCTCAAGGTGCAGCGGCAGTCAAAAAAATCTAACAGAATGTTAGGAGCCATTAGGAAAGGGTTAGAGAGAAAATATCCTAAAGCAACTCTATAAATCTATAGCACACCCACACCTTGAGCAGTGTGTGCAGTTTTGGTCACTCCATCTCAGAAAAGGAGTATTATAATTGGAAAGGGCGAGAGAAAGGGAACAAAAATGTTACGAGTATGGAACAACTTTCATATGAAGAGAGATTAAAAAAGACTGGGAGTGTTCAACTCAGAAAAGAGCGACTAAGGGGGAAATATGATAAAGGACTATAAAATCATGAATACTGTGTAGGAAGTGAAGAAGATTATTTTCCCCTTTTCACAAGAACCAGGGGTCACCCGATTAAATTAATAGTTAGCAGGTTTAAAACAAACATATGGAAGTACTTCTTCACACAACACACAGTTAACCTATGGAACTCATCGCCATGTTGTAAAGGCAAAATGTATAACTGGGTTCAAAAAAGAATCAGATTAGTTCATACAGGACAGGTCCATCAATGACTGCTAGCCAAGTGGGTCAATGATGCAACCCTATGTTCTGGGTGTCCCTAAACCTCTGACTGCTAGAAGCTGAAACTGGGGATGGATCACTCAATCAATTGTCCTGTTCTGTTCCTCTGAAACATCTGACACCAGCATCTGCTGTAAGACAGGATACTGGGTTAGATGGATCATTGGTCTGACCCAGTATTGCCATTCTTATATACACATTAATTCCTTTTCTTTTTGACAATCTCTTAGTCCTCAATACTGCAATGAACTCGATGCTGAATGGCTTCAGTTTCCCAGGTGGTTATTCTGATGATGTTATGAATGCTAAATTCAATTTTAAAAGAAAAAAAATGTGTTTTTTTCTACTGCTTATTCTGAAAATGAAAATTTGGGAGTCTTACCTCTGTTTTCTCACTGATGTCTGCAAAACTTAGAGAGAGGTTTGTTTGTTGGTGGAATTTTTTTTTTTTTTTTTTAAGCTCTTGACACTGCAGGTAAGAATGCAAGGTATTTTGCTGTAAAATGATGAAATTTCTCTGAAAGACCCGGTGGCAAAATTGCCTTTTCAAAAATGCCAAGTCAAAATTTTAAGTTGTGAACAGCCTTAGTGTTCAGAAATGGAATAGTTCTTCCCCGTTCTATATGAAGTAGGTCACTGGTCCACTAGGAGAAGATGTTCCATAGCCACAGAAACCCCATCAGATGCATTCAGTTAGTTTGCAACGTCTGTATTCCTGAGTACAATTTTCACACTTAAAGTGCATTGTTCAGAATCAAAACATGATAAGTCATCATTCTAAAACTTGAAAGCTTAAAGGTAGGCTCCTAAGCAACAGTAGGCTGATTTTAAAAAGTGCTCAGTGCCAGTAGCTCCCATTGACTTCAGGGGGATTCTGGGATAATTAGCACTTCTGAGAAATAAAGTCCATTTTATGTAGGTGCTTAACTTTAGGCAGCCAACTCTGAAAATAATTTTGGACACCGTTTTCTGGACAGAGATGCAAAACAATGTAGAAAGTCTTTCTGCTATACAAAGAGCATATATTGTTTTTAATATCTGATTAGGCACATGAGTAGCCCAATTAACTTCACTTTGCAGAAGCTGGCCCTCTAATGCTAGGAAGATCTCACAGGGAAAACAACCACAAAACTAAATATGCAGTGCTTTGAATTCATAAACAGATATTGATATGAATCACAAAACTATGTATATTTGTTTCTTTTAACTGCAGCTGTTTCTTGGATTTTAGTGCTGTGGAGGGGACTATACTTCTATTCTAACAACTAGCTTGAAATCAAATCAAGTAGACTTGGCAGCTTCACTGCACAGTCACAAGCAATGGAAATAATCCACGTGGGATTTAAAAAAAAAAAAAAAAAAGTAAAACCAAAGGAGGAAGAAAGGGAGGTAGCAATAATTCTATGCTGAGGCAATCATTCTGTACTAAGGACAGAGCAGACCCAGTGGACTACATCCTTTGGAATGAAGTAAGCCTTACATTTCTTAGCTTTGGTTGTTTTTATTTCGCAGCCTTGATGTTATTAAAGGAGTTTTTGCATTGGAAAAATGAGTCCGTTCATATTTGATAACATGCATGATGATGTGGGAAAATAGCTGTCAGGCCTGAATCTTCCACGTAAGTCTGGAAACCCCAAATTTGTTTCCATCCTGACCTCCTCATTTCTCATGACATATAAGTTGTTACTCTCTGGTCATGATCTGCTTGCTTGTTTGCAGATCTCTCAGAGATACTTGAATGGTATCTTCGGTAGTCATAATCCTATTCTTTGTGGTACACAATTCAAAATGGCTCCTTGTTGAAGTCCTGCCTTGAATTTTTCCTGTATAAATGCTAGGGATGAGTTTGTTCACTCTCCTGCTCTCCCATAGGCATAGGGAGATTGTGATGAAGTGCAACATGAAGCAATTAAGGTGTTTTTTTCCCCCCTCTCATCAGGAAAAAACACAGGATTAAATGGCAGAAATAGCAGATGCTGCCAGCATTAACTAATCTTAGCTTTCTGTATACCTATCTATTAGTCCCATGCAGATGTGAGTAGCCCATGACCCGAGCCAGTAAAAAATTGAGGTTAAAGGCATTCCTCCTTTGCTATAGGCCCCACCAGGTTAAACCAATCTAGTCTCCCTGCAGCCTTTCTATCTAAGCTCCCACATGCTTTTATCATCTGTTTGAAGCATAGTTCCATATATTAGCTCATCCCTTGGTAACCCAGGAGGTGGAGAAGTATCTGTTATTAAAGTCTGCTGTCCTGATAGGAAAATAAGCCAGGTGTTTGTTTTATCTAAAGTGGGGTGTGGGTCATTTGTATCTTATCTATCTTCTTCTCTCCCTTCTGAAGAAGAGCAAAGCATTTGGGAAATTTTGCTAAGGAAAGTTCCAGAGGGGTAGCTGTGTTTTTGCTGTATACAGCAAAAACAACGAGAGTTCTGTAGCACTTTAAAGACTAACAAATTTAATTTCTGCAGGCATAAGCTTTCGTGGGCTGTAACCCACTTCGTCAGATGTAAGGATGAAGTGAGTTACAGCCCACGAAAGCTTATGCCTGCAGAAATTAAATTTGTTAGTCTTTAAAGTGCTACAGAACTCTCGTTTTTGCTAAGAAACTGACTTATTGAAATGCAATAAGAAGCCTGCTAACAAAAGCTGTGAGGCATACAACTGGTTGACACCTGACTATGAGAAAAAGTGAAAGCAATGTATCAGTCAAATACCAGAAAAGGGCAGAGAGATTTGTCCTATTAACGGGAGCATGTTTTTAAAGAACTTGTTTTCATAGACATTCTTGAGCACATCATTAGAGTTAGCAAACTAAAGTTTGTAATGGCATTCAGAGTGTCAGCCTTTAGAAGAAGAAAAACATTTTAAGCTGGTAGATATACATGCAACTAGAGAATTGAGTGACTAAGGGGATATTCAGGCAAGGGAAGAAAGCAATAGTGTTCATTTGTGATGCTTCCAACTAATATTGCAATAGGAAATTACATGGTCTTGTAGATAAAGCTCTGGACTTAGACGCAGGACACATAGGTTTATTCCTGGCTCAGCCACAGGCTGATGGTGGGCAATCACTTCCCCACTTTGTGCCTCAGTTTCCCAACTCTAAAATGGAGATAACGATACTGATCTTCTTAAAGCACACTGAGATCTACTGATGAAACATAATATTTATTCAGATCCAAAAACAATATAGAACTAATGTTTCAAATGTGATTGCAGAATTTCTTAAATTTGACAAGATTCTTCAAATACCTTCTGATAGTTAATCATGTACGGGTCAGGAAAATTTTGAAATAATTGTTTTTCCCCCAATATAAAATGGAAATTAAAATTTTCAATATTTTTTCTTCCAGCCAGTTCCACTAATGTAATAACAATGGCACTGATACATGGCACACCAACCAGCAGTAAAACACAATGCATTTATCTTTAAAATATGCTCTCCCTAAACAGAGGTTCAGATCCTATATTTGGAATAAAGTATTATTTTGAATATCAACTTGCAGGATTTCAACATTCTATTATGTTCAGGGACTTGCTATGGATTTGCACTAGTGTATATGGGACCAGAATCTGGCTTTTTCTGTCTGGTTTTCATCTCCTTCATTTAGGTACGTCTACACTGCAATCAGATAGCTTTGATCTAGCTATGTGGAATAACAATAGCAGTGTAGCTGCAACAGGGTATGCAACAGCATACACTGGGTATGTAATGACTTCCCTGCTATTGTTATTCAAGTGAGCTGGATCAAAGTTAGCTCAGGTATATGCTGCAGTCACACCTCTGATTGCAGTGTATACATGCCATTAATAGGCACCACCATCCTTACCAGATAGGAAGGGCTAGATTCTGTGATACGCCACATGGAGGCACAAAGGTGACAGCAGGGATTTCAAGCTATTCTTGACCCTCTCATTCTGGGCTGAGGTAGGGGCCAAAGCCCTCTGGAATTAACTTGGCAACCTGGGGGGGTTGATCCTAATTATGACAACTTCTCCATGACTGCTTATGGCTTGTGAGCCAGAATGCTCATAGCAGCATGAACTACTGCTCCCACTTCTGGCTCCACCCCAATATTTGCAACGTGTGTGTTGTGGGAGGGATGGATGGAGGGGAAGTGTATGTCTGCCTACAGTTGCCCAAAGCCGTGCCTGTATCAGTGGTATTCTCCTCTAGTTCCTTGCAGACCGTTTATGGCCCCTATGCCGTGTCAGAGAGACATGTGGGGCTGGAACAGGAACTAGAATCCCCCGCGCAAGTCTTCACAATATCTTTGTTGTATACACTAAACAGTGAACACTGTGCCTCACTATTATGAGTAAGGCTAATAACCCAAGTGGCTACATACAACCGAGCAAACTGGTTACATTCTAAACTGCTGATCCCAAAGCTTATAGATTCATAGAATTACAGAAATGTAGGGCTGGAAGGGACCTTAACAGGTCAAGTTCCAGCCCTGATGCACTGAGAAAGGACTTATTAAATCTAGACCTTCCCTGACAAGTGTTTGTCCAACCTGTTCTTAAAAATCTCCCGGGATTCCACAATCTCCTTTAGAAGTCTATGACAGGTCAGGTACAATAGGTGTGGCACACATTATATTATGATGAGATAGTGTTTACAGCAGCAGCCACAAAAACAAAAGCAGCAAAGGTAGAGAAGTGTAGAAACTTAGAACTCTTGACGAACTCTGCCATGACTACAAGGTGAGAGACTTAGGCCCTGGTCTATGCCCAGGTTTTGTCCTGACTGAACTATTTTAGTTTAGGGAGTGTTTGATTTTGTTTTTTGTTTTTTTTTTAACTGAAATAGTTCAATCAAAACAGCCCTTAGGATGGATGCTGTTATACTGGTACAAAAGTGCTTAGAGCAGGATAGCTTTATAGAAATAAACAATACCAGTATAACTGCACCCACATTAGGGACAGTACCACTTTAACTATACCCATTTCAAGCTGATAAAATCCAACTGCTACAAAAACTGTGCGTAGACAAAGCCCTTAAACTCCCTGGGTGAAATCCCAACTCTACAGATTTCAGTGGGGCCATGATTTCACCCAGCTGTGCTCTTTTCCCATCCATCCAGAGGGGGTTAACCACGTTTACTTACCTGCATCATAGAGATGTGGGAAAGATTAATTAATGCATATATTTGTACAATGCTTTGAAAGTGAATAGTGCTGCATAGGTACTAACTATTAACAGAAGCAGCAATGATCAGAATAAATTACTGGATAGCTACTTAATGGTTTTCATTAGACTTGCCTATTTTCAGGCATTCATATCTTTTTTTAAATTTTCATCTTTGAGGATGACATTTTTCACTCTGTCTTTTTCAAATGGATTTTAAAGTCTGAACAAAAGCTGCTCAACTGCTTTGGAGTATGCACAGAATGCCATGTGTTTGTCTAATTGTAGTATATCCAGCAGTATATTGGCAATTTTATGAGCAGGTAAATGATATAGCTTAGGTCCTTTGTTTTCAGTTTTTACTGATCTTTCACCTAAATTTTGGATGACTGAAGGACATGAAAATACTGATTATGTTAAAAATAATCCAGTACATTACATTAGGTAGATGTGTTTATGTTAATAAGTTAGCCTCACATTTACACTTGGACTGTCTGTTAAAATAAGGCAATGTAGTGCAAGATACACATTTGCACACGCGTGTGTGTGTACTCTTAATGTACATTCATGAAATAAACCAAAGAATTAAACTGCTTTTACTTTCAATACTCTTACTTTTTCTCTATTTGTTGCTTTTTTTTCCTGTCTTCCCATCCCCTAATATTAACTCTGATACTTACCAAGAAAACAGGAAGTTAACTTTTTGAACTGCTTTCGACTCTCCCTCCTTCCCTCCTGCCCCCCACCCCCCTGTTTTGTAATAAACACTGATAAATTCCTGGGAAATTTTATAAAAAATAAAAACTGAAAATGTAGGGCCTTGTGTATATATAATACATTGAAGTTTTGTCTGGCTCCAGAAGACGATTTATGTTGAGGAACTATGAGGAAAATTTAATTCCTGGTGTAACACCATTGAAGACAATGAAATTGCACCAGGGATGGAAGAATAAGGATGATCCAGTGGTTAGGGTAGTAGTTGGGGACTTAGAAGACATGAGTGTAATTCCCTACTCCACCACAGGCTTCCTGTTTGACCTTGCTCAAATCATTTGGGGTATGCCCCCTTTGAGTTGGGGGTGTGATTCCCATCCTGAAAAGACAGTCACACTAGCTCTGGTGAAGCTAGCATGCTAAAGAATGTAGCTGCAGTGGCACTAGGGGCAGGAGGTACTAGCAAACCTGAGCATGTGCATAACATCTCAGACGGGTATGTATTCAAGTAGACTAGCTGCTCACATCATCATAGCTGCACTCTACTTTTAGTGTGCTAGCTCCATAAAAGTTAGCACAGGTATGTCTTCTTGAACTGGGAATTACATCCCCAACTTGAAATGTAGACATATCAGTCTCTCCAGGCCTCACTTCTGATAGGGAGAATATATCCCTACCTTCTGAGGGTATAGTGAGGATTAATGCATTTAAGATTGTGAGACACTCAGATACTATAGTAATGGGGCCATAGAAGCACCTAAAATAGATAATTATATTTGGTTTACCGTAGATTGGATCAATTTTTTTTTCCTCTTAACAGATCTGATCAACTGGGAGACTTATCCACTGCATATCATTTACTGGTATACCTTCTTCTCCATTATTCACAGCTGCCAAAATATACTTTCCTTCACAAAAAAAAAATTGCAATATGTTATAGGCCAGATTTCTGAAAGCACTCAGCACCAGTAGTTCCCACTGAGAAGCATTAAGCAGCTGCACTACAATTTATAACAACTGCTATGTCGAGAATAATTGTTGCGGCTGGATGCTAAGTGCTTTTGAAAATATGGCCCCAAATGCCTGTGTACTTCTTCTGCTATACTTTTGTTTATTTGCTGTGCGCTTGTGTTCTTCAAGAAATAGGGCGCCATGATGACTTCCGAAAGTTAATAGGACTTGTAGTCCTGAGTCACTTAGCTTAGAGAGAACAGGGTGGGATGTTCAAAAGCACCTATCGAAGCTGTCTGCAGTGGGAGTTTCACTATTATGTAGTCTAAGGGTATGTCTACACTGACGGCGGCAAAGTTGTTGCCGTCAGATCAACCTATCTGGATCGACTGAGCGGTCAGTGAAGACCCGCTCAGTCGATCCAAAAGTCAACACAGTAAAACCACCCCCTCAAGTGGTGCAGTGTTGCATCGACGGGAATGCAGTTACCGTCGGCACAGTGCAGTGAAGACAGTGTGCAGAAGGGAAGCACAGCAGTCGGCGGGAGTTACACAAGCTACTCTGCGAAGCATGCGTAACTCCCATTGACTGCCGCTGAATCGCCCAATAAGTGTAGAGCAGGGCTAAGAAAAAGGTTTGTAGGGAGCTCAGGATTTGATCCCGGAAATGTACAAAGACACTCCAATCCAACAGTAAATTTATGGATCTATAAAACCCCCCCCAGCAAATTAGCAAACCACATAGGGATAGTCTGCACAGCAGCTGGGAAGGTGCTTGTCAGGGTGGGTATACAGATTTGCTCACAGTGCTTGAGTTAGCACATTATAAATAGCATTGTAGCTATGGGGACCTGGGCGATAGGCTTGGATAAGCCACCTGAATACAATCTCACCTGACCCCTGGGTACTTCCTCAGGTGGCTAGTCTGAACTCCCACCCACGCTGCTATGGCCATACTGCTATTTTTGAGTGCTAGCTGGAGCAGAGCTAGCGCCTGCATGTCTAGCCATGCTGGGAAGCATGGTGCCAACCCTAGCGCCAAAAGAAAAGTAAATAGTATGCAGTACCCTTTTGGTGAAATTAAATACATAAACAAAAGATGACAGAATTCGAGTGAAAAAATGTAAGGTTTAAAGCAAATTCATTGTAGCCCAGGTCATCAAAACAACTGTTCTGAGTGATAAAAATAAGGAATTATCTATTCTTGGCAGAGAGCTGCTACAGACTGAATGGTTATATGCTGTCACTCTTTTTGCACTGAGAAGTTGCAGAACATTTCTGCCATAAATACTTGCTGCTGTTTAGACTCAATTTTCTCTGAATATTTGAAACATGCCCGTTTGGTTCTAATACACGTCTATTGCTATTTGAAAGGGGTTCAGTTTGAAAGACAAAACAGCTTTTAAATGTATGGCTATCGTCTTATTGCCTTACTTAACGTGTGGGGAAATATAGAGATATCATTGTTCACCATTCCTATAACCATTGTAGGCACCTCTAATTTTCCTCCACCTTATATCTAAAGCTGCATTTATTAGTTAAGCTTTATTACTGTGCCTTGTTTAGGGATTTATCCACCATCCTGGTGTCCATACAACTCACATGAATGCCAATTAAGAGGCAATGAGTGGAGAATGGAGTCCCATAGTGTTTGCTAAATACATTAATATGAAAAATGGAAGTTGTAAAGTCTTAATATTTTTATAAAAGATATTACTAAGTTTCAGTTAAGAATATATTCACAATAGAAGGCTGAGGTTCATATTTGTCTAGTTTGCTCTCTCTCTCTTTTTATTATTGAATACAGTAATATACAATATGTTAAGGATGAGAAAATGGGCCAAAGTCAACCGGCTCCATCATGCATTCAATGAAGTTGTGGCACATGAATTTCATCCACTGCATTTGATTAAATGAGAAAGCCCCTTAAACTCTATGGTGTTGGAACATTCTCAAAGGTAAAATCCCGGCCTCACTGAAAATCAGTGGGAGGTTTGAAGTCTGTTGTAGTCAACAGGAAGAGTAACGCATAAGAATGATAGGCTTCTCTTGTATAAGATATCTTCCCAGACTGAAAATCAAAGTCTGAACAAAGAAAGCTCCAAAAAGTATCAGCACCCAATTAA
The DNA here is from genome assembly GCF_026122565.2 of Emydura macquarii macquarii. Classification (NCBI taxonomy): domain Eukaryota; kingdom Metazoa; phylum Chordata; order Testudines; family Chelidae; genus Emydura; species Emydura macquarii. The sequence goes on from NW_027132962.1 coordinate 2,748,732, forward strand.
TACCTTCAAACTAATGCTGCTTTCTGGCATGTTACATTTGACTTCCATAGCAGACAAGTTTAATCTCCTCTCCTCATTGTCACTGTAAAAGGAATCTGTCTCTTCATTTCTCAGATCAGTGGAATGTGAGGGTTTATTTTTAGAAGAGTCTCCTCCACTAGGCCTCTGAAAAAGTAGCTGGATTTATATTTACACAAATCTATTCTGAAATGTATTACAAGTTTCAGCACCAAAAATGGGTGCCACTTTATACTAAATAGCTATCAGTCATGATATATTACTCCCCCTATCTCCTAAAATAAAACCAGATTACAAGATTTTTGGATTCCATTCAGAGTATTTTGCACAACATTTTTATCATATCTCTAATGTTAACATGGACAACATACTACTCAATATAAAATAGAATCTATTCATTATATGACTGGGTTAAAGATGCTGGGAAAATATTTTAACTTCCTGTCTTTGGGAATTAATATTCTCAATTTTAAAATGCATTGGCATAGCCTTTTTGTCTCAAAAGTTCTACTCTGCTTATTGAAAGCACTGGAAGTAGGACTGACCCCTGCATACGAATATACCTTACAGTACGGTACACGGGGATGCATGTGTGTGTATCCCATTGTAGAATAGAGTGTACACACTCATACAAGCTGGTCCAACTATTTTCCCCTCATGAAAATTTGACAAAGATGGAAAACAATACTGTTGATGTTGCTGAAATTCTCCACAGAATTTTTTTAGTTTTCAGTAAAAACTCAGAAATCAAAAGATTTTGACTAAAACCTTTTGACCGAATAACTAAATTATGTGGAAAGTACTTTTCTGAGAATAATGTCATTTAATCAAAAGCCAAATTTTGTGTTGAAAAACAGTTTCTACAGAAAATTTTCAACCAGCCCAACCATATTCAGTGTGTTTTGGATATTCTGGTGACCAAGAAGATGAGGCAAAATACCAGTATTTGTATTACAATTCTTTGGAAAGAGTAAAAATCAGGAATCAGTTCTGAAATTGAATTATATGGGAAACATGGAGAAAAAGAAAACTCATACAATTTACTTGGTTTAGTCACAAAAAGAAGTCCAGTATGATATCAGCCATTACTAATAAAAGGCTTGAACAACACGTCCAGTTTTTTCAATGGGCTCTTTCCTTTTTCCTCTCTATAAAAGGCTGATGTAAACATATTGCGTTGTTGTTGAAGTTCCATGTCACAGTCGATGTATGAGAATCAGTTTGTTTCAGATCATGTAGCTTTATTATTCGGCTTAAAAGCTTTGCATAAGTAACATTACTGTCGGGGGATCCCTGATTTACCCTATGGGTGCAGGAAAATTCAAAGATTAGCTTCTGCTTCTAATCACACCGTTCTCCCAAATTTCCATGAATGTAACTGCTCTTTTTCTTCAGAGAGAAGGCTGAAAATCTAGACTGACATTCCAGCTTTAATTTAGTCCACTGTGGAAGTGTGAGGGGAAGAATAGCATAAGGCATGAGTCAACATGGAGTGTCAGCCCAGATTTTCAGCCTTTACTCAGGATTTCCATGCTTTTGTTGGTTTAAGTGAATACATTAGTGCTTCATACAATGCAATTTTTGGTGTTTCATGATCCTTTTTTAAAAACGATTGCACTTACAAGAGACAAAGATTATTTTAGTTTGTGAAAAATAAGACAATGAAATGTAAATGTTCCTTTAGCGTTATTGCGGTCTATTGTTTAAGTTGAAAATTACAGTCTTTAAAACTCTATTTACTCCTTTGTATCCCTTTATAAACAATTATGCTATTAAACTATTATGGTCTTATTAAAAACTGGATGATTTTGACTACCAGCTTATAGCAAAATTCGAAAATGTTCAGTTTGTGAATTCATGCACAAATGGAGCATAGTGACTCCTTGGAAAAACTGCACAGAATATTAATTTTGAATTATTTTTTTAAATGTTTAACTTTTTTATTAAAGTTAGTGTGCATGAAAATTAGGGACTAAAACAACACTGGCTTGAGGCACTTCATCAATGATTTAGATAATGGCATAGAGAGTACACTTATAAAGTTTGTGAATGACACCAAGCTGGCAGAGGTTGTAAGTGCTTTCGCCGACAGGATTAAAATTCAAAATTATCTGGACAAACTGGAGAAATGGTCTGAAGTAAATAGGATGAAATTCAATGTGGACAAATGCAAAGTACTCCACTTTGGAAGGAACAGTCAGTTGCACACATACAAAATAGGAAATGAATACCTAGGAAGAAGTACTGTGGACAGGGATATAGGGGTCATAGTGGATCACAAGCTACATATGAGTTAACAATGTAACAATGTTGTAAAAAAAGTAAACATCATTCTGGGATGTATTAGCAGGAGTGTTTTAAGCAAGACAAGAAATTCTTGCACTCTATTCCTTGATGATTAGGTTTCAACTGGAGTATTGTGTCCAGTTCTGGGTGTCAGATTTCAGGAAAGATGTGGACAAAGTGAAGAATATTCAGAGAAGAGAAACAAACATGATTAAAGGCCTAGAAAATATGACTTATGAGGGAAGATTAAAACATTTGGGTTTGTTTAGTCTGGAGAAGAGAAGACTGAGGGGGAACATGATAATAGTTTTCAAGTACATAAAATTTGTTACAAAGAGGAGGGAGAAAAATTGTTCTTGTTAACCCATGGGGATAGGACAAGAAGCAATGAGCTTAAATTGCAGGAAGGGTGCTTTAGGTTGGGCATTAGGAAAAAAATTCCTAACTATCAGGATAGTTAAGTACTGGAATACTTTGCCTAGGGAGGTTGTGAAGTCTCCATCCTTGGAGATTTTTCAGATCAGGTTAGACAAACAGTTAAAATGTGGCTCGTAGAGCCCCTATATCCCCCCCCATTCTCCACCTGCCAGATTGGGGTGGACAGCTCGAAGCTGCGGCAGAGTGGTGGGGCTAGAGGATTCTTCCCAGTGGGTAGAGGGTTCTTAGGGGGGGAGGGGGGATCAATAAGTTTGGCCACCCCGTCCTATGTATTTCAGGAGCCCAAACTACTTTATTTTATGCTTGTTTCAACTGTTTGAGGAAGTGCCTGCAAAGAGCCAGTTCCACCATTCTCTCCAATGTATACCAACTGGTAGACATTACTTGACATAGACATAGGTTGATTTTAAAGTATGACAATAGGTAGTTAGTGAACCTTGACTTGCACTGTTCTTTGACCTCAATTTTCATACCCTCACACAGAGTACAAAACATCTTTAGTATAAAATTAACAATTACAAATAACAGAAAAATTCAGACACTCTGGTGTGAAATCCTGACTAAACTAAAATCAGTGGCAAAGTTCTCATTGTCTTCATTAGGGCCAGGATTTCACACCTTGCATTTAATTTTCTGTTTCAAAACAAATTAAGGGGTTATTTGTAATAGCCCTCTTTAATAATAATTCTTAATTTTACTATTACCTTATTTGTAAATATCAGTATTGTTACCCAAGATAAAGAACAAACAAAGCGAGGTAATGATTGGCTTCTATTTCTCACTTATGGAAACCCTGGCAAGATGAGATTAGTGACTAAAGAGTATTGGGAACTCTAAAAAGAAAAAAATTCTGCTCGAATTTAAAATGGAGTGCTAAGGATAAGGATGATGGCAGTAGAAATTTGGTGTCAACATAAGCAAGCAAATGGTTAACAGTATCTGGCAAATAAAATAGAATGAAATAAAAAGCAATACGGAAGGACCAGGCAGATTCTATAACTAATTTTACTTTCACACACTGTTAATAATTTGCTTCTTTAGCCTCTAGCCATTGACTACTCATTTTAAACATGAAGCAGGGGAAGAGTGAGAATCAGGGCACAAGCTGGACTGATGTCAGGGAGATGTTTCACAATATTCTCTTCATGGATGAGACAACCATGGAGAGGGAAAGTTACATCAAAATATGTTTGTATAACTTGGGTATTTGCCTATATAATCCATGAACAAAGTACCCACTGAAGCTGTGTGTCTAGAGCGCTATTAGCAGACAAAGAGTCAGTTGTATAAAAAGATACATTTCCTCCCCCCCATGGACTTTTTATACATATAAACAAAAAAGGAACTATGGTGCATTGTATTTGTTTTATTTATATTTCTAAAACTGATTTTTTTGGGGGAAGGAGTCAGGGTTGAAGTGGTGAAGTTTGATTAAAGGAGGGGGTTGTATAAAGGGAAAGATGGAAGGATAAAGATAAAGGAACATGATAGAAAAAGAGGAAAAAGGAGAGAGGGTGGGGACAACATCCATTTCAGATATCTAAACCTCATTTTACAGATGGTAAAAACTGGAGCAAGGAATGTTAAGGCCAATATTTTCAAACCTGGAAGAGTTAGGATAAGCATCTGAATTCATGCTTACGCATTAAATAAAAGTGGCCTGATATTCAGAAATGCTCAGACCTTCCACTAAAGTCAACAGGATTTGTAGGTGTATAACCTTAGGTACACAAATATGAAAACAGAATCATAGCAAAGTAGGCTGGAAGGACTTTGAGAGGTCATTTAGTCCATCGCCCCCGAAATGAGTCAGGAATACCTAGACCATCCCTGACTGAGGTTTGTTTCACCTGTTCTTAAATCCTTCCAGTGATGACCAAAGACTTGTAACATGCTCAAAATCACAGAGGTAGCCACTACTTCCAGTCCTATGCTCCGCCCACCGGATCAAACACTCCACCATCTTCCTCTCTTTTTCCTTTAATAGTGGTACCAACCTTGGAACAGTACAATGTTCCAATAAAGGACTACTGACCACTCATATTTGCATGCTTCTTTTAGTACAATTCCTCCCCCCCCCCCCGCCCTTAGTCTTGTCATTCCCTCCATTGGGATACGACTTTCGGGGAACCATGGTGAGTTTCCTTTCAGCCACCCAAGTGTTCAAAACAGTTAAATGAGGAAAAGCAGAAAATAGAAGAAAATGTGGATGTTTCAGGATTCAAATTAGGCATTTAAAAACCCAACTATATTAACTATAATCTTGCTTCTGTGCAATTATAAAGAAAACCAAATCTTTAGTCATGCCCAGCTGAGGATTTTAACTTTCAGAACCTTTTTTAGAGCTGACAGTTTTGCTGCCTTTTAGAAAAGTGCATGGCATGCACTGCATAGTCCTGGTCTAATCAAAAATAATTTAATTAAAAAATTGCTGCATAGGTGGTTTTTTTAACACTAGACTATACAAGCATTTCAAGTTATCTTTCATTTTTTCCCCTTTGGACTTTAATGCTTACAGATGGAGTTTCATGCTTCATAGCATGAAACAAAGATTAGCAGGCCACTTGGGCAAGCCACTAGCAGGTAACATGATGGTGCCAAATCCAGGATCTCTGGTGGGACCTGAGATTACAAAGAAATCCATCTCAGGTTGAAAGTAAAGGGAAGGAGCTCCTTATGACACTCTGTAGTGACTCTCTCTATGGTCAGCCCTGGTCAGTGATAACTATCAACTCATGATTTTATCACAAGTCTCCTGATATTTGGTAACTTTTTTAAACCACAGCTCCTGAGAGTCTCTGCTTTCATTTAAAAAAATATTCCAGCTCTCATAATTGTGGAGAAAAACTTGAAAGCTTGAACCCTAAAAACTCAAAAACCAAAAGGCAAATAAAAGTAATGCAACATTAAAAAAAAACAAAAAACAAAAAAACAACTCATGATTTTTTGAGTGCTTGAATTTGGCAATACTGTTAGTGCCAGAAAGCATAACCAACCCACCACACACTGAGAAGGAAACAAAGAGGATGCTTAAGGATCCTATACACAGAAACCTCTTCTCTCCTCCCCTTCCACTTCCCACCCCCCAAAACCATTCACCACCATAGAGACTAGAAGCAAAGTGGCAGTGCAGACGTTGACACCAAAGCAAATGCATTTGTAATGTCTTCAGTGGAAGCTTCCCCCACCCCACATACATACCCGCAGTGCATCCCACCACTTCATTCTTGGTGGAATGACTTGCGAGTAGCAACTTGATCTGAATATTTTGTTTCCTGCGAGCAACTCTGTCTACTCAGTTTAGAGGAGGGGAAAAAGTCCATCACTGTGGCTGCAAAATGTTTTTGAATTTACATTATCCATACAATATGCAACTAAGTATGTTCTACGGTTATGCACAGCCAGTGCCACTGAATTCCTTAATTCAGCCTTATGTGAGAGGGACAGTATAGAGACATCTGAACCCAGGCACTTTTAAGATCATAATGGACCTCATCAGAGCAATGCTATCTGGATAAAACAGTAATTACCTTAGGTCCAGGAGTAATTAAAATAACAAAATTGAATAATGTAAGTAAGGTATCCTATGCAAGCATGCAGTCAGAGTGAAAAACAATTGCTTACACTGATAGGGAGTACAAAGAAGAATACATCTTAGTAGAAAATATACATAAAGATGAAGCTAACCAGAAGACACAGGTATGTGTCTGACATACCACAGGAACTGTTTTATATATTAATGTGTAGGATTCCATAGAATGTATATACCTAGGGTAACATGTTTTATAAAAATCAGTCAATTTAGTGCCTTAACACTGCTAGTTCTCATCTGGACATTGTCTCATAATATCTGGTGTTACTGGTCAGTGGCAATGCTGAGAATGTGATGGCCCAATCACTGGTTAAAGGACTGAGACCCATCCAGGTACTGATGTACACCAGAGGGACTATACAGGCCTGCAAACTCCACAGTTTTATTAGAAACCTGATATATATGGACTTTAAAGCAATCAGACACATACAGTTGACTTGAATCATTTAACACTTCTCTTATAGTTTGTTTCTTTCCTTTTATAATAAACCTTTAGTTTTAGTTATTAAAGGATTGGCTGGCAGTGTGGAATTTTGGGTAAGATCCAAACTTATATTGATCTGGTACTGTGGCTGACCTTTGGGGTCAGGAGAAACCTTTTTGGTAAAGAGCATAGAGTTTTAAATAACTGATCTCTTTACTGGACCTAGTGGCCAATTGGCAGCCAGAGACTGGAATGCAGTAAAGGGGGGCTGTGTATATTTTTGTTCTGGCTTCTTGATAACCAGTGTGGGGAATCAGAAGCAGTGTTTGTGGCTGGTTGGGAAGTCTGGTTTCAGTGTCACCCACCAGTGTTGGGAGAATCTACTCTCCTTTTACAGCCTGCCCTGACCTTGGCATTTTCAGGTGGCTACCCTAGGCACAGACGGGTCACAGGGGTAATAAGATGACTCACAATCCTGGGTACCCTGAGAACCATTACAATCAGAATCCCGTGTTTCCAAGAATTCTGGACCCCTCAGAATCAAGGACAAATCAATCTTTCCCAAGCTGTAATACAATTATTTTTGTTAATCACTACAAATTTTTAACCTTCACTGGCAGAGATTTCCTGGAGACTTTTACTAGGAGGACTGCAACATTCCATCAGAGTGAACACATTCCAGATCTCTGGCCTCTGTACTTTCCTAGGGCCTGATTTGAAGTCCATTGAGTCAATAGAAAGATTCCAGTTGACTTGAATGGTTTTGTGATTCATAGTGGTGTTCACTGGAATAATCAAAGTATTTTAAAAAGGAATCAAAACTAGAGTTGGGTGAAACTTTTCATCCCAATATTTTTTTCGGTGAAAAATGCAGATTTGGTGACACCAAAACATTTCACAGATTCAAGTTGGTTTTGCCAAATTGCTTTGGTTGGGGAAAAAACAAAACAAAAGAATTAGACAATAATTGAAATGTTTCATTTAGATATTTTTAAATGAAATGTTCTGATTTTTCAGTTTGAAAAAAAATTAAAGAAGTTCCTTTGATTTTATTAAAAACATGAAATGCTCAAATTCAAACCTTTCATTTACAGTCAACAAAACATTTTATTCTACCAAAACTGATTTTTTTAAAAGTTTTTGATTAACTGAAATTAAAAAAAAAAAAAAAAAAATCTTTCAGATCAACCTAAAATGATTCCCCCCCCCAGTTTTGTTGGAATTGTCAACAAACCGAGAAATCCATTATTTGCACAGCTTTAAACAAATCCCTTGGCAATACCTTCAATTGTTTACCCAAAGTATACTTATCTTCCTCCATCACTAAACATCCTACTCCCTCCATATCCACTAACTCTTTTTGAAACAGTAGAGAAGAGTCTGTTAATCATAAAAAATAATTTTAAATCCTCTCTCTATCCATGCAGTGCTAAAAACAAATAGTTTGAATAAAATGATTGCTATAAAAACATAAATATTAACCTGTGCAAGAGGAGCAATTAGGAGCATTCCAAGACATCTTTAATTGTTTTCTTAATACTTTTATTCTGATTTTTCCTATTTTTTGTTTTGTTTTCTTATATTCTTTTTGTATTTACATAAGAGAGAACATTCATCTCAAAATCCAATAAGGTTGTCATATTAAAGGTACATAGTTATTCAAATACTACATATATGTGAAAATGCAGTAATAAAAGGCAAAAAACAGTTAATACGCTATTCTATGCCTGTGAAATGAGAAGCTACTTCTTTTGAAAATTTCCCCATAGGTTTTAAAGGAGAACTGAAAGTTTCAAGGAATCCTGGAACTGAAAGCCACATCAACAGAGTGTTCAATTCAGTATGATAATGCCAGCAACTTAACAAATCACTGAGCTTTCAAGGGAAATGTAAAAGTTTCATGCTCTAATATGGCAAAAGAATAGCACAGCAAATATTTTCCATTATTTTCTTTATTATTCTATCCAGTTCAGATTCCCTGACTCTCCCTAGTTCAGTCACCATGAATATGAAGGGCTGTTCATTCATCTAAACACAGTTACAGTATGTTTTGATAGCACAAGGGGTGCACATCTGGAAAACTCTGGATTCAGATTTTGGTGGAGGTTGAAGTGTTCGTCAGACTAATAGGACCTACACCTAATCCCCCAATTCTACCCAGACTTTGGGGGTTGGTTTTTGGATTGCAAGGTCTTCTTGAATATCTGTTTTTCCATGGCTTTGTATTGACCAAGAAAAGTGAAGTTAGTTCAATCTTAGCTGACACATGATAGCTAAATACAACTTTTTTTTTCTTATTGTAGATTCAGGGTAATGACTGTAGCTCATTTTCAAGTGGTTGAATCCAAGCCTCATCAGGAGGCTAGGATACAGAATGGCCAGTTAACTTGAGCTACTAGGTTTTACCTTGAAACTACACTAGGAAAAAAAGTTGAGTGGAGGTTAGGTTTAGATAGACCATCAGGTTATCCCAACTCCTAGTGATCATTTGACCTAATCAAGACAAAGTCCATGTGAATAACCACCTGTTCTCTAGGGTCAAACTTTCAGAAGATGGGATATTCTGGACCACCAGAAGAAAACACATGGTGTCTGTGTGTGTGAAGATTGTTTCTTTGGGTGATGTGGGGCTCATCTTGACCTACTGCTTTTCTACATGACCAGACCTTCCTGCTAAATATACTTCAAGAATCAGCTCTTAGCAAATGGGCTTATCTGAGCCACCTGTTGCACATTGTGTAACACTGCTTTATCTGCTGAAGTGGATGCACAGTATGGGTAAGTCTTCATTGCAGACTTAACCCAGGTTATCAGCATCTGTGTCTGAGCACTTGTTTAGCCTAGCCACACTGCAAAGTCATACCCAAATTACAAGTCACAATGATTCTTTCCCAGTGAATTGTGGGACAACTTCTTTATCCTTCTGGGCACACAGGGGGAATGTGGGTTGGGATTGGAGGATTACCAGCACTCAGGAGAGTTAGTCTTCATCCTTACTGCAAAGTGGGCAGTTTGCCAGCCCAAGTGAAAGTATCATGCAGGTATTAACTCATACCTCCAGCTGAGCCAGCTAACCTAGATTGAAAACACCACTAAACTCAGGTGAGAGGTTTGAATGTGTGGATGGTTGGGGCCATACCTGGGTAAGTACTTGGGCTAACGCTGCAGTGAAGACATACCCTTAAATGGATTTGGTCAGCTGTCTGGGTCATGGTGAGATGGCCTGGGCAGTTTTGGATTTCTACCTAAAATTTTCATCCAATCTTTGTTGTAACAAAAAGGCATCCTTTGTAAGGAATAATGTTGTTCAGCAGAAGATCCCATCCATGTCAGCAGATGGAAGCCTCCTGTCCTTTCAAAGAAATATGGGGGGGAAGGTGGAGATTTCTCAGTTGCTGGAATCAGGTAGACAAGAAAGTTAGCTACTTTACTGAAGACTACCCAAACCTCTGGATTTAAGCTGCCATAAATCTAAGATCTTCAGACTTTCTGGGCATTGCACAGCCTTTTGTGAAAAGGAAAGTGGCAGTTAATATTTATCAATTCCAGCAGAGGAAGTAGTATTACAAAATACTATTCTGAATGTTATGATCCATACCACCAATCCTTCACTTTTCAAATATTACAATAATCAAATTCAAGAATGTGTTAACATTTTAACATTAGCATTGTTATCTATTCAGGATTATCTCTCTAGTCAACAGCAAATTTCATAAGTCTATTGCAATCTCTGTTCCGATGGCCCTTGACACCAGAATCCTCTAAATAATTAGATGAGTACGTTTTAATTAAAAACCTGCAGAAGATTACTGCATCCTATAAAATTGTTGTTGATCTGGTTTTCTTAGGCCAAGATTGTGGTAGGATGCTGTCATATTTGATATTATTGCTTTTCATTCTGGATGTTGCAGTTCCTCCAAATTTGGACCTTTTACATAATGAAAATTTGAACTTTGTAACTAATTAAAATTTCTTCAGTTTTTTCTCTTCCCTAAATCTTGTGAAAACATGCATCTTCATATTCTCCTTCAGTAGATAGTCACATTCATTTCTGAAGTAAGTTTTCCTGTATGGTCTTGAGGTTTAAAAGCAGTGTTCCATTTTCTGCATGCCATTTTGCACCTGCTAATAATTGTGGGTGGAGTTTTGCAGTTGGATATGACAGCTGTTAGATCTCCATGACTGTGCTTGCAGAAGAGAGAGCTAGTAGAACTGGTCCCAATATCTATCTATCTATAGAGAGAGAGACTGTAAAATTTTCCCATTAGAAAATGTGGTTTTGTTTACATTTTCCATGGCAAACATTGATTGAAATTTATTTTTCAATTTTATGTTGGGAAAATTAAAAATAAAAAATTCATTTTGAATCAGCATTTTGAAAAAAGTTAAAAATACGTTTATTTTCACTTAATGTTTCATTTCAGATTTTGAAAAATGGAATTTTCTCTGTTCCATTTTCAGTTTTTGGATTTAAGATATTATTTTCCCTCTTCCCACTTCTTCCCCTCCCAAAGACAAGAGTTGGAAAACAGTAAAAACTGTGGGAAAGTAGGCTCCCCCAAATTTTTAAGCTTTCTTACTATTTTCCAACTTTTTCCAGGTAGAAAACCAACTATGAAAAGTGGATTTTTCAGACGTGTCTCTTTGTCCTGCGTCATTCCAAGCTCCATGTTAATGGCAACCCATTATATCCAAATTATTCCAGCAGACTAGTGAAATACAAAGTATGTCCCATGGACTGCAGTAATGTGACTTCTGATCTCTTATAACTGTATTTTAAAACAAATGCAGGGGCTGGGAAGGAATGGCAGCTATGAGAACACAAGACATTTAGTCATGGTGAGAAGGTGCCTCAGTGCTGATAGTTAAAGTTTGTAGGGCAGATCCTCAGCTTTTTAAAATTTTCATGCACCCATTCAACTCAATTCAATTAATCAGCTGAGGATCTCTCTCTTAGTCATGTTTATTGTGGCAGTCCCTAAGGTCCAGCCATGAATTGGGTCCCGTTGTGCTAGCCACCTTGCAAATAGAGTAGCAGATAGTCCTTGCCCTGCAAAGCTTACAATAAAAATAGACATAAGAATATAAGAATGGCCATACTGGGTCAGACCAATGGTCCATCTAGTCCAATATCCTGTCTTCTGACAGTGGCCAGTGCCAGATGCTTCAAAGGGCAAGAACAGAACCGGACAATTATCGAGTGATCCATCCTATCATCAAGACAAGAGAGACATAGGGTGGGGGAAGGGATATAACATACAAACGGAGTAAACAATGGGATGGTAGAAAATGTTGTGTAAATGCTACAATTTTTTGGGTGGTTGGTTTAGTTAGGAGGGTATCAACTACATGAAAGGAAAAGGGAAGGGAAGGAGGATGAATGGGACAGAGCAGGTGAGAAGAAGGTTAAGAGCAGCAGGATGTTGCCAATTAGTTCATTTTATCATCCATTTATCATTGTGTTGTGTGGTGTTATGTCAATTCATATGCTATTTCATATGTAATCAATATATGTTAAATAGATTTAAACTGTAGGATTATAGAAGCGTAAGATTGGTAAATATTTAGGAATGATGAGTATGTATTAGGTATATAAATAAAGCATGGCTGAATGCAAGGCCTACAGGCTGAGGCCTGTATGATTTTAGCTTAGCCTAACAAGGACATAGACTTAAGAATGCTTCACATGAATGAGTGACTGAGGAATAACTCTATGCCAGTAAGATTACTGTAAAGGTGTGCCAATAGGTAATGTTACAGAAAAGTGGATCTCGATAGACTGCAGCTTATTGTTCAAGACCATGAGATACCTGATTGTAATATTTTTAAATGTCTCATCTCGACTGCAGAGTATGTCTTGTGCATACATATTAATGAGAATAAGAGGAACTGAGAACAATATATGAAAAATATATAGACCAGATCAACTGACTCAGGCTCACTGTACAGAAGGGTAGACTTTCTCACTTGGCTGGAGCTGGGGTTCTGAAACCCTCCCTGCTCATCAGGTTTCAGCCCAAGTGAGAACAGCTCCACCGGTTTTTTTTTTTTGGCGTTGTAATGTGAGCCTGGCTCAACTGACCCAGGCTCTGAAACTCGCTGCTGCAGGATTTTTTTTATTTTGTTTTTGTTTTGTTTTGTTTGACTGTGTAGACATATGTCTCCTTGGCAAGTCACTTAACCTTTTTGTGCTTCATGTCCTCTTTATTAAAAGGGATGGTAATAATAGTTCCCAATCTTACTGAAGAGCTTTAAAATCGTTGGCTGAAAAATTCTGTATAAATGCAAAACATTTGTTAATTATTGTTATTAATTTGTAAGTTTCATTCTACTTAACACAAGTGGAGTATCATAGAATCAGAGTTGGAAGGGACCTCAGGAGGTCATCTAGTCCAACCAACCCCCTGCTCAAAGCAGGACTAACTCGGTTAAATAATCCCAGCAAGGGTTTTATCAAGCTGTAGCTTAAAAACCTCTAAAGATGGAGTATCACTATATCTGTGTTCCATTCTATCATTATATTTCTCTTTACACAGAGTTGAATATCCTAGAATAACTAATAGCCTTGGGACATGCTTAGTTGCCACAGCTGTGGGGTCTGCAGAAGTACTTAAGCTGGAGCCTGAACTGGAACTGATGCCCGCAATACTGTGGTCCAAAATAGTCCAAACACTCAGATCTTCAGGGCATGCTGAAAAGCCCATCTCTTTTCCGAGGCTTTCAGGACAGGCTGGTGTTTGTAGCTGGGGTATGTTGTATAATTTCTCCTTCCTGGTTTTGGAGAAGCTTCTGAGTTTGCTTTTATTAATACTAGCACAATTACATTTTTAACATATGGCAAGGCATATAGAGCCCTAGATATTGCATAAATCTAAATAAATAAACTCCTCTTTGCTTTTCCTACCACTGCGGATATCATAGTCAGCCTTGTCCAGCATGTGTCACTGAAATGTTTCTGAACTGTAACTTTTATGCTTACTTGAATTTCTCTCCTGTTTGCATCAGCTGTTAACAGATTCCACAGGGGCCTCAGAATGGACCTCAAAAGCCCAGAGGTAGCAGAATCATCAGTATAAGGTAATGAGAAGAGCTGCACCCTGAGTGTTGCTTTGTGTGAGCAACGTGCTCTTGTAACAGCTGGGAGGAAACAATTAGCATACCAAAGGGACATGTTATAGTGTCACATTACATAGTCTTGAGCAACCGAGACCAAGACCGTAGGCTTCAAATATCCAGACAATGAAATATATTTAAAGGGACACTGTCAACCTGAAATCTACTCAATTACCAGAAAACGACAACAACAAAAAGTACAAGTAGTTTCAGAGACTGTAACCAGCAACGAAGTTCCCTGAAAATTTTGCTTTTTATGCAGCTTGCCCGCTCACATACTTTTTGGCCATAAGAGGACAAGTGGTGGAAGAAACAGAGTGAAGCATAGGCCATAGAGTAGACAATTCCCTGTTTGCTTTATTTGCTGCTGGTATTGTGTGTTCTGTGAATCAGAGTTAGAAGCAACATGAAACAGAAGTAAGTAAGCTAAAAGTCGTAGGGCTCTTAGCAAGTAAGCAATGGACTTTCCATTGGCTTTAATCAGCTTTGGATGAGGCCTCTTGTACTCCACTCTTTTTTTTAAAATGACCTTCGTTTTAGCCATCCATTATCTAAACAGGGTTCTTCTGCAATAATACTGTGGAGCAGAAAGAAATGGAAGAATACTTCATTTTCATAATCTCACATTTCTTGTAGTTTATAACTTCATTTAACCAATGCTACACTTGGTTGTCTACTATTCTAAGAAACAAGGTCAATGCATAAAGGCTTAGCAGATGTTTTTCCAGTAGTCCAATGAGCCAAAATGCCTCTCTCATTAATGATCATTTTTCTTGTTGTGCTGATCCAATTAAAATAACCAATAAATGAATAACTAGAGCTAGCACAATCAAAATAACTCTTTATTTACAAACTACACCCGGCTATTTCATTCTTAAATTTTAGCTCCAGGTGCAGCTGCTACCAACCAGCAAGCTGTCTGAACTCTGCCACACAGAATACTGTAGAATGTAAAACTGAAGAAATCACATGCAGAGTTCCTACAGTTCTTAAAATTCCTTACACCACCATTACCAGCTATCAACATGAGGTATAGAAAAATATCCCAAGATTTAGAATTAAGTAAGTGATGCAGTCTAGGGCAATGGTTCTCAACCTATTTAACATTGTGGGACACATATGCAGCTATCTCTATGTTATGTGGGTTGCATCCAATACTACCTGTATGACCCTGAGGATGTCACATGAGCCGCAGGTGTGTGCTGATTCGGCTGCAAGTAGCCTGTGGGCCGCAGGTTGCGAATTACTGGTCTAAGGTGTCAATGCAGATAAACCAAGTGCCTATACACTTTCAAAAGCTGAAATCTACAAGGGCCAGTAAAGCATCCCCATATTTCCAAGCAAGTAGGTGACTCCGTCCTGTCTGGGATCCAAGACAAAGAACAGGGAAAGAGTTGCTTTTTATTGTTGTGAAGTCAAAATATTGACAGAGTCGCTGGAGTGATCTTGCCCAGGAAGATCAAACTACTAGAGATGGGAGAGTAGGTAAGGACACCTGAAGAAGGACCTGCCATTGTAGGCAAGTGGCAGATCATGGGATGGAGTGAAGGCCCTAAGCTTATGCAAACTTTACAGAATCACAAAATGTTTGCTTCAGGTTCAGTATGAAGGACAAGTAAAAGTTTATTGGAAAATCTTATCTTAAGTGAACCACTTTGCTCATCTCCACTCTAATTAACTACACTTTTCTCAGTAAAATTCCCCATACTTTTGCCCTGGAATTAACAATGACCCAAAAGAGAGATCACATATATTATTAATGGAACATCATGTACCTTACTGACCATGATTTAAAGGTTATTGTAGAAAAATCCCTAAAGCCATCTGAAGCTGCAAGTAGAAAAGGCAGTTGGGATAGCATACAAATCAAAACACTCATCTATACTAAGCTATAGCTAGGCATGGTCTAAATTGCCATATTTCATTTTACTTTCATACCAAAAATATTACCATCCTGGAGAGTATAGAAGGCAAAGCAGATGGGAAAGTTCAGGTTTCCAAACTATTTGTTATTAGGAAAAAAAAAGGTTAGATTTATTCCCTTTGTAAAAGATAAGACTTTGAAGTGACCTATTTAGCTTCAGTGGTCTTTGTTACTCGGCAATATGTGAAATAAGATGGCAAACAGAATAAATGTCTTTAAAACTTTTTTATGGACAAAGGGGTTAAATGATATAGTTAGAAAGCAGGGAGGTAAGCGTAAAATAAATCTAAAGGACACGGTCTTACTGAAACATGTGCCCTTTTCCTGACCAGCAATACTTTATGTCATGATGATAGTTTTTATTAATTGAAATAAAAGAGAACATTTTACATGTGCTGGTTCCTGCAGAAGTGTGTAGAATGTAAATGAGGTGGTAGGGCTAGAAGGGAGAAAAATTAAACCTATGTGAACAATTTGCTCATAATTTTGCAAATTTGCCTTCAGACATACCTACTTGGTTTCCATGGATTTCTAAGGATGATCTGAATATCTGAGGACTGAAGTATCCCAGATTATTTGATTCCCCCACCCAACTCAATTCTCCATTGCATGCAAACATTTCTAGCATTTTCCCAGGAATTTACATATTATTTCATTGTTGTGAAAAGAGTTTTCAGAATTAAAAAAGTCAAAGAAAGCTGAATGGGAGATTTCCAAAGGCACAAGAGGCAGCTAGGTGCCCAGTCTTCTTTGACTATCAATTGTATCTAGATACGTAATATTAGCTACCATTTGTGCCTTTCAAAATCTTCCCCTAAATCTTCAAAAAAATGTGTCAAAGGGAATTAGTCCTTTCCACCCTTGGGAAAAACAATGGTAGATCAAAGCCATTAAAAGAAAGTGTTGCAAGAGCAAATAGAGGAGATTGCCTGCCTTCTGATCATCTAATTGTAAGTCTTTGCCTCCTTATTGGGCTGTCTCACAGTATCCTCCTCTTTCAGTGGTCAGCGTGGCATAACTCCACTAGATGTAGTTAGCGACTGATTGAAATATTCAGGTGTATTATGTAAGCAATTCTTTCAAAATCCTTTATGTAGGAGTGTGGAGATGAGAGTAAGAGTGGAGGGAACTCTGGAGGCACAAAACTTCACTTTAGTGTTAATGGACAGTGTAGTGAAATCCTGTCCCTCTGCGGACTATGAGCCAAAATGACACTGACTTCACACCAAGACCAGTAAGGACTTTTGGGTGTCTCTGGAATTTCAAGGCAGAGGGGACATCAAAGAACAGATGGAGCACCCAGCAAGTCATGGTACTTGCCCACAATTTAGGGAAATGTTTTCACATTCCATGAAAAGATCTCACTGATCTAGTCAAGATTACAGGTGCTGAATAATTTGTAACAAAACTCAGTTCTTACATGCAATTATTAGAGTGACAGGGAGAAGGGCTATTTCAAAACCTAATTCTTCAGTTTTGCAAAATCAAAAGTGAAAATAGGTTAAAACACCAAGGATTTTAAGTTCAATTCCATCTAATGACAATTAATTGTTTGACTATTGGAAAAAATATTAATTTAGGAGAAATTTTACATTTTGATTTTGATTTAAATCCTAGAGGTTTCAAAGACTGTAGTAAGGGATAGCTAGCCTGAAAAGTGATACAGTAGATTTTGACTACAAGGATTTCAAACAAGACAACCCAGGGAGATGCTACACTACTGAAATATAATGTGCCTGTAGAAAAATTAAATCATCAAGTTGATTTTATATTGCTGTTTGCATCTGATCCATACCAGATTGGCCTGTGATTTTTTAACTGTTTGAAGCAAATTGTCAGTGAGGAAAACAATGAATAGGAGGCAATACTCGGTCTTGCTACCTGGGAACAGAGAACTGGCAAATCATGACTGTTATTGATCAACAATTCAAATAACAAAACAAGAAGATTAAGCAGTGCAAGTCTTAAAGGAGAAGGAAACACTTTTTAAGAGGCGTGAGTAAATCTTGATTATGCAAACCTCTATTACCCAAATTTCAGACTATTCAGAATTTGGACATATCTCTTCCTGCATCCAGCAACTCATATAGAGACAAATTTTGTTTAATCTCAACTCCAATTATTTGAGTGTGTCAGAGTGCCCTTGAGACATGTGGAAAGTTGGAATCTATCTGTATGTAGCTATGAGCTTTCGAGTGTGTGTAAGATGTACAACCAGTACATGAGAGAAGCATAATGCCATTTATACTGGCTCAATCAACAGTGATGCTTATCTCCTAGATATCCTGGAATTTGGACTAAGAGGGTCCATCTTCAAATCTCAGCTGTGTTAATATGATAAGCACACAGGGCTAGATTTCCGGCTAATATAAATCAATATAATTCCATTGATATAATTCCAATTTACTGCTACATCAGTTTACACCTGTGGAAGATCTGGCCCACCATACATTAAGTTCATCAAGTAGTCTGGGGAAGTCTCCATTATTTGGTTAAGTCCATTCTAAGGGCTGGTCATCATTTGGCAGATAAAATGGGCAGGTTTTTGGCCGTTTTTGAAATTTCCAATTTGTAACCTACCTACTATAATATCAGTTAAAATCTGAACTGTTTCATTTAATTGGGATTCGAGTTAGGTATGTCTAGCATGCCATTTGTGATAAATATCTTCCCTTTTAGCTTATGCACGCATGTCCCCAAGCATGATGGGATTTATGATAAACATGTAAAAAAGACACAATGCTGAGACAGATCTTAAGACCCCTGAAGGGCAAATTTCTAGTTCAGTAGCAGAAAGCTGTGGCAAGAATTGATACAGCTATGCTGAAAAACCTGACAGATATGACTCATGCTTGTCTACCTACTGAACTATCTAAACTGAAATGTCAAGAACATTTTATAATAGGTGCTGATGAAATGTTTTCAATTTACACACAAATATTCTCTAACTTACAGTATTTATGATAAAAAGTTAATATTCTTTGTTTCCCCCACAGCTTTCATTTACTGAGTACTAGGACTAAGATATGTCTTTGCACTGTAATGTATAATTTATACACACACGCACTTATCTGTTCTCTCTCTCACACACACACACACACACACACACACACACACACACACACACACACACACACACACACACACACACACACACACACACACACACACACACACAGTGGAGTATAAAGGTTTCACTGGCCTGCATCTGGTTGCAAGTGGCAAAACATTTTATTTGTGTTATTGAATTGGTTGTTCTTATTGTCCTTCCCTCCAGACCTTGCTTTAAAGTCCCAACCCTGCTCCCATTGACTTCAGCGGTGAAAGATTAATATGAAATCAACACTACCAAAAAATTGGTCTACTGTATCAGCAAAAACAGCATTCTCATGGGAAATTACTATATCCTAACCACACTACGACCCCACATAAACAACAAACAAAGACCATTGGCTTCATGGTGCCAGATTAAATTGCAAGATCATCAGAGGAACTCATTCTGTATATGTGCGTATGTGTGTGCACATACAGACATACATGCACCAGTTATGGTCAATAAATTTATGGATTATGATTCTGTACTGAATGAATTTACAATCTAAGAAAAACATGTGGAGAATGATCTATCACTAACTGTGGACATAACAAATATGTGGAGAATTAATGGGCTATTCTGTGGTATAAATATATTTAGAACACATGTAGAATGAGAATTAATAGTGATTTACCTATGGAGCATTACTAACCACTGCCTTAAAAAAAAAAAAAAAAAACCCCACACACCAGGAACACAATGTTATTCAACAGAATTTACTTGTAGAGCAAAATATCTCCTCTAGGAAAGGAAAACGTAAGGCTCAAGGACTGTAGTAACTGCTAATACTAACAATGCGAATAATCACCTGCAGTAAAACAGAATTTGATGATTTTTTTAATTAAAAATGAAGTGAATTGTCATCTGAAAGGGATTAATTTAAATCTTTAATCTCTACATTTAACCATGTGGAAAATACCACCCAAATGATTTCTTTAAAAAAAGGATGAGAAACCATGGCAATATTTTCCCAAAGGTTTTTATTTTAGCAGTACATATTTTAATGGTTCTATCATGTTCTAATCCTACATTTATTCACTTCTTTAATGCTTTTGGTGTAGAGGAAAGGGACACACAAAATCTTTTTTTTTAAGCCAACTTTCAGTAGTGTTGTATTGTAGCTACATTTTCTGCACTTGCTGTACTGTCACAACACTGAGAATAAATAAATCCCAAATGACCAGAGCCCTGCAGGCCCATCCTACAGAAAGGACTCTGAGCTGTATCCATTAATCATGTGAGTCCAATTCTGCTGCAGGTAGTCTGGCAGGTGCATGTCAGCACAGTAAAAACATTTGGCTGACAAGCTGCTGTTAAAATTAAATGCTTTTTAAAAGCTTTCCCCGACAGTTTCATGATTTTTTTTTTTGTTAAAAATAATAATCAGAATTTAATACCAGGAGCCAAAAGATACATGTTATCGTGAATACAAATTAGTTTCATGGGCCTGTCTTCTCCCTACTGCACTGGAGAGCAGAACTCAGGGCCAAAAAGGACAGAGGACAAGATCTTTTCAAATATCATCCCATAGCGCTGTGCAGCTGTCAGCAACATGTCCCTCCACACTGACTGTTCATTAGAAAAGCAGCAGAGGGCTACATTCTACACTATGCAAAGCAATGTTAATGCTACTGCTACTACTAAGTATTATAAATAATATAGTAGTGCAAAGAGGGCATAATCAAGATCTGGGACTCACTCCGCTACACACTACAAATACATAGTAAAAGACAATCCATACCCCAAAATTGGTTAAGGTCCACCACCCAAAAGGAGGCAGTGTAGTCCAGAGTGTAGTACATTGAACTAAAAACCAGGAGACCTAGGTTGTAATCCCATCTCTGTCACAGAACTGCTTTGTCAACTTTGGCAAGTCATTTCACCTCTCTGTCACTCATTTTCTGTGAAATGGTAATACTGTTCCTGACTGATATTTTGTGACGTGCTCTGAGAGATATGGCTGAAAAAAGCTGCATAGGTGCTAATATTTACTATTTAAAAGAAAAAAAAAGTAGTTAACCATGGAATAATAAAAATGTAGAGCTGGAAGGGACCTCAAGCAACCATCAAATCCTGTCCTCAGGCAGCACCAAGTAAACCTAGACCATCCTTGACAGGTGTTTGTCCAACCTGTCCTTAAAAACTTCCAATGATAGGGATCTCACAAACTCCTTTGGCAGCCTAATCCAGAGTTTAACTACCCTCATAGTTAGAATATTTTCCCGAATATCTAATAAAGCTCTTTTGATGCACATTAAACCCGTTACTTCTTGATCTACCTTCAGTGGACATGGAGAACAATTTAACACTATCCTTTTTGTAACAGCTCTTAACTGATTTCAAGTCTGTTGTCAGGCTCCGCTTAGTCTTCTTTCTCAAGACTAAACATGCCCACTGTTAAAACTTTCCTCATAGGTCAGATTTTCTAAACCTTTTTATTGCTTCTGTTATAGCCTCCTCTGGATTATCTCAACATGGTACACATATTTCCTAAATTGTGGTGTCCAGAACTGGACATAATACTTCAATTGAGGCCTCATCAATGGTGAGTAGAGTAGGACAATTACCTCATATATCTTACATACAATGTTCCTTTTAATACACCTCAGATGATGATATCCTTTTTTGCAACTGCATCACATTGTTTACTCATAGTCAGTTTATGATTCACTATAACCTCCAGATCCTTTTCAGCAATACTACCACCTAGCCAATTACTCCCCTATCTATAGTTGTGCATTTTATTTTTCCTTCCCTAGTGAAGTACTTTGTAATTGTCTTTCTTAAATTTAAACTTGTTGATTTCAAGCCAATTCTCCAATTTGTCAAGGTTGTTTTGAGTTCTAATCCTGCCATCCAAGTGCTAGCAACCCCTCCCATCTTGGTATTATTATTCCATTAGCCAAGTAATTAATGAAAATATTGAGTAGTATTGTACCATGTGGGACCTTGCTAGATATGCCCTCCCAGTTAGACAGTGAACCATTGATAACTATTCTTTGAGTAAGGTCTTTCAACCAATTGTGTACCCACTTTATAGTAATTTTATATAGTCCATTTTTCCCTACTGTGTTTATGATATTGTCATATGGGACTATGTCAAAAGCCTAGCTAAAAATCAAGACATCACATCTACTGTTTCCCCCATTCACTAGGCCAGTAATCATGTCAAAGAAGGAAAGTACATTGGTTTGGCATAATTTCTTCTTGACAACTCCATGCTGACTATTCTGTTAGATGCTTACAAACTCATTGTTTGATAATTTGTTCCAGTATCTTTCCAGGTATTGAAATTAAGCTGACTGGCCTATTGTGATCCTAGGCATCATTTTAGTCACACCCAACACTGGTGCAATAATATTTGTATAAAATATGCCTTGTGAGGTATAATATGAAAACTAACACCACATTATTAATAGCATTGTAAAATGCATGTGTTAACATTATATATGAAGTTTTGATTTTCCTTTTTATCATATTACTAGAACATGCTTAAGACTAGGCAGCCTAGTCTAGGTAAAGATGATAAACAGATCTGCCCTAGACAAAAGAATGTGGGTTTACTTCAGTTTAAATATTACCAGTAAACAAAACTATCAAGTTAAACCACTGCAGTTAATCCTGATTCTGACTCAAGAGACAGGGAATTAACATGGCTCCTGCTCCCAAGAGAGACACAAGAGACTGAATCCCCAGGAGGCCTTCCTGACTTGTTAGACAAAGGCAATCTCTTTGGGGACATAAGGAACAGAGATCTTTATTCTTCACCTTAAAGAGACAAAGAAACCAAGCAATTTAATCTTTGTGATGCGTCCTGGCCAGGCTGGTCAGTAAAAAGCTGGAAAGGAGACTGTGTGAGAGAAACCATCGTGAATAAAGACTACATCTTGCTTGATTAAGTTTTAGACTCTTAGATACATGGATTCACTTTTTATTTGCTTGTAATCATCTTGCCCTTTATCCCTTTTACTTATCTCACTTCAGTTAATGTCACATGCCCTTCTGGTTTATAATTATTTTAAAACAATTCAGTGCTGTGTTTGAAGGGAATGGTGTATTTACCCCAGTTAAATTAAGTAGCGGTGATGTACTGACTCTAACAGA
Organism: Emydura macquarii macquarii; assembly: GCF_026122565.2. Classification (NCBI taxonomy): domain Eukaryota; kingdom Metazoa; phylum Chordata; order Testudines; family Chelidae; genus Emydura; species Emydura macquarii. The sequence goes on from NW_027132962.1 coordinate 2,771,725, forward strand.
ACAGCAAACTTAATAGCTTATGTGAATTCACAGTGGTAAGGGCTGTGCATTGCAGAGAAAACTCAGATTCTTGGGGGCTGGAGTTCACGGATTGTTACCTGCTAGGTGAGGTTTGGGCTAGGAGAGCCTTCAGGAGTTTGCTCATGAGGAAGACAGACTGCTGTGGCAGGAGCTGAAGCACAGTTTATCTTCCAATAAAACTCATTTTTGCTGAGGTCGAGAGGTAACAGTGGCTCACAGCTCTGGGTATCCTCAACAGTGTGTTACATCTATAATTCCCCAGGTTCTCTTTGTTCCCCTTTTTAAAGATAAGTAGGTACTTAAGTTTGTCCTTTTCCAGTCGTCAGGTCCCTCACCTGTCCTTCATGAATTCTTGAAGATCATTGCTAAGGGTTCTGAGATTGCTTCAGCTTGTTCCTTAAGGATCCTAGGTTGAGTCTACCTATAGACTGCACTGTTGTTACAAAAAGGCTACTTCAGCCCAATAGTTGAAATAACCTCTCTATGGGCTCTTATGTGACCAACATCTATGGCCCTCTAGCAACAATGCTCCGGTTTAGTGTCCTCAGTGGTGCCATCCCTGAGTAGCAGAACATTGGATTTCCTCCTCAGTGATTTTATAATGTTGGCAAAAGTACCTCATGCTATCTTATGGTCTCAAATCAGTATAAGTAATTCAGGCAGAGGAAGTTTGTTTTCATAATCAGTTAGAGATGGACTTGAACAAAAACTCTGAATCTGAATTCCTTTGAAATTTGCAGTTAAAGAATTATTCAATGGGCCAGATTCAATTCTGTTACACTGCTGTAAATCTAGAGCAACTCCACTGTTTTCAGGTGAGAGATACCAGTTTTACACCAGTATAACAGAGATCAGAATTTAGCCATAATTATAATCAAAGAAAAAACATACAATACAAAGTATGTTGCAGCTTGAGCTGTAACTCAGCTTTGTAACCTGTCTGTCTTCAGTCATTTTTTAAAAATCTAGATCGAAGTGCCAATCCAAGAGTTTTGGAAGCATATTGAAGGAGGGAAGAAAAACAGTTAACAATTGAGCAGGATTATGATGATTTGTGGTCATATGCAAAATATGAAATTTTCCAGGACATGTGGGAACTGACTTGGAGGAGAATGAATTTCAACTTCATATGGAGTATTGAGCAGGGATTAATTCATTAGTCTCAGGTGGCCGTATCCCACACTATGTTCATTATTACTGCAGGCATTGATGGATCTTCATCCCTCCCATCTTATTTTGCATGTTTCTACTGCAACGTTTTCATTATTTCATTTGTAGTGTCATTTCATTATGGTAGCTGTCGGCATTTTAATGATGAACCCTGTTTTTCAAGGGTTTATTATTATAACTCATCTTTAAATGTACGTTGAGCTGGAACGGTCTATGATATTTCATCCTGGAAGCAGTTTTTTGTACAGATTTTAAGAGTGTCTTTCTGGCCATGTTTCATAATAACTTATACTGTGAGTTGCAATGTGCCCAAGAAAGACCTACGGCTGAAGTGAGACTTTTACTCTGAATATCATTGTTTTAGTATATTTTCTGCGAAAGAAAATCAGGTGCAGTTGAACTCGTTCTGCCCAATTTTGAACAGTATGGCTTCAGATGCTGAATTTGGCTATGGTTAGCCTGCTGTTCCACTTAGGAATAGTGGCGACAAGAGGGAGGAGAAGTTGCTGACAAAATATTCAATATAGGTGTGACACACTGTACCCCATGTTCATCCTTATAGTGTAACTGTGTATTATATAATGCAAAGTATGTCATACAAGGTGTTTTTGGAATGCTCATGACATACTGAACATTATTGTTACTGTAGTATGTTTCCTGCAATGTTCTACATACGTAGTTATGGAACTCTTATGTGATGTTCTCAAATGTGTGTCCAACATAGCTTGAATAGATTTAGGTAAACACAAAGCTGAGTGAGGGTTCACGTCTTGCAAAAGCATGTATACAGGAATAATGTAATGGTCTGAGCACTTGATAAGGTGACTCATTCAGCAGAAGTGGAGGAAATCATGCCCATTGCTGGACAGGGCCGGTCACCTGACCCAAGGGGTGATGAGGAAACTTGATAAAGGCAGAGGCATCTTTGTCTCTGGAGCTGTCCCTTGGAATCCATCTACAAAGCCATATTGAGGACACTGACAGACTGCCCACAGGGGATGGGGAGCCTGGTTGAAGAACTCAACCAGCCTCTGTGGTAAGATAACTTCAAAGACTGAAAGACCACTGAAATATTAGATTTAGTTTAGAATGTGGTTTGTCCTTTAATTAATTGTGATCAAACCTTGATTCAAATTTTTCTAGCATATAAGCACTTAAAACCTTGCTGTAATCAATAAACTTGTTTGTTTTATCTAAAGCAGTGCATGTGGATTGAGTGTGTGTAGAGACTTCACTTAGAGGGACAGAGCTGGTGCATATCAATTTCTTTAATAAATTGATGGACTAATGTAATAAGCTTGCAGGGTGCAGTGTACAGAACTGAACCCTGTAAGACTGCAGTTCCTGGGGTAGCATCTGGGACTGTGGGGTATTTGCTGGGGGTCAATCCCATGAGCTGCTGGCCAGAAGTGCTCCTTCACTAGGTCAGGGACCAATTACTTGCAGAAGGCTGGGTGTGGACCAACCCAGGAGTGGGTGGTTCACACAGCAAAACAGTAAATCAGGGCTCAAGAATGAGGGATCTGGATAACACAGCTACACACCAGTCCAGATTGCAGGGGGGAACATTACAATAGGTAAAAGTTTGCCCTGGATAATCTCAGTTGTGCTGGACAGGGTAAAATAGGACAATGTTTAGACTGGAGTTCCAGGAGGAATTTTGGTCTTTGAGGGAACCCCTGTATTGGACAGTTATTACACCTGATCTATAATACAGACTTTGTTTTAGATGAAGAAACATTATTATTAATAATTATTAATAATACATAGGGAGTCTGTTCCTGTAGCTCAAGCAAGAGCTGATCATGCTTTTCAATCCAGAGGTCCCAGGTTCAGTCCCTGGAGATGACCCAACCATAAACTTTTCTGAGGTCAGATTAAGGGATCTAATGGTTCCTTCCGGCCAGAAAAATCTACTAATTTCTCTCGAGAGGCAAACAGGGTTTAAATTGCATTGGGAGTGGGATGGGATTTCCATATTGGAAATTAGTTTTGTGAATCCAAATAATAGACTGACAGGTTTAAGACTCCCTGAACTCCTCATGGTTTGCCCATCTCTAATAATAACACATCTCACTTCAAACAGAAAATCAAAGTACACTTAGTTCTATATAAAACAGAAAATAAATGGGTTACAATTTTAAAAGGATTACCATTCGGCCAAAATTCAGAGGAGGACAGCTTTGGCTTCTCAGAGGACTCTGCTATAGATGTGGAATTATGAAAGCATTATAACGAGAAAGTCGAAGAGGCTATGTCTCATAGGAAACTTATGGCTTGCAATATTTCACAATAAAAAAGCCTCACATTTGAGAGATTTTGAAGCTTTGCAATTTAATATGTGAGCCTGTCTCCATCACTTCATCTACCTGTCAGAGCGGATGCTTGTTTTTCTTTTTTTAAAGCTTTTTTCCTTTCCTACATTTGTTTTTAAGTAAGTGTTTAGCAGTAAAGTGCACAGTCAACCATGGATCAATGTCACCATCCAAGGTCCTATTATAAACAATATTACAAACTGTGCAGAACAGACAGTTGATAAGCAACATCTCATGTATGGCTCCATTCTTACTAAATAGAAATGTGGGATCAAGAATGCGACAATATTTTATGGGGACCAGGGTGGTGGTGGATCTCACTGGACAAAATGTCATCCCCATATATGTATGGCAACTCTTGCTGCCATTATTCAGAAGACCACTCTGCTGGAGCACTGACCGCGATCACCCCCTTACAAAGAGAACTCTGCTGGAGTGGCAAAGACCTTTCAATCTCCTATCACCACCCACCCACACACATGGAGTCTTCTGCTGTGGTCTTTCCCCATTCTGCCCTGAGCCCTATTCCAGTGGTGGGCATGCCAGGGCCCAACTCCGACCGCAAAGAGATTTTAGTCCTTCACAGAGTACTTCGTAGAGGTGGGAAAATGTCACCAAAGATATTTTGGACAATTCCAGAAGCCTTTTCTCCAAGGGGAGGAGAGGAAATGCTGACATTTAGAGCATGTTAACTGAGGAGTTGGGAAGGGAACGGAAGTCTCAGCTAAAGCCCTCAGCTTATCCTCTGCAAACTCTTGTTGCTGCTGCTGGCACAAGGGACATACAACCCTGCATGTTGCTTGACAGGACTTTTGGAGAAACACCAGACCAGACCAGAGACCAAAAGAGAAGATGCTCTTATCAGGTTAGATGGGCTGCCTGATCCTGTCCTTCTCAGAAATGCCAGAGTCCCAGTCAGGTGGAAGAAAACCATGAGTGATCTGGGTAACTTCTGGCAACAGTTAATTTAGGTAGACTCTATGGATAAACTGTAAACATAGACTGCTTGTTTCCTCAGCAATCTCACAAACCTATCACTACTTTTGTGCATCCCCTGCTCTTACCCGCAACAATTGACCCATCATCTACAATCTGGTCTACAATCATGTATTTAAGACTGTGGGTTTTTCTGTTTTTTTTTTTTAAATTGAGCATGCAGCCCCAGATAACACATAGTATGGACTGGGCGTTATATTTCTCTCCATGTTGTATTTTTCCATGAAGAGAAAGGGAAAGAAGAAGTTGAAAAGGGAGACACATGAACTGCACCAATTTAACTGATGGATTTTTCGCTGCAATGTGAAGTCCTTAAGAACCCCAGGAGGAATTCAGGTCTGTGCCTTTAAGCCATAAACTAGCTCATATATTTAGAATTCTTTGACATTAAAGATATTACATAAATGCAAGATTTTTAATGTAAAGTGAAACACAATTTTAAAAATGACTACCTCCATAGTCCCTGTCTTCTGCAGATCCCTAGAAACCATGGGTCATAAATGTATCAAAAAATAGTCCACTGAATATAAGATTTGCTGTTATCATTGTCATTGCTTCTTTCCTCTCACACTAGCAAGCCGTATGTAGTGAAATACTCTGGATTTGTTAAGTTTGTTGCTGGTGTACTATGAAGTATTTCTCAGTGCACTAACATAGCAAATATTGGGTTATTGGCTGTGATGCAGCAAGAAAACTGATAAAGTGATCAGAATTCTATCTCCTGTTTAGCCAGAGGATTTCCTTAGCAGGGAAAAAATGAGGATTTTGACCTTACCATTTGACGTGCTTGCGCTGAGCAGCTTGCAATTAAAAGGCACCTATAATTTCCCCATGTATAAAGATACAGAGTTGGAGCTCAAATGTAGCTAATGGGAGTTTAGAAGCCCATGTTGACTTTTCCCAAGCTAATACAATGCTGAAGTAATTTTCACAGCCCGACTGCATAGCACTTGCTTTAATTTTAACATATTTTGGAGGCATATTTACTAGGAGGGTAAAAATGGTATTAGAAAGTTTACTTTTTATTTGAAACTATTAATGTTGTCTTTGCCACCTGGTGGCCAGGCACAAAGGTTGAAATCCTGAAGACAATGGCAAAATTCTTGTTGACTTTAATCTGAGCAGGGTTTCACCCTAGATCTGGCTTTAAAAGGAAGTTGAGTTAATTTCTTATGTGTGTGTCCTGCAAATGTCCTTCATGTAATCATATCTGATTATAGGAGATGCATTAGACTGGGAGCCCAGCCGATAGTTTAGAATGGAGACCAGAGGAGACTGAACTGCATCTCCCACATGGCACTATATTGCCATATCCAGCTTTTGGGTTTTTTGATGGAAAATTGAAAATTTCCCATGGTGACAGATTTTTTTATGAAATTTTTAATTTAAATTAAAAACCAATTTTCCATTCAGAAAAAGGTTTAATTTGAAAATGTTTGACCAATTGTCATGTTGAATGAGTAAGGCCACCAATGGAGTTCTACCTTATTCAATATAACTTTTTAAGATAGGTGAGTCAGGGCAGTCTCAGGGAATGTATACCTGGTTCAGGACACACATTCTAGTGCTTCTTAGTGAATAGATTCACAGTATGGAATTTATTTTTTCTATTGATTTTCTTTTTTAATACAAGAAATTATATTTAAAGAAGTCCACATTAAAATAATATTAAGGTTGAAAAGTCTTCAGAAGTCAGGAAATGCCAAAATTAAGACAATGCATACAGTCTTGATTCTTTCCATATTCCTTATGACAACTTTTAATTACATGATTACATATTATTTCCACCTCTTTCTAGGAATGGGCTGAACAAGTGTGGACAAATTGTCTAGTTATGGATGACCACTTAATGAATTCTGAAAAATAGTACCAAAAAGAATTTCACAGTCTTTACTCAGGTATCATTCTAATTACCTGATTAAAGAGAACACAATTAGCACCAACAGAAGCTCAGGGACCTACGTGAGTTACAAAAAATACAGAGCTTAGTGAGGTTTATCTGGAATTCTTCTTTTAAACCCAAATCCCTGGTTTATTGATATTAATGGCTTAATTTCCACTGCTGTGAATGACATCAAGATTTGGCCCTCTGTATCTAAGATATAGGGATATAACAACATCCGAGAAAGGACTAATTCACGTTTCATAAATGGCTATTAGACATGATAGTCAGTATAGGTAGGGTACGTACACACACACACACACACACACACACACCACACACACACTCTGGCACAAGTAAAGATAGCCTTACTTTGATCCCTTAGTATAGGCAGGTTTTGTATAGGTACTGGCTAACACACCAAAAAACAAAAAAACAAAAAAAAAAAAAACAATAATATTCATGATCTTATTAATTCATTTTGCCCATTCTGTCTACACCTGACCTAAAAAATAATAAGCATACATAAAATTATTATACCAGCAGGGAAGAAAGTACCTATTAAACATAACTTGTATTAACTTGCCTCATATTTACTTGAAAGTCTCTGACTGAACAAAGTTTTATAGCCTAGAATGGTATTTGTTGTATTTTTCTTCAGGTAGAATTTTAACTCTATCTGGAGAAATAATGGAAATCTTCCTAAATATACACCAATTCTATCATTACCATTCTATTTGTCTGTTTTATGGCTAAGGCATGACATTATGATCTAGTCTAGAGTAAAGGGCAGCATATTGTTGTGCAGTCCCTAGCGCAAACGGAGAAGGAGTCACAATCTCCCTACCCTGGAGGGAATATACTGTGACAATCATAGAATCATAGAAGATTAGAGTTGGAAGGGACCTCAGGAGGTCATCTAGTCCAACCCCTGCTCAAAGCAGGACTAACCTCAGCTAAATCATCCCAGCCAGGGCTTTGTCACGCCACAGCTTAAAAACCTCTAAAGATGGAGATTCCACCACCTCCCTAGGTAACCCATTCCAGTGCTTCACCACCCTCCTAGTGAAAATTTTTTTCCCTAATATCCAACCTAGACCTCCCCCACTGCATCTGAGACTATTGCTCCTTGTTCTGTCATCTACTACCATTGAGAACAGCCTAGCTCCATCCTTCCTGGAACCCCCTTTCAGGTAGTTAATGGCTGCTATCAAATCCCCCCTCATTCTTCTCTTCTGCAGACTAAACAAGCCTAGATCCCTCAGCCTCTCCTCATAAGTCTTGTGCTCCATTTTATAGTCCATTCATCCAACCCATACTTCTTTAACTTGCTGATAAGAATACTATGGGAGACTATCAAAAGCTTTGCTAAAATCAAGGTATATCGCATCCACCGCTTTCCTCACACCCACAGAGCCAGTCACCTCTTCATAGAAGGCAATCAGGTTGGTCAGGCATGGCTTGCTCTTTGTGAATCCATGTTGTCTGTTCCTGATCACCTTCCTCACTTCCAAGTGCCTTAAAATGGATTCCTTGTGGACCTGTTCCATGACTTTTCCAGGGACTGAGGTGAGGCTGACCGGTTTGTAGTTCCCTGGATCCTCTTTCTTCCATTTCTTGAAGATGGGCACTATATTTGCCTTTTTCCAATCATCAGGGACCTCCCACAGTTACCACGAGCTTTCAAAGATAATAGTCAATGGCTCTGAAATCACATCAGCCAACTCCCTTAGCACCCTCAGATGCATTGCATCTGGCCCCATGGACTTGTATATGTCCAATCTTTCTATATAGCCCTGAACCTGTTCCTTCAGCACTGAGGGATGTTCACCTCCTCCCCATTCTGTGCTGCCCAGTGCTATATAGTCTATATAGCAGTCTATATACACCAGACTATATACTCCCAATGTACATTAATGTACCCAATGTAGCTATGCTGTTAGGTATGTTGGTCAGGAGGGGGTGGAAAAGTCCTTTTTGCCTCCACCTGGAGTGGGCAGAAGGTATTGCAAGTCTATGGAATCAGCAATCCCTGCACATAGAAAACAATGGTTCAGCAGACCAGCCCAAGTGAGTAATAGACACCTAACACTGCTCCTTGCTCTGGTGTGCAGAATGGACTATGATCTGACCCTTAGGTATATTAATAAGAATTATCACCATAGTATCAAGGTACTAAGTTCTTTCCCCTTCTCTGCTCCATTTCTAACCCATTTACCCTCTTTTCTCAAATCTCTATCTTCTCCCCTCTTAATTTCATTCTCAAGAACTCTTTCCCTCTTATTCTGGTTTCACTTTTTCAATGTGTGGATAGAAGAGCAGGGTGTACATTAGGATTCACACTAGGAAAACAAAGATGATCATTATTATTTCATGTCACTGTACAAATTCATTCATTCAAGTGACAAATCCACTGGAAATCAGTAAATTGTATTGAAAGTGAATGGTTCACACAGGCAAAAGCTAGGGAAAACAGCCTCTTTACAATTGCTAATCCAACTGAGCAAGATGAATGGTAGCTGATTCCATATATACCATGCAGTGCAGATTTGTCCATTTTCTTTATACAGGCTACCCTTTACTCAATCCAACAATCACCAGTAGCATTAGGAGCAAAATAAAACATGTATTCTCAGTTTCATCAAAAAAGACATTGTAAAGCACTCAGATCCCTTATGTATAGGATTCATTTCCATTCCCCATTCCCAAGCGCCTTTCCATTATGAGGTAGAAAATGTACAATTTACGCAGCTTCTTCATCATTGGTAACATATCATATATTGGTACAGAATTGTAGTATAGTAAGGTCATATAGGGTTTACAGAGGTGTAGAAGCCCTGCCAACTATAGACCAAAATCTCCTTGTTGATAAAATGACAACTACCTCCCAATTTTAACACAAGAGGGACCCATAAGGGACAATGCTTCTGTGAAAATTCAGCATTTATGAACAAATATTCTGTCACAGCATGTAGCAAACTGGATGCACTTGGTGCTCTTCCAGATGATGAAGAGTGAGTTTGGAAAGTCAGAGAAGCCATAGATGCCATTACAAAGCCAGACTACAACAAGTGACATCCTTGGCTATCTAATCAGACATTTCAAATTTTGCAAAAAATTGGAGGCCAGACAGCACCATGATGACACTGAATGTAAATGTTTATAAGTTGTTTTTCAGATGACAACAAAAGTGGATCGTGAAGCTTATATCGAGAATTTGGCAAAAGAGGCAGAAAAGGGAATATGATCTAGTAAATTATGACCTGTATTTGAAACTATTCAATAACTTCAATCCAAAACTGAACTTTGCCTGGGGCTTATGCCGATAAATGAAGCAGATAGTAAAACATGTTCAACCCAAGAAGAAGTCCTGCAAAGATGGAAAGAATATTATGAGACTACACTTAGCCATCCTGAAGCAACTGCATGCTCAGATCTGGCTGCATTATTAGTGGATGCAGTCTTTGATTCCAAAACCTGTGTGGACTTAGTGCATTGGAAAAAGTCCATTCTGCCATAAAGAAACTGCAAAGAGAGTGTGCTGCCGGATCCAAAGGCATAACACCCAAACTTCTGATGTGCACCTCAAAGTGTAGCATTACAGCAGCTTTTTGTCTGGGTGTGTACTACTCAGAAGTTATGAGTGGAGTGGAAGGAAGGGATCATCATCCCATTTTATAATGGTAGAGGCCCACATACTGAATGCAGCAGCTACAAACCAGTAACTCTGTTTTATTTCCCCAGAAAAGTTTTTACACATGTCCTACTCACCTATCCCCAGCTCCTCCTCATGAAACACCATTGCCCAGAGCAATTGGGTTTAACTGCTTGGCAATACACAGTGGATGCTATACTTGCTCTTCATTTTTTATCTGAGATTCACTGAAAATTCAGTCATCCTGTGTCAACAGCATATGTAGACCTAAAGGGAGCCCTCAATTCTGTCAGCGGACCTGCCCTGTGGAAGGCTCTGTGAGGCACTGGAATTCCCAACATCTTCCTGATCCTAATTCAAGACCTACCTAATGACTCAGAGGCATGGCTATGATGGATCATAGGTCTGACAAGTTTTACACTAGATCTGAGATGAAGGAGGGATGTGTCCTGCATAAGATGGTTTCATTTTATCAGTAATAGGGAAAAATTATTGAGAAGTGGCCTCAAGAGGATTGCAATCATCATCAGACACTGTCAGCTGGTGCTGTTTGAGCACATAGCCCACATTGGAGATAATGTCCCCGCACATTGAGCCCTGAAGATCAGACTTGAGGTCAGAAGGGGACTGACAAAAGTCACACGGTTGTCCACAATTAACCTGGCTGTACCAGATCAGTGATCACCCTTGGAGCATTTAGAAGCCTGAGATAAAACCATACAATGTGGCCATGGACATTCAATGCTACAGACCCTTGCTGTCTACGCATGTTGTTTATCATTATGGTCAGTTTGAGTTCCTCTCATCTACGTCACTAAAATTTACTTAGGTTTACTGACCTTTATCATCCAAATCACTATTGCAATAAGATATGCACTTGGCCATGGATCTGAGGGTCTCGAACCTTTTCATCTTTTCTTCTATAACCTTTCAGGTGATCCATGGATGGCCCTTCCATTTATTTCCTTTTTAATGACATTTCAGTGGACTGCAATTCTGTTCATCCTTCTGATGAACTCTCTTTCTATGCCCCTTCTTGTTTTGTAGAAAGGTTTGCTTCTTCCAGATGGGAGAAGAAATTTTTTAAACCCATTAACTAATATCAAAAGGTTATTTTTATAGAGGTTTATTTTTCTGAATTCCTTTCTGTACAGAACTAAGGCAGTTCTTCAGTGTGTATTCATGCCCTGGTCCACTTTCCTTCCCGCTCCCCTCAAGAGTTTTAATGGCAATAAATGAAATCAAAGAATGCCTGTAAAAAAAAAAAATCCCACAATAGCTGCAGTTACAACTTCCATCAGCCTTCATGTGTGAAGCTATGCACCTATAAGCTGAATGCATTAAAAGAAACTATATAGAGTAGACTATCACAATATTATCCTACTCTCCCAATAAAAACTGTCTGCCATATCCCAGATAGCACTACCTGACAGCTATTAGCAAATGTGGAATTTTCTAAGGAACCCAATGTATAAACTCAAGCAAAAAGCTCTATCTGTGCAAATGACACCTGTAGCCACACAGCCACAGTGTATCATTTACACTGATTGAGGCTCTGGCTCATGATCTCTGTCTATCATGTTTTCCTTTGAGTTCACTTAATAGATCAGGTAGTTTACTTCCCTTTCAACCTTGAAAATAATATCTAGCCATTACATGCTTTTCTTTGGCATTTAGTCTAATCTGAATGATGATTGTGAGGTTGATGCTAGTGACTTTTCCTTGGCCTGTATTACATCTGCCTACCAAATATCCTGGAGCCCTGCTTGTTGCTTGACACCACTTTATCATTCAATAAACACATTGATTATGTGTCAAATAAGATTCCAGACAAACTGAAATGTTTTCATGTCAGTTTAAGTTCTGTCTCACCATTGGCCCAACCACCACAATTGTAAGTCAAATTTATTTCCCTGCAACCAGGCTGTTAGTCTGTGACGTATTTTAGTCTGGTCTCTTGGACAGCACTTTAAAGCTATTCAATGTTCATTACGAACAGGCAGCTACAATTATAGGACAATAAGAGTTGCCAGGACAAATTCTAAGATCAGAACTCGTCTAGAGATTGGATGCTCATATTGTATTTCTAAATTAACACATTAGAAGGCCTATGGCAGTTGGCAACTTGCTGATGGTAAAAAAATGTTATGATGTAGCATCATGCAGGGAGACAGATACATGATGAACAATAAAGAAAAAACAGATAGCTTCAATGCAAAAAGAAAAGAAGAAATCTCTTTTCAGCCACCAATTACAAGAGATGTTGGAGACTAACGGGTCCCTGCTCTTAACTGCAGCACCTCCTGATGGCCATCCCGGGGAATTTCTTTGGCTGCCGATGCCACCTCTCCGGTGGTGCATCACCCGTCCTTTCTCTGCTCCCGGACCCGTGTGTCCCTGCAGCCCCAGAGTCCGCTTTGTAGCACAGCCCTCTGGTTGTGTCTCAGTCTCTGCTCCTGAGGGGGATTTAATAGTCCTTAACCACTTGTATCAGTGGCCGTGGCAGTCCAGAGTCAACTCTATCCAGCTCTTACTCCAGGGCCCAGCAGCTGTTCCTCTCCTGGAGTCAACCTTGCAGTCCACCCTTGCCCTTGCTTCAGGGTCCACAGCTGTTCCTTCCCTGGAGCCAGCCACTGCTCTATCCAGGGTGCTGGCCTGCCTCACCCTGCAGGCCGGCAAGCCTTCTCCTTCTGAGCTCCTGAGGGTGACTGCTCCCTCCTTCTGGCTGACAGCTCTTCGTATATGAGCCTGCCTGGCCCTGATTGGATGCTACCCCCACAGCCTCTCCCAGGCTCTATTAATCTCTTCTCTGCCGGGGTGGGCTACCTGCCCCACCACAGAGACCTTGCCGGGAATCTGGGAGATTCATTGGGAAATAAAGGGTAAGGTGCCATGACTCTCAAAAGCTTGAAGAAATGAAACAAGAACAAGGAAATTCAACATCAAATTGTAAACTCTCTCATGGGTTTAGGGCTAGGGAGATTGAATTCAATTTTTCTGTCCCAGTTGTTCCTTAGAGCCTCTCTCTCTCTTCTTTGTGTAGCCCAGGACATTAATCATTATAGTTCTAAAACAGATTTTTGGTAAGTCTGCACAAAACTTTTGTTATAAAACTAAAGTAGAAATTTAAACTAAGCTGGTTTCAGGATTTGGGCTTACCAACAAAACTAATCAACAGTAATTTAGAGGTAGCAAAGAGAGGGGATTCGAGGAAAGGTTTGCCCAAACCCACAACGTTTCATTGCTATGGTTTTAGTAGAAAACATCTAAATTTCACCCATTTCATAGCAATAAAGAAAAAATTGAGTGGTTCTGTGACAGACGGGATGAAATTTGCTGGTTTCCTTCCAGTTTTGCACTGAGGGTTTGGGTTGCAAGAACACACAAAAAACTCAGAACAAAGTAGGAGATCACAAAACCATGAGAAGCAAATCAATTGGATACAAAATTGCTTCCCCCCAATCCTGTGATAATAGTTAAGATTTTGGAAATGTTTCTATTCTAAGCAAGGATAAAAAAAATCAAAACCTGGAAAAAATTTAATGGAGCTGAAAATCTGAAAATAAATTTTGAGTCAAAAACAAAACATTCCTTTAGATACTTTTCAAATGTTTCATTTGACTTTGACCATTAAAAATGATACTATAATCACCTTAATATTTGTCTGTGTCAAGAAATTAATTGAAACCAATCCTTTCCCTATAAAAAGTTTTAGTTCCAGAAATCTGCATTTTCCCAACAACAACAGTTTCATCAAAGAATTTCTGACCAGTTCTAAAATAAAATTTCTCTCTCAAACAAGCCACCCGGCTGAGTTGCAGTACTAAGTTGTTTCCTCATATTTTCCTTTTAGAGAAACTTCTTTAAGCAACAAATAATTCACAGAAATAATATCAACTTGGGCTATATTGAAAGTAGTAATAAAATAAAATAAAAATAAAAAAGGCTTCATACTTTCCTGCAATGGAAATAGTATGTAGTAAGAAGTGAGTGAAACGTTTCATGGATCCTGAAACATGGACACTGTTCCCTCTACACCACAAGGGATTATTTTTCCACTAGCTTTCATCACTTAAAGAACTGAATAAAACCTCATTTATCTGTCTTTGGATGGTGAATTGGATGAACTGTGGGAACTCTAAGTCTTGTTATTGTGAAAGCTGGGAGGTTTAAAAAAAAAGTATCAATATTTGTGTGTGTCATCTGGCTAATATAAGAGAAAGCCAACTGTGATAGTGAAAGAGTAGAAAACAAGCCTCCACAAATCACCAAGTCATACAGTCCTAATCAAATTATAAATAGCGCTGGGCAAATAATGGATTTATAGATTTGCTAGCAATTTGAATAAAAAATAAACTTTTTGGGTTGGACCAAAATTAAATTGTTTCAAATATTTTGGTGTATCAAAGTTGATAAAATTTAATTTCAGGTCAAATGAAACATTTTGTTTTAATTGTAAGTATTTCTAAAACATTTTTTCATTTAAAAATTAAAGGAAATTTTAAAATGAAAAGGCGTTTAGAATCAAAAAGAGTGAAACATTCATTTCTGAAGAGGCAAAATAGAATGTTTCAATCTTTTCTTCATTGTTTTTCCAGTTTTTTTCCCTAATTAAAACAATTCAGTGAATTCTACATGAATTCACTAAATATTGCAGTTGACTGAAATCTTCATTTTTTCATGCAAACGATTTCAGCTGGAATGCTTCAACCCCACTGTAAATAAATACTCACAGAAGACAAAAAAAAAAAAAGTGTTAAGAAAGGAAGCCTGAAGAATTCAGAAAAAGAACAGATAAAAGACCTGGATACTCAATAGTCATTCCCAAAGATGTAATTACTTATATCATAGATTTTTACAGATTTGTAATGTGTAATGTATGAATCTTGAATTTCTAGAACTTTTGCATCTAAAACTTTGAAAAATCCAGAACATGTGTTATTGTTTTTGCAAACCATGTTTCATGTGCTGCTACATATAGGTTACCTTTGTAATTTTATTTTATTATCCTCCTGGCCTGTGGATATTTACTATCTTTGTTAAATCAGCAAACAACCCTATCTGGAATATACGATCTCACTGAACTGCTGGCCAGCATTAACCAAATTGAGCTACTTTGTAGAAAGACCTTCAATAAATACCTTACTGTGTTAAAAAAATAATGATTATTCTAATAGAGCAAATTGACTTCATCTATCTGAATTCCAAACCAATTGTAAAGCTTATGGGAACTAATGGTTCTAATGAAAAAAAGAGTGAAACTACAATGGGTGATAATCCATTAGAAT
Organism: Emydura macquarii macquarii; assembly: GCF_026122565.2. NCBI lineage: Eukaryota > Metazoa > Chordata > Testudines > Chelidae > Emydura > Emydura macquarii. Next base: position 2,787,052 of record NW_027132962.1, read on the forward strand.
AATCTACCCTTAGAAATACTCTTTATGCAATTCTGGTGTTTTAGAATTCCCTTATTGACAATTTGACATTAGAACTCTGCAACAAGTATCCTGAGAACAGGAAAATATTCTTCCACAATTAATAGACCTGCTTACACACCAGACTTTTGTACACTTTCCCAGGCTGATCTAACGTTAAGTAAATTTCATGTCAGTTAACATCAAAGTGCTCTGCTGTAACTGGCAATGACATTGACACATATGGCCAAAAAAGTGTTTACCAACCACCACCAAAAATGCTAGGTTTTGGCTCTGAAACATCTTAAATTTCATCCTGTTCCATCAACAATAATTTGCTGTAGTCACGAAGTATCGACATGGTGGCTTTAATATCAAGGAAGGACAAGGGCACTACACAGCTTTACTGGTTTTTTTCTGGATAGTATTAACTCTTCAATGAAAGTTAGTAAGTCACCATTGGATAACTCTTCTATATATTCTGCTTTGGACAGAGCAACAGGCACAGTCGAAGGGCCAAATGTTTTCATCTTTAATAGAGCAAGTCTCCCACTGACATCAATGGAAGTTCCAATTAATTAAGTAACAAAATTTTGCCCCAAACTTTGCACATTTTGGAAAGAATATAAAAGGGTATGTATGGCAGTCTTCAATGTTAACAAAAGCAGGAATATAACATATTCTTGTGGATATAGAAAGTATCATGCCATAGCCAACAAATAGGGAGACTTATCTTGGCTTTCCCCAAAATATCCTTTCTATTTACAGCAGAGAGTCAAAGTAGGTAGAGGGGCCAGGGCAGCCGAGACCACAAGAGCCTGAGAAATCCAGACGCAGTTAACTCAGTAGATAGTCCAGAGCACTGGGAAGATAAAAAGTGTACTTAACAAATTGTGTCACTGGTAGATGGGTAGAAAGGAGGAAAAAGGTGGAACTTTTAGCCTCTTACCAGCTGCCTGGTTCTCATGATCTGGGCTGTCTTGGCTCTCTGCCCACAGTTTGAGATCTGAAAACTTTCCCTGAGCAGAAGAATGGTCTATGTATTGTAGTCTAGTGTCTCCAACTTTGATCTATACTGTCTGCTTCAGAGGAAACTTGAGTTTAAGGGGATAGTTACTGTTCCCTACCATGTCCATCATGGTACCAAGGTTAGAAAACTTTCTTCCACTCACATTTCTAGATCTCTAACACATTTGTGGTTTGAAAACACACATTCTCCATACGAATACGCAGAGAACAGAGACGGTCTTCGTTTTATGCCTTGTTCAAAACCCAAACACACTATTAGCCCATAAATAACAGTAACCTTGGTCCATGGCTCAAAGAATGGAGGCTAATGATGGAGCAATCAGGGAGGAATTTCTCAAAGGAATCCTCTCAGAGATTTCCTTTCCTGTCAGCCCTTTCCCATCTCTGTAAAACTGTGGGAGGGAGCAATCTGGCCCAACCATCCATTACCCAGATGTCAATCTGCTTATGCTCTTAAAAACAAGGATTAATAACTCCTGTTATTTACTGCTTTATTTAGTGTAAGTGCAAATGATATTCTTTTTTATACAAGTATTAAATCCTTTACAGAAAAGATATTCTCCTCAATAACACCCAACAGCAGTGATTATTCCATGTTAATTATTTGTTGAATATAAAAAACGTTGATTTTCATTTTACATTTATGGTCTGATTAATTTAAACAAATCCCCCTTTGCATGTTTTACACACTTCATCCTTTCAGTTCTGTATACAACTTATTACATAATTTGGCACAACATATATCTTTAATGAAACCACAAATTACCAGAAGAGGACAAAATTCTAGTGTATTCTTTTTTGGTCCCTGTAAAAAGTGGCTGCAAGTACAGAACCAAGGTAAATATCATGAGATAATGCATTCAGTTAGTATGTATAGTTTCAGATAATGCCCAGATACAGTATTTCTTGACTACATGTAGCATGAAGAAACAATCGTGGGCCTACTTTTTTCTTAAGTAAACTGCCAATAGGCAGTTTTCTCCTTATATTGTAAACCCTGTTCATTGCAGTGCTTTGTCACTCATACCTCATTCACTTATTTTATTTGGCTAAGTTTTCCAGGTAATTAATATGGTTGTAGACAGTTTGTAATTAAAAGTAAAACTGTTACAGAAACACCCTCTTTTTTAGTGTATGACTTGAATAGGCTAATTATGGAGCCCCAGTTGCAGATGAAATAAGAAGGACTGCACCCACAGATGTAGTTTTCAAGTCCTTCCTGAAGCCAATGTCCCTTTGAAGTCAAGAAGTCAATACGAGTTTTACAGTAAAATCTGCAGGATAGGGTCTGATGTGTGTTTTGAATCGACACGCATATTGAGATCTACATTTTCCATGATTAGATTATATTTAAAATGTTCCATGTGTTGTCAATCCAGCAAAGCATCTGTTTACGTAAGTGAGTAGTTCCAGTGAAGTCACTGCTTAAAGTTATTCAGATGCACAGCTGGATCAGGGGTTGTGTGCGCAAAATGGACATTACCTGGTGCCTTCTCCTCCCTCCTCACAAGTGACATTCTTATTTTACTGACTGAAGGAGGCTATCATGTGACTAAGGCAAATCAAACCAGAATTACAATGAAAAAAGGCAGAAAATTGAGGACAAATTGAAGGAAACAAAGTGAAGAAGTAATCAGCAATCACATATTCAGTTAAGGGCACACAAAGAAGGTTAGCAGAAAAATAAGATTCAGAAAGTAATAGCAAAAGAAAAGGGTTCATATGAGGTTAAAGACAGCACATGAAGAACAGAATCAAAAGGGACAAATAGAGGCTAGCTGTACAAAAGAATGGTCCAAATGTTAGCGAATGTCTGAAGGGAAAACACAGTAATCATGTGCAACCAGATGGCAGGGCCAAATATCTTTCAATATGTTCAGCTTGATGGAATTTCACATTTTATACTGGGGGAAATTCTCCAACCCTGCAAAGTTTCTGCCAAGTTTGGAACTTTGCCACTGTTAATGCCCCATGAATCAGAACTATTTTACAGCAAAGAAGAACCTGTTTCTGAAGTTCATAGCCCTTCTGGATATCCACTCATATCTCTGATACATAGGCAATTTTGTTCTCTTCTATGTATTTTATTCTTTGCAAGGTCATGATTTCAAGGGTTAGACAGCTATTGAAATTTCAGGAGTTGAACGTGAACAAAATTCCTGTGAATTTAAGTCTCTTCTCTCCAGTATATTAACGTTAGCAATCGTGAAAGTATAACACATAAAAGAGTAGCAAGAACCAGGTATTGTAGAACCTGCCCCCGAGAACTCTGCTAATGCACTTCAGTACTGACCTCCATCCCTTTCTTTAGCTTTAATAATCGGCCTCTCCAGAGTAGTGCCCATCATGGTGCTAATTAGATGTTGTTTTTGTGAACAGAGACAGCTAGCTGCAGTTCATTAATCTTATTTCATAAGAGAACTAAGTACCGTTTGAGCTCAGCTAGTCCTCAGAAGTGGAAGGCTAATACATTAAACATTATGGCATCTCAATGCGCGTATCAGTGTCATGATCATTACGTTTACACCTACAGTTAGAGTACTACAAGCAATAACTAAAGTGTGTACTTTACTTTCAGTGATTGTGTGCAACTCCCACTAATGGTCCTGGCAGTCACACATGAACATGACAGAATCTCTAAGTCAACTGTGGTCCCATGTAATTTAATACACTTGAATTATAGGTAGGAGAGTGAATAGTTCACCACCAGGAATTTACATGTTGGATTTAGCCTATTTTCCTGGTTACAAAAAACATGGTGAAAAATTCAGAATGATCTGTTATTTGAAGTTATTCATACATTTCTTCAGTGGTCTGCAGGTTCTTTTCAGGTAGTTGCAAATATTTCCAAGTTGCCATTGAAACTGTGTTGGTTATTTAAATCATGCCCTAAAACCCCACTTTATGTAAAACAGTCATCTTCATGTGGCAGCCAGGAGAAAACAAAAAGTCTTACATTCAGTCGCACCAATTCAATATTTCTTGTGAGGATGGGGCCAAATTCCAGTCCCTGCCTCCCATCCTCCTCAGAGGGACCTCGTTCTGCTCCCCACTCATCCTCCCTTCCTTCCTCAAAGGTACCCCCTCAGAGTCTCCTCTCTCTCTCACCCATACGGTGCATGAACCAGTGTCCCCCGGCATCAGGTTCTTCAGACTCCTCAGCATGCTGCTGTACAGGAAGAGACTCCCCATGCACCAAGTCACCATTTGGTGTGGCTGCCCCTCCCTCTGGACAAAGGGGTGACCAGCCTAAAATTCAGTGGCATTGTGAACCCCTGTGCCAGGTTAGAACAAAACCAAAATTTGGCCCAGCTTGCCCTCGATACAGATGGAGGGTGGCCAGGTCAAAGTTTAGTGGCATTGGATGTCTACAAAGGGATAAAAAATGGCTGACTCAGGCTCACAGGACTCCCTGCAAGGGTGGAGAGTCCCAGAGCTCAGACTCCAGCCCAAGCTTGAATGTCTACATAGCAATTTTTAGCACTGCAACCTGAGCCCCACAAGACCAAATCACCTGACCCGAGCCAGCAATGGCATATGTGTAGATGTGCCCTCAGTGACCACACAGCTGTAGCAATGCTCTGGATATCTCAGCAGCAGTTGTATTGATTTAGAATCATAGAATTGGAAGAGACCTCAGGAAATCATCTAGTCCAACCCCCTGCTCAAAGCAGGACTAACCTCAGCTAAATAATCCCAGCCAGGGTTTTGTCAAGCTGCATCTTAAAAACCTCTAAAGATAAAGATTCCACCACCTCTCTAGATAACCCATTCCAGTGCTTCACCACCCTCCTAGTGAAAAACTTTTTCCTAATGTCCAACCTAGATCTCCCCCACTACAATTTAGTACGGGACCACTGCTTAAAAGGGGTCAGGCCAGAGATCGCCTGACTCTACGTGCAAAAACCTGGCAGGCAGGGGCAAATCCAGATCCCCCTAATTAGCACCTCTGCTAACATTTTTTATGCAAAGCCATCTTTGTTCAAAAAGTCTTTCACTTCCCAAAACTAGCTCATTTCATTGCAAAAATGCTGTGTACCAAAGTAAACTATTTATACTAGAACTGAGAGGAAAACCAGCATTTCCATCCAGCAAGGAAGTCTGATTCTTTCATATTTGTTTTGATCCCAAAGAGAGAAGAAAAGCTGAAACATCAAAACTGTATTTGGAAAGAAATATTCTGAACAAATTCAGCTTGGAAAGCTTGAAACATAGTCATAAAGTTCTACCACAGAGAAAGATGTGCATCATGGGAAATATAGTTCCATCAGGAAGCACCCTCACAGGAAAGAATGGGGGAGTGAAGGACTCTGACCTACAACCTTTATGAGTAACCACGCAACTTATGCAGAAGCAGAGACTAATACAATAAATAAATAAATACCCCCTAGTTCTTATATGGTGCTTTTCATCAGGAGATCTCAATGAACTTTATTAACCTTTTCCCCGACATAATATTGGATTGATTTTCATAAAAATGATAGGAGAAGAAAGAAAAAAATGCATTTTATTGTCACATGTATGTTATAGACTTAAAATGAGTGAATTATTTTCCCTTCTCTGAATATCTGTCATGGCTTTTGTTTGCAGAAAGCTTAGCAAATGTGAAAATCTTATCCTTTTGCTTTCCTTTTTCCAAAAAGTCACATGCAAGGCAATTGCTTTGTGACTCTGTAAAGGAATTTAAATTAAATTACCATCTTTGGAAAAAGGGAGTGATGATTAATCAATTAATTGATTATGAGTCAGAGTGCTTTAATTATCTCACTAAGATGTCTAGAGCAGAGCCATTACCAATTGAATAATCTATTATCCTTGGGGAATTAATCAATTGCAAATATATACAAAATATATTGAATTTTTTTTATTTTTGGCAAGGCATCATAAGTAAGTGGGAGTTAGAAGGGAGACACAGACTTTCAATTTTCTAAATGACAAGTCAGATACAAAGACAATTTGCAAGAAAGAAAGAAAGACTGAAACAACATTAAAGAGTAGGAGACAAATTCTGTAAATCTGGAATAATTCTTTTGAAAGCAATAGATTTACTCCAGATTTACAATGCTATGGCACTATATTTTCAGCACCCCATTTGGCAGAGTAGATGAGACTAATCCAGGTATCTGTTGTGATGAAAATGCATTCCCTACAACTCATGTGAAAAAACAATACAGATTAGCGAGTTCCAGGCAACAAATTCTGAACCCTTCATGCTGCCCTTTTCCTGAAAAAGCCACCTCTTTTCCTTGCATCAAGGGCCTGATCCATTGAAGTTAATGGAAAGTCTCCAGCTGACTTCAGCAGATTCTGGATCAGGGCCTGTGAGGTTTAACTTTCTTCCCTTAAATCCCTCCTTAAAGCATACATCTTTTGTACAAGCTCCTGCCACTGCCTTACTTCGACAGCACTATTAGCTTCTACACAGATGCCTATGGTTTACTGATAAAACACAACTCGCCAAAACCAAACAATCTGAAATTAGCAATACCTGAGATATCAATCATCATACCACCGACAACCTTTTTCCCATTGAATTCCTTCGCCCACCTTCTTTGGCTATTGCCACTGCTTTCTGTTTTAAGTCTAATTTGTTTGAAAGTTCTTTGGGTCAGGACCTATCTTCCTCAATGATAGTGAAGCATTATGCACACCTTTGGTGCTGCAGAAGCACTAAACTATTAGTAATAAACTCATTCCATGTTCCCTGGGAGGAATGTGAAAAGTGGTTTCAATAAAGAAAGGACTGACCTGAATCAATCCTTTATGGAAAATTGACAAAGTGGAGGAAGAGGGGGGAATCCCTATTTTTTTTTTCCAGTTATCCATGCTGAAATGGAGAGGCGGATGTTACAATAGATTCAAATTTATCATAATACAAACAATAAACCTGAAAGATTTAATCTAGGTAAATTACTCTGTACCCATTCAGCTATGATTTGTATGAGAAGCCAGAGACTAGGACTAGGAAGTCGGCAATGCTTACGTAAGTCTTATCTACACTAATCATGTCAGAAAAGGGGACTTGTGTTTAAAAATGTGTTAGCTTTTCCTTGTTATCCCAAGGAGGATCATAGGGTTAATCATGGCCAGCTAACACGTTTTTAAACCAATTTGTCCCTCTGTACACTACCGTGCAGTTATGTTTAACATCATGTATTTAACATATTGTCCCAACATGGTGCATTTTCCCGACTCTACACAGAGGATAACATTTTCAAAAGTGCCTATGCAACTTAGAAGCTTAAGTCCCATCGACTTTCAGTGCAGTGTAAGAGCCTAAGGACCTAATGGGCAGGTTTTAAAAAAGATATTTATACTCCTCTTACTGAAATCAATAAGTACCTTTAAAATCTGTCTCTAAGTCACTTAGGCATTAAAAAAAATACCCATAGCCTAAATGGGACATGTCAGCTGTGCCATTTAATTTCTTCTTTCTGTTTCTAAATTGTTAAAGGGTATTTGTCCACATGTTTGGATGGATTTGTGTTATCTGTAAATGTCACTGATTTCAGGGGAGTCGCTGGAAGGGCTATGGGTATTCAAGCTACATGTGTAGTGTCTGGTACCCAGTCTCTGCAATATTTAGGTGATAATATTTGGTGAAATGCGCAAGTGCTACTAACCTGATTTCTTTGCTATCCTGTAGAAAAACCTATGTTTAATTCTGCTCTTTTTTCACTGTCAAATAGTTCCAAAAATATGAGTCCAGGGATCAGAACAAGCATAGTGTATGTATCCAGGTTAATATTAGATTAAGAAGAGGAACCTGAATGGGAAATTCATTTTAATAGCCTCCATTCTACAGTGTATGCCAGTGGCAGAATGGATCGTTTGTTTAAATCATTTTAATTTGCTCAAATACAGTAGCCTGGGGTATTTTTAAAAAAAAATACTTTTTCCCTAGAGAATGTTGATATTCAGGTGTATTCTTCTTCTTCCTAGATATCATAGTCCCTCTTGACTTGCTTTACACGACTCAAGATTACTTATTCACGAGAGTGATTCACCGTCGTGGCTTCTTTCTGATGGGTTTATTATGTAGCCAGAGATTCTGCTAAATGTATAGAGTAGTTCAAAAGCCATGGGCATTAAGGGGCTTGGTTTTGTGAGATGCAATATACTGTCATCTGAATATAGAAAAAAAATTCACTGCTCCTATTGGTGAGCTATTGCTTATCATACTAGCTAGTGCTTCGGCTGCTACTGTGACGAGTAGAGGAGATAGTCAGTACCCTTGCTTAGAGTTCAAATGTTTGTGAATTTAAGTCATTCTGTTCACTCTTAAATCTATCAAGCCTGGTCACATCCCAGCAAGGTGCTCAGTAAATAGCGCTTGATACCAATCCTACCAGACACCAGACTGCTTTTAACTGCCCTTGGAATGTACCAAAGAAACAAATAAATATTCGAGGTACTGTGGGGTATGTTTTCAAAGAGATGCATGTGGAGTTGCCGTATGTGCACAGCTTGTGATTGTCAATGGGATTTGTGTGCATAAATCCCCCTTTACTGCTCTGTAAATGTAACCCAATGCAGAGAATGGTTACTTAGAAGCAGCATGGATTGCTCTGGAAGGTGACCTTCTATTTCAGACAATAGATAATATGAGAACATGAGTGTCTACTTCTTTCCTTCCTTTCTTTTTTTAAACTAAGAATAACCTTAATTTAAAAACAAAAACAAAACCCTTAGGAAACCGATTCCCAATGAAAAATATTTTATTAAGGGAAAACAAGGAACTGAAAACTAGTTGGAAAACCTCAAAGGCAAAACAACATTAAGATTTAAGTTTTGATTTTCACAGGAAGAGAAACTATTTTCATATGAGGTCACTGAACATTTTTAAATACCAACTTTTTAAATCTGTTCCTCAATGAGACCAACATCTACTAAACAAACACTCTGTGACATTTCTATTTCAGCTCTTTGTGGTACTTCCCGGGATTTGAACTAGCCCTCCTGAGCTGATTAATACTTATGTGTAGGGAGTGAATTTATTTTCATGGATTTAACAGCTTCAGCTGTCTGCCACTGGCGATAGATATAGATGACCCTCATTCAACTAATTAACCAAATGAAAACTTGTTTCTGTGTCATTAATGAATCTTCCACTCTGAGATGAAAGTAAAATTAATCTTTTAGGATTAACTGATTGGATGCTTAGTTTAAGGAGTCTAACCAGGGGATGGCAAAACAATGTAAGTTCCATCATGATTTACTGCAAAATCTCACTTGGAGAACCATAAGAAACATTTATACCTCTTACTGCAGTACAGCATCTGTTAAGAAATGAATGGGGGGGGGGGGGAGTCAATTTGACCATGGAAGAGAAGTATGCGGAGACCCATAATTCAGCTGCATGGCAAAAGAGTTCAATGGTGCCATAAGTGAAATTAGTGCAGAGCCTCCTATTCTTTCCTAATACTCCAATTCAGCAAAGCACTTATATGCATGTTTAACTTTAAGCACATGATTAAATACTGTGGATTTATTTGGGAGTGAGCCCATGCTTAAGTGCTTTGCTAAATAGGGATAGACTAAAGCACATGTTCAAGTGCTTTGCTGAATGGGGACCTAACCTGTACATGACAGGGAAGATGTTAACATCTTTTCAGATGATCTTGGTTTAGCCTTCAAATCAGTGGCATGGGTGCTATACAGGCAACCAGTAAGTGAGGTGTGCGTGAGGGTAACCAATACAGCAAAATAATTATTAAAGATGAAGAAAGAGATAAAAGCCTGTAATTGTCTCTCTTCTCCCCCCCGCCCCAAAAAAGAAAGTTGCCCGTGTGTTATAGGTTTTTTATACTCGTGGAAAAAAGATAATGGCTACAATAATCCTCCTACTAATACCACAAGCTGCATTTCAACTTTCAACCCTCTCTTTTTAGTGAAAAGTGAGCTTCCAGAGCTTTTAGGAGGCTGCTGCCCTTTTCAAACTTCATTTCAGTGCATCATTCTTACTGATTTATTCATACTAAGTGTTATGCACTTTTCTCCTTACTAGAGAAGGCTGTATAGCTTCAATCTGCAGCCTGGCAATCTGCTCAGATGAAGCTTGGATGCACTGGGAATGTGTCTCTTGGCTAGTTAGGAGAATATTAGCTGTGGCCTTAACTGAGCACATCCACAGACATGTAAAATAGAGGCAAACTGTGGTGACATAACTTAAGGAACTTTTATTGAGGCAGGAGAAGGGAGCTGCAGGGGTGAGAGGTGAAGGGAGCAATAAAGGAGCTAAATTTGAAGAAATTCAATGCAGTGACACCTACCAGTTTGAAGATATGTAGAATGGGCAACACCACTTTCCAAGGTGGTTCCTTACGCAGTTGAGTGCATTGGGCTTGCCTGTGGGTATAGGTGCCTCTGAGTGATACCGATGGCGTAACAGAGAAAATTCCATGGAGCTTTATTGAGAGGCACTTGGAGCCCTGTGGCTTTGTTACACAAGCACACTGCAGCTCAGCACCACATCTAACTGGAAAAAAATTGCCTGCACCATAATGAGAGCCTGAATCTCTTTGCCTCTTAGGGTATATCTACACTGCACACTAAACCCAGGCTCTTACTCAGGTTTGAGCTCAAGTCCCACTTCCATCCACACACAAAACAGTGTGACTTGGCTCAGGAAGCACCCAGGACCCAGATCCTCGGGCCTTGTTTGGTGGAGGTCAGAACCCAACTCCTGCTGTAGCATGGGGCCAAGTCCTGTCATTTTGCAGTGTGGACGCAGGTCAAGCCACAAACCCGAATCAGGAGATCTGTGTAGGGATACATTAGTATGGCTGTGAAACCTGGGTCCAGAAATGGTAAACCTTAGCTTGCAGTGCAGTGTGGACACTTGGAAACACCGGGTCCACAAACCCAGGTCCCAGAGGCCTGGGTTTACAATGCAGTGAAAGGTATACTACAAAATCTATTAGTATTTTAAAAAACGTGGTTTTGTCAAGCAGTGCATGTGAAATGCACTTGGCTGTTTAAGTCCAGTTCCTAATGGACTGCCATCCACATGACAGACTCTGCTATTACAGTTGACAATCTTGTTGCCGAGGCAAGTGAGAGGCCAATTAAGGACTGAACAGGGAAGAAAATACCCCCCGAGACAGCCTCTCCTGGTCATTGTGAGACACATTAGTGAGACAACATTTAGAATTAGGCTCTGGTGCGGTCTATCCTGTACATGGTCCTGGGGAGAAAATGTAGACATAAGTTTCCAAGTTCGTACATTCAACACACTTCACCAGCAGTAAAAATAACTAGAAATAAATAAAAATATTCTTTAAAAAAAAAAAAAAAAAAAAAAAGAAAGAAAGATCTCTGTCCACAGGTTTCATAAAGTGCCCTCCATACCAAATGAATTCATGTTTCATGTTTATTGGATTAATATTCCTGCCATCAAGATGTTCTGAAATTACATATTGAAGCAGTACCATATATGGTATATTGAAAACTTTATTAAAATTGTAGAGCTATCACTTTAAGTGCTCAGGAGGTTTTCCTGGTCCTGCTTGCAGGCTAAGGGTACATCAGCACTGCAATAAAAGACTGGGTCAGCTGGGCTTGGGCTTTGGGGCTAAATGGGCTGGAGAGCAGGCTCTGAAATGTCACAAGAAAAGGTCGGGGAGGGGGGTTCAGAGCCCAGACTACTGCCCAAGCCCAAATGTCAAGACTGCAAATTTTTAACCCTTGCAGCCTGAGTCAATTGACCCAGGTTCTTAGACTCAGTGCCACAAGTTTATTTATTATAGTGTAGATGTAGCCCTGTAGGGAAGCATATAATCAGAATCAATTCTGCAGAGATACAGGTGGGGTGAGTTGTACCTCTCTGTTGTGGGGAACAACCTGCTTTCTGTGTCTCTCCCTCTCTCCCCCCCACCCCCACCAGGGGTTCTTCTGTATTATCATTCTGAAGTTTAAGCAATAAAGTAGTGTTACATAGCATAAAATACTCTTCCTGGAAGATGGCAATCAGTTTCTGCATGTGCATGCTGCGGATGTAACATGGGTATGCTTGCCACATCACACAAGGTTGCTTCCATTCCTCATATAATCTCATACTACATTCCAGCATGTAAAACAAGATGGTGGAAGGACATGGGCACTTGCTACAATTACTTTTACTCAAGAAGGTTTTGGCTCGGCAGTATGGTCTAGTGAATAGACCACTGATTGGAGCCAGAAGACCTGGATTCCATTCCCAGTTCTGCTACTGACCTGCTGTCCCATGTATTAACTTGGGCAAGTCACTTCACCTCTCTGTGCTTCTTTCCCCTTTCACCCTTTCTCTGTCCTGTCTATGTTAATTGTAAAGTCCTTTGGGGTGGGAACGGTCTCTTACTATGTGTTTGTACAGCACCCAGCACAATAAGTACCTAGTCCTGTATGGGGCATGCAGGCTGCTAATGTAATACAAACAATAAATAAAATTGATAATTAGCTAGGATGACATTGGTATAATGGGTCAAATTCATGTCTAGTGGAATGCTATTGAGGAGTTCCATGGAGGATGAATTTGGCCTTTTAGGAGTCTGAGGTGAACACACTGAGATCCCATGGTCTTCACTGGGAGGAGAAGATGCACAAGACCTCTCAAGGTTGGCCCAGTCTTGGCAGGAATTTAGCCCTTCTGGCCCTGTATGAACTATTGTGCTATCAAAAAAGAATTAAGCACAACAAACTTGATTGTTTGTCCAAACCTAAGTCCATGTTAACACTCAGAAACCTGCTTCAATTTCTAGATACATCCTCTCATTCTGCAAAGTAGTTGAGGTTGGAGTATTATGGTAGTGACATGCATAACAAGCAAGGAATTTATGTACAAAGCAAATCTTATTGACCAATTTACTCAGTGCCATTGATTGGCTCTGAAAGGAGTATCAGTTCTGTTTTGTCCAGCTTTATTATAAACCAGTCCATAATTCAGAGACTTGTGGTGGGAGAGACTGGAAGACGTTACTAAGGGGAATCAGTATTAGGATTCCTAGCAATCCATTTTGATCAGGAGACAACCAACTTTATCTAAGCACTAAAAATGGCTGTTATTTAAGAACGTCCAGGGCAGATGAGAGTTATAGTAATCTCCTTCCCAAGTATCAGCTGAGGCCAACCAGATCCTGGACTAAACCAAATCAGGTTTAACAAATACAACACTGTGGGAGGCACAGTTAGTGAGCCCTTTCCTATTCCCAGCCTCCACCTTTGATTCATTTTAAAACCTTGAGGACTGATCCAAACCCCATTTAAGTCAATAGAATTTCCCCACCCCTCTAGTGATTGCAGGCCTGTTAGGGCAGGGATTGTCTCTTTTTTATGTTTGTCCAGTGCCCAGCACCGAGGCCCTGAGCCCCAATGGGGTCTTTGGGTGCTATCATAATATTAATATTTACTGCTGCTATTCTTCCTGCTACATCAGTGGGTTCTGAATCAGGACCTGGGTTACACAAGAACAGCTGGGATCTTTGAGGGCCCTGGCTTAAAGTAGGATCTGACTGAGTGAAGGACCCCCCTCAACCCTAGCTCTGCACACTTTTCTTTCATGTATAAGTTAATACCTATACTACATAAAGCACAAAATAGATAATCTGTAATGGCTTAACATAGCAACCAAAAACGGAATCGGGGCGGCTGGACGGTGGTTGTTTTTTTAAGCCCTTTTAGCACATTCTAGGACAAAGCCCAAGTCAAGAGGAATAGACATTTTTGGACAAGCAAGCACATTCATCCCCATAAACCTCAAAATGGAAAATCCCAGCCATCCGTGAAATCAAAGAGAAGACAGGTTCCTCCTACAAGAAAGCTTTAGTAATTATACTGCTTAGAATCAGCATTTTCTCTCTTTCACCATCCCACAGACATTCTTTCTTGTGATCTTTCACCAGATCCTTAGAGAAAATCAGATAGGAAAATAAATAAATAAATAAATACACACACACAAAAATGCAACACTTATCATACTGAAGTTGACCTACAGACTGAACATTATTCTAGTTGCAGAGACAGAAATCTCCTCTACACTAACTGGGCAAGTAACAAAATAACACTTCAGATCAAAAAACTGCCAAAGAACACATACTCTCAGCACCAATTAATAAAATGACACAGTCAGCAGCAACCCTCCAACCTGACACACTGCTTAGGCCCCATATTCTCTTGTCAGTTACAGACTGTACATTCTGGCTTTTGCTATAATTTAAGTAGAGAGTTAATGCAACCATTTTTCAACTGCAAATGCAGTGCCGTATTGAGAAATGTGTAGTGATAAAATATGAAATGTCTTGAAATAGGGTCTTTTCTTTTGGAATATTTTATTTACTAAGTGCACAAAAGTCAGTTAATAGTTCACACATAATTAATGCATTATATCAATAAACAGGCTTAAATAGAATCAGTTCTAAACTGTAACCTCAGATACAGAGTAGGATGGTTACATGTCAAAAAGGTGTACACAGACGGTTCTAAATCAGTAAGTAAAGACCGCACTGAATCTCAAACCACTTAGCAGAGAAATAGACTCAAACCAGAGCAACCAATGGCAACCCAAAGGATTGCAGACCATTTTTCTCTCAGCTGCTAAGATAATAGCATATTCTTTTTAATATTTGTATCACTGAGCACAGAGGCCACAACAGAGGTAAGAACCTCACTTTGCTAGGTGCTATACAAATACACAATAAGACAATCCCCGCCCAAAGCTATTACAATCTAAAAAGGCAAGACAGCTAAAGGGTGGGAGAAAAGAAGGAATATCAACTCCATTTTACAGATGAAGAACTGAGGCACAGAAAGATTAAGTGATTTGCTGAAAGGGACACTAAAAGTCTTTGGCAGAGTTGGGAAATGTTTTCAGATACCGGACTAGGATTCAGGAGATCTGAGTTCAAGATCATCCTTCATTTCTAGTTTCCCTACTAGCTGTTCTTTTCTTGCATAAAGAAGCTTGGGATGCAATTTGGTGTTTCTTATATTTATTTCTTCATAACATACTTCATTTTCATGATGTATGGATACTTTGACTATCCTGCTCCAGGTAAGATAGAGCTAGGGTTGAAGAATTTTTTTTTTAAACATTTGTTTACCTGCTGATAAGTGTGTGTGAATTCTAGCCATACTACTTTTTGTCATGTGATGTGTATTAAAGCGATCACCCTTCTGCCTCTCTCATGTCCTTGTGGGATCAATGAATTTTAGAATAAGACTGTAGGAAGCTGATGCTGCGATTCATTTTCATATAGATATAGAAGGGTAAGTTTCCATAAGTGTTGAATGACTCCCATTAGAATCAATGAGACTCAGATGGCTAAATCCTACACCATGCTAGGAAAATGTACCTTCCTTTGGGTGGAAACTTAGTTTATCTAGATATTAAGTTTTTAGGAGGACTGAAAAGTTTAAAATTTATACACATACTTGATATCAAACAGGGTTGTGTGATAAGTTAAAATATTTGTAAGTCACAGCTGGTTTTTCTTAGTTTTATGCAGAATAAAAATGTACTACATTCCTGATGTCAGCGAAGATCCCATTACTGCTATCAAAACCGAAGGGTCAGATCCAACAGGTTTCCTTTCCCTCAGGGGCTGATCCTGAACTTATTGGAGTCAGTGGCAAATTTCTCATCTATCCCATTTCTGAGGTATCTGAGCATCTAAGTCTTTAAAGGGGGACCTGATTACAGTCTATAAGCATCGACATGAAGAACAAATATTTAATACTGGGCTGTTCAATCTAGCAGAGGAAGAGCTAACATGAGCCAATGCCTGGAAGTTGAAGTTAGACAAATTCAGATTGAAAAATGAGGTGTAATTTTTTAACAGAGTAATTAACCACTGGAACAATTTACCAAGGGTAGTGATGAATTCTCAACACTGACCATTTTCAGATCAAGATTGGATGTTTTTCTAAAAGATGAGCTCTAGGAACTGTTTTGGGGAAGTTCTATGGCCTGTGTTGTGCAGGAGGTCAGACGAGATGATCACAATGGCCTCTTCTGGCCTGGGAATCTATGAATTAAATGCATTTATCTTCCCAACACCCCTGTGAGGTTGGGAAGAACTTCTATTCCAATGTTACAAATGGGGCACTGAGATGCAGAGGGACTAATAACCAGATTAAAAGCTATTTAGGCACATAGGGGGATTTTCCAAAGCACCCCTGACTCCTAAAACTTATTCATTTCAATGAGTGTCAGGCCCAAAGATGCTTTTGAAAATTCAACAGGGTGCCTAAATACCTTTAAATATCTGACCCTAAGTAACTTGCCCAAGATGAGACAGAAAGTCTGTCTGACTTGAATCCCAGTCTACCACTTTGTCTAGTGGCCCAAATTTCATCTCTGGTGACTCCAGGGGGGTCAGGGAATGAGACCGAAGCCCGTATTTTGTTATTTTCTAGCGTATGGGAAAAATTCTGTTACAAATCTGGTATAACTCCACTGAAGTCAGTGGAATTACTCTGAATTTTCACCAGTAATACTAAGGGCAGAATTTATCTCACTTAACTAAATTATGAAATGATTGCGTTCCTCTTACAAGCCAGAGAACAGCTGAAATACAAAAAATTAAAAAAGTCAGATACTTAACATCCCTGTCTAATGAAAACCCCAATAATGTTATTGTATGACTGTTCTTATAGATATTTACATCAATTACACACAAGTTTCCTTAATTCCTGCTGCTGCTTTATATACTTTAATCCATTAAACAAGCAACAGGGCTCAAATCTGAAAGTCGGCAGAATGATTACAGGATTAAATCAATTAATGTGCTTTCAAGTTACTGTGCTTTCAGCAACAGCCCTTTGTAAAAGGGGTATGTGCAGTTGTACTGCTGCAGGAGCATCTTGGGGCAGAAATGGACTTAGGGCTATACTGTGCAATTCTTTTGTTGGATGGACTTAGGACTTGTTTATACAAACATTTACTTTGTGGCAGGCTAGGGTGTAAATCTATCCCACAGTTGCCTGCATGCAGTCAGTGTCCTTACAGACTCTGCTGACATGCACTAACAATTGCTTAGCATGCTTTGATCTACTCCTGTTTCAAAGCAGGGTAAATCAAAGCTTTTAGGGAACTGCTAGTGTGCATCAGCAGGGTCCACGTGGACAGTTAGCATGTGTCAAGCAAGTGTGGGGTAGATTGCCACAAACTAGGTGTTCATGTAGACAAGGCCTTATTCACATAAGCAATCCCATGGTTTCAGATGGCCTACTCCTAAGTAGAGTCATTCTTTCTTCCCTAACTTCTCCTTTGCTCCAAAATAGAAATCTCAGACAGCCCCTTAAAAAGTGCAGATTACACACCCCCCCCCCCAACTCAGCTCCAAAGGCTGGCACGCAGGAAACATATGGGGAAACCAAGACTCCATCCAGTCTCCACAGCCTCTCATCCCCCTCCGTACCCACTTGAGGAGAACAGCAGCCCTGTAGAGGTGGATAGTCCCTTATCTTCCTTATATCCAGTGCCCTAACCACCAGGCTAACCACATTTTTTCTCTCTGTTACCAAACTACTATACATTTTTTTATTTATACTAAGTGGAACAGTTTCAAGAAGAGCGAACAGGTGAATTTGAAATTGCTAAGGACTGATTTTTAAATCTCATCAAGGTTGCCTCCAGCCCAGGGTAAGCTCTTTTTCTTTTAAAATAAATGCCCACTTCTACGGTGCCGGAAAATAAATAAATAAATAAATGATTACCTCAGTGTTGTTTCCAGGCACTTTTTTCTCCTGTGTTCTGCACTTTTTACTAGTGCTCTGGATATTATATTGCATCCTACTGTCTTCCAAGCTAGTGACACAGTCATATCCGAAAGTCTAGGAAACTATTCTGAGGACCTAATCCTGCACCTTGGGAATTCTGCCATAGATTTTACTGGGTTTCAGGATCAGGCCAAAAAAAAAAAAAAAATGGTGTTTATTACATTAAAAAGCACAATGACGTTTTTTTTTTTTTTTTTTTTTTTTTTTTTTTAAGAGACATATTCCATTTCTCCAGCTTGCTTTTTTTGGATTTGGTAACAGGTTGTTGTCCCTTGATCTTGTGGTCCTCAATCTCTCATAAGCATGTGTCAACACCACACAATATCTGCAAATACACACTATGGTCTGGTAGGTAGGCTCAGTGATATCTGCTACTTGTAGATAACCTTTTCCACAGGGAAATCAGCAGGTCAGGTTAAGTACCGTTGTATTGTCTCCTCACAATGAATAAAAGGAAATAATGTGGAATAGACAGGGGGTTTGGTTTTCCCTAGAATTACAAGTGTTTTAGGCTATATTTCATGATGGTTGTATTGAAGATAGAACTAGATTTCAAAGGATAAAATCTGACAAAATAGGACACAGCAAGAATTCAAATGAACAAACTCTGCTCTGTGTCACTGGTGTAAATCTGGATTAAATAATTTAGTCTCTAAGAAATTACGCTGAATTTACACCAGTGTGACTGCAAGCAAAGTTTGACCTAGAAATGTCCATGATGTGAAGGCTTAAGAAAGAAGTGGATTGAGTACCCTCTTCACTTTCATTTGCCCTTTTTACTTCCTTCTCACCCTCAAGGGCTGCTTATACTCCTCCCCCTCACTGGGCTGGATGTAGAAGTTACTGCATGGAATTCTCTGGGCTATGCTATGCAGAAAGTGAAACAAGATGATCTTACTGCATTAAAAATCTATGATTCCTTCCAGAGAGGACTAGATTGGTTTTACCAAGAACACAGCTACTGTACTTGAATTGAGGGAGGTGTAGCTAGACCGCTCCCTCTTCACCATATCCTGCTGGTCTAGCAATAGGAGAAGGGAATTGTGACTTACAGTGGTTCCCTTGAAAAATCATCTGCAAAAGCAGACCATCAGGGCACCATGCTTTTAACAAACAATGAAGACTCTTATTAAACTATGAAAACATGAAATAAACCCACTTGTGGCTGGCAAGCAACATACTGACCGTGAGGGATAGAAGTTACCTTTATTGTGAGATAACGCTAGCAGTTAAAGTAATCACAACCATGGAAAGGTATAAGTCTTTGTGACTTATTTAATAGCTTCCACCATGTCAATTGCATCATTGTGAAGAAATAAACTATTGGACTGGTTCTCAGAAGACAATTTATCAATGGCCTAACAATCCTGTGCCTAATACCTAGTCCAAGTAGGTATTGTGTCAGGTGCTGGGCAGATACCCAGAGTGGCAGAATTCTCCTCAATACAGAAAGCAGAGAAGCTTCAGAACTCTTCAATAAAAGCAATTTTGGTCCAACAGCTGAAGTCATCTACAAAGAGCACTGATCCAAGGCCTAAATGGGTTGGGGCAAATGATGCCATGCAAAGTGCCCAGTCATGCTCTGTCCCTACCGGTTGTCACATAAGGAACTCACATGGAGTCGGGTTCTATGCAAGTCAAGGGTACACATCCCTTGCATGATTGTAGGGCGCGCAAAAATATTGTAACGCGAGGTCAGCAAGAGCTAGGCCCTAGAAATAATAGGCAGGCTTGTAAGCAAGAGTTAGTTCCTCTTATCCTTAGGGGCTTTTTAAAGGACAGTTTTATGTCTGGCTCTTGAGAGGCCTATCTCCAAGTCTGGAAATACCCTCGAGACAAATATAAAAGTCAGCTGACCATAAAGTCAGCAGTAAAGTAGCAGCTTCAGTGATAAAATCAGCAGTTTAAGTTATAAACAACTAACAGCATCTTATTGCAAAAAGCCCCTAACTAACAACCAATAAATTAATGACAAACAAGTGTTAAGGCCCAATCCCCATGTGGACTGAGATACATCACCCCTTACTAGGTAAAGTTTATTCCAAGACCTAAAGGAACAGGGGTATATAGAAACCCTGAGACCCCTCCCTGCATGAGACTCTCCATGGATCTGTCAAGGCGTTAGCAGATGCCTCGGGCAGCTTGGTTCCCTGGTTGCCACTCGCTTAATAAGGCGAAAAATGGGTCTCCTCGCCTTCGTATTGGTAAGCGCCTACTTCTCCGCTTAAGTAGGGTGAGGCATGACCTCAAGACCCCTCGGTCTGTGATGACTCCTCGGTCTGCACTATTAACACTAATAGGCCCCCAGGTACTCATTGTAGTGGGTGTTCTCCTGGCAGGTCTGTTTCTTGCCCTCTTAATTGTTAAATGCTGCTGTTGCTCAAATAATAACTGCAATTGTGGGCACTTTCCGCTTGTGTAAAATGGTTGCTCCTATCTGCCAAATGTTTCTGTCTGACTTTTTGGTGGATAGTGCTATCTTCCTACTTTTAACAGATTGGGCAATAGTAATATGGTTTATGTGTAAAGCTGGTGAAGAAGCTAATCTGTAACTTTTGTCTCAATTTTCCACCTTAACTTCAAATAAAACTGCACTTGAATATTGTTTGTCCAGTTGTTTCTTCCTGCCACTGAAATCTAAACAATACGAACACTCGCCTCAGCGGAGCACAATGAAGCGGAGCTCTAGCTGTACCATACCAGTTCTGGTGCAAAGGGTTTCTTTGTGGCTGTAGAAAAGGCAATTGATTTTGTCCCAAATTCAGACCTCGTATAAGTAGGTGCAATTCCTTTTGCTTGAATGAAGTTACACCTGCTTACATGAGGGCTGAATTTGGCCCATGACAATTAAGCATTACCACTATAAAACAAATTAATTGTAGAACTGTTTTAATACATTCAGAAGCAATTCAGCTGACCTAAATTCCTTAAAAAAAACTTGTGACCCTAAATTAAGATACTTTCCTAAGTTGATTTTAAAGAAAATGGCTATATGTCATATTTTAAAAGGCCTTATTCAGGAAAGCAATTAAGGATGTGCTTTACTTAAACACATTCTTAAAGTTCCATTGACTGGCTCAAAGTTTAGTAGATGCTTAGGAGCTTTCCTGAATTGGGACCAAAGATCCTGAAACAACTTTCAAGCTAACAGACATTTGACACTGGGGAAGACCATACAGAATTGTAGCTGGGAAAGAAGTCAGTGTTTCCCCACATACCTCAGCTGCCATTTTCCTGTGAGTGGAGGATATTTTTTAGTGTACTAAAATCCATACAACCAGGGGGGAAAAAAGCAGGTTTTGAAATGATTGTTTTCTGCATTGTAAGTGCTTATATTATCACTTCAGAAATGCCCGGCAAGTAAATGCATGGCTATCCTATTTGCAATGAGGGATCAAACTTCTGGTGTGGTTGAAGCCTTTCTGGTTTGGAATTTTTACTGACAGGAAAAGTAGATGCTGTTCTGAAGAGCATAGAGCTATAAACACCAACAGCCACCCCACTCCCCTCTAAACCCACTCATATCACACCTCCTCAGTCCTAACCTGTAGAAATGATAACAGGTTCTTTAAAAGCTCTACAGTTCTCTGTGACAGCTGTAATAGTGCAGTGCCAGATGTTTGAAATGTCCACAATACCAGACAGTTCTGTGCAGCAGCCTCCGTGGTTTCCCATTCAGAAGAAGTGGCTGGTAATGTAAATATAATTATGGTGCTTTCCGCTTATAATGGGCATAATTATAATATTGCAAATAAAAGCATTTGCAAAGCTAAATACATTAATAATGTTTTTTTTCCCCATTATAATAGACACTCTCTGGGTATTATTAATGCCTCTGAAAAAGTGAACTGGTAAGGTAATGAGAGCAAGTAAGTCTGAGATGGAGTGTAACCACTGTTGGTCTTCCCTTTGCATTCATTTCCCCACAAGCTGGGTAAATCTTTGACTTAAAACAAATATTCAAAAAAGACAAAAAAACGTTACTTTTCACTAAGCCATTGCAACAGCAGACTATATATTCTTACTGTCCAGAGGCCTCGACAACAGGGTCTGCCTTAAGGAAACTGTCTCCTTGGACGAACTTGCAATTTGGAGCCCCTGGCCCCTCCTACCTCCCCAGGCTCCTCCCCCGCATTGTTCCTAGGCTCCTCTATCTCCCTGGGCTTCCCCCATCCCCCTCCTTTTGCCCCTAATCTTCCACCCATCGCCCTGTGCCCCTGGTGCCAGCTGCCTCCCTGGGCTCCCCACCCATCCCTCCATCACCCCTGGCACCCTACTGAATCCCCCAGCCCCCCATTGACTTTGAACCCCACTGTCTTCCTGGGCTCCCCAATGTCGTCCCCCCAGCTCCCACTGCCTCCCTGGGCTCCTCAGCCACCCCATCACCCCTAGGCCTTGCTGCCTGCCACCTGTTTGCCCCAAGCTCCATTCCACAGCCTCACACCCCAGGCACTCCCTGTTCCTTGCCTCTCGAACATGGTGCCCCCCCGACCATGGCACCTTGGCCGGTCCCCACATCACCCACCTGTAAGGCCAGCCATGCTTGACAAACAGCTAGACGAGTGCGGTTTCTCTTTTTGCATTTGTGGGGCAAACCTGCTTTACAAATATTACATTCCCACTTTCAAAATTCATTGAAAGCAGCATGCAGAAATAGATCTCAAAGTAGACAGCCTGAAAAAGAAAAAAATCACTGCCAGAAAAGGAAAAAAATAAAGTGGACAACCATTCAACTGATGTAAATTGGCACTGCACCATTGATTTCAAAAGACCTGCGCCGATTTACACAAGTTGAGGAGCTGGCCCCATATATATGCATTATATTTAAAGGCCCAGCTCCTTAGTCCTGCTGTGGTTGCTTTGCATTGCTCTGGTGATGCAAAATAGGTGGGTCACATTCCTTTGTGTAGGGGAATCATCATGTGGTTTAGAATTATCGCCCCCACCTTCCATGCTTCTGGTGCAGGGAATGTGGCTAGAGGAAAGAGGGAGTGGCTAAGATATCCCTGAACCTGGCTGATACCAAGGGACTGTGAGCAGCCTGGCATGGTTTAGAGCAACTTTCACCCTTCTTTGAATAAAACAGCTGTCAAAGGGATTGTTAAGTAATGCTATTAATAATGAGAGATGGACTGAGGAAGTCATGGGTTGATCCAACATTGGATCAGATGGGTGCATGTATATGAGGCAGGGCAGTGAGGTTATGAACACGGAAAAGGTAAAGTATTACCCAAAATGATCCATATTCAATGCTAGTGGAGGGATCCCATAGATGGAATAGAATTACAGTGGTACAAGGTACCCATCAGCACACCTCCCCTCAGTTAAGGAACCCACAACTTGCCAGTGCATCCCCAAAAGTAGATGAAATCGGTAAGGAGGGGGCCCAGGGCAATCAGGCCATGCACCAGATCATCTTATCCCCTATTTATTTTCTTCCTCTCTATGCAGCCTCAGTTGGGAGTTAAAGCTGCCCTTAACTCAAGGGAACCCTCAGGGTTGGGTGGCGATGCAAACACAACCTGCCTTGTCTCCTGCTGCATCCCCCCAGGAGGGATTTCATTTCACTCAGCGAGAATTCCCTTATGTTCAAGAAGAACCAATGTTTGCTCAGCAAAATTCCTATATCCATACTTCTGAACAATTGCCTTTTAATTTTTTGAGCATGGATATCTGCTTTCAATGTGGGGGCTTTTTCATCTCATCTCAGTCCCAGAAAAGGGACATAGGGCAGACCTTTCCTCTGCCTCACTAATTTTACTATCTTCCTAATATCCTGAATCAGAAGAGCTCCAGAGTCATTTCCACCCTCCTCCCCCAGCTGTCTGCCTCACTACATAAAGCACTCGCAAGTGGCCTAGTAACCTCTATCCTCCAGACTGTGAATCTCTCTCACGTGCCAATGGGTTAACTCCCCCCAGATAACATTTTGCTCTTAGTTACCATGGTGTCCGTCTGGAGTAACACAATGAAGTTATTCTGTATTTACACCAGTGTAACTGAGAGTGGGATCTTGTCCCTTACATTTTGTTAAAAGTCAAAAACATATGTGGTTCTTTATGCTGAAATAGCAAGTTCACATTTTTTTCCCCCTCTTTGTGAACAATTTCGGTGATTGTGAATGGCACTGGATTGACATTCGTGGAGACCATCTTTTATTTTATTTCTGTTCTCAAAGCCAGAGGACAGGTATGTGTATAGCATGAGTAGTCACAAGTGCAAGCTCTCTCATTGCTGCATGTACATTAGTACCTTGCTCTGTAGGGCCCATCAAAAAAGCACTATGAGGGGAATTCAGATTCCATGCCTGTTCAGGGAAGGATTCTACAGAGTGTTGAGCATCTGCAACTCCTATTGTAGCACCTTGTAGTTTCAGGACTTCAGTCTTTGGCCCCTGACACAATCAACCAGGGTTCCAGTTGTGACTGTGGTTTCTGTAATATGTATAACGGTCCATTTGGAAGTGGTTTGAGACCACAAACTCATTCCATAGCCCACTGAACAACTAGTAACGGACTTTCATTCCAATTCACATTTTTCTTTGGTCAGCTGGTGTCTAGACACATATTCAAAAGCCCAATGTACAAGAGATGCTGTAGCTAGATAAACTGATCACTCAAACAAAATAACTTCTAACAATCAAAACTGAAATGAATTTGGGGCTCTGGAAAATGAGAATGAACCCTACTCCCCGGGACTCTCACAGCCCTGAATTTTTTTTGGTGAGTTAGATTTTGGAGGAAAAGGCTTTTTAAAAATACATTGATAATCTTTTATTTAATTTATACACCCACAGCTGTCAACTGCCTCCAATCCCTGTTAGTGCAGTGATATGGAAACACTTTTACAGAAAACTTGTTAAGAATACCTCAGAGAATTCACATTCATATCCACTTAAGCAAGTAGATGAACAGAATCTACCTAACCTAATTGGGGGAAAAAAAAATCAATAAAGTTTGCTTTCTGCTTATCAGCTGTATCCCATTTCTTGCTGGTTATTGCTTGCACTATAAGCTATTTGGAGGAAACCTTTGTTTAGACTTTAATTTGTTCTGTTCATTCCATGGTCACATCTACTAGTTCAGTTCAATAAGAAAGAAATAACACATGGGAATAACACATTCTAGAGGATGTATGTTGCTGATACAGTATATATCTTGCAAGCACATTTTATTTTATGACTGCACATTCTGGAATGTTTTATAACAATGGGAACCTTTTTTAACCAGTTCTGTTTAGTTAATAAATGTACCAGGGAGAAAATATGTTATGTAGTATAATATTAAAAAAATATTCATTTAATGACTATTATTTTAATCAAGGTTATTTGAAGTTTATTTTAAGTATTTAACAAATTAACCTGTGTCTGTTCTTCCTGAGGGACTTCAAATATACTTGACAAGATGGGCCCTGATTCTGCAATCCTTACTGATGTAAGGACTGCTTACTGTGAATAAGGGGTGAAGTACTGAGCCCTTAAAACAGATGAATCAGCTATTGCTCTGATGCTCCATATGTGAACCCCTGTGCCTATATGGAGCTCCATGATTTCAGTGGGGTTTCAAATAGACTTTGGAGTCCATTTGTGTGGGGCCAGTTTCAGGATCAGGCCTAAACACTAAGGATTTGAATGAAGAATAAAGTGCTCATGATTTAGTTTTGGCAAAACCTGAATCTTCATGTTACAACTTCTCTGGCACTCTTCTACTGGTGACAAGTTGCCCCAAACTGCACAAAAATACAGGGGTTCAGTCCACTGCCGAACCAGAGATCCTCTGGGATCTACAGGAGACCTTGTGCCTCGGTATTAGCATCTGATTACTCCAGCACTCTGTTGCCCATTAACATGACTTCTATAAGAATCACACTGCTAGCATTTTCTTTGTGAGCCACTGTCTCTGGGAGCAGTGGTGGAAGGCAGCTCCATGGTATCAAAGAGGAAGTCACACAAGTTACTGTAGACTCTGTCTGGAGGTAATTTACTCTGGATTAAACCACAGTTTTGGGGGAGAGCAGGCAGCCATTCACGATCTAACCCTCCCAGAGGAGGATCATCAAGTTCCACTGTAGTGACAGGCACATCACAAAAGTGGCACTCACCCCTTTCCTGACTCCCCAGGCCAGATCTATGGGTGCAGATTCCCTTAAACTCATGAAAGCAGAGAAAACAACTGGGCTGACAGTACATGATACAATCTATAAATGGCAGTTGCAGAACTCTATTACAGTGCGGAAGACAGTATACTACAAGAATAATAGACACACCAATTCAAGGAAGTTGTTATTAAAACCAGGAATCCAGTACATAGATAGTGGGAGAAAAGGCTCATTTTGGTATTCTGAACTAGACTGCCATATGGAGAACATTCTGATGTTCCATGACAGATGATGTTTTTGCCACCAGAGATTCTAAACCCCTGAAAATATCACTGATCAAGCTATGGTTGAAACAGAGTAGCTGGTATCCTGAATGCTTCTACAGACTTTCATCTCTTATAGTAGACTACTAAAGGCTGTAGTGTATGTACATTAACTTGTACAAAAAAATAAGGGTGCCTTTCTTCCAAAGAAAAACATGGTTAAGTGGTGGTGAATTGTGCAGCCACATGAGTGATGTGTGATACGGTTGCACAAGCAGATTGCTTAGTCACATTTTATGCATTTTTATTGAAAAGGAATTTGTGGTTGACCTCTGTACTTAAAGCAAAGAGACTCCTTCACCCACTTTGAGGTTTATAAAAGTAATCTCCACCATCCCAAAGCAATAATAATTATTATTCTCAGTGTTCCAACTATTAAGAGGTAAGGTGATCAGTACCAGTATCCATCCCATTTCTCCTCAATTGTTGCCAGGATATTAACGCCCATTCCTCTCCCCTTTTTACTTTTAATTGAAAGCATGTAGAAGCAGTTCTCTGGCATAACAAACAACAACCCTATCACTCATTGATTATTCCTATAGTCCAAGAAATGACAATCTGCCTGCCTAAGATTTTTTTCCCCCACAGTTTATTGCTATACCAAATGAGATATGAGTTGATAAGAACACAGTTCTTGTAGGGGTTACAGAGTGGAGCAGTGTAAAAGTGCAGATTTTGTAAACCTAATACACTTTCACCTCAATTTCAAAAGTGGGGTATACTGCAATCTAATTCTATGATATTTTAAAGAAGGCTGCATAGAACTCTTCATGGCTAACAAGGCATTTTGGTTAAAAGGAACTCAACACTATCAAATTTCTGATAGCCTGCACTGTTAGCTCAATATAGGACACTAATTATAAAGGACCCTGAATGATCTGTTTTTATACTAATTTAATCATGTTGTGAAGCATCTGAGCTCTGCACCAGAAACAGACTCCAGGGCACGGGTAGTACTAGTAATTATTTTAAAGGCTTGGCTGTTAAAGTTACTTGTTCATACTATCTGCATAATAAATTGTCCTCTTCAAGGTGATAAATTATTTATCAGAGTAATGAACAGATCCATCAATGCAGCCTGGTACCTGAAACACACAGTTTTTGGCAAAGCAGGGTCTGGATGTTTACATTTATCACAGAAAATCTTGACTTTGATGTAGACCTTTGAAAGGCATTTATTAATCATGATCTCATTACAATTTTTGGTGGACTAATGGTCTTTTATTTGTCAGAATTATTTCCAATGATGTAGTGTTGTTGTCCAAAAAAAAAAAAAAAAAAAAAATTCTATTTTTGTTATTTAACCTTTACACAATTGGTGAAAGGTAACTGATTTATAATACTGCAACCTGTCAATCTATCAATCAAATCAAGATCAATAATAGAAATCAGTGATTTCAGAGCTGCTGTCAGTGGAATGTTATGGCTCTCAGGTTCAATATTTGAATGAACTTTGTGAATTAGCATCTGATTGATAGTCTCAGTTCTACAGGGAATCACTATTACACTGGGAACTGGTCCAGTTCTTTTAGAATATGGCAGAGAGCTGCTAAATGTGGAAAGATGCATCTTGGGTACATTAAGTATCTTTTAGTGTTTATTAGAGAGAGATTTTGGGAGTTAGGCTACAATGTGCTCCAAAACTAATCTGAATACACATCTCCTGAAGGGTAAAAGGGTGTATACTGGATCTCATGAAAATACTAAGTTTGAATTAGTTTCTGAACCATGGTCCTACAAGTTATTCAGATAAGAGTTGGCAGAGAACTTGATAAAAAAGTGGAACACATTCAGAGTTAAAGATTTTGCCACAACTGCCATTAAAATCAGCCAGACTCTATTTTGAAAGTTTGCTTCCGCTCTGTCCAATTAAAAATGATAGATTGCAACATTATTTTTCCTTTTCTCACTTCCTGTAAGTATCTCTGTAGACACAGTGTCATAGGGACACCTCCAAAAAATGTCATTACAAAATGCTTGACAAAAGATGATCTTGGAAGACTGAACATGTGGGAAGAAAACACCTCTTAGGTCAGAACTTTGATCTTCCCTTCTATCAACACAACTTAATTGCTTCTACAAATACTGTATCAAGCTGGTTAATTGTAAGAAAGATATATTAATCTTGTGAAATTAGCTATGTTAATACATACTACTTTCACTATCTATCGCTACTTTTAGTTTTAATAGGGAAGGCTATTTGGTTCAGGATATTTGCCTTTTGCAAATAAGCTTGAGCACATTTAGCTGTACATATAATTCATAACAAACCAACCAGATGTTAAAAAATGATGGCCTTTAACATCAGATGATCGTTGTGGCAAATATGTTATCAATGATACAAAGCCACTTCATTGATATGTCCCTGGCTGTGCCCCTACTACAGTGGATATATAGAGCAATCTGCTTCCTTCATGATATCCTTCCGCTGAGCTTGAAATTAATTTAAGCATTACATTCGAATGAGAATCTAATGTGAGTTCCTGTGCAAAGCTCTATCAAAATTAAATGTGAGAATGAAAAATTGATCAATGGACTGTTCCCCCTTGAAAAACTAAATACTTTAATCCTGAGGCAGAATATGCACTCTGCATTAGTCACATGCACTCACACTTTTTGATTCCCACTGTGGATGAGTAAAAGTGTATGCATGCATCCTGTCCCCAATCCTCACTGCAATCAATGGAGAATTGACTTCAATGAGGGCAGGATTTGGCTATAAATTGTAACAAGACAAATGTTCTTGTTTCCCGATTTTAGGAAAGTTAAAACATTTTTACTATTTCCCCTGTTCCATTGCAAAAGGTGTCACAGTGAATGCATACGAATTGTCCCTTTGTACTGAAATACAAGGAGAAAGGGGCTTTATGTTCATTGGTAAATATTGGGATGCTCTGAGATGAAATGTGGTATAAAAATAAAACATTTTTTCCTTTTCAGCCTTATTTTGCTTCTCCCTTCTGTCCATCAGACACCCAATTAACTTCTTCACTTTTGGAACAGCCATATTCAGGACTGAAATTAAAGTGCACTCCAAGACATAAGATGATTCTCATGGTACCGATACTGGTGCCAAAATACTTCAGGAAATAGTGACAGGATCCTTCTTTTCATAGATTATTGTGTTCCCTAACACCAACACCACAAGGCCTATTATTTGCATGTTTAGCTTGTTTACATCCCACAGAAAAGTCCCTGACTCAAGAGTTTACAATCTAAATCGACAGAAACTGGGAGAAAAGAAGTGTTATCGTCCACAGGTGGAGAACTGAGGTCCAGAGTGGTCAAGCAACTTGCCCAAATGATGTCAGTGGCAGAGCTGACACAGACTCCAGATCTCCTGAGTCCCAGTCCAGTGCCTTCCTCTCTTTTTAAAAATGTATTCTATTATTCCAATTTGATTTTCAGAGATGCTGAGCACCCACATCTCCAAGTGAAATCAGCAGGAGCTGCAACATCCTCTGAAAATCAAGCATCAATACCACTCAGGCTGGCAATGTGTAATTAGAGGTTGGAACACTAGTATGTCTCACTTTCCAATTTCTGCACACAACAAAGACTCTGCCTTATTTCAGATTTCATCCTGTATTTTGAAACCCCCAAATGAAGCATCACACAGTACTTTAGTCCTTTATTATCTCATGCTGCACTCACTTTATCCATTTAACACACCTCATCCTTGCAGGCTACTCCCTTAGTCCAAACAGGATTTAAATAGGTGGTTATGGGATGGAAAGAATCACACTTGCTTACAACCCTGATTTTGGGCTTCATATAATCTGTGCACAAATCATACAGTTATAATTAATTTAGTGCTCTGACTAGAAATAAGTACATCATTGAACCCTAACCTTTTCTGTTGTTTAATTTGAACACATTCTCTCTGCTTCCTGTTTGCTTGTTTCAGTAAAACACTTTGAAAGCATGAGCAATGTGTAAAATAAGCGTTTTGTCCTTAGTCAATGTGCTTATCTAGGAGAGGTGAAAAAAATGGACTTAAAAGGATTTGCTTACTTCTTTTTCTTGCACTTTCCCATTCTTTGCAGTATCAGGGAATTTTCCCCCCCTGTGTAATGAGCAGGTTCTTTTTTCCTCTGATAGTGATATCTTTCTTTGTGATTCTTTCACCTATACACGTATATTATTAAGCATGCTGCCCATGGTAAATATATTGCATTTTTTTTCCCTGGAGCATACTGGAAGATTCCATATTACATGGCATGGGAAAGCACTGTAGCCAAATTAAGATATTTATTCTTAGTTACTAATTGACATGAATTTTCCAATAATAATAATGCTTAACCAACACATCTCAAAGTACTTTACAAAGGAAGTCAAGTTTCATTATCTTCATTATACAGATGGATAAACTGAGGCACAAAGAAGTAAAGTGACTTGCTCAAAGCGACTCAGCAAGTCAGTGGAAGACCTATGAATAGTACCTGTGTCTCTCTATTTCCACTCCAGTGACCTATCTATTGGAAGACACAGTTCGCCCTATTGAACACCTTTGCTTAAATGCTTTGGAGACAAAAAACATACTTCATCTTGCACTCCTACCCTCAGACAAAATTACTATTGCCTTCAGTGGAAGACTTAGCTATAAATAACTGAGTTCAGGTTTAACATGCAAGGACCGCTTGGCACACCACTGAAATTCAGCCACCCTTGAAGTGAAATATGGCATTTGTTTAACAGTGCATAGCAATACCACAGAAGGAATGCAGTTAGTAAGAATGTAATTACATGAATGGGCAATTGTACAGGTAGATAAACAGGGATGGGCAGGGAAAAGATACAGGGCTTTTTAAAAAAATGTTCATTTATTTCTCCACAAGAAATAAGTACTGTTCTTGTAAGGATCTCTTACATATGGTTGCACTATGCCTGTTAGTAAACTGCAGTATTACTTTTAGAAGAAGTTATTTCTGTAGCTGTAAATTCATGATGCAAATAAGAAGGATAATATACTGTACCAACATTTAAGTTGGGCATTATGGGATAATGGAATACCCATGATCCAATGTATGTGTGATCTCACTACTAGAAAAGCACTGTCCTAGTGAAAATATCCAATAGTTAAATAGGTGTCAAGACTCATACAAATACTCTTCTCTTGCATCTGAAGGATGAACCACAATTTTGGCAGACTATGGTTAAGGTGGTAGTGGATTGGTGCACCTTTTGAAAGAAACATTTCAGCTGACTGGCATACAAGAGAGACAAAGGGGTGAGATAATATCTTTTATTGAACCAACTACTGTCGGTGAGAGAGAGATGAGTTTTTACAGTGATCTTCTTCAGGTAGCATAGTCCAGTTGGTAAATCCAAACAAATTCGCTGATTTTGCACACACTTATGAATTTAAGGAGCTTTATGCATGTGAGTAATCCACTGAACCCAATGTATTTCATGTATGTAAAATTATCCATATTCATAATATGTAAGACAGAAGGGTCTTTTGAGATTATCTACTCTGACTATGGATTTTTTTCAGGTTAGGCCTAAATTTCCAGCATTGGGAATAATCAGTCATTATGTTAATATCTCAGATTAAGGTGCAGCTGATGGTGTGGAGGCTTGTGTGCTGAGCAGCTAGGGCAATATCATCCGCATACATGAATTTCCTCAACTCCATTGTCGGTATATCTGTAGTGTATAAATTAAGAAGTATTGGAGCCAGGACAGAGCCCTGATCCAGCCAAAAAGGTGTATCTTAAAGCATCAGTCCTAGGTCATTGCCACCAAGAGATGGATTGTTCACCGGCAGTGAATGATGCAGGAGATCTTGAGGAGCAGGATCTTGTTCCTTGGCATATGACACCATCTGGAGACGATCAGAAGGGCGATCCCGGTCTTCAACTTCAGTTGGAATCCTGCCTCAATGTGGCCAGTGAGTGAAGCCACTTAGTCACAGCAGTTCCTCTTCAGGTAAAATCCTGCCTGCTCCACCAAGAGGATGTCTTTAATAATGTCAGACAGATGATAGAAATGTGTCTGTTCCGTGAACTTACTAGTGTGAGAGGAGAGAAATTGGGTGGTATCCTGGCTGCATCCTCTGGGAGTTTCCCAGGTTTCAGCAGGGCAACTACAGTTGCCTGTCACCAGCTTGTTGGCACTTCTCTGGTTCTAGGCACAGTAGTAAAAAGTGCCACCAGCCATTCCCATCAGCTATCTGCCCAGGTTCTTAAGAAACTCTGGAGGAATGCCATCAACCCCTGCAGCTTCCCAACTTTTGGTTTCCAACAGCACAACATTGATCGCCTCGACAGAGTATAGAGAGGAAAGCAGAGATTCCTCTGGGCACGGGTGAAGGTTTCAGTGGAATTCCCCCTGGATCTCATGCCATGTAATCTTGTCTGTAGGCATCTTGCTGTTAAGAAAGAAGATGAGAGGTGACAGCATTTGTGGTCATCTTTGCCAGGCATCGCATTACTGGCTGTGATCCCCTAAGTTGCCACAAAAAAGCCCACGCCTTGCAACTTGAATAGGTGAAATCAATGCTTTCAACAGTCTCTTTCCACTTTTCCTGGCACGCCAAATTCAAGGAGTCAAGCAATGCAGTGGCTTTATCTGGGTTGCCGCTTCTTTCATATTCCCTCAGGAGGGACTCCGATTCTTTTGTACAGCAGGGAGTGAAGGCCTTTCGGAGACTGCATGGAATGTACTTTTTTGCAGTCAATTTTAGAATATTTGCAAAATGGCTGAAGTTTCTAGGTATCAGTTTGAGCCCTGGGATCTGATGTTCTGTTTCTGAAATATAGGTGGGCCAGTCAGCCTTGCAAAAAGCTTTGATGCAGACTGAAGAAAAGGCACTT
Source organism: Emydura macquarii macquarii (assembly GCF_026122565.2). NCBI lineage: Eukaryota > Metazoa > Chordata > Testudines > Chelidae > Emydura > Emydura macquarii. Next base: position 2,820,071 of record NW_027132962.1, read on the forward strand.
GCATGCCAATTTGGAAGATAATTGAGCAACATTGGCTACACAGGAAGTGATTCAGAATGGTTCTCGTTGTGGCAAGTAAGATACCTGTCTGTTATGTGTCATAAAACACAGGTCAGGATAGTGAGCTGTTGTCCAGCTCTTAGACTGAAAAGATCCAGATTGTTTCAGATCAGATCAGGTGGAGGTCTGAGGGAAGCCCCATTCTGTGATCTGTTCCCCAGCTATGTCATTTGAGTAGTATCCCCAGTCTTCATGATGGCTATTAAAGTCACCCATGTAAATGGCCAGATCAGGAAGGTAAGGTAAGAGGGGATCAGGCCACATGTTGTTAGGTGACTTGTATACGTTGCCTATAATGATGCCCCTGATTGATGTCCCAAAAAAAAAACCCATGGTGACCACTTTCCATCTGAACAATAAAATGGCTAATACCAAACTCGATGTGCAGTTCTACGCTAAGGGTGTCAGCCATGAGGCTAACCCAATATCTCGACATTACACTGGACCACAGTCTGACCTTCCGACAACAACTCAAGGACACCTGTGATAAGATCAGGTCTAATGTGACACGCTTATCAGGAAACTGCCTGGAATATCATGGGGCTCCAGTTCATGGACCCTTCAAACCGCAACAATTGTCTGGGTACATTCTGTGGCGGAATACTGTGCACCAATGTGGTCTCACAGCAGTTCCACTAAACTCCTTGATACTCAACTCCATAACGCCATGCACATAGTGTCAGGGATGCTCAGATTGACCCTAGTTGACCAGCTTCCACTCCTATCTCAGATCTAGCCTCCACAGATTAGAAAAGCTGCCCAGACATCTCACTTTCTTAACCATGTCAGTGCAGACATGAGGATCCCATTGCATGATGACCTGCAGAACCCACCAAAGACAAGACTAAAATCCTGCAACCCTCTGTGGAACTTTATTAAGATTCTTACACACAACGTGGACAGAGAGGCTCAGTGGAGAGTCACATGGAACATTTAGACCATTCAAAACAAACAGCTCATTGTTGAGCTTGCTGAGGAACCACCGGAGTTTGATTTATGTTGGAAAGACTCATGCAGATTCAATAGCATTAGGACATCTCATGGGAGACATGGACAAACCCTCTTTAAATGGATAATGAGGAAAACACCTGTATGTGACTGTGGTCACCAGTGACAAATGATGGAGCACATCATATCAGAGAGTATCCCCTTTGGTTTTTTTTGCTGGGGACCTGAAAAACATCCACCAGCTCACTGGTGCGGCAATGTGTTGGCTATCAAATCTAGATATAAATTTGTAATCGTTGCGACCAAGCCATATGAAAGAAGAAGATCTAGTCTTACTTCTTGTGTAACACCAGCCACAGAACTTCCCCAAAATAATTCCTAGAACATATCTTTTAAAAAACGACTAATCTTGATTTTAAAACAGCCAAACATAAAGAATCCACCGGGACTGTTCGTAAGTTGGTGCAATGCTTAATTACTTTCACTGTCAAAAATGTATGGCTTATTTCCTGACTGAATTTATTTAACTTCAACTTCCAGTCACCGGATCATGTTATACCTTTTTCTACAAGACTGAAGAGCCCATTATTAAATGAGTTTGCAGAATCAGGGCCTAATAAATCACAGTACTGAGTCATTGTGTAAATAGGTTGGCAACAAATAGAGATACTCCAGTTTATTGCTGTTGGGCAGAAACTCAGACAACAAAATTTTTGCACTACAGTTCTTAACACTTTTTATTAAAGGTACTCAACACCACTACTGTGACAACAGTTAGAATGAAGAAACCTGTGTGTTAAATTAGCCATCAGTGAAGTATCAAGAATCCAGAATATTCCGGATAATTTGGGTGGGAAATCAGTAAATAGGCAGTATAAATCTATCAGAGTCTACAAAAAAAAGTAATTACATTCTTAACCCACAGTAAGCTAGGAAGTGCCTTATGATTTCAATATGTTGATTGAGAATGTCAATACTGGGGGAAAAAAATAAATGGTATAGCTATGATGTGAGCCTTTGCTAATATTTGTATTATTAAAATTTGATCTGGAGAGTAATGGAATAAGAAGTGCAGTTAAAGAAGTCTACCTTTTAAATAAACAATTCATTTTTCTACATATCATTTTTACTATAAAAGATATTCCAGCTCAGCCTAATAATCAATGTACCATATATTTTAGGGACTGCCCAGAGGGGCATCAGGAGGGCAACAACAGCGATGCTGTGGAGACTGCTGAGCCACAAATCCTGATCAGCATTGTAAAGAAAATAGGGTATGGACCTGATTTTTAAATAAATATTAGGGGATGGGAAGAAATCAGTTTAAGGGGATGGGGGGAAAATATTGATGGGGCATTTCCACAGACATTTTTGCTCCAGTTGTACATGTCCTCAAACAACCAAATTCACATGATCTCATTAAAGTGGACTGTTTGATCCAGGGTTCATTGTTTCTGATGGAAGCTTAATTACCAATGGAACATATGAAGGACTATTTGAAAAATTTGTTACACAGTGCATTATTTGCAAGATTTTAGATTCTGCACACTTCTTTTCTTAATTTTATGCTATTTGTGTAACTTCCTGATGTTAGTGTCCTCGTGCATATACTACATAAGGTTTTTTATAATTAGAAATTGTATAGACAAATGTGTACGTGCATTTCCATACATGTGCTTGATACAAATTAATAGAAAACTACAGTACTTCCACAAGCATTACCTATTACATTAGCCCAGATTTTCCCACTCTTCCTGCAGAAAATTCCCACATCATGAGGCTCCGAGGGAAGAAATCCCTTGGGTGGGATCTGTGACATACTCCCACTGCAGGTGGAGGGGTGAGGGAGGGAGCATGAACAGTAAAAAGGTCATGGGGACCATTCCCAAACTTATTGTTCCCCAGGGATCCATGGGAAACCAGGCCTGCCAAGCCTGTCAAGAGAAATTTAGGGCCCAGTTCATCATGTTCACTGGGGCACCACCTCCTCTTCCCATTTCACCCCAGTTGCAAATGTTAGGCTTTGGCCCCTACTGGGCTCCCAACTCCTCAGCAGTAAAGCTCCAATAAAGTTGAATAATCAGGTTTATCCCCATTCGAAATTGTTCCATGTCCACCTGAGGCTGTATTTCTGCACACCCCTAAGCAGACACAAACACAGTGCCAAGTGGTGTTCTCTCTTTTTTGACTATTTTCTGTACGGCTACAGGTTGCGTGATGTGCAAATACCTGTCCCACCCACGCCTCCTCCTCCATAGGCCCTGCATTCCACAGTTAGGTTGACAGAGAGTCCAGAATGCATGGGGACAGTGCCGGGTAGGTAGCTGCTGAGTCCCTCTTCGATGCTGATGGGGAGAAAGCCGCACAGACCTACTTGATGCAGTAACAGAGCCTGAGCTTGAAAACTAGTCTTCAAATGACCAGCCCTTGTTTTCCTGTGTAATCTCACTGAGTACTCTGAGACTAGTCACATGAGTAGGGACTATTTGGCTAAGGGTTTGAGTGATGACAGTTTATATGACTAATGATTTGCAGCACTGGACCTTTATTACTTGTTGAATTGCAGAATACAGAGACACCTTAACCTCAGAGAGCCGGATCTGCACCTAGTATGAATCGGCATGCCCACATCAAAGTCAATGGTGCTACACTGATTTATGTCCACTGAGGATCGGAGTCATAATGGCTTATCTTCAAGTGACAACATCCGTGATGTTGTACAAGATACTTAACTTGGCTTAAAATATTCTAATCTTCAACCCTGGTTTAAATGGGACAGGCAGAAATTTGGGGAAAGGAAATATATATTATACTTTTAGTGCACTCTGAAATCTCTTTTTTTTTTTCCTTTTTTTTTTTCTTTTTAAATTCATTCTGGGAGTATCAGCCCCAAGAGGAATTATATCCTGCTAACAACTTGATTCATTTAGCCAGCAATCCACAGAAAGTAAACAACACTACCAGTCATGTAAGGGTTTGAACTGCTATTTGAAGAACAGGAGGCTGCGATCTTGTAAGCCTGTGGATTTTTCCTGTCTCAGTGTGCTTAGGTAAACAGGACCAAACGGTTTGCTTTGTCTGAGAAATGTAAGGATGGTAGAAATGCTTTAACTCCACTTGGATTTCATCCAAACTGAAGAAATAAAGTTTCTGTCTGTAGCAAAACTGACTTTTCTTCCCTCAATCCTTCTCTAAAATGCCAGCAAGAGCAGCCCACACCCACTCTCTGGAATTTTATTAGTTCAGTTATCAGAACTGCCTTCATTTGCAGCTGCCTGATAAATCCTATGGAGGAGGAGGAGGAATACACACACTGCTTATAAGCTGCCATTCATGAGGGCTGAAGTACAGCTCATAGAAGAAACAAATTCCCATGCACTCCCACACCTTGAAAGATGGTCCTTTTCTTGTACCACTCTATTGCCTCCTCCCTTCAAGCCTTTGTTCACCACAAGAATAACAGGCTTTATTCTACCACATGGGGGAGAGATCAAACTGTAACAGCTTAAAGATATCAACCTTTTTTTTTCTTTTCTTTTTTAAAAAAAAAACAAACAAAAACATAAATCTTTTTTTATAATATCTATAAAATCAGTTATTTTACTACTCTGTTTTCAGAAGGCTTTAAAATAAAAAAAGACAGACAATTACAGGCCCACCTGTCAGGACACTAGCTGAAAAACTCTAGTATTTGAGCAGCTGAGTTAAAGCATAGCACATCGCAAAGCCCAATGTCTCACAGAGCTTCCAGGTGAAATTGGGGGTGAAGAAATTTACTACACCCCTTTAAAAACATCAGAAGAGTACCATCGGCACTGTGGTTCTCAAACTGTGGGTCAGGACCCCAAAGTGGGTCATGACCCCATTTTAATTGGGTCTTCAGAACCAGTGTTAGATTTGGTGAGGCCTGGGGCTGAAACTGAAGCCTGAGGGTTTCAGCCCAGGGAGCGGGGCTCAGGCTCTGGCCACTTTCCCGCTCCTCTAGGGGTCATGTAGTAAATTTTGTTGTCATAAGGGGCTCCCGGCAAAATGAAGTTTCAGAACTGTTGCACTAGCACATGGAGTGGAGCCAAAGTTCCTTCTACTCCTTACCCCCTTTCCAGAGAGCTGGTTTCAGGGCATACGGGGTGAACAAGTCAGTAGCAGCCCCAGTGGTCCCTTAAGCACAGAGTCTGCAATGCTGGTACATTCAAGCGCGTGAATAAGTGAGTGTCCTTGTCCCTCACCAACACCATGCAAATGTTTACGTGATTGTCACACTTTAGCTTTTTTATTTGTACAAGCATTACTGCTGGTTGTTGGGAGATAGGGTATTCTAAAATGCAAAGGGGGAGGGGGGGATTTCTCTCCTGCACCAGAGTTTTGCTCCACATAGGAGAGAGGCGAACGCATGAGGGAACCAGTTAATGACTTCCTGACTATAGGGCCTGTCTCAGCCTCGATGCATTTGTCAGGCTGGTCTAAGCTGTACCATTGGTGTAGGGACCTGGCCAATAAAAAAAGGGTCACAACACAGTAGAAAATCTGACTTAAAACAACGTTTAAAAAAGAAAAAAAGAGCAACGGTATCAATAACCATTAAAATATGCACTCTCTTTTTTAAAAAAGTAGCTTCCTCTGCTATGGATTTAAATGGGTGTGAATTGTCTCACTATTTCCACCTCTGTTTTATTGCAGCATCAGTCATGTCCACTATGTGGCCAACAATGTGCCAGTGTTGTCATTATAAAGCACTCTTTCCAGGGATTTAAAATTCAGCCATGAAAATTCATTCAGGCAAAAGCTTTGCATACAAGGCCTTAGCCTAAAAGATTAAAAAGATAATAATTAATCTAATCGTTTTAAAGTTATGCACCAAAACATAAATTGCCCAGTTTCAGGAATCATCACCAAACACACAGTTTTTGCATCTTATAGCGATCAGGAAAGAAAACAATTACAGTGGTGGCAATTTAATGCTTCATTCTAACTCCATGATATATTATTGATTCTGGCTATATTTTCCATTTTGAGTATAGTGAATATCACTGGTAAAATGTTCATTCTGGCGAGAGAGATTAAGTACATCTACTCTATGCACCATGTGGCTGAACATCTGTTGGTAGTCACATACATGCACAATGTGACTTGAACATCTATGCTCCTTCAGGCATCATGAATTGTTTTGGTGCAATATCTTGACACAAACAGCATGTTGGAAAAAAGAACAATAATATTGGGAGAACTGTGACACTATCACCTACTACACAACTTTAAAAATTTGCCATTTGAAGGGAGGTGTTAGCTAATTTATTATTTAGTTAGCTGAATGCTGCTGGATAGACGATCCTTGTGACCAAAGTATTGTGGTCACGGAACAGGCGTCGCATAATCAGTGACTATGCAAACGTCCCCCAGACTCCCTTGGTGATGTACATCAGATCTATTCTGCAGTGTGAGAAGCCAGCTCAGCCTTGGCCTCTCTGGCTACGTCTTCACCAACTGCGGCAAATTTGCCGTCGTCAGATTGATTTCTCTGGATCGTCTGAGCGGTCAGTGAAGACCCGCTCAGTCGATCCAGAAATTGACATATTGAAACCACTTCCACAAGTAGCATAGGGCTGTGTTTAAGGGAACACAGTTCATGTCGGTGCAGTGCCATGAAGACGGCGCGCAGAAGAGAAGTCGACAGGAGTTATGCAAGTTTTTTGCGCAGCTTGCGTAACTCCGGTCGACTGCCGCCGAATCTCGGAGGTAAGTGAAGACAAGCCCTCTAATAAGCAAGCCAAAAGAGACAATTAATTCCATTTGGGGTGGCAAAAGTTTCTGAGAAGCTGATCATCTTACCTACCCAGTAGGAGCTGGACTGAGACTTTCAGGGGTTAGTTCTGAAAATAGGTATATGTGCAAACTATCAGTCTATGTGCAAAATAGAGTGTGCACATACTGTTTGGATATTTGCACATTTGAAATACCTAATTTGCATGCTCAGTGAGAGTAAGAGCACACTTAATTTGAGCATGGTATTGCATGGGTATTTGGTTGTGTGCAACTCCACATTAATTCTGAAAATACAGTCCTCATGTTCTCCATTAAAATTATTTGCTTTTTATATCTTGCCTAGCTTTTTTTTTTTTTTTTTTTTTTGCTTAAATATCTGTGCATCTTCTGGCACAATGCTCTTTAATTGGGGCCTTTAGCCAATATTATATTCCAAAATTCACACTAAATAATATAGTTTGCCTGTTCCTCTGATGAGTATTCTCTTTCAAAGCATATACTGTATTTACAAACAATCAATGCACATCCTCATGCCTCCTATTTAGACTATTCAATATTTTAGTTTCTTCCAAAGTCATAAGATTAAATGATTGCTGTAATTATGTGAACAGCAGTCGTTCATTATTCCTCATCTTTCACCTCAGACACCATTTAGTCAGAGTGGTCTGTTTTCTTTCTCAGCCATTTAAACATTGCTCAAAATACCACATATGCTGAAATGATATGAAAATCATGAATGGATTGATCAGGTATGGACTGATCCCCTGCCTCTGCATTATATCCATGAATGTCTACAATCAAGGTTACGTTGTAAATGTTAAATGGGTCTTAGAGCTTCCATAAAAGGTCAGTGCTAAAAATCTATGCTTGGAACTGTTTTATAAGCCTCCGGGGGGGGGGGGGGGGAGGGTTGTTATTTATAATCCAGGGTTTATAAAAATAATCATTTATCTGATTTTCTCATTTGACCATTTTGATAATAGTACTTGAGCCCTAATCCTGCAAACCCATATGCACATGCTCCATTTGAACCAAGTGTGTAGTCCCTTTGAAGTTAATAGGTCTACCTATAAACTTTGAGGGAATCATGAACATAAGCATTTCCAGGATGGGGTCTAACTGAATAAGCCTTTTTTAAAGTATCTGCTTATTGTATTTTTATCTAATTTATAGTAATACGTCTCTTAATTAAGAAATCCAGATAGCTGCAGTTATTTTTAATGGCCAAACCAGGTGGATAGACTCAGTTTATCACCAGCCCTATTTAGGTTTCAATTTGACATGACACTGACATGTCCCAGTATGGTCTGTGTTTCTGTGTGTGTGGAAATCCCAGGTCCATCGGCCAAAACCAGGGGCAAATTAATGCTAATTATGGGAATTCACACCACAGGCTTTGCAAAGTACAAATGGAACTCGGTAGATGAGAAAATTACATTGGGTAGAAGATTCAGCACATTTTAGCTGAGGTCAGTTTACGTCCCAAAGGGAAATTGTCATTTTTCTTATGTCTTTCCCTTGCAACCAGTCAGAAAAGATCTCTAGGTCAAAGGGTCAAGGCATCAGCAAGTTTTTTATCCCAAGAATCCTTCTGTCGCTCATAGCAACACAATGGATTTTAAAGTTAGCAATTGCACTTGCAATGGCTCACTTACAATTGTTTGGGGATGAAGAGTGGGGGGATGCCTTTCTTTATTGCTATCTTGACATGTTTTCAAATCTCATATATATATTTAAACATTATTTGGCTATTGAACTATTGCACCCAATGAAACACGGGGACAAACAGGTACTGGTGTTGAAAATTTTCAAACCAAAAAATATCAGAGTGGCTTCAGAAATCTTCGCCATCCCTCTTTGGAATGCATCAACTTTGCCATTTTACAGTCAGGGTGGAGGATTAAATGTGGATCACGAGACACAATCTGTCTTTTTGAAGCAATTGCAAGTCTAAAAATCCTTGGCTTAGGATAACTGTGACAAAATGATGAAAACGACAACTCCCCTTATTTCAACTGCCCTTTTCAATGTTTAAGGACACAAGCAAAAAGAGAAAGGAGGGAAGAGAAACCTTCAAGTGTGAACAAAAGCAACACAAATAAGAAATTCTGGACTTTAATTCTCTGTCATTTGCAACAGTTTACATCAATAGAATTCCACTGAGTTGAGTAGAGTTAGACAAGTCTACACTACAAACCTATATCAATATAATTATGTCACTCAGCCATATGAAAAACCCACACACCTGAGCGATGCAGTTAGCCCTTTCTACAATGGGGGTTAAGTCGGTGTATGTCAACAGAAGAGCTTCTTCCATTGACAGATCTTCCACCTCTCATGGAGGTGGATTGACTATGCGGATGGAAGAAGCTGTGCCACTGCAGATTTTTAAGTGTAGACTTGCCCTTACTCCTATTTGCATGGATGTGACACCTGGATCAGGCCAATTATATCTAAGGTAATATCACATATAATTTAAATATGTGTATTATATTGTCTTTCTTTTCTCTCCCCCCCCCACAATGGATTGTAGGAATTTTGTTGTTGTGATAATTTCCAAGTGTAGAGGAAGCTTTTGGTCTTTCCTGTGCCTGGCACTTTATATTCTGTGACCTTTCTGCATACAATGATCTACAAGGCAAAGACAGGGAATACAGACAATTCCAAGCCCAGCTCAGACAATGGAGGTAAACCTCAGGTGTGCTTTATTGTAACAGGACAGAACCAGGATTAGTTGTTATTCTCAGATAATACAACCAAGATCAGTAAAATCTGATGATTTAATAATTTGCCTTTCCAGAGACTGAAAATCCAACTTTTGAATAGTGCGCTAAAGCACAGTAAATGCCCTATATCTCCCTGTTGGTGAAGTAGGATGGTGATGTCATAGAAAAGCCAGCAACAGCTGGATAGTGTGAAGACCCATTTGAAACAGGCCCAAATCCTCACGACCCCAGGTCAAATGAATAAAGCCAATGCACTATCATCTCATTTTATTATAATTTGTATTATATATTATCTTATATTATCTTAGTGTCTTTTACACAGGGTATAGAAATGCTAGAGGCCAAGTTAATGCGAACACTGAGTATTAACGAATACAAAGATTCAAAGCATCTTAAGTTGTGTTTCAAGTGGGAACATGTCATTTTTTTTTTACACCTTCTTTCCAGAGCAGGATCTCACTAATCACTTTCTCCTGAATTCTTTTATTGGGCAGTGGGGGGGGGGGGGAGAGGGGGGGAATGGTGGTGATTACATTGAGCAAGTCTTGTAGATGCCTTCCCACCTGCAACAGATGGCCATTCTGGCTTCATTTCATAGGTTTACTCTCATCTAGGCAGCACAAGAGAGCATACAATATGTCACTGTGCTTGGATGCATTCTTTACTATTTCAGAACAGATAAAGAAGGGAAAGTGTAGGAAGGGAGGAATGGCTGATAACGGTGAATAAAACATCATTTTCACTGAAAATCTTAAGAGGTCTTCTCTTCAGTGATTTGCATCCCAGTGTAAACCTGAACAGCCTGGCTTTGGAAACAAATGATCCAATTTTGATCTCAGTTTCACTGATATAAAATCAGCAATAACTCCACTACCTATAGATTTACATCCATGAAATGAGATCAGAATCAGAGCAGACCTTATTGACAGTAAATGCTGAGGAAGCAGAATAGCTGTCCTCCCCACCACACCCCCCCCCCCCCATTTGGCACTGATGGGGCTGGGTTTTTCCCTTCACTTTTCAGCCAAATCCTAAATGTATTTATGAATAATAAGACTTAGCACTTACATAGCATTTTTCATCCGTAAACCTTAAAGCACTTTACGTAGCAGGTTATCATCCCTATTTTACAGATGGGAAAATTGAGTTGAAATTATTACTTAAAGGTTACACCCAAGTCTGTTGACTCCCAGTGCCTTAACCAAAGGACCATAGTGGACTCATATTCAATTTGAAGGTATTCTTGGGTTCATTATTCTTGAATCCCAGAAGTTTCACAAATTTATACTGTAAGTGTATTTGTTTGTTACTAATTATCTGATATTTGTCACCCCCCTCTTTAAAAGATTCACCCATCCAATCAGGGATTTAAAATTAAAAAAGCATGGAACCAAACACCACAAATAAATGGTGAATAGCTGAAGTGAATAATATAGACAAGCACTGTTCAGCATACCGTTCAGCAAATAATAAAGAAAGCACTGGCAAACATCCGGAGAACTTTGTGTATCAAACAAAGATAAAAACATGGACGTTTTGCTTGGATAAACACCAGCTCTAACATCTGATCATTTTTGTCATTTTGCCTAAGAAGGGTGTCTGCAGGATCTCATACAATGATTCTCAGGAACCTGCTTGTAATAATAAAGATTTGCCAGTTTAGTACTGTGAACAAAGACTAAGTTTTTCCTTTCCACATGCAACTGAAAAAAACCCGAACCACATTGAATGCTTGTGAAATCTGGCATAATTTTGGACAGTGAGGAGCACTCAAAGAGCACCATTTTCCAATTTAGATAGGATCTGGAATTGGGGATGCTCAGCACTTGTAAAAAGCTGAGTCCCTGGGGTAATCCTCTGGTGTTGTAATTTTTCATGGCTCCCTACTGGGGATGAGGGTCCCCCAGAGTTTAAAAACTCTCAGCACCTTCACAAAAATTAAGGTGAATCCAGATTTAGCACTGGACGTTTGACCCCATTCACTTATTTGAAAGCTGCTGTGTATTGAAAGTGTGGCTTTTCTATTTTTTCAGAAATGCTCCTGCTTTGTCTGCCACCTTTTAAGGAGGAGTAAAAAAGGCATGAAGGAGTAGGAAATTCCTTCCTAAAGTTGTCATGTTATCTTTTTGACCATCTGGTCTGAAATTCTGACACAACAAAGAACATCTCAGTTTAGTATTCAAAAGTGAATGTATCAAGGTAATGCAGGACCTTTTTTTTTTTATTATTATTATTATTATGGGAGTGGAAAGAGGTAGTTTCTCATAGTTAAGCTTCAAGAGTAAGTACTTGAATGAAGACAAGCAATTACTCTGACCTTGACTATGCATTTCATTAGCAGTGAACTATTTTCAGTTCAGATGCCTTTCATATCAAAGCAGCAGGTCATGCTGAATATAAAATCCCACGCCAATATGCAGACAACATTTCATATACTTGTCATTCTTTCCTAAATACGAATTTTCAGAGTTAGTTTTGTTTTTTCAAGGTTTATAAGAAGAATTTCACAATAAATGATGAGGCTAAAGAAAAAAAAATAGCCTTTTTGCCTTAGTAAGTTATGGAGCTGTGACAAAGGACACGGATTTATGGATATTTACTTTCACTGGACATAGCTCTGTTCTCACCCTGGTTTTACAATGACTTCAGTGGAGTTGCTCTTAATTTATACCCGTGTAAGGAAGAGAAGAAAAAGCCCCAGTGGTTCCTTATTGCTTTAAAAGAACAAATTTTCCCTTTTGCCCATTGTTACTTCTCTGTATCCACAAGCTGATGAAGCTCTAGAAGGATATTTTATTCTCTCTTTCTTTGTATAGATAGATACACAGAATACAGCGTTGTGTTCAAGTAAGTCACATATAAGACCAGATTTTGATCTTTGCCACACGGGGGTAATATCCAATGTACGCACCTGATCAAATGAACTTAAGTATTTCCGTTGACTTCAATTGGTATTGGATCAGGCCCTTAACCTACTGAAATCAACAGTTACTTTGGATTTTCACCCATACAAGAGATTAAATTCTGTTCCAATAGCCCCAGTCCATCAAGATTTCCAGAATGCTCACCACTTTTACCTCTCTGACTAATAGTGAGCAAGCAATGTCACTGTCATTTCAGTACTTTGTTTGTAAAATTCTTATGGTCCGCCTGAAAAAAAGAATCTTGTAAATGTATATTTTTTTTCCTGAAACTATATGTAAATAATATGGAAAGTACAATTAACATTGGATTCAAAACCATTCTCACCTCCCACACAACTAGCTGAAAAAGAAACACTCAAAACATTCAAGAGGTTGATAGAAGAGTCTGATATAAACAGTTCAGATTCAGAATACAATGCCCTCGATACTTAGCAAAATGAAGTTGTACTACACATTGTTCTATAAACCAGGGCTGGAAAATTCTTGGGTAATTGGCTTACTCAGGTTTTGGGCATGTATATCCCAGGAATAGCTGTTGCATTTTTCTCAGGTAGAAGAACTCCTGCTAAAATAGGTTGTTTCTTCTACAGTATTAAAATATGGTAGTTTGTGAAACATCAGCAAGAAGTTACACTCTTGCATCGGCTAGAAGTATGGAAAAAAATTAAGTGAATGGGAATCCAATTAGAATTCTTTCAACCTAGCTGATTAAAAGGAAGACATGTTTTGCTGGTGTGAAAAGATCCACTCTAAAAATGGGTATTTCCTTGAGGAGTCTGTAGGCTGCCATTCTTAAATTTGAATATGCGGGACTTTTTTATATTTTCAGAACACTAGAGGAAGCTCAGGAGTCAGGATTTTTTTCAGCTAGGCTGAATTAAATAAAAAAGGAGGTATTAGATGAATCTCTGTAAAAGACTCTGTAAAATAATTCTGTGAAACCTATTCAGGGGCCAAATTAATTCTTAATGTAACTCCAAAGCCTTTATTTGAACTACATCAGACATGAATCTTGCCCTGAGTGATTGTGCTTGGATATCTAAGATTTAAGGGGGTTGATTACTGCTTTGGAAAGACTCATTCCCTGATTTGTTGGTTTTGTAGGTGGAGGTTTTTTTTTGTTTTTTTTAAATGTTCTTGATTATAATTTTGATTATGGATTTCCCCCCCCCCCCCCCATGGCCAAGTCTCTGGAAGAGATTCTAGAATGCAGATATCTATCATCTCAATCCTAGAATTTACATATGAAGTCAATAGGGCAAAATATGTTTTAGTGATGCTGATGTAAATCTGAAGTAACTCCACTGACTTCAATGGAATTACTGCCAACTTACATCCTTCTCACTTAGAGCACATTTTCACCCATTACATTTCTCTTGTATTCTGTGAGAGAGAATAAAGTTTCACAGTTATGTTTCTTTGATAGTACTTGAGCTACCAGCTCTCATGATGTACTCGGTTTTCTGTATTACTGGGAAATTTTAGCTTGTTGGTATGGTTTAAATTTCTGGAAGTTAGAGTTGTTTGATTATATTTAGTTAAATATAATTGCTGTGGTAATGACAATGAAATCAGTAATTACACCAGTATAAAGCTAGAGTGACGCAGCAGTGAATTGGAATACGGGCTATGAGGAGGATGTGAGCTGATAGCACAATGTGTTATTAAGGTTGCCTAATGATTTCCATGATAAGATCGTGTTTTTGGTTGCTTATAACTTTGCCAAACTTTAAACATTTGGGCTGAAATTTTCCATGGTGCCTGCCTCAGGCTGATTTTTTTCCCCCCCTCTGTGAAAAGAGTTCAACCATTCTTGGTGTGAGACTCTGGAAAAATATATTGTTTTGCAAAAGTTAAATAAATTCTGACCACCTTTTCTTGGAAAAAGCCGTAGTGCCCCATGCTTGGCGCAGGGACTTGGAACATGACAGTGGGTGGTCTCTCTGCTTGGGAGTTGCCTTTTGCCATTGCTGTTAAAGTCCACTTTTATTTGGCCAAGTCATAAGCCTTTGAAAAACTGCAGTTTGCACATGGTCTGTAGAGACTTGTTTGATTTTAGCAGCTAAATTTCTCAAAGATTCTGGCCACATACAGCCCAGGAGCAAGGCGTCTATTCTTCCTTTGCTGTCAATCATCACTCCGGTAGGCTCAGGCATCGTGGAGCAGGAAACTGCCTGATTCCAATGCAGAAGGGACGAGAACCAGAGTTTAACAATGTTGTTAATGCAGTCTGTGTGTGTACTTTAAAATGACTATAAAAGTTACTTAGAATAGCCAGAAGCAACCTGCTTTTCCCCTTCACTGAGATGCAGAAATCCCTCTCCTCTTTCCCCAAGTCATTTGCTAATTTCATTCAAAATGGCATCCTCCAGGCTTTCATCTGTATTTATATATCAAGTATAAATTCTTGTGCATGTCAAAATAGTTGTTAAAAACAAGATCAAATTATTCTGGAATGTGTGAAAAACACTGGTGTTTTCCTTTCAACTGTACTGCCATTTCCATTTAAAAAAAAAAAAAAAAAAAAAAAAAAAAAAAAAAGAGTTTGGTTTTAAAATCATGAGATTTGGAAAATAATACATTTTGGGGTCTGTCTCAGCCCTTAGGGGTTCACATTTTCAAGCTTTTCTCCACAACCAGGATAGCTAGAGAGGCTTTTTAAATAGAAGAAGAAGAAGAAGCAAGCAAGCTGACGTTCTCATCTAATAACTTGTGGACTGTTGAGACTAAGAGATACAACAAATACTGTGAGAGTCGGAGATGCTGTTTCAATGAGAAGCAGTCAGTGTAAGAAACTTGAATTCTGATCCTGAAAAGACATCCATGTGTGCTTAACTTTAATGTAGCATGCTTAGCAGTGAAGTAATAGTAGACTCTCTCACCACACAGGTGGAGAGTGTAATTTTGAAGGCTACTGAAGAAAGTGAATCTCCCAATGTATCTCAATTACAGAAACACCTGTGTTAAATAACTTTGAGCTGATTCTCTATGAAAATACACCGTGATCAATAGCCCTCAGAATTAAAAGCCAACAAGCCACAGGTGTACACAACAGGAGGACATGATAATGTAATTGCGAAGGATGTGATGACAGTTCTTGATCCATAATACATTCATCCCAAGATACATTCATGCATCTATTATATATTTAGGTATTTTGTGACTGGTAGCTTTAGAGTTATTTAAGCATGCAACAGTAATTTGTAAAGGACTGTTAAATAGGAAAGAAATAAAATAGTATTTGGGTCAAGTTTAAAATCAATTGAAGACAAGGAAAACAAAATTTAACTCTTAAATAAAAGAAGCAACTTTGATATTTAAGGCTTCTAAATTGAAAGCCTGCAGAGTTTATTCCTTATGGAGACTCCCACAGAATTTAATGGGCAATGAATCTTTTTTAAACCAATCTACAGAACACTATAGCAGAGTTACAAATCTCTAATTCTGTGGGTTAGTATAAACATTCTAGAGAAAGTATATCATTATCTATTCAATTCTATAGAGTTTTAAAGTAATTTTTGTAGAAAGTTACTCATTTTCCATGCACACATATTGCCCATTAAGATCAGGGTCGTTACAGATGGGGAATGGTTAAAGGGATTGGTGGGGAAACATTCTGTTTTCTCTGGAATTTTACTACAGGAATTTTGAGTAATTTTTTAACATTTATCTACAATTGTAAGTTCTAGAGTAGCTATTGACAGGAATCAAAAGTTTGTTGCAAATCATTTTTAACCCAGGGATGTAACCTAAGGAACAAACATTGATGTAGTATCTACCCTAGACAGACAATTGTTTTAATTAACATGGCAAAACATGACTGACCCATAACTCAAAACTCATAACCCTACCCCCAAGTAGATAGGAAGCTGTCAAGGTCTTAGACTAGGAGATTCAGAATTACCGTTGAAACTTTGCCCTGAACCCAAACCTTAGTGTTTCCTGAATATTACATGAACAGTAATGGTGAAGCTCAGAGCTTGTCTACACAGCAGGGTAATGCACCCAGTGCGGGCATGATTTCCAGGATTATTCCCAGAAATTCTTAACTTTAATTTAGCATGGCAGCTACTTTTTTTTTTAAAAAAATCTTACACTAAGCAAAACACTGTGTATGCCCCCCTCAAATCTCCCCACTGCCCCTCTCTGGCCGGATCCCCCATGCAGGCACTTACTGTAGCTACCCTGTAATTGTATCAGGTCTTGAGTCTGTTGCTGAGTGAGTCCATTGCAACCTAATGCACAGGAGTTACACTGCTGCTCAAATTTAGTCCTGCAGCCCCCACCCCATGATGAAAGCTGCATGGGCAGTGGGGCAGCCCCCTTTGCTCCTCCTTGTCACTGCCATTGGGCCAGCTCCTGAAACAGTACCTGAATCAGACCAGCTGGAACTCACATTGCACCCGCCCCACATGAACTGGGCCCTAGGCACATACCTGTGTTGCCGATGCCTTAATTTGGTCCTGCCAATTGTATGCACCCTGTATAACGTGTATGTCTGTGGGCAACATTGGAAATCTATAAAGTGCACTAATGTGTTGCACATTAATTTGATCCATATAGACTCTGCAGGTGCACACTAAAGGTTCCCTCAGCTGCTTTAACATAGTGCCATTTTAAATTGGTCCAGGGAACCTGTAGGGTTTTCATGGACCAAGTAATGTGCAACCCATTACTGTACTTTAGATGTTGCACTTCACTGCTTCACGTAGACAAGCCCTCACTCCCTCTAGCCCACTGAGCCTAATTGTTTAGGTTTTGTATAGCCAAATCTGTGGGGATGACAGTAAGAGAATCCATTACCTTCTAACTTGTGGGAATGCTGAAAGACTGAAAAAACAGCCTTTCTGAGGCAGCTGTTCCAGCCACTTGACACTCCCTATGTGGGGTATTGGGCCATATGATCTTAATAAGTGGTTTCAATAGCCTCCTCCACCAGACCACAACTAATGGACCATTATAAAGTAGTCTAGCTAAGTCTGGCGTAAACCCCCCTCCACAAAATACTGGTGGTACCATGTTCCACACCCATATGGTTTCTTGGCTTCCCCTCCCCCATCCTTCCCCACCCAAATACCACAAAACAGAAGAGACAATTTGAAACGCAAATCTCATGGAGTCACTCACATTATCCTCTGGGTAAAACTGACCATAAATGCAGACACCAAATCTCTGAACAATAGAATATTTTCCATGCTACAAAGGCCAATGTTTACCATACCATATTATTTAAATTATTACAGTGCACACCAGGGATTGAACTGGGGAGCTCCAGAACTAAAAGCATGAGTCTTTAGAGCTTGAGGAAAGAGTCAGGCTCTCTAGCTGAGAGGTGGAACAGACTCACATCCTTGGTGAATCAGGCACAGAGGACACAACACACAATGGTTCACACAATCACTTCCTTATCTACGTAAAGGGAATGAATGCGAGAACTAATACAAGAACATGGCAATTGGTGGGTAATACTGGCTTTTAATAGAAACCACAATACCTATGCTATAACATTAATTCAATGTGAATTTAAAGCACATTATTATGAATAACTCGAAGGGTAGTTAAGCCCTAAGATTCAGCCACAATTTCTATTTTAAACCAATGCTCTATCATTAAAATAATACCCTCCATGTGCACATAAAGCCTGATACAGGAAGGTGCTGAGCTCTTCCACTGGGAAAGGAGGGTTCTCAGCATTTCTCAGGTAGTTGATGGTGCTTCGTACCTTTCAGAATTGGATTCTCTATTCCCCCTTGTTTAATGATAGTTTAAAAATACATTATTAGGGAAGTGCAGCAGGTGACTTAGTGAGCTATAACTCCTATCCTTGCCTGGTACCAATTTTTTAAAATAGAAGGACTTTCACAGTGGAATACATTTGAACAAAAAAATAATGCTTACACACACAAATAGTGGATATTTTCCTGTTCTTTTTTTGTTTAATACCATCACAGCCCAGCTTCTCCTTCTGCTTAATCCTGCAATCACATCAGAACCCTGTTCTTATGAACACCACAGACTATGGTGATTCAGTATCATGCCTTCTCTGCCAACTCACAGAGGAAGCATGGATAGCTTTGATAGGTATATTATCAAACATGGCAAACAATAAATGAAAAATGACATCACAAGTTAAAGTTTGCATCAGATTATTTTTTTACTGAATGAAGTTCCTGATTAATAACTTGATTAATTACAAATGCAATATTGCAGCCCTGGACCATTTATAAACCAGGGTCCCAATCCTGCAAGCAATTATTATCATGCTTAAATTCACACAAAGAGTAGTCCCATTTACTTCAATGATACTGCTCACAATGTATAAAGTTAATCATCTGTGTAAGTAAGTCTTTGCAGGATCAGGGCCTAGATGTATGACACTCTCTCTCAATGAACAGAGTACCAGGCTCCAATTTTCACTAATGGAAGTGGGGAATAACTCCACCAAAGTCAATGGAGTTACACCAATGTAAAACCGATGCGAGTGAGTGGAGAATCAGACCAGAGGAATACTTTGTTTAGCTTGCAAATCTGTTGCATGGACTATTGCACAGTGGCAGCAATGGGCCTGTGAAATAATTACAATACCTATATAACAGATATCCTGTAGTAAGCAGAGATGGTTGAGGAAGTACTGTACTTGTATCCGGATTCAATTAGGTTTACACCAGGGTTCAGCCTGTGGCCTGAAGAGTAAATCAGAGCTAGGGTTTGGATTAAACAATGTGGGACTTGGATTTTACACAAAATAGCAGATATCTCATCAGACCTACTAACGTAGTGAGATTTCTGCCATCATGAATGGTCGAAACCTTATAAAAGACTCAGTGTCTTTTTCAAGATTTAGATAGCCCCAGTGTTATAGTGTTGGCTTTTCCAATTTTAGATCCAAAAGAAAGAGATTCAAAACAAGAGAGAGTACTCTCTGACTACTGCCATTTCAAATCTGATTACACATTTGAACAGATAGAAAAACATATGATTCTGCAAATAGGCATATTATGGACCTCATACATCCAAATTTCCATTGGACACATTTTATATTCAATATATTTTTGGTTTAGACTGAAAATTACATTTGTCCATTAAATCTCACAGTCATAGAATCAGAGTTGGAAAGGACCTCAGGAGGTCATCTAGTCCAATCTCCTGGTCAAAGCAGGACTAACCTCAGCTAAATAATCCCAGTGAGGGTTTTGTCAAACCACAGTTTAAAAACCTCTAAAGATGGAGATTCCACCACCTCTCTAGGTAACCCATTCCAGTTCTTCACCACCCTCCTAGTGAAAAACTTTTTCCTAATGTCCAACCTAGATTTCCCCCACTGCAATTTGAGACCGTTGCTCCTTGTTCCGTCATCTGCCACCGCTGAGAACAGCCTAGCTCCATCCTCCCTCCATCCTCTTTCAGGTAGTCATATCCAGCTTCTTATCCACTGTAACCTCCAGGTCCTTTTCTGCAGAACTGCTGCCTAGCTCATTGGTCCCCAATCTGTAGCTGTGTATGGGATTCTTCCGTCCTAAATACAGGACTCTGCACTTGTCCTTGTTGAACCTCATCAGATTTCTTTTGGCACAATCCTCCAATTTGTTTAGGTCCTTCTGTATCCTATCCCTACCTTCCAGGGTATCTACCACTCCCCCTAGCTTAGGGTCATCTGCAAACTTGCTGAGGGTGCTATCTACCCCATCCTCTAGATCATTAATGAAGATGTTGAACAAAACCAGCCCCAGCACCAACCCCTGGGGCACTCCGCTTGTGACCGGCTGCCAGATAGACATGGAGCCATTGATCACTACTCGTTGAGCCCTATGCTCTAGCCAGTTCTCTATCCATTTTATAGTCCATTCATCCAACCCATACTTCTTTAACTTGCTGATAAGAATACTGTGAGAGACCGTATCAAAAGCTTTGCTAAAGTCAAGGTATATCACGTCCACCACTTTTCCCACATCCACAGAGCCAGTCACCTCTTCATAGAAAGCAATCAGGTTGGTCAGGCATGACTTTCCCTTGGTGAATCCATGTTGACTGTTCCTGATCATTTTAAGGCACTTGGAAGAGAGGAAGGTGGATTCCTTGAGGATCTGCTCCATGATTTTTCCAGGGATTGAGGTGAGGCTGACCGGTCTGTAGTTTCCTGGATCCTCTTTCCTCCCTTTTTTGAAGATGGGCACTATATTTGCTTTTTTCCAGTCATCAGGGACCTCCCCCAACTGCCACGAGCTTTCTAAGATAATATCCAATGGCCCTGAAATCACATCAGCCAACTCCCTCAGCACCCTCGGGTGCATTGCATCTGTCCCCATGGACCTGCGTATGTCCATTCTTTCTAAATAGTCTTGGACCTGTTCCTTCAGCACTGAGAGATGTTCACTTCCTCCCCATTCTGTGCTGTCCACTGCAGTAGTCTGGGAGCTGACCTTGTCTGTGAAGACAGGCAAAAAAGGCATTGAGTATCTCAGGTTTCTCCACATCCTCTGTCACTAGGTTGCCTCCCCCATTCTGTAAGGGGCCCACACTTTCCCTAATCTTCCTTTTGTTGGTAACATACCTGTAGAAACCCTTCTTGTTCCCCTTCACGTCCCTTGCTAGCTGCAACTCCAATTGTGCTTTGGCCTTCCTGATTTTATTCCTGCATGTTCAAGCAGCATTTTTATACTCCTCCCTAGTCATCTGAGCAAACTTCCACTTCTTGTAAGCTTCTTTTTTTGTGTTTATGTTCACCAAATATTTCTTTGTTAAGCCAAGCTGGACGCCTACCATATTTGCTATTCTTTCTGCACATCGGGATGGTTTGCTCCTGTGCCCTCAATAAGTTCTCTTTAAAATACAGCCAGCTCTCTTGGATTCCTTTCCCCCTCATATTAGCCTCCCAAGGCATCCTGCCCATCAGCTCCCTGAGGGAGTCAACGTCTGCTTTTCTGAAGTCTATAGTCCGTATCCTGCTGTTTTCTGTTCTTCCTTTTGTCAGGAACCTGAACTCAACCATCTCATGGTCACTGCTGCCTAGGTTGCCACCCACTTCTACTTCCCCTACCAAATCTTCCCTGTTTGTGAGCAGAGGTCAAGAGAAACACGCCCCTAGTTGGCTGCTCCAGCACTTGCACCAGGAAGTTGTCTGCAACACTATTCAAAAACTTCCTGGATTGTTTGTGCTCTGCTGTATTGCTCTTCCAGCATATCAGGATGATTGAAGTCCCCCATGAGAATCAGGTCCTGTGAACTAGAAAATGTCCCTAGTTGACTGAAGAAAGCCTCATCTACCTCGTTCTGGTGGTCTGTAACAGACACCCACCCTCATGATATCACCCTTATTGTTCTTGCTTCTAAGCTTAACCCAGAGACTCAACTGGCTTATCTCCAGTTTCATACTGGAGCTCAGAACAATCATTGGATTGACATTTGTGTGCATATCTATAACTGCACTTCAATCAAGGCGACATACCATTTCCACGGAAACAGATGCAAAATGCTCAACTGTTCTTGCCTCATTGAATTGTGATAATGGATGTTCTTACCTCATTTTGACAAAAATAGCAAAGTTCACGTGCTAAAGAAGATACAAGTGTGGTGAGAACAGTGGATTGTGTGGAGAGAACAAAGGAGCAGGAAACCACTCTGCCAGCAGTCTTCGGTGTATGGACTCAGGACTTTAAAAAGCAGTTATATTACTTTTTTACCATTGTACACAAATATGGTCATTTACCCTCAAAAAGTGCCTGGGCTTTTTCTGATTGTTTCCTTAATGATTTTAGAAAACAAGGGGTGTTTACTGCTGTAAAGGGTGTTTTTTGGTGGAAAAAGGTTCCTTATAGCTTATTATAGACCTGATGCTTCACACCATATGCAGAACTACTATTCATTCCAGCCTTCCATTAAATTCCGCTGGAGTGCCACCTAGAGCAACTGCAGAGTCAGTGCACATGAAAGCAACATTCCATTTTTTGCCCCAATATAGGGCCAAACTCTTTGCTGGTGTAAACTGTCACAGCTCCGTTGATTTCAATGGTGTTTCACCAATTTACACCCGCAAAGAATTTGGCATATCTTGCTCAAAATTGGGCAGCAAAGCATTCCCAGTGTCTTGTCAACATTATTAAAGGACATTTGTAACATTTCATTAAAACTTATCACGGATCCCATTTACACAGCAAAAACAACTCTTTCTGTGGACCCAATTATTACATATCCAGCCCTCTCTGGATGGGCCACAACCTTGTCATGGTGGAGAGGCTTGCATGGGCTAAAGGGTCTCGGAGCTATACCGTCTGGAGCGTTTGTACTCCTGATACGGTCACCTTTGACAAGCAGGTCTGAGGTGAGGCTCCTGACTAAACACGGTCCAAACCCCACAAACCCCAATGGTGGATCAGATGCATAAAATGACCTCTTAGAACTCTGTGGCTGTGTAGGTGGATGAGCACTGCAGCTGGAGGGAGGCCCCTGGTTGTCTTGGATCTCTTTACCACGGGGTCATTTTCCTCCTGTCAAGCTTTGTGTGGTTACCGCCTGCACACCGGTTTCCTCCTGTTAAAAGGTTTCATACACAGGCCTCTGACAAAGGGCTCACCCCAACATAAAGCCCTGTGGCAATGGATGGGGGTGGTGGTGAAGACAGAGCAATGATCTCTGGGAGTCTTCAGTCACAAATCTGCACACAGGCAGCAGCCATGTAATAGTTATCTTGAGCTTGAATGAGACAGAAGTGCATTTCGGCAGCAGTAGCAGCGACCAAGCAGGCCTTTTAGGATCCCCTCTACTCAACCTAAATAGGGAGCAGGCTAGAAAAGGTGCCCTAAACATAGGCTGTCTCAAAATCTCCGACTGGATGGCCACATCCAGTGTGATCACAACTCTGCAGCTAAAATAATTGATACAAGACAATGAATTTCACCACCTGGAATGTCCGCACCCTTATTGGTTCTCAGAACAGTGAATGCCCAGAAAGAAGAACTGCCATAATTGGCAGAGAACTGGCAAGACTCAACATTGACATTGCAGCCCTTAGAGGGACCCACTGGGCCAATTAAAAGAGGATGGAGGTGGCTATACCTTTTTTTGGAAAGGAAAGCCAGCTGAAGAAAGGTGCATCCACAGAATTGGTTTTGTCATAAAAAATAAGATTGTCAGTCAGCTTTGGAGATTCCCAATCAATGAGCATCTCATGACTCTTTGGATCAAGCACAGCAACAACCAATATGCCACAGTTATCAGCACATACACCCCAACACTCCATGATAAAGAAGACAACAAGAAACCGTTTTGCAGCACTCTCGATGCAGTCCTCACAGCTGCACCTAAGGAACACAAAGTCATCCTCCTGGGAGATTTCAAAGCCAGAGTTGGATGGGACTCCCATGTTTAGAGCAGTATAATAAGCAAAGAAGGGGTGGGAAATGTAAACCCCAATGGTATTCTCCTCCTTAGTAAATGTTCAGAGCATGATCTGAATCAGAAATACCATCTTCAGGCAGAGCAACACATTTCAAACATATGGAAACATTCTTGGTCCACACACTGACACCTTCTTGACTAAGTACTAGTCAGAGCCTGAGATCATATTGACATCTCTATAATACAAGCTATGAGAGTTACAGATTACTGTTGGATAGATCATTGATTAGTAAGATCAATCATGTACCTGCAGCTTGCTCCACCGTACTGCAAACACTCAAAAGGCTAAGCAGAAGTGATACAACATCAAAGCACTTCAAGACCAAGCCAGTTGTGAGAGCTTCTGGCAATACCTGTCTGAGAAACTCTCTAACTTGTCTGATATCATTGTTGACATTCAAGAGTACTGGGATCAATTTAAAAATATGATTCACAGTGCATGTGCTGAAACCATAGGATATTCAACTCACCAGCACCAAGACTGGTTTGATGAAAACAATGAGGAAATCCTAGTATTCCTTCAACAGAAATGAAATGCATTCTGTAACTGGCAACATGACTCTAATCATCGAAAACATGAAACCTATCACATTCTCAAAGCTGAAGTCCAAAGGAGGTTATTTGATATGAAAAATTAGTGGTGACAAGAGAAGGGCTCTGAGATCCAGGGTTTCGTAGACTAAGATGACATAAGAAGCTTCAGGCAAGCAACAAAAAGCTATATATGGGCCAAGTTCCTAAGACCCAACCCCATTACATTGCCAGGATGGCTCTACCATCCTTAAGGACAATGCAACCATTAAACAATGCTGAAAGGAGCATTTTGAGAGTCTACTAAACCATGGTTTCTGAAGACACTATCCAGTTTATTCCATAATGTTCTGCAATGGAACACCTTGCAGATCCCCTATCTTCTGAGGAAGTCTGACGTGCCATCAGCCAGACAAAAAAAATCACAAGGCACCAGGTCCTGACTGCATCCCAGCTGAGGTTTTTATAGATGGGGGAACAATGCGCCAGCACAAATGCTACCAAATCTGGACCTGCAAAGAAATTCCCCCTGATTTTAAGAATGCCAACATTGTTAAAATATTCAATAAAGGGGACAAATAAATCTTTGTGTGAGAACTACAGAGATATTGACCTCCTCTTCATTGCAGGGAAGATCCTTGCCTGGATCCTACTAAATTGCATCCTTCCCCTTGCCGAGGAACTTCTCCTCGAATCACAGTGTGTCTTCAGGCTCTCTCGAGGTATAACCGACATCATTTTTGTGGTGCAACAGATTCAGAAGTGCAGAGAGCAACGCCAGGAACAGTTCATGGCATTCATCTACCTAACTAAGGGCTTTGACTCTTTCAATTGTGATGCCCTATGGAAGATGCCGTGTAGGCTTGGCTGCCCACAGAAATTCATTTACATCATTAGACTACTCTATGATGGGATGACTTCTGCCATTGTGTGCAATTGCTCAGAGACCGAACCATTCATCATTAGCACTGGTGTCAAGCAGGGCCATGTCATTGCTTCAACACTCTTCCATTTACCTTGCCATGATTCTGATTCTCATCCACAACCAACTTCTTGACAGAATTGGGACTGAGTATCATATGAGCAGCCAACTCTTCAATCTCTGATGTCTCCAAACAAAATCTAAGTTCACAAGAATTGGACTCACTAACCTTCAATATGCAGATTATTGAGTCATCCTCGTACACACAGAGGCAGAGCTGCAAAGCACCTTGAATCTTTTTGCAGATGGCTATCACATCAGGAAAACCAAGGTACTCACCTGCATAAACTACTCTTCGTACTCCACAAATCACCATAGGCAGAGAACCCCTGGAAAATGTGGACCATTTCCCATACCTTGGCAGCCACCTCTCCTAAACAAACAGTCAGCATTGACACAGAAATCAAATACAGGATCCACTATGCCCGCACATTCTTTGGAAGACTACTTAAACAAGTTTTCAGTGACAGAGATCTGCAAACAGGCACCAAGATCTTTGTCTGCTAGGCAGTTGTAACATCCACCCTTCTCTATGGGTGCGAGACCCGGGTGACCTATAGACGACATCTCAAGAGGCTGGAGTGGTTCCAGAAGCGCTGCCTTAGGAGGATACCCAAGATCAGTTGGGATAACTGATGCAATAAAACCAGCACTCTCTCTGCAGCCAACCTCAATGGTGTGGAAATGCAGATCATGATACATGAACTCTGCTGGGCTGACCACTGTGTACGTATACCTGACCCTTGCCTCTTCTCTCAGTTAAGTCAGGTAAGAAGGGCTTGCGGAGAGCAACAGAAGCGCTTCAAAGACCTACTGAAAGTACACCTTAAAAAGGGTGCTTTCAATACAACAAACTGGGAGTGCTTTGCATGTAACAGAATACAATGGCACCATACCATACACCAAGCTACATTTTGAGGAAAACAGACGTGCTCATGACACAGACAAGCAACAAAGGAGGAAAGAAAGGACACAACACTAGCCAACAACTATGTCTCCTCCAAGATTACACTTGTCACGGCTCTGGGAAAATCTGCAGGGCACAAATTGGGCTCTCTTTTTCACCTAAAAATCCACCAATGAATCCTTTGTGCAGCCATCATTCTCATATAGAGCGATAGAAGAAGAAGAAGGTTTACAGCAAGTTTACTGTTAAGGAAAAACAAGCAGGAAGAAAATAGAATGGCTCAAGATAAGCCACTTCTCTGCAAATACCTGGGGACTGTTAGCAAGACAATGTCCAATCAGCAAAATTAGTTTTGACCAGAAGGGCCAAAGACTGGGAACACACGAACAAAAGTTTATAGTGGTTTAAAAGGGTCTCTCTCTAAAGACATGGGGGAGTGATTTGGGGGAAATCGGAATGACACACAGGAGCCTGCTGGGTTCCTGAAGCAGCTAGGCCTGCCTTTGTTACGATCAGGGGATGGTAGCCTAAGCTAGGTAAACTAGACTTGTGTATAGACTGTTTAAAAACCCTTTTCTGTTATGTTTTGTTCCTACTGTTAACTAAACAATACTTTGATTAGAAGAAGGCTGTCGATACTATATACACCACTGGTCAGAGAATCCTGAATGGAAGAATTATTGGACCTGCTGGATAAACACAGTTGATGCACAGGGTGCAGTAACAAGAGGCTTGCCCTAATACTGGGAGAACTGCAGAAATTCCACCCCAGGATAGATCAAGAGCCAAGGCCTGATACTTGCGGGGGTGCACTCAGAGACCAGAAAAGGGACAGAGGTGCAACTGTGAGTATGACAACAGTTAAAAATAATTCAGTTCCATCTACAAAATTATAACTGTGTTAACTGGATTCCATGACGTGGTTACATTTTGTAATGTAGACATCATCATAGGGACAGACTCATCTTGAACTGGGTAATTCTGATTTTTCCTCCCCACCCAATGGTATCTACAGCTAAATGTACACAGGAATGTATCCTGCATTCCACTGTACACCACATCAGTTTGGTTTAGCACAGTTTCTGAACTATCACTGGCATTCTAAGAAACGCCACCGTTTTCATATGCCCACTTCCGTTAGAGCATTTACAGCTGTTTCTGAACACAACAATGGCACATGGGCTGTGAATATCCTTATGTTGGCAGCGTGCCCAATATTTATCAATAAATCCAAAAGATTGCTTATCCGGATTTTCCTCTTGGTCTGCTTTCCTGAGCAGTTTATGATCTCAGATAGCAGGAAGGGTGCACCCACACAGGGAGGTGGGACTGAGGGTTAATGTATGAACCTTGCATTTTGATAATCGGAGTTCAATTCAATTAGTAAATGAAAATGTGTTTGGTGGTCTCAGGTTAGCCTTAATTTGAAATTATCACAAAACCTCTACAGTTGTGATCCTTCCCAAAGGATGTCCAAGACTAGAACACCAGGAGGCTGCATGGGTCAGAATTGAAGAATGACAGGCACAGCTGGGTAAGGAAGTTTACACAATGCCAACGCTGTAGCTGTCAAACTAGTGTTATTTCCTCCTCATGAGCTCTAAATTCACTCACACTTTTTTTTTTTTAAAAGGAAAGCGTGACAAAAAGAAAAAAAAATCTCTTACTGCTGCTACAGACTTACAGGTAGCTACACATTCATGATTTGTGCATAGTGGATGGTTCTAAAATAACCAGGAAGATTTTTCTTTCACAGGATATTCTTTCTACTTCATTTGTAACCGGAACTCATGGCAGAAACAGTTATACACTTAATCCTAAAGATTGAATTTTTTTAGTCCATTCCCACTTCTGGACTGAACTGTTTTCCATTACAAAAGCATTACAAGAGAAATACCAGAGAGAGAAGAAGGGATGTTCCAGAGGTTAGGGTGCTAACCTAGACTGCAGGGAACCTGTTCAATTCCTACTCAGCCCTGGATCTCTTGTATGACCTCGGGTGAGTCACTTAATCTTTTTGTGCCTCAGTTCCCCACCTATAAAATGGGGATAACACTTCACAACACTTCTCATAGGTAGGCAAGATTGGGAGCTGTTCAGGTACAGCCCATAACATAAGTACTTTAGATAATGGAAACATTCCACAACAATATCACTGAAATCTGTCTACCGCTATAAGGGAATGTGATGCAGAAAGTTACAAAGACGATATACCTTGTGCTTTCTCAGTAGGAGACTTTCCTTTTGTCCTCATTTTTCTTTAATCTAAAATAAAAGTAATTCAAAACAAATGTGTATGGAACATGATAATATGCACCTTAGTAACCTTCATGTAATCTGTATATGCTGGGAGATTGAATGTGATTTTTATGCTGATCCTGTAATGGAATGTTTTTGTGTCTTGCTGTTTCCTTTAGAAGCAAATGACTTGTGGCTGTAAGATCTCGCAGTGTTAATGGCATTGTGTTATGTCTTGGCCATAGAACAGGTTAACAGAGGACCATTTTAACCATGTGCACTTCAGTCATTTTTTAGGGCTTTATAGTGCTAAGCAACACAGAACTTTGATGTGTACATTAAGTAGATTGTAGTTTTTGATAGACACTGAAACATTTTTCTGGTAATAAATGGATGATATTTTCCCATTGTCTCTGTAACTATCTAAGACCCTAATCCTGTGAAGTACTGAGTACAAAAGCCACCCCCAAGGGATTGGTTAACAAATTTTTAACTTGTTTACTGAGTCTTCAGGTTAAATGTCATTGCTAAAATCCAACCCCTGTTAAACATAAAACAGAACTCCTGCAATTCTCAGGAATTCCTATTTTCTTCTCATATTTATTGCACCAAATGGTCCTGGTCTTTATGAATACCGTGGTTAATCTTCTGATTAATGTTCTAGAGAATACCAAGGGAAAAATATATAAATTCTGAAAACTTTAGCTAAGTTTCAAAAGTTTATTTATTTATCCAAACCTTAAGTATTCTTCTTTTCTCTTGCCAGTCCCTCCCCTTTATTTATTGCTTAAGTGCTCTATATTTTTAGAACTATGTGAAGGGTTTTAAAAAAAGCCAGGAGGGAAAAGGAATATTTTGATAGTCCCACGGAAAGAAACAGACCAAGAAAAAGCTGACACTTTCAGGACCTATTTCCTAACAGTGAAGTCCATTGCCTTACCCTCTCCATAGGTGACTACATTCCAGTGGTGAGCGAAACTGAATGATCTTTCTGTATATAATTGTACTTTGTAATTTTGTGGAGCATGCTGAAACTTGTGAAAGGTGCAATACAAATTAAAACACAGTAGCAAATTATACCGCAACAATAGGGTGGAAACTCAGTTTCTCAAGCATTTAAAAGTAGACTAGGCAAAGCACTTAAGAATATTTTAAGGGAACTATCCTGCTAGGAATAGACAGAATGACCTATTAGGTTATTTCTACAGTTAATTTCTTAGGTTTTAAGCCTGAGACTTTACCATCAAACCAGACACTGCCCTTTCTGGTTTCTGGAAGTTTAAGGCCAGCCTGAATAAGGCAATCAGCAATTTGTCTTTGGTTAACATTTGTCAGTTATGGGACATAATTACCTTTATTATGGGTTAATTAACTGAACAAGAAAGCAGTCTGGATCACCTGATGGCAATTTTGGAAAAGATCAGCAACTAAAGTTGCAAAGCAGTCTAAAACCCCAAACTAGTATTTGAGAAGTGAAACCCTCAGAATTGTTTTTATCCACTCACCCACCTAAATACTCTCATCACTCATAGTTTGAGGGCAAGTAGGTCCCCTTCTATTACCCCACTCCCAATAGGTTCAAGAGAAGAAAAGGTTGTATTTACTGTGGAGGGAGAACCAACTGTGTTATACATGAAGATGAGAGAGAGACCGCACATGCGTATATTTACACACACAGAGTCTCTCTCTTGGGGAAAAACTGAAACAGAAAGGAAGAGAGAAAAAAACACTGTTGGTAAAACTAGGAGAGAAATTTTACACCAGAAAAGTAAGGTGTCTTGAAGAAAAGTTTTGGGAGGAGGGTGGAATCTTAACCTTAAACAAAAGGATGAAAAATATTGAAAAGTTAGTGTTACAAAATAACAAACAAAAAATGAATGAAGATGCAGCAAGAAACAAAAAGAAAAGTAGAGGATAGGAGAAAAGTACAAAAAAGTAAAGTTACCAGGAAGACAAGACTATTTATTACTGTTAGATATAAAAAGGTTTTCCCTGCCCCCTTTGGGGAGTGTGGGTAGTGGGAAAGTTTGCAACATTTCAAATCTAAGAAGCAGTGTTAGTCTGGCTGTTTTCTGGGGGGCCGAGGAGAGAACGAAACTTCCCA
Organism: Emydura macquarii macquarii; assembly: GCF_026122565.2. Lineage (NCBI taxonomy): Eukaryota > Metazoa > Chordata > Testudines > Chelidae > Emydura > Emydura macquarii. The sequence goes on from NW_027132962.1 coordinate 2,850,645, forward strand.
GTTTTAGACAAAGGGAAAGTAAATAGCAAAAGAGAGACACATGCTCACCATTCACAACTACTTCTGGTTTTTGGAGACCACTTTTACTTTCCATTTGAAAAGTTAGCATGTATTAGATTCCACGTAGCTGCTCTTTGAGGGCTTGATCCAACACCACTGAATGTTGGCCATTGATTTCAATGGGCTCAGGATAAGGTAGTGTGCAAGTCCTCTTCCTTATGTGCTAATCACAGCAAACATATAACACCTCTTTATCCTGCACTCTAGGACTTAGCTCTTCTCATCAAACACACCTCCCCACAAGCACAAAATGAAGGAAACGAGACACACAGCTACAGTGGTAACATGTTAGTAGCCCTGTAGTATCTTCTGACAAGGGAGAAGCCAACAAGTCATTTGCAGTGCTTTTAACAAGCATATGTCATTGGCTACTACAGGAACAACAACACCCTAGCATTACCCATCACAGAACTATACATTATTGTCCATGCTAAGGAATGAGGACAGCCATTTTCCTTCAGCATAGGAAGGGGAAACATATGGTGATAAAAATGCTTACCTCACTGGAAAAGAGGAAGAAGAAGCAGCAGTCAGTTGCAAAATGGCCACTTTAGCACTACAGCTGTTGGGTTCTGCCAAATTTAAAGGGCCAACCCCAGAGAGACAGGCTGGGAAAATAAAGGTCCTTAAAGGAGCAAGTCTGAGGTTGGGAAAGTTACTGGAAGCCATCAAGGGAAACGATTCTGTTGTTCAGCTGTGCATGCTGCCAAAGCCCAACAGTCTGAAAATGCTGTATTTTGTGTGTGTCTGAGAATGACATGACTGCTGCTTTTGGAGCCCAGGCTTTCTGATGCATAGTATTTTATTTGCTGTGTTATTCTAGAAATCCAAATCAAAAGCAGATAGGCTTTCCATTTTGGTTTGGCTTTATTAGCCTAAAATTTTTGTCTAAATTATTCTAAAGTTAGGAACTTGTTTTGACACTTCATAATTTTCCAGGGAAGAACCCACAGCCCTCCAACAGGTTCCGCATTTTTGTTTGCCTGGCATATCTCTGATCAAAGGGCCATTTTTACATCAGATTTTTGCACAATATTGGTGCCATATTCTGCCACATTCAGTCATGCTGACTAATGCCTTGCTATGCAAATCCTCTCAGTCATTCCTATAGGAAGGGCAGCTAAATAGAAAAATGGGTGAAGAATGAGATTAGAGGTAAGCCTTAGACGCAGGGCACAGGAGCCAATTTTCTGATATAATGGTGTATGCCCTGTGATCTAGTAGTTTTGAATTTTGCAATCGCATAGGTATGGGCAGATCTCTCTGCCCACACAGAGCCTCATTTGCTTCAAAGCACCCACTTTGCAGGATCAAGGCCGTTGCTTGAAGGAAAGCACCTCAAATTGGCCAGACAGCATTTGTACCCACAAATCCATTGTCTCTTTTCCGTCTCTCCTCTGGTTGAGTTTTAATGAGATCTACATGCAACTCAGCAGTTTCACTCTTGGGCAGTTTGTTTCAACCTTTCTTTGATTGCAGTCTAAAAGGGTTTGCAACCCTTGATTTTGTTTTGAATTTCAGGATGAAGTTAACCTAAAACCCTGAATCAAAACTCAGTTAAAATGATGAAACCATGCAAAAAAAACCCAAAAAAGCCCTTTGTATTTTCTGTGCCTTTGTTGCAAAACCATAAATTAGCCCAGGTTCATCAAAATGTATGCAAATCTTAGTAAATCTTTTGACAAACATTGTTTGAGTTTCTGAAGATACCTGAAATCAGGTGAGTTTCAAGCTTTACAGTGAACATTTCAGACAATTCTAGTTTTACCTTTACTTTGTCCCTTATATATTTGTGCTTTCTTTATTTTATTTCTTTTCTGTTTACTCCCTGCACATATATAAAGATATCAGCATAAGAACCATCTTATTTGTGATTTATTTGTAAGGAACAAATATGTAATTCAAAAGGAGAAAATGTTTTCTAATGTTAAAATGCATTGTGTCATAATGATCATCATACGTTTTCCTTAAATGTACAGCAAATGACTTAGGGATGGCCTAAGATTCGTAAGTAATATACCAGCTTAACATATTGCATCATGTCTAGTGGCCAGGAGTAATGACTATAAGAGCCCATTACTTTCTAGAGAGCTAAAGAAGTGCTGCTAGATTTGCTTTTAATGCTGAAGGTCTTGGATCTGATCCCTGCTAATCTAACCACCATAATGTCTGTATGTGGCCACGGTTTGTTACAGTAAGGGCAGATCTACACTAGAAGCACTACGTTGGTGCAGCTGCACTGATGCAGCTGTGCCACTGTAGCACATCTGGTGAAGACTCTGTATACCAACTTGCATCTCTCAGGGGAGTGTCTTTTTCACACTCTTGAGAGACGTAAGTTAGATCAACTAAAGCGGTAGTGTAGACTTTGCCTATATTTGGATCTGGGGTATTCAGGTTTAAGGTTTTTCCTTAAGCCCATCTCTATTTTTAGTTTACTTTTTATACATACATATATAAAGTAAAGTGTATGAATCCTATTGCCCATACGTACTGGGAAAAAATGAACTGCTAGACAATATGGTTGAAAAGTTACTGCCGTTTTTCAGAAGCTCGTATTTCCTCAGCAATTCAAAAATAAAACAAAACACCCACCCCCCCGGCAAGAGCTGTAGCAGGGACAAATCAGTATCTATGCTCTCTCTACCCTATATACATGATATTATGGTATCTTCCACAGTTTTGTGTGATTTTGTGTTCACATGGAGTCACTTACCTGATATTCTGTTTAAATGGTTTGTCATGTCAATCACCTTCAAGGAATACCAAATAAATAAAACACAATCAGATTCTAGAAGTGGTGAAATTTAGGATTTGTACAAGATTCCTGTGCTGCTCCCAAATTACGTGCAACTGGGTGCAAACATGAAAAAAACCTGGGCTGATGGAAAGAGAAAGTTCATAGGCAGCGCAAGGAAACGAGTTTGCAGGAAGTAATCTCCAAAATATGAGATGCTCTTAGTATTTGGAAGATAATAAAGACTCAACAACTAGATTCAAAAGGCAAAGATGGAGGAGAACAATGAAAACTTAAAAGTCTATTGATATTCCCCCAACACACACATATTTGCAGAAGCTGAAGCTGTTATTTGTTTAGCACATTGCACTTTAGTGGTTTCACTTCCATCCTAACTAGTTCTGTATACTGTAATCAGATCAAAGAAGCAAAATGTCATGCACTTCATGCATGAAGTCCCTTACATGTCTTTTCTGCTTAGGGTAAACAGGCCAGAAAGACAATATGCCAGTTATCTTGGGGAAGATTAGCACGACAAACACTTTCTTATTAACAGAATCATTAAACTGATACTACAATAATTAAAGAAGACGGGGCTACAAAGCCTACCCTTGAACTGAACCACTGCCATATCTGACTCAAGCCAAGCATGTGAGGGAGGTTATGCATGAAAGGTGAAATTTTAACTTTGTTTTTGGTCAGGAACTATCATTTACTTTAATCGGTCATTTGCAACTGTCTCTTTGTTACTGATTTTAGAGACATAAATTGTTCAGCAGGGGCAAGGGTTTTCTTTTCTTGCTTTTTGTTTTGGCAACAGACTTTTCCCTCCACTCTGATCAGAAGTTTCTAGGTTCAGTTGCATTCATCAAGGAATTTATTGACTTATCAGTTACACAGCTCAGTGTAACAAGTGGCCTGGTTTGTTTGTTGTTAAAACACAATGAACAAAGCAGACATTTCTGATCTACACTTCTTATCCAAAAGATGTCTTTACCTAGTTTTCTCTCTTTTTCGGTTGCTAAAACATCCATAAGAGGAGAAAAATATTAAACAATCCTTCTTCTACTTTTCTATAAAAGTTATCAGGAAAAAAAACAAATCTCTGCACAGTTGCTGCAATAAGAACACAGAGACAATCTGCAGACCAACAGAAACTTATGAGTTCTGAACATATACAGAACTTTAACTTGTAGCAGACTGGGTGTTGGTGATATCTCCATGCACTGTGAGATCAGCATGGAGTACAGCTCTGAAGTGAACATCAAAGACATGGAATAGCTCTCTAAAATATTTTGGTCAGATCATCCGCTAGAGTAATTTGGCATTACTCCACTGAAGTCTTTGGAGTTATGCCAATTTACACGTGCAGAGGATCTGACCCCTTGTCTTTAAGTACATAAATGGATTAACTCTCATCAGTATAAACTCTTTGCAATAAAGGAGTCAGTTGATTGAGCTTGCTGGATGAAGTTTTGAATTTTCTATATACAGGCCACAAGACTTACAGTCCAATTTTTGAGGTTTTACAGATTCCTAAAGGGATTGAAGTTTGTAGTTTTAACCAAATTCCCTAATGGACAGAACTGAATAGCACAAAACTCCGTACGTACCTGACCAAATTTCTCTGTCAAGTTCAACACTGAAGACTGAATTATCTCTCACTCAGAGAAAGAAAGACAATCCCTATAGATCAGATTTGAATCACAGACAGGAGAGAAATGTACTGAAACTGCCTGGAGGCTGTACTAAGCCCATGGGTGAATATAAGAATTCAATGTCCAGTGCTTTTATAATAGCAGTTCAGCATTATTCCTTAAAGACAAATCACATTTTAAAATAATAATGGAGACATGCACTATAAGGCTGACTTGGTTGCTTAGCCAAAATTTTCTCTATGGCAAGATATCAAAATGAGTGGGAATACTCTAGCCGGTGGAACATACTGTTCAAACACACTTCAAGGCAGGAAGTCTTGTGGTTAAGTCAGAGAATCAAGATACCTGGGAACTATTCCTCACTGTGTAACAGACTTATGTGATGTTGGGCAAATCACTTGATTTCTGTGTATCAGTTTTCCTATCTGTAAAATGGAAATAAAGGGTGTAGTTGGTAAAAAAATATTTTTTTTCAGTTATATTTTTCTATACTTCCCATTTTTTGTTTATTTTTTTTAATAAGAAACTAAAATCCAATACTTAAAATTTGTAAAGAAAAAAATGAAATAAATAGCAACAACGTTTGTTTGTTTGTTCCTTCATCAAAAACCTGGAAAATTTCAAGCAACGTAAAACTTTTTCATGAACACTTTCATTGGTTGAAAACTCATCTGACTCCACTAAAGTGTGTCTGTTCCCTACTTCTGGAGTATAAGCCAGACCCACTTGGTGTGGCACTCTGTGCCCCTCTAGTGGTAACTAGGATATCTAAGATTGATGCTACAGCCTTGGCTAAGCAACATGGATATTTTTAGCTCAGACAGTAGAAGCTCACACATTAAGATCCACAGTTCCCAAGTTTGATCGCCACTGCTTACAACCCACCCGGAGGCACTGGTGTTACAGGAGTATATGGGCAATTGGTCTGTTCTGATATGACAATTATAATTTAATCATATTCATAATAGGATTTCAAATAATTTTGTGGGATTAATGATTTTGGCTTCACAATCCATCTGTGAATTTGGTATTAGTAATACACGTAGAAATATAACCATCTATACTAATACAATATTTTATTGTGGTAGTAAGTTTCTTCCTGGTTTCAGTTGTTGTTGCCTTTGTTCTAAATACATGATAATTATAAACCTTCATATATTTTTAGCCGAGATAGTGAAATTGCAAGCATGCTATTTTTAGGCCTGAATATAATGGCAGGCGAGTTCAACCTTAATGGACAAACAAAGTAAATGAGCTATAGGAAGCAACAGAAAGAAAATATGTAGATGGGCAGAAGAAAATCTGAATAAATATGGCAAGTTGAAACATGAAGTCCAAGGAAGAAGGCAGTTGTAAATGGAGCAGGGGAAAAGGTGATACAGAAAAATTAAACAAAAAACAAAAAACTTGCAAAGTTTCAAAAGTCAAACCAGTAAAAGTTCAAAGTCAGAGCATCAAACATAGGTTGAAAACACAGCATCAAACATAGGTTGAAAAATAATCTAAGACTTCAGATAAGTAGTGTTTTTGGAGCATTGAAACCCCAACTGTGGAAGGCAACAAAGAAAACAGAAAACCAATCTAAGCTACAAAACAAACAAAAATCCCTAACAATAGGGGCAATGAAATGAAAGTGGGAAAGGCAATGGCAATTAGAAAGGTGGTGTCTTTATATACAGACGGGAAGGAGAAACTTAAGCGGGGAGAAGTGAGGGAACAAGACAGTCGAACACAAAATTGGGTAAAACAGAAACAAATACATGAAGAAAAGTCACCATATTGTGTCCATGCCCTGAACTGTCCTTCTAGACCTGTTGGAAAAAGAGAGGGAAAAACGACAGGAAGAAACAAGGGGGTAGTAGGAATAAACTTATCTATGGGGGCCTAAAAAGTCACTCCCAAAACAGAGTGGGCATAGCCATCAAGAGAGTGAAATTCATCCTTGTGTGGAGGGCCCGTACAAAGGCCTAAAGCCCCACTTAAGCCCTCAAAATAGTATTGAAGTAGTGCACTTCTGTTGGCTCCTCTGTTTGGTGTGGAATGCCATCAACAATGAGATTCATGGGCAGGAAATGCTGTACTTGATCATAAAAATTCAGGCTGGGTTTTGTTTGTTTTTAACTGCAAAGCAACATTAACATGACTGAAATTTCACAGAACAGAACCAAGGAAACTCTAAAGTAGCTCTTTTTTTGGGGTGTCGAAAATTTTTGCCCAACACATTTTTCACAGTGGTACTCCAGAGCGTGATAAGGATCTCTTAAAAAGATTATCAATCTGTGGGCTGATGTTCTGTGCTGTGACTCCAGAAAGTACAACTGAGAAGGAGCGGCACAGGGGGTTCTGCAGAAGAGTTTTGCTTTCATCTGCCTTTGCACCCTCTCGCTTTTGGCCCATTCGGGGGCTCAAAAGAGCCCCCAGGACTGTGTAATTTATTTTTGGGGGGGCTGCTTTAAATTACATCAGTCTTCCTAGGGCTGCCTATGATGTCCCAATACAATGACATCACCAGGGCAATTTCCTCCAAACCTCTTGCAACATGTTTATGACCATTACACACCACTGGAGGGCATACAGGGGTTGGAATGGAGGTCAGTATCCCTCTGGTATTTAGCATTCCAATCAAAAAGGAAGGAACTGAGCCTTCATTCCACATTTCTTCTGCACTTCATATCACAGATGAGAATTTATTTGCAAAACAAGAGAGGTGAGATAAAGTAGCTAAAATCATCGGGCCAGTTCCCCAGCTGCTGTAATTTGGTGTAGCTCCTTAAAGCCATTATCTAACGCTCTGGCCCAATGTATGTAGTGATTTTGGAATTTACAGAATCATCCCGAAATCTTCAGTACAATGCAGTGTGGACTAGAATTTAAGCCATAGCATTGCACCAGGATCAGTGTGGAGCTGCATTGCCTCAGGAGGAGCACTCAGATAGTATGTCTGCACTGCAGCTGGGAGCGAGCCTCCCAACCTGGGTAGACAGACTCACACGAGCTCTACTCGACCTAGCACACTAAAAATAGCAGTGTGGACACTGCAACAGCTCAGACCAGCCACTCAAACTCAGACCCGGCGGGAGGCAGGTTTGGACTTGGCCAGTACTGCAATGTCCACACAGCTATTTTTAATGCACTAGCTCTGGCACAGCTAGTGCAAATCTGTCTACCCAGGCTTGGAGACACACCCCCAGCCGCAGTGTAGACATAACCCAAGAGGTACTCTCACTCCTTCAGGCTGATTAGAACTGCATCTAGTCTGGGAGACCCTAAAGCATTGATATTCTGAGCAAGATTTTCTCCCCCAGAACTGATATAGTGGCACTGATACTAGATTTATTGTGAGTGTTACTAACCAAGTTAACCTTCTAATTGTTCACATCAGAAACAAAAACAACCACCGTCCATCTCAATGCCTTTGTGACATTACACTTCCTTTCAGCACTTTCTGGGTTCTTTTTTTAATTGAACCTCTGTAGCACTTGACTCAGTTTAACTTAATCTTGATGTTAAAATGAAAGGGTTTTTCCTTATGGAGTTGAACTGTGGTAATTATACTATCAGTCTGGATACAATCATTGTAGTTTAGTTAAAGGGAAAAAAAAGGCTTGTTTCAGCATTAGCAGATTTCACAAATGTTAGTTTCTGAACAGAGGTTGTAATGAGTCATATCACCAAATGTGAGAGTGTAGAATCTCCCTCTCACCTCCCCAGGTTCTGAGTTTACCTTGCTGGTCAGGTTGCTTACTTGACAAGTTTTTATGGCAAGCACTTACCCCTGGAGCACCCCCTAGAGGTGCATTGTAGAACCACAGTTGTGTGCCTGCCCCAGTTTCCCCTTATGAGCTATCAGTAAATTCAGTGCGGCTTATATGCAGTGAACAGTGCCTCTTCAGGGGTCTACTCTATTTAATCAAAAGCCAAACACGATATGCAAACAAGTCTTAACTTGAAGGTCTTACTCTGTGTGTGTGTGGGGGGGGGGGGTGAGAAGAGGGGGAAATAGGAGGGGGGAAGAGGAGGATTAATCTTAGTCAGTCTGCCCCCATCCAAGTCCCTCCATATCCTTCATCCAGGCTTTTTACCAGTCAGGCCTTCTTGACCTGGGATCCTCCTCTGAAGTCAGGCTTCCCGGGGAAGGGTTCCTTGCTGCTGCTGCCGGGTAAGGTCCTTTTGCTGGGGCTGAGCTTCCCTAGGGCTCTGCCCTTGCCCCTCATAGTCCTTTCTGAATCTGCTCCCTTCAGGATCACCTTTCCTAGGTCTCCTTTTCTGGAGAGCTCTCTAAGCAGCTTCCCTGATAAGTCCCTCTCTTCAGGAACCTTCTCTCTGTGTTCTGGGACCTCCTGACTGAGCCTTCATAAACCTTTATCAGGCCTAGGTGTTCCTTAACTAATTAACTCCTGACCAGCCACCTTGGTAATTAACTACTCATAGTTGGATCATTCTCTTTGTGGCAACTTGCTCCCCTCCATCTCCCTGGGGCCAGCTAGCTGGTGACATAGTTACATTAATTTTTCATTGTTGCTTTAACAACATTGATTTGGGTGTTTTCCATTGAACTGGATGTTTGAATCCTAGCAGGTTCTATTAGCTATAGAGGTTAAAAAAGTTTGGATGGAACGATTTTCCATCAGAAAATGAAACTTCATTAAAAACTGAAATATTTTATGATTTTGATGAAATTTTCTCTGGGAACACAACTAAATGAATCATTTAGACTTTTCCTTTTTGTTTTAAAAACGTTGATACGTTTAATTTCAATATCATTTTGATTTATTTTGATTTCACTTTTATCTTATCATAAAATTGATTTTAACACTATATCTAGCTATTACATTTAATATGATAGAATATATAAACTATATTTAATATTTTATGTTCTATTGTAATTATTGAAATAAAACATTTTGATTGTTCGAAAAATAGTCTGAATTTTTTGGAATATTCACACTACAGAAAATTAAAAAATTTCAGCATTTCACTCTGAGTCACAATGAAAATAAATTTCAAAATTGTGGAATTTCCTACAGAATAGGAATTCCAGTTTCCAACTAACGCTATTAAAAGCAGCATTTGAACCTCAATATATTCAGTGTCAGTTGTATGCCGATAAGCACCAAACAGTACAGAAACTCGTCCAATTTGTCCAAATTTCTTGGGTCTGTAAATCTGGGAGGAAATATCATGAGGATAGACTTATTTTCTTGAAATGTGTAGAACTTCTTCCTTTTGATAGGACTTAAAATATTGTAAGTACAGTAAATACTGTTCAAGAAATTTAATATTTCTGTTTGGCTATTGGCCCATAAAAATGAAAAATAATGACAAATAAGATTAACCAAACTTTTAAGAATCTCAAAAAAGCTTTGGATAATATTTTGGTTAACTGCTTGAGAGGTATCTTATTTTATCTGAATCAGATAACACTTTCAGTAGGTTTTCTAGGTAGGCCTGATTTCCTAGCTGCCTTACACTTTGTGTAGGTATTTGTACTTGGATAGAGTGAGTTCACAGCAGGGCTAAAATGTCAGCATTCTGATCATTGGATGTTTTACATTCACTGGGTCTAATTTTAAAATATGCTGATCACCCACTGCTCCTTTTGACTTTAATTAGAGCTGCAAGTTCACTTTGCACAGATACAATGGTGACATAAGATGCAAGACAGTGAAGAATCAGGCCCTGTAATTTTGATGTGATCTCTGCTTGCCTAACACATTATAACTATGAAGAAAACAGAAACAAGCATCTCGAAAGTCCTTCTGACATGCTAGCACAAGTTTAATAGCTAAAACAAAATATACACATTTGTTAAAGGCAGTAACTTGGTCTCAGTCTGCTCCAGTGGAGTACCAATGAGACAGGAAGACAGCTCCCCAATGATATAATCCCTGATTGCACAAGCTCAGCTCACACAAAAATACACTCTGTTATCTTGCCCCCTTCAGATGAAGCTCAAAAAGTCGAGACAAGGTTATCTCCCAAATGGCATAGTCCCCGATAGCACAGGCTCAACTAAAATGAAAACACACTTTTTTTCATGTTGTCCTTTCCACTGCTCAAGAAAGAGATGTTTTCTCAGTGTTAGAGGTTTACATAGCACTAATGGAAAAAACAACAAAGTATTTATTTTTAGTAACAGCACCCTACCAAGGAAAAACTGCAGCAAAACACTGTAGCAAAACTACAGGACAAGTGGAATGTTCTATAGACTCAGGAAAGCATCTGAAATTTCAGGTGTTTTTCCAAAGCAAGTGGAACCTTACGAACCTTTTGAGGTTCACCTATTATTTAGTGTCCTTGAGTCAGAGATATGTGGTTCTCCCTTTCCTATGCCAAATACCCATAAGAATTCCAAAAGTAAGTCTCTTGTATTCAGTATAAGACAAACAATTGAATCCCTCAAACACGAGCAGACTTATGTCTCAGGAGAACCTCAAGAAGGTTCATTTTGCTTTGGATAAATACCAAGAATTTTTCATGTTGATCTGAATCTTTTTGAAATCCCAGAGGTTGAATGGTTGTCTGGAAAATCATGCAGGAGTAGTCCCTGACCCAAAATCTATTGCTTTCCATTTTCTGGTTCCATCTGAAAGTGCTGAAGTATGAGAGAATGAAAAGGTGAAAAAGGAAAAAGGGACCTCAGTCCTGCAAAGACTTATCCACATCAGTAAGTCTGTGCATGTGAATAGAACCAGTGACTTCCTAAAGTTATGGATGTGGATATGATTTGGCAGGATCAGGGCGAAAGGTTTTAAGAAGTTAACCATCCATTTTAAAATCTCAAAATGAGGGTCAGTTTCAAGTTTGTGACAATTTTTTTTTATTTAAACGGGGTTACCCAACTCTAAATGAATCTGGATTTCCCATGGCCACTATGGTCTCTTACCAGTTATGGAGATAATGTTGTAATGTCTTGGGTTTTTTGCTGATGACTTTCTATCACTTTGTTCTGCCCTTCCAAGGACATTTAGTTCAGGAAAGATTGAATTAATTTAAATAATAATTAAGTTGGCCGAAACTCATAATTTCCATTCTGAGGAAAATTCCAACATCTTGGAAAAAACAGTACGAATTTGGAATGAAAACTAGATATTTTCAAATTTTCCAGGGAAAGGAAATTTAAAAAAAGCTTCAGATAAATGAAACAGTTTTGGTTTGATATTTTAGGAATCTGATCAGTTCGTTGCCCATACTCTGAGTGACTCCTTGTGCTGCCCCACATCTGGGGGACTCTCTGTTCTGCCCCTGACTACTGGGGTAAATCCCAGTCTGCCCTGAAAAGCTGGGAGCAGCCCTGGGAGTCCTCTGGAGTCAGGGGCTGTCACGCTGGCTGGATTGGGGGCGGCATTTTTTATATTATTTAACATCAATATGTCAAAATCATAATAATTCATATGATATATGCTTTGTCAGGTAGCACTAGAAAGGCTGTAATATGCTAAGTAAGATGATAATGTTTATGTTCATGTGTTACATGTAAAATGGAAGTTATGGATATGTTTGTATCTATATTTCAATTTGTACTGTGTTTCTGGGTGACACCCCAGATAGGATGGCTGCAGCATTAGCTTGCTTAATAGCCCATTAAAGAAATTCACAGGTACAATGGACCCAGGGGGAGAAGCCAGGGATATATCTGATGAGTCACAAGTCACTCAAGTGACCCTGGACTCCTTCTTATTCCTGTAAATTTCCACAAGCAGCATGGCAAAGGCCAAAGGACATAAATTCAAAGGACATCCATTTTGTCTTCAGTCTATCTCTGGATCAATTAATCTGCAACTGAACAGAAGCAGTGAAAAAAGGACTGAGACCCATCCAGGTACTGGATGTACACCAGAGGGACTATACAAGCCTGTAAACTCCACAATTCTATTAGAAACCTGATATATATGGACTTTCAAATCAATTGTATGTGTCTGATTGCTTTAATTATTTAACACTTCTCTTATAGTTTGTTTCTTTCTTTTTATAATAAACCTTTCATTTTAGTTACCAAAGGATTGGCTGGAAGAGTGGTATTTTGGGTAAGATCTAAACTTATATTGATCTGGTACTGTGGCTGAACCTTTGGGGTCAGGAGAAACCTTTTGGTAAAGAGCATAACTGATCTCTTTACTGGACCTAGTGGCTGATTGGAAGCCAGAGACTGAAATGCAGTGAAGGGGGCTGTGTATATTTTTGTTTTGGCTTCTTGATAATCAGTGTGGGGAATCAGAAGCACTGTTTGTGGCTGGTTGGGAAGTCTGACTTCAGTGTCACCCACCAGTGTTGGAAAAATCTGCTCTTATTTTGCAGCCTGCCCTGACGTTGGCATTTTCAGGTGGCTACCCAAGGCACAGATGGGTCACAGGGGCATCCCAGGAAGTCCCCCAGAGTTGAGATTAGCCTGGAGAGGTCAGGAATGGACCACAGACCCAAAGAAGGGAGCCTAGAAGTAGAATCCCTCTAATCCCTGGCATCCCCACCCCGAGGCAGTTTGCATGGTGAGGCTGCACTAAAGCCCTGGACTCTGGAAACCTAGGTTCTCCAGCAGCCCACCAGGTGACAGGGAGCCAGGCATGTTCTCATCAGAACCCTACCTGTGTTTTGGTGAAAGTTAATTGAAACCAAAATATTTCAGTTTTGCCATATCAGCCATTTCCAATGAATAGCTGTTGTATCAGAAAATTCCTTACCAGCTAGAATATTAATATAATGTCTTTGAAAGTTTTATGAAGATGCAAATAGGGTTGTGTGAACAGTCTGCACAGACAAGATAGTGTGGCAGTCCCTACTTTCTCCCTGATCCTTGGCCTAGCTCTTCATGCGGTAAAAGGTAGATATTTCCTTCTAATAGCATCTTTTGGAGGAAAAAAGAGTGGAAGGCAGAATTTTTCTTAAGGGTTTTCAGAAACCAAGATGCTTTTATCACAGTACAGTGTAGCAGGAGCAGAGAAATAATCCTGTTCCCACTATAACAGCTCCTAATTTGAATTTGTGGCTGGAAATGCCCAGCAAATTCCTAATATGCAAAGCTACACTTTCCTCCCTGCTCCTCACTTTGCTCCCATGGCGTAGAAAATTGCTGCTGGTTTCTACCAGTAACAAAATATTACCAAAGCAGGCTCAATTCTGTTGACTAGTACATTGGTGACAAAGTCAAATCTCCACCCATTCTTCGTCCGCTCCCTGCCCACCTGCACCAGAATGGGGGTTTCCAGAGATATTCTCCAGTCTCTACTCTATATTTCTGATCCTTATTGTGAGTAAGCAAAAGTCACTCCACCCTGAGATGAAGGCTGAAAACCCTGATTTTGCTTAGGATTTTTAAAATAGTGCCCTGGCAAAGATCCAAGTGTTTGTGTGTGTGGATTGGCAGAATCACAGTTTTGAGGTCAATGACAACAGTGAGCATGTCCAAGAACGGTGGCTACTGAGCATGTGCAGTAAAGGTGATAAAAAGGTTAGTTAGCTGAGCAGCTAGCTGGCAGAACTCACTCATACAAGTCACAATTTTTTTTTAAAGGTCAGAGCTGTCAATCAGAATTCTGAGGTAATGGTAAAGACTAAGCATGTGTGAGTGACATAATTGCTTCTAAGAATAGAAAGGTATATAAAGAGAAGCCTAAATGTAGCATAAAAGGCCAGTTGCCAGCAACAGTTTCAGAGCCTGAAGTCCATGTCTGAGAAAGAGAAAGAGGCATTCGGAAAGAGTGGGAAGCCAGCAAGAGAAGTCAGAAAAGCTGCTGCAGAGAGAGAGAAGAAAACTGGAATGGAGTACAGGTGATTGAGAAACAGCAGCAGTGATTTTAAAAGGAAACATCAACTGATTTCTAGAGTAAGATTAATATTCTTTTAATTATAGTTTAGTATAAGTATAGGATAGTATAGTATATAGAATTAGTGTGTGTGTGTGTGTTAAGAAAGCATACAATTCTGTTATTAATTGCAACATGTCTATATAAACTTTAAAGCACTTTAAGATCTGCTGTCAGCGATTTGTTGCAAACTGGCCACTTGCAACAAATTGTTTTGCTTAGAATCATTTAAACTACATTGTATTTTATTTTAAGTGCTCTTTAACTTGCAATAATGGATTTTGTGCCTTGTTTAGGATTTTTAGATTATATTGTAGTAGGGATTATTATTTATATTAATAAAAAGATACTTTGTTTTGGAAGAAATAGTGCCTGTGTCAATTACTTTATCAGAAGTTTATATCCATGTCCTTTAGTGTTTCCTTAACAACCCTGGGAACTTTTACCTTGGGAAGAACAGACTAAGGGGGCAATTGGCATTTTATTATGGCAGCGTCCCCAAATTCATTTTTCCAGGTTGCAAGGGGCGAAAGTAGACACTCAGGATCCCTTACCCCTGCTTACCTAGACCTAAGGTATGGAGATCCCACACAGGGACTCAAGGAGTGAGTGTGTGTGTATGAATTACTCTCTCTTATACCTCTCTTTTGGCACACAGTCAGGGCTACATTCTAGTCCACTAAATGTTTGCCCCAGTGAAGTAATCCCATGCTTCTGACCGGTCCCTCTCCTGAGATTTGCCACTGGATGAATAGACTTTGCAGCCAGCAATGCAACATTAAGTGACAGGCACCGATTACTAAAACTGTCTCCCTTTAGGAAGCTCCAACGGCTTCAGGTGGAGGAGCATCTAAGAGTGGATAGTGGAAATTCCTGGGTGAAGGATAGGTCCCCAGAAAAGTGGATGAGCCAGAATGTTATTGGCCAACACTATTGAAACCACACCCATATAAATAAAAGGTACAGTTGTGGACGTGATAAGGAAGACACTTTCTTCAAGTCAGGGTGGTGCTCCCTCTAGAAGTTGCAGCAGGCCTATACCAATCCTCTTGACCTTCATTGTGCCATTGGAGTTCTATTGAGAGAGAAGATGGAGGGCCCCTGGCAACCCCTTCCTTCTTTGTTTTGCCTAGACATACACATCGAGGGGCTGTGCTCATGGGTCGCTCGTTCTGGTGGGGGAGGACCCAGATGTTTGGCAGCAGCTCAGATGTTCAAACAGCCCTATTTAGGGGTGGCCTGTTTGACCCAATCTGGGAAAGGCCCTAGAAAAGGTGTGCTAAAAAAAGCTTCCTTCCACCTTCTTCTTTCCTGGCTCTAAACTAATCATAGCTTATTGGAACATTCACACTATTCATACTGGAAGACTATGAACTTCAGAAAACAGCCATAATTGATAGAGAACTACATCAATTGTGAATTGATGTTGTAGTCCTAAGCGGGTGAGGCTTTCAAAAACTGGATCACTAGATGAAGTAAATTACCACTTCTACTGATCTGGGAAATCTGACAATGAACCAAGGACACATGGTGTTGGATTTGCTGTCAAGAAGTCTCTCCTCAGTGCATGTACCCCTCTAGTACTGATCAATGAGAGAATCATGCAGCTGGATGTGAACACAAACTCAGGAACCCTGACTCTTCAGTCCATTTATGGACCAACACTTGATTATTTCCCCTTAAAGAACAGATTAGTTGTTTTTGGTGATTTAAATTCCTGTGTGGGTAAGGACTAGGAGCACTGGGGAAACATCATTGGCCAACATGGGACAGGTAGGCTTAATGAAAATGGCCAGCATGTCCTTGAGCTTTGCGCCTCCTAAGAGCTGATAGTCTTGAACACCTATTTTGCTGGCAGCAGCAGCAACAAGTTTACACGGAAGCAAGCACTGTTGCTCTGGACTCTGGTATCAGCTTGACCTCATCCTGATCCACCACAAAAACATTTGTGATGTACTGCAAGCTCGATCAATGCATAGCACTGATTGTGACACTGACCATGCCCTTGTCAGGGCCAAGCTCCAATTACATCTTTAAAACATCCATCATGCAAAGCAAAAAGGCAAACTTCACATAAACATTACCAACATGAAGAATTCTGGCACCTGTACAAAGTTTCAATGTGTGCTTGATGTGTTTCTGAAAATTATCAACTTGATTTCCCTGATTCCGACACCTGTTAAGAATAAGACACTGGCTACTGCCAAGGATGTCTTTGGAACAATAAAGAAAAACTAACCTGACTGGTTCACAGTGTTTGAACATTTGCTTCTCCCACTCATAGAAAAGAAAAAGAAAGCTCACCTAACTTCAACAACCAACTAAGTCTAGAACTCTTAAGTTAAAAGAGGCTATGGCTATGGCTATGGCTATGATCCAGAAACCCACTAGAGAATGTACCCAGAAGTACTGGCAAGACCTTTGCAAAAAGATTCAGACCTGCTTTGTAAGAGGGGGTCTTCATTGTACCTATGATGGAATCAAAGAGGCACTTGTCTAATTTGTAAAAAGAGTGCAAACCTGAAAACGAAAGCTGGTACCATCCTGATTGACAGGCAGTGGATGGATCAATGAATCCATCCATTGACACTGGAATGAAGTAACTATGGTGAAGTTGTCCTAAGTTAAAGCTGTTCCCCATTGAAGTCAGAGTTTTGCCACTGATTTCCTTAGAAACTGGATCCAGCATGGAAGAGGAGAATATAACACTTATCAGTAAGCATGGTTCTTAACTAAATACTTCGTAATTTAATGAAATCTCTGCATTATGTTTCAAAACGGAGGAGGGCAAACCCGGTTAGGATTGTGTTTTAATTAAAATTATTAGTCTCTTATTTTCTTTCGGTGTCAAATGGATCATTTACATTTCCAATACAATTTTCTTTAACATAAAAACATATTCTGCATTTAATGGAAGTATTTAAATAACTTTTTAATGAAAAAGTGAAATACGATATGTAGTATCAAGTCTAACTTTCATGAGTTTTAACATGTATGTGGACTCTGGTATGAACTAGGGAACATATTCTGAATCTTATTGGCTATGAATTACAGCCCTCAGTGTATATTCAATTTTTAATTAATTTTCCTAGTCATCTGCAACATGATTCTAATGAATTCATGCAAATATTTTAGATGCCCTGAAGTGGGCAAAATCATACCTCTAAATTCCCAGGATGTTTAAGAATAGGCTCCATAGCCTACAGAAGTAAATAAAGCACATGAAATATTTCAAAGGTAAAATGTTAAAATCCTGTTCAGGTTGTTTTTTATTAAAAAATAAGTGTCTTTTTTTTTTTTACCCACATGAACACAGTTATAGTTTTTAATTCTTAACATGCTCAAGAAAAAAAGCAGAGAAATATTCTCTCCCAGTGCATTTTGTATATTAAAAACCCACATTTGAGAAATAATACATGCAATGATTATAGTAAGAATGTCTTAACTACCAAAACTGCCACATTACCACACAAGAAAAGATTTAAAAGTTTAAATGGCCTAGATAGACAAATCATAATTAGAGATAACTCAGTCTTTCTTCTCCATTCAGAAATGTTATCATAACAAGAGGCTAAGTTAGGCCTAATGGTATCATTTATACCAGTTAAACATCTAAAACAATTCTCTCATTTCTTAATAGATATCGCACCTTTATATGTCTGAATTTTTAATAACTGTTTTAGATTACACATTATGAACAGTGTTTTCGATCCTTAATACTGTTCCTGGGAGCCAATAAATGTGTATGAAGAAAAGAAAGAGTTCATAATAGAATTCAAAAAAGCAATTTTTTATCAGAGAGCACTGTACCATGCACACAATACAAACTATGTACACAGACATTCCCTATAGAATATGTGATAGGCACTAATACATGAATGGGGATTCTTTTCTCTCCTAGAAAAGTTATTTCAGGTTCTGGAAAAGGAATGGTCAGCTCCACACGTTGCCAAACTGCAGCAATGTTTACTATTTCACAATACACAGTTGTGCACTCTCTCATTCTTCACATGCTGCTGAGGAAAGTCTGGTTACTATATTGATTTCCTGTATTTTAAGGTACTTCTCTCATTTCTCAGATCTGCCAGTGTATTTTCAAAGCAACTTTACTTTTGCTCTGTAAGAGGTTCTAATGTACCAGGAGACCACTCTGCTGTCTCCTCAGTTCTGTTTTCCCTACAAAAAGATCAATCATTCAATCTGGATGAGTTATTTCATAGTATGAATAAAACCCCACATAACTAGAAAGGAAGACTATAAAGCGAACAGTATGTGCAACTCCCACTGTAGCATCAGCCTTCTTGCAATGAAACTGCTCTCCAAAGTGGAGAGCCTCATATCAGACAAACAGACAAACTCCACAGTTTCATATGTTCAGAGCACACACAGAGAAAAACACACAATACTCTTTAGGAAGGTTGTAATGTAACACATTTTATTCCCCAGAATCCAGAACAACACCGTACAAGAACCCCAAAACAGAAAGGTACAAAGCAGTCTGCTCTCTAAGGCAGGGAGGCACAACTCATCCACCTTGCTCTAGGCTGACTCTCTGCAGAGACACTGTTTGACCCAGAATGCATGCTTCCTTACAGAGTCCCCTCGCCTGTAGGCAGGACCAGTTGATGAAGTTTTTGCATGAGTGCTATTCCACCAGCTTTAAAGACCTCCATGGAGATGCTATCTGGGCCTGGCACCTTGTTGTTTCCAATCTGAGTGATGGCATGCCAAACTTCCTCAAAAGATGTGGAGTCAGCAAGAGGTTCTATTACTGAATGCTGAGGAATAGTGTTGATGGTGGCTGCTGAAACTTCAGATTCACAGTTCAACACAGTCTTGAAATGCTCCTTCTGACGTTACTCGAGGGCTACATTGTCCTTAAGAAGGGTGGAGCTATCCTGGGATCACAGAGGGGCTGTGACATTAGAACTTGCCCCATAGATGGCTTTCGTTGCTTGAAAAAAGATTCTCATGTCATGCTGATCTGCGAAGCTCTGGATCTCCATGGCCTTTGCTTGTCACCACTGATTTTTGCTGTCATGCAGCCTCCTTTGAACTACAGCTTTAAGCCAAAGATAAGCCTCTTGTTTTAGAGGGTCCATTTTGCCAAGTGCAAAATGTGCTTTTCTTCTGATGAGTAAATGCTAGGATTTCCTTGTTGTTCTCATCAAACCAGTCTTGATGGAGATGAGTAAAGTATCCAATCGATTCAGCACATGCCTTGTGATGAATGGTTTTGAACACCTCCCAATGTGTTTGGATGCCATTGATGTTTTCAGGTAGGTCAGAGAGCCTTTTAATGGAGGCATTGATGAAGAGTCTTATGACTAGCTTGATTTTGAAATGCCTGCATGTTAAATCTCCACTGCTTTCCTTTCAGTTGTTTATGATGTTGTGGTGCAAGCTGCATGTTCCTGATTGATCTGACTAAACGATGATCTGTCCAACAGTCATCTGTACTTCTCATGGTTCATAAAATACGGACATGAGTATGATCATGGTTCTGATGATGACATAATCAAGAAGATACCAATGTTCAGAATGTGGGCTTTTCCAAGTGGTCTTATATTTGTACCTCTGACTAAAGATGGTATTTGTGATAAACAAATATGTTCCACTCATTTACTGAGGAGAGGAATGCCATTACAGTTGATTTTCCCCACCCCTTCTTTCTCCGTGTTGCCTATTCAGAGTTCAGGGTGTCACCCAACTCTTGCATTAAAGTCACCCATGAGAATAAGCTTGTCTTCTTTTTTGTGGTAGTAAGGAGTGCAACAAGAGCACAATAGAACTGCTCCTTGTTGTCTTCATCATCATCAAATGTGGGAGCATATGCACTAATGACTGTGGCTTACTGGTTGTTTACTAAGCTTGAGACAAAGAATCATAAGATATTCATTAATACACATAGGGAGTTCTTAAACTGGCTAGCAATCTTGTTCTTGATGGCAAAAACAACCCCAGAAATACACCTCTCTTCAGATGGTTTCCTTTCCAAAAGAAGGTATAGTCACCTCCATCTTCTTTCAGTTTGCCTTCATCTGCATGACAGGTCTCATTTAGGGTAAAAATATTGATGTCATATCTTGCAAGTTCTCTTGCTATTATGGCAGTTCTTCTTTCAGGACAGTCATCACTCGGGGAATCTGTAATAGGGTGAACATTCCAAGTAGTGTGCTTCTTTACTTTGCTTCATATGCTCTGATTATAAATAGAGTGATGTCGCTGGACATGGCCATCCAGCTGGGAAGTGGTTTGAGGCAGCCAATGTTTAGGGTACGTTTTCTACCCCCTTTCCCATTCAGGGTGAGCAGAGGGGATCCTGAAAAGGATTGCTCAGTTGTGGTCGCAGCTGCTGAATTGCATTTCTATCTCAGAAGTCCAAGAGCAAGATAACCAACACTCAGCCACTGCCTGCATGTAAATTTCTGACTAGGGATCCCCAGAGAACACTTCTCCTGACCTCACCACCACTCAGCCATCACTGCAGGACTTTGTTAGTGGGAGACATTAACACCTTTGGCAGGGGCCTATGCATGAAATCTTATAAAACGGAGGAGCCAGTGTGCAGGCAGCAACCTCACAAAACTTGACAGGAAGGATCTCTGAACCCAGTGACAAAGAAGTCCAAGACAACTGGAGGTCTCCATCCTGCTGAAGCACTCATTTGTCTTTACAGCCACACAGAACAGACAAGTTCTTTGATACATCTATAACTTCCTCAACTTCTTGTTAGAATTTGGATTAATGAGGAAATTCCATCTGACCTAAAGAATGTCAATATTGTGACCATTTTAAAGAAAGGGGACAAGTCAATGTGCGCAAGTTTTCAAAGCATTGCCCTTCTCTCCATTGCTTGGAAGATCCTTGTTTGCATCCTTTTGATCATTTCCTCCCTCTTGCTGAAGACATCTTTCTGGAATCCCAATGTGGTTTCAGACCATCTTAGTGCACCATGGACATGATTCCAAGAGAAGTGTGGAGAACAACATCAGCCATTGTTTATGGCATTTAATGACCTAACTAAGGCCTTTGATTCCATCAATTGTGAAGTGTTATGGAAGGTGCTGTCTAAGTTTGGTTGTCCATTGAAGTGCATTTGTGTTTTCAGGCTACTTCATGATGGGATGACTGCCACCATCCTCTGTAATAATTTGAAGACAGACCTGATCACCATACATACTGCTGTCAAGTAAGATTGCGTAACTGCCCCAATCCTTTTTTCCATCTATATTGTCATGATCCTGATTATTATTCATGATCATCTTTCTTCTGGAATTGGGATTGAGTATCATATGGACAGACAGCTCTTCAATCTCCTGCATCTTCATTCTAAAACTAAGGTCGCCTGGACCGTTATTACCGACCTTCAGTATGCTGACAACGGTTCTATATTCATGCACACAGAAGCTGACTTGAAAGCCACCCAACACCCTTTTTCACATGCCTATCATAGCCTGAGACTTTTCCTCAACATTGGAAAGATGTTTAAGGTGCTCCCTCAGTCTGCCCCAGCACAAGTTGCCCCCTTCTCCCACAAATTGTCATCGGTGGTGAACCCCGATGGACAAACCCTTACCTTGGTAGCCACCTTTCCCGGACAGCCAATTTTCATGTGGAGATTGAATATAAGATCCATTGTGCCAGTGCATCTTTCAGAAAGTTGCTCTATCATGTCTTTATTGACAGAGATCTGCAAATATAAACTAATGCAGAGTTATACCCACTCTCCTTTATGGGTGCGAAACATGGGTGACATACCAAAGCCATCTTAAGCATCTGGAGTGGTACCAACAGTGCTGCCTTAGGAAGATTCTCCGTGTCAGATGGGAAGACCATCACACCAATGCCAGCATTCTTTCTCCAGCTAATATCAGCAGTGTTGAGGCAAAGATTATGAAACATCAACTTCACTGGTCTGGTCATTATGTGTGGATGTCTGATGCTCATCTTCCACGGCACATCCTCTTCTCTAAATTTAGTCATGGTAAAAGTATCCATGGAGGATAAAGGAAATGGTACAAGCATGCCCTGAAAGTGTATCCTAAAAATGGAGGCATAAGCCCCATGAATTGGGAAGAGCAATAGACTGCAATGGTGTCACATCATACATCAAGCCTCAGCCCATTTTGAAGAGAGTCACCTTGCTCAAGAGGCTGAGAAACAGCAGAAGAGGAAGGAAAGTGTACAGGATCCCAGCCAGCAGTTGGGGTCTCAAGCAAACACCTGTCACATATGTGAAAAAACCTGTAGAGCACAAATTGAACTCCTCAGCTATCTTAAGTCTCATCAAGGACTTTTGCCCCGGTAGACATCATCCTTGTATCAAGGGATAGCCAATGACGAGGCAGGACCAGGAAAACCCTGACAAACTTAAAGTGATAGTTTATAATTTTAACAGTTTTCAATACACTACACCCAGAAATGTTAAAGGTTTGGAAACACAGTCATATCAATTACACCAGATTCTGTTCCTTCAGTTCTCTCTTTAAATCCTCTTTCCAGTTACTCTCTTCTACATCATTCCCTGTCAAGGGATTTTCCAAAGCTTTAGCAGAGTTCGGAGACATGGTAAAGACTCATCTACACTACAAAGTGGAACCAGGTTTTAGCTTTGTTTGGGGACAATCATATTTTAAGCCTGATACAGTTTTTACTTGCAGAGTACTCAGAATCTATGATTTTCATGCCCCCAATCTCACTAAGCCCACACTGCAGGCTAACTCCTAATTTCTTTCTTTTCTTTTAATTTGACATTTATAAAGCTTTCAGTTGTGAAACTGACTAAATGAAATATGGTTAGAACTGCAGTATCAGACTGGAGTTGGCTATATCCCACTGTATAAAAGCTGGCATTAAAATGTCAAAATTGGTTTAGTTAATTTAGTGCCCTCTCCCAAACCTTAAGTCTACCTGCTAAAAATGGTAAACCTAACTGTAAAACATGGCTAGGAAATTTTTTTCCTTTAGGCTTTGTCTTCACACATGTCACATCAAGGGAATTAGAAACCATATGAATTGAGCTTACATTATGGTTTCTGAAGTCTGCCTGGTATTTTACGGATATAGAGGATATTGTATTGCATTACCTAGAGTATAAGGGTTTTCATCTTCCTGGGAAAATATCCAGATTTCCAGCTATTTAAGGCAACAGAATAAATGTAATGGAACTGAAATGAGAAGGAAACACCGTCCCCTCCCATTTGCCAAAATTTGCCAAACTCCCATTAAAATGACTGGGACTTGTGTTTATATATCTGAGGGCAGAATTTAAGCCTCAGACTACTATCTATTCATTAAGACCAGTAACTGCTGTCTTCTTAATTATTGGGAGTTCCTTAAATCAAGATCTGAGACTCAATAGTGAAACATGAACTTTAGTCTGTACTGCATTGGTATTCACACAGTGTGATTAATCTCTCAAACTCCTGTCCTGGACTGCATGGTGCTCATTGGGATGAATTATCTCTGAGCCATTTCTTCTTGGTTGTTTCAAAGTCTTGGTCAGGAATTTGGAAACTCATCTTCCTCAGGCTCACAGATGACATAATATGGATGGAAAACTAGGCATTAATATTTCTCCCCAAATATTATGGCCTTTGTGAATAAAAGGCATGGAGGGGAGGACTTATTCAAAAAAGTCCCATCCTCTGAGAAGGGGGCAAATTTGCCACATGCTTCCTTTATGGACTAAGATGCGAGACCGAGCCAGTGCTGAAATGGCAGGGATTGAGGTCTTCTGTGCATGCTTCAGATTACTTGGAAAAACAGAGACATTTCCCGTGGTCTGTGAGCTGTTCACTTTTGTCGCAAGCCCCAAGCACTCTGACTTATTTCCATGGGTGGTGTAACTAGTATGGGAAAATCACAAAAGAAGACCCTAAAACTGCCTAAAAAAACCAGCAGTCTCAACTGTAGTTTGCAGCCCAAGTTCTGATGTCTGAAAAAGGGAAATAAACAACACACATCTGATGTTCATCCACCCCAGTGATCAGACCATAGATTCCTTTATACCATGAAGTGGCCATATGACATGAGTGCGGACTTCTGGTCACTATTTATAGAAGAATGATACAGTTTAGTTGCTCTTTCCATCTATATAGTTGTTTCTTGACTCCATTGTGCACAGTGCCACATAATAGAAGGGAACATAAGTTTCTAAATATTTAACATTCATGGATGTCCATGGTACGCAGAGGAACTGTGCTAACATACTATACTCATAGAACCTGATCCTGCAAGCACTTACACACAGGTTTAACTTTAAAGTCTCAGTATTCCTATTAAAGTCAGTGGAATTCTCACAAGCTTGAAGTTAGGAATGGACAGAAGTGATTATAGAATTGTTGCTTTAATTTACTCCATAGTGCAATGTTGTTGGGTTTCTAAGAGAGCCTGAAATAAACATCCAATAATATTGGCAAATTGTATCATGATATTAGATTTCGATATTAGTTCAACTAAAGTGAAAGATTTACTTTATCAAATCTTATCTGAAAAATAGCAGCTGCTCCTGGTTTTCCAACTTTTAATCTAACATGTTTGGGTTTTTTTCATTTGAAAGGAAAAGAAAAATAGGCAATAGGATAATACAATGATGAGTACTATAAAAATGACTATGACTAATGCATTTATATAAATACATTAATTATCCTTGATTAATAATGTTAGTACTTAAAGGGTCCTAATTACTGCCTTCATTCTGAAAACACTTAAGCATGTTCTCAATATTATGCAGTGGCTGAGATCCTTTTCCTGCTTCCAGCCATATTATGGTAGGTAAATGGGTCAGAGTGAGAGTGGCCCTAAAGGACCTAGTTCCAGCTGGTGGAGTATTTTCCTAGTGCAGGCATTTCAGGAAAACAGACATAATGCTGCCTTCTGAAGACTCCCTCACAAGCTTTGGCAAAGGAGTTGTGCTGGAGGTATGGTTAGGGGTGGGAGAGGCATGGTGGAGCTGCTGTATGTAGTCAGGGTAGTGCTGTGGCCCATAGGAACCCAGGAAGTCTGGTGGGTCTTAGAAAGACAGATCTGGTGACTTAAGTTACACGGGGAGCCTCACCAAAACAGCCCATGGTTGCCAGGAAGCAAAAGTGGCTAACAGACACCTTAACTACCCCCTTCCCTGGGATGTGAGTTCTGTGATGTGTCTCTTAGAGGCTTAGCACAGAAGCGGGAGTACTCACAACATCTAAAGTTAACCACATACATTAACTTTGCAGGACTGGGGTCTAAGCCCCCATTAGGCTTTACAGTTTTAACTTTGTTAAGATGAGCAGGGTGGCTTCCCACTATTGCTACTGCTGCTATTGTTAGGCCTAACACAATTTTCTCCAAAGTTAGTTTACCAGTGCACCAGCACATTTGTTTATATATCTTTGTAATGGAAAAGGATGGAAAAAGTTACTTCAACTGGACTATTCATGTAAGGACTGTTCTCATTACATCACTAGAACACACATATTATTAGCCAGCAACTTTCCACTAATGTTTCATAGTTGTAGCTGTCAAAGCAATTAAATAATGATATTCCATTCCTGATGATCATTTAATAAGTCCCACTCAAAATTTCTTTAATAAACCATTTATGATATATCTGACCACGACCATTGTTATTACACCTACATTTTCCATCTGTTAGCATTTACTGTATTGCTGATATTAAAGAGACTAAGGTAATGAACCTTCTGAAAGAAGACTGATTGTTTAACTTTCTTATTGATTTTTACCTGTTTAAATAAACAACTTACATTATGTAATTAGATTTAGAATTTGCCACAGAAATACTATATGAGGGGGTGGCAATGACTGCAGTAGTTTAGATTGTTCCACTACAACTCTCCCTTTCACTTGCTAAGATCTTTCTCAAGCACATTCCTTTCCAGATTAAATTTTCCATTGTTGGGCTCTGCCCAAGGTAAATGAAAAACCAGCAAAATCTGATCAGCTATTTTTGAGTTCAGTGTGCTGTTAGTATTTGTGAAGCACTTTGAGGTCATTAGATAGCAGGCACTATATGAGTATAAACTATTATTTTTATTATGAAGACACCTCAGGTTCAATTTACCCATGGGAATTTAGCTGGAATAAAGTGTGCAGGATAGATAAAATTATTTTGATCCCTTTGTTTAATCATATCCACTATGTAACCCATTCTCGTAGACCCTCATCTTGCACCGCACTGAAATGAATGGGAATTTTGCTCTTGACTTTAGTGGGAGCAGGTTTAGATCCTTTATTACCAAATATTGAGCAAAACTCTTCTCTATTAAAATGATGTGATTACACTAACATTCTTTGATGTGGTTAACGCTTTGGTGTAAGAAAATTGTGTCAAAGCAAATGAGTACTTCCATCAAAGACAGAAATTTTACTGAGGCAAGAGAAGTCAAAGAAAAGAAAAAAAAATGTTAAATTTTCCAAATAAAAAAGACAAATGACTTCCATCTTGCTATTTATATTAGATAGAGTTTTACTGGCTTTGTAAAATTATAGTTGTAATAACAGTTGCACAAAACAATGCAGGTTCGTATTTGATGTGTACTCCTAATGGTTAATTTCATTTGAGCTCAGATAAACTCCAGCCAGCAACTTTGGAAGATTTCTATTAAATGTCATGCATAATTATATAAAACTTGTAAAAATTTATAATCACCATACTTTTGGAAGCTTTCAAGATTTTGGAGAACCTCTCAAATATTATTAGTCTCATACTCAGCTTTCCTGTTGAGCATCCAGCTGCCTTGGATTTCAATTAAAAATATTTATCATTCACTTCCCAAGCAATCAATTTAAACTTGAATAAAAATATTGAATTGACTATCAAGAATGTGCTGCCATATTCTGCAATAAGGATTATAACTTGGCATGTTTTCTTTAATTAAGGTGTTTTAAGAAAATGACAGATTGCAAAAAGTTCATGAGAACTATCTTTTTTGTTACATGCTATATATAAAGAGAATAAGCAGTCAATAACCATGGTGCTTAGAAAAATGGCTAATATTTTCACTGATGTGTTATTGTTTTAAATGCAAATTTACAGCATGTGAGGTTGTAACCATCCATGACCTTACTTCTTTACTTCAAAAAATTCTACAGTGGCAGGAAATATCATTCAGGATTTCTGTACTGTTCACCACTCTTAAGACTATCTTCACAATGGCAATAGAAAGTGTTCTTACAGCTGAGAGAGCTCTTACAGTGGAAAGTGCAATAGGAAGCATGTAACCCTTCAGCCTTCCTGTGCCTTCACTTTGCCTCTCTTCTACCACAGCGGCACGTTAACCTAACAATTCAGATTAAAAAAACCACTAGAATTTCAAATTGTTTTCAGTACAAATATTTTAACTTTGGCTGACATCCTGTGAGAAAGAGACCATACAGACCAAATTAAATCTGAAGGAATTTTTTTTGTATAAAAATGGATTTTAGAGTGTTTGTTAAATGCAGGGGAGGGGATCACCAAGAATTAGGTCTCTGGAAATGTGCTCTTCTAGCTCAAGTATTCTTTTAAATTACATAAGTGTTGTTCCAGTAGTGGGTTCAGCTGAGTCATTCTTTACCTTCTTTTACAGGAGGTCTGAAATGGGACTATATCAGTGTGAACTAGGTACCTTTTAGAGAGTGCCAGCAGGGTCTACATAGGGCAGTTAGACCACAGTGCATTAGTGTGCTTTATAAATTACACCCCTCTAGTGCACTTTTCTGGTATTGTGTAGACAAGCCCAGAGAGCACTAGGATTTTTCAATAGCTAGGCACTCAGGAATAAAAACACCTCCAAGCCCTGTTTGCAAACACCCTTTGAGATATCAGGAATCAAAGAGATTTCATCTTCATACATACAATTTCACAAATACGTGTGATAGGCTGATTTTGTGTTGTGCCTGTCGTATTTCTATTTGGAGACGAGCCATTTTTAGAATGAACACATTGTAAGACACACCTTTTGTGCAGGCTTTCCTTTAACAGCAGAATCTGGAAACCGTGTGGTGAAATCCTGACCCCATTGAAGTCAGTGACAAAACAATGCCCAGGTTTTCATTCACGGTATTTAGGGCTCCAATCCTCATGCGTCTTTAGGTGCTTAACTCCCACTGATTTCAATGGTCAGTATTTCCTCCCTGTTGGCCTCAACCTCCAGTCCTTACTTATGTGAGTGATGATTGAAGCCATGTGACCACTCTGTACCCAACTGAAGCCAATAGCACTACTAGCATGAGAAAGAGTAGTAGAGTCAAGCCCTGTATTTAGGAAATGCTATTTTTTCATAGTACAAACCCTGTAAAGTTAGACTAGTGAATATATGAAACAACAATGTAATTTATATCTCAACCCCTATCATTAATACCTTCCCCTGCCCCATCGCAAGTCTACTGTGGCTGGATGAAACCTGACAAGCCTATGTTTCCTTTTGGAGGAGCCTGGCAATCTGTGGCTCCTTTAGGAGGTAATGAGCTTATTAGAGCATGAGGAGGATCCCAAAGAGACTAAAAAATCGTGTGGTATATTGACTACCAAATTCTTTTAAATTTAGGAGGCCTTCAAAGCGTTAAGGAGGTGAGATTTGCCAGACATGTCTTTTTTTTATTGTGTTGTTACGGTTCAAGTTTGAGCATGTGTTCTCTCTACTCTGGTGGTTACTGTATTGTGACTGTGGCTCATTGCAACCTTCACTCTTTAGTGTGCTGCAAAGATGATGTGTACTCAGAATGCTGGCCTGAGCTTGCAGCCTTAGCTGTGCCTTCACAGAACTTCTTGGCATGGAGAATAATTACAGCTGTTAATTATAAATCATAATAATCATCAATCTGACACTCCAGCCACTGGTTTGAGAAATCTGGCTCTGTTCCATGGCACTGCCATCCAAAATCGTTCTGTAGCATATGTCAATGTGATATTTTCACTTACGTTGGGATAAAAGTACAAATAAAGCCTTAATTCATCTGCCTATCTGCCTCCTCCTCCTCCTCCTCACACTAAGCTGTTATGCAATAATGCAAACCAGAGGAGAGACTTAAACGTGCAGGGCTATGAAATGCTACTTGAAGCCCAAGAACTGCAGGTTGAATTCCAATGGGGTAGGTCTACAGATTGATAATCCCAGATCCCAACCCATTAAAATAATGGTTCTGAGTCAGTTTTGCCAGCAAACCAACTTCAAGGGTGTAATCAAGTGCAGACATTGACACTTTGCTTCGATATATCACATTACATTACAATGCGAATTCAAAACAGAATAAAAGTGGGTTTAGGGTGATTTTAAGCTGATTAGCTTCCTATAAAATAACTTAAGGTTTTCAAGAATATACACCCATATTTCAGTTAGCAACTTGCTTTTCAGGGAAAAGTTTTATTTTCTGAAATTTCATTGCCACTAGTAGAGAAAATACCCAGACCAAGCAAGATATTTATGCTCAGAACCAGTAACAAATATGTCTAGTGGTGTCAGGGAAAGAAGGAAATCCAGTGATATGTGGCTGAACTTCTCTTGAAGTTTTCAGCTTCAGCCTAGAGGAATTCCAAACAGTCTCTACCTCAAGTGATGTACTTCTCACACATTCCCAATCTGCCTGACATCTGCAAAACATTCAGGCTATTTGGAGACAGAATAATATTAAATGTGAAAGCAAATTTGATCTCTTCCTAATTTTGGAGTTATGTTGTGTCATGTTTTGTTGAATCATGTTATGCCATGTGGAATCACAGTATGTCACTTCATGTCAGTTTGTTGTGTGATATTATTCCACATAACCATGCACTTCATAATTGAAGTCAGTTACAATGTAAAGGACCACACTTCTCTTTGAACATGTGCTGACAACTTAAACCTTGAATGGAAACATTAAAGAACACTGATGCTTGTGGCTAGTGCTGGTCAGAAAAGCCAACACACTTTTCCACTTCACATCCTGACAGGCCAAAGGATCTTTTACTTCTGGAGAGGCTTGAATTCCTGACTGTTTGTATACAAAGCAAGAGCCATACTAGTCCTATATCAACCACCATGCATCCAGAACACATTGGAAAGAACTGTGGGGGGAAAGGGAAATATGTGGCAAGGGAAGGGAAAAGATTGGGTTACTTATTTTAAAAGTTTGAGTCAAAAGGCACAAGGATGAGAACTAGAGCTAATCAAATATATTTTGATGGAACCATTTCCACTGAAAAAATGCATTTTTGTCAAAATCAGACTATTTCGTAGGAACATACCATTGATAAAGTTTATGACTGGAAAACATTTTATTTTGACTTTGTTGTTTCACTTAGATAATGTCAAAATATTTCATTTGGATAATGTTGATTTATTTTATTTTGACTTGTACATTGTACTACAGTATTAAAATACTATACTTAATATTTTATATACTATAAAAAACAATAGCAAATAAATCATTGTTATAAAGATGAAACCATTTGATATTGACACAAAATTCTTCAGTGGTTCTGACTCAATATTTTTAAATTTGCATTCAATGGGAAATTTTGGCTTTTCGTTCTAATTTAGAACATTTTTTTTTAATTTCAGAATTTCCTGTGGATCAGAAGACCCTGTTTCTGACTGGCTCTAATGAAAATATTTGCCCAATGCTAAGTATGAAATTTTATCTAATTTATGTTCCACTAGAAAAAATTTGGCTGTCTTTGGTTCGGATAAATTGGACACAACAGATCTAGGCTAGTTCAGACGTGTTTCACAACTGGTTTTCTCATCTATGATGGCAAGTCATGCATTCAAATTCCTCCATCTCCAGCGTTTTCCTTTTGCAATTCTGAATTCTGCCATTCACATAGATTCAGACAGCGAAAAATAAAAGTTGCCCTAAATTTTGCTTTGAGCTTATCTCTCAACCACCAGACTCTGAAATTAGGGAAAGTGACCCTCAAAATGAGGAACACCACACCTTGAAATGAGGGACACCATGAGGTATATCTTTTCTTTTTATTGAACACACGGTTTTCTTTAAAAGAAATGTATGTCTGACAGACATGATAATATCTTGGATAAACCTTACTAAATTAAATGAAACCTTACTGAATTAAGTGTAAGTATTTTAGGAGTTCATTGTATTAAAAATGCAAATATAATATATACTATTGAGGAACTTTATGTATTTCTATGGGGAGGGGAACCACAGCCCTCCAAGAACAGAGGACAGTGGGCAGTGATTAAGTAAATTCACCAAGATTGTAAAACATCCAGAGAGCTACCCCTCACCTGGAAAGAGGCTCACATACGCTGGTTCTAACTTGATTTTCCACGAAATCAGCAGAGAAACAAAGGACTTCTGATTAAATAGCCTAAATTAACATTGACTCAGGGCTTTTTTTCTGATCCAGCAAAAGGCCACGTCCTCTGGTCTAAGTAGGAGGAGGAGGCGCAAATCGCAAGGGAAGGGTTGAAAAGTCTTTGGCCTACAGAGGACCCATATGACTTGAGTCCTGTTTTGAGATGAAGCTGTGATGAGCTTGTGACCACAGGAAAAACCCTGTGTGGGCTTGAAGGACTAATCACCAACCAGAGCCTTATTAGATTTCGGGGAGGGAGATGACCTCTAGTAAGTTTATTAGCAAGTGTGTAGATTTATTTATTGGTTTTAATAAGTTTTCTTTGTAATGCTTTTACCTTAAGAATAAATGTGATTGCTTATGGTACCTAAGGAGAGTCTATGGTACCTAAGGAGAGAAGTGAAGCAGGCTTGCTTAGGCAGTCTATTTTTTGCCAGATATATCACATTATAGTCAGTGAACTGTAGAGTCTGGAAATACCCCAGTCACCCAAGCAGTGACAACTGAGGACCAGGACCTTAGAGGGGGTGGCTTGCTAGACCATGGAGAGAGAATACAGGTGCAGTTGCCCTGAACTGTGGAAGTATGTACAAGCATTCAAATAGCCAATAACTTATTACAATGAAACTACACAATGATTCTCATTCTTTTTAAATCCCTTCGTTAAAGCCAAAGCCATAAGTGTCTGTAGAGAGCATAAGGGAATCATTAGGAGAGAATACAGAGGTACCTTACACTGTGCCACTGCCATCTCCAGCATCAGCTGCTACTCAGTGCAGCACACATGAACATGAGCCTTCCCCGAATGAAGCTGTGATGATCCTGCCAGGACACTGTACACTTGGGATGTACCAACCTATATCCTTGAGGGAGCAGGGAAATATTAGTTAGTTATTCCCCCTCCCACACCCTATACAACAGATTGATTGCTATTATACCCAGCTACGCAGCATCCTGTGTGGAGACACCAAGGCTTGGTAACCCCACCGCCCCCACACAAAATCTGGTGTAGTGGTCTCGCCAGGACTTTGCAATGGCAATGCAGGATCACAGGACAGCTTTAAAAATCAGAACCAAATGTGAGATGTCCTGCCCAAAGAGGAACACTTGAGAGGTCATGAGTGTGGGCTCAAGTGCACCGATATCTCCAAATGAAACTCAGTCAAAGCAATGGACTTGTATCATTCACACTGATTTGACACAAGAACTGATGTATTTTTATAGTTTTGATATTATCTGTGAACTGAACCCAGTCTGCTCTAAAATTTGCATACCATAACCCACCATTGGAAAAACTGGGCTAGGACTCCATATATGTTACAAAACATGAAATCTGATGCAATGTCACATGGCTGTTGGTTCTGTAAACAGAAGTTTTTCACAGCTCTATTTCTAAATTTCAGTCCATTTTTGTGTTCTATTTACTTGTTATGGGCTTGATTTTGCACTCATTGAGAATATTGTCATTAACCTTAATGAGTTGAGAAATAGTCCCTATCTATCCATCTTATTCTTGGATAGCATTTTATCAGGGAGAACTATTCTTACTTCCCATTTATATGAAGAAATGCATTAACTGATCCTTTATATTTGTTAACATAACTGAATGTCTACTGTTACCTTGGCATCTTGCTACAGTATGTTACCTTATCATTTGTCACACAGGTACCATTAGCCATGACAATCTGCAAATGCTGATTATCGTAATTCATTTCTGATGCTTTTCAGGATTGCTAGGGTTTTTAAAAGAAATTTCTCAGATTACATGAGTTACCTTCTGTAAATTGCATTTTTTTCCTCTTTGTCGTCTACTTCCCCATAGGTATTATTTATGTAAAAAGTTTAGAATTATATATGTTCCTGTAAATGGGTGTGTAAAAGGAAAATAAAACCTTTCCAATCACATGAACAAACAAAAAATTCCAACTAAACCAAGCCAAACTAAAAAAGATAGTAACAGAAATAAAGATTCTAAAGTGATCTAAGTTTTGCTATGACTCAAGCAATTATGGAGATGGTACCCAAGTGTATGACTATATTTAAGAGTGACCATTGACCTGTGATGCCCATGAACTCTTCAGTACAGACATGTTTCTTAAACCTTTTGTGCCATTTAATCTGCCTGAGCTCTTCTACAAAGATCTCCCCTGACAGACTGGCATCAAAAGCAACAAAGGCCTTTCCCTAAATAAAAATGATGCAGCTTTGGGCAGTCTGCCTTTACAAGCACCAACAACATTTCTTTCAAAGGCACCTGCTGTTACACACATCAACCCAAGCCTGAAAAGGACAGAGACAATGACAGCTTCCTTCTCTCCAATGTGTGAAACACGACTGAACTCTGTACAGGCAGCTTTAATTTATGGCGTGCATGCAAACACTTGCTTCCTGAACTTTCAAAATCATGAATCATAAACATTACCAAAAAGGGTGAGGGGAACAAGTCACTTCTATAGAAATTACCTTAAAAAGAGCTTTGCTGTGAAAACATTCACTGAGATTCACATGTGTATAGCTGGGCATGAAGCAGCAAGTTAGACACCCACACAGAGAAAGTACAGATTAGCCTTCATTAACACGTTTGTTTCTTTATAATTTATATAGGGCTATTGCTATTGCCTTTTTTATGGGTGAACATAGCATGACTGAAATAGGAGAAAAGTACACCATAGTATTGCACTTAAACAATGCCAATTTCCATGACAGCAGGGAGTAGTGACTAAAAAAAAATGCACTCAGAGAAACTGAGAAGACTCCTAGCAGTTCTGCTGGCAGCTTTAGGGTCATTACCCAAGTCAGCCAGAAGACGACAATTCCATTTCATCGCAACTGTTAAGGTTTCAATATTTGTTTTCATTCCGCATTGGGACAAAACTATAATCTTTAAAGTGTTTTCACAAAACCTAGTTATATCAAAATGTCTATTTTCAGATAAAAAAACCTGAGCTTTTCAATTCAGACTCTCGCTCTCTCTCTCTCTCTTTCTCTCTCTCTCTCACACACACACACACACACACACACAGTCCTCAGAAGAGACCAGAGAAGCCTGGATCAAAACAGTCTTCTTGAAGAAAACTTGCTGAAACAGATATGTCCCCATAAAATGTTCCAGCTTCGATGAACTGGTATATTTTGGTGACATTTCATG
Source organism: Emydura macquarii macquarii (assembly GCF_026122565.2). NCBI lineage: Eukaryota > Metazoa > Chordata > Testudines > Chelidae > Emydura > Emydura macquarii. Next base: position 2,885,335 of record NW_027132962.1, read on the forward strand.
TAGTTAAAAATGTTCTGATGAGCTCTAGCTATTGCTTATATAGGGCCAAATTCTGATCACCATTCTTATGCTGAGTGGAACTTTATTCCTTAAGTAGTCCCACTAAAATCAATGTGCTCCTCACCGTGAGGAAAAGTATCGGGATTTGGACCACAGTGTGGAAGCTGTGTGGAAGGCTCAACAATAAAAAGAAACAAAAAAGGTAGAGTCCTTGTGTTTAAAAGGTTTGTCCAAGATTTTCAAACACAGAAGCCTAAAGTTCGGCTCCAAACTCTAAATTTAAGCACCTAAATATATTTTAAAATGCTAAGCACCTGTCATTTACCCTCTATATGCATATTGAAGGTCATTCAGGAGAAAGGGGGGGTGGTTTCTGGAGGATGCTGGTTTTGATTTCTGAGTCAGCAACAAGGTCTTGATGTTAAGAGATTGTGAGGTTAACATGAATGCCTTGCCTTCTGGATGGTATTTTCTCTTTAAACTCTTAACTGATCCTGAAAACTCTATATACTTGTCTTTCTTCAATAAGCATATCATTCAAGCCCTAAGCCCGCTTAAGAGATACATTTAGATTCTCTCTTTAGGTTGAGTAGAGCTGCCCAAAAGTTCAGCACAAATTCACATTCTGCCCTTCAGACAACCCACCAAAAACATACACATCAGTCACTCACAACTCCAAGATTTGCTTTTTTCTTTGTGAATGAGAAGGAAAGTGCAGTCTTTCTGCTCCCTATAAAGCACATTTTTTTCTCTCCTAATACAGAAAGTATGTCTTTCAAGACAGAGCCCCACATCATTAGGAGACAATATTTAGGCTGGAAAGAAGGAGTACATTTTTAACGGTGAAAATAATTAACCATTGGGACTATTTACCAAGTCTCCAAAACTGACAATTTTAAGTCAAGATTGGATGTTTTTTCTAAAAGATCTGTCTAAGAATTATTTTGGGGAAGTTTAATTGCCTGTGTTGTACAGGTGGTCAGCTTCTGGCCTTGGAATCCATGAATCGGCCCATGGAATAACATCAAATAAAAGAGAAAAACAGCCATTATATCACTATAGTGATCTAACCAAAACAGAAACTGTCCTTAGCCTATGCAGGAGAATATCTAAGGAGTGACTGACCAGCAGTTAAACAGGTTTCCTCTAGGACCTTGTTGATAGTCGTCCATCACTGATGAGGATGATGACAATATTGTCACAATTCTCATCTATTGCTATGCATATGGTTCTGAAGTCCGAACCCTGATGCACAAAATCGGCTGCCCTGAGGTCATGAGAAGTCCATATCTATGATGTTTGATGATTCAGCTTTGTGGCGCCTTTCATGTGCAGCCTGGAGATGATTTTGTTGATCCTGCTCAAATCTCTTACATGCTGATCGTCTCAGATTCCACCAGTGAGTCCCGTACAGAGCCCCTTGCTCTAGTTCTTTGAGATTGTTGCCAGCCCACTGAAGGCTGACCCTTCTTTCTTTTGCCCTGACTCACTTCCCCACACAATGTCTGTTTTGAGAGACTGTGCTACTCCATTGTCATGACATGTCCAGTCCACCTAAATTGTGCTCTCAATAGCATTTCCTCAATGCTGGTTGTATTTGTTCTCTCAAGGACCTTAATATTGGTCACTCTGTTGAGCGAATGCCCTCAAGGACCACACCAACACTACATAGCTTGGATAGAGGAAAATAGTGGGAAACCCATGATTAGAAGCATTCATATGCCAGTGTAAAACTTGAGGGTTGAGTTAGCAATCCACTAGATTATAGGCCATTCCGTACCAGAACAAACCAATAGTTCATTTATTTCAGCATAGTGTTTCTGACAGTAGATAGCACTGGATATTTCACAGGGAGACAAACCTCTGAATAATGTATTTGTGTTATATTCCATAGAGAACAATTTCTGATTTCTTCGTCATCCCAGTTGACAGGAATTTATTCCCTGAAGCATGATGATTGTCTGCCCTTATAAATTTATTGGAGTTAGTGTAGCTTCAGGAATTATTCTAATTCATGTGTTCTAAATCTTTTCTGTATTTTTGCAGAGTTCTCACCAAAGGTTATGTGGTGGTGGTGAATTCCACAGGGATGCTACAAGATGCCCCCAAAGATATTTCCTTTTAACCATTTAAAACTAGTTGCCATTTAATTGCATTGAGCATTGTTCTTGTAGTATAGAAAAAGGTAAGAAAAGGTGACTAGTCTTCGTTATGTCGCACATTAGTTTTATATATTTTTACCAGATCTGAAAGGCTTTTCTCCTTTTCAATCAAAAAATTCTAGTCTTTTGACTCTGTCCTAGGAAAGAAAGACCTTCATTTTTCAAGTAATTTTATTTCCTACTTTGGAGTTTTAAACAAACAAACAAAAAAATGACAACCAACAAGGAATATGGTATTCAATGTGAGGATAATTGTTGGGTTTCTCCAGGGAAAAGCTAAATAATTAAGAGAGGCTGATTAACTATTAGCATAGTTAGGCTATATTACATTACACAGAGATACATGCAATGCTTTGATTTACAGTCAATATTGTTTAAATATACCTTTTGGTTTTCTTATTTGGAAGTTGGATTGTGGATGTGATTATACAAAAATGTAGCCAACAAGAGCTATTTATTTTTTACCTTGGGTGTCCTCCTGATTGTTTTAAGTGTTATGCAGTACAACTATAGTTTGAATCTGTTTGTTTTTCAACCTAAAATGGAAGTATTAACTTTAAGTTTCATAGTCCTCTGGAAAATTTAGTTGAGTCATGAGGAGCCATTTTGTTGCAAACATTTTTGTTTTCTTGCAACGGGTCATGTATTCATTTTTCAAATTGAATAAAATAATTTGATTTAGTCACAAAGGGAAAATAGTCACGTCTAGACATTTAGTGTGTTCATGTAGGCCAAAAGGCCAAAATTTAAAACTAGTCATGAAACTAGACCTCAATGAGGGATCACTTTGGTATGTTTTAAAACAATTAGCTTGGTCTCTTAAAAATTAGAAACATTTCTTCATTATATTTATGAACAGGTCCAGCATGTGATTTTCCTTTATTTCTTGTTAATTGAGGCCTCTATGTAGGAAAACTAACCCTCTTCAAGAAAGCACTCAAGCATCATACTTAACTTTAATTGCATGGCCAAGTCTTACTGAAACCAGTGAGATGCAAGCACATGCAGACTGAAATAGAACTTGTTTTACAGTCTATGATGATTGGTGCAAACTCATGCAAAAGAAAAAACTGTAGTAAAACTAGAACACCTGAGTCCAATTCCTCTTAAGTTTGAAGACTATCAGATCGGGACACAGATGCAAATTTGGTTTATTAGAACCATTGCTGTATTCTAAAATGGACTGTGGACAAAATTAGAACACCTGGTTATAAGTGTGCTTGGATTTGGAACTGAACTTCATGACTCAGACTCAACTGAGTAAGTAAGGAAAACATTATGTCAGCTCATTAGCTGAACTGCACAGTTCAACATTTGCACAAGATCACATTTGCAAGCAGATACAGTGGTGAAGCAAGCTATTAGATCTGTAAAGCAAAATTATATTTTCCTCACTGGTCTACATAATCCCCTTTTTGTGCACAGTTGTATATGTCACAGTAAACAGTTGCATAAACAGGAGAAGTGTGTTGCTGTTATTAATTAAAATAACTATGCCTAATAATTTAACTGCATGGTTCTATTATTTGGTCTATCAATGCTGGTAGATGAAATCTTGTACTAATGTGAAATTGTACATTTGGATTTTTTTTTCTTATACATATAGGGTGAAGTCCGAGGAGGACTTTGATCATAACATAGTACAATTTTCACACAAGAAAGGACTCTGCGAAGAGGTACCACATGTGAAAAGAGCGATTGAAGGAGACTTTGGACAGATCACACACCAATAATACTACTGTTGCAGGATCTCTGTGAAAAGCTGATTTGATCTAATTAACAACAAAGAACTAGCACCACAAAAGGACAAAATTGAAAGATGAGTCAGAGACACTGTGGAATCTTTCCTTTACTTGGCCACATGACTGATCAAGAATATAAAGTTCATAGGTTGAGCCCAGAACAGGAAAACAATAAGTGGAAATGTGACTGATAAGACAAGATCCTGAATAAACTACCAAATTCAAGATATAGATTTTTACCCCAAATCTGAGTTTCTGAAAGAGTCGTGACACAGTTCATTGCATCAAATTGGTGGGAAATTGTGAGGAGGGGAGGGAAATCACAGGACAGTTTAATTCAGCATTTTGTCCATTTTTAAAAGACCTGCATTCCTTCCCAGCAGTCGAACACCAAGCAAACATATCTGTAGCACATTTGGATTGCTTTGCTTGAAACTTTGTAGAGGACTAGATGCTGAAAAAAAGCAAATAAATTTGTAGAAATGCATCAGTATCAGAAGGGTAGATCCAGTAGTGTGGTAGGCTAACTAGTTAGGGACTCAATTATTGTGTATTACCTACAGCATAGAAAGTTGTTCATTTTGGACAACATTTTTATGATGGGAGAATAAACATACTTGTTAAATGAAATATATACTATGCATTTTGTTTTTCATTAAAGAAAGCACTTGACTTTTTACACCAGGGTTGGTTTCTCCTGCCCCAGTGGAACCTCCAGCTTTGGGAAAAATCACCACAAATCTTCATCTGATCCATCTACAGGCCCACTGCTCATTTAACCTTCCTTCCCATGGCTCCTGTATCACCAAAAAATTAAAGAGGTGATAGTTCTATGAAGGCAGCTAAACCCTCATTCACATGTGACAAGGCTACTCTGCACTTACATATTGGGGGCATATTCCGGCCTATTACCATAGTTATGGTTTTGTTGGATTCATTCTAAAGCACCACAGAATTGTATTAGCTTTTCCTTTATACAGGACTTTTCTCATCACAAGGTTTTCACATAATGCTGAGAAAGATTTCCTTTCTAGAAGAAGGAAATTTTATTCATGTCCTAGAAGTGAAGCTTGACATTTTAGCAACAGGAACAGACTGCCAGCAATCTTCAAGAAAAACTAACTATTGCTTTCACTCAGCTCATTAATATAGATTCTCTTGGTCAAAATCTCCTCTCATTTATACAGGTTCAACTCCACTGAATCAATGGGGATGGGTGCACATCCATGTAAATCAGAGGAAAATTTGGCCCTGAGTGCCTGTGTCTGTGTGTGTATGTACAAGCAAATAATAAAAAAAGGATTAATAGTCTTCTGATGATTTTTTTGAATTATGTTTTAAAAAGGAAACAAATCTTTAAGTAATTGCTAATTATTAATTATTGTGATGAGCTATTATTTATTTATATAGTTCTCACAGTGTGCTAGGCTGCATTAGCTGGTGTAATTCTGTGTGGGTTAGCCAAGTCCAAGGCTGCTCCTTTTTAAGAAAAGCAAAGGCTTAAAACTACCGAAAAAACACTACACAGAAAGGCAGGAGACATGACTAGAAAAATTTACTTCCAGGCAGGTATTGCTATTGATTTTCATAGTCTGCTCTGCAAGGATTGTGTGTTCCATCCTGGCAGCAATTCAAAATCTGCATTTAAACAGAATTTTTTTTAAGTGATGATCCGAAGCCATTTTCTCAATGTCAGAAATAAAAGTGTATTCTTAATGAAAAAGGCACTCTAAATATAAAATATTTAAAGGCGGCATGCTAGAATACTTACTGCTTTTTCTACAGGGGAGCTCTCACATTTGTTTTTGTATACCAAAGCCAAGCAGCAAGTTGACCAGGCTGAGAGTTAAAATCAGTGCTGCACCTCCATTCTTCAGACCCATATCTTTTATTGAGATTGATGTCTGAAAAGTATTGATGAATCAAGGTGGAGAGTCTGTTATGAGCATCAAGATTCCAGCTCACATGATGAGAATATCTCCACAAAGCTGACTGTTCATTGATTTCTTTTTTCCAAGGGTACTGCTTAGCTGTTAGTGGGTCTTGCTGCTGCTGGTATGCTGAACAAGAAATACAGCCAATTGAGTAGAACTATTGAGCTTCATTGTTAAATATAATCTTCATTTCACTGCTCTCCAGTTATTTGAGTTTTGTACAGGCTTTTCTTAAAGATTCTTTAGAATAAAATGGAATACTCTTAGGAAGTTCTACTAGCCACATACCAAAAAAAGCCACGCTGTAGACCAGTTTTTAATACAACCCAAAAGAAGGAGATTTTTGCCCAGTTTTGGATGCCATAACGAGGGGTTCAATCTTGAAACTTGGTTCAGATTTGTACAAAGGTTGATTTATTGTCTCTATATCAAACCAATATGGAGGGATCCTAAAACATTGCATGGTCTGATTGTACTTTTAATATAATACTTCTGGGGTGGTGGAAATATATTAGGAAATGAGGGGATTTACAGTTAAATTTTGTGGGCTACATATAAAATACTGTTGAGGCTGTCTCTGCCTGCCAGTCCAGCACTGATACACAGCTGGAAGGACTCCAACTGAGTTCCTTTTCTAAGCAAAAGAAGAAGGGATTATTCTTTCCAACTGCAGCATGAACTATGGGAGAGAACTACAAATTCTCACCTGTAACCGTCCATCCTGCTCTCCAGGTGATGAGACTCCTCTTCCTCCTCCCACCTAGCCCCCATCTGCCTCCAGCTGATCCTTTTCCTCTCTGCAAACACCCCAATATATATTTAACCCTAAATCTCCCCCTTCCTCACCCTAGCTGCCCTAAACTCTGACATACAAACTAAGGAGGCCCTAGTAATACTGTAAAACCTGTAGTTGTTGGAGACCTATTGTAGCAAAGGGCCTTCAAATTCTGGGCTAAAGTCAGAAGCAGTAGCTCTCCTGTTCCTTCGTCTCTCTATTCTATCAGGAATCACTGATGCTGACACCATTATCATCTTCCTCTGCCCACAGCCTGGATCCTCATTTTTCTTTGCTAATTTTAATGTTGAGACCTATTATGCTGGACGCTATTTAGTGTAAGGAAAACTTGGAAAGAGTAAAATACCCCCATATCTCTACCGGCAGTGAATCTTGGAAAGCAGCAAAAGCAAGAAATAGTGGTAACTGAAATTTTGCCAAAAAACAAACACATAGCTATCCAAGCCAATCCTTACTTCGAAGGACTATAACTGAAGGTTTCCTGAGCTCCAGGGTGTTATGTCTTCACACATAGAACAGCCCACCATTTCCTTTCCTCCCCCGCCCCCATGAATCTGAGTGCATCTTTGTTTTGTCATTTCCCCTAATCTAGATAAGAAAGAACAACAGGAAAGGTTCCATGAGAGAGGCACAGTATGTGGTACCTTTCCATCTTGCTGCATCAGGTCTGCCTCATAAAATGGCAGCTGCCCCTGGAGAAAGGCTGAAACTTTAAGAATTCAGAGGTATCAAGAAAATAAAGGAGTACAGATTACTGTTAATTACCCTCACTGTTAAAAACTTATGTTTTATTTCCAGTCTGACTATGTCTAGCTCCAACTTCCAGCAACTGGATCATGTTATATTTTTCTCTGCTAGAATGAAGAGTGCATTATCAAATACTCGTAAACTTATAGACTGTAATCAAGTCACCCCCAACCTTGTCTTTATTAAGATAGCATCAAAGAGCTCAATCTATCACTATAAGGTATGTTTTCTAATCCCTTGATCATTCATGTGGCTCTTCTGTGAACCCTTTCCAATTTGTCAACATTCTCCATGAATAGTGGACGCCAGAACTGGAAACAGTACTCCAGAAGCAGTCATACCAGTGCCAAATACAGAAGTAAAAAACCTCTCTACTCCTGCCCAGGATTCCTTCTTATGCACCCCATGATTGCCTTTTGGCCACAGCATCACATTGGGAGCTCATGTTCAGCTAATGGTTCACCATGACATCAAAATCTTTTTCAGACTCACTGCTTCCCAGGATATAGTTCCCCATCCTGAAAGTACATTCTTTGTTCCTAGATGTATACATTTATATTTAATCATATTAAAATGCATATTGTTCATTTTTGCCCAGGTTACCAAGCAATATTGAATGCAATATACACAGTGACCTGTCCTCTTCATTATGTACCACTTCCATAATTTTTGGGTCATTTGCAAACTTCATAAGTGACAATTTTATGTTTTCTTCCTGGTCATTAATAAAAAGTTAAATAGCATAGGGCCAAGAACCAATCCCTTCAGGACCACACTGGAAATACACCCACTTGTTGATGATTCCCCATTTACAATTATATTTTGAGACCTATCAGTTAGCCAGTTTGCAATCCATTTAATGTGTCTCAAGTTAATTTTATATCATTCTATATTTTAATCAAAATGGTGTGTGATACCAAGATAAAAGTCTTATAGAAGTCTAAGCACATACATCAGCACTATTACCTTTAGCAACCAAACTTGTAATCCTATCAAAAAAAGGGTACTAAATTAGTTAGACAGAATTTTTTTCCCCATACACCCGTGTTGATTTATATTAATTACATGACCCTCCTTTAATTCTTTATTAACTAAGTCCCTTATCAACTACTCCATTATCTTACCCTGGATCAATATCAGGCTGACAGGCCTATAATTACCCAAGTCATCCTGTTTATCCTTTTAAAAATTGGCACATTTTCAGTGTTTCAGCCTTCTGGAACTTCCCCAGTGCTTCAAGACACATTGAAAATCAACATTAACCGACAAACGAGCTCCTTGGCCAGCTCTTTTAAAACATTTGGACGCATGTCATCTGGACATTTAAAAATATCCAACTTTGGTATCTTCTGTTTAACATCCTCAAAAGATGCTAGTGGAATGGAAGAAGTGTTATCATCACCACATGATAAGGCTATATCGTCTGATTTTTCCCCAAATACAGAAATATCTATTCAACACTTCTGCCTTATTATTAATAAATATACCATTTCCACCTAATAATAGACCAATACGCTTGTAACAATTCATTTTTTTCTTAATATATTTAAAAGCTCCTTTTTATTGTCATCACCTATACCAGACAGATTTCACCTTGTGTCCCTTGGCTACCTATATCGATTTTCTACAGGTCCTAACTTCTGATTTATTCATTTCTATCACTTCTCTTTTCTTCCATTTGCTTTACACACACACACACACACACACACACACACACACACACACACACACACACACACACACACACACACACTTTTTATAACTGCCTCCACTTCCCCTCTAAACCAAGACATTTTTCCTAACCAGAATTGTTTTCTTCCTCATTTGTGGGATCGTAGCTTTTGGAACATCTAGTAAGATGTACTTAAATGATTGCCAATTATCATTCACATTTTGCTAATTAAATCCTTCTGATTTAATTCATAATTGTTTTCAGATTTGTGAAATTGGCCCTATTAAAGCCCCAAGTATATATACATATTGCTGGTCTGGACTTTATTCTGCTTGCACATGACAAGTGTGATCAGTTAGGACAAGGTCTAATAAAGAATCCCCCCATTTTGGCTGCAACACTTTTCAAATTAGGAAATTGTCATGTATGATATTTAGAAATTCCAAGGATGTTTTTTAATGGTGGCATGAGACCTCCAGCATATGTCACTCAGATTGAAGTCCCCCACTATCACACAGTTTTTTCTGACACATTATAGATAGGCTTGTAAAGAGTCAGTCATCCTGTTTCCTAGCTGGTGGTCTATAGCAGACATCAACTAATACCCCATCTTGTGGTTTATCTGTTAGGATATTTCTCCATAAGCATTCAAGATCATTTTGTTCTGAGCTATCTGTGACTCGGAAACAGATAATGTGATTTTGCATAGAGTGCCACTCTCCCTCCCCTTTTGCCTACTTGAGCCATCCTAAATAGGTTATAAACATTTATTTTAACAGTCCAGTCATGCAAATCATCCCAACAAGTTTCATTAATTCCAACTAGATTGAATTTATGCTCATAAATGAGCAATTCTATTTCCTCGTTTGTTATCCAGATTCCTAGCATTACGGTATAGGTAATTCAAGAATTTCTTCTATTCATGTCCTTTGATTCCTTAATTAATTTTGTTCTCAACATCTCAGTTTTATACTGAGTGCTCATATCTTCCCCCTTTTTACCCTTCCCTTATATTATTAGTTTAACCTGCTCCTGGCTACTCTAGCCAGACTGTCCCTACAGAGATTGGTCCCCTTCTACTAAGGGGGAGGCCATTCAAACTATACACCCTCCTCTCCCCATGGAAGGTAGACCAATGGCCCACAAAAACCTTCCACCTGACACCACTTACCTAGCCAGAAGTTCACTTCCAGAAGCTTCTCCCTTCGGTCTTCCTTCACTCGTGGAACAGGAAGGATTTCAGAGAAGAATCTTAGAAATTCTTTTTTTTCAGCACAATTCTGAGTTGCCTGAATTCATCTACAATCTGCAAGATATCCCACAATACAATGTCAATGCTGATACAAACCATCACCCATGGGATCTTTGCCTATCGACTTCAGAAGCCTATCCTATCTTAAAGTGATGTCATGTGTCTTGGTTCTGGAAAGGCAGCACACCATCCTCTTGTTCACCTGTCTCTTGAAGAATGTTCTTTTGGTTTTTCAGAGTACTGAATTTCCAACACGGATTATCGGTCTTCCTAGGATGGTTGGATAACTCTTTACAGGTAAGATTAATTTTCTTACAAAAGTGAGGTAGAGCTGCCATCCAGATGTGTGTCCCAGACATCTCCCTTGCACCTGCTGTATATTGAGAGGTGTCTTTCAAAGTTCCACACTATATGATGGGGTAGTATGCCAGGGATGTTCTGTAAAACACATAACTGAACCCTATATCTAACCAAATGCTGCCAGCTAATTCAGGGAATTACTGTGAGCAGGTCTCTCTCCATGAATTATACTTACCACACAAAAGGGAAAACAAATTACTGATTGTAAAATTGGAAATACAGCTCATATGTACTGGGCCACCGATGGCCTTGGAGATACAAGTACTGTAGAAGAAATATTTTTTTTTCTACCTGAATCAAAGAATTTGTGTATCTCTGAGAAACCAGGTAAAAATGAAAAACAATGGAAGTCCTGTAGCACCTAAAAGACTAACCAATTTCTGTGGGCATAAGCTTTTGTGGGCTGCAACCCACCTCGTCAGATGCATGAAGTGGAAATCACAGATAGGAGGTACATATATATATATATATATATATATATACACACACATCCCAGGGTAAGAAACAACAATGGGGAGGGCAAGTGCTAACAAAGTCAATTCAGTTAGAGTAGATGAGGCCTATTCACAACCATTGATCAGAAGGTGAGAATGTGTGAACAGTGACAATACTTCTTGTAATGAGAGAACCATTCCAAGTCCCTATTCAGACCCAGTCTGATTGTGTCAAGTTTGTATATGAGTTCCAGCTCTGCAGTTTCTCGCTGAAGTCTGTTTTTGAAGTTTTTTTGTAGAAGTATGGCATACAAAAAATCTGAAATCTGGTTTGCAGATGCAGTTGAAACGCAAACCAGGTGTCATTTTGGGAACTCTTGCAATTTGAAAATTTGAATAGAACATATTTCAAAGCATTAACAACAATAGTATCTTTCCTGACCTAAGATGGATTTGAACCTTCCTGCTTCATTTTTTCAGTCAATGATTGATGCTTTTAATATCAGAAAAGTGTGAATTCACACAAATGAGAAAATGCTAGGTATTTCTAGTAAATTATTTCAAGGTATTTGAACGTGTATGAAGAAAGTTTTGGGTATGTTCCTCACAATGTTGGTTTGGTCAAAACTTGATGTTCTTAGTCAGGTTTATACTTGTGCCTTGTGTACACATAAAAGTTGCACCACTTTAACGAAAACCTATATTTAAACTGATTCACTTAAATCAGTGCAAAGCCCTCGGTGACACACTGAAATCAGTTTACAACTGGCATATAATATTTCAAATTCAGATCATGCAAAAATTGACATTCGTGATTAACTTTATGCAGTGCGAGTAGTCTCAGGCTATATCTATGCTACAAATTACTTCAGTATAACTTCAGTATATATTTCAGTAAAGGTATTACTTCAGCATAGGTCTCCCGCTGACATAGCTACCGCCTCTTGTGGAGGCAGGAGTTATTAAGCCAAAGGGAGAGCTCCTTCTCATTAGCTTAGAGCATCCACCAAAAGTGCTACAGCTATGTAGCTGCACTGATGTAGCTGCACCACTGTAAATGATGTTGTGTAGACATAGCCTCATTGGGTATGCCTACACTGCATTGTAAACCTGGGTCTGTGGAACCTAGGCTTGTGGACTTGGTGTTTCCACTTCAGCAATCACTCTGCATTGTAAACCTGGGTTTACAATTGCTGGACTCGGGTCTCACAGCTGCACTAACATATCCATACTGCACTATGCAGACCTTCTGACTCATGTCTGAAGTTTGAGATGCGTCCACACTGCAAAATGAGAAGTCTGGAACCCATCCTGAATCACAGCAGGACCTGAGTTCTGACTCACACTCCTAGCAGGTTCCTAGGACCTGGATCCGGAGTGCTTGCTGACATAAGTAAAACTGATTTGTGCGTGGACGAAAGTGGGACTTGGGCTCGGACTTGAGTCAGAGCCCCAGACTTTGTGTGCAATCCAGACAAAGTCATTGGGGCCTAAGTGTGGAACTAGTCATATATTAAAAGTTAAGCATGTGCATACATTTTTGCAGGACTGGGGCCTAAATGTGTCCACATAAAACTTTGCACTAGTTTAATTAGATTGATTTAAACAATTTTAGTTACAACAATACAACAAACAAGGCCTTGCTTTTTACTGAATGAAACGGGAATTTTTGCCTGAGTGAGGACTTCAGGATTTTTCTCTACTTACATAGAGAAAGAGAAATCAATCATCCTCCACAAGACTCAGTAACTGGACTAAAATTATTTTTATTTGCCCCCACACACACACCTCCGGGCCCCCAGCAATGATGCCATGCCAAATTGTACATATCTTTCTCCAAGAGAAGGTTGAGTCCAAGGTTGAGAAGGTTGGTCCAAGTCCAAGGTTGAGAAGGTCTAAGAGAAGAGAAATTGTGTTAGCTGTAATAAAATAGTCAGAAGTACTATTATCTGCAGTGTACTACATAGAACACCTGTGCAATACTTGGTCTTTTACTCGTCAGGTGGTTTAGCGGCGCACAAGGGAGGGGGAGACTCCTGGGTTGTTCAGTGTCACTATTTTGTCACTTTGACAGGCAACACTTATAACATGCTTTTCCTCAGTAGGTGGTATCTTTTATGCCAAACAGCCTAGTAGTGGCAGTGGACACACCAGCAGCAGTGGTCCTTTCAAGCACTGGGCAATGTTAGAGGGCCCAGAGCTGTGATGTCTGTAGCAGCCTATTTTAGGCCTTAAAAGGTAAGTAGCAAAGGTGTGCTCAAAACTGAAGGAAGCAAACAATAAAAATGTTTTCCAGGCTGTTTGGGGAAGGCTGTGGGGCACAAAATGTACTAATTATTATTTATTTTTTATTGTGATAACAGCTAGGAACCCAAGTCTTGGACTAGGAACCCATTGTGGTAGGTGCTGTAGAAACACAGAACAAAAAGACTGTCCCTGCCTGAAAGAGGTTACAATTTAAGTTGTGAACAAATATTAGTGCCATTTGTCCCAGGATCTCACTGCTTTGAAAATACGAGTGAATCAAGCTGTTGAGAGTTCATATTTTAATAACAAGAAGACAACATGTCAAATAACCAGGCTCAATTGAAAATGATTAATCAATGATTATTAGTCAAAGCTCAATACAGCATAGCATAGAAAGGAAGGTAATACTTACCAAACTAGTCTGAAGAAATTACTTTGCAGATCAATTCATTCTCAGCTAATCCTCAGAAATGCTCCCCCTTATATACCATGTGTGTTTACTGAAAAAGAGAAAAAGTAAATGACCTATGGAGCTCTTTTCATAGTATCTGGTTTACCTAACTAATAACCTAAGACACCTGTCACTAAGTCATTATGACACAAAACATCTGTAATGAGTTGTTCCTGATAAACTAAAAGCATTTCCCAATAGATCATTATCAATCACAGATACCATCTGCCCCTCATTAATCACAGGCCAATGGATTAGAGTAAGGCTATGTCTCACGGCATACAGACCCGGTTATTTGATCATGTACATGTTCACTATACACATACGTTGTACTGGACACAGGTATAAAACAATGCACACATAGATATTTGTGTCCACAATACTGTTTTTATCATATGATATTAGCACTACCATTTTAGGGATGGACTCGCAGGTTTCTGTGCATCACAAGGAGACACTGCAGTAACTGTCTTGTGCGTGTTGCTGCTACTGTCCCCTGCATTCAGACATCTGTGGATGGCAGCTCTTTCTCATGTCTCTCTACTGTGAAACTGGGTAGAAGACATGGAACATCTGGATGATGTTGTAGCTGTGCTCCTGATGCTTATTGCAGGACAAATATGCTGTGGCATAGATCATTGGTGAGAGGCAGGATGGAACTCTCTGACACTCACCCTCATGGTTAGCTGTGTTTGGAATGTTAATCCGTTCAACTCCCAAAAAACTGATATGGTGAATGTCAGTATTGACAAGGTATGCCTAAGGGTGGACCAGCACTTCTAGGGCAGGAGGTCACCATGGTGTGGTGGGATTAGAGCTGACGCTAGGCATAAGCAGACAAAGCAATTGCTTAGCACACCGAGTGGCTATTCAGTTTTTTAGTATACGTTTTCTGTGTGCATGGGAGGGGGGTATATTCCTGCTGAGGGCCCCCAATGGGTTAGCACCACCTCTGAGTGGGATCACATCATTTTGGAAATATAACATGGTCAGCACTGACCTATGGAGCTGTGTGATGAGCTTGTACCAACCTTCCAGTGCCAGCAGGGGCATGTATGGGGCGGGGAGCAGAGGCACAGCCCCCCCAATAATCAGTGGGGACACAGAACTCCTCTGTTCCCATAGCAAGGAGAGCAAGCTCCTCCCTCCTCCTGAAGCTGGCATTCTCGGGAGCTCACCCACCCCATCCCCTTCTCTGCCTCCACCGATCAGCACCTGAGCTGATATGGCGTGACAATCCTCCTAACCAATAGTAGCAAGGCAGTGAGCACAGCCTCTGGGGGGGTGGGGCAGACAAGAAAGGGGTCAGTCACAGAGGGAGCACAGGATCTTCAGTGGTGGTGGAAGCTCAATATCTGCATAATCATTGTGGAGTGTGAATTTGGTAGACTCAAACCTCGTTGACCCTGCTTACTTACCCATCTGACCCAATTTGACCAACCTGCTCTGCACTGTGGAACATTTGTGAGGGTAGAGGGCAGTACTTCTGTCCAGTGTGGGCTCTGTTTACAGGCATCAGGATCCCACCCATATACGTATTGGTCCCAGTTCCTGGGGGCAAGGGAAATCAGGGATACCATGTGTGTACACATCTTGGGACAGCAGGGAGGCAGAGGGTAACATCTGCCTTAGAGGATGTTATGAAACACTAACCTAAAGACTGAAACTGGTCAAGGTCAGTGTGGAGATAGGGAGAGAAAAGGGGCTATTTAAACACTGGGGAGTGACAAATGCCTGTATTATTACTTTAATAGTTTTTCATTGTACTGTGTATGAACCAGAAAGATCTTTGTCACCATTTTTTGTAGTGTGAGTTCTGCTGCTTTTAAAACTACACAGTGCTTTCTGGAAGCACTCAAAAATGCACTTTCTTCTGCCTCTCATGTATCCTTAGGAGTTCAGATATTTGTTAACCGGTCGGGTGGTGGGTCTGGGATAGACAGAAAAAATGTTTATAGTATGTTAGCACCAGAAAGTTACACTATTCCAGTTCATGCTCTGAGATTTTTGGGGCATGATCCCAAACCTGAAAACATCCATTCATCGGGGCCACACACAAGTCATGCAGACAAGAACATATATTAAAAGTACCATATGGAACTGAAATAAGGAATAAGGAAATGTAAAACAAAACATACTGAATCAGTGAACAATGGCCAAACAATATCTCCAAATCCATCTCCTTGACCTCCCCCTTCTCCTGACTGCAGGGTGGGGAAGGGGGAACTACTGTGGAAAATTGTTCTTGAGGACAACTGGGGATGTCTTTGCACAAGATTTGGGGGCCAGCAAGTTGTGGGGGGTTCAGACATTCCCACAGGCTCATTGTTCCTCTTCTGGATGCTTGGGAAGGGGCCCCCTGCGAGGGGTTTGAGGTGCAGGAGGATGATTTGGGTCACTTGGTCATTCAAGATTGTTGGTCCTTTACCTCAGCAGCACCCCATGCAGCAGCTGGAGGAAGTGGTGATGGTGCTGGCTCATGGAGAGGTGCAGAGGCCATGCCAGCAGAAGGACCACAAATCTGTTCAAACACCAGTTCTCTCAGTCTCTTCATTAAGAAATGTCTCTTTCCTGTGGGCTTGCTACTCATTCCCTAAGGCCTATTGCTCCATGAACTAGTCCATCAGTGAATCTTCTACAGGAAGAGCCCAAACCTCCTATGTCCTGAGGAACTCAAACTGCTCCTGGTTCCACTTGTTCATGACAATTCCTCCAAGGTCCTTCTCCAGCTGCTTCTGGTTTCTTTGGTCCTGCTCTTGCCTTCCATGTGGAATGGTTTTCCTATTAGGAGCCAAAGGTCCTGCCAATTCAAAGAGAAGAGTAGCATTACATTTTTTCCCCTTTAGAAGAAGCTGAGAAATGTCCCACATAGCATAAGTTTGATGTGCAAGGCCACAATATTGATACTTATAGCATTCCAGGAATGTGACTATCCTTCTTTCTCATACAACTTTTGCAGACCATGAGAAAGGCACAGAAGCTAGTAATAGTAAGAAACATGTACTAATATTTTAAAAATATTCATAGTGTTTCAAGGGCAGAGGGTAGAGGTATGTAGCAATTCCTCCTGGGGCTATATTAGCAGTTTTCAATTTCTTCTTTAAAGGCTGGCCAACATTCAGAGAACACAGTGGTTTACAAGGTACCAGAATGGAAAAGAAAAGTGACTTTCCAGTCCTCTGGAGGAGATCCAGCATTGAATGCCAGGGAGATGTTTCTGCTAATGGTCATCCCTATACATATTGCTGACTGGAGAGATTTGGTCACATCTAAAGGCAGACCAAGCAGATTTGCCCTGCTGTTGAATCTGAAGAAGCAGCTGGCATTTCTGCTACACCAGAAATTTGTTGACATATGCTTACAGGAATGGGAAGCAATTTAACTGTACATTGACTACATTCTCAGCTAGCATACAGAGTCTCCCTGCAAAGGGAGATCCAATCCATCGAAATCAGCCCCTTCCCCAATCATCCCTATAAAAATGTGCCCCTGTACCTGCTTAACAATGGCAAATTGGTCAGAGAAAGAAAGAGACATACTGCAACTTGATTTAATTCCCTGAAGTTTCAGATAAACACAACAGGCCCCTCACTGCTCCATGGTAAATACACCACAGTGCATTTATCTAACAGCCAGCCCAGATCCTTCTCCCATTCCTATTTCCCCTGGATTGTGCAACTTCCTGCTCCTAGCCAACAGGCCAGACACTAGGGATAGGAATGATAATTTTTGTAATCTTGCAAGGGAGAAAGGATAGCTGTGACTAATTTTACCTCTACACACCAAAGTGTTCCCTTCCCCTTCCCAGACTTTACCCTCCCTCACCTCACAACCACACCCATTCTGCACAGCTTCCATGATAAGGTGGATAGTGAGGAAAGAAACACTGGAACTCTAATCTTCCAAGGAGCAAAAGATAGCTGTTACTAACTTTAAAGGGCCATCTATAGAAGTTTTCTACAATTATCCTATCCACAACCAGGACTTTCCTAACCCTGCCACCTACCTTCTCCTGATCCTTGGCCCTTGGACCATTGCTGCCTGCATGCTGGTCAAGAAATGCACAGACATGGGGGCACAATGATTGTTCATGAATCATCTGTATAGTGCAGTAGAACTCTCCACTCTCACACCTCCTGCTGGTTAGTCTGGGGAATCAGTTCTGCAGGTCCCAGCACCCCCACTTGGTTGTATCTTGCCTGCTGTTACATTTCTGCCTTAGGACCCACATCTCTCCCAAGCCCGCAGCATCTGCTTTATGACACAGCCCCTCTGGCCATGCCATAATCTATGCTCTCTCCCCCTTCTGGGGGATTCTGAAGTCCTTGTCTAGTCACTTCCTTCAGAAGCAGCTGCAGTCCATTGTCATGCCCTTACCTCAGACCTCTCAGCTACTCCTGCTCAGGACCCAGCCACTGCTTTGTCCAAAGTGCTGACTTCCCTTATCCTGCAGGGCCACAAGACTTCCCTCACTAAGCTCCTAGGAGTGACTGTCTTTTCTGCTCTCTGCTGGCTGCCTATATAGGTCCTTCTCAGCCCTTATTGGCTGCTGCCAGTGCAGCCTCCCTAGGGCTTTATTAACCCTTTCCAGGCTAGTGTGGGGCACCTGCACCACCACAATCTGTTTTATAGTTTTTGCCAAAAATATAATAGTGGCTCATAGGAAATCTGTACGATCATTGAGTTATAGCTGTGTCTTGCTTTGGGACCCTTTTGGGGTGGACCAGAGTGGGAGCTGGGCTTCAAATCAGGAATGCAGCATCAGAGCAAGATGGCATATTGACAAGGAGGATGGGGGTCGCTTGTAACTTACCAGACTTAGGTTCTGGTTTCTGCAGTGATTGGGAGTCCTTCTTGGGTTCGTCAAGAGGCTTCCTCAACTAGGTCTTCTGGGTAGGAGTGCTAAATGACATTCTCCTCATTCTCTGGGTCTTCCAGGCCATCCTCTTCAGTCCCTACTGATGTCGTACACTGGCCCTCACTGGTATCCTTTTATATGATAAGGCCAGTGGGGTTGCAGAGAGGGTTGTGAGCCACTTCAGCCTTTGTACTGGAAGCCATTGACAGAACCTGGTCTAGCCCACGGTAAAAGGGGCATATATAAGAAGCCCTCCTAGAGTGACAGTTGGAGTCTTTTGCCCTCCTCTACAGAACCCTTACTTGTTTCATAGTTTCTAGCATTGGGCCAGAGTCCACTGAATGCCTGCCTGCTCCAGATTTTGTGAAATTTCCAAGTACAGGTGAATGTTCCTGCTGCTCTGAGAGAAGTTATGGGGGATGGTATACTTTGACCACACATTGATCGGCACCAGCGTGTGTTAGGCAAGTTAGTGACTGCTCTTGTTGCAAGAGCCATGTTTACCTGTACTTATCAAAAGAATGCAGCAAACTGTTGTGATGTAAGTGGTGCAGCTCGCTACTACCTGTGAAAAAGAGGGAACAGCGACTTTTATAGATTGAGCAAGGGTCAGACAGAAAAGGATATAATTGCATTATGGGAATTAGGCTGGAGGATTATTGAAAGTCAAAACCTAGTACATGCCTCTTGCCCTCTTCCACACTGCACACTGGCACAGGTACCAGGCTGTACCACAACCTGAGGCATGTACTTACCCATACTGCTTAGGCGTGCTAGCTTACTCACCCTCTGCACACCTTCAGAAACATGCTTTTGGAATCTAGATGTGAATAATAGGGTGGTTATGGCACAACCAACTGCATGGACACATGTACAGTCACTTGTGTAAATGTACGTCAAGAGGACCTCCAATCCATCATTGATAACAAGCTAAGGTTCAGCTAATGTTCAGCTTAAAAACAAAGAATTATAGATGCAAGGAATTGTGGGATTTTGGCTCACCTAAGAAGAATCACGGAAGTCTGATTCACTTATTGACAAAAGCCCACAGAATATTAATCCATGCCAGAGACCTACGATCCTAAGATTCTTCTGGATTATCTCAGCTATTGCCTAGGGAAATGCCATTTTTACTTAATGTGAGCTTCCTCTCCTATTATGTCAGCTCCAGAAATATTTCCCACAATGTTGGAAGGGTAGAACCCATGATCAGCAGAGATGCTGCTTGCAGAAAATTCTTAGGGCTTGTCTACACTGGTGACAGCGTTTGACGGGAGATATGCAAGCTATGTTATGTGTGTTATGTAGCTTGTGAATCTCCCACTGATGTACTTACGTTGATGTACTGCAGCATCTTCATGGCGCTGCATCAATGGGAGATACCCGCCAATCGACACAGCCTTACTCCTTTTGGGGAGGTGTACTAATAACGTTGACTGGAGATCCCATCTCCCGTTGATTGAGCATGTTGATCGTTGAGGAGCTGGAGTGTAGACAAACCCTTAGATGCAGTATTATCAAAAGGTCATAGATTTGGCTTGACTTTTCTCTAGCACCCGTATTTTTTGTTAATACTAGTACTGCAATTGAAATAGGGACTTTAATGCGTGTACTTGTTGTTCAGTACCCCCTGGAAGGCATCTGCAGCTCTGCTGTATCATACCCGCAATGTGGGAGATCCTGCCAAGCTACAAAGCAGTGTGTTGCTGAGGTTGCTTTCTTTGTTAAATCCTAGGGACACAATAACCTACAAGTACCTGAGAATCTTTGTAGAATAGAAAGCCAATAGGCAGTACTTGTTTCATAAGTTAAGATAATCAGGTCCCAACAGGGCTTTTCAGAGGCCCAACTGAAAGTGCTGTCTTGAGCTGAACTGGTGGCATCTGGAGGCAGTTTAGTCTAGTTAAGCTCAAAATCTTTAAAAAGTTGGACCACTCTCAGGGGAGGGAGACACAAGGAGCTGTTCCATTTAAGTTATTAGTTTAGTTAAACAAGAACCTTGTAAACAGACCGGAAACTCCAGAACTTTCTCTTGGCCTGCTCAGACCCGTCCTTCTCACACATATACTTTTTAAACAATGTGGTACAAGCAAGAAATAGATTAAAGTCAATGTTCACATTCTATTGAGAAGAGGGCTCTGAGCCTAGTAAGGGGAGTGTTTAGCTGACTCCCACAATGGGAGAGGGCAGAAAAACATGATGGGCATGGCGAGCGCTCATCAGGTGCTGAGACGAGCAGAGCCACACATGGGATGGAGTCCTACTTTTTCCAAATGGTCCACACTTCATGTAATGGGCACATTGTGCTCTGAACAGAGGCTTGTCTGTCATCCTTGATAGAAAAGGAATACACCTAACTATACTCTTGCTAGAATGAATTAACACCAGAACACCAGGGTTTATTCTATCTCATGTCTTACTCATTGCCTTAAAGAGAGATTTCCCTTCCTAGCATGGGGCACAGAAGCCCTTCACAGGGGTCAGGGGGGAGGCCAGGCTCCACCTGCATGGAATCCTTAATGTGACTAAAGCTCTCAAAGCACTCTCATCTCTCTAGAATTGTTTAACAATTAACACTACCAAACAGAAATGTGCATGAAAAATTAATTTCACTGTCATGCATTTGCCTGGGCTTAATGGAATAACTAATGATCAACAGTCAACAGACTCAGAGCACTAACACCAGATGACAAGGAAGTGCCAGAACAGATGCCAGCAGGCCTCTGGAATCTTGGTTGCTAACAGCAGTACCTGTGGACAAGAGAGCATTTGCAACAGGCACCTTTTTAGCTTACACAATGGTGTTTGAAAAGTTTTGGGGACACTGAATGTCTACCCTGGGCCTTGCCTATACCAGAATCCTGAATTCGGCAGTTTCATAGTCTTGGTATAGCTAACCAGTTTATCTGAGGTAGTCTTTTACTGCAGGTCTCTGAGTCATATGGGTCACTACTGCGGATTCAGGATCTGCAGAATGCAAGCAGGTTGGGCCTGGGCTGCCAGGATGAGGAGCAACATCAGTAAGCCAGTGACAATTAGTTTGAGGGTCTTTCTTGGCCGTACCATTTCAGGGATGAGGCTGTCTTTCTGTTGGTTTTCTTTTGGGATATCCAGTTAGTGAGTTGTTCCCTTGAGCCAAGGGAGCCTCTTCAGGGTGAGCTTTTGAACTACGGGATGTACACTGAGAAGTTGAATCTCTATGTCTTGAGGTCCAGAGATTAAAAAAATATATATATCAAACTGGGGTGGGTGAGGTTCTGCTGGCCACCTAGTGAGGGTCCCCTGTTCTGCATGGGGGTCTGCTTCCAATCCCATAACCAATTCCAGTTTGTGGGAGTGTTTAGGAAGGGGCTGTCATTCTTGGGCTTTCTACCAGGAGAGAATGGATCCCACTTATTCTGCGTAGGGTCCGCAACTAGCGGCTACGCAGTTGGGTCTGGGGTAGTCAGAGGTCAAGACTATGGGGCACAGGTGGCTCTCTGAGGGGAGGCAGATGCAGGCGGTGGGCCATAAGCACCACAGGTTTTAACCAGGTCTGCTTCCTTCCATATGTCTGTCACATAGAATGTTTCAGAGCATGCCTATTGCTGGGGATATGGATTTGTGGGCATAACATTGTGCACTGTGTTTACAACAGAGCATATAATTTAGCAAAGGTCTCAAAACTAGGCCCTGAGCTGGATGTGAATTTTGTCTTGGCCCAGCAGATGGGGCATGCATTGGCACCTGCTCATGCCTTTTTTTTTCATGGACTGGTGACCTGGGAGGACATGCCGGACATCATTGATACCACTTAGGGGAGAATGACCTTGGAATGTGCTCCAGATTCCAACTGATTTAGAAGACTAAGTGGGATATTGGATTGCTAGTGAATATATTTCCTGGTGTGATGATAGTATGGTTGGAATTATTATCCTGCAGGGTTTGGTGCACTGCAGTCCACCCAAAGATGGAGCCACACAAATTCTCTCCTACTGTGATGATTGGCTTCCCCTGTTGTGGGAGCCCCCAAGAAATGACAAAGGACAATAGGGTGCGAGTGACTGCACTGGTCTGTTCCCCAGTGGGAACCTTGGATGTAGTTTAACTAATAAAGTTGTAGCCAGGTTAAAACCCATACCATGTGTCTTTGCCTTCTTCCACACACTGAGCACACCAAACATTCTTTAATGGAAACCCATGTGCTTCACAATAGAACAAATATAGAAAACAATTAAATCTGGTTTCATGCTGTTTCCATGTCACCACTTTAAATTGCAAACAGCAGTGATCTAGATGTCTCTACAATAAATCTCCCACAAAGGCTGTTGGTTTTTTTAGATGCTTTGATTTCAAAGAATTAAATTGACATACACAGTATGGAAAGGCCAGGAATGCTCAATTTATACATCTTGTTTATCTCTTTGGATACAATTTCTTATTTTTTTTTGAAGTTTTTGCTTCATACTTTATGTAGTATGAATCAGTCTGTTGTGAATGGTCCAAAGGCTAATTCTCATTTTATACAGTATCTTGTGACGTTAACAGGCAGGTAGGATAAGGTAACCAGAGCATCTCTCTTCACTGGCAACATTAAGCAGAAAAAGAAAACCCAGAAAGTATACTTTGATAGGTGTATTAAAGAGTCACCAAGACAGCACTTAATAGGAAATGAAGCTTTATGTTTTTTAATCTTTTAGTCTTAAACAAGAAAAATTGAAATCCTCTGTCTCGAATACAAACAGACCATGTTTTAGCTCAGTAAGCAGACATGATTACTGCTCTTCTGTCAAAGCCCTGTTGTTTAAACTGTCTTGGGTTTTCAAATCAAATTATACATCTTCTCCCTCCACTGTACTGAAAGACGATAAAATAAATAAGGCAGTAGAAAAACACTGTCTCATTTTTTTCCTTATTGGTCAAGTAGAATTAAGGGAGGATGAGGTATAAAAAGACAGTAGAGAAATCCCCTCTGGACCCTTTGTATTAGATAAAGCAGCCTAACAGAGAGAAAAGTGATCACTTTACAGCAGAGATGAACTCCTTGCAGGAAGTTTGATAAATTGACATCATTCCAGCAATTTGAGGTAATACAATCTTCATGTCTGAACAGTGTAATTACTAGATATGTTTCCAGCTCTCAGAAACACTCTATATCAATCACCATGAACAGTTTTAGCAGGATCTACAACCATTTGCTTCAGGAAAAAGAGAGAGAGAGGGAAAAGAGCTGAGTGCTGAGTTAAGGGTCTTGCAGTATTAAACAAAGATCACAATTAGAGAAAGAATATAAATATCCTTTCCATTTGAATGAGTGAGAGGAGAAGACCTAAAGCAGGTGAGTCTGGTTTAGCAGAGAGGGTCATATCTGGGGTGGGGAAAAACAACTGTGCTCTATACCATAATCTCCACTCATCCCCTTGGAGAATTTGCAATACAAGATACTGCTGATGTCATTTTAGAGTGTTTTCTCTGCCAGTCAATCAAACTCTCAGGCTGAAGGTGTGGGGATTGTGGTCAGTAGCCTCTGAGGAGGTTATGATATTACACCACTTAAGGGAGCTATGAGGAAAAGGAGAAGTATGGTGTAGGAGGCTGTCGTGCAAATAACCCTGTCATCTGTGGCTGTCCCAAGCTCTTGTGGTTTGGAAAGCACTGCCCACTGCATACTTCCAAGAAAAGGGTCATAACTTGCACATCAGGTGGAATTATAGTGTAGGAAATAAATGGACCGTATGTGCATTTTTCCCCTTATGGGAAGATATAACCCATTAATTTATTGGATTCTCCCAGCTAGAATAATCCCAAATATGGATTTAAATATGAAGAAAAAATTCAGGGATTAAATTAAATTTTTCAACCTTATATAAGAGTAGATAATATGTTTGTCTTGCTTGTTGTAATCATTCAATTTTAAATTGAGATTATCAAAAGGCACATAAACCACCACTAAAATTTGCACTAATTTGCTTATTTTGTTTTGTGTCAGACAAGAAGTCCGAGCTACCTTCTCACCACTTGATGTGGTCCATCCAGAGCATAGTTCAGGAATGTGAGTCAGTGGAGTGGTTCTGGATTCACACTGGTGAATCAGTGAGTAGAATTTGGCCATCTATTCCACGACTATGTCTACACTGGACCTGGTTCCCAGCAGGCAAGGGAAATCAGGGATACCATATGTGAACACATCTTGGGAAAGTAGGGAGAGGGAGGGTGACATCTGTCTGTACTGAGGGGCATCTTCACATCCTGTGTAAGCTTCTGGAAAAAGCACATGAGAGAAATTGTCACATACCTGTGCAGTTGCATAGCTTTGTGACTATTTTGTTCCCCAGTAGACAAAGATCATTAACCATTTCTTCCTGTGACAATTCACCCATTATAGATAATTATAATAAGCACCTCCACTGGGTTATCATCTTAGGGTTGGGTTTGGTTGTGGAGGGAGTGGCTGAATTGTACTGCAGTCATTGTGGAATTTTTTTTCTTTGCTATTCACACTTGTTTACAAACCTCTGTTATCAGGAGCATTCAGTCTCTCTTAACTACCTTACCAACATTTGCTGTGCGTGTGGGGTGGAAATATATGCACCCATTATTTTTTAAACCATTTATTGTCAGTGGTGCTAACTGCACTTAGCAGCTATTTTGTAGCACTAATCCCTACTAATGTTGAAACTATTCAAGATGGGGAGTAGGGACCATTTATGTATAGGGTAGTAGCAGTTATTGTCTTTACTAGTATTGTTACTGGAATTGTGTTTTGATTTTCTGCATGTTAACTGAGCTATAAAGATGTCTATCCACCCATTTCCTGTGTTGAAGAGTTCTGCTGTGTTGAAAACTAGTATTGGTTTCTGTAAACTCAAAACACTACCTGCACTTTCCCATCCTTCCCATGTATCCTTGGGACTTTGGATATGTCTGAAAAATAGTTGCAATGGAATGGTGCCTGTAACCAATCAGACCACAAGCCATCAGGCCAAGTGGTGGAAGCAAGAGCACAACCCAGTACCAGAGGGCCAGAAGCCAAATGACAGAGTCATAGAGTACAGGGGTTCAGAAACTTCCCAACACCAGCACCTGGGTCTTGAATTGACCAATGTGACCTACCAGAAGAACATCATGGCAGAGTAACAGGACTTTCAGCCTGGGTTGGCCATGACGTATGTAGATGAGCTCCTTTCTACATAGGATTCCATCATGGAGGGTGGAAATCAAGACTGTCTGAGAATTAGCATTGTTTAAGACTTGGTGGATCTGAACTGCAAAGGGGTTGTTGAGCAGCAGGGAATGTATGGAGGGTAGCAAATCATGAACAGTAGTACCCAAGATGAAATTTGATGGTTTGAGGTTTGTGGAGTCTCTTGGTCAGGTTCCCAATGCTCTCCCTTTAAGGATAATGTATCTGCTTTCCTTTCCTGCCCCCAGGGCAATAGATTACCACAAAGTTGAACTGTCTGAAGAAGAGGGACCAGCAGGCCTGTCACTGATTTAGGTGCCAAGCAATCTTGAGTCAGACCAATGGTCCATCTAGCCAGTATCCTGCCTTCCGACAGTGGCCAATGCCAGGTGCTTCAGAGGAAATTAATAGAACAGGTAATCATCAAGTGATCCATCCCATTTGCCATTCCTTGCCTCTGGCAAACAACAATCCCTGCCTACTCTGGCTAAAAGCCATTGATGGGCCTATCCTCTATGACTTACCTAGTTATTTTTTGAACCCCGTTATAGTCATGGCCTTCAAAACGTCCTCTGGCAAGGAGTTCCACAGGTTGACTGTGCGTTGGGTGAATAAACACTTCCTTTTGTTCATTTTAAACCTGTTGCCTATTAATTTGGATGTATAAATTATAGGGATCAGTTCTTAGCCCTGCACTATTGAACATTTTTATAAAAAACGTGAAAGAAAACATAAAATCGAAACTGATTTTTGTAGATGACGCAAAAATGGGGGAGTGGTAAATAATGAAGAAGACAGTGATGCAGAGCAACGTGGATCATTTGGTGAACTGGGCATAGGCAAACAATATTCATTTTAATATTTCTTAATTCAAATGTACACATACAGGAACAAATAATATAGGCCATATTTACAGGATGGGAGACTGTCCTGGGATGCAATAACTCTGAAAAAGATTTAGGGATCATGGTGAATATTTTACCTTTACATTTGCACAAGTGTGACCGCAGCTGGAATACTATGTCCAATTCTAGTATCCACAATTCAAGAAAGATGTTGAAAAAATTGAAAGTGTTCAGAGAAGAGCCAACAGAATGATTAAAGGATTACAAAACATACCTTATAGTAATAGACCAAAGACCTCAATCTATTTAGTTTAACAAAAAGAACCTGCATGGGAATAAATATCTAATAATGGGCTCTTTAATCTAGCAGAGAAAAGTATAACATGATCCAATAGATGGAAGTTGAAGCTAAGCAAGTTCAGACTGTAGATAAGGTGTAAATTTTTAACAGTGAGGGAAACAACCACTGGAACAATTTAGCAAAGCTTGTGGTAGTTGCACCACCACTGACAATTTTTAAATCAAGATTGGATTTTTTTTCCTAATGAATATGGTCTAGGAACTATTTTGGGGAAGTTATATGGCCTGTTTTACAGGATGTTAGACTAGATGATCACAATGGTCTCTTCTGGCATTGGACTTGATGGTTCTATGAATCTCTGAATAATGCCATTAATATATTCACCTGGCATATTGTGTGAAATTTTGGCCACTCTCTTTCAAAAAGCTATAGCAGAAATAGAAGAGATTCAATGACTGGTAACAAAAATCATTGGAGGCATGAAGTCACTCCAGCAAGATGAGAAACTGAAAAGATTGGGACTGTCTAGTTTAGAGAAGAGACAAAAAAAGAAGGGACATAAGAGAGTACCTAACTCCATTAAAAAAATTCAGTTTCAACAGAAAGCAAAAAGGAAATGTTTTGATTTTTTGGTTTAAAATGAATTTTCATTAAAAAATGTCCTTTAAATTTATTTTTAAAACTTCAAAAAGGTTAAGAAATGCACAGAATTGGAAGAAAACGTTTCAGTTTTGTCAAAAAAAAAGTTTTGTCTCAGATGACAGTAATTTTTTTCAACTTTTTATAGTTACCAATAAACTGAAAAATACTATATTCACCCAGCTCTGCAACAGAGATATATAAAATAACAAAGGATCTACAAAAGCTACATAAGATGCTCCTTTTCGCCTTTCTTGAAGACTAGAACATAGTCAATAAAACTGAAAGCAACAAATTAAAAAACTAATAAATAGAAACACTATTTTTTACATAATTAATAATTAACCTCACTGAAGTTCACTGGCATATATATTCTTGAGGCCAGGTGATATTTTTTAAACAGGTTGGTCATTGATGTTGATGATGACAATGACGACATCAATAGTTATGTAAAAGTATCTAAAGCCTTCGGATAAGATAGAAGCAGAAAGTTTAGAAAGAAACTTCTGCTATGGGCAAATTGTTCTATAATTGCCCATTACCAGGTGTCTTGTACTTTCCTTTAAGCATCTGGTACAGGCCTTTCTCAGACATAAGAAAGTGGAGTGGATAAGACACAAGTAGCTTTAACACAGTAATTCTAATTTTCTAATTAATATTCAAAAAACAATATTTCCCTTAAAAAAAACCCCGAATTCACTACACATTTTAAAGAAAACCCAAAATGTTAGGTATAGAAATGAATAGTTGAAAGGACTCAGCTAGTCCCCAGTGCCATATAATCTTGCATTGCTATCTCTCCACTCAGAGTTGAAAATCAAGATTATAAAACAGAAAGCTAGCTTCTCTTTTCACTATGGAACAGATACTATCACTCCACTTTTACATAAACTGCAAGGGAGAAAAAGAGATGGATTACAAATGCAGTGTGGTCTAGTGCTCCAAGTCAAAAACTTCAGAGTGGCATTCCCAGCTCAACCTCATTGAGGTTGGACCAATAAGAACATATATTGATACCAGTTAATGTAAATTATTTTAATTATTTAATTCTTGTGTGTAGTATTTTGTTTTACTTTACTTTTTTTTAAACATATATTTGGTATTTTTTATTCAAAGTATTGTGTTGATAGGTCTCTAAAAATGTTTTTCCTAGCAACACTTTATAAAAATGTTTTTCCTAGCAACACTTTATAAAAACTTTATCTTGTTGAAATTTATATTGTGTTGAGTTATTTTGAGCGGATATTGCCTGCAGTGTTTCATAAAATGATGGCTGGCATAGAATAATCTGGCAACAGCTCATCACTATAAAGTTATAAGTATGAGAAAGTAGATTTGAAAATTATGATGTTGGGGGAATAGTTGATTGCATACAGTATAAAACATATATCGGTTAAGTGATTTTCATTAACCACTTCTTCATGTCATGTTTCTTAGGATCTCAATTCCTGAATTAAATAACAGAATTGAGAATTGTTGTTGTTTATTTTTATTACTAAAATCAAATTAAAAACAATAAATAATTTCAGAAAATAATAAATATGGTTACATGACAGCGTTTATAAGGTTTAAAAGGTATGAATTTAACACAAAAGATAAAAAGCCTACATCAATTAAAACCATAATCTTAGTATTTTTTTTAATCCTATACTAGTCTGGTCAGGTGATATTTATACCATCATTGTACAATGGATATTAAGCTATGAATCTAGACACTCATTATCTTTGTTATAAACAGGAGCCTGTGTATTTTGCATTTCTGTGGCTGCAGAATTCACCTCTTGCCAAAGAAAGGTGCTCCAGAATCTCAGCTGTCATGTGTTTTTTTTTTTTAATTACATTTCTATTCCTTATGGTTATAACTTCAAAAGTATGGATGAGGTGTAAACTGAAACAGTGTCATCTTCCTGAATGTGCAGGGATCCTGAAACTATAGCTCTAAGATGTGTGAACTGACCTAGTTATCTCTTATTGGAGTGCTGTAGACTCCATCTTCCTGTACCCACAGAATTTGGCATTTTCCCAAGACTCCACAAAAGTTAGCATTTTTGAGAAAATCAGGTATCCAACATTGTTTTCTGTCTCCCTGCCTTGCTGGGACCTGCCTGAATATGCCTCTTGATCTCCAGCTTTCTTCACATGGGAAGTTCATTGGATTATCTGGCATGCTTCCCTTACAGGTCTATGGAGCCATGGAGCAGGACTGTAGAAAGCCTGACATGAAGTCCAGTTTACAACCAGGGAGAGGAGGCAGCAGGATATACAGACTGGAAAGCAAGGCTGGCTGGAGAACAGGGATCCAAGAAGAAATACCATTCATCATGAAGGCAGACTAAATTAACTTGACAGTGGAATTTAGAGGATTTTGCATGAGAATTTTGGTGGTACTTGCCATGAAATTTGGTGCCACTGTCCCATGGAGTACACAAAGCCCTAGTCATTAAGCCCAGGTTTTGTCACAAATAGTATTTACACTGAAATACAAGCTTTCTAAAAATGATTTAGCTTAATCATAATCAAGTTTGACCTCAATTGTATGCAAGGTCTTGGAACACATTTTGAAAGAAAAAGTACTTAAGGACATAGAGATAAACAGTAATTGGGATAAAATACAACATAGTTTCACAAAAGGTAGATTGTGCCCAGACCAACCTGATCTCTTTCTTTGAGAAGATAACTGGGTTTTTTTTGACAAAGGAAATGCAGTAGAGCTAATCTACCTAGATTTCAGTAAGGCCTTTGATACAGTTCCACATGGGAAATTATTAGTTAAACTGGAGAACATGGTAGTTAATATGCGAATTGAAGGTCTGATAAGGAACTGGTTAACAGGGAGACTACAATGGACCATACTGAAAGGTGAACTGTCATGCTGGAGGATAGTTATTAATGGAGTTCCTCAGGGATCATTCTTGGGAACAATCTTAGTTAACATTTTTATTAATGACCTTGGCACAGAAAGTGGGAGTGTGCTAATCAAATCTTCAGGTGATACAAAGTTGAGAGATATTGCCAATACGGAGGAGGACTGGAATGTCATACAATAAGATCTGGATGACCTTGAAAGCTGGAGCAATAGAAATGGGATAAAAATTAATAGTGAAAAAACATATGCTTAGGGACTAACAACAAGAAGTTTTGCTATAAGCTGGGGATATATCAGCTGGAAGCAACAGAAGAGAAGAAAGATTTGGGTGTATTCGTTGATCACAGGATGATTATGAGCTGCCATTGTGTTTGTGATGCAGCCATGAAAATGTTTAATGCAGTCGTAGGATGCATCAGGCAAGGTATTTCCAGTAGAGACAGGGATGTGTTAGTACCATTATACAAGGTACTGGTAACACTTCATCTGGAATACTGTGTGCAATTCTGGTCTCCCATGTTTAAGAAAGATGAATTCAGACTTGTACAGGTATAAAGAAGAACTGCTAAGATGACTAGAGGGATGGAAAATCACCTTTGATAGGAGCCTAAACAAGAGAAGACTAACAGGAGATGTGATTGGTCTCTATAAAAAACATCACAGGGGTAAATGCCAGGGAGGGAGAGGAGTTATTTAAGTTAAGCGCCAATGTTGACATAACAACAAATGGATATAAGCTGGCTATCAACAAGTTTATGCTTAAAAGTAGACAAAGGTTTTTAACCATCCGAGGAGTGAAGTTCTGGAAAAGCCTTCCAAGGGGAGAATTGGGGGCAGAAGGCCTAACTGGCTTCAACACTGAGCTTAATAACTTTATGGAGAGGATGGTATGATGAGATTGCATAAAATGGCCAATCTGCGACTGTTAGTAGCAAATATCCCCAACAGCAAGTGATGGGACACTAGATGAAAAGGGCTCTGAGTTACTACCAAGAATTCTTTCCTAGGTATGTGGCAGCTTTGTCTTGCTGAAATGCTCAAGGTCCAACTGATTGCCATATCGGGGTCAGGAAGGAATTTTCCTCCAGGTCAGATTAGCAGAGCGCTGGTTTGTTTGGTTTTTTGCTTTTCTCTGAAGTATGGGGCACAGGCCATTTGCAGGTTTAAACTAGAGTAAATGGTGGAGTCTCTGTAACTTGAAGTCTTTAAATCATGATTTGAGGATTTCAGTAACTCAGCTAGAGGTTATGGTTCTATTACAGGAGCAGGCAGGTGAGGTACTGTGGTCTGCAATGTGCAGGAGGTCAGACTAAATGATCATTATGGTTCCTTCTGGCCTTAGAGTCTATGAATCTTAGTGTTCATTTAAGTAAAAGGAACTACATATATAAAAGGCATTTGCTGCTTATCAGGTAAAAAGTGACATGGAAATGTCTTCTAAGCTCAAACTGACAGCCACAATGACTGGTTCTTCAGATAGGCAAGACATTCAGTTCAGTTCAGTTCAACATGAACAAGGAGGAACTTCATTATGGCTATGTTGTTTCTTTCAGGTTTGCTATCAGTCTGCCTTCAAGAGGAGGCTTTGTGAGAAGAAGAGTTAATAACACTATTTGAGATAATTTAGAGTTATCACAGCCCAGATCCCTGAAAGATGGCCTCTCCTTTCAGGCCCCAAACTCTGATCTTTCTCACAGATGTTGGTTCAGAAGCCACATCATGGCTGGGGTGATGCCCTGATGGTTGGCTCAGAACTGATGGTTTGGCTGGAAGCAACATTTTATTGTTCAACAAGCTTTATTCAGTTGGGCCTGAGTATCCCTTAATAACACCTCCTTTCTGAAAGTCCTTTGACAAATCAGCATGGGGTTCACCCTGGAGCCAATTGAAACAATCCACAAACAGTCCAGATTCTGTCTTTTTCCTCATAATTCACAGAATCTTCCATATTCGTCACCCGGCTCAACACTTGCTAAATATTTTTGCAAAACAGCAACAGATCTAATATTTCCCAGGCTAAAATTCCCACTCAATCCTTGCACAATGCTGGCTTTAGCAATCTGGACCACATATTCCACTAAATGAAAACATAAACATATACCTGCTCACAGTGCAGGGTCTGGGTTCAGTATAATATCCAGTATCTCTCTTTTAACCAGCTGATTTTAGCAATGTGACAATCAACGCTATTTTACATCCATATTCCAAGTGATAGCCTATTCTTCTTAATCTTCATGTTTGCTGTACTACTTGTTTTTAACATAGACCTTAGTAAATTCAACGGTGAAAAGTTTGTTTAACATCATTAATGTTTACAATTTTTGATAACTCCATCAGTTGTCCACACAACACTTTAGAAACCACCTTTTAAAAAAGTTGTATTTAAAAATGCTATTTTTAATAGCTTACTCTCTTCATTCAGCAACATTCAATTATAACCTCAATCCTGCAGTCGGATCCACCTGTGCAGACTCTGCACATCCATACACAGCCTAACTGAAGTAAGTGACGTTTCTCACAAGTACCTGGATTGTGATCTAAATTTGTAACTGCATAGTTATCACAGGTAGTTGTTAAATGAAAGTGAACTCCACTTTCCCCACAGTTCACTGAATAATCTCATTTTTCAAAGGTATCTTGAAAGCTGGGAATGATTTTTTCATAAATAATAATAAAGGAAAAAATTCCATTCATATTAACTACTTACAGATCATTTTTATGGTAAGAACACAAACATATTAGGATACTAAACTAATAATTAATTGACCGAGTAACATTATAAAATAGTCTACCAAAGATGATTAAATAAGGCAAACATTTATTCAGAATAATCTCGCAGCAGCAGCATGACATACAAAATTAAACACCTAATCTAACATGATATTGTCAGCTGTGGGGTGCAAGATTTTTTCAGCTTTTAGCCAAAAATTGAGACTGGCTATTGGCAGATGTGAGAAACACAGCATCTCACTTTAGAAGACACAAGACTATCTGGATATAATTATGCGGTGAAACACCTTGAGAATGCAAATGAACTTTAACTTCACTGTTTCTCAGCTTCAGGCTTCAGATGGAGGAGTCATGAGTGAATGTCATCAGGGCAATGGGGTTATTACTCCTATTGTTTGAGATTCATGCCATGTCGATTGGGCAGCATGGAATCACTAGTGACACTGTTAGATCCTGTGGTATGCTAACATTTTGCCATGTCCCAGGAGCTGCATTCTGGGTAGCCCAGGAGTAACAGGAACCCTGAAGTAATCCATCAGGCTACTAATATCCTAAAGATTTAGCCAAGCATGTCTTGCTGCTTGCACTGTGATCAAAAAAGGAGTGTTCTTCAGTCCAATTAAAGCCCACATCAATTAACTAGAAGCCTTTAGAAATGAAACTTCAAAAATAAATCATCAAATATTAGAAAGAACACAGTGTAGCAGCTGCTATTATCTACATTATTACTAAACCCTTTAGCGGTGAGAGTTTGTCAAGCTGGCAATGAGATACATGTGATTTACAACTTAGCTTTAGTAAACATTTAAAGATTAAAGGAGTGGGACTTAATTTATATCACAGAATATACAAGCATCCAAACCATTGAGGAACATCTTTTGTTACATATAGTTTTAATTGTTTAAAATTGTGAATTTTGAGTAAAGAAAATGAAGTATATTTTAAAATCTATTCTGCTGCATTGTTTTTTAACATATATTACTTAAAGGCACATTCCATTATTCTAGCTTTTATAAAGTACTTAAACCATCAGAGCATATAGACTTTGTTGGCTGGGTCCCTGATGGAATGACCTATTAGTGAAGAAAATCAGCCCACCTAAGAAGCCCCTTGTCCTAACAATTTCCTAGTTTCAAATGTGCTGAAGACACAAGTATTGAAAAGCTGGCTGGAAGAAGAGCTCCTGTAGTTGGACTTTTTTCCTCCACAGTCTCTTCCCTCTTCCCCCTTCCCTGTTTCCCCTCTAACCACATAGCAAGTGGGGAATAATCCACATCCAGATTCAAGTAACTCACTTTCATGCTTATGGATGGACAAGTTTAGTGACCCAAGCTCTGATTAGTACTGGTTATATTATTTTGAGTAAAAAAATACTAGGAGTGGCAAGAAGCAATCCCTTCTCCTCTTAGAATATTATTGGATTGCAAGGTCTTATATTTTCTTTTCTTTTTTATCTTTGAGCCATACTTGACACCCCTTCTACATAAATCTAGATAACAGTTTCATATCTGGGATTTCCCATTTATGCCACCTACTGTGTTTCCTATTCGGGAAGGAAAAGGCCTACACATAGAATTGGCCAAATACTTCAAAAGCAGGATCCAAGAACATCATATAGATTCCAAATGGTTGTTCATTTCAACCATTTTCAAGCCCTTTAGCAATCACTATTCACAAAAATTCAGATGAAAGGGTTTTGTTCATGCTGAAGGTTGGGGAAAGGATGTCTTTTACTCAACTATCCATTTTGCATGCTAAATGGAATATTCTATTCTGCCATTCTTCACACAAGAAAAGAACAATACTGGTATTCTATACTGAGTCCTGGCGAAGTAAAAGGAGCAGATTCTTCTGATGTAGATCCAGCATATCTCCAATACAGCCAGTGTAATTACTCCAGACATGCACCAACATAACTGAGTTCCAAATCTGTCTCAGAAATTGTGCTCTTGAGAAAGAATCACGGCATAGAAATTAAGTTAATTTTCTGTGACTCCAAAAGGAATATTTCCTTTCAAAAGTGCTAGGCACCCAGCAGGCCTGTAGAACATCAGTGGTTTTGGTCTGATTAGACTTGAACTAGATTAGTCTAGAACTGGTTTTGGTCTGATTAGACTTTTAAGCACATATTGTGTGGGACATTCTGTAATGCTTCCCTGGGACTACACAGTGTTCTGAGGCACCTCACTACCACCTGACCTTACCGTGAGGAAGCCTTGTCTTTGTCTGCCAGGGCTCAGCTCCCTAGCTCCACTGGCAACACAAGCTCCCCTCCTCTAGGCCTCACGGGCCCTGCTATTTTTCCACAGGTCAGCAATAGGCACACTCCAACCCTCAAGTCCTCTGAGCACTTCCCTAGAGCATCCAGCCACTGGTCTACCAGATGCTCAGTATTTACAAATTTGCTCCTTCCAAAGAAACTGTACACTCCAGTCTATCAGTTCCACCTCAGATCAACACTCTGCTTAACACAGAGTACTTAGATATTTTCAGAGTGAAGTCAAGTATAAAAGTTTATTTAACAAAGCACAGAAAGATTCAGAAAAATAGCAAGGAGATGTATTGGAAACAAATGGTTATATACACAATCAAATCATCACACATTCTAGAACCTAGACTTAATTAACGAGATTCTCTCCTGTCTATTACGCTATTGCTCACTGAAAGTCTTTGCAGTTCTTTACAGCCAGGCTTGGCTGTGATTCTCTTTTCATGTGACAGACATGCTGTCAGTTTGTCGCCTAGATGAAGGATCCTGTGTGTTCCTTTGCCTCCCAAGGTTTATAAGTCCCATTCTTTGTCTTCATTAGGGTGACCAGATGTCCCAATTTTATATTCGGAGCTTTGTCTTATATAGGCGGCTATTACCCCCCACCCCTTGTCCCGATTTTTCGCTCTTGCTATCTGATCATTCTAGTTTTCATTCATAAACAGGACATACCTATCTTCCCTACTGTTTTGTTTCTTCCCATATTTTCTCTCTTGCAGATTTCACAGCCTTTTGACTGTCACCTAGCTCAGTATGCAAATAGGTCTCCATTGTGAAGCGAATAATGCAACTATGACCAGACAAGGAGATAAGTATCTGTTACCTCCTTCCAGAAAGGACCATGTCTGAGACATGTCACCTTCTGGTGCCCAGCCTTAACTCCAAAACCTTAACATAATTTTCAGTATAGATAAATAACTCCTTAAATATTATCTGTGCATACATTTTGCAATGATTTTGATGACCAGTGGGCCATTGGCTCTTAGTAGAGACTTAAAATGCCACACTTTGGTGAACTTTTATGCATATATCTGACCTGGGGGATCCCTATAAGATGTTATACAACCACTGTGTCATATGCCAGTTAGCATCAAGAGGTTATTGAGTCACACTCACTATGATAAACCTTATAAAATATTAATGTATGTAAAATGAGAGCAATGTGATTTATTTTAGGCATTTCAAATTTTACAGATCTTGATGCAAATGATAAAGGAGCAGTTTTATTTCTAGGACAGATCATACATTTTTTGAAATGTACAGTGTGCATCCTTAAATCAATTGGTAAAATGCTCAGAAATACAAAATTATGTTGTTCAGAGTGTTAAGCAATTATTGCCAGTTCTTATGCAACTTTATCATGCCTTAGGCAAGTATTCTTTGTGTTCATGAATATTGGAAAGAGCAAATCATAAATCTATAATCTGAACATAAACATCTTTCAAGCTGCCTGTAGTCACGGGGTTTTACTAGTAGCAACATATATTTTAATCTGTGCACTGCTGTGTTTATTTGCCTTCCTCCAACTTTTTGTCTGTCTATATGATATTTCTACCTGCTGTCTGTCTTCCAATCCATTACTTTCCTAATTAATAAAGGCTACTGTTGATGACAGAGAAATGTTGAGGACACCAGCTGTTTAATGTCATTCATTCTCAGTGAAATAACTACAGAGTAGACTGTGCCATGCCCTTGCCAATCACCCTTAAAGGGCGCAGAGCCCAAAAATCCTCCATCCTTCCTACTCTGTGCAAAAGTCATGGAGTTGCAGCTCTTGTGCCTTTCTGAGTGCCAATCACAGCACCCTAACACAACTCTAATGTTATCTTCAGCATTAAGCAGATGACTAGCAGAGAGAGCAGTGAAGAAGGATCCCTAGCATTGGAGCAGGCATGAAATTTTGGCTTTTCAAGATAATACAAGACAAGGAAACCTCAAAGTGTATGTATCCTCTATAGGGAGAAAGAAGGCTTTTTACCCAGAGGAAGTCTCCACATGACTGTTGAGCAAAATAAAGGAGATAGCAGGAGACTAGTCAGGAGCCAGGGCCATGAACACTGTGATAATGGAACCAGACAATTTCTGTGACTCCCAGGCCAGCAGCAACACAGGAGTAATTGCTGAACTCAACATACTGAAATCCTTTGAACAAGTATTTGCAGTTTTCAGGGGTTAGAAAACCACTGCTTAGAAAACCCTCTGGGAAGGGGGAAGGGGGAGCAAGGGCTCCCTAGACATCTTTGACCTGAGTGTGTAAATGGAATAGTAGTAGCAGTCTTTAAAGTTAAGGTCATTGCTGGGGCTGGGGAAGGGGAAATTTTTGACAATCAGATGGTGGAATTCTTGGTACAAAAATTTAGAAAAGGAACATCAGATGGATTTGACACACGACAAGAAGCAGAGTGGTAGGGCAGTGAGAACGGGAAAGAAATCCCTCCCCATACTTTGCTGATGGATTTGGAGAGATCCGCCCTATTGGCCAAGGCAGGAACTGCAGTTCTGGCTGTGACCCACCAACCTCACACCGACTGGGAGTCGGAGCCTGATCTGCACACTTGGTGACTCAGCTCAGCTGAGTGGTGGCAGCTTAAGCTGGGGTTGAACTCAGCTGAGTAGCAGTAGCTGCAGGGCGGCATGGCTTAGAGTTGCTGGACCAAGCAAACTGAACGCACAGTGCAGCAGCACAAAATAAGACTTGGAGCCAGCCCAGCAATATTTCAATATCACTTTTACTGTTTCCTAAGGATTGGGCTGGCTGGGAGGCAGCAGGGGCTCCAGATCTGGAATAGGCAGGCGGCTTGGGCTGTGGAGGTAGTATGGGTCTGAGACAGTTGGGCTGGGATGGAGGGAGGGAGCAGAAGTTCCATCCCCTTCCAGGGTGGGAAGAGAGGCTTCAGTGGCAATTGCTTCATGAGACTCAAGCTGGTTTGTGGGGGGACATACAGGCTCCATGAGAGTAAGGCTGGTTTGTGTGTGGAGGAGAACTGGGGGGAGGTGGGAGGAAGGGCTCCATGACTGTCAGGTCAATTTGTGTGACTCGTCCTAGAAAGGATCCAGTGTTTTCACAGACAGCACCTTGCTTAGATGCTGGCCCAATTTCTGGATAGCCTCCTCCCCATACGTAGCCCCTATGCCTGTTTTCAAAAAGTTTTTTTTTCTCTTTTCTTTTCTTCTTTCTCCTGGTATGGCTAAAGTTAAGATCTTCTGAGGGTTAATTTTAGTAAATGTCATGGACAGGTCATGGGCAATAAAAAAAAAAAAATGGAGCCTGTGACCTGTCTGTGACTTGCAGCTGCAAGTCATGAGGGCTGCAGTCACTGGAGGGGGAGCACACAACCCTGGCATCAGCCCAACCACAGCCGCGGGGCAGGTGCACACAGCCCTGGCTTCAGCTGCAATTATGAGGGTGTCACACAACCCTGCCTCTGCCCCAGCTTCAGCCGCTGACAGCTGAAGGCAAAGTAGTCACGGAGGTCAAGTAAATTCACAGAATCCATGACTGCCATGACCTCTATGACTAAGGCTATCTACACTACTAACCTTACAACAGTAAGGTGCACCATTGCAGCTGTGCTGCAGTAAGCTCTCCTGTCTAACCACTCGATGCTGACGGGAGAAAGCTCCCCCGCCAGCATAATTAAATCACTTCCAAATGAGTGGCAGTAGCTATGTCTGCAGGAGAGCATCTCCTGCCAACCTAGCACTGTCCACACCGGCACTTTTGTCGGTGAAACTTATGTCCTTAGTGGTATGCTTTTTCACACCCCTGACTGACAAAAATTTTACCAACAAAAGTGCTGGTGTAGGCAAAGCCTAAATCATATCCTTACTCATGGCCATAGTCACTCATGCCGGGTCTATACTAGGAAATTTGAATGGTATAATTACATCATTCAGGGGTGTGAAAAATCCACAATCCTGAGAGATGCAGTTAAACCTCTCTAAGCCCTGATGTAGGCAGCACTAGATCAACCTAGCTACCGCCTATCAGGCAGGTATCCCTCCTGTTGGCATAGGTAGGGTCTACACTGAAGCGGTGCAGCAGTGCTGCTGCAGTGTTTTTAGTGTAGACAAGCCCTCAGAGTGGGGGAAATTCCCTCTTTTCTTATTTTTCCAAGCTTGAGGTTTTCTTTTCAATTTCACTATCTTTCCATTAGTTTTAAAGGCCCACCATTGTCTCTTCCTGGATGGACAAATTTCATGCCACACAAGCCCACAGAGTTTTTTCAGAGCTTCCATATGCCATGGAGATCATGAAATAGACTTGTTTTTGGCTAAATCAGACCACCAGTTAGCATGGGAAGAATGAATGGTTCAATATAATTCAGAAAGCTGGGCAGATAACTGCTTCACCCAATGTAAACACTGTGACACCTTGTGTCTGAAAACAACGCTCCAAAAACCCCTATGTTCACCAGTCATATAATTATGATATGTTCTGTACAAAGTATGTCTTGTTTGGTACTATTTTAAAAGTCTTGATCTGCTAAACATTAATATCATTTTGGATTGTATATGCTACCATAGTACATATGTTAATTTATAAAATATTGTTGTAAATGCTACTAGAACATATTGTCAGGTGGGAAAGACCTAAACCAGCTACAAAAATTTGTACAGCTACCAGGTACAAAAATGAAGTGGCCAGATATGCTAATGGCCCCTCAAAGAGGATCCGCTCTCTCAACCCTCACCTTTGGAGACTTCACCAAGAAAGCACATACACAATGAGACACTAATTGACCAATGGGGAACAGCCACTACGTCACATGCATGGACTGTTCTAGCAAACTGAAATATACTATAAAAGGAGGAGGGTGACATCATCACTAGACTCCACTCCCATTCAACTCAACTCCTGAAGGGTCCTCCGGCAGACAAAAGAACTTTGAAGGAGCGGGGAAGGGAGTCCCAGCAGGGAAGGTTGCCCAGCCTGCATTTAAGAAACTGCATGTGCTAGCTAACAAGGGTGAGGCATGACTAATTCAAGAGCTTGTTAGTGTATAGAATTTAGACTGAGACTTTATGTTTATTTCATTTGGTAACTTATTTTAATCTCTTTACACTTGCCATTTATAATAACTTAAAATCTATTTTTCTATAGTTAATAAACTTGTTTAATGTTTTATCTTAACCAGTATGTCTTTGAGTGACGTGTGTAGACAAACTGCTTAATAACAAAAGCTGGTGCACATTCCTTCCACTTTGAGGGAAGGGCGGACTGGATAATAATCTCCACTGGTCAGGCTTTTTAACCAGGGTAGATGGTGTCCTGTGGTCCTGGGCTGAGGAGCAAGCTGGAGTTTCTCTATTGTTGGTTTCTGAGTGTCTGGAAAGCATTCATTGAACTAATGAGTATGGTACCTGGGAATGATTTTTTCTGTGTAGATAAGACAATCAAGGTATTTACCTGCAGCAAGAAGGAATATCATACTGGGACCTCGGAGAGGAGGGGTCAAGACTCCAGGAACTGCTGAAGGAATGGGAGAAAGTCTCCTAGCTGAAGGTACCACCTCAGATAGGGAGAGGGGTGCAGATAAGCAAGGGACAGATCCCACTCTGGGGAGCATAGGAAGATGTGTCCCAAAGGGGAACCCAAAGGAGGATGAGGGAATGTTAGAGGAGGTGGATGAGGGTTCCTTTGACTCTGCAGCAGGGGAAAGCAGCATGCTCCCAGGCATGGAAGAAGTTAACACCAACTTCTGCACTCCAGAAGGCAGTGACTCCTCAGGGATAGAGGAAGGTATTATGCCTATCAGTGAAATAACTGTCCTAGCAGCTAGCTGTGAGCCCTCCACAGCTGAACAAGAGACAGATCCAACTCCAGAAAACACAGGGCAATGTGTCTCAAAGAGGAACCCAGAGGAGGAATCTGGTGAAGAAATAATGGGGGTACAGTAACATCTCCTCACTGGTCATTTGGAAAAGCAGGACCACGATAGCATAGCTGGTGCAGCATCTGTAAACCAAGGCACTCATCCAGTGACCCAGGTTTTGAGAGAAAACTGTATATCTAACCTCCCAGAGGGGAGCAAGCACACAGCTGACCTCTCAGGGACAGAGGAAGGGCTGGCAGGGGGTCCACCAATCCAGGTCCCAGTTCTAAAGGAATGGTTGCCTATGAAAATGCAAATGACCCACCAGACAGGGGAGGAAAGAATTCCACTGGGTTGCCAAGACACCTTTTAGCCTAGAAAGCAAAGATCACATTCCACTAGGGAAAGGGGGAGAGGAAGGTCAAAGTGCTGGTGGGGAG
This sequence comes from Emydura macquarii macquarii, assembly GCF_026122565.2. Taxonomy (NCBI): domain Eukaryota; kingdom Metazoa; phylum Chordata; order Testudines; family Chelidae; genus Emydura; species Emydura macquarii. The sequence continues at coordinate 2,927,058 of NW_027132962.1, forward strand.
GGAATCTCAAGTTAATTGCAAGAGGTGAGGTGGATTTTTTTATCATAGAATCATAGAGGATTAGGGTTGGAAGGGACCTCAGGAGGTCATCTAGTCCAACCCCTGCTCAAAGCAGGACCAACCCCAACTAAATCATCCCAGCCAGGGCTTTGTCAAGCTGGACCTTGAAAACCTCTCAGGATGGAGACTCCAACACCGTCCTTGATAACCCATTCCGGTACTTCACCAGCCTTTTCGTGAAAAAGTTTATCCTTATATCCAACCTAGACCTCCCCTACTGCAACTTGAAACCGTTGCTCCTTGTTCTGTAATCTGCCATCACTGAGAACAGCCTAGCTCCATCCTCTTTGGAACCCTCTTTCAGGTATTTGAAGGCTGCTATCCAATCCCCCTCCACTCTTCTGCAGATTAAATAATCCCAGTTCTCTCAGCCTCTCCTCATAAATCATGTGCCCCAGCCCTCTAATCATTTTTGTTGCCCTCTTCTGATCTCTCTCCAATTTATCCACATCCTTTCTTTGGTAAGAGGCCCAAAACACAGAGAAAAACAATCAGCAACTGAACCCATGCTGAGGTCCAAAAAGGGGTTGAAGGACACAATAGATATTGAGCAAACTGGACTGATTGAACAGGGGGCAGGGTATTATGAAGATACTTGGAAATGCCGCCCATTAGAAATATTAGAAACATTAAAAGGATACTCCACCAGGAGAACCTCATGGAAATGTCCTGCCCCTATGTCCCCTCCCCATTGTCTATCTCTGTAGCAACTAATTCAAATCCCACCTCATCCTGAATTTAAAGAAGAAGGTGAATAATTTCACTTGGTTCCAGTATGGAATATATTAGTGTCTTGGCGTAAATAAAATCAGTTTTTATAAAGCAAGTATCTGCACACTGTCAACAGTGTGAAATTCAGATGACCTATAAACATCTTTCCATTAACCACAGTATCTCGATATATTATTCAAGGTCTGTCTTTCTTCCACTTCCCGTAGAATGAATTTCTTTGAACGTAAAGAGCAATTATGCCTAAAAGACTCATCTATGATAGATTCAAGGGTCAGACACAGCACAAAGCACTCACTGAGATTTATGGGAACTTACTTCAATGATTTGTAATAAATATATAGACAGTTGAAATTCCACATGTGAAAATCCTCATTAAACTTGGAGAAGTTCAGTAGTTTCATCTGACCACTGAAATATGGCATATTGACACTTAATATTTCGATCCACCGAGAAAAACTGAAGCTGATCTTGGTATGCCACTTATACCTATTATGCAGCTATTTATTTCTTTAAAGAATATACAGATTGATTTTATAGAATGCTTTGTATACTCTCCAGCATTACAAAGCGCATTATAAGTGAAAAAAACTTATTCATTCATTGAATGGGCACAAAATCCTCAGCTGTTGTAAATATAGCCTTGGATATGAGAACTACATTTGGGTGAACTAGATCAGATAAAAGAAGAAGCACTGTGGGTTTTTTTTTCCTGTAAATAAAAAACAACCTGTTATACTAGATCTGAATTTCATATTTAAAAAACCAACAAAATAGAAAAGAATGAAAGTCAAGTTTCCATAAGAGTGCAAAGGATGTTTCTTCTCTGGAACATGCTACATCAAATCTGCCTCACAGAATGCTATCTGCCTCTCAAGAAAGCAGATTCATATAAATTGTAACAGTAAAGTAATAACAACCAGCAGCTAAATTTAGCATGTTGGTATCTGAATTCCTGACCATTTTAGAAGCACAAGGTTTTTTTGAAATTTGATTTTTTTTCATAGAAAGTTCCTTCCTAATGTCCAGGAACCCAAGTTGACCACATCCCTTCTCTCTCTCTCTCTCTCTTTTTTTTTTAGCCCTTACCCTTCTCATTTCCCTCATTTCTTCTTACCTTGTTTTAGGTGGAGGCCAGGAGGCCTGTTACCCTTTCCTTATCTGGTGTTCTCTTTCTGAAGCAAGCAAGCGGCTATTGCTTCTTTGATGGGGATCTGGCTAGTCCTCTCCTCAATCAGTCTTCGGGATACAGCAATCTGGCCAATTGATTCTTCTTTCTTTTGACTATGGCCAGCTGTCCTGTTGCTCCATTCTCATCTGGAAGCTGGCTAGTAAACCCACTTTTGCCAAAATCCCCACTGCAGATGGAATTTAAATAGCCTTGCTGGGACTTGCTGCTGTTCCTGTTTAATATGCCCTGGGACTGAAACACCACAGAATGCTATAGACTATTTGGCAATATTTAATTTTGTGGTATTCTAGCCGCAGTTTACTTTGAGGCCCAAATTTTCAGTTGATTTCCAGCTGGTGTGCAGAACATATTTGCATCATACGCAGAATCGGTACTTGGGAGTGAACACTGAAAACAATAAAAATATAATCAAATTTAATCCTAGCTTCCTGTACACAGTATCTCCATCGCTAGACTTTTTACAAAAGGAGATATAAACATAGGCTTTTTATTTATTACTATTACTATTGGAACAATGTACTTCAAATGTCAGGTGGAAGGGGAGGATGTGTATCAGACAGAGAAACTGGCAGATCTCTCTGCAAATGATGTGTGTGTATTCCATCTGTTCTGGGAGGACATGGTGTTCTGATGTTTTCAAAGCTGCTTCTTGGCTGTACAGCATAGGACTGTCTTTTCAGGCTGCATGACACACACATCATCACTGTGCCACATTACAATAACAAATGCTATTTACATGTGTAAGTGCTGAGCACTCTCTTTCCAAGCAAATGGTATTCTGTATAGGTGACTTAGAAACTTGACAGAAAAATATGTCCCACTTCCCCTTCTTTAATTTAAGATATATAAACTTTAATTTTTCAGATATTGTATGCTTTAAAATACTAGATGTGTGCGAGTGTGCTCTACATAAAAAGGTTGTGTTTATGTCAATGCTTTCAAACTATTAAGGATTTGGATTCTCAAGGATAAACATAAAGATATTTATGTCTTAAGGCTCAAGACTCAAAATTTAGATCTGAAATCTGCTTTTGAATACCTAATTATGAATGTTTGGGATAAATTCAGGGAAGTTTAAAATAAAGACTAATTTGTACAATTCAGATCTTGCTCTGAGTTTAGCTTTCAAAGGTCTCAAAAGTGTGGAGGTGTTCATATAAAGAATTTTGACTACGACCCCTTGTAACAGGACATACTAGTTCTTTTGGATAGCTTCCAGATCAAGATCTCACCTATACCTGGCTGCAGGCCACAAGAATGCTGGCAGATCCCAGAAGGACCATATGATTACAGGCTATAGCAAGGAGTACTACAAAATGGGGCGAGGATATTGTTATATTTGGACCAACAGAGATAGAGACAGAAATGGAGGGAGCTGATAGAAACGTAGCTGTCTGTTATCGTGGTGGCTTTATTGTTCAGGCTGCAAAACTGAAATAAATAGGACAGTGATGCTTTGCACGGAGAGGGAGGAGTGCTCAAACATTTAAAGGGACAGCACATCACATTCCTCCACCCTACTTTAAAAAACTTCCCAAATATATACATATTATCAAATAGCTAACAGGTAACACTATATAATTTAATAAAGTTGTGTGTGGACTACCTCGGACTCTCAACTTGCAAGGGATTTTTCTGCCCTGGAATAGCAACTCACTAACTAAACATCTTTTTAAGTTCAGGCCCACAGCTGCTTTTTGCACTCTTGGGATAATGTGGTGATGGTGATGTGGCAGTGTACTGAACAACAGGAACAGTTGGTGGGGGTAAGGAATCAACTGGATCTAGGTACCAAAGTTTCTTCCACCAAGTAATCAAAATTAGGATTTGTAACAGAAGGAGGTTTGATCAGATGAACAGACCTGCAGGGTCTTCTCCTGCCAGCATTGTGCTCCTTCTCTTAAACCCTCCTGGCTCTTGACAGCATCCTGCCTGCTCATACAGTCTCTGGGAGCTTGCCTCACTCCCACAACTCCAGCCACACACTTTCTCTGGAGGAGAGGCTTTTAACAAGTCCTAGGCAGGGCCTTTATTGGCTCCAGATGTAGTAATTAACCGAGACTAGCCCAGGCTCAGCTACCAGGGGAAAAGGGACTTGCTGATCCTGGAGCTGATACATCGGCCTTCTAGCACTCTCCGGTAACCATCCAGTCTGACCCAGTCACAGTATGGAATGTTCAGATTCCAAAGTTAATTCTGAGAGCTTCTCGTTCTATTTGGGCATAGCTCTTCCCAGGCAGAGTGAAGTGAAGGAATTGGTTTCTCCATGCCATCAGGAAAATGTGGGAAAGAACTTCACCCACTCCATATGTGGCAAAGCTCTTCCTCTACCTTGGTGGATCCAGCGCTTCCTTCTAGCGGTAGGTCAGGGAACTACTTCACCCCTTATTGTTTCTTCCACCCTCTCGTGGTGGGTGAGGGTAATACAGACTCTCTCAGATGGCCACTCCTGCTGGCTCCCAGTCCTCTCTCTTGTTCTCGTAGGCCCTTGCCTCTTTGCTGGGGTTCTTGCCCCTTCAGCGAATTGCCGGTGGGGGTGGGGTGTCTGATATATAGCATTGCTGCTTTCACAACTTCTGTGTCACTACCCTGCTTGTTGCACTCATCATTTCCTTGTCGAGCTATCTGAAATACCCATTGAAATGGCCTCTTAAAAATGATTACTTTTTAAAATGTGTGTGCAAACTTAATGCTCATGAAAGGTCCCACACTGAGCGCATGCTGAAGTCTAAAGCTCTCTATTTAATCAACAGAGCAGGTAAAACAGCAGCAGTAGCACAAGTTTTCCTGCCTCTCCCCAAAACAACTCAAGCTTGAGTTGGAGGTTATCACTTGAAAGATTGAGAAAATGCTTCCTTCAGTATGCCCATTCTATCTTTGATTTCAGCTTTGACTTGAGTTAAGGATTAGCACTATGTGGGGTGATATTTGCAAAGTGGACACTTACCCACTGGGAAGTGGCAAAGATCATTAAACCCTTCATGTAATCCCTTCCTTAACAGCCCTCAGATGGCAACAATTTTCATTTATTGCCAGTTTAGGATGGAATTGAATCAATAACCTAAATGCAAAAAGCTATGTATCTCGTTACCAACCTGCTGAGTTATCTGATCCCCTGGCACTTACTTCTTAAATGTCATGTCACATACCTAAATTTCCCAGTGAAATAGCTTCTCCTTTTTTGTCAATCTTATCATCAGAAGCATGATCACTCCATAGTTTCAGCAGCTGAGGAGGACCACGAGGTTGCTTTCACAAAACAGTAACAGGAATAGGACAAATTTGTACTGTACAGTTTCCCATTCTCACTTCACTTGACACAAGAGTGGATTCATGTGCTATCACTTCCTTTTTTCATTGTCAGGCATTATTATTTTAAAATACAGTGCAACATATAAAAGACCACGCTATATTGTCTGAGAGAATTTTTCCAGTATTGTGATTCATCATTCCATCCCACTTATTTTTGCAAATCACAAACACTATGCAATTGAATTATGGGAGTTAGTAGCTAACCAATTTATGGAAAATTATTGAAAAGATGAAAGTGAATGACTGACTAATCACTGAGTGTCTCAGGGATGGAACAAGATACAGGGCCGGAGTCTTCTCTTATTTAATCCAGTATAAAATCAGAAGTAATTCTATTAAAGTAAATTAAGTTAGTTTGGTGTGAAACTCATAGGAGAGAAGACTCAGTCGCACAATGTTTCAGTTCTTTAGCAACAGACAGTAACATGAACAAAGATTGTCACAATAGGAACTGATTTTCATGATCATAAATGTAATTAGATTAGTAATGATACATAGTTATTCTAATTGTATTCCAAATATCTGTGTCTTTCTTTTTTTGGGGGGGAGGGGGGAGGGGAGATGAGGAATTATAGGCAGTGAAGCCGGTAGACAGAGCACTGAACTGGAGTTTTTCCTCCACATCAGCTCTGCCACTGTTTGTGAAGTTGTTGTAATCATGATGGTAACAGGATATCAGAGACAAGATGCATGGATCAACATCTGTTGGTAAATGGCCTGCTGGATGACCTTAGGCAAGTCACTTCACCTCTGTGCCTCACTTCCCTATCTGTAAAATGGAGATAATGATTCTTTCCTCACTTATAAAGTGCTTAAAGATCAACTGATTTAAAGGCATTATAAGAGCCAATTATTATTAATTATTATTATTATAAATTTTTGCTTCTTTTTTTTCCCATGAAGTAAAAGGTTGACTCTGCCATATGCCTTCTGTCTGGCTTTGTCAGCAGTCTGTCCTCTTTCATTTTGCCTCACAGCTTTCATTCTTATAGTCTATTTCTTTGATTGCATTTCCGTATGATTAAAACAGCATTGTCTTGTTGCTAGAGCCAACAAAAGGGAATTAACAAGGAGGATCTGGGGAAAATCAGGGGTTCATAGAAAATTCACAGTTTCCCACCCTAAACAGGTTTTTAAAATAGCTTTTATAATAAATATATATAAAATAAAAACAGTTATAAAGGAAAAAAAAAAAAAAGAGAGAGGCAGACTTCACTCAAGCTTCCATGACCATTACCCTTCAGCCTTATGTTAAGAGCTTACTGGGTCTGAAATTTGTCTTCAGTTTTGTGGTGCAGTAATTAATTGTTAAATCCTATTGTTGAGGGTGCTAAATATGGATGGAAATATTAAATGAACAAAAATATGCCTAAATAATTAGAGGGCATCTTTCAAAACAGGGCCCTAAAAGAAAAAAGTACACTCTCTCTATGAAACATGCATATGATCAGTGGTAGAAATATTAGAAACAAGGCTGTTATTCCAACACTGCATTTATTATATTTGAAGAGATTGTTTTTCCTTGTCTAACATTTCTCCCCAGTCAAACCTATTACTTTTGCTGCCACACTCCTAGACTGGCCCCCTCTTCTAATTATTCTTCAAAATCCTCCTGCATTCTCACTTTATTCCCTACTGAACAGATGTCTATGGAATTTACAATGCAGTGATTCAAAGGTTATGTTACATGCATTGTGTATCTTCTCAAATATCTCTGAAAGCTGATGCAAGTGAAAGCAACTATTTATTTGTCTTCTGCAACGATCTGGTACATGAAGTCCAGGTGGTGTGTTCGACATGATTTTTAAAACTGCCTCTCTACTTTATGAGCTTGAGTAAGGTGAGGTGTGTGCCAGGCAGCAGAGCTGAGCTAATGCCAGGAGAAAAAGGGTGCAAAAGCTTCCTTCATTCTCCTCAGCACAAGAAGTGAGAAAGCTAAGTGCTACCCCATTACAGAGCTCTGCCTGAAGGCAAAAATCTCATGCTGGGATGCCAGCTTTGAACACTAATGTGGTGTGTGGCTCCACTGCAACTGCACAGGTGTCCGGATATCAATGTGCAGCCTTGGTCCTGCAAATATTTACTCCCATAGGGCCCTCTGTGCACATGAGTAACCCCACTGGACCCCAGGTGACCACTCTCACATATAAGTGTTTGCAGGATTAAGGTCTGTGTCTGGTATTCAGGATAAAAGCTGTATCTGAGGATAGAATATATCTTCCCATCTCCCACTGCAGTTAATGAGAGTTAGCTTTGCATATCTGGGGGCAGAAGTGGGTCCAATCTATTGAAAATGGGCTTTCATCTTGATTTGCTCTCTTACAGCAGATGAGTAAGACATCATTGTGGAGTATGAGGCAATATAAAATTCAAAACGTTCAGGAAAAGAATACAAACAGGGGCATGTAAGAAAAGTCAGAGGGACTAAAGAAGAAATGAAGATTTTTGTTTTAAATAGGGAAATGTTATAATAAGTTCATGAAAATTTGAGAGGCTATAAGTACTTACATAACATTGGTAAGGAGTGTTTATATGGAAGGTGAGTGTCACATGATCTTAAACTAACAGGTAGAATATTAACAAGTTTTATTAATGAGTTCGACAGAGTTCAAAGAGAAAGCTAAGCAGTTTCATTGGGAATTAAAAAAATAAGACTTAGGAAGTGGATGAAATGAGTGAGGATATTCTGGATAAGCACAATTAATTGATGGATGTTTTCAAAGGATTTGCTACTGCCAAATATTCCATAAGTACTAGGTCACAGAGGAAGAACCTAAAGTTCTGAAAATATACTGGTGCTAGATCATGAAAGGGCAGGGGAAACAGAGCAGTACAACTTGGGAAGGAAACCAATATTTAGCAACATGGGAACAAATACAAAGGATAATCTTAAAAATATTGCATTCAGACTGGAACATTAAAAGAATGAAAGATCATGCAATGTAGGAGTCAGATTTCAGCATTCAAACAGAAAACACATGCTAATTAGAGAGAGATTAATTCCAAGAAATTGATATTAAGGGTTAAGGATTCACAAACAACAGATCTTGGATTTATCTGAGAGGTGAATTAAAAGCTAGTGTCATCTGCTATTACTATTGATTATTATTATTGTTATCATTTATCATCTGTTTTATGACAGTACCTCAAATGGACCCAAATTGTTCTTGGTCATATACAAACAAATTATCAAATCTGTCCTTGCCCCCAAAACCTTACAATCAAACCTTACAAGATAAACAGAGGAAAGTATCATTATCCCCATTTCACAGTTGGGAAACAAGGCACAGAGGTTAAGTAACTAAATCACTTATGAAAATAGGTTATAGGAGCATAAGTCACTGAGGTCCTTTAGAAAAAAATATCTGGGACCACAGAGGATTGCATAGTGAGGAATCAACAGTGAGTAGGGAAAATAATGTTCCCTGGGGGATGTGTTCTTCAGTGCTGGAAGTTAACCTGGTGAGGTGGCTGAGTTTCTCTGCTGCTTCACTCCTGAAACAGATAGTGTTAAAGACTCCTCCTTCCATCAAGACTGTGTGCATGATGATCAGGATCTGAGGGGGCAGGGAGCTTACATGGCAGATCAGGTTCCAAACATCCCTATTCATTCAGAGTCAGATTAAAATCAGGACATACCTCTTTATGCCTGAGGTGCATCTTGGACATTCAAGGGAGCCACTTGGTGTTGGAAAGAATCCCTTTAACGGTCAACCCATCAGAGAGTTAGATGTATAACTAACCCCTTGGGAGAGAAGGTCCCATTGCAATCAGGTCACCAAATGAAATTACTCTTCTCTTGACCTTCATCATGGATAACTTCTGTGTAACAGAGATACTGGAGAGAAGGTATCCATCAGGACCAATATCCTTCAAATATAATAGTGAAAACATCCACTAATATTGCTCTTGAATTCAGTACTAACTGCAATACATTGGCAAGAATGCATTTTCAGGAAGCGTCAAATTGTTGGTCTTCCCAAAACTGGAAAGCCTCCATCTGTACTGCCCACCTAAGGGAAAATTGTAGGTCTGCCAATAAATTTGGACATTTATGGGAAGATATCCCAGGGCATGTAGGAGAAGGGGCACAACAGGGATGCACAGCAGTGCCGTGTAGCTCCTTGATCTTCACAGCAGGCATATCAAAAGGCCAGGGAAGCTAGCAGTCATTCTGGCTCCTCACCCAAAAAATGCTGCTTCTATGAGGAGCTGCATGCCATTCTCGGCAGGGACCCCACCATGGTGCCACCACACGGCATTGATACTGTTGATTCTGGACACTTTGTGATCAGTGTGGATACCAGTGAGACACGGTACGCCCAATTTGCAGATCAATAAGGTTTAATGTGCAAGATTTTCTATAAATATACTAGTTAGATACAAAGCCTAAAATTAACTACAATATATCATATTCACTAAGCCTGGAGAGCTAAGCAGTTACTCAGAAGGCTGTATACAGGAACGGCTTTCTTCAGGGGCCCCGCCAGGGAGTCAGTGGATCCTCTGGTCCAACTGGCAGCACCTCCTGTAGATCAGGTGTTGATGGAGCACCCCCCTTTGTCTAAGTGGTGACTACTTATACCCTTCCATAAACAACCTTCACCTAATTATCTCTCTCATTATCATATATGCTAATTACCTACATTGGGTTTCCACCCTTAACTACATTCCATTCTCACCATGATAATTGGGGTCATCAAAACAACATCTGATGATAGGAAAGGAGGAGTAAAAATATGCCCCTTGGCAATAAAACCGTGTACCCCAGATGTTCAAGGATAACTTGTTGTTCCCATCACCATTATCTGTGTGCAGCTGCAAGCATACAGTATCTGTATTTTGTCTAATTATGTGCCGTGCTATGCAGAAAGTGAGACATCTATAAGGTTATTCAATCTCTGCCAACTGGAAGATGTCATGCTACAGGGGTCAGAATAGTCAATCAAGCAACTGAAGCTATGCTAGGACAGTGGTCAAACAACTCAGATTGTACTGGGCCTCCAACAGATACCTCTGCTCCATCCTATTCCAGGGACAATGATGAGGACTCCTTGGATGAGGAGGAGGTCGAGGATGAGGCGAGCAGGGTGCAGGAGAGCAGGGTATCCCTTCTCCCAGACTGTCAGGACATATTCCTGACCCCAAAGCAGTCCAGCAGCATGCAGGTCAGCACTAGTGATCCTGGGGAAGGTACATCTGGTGATTTTTTTTTCTTCTTAGCAGTTATATTCTTTTTTAAGGGGCATGGGGGGAGGAAAGGGGATTTCAGGGGTTTAGCAGACTGTCTTGGGCGGCTACTGCCGGAACAGATTATTTATGTGCAGAGATATGCTCCAAGAATCATCAGCTGATAACTCAAAGAAACTTTCATGCATGTAATCTGTTATCCTTTGCAAAAGGTTTCTGGGCAGGGCAGCCTTGTTCCTGCCTCCCTGGTAGGATACTTTGCCGTGCCACGCTGCAATCAAGGGAGCCGAAATCATGGTGGAACACAGCATAGCGGCATAAGGGCCAGGCCAGTACCCCGCTGCATGCAGCAAATCTTCCTTTTCCTCATGCCTTACACTCAGGAGACTAATATCGCTCATGGTCACCTAGGGAAGACAGTGCATGTTTATTCCCCATTGTATTTGTCCCAATAAAGTCACTTTAATTATTTGACTATGGTTTCAGAGGACACTATTAATCCCCCCGCGCTGTCCCCAGATCCCCTGTGGCCACCTCGTGACAAAATGGTCATCTTAATTAAACATTGGCGCCCAGGCACCCCTCTCATACAGGACATTTGAAAGCTTTTTTAATCCTCTCTAAAGCAGAGTAAAGTGCCCCTAGCTTACCATCTCTGCAATGGCACTGCGAGCCGACCCTTCTGGGATGTGTGAAATGGATTGAGGGTCTGTCTTACCCTTGTGCACAGCAAGGGGAGTTTTTTATACATTGTTGCATTTCTTTCATTTCCTTGGGTGTGCTAACAACGGCAACGTTGTGCATTTCTTTTTGTTCTGTAGACACCTCGGCATTGGCCCAGCCCGCTCGAACTGCTGCAGAAAGACTATCGCAGATTAGGAAGAGAGAAAAAAAGAAGAGACGATATATTTGGTGAGCTCATGAACGCCTCCGCGGCCACAAAGACAGAGCTCCAAGCGTGGCGGATGACCTTGTCCCAAAACATGGACATGGACAGGGAGAGTCGAAGAGTGATGCAGGAGCATGATCGCAGTAGCACGCATTAGACGCTGCGAATCATGCGCAACCAAGCAGACATGCTCTGGCAGCTTGTGGAACTTCAGGAGCAGCAGCGGCCGGACAGAGTCCCACTGCAGCCTCTCCATAACAGTCCTCAGGCTATGGCTTTACTGCCCTCCCCTTCCCCACCCCCAAGTGGTCTCAGAAGAGAATGACCAGGCTGCAGTATGCGATGCACTCCACCCTGGCGGAGACTAGCAGAAAGCAGCGGCAGCCTCGCTAACAGCTGGCCTGCAAGCAACCACACTACCATTTGAGACTGTGAATGAACACTAGCCTCCCGCCCCCACTGACTTGAATGTTCATAAATAAAAGTTTGCATCATTTCAACACGTTTCTTTATTAAATCATATCTTGCTTGGGTGGGATTTGGAGGGTACTGACATCCATGGTAGGGGGGATTTTAAGCAAAGGCACATAACATACAGCAACACAAATCATTACTGTAGCTCATTGCAGAACCTGGATTTCAATGCTTCCCTAATGCAAAGCGCTACGTGGTTAGCTTTCAGCGTATTGCTGGCATCTGACTACTCATAACTGGCAGCCAGTTTTTCTGCCTCCACAGCCCAAACCTGTGGGAACCTTTCCCCTTTCGCTTCACACAATTATGAAGAACACAGCACACAGATATCACTGATGGGATGTTCTTTCCACTCATGTCCAGCGTAGTGAGAAGACTTCTCCATCTGGCCTCTAAACGCCCAAACACACATTCAACAACCATTCTGCAACTGCTTAGCCTGTTATTAAAACACTCCTTGTCATTGTCAAGGTTCCCGGTGTACAGCTTCATTAGCCAAGGAAGCAAGGGGTAAGCAGGATCCCCCAGGATCACTATTGGCATTTCAACACCCCCTGATGTGAGATTTTTGGCCTGGGAAGAAAATACCCGCCTGCACGTTAGAGAACAGCCCGAGTTCCGAAATACGTGAGCGTCATGCACCTTTCCAGACCACCCCATATAGATTTCTGTAAAATAACCCCTGTGATCCACAAGGACATGCAGAACTATTGAAAAGTACCCCTTGCGGTTTATGTACTTGGTCGAGAGGTGGGCAGGTGCTAATATAGGGATGTGTGTGCCATCAATGGCCCCCCCGCAGTTTGGAAACCCCATCGCAGCAAACCCGTCCACTTTGTCCTGCACGTTTCCCAAAATCACTAGCCTTTGTAGCAGAAATCTATTAATGGCCTTGCACACTTGAATCACGGCAGGTCCCACTGTAGATTTACCTACTCCGAAGTGATTCCCAACTGAGCAGTAACAGTTGGGGCTTGCCAGCTTCCACAGAGTGATGGCCACTCGCTTCTCCACCATCAGAGCTTGTCTCAAGCGAGTATTCACGTGTTTCAGGGACAGGGCCAACTCCGAGCAAAGTTCAAGGAAAGTGGCCTTTCACATACGAGAGTTTTGCAGCCACTGGTCATCATCGCACAGCTGCATAACGATGCGGTCCCACCAGTCTGTGCTTGTTTCCCAGGATGAGAACCAGCGCTCCACAGACTGCAGATGATGTGTTATGGCCTGCAGCAATTGGGCATTGTTCCGCTTGATGGCTTGTAGCAGAGCAGCTGTGGTGGCATAGTGGTTGCCTGTGCTTCGGGTTCTTGCTCTTCTTTGAAAATACTCCATGATAAGCCAAGATGTATTTGTGATGTTCAAAGTAATAGTGCAGAGTTGAGCTGGCTCCATGTCCCCTCAGCAATGGCGAGTGCGTGGCATAAACAAACGGCATGAAAATTGCTTTCCTGTTTGTTTGGGGGAAGAAGAGAGGAGGAAGGAGCGTTGCATCATGGGATGATGAATCTCATCCCAACAGCCACTGTGGCTAGTTGCACTGTGGGATAGCTACCCACAGTGCACTGCGGGATAGCTACCCACAGTGCACTGCTTTGACTGCTGAAACAATCGTGGCAAGTGTGGACGCACGAGCCCGGAACAAGGAGCAGAGTGTGGACACAATCCAGCGACTTCTAAAAATTGGCGGGTGAAAGTCAACTTTAAGTAAGTTGACTTCACTCTGCAGTGTAGACATACCCTGAGTCTCTTATGCACTTTTGAAAACGTTTCCCTAAATACAACACTGTTAATCATTTGTAAAAATATTTTACCTACTAATGTTTGAAGTAACACTTAAAATTCCTATAAAAGAAACAAAGATCAGCAAAAAAAAGAGACTTTTTTTGGTTTACTTTGGGAATTTGACAGACTTTATGTACAGATATTGAATAAGTACAATATTCAGATACAAGTAGTGGAAAGTTATACACATACATTAAGGTGGATATATAAGGTGGATTAAAGTGGATATTCTGTACACTTGCTAAAAGCATAATGTGTGCATTGCTTTATATGAAAAAAGCCTTAAAATACAAGGCAAATTTACAAATCTATAAATTGATCCAGGTTTACTCAAAAGGTTGTCGAATAATTGAGATAAAATTTGCTCAACTTATGAGTAAAAGACATTTTCTTTGTAACTACCAGCTCTGAAAACTTAACCTGGGATATGAGAGTCAAATGGGGTCCTTTCTGACTTGCACATCATTACCAATAATAAAAATATGTAGGGCTCCTCCCAGTGATAACCATAAACAGGCAATTCAGCCAGGGGAAATGATGTGAAACACAAAGTAGCAAGAGAAGGATGAGAAATAGCATAGATCAATGTGATTGTTTTTCAAAGCGAAGCAGCCAAGCACCAAATGGTTTTCTCTTCCTCTTCTCTTTTGACTCAGGTGCAGCAATGAAATGTCTGAATACCTTTCCAATGTGGGAGTTCAGGAACCATCCGAAAAATTGCTTTAGGAAAAATTCATGCAAACTCAGAACTGTGATGCTACTAAATACCAGGAACAAATTATTTAGTTGGCTATATTCTCTGTTACTATGATTATTATAGATCCAGCTGACTGTGGTTGTATTTCCCACCCATTTTTTTATTATATACATTGCCTTAGACTGTAAATTCTTTGAGTCATGGACCATGTCTTCATATACACTTGTACAGCACATTTCCCCTGTAGTTATCTGTACCCTCCTGTTCATCCTCCTTCTACCTGTTCTTCTCTTCTGTATATATCCACCTTGTTCTTTCCAGGATTATGCTCTCCCATCGTTATTGGCATCAATGGACATTCTCTACACTTCATCAGAAGCTGGCTTAGACACACTGGCCCCAATGCTTTAATGATTTGACCTTATATATGAAACTCATAAGAATTGTAAGTAGCATATGTCAGTGCAGATTTGTTGAGCAAAGAACAAGTGAGCTAGATGTGTGGCAGTTGAAGACTAAATAGGGAGAGGTTTTAAAGCACAGAAATAAATTTGAAGAGTAATATATTGTGCTAGAAAAATTGGGGTTGACAGATCTGACATCTGCTCTGGACATGCTTAACTATAACAGAAACTGACTTGTGGAGTCAGCCGCACATACAAGACCTTCACTAATTACAATATGCCAAGTAGGTTTAGAGAATTTCTGATTAATAATCACATTAGTATGTTACATTCAGTTTTCAAAGCTAAATTTCTCAGCATTGTTATTATACTTTTTGTAAATTGTTGAATACTGGTTCCTAAATTAATCCAGATCGTGGCAACCTGATATCTGAAACACTCTCACAGTGGCCGCATCAATGCTCCAGAACTAGTCTGCATTTGCAGTTGTCTGTAATAACCATGGCAAGCTACAATTCAAGGCCATTACTTGTTACAGTTCCTTAGACCACAGAGAAACAACTAACATTTGGGCATTACAAATAGCCAAAGATTGAACTGAGTAGTGTATCTTTTAGTATTCTTTATGATTTTAAAAGTATGTATACAATATTAATTGATTCCTGTATGTCTATGGATATCTCTTAGTAATAGTTTGAGACAGTTGTTTGAGCTATTGAGACTGTTTAGTTTGTCCTTTTTTTTTTTAACCTTGAAAAACCAGTGCTTGGGATGAGGAGTTTATTATGAAAGTAACTGGGTGCACAAGTCCTTCATCATGTTAATGCTGTCATGGGAATGATTAGTGCATGCATATAGAATTCCCATTTCCAGTAGCAGTAGCAATGAGAGCTGATACCGCTACCTCCTCCTGAATGTTCTCGACCCACTTAATACTGCTGGATGGACGGGATTAAGACCAGCACTGTGCTACACTGGGCTTTTGAGATGATGTTTGGTAGACAAAGATCGGCAGCTAGAGTCCCACTTAACATTTTTTTATGAAGGATGCAGGGAATGAGGGAGAGGGTGAATTTTTAGTGCTCCTCCCCAATATTCTTTTCCTTTATCTACTCATGTAACCCTCACTTCTTTTCTTTATCCCAGGAAAGAGAGACACCTTGCTAATGTTGAGTATCAGTACTACAATGCCTTCTTAACAATACATGCTATCTCTTCTTATAATCATATACCCCAAGTATTTTGTGGATCCTACTCCCTTACCAAAATGTCCTGTTTGTTTTTAAACAGAGATTAGTGCAAGCTAAACATCTTTATCTTAACTTCAAACTTGTTTTGGAGAAGAGGGTTTGGATCTACTGCATTTTGTTCACCTGCTGATAGAGATAAGGTCCAGGCATACAATCCCCCATTGTCTTGATAAACTATATATATATATATATATATATATATACACACACAACTAGACGGTTGTAGGGTCAGGGGAGTCATTTTATTTCATTGCATGAACAGTATTAATTTTATTAGTCACTGACCTGCAATTAACACAAGAACTGAAGAACTATGTCCTTATTTACAGGTATCCTGCATTTCCCAGGGTTACATAATGAAGCCAAAGGATCTGAGCTTCAACATCTTGGTATTGGTTTTTGCCTATTGCACAATTAGTAAACAAGATTATCATCTTGCCTCATCAACCCCTGCCTTTTATCACAGGGATTGAGGAACTCAAATTCTCGCAACCACCTCCCCAGGTATTGTGTCACCAGTATGCAACAATATTGTTCTTCTCTAAAGTATTAAAGAGACACTGCTAGTTAGTTACCCAATATAAAGCTCAAAGTACATCCTGATTAGCAATGCCAACCAATCCCCAAATAGCTCCGATCAACATTCACTCAAAAAAGTAAAGCTCAACCCACAAAGCAGCTCACTCTTCTCCACTGTCTCTCACTTTCCCCACCCCACGTACCTTCCAAAATAATTAACCCACCCTCCTAAACCACATCCAAATAAACCTGTGGGTGGTTCACAGTCATAGCACCCAGTCCTCTCGGTGTCTCTTATACCTGCTTCAGGAGGTGCTGAGATAGTATTGTAAATACTTAGACTTGGTTCAGCAACAAAAACAACAATGAAGGCAGACCTTTTATAAACGATTATCAAAAGTGTTTATTCATGCTATTATAGTTGGTTGAAGCCAACCAGATCCCTTTGTATCCTTATCATATTGTCTCCGTTTTCATGGTTACACATGCTCTTAAGCTACTGAACAATATCATCAGATAAAAAAAAATCAATAACCCAGAAAAAGATGGATACAATTTGCATATGTATGCTAAAAACATCCTGCACAGAGGATAGTACTATAATACCTGGAACATGGATACCATGGGGGCATTTTGAAGTTTTCCCTCATTTTTACTTTTTACACTTCATTTATAGTTAATATGTTAATCACTGTGAAATACATTTAGATAAGAAAATAATTATTTCATCCTTGTTAGATCTTATAAAACACCACTGCCAAAGAAAAATTAGAAACCCAAATGCTTTTGCAGTTCCAACAAGATCAAAGGAAGACTGCACATCAGATATTGTATCTGCAAGTCTAAAACCTTCATTTGTTACAAAAGTGTGACTGATGCAGCACTTCAGATCACAACATTAAGAAACTCCATCTGTCTGCAAAATCTTACAAATTACTGTGCAGTATGAAGAGATGAAAATCTGTTAGATAGCTATCAGAAATTGTGGGGAACTTACTAAAGAGTCTTGAAAAAGTATAAGCCAAAAACATGAGATGAAAGTGCAGCATCTAAAGTTTCCATTACAAAAACAAAACAAAAATCTGTCCTTGTTAAGATATTGCAACAATATCATTCCACATTAGTCTCCAAAATTTCATTTTAAGATATTTAAGAATTTATATATATTTATTCAACAGAAATGTATTTAACTAGCCATTTGCTTTCTTCTTCTCTCGCTTTCCTCTTCCAATGTAACTAGGAATTTATCAGGGGAAACAACAGTCCATTGCATCAGACAGCATGCTAGGTTTCTATTTTATAGTAGTATCTTCCAAGGAAAACCTTGGAACAAAAATGTGTTATAAAAATATGTCTCTTGCTGCCTTTCAACTGGCAATACTTCCTCAGGCCAATCCCTTGACTTTTTTCATCCTATGAAATTCTTTCACCCTTTTCACACTGTCACCCCCCACACACACGCCATGTGTGATAGAGCTTTTGCTTTGCAAACAGATATCTGTAGGTGCACTGTCAAATGCATGAGACAAGAAAATACTGATGTTTGGAAAGTACATACCAGACTTTACATATGGTTTCTATAGCTCTGTCTCTCTCTCCTTTTATTTATTTATTGACTAGGGTATGATAGATAAGGGGTCCTGTAAAATTTATGTCTTGACCTGCTTCTGAAAGCTGCTGCAATTGGTAGCTTACAGATCTACGTCCTTAAAGATCTACAATCCTCCTGTCCCACTCTGAGAGGACAAAGTCTAGAGAGTTTTCTGAAGCTTCTCTGACCTTCTCTATCCATTTCTTCTGTGAAATCAATTCATCTTCTTCCAAGCAGCCTTCGAGCAAGGCTTTATTGAGCCAGTTGACTGGTGTCAAGGATGTCCCCAGCTAGCTACTCCCTTGCTCTTTTCTCAGTGCTGTCACAGCAGAGAAATGACTCTGGCAGGGGAAAGCTGATATTTTGTCATGAGAGGTACAAATTGAGTAGAAAAGGAGAGCGTGTGTGTGTAAATATTTGCAATAAAAATATTTGCAATGTACAGCAAGCCAAAATGAGCTCTTATTTTTACACTATGCAAATTAAGATTTTGCTATGAATATAAATGATACTATGCTAATACATTACAACCTTCAAAGTAATATTATAATTTAGTGGGTCTCGGCAGCTTTTCACAGTAGTATAAAAATGTTTTTGCAACAAAATTAGATTACTATGTTGGCTAGACATAGTGATATAGCTGTTGGTGAAAAATGCTACACAAATGTTACTAGAAATAGCAAATCTTTAGAGAAAGTATATTGGTTACATACTTTCAAGCAGCATACAAAACCAAATCAATTATAAAGAGAGTGTAACATGCTGAAACAGATTGTTGTGTCATTCTAGAATTAGGGATCTATTTTCTAAAAACAAGTTTGATAGCATGCACTGTATGGAATATACCATACATTTTTGTATGTCTGGTAGCCTATAGATTTAGATCCTGATTTACTAAGAAAGTGGTGTGGAAGTTTGCAGAGTATGTCTAGATATTTGTAAACAGAAGTTCAGTGTGTAGATTTGTGTAATAAACCCTTCTAAGTCCATTACAGAGTGAAGGACTCTGCAGTGCAGTTCCTGTCAATCATATTGTCAATCAAAGTAGCACTCTGGAATCACTGCGATATAATTATGCTATATCTGGTACAATGCATGCCATGTGAGGTACCATTTTAAAAGCCTTGATCTGTTGAACATTAATATCCAGTTGTATTTCATGTACTATCATTGTATGTGAAGTATTACTATATGTGCTACTGAAATATGTTGTGCGGTTGGGAGACACCCATAGCCAGCCTTTCAGCAGGGACAAAGGAGCAACCAGCACTGGCCATACAGGTGTTAATGTCTCATCAAGAGGACTTCTCAGAGAGAGCACTATTCCAGAGACTTCTCAGAGAGAGCATGTACACAATGGCGAACTGCCTAACCATTTGGGTCTGCCTGACTCCCATGTCACATCAAGGATCTTTCTAGCAGCTGGACAAAAGTATAAAAGAGGGACAATGACATCATCACTTGGCCTCTCTCTTCCCTTCCCCCTTCCCCATCACAACACCTGGAAGATCATTTGGGAGACAAAGACTTTGAACTAGGGAGTTTGGTCCTAGGCTGGAAGGGGATCCAGTCTGTGTATTGAAGAACTGTAAGCTGTCTGAAACATCTATTAGGGTGAGAAACTGTTTGATTCAAATCTTGCTTAGTCTAAATTAGAATTAGTCTAATATAGACTGCAAATTTATTTTTATTTCTTAGGTAACTAACTTTGATCTTTCTGACTGCTACTTATAATCACTTAAAATCTCTCTTTCTGTATTTAATAAATCTGTTTTATATTTTGTCTAAACAGTGGGATTTTGGTTGAAGGGCTTGGGGAATCTCAGCTCAGAGAACAAAAGCTGATGAATATCCATTTCACACTGAGGGAGTGGCAAACTAAGACGGTTCATGAATGGCTGGGAGATCATTCATGTAACTCAGTTGGGTGTGTTCCTGCCTGTGGATGGCGGTGTAAGTGTAGTGCCTGTCAGAGGCTTGTAGATTGACATTAACATCACAGTGTTAGGGATAGCCCAGACTGGTAGGTTTGGAGGACTCAGCAGTCCCACAGTCCAAGTTGTGCCCGAGAACCCTGTCTCACATATCAAAAAGCTCCACTGGAAACTCAGCATGCTTAGTTAATGTTTGCATAGAAGAATAAGAGTCTGTTAATCATATATCTTCGGTAATTAGGCTAATACTAGGGTTGAATATATTAGGGGCTATCAGGAGGGTTTCATCTCCTTCCATGCTGGGACACTGTTCTGAGAAGGACTGCTGAGCAGAGATGTGGTCCACATATCAAGGGAAGGAAAGTGTATCTTCGGCTACAGACTGACTAAAGTAGTGAGGCATGCTTTAAACTAGTTTCAATGGGGACAGGAGACAAAAGCCCACGTGTAAGTACAAAACATGGGAAAACTGAGTGAAGGGGTCATAATCTGGGGGGAACATGGGCAATTGCAGCAGGGAAAAAAGTAGAGACGAGGGAATATAGAGGGGAATTCTAATGAACATCTTAGATGTCTGTATACTAATGCAAGAAGTATGGGGAATAAACAAGAACTAGAAATACTGGCAAATAATCACAACTATAACATAAATGGCATCACAGAAACTTAGGTAATTCACTTGACTGGAATATTGGTATAGAAGGTTACAGGAAGGATGGGCAGGGGGAAAAAAGGGAGGAGGTGTTTCTTTGTATATCAAAGAGGTATTCACTTGCACTAAAGTTGAGATACATGTGGGAGGCAGACTTATTGAAAGTCTTTAGGTAAAGATAAAGAGGTAAAAAACATGCATAATGTCATGGTTGGTGTCTGATCACGTAATCAGGGAGAAGAGATGGATGAGGCTTTAAAAAACAAACAAACAAACAAACAAAAACCCACCTCACAAAATCATCGAAAGCACAGGAGTTGGTGGTGATGGGGACTTCAGCTTCCCAGACATCAGGACAATGATTACTCAGATAGTTCTTGGAATGCATTGGAGCCTTTTTTTTTTTCTTTTTACAGAAGGTAGAGAAAGCAGCTAGGGAGAAAGTATTCTAGATTTGATTCTCACAGATAGGGAGGAACTGGTTGAGAATTTGGAAGTGGAAGGCAGTTAAGGTGAAAGCTGAAATGAAATGATAGAGTTCATAATTCTATAGACTGGTAGGTGGGAAAACAGCAGAATAAAGACAATCAACTTCAAGAGGGCAAACATTGGCAAACTCAGAAAACTGGTAGATAAGATCCTAGGGGAAACAAGTCCAGGGGAAAAAAGAGTTAAGGGGAGTTGACAGTCTTTTTAAAGAGACATTATTAAGGGCACAAGAGCAAACTATCCCAGTGCTAGGGAAAGTAGGGAAAGAAAGATAGGAAGTATGGTAGGAGACCATCTGGACCTGCAATGACCTGAAACTCAAAGAGTCATACAAAAAGTGGAAACTAGGTTAAATTACAAAGGATGACTATACGTAAAAAATAATTCAAGCATGTAGGGACAACATTAGAAAGACTAAGACACAAAATGAGAATAAACTAGCTAAGATGTAAAGGGTAACAAAAACATTTTATAAATATATTTGAAGAAAGATGAAGACCAAGGAAAGGGTTGAGTATTACTTAATGAGAAGGGAAAGATGATAACAGCAAATGCAACAATGGGTGATGTGTTAAATACCTTTTTTGTTACTATTTTCCCCAACAAGGTTTGCAGTGATCAGGCAACAGATGTAGTGAACATCAGTGTAAATGGGGCAGAATCTGAGGCTAAAATAGGGAAAGAACAAGTTAAGAATTAGAGAAGTTAAGTGTCTTCATGTCAGCAGCACCTGATGAAATACATCCTAGAATACTTCAGGAACTGGCTTTAGAGATCTTTGAGCCATTAGTGATTATCTTTGAGAACTTGTGGAGGATGGGAGATATCCCAGAGGACAGGGAAAGGGCAAATTTGTACCTATCTATAAAAAAGAGGATTAAGGACAACCAAAGGAATTATAGACCAGTCAGTTTAACTTCAATACCCAGAAAGATAATGGAGCAAATAATCAAGCAACCAATTTGCAAGAACCTGGAAGATAAGATGATAGGTAACAGTCAACATGGATTTGTCAAGAACATGTCAAACAAACCTAATACTCTTCTTTGACAGGATAACAAGTCTTGTGGATAGAGGGAAAATGGAAGTTACTTACTGTAACTGGAGGTTCTTTAAGATATGTGGTCCCTATCTGTATTCCACACGTGGGTACACATGTGTGCCATGCATCTGAGTCTGGAAATTCTTCCAATCTGTGTCTTTTGACCTGCACATGCACAGTATCTTCCTGCTTGCTGCAGGTTGACACCTCTCCAGTTCCTCCTCTTCTAATAGGATCTGAAGCAGAGGCGAAGGAGGGCAGGAAGTGGAATACAGATAAGAACCATACATCTCAAAGAACCTCTAGTTATGGTAAATAACCTCCATTTCTTCTTCGAGTGCTGGTGGTCCTTATGTGTATTCCACATGTGGGAAACTTGCAAGCAGCTTTCAGCATGGAGAAGGGTGCCAGGAAGTTGGCAGCAAAGATGCTTGCAATGTGGCAGTTCTTACCGCTGCATTTTCAGCTGTTGCTTGGGCAGAGTGCATAGTGCTGTGAATGTGTGGACAGATCGCCAAGGTCCTGCCCTTGAAATATCCTGCAATGGGATGTCCAATAAGGAAGCCATGGAAACAGCCTGTTCAAGCGTGGAGTGAGCTGTAATTCCTCCATGATGGAGAAGTTTTGCTATCTTATAGCATTCAAATATGCATCCCAAGACCCACTTAGAGATTGTCTGTGAAGATATGGCTGCTCCCTATGACCTTTCCATCACAGTGAATGGGCTTGAGTCTTTGTAGGTAGAATACTAGAGCACATCTGATGTTGAGGGAGTGCAGTCTCTTGTATTCAGAAGAAACATGAGGTTCAGAAACAATACAGGTAGGTGGATTGATTGATTGATATGCAATTCAAAAACAATCTTGGGAAGGAATTTGGGATGCAATCACGTGGAGCTCTTCTCCTTGTGATACACTATGTAAGGAAGGCCTGCCATCATGGTGGTTGGCTCACTGACCTTTTGGCAAAGGTGATGGCCACTAAGAATGTCACTTTCATGGAGAGACAGGTTTGGCACATGTATCTATGGCAACAAAGGTCAGGCCCATGAGCTTTGACAGTACTAGATTAAGGTTCCACTGAGGGGCAAGTTTGATTATGGGAGGAAAGGTCCTGGTCAAAGCTTTCATAAATTGCACCATAGCCGGAAGGCCTCTCAACCAGAGGAAGGAAGGCACTAATCACTGCCAGATATATTCACAGTAAACTAAGGGCTAGACCCACCATCTTCAAGGTGAGAAGATAGTCGAGGACGAGTGGAATATCCATTGTGTTGAGAGAATGCTGGTGGCAATGCGCACAGGCCGAAAAGTGGTGCCATTTTACCTGGTAGCAGGTTCTAGTAAAATCTGTCATACTTTGATTAAAGATTTCTTGGACAGGGATAGAGCATGGCCATTCTATTTCTGACTCCCATCTAAATACCAGGCCATGAGGTGGAGTGAGTCTGGGTTAGGGTGCTTGAGTTCCCTGCAATCCTAGGTTAGAAAGGGGCATATCCTGATGGGCGTGCGTGCAGACAGCCTCAGGAGCTCCATGAACCAGAATTGTCTGTGCCTGAAGCTTGCTAGAAGAACGATGGTGGCTCTATCTTGGCGGACCTTCCATATAACCTGTGATATAAGGGGGATGGGCAAAAAGGCATATTTGAGGCTGTCTGTCCACGGGAGTAGGAGAATGTCTCCCTGGGAGTCCCTGCCTATGGCTCCCCTGGATCAGTATACTGGCAGCTTTTTGTTTGAGAGGTCCCATAGGGGAATATACCACTGTGCAAAAATATTGGTTAGAACTGTCATGTATTTTCCATTTGTGGTCTGTAGAAAAAAGTCCTACTCAGCTTGTCTGCCAGGGAATTCTGAATGCTGTGAAGGTTTGTATGGTGATCTAATTCCTGATACACCAGTTCGACAGTGATTGCCTCCAGACAGAGCAGACAAGACTTCGCTCCTTCCTGCTTGTTTATGTAGATCACAGTGGTGAAATTGTCTAACTATATTTGCACATGGAAAGTGTAAATGAGGGGGAAGAAGGCCTTGCAGGCAATGTAGATTGCTAGGAGCTCTAGCAGGTTTATATGCAGCCAGGCCTCCCTTGGGGTCCAATGTACCCTGGGCTGTTTGTCAGTCTAAATGAATGCCCTATTCTGTAATGGAGATGTCCATCTAGATGGTGTCTTTCAGTATGCGAGGGCTGAGGAGAGTCCTCACCATAACTTTGATCAGGTCAGACCACCAGGCTGCAGAGCTGAGAACTCTGGAGGGAACAGTGACTCTGGAGTCGATACGGTCCCTGTTTGGCTGGTAGGTCAAGTGGAGCCAAGTTTGCAGGCACTACAAATTGAATCTGACAAAGGGCATCAGGTACGTGAACATAGCCATATGGTTAACAGGGAGAGATATTGATGCACCATAGTTCAAAGCTTGCTGGTAATGAGAGAGATCAGGTTGCTCAGAGCATAAAATCTGTCTGCAGAGAGGAAATCCTATGCAGAGATGGATTTGAGCTGTACCTGTATAAAATGGATTGTCTGCATGGGTGTCAAAATGGACTTGTCATTGTTTGTACAGACCTCTAAGATGGCAAGGAGGTGCTGAAGGGATGTGTCTCTGATACAACTTCTTCATGAGACTGTCCCACCAGGTGCCAGTCATCCAGGTGTGGGAACACTGCAAAACCCTGGTATCTGATCTGGACCGCCACCACTGTGGACACTTTCATGAACGCCTTGGGTTCCATTGCAAGTCCAAAGGAATGGATGCAGAATTGGTAGTGCTCCTGGCCAACCCTGAACCACAGGAACTATCTGTGCGATGGGTGAATGTCCATATGAAAATATGCATCTTTCATGCCAAGAGTCACGAATCACTCTCCCTCCTGAAGGGAGGGGATTATAGATGCCAGTTTAAGCATCCTGAATTTCAGCTTTGCAATGAAGATTTTGAGCTGCCGAAGATCCAGAATGGGTCTCCATCCCCTGCCCTTTTTTAGGGATTAGGAAATATGGGGCGTAGAACCTTCTCCCTTGAGGCAGGATGCTCTCTATTGCTCTCCAATGTAACAGGGAGTTTGTCTCCTATTGATGAATCAATGGGTGAAAGGAATTTGCAAAGGGGTTTCAACTAGGCATCCTGTGAGGAGGGAAGGAGAGGAATTCTATAGAGTACCAGTTGTGGAAAACTTCCAGAACCCAACTGTCCATTGTGATCTTGTTTCGGCTTTGGATGAAGAATGTAAGATGGCCTTCAAAAGGTGACGGGAGGTGAAGTAGTCAGCATCTGTGATGGTACATAGGTCTCAACCTGCATGTCAAAAGTGTTTTTTGGTCTGCAGATAGAAGTAGGTAGAGGGTGTGGTCATGGGGGCTGGAAAATTAGGTGTTTTTTTTGAGTCTTTGACTTCTTGCAAGGAGGTTTAGGTGGGAGCTGCTAGTACTGGGGCTATGAAGGATGTGGTCAGTCTAAAGGGCTGTTTTTAATGTTTCTGTCTGGGAGCTGAAGTATAGATTTCCAGGGACTGCAGGGCAGATCTGGAATCTTTTAAAGAATGCAAGGACTTGTCCATCTTTTTATTAAACAGATTGGACTTGTTGAAGGGGAAGGTCCTGAATGGAATTTTGGACCTCTCCTGGGAACTTGATGACTGGAGCTACAAGTCCATGTGCATGATCAGACCTCTGGCCAAAGATCTGCAGCATCTACTATGGCCTGGAGAGCCACCTTTGCCACCAACCTTCCCGCATCCAAAAGGAACTGTAATTGGGTTACATAGGGCTCCATAGGGAGCTTGTCTTTAAACTCTGAAAGCCTGAGTACTTGTTAAAAATCATATTTAGCCATCAGAGCTTGGTAATTGTCTATCCAAAATTGAAGGCCTGCAGAAGAGAAAACTTCTTCTGCCCAGAAGGTCCAATCTCTTTGACCCTTTATCCAGAGGAGTGGATTTCTAGGAGTGCTGTCAACCTCTTTCTGTGGCTGTCTGTACTTCCAGCAAATTAGGGAGAGGGTGGGAAAATAGAAACTCAGCACCCTTGGTGGGCACCAAGTAGCATCTCCAGGCTTATTTTGGGGTAGGGACAAAAGATGCTGGTGTGTACCAGACCATTCTGGCTGGTTCCAGCATGGCCTCATTCATTGGGAGGGTCACACTGATTGGTCTCCATGGCTGTAAGTGTTGGGGGCCCTGAATCTCCTCCAGTGGGATCTGCAAGTCAGTGGCAACTCTCTGAAGCATTTCTTGATATTGCCAGTGGTCATCCAGTAGGGTGAGCAGCAACTGGATGACTGCTTCGTCAGGTGACAAGGAGGGCCCTGTTGGAATTAGAGGTATCGGTTCTGTCTCTTCCTCCTCATACATTGACAGAACCAGCTGCCGAGAGGGAGAGAGGTGGTACAACTCTTGCTACAGATCTGGGCATCAGTGATGGGGGTCCCAAGGGTCCCAATTTGGCCACAAGGAGGAATCTATCATTCATGGTGGGCATTACAAGAATCTAAATAAGGAATCCCTGTGGGAGTTCATAACTGGGGAGATAAACAGGCCTCAGTTGTCTCTCCATGCTAATCTTGGAGAAACTGTATTGGTGAAGCAGTACTGACAGTGCATCCAAACCCTCACTCATGTATTGGACCAGTGTCTCTCTCTCCATGTCGGCATGGTGGTCACTATTGGAACTATCGGATCCCTTTTATTTCATGCCTTTTACCTTCTAACCTACGGATCTTCATTTCCAGTTCTGCAGTGTCCATACACAGTGTCTCACCCAACCTGGGCAAGCTCGGGAAGGAAATGCGTTTCTTATGAGTAGTCCACTGTGGGGTGTGATGCTGTATGATTGTAGATGACTATTTATATCAGTGTTGTTACCACCTTTATACAATTGCAACAAATCTTGTACAAAGTATGTCATGTAAGGTAGTAATTCATAACTTTTCTATTACTAAGTATGATTATCTTGTTTATATGCATGTATCATCTTTGTATATGAAGTTATGAATATTAACTACGCATTTGTATTTCAAACGTGTGTTGTGTTCCTGGGTGACAACCTCCAGGTAGCTTTACACCAGGGCTAGACAGCTGTGTGTTGATGGCCCATTAAGGACACCCCACTCTCACAATGGGCTGTTGAAGAAACTCTTCCCATCCAGCAGGCCTTTCCGGTGGATGCCTCAGACAGACGGGAGCCAATGGCTGACCCTGTGATTCAGCAAACCATGCAAGGACATGTGATAAGGACATGTGACCTGTACTCCATGGTTGACAGTAAATTTCCATACACAGGGGCTGTGTGCTTTGTTTGGGACAGTAAATTTTCATGGACATTGGCAAAGGATACAAAAGACCTGAGATCTCCATTTTGCCTCTTTCCTGCTCCAATTCTCTGGACTGTGGATTTACAACTAAAAAGAGCATTTTGAATTATGGACTGAGAACCTTCCAATCTTTTGGAAGTCAGCAGAAAGACTTTTGCAAGCCAGCTATTCAATCACTGCTACAAACCTGATATAAGGACTTTGCAATCATTAGTATGTATATGATCTATTAATTGTTTATAACTCTCTTTTTTTCTATTAATAAATCTTTAGTTTACTAAGGACTGGCTGACAGAGTGATATTTGTGTAAGATCTGAGAAACTTGTTGATATGAGGATAAGTGTCTAAACCTTTGGGATTAGTAGAAACCTCACATATGGTGAATTAGATTTTCAATAACTCTTCACCATACGAGACATGTTTGTCTGGATGGGAGGCAAGGGACTGTGTTTGGCTTCTAGCTAATTAGTGTAGTATTGAAGAAGGTCTTTCATTACTGGCTCAGTGAATCTAATTATGGAATAAACCACCAGTTTTGGGGTTTTGTCTGGTCTATTTCTTGCCATCTGCCCTGAGTGTGGCATTCTTGGTGTGGTCCATCCCAGGCATCCGGTCACAAGGGGATCTGCCCTTCTGCCCATGGGAGTGTTTCTTACTCTCACTGGGAACCCTGTGAGATGAGTTCTTGAGCTTTGATGCTGGTGCACCAAAGGCATCATACTTGGAGGGCCACTGCTGGTCAGTTGAGGCCGATGTGCAGGGGGGTCTCCCAGACTCAGATCAGAGCACAGCCTCAGCCTCCTCCATTGGATAATGTTTTCAGATGGAACTGGTCTCCCTGGTTCTGGGTGGGAAGGCCTTGAAGATCCTGCACTTCATGGAGATATGTGCCTCAGCCAGACAATAGAACATTATTGGTGCTCGTCACTGATGGAAAAGGAGCAAGGTCAGGAGATGCAGTTCCCTGGAGACCAAGACCCTGGGCATAATGAGGGAGGATGTTTCCCTGATTGGGGGTTAGGGAGGAGGTATCTATTTTACACTAAACTAACTACAACTAGAATTCTTAAGAGAAATAACTATTTAGAACAAAATTAGAGTTACTTTACTGATTGCACAAAAGCAAAAAAGGACATGACTCTGACTCAGGCCAGCTAATGGTAAAAAGGAACCGGAGAGGCATCGACCCGTATTGCTTGGAAGAATTTCCAGACTTGGGCACATGGCACGCATGCATACCCAAGATGTAGAGCACACAGAGACCAGCATCATATATGAAGCAGTAGATATGAAATATACTAGAAGCAGCTCATATCTCAACTTTATTGAGGCTTTCCATACTGTCTCACATGACCTCCTCATAAGCAAACTAGGGAAATATTACCTGAACAAACCTACTCTAAGGTGGGTACACAACTGATTTGAAAAGCTTACTCACAGAGTAGTTATCAGTGGTTCACAATCAAGCTGGAAGGGCTTATCGAGTGGGGTCCTGCAAGGACCTGTTCTGGTGAGATTCTAGTCAATATCTTTGTAAATGATTTGGATAAAGGCATTGGAAGTATACTTATAAAGTTTGTGGATGATACCACAGTGGGAGGGGGCTGCAAGCGCTTTGTAGGACAGGATTAGAATTCAAAATGTTCTAGAAAAACTAGAGAAATGGTTTGAAATAGGGATGTAAAAATTAATGTTCTAAAAATAGAACTTTTAAATGTGTGTGGGGGGGAGGCAGAAGCCCTGCTGGGCTTGGCTCCTCACTGCCAAGCCAAAGCTGAGGCTCCCACACCACACGTGCAGAGCCGTAGCTGGGCAGCTCTTGCTCACGGGGAGCTGAGCCCAGCGGTGGCTCCCTCCTTCCAAGCTCTGGGCTCCACGCCTCCCCGCGACCAAGAGCTACCCAGCTTCTCTTGTTCTCTCGACCAGCTGCTGCTCTCCCCCCCAGTTTAAACGGTAATCAGCTGTTTAAAATGTTTAAACAGCTGATTACCATTTAAACGTTTAGGCTTTTACATCCCTAGTTTGAAATAAAGAGGATGAAATTCAATGAAGACAAATGTGAAGTAATACGCTTACGAAGGAATAATCAGTCACACAAATACAAAATGGGAGATGACTCCCTAGGAAAGAGTACTGGAGAAAATGATCTGGGAGTTACAGTGGATTACAAACTAAATATGATTCAGCAATGTAATACTGCATTAGCAGGAGTGTTTTAACAAGACATGAGAAGTAATTCTTCCACTCTACTCAGCACTGACAAGGTCTAAACTGGAGTATTGTGCCTAATTCTCAGCACCACCCTTTGGGAAAGATGTGGACACACTGGAGAAAGTCCAGAGGGCAACAGAAATGATTAAAAGTCTAGTTAACATGACCTACAGTGAAAGACTGAAAAAAAATTGGGTTTGTTTAGTCTGGAGAAGAGAAGACTGAGGGGGGACATGACAATAGTTTTCAAATATGTAAAAGGTTGTTATAAAGAGGAGCATGATAAATTGTTCTCTTTAACCATGAAGGTTAGGACAAGAAGTAGTGGGCTTAAATTGCAGCAAGGGAGATTTAGGTTATACATTAGGAAGAGCTTCCTAAGTGTAAGGGTAATTGAGCACTGGAACAAATTACTGAAGGAGGCTGTGGAATAGTTGTCAAAGGTTTTTAAGAACAGGTTAGACAAACACCTATCAGCATTGGTCTAGATAATACTTAGCCCTGCCTCAATACAGGTGACTGGACTACATGATCTATTGAAACCCCTTCCAGTCCTACATTTCTATGATTTTATGTCCAGTGACATTGCAGAAAAGCACAGAAACTCTTATTCCTGACCCATAAGTTGAGAGGCATTGTCTCCCATTGATGTTCAGGATAAACTATTATTACCTTTTTATGTTGCAGAATGAAAGGAGGCTTTTCCTCTTTTCCATGGAGAATATACCAAGTGTGTTCACAAGGAATTTAGATTTCTGTGAAATATTAAGAGGTTGGTTATGGTTTCACTTACTCCAGTAACTCAAGTGAAGTAATTGTAAAATCAATGTAAAGAAAGAGCAGAATCAAGCCCTAAGAACTTTATATTCCAGTGAAGGCCTATTCCCTTCAAGCTAAGCATGCTATTGCTGCTTCTTTCAGCAGCCAGTGCTGCTGGTTAATACATCTGCTTTGAAGTATCATGCACAGTCAAAATTTGTATGAATGGGTTATGAAAAGAAGAAAAGGCCACTGCAAATTCTTTAAAAAGTTAAGAATTAAATAGCTGGTGACATTATCAAAAGGGTCCACAGTGATCCAGGATCATGAAAGGTTTAAATATATATTTTAAAAGAGTCTTAAGCACACGGGGCCATATTCTTAGTGTAAACATGCGCAGCTCCTTTGACATCAATGGAACTATGTCAATTTACATTAGTTGAAGATCTGTATGTTAAATTCTGGAATAAGTACAGAGAACTCTGTACACTACATGCTCAGAGATCCCATCACTCCCAATTATTCCCTCCTTAGTCCTCTTAGTATTAAATCTAATATGCTTACCTTTAAAAATAAAGAAATGGATTGCAAAACAGATATTTTAATACAGGGCAAATATCTGACATTATATAAATAAAATCTAGGTCTACTCTTTTTTTTTTTTTTTAAGAAACCCCCCTAAAATGTATGTTACCAGACATGGGGCTTCTAGTGATTTATAGCAGATCAGGACATTGCATTAATACCACACTTCTACATCATAATACTGTTGTGTTGACTCAGTTGTATAACACATCATGTGTTCTATTCATGGGAAGGCAGTATAGGAGCAAGAAGTTCCTGACACAACACAGCGGTCAGGAGGATCAGGATGTATGAGATGCAGTCAACAGCATGAGTCAAGACGAGTATCATACAGCCACAGCATGGTAACCAGGCACACTAACTCATCATTCAATGTCAGACTCTGGCAGCATGAGGAATCATAATAGCAGGATCCCACATGCTAGAAGACAAGAAGAGCTAGCTGTCAGCTCTTGTTAAATAAAGGAAGAAAGTAACAATTAAAATGACTAAGGAATGAATATCAATCCATTAAGTTCTCCTTGTGAAGATTATAAGTATAAAATAAAAGATTTAGTTTGGGTCAGTTT
The DNA here is from genome assembly GCF_026122565.2 of Emydura macquarii macquarii. Classification (NCBI taxonomy): domain Eukaryota; kingdom Metazoa; phylum Chordata; order Testudines; family Chelidae; genus Emydura; species Emydura macquarii. The sequence continues at coordinate 2,958,701 of NW_027132962.1, forward strand.
ACTTAGCCTCTTATTACCTAGATAATCAGAATAGTTTTCAAACCAGGGGAAAATGCAAATCATGCTTTTCAGCATAATTCATATGTACACTTGGGGTTTGTACTGGTGCTACTATATTAGTAGTTATAATTCCAGGGTAGACAAGGCCGAAGAGCTATTTTTCAAACTGAGCAACAGAAAACTGGTGAAATGGGGCAGTCTATTGTCTAAGCACACTATTTTATGGGAGAATTTTGACTACAGGGTACAAAGACAAACAATGTGTAGTTAGAACAATGTGTGGATGGAAGCTAAGGACAATTTCTGGGAGATGTATTTAAAAAAACCAAACACTTTTGTCATCATAGCAACTGAAAATAAAGTACCAGTGGTTAGCAAGTTCGGGTTTTTTAATGCACAACTGAGACCACATATTAATATTTTTAATCAAATAATACTATTATTCAGTTTTTGGGAAAAGGCATTCTGTTATCCTTGCAGTGGAGATAACAGACCAAAGATTGAGATAAGTAACTTGGTGAATTATTTCACATGAAATACTTCCACCCTCTGAAAAATGCAGATTCAATTTGACCAAAACATTTCAGAAATATGTGTAAAATTTGTACAATTGTTTCAGTGGGAAAAGAAATTCTGAAAAAGTCAAAATATTTCATTTAAACTTTTTAAAAATGAAATGTTTTGAATTTTTATTTCAAATGACTTTTTTTAATGTTATTTCAATTAAAAACCAACAAAAAATGTAAAACTGCACACAAAAACACAACAACAAAACATTTTGTTTCAGGCTGAATGAAACATTTCACTCAACAAAAACATTTTTTTTCCAAATTTTGTCAGCTTCCCATAAATGTTAACAATTGTTATTTGAAGTCAAACAAAGTGAGTTGTTTTTTGTTTTTGTTTTTTCAGTTGGGCCAACAAAATGTCAATAAAAACACTCAGCTAATATGTCAAATACTGTTTATTTTGGATAAGGTGGCACACTTAGAAGTAGGGCCATGTTCTTGAAACCCTTGGCAGAGGCATGACAAAAGAGAAGGCAGGAAAGGGTGTGCAACTGCCTCCTGTGTAATCCACTGGTCAGCATGTGTTACTAATTATTTGAATGTGACAAGGACTGTGGTTGTGATGATATCTGTTGGATGTTTGTGTGATGTTTGTGTGTATGCATGCAGGATTTAACACATTAGGGCCACAGTCACTGACTCAGGCTACTAGATACTGCCTCAATACAAATAATAAACTCTACTACTAATAAAAAGAAAACCAGAAAATTCAATAAATATAATTGTTAGGTATATATTGTTGTACACTGGATGGGACATACCACAGTACTCCAACTTTTCCCTCCCCTCAACCCATTTTTGCCACTGAGGTAATTAGTCAAGTTACATGCACCATACATAGAATCATAGAAGGTACATACCTACATAACCATCTTCTGTGGAAACAGGACAGCACACATACACACACAAAAAACCACACTGAGTGTGGCAAGGGAAACTTGAATGCAAAGTCTGCTGTACAGAGAAAATAAAACTAGCGTCTAATAGCTTAGAGGTCTTTTCCCCTCAGTCAGGAAGGAATTCAGTATTTTTAAGTCTGTGGTATACATAAGAAAAAAAATCTATTTTGTGGAGAATAGGAAAGGAAAAGGATTACAATGTACAAATCAGACTCCTTGAATCTGCTTTTCTCCTGCTATTTTTCCCTTCAGTTCCTGAAAGAAGAAAAGTCCCATTCAGTTGTTTCCACTCCTGCTGATTATAAAGGTTACATCAGGAAACAGAAGCCCTCCCATGTGACTTAAGTGATCAGTCACAAAAATCAAACTATTCAAAGGCATAGTGACAGCACACAGTTCACAAAGACAGCAACATTTGTCAAATTTAGCCTATTAATAGCTTGCCTGTCTCTATTCCTTAAAGTGAATTTATATATAAAGACTAACAGTGGAGTTAGTTAAGGACAGTTTCATCTAATTCTGCCCCTTTTCATACCCATGCAATACTTTTGACTTAAATAAGATACTACTGAAGTAACTGGGCAGGGAGAGGGGGAATTTGTCCAAATATACCATCCCTATATTATTTTTATGTATTTATTTTTGCCTTGTTCTTTAAGTCAGATCCATTGTGACATGCTTTGTTCACAGTTAATTAAGAACACGGCCATACTGAGCATGTGAGTTTAAGAATATACAAAGTAAAAATAACCCATTATGAGATTTTTGTCTTTTTTAATTAAGACCCTGATCCTTTATTCTTTAAAGATTTATGCACTTGATTAACTATGCAGTGTGAGTAGCCCCATTGACATATGTGTCACCACGCACAAATTCCAATTCATCATTTCAGCAAAACATCATTATTCAGCAAAGCACTTAAGAAGATGCTTAAGACCTTCAACCCCTTCTCAGGCCTGTTTACACTGGTTGAAGAAGCCAGAGAGGCATAAAGATTCCTGAAATCCCTTGATTCTAGTTTAGAGAGGATCCCTCCAGCACAAGCACTGCAGGCATAGATGTAAGTCAGCCTTCTGAGGATTCCCTTACAATCCCTAGTGTAGATGGTATGTCAGGGATGGGGACACAGCACACAGTGCTGCAGAGACTCCGGGAAGCTCTGCAGTCCCTAATTTATGACATAATTTAGACAGCCCCCAGACTCAGGAGTATTGAAGAGTGGTGTAAAACCAACTTTAGCGACTCCCCCAGGCTGTTAATTAGAGGAGCAGCACAGAATCAGATCCACTGACTTCAATATGATTTCTGTGTTTTAGTGTTTTTCTGAACTTAAGCGAAAGTGCATAAAATTAAATATGTACATGTCTTTCCAGAACTGGGAACTTTTATTGTAAATTCAAACTAAGCTTTGTCTACCAAAGGGACTACTGGCGTATAAACTGGTTTTTTGACAGAAAGTTGGATTTTGACTAAATGAATTTTTTTTTCCCATGAAATATGCCCACTTTCCATGGAAAAGTTCTATTTTTAGTCAAAAAAACAAATACCCCCAAAACAAAATATTTTGATTTGGATAACCTGATGTGGTGCCTCATGGGAGCTGTAGTTTAATTGCCTCATGTCCCCATTCTCTTCTATAAGTGGAGCTCCCTAGCCAGTCTACATTTCCCATAACCTATCATGGCCAGGGATTCTCAAGACATGGTGCCGATCCTCTCCAAGACAAAAACAACAAGAGTTCTGTAGCACTTTAAAGACTAACAAATTTAATTTCAGCAGGCATAAGATTTCATGGGCTTCAGCCCACTTCCTCAGATGCAGTTGGTAGAAATAATACAGCAAATATTGGCAACATATATAGGAGTCAACATTTGCTGTATTATTTCTATACCAACTGCATCTAAGGAAGTGGGCTGAAGTCCACGAAAGCTTATGCCTGCTGAAATTAAATTTGTTAGTCTTTAAAGTGCTATAGAACTCTCGTTGTTTTTGCTGTATACAGACTAACACGGCTACCCCTCTGGAACTCTCCAAGACAGTAGACCATGATGTGTAAGGAAAGATGCAGTCCAAGCAAAGAACCTGGTCCATAGGGAAGAATGGGAACATGAGGCATTTCAGCAGTATATCTGAATCAATTGTTTGGTTTTCAGCTGTAATTTTTCAGTATTTGAGTTTTTGCTCAACAATTGAAATTTTCTGTGAAAAAAACCCCAACATTTTTAACCAGTTCTAATAAATACATTTCACTATAGAAATAACAAAGCCATTGCTAGACCCAAAGAAGGCTCTGTTTAGCTCAAAAGCTAGTCTCTCTCACAAACAAAAGTTGGTCCAATAAAAGATATTACCTCACTCTTCTTGTTTCTCTAAAGTCATTCTAACTTAGAGACAAGTTCATCACTGGCATAAATGAGTGAAGCTCCATTGACTTTAATATTGAATTTGACTCATGCAGCTCAAACAGGAAAGCAACCCAAGTCAGTAAATTCATTAATTTTAGTATTCCTATAAATTATGTTAATTATTTGGGAAAAAATACAGGTCAGAGCCTCAAACCTGGCTCCAGTTTCTTTGCTATTTTCCATGGCATTTCCAGTATCAAGGGAATGTAAATGTGACTGAAACTCTGTTCTTCTCCATTTTCCTGAGACACACAAAAGGAGAAATTGAAGCATGTGAGGACCTAGCCCTATTGCTGGACTAAGACATTTTGTTGCCAGGTTTCAGCCTGCAGCGTATACTGAGTTCCATCAACCTCTAAGAACTAGGGCTCCAAATAAAAGCAGGAGTTCTTCTGTATTCTTAATTATATTGCCGTGTAATAATTATTAAAGCATTGCTAAGTAAATATCACACACTGAAACAGATGATACTGTAATCTCCAAATGCCTGCTGATCTTGTTTTCCCAGCTGTATGTAAGATCCTGTCATTGCTTAATCCACTGAAGAAAACAGAGGGAGCACCAAACTCTAGGAGGATCTCTAGTACTATTAAGTATTTTAAATATTTTGATCAACTATTTTTATTTCTTATACACTCTGCTAAAAAACCTTTTATATGGTTTGCTTGGTTAGTCCTTCTGGAACTAAGATATACATGAATTATTATAATTATGTCTCTTTCTCTGGAAAGTATTTGTTTTTTGTGTAAATATTAGAATGAAATGTCTATTACCTTAATTTACTCCATTATATAGAAAGTTATCTGAGGTGTAGATGTAAAAGGAAACTGGCTATGAAACGTGTTTTAGCAGGAATGTGAAAACACATTTATACCTACCAAAGAGTAAGTGGGTAATTTACAGACAATTATTTAGGAAGGAGACAGCAAGTTAAGGACTGAAGAACAGAAAGAGTTGCAAGATGATGTTATTTTACCCTTCATTATCATGAAGTACTTCAATAACAAGTTATATAGCTTTGTTTTAAAATTAGATCCATTTGATATGGTTTCTGAAATACTCGCTTTATATATGCATACACTCCCAAATTTAAATTTAAAGTTATAGACCAGAGTCAATGACTAAGGGCACAACTACACTGTGCAGCTGTACTGCTGTAAGCTCTCAAATGTAGCCGCTCTAAGCTAATGGAACAGGAGAGAGCTCCCGTATTGGCTTAACTACTCCAGCCCCCATGAGAGGCAGAAGCTATGTTGGTGGAAGAAGCTCTCCCAGGGCTTATCTTTACTTACCTCAGAGATTTGGTGGCAGTCAACCCGAGTTATGAAAGCTACGCAAAAAACTGCACTGCGCCGACGGGAACCGCGTTCTTGTCGATGCAGCACTACGCTACTTGAGGAGGTGGTCTTAATATGTAGATTTCTGGATCGACTGAGCAGGTCTGCACTGACCACTCAGTCGATCCAGAGAAGTCGATCTGATGGTGGCAAATTTGCTGCCGTCAGTGAAGACATAGCCCCACTGACATAGCGCTGTCCACACTGGCGCTTATGTCAATGTAATTTATGTCATTCAGGGGTGATTTATTCACCCCCCTGAGCAACGTTAAATTATACCAACATAAGGTGTAGTGTTGTCATAGCTCAGGCTATGCCTACAACTAAATCATGACAGTGGCACAGCTTCACTACTATAGCTCTTCAGTGTAGACTCTTACTGCAGCGATGAGAGAGATTCTCCCATTGCTGTAATTAATCCATCTCTCTGAGACAGGGTAAATAGATTGATGGAAGAATTCTGCCATTGACCTAGGACTGTCTGCACTAGGGACTAGAGTGTTTTAATTACATTTCTGCCCATGAGAGATGTAACTTTTCAGTGCAGACCAGTCCTAAGGTGAATAGCATTTGGTGATATATACACAAAATATTTAATTTTATAATATATTATATACACACATACACACACAAACAAAATAAATATGAAAGATACTCGATTATATAAACACTTATAACAATTATAGATTACACATTTTAAACTAGTAGGCTGGAATTTTTCCCATATTAAATACAACTAAAGCATGATACATTTGTTGAGAAAATGGCATGGAGTTACAACTGCCTCCACTTCTGCATCAAATTCTATATCGCAGCTTTTAATTACAAAGAAAAATGCAAATCACTTCTCATTTTCTTGCTTTCTTTCTTGTTTGCTTTCTTGCTTTCTTTCTTAATCTTTCACTGCAGAAAAAATATTCAGAAACAAAGGCAGCCAAAAATAAAAATCAGAACTAGCTCTAATGGGACTACCTACCACTGAAGAAGCCTATTAGGAAGAACTCTGATAAAGTAAGGTATCCATTCAAAAAGCTTGAAAACCTCACACTGCATATTCTTAGTGTAACTATTATGAATTTCAGTGGCATATGAATGAATGAATCACACCCATTTAAGAATAATAAAATCTAACCAGACACAGTCTGAAGGTTTAAAGAATAAGAACAAAATCTTTCCTGAATTAGTATTACATTGACACATGGATTTCTCTCTCCCTCACTTTCTCTTTTTTAAATTATAGCTACACTATTTTTGCAGATGATCAAAGTAATGGACTCTTACTAACACTGAAGGCTCAATCCTACTCCCATTGCTACCATTGGTAGAACTCCCACTGAAATCAATGGAGAAGAATTGGGTCCATGAAATATAATAATGGCAATAAAAAACATTTTCTTCTTGAAATGGAATTAGAGTTCCTTTCACATGAGAACATTTTTGGCGGGCAATGACTATGTAAATTTGCCACTTAGATACCATGATAGGGAATAAGGACAACCCAGGAAATTATAAACCAGTCAGTTTAACTTGGGTACTCAGAAAGATAATGGAGCAAATAATCAAACTATCAATTTGTAAATTCCTGGAAGAAAAGTAGGTGATAAGTAAGAATCAACATAGATTTGTCTAGAACACATCATGTTAAACCAACCTAATATCCTTCTTTGACAGGGTAACTAGCCTTGTGGATTGCGTGGAAGCAGATGATGTGATATATCTCTCCTTTGGTAAGGCTTTTGATAATGTTTCACATGACCTGCTCATAAGTATACTAGGGAAATATAGCCAAGATGAACTTACTACAAGGTGGGTGGCACAAATGGTTTGAAAAGTTTACTCAGAGTAGCTATCAGTAGTTCACAATCAAGCTGAAAGGGCATATCAAGTGGGGTCCCACAAGGATCTGTCCTGGGTGCCATTTTATTCATTCTCTTCATAAATCATTTGGATAATGGCAAAGAAATTACACCTTCAAAGTTTGTAGACAATACCTTGCTGGGAGGGGTTGCAAGTGCTCTGGGAGACAGGTTTAGAATTCAAAATGATCTTGACAAACTGGAGAAATGGTCTGAAATAAACTGGATTAAATCCAACAAAGACAAATGCAAAGTAATACCCTTGGGAAGGAATAATCAATTATAAAAATACAAAATGGGGAATGACTACCTAGGAAGGAGTACTGCAGAAAAGGATCTGGGAGTAATAGTGGATCACACACTAAATATGATTCAAAATACATTTCTTTTGCAAAAAAAGATAACATCATTCTGGGATGCATTAGCAGGAGTGTTGTAAGACATGAGAAGTACATTTTCCACTCTCTTCAGCACTGATAAGGCCTCAACCGGAGTAGTGTGTCCACTTCTGGGCAACACACTTTAGGAAGAAGTGAACAAACTGGAAAAAGCTCAGAGGAGAGAAACAAAAATGATTAAAGGTCTGGAAAATATGACCAGACCAATGGTCCATCTAGCCCAAAATTCTATTTTAAAACAGTGGCCAATGCCAGATGCTTCAGAGGGAATTAATAGAACCAGCAATCATCAAGTGATTCATCCCCTGTCCTCCACTCCCAGCTTCTGGAAAGCCGAGGCTAGGCACATCCAGAGCATGGAGTTCCATCTCTGACAATCTTGACTAATAGCTACTATCCATGGACCCATCCTCCATGAACGGATCTAATTCTTTTTGGAATCCTATAAAGCAATAGGTATATATAAGCTTATAACCCTATAAAGCTATAGATTTGGCCTTCAAAACATCCCCTGGAAACAAGTTCCACAGCTTGATTGTAACCTGTGTGAAGAAATACTTCCTTTTATTTGTTTTAAATCTCCTCTTATTAATTTCATTGGGTGACCTCAGTTCTTGCATTATGTGAAGGAGTATATGGCCCATCCTTATTCACTTTCTCCACACAATTCACAATTTTATAAACCTCTATCATATCCCCTCTTAGTCGTCTCTTTTCCAAGCTAAAAGGCCCAATCTTTTTAAGAGAAGGGCGATAAATTGTTCTCCTTCACCGCAAGAAATAATGGGCTTAAACTGCAGCAAGGGAGATTAGTTAGACATTAGGAAAATCTTCCCAACTGTAAGGGTTGTTGATCACTGGAACAAATTACTTAGGGAAGTTGTGCAATCTCAATCATTGGAGGTTTTCAAGAATAGGTTAGACAAACATCTGTGAGGAATGGTCTAGATAATATTTTATCCTGCCTCAGTTCAGGTGACTGGACTAGATGATGTATCAAGGTCACTTCCAGTCCTACATTTCTATGATTCTATGGTGTTTGGAATACTAAATATAATGTATATAGAGATATAGGCCCTGATTCAGCAAAGCACTTAAGTGTGCATTTAAACATGTATCTAAGCTTGTCTCTTTCACCAATAGAAGTTGGACCAAAAAAAAATATTACCTCACCCACCTTGTCTCAATCATTGTAACTTATGTGAGCTGAAACTAATAGGTTTTGAACAGGCCTATTAAAAAAGTCTACATCCTTTATACTTGTAACAAATTAATCAATGGACATATGTTTTTAAATAAACTGGTGAAGAGCTGATCTCAGTATAATGTTGTCAAGAGCAGCAGCACTGCATTTTACTTTTAAAAGCAAAGTACTTTTTAAAATATTATATGTTTGGAAAATGGCTCCTTTCCTTTCACATATAAATTACATACGTCAATCTTCCTAGAATATTTCTCAGAGTCAATCTGAGATATGTAGCCCTCTGCTTGATAACAGAGAACGATATTCAATTTATATCGCTATATTGTTACTATCTATAAATTAAGCCCATATCTTGTCAGGATCTCTGCAGACTTACTAGGGCCACTTGCATAGAGATCCATGCACAACTGGGCCTTCTGTTGCAGTAGCATCCTAAACCTTTCTAAACACAAAACCTGCTTCAAAGACCAGACCATCTAAAAAGACATTTACTGTCTGCTAGCATGTGGCACACACAATTCACATACTGCAAAGACAGAAAGGGTTCCTTATTTTAATCTTTTTCACAATATGTGGAATCTTAACACTACAGAAGACATTACAATGATTAAGGAACATTAAAATAAGCTGTTAGCCACTCTCCATCAAACAGAGTTAATGCAAGGATCTGACATAAACTTTATTGTGACAAAGGCATTATGCCAAAAGCAACGCACATTCACTGTCCCACTGTCAAGTTGGATACACATTCTTACAAGAATTCTGTCCAGTTTCCTGGCATTTGAAAAGAAGTGAAAAAGTTCAATGTGTCTTTTGTGTCACCCAGTAATATTTTATGGTTGGTGATGTTTAGTTCAGATTATATTGAAAAGTTCAGATGCTTGTGTAAAATTTGCTTAAATCTCATGCAAGCTGTTTTAAGGCTCCCTTTACTTTTCTCTCTCCCCAGCATTTGTCTCCTTTCTTCACCTCCTCCTTTCCCCGACCACAATCTTCACCAAACTCCACCTTTTCCTTTCCTTACCCCAAATACTTCTGCCTGAATCCAATAGACCTCTGGACCCCATTTTCTTCTCCCAGTTCATAACAGGGCCTTCTGATTCCCCAACGTTTTCTTCATGAACTCAAACAGCGTATCTTACTTTTTGGCAAGACTGCATCACTGTGTCGAAGACAGATCCTCACCTGCTGTAAATTGTCATTGTTCCGTTGACTTTGCACCAGCTGAGGATCTGCCCCCTCAGGTATGATCAATTCCTCTAGTGAAATCCTGTAAAGCTTCCTGAGAGTCAGAATACACTGCCTCTTCCCTACAGCCAGAAAAGTCCCACCACCAGATGTGCTGAGACACTAAGCCTGGTTTTAATGACATTAGGTCTAAGAGGCCTTCTGGGAATCAGTGAGATGAAATGAGTACTTATTTATATTTTTCCCCTAAAAACCTCTAGGGATTGAGAGGAAAGGGTTAATTTCAGATCTCAACTGGTTTGCTTATTCCAAGAAACAATATGTATCTGGCATCACACAGTACACCAAAGTTGTAAAGTTAATTCCTACAATGGAATGTGAAATGTGATAGTCAAGAAGCAAAAGAACCACTGGCAGTAGATACCGTAGACCCAAGAGGAGAGAGACAGAGAGAGAGAAAAAAAGAGTGGAATAAGTGTCTGATAGAGATATAGAGATTCTAGGCAACCTACAGCAAAAAAATGGAACAATGATTTACACCCTCCTATGTTATTGTACTGTGCGCAACAGAAATTGATGTGATAGGCCATCTTAACCCCCCTTGTGTTGTTTAATTGTAACCCTATTTGATAGCACTTTAAAGCTATTAGATAACAATAAATGTTGGAGGATTAAAGTAGTATTGTAAGTAGTTAACCCATGCTTTTTGTGCATGTGTGCCCACGTGCGCGCACGCACTGTTTCCATTTTTCCACGCTCTGCAAAATCTCAGATATAGCCCCTTACCTTGCATTTACATAGCACTTCACTGAAATTACTGGGGGGTCCAACTGTGGAGATTTAGTGCCATAATGGATGCAATCATTTTCATTTTGATATTTCTAACAAAAAGATATTTCTAGCACAACTTTAAACATACAGTTTTTTCAGGGCTTTTTTGGCATATAAATTAAATTTAGAACTGCTCTATCAACATGAAAGGAGGCTGAGTGAGTGTCAGTGGGGAGTCTAGCTTACATTATTTTATGCATCATTTCTGAATTTGGCCCAATTGGTCTAGTCTAATTTATGTCAACAAGAAGAAAGCAGGGGTTTCTCTTATAATACTCAATTTCTTGGTTTGGGGGTGAGCAGGGAGTGAGATAAGCCTTTAACTCTGGAGGGTTTGCTCTATAATTAATCCTTTTCGCTAGATGAGAAATCAGAGAAGAGTTCTGTTTCAGTATGGATCTCTTATATCAACTTGTCAGAGGAACAAGTTATTCAGAAGTCAATAGGTTTTTGTTTGCTTTTTTAGTTGATAGGACAGAGATAATTAGTAACATCCAGAGCACATTCAAGAAAGATGACAAACTGGCAGAGGAAGGTATAAAGAAAATTAGGGAAAGAGAGATAAGGTTAAACTGAGAAAACTTTGAGATGAGACCTTTGAGATATCTAGAGTGATGGACTTAAAAAAAAAATCAAACACAATTAGCAACTAATTTTTGGTGAAGTGTGCATAGCGCTACAGATTTTTTGCACACTGCCAGTGACTGTGACAGAAACTGAAAGAAGTTTCAGCAAGCTAGCACTCATCAAAAACTGCAGGAATTCTACAATGGGACAAGAACGATTAAGCCACCTAGCTATCTTGTCTATTGAGTGTGAACTTGCAAGAGAAATTGACTTTGGGGGGCTAATTCATGATTTTGCAATGAAAAAGGCCAGAAAAATGAAGCTTTAAAGTTAACTGGCCTAATTGCAACATGTTTGCAGTCACACTGGTACATTAGAATAAAAAAAAAATCAAGACATTGGCAGGATATAAAACCTTTATAACGACCAAAAAGTTACAAAACAGTCAGCAAACTTGTAGGACTCTCAGGCTGGGTGTTATGTTAAACAAAAATAGCAAAGGGGGGGGGGGGGCATTTTTCAGAAACGTAAAATATGTAACAGTAATTTCAGAATTCAAACTTTTTTCATGGCTCATGAGATTGTATGTATGGGATGAGGGATTGTGGTATGTGTGTGGGAGAGGGCCCGGGTTACAAGTTCGTACTGGGCCCGAAAAAATTATGCTCAATATACTTAGACTGATACAGTGCGTCTGCAGACACTTGAGTCATTTATGTCAACCTTAACTGTCCTCCAGCAGCAGCTGTCCCACAATTCCCCACACTGACTGTTCTGATCACCATTGTGATCCCACTACGCAGGGGTCACTGAGACCAGAAACCCTTGCTCCCCTTTAAAACCCTGCCATTTTTTAAAGTTTCTTTTCCTGGTTGCCCGGTTTGGTGAGCACACCTAGCACCAATCCAGTGTTGAGTGCAACTGCCCAGCTGACCATGCTAGCTACACACAAGCTGCCTGGAGTAGAGAGGCGATATTGGATCTCCTGGGCCTGTGGGGAGAAAATATCGTGCTGGCACAGCTCCGAACAAGCCATAGGAATGTCAACATCTACATGCAGATTGTTCAGGGGATGTAAGAGAAGGGAACCAGCAGCAGTGCTGCGTGACAGCCAAGGAGCTGCAGCAGGCATACCAGAAGACCTGGGAGGCCAACAACTGATCCAATGCCAAGCCACAAACCTAACACTTTTACAAAGAACTGCATGCCATACTTGGCAGAGACTCATCCTCCTCTACAGCTTCATGGATACTTTTGAGGAGTTCAATTCAGTGTGAATAGTGAGGAGAAGGAGGCAGTGGTAGATGAGGAACAGGAGGAGGAGGAGGATGGCAGACAAATGACAGGGGAATCCAGCTGCCCAGAGAGCCAGGACTTGTTTTTGACTCCTGAGGGCCAGCAACATCATTGAGAAGTATCCCTTCCGGTTTATGTACTCTGTGGCAAGATGGTCATGTGCTAGGATAGGGATATGCGTACCATCTATTCCCCCCCCCCCCCCAGTTTGGGAATTCCATTGCGGCAAACCCATCCATTATGTCCTGCATGTTCTCCTAAGTCACTACCCTTTGTAGCAGAGTCTATTAATGGCCCTGCACATTTGCATCACAGCAGCTCCAACGGTGGATTTACTGACTCTGAATTGATTCCCAACTGACTGGTAGCAGTCTGGCGTTGCCAAGTTCCACAAAGTGATGGCCACTCACTTCTCCACTGCCAGAGCTGGTCTCAGGCAAGTATTCACATGCTTCAGGGCTGGGGACAGCTCCACGCAGAGTTCAAAGAAAGTGGCCTTTTGCATACGAAAGTTCTGCAGCCACTGCTCATCATCCCACAGCTTCATAACGATATGATCCCACCAGTCTGTGCTTGTTTCCCAGGACCAGAACCTGCGCTCCACCGACTCAAGATGATGCGTGACTGCCTGCAGCAAATGAGAATTGTTTCGCTCTATGGCTCGTAGCAGGGAAGCCTCCATAACATCGCTATTTTCCATGCTGTGGCTCCTGTCTCACCTTTGAAAATACTGCAGGATACGCCGTGAGGTATTTGTGATGCTCACAATGATAGTGCAGAGCTGAGCACGCTCCATGCCTCTCCGGCAATGGTGTGCGCACGGCATAGAAAAACAGCACGAAAAAGCATTTGCAGTTTGTTTGGGGCAAGAAGGGAGGGGGAGGAAACATGTTGCATCATGGGAGAATGACAAGCTTTCCAAAAGCCTCTGTGGCTAGTTGCACTGTGGGATAGCTACCCACAGCACACTGCTTTGACCATCGATCCAAGTGTGGCGAGTGGGGACACAAGAGCCCGACGCAAGGAGTGTGGTGTGATCACGCTCCTGCGACTTCTACAATTTGGCAGGTGAAAGTTGATTTAAAGTAAATTGACTTCACTCTGCAGTGTAAATATACTCTCAGATTCAGGGGACATCCATGCTGAAATTCTCTCCCCATACCTCCATATATTGTCCTGATGGAGGACTTTGGGTTTAGTCCAGGCACCCAACTGTATCTGTACACCACTTTGTTTATTAGGGCGGTACTGTAGAGGATACCTTTTATGGTTTATCCAGCTTAAAGTTCTTATCCTCCTTTTTCCTAGAAATGTGGAGCCATTGTAGGTCCCCTCATTTAAAAAAAGTTGCCCTATGTTAATTTATTCCATGTTGTCTTTTTATTTTATCAGTGGCTATACACAAATTTTCCCTATCAAATGTTTGGGCTTTTTCAGTTTTGAATTGTTCAGTTTTTACCTAGCCCAAATGGTTCAAATCCCTTTGTTCCTCTTCAGGAACTCCATACTAGTGGCTTACTGGGGTTTTTAGTTCATGCACAAACTTGAGGAGTGCTGGTCTATGCTTTGTACTTTCATTGATTACTGTTCTAAGCCATAAAAAGGAATGGGGTAAACTGGTCCCAGTCCCTTTGGTGCTGTTCCACACAGGCAAAAATCAGCTAAATCCCCAGAATCTTAGGGAACCTTTCCACCATCCAATCAGATTGCAGGTGTGCTTGGGTGGTGCAAATTTTGTGAAAGCCTAACTTGCTGAAAACAAGCACTTTGGATTCAAAATTTCTCCTTATGTGTAACTCACCTAGATCCCAAATTGGGGACTGCAGCTACTGTTACAGCCTCTTGATTTCTTAGTGGGTAAATCTCAGGACTATACCAGCAAATACTGATCGACAGCCTCCGTCTCAGGCAAGGCCCCAAGAACATCAATGGCAATGTGCTCCATTGATGCCCCAACAAGATACTGCTGCAAATACCCCTTCTTTACAGTGCAAATTTCACATTTTCTGTCTGTATTTCACTCATTATAAATTCTCCCTTACATTGGATAATGTTTTGTTACTCCAAAGTGTCCAGTAGTTTTAAAATCAGAACGTGCATTAAAAAATGAGGCTCTGAGGGTATCTGGTTCAAGCAGCTGGTATCTGTATCCATCATCCGCTGGTTTCTCCTATTTTCTATACAATAGTTCATCTTTAAATTCCAAGCTTTCCCACTGTATCCAGAAAGTTTTTACTGTGGTAGTTGAGGGGATGCTACATTCCAGGATGGTTGCACTTGATTTTCCAATCACACACTATCCTGATATCAGGGTCCTCTCTTTATAAAAGTTTTGGTTGCTCTGGGGTCCATCCCTGCAACTCCATCCCTGTTGTTCCATTGAAAGAACCAAGAACATGGGCACTTCAGTGACCTAGAGGAAGAGAGGCACCCATACCCATTTCCTTGAGCAACAGATTCCTTGCTTTCTTGTTTGGGGCAGTGTTGCAATTAGCCTCCCAACAAAGCCATCTGGACAAGGCATCAGTATTGATATGCTTATGGCGTGCGATTATGAAATCATAGTATTGCAGTTTCTCCAACCCCTTGGCAAGCTAGATTCAGAAATCCTGAAGGACAAAGAGCCATTGCAGAAAATCTTGTTCTGTCCCAACCATAAACTTCCTCCTTTACAAATAGTGATTAAATGTTCTCTATATTTAACCACTGCTAGGAGTTTCTTTTGGGTGGTGCAATAATTTCTCTCAGGAGAACTTATACTTTATACTAAGCTACCACCCTCTCAAGTCCTTTGTTTGTTCTATCAATACTGCCCCAAACCACTAGCACTAGCATGTGTGCTCAGTATGAAATGGGTTTTGAAACATGGATAGGCCACAACAGGAATAGTCACAAGACCTTTTTCAACTCTGAAAATGCTACATTACACTCCACAGATCACTGAAATGATTTCCCCATCTCACTCAGCCCATGCAGTAGTTTAGCAACATTGTTTTGCCTTCTGTAATAGGAGCAGATGCCTACAGAACTCTGCACATCTATGAGAGTCTGTGTATTTGGCCTGATCTGTACGGCTTCAATTTTCTATTTATCAGTGGAAAGTCCCTCTTCACTAATTTCATGTCCAGAGCAGATTACCTCTTTTTGAAACAACTCTCATTTCTTTCAGTTTAGTTTCAAATTGGCAGTCTTCAGGTTACCGTAGACCATTTGTATGTGTTTTAGCTTCTGCCCAAATGTAGCATACACCAGGATATCATCTATGTATAACAGACAGGCTGAGAGGGGCATGTGTTGTTACAGCCTCTCCATTAGCCCTCTCAGATGTGGCTGGTGCATTCCACATGTGAAAAGCCATCATTTTTAATTGCCACCAGCCTTGTCCTGCAGTGAAAGCAGTTTTCCCCCCGTCTTTCAGATCTACTTCCACATGCCAGTGCCTACTTTTAAGATCCAGTGTGGGAAACCAGATTGAATTGCTACAACATCCAGAGTATCATCTATTCATGGTAAAGGATAAAAATCCTTTAAAATCACTTCATTTAATTTTCTATACTCCACACTGAATCTGGGGCAGCCCTCTTTTTATTAAGCATACCTATGGTTAAGGCTCAAAGGACTGGTTGAAGGCTCAGTTATGGCTTCTTGCTACATTTTCTCAATGGCTTGTAGTGCCTCTTCCCTTTTTGTTAATGGATAATCAGTGAGGTGACTGTTTAATGAGTCAGTGTGTCCTAGCATCAATCTTATGGTAGACTAATGCAGTACAATCAATACTTCATTGCATCGGGGAGGAGAGCAGGGGAGAAGATTCTGAACCAGAAAAAGCTTAAAACATTTTGTTGTTCTTCATTAAGTGCACAACACTGTCCTGAAACAAGTTTAATAGAAACTGTGGGAGCTCAACTTCCCCCTGCCACCTTGCAGTTTTTTTTCTCTACTTGTATTTAACTACATCCATGGGTTCACATTTCACAACCACAATTCCCTTTTTCAATATTTACTACTTGTCAGGAAGATTGAGCAAATGAACAGGGATCAGTTATTGTTTCACATCCACAAGCACTAAGGCACTGGGTCTCAAACAGGTTTCAACAACTCCCCATCTTTCCCTTGCTGGAACTCTATCACATCATGTAGCAGATATAATAGTTCCTGCCCACAAGAGTAGGACAATTTATTCTCTGCAAACCAATTGCCTGCAAACCATTTGTCTCCCCTGGGCCATATCTTTACAGGGAATTTCTGCAGACTGAATGTGTAAGACACCTTTCCTAGCATTAATTACAGAGTTATTAGCTATAACGAAATCCAAGTGAATTATTAGCTCAAGGGATTGTTGCTATTTCAGCCACCCAGACTTCTTGCAAAAGTCCAGTCTACAAACCCAAATTTCCAAGTTTTGAATGGGTGCTCTTGCCTCCATTGCTATCTCTATTTGAGGCCAATAGGTGGTGCATTTGGGGATCCCCTGTTCCCCAGCTTTTTTAGCATGCCTGGTTTAATAACTTATGCTTGAGCCCATGTAAATTATTCCTATATGCATAACAGATCCTATTACACTCACAATAGCCAAATCCCCAATCCCCATTGCTGGATGAAAACAAAGATCCATTCCAATTTAGACTTAAACAGGTTCTTGTAACTTTTATTAAGTATGTTTTAAGACACTGCTATTATCACTTAGGATTTATTTATTTATATATATATGCAAAAACAGATAAGGGAAGAAGGGTAAGTGGCCAAATCACCTCTCCTGAGGACAGGGCAACTCTTTTCAAATCTCTGGTCTTTGCTTTTTCTTCCCTTCTGTCTTCTCCACTCTCTTGTTGTTAATCACCTCTCTTTTGTCCTTTGTTTGGTAACATTGTACAGATTCAGTTTACCAAGTTGCCTCATCTGTGTTCGTATCTAATTAAAACATTCTCATGCATAAATCACAACTAACCTAAACGAACACGTTTTTGCTGATCCTGCTAAAGCTTACATTAACTATCTACTTCTCAGCTGTCAACCCCACTGACTCTATCCAGGTCTTATCTTGCAATAGTTGTTATCCTCCTTACTGGTCTGCTTTTGTGGGCTTGGGTTTTTACTTGTTGGCTTTTCTCGTTGGGGGGAGAGGGAGGGTAAGAGGGATGGTGCACCTGCAGAGCCTCTTTGCTCTCTGCTGTTTAGGCAGACCAAAGATTTTACAAATAAAATGCAGACCAGGATCCATGGTTTACACAACCATGAAGCTGTTTCAAGTAAGTTCTGAAATGTTGCATCAGCAGAGACACATACAAAAAGCAAAAGTTCCTTTATATTTTCTTATAGTACTATAGATAATATGCATTTCTCTGACATTATTTAAAGTATATATATTTGACTAACAATACATTACAGTTTTCTAACACCATTACTGTTGGTTAACTCCCCGGATCTAAACAAAAAACTGTGGGGCTGATCCTTATATCTCCAAGCTCTGCCCATTCAGACTGGTATTCTCCCTTTCCCAAACAGGGAGGAAGGCTTTTACTAGACACATGCAACTGTCTGTTGCAGCCTACCTTAAATTTATAATAATCCTTTTTGTGACCACTTTTGTCACAGTACCAGAGTTTAACTGAACTGTTTCCTTTAATTTGTGTGTTATTGCCAATTTGCCTTTTTACAAACTGAATATATAAGTTTTTCTAATCATTCAGTAAAGTCAACCACCAGATTAAGATTCCCCATTTCATCATACGTTAGAGACAGAGCTGTGTTTACAGGCTCATTGTGATCAGTTTCCATCTTCACTAGAGGCTGCTTCCTCCTCTGGTGCACGTTCAAGTCCAGCTGAGTAGCTATAAACTGGACTCTTTTCAGTTTA
Organism: Emydura macquarii macquarii; assembly: GCF_026122565.2. Classification (NCBI taxonomy): domain Eukaryota; kingdom Metazoa; phylum Chordata; order Testudines; family Chelidae; genus Emydura; species Emydura macquarii. The sequence continues at coordinate 2,977,108 of NW_027132962.1, forward strand.
TCCTGGAAGGCCTCAATGGTTTCTGTATATGCCAGGAGCACATATCTTTGCAGGTCTTATGCCGGTTCAGGTGGAGTTTCTTCTTTCCCTCTCCTTCTAGCTCTTCGCTGTGTCCTCGCCAGCTCAGGCTGAGGGTGCAAGCCCTTGACATGTGGTTTGGAAGTAGCCGAATGTAGATAACTTTTTTCTTTTCTGGTAGTAAGATCTGCAGAACCATCAGAGCTGGGCTACCCAGGCTGGCTGTTAGTGCCCCCCTTTCTGTCCATCATGCCAGCCCTTCATTTAAGCTATCAAGCTGAACTGAGCCCAAGAAGCCTCTCAAAAAGTTTTTCCCCACAAAGGTTTTTGCATTATTTGAGCTGGGACTCTCTTCCTTGGAAAGTGATCCCACTCCTGATACTAATGTTGCCCCCTTTTGACTTGAGCGGCTAGTCAAAGGTTGGAGCCCTGGGGACATTCCAGTTGCAAGTCGAAAGTGATGAAGTATAGTATTTTCTGTGCTGCAATTTTGTTTATTTCCTCCCGTATTCTGAGAACCAAGTACTATGTTCTGCTTCTCAGAATACAGGAGGTACCAAGAACAAAAAGGAGCAACGTACCAGCTTATAGCCCCCAAGCCTCTTTAGCTAGCAGATCCAAAAGCTCTCCCTCTTCCTTCTGGACAGTCTATGCAAGTCCTTATTTTAGGCGTGGCCTCTTAAGTGTTTCTTGCATCTGAAGGGAAGGGTGTGTTCACACATCGGTTTTAAATGAGGTTTTAACTCAATCCACAAGGAGGTTACCCCCACCTCATAATAATATTCTGCAGCACTAGAGGCCAAAAGCTAAATATTCCCATCTCTAATAAGCTTCTAGGTGGCATTATATTTAGGATTGGTAATGTTACGCATTGGTGAGTGTGTTGTACCTCTCTCTGTTACCAATCTACAGAAGATACAAGTTGTTAGAACCTTGGCCATTTAGCTCAAGCTACACCAGCTCACACTTTTAGTACTGGAGGTTCCTGATTCAGTCCCTGGTGTATTGGCCAGAAAGCAGTTGCCACAATAGCACCACCTATTATTAAGATTGCTCAACTCTTCCCATTACAAGATCCTATTTTCAGTTGCTTATAACTTTGTCAATAGCTGCTCATTTAGTGAGCACCATCCATCCTGTGCACCAAATGTGGAAAAAATATTTATATGAACATGTCAAATTAAAGACTATGACAATGCATACATACAAGGAGGATAAATGAAGGTTGCCCATGTTGAATTTATGCCCAATTTTAAATCCATTTCAGAATTCTAACTTGACTATGTAGTTATGACCACCATCTCTATTAGCTAACGATTATTTCCATTCACATATTCAAAAGGACACTGAGCATCTAGATCAGTTGCTGTACACAGAATTATAAGATGAGGGCATTCAGAAATGTCATTAAGCCAACTGTTGATGTATAAAGGCAAAGGAAATTCTACAGGCTGAACTAAAGTGTCTACTCTTCATCTATACTGTGTGATCAGGAACTGCTTTTTTCTCCCTCTAGACTTTCTTCTCCTCTTCCACAGCCCCACCCTGCCCTCATCTTCCCCCCACCAGCCAATATTAATTCCTAACTTTCTTCCCTATTGCCACTAAACATTTCTGCCTATGTTCTGAATTATGACACTCATATTGTACAGTATGCTGTGTTTGTCTCTTCTGGGCACAATTAGTAGAGCTGTGTGGGAACAAAAATGTCTATTTCATGGAAATTCTGTGGTTTCAAAATTTGTTTTTTGAATGAGAACTAACAAAAAATCAAAAAATTCCAGAAAAACAAAATTTGAAAAATATTTCTTATCAATTGTTTTGAGACAAAATCTTTTTATCAGAAAAAGTTTCAACTAGGTATAACAACTGGGTAACTCCTTCAGTGCTCAGTGATATGGTTGTTTTCAGGGTCATTATTGCAGCTTAACTATATCCTAATTGTTTGCATTGTCACAAATGACCTCACCCTCCATTCTACAGCACTAGATTTTCTAACTACATCAGCAACACCTGGTACTACCTTTTATTTATTTAATTAATTATTTATTTTTTTAGCATTGTAGGTTCCAACAGAGGCTCTCAGGTAAAAAAGAGGAAACCTACACAACAGAAAGGTTCAAGTGGAATGTTTGCTTTCACGAGTGTGTTATAAGTTGAAAAGAATCATGTGCATGGTCTTTCAAAGGCTTGTTTGTGAGAATTTCGAATCATCAAAAAAGTATTCTTGCAGTATTTTTTGGCAACCTCTCCTTTGGAAGATAACTGAATTATGACTTGATTGATATGAATTGGTTTCATTATCAGTCTGCCTTCTAAAGATGCTATATGCTATCAGCTTGTTTCCGCTCTCCCTACTAACCTCATTACTTTAGGTGATTCAGACAAGAACTGTGCCCTCCTGTCTGAGGCATACAAGTAAAAAAGGATCTTACCGGGAGAGGTTGGGGGGTGTTTCCACCCGCAACAGTCTGAAGGCAGTCGCATCTGCTCAACATTTACTGAGTTTAAGTAAATAACCATTTAAGCCAGTGACAGGGTCTATATAACGTTAAATTATAGCTGCAGTGATACAATGGTTTCTATGGTCATGGAATTTTCATTACTGTAGCAAAACGTACTAAGACGTTACACGATGGGAAGAGTACAGCATGCTTCTGTTTGTATTTCTTGCTCAAAATTATTATTGATCCTCCTCATTTAATTACATATTTTCCATTCTCAAACTGAGGCACGCACATATATTTACAACTTCATGTGTATCTATATCTACCTGCCAATATATTCATTTTAATTTTTCAGTCATATTACAGAGAGTGTGAAACCATTGCTGAAACACTTCAATTTTAAAAAGATAAACCAGAATTCCATTTCAGTAATTGCAACACGGTCACATGGCAGTTTATCACTGTCAGCTAAAAAGAATATGCTGCAGATATTCAGGATTGCCTTCATCTGACATGTAATGAAGACTTCAGGTTGAACACACGAAATGGTAACATTAAGTGCTCCATCCCTCCTTATTCATCTGTTCCTTTTAATTAATTGGGATACTACTAGAAAAATTATGAGTCTCATACACAGTAATGTTATTAAGTTCTTATACATTGTCAAAGCACAACCATTAACAAACGCCGTACAATAGGTATCTTTAGTTCCCCTTGCTGTTTGCTCCTTTTTCTTCATGGAGAGTAAGAAAATATCCATTTCAGCTGCTATTGAATATCCTAATATGGACCACAATTTAAGATCTAGATTTTCCACCAGTCAGGCTACTTTTTGCTGCACTACCAATGCAGTCTGGCCCTAAAGCTGCTTCAACCAGGTTAGTGGGGATAATTCCAGTACAATGGTAAGCTTCCAGTTTTGTCAATTTGACAAAGGCCCATACTTTATGCCTTCCCCGTCCACCAGCTCTAATACAGGATAGGAGGATTGCCGTATACAGAGCAGAACCAGGGACTGCAAAGGTGAGCTTTAAGCCACCTTTGCACACACGTCACCTTTGCTCTCTGCACCGAAGAACGTGACCTGAGCTCTCCATTTTCAACAGAGAAGAGATCCATTTGACACTGGGCACTGACTGCCTGATAACAGGCATAAGGAAATGAACAATTTTACTGTAGCAGGCATGTACAGCGTACAGTAGAGTTAAGGCTAAATTCCAACTTCCATTTTAACTCCCATCCCTTCCAGCATCAGGCTTACAACCAGTTCAAATATGATTATTAAGTTTGAGAAAAACTGGTTCAATCATCTTTGCACTGTGTGTAATGGTTAAACCCCACACACCAAGAAACCTTCTTCCCCACTGTATTCCAGCCAGAATGGTTATGTAGAAATAGCTAGTACAACTGAATTCATCTTGTTTTCTAGAGCATATAGGAATAAGACCAGGCTTAAGAAAATTGGTTAAAAATATATTGACATGTATAAGCATTGCAAGTGGAAAACTTTAGGCATATGCAGAAGAAACTCCTAGTAGAATTTTCTACCATTCTAATTATTGGAAGCAGCCAAGGTTTGGGACAATTTGCCAATCTCTAAAATAAGGCATGTTTGAAGAAAATCTATTGAAAGGATCTCCACTTTGACAGTGTCTTTTCTGCAAGTCCTTAAGTAATACGTACAAGTATGTAAGGTTGTTGTGCTCTATAGTGTAAGAGCAAACAGCACCTAGAGTAATTACAAATAAGGCTAAGAACTAGACAGAATCCTCCAGAGAGAGTGAGTGGCAGCAAATCTCAAGCTCCCTGTAGCTCAGTTTCCTTACTCAAAAGTGCACAGGATAAGAAGTTAGTGGGCAGTAACAGAAGCCTGAGCCTAAACATGATCATCATTCAAATGAGTCGATTAGCTACACATTTCTGTTTGACTCTGGTCTAGAAGCAGGGGTAAAGCCTCGCATGACAGCCATACAGCAGCCCTTTCGTTAATACCGGTCTAAGTCCTCACACATTCCCTGGACCAGCTCGTTACTTTTTACCTTGAATTTACATACTGCACCTACATTGCATAGATTCATCTCAACAACGTCAGAGAAAACTCAGTCATCTCTATCAAAGATGTGCCGCAGACATTCACAGGGAGAGCAGTGACAACAAAGATTGTGAATGTGAAGGTTGAACTCTAGGGCTCATCGGCTAAACTTCTCTGTGTGGTGAAGCAAGTTTCTCTCATCCCTCCTGAGTCAGTTATGGGATAAGAGAAGATCTAGCTGAATTGCCTCCTGCTGGCTATCTGGGGAATCAGCTCTCAGCCAGACAGACGCCCATCTCTGCAGCATCTCTTCCTCCATCCTGTCTCCTCAGGACCCTCCTTCTCGTGACTCAGTCCTCCGGCTGAGTCATAATCTGTGTTCACTCCTTCCAGGTGATTCTGCAGTCCGTTCTAGTCACTTCCATTTGTGGCAACCGCAGACCTGCCACCACTCCAAAGGTGATTGGGGGTTGATTGTGGAGGGACCCGGACCCACCCAGTACTTCAGGTCCCAGCCTAGGGACCTTATGTGTGCAGTCTTTTGCTGCACCTCCCCCAACTCCTCAGTGGATTTCCCTGGGCCACTTCCCTGTAGCCCCAATACCTTCTCCACCCTTGCTTCAAGGTATTTGGCTCTGCTGAGCCCCAGCAGCCAGCCACTGTTCTGTCCAGGGTGCTGACAGTCCTCCCTCTTTGAGTTCCTGGAAGGCACTCCCCTTGCTCTACTCTGCAGCTCTCTTTAATACTGGCCTCCTGACTCCTGTAGTAGAACTTTAACCACTGACTGAGTCACTGAAGTCTTCAAATAACGGTTTAAAGACTTCAAGTTACAGAGACTCCACCATTTACATTAGTATAAATCTGCAAGTCACCCTGTCCCATGCCATAGAGGAAGGCAAAAAACTCCAGGGTCTCTGCCAATCTACCCGGGGGAAAATTCCTCCCCAATCCCAAATATGGCAGTCAGTTAGACCCTGAGCATATGGGCAAGACCCACCAGGCAGATAGTTGAGAAAGAATTCTTTGTAGTAACTCAGAGCCCTCCTCATCCAGTGTCCTGTCTCTGGTCGTTGAGGATTTTTGCTACTGGCAGTCATCGATGGGCCACATGCCATTGTAGACAGTCCCATCATACCGTCCCCTCCATAAAATTATCAATTATCAATCAAGCTCAATCTTGAAGCTAGTTAGGTTTTTTGGCCCCCACTGCTGTTCTTGGAAGGTTGTTCCAGAACTTCAGTCCTCTGATGGTTAGAAACCTTCACCTAATTCTGAGCCTAAACTTGATGGGCAGTTTATATCCATCTGTTCTTGTGTCCACATTGGTGCTTAACTTAAGTAACTCCATTCCCTCCCTGGGATTTATCCCTCTGATGCATTTAAGAGTTTGACACAGCTTTCTAAAAGGCTAATAATTCCTTGCTATCCTCTATGGTGTTAGTTATTACACTTTGACCCTGATTTGCCAATACATTTGGATGGGGAGCAATCACATCCAACATTACATCAATTATAGAAGCAAAGCCAATTACCTTTGCTCCAGGGACACAAAACAGAGCAGATAGCAGCCATATCCAATTTGAACAGGAAAAATTAGGAATCATTTTCAGACTGCAAATTTCATCCACAGTTGTGTGGATGAAGCTTCATGCTTTGACAGATTGGCACCCTTTCATGTCTTATCTTTGTACCCATATTGGCTAGTCCATCGAGCTGCCAATAGAATGCAAAATTGTGCTATGTTGTACCTATCTGCCCTATGATGTGAAGCACAGAAAAATGTGCATTACATAACAAAGAAGGGGGTTGTCAAGATAACCTTTACTATTCAAGCAGCTAAGAAACTCACCAATTGACATTTTTATTTGGGGTGAGTAGGAAAAAAATAATACCTATAATAGCTTTATAAGCAAGAAAACACTGACGTACCTAGTGTTGTGCTTTGGTTTGAACCCAGTCAGAAGAACTTATGCCCTATTATGTCACATAACTGGAGTTTATTTCATGTTACATGGTCTTTGAATGGTTCCAGTGGGGTAGCTGTGTTAGTCTGTAAACAGCAAAAACAATGAGAGTCCTGTAGCACCTTAAAGACTAACATATTTCTGCAGGCATAAGCTTTCGTGGGCTGCAACCCACTTCATCAGATGTGGTTCATGCATCTGACGAAGTGGGTTGCAGCCCGCGAAAGCTTATGCCCGCAGAAATTTGTTAGTCTCTATGGTGCTACAGGACTCTCGTGGTATTTGAATGGTTTTTCATGTGTGTAGTGGTCACTGATGTTTACTCAAAGTATAGCCTTCAGGTCATGGATGTACCATCCAGAAACTGTATGAAATATTCAACATTTGTGATCTGCCTGAAAATATAGTGAGTGACAGTGAACATCAATTTGCATTTCATGAGTTTGAAACTTTAAAATGACAGGCAGGATGTTTCAAGTTACTGAATCCACATCTGATGTAAGAATAGGCACAGACAGGCCTGCTCAGAAGCATAGGTGTGCAGAGAGTCAAAAGAGTGATTGCAGCAGGACAAGTGATAACTGCGTTAAGAAGTGAGTTTTTGCTGCAGTCCCTATCAAATCAAGACCAGTATCATAGATTGTGCACACACAGAATGGTCTGAATTTGGACACACAGGTTGATTTACTTTCCCACTAGCTATAAGATCTTCATTGGATAAATATGCTGAAAGCTCAAGAATCGCAGATGTTTAAAATATAGTTGGAAGAAAATTTGTGTCAGACTCTTGTATTCTGGGTAGAGTTGGGTGAATTTTTTGGAGTAATAATTTGTTTACTGAACACCACATTTTCCATTGACTCAAAACTACTTCTGAATTAACCTTAGTTTCAGATGGAAAAAGAAAGGTATTCAGGGCCTGCTTCAAAAAACTGTGAGACTGTGTGTAAATACTTAAATATTAATTTGCACGGGGATTGAAAGATGCTTATTTTCACTAGCCAGGTAAGTATCCTAACCACCAGTCTAATCTGTTCGAAATCTCTCCCATTGAAGTTAACTTAACTTTATATAAATACAGAAATATTCATTGGAGACAAAGACAGAGAGAATGACCCTCTAGCCTGGTGATTAAGGAACTCCCCAAGGAGTTAGGTTATATAGGTTTAAATCTTCTCTCTCTGTGATTCAATGCAGGGATCTGAATCCACATCTCCTATCTCTGAGCTGAGTGCATTAATCACCAGTCTCTGTCTGTCTCTTTGACCTAGTGAGTATTTTGTCGGTGGCAGCTATCCCTCAATATGAGGATGATATCTGCCAAGGGGAAAGTCATTGATGAGATTTAAGATGGCTGAGGAGTCCAATTTGTGCTCTACAGATTTTTCCACATATATAACAGGTGGTTTCTTGGAGACAGCACAACCGCTGGATGGGATGTTGTACACTTTCCTTCCTCCTCTGCTGTTTCTCAGTCTCTTGAGCAAGGTGAGTCTTTTCAAAATAGTCTGAGGCTTGATGCATTATGTGATGTTGTTGCTGTCTATTGCCAGCCAGCTCTATCCAATTCATAGGATCAATGTCTACTTTCTTAAGATAAACTTCCAGGGTGTTCTTGTAGCATTTCTTCTGTCACCCATGGGTCTTCTTAGTATGACCAAGTTGAGAAAAGAGGACTTGCTTCGGAAAATGAGTATCAGCCATCTGCACACAATGACCAGCCCAGCGAATTTGATGTGTCATAATTGTCATTTCAACACTGGTGATGTTAGCTGCAGAGAGAACGCTGGCATTGGTGTGATGGACTTCTCATCTGATAAGCAAAATCTTCCTAAGGCAGCGCTGTTGGTACCAGTCCAGACACTTAAGATGGCTTTGATATGTCACCCGTGTCTCATACCCTTAAAGAAGAGTGAGGAGGACTACTGCATTGTAGAACAGGATCTTAGTTTCCATCTGCAGATCTCTGGCAATAAAGACACAATGGAGCAACTTTTTGAAGGATGCACTGGCACAACAGATCCTATGTTTGATCTCCACATCAAGACTGGCTGTCTGGGAGAGGAGACTACCAAGTTAAGGGAAATGCTCAATATTTCCCAGGAGTTCACCTCTGATCACAATTTGTGAGAGAAAGGGGGCAACTTGTGCTGGGGCAGGCTAGTGGAGCACTTTACTCTTCCCACTGTTGCCTATGATAGGTGCCTGAGAACTAGGGTGGATTACAAGTCAGCTTTGGTGTGTGTGTGAGGATAGCACAGTCATCAGCATACTGAATGTCAGTAATAACGGTCCTGGTGACCTTAGTATTAGAATGAAGACACCACAGATTGAAAGTCTGGCCATCAATGTGATACTCAATCCCAGTTCCAGAGGAAAGGTGGTTATGAATAAGTATCAAGATTACAGCAAGATAGATGGAGAAAAGGGTTGGGGCAATAACACAGCCCTGTTTAACACCAATACAGATGGTGAACGGGTCTGTCTTTAACCCATTACAGAGGATGGTGGAGGCCAGTCCATCATGAAGTAGCCTTAAAACACAAGTGAATTCTATGAACAATCAAACCTAGACGGCACCTTCCATAGTGCTTCACAACTGATGGAATCAAATGCCTTAGTTAGATCAACAAATGCCATAAACAATGGCTGGCGTTATTCTCTAAGTACTTCTTGTTGTGGGTGTATTTATACAAGATTGAATAACTTCACCAGGACAGACTGACAGTAACCTACTCAAGAATAGTTCAAACAAGAATTATTTTGGGGAAGTTCCCTGACCTGTGGTAAACTAGATGATCACAATGGTATCTTCTGGCCTTGGACTCAATGAGTAGCCTATATCCTGGTGGTTAGGATGCTGACCTAGGAGAAGGGAGATGTGGTTTCAAGTCCCTGCTCCAGAGTGGGGATTCAAACCTCATTCTCTCACATCCCAGGCATGTCCCCTAACTGCTAGGCTAGAGGTTATAAAAGGATAAATGTACAAGTGCATATTCTATTAGGGCCAGCTTCAGAAAATTTAACAAATGCCAAAAATTTCTGGGACAAAATCGAGTATTTTTTCTCCTTGATTTTTTGGTTTTCTGGCTGAACTGAAAAATCAATTATTCTCCCATCTCTAATTTTGGAGACATCTCCAATGACTGTCAGCTGATGATTCAGTGACATCTACATTCCTCATTTCCTTGAAAGGGAACCTTAGCACAGAATGAGTTCTCATTTTGCCCAACACACACAGAAAGGAAAAGGGTCTAATTTCCATACATTCACATAAATACAGTGTAAAGGGAGACCATAGTTAGTTATGAAAAAGAGTGTGAATTGCTCAGAAGGTGCAATACCACCTATGAGTTCTGGGAGCATGTAGAAAATCCTGCATTAGTGCTGCAGTCTGCTGAACATTAGCTGTAGTTTTGCAAAAGGGGAGCCACACTTGCCTACATGGGTCACTCTTTGCTAGAGCCCAACTCTTTGGAGCAATAAATATTAAAAACTGTTTCACAGAAGTGGCAAGCAGGCAAAATTCTCAGTTTAATCTACAATTTTGCCCATATAAACCCAGAAGAAAAAAAAATCTAGTTCAGTAGTGGATTGGCTAAAATGAGACTAGATTATAATGATCTTGCATTTACTACGTATCGTGAATTTCATCAAGATGAATTCCAAAGTACTTTACTGATCCTGCAAACTCAAAAATACAGAGAGAGAGAAATAGAGAGAAAGAGAGAGAGGCAGACATAGGATCAGTAGAGTCGCACATACTCCAGCTTCTCCACTTCCAAATGAAAACGATCCAAACTATGCTAGCTTTTGCGAGAATGGAAAGGTATGTGGGGGAAAGGTATGTGGGGGCGGGGGGAGGGGAGTAAAGTGTGAATGAGTTACAAACAAATAAAATATATTTAATAAAAAATTGCCCAAGAGCAGAGTGGGGAAATAGTTAAGTCTTCCTCTAGGCAGGACAAGGAAGAATGGGGAGATTGAGAGAACCAGGCTGGAGTCAATGGATAGATTGGAGCAAGAGATGAGAATTGGAGGTAGCCATGTTTTTCTAGCACTGGCATAGGGTTGGGGAATTCTGGGAGCTGGTTTGCAACAGAGTGAAGGATGTTTGTGCAATGCACAGTTACTAATAACTTTGCTGCTGTAGGACACAACTTCCCTACACTTTAACAGGCTCAAGCCATTCAATTTAAATATAATTTCAATTTGTTTTGTGTACATTTACCTATTTCTTTGGTTCAGTTTTTTCCAGGTTCTCTAAGACATGGATCTCTGCTTTTGTTGTTTGTACAGTATATAGCACAATGGGGCTTTGATGATCAAGACCTTGAAGCACTATCACAGCACAAATACATAATATGGATAGGAACAGGGTTTAAAGTGTTTAACTAAGTTAACAAAATGTGATTAGTTCATTAATAAGATGTACTGACCATTAAGACAACTTTTCATAGAAAATTAGGCCTGAGATGCATCAATTCAGATTACATACCAGGATGAGTAAAATGTTCATATTATTGTCTCTTCCAAGTTGAAAAAGTTGTTTTAGCTTACCACTTTTGGGGAAATGTGTGTGGGGAGGGGAGGAACATCCTATATTTGGGTTAATACCTTTTTTTCTTTTGGGGGGTCGGGGGGCACAACAGTTTTTCAGATGTAGAGTGCACTCTGAGTCCAAAGGCCGAAAGCACTATTTTCTGCTATTAATATTAGACAGGATTTTCAAAAGTAGGATCTTAAATCCTGAGTTAGTTTTCTAAATAAGTGGGGCTGATTTTTAGAAGTGCTGTACATCCAGCAGCTCCCACTGAAGTTATATTTTTGAGAAACTTGATCTGTGTATTTGTAGAGACACTACTGGATGGGATGTAGTGTGCTGCAAGAAAACAATACAGTCGAGGGGTTCTGGTAACATTATCAACTATCTAAGTTTCATTTGTGATGCCAGAACCACACCAAGAAACATGTTTTTCCCCTTGTTACTCTTCTGCAATCACTGAACTTAAGATTAAAAAAAAATCAAATGTTTAATAAATTTATAGGTTTCAAGGGCAGAAGAAACCATTTGAGCATAACCTGACCTCCTGCATAAGACAGGCCAAATAATTTTACCACGTGATTCCTGCGCATCAAAGCCTATAAATTATGGCTGAGCTGAAATGTATCTTTTAGAAATACACTTAATCATGATTAAAAGCTTTCACATGCTGGAGAATCTACCACATGCCAAAGTAAATTGTTCCAAAGGTTAATTACCCACAGTGTTAAAAACTGTACCTTATTTCTAATCCAAATTCATTTATCTTCAGCTCCCAGCAACTGGATCTCATTATGCCTTTGCTAGGTTAAGGAGAACTCTACTATCAAAAGTCTACTGTCAGTCTGATCAAGTATCTCTTCATCGTTTTGTTAAACTAACTAGATAGAGCGTCTTTAGTCACTTATTGAAAGGCAGGCTTTCAAATCACTCATGTAGCTCTTTTCTAACCCCTTTCCAATTTGTCAATATCCTTTTAAAATTGTAGAAACCAGAAGTGCACAGTAATGGCCTAATTAATGCCATATGCAATTGTAATACCATTTCCCTCCTCCTACTCAATGTTTCCCATTTATATCCAAGGATTGCATATGTCTTTTAGCCACTGCATTTCCCTGCATGTTCAGTTGGTTATCACCCTGACACTAAGGAAGCCTTTCAGAATCACTGCTTTTAAAATACAGCCCCCCATCTTATGACTGTGACTTGCAACAACCTGTGAATCTCATATGACTTTGTTGTAAAACTATAAATTAACCCAAAATCACCAAAACAACTCTGAGAAACCATCTGACAAACAAACAAACAGTCTGAGTTTGGGGTTTGTGAAGATACGTAACACTATGTGAGTTTCCCAATCCAGATTGTACCTAGACCTGACCTGTCTTTATCATTATTTACCACTCTACGAATGTATGTTATCTGTAAATTTTCCCAGCAATGATTTTATATTTTCTTCCAGATCATTGGTAAAGACATTGAATAGCAGTGGGCCAAGAATGAAAGTCTGTGGGACTCCACTAGAAATACCCTCATTAGGTGATTATTCCACATGTATAAATACTTATTGAGATTGATCAATTCAATCTGTTGAATGTGTGCTACGCTGACTTTGTATAATGCTAATTATGTCATCAGAATGTCTTGCAGTTTGAAGCCTAAGGGCTAGATTCCCAGAATCAGGCCTCACTGGGATTTACAAAAAAACCCTTTCATTCAGCTAGGTCGGAACTTTGTAAGCACCCAGACTCACTCAGCACCCAAAGAATATTATGTCAACAGGCCTGTTAACTTTTTCAAGCAAAACTAATCTCATTTATATCACATTTGTTTGATAATACCTAGAATCCATAAAACCATGTTGATTGGAATTAATTATATCATCATCATTTTTTTTCCTGCTTTTCCAGTGGTATTTCCCAGGATCAGCGTCAAGCTAACCAGCCTCTATTTAATCAGGTCATCCTGTTTCCTACAGAGGGACGTTCCTTGTACAAACACCCATATTATCATGTGAGACAGGATATTTATGCATAAATTTCACTTAAATCATTCACAATTTAGAATTAATTATTCTCCTCTTCAAAAAGTTTCACTCATCCAAACCAGAAGGAACTGATTCTCCATCCTCTTCAGATGAGATCTATCCCACACCTAACTAACCCATGCAGAGACAGAGACTGTGGGATGATCAGGTTATCACTAATACAGCCAGCAGAGACTGCAGGGCAAGATCCTGCTATCATCACTGCTTTAATTTAGCCATTAGCTGCTAGATAAGAGGACCATTATGAGGCATTGTACAGAAAAAAAAGATGTTGTATTGAGGTGTTGCGTCAGGGTTTGGGGATGGTTAGATTAATGAATTTGGCCTGGGGTGGGAAGACAGCTAGTAATTTCTGGAGAGGGAAATGACAATGGCATTGATAGACTTATGGTGGGGTAGAAGAGTATTTTTACAAGGAATGCCACATGCCTCACTAAGTGAGTTAGAAAAAACGTGGAGGGAAACCCTTGTTAAAATTTTGGTAGCAAATCACGGCACAAATCTCTTCCACACTCACTTGGAAGGATTTGTATAGTTCTCAGGGTTATATTAGCCACAGAGAGAGTAATGCATGCAAACTGAGAAGAGAAAGTGGCCTTGAGCAAGAATTCTCTTCATAAAGAGATGCTACTTATCTGAATGTCTTAGTAGTCCCACTTTGGAAATTCTGTTAATCTAATACAGAACCTTGAAGTAATAATAAATATAAAGCTTTCCTGGACAAGCATTCTTGTGGCACTTCTGAGTGGCTGAAGGCATAGGGTGCCCAAAGACAACGTTCTCTCTATTCTCATTCTATAACAACTGCTAGCTCCCTCTGAATTATAAGATCGTTCTAGCTATTTCAGGGTAATGAAAAAGGAGCTAATAAAATATCAGCCACCTCTAGGAAAGATCCAAAGTGTGGCAAACGGCCTGCTTCACTCTAGTGGGTCTCCCGCTCTTGCCTCTTGTAGTGGGCCAGGACGTCTCCAGTCACCCCATCTCCCCTGGGGAGGGGGTAGGGACCCAGGCCCACTCGCTCCTGCAGGTCCCAGCCCAGGGGCCCTATGAGTAGCAGCTATGTGCTGCTGGCACCGTGTTCACAGCTGCAGTCTTTTTCCCCTGGGCTAATTTCCCCCTTCTTTTGTCCTCTTGGCTTCTTGAGCCCAGTACCTTCCTCCAGACTCCGGTCTGCTCCTCCACACAACTTGGCACTCCTACTCCTCCAGCTTGTGCCCTGTCTGTTTTGAGCAGAGGGTTTTTACGAAGCACCTGGCTGGTCCTTAATTGGTCTCAGCTGCTCTTAATTGCCTGCTAATGGCTGTTAGCTAGTCAGCAGGGAACAGAGCCCTGAGCATTCTAGTGCTTACATACCTCCCTTCAAGTACTCTCCTACTGCTTTCTGCCCTCGCTATATCACAAAAGATATTATTTTTGGTGTGGTAAAAGAATTAGAGATCTGAGAACCTGAATTCAAACGTTGAAAGGTCATGTTCAGTTCCCTTTTATAGTCCAAATAATTTTTGGACTAAATCTGTTATTTGAGTGAAGAGTAACAATTATCCTGATTAATACTGAAACCCAGTAGCAGCTACACTAAACACTGACAAGCATCATGGTTGATGAACAGCAAACTAGAAGTGAGCTACACATAACAAAGCTCCAAGTTGCTCTTTTCTTAAAAAGAAGGAGAACTTGTTGCTATTTGTTATTTGTATTGTGGTAGTGACTGGAGGGGAAAACCAAGATAAAGATATCATTGTGCTAGAATGTGTATGCTATGTGCACACACATAGCAAGAGACAATCCCTGCCCCAAATAATTTATAATCTAATAGACAATATAGATTTAAAGGGTGGGGGAAAGGAAATATTCAAATTGTTATTCCTATTTTCATACCTAGAATGCTGAATAATCCTTATGATATTTATTATCTAGAAGCTACTGCAACATAAATACATAATAAATAACACACTAAGGAAAATAACTTACAAAATAAAGAAATCCTTTGTAATTCCTGCAAAATCATTTATGCTACCAGCAAACAAGGAAGAGCAGAATTGTTGTAGACTTAAACAACACTCAATAAGGTGTTATTGATTTTGATCCTATTTCATACAAGTTAAAGCATAAAAGTTAAGTGGCAAAAGGTTATGTGTTACAATATACACTGTCCTATTGTACTGATCAACTCCAATTATGCCATGGCCATGTTTCCATTTTAGGAAGGTGAAAGTATGAGAATAGTTGCAAATGACAGTTCTTGTGTGACTGTATATGCTCTAATGCTTCCCTGTCTTCAGCTTGACTGACTGACTCTAAAATGAGCACATTATGTAGGTCAGGGAAGTATGCCATGGATGATTAAGTAATGAAATGATCATCATCATGGAATACAATTTATTCAGATCCATAACTAATAAATCCAAACAAGGAAGTAAAGAAATGTTCATTCATGTATTAAGGTGCATAAAAACGGTATTTTCAGTGAATGTGGACCTTTTGCATGATTTATTTCTAATCATCAGTAGCCTATATCTGTATTTTATTTAATTGGATGGGAACACTGAGTAATGGACTATCCATATTTAAAATGCCCTTTATAACAACATAATCAGCCTGGATTTTGGATTCTATAAAGTGGCAGCAGCTTACAGTTATTAGCTTAATGTTCTTTCTTCTACCTGCAGCTCGCTCTCTTTTAACAGGCTCTCTCTCCTAGGATGCAAGGTTACATTTCATTTGTTAAAAGAGATGGAAAGTGACTCACAAATAAAACATGATTATATAATTTCTTGAATAAAGCCCAAATACTTGTCTTTTCTAACTTTTTTTCAGACTTTGAAAAGCTACTATTTGAAAAGCTATATTATCTGGAAATCACTGAACAATACGAGTGGTTTGACTTTCCCTCATAGGATTTCAGTTTCTTTCGATACCTATAGATCATCACATTTTGACAACAAAAGGCAAACAATCATAAAAGAGAAACAATAAGGGAAAATTCCTGATACACCATTTTGTTTAAGGAAGTCAACATAAATTAAGAATTTTTTCTGTTTTTATAAAGCAGCATAAGTTCAATGGTAGGCCACTGCATGGATTCCGAGGAAGATCCTCAGCAGATCTTCAGCTTCTAAGCCCAAAGCCAAAGGGGCTATGACCATTTACACCAACTGAGGTTCTGCCTTCCCGCTTCTATCCCCATGGTGAATTCTCTCCAGAAATAATTACATAGCAAGAGAATCCCTACTTGGCACAGTATGTATTGTAATCCCTGTAGTAGGGGTTTCACCCTGGTTTGCTAGTTTGTCCCAAATTCCCAACAGCCTGCCTTGGATTTGGAAAACCCCATCCTCCTAGGCCCCAAATCTAGTTTTTTTCTGCAACTTTTGGAGAAACAGGAATTTCTTTCACAATGACACAACACAGATCTATCCCAATGCTTTTAACAACCACAACCATGACGAGTGATGACAATAGGGTCAGAGAATTACAATACAATTATGCAATTGGTTTGGTTAGTTATGCAAGTGTCTTGATACTTCCAGTTGATAGCAGCATGTTTTTCAATTACAAGCTATGCAGGGAATTGAAGTGGTGTGGAGGAAATGGTTTTGAGAAGAAACCAAAACTAAAACAAGGACCCTGGGGTTTCACATTTTAAAATAAAACACTTGAATCACGACCATGGATGCAAAAAGTATAATAATCTCCAGACATTTTATGATGCCAAAACTTTTGAAATGGCAAGCAGATTTACTGCCCAAAAAGTCTATAAAGCACAGTGAAGAAAATTGTTACTAGCAGCACTAAACAACTTGATCTATGCTCTCATTTCTTCCAGTTATCATTTCATGTATCATGCACAGACCAATGTGGGAATGTTTTTAAGGAAATACTATCATAGTACTGGTTATGCAGACAATAAGCACAATAGAATATATCGTCTCATTTCCTTTTGCCAAAGGAAATACAAGAAAGTATTAGTGTTTTGTATATTATGCGCCTCACTGGTATCAATAACAATGAAAATATACTGTACAATGGCACTTTGCATACATATATGGTACTTTTCAGGCAGTTCTGGAAGTACTTCGAAAAAGCAGCTAATCATGATGTCCATTTTATAGTTGGGAAAGCAAGGAGCAGAGGTGTTAAGTGACTTTGTCAAAGGGATATGAGTCCAGCATGGAACTTTGTGGCTTCCAGCCTGATGCTCAAATTACTGGCCCAGACTTGTTGCAGTGCCCTAAATTTCCAAAATATCCATCCTTCTACCACTCTTATGCAATTTTGCCTTTTGCACTGCAATCCTATCCAATGTAATCATTTCATGTTGAGATGAGCTAGTCTTTGGATGGAAATGTAATATGTATATTCTGCAGGCTCTAGTGTTAATGATACAGTAGGTAGCATTCTTCCCTGATGTCCTTGCCAGTTTTTAACTGGAACTATAGTCTTACAAACTACTGTCCCTCCACAGCTTCAACCAAATATAGGTGTTGTCCTAACCTTTTGCAGAGAATTGTTATGGGCCTATAAACTATTGCCATATTTCATGCCAGTGATGACTGCATTTCAGTGACTGACCAAGTTTGCATAGTTTAAAATTGTAAAATCTTTGTATTCTTTCAAAGAAAAGACACTATACAAAAGAAGTTACCTATCTCTCCCATATGTGGAAACCCACAGAAGACCATGAGAAGGATTTCCAAAACCTTTGACTCTTTTGCATATAATTCTGCTGAGTTGTGGTCTCTAATTTTGATCCAATCTGCAAAGGAGTTCAACGAATGTGGACATCAACAAAATGGCTGTTTCCACCATCCTCCCTGAAGAGTGCTAGGTGGTGGAAAGAGATAATAGTTAACAGGAGGAATCTTTAAAAATGGCAAATATTGAATAATGAAAAGTAATGCAAAAAGAGAAAAATTATTTTTTTAATTAAAAAACAATGAATTGCATAAAACGTAACTAAATTTATCTTTTAAAATTAAATTTGTGATAATCATCATCATCAAGAAAAAAACATTAGTATAATGAAATAATTTTTTCCAGTATATTTTATTATAAAAGGAATCTCAATATTATGAGTCTCTATATTAATTATGATTGGAGGAGATAAAAATTTCAAAATAAAGATATTAGAACTCATTATACGAAGATTCACCCCATTATTTTTGTAATTATTAGACAATGAATCACATTGTCTGCCTGTGAATTTAGGCTTCTAATGAAATGCTAGCTCAGCCTTTGATTTCATGGACACAGATATCAGAAACAACGTTCGTTGTACAACCCCTGCTTCCCCAAACAATAAAATACCCAGAAAAATCTTTAATCATAATAGCCGCTCCTATACATTCTGAACAATTTAGAGATAATTGAAAGAAAAGTATTGCAAAAACCTGGAATTGCTGTTCTAATGAATGTACTGTAAATTCAGCATTTGAACATATGATCCTTACTTGCGTGAGTCAGTGTTACTACCTGGGTAGACTAAAGACTGCTTTTGTAAGTGTTTATGGGATCAGATCCTTAAGCAGTGATTATATATTTGATAATAGCATAAGTATAAATTCCGTGCACTGATGCTCAATAATTGTGTTCTTTGTAATACGTGCTGATCCTTAGTACACAAATTATTTCTTTTATGACATATTCAAGATCTGGTTGAACTAGTTCTCCAGAATGACAATGTACATGTCAGTCTGCACAAAGACACCAAAAAAGTGGACATGTCTTCAGATAGGGGTCAAAATAAATAGTCCAAGAGAAGCTGTCAGAAAGTGCAGAGAGTGTGCTGGGGTTGTGAAAGAGTGGAGCTCAAAAACAAAAATCTGGATTAATCCAGGGATATGACAACAAACACTAAAATTATTCCAAGGAGTTTAGAAAGATGCTTGCAGTGATGTGGATAGAAGTAAAAAATAATGAAGATCATTATGTTGTGGAACATGCAGAGACACCACTGATTAGCTTCAGTTCAATAATGAATGACTGAAGAATTGTTGAGATTTGTCAGCTCTCATTAATGTAGAAGTCCATAGAATCTATGATGTCTCTTTTATTGATTTTCACAAAGGAGTGGCCAATGAAATGTACAAAGAGATAAACGGTTTACAGATTGTATATACTATACTTTATTCTTTGTGGGATCTCCAATAGAATTATGTGATCATGAAATTTTACAACTTTGTCAAAGTTGCAAGATCAGACTGTACAAAACCAGAATATACAACATAAACATAAGATGTTGGGGGGTAGATAATAACAAAACAGAAGAAGACATTCATGAAAAGAGAGAGAGGAGGGTTGGAGGAGACTGGGAGGGGGAGGGAAAAGAGGAGAGGTTAGGTGGAATGGAGTTATAATCTTCTCAACTTTATCCAAAAACATATTTAGAAACAGGGTCCAAATTCTGCAGAAATTCTGTTACCTTCTTGCAAGTTGTGACACAGTGCACCCCAGGCACATCCTTATGGTGTGATTGTGTATCATTCATGTTCATCCTTATAGTGTAACTGTGTGTTGTTCAATGCAAAGTGTGTCATATAAGGTGTTTTAGGAATGCTCATGGCATGCTGAACATTATTGTTATAGTAGTATGTTCCTTGCAATGTCATATGTGTGGTTATGAAGCTCTGCTATGTAATATTACCAAATATGTCTCTTACATGTTTTAAGGCCGATCTAGGCAAACACTAAAAGCAGCATTAGTTCATGCCTCACTAAGGCATGCATAAAACAATCGAGCTCTTCCAAAAACAATGGATTAACCTAAGCATCTGATAAGGCAGTGATCCTTGACTCCGTGGAAAGGACCAGGCAAGAATATTGTTGGTCACCTGACCCTGAAATTGGGAGGGGGAGATGAGGTCCCAGAGGGGGGAACAGAGACATTTGAAATAGGGGTGACATTTTGCTCAAAGGGGGCTCTCCCTTGAAATCAATCTATAAGACAACATCAAGACTGTCAACAGGGGCAGAGCCTGGTTGGGGGCCAACCAACCAGCCTGTGGTGAGAACCATCTAAGACTGTAAGGCTACTGAAGTGTTAAGCTTAGTTTAGAATGTGATTTGCCTTTTATTTACTTTTGATTAAATCTGACATGCCTTCCTCGGGCTTGTAATCACTTAAAATCTTTTTGTACTTAATAAATGTATTTGTTTGTTTTACCTCAAGCAGTGCATGTAATTTGGTTGTTTGTAGAAACTTCATTTAGAATGACAGAGCAGGTGTATATCAATTTCTTTGATAAATTGATGAACATATATGAGCTTGCAGAGTACAGTGGGCAGCACTGAACTTTGTAAGACAGCAGTTCCCAGGGTTGCATCTGGGACTGGAGGTGTTTGCTGTGGTCATTCTATTGCATTATCCCAGGAGTGGCCAGCTAGAGGCACTCACTCACTGAGTTGGGGGGGATGGGAGGGGCAGGGACTTGCTTGCTGGTGACTGTGCGTGAGCTGCGCAGCTGTGGGTGTTCACAAAGCAAAGCGGAGTGAGACGTGCTCCAGGAATGGGGGATTGGGGTGACACAGCAATATACCAGTCCAGATTGCAGAGGGGTACATCACACAAGTATGGAGGTAATGCACAGCACACATTGCAGGCAACTATCAAGATGCTCCTGCAAATGTAATGCAGCCTTGCTCCTTTCTGAGCTTGTGCCCTTCTCTTCAGATCATGTCCCTTAGTTTTTGTGTTCTTTACAGACATGAGGAGATGCACATGCTCTCTTGCCATCCAGTACAGCCTTAAGAAAACAGTTTTTAATGGTACCTCCAGAAACCCTCTTCCTTTCCAATGAGAATAAGCCCAGTGTTCCTCTATATGCACTCAAGTGTATAAAGTAATATTTAAACTGTCCTATTACATAATCTAGTTACCTGATATTTTAAAATAAAAGTATCTGTGGTCAGATATTTTATTATTTCCAGAGAATGTAGAGTTGATGTGAACAGGAATAAGTTTAAGGCTTATAGACTGACAAAGGAAAATTCACTTAGCAAACAGTTCAGGGCATTAAAATACAAGGCTGGGGTAGATGGCTGAACTACCTAGGATGTCTGTCTTGCACCCATGGTGATCTTTTTGTGCCTGAACCCTCCCCTCCACGAGGGAGGAGAATCTGGAAAAAAAAAGGAGAGGAAAAGAACATTCAACAATTTTGTAAGCCTGCCAAAACTCATTTGTTTCAGGGTCACTCTCTGCAGCTTGATGATAATTTATTATTAAATCTTCAGCCAACATAATGAGTTGCAAAAAAACATCCAGGGACAATTTAGAGCTTTCTTCAGCTTGTTTGAAGTACACCTCATACAACCTGAGTTCTATTTTAAGGGGCTTTTACTTCAATTTTTAAATTTTCTATCTTTCTAAAATACATAGCTTTTCTCATAAGACTCATACAATTTTTCTTGCATTGAAATGAACACACACACCCAGGAAATTAATGAGAAATCCTAGATTGCCTCCCATTATGCTTCTTAGCATATGAGCGAAGTGCCTAAGGTAGCACATGACTGGGATTCATCACTGAATTTAGTCCACAGATTGGATCATTAGCTTCCCCAGCTTGGGCCAGGTACTGACGGGAAGTGCAACATGAATGCTCTTTGTCTATGAATAACTTCATATTTACACAGGGAAAAATTGAGCTAAGGAAAAGATACATACCTATTGGGTAGAGCTAGGTAGGAAATGTCCTGTAAGAATTTCTAAGATTGCCAAGTCAAATCTTGATTTTTAAAAAAAAATAAAAATAAAAATTCAGAATGAGTTATTCAACATTTTTATCACTAATTTTGTAAAGTTTCATTTCAATTTTTTTTAAACACACAATGAATTAATAGATTTCCAAATAAAAAGTCTTTTCAACATGGGAAAAACCGTGTTAATTTAGAAAAATGTCAAATGGGACATTGATAATTTATAACTTTTTTTCCCCAAAATTTGTTTTCAAAATGGGGAACTTCTTCGACCCTATAATTTATAATAGTGGATAATTTAGATCAACAAACTGGGATTTTTTGTCAGAAAATAAAACAAAAAAATAAACAAAAAAATCCTGTTCACTGAAAAATTCTTCACCAGCTCTACTTTTGGGAAATGGACAAAGATTTAAAATAAGGTAATAATGAAGAGTGCAAAGGTGCATTTAAATGCAATGACTTCCTGATAACATGGGGAGAGACAATCCTATGGTCTAAAGAGTAATCAGCAAATTACATTTCCATTGATAGAAGTAAAACAAAATAGTCATGGTAACTATCTATTTAAAAAGGAAAAACAGATTAAGTTATTTGAAAGACCCATTTTTCCATTGTCATGTTACATGAAAAAAAAAAACCTATGTAAAACAAAAAACTCAAAAGGAGACAGTTAGGAATTGTGTCTGCCTTTGTTGTTGTGTAGTACCTAGCCAAACAACATAGCCATGAAACCGATCAGTGACTGAGTCTTGTATTATTTTACCACCACAGGACCTGAACTATCTAAGCATTCTTCCTGTGCTGAATCCAAGGGCAGGGTAAGAGGAATAACTATTCTCAGTCACAACTCAGCCATTTTTCAGTCAGAAGATTACACATAATAGGAAAAACTGAAGTGGGACAGATCTCTCTGGTAAATATATATGAACTGAACACCCGGTCCCCTCATTTTACAAGAGTTACTGGGTCTCTTCCAAGTCTTTCCTCAAAATCATCTTGGGAAAGGAGTTTGTGCCCTTAACCCTGCAAGAGACAGATCATCCTTGGCACACTCAACATCACATTTGCTTTTCCTTTGATTACAGAAATCAACGTAGAAAGGGCATTTTCTGGGCAGAAATTCACTTAGTCACCTCAGTGGTCAAATGTGACAGAGCTCGGGAGTATGTTGTAATAGTGCAAGCAAAAAGCTTGTTTAAAAAAATAAATGTTTCTAACAACGATAAATATATTTCACTGATTCTTGTGGTAGGAGTTAAAATGCAAGCATAAAAGTGTGTGATATTAATCTGCAAGAGATGCATCTGAACTAGTCCAAAACTGATTCAAAGTGGTTGTACCAGTTACTGAACCATCATTCTAGGTTAGGGCTTGAATTGGAACCAGACTGGAATGTTAGGAAATATTGATGAATCTGAAGCAGAATTGAAACAAAATTTGTAATGGTTCAACTCCTCAGCTCTCATTGGATAAAAGTTTAAACTCACTTTGCATCCTTATAAAAGTACTAGGCCTGACAGAAGACTGCCAGCAATACTGGAAACAGAAATTATACCTGTACCTCTATCGTAAGCTACCCAAGAGTGTACACACACACACACACACACACACACACACACACACACACACACACACACACACACACACACACACACACACACACACACACACACACACACACACACACACACACACACACACACACACACACACACACACACACACACAGCCCTGTTCTAAATGTGAGATTACAACAAGTCAAATGCTAGTATTCCTATCTCTGCCATGGGGATTCCTGTGTGACCTTGAGCAAGGCATTTAGGGACAGATTTTTAAAAGGTGTTTAGGTGCTTAAGTCAAATAGGAGTCAGATGCCTTAATATCTTTAAAAATCTAGGCCATAGTTTGTCTGTGCCTCAGTTCCTGATCTATAAATTGGGATAATAGCACTTCCCTACCTCATAGGTGTTCGGCTAAACTTAATTCTTAATTAAGATTTGTCAGGCACCCAGACGCTATAGTGATGGAGGCATTATCAACAGATAGAGCAAGAACAATAGCCAACATTTTGCTTTCAACCCAGAATGAAATAACCAAAAGATCAGAGGCCTTTACTAACCACTAAAGTGTGAAGAAACCCTTCATCTCACCCCCAGAATAAGACATTTCCTGTTAAGGGCTAAATAATTCTTACTGAAAACAAAGGCACAGCTCTCACAGAAAATTGTGAATGCAAGCAAGAGATGGTCATTACTGAGGTCCTGGGTCCATTAAAGCGAAGACAGCTCATGTGCTTTAGATATTTACACACTTAAGCAAATGCTTTGCTAGAGCAAAGCCTTACAACACACAAAACTCTGTTAAGTATCCAATAAACTTCTAAAAAAAAAAACTTTCCAGAAACAAATATGTCCCCTCCTCACTGATACAAGAGATTTTTAAGATGCTCTAATTAATGCAAAAAAACCAGCTCCAAAGACAACATGTAGCCATACAGCTGAAAAGCAGGCAGAGAAAGAGGGGTAAAAACTACCAAGATTTTACCTGCTTTAATCAGAGAAACAAAAATGGTATAATAATTTTTAGGCCTGAAAAGTAATATAGTTAGTTTTAAGTTGTAATTAATAATAGTTTAGTGTAAGTTTTACACTAGAAATTTAGAAATCTAAAATGGTGGCCAATGTCGTCATCGGTCAGAAAGGAAAAAAGAAACAAAATGGAGGCATTAAGAAACTGACATTTAGCAGGAAGGTTGTATGGGTGAAATAAAGGTCACTCCTAATTCCTAAAGGGAGGCATTCATAGGTGAGAAGGAGGAGCTAAGGAGAAGCTAAATTTGGAGTAAACAAGCTAAACTAATTAGCATAAAAGATAGCTGATTCGTTAAAAATAAGGAGGAGGAGCAAGAGGATTTCCGAGTTTGAGGTAAACGAGGTAAAACTAATTAGCGCAGTGGGAAGTATATTGGTCCAAAATGATCTCACTCCTGTGTAGGAAGAAATTGCTGATTGATATTAAGAAAGCAGCCAATCAGAAATGATCTGTAAAGGTCAGAAAAGTTGTATATAAAAGTAGAGAGCTGACAGGCTTGGTTTTGGGTGATCGTGACTGCTGAAGAGGAGCTGCATAGCAGGTGGGTGACAGCAAAACTTCCAACTTTGACAGAGCAGAAGGACCTCAGATGGTACAGAGGCATTATACCACGGAGAAATAAGTATGATTTTTTCTTAATAATCAGGAATGCATGGGTATGACTGTAAATAAAACTAGATGCCTGTGCTTGCATGATCTCTAACTCCACGCATTTTATGACTTTCTGGTCAGCACTTTTAGAATGCTAGTTAGTTTACAACAGCATTAGTAGCATTGTGAAGCATATTGTTGTAATGTTACTGTATGCATGTGTTTATTGCTTACTACATTGTAATAAGTTTGATATTGAACTATGTTAGGAACGGATACATATGTGTGCAGAATTTCTAAGTAATATGATGCTACATTGTATGTTTCTTATGGCACCCTGCAGTTAAATATTCATAATATTGTACATGTGCTAAAGAAATACCGTATTGTGTTGTGAACGCTGTATTGTAATTTTAGAGTTTTATGTTATAAGTAAAGGTATACCATATCTGGTTTATAGTGTTTTGTATTGCCTTAAAATGGCTTATTTCCTATGACTTCTTGTATTGATTTTCAATTAAAAAACAAATGTATTAGAATTAGTAGTTAAGAAACATTTATTTTCGAAGAATTTTCTGTCTAAGTATCATTCTTTGGGTGAAGGGCTATGTCAGTGTCCTCTTAAGGGCAAACTGAGGCAGGCAGGTCTAGGGAGGTTTTTCTGTGATTTAAAATGAAAAACCCTGGTAAATCCCTAAGGCGGACCACTTCAATTATCCACTTATAGGAGTAAGGCAGGGGAGCACTGTTATTAGCTTACCCAAGCCAGCACAGGGCCTTGTGGGTCCTGGAGTTTTAGGGTAACACTATGGGGAATACCCACACCCCCCTCAGAACAATTCCCTCCATAAAGTAAACAGTAACCAGTCTGCTATAACTAAAAAGGAAGCAGGGATTTAACCCAATGCACATTGTACAGAGCCATCTTCATTTTAGCTATAGATTATAAAATAGTCACTAGTATAAATGCTAGGGGCCAGCCAGACAAGTTAACTACCTCGCGTTCCAGAACCAAACAGGCTTCAAACTGGAAAACTAAGATCTAAGTATATTCACTCAAATTATACATTTTGCAAAGAGCCCTTTTGATCTATTATGGGTGGAGAAAAAAGCCTTTGGCAGTGTGGACTGGACATATCTGTTTGCAGTGCAGCAACACATGAGCTATAAATATTAATTATATGGATTAAATCCCTTTATGTTCAGACCCTTCATCCAAAATCCAGACAAATGGCTTAAATTCAAAACCTTGTCAGCTTTACAAGGAAACCAGACAATGGTGTCTTATCCTCACTTTACTTGCATTTGCAAATCAAATCATTGGCTATTATGCAACACAATGACCCACACATACAAAGCATAGATTATAGAAGGATGTGCCAGTGGCCGTGTTCAGTCCCCATGAATCACCCAAAAGCCATTTGTCTTGAAAGGAGGAAAAAATTAAAATCACAAAAATTCCACATCTCAAGACAACTGTGCATTCGTTCGAGAGCAGGAACAACAGAAAAAGTTAATGTGCTGCTTGAACCACCTCAGCCTTTGAGGTCCCAAAGCAGCCAATCTAAATGAAAACATACAATGTCCACATTTTGCAGGAGGGTTTCCTGCAAAGACTCCCCACTCTATTCTTTTCTGAGTAAAGTTCTGACCTTGTAAATCCCCTTGAATGAGGTTGTCTTTATCACCCAGGCTCTTTTAGAAAGCCAACAGCCTTGTTTTGGCTTGCCTGCACCAAAGGAATAGTTCCATAGGGCCTAGCTGCCATTTTGGTTTACAGAATGGAATTTGTCTCACCACTCTGTTCACTGATACCTAGTCCCAGTGCAACAATAAGAAATGTATGTCATTGCCATCCAGTACTTTCTTTGTTATCCTGAAGTCCCTATTCATCCTATCACAGAGGAACAGAGAACTAGAACTAATTTTATTCTGTGGGAAGAAAACATTTTGCACATCACAAAGTCCCCAGACATATCCATGCCCACATTATTTTATCTATGATAGAAATTCAGCTTAAACTTTAGCTACTAAATAAATGATAAAACTGGTCAGGAGTTTTCTATCAGAATGATCTTCCAATGGAAAATGCAGTTTTCACAAAAATCTATTTTTTCGAGAGAGCATAGATCCGTCATCTGTATCTGCATTGCACAGGGGGAGATTTTAGTCCCTGAGGGATCTTGTGTCATAGGGAATAATGGGGGCTGCAAACTACAACTCCCATAAGGCAATAGCACTACAGAAATGTTGTTTGCTGTTAATCTGACTCGAAGGGAATCAGGGTCAGTTGAACAAAATGTAATTAGATGTTTAGATTTCAGTAATGTTGAAGTGTTTGGTTTTGATCAAAAACTGAAATGTTTCATTTCGATGCTTCTGAATACGATTTTTCAGAGTTTTCATTCTGAAAAATAAATCTGAATTTCCCCCTCTTCATCCTGTTTCAAGGTGGAAACAAATATTGAAAGGTCAAAAGTTCCTGAGGGACAAATTCTGAATTTTGTTCAGCTCTAGTAAATATATCTTTGGTAAAGGACACCTACCATCAGGATCCCTAAGTATGGAAAAAAGTAGGTTCCCAATATATCAGAACAAAAATAAATCTGAATAGAGATATGTTACAGGATAAAGTTTACCTCACAGTATTTAAAATGTTTAAAAGTTTTAAATAGATGATTAGTTATGCCTCTAACCCTAAAATTGTTGTATGCAGTGTAGTTGTAGCCATGTTGGTCCAGGGATATTAGAAAGATAAGGTGGAGTTTCACCCACCTTGTCTCTCTAACCCTAAAAAGGATACAGGAGGAACCACTGAAATAATTTTCTCAATTTTTTCTTATCACACATGTCTGCAGGTTCATAGGGTGTGGGAATCAAGATCACAATCTTTTGCAAGACAGAAGAAGAATGCTAGACAGATGTGCTTCAAAGTTCCCACATTAACTTCCTTACCACCATCACAAGGAGAATTCCAGCTGAACATGAATATGCTTCATCTGTACCACAGTAATTGCGAACAAAATTAACTCACCCAAAATCAACCTCTGCCACACAGGGTGTAGGCCAGTAAGTTATACCTCACACTGTTTGGTTCGCATTTTGATATAAGCTTAACCTAGGAGTTGTGCCCTCAAATATACAAAAAGGACAACAAAATATATATATTCAGAACACTAATAATAGCAGCAAGAAAATAATACCATAGAATGACTTTTTCCCTCTTATGAATCAAACAATCACTAGGAGCTAAAATAATTACAAATAGAAGATGTGGAAGCAATTGGTTTGAATTGGATTGTTTTAAGACTGTTTTGAGGATTGTCAGTCTTAGCCAATGAGTTACTGTAGCATGCTCACGCACACACCCCCTCCCCAAAGATAACAGTGACCTCAATATTCATTACATCCAAAAAGATGCCAGTTGCATATATTGGTTTTTTTATCAAACTGCATGCTGAATTTTTTTTAAAACAAATATATATATATACAGCTGTACATTGCAACAATGTCAGACTGAAATTCTCTCTCTCTCTCTCACACACACACACACACACACACACACACACACACACACACACACGAGACTTACATGTTTACCAGAGTAGAACAATCTAGGTAAAATACTCTTTTTCCTCCCTCGGTATAAACTCTACACCAGCTATTTGTAGACCTATCCATTGATGATATTTCAACACATACCTGTGTATACTCTTAAGCAGAATGGAATTGCACATAAAAACAGGTTAATAGGTAACTGTAGCATCTATCTACTTACCCGTAAAATCTTTATAAGAGTACTAAACAATTTTAAAAATATGTATTGCTTTACCTGGTTTCAGTCTATTCTGAGATTTTAAATATTTAAGAGGAGGAGAAAGGTTTCCTTTTGTTCACTCTAGCTTATTTTAGAAATAAACCTAATTAAATTTGTGAGGTTGGACTGCAGATATTTGTATATTTATGGATAGAATAATTTTCTATTTAGAAGAAAGCTTTGATCAACCAAAATACAAACCAGGAATTTGCCCAAGGCCCCTTTTCAAACCAGAGTGGAACCTCTCCAATTATGAGAATACAAACTTTGTATTCTGTAGTTCTTAGCCTGTGAAATAAAATTAAAATTAAGTTCCACCGTATTTTGGATACTGAGATTTTGACAATGTTTCACGCCTCATTTGCCACAAAAGTTATTAGTAAGGCTCAAAGAGTAAATCTACATATTTCATGGCAAATAGGCAGAATAATTTGCTTTTAACTGTTGATTTGGTGGTTATTTGTCCCTATCTGGTTGACATATTCTAGCCTGACTCATTAGTTGTTGCTGGAACTGCAGCTATTTCAA
Organism: Emydura macquarii macquarii; assembly: GCF_026122565.2. Lineage (NCBI taxonomy): Eukaryota > Metazoa > Chordata > Testudines > Chelidae > Emydura > Emydura macquarii. The sequence continues at coordinate 3,006,390 of NW_027132962.1, forward strand.
TAAAAGCAGTTAGTATTTTAACTCAGCCTCCATCTGATCAAGTAATTCTCTCACTTGCCAAGTGAAATCAGTGCAGGAGAGGAATATCTATGAGACGTCATTTCAACCTAGGAATAAAAATGGGACTGAAAACACTGATTTTTCAGAAATGCTGAATATTCACAACACCAGCTGAAATTAATGGGAGCTGTAGGTGTCAGCACCTCAAAAAAAACCCCAAAAAACCAAAAAAACAAGCTGGCTGGGATTATGTGACCTAAAATATATACACTTGATTCTTCAGCAAAAAACAAACAAAAAATGAGCCAAAATGTTCAATTTGAAGTTAGGTTCAATGGCTTGACTTTCAAAGCTCCTCACTCAATAGGAGCTGTGAGTACTCAGCAGCTTTTAAAATCACGCCACTTTGATTTAGGCATCTAAATATGGATTTAAGATCCAAACATTAGCCACTCGGGTTTAAAAATTTTGAAATATTACCTCCATATACATTAATATAGTATATGCCAGTGTCAGTGGTAAAGGGACACTTCCATTAACACATACTTGATAACGTTTTCAGAAATGCCCTAACTGATTTGGGAGCCTAATTCATTTATTTCAATGGTAGTTATGCTGTTAATTCACTTAGGTACTTCAGAAAATTTGACCCACTATCTATATCTATCATTAGAATTTTCTCCATAGATGAAGTAGGAGAGAGCTGTATAGAACTAGACATTACATAAATAGCTAATGAATCCAATTAAGCAGTTAACTTTTTTTGAAGGAGGAGGGGAGGTTACACTTATTTTTTGAATGGCTGACAAACATAACATCATTCAAACCACCCCTGCACGATTAATACAATTTGCAAGTTTAGAAAATTAAAAAAATGGAACAAGCAGTTGATATGCTAATTCTACTGATTTAAAGACTAAACTGGGTAGCCTCTATATTGTGTAAATTACCCAACTAAAGCAATTATTCCACCTTATTGTCATTGCAATTAATTCTCTACAGGTTAAACAAATTTGATATCATTTACAAATTTCATATTTCATCAGCAACTTTTCTTGCATATTATTTTAAGACAAAGTAATTGAATCAAATGAATGCTATTACAGTTAGAATCAAGGATACATCTTCAGAAAAAAAACTTTTATGTTGAAGATACTGTCTAAAAATGTTACATATATAGCAGGCTAAATACACTAATGTTGTGCATCCCAAATATTTTTTAAAAAAAATCCATTTCATCGGCTAATCCCTTAATGAGCAGTGGAGAATGAGGAGCAGTTGGAGTTGGTATATTTTAGGGTGAGTGGAAGTGTCTGTCCATGTTGAATAGACTGGGGATGTGAAAACAGTTCAATCTTGTTATGACCTTCCATAGAAAGAATCTTAGCAGCCTTCCTTACAAATCATATATTTCACCTGCCATTATGTTGAGGTTGAGAGAGGACAGAGACTGAGGGAGACGAGGAATACATTGGGAGTGTCAGAGTAGAAACTAGTAGTAATATTGAGAAGAACCAGGGGGTAAGGAGGGAGCGTTTACAGCAGAACAGTGAGATTAAAGGTAATGAGTCCAGGGAAGTCCTGGACTTCCATCTCTTACCTAGCAGCCTAAATTTGGCCTCCAAGACCTGTCTCTGTCATTGTTATCTAATATGTACCACTACCACCAGCTCCTCCCCAGCACTGAACATGAGCCTGTCTAGATGTCTCGAGAAATCTACAGTCTTTGTACCTGGCAGACAATTCACCATGCAGTTCTCTTACTCATCACAAACCCAGCTATGTATACTTCTATTGATTAAATCCCCCATTATTAGTCTCTTCCTAGTAACGGATTTCTCTCCTGCCAGAGGGGTATCCTCAGTGTGAGACAATACCATGACATTTGGAGGGAAGGTCCCAACTATGGGATCATTTTTCTCTACTCCCCTTTGATGTTCTCCTTCCCCAAGTCTTTCATCATCCTCAGCAGCACAGACGCTGTCAGACTGGGTGTGGGAACATTCTATTATATTCCAGAAAGTCTCATCAGTAGTACCTCTGTCTTCTTTAGCTCTTGTAGTTTAGACACACTGGTGTCCGGAGGCCATACTCTGTCTGAGGGCTATGAGCTCCTAGCACCAAATACACACATATGCTACCTGTCCGGAAGGCAGGTAAACATACATGCTGCATTCAGTGCAATAAACCAGATAGCTTCTACTCTGCTGCTGGACTTCTGCCTGCATTCTTTTTACTGCTGCAGATTTTTTTTGTTGGGTTTTGTTTGTCTCTCTCTCCTCGTGTGTGTGTGTGTGTGTGTGTGTGTGTGTGTGTGTGTGTGTGTGTGTGTGTGTGTGTGTGTGTGTGTGTGTGTGTGTCTCTAGTTTAGAGAATGTTAATGAGGTGTATCTAGCTCTCCCACATCTTCCTTGCAAAACTTCACTGTTAGCAGCTCCTGTTTGCTAAGGAGCAGGCTTTTTAACACTGTGCTCCCTGAGTAGCCCCACCCAGGGTTAACGGTAATAAAAGGTTTAGGGATCAAAGCAAAATAAATTTAAAAAATATTAATGAACTAAAAAAGCCACCATCAGAGATCCTGCTACCAGCAGCCAGTTTGTTTTTGAAGTCACAAAGAAGTTTCTGTAAAGATGGTTCATATCATACAAAGAGGAAATTGCTTCTAATATGTACTCCATGCTTGAGATCCCTCTTACGTGACACTGTAGTACAGAGTGATGACAGACAGCAGGTCTGCTCTCAGTCCACTTGCATTTTTGAAGTGGAAAAAGAGCCCTTGGTCTCTAGGCCCAGCAAAACTACTCAGCTCCTGAGCTGGGAACTCACCAAATCCTTAAGACCTTCCTCCCTGCACCTGACATATGTTGACAGTACATAAACTAAAAGAAAATGTTGTGCTTGATGTGCAAAAAAAAAAAAAAAAAATCTGAAAGACAGAAAGGGAGGGCAAAGATTTTTTTGAAGACCCCTTAATCCCAACATGTAAATAAGAGTGTATTTGAGGCATGTGCTCTCTCTGAGATGAGATAATGGGGCAATCTGAGTTACTTTAGGAAATAAAAAAAATGTGGTGGGCTTCCCAAATCTGGTCTGGCTTAAAATTTACTTCATCTTCAGTCATGCTTCCTCCCCTTTAAAATAATCTATTAAATGTTTAAACGTTTTGATCTAATAAAGAAATATTTTGTTCAACTGCAGTTTAACATGAAAAACAGACTTAATTATCAAACTCTGGATCACTTTACATAGCTATAAATTGATCACAAAGATGTCACCTTTGACCATTGAGGATAATTAGATTCACCATGTACACAGTCTGAAAACAAACATAAAAAGGCAAAGTGACACCATTAAAAACCTTCAATGGTTCATAGAGAGTTTCCTGCAGCTTTTTGGAATCAACACTATTATTAGGTGATTGAAAAATTAATATTTCAAGAACTATATTTAAACCTCATGTCATGTTACACACACACACTTGTGCTATGTTTTGGGCTGTAGAGGGAAAGGAAAGCAGTTTGGAATGAGTTTTTCCTTCTGCTGAAAATGAGAATCATTATAAAATTGTATTTAGCCATTTATCCAAGAGGACAATGCACTAGACCCAGAACTATAGGACTGTCATATGATACAAGGATATCCACCCAGAAAGTGGGGAATATCTATGGAACAGGTATTTTCTCAAATCCCTGATTCAATAAAGCACTTAAGCACTTTCTTATTTGTGCTAACCTAATTTTCTGAACTGAATCCTCCAAAATCGAAGGATCTTTTAAAGTATGACCAAGCTACATATTTTTACCAGAAGAGAATTGGTTTCTTTGAGGTACAATGCCTTTGGCACAGATTTTTTTTTAAATTTAAATTAGGGCACAACTTTGTTTTGTGTACAGAAATACACCACTCATTGCCATTACAAAGTACTGTATATATTGTAACATAAAAAGTTAATAATACTTTGCATATATATATAGAAATGTTGCAGCCATTAATTCAATTGGAACAACAGATGCTGTAGGACAATCCTCCCTCCGCTCACAAAACTGTGTGCTTCACTTTACTGAATGAAAGCCATAGATACCAAATTAGTGGCAGAAATATTAACAAAAGCTGAAAATTGTATAACTTTGTATGAGTATTTTGGCCCAGAACATTACCTGTATTATGACTTTTTAGGCAGAAATGTCCATTTAGTTGGATAGAAATTTTGAATTATAAAATTAGTTGCAAAATATGATCCCAAGGATCTCTTCAAAAATATTTTTATATGTAGTTTTCTGGCATAACTTGCTTGTGTCACAATAAATTCATTACTGAAAAGTGCTGTGCTGTACATTTTCTATAAGTGTATCTCAATAAAAACAACGAGAGTTCTGTGGCACTTTAAAGATTAACAAATTTAATATTTGCAGACATAAGCTTTCGAGAGACTTCAGCTCTCTTCTTCAGATGCAGTAATACAGAAAATAGGTAACACAGAGGCATCTTATAGATATCCAGGTGCATTGAGAACAATGGGGGAGGTGGAGTCTGGTACTTAAGACCTAATGACGACCATTGAGTAGGAGGTGAGAATGGGTGAGCAAAGTAATTTACCTTCGGTAGTGAGATAGCCACTCCAAGTCTCTGTTTAAACCCAGTCTGAATGTATCTCAATAGTAATGCAAGTGAAAGCCTAGTTCTCCCCCCCCTCTTCTTCGCTTAATATAATCCTGTAGGCAGAAGAAAAGTTCTATATTATTCTATATGGGAAGTTAGTGTCAAAAGCGCAATCAAATTAAAAAGTAGAATGCAGGTGGAACATGAAAACTCTTCAACCACCTACTGATCAAATAATTACTAGGCAAGTGCTGTTATTATATAGAGTGTTTTTTTAAAAAAGAAAAAAAAATCAGACTTCAGGTGATTATAAAAAAGTTACTATTATGGGTCCTGTAATTAGAGGAAACCTTGGATTCCTCATTTCTGATCAATCTATTTCTACCTTTTGGGCTACAAATTATAGCTGAGTTTCTTCCTGTCTATGCATTTTTATAGGAAAAATGTTTGTCCAAGTGGTTGAATATTTGTATAGGGAATGGTAACTGATTTAAAGGAAAAACTATTGTAATTCACTGAGAAGCATGAGATGTTTGAAACACAGGGCTGAGAGAGCTAATAAAGAAAATGCAATAGATAACAAGCCTGATTCTCCTCCCATTTACACCAATTTTACACTATCAAAAATCTACTGTCTTTCATGGAGTTACTGTTGATTTACAATGAATATTTAAAAAAAGTAAATGAAGAGAAGAGAAGAGAAGAAATTAAGAACATCCTTCATCTACTCTTGTAATACAAGAGGAGGTTATTGAATGAACCTGACAGGTTTCAAAATTTGTATGGAAACACTTTCACATAACATGCTGTGGAATTCCTTGCCACAAGACATCATTCAGGCTAAGAGTAAAGCAGGATGCAAAACAAGATTAGGACATTTATAGGACATTCAGACTTTGATAGTTTTTTTTTTCCCCTTTTCTTTTTTTAAGGAAGAGCTTTGGAAATGTGTACGATGTTTTGGGTAATAACCCAGCCTAATATGGGGCACAAGAGGGAGGAGAAGGAAACTTCCACTGAGAGTAGGTTATCCTATAGCTACCTGCTTACCGGATCTCTTTCTCTGAAGCATCTGCTGCTGGCCACTGTCAGACAGGATACTGGACAAGATGAACTACTGATGTGATCCTATATGCCTAGAAGAATTGGGCCCCTTCACTTTTACTGTAGGATTTCCAGAGATGATGATGAAATAATCTAGATTTACGAATATATATAAAAAACATGACCTTCAGGATCTTTGTTCTGTATCACTGCTTGAAAAATAAAGGGTAGTTTCTTAATAAATTATTATTTTTCACACACGATCTGACAACACAATAAATCAAATGATATTTATCTATGACATAACCCAATACATTAATATTTCCACACAAATATAAAATCATATTCATGACAATTTCAAATTTTAATTCTACCTTATTTAACCTGCATGAATCAAGAAGATCTCAGGCGTCTTTAGCTAGAAATATCACAAAATCAACCTGTTTAGAAGGTCTAGTCTATAGTCTGCTGCAAGGTAGTTTCATAGCTTTGAGAAACAGCAGTGTGCATTCAGGTCTAATAAGCTGGAACTGGACACTTTCTAAGTCTTAATGCTATGATTATAGGATCTCATTTTTTCCTTTGGAAACACTGATTTGGATTACATGGGCTCATTTTACACAGGCTGGTACCAACCTCCTAAATCCAAAACTGGCCTGCCTTTTAGGGGAGCTGTAACATTGGCGGAAAAATGTGAGCTTAGTTCAAATTGTCCCCAACTCCGAAAGAGAAAAGGCAGAAGATGGAGTTCTTCTGAAGTAAAGACAAGAGTAAAATAAATCTTAATATGCTATGCCAGCACCAGTCTTTAGAAGATATTGAGCATCCCACATCTTGTTTGCGAAAGCTTCCAATGTAAAGGCAAATCACAATGGGAAAAAAAATCTAGCCCTTTTCTTTGTGAAAAAAATCTCAAATATACAGTGATATAAATTGACAAACCAAGTAATAGGTTGGTGTGCTTGTTCCTAAAGATTGCAGGCTATACACAGTCCCCTCTGTAGCTCCCCAGAGCTGTCCGTTGCAGTTTATGAACACAGTAACTATGGCTCTCACAGTTTGAGAGGACCCCAGGTTAATCTGTGGCTTTTAAGGTACCACTAGCAGCACTTACAGCCATTGAAGTCTCCCTCCTAATTGACCTCCCACAGATTCCAGGGCCTCAAGGAGCAGTTCAGTAGCACAGAGGCTGTGTGATCTTGTGAGCTATTCACAGTGCTGACAACAAGGAACTCCTACATTTGTCTGATACTGACTCCCTTTGTGACATTATCCAGGCTAATTTTAATCTCTCTTATTTTCCTCATCTGGAAGAAAGATAATGCTGGCCTCCTCCAAGTGTGAGTGGGGAAAACATGGTGATGCAATAGCTGATACTTGTGAAATGCCATATATGCTAAAATGAACCGGGATATATAGAAATAAATGGAATAAAAGGTCATTTTTCAGTCTGGCAAAAAGTTAACAGAGTGCCTTGAAGTTCTAAACTGGAATAAAAATGGATGTACACCAGAATAGCAACATTTGAAAAGGACATGAAATGTAGTTTGGTCAAGCCCAGAGGCACCTGACAAAGCTACAGTAGAACCTCAAAAATATGGACACCAGAATTAGGAACTGACCCATCAGCCGAACACCAGAAGTAACCAGAACCAGAAGTAAGCAATCAGGCAGCAGCAAGGGGGGAAAGAAAACAAATACTATACTGTGCCTGTATTGCATCTTAAAGGCCCGCATGCAGAACAGAAGCAGCCTGGGGTCTGCGCTGTTTCCTGTAAGCCAAGGATGCTGTTTCACCCCACCTGCCACCCCACCACTCCATTGAGAGGGGGAAGCTGTTTTCACCACCACCCCTGTTAGGAGGGGGACAAGCAGCCTGGGAAAGAAACTGCAGATTGCCACAGGGAGCTACTGAGCTGCTACTGTTGCAGCCAAAATCTGGCCTGGAGCTGGACTGGGAGCCAGAATCTGAGGCTCAGAGCTGCTGCACTCTGGAGATGTTTTAAAGGGCCACGGCCTGTGCACCGATGCGGCCCAACCTTTCCTGCACTCTTGGATCCTGCCAGCACCTCTGGGAATGCAAGGGGCAGGGGAGGGAGGGGTACTGGCAGCGGGCTGAAGCCAGCTCCCTGCCACATGCTTCCTCTGGAGCTTGGTGAGCAATTCACAGAGCAGAGAGAGCCCTGGGGAAAGGTAGCTGAAGACTGGGGCTTGTAGTGCCAGTTCAGCCCAAAGGCAAGAAACAGGAATAGGTCAGGGAGCTGCTTGCAAACCAGGCAGTGTTGCCAGGTGCCACCTTTGCAGAGATCTCTCCCAGCCTCAGCTGACTGCAGGGTACTATACCCTAATGTTTTGTTCAGAGTTACGAACAACCTCCATTCCCAAGGTGTTCATATCTTTGAGATTCTACTGTAGGTAATTGAGCAACACCACGGCAGGAGAAAAATATTGACAAATGCAAGGTAATACATTGCTGGGTTCTAAATTAACTGTAGCTATTCAGGCAAAAGACCTGCATGTTTTGGCAGAGAAGACATTGAAAATGTCTGTTCTGTATGCAGCAGTAGTCAAAATAGCAAATGAAAATGTTAAGATGTGTGAAAAAAATGGATAGAAAATACTGGAGATATTGTAATACACATATATAGTACACATTCATCTGGTCATCCACACATTCAGTTCTAGTCATCCACCATCACAAAGAAAAATTGAGCAAAAAAGCAGGAGTCCAGAAAGGGGAGATGAAAATGATTAGCATGGAATCACTTCCATATGGGAGGGGGGAGAAAATTATGACTTTATAGAGAAGAGACAAATTAGAGGGAAAAAACATGCTGCTTTGGTGTACAGAATAGAAAGGGTACTCCTAATTATCTATCTTTTTTTTTCAGAATAGATGGGAAAACTCAATAAAATTGAAGGGAGAGAAATTTAAGACTAAAAAAAAAAAATGTAGTAAAGACAATGTTGTGAAATTCACTACCTCAAAGTCCTGTGGGACCAAGAGCTTAGAATGATTCAAGGGAGAAAAAAAAAAAAGACATGTGGATAATGGGGACCTCCGTAGTTATATTAGACTGGCTGCTGCTATAGAAAAGTCCTCCAGCTTCAGGACATAAAGTAGCCAATAAGTGACAGTAGGAAACTTCCCCTGTGGGCTTCTGATTTCATGGCTTCCTGCAACTTATTCAGAAGCACCTATTTCAGTTTCCCGAGTAAGGTTTCTACGCCACCCAAACTTCACCCAGAGTCTCATTCTCTACTACACTGTACAATCCTTTACAAACACATTGTTCTATCTGTATCGGTATAAACACTACTTTTGTTTTCACACTTCCTTGCCTCCCCTCACTCTTCATGAGTATAAACGACTACCTGAGGTGCAAAACAATAGAGAATCAGCTCTGAGGTCCCAGTATGTGTTAAGTAGGAGAGAATAAAAGAAAAATCAAATGAAGTCCCTGCAGGCCTGTGCCAGTGAATCTTCCCTTCTCTCACTGTTGGGAAGCTGGTGTCCCTGTGTTTAGTTACATTGGTGATAGATTGCCAAGAAAATAACATTGTTTGTCATCCGCCTCTAAGAGCTGTACACAGACTGTCAGTGGGTACAATTTATTGACCTCTTCAGTGCTTTAGAAAAATGTTATCCTTTCACCCTCCTTAGAAAAAGAGGAAGAAAAAGACACCCTACTCCTCTCCAGCTGCATGGTTAGACTTGCCTGAATCATTTTAAATCTTTAACTCCATCACTAAAGGCCAGCAGTGGCCAATTCTGCTTCTGCAATAGTTCCCTTCCCTGAAAATATCAATCTTTTCTGGGTTTGAAAATAAAATTCTTTCCTGCTCTTCACTTATCATATTGATTTCTTGACTTCATGAAAGCAGTCATATTCTTTTTGATTCATCTGGAAAAATAGTTTGAAAGAAAGAAAATGTAAAGTGTCAGGTTTTGGAATGGGAATGGTTTGGAGCCCAGAATATGAATGTGCTGGCAGAACATTTTATACGTAGTAAACCTTTACAAACTGTACTTTGAAGGTGGCATAGAGAGCAGCTTCTGTCTGGGAAGTTGATGCATGGGGATACCCACCTCCCTTTTCTCTTCCACATGCTGACACCTGTGACTTGTTTATCTGCTCAGATCCTCTTTCAGTTAATTTACAGGAGCCCCAGATCTCCTGCTCTTTACCCTTATTCTACCACCTCTTGTTTATGAACTGTTGTCTCCCACAAAGATGACATTTCTCCTACCCTCACACTTGAGGGAATAAACAGTCCTATGGCTGTCTCAAAACAGAGCAGGTCCTGATTTTTTTTCTTGGTGTTAGGGACCCATATTTTATCATCTGCCATAGAAATTCTTGTTAAATAATTTTGAAACATTCTGATAGTCTTGTTAACCTAACTTTTTCATTTGGAACACTTTGAACAAGGATATTCTGCATCATGGGTATTTATTTTCTCATACACCAACTGAAGGCATTTTGATTATGTAAGATTTTCACCTCTTCCTTACTTTACTTTACCAGATTAGAAGCATTTAGCTTTTCAGTGAAGAGAAAATTTTGGTTTCTACCAGCTGAGTTTTTGAAAATCAATCATATCCTATTATATATACATTTTGGTTCAGAGAACATTGAGATTTCCCCCTCACCAACATTTTGGTTTAAAACCAACAGCCTACTCCATGTGTGTGTGGTTTTTTGTTTGTTTTTAAGCAGAATGGTTCTTTATGGTAAGAGTGGTTCATTGGTCTTTCACAAATAAAGGGCTATGGTTCAAAGAAAGCCTCCCCATGTGCAGATATTCTAGAGGAGAGAGAGACAGATACACAGAACTGGGATGACTGGTTGGGGAAAGTGCTAACTAACATTTGTTATCTACTCAAGATTTACTTCTGTTGTGATGTCTATGTGAAGCCCTAAAAACAAGGAAGCAGAGCAAGGGAAGATGAGGTTCCAAGACGGATTAGTTTCAAAGCAAGCAAGCAATTCAGTTAAAAAGCACTTTTCAAAAGAGAGAAGACATAGATGGAGATGGGCCCCTGACTCCTGTCCTCACCGAGCTGGTCAAACAAACCTTGAATGTGGGAAGTAATGCTGTGTAATGCTTAACACAGAAATATGGGTATCTAACAGGAGATCAGAGTTCTATTCCAAGCTCTAAAATGGATTTGCTGCATGACCTCAGGCAAGCCACTTGATGTGGCTGTGTTTCAAATACTTGTTCACCTTTATGAAGTGCTTTGAGAGCTTCAGATAAAAGGCTTAATATAAAAATGCAAAGTGCTTTTAATATGAGGCTCTCTCCTCCTCCAATTTGAAAGATGAGATGTCTGCCATGAAGAACATTGCAGGGCATGGTAATGGGGTTAACAGACAGCTAAGCTCTCTCTATCTCCTTAAATGAACCTGCAGAAATGAAGGGCAGAAAGGATCCACCAGGGGAAGGGAGACCCTATGTTCTGAGCAGCATCCCATGAAAAGCTTAGCTGTCAAATGCAATCTGGCTTTGTGGAGACACAAGGGGAGACCCAGCTCTGCATGTGGGGTTTCAGCTCAGCATGACTGGGAATGAACCACTCCTGTCACTCTGCTTATCTGATCAGTTAGGTGTAACCAATTTATACTACACAAAGTTGGCATAAGCTTTGTTTTGGAGTGTATTGTTGTATGAAGTGGGAAGATAGAGGTTACTGGGAGGAAAGGACCTGCATAAGTGTGAATTTGGACTAACCATACACCTGTCAATTTATTGAACTTTTCCATGGGGAAAATATAGATTGGCAAGAAGCAGAAAAGCCAGGTATACTTAGGAACATTAACTCTTTTAGCTTGAGGACAAGGACACTCCCAGCAATAAAGAAGGCATAATTATGTTATCCTGGCTAATCAGACTTAAAAGGGCAAAAGATACAATGGGGAATTAGTTATATCTTGAAAGAGTCAGACAGAGAGACAAGATATAACTATTAATGCAGTCAATCTATTTACATAGACCCCATTGCTACAGAATCTGTGCACCTTGTAAACAAAAAATCTATTTACACAACATACCTGTGAGGTAAGGAATGGGATTAATCCCATTTCACAGTTGTGGGGAATTGGAGGTACAAGAGATTAAGTCATTTGTCACACAGGACTTTTATAGCAGAGATATGAACTGACTCCAGTGAATCTCCATCTAGTGATTTAACCATGACACCATCCTTCCATTTCCAATCTAAAACATGAACATATTATATTTCAAAAGTAACCAATGAGAATGCAAAAGGAAAGATGTTATAATTTTGTCATCCTGGGACAAGAGGGAGTGTGGCTCCATTGATAAAGTTTTATCTGGTTCTCTCTGAAGATTCCTTTAGGTATAAAGCTGGTTGCTGTATTCATCAGAATGAGAGAGACACATAAATGCTGCAGCAAATCATAACTGTTGCCAGCTCAATGAACAACATCACTGATTAGTTATGAGGGCCTAAAATTCAAGAGTGGTGTTTAATTTTGGGTTCCTTTTATTCATGCTGTTCTGTCAAATGGTCTCGACCATCCAACAATATTGACATATCACAGCTTTGATGACATCAGTGGGGTTGCATGGCATGTATGTCAGACCAGAATTTGATCCTGATTTATCCATCTAAATATTCACTAAATAAAATTATATATCTGCATATTTACAGACACATATTAGAATGGAGCAAAGAGAAACTGCTGTTAGAAAGTGAAAGGGATTGTATACCTAAATATGTATAAAACTTGTCTAACATACAGAAAGGCAAAAAGCTATTAAGAGGTAGAGAAATATCACCTTTCCTTTCCAAAAGGAAAACTAAAAGATATTCAAATCACATCTAATAACTAAATATGTTAAAAGATCTTGACTATACCATAAAGAATAAGTAACAGGAAAAAAATCCGGTCCTTTTGACAGTTTCCTGATTTAAAGCAGGACTGAAAGGATCAGATTCTGAGGGTTTTTTTCTTTGCTTTCATTTTTTGAAAGAATGCTTTATATTTAATTTAACCAGTGCTTAAACTGTTACATAAATACTGTTTACATTAACCAAAAATGTTTAAGGCTACAGAATTTACCTCACCCTATCTTAAAAAAGTTTCCAGTTCTCATGTTTACAATTTTAGACCTTAAGATGTGATTTTATAATGATATAGTTTTGAGTAAACTCTCTGATGTCAGATTAAGAAGAGCATATTTCAGTTTAGTTTACCAGCGGTTACTGAGTTTAATCAAAATAAGCCATCCTTAAACTGAAACAGAAGTGTCTACATACAAACTAGCAACTAATTCACTTTAAAAAAATCACTTTAAGCAGTATATTTGTAATAAGTGCTCATTCTTCATCAAAAACTATCAGGGTGGAAGATTCCAGTTGGATTGTTAATTAAGGTTAACAATTTCAGAAGTGGTCTCTGATTTTTAGGGTCCTGATTTTTGGGTGCTCAACATGAAACATCTTGGCTTGATTTGCTGAGCATCTGCAACTCTGATAGGAATCAACGGGAACTGTCAGTGCTCAGCTCCTCTAAACATTCAATATCTACGTGTGTCAGTTTGAGTGCCCAAAAATCAGGATATTAAAAGCCACTTCAGAACATTTTCTTCTATGATTTTAATTTTTCCCTATGTTCTTCTTCTATGAGTATACATAAGAAACTAGGAACAAGAACTGAATATCTTTGACAGTGTCACAGCAATATCTAAGGAGCAGACAAAGCCAGAACAACTTGTCCAACCACCCCAAAAATTGAGGAATGTAGAGGTTTGGGTCAAATTGAGTCTGGTTTTGCTTATTTCTAATTTGTACATCTGCCCTCAGAGGAGTGGTGGAAAAAAGGATTAATCCATTTTATAGTTTCAACATTTCTTTATTGTTAGAGATCTAGGACTGGGCCCCAAAAATAAATGGACAAGCATGCATGATTAAATATGGTTAGTGGAAAATATATTTATGTTCTATGAAGAACTACAGAGGTTTTAACATGAAATCACAGAAACCGTCTTGTCTGCAGGTATCAGAAAAAAGAATTTGGAATCCTAAAGTGAGCCGTGAGGTACACTTTAAAGGAGATGAATGTAACCGAAGGGTAACAGTTCCGCATAAATAATCTTGCTAAGCCTAATAAATACACAATTGTTGCAATCATTTGAGAATGATATCAGAAATATCAGACACTTATACCAGATAGCTGAATAAAGGATGTTATGAGCACTGAACAACCCTTACGATACACATCTGGGCCCTGATCCTCCAATGAGCTGCACCCAAGAGGACTCCTGTGCTGAAATTAACGGGACATCACGAGTGCTAAGGAATCTGCTTGCTTGGATTCCAGTACAGGACTGAGGTCCCACTTCCTAAATCTGAATCAGAAGCTGGAAGTCAGCCATTACCAAAAGGTTCAGAGCAGTCAAAGTATTAATATTTGTTGAAGTTACTACCACTTTTCATATGCATAGCATGAACATAACTCTGTAGTAGAATGAATATTACCTTCTCCAAGAGCCAGGGTAAACATAAAGTGTAGGTATTACTTGTGGACATTTCTATAATACTTACAACAAGAAATACTTAATGTATTTAGCCTTACAACACTACTGCCAGGTAATAATCTCCCTTTTATATTGAGAGAACTGATTTACTCACAGGGAGATTACATGATTTTGCCCAAGGTCATACAAAGTTTGTGTCAGAGGTGGGAGCTGAACCTAGATCTTCAGTGTCCCTATTCAGAGACTTAACAGCTCATCCTTTCTTTTATGTGCCAAACTTAGAGTGGTACATACCAATGAAAACTTCAGGGAAAGTGTAATTGCTGACAGCATTAATGGATCTAATATAGCTTTAGCAGTGAAGAATGCATTGTCAAATCACAGTTTTGATTTAACAGCGAATCTTTCAAAACCTCTGCACTCCCTGGCTTGAAACATAAGGTGGTAAGGAGTGTATTCAGAAACTGTTTATTCTTTAAAAAAACATACAAGTACCTCTTGAACTCATGAGAGTAAGGAAAATAGCCACAGCTTGAATCTGCCAATAGAAAGCAATGCTTTACAAACTTCCCCACACAGCCCTGCCAGTATGCCTCAGCCTTGACCTTCAAGACATCTGCTAGTCCAGTCTAGGGGCTCTGCAGAGCAGAGCTTGTCAGTCATGCCCTTTTGCAATGCATGTTTAGTTTGTTAGGTGTACAAATGGGAACAGAATGAGATCACAGAACATGCAAGTTGAACCAAGAATTAAATACACGTCTCTAGAAATGAAAAGCTAATGCACAAGCCAACTACCCCCTATAATCTCTGTGGAAACAACTAGCAGGAATATATTTATACATACAAGCTAACAGGTAGGTACAGATATCACCGCTACAGAACAAATATTGCAAGAAAATATCTGAAGATGAATTTCCAATATTTTTCATTCAAACACTAACTCCTTTGTATTCTCACTGACTATTTCTTTCATTTATAAAATCGGGGTACATTTAAAAAACCACCAACAAAGAGACATATTCAGGATTTAAGGATTTGGTCCACCCAGTAAAACGACTGTTGAATTAAGTAGGAGTTTTGACTGTATACAGACTGCAGAATTTGGCTCTTGACAAAAGGAAGGAAGGAGAGCAGCAGAATACAGACCTTGGACTTCAGAAAAGCAGACTGTTTGACTTCCCCAGGGAACTGATGGGCAGGATCTCCTGAGAGGCTAATATGAGGGGGAAAGGAGTTCAAGAGAGCAGGCTGTATTTTAAAGAGACCTTATTGAGGGCACAGGAACAAACCATCCTGATATGCAGAAAGAATAGCAAATATGGCAGGCGACCAGCTTGGCTTAACAGAGAAATCTTTGGTGAGCTTAAACATAAAAAGGAAGCTTACAAGAAGTGGAAACTTGGACAGATGACTAGGGAGAAGTAGAAAAATATTGCTCGAGCATACAGGAGTGAAGGAAGGTCAAAACACAATTGGATTTGCAGCTAGTAAGGGATGTGAATTGTAACAAGAAGGGTTTCTAGAGGTATGTTAGCAAGAAGAAGGTGGTAAGGGAAAGTGTGAACCCCTTCTTGAATAGGGGAGGCAACACAGTGACAGATGATATGGAAAAAGCTGAAGTTCTCAATGCTTTTTTTGCCTCTGTCTTCACACACAAAGTCAGCTCCCAGACTACTCCACTGGGCAGCACAGTATGGGGAGGAGGTGAGCAGCTCTCAGTGGTGAAAGAACAAGTTCAGGACTATTTAGAAAAGCTGGACATGCTCAAGTACATGGGGCTAGATGTAATGCATCCGAGGGTGCCGAGGGAGTTGGCTGATGTGATTGCACAACCATTATGTTTGAAAACCCATGGTGATTGGCGGAGGTCCCAGATGATTGGAAAAAGGCAAATATAGTGCCCATCTTTAAAAAGGAAGGATGAGGATCCAGGGAACTATAGACAAGTCAGCATCACCTCAGTCTCTGGAAAAATCATGGAATAGGTCCTCAAGGAATCCATTTTGAGGCACTTGGAAGAAAGGAAGGTGATCAGGAACAGTCAGCAAGGATCCACCAAGGGCAAGTCATGCCTGACCAACTTGAGGCTTTGTGGATGTGGAGAAAGCAGTGGTCTTGATATACCTTGATTTTGGCAAAGCTTTTGATACTGTCTCTGAGTTACTCCAAGATACTGCCAGCAAGTTAAAGAAGTATGGATTCGATGAATGTACTATAAAATGAATAGAAAGCTGGCTAGAACATCAGGCTCAATAGGTAGTGATCAACAGCTCGATATGTAGTTGACAGCTGGTATCAAGCACAGTGGTGTACCGTGAGTCTCAGGTGCCAGAGGCAAATACTTACCTTTGAGCCTGTCCCCACAGTTGGAGGCAGTGGTGGCAGTGCCCTGCGAGGGGGATTCTATGGGCCCATTTTCATCTCGCCCCCACTTTCCCGCTTGCTGTGGGGGCAGTGGGTGCGGTGGGGAGTGGGAGTTGGGGAGAGGGGGAAACAGGCCTGCAGACCCCCCTCATGGGGCATTGCTGCCGATGCGGGAGGGTGCAACTATAAGTATGAGGGGGCTGCCCGGTGGTGGGGGTGGTGTGATGGGCTCTACCCAAGAGCCCTGCCTTTGGCGGCCTAGCCCCTGCATGGCCGGATCCCTGCGGCTCCCTCCTTGCAGCCAGCACAAGGATGGAGGGGCCAAGAGGATGGGAGGCAGAGTGGCCTGGTCGGCATGACTGCCAGGGATGTCAGCGGGGGGCGGTTCAACATCTTCATTAATGATCTGGATGATGGGGTGGATTAAACCCTCAGCAACTTTGCATATCACACTAAGATGGGGGGAGTGATAGATATGCAGAAGGGTAGGGATAAGATACAGAGTGACCTCGATATATTACAGGATTGGACAAAAAGAAATCTGATGAGGTTCAACGAGGACAAGTGCAGAGTCCTGCACTTCGGATGGAAGAATCCCATTCACTGCTACAGACTAGGGAGCGACTGGCTAAGTGGCAGTTCTGCAGAAAAGAACTTGTTACAGTGGACAAGAAGCTGGATGTGAGTCAACAGTGTGCCCTTATTGCCAAAAAGGCTAATGTCATATTGAGCTGCATTGATAGAAGCATTGCCAGCAGATTGAGGGAAGTGGTTATTCCCCTCTATTCGGCACTGGTGAGGCCACATCTGGAGTTCTGTGTCCAGTTTTGGGTCCCTACTACAGGAAGGATGCGGACAAAGTGAAGAGAATCAAGTGAAGGGCAACACAAATTATTAGGGGGGCTGGGGCACATGACTTATGAGGAGAGGCTGAGGGAACTGGGCTTGTTTAGTCTGTAGAAGAGAATAGTGAGGGGAGGGGAGATTTGATAGCAGCCTTCAACTACCTTAATCTAGGCTGTTCTCAGTGATGGTAGATGACAGAACAAGGAGCAATGGTCTCAAACTGCAGTGAGGGAGGTCTATGTTGGATATTAGGAAAAACATTTTCACTAGGAGGGTGGTGAAGCACTGGAATGGGGAGGTGGTGGAATCTCCATCCTTGGCAGTTTTTAAGGCCCGGCTTGACAGAGCCCTGGCTGGGATAATTTAGTTGGGATTGGTTCTGCTCTGAGCAGAGGGTTGGACTAGATGACCTTCTGAAGTCCCTTCAAACCCTAATCTTCTATGATTCTCTTGGTAGGAAGCCATATGGATTATGGTCTAGCATGCAGAACAATCTTGAAGGATTGTGATCTCTCTTTATTAAACACCAGATTTTTAGGTGTAAACCAAAGAACCAAATTCTTTCAGTTATATCAGTGTAAATACAGATTAACTCCACTATCCCTAATGTAGTTAATCTGGTTTTAAACTTCTGCAATTTTTACCCCCAAATTGCTACGCTTGAGCAGTATTTAGGACATTTTCCTCCTTCCTTCACTGTCACTCCAATGTAGCAGCTAGACAGCTATGAAAGGAACACATGTGAACTGGATATTGGTCAATTAAAAAAATAAGACACTGTTTTCCTAGACATTAACCCCAAACTCTGTTGCTTATATTCATTGTTTTTTATACCACACTATGCTTGTTTTTTAAATAAGGGAAGTAACCATCTCATAAAAACTCCATTGTTTATCTTCACCTTCTTTTGGAAAATTCCTAAAAGAATGTCCCCAAATTATTTATGTTGCAATTGCACCTAGGAACTATAGACATGGATCAGGACCCCATTTTACTAGGTGCTGTAAAAGCAGAATAAAAGACAGTCCCAGCTTCTGAGAATTTACAGTCCAAGTGAATGCTTTTTGACCTTACTGTTGGAGTTTGTGAATTAACGACCTTTTAGATTAAGGATAAAATTAATCACTTACAACCTTTATGGAGTTATAATAGGATGGAATTTTGGCAAAGAACTTTTTCTTTCCATTCCTTAAATATTTAGGGCCAAATTCAGCCCTGATGTAAACTAGCACAACACCATTATATCAATAGAGTCATACCTTCTCATACCAAATGTGATTTTAACTCTTGATATTTGGGCCTATATCGCTGAATCAATGCTATTGGAGATGAAAACTAACTGCTCCTAAAAATCAGTGAACAAAAATAATGCTTTAAGAGGGCTTGAGAATAAGCAATTTTGGTTGTTTGTTTCACCTCAGGTTGTTTTGTTTTGTGTAAAAACAAAAGCTTGTTGCATGTGAAAAATGTGTTCTTGCTCAGATGAAAATATTATGCAGTGTTTAACTCTGACGCAAATGCAGAAAAAAATTATCTGAAAGAAGAATGGAACTTTCTCTAACCACTGGTTTGTGCTAACTTTCCTTTTAATAGTAGTATCTTTTGGAATTTAACAACTCTAACTTGAACAGACTGTTGGGTAAAGGGACAGAGGACTTAGAAATCTTCAGTAAAACAGGAGAGCCAGAATAGCAAAAGATGACCTGGAAAATGTTTTTCCTCTCCTCCCATCATGCCCCCCAAACTGTCAAGGGTACAGAAGAGAATTTGGCTACTTCACAGAAGGTATTTGTCATGGCTGAAATTCTCACTTTTAAAAACTATAAGTTTACCAACCAAAAAAAGAAAGCATCTTTTGTCAGACTTTCACTGTGTAACGTGAAAATTGGCTATAGTGTATAAGGATATGTAGATTCCCCCCACACACACTTCCACCCATCACCTCCTTTTCTTAGAGAGCTAATCCCTTAAGGCCCTGATCCTGCAAACCCATACATACTTAAAATTGAACAGGAGCACTTTTGTAGGATCGGTACTTAGTTATAAATGGACACAAGAGAGATTTACTTGTCAAAGGTATTGTAATTAGATTTGCCCTATATTTACTGCCCTTACAGCTGACACTCTGCCATTGTCCCAAGCCACCAGCCAGAAGTCTATTTTTAACCATTCCTTTTATAGTGATTCATTTTTTGGAAGAAGAAAACGTACAGCGTATCTGTTGATACAGATAAAAATATTTTCTTTAAAAACAAAGTAGAAGCTGGAAAACATGTCCCTAAAGTCTCCTACTGTTTGAGTCATTTAAAACTCGAAAAGTTATTGACCCCCATTTTTAGGTTTATTTAGATATCAAAGATAGTTATATGCTCAGACTAAGCAACTTTTACATTTGATTGAGGGAAACAACTAGACAAAAAAAGAAAAGAAAGTCTCCATAAGACTGCTCTGTATGCAACTCCTCTATAGCAGGCTTTTTCAAATGTACCTCACAAAATGCTAGCTGCCCCTGCAGACAGGTAAACTCTCTGAAAATGTAAGCATTCAATACAGAGGAAAAACACAACTGTAACAATGCATTGGCAAGTGGTGAACTGAAAGGTATATACAGGTATTTTCCGTATGTTCTGTCCATGAAACAGTGGATAATTTTAACACATTAGCCCTATAGTCCTTCCTTATGTGAAAGTGCACTGAAAGGCACAAATTAACGTGATCAGATAGCAAGTGTGAAAAATTGGAACAAGGGGTGGGGGAAAATATGCGCCTATATAAGAAAAAGCTCCGAATATTGGGATTGTCCCTATAAAATCGGGACATCTAGTCACCCTAGCACAAACTAGTTCAAGATTTAGGAATCTCACAAAGTACATTTTACTTAGTGTGGATATGGAACAGAGGAGAGGAAGAAAAAGCCACAGACGTCAAGGATCTGTGCGGAAATTTGGACCTGACCTTCCCCTCTAACTTAATCTCTAGTCTAAAGCAAGGAGGATGACTTATTCAAGGCTTCCCAGCAATGAAACAGCTGGCATCACGCTATGCTCCTATTGGTTTTCTGAGTCCCACTTGTGACCTCTCAGACTGTGAAGGGTATGTCACATAGTAACAATCCTGACTGTTCATCCTAACAATGTTTACTTTATGACCTCTCTTCTAGGTCTAATACGAAATTGTTTTAGAGGGAAACATGTTCCCTCCTCTTCATAGCCCACCAAAATATTTTCTGGAAGTTACATCTTATGTATTCACCTTTCCTCTTCCCTGTTTTGATCTCTATGGGAAGGAGCAGAGCAATATATAGGTGCATAGATTTTGGGGTGGGAGAGGGGATAATCATTTCCTGGATCTGGAAAAGATCAAGCAATAGAGAATTTAATAGTTTTAGTAGTTTGTTTAAGCAACATGTAAAACTAAAATAGCCTTTTTTTGGCAGGCCAGATAACTGATATTGTGCCTTTTTTGTTAAGAAGGATTCTCATTATCCCCTTTTGACCCAAATGGCTGGTTGAAATTCAGGTGCCTAGAGATGTTCCAGTTGGAACTAAATATTGATGAAGCAGTCTGATATTTTTGTGAATGTGATCTTGCTTATTTACAAGGAATGAACAAAATCCAGCTTTTGTGAATGCAGGAGGAATCAAAAGCAAGAGAAGCATTTTTATTTTACAGGCCCAAGTTTCTTCAAGCCAGAACCCCGAAACCCGAACTGGTTTCTAGGCTTCTCCCAGGATCACACCATGCTTATAAGTTGCTGGTTCACTTACTATGCTCTCAGACTGTTGCTGGTCTACACTCCAGCTAGTCTTTCTGTCTCTCACACACACCCATTACACAACACTACCATGTCAAACACTCCACCCACATGGTGCTAGTTTCTGGGGAGACTGACTATTAGATCTCGGGATAGGTGTGACCCCTTAACTGTCTTTCAACAATCTTAAGAGTATGCTGCATTCATACATCAATTTTGAGTGTCTCATACTGTGTTGGTCGTTTTGGCAATTTTATTCTATCTTCGAATGGAACATGAACATATTAGTGATGGTAAACTTCTACAGAATTCCAGTCTTAAACACTATGACCCAGATCCTCAGCTGCTGTAAATGAGCACAAGACATTTACACCTACAGAGGACTGGGCCAAAAATAGCTGCTGTAGGATTGCTTGTATGTGAAGCACTATTTTATAAACACCAGTAAAAAAGAAGAAAACCCCATTTCCCAATCATAGAAACACTAATTAAGTTTTTCAATAATGGCCAAGTTTGACTTGTGTAAATGAATAAAATTATATTGAAGTCAATGCTGCTGCATCCGTTTACAGCAGCAGCGATTTTGGCCCAATGTTTCTCTAAAAATCAAGAATCTTTCATGGTCAGCTGAAAAAAAAAAAAAAAGAATGCTCATTCATTTTAGAAAATCTGAATTTGAGACACACAATATTTATTTTAAGTTAGTCAATTTAAACAATAGCATGTAGGAAACTTCCTGCACCTTTGAAAAAGAAAGTTACCATCAACATGTTATTATTTCATTTATGCCTTTAGTGTTGCGTTTTATTTCAATGATCATTTCTACACTCCTCTTGTAAAGCTTTCATTTTAAAAAAGGTTGCACTTTAATGTCTTGGCTGTATGCCTGTCACAGTCCCTGAAAAAGATCTAAGTGAATGGTTTCCTTTGGTATCTGGCTCTCACGCTATTGTGCCATATAAACAGTATGAAAATAAACTAGACAATACACAGCAGATTGATGTGATGGAGTACAAATTTGGCATTCAAAGAGTCATTTTCATCCATTGTAACCAAATACTAGGGCTTTCAGTTAGAATGGTGTAGAGCAATTAATTCTAATTAGGTGGGGTATCTTTACAGGTCTGGAAGGGAAATAAACTTTAGAGTAACTGAAACAGAAATTGGTATGACTTAGATGAGCACAAACAATTCCCTTGTTCAAGGAGCCTGCAGTAGCGTCGCAGTACTGAGCCACAATATCCAGAGCACCTGCTCTTCAGCTCCTGAGATAAGCAACACGATAATACAATCAGATTTGCTACAAACCTAGATGAGCTCAAAGTAAGATGCAGGGGGAAAGGTGGTATCTGTCCACTCCCCTTCCCTTTCTTGACTTCCTAAAAAACACACCTGTTGTACTGAAGCACAGCCTCAGGTGCAGTTCAAAGACATGTATGGAGTCCATGCACTCTACAGTTTGTTGGGTAGGCAGCATTTTGTATCTGGGGCCCAATCCTGCATTTTCCACTCAAGCAAAACACCCAGTGAGTCAATGGGAGCTTTACTTGGGTAAGATGAGTGCACGATGTGACTCTATAAACTGTGTCCCCTTACACTCTAGTAATGATAGGAAATAGATTTACCTGAACCACTTCCACTCTAAGAATATAGGTAGTTGATGAAAGACATAACATTGCTCTCAAATTTTCCACCGTGCATGGGGTTAGAGAAATAACAATTATTATATATTTGATTTATTTCTATTGACATATTCCAAGACCCCTTTGTGCTAGGCACTGTACAAACAGAACAAGAAGATGGATTGGAGAGATGTCAGGTCTGGCTCCATAATCAAGACTAACCTGGCTTCTAGTACGTGCAAGTCTTACTCTATGCCCCACTAACTTTGTTTGAGAATGTTTGTTATTTGTGTTAGGGAGCACTAGAGGAAACTCTTCTTCTCTGCAGCAAGTTAGTTATGTTAAACAACGTGTTTTCATGTCACTTTAAAACTTGGGAGCTTTCAAAAATTGCCATACAGAGCAGGCAAGTGGTCCTGTCTAGTCAGAGAGCAGCCAGTACCATTGCTTCAGAGGAAGGTGCAAGAGACACTAAATTAGCAATATCTTCTCTAGGAAAGGTATTTTCTTAGCCCCTGTCAGTTGGTGTCTTTCCATAAGCACGAAGATTTTGTTTAAAAAAATCTCAAATTATTTTGTCCCCCAACCACCATTTGTGCCCTTTCACTTAGAAACGCTCATTTTTAAAAACTTACAAATTCTCACATATTTATTGGCTCTTGTGCTTAGGATGGGTTGGAGATGCTCAGCTGGGGCTCTGTGTTTATTTACACTAAGTAATCAATTTGATATTGTTCTTTTGTCTCCAATTTTTGTCCAAGTTAAGTTTTTGACCTATGAAACAGAGTCTACAAGAAGAAAGCAGGTGTTAATATTTTAGTATCAAATTGCCAGTGAAGAGATGTCATGCATTTAACATTCTTCTTTGAATTGGTAATTCTAAAGTTTAATTTCACTACCAAAAAGATATACAGCATTTCAGTCTTCCGCTGTCAGAGAAGAACCATCCTAATAAAGGCACTGTGCTTAGGAAGAACAATGAGCAAAATAAAACCGCCATTCACCAATTAAGCTTTGACAAGAAAAGACTGCCAAAAATGGTGCTACAGCGCTAACACTAAATTTAAAGCGTGCTGAGCCTAATAGCAAGAAATGCTACAGAAATCAGAAGGTAACTGACAGATATTGCAATTGTATTCAATATCTTTGGGGACCATGTTGTATTACATCTATGAATAGTTTACATATGATTGTGTTATGAAAGGGCTTTTGGTAGAGAAGGATGAGCTTGAACTGATTCAGTGCCTTCTTTCTGATCCTGCAAACAAAACAGGACCTTCTGTCCAAGACTGCCCTTCTCCCTCTTGTGGAAGGACTGGAAAGACTTCTAGAGCCCCAGACTCCTGCTATATTTAGTATGTGTTTAAATATGTTTATTTGTATGTGTTTTTTTCTGTAATGTTTGTAACTGCTCCCGATACACTGCTCACAGCCCTCAGCAAGAAAGCAAAGCACAGACATGGGTCTTTAAGCATACTGTGTTGCTGGGATTATAATAGTGTAAGGCAGAGAGCTGTGCAGCCTTAAAACCCCTCAGTCTGCAAGGAGCGGGACAAAGACCCCTACCTAGAGATAGGAGATATCTAGCGATCTGACTGGGCACTGCTGAAGTGGAATATGGAGTGCGGAATACAGGGCAATTACTGTGAAACTGACAGTAATGTGTCCAATTTCATGTACAGTAAAAATAAATAAATAAATAAAGGGAAGATTGATGTAATTAAAGCACATGTGGTTGAATGCAGGTAGCATAATATATTCAATTACATAGGCAATATAGTCCACGCTTTCAAACTTCAGTGTGTAAAGACATGCCTAAATGGATTTAGGCACCTAAATAATGGACCTGATTTTCAGATGTTTTCTTTTTCTGGGTTCTATATTGATTAAATGCCATCAATTCAGCTCAGTGCGATAGGCTACTTGCTTGGAACAAAGCTTAGTGGAGACAGACTCTCTTAAAAAAAAGGGGAAATTGGGGGGGACGGGGGAGAGAAGAGACCTATTTGATGGTCATAGCTACTGCTATCATTCCTAAGTGCACAGTCTATGCAGGTTCTGGCTCATCAACCAGAGCTGTTACAGAAGCATGATGTGGGCGATAGATATTCCACTGCGGCTGTATGCCACTTGGGAACCATCCAAAGAAAAGCTGATCTCTTGAAGAAAAAGCATAGTATCAGTGCTGAATCTAAAGATAGTAATGTATAATGCAAGCTATGGTAACAGACTATTTGGTAATACAGAGAACATATGCTCCAACTCTGAGGCACCTGATACAATCTAAATGAGAGAGAAATAGTTAGAAACAAACAAAAGCAGAACTACAGATAAAGGGAGCGGAGGTTGCAGGCATACTGATGTCATGTATGTGGTTCTGATGGCTTCATCACAGCTATAAGCTCTTGGGAGTCACGAGGTAAAACTTGCTTGTTCAAAACAACACTTAATATGCTTTTTACTGCCCAATTTACTTGGTGTTAGTTGAACTAAATCGGGGCCTCAAGCGATCATTTGGGGATCATAATTAGAACTGGGCAGGAAATGGTTTTCCCACCTCAGGAGAATTGGAGATTGAATTTTTCTTATACCAAATCAGGATGAAAAGTCAACATTTTGATAGTTTTCCCAAAATGATAATCCAAAATATATTCAGAACAGGTAAATTAAGGTTATTTTGATAATTTCAAAACATTGTTGCAATTTAAACCTTTTAATTTATACTACAAAGGTTTAAAATACAATTTCAGTTCAAAATGAGTTTTGAAAAAGGAAACTTTCTATTTTGAAGATTTTGGGAGATTCATCAAATCCTTCCTTTTCTCATGAAGAGTTTGTTTTGGCAAATCAGATTTTTCCCAATAAGAAACTTTTTCAGTGAGAAAGTTTCCAAACAGCTCTAATCAGAACCCTGCTGTGCTAGGTGCTGCACACACATAATAAATAGAGGAACCATGTCCCAAAAAGAGACCACGAGGGAGGAAAAAACAAATTGGGAAAGAGAATAGAGAGGGCAAGGTAACAGTTCAATTAACTGTTTAACATAAGCAGTAGATTCATAACTCCACTTCCAATTCATAAGTGTCCCTCCCCTTTACCTTTAGGCACTTCATACCAGTTTCATTCCACAACTGCCTTTTACCCTCTTTTCCCCTGCCCCGCCCCCCTCAATCCCTTCATGTCCTCTCTTCTGCCCCATTTAACTTAGCCCTTAATCGCACTCCATCCCCTGGCACTAAAATGATGTTTGCTGTCATTACAGTGTTCATCCTACTTGTGTGTTCTATCCCCTCCTCCACTGTGTCTGTGTGCTCTATTTAAGATGGTAAGCTCCTCAGGATAAAGACTGTCTGCTACTCTGTGTTTTTATAATGCCTAGCACAATGGAGCCCCATTCATGATTGGTCCTTTACCATAAAAGCCATGATTAATAAATAAGCTCCCTGTCAACTGCTTTCAAACTATAAGTTTACATCCTCAGTCTAAAACTTTCATCTCCACACTAACCAACACAATGAAACCATAATTGGAAAGCATAATTAATTTAGGGAATACATTCAAGGTTTGTTTTTTATTTTTCCTGTGAGTTCCTTAAATATCTTCATTCATGTTATAGAACACACACACACACACACTTAGGATAAACAGATCCAAGCTTGTTCTGAAGGAAACCAGCAGATTCCCTGAATGGTAGCGAACTGAAAGTGAGCTGGTAGTGAACTGGTAGTTACTGAGTAGTGACAGTTGTAGCAATTTGTCATTTCAAAGTGTTTTTCAGGGAGGACCAGGAGATAGCTCCTGGGAAATCTCTTGCTTCAGTTTGGTGTTTCTGGTGAGAATTCAAACAGAGAAAAAATGGAAGATTTTCCTGTGTCTATTTTATTTCCTTCATTCAGCCTCCAGGACAAAGCTTCCTTCCATTTTGTATTTCCAATGTGTGATAGAGCCATTAACAAATCCTTTGTATGGAAGTGTTCCTGGAGGGCCCCTCTGATTTTGATAGTTTTCTGGATGGGATGGGATGGGGTGAGAAAAAGTCTTCCCATCTGCATTCATGAGTTTAGAGCAAACATTTTTCAAAGTTATAAAGCATAAAACTTACATGTTTCTTTGTAGCATGGAATAGACACTTCAAACAAGATTAATGCACACAGCAACTTATAAAACAGACATCCTAGAGTCTAAATGCTCAATATGTTCTTGTCAGACTAATATCTATTTTGAGCAACACTCATTTCTTAGCTAATGTCTAAAGCCTCAGCAAGAGCTGGCACCTGTCCTGCCAGCATCACACATTTCTTCCTATATTTCCAGAATAGTATCTAATATTCAAATGTCCAGAGGTGTAACAAGGAGGTGTTACCAAGGAGGGGGTGAACATAGAATGTACGCGTATACACATCTGAGGAGCTGGAAATGGCCTGGAGATTACCATAATAATCACAGCTACCAGGCACAGAGGTGGTAAGAGAGGCAAGCAGCAGCCCCCTGAAGCAGATGCAGCCATTTAATTCACCAGCTCTAATGTGAGGCTGTAGCCCCTCATGATAAGGCAAATATCTGCAAAAACAAACAAAAAATTCTGCCTGCCTTTTTCTCCTATAGCCATTCCCAAGTACCTTATATTTCTCTGTCTCTCATATGTCTTCTCTCTCCCCCACTTGTGACCTGTAGGGGAAGGCCCAATGACAAGTGGTGAGCTAACTGAACCTTTATCCACCCATGCTTCCTGGATTGTTCTTACTTGAACCATGACTAGTTTTCACACACCTATGCGACTAGTAAGTGTGATTCTGAACAAAAAGAAGACCATGGCTACCATTCAGGCAGTACTCACCACCCATTCTTTGTCATGTAGACACCCTGGCTAGAATTTATATATAGAAGTATATGGGCAACTAACCCCCATGGATTTGAATGGGAGTTAGACACCTAAATATCTTAATAAGATTCACAATCTATGCATGGCCTCCTTTGAGAGCTCCTGTTGTTCCTACCACTTTCTTGTGACCTTCAAATACCCAAACATATATGGATCCATGTTTGCATAAACTTTATACCTCGAACTAGGTTTTTAAATGAAATGGCTTAGATTTTAGATGTCCTAATCTAAAATAAATTATAGCAAAAAAAATTTTTTTAAATAAAGCTGGGAAAAATTACTTTGCTGTGAAGAGTGTTTGATTTAGAAGGAAAAAAGGAGCACAGGTCTTCATGAGTAGCAAGTCAATCTGGTTTACCCATGTAATACCATTGCTTGAGGTGTTCTTTCCAGTGGTGCAACTGTGTTGTCAAACGCAAACGTTATTCCCTTTAGGATTCCAAGCTTGTAGAGAGTGAGGTGTGAGGAAAAGCAGCACTTATACCTTAAAGGCTTGAAGAAATAGAAAAGTGTGTGTGTGCAGGGGGGCGGGTCTTGCCAGCATCAGCTGAAGATAAGATTTTTTAAAAGGTATCAAAGTGCTCAGGTGCTCCTGAGAACCTGAAGTGTATTTTAAATAGATTTAAATTAAAAAAAAAAAATATATATATTCTGCCTAATTAAGCATTTGAGGCTCAATTCTAAGAAGTGCTGGTCACCTGCAATCCTAATTGAGTTGACAAAAGGCAATGTATTTCAGGAGTTACTTTGAATCTCTCTGGATCTACTGTAGTATCTTAGCATGATACAATGATGAGTACATAAGAACCTACATAGAATCTTGCATCTGACGAAGTGGGTTTCTACCCATGAAAGTTTATGCCCAAATAAATTTGTTAATCTTTAAGATGCCCCAGAACTCTTGTTATTTTGCTGAAAACAGATAACTTGGCTACCCTTCTGGAACTCATCTACATAGAATAGAATATAGATCAGGGTACATCAATGGGAAGCTGGCAAAGGAATAAATGGTTAGCATCAGCAAAGCATTATGAGATGAGGGGGATGTAACTGGTGGTTGGAGTATTGGTTGGGACTCAGACTTGGGTTCAATTCCTGGCTCTGCCACTGTTTTGCTGAATGACCTTGGGTAAGTCACTTTACTCCCTGTGCCTCAGTTTCCCCACCTGTAAAGTAGCAATAATGACACTGCCTTCCACTGTAGAATGCTCAGAGATGTGTAGATTAAGACTACCATATAAAAAACTAGATATTCATAGTGAATAAAGTAAAGCACTCGCTGATCTAGCAGTAGTTTAACAAGATTTTTTTTTAAAACTAATAAACCAATATACTTACTTTTGTTTATTAAGTAATTGTGTTGTTTGAGGGTCTTACAAGAAATAAAATAAAGATGGTGCTTATGGGATGTCATTGACTGATGGGGAAAAGCAAACATTCAGACAGAATAGGTTGGCTTGTAACTAAAGATGGAATTCATTCAAAGCCTCAGATCTGAATACTCCCTTATATAGTTGAAATTTGGTTCTGGACTCAGTTTGAACTTTTTAGCTAACCCCTGTCTATAAAGTGGTTTGGATCAAAACCCATGATAAAAATCAAGAATCCAGGAGAGTAACTATTCATGGATATTACTTTTTTGAAAGTGGTAAAGCTAAGTTTCTTCAGATTAGCTTTCCCTCAAGGAGTTCTTCACAAAAATGCAAACCTAGACACAAACATTCACTCACCCACACACAAACATTCCACATAACCTCCAAAACACATTGGAACTGTTTTTTTCCTACAGGAAAGAACAATTAGTATTAAGAAAGAACTGAAAAAAGGTTTTTTAGAAGGTGCTCAGATAGGGCTCCCATTTCTGTGGTAAGTATGGAGTCCTGGTCTATACTACAAGAGTTAGGCTGAGGTAGGACACTCTTGCAACAACCTATTTGTGCATATGTTTACACTCAAATTTGTCTTCAGCCAACATAAGCTCCCTGTTATAGCATTACAGTAAAACAACATTCCAAATGGTGTGAAGCCATGTTCAACCTACTGAGGTCAGTGAAGCGCAAGTGTAGACACTGTGTAACCTTTTGTCAACACTAGCAGTCCTCCAGTAGCTGTCTCATAATGCCCAATTTCCTATGACAGTGACTGTTCTGGTCACAGGCACAAAGACCAGAAGCCACCCCATATCCCATTTAAAGTCCCCTGCCTATTTTTAAAATGCCTTTCCCCCTCAATTGTCCACCTTGATGAACACACCTAACAGGTTACCCTTGTTGAGTGCTACTGCTCAAATGACCATGCTGCACTAGATGAGCTCCTTCCTAAAGTACACATGAAGTATTGGATCTGCTGGGCATAGGGGGAGAAAAGTGTGCAAACAGAACTATAGCTGTAGAAACAGGTATCTATGAATAGATTGCATTAAAGTGAAGGAACTGTGGCAGTCCAACAATCATTCTGATGCTGAGCTGCGGACTGGCCATTTTTAAAATGAGCTGTATGGTGTACTTGGCAGAGAGCCTTCCAGGACCCTGCAGACCATGGTGGATACCAGAGGAGCCTGACACAGAGACCCTGCTGTGAACAGCAAGAAAGAGGCAGAAATTTGGCAGCGGGCTCCATTCATTCTGCAAGCAGAACCCATTTGAGATTCTCCCACAGTTGAGCTAGTCCCTTCAAGTTAATATGGACAAGCCTGATGAAGGGAAAGGGACTTGGGTAATTATGCACATGCATTTTACCTTACAGATTTTTTTTAATTTAAAGATGGCATCTGGCTCATCCCCAAGTACAGACACAGGTTTTGACTTATTTTACTTGTATGGGAAAACAAAAAGTGGGCTTCTAATTTCCATTCATCAAGTAATTTCAGGAAGGATGTGGGGGCTGCACAGCACTTCACGTGAACAGGGAAGTCCCCATTCACCCTCCTGAGAGATCTCAATAAAAATTTCATAGAGATGTTTGGCAATCCTCCCCTGAAATCTTCTAGAGACATCTGCCTTATTTTTTCCCTCTCTCATAGGATATTTTCCCATGCCACTCTGTGATAAGTTCAGCAGGCACGGTTGCAGTGAACAGACTAGTGGAAGATGGGCCAGAGCAGCTTCAGGATGCCAGTAGCAGCTGTGTTTGCTGTGCCTGTGTTACCCTTAGGAGTGAGATATCAGCTAAAGCCACCACCGTCTATGGAAAATCCTGCCAATATTAAGTGTCATTGCCCTATACTTGTATTTTTGGAATTTGGACCCAAATTTTACCTTCTCATGCTACAGAAAATCTCCCTCCTCCTTCCCAGTCATCCTATTCACCTTTGCTTTCCACCATGGTGGCTGCTTTCTCCCCCCTCTTTGCTCAGATATTATGCAAGACTCAACAGGAAGCTATAATCATTGGAATTTTTTTCTCACCAAGATCTCGTCTAGTGAGTGAACACCACTCTTCAATCTACCAAGAGCACATTCAGCAGTCATTCTGCACTTTCTGAGCTGGTAGCTGAATCTTTCCTTGGTGTTGTCAAGGCAGCCAGTGGCTGGCTTCATGAGCCAGTGGAGCAAGGGGTAAGCTGGGACCTTAAGAATAACTATTGGCATTTCAATATCACCAATGGAAATATTATGCCAACGTGGGCTGGGGCCAAAATAGGGATGTGCACTCCATCTATTGCCCCACCCAAGTCTGGGAACCTCATTGCTGCATTACTCATTACTATGTTCCTACACATTTCCAGAATCAGTTCTGCATCGCAGGAGATAAATTAGCAGCCCTACACACTTGCGTGGCAACAACCACCTCTGTGGATTTTCCAACGCTAAAACAATTTCCCACTGGCCAGTAGTAATCCAGCTTTGCAAGATTCTAGAGTGTGATTACCACTTACTCCTCTGCTGTCAATGCACCTCTCATTCTGGTCCCCCTGCTCTGGAGGGCTGGGGCAAGATCGGCACACAGATCCATGAATGCGGCTTTGTGCATCCAAAAGTTCTACCACCATTCCTTGTTATCCCAAACCTGCATTATGATGCAATCCCACCAGTCAGTGCCCCTTTCTTGGACCAAGAATTAGTGCTTCCCTCTCTGCAGCTGCTCCATGAATGCTACCAATGACCATGAATTTTTTTTTTCATTATGTCCCTTAGCAAACCGTCCTCAAAGACATCATCATGTCCCCCATTGTTGCAGTACTTCCTGTGGGTCTGCATATACAGGAGGATCAAGTTCCTGTATTTTGCAACATTCATGAGAATACTGCAGCAGTCTGCAGGCTCAAAGCTTCTGTCAAAGATGGTGGATATTGAAGAGTGTCTCAGGGGTTTGAGAGATATTTTTTTAAGAGGTACTAAAATTAAGGAATGTGGATGGTCTTATGGGATGGAGAAAGTTATATGATGAGACCTTGACCCCATGTTCCCAGAGATCTATGGGCAAATCATTTCTATCGCACAAAACATTGCAAAAAAGTTTCCCCACAGCCAGATGATGGTGTGAGGCGCACAGATGCCTACCTGTGGTAAACTGTACTTTGCATTGACATGAGCATTCCTGGTGACTATGTGCAGCGGTGGTGTAAGCTGCAAAGTACGCATATGCACAAGCAATATATAAACTTTGGTGGCTGAATGAGGACTCATTTGCAACAGCCAAAATTAGTGTAGACATGGCCTGAAAGAGACAGGTGGATCCAGACTTTGGTCCTAGTCCTCCAAAAGGATATACATGGGTGATTTAACATTTACCCTGATGGTTTTTAAACCTCACACACACACCCCTTCCCAAGAAATGCATCTCCTAAGAGTGAGGAAAAACTTTTATGATAGAATATGTTGGAGACTCCAGAATCAGTAAAGCTAGCTAGGCCCTTGGCGGACTCCAAACAAGAGTCCTTAATCAACACAACATTTGTCAACAAATGGAAGATCTACAGTGCAATGGTTCTAAAATCTCTCCTGTCATGGACTCTTTATAGATGGCACATTAAACAATGTGAGCAATTTCACATGCGCCCCCTTTGTTCAATAATGAGCATTCATTGGCAGGACAGAGTGACCAGTATTAAGGTCCTTGAGAGAGCAAACACAACCAGCACTAAGAAAATGATACTGCGAGCACAATTTAGGTGGACTGGACATGACATCAGAATGGAAGATCACAGTCTCCTAAAACAGATTTTGTATGGGGAGCTGAGGTAGGGCAAAAGAAAGAAGGGTCAGCTGTATAAGCACTTCAAAATGAACCTCAAGAGCAGTCTTCAGTGGGCTGGCATCAATCTCAAAGAACTTGAGCAAGTGGCTCTGAACAGGACTCCCTGGCCGTTTCTGACAAGATCAGCATGTAACAGGTTTGAGTGGTACCGACAAAATTATTTCCAGGCTGCACGTGAAAGGCACCACAGAGCTGCATCAAACATTATAGATATGGACTTCCCATGCCCTCAGTGCAGTTGACTCTGTGCATCAAGGTTTGGACTGCAGAGTCATATGCGTAACCATATATGATAATTGAAACAATATCGTCATCATCATCAGTGATGGACTACCAACAAAAACAACAAACATCATCATCATGTTGGAGCATTTCCCAGAAGGTGGAAAATGAACTTCTTGGGAAGATCATTTTTACCATCGTCAGGGTCGATATAAAATCCCATTTCCTTTCAAGACAAAAGGATAGCAGAGGAGTAGAGTAAAAAGCTTAGTGTCTTCTGAGAATCACTTATTAGTAGATAAATCTCTCCTCAGGTAGGATTTCTTATTTCCCTTCCTCAAGAAGGAGTTACAAAGACCTCATTTTTCTTTACTAATGGGTTCAGTTTTCAAGCCATGCTGAGACTCACAGAACCATACCATCTTGGAGCTGAAGTCGTTGAGTGGGAAGAAAACAGACATCCATTCTTCCCCAGCCAATATTAGCAGTCATTCACTGGTATCTACTACTCACCATCTCCACGATAAAGGACAAATCAGAGGGAAGAACTGAATTTCTCTGGGGATGAAGCTTGGAAATGAAAGAGGCATAACAAATTCACATGATCTTTGACCAGTATACATCTAACCATTGAACAATTTCTGCTGGACACCAGTCAGCTCACAGGCACTGAACTTCACAGAATCTGCAAGCTACTGGGGACACAAACCCTCACATAACTAAGCATAACACATCCTTTTGTCTGGTCACATGAAGGCCCCTTCGTAGACATCCATCTTCACCCACACATCATAGAATCACTACCGTTACCCCATCACTACTTCTATTAAATTGCCTCCTCAGCCTTGATAGGGATTACCCCATACTTTTTTCTTTTTAATCCTTCTAGCTTTTGCCATGTGAAATTTTTACTGAGGCACAGGAAAGTTCCACAATCTCTCTCAGTCTCAGAGCAGCAGGCCATTTCATTGCTGAATTTCAAGACTTATCATTAATCGTTATCTATCTATCTGTGCACAAAAATGTTTGCCAGAGTTTCAAACTGTGATGAACAAAGCCTAAAGGTCACAAGTTTAATGATGTTTGTCTGCACAGCTCACTTTTCAACATGAACTTTAAAGTGCCCAGTAGATGCCTGATTAATAGGGAGCCAAGCAAAAACCACCACCGAACAAAGACAAGAAACAATAGACCTCAGATATAATCAGAGCAGAACTGGGTATGAGATTCAAGTTTCAGAAGCTCCAGAGGCTTTTGCACATGAGTTAATAATAACAGCAAAAGGATCAAAGCATCATAGTCTTACTCCTAGCTTTGGGGGTGGAGGGACATATGTAGGATGAAACTGAAATCTGACAGGGAGAAAGGGACTGGATAGATCTTTAACACCTCTAATTTCCCTTCCTCCTCAAAAAGTCTGAAAGATTAAAAGAGGAGGAGAAATATGGGGAAGAAGGAAGATGAAAGATAGCACACTAATGTTCTCGGTCAGGATTTTCTCCCATTTAAAAGTTATCCAAAACTGAGGAAAGCGGGAATTCCATATGAGTTGTTGAGGTTAAGAATGCTGGAGAAAGAAACTGATGAATGATGGATAGATTCCCCCAACAGGTATGTAAGCAGTTTTTCTGGTCTTTTCAAAAAGCACTAAAGAGACTGAGGGCTCAATCCTCTTCACTATCTGGCTCCATGACTTGTATGTTCAGTACATATCCATGACCTGACCAGATATACAGCATCGCTCAGAGGACAAAAGCAGAGGGAATGAGGAACAAAAGAGTGAAGGGCTATGGGGTACCAAGCTCACCCAGGACAAATTGTGCAATGGTCAAGGAGGGCAAAAGATGCTAGTCTTCAGTGACAAAAAGAGAGTCCTGCAAGAAACATACCCTCAGCAATGGAAATATCCAAAAAAACATTTACACAAACTTCTCCCCTCCCCTCAGTGTTTTCAATTTATTTCCAGCAGGAATTTTCTAGCCAGTTGGTGTTCACATTTAGACCTAAATGCATTCCCAGACCATACAATAGGTTCTGTCACTTACAACCCCCATTCCTGAGAGTTCAAGGGCACAACCAGGATGGATGCCTGTCTACACTAGAAAATTAGGTCAGCATGACTACATTCTCAGGGATGTGAAAAATCCACTCCCAAGTGGCACAGATGAGTTGACATAAGTCCCCATGTACATAGAGCTAGGTTGACAGAAGAATTCTTCAGACAGATGCCATCTTTTGGGGAGGTGAATTATATACAGCCAATGAGAGAGTTCCTTCTATTGGTATAGGTAGTGTCTACACCAAAGTGCTGCAGCATTTTGAGTGTAGACAAGTCCGTAGTAATCATAAAGGTAAAAAAAGGATGGAAATGCAGTTCCACTTTAGGAAACTATACTGGTTGTTGACATCTTATGGCATCTCTGCCAGTCTTCCAACACTAGGCTCTTGCATTGGTTTAGTGCTGACTTAAAGGAAGTATATCACATACTGAATCATCATCACTTCCTGCAGTATCCTGGGTTTTCCTTCATGCTCTGATACAGCCACTGATACAGCTCTTCCCTCAATAGCTTATGAGATCTGACAGGACCACTGCATGTTGTGACTCCAAAACTTTTCTGATCAGTAAATAAGTGCCTGTGTATTTCAGGGATATGGGGTTAGGTTTACCCCAGACAGTAAAACTCAGCACCGAGGGCACATACCCCATGGGGTTGGACTTAGGCCCAAAAATCCATCCCTTAGATGTACTCTATCTCCACAGATTGGACAGAATGTACCGGAAGAGGTAAAGGTGGACCAAGCACTGGCAGACGACAAGTTAACCACAGTGCATGCTCCAGGGGAAGGATGAAGGGCGGGAAAGCCTATGGGCCATACCAGATGCTGATTGGTCCGGGGGGGGTGGTCCCTTTAGTATTCGATTTGAGTGACAACATACCTACAACATATGATATGACTGTGCATGATTGCTAGCAAAGCTGTTGACCTTATAAATAATTATAAAATGGGATTCCTGACTAGAACGAAGAAGAACTCACTTGCAAAGAGATTTAGGTCTCACTTTATTAATCAAAATAGAGAGATTTGAAAATTTATATACACACAAAATAGTGAAAACACATTTAAAAATCATTTTAAAACATTTTAAATCCAGTTGTCCCATTTTGCACAAAGTAACATCTATTTATTGGACATTTGGTAACTTCCTGCAAGGGCTGAAATTAATTGTATGTATCAAACTAGCAAAAGCCATCAAAATCTCCTAAAGTCAGCACTATTTTCAATATTGAAGAAAATTTCAAACTTAAAAAAATAAAATGACTGTGATGCTATGGAGCGCAATTGCACACCAAGGGGGATTTAACCCTAGAAAAAGGCAGGTAATGTTTGCTTCACAACCCTGAAGGTTCCATTCTGGGACAACTTGTGGACAGGGTTCCAGAAGAGTTCAGCTTCCAACAACCTGTGGAGAGGTGAAGAAAACCAGGTTGTCCCTATGGGCAGGGCAGTGGTTTGTCAGTAATGAGACCTGAGCTCTATTCAGGGCTCTATGTGACATTGGGCAAGTCACTTTGCCACCCTGTGAATGTTTCCCCTCCCACCCTTTATCTCTTTTGTCTATTTAAATAGAAAGCCATCACCTTGAACAGTTTACACTTGTGATTGTTCAGGGCCTACTGCACTGAGGTGCCAGTTTTGGTGAAGGACTCTGTGGTTACCATAATACAAACAAATAAATACTAAATCCCATGGTATTTGTTTCTATACTTCTCTCATTCCCCGCACCAAAACACAGCTTGATTATTTGGGCTAACTGCAACAACATTTTGTACCCAGTTCCATTTTACTTTACTGAAAAGAACCAGGCACAAGTTTAACAGTCTGATGTACAAAAAAGTTTAAAAAAAAATAAAAAAATGTAACTTTTCTTTTGTAAAACTGCTGCTACCAAGAACAGGCTGAGATCTGCCAAATGTAATTACAACTTTAGGATTTTATTGTCAAATACATTTCCAAGATAAATGCTTCTTACCTTTTCAATGTTTTTTTGACTGATGGGCTGAGCAAAAAGTTATCTTTTTAAAAGGCTGGCACGTGCCAGGGAATGCACATTCTTTTGCCAGACAAAGACTTTTTAAAAATATTTTTAGTTTAGTGCTTGTCTTTTATCTGTATGGCTTATTTTACATAAATCTGCACTGCTTTACAACAAATCAGATTCAAGTGTATCATCTATGAATTACATACAAAGAGAGCAGTAAGAGCATTAATCTGTTCTTTTCATAATATGCTGGCTCTCAAGAAGTTCCCACAGTCTGGAATTAACAAGCCATTCATTTCATTTACAATCTTAATGACTAAAGAAAAAATAATGAAAATGATGATTGCTTGTTTGTTACCAAAGGGGTGCTGTGGTTAACCACCGGAAAGACTATTAAGCATCATAAAATTGCCCTTGAAATTTGACACTTTGAACATCTCCTCCGATGTGCTGTGCTATTAGTTCATAAGGAAATAAAAAGATAAACTAAAGGTTGTACCCATTACCACATTAAGTGACAAGTTAGAAAATTTCATAAGATTGGTGAGGAAAAGACAGAAGTGTCTAGGCAAACAGACCAATTAAATGTCCAGGAGGATTACATTATTCAACAGTGAAGGGGGACTTGTATCTAGTTTTTATTCTTTGATCAATGCCACAGATATACCAATTACTTGGCTTATAAGCACATAAACTCTATAAATCTCAGCTACAACCTGCCTCTGTTGTCCTCCTATTTGGCTAACTTGCAGGTACTGGCTATATTTAAAAAGGAATAAATAACAATAATAATAAAAATGCAATGGGCAGAATTCAGCCCTTCAATAGAAATGAGTGCTCTCCTATTGCTGCACTCTTGTCCTATACTCAAGAGCATAAAATCATGTGCTAGTAGATCTCGGGAACACAGATGCTAATACATTCTCCACTATTTGTATCCTATCCCTGAATCAGTTCGCCTGGTCATTCACATTTTTGCTATTGTTGGCTGGACTGCAGACCTATGGAACTTTTGGTGAGAGTTCCAAGTGGCTAATCCTACTCTTTTAGAAAGTGTTACATCATAGGTGCTGGAACTAGCAGTGCAGGGTGCTGCCACACCCCCTAGCTTAAAGTGGTTTCCATTATATACAAGGTTTACAGTTTGGTTCAATGGCTTTCAGCACCCCCACTATAAAAATTGTTCCAGCACTCCTGGGTTACATAGGCACATCAAACATAATTTTACACCAAAGAAAGACTGGTTTTCTTGAAAATACCTGAATGCTTTATAACAGTAAACCACTGAAGTTCTCCAGGCATTCACAGAGAGCTTGAAGGGCACACGTATCTTGCATGATGTCCCTGATCCTAGCTGAACAATCCCCCCAGCCACTCACCAGATTGCTGTGAGGGTAATCCAACCCTCGGCATCCCTTGGTATTTTCACCTCCCTGGATCTCAGCAGACTGCAGCACTATTTTCTCTCTTGGCACATTTCCTGGAGACACACTGTTACCCCTTCATGAAACAGAGCTCTTTAGCCCACCTTCCTCAGGCCC
Source organism: Emydura macquarii macquarii (assembly GCF_026122565.2). Lineage (NCBI taxonomy): Eukaryota > Metazoa > Chordata > Testudines > Chelidae > Emydura > Emydura macquarii. The sequence continues at coordinate 3,045,016 of NW_027132962.1, forward strand.
CCAGGACCAGTCCTTATTCACAAATTACCCCAGTAGCTTAAATATACCCTCTTAGAACTCTACCCAAAAGCCTTCTGGTTTACTGTTTAATGCTCTCAAGAGGCACATAACTATTGTGAAGCAGACAAACATGGACACTTTGCCTGGAGTCTCACACAGTTGCTTTTTAACTTGGTCACATAAAGCACAAGAGTACAGATCATTATTAAACAAACATCATAAGGGCTATGCCCCTTACTATATCTCCTTTTCCTCTGGAGAGCATCTGGGCTTAGGAAGGTAAACAGAGCCCCCTGCCTCATGCAGGCCCCTATATGCAGGGCCAACCTTAGAGAAAATGTCACTCTGGATGAACTTTTATTTTGTCAGCCTCTCTTTACCATACCATGCCACCCTTTCTTCTGCGCTGCTGTCTGTCTGCGGCACTGCCTTCAGATCTGGTAGCCTGGCCAGCAGCCGCTGCTTTCTGAGCTGGAGGAAGATGGCTAAAGACCCAGATATAAAAAGTGAGGCGCTCATTTAACTTTTAAGCAAAACTTTGTCATGTGGCCACCCTCCTTTCTACCATCAATAGGAGACTGTTGCCAATCCAACTTCTGCCCTGCTAAGCCAGGTTGGGAGCCATCCTATTGTTAAGGCTCTCCCATTGAAATAGGAGGGCTCTAAACATCGTCAATCTGGGTTTGTCATTCTTTTGCGACCAGCCTTTGGAATTTCACTCTAACATGGAGGTGTCATGGATCCAGCTGGGCACTCCCTTGCAGCCACAAACCTGAGGCTGTGAGGTGAAGCCAAGCTTTTATGTCCCTGGATCCTCAAGTGGCTTAAGCTAACACAGCTTGAATGGAGTTCATCTATTGTTCCCATTGAGTGGGGGGTCCATAAGCACACTCTCAGGGCTCGGACCTTTCTGAAAGTTGGAACCTACTGTCCAACTGGCTAGGCCCTGGGCACAGCACTGAACTGTCAGACTCCCTTGTATTTAAACACACTCCCTCTCCCAGAACGCCACTCGAACAGGTGTGAAGCTTCTGATTTACCATTTACTTACATCTGAAGTCACACAGTAGTTATGAATCATTTAATGTACAGAGATTCTAGGCAAAAGTTTAGTGCTCTTAAAGACGATTAAGTATAAAAGAGCAAAGCACAGGAAAGTACAGATCATACCAAAAAAAAACAAACATCTGAACCGACAATGTCCCTCACTTTCAAGCTCACCCTTCCCTGGTGAGGTCTTGGGGAACCATCAGGTTTCAGGAAGGCAGGCAGTTCCCTGCTTCATGCCAGCTGTTGCTACAGGGTCACTTTCCCCATTCCAAGAGGAGGAGAGGCTACCCAGCATGCAAGACAGCTTCTGCCCTTTGAAAACCTTTGTTGTGTGTTTGATTTTAAAAAGTCATTATGTCACTTAACTAACTCAGTACAGGTTTTGTTTAAGACAATCAAGCAATACATAACACTATCCACAATATGAAAAGGAAACATACATAACAAATCTGAGACTGGAGAAGAGAGGCAGCCTACAGGAGTTCACTTCTCACTAACTCCCTAAAACTCACCTCATATACTATTCAGAACAAAGGGAAATCCTCTTATGCTTAATCTTGTATTGAAACAAGTCAATGATATTTGTAACAAATTTATCATTACTAGCACCATCAGTGACTACAGTTAGCTCTTAAGGCTTAGATATCAACCCACACATTAATGTTTTGCTGATACATTGATGATAGAACCCAGCTACTATACCACATGTTCCTTGTCCATTTTGTCAGTTACAGACTATTTATGAGCCTCCCTTTCAGTTACACCATTTTGTCCATTACCATGTATATTTTTATATATTTCGTCTTTTTGTGAGCTATTGACGTGGCTTTCTTTTCATGGCATCTGGTTTACATAATCAATAAGATAAAGACATCTGTTCAAACATCCACTATTTTATTAATTACAAAAATATCAAATTTTTTATCAAATTTTTTGATACAAAAATTGTATCAAATTACAAAAAATCAAAGATGCCTAGAACCAAATCATTATGATAAAAATAATCTGCTAGAGTAATTTCTGATAAACTAACCCAAAAGCATCTTTGATTATTAGTTACAGAAGACACCTGCCCCATATAGGTTACAAGTGATTCCTTTCTGGACATTTCCTAAGGGTCAAGAGTTTACAGTAAAAAGGACACAACCCATTATTTAACGAGCTAAAATTCAGCTTATTGATCACACCAAGGTCAGCTAAAATTCAGAGTAAAATAGAGTGGTTAATAAAGTACCGGCCTTCTAGGACAAAGACATTCATTCATCCAAAACCTTACTTTTGTAGCCCGTAGGGCTAGCCTACTTGCTTGCTTTATATATATATCTTTTCTCATGGGTTTGATTGTTTTATAATAATAGATTTGCACTGGAGCATTTTTGGCTCTAATGCAGGGAACCTACAGGCCACATCCTGGGATGTTGAGCTAAGGCAAATCAGCATACATATGTTTGGACCCTTTAGACTAAATAAGTGATGATGAGCTAAAGCATAAAATTTAGCATATATATGTTTGTTACACTACAACAGTAACTTGATGTCAGTGATGACACTTTCATGTAAATTAGATAGCAGTTGCAAAAGGAAAGTAACCACGTATGACTATTTGCTTTATAATAAATATTACTGGTGACACTGTGGCTTAGTTGGAGTCAATGGGATTTTTATTATTTGTATTGTGGTAGCATCTAGTCCCAGTTATAGACTGGCCCATTGTGCCTGGTGCTGTACAGACTCGAGAGGGAAAATAAAGTCAGTCCACGTCCCCAGAAGCTTACAAGTAGATATTAACCCCATGTTTGTTTCTCACAGACTTTGGGTGAGGCCTGGAGTTCTGTGGCACTCTCTAGCATAGATCTTTATCTTTGGCATAGATAAAGGAGGATGAGTTAAAGCAAGTTAGACCTTTGACATATGATGACACCCTCTTTAAATTCAACACTACAAAGAACATGGAAATAACAGGTTAGGCCAGAAATAACAGATGTGAGAATGAGCTAAAGGTTATTAGTATGCATGAATGTCATTAATACATATGAACATGACAGCCCACAAAGTAAGTGTACCCTGATATTCTGCGGGTGAGGAAATTAAGTTTGGACATGGAAGGAGGGCACATAGGGCTCAGGCTCTAGAACAGAGGCAACCCGCCATATTAGTTAGTAGGAAACAATGCTTAATTCTGGGTTGTGAGTTCTTTGTTCTAAGTTAGAGTCAATCTTTGTTAGCTTCTATAGTTTCACTATAGCTTTTTAGCTCTCTAGCTTCTCCTAAATTCTTCACCTCCCACTCAAGAATTAAGGAACTTGAACCATCCCTCTTTTCGCATGCCAGATGCAAGGCTGGTCCTTTGTCTTTTACAGCCAAGTTATCAAGAAAGGGTGTGATTATGTTACTCTATAAAGCTTTATAGTATAATACCACATGTACCACTAGAACAATATTATTTCCTTTGTAATTCTAATTGATCATATCCATTTAATTATTATTCCATTTTATCTCAATAAAAGTCTTTACGGCTATATTTTGTTCTCAGTGTGTGTCCTTTTCATACATCCTGAGGGTCCTTGCAACACTCTGTGTAGCTTGATTCTGGGACAAGAATCTTATCTTCTGATCAGATTAATTGGTGAGCCTATAACCCATATTATATAAACAATAATACTAATCTCCTAAAAATCAGGCAACACCCTCTTTAACATTAAATGTTAGCCAGCACTTTTGGTTAACACAGAGGAGATTTTTTATGATGTTTGGTCAAGATATCCTGAATTGAATATAAAAAGAATAAGAGATTAATATTTACTAACACCTTCCAGCCTCGTTTGTCAAGAGACAGACGTGCCAGCTTCCCCATATAAGCATAAACCCTCGTCAAACGACTTTTTTTTGACAACACAACCTCCCCCTCCCCGCTAAACCAGTTTCCCTGGGTAGCGTACAGTATTTTGTCAAACTGACTAGATTTGCAGCAATTGGATAAATAAAGTCAACTACCCTCTACTGTCAGCCCTGTGTTCCTATGTGTTAGGACTCCAGCCCAACATGGAAGAAAAGGACATACAAGACTATGAAGAAGCACATTAAAAAATGGTGTTTTCAGCTAGGTAAAGATACCTACATATATAAAGTTCATAGTCTGGTACAATTATGTACCAGATCCATATACTCCATATATGTTTGGACAGTACCAAACCATCACAAGTGGCAAACAGAATAGAGAAGGCAAAATGGCTGCACCTTCAAAGTGGAGTTTCCAGGTTGGAAAAGATAAATACATAGTGTTGTAACCCATGTCTTCTTGGTGTGGCACTCTGATCCCCTCTAGACCAGCTAGATATTGATGAGCCTGCTATAGGTTTGGCTAAGCGGTGTCTTTTAGCTCATGCATTAAGCTTCAGAGGTCCCAGGTTTGATCCCAGCCAATGACAACTGGGGTCTGTTGGCATTACAGTATGATTTTAGATATAGCAATTTGCATAACACCTCAACCTAAATTCATAAATTTGCACAGACAGATTGCCAAATCGTCAAGCACTATAAACAAGCATCATACTTGCTAAAGCTTCCAAGTTATCATGTCTTCGTTATCCACTGTGAATATGAAAGTCTGCAGAGTATAAAATGTGTTGTTACTATGATGGAGCCCTCAATTCTTAACAAGATTGGGATATCAGAGATTGTAAAGGTTCACCTGTGCCTGTGATTTCCATATGAAACACCAATATAAATTGGAATAAAATCTGAATTTAAGAGTTTATAAGCTCTTTCAGTAAGCTGACAGGCTTTATGTGCTCTGTAAATATTTCATGGCTCACAATTTTTACAAGCCACAACGGAAAAATGGCAGTGTTTAACTCTAAGGACTATCACATATATGATGTGGCAGAAGAAATTGTAGTCACAATGAACTATACCTGTTTCTATCATTTCCCACACTATTATTCTCATCCTCAAAATACACTTTGGTCTAAATTATGTACGCATTGAACAACCACTACAAACTTCTCCTTTTTTGAAAAACTCAGGTCAGAGCTTGAGTAACACCTGAACCATTGAATAAGTGATTTGAGATCTTCTGATGGAGGACACTGTAGAAATGTAAGATATTACTAGTGCTCTGAACTGGAAAAAAAAGCATTCAGAGATCACTTAGTTTTGTAAGTGCATTGAATTCTGATTCACTGAACACCAGCGTTGATGCTTTCTAATGTCAAAATATTTATAGTGTATGGATTTCCACAGGAATCTAAGCCTTTTTATGCTGTGATGCTTAACATTTATAAGGACGAAGGAAAACAGAGCAATATTATCTGAGAAAGCATAGCTTTTTCTATTAACTGTAATAAGAAACTCTGATTATGCAAATGTTGCTTCAAATCATAGCCCCAATCCAGCAAGCCCTCCAGCATGTATGCAACTGTATTTACCCAAGTAGCTTTACCAATGGCTTAGTGTCCCCATACTTTTGAAAATATTTTGACTACAATGAAAACTCTCCTCATGAGTAAAGTTATACACAAGATGAAGTGTTTGTGAAGTCAGGGCTATAGTGAAGAAAAAGGGGATATACCACAAAGTTTCTCCTTATTGTAGCAGTTAGAACTAAGGATTTAAAATAGACATGTCAGAGTACAGCAGCAAAAGGAAGACAAAAAGCTAGAGAGTGCCACAGAACTCCAGGCCTCACCCAAAGTCTGTGAGAAACAAACATGGGGGTAATATCTACTTGTAAGCTTCTGGGGACATGGGACTGACTTTTTTCCCTCTGGAGTCTGTACAGCACCAGGCACAATGGGCCAGTCTATAACTGGGGCTGGATACTACCACAATACAAATAATAAAAATCCCATTGACTCCAACTAAGCCACAGTGTCACCAGTAATATTTATTATAAAGCAAAGTCATACGTGGTTACTTTCCTTTTGCAACTGCTATCTAATTTACATGGAAGTCTCATCACTGACATCAAGTTACTGTTGTAGTGTAACAAAAACTGAATTAAAATAAAAACTTCACTGATGGAACAGTAATTGGTATAAATAGGGTATTTCAAGAATGGCTCATTTGGAATGGCAGAATGGTTCTGAAAAAGTAAGAACTTGATGTATAATTAACGCATAACTCCAGTCATAACTAAATGGGATCTCTTATGAAGTTTGGAAAAAAAGCCTAATTACTATGAAATTGTATTTTATTTGCCCCACTTCCAATTCTTGTGCACCTCTTTAGTTCCTGATGCAGAAGTGAAAATGGGAAAACATTGAGAAATCCTATGCTTTCTGAATATCTCACCAGACTACTAAACAACAACAACAAAAAACAACCCCAAAACCTAGCATGAAAACAAGTTTCCAGCCTAGTTTTGCAAATTAAGAAGGTTCTGAATAAGGTCTGTACAGATACCTAACAGTATGTCCAATCCTGTAACCTTTACTCAGCCAAGAAATCTTCCTACTCACATGAGTAGTCCCAGTGGTTTTAGGCTGCCAGTGTACATAAGAAGCCAATAGGATTATTTGTTGAAGATAGATTTCTCACTCTACTAAAGGCTGCAATATCAGGAAACTTTTTATATTCATTTGTCATAACAGCTGGAGACCTCTTGATGTAATCATAATCTCTGTGGGGAAGCATGAGGGAACAGGATATATGATGCTTTTCTTTGTCCTGTCCTTGTTTCAAAGAGTTAAAACCCCTAATAGTGAACCAGAATAGACAGTCAGAGGCATGGTTCCCCACATATTGCTGAGTCTGTTTATAAATAAGCAGCCTTCTTCCAGGCACCCCCTCATGGCAGCTCTGCAAGTGTCCCCTCAGCTCAGTTTCCCTTTAAGTTCCCAGAAACTCCATGAAATCTTATCTTCTAGTCCATATGTATCTTATTAATAATACATAGTGCAAAAGTCTCACAGCATAATTTGTAACATACCAGTGCAAATAGTCCTTAAAAAAGAAAAGCAAATAAGAGGAGTCACATATCTTCTTGGCCACATACCAAGATCTTCCACCACACCTGACTCTTTGTCAGTCCTCTTCTATCCCTCTGACAGGACAGTCACCCCAGCCCTTCCTTCTGCAACCCCATTCTCCCCAGGAGGAATTCCCACAACCTTTCTGTTGGAAGTATCTTTGCTAGGGGCATATCCTTCCCTCCTTCTGACCCTTTCACAGATTCTTTGGGCCCAGCTCTTCAGCACGGAGATGTCAGCAGGTAAGCCCTCCACCACTCCCCCTTCTTTCAGCCCTCTCTAGCCCTTGGCTCCAGCTCTTCAGCTTAGACTTAGCAGGCCCTTTGCTGCTTCTGTTCCTCCTATCTTCAGCCCTCCATCTCTGGCTTGGAGATACCAGCCAGCAAACTCCAGTTACCACTTTCATCCCTTCAGCCTCCTTCAGGAACCACCTTCACGCCCTGGTAGCTCTCATCTCTGACCTCTCCTAAATGAACCAGTCTATCTACTTTAACTTTCTGGTTGTCTTTCTCACCAGGCCTTTTATAGTTTCCCAGGTGCTGCCTCTGCCTCTTAATTGGCCCAGCTAGGAGCACCTGCACTGGAAAAGGAAAGCTGTTACCCTGTTTATTAACTCTCAAGACAACATATTATAGAGCTTTCATAGTTGGCATTTTGGAATTCTCTGGTCACAGCAACCCTTTGGTATGTGACACCATCACCACACACTGCATAATAGATCCTTGACTGGCCAGGAGACAAATTAGGGTTATATGAATTTCCAGATTTTGATTTAAGGAGATTGACAATAGTTGAGACCTTCCTTCAAGAAGAATTGACTAATTTGTAAACATTGCAATAGTGATTGTGGAGGCCTTATGTTTCCCAAAGGCAAGTTTTATGGGAAAATGTGTGTTGTGATTTAAACTGATTGGTCACCAAATTTTATTGTTAATTGTTTATTGTTTTTGCCCTAAAGCTTTTTATAATTATTGCTGTGAACTTAATTGTCCTTCATGTAGAATTCAATGACCATCTCTTGCATGGAGGGAAAATATAATCAGGTTTAAACAACATTATTTCCTACTAGATACTTTAACACATGAGCTTATTATTGTTTTTATATTGAAGGAGGAACATCACCTCCTACTTACATTTTAAATGTAATTAAGGTCATAGCATGACCATTTGCAAATATGGTGAAAACACATGAAACCACTGGTGTGCAATGTTATCTCTTGGTTGTTGTTCATCAAAGCAACAGGAAAATACTATAATATCAGAATTGAGATATTACTAAGTGCCATACTATACAGTATATGTATATAATCTTTTACATTTGCAGTCATTCAAAATAGGAATTTTTCCTACAGTGGGTTTTGTGGAATTGAATGCTGTTAGATTCACTAAGTGTTGAAGAGAAGTAATTCAGTACCATGGAAAATTCTTTATTTTAAGTTAATTTCTATAAGCCTCTGCAGCATGTCTGAAACATCATTATCATTTCATCTGAGGTACTGTAAACTGCATGTAGATTCAGTTATACCATAAAGAGACATATGACCTACTTGTAAAAGGACACGATATGACAGACAGTACAACAAATAAATAATAATAATAATAATTAATAATTAATAAATGGCTAACCCTGTCATTGAAAACATCACAGATGGGTAAATGTACAAATGAGTCTATAATTAGCACTATAATTTAACACTATTGTCATTTTTGTTCTCCTTCATGGATAAATTTGACAAGACTCCAGCCACATTTGTGCTGCTCTTTCTACTTCCCCCAGCCCCACCCTGAGCCTAAAAACATTGCCTTAAACTGGCTCTATAAAAGGGAAAATAGCTAATTATTAATACTATTATTATTTATTTACAGTAGTTGCCAAAATATACTACATAGAAATGTGTGAATAACCATTTTTTTTTTTTTTTGGGGGGGGGGGGGGTGTTTACAACCAAACCAAAATAAATAAATAAATGAAAATAAAAAATTCAGTTTGGGTTGGTTCAGCAAACCAGAAAAACAATTGTCTGATGTCAAATGAAACATTTGAGTTTTTTAATTTTTTTTTAAATTAAAAAAAATTGAAGTAAAGGACTAAGTGAAAAGTCTTTTTAAATAGAAAAATTGAAATATTCATTTTTAATTTTTCAGAGTTTTTTTTAACCAAAGTAATTCAAGAGAATTCCACATGAATTCAGTAAATACTTTGGCTAACTCAAATCTCTGTATTTTGTTGAAAAAGTTTTGGTCCAATTTTTTTTGCCCAGCTCTAGTTCTAAGTGCTTTCCAAACATGCAGAAAGGAGGGTCCTTGATCCATGGAGCTTGGAATATGAGGACAGACAAGTAAATGGAGATTAAAGGAAGGGGATAGAACTATAGCAATTTATATACATATTAGTTCAATTCACTCTGGCCATTTTGGTGACTGCAAAAGTTGATCAAAGAAGGAGATGAGGGCCAGGAGGCAGGCAGCTAAGTCAGATGGGGCAATAACATGGGAATTGAAGTCACCAAAGATGAGGGTGGGATATTAAGAAGAGAGGAAGAAAGGGAATGTGAGGCATTAAACTCACAAAAGGGATTGAGGGTGAAGTCAGGGAGCAGTAGATAATGGGGAGAAAAATTATAGGTTGATGACACGTAATGCAAAAAGAAGAGGAGTGTGTTTGGGCCAAAGGAAAGTGAGGTTGGAAACTGCAGGAGGGGGAGAGGAGGCGTCTGATACCATCAGTGTGGGGGACTGATATACTCTTTATCTTTCCTTTTATTAATTTGCTTTTTACGATGTATAAAGGCGTCATGATAGGGCTTGTGAAAATGTAAGGCTTTTAAAAAAATTCTGCTCAGTGTTTATATTAGAAACTCAGGATTCTCTGTCAACCAGAGAACTAGAGAAAGTAGGGCTTGATCTTTCCTTAAAAGTTAGGTTGACATAGCAATATTAGTAAGGGGTAGGAAAAAAACACACCCCTGACCAACATAGGTAGGCCAGTGTCTATGCAACTATGACAATGGAAAATGCTTCTTTCGATGTAGCTGACTTTGTTCAGAGAGGTGGTATTCCTAGACTGATTAAAAAAGCCTCTTCCATAAGCATAAGTTGCGACTGCGCTATTAGGTTATGTCATCATAGCTATGTTGGGATAGCCTCCATAATGAAGACACAGCCTATGTCATCACAAGAAGGTGAAAACTGAATGATTGAGAGAAGAATTAATAAATCAAATTATTTAAAACACAATATGATTGGTTTTGTTGATATTTATTTAACTACAGTGCCTAATAATGTACTGAGACGAAAAGTTGTGTTTGCTAGAAACTAAATACACCCCTTTGCCATGACAATCACCACATTTTGGAGACTCTCCTCTAACCCCAAGAAGTCCTCCAGAAAATCAGGGAAAGCCAGATGTGGAACTCCTGATATTTCTAAGGCAAATGCAAAAAGAAAATTATGTATTTAAGATAATCAGATATTCTTTATATAACATAAAGAAGCAAAATAAAAGGGAGGTGGGGTCAGAATATTTTTTAATTCCTTTGCAGGTCACCTTTAAACTTTGCAAAGATTAATTCTGCTTAACCTGGTTTGTTGACAGTGTCTATGTTTATGCTAATCCAGGTTTATGATCGTTTCTGAAATGTTATTAAATGCAATTGCTTTCACACTAACATTTTAAAAACAAGCTGAGCAGAACTACATCAATGGCAGTATAGAACGAAAAAAGCTGCTCCTGTTTCTTTAAGGGTGCACTGGTGGCCAATTAGGGGAACTGGATGGCAAGATTTTAACATGTGCTGAAGAGATCATATTCAGAAGTGGTGGGGAAAGGAGAATAAACCCTTATGCAAAGCAATTCCACCCCTCCTTTGGTGACAGATTGTGATTCCTTCAACTCAACTTGAAAGGTACCTTAGGCCTGAATGTGTGCATATGAGAGAGAGATGGGGAAAGAGAGGGAGGAAGTGCACGTGGGTGCACACACCGGCATAAGAATGACTCTTTAACCTGGTGGTTAGATCGTTCACCCAGAATTTGGGAGACCCAGGATCCAGCTTCCCTGCTCTAATGACTTTAGTGATTTATTCACAAGGCAACAGCTTCAATAGGAGAGACTGACGGATTTCCCCACATCAAAAATATACCATTCCTGAAAGGTGGCAGGTACTTGTTCATATCCCTCCCAACTAAGTGGAGGATTGTGGGAGGACTCTTAAACAAAGAATCTCCCACAGCCCAGGTGACTGGGGCTACAAGTTATGAGGAAGCTGCTGCCACCACATGAACTTGCCTGGTGTGTCCTCTGAGCATGCCTACCAGATCAGGCTTTCAGACAAGTTAGATGGCCAAACACCTATCTTCCCCTAGTTTGTGAATTGCTCTGGTACTTAGGTGGGAGATAGATGCTCAGTCTCGTAGAAGGTGTCAGTGGTGTGCATGCTCAGAGGAACCTAGATGCCTAGGGAACTTTTACTACAAAGACATAGAAACCAAGTGAGTTTAGGTGCCTACAGGGATTCAGCAGAAGTTCTGTGCATCACAATGGCCCCACAATTGGGATTTAGGAACCTGAAAAAAAAAGGTAGGTGTCTAACTCCTTTTGTGCATTTAGGCCTTACTCTCTAAAAAGTCCCATTGAAATCCAGCCCTTTGTCTGAATCTGGAAATCATCTCAACGTTTGACTCCACAAAACATCCCTTTCCTGGACCCCAGAATGCATTTTTGGGTGAAATATTTAGAAAAAATATGTGCTTTAATGACCAGTCTACAAGCCATTCACTATTATTAAAATAATAAATGAACAAAAAACAAAAAAAAAAAACCAAACAGGTGTCAGGAGAAACAGTCTCAAGCATTGCAATATCATATTGGAAATAAACACTTTCACAAAAACCTTATTACAACTAATGCAAACATACAAATCTGAAAGTAGCATTAATGGAAGATTTTTTTTTATTAAATAGCATATATTAAAACAGTAAGTCATAATAAGCATAAAAAACTAGTCACAGAAAGTGGAAAAATAAAACAGCAGGGACAGGAAATCATGCATGAATAATATTATATGAACCTCTGAATGTATCTTGATTTTCTATGTAGATGCTGATCGTTATCATTCAAATATATGGTACACTCCAGTATATGTTGTGGACCCTGAGGCATTATTTATCCAACAAGTGAAAATTTTCACTGGACCTAACTATGCTTCATTAACTACTTTAAGAATGCAAATTACACTGCTCATCTATTTTTGTTTTTACATAGCAATGCCATAACATTAAATTATGAAACCTTTCTGTGGTTTTGCTAGAGTGTTTGGAAGTGCCACTCTGCATTTTAAAATCATTATTAAAAAGGGCTGTAGTACTTGGAATTTTATTTTCTCAGTCACAGCCCTGATCAAGCTCCCGTTGCTGGACACCCACTAGATACTATTTGCTTCTAAGCCCACTGAGTCTGAGCAATATCCAGGCACTCTCTTGGCCTCTGGTGCCTCAGGATCACTTCTTGTATGCCCTCTTAGAAGTGGGTCCATGCAGTCTAGCTGCCTACTCCCCAAGACCAGTACTAAACTCCACAAGTTTCCCCGGTAGCTCAATCATCCCCTTTCCGAGAGCTCCACCCTTGTGGGTACGCCAATTTAAATTTAACTCTTGAGGGATTATATGAGAATTACAACAAGGAACTCAGAGGCTTTGCAATTTGCAAAGGAACAACTTAAACACATATTCACTGTATTCCTTGAGAGCCTTACATATTTATGCAAAAATAATCAAACCTGCACACAGATCCCTTCCTCCACTTTTCTCACCACTCTGAGAGCCCTTTAGGAACTGGTCAGTGCTTGCAGTGTCCCACGTCTCTCCTTTCCTCCTAGTTAGGCTTCAGCTTCTCTCTCTCTCTTTCTGCCCTTGCAATTAGCTCTCTTTAGCTTCCTGAGGACTGGTAATCAACAGGCTTCTTCTAGCTCAGAGAGCATGTGCCTTTTCAACAACAGCGTCTAATACTTTTCATTTTTTCTCCTTTTCTCCAGGGGAGTTTCCCATGGCTCCAAACCTCCCTCCCCACAGATAACCTGAGGTAGGTAACCAGTTTCCTTCAGCTCAGCCTATTTCTTTAGCATATTCATTGTTCAGCCAGAGCAAAATCATTCCACATTAACAACTTCTTGGTTGTCCTGTAGCTGCATCCAGGTAGGATGTCTGATACATTATGTGGTGCCTATTTGAAAATGGTTGATCCTACAGGTACCTTAGTCCTATCCCCTATTTCCCTAGTCGACATTCAAAAACAGGCACACACTGCATTAACAAACATTCCTGGAAATTTGGCAGCATAAGATTTTGGGATTTCCTACCCAAAAAAAATTCAGATAAAATAAAGAGCAGGCAGCATGGCCAAACTACATGTGACAGTATACAGCATATCAGCCTCCACATTGCAAAAATCCATATAAAGCTAGCAACGGAGCAAACAGTGGAGAATTTGGGTGCTTACCTGAATTTATGAAGGACTTCACCAGGCTAAGCAGCTTTCTGCGCCCACACAATTCCCTTTTCATCAGACACTCCAACAAACCCTTTCCAGTGAACCCTTGTAGCTATTGTCTTCATTCAGAGTATGACCAGTTGCCTACTAACCCCCTTTGTAGGTCTTTGGTGGATGGTCTGATCTCCCTTCCTGAATTTTCAGGAACCACTAAGTAGGACCATTTCTCCTCAAATTCTGGATAATTAGGAAGGAAGAAGAGAAGGAAATCCGGGAGATAAGCAGGGTGCTAAAGTTCTTATGGACTTTCATGTCATCTTCATTATCTCATTTCTAGACAAAATCATTAAAAAGTGTCAGTTACAAGACTCTTCTTGATCTGGATTCAGATGAGATCATGGTACAGGAGATAACTTTAGCAACACTGATGGATGATCAGCTTCAAGCCAGGAGGCATTTAGCTTAAGTATCTCACCTGATCACATTTGCCATGGCATCATACAAGGTCTCTCCAGTAACCAAGACCCAAACCAAGGTTTTTGCAGGAGAAAACCAACATCTTGAATTTCACCTGGAAATCAATTGGGAGCAAGTGCTGGTCACAGAGCACTAATGTAATGTACTTCCTTTGAGAAACACCAATTAAAAAGTGGGCAAGTGCGTTCTATTAACTAATAGTTTAATAGAGTTTACAGTAATCCAACATCATTGTGACAAAGGCATGGAAATCTGGGTTAAGGGCTACATTAGAAAGGAAAAGTCACAACATTTTTGCCACACGGAAATGATAAAAAGCCCCTTTGACCATCATTGCTGCTAGGCTCTGACAAGTTTATTTGTTTTTCCATTAAATTGCCTTGTTCTAAAATCATCATTGAATGACCTTCCCTTTAAAATGAAAATGGGAGGGAAGCACAATTGCCATTGATAGAACACAACCTAAGAAGTACAAGGAACCTTTTATGAGAGCACTCACTATCTTATATAGTCCTCAGAGGAAAAACTGGTGAGATACTAGAAATAAAATATTTAAATACATCATTCAGTGAATAGTCTCCTAATTTATCAGATAATGTTTGACAATTTGTAACTTACCAACTCTAATCGGACATCAGTTTCTCTAATGCCCATCTTTTAATTTTACTCATTTTACTGATATACTATTAGAGGAGTTTTCCATGTTTGTGAATATGTAATTAGTTAATAGATGCAGTGCTAGTAGAAGGCACTCAAATACATTTAGCATTGTTCCTGGGTTTTGTAGAACCAATAAAACTTGATGTTGTGCACTGCAAATGGCTTCCTTTGACATCGCTTTACATCAGCCAAAGTGTTTCCTGCTGTTCAGTCTGTATTGACCTATTTGAAGAACTGTGTAATTTTTCTCCAGTTTTAAATTAACTCTCCTGCCACTCTGACCACCCATATGTGGGCCTATTTTATAGCTAGTCTAGACTTTGAAAGAGGCAATAATCTAAAGGAATGAAACAAGTTTTTTGTGTAATTACAATACCACTTTGTTTTGTACAGTTAATAACATTACATCATGAAGCATGCTGGATCACTGGTCTGCAACTGTAAGGTCAGAGTGGAGATAAGTTGCAGTAGAATAGCATCCTTGTTGTAGCAAGGGACATGTTGCTATGGGTGCTGGTGGGTCAGAGCCAAATAGGTGGGTGAAGAAAGAGGGATAGTCATACTGTAACAACCCTTGTGACACAAACATCTCCAGACAAGAGGTCTGGGAGGAACTGAGTCAATCCTTTCTTCCTGTTACAAACAGCTTGTGTGTTTGAACCAGTTCCATAGAACCAAACAATAACTCAAACTAAGTCTATCAACAAAATGAGAATGATAATTCCCAATAGTAATATATCTCTTTAAAAACAGTGAAACAAGAGGATGGGAAGGAAATTTATTATCGTTGTCTGCACAGGTCTTTTCCTAAAGATGGTGCAACATAAAGGGGAGACTGTAAACCAAAAATAATTAAAATATAGTGGGCCTGATCTTCTGCTGGAGCCAGTTGACTCTACAAAACCTGAGGATGAGGTCCAGTACGTTTCCCTGTGTAATTAATAAAAACACCTTAAATCATTACAAATGTGACTTTAAAATCTTATTTATTTTCACCTTTTCTGGTGTGTGTCCTTTTGGTTTTGTATTTCACTTAGCATGCACAGTGAGCTATACATGTACATTTTCCTTACTAGCAGAGTAATTTTGATTTCTGGTTCTAGCGCATGACTACAGTGCTGTCATATCAAGGATCACAACAATGCATGGGAATGTGAGGATGAAAGAAAATAATTTATGCCAAGAGTGAATAATTATTAAGAGAGCAAACTTTAAGTTTATATGCACATGCATACGTGTCTGCAGGGCCCTAAAAAGATTTTAGATTATGTATACAGCACAATACTTTTTCCTAACAATTTCCTAATTAATATCACTGTCAGTGCTTCTTGTTTACTCCTGATTACTGACTTGGGCCCTATTGAGAGCACTTCCTATCTCTCTCTCTGTTCTGAAAAAGCTTGTGTGTAGTGAAGGGATTGATTTTTGGTGTAGAATATATGTTTAAGGCTAGCTTCTCTTGTCTCCCATTGTCATTTTTTTTCCTGGTCACTAGAATCTTCAGTACCTTAATATCATACGTGCATTTCTAAGACTTCAGTTCAGTTGGCCAGAACCAAGAAACCCATAAATATCTATGGGAATTCTTTTTCTTTGATGAATTTAGAAGTGATTCATTAGGTAGTCAGTCAACTAGTGCTAAAATAAATGTTGAAGCATTCTACACTAGAACACTGCACTCTCCCTTCCAAATCTAATTTATTAATCAAATCCTCATGAAAACTCGTACATATGCCCCTTTCCAATGTCTGCAGATTTTGCAGGCATTAGTGGTTTTTTTACACAATTATTCAGTGTTACTTTAATTTGATTTAAGATTATAGTGTATGTTAACCTGATTAAATACAATAGGTATAACCTCTGGGGTTTTCCACTGTGTCTAGCACTATCAACATTTATTAAGAATAGTTTTGCTTAGGCACTCTTCGCATAAATAACTACTCCAGATTTCTAGATGCAGTTATTATCCATTTTACTTCACTTCCTCGGAGCTATAGTTAAGTAAAATGAATGAATTCTGCCTAGGTCAAATTAGTTCTTTAATTTAAAGACTTGGGCAGGGAGGGAATTAGGTTGAGGGTAACACACATTTCACTTTATTATGTACAGAACAAGCAGCTTTCCCACTGATAACTTGGAAGCTTTCGAGATTCATATTCCACATTAAACAAAACAATAGATTGCAGTTCATGTTCTTCTGATTTCCTGTTGCTAATTAAGCTTTTTAACAACCTTTAGAGGCATAAATAGATCAAATTTATAACAAAAATGCCATGGAGGTACAAATAGATTTTCTTCCTTTCCTGCTGATAATCTCTCTTTGTCTTTGTCATCTTGCAGAAAAACCTTATTTTATTCCAATGGCTATTTCATTTCAAAGGTCCTACCCTCACTTGGGTGTCATTTGGGACATGAACTAAATTCTCTATAGTTTTTGGTTTATAAATCTTAACTTGCAGGTATGTGTTCGGTTTTGTTTGGTTTTTGGCTTTTTTTTTTATTATTATTATGTTTTAAGCACAATGGAAAATATTCAGTCAGCAGTATCTGCACACAAATGAAAATTCTATTTTTATAACACAGGTGTCAAAAATGCTACTGTACTTTTTTCCTATTGTGGCAAATATTGCATGTTTTCCTCTTATTTTCTCTCTCACACATGGCATCCCAGGTTAATGGAGACGATATGCTTTGCTTGACTAGTAACCTCCCCCAGCAGTCAGCTTCTCTAATGTCACTAATGCAAAATACTTCAATATAATTCCCTCAGACTCTGAGTCTTTATCTTTCAAATAAATAACAATATGACAGGAAACAATATCTGAAACTATGTAATTTTATCATCCAACAAGGTAATATTTGTTTAATTAAATCTCTTTAATCATGAAATGCTAATTTTTTTAGAAGAAAACAAAAAACACCTTTACTTTAACCAGTATTGAGTAATGAAAGTCTGTCCCTTCAATTTACAGAATACAGAATGCTGAAATAAATTATATTACTTCTTCTTATTTGTATTCATACTTCAAAATTTAGAAATGTTTGTTTATCAATGGATCAGCAATGAAAGGTGAACAATAGAGCTCACTTTTAGGCCCCTGTCCTGCAATGTGCTCTACTCAGAGGGATCTTCAGACTCATGCAGACTCCCATGGTGAGGCTATGTGAGTGCAGAGGTCTGCCCTGATGAATTTAGGCTGTAGATTTTGTGACAAGGCCTGTGTTTCCCTTTATGTTTATACAGCACATAGCATAATGGGGCTTTGATCCTGAATGGGGCCTCTGTGAGCCTCTAATTAAATAATAATAGCCCTGATAGGTTGAAAGTAATTGGAATTTAAAACAATCACTGCACCAGGACTGACTATTCCCTGAGGTGGGCCTAAGACTAGAGTAAATTTTTGAGGAAGGGAAAGAAACCATTTATTGAACAGGTTGTTGGGTTTTTTTTTTTTTTTTAAAGTAGCCATTCACAGGTGCTTAGAAGTTTGGAATGTTGGAACAGTCATGGATGGGGAGATAATGTTACATGCAATAAATACTGTTTATCACTTGATCATCACCACTACTACATACCTGATCTATATATACTGACTATATACAAATTCCTTTTCTTCGAAAGCTTGATTTTTTTCATATTTAATTTTGCATGAATGCTCATTTTTTGCATGGAATACATATTGGTGAGCAAACCCCCCACCCCAATTTTCATTATTACTTGAACATCATGGGTTTGAACATTTGACTCAGACTTAAACATAGTTAGGTCTACATTTTGTTTAAGTGATGCTATGGGGAAAGAAAAAGGCAGAAAATGGAGCAGAATGCCGGCAGAGTAAAAAACAAATACAGAAGTTATTTACAAGAGGGATATAAAAAAGACTAGACTGATTAAAACATTTTTAAAAAAAAAATTCTTAAACTAAAAAGACGTACAAAGAAAATTCGTTATGTTTTCAAAAAATAAGGATTGTGAGTTTGAGGAGTTTTTGTAACATAATAGTCTCCTCATTTCCATTTTAAGTGCCAATTTTAATGTATCCTTAACAATGGAGCTGCTATATCACTTATATAATACTGAATTTGGACTGTGTTCCCGTCGACGCAGCACTATGTTACTTGAGGGGGTGGTTTTACTCAGTCGACTTCCTGATCGATTGAGTGGGTCTACACTGACCGCTCAATCAATCCAGAAAGATTGATCTGGTGGCAGCGACTTTGCTGCGGTCAGTATAGACATACCCTGAGTTATCTCTTGGCAGGAGCATGTCCTATTCTTAACAGGTAGCCCAAGTTTCTATTTAGCAAGAAAATATTTTTGGTTTAAAATTACCATTAAACAGATCATTAGTTAAGTCAGAGGGGAAAGGTTTACATATTCCCTAGAGTGAAATCCTAGCCCCTTTAAAGTACCTGACAACATTTTTACTGGCTTTGATGGGGCCAGGATTTCATCCCTAATTTTGAACCTAAAAAACAATTTGTGACATTTGAGTCTCCCAAGTTTCACTCATTCTTAGTGTGCATATGTATTAGAGATGAGCCCAAATCCAAAATCCCTCCAAACTTTAGAAACATTTAGATCTAGACCTGCACGTCATGGGTTGCTTTACTCTCCATAAAGGGGTCTTACCCAGAACCCCAAACTCTGGGAAGGTTTGTATCCAGATTTTTGAAGCTCATGCCACACTCTAATATATTCTGCCCAAAATAATACAACATTTTCTGTTTAAATGAAATTTGTAAAATCATTTGTCTGCCATCTCCTGATCCATTACAGTTCAGTGAAGAAGCTATGCACAGAATATATTTTTCAAGGTTAGAAATTAACATGTTGGCAAGTCTTCATTTTCCATAGATGGCCTCCTTTAATATCAGTTTTAGAAAATCTTGCAGTATGCATTTGTATACACACAGATGCTCATAGTAAACATGTTTGTCATTTCCCCTTTATAATCCTTATCAGTTTTGACCAATTTTATTTTCTGCAAATGTGTTGCCCACTCTGTGCCATTGGCCACTGTTCCAACACTCTGAAGTCTCAGAATGTTAGTATCCGAACATAAAATGTTTTGCACAGATAAAGGACCAGAGAGACCCTGCAGAATGAGGCAGAGATTTCAAATAAAGCTCTGCCAAAATAATTACAAAAATTGCAGAAAAATCTCAAAATAAAGATTCCCTGGAGAGCAGACAAGCATTGGGCTCCGGGAGCTACGGTTTAAATCTGGCAGAAGTCACAAGTGAAATGACTTTAGTTAGTTCCAATTGTTATGGGTCCTTTATCAGAATCGACCATGTGATCAGGCACAATCTTGGCTCTGGGAAACAGAGTTCTAGAACACTAAGAGGTTTGGCAAATTGGACTGAGTGGTGCGTACCACTCTTACATTTGCAGTGTTATCAGTCTCTCACTTTCACAAGTGTTAAAATGCCCTAAATTCACCTTACAAAAGTACCTCTGGCTATTACTAGCTAGAAATAACTAGCTATGAAATATTACTATTTTAAGAATGTCAGACGAAATAATGGTTGGCCTTTTGTCTAAGAAAAAGGCAGTGTATAAGCTTAATAAGATTTTCAGCTGGCCTTTAGATTTTTATACAAACTTTGCAGACAAGTTAGTTTTGAGTCCGTTGGAAAGACATGCTTTTACCTGTTTCCTAAGGATGAAATTCACCTCTTTGTGAAGAACCAGGAACAAAATATATGTACCCCAAATCCTATTTTGAGGTCTTATGTACTACCTAAGGTGTACACAGAAGTGAGTTTCTCCCCAAATAGCCTACTCCTATCTATTTTTTAAGGAGCATAAAATCCTGTTTACTCATTATTGCAGAAAAGTGCATGGATCCATTTTTCCTTTTTTTCACTTTTGAAATGATGTTTCTGGATTACTGTTAAATAGGGATTTAGGACATTTTCATAATTTTAGTTCAGGCAACTGTGTGTTCATAAAATGTTGGGTTTTTAGGAAATGTCATTAATTTTCCCTTCATCAAAAAAGTGTGAGGGCATGTATTTAATTTCCCTTAAAGTAACATTGAGAAAATTAACATCATTTTGCAAAAATCAGGTTTTTTAAATTTTGGGCTACAATTGAATTATGCATTTTCAATTCTGTTGTGAACATTTCAGACAGCTCTAACTAGTAGCAGGTCTAGAAAAGTATATTTTCAGCACTGATACAACTTCCTATAATACTACGTTATATCAAGGGAATGTGACATGATACAACCATCTAGCAGAATAGCTTGAAAATAACGAGGGAAACACTAGAGGATTATTTCACAATTGGTCAGATATATGCTATTATAGTCTGAAAAGATATTTGCTTTTATCTGACTGCTGATTAACTAAATTAATGATTTTCTTGTGTACTAATCTAATTCCCTTTGTGTGCTTTAAGAACTTATTATAAAAACATCTATAAAAACATGATACTGAATGAGGTATTGATTAAGTATTAGCTATACAAATAACATATACAACCCTGTGTGCAATTTTCTTCCGGGTGTTACAGACATTAATTAACACTGAGTATTAATGAAGTATGCAAGGAACCATTCAGACAAATAAGAGTTCTAGTAATGATTATATTTTGGTGTTTCTCCAGCATTAATTCTTCAGGCTCTGGTTGCCTTTCAGTACAAGTACAAAATAGGTAAGGGCCCTTACTCAGTCAAAGCTGATAGTCAAACCAAACTCATTGGGAGTTTTGAATAAACAGGACTGCAAGATTTGGCTGTATAGTATCCAAAGGCTGACAAAGTTGTTTCCTACCACTGGCCCTCACACTAGTTTGATAGTAATTACCTAAAAGTTCAGTAAAACAGGCAAACTTTACATTGCACTGTGAGAGTTACCAGATTTGGCATTTGCCTGGACCAGGGTCAAATTCTGTAGATTATGGCTTTCTACAGACAATGCTCTTCCACTGGTCTTGGAACAGTGGCTCCAGGAACCAAGAGGAAGAATGTTAGCGCAATCTCAGTTGAGTGACAGGATGTAGGGAAGAAGTCTTTCAGGTAGGGCCTTAAAATTAAGAACCAGAATTCTGAACTGACTATTTAGAAACAAATAGGTGACTAGCACAGAGCACTGTTATCCTATGTTTGGTTCATTGCTACAGGGCTACCTGTTCCTATGTTCCAACTTTGGTTTCTGCACTCCTTCAAGGTGTAAAATCTCTTGCCTTCACGGGGCCTGAGATGGAATCCCATAATTCTCCCACTCCTAGTCCAGATCTCGGGCTACAGCTACCTGACTACTGGGATTGCTCAGTAGGTCCCATGGGGCTTCATACCTGCAAGTCTTCCCTTTACGAGCTGTGATCAGATTAATACTCTGGTTAATACAGTGACCAGATCACTTTCTTGAAACAAAGTATTATTTGATGTTAACAGTAGGAACACAGCACCACCCCGAGGAAGTTTAGGAAGATCTAACTGCCTCAGACCCCTCCACAGGACCTGTGTGTCTCAGCCTTTTCCTCAGGAATAGCCCCTGAAAAGTGCCTCACCCTGTCTCTGGAGAGTGACTTGTTAACCATTTTGTGTCCTTTTGTGCTGTTGTTTTGCCAAGGTGGGAAACTAAATTTTGTACCTTTGCTGGTGCTTGAAAATATCTTCTTCAGAGCTTAATAGCTCAGGCTTTGTTTCTTAATGACCACTGCTGTGTTTACTAGGAGGTTACTTATCTAGAAACATGGTTTTGCCTCCTTCCTAGGTCTCTATGGGTATGTCTACACAGCAAGTGGGCAGTCTGCAGCAGTGAGTCTCTGAGCCTGGGCTGACAGACTTGCACACTACACTACCATGCTAAAAATAGCTGTGTAAACATTTTAGCTTGGGCTGGATCTCAGGCTTTGAAGCCCACTCCCTCCCTAGGCTTCAGAGCCTGAGTCACAATGGCTACATAGCTGTTTTTAGTGCAGTACTCAGATCTGTCAACCCGGGCTTGGAGACTTGCTGCTGGGGGCTGTGTAGATGTGACCCAGCCTTGTTATTGAACTAACTCAACCTAGCCATAGAGTAAACATTCCAATAAACCAGTATAGCTATGCAGTAATTATATCAATAACCAGGTCACATGCGGTAATCATACATTATTACAGATCAGCCCCAAGTCCTGCACAGCTTGTATCATCTATCTCTCATGTGGCAGACTAGCCTTTTAGCTTCAAAGGTAGCTCTAAGTAGAGTATTGCTGTAGTCCAGACTGGAAGGGACAAAAACATGAACAACTGCGGTGAACTTAAAGTTTTCCAAAAACAAAAATTGTCAAGGCAGTTTGTTCAAAACAATCAGGAAAATAATTTAATGATTTTTTAAATTAAAAGTTTATTCCATTTCCAGAGGTTTGAAATGGACCCAATTTTTTTTTCATTTTTTCTGAAATATCCCATGCCAATTTTTTTAATCAGTATTTTCACTTAAATTGTTTGATGATATTTTTCAAAATTGTTTACTGAAAATTGCATTTTCTTACTGACACCAGCTTGTTGGTGCAGGAAAATTTGCAAAAATGATGTTGATAATATTTAAATTAATCTATTTAAAACATTGCACGAAACTTAATACAAATGATGTGAACAATTTTTCATTAAAAGGTTTCATTTTTTTATAAAAATGATCTTTTTGACAAAAAATGTTTAGCGAGAAAAATTTCAATCAACTTTACTCACAAGAGAATGATAAACTGGGACTGAATGTTAACATCAATAAACCACAAGAGCATTTTATTAACAGACCATTGGTGAGTTCAACTAAACAGGAAATAGACTACTTACCTACCAATGACACCCTCTTGTGGTTTATTGGTGTCTGAGGATAGCTTATTCATGTTTAAATTTCATATTTTTATTAAAACATCTTTTAAACAAATAAATGTTAAAACAGTAATGTCCAATGTATCCTTCAAATATGAATAACAATTCGTAGTAGAAAAACATAAAACAGTGGGGTAAAGTTATAAAGTCCCCTTCCCTACGATGCTGAATGTATCATTTTTTTCTAACTCCTTCCTCTCTTTTTTTAAAAGGTTTGCTGACTATATATCGATCCCTTTCTTCTTCCTTCTATACTCTAGAATCACAGCTTCCCTTTCAATAACAAGGTCCTAGGCCCAAATATTATTATTAAATAATACTTACATTTAAAGTAATAAATAGTCCTTTGTTTAGGATTATAGTAAGTGTGACTTTAAGCTACTGCTAGCACTGTAGGGTGAGAGCTGAGAGGTTAGTGAGAGCAGACAGATTCCATGTGCTTAATCAGAGAACATAAGATAGCCACTGACAATAGCTCTTGGGGGGATTGTTCCAGGATTTGCAGAACTGGGGATTCCTCTTGCTTGAAGGAAATCCCTGATGACATATCAAGACCTGCATAGCATTTCCTCATCCCAATCCGTGGCATGGGGAATGATCAGGGACAGAAGGGAAATTTGAAGTAATTCTGCACTTTCACAGTGCCTGGTTGATGCAAAAACTCCTTGGGATTATATGCAGCCAGGCTTAATTTAGAGCAGCCTAAGGGTTGCTGTAAATTGTGCCAAGAAGTGAACAACCAGTCCAGGATTGGACCATGTCCCAGTCCTGCATTACAAGACTTGAGGATTTGCCCTTATGACCTTATATACAGCAGGAACAGATGAACACTTTGTGACAGATGTGATATCTTGGAAAACTAGAAATTTCAAAATTTCATTATATTGAAATATGCTGGACAGTATAGGCACTGGGATTAGTGACAAACTTTTGTATCAGTAAATGTTATTTGTATCTTTTGGGAGCTAGGATTGTAATTACTGCAGTTCCTGGGACAGATAAACAGCTCCAGAAAAGTACCATCCCATGGAGTGAATTGCATATATGCTGGTTCAGACCAGCTTCAGGAGGCCCGGAGCCAAGGAAAGAGCTTGTGGCATAAAGGGTGAGTGTGAACTGGATAACAGTTCCCACATTTTGATCTAAAAATTAACATGAGATTATAGCCAAGAGGGCAAAACTCTGCTGGAAGGGCATGAAGGATTGGAACACGCCAGGGTCTCCATGTAGAAGATGGGTGCCACATGGTAAATTTAGCATGTGTGTAGACTGTATTTTATGTTTTCTCTGTAATGCTTCTGTCCTAAACTAAATGGACTGTGCTTTGTGAAAAATAGCTGGTCACTGGTAGACATTGTCATAGGTCTTGGGAGAGAGCAGAACATCAATTGCTAGGCTAAGGTCAGACCTGCTGTGATGGTCACAGTGAAATACAGGGGCACTGCAGGACTAAACCCCTCTTCTGAAGAGGAAGAGCAGGGGAGACAGAGAGGGACACAGGTCTTGCCAATAGAGTAGTAACAGCTGGCGGCCTGAGACGTAAAGGAACACCCTTGATTAGAGCATCCTGTGGTTAATTCTGAAACTGTCCCACTTGTCTTAACAAAAAGATCCTATTTTCATGCTGTGACACTTTCCTGGGATGCCCAGGACTCTGAGTCACCATGTCACCCCTACCTCAGTAAGAGAGACTTGCTGGTGCTAATCTGTGTGTCAGCTCCCTGACATCCCCAATCTGTTAGCCACCCAATCTCCTTAGGGCAATGCTAGTCCCCTACTTTGCCTTCCAGGTTAAGATGTAGTTACCCGATTCCCTGAACTCCTCAGGGAACATTGTTTTGTTCCCAGAGTCAGGATGAACCCTCCCAGGGTTCCCTTCCTGGGATGCTGGCTCAAAGGTATCTTTCCCTGCTCCTGTTTGTTCTGTACGGGTTAACTTACAATGCTTAATTGTGATAGAGAGATACACAGCTTGTCTCCTGTCTGGATGAAACCTGTTTGTCAACTCTGCTTGAGACATAGGTTTTAACACATACATTTAGTGCACATACACAACTTCTTAAGCATAATCCACACATACATCTCACAACTATTGTGAAGATCAATATGATACAAGCTTTTATTAGACATTTTATATAACCCTTTATGAATAAATACTATGAAAACAGCATTTTGGATGTTATGAGTTTCTCAGGCCTGATGAATGTTGCTGTTAGAGACCAGTGAACCCTTTGCCATCTGGCATTGAGGGGGTCTTAGGTTCAGACATGCAAGTATCTCTAAAGTAGGCAATATGTCTAACTGAAGGACTATAACATATAACTGAAGAACACAGAGTAATCAACATTGCTGCTGTATTCATAAGCCTTAGACAGCCACCTTTAATTAGTTCACTAGCACTAGGGACTGGGCACTGTGACTGTAACTCTTGCATGAGATATCAAGATCAAGATATATTTATGAAACAGAGTGACCGATCTGTTCAAATGCTGGAGTCTTTTTCCTTTTTCAGGTTCCTGTCCCCTGTTACCACTGTGACCTGCTTTTTTCATCTCCCTTTTTGCTTGCTCTTAGTTTTAAGCTATTTTTGTTCACTTTACTGTCTCTGGACTTGCTGACAAAACCTAGGGGCTTCTTTTCTCCATTCTTTCATTTGTTCATATCTCTTTGCCTTGCGCTATTCTTATTTTTTGTCCTTCTCAGAGTGACAAGTCTAAACATACATTCTGAGGGATTCATCTCTGTGAGTTTAAGAATCAAATGGATCTGAAAAAGCACAGGGTATTTTCACCAACCTCTGCATCATCAGATTTCCTGTTCTCCGCATTTCACTTTATTTTTAATGTACACTTTCCATTTGTATAATGCAAGCTTCCTTTCTTTTTCAGATCTGTCTGTTTCACTTAGATTTTTCCAGTTCTTTGTATTCTTTTGGATTCCCCTGTTTTTCTGTTGTCCTTTTTAGTTTTTAAGATGGCGAATGCCTGTACAGTATTTTCATTGGAAATAGTGCAGATTCAAATTCATTGATTGGTTGAAATGATGTGTGTGTTAAAGACCAAACAGAGAGGACTGTAAATGCTACCCTTTATCTCATTTTAGTTTTGTAATTAGAAACAGAGAAATGTCACTGTTTATAGAAGTTTACTAAATTATCCGTGAAAAGACCGAGACACTTCTCTGACATTAGGTGATATGCTCACCCCCGCACTATGAGTACATTTTTAATTAAGTACATTAGGAAAGCTGCACCCAAGGCCAGTTCCAGGGTTGGGAAAGCAGGGTAGTTGCCCTGGCACCAAACTGCTGTGCTATTTGGCTTTTTTCCCCCTCTACTCCCTGTAGCCAGTCTTGTTTTGTTTGTTTTCTGCTCTGCTCCCAATTGGCTTGTTTTGGAGGGGGCAGGAGGAGGGGTTTTTTTCTGGGACATTTTTGCACCCTAGACAGCAAAATAGTTAAGTCTGCTTCTTATTGCATCAGTCTATTTTCTCCCTTCTTCCTATTATTTGTTTTTGTGAGGAGGGGTAAGAGGGACGCGGCATAACTTTCTTAATGTAAAGGGCTTCTTATACAATAAAAATAATAACATTCCCTGTGTTGTGCCTATCATCAAAACATCTTCTAGCACGTTACAAATAAATGAGTCTCACAAGCAACACCATTGCTAGTTAGTTATCTTTATCTCCATGCTATAGAAAGGGAAAATGAGGCACTAGAGCATTCAGGAACTTGCCCAAAGTCACACAGTAAGTTAATGACAGAGTCAGGAATATAAATCCTTAAAGTCCTGTCTCCTAGTTCCCTGTTCTAAGTATCAGAACCACTAAATCCCAGTTCCCTGTTCTAACCATCAGACACTACTTCCTCATTAAGTCACAACACATATAAAAACTCTAAACTATGTGGATAAGATACCTGATTTAAAATGACAGTAGAGCTCCTATGTTTGAGTATGCTTTCAGACTAAAACATATCCATTCAGCACAGTACACTTCTGCCAAGAGTACACTGAATTATACAGAAACCTGCAAAGACATAGCTATATAGAAGGTTTTGACATTTTTCACATTAATGCTCATTATTTCATCCTGTTATTGCCGTAATGAAAGTTCCATTGACAATTTCAAAAAAGTTTTTTTGCCACCCCAGAACTTCTTGGATTAATTAGCAAATACCTGACCTATAATTCCCCTTCCTACCAGTTACTAGCACAACAATGCAGAGTGGGTATTTAAAATTGAAATTCCTAATGGGAGCTGGTTAAAGCTATATTAGTAATACATATAGAAAAAAAAACACTGCACTGCGTACAATAGACATCTTAAATATGGTAGCAAAACCTGGAACACATGCAGGAAATCAATTAATTTTGCCACTCTTCTTTGCAGGGATTCATTAGTGGGGAAGGAAAAATAACAGCAGGTATGGGACATACAATCACTGCCTGAATCTTAAACCAGAGGTATTTGATCTGACAAAGAAAAATCGACTTCCAGCTAGGCTTCTCTATTGGTTTTCTATTGTTGCCTAATTATCTTTAATAATAGCCAACCAATAGGAAAATAAAACAGCAGGAGATGGCATTCCTGTGAGTCAAGTCAATCTTCAGTGAAGCTGTAGCCGCCACCTGCCTTCCTATTCCTGGCACCAGAAATCTCAGGACTGAAAATAAAAGACAAATAAAGTTAAAGTATAAGCCAGATGATATTAATTTTGCCACTTTAGTGGGATTCATTAGTGGGTAAAGGAAAAATAACAGCAGGTTTGGGACATACAGTCACGGCCTGAATCTTAAACCAGAGGCTTATGGGGTTCCCAAGAGGTTAGTCATACTTAAGTCTTTATATTCCTAATGGATGGGTCATATTCTGATGCTATCAAAGTAACTTTCACAGTCATGTGAATGCTCATCACTTTAGTCTTGGCCTTTAAAAGCCTTCTACAACCTGGCCAGGAAACAACTGTCACTTTTCTCAGAATAACTGAAGCCACTTATAAATTCCTTCAGACAAAAGCAGCTGAATGCCCTGTGCAATGTAATCAGCTTTTTTAATGCTTTCTTTAGAACAAAAGCTTTCCTTGTTTTATTGTTTGATATCTTGTACAATAAGTATCTACAATAGACACGCCACATTGATATTCAGAATTAAGTGTTTATCAAGAAGAGACAGTCAGAAATTCAGAATAAATTACCTAACATCTATAGTAGTTTCTCCTTGTAACTCCTGATTTAAATAAATAAATAAGTTGGAAAGCAACATCTGAAGCATATACAGTGAAGACAATGAGATTTTTTGTGCAAGCTCAAGAGGAAAATTCTAAACTAAGAATGATACAAAATTAGATTAGGCAGAGTCATAGTCATATTTCACAGGCATTGTCTGAGAACAAAGAGCCACTTTTGTGAATTGGGTTCACAAAACTGCTCACCACTAGCTGTGGTGGGGCTTTGGTGATGTGAAGAGCAGTGAAGACATCCTACAGGGGAAGGAAAGATCTTGGCCAGGAGGAACTGAAACAGTGTTCCATGTGCCCTTTCCTTCCTTCCTGTGAGTGGGGACTATCACTTCATATCCCTTCCTCTTCTCTTCTTTTAGCCAGATCCTGATGCTGCATATCCCTGGCAGTGGGGATTACATGCTGCACTTGTGTCCAGACTCTGAAGTTCGTCCTACCACCACTTCTGCATTAGATGGTGGGGGAGATGTGGGACTAGGTGATTACCTATAGTCAACTGCTTGGTTGGTTGATTGGTTGGTGGGTAGGTAGGTGGGTGGGGAGTGATAGAGGTTGCTTCCTGTGTAGAGTAGCTATAGTTGACTTCCTGTTTCAGCCTAAGCCTTCAGATAGCTATTGGATCATCTGTGATGTAGGAAACTTGGCTGATGACCAGCTTTGAGGTCTGGGAAGGATTGTTTCCATACAGAAAAGTTGGCAAAGTGCTGTGTGAGGTTTATTTCACCTTCCACCTGGCATGTAGCGGGTCTGATTTTGGAGGGTTTAAATAGCAATTGTTGGTATGTTCCAATTTGGCATGTTCCAGTGCATGTTGATGGGCTTGAGAGGGTCTGACTGGGGGACCCAAAACTCAGTAGGTTTCCGGGCATTCGTCCTGGGCACTCACATGGCATGGTGAGAGAGTTTGTCTCTATGATACAACTTGTGGGTCCTCTCATCTCATCTCTCTTCCCTCTTGTGTGCAGGAGGGGAGCATATGAGAACTTTGCCTTCCAGTCAAGGTCCCCTGGCAGATATGAAGGTACAGGGGTGATATGATGGGCTTCATATCACCTCAGGTTGATGGTGCCATAGGTGCTAGTTGAGATCTAAACTTGAACAGTCCTGTTGGGTTGTACCCAGTTAGGTGTAGTTATTAAATAAAATTTTGGCCTCTGCCTTTAACCTTATTATAGTGCCTGAGTCTGAAGGTTTTCATATCCGCATCATTTATTATAGGTGGAGCTGGTAATGCTGCCTATATTTAAGGTTGCCCAACACTTTCCATTATAATACCCTGTTTTTAATT
The DNA here is from genome assembly GCF_026122565.2 of Emydura macquarii macquarii. Lineage (NCBI taxonomy): Eukaryota > Metazoa > Chordata > Testudines > Chelidae > Emydura > Emydura macquarii. The sequence goes on from NW_027132962.1 coordinate 3,075,015, forward strand.
GCTAACAATGTTAAATTTCCACTATTCAGGCTGAACGTTTCCATGGTGGGTATCTGCCTGATGAATATTTTTGGAAAGTTTCAGCTACATGGTTCAGTTGCTTCTGAGGATGAGATCAGAAAAAAGTAAGTTTTGCCAATATTAAAATAAAATCCATTCAGCCATTTACCTCAGAATTTCTAGCACTTCTGTGCACTGAATGAGGCAATGGTCCTGTGGAAAATAATGTTATTGTATAATTAAAGACTGTATCATGATGAATACTCACAAGTGAACTGAACTAAGGTTGCTTGGACAACTTCAATACTGGCATTCCCTAGTTTTTGGGTGCTTGACTTGAAACCTTAACATACTGTTAACATAGTTTATTTTTGTGTTTTATTTTAAGTTACCCCTTAGACTGAGCAGAAAGTTGAAGTTTGAGGCCTTGTGGGATGGTTCTATTTGGAATAAAAATAAGCGACAAGAGGGTAATCCTTGGTATAACCAGATTAGATACAGAAATACACACAAAGTCCAGTTTCTTTGATCAGCATTAGAAACACACAGCACTTTTGCAAGAACCCCAAGTCAAATGCTCCAGGTCAGTGCCCAGTCAGCACCTGTATTTCAGCCTCTGTTTCCTTATTGGGTCACATATGTGTTCTCTTTGTCTTTGAGAGATCTCACACTCCACAAACCAAACTTTCTCCTTCAACTTAATACAAAGACACACACCAAGAACAGTTTTCTCATCACATAACACACAGCCCTTGTTCCAGCCCCAAACCCAGAGACTGGAAGCACGTGGTCTGGAGTCAGCACACACACACGTGTGTATCGGGGGGGAAGGGGATGAGGAGAAACATATTGATGGATTTTAAGTGGCAGGCTGCAACATTATTAAATTTAACACTACCAGCCCTGCCACTTGTATTCTTATCTACCACATTTTAAGTGGTTCCAGTCCAGGGGTAACAGGGCTCCTGCCATGCAACCCATAATTCATCATAGACTCTCCTCAGCCTATCCCTGGGATTCAGCTCACTCATCTGAGTCCTACTACCCCCTGACTTCTGCCCCTGTGAGGAGGACATAGGATACTATACATGGGGACCTCAGCTGGTGAAGTCCACAAGATCTTCCCTTTCCCATGAGCACAAGGCCCATCAGTAGAATCCCAGGTTTTTTACTTCTGAGAACCTTTCCTTTTACCCTGCACTGGAAACTGACCACAAGTTGCAACAAACTAACATCCTTACCAAGTACTATCATTGATTATTAAATCCTATTACAATTTAATTTAACTCTGCCTCCAGAATGCTGTGAGGAAGGTGAAAATCTCTTCAGTTCTCTGCCAATTTGGGAAGAAACAATTCCTTCCTGACCCAGAACTGGCAATCAGTCAAACCCTCAGTGTCTGTAAAATACAGCTCCAAAGTTACCAGTACAGCGTGCAGAGGGTGGGGCTGCTGGAATGTAGCAAAAAGAGGTTTCACATGACCCAGATTAGGGCTCAAATTAATGAAAGAGGAGGTTAAGGAACAAGTCAGCTCCCTTCCTCCCTAAATTAGGCAAAGAGTGGCTAGAGACTCTCAAAAGAAGAGGATCACTACATTCTCTCAGCATGTATTCTCCTCCTCTATTCAGCTGGGGCTGTCCCAATCACCACTGGCCCCATCAAGTCCCACCCACTGAGGCAGGTGGATGGTATATTATAAATGAACTAGTGAACCACTGCAAAGCAATTTCTAATGCATTGAAAGGTGAAGGGATATCAATTTGTTCTTCATCAACATCACTTTCATTATGTGATTTGTTTGTTTGTTTCCAGCTGGGAAAAATGGTTCATATAACAGTTTGGATGGGGGGAATTCCCATTGCTCCATTTGAATTTCTGTCCTGATATATCTGGTTGCAGAGTCAGGAGCAATGTCAAATGGATATTTGCCCCACCCCAGGAGGACTAAGCATTTCACTTAGTTGGCAAAAATACAGAACATGGGGGCTCATGACCAATGGGGGTTCTAGCTGAGGCATCAGGAAATTATTATGGCCACTGGGAAGTAAGATAGGTTTTGAACTTTTAGGAGGATTTAGTATTAGTATCCCCAGGACTGGATTTAGGGGAAGACAACCGAGGCAACCACTTGGGGAGCTGGGCTCAGGGTGATGTTTTTGTTATTAGTGACAAACGAGAAAATAGAATATTTGAAGTAAAATGTTTCAGGCATTCTGTATGTGGATTCATTTTTCAATAACATCCTAGAATGTTCTGTACCTTCTTAGAATATTGTGGAACCTTCCACACTCTTAGAAAGTCATCAAACATTATGTGTTAAGCCTGGCAAAAAAAGTGACAGTATTTCTTTTATATTGTTGCCTAGATAGGGGTTCAATGGGGTTCTGCGTCTTATTAAATATGTCCTTTATTAGTCGCTACTTACACTCTTCAAGTCTTAAAACACAAATACACTTTCACAATTACACAACAAAACAAGGTTTGAGAATGGTGAGAAATTGAATCGACACTGGCTAGTTTACTCAAAAGCAATTGACAAGGTGTCAGTTTTTGTTGCAAAATATTTGACAAGAATGCCAAAATGTTGCTTATGCTTTCCAGATATAATTACTGGCATAACTTGCTCTGAAGCAACATGAAAAGTCACCTGGACATTTTATGGCCTACTCCAAAAGGATGGAGGTTGAGTCCAGGCTCAAGCTGAATAAATGCATAGATGCAAAAAAACAGTGCATTATTAATGTAGAAACCCAGCACTGGAGGAACATGCTCAACAATTTGATCTTGCAAAAATAATTTGGTTTTCCAGGACTTGTCAGATAAGTCGATAACAGTGATTTCCTTATTTTGGTAGAGGTCCCTGGGAAATACAATGTCATGTTGAGCACCTACATCGAGTTGTTTGTAAAGAAGCTAGGGACCACTACAAAACAAATGAAAATGAATTGATTGTCCTCATGGCAAGGAAGGTGCTTGATAACATATTAATGTGGCACAGCAAAGCAAAGTACTACATTGTAATAAAGGACTGCACTCCCAACATTTATCACAGTGAAAAGATATCATTTACAGTAAGATTTGTTGATGACAAGGATGGCTGTATCTAAGTAAAGGAACACTTTATCTCTTTCCAGGTGTGGACAACTCTATTGGAAAAGGCCTAACAGAACTGTTTATGAATGTTTTGAATGAGAATAAAATAAAATGTCAGGACTGCTGCAGCAAAGGCAACAACAACAGCAGAAACTTGAAGGGAAGAAACAGGATCCTTGAACTGAATCCAACATGCCTTCTGGCTGCCATTTCCTCAAGGTGGTTATGTCAGATTCAGAGTAGTCTTCTTTAGATTCAGTATCTCTCTTCAGAGTACTGCAAAGAACATACCTCCTGTTTTCAGCATCAACTATCAAGAGGAAGAACCTCATGAACAATGTTACAAATCTGCCCGTGAAGCTGCTAAGTGACACTCGCTGGGAGAGACTCATTGACAGCATTTGGCCAGTGAGGTACCAAGTGACTGAAGTTTATGATGCCCTGATGGAACTGGTGAAGTTGAATAAAGCTGAGACTGGAATCTCACACAATGCGAAAAACCAGAACACTGATTTCATATTTCTGGTCTTAGTTATGGTTTGGCATGGTATCCTGTTCCAAGTAAACATTGTAAGCAAGGCATTACAAACTCAGTCGATGTACATCATGACCACTATAGATTTGAAGAAGCCATCACTGTTGTCAAATAAATGATGGAAAACTTAGGAATTGAGTCTGTCTTCAAGGAAACTTGTATTCATTGGAAGCCGAGTCAGTTTGGTTACGAGAAGAGATGAGGTGATGGGAAGCTTGGAAGAAAAATTCAAGAGGGAGTTTTTTTGTTCACTCATTGACACTGCTTGAGTGTCTGTTGAAGAAAGTTTGGGACAAATGAAGCACTATGAAGACACCTGGGTGAGGGTTGTCTGACCTTAGAAAGCTGCTGGCAGACAGGAAGACGCTTTTGAACATGGGGAATGTTTGGACGTCAATGATAAAGACCTCTATGTTGAATTGGACAATATCTGTCACATTTTCATACGTGGGAAGCACTGTCCACTCCATGTTCTCCAATTCGTTCAAGATGCAGAGCTGAAAGACACTTTTCCTAATATGTGGATAGCTTCGAGGATTCTGCTCACACTGCTGGTCAGTCGTGCGTGGTGAGAGCAGCTTTTTGAAGCTCAGGCTCATTAAAACATATCTTCAATCAACGATGGCTGATGAGAGACTGACATCGCTTGCTATTATATCGCCTGAAAATGCCATTGGGCAATCTTTGGATCTCTGTTTGATGCTGTGCTTGAGTTTACAAGGGCAAAGGTAAGAAAAGCAACCTTTTGAACTAAAGAGCTAGGTTAACATTCTAAGTCTGTCACTGCTGTCACACTATTTATGCTGGTCCACCTAATGTTGGTGCACAGTTCAATTTCTTGATGTTACTACATTTCAGTTATTCTTAAAATGAAAAAAGGTTCTATAAGCTTAGAGGAAATGCATTTTATTTGCTTATATATGGGATGAATAAATACAGATTTACAGATCCTAGCGTGCAAATTTATCTTCTTATATGACAGGGATAAATCATGCATGCAAATCATGCATCAAAGTCATGAAATGGGCTACAAATGTAATATAAAACAAGGTAATCAAAAGTTTAACAAATGGAAGGGGGCGGGCATTCAAGACCTGGGGTCTACAGCAGGCCCTGAGTATCCCTTCCTCACTTTTTTCCTAGTTCTTCCCTATAATAAAAGTATTAATACTGGTAAGTTGCTGATATTTATTTCCTGGCCCCAGACTTATAGATTCATAGACTATAAGGTTAGAAGGGACCATTATGATCATCTAGTCTGACCTCCTGCACAATGCAGACTACAGAACTTCACCCACACACTCTTGTAATAGCCCCCTAACCTAAGACTGAGTTACTGAAGTCTTCAGATAACTATTTAAAGAATTCAAGGTACAGAGAATCCATCAGGAAATGACCCATGCCCCATGCTACAGAAGAAGGCGAAAAAACCCCAGGGCCTATGTCAATCTGCCCTGTGGGAAAATACATTCCCGACCCCAAATATGGCGATCAGTTAAACCCTGGGCATGCAGGCAAGACTCATCAGCTCAGCTACCCAGAAAGAATACTTTGTAGTAACTCAGAATCCACTCCATCTAACATCCCTTCATAGGCCTTGGGCATATTTACCACTAATAATTTAAGATCAGTCAATTGCCAAATTAGATTGTCCCATCATACCTCCCTTCCATAAACTTATCACACTCAGTCTTGAAGCCAGCTAGGTTTCTTGCCCCCACTGTTCCCCTTGGAAGGCTGTTCCAGAACTTCACTTCCCTTTGTCTAATTTCAAGTCTAAAATTTGTGATAGCCAGTTGATATTCATTTGTTCTTGTGTCCACAGTGGTGCTGAACTTAAATAACTCCTCTCCCTCCCTGGTATGTATCCCTCGGATATAGTTACAGAGAGCAATCATGTCACCCCTCAGCCTTCTTTTGGTTAGGCTAAACAAGCCAAGCTCTTTGAGTCTCCTCTTATAAGGCAGGGTTTCCATTCCATGGATCATCCTAGTAGCCCTTCTCTGCACCGGTTCCATTCTGAATTCATCTTTCTTAAACATGGGGGACCAGAACTGCACTCAGTATTCCAGATGAGGTCTGAACAGTGCCTTGTACAACAGTACTAACACCTCCCTTTCTCTACTGGAAATACCTTGCCTGATGCATCCTAGGACTGCATTACCTTTTTTCATGGCCACATTACATTGACGACTCATAGTCTTCCTGTGATCAACCAATACGCCCAGGTCCTTCTCTTCCTCTTTCACTTCCAACTGATGCATCCTCAGCTTATAGCAAAAGTTCTTGTTATTAGTCCTTAAGTGCATGACCTTGCACTTTCCACTTCTAAATTTCATTCTATTTCTATTACTCCAGTTTACAAGGTCATCCAGATCTTGTTGTAAGATATCCCTGTCTTTCTCTATATTAGGGATACCTCCCAACTTTGTATCATCCGCAAACTTTATTAGCACACTCCCACTTTTTGTGCCAAGGTCAGTAATAAAAAGGTTAAATAAGACTGGTCCCAAGATCAATCCCTGAGGAACTCCACTAGTAGTAACCTCCCTCCAGCCTGATGGTGCACCCTTCAGTATGACTTGTTGTAGTCTCCCCTTTAACCAGTTCCTTATCCACCTTTCAATTTTCATATTAATCCCCATCTTTTCCAATTTAACTAATAATTCCCCATGTGGAAATGTATCAAATGCCTTACTGAAATCTAGGTAAATTAGTTACACTGCATTCCCTTTGTCTAAAACATCTGTTATCTTCTCAAAAAAGGAGATCAAGTTGGTCTGGCATGATCTACCCTTTGTAAAGCCACATTGTATTTTGTTCTAATTACCATTAATCTCAATGTCCTTAACTACTTTCTCTTTCAAAAGTTTTCCCAACACTTTGCATACTACTGAGCTCAAACCAACAGGCCTGTAATTACATGGATCTCTTTTTTTCCCTTTCTTAAAAATAGGAACTATGTTAGCAATTCTCCAGTCATACTGTACAATCCCTGAGTTTACAGATTCATTAAAAATCCTTACTAATGGGCTTTCAATTTCACAAGCCAGTTCCTTTAATGTCCTTCGATGGAGATTATCCAGGCCCCCGATTTAGTCCCATTAAACAGTTCAAATTTGGCTTCAACTTCGGATGTGGTAATTTCTACCTCCATATCCTCAAACCCATTAGACGCCCTGCCACTATCCCTAAGCTCTTCATTAGCCTCATTAAAAACTGAGGCAAAGTCTTTGTTTAGATATTGAGCCATGCCTAGATTATCCTTAACCTCCACCCCATCCTCAGTGCATAGTGGTCCCACTTCTTCTTTCTTTGTTTTCTTCCTCTTTATATGGCTATAGAACCTTTTCCTATTGGTTTTAATTCTCTTTGCAAGGTGCAACTCTACTTAGCTTTTGGCATTTCTCACTTTGTCTCTTCATATTCTGACCTCCAAGAGATATCTTTCTGTGCTGATTCCTCCCATCTTCCACTCCTTGTAGGCTTTCTGCTTTCTCTTAATCACCTGTCTACAATGCTTGCTCATCGAGCTTGGTCTACAACCATTGCCTTAGGATGCAGGCTTTAGATAGTTCCTGCAACTTTGACTTGAATTAATTCCAAGCCTCCTTTGCCTTAGATCCATAAGTTTTTCAGTCCAGTCCACTTTCCTAACAAATTCCCTTATTTTTTTAAAGTTAGCTCTTGTAAATCAAAGACCCTAGTCACAGATCTATTTTTGTTTATCCTTCCATTTAGTTTCAACTGAATTAGCTCATGGTCACTTGAACCAAGGTTGTCCCCTACAATTAGTTCTTCTTCAAGATCCTCTCCACTCATCAATACCAAATCTAAAATGGCATCCCCTTTTGTTGGTTTAGCAACCATTTGATGAAGGAATCTGTCAGCTATCACATCCAGGAAATTCTGAGTCCTATTATTATTACTAAAATTAATCTTCCAATTTATATCTGGGAAATTAAAATCTCCCATAATCACACAGTTCCCAGTACTATTTACTTCATTAAAAACATTAAGGAGATCTCTATCCATATCCAGATTGGATCCCGGTGGTCTGTAGCACACCCCAAGAACTATCCTACAGGAAACTCTAGCAGTTTTCTTCCCCAATGTGATTTTTTCCCAGACAAACTCTTCTGTCATTTCTTTACAGTCTACTTCATCACTGATATACAAAGTTACTCCACCACCTTTGCCTTTATTTCTTTCTCTCCTAAACAGCACATACCCTTCAATACCTGTACTCCAGTCATGACTACTGTTCAATCATGTTTCTGTTAGTCCTATAATATCTTGTTTCACTTCCTGCACCAGTAGCTCTAGTTCCTCCAATTTGTTACCCAGACTTCTTGTTACCCAGACTCCTTGCATTGGTGTACAAACATCTTAATTTTTTCTGTTTGGGTTCACTCACATTCCTTACATGATTCACCACAGTCATTCTACCACCAGTATTACCTATTAGACTGGTATTAACACCACCCTAGTATTACCTATTAGACTGGTATTTACACCACCCTTCCTCTTAATGTCCATTCTCCTACCCACTGCTATATCCTTTCCTATTTCATTTTCCTCCCTCTCAATGTTAAAATCAGACGTGGAGATTACCCAGGAATCTCCCAACTGTCTCCCCCAAATTCCTAGTTTCAAGCTCTCTTAATCAGTTCTTCCAACCTCCATCCTAGAAGTCTATTTCCCACCCTGTTCAGGTGAAGTCCATCCCAAGAGAACAGTCCTCTGTCCATGAATGCCTCCCAGTGGCCATACATCCCAATGCCCTCCTTATTGCACCATTGCCTGAGCCATCTGTTGATCATCAGAATCTTGTCACGCCTTTGTTGTTCTCCTCTAGGGACAGGCAGAATCCTACTAAAGATCACCTGGAGCCTGCATTTCCTTAAGAGCCTTCCTCAGTCTGGCATAGTTTCCCTTTATTCGTTTCAGTGAGAAACTAGCCATATCATTTGTTCCCACATGAAGGACAATCAGTGGATTATTTCCCGCTCCCACTAGGATCCTTTTCAGCCTCAGATCCACATCTCATATCCTAGCACTGGGCAGACAACACACCCTTCTGTTCTCTGGATCAGCTTTGGTTACAAGCCTATCTGTTCTTCTCAGGAGGGAGTCCTCCAATCACATAGACCCGCCTTTTCCTGGTGATGGTGCGATTTTCCAGCCTTTCTCCTGTTCTTTCTGTCTGCAAGTCCTCTCATCTCCTATTCTCCCTTTCAATCTTCTGCAACCCATCCTGGATCCCCCTGGGGCTCTTATTTGATACCCAACATACATCTGGATTAGAAATGTTAACAGCCTTATTGCATGACAGAGGACAGTATTCATTGACTCCAGTGTGTGTTGTTCCCTTCTGTACCTTCCCAATGTGATCCAGCTCTTACTTGATTCTTCTAATGTGCTGACTATTCAGGAATATGATGCTCCTGCAGCTGAGTCAATTAGGAAGCAGGAGGCTGTTCATCTAAATAAGCACAGAGCTGGCAAAGTGAAAGAGTGGGAAGATGAAAGCCAGTGGCAGAAAAAAGATGGGTAAGAGGCACACGGGTCTCTGAAGACAGGAGGGGATAGAATAGATTAACTAAGAAGAATTGTTTACACCTTCTTCCTTAAGTTATAAATATACTTGGGCTTTGTACTCTAGGAAGTCAAGTGAAAGCTTGGCTAGATACTAGAGAGTACAATAAATTCCAGTTAGATTTTAATTCTCTGTCATTCTCCCTGCTGATGTCAGTCACAGAAAGTGAACTACTTAACTTCCATAGTTACAGGAATGCTGGCAGTAGAGAAAAAGATCGTTAGCTTAATACTAAAGTGTACCAGTTTACAAACCTCTCTTAAAAATTCTAAAAGCTACTCGATAGTACTTCGCACACAACTTTTAATGGCAAGCCACTTCCACATTTGGAGATCAATAGCTGCTGTGTAGACTGACATTTTTGTTGCCACTGACAGAGGAAGTTAGCATAGGTAATTTGCTACCAGGAGTTATCTGTCAATCAGTCCTGCTCCGTGATTCTGAACAAAGGCACCTGATCTGACTGTTGTTTTCACAGCCATGTTGCTATGACAGATATGACTGTGTCTTGTAATTTCCTAGAGAAATCTTATTGAATTAAATTAAACTTTATTGAATTAAGTTCAACATCTTTGGAGTTCATTGCATTAACATGTGTACTATTGTGGAGTTGTATGGCACTTCTTCGGAGGAAGACATGATTAATGCATTCCCTGGGAAGCATTATAACCTTCAAAGAACGGTTTAGTACAATGAAGTGGGTTTCCTACAAATTACATAAGAGGAGGCAATGAACATTTTCACTGTCTGGGGAGAGAAACTAATTGTCTACTGATTACCTACTCCTGGAAACTCCAGTTCAAAAGACCTCCTAACTGTATACAGGATGGACTAAACTTTTAATTATCAGTCTTGTTGGGAGCAATGGGTGTGTTAACCTTGGAACCACAGGAAGTTAAGGGCTGCTCCTCTCAGAGTCCTTAATGAGGTGGTAATCTCAGGTAAGTTTATTAGCATGCATGTAGTTCCTTGTATCATTTTAAATGTTTTCTCTTTAGTGCTTTTACCTTAAAAATAAAACATGCTTGCTTAGAAAGAACTGTGTGGTCATTTATAACTGTAGCAATTACTCTGTGCATTGTCTCTGAGGAGAGAAATAAAACAGGTTTGCTTAGAGGACTGTCTGTTGCTGAGAATAAGACAATGAACTGGTCAGCCTGGAGATACCCTGATCAGGAGGGAGAGAGATGCAGGTCTCCACCCAAGAAAGGCAATGACTTGGGAGCTAGAAATGTGAGAGTGGGTTCCCTGGCTGTATCATTGAGGGGAAATACAGGTGCAGTTGCCCTGAACCGTGATGATTGCATTCTCTGTTAAACTGTGTTCTCTTGCTTGCTTTCAAATACAGCAGTTATGTGGTGCTGCAATATGGAACTGCTGTCATCAAAGCATTCTTTGTGAGAATCATCTGTTTTGCGATGGCTTAATTTGCCACTACTCAAATCTGTTTATCTTCAAAATGAGTGCCCTTGCTGGACCATGCTAGGTTCCAAGTTTCTCAGTCACCTCTCCCTGGGGTGCTCAAAACTGACTGTGGTTTAGCATGATTTTGCTGAAGTTTTAAATAACTAATAATAATAATAATAATAAAATAGTTGTTAATATCAGCCTGAGGCAGATACCTGGCCTAGAAAATTTCACCCCAGGTAATTAAAGTTTGGCAAAGTAAAAGCAATTGAAAACAGACTAATAATGGGAAGTGTTGGGTAATCTTAACAATAGGTGATACTACCAACTCCACCTATGATGTCATGGTGTATAGAGTTTGGCATGCATGTATAAACTTAAAAAAACCACCAAAAAACCCAAAAAGATGGTATTTGATATGGATACAAACAACATATCTTTGTCATTGTATGTATTTTCTTGTGTTAGTCAATGTTGACAGTTTATTTTCCATTAAAAAAGGGTCTTGATAAACAATTTTTCATTATATAGCTTTCAAATTTTCTTTAAAAAGAATTTCAAAAACATCATTTAGAAGAAAGTACATTTCAGTATTTTTGTCATTTTTCTGTTCGAAATTGTGGGGAAATGTCTATCTTCTTAGTTTTTGTTTAAAAAATGTTCCTCCTATAAAAGCAGTGTGTGTTCAGGGGGTTGAGGGGGGGAAACAGGAGTTGGAGAATATGTAACAGTTCATTCGTAAAATAACACATTTTCACTGTTTAAGTGAGACAGAATGTGACAGTATCTCTTTTGGAGTTGGAAAACACTCAAGGCATTCAACAGTGGGCAAAAACATTTTTCATGTTTTGTTACTGTTTTCCCAGGTCCCACAAAAATTCTCACAGGAAGAATTTCCAGTTTCCAGAGGTCTCTAGTTTTTCCCCTATACAAAGTTCTTTATGTTATGGTGTACACCTCAATTTACTTCATCTACATTTCATTTGAGACAGTATTACTGGTGATTATTGTGTAAGCCAGAAAGAACCCAGAGCTTAACTTTCAGCTTTCCAAACACCAAGTTTGCTGCTGGTGATTAATTAAAACATAATTTAATACTAATTTAGGTATGCCCAACAACTAAATAAATGCTTTGCTTTGGTTTTCAGTAAATAAGATAATATGGAATGTGGGCATTAAGGCAGAAAGTCTTATGGAAATGACTAAGGCTGAGGTGGAAAAAAACTCAAAGACCTTAATGCACTCAAATCAGGGAGGACCAGATAATTTCCATTCCAGAATACCAAGAGAACTGACACATGAGTTTGCTAGTTCGGAACCAAGGATTTTCCATTAATCTATCTATTTGGGGATAGTACTGTATTACTGGAGAATATTTAACACTACTTATAATTAAGAAAGGGAAAAAAGTTGATCTGGGCAATTTTAGACCTGTTAGTCTGACCTCTGTGGTACACAAGGCTTTAGAACAAATTGTGATGGAAAGAATAATTGCATTCATTAAGGTAAATGGAAGAGGGGATGCAATACAACACGGGTTTATCAAAAGTAGATTGTGCCAGACTAACCTGATTTCCTTCTTTGAGAAAATAACTATTTTTTTAGATGAGGGAAATGCAGTAGACTTAATATAGTTGGATTTCAGTAAAGCATTTGACATGGTACCACACTGGAAATTTTTAGTTAAAGTAGAGAAGATGGAGCTTAGTACATGAATTGTAAGGTGGAAAAGGAGCTGGCTAACAAGGAGAAGGGAACAGGTTGTGCTGAAAGGCAAATTATTGGACTGGAGGGAAGTTGCTAATGGAGTTCCTCAAGGATTGGCCTTAGAACCAATCTTATTCTAATTTTTTATTAATGACATTGGCACAAAAAGTAGGGGTGTTCTAATGAAATTTGCTGTGATACAAAGTTGGGAGGCATTGTCAATAGAGAAGATGATCAGGATATTATACAAGAAGATCTAGATGATCTTGAAGACATCTAAAGGAAAGGGTATGAAATTCAATAATACAAAGTGCAATAGTCTAATAATAAGAATTTCTGCTACAAGCTTGGAGGTCATGATTTGGATGAAGGAGAAAGACCAGGTCAATCACAGGCTGACTATGAGACACAAATGTGATGTGGCTGCAAAAAAGGTAAATCTAATTCTAGGTTGTAACAGGTGTGGGATTTCCGGTAGAGATAGCAAAGTATTAATGATATTGTCAAAGGAGTTGGTAAGGCATTATTTGGAATACTGTGAACAGTTCTGGTCACCTACATTCAGGAAAGATTAATTCAAATTGGAAACAGTGGAGAGAAGAGCTACTAGGATGTTCAGGGGAACAGAGGACCTATCTTATGAGACGAGATTGGAAAAATCTTGTCTTGTTTAGCCTAGCAAAAAGATGTCTTGGAGAGGATATGAGTGCTCTCTATACATGCCTCAGGGGAGTAAGCACCAAGGAAAAAGAGGAGTTATCAATGTTGTCATAAGAACAAATAAGTATAAATTGCCCACGAACAAATTCAGGCTGGAAATTAAAAGAATGTTTCTAACTATCAGAGGGGCAATGAACTATTTTTAACAAAGAGCCTGACAGATTTATTAGTGGGATTGTCTGATGGGATTGCTTGTGATGGTGAAGAGCAGGGCTTGACAACTCTAAAATTCCTTCAGGTTTATGTCCAATGTTTCTAAAAGCTCATGCTTCAGAGTTTCAGCTGGTCATCTGCAGGGGTCAGGAAGGAATTCCCCCAGAAAATGTATTCTCTGTTTGCTTGTTTTTCTCTTTCCTCTGAAGCCTCAGGGATGGCAACAGTTGATAATGGGACATTGGACAGGTTGGACCAGTGCTCTGAGGTGGCACTGAATATTCTTTCTTTCATGTGTTTAGCTGGCTAGTTCGTATTCACATGCTCAGGGTCTAACTGATTGCCATGTGTGAGGTCAGAGAGGAATTTTCTCCAAGGCTAGATTGGCAATAACCATGGAGATTTTTCACCTTCCTCTGCAGCATGGGATGTAGGTCAATTGCTGGAATTATCTGGGTATATCTCACGCAATCAGATCCCGGCCATTGCATGGTCTTCAGGTATTAGTGAACCTCAGTCCCTCCTATTCTCTGCCTATGGCATGTAATAGTCTAGTCCCCTGTGGATGTAATATTTTGTTCTAATTTCAGTGGTTGGGTTTAATGTGTAGGTGCTGCATTTTGGTGGTGGCCTGTGATATACAGCAGGTCAGACTAGACAGTCTGATCCCTTCTGACATTAAAAGCTATGACTCTAAATTGTAATTTAGAGCCCTTTAATCTAGAAGCCCTTGAGAAACAGGGCAGAGGGGACTCCCCGATCCCATTTTCAAAGTCCCTTTCAGAAGAGAAACCACTGGAAGGGAAACCACTGGAAGACTACTTTGTATGAACTTAAGTTTTCTATTTTTGGCCCCTGCAAGTCAACAAACGTTTTCTCCTTCCTTTTATTCTTCTCCCAGTTCGCTTTTTTCCCCTCTAATTCCTCTATGACACTTTAAAATAAAGGCAGGGGGAGAGGAAATAAAAGGCCGCCCTTCACAGTTGCTGTGGCAACAACAGACATAATGAAATCCACTAGTCCAGTCTGAGCCCAGGACAGTTAAACAGATGAAGCAGTACAGGTGTGCCAGAGGCAGTGCTAATGAGAAGCACGTTTTCAGTTAAAAACCTTAATTTAAAGCCTATCCAGAGCCAGGGAAATCTTGGGAATGGGGATAACAGGAGATTCGTGACCCTGTAAGCCTAAGAGCTCAGAATTTGAATTCAGTTTTACTGCCAATAAACTACCAGGCCAGATATTTAATTGCCTTTTTTTTTAAATATATATTTTCTATTTTACTAGGAAAAAAGCATAGGATGCCTTTATAGTTGCATCGGATAGAAAGAAATATTGAGGGAAATAACAGAACTAAGGAAGGCTTTTAACTGGGGGAAAGAATACAGTAACTCTGCAATCCCTCATACTTAATCTAATTAACTTGTCTAATGTGATGGGTATGTGCAGCATTGTATACTTCTGAGGTAATGCTTGTAAGCAACAGAAGTTTATCTTACAAATACTTGCCAACAGTCCCATCGTGGCTACACCTGAAGTTTTTTAATTCTGTCTAGGGCATCAATAGTCTCAGACAAAATCATGGTTGGCTGGTTTGGTCATCAACAATATTTGATTTTGTGGCACTATGGAGAGAAGGCAAAAGTACCAATGCAGCTTCCTGTCCCTCTAACTCAGCCACTTTGTCCGCTAGACTAGAGGCTCTGACAGCTCAGGAGCAGACAGCAGCAGAACGCTGCTACAGAGAGTGATGATATAATAATATATATATATCAGCCATTTGTAGCAATCTCCTTCCAATTTGTCATTTCAGAGATGAAAAGGAAAGACATGCAGAATAGGAAAAGTGGGAGACAAAGATGGAAAAGGAAACACAGAGGGACGGGAAATCTGAAATCTTCTGTACAATTAGGGGAGAGGATCCACACAATTCATCTTCCAGAAAGATAGAAGGGGAAAGCATAGAAAGAAGAGGGCTGCTGTTCTTCCCTAACTGAACATAAATGAAGTCTTTCCCTAAAGAACCCTAGGGGTTTGTAGTTAGAGAAGAGGCTTGTGAAACATGCCTGCATCTACAGATTAGCATCTAAACTTACCCCTCAGTTGCTCGCCAAATAAAAAGATTGGGACTTTTAAAGCTACTTACAATAACAATCATTCAAATGCACACACAGCCCCCAGCTTATTTGAAGAATTATCTCCGGAAAGCATTTCAGATGCTTCCAACTGTGCTTGCTCATTCGGCATTTGAAACTCGGTGGTGTCATCGGACGTGACATAGCTTAGGTTTCACACGGGAGGCTGATGGGCATTTGCTGTCTCCTGCTGGTTGGTCTTTAGTATTGTTGTCTATTTTATAGACGGCAGCTGCTTTCCAGGTCAAAGGGTGAATTTTATTTATTTTATTTTTGGTCATTTAGAAGTGGAAGGTAACTAATGGCTTGGCAAACCCAGAACAATTCAGGTGAGGCTTAGTTATTGAATGCAAGTTTTGATGAACTCTAACTCCTCATGGAATGGACTTTTGGAGTTCTTTTTTATTTTTTGGGGATGGCTGCACAGACATGGTTTGGACAGTTGACTGTAGTCAGCAGCCCATTCCATGGATTGCTGAGTCCAGGCCAAGACTTAAGGAGATCCTGTGTGATAACAAAAACAACGAGAGTTCTGTAGCACTTTAAAGACTAACAAATTTAATTTCAGCAGGCATAAGCTTTCGTGAGCTTCAGCTCACTTCCTCAGATGCAGTTGGTAGAAATGATACAGCAAATAGGTAACATATATAGTAGGCAACATTTACATATTCAAGGGCATAGATAACAATGGGGTAGGTGGATAAAAGCTGGGTACTTGAGTCCTACTGACAACCATTGAGTAGGAGGTGAGAATGGATGATCAGAACAAATTACTTCTTGTAGTGAGATAGCCATTCCAAATCCCTGTTGAAACCCAGTTTGAATGTGTCAAGTTTGCAGATAATTTCTAACTCAGCAGTTTCTCTTTCAAGTCTGTTTTTGAAGTTTTTTTGGAGAAGTACAGCAACTTTCAGGTCAGTGAGAGTGCCCTGGGAGATTGAAGTGTTCTCCGACTGGTTTATGGATGTTATTTTTTGTCTGATTTGTGTCCATTTATCCTTTTGTGTAGTGATAGTCCAGTTTGGCCAATGTACATGGCAGAGGGGCATTGCTGGCACATGATGGCATATATAACATTAGTGGATGTGCAGGTGAATGAGCCCCTTATGGTGTGATTGATGTGGTTAGGACCATGATTCTGTCACTAGAGTCAATGTGTGGGCAGAGCTGGCAACGGAGTTTGTTGCAGGGATAGGTTCCTGGATTGGACTTTTTGTAGGGTGTATGGTTGCTGGTGAGTATTTGCTTCAGGTTGGGGGGCTGTCTGTAAGCCAGGATGGGTCTACCGCCCACTGCCTGAGCGAGAAACGGATCATTTGCTATGATAGGTTGTAGATCTTTAATGATGTGTTGGAGAGATTTTAGCTGGGGACTTGTAGGTGATGGCCAGTGGTGTTCTGTTGTTTTCTTTGTTGGGTCTGTCCTTGTTGTAGGTGACTTCTGGGTACCCATCTGGCTCTGTCAATTTGTTTCTTCACTTCTCCAGGTGGGTATTGTAGTTTTAAGAATGTTTCATAGAGATCCTGTAGGTGTTTGTCTCTGTCTGAGGGATCAGAGCAAATCCGGTTGTATCTTAAGGCTTGGCTGTAGACAATGGATTGTGTAATGTGTCCAGGGTGAAAGCTGGAGGGATGAAGATATGTATTGCGGTCAGTTGGTTTTCAGTATAGGGTGGTATTAATGTGACCATCCTTTATTTTTATTGTAGTGTCCAGGAAGTGGATTTCTTGTGTGTACTGGTCCAGGCTGAGGTTGATTGTGGGATGGAAATTATTGAAATCCCGGTGAAATTCTTCGAGGGACTCTTTCCCGTGAGTCCAAATGATGAAAATGTCATCAATGTAGTGTAGGTAAAGAAGAGGTGTTTGGGGACGAGTTTTGAGGAAGCGTTGTTCTAGGTCAGCCATAAAAATGTTGGCATACTGTGGGGCCATGCGGGTGCCCATAGCTGTGCCACTGACTTGGAGGTATAGATTAGCTCCAAATCTGAAGGAGTTGTGGGTCAGGACAAAGTAATAACAATTGGCCTATTTGAGTCCATTTGAGAGCCAGAGAAAACTACAAGTTCTTTTCTGTGCACAACAATCTAAATAAAGACTCACTTTTATATTAATTATATCAGAATCTTGTCTCTTATTTAGCAAAAGAGAAGACTGCAGATATGCTGATAGGTGTCCTGATTACATGTTCTGGAATGTTAGTGACAACAATATAGCAAAGTGATCTCCCAAACCAACCTTGTAATATTGGAGTTCAGCAGATTCTAAAGCAACTGGGTTTGGATTCATTTGCATTTCCATGTCAAGATGGAAAAATGGCTATTCTCATACTGAATAGCACCCTTATGCTAAATTATAGAACAAAGAAAGATTAGGAAATAAATGTAAATATTTAATTAATAGAAAATAAATTCACAATTGCTGCTTTTTCAATAAATAACAATTGAATTCACAGAAAGATTCTTAAAGTCTGTGCTGTATTATAAAGTATGTGGTCTTTGTCATCCCACCCCCTGTCAACATCTTTATTAAATATTTATATTAGAAATCCAATGCAAAAAGCTTCCTTAAGTCCTGGGTTCAGGTTTTAACACATCAACCCATAGTGTTAGGTTATTTTTATTAAAGGGAAGCAACAAGGACATATACCAACAGCTTTCTCTGCAGCTTTAATTTGTAGGTAAACATTTTAAAAAAGATGCATAGCACCTAAAATAGAATCATTTATGTGTTTGAGGCCTGGTCTACACCTAAATTTAAATTAAACTCAGGGATTTGAAAAATTTCATGCCCTGTGTGACATAGTTAGATTGACCTACCCCCCTCTCCACTGTCCACAAAAGAATTCTTCCACTGACCCTTAGCTACCATCTATCGAGGGGGTGGATTAACTACAGAATGGAAAAAAAACATCCATTGCTGTACTAAGTGTCTACACTGTAGCGCTACAGTGGCATAGCTGCAGCGTTGCGCTTGTGAAACTGTTGTGTTTGTAGCGTTGACATATCCTGAGAAGCTAAGAAGAGAACAGCTATCTAAGATTAGGAGATTTTTCCCTGCATCCACTTATTTTCATATAGTTTTTTGAAACTAGTCTAATGAGGAGCTCAGTCACTTTAGACTCATTCCTGCCCCCACTGAAGTCAGTAACAAAACTTTTCTATATAAAACTCACAATATGTCTCGTATACTTGATGATGTCAACAGCAACACATATGAACTTTCTCTGATCTGTATTCAGTTTTACATATCTCTTAGGTAAGTCACATATTCACAAGCAATACCTAGTTGCCATTTGAGTTTATTATACTCTCTGGGGATTTTAAATCAATACACTAAAAAATGGCTAACCACCCATATGTAGCTTCTTCACTGGTATATCACATTGCTAAAAGCTCTTCATTTAGGCCACAATTCCACAGAGTATTGAAAACATACTTAATTTCATACCTTTTCAGCAAAACACTTGAACACATGCTTAACACTTGACTTCAATAGAATTTAAGCATGTGCTTAATTTTAAGCATATGAACAAGGGTTGGATTTTCAGACATATTTGGGTGACTAAAATTGCAGGTAGGTGTCTAATGGGATTTTAAAAAGGACCTAAGTAGGGTGGGTGTCTAACTCCCATTGATTTCAGAAGTGCTCAGCATCCACAAATCCCAGTTAAGTCAGTTGGGAACTACTGGATGTTTTTCGCCTTTGAAAATTAGGCCACTTTTATTTGGGAGCATAAATCTAGATTTATTAGCCTAGCTTTAGGTACCCACATTTGAAAGTGTTGACTCTAGCATTTTGTACATGGAAATTATGGAGCAGGAACTTTCCTCCAGCAAACTCAGCAATGTGGAATCAGACATAAACAAAGTTAAATCATATCCAGGCAGTCAATATACCATAAAGCAGAGGTGGTAGAACCAGCTTTTCAACTACTATGCCCTTGGAATAACCCTAGTGCTCAAATATGAAGTGTTCTTTAGAAACTGCAGAAGTACCACAAGGGAATTGATCTTGAAGTTGCCCTAAATGCCATAAAATCTTACAATTTACACTCACCATTTGGACAAATTAGGGATCTAGATATTATTGTGTTTGGAGTGGATCAAAATATTTTCACTGAAAAGCAGCTTTGAACAGAAAATGCTTTTTTCAGAAAATGAGAATTTTCAAATACATTTTTCACTTTTGATTAAACTTACCATTTTTCAAACAAAGAAAAAACCCTCACAAACTAAAAAGAAACAAAAAATCAGTAAACATTTTTAATTTTTAGAAAAAAAAAAAAAAGGGTTTTGGTTGCAAAAAAAAGACAATGAACATTTTCACAGGAGATTTTGATGAAAACAAACAAAAATAATTTAAAAAAATCCCATTACAAAAGTTAGTATTTTTCTACTCACTCGAGTTATATTACCATAGTTAAAATTAGCCATCTGGATGTTCAGGTCTAGTTCCATAGCATTTGTTTATGACATAAAGCTAATGAATACATGGAGCTACTAAATTGGCTTCATTATTTCCACCATTCTATTTCTTTTCTGTTTATTGTCTTGCTTCTTTGAATACTAAGACATAACCTTTTCCCTTCTACTAGTGGGTACCTCCAGCCACATGGAGATGACATCTATGTTATTTCAATCATGTCTTCAAGAACAATATTTAAAGAAGAAAAGCCTGGAGCAAACAATTGTGAGAAAGGAGAATGTAGAAGTATTTACAGGGAGAGGGACACTAGCTATAAGCATCTGAAAAGCAGTGCTGAACAATGAAGAAACACTTAAGGAGAGGATAGATAAGTCCATGAAGACTTTAGAATAGAATAGGTGTTGAGGAGTCAAAAAGGAATGTAGACAGAGGGTAAATAAAGAGTGGCTAGGGGGTCAATGAAAACAGAGAAAACTGGAAAAGGAATGTAAACGTGCACACTAGAAAGAGATTGATTGAAAGGGTAATAAAACTAAATCTCAACTAATCTTGGGAGCTGGAGAGAGCTCAAACAGAGATATTGTTTAGCTTCTAATCTTGCTCAAAATGTTTTCATTTAACTAGCAACCCATCCCACATCTCTAGTAGAAGGCACAGATAGAGAGATCTTGAAAGTGAAATGGGCCATCACTCTACCCCCTGTAACTACTTGAACATTTTGTGCAAGGACTGCAATATACTGTACCTAGTACACTGTTGTGCTGTTTTGGAGCTCAGTTCCAGAGAAAATAAATTTTCCTGGGATTAGATTTTGTTGGATAAAATGATGGATAAAGTGATTAGGGGCTTTAACAGAAATCTGGCTTTCCATATTTCATTCTGCTATATAATAAGGGGGAAAATGACATTATTAAACACATATTCTGCAATAATAGGAAAGTTCTACACCAGTGATACTGTCATATTTAGGTAGTAATATTCTGGTAGAACAGTGAGTTTATCATATTTTATTTTTGTTTTACTTATTGTTGGGATTCCCTCTGAGACCTTTTCCACCTGGCTTATCTATAACACTTTGTCCAGTTCTGGGAGAAAACTTCATCCAATTCTCTGGGATCCAAAACAGACTGCAGATTTCATCACTCAGGTTCCTTTACTTGTCATACAGCAATGCTATGCTATAGCTATGTTGAGTTGTTCAGACTCAAGTGTAGGAGGTGGGTATAGGAAGTACAACACTTCCAAAATTACACAGAAAACCCCTCCCTTCATATACATTTACAAATCTCATTGCATTTACTGTACATGACATCACACATTTTTGATTGGCTTGGTCATTTTGAAGGAACCAATCTCTGTGCAGCATGCTCTGTCCCTCATTGGTGTACGGGGAGGGAGCAGGGGGGCCAAGTCCTGGGTGCCAGCCTGCAGAGGAGCACCAGGCTGGCTCTTCACGATGCGCAGGGGACGGGAGGCACCAGCTTCTGTGCATCATGAAGGACCGGCCCGGAACCCTCCCCCCACCACTGGGTCATAACCATGAGTGCCAGACTCAGAGAAGACTCTCAAAAAGCAGGCAGAAGCCGCAAACTAGCTGTATATTCTATACTTAGATTTCACCAACCCAGTAACAAATGTGAAAGCCTAAAGCACTATACAGTCTTATGACAGAGACACAGTCAGTCCTCCTTGGACATTTCAGTCTATCTTGCCACCCAGGCAAGCTGGACTTAGTGAAATGGTTGCTATACACCAAAGATCACAAAATATGCAGGTTACTCCTAGTCCCAAAGAACCAGTTACTTACCCCAGATCAGTTTGTATCTTACATGTCATACAAAAGGTGCTTGTAGACAAATCTTATAATAAACTTTCTAAGGATTCATTAACTACGAAAAGAAATGAGAGCGTTATTACAAGGTTAAAGCAAGCAAACATATACAGAAATGAGTTACAGTCTATGGTTTTAAACGGTGGCAGGGTTGTAGTCATCTGTCAGCTCTGAATATCTTTTAGGACTAACCCAGAGAGATCCTGGGGATCTCTGCTTCTATTTCATAGCTACAAATAGCAAAAGAGATGAAAATATTTTTTGTCAGCTATTTTTATTTCCTTCTTCTAGAATTCAAGTTGATGGGCTGAGCCCTTTTATACATAGCGTTTTCGTGAGTGCTTTGTATTGAGATATCCCACAATGGCCCATTTAGTTTTGATATGCCTTTTTGATTGGCAAGAGGTGGTTCCTCCTGACTCTGTTCATAGTTTTAGAACAAATATTTTTTACAGTTATAAAGCAAAAACTTAAATATTACCTTATAGCATATGATAAAAAAATGCTAAGTGAGATTAATGCAAGTAGCAACTTACAAGGATTTCATAAAGTCTAAACACTACACACATTGTTGTAAGTCCAATACCTAGCTAAACCATACAAACACATAGGTGAGCTGGACTGGTTTCCACCAATGAATTTGTCAGTGCTCAGCTCAGACCTAAAGCCTTGGGAAGAGCTGGCACCTGCTCTGCCAGCATCACACTTACAATTTAATGTCCAGCTACTGGAACTGTACTGACACTAAGTCCATATGTAACATAGTCTATGCATTTCAAAGTCTGTATCGTCAATTGGAAACCTAAGGATTCACCACGCAGTTTGCATTTAATTATTGACTGAATTAGTATTCTAATCTTGTCCCCATAATGTATTAATAGAAATATGGAACATATGGAAAGACACAACTTCCTCCAATACATGTCACTTCCTATGTCATCTGCGTGATGGTCTGCACCCCTGTATTCACCCCTTGCACACTGTTATGATCATCTTTATATGATATGAAGTATCATTTGAAAAGTCATAACTCCTTGGTCAATACTGTCCTGATAAAATATGTGTGACAACATTGTATGTAAAGTGATAAGATTCCACTGCATGGTGTTACTAAGGTGTATTCAAAGTCTAGGGAGTGCCAAATCTGTTCCTCGGAGACAAAAGGCAAGCTGACACCTCAGCCAGGTGTAAACAGGCCAAATGGGCCAACACCTGCTTAAGTGACCATTGTCAGGAAATGGACATGGGCCAAAAAATTTACATTTTAAAAAGAAACAGCTTGGAGTTCCCATCCACACATTTTTTTTTGTTGTTTTTGTTTTTGTTTTCTGAACCTCAGCTGGAGATGCTTCTCAAAGAAGGGAAAGAACATAAGAAGAGAGGGCAGATACCACAAATTATTCCTTCCTTTCTCTGCCTATGCCATCTACGACACTGAAGAACAAAGGAAGCAACATTAGCCTGGGGGAGGAATCCTGAGTGAAAGTTCAGCCAAAGTAAGACTGCTGAAATAACTGGTAAGAAAGACCTTGCTTTGAATTCACTCTAGTTTGTTGAGTTAGGCATTAGCTGCATTTTACTTTTATTTTTTCTTGTAACCAGTTCTGACTTTTATGCATCATTACTTGTATTTGCTTAAAATCTCACTCTCTGTAGTTAACACAATTGTTTTATTGTTGTATATAAACCAGTGTGTTTGGATTGAAGTTTTTGGGAAATTCCATTTGGGATAACAGGATTGGTGCATATCATTTTCTATGAAACAAATAATGGACTTTATATGAACTTGTCTTCTCCAGGAGATCACTGGGTATTTTAAGATATACATTTCTGGGGAGGGTCTTGGATTGGGAGTTTGCTGGTGTCACTTTGTACTGTAATTCAAGAAAGGCTGGCTGCAGCACTCATACAATATAAGTGGGAGTAACTTACATGCTGGAGGCTGGGTGTGAGCAGACCAGGAGTGGTAGCTCTCACAATGAAGCAGTGTAAAAAGTACCCCATGTTAGAGAGATGAGGTGACACAGATGTTCACCAGGCTAGATAATACCCTGGGTATGTCACAATCTGTTTTTTTTTTAAGTTTCCTGGCAATATGGTACCACTGTATAGTAATTTAAAATAATTCTTCCCTATTGTCTTAAATATTTAAAAAATAGATATTTTTTTATGTGGACACATAGGTGAAATGGCATGTTTCTGTTCTCCACATGGATGAAATAGTGTCCTGAACTTAGGACAGAAGAATCCCATGCACAGCTACAGACTGGAGTCCGAAGGGCTAGGCAGCAATTCTGCAGAAAAGGACCTGGGGGTTACAGAGGATAAGAAGCTGGATATGAGTCAGCAGTGTGCTCTGGTTTCCAAGAAGCCTAATAGCATATTGGGTGGCATTAGTAGGAGCATTGCCAGCAGATTGAGGGAAGTGATTATTTCCCTCTATTCAACATTCGTGAGGCCACAATTGGAGTATTGTGTCTAGTTTCGGGCCCCCCACTACAAAAAGGATGTGGACAAGTTGGAGAGAGTCCAGCAGAGGGCAACAAAAATGAATAGGGGGCTGGAGCACAAGATTTATGAGGAGAGGCTGAGGGAAGTAGGCTTGTTTAGTCTGCAAAAGAGAAGAATGAGGGGGGATTTGACAGCAGCCTTTAACTACCTGAAAGGGGGTTCCAGGGAGGATGAGCTAGGCTGTTCTCAATGGTAGTAGATTACAGAACAAGGAACAATGGTCTCAAGTTGCAGTGGGGGCGGTTTAGGTTGGATATTAGGAAAAAGTTTTTCACTAGGAGGGTGGTGAAGCACTGGAATGGGTTACCTAGGAAGGTGGTGGAATCTCCATCTTTAGAGGTTTTTAAGCTGCAGCTTGACAAAGCCCTGGCTGGGATGATTTAGGTGAGATTAGTCCTGCTTTGACCAGAGCGTTGGACTAGATGACCTCTTGAGGTCCTTTCAACTCTAATCTTCTATGATTTTATGAAATATAAATCTTAAAATCAGGGGTTCAATGCAATTATTCATGAACAACGCTGGAAACGGTTAGAGCCAAATTGGGAGAAGAAAGAATTTAAACAGAACAAATATTGAATAATAATTGAGAGTTGTTTAAGAATATTTTACTGGATGCCCCAAAAGTTACAATCCCACAACTGAGACAGCAGGCCACATTGGTTAAAAAAAAGCAACCTGGCTTAGAGTGGAGGTAAAGGCAGCTATTTAAAACCACAACCAATTATACTACAAATAGGAGGAAGGGGAAGTTGATCATAATGAATATAAACAGAAGAAAGGAATTGTAGACAATTTATAAGGGTAGGAAAAGGACACAAAGAAAAATCTATGTCCAGTAGTTAACAATAATAAAAAGGAGATTTTAAAGTATATTAGGAACTAGAAGAATCCTAACAATGGTACCGCTCCATTATTAGAAGAAATGGTAGAAATTTCAACTACAATGCAGGAAAGGCAGAAAGAGTCAATAAATATTTCTGTTCCGTGTATGGGGGGAAAAAAAGATTATATAGTGATATATGATGATAATGCTCTTTCCATTCTGTTAGTATCTCAGGAGGATGTTAAACAATAGACACTAAAGCTAGGTATTTTTAAATCAGCAGTTCTGAATAATTTGCATCCAAGAGTTTTAAAAAAGATGGCTGAGGATCTTGCTGGACTGTTAATGTTAATTTTCAGTAATTCTTGTAACACAGAGGAAGTTCCAGAAGACTGGAGGAAAGCTAATGGTGCGCCAATATTTTAAAAGGAGAAATGGGAAAACCTGGAAAATTATAAGCCTATGAGCCTGTTATTGATCCCGGAAAAAATAATGGAATGACTGATGTAGGACTCGATTAGCAAAGAATTCAAGGAAGGTTGTATACTTAATGTCAGTCAATATAGACTTATGGAAAATAAATCTTATCAAACTAACTTGATTTTTTATTAATGAGATTACAACTTTGGTTGATAAAGGTAACAATGCTGATGTAATAGACTTCTGTAAGATATTTGAGTTCATGCCACACATTTAGATAAAAAATAGAAAGCTGCAATATTAACATGGCATACATTAAATGGATTAAAAACTGGCTAACTGACAGATCTGATAATGTAATTGCAAACT
Source organism: Emydura macquarii macquarii (assembly GCF_026122565.2). Taxonomy (NCBI): domain Eukaryota; kingdom Metazoa; phylum Chordata; order Testudines; family Chelidae; genus Emydura; species Emydura macquarii. Next base: position 3,100,743 of record NW_027132962.1, read on the forward strand.
GGGAATCATCACTGAGTGGATGTCTTTCTAATGAGGTCCTACAGGAACTGGTTTTTAGCCTATGCTATTCAACATTTTATCAATGACCTAGAATAAAAATATGAATCATTACTGATAAAGTTTGCAGATTTTAGAAAGATTGGGGGAGTGGTAAATAATGAAGAGGACAAGTCACTGATACAGAGCCAATTGGATCACTTAGTAAGGTTGGCGGAAGCAAACAATGTGTTTTAATATGTCTAAATTTAAATGTACACACATAGAAACAAAGGATGCAGGCCATACTTTCACAATGCGGGACTCTATCCTGGGAAGCAGAGACTTTGAAAAAGGTTTCATGGTCATTGTGGATAATCTGCTGAACATGAACATCCAGTGTAATGCCCTGACTAAAAGCACTAATGTGATGCACAATCAGGGGAATCTTGAGTAGGAGCAGAGAGGTTATTTGTGTGATTGCTGCCAGAATACTGAGTCCAGTTCTTGTCCACAATTCAAAAAGACTGTTAAAAAATTGAAGAGGGTTCAAAGAAGAGCCAGGAGAATGGTTAAAGGATTGGAAATTTAACTTTATAGTGATAGATTCAAGGAGCTCAATCTAGTTATTTTAACAAAGGTGACTAAGGGGTGACTTGATCAGAGGGCATAAGTACCTACAATGGGAACAAAAAATGTGATACATGGGATCTTCAATCTAGAAGACAAAACTAGATTCCAATGGGAATCAAACTAGATAAATTCAGACTAGTAATATAGTGGAAATTTTTAGCAGGGAGGGTAATTTATTATTGGAACAATTAACCAACTTTTGTAGTGGATTCTCCATCAAAATCAATTTTAAAATCAAGATTGGATGTATTTCTAAAAGATATGCTCTAGCTCAAACAGAAATTAATTCAGGGAAATCCTACAGTTTGTGTTATGCAGGAGGTCAGACTAAATGAGCACAGTGGTCCTGTCTGGCCTTAAAATCTATAAATTACAAATTCTAAATGTAGACCCTGATATTGCAACAGAATCTGTACGGGAGCTCCATTAAAGTCAGGGAGCTGCCTTTATAGAATGGTTTACAGGATTGAGGCCTTACTTTTAATAAGTCTTTATACAATATTTGCTTAAAATTAATTATTTCAGTGTATTTTCTGACCACAAGCCCATATGCTAGAATACTCTGTACGAAAGTACTATAAAAGGCAGTCAAAGACAATTTGCTTGTAAATTTATAGCATATTCACATAATGCATTCTTGTAGCATTCATTCAGGTCTGTATTCCAGTGAACAGAAACTACTTAACATGGTCCAGAGAAATCATTAAGAACCAATTAGTTTTCAAAGGTGATAGACAAGATAAAATACCTAAGGATGAATTTTCCTACAACGGATGTTTGCATGATGAGATTTAGCTGAACACAGTTTCTTACCGGCTTTGTTTGCTTAGTAAGTTAAAAATGGATTGGAGAGGGAATATTACAGAGGGTACAGACAGTAAACATCGGAAGAGTTCCTGAAAAGCGTGATTTTGATGTCTTGATTCCACTTTATATTCCAGAGAGAGAGAGAGAGAGAGGAGGGCAAGGGCAGAGACCTTTATAGGACTGCACTACTGCCAAATTGCATTTCATCCAGCATTTTATGTTTTATAGCGATTTGAGACTATCAAAATAATCTAGGTTGTGATTTCAGAAATCACCAGCTAAAAGGAATGGCACAAAGTCTAGTCTTCCCAGGAATGAATGGATCCATAGGAAGAATGTCTATTTATTTCCCTGAAAAGGTGAAGTTACACTAATAGAAGTGTAGAAGATGCTTGAGGGTAAATGACTGGCTGTGGGTGACATTCATTTTAAAATCTGAAAGGCATTTCCTGTAGTGCTGAACCACCCCTAACTTCCAAAGTCAAACCACAAAGTTCTTTAGTCAGCTTTCTAATTAGATAACTCTTTCATCTGCATCAGTGTGGAGAATTAACAACATTCAATAGTCAGTTAAGGTTAGTCATAGCTTGAGGTATGTAGGTTCTAGTATTAGTGTTTGTTTTCCATGCTTCTAAAGATGTCTCAGGGAGCTACTGATGTGGCCAGAATTATGCAAGGACTGCTCATCTCCTAACGTTTCAGTATCTGGATGGTGACTATGCTGGGAGAAAAACAGATTTTATTTTATTTCTGCCCCACAAATGGATTCTAGAGGCAAAAATTCAAGCACATTAAAATATAGAAAAATTCCAATATATACATATTTTCCCAAATATCAAGATATTCACATTTCCAAGGAATGAAGTGCACTTTCATAATGATATATATATATCCCCAGGGATATCCTAAAGGTATGAAACATTCCTGGGCCCATTGTCATTGAGCATAGTATCCATTTGAGATGAGTCAATTTCAAAAGGTTCTGTGGTTCTGTTCAGATAAACTCCTAAAAGAGCTGTAGGTGATGGGCAGGTAACAGAAGGATATACAAGCAGATTGAGTACTTTTTCAGCTAAGCAAATAATATACTAGGGTTTGATTATCTGGCACAATGGACATTACAGTGTGTCTAATAACTTGTATTATTGGAAATTTCACAGTGCATTGATAGCGGAATATGGAATTGACAGAACAAACATTTACCTGGGTTCTTTTTGCATATTGTGGGTTTCTATGTAGGGGAGAAAGAGGGAGATTTGCTGCAATGCTCTAGTCTGAGTGGTTAGACGTCTGTTGAGTGTTTAATTGCTTCTCTTGATGGTACTCCTGCAGGTAACTCTCTCATCCTTGTGAAGCAGTTTAAAGGGCTGCCTCCAGCAGAGGGCTATCTAGATCTGTCCCCCTAAAGTGGAAACTATTAAAGGCTTTGTATGTGTGAATATGCTGTATTTATGGAAGAGAGATTTTTGGAGCTTGAAAGAGAAGAGATTAGTAAAGGGAATTTATTTGAAACTTTTAGCCCAAGGAGGATTTGACAGCTAATGATCTGTTTGAGAACTATCTGAGTGCAATGTGAGAAGTGATCTTAGAGCTTCTTATGCAACTGACTCAGGAATCTTATGGGTTTGGGGCTAGAGTCCTGTGTGGGGCGGAAGGAGACCTGAATTTTGACAGACATCTTTTCATAGAAAATAGATTAATGCAAAATGTTTTTAGACACTGGGTAACATTTTTAAAGATTTAGGTGCTATTGAAGATTTTATTCTAGGTATATAGGAACATAGTAGAAAATGCCCATCTCTGGACAACCTGTCTTGAACTTCCTGTTGAGGAAGACGGTATTGTGATTAAATAAAACTCAGGAGCAATAAATGACAGTAGAAATTGTCTCTTCCCACACTTGAGATAAAAGGCTTTATTATCCGAGTCATCAAGTTTCTGCACAGCCTGTCTGTGTAACGCAAATCTAGTTCAAAGGATTTTTTTATCACTGTAGTCTATAAGCAGGCCCATTTTCTAATTGCAGTTAAACATCCCCTTAGCCCAAACCCTGAAAGCCTGAGTCAGCTGGCACAGACCAGCCAAAGGTGTCTAATTGCAGTGTAGACATACTCTGGGAGAGAAAAAGTGGACCTGCTTATAGACTATAGTGATAAAAAACATCCTTAGAAGTAGATTTGTGTTACACTGATAGGCTGTGCAGGAACTTGATGGCTCAGATAATAAAGCCGCTTACCTTAGGGCACCTGTTAAATCTGGCCCATGTATGATGAAAGGCACATCTGATGCCTGATGGAACTGGATAATTCTCCAGAGATAAAAAGCTCCCTATTTGATTACTTGTCACCAGAATTATCCAGTTCCATCCAGCTGCACAGAACTAAAGGTCAAATGAGGGCAGTGTTGATAAAACTACAAATGTAAGATAGTAGATAAAGTACTATCTGGAGTCCTGTAACTGAGGGCTTCCAACTTCTGGAAGATGGGTTCCTTCTAAGGGAAATTATCCTTTCAATTGTGTTTTATCTTAGTCCTTTCCAGGGCAAGTTTCTCTGCCTGGAAGATGCAGACAGCCAAGTCTGAGGATCTGTCTACTATGTACCTATTAGCTGTATCTACCTATCCATATGCTTCTACTTTTATATAAAATGTAAATGAAGAAAACCAAACTGTAATGAGCAAGGTTAATTGGTAGTGTGTATGCAACAACAGATATACAGCAGGAAACTTATACAAAGGTTAAAGTTATAGTGTTCTTGTTTTCATGCAAGATATTCCAGGAAAGAAATCCCCAGTGTCTGTATTTCCAATGGTTACTTATGTAGAACAAATTTGTGAAGAAGATACTCAGTGTGTGTTTCTGTGTATAAAAGTGAGTTCTGAACCATCCCTGCAGGATTATTTGATAATTTGCATGCTCTACTTCCTTAAGAATTTTAATTATAAAAAAGTCATAACAATCTGATATAAAATGTGCAAAGAAGTTTTTAAGCTCAATTAGAATTGAATGACCTAATGCATCCTGGGAACACTGGCATCAAATAATATTTTTGTGGATTCATGAGAAAATGAAATACATTTTTTCCTTTGAATTAATTAAAAAAAGACATTTATTTAAGGCAAAACATGCCATCTTGTTATGATAGGCCAGAATTCATTTTCACTGATGAAAAATGACTAAATTTTCCAACAGATCAAAAAGTTGTGAATACATTGTAAAAAAAAACCCTCACTCTTCACATGGTAATAACTGTGAAGTGAAAGGAGACAAATGTAGTCCTTTTGATCCTGATTTAGCAAGGTACTTAAGCATGTGCCCAATGTAAACATATGAGAAGTCCCATTGATTACTATGGGACTAATCATGTACTTCAAGTTAGGCATGTGCTTACATATCTTGTGAATCAGGGACCTGGAAGCTGACTTGTTTCTCTTTTTAAAATGGATTAGTTATCAGTCCAGAAGTCAAGTTCCTCCTAAAAAAAAGCTGTTCCTCTACCCCCCCCCCCCCCCCCGCCCATTGGAGTGTACATCTTAAAATGGAGATGAGCCCATTTTCACAAAAATATCCATATTCTCTCATGCTCCAATTATTTTGTTTGGTTTCATTGTTTCATTACAACTGGGTTTGGGATTTTTGATTTTCATTTTCACTAGAGTTACCTTTCGATACTGGTTGTGAAACATGCTACATCCATTAAAATATTTTATGCATCTTATTTTATACTTCTCTTGTATTATTTGTTAATACAAGAAAACACTCTTCCAAAGTGTAGTTTGACTATATTACTAACAAAAAAGAGCTAAAACAAAGTTAATACCTGAACAAGTATCTCCAAAAGACAGTGAATTACTGACGCTATGAAGCTTTAAAGTAATTAATGGGAAAACATTTGCTTTGTACTACACACCTCTCTATATATCAAAATTATCAAATCATTAGGAGAACTCAGAAATGGAGTTCAAATCATGCTAACTCTTTGTCACTAATAACTTTTAAGTTTCCACTCCTGGCAGTACACGTACTGGGAAGAAATAAAAATAATAGAAGATTAAATCCAAGGCTGCTATTATTAATTGGACAAAAATTGGCATACACAAAGGGATGAGACACAAGGTGACTACAGTTATGATTACACAGATGATAGACACAGATTGGCAATTCTGTGGGAGGGAGAAGAAAGGGTCTTATAATAAAACCAATATTAAAACTTTTACATATTGTACTTTAAAATATACATCTTGTACCAAGCAACACTAGCAGTGTTATAAGAATCAGCATCAACTAAAAACTGGTTTGTTCTCCTTTATGGTTGGTTACAGATTATGTTGCTTGCATAGATTTCAATATGACAGCCAAACTGGGACCAGTATTTTAGCTATAATAAAAGACGAAAGCCCCGATCCTGAAAACTCTTCAGTACTTGCATAGGTTTACGCAAATGAGTAGTCTCATTAAAATTGGTGGGATTACTCATATGTATAATGTTAAACATGTTTAAGTGGTTGTGTGATTGGTATTTTAGGGTATAATCCTTCTTTTGTTGATGTCAATGCCGAAATTTCAAGTGTGTCAGCCGGGCCCCCTTTAAGCAGTCTTATTGGTAGGGATTTGAAGTTTCCATGTACTGCTTCCCGTGTATAACTCTGCTCCACATAGTCAGAGCAGAGCTATGCGTTTGGTACAAATGTCAGCATACAACTCAGAATATACCAGTGGGAGGGGATTCATTTAACTATCTAAATACCCCTATTACCATAGTATCTGAATGCCTCACAATCTTTAACCTCACAGCACCCCTCTAAGGTAGGGTAGTATTATTATCCCATTTTATAGACGGGAGCTGAAGTAGAGGGACACAGTGACTTACACCAGATTACACAAGAAGCCTGTTGCAGAGCAGAGACTTGAGTTCAGGTCTCTGAAGTCCCAGGCCAGCACCCTAATCACTGCACCATCCTTCCTAGAAGTATACACTTCCGAAGCCTGTGCTGCATTCCAGCTAGACAGGTGGATATCTGGTCATGCAGCTGTTGGGTGCTGGCCAAAATGGAATCCAGGCTTCCATCCTATCACTCTCTTAACCTCTCTAAAGAGCCTGTTGCCTCTGGGGGAGAAGCCGCTTTATGTTCACTTCTCTTCCCCGTTTCCCTGCACACTTCACTAGGTAGTTCTCTGCTATAACATAGCAGATGTATTTGTAGATGCCTGATGCAGAGCAAATAGAACACCCCACCACATTATGAAATGTTTCCCTCAGAGTAAAAATCTCTCCACAGGTATTAAGGTTATCCCTGGAATCCAAAATGAGTTTGTCCTAGATCATTTAAAACTATTTCTTGTTTTTTGACAGTGATTCCTTATTACCGTGAGTTATTTAAGCTGAAAAATTCCTGTAGTGCTGATGTTATTTTAATAGATTCACATTGTCTTAAAAGGGTCACGGGTAAAGGTCTCATTTTTTGAAGAGTAGGTATTTACCACCTTGATTATGGAGGGCAAAGAACACAATCTACATGAACTATAGCATTCTTGTTAAACTAAATGTGTTTTTTTTTCCTCCCTCATCCTCCTATATTTAAATCTTTTTATTACTTCATATTATTAAATATAATTACTCAATATTATTGTGGAGTGGCTTTAAATATTTTCAATTTTACTTTAAAATCTCTGACAAAAGCACCTGTTGATCACACCACTCTTTTTTTTTTTTTTTTAATTCATAGAACCATGGACATGTAGGACCCCCAGTGTTGAGGCAGGACCAATTAAACCAAACTACCCCTGAGAGGCATTTGTTTAACATATTTTGAAACATTTCCAAGGATGGGATTCCACATCCTTCCTTGGAAGCCTATTCCAAAGCTTAATGACCTGTATAGTTAGAGAGTTTTTTCTAATATCTAATCTAAATCTCCCTTGCTGCAGATTGAAACCATTGCTTCTTGTCCTATCTTCAGTGGACATGGAGAACAATTGAGTATCTCAAACAATTCAGAGTATCACATGTATTTATAACAAACTCTCAAGTGCTCAACCACATCCAGTTTGGGCTACCAATCCTCCTCCTTTTGCCTTTCTTAACAAATGTAGTGGGATAATAAACACCTGGGGCCAGGGACTGTGTCTTTTTATGTGCTGTACAGCACCCAGCACTACCACACCACCTAAATAATATTAGTTAAAGCAAGTTTTAATAAACTCTTTTCTCCCTCATTGAGGCAAGAGTTCAGAAAAAATAAAATAAAATCCCTTCCCATAATGCCTCCAGAAACTCAAATGTTTTCCCCTGAGATTTATAAAAATGTTTACCTAACATTTCCCAGTTTTACCTACCTTTGCAATGCTGGCTTCTGACAAGCATTGAGAGGAAAAGTGAAGAAATACAAGTTTTCCCACTACTATTGTAAGATTTCAGCTCAATCTTTCAAAACCAAGGGGCTCAGTTTAGGTAAGCAAATATATTCTTGGCTGCCTCTCCAAACTGCAACCCAGCTTCAAATCTTTTTGAGGCTTGCACATTTTAGTAGTGCTAGGCATCTTGTTTAGTTTAGACCTTCTTTTACTTATTCTTTCTACTTCTGTACCTTTTTTCTAAAAGATTATCAAACTCTTTCCATCTTTTTGTTATTTATACTGTGGTAGCACCCAAAATATCAGTGATATAGTCTCTCTCCAGATACACTTACAATCTAGAAGGCAAAAAGCAGAGGAAAGCTGGTCAAATGCACTGCAACATTCAGTAAAATTAGCAGTCATATTTTTAATTCTATTTTTATTTATTTATTTGGTCAGGGAACCTGTTTTGGAGGATTGAGATTGTTTGTGTATTTATTTTTAGTTTGCATATAATTGATTCTAGCTGCCCCTCTCCCTAGTCATAATTATCTAGATAATTTCTTGTAGGCATTACAGCAGAGTGGGTCTTCAGGAGCCTTATTGAATTTATCAGCACCCTTCAGCACAATGCTGTAGAACTGTAGGATAGATGCACAAACTTGGCTTTCATTGCACTTCCTTGGCATTGTGTTCCCTGAAGTCAAAATGTGGCCCAGAGTTCTTAATGTACTTGCATGACATAGTGCTCAGCCTTCATACATATTGACATAGCTTAGGCTTCTTGTTCCCATGGAATACCGGAGTCAATGGGAGAATCAGCTGACTATCAATTGAGCATTTCTTCACCAAATCTCTCAATTGATGCCACTGCATCGATGGCTGCAGCGCCAACACAGATGCCCAGTGTAGACACGTCCTCTGAAGTGTTTGTAACTCTGAACAAAACATTATGGTTGTTCTTTCCAAAGTTTACAACTGAATATTGACTTAATAAAACTTTGAAACTTTACTATGCAGAAGAAAAATGCTGCTTTTAACCATTGTAATTTAAATGAAACAAGCACAGAAACAGTTTTCTTACCTTGTCAAATCTTTTAACTTTCCCTTTATTTTTTAGTAGTATACATTTAATACAGTACTGTAGTGTATTTGCTTTTGTGTGTATGTGTGTCTCTGCTGCTGCCTGATTGCATACTTCTGGTTCCAATTGAGGTATGTGGTTGACCGGTCAATTCATAACTCTGGTGTTCATATTCTGAGATTCTATTATTATTTCCATTTTACAGATGGGGAACTGAGGAACAGAGAAATTAATGTTAAAGTGCCTACTAGTTTTGGGGAATTAATTTGAGATGCTAATGTCCTATTTTATTTAATTAGGGACTGTAGCATTTTATATACTGACTTCAGTTTCAGCTATTGTTTAGCATTTCTACAAGTCAGGAACCAAGGTATCAAGTCAGGTAACAGGAAAACAAGTCAGATGTCCAGAAAACACCTCTGAAATATTTGATTTAAGTGATTTGCCCAGAATCATACAGAATCTGTGTGGCAAAGCCAGGGATAGAATACAGTTCTCAAGGGTGGCATTCAGCTGCTTGATGAGACCATCTTTTCTCTTCAAGCATTCCTTTACTCACTCACTACAAACCTTCCAGCTTCCCCAGTACATGAAGCAGGGGTATTACAGGGAACAGTCACATTAACTACACAGCTTTGATCACTATCCATCCTGTGGATAATGAATGAAGCTAAGTTCCCATGTAAAAAAATACTTTGTGATGTAATTAATGTCTCATAATGTGTATGCATAGTGGAGTTGAATTCAGGCTGCAAGGCCAGCCTAAATGGTAACATTTCATAGCTTTTGAGTGCTTGTCTTTGAAACCTTAATGTTCCATTAATGTTGTTTTATATCAGCAATTTCCTAGGTTTTTAAATAAGCAAACTGAAAAAATCTAGAAATTCTATTTGTGACATTGGCCTCTAGGGGAGCCACACTGAGATCGCTCAATTTAGGGTAAACTGCAAAGAATGGGGCAGGCAAAACCCCAAATACTGATGGCTACTTCTAAACATTAGATTCACCCAGCTTTTAATCACCTCACTGGTCACCCAGAAGCCAAACTTATAGTTCCCTTAAAGCCATCCAGCCCTCTGGCTTCTACACAGACACCCAAGTCAAATATGATGGAGATTACTGAAAATCTTTGTCTATCTATGTAAAAAAGTCCTACCAATCCCAAAGAACTGGACACATCAACCAGGTCAATGAATACTTCAGATATTACCCAAATACATGCACAAAACCAATGTTTATTAACTAAACTAGTATTTATTAAAAGGAAAGAGGAGGTTGGCACAACTGATTAAGAGAGCTTTAAACTAGGAATTTGGAGGAGACAGTTGGGAGATGCCCAGATAATTTCCACGCCTGGTTTCAACATTGAGAGGGAAGAAAATGAAGTAAGAAAGCATACAGCAGTGGATAGCAGAATGGACTTTAAGAGGAAGGGTAATAGATGCCAGTCTATTGGGAAATACTGGCAGTAGAATGACTGTGCCAAATCAGATAAGGATATGAGCAAAGCCAAACAGCAAAAATTAAGATGTTTGTACACCAATGAAAGGAGCCTGGATAATAAAATGGAGGAAATAAAGCTACTGGTGCAGGAAATGAAACCAGATATTATAGGGATAACAGAAACATAGTGGAATAGTAGTCATGACTGGAGTACAGGTATTGAAGGGTATGTGCTGTTTAGGAATGACAGAAATAAAGGCAAAGGTGGTGGAGTAACATTGTATATCAGTGATGAGGTAGACTAAATAAATTAAAAGTGATGGAATGGATAGGACAATTCGTCTGGGTGAAAAATCACATTGGGGAAGAAAGGTACTAAAGCTTCCCTTGGGATAATACTTGTGGCATGCTACAGACCACCGTGATCTTATCAGGTTATGGAGAGAGACTTCTTTCACGTTTTTAATGAAGTAAAATACTACTGGGAATTGTGTAATTATGGGAGACATTAACTTCCCAGATATAGACTGGAGGATAAGTGCTAGTAATAATAATAGGGCCAGATGTTCCTGGATGTGATAGATGATGGATATGTTCACCAAATAGTTGCTGAACCAACAAGAAGGCATGACATTTTAGATTTGATATTAGTGTGTAATGAGAACCTCATAGAAGAACTGATTATAGGGGACAACCTTGGTTCAAGTGACCATGAGCTATTTCAGTTCAAACTAAATGGAAGTGTGGACGTGCCCCTGGAACCGGGGAGCAGCGTCCGGGTCTGGCTCCCTCTCTGGGTCCTCCTCAGAGGGGGACTACCCCTCCCGGCTACCTCTCACCGGGAGCAGTCTTGTGCCTTCTCAGGGCAAGCAGCCTAGCGCCGGGCCCTCAGGCCGGGCGGGCAAGGCAAGCAGTCTAAAGCCGGGCCCTCAGGCCGGGCGGGCAGGTGAGCAAGCCGCTCTCTGGAACGGCACGGTGGGGAAGGCTTCCTCACGGAGGATAGGGAAGGGGGGAGGGGGACGCAGGCCCACCCATCTCCACTGCGTCCCAGCCCAGGGCCCTGGCAGTGGCAACGGCGTTTGCCACTGGGTCGGCGGGGCTCCGGCCGCAACACGCCGCCCGGGTTGCCCCTGACTCAGCCACTAACGTGTGGCGATCCCTAGGCTTCTTCCTCCCCGAAAACCCCGGTACCTGCCTCCTCTGGGTTGTTGAGGTGTGGTAGACCTGCTAGGCCCTCCTCGTCCACAGGCGGCAGCTCGGGCAGTTCCATGGGCTCATCTTCAGAGGGTAGCTCTTCCAGGTCCTGCGGTCCCCAGGCCTCGGGCAGGGCCGGTAGGTTCTCGGGGTCCCAGGCTCTGTACTGCTCTGGCAGGTCCGCTTCTGGCTCCCAAGCCCTGGGTGTCTCCGGGGGGGTTCTCCTCAGGCTCGTAATCAGCGGGGAGTCCCGATGGGCCTTCTTCCGGTTCCCAGGCTGTGGGGGTCTCCGGTGGGCCCTCCTCCAACTCCCAGGCCGTAGGGTACCTGGGGGAGACCTCTGTCAAGCCCCAGGCTGGGTTTAAGGCCGGCCACTCCCTCTCAGCACAGCTCCCCAGCCTAGCCTTAGCTAGGAGCTTAGGAGGAGATGCATCCTTCCCCTTTGGCCGTCTCTCTCCAACTGAGCTCACCGGCCTGGTTCTTAAAGGCCTAGCTCCGCCCCCCCTGCTTCCGGTCAGGTGGGGCCACTGGGGCCTTTAAAGGCCTAGACCCGCCCCCTTGCTTCTGGTCAGGGCTTCCCCTGGGGCAGGCCTCTGTCAGCCAGGGTGGGTCTGGCTCCCTCTCTGGGTCCTCCTCAGAGGGGGACCACCCCTCCTGGCTACAGGAAGGATAAACAAAAAGAGATTTATGACTAGGGTCTTTGATTTCAAAATGGCTGACATTAAGAAATTAGGGAATTAGTTAGGAAAGTGGACTGGACTGAAGAACTCATGGATTTAAAGGTGGAGGAGGCTTGGAATTAATTCAAGTAAAAGTTGCAGAAATTATCTGAAACCTGCATCCCAAGGAAGTGGAAAAAATTCCTAGGCAAGGATTTGTAGACTAAACTGGATGAGCAAGCATCTCAGACAGGAGATTAAGAGAAAGCAGAAAGCCTATAAGGAGTGGAAAATGAGGGGTGAGGGGGCATAATCAGCAAGGAAAGCTATTCTTGGAGGTCAGAACATGTAGGGATAAAGTGAGAAACACCAAAAGCCAAATAGAGTTGGAACTTGCAAAGGGAAGTAAAACAATAGGAAAAGGTTCTATAGCCATATAAATAAGAAGAAAACAAAGAAAGAAGAAGTGGGAGAGCTAAGCACTGAGAATGGGGTGGATATTAAGGATAATATAGGCAGGGAACAGTATCTAAACAAATACTTTGCCTCAGTTTTTTTAATGAGACTAATGAAGAACATAGGGATAATGGTAGGGTGGCTAGAGGGAATGAGGATATGGAGGTAGAAATTACCACATCCGAGGTAGAAGCCAAACTCGAATTTGCATCTGGGACTAACTCTGACAGCCTAGATAATCTCCATCCAGGAATATTATGAAGCCTGAACCCCAATGACTTTGTTCGCAACTTTGTATATCTTGTACACCAGTTTTCACATTGTCATTTACATTTGGCTTGAGTTTTTTTTAAATAGGCATATATTTATTTTAGTACTAATAAACTGAATTTTCATGAGTGTAGGTTTTTAACAAAGTGTTTACTCTATTTTAGTCATGTTTTTATTATATTGAAGAGTGCCCTCAATTTTGCAGCAAGGTAGTACTTTATAAATAAGATTATCATAATTATTATTATTTAACTGAAGTAACTACTGGTACAGTTAGTTTTATTGTCACAGGCAGTGTGGGCACTAATTTGAAACAACTAGATTAACAACTGCAGTCCAATACTGCAAAATTGAAGGGGAAAAAAAAACCATCCAACCCCAACTATCTCGCTGGAATCATCAATGATCATCACTTTTTAGAAACAGATTGGGGTTTGGGTTACAAAGTTCAGACACATATGTAAACTCCAGGGCTGTTTGCATTAGGAATTTGGGCTAGAGTTCATAAATGGACGGATGATTTGGATTGGGAGTTTTGCCACTGACTTCAATGGGAATAGAATTTCACACTTGATCATTCGTCACTGGTGCCTCTTTTTCTTCTATTTCCAGCCACAGTTACTTTGGATAGCAAACCAATTTAGGATGAGTCTGATCCTGTGTTCCTGGATTACTACAATTATTCCAGTAAATTTAGAATTGGAAGGAAATGCTGTAACTGTGCTTGCTCGGGTGGTTTTGGAGTATTGCCAGTGCCTTTAGGCTTCCTTCCTTCTGCTGCCTCTTGAGTTTTCTAGTGTATGTGAAAGGAAAAAAAAAGAAAAAGAAAACTTTTAATCTGGGGTTAGGTTGCAGTTAGTTTTCCCACGTTCACCAATTTCTTTTTAAATGCATGTTTCCATTGATCTAGTCTCCTTCATTGCTCCTGATTTCAGAAGATTAGGTTTCAAGTAACTGGAAAAAACTGGATTCAGATCAGTAGTAGGTAAATTGGTTTAGAAAAAAATAAGCACACACCAGTTGAACAGTTACATTTTAGTTGTGCTCCTGCATTCTTGTTCATGCTTAATACCATGCTTAATACCAGGAGCGCATGTTCTTCTGATATCACTGGACTAACCAAAAACAAAATTATCAAAACTGTTTCAAGATTTTTTTCACTGCGATTTCTAGCCATGATCTGCAGACTTAAAAAGTTTTGTAAGGATCTGTTCTTAAAAATCCCAACTTTTGCCCAATTATCTCACCTCATCCATAACTAATTTAGACAAAAACCAGCAAATCACTCTGTACCATTACCATCTTTTTCTCTTGAACAAAGGTAAACTTTCTAAAGAAAGCACATCAAAATATTCAAGAATGTAGTGTCAGGAGAGTGTCTTCTAGGGGAAGGAGGATGGATATGATACTTCTGGTGCAAAGATGTTCCTAAAAATGTCTTTGCTTTCATTTGGAGGGGGGCGAGGGGTCAATGAACGGTTATGGTACTGGGGATGAAATAGGATTTGGGTTGTATGGATAAGTTTAAAGGGATTTGGGCACTTCTAGTTTCCTGGGCCCAGAAAATTTTTGAGTAGCAGTGTAAAGAGAAACCACTTGTTTTCAAATGTCTTCTACTGCGATTTAGCAACCTGTTGACCCAAATGTATAAGGCTGAGCTCAGGACAAAGGGTTATAGCAAGTGTAATTTACCCATTGACCATTCTTCCCCACCATTCTTCACTGTGCACTGCTGATTGCGTTTAATTTGTGCCAAATGAAAGGATTTTGTGTACCGGAAACTTCCTTACTTCTAGCAGTGATCTGAAAATAAACCAGCAAAAAGTGGACATTTTTAATGTACTTGGTGAAAAGCCAGAATTTGATGGTTTCCATAGTAACATTTTGGGATGGGAAGCCAAGCGGGAAGGTCTGTTCACCTACCTAAACTTTTCACACAATTCTACCTTTCACTTCAGTGACACGGAATATATATAAAATCAAATCACAGGGTGAGTTCAATAGACAAAAAAGGAACAAATGCAGAACACCTTAGCAAAGCTCTAGACACATGATTAATATCCCATTAAAGCAAGCAATCTCAAGTGAAGGAAATTAATTTCTGTTTTAAAGATTTCATTGGCATTAAAACATTCACTGGAATGTCTGGAATTTTTTCTCTTCCTGTCCTTAATACGGATGACATATGCACTAACTAAATATCTTACTTTGGGAAGGAGGTAGAGGGAGAGAATGATCTCAGATATTGATTCTGATCTGCATCAAGCTACTTTGTATTTTTAAGACTATTTTATACATAGGTCTATTCTCTCAGGGAAGAGTCAAATAACTATATTTTATACCTTTGCTTTGCAAAGGATAGGTAGTTGTATATTTATAAATACACTGAAAGTAGCATTAATGGAAACTTAAATTTTCACTGATACATTTTATTCTAGATTGAACATCATAGTAATACAAAGGTTATTATGCTAACTGGAATGAAGATGCTGAATTTGAAGACATTGCTTTTTACATGTACTATGTTAATGTCACAATAGCTGTGACCCTGAACGTACAAATACCTTATTTGTTCTGTAATATAAGAGCACACTGAAGATATAAACACTACACTACATCTGTATGCATTGACTTAGTTCAACCTCCATCTTTAGACCTGTTTGTATTAATTCTTATTTTAATATTAAATTGCACATTTGCTGCTGCATTTAGTGACTGGCTCTGATTCTGTCCTGTAAAGGTAATACTAAGTCAAGGCAATATGGACAACATGAAACAAGAAAGCCAGAGAATGAAACACCCCACACTGACCTTGAAAAACATATTTTTGTGAGGAACTCATAGGCCTTATTAAATTGTAATGTAAAGCAAAGTGTAAGAAATTAATAGCAATGACAGGACATTTGTATCCTTTGACAAGTACACACTCCATAGTGTGGTCTTTTTTTTTTCTAACGTGTTTATTCTCTCTCTTATAAAACTGGGAAGGAGGTTCAACATGGGCATGAACTAAGTTAGTAAGGAAGAAATCTGAACAGACAATTTTTATAAATCCTGAAAGAGAGTCTAGTATCAAGTATGCATTTCTCATCCTAAAGGTGTATTTTCCTCATTTTGATTCACAAGCATACATGCCATATATCTGAGATCAGGACCTAGCCTTCAATTGTTTAAAGCCTATATCACTAACATTAACATGACATTTCCCTCCCCCCCAATCAATCTATTGATATCCTGTCCTACTCTGAATTTCTCTTCAAATTCTCACCATAAAGATCAAGAAAGAAATGATGACATTTACTCATTTTTTTTCTTTCTATTTGTGCAGAAGAATGTCAGGGGATATGTGAATGTGACAGAAGAACCTATCTGTCCAATTGCCATGATAGTTTTACACATACACATGCACACACAAACAAATACACACAATCATAATTTGCAATGGGAATGCTGATTCAAGGAACATATTTTAAAGCAGCTGCATTCTGTCTTGAAATCTATCTTGACACAATTGCTACAGAATATGAAGAGGGCTTGAAATACTTCCATAAACTTGTCCTGCAGAGATTCATGCTGACTGTAATCCAAACAGTTTCTACGCACTTCTTAAAATATAGGTTCATTCAGATTAATGACACCAAGAGCAGTGTAGCGGAAACTCATTTGTCTCTCTCTTTCTTAGGTGATTCTGCCCATCCAGAAAGAAGAATTAATACAAGAAAGACCTCTCTTGTAATAGGATATATTCTTAAACAATTGCAAGCATGCTAATTTTTCCAGTTGCTTGTAGTCAAACCTGAACACTCCAGGACAGATGATTTCCAAGGATTTTGAGGAAATTTCCAGAATTCTGTCTTATCGGACACTGATAGCTCAGATTAGCTGCCTCTTTCAATTCTCACATATCAGCACTAGGACTGTGTACTGAGTTAGAGGATTAGCTTTTTTCTATTAGAAAATGTCTGTTTTAGAAAGTAAACTCTGTGGGATGGGAGAATCTCTCTTCCTCTATTTTATACAGGTCTATGCACATTGACAGCACTCAGTAAATAACAGCGTGGATAATGACTAAACCTGGTTGAATATTTGATAACTACATAATTCAGCCATTTACAACATTACTCAAATAATTTATTCAATATTTGTTTTACATTGTTTGACAGGCTCTAATGATGATAAAGACCTGGATTCAAATGTCCATTGGATTTGTGGAAATAACTTTGATGGTTTTATTTAAATGCTCCATTAAAAGCACATCTGAAAACAACCAAATAGGTTGACACTGCTAGTTGTTTCTGCCCAAGAAAGGGTCATCCCCAGAATAGCAGAAGACTAGCAGATAAGGATTGAGGCATACTGGCAGAACATTAAAGAAGTCTGCATAGTATATGCCCAGAATATTCTTGTTTTAAACCAATTACATTACTAATTTTCATGAGCACAGAAGAGTAGGGTTATCACACCAATTGGAAATGGGATGGAATAGATGGGCCCAAACTTCTCTCTTTAAACTTTGGTGTTTCTACAAAGCATTATTTTCAATAAGCCTTCAATTGGACCAGGTTAGTATAACGATGTTAACAAGAACATTTAAAGCACCTATCTCAAAACATGCTCTGTCACTATTACAGCTGATTGAAGCAGATAAAGCTTCATCACTTGGAAGATCTAAAACTATCCTGGATAAAGCACTGCAGGGAACAACCTTCAATGGAATGGTGTAGACTAATTCACTTAATAGGTTTCTACCATAACAAATTTATGAGACTGTGTATGTAGGTCTTGATCACTGTTTGACATAAATTTCTACAAGTAATTGGTTATCAAGAAATTTTACACTTTGATAAACATTCTTCTGTGTTTTTAAGGCCATAGAGCCTGAGTGAAATCTCCATTGTCTCCTACTGTTTGCAGGATTTGACTTAAAATATACTTAAGCCCTTGATGTGTTGTTTTAATAGATTTAAAAAAAACCTGACCCTCATATTTTAAAAAAAATCAAGACTGGCCACTTACTCACTTTGGACCTGATCAAAAGCTCATTGAAGTCAGAGGAAACAAAGTATTTTAGCTAGTAAATATAAATAAGAACAGAATTTGGTTCCGTTGCATGGCCTTTGGAAAAGAAATTAATTGGAGCTTTTTCTTTCTTTGACTTCAGCATCCAAGTTTCTTTCTACTCGTGACTTTTTCACTCCTTTTTTATTTTAATACAGAAACAAGACCTGCTGATCTAAAACCTTTAGAAAAAAAAAGTCTTGATTTTGTGGATTTAAAATCCCTACCTACTCAACTGGTCGTTATTGCCATTGACTTGAATGGGTGCAGTCGGAAGCCCTAAAACTGAAAGGCTGTGAAGGTCTCCTGTTCAGCAAGGTATTTAACCTTGAATATAATCACTAGTCACACTAATTTTTACAGTACTATTCACTAGCTTAATTACCTTGCTCAATGTGAACCTAAGCTAATAGGGCTTCATTCAAAACCCAGTGAGTCAATGAGGTTCTTACCATGTACTTCAATGGGACTTGCATCAGGCCCATAACCAAGGAGCTTTTCATGAACTAAGAGGAACTTTATGGCTGACTGCAACTGTCCAGAACAAAGAATGGATGTCACTAAACTTAAACAGCCAGTAAAGACTCTGGCACCCTTTTATCTGATCTCAAGGAGGGTCCTTGAAGGAGGAGGAGAGTGATGAAGAAATGACTTCTCTTCTAGAGGGGAAGAGAGGTCAAAACCTGAAATGTGGTCACATCAGGCTAAATCCAATATAATTCTAGTGAGTGAGAGTAGAATTTAGCTCAATGTATTAATTCTACTGTTCGTTATTTCTTTATAGTTTTTCCTTTGGTATTGCATTTCTCTTTCTTAAATCTATCTGTTTAGTACCATCCCATGCTGATTGTGCTTTAACTGTGTAAATTGTCTGAATAAATTAATAAAGGTTTACTTTAATTAAATTGTAAACAAACTACATGCATTTCTGTCTCCCTTTCATTAACAAATGAACTGAGGACTTAATTAGCACCAACACAATCTGTTTTCAGGGTAAAGTAAAAGCCACTATGAATCAAACATATTAGTTAAAATGCAGGTTATTGCAATGGCAGGGTTTAAAATATATCACATTTTGATTTCCAGAGGCTAACTGGGGATTAGAGTGTATAAAATAAAACGGCATACAACTTTTATGGTGTCCAGTGTATCCTCTTGTGTCCAATAACTCCTTTTATCTGTGTCTATACTTAAACATAAGAATCTAAAAAGTGACCACATAGAAATGGCACCTTCTGAGTGAACAGATCTTCTACTTGGATTATATATGCTCACTTTAATGTAAAACAGGTTTCTACTACTTTTTGCTTGTTTTAGCACTGCAGAGATAAAAGAGCAAAGGGAGTGTTATCTTGATTGTATTTTGTTTGTGTATCATCAGAATTGCTACTTGAATTTCCGTTATACAATATTCATTTCTGGCTATGATGCATAAGCCAAAAAGAAAAATAATAATTCCTTAAAAAACATTAAATGAAAATATTTTGCTCAACTCTGACCAGATTAGTAAAATCCAATACTCTTCAGATTTTATTCAACACAAAACACCCCCAGGTTCTCCCATTCCTAGGCTGCAAAGTGTCAGAGGAGCACCTTTCATAATACTGCATTATATCAGAATACAATTTTGAATCTTTCACATCTCGAGGTGGACTGATGAGAAAAATCTATGTTTTAAATAAATTTGTGGGACCAACCATATCTTACTTTTTTTCTTGTTTTAAAAAAGCCTCTCAGAAAACTCTTCACACATTAGTAAAAAAATACCTGGACTTCACAGAGGGTTCTCTTCATCCACCAGTGAAATGAATTCACATTTGTAAAATAAGGCAACTCTGAAACAGTGCATAGTATTTTAAGGCAGGAATTGGATAATAAACAATACTATATCCAACGGATTCTGTAGGAAGGTTTTTATATAGTTAGAAAATAATTAACCAAGTTAGTCAATGCACCAGAGCTAAGAAGCTTACTCAGGCAAAAAGTGTTATAATGGTCAGTGAACCAGTTAATCAGTCTTGTTCTGCATTCCAAAGAAGGCAACTCCAGCACAACATAACTCCTCTCTATTTAGGTATTATTCTGGCAGGAGTCACCAGATGGTGCAATTATACATTGTGTCTTACAAGTTATTTTTCTTAGCTTGTGAGCAGTGAACAGTTTTTAAAGAAGAGCAATACTGCTGTCAGTTTTGTGATGTAGGAATCTCTTTGGGGGAGATGTTACAAGCAGCAGGACATTTTGCTGTCTTCATTAATCTTTCTTTCTAGAATCAATTCTTGAGGCATAGTTGCTCCTTGTGAAACAGATAATGGTATTTTGGCTGAGATCCCTGAAAAAGGGGTTTGTTTGTGCATGGTTTGTGCCCACTTCTGGTCAAGACGAGGTGTAAATGTGTAAATAAAACAAGTTAAACTATGAAAATTGCCAACATCACATCACTGAATTCTCCTTCAATGGGGAACCAATCTGCAAGGCCCCTTCTTCATATTGTGCACAATGCATATATGGAGGGAGCTCTTTGTTTTGAAGGATGTAGCATAGTAAAATGCAGACACATCATAGGGAAGAGACACTTGGCTGTTATTTATGATTGGGAAGGCTTTTGAAATGAGAATGGTTTTACCTTGCTTCCTTAAACAAGAGTGAGGCCTCGACCTCAGAACCTAGGCGTTGACTGGTGCAGCTTATCCAGCACTGCCCTAGTACAATTATGCTTAGCTTGTGAGATCTAACAGAATCACAGCATTAGGGGGCAAGAGTACATGCTACGTTTCCCCTCCTCTCCACCAATTAATGCATATCAAAGTGTCTAGAGTCTTTTTGGTTTCATACTTTAATGATAAAGGCCAAATTTATCCATAAACTCCTAAATAAATGTTAAGGTCAAACACAAAATGGTTATAAAATGAAAAAAGTCTTGGGTGTCATGTGATGAGTAGAACTGACAAAAGAGGATAATGTTTCAGAAGGGATCTATATTCGTGAGGAACCAAAGGGTAACAAACGTAAACCTGGGGCTGGCTGCAGAGAGACATGTAACATTGATTTTCCAGCATGATCATTCATGTTCTCTTTCTTAATTTCTGCCTTATTCCTGCATAACTTATTCAGCAGTGCCAACACCACATGTTCAAAAATAATAAGAATGGTTTAAAAATAATGAGATCTAAAAATATAATAAAGCATTTTTAAATTATTTTATTTGACTTTTGTTTGATGAGTCAGTAGAATGTACTGGGGTCACATTTTTAAGCTTTTCTCCACAACCATGAAGGCTAGAAAATTACTGTTTTCCTCCCCTCATCCCTCGCCAAATCAAAACTGAGATTTTAATGTAATCACATGATTTCAGGAGCAGGAACATTAAGAAAAACAACAACTATTGTGAGACTCATGATAAAATTGTGGGAGTTTGAAACACTGCCTAGTGCTAATAAAACATAATGAACGGTGGTTGCTCAGCTACTGTTTCTCAAGTTTTATGAATAGAAACAGCTGCAAAATTTTAAAATTAGCTGTAACTGTCTTTATTTAAAAAAAAATCAATTTCAGTTTTAAAGGACCATAAGGTGATAAGAAGAACAAGTAATATACCAGACCTTTCTGCCAAAACCTTTGAGCATTAATATTAAAGCTGGTCAGGAATTATTTGATGAAACATTTTTTCATGGGAAAAAATGTCAGTTTGCCAAAAACTGAAACTATTGATGGGATAGAGTCAGTATTTTGATGGATTTCCCATGCCATTTTTTTTTTAATTGAAATTGTCAAATTTGCCATTTTCTAAATGAAAAAATAACTTGAGATCAAAATGACATTTTGTTTTAAAATTTAAATTAATTAATAGTAAAAAAAAAGGTCAAAAATAAAAAGGTCACAGTTTAAATAAAACATTCTGAAATTATCAAACAAACTTTTCAATTGAGCTGGCACAACTTTTTTTCAGTCGCGATTTCAGCTTTTCATCCTGATTCAGGATGGGGAAATGTTTTCAAAATCTCATTAATTCTTGTGGGATAGGAAAACTATTTCTTGCCCAGCTCTAATTTATATAGCACTTAAAAATCTCATCTAAACACAGTAGCCTGTGTCCTGAGCATTCCTGCAAGATGCTGAGTGTCTTCAAGTATCATTTCAATGGGACTGAACACTCTTCTCAGGATGGAACCCACTGTTTGACTATTCCAACACAAATGGTATCAGTAGCAGCTCTGATTAGGGCAAAGCTCTAACTGAACATATTACCCACTAGGACTAACACACCAGATGGATTGACAATATGGGGAAACTATTCTGTATGCATTTGTTGACTCTGACAAGTTGAATGATGATAAACCAAAGTGTCAGATGGCACAAAAGAATGGAGTAAAAGTTATTAGAATCTAAGGGCTTGTCTATACAGGGACACCCAAAAATGTTAACCTGAATTTATAATAATGAATAAATAATCTGATTTAGTTTAATTTACTTCCAAAGTGAACTAAGCTAAATAGAAGTATAGCCACTATAATTCTGAATCAGAATGTCCACACGGTTTAATGAAGTTTAAAGAAGTTTAACTAATCCACTTTAAAGACAATTCAGATTAATTTTCCCGAGCATGCCTCTGTAGAGAAGTCTAAAACTAAGAACTCTTAATTTTTAATAATTGAGACACTTTTTCAAAGTAAAAATTAAAAGATAACTAACTTGCTTTTATTCTCCATGCTGCTTTTTTTCAATATAGACCACATCATATAATCATCAGAGCTTCCAAGGAGAAATGCAATTCTTGACTTTAGTACCACAAGTTAGTTCCTTTTCCTTTCCTCTTCTTGTAAGACTAAAGAGCAAAAAGAGCCGCAACACCACGTGGCTTCAGTGTAGATACTACCTATGCCAATGGGAGGAGTCTTCCCTTCAGCATAGGTAATACACCTCCCTGAGAGGTGATAGCCAGAATGATGGAAGAATTCTTCCGTCAACCTAGCGCTGTCTACACTTGGAGTTAGGTTGGATTTTTCACACCCGTGAGCGATATAGCTGGGTCGACCAAACTTTGATATAGGCTAGTATTAGAGGAAATCCTGAAATGTGCTGCATCTTCAGATTAAACTATTCCTTTGACGATTAGTGCTTTTCCTTTTCCTTTTTTGCCATTTCTTTCCGATTAAATAGGTTGTCAGCAGATCAACTACTAAGAGGGCTGGGTCCAATGCCTTCAAAATGTAACTACTGTCTGGGTGGAGGCACACCTATGTAGCAGCTAATATTCAGCAACAGAACTAATGAATACAGAACTTGCAAGTCTGAGACTGGGGATGAGGTGCAGGGGCGCACACAGAAGTTGTCATCTATACTGGAAGCTAAAAGTGACTACTCTTCCATGTCTGTTCATAAGCAGCAGGCATCAGAGGGAGTAGGACAGACTGGTGTATAGAATGTGGGACAAACTAGTGTGTGGAATTAGAACATCTGCATGACTGTCATTTCTCCCCCCCCCCCCCTTTTATTGAGGCACTGCTTTAAAAATTCAGAGTGTTAGGTGCATATATAAAGTTCCTTGCTAATGTCTAGGAGAAGTGGAAAGTACAGTATTATCTCTAATGCATTAAATTAAATCTTAAGAAATGAGAAGAAACAATTATTTTAATATAGAAAACTATGCACATTTACAGGACTAATTTATACTAAATAAGTAACTTAAAGGTCTTGGCATTTAGCAGAACTTGGTGGATAACTATAAAAAGAATTTGAAAACATTCTACTAGATACAACCGCAAGTTCATCTGACAGTCAGTCATTGGATCATATGTGTTTTTCTGCAACATTTTTCTGAGGGCTGCTTTAAAGTTCATCAAAAGTGGATATTTTGCAAATTCTAGTGGGAATCAATCTCCCTAATATTCATCACAGACATTTAAAAACCTCTCGTGGATTAGGAAGCAGAAAGAAGTATTTGTGAAAAGGAAGGATGAGAAATAAATACAAATAATTTTAAAATCCATTCAAGTTGGTAGATGTATGAAATATGGTAGTTATGGGAGGACACTATCACGTCAGTAAAATGCTGTTTTTCAAAACTCCAGGTCAGAGAATTGGCTAAAACTAAACATATTTAATACAGTTTGACAGACAAGGTACTGTGAATGCACCCTTTTCAAATAAAATCATGCACAAATTTGAATGATGACTGTAGTGATGGAGTGCTAGGTGAACGGCAGCATAATGTGAAATGGAAGCCAATGAATTCCAGTCCATGCAGTTGGCAGATGTGTTGTTGGAAATTGCATGCAGACATACACAGAAGTTATCTGAAATTCTACCAGTTCAGATCTGTATTACTGAAACAACTAAATGAACAAAGATCTGGTTTTAACCTTCATGAATAGGATTTCACATATATATGCTCTCACAATTACTTGGTCTAAGAGTTACAAGAAAAAAGTGAATGTAAAGTCTGCTATACAGCCAATTAATCAATCTGAATTTTTTTTTTTCTTTTTTCAGAATGAAACCAAGCAACAATTACATTTGGACTCCACAATGTAGCAAAATATAATGCATTAGCTTGTACAAAAGAGAATAGAAAAAGTTCCTCTCTCTCACCCTAAAGCAATGATATTCTCCTGAATATTTCAGTGCTCCAGTGATTTGTTCAAGAACACCTCCTATGTCCAAAATTTAGGTTATCCAACCACAAAATGGAAACTATACATAGGTGACAAAGTACATACTTAATTCTGGACAAAAAACAGACAAAAGAATACTTCTGGAAGCAGTTTGCAATGCTCTGTAGCTGCATCAATCTTTGTTGAACAATCAGGAACAACCAACAACTTCAGAAAAATCTTACTTGGTTCAATAGTAGGTATAAAAATGGCTAGATTCAATGGAGATATTGTTCACAACAAATATTTTACTCTTTATTCTTTAGAATTTGCAGACTTTATGCTAAACTCAAACATACCTACACAGAATTCAACTGCCTTTTTCTACATCCTATATTAAGAATGCTGGGTTTTTTTCTCATTGGCAGAGGAATGGAGCCTCAAATAATTGTTCAGAATCTCTGTTTGCCCCCTTCCTCTGTCCCTGTGCTAAAAGCAAACTAAAAAAAACCCAATAACCCAGTATCTACTTTCTTTCACTCAATATGTCCTCATTGAGGACTCAGTATTCAACAGTTACTCCTTTTTACTCTTTTTAGATACTCCGTGTAGATTATTGGACTATCACCACAACATCTGTTGTGTAAGAACAGCTTTAAGTTATATTTTCTGGTATTCTAACGGAGTTCCCTATTAAACAAGAAATAAAATCAACATGATCTCCCATAGGAGTTGAAGGTGCTCAGCAGCTCTAGCAGTTGCTCAGCACCTTGTAGGATTAAGTTTAGAGTGCCAAGAACTTTCAGTTTAGGTAGGGAAGCCATGAATTTTCTG
This sequence comes from Emydura macquarii macquarii, assembly GCF_026122565.2. Classification (NCBI taxonomy): domain Eukaryota; kingdom Metazoa; phylum Chordata; order Testudines; family Chelidae; genus Emydura; species Emydura macquarii. The sequence continues at coordinate 3,126,087 of NW_027132962.1, forward strand.
GCATGTTAAGCAGGATTTTCCCACTCTGTACAAAAGCCTCAAGTATCTTGGGGCTTTTAGTTCTAAGTAAGGGCTTTCTCTTGTGTTGAAAGCTTCATTCGAGCAGTGTCAGGAGTCACCAAAGCATCCCTTTCTCAGTATACATGCAATAGAAGTGAACCATTACTTAACTGCACTTGAGAAAACATAGAGTATCTCTGACATACTCCCATCTGTTAAAGTAAATAAAGGTTGAAGTATTTAATCTGACAGTGACAACACATCTTGTATTTCATGTTCAGTATTCACCAACAGACATTAGAACAGCCTTTTTACTAGGTATTGAATGATATTTGGCCTACAGACAACTAAACGAGCATTATAGGAAAGGATGCACACTTATAAATTCTTACTGCATTAGAGTCATGATGACTATTCTGATATGCCTGAGGAAAAGACAGAAGGAAAGTATAGAGAGTACATATTTAAGACTCAGAAACATAAATTGGGAGACCCTTATCATAAACCATTTACATTTATAATAGTATGTATTTTACTTTAACACATTTGTCCAAAAGTGAATGACAAGCCATACACATGGAGCAATGAAATGGCATGGTACATACTAGGTAGAGAGGAAAGGAATTTTTGCCCTTATAAAAATGTTATGCTATAGGATCTTTACTGTCCATAAAAAACAAAAAGAACCACAGTTTAAAAATGTCATGCAAAACATCCTCCCGCACAGTAAGCAACATAAAACAAAAAAAGGACTGAAGCACTTATGTCAGAGTCTGTAAACCCGGAAATTCCAGGAAGTCTAGATATTTGAGGTCTACATATTTCTAGCTTTTGTTCAGAGTAGTTTGGCCTAGTGGATAGAGCATGGAGCTCAGGAGACATGGATTCTAGTTCAGGCTCTGTCATTAGTCTGCTGGGTGATTATGGATAAGTCTCTTCACCTATATGTGCCTCAGTTTTCCCCTTCTGTAAAATAGGCTTACTGATACTGACCTCCTTTGTGAAGCAGTTTGAGATCTACTGATGATGAGCCCTGTGTAAGAACTAGATGCTATACATACAAGGTAGAACATTGTGCCAGACTGATCCCTGCTGTAACTCTGTTGATTGCACTGGAATTAAAGCAGGGATTAATTTGGCCCATTCACTGTTTTCATGACAAGTTACAGAATCCATTCTTCAATAGGCTATACAGCAATTCAATGAATTAAATTAAAATATGTAAAATATATAAATATAGCCACACAAGTTGTCCAATCTCTATCAAAGGTCCCGGTGCTTTTATCCTTACTGATGCCATGTCACTCTGATTCCTGTGTTTTGTTTCATTAACTTCAATGGGCCTATTCACATGAAAGAAAAATGTACTGCTCAAAGTAAGGGATGCAGAATTCAACCTAAATTATCTCTACTAAATATAATCCCAAGTAGCAGCTCTGTGAAAAAGAAATTGGAGACGGTTCTGTATTTCTCTTCTTTTAATGCCGGGTTACATAGAAAAACATTGTTACGTATCAGCCCAATGACATTAAGGCCAACATAGCGTAAACATTGAGGAATGGAAAGAGAATGATATTAGTACTACAAGGAACCTAACAATGAGCTTATGATTTAGTATTAGACATATGCAGCAGTTCAAATCTGGTATTAAACATGGCTGTAGTGGAAGCAACAGAATGGAAAAGGAGAGTTAGGAGATGACTATTTTTACCACATTTCTTTCCCCTGAGTGAGGCAAGCATGAATGTATGCATCTATATTAAAGACACACAAAGGCATATCTTTGGTAAAGACTTGTGAGGCATGGCAAAGTACTTATTCCTGGAAACAATCTTATTTGCTGAAATATAACAGCTCAACTTTTTTGCCAGCTCAGACAATTGAATTATTCAGTGATTGTTTTCCTTAAAGTAAAATATTTGGGACATGTTTCTATTTTGCAGGCAGGCAGGGTGTGTGTAATGATAATTAAAGAGGATTGAAACTTCTAAAGTACACTTTGATCCTAGTGGAATAAAGTATAAATCACAGAGAAAGAGATATGTGGTTCACTCAAAGAGAAAAGGTGTTTGGAAAAGTCTGTTTTTTTGTTCTTTTTAAAATATATGGCCCTAATTCTCCACTGCCTTGCTCCAGTACAGTCATTTACAACCATCAAAAGGGAATGCAAACTACTAAGGGTATGTCGATAGTACAGTCGTAGGGTTTGACTGTAGCTCAGGTAGATATATCTAAGCTAGCATTAATCTAGCTAGCTCATGTCCCCACAGCACTTAAGCTATGGCAGTGCATGCTTCAGTGCAGGCTGTACAAATCCACCCAGAACCCCGGGTAATTACTCGAGGGGCTAGCCCAGACTGAAGTGCACACTGCTTCAGCCTCACTGCTTCAGGGCTCAAGCTCTCTAGATTAATGGTAGCTCAGATACGCCTACTTGAACTGCAGTCACATCCCATGATTGCTGTATAGACATACATTTAGAATAATAGTGTTTTACATTCACGTTGCACAGGTAATTGACTGCAAAAGATTCAATTTTATTATTATTTATTATTTGCTTTGCAGGCCCAAGTTCCATTGTGCTAGACACCGTACAGACATATAACAAAAAAGTGATCTCTTTCATGAAGAGCTTACATTGGGGGAAGAACCAAGAACATTTGGGAACAATAGACAATGTCTGCAGCCTAAAAATGAAAATTTATATTGCAAGGCTGGTTCAGATAAGTTGTCCAAATCAAAAACTACAAAGGTCCCCAGTTTATGGGGAAGCCACCCCATCAGTGACAAGCTGAAATATTAATGTTATTTTCACTGCTCATGACCCATGTGGTAAGCACTGTTCAGTGTAGGTAATAACTGAAATTCCTTCAGGGAACAAGATCTCTTCCAATTATTGCAGTTCTGGCTTGAACATAGTGCAGGATTCATGCTCAAACAAAATATGTCTGTCTACTACTCCCATAACTCCCCCGCTTCCTCACATAACCAGCAGTTCTGAATGCATGAAGTCAGATTTGACTTTCACTAAATCCTATTTTATACAACTGTAGCTCCTTTGAAGTCAGAGAAGATATAGGTGTAAATCCATTTAAGCAGAAGAATTAGGCCAATTACCTCTTCTCTGTATAGCTCTGCACCTTGTCATGGATCTGAACACCCCTCATGTACTTCAAAAATTGCCCTAGGATTTGAGACTCAGTGAGGTCATGGGGGAAAGGGGCAGGAAGTATACAGTGAATGTTGTACCATGGAGGTGTGAAACCCTATCAAATGACTTTTCAGGGGCCTCCAGATGTTATATTTTTGATTTCTTCAGATGATATAATGCACTTATTAAGTGGATCTAATGTGACAAAGTCAGACCTGACAGCTCTGAAAACATGGTCAAGGGAGCACCGAGAGGCAGGGGATGGGATAGGTGGTAGCTCGCCTCACAGCAGACTACCAGCTTGATCCCAAGGTCCAACTACGAGCTTTTTAACTGCAACAACTTTAATATACGCTATTGGAGCTGGAATTACCGCGGCTGCTGGCACCAGACTTGCTGCCCCTGCAAGCATGGTTGAAAGCAGGAATGTCAGTCTTAGAAGCCCTTTTTCCTATGAACTGAAAGAGGTTAATTATGGACACCTGAGTCTAATTAAGGGCAGCCTGGGGCCATTAAAAACCTGTTCCAATAAGAGGGAGAAGAGAGGAGAGATGAAAAGCAAGCTTCAGCATGGTTGTGTGCAGTGAAAGAAAAGGGTTTCTCCTAGGTGAAGAGGTATTTTTCCCTATAGGGGGAAATTTTGTTTTTATTTCTGTTTGGGGAGGGGCCTTGGTTCCCAGTGGAGCCAGGTCCATAGTTGGTTATAGAGGTGGCTGGTGATTGGTAGCTAGGATAAGAGGAGGCAGTACTCTAATGGGATTTCAATAATTACATTTACTTTCTTGTTGTTAAAAAAGCCCTCAGACCCACCCTAAGGCCTACCCTGTAAAATATTGCAAATAAACCAACTTGAAATATTAAACCTCTGGACTGGAAATGATTTACCCCTGGCTCCCTCCGTGCCAGGGGGAGAAAAGCTGAGCTCCGACATGATAAAAAAAAAGGTACATTGTCACACATGATGTCAAAGGTGGGACCTTGGCACAGCAGACTATCCCGAGGTGAGGGAACCATTCAGGAGAATGGACAAAGTATTGTGGGAATGGCAAAGGCCAATGCAACACAACAGGAGGATACCAGTGTCCAGATGGCTGTGTGGCTAGCGTGTGTATGAATACTACAGGAGATGAACCAACTGCTGATAAAAAAAGACAGCACAGTATTGAGACATCCTACAGGAAGTAGTCAGAAAACTAAAAACCCTGACTACTATGGGAGGTGGGCATGTTGGAATTTGATCCCTCAAAGCTAGCAGTTATCTACAAAAGATAACAGAGGATGATGTTGAGGCATATCACCTCACACTTGAAAGAACAGCCTCATGTGCGGCCTTCCATCAAGATCAGTGAGCCACTATCCTCACACTCTTCCTGTGTGGGGAGACCTAGAAGGCCTACTACAATATGGCAGTGGAAACAGCTGAAGACTATTCCCAATTAAAAACTGTGGTACTGGCAAGATCCAGAATGACTACAGCAATAACAGCCCACAGATTCCATGAATGGAGGTACTATGTGAACAAAATGCCAAGATCACAACTATTCTTCCTGATCCATCTAACACTGAATTAAAAAAGATTGTAGAATGGTCTGGACAGATTTGGATAGATTCATGGGGAGACTACCACCAGACCTATGAGAGTGGGTTGGTCAAAATGACCCAACCTCTTACGCTGACTTAGTTGCCCTCATAGAGAGGCACTTAATGGCCAGATAGCTTTTTTGGATTACCAGAGAAGAGCTGTGCTGTACCAAGAGTCCAGTCTCAGTCCCAAAGGCCCAGAGCTCTGAAAGTTTGGGTAGGACTATGTTGGGGAGGAGGGATGTTGAAGTTTGGCCTGAGGCCATGAATAGACTTAAAGAACTGAGGAGAGAAAGACATGGGACCCAAAGAACAGTGACATAGCCAGGGCTATGTATAGATGTTATGCTTGTGGGGAACTAGGGCATAAAATAGCTCAGAGTCCTAACATTGAGGAGCCGATGCAGTGTAATCTGGGTAATAGTGAGAGTCTATGTGATTTAATTAACTTCGTAGGAGTAGCTATGATTCAACATAGATATACATACATGGAATTAACCTCCACACATTGAACAATTACTACCCAGCCATTCACATGTAAATAGAGGTCTAGGGAAGCACAACAATGGTAATGGTGGGGTTAATCGCTAACCTTCCGTACCACTGTGCTCATAGGTTCAGACTTCCCATGGACTGGGAAACTACTCCCAATATAAGGACTGGGGGAAATCAGTAACCACAGGGTTGGTATTGTGGCCCCAGTAAATAGCCTCCTCTCATTTTCTTGGAATTATCCTTGGACTTGTTTTCAACAACTGGTAAATCCTTGAAGACTAAATGAGAAAGACAGACAAAGGATTGGGGACCAAAATAGAGGCCCAGAATCAAAAGGTAGCACTCATGGGTAAGCAATCTTATTCAGCAGTCAGGGAGGCAACTCACACAGTTGCAAGCTTGAGGTTGGGCCAAGTTTCACAGAGACCAGTCCTAGGTGTGAAATTGAAATAGCTCCCCTCAAGTGTGGGCATGTCGGAATCTCATAAGAATTTTGGGCATGAACGACTAGGCCAATAATCTCCTATCGTGCCCTGAATGCCAATGATCTCAGTTAAGGACCCGTTTAAAACTCCTACCAATCATTGAGGTCCTGTTTCACAGGTTAGCAATGAACCTTATAGGCCCATTGGAGAAGTTGGCCTGAGGTCATCAGAGAGGGCTCTTAGTACTGGACAATGCTACCTGGTACCCAGAACCATACTTGTGCGAAATAATATGTCCAAGATGATAGTGAAGCAGTTACTCTAGATTTTATTTCAGGTAGGAATACCAAAGGGGATTCTGACAGATCATGAGACTTCCTTCATGCAAAAATTGATGAAGGATTTGTGTGTGATTCTTCAAATACAGGATATACACACCCCAGTTTACCATCAGCATACTGATGGCCTGGTCGGACACTTCAACAGAACACTGAAGAGCATGATACGGAAAGTAATGAGTCAATATGGGAAAAACTGGGATATCAGGTAGGATAGCAAGGTGTTTGTTATAAGAGAAGCATCCCAAGTTTTCATGGAGTTTTCCCTGTTCGAGTTATTATATGGGTCACCACACCCCTGGTATATTGGACACTGCCAAGAAGGACTGGGAGGAACAACCTAAGCAAAGGATGAACATTGTGATGGATATATGAACACTGAATATGTGATGTAGATGTGGGACAGAATATCCCAAGTCACCCCAATAATGTAGGAACATATGGAAGAAGTACAAAAGCTCAACAAGCCTATTATAATTGACAAGCAAGTATTCAGAAATTCCAGGGTGGAGATCGGGTAACGATGTTGGTGACCATGGTGGAAAGCAAGCTTATGGCCAGATGACAGGGCCATACAAAGTAATTAAAGCCATTGGAAAGACTGACTTTAAGATTTGTTCATGAAAAGCAGGAGCAAATCTACCATGCTAACCTATTCAGGCCTTGGCATAAAAGAGAAGCTTATATAGTCACCTGAGAGACACCCCTTTAGAAAGATAAACCACAGGTATAAGTAAAGATATCCCAGCTGGCCCGTGAACAGTCCAAAGGAGTGATTAAGATGATCAAACAAAACAAAGATGTGTTTTCAGAGAAGCCAAGGAGAACCACGGAAGCCCACCATAATGAACCAGATAGCATGCCTGAGGCTAAAGGGGAGGATATCAGTAAAGAAATGGCAATGATGCTGGAGCTGGGAGTCATCTGTCAATGGTCACTGTCCATTGTCCTGATACCTAAACCTGATGGTACAACAACGTGTTGATTCTGGACACTTTGTGATCAATGTGGATACCAGTGAGACACTGGTATGCCCAATTTGCAGATCAATAAGGTTTAATGTGCAAGGTTTTCTATAAATATATTAGTTAGATACAAAGCCTAAAATTAACTACAGTATATCATACTCACTAACCCTGGAGAGCTAAGCAGTTACTCAGAAGGCTGTATACAGGAATGGCTTTCTTGCCGTGGTATGCAGAAACTGAGACATCTATAAGGTTATTCAGTCTCTGCCAACTGGAAGATGTCATGCTACAGGGGTCAGAATAGCCAAGCAAGCAACTGAAGCTATGCTAGGCCTATAGGACAGTGGTCAAACAACTCAAATTGTACTGAGCCTCCAACACAATATTCTGCAATGACTTTTGAAAATTAAACAAGGTGTCACAGTTTGATGCCTACCCTATACCTGGAATAGATGAGCTAATCAATCAGTTGCGGAAAGTAAGATTCTTGTCTACTCTCTGCCTTACCAAAGGGTAATGGCAACTCCCGCTGGCAGAGGCTGACAAAGGGAAGACAAACTTTGTTACACCAGAAATCTTATAGCAGTACACAATCCTCTCTTTTGGATTGTATGGGGCACCAGCAACCTTCCAATGCCCCATCAATAACCTATTGCGCTCACATGCCAAGTATGAAGCCGCTTACTTGGATGATATAATCATATACAGCCAAGACTAGGAGACATGCCTGGAAAAGGCAGAAGAACATACTGGATACCCTGAGGAAAGCAGGTCTCACAGCTAAGCCATCCAAATGTGCACTAAGGATAGCCAAAGCCAATTACATGGATACATCATAGACAGAGCGGTAGTGAAACCCCAAATGAACAAATTAGACAAGATACAAAGTTTGTCTCAGCCAGTCAGAAGGAAGCAGGTCAGAGCATTTCTAGGGATAGTGGGATACTACAGAAAATTTAGTCTCCACTTTGCCACCAGGACCTACCCTCTGACAGGCCTGATAAAGACCAGAGTCCCAGACATAGTAAAATGGTCCAGTGTGGCTGAAGAAGCTTTCTTTGATCCAAAGAGAGTCTGCTACAGTAACCTTGTGCTTGTAGCCCTGGACTTCAAGAACGAGTTCATACTTCAAACGGATACCTCCAAAGTAGCATTTGGAGCTGTACTCTCTCAAATGGTAGGAAAGGAAGAAAACCCAATCCTACACCTGAGTAGAAAACATCTTCCCAGAGAACAAGAGTACACAATAGTGGAAAAGGAATTCCTCTCAGGAAAATGACCCAAAGAAACCCTCCGGTACTACCTGCTCTGACAGAGGTTTACCCTTGTTATCAACTATGGTCCCCTGAAGTGGATGTACCAAGACAAAGAGAAAAATGCAAGGGTAACAAGATGGTCCCTATCGTTACAATACTTCTACTACAGAGAAGAGCACAGCCTGGAGTCAGGCATGGCAACACTAAGGGCCTATCAAGGGTACACAGTTTTTTGGGCCAAATAGCCCAAGCCCATAAGGTGGAGGACAGAACTGTGATAAAGTCAGACCTGACAGTTGTGAATGAGTGGTTGAAGGCAGATATATCAGTCTTAGAATGGTTAAAGCTCTTGTTGCTATGAACTGAAAGAGATTACCTCAGGTTAATTATGGACACCTGAGTCTAAGACCCACCCTGTAAAATACTGTAAATAAACCAATGAGCAGTATTAAATCTCTGAAGTGGGAATTGATTTACCCCAGCCCCCTTCAACACCAGAGGAAGAAAAGCTAAGACCTGACATGAGAAAAAGAGATGTGTTGTCACACTAGATAAAGGTATGATTCATTAAGACAAACACATTTTACATTTGTTTTAAATGGCCCTGTTAGCAGCTAGTATTAATGATGTAATTCTCTAATTTACATCCATATCTTGCATATGTAAATATTAAGTACAATGTGACATAGCATCCAAGAAGATTAGGGTTGGAAAGGGACCTCAGGAGGGACATGTTTAAGGGTATATGCAATTTCCTCATTGATTAAATCACTGTTTCCCCGCCCTGAAATTTGTCAAGAGATGGAGAATTTGGATAAGGCTCTTAGAGCCAGTTAAGCCCCACAGTGTAGTGAGGCTGCATGCCATGGAGTAAGTCTTCACTCTGCTTAAAAAACAAACAAAAACAGCAGCAAACAGCCAAGATGGTGGTTTGGGATGGACCAAGGTTGGAGCCATTTGCACCTATACACAGAGCCAGTTGCTAGGAGTCTTTGCATAGTAGTGATGAGACACAATGACAGTTATGTAAGCCTGTATGTTGGGGTAACAACCGCATAGGGAAAGAATGGGCTATATATGAATATAGAGAGGGTTGGGTGAGGAAAAATTATAGCTACCCAGCCGCAGCACAGTTACATGCTCAAACCCAATTACTCGAGCTTTGTCCTGGGGAATGGAATAAATGTAACCCTCAGAATGTAAAAGTTGTTTAAACTAATGTTCATGGCCAATTTACATTCATTCACATTAACTAGCATATTCACATATTAACAAACTGCATTATATTGTCTTAACAATTTAATGGTCTTATTTACAGTTACACAATATTTAAATCAGTATAGTAGAAAAACCTTAAAACATGAAAAGTATTGAAAAAACTCTAATTCATTAAGTCCACTACCTTAAACTTATTTTCCAGTCAGTGACAGTTTTCCCCTTGTCCCCTATGGCTTAATTTGACCCAAATTATCTTCATTCATTCTGCAGCACACATTTAGGGTATGTCTATACTGATGGTAGCAAAGTCGCCGCTGCCAGATCAGTCTTTCTGGATCAACTGAGCCATCAATGTAGACCCGCTCAATTGATCAGGAAGTCGACTGAGTAAAACCACCCTCTCAAGTAGGGTAGTGCTGCATCGATGGGAACACAGTTCCCATCGGCGCAGTGCAGTGAAGACGGCGCGCAGAAGGGAAGCACAGCAGTCGACGGGAGTTACGCAAGCTACTCTGCGTGGTTTGCGTAACTCCCGTCGACCACCACCGAATCTCCAGGTAAGTGTAGACCAGAGCTTATATTTAAGAACTATATTTCTACCAGAGTTTCCAGAATACTGAGACACATGTCTACTTTAGTCCTAAAATTGTCCTGATTGAATTGTGATCAGGTCAGTAGCATATGGATTGGAATACTAACACTAAAGTTCTCTAAAGTGCCAGACCACAGACAGATGGGACAAACAGTACCTGCAGCCTGTGAAACTTATAGGTCATATTTTTCAGGTGATACATTCAATGCAGATGAAGAATATGTCCACAACAGTGAATCCTGGGTTAGGGGACCAGTCATTTCATGGAACTTTAAGCTCCTGGGAGAAAAAAGAACAAATAGACAGTCCCTGCTCCCAGGAGCTTATAGTATTCTAGGGAATAAAGTCAGAGAATGTTGGGAAGATATGTCTGTGCATATGAAACAAAGACACTTGCTTATAAAAGGGCCAGACTGATAAATCCCAAAATTAAATAAAATAGTATCTTTTGTGCACATTCTTCCAATGTATCATTTTAGAATGTTCCATAAAGAATTATAAAACCCAAACCAATCATTTTTTTAAATTTGTGTGCAACAATACCATTTGTCACTGCATTTTTAATGAAATGCTCCACAATGAAAGTATCTAAGAGCTGAGCAGAGGAAAGGACTTTAAATTTATTAGCTGGGAAAAGAAAAATAATTGACATAGACCAAAGAACTAATGGAATTAGATCCATACATCACAACTAAAAAACACAACTTGTCCAAATAGGATGAATTAGACAACACTCAGAAAACACTAGAACAGCTTTTTCAAGCAGAGATAGAGATTTGGCAAAGGGTCATAATTTAAAATAATTGGATCTTCCTGGCCTCTCTAAGAATAGAGTGCTCTGGCAGATATGTAACAGAACATGACACTTCTGGTGTAACTGGTATTATAATTAACAAAACCATGTATGCTTATAGCTACAGTAAAAACAAAGCAAACCTAGAAATGAACTGGGAGCTGGGAGAATGGAACTTACTAGAAGTTATGGGAAAAAATGTCTGGATAGCATAATATTTCACATTTGAGCTTTAGATAATGAAAGAGATAAGAAAGATAAGTTCAGTTCCGTTTGTTTCCATGCATTTCTTTTCACCAGAACAGACTGGGAATTTACCCACTGTGTTTATTAATGTTTTCTACAGTGGGAGTTTTTCCACTGACTTCCAAGGGCCCAGATGTCACCCCTGGTGTGGACAGTGTTCTCATCTCTCATAATTTTATCATGAGTCTTGCATTATCTTGAAAGCCTCAGGTGCTAAAATCAGGAAATACTGTGCGTGGATTAGCTGTAGTTATGTAAGGACATGGGGTGTGTCTGCAGAAAAGAAAGTTCATCCTCTGTTTTGAAAGGTAGGGTCCTGTACTGCAGGGGACAGAAAAGACAGGTTGGCTGCAGCTTACAGCAGGCTATCATTGCTGTGCCACATGATATTTACTTAAAATCAATTAAGTTATTAAATACAGGCTATCTGAGTCTTAATAAGAACAACACTCCTAGGACACACAGATACCCTAGAGACCAAAAAGTGTTCATGATCAATTTGTCTAGTATTATCTGCATGAGCTGTGCTCAAATGGGCCTATGTGCAGGAAGTTTCAGGAGTGCATAAGAGAATAAAGTGATCACAAAGGACAAAGGGCTGTTGACCCAAATGCAGAATAGTGAAATATAAAGCCCAAGGCAGTTATCACAGTGGATAACAAGAGTGACTTACCAAGCCACTGTTTGAAAGCGACAGCAGAGCAGAGGTCAGAGATACACACAGTAGAAATTGAAGTCAGCGTTTGGGTGTCAGGAAAATATGAGAAGATGAATGGAGGAGACCCTGACAGCATAGCCTTCATCCAGAATCATCTTATTGATCATTGTTGATATGTATAGTGCCCACTGTGTGTTGGGCAACTGAGATGCTATACAAAATATCAAGCTGTTGTCTGGCCTCACACATCAGAACATGTGTTGCTTTATCCAGGCAAGTGGACAGTACAATCAGCCAACTTGTTGTTATGCTATAGAGCCATCTAGCTAGTTCCCAAGGTAACTCGTGTCTGCATATTTCCCCCTTTAAGAAACATTCACTTCTCTAGCCAAAAAAAAAAAAAAAAAAAAGAAAAGAAAAGAAAAGAAGAAAGGAGAATTCTGCAGTAACTCTGATAAAATGTTTACATAAGATTAGGTACTACACAAATTAACCAAAATAATAGTTTATAACATTAAAGCACACTAATACAAAGGTAAAAAATATAACATATAGTAAAACAATAAGGTAATTCATTATGGATGTATCGTTCACTAAGGTTGGATTCAGATTTTCATAGATTCCACAGATAGATGAATAAATTAATTATCCACCATTACTGTTCAGAGGACAATTGAATTTTCTGTACCATCATTTGGGTAAAGTCAGTTACTAACTTTTCAAGAAAACACCACTACAAATGAGTCACTTTTGAAATTTGACCTTAACATGCCCTTTTTTTTGGGGGGGGGGAGGGGCGGGAGGGGGCTCTTTGTACACACCCCACCATTGGGATGATTACAGGTTGGAAGTGAAAGTGAGTGTGATGGGGACCTGATGAGTCGGTGTGTTTGGTCATTCAGGTTTTTCAATATAAATATTACTTTAATGGATAGCTGCCTCAACAGAAAATGCACTTGAGCTCCAATAACTATAATGTTACCAATTTTGTTTGGAAGAGGCGAAACTGCTTGCTCCCTCACACTGAACACTCTCTGATCAATGCAGGTGCTCTTGAAGATCTAATGCTGTGGCAACCTGTTACAGCTTCCTTCCTGTAAGGAACAGCTATAGGCAGTAAACGAATAAATAGTATAGTCCTTTCCACTAAGAATCAGGAGTATATAGCCTGGTGCTCAGATGTCAGGTATATTAGCAGGCCTGAAATTAATTCTGATTCTGTCATAGCATGATCTGAAACCCAGAGTATTTAGATTTCATTAGAATTTCTTTCCCCCTTTCTTATTATTAGCAGAATTCAACCTTAGTAATATTAAATAATCTGACACAGTTTAAGATCAAATATTTTGTTCCAACTGCAATTCTTCAAGGAAATGTTGAATAATTAGATTCTGTGGATCAAATTTTGCCCTCATTTGCCCCTATGCGACTCTACTAATGTTGATGCGGTTATATGGCTTAGTCTGCAGGCAGAATTTGGCCCTGCATTATTTAAAGACAACAGATGTTTTCTGGGCTATCTTCCATATAGCCCTCCTCTAATTAGCCTCTACAAAAGGAGTCATGCACTGTGTTTCCATCCTTTCATCAACTCTTAAAAAGGATAAAACCCTTATACCTTCCTCTCTCTCTGCTCTCATACATCACAAGCGTTTACAGCTCTTTTTACAGTTCCTTTTACACCCTGAACAGCCATTTCACTGCATGTAAAAGCTTGTGGTGTATGAAATGGCAGGATAAACAGAGATATGATATAGATTATGTGTTATACAAAAGGATGGCGGAAACAGACTGAACTACTATACAAAGGGAAGGGATATTTATAGAGGGACAATGTGACAAAAACGGTAAGTAGCTATCTGGTATCTAAGTAGCTATCTGGTACTTGTTTGAAGGAGGGGGAAAAAGCTCCTGGTTATTTTCATCCAGTCATAAAGTTGACAAGAATGACCAATTCTTGATAAAACTTGACATGGTTGTTTCCAAGTTGCTAGAACCTTAACCCCAAATTTTAATAGGGCATAGTTATCCCGGATAGAATTTTATGGACTTCAGCCGAGTTCCCCTGAGCATAAGTGGCGCTCTAAGTATGGCCAGTTTTTTTAGCTCAGATAACAAAAAATAAACTTAAAAAAAAGGAAACTAGCCATATCATACCTTCTTCCAGAAAATCAGTCCTTTTACCTAATTTTTATACACACACACACACACACACACACACAGATACTTGTTCAAAAATGACGCATTGAGCACACTATCCAGAGTTATGTTATCAGATTGGATCCACCCCACGAGTCATTGTCCTTAGTTCCATGGGACAACTTGTGCAAGTCATGAACAGGATTGGACCCACGTTGGACAACCCTATTAAAATGCACATGAGTAAGGGCATACAGTTAAAGATGCACTGGAAATAACCTGAATTTTTTTATTTGTGTGCAATTGGTGTGTCAAACTTAATATAGCTGTGACTTGTTTTTGCACTTCATAGAAATACATTTTTGGCTTCTTTTTATCATTGCCGTGTCCTAAAGAGTTGTCAGTTAATGGATCAAGCCCTAGCTACATTTAAAAAATCACATAGCAGTCTATGAGACTTCAAGACAGTTGTACTTAGGGTGACCAGAAAGCAAGTGTGAAAAATCAGGACAGGGGTGGGGGTTATAAAAGACAAAAGCCTCTATAAGACAAATATTGGGACTATAAGATTGGGACATCTGGTCACCCTAGCTGTATGGCTTTGGGACAATGCACCTTGCAAAGCCCAGGATGAAGTGCATGACAGCAGGAGAAAAGCATTGTGAGTGGAGGGATTCTGTCTATGGAATGTACTTGCGGAGTTTGTTAGAGAAATCCAGTTTGACCATCTTTAGAAAAATCTGGAAAATTATCCTCTTCAAGCAAGCCTTTCCTTTAACAAGAATGATGTTCACAGCACCAATATCCCTCTTTACTTGATCCTCCGCTTTCTCATTTTAAAAAATATATACAAATTTTAAAAAAGAAAAGAAAAAAAGACCCATAACTAATAAATAAATTTAAATAAATAAAATAAAATAACCTAAATTCAAGGAGAGTTGCTATAGGCCCTAAGTGGAGAAAAGCCAGAGATTCTAGTAAATTAACTAGAGACATCACAGATTGTAAAGAATAGACTGTGAAGACAGAAGGGACCACTGTGATCACCTGAGTCTCACCTCCTGCATAACACAGTGTTGTGGTTTTTTCCAATCTATTCTACATGGAAGGCACTGTGATACCATAGTGCATAGATAGAGTAATGTTAAGGTACAGCTTTTGGCTTTATTATATACTTTAAAATACTCTAATTTTTAAATGTCTTGTATTAGTAACCTGGCTACATTTCTGCTTTTCTTCTTTTAATGAAATGGTTTAATGTTTTTGAGGCTTAAAGTGTGTTTGGTGATCTCTGTATTTTTATCACTGTGTTTAAAAAGCAACAATATTTTAAAAAACTGAAAGTGTGCATGGTTGTTTTCCCCCTCAATGCCAAAACACCCACCTGTGTAAACACAGTGATTTTTCTGGAAAATAAAGGAACCAGAATTACATAGATGGAATCATTGAAAATATGGTTTTCAAAGGTGTTACACTAGCCAAGCAACAGACACCACTTAATGTACCCTCTCTACACACATGCACATAATACATCACTTCAAGGCTTATTATGCCTATTTTAAGATGAGGTATGATGTGGAGCTGTCATGTGGGTGTCATTACCATAGAAACAGGATAAACAGTGACACCATCAACACATTAAAATGACCACTTTGAAATAGTTGTATTAGTTGCTGTTAGTTTAATGACACCCTCTTATTTCAGGACTTAAAATTAGATTTCTTTGTGACTTCAAAGCATCGAAACAACAATCCAAAGGGTGAAACAAAATCTAATACATTTGCACAGGTATCACTGATATGTAATTTGGTGCCATTTCTATTAAAAATTATCACCAGTTTGTTCATCATTATCTCTGTTTAGAGTGCATGGGTTACTAGTCTTCATTGCCTTGGCACGTACACAGTTCTGAACAGGGAAGATATGCAATGTCAGAAGTCAGAAATAAGAGACTCTGATTACCTCAGAAGAATGAATGACTTTTCTTTCTCGTGCTTCACTGATATTTTTTGTGATGCTAGACTATCTGCAGACTGTTCTTGAAATACCACTCTAGCCGTTGAATGGAAGATATTCTTTCCATCAATGGTCAAAATATTATCTTCACAGATGGGATTTCTACCAACATGAAGTAGTACAATTCTATTTAGAATTGACACACCTCCCTGGAGTCTTTCTACTTCAGTTTTTGAAGCACTAGTGATGAACTGGCTCAGTTCATCATACTTGATGCAGAATCCATGAAGATGTGATATGCCAATTAAACTGGAAGACCCGAACTCATTGAATAGCTGTGCAACAAGGCTTGTGTGCAGTGGTATGACACTTTTGAAACTCAAATATTATGCACTCCACAATTCAGAGGCACCTCCTTTGAATGTCTTCTGAAGGATGACACTCATTGCTGACTGAATAGTAAGCCTCTTTCTCTAACAACTACAGGACAAACTCCAGCACCAGCTGGGTCACAAAAGTAGCTGATGTCTGTAAACTACAGTCACCCAACTTTGGATAATATTCTGCTGCTTTCATTTTGGCTATTTCAGACCAAAGGATTGAAGCCATATAACACAAATCCATTTGTTCATTTAAAAGCTGTCCGTCAGTCTCACTGGACAGAAGAATATCGAGAAAACATTTGGATGACTTAAATTGCTGCTTCGGCTTACCAGTAGCTTGGAATATCAGCTAATGCTTGTCCATTCTGGAATGAAATTCTGCAATGAAATTGCAGGACAATAGTGTTTTCCTAACCTTGCCTTAAATTTTTCAGGGGTGATGGAACAATGTTTATAATGGGGGTGCTGAGAGCCATTGAACAAAACTGTTCCTATATATAATGGAAACCATTTCAAGCCAGGGGTGCAGCAGCAGCTACACACACACACACACACACACACACGAGTTCCAGTGTCTATGTGTAATTTGCTACTGGAATAGCTTGCAATTTCTACATCTGCACGAAACAGGGCTTCGTAGCAATTTGGCCAGGAGAAGAGCTTTATGCTGTACATAAGATAATTGTCTAAGTCTTCAATCAGCTGATAAAATGCAATGTCTTAAGATGATTGTATGGTTGCAGTGTAACTGGATGGTTTTGTTTTAATCTTTGTTTTATTCAACTATGAAGAAAGGCATGTGGAGTGATAAACTCCATCCATAGCAATCAAGTCTTCCACACATATCCTGCGCAATGTCATCATCTCCTCTGTGAAATACTGCCTCCCTTAGATTAGCTGCTGTCTCAAATGTTTCTATTTCATCTGGTGTCTTGGCTTATTGTATGCTTTCCTCAAGAAAATCTGCAACTGGACCAATCACAGGAGAACATGTTTGCTCTAGTGGCCAAAGAAGCAGGTGAACATGATGCTTTCTGATCAGATCCAGTCTGTTTTGTTTCCTGGTTTCAATACAACTCTGACATGTGCCAAATCTAACTTGTTTGTGTATTTCTGAAAGCAACCTCTGTGACAAAATATTGGGGAGCACATCACCTAAACTAGAAAACTCATCCAGTAGGTGTAAATACAATTAATCTCTCCTGGCTTCTGCTACCAGAATTCTGGTAGCTTTTGACAGTTTTGCATTCTTTTAATTTTGTTAACACATTTTTTTCAGTGTTTGTGGAGAATCTTTTTCTCTTTGATGGAAGCTTTAAAGTGTTTGTATTCTCCAAATACTGTAACTTCCCTGTAAAGGTAAAATTCCTAAACTATGATATTAGCATGACCACCACCACCACCTCTTTTCATTTTGTACAAGTAGGCAGACTTGTTCTAAGTTAGATCTATATGTCTTCAAAACTGCCATTTTTGTTTAATGAGCACTTTGACTGAAGCCCAGTATAAAGCTGTGTATTGTTTTCACTAACACCAATACCGACCTGTATGTAAATGTCAATGAATTAAAAAGTTAATTTCTAGAATATTTCAGCAGGCTAGTACCAAATCCATAGGCAATTACAAATTAAAACCGTCTACCAACCAGACTAGAGGTTGCATTGTATGAGCAAAAGCTTACAAATGGAGAAACTTTACATTGGGATTTCACATACACTTATGTCTACCCCTATCCAGTATAAACTATAGGCACACAATCTATTGCTACTGGTGCAAAACCTTCAATGAGAAACTAATCTGGTCAGCAAATGTCAAGTGAAAATATAGAAAAGTATAATAATCACCATGAGATCCTTTGACAATTAAGAATATGTGAGGTGGAAACATTTCATATTAGTATATTGCAAAACATTGATATTAATATTTTGGTCAATGCTAAACAGCTCCATCATTTCTGAGAAAAAAATACTTGCCTATGTAAAACTAATACATATCTGTTAATACATTATTGTTTGGTAGTATTGACCAATCGTCTCATTAAGGTGCTGGAATTAATGTAAACAGTAAAACTGTAGTCTTAGTCATGGTCAGTGTTTCTGGAAGTGTGCAAAAAAAAAAAAAAAAAAAGACACTCATTTTGGGTACCATTGTTTCACCTTGCCTACAGTCTTATGGCACCACTTGACAGCTCCACATTATACCTCATTTAAATGTACATAGTATACATTTTTAAACACTGTATGAGGTGAATGTGTAAGGTGAGAACCTTCAACTCCATAAATATGGCCTTTTTGTTGATTTGCCTCATGCCTAAAATGTCAATAAGAACCACTTAACTGAAATCATGTTGAATTCAAAATGCTGTGGACCTAATATTGATTCAATGCAAGTGTTTCATACCATGTGACATAGGAAACAATAGATTGACGTGTTAATGCATTAAATCTGAAGGAGCTGCGGAAGCATTATGAAAGAACTGACACTGACAGTTGATCCACCGGCATTATAACAGCTCTTTAGGGTGTCATAAGATTGAATGATGATTTGTCCTGGAAAACAACACATTAAAATATTGAGAACATGGTTTTGACTTAAATCTACAAAGGAACAGACTAGCAGATAGAAGACTGAAACATAGTCCAAAAGGGCCATTACAGTCCTTGGAAAGACTGCCATTTAATTTAGTAGAGTTTGAATCAGGCGCTTAGCCTATGTCATCAATTTTCCCAATCTGTACCACCTTGAGAGGTAATGAAGAGTAAGTCAGGGGCAAATTCTAGTGATGTTTTTAAAAGAGATTTTATTATACAAATCAGCTTGATATTATAACTATTGCAGTCTGCTAGCTTTTTGATAGATTTAATTTGCTGAGGGTAATTCCTTCCAGTATTCATTTAGCAGCATAATATCATAATGGTTTAGTTATGTGCAGCTAAGCAAAGGAATATAAATAACAATGATTGTATCATCTAGATGGAGCTGCATGAATAGTGGAATTTCCATCCCATGGGAAATTATGGGATGTCAAAATCTGGTTTCATCCTGAATTGAGATGCAAATTTGAAATCCCAGAAATGTACTGAAAATTCATTTGAACCTATCAAAAGGTTTTGACAAAGTTTGTTTTGATAAGTATGAAATGTTTATTTTTACTTTATAATTTTGGTTATTATAATCTATTTTAGGTAAATGTTTTGAAAATTTTGACAAAATTGATAGGTTCCTGCAAAACTGTTTGATTTTGTTGAACGAGCAGTTTCCAATGAAAAACTGATCCAGTAGAGAATTTAAGTAGTTCTAATAGTTAAAAAACAATTTCTGTGCATGATTCTACATACAATAAGTTGAAATATATGTTAACAAAATTGTTATGATCACTATAAAGTTATGTTTGGTTCTGATATGTGAAGGGCCAAATAGTCTGCTGGTGTAAATTGGCACAAGTCCATTGACATCAATGGCACTGCATCAATTTACATGAGCAGACAATTTGACCCAAAATGTTATTTTGAATGTTCACCCAGTCATAATAACCATACCCAACTCAACTCACATATCCTAGTTACTCATATGGTCTATGGCAGATGCATTTCTATTCAACAGATTCTGTTAACAGTGGCAAACATTCAGTGTTAGGGTCTGTCTGAATCTGGGACACTTTTAGATCTGTGTGTTTAAACTATGAGTAGTTCAGCCCTATTATGTCACTCAATTGTCTCCAAGGAAGATCATAAACTCTAGACTATGGGCTAGAGTCTAAGCTGCTGTAGATGGCACAATTCTACTGACTTCAAAGTAGCTTTGCCAGTTTACCAGCTGAGAATCCAATCCTGAATCTTTTGATGCCCTTTGGCATTTGGCTAATTGTTCACTATTTTCCTCAGAATTTGTGGTCTGGTGGAATTCCTCTGAAGGGTTTATGAGATACAAGCTATATTACCCTCCATCTTGAAAGAGTACACATCTATATGGATGGTCAATGACTAATCACAACATCTATGCACCACCAACTGCAAGCTCTGTGCCGATTCATCCTGAAATATGCATAGCATCAAGGAATCACCAGAGAGACAAAGAACAGATGAACTATGAAGACCTCTCCTTGGTCCTCTTCAGCAGACCCACAATCAGTTTCATATTCTGTTTTAGGATTTTGTTCTGCCATCCACCAACATTGTACTTAAGCACTTTCCACTTACAATAGTGTGTGGAGAAATGAGCCTCCAAGTGAACTTCATGGAATTTCTGACTCTTATCCCTTTTTGAGGTATAGAAACTCTGCATGGGTTAGGAAAAATATCTTTGGGGAAAGTCTTCACTATTTAATGTGTAATAGCCAGGATGGTGACAGGCTTACATTGTTGTCTAGCAGGTTCCCAAGCCAGACATAAATGCATATTTACCTATGAACAAGTTTCACTTCCTCAGATAAAAACCTGGGACACTGTATAAACTGAACTTTGTAACTTTGGCCATCTTCCATCATGTCAGTGGCTTATCATATAGACTATCGCCTTAGCAGCATGTTACTTTTGAGGACAACAATTCAAATGTGAAGGAAATGTCTCTTACATGATAAAGTATATGCTATGTATAAAATAGACTATATAGAAGGAAGATAGATTGTAAGCCTGGCAGCAAATAATTTAGGGCTGAAGGGGTTAATTTAAAATGAGCTGTTGAGATTTTTAGCTTCTTAACCCTTGTTATATGAACGTAGCCATTGAACACCCCTAAAACTAACATTTGATAGTCACACTCATAATCAATTTTCTTTTTTTACTATTAGATTTTCCAAAATGTTTTTACATTGCACTAGTACCCAAGCAATCAATTTATGAACATTCTTGAGCAGCACAGATGACTGCAACATGCTGGGGTACTGAAAACACTGACTGGCTGGAAGTGCAGAGATGAATTATAAGAGAGTTTCTGATTTTTTTATTTTTACTAATCAGGTATTGCCTAAAATAAATTTAATAAGTACAGACATGTCATCGGAATGAAAGCTACTCCTGTCTCTACTGTGGAAGTCGGGAACCAAAGATGTGCCTGAATCCATAATTAATTGTTTCATGCAAGAATCAAGAAAATATTAACTTATATTAAATAATTTTTTAAAAAAGGCTTTATTTACATATATAATTTAAAGTCACAAATGAATTAATTGATTCAGGCAAAGGAGGTAGAGAGGTAAAGTTTGCGGGAGCAGTGGTTGACTCCAGAGAATGGGATTAAAACCGATACATCATTTAAGGACTGAAAGTTACCTGTTTTCATCCAGTTACCACATCTATTTGATCATGTCCAGAGACTCATCCACACTAGATGGTGACTGATCATGATTTGATGCCATTCCTGGAAGAACCACTTTTGAAAATAGTATTTCCCAACCTGATTTAGAGTACCAGTGAATCTATATCTCCCAGAGCTGTATTTTATATAAAAGAGGCACTCTTCTTGAGGTGGAAATGATTATATGAAGCTGCAATTTATTTATTTTTTAAACCCTACTAGTATTCTTTTTTTATTTTCAGTTAACCAAATCTTTGCTAGCTATCATTTGCTATTCAATCTTTTAGTGTCCTCTCATACATTCTCTTTACTTTACAGATTTTAGATTATATCCTGAGCTAGTGATAACTGGAAAAGTTTGCTTTCAACTGATTTCACTGGAGCTGAGTCCTTTTACCTCAGTTCAGAATCTGTCCCTTTTGCTCATAACTGAAATGTATTTTATGAGAAAGTTCTTTGCAAGTGTTTTATCCCTTATACATCGGTGACCATGTAGTTAAGGCATCAGATAACTACTGCATTTTAGTAAGAGTACATTAAATCTACAAGTTCCAACTTCAAAATATTTTTAATATAACAGTGAAATGAAACAAAGCAAGTATAAGTTCCGAAGCAGAGTCTATTCAAAATATAACATATCCATCTCTTTAGATTGTAGACTAGGAAGAATATATGGGACAGTGGTTGGTAATGCGAATGAGTTTTCAGCTTTAGGTTATCACTTCAAATATAATTCGGGTCAGTAGTTGACAAAAGATGATTACTATTTGATAGCTGATTAGTTGACTAGTTGATATAAGTTGATGAGTTTCGTTTTTAGTGTAAGGGTGTCCACATCATCAAAACCACCATCCCCACTGGTAATAAATAGTACCCTTGGTGGCAATTTCAGCATAGAGGCTTTTGATTAAACAGGGATAATTAAACCACTCTCAGATGTGATCTTCCCAGCAAGAGTCAGGGACACATTGTTGGGGCATTATGAGAAGGCTTGTGCTGGCAGTGCACAAGTTATCTGCATTAATCAGTAATCAACTTCTAGTTCTGTCAACAGTGCTTGTAGAAACAAGGAATATATTTGAAAATGTAAAAAACAATGTTTCAGATTTTGGACATTTTGGGTGAAATCCTGGCCTCAAAGTCAATGGCAAAATTCCCACTGACTTCATTAGGATCTGGATTTCACCAGAAATATCTGTTTCTTAACTAAGCTTAGTCAACTCAGACTTCCTCCCTTTTCACATCCATTATTATGTGCCAGGCACTGATGCCATGCAGACATCTAACTACCTGACTACATCAGAAGAGAGAGTAGTTAGACATCTAGATAACATGAGTTCCACTTGGACAGAGGTGTAGGTACAAAAATGGTGCAATCAAGCCCAAAATGTTCCCAAAATTAGCTTTACCGGAGTGCTGCTATACTTGTTCATTAGTTAATGTACATGAAGCTCTTTTATTATAAGAAGTGCTCCATACAGTAAATGCTAAGTACTACTATGGCAAGCTGTGCAAAATGACCCATTTTTGCTTCACAAGTATTCATATGTGAAACTGGCAGTTTTCTGCCTAATATGCCTTACTTTCTCACAAAGAAAGGTCGAAGCAAAAATAAAAATTACTCTTTTGTAAACATGTAAAAATATATATTTTCAAAGCATGGAATGATTTTTTGCACAGCTTTAATGCCCTACTTACTACTGTCATTGGATATCTTCATCAGCAATCTTTTCAACGGGAGAAGAGGAAACATAAACCAGCAACCACTCCAATAAAATCATTTATATTGCATCAGTAGTGGACACAGCATGAAAAAGGTAGCTATCAAATTTCAAAGTACCACCATCAAGTGCTTTGAGCGCCCTATAAATTTGCCCATTGGGTTCAAT
The DNA here is from genome assembly GCF_026122565.2 of Emydura macquarii macquarii. NCBI lineage: Eukaryota > Metazoa > Chordata > Testudines > Chelidae > Emydura > Emydura macquarii. The sequence goes on from NW_027132962.1 coordinate 3,149,470, forward strand.
TTTCAAAAGAGTGATTTCTTTTCAGGATGAAAGATTATAGTCCATTTAAAATTATACTCATCCACACATTTGGTGGCTCAAATTGACATTTAACATCTGTGACAGATGTGAAGATGTTCTATAGTCATTATGAATACAGTATGTTAACTTAGTTATTGGGATGTTTACTATATGAATTTATTGGTTTAGTTTCAGGGGGATCTTGGGAAAAACAAGTAGGAAAAGAAAATTGGTTTAGAATAAGCTACTTCTCTGCAAGTACTTGAGGGTTGTTAAAAGACAGTGTCAGGACAGGAAAAGACGCAGGAAACCAAGAGCTCAAAAGAACTATAGGCAGGGCTTAAATTCTCACAGAGTGTTTCCCGGGGCCAGGGGTTGGGACTTCAGCCCCATATGAGGAGCTGAAGCTCGGGGCTTCTGTTCAGCTCCATGGGTTTGAAAATATTTATCAGAGCTCCACTTCAGATGATTTTGGCTGAATTTAAGCCCCAACTACCGGTTATTTAAAAATGGTCTTTTTCTCAGGAGAAGAGCGTACTATAGTTGTTCAGAGAATCAGATTGAAATACAGGCCCCAGCTGTGAGTGTCTATAGAATCTAGGCTAGCCTAAGTTACCATGGATGGTAAGTCTTAGGTAAAATGTATGCTTATCAGCTGCTGTTTCAAAATAATTTCTAAATGCTTTGCTTCTCCTCTTAAATTAAAAAATATCAGCTTGACCTTCTGGGCAAGCATGGTTGATACCCAAAGTATTGTAAGTTGAGGACCTGTTTTAAGACTGGGAGAAGTGCAGAATTCCAGCCCAGGATGGGTAAAGGCACAAGGCTTAAGACCTGAAGGGATGCACTCAGAAAGATCAGAAGGCCCTGTAACCGTGACAACATCCATTAACTGCAGAAGTAAATGCCTCTCTGATGAGGTGCACCGACCCTGAACTGGGCTGAAGGGGTTAATGAGAGCCTGTGGGTACTTTCCGTCTCATCCCACTACACCTGCAATATGTGTCAAGACTGGATGGAGGCGTTAGAAGGGCTGAACCTGGCTCAGTTAGGGCCTCATCAGGAGGGAGAGCAGATCTCTGGCTTTCACTCAGGGAGAGAAGTCTGGCTGGAATCAGGGAGCTGAGATGGACTTCTGGCAGACTGAAGGAAGGTAGGCCTGAACAGAGAGCCTGGAAAGGAGCAGCATGAGCACCCAAGATTTTTCACACAGGTGGAGAGCCTGGAGGGAACAAGAGAGCTCCTGCTGAGTCGGACTACCCTGCAATGGGAGTCAAGAAAACTCCCCTTCTGCAGAACCAGCTGGGTAGCAGAAAGTGCTAAGAAACTCTGCAGTGAGTTGGTGGTAAAAGCTTAGCAGGAGTAGGGCTGAGACACTGGAAGCTCAAAAAGGGACTGAAGCAAAAGCCTAAGAGTGGGCAAGTGGTCCAGGGAGGCAGCTAGGGGTCTGTGCAGCCAGGCCTTCCCTGAATTGGAACCCAGTGAAGAGGGAGGGCCTGGGGACCCCTACCAGTCCACTGTGGAAGTGAAGTGAAACCTATTACCCCTTGTCGGGGAGGTTTGGGAGGACTATTGAAACCTCCTAATACCAGGGTTAAGGACTAGTGAGTCCGGAGTTGGATGGACTATTATTTGTTGGACTATTGGTACTCTGGAAGGGGTGGGACTGTGTGAGACCCAGCTGTAGGGCTGAATTGCAAGAAGCAGCAGACTACCACAGGGCTGGAATGGCTGTCAACAGGGGACACTGAAGGACAAGAGCCTGCTACGTCATGTCCAGCAACCAAGGGATGCACTGGCCAGTGAGTCACATGCTTACAGGCTCCATGAAAGTTATCACATCTTAGTCAGAGCCTCTGTCATTTTCTCAAATGCACCAAGCAAGAAATACTATAGTCACTGTAGTGCTCAGAAGCTGTGGTTAACACAAGAGGAGAGATAGGTCTTCCAGATTTTCCTGTGCGATGCACCTTGTGTGATCATCTACACCTGCGCCAAGTATTACCAGATCAGAATGATGGCATTTTACACCCACTTTGCACATACTTAAATAGACTGAACATCATGTAATATGGTGTGGAATCATCACATTCTTTTTACCCTCTGGCTTAGAGGAGCTATGTACATTTAAACAAAGTCAAAGATTGCATATATAGGGTGGCATTTTATTAAAACTATTGGGGCTTTGATTTCAGCCTTAGTTTTAGATGGCAACCTACAAGCCAGTGGGAAAGAAATACCCAGGTTTTTCTTGTCATTTTAACTCAAAAAACTATTAATGTCACCAACTGCAGAAAATGAAAAGTTACAGCTTTTACTTCATGAGTGGACTTTTCCCCTGATGTGCTGAGAATATCCTGATCTGTCTTGTAAACGGCTTGTATTTTCGTCTGATCCAAGGTACCTTTCTACTGCATGTGAACAACCATGGATTAAAGCTAATTCTAGATAGCACTGAAAAACTGGTAATGCCAGGTTTGCCAATGATACATCTACACAGATATCTGGATGAATACTGAAAAAATATTTATAATAATCATGAACTCACTTTCTCTGTATTCATGCCCCCCTTTTATTCACTTCCTAGACATTTGTAAAAGCAATTTTTTTGGTCACAAGGAAGAAAATGAGTCATGAATACTCAAGCAATTACATTTCTACCCCCAACCCCTGAAGAAAGCTGAAAAATATTGGAGGGAACAGGTTTCTGTATGAACAGTCACACTATCAGTGACTTAATTAGGCCCTCCTGTTTCTAATATTTTCCATCAGTCAAATAGGGAACAGAAGCAAGACCATTGCTACTAGAGCAATGTATAAAACATTCAATTTGCAAATACCTGAAGGATGAAGGAGTGATCACTAATGCCCAGCATGGATTTACCAAGAACAAATCATGTCAAACCAGCTTGATTTCCTTCTTTGACAAGGTAATTGGTTTGGTGGAAGGGGGAAATGCGATGGACATAATATTCCTGGACTACAGCAAGACTTTTGACACAGTCCTACATGACATTCTCATAAGTAAGCTGGAGAAATGAGGACTCGGTATAACTACCATTAAGTGGATACATAATTGGTTAAACAACTGCAAACAAAGAGTAACTATTAAAGGAATGATGAAAAATGGGAAGGAGGTCTCAAGTGGGGTTCCACAAGGATCTGTTCTGAGTCTGGTGTTATTTAACATCTTTATTAATGATATGGATGTAGGAAGGGAGAGCATATTGGTCAAATTTCCAATGATACAAAACCAGGGGTGGGGGTTGCAAACACTTTGGAGGATATAAATAAAATTTACAGGGATCTTGATAAATGTGAGAACTGGGCTATAGACAACAAAGACAAATGTAAGGTGCCACACTTAGGGAAGAAAAGCAAATGCACAAATACAGAATGGGGATAACTGGCTTGGCAGCAGCACTGCTGAGAATGGTCTGGGAGCTGAGGTGATGACAGCCCCAGAGGACAAGACAAGAGGCAATGGATTCAAACTACAGCATAGCAGATTTAGATTAAGTCTCAGGAAAAACTTCCTTACTATAAGAATAATAAGACAATAGAACAAACTGCCTAGGGAAGTTGTAGAATCTCCTTCACTGGAGGTTTTCAAAAAGATGCTGGATAGCTTTCTTTCTTCGATGGTTCAGACACAACAAATCCTGCATCTTGGCAGTTGGTTAGACTAGAGGACTCTTGCAGTCTCTTCTAACCCTATGGTTCTATGACTTAGATGACCTATAACAGTACAAATAATGAAATAATAGTCCAAGAAATAGTCACATTGAATACTTTGCATGATTCCTGTAGGTGGAAATTTGTTCATATAAAACATTATAATAATTTCTGATGACAGACCAATTCATAGAAATCCAACTCTCTTCACTGATAATTCACAAAAATAAAAGCATTATTTTTGTCAGAAAGTATTATAGGTAGAACTAGTAGCTCAATACTTTCCATTATAACACTCCATTTTTGGTTGTTTATAACTTTACCAAACTTTAATATTCCATATCTGCTATCTGCTCAGGCTTAATTTCTTTGGAACATTTCAACAAAACTAGTTTAAAGACAAGAGTTTAGAGTAAACTGCTAATTTGTCAAATTCTTACTTGGGAAGTCACTACCTTGGTTGAAGGATCCTCTAACAGGGTAGCAAGGTTCTCTTGTTGACCTTCCTTGTCAGTATGTGTTAGCCTGGAACTACTTACAGGACTTTTCTTTAAAAAAAAAAGTCCAAAAAAAAAAAACAAACCCCAACAACAAAAATCCACGCACAGTATAACTATTTTGGTTAAGGATGTGATATTTTACCAAAATAGTTATTACAGAACAACTCCTAGTGCAGATACAGTGGTATCAGTATCAAGTGGCCTTGTATTGGAATAGTTTATTCCCCTTTCAGTGCAGGAATAAGGCATCTTTATACAAGCATAACTGCACCCCATTAGGGTGTTGCGCCAGTTTAATTATATCAATGCAGTTAAAGCAGTATCATTTGTCTGTGTAGACAAGGCCTTAGAACTTCACATTAAGTTGATGGAACTCTGCTGACTCATTGTGACTAGTGTAGCTTGTTCACTCCATCTGGGTTATAAGTGAGACAGAAGTGGTTCTTTAGGTAAAAGAAACTAGGGAGCCAAGACTGGCACAATCCCGCAGGGGAACTCAGACTGAAGATTACACTGTATTATTGAGTCACCAGTAAATTCAAACTCCAGAAAGAAGAGGTGGGTTTGGACACTAACTCAGGTTCTGTTGAAGAGGGGATAGGAACTCAGCCCAGAAATTGCTTCTTTAGCAAATGAATTGATTCATTTGTCCTTTTGCCTGCTTGCATGAAGTTCGATTTTCAAATAGTCTCAGCTCCCATTGTTTTTTCTTAGTCTCTGCTGCTGAGTGCTGAACCCTTTTGAAAATCACACCATTAAATTGCTGCTCAAAGGCTTCCATTTCACTGAATTTACATATATGAAAACATTACCCTGGGAGATATAATTCACTGATTGAGCTTTTCTACACTTACAGTCCTACAGCAGGGTAGCTGCACTGGTGCAACTGTGCTGCTGTAGTGCTTACTGAAGATGCTACCTAAACTGAAGGGCAAGCTTCCCTGAGAGATGCCCTCCTGCTGACGTAGCTCTGTCTACACTGGGGATTAGGTTGATGTAACTATGTCACTCAGGGGTGTGGATTTTTCAAACACCAGATATTGTTATACTGACATATGTTTGTAGTGTAGACCAGGGCTGAATTGTTCAGTTTTGGTGATGACTAGGAAGAACTTTTCATGTCAGTTAAAATCTTTTACATAAGTATGACTTTGCCTTCCAAGTAGTAATGATATTACAAGAACCTGGACCAATACAAAGAAACACTTTCAGAATGAGTGAGTGGCCACAGGGAGGGAAGTGGGGGTAAAAAAAAATACCTTAATGGAAGAAAAAGATCAATCTTTTACACTCAAGATAGTGGTATTCAAAAGTAATATATTCCATTTTCATTTTTTATAATGTCTAATGAGTAATATATAAAAAAAGTAATGAAGACCCTTAAATACAGATTTAATTTAGCAAATATATCAATGTCCAACAAGTAATAGGGAACATAGCTACAAATCCAAGGAATTCAGATGTAAAATTAAAATATTAAAATCTATCTTGGTTAGATCTAGTACAGTATATAGTGACATGTGTCACAGACCCATAATTAAGGTTGTGACCAGGCATATTTTTTTTAAATCCCTAATTCCAGCCCCCTCATAAAGTAATAATTTGACAATAAACACTTTTTAAAAACAAAAATGGCTTGCTTGCTTACTATTAGGCAATAGAAGAAGTTTTTGCCAAGTTTGAAGAAAGTTGAGAAACCTTTTAATGCTACTGGTGGAGGTATATCAAAGTTTATCCTAGTTTTAAATGTTAACAAAAGTGTCTCACATTATTTTGTATACTCACAGGTCAGCAAGGGCTTGGTTTTAATGCCTCACCCTTTCATTATATTTAATACTCCCTGAAAACTAGTGCCAGCAGTCTTACAATGGAAAAAATGTATTCAGTTTTTTCTCTTTCCCCTTCTGACTGATCTTTGCTGATGGTTTGATTGTTAAAGATACAATGTTTAAGCTTTCATGTTCAAAAGACAGCAAATCTCAACCCTTTCTCATATAAAGATAGCCTTTGAAATGTAAACTGTTCTGTATGGTTGAGGTTTGCCACACTGATGTTGCCCACAAAAAACAAACAAACAAACAAAAAAAACCACATCAGTTGTCCATGCACCCATCCCACCATGCATATACATATCATCCCCAGCTGCTCTGGGACTTCACCCCCTCCAGTATCAAAACACAAAACTCCTGTCTGGAGTTCTTGCTGCCAGCAGCCTCATACGTCACCTTCTGCCGGCCACCCAGGCTACTCCTTGGCTTCAACGAATCCCTCAGAAAACTACTGGGAGAAACTATTGTCACCTCTTCCTGAAGACAATTTTGCCCTATTTTTCTCTGAGCAGACTGCATGCTGGTGAGGGAGATGGGGAATGGAGACTTCTTGCAGGCACTCCTAGGCACAAAAGACGGAAATCGGTTGGGTATCCCCCTGTGCTGTGAAAAAGCTTACCTCAGACCTTCGTATCCGAGGCTTCTGATCCTCCAATCAACCTTCTCTTAACAGAATCCAGATCACTAATTAAATAATAAAATAAATAAATTAGATTAAGAATCCATATTTAACAGTAAACGGGATTATATTAATTCCCCCAGTGAGAGATATCACTTAGATTGTAAATTCTTCTGGGCAGGGATAATTTTTTGTTTGGTGTTTGTTCAACACCTAGCACAATGGGGTGCTGGTCCATGACTGGGGCTCCTAGGGGTTGTGGTGTTACAAATAATGCATAAGAATAATAAATATTCTCTGACAATCCTTTTTATGGGACTCCATAAAAGGAGGGAAACATGGGGTTGATACAAAAGATTTTTAAGCTGCTCTAAGTCATGTAAGGAGATCAGCACCAGAGACAGCATTTAGCCACACAGCTGAAAAGTGTGCAAAGAGAAGGAGAAAACATTGTGGATTTTATGTGTTCTGATTTAAATAACAAAGATGGTGACAGAATCATAATGATTAGGCATGAATAGAAATATTTAAGTTTAAGGCATTTGATAAGTAGTAAATACTGGTAGTTTAGAGCAAATTTTAGCCAGAACTCTAAAATGGTGTCCAATGATGTCATCACTAAGAGAAGAAAGAAACAAAATGGTGGTATTAAGTAACTGACCAATAGCAGAAAGGTAGGCTAGTGTGAAATAAAGGTCACTCCTAATACCTGTAGAAGGGTATCCCCCTGTGCTGTGAAAAGGCTTACCTTCTTACATAAGAAGGAGGATTCAAGTTTGAAGTAAACAAATGAAGCTAATTAGCATATGAGATAGTGGATTGATTGAAAATGATATCATTTTGAAGGAGGATCCAAGGGAGTTCTGAGCTTGAAGTAAACAACTAAAGGTAATTAGCATATTGGGCAATTGATTGGTCAAAAATTATATCACCCCTGGATGGGAAAAAGATGCTGTTGACGGACATTAAGAAAGCAAGCAATCAGAAAGGGTCAGAAAAGGTCAGAAAAATCATATATAAAGCAGAGAGAGATGACAGGCTGGAGTGGGGGTGATTGTGGATAGAGAAATAGCAGGAGAAACATCTGAAGAACATTGCAGCAGCAGCAGCAGCAGCAACTAAAAGAATAGACAGAGCAGAAGGACACCTAGAGGGTCAGAGGGATTTAAGGAGAGTAAGTACAACTCTTCTAAATATAACGATTGTATGGGTATGGTTGTAAATAAAGCTAGATGCTTGTGTTTGAATGAGTTCTAACCCTACCCATTCTATGATCACCTCATCAACACTCACAGAATATTAGTTTGTAGCAATATTATTAAGTATGTCATTGTAATGGCACTGTATACATATGTATAAGGGAACTTTGTTATATTGTAATAAGTTTGGTATACTAGTGTAACATATTGAAGCTTTATACATATGTATGCAGAATTTCCTTCTTATATGTTGCAACATTTATGTTTATCATGCCATGCCACAATTAAGTATTCATAACATTGTAATACATGCTAAGGAAGTGTTATATTGTGTTGTGAGTACTATATTGCAATTTTATGGTTTGTTATATTTAATTAGGTTATGGTATTCTATATTGTCCCAAACGGCCTATTTAATTTTATTTTGTATTGATTTTCTATTTAAAATCCAATTTATTAAAACTAGTATTTAATAAAGAGACATTTTGTTTTCAAAGAAATTACTGTCTGGGTGTCAGTCTTTGAGCAGAGGGCTGTATCCGTATTCTCAAGGGTAAACCAAGGCGGACAGATCTAGGGAATTCTCTAATGATTTAAATGACAATCCCTGGTAAACCCTTGAAAATCTCATAGGGCAGACCACTTCTCATTACCCACTTTCAGAATTAAGGCTTGGATTGGTTCACGAGTATACCCAGGACATTATAGTATCTTGTGGGTCCAAAGTTTTAGGGTAACAGAGTTCACCATCTCAATAGTTTTCAGAGAATATTTGCTAACTTTACCAGCCCTGCAAATTCAAAATAGGTGTGCAAGTCAAGCAGGTTGTTTCCCTCTTGCAAATCATCCCTGATAAAAAATTTTCTGGCCAAGTTCTGCCCACAGTTACACCTGCATGACTCTATTTCCCCTCACAAACACATTTTGCTCTCAGATACACCTCTTCAGGCCCATTGGCGAGAACAGAACAGGTGTAACAGAGCAGAATCTGGCCCTGCAACTAGAACTTATTTAACAGTCTGTTAATGATGCATAACTCAAAATAGAATCCAGCTTTCTATCTATTACCATGTTCGTTCTGCAATGCTAAGCAATGAGCTGGCAGCAACATGGAGAAAGAATCCTTCCGCCGGGTTATCTTTTCCTTTCCTTGTGGACCTCAGGCACTAATAGGTTTGGACCCCTTTTCAGTGCTTAAACAACTTAAGAGTTTCCTAGACTTTGTCATTTCCTCAAGATTTTTTCCTCAGGAGAATGCACTATGGCCCACTACCATTAGATAACAAAATTTTATTCTGAAAATATTAATTTATATTGTTGCTTTTCATGTGCATTTCAATGGAGATTTTGAAACTTCGGTGTTCTCATCCAAAACATGTGTGTAAAGTGGAGAGCTACATCTCATTCTCTTTCCTAGTTTTTTTTTTTTAATTAGTATTATGCATTATTTGTAACAGTGACATGACTGTACTAAACTGAAAATTTCCCATTTAAGTCAAACTTATACTTTTGTGAATTGTGTTTGCTTGAGGAAAGTGGCCAAAAGTACCATGTGTCATACTTTCGTATGCATTCCAGGAGTTTGCTACTGGAGTATAACAAGACCAAAAATAGCAATGGTATAATACGAATGGCCTTGTGACACATACTTGTGCTTTTTGACCTTTCTACCTCTCTTTGATAGTACATATTAAATATGGTATTAGCTTAACCCATTATTTCTCAACCAGTGGGTCACAACCTCCAGGTGGTTGTGGAAAACAATAAGAGCATTGCCAAGCATTAAAAAACAAAGATAATCTCCCCCATACACACACCCCCACCACCACATCACACACAGAGCAGTAAGTAGGCATTTTATCACCTGGAGCAACTAAGCAAATTTATGCCCCTAGCTTTTTTGTCATTTTTCTGCCATATTTTTCCACTCCCATGGCTTTGCATCCTGGGTGGCTGCCCCACTCCAGTTACAGCCATGCACATACACCACATGTCTTTATCCTTTAAGGTTAAGTATTCTTTGTCAAATTCTTGAAATACACACACAAATTACATTTGCTTATCACTGAAACACTTTTTACTCTTACTTTTATAGTAAATGTGAGAGGGCTGTGAATTTTTTTTTGCTTTGATTAAGGGGTCACCAACCTGAAAATGTTGAGAAACATAGAACTAACCTATCCAATTTACAATAGGCATTATTAAAAAGAGTAAGAAAATGTTTTTTAAATGACTCCACATTCAGCTTATTCACAGAAGTGGGTGTTTAACTATTCACACAAGACTGGTTAAAATTCACCTTTTTGATAGTTTAAGTTGAAAGATTAATAATAATTCAGAATCCATTTAAGGGATAGTATTCCAAAGAAGAAATAAAACAGGATGCATTATTCCATTCAATTAATCTCACCTCGTGATTTCTTTGCCCTTGAATAATCAGAATGATCTGAAGTAGTAGCCATCCCACATCACACTATAATCTTTCAAATTTAACTCTGTGTCACCAGGTGCCACTGCTGCTCTCTCAGCTCCAAGCATGAGTTGCCATGCCCAGTCCAAATTGAGAAGGTTTATTCTTTTATGACAAAGGTTAAACAAACAGAAAACAGTCTTCAGTCAATACATGGCCCCCTGGCTTCAGAGCCACCCGTCCCAGCAGTCTCTGGCACTCCAGCTCCTGGCAATTTCCTAGTCTCAGTCACCTCTGTTCCCACTTGGAGCCCCTGCCTCACTTGCTCCAGGGACTAGCCACTAGAGTTAGCTCTACTCCAGGGTGACTTCTGCTGCCCAGGACTCAGCCTATCTCAGTAGCCATCGGGGGAGGAAGGACTAACAGCCCTTTATAGGTCGAGGCGTAGCCCAGCCCTCTTTAATTAGCTGGATTAGGCTCACCTGCTCCAGTCCAGGGGCGCTGGGGTCAATCTATCCACAGAAACCAGGTATCCTATGACACTGCATTATATGAAATTTGTTAGTGCTTGATTTCCCATTCTTGTTGCTGTAACTTTTAGTTTTCTGCATGGCATTTCCTTGACTGTTTTAAAGAAAGAGAGGAAAAGAATGAAAATTGTCAACAACACTTGTAAGGCTCAACATCTAGATTACGTGGTTTCATGCCAACAGATGTCACTTACCTTTCAAAGAAGCCATTGGGATTCAGTCATCCAAGACTATAGCATCCTTAGTGTCCAGGAATATATACCCTTTAACCTTTATTCAGCAACATGTGCACAACAAGGACCAGAAATTACATTTTCATATCTATTGGTCTTATGGTTAATTATTTCATATTAAGCAAGTGCACTTCTATGAGGTGGAATTTATGTTGCTACTGTCCAGATTTAGCAGCAGATTTTACCATTCATCATCACTTGACCAAATCACTTTTCTAGGAGATATCTCAATAAAACAGTTTCCTTGTTCAGTGTGTACTAATTCAGTAATGTCTCTTCACCTTCAAGGCTCTTCCCAGTTTATCATCACCCTACCTATCATTTCTCATTTACTATTGGGATCATAGAAGATTAGGGTTGGAAGGGACCTCAGGAGGTCATCTAGTCCAAACCCCTGCTCAAAACTGCACCAACCTCAACTAAATCATCCCGACCAGAGCTTTGTCAAGCTGTACCTTAAAACCCTCTAAGGATGGAGATTCCACTATCTCCCTAGATAACCCATTCCAGTGCTTCACCACCCTCCTGGTGAAAAAGCTTTTCTAATATCCAACTTAGACCTCCCCCACTGCAACTTGAGACCATTGCTCCTAGTTCTGTCATCTAATACCACTGAGAACAGCCTAGCTCCATCCTCCCTGGAACTTCCTTACAGGTAGTTAAAGGCTGCTATCAAATCCCCACTCACTCTTCTCTTCTGCAGACTAAACAAGCCTAGTTCCCTCAGACTTTCAGTATAATTCATGTGCTCCAGTATCCTAATCTTTTTTTTTTTGCCCTCCACTTGACTCTTTCCAATTTTTCCACATCCTTTCTGTAGTGGGGGGCCCAAAACTGGACACAGTACTCCAAAATAGGCCTCATCAGTGCTGAATAGAGGGGAATGATCACTTCCTGTGATCTGCTGGCAATGCTCTTACTAATGCAGCTCAATATGCCATTTGCCTTCTTGGCAACAAGGACACACTGTTGACTCATGTCCAGCTTCTTGTCCACTGTAACCCCCAGGTCCTTTTCTGTTTAACTACTGCCTAGCCAGTCAGTCCCCAGTCTGTAGCAGTGCATGGAATTCTTCTGTCCTAAGTGCAGGACTCTGCACTTGTCCTTGTTGAACCTCATCAGATTTTTTTTGGCCCAATCATCTAATTATTTTAGGTCTCTGTATCTTATCCCTGCCGTCCACTGTATCTGCCACTCCCCCTAGACTCCTCGGAGACACTCAGACTCCTGCCTCTGATCAGCTCATGATACCAGCTTCCATTGCCCAATTGTTTAATTTTCAAACAAGCACTTTTGTGCTTCCTCCCATGCTGTCTCTCATGCTTGGGATGAAGTCCCTGTAAATACCTATAACTCATTGTTCTCCCTCAAATCCCCACTTAAAGCTCTCCTTTGCTGTGATGCCTACAAAAAACTTGACAACAGCTAAGCTGTTGGTGTGCAGAGACCACTGCTTTTCATGCTGACCAATATTGTCTCATTGTTTCCTTGTATTTCTGAGTCTATTTTGGCTGTATCTGCCTGTTGTCTCTTGTCTTATATTTAGGTTGTAGGTTTTCTGAGGCAGGGACTGTCTTTTTTTGTTCCGTGTTTGTACAATACTAGCAGAATAGAATCTTGGTCCACAACTAGAGCTCTTAAAGGTGGTGGTAGTGGTGGTGGTGGTAGCGGTGGTGATATTATTTGTTCATTTATAAGATATCTACCTAGTCATATTTACTCTAAAACCTATAAAACTCTCAACACTGCTTTAGCTGACATTAAGTAGTGCTAGTAACACACCTACCTAATATTAAATCAAAGTTCTCCTTATACAGAGCTGGGGTAACAGTAATAGTATACTTTGTGTTGAATCATGAAGGTAGATAAATTTGGTGTCTGAAGGATGAAGGTGGCCAGTGAAAATACTAGCCAAGGGACATCCATTGAGAAGATTGTATCTGTATGCATAAATATACAAATTTAAGAATCTAGGTTCTTGTCAGCACAAGAGTCCTCACTGTTCTGAACTGCTGGGTTAATGCACAAGATCCAAGCCATAAAAGGTTTCATAGATCAAACAATCACCTTTAACTGAACTCAGATGAACTGAAAGTCAGTGCAGCCTTTGGAGGATAGATTTAATATTCTCTATATAGAAAACAAAAGTTGCATCCATCCAAAAAGTTGTCAGGTACAGAAGAAAAAGAACATTCTTGTCCACTGTTACTATCTGTGCATTCACAATCAGTCAAAGATTCAACAGGAAACCCAAGTTAAAATTTTACATTATGAAGATGAACAACATAACGAATAGTATAAAGCAGGTAGATCAGCCCCAACCTTTCAAATAATTAGGGAAAAGGAGATATCCAACAGATCTGAAAGGCAGAAAATTGAAAAGTGAAAAAAAGGACTTTTTCCCCTACATGATACACAATTAGTCTATGGAACTCATTGTCACAAGATATCAGCAGTGAAAAGCTTAACAGTTTTTATTTAAATAGGACATTTATGTGGAATTACAAAAGTAAGGATTTAAAACAAATAAAAGAGTTTTGGAAAGGATATAAAACATAATGCTTCGTGGCAAGAACCAACTGCTAACTAATGAGGGTTAAGAAGAGACTTTACCTGTCGGGAAGTGATTCCGTAGCTGCCTGCTGCAAGGTTTTGTGTAACTTTATCTGAAGTAGCTGAGACTCACTACTGTTGAGACAGGACACCAAACTAGAGGGACCTCTAGTGTGATCCAGTTTTGCAATTCCTTTGCTCTTATAAGAAAATGAGAATGGACACATACAGGCTTGAGTTACTAAACATGCTAACATTAAAACTGGATACTCAGATTTTATCAGATAATTAAAAATAAAAATCTATATCTTGAGCCAATGCCATAAAATTGTGTTCTGTGAGCTGAAATATAATAGATAACTTCATTAGAGGAGACAGATTTGCTGATCTGAGAATATACAATTAGAAAACAAAATCAAATGATCAAATAATATAATGCAAAAAAGGTTAACATATTTATTAAAAACACATCTGAAAATAATGAAGAGCTATAGAGCTAAAAGAAATCATATCTGTGCATGTTTAATACCAAATGTTGGAATTTGAAATTGCTAATTAAAGACATTAGTGAATGTCAATACAGCAATATTTTAATGACTCCAAGATAATCCCATAGCAATCAATTTAGATCAGAATGAGTTTATTGTAAAGTGCCAAAGGTGGAACAAAAATGCTTCCTTTGCATTACAAAGTAACGATTTCTCAAATGAATAATGCCTGTTCAGAATTTAACTAGATAATTACTTCATTTGCATTTGCTAAGGTGATAAGAGGAATGGAAAGGAGAGCTCAGTGGGAATGATGTTAGTGTTAAAAGGTGACATGCAAAACACAGTTTTATTCAAAATTTTGGCATCTACAACAGAGACCATTTTACAGGAAACAGTGCCCTGTTGGGAAAGAGACAAAGCAGAATAAAAAAAATATATATATATATATATATATATATATATATATATAATAGAAGAATACATTGTGGCACACCCAGCTCCAACATGCAATTCAGAATGGTTGAAGGATTAGGAATCCAGACATATTTTTGTTCTTCTTTGTACATAATGAATTCTAGGAATGTTTAGTCACTAGCAAACAGGAGTGAATGCCAGGACTGATGGCTGCGTTCTACTTCCACATGTGCCAATATTCTTTATTGAAAGAGAAATATTAGCACCCAAAGTGGATATATAGGGCCAGAGAAAACTCATCTTCTTCAAACACTTTACTCACATGAGTCGTCCTTCTTGGACAATAGAGATATTTTTTTTTTCAAAATTTGTTTGAACCAGAGGATAAGTAGAACCACTTCTGCTATTATACTTATGTAACTCCTTTTATTCCATTTATTATGTCCAAGTGCTAACACATATTGATCAATTAACCCTTATGATACTCCTGTGAGTTAGGTATTGTTTTATAGTTATTTAATCCAAGTAAAAATTTGCCACAAACTGATACCGAGTACTCAAATGAATCAAAGAAATGAAAGAGTATTATAGAAATGACGCACAGTGCCCCTGCCTGAGTGTTGTGAAAAGCAGGTGAGCGCTATGGTACAACTTTGGATGTGTGCAGTTAAAGAAGCTACACCAGAAAACTAAAATCAGACTGGCAAGTTGGAATGTTGGAGCATTAATTGGCTATAGCATGGAGCTAGGGGAGACACTGAAGAGGAAGATGGTACAGATAGCATGCATCCAAGAAACGAAACAGAAAGGGGAGAAGGCCAAAGAGGTTAGGAAAGGATAGAAATAACTTACTATGGCACCACCGACTCAAGAAACAGAGCAGGCATAGCTCTTTTAATAGAAAATAAAGGAAAAAGTGATGACTGTAAATAGGATCACTGACAGATTAATGATGGTCAAGGTGGCTTCTGAATGTGGCTTGGTCAACATAGTTAGCACATATGCTCCCCAGTCTGGCTGTGGTGAGGATGATACATTTCTGGGAAATGTTAGACGCTGCTTTTCAGCAAATTTCAGGGAATTAGATAATAAGTTATCAGCACCAACTTAAAAGAACATGTTGGAAGAGAAATGATTGGATATAGTTGAGCACATGTTGGTCAAGGTTAAGGACCTTTAATGAAAGAGAAAGCATATTGCAACTGTCACAAGCTCATGAACTATTAGTATCGAGCACATTCTTTATGAAAAGAGATGAGCATCTTATCACTTACAAGAGTGGAAGGACTGGAATCCAGAGTGACTACTTCCTTGTTTCCCAGTGGAAAATAAAAGATATAGAAGACTGCAATGTATTTCCAGGAGATAGTCTTACTAGTCAATATAGACCTTTCATCTTACACGTTTCTTAGAAAGATGGTACAGAAAAAAATCAGAGAGGGTAACAGGAAAGATAAGATAGTGAAAACTACAGGGTAAGGTTGAGAAGGACTTTAAGGAGTTAACTATAGAGAAGATGAGGTCACCACTATATGCAGATGGAGTCGATAAATTGGGTGACTTTATAGTAGCAAATATATTAGAGCATGCTAAACAAGTTATGAGTGAATCAAAAGGGAAAGACTTTATTCACAAAGAAACTTGGTGGTGGAGTGAAGAAGTACAAAAAGCAATAAAATATAAGAGAAAAAAGTTTAAACACTGACAAAAGTGTAGAAGCAAACGAGACTTAGAGAAATACAGACATGTAAAGAAATTGGCCAAGAATGTAGCTGAAAAAGTGAAAGCAAAGGTCTTCCAGGAACATTATGCAAGATTTGGAATGGGAGGTTGGGGGGGGGGGGGGGAGCGAATTATATAGACTGGTGAAAGCATGGGACAGAATTACCAAAGATAAAGGAAGTGAAGTTCATGAACAAGAGTCAGTATTGAGTGATGACAGATACATAAAGGAACAACGGAAAAGGTATTCTGAACAGTTTTTAAATGAAGAAAACTCAAGAGAGCAATATGACTTGAAAAATGATTAATTTTGGTGTAGTGGAGTGTGATGGGGTGCCCTGGGCCCTTTGAGGCCCCCTGATGGAGGCCCTGTGGTCCTTCCATACCCTGCCCCAGAAAAAGAGCAGAGATGATGGGTCCTGCAGGCATGCCTAGAAAGGCTGCAGAGAAGCGACCAATCAGAGTGCAGCAGGCTCAGTTTAAAAGAGCTGCAGGGCCTGAGCAGATCAATTCCTCACTGGGACCAGAAGGGATAAGATAGTGAAAGTCTCCAGGCAATGAAGCCTGGGAGAGACCCTGCTCAAGCAAGAAACAGATGGACTGTAGCCCTGAGGTAATGGTGAAGGTGAGGGGACTGAGTGGTAAACAGCCCAGGGAATGCAGCAGCAGCAATTATTAAAGAAAGCAGCATGTGGCTGCTATTTGTATGGTCCCTGGGTTGAGACCCGGAGTAATGGGTGGGCTTAGGTGAAATGGCCAAAGCCCCAAGAAGGGGATAAGACTCTGTACAAAAAGCCCAAGAAAGGGGCTAGAATTTAAACAAGACAGCAGAGACCTGCTGAAGACAAAGAGTCTCCAAGGAGAACTCCCTGGGACACTGCTCTATATCAGAACAAGCACAGACGTGGAGGTAGCCCAGAAGGGGCTAAGAACTGAGCCAAGAGAGAGGGCTAAAGACATCAACAATGGCACAGAGACTGGCCCCGTTGGATCTTCTGGGGTTCCATCATGTGTTTAGACTATCTGTGACTTAGCTGGAGGGCTACATCATTGAAGATCCTCCTGATGAAGGCAACAGCTAACATAAAGAGAGAGAGAGAGAGAGAGAGAGAATGTGTAGGTTTGCATCTAGTCAAAAGGAGGCACTCATGAGAGGTGAGTGCACCACATTACATGGAGCCTATCAGACCAGATAAAGTGGCAAATACTTTAAAAATAAATGAAAAATAATAAGGCCGTAGGTTGAGACAGAATCCACATGGAGGCATGGGAAAATCCCAGGATAGAAGGCATTCATCTGCTGACATGCCTGTTCAGTCCAAACATGAGATGAGAAAAGATTCCAAACACATCTTGGTGTTTCTTGGTGTCAGTAAATAAAGGAAAAAGGTGACTCTGGCAACTGCAAAAATTATAGAGATATAAAGCTTGATGAGTATACAATGAAACTGTGGGATACAATCATCAGTGAGACTAGGGAATAAAGTAGATATTAGCACAAATCAATATGGCTTCTTGCCAAGAAGATCAGGAATAGATGCTGATTTTTGCACTGAGGCAGCTGGAAAAAATTAGCAAAAAGGAAAAAATATTAATGTTGTGTTCATTGACCTAAAAAAGGCCTTTGACAGAATTCCAAGGGAAGTCATCTGATGATGTATGAGGGAGAAAAAACTTTATGAACTTTATGTGTGGTTTGTTCAAGTCATATATGTAGGTGCAATGTCAATAGCCAGAACTTCTGGTGGTGAAACAGACAAACTATTGATAAAGGTGAGAGTGCATCATAGATTAGCACTGAGATCTTTCTTGTTTATCCTTTTCCTGGGTACCCTCACAAATACCTTGGTGCATGTTATATCATTCTTTGCAGTGAGGGGCTCACCAGGGGTTGGCATCTCGGGTAGCTCCTCCAGATCCTCAGGGCCCCAGGCAGTGGGCAGCTCCGGCAGTCTCTCCTCTGGGTCATAAGATCTGGGGGTCTCCTCTGGCTCGCTGGGTTCAGGTAGCTCTTCCAGGTCCTCAGGGCCCCACACAGTGGTTAGCTCCTGCAGCCTCTCCTTCTTGGACTGGTCGGGTGCAGCCCTAGGCTCCGGCAGCAAGGGAGAGGCTTCCTTCTCCCTCAGCCGCCCTGTCCTGACTGAGCTGGAAAGTCAGGCTTCAATACTGCTAGTCCCGCCTACCTGCTTTCGGTCAGGTGGTGTACTCCTGGGCTCCAACCCCCCAGAGAAGGTTTGGCTTTGCCTCGTCTCCGATGGAGGCCACACCTCTGAGCTACAGTTTACTTATATTTCAGAACTATGACTGATATGCCAATATACGTCCTGTGAAAAACTGACAATATCCTGGGCTAACCTCATGGAATTAAGATAAATTTGACTCGATTAATTTTAAACTTTATTGAATTAATTGGATTAATACCTATTATTAAAAATGCAATTGCATATGTGTTATTGTGGAGGAGTATGTACTGTCTCTAATAGGAGGGAGATGCTAATTTTTTTCCTCCATTATCAGCACCTTAAAGCCACACCCCAGAAAGGTATGCATATACTAGTTCAAACTGGATTCTCCAGGGACCAACAAAGAAAGATTTTTTTTTTTTTTTTTTTGGATAAATAGCCTAGTTTTAAACTGCCTTTTTCCTGCCCCAGCACACAGACAGGACCTCCGGTCCATGGAAGGCCCCAATCCTTTGGAAACGGATGGAAGGACTTGACCTATTGAGGCCCCATAAGAATGAGTACCTGTTCTAAGATGAAGCTGTGATGAACTTGTGACCGCAAAGGAAACCTGTTTGTGCTGGTGGTGGAGGTGTGTGGAATGCCTGCTCCTGCCAGAGCCCATGTTAGGGTTGGGAAAGACATCTGGTAAGTTTATTAGCATGTGTGTAGGTTCTTTTATTCTTTTTAATATATTTTCTCTGTACTGCTATGTGGTATCAATAACTGTGTGCAGGCACATTGTTAACTGTCTCTGAAGAGAAAGCAAGCAGTTAAGGTCAGGCAGCCTGTATCTGCTGGGAATAGCACAGTGAAGGCAGGGAACTGTGCAGCCTGGAAATATCCCAGTCAAAATGAAATAACACACTTCTCCACTCAAGAAAAACAATGGCTGGGGAGCTGGAATCCTGAGGATGGGTGCCCTTGTGGCACTGAGGGGAAATAGGGTCAAGTTGCCCTGAACTGTGACACGTACCTCCTAGATTTATAGCCTGGCCATGATTTATATTAGTCCTTCTGCTAAAATAAATATAGCCCAACATCAAGTGAGTGGAAGAACCACAACACACCAGTCTATGTTCTGGGAAAAAGTAATCATGTTGGCACTAACTGATTGCAGTTTGGATCATGGTTAGGATGCATATTCGCTGAGTGCTGGCAAGTGGGAAATATGGTTGTATACAGTTGAATGAACCATGCAGGAATCCACAGAACAAACCTCCAAGAAATCTCCAGCCTGCTCACCAGCTGCTACTCTTCACGTGCCACAAGACCACCTGCTTACTTACACTTGTCTTAGCAGACAGTCATCCGAACTGTTCTACACTTCCTTTAACAGCAGCTCAAGCAGTTGTTCTTTCCACCCACAGAAAAAAAAATACAGGACACATTGGCCCATACACAAATATTGGTGGTCTGACAAGTGATTAACACATGTTTTCAGATATATTGTCTTTCCTTCAAATCTCAAGCAGTCAGCAAATTACTAGGCCAATTCTGTAAATGACTGTAGCAGTTATGTCAGGCTGGTATTACACAAGAGGGACATGTAGTGGGTGGAACAGAATTTTGATTGGGTGCAAGCACCACTTCGTAGCAAATAGCAGCAGCAACAGAAGCAAAAAAGCTTCAGAGAAGAAAAGTGCATGTACAATTGCAGTTAATTCACAAGTGCAGCTGCCCACTCGTCATCAAAAATGTTAGAACTCTGCACTAGCTCCCCCAAAAGCATCCCGCTGTTAATGTAAGCAATAGTGAATTTGACATATGAACTGCTTCCAGATAGTCACAGGGCTGAAAATAAACATGTTTCCTATCTCCAAGCTTTGGTGCTTGGCATCATCATGACATTCCTGATGATGGTAGAGTAGAAAGCAAAGGACTCACAACAGCTAGCAACAGCTTCTGAGCCTAATTCTGTTGCTTTGTCACCTGAACAGAGGCACTTGCCTACAGAGTGGGATGAGCCACCCATAGCCTCTTCCTGGCCACTAACACGAAGTGTCCAATCCTCCTCATTATGCTTTGGTCCATCATAACAACACCTGGGCTTCATGGCAGCCTTCTTATCTATTTCCATAAGATCTGACACATCAAACTCATTCGCGCAGCTACCTAATCCTTTTTGTGGACTACTCGCTGCCTGCCTTCTGCTCTGGCAAATACCTTTCTCAGTTGCTTGAGATAGCAATTAACTTTATGGACAGCATCTGTCTGTGATCTGCAGACAGAGCAGTTTGTTTGGGGTATGGCCGAGGCAGAGGACGTATGGGATGGCCCCACATTTTTTACTCTGGCCCTTTAATAATACTCTCCTTGAGGAATGTCATATTTTCGGCCTATAAATCCTCTTCGATTAATTTGGTGGCAGCTGCTTCTGTTGCTCATGACTCTTCATTTTTGTGAGGACTATCTCACATTAGACTAGAAGAGAACTAACCCTTCTTAGGAGTTTGTGTTGCCCATAAGTAACATGGCATGTTAACAGTGAATGTGAAGCTTATTTTGAATCACAAATACTAGGAAACAAAAACAACAAGCAGAGGAAGTTGCAATCAGTTAATTGACTTAATTTGACAACCTTTCAGCATTTGTTTTATTGATTTATTTGAAATAAGAATACAGGAAAAAGTGCCAGGCAATATGCTTCTTCATAAACCCCAGCCCTTCATCACTACAAGCCTGGGTCAATTGATTTAAGACAATTTGGATCAAGAGGAATTCTAATGATCCATACCATTCAGTTACGTATTCCTGAGGATGTAATTTGACAACAGTGGGGAATGCAAAATTGTCACTGAAGTCGTAATTTGCTATAACTCTTGGGCCCGGATCCACAGAGATTTCAGTGGAAGTTAAAAGCCTAAATGTCTTTGTGGAGCTGGGCCTTTGTTACTAGTGTCAATAAATGGGAGATGAAGAATAGTCTGGTGATAGGGCACCAGACAGATTTAGAACCTAGAGTCCCTGATCAGCCATTAAATTCTGTGACTTTGGCAAATTGTTTAATCTACCATTTGCCTCAATTTCCCACGTGTAAAATGGGGTTAATACTTTATATTGGTGCTCTTAGGATAAAATCAATTAATGATTCTAACGTGCTCAGATAATTATGGTGATAAATGATTGTGTGAGAAGGATGAAACCCAACTTGACTGTCAAAGCTCAAGCTGAATTTGTAGCAGTGGTACTTAAGAAAAAAGTTTTCGTTTTATTGTAAATGGGACAGATTTGATATGGAATCAACAGAGTCAGTTTTCAGAATAGAACAATAATTTATGAAATTCCACTTTCTAGATTGTTTTGTTTTGTTTTGTTTAAATACCAATATGTAAGGGCCTGCCTATTTAAAATAATAACATAGGTACACAACTCACAGTCAAACCAATCATAAATGAGAATGAAGATGATGCTGGTAAAATTGGCACAGATGACCAATAAATAATTGCCTGAGAAAGAGCACAGTACGACTGACCCTCATCACGCATTTTAATTATGGGGTTTAATTGCCTTTTGAATCCTATAAAATCAGTGGCCTAAGACTCTACCTGCTTTTTCTTAGCTGCACCAAATGTGCCAGCATTAATCTATGGTCTATAATATAGTAGAGGACAGAGTGTCTTTTAGCAGGAGCTATCAGAGATTCAAGAACTCTTATGAACAAGATAGAGTCTTAAAACCTCCTGGTGTTTTGTTCTATAAAAGCTTAGTCTGATAAACAAGATTCCTTGGAAATTTGACTTGATAGTAACAAAATTGAACAGGAATTAAAAACAATACATAACCAAATCAACCCATTGTGACCTAAAGAAAAATGTACATGAAACTCAGATCCTTTGGGTTATTTTTCAGATCTTGTGATGAAAACATAAGTGCTATACAGGAGAGCAATTAAAGAAGAGCCTACTTGTTTTATGGAGCACTCAATGCCACAACTTTAATGGGCCCTAAGATCATTTGTAGTTATGCAAGAAACCTTTGATTTGTAGAAGCTCTAGGGAGTTAATTCTGTGATGTTAAAGATGCAGGTTAAATTGTGACAATTCAAAAGCCCTCCTGGGTGCTATGCATTCAGTATAGAACTAATTTTTCATTCATTATGTGAATGAAATGCAATAATAATTTTTTGTTTTTGTAAAAGTTAATGCATCAGTATGGGTTAGATTAACTCCTACAAAAGGTGATAGAAAATGTTCCTATTTTGGCAACTTGAATCTAATTTGTTAATTTCCCGTAAAAAGACTAGATCAAGATCAGAGGCTTGTATGCTACCCTCTTAAGGCTTTGGATTATTGCAGATCTTTAGTTCTGATCCTGAATAGTTTCCCTTTTCTCTGAAGTTACAAATTGTGCTTCTTAGCTGTATGTGCCATCCTATCAGCCTGCTTTATAGCAACAGATACCATTTTAAAATATTATTGTAAATCACTCTAATGAAATTAAAAAAAACTGATGAGAGGCTCTTGAAATTTGGAGAGGAAGGCAGGGGAAAGGAATAGGCAAAAGCCTTAAAGGATTTGTTTGGTTTAGATAAGCCTCCTAGTCCACAATCCAAAACTGAGATGCTTATCCAAAGTTCAAACCTCAAGCAAATCTGTTGAGCCTAATCCAGTGTACTCTCAGAACATAAAATATAATTTATTTTATATTTACAAACTGAATGAAAAAGATATTAAAATGAAAGATGTCTGATTTGATGACCTACCTTTGTACTTTGAGGAGGCAAAGGGAGCACTGATGTGACTCCTAATGCAGGAGCAGAGAGATAGAAAACACAGACAACATGTAATTTAGAGGAGAACTCAAGAATGACCTGCTACTCAGTAAGCCCTCACTTAAAACTGTGATAGAAACTCTGCTAAATTTCTCCCATGAGACATTGTGGTCCTCTCCAGGAACCAGAGGACCAAAAACTCTATGAATTTCATTAAACTCTACTACTCCATGACCAAGCAGCTTGACTTCTGGAGAAGAGTTATGTCATTATATTTTGTACAGCATGTCACAGTTTCAGGATAACTGCACCTGTATCCCCACAACACATCCCTGTGGTCCACTCCAAGAGTGCCCAGTCAGATCTCAGATGTCCAGCTGTTACCTTTCTTGAGTTAGGGACCTTTGTCCCATTCCCTTCTGACTGGGACAGTTTTAAGGCTGCCCAGCTGTGATATCCCCAGCAAGGGAGACTGTCTAAAGGCTGTGCTTTGCTGTGCTTTGTGGGCTATGAGCAGTATATTGGCAGCAGTTATTATACAGCTCCTTCTAAGCAAGCACATTTATTCTTAAGATAAAAGCATTATATAGAAACAGATAAAAACAATAAAGATTTGTATATGCATGATAAAAAGCTTACCAGAGGTGACCCATCAGTCTTATGGGGCTCTAGTAGGTCACTGTCCTTCCAACCCATCTGCAAAGATTGCAAAGAATACCCTGTCCATTTGCTGGACAGAAAGATTTTCCCAGTCAGTTTAAACTCAGACTTTTTAATACTGTAAGTCCTTTCTTTGTCTGTTGGTCTCTGGAAAATGTAGTTTGAATCAGTATATTCAAACCACTCTAGGGCCAGTATCTCTTTGGTGATCTTTACAACTCAGTGATCCACCTTAATCATCCCCCTAATATCTGTAGCTGCTGAAGGAACTAAAAGCAACCCTCTCTGGCAAGAGTTGCATAAAGGGATAAACCTGTGTCCACAGGGATAAACCATTCATAACCTTAATACAATATGTTTCCCCAAAGATACTTTAGCTGGCTGCAGTCTCTGTCACACAGCATTTTGAAGATATAAAAGTTCAAATTCAAATCTTGGTATGCACTATTCTGAGTAAGTACATTTACTGCAGTATTCCTTATTCAAAGTCATATAGTGTATTGTGTAGTGATAAGCCTCTGGATTCTAATGGTGGCAGTAAACAAAAATTTGTTTTTATCATTAAACAAACTAAAAGGGACCTGCTTGGATCAGTAGAGCCAATAAAGTCAACGGCCAGAGCTACATTTCACTGAATAGAAAAAAAGTTGACTAACTTTCTTCTACTTTTAGAGTCTAGAATAATTGCAGGCAAGAATGGACAGGCAAAGGTTAAGGTCCATGGTGTAGGGGAGACACTATGTTTTTCCTCCCCTTGCACATATTCACAAGAGCCAAAGACAATTGTTGCCCTATGATCAGAGATGTGGCGACAGGAGAGGGAAGTACAGTAACTACTTCCTCTCTTCCCATTCCCCTCAGATTGTGGGATCATGACTTGATTCCTCTTCAAATTATGCACTAAATAATCACCGCTGCATCATAGGACAAATTTCACCGTTCCTTGGAAATGGGGCAACTTGCACTCTGGGCAGCTGAGAGGGGTTGTTGTTCTTGAGCTCTCCCTAGGGTGGTGCATTGGTGTGAGTTTGGACTGCCTCTCAAGAAAAGTAGGTTGCCTTATAAGAATTTTTTCTTGCACAGATCTCAATGTACTGTCCAGATCTAGGCTTCCTCAGCTTTGGAGATCTGACATGTTCCCATCCTAAAATGGCATAACAAAGGGACAGCCAGTAAATTCACACATTCTTTGAATTCAGGAGGAGACTGATTCTTCTAGTGACTTGAGGGTGTCATTAAACTTGGCTTCATCCATTTTTATTTCAGTGTTCAAGTAATATAGCTGCATTCTGTAGAGAAACAGTGGATTGGACAGGGTGACAAGTCTGTATGTAGGTCATTATTTATATTTTTAACCTAAAAACCTGGACCCCTTCATGTTCCTAGGAGCACTGAACAAGACCAGTATACAGTTTTTAAATTATTGTGTATTTAAATCCTTTTTCTGTCTATTTAAAATTGTCTCAGGCTCTTTATAGGCTTAGATTTAAGGCCAGAAGGGATCATCATAATCATCATAATCATGTAGTCTGATTTCCTGAACATCACATGCCACAGATCCTCACCCACCTGCTCCTGTAATAGACCCATAACCTCTGTCTGAGTTACTGAAATCCTCAAATCTTGATTTAAGATTTCAAGGAACAGAGAACCCAGCATTTACTCTAGTTCAAACCAGCAAATGATCCATACTCCAGAGGAAAGTGAAACTTCCCAAATATGACCTGAGGAGAAATTTGTTTCAATATGGTGATTGGTTGGACCCTCAGCACATGGGAGAGACCCACCAGCCATACATCTGGAAAAAATTATCTGTAATAACTCAGAGTCCTTGCCATCTAGTGATCCATCTCCAGCTGTTGATATTTTCTAATGGCAGTTGTGGATAGACCATATCATTGGGGATGATGATCCCTCGATACGAGGATGATGTCTGCCAGGAGGAAAAGTCATTGATGAGACTTAAGAGTCCAATTTGTGCTCTACAGTTTTTTCCACATATGTGACAGGTGGTTGCTTGGAGAGAGCACAACTGCTGGTCAAGATGCTGCACAGTTTCCTTCCACCTCTGCCATTTCTCAGCCTCTTGAGCAAGGCAATTCTCTTCAAAACAGGCTAAGGCTTAATATATGATGTGACACCATTGCAGTTTATTGCCAGACAACTCATTCTAATTCGTGGGATCAATGCCTCCCTTCTTAAGATATACTTTCAGGGTATCCTTTTAGCGATTCCTCTGTCCTCCGTGGATCCCTTACCATGACTAAATTGAGAAAAGAGGACTTGCTTTGGAAGACAAGTATCAGCTGTCCACACACTGCCCAGCAAAGTTGATGTTTCATAATCTTCCCCTCAACACTGGTGATGTTAGCTACAGAGAGAATGCTGGCATTGGTGCAATGGTCTTCCCATCTGATAGAATCATACTAAGGTAGTGCTGCTGGTACCACTTCAGACGCTTAAGATGGTTGTGATACGTTACCCATGTCTTGCACCTATAAAGAAGAGTGGTGATGACTGCTGCATTGTAGACCAGGATTTTGGTTTCCATGCACAGATCTCTGTTAATAGAGACTTGATGGAGCAACTTTTCAAAGGATGCACTTGCATCCTATGCTCAATTTCCACATCAAGGTTGGCTACCTGGGAGAGATGGCTACCAAGGTAAGGGAAATGCTCAGCGTTTTCAAGGGGTTCATCACCAATGACAATTTGTGGGAGAAGGGGAGTAACTTGTGCTGGGCAGGTTGGTAGAACACCTTAGTCTTCCCAATGTTGAGGGAGAATCCTAAGGTATGATAGTCACCTTAGAAGAGATCTAGGGTGGATTACAAGTCAGCCTCAATGTGTGCAAGGGTAGCACAGTCGTCAGCATACTGAAGGTCAATAACAACAGTCTTAGTGACCTTAGTTATGGAATGGAGGTGCCAGATTGGAAAAACTGGTCATCCATGTGATACTCAATCCCAATTCCGGGGGAAAGGCAGTCAGAAATAAGAATCAAGATTATAGCAAGATAGATGAAGAAAAGGGTTGGGGCAATAACACAAGCCTGCTTAACACCAGTACGGGTGGTGAACGGGTCCGTTTCTGACCCATTACAAAGGTCTGGGTCAGTCTTTCCCTTTTGAAGTAGGCTGAGAACACAAATTAACTTCAATGGACAATCAAACCTAGACGGTACCTTCCATAACACTTCACAATTGATGGAATCAAAGGCCTTAGTTAGGACAACAAATGCCATAAACAATGGCTGGTGTTGTTCTCTACACTTCTCTTGGGTCTGCTGTGCAACAAAAATCATGTTGATGGTGCCCTGAGATGGGAAACCACATTGGGATCCTGCAAGCACATCTTCGGCAAAAGGGAAGGAGACAATGGCGAGGAGGGCAATACATCAGTAATTTACAGTCATTGACTTGTCCCCTTCTTAAAAATTATCACAATGTTGGCATTCTTTAGGTCAGGTGGAATTTCCTCATTAACCCACATTCTAACAAAGAGTTGATGACGTTTTTTGCACGAGTGTTATTCCATCAGCTTTGCAGACCCGCGGGGATGCAACTTGGGCCTGGTATCTTGTTATTTCTAGTCTGAGTGATGGCACACCAAACTTCCTTAAGGGGTCAGCAAGAGGTTCTATAACTGGATGCTGAGCAAAGGACTCAATGGTGGCAGCTGATATTTTCTAATAGCTTTTGTGGATGGACTATATGCCATTGGAGGCAATCTCATCATATGATCCCCTCCATAAACGTATCAAGCTCAGTCTTGAAACAAGAATTTTTGCCCCCAACCCTGTTCCAGAACTTCAATCCTCAAATGGTTAAAAACCTTCATCTAATTTAAAACCTAAACTTACTGATGGCCAGTTTATATCCATTTGTTCTTGTGCCAGCACTGGCCCTTGACTTAAACAACTCCCTCCCCACGTGGTTTTTATCTCTCTGATGTATTTATAGAGAGCAATCATATCTCCCTTAGTCATTCCTTTTGTTAGCCTTAACAAGTCAAGCACCTTAAATTACCTCTTTTAAGGTAGGGTCTCCATTCCTTTAATCATCCTTGTAGCCCTTCTCTGCACCTATTCTAGTTTGAATTCATGTTTTTAAACATGGGAGTCCAGAACTGCATACAGATTCCTCATTCCAGATGAGGTCTCACCAGTGCCTTGCATAATGGTAATAAAATGTCACTATCTCTACTGGAAATTCCTCGACTGGTGCATCCTAGGATTGCATTAGCCTTTTTCATGGCTGCATCACATTGGTGGCTTATAGTGATCCTGTGATCAACTGATATTCCCAGCTCTTTCTCCTCTTCTGTTGCTTCCAACTGATATGTCCCCAGCTTATAGCAAAAAAAATGTTGAACTTTGTACTAGTCTCATTTCTATTACTCGAGTTTTCCAGATCATCCACATCTTCTCGTATGATATTCCAGTCTGCCTCCATATTGGCAATACCTCCCAGCTTTCTATCATCTACAAATTTTATTATCATACTGACACTTTTTGTGCTAAAGTCATTAATGAAAATATTAAATAATATTGGTCCCAGGACCAATCCCTAAGGAGCTCCACTAGTAATCTGCCTCAGCCTGACAGTTCACCTTGCAGTATGACCTGTTGTAGTCTCCCCTTTAACCAATTCCTTAACCACCTTTCAATTCTCATCTCAGGCTCTTTAATTGTGTCTGGTTCACTCTTGGGTCCCTAGCAAGTTGTAGTTTAAGCATAATAAACTGTTGCATTCTACTTTGCTTCATAGTGAATTCACTTCCCATTCCCATGCATGACATAATTACGTATTACAATTATCAATATTCTTCATTATGTGACAACTCCTTCATTGGATTTATTCTGTATTGAGTGATCGATCTTAACTGAGTCACTACTGGCCTGAAGAAACCGTTAACTAGGTTTCCATGATGCAGGAAAAATACAGTAAGTGATCCAAGACAAGACTGCAGGTGATCATGGTTACGTCAACAGCTGATTTTGCATTGATAAGGATCATTTTCAGTTCTAAGCTGTTGATCTTCAGAGCTCAGAGAGGCTACTTCAGATAGAGTCTGAGACAGGAAGTTAATTACTAGCACAGGATCCATACCTAGAGGATGATCACTTTACTTTCTTATCAAAGCAGGGATGGAAGAGTTCAGAGAATACCTGATCTCAGACCCTGTTTTCCTTCAAGTTTATCACACCCCAAGAAAGTAACCAAATCTGTTTGTCCTCACAGCCATGATATTGTGACAGTGGCACACCTCATACACTATGTTCTTGAGTAATGGATGTTTGATGCAGAGTGAGCTGCATCTTTACTTTTATACATATATATATATAGAAGTAGAGAGAGAGAGAGGAAATGACTGCCTAGGAAGGCGTACTGCAGAAAGGGATCTGGAGGTCATAGTGGATCACAAACTAAATATAAGTCAACAATGTAACATGGTTGCAAAAAAAGCAAATATCATTCTGTGATGTATTAGCAGGAGTGTTGTAAGCAAGACACAAGAAGTAATTCTTCCTCTCTATTCTGTGTTGATTAGGCCTCAACTGGAGTACTGTGTCTAATTCTGGGTGCCATATTTAATGAAAAATGTGAACAAATTGGAGAAAGTCCAGGGAAGAGCAACAAAAATGATTAAAAATCTGGAAAACATAATCTATGAGGGAAGATTAAGAAACATTGATTTGTTTAGGCTGGAGAAGAGAAGACAGAAAAGATATAACAGTTTTCAAGTACATAAAAGGTTGTTACAGGGAGGAGGGAGAAAAATTGTTCTCCATAACATCTGAGGCTAGGACAAGAAGCGGTGGGCTTAAATTTCAGCAAGGACAGTTTATGTTGGACATTAGGAAAAGCTTCCTAACTTTCAGGGTACTTAAGCACTTGAATGAATTGTCTAGGGAGGTTGTGGAATCTCCATCACTAGAAATTTTTAAGAGCAGGTTAGACAAACACCTGTCAGGGATGGTCTAGGTAATGTTTGGTCCTGCCATAAGTGCAGGGGACTGGACTAGATGACCTCTCGAGGTCCCTTTCAGTCCTACAATTCCATGATTTTATATATGTATATATATTATATATTACCCCACTTGTATACATAAACATTCCCAAACTATTGGTCAAAAGGATGAGGGGATTTTTGAGGAAATACACTTTTCCCTTCCACTACTTCTACACACAAACCCCAGGCAAAATTAGTATCATCAAAGCATCTACTCTATCTGCAAACTACCTAATACTTCAACAGCTGCTCTACACTGATTTGGATACTTCAACATTTCTATACAAAAGGATGCATTCTGCTCTTCTGCACTGTCAATCACAAAGTCTAGTTGCTACGACTGAGGGTCACACAACTATTAATTCATCTCCTGTGATAAGGAGAGGAGAGAGACCGCATTATTTTAATATTTTTTTTCCATTTTCCTTCCCACTGTTAAGCCTTTCTAGAAATCTAACATAGTAGATTATTGTCAAGAGTAAAAATAAAATTTAATTTACAACTTCCTTCCCTGACTACTTTCCTTCTGCACTTATGCAAAGCCACTTCATCACTCCTGAATGTTATGAAAATAATGGCAGATGAAGCAGTGTTGCTTCCCACTAAAAAGAAGGCTGGTGCTTTATGGGTAAGTGTGGCAAACCAATATGCAAATATGTTTCCTAGCTGAAGTACAGGACAAAGAAGATTGTTGCTGTACTCTAACAGGAAGACATCACATTTTAACTGCAAACAGCAACGCAGCAGTCGGCATTCTGTTCTATCGGCACAACGTTTTCTTAGAATCTGACATTTTAACAGAATGCTTTCAAAGTGCTGCTTTTCAGAAGATAGGGAATAATACTATACTGGAACTAAATTCTTAAATGTCCAAGGATCCAATCATTCTACAAAAGTCCTCCTCTGCTTGTCCTATTCCTATAAACTAATATATTATAGATCATAGGAAATATCTCACATAACATCTGGGTTTTTTCACTCCTGTTCTGGGCCCAAATTATAGCTAGGGACATCCGAATCTGTGGGTATATCCAATTATGTGAGCACAAATTGGGATTTGCAAATGGAAATAGGTTGCTTAGGCAATTTACCCAACTTGTATATGCAAATATCAGGTGTTGCACATACAAACAGATGTGTCTACCAGTGTTGAAGACAAATTAGGAGAGCCTGAATGAAAATTTGTCCCTTCATTTGGATAAGGTGATGGATGAAATTCCAAAAGCTTGGAGAGTGCAAAGTTGGAAGAAGTGAAATAATTGATTTTGTGTAGTTGTCTTGGTTTGGGGGAGGAAAGCCCTTCACCTTTCACTCCTTTCCTTCCCAAGAGTTTCTTGAATATATTACATCTTCTTCAAAATTATTTAAAAAAAATAATAATTTATTGACACTTTCCCCAGCTGCAGAGAATCTGTCATGCACAAAGAAGTCATGATGTTTTACCAAAACCATTTGCTAAATTCAAGATGCTATATACCTCCATAGATGCCACCGATTTAAAACCCTTAGCATCAGCCTGGTGTTTGGTTGTTTAGTGCAGCTCATATAAGTATACAAAAAAATTCAGACTTCAAATGGAACTTATCCAAAACTCCACATTCAACAAAACCTCCCCACTTTGGCAGATTATCAACTGGAGGGGCTCCCTGCCATGGCCTACATTGACCCAAACAACCATAAATGTTGTGGTTAATTTAGTCCATTAAGTTACTAATAGGATGACAGAAAAATATGATATCAGTAAATGCTTAAATTCCTATTCTTCTATTTTGAGGAAACCTAATGTATACCAATTCCCTGACCTCCACTATATGCAACGTTGAAAAGTCACAGAAGAAAATAAATCTATAATCATATCCAGAACCTTATGTTTATAGTATATATGAACTGCTTAGAGAATGCTCATTAATTGAAGTTATTACTCACTAGGTGATGATCCTTGGGTCCCTAGGCTGAAATGTGTGTTGTACCTTTCCCTCTCTTGTTTTTAATTAATCTTTGAGTGAATTTAGTAATTTATTTAATTTACATGAAGTTGAAAAATTAAGAGCACCACCTAGACTAGTCAGCAATGTCCAAACTTTCCTAAATAGCTCTGTGAACAACTGAATGTCAGTAGATCAGGACAAAGCTAACCCTTTGACGTCATTGCTATACTGAGACCATTATGCAGTTGTATCATACGCAAGGCCCTGACTCTACAAACTGCTCCCTGTAAGCAGACCCTACACCCACACAAATTGGGGGTGGTCCACCTAGGGTGACCAGATAGCAAGTGTGAAAAATCGGGACAAGGGGTGGCAGGTAATAGGTGACTATATAAAGACAAAGCCTTGAATATTGGGACTGTCCCTATAAAATTGGGACATCTGATCACCCTAGGTCAACCTATGTGGAACAACTCATAGGACCAGAGCCTCACCTGACATTGCATGGCATAGGGAGGTGACATAGGGAATAGCCATTGTAGCTGTATAGCTTGGAAGATCCACAGCGTTTCTGTGGAAGAGAAGCCACTGAGACTGCTTTTCCTGGAATAGGGTTGGCCCTCAGCACTCAAAAGGAATTGATTCAGTATTCAAGTGACAAAAATGCTACGTAATGCTGCTGACTCTTCAGAAGAGATGGGCATGATCTAAAACCCCAAATCCAAACATCCTCCATCAGTGGGGACAGGTGAGGGTGTGAATTTGGATTCCAGACTGGATCCAGTCAAGCTGGCCCCATTTAAATCAACAGGAGTGTTTCCACTGAATTCAAAGGGATTAGGATTTCACTCTAATCTTCCAGGTTATTGGCTGTCTCTTGAATGGGCTGAGCCAAATCCCTGAACTGACTACCCCCGCCCAAAAAATGTTGGGAAAGTGCTGCTCTGGGTTTGAATTTTGCATCAGATATCAGGCACCACTCCTAAGAGTACAAGAAGCAAAAATACAGCAGTGCTGTAGGTGAATGCTCATGCTAACCCCAGTACATGAAACAATATTAAGAACATACAATATTATTAATTAATCCAATTATTACAAGAATAATTCATGAATTAATTAATACAAGAATATTACGAAACAACAATAAGTAGATAGTGTTGAGCTATAAACCACAAAAAAATAACTTCACAGGTATTTTTGTTTGTTTTTTTTAACAAATTAAAGGACAAGATGATTATTCAAATCTCCCTCTCCCTTTCCACCTCTTCAGAATATATTATGTCAGAAAAGAGAAAGCAGCTCTGCGCTGAAATGAAGTGATTTTAATTAAGCGAAAGGCAAAAGTAGAAAAGGCAATGTCTGTACTGTAGGGAAAAAGGGGGAGGATTTCTATCATCTAAGATGGCTGACACAAGTGAATTACAACTAAATAAGGATGAAGCCTTGAGCATGCCAAGACTAAGCAAAGGGAAATTCTTTCCTGCAAATCAGGCTGGCTGCAATGTTAAGTTTTCTCTTTGGGCTCATCATGTGCTCAGCTGTTTTGTATTTAAATTTAAAATAGAGTACATTTTGCTAATGCAAAGTCTTCTAATCTGTACTGTTTAAAGTAATTTCCGTTACTAGCACCTTACCATCCAGAGCCATGGATTAGTTGCTTTATAGTTTAATTAAACTAACACATCCCTCATGTATCTTTAAGATGGAATTAATGACACTAATTATAGCAACAAAATAATACTTAAGTAAAAATTCATGACATTTCTCAGGTGTTGTCTGACAAAAGCACAAACGGGAGTGTGTTACTAAAATTTGTAATAAAGGCTGACTCCAAGGACTCCAATGCAGCTCAAGGCAGATTGGAGTGGGGCTGAAGGCTCATACGGCATGTCAGTGCCACAGCACACAGTGCTACAGCAACTCTAAGCAGTGCTGCAGCCCATAGGCATGCCTGGAGAGGCTGCCAGAATTGGGGAGTTGCCCTGGGCTACTGCTTTCCTGAACAGAAATGCCTTCTTCAGTGAGGTGAATAAGCAACAAAACAAAAATAAATTAGCCAATTTGTGATATTTCATTTATGGTACATTAGGGCTCTTACCCCTTTAACTTCCTTCACTCATGGCCCCTGGTAGTCTGTGCATGAGGGTCTGTAGTGAGAAACTGGAGGGAATTCAGAAAAGAACAATAAAAGTGACAAGTACTTTTAAAGCATTGTATTTTAAATTAAAGGGTTTCTCTTTTTTTCCTAGAACTCATAAACAGAAAAAAAAAAAAAGTCACATTTTAACTCATAAATTAGCCCTTTGAGGCAAATGAACTGAGGCTTCTACAGGTGGAAACTGCTGAATAATTTTCCAATTGCAACTCAGGGTATGTCTACCCAGCAAAAACACCCCACAGGTGGCCTACTCAGGCTTCCGGGGCCCAGACTGTGGGGCTGTTTCATTGCTATGTAGACTTCTGGGCTTGGCCTAAAGCCTAAATTCTGGGACCCTCCCAACCTACAGGGTTCTAGAGCCTGGGCTCCAAGCCAAACCTCTAGATCTACACAGAAATGAAACAGCCCCACAGCCTGAGCCCCATGAGCCCAAGTTTGTTGGCACGGGCCAGCCACAGATTTTTTCTTTGCTGTGTAGATATATCCTCATATTTTCACACTTAAATTGGAAAAAAAAAGTACGTAATCATACCTCTCTGCTACTGGCTTAATATGTCTAAGAATGCTTCAGTTTAAACACTGCACCACATCCCTCAATCATGAGGTACAAAACTGTTAAACAAAAGAATTTATTAATTAATAATGTTATATATGATGGGTGTTTCTACTCTCTCTCTTTTTTTAAATTTTAAACTAACATGCTTGCAATTTCCAAAGAAAAGTGTCTGATTTCTATGGGAAACAAATGAGCATGTGGAAGGGGAAATGGATTTTGCAGATTTGCTTGTGGAATACAAATACATTAGGGTTTTTTTAGGTCGAGAATGTGCAGAAATAATGCAATGACTGAGGCAGGTATTCAGCATTAAATCACTATTCCTTACAGCAGTTGGACAGAAAAGTGCATAACAGCTAAGGATGTGCAATAATAATAATATTTAGCCCTTAAGTGGTGATTTGTATCTTAAAAGTATTTACAGTCCTTTAATTATAAACTGAACTACACCCTGTGAAGTACTAGTAGCCCCCTGCTTGTTTCTCCCCCTCATTTTTAACATGGAAAAACAAAGGCTGAATGACTTTCCTTAGGCCATCAAGTCTGTCAGTGCCAAAGCTGAATTTAGAACATACAATTAGTAGGCTTCCAACATCCCTAGATGAGTAATGTCTACTATTAAATAAATACAGCTGAGTAATTAATTCTAGAATAATTAACAATTGAAATGATAAAAAGACCATTTGATCTTTTTGTCCATCCTCCACCAATAGAATATTGTTCCCAACAGTGTAACCTCTCGGGCATTAACTAGTTTATTTTTAAAGTATTTGTTGCAAATAATTCTCAGTCCGTTAGTTTAAGTGGCTACAAAATCATGCCAGATGAAATGCCATACACTTCTCCCAGTTTGTTTTTTAAAACATTTTTGTCAGTAGTACCCTGCTGTATTATTAACCCATTACCACAGTGTTGTGGGATTTTCCAATAGAATACACCAATGAAAAATACCTTTGCACAAAGGGCTTTGGATCACATACTTACAAATTCCTCTTTAAGACCCACTTTTTCTATGGCACCTAACAAAAACTGAGTCAATGAAGAATTTTTTTAAAAATTTAGATCAATTATTTTTGTCTGTTATTTATACAAAATAAAATTTATCCACCAAGCTCTGCATTAGCCATAGTTGGGTAAAGGTAAAGGTGTAATTTTTTTCATAAATCATGTAGTTCCATCAATTCTTTCATCCTGTTTGTTACCGTGTTGCTGCTTACATCTAAAACTATGCCCTGGATCCTGCAATGAGATGCAAGGATCTACCTGTGCTCATGATATTGCATGATCGCGTCACCTTAGATTGTAAGCTTTTGGGGCAAGGGCCAACCCAGTGCCCACTGAAGTTAATGGGCATTGGACCAGTACTGACTCTTTCCATTGGCTTGTATGCATACTGGGTCAAGCCTCATGGTGCCTTCTAATTTGTACTATGCACCTAGATTGTTTTTGGTCACTTTGAAATAGCACATAATGATTAAGTTATGGAAACACAGATTTTCAGACTCTAAATTTCTTTTTATAGTAAACCTATGATTAAAATTAATTTTAATACCTGAAATTTAAAAGGGCCAATTTACCAAAGCTGAAAAGAAATCATAAGGAAAATTGAATGGGAGGAAACATTTAAACATAAGTATGTGATTGATAATTGGGAACTGTTTAAGAATGGACTATTAGATGCTAAGTCCCCCTCCTACTGCGTACACACTCTTCCACAATTATGTAAGAAGTCTTGGTTTGATTTAAAAAAACATTCTGGTTAAGAGGGGAAGTGAAAGTATCAATTAATTTAAAATAAATAAATGTAGAGAATGGGGAGGTTAATAGCTTTTAGTATAAATCAGCAGTTAGGAAACAAGAATAATTGATAAGGGAAGCTAAAGGTATCAGTGTAAAACCTATGGTCACTATGGTTAGTGACAATAAGAAGGAATTCTTCAAATATACCAGAAATAAATAAAATCCTAGCAATGGTATATGTTTGATACTAACTAGGAATTGTAAAACTGCCACCATGATACATAAAAGGCGGTATTAGTCAATAAATATTTCTGTTCTGTATTTGGAAAGAAGCAGGAAAATTTATTTATATGTTACAGTGATAAGGAAATACATTTTTATTCCAAAGTAATTGGGAATGCTGTTAAACAGCGACTACTGAAGTTAAACATTTGAAATCGGAAGGACTGGATAACTTGTATCCAAAAATATTAAGGAGTTCTCTGAACTATTAATGTTGATTTTTGACAAATCTTGGAACACTAGGGAAGGTACAGAGGACTGGAAAAAAGCTAAAGTTGTGCCAGTATTTAAAAAGGGTAAATGAGATGAGCCAGATAACTATAAACCACTTAGTCTGATATAAATCCCAGGCAAAATCGTTGAAAGGCTAATATGGGTGCAATCAGTCAAGAATTAAAGGCTGAAACTATAATAAATGCCAATCAACTTAGTTTTACAGAAAATGTGTTTTACAAAATAAACTTGATATTGTTTTTAGATGAGATTACATGCTTGGTTGATAAAGGTAATTGTGTTGACATAATATACTTAAACTTCTGTAAGGCTTAGTTGCACATGATAAAAAAATCATTATACAATATCAGTGTAGTCCATACTAAATGGAATTAAAAACTGGTTAACTGTTAGATGTCAAAAAGTAATTGTAAATGAGGAATCATCATTCTGTGAGAGTTTTTCTATTGTGTTTCCACAGGGATCCTATTCTTGGCCCATCACTATTCAATATCTGGAAGAAAACAAAGTTATTGCTGTTAAAATGTACAGATCATGCAATGATGGGGACAGGTTAGATATACAGGGTTATATGGACTGCTTGATAAGATGGGCTCACTTGAACAACATGTGTTTTAATACAGCCAAATGCAATATCAGACATCTAGAAACAAAGAATGTAAGTCATGCTGACAAGATGGGGGTGGGGTCAGTAGCCTGGAATGCAGTGACAATGGAAATCGTAGAGCTGAGTGAGATTTTTTACACAAATAGTTTATTTACTGAAAAACAGTCATTGGGCCAAAGAGAAAGCCTATATGAATTATTCTATAGCCTAGTGGCTAGGACATACGCCTGAGGTGGGATACCCAGGTATAAGGCCCTGCTCTACTGAGTATTTAATTATTTATACACAGTGGAGCAGTTTTAACAGGAGAGAATGAGAATGCTTTACCTCAAAATAGCCTATATTCTCATGGTTAGGGCATGCACCTGGAAGGTGGTAGACCCAAGTTCAAGTCCCTATTCAAATGATTATTTTATACAAAGTGCAACAGCTTCAACAGCAGAGACTGAGATAGTGCTGTTTCAGAATACCCCATAGCCCAGTGATAACCAGGGACTCTCTTGGGAGGTGGGAGAAGACCCAGATTCAATTCCCTGCTTTAGACAAGGCAGAGCGGGGAACTGAACCTGGATTTCCCCCATCCCAGCTGACTGCCTGAACCACTGGTTCAAAGTTATAAAGACCCGTCCACGTCTACTCATTATGAGTCTAGCCTTTTAAAAGTGCCCAGAAACAAAATGTTCTGGGTTAAAACAGAATGTTTCATGTAACCCAAAATGGATTTTGTTGAGTCACCAAAAATGTTGGAATTTTTCTGTTTTGGTTTGACCTGAAACAAATTTGTTTTTGGTGTTTTGGAACTTCCAGTGAACCAAAAAATCAGTTATTCACCCAGCCCTAATCGGAGGTTCCTTTGATCCCTGCCACAGAAAAGTCTTAAATGCAGGAAGATTCAGGCTGCTGTAGCTGATTAAAAAGCACTGACAAGCTTCATTGCTAGCAGGATTTTTAATGCAAACAATCTTAGGACAACACTGATATAATCTACACTACTGCTGTTAGGCAACCTCATCCACATGCATACCAGGCAATAAAAAACCTGGTGCTACATTATGACATTTTATACATACTGTAAATTTCTGTAACTCCTTGTACATAAGAAGCAGCAGCAAGCAGTGGGGTAAACTAATAAATAATTGGTAAAGCCTCACTGTTACTCTTGCTAACATAAATATAAAATCATTTGCTAAATTCAAGATGCTATATACCTCCATAGATGGGACTTGACTTATCTGTCTGTCCTCATTACTAAAACTATATGGAAATGACAAGCAGATTTAAGACTGCTTGCTAATAGACCCCATTGCATGAGGAGATTTCTGAAGAATTCTGAAGCTGTGGTTATATTCTTTGCTGAGGCAGGCTCTGTTGATTTCATACTAAAGAAATCATAGTAGCTGTACAGCATCAGCTGTTAGGATAAGCCCTCATTGAACTGATATGCTGGTAACTTGAACCAGTAAACAGCACTCCTGGTTTAGAGATTTTAAAGTTGATGTAATAACTTTTATTTTTTCTCTCACACTTTCTGGATTCTCTCAGTCTAATAAAGGTGGCCTATCTTTGTTATCAGTAAGCAGCTGCTACACTGTTGGACAAATTTTGCACACAATAGATTCCCTGATGTGTTATGTTCAATAGCATAATACATAAAGAGAAAAATCTGTCACGAAGAAATGTCAGTTCCTAAAGTTAGAGGGGAGCAGTTGCCTACCACTTCAACCAAAAGGAAAAGAAAATGCTAGAGGAAGCAGAGCTAGCAACATCATTAGCGTGCCCAGATCAAAGCAACCTCTGTCAATGCATTAGTTTTAGAAAGGTAAGGTGAGTGCATGCATGCTTCTGAGCATTTTCCCACTTATGTGTGCATAAAGGGAAACTAATCAAATCTATGCAGGCAAAGGGGCTCAAAAATAAATAAAGATGGAGCTGCATGCAACCAAAAGAAAAATAGGAAGGAAAAGTTACGGAACAGCCAGAGTTTGTTGTGAAATAAAATGAAAATGGACAGCTGAAAAAGCCTAAGATGTGCAACATATTTTTAATGAGCCAGTCACCAACAGAAAAATGGCAGAGGTTTTTTCTTGTAATCTGATAATTTGAAACTCTGATACCTTTTGGTGTGGGCGTAAAAATAGAAAGCAGGTGGAAAATAACACTTTTGAATAGGCAGGGATCCTTGAGAAAGGCATAAAATGAGAGCCCTATGACATCTCCCGGGTATATCTGTCTATGCCACAGTTTATATTTTCATGAGCTGCAAAAATTGTGCTGCTTTTACTACTTTTATTATGTGGAAAGTTGATAAGAAAACAGCTGCAAGGTTTATACCTCAAGTGATAAGTGTGGTCTTATAGCTTTCGTTCTTTAATCTGCTATTCTTCCTTCTGTCACACTTGTGCTATAGAACCTTTTCCTGCATGCAACACAAATACAATTTTAGATTCTCACCAGAAGTCCTGGCCTTTAATTGCTCTTAAACATTGTCATTATTTGCTACAGCAACGTTTAGTTCAGGGCAGATTGAGATCCACGGGAATCTCTACATTTTCTGTCACATAGCATCCTTCATGCCACATGCTATAGTGCCAAATGTTAGGAAACAAAACAAACTGAATTTAATCAAACATCATAGATAAATCTCTGAAATACAGATATTTAATTTGGCCCTGATCTGGCCTGATTTGGCCCTGATTTGGCCTTGAGTACATGCTTAACTTTAATCACATGCTTAAGTTCATGCCTATTAGGCAACATATTTAAGCATGTGCTTAAGTTCCTTTGACTTAAAATGATTTGCTAAATTGGAGTCATAGCTGTTTAAAATGATTATGCATTCCTTGTTCGGATCAAATTGACACTGAAGCCACTGGAGAGCTGAGCATTCAAGGACTGCAGGGTTGCCAAGAATGTGATGCGGATATGCATATTACATGGCTTATTATAGGTGACACAGCAGTGCCACTACAGTTAAGGCTATGTCATGACATCTGTTTAAAGGTGAATCTTTCTAAGTCCTCTAAAATCAACATGTTTAATTGGATTCCTCTGAAATTTGGTGCACCTCAGGAAGGTTAGTGACTCAAATATGGGGTCATTTGAGGCAGGGGTTGCAGATATATAAGCCCTCCCCTAAAATAACCATTTTTCAAAAAAATTCTAGATGGGTTTTTTTTTGCTCAGAGCTAGAGTTCAAACTATTAATGTGATGTGGGTCAAACTGGGCTCAATCTGTCAACACAGTGCATGGCACCGACTAAATTTTTGGAGGAGTCAAATCAACTGAACATGAGCTTCCAGTCCAAGGTGTGACCAAAAAGGCTAACAATCCTGGAATGCATAAACAGGGGAAACATGAGTAGGAGCACAAAGGATATTTTACTTCTATATTTGGCACTGGTGTGACCACTGCTGGAATACTGTGTCCAGTCCTAGTGTCTGCAATTCAAGAAGGCTGTTGATAAAAAAGAGGGGGTTCAGAGGAGAGACACAAGAATGATTGAAGGATTATAAAACATGCATAAAGCAAGGATAGACTCAAAGAGCTCAATCTATTTAGCTTTAAAAAGAGAAGGTTAAGGGCTGACTTAATTACAGTCTACTTGTGCAGGGAACAAATATTTAATAATGGGTTTCACAATTCAGTGCAACTGCCCCTGTATTCCCCCTCTGTGGTCCAGCAGGAGCACCCACTCTTGGCTCAAGTCTCCTCATCTGTCATCTCTCTTCAGCAGAGACCTGAATTGCTCTTCCTCCAAACTGGGGTTTTTCCAGGTTGCATAGTTCCCTGCCTACACTGTGAGTTCCCCATCAAGTCCAACTGCCTAAACAGACCTGCTTTAGTTTTCTCCTCAGGCTATGAACAGCATAATTGCCCAAGTTAAAAAGTTGCCACATGGCCCCTTCTAAGCAAACACATTTATTCTTAAGGTAAAAGCATTACAGAGAAAACATATTTGAAAATCTTTTAAAAAATCTATACACATGCTAGTAAGCTTACCTAACATAACCCCCAACTCTAACAAGGGATCTGGCAGGTGATCAGTCCTTCAAACCCCACCAAGAATTTTTTTTTTTTGGTGGTTAAAAATTCATAATAGCTGTTAGCTCAGAACAAGCATACTCATGAATCTAAGTCACTCTCCTTTATAGAATTTGGGTTTTAAATTTGGAATCCTGGGAGCAGGTAGAAAATTGCCCTGTCCTCTGGTCATAGCTTCAAAAGCCTGGATTTTTGCATAACAGGAGGCGAGGGGTAGATGTGAAATTTGTGGTCACCTTTCTCTACGTATTTCCCAGGAATTTCACTACATACATATTGTTCTAAAAATTCACTCTTGTCTGCCACATCATTCAATATAATCTTTTGACCATCCAGGCCCACATTAATATTTAACATTTGCATTTAATAGAATGGATTGCAAAGATATTTAAACTTAATTGAATAAGAGCTCCCGAAGATATTACAGGAAATTGACTTATCTGTCCAATGGGCTCTTGTATCTAGAAGAGAAAAGTAAACAGAATCCAAAGTCTGGAAATTCAAGCTAGACAAGTTCAAACTTGAACTAAGGTATTCATTTTTAACAATGAGGGTAATTAACCATTGGAATAGTTTACCAAGGGTTGTGGTGGATTCTCCATCACTGACAATTTTTAAATCAATATTGGAATTCTTTCTGAAAGATTGTTTTGGGGAAGTTCTATGGCCTGTGTTATTTAGGAAGTCAGACTAGATGATCACAAATGTCCTTCCAGGCCTTGCAATCTATGACTCTATCCATGACATGGGGATTAGGCTGATTTGGGTCGGTATGCAAATTGTGGGACATTGTATCTACAGCTGTCTACCTGACTAACTCCTGCCAACACAATATCTTTGCCTGTTAAAAAAAACCTATGAAATTTAAATGTCAGAAACAAACCTTTAGCAACACAGAACTGAGATTGTTTGCTGGTATGTTTGCTGTCCCCTTACAAAATTCTGAGTTGTGCAAAAAGAATTTCTGAAAACCAGGAAATGCACAGATAAGGTTGCTCATGCAACCTGAACTCTGCCCTCTTTCAGCAATGCCACAATAGGCCCCATTAACACATTTATCTTTTACTATGCCAACCCCACAGTTGCTGAAATGTTCAAACTCTTCACCTCATTTTACAACCCATTCACTGTCATTCATGGGCAGAGGCCACTCTAGCTATAGACAGATTAGGCACTTTCCTAGGACAGCAGATTGGCTACCCTTGCACACACTGAGTCTGACTTGCAATCCATCATCGATCTATTCTCAGGTGCTTATCATAGCCTAGAACTCTTCCTCAACATTGGGAAGAATAAGGTGCTCCATGAGCCTGCCCCAGCACAAGTTACTCCCCTTCTCCCACAAGTTGTCATTGGTGATGAACTCCTGGAAAATGTTGAGCTTTTCCCTTACCTTGGTAGCCACCCCTCCCAGATAGCCAACCTTGATGTGGAGATTAAACACAGGATCTGTTGTGCCAGCGCATACTTCGGAAAGTTGCTCCGTCAGGTCTTTATTGACAGAGATCTGCAGATGGAAACCAAGGTCCTGGTCTACAATGCAGCAGTCATCCCCACTCTTCTTTATGGGAGCGAGACATGGGTGACATACCAAAGCCATCTTAAGTGTCTAGAGTGGTACCAACAGCTCTGCTTTAGGAAGATTCTCCGTATCAGATGGGAAGACCACTGCACCAATGCCAGCATTATCTCTGCAACTAACATCACCAGTGTTGAGGGGAAAATTATGAAACTTCAACTTCACTGGGCTGGTCATTATGGGTGGACGGCTGATACTCGTCTTCTGAAGTAAGTCCTGTTTTCTCAACTTAGTCATGGTAAGAGGACCTGCAGAGGAGAGAAGAAATGCTGTAAGTAGCACTGAAGTATATCATAAGAAGGGAGGCATTGACCGCATGAATTGGGAAGAGCTGGCTGGCAATAGATTGCAATTGCATCACCTCAC
This sequence comes from Emydura macquarii macquarii, assembly GCF_026122565.2. Lineage (NCBI taxonomy): Eukaryota > Metazoa > Chordata > Testudines > Chelidae > Emydura > Emydura macquarii. Next base: position 3,192,748 of record NW_027132962.1, read on the forward strand.
ACATCAAGCCTGAGTCAGTTTTGAAGAGAATCGCTTTGCTCAAGGAGCTGAGAAACAACACAGGAGGAAGGAAAGTGCACAGCATCCTGGCCAGCAGCTGTGCACTCTTTTAGTAACCACTTGTCACATATGTGGCAAAATCTGCAGAGCAGAAATCCCCCGCTGCTGAGATTGGCAGCAGCAGCAGGGGATGAGGCTGGTGGGACTTCCCCGGGGAGGGGCAGAGCTCCAGGGAGCAGGAAGCAGCCCCCAACTGCTGCTGAAAAAGTGTTCCTGCTCCCTCTCAAGCTGTCCCTTGCTCTTGGCTTGGGTAAGATCATGGCTGCTGCAGAAGCTCAGATGCTGAGAGGCTTTGGGCTGCTTCCGACAGCACTGTAACAGCTGCTGGGGCTTCTGCCACAAACACAGTAACTCACTGGCTCCATGTCGGTGCCCAGTCTGCACCTGCTGCTCCATGGATGGCCCCCGACCCCTGCCCAGCCACCATGTCCAGGCTCTGGAAGCACTGACCTTGCTGACAGTGAGGAGCTCATTCAGAAGGGTGCAGTGGGACAGACTGAGGAGTGCAGGGGTTGCTGGGGGCAGGCAATGGCTATGGAGTGGGGGGGCTTGGTGTGAGGAATGTGGTGGGATGGGCAGAGTGTGTCGAGTAATGGGCTGAGCTGGAGTGCAGGGACTGAGATGCAGAGACCCCCACTGGCAACCACCTTGTGAATGGGATCAGCACCCCAAGTCTGGGTGGCTTAGTGCAGGGCAGAGGGGTCCATGCTGCCTGATAATGCGGCCCAACGGGCTAGGAGCTGCCACCTGCTGGTGCTCAGGTGTCATTGTGGTTGCATTTATCTGCTCCAGGGAAAGGAGCCGTCACTGTCCAGAAGTGCTGAGCTCAGGTTTACTCCCCTCTTGTTCCCCCGGCAACAATCACCTGGAAAGGGCAGCGCTGGCTGGTGGTATTAACCATCCAGAGAATGGGTCTCAATTGCTTGCAGGGCTCAGAGCAGAGGCCAGGAACAGGGGTGAAGGGGGAACAGGACTATCATTCTGGCCAGGCCCTGGCCAACTCAGCACAACCAATCTGTTCCCATCCCATGGAAACTGTCACTAGGAGCCCAGCAGCTTCTGCAGCTCTGACCCAGATGCAAGAGGTTTAGGGGTGGTGGTCTGCCCTAAACTTTTAATTGGGTAGGAGTGGGGCAGCAGATTGAAGTTTTGCCAGGGGTGGCAAATTGTCTTGAGCATCCTCTGGCCACAGGATTCCATCTAACGCCATTAAAGGGGGAAAAAAGGTTGCTGATGCCACCTTCCCTCTGTCCTCTTCAAACAATACCTGAACATGCACTTGGCACATACTAATGCTGACTGTTGGCATTGTAAGATTTGGACGGTTCCAGAGTCTGGCATACGCACACACTCCCCAGAGAGAATCCCACATTTGTACATTTAAGAACCACTTCACAGCCTTTTACAACTCCGTTACACTTGCTCACTAGCTACTGTCTCAACCTATACTTTCACTTAACCGTTATTAAAGTATTAAAAGCCTCTCATATTGGATCTCACTGCTGATATTATCCTTTGTAATAAAGGCTCTATGCCCTGCTACTGACATAGCCTACACTATGCTGCATTAAAGGAGTCATACTGCATCCTGAACATACGTTGTTTTCCCTTTCCTTACACACGAGGGGGTGCAAATCATAGATCTATTCATATCCTAAATACAGCTGTCACACACTTTGATGTAATTCACACACATCTGCATATCACAAACACACCTTCACCAAGCAGCCCAACTAATGTCTCCAACATTTATCATAGGCACCTAACACACTGACTGTACCTGGTGTGTATGTAAATAATTGCCATTGACCACTACCAGGTCCAGGGGAGCAGAGGGAAGGTGGCAAGGGCAACTTTTTTTTATTAACTGGAATCCTGTGGGAGAGAGTGAATGGGGTGTAAATGGAGGTAAAGAGCTTGTACATTTCAGCAACTTGTATAGTTGGAAGAGTAAAGGTATATGTGTTAATGGGATGCACTGGGGCATTGCTGCAAAAGGGTGGAGTTAAGTTTGCATGGGCAACCTTAACTGTACATTTCCTTGTTTTCAGAAGTTTGAGTTTTGCTCAACTCGACACTCTGCAAGGGACAACATACATCCAGCCAAGCATCTTTAACCCTGTGTTAACATAGTTTTTGCCATTGTTATATTTAAGAATCTAGTCTTTTGCTATTCATATCACTAATAATAATTACCATTGACTTCATTGGGAGATGGATGGAGCTCTAATAGCTTTACAGACAGGAACTGGTTAAGTGTCAGAAGCCAAGAAATGGTAGGCGCAATAGATTGAAAAATAGCTTCTTCTATAACATTATTTATATATATATATAAAATTATAATGACTACAAAATGCAAAAACAAAACAATCCCGCCCCAAAAAACCAACCAACCAACCAACCAACCAAACAAAAGCGCTAAGACAATGTCAAGGTTACAAACAAAATAAAGCACTCAAGTCATGACATTCTCACAGTTAAGGTTCCTTTTTCCATGTTAATTTGACCAGGCACATTTTTGTCATTTTCTGATTTGAATTAATAACAGTGTAACCTACTATAGTTTACATCTAAGAAGGGAGAGAAGAATAGAAAGTACTAGAAATCCACAATATGGATGAATTAGGACATTACAATCTTACCAGTTAGAACAGACTAGCTTTGGAGTTTTGATCTTGCATAATCTGTCATGATGTAACAACACTACATTTTTGCAGTGAATTTAACAAGTGTATTCCTAAAAGACGAAAAGCTAGAGGTACTGTAAGTGGTGCGGTCACGTTACCAGCTCTACTGGTGAGCATAGTAGATTTTAGGTATCTTGCTCCTCATGTTCAACCTACCTACAGTATAAGTACTTTACAAGCATGCTTGTATTGTAAGTTTATTTGTCTGCAGCTATTTGGTTTACATAAATTATCGTCTTCTGGTTTTGCCTGAAAAGTTTCTAATCCTTTTTGAACCAACAAATGGTCCTGTGGTTATTGCACTGGGCTGAAAACAAGGGATGAAATCCTGGTCTCATTGAAGTCAAGAAGGCATTATATGGATAAATTTACTACTACAGGAGTGGTTCTCAGATATTATAGTGATGGAGACAACACATATGCCCTATATATGTGAAGGTTTAGAAGTTAACAAATGAACCCATTTTAAGGGAACTGTAGCCTATTCATCTCCTTCCAAATATGGTAGCTGTGTGTGTGCACGTGTGTGTGAGACAGAGACAGAAAAGAGAGAGAGGAGGGAACAAGTGATGATGATGGTTTCAGGGCAGTGGGATTTAAAGGATGATCAGCAAAGGTTTGTACTAATTGCAGTTTTCCCTCCAAGCAAGTGGATATAACTGTCAACAAAGAGTTCCAATTATCTAATTAGGAAGCAACAAATGCATGTAATAAAATCTTAATTAGTAACTATAATATAATTTGCTTTTGATGAATAATCTAACATCTAAATCAGCCTTCTGTATATCACTAGCAACTTTCCCTTTCTCCCCTTTTGGATGATTACATTGAGTTTATACGGAAAAAAGAATCTCCCTTATGATTCTCTCTCTAATGATGTTTGTTTATCAGATTGCTTGCATGTTTGTTTCTATCAAGGAAATCAGTTTAAAATAAAGTCAGCCTAGAAATGAAGATTTCATTTTGAAAGTTAATTCAAATTTTGTGCATTATTAGAATTTATAATGAAGATTTTACTTACTTTCCACTTTGTGAAAAATGGCCTTCTCTGTAATAAACATACCAAGAATTATCTGAGTGGCTCTTTCAATTACCAATGGCAATAATGAAATTCTAGGTACTGGTCCAGAAAGATTAAAAGCAGTCAAATTAACTACTTTGGACACATCGTACTTGATTTAATCTCACGAGGAGCCCCACTGAAATCAGGGAGACTACTTGTGCAAGTAAGGTGAACACCATACAAAATTTAAGCACTAGCACGCTTTTGGTATTATGTAAATAGTCATAAAGAACAGTATATATTTTATGAAACCTGGTGATATTACTATTAGTACTATTATTTTTACAAACATTAATTTAATCAATTTGGTATCTCCTTAAAGTTCATGTATTTCTCTGAGAATTTTAAAGGGGGGGAGGGGAGCATGACAAGTGGTCCAGTGCAGACACATTCTTTCCATGAAGCCATTCACTGAGTTTTAATTGTTAGGTGGTAAGATTTTTGGGGAAAGGACTCTTTTTTATCTTTATGCACAATAGTGTCCAAATGCTGGTAGGGACCTCTTGATGGGTTTTTTTTTCGCCTTCCTCTGTAGCATAGGGCATGGGTCACTTGCTGGTGGATTCTCTGTACCTTAAATTCTTTAAACCATGATTTGGGGACTTTAATAACTCAGTCATAGGTTAGAGGTTTATTACAGAAGTGGGTGGGTGAGGTTCTGTGGCCTGCAGTGTACAGGAGGTCAGACTAGATGATCATTTTGGTCCTTTCTGACCTTAGAGTCTTTGAGTCTATGATGCTCTTTTAATTAATTAAATAAAAGAAATGAATAAAATAAAAGAAAGGCAGCGTGGTCTAATGGATAGGGCAAGAAGTGGAAGTCAGGAGACCTGGCTTCTATTCTCAGTTTTTGCCACTGAATTGCAGTGTGACCATTTCACCTTCTCTGTTGCCCACTGTTTTGTCTGTCTTACTGTGTGTTTGTACAGAGCCTAGTACAATGTCCAGGTTCTGGGATCCCTTCCCAGTGGCAGCGTCATCTGCTACTGATTGTGTCCAGCAGTTGCATATAGTTGACTGCCCTCCACATGTGAGCAATAGCTGTGATATAAGCAGATAAACCTGTCAAATAAGCAGTCATGGACAATTTGATGGCAGTACCAAGAGTGAGTGATGGAGACTCAGGTGGTGCTACTGGCCCTATAAAATGTCATGGATGTCCCAGCCTATTACAACAAACAGGGCCACATGATTGCCATGCCAGAAGTAACTCAGGAAGGCAGAGGAATGATGACAGGTCAATGGCATTCACTAGAAGCAACTCCTCCAAACTTAATCTTGCATCCTTGTTTGTAACCCTACTCATTGCAATTTCTGCACCTATATTGCCCATGGCTTGAGTGGACCAGAGAGTGGAACACACCTTTCCCACTATAATCCAATCACAGTGAAAGTGATTCAGCAATGCAACACTGACTCTGCAACCTCTCTGCAACCTCCAGCCTAAAGGAAACTGAAGTAGTGTACTAACTGTTGTGAAAATTGCTTTATAGATCTTGCCTGTTTAGGAATTTACCATGGAAAATAGGTCAAAGAATGTTACAATCAGGTGCAAATGAATCAGACAGAGAGAATAAATTAGTTCAAGCATAATAGGTCACATTAATATAATTCAAGAATTGTATTGAAATCTTGCTTGTTTAAAAATTGAAGATGTAGAACTGGAAATTAATGAACCAAAATTGGCATGTCAGATATTAGGCCTAACTGGTGGGCAAAATAATGAGGGCATGGGCTACACCACACACTATCCACTTTTTGGGTCCTTAAGAAAGAGCCTTTTTGGGGAAAATAGAGAAAAACAGAGTGAAGCTACTAGTGCAAACTTCTCCATCGTGTCTGCCATGCCCACCATCTTCTGGGACCCCAGACCTTCTTTGCCCTAATCCTGAGGAATGTCCTGACAAGCTCAGGCCGAGAGAGGGATCCAGATGACATCCCTACCAGTTCCACCTGAATCCCAACCACCACCTGAGATTAAAACGAGGCTGGACTTTAACAGCAGCAGTAGGAACAACAGCTCCAGCCCATTTCAACTAACTTCTCTTTTGCCCAAAGGACAGCTATTGACATCTCTGATATTATCTAAGTGGCTGTTGAATAAGGTTTTTTTTTCCTCCTCTCCAGCCAAAGGAAAAGGTAACAAGAAATCTTGTTAAAATAAGTCTTTCTTAATACTTTACATTTCAAAGACTTTAACTCTTTTTCCTTCTTTTCTATATCTTTAATAAAAGATTAAAAGGCTTTTTAATGGTATGTTTGCCATAGTACTAAGAAGGCTGCGGGCTATGTATACCAAACCCCAGTCCTTATTTAACACTGATCAGTGTTGGACAGTGACTGGGTTATGTTAAAACCTTTGGCCCATTTATTCCATCTAAATTAATGCAACACAACTTGTGCTGGGGGATGCACATATCTCCCAATTAAAAAACACTCATCTCCAAACTGTGAAGTTTTGCTACCTAGGGAGTAGGCTGTCACAAAATGCTATAACTGTTGATAAAATTACCCCTCACATAGCCAAGGCCAGTTCTGCATTTGGAATGCTGTCACACCCATTCTGGAATGATAGGCATCAAAATAAGCATAGCTAATATCGAGCAACTGTGCTTGCAATACTTCTATACAGCTGTGAGACGTGGACAACATAGCACCACCACATTAGGAAACTTGATCAGTTTCCTAGATGCTGTCTTTGGTGTGTTTGAAGGATTAAATGATAGGACAAGATTCCTACTATTGAGATACTTAATTGTTGTCGAATGTCTGGCATTCAAAGCATGCTCATAACAACCCAGTTGCATTGGTCTGGGCATTTCAGTCATATGGCTGACTCAAGAACACTTAAGGCCAATTTTATGATCAGCTAAAGCAAGGCACCTGTTCTTATGGTGGCCAGTACAAACAATATAAAGACACATTGAAGTAAATCTTGAAAGCATGTCCGATTGACCCAGAACTGGGAAGCAACAGTCCACAACAGAGCAAGGCAGCAGATTTTTCATGTTGCCATTAATTGCTTTGAAGTAAGGCAGATTAACACCTTCTGTGAAAAGATTAACAGTGCAAAGCATGGTAATGGTCATGGACAATTTGGTTTGTCCCACATGTAACCACATTTGTGATTATCACACTGGTCTGAACTCGTATATCTATGCTCAGCTATGTTTGCTGAATCCTCAGACATCAACATCAGCATGAGACTCCATCATCATCAGCATAATGTGGTGAAGATCTCAATTAGAATCATTTGGCATTACTGGAATATTACTCTTAATAACAATTAATAATAATAAAAAAAGGAAGTTGACACGTTTTTGTCTGTCGATTTATTACTGGATGTCAATAATTTCCAGTCAAGTTTTCCAAACAATGGTCCTTATAGCAGTTACTTTCTATCATGTTAATAGTGGTGTGTGTATTTAAAAAACAAACCAAAACATGTATATTGTGGCTGTGAGGGATTTATTGGGTTAATTATACCTGTAACATTGCAGATAACAGCAGTTCCTGATGTGTGGATTGTGTCTTCCTTTCTCAGCCATTTGCTACCATATCTCAATGGAAGATCTGGAATAAGACAGCTGAAATTGAACCTGAAGGGGATACATATACAGTTTAACCATTCCCCTGCTGGTCACCACCACAACCACACAGGCAGAGTACCCTGTTCCCATGCACATCAGGCAGTGCTGGGAGTCAGTTTTGCCCAGTGTATTAGGTAAGTGAAGCAGCTAGCAAGTGAATTAATGGCAGGTTTATTTGTTTATTTATTTATTCATTCATGCAACAAAAGGGAAGGGAATAGAAGGACATGGGTTCCAGAGGGCTGAGAGTAGTACGATCTTATACATCATACTTGATGCAGGAAAAAGACAGAGCAGTATGAATTAAGGACAGAGCAGATAGTCCTGGAATAATTACCTCCTGTTTGGGGGAATTATAGTTAGATTCTAAAACATACTTTAATATAGCTATGGCAATTATCCTGGGATCATTTTGATTAGCTGCAAATCTGAGTTGCCCTAAGGGGCCAACATTTCTGCTACTTCTGCTGTGCTACTTTTCTTCAAAATGTATTGAATATGCCTGTTTTTTTCAAGAGACTGGTGTTCACTAATACTGGTGTTTAAAATACTGACTTTGCTGTGATGTATTGTAGCACCAAATCTTGCATCATAATGTCCTCAGACTAAAAGCTAGACATTTCTGCTGATTTCAATAAAGACAAATTTCATATTCCAATTTTGTAAAGTTTTTTTTTTCCCCCCGCAAGAAGTGTGACAAGGAAATAGAGCTGGACAAATACTGTGAAAAAAATTTCTGCATTATTAATATGAATGTTGAATTTCACTTACTTTGCATTCATGGCTCTTTTATGTTCGCTTCTTGAGAATTTTCTAGAGAATGTTTTTACTGGTAGGGATTATTTCAGAAATGGTGCATTTGAAAGCAAATGTTTGATAAAAATAATATTCACAGAAAATATATTTTGAATTTGTAAACATGAATTCATAGAATCATAGAGTTGGAAGGGACCTCAGGAGGTCATCTAGTCCAACCCCCTGCTCAAAGCAGGACTAACTTCAGCCAGGGTTTTGTCAAGCCACAGCCAGGGTTTTGTCAAGCCACAGCTTAAAAACCTCTAAAGATGGAGATTCCACCACCTCCCTAGGTAACCCATTCCAGTGCTTCACTCCTCTCCTGGTGAAAAACTTTTTCCTAATGTCCAACCTAGATCTCCCCCACTGCAACTTGAGACCGTTGCTCCTTGTTCTGTCATCTACCACCGTTGAGAACAGCCTAGCTCCATCCTCCCTGGAACCCCCTTTCAGGTAGTTAAAGGCTGCTATCAAATCCCCCCCTCATTCTTCTCTTCTGTAGACTAAACAAGCCTAGTTCCCTCAGCCTCTCCTCATAAGTCATGTGCTCCAGACCCCTAATCATTTTTGTTGCCCTCTGCTGGACTCTCTCCAACTTGTCCACATCCTTTTTGTAGTGGGGGGCCCAAAACTGGACACAATACTCCAAATGCGGCCTCACCAATGCCGAATGGAGGGGGATAATCACTTCCCGCGATCTGCTGGCAATGCTCCTACTAATGCAGCCCAATTTGCTATTAGGCTTCTTGGCAGCCAGGGCACGCTGCTGACTCATATCCAGCTTATCCACTGTTACCCCCAGGTCGTTTTCTGCAGAACTGCTGCTTAGCTCATTGGTCCCCAGTCTGTAGCTGTGCATGGGATTCTTTCTTCCTAAGTGGAGGACTCTGCACTTGTCCTTGTTGAGCCTCATCAGATTTTTTGGCCCAATCCTCCAGTTTGTTTAGGTCCTTCTGTATCCTATCCCTACCCTCCAGGGTATCTACCACTCCCCCTAGCTTAGTGTCATCTGCAAACTTGCTGAGGGTGCAATTCTTGCTCCAGATCCTCATTATAAGAGTTACCCTCATCAAATCAGTTAACAGAACCATGTACCTATTTGTGAAATCAACTAATCAACCTCAGTGCTCATACCGCCATCTTTCTCTTCAGCTTTCAACACCTTTGCCTTATGGCACTGTTGACATGCATGTGGGATACTCAGGGAGTAAATGGGGAACACGACAGTGGTTCCATTCATTCCTACCATACAGACCCCAGAAAGTCATGATGGGCACCTGCTTTTCATCACTGAAACTCCTGTCATGCAAAGTCCTGCAAAATTAAGCACTCTTTTACCTTCTTCCTAACATCTATATTAAGCTGTGGGGATATCACACTATGTCACCAATTTAGTAATCACTGTGCCGCCAATATGTGTCTGACAACAAAACAAACATCTCTCCACAGATAAACGCATAGACTTTAAGGTCAGAAGGAACCATTATGATCATCTAGTCTGATCTCCTGCACAACACAGGCCACAGAACCTCATCCACCCACTCCTAACCTACGATTGAATTACTGAAGTCCTCAGATCATGGTTTAAAGAAATCAAGGTACAGAGAATCCACCAGCAAGTGACCCATAACCAATGCTGCAGAGGAAGGTGGAAAAACCCCAAAGGGCCTCTGCCAATCTGCCCTGGGGGAAAATTCCTTCCTGACCCCAAATATGGCGATCAGCTAAACCCTGAGCATGTAGGCAAGACTCACCAGCCAGACATTCGGAAAGAATTCTCTGTAGTAACTCAGAATCCACCCCATCTAAAATCCCATCATGGACCATTGGGCATATTTACCGCTAACAGTCAAAGATTAGTTAGTTGCCAAATTAGGCTGTCCCATCATACAATCCCCTCCATAAACTTACGAAACTCAGTCTTGAAGTCAGCGAGGTTTTTTGCCCCCACTGCTCCCCTTGAATAGCTGTTTCAGAACTTCACTCCTTTGATGGTTAGAAACCTTCGTCTAATCTCAAGTCTAAAATTCCTGATGTCCAGAGATGCAGTCTCTACTTCTACCAAGATGTCTTAGTGCCTGGAAGAAACAAACAAATGGGAAAAAATAAAAGCAGAAGAGATGCTGGTAACAGTGAAGAAGCACTTTGAGAAACTTGTCACTCTGCTAACATCCCCAACATTGCAGAACATCAAGGTGGCATACAGCCTGAAGTCAGCTACCTGAAATCACAGATTGCCATTGTGGCACCTGGCTAGGAAGCTTTGTCTAGTTTTCTCAGATGAGTAACTTGCTAAGGGAATCCTTTCATCGGCTCAAGGCTGGACTAGTTGCAATTCAATCTACCCAAGGTTAGAAGAAACTGCCACCAAAAAAAAAAAAAAAATCAATACAGCACATGGCAACATCCACATCAGCAATAATGACCAACACATAGGTTACAACTGATCCTAATCTGCCCTTTAATGGAGACCTAGTACCACAGATACAACCTCAGCCACCACATTTCCCAAAGACAACAATACTCCATTGGTGTAATGTAGCTGGATGCACCCAGATTCCAACTATTTGCCACTTGGAACATTCTTGATAGAGGAACCCAGCTGTAGAAAAAAAAATCAGATTTAGACAAGACTTGGTGGGATTCAGATTGGAGAGGAAACACATCTTATCGTTAAAATCCCCCAGAAATTATGTTATTAAATAAATAAATAATAGTTGTCACTCAGAAAGTTACACTCCTCTGCCCTGAAGCAGTTGGGAGGAATAAAACACCTATTAACCAGCACCTGGATAGCACAGTAATAGGTACCACATAGAAATGTATAATCAATGGATCCCATAATCACAACAAATTGCTCAAGCACGATCTAATGCTCAAAATTTACCTGGTGAATAATTTCAAATGATTCATAAACTGAAGGGGAAAAGTCATGAGGTGCTAGTGCACAATTTGCAAACAGAAAAGAGCCAAAAAGTCATTTGATAGATTATTTGCTGGGAATTATTCACTCATTTCTAGAAATAAGTATTTTGGCATTGATTATAAACTGAGGATACCAGAATATTCTCTGTAACATTTATCCTCCTCATCCAAAAGAAACCGGTTAATTTATGTCTTTATGAAAATGTAAAGTGTAGCAAGTGAGTTTTATTATATTTTTCAAAATATCAACTGTGTTAAATCTATCAGAGGCAATTATGTGACTGGCAGGATACATTTCCAAAGAAGTTTAATGCATTCTTTTAGTAACATCATACTCTACCCACAAAAGTACAAAATGCCTTTATGGGCATATTTGTTTCCAGAACAATGCCATGATTTTGTCGCTCAGCTAAATGACTTGAAGAAATGTACATGTAATCAAATAAGACAGAACAAATATGTGTGTCTGACTAACAGGTAAATTTTCATTTTAAAATATCCTCCCCTCCTCTCTCATTCCTACATTGGCACAATTATAGGGAATCAAGCTAATTTATATTGTTCCTCAGAGGTTCATAAAAGGTGGTCTATAAAGCAGTCACTGACAGTCTACAGAGATCTGGGACCTGATCTTTCAACACTTAAGAACATGCTGAACTTTAATTATGTGAATAGTCCCTTTGACTTCAGTGAGACTATTCACATGCATAAGTACGTGCAAGATCAGGGCTCCGGGCTAGTCATATGGTGCTGGCTCTCCCGCTTTCCAGATGGTAAGTCAAATTACATATAAAATATATTAAATATTTTCCTAATGTCATTTTTCCACATAAGCCATTGCTGTAATTGCTGCAGGAATGTTATAGGACTGTAAAAGCAAGAAGAGGGGTCCAAGAGATAATCCTTCTCTTAAAATGTAACTCTATTAAGATATGAGAACCCCTGCTGTACTTACTTCTGCCTTATAGTGACCATGTACTCTAGTAAGAGAGATTGTAACAATTATGCTTTAATAGCCTTCTGCAGCCTATTTGGCATCAGATCAAGCCAGGCAATAATATGAATGATGAATGATTAAAATGGGGTTTCCATATGTTCAGGAGCAAGATTAATCAATCATAAATGACCCAAGAGATAGGGTTTCCATGACCCAGTGGACAGTCCCTTATGATAGGATTCTTTTCCTGATACTAAGCCTAAATATTCTAGCGTTCAATTTTGTTCTATTGTTCCTAATCATAGACTTTTGTACATCCCATACCCATTACACCAATTCCTATCTCTGGTGTTTTCACCTTTCTAATACATGTACACATTTATCACATACTCTTCTTTGATCCTTGTCTGCATGCCCTCTCTGGATTGCAAAAACTGTATTCCAAGTCCAAATGTGTAATACACTCAACACCACTTTCACTCATTCATGGAGTAGGATGTTCTAGAATTCATCAACAAAATGACCACCTCTGATTTTTACCCATGCCCACTGTAGACCCAGAAACAGCTAGCTGACAGAGACTGCCAGCATCTCATTTGAAGAGGGGAACCTACTCTCCACCTTAATGAACACTATAGTCTGGCCAATTCTTAAGAAACAAATCTTTGGATCCAAAAGACCTGGAGAACGAGCATCAGATGTCAAAACTCCCATTTATGAGCAAGAGCATCAAGTTACTAGTGAAGAACTCAACTACCAATATCCTCAATCCCACCCAGCTGGATTCAGGGCAGGCCAAGTAATGGAGAGAACATGGTTACTGCTTATGAACACCACCCTTCTGTCCAGTGATAGGGACAAATGTCCATACTTAACCTTTTTGATCCGTTAATGACATTTTATATTGTGGATAATAGCATGCTACTGTTCTGTCTCAGTGACATAGCAGGGGTTGATGGGAAACCTCTGAAATGACTTTAATACTTTCTTTCTGTATGTTCAAAGAGGGTAGCTTTGAATAACTCCAGAACCCTTTCCTGTGGAGTCACACAAGGTTCAATCCTCTCCCCCATCCTTTAAAAAAATCCATGTGAAGTCATTGGGCAAATTGTGAGACATCAGAGTCACAAATACCAAGTATTGAGTAGACAATATGCAGCTGTTCATCTCCTTTACCTCCTACACAGCTAGCCCATCTCCTCACTGTCCCTCCCATGGCTGCAATACCTGTCCAATGTACAATAATTCTTTGACAGTATCAGTAAAATTGTTGGCAAAAGAGAACCAGGGCATAAAATCTATTTACACTTTAAAAAAAAGTATTGAAGAATTCAATAAGCTTGCTGAAATCTTCAGTACATACTTTTAACTCCAGTCCAGTTATCAAAAGACATTATAGGATACCCTCATCATGAACACACACTCTCTCTTCTCTCTCTCTCTCTCTCAAAAAAAAGATATTGCAGAAACAGAGATGGGCAACGCAGATGAATATAGGCCGTTACCACTAAAAATAGTTTAGAGAGCAAGAGACAACATGATAAACATCTGTAAAATGACAAAGTAGGGAAGAGAAGTAAAACAAGTCACTCCTATTTACATTTTCTCATGATAAAAGAACTAGGAAATTTAAAAGGAAAAAAATAAAGCTGCTAAAAGTCAACACTCCCCCTCTCCCCCCACAATTGTTACAAGATGATATTGCCACCAAGAGATTAGCCAGATTCCAAACAGAATTGAACATTTATATGGATAATGAGGACAGCCACAGTTTCTGTACAGAAGATGAGATAAAAATAAATTACATAAGAAGTATAAACTTTCACACTTTAGATTATAAACTAACCACTAGTTGCTTAGGGTTAGAATGAAACTTTTCCTTTTGAAGCTTATGGTATAATTGTCTATTATTTTATTTTTGGCACCTTCTTCTGGAGCATCTGGTATTCACCACTGGGCTAGATGGATCATTAGTCAAATAGAATTCCTATGTACGTCTTTCATATAAGCATTACAATATAGAAGCATCCATATCATTTTCAAGTTGTAACATCACATTACATTATCTCAGTCAATTAAATTAGATTTGTGCCTCCCATTTGAGTGATCTTCCTTTCTTCTCTCTGAGAATCACTTCCATATTGTCTTTTTTCCCCTCTCTACCTCTACACTGGCTCGTGCTCACTCTTTGAGCTTCCTATATTATGATTTATTATAATTTATGTTACTATAATATCTAAGGTTCCCATAGGAGATTGAGTCCCATTGTACTAAGCATAGCACAAATACTTAGTAGGAGACAGAATTTACTATCTAAATCAACTAGTCAGAGAAAGGGTGGGAGAGGAAATAAACACAAAGGTGAAATGACTTGCAAAAGGTCACACAGCAGTTCAGTGGTAGAGCAATTTCTGAGAACCAATTAGTGGTAGCTTGTCAGGCTTTGAGACTGATATCCTACCTAGTTCTTCAATTGTTCTGGACTCACATTGTTTATCTGAATTATTTTTGCTTTGGGTATTCATCCAGATCTACTAAGCATTCAATTCCAGATAATGGCAATATTTTTGTTACCATTGGGACACGTGTTTTCACATATGTACCATATACAGTATTATAGTATATTCACTAAATACATTTGGTATTATGTTTAGTATAGCATTACACAAATACAGTACATTGTGTGTTGATTAAGATTGGTCTACACATAATATACCTTAATATGAAATCACAATAGCAAGGCAAGAGTTAAGTTATTTTTCAATATGTACCTTCTTTTCCTGTATCTAGTGACTCTTATATCTCACCATTAGCACAACCACCATAAAGAATAGATAATGCTCCACAACCTCAAATTTGCTCCAACACCCTCTGCCCCAGACTCCCCATAACCATCACAAGCCAAGCAGACTTCCCTTTTATTATTATTTCTGCCCATTCTTGGGGGGAAAAAGACACACTCACTTATGTTTGGGAAAATGCACAGGGTGGATGTGAGTGAGGTAAGGTAGACAGCATGCAGCTAAGATAAAGTATGAATAATAGAGTAGGCCAGGTTGAAGAAACAACAGCACACAAAAAATATTTTTTATTAGTTTGTCTTCATCTTAATGTTTGGAGGTGGTGAACAGTGTCAGAAACAATATCTAACAAAAGGCTTAATCTTTATACCCCATTAAATAGAATTTAAGAGGGGCTCAAATGCCTGTGGGAGAAAGATCCTACTGAGCAGGTGGGAGTTACATCTATAATTGTGATTCCGTTCAAATGCATGGTTTTATTATTACCCATTCATTAAGCTGACTGAAATCTTCAGTACATACATTTAATTCAATTCCAGTTATCAAAAGACATTATAGTGTACTCTCACCATGAACGCTCTCCAAAAAAAATAAAGAGCAGAAGTATTTTCATAAGCTATTTTGCTATTCTCTCTTGAGATCTCCCCGTTTTTCATGTAGAAAACTATTTCAGGTTTCTGAGATCACCTACATAACCCTTCTTTCACTCAATCCCCTCACAATAAATTAATTATAAATTGATTTACCACCCCTCAACTGAATTTTCAGTAACTATAAGAAACTGAGAAATATGAATAAACTTTGATTGTTAAAAGGGTTCTCAAAATTTGCAAACCTGGGTGTCTGAAGTTAGGTTCCTACATCCATAGAAGGATTTAGGAGCTCCACTGAACCGAAAGGGATCTATTTTCATTTACACTCATGATTACATTCATTTAAAATGGAGCATCATCATCCAATGTGGATGTTTCTAGTGGTGTCCCACCGTGATCTGTTCTTCGCCCAACTGATTTATTTCAAATCATTGATAAAGTTAACATAAAGTCATTTCAGTTAAGCTTTGTGGATGGCACAAAAAATGGTAAAGTAGTAAATAATAAGAACAGATTAGTCCTACAGAGCTAGGATCACTTTTTTAAATTGGCCTGAGTTGAACAACACGTGTGTTAATAAAGTTAAATGCAAAGCCATACATCTGGCAACCAAGAATATAGATCAGACAGAGAGTATTTTAAAAATCAGTGGCTCTGAAATGGACTGCTGGATAATAGTTGAATAACCAACTGAACATGCACACCCAGTGCAGTGTGGTCTTGGATGTATAAGGAGAAGAATATTCAGTAGAAGTCAGAAGATGTCATTAGCACTGTGCATGGCATCAATCAGACCCTTACTGAAATACCATGTCTGTTTCTTGTGTCCACGCTTCAAAAAAGATGTTGTAAAATTGGAAAGGTTTAAAAAAAGAGCTACAAGAGTTATTCGAAATCTGGAAAAGTTTATCCAAGAGAAGAGTAAGAGGAGACTTGATCATAGTCTACACATATCCACTGGGGACACGCATTTATGATAGTAAATGTCTCTTTAATTTAGCAGACAAAGGTATAACAAGATCCAGTGTGTGAGAGTTGAAGCTAGACAATACAAATGAGAGTAAAATGCACATTTTCATCAGTGAGAGTAATCAACCACTGGAACAATTTATCTGGCGATGTGATGAATTCTTAATCTCTTTAAATCAAGCCTTTCTCTGCAGCATGAGGCACGGATCACTTGCTGGTGGATTCTCTGTACCTTGAAGTCTTTAAAGCATTATTTGAGGACTTCAGGAACTCAGTCATAGGTTAGGGGTTTATTACAGGAGTGGGTAGGTGAAGTTCTGTGGCCTGCATTGTGCAAGAGGTCAGACTAGAAAATCAGAACGGTCCCTTCTGACCTTAATGTCTTTGGGTCTAAAATTTGATGCTTTTCTAAAATACACGTTGTGGCCCAACCAGAAGTTATAGGCTGATGCAGGAATCACTTGGTGAATTTCTATGGAATGTGTCACATATTTCAGACTAGATGAATCAAATGGTCGCTTGTAATGTTAAAATCTGTTGGTGAAATCCTGGCTCCATTGAAGTCAATTGAATTTTTCCCATTGACTTTAATGGAACCAGGATTTTATCCTTTGAATTTACATTAAAAATACTTTACAATAGACTGGCAGGGTAAAGGGATCTTTAAATGGCAGAAAATTAATTATCTTTCCACTTTTAGAGTGGTGTAAAAGAGCTTTAAGTGTAAATGAGAATCAGGCATACAGTTCTTGATGGGACATCCGTATCTTGAACACAGGAGGTTAAGAGTATGTTTATGTTAATCATATATCATGCAGTTTAATATAATCATATTGCTAAAGTAACACATTTTTACCATCTTCTCTCCCATATCTACCTATCGGCAGGATATATGCATCTGGAAAAATGTAGAAGAGAAATGGTCTCATCTCACAAATTTAAAGAAGTTCAGATGATCAGATTGGATCCCAAAACGTGATTAAAAACACATTACAGTGACACAGGATGAGGATTTCTATCTTGGGCAATATGCTTTAAATGGTTAACATTTAAATGGACACAAAAATGGCACTTCCTTATCTGGTATAGTGTCTTAAACTCTTGTCCCACTCTCTCAAAAAAGATATTATATGAAGAGAAATGGGTGCAGTGATGGGTGAGAATAATTAAATGCATATAAAGATTTCTATATGAGGATAAATTATGCAGATTAGGATCTTCATGTTGCAAGTGAGATAATGCACAAGTGTATAAAATAAGGAGTGCTACAAACCTTTCGTGAGATGACCTATTTACCCACTCTCATAATACAAGAACAAGAGGTATTTAATGATATTGAAAGAGAAAATATTTAAAATTGATTAAAAAGGACATTTATTTTGTTTTTAAAGAAAATGCATAATTTACCAGTGAAACTCACTGATCCACAATGTCGCCAAGGCAAGAGTTTGATAGAATTCAGGAAAATATTAGACATTTATATGGGTAATGGGTATAACTACCATTATGTGAAACTGAATAAACATATTTGTAAAAAGTCTGTATGTATCTAAGGTATTTATATGGCCCCAAATACTGTGGAGCCTGAGTGGCTCACAAGATCATTGTGAGGAAGAGAAATGCTATTATCCCCATTTTACAGATGGGGAACTGAAACACAGATAGACTAAATGATATGAAATCAAGACGCCTATGGTGGATTAGGGAATTAAATCCTGGTCTTCCAAATCCCAGATTAGCACCCAACCCACAGAATCATTCTTCTTCTCAAATTATATAATCCTTTCTTTCTACATCCAGGTATTAGACAAACACTAAATGGTGAGATAATTCCATAATTTTCCATCATGAGGTTTCTTCCACTCCTTCCCTCACCCCCCATGCATCTGGTAATAAATGCCTGCAGATCAAGAAGACAATAGATTAGAGTGACCATTGGTCTGGTCTGCATGGCAATTTCTGTTTTTCCATGAAGGTTGATCTGTTTTTTTCAAATATAAACAAATCTGTGCTTCCATTTATGTTTTAACTACTTTCTATCCTACATGCTATGTTGTTTAAAATTATACAATCAGGAAGATATTTTTATTTAGAAAAAGGAGGACTGGAATAAAAGGGAGAAACTCCTCTAAAGTATATGACACTGACTTAAGTGAGACACATGATACTGGTGTACCTGGAACACCCAGTCCGGTTGCAGGTATGCTTCCATGAAAGTTGGTCTGTAATTAAATTTCACTGTATTTCACATATGGTAATGAAGGATGCTATGTGATAAATATTAAAGATGGACTAAAGAGACAACATGCAGAGTTGGATTCTCACTGGGTTTGGACTGAATTGAGGCCTAAGGTTGGAAATGTAGTGAGTTTGATATTGCCAAAATTGCACAAGTTGTTCTTGCTAGATTTCAGCCCCAAATGATTAGTGATTCAATGCGATTCTTATCTTGAATTGTGGATATTTCAAGAGAGGAGCTAGAGACGCAAGGTGGATGAGGCAATATCTTTTATTGAAACAATTTCTGTTGGTGAAAGAGACAAGCTTTTGAGCTATACAGAGCTCTTCTTCAGGTCTGGGAAAGGTACTAAGAATGTCACAGCTAACCACAAGATCAAACAGACAGTGTAGCATAAGTAATTAGCACATATTCTAAGGCACCATTCAAGGTGAAGAGGCCTGTTAACACCCATGAAGGCATAAGACAAAAAGTGGGGTGTGCGTTTTCGATTGTTGTAATAAGCCATAAATCCAGTCTCTCTATTCAGTCCATGATTTTTAGTGCCTAACAGGCTTGTATTGTAAAAGTGTTGCATCAGTCGTTTTCCTCAAAGGCAACCTGCACATCAGATATGGAGTGATCACTTTGTGAAAAGTGTTTACCCACGGGTGACAGGGTGTTTTTGTCTTTTATTATTTTATTTATTTTCCCGTGAATTCATTTAAGAGTGTAGTGATTGTCTGGTTTCACCCACATAGTTGTTATTGGGGCCATTTAGTGCACTGTCTGAGGTACACCACATGTTGTGATAGGCTTGTGTTGGACCCATGGATCTTCAAAGGTGTGTAGTGTGGGGTGTTGATCATTGTAGCAGTGGAGATATGTCTACAGATTTTGCATTTGTTATTCTGGCAGGGTCTGGTGCCACTTTGAGTTGGTGTATCTTGGTCTGTGGGCAGCTTGCTTCACATTATGAGCTGGGAGAGGTTGGAGGGGTTGTTTGAAGCCAGAAAGGAGGTTTTGGAAAGATTTATTTCAGGATGGGGTCCCCATCCAGGATGGGTTATAGTTGTTTGATGATACACCATGGGTTTCAGTGTGAGGTGGTACGTGACAACTAGGGGAGTGTGGTCTGAAGCAGTTTTATTTTGTATTGAACCAAGTTCTATCATGGTATTTGGGTTGCCCATTCCACAATATGATCTACTTCTCTAGTGGAGTGCCCTTGTTTGATGAAGGGGGTTTGAGTGTGTTAATATGTATATCCTGGACTTTCTCCTTGAAACATATTCTGTGGTAACTGAAGTGTCGAATGGTTACTGTATATGTGAAGGTAGGTGTGGTGATTTTTTGGTTCCTTGTGTATAGTTGTCTGTAGGTTCCATTGTTCAAGCTGATTGTGGTGTCCAAGAAGTTGATGCTAGTGTGGGAGTGTTCCAGAGCGAGTTTAATGAATGGGTGGTGGTTGCTGAAGTTGTGGTGGAAATTGAGTTTAAGTCTTCCGTCCAGAGGATGAAAATATCATTGATGTATCTTGAGTATATCATTGATTTGTGGTGCATTTGTTCAGAAATTCTTCTTCATGGTGGCCCATAAAGAGGTTGGCATATTGGGGAACCATCTTAGTACCCATGGCTGTTCCCATGGTTTCGGCAAAGTATTTGTTGTAAAATTATTATGGGTGATGAGTTTGGAGTGGATATCTGAGGGCTGCCGATTTTCTTATAAATATTTAAAGCAGGCAGCTACACCATCATTGTGAGGGATGTTGGTACATAGGGAAATGACAAGCAACAGAGGCAAGGATGGTGTTCTGAAAGAGGTTGTTAATGTTGCAGAGTTTGTGGAAGAATTCGGTTGTGTTCTGAAGAATGCTGGCCCTTTATGAGGTGAGTGGTTTGAGGAGGATCCTGGTATTCCTTCAGTAAGAGTGTCATGGCCAGATATGATGGGTCTGCCTGGGTTCCATTGTTTGTGTATCTTGGGAAGCATGTAAAAGTTCCCTGGGGTGGGTTCATGGGGGTGAGTTTGTAGAGTATTGTATTTAGTTGTGACATGCTTAGTATCTTTCCCAGACCTGAAAAAGAACTCTGTGAAGCTTGAAAGCTTGTGTCTTTCACCAACAGAAGTTGGTCAAATAAAAGATATTATCTCACCCACCTTGTCTCTCTAACATCCTGGGACCAAAATGGCTACAATAAATCTGCATACAAGAGATAAACTAATTTTTTTAAAGATTTTTGCCATCATGAGTTGCAAATGAACTGGTTATGGAAAACAGGCCCCTTCTGGGTTAAGATCTGACATGTATGGATACTGAAGACATTTGGTGTTCAGTATCTCGATGTTCAGATCTTGGTATTTAAATCTGTCTATGCTCCAGATGGGTAACTTTGTGCACCAGTTCTAGCTCGTCTATAATGAGTATTATTTTTATTTATTATTAAATAGATATTAATGGAATAGAATATAGTAAATATGTTTTACACAAATGTAATTTGTTCCTAACGCAATAAATATAACAATGACATGCCAATTTCCAACTTAAAAATTGTTCCCTGTCTGTCATATTATCCTTGTTTCCTTTTTTATTGATTTTAGGATTGCAGCTAATGAAATTACATTTTAAAGCATTCACAGAGTACCACATAAGGACAAGACTATAACAAAACAATTAGATTCATATAAATGAGCCTCTAAAAACTCCAATTGACATTATTCTTAGCCCAGAAAGTTATCTAATTTCTTTTTTCATCCATTCACCAGAGGGGTGATGAGGAAGGTTGTTACCAATAAAAATAGCAGCTAAAGTTTTAGTCCATAAAAGAGAGAAATAGCCAACGCATGATGGCCCCACCCTGAGGCACTCTCTAATATGGAAAAGAAACGGCTCTAGCCATGCAGTTGAACCAATGAGAGACAACTTCCTGTCATCCAGTAACACCCTAAATATAGCATTAACCTCTTAATCAGCTACAAACCCAAGTATTCATGAAAATTTGTCTCAATATTTTCCATAATTTAGTATTCAGACATTTCGGCCAATAAAACCTTAAAAAGAATATAATCTTCTCTGGCTGTCCATCATAAACAATGATGATTGTAGAGAGCAGCTAGCACTTTCCCACATGCTGATGAAATGCAAGTTCAGCTCTTGAATGGAAACATCACCCACACTGAGGGCAGGAAATGTGTGTGTGTTGGTTTCGAGCCATGGTGTG
The DNA here is from genome assembly GCF_026122565.2 of Emydura macquarii macquarii. Taxonomy (NCBI): domain Eukaryota; kingdom Metazoa; phylum Chordata; order Testudines; family Chelidae; genus Emydura; species Emydura macquarii. The sequence continues at coordinate 3,214,610 of NW_027132962.1, forward strand.
TCTTAGCTGATGTTGATGCTGGTAAGTTGCTAATCATTTTTCTTCTACCTCTTCAATGGCTCAGATACAGCATTTCTCCACTTTACATGGTTTTCTGCAAATGTCTCTCATGTGCCCACATTGATGTCCACTATCTTGAGATGTCTCTTAACGACATCTTTGTAACATAACTTCTGACCACTCCCAGCTCATTTGCCTTCCTTCAGTTCACCATAAAAGAGGATTTCGGAAGCCGGTGTTCTGGCATACAGATGACATGTCCTGACCACCTCAACTGTGAGGAAGTAACTATTGCTTCTACACTGGGCATTTCAGCTCTTGCTAATTCTTCAGTGTTAGGAATTTGGTCTTGCCACTTGATGTTCATGATTTGCTTCAAGTGTCTCAGTTGGAGGCTTGTCAGCTTTTTCAGGTGTCTTATATACAGTGTCAGAGTAGAGTATAGACAGTATCACCATTGTTCTGTAGACCTTGATCTCAGTAGACAGTTTGATCCCTGATTGAGATCAGTCACTTGAAGAATATAAACTAGAGAGAGAAAAGGTGATTTGAATAAAATGCCATTTGCCTCTTTAAAAGTCAGCCTCCAATTTAAACTAGGTATGTGCTAAGTTCTTTTTGAGGTTCAAGGAAGCTCATTTTGTTACTGAAGAGAGACAGTATTTGTATGCTGCTGCATTTCCTGTTTCTTTTCTGACTATATCAGGAAGTGACAATACTGGGGAGAGAAGGGGGACATAAAGTCTTTTCTAACCATACTTTTCACCCAGGAATACTAGAAATCTGGGAAGAAGACCTATTTGTGGTAAATCTCCAGCTTTATTTCTAGACTAGAACAGTTTAGATATTTAAGTAAAAAGAGTAGATAGGCATCTCAATAGAACCAGATTCCAAAGCTTTTCAAGTTTGCCTTTCAATGATCATTTATCACTGCATTATTATTATGATCAATCAATAATAATTGGTTATGCCTTGATTGTGCCATTCCTCCTTTGAGTTTGCAAAGGGCAAGCAATTGGAGGGAAAGAATGCAAGGAATCTTTTCATCCTCTATGCCCATCTTTTTATCCTTTGTCATAGAGGTTGGGCACAGTCTACATGGGGGAGGTAAAGCAATGCTCCATGTTAAGCAGGTTAATAAGCAAGTAGCAGGTTAGTAGGCAGGCTAGTACTAGATATATGAAAGGGGTTTGGAAGAGAAGATCCTGGCACTATTTTAAAAACTGGATGAGAGTTGATGGGAGCTCAAGTAACAAGAGGATGCAATCGCTTTTGATCCAAGGCTTTTGATCCTTACAGTATTAAAGTCAGAGAAATATTGTTCACTAAGTTCCCATTCTGCTTACTCACTTTTTTTTCTCCTGGTAACTGCATAATGAATCTTGCCTGCCAGCTTTACTCTCCCACTTTGGCATCCTCATTAACATTAGTCATTTAAAACAAGATTGGAGAAAGCACTGGATAATACACTCTAGAGAAAGATATTGGACTAGGAAAAGATACTGGTGAGTAGGGGTTTGTACAAACTTAGTAAGAAAACACACAACATAATTATCTAAAAACACTACTGAAACAACACTAAGCTTCAATATTTTGGATCATTATGGTGGAATATTGTAGTATTTGTACATGACTCGTTAGAAACTTTCCATCAATTCTCTTCTGTTATGACAGTTTATGGCTAAATCCTCAGCAGCTGTGAATTAGTGAAGGCCACTGATTTCAATTTCATCCCAACATATTCAAAATAGGCAAAAAATAGAAAGAGATAAACACATATTTCCACATGGTAAAGCTTTAGCTTGATTTTTAGCTAGCTTTGCCCTAATCCTTAGCTAATCTATTTAATACAATGTTGAAGTATTAATAATGTCCATCTGTTTCTAATGCTTTCATTCTGCACAACTAAATGAATTCATACAAAAAGAAGACATGCTAGACAATTCCCCCAGTGAGAATAATTTGTTGGGACAACCAGAGTCCAACAGTACCAAACTTCTTCTTTTATATTTATCAGTTTTTTTCAAGAACCTCTGCACTAATTGTGAGCCAGCAAACACCAAAGTTGTCTTTCCTTGGTCATGTACCTACCAATAGGATACTAGTAATTCCTAGCTATTTCATAGGAATGTCTCTATCTCTCTTAGCCGGGTCTTTCCTCTTCTTTAATCAGTAGTTCTTGATTTAATCATTTTAAATGGTGTATCATTTAGGCTAGAGGTTGTTCATACTCATAAGAGGAAGATAGTTTATATTTGGAAGATAAATTAGTGCTGCTTTCTTTGCCAGAATAACTGGCTCTGCCTACCCTATTCTGAATCAGATTTATTATCTTCATTGCTCACTACTGTATATTGTCTTTGGAGTACACTTTTATGTGTCAGTTTCACCTACTGTAGCCTATAGGACTAGCCTGCTTGCTTGCACATATATACCTTTCTTTATAGATTGAAGTATTGTTGTTTTATTATACTAGAGCCATAGATTCATATTAACATATTATAGCTGTCATGCAAGGTACCTTACAGGCCACATCCTGTGTTTGTTAGGATCTTTCGTTTTTAGTTCATACTTAGTATTATTCATAGTCTTAGTTTTAGTCTTACAGCGCTTAACTCTAGCACTGCCTAGTGCTCCACCCCTCCACTCCAGAGTTGAGGAACCGGACTTCTATCTCAATCAGGTCATCAGGGAAGGGTGTGAGTATACTAATCAAAAACATACAGTATAAATATATATATATATATATATATATATCACGTGTCTTTAGAATGAGACTGTAATCCTACCCATTATCCATTTGATTATTTATTTTCTTTTAATCAGTCATTTGTCTATTATTTTATGTTATCATAATAAAAGCTTATAAAATTATATGGATTCGGTTATCAGTGTGATCATTTCTGTCATGCACCCCGGGGATCCCTGGAAAAACTTTTCTGGAGCCTGACTCCAGGACTAGAACCTCATTATCTTCTGATCAGATCATCTGGTCAGACTATAACACCATTCAAATTACTAAACACCCAGAAATCAGGCAACACTACTTATTTTCAGACACCACCAGCCTGCACTGTTGTACAGTTTCATTAGAAGACACCAGTGTGATTGGTTATTCAGCAGGCTTCAGAGAGAGTGGCTTTGACATTTTCTCTGCAGTTAGACTTCAGAGGCAGTTTACTTGTATGTCAGGGTTTCCCTACAAATAAAACATTTTTGAAAGGTAAATGGGTCTGCCCTCCCCCCACCTTCACTATGTTACCAGCACCTGCCGTTTTCAGAACTATGTAGGGCTAAACACCTTTCTTATATGTGTAAATCTCAGTGTGACAACCTGTTACAGTGAGCATGGGGGAACATGTGTGATACATGTCACTTTGCTCTTTAAACAAGCAATAACAATGTACCATGGACGTGGTGTGTTTTTCCACAATGCTTTTCCAATAGACTGACATTTTTTCCATGTACTGGGGAAAAGAGTAGACCAAATGTAATTGGTTTTAAGGGTATTTATTTCTGAGAAAGAAAGCTAAATCTAAAAAAGTTAAATGGCACACAGATTATTTAGGTCCCAAATATAATAATGTACTATTAAATTTGATTGTAGTGGAAAGTTGCTCTAACAATGAAAGCAGTGTTTTATTGGGGTACCAAATGTTACCAAATCTCACTTATATTTGTGTGTAAGATTTATGTAATCTCTTTTCCTCCCTGGGTCACTTGGGAGTAGGCAACACTCACCTGTGTGCCTGGACACCTGATGTTGCTGACGGTAAAGGAGATCCTGATGAGGATGATGGGTAGGTGGGAATCCTCTATCCACCCCTCTGCTGCTCTCCTTTTACTTATTCACTGCAGACCCACCTCAGTCAGCTCTAAGCACAGCAACAGTCTCTGCCCTGGGTCCAGTGAAGCCACTAACCACCTTTGAAGCTCCTTGCTCAATCAAAGCCCCAGCAGACTCTCAACAGCAACTTATGACATCCTAGCAGCAGTTTAGCAGCAGCTCCTGGCATGGACAGTGCTCTACCAAAGCAATCTATCTCAGCTTCTCCTCAAAATGGAGGCCATGCCTGCTCTCTCTGCATTCCCAGGAAGAGGAATTTGCTCTCTCTCGTCTCCAGGCTATCATGGGAATTGTAGTCTCTAAAGCTGGATTGCAGCACTCAGGATCTTCCCAAATGGAACACTCCCAGTTAAGTTCAGAGGCCCCTCTAGGAAAGGGTGCCTACATTTACAATACCCTTTCCTCTAAACATTATGTTATTTTAAATGATTAATTCAGGAATGATTGATTTAAGAAAAGGAGATCTGATAATAAGGGAGGAACTCTTCTAGGGTACACACCGCTGCGCATTGTGTCAGACAAGACAGAGGGCTAGATGGAGCACTGGTTTGATGTTATAGGCAATTCCTATGTTCCTGCTCTTTACTAATTAGGGACACATATGCAAGAAGTTCCATCATGGAAAATTACACAATCACCTGCTGATAGTGGAAGGTCCTTCCTAACCCCCATTAGTAGGAAGTCACTTTATGCCTTGAAGCATGAGAGCTTATGTATCAGGAGGTTTTTAACTTCTCTTGACAGTCTCAGATAAGCAGGTCAATATGGTGCAAGATGGATGTGGAATTTTTTTCTTTATATTGTTTTGTACACATCAGGAACATACAGAATTCTATTCTGAAAAAAAAAATATTTGAGTAAAGCTAGAAAATAGCCTACTACTACTTCTGTTCAAAATATTGCAAGCCTGAAATTTTTAACAATGATTAGCATTTTGAGCTGTTGCTGCACCTGTGGAGGACAAAAATCAATTGAAGTCTGTGAGTCTCAGAAAATTCTTTACCTATAGTGGTGTGATCTGATTTGGTTTGTATCCTCTCCATGTGGTGGCTGGAAGTAACTCTGTTCAAGCTGTGACACATAGGCCCGTTGGCAAAGGGACTCCTGTTCTTTGCAAACAACTCATCTCAGACCTAATGAAAGTACTACATCAAATACATTGTTTACAGGATATTTGTCCAAAAAGGGTACATGTAAGGTCTTGATTGAAAGCTTGCAACTTATTGATGTTTGTAATCATGGCATGATGCATGTACGGGTAATATTTAAGGAATAATGTCACTATATTGAAGTTTATGCTCTGGTGGCCTTAAGGTTAAAAAAAGTTACCAAGGAATAATATTACTCAGTGATGGCCTATTTATGCAGGAAGGAGTTGTCGTCCCTCCCTGGTTAGCTGGTGATGTAATGGATTTTATTATCTACCATTGCCTCATCACAGATCAATCAATAGAAAACCACAAAAGACAACTGCAAAAAATCATAACACTTGGAGGTAAAAAAGGAACATTACCACAGACAGAGGATCACCTTGTCCATGAATAAAAACAAAAGACTGTCTTAGTATAACAAAGAGTGGGGAGCGGCACTCTGCATCCATTCACTGAGTAGACATCTGACGTAGTTGTTTTCATAAAAGATTGGATGCTGATTCCCATAAAACCAGCCATCTCTGCAACAGACTGAACTTTGGAGAAGGGGAAAACCTACATTTGTAGACGGAAAAGGTAACTATTAATAAGCAGTAGGTCCTAGTTTGTGTTTTATTATTTTGTTTCATATTGCAACCATTTGTTACCACCACTTTCTTGTTTCTAGTGGAATGAAACATTCTAGTTTCATACTAGTTTCATTCTAGTTTCAAACTTTCTCGTTTCTAGAAGAATGAAACATTCTAGTGGAATGAAACAATGTTTCATTATAAGTGCTGTGAGTTACACAGGAGAGGAGTTTTAAGATAAAACTGAGGGGGTACACTGCTCCTTTGGGAGCAGAAGATCTGGAATTTCTGACAGGAGTCTGTGTCAGAAGCTAGATACACAGGGGAACATTTCAAGGGAACTGAGGCACTGGGGAGCATCTTCTATTAACATGTCAGGCAAAAACAGGCCTGGCACAGCCCAGAGGAGGGCACTTGAGTGGCCGAAAGACTGGTGGTGTCAGGGAGCTGACACTCAGTTATCACAAGCAAGACTTCCACACACTGGAGCCAGGGAATAACAAGGTTGACTTCCAATCCTGGGTATCCTGAGAACTGTCACACAAGCATCATGATAAGTACACATAAAATGAAAAGAAAGAGAAAGTAACATTTGCTGCAGGGTTTTGTATGAAATGTTGCAGTGTTGCATTACTTCAGCATATGTAAAAATGGAAACAGTGGTGTGAGAAAGTGTTGGTTTGGTCAGAAATTGATTAAATACTATAGAGGACATGGCAAGAGATGTTGAAAAAATGGAGCAGGTGAGTACCAATGACCATAGTCTACTTATTATCAGTTATTATCTTATAGTGCCCAAAAATGTGCTAGCTCTATACAAAAGCTATAAGGTGACACAAAGAGATTGTAATCTACATCTTAGATAAGACACAAGGAGTGAGGCATGACAAACAAGAATGTAAGGAAGGACAAGATTATAGCAATATGATCACACAGATACACAGCCTGACTTTCAAAAGAGCTTATGTGAAATAATAAAAAAATAATAATACCTTTCTCGCTTTTTATTAGTAGATCTCAAAACACTTTACAAATGTAGTCAGTATCATTATCCACATTTTACAGATGGGGAAACCGAGGCCCAGAGAAGTGAAATGACTTGCCCAAGATCACCCTGGAGTCCAGTAGCACAGCCAGTCCAGTTCTTTATCCACTAAGTCATACAATCAATTGACTCCTTTCAAAATCCCAACCTAAGTTTGTGTGTGTTTATATCTTGGTAGTTCTGTATGGTTTAAAGATTTAAAATAAAGATACTGCTATTGGGTCATTACTGACTATCTGTGGACAATGATTTTGAGTAGGAATTTAATGAAGAGAAGGCGGTGACTTGACCAGTGTAGGAAGGACTTTCCATGTGTAGGAAGAAACATAACAGAAGGCATGGAGATGGGAAGAAACTAATGAACAGGGATTTGAGATTGGCATTACTGGCAGAGCAGAGGGGCGTATGACTGGTGATGAGAAAAAAGCTGGATAAGCTGATAGAGGTAGAGTTGTGTAGAACATTGGAAAAAAGGTCAGGAAGTGTAAATTTGATGTGATTTGGAGGATAAAGCCAGAGGAGATCATCAAAAAGGAGGATGTATCGCAGACAGATCAACAATGTTAAAAGGAAGAAAATGAGAGTGTTGAATTCAAGTCAACTAATTTTTTTGAAAAATAAGTGTTGAGTGATAATGAGTTGAAAGTAGTCTAAGAGTGGGAATGGCAAATATTTGTCGATCAATAAATCCAGTTTTAAAAGGATACATTTTAGTCACGTTAAAGATCCAGAGGAAAGCCTAAAAGCAAGGAAATGCACAGATGAGTGTTAAATCTTCACTTGTGCCCTGCATTTTATGCTACTGCTGCTAAGATATCAGAGCTACTAGTAGAATTGCATTTGCTGAAGAGCCAGTAGCATCAGGAGAGGGAACTGACCTCTGCAATATTACATTGCACTGTGGGAACTTTCCTCCATTACCATTTACGAGAAATCCTAAGGCAGCATTATTCAACAATGGAGCTCCTCAGAGTAGGCCAGATATGCTCTACCTATCCATTTTGAATCAGACATAACACGATCTTTATTTACCTACTGCTGTATATTGGCTTTCTGTGCACTTTTAAGTGTAATTTTCAGCCATCTATGTTCAGATGCCCCCAGATTATGCTACCATATTAAAAGCCATCATGGCTGTGTGTTTCTCAGCAGGCATCAGAGAGAGTGGCTTTGACATCCTCTCCATAGTAGAACCAGTGCCTGCCATTTTCACAACCCTCCAGGGCTAGAGATTTCTTCTATTCCTTCCATTTGTAAACTTCAGTCTGAAAATCTGTTACAGTGAGCAAGGAGGACTGTGCTCTCTTGTCAGTTTGTGCTTTAAACAAACAAACAAACAAAATGTAGGTGATTATTGGTCTGTTTCTCTTGTCATATTCACTGATGTAATCAGGGGGAACTTCGCAGACAGTAGAAATACACTGTATGCAATTTCCATAAGAGGAAAATCAGGCCCACTGTGTTTTGTGTGTCACTCTTCCGATAGATGGCAGAGGGCAACAAATAGGAGATAATGTGATCAGAGTGAATTCCAAGAGTTAGGGAGTTGGAGGTTTGAAAGTGTTTCGGCTATAAAAGACGTTGACAACTTGGGTTTTGAAGCTATTGCTTCAAAACATTGAGGGATATTTTCCTCAGGGCCAGGGAATTCAGTGGATCTCACTGAAATGCTGGTGTGAAGAAGCTTCTATAAGGTGGTCCTTTATAAATGTGCTTCATTGGGGAACTAGGATGTGTATGTGTGTGAGGGAGGATATTTCAAGCAAAATGTCATATATATTCTTTAACAAGAAACCAAAAATTTGCTTTCACTAGGTCCTACACAGCTTGACGAACCATAATACATGTTTTCCCTAAAGAATTAGTTTGTAAGAAACTTGTTAAAAAAATTATGGTACACCTATAGCAACTGGAGTAGAAATAATAATACATGTTCATATCTCTACTACTAATGTACAGAAATCAAAACACTTTAACAATGATAGGTCTCTGCCACAATTACATCTGCCATTCATGATGAGCCCTCAGCATGAAATTACAGTAATAGCTTCTTTTATTCTGTATCTCCTTCTTACCACTGAAGGAAAAGGAACCATAAATCAGAAACAAACCAAGATGCTGTGCAAAGCTTGGAATCAAAAATTTCATTAGCTTTCCTGCAATGAAGTATTCATTTATTCCACCTAGTATATGAACTTTTCCCCTCAACTGCTATCATAAAATGTGACACTGGAATGAAATTAACATGAGACATCTTGCCCGGACTGTAAAGGAATCCTCTTTAGTATTCGTACATAATTTTTTGTGGGTTTAATGTTAAAGAGAGTTTATGTGACTGTTATGAGATAGATCATCCAGTTTTATTAGAAATTCTTCTTTTCCTTCTTTTTTGTAAAGACTTCCTGCTTAGTGCTTTTGTGAGCCCAAAGAATAGCTAGCTCTACTGTAATATATCTATTAAATATTTTTTTTCTGCCATCACCATTGCTCAAATTCAACCAATTAGTGGAATTTTTATAAGTGATGAAGTACTACCAGGTAGATAATATTGAGAATCAGCAAAGAGATTCAAGTATCAGTGTGTAGGCAGATAGGAGATTCCCAGAGCAATCTTGCTTGCATTCAAATCAATGGGAATTTGAATCTTTTGTTTGCAGTGAATGATTATCTCTATCTTAAAGAAAATGGGTACAGAGAGCAAAACACTTTTCAGTCTCCCCAGCTTATTGATACAGTGCTTAGCATTTCCAACATTGATGTGATTTCTTTTTTAAATAAGGTATATGCTATTGCTGTAGCAATATTTGTTTTCCATTCGTTATATGAGAGTCAAAGACAATTCTTATTTAGCTAATAAGTGAGTTAGTTTTTCTCTTTTGACTTCTACGAACTGATCATCTGTGCTCATACATTCCACTTAGATTTCATGGAATTATATCTTCTCCTTTTCCCTGCTAACACCTAAGAATTGGAGTTTCACTCCCAGTCAAAGAAATGCACTCTAACTGATGTTTGCATTTCACAGAGTGTGCATGCAGTTCACAGTTCCAGTCAAATCCATGGATGCATGAAGTTAAAAACAAGCTGTTTCCTGCTCCAACAGCAATCTCAACCTTGACTGCAAAGGACCACCCGGGTTAAAACATTAATCCAAGAGGGCATCCTAGTTCACAGGTGTAATGGTATGCAAACGAATACTCAAGCACAAATTAGATGTACTCCCCTTTATACCCATTTCTGAAGTAGACCCCACCTAGACTCATAAACTCTATGGTCAGTATTTCTCCCTAGCTCTTTAGCTCCCCAGCTAACTAACCACAGCCCATGCTCATAGACTCATAAACTCTAAGGTCAGAAGGGACCAATATGATCATATAGTCTGACCTCCTGTACAATGCAGGCCACAGAACCTCATCCACCCACTCCTGTAATAAACCTCTAACCTATGATTGAGTTATTAAAGTCCTCAAATCATGGTTTAAAGACTTTAAGGTACACAGAATCCACCAGCAAGTGAGCCATGCCCCATGCTACAGAGGAAGGTGAAAGATCCGCAGCGCCTTTGTCAATCTGCCCTGAGGGAAAATTCCTTCCTGACCCCAAATATGGCGATCAGTTAAACCTGAGCATGTGGACAAGACTCAGCAGCCGGACATCCAAGAAAGAATTCTCTGTAATAGCTCAGAATATACCCCATCTAACATCCCTTCACAGGCCATTGGCATATCTACCACCAGTAGTCAAAGATTAGTCAATTGCCAAACTAAACTGTCCCATCATACCATCCCCTCCATACATTTATCAAGCTCAGTTTTGAAGCCAGCTAGGTTTTTTTGCTGCCACTGCTCCCCTTGGGAGGCTGTTCCAGAACATCACTTCCCTGACAGTTAGAAACCTTTGTCTAATTTCAAGTCTAAACTTCCTGATGGCCAGTTTATATCCATTTGTTCTTGTGTCCATACTGGTGGTGAACTAAATAATTCCTCTCCCTCCCTGGTATTTATCACTCTGATGTATTTATAGAGAGCAATCATATCTCCCCTCAGCTTCCTTTTGTTTCAGCTAAATAAGCCAAGCTCTTTGAGTCTCCTCTCATAAGACAGGTTTTCCACTCCTTGGATTATCCTAGTAGACCTTCTCTGCACCTCTTCCAGGTTGAATTCATCTTAAACATGGGGGACCAGAACTGCACACAATATTCCAGATGAGGTCTCACCAACCTCTTGTATAACAGTATTAACACCTCTCTTTCTCTACTGGAAATACCTCGTCTGTTGCATCCAAGGACTGCGTTAGCTTTTTTCACGACCACATCACCTTGGTGCCTCAGTCATCCTGTGATCAACCAGTACACCCAGATCCTTCTCCTCCTCTGTCACGTCCAACTGATGCGTCCCTGGCTTATAGCAGAAATTCTTGTTATTGGTCCCTAAATGTATGACCTTGCACTTTTCACTACTAAATTTCATCTTATTCTCATGGTCTGCTCCACTACACCCAAAAGGTCTCTCCAAATCTATCCATCCCAGTTCATGGCCTCTTTTCTCCATTGGCCTATTCTCTCCTCCACTCTTGTTTCCACCTATAAACCAGCCTTTTCCCTTTTTTGGTTCCTTCCTTCCAATCTCCTTTCCTTGGTTCATTTTTTCAATCTTTCCTCAGGCTGTCCCCTACTCATTCCTTGTAAAGGACAAACATAAGAGAGATTTTGTTCTGTGATATTGTTTTCCTCAGGACGAGTTCAGGTTCGTCTGTCTTTTTAGTGCCTCTGAGCCAATGAAGAGCATGGCTGACCCTTCCACTTCCTGATCATCAACTTCGTCAGGGGGCCAGTGGAAAAGGGTGATGGAAGTAGCAAAGTTGCAGGGAAGCACTTGAAGTCCTGAATGCTACTTGCAAGGGGCCTCATAGGAATGTGCTGTGGCCTTCCACGGAGCCTGGGCCCAAGGAAGGGTCGCAACACCCCTGCTGGACAGAACAGGGCCCTACAGGCCAAACTGCCTGTCAACAGAGGAGCGGATCCAAGGCAGGATGGGGAAATATAAAAGGCCAGCCTAGCAGCTCAGTAGGGAGGAAGCTGCTGCAGGAGGCAGACGTGTCTTCCCGGAAGCTGCGGCTTAAGCCTGACCCAGACTGAGCAGCTGTTGGCAGCACCCACCCCACCTACCCAGATTTCTGGGCCCAAGTGACTGGATAGGGTCACCGAGCCCTAGCAATTGGGTGGGGCCGCCAGGCCCGAGTAGCTGGAATGAGCCACCCGAAACTCCTGGGCAGGAAATACCCTGAGGCCAGCACTGGAGGAGCTGCTTGATGCCAGAGACCCCTGGGAGATGACGGAACCCGGCGAATCAGAGGAACCCCTGGGATCTGCCCTCTGCTGACGATGCAGAGGAGTTCCCAAACCTGCTGCCGGTCAACGGGGAGGGACTTGTGGGTCTGCCACTCGCATTATACCCCAGCAACCCCGAAGGAGACTAATGCTTGCAGGTACCCAGGGACAGGGTAGGAGGAAGTGGCCCATGGGCAGCTGACTAGTAAGTGGCTGAGTCAGGGATTAAACCCCATCAGCGTGTTGCAGCTGGATCCCTGCTGACTCAGTGGAAAACGGCTTTGCCACTGATAGGGCCCTGTGGTGGGACGCAGTGGAGTCGGGTAGGTCTGCGTCCCCCTCCCCCCGTCCCTAACCACCTGGGAGGGAGTGCTACCCTCTGCGTTTGCGAGACAGAGGATCCCAAGCTTTACTGGCCCCAACTGCCTGCAAGGCCAGGGATCTCAGACTATTTTACTAGCCCCACCTGTGGGAAGGCCGGGGCCAATAGACTGCTTTGCCTGCCCTGCCTGAGGTCCGGGGGCTCCAGACCGCTTGTCAGCCCACCTCATTGGGGGCTGGGGATAAAACTTGTGAAAGGGCACTGCTTATTCCCCTAAAGAAAGGCGCTGTGGCCTTCCTCCGAGTCTGGGCCAGAGGAAGGGTCGCAACACCCCAGCCAGACTGTGCCACCGGCTTACAGGCCTGCAAACCTTTATCGTGGCTCTGCCAGCATTTCAGGGCCTCAGTGTGAGCTTCTAGCGATGCCATGATTTGGTAAGATGCTTGCTTAAAATCAAGGCCATCAGTTATTGTGTATGGAGTGGCCAAACTGTGGCTTATGAGCCACATGTGGCTCTTTTGCTGTTAAAGTTTGGCTCACAGAGACCTCTATGCCCCCCCATTCTCTGCCAACCAGACTGGTATCGGGAGCTCTGAGCTTCTGCCCTATGGCAGGGTGGTGGGGCTATAGGATTCTGCCCAGAATGGAAAAAGGTCTCGGGGTGGAGGTGGGATGGGGGGGCTGTCAGTAAGTTTGTATAGGATGCTGCCTCTTATTATTAAAGTCTGCAGTCTTTTATATTTTGGTTTCAGTAGCATTAAATAAAAGATTATTTCTGACATTAACAACTTTGTGTAGAGTAAGAACATCACAAAGAAGGGTTTGGGGTTGTGTTAGTTTTGAGCGAGTGAAGAAATGGAGCCACTGAGTTTGTGCATGGGATTGATGCAATCAATCTCTCATTTTTTGGAAAGACTATAGTTATGGAGCAGAGCTTTTTGCTCATGTCCATCAGAATGTTCGATCTTATATCCTCTGTTAAAGTCTGTCACAGCTAAAAAGCATCCTAAATCAAGCCAACTACTATATCTGACCCCGAATGACTCATTTTAGCTCTCAGCTAAAGTTAGTGATGCTTTCCAGCTCTTCTTCTTTTACATTCCAAGAATCCAACCTGTCTCAGATGACTCAGCTACATAGAAAAAAATGTATATTTTTCTAGTCTATGAAATATAATTGCTGTTATATTAGTCACATACAAATTAGAACTTCTTTGACTTCTGATGTGTGCATAGCATTTGTTTATTATTAAATATTTGCCATAAGTTGTATGGAACTGCCTTTTCCTTTTTGTCAACAAGTGTGTACCATTCCTAGGAAATTTCTCAATGAAGTCCCAAATTCAGGGCCAACTCATTATCTCCTGAGAGAAATCTATGGAAGGAGGATGTTACCCTAGCAAAGTTTTTCCTCATATTGTCTGGGGACAGAGTCCATTCCAAGATCCTGCCATCCTGAGTGGAGAATTCAGCTGTCACATCACGTAAATCTCAGGGAATACGCTGGAGTCTTTATTAAAAAAAAAAAAGAGAGAGAGAGAAGAACGAGAGTCCTGTAGCACTTTAAAGACTAACAAATTTCTGCAGGCATAAGCTTTCGTGGGCTGCAACCCACTTTGTCAGATGCATGAAATAGCTCCAAAGCTCTCTGCTCCTCTTCCTTCTCCCAGGAACTATGGTTCCATTAGTGATTGTCAGGGAGATCCATACTGACTACTGTTCCTAGAAGTATGCCTTCCTCTTCTCAGAGAATGAGGAAAATAGATGAAAGAGGAAATCAATAACAAGGATTCATCACAAAAACTGTAAATAAAGCAGCACTCTGGGAAAATTTTGGCCTGTTTAAGAAAAACTATACAAAACGATCAACAGAACAATTTATTTTTGTAAATAACTCTACACCCAATCAATAGCTAAATGAGATTTCCAAGACAAATAAAAAGAGGATATCAAGCAAAACAGTGATGAACCTTTCAGTAACATACTCTATGCATAAACTTGACCACTTCAATCTGAATAAATTACAAAACAAGAATATACAAGCAAAAGACAAAGGACCAAAGCCTGTACCCTCAACTCCCATTGAAGTTAATTAAAGATGAAAGTATCAACATTTAGTGTTCAAAAATCATCAGATGGGTTTTTCTAGGCCTCAGATATCTTAAAAAATCATTAGATTTTACATTTTTTACTTTTTTGGTTATTTTTCTTTGCCTTCTGGTATTTGAACCTTCAGTATTCACTCAAGTCATGTTTTCAAGTTTTTCTCTACAATCAAGAGAGCTAGAAACTCACTTCTATTTAAAAAAATGATGTTTGAGTTTCTCACAAATCACAGGACTCACAACTTTAAGAAAAAAACCTAATGTCAGCTTTTTGATAAAATTGGGAGAGTTGGCAACACTGTCAGGTTCCACTCATGCTACAGAATAAAAATTAAAAAAACCAAGAATTAAAGATGAAAGGTAACACATTCCAAATCCCAGTGATTCACCTGGCATCAGTGTTACCTTTTATTACAAAGGGCCTAAGATGCCATATCAGATCAGTAACAGTCACTTTGCCTTCAGTTTTCACAGTCTGTAGCTCTGGTCTCTATTGATGATATATACTAGTGATATGACATTATTCTGAATACACCTGGAAATGACAAGAATCATTGAATACAAGATCTTCAGAAGAGAAATTGCAGAGCAGAGGACAAATAGAAGGTTTTGAATATTGCATTTTCAGTGGGGAATTAAAAAAATAAAAAAACTACTTAAAAGCAAAGGCAGATGTTAACTGCCCCTTTCTGCAAACTGACTTCACTCATACAATTGATCACCTGATAAATACTTGCCAATCTAAGACAACACACTTGATTTTCCATTCCTCATTGTCTTTGACAATACATATTCATTTTCTTTTATGTTAAAGATCATCTACTTCTTTCTAGGATATTTAGAATCTCCTTCAGTTCTACATTTTTCTCTATATATTCTAATGTATTTGCAATTTTATTGCTTTGCAAATGTTCTCTTGAAGCTCTGTCAAGCAGAAAATGTTGCATGTGAGTATTATAACAAGAGCTTGGTACTGTAACCTTATAATCCTTTCTCCACCCCCCACCATACCTCACCAATTTCTTCAAGCAAAATAAAAGATTATAAAACAACAATAACACACTAAGGACTTCTTAATTAGAAATACCAATTTAAATCGTTGTTGAAGGACAGCTTAAGAAACAGAGGAATGGAAGGTTCAGATTTAAACAAAAAAAAAATCAGCCATATATAAGTTATTTCAGAGGGGTCAATTAAATGAAAATAAAAAAATGTTTGATTACAGACTATTACAGTTGTTTAGGTGTTATCGTTAGTGGATCTAATTATAGTATAATTTAAATGATTTTATTAACAATTAACACTTTAGTACGTACATTACAATATATTTAAAATACATAAAGTCTATACATTATACATATCAATATGAATAACTTTTAAGCAGATGTGCTAGGAGAGGAATGCTTTCTTTGTGAATTATTCAGATACCATGGTAATGGGCACCCATAAGAGCATCCATGTAGACAGACAGACAGACAGACAAAATATACCTTGAAGTTTTTGTTCCATGTGGTTTTCTAACAGAGCTCTAGAAAATATCTCTAGCTGTGCTACACAGTTTCATTAGAAATAATGAAAAATTTCTTTAATTCCCTCAGCCAGAGCACTCATTTGGAACTGGAATATGCAGTCAGGCAGCTGCAGAGACACCCCTCCGCACGCCCCAAAAAAAGAAATACAGTACAGTGCTGTGTTAAATGTAAATTACTAAAGAACTAAAGGGAAAGCAGCATTTTTCTTTTGCATAGTATTGTTTCAAAGCTGTATTAAATCAATATTTAGTTGTAAACTTTTGAAAGAACAACCATAACATTTTGTTCAGAGTTATGACCATTTCAGAGTTATGAACAGCCTCCATTCCTGGGATGTTTGTAACTCTGTGGTTCTACTGTATATCAATCAGGGATCACATCTCATCACACCCCACACCTACGTAACTATATCAGCAGAGGTCTGTAGCATAGATCTGGCCACAGCTTGAGGGAGGACTCACAAATGATGAAATTCTCCCTCAGCACAAGGCCCATACACCCCTTAAGATTCACTTAAGCCTTACTTTGTGGGTTTTATATAGGTCCTCTGCAGAGGGTGAAAGTGGAGCCATTGAAGAGGGGATTCTGCAAGCTGGAAAAATCCACTCTAGTGTAGAGCTGGATGGCAACCATTTTTTTTCCATCTCACAAAACTTTGAGATGTCAGAAATGTTCCTGTTTTGCATCAGGAGAAAACATACAGTCTGTTGACCTGAGCTCTTTAACTCACTGCCACAGGCAGTGTAAATGTACCCAGTGAGGCTACAAACTAATGTAAGGATCAGTCCAGACATCACAAGTTGCAGGATCGTGGCCTCTGGTTGGTTGTTAGGGATCTTTGGGGAAGTAAATATTTTTTCTGGTATGTCTGTGCACCACTGAACTCAATGGGACCTTATTCTGTTTGTAAGGCCTTTCATCTTAATTTTTTCCAAAACATCACCATTTCACCCAAATTTTGGACTACTCAAATACATGAAAATACAGATTATGTTAAGAGAATCATAGAAGTACAGGACTGGAAAGACCTTGAGAAGTCATCTAGTTCAGTCCCCTGAACTCACGTCAGGACTACATAATAAATAGACCATTTTAGACAAGTGTTTGTCTAACTCGTTCTTAAAAAACTCCAACAATGGAGATTCCACAACCTCCCTAGGCAATTTGTTTCAGTAATTAACTACCCTGGCAGTTAGGAAGTTATTCCTAATGTCCAAACTAAATCTCCATTGCTGCAATTTAAGCCCGTTGCTTCTTATCCTATCAGGAGAGGCTAAGAAGAATAATTTTCCACCCACCTGCTTGTAGCAACATTTTATGTATATGAAAACAGTTATCATGGCCCCCTTCAGCCTTCTCTTCTCCAGATTAAACAAACCCTTTTTTTTCAATCTTTCCTCATAGGTCATGCTTTCTAAACCTTTAATCATTTTTGTTGCCCACCTTTACATTAAGTTAGGTAGATGTGTTTATGTTAAAAATAAGTTACTCTAAGCATAAATGCAAGGCTGTTAAAGTAAGGCAATGTAATGAAAGATACACAGAAACAATCAGAGCATATGTGTAAATCAGGCTCAAGTCCTAAAAACAGAAGTGTTGAAACTCCATTTTGGAAGGAGAAATGGTGGCTCAGTAACCTATTGCTTTTTTTCTGTCCTCCAGTCTTCCAATATTTACCAAAAAAACTGAAGTAATTTTTTTTTGCACTGATTTTCACCCTTTAAAAAAAATTACGATCAAACATTGATAAATTCCTGGTACATTTTCCAAAAAATAAGAAACAAAAATGAAGAGCCTTTTCTAACTGGGACCACCAAGCACTAATGCTACTAATAAATCATCCTAATTATTCCTCATCTTTGGAGTAAAGGTCCAGTTCAGTTCTGTAACTTGCACACGTAGTTATTAACATAATTAAATAAGGCATCAAAACTCTTTGATGTTACTGGCTGCACATAGCAATGTTCCTAGAATATTTCAATTACTAGAGCAATCAAGGTGTTTATAAAATTAGATGTACTTTCTTTCCCAGATCACTTCAAAGAGCCTTGGTTCATCTGTCCTCAGGAACTTTATTTATTATGATTATTTATTTAATTACTTTATTAAATTGATCCTCCTTTATGCTAGGCACTGCACATCTACATAGCAGGAAACAATCCATGCCCCAAAGACCTTATATACCAAGACAGAGGACTAGTGGAGGAAATAAGGTACAGTGGCAAGATGAAATTAAGAGTAAAATTTTCCAAAGTGCCTACATTAATTAGGAGTCTAGGTTCCATTGACTTTCAATGGGACTTAGACACTGAGGTGCCTTTGAAAATGTTACCCACAGTGACTTTCCCCAAGATCACACAGATAGTTTACAGCAGAAGCAGGAGTTGACCTAAGGTCTCCTGAGTTGCAACACAGTGCCTTACTCACAGAACCATCAGTCCTCTCCACTTGTTCTAATATTAATTGCAAGCATATTACGTTTTGATGAATGAGGAGTTTCTTTTGGAAAAGAGAATTAGACTATAAAGAGTTCTGCAATTGTTTTCTCCCTCTTTAACCAGCCTATGAGAAGAAATGTTATATGTTCCTCTTGAGTTAGGAGGAAACTCTTCTCTCTGGACAGTCATTGACAACGATAACCTTTTGCCAAAACTGCGGAAGGATTTAAATAAAATGATTAAATAAATACATTTTAATAAATATATTCTAAACCTTATCAGGCTACTGTTTTCTCAGTTGCATTAAAGCCTCCAAACACCAGTGTTAAAGGATGCTCTGCACTAACATTTTAAAATGGGCTTATCAAAAACAAACTGGATTATGGATGTAGAGATGAGGATTGCTTAAGCAACCATGACACAATATTTTGAAGGGTAAGAAAAGAAAATGAGGCAACACTTGACTGTAAAATAAAGGTACTATGTACAGGATATGTTAATGATTATGAGTTATATGCATACACACACAGAGAGGACATATTCTTTCTCTGTGTGTTTATATATATGAACCATAAACATTACTGTCCATATATTTCTTTTCCTAGTAGGTTGTGAAAAGAAACCTTATAAGATGTTGAAGAGATATGCACAAAATGATCCAGTGTTTAAATATTTTTTATAGTTACCATATCATCATCATTTCAACAGCATTTTAAATGTGATTTGTCTCTACACAATGTTAAGAAATCTGCCACAGGTGCTTTTCTAATCTTGCTGCAAAACGAAGTCCACATACTGTGCAAAGTAAACAACTCACCAGCTTTTTGGGACTTGACTCAATTGAAGATTAAATTAACAGTTACATAAAGTTCAATTCCAGCCTTCCCTGGAGTCTTGAATGCTCTTCTGGTTGCTATCTCAGAATTGCTCAGCCCACACCCTAGATCATCTTTCTCTCATCACCCTTGTAGTGAATCACCTGTCTCCAAATCAGCAGAACTCAACTAACTCTTTTCCAAGAAAATCAACACCAGCGAACAGGGTGAGATTGTGCAGGCAAACACTGCCAGCCTGTAACACATTGCTCCACAGAGCTAAAGCCCCCCAAAAAGCTCTGTTTCCCTTTCTCCTCAGCCACTCTTTTTGAATCCACTTCCCAAAGACCTCTGTAGTTTCCAGAGAATCTGCTATCTATGAATCTCCTTTTCCATGGACATAAGCTTGTCTTCTCTGGACTCCTTGGGCACTGCCTATGGCCCAGGATAGAGACTAAATGTACAGTCTCACCACACACAGCAACAGACAAGGGCAATGAGTGAAACACACCTGTTCAGAGTTGTCCCTCCCAATCTGCCACTCATGGGAGAAGTATGACCATAGGCAATATCTGGAAGTCTCTGGGCATGAATGCAAGGTACCTGTCCATCCTCTGCTGCCCAAAGACAGTCATGATTATACTAAGACCACCAATGTCTTAGTGCGTCCTGAGTCCACTAGGCCAAGCACCATTTGCCATTCTATTTGTGCAGGCACCTTACCTTCTCTGAAACCCACAAGTCCAAATCTTATCATAATCCAGAAAGGGATGAAATGTTTTTCTATTTGCCCCCATTTCTCCCTCAAGAACTAGGCCACAGAAGAAGCTGGTAGCTTTCCTCCAGAGTCTGGAGAGTATCTTAATAGTCTGTGGCATACCTAGGTTTTTCAGCTAAGAAGCCTTAAGTACATTGAAATGCAGCTTTTGTTGGTAGGAATATATAACATTAAAATTGTAATAACTAATATCATCCCTATCACTCAGATCCTCAATGTAGATGATGGTATACTCTGCTGACATAATACCCATTTAAACATTGATAATGGCTGTAAAAAACCTACTCATTATTATAAATGCTGCTACGAACAGTTTATGACGTACCAGTATTCAGTTTCTTCTTGTCAGTATATAAGAAGAAGTTGGGAAAGAGAAAGAGAAAGCAAGGGGAAGGAGAAGAGGGGAAAATGGAAACATGACAAATGGCTAGCAGCCTTAAAAGCTTTTATGTTTAGTTTTCAGCATGTTGTCTTCATGCCATTAATACTAACCATGTTTCAGTAGATGTATAGTTTACAAATCAAATAAGTCTGTTCAATAAATGATTAGCATTGATTATATTAACGGGCAAACCTCAGAGGAGCTGTGAGTGAAGCAATGGATTTTGTCCATAATCACTTCTCAGCCCTGGTCTACACTGATCTGGCAATTTGGCGGCAGTCGACGGGAGTTACGCAAGCTACGCAGAGTAGCTACGCAGAGTAGTTTGCGTAACTCTCATCGACTGCTCTGCTTCTCTTCTGGGCGGTGTCTTCACTGCATTGTGCCAACGGGAACTGTGTTCCCATCAACGCAGCACTATGCTACTTGAGGGGGTGGTTTTACTCAGTCAACTTCCTGATCGATTGAGCGGGTCTACACTGACCGCTCAATCGATCCAGAAAGATCGATCTGGCAGTGGCGACTTTGCCATCGTCAGTATAGATATACCCTCAGAGACATCCAAACATACATGGAAATATTATCTTTCCAAGCAGTACTCCACCCTCTGAATTCTGAAAAAAAAAAAAAGGAAGACAGACCATCTTCTCCTCCTCTGGCAAAAAAGGGCTCTCGGTAATGAAATGACTGAGTGTTCCATGTTACCATCTTAAACAACACAGATATAACCATCTTAGACTTGGAGGAAAAAACAGACAGCCTCACAGTTACATACAAAACACTGGTGAAGAATGTGTGTCAGAAATGATTCATTGTACAAGGATCAGGTTTATATGCAGCCCTTTTTCATTTTGAAGACTAGACGAATATCTGTGTTAGTGTGCGTCTCTTGCAAAGATTGTGTTTTATATGAAAAATAAATAGTTACTTGTTGGCTCATAGCACCTTTCAAAGCAATAATGTTTTGACAAGTGTCTTGATGGATGTGTCATCAAAATTCTTCAGGGCAGAAAAGAGTATTCTCTTGTAGAAGAAAGCCTGCTTCTATGGGCTTTCACCTCCCAAAGGAATGTGCATTTAATTTTTTGTTTCGTCTGGACACAAAAAATTATTAACCCCAGTGTTCACTTGGAGGTTCACTGGCTAAATGCCAGCAGCAGAGTATTGTAAAACATCTTTATACCTAACTGTAGGAAATAGCAGTGCTGTTTTATGGCAGGATTCAATCACAGAACTGATTAACTTTATTGCAGTCTACACCAGTATTTCTCAAAGTTTAGAGAGCTGAGACCCCCCTTCAGGAAAATTAAATCAATCTTGTTGCCGCCACCCTGTCATGTGTTGTTAAGGACCTTTATTTCTTAATGTATACAGTTTCTCCATGCTCAACCCTGCCAGGCCTTCACACTCCCCATGGTGCACCAGCCTTTAGGAAATGCTGGGGTATATCATCTTAATATGATACGTTCTCTCCTTTCTTTTTATTTCGAGTTGTGAAATACTTACCAGGAGTGACATTTAAAAAATCATCTGTGGCATCTGAGCTAGCATCCATTCAAGCAAATGGAGATGTTCACTCCTCAGAGCTATTTTTTCAGGATCTCAGACAGACATTGCTGTGTTGCTTACACTTGGGTCATATTTTAAAGGTTTCTACACAAACATAATATGTTCTTCTTTTTTTTTTAAAAGACAAAATAAATCAAGAACCAAACCATGCCAATGAGCACAGTTCATTCAGCACGTTTGTTGTACTATTGTATTTTGAAAGAAAATCTCAGGGGTGATTGCTAGGGGTAATGAAGAACTAAATAGATATGAAGAGATTCACTACAGGAGACAGCATCATTGATTAATTTATAATTTTGAGAAAATGAATTTGAGGTTGTCAGCAATCAATAAGATAACTGCCCTGGAACATGCGATGGATGCTGAAACATACTAGGAAGTAACTTACCAGAGATTAGTTGCATGACTCTAAACAATGGGGTACCTACAGTACAATACGTATCCAACACTATGGTATGATGGGTGTTCTTTATGAGAAGCCCAGTTGTGTGACCCTTATTCATATTGGCAAGCTCTTGTCCAGGTTAGTAGTTCCACAGATCAATGGGATTTCTCACCTTAGAGTAAGAGTTGAAAAACCAAGTCCCCAAAGTTATTTACTAAGAGAGTCTGACTGTTTGTTAAATCAAATCAATCCTCCCTGATTATAATGGGGGACAAAGTGGGAAAAGAGAGAAAAATTGAAATTGAAATTGAAAACATCTCCCTTTTTCATTTCAAGAGGAATTTTATGAGTATGTGATTCATGTAATTAGTGGGATAGGCTGCCTATGAAGAGATATTGTTCTGATATGTTATCTGTATGAAGAAGCAGATACTGGCACTTTACAGTTTTACTGCTATCCAAAATCTAGTTATCTAGGCTTTGAGACTGAAAGGTGTTGAGCATGTTGGCTTTCATCCAGCAAGCAGATAAGCATATGCTTTACTTTAATCATGTGATTTGTTCCACTGGAAGTCAATGGGACTACTAATATGGTAAAAGTTAAACACAGGCTTACATGGCTTGCTGGACTGGGGACAGAGTATTCAGTACCTTGCAGGACTGAAATACTGGAAAGTTGTCTACTTATCACCAAAAGCAAAAAACAAAAAAAACCATTAACAGCCTCATACTCTGCAGAAACTTATCTGATTCTGTTTTTCAGCTGTTGAGAACAATATTTATCTTTGTCTGTGGCTTTTTTGTGTGTTTTGTGTGTTTTTTAAATAAAAGGATCAGTTGGCATGGGTTCTTCATCCTTCAGAATTTCTTTGAGATTTTCAGAACACACACAATCCTTCCCCAGAAGACACCCACGCCCCCACATAGACCTCCCAAGAAATCTTGCTAGTGGTTGTTTCTTGCCTTTGTACACTTGGATGAATAGTTTGTTTCTCACCTATTGAGGATTTACAAGGGAGGTAATGAAACAATTTGACAACTTTTTCCCCAACCTTGTCCTTTCCTAGAAATGACAAGATCTTCAGAAATTACCGATCAATAGTTTACGACTGCAACCAATATAGAAAAACTATTCAATGCTAATGTTCAATACAGGACTGATTAACTGGAGTATTTCCATTGATTTCAGTGGGATTTGCATCAGGCCCCATTTTTTTTTAAATTCAAAATGGCCCTGATTCAGGAAAGCATTTAAGCACGTGCTTAACATTAAATACATGCTTAAGTCCCATTGACTTCTTGCTGAAGTGCTGTCCTGAATAGGGATTTGGGGCCAGTATGAGCTATACTTGATTTCCTATCTTTTTGTTTCTCTATTAAATTTCATTTTATTCTCAAAATATTCCTGTCATCAGAAGTCTGTATTTTTGTTGTTTGGATTGTTTGTTTTTTGTTAAAGTACCTATTGGAAGGAAAGGGCAAGATTCAACCATTGCAAGGGAGTTACCTTTATGGAAAAATCTGCTAGAATGTCACAAAAATTCTAATCTTTGTATATGTTTTTGGAACCATCCTGTAAAATTCTGTAGCAAAGATATAATGATAGAACATATTCCGTAAAATGAGTCAAAGAAAAAAATATTGAAAGGTTAGAATAGTCTATTAAACTTTATAGGGTTTTAATATAAAGGATTCCAGTGACTCCTATGGATTTTTAATCAAGTTATAGCAGGGATGAATTTGGTTGAATGGCTTCTAGATTAGGCAACACTGTGAAATAGCAAAACCATTCCTCTTTTATTCTCATATATTTTATTAAGCAACATGAAGCCTTCATTTCCTTTGGTATTTAGGATCTGGTCCAAAGCCCAGTGATTTCAATAGGCTTTGGATCAAGCCCTTATAAATAATAAATAAAAAATGTATAGGGACAGAACATAACTGGCATTAATTGGTGTAGTTCCTTTAAAGTCTGTGGAGACTATATTGCTTAATAACACAAGATATGTGTTCAAAAGAACATTTGGTCCAAACAGCATTTGGGTTCATGACTTCATGCATTTTTTTAAAAAAAAAGCCAAATTTCCAAAGGATACAGACATGACATGAGTAATAAAAATTCATCTACCTTTTTGAACAAACTTGTGTGACCCTTTAGATCAGGAACCATACACTTGGTTATGTAAGTTGATCTGGGAATCTCCACATATTTTTGGCCGATAGTTTGTCACACACAATGTTTCACCTCATAGTTACATGTTCTTTTCTCACTTGTACTTAACTTTCCAGCTTTTTGCTTTCCTGAAGGAAATATCTTCTCAGTATGTTCAATTCCACTGAATTAGTCAACAGCTGACCTCTGTAGTCTGTCTCCATCTTGGGGTGATTTAAGACATCCATTATGCTGACCTAATTCCTGCTGGTTTTTAATACTTATACATGTTATGGTACATTTTATTGCAACAGTCTTCCAATGTATTCTTATTCCACTATTCCATTCTGTTTGCCATCTATTTAAAAAAAATATTCCTCCTACCTATGTATCTTATTCTCTTTATGGAACAAATCTTGAAGTGCTTATTGAGCATTTGCTCAGTTCTAATTCAGGCAAAACTCACATTGATTGTAATGATTGATCATAATAAGAGGACTGAGTGAAACTCTTCAGGATTTACCCCCATGTGTACAATCAAAGTAGTGAACCATTGCTAAAACTGTGCCAAATTAGTGCAGGTAAATTAGGCAATTCTTCATAAACATGTTGGGAAAGTATGTATATCTTAGCCTAGATCAAACTTGATTTAAATACATTGCAATCTGATAAATCCCAGTGAGCACAAAATATCCAACACTAAAAGAAAGTAATTGATGAGAGCACTATATCAAGACCTACAATTGGTATGGTGTCCAGTTTATGCCATTATTCAAAGAGGAGTTCAATCACTGACGGCTCAGAAAAAGAAACGTATGTCTCACAAATGATACCAAAATTCTCACTGATGCATCACATTGACTTATACTGCTTACAAAAGTTGCTTATTGCTTCATACACTCTTTTGCTATTAATATAATCCTTAAATTGTGGTTCTGCTTTGAAAACTGACCTCTTACTCAGCATGTGTGTTCTTTTTGTATATATGGAGTCATAACTGATTATTATAAGTGTTGCCACTGTATATGAACATTGTTATGAATTTATTCAACTGTAGATTCTATTCTAATCTGGCGCATTATCAACAGAATGATTTGCTAAATTCCTGTTATACCTGTACAGCCATATTACCCACGCTAACTAAGGGTATAACTGAAAGATGATGATTTCACATGGGCAGCTGTGGGCAAAATTAATTTGGAGAACTTTTATTACTGGTGACTAGTGTAATTGATTTTTCAGTTCACTGAACATTCTGAATTTTTTTTTAAATTAGTTTTGGGTTGATCTAAAACAAAACTTTTTCAGAATGAACCAAAGAGTAAAAGAAAAATGGCTTTGGGTCAAATTAAATGTTTCATTTGACCTGAAATGAAACATTTTGTTTCATTTTCAAACTTATAGAAGTGTTTTTATTTTTATGAAAAAAAAATTGGAGTGTTTAAATGAATAGTTATTTTGAATAAGAAAATTAAAACACTTCCTTTAGAAAATGCCAAACTGACGTTTTGATTTTTTTTATTTTTACTTATTTTTTTTACTGAAACAACACAGCAAATTTGATGAGAATTCATTAAATGTTTCAGTTGACCTAACGCTGTATTTTTCAGGGGGGATGGGAAGAAATTTGGTTGAAAAATTTGAAAAATGATGCAGAAAGAACTAAAAATGGACAGAGAATGGCTTTCCTTGCCTATGAAAATTTTGAATTTGTCTCCCATTCCACATTGGGACAAAAAGTCAAAATCACAAAAATTGTTACAAATGAAGACTCTGAAGAAAAAACATTCAGATCAGGTCAACCAACATTTTGATATAAATACTGTAAATGAATTTACATTAATAAATGAACAGTCACTTCAATTAAAAAAATAGAACATTTTGTTTAAAAAATGTGAAGTTGTGCTATTCTGACCATTTCAATTAAATTTTAAAGAAAACTTTTTTAACAGGAAATTTATGGAAATTGGTTTCAATCTTGACACATTGCCAGTTTCTGACTAATACATGTTTAATTTCAACATGCCTGACTTCCTCTAGAAAGAACCCTGTTTAACTTTCAGAGTCCAGATTGAGTTTTTAGGGCTGTCAGTAAGCAAATTAACATCTTATGAATTGGAAACAGTGCACATTAGATCTGGAAATTATTGACATGCAAACCCAGAACCCCATAATGCAGTTGCATTTCAGGGCAAATGACACTTTGTTATTAACCATACTATAGTAAGCTGGGAAAATTAAGAGTCAAAGATTGAAGGTGCACTCAACTGTGAGTTATAAGTTTTGGCATGATTGGAAATGTGCAACAAAATCTGGAGGACTTTTATAAAAGTACCAGAAACTAAATTTGTAATTAGTTCATCTCAACTTTTAGACCTCTACTAAAAACATTAAACAGCAATAACAAAAATGTGTATCAAAATGAATGGTAAAGGGCTAGATTGTAATATAGAATATGGATCTGTGCAAGGCAGTAAGAAATCGTCTTAAGCAAACTACTTTGGATCCATCTCCATAGAGGTAAGTAGTGCAACATACACTACCTATTTACTCCCTCCCCAAAGCAGGTGGCCAGCGGAAGGTGGGATTGGGCTGAACTCTTCTATTCTTATTGAAGAGTAGCTGATCCTGCTTAATATAGTTAATATGGTTAATATAGTAATTTTACAGATTCCTCCGCCTCCTCCACTTCCTCACCTCACCAAGAGGGATCAACCACCTGCTGCTGCAGCTTCTGCCTTCACACAACTCTAATCCTGGCCTGATATGGAAGGAAAGCCCTGGGAGGGGGGTGTTGAAGAGCGAGCCCACCCCAAACTCACTTCACAGTGGCAGTTCTTGTCCCATGGGGCTGGGTCCAGCTCCCTGCTCGGGTATTGCAACCTGGCATACAGAGTTGCAGTGCCACTTAGGTTTGGCCCAGCAACCCCTCTGTCATGACAGGGCAGGCAGCGAGGCCAATTTTAGTGAGTGGCATTACAACCTTGAGACATTGCTGTGGGGGGAGTTTGGGGTGGGCTGGCTCTTCAGCCTCTTTACTCCTTGAGGCCTCCCTTCTGCCCCAGGCCCATGACCCATTTACAATCTTCCCATGACCAACCATTTGGAAAACACTGGTCTAGATGTCCATATTGGTGTGTCCATCCTAATGCAAGTTTTGTTCTTTTAGTCTTTCTAAATCTGGTATTTGGTTAAGTTTCAGTAAGTGAGCCCTTGTAGGAAATAAACATCTGGGCTGAAGAAGATAATCCTCATACTGTTGTTTTTCCAGAGATCCAATAGGGTTAGGAATAAACCTTTATTGTTGTCACACTTACTTTTAAGAGATTGTTCTGTGTCTGAATGGCTGTCTCTACCATGACATTATTTTGTTTTTTCTTATCAGAGAGGATATGTTCAAAATCAAATGCAAAACTTAATTCACTCATCCTGAGCTTTCATCCCAGGCTAGAATAAAATATCTTTTGCCCTTAATTACACAGTAATACTAATATAACTGCTATGTATTTTAATTTGGAGCCATACATTTTGGAACAAAGATATCTAAGATACCATGTGTAATATCACAAAGAAAATACATCTACATAAAATTATGCTCAACATCTACAGTCCCAGTTCTGAGACTAATTATACAGCAAATACAAAAAAAGTATATTTAAAAATCCTGCCACATTCCTCCTACAGACAAATAGTGAAATGCATATTCAGCTTGTTTTTAAAGTTCAGAATGGCATGTCAACTCAGGACTTACTAGCATGTTCAGAGTTTTCCCAGTGTACATAATTATCCTCAAGATTCTTTTGAAATATTCAACCAGATGTTAAACTACCTTATCATACTATAGAAAATAATAATAATAGAAAGAAAAATAGAAAGAAATGAGCAAATCATTCAAATGATTGACATCTAAATAAAAGTGAGCTGCATATATGTAGACTTCATTCCACAAAAAAATATGAGATGAAATTCTGGTTCCATTAAATTCAATGGTAAAAATATTTCTACATATTTAAGGGGGGGAAAACTGCTATCTTAACTACAGACTCCCCAAATTATACAAAAATAGTTTAAAATATAGGATATAGCTGAAAATGACATGAGCCAACTTTTTATACTTTTAAAACATCCTATGTAGGAAAATAAAAACAATTATACAATCACTTTTGCATTTCAAATAATGATATATTTATCATATAGTGTTATCTAAGATACCACTATTATATTTCACTATATTTTACGTAGAATAGATCATAACTGCAGTATTTTCTATTTTCAAATTTAACTTTGTACGTACCTGTGAGTAAATGCTTAAAATTTAATAGTGACCACTCTACATCATTTTTCGTGGCTTCTGAATAGACACAGGCATTATTCTTGATCACAGCCTAAGGTATCTTTCTCTCTCAGATATGTATGCGCACACACACACACACACACACACACACACACACTTTCTATCCCCACACAAAGGCTCAGATGTTTCATGTCTAACCTAAAATGAACTTTATAGATTTAAGCTCTATTCCTATTTATTTTTACTCTTTGAAAATATTTGTTGCTGTCTCCTAAGTCCTTATTTCACATTGTCTCACTAAGAATTTAAATGTGTGATTCTCCCATGGGAGATGTATTGATTCCTTAAACGTAGACAGGTCTTGTTATGACAGGGAGAGAAGAGAAGAACTTTGATATGAGAGCTACTGCATATCTTATATGCAGACTCAATTCTCTTTTCCTTTACCTGTGTTTGACAAACTCTTTACAGGCAGAAAACTAAAACAAGATTTTTTGGTGGGATTATGTAATTGGAGTCAAACCTAAGGTATCCCCTTCCACCTAACTGGAAAGAGACATTTTTTGTCTCTTTCCCACTCTCCTGCTTCTTTAGGTTATTCTTCCTGATAACTCAGGGCACTGCAGAACCTCCTTGCTCCCTGAAGTATCTACAGACCTAACTGCAATTTCCAAGTCTTTCTGGCTTTAGTGCAACTTCCAGCTCTTTTTATCCTGAGATCATCTGATTCACCCTGTGTGTGGCTCATCCTGTAATCAGGACTGGTCAAGCCCCATGTTCTCCAGCACATGGAGAAAGCCAGCCTATTACAATTTACATTTCTAAATAAATGGATGGAGCATGGGAGAATGGCAGCAACTTGAAAGGCAAAGGAAGGAGCAGAGTATTATTATTGATATTACAGTAGCATTACAGTAGGACCTATAGGTCCTAACTGAGATCAGAGTGCCCACCAGTCTAGCACCGTACAAGTTCATAGTTAGAACAGTCTCTGCCTTGAAGAGCCTGAAATCTAAATAAGAGAGACAAAACAGGGATAATCATCTCCATTTTACAAGTGGGGAACTGAGGCACAGAGAAATGAAGGGACTTGCCTAGGGTCCCACAGAAATATCCATGGCAGAGCCAAGAATTTAACCAATGCTTGAGTCCTAAGAAAAAAGTGCTGGAATGCAGGACAATGGGAAGCCCTGGGAGGGAACAGAGGAGCAGGGAGGTAATAGTGGGAGGAGGGAGGAAGATAGGGGTAGTGGGGAAGCTGGGATGACTACCTAGAGAACTCATCCCATACTCTCTTCCCCCATCTGTGCCCAACTCCTGCTCCCTCTGGGGGGGCTCCAGCATCTTTGTGGCCCTGTTACCTGGCTGCCTACAAGAAGCTCTAGTTCTGCCTCAGGTTCAAGTTGGCTCTGGCCCCCATGATTCTAGGCCCAGCCTGGCTGCAGTGTCCCCAGCACCCTTTGTGCTGACCCACTACCAAGAGCTCCCCTGCCTGCGTCTAGCACCAGCATCTTTTGGCTCGGACGATGGTCTGTAGCCAGGAATGGAGAGAGCCACCTAGCCTGAGACCAGCAGAATTATCAGAACACTGCTCCACCTCCCCAACAAAGTGCTGGAACAGCATTCTGGAATGTTCTGGAATGACTCACATGCTGAACTGAACCTTAATGTCCTGAATCAACACCTAATGACCAACACAAGACCATTCCTTTCTTCAGCTCCCTCTTGATTTTGTGAATTCCCTTCCAGTCAGCCTCCTCCTCTCTTAAAAAAATTACAAATTAGAATTATCTAATGTACAAAGTTTTTAAGATATTTGTCAAATATTCCAATGGTGGAAGAGAGTGTGTTGACAATTTTTGATATTTCTTAAAATTAATTTAATTTTGTGAATGTTATATAAATAAAAAATTGGTTGATTTTTAATCACAAGAAAACATAGGAAGAATACTTTGCCCAGATCTATTAAATGAATAACTTTAATCATGTATTAACCTGCACTGAATTTCAGTGTTGTGCCCCTCACCCAGACTGCATCTCCCATAATGCACTGTGGTAGCTCAGCAGGCCTATAGTATGTCAATGGAGATGCAGTTTGGACGGGGAGCCAACTTTATAGAGAATGGTGGTTTGAGGCACCTAAACTAAAAATTACTTGAGCCACCACTGCAGCATTTGTTAGTCAAATTAATCTGTTTTTTATTTTTTGCCAAAGAATTGAAATTTTTCCACAAGGAAAAAAATTCTGACCAGCTCTAGGTCTGTAACTCATTCCTTTGGGAGAAGATGGAAGTTGGTAAAGGACAATTTGTCAGACTCTCCAAGTGTTCCCTCTTGTTTGTCCCATAGAGTTCCATCTTGTCATCCACCTAGTTTAACATGCATGCATGGAGTAGATGGAGCCATTTTTTTGATTGCAGTATCAGCAGCAGGGTGATGACAAGCCAGTGTTTTATTTACCTCAAACTTGAGAGAAACAGTCTCCTTGCTTTTGCTTTTTCAGTACCTAGGTGAGAGTGTGCCCTGGATGAAAGTGAATTAGCCAAATCTCAATTCAGGTACAGATGGAAGAGATTATGTTCATAGGGAGAATGTCAGGACTGGAGAGGGGCTGTTATTGCTCTCTCTGTTGAGGAAATTTGCCTGCTTATTCTATATTGCTGACTTGCAAACTACCACTTTTACTGAATTTATTGATGTTCCCTAATTATCAAATGTTATCAGTGTATCCAAATACCTTTGGTCATTTTCAGTTTGCATCACGTCTGAGGACCTCTCTATCCAATATGGACCTCACACAATTAGTGATTCATGTTTTTGTTTCTTCTGGGCTGGATTATCTAATGTGCTTTTGTTTGGAGACACCCTTGAAGACTACTCAAGCTTTGCTCAGAAACAGATGCAGTCTGCATTTCCCCCTTTCTGTACATTATTGATCATAACACACTTTTGTCTTTCAGCACTTTGAGTGAGTTAAGTTGATTGGACCCTATGGCCCAGATTCTTAATGGTATGTAGGCACCTAACTACCAATGGAAAGATTTGGGCCTAATAGTCTAATATTCACTGATGGGGGAAGGATTCAGAAAGAATATTAGTCATTTCTGAGCTTGTGGAGGTGGTGTCTGATTGAAGGGAATTGCTAGAGGGACAATTACTTTGGGGTTGAAGCACACACAATAAAGAAGTCCTATTTTGGGTAATGGAAGAGGCGTTTTAACAGCTATTTGATACTAATCAGTATCAAATAATAAATGAATTTCTATCAAATGTTCATAGAATCATTTTCTTTTCACCCAGCATAATAAACAGATAGAGTAATTTAGTATTCACATGTCTCTCATCTAAACATAAGTTTTCTATTTATGAAACTGACATTTTCTTAAAAACAGCAAAAGAACATGATTCTTTTAAAGTGTAAGAAAGAAAAGATTAGCATGCTGGTTTGTTCAATTAAAAGCAATTACTACATATAAATACTATACATTTTATATAGTATAGAAAATGCACTATGCTATGCTGTCATCCTTCAATGCAAATGTCATGTCATATGATGCCTCACAACTGGTGGTCTTAGCACAAAGTAATGCAGTGTTTCGGCTAAAATGAAGTTGAATGTATTATTTTAACGGAGTATCTTCCATAGGTGGTAAAATGTCTAAGATGACTGCAGGTTGGCTTGTTCTCTGTAAAAGGCCATTGACTGACTTACAAATGGATAATTCTGAATTACATTATTTTATAGCTCCCCCATGCAAAGTACTTTGAAAAAAAGACCATTGTAAGAGGCAGTAACAATAAAACTCAGGGTTTCTCTGCGTATGTAAATAGACTCACTCTAGTTTTCTGTGTATTGATGACATTTTATTTTATCATACTGAATTTTTAAAGGGTAAAGTGCATGTTTATGAACCCACCATGAAATGGAAATGTAGACGCAAACTGCATTATATATTATGAATAAATGCAATTCAGAGGGGTTGATGGTTCAGAACAAGCTCTCAGTATAAATGTGTCCATTGAGAGAACCTCATCCACCTTGTCTTTGTACTGAGAGGAAATTTTTCATGAATTAATTTATAAGAAAACAGACACATACAGAAAATGAATTCTCCACTAATTCAAACATCTGCTTTTGACATGTTTTAGATCAATGTTTTGCTTATTGGTCTTCACAGACAATAGAATTTTCAAGACAGAAACTTGTTTAAAATGAGTTCAGGCTGAAATTGTGTGTCATTAGTGTCCGTAAACAATATAATTTTCTTTACAAAAATTCTACATAAAATGTTCTCAAGCACTTTCCTAGTATAAACCACATTATAATAAAAAGACTATATCCTGGGCATCCTTTCCCCCATTCATGACCCTTCCACTTCCCATTTTCAATTGGATAACAGTCATGTGGCAACCAGTGATTGCCCACTTGGAACTGTGATGTTCCGAAAGTATTGAACGGGTTTGTGTATGTCTTGTAGCAAAACTGGAATTAAGGAGGACAAGTCATCACTGTTGTGTCCTGCCAGGAGAGAGCTCCATCGACTCCCTTGTCTCAATGATCTACAGGCTGCAGTTTGGTAATCTTTGTTCTATACCTTTTTAAAAATGCAGATGTAAGAATGTCTAGAAATTAACAGTTCAGGGACCTAACCTGTTCTTTTCTGTCATATAATCTCCCTTACTAACTAACATCCCATGTGGCTTCCACCATCTACCTTAACTTAACTTTAGTCATTCCAGCATGCCAAAAAAGTATGCAAAGGTCAAGAACTAAAGGGTTCTTTGGTGTTAATTGTGAAGAGTTAGAGTGACCATTAGGGGGCACAGAACAAGGAGGTAGGAGTGTAAACTGGAAATAAAGTCAGTCTAGTATTCACACCAACCACAATGTTCTGCATAATTATTACATGATGTCAGAATGGGATCGAATGAAGATCCAACAGATCACAGAACACCCCTGCAGAAAGGGAAAAAGGGGGAAAAGAAAACAGACAAGTAAGCCCTCCAGTCCAGCCAGAACAGCCAAAAAGCTCCACAGAGCTAGCAGCAGAATAGGCAGCGAAGAGGAGCAGAAGTGTCCTTTCCAGAATAAACACCCCATCTGAATGATGTTCAGGCACAATAGTGGTCCAAAAATCAAAGGACTAGGTTTGGATCTTTGTAGACCTTACCAAGCTCAATGAGACTATATATGGAATGGAACATGTATTTTCATGTGTTGAACACAACCTTGGACAACCTAGTGAAACCAAAATCTATCCAAATCAGATGCTTAGGCTGGGTTTTGGCAGATAACACTTGCTGCAGAATCTGTAGCACTAATGACCTTCATTACACTTTTTTGGAAGGTTTTGTTTCATTAGGGTCATATCATCTGCTCCTGAATACTTCTAGAGGAAAATGTCACAACTCTTGGAGGGCCCAGAAAGCATTCTCTGCCAAATGGATGATATCCTTATCTGCAGATCAGCTCAAGTCCAATGTGACCAATGTCTCCTTGCAGTTTTGGAAAAGACTGGAAGAAGCAGGCCTAACATTTAAGGACAAGTCCGAATTCTCAAAAAGACAGAATGAAGGTTTTAGTCCAGATCATTGATGAAGCAGGGGTCAGACCATATGAGAAAGTGCAAGCAATTACCCAGATGAAGGAGCCTCAGAGTGTCAGTAAATTTTGTAATTCATGGGCATGGTGATATACCTGGGAAAATTCGTACCTCACATAGAGGAGAAGTGAAAGCTATTATGAGATGTTTTGACTCCACAAAATTTCTTGTACTGGGGAAATAAACGGAGTCAGGCATTCAGAGAAATAAATAAGACCTAAACACTCCTCCAGTTTGAGCCCTATATAAGCCAAAAAAACCACCAGAGTTTCATCTGATGCCTTGACCTATGGATGGGACTGTCCTCCTTCAAGAACATCACCTTCATTGAGGTGCACAGTAGCATATGTCTCATGAGCACTCACCAATATGAAGCAGTGCCAGGCATAAATAGGAAAAGAAGTCCTAGACAGTACATGTGCTTGGGAACATTTCAGAAACTTTCTAGTGGGCATAACATTTCATGTGGAAATTGATCACAAACAGTTAGTTACTCTTCTAGGTTCAAAAATCTTAGATGAGTTACCACCGAGGATACAACATTTTCAGATGAAACCCATGAGGTTTCAGTTTCCATTTGCTCATGTACCTGGGAAGAATCTTGCCACACTTGTTACACTTTACAGGACCCCAATACAAGAAATACCAAAGCAAGAGGAGCTACTCATAAAATGTTTGTAGAATGCAATACTTACTACTTAACAATCACAGAAAAATGCCTTCAAGAGCTGAAGAAGAAGCAAGAGGCAGATGAATTATCGAGTCTTGTCTCACTGCAAAGAAGGCTGGACAAAACAGACAAAGTCAAAAACCTCTATGAAACCATATTGGTCTGTTTCTGTGAACCTTACCAAGTACCATAAATGAGATCTGTTGTTGAAGGAGTCCAGCCTCGTTTTCCCTACATCAGGAGAGGGACACCAAAATATTATAAAATGCAGAGAGAGATAGAGTCTGTTTGATGGCCTGGGCTGACCAAACATCTACAGGAGAGAGTTGAGAAATGAGATTCTTGTTTGCATGAGAACCCTCCCACCAGAACTGTTACTAACATCTACTCTACCGGACAGGCCATGGTAAAAAGGTCAAGACTGATCTTTTCTGTCTGGATACAACATATCTATTGATTATTTATAATTTCTCAAGATTAATTGAAGTTGCCAGGCTGCTTAACACACATCAAGTATAGTTGTGAAGAGGATAAAAAACATCTTTGCCTGTTTCAGGATTCCAGAGCAAGTCGTCTCTGATAATGGTCCTCAATTTTCCTCTGAGGCCTTTAAGAGGTTTATAAATACCTATGGTTTCACTCATGTCATATCCAACCCACAATTCCCTCTGAGTAATGGTGAAGCAGAACATGTAGTAAAGACAATAAAACAACTTATTTTTAAATCCTCAGATCCTCATCTCACCCTGTTGGAACACCAGTAAACATCTCTAGCAAATGGATTTATCCGTGCAGAACTGTTGATGAGAAAGAAGTTGTGATACCATGTCCCTATCCCAACCAGCTCTTCCCAGCTAGACCCTTGATGGCTGTATTTCCAAGACTACTGAAAAAAAATCAACATAAAACCTGTCAAAAGAGGGACATCAATCCTACTTTGTTAGAGTGCCAGCAGGAATCATCCATCAGAACTCCTGTCATCTGGTGCCCCTTCAATATGCTCAGATCACTACCCTGAGACTGAACCTGTGAAAAACATTCCATCTGCCCATGTAGACCCCCAGATCATCTCCCCAGTAGGAGTTATCCAGCAAGAGAAAGATGGCCTCCTGCATTCCTGAAGGATTACATAAGATCTTGAGAATTCAGGAAAGTCAGAAGACTAGTAGCAGAAAACCTTAAAAGGGCAGACTAAATATTTGACACAAGGCTGAAAGTTCAAGCAGTCTACCCTGTCCTTGATAGGGCTTTTTATAATGGTTTTATCTTGATATTTTATCCCTGTTATACATTATTATTTAATGTAAAGTTTGGATAAAGGTTTTTATCATCCTTCCCTTTTCAGGAGAGGGGATGTGGAATTGTTGTGAACATTTAGTGTGACCACAAGGAATATATATCAAGGAGGTAAGAGTCAGTGTAAACATGGAACAAAGTCTGTCTGGCATTCGCCTGAACTACAGTGTGCTAGGTCTCTGTAATCTCTACAGGTAATGGAAACATATCCCTCGAACATGAAATGGGATTTTATAAACACAGAGAGAAAGAAAAAAGTAAGTGCCTCTATGCAGTAGGTAGAAGGAACAAAAATCACTCCTAATAACCTCTCTCTGAAGGCTGCTTGGCCACATTGTCTGCAGAGGAACCAAAGTGAGTTTTGAGCATTGTTTGCTTGTGCAACAGGAAGCAAAATTATCCCCAATGTGCTCATCATCGTCATAATAGCTTATTGCACCAAAATGCACACAAAAACTGGTGCTGTCACATCTCAAATAGTTTCTCAGATATACAGTGGACACTACATCAATTGTTTGCGTAGACTTTCTGCATTCACATTTGGGCGTCATTCCTCACCTTCCAGTTGGTCATGTTGTTACCAGTTTTTGCTAACCCAGTTCTTCTTCAATTTAGAGTACACAAGTCTTTTCTTTTGAGGTCAGTACCTGAAGGAACAAGGTTCTGAAGGAGCTGGTTCTCTAGCATCACTGGAATATCCTACCATTTTGTTAGTCTTCAGCCTTCCACAGTGGTATTTTGGGGTAAGAGATTTTCAGAGGCAAAGCTCTTTCTAGACTACAGCCTCTCAGATGATGAAACGTGTCCATGCAGTGGATATCTTGGATCACTCACCTATCTTTGTCTCACCATTTTAGTGAAAACATCCTGACTAACAACAAGAAAACCCCGGTGAGGCAGGATAGCAACAGTGTGGAAGTCAGTTTCAAAGTCCCAGTGATGATTCAATAGTAAAGGGTCTATAAACTTTATTCATGCTGAGAAGTCTCTTACTGAATACATAATCCCATTGGAACCCCTAGCACTACTCTGAGGGGAAGGTACTTGTGATGGGGCACCCATTACTCCTATCCTCTTTGTTTCTCACAGACTGCTCACAGACTTTCTCTTGCGTAGCTACCACCATGCTGTTTATTTACAGTGTTTCACTCCACCATCTTCTACATACTATTGCAGTCACAATATTTACAATGTCCTGCAGTTTTAGTACCCCTTCTCCAAAGGCAAGGGGAGAAAAGGTATCTCATCCCATATAACTCACTTTTGTCAGGTCTTAAGGTATGTCTTCACTGACAGTGGCAAATTCGGGATCAACCTAGCAGAAGTAAGACTTGCTCTATCGATCTGGAAGTCGACTTAATAAATCCACCTCCAGAAAGAGAGTAATGCTGTGCTGATGGGAGCACATTTCCCATTGTGCAGTGAAGTGAAGACTTCGCAGTAAATAGAAATTAGGAAGCCGATAGGAAATATGTAAGCTACAAATATGTTTGCATATGTCCCGTTGACTGCCGCCAAATTTACCGGTCAGTATAGTACAGGCCTTAGTAGCCTCTCTTGCTTCTCTCCTTGCACTTCATTCCTGTGCTCTTTTATCCAGTCTCCTTGTTAATGGGCTAATTAGATGCCCAGCCCCAAGCTGATCTGGTAACCAGGAACTCCTCCACTTAATTATTCCTTCTCCATGGCCTAACGGTAACCACAGTGCTTGTTCAGCTGTTGATTTCCAGCACTCTGTCACAGTGCTATTCTATGTAAGGGTGTCATTTTCTGAAACTAGGTAAGCAATGAGCTTAAAATGTAATTAAAAATCTTGTGAGCTTTGAGTGTTCACTTATGGTATGACTGGGTCCCATGCAACAGACAGGAAAGTTGAATTTGAGCATCACCAATGTATCTTCAAATCAAATCTTCTCAATCTGAGTTTTAAGTGTGTCAGCACAACTCCATTAGGTCTGCATGTTAATATATTTAATTATGATGATGTATATTATACATGCTCTTTATGT
This sequence comes from Emydura macquarii macquarii, assembly GCF_026122565.2. Lineage (NCBI taxonomy): Eukaryota > Metazoa > Chordata > Testudines > Chelidae > Emydura > Emydura macquarii. The sequence goes on from NW_027132962.1 coordinate 3,252,900, forward strand.
CACCTTGATGGTCCCAAACACACTATTCAGAATCAGCCACCTTGCCTATTGTCCAATTTTAGAAGTCACTACTGAGAGAATGCATGCAAAACATTTTTAATGCTACTGAACATAACCAAAGTGAAGAGAGAAATTTTAATTGCTTTGGTTTAGAAGAAACGGATGATGAAACAATCTCTTTATGTTCTCATATTACCAGTGAACTGATGATGTTATACAAAAAAGGTTAATTTCCACATTCATTCTTTCTAAGGTTTTATTTTTGATTACATACTGTTTCTAATTTTTTTAGGTTCTAAACATCTGACCTATATCCATTTCTTCTTCTATGTACTTCCCATACTTTCAGAAAATAAGAGAATACAGTCATGCTATGAATTTTCTTAATTAAGCTGAATTAATAAGGGATTAGTTGAATACCATAATTGCGAGACAGAGCTATTTTGACCTTCAACATTTAATGTGTTCCGAGTTCGCATACAGATAACTTTCAGTATACAGTTTTCACTAGAATTGTTCTTTCTTTTGTGTGGATTATTTTATCTGGGTGGCTGTTCGCTTGTTTTTGTTAGTAATATGTTTGACAACTTGTGAATCTCAGGCATTTATGACTCTGTTCCTTGAAATGAACTCTAATATAAATGTCCCCACTGTACTAGGCTGCACTTCTTTTGCAATGACTTTTATGTTTCGTTCTATTACCCACACATCTATGCTTCTTCCAAGAAAATTGCCAGAATTCTCAGATGAAATGACCCAAATCTGTAGTACAAATACACTGAGCGGAAAAAACTTGAGCAAAAAGTGCTGCAGTAGGTAATCTGAAGACAAGCTTTCCCAAAGAGCAAAGTGTTTTCTGAATGCAATATTCCTTTTTATGCTGTTCCAATTCTTAAAGAGGAATCAGAAAGAACATTGCTATATTGCAGCCCTTCAACCACTCTCTCATAGCTTTCCAATGTCTGTAGTTTTAATCATGATTGTTATTGTCATTACTTGTTGCATTATACATGCTGCTATGTGAACAAACAGTATGGACTCTTCAAATTATTTCAAAGCCTTATTTAACCTCAGGTCACTTGCTCACTCACTCTGTCTTTCAAGTTTCTTTTCTATTTTGGTTTCAAAAACACTTTAGAAGTCAGGGTTTTTAAAGTCTTCTAAATTCCAGCTAAGATTCCAGTAGACAGGACTAAGTGTTTTGGAAACTTTGCTGCCTTCTATATTTTTCTCTTGCATGATGAACTTCACCTAGACCAGTTGCACTGAAGGCATTAGGCTAAATGCTGTCCTGGTTTCCATCTGCACAATGCTATAGCTACTAAGGCTTCAAAGGCTGTAAATCATGGAAGAAATTGGCCAATAGAAAACTGAGTCTGAGTTTAGTCATCCTCATTGCCTCCTCTCCAGGAGAACTTTCACCTCTTTCCCTAGGATTCTTCTTCAGTGATGTCATCTCTCACCAATTTTATCAGGAGTCTCATGATATTCATTTTTTTCTTTTAAAGCATTAGCTCCTAGATGTATGTAATTACATTGGAATCTCAGCATTTCTTTTTCTTAAAAAAAATTCTAGCCCTCATGGTTGCAGAGCTGGAAGCATGAACTCAGTGCCCAGGGAAGGCTCAGAAACCAAAAGACAAATAAGAAGAATACAGAAAATATACAGTTTTTAAGTCTCATGATTTTTGGAACCAGACTCCTGAATTTTTGAGTTAGCAAAGCAAAAAGTTAAAGCTTTGAGTACTTGGGGATGGAAATACTGCTCCTTCTGCTATAGCAAAAAGCTACAAATATCATATTAGCTCCCTAGTCTCTCTCTTGCATAGCTCCTCTGACAATGAAATAATAATGACATCCTACAGTGAGCAGATTCTCACAATCTCTGTCCATGTTGCAGACCTGCTTGATCACTCTCCCTATGTAAAGTTGCTCTTTGATACGGTTTGGTTCTTTCCAATCCTTAGCCTGGCTTCCCAGTGCAATCTGCCTCCCCATGCAGATTTGAGGGGTTTGAGGGGTTGCCTCAAACATACTCCAGACTTATAATTTATACTTCCTAATACTGTGGAGGTAGAAGACTATTTACACAAAAAATATACAAAATCAAGGTCCTTGCCCAGGAGATATTACAGACTTTCTTAAGCTTAATACAATGCAAATAATTATGGATTAGAAACAGATTTAATCAGAGATGATCACACTGAAGGATTAAAAAAAAAAAAAAAAAAGAAAGTCTTTAAGGAAGTATTCAAAGGAGTCTTGACAGGTGACTCAGCACACAGAGACAAGTGCAATGAGCAGGGTGAAAAAGGCACATAGATTAGAGTACAAGAAGAGTAAAGGACTGATACTGTGGCATATCCATGTATGGAGCTCCTCTGATATCAGTGGGAATTTCATCATGGATGACTTGTAATATAAGGCCCAAAAGAAGCCGTAAGGCTCCAATCCTCCAAGCTAGTTCATGTGAGTGGGCCTCTGCAATCATAAACAGACCCATTGACTGGGCTGAAACTCTGCAAGACCTTAGATTCATAGACTTTAGGTTTAAGGTCAAAAGTGATCATTATGATCATCTAATCTGACCTCCTGCACAATGCAAGCCACAGAACCTCACCCATCCATTCCTGTAATAGACCCCTAACCTACGACTGAGTTATTGAAGTCCTCAAATCATGGTTTAAAAACTTCAAGGTACAGAGAATCCACCAGCAAGTGACCCATGCCTCATGCTGCAAAGGAAGATGAAACCCCCCCATGGCCTCTGCCAAACTGCCCTGGGGGAAAACTCCTTCCTGACCCCAAACATGATGATCAGCTAAACCCTGAGCATGTGGTCAAGACTCAGCAGCCAGGCATCCGGAAAGAATTCTCTGTAGTAACCCAGAACCTACCCATTTAACGTCCCATCACAGGCTATTGGGCATATTTACTTCTAGTAGTCAAAAATCAGATAATTGCCAAATTAGGGTTGTTCTATCATGCCATCACCTCTATAAATTTATCAAGCTAAGACTTGAAGCCAGCTGGGTATTTTTGCTCCCATTTCTCCCCTTGGAAGGCTGTTCCAGAACTTCACTTCCCTGATGGTTAGAAACCTTTGTCTAATTTCAAGTCTAAACTTCCTGATGGCCAGTTTATAGCCACTTGTTCTTGTGTCCACATTGGTGGTGAATTAAATAATTCCGTTCCCTCCCTGGTATTTATCCCTCGGATATAGTTACAGAGAGCAATCATATCTCTCTTCAGCTTTCTTTTGTTTTGGCTACACAAGCTCAGCTCTTTGAGTCTCCTCTCATAAGGCAGGTTTTCCATTCCACAGATCATCCTAATAGCCCTTCTCTGCACCTCTTCCAGTTTGAATTAATCTTTCATAAACATGGGGGACCAGAACTGCACACAGTATTCCAGATGAGGTCTCACCAGTGTCTTGTATAATGGTACTAACAGCTCCCTATCTCTACTGGAAATACCTCATCTGATGCATCCAAGGACCACATTAGCTTTTTTCACGGCCACATCACATTGGCAGCTCATAGTCATCCTGTGATCAACCGATATGCCCAGTTCCTTCTCCTCCTCTGTCATTTCCAACTGATGCGTCCCCAGCTTATAGCAGAAATTCTTGTTATTGGTCCCTAAATGCATGACCTTGTACTTTCCACTATTAAATTTCATCCTATTTCTATTACTCCAGTTTACAAGGTCATCCAGATATTGTACGATATCCTGGTCCTTCTCTGTATTGACTATATTTCCCAACTTTGTGTCATCCACAAACTTTATTAGCACACTCCCACTTTTTGTGCTAAGGTCAGTAATAAAGTTTAAATAAGATTGGTCCGAAAACCAATCCCTGAGGAACTCCACTAGTAACCTCCTTCCAGCCTGACAGTGAACCTTTAACCAGTTCCTTATCCACCTTTCAATTTGCATATTAATCCCTATCTTTTCCAGGATCAGGACCCAATGAGGACTGAGCAGTATGTGAAGAGGGGGAGTAAGGATGTAAAAACTAATGAGTGCTGAGATGTAAACTAAGGGTGGGATTTTCACCGAGGGTCACTAGATCTTAATCCATGAACTTCAATAAGAACAAAATTAGATCAATACAGAGTGTTTTTGAAAAATCCCTTTCTAAGGCCTGGTCTGTACTAAAAAGTTGTATCATCATAATTACATGAAAAACCCATACACCTGACAGACTGAGATATGCCAATATAATGCCCCCATAATTGATGCAGGTATGTCAATGGAAGAGGGCTCCTGACAACATAGTTACCTTTATTCCTACATTGACAGAAAAAATAAAACCTTTTGTTGGTGTAGGCTAAATCTATGGGGCTATGCCTACCTGCCCATGCCAGCATAGTTCTCACAGGGTAGACACATCCTAAGTATTTATGGAAATTCTTAATAGTTTACATGCAGTTAACCACTTAAATAAGAATAAATAAGAATAACTAATTTAGTTCTGACAATGTACTTGTACAAGACACAAAATAAAGACAGCTCCCATCCCAAAAGGCTTACAGTCTAAAAATAGTTAAGATGCATACTTTTGACACCACATAAATTATTAAAAGAATGTAACAGATTTGCTAAAGTAAGTCTGTTCTGTAATAGGTAGTGTCTTTCTCTTATTATAGTTTAACTTTGATAGTTACTATTCTGTTCCAGACAATACATACTAAGATGATACAGAAACCTTTTGAGAAAAGGTGTCTCGAGATGAATGTTGTTTGCACACAATTTAAAAGATGAGCAACCTGCAGGCTGTATGTCTCCAAAACAATAAAGTGAAATTGTTGAGATATCTTTTTCTAATCCGTCAGTCACTTAGTATATGCTAGTTGGCTCCTTCCCTTGCTAATAGAGCACATGTCCATCTTTTTCTTTTTCTCTCAGAAAGAAAGGTCACTCATACACCTGGCTGGGAATTTTTCAATGATTTTTGCTGTTGAAAAATGCCAATTAATCAAAACCGAAACTGTTTCCAGGAAAGAATCAGTTTAGATTAATCTGCCATTTTAAAAACATTTTTTAAAATGTTTTTAAATTGTCACAACATCCTGCTTTGACATTTTAAAAACAAAAGTGCTCCATTTTTCATGCAACATGAGTTTTTCTTTTACAATTTAAGTTTGTTTATAGTAAAATAATGTAAAAAGCTCAAAATTGAAATGAAATATTTAGAAATTATCAAAACAAAACATTTTGACTGTTCCAATCAGAGTTTTTTCTCCAGATTCTCAGTTCACAAACTTTGAGATTTTGTCTTTTCATCACAATTCAGAACAGGATTTTTTTTTAAATCTCAAAAATTCACATAGAATTGGAAAACCATTTTCTGCCCAGCATTAGTCACCCAGCACCACTGCATTTGAATGTCAAGTACACAAAAATTTTCCAGCCCTTCTGACCAGATCAAGGCTATGATTAATAGGTTCTCATTAGGTTCTTATTAGTTATTTTTAAAACTTATGCCCAGATATTAGGGTCATTAGCATAAAAGGCACTGAAATTCTGTACAGAGCCAGTGCAGGAAATGGGAAACTGAGACAATGTTTTCCCAGTAAACTATGTTAATTATGAAATAACTACTGCAACAGTACCCAATTGTACTTAAAGAACAAAGGAATCTTGCCATTATTTCATCTTAACAAGAGTATCGGCAAAAATATAGGATGGCAGAATTTGATTTTTTTAAATAATTTTGACAGATAATAGCAACATTTTGGTTTTTTTTTAAAATATTTTTAAAAATTTGTTAAAGATTTAAATTTTCACAGTTGTGGGGAATTATGGGAGGGTCAAACAATAATTATTTAGTGACAGTGGATGATGAAATTCAAAAAGTTAAAGCTTTAGAATCATTAAAACACAAACTATCAACATCAGATATCAAAATATATAGCTGTATACTGAGTTATTGTAACTGAATACATTTAAATATGGTAATTGATGCTGGACTTCTATTTGTTGCACTATACATATTGGTACGTAGATGTATAAATAAATAATTCAAATATTATTTTCTGTCTCAAAGCAAAGTATATTCTAAACAGAAATATAATAAACCATTTCTGTTATATTAGTTTGTGAGGTATGATCAAGACGGGCCAGTTACAGGTTTGATACAATCTTGTATTCACCTGTTCCCTGTGTCTCTTGAGATATGTTAAAACAGCTCAGCATCGTGGCCTCTATTTATCCAACTCAAATAAGATCCAGAATATCTATTAGATACTCTACACTAACTGTTAAAGAATAATCTTTACAAAAGAAGTCCAAGATAAAATAAAATAAAATAAACTGACCTGGTAAAAAAAAATGGAGTTTATCTACTTAAATGGTTCACTAAACCAGAACATGTTTCATTGAAAAATTGAGCCCTTTTAAACAAAAATGTAATACAAGATAAACCTGTTAAAATAATGAACAATTCCTTTTGCTCCAATAAGTTAAAATATAGACAGGCAACACTATGCTGCTTTTTTTAAGGACAGGTGATGTCCTGTAACACATGAATATTATTGTATTATCTCTGCCCATGAAATAGAAGTGCATTCTCTGTCATACACAGATGAATGTTTGCTCGTGTTTTTACAAAAACATGAACACATATTCAATTTGAAAAAAAAAACATTATTTGAGGAACAATGTTTAGCATTTAATCTGTTTTATACTTTTATTTTCAGTAATCAGAAAAGAATATATGAACAAAACCAGCAAAATACAATAATTTTCAGTGCCTCTCCTGTGAATCATTCTAAGTTGCTGATGCTGTGGTATGTGCAAAGCTGCCTCCCTTTGCCCCATTGTCTTTGTTCATGAGCCACTTCACTCTAAATTAAATATAGATCAAAAGACAATGTTTAACTATAATTAATTAATAATGAATTACCTTTCTTTTTCCTGGGATCAACAGTGCTTTCTTTCAGACAGAAGTTTGTTTTCTTACAATCTTCTTTCCTTCTGTGCTACTTTTCCCCAAGATAACTTCAAACAATCCACAAAGTCCAAACATGGACACAAAATGATAGATTTGGAATAGTTCATCTCCTTTAGAAAAAGAGTGTTTCCTAAACATTTGGCAGTAGCATCCCCAAAATTGTATCCACGGACTTTATGATGCCTACAGATACATTAGTTTATATTTTCTCCTTAATTTCTAGATTTAGCCTAACAATATATTGTTAACTCCTTAAACCTAAGGAATAATGTTATAAATTATAACACAGGAGGTTTTAGGGATATGCTGAGAGAGCAGCCTAAAAAGACACAAGAAACTCACAGCTAGTCTAGAGTGTCTATGATATCCTGGTCTAATTTTCCACTTTTTCTTCCATCTTTCCAGACACTTCTCCTTGCTCAGCAGTGTCTACTTTGCTTATGCTTAAGCAACTATTTATTTAACCCAGTTATTTATGTATTCCTGTTCTCCTGATCAATAGTTTTCTCAATTCTATTGCAAGGTCTTTCATACAAATGTTATTGCTCTGTTCAATGTTTCTACAAACTTCCTTTCAAGAAAAGAAATTCAAGGACATTCTGAGGTAAACACTATCTTGAGATGGCCTCACAACCCTAGGTTCTGGAGAGACCCTGGGCCTTGCTTTCCCTAGACTAGGGCATAAGGGGTGAAATCCTGGCCACAGTGAAATCAATTGGAAAGCTCCCATTCACTTCAATGGAGCAGGATTTTAATCCAGACATGTAACAGCCACTACAGAAGAGGAGTGCACAAGCCAGGTTTCTCTTAGACAAACTTTTTTTGTGGTTGGTGTGAAGAATAATTCTGAAGGTGGCTTGACCAAAGGTCATGTAATGCATTCCATCAAGCTGAAATAATAGAACATTGCATAGAAAATCAGTTTTGAACATGTAGGGGCTAGATTTGTCCCTGATGTAAAACTATTGATTTCCTTGGGATAAGCTGGTTGTAGAATATGACTCTCAGGGTTATGTCTTCAGCTAATATGCATCAGTTGACTTCGGTCAACTATGACAATTTACAGCAACTGAGGATCTGGCCCTAAGTGATTAAATCAATAGTAAGGTGGTGCAATTATCTAAACACAACTTGGACACTCAATGTTTTGTCAACCACACTTTAAAGTTCTACACAAGAACATAAATCACTATTTCCTCAAGTTCTGCTATTCTTACTCACATTGAGTAGTCCTTGCTCCGCAAGTGGCCCCAGTGATGCACCGTCTAAGGGTGGCAAAACATGGCCTTTAACAAGTGAAGATATGTAAACTAGAGTTAATATTAGATAGACATACAATTTATGTGGTGGTAAAAGTGTGTAAGACTGAACTGCAGTATCACTTGCAGGTCCTGCAGCGATCTCCATTATGACGGATCAGCATTGCCCTGTGTAACCTGCAGTACTTGCAGTAATTGGTGCCCTTTTAACCTGCTCTCATTGTAAATGATGTACAATCATTTTAAAAGCTTGGTTTAAAAACAATCACATGTAAATTAATGTAAATCACCTGTTTATATGCACAGTGGAAACTACATAAACCTCATTTTTCAAGCAGTGAGGGGGGAAGGAAGATAAAAATTGAAGGAGTAGGACTAAGAGCACCTTTGGAGACCTAGGAAGTGTGCCAGGAAATGAGGGGAAAAAATCTAAACTAAAAAATTATATTCTGGCCATTAGCCAAAACAATAGGACTAAAAATAAGATTGGCCAGTTAAATACACAATGGTTAGAAATCTCGGTATGAGCTTTGTAGTTATTTATTTCCCAACCTGATCCTGTCAATATTAGATGTACAATGCAATATGTCTAAACTCCTTTGCCCCTTTCTAACAACAAATTATTTGGAACAGAACTATGCTATTATGATGGGAGGGAAAAAAAACTGAGAAAGAGAGACCTGGAGCCAAATATGTCTCTCAGTTGTGCCATAGTAAATCAATGCACTATTTTGGGCTTCCCCCACTCTGAGAGCTGAATTTTGCATCATGTGTGCTAAAAACATCTATTGTGGCTTGTAGAGCGGGTGGCCATCCCTCCCTGTAGTTTCAGAGGGAGGCCACACACACTCCCTACAGCAGCAAATAGTCCAGCACCCCAAGGTGGGGCAGCCAATAGGTCAGAGCCCCAACAGGCAGGGCAGCAAACAGTTCAGAGCCCCAATGGACAGCAAACAGTACAGAGGCCCCAGGCGGGGCAGCAAACATAGAGGCCCCAGGAAGGGATCAAATGGTCAACGCCCCCAGGCAGGGCATCAACCAGTTCAGGCACTCCCAGGGTGGTCAGGGAAGGGGAAGGGGGACTCAGGCCCACCCGACTCCACTGCGTCCCAGCCCAGGTCGCTAGTCGTGGCAGAGGGGTATGCCATGGAGTCAGCGGGGTTCCAATCGCAACACGCTGACTCATTGTCCGGTCCCCCAGTCCCTTGACCGGGTGTCCCCTCCCTTGGGCTACTTCCTGGCCCCTTTCCCTTGGGTACCTGGTGTGCCACAGTCTAGTCGACCTCATCGGGGTAGTCGTCCAGGGGAAGGTTGCAGAACCCCTTGATATTGTCAGGGGGTGGTAGGTCGGGCAGCTTGTTGGGGAGGTCGGTGTGGGGCAGTTCATCCAGGTCCAGCCCTGTCAGGGCTCTCACCTCATCATCAGCCTCTGGCAACTCCTCCAAGTCCACCTCCTTCTTGGCCACATCTGGCAACTCCTCGAAGTCCTGGCCACTCTGGATCACTGGGTCCAGCGGGGTGTTCAGCTCCGGGGGTACCTCTGGGCCCCAGGCCACATGCCGCTCATTTGCCAGTGCCCGGATCCAGGCGCTGATCCGCTTACCTGGGTACCAGGTCCTGGTCTGCTTGCCTGGTACGAGGCTGCAAGCAGCTCTGGAGAGCAAGGAGAGACGTTCTTCCCTTCCGGGAGCTGCCCATCAACTGAGCTCCTGGGCCTTCCTTTTATGCTTCCTGTCCCACCCCCTGGCTTCCAGGAGGGCGGACAGGAAGTCTCTGGTTCTGCCCCCACAGGCCCGGCCTGTTCCTCCCTGTCAGTTTCAGAGAGAGGCCACACCCACTCACTACATGGCTAGAGTGGTAAAAATGAAAACACAGATTTCCAATATTATTTTTCTGTATTCATTTTTAATTGCAAATATTTTTTTTTCTGGTTTCATTGGCCATTTTATTCTACTGGTCAAAAATTAGATTTTTTTTCTCCTCCAAATATGTCACCACTTTTTTTTAATCAGCTCTATTTGCACCATTATGGACCTGAGTCTCCTTTACACTAAGAGCCCTTTATACCACTCTAGCAAAGTTCATTGTTGCACATTGCCCCCATATCCATTTGCCAGGATGCCACAACCATTCAGGAATTCCAGAGGATTATGGAAAACCACCGTCTTCCTATCCACCAGGACTTAACAATGTCCCTCACCACCTCTTGAATTCACATAAGCCCTTTTGGACCCATGCATTTAACGTTCAACAATGCAACTTCAACCCTGATGAAGCTTGGAAAGCCAAATGGAATTTATGAGAAGTTACAAATAAACACCTCATAAAAGACTGACACAGAAGATCCCTGGCTTTGATCTCACATGAAGCTTATGGGCAACCCTAAACAATATCCACACAAACCATGGCAAATGCAAATACTTGCTGCACAAATAGAAAATTAAAGACTCTGCAGTGTGCAGCTGTGGTCACCTAAAACAGACCATGGAACATATAACAACTTAATGCCCAGTTCACAAATACAAAGGAAATATCATAGCAATACACTCTGCTACTCCAGATGCAATTATCTGGCTTAACCATCTAAATGTAAATTTATAGTTGTTGCTCTACATTTACATCAGCCATATGAAAAAGTAAAATAAAAGGACCTTAAAATGTGTTTAAGTTAAATTTATGCTTGCTTTAAGACTCTGTTACACTTCAAGGGTGGTGTCAAGAAGCCTTTGTGTGCATGAGATTAAGATCCTATGTCTCTGAAGAAAGTGTCTGTGATAGTAAGCACCCTGTATTCATACCTACAGATTATTGTAATAATCTTTGTACAAAATATGCCTTTTGAGGTATCACAATAAAGCTAATAATATTAATATTCTTGTGTGATATATGTATGTGGTGGGTATTAAGAGTTATGGACATGCGTTGGAATGATAACTAAAATGTTATGCTCACAAACAGGGAAGAATTGATAAGGGAAGTAGAAGTGGATGGCAACCTGGGCATCAGTGACCATGAGATGCCTGAGTTCAGGATCCTGCCAAAAGGAAGAAAGGAGAGCAGTAGAATACAGACCCTGGACTTCAGAAAAGCAGACTTTGACTCCTCAGGGAATTCGTGAGCAGGATCCCCTGGGAGGCTGATATGAGTGGGAAAGAAGTCCAGAAGAGCTGGCTGTATTTTAAAGAAACCTTATTTAGGGTGCAGAAACAAACCATCCCAATGTGCAGAAAGAATAGCAAATATGGCAGGCGACCAGCTTGTCTTAACAGAGAAATCTTTGATGAGCTTAAACACTAAAAGGAAGTTTACAAGAAGTGCAAATTTGGACAGATGACTAGGAAGGAGTACAAAAATATCGCTCAGGCATGCAGGAGTGAAAGCACAATTGGAGTTGCAGCTAGCAAGGGACGTCAAGAGTAACAAGATGGGTTTCTACAGGTATGTTAACAAGAAGAAGGTGGTCAGGGAAAGGGTAGTCCCCTTACTGAATAGGGGAGGCAACCTAGTGACAGATGATGTACTCAATGCTTTTTTGGACTCTGTCTTCACAGACAAGGTCATCTCCCAGACTACTGCAATGGGAAGGAGGTGAGCAAACTTCAGTGGTGAAAGAACAGGTTCAGGACTATTCAGAAAATCTGGACACTCACAAGTCCATGGGGTCAGATGCAATGCATCGAGGATGCTGAGGAATTGGCTGATGTGATTGCAGAGTCACTGGCCATTATCTTTGAAAACTCGTGGCAATCGGGGAGGTGAGAAAAAGGCAAATATAATGTCCATCTTTTAAAAGGAAAGGAGGAGGATCCGGGGAACTACAAACCAGTCAGCCTCACCTCAGTCCCCAGAAAAAATATGGAGCAGGTCCTCAATGAATCCATTTTGAAACACTTGGAGGAGAGGAAAGAGATCTGGAATAGTCAGCATGGATTCACCAAGGGCAAGTCATGCCTGATCAACCTGATTGCTTTTTATGATGAAATAACTGGCGCTGTGGATGTGGGGAAAAATGGTGACGTGATATATTTTGACTTTAGCAAAGCTTTTGATATGGTCTCCCATCGTATTCTTGCCAGCAAGTTAATGAATTATGGGTTGGACGAATGAACTATAAGATGAATAGAAACCTGGCTATATCATTGGGCTCAATGGGTAGTGATCAATGGCTCAATACCTAGTTGGCAGCTGATATCAAGCAGTGTGCCCCAAGGGTCGGTCCTGGGGCCAGTTTTGTTCTACATCCTCATTAATGATCTGGATAATGGGGTAGATTGCATCCTCAGCAAATTTGCAGATGACACTAAACTGAGGGGAGTGGTAGATACACTGAAGGGTAGGGATAGGATACAGAGTGACCTAGACAAATTGCAGGACTGAGCCAAAAGAAATCTGATGAGATTCAACAAGGACAAGTGCAGAGTCCAGTACTTAGCATGGAAGAATCCCATGCACTGCTAAAGACTTGGGACCAGTTGGCTAAGCAGCAGCAGAAAAGGACCTGGGGGTTACAGTGGACAAGAAGCTGGATATGAGTCAACAGTGTGCCCTTGCTGCCAAGAAGGCTAACAGCATATTGGGCTGCATTAATAGGAGCATTGCTACCATATCAAAAGAAGTGATTATCCCCCTCTATTCAGCACTGGTGAGGCCACATCTGAAGTACTGTGTTAAAGCTGTATAATACCTGAGAGGTTTACACTTGTTATGTGATGGGGGAAATCTAAGTATAGAACCCACAACCAGTTTGGGGTTCGTGCCCTGCTTCTTAACAGTCTGCCCTGAGGTTGGTATTCTTGCTTGTGAGCCACTCCAGACAGCATGGCAGGTGTATTCACGCCCAATTAAGTTAATAAACTGTGATTTACACCCCGAACCGACTGGACTGTGACTATTTGAATCTAAAACAATGGGGAATGTAAATGTCTATATTTGATCAGCTTTTCTCAATGATAATGACTGAACAAAATATGATTTTTCTACTTTATTTAAATATTTTGTAATGACTAGAGATGAGACTGAACCAAAAATCAACAGATTGAAATGCCCCAGAATTTTGGAAATTTTAGAAATCTCATCTATAGCTATGACAAACAGGAAAACAAATATTTTCACTGCAACCTTTGCCATCAATTAAGAAAATATTTTCACTCACCCCAAAAACTATGAATTTTCTCCCATTTTATAAACTGTGGACATATGTTGTGATAATTTATTAACACTCAAAAGTTTGGAAATTTACCCAATGCTCTGACAAATTTCTACACTGTTTCTTGTTTCCTTACTGTGTGACAAACTTTAATAACTAGGTAATCCCTTGCTGTAAATCTCTTAAACTAATTTCTCCCCTATGGTCATTGTGGATTCCACATCCTTAGCTCAGATTGCAGCATGACTGAGTGAACTAATGAGATGAATCTTTTATGCCCATACCTTCTGACACAGAATTCACAGTGCAGCTGGCTCTAGTTCGCCTCATTCATTACCTCTTAGAGGGCAAAGGTCCATTTTCTTTTTGTGCCATGATTAAAATATCCAATCATAGTCCAAGACCACATGAATCATATTCAAAAATAATGGTAGGAAGAGAAAGAGAAATTAATATTAAACAGAAAACAGTATACAAAATCATACCCATGTCTCAATCTCCCTATACTGGTCTAGGCAGCTCCCCTGCTGAACACAGAAGTTGCCCTCCTAGCAGGATAGCATGTCAGAGTTGCAGCATATTGTGTCAAGCATCATTCTATCCTACTGGGATCCACCCATCTCTCTCTTCAAGTCTGCCTGCTTACAGTCTTTGATCCCTTGACATTTAAGCTGGTCTTTATTTACTAGCTTCCAACATTATTTTACTCTGTTGTCCCCTCTCTGAGAGAGATCAAGAGTCTCACTGTCCCCGATGTGATGTTCTCTGAATCTGTTCCTATCCTCCAATATCACAGTTACTGTCTTGTACAAAGAGGGTTGGGTGGCTGGTTTTATTTTCCACAGCCCAAGATGCATGCCTAATCACAAATTTAAGTGGCAACAAATTGTGAACAGCCACCGTGCAATTTATCTGCCCACACAGATAGGTTTTGTTTCTTGTTCCATATTAACATCCTCCCTCCATATTTGCAAGGAAAAAGATAGTGGGTCCACTATATTGAGAGAGATCAAGGATGAAAACAAATCTAATAAAATAAAAATAGGTGACTTTAATAACCCACATACAAACTATAATTAAGTTCAACAGCTTTCTAAGCTTCAGGAAGAAGGGGTTTTTGTTTTGTTTTAATGAGAAAGTTAGTTAAAAAAATCCTGAAATTTAAAAGAGAAAATTAAAAACCATAGACACCATATGGATTCTGCATAACAGAGTCACATAAAATGATGCAAACTCCTGAACAAAAACACAAGAAGTGGAAAGACAATAAATAATCATCCAAACCAAAAACTGATCAATGAGAAGGTACAAGAAGTTAGTCAACTCAAATAGGTATATTTCAAAAATGGATTCAGCTCAGTTGAAGCCAAATGAATCTAATTCAAGTGAATAGCAAAGAGATAACATGGATATAAAGTTAGAAGGGGATTTGAAGAGCAAATAATCAGAGACATAAAAATGAATAATGAAACATAGATTCATCGATTTTAAGGCTGGGAGGTACCATTATGATAATCTAGTCTGACCTCCTGCATAAAATAGAATATGGAACCTCACTTAATAATTTCTGCATCAAGCCCATAACTTCAGCTTGAGCTGTAGCAGCTATTTTAGAAAGACACCCAACCTTGATTTAAATATCTGAGAAGCAGGAAGCCTGCAAGAGAATTGGTGAGTATGACAGCCAAGCAGGGGGTAAATGGAGTAACTAAGAAGGATAAAAACATTGCAGAGAAGATAAATGATTTCTTCACATCAGTCTTCACCACAGAGGATACTGGGGGGAAAAAGGCTGTGAAACATGAGGTTAAAAAATGGACAAGTGATGTACAATGCAAAGAATAATTTGAACAACTCATATGCGTTGTTGGGTTCTCAATTAACTGTAACCACTGAAGAAAAATTGCCCTGGTGAGCCTTCTGGACAATTTAATAAAAATCTGTGCACAAAACACAGCAGGGGTAAAAAAGTCAAACAAAATATTAATATGTATAAAGAATGGGATGGAAAATAATACCAAAATTATAATAATGACAGTCAATGGTACAGCTTCACTAGTAATAGAGTAATTCCTGAGGTGGGTGAAAAAAATTGGACATTAGGGGCTAGTTTCAGAAAAGAATGTAGGCGCCTACCTGCCACTTTAGGTAGCAAATTCTAGAATCAGGCCCCACTGGCATTCACAACTCACACACACACCGCCCCCTCAGTTCCCTGCTGCCTCCGAACTCTGTAGGCACTCACAGTAGCTTTGTGCCCAGATTTTTGCAATACAAGATCCCAAGGTGCCTGGGTTTCTGCCTACACATATACTTTCACTCCACTCTAGGCTAGTGTAATGCACAAACTGGAGAAGAAAGGTGCTCCTCCGTCTAACTCACTTGCAGGGCCCAATCCTGTAAATGTGGTCAGAACTCACTTACTGGATCAAGTTTCCATACACAAACTCGCATATATCAGTGAGGAGGAGGTATTCCCTCATAACTTTTAACCCAGTGATTAGGAAACTCACCTAGATGTGGGATATCCCCAGTTCAAGCCCCAGCTCCCTTCACCTAAAGGGGAAAAGAGATTTGAAAAGGGATCCGCCACCTCTCAGGTGAGTGCCCTAATCACTGGTCTTGAGAATATTCTGGTGCAGGGGTCCCTCAGTCTCTCCTGTTGAAGTTGTTCTATTGTGGGCAATTAATTTAAAAAGTCAGCAGGACAGATACAGAGTGAGCAAGCACGAGAATGACTCTGAAGCCTGAGCACTTATCTGGGAGATGGGAGTTACTTTACTCTAATGGTGCTTTTTTTTAACATTATTTAACCAAAATGAGATTAAGGGAGCCCCATATCAGAATATCCTCTAGCCCAGTGATTAGGGCACTCACCTGAGAGGTGGCAGATCTCTTTTCAAATCCTCTCATCCTCCTCTGATAGAAAGGGTTTTGAACCAGATATCTCCAAATCACAGATGTCTACCCTCACTAATCCTCCTCACAAAACAGTTTATGTGTATTGTAATAATTGGGCCTACAAATTTACCCTAATTGTGAGTACAACTGTAAAAAGTGAGTGTAAATGTATTAGCTGTCACAATAATCTATAATAACAAATGTTGATGGGAAAAGGTACAAGAAGGAGACAGACTGAATTAGTCCAAACAAAAAGGCCTACTGATATAACTGAAGGACTATGTTAAAATCATGCTTGGTAAACATGCTTGGTAAACATGGTAAAACTGGTGAACCAAAATTTGTGTGTAGGAAGCCATGCTTAACTGGTGGATAAAACAATGAAGGCATAGGTTATTCCCCCCACCACTCTCTCTGTGGGTCCTTAAGGAAAGAGACTATGGGACAAGATTCACTGTCATGGTTGGCATTCCCACCATCTCCTGGGACCCTGGACCTTTGTCATTCTGATCCTGAGAGATGTCCTAACCAGACTGGGGCAGAGAAAAGGTCCCAGATGATATCACCCCTCTA
Organism: Emydura macquarii macquarii; assembly: GCF_026122565.2. Lineage (NCBI taxonomy): Eukaryota > Metazoa > Chordata > Testudines > Chelidae > Emydura > Emydura macquarii. The sequence goes on from NW_027132962.1 coordinate 3,269,737, forward strand.
CCAGCTTCAGAACTACCTGGGATGAAATGGGATCAGACTTTAACAACAATAGCGGATAGAGAGCTCATCTCGACTAACTTCTTCTCTTTTCTCAAAAACACCATCTGAGAGACTGTCGAACAAGAGGAAGGGGAGGTGCCTTCTAAAAATTCTCTCCAGCTAAAGGGAAAGTGAATAAGTGATGTTACAATGAACACTTTACTTAATCCTTTACATTTCAAATGCTTTTTCCTTCTTTATCTTTAATAAAAGATTTTTTAGAAATGTAATGGTTTGTTTGCCATGTGACTTAACAGGATGAGGTCTCTGTATACCAAACCCTAAACCTTGTTTAACACTAGTAAAGTTGGACAGTGACTGGATTATGGTAACACCTTTAACCCATATATTTAATCCAAATTAATACAACAGAAACCTAAACCCAAGATAGGGTTTTGCAAATGAAAATCCTCCTGTAGCCTGGATTTAGGCATTAAATTCCTGACAGGGATGGGGTTTATGATACAGACCCTCACTTTGGCATTTTCTATTGGTTAGCTAAGGTGGTGGTGTTGCCTGGTGTGCTGACTTTTATGAATCCCAGTGATTGTTCAGGTGCCCAGAAGTTAGAAGGGGAAATGCTTCACTTCACACCTGAATTCCTTTGTTAATCTACTCCTAGCACTCTTTAATTTGGACAGTGGAGGCAAAACTCTTATTGATTTCAATGGAGTCAGGATTTCACCTGAGACGAAGAAGAGTAGATTTCATAGTGATATACAACATACTAAATTAAAGCTAAATTGGAAGGTAAAAGGAAAATATATTTACTCTATCTCACAATGAAAGAACAAGGTACAGCCAATGAAATTAAAAAGATAAAACATGTAAGTGAGAAGGATTTATTAAAAACAAATTCATAAGTAGCCTATGGAACTCATTGCCATGAGACAGAGGCCAAGAGCTTAGTAAGACTCTGAAAGGAATTATACATATATATGGAAGATGATAATATCCACAGTTACAATAATAAGAATATAATATGTATATGAATCTAATGCTTTTGTGCATAAACTTACCAGTAACTGATGGAGTTTACACTTTGCCTATGGTAGTTTATTCCAAAATTACCCACTAGATAAATTCTTGCACCTTCCTTCGAAGCATCTGCGACTGCCAGAGACAGGATAGTAAACTAGCTGGACTACTTCTGAACCATGTTTTTTTTAAATATGAAGCTTCTAGTATGAATTTTTATGCAATCTTTTCTGGATCTTGAAACAATTGTAATGATTACCTTGCCATTACCTAAATACTTGTGAAGAACACCTATGAATCACAGTGCACCAAGCTTGTGTTTATTCACAAAAATATATATTTTTTACTAGTTCTAGTCATCATAGTATAAACTGTCAGCTGATTATTTATTTATTTTTAAAGAAGATAATGGAAGCGATAAATAGAAAAATAGCCTCTATCTACTTCTGCTGGTTGAATAAAACTGGGCCAGTTCATAAAGCCAAGCTACATTCTTGTCTTAGACGGGTAGCTGGCAAGGAGTTAACACGTTCCTAGCACTCTGTATTCTAAATTACTTTTGGAAAGTAATATCCATATTGTACCTTGAAGGAAGGCCTAAGCAGTAAACTTTAATGGCTGCCTGAGTTGGCAATCATTTCATAGAGACAAGACACTGCACTGGAAATTGGTCTATAAATAAGATCCCTTACAGAAGAATTAAAATGGAATTCATATTATTGATGTTCACTAGCAGCCATAAAAAACATCAGACAGCCAGGAAGTGGCACTTGTTTCAAATCACTGTCTGAAGCACCTGAAGGACACCCTCAAAGTCAGTTTTGATCAATGGTGATGAATATGTTCGTCCAGCCTTCAGAGTAACAGTAATGCATTTGGAAGCCTTGAGGAAATATGCCTGGCAAAACAAAATAGGATAGATATTAGCTACCCCCACAGCAAAGCCTTTTCTGTGAACATTAATGAATTTCAACGGAATAAAGTCATTCTAAACTCACCCAACAACAAAGTGGGAGGTGGAGAATGTTTTGTTTTGGTTTTCCCCTCCTTCAGGGGATAAGATCTCTGAGGAGTGACCACATTTCCTGGCTTGAAGAGAAGAGATCTACAGTCATGCTGTTAGTTTCATCAGAGTTAGAATCGCCAATGCTAAACTATTTATTTTGCTAGTGGTGTGAAGAAACAAATTATAGTGGGGTGATTGCACTACATCTCTGACTGCCATGGCTAGTCACTAATATTCTATAAGCATTTCCACAGAGCTGTCAGAACTAGAAAAATGTTCCATAAAAATGTAAAAGTTTAACTGTAAATCTAAGGGGGAAGGAGAGTGAGTGTGGCGAAGAGGATCCACCACTTGTTCAAAAGAGGGCTTTTCATATATCAAGGAGGGGGTAAAGTGAAGTGGAAAAGAAATCAAATTACTCTAGCAGCAGAAAACGAAGTTGTAAGCAAAAGAGATTCAAAATAGAAAGCATGAAATTATATAATATCACTATCTAAACTGAATTTGATTACTGAAGCCCTTCCATGAGGGTCACGTGATTTGTTCTCCTCTGTAATTCAAATTTTCTTTCAGTCAGATACGGCAAAAGCAGAGCAAAATGTTCCAAAACTGCTATAGCATATGGTACTTTGTGTGAGGGATGATTGATGCTCCGTAGTTAGCAATGACATTGATGGGGCTATGTACATAGCGGGTGCTGCAAATGTTTATTTTGTTCCAAATATACCTTATTTTTTATTTGCAAATTTTAAAAATTATTTTTAGTAAACTTAGCACCTGTGAAAACTGACAGATTGACATCCCTGGCAGTTTAAATCTGCTATTATTCCACATAGCAGGTACAGCATGGGCTGCAACTGTATAAGCTGCCTCAGTGATGTACTTCTGCTACTTACTAGACAGGCAGTATAGTCTTCAAACCCATTAAGACCTTTTTTTGGTGCTTAATTAGAACTCTGGTAGGCACACTGAGGGAGAGAGAAAACTGTGCCATTTTAGGTAGGTTTTTGTGTGGTAGACCCTGTCCGTTTATTTTTTATGAACTCTTGATTTAAGAAATGTAAACAATAGAACTGATCTAAATATTTCCATCCATTTTTTTTTTTTGGAAGGTAGGGGAGGGCAAGAGGAAGGGGGACAAAAATGCCTTTTTCAAAACAGAAATTTTAATAGAAAAAATCATTTTGTTTGAGGTTTTCTGGGTTTTCAACACTTTTGGGAAACATACAGTTTTATTGAAAAGCAAATATCTTTGTTTTTCCAGTTTTTCTTTGCAAATCTGGGTGGGTGGGTTGGAGGGGGGCAGAAATCCATGTAAATTGTGTTTTTTTTTTTCTTTCAAATGTTTTTTTGTGGATAATACTTACTGTTTTCTAACCATCTCCAAGAAAAAATAATCTTATTAGTGGACACTCATTATTTTTTAGTTTTTCAGGTGAATCTAGCCTTCATAGAAACTGTAAAGCCCTGGAAACCACAGACTGGACACAACGTGGACAACAACATTGCATGACTTCCCATGGTACCCTGTCAATGTGCCGCAAGTTTGATTTAGAAGGTGTGTGAGGTCAATTGAGCAAAATACTTAAATACATGCCTAAGGCCTACTGATTTATAAATTGGCTTTAATGGGGCTTACGTATGTTATTAAATGCTTTGCTGAATTCTGGCCTCAATCTACTCAATCCTTGGCCTCTTTGGTAACACAGCCAGCAAACGTGCCAATAAGTGCTGATCTACTAATATGGCAACATGGTCACTGAACACCATTGTAAGACTACCAGTTTCAACTCAAACACAAAGAAGCCACCCAAAAGTCATCAGGCTACAAGAACTTTCAGTCACTCTTGACTTGTACCCATGTCTGTAAATATTTACTACCAGCATAGTGCTTACAATTGTACATTAAACAATCTCTACTGAAATCCATGGGTTTGATTTGAACCAAAAACTAAACAACCCAGTTCCCATCTGCTGTACCTAATTTTAACAAATGATATACATGCAAGAAATGGAAACCAAGCCATTTCAACTGTGCAATTTTATGCACCATTGCAGCAAAAACCAAAGACTTGTTATTTACCTTACACTTTCTAGCGTTAGAATTTAATGTGTCATCCCCAACTAAATTTCCCTCAATGCTGACACACAAGGAAGTAGTCGTGGTAAAGAGTGGAACAAATAACTTAATGATTAAGGGTGAGTTCAGTGATCTGCACTGATAGAGTCAAGGCTCATTCATGTTCCAAACATTCTTACAAAGCATTTCATTTCTTGAAGAGGAAAAGTTGACATGAGTGACAGATTAGTTAGGATCAAGCACATCATTCATCATCATGCTTCATTACTTTAAGAATAGTAAGTACTATGTGCAATTTCCAAAGTTGGTTTAATTTTGCACATTAGTCACATCCATGCTCTTTTAGATAGGACAATTAAACAGACTGTTAGTCATTTTATAGGATATTTATTCACCAGTCAAAAGGAAATGCTCTGAGAAGAGCTGGGTAATTCTCTACTCATAAAATCAGAATCCCTCCAGATACATGTGCATATCTGAATATCCAATTTTTTATTAATTCCAGCAGCATGGTTTATTACTGTATGCTCATGGCATGCATAGCCCCTACACATTAAGTTCCTCACATCTTAATAATAGATTAGATGTTGGATAACAGAACCTGTCTTTCAGAAAAGGCAGACTGAAAAGCTAAGCATTACTTGGCTTATGCAAATAGATTCTCTCCTTTAGTTCAGGTAGGACAACAATAATATGCAGAAACTTAGGGTCTAGCTTCCACAGATATCTGTTTAAGAAATGCATGGTAGTCTGGTGTGGTCCATGTATGCAAGGAAAAACAACATGCATTCACAGAATTTGCCTTATAGAATTTGCCATTGCAAGTTCAACCATCTCTTTTGCTTGTTCACTGTTGTCAGACAGGAATGTGCTTTTCAGCAGCAGAGCTACAGCAAAGAATATCCCTTCACATGAAAAGATAATTAAGTGTACCAGACACTGAGGGGTAGATTCACAAAGGAATTTAGGCATGGTGATGCTGAGCATTGCCATGCTTAACTTTTAAATGCCTAGAAAATAACTGGGGATTCATAAAGCCAGAGTCTGGCACCTAGGATCCTGTTTCAATGAATGGGGAGAGACAGGTGCTTCAAAATGGGATTCACAAAAGCCAGCACACTAGACAGCCCCTTGCCTAAGTTAGATGATGGGAGATACCAAGCCAAAAGGTGTGTGCTAAGCCCCTCCCGTCTTTTGGAGGTTAGCACGTAAGAGGAACTGATCATAGAACTAGAAATTAATGGTAGTTTAAGTACAAGTGATTGTGACTTGATCATACTTCTAATGTGCAAACAAAATAACGTCCAGACTAGTAATATATACACTTGGTGCTTTAAAAGGGCCAATTTTGCTAAGCTGAAAATAGTTATGAGCTAAATCAGTTGGGAGCAATAATGTAACATAAAAATGTGAAAGGTAACTTGAAATTGTTTAAGAACACTTTACCAAAAAGCCACAGTCCCACTATCGAGGAAGAAGGATGTGGTAGTTAAAAAGCAACCTTGTTTAGAGGGAAGTGAAGGCAACTATAAATAATAAATAAATAATAGTAATACATAATAAATGGAATAAAGGGGAAGTTGATAGTAATTAATATAAATGAGAAGCTAAGAATTGTAGAAAATTGATAAGGGAAGCAAAGGGACACTAGGAAAAATCTACAGCCAGCAGAGTTTAAGACAATAAGCAGATTTTTTTTTTGTTTTTTTTTAAATATGTTAGGAACAAAAACAGCAGTATTGATTCAATACTATATAGAAATGGTAGAATCATCAATGATGCAGAAAAGGCAGAGTATTCAATCAATATTTCTCTTCTTTATTTGGGCGAAAAAACAGAATACCATTTGATAACACTCTTTCCATTCCACCAGTATCTCAGGAGGATACTAAACAATAGCTACTAAAGTTAGACATTTTAAAATCACCAAGTCCAGATAATTTGTACACAAGAGTTTTAAAAGAACTGGCTGAGGAGTTCACTAGACCATTCATATTGATTTTCAATAAGTCTTGAAACACTGAGAAAGTTCTGGAAGACTGGAAAAAAGTTATTGGTGTGCCGATATTTTAAAAGGGTAAACTAGATGACTTGGGTAATTATAGGCCTGTCAGTGTGATATCAATCCCAGGCAAGATAATAAATCAGTTGATATGGGATTTGATTAATCAAGAATTAAAGGAGAGTATAAAGGAACGGCTGAGTCTGGTAATCTGGTGACATCACCAGCAGTAACATCATAAATAGGGGTGGAACTCTGGGGCTAATTGGTCAAGATGACTGACGGAGAGTGCAGTTTTGGGAATGGTGGATGGCAGCCACAGGGAACAGAGAGTCAGGGGAGAGGGAGGGTCAGACAGAAGGCTAGACCTGGAGGTGGGCTAACTGAAGAAGGTTAGTAGAGCTCTGAGGAGGGAACTGAATAAAGTTCAGTTTGATGTCGAGGCCCAGAGGCTTCCCACATATAATGTTGGGTTTTGGAGTGGAGAGATTCCCCAGAGAAAGTGAGGGATTGCAAAACAATCTCAGTAATGCAGCAGCCAGCGTTGTTGCTGGAGGTGACACCAGACACAGACAGATCACAACATGATAAGTTTCTATGTTTTTAAAAGCATTTTTTAAATACATTTTTAAATTAAAAATATTTTAAAATAAATAAAGAGGCTCAGGATTGACTGACACAAATGAGGTAAAATGAGCATTTTCTGTGTTCATCAGAGGGGGACCAAGCAGTCAGAGAGGGTAATATAATTAATACCAATCAACATGGCTTTAAGGAAAATAGATCCTGTCTAACTATCTTAATACCTTTTTATGATGAGATTACAAGTTTGGTTGATAAAAGTAAGAGTATTGGTGTAATATACTTAGATTTCCATAAGGCATTTGACTTGGTACCACACAACATTTTAATTAAAAAAAACTAGAACAATATAAAATTATCATGGCACACATTAAATGGAGTAAAAACTGGTTAACAGATAGGCCTCAAAATGTAACTGTAAATGGGGAATCATCGTCAATGTATGTATGTTCAGTGGGGTCCCACAGGAATTGGTTCTTGGCCCTATGCTATTTAATATTTTTTATCAATGACCTGGAAGAAAGCATAAAATCATCACTGATAAAATTTGCAGATGACACAAAAATTGGAGGAGTGATAAATAATGAAGAGGACAGGTCACTAATTCAGAGTCATGTGGACCACTTGGTAAACTGGGTGCAAGCAAATGATATGCATTTTAATATCGCTAAATGTAAGTGTATACATCTCAGAACAAAAAATGTAGGTCATATTTACTGGATGGGGGACTCTACCCTGGAAAGCGGTGTGTCTAAAAAAGATGTTGGTGTTTTGGTGGACAACCAGCTAAACACAAGCTCCCAGTGTGACACTGCGGCCAAAAAAGCTAATGTGATTCTCGGACGTATGGACAAAGGAATGGCGAAAAGGTGTAGAGAGTTTATTTTACCTCTATATTTTGCACTGGTGGAATACTGTGTCCATTTCTGGTACCCACATTTCAAGAAGGATATTGATGAACTGAAGCAGGCTCAAAGAAGAGCCATGAGAATGATTAAAGGATTAGAAAATATGCCTTATAGTAACAGACTCAGGGATCTCAATCACTTTATCTTAAAAAAGAAGAGGTTAAGGGGTTCATTGTACCTACATAGGGAATAAATATTTAATAAGGGGTTCTTCAGTCTAGCAGAGAAATGGCTGAAAGCTGAAGCTAGAAAAATTTGGACTGGAAATAAGGCATACATTTTTTTTGGTGAGCGTAATTAGCCATTGGATCAATTTACCAACAGTTGTAGTGGATCACGATCACTGACAATTTTAAATCAAGAACGGATGTTTTTCTAACAGACATGCTCTAGGAATTGTTTTGGGGAAGTTTATGGCCTATGTTATACAGGAGGTTGGAATAACAGATTTTAAGGCCAGAAGGAAACATTATGATCAATGAATATGCTTTCCAAACAGATCCTGCAGGCAAGATAGGCAGAAGAATATCTATCTTCCTCCAACTCCTCATTATCATCCCAGGTGAATGCCCTAACTACTCTGCTTAAAGTTACGATAGAGGCACTCCTTCCTACCGCCTCTCAGACATTTTATATAAGTTCCTCTGTAGGGGGCTGATCTGGTAGACAAGCTCTGAATCCACTTACTGGATCAAACTCCACAGGTGAGTTAGACAGAAGAACACCGATTTTATGCCTGTCTGTGAATTGCTCTGAGTCTTAGGTGTCCAGAAACCTGCTGTGGGGCTGCTGTATATATGTACACAGGCAGAAATATAGGTGCCTCTAAGGAATTTTGACTGCAAACATTTGGACACCAAACAAATTCAGGCACTTACAGGGTTCAGCGGCAACTAAATGGGGGTTTTGTCAGTCTCAATGGGACTGATTGTGGAATTTATGCACCTAAAGTGGCAGCTAGGCACCTAAGTCCTTTTGTGAATTTAGCCCTGTATTTCTAGCTGAGGAAGAGCATGCTTCAAGGTCCTAGCACGTCACTCAGCACAGAATCAGATCTGTTCCTGAATGGTATGACTGTTCCATTTTCACAAAGAAACTGCGCCATGCTTTCTGAGATTTCTGTAATATCACAGAGCAAATGAACACATTCAGAACCTTCTGGTTATATCCAGTATGCCCTGATTAAAACAGGGCCAAAAAGAGGAATTTATTTTGGATTTTAGCCCTGAAAAGATGTGGTAACAAATTCATCTAGCTGACAAATACAATAAATAATGATTAAACAGGTCATCTAGCTTCACTGTTAAGCCTCTGCTCGACTTTATGCAGCAAGGATGGCATGCCCAAGTTCTACATACCATACTGAAAATGTGCATCCAGCTGGTACTATTAAGAAAGTGAAAGGTGCTATGCCAATTTACACCAGCCAAGGAACTGACCCTGTGTATTTAGTCTGTGATATGCTTTGGTGTGTGCATTGGAAGGAGGTGGATATTAGTAGGAGATTACTTTGGGAGTGTATTCTGCTGCCTTCTTCCTCTTTTAGCACTGTTATTTCTGTAAAGTACATTTTGCAAATGTCACAGGTATATATTGGAAAAGATTAGTATAAATGTGAACAAGAAGTTACAAAACTGTATTGAGCTCATTTTAAAAGCCAAGAGACAAAACATCCTCTTTGTGACAAGGGTTTATAAATCCATTTATATACCACACCAACATGTTTACTTTCAGTTAAGGTTGCTCAAGAGCATTTCCAATCAACACAATTAAATGAAGATCACCAGTTCAGCTTACAATCAAATCTACATCATCCTCAATGAATCTCTTTTATCATCGAAACATTATAACACAAACACGCTCACAGGCGCTGCAGCTCCTCGGCAAACTCCTTTTCAGTTCCAACATAGAACTATCGACAATGCACTTGTTTAATGAAAAACTTCCCCTCCGGCCTCAGTTAGACTAAGAGAGTGGCTCTCAACCTTTCCAGACTACTGAACCCCTTTCAGGAGTCTAATTTGTCTTGCATACCCCAAGTTACACTTAACTTAAAAACGACTTGCTTACAAAATCAAACATAAAAATATGCAAGTGTCACAGCACATTGTTACTAACAAAATTGCTTACTTTCTCATTTTTACCATATAATTATAAAAGCAATTGCAATATAAATATTGTACTTACATTTCAGTGTATAGTATATAGAACAGTATAAAAAAGGCATTGTTTGTATCAAATTTTTGTTTGTACTGATTTCACTAGTACTTTTTACATAACCTATTTAAAAAACTAGGCAAATATCTAGATGAGTTGATGTACCTCCTGGAAGATCTTTGTGTACCCCCAGATACTCCCAGTATTCCTGGTTCAGTACCATTGGACTAAGATATAGAATATTAAAACCTTTAATGCATTACACCATACATAAAGTAAGAAATAAAATTGAACTTTTGCATTGGTTTATTTGTTAATATGATGAAAGCTCCTGAGTCATATTCATTTCCAACCACTCTATCTGTGGGAGTCCCTGCACAGAGCGGGAATTCAACAAACAGGAAAGTCATCATCACTGTTCCCAAGAATCCTGCTGAGGATGGCAGCAGTAACATGGAAACAGGGCACTATAAGAGTACAAGTGCATGAACAAGAAGCTGAAGTAGCCTATCTCCTGGTCATTTAGGGCACTGCACTGACTAGTTCTGGACCTCCCAGTAAAGCAGGGATTGCAGGTGGTTTATGCCACTTCACTCTCACTACAGGTGGATGTAATTCTTCTGAGGACCTACACCTTGGATTCTGGATCCAGTTTGTACTGGAGGAACCTGGGACAATAAATCAAGCACCTATTATTCACTGTGTTCCCATTACAATAAAAAAATGAATATGTAAGCATGATATTTTGAGTTACTGTTAATGGGGGTGCTAGGATCATTTAAATAAATGTATATATGCTTCTATGGACCAAGCAAGCATCCCTAAAGTAACATTTAAAAATGTATGATCACAATGAATTTGATTATCATATGTGCTTTGTATTAGAGTGATAATTGATTTCTTAACATTCTGGGTCACCATGCAATTTAATTGTGTGCAGGATAGCACTTTCTTCCCCACAGTCCTCGCACTACTCAGTTGAACTTGTTATGCTCATATAAGTGACTGGTGATAATTGATGTGCATGTTTTGAGAACATTGTCACATAACTTCTTCTACCAGTAACAGGAATTAAGCCTCCAAATTCCATCTTCCTGAGATGAACCTCTTACCCTCAGGAACCCAGCATGCTCTGTGTTGCATTTTATATATAATTAATCTTGCTCTACTTTCATAACCTACTGAACCCCAATTTATAGCACTTCTTTTCCATTTTCTCAGACTCTCCGTGTCTCCATCCCCCTTGCAGCTTCCTGTGCCCTTTAATGTCTCCACACTTCAGTTTTGTTTTTATGTATGCTATCCACTAGCTTGTGCGTGAAAAACAGAGCAGCAGGAGGGCTAGCTGCCCGAGCTCTTGCCTAGCATCTCAGATGGGTATGTGCTTGGGGAGGACTAGCCCCTCCCCTCCACTGTGGCTACATTCTAATTTAAGTGCTCTAGTTCTGTCGGAGCTAGTGCGGTATACATCCTCAAGTGGGAATTTACACCTGCAGATCAAAGTGTAGATATATCCTTAGAGTACCTGTCAGGATGTGCTAAACTCCTCAAAGTAGGATCTCTGTTGTTTTTTTTCTCCCCTCAGCAGTAATGTCAGACAGTGACACAACACTTAGTACAGTTCCACCAATGAAGAAAGAGGGGTTCACTATAAGAACAATTAAAAAAAAACATTTTAAAAATGTTAAAAACATTTAAAAAAAAGGCTCTGTGTTTTAAAACATTCCTAAAAGCAGCCACTTTTAATGAAGTAGCCTCACTGGATAATTTGGTGCAGCAGGAAGCTGCAAAATGGATGTAGGACGGTTATTTACAGAAAACAGATTTGAGTAATGCTGGATAAAAAGTGTTCTGGTGTTTCAAGAAATGGTATTTGGGTTTGAAACAAGAACATATGTTTTCTAACCTCATTCTCAAGATCACTGATTAATTTTGACCCATGTTGTCTCTGCCCAATGATGAGATGATAATCTATTAATTGGTACTATCTAGGATGCATTATGTTACTTTGATTATTTATGCTACAGTAGCTCCTGAAGGCCCCAGTCAAGATCGGAGCCCTCGTAGTCTAGCCACAGTGCAATCATATAGTAAATCACTTGTCCTTGACTCAAAGAATTTACAATCTAAACAGATCAGGCAGACAAAAATGAGAGAAAGAAAGTGTTCTTATCCCTATATTAAAGGTGGTGACTGCAAGAAACTTCACATTTCACCTGTAAACTCCAAGAATGATATCTTGACTCCACTGAAGTCAATGGCAAAACTACCCTTGACTTCAGTGGGGCTGGGATTTCATTGCCACTGTCTTGACTCTTTAGTTTTGGCACCTATCAAACCCAGAACTCTCCCTCTTCTTTGCTCCTAGAGTTAGCTTTTATTTTCCTCTTAAAGCTATTACACATCTGTTCTCAGTGGTTTAATTGTTCGCTTCAGAATAACCACCTAAATCTTGCTAACTATACCTGGTACGTGGTGCAGAATGAATGTCAAGTGGCCCCTATTCATAAGGGATAGAGATTTGAAGTGCTAATATTCCAGTTATTGACATTTCCAAAGAATGCTGCTGATTGTCATTGCAGCACAAAAACTGCTGTTGAATACAAGAGCAAGAGGGTTAGATGAATGGTAATGGTAATCAAACATGCAAGTACGACAGCATGGGAGAATGGAGTTTTCTATTTATGTACAGAACAGGTACACAGAATGACAGCCTGGTGGTGGTTCCTATGACTTCATGTAAGTCACTGAAGACTGATCATAGGATGGAAACTTTGAAAGACATCAACCCACTTTAACAGAGCTGTGATTATTGATTTTTAGGTCCACACAATTCCTCACACTTTCCCTGATATTAGTACTCTCTTGAAAACAAAATAGAAATTCATGATTGTTTTTATATGAGAGGTTTTGTTTTTTGAGGTCCTACTTTTTAAAAATGACTACTGATTTTGGTTGCCTCAAATTTTCAGTTTCCAACTTGAGATACTTTAAAGGGGCTTGATTTTTTAGAGAGTAAGGGCCAGATGCACAAAGGGACGTAGGCACCTAACTCTCAGTTTCTGGCACCATTGTAATTGACAAAATTCCTGCTCAGTTGCCTCCTAACCCATTAGCACCTAATTCACTCAGCACCTACATTTTACTTTAAAAGTTACATAGATGTCTAAATTTCTGCCTCACTGTAGGTGGCCCAATGTCCTTCTCCTATCTAAGCCCCAATGCAATCCATAAATCCAGGTGAAGATAGGCATTCCTCTATCAGTCTTTCCTGTGGGACCTGATCCTATAGGTGTGCTTAGAGCATGCCTAGCTCCACACAAAACAGAGGGGAGGCAGGAGGTGGCTTCCCTTATTACCTTTACCCCAGTGGTTGGGGTATTCACCAGAGATGTGGGAGACCCTAGTTCAATTCTCTCTTCTGCCTGGCATGGGGAGAGGATTTGATCAGCTGTTCCCCACCTCTCAAGGGAATACCCTCACCATTTGACTATGGGATATTTGATGTGGGTCTCTCTCAGTCTCTCTGATAGAAACAACTCTAATTTAATTAAATAATTAAAATATTAATTGGGCCTAAGTCAGAGTGAGAATCACTCTAAAGTCCAATAATGAGAGCACTGAGAAGTGGGGGGAATCCTTGTTCAAATCCCTTCTCATAATCAAGCCAAAGCCCACATTCTAGATGAGTACTCTAACCACTAAACTAGAAGTTGTGATTGAAGCCTCTTCCGTCTACCTGTCCAGGCTGTTTTGTGTTGAGCTAGGTACTTGCCTAACTCATTCTCTCAAGAGGGGTGTAGATATCTAAGCCAACTGACTCCAGGAGAAGGATTCTTGACTGTGGGTTGCAAGCAGAGACCATTACCTCCCCGCAGCCTGGACTTACGCACCAAACTCTATAAGGACACATGGTTTAGGACACACCTTTCTTGTTAGCCTCTCCCATTGGCTAACTCAGGCAGGTCTCTGCCTAGTGTGCTGGCTTTTGTGGTTCCCATTCTTATGTGCCATCTCTCATCATTTATCATTTAGGGAGCCTCAGCACCTAATTCAGACTTTATGGATCCCATTGTTGTTCCAGTGATTTTCTACACACCTAAAAGTTAGGTGTTGCAATGTGTAGTGTTGCACTGCCTAGGAACCTTTGTGGATCCAGCCCTGGGTACTCAGAACTTTCTAAAAATAGGCACCTTTAAGATATCTCAAATGGAAACCCAAATATTGAGGAGCCCCAAATCACTAGTGGGTTTTGAAAATGTATGCTGTATATATTTGCAATTAATCAATAAGAATTTTAAAACAGCTAAAGGACATCTTCCTGTTCTGACAAATCTAAAGCTTTTACGGACCATCTCTGAATGTTTGCTGCTATAATAAAAATAGAATCATGTCACTCAAAACCCTTTCCTTTTTAATAAAATCTATGTTTAGATTTTGAACCTTTCATTTTTAATAGTATAATCCTTCTGTCAGGTGTCAATGGCAGCAATAAAGGCCAGATTCAGTATTTCTGGAGCTTCTCCTCAGAAAATAACTACAACAACGGCTTGAGCCCCTCACAAAGAGTCTTATTCATATTTCAGATCTGTGTGTGTGGGTGGTGGTGGGGGGAGGGGGGGGGAGAGACGACAACCAACCAACCAACACAATCCCTCTCCCTGATCACCCTTAGCAGGAGGTTTTTCCACACCCACAAACACTCTTGAGTATATTTTGGAATATAAAACAAAGCAAACTTTTGCTGAAGGGAAAGGGAACACAGTTACAAAACATGGAAAAAATCAGTAGTTAAATGCTTAAGAAATAAAAACCCAAGTCAACATATCAGACATTTATTCAACACCCTTCATACCAGGCTCAATAAATGTCCAGCAACTACAAGTCCCCAAAACCTGACCAGCACCACTGAAACCACCAGAGATCCACTTACATTTGAGTAAGTTACAATCATTAGCCCAGACCATCTAGGGGTGGCAATTCTCTGCATTCTGGCTCAGGTTCCATCAGAGCTGCCCAGCATGGTCCCATCCAGAGGCATAAAGACCTGGCTCAGCTCTGTGATTCAGCTAACCCCAACACTGAGTGGGTCAGGGCTCACCTCTGCTGGCCTGGCCATGGTGTCTGTTCCACTACAATGACAGTCCAGTTGAGGAGTCTGCACCGTGCTGTCACCTTCTGTCCAGCAGTTTTCTTCCTCAAATTGCAGAATCCTCAGCTAGGGAACCAAAAGAACACAGGCCCATCTATGCCAAATCCTTGCTTTTCAGTTAGGCTTCTTATACAGCAAAGAGCTCATCCCCTCTTTTCTCTTTCTGGGCCCAAGTTGCACTACCTCATCAAAATCCCATGCTGGTATTATTAGCATGACCCCTCATTCACAACATATGTGACACAATTTCTTCGCCCCTTTCCAGAGTATTGTCGATATAATTGTTTCTTTTATCTTTACCCTTATAACAAAACCCAACCTAAACTTGTTAGGTGAAAGGATGAGTAAATAACCATGGAAATTAAGCAGACCACAGCTGTTTTTCCCCCTTCTCACCAATAGAGGGAGCAGAAAGTTCTGTCTCACTAGACCTTTTCAGCAATGGGGCTTACATGTGAAAAAAAATACAAGTAAGTTTATTTCAAACTACTTTAATAATGTACTGAATTAAACAGCATGCAAGTGGTGGGTAATATGTGGAAGAGGAAAGAAGCAGCAGGAATGTTTTAAATGTCCTCAGGATTAGTCAGATTTTATTAAACCCATGGAGAAGTTACATAAAACTCTGCTGCCCATGAGACTAAGAGGCTGTGTATTTGTGAAAAGGGATATAACTGTGAATCAGACCAATAAAAATAATTCAGAATAAAATAGGCTTGTGTTTGGGAGGTGAATAGGTTGGCTGCTCAAGCAGATTGCATCAAGGATCAGAATTTTCAGGTGTAGGAAATGACTTTGAAAATGAATTATCTACTAATTTCTTGTAGCATATATAAATTATCCTGATCATTACTGGTAAAGTTTCTTTAAATTAACCCAAACCTTTATTTACTCTCCAAACTAGATGGAGCCGGGTAGTAAGTAGGTAACAGAGAGGCAGTTAACTCTGAGAACAACTGACCTAGGAATGTAATGGATTCCTCATCAAATGAAGTCTTTAAATTGGGTTTAGAGATCTTTGTCAAAGAGATGCTCTAGCTCAACCAGAATTCATGGGCTTGATGCAGGAATCACTGGGTGACATTTTTGGCCGGGGTTAATGCAGGTGGTCATACTACATTATCATAAGGGTCCCTTCTGACCTTAAAATCTATGAATCAGTACATAGCAGTGATTTGCAAGCAAAATTACAAAGCATTTGATGCTTTTCAGTCATGGTCTCCCCACATCTACAGTCTCCTATGTTTCTGTGACATAATGCTAGCTCTTTGGCTACCAATGGCAGACTTCAATGAGAGTCCTTCCACCGACTTCAATGAGTTCTGGATGAGTCTCCCTCCCCTCACATAACATTAATGTCTTCATTAGAAAACAAATAAAATCAATAGGTTATAATTTTCATCTTAGATATAAGTCCCATCTTCATAGAGCTTAAAAGAATGTAAAGGAGCCATGGAGTGTTTAAAACAGAATTCCAGCCAAACTGATCTGCAACTGAGTTTGTCCTGTTAATGCTCAAAGAACAAAACAAAAAACAAAACAAAAAAACTCACTGTTTCTAACTGATGTAAGGACTACTAGATGTCCTTATTACATATTATCCCAGCACACATCAGCTGCTTATCATTGTCCAGCCACATTTGATTTAAATTAACTACTTTTAATTGTAATATTATTCAGAGAATTCATTCTGTGCTGAAAGAATAAATGCTGTATTTTGAAGGGGACACTCTTCATGCATAACAGAGTAGTTTTATTCCTGCTTTAAGTGAAAAACTCAACTCAACCTTAACTATGGAAGTATGTCCAACACATCTATAACCTCAACAATGTTAAAAAACTATATATATTTTTAAAAATGGAAATGTAACAAAGACTTTCTCTTTCCTCTAAAAATAAATCTAGTTTATCCAGCAAACCATGCCATTGGATGACCTGAACCTTTCAAAGACTGGATCATATTTCCTGTTTGAGTGGGTGTACTTAAAAATTTCATTCCAGATTCAGATATTGCCAGAACCAGCAATATTTCTGTATACTTAATATGGGGAAAAACTGCTAGAGCCACTAATATCTCCAGAATAAGAATAAACTTAAGTGTGTCAACTGTACATATGAAATTGCCATATTCTATTCAGCTGAAATTATGTTTAGAGGAACCTACATAGTGCCAGACAAGCCTTAAAACAAAATCTTAACCTTCACTGACCTTTTTGCAAGAATTAGTTGTTTTACTTCTTGTGTGCTGGATAAACTCTGTTTTGGTTAATTATATTCTGCTTACCTAAACTTCCTGATACTTCTATTGGATGTAATATGATGTCGTGTCTTAAACTATGTGTTACTATGAGCTGTTAAACAACTGTGATATTTCACCTCAGAGATGGATGCACTACCTATATGTTACTCTAACCTTGGCCTCTAGGGGGCCACGCTGAAATTGCTTAATCAGGGCAAACTGCAAAAAATGGGGCAGACAATCCCAAAAACTGGTGCTTATTCTTTCATAAGATATAACACGCCAGTAACACAACAGCTTCTACAATACCTTACTGGTTACCCAGAAGCCAAAAACACAGCTCCCTTAAAGCAAACCAGCCCTGAGCTCAAATCCAGATAGCTAAGTCAAATATGAGGATTACTGAAAATCTTGTTCATCATATCATAGAATATTAGAGTTGGAAGGGACCTCAGGAGGTCATCTAGTCCAACCCCCTGCTCAAAGCAGGACTAACCTCAGCTATATCATCCCAGCCAGGGCTTTGTCAAGCCTCAGCTTAAAAACCTCTAAGGATGGAGATTCCACCACCTCCCTAGGTAACCCATTCCAGTGCTTCACCACCCTCCTAGTGAAAAACTTTTTCCTAATGTCCAACCTAGACCTCCCGCCCTGCAACTTGAGACTGTTGCTCCTTGTTCTATCATCTGCCACCACCAGGAACAGCCTAACCCATCCTCCCTGGAACCCCCTTTCAGGTAGTTAAAGGCCTCTATCAAATCCCCCCTCATTCTTCTCTTTTGCAGACTAAAATGTTCTAAAATATAAAAATGTTCTACAAATTCCAAAGAGCCGGACACATTACATACCAGGTCAATGAATACTTCAGATCTTACCCAAATACATACTTACAGCCAATTCTTATTAACTAAACTAATATTTATTTAAAAAGAAAGAAGGGAGAATATTGGTTAAAAGATTACACATACAGACAAGAGTCCAAGAGACAGTCCAAAAGCTGGTTTCATAGTAGAAAAGGTAAACTGAGATGGAAAAATTCTTTCCAAAGATCAGTTCATAGATTATAATTCAATAGACATTTCATTCACAGAGTCTTATAATTTCTTCAATGAAGAACAGCAGGAATATCCAGACAAAAGTTTGTGTTCTGAGTCTTATGACTCAAATTTTCCCTGTCAAAGTTTAAGCAAATCTGAGATAAACAGGATCAGGTCTGAAGCTCCCTTTATAGTCCTTTAGTAGGCCATGATAACCTCCTGACAGCAAACATCACAGCAGGCATTCTTTGGATGAAGAATAAATTGCTTTGAAGTAAATCCTTATTTCCTAGGCACAACAGTAACTAGCTACATTAGCATAAGGTAATCAGCTATCTTTAGCCGTTTACAGATAGTTATTATAGACTTCAAAGAGAATTAAAACAATGAAGATACTACATTCAAGTTTCATCAAAATGTTAATATCTTCTTTTGATTTTTGAACTACAGAATATAGTGACAGACACGCACTGTTTGGTTACATTGATAATCACTAACAAGATTATAGGTAAATACAGACATACATAGCAATTACTTACTCCCAGTCTCTTAACAATATAAGTCTACAGTTCAAAGTTCTAGTTATTTACAATCAATGGCTCTAATCACCACTATATTTCATTACAATATGTTTCGAGAGGTTGAATTTGGGTCATTCAGTCTTCTAGGGCTTAACCCTTCCTGGCCCAGTGTCAGAGCTACACTGTAATTTTAGGAATTGCCCTGAATAAGGCACATCATGTAGTTCTGGTGCCCCAGGAGAAGACTAACTGTGACACCAGGAGATAAATATTTCATAGAGGAAGTAAGTTGCAACAGCTCTTTTCCTGGTGCAACTTACTTCCCCCCTCTACTATGCCAAGCCAACCTATGTGGGAAGTAGAAGCAAGCCAGCAGCAGCTGCTCTCCAGCATCCTCATAATTAACTGTGACATAGGTGAACCTCTTAATTTTCCTGTGTGATTGTACAGCAAGGGTCATGAACCATGATCCTATATAAGCAGTCTTCAAAGTTAGTAAAGTGCTTTGGGATCCTTCAACATTAAGAACATTTTAAAACATAAGAATTCCTTACATTTAGAGAGAGGAGCCGTAAAGCGCTTTCCCTCCAACCTCCTCCTCCCCCCAAGTCACAGCAGTAGCATTTGCCAAGTGAGCAAAAGGAATTTCAAAGTTAGTGAGAAAATGCAGTCTTTCACTCAAGTTGTGTCTGGTCTGCCCAAGCCACAATGTACTATTACAGAAAATTTAACCCTGCATGGGAAATCACTAAGTCAATTTGCAGTGTCAGCAACTCGAGTTAGATTGGAATAATGAACACGACAACTCTAAATTAACAATAATTTTTGTATGAAACACACATGAATATAGGCCCACACAAGCTTAGTTTTTCCACACACTGTGAGTAGTGCCATCGAAGTCAAGTGAAACCCAGGCATAAGTCTTAGAAGCTCAGAAATGAAGGAGGAAACTTGATAACAGAAATTTTAGAGACGATATAGAATTCAGTCCCATTTGCCTGAATTTGCTGACCTTTAGGGCAGAGTGAAAGGCTCATTTTTTTCAGCCACATATTTGTTTGACTTTGGGCTAAGACCGAAGAAAAGTATTCATCAAGTGGGTTTGGGTGGTTAATAGTAGGGGTGACTATTACTATAGCTCCCTCTGGAGAGTATTGGTTAATGTTTTGTTTTCATGGTATGTAATTCCCTTAGAGCCTACAGCAATGGATACATAATTTTGTTATTAATATTAATGTATACAGTGATGTACATTTACACAGCACATCATATTATAAACTAGAGGATTATTTTAGTTTCAAATGTTTACACTGATATTTTATTTAAATGATCCAGTATAAATTACACTAGTTCTTCAGCACTTTTGGTGATACTTTGCTCATACAATGAAATAAAATGTGTTGCTGATCATTTCTATTAATGCAAGATACTTCAACAGGCAGTACTCCAAATATGTCTGATAAAGGAGTTTTCAGTTACTTATGACTGATAACACTTAGTGGACACTTAGAGCTGTGCACCTTTCTAATGCTTCATCTTGCTGGATTGGTAACAAAAATACTTTAAATAAATTACAGACCCTGTATAACACTTTATAAACATTCAGTGGTATCAAAACTTGTTACACTCGACCTGTTCACATCACATACACTCATAAAGATTAGCATGACTCTTGAATCAGAGTAAAATTCACACAGGAACCATCAATCATGTAGAGAAGTATGGTAGTTTTGTTAACACTGTCACTTCTTCAAATGTTTCTGCTCCTGTATCAGATGTTATTGAACTACTGTTTGTCCTAGTCAATTACTCTCTTTAAATACTCATATGAAAATCATTAAGCAGTCTCTCTACTTTCCTTTCCTTCTACTTCCATCATTTAAAAAAAAACCAAAAACAAACAAAAAAACAGAGCAAATCAGTGCCACTTTGGTAGAAAACACAATGAAACATGCATTTCCAAGTACTAATGTAAGATGCAGAACATCTTTTGTCCTATTGATGTATTGTATATATATAGATGAGTTTATGATGAGTGGATGGAGGTCTCACCGCATGTTGGAGAGACAGCTAAGGAAATCCTTGGGGTGACTGTAGCTGGAGTACCTGGATCAAACTGTTTTAACCAATTTGTGTATGGTTAAGAATGCGACATATTTTATTAGCATCTGAGGCATATTTAACTGTTTGTACAAATATTTTAAAAACAGTAAATTGAACACCTGAAATGGCAAGTTATTTGAGGTCTCAATTCCAAGATCTGCAGTCCTACTCCCTCTCTATTTAGAGCAAAAACTTTTGTTAAGACTATGTGACTGTGAAATGTTACTTTAACTCCAACCTGGATGTAAGTGCCTCCCCACCATTTTATTCTGCACAATACATATACTGTATGGAAAGCTAATCTTTTATTCTGAGAGTTTAGGAACCACCACTTACCCTTATTTCTCTTGCAATTTTGGTGGTTTGACAAATGAATGAGCAGAAGATCAGTAACCAGGCTATGCTTCTCCTTACCATCAATGTTGGCTTTTTGTGAAAACTTTCACAATGAAAAGTAAAATCTGTGAAAAAAGTGGGTTTTGAAATTGCCTTGAATTTCAGCCCATGTTGGCTTTGGTTTATAAGCTTTTTGGTTAATCTGAGACAAAAACCTGATTCAATAAAGCAGTTAATCATGTACTTAATTTTACGCACTTGAATAGTCCCATTGATTTTAAAGTTAAGTGTCTGACTAAGTGCTTTGCTGAATTGTGGACCAAGCTTCAGGGATGTATTTATGTCTTGGGGCAAAACCCATAACACTTAGCAGTTCTGAAGGGTTTTTTCAACCCTAAACCAGGCAACACTCTATTGTTTTAAATAATTTCACTTTAAAAATATTGGGTTCATTCAAAAACAAAACTCAAGAAAACTCATGTCTGCCACTGCATTAAAAGGTTTGCTGAACTGCCAGAAATGAAGATTTTTGTTTCACAGAGGTAATAATTACTGGATAGTGGTTGGATATTTTTAAAAATATTTTGTATGTTGTTTTATGTCCGTGGACATGTTTGCTCCTTTATATGTGTTATTTAACTCTCTTCATCACCTCTATATGTTATTTGGGGGAAAAAAAGAAGTCTCAGGGCTGTTGCTGATTTAAAATTTAAAAAGTGTTCTAATCCAAATTGAATCACATACAATAAATATTTCACTGAACTGACTAGATCAGTTATCTTTTCAAGGGTCATTTAAAAAGTAAAAAGGATATCTTTTTAAACAAACATAAATCTTCAGCAGTTTGCAACAAACTAACAAATATGTATTGCATTATTCACAGTCAGCCTAAATCTGCCTTTAAAATTAAACCAGATTATAGCAGCAAGAACACTCAGAGAATAAAGGTTTTCTTAGGTTATTCATGAATAGACTGCAATAATTCTGCCATAAGAACTATAAATCAGAAATATCCTAGCTTGTTTTAAAATCTCAACACAGATTAATCAAAGATAGCTATTTTTCATAGGTGTAGTTCAAGGAACTCAATATGTTTCTTTATAACTAGCATATGATCAAGTTCTAATGATATGCACTGTACAAAAGCCTATTTTCTTCTTCTAAAGATAATGATTGCAGTGGCAGGATAGAGGGGGTGATTTTTACTACCGTATGTTATGACTACCAAGAAAGCCCATTCACCAGCAACCAGAATAATTTTATGTGGTTTGTTCAGCAATCAGCCAGCTCTGAAAAAAATACATACAGAAACAAAACCCCAAGGACTATTACACAGAAAAGAAAGGCTTAATAGCATCTCCATAGACTCTTAAAATCACAGATGTGTGAGTAGTGACTGAGAAGCACACTATCTGAAGAAAACAAAAAATATCTGAGGGAATTCCAAAATACCCACTTCCCAAGGGCTAGTGATCCGATAACGATTAGAGCTATGTGGGAAGGGTCTTACACTTATCTTCTGATAGTGTAATTTGAAATCCTTGTTTTGGTGCACTTTATCACGTTTATGATATTGTCAGTAACATTACCTTGTTATGTGATGAGATTTGGAATAATAGAAGAGAATGAGCTTCAAGCAATCTAATGCAACATACTCACTAAGATGAAAAGGGAAGAAAAACAACATAAAGGCTCAATTCCAATGATGTTTGCAATCACATCTTTGGTTCTATATGTGGTTGGCTGGATGAATGTGCACTCTGCGTGCTATTTTGGCCTGTGGAGCATAGCTGTATATGGTTTCATATTGGTATGTGCGCTGATTTTGAGTATTGGTATACGAAAGCAGGATTGTAAAATATAGTAGTGAGCATGCACATTTTGCTAGTAAGAAAATAGTTCCCAAAATCTCACTTCTGCCATATTGTCTGTAAGTAACAGGTTTTTTTTTAACAAAAAATAAAAACTAGTTTAATGGAAACATCAAGATGTATACGTTCCATACTTAGTAATCACATAACTTCATTATTCTAACCCGAATCCTATCTCTTCCTTTGTCCCCCTTACATAGTAAGTCATATCCACATAAGCAGACCATCATGCCTGAGTGTAGTCTCATAGACTTTACTGCAGCTCCACTTATATGGACTCCTGTCCCCAGGCACTGTCCCAGCTTCATGCTGGAATATGGGTCTGTTGTGATCATTGGGCCTACAAATTTACCCTTAATTGTAAGCTCAGCTGTAAAAAGTAAGTGAACATTCATAAACTGTCACAATGACCTGTTATATAAACTTATTTAAGAAAAGATACAAGAAGGAGACAGAAAGACTGAATTAATTTAAACAGAAAGGACTGTGTAAGATGACGACTAGCAAACAAAGAGGAGTGGAGGACTGGAAATCAATGAGTCAAAGCTGGTGTGTAAGAAATCAGGTCTAACAGATGGAAAAAAATAATGAAGGAATGAACTGTTTTGCCTGCCACCCTCTTTGTGGGCTCTGAAAATCAAAAATAATAGGGAAAAATTAGCAGAAGCAGCAGCTATCTGCAGTGAGTTTCGTCAACATGGCTGCCACCCCCACCAGCTCCTGGGATCCTGAATCTTCATTCTAATCCCGAGAGATGTCCTGACTACACTGGACCAGATACCCACTCTATTGGCTCCAGATAAATCCCGAACACTATCGGGGATGTGAGACTACCTCCCTTCCTACCTCCATGCGTCATTTCCCTTCCTTACCTTATTTCTTTTCTTTCTATCCCTCCTCTATTCCTCCTCCTCTTTTGTTTAACAAAAGGTTGGCTTAGCCAGCCAAGACTGCATATTTTGCAACATTACTGTGAACCAGAGAGGCAATTAAAAGCAGCGTTCTACACAGCCCAGTGCTGGTACCAGTTTGCTAGGTCTCAGAGGGGCTGATCAGACCATGTGCTGGGACTTTTTTTCCCAGTTTTGAGGTTTCAAGTGAAAGTCAACACCAGAGAAAGAAGCTGCATTTTCTCTTTGCTGCTCCTTTCTCTTCCCTCTTGTGTGTGTTTGTCTTATGTTCTAAAAAATGGAATTGAACTTTAACAACCATCACCACCAAACTGCAGCAGCAGCTTCAACCCATTTCACCTAAATTCTCCTCTTTGCCCAAAAAAGCACAGATATTATAATGTTTGATACCACCTAAGAGACTGTCAAACATGTTTTTTCCCCCCCTTTAAAGACTCTCTCCAGCTCAAAGGAAAGGGAAGCAGGGATATTGTTAAAACAAAATCCTTATATAGTACTTAAGATTTCAAATGCTTTAACTGTTTTCCTTCTTTCCGGTATCTTTAACAAAAGGTTAAAAGGCCATTTAATGGTGTGTTTGCCATGGTACTAAGGATGTTGAGGATTCTGTGTACCAAACCCCAAATCTTGTTTAAATCTGTTTAGTTTTGGACAGTTTCAGGGTCATGTTAATACCTTCGATTCTTTGGGTCCCTTTATTCCATCTGTATAAATAAAGGAGGTCCACCTGGGTGAACCCAGTGTCAGGAACTGTGCCAAAAATCATAAATTCTTCAGCATATGCACTGTCATTACACAAACATACATATATGTGTGTGTGTAGAACCTAGCAGACCTTCAGACACTCAGATAATAAATAGTGATGAAGAGATTTGCTCTCTGAAAGGTAAAGAGAGACACTTGACCAAACCATAGTGAATAACATTAAAATAATGGGAAATCTAAGCACTGGATGCACTGAAAAAGTTCATTCCGGTTCTAGCAGTATTCTATATTTTTATTATAGGAAATACTGCTCAAATCACTAATACCTTAAAAACTAGAATCAACTTTATAAGTTTTTCCCCTGTCTGTCCCACTAAGGCTGCTTAAAGAGTTGCTTTTTCCATGATAAAAAGAGGGCTGAATTTTCCATTGTAGAGCATTGGGTTTTCCATAAGCATCATCCTATGGTCAGACCACTAAACTATGTCACCTCCTGATGAAAAGGAGTTTGCCCGTTGGCAAAAAAGACCAGACTAAAGAGGGCCCATTTCACTCTCCTTCCCCCCCCCCCCCCAACCCCTTTTCTTTTTCAGTCTGCCAGCATTTTCTTAATTTTTCATCTGTTCATTTCTCTGCACCATTTTTAGTCTCTCTAAATGAAAATATGAGTTCAAATATTCAAGTGAAACTTCTGAGCCCATAACATTCAAATGGACTAGATATTAAGCAAACTAAAGGTGCATGCCACTATTTTTAAAGTATTTTGTGCTGCGGATGAAAAGTGCTGCTAAATATGACTGCCTTGGAGGCAACCTTTTTGAATTAGAATCTCTGTTTATGATAGATTTTGTTGCAGGAGGAGTGAAGGTATAAAAATACCACATGTCAGAGGAGTTCTAGATATTAGGACAACAATATACAGCATCTGTAAACTGCTTCTCCACTTGGATAAAGGTAAAACGATAAGGAACGCTTCATTACATTTTCTCTTACCCATAAGAAGTTCAATGAACATATGATTGACAGATCATTTTTCATGCCTTGAAGGATTAGTCCAAAACAACTGATGACTCAAATAACTCTATGATTACAACATTGAGAGACATTTATGGACAAGCTTAAGGATCTGGCCTAAATTCCAATTTAGAAGAATCTTATTAGTTTATACATCATACATGAAACCTACATTTCATGCCCAAAAAGGAGGTTTAAATAAAGCTGGGCAAATGATTGATTTCTTTCACTGTTGATTCCGAAAAAAATAAACTATTTTAGATTGGGTCGAACCAAATTTAAAAAAAACATGTCAGCAAATTGAAAAAGTTATTTTGGGGCAAATTAAAGATGTTGTTCAACCCAAAATATTTTTGTTTTTGAGCCTTTTAAAAAGGCTAGATTCACAAAACAGCCAGAGGAGGAGGTGGTCACCTTGTAAGGTTTAGCCCACTAATTGGGAACACAGGAGATCCACTGTCAAAGCTGTGGAACAAGGATTAGAACCCATCTCTCTTCCACTCCAGGTGAATGCCCAGGATAGGTTGCTCTCAATCTTTCCTGTTGAAGCTGTTCCACTTTGTATAATTAAAAATTAGAGCAGGGACTTGAACTTGAATTAAATAAGTATGCTAACCACTATTCTATAGAGACATTCACTCTTGCTCTCTCTGTCTCTGGCACAATGACTATTCTGGTAAGTCTCAACTAGAGAGATTGAAAAAGACCCATCCCACCTTACCTTACAGACTAATGGTTAGGGCACTCACCTGGGTTCAAATCCCTGCTCCAGAGTGGATGATTTTTAAACCTTAATCTCCCACATCCCAGCTGAGTGCCCAAACCACAGGGCTAAAAGTTATAAGGTGGGCAGTGGTAGGTGACACCACTGCCATCTTCTCCTCTGTCTGTTTTGTGATTCTAGTGTGAAAACTATTTTTTGTGGATTAAACTATTCGGCAATTTTTGGGCAAATTCATAAACAGCTTTGGGTTGGGTAAAACTTCATTTTTAACTGAATAAACTATTTGTCTGAAAAAATTTGTTCAACTCGAGTGATAACATTCCTGATAAATAAGGCATACCTCTTCTTCTGAAGCCTGCCTATACAAGCTCCATGGAGATGGCCTACCTCCTGCTTGATGCAGTTTATGACACTTTGCCTCTTGTTAATTTCACCAGTCTCACAAATTTTCTCAGCAACAAAGGGAAACACCCTCCAGAGGTTGACTGCTCTGTGTTTTACCTAAAATTCTCTGTCTGGACACCTCTCCACCAAAGGATTCACTTTGAGAAAAATTAAGGCCATGAAGAAGGAGACGGATTCTTTTTCTCCAAACATCTGACATTTGTTCCACCATCTCGTGCCACAAAATTCAAATAGAAGATTCTTATTAGGGGCAGAGGGGTAACCGTGTTAGTCTGTATACAGCTAAAACAATGTGAGTTCTGTAGCACTTTAAGGTCTTTCTTAGTCTTTAAAGTGCTACAGAACTCATGTTGTTTTTATTAGGGGCAGTGACCTTTGCATAAGAGTGTTCAATGTGAACTGTCCCTTCTCTATTTGTATCTTCCATCTCTACATGGAGAGCTCTGTAGAACTGTGTAAAGCTCTTCCTGGAACAGTCTTGTGTGTCCAGCAGCAGGGAGGGCACCACCATCCTCAGTTCCTGTCATGCCAACTTCCCATCACGAGGGTAGGGTGGAAGCAAGATATTAGCAAATGGACCACCAGACTTATGTGGGCATGGTGAGGAGTGTCACACCAGTACAAAGACAGGTGATTGATTCCAGATTACCTGAGTTCTATTGGAGCACTCCAAAACCAAGATAGGGAGTTGACTGTCGATTACCTGGCTGATTGTGGCCCAGTCAGCTGGTTTATGGCTGGGGTTGGTGGTGGAAAATAAACTATTACAGCTATCTGGAATTTCACTATGTGTTGAGAGAGAAGAGGAGCAGAGATGGCACAGCAGTGGGAGAGGTATTGAGCTAAGCAGGCAGGGAATAGTACAGCTGGGAGCAGCAGACTGCAGCCAGGAAGCAGAGACCAACCAAGCAACACAGGGCCCAGAGTCAGCCTGTGTAGCAGAAACAAGAAATCCTCACTCTGAACTCAGACCACACTCCAGATTGAACCACAAAGGGATTAGAAAGAACCTTATTCAGTAATGAGAGGCTAAGAGGCAGGATGTTTGGACTCCTAGTCAGGTCAGAAAGCATGAATATGTATATTTATGCACTGGGCATGTAGCCCTACTGTTGAGCAAGAAATATGTGTAATTCCATTTAGGTGTCTTCTTCTGATATCACCTCTGGTATTGACTGCTTACTCATCTCTACTCAGATAAAGGTATTGCTCTATGGCTAAGTGTACTGTCAGTTCCTAGGGGATAACCCCTGTCTTTCCAAAATGGGATTGGTGTAACTTTAAGCAGGTGAGTATTCCACTGACTACATTAGAGCTATTCATGTGCTTAAAGCTATGCACACACAAAGTTCTTTGCTGACTCAGAGACCAATTCATTAAGGTTTTTTTATATTGCTGATGTCATTGAAAAAATAAATATATAATATATTAAAGAAATTAGTTAAAACTGATTTCTGTGATAATGGCCCTCAAACTTTGGTTAAAGGGGCTATTCAGAGAAGAAATCTGAATTTAGATCCATTTTTATTTTTACTCTACAGATCATCCACCCAAGCTTTGAATGAATAAAGACAGATGTTTTTTAAAGATGCAAAGTTTTATTTGTGACCCATTTCAGCGGGGGAAAAGGAAGATAACTTAACATTGTAAATTGTCCCTGTGCAAGCAACAGTGGTTGCATGCAGTTCTTAAAGGGGCTGCCGCGTCTTTCTGCTCGCCTCCATTGGTGTGAGGTGCAGCACGTACTGTACCCTGCTCAGCCTTCTCCTAGAATGCCTGGGGTGGGAGGCTGATAAACTGGTTGTCGGTTGAGCATTTTGGAGGGGCTGCAGAAGGAGTCTGTCCTGCCACTGCTCTTCCTGGAGCTCTAACAGACGCCTCGGCATGTCAGACTCATCCCTCATAATACGCAACATCTCCTCTTGTGTTGCATGCTCCTGCACTGATCTTCTGTGTTCCATGTCTAGTTTTTCAGACAAGGACATCCTCCAGGCTCTGAAGTCTGCGTCAGCTGAACATGTTATCTTGTGGTTCCCCCCCCCCCACTTCCTAATCTGAGAAAGTCTCTCAGCGGGAGTTCTGTAAGGTGGGCTGAAGGCCAAGGTGTTGACTACAATAAAAGCAAAGCACAAAATTGCCATTGTTAGCTGACCCAAGTAGGAAAAGAAATGCTACAATGTAAAAAGAACTCTGCTTCATATTCAAAAGGTGAATCCAGACCCTCATTCCAATCTGTATGTATCGAACGGGTCGGAGTGGCATTCCAGGCATGGTAAGCAAGAGGCCCTTGCATCCATTATAGAGAGGTCTCATTAGCATTAAATTCCACAATCCACACTTAAGCAAGGAGAGGGATCACTGGGTTCCCCTTTAACATCCCAAAGACCGGTTTGGGAGGAGAAGACAAAACAGATTAAAGGACGCTGTGGGTGAAGTATAGCAGCAGAAAACATAGGGAAACCAGTGTCATGACCCATAATGCCCATGGCAACAATACCATGACTAGGAATTGTCTTGTGTAGGTGCCCAGGGACACCATTCTTGGCAAGAGATTAAGACTCAGTGACTATGTTGGTTGGGTATTGTAAACTTGCACCATCTTCCCTAGGTGACCATGTATGATATCAGTCTCCTGAGGGTAACTCAGGCAGAAAAAGAAGATTTGCTGCAAGCATCTGGGTACAGGCCTGGCCTTTATGCTGCTATGCTATGTTCCGCAATGATTCCTGCTCATTTAATAGCAGAGTGGCAGGGGTAAAGTTTACTACCATAGCAGAAGAAATAAGGATTCCCTCCCCAGAACATGAAAGTTTCCTTCAGATAGACACGGAGGATTCTCGAAGCGTACCTGTTCACATAAATAGTGTGTTCTGGGGGTAACCCCCTGCTGAAGTTTACCAGTAGCCAGGAAGACCATCCCCTCAAAAACAGACTCCTTTTAAGAAGCTGGACTGGGGACATAAGTCACAAGAATGAGATTTGCCACACACACTCACCAGATATGCCTTCTCTGGCATCTCGATCAGTCCGGCTGTCCTGTGTGTGGGTGGGCTGCTCTGGGGTAATGAACAGGTCCTGGCTCTCAGGGAGAATGGATACGCCACTCTCCTGCATCCTGCAATCCTCATTCTCCTCCTCATTTGTCCTGGACTGGGATTCTTCAGAGGTATCGGTGCCGTGTGGTGGCATAGTGGTGGGGTAACCGTTGAGAATTGCATGCAGCTCCTCAGAAAAGTGGCACGTTTTCAGTGATGAGCCAGAATGACTGTTTCCCTCCCTAGCTTTCTATTACGCCTACCTCAGATCTTTAATTTTAACGCAGCATTGCTGATCATCCCTTTTGTGGCCCTTCTCTGCTGTACCACACGATATCTTCTTGTAGATATCCAAATTTATTTTCCTGGCTCGGAACTGAGCCAGAATAGACTCTTTGCCCCACAGACCGATGAGATCCAAGATCTCTGGTCGACTCCATGCTAGAGTATGTTTGGGCCATGCAGTCGCCATGAGTAGTTCAGCCACAAAGCTCTCTCCATTCTGACCAAACTGGAAATGGGAATTCAAAATTTCCCAGGGCATGAGGGGAGGAGCTATTTCCTGTTTACATGGCCACGGTGCAGCAGAGCACAAATGTCTGGCGCGGTCACAACAAAGCATTATGGGATACCACCCCGAGGCTAATGATGTCGATTTACATTGTGCTCTGCCTACATGGATGCTAATTCGACCCATTGAATTTGTCTTCAGTGCTACGGCCCTTACAGAGGTGGTTTTATTAAGTCAAATTTTACTGCAGTTTAGGTCGGCGGAACTGACATGCCAGTGGAGATGCATACTTTAGGGGATCGTCATAGACGGCCTTACGTTGACCTCCATTGTCAGTGTAGACCAGACCGCAGTTACAAAGAAAGTGAATCACTATCCAGGACCAAAATAAATAAGATTATGTTTTAGTCTTGTGATCTCCATGTCAAAAACCATCACAGAAAAAAAAAATCTGCAACCTTTTGACTACTGTAAATAAGCTGTAGGTAAAATTTTGCCATTGCTTTAGCTATGCACTGCACAGCTAACCTGTAAAACTCCTGATTCTCAGTCCTGCCTGACAGGGATTCTCAGTCCTACAATACTGTAGAAATTTAACTGTGGTTCAGGTAAGACAGAGTTTAATAGCAACAAATCCACTGCACATGCTGTGTGGGTCCTTAAATCTTTTCAAATTGAGAAGAAAGATTTATGTTGAGACTTCATTGTTTTATAATAATGCTGTAACATAATGGTAAATGGTGTTGGAGGTGCCTGCAGATGCTGCATCTCTGAGGAGCACTTCTGAATGGCCAGGCTTCTTCTCACACAGTTCAGCCCTGCCTCCTCCTGTTTCTGGTTTGGACTTCAGTTCAGCAAAGAACTTAAGTGTGCCTAATTTTTACCATGTGTTTAAGTCCAAATGACTTAAAGGAGCTTAAGCATGGGTAAATGCTTCAGTGAATAGGGATGGATTGAAAAACATGCTTGAGTTTTGCTGAATCAGTGCTTAAGAGCTGATGGTGGTAGTGGAAAGGCTAAAGCCCCCTCAAGAGCAGAGGGAAACAAGGAGGCTGAAAGCAGCAAAGGAAGTAGAGTAGGGTGCAAAGAGGCACGTGATCATTTCAGTATAAAAATAACTGCAAGTATTTCCTGTTGACTTATTAAGAGCCATATGCTGAGCTGGTTTATTTCTTGAAAATGTAGTACTTCAGGCAAGATTTACATGTGGAGTGCTTGGCCAGTATACTATACCACCAAAATGTTCCTACTGGGGAGGCTACACATTGTAGCAATATAGTAAACCTTCCCTTGGGGTCCCCCCCCATGAGTAAAATAAGCTATAGAGGTACCAGTAAAAGCACAGCTTTGCTGGCATAACATCATCTTCAATAGTGGCTTTTGGTGGCCCAGCTATATTGGTCAGGGACCACAGTTCATGACACCCAACTGACATAGCTATGCCAGCAAAAGTTTGTAGTGTCAACTTGGCCTCAGCCTTTGGAGTGTAACCCAGGATGCAGTAACTGCCTTGTAAACAAGAACATTACAACATAATGGATTGAGGGTTCCCTATGCTGTGGGAATACATGAGCTTTTACAAAATACTTGAAAAGTTAAAATCCTTGTCCCAAGGAATTTAGCCAGAAACCTTTAACTAGATAATGAGCTACTAAAGCAAAGATGGGTCCAAACCAATACCACAGTTACACCTACAATATTTGAAAACTGAACCCAAATCAGAATTTTGTTGGCAGCCCTTACCTTAATAAAAGTCCAAGCCACTAGAGCTAAATTCCCTTAACCTTATGTTTTCCATTTGCATCCGAAGCCTGCCACTACTTTAGAGAGCCACATTGTGCACTCAGATTTTAAGTAGGATCCCTTATTGATTGATGATAGGGCTCTGCTTACAAATGAGTGTCACCGTGGAGTGACTGCCCTAAGCAGGTCTGATTCCTTTATCCTCATTTAGGATGCGTAAAGGAACCAGAAACTTCTGCAACTAGCCAACAGACTTTTTTCCCTTTCAGGGAGAATCTGGGCCCAATCCTTCCCACATACACATTCCATGACATGCCCCCTATGCCAATGAAAGGCAGTGTCAGGCGCATGTAAGAGCACAGAGTGGGTGCAGTGGGGCTCTGCTTGTCTACCACTGGCAAAAGGGCCCTTATAGACATTGTATTAGTGGCACAAGTTGGAACTGCTCAGAAGGAGATGTTCTTACAAGGTTGGCCCTGAGAACCAGGTCCTTGATATCTATGTCCTCTTACCCAGTGCTGAGCAGAAAATCAGGCCCCATATGATGCAAAGTATGGTTAAATTGGAAAAGTGACTATAAAAAATGGCTTCTTACTCAACAAATCAGGATTATTTGTATTGTAGCAATGGCTAGAGATCACAGCCAGGAATGAGGGCCCCACTGTGCAAGGACATACACATACATGTGAAAAATAGACATGTCCTGCCCTAAAGAGCTTGCAAATTAGCATCTAAGGAGAGCCCAGTTGAGGAAAAGCTGTGGGAAGAGAAGGCAAAGGTAACAGTTAAATTAATTGTGTTTGGTTTAGTAAACACAGTCTCAGCATACCAACTGGAATTTCTACACACACAGGCTTATATAGTTGGACCATATTCAAGCAGGGATAAATCTTCTTGTATACATATCTTCAAATGCATATGTTTAATCATACTAGTTTAATCAAACACAGTAATCATACTAGTGCAAATGGCATTAAGATTCTGCAATGCAGTTTTTACCAAAACTAATAGCAGAAATGTTGCTAGTAACCACAAAGTAAATTCTATGCATTTAACCAATGAAAGTGAAATTCACCCCATGCACAAGGTCTCATCTAAGTCCCACTAATGCCTTCCTTTGAAAATTTAAGTGGGATTTAAGAGACACATAGGCCTTGAACTGGCCCTCTGCAGAGGGTTTAATTTATTCCAAAAACAATTTTTAGCTTTGGAACTATTTGATTTTGACTGAAATTAGTAAAGCACATTTGTAAACTTCCCAATCTAGAAAAAAATTAATTTGGGTTAAGTCTTTTTTAAGAACCTTCTGCCAAAAAATTAGAACAGAGAAAATTATGAGATGATCCTAGTTTTCAAACAAATTACGCAAGTTAAAAGGTATCCTTCTTCATTCTGAAGTTTGCCATTTATGCGTTGTAAAGTGTCAACAATGATGTGGAAAAATAGTAAATACCATGCTAATTTTCACCTGAATGAATCGAGAGCTACGTGCTTAAAGCTAGAACAATTTATGAATGTGTCTTTTCATATGCTGTAGAATGTGTCTTGGAAACTTTACAAAAATTATGCCATCTGGTTATCCATTTGCTCATTATCAGTCACACAGGGAAGGTGGCGGGGGAGAAGTAGTTTGTTGGGCCTCACTAGATTCAGACTAAATCAAAAGTGCAATTTGTTTGATCTAGTATAGTTGGATATTTCTTCTGGGATTGATTAAAGTCAGAGGTACATAGTGCAACATTTCCAGAGTATATTTCATCAAAGAATTTTCATTTAGCTCTTTGAATATAATATGAAAATAACAGATAAAGCCCTTGTGTCACTCCCTAAATCCTTCAAATCAATATATATATATAAAATCTGAAAGCAGGAGAGCAAATGAAGTTGCCTGTAAATTAGCTTACACATGTAATAAACCCTATAGTCTAGAGAGCCTTACGCTATTTGGAAAATCTAGGAAATATATTTTAAACATAGATATATAGTGTTGTTTATAATGCAAATATGCTTTTTTTTTCTTAATTCACATTTCCTTGAGGATTAGAGAACTGCACTGTAATATATTATCCACTACCACAGGAAACAATTTATTGGCTGATATGGTGGGTCAGAGCCTCAGTGAGTGTAAATCAACATAGTTGCATTGACACTGATGTATCTATGCCAGTTTACACCATCTGAGGATCAAGCCTGGCATCACTAATGTATGATATTGATTTTTTTTTTTTAAATCTTCTAATGTTAAGTTCTTATTAAAGTCAATGGAATATTCACATGAGAAGGGTTTCCAGCATTGAACTACCTGATCAAAATGGTTAAAAACTGTATTAGAGTTTGTTATAGCCACATTTTGTCTATAAATGAATAGGTGAATGAGTTCTTGCACTAGTGTGCTACCTTTCAGTCAATCAGGGAATAGGTTGGAGAGGGCCTCATATACTGAGTAATATTGCTCCCCATTTGATTGCATCATTAAAGTGTTCTGCCAGGAAGAAGAAATGGTCACAAGTAGGCAAAATATTATCTCCCTGCAAAGAGGGCCAAGGATACACCCTCCCCAGCATTAAAGTGACCAGAGACCCCTCCCCATTGCGACAACTGAATGACAAGGATCCTGTACTCCTCTCCATCTAGAAACACTTCTCAAATACACAAAGCAATTTATTTTCATTCGTTATACTTAAAAATCAGCAATAGAGAAGGTGAAACGTGACAGATGTGTAGTTACATTGCATAATACATTACTGGAAGGCATTCAGATACTACTGTGACAAGCGCAGTATAAGAATCTATATAAAATAGAACAATCCTTTATAATGAAGAATCCTGCAACAGATCTTTTGGGCAGAGAATCTATTTCTCATGTCATATCATTTCAAAGAACAGTACTCCCCCAATATGAAAAATGTTTTTTTCCCCTCCAGTTGATATCTGTATTTATTCTATTTTTAGCCAGTTTCTTATACTGGGCCCATCACCATGGTATCTGGTGTGACCAAGTGTTTTGTAGTGACTGCTAACTATATTGCATCCAAATGTAAGTCAAATAATTAGCATATGCATCTGACCACATAAACCATCACATGTAGGCATTGTCTCATATGACTACTTATAAACCAGTGCCAGTGGAGTAGAGGTGTTTGTATGTTGTTATGTTTGTTCGTCTGTTTTTTGTCAAAACTTTCAGCATTTTTTCAACCAAATCCACTAGTGAACTAACACATGGATGACAATTATCAAGAGACTGATTTTCTAAAGTGAATCTATTTCCTTTTGTGTTTCAGTTTCCCATCTGTAAAATGGGGATATTTGACTGCCTATATCAGAGGGGTGTTGTGAATGTTACCTAATTGATATCTTTTCAGTTCTTTGGGCATATAAAAGCTCTATCAGAAGTAATTTTAAAGAAATACTATGAAAAGTGAATGGGAAGTACTTTTATCATTTCCACCATTAACTGCATTTGTCAACAGTCCCCACCTCCCCAATTTTTTCACATTTCATAACATTTGAAGATTCAAAATTGTTTTATTTATTTTCTGTAACTCCTTGCTTCATTTCTCTCTTAATTGTGGATTAACTTTGATGAACTGTTTACTCCTTCTTGATATCCTGTTGGATTCTAAGGGCTCTATTCTCATTATAACCATTTTTGCTCTTTAAGAAGCATCAATACCCCATTAGAGCAACATTACCTCTGGGTTTGTTGGTATTGAAAGGTCAAGCCTCACACCATGAATTCAAAACCCAGCTGATACTGATTAATGGCAGTGTATATAGGGTTGAAAAAGGGAACAGAATATCAATTTGTTGCCATTTACATTTAAAGACAGCAGAAACAATCTTTGTTTCCAAGTCACAGACTGAATTCACCTGACAGTTCAAGTTTCTCTAATTCTATTTTTTTTTTTTTGCCCGTCAGATTTCTGTTGAAAAATGCGGTTTCATCTAAGTCACATTGTGCATGAACATATTGATTTTGAATTTTCTATGGGAAAAATTGAAACAAATCATTTTGACTCTCTCTCCTTGATAATGTTGAAGCATTCCATTTAGATTAATTTCATTTAGATTATTACATATAATGTTTCGACATGATCAAAATGAAATTTTTCCATATTTTCCAATTATTGTTGAGGGGAATTTTCATTTGGATTTGTTAGTTCTGATTTTTAATGACAACAAACTTTGAAATGGCCAAGCTTCCAGTGAAATGGAAATTCTGGTTTCCAGCCAGCTCTAGTCATCATATAATATATCAATACATGCAAATATTTTAAATCAAATTCAACTCCTTTAAAAAGACAGCTTCTTCCACAGCCAGTAATTTCACTTAGAAACACTAGTTCTTGTATTTCTTTCCACCTTCTAAGATGCATTTAGCCTTTTTATATTCCTGAATGTGATAATGAGGTCCTCCTCCTCTGATTGATTTAGTCAGTCCCAGTTGTGTTTCCTTTCCACACCCGATGAGGGAACATGGTGCCAAAGAGATGGCTGGATGAGTTTTGGGATTCCACTATTGGAACGGTGAAGGGCCTGTGCTTGTGGATATTTTAACTCCTGCTTCTCCCCAACACCATCCCCAAAACACAAAATCACCACACATATGGAGAATGATCCTTACCTCATATAAGTTGTTTGTGTCACACATCCCAGTGAACACCTGGTTTCAGCCACTCACTAGGACTGCTGTGTGGGGAAATCCAAGCA
Source organism: Emydura macquarii macquarii (assembly GCF_026122565.2). Classification (NCBI taxonomy): domain Eukaryota; kingdom Metazoa; phylum Chordata; order Testudines; family Chelidae; genus Emydura; species Emydura macquarii. The sequence goes on from NW_027132962.1 coordinate 3,306,509, forward strand.
TCTGCTGCTCTGGATTCCTGGGTGTTTCAAGCTCTTCTAGCCTGAACAGAGAGTCTTGCCATTTCCCCAATCTTGGGATCCCTAGGCACACTCACAGGACACAGACTTTCTACCTGGCATTCCCTTCTGAAAGGTGGAACTCACTGTCCAGCTGCCAAATCCCTCTGAATGCAGTGGTGAACCTTAAGAAAACCTTGTACTTAAGCATGCTCCTTCAGAAGGAAGAAACACAGACAGTGACCTAGCTGGAGGGCTAAGCTGAAAAGAGGATAGTGGAGCAGACCTGGAAGCTGACAGAGGAGCCATAACCGGGAACTGAGACAGAGGGCCGATGTGCAGACCGTGGCTGTGGGCATCAGCTTGGAGCTAATCCCCTGTGTGACCAAGAGGTCGTGCCAGTCTGGCAATGAGGACCGCATCCCATGACAGAAGGGAAAATGGTAGAGGAGTTTGTCATAGACGCAAAACAAAAAGAGTCAATCCTATAATTATGGAATATTAAAAGACACTCAAAGACCAGATTAAAAAAGAATAAAAAAGTCTGTGACTAAGGGAAATTGATCTGACTCAGAAAGGGCAATACATGTAGGCCAACCAGCAGAAAAAACAAACACAAATAAAAAGTCTACAGAAAGGCACAGCCCTTATGATTGAGTACCATAGTTAAACCAGCAAAGAAAATGTTCACAGAAGTTAAATTGGTGAAGGACATAAAAATAGAAAGTGTGAAACAATGCCTGTGATATCACAACCAGCGTGAGTAGAGGAGCATTCCGACAAATATGTAGAAACTGTAATAAGCCCAACTACTATGGTAAAATGTGCCAAGAAAGCAGGAAAGCACATGTATTATGTGCAAAAAATGGATTCCTCCAGTGAAGAGGAAGAGTTGTTCTTAAGCAAACAATGAAGGAGGCAGGAAACTCTTAAAACTGGCTAATTAAAATGTGCAAAATGGCACTTTCGTGACATACAAAGTAGACACTGCGGGATAAGTCAATGTAGTAACAGAAACTGAGACATAAGGAGCACATAAATATGGCCATGTCAAAAATATCTGTGAAAGACAATAATTCAGGAACAATTCCAGAGTTGGATGAGCATGCTGACACTAAAAAACGAAAAACAAAAAAAAAAAAAAACAAGAGTTTGTGGTGGTAAATGAGGACAAGAACAGCTTTGGCCTACACCTGGTGGGAAGTGACTGGTCTTTTTAAGAGGCTGTATAGCCTAGAGAAACAGCAGGAAAAGTAGATATAAAAGTATTAATAGCATAATATAGAGATGTATTCACAGGAAACGGGTAACAAATAAATTACAGCAATATATAAAGCACAGATGCAGAATCTGTGGTACATTCTACATGAAAAATTCTGTATGTATTAAGAAAGAGGCTAGAAGAAGAGGTGAAAAAGGACAGGAAATGGTATCATTTGGAGAATAGAAGAAGAAGGAAGATTGGCTTCACTCCTTAGTAACCGCAGAGAAAAAAAAGAGGAAGGGGACTATGGCTGTGTATGGATCCTAAGGAGCTGAACAGATAAACAGATAACGTTTCCATTTGTCTTTAAGTAGTGAACTATTGTCTGAGATAGTAGGATCCAAATTCCTCCACAAAGTAGATGAACCTGCAGGAAGATTGCAAATCTTGGATTCCATGTCCTGAGGGATCTGCCCTTACAACACATCATTTAGCAAATACTACTTCCTATACTGCCTTTTGGAATATGTTCCGCTCCAGAAGTATTTCACCATACAAGGAGCCAGATGCTAAAGGGTCTATCAGGCATGAAAGCATATGTTGATGACATAACAATTTGGGTCAGCATTGCCATTAAACATCAGGAACAACTGAGGAAATGGAAATTGTGGGGAGCTGGTAACCTTAAACCAAATAAGATCAAGTGTCAACTTCAGACAACAGAAATAACATGCTTGGGAGAGAAACTGACCAAGAGAATCTTGCCTGATGACTCACTACAATGCAATACTGAACACGCTGAGAAAAGTGAAGTGTGAACAGACACACAGTGTGAAAACAATTCACAGATGGATCTTGTTATTGACCATGAAATTGAATAAACAGTTACAGACTTTCCTAACGAGGGTGTGGAATGCAACAGGTTGTCATGTTTACTGAAATGCCCTAAAGATTTAAGGATTAGGTCCAGGTTGCATTAAAACAATGTATGTGTTGTTAAGTCAGTTATTGTATTTGTTATACTTTGTTAGTTTAATTTAATAATGTTTTAGTTCAATAAAGGGATCTAAAAAAAAAAAAAAAAGGGAAGCTGTGCTATATAGCAAGTCCTTCAGGAAGTGTAAAGATGCCACACTTTCTTGCACTCTTTAGGAAGGCTTTGGTTTGCCTGATATTTCCTCCTGTGCGTGAAACAAAGTTGCTCAGTACAGGGCAGTCATAGGCTGCAGTTACACAGAGCAATGTAAAGTTTGTTACCTCGTTTTGTACATATTTCTGTTCATAATAACGGGTTTATCTTGACACTCATCTGCTAGTCAGTAAGATACTACAGGGCCAATTTTTTGTCTAGAGTGAATGATTTCCGGTGATCGGGTACTTAAAGTCAGCTCTTTTAAGCCCTCTATTGTCAGCTCTGAATCTAAGTGTTAGGACTTCAGCCCAACATGGAGGAAAAGAGGCAATAGAAAAAGCAAAATGGAGTTTGCAACCTGACAGATACATAAAGTTCACAATTCATAAGTTGTATAGACAGATCCCCAAGTCACCACAATGTGTATTTTGCTTTTGCTATCCCTTGACCTGTGTACCAGTTGGGAATGAATACTGTTTTCATTAGGGTGGATTGCCTTAAGACCTAACAAGGTATGTGAGGTAATATCTTTTATTGGAACTGCTTCTATTGCTGAGAGAGACAACCTTACCTTAGATACAACAATACATGCCCTAATAAGTTTTAGGCTTTATCCTGAACACTGTCTGGATTTTGTCTGGTTGCATGTTTTGGCTAGTTGCTTCTTTTCTGTCCAGTTGTAACAGTCTGTGTTTTGGTTTTCATTACATTGCTTACACACCTTTTGATAAACATCCTAGAAAAGGATTAACTAAACAAACATGCTGAATTCTTCTGTAGGTCAGTGTATTAATTACTTGCTAATATTATACAATAAGACAAGGTTAAAAAACAAACAAACAATATATAGAGGTCTTAATTAGACAAAAAAAGTGATCTATTATTCTGGAGACAGGCTGATAAAGTGCTGAAACACAACCTATCTTTTACAGGCTACACTTAAACTAGCCATTTTGACCAGTATCCTGATTCATTTGGATGGGATAAACTGAAGAATTAGTCCTGAAATGAGGGTCCCCTGATGAGAAACCCTGCTGGGGACCTGGAGACTTTGCTCCTAACTTATCAGCTGCTAGAGGTTCTTGTTGCCTCTGATCCTTTATATCTTGCACTCATGCTCCAAGAGTATCAGCAACTGACTTACAACAGCCAATGCTGGGCAAATTTTTATTTTAACCAAAATTGTTTTTGGCAAAGTATGCTGTGTGGGTGACACTGAATTGGTGTCAATTTTGCTGAATTGTTTTGGTTGAAATAAACTTGGAAAAAATAAATAAAAGTGAAAAACTGTGTATTGATGTTTTCAGAAAGTTTGATTTTTTTAAATGATTTCATTTTGAAATTACTTTTAATTTTTAAAAGTAAAAAATATTTTAAAATGCTCAGAATTTAGAAGAAATTAAAAAAAATCAAATTAAATTAAAAATCAAATCAAATTAAAAAAAATCAATTTTTGAAAAGTTTCATTGTCGGTTTAACCCCAATTTAAAAAAAAAAAAATTCAGAATTGCCAGAGAACTAAAAAAAAAAAAAAAAAAACCAACTCCCCCCCCACACAATTATTCACTCCGCTCTATTGACAATCATGTTACCACTTCTCAGGGAGGGAGTATGCAGGACAAATGCTGTGCTGGAGCACCCTTTCAAATATTAAAATCCCTATAATGGGGCTACAAGAGAGGGAAAATAATTCTATTGTGCGTCAATACTTGTACCTCTGTTCTCCCCCCGTTTTATGATCCGAAGATCATGGGTGCCTGTTGCATCCTTTTAAAATGGATTCTCCACCATAGAAAGGCTATACAATTCCATGATGCCTCACTTTTTCTGCTTATCCTCAGCAAGGCCAATAGGGAGTGTAGCAAACATCCGGCTTCCCCCTAGTGGGGTCTCATGCATCTGCCCCTTGTAGAGAGCCAGAGAGTCACCGATTACCCCATCTTCCCAGAGAGGTACCTTGGTGTGACTCCCTCCTGCTAGCTGGGGCCAAGGGTTTCCTCCTTCCCTGCTCCTCTGGCTGCAAAGAAGCCCCATCTCCTAGCCTGGGGGGAGCTTCTCCTCCAGCTGCCACAAACCATCTAGCAGCTTCCTCCTGCTTTGCTCCCCCTCTCTTTAGGGAAGGCAGGGTTTAAGAACACCTGGAGTATCCCTTCATTGGGTCCAGGTGTCTCTAATTGCCCTGCAGCTATCTCTCCTCTGCCTGCAGGGAAAGGGGCTTTTAGCATTCTTGGGCTCACATACTGGCCTGGTATGCCCTTCTGTGGGGACTGGGTAGACCCCCACATGCTGGATCGGCGCATGGGGCTCTCCACCCTTTGAACCCCCCGGCGCGTACTCCAGGAGGTGAGGGCAGCCTTGCCCCCGCTGCTCACGCCTACCTCGAGCGGGTCCTGGGAGAGGGTGCTCCCCGCCCGCCCCTCAGCCCCAGCCCTCCAGCACTCTCCATCGGGCCCCGGCCCCGGGAGCCCATTCGGCCCCCCCCCCCCCATGCACCGAGCCGGCTGCACGATTTGCAGCCGGCCCCTTTCTGAACCGCGCCAAGAGACCACCTTTACATGCTCGTGCTCCACACCCTTCACCTCCCCGCCCTTGCATCCCGCCCCGACACCAAATGGCAGGACCTGCTGCCACCTACGGAAGGCAGGGACCCCCGGTGGGCCAGCCTGTATTCCACCTTGACCCCATGGCCCACCGGGGACATCAGTTGGCGGCTCCTTCACGGTTCACCCCCTGCCCCGACACCTGCCCCTTCTGCGGCATGAGGGAGACCCTGGCGCACGCATACCTGGAGTGCACCAGGCTGCAGCCCCTCTTCTGGCTCGTCCAGAACCTCCTGCTGAGGTTCTGGCTGCACTTTTCCCCGCACTTGTTTATTTATGCACACCCCGTCCGTGGCCCCACAAAGTCGCGGGACCTCCTCGTCAACCTCCTCCTGGCCCTGGCCAAAGTTGCCATCTTTAATACCAGGGAGGGGAGGTTGGCTGGAGAGGCGTCCTGCAACTGTGGGGCCTATTTCCGTTCCCTTCTCCGTTCACGTATCCTAGTTTGCAAATAGGTATGCCCTTCTGTGGCCGTCTGGCCTGACTTTACCACAAGAGACATTCATCTCCACTCAGTACAGAGCTACTCAGTTCTCTTTCCCTCTCCGCCATGGCTCCCAATACCACAGAGCCCCCTCCATAAGGCCCTGTTGTGCTGCAAAGGGGACAAGGTCCCTCTTCAGAACAGATGGAGGAAATCTGTACACAGAAAGTCCCTACTGCTTCCAAGTTATGGTGGCATAGTTTGACCCATTGAGAGCTGGCATTGCTGCACTAACCTCTAGCATCAGACTTTTCTACAAGTGAATTAGGGGTCTAATTTTACAGAGATCTGTGGGGTTTAAGCTACGTGAATTTCATTCAAATCAAAGGCCAAAATCACATATAAAGCCCCACTAATATGTTTAATTGAAAATTTAATCCAGGATATTTTTAATGAAGATTTTAGCCCAGTATAAAATAACAAGTTTTGTTATAAACTTTTATCTAAAAATACAACGTATTAGACTATTTCCATGTTCTAAAATATTGGTTATGTTTGACTATGCTCACTCTAAATCCATATTTTCCTCTTTACCCTAACACTGATACTGTACCAGCAGTGCAGTATTTTTTTTTTTTTATTTTAAGATGCAGGGATGTGACAATAAAATATGAATAGGTAAAGTAGTGGTTTGTTTTTCTTAACTTATTTGTTCTAAACTTTGAACCATGTATACGTTGTAATGAAAAACAATAGAATGGATGTTTTACTGGGTAATTCTGCTTCTTGGTTCATGGAAGGGACAAGGTGAAAACAGAGGAGGTGTTCTGAACAACATGATGGATGTCTTGTTATTGCATCCTGATAAAAACACTATCTGCCATTTACCCAGGTAGAGTCTCAGGAAGAACATTTTACACATGGCAAACTTTAATCACACCTAAAGCACCGTAAATGGCAATATCATAAATGCAAAGAAAACATTAACTTTACAAATAGCTCTTCATGATCCTTTCAAATAACAATGTTGGGGTTTTTTTCAGTCCTCCCAATGTATTTCTATCCCAGCTCTTGATCAAGGCAGAAACAATCCAGAAAGGAAAAGAATAGAGAATCATAGAAATGTAGGGCTAGAAAGGACCTTAAAAGGTGACCTAGTCAAGTCTGCTGTGCTGAGGCAGGGCCATATAAACCTAAATCATTCCTGACCATATAAATAGTTTTCAACAAAAATGAGGGTATTCTTAGGGAGCTGGACTGGGGTATTATGTTTAAAGTTACATTTTTGTCTATATCGGGAGAATTTTGTCATTGTGGGCCAGATTTGTGCACAGATTCCTCACTTGGAGCAGCTGGTAAAATACATAGAATGAAATCCTGCCCGATTGAAATCAATGCCTTCGGGGGCTTTGCTATTGAGTAAAATGAGGCTAGGATTTCACCCATAGACTAGTTGGGCCAGAATCTGTCTGGAACGCTTTCTGAGGCAAAACGCCCACTGAAGTCAGTGTGTATTTTGTCTGAGAAAGAACTGGGAGTCAGATAGCTGTACTCCATTTAAAGTTGTGGAAGGAAGGGAAAAACACTGGTAATGGGTAAGATGTGTGGAAGGAAGAACTGTGTAGCATGCTGCCCCTCGCTCAAGCTCATGGAAGACTCTTCAGGACTACTACATATTTCGGTATCTGAGACAGGAATGTCGTATCAAGAGTGTGTGCATCCATTCTACATGGCATGATCTCTTAACATTGCAGAAATACAACCAAAGGGACAAAACCAATACTATGGAATGATATTAGGTACAGCTTGATGTGCTATCTCCTACAGTAAGGGTTTCAGAATTTCCAGGATGTGGGATTGCAGAACTTACGATAAAAAGATAGACAGGTAGTAGACCTAGCCTATCTCTCTCTCTATATATATAGGTGCTTATATAGCCTCCATCATCATAGTATCTGAGCACCTCGCAAAGACTAATTTCAAGATCATGAGACTGGGAAACAAACAAGAAAAAATAATGTAAAAATTCCAGACAATGCCTCAGTTAAATACTACCAATGAGAGAAAAACATCTGAAAACATGTCTGAGAGCAAAAGATTGGGGCTGTTATAATTTTGATGTCGGCTGCTTATAAAGACATAAACCCTAAGCAATATATTATGCAGATTAAACAAAGAAAATTGTCAGTGACAGTAAAAAGCAAAGATTGCCATTAATATATAATAGAAAGTTGCATTTCATTAAGAGTTAGAATAAACAGACGTTTGAACAATTCACTAGTCATCACATAAATGCTTGACTCACAATATTCCTTCACTGAAAATGCCTCTGCATCCATAATTAAAGAGCTGAAAAGAACTTGCAACATCAAGTGCAACGCTATTCAGCTATTTCAGTATCAGATTTGATAAACCCCTCTTAAATGACTATCTAATAGAAAAAGAAACCTATAAGAGAAAACTGTCAAAGGAATAATTCTGCCCATCACCAGACTGTACGTACCTCATATGTATAGTAAAGAAAATTTAAATAAAGGCTTGGAAAAAATATGCCCTTAACTACTTTTAGCTTTCAGCGTGGAATCTAATTGCTTAAACATATTTGATTTAATATTAATACCTTATGTTTTATTAAGAGATGTATTTGATATTGTAAGACATTTATTTGATCCAGTATGTATCAGAGGGTACATGAAGTACCTGCTATGATAGATGATATATCTAATTCAATAAGGCAAAGTTTACTTCCACAAATTTCTGCTCTTTTCTAATAAAGATGTACTTTATTTCATCACAGAATATATCAACTTCAGTTTAAACTTTATTAGGTCCACTGCAGTGTGCATTAACTATGAAGTAAATTTGGTTGAATCATGAAAACAACAGGTTTTCAAATATATTAGTGAATAAAGCAGTTGACTTCAATACACTGTTCTTCATGGGTCATATTTCTAATTATTTATGAAAATTTTCATGAAAACATCTGTGAATTATGAAAGCATCATGAATTCATACTAGAATTGCACTGTTCTTTGTTTTTAAAATATCAGTGAACCAATCAGGAGCAGATGATATTTTACCATGCAACTAGTCACACGTAGTCAATGATCAACCTAATCTATTTACAATCCATTTATAGTCTGAAAATGGTTCATACAAACTATTTCATGAATACTTAAAAATAACAAATACATTTGAAGAGATCAGGAATTGACCACAAGAGAAGCCTAAAAATGTAAAATTTTTGGTCTGTTCCAGCAAGTTTTACAGCTGGTCATTTATATTTTCTGCATTATTTGAAATTAAATAGAAGCCTAAACCAAAACTTTGGATCTGAATAGCTAGAGACTTTGGATATGGATCTGGACTGTGTAGCTTGACCCTATGTGGATAATCAGCCATCTGCATAATCAGTGTTGGATCTTATTACCCACAAACAAAAAGTGAAATAGTTAAGATCTGTAGCTCGAATTCATCTCTAATTTAAATATACATATCTAGAGTGCTTTACATTTCCAGTTTGGAATTAAATGAAAGTGCATGGTGCAAAGTCCATTCATTTCAACATATCGAGACATATATTGCACTTGTAGAATCACTGTTACCTGAAGAGCAGTGATAATATGCCAACAAAGATGGCAACTGCTGTGCATGTGAGAGCACACACAATTCTAGAAGTCTTTAAAATCCTGTATCACCTTAGTCAATAGGAAAAGGCAGTTTGATAAGAATTTGACATAATCTCTCATTTTTGCAGGTAGTACCACTAAATTTTCAACATCCAAGTTCATTTGCTATGACATTATTAGGTGTGAAATAAAGCTACATAAAATGTTTATGTTCTGGTTCACAGTCTATTTGGGCCTCAGGCAGAACAATAAATCAGAAAACACTCCTCCAAATCTGGGGAGATTCAGATCCAGATGTGAATTTCTGTTTGTTCCCATCCCTAGTACACAAGGGTTTAATGACAACCCTGTTTCAAATTTCATTACACATATGTCAGTATATTAACCCACGTCAGCTGCAAAGCAAGGGAACGAACTCCAATCAGTCATGCACCACACCTGGTGGGCGGTGATTAATTAATTGCCTCCTGGCCAAAGGAGGTTCAGTTAGGCCATATGAATAGATTAAGGGGGCTAAATTGGGAAGAGACTGCAGAAGCAAAGAGAAGCCCCATCGGGTTTAACCAGGCAGGTAACAATGGGGAAAATCACACTACAGAAACAGGTTTGAACTCCTGAGGGGAAGCCCGGAGGTACAGCAACAAGGGAACTACACTGAAATCTGAGATTGGAAGTCTGAAATCCAGAAGGGCAATTAGTTTGAAGGTTTGGACTTTTTATTAGGACTTGTTCATGCTACACCAGAAGCGATTTAGACTTTCTATGACTTAGGTGGAAGACTAAGCCACTGAACATCCACAGCGAGAGTTGAGAGAAGATGCAAGCTGAGAAAGGCCCACTGCAGGTCAATGGGAGAGCCCAACAGAGTGTTGTCAGAGATGAGGACCCCCTGCAATAACAAATCCAGGCATGAGGGGGCACTCTAGGAGGGAGGATGCATGTTCACAGGAGACTTCTGCTAAAGAGATATTTACTTACACATTGAGGAAGCTGTTTGTAAGGCATGTGATTGACACAGACCTGTACACCAAAGAACATTCACCCAGCCACATGATTTTTCTTTGTTTTCTTCAGGGCTTTGGTTTAATTGCTTCAAAAAAAACAAAAACAAAAACAAAAACAAAAACCAACCAACCAACCAAACCAAAAAAAAACCCCAAACCCAAACCTGTTTAAAACAAATTCAACATACTAATTATGTTCTTTCCCCTGACCCAGGGTCATCTGTGGGAGCCTGTCTACCCTTTTAAGCTCTTACATTCCTTGTTAGCCTGCTCCCTGAAGCATTACACTTCACAGGGAACTGTATATGAACTGGGTTCTTCCTTTGATCCAGGAACTGAGGGATCCCACATACTCCTCATAGCTCTTCCTTTAGGAGCCAAACTACTGTTTTTTATGAGGACCCGCAGCCAGCAAACGGAGCTGAAAACAGGGGAGTTTGAGTGGGCCTAGGGACAGTGGGTGAGTTGTGTGGATCTGGTAGTGGGAGGTGTACTGAGATCAGCTGACCCTAAATAAGGGGCGTACCTTCCCTAATTAGGGGCCCTATAAAGGCAGCCACTCAATCAGGCAGCGGCACTGTAGCCAGCAAACAGAGCTGAAAACAGAGGACTTAGTGTGTGAGGTGTTCTGTTATTGTTGGGGTGCTCATTGGGGGTTGTTTTGGTGGGATTTTTTGTTTTTGTGTCTCTGACTGACAGGAAGTAGGGGAAAGGCTATGATAGATACAGAGGTGTTAGTGGTAGTCACTCAAGCAGTGGAAGAGACAATGAAGATGACTAGATGTGGAAGCTACGGGATGTACATGATCTTGGAGGGGGTACCTGAAAAGAGCTTTGTTTGTATGAAGTGCCACCTCAGGGCTGATGGAAGAGAAGATTCAAGGGTTGGAGATGCGGGTGGAAACTCTGGTTGAGTTTAGATGGGGGTTCGAGCAAATGATGGAGCAAAGGAAGGAGGAGGCTGAAGGGAAAAACTGAGACCTGAAGATGGAAGCAGGACTAATGAACTCTGAGGGGAGAACCCTGGGTGAGGAAAGTGGCCAGTGCAAGCATGTGACTGCGAGAACCCTGCAGAGGAAAAGATGGGCTAGTGAAGGATAAATAGAGTTCAGAAACAGGTTTGCAGAATTGGAGAATGAAGAAGGGGCACAGCAGATGGTTGCTGAAGGTGGGAGGGCAAGGAAGAAGAGAAGAGCAGCTAGTCCTATACAAAGAGTGGATGAGCCAATGGAGATACCACCAAATAAGAGCTCCAGGAGGATACAGGAATGGTTGCAGAGGATTTCAAAGATGTGTAGTAGATGAGATGACTTGCAGCCAGAAAGAGCAGGGGATGGGCTGGAGAATCGCACCGTTACCAGAAAAAGGTACGTCTATGTGATTGGGGACTCTCTGATGAGAAGAACTCCCTGATGAGAAGGCCTATAACCAGAACTGATTCAGAGAACAGAAGAGTGTGCTGTCTGCCAAGTGCTAAGATATAGACCTGAGGCTGAAGAGGATCCTAACAGGAGCGGGAAAGATTCCACTGATTGTTCTTCATGTGGGTACAAATAATATAGCTAGATTCTCACTGGAATGTATCAAAGGAGACTATGCCAGACTGGGGAAGACTCTTAAGGAAATCGAGACTCAGGTGATCATCAGTGGGATTCTGCCTGTCCCTAGAGGAATACATCAAAGGTGTGACAAAATTCTGATGATCAACACATGACTCAGGCAGTAGTGCTATAAGGAGGGATTTGGGATGTATAGTCACTGGGAGTCCTTCATGAACAAAGGACTGCTCTCTTGTCATGGACTTCACATGAGGAAGGAGTGAAATACACTTCTAGGATGGAGTCTGGCACAACTGATTAAGAGAGCTTTAAACTATGGAGTTGGGGGAGATGGTTGGGAGATGCCTAGATAATCTCCACGCCTGATTTTAGCATTGAGGGGAGGAAAATGAAGTAAGAAAGGACACAGAAGTATGAAGCAGAATGGACATTAAGAGGAGAGGTAGTGAAGATACCAGTCTAACAGGCGATATTGGCAGTAGAATGACTGTGCCAAATCAGGTAAGTAACGTGAGCGAAGCCAAACAGCAAAAATTAAGACCTTTATATACCAATGTGAGGAACATGGGTAACAAAATGGAGGGACTAGAGCTACTGGTAGAGGAAGTGAAACATGATATTATAGGGATAACAGAAACATGGTGGAATAGTAGTCACGAGTAGTGGACATGTATTGAAGGGTATGTGCTGTTTAGGAAAGACAGATGTAAAGGTGGTGGAGTAGCATTGTATATCAATGATGAGGTAGACTGTAAAGAAATTAGAAGTGATGGAATTGATAAGACAGAGTCTGTCTGGATAAAAATCACAATGGGAAAGAAAACTACTAGAGTTTCCCCTGGGATAGTGCTTGGCTACAGACCTCCAGGATCTGATTTGGACATGGATTGAGACCTCTTTGAGGCTTTTAATGAAGTAAATACTACTGGGAACTGCGTGATTATGGGAGACTTTAACTTCCCAGATATAGACTGGAGGACAAGTGCTAGTAGTAATAATAGTGCCCAGATATTCCTGGATGTGATAGCTGACAGATTCCTTCACCAGATAGTTACTGAGCCAACAAGAGAGGATGCCATTTTCAATTTGGTATTGATGAGTAGAGAGGACCTCATAGAAGAACTGATTGAAGGGGACAACCTTGGTTCAGGTGAACATGAGCTAATTTTGTTCAAACTAAATGAAAGGATAAGCAAAAATAGATCTGTGACTAGGGTCTTTCACTTCAAAAGGGCAAGCTTTAAAAAATTAAGGGAATTAGTTGGAGAAGTGGACAGGTCTGAAGAACTCATGGATTTAAAGGTGGAGGAGGCTTGGAATTACTTCAAGTCTAAGTTGTAGGAACTATCTGAGGCCTGCATCCCAAGAAAGGGAAAAAAATCATTGGCAAGAGTTCTAGACCAAGCTGGATGAGTAAGCATCTCAGACAGGTGATTGAGAGAGAGCAGAAACCCCTCCTCTCCCACCCCAATCTTTCACTCCTTGTAGGCTATCAGCAAGGAAAGCTACCTCTTGGAGATCAGAACATGTAGGGATAAAGTGAGAAAGGCCAAAATCTAAGTACAGTTGGACCTTGTAAATGGAATTAAAACCAACAGTAAAATATTCTATAGCCATATAAACAGGAAAAAAAAAAAAACAAAGAAAGAAGTGGGACTGCTATGCACTGAGGATGGGGTGGTGGTTAAGGGTAATCTAGGTATGGCCGAATATCTAAACAAATACTTTGCCTCCATTTAAATGAGGCTAATGATAAGCTTGGGGATAATGGTAGGGTGGCTAATGAGAATGAGGATATGGAGGTAGAAATTACCACATCTGTGGTAGAAGCCAAAATCAAACAGCTTAATGAGACTAAATCAGGAGGAGTGGGGGAATCGGATAATCTCCATCCAAGGATATTAATGGAACTAGCACATGAAATTGCAAGGCCATTAGCAAGGATTTTTAATGAATCTGTAAACTCAGGGGCTGCTAACACAGCTCCTATTTTTAAGAAAGGGAAAAAAAATGTGATCCAGTAACTACAGGCCTGTTAATTTGACCTCAGTAGTATGCAAGATCTTGGAAAAATTTTGAGAAAGTAGTTAAGACATAGAGGTTAACAGTAATTGGGATAAAATACAATGTTGCATTACAAAAAGTAGATCATGCCAGACTAACCTGATTTCCTTTTTTGAGAAGATAACAGATTTTTTAGACAAAGGGAATGCAGTGTATCTAATTTACTTAGATTTCAGAAATGCATTTGATACGGTTCCACATGGGGAATTATTACTTAAATTGGAAGAGATGGGGATTAATATGAAAATTGAAAGGTGGATAAGGAACTGGTTAAAGAGGAGACTACAATGGGTCATACTGAAAGGTGAACTCTCAGGCTGGAGAGAGGTTATTAGTGGAGTTCCTCAGGGATTGGTCTTCGAACCAATCTTATTTAAACTTTTATTACTGACCTTGGCACAAAAAGTGGGAATGTGCTAATAAAGTTTGTGGATGACACAAAGCTGGGAGGTATTGCCAATACAAAGAAGGATCAGGATATCATACAGGAAGGTCTGGATGACCCTGTAAACTGAAGTAATAGAAATAAGATGAAATGTTTTAGTGAAAAGTGCAAGGTCATGCATTTAGGAACCAATAACAAGAATTTCTGCTATAAGCTGGGGACGCTTTAGTTGAAAGTGACAGAGGAGGAGAAGGACATGGACGTATTGGTTGATCATGGGATGACTATGAGCTGCCGATGTGAAGTAGCCATGAAAAAAGCTAATGTGGACCTTGGATGCATCAGACGAGGTATTTCCAGTAGAGATAGGAAGGTATTAGTACTGTTAGACAAGGTGCTGGTGAGACCTCATCTGGAATACTGTGTACAGTTCTGGTCCCTCATGTTTAAGAAAGATGCATTCAGAATGGAACAGGTGCAGAGAAGGGCTACTAGGATGATCCACGGAATAGAAAACCTGCCTTATGTGAGGAGACTCAAAGAGCTTGGCTTGTTTAGCCTAACCTAAAGAAGGTTGAGGGGTGATATGATTGCTCTCTATAAATACATCAGAGGGATAAATACCAGGGAGGGAGAGGAATTTTTTAAGTTCAGCGCCAGTGTGGACACAAGAACTAATGGATATAAACTGTCCATCAGGAAGTTTAGGCTTCAAATTAGATGCAGGTTTCTAATCGTCAGAGGAGTGAAGTTCTGGAACAGCCTCCCAAGGGAAGCAGTGGGGGCAAAAACCCTAGCTGATTTCAAAACTGAGCTTGATAAATTTATGGAGGAGACAGCCTAGTTTGGCAATTGACTGATCTTTGACTACTGGTGGTAGATATGCCAATGGCCTGTTAAAGGATGTTATATGGGGTGGGTTCTGAGTTATTACATACATTTTTTTCTTGGGTGTCTCGCTGGTGAGTTTTCCTTGCCCAAATGCTCAAAGTTTAACTGATCACCATATTTGGGGTCAAGAAGGAATTTTCTGCCAGGACAGATTCGCAAAGTCAGAGGGTCAGGGGGGTCACCTTCCTCTGTAGCATGGGGCACAGCTCAATTGCTAGTGGAATCTCTGTATCTTAAAGTCTTTAAACCATGATTTGAGGCCTTTAATAACTCAGTCATAGGTTAGGGGTCTATTACAGGAGTGGATGGGTGAGGTTCTGTGCCCTGCATTGTGCAGAAGGTCAGACTAGATGATCATATTGGTTCCTTCTGACCATAGGAGTTTATGAGTCTATCTTCCAGCTATCATCTGGCCTCTCAACATCAGCTGGAGGGCAATTGATCAGTCAGATTTGGATACTAAGCCTAGCTTCCTTAAGTAGTCGCTCCGCTCTGTGACACTGTTCCTCTAGCTTGAGTAATTTCATGTAAGTTAGAAATTGTTTTAAATTGCTGCTGGCTGGGAATTTCCCATCAGAATAATTTTCTGATAGAAAATGCAGTTTTTGTAAAATGTCAGGTTTCCTGAAAAATTCACTTCTAGTCAATATAGCCTTGAATTAGAATATTTTCTTTTGTTGAACATCCACAAAAAGTTAGTTTCAAATCATTTTAAGAAAACATTAAATTGCAGCTCCCTATCAGTACACTTCCTTATGCAAGTTGTAATTTGGGACCCCATTCTCTCTGATTGCCGGGCTTCCTGAAGGACTAGGTCTCCTATAATGCAACGTCGATTTTCTCTGACCAAGTGGTGTTGTGCTCATGTGAGTTACAAGAATCTGGGTGCATCGTGGCAGCTGTAATGCAGCCGAGGAGCCTGGCATGTAGGAGAGAAAGGGGGCATCAGACTCCTGAAATACAGCTCCTATGAGATAATGTGCCACAATGGGAAAAATGCAATTAAATATGAACTGACTTGAAGTACAGCTTTTTGAGTCAATTAATCAAATCAAAACGAAATTTGTGGATTTGAGGAATGATCAAAAATGTTGGAACAAAACATTTTGACACTTCTGAATCAAAACTTCTTGGACTTGCCATTCCACCAAAAAACCCCAAACAAACTAACAACTCTTCAAAATTTCAACTTCTTATTGAATTCTACAGAAGAAGTGTGAGAAATTCCAATGGAATGGAAACTCCTCAACTTTATTTTTAATGATTTCTGAGGTATACCCTTGTTTGTATTAGCCAGCAAAGCTTGTATTGATTATTTAGTGATGGTCTGTGGGTTTGCTCAGAGTGTTATGTCTGATTGCTTCAATAAGTATTAGATTTTGCTGACTTTTATATAGATTAGAACCATTTTGCTTGATGTATTGTGTAATTTAAAGGATCTCACTGTTAAATACAAATCACTTTTTTCATTGTGGTAAAGATCTAGCTTCAGTTTTATTTGGGAGGCTCTTTAAAGTATTCATTTGATATTCCTTTAATGATCATATTAGGAGAATATGTTGATGTCACAATTATCTCTTAAAATGCTGTTTTAGGATATCATGTGTCTTAAACTATGGGATTCAAGGGGAGTTTCATTAGTGCTATTAATATTTTTAAAATCTATTGTGTATTCTGGTATGATAAATTTAAATGATTGGGTTTTGAACAGATATCTAGAGATCCTTTGTTTCTGGGTGTATGTATATATATGGAGTGAAAAGGTTATTTCACCCGTACAGAAATATGTTGATATATGAACATATGTGATAAAATAGGTCTCATAACTAAGTTGCGCATTCAACCATAAATAATATTGAAATTATAAACTATCTAATTTGCAATGAGACTGGTGAATGTGGTTTTTTTGAGTCAAGGTTAAACCCTGATCCAGCAAAATAGTTAAGCAAGTACTTAAAATTTAGCATATGCTAAAGAGCAGAGCCAGATTTAGGGGCAGGCTATCCTGGCCACTGCCTGGGGTGCGGGCTTGAGGGATACTGGGCTCAAGGTGCTGTTTTTGTTGTTAGCAATAAAAGGGAAAATTAAATGTTTGAAGTAAAATGTTTGAGGTACGCTGTATGTGGTTTCATTTTTCACTAGCCACCTAGATTGTTTTGGATCTTTGTAGAATCTCATGGAACCTCACAGACTTTCTGAGAACTATATTTTCCTCAAATCTCCTAGAATGTTGTCAGCCATGCTCTTTCAGGTATATAAGGGACGGGATGTCACCTATCAGTCAGTGAGATACAAGAACAAACTGAAGAGAAGTGAGAGCCCAGCTACGATCTTGTGAATCTTGTTTTACTGTTTAATTGTACTTTTGTTTTAAGACTTGAAGAGTATATCAAAGTCGTGAAATGGGCTACCAATGCAATAAAAAATAAGGTATTGAAAAGTTTATCAAATGGAAGGAGGTGCCAAAGACACTCCTCACCTGGGGTGCCAATTGGACTAGGGCCGCCTCTGCTTAAGAGCTTTCTTGCTCTCGGTCTTTAAGCATCACCAACCATCTGTAATCTGGGAATCAGACGTGAAAGAAGAGAATTGTATTTCTTTCATTGAAGGACAGTAACATTTTCTTTGTTGGTGCATAGAGCCAGCATCATTCAGATTCAAATTTGTATTGAAGTTCCTACAATAATCAGGCCTGTTGGATGTGAATGTAAATGAGATTGGATTAACACAACACATTTAAGTTGCTGTTCTGGGGGTACATATCAACTGATATATATCCTGTCAAATGGGAAAAAAATGAGTGCTAAACTACCTCCATGAGGATGGAGATTGCACCCCCAGGAAACCTTCCTGCCTCTTGAAGTGGGGTCAGTGAACTTTGGAAAGATAGCAGACAGAAAAAGCCATTTTGGCATCCTTCACCTCAAGAGAAAAAGGAATTGCACACTTAAAGATCTGTGAAGGGTCCTGGACAGAGAGTCTGGTCAGATGTGCTGAAAAAGAGACTTGGTGAGAAACACTTCTTTGAACAAGAGACTCAACTTTGTCAAATCAGGTTTTAGTCTTAGAAGTTTATTTTTACTTTTGGTTACTTGTAACCCTTTCTATCACTTAAACCTATGACTGAGTTTAATAAAATGTTTGCTTTTACTATAATTTTTTGTTTACAATACAGTTTCAAACTTCAGTAAATTAATCAGCTGATGTTTACTGTATCTTTAAAGGAGCAGCAAACAATCAGTTCTGTAAGTGTTGCAGGAGAGACTGCAGGGCAATCAGTTTTGAGGAAATTCAGGACTGGGAGCATGTTAGTCACTCTGCAAAAAGTAACTGGGTGGTGAACATGCTTGTAGGCTGGCTGTTGGTGTCAGGGTTGTGAGCCACAGCAACACAATCATAGGCGTGCGCAGCACATTTCATTAGGGTGTGCACCCAGGGACTTTTCATGGTCTTTATCGGGGGTGTGAAACTCAATTCCACCGGGGGGGCCACATTTGAATTACCCGCCAGGCGGAATTCTCGCCGCGTCATAGTCTCCCCCGAGAAATATCGCGAGCAGTGGTATTTTGGCGGCAGATTTCAGCGTGTTCTTTTTTGGCGGCAGCTCGCTCTGTCTTGCCGTCCACCAAAAAATCGCGCACCTTACTCTTTTTTGGCGGCAGCTCTACCTCCAGCGAGATGGTGCCACGGGACACATCAATAAGGTTCGCGACCCAGAACTTTGACACCCCTACATTAGGGTGTGCCTGGGCACACCCGACACACCCCGTACGCACGCCTATGAACACAGTATTCATGGCCCAAAGAGTTTCAGACTAGCTGGTGACACAAGCCCTTCCTTGTCTGGGTTGACCTCCAAAGAGTCATACAGGCCAAGTTTGCAAAATTTTCAGCAAGGAAGGGCAGAATTTCAGGTGCCAGGGGAAGGGATTGAGGTTAGGCAAAAGGGTGTTGTGACATTCCTCAGAGTGTGACCTAAATCAGTGGTTTCCAACCTTTTTGGCTTGAGGGCCATATATATCATTTTTACAACCATGAAAGACGCCCCCCCATACCCACCGCAGCCAGATGGAAGGAGTTCAGCAAGGAGGCTGCCTCCTCACTGATCTCCTGTCTCCCTGGTTGCAGCAGGGAAACCATATGCATCCTGTAGCCCTGTGTGCTCCAACTGTGTCCCTAGGCAGTGGCTCCCTTATGAAGCTAAGGGGACGGAAGATCAGTGCTCCCCTTCCCCTGGCTCCAGCCACACCTGGCCTGCTCACCCAGCAGTGGTGTACGGATGGTCTCCAGTGCCCAGGGGCCAAGTCTACATTTGCGACCTTCCTGCGCAGGGCAGAAGGGGTCCCAGTGCTACCACTCAGCTGCCCCAGGGAGGGGGGATCTGTACCTGCTGGGGAGGCGTGAGGCACTGGGGGGTGCAAATGCAGGCTTGGATCCACCACCCCCGACTCCCTGCACTTACTTGGTGCATGGTGCCCACCTTTCCCGTTGCAGCCCAGCGCCGGCTTGAATGGGGCGGCCTCATCCCCCCCGGCCTGGGAAGGGGGGCTGGGCCAGACCTTCATGACATGTGGGGGGAAGGCGCTGAGGACAGCACCTCAGAGCTTCCTGCGCCTTCCAGCCCACACCTGTTGTGAAGGGCCGGCCCGGCACTCCCCGCTGCATTTACCTGCTGCTTCAGCCCCGCAGCCCGGAACCAGCTCGGATGGGGGGCGCCATCTCCCCCCTCCCTGGGGGGGAGGTGGGCCAACCCTTCACGAGGCATGGGGAAGGGGGCACAGGAGTGGAAGCAGGAGCAGCTGCCACTCAGCTTCTAGTCCTGTGCCTTATGCCCGTCGTGAACGGCCGGGCTGGTGTGCCCCCCTCTTGCGCACTTACCCGCCACTCCAGCCCCACAGCTCAGCGCCGGCTCAGATGGGGGGCCTCACCCCCCCCCAGCCTGGTAGTGGGCGCTGGGTTGGCCCTTCACGACAGGCGGAAGGCGAGGGACACAGGAGGCTGCTCCCGCTTCCACTCCTGCAGCTGCATTGCCCGCCCTGCCGCCCCCTGCATTTTGAAGGGCCGGCCCAGCCCGGCCCCCTCCATCCGAGCTAACGCCAGGCTGCGGAGCTGGAGCAGCATGTAAGTGTGCTCCAGGCCAGCCCTTCACGATGGGTGGAAGTCAGGGGGCTCAGGAGTTTCTGCACCCCTCAGAGCCTCCTCTGCCCCCCGTGCCCTGAACAATGTGAAGGCCTGTCTCTCCCTCTCGTTACGCCACTGTCACACAGCCTTCAGCATGCAAATTCAAATGGGACCAGTACTTGAAGAACTTGCATTCATGACACCAAAAAATGCTCCATGACTAGGAGGCACCTAAACAGAACCTTGGATGTACTGGTTTTAAAATCTCATGATTTTAAGTCAATTTCATGATTTTTGTTGTCTGGCGATCAATTTTTGAATGATTGGGTTTAGCAATACAGGGTTTACTACGCTTCTAAACCTACCATTGAATAAGAAATCTAACACCTGGCAGAAGGGTTACATGTATGTTAAATTGTACTTCAGACAGAGTCAAGTTTTGTCACTCCTTGAGTAGGTTCTTGCTACATGAATAGTGTCACTGAAATTAATGGGTCTAATACTGAGGTACAATATCACTTATGAATAATGTTTGCAAAATCTGGCCCATAATGATAGATATTTTTTTATTTCTGTCTAATATTGACTAATAATGTTGTGTTGGCTTGTTTGGTATTGCTTAATAATGTGACTTTTTTTTTTAATATGTTTTGGATATTGAATAGAACTGGTTGGGAATTTTCTGACAAAACTGGAACTATTCGTTGGAAACGGTCATTTCCAACTAATATTCATATTCTTTTTTTTTTAAAGTCGCATTTTGATATTTTTGAAACAAAGCAGTGCAAACTTTTTGTTTTGAAATTTTAATGGCTGTATTTTAAAAAGTTGAAAGAATTAAGAAGATCAAAAGTGAAAAAAGTCAAAATTATAAAAACAAAACATTTCAATCAACTTGATCTAATTTGTGGGGGTTTTTTGGTCTAACTGCTTCGTTAATTTTTTTCATATTCTGACATTTTGTCCAAATGATAGAGTGGGAAAATGTATGAAATCTTGAAAATTCTCACAAGTTTCTGACTTACCATAAATAATTCAATAATAGAACTATGTTATTTTGTCTGTTTTAAAAACATAATAATAATGGAAACGAACAGGGAAACAATTAATTGCGCTACCAGAAGTGAAATCATACTGAGTATTTCACAGTGGTGTAACAACAGCAGGGTACTAATAATGCAATGGTATTGTTGAGAAATCTCAGAAGGGCAAGGACTCTTTAAATAAACAGTCTGACAGATCACAAAGGTGGAATACATATATATATTCTGTGAATTCATTGCTCCAACAAGAAGTCACTCCTTACTTTAGTATCTTCACATTTTAAATGGCTACAGCCATTTCTGACACGACCTACAAATTATTTTTTCACCGCCACCACATGCAATCCTGAGCCTCCAGCTATACATACTTCTACATCAATAGCATTAATATTCTGATACCAATGCAGCTAAGAGAGGATATGCTTTTATTGACATTTCCCTTTGAAGTGAAATCATAAAGCTTTCATTTTATTAATGCAAATCCCTGCTAAAACCTCTCCTATCCCTGGTCACATGAGGCAATATAAGATATAAAGGCATTGTTACTTACAGACTTCAATATAAAACAGCCATTGCCTGCAGCCATACCACCTCAGTTCTTATAATTTAAGTAGAATGAGAATAGTTGATACTTGGAAAGGCGATCTCGAAGGAAAAGCCAGGAGCTGAAGGTAGGTGGTGGATGGCCAATAGGTACTTTAGCTTAATCTGAATTTGCAAAGTATTTAAAAAGATTAGGAAACCTCACAAAGTTTTAGGGAGGCTGGGATACTACAAAACTCACAACCCAGAGAAGGAAATGGTGGTTTCCCAGTGGACCCATGGGCCAGAGCAGGGGTTCACAGATAGGTACCAGAGGATTGCAACCCCTCTGCCTTTTCCATATTGTTAAATGGTAAGTGGGGTCCCAGGGACAGTGTGATCTTATTATGGAAAAGGGGACTGAGATATGAGAATGTTGAACACTATTGGCTGGGTGGAGCAGTTGCTATTGTTATGTAAGGAGATGGGAAACCAAGGTGGGGGCTGAACTGCAGGGGGCGGTAGGTTGTTCTCAGCTTCAGGCTCTGATTGTTGTTGTGTTAGAGCAAGTAGTGTTGAAATAAAGATAGTTTAGTTGTTAAATACAAGACATCTGTGCCTTTAAAAGACCTCCACCACTCTGGCTTAAATAAATGTGTGCTTACAGGACTGAGAGCCTGCAACTACTAAGCTATTTTCCCGCATCTGATAGTTTGGCTTCTACATCAATTTATAAGCCTTAGAAATTCAAGAAAGACAAAGCTCCAGATAATACAAATGTAAAAATGAAATAGATGACAAAATTTAGTCCTTTAAGAAACTCTGACTTATGCTACTGAACACTTATACATGTGAATACTCTTGTTAGAGCCAATGGAATCAATAGAACTACCAATGGGTGAAACTCAGAGTGATGCACCAGGAATGTGCATCACTTAAGGTCTATTTTGAGAGCTTATGTGGTGAACAGACCACATGCAGGCCTTCTCACAGGATTGAATTTTGCCCTAGCAGGCACAGTATACTGTCAAGAGTTGTGTTAAGTGATTAGTGTTCATCCGGGCTACACTGCAATTTCAAAGGAAACAGCATGCTGTGGTTGTTACTCTACCTTGAATGCCTATAAGAATATTGGCTATTTTCTCCTGGTAGTTCATAGCTTTTTCACAGATGTTGCAGCATTTAATTCCTTTCTGGTGTAATTGTGTACAGAGTTTCACAAACAAATACGGATTTAGGTCTTAAAATCTCTGACAGCAGTAAGCTATTTTAGGTATTAAAGCAAGATCTAGGAGATGGAAATACAGCTTTCAGTATTTCCTTTGTAGGACATATTATAGTGTAAACTAAAATAATCTCCTAGGATAATATATTCAAAAGTTTGACAATAGCACACTTCTTTCAAGAGGAAAGAAATGCATACCTACGTTATCAAAGCAAACACTCGTTTCGTATATAAATATTTTTACATTTGACACAAGGTTCAAACATGACTTTTAAACATCATGGCCCTGACTTGATGCCAATTGAAGTCAAAGGGATTCTTTCCATTGATTCCACTGAGTGCTGGATCTGGCCCAATGGGCCAAATACTGAAGTTCTGTCTAAAAGAAAGACTGAGTAAAAAAGCATGCATCGGCTTCATTTACCTTACTGGAAGACAGCTGTGAAGTTCAGCAACAGGAAAGAGGACACAGAAGAGATGCAGCAAAGCTGCAGTTGGTCTCAGCAAAGTGTCAAGTAGTGCAGATTTTTTTTAGTTTATTTTTTAAAATTTTCCTGTAGGATAGAAAGTAGCAGAAGATCTGGTATAAGAACAAGGTACTAAGAATACTGAGAGTCCCCCAGACTCCTATCCATCTCTGCATGAGCAAGGGAGCAGGAGCCTGCAACGACTGCAGAAACAAGGAGTTCTGCCTTGGAAGACAGTTTCCCCAGCCCCTTGTTGGAGGGACCATTTTCACAGCCTTTAGCACCAATTAAAACCTCATAATAAGGGGTGAAGTAGAATTCCTGCAGGACCACTGAAGCACATTATAGCTGTTTTATGCTCTAGTGTTCAATTTGCTACCTCTGTTCCTATCCTAGGACGTGCAGCCCAACTCCAAGTCCACACACTTATAGCTGCACTTTATAAAACTAGCGCATCATATCAAAACAATTGTAAATATAGCTTTGAGAGTCATTTGACCTTAACACACTTTGCCAGTGTCACTTATAGTGTAGTGGATGAAACCAAAGATTAGCTAACCTGCTCGTAAAACATCTCACTACTTGAGATCATTCAGGCCTATGCTATCGTACATTTTGAAAGAAAGTCATATTGAAGATCAAGATATATCTGGAATGTTATTGGTCTCTTTCTCCAAATGATACATTAAGGATTGGAACAACCATTCCAGCATCTTGGTAAACAAAAATAACAATGCAAATATTCCCCAGTAATATTACAGAATCTCTTTCTGTCTCTTTTGCTACAATGACTTGGCAACTCCTATCTTCAGACACAAGCAAGAAACTTAAGACCTCAGGACTAAGTCAAGAGGTCTAAACCAAGATCATACTGAATCAAATATACTTTACAATGTCTAAGTATAGTAAATGTATCCTTTTTTGTTAGTGGATCACAACATCAATATACATAGAAAAGGCTTCAATGGAGTCACAATTTCACTCATTATATTCAAGTATCAAATCATTTGAAAAAAAGACATCAAGATCTATTATGCTTATCCCAGTATTCTCAAATTCCAGAATTTGCCAAGTGCCAAATCAGCTGTTGTATGTATTTTTCAGTTTCTTCATTTATTTTGCAGACATAACCCTCCAAAGGATTGGGGCAGATTTTCAAAGGTATTTAGGTGCCTAAAGATGCAGATAGGCACCAAGTGTTATTTACAAAAGAGGTTAGACACCTAACTCCCTTTGAGAGTCAATATGAGTTTAGGCACCCAACTTGCTTAGTTGCTTTGGTAATTCCTACTTTACACCTATCTGCATCTTTAGGCACCTAAGTGTCTTTGAAAAATCTAGCTCTGGGCCTCAAGTGTTGCACAGACAATGTGTTGTTTGCCCAAGAGAGAATTTCTCCATTAAGGAGCATTTATATCTTTTGAAATGTAATCAGAGGGTGCTATTTTCATTTATATGCAAGGAAGACATGATTGAATAACCATTTGCACCATCAGTCAATTAAAAAAAAATATGCCTCCAACAACTTTACACTTCTGAATAAGAAAATTATTCATTTGTCCTATTACAGATATTTTTGTGGCACAGAAAGCTAAACTTTTTGCACCTTTTATTTTACCTATTTCTTTCAATTTTTATCTGTACAATTTCAAAAATATGCATAGAAACATATTCATTAATAAATCAATGAAATTTATTTTAACTGCTCTCAACAGATAAAGCTCATACCAGATAATGACTATAAAATCACTGTGCTCTGCTGAATACTGGTCAAAAAGCATATCAGCACCATGTGAAAGACAGTAAAAGATGGAATATTACCTAGGCTTTTTATAATTAGGCCGAAGCTAATTTACCATGGCTAGAAAGTAGATGTGTGTGTCTGTGTATGTGTGTGCATTTGAAAAACACAAGGCTCAGATTTGACATTTTTCAAGCATTTTTTATTATTCAGTGCTTGACGACATAATACAAATGTGGACTAAAGAAGCAGCAAAGACCTTGTTAAGACTGCACTTTTCGATGCAAAACATTAGATTAGCCAATAAATAATGATTGTCCCTAGGAAAATTACATAAGGGAATAAGTTTCCCATCCCCCCCTCCTTTTAAGGATTACACCATTCTCATTTTCAGGTCATTGTCTCCTGGATCATATGTCAGATATTATTTATGAGTTGAAAATCAATTCTGACCTTTTCTCCATATTAAAATCCTTAGTAAATATTTTGATTGTTTGTTCAAACTTAGCTGCCAGAGAGCTTGCATTAATTTGAATAATGAGACATTCACTTACCTTTCATTCAGAGTAGAGTCTCTTAGGAAGCAAAGCCAGTATCATGACAGCTTGAATTTATGAGTGCAAAATATTATATTTTCATCTTTGGCTCAATCTTTGCATTTGTTTCTTATATGAATATGCATAGTGGGCACTCTTTGCCACTTTAATTTCATGTTTATTTTTAAGGCAGAAATTTTTTTTTTTCAGATACAAAGTTCAGTGTCAAATCAAAACTTAAATGTGCAATTAACATTTATTTACAGGTTTTTGGGGTTTTTTTTAAAGTCATAGGACCAAGGATTGAAAGTTTTTCACCACCACCACTAGTGAATGCTAGAAATAAAGAATTTAACAGTGACAAGGATGTGGTTTTGAAAGCATCAACATCAAGTTCAGAATGCCAACATGTAGTAACTCATTTTTTTTTAATTATGCTGGTAGATAATTAATAGATAATTAATAGATAATAGATATTATAATAGATAATATAATAATATTATTATATAATATAATATAATAAAATAATAGATAATAATAATAGATAATTATGCTGGTAGATATTCTCCCAAAATAGTTAAGGATAGATCATATCTTGGACTCCACACCCACAGGGATGTAAAAAGGGGTATATGTGAGGGTTATCTACACTGTGGGTCTGGTCTTGTGAGGTTAAGTGAGAGCTGGATAGTGGTTTACTCACTGCCTGGAGCTGCTGGGTGGTGAGTGGAAGGGGCCTGGGTGGAGGCTCAGTTCTATCTCCCAAGCATGACAGAATGAAGAGTGTTCTAATTTATTTCTTATCTAGCCCAGCAAACTGTTACTAAACCACAACCACACACTCTGCCAACAGAGGAAAAAGGTGGGAACTGTCCCTTACAGTATATCTCTAAGTCACAACATTTCCCATGACTATTCTTAGGGTGGTGCCATTTATGGATCTGGTTGGAAATTTTCCTGGGAAACATTTTTCCATCAAAAAACATCAATTTGTCAAAATCAAAATGTTCAGTGGGATTTTAGAATCATAGAACCATAGGATTAGAAGGGACCTCCTGGGTCATCTAGTTTAAACCCCTGCCAAGACTAGATGTCAAATCTTCTGACAGAAACTGGGCAAGTTTCACAGCTTCACAAGTGAAATTAAATGGACAAAGTCTTCATCACAGACAGCCAAGAAATCAAAAAAGTCTGTTTCAGTTCTTCTGAAACATTTTTTTCCCTTGAAAACTATTCTGTAATGAAGCTCCCTATTCACCTTGGGGCAGCTCCTTGTGTTTGCATCTGGGGATTAGCTCCATTAAGGTCTAACACCCCATTCCTCACACCGTGGCCCTTCCTAGCTCTCCAGGACTCACAGTGCTCCCTCTTCATGACTCATCCCTCCATCCAGGTCACTGTAGAGTCTTCCCCTTTAGGATATCAAAGTACCACTGGATCACCTGTCCTGATGGCATTCCAAACAGTCTTCCAGTCCAGGTCCTGTGCCACTTTTCCAGGGAGTAACTATAGAATACTTTACTTTTTTACTTCTTGCCAGACTCTGTAGCCCCAGACATACCTTATTTCTTTCAGGGAGTGACTGCAGACCACTTCCCGTTCAGCCGTCTTCTGTTCTCAGCTTGCTGGCTTTAGCTTCATTATCAATTAGCATTTCCATTCCTCAGGTGCAGCCTATCAGGTTAATTGCCCTAACAGACTGCTCCGCCTTGTGTGGGGTGAACATCACAACACACCTTCCCCCACCCCCAAAAAAGTGTTTTTGACATTGTTACTGTTCAAGACTTGTTTTCCAAAAATGCAACAACAACAACAACAAAAAGTTCACAGGAAACGTGTTTCATTTTTTGGCTAGTTCTATTAAGAAGCTCAATCTGTTTAGCTTAACAAAGATAAGGTTAAAAGGTGTGTTGTATGATGTTGTATGAGTAGATATGGCAAAGGAGATTTCTGATGGTAGAACAGTCTTTAATGTAGCGGACAAAGACCTAATCAGAGCCAATAGTTGGAAGCTGAAGTTAAAAAGATTCAGACTAGACAATCAGATGCAAATTTTAATGGTAAAGATAATTAACTACTGGAACAACTTACCTATAGACGTAATAGGTTCTCTGTCACTTGACGTCTTTAAAACAAGATAGGATAACTTTCTAAAAGTCTAGATCAATCCACTGTTTGCTGCAGGAATCACTGAGTGAAATTCTATGTCCTGTGTTGTGCAGGAAGTCTCAGTAGATGATCATAATAGTTCTTTCTGGCCATAAAAATCTGTGAATCTATGAAACGAAAGAATATTTTCTCATTTGCAGATACTGCAGTTACAAAAGGCTACATTAGGATTCAAGAATTAAAGCAAAATTCATATTGAATTTTCATAGCCACCCAATACACCTGTCACAAACAAAGTATATGAGTCATTCATCTCTTCTTAAAGACACCTTCTAGCATTTTTAGCTTGACTATTCTGCTCCCTTGATACCACTTGTTATCATCATCATCATTTCTTTTTCAGTTTGTGTCTTGCTTTCTTGGCACAGCATCAAATAGAAAGACATGATGTATAATTTTAAGTTCTTGCCTTACGTGGTGCAAGTTTCTAGAAAACCTTTTTTTTTTCTCCCTACACTATTCAAAAGCAGTAGATATCTCCTTCTTCCTATTTTTCTGTTTGTTCAATTGTTTTCTCTATGTTCGCAAATATTTGGTCAGGCTTTTACATTTGATTATTCTAAATAAATTTCAAATAAACTGTAGTTTCCACTTTGCTTTTTTGTGGTCTCTTTTGTGCAAGGTGCTGAGCACTATGGCCCTGAGCCAAAAAAGCACATAAGTATTTGCCTAATTTAAAGCCAACGGAACTACTCATGTGCTTAAGCTCTGCAGACATGTAAGTGCTTTGCTGGACAAGGATCACAATGCTTAACACCTTCCAGGATTGAGACCGAAGGGACATAAAAGTTTTTTTTTCCAGAGTTTATATTGAACCTGAGCTACAGTAGGACTGTTTAACAACTATGTGGGAACTACAAACTCTATGAACACTCTACAAAAACACAGATTTATACCGAGGTTCTACATCCAGATCAAGGACCAAAATAACTATCAGTGGTTCCCAACCTGTGTCCTGCAGGGTCTTTCAAAGTGACCCGCCACTTCCCTAATGCTGGCTGCAGAAAGGAGCTGCTGCCTAAGGACCAAGACGGAGCATGTTGTCACGGGGCTACAAGACCAGTGCAGGCTCCTTGCTACAGCCAAGGGGATGGGAGATCAGCGCTCCCTTCCCCCTGGCTGTATCAGAGAACACAGCAAAGCACTCCACCTGGCTCCATAGGTGCTAGGGTCCCTGCTAGAGACAGAGGGAAGGGAGCACTGATCTCCTGTTCCCCTGGCTGCAGAAAGAAGCCAAAGCCTAGGGACCCTAGAGCGCACGGGGCTACAGGCATGGGGATGGAAGATCAGCGAGGAGGTCCTCGCTGAACTCCTTCCATCTGACTGTATTGAGGGAAGGATGGTTGCTGGCGGAGACTAGTGGCCCTTCAGGATTGAAAAATGATATCTGTGGCCGTCAAGCCAAAAAGATCAGAAACCACTGCTCTAAATTTGAAAACAATAGAGAATTTCAGTCTGATACTTATCTACTATGATTATGGGTACCTTGGAAATATAGATAAGATAGATACGCATAAAACTACTCCTTGAATCTCCCTTGGAATTTAATCCCAGAATCCTGAACTACACTATAATATGATCTGTCAAAAGATCCCATAAACATCCTCTCCTGCACTATACAGGCTTTAGAATGAGCTGCTTAATATATTGCACTCCTCTGTGTTATACAGAGACTAAACCAAACTGAAAAATAGAGATTCAGATCTGTAATTCAAACTTCCCCTCCCTCCTAGAGTGCTGACATGTTCAGATTCAGTGTTTTGGCTCGGCTCATTATAGATACAGGTACCATCCATAAAATCCAGGTCTGTATGTGTATTCCAGTACCTATTCCATCACTTCCAAACATTGGTGGTTTTCAGATTCAGGTGTTTTATTTGTTTTCATCTCTAATCTTAAAGTACTAACTTTGAGAGAGGGAAACATCTATTGTAATTGGAAAAAAAGAGACTGCAAAGGTAAAAAAAAAAAATGTTGGTAGGGTGAAGGTGAGGAATAATTGCAGGGAGTATTTTAAAGACACAACCATCCACTTACTTTAGATGTTTCTCTGCCAGCTAGTTCACTGCTCAATGGCTTGCTGCCTTCCCAAGTTCATGAATTCTTTTTCCTCTCTGAGGCAGCAGTAAGACTGAGAAGCTTAAACGCAGAATGGAAAATAAAACTGTGCTGCTGAAGCAGCATTTCAAATACAAAAAAAGTCCAATAAATTCTACTTGGCACATAAAACCATAAGAAAAAAAAGGCTAGAGTACCGGGTTCCCTAGACATATCATAAATTCACAGCACTCAAAGATTGCGGACCTTATTTTTAGGCCATGAGGATTCAGGACATTGTTCGTAGATCCATGGTTTCCTACAATTTGACACATTTTTAGCAAATAAAAGTTGCAACTTTTTTTTTTAAAGGAAATTTTATTTTTGCCAAGGGTTTTACTGATTTCCAGTTTCTTTATGTATTTTGGTTTCTCAATCACACAATGAACATGGGAGCCAAGTATCTCAACACTAGGCCTGATTCTACTTATTTATATTTAAATAAATCAAGAGTGTTTCCACTTAGGCACACAATAATATAACAGAGTAAAACCAATGAATGGTAATCTAATCTTCTAATAATTTTTATTTCCATATATTTTCTTCACACTATTGCAGTCCCAGAGTTTTCATGTTCTCATTTTTTAATTAGAAGAGGGGGACAAAGGTAAGACGCTGGTTTTTTTGGGAGCAGAGCAGGTGGGCTTGTATTCAGCTTCTAACTTTTTTGCATTCATGGAAGCTCTGACTATTGACAATGCTGCCAGAAGCAGTACTGGCCTGAAATGGATCAGAGGTCTTTGCTGACTGTGTGAGGGGTTCTGCTGTGGTGTTTTTGAGGGGGTGGCCAGGGGAATTGTGGCATCCATTCCCTTGTATGATGATGATTTATTTGTATTGTGGTAGTACCTAAGGGCCCTAATATGGATCAGGACCTCATCATGCTAGTTACAGGAAAATTGTAATAAAAAGAAGCCCATGCCCAAAGTGCTTACAATCTAAGTGCAAGACAAAAAACATCAGGTAGATACAACAAATAGAAGGGGATTATAAAGGAGCAATGAAACCACACTGGAAGATAGTGGCCCAATCTTTTTCTTCTTTCATATGGTTTGGGTAGGTAAGAACATAAGAAAGACCACACTGGGTTAGACTCATGGTCCATCTAGCCCTGTAATCTGTCTTCCAAGAATAGCCAATGCCAGCGGGAATGAATAGAACAGGTAATCAGCAAGTGATCCATCCTGTCAGCCATTCCCAGTCTCTGGCAAACAGCAATCCCTTCCTATCCTGGTTAATAGCTATTGATGAACCTATTGTCCATGAAGTTATCTAGTTCTTTTTTGAACCCCGTTATAGTCTTTGCCTTAAAACATTGTCTGGCAAGGAGACCACAGGTTGACTGTGTGTTGTGTGAAGAAATAATTCCTTTTCTTTATTTTAAACCGGATGCCTATGAATTTAATGTGATGACCCCTAGATTTTGTATTATGAGGAGTAAATAAGACTTCCTTATTCACTTTCTCCAGACCAGTCATGAGTTTATAGACCTCTATAATATCTCCCTTAGTCGTCTCTCTTCCAAGCTGAAATGTCCCAGTTTAATTAATTTCTCCTCATATGAAAGCTTTTCCAAGCCCCTCATCATTTTAGTTGTCCTTTTCTGTACCTTTTCCAATTCCAATACATTTTTTTGGAGAGGGGGCAACCAGATCTGCATGCAGTATTCAAGATGTGAGCGTCCCATGGATTTATAAAGAGGCAATATGATATTTTCTGTTTTATCTATCCCTTTCCTAATGATTCCAACGTTCTGCTAGTTTTATTGACTGCCGCTGCATACTGAGAGGATGTTTTCAGAGAATTATTCACAATGACTCCAAAATCTCTTTCTTGAGTGGTAACAGATAATTTGGACCCCGTCATTTTATATTTATAGTTGAGACAGTTCCTCAGATTTGTCACCTAAAAAGAATGGCTCAGGTTTGGGAATCTCCCTCACATCTTCAGCCATGAAGACTAATGCAAGGAATTCATTTAGTTTCTGTGCTATAGGCAGCAACAATTACAAATGTATATCTAGGTTGATAGCCAGCATGTTGCTGCTGCAGTGACCTGGTGAATGTCCGTCAGGCCCCCAGAACGAACAAAAGGCACACTCAGATATGATGTGTTCCATCGTTTGTCACTGGTGACCACAGTCTCATACAGGTGTTTGCCTCATTTTCCATTTAAAGAGGACTTGTCCACATCTCCGATGATATGTCCTGATGCAATTCAATCTGCACCAATCTTTCCAACATAAAACCCAGTGGCTCCTTGGCAGGGTCAATGACAAGCTATTTATTTTGAATGGTCAAAACATTCCATGTAGCTCTCCATTGAGCCTAAGTGTCAAAGTTGAAAGTAGGGGTCTTGATGCGAATCCATAGAGGATTGTAGAATTTTAATCTTGTCTTTGGTGGGTTCCGCAGGTCATCATGCAATAGGATCCTTGAGTTTGCAGTGACATGATTAAGAAAGTGAGATGTCTTGGTAGGTCTTGTAATCTGTGGAGGCTGGATGTGTGATAGGATCAGGAGCCAGTCAACTGGAGTTGACTTGAGCATCCTTGACACTATGCATGAGGCGTTATTGAATTGAGTATCAAGGAGTTTAGTGTGACTACTGTGAGACCACACTGGCACACAGTATTCAGCCGCAGAATGTATGAAGGCAATTATTTTGATTCATAGGGTTCGTGGACTAGAGCCCCATGACATTCTGGCCCATTTCCTAAGAATTGTGACACGAGACCTGGCCTTATCATGGGTGTTTTTGAGGTGTTGTTGGAAGGTCAAACTCCAGTCCAGTGTAATGCTGAGATACTCTGGGTTAGCCTCATGGCTAACATTCTCACTATAGAACTGTGCATCAAGTTTGATATTAGTCATTTTATTGCTCCAATGGAAAATGGTCACTATGTTTTTTTTTCGAGTTAGGCATAAGTTTCCAGCATTGGAAATAATCAGCCCTTGTGCTAAGATCTTGGGTTAGGGTGCAGCTGATGCTATAGAGGCTTGTCTGCTGAACAGCTAGGGCAATGTCATCCACATACACAAATTTCCTAACTCCTTCATTGGTATATGTGGTGGTGTATGGATTAAAAAATATTGGGACCGGGACGGAGACCTAAGGGATACCCAAGTTAAAAGTTTTTAGTCTGCTGATCTGGCCATTAAGATGTACCTTAAAGCTTTAATCCTGGTCTTGCCACCAAGAGACAGATTGTTCACTGATAGTGAATGCTGTGGGAGATATTGAGGAAAAGTCCTTGTCTCCAGACGGTGTCATATACAGAGGATAGATCAACAAGGGTGATCCCGGTGTTCAACTTACATTGGAATCGTACATCAGTATGACCAGTGAGTGAAGCTACTTGATCACAGCTGTTCCTCTTTGGGCAAAATTCTGCCTACTCCACTGGAAGTATGTCTTCAATAATGTCAGACATACTGACATAATGTCTTCAATAATGTCAGACATAGTGGCAGAGCAGCACCCATTTCATGAACTTCAGGTGATTGAGAGGAGACATATCGGGTGGTAGCTGGCTGCATCCTCTGGGAGTTTCTCAAGCCTCAGTAGGGAAAAAACTGTTGCCTGTCATCAGCTTGTTGGCACTTCTCCAATTCTATGCATGGTGGTAAAAAGTGCCGCCAGACATTCACATCCCCATCTCTCCAGGTTCTTAAGAAATTCTGAAGGAATGCCATCAACCTCTGAATCTTTCTGGCTTTTGGTTTCTGACAGCACAATGTTGATCTCCTTGACAGAGTATGGAGCGGAGAGTGGAGATTCCTCTGGGCATGGGTGAAGGTTTCTGCAGAATTAACACTGGAGCTCCTGGAGCGTAATCTTCTCTGTTGGCATCTTGCTGATGGAAAGAAAATGAGAGGCAATATCATTTGTGGTCACCTTTGTGAATGTTGTGTTACTGGCTGGGATCTCCCATGGGATCTTCTCATGCCTTGTGGCTCAAATGGGTGAAATCAAGCCTTTCAACAGTCTCTTTCCACCTTTCCAGACATGCCAAATTCAAGGACTCAAACAGTGCAGTGGCTTTATTTGGGTCACCACTCCTTTCATATTCCCTCAGGAGGAACTCTGATTCTTTTTTCCAGCAGGGGGTGAAAGCTTTGCAGTGACTGTGTGAGATGTACTTCTTAGCGGTCAATTTAAAATTGTTTGTAAAATGGCTGAAGTTTCTAGGTATCTGTTTGAGCCATGGGATCCGATGTTCTGTTTCCAAAGTTTAGTCTGGCCAGTCAGCCTTGTGGAAATTCCAATGAAGCTTTTGCGCTGACTGCAGAAAAAGAACTCCCAGGCCAATCTGAAGGATAATTGGGTGATGTTGGCTATGTGGAAAATGACTCTGGATGGTTTCTGTTGTGGCCAGTGGGAAACCTGTGCTGTTACAGATCACAAAGCACAGGTCAGGGTTGTGATCCATTGTCCATCTTGCAGATGGAAAAGATCCGAATTGCTTTGGATCATAGAGCAGATGGAGGTCTTTGAGGAAGGCCCATTCCATGATCTGTTCCCTGGCTATGTCATTGGAGCAGTATCCCCCGTCTTCATGATGGCTGTTAAAGTCACCTATGTAAATGGCCAGATGAGACAGTGAAGGTTAGATAGGATCAGTCCACATGATGTTAGGTAGCTTGTATATCTTTAATGTAATAATTTCCCTGACTCTAACAGTGCTGATTTCTCTTCCACCGGTCAATGATTCTTCCAAACTTCCATATCCTCTAATCCATTCCACATGTGCACTGGTAGCCCATGTTTTGGATGGTTGACAACAACCATTTTGGTGTAGCCATAGAGTTTATGTCTGGCAGCTTTGTCTTCTTATTTTGTGTGTGTCTTTTGGAGGGTTACCATGTTAATGTGGTGGTAACTGAGGACTCTCGAGATGTAATCCACTTTTTCCCTCGACATCCTTCTATATTAAGCTAGTATATTCAGAGGACTGGCCCAACTGTTCTTTTTTGGTCCTGCTGGCACAATGTTGAAGCAGCACTGATTGAGCTAAGCTTTAGGTGCAGTTTGGTGTCTCCTCAAATGTAATAGCCTGCATGTCTACATATTCAGCTTGTGCCTAAAGCTACCAGTGGTCATATTGACCTTATAATTATCTACTCTAAATCTTCTTTATCGCGCTGGAGATTGATAGCTCAACATTTGGACTATTTATATTTCATAATTTATCATCATAAAGTGCAAAGATAAGAGGTAGCCATATCTGAGTTCAGTGAATCTAGCTATCGATATAATGTATTATTATAAAGCAAATTAATCTCTCATATAATTTCAGCTGAATTATACTAAAACTTATTTTTTCCAAAGGTGTGTAAATACAACTTATTTACCATTATATCTAAAAAATTACATGAAAAGGGTGTTAAGATTGCAAAGTCAAGCACTTGAAAGTTAGGAAATGCCAGACAAAGTTGAATATGCAACCTTAATTCATCCCCTTTGTGTAGCTGTATTATAATTACATGATTACATACTTTTTTTTTATCCACAGGACCCATGCCTCAATTGATGGACAGTGTTCATGAATGAGAAACTATTCAATATTCATGGTTTATTTACTTTACAGCATTCAAACTCTGTTCTGAATATAGAATGATTTAGTTGAGTAATGGTATCAGTATCCAACCCAATAAAAATGTCTACCTTGGATTATTCAGTGGGTCAGACCATTAGATTGACTGGTGTGTGACAGTTCATTTTTGGTAAATATTGTGGGCTGTCAGTCACACTACGGATAAGATTGCATCAAATCTTTCTACTATAACACCCTTTCTTTCTGAAATTTCATTATTTAGACATACACCTTCCCTATTTGACTCTGCTAGAATTTTTTCCTCTTGGAAACTTTGAAATTGTCTCTTCAGTTATTATTTTTTAAGTTTTGGGAGTGTGGGGAAAAAAACACTTTCCTCATTTTTGTCAAAGAAAGAAAATAGACTGTTTGGCTATGGCTGCAAGGAAACAAATGCATACAGAAAGATCCCTTTCTTCAGTTTATGTCAGGCTGCAGAGGAAGTTCACTTGTTCATTATATCCTAATGTACACTGTGCACAACAAAATTTATTCAGTAAGGATATGGAGTGTGACATTTAATTGCCAACTGTAGTAGAGTAGCACCAAAAGCAGGGTATAGATCCATTGTGTCCTGGATGTTTCTGGTGATAAAGCTTCAGTTACTCTTAGTGCCTGATCTTGCAAAGATGTACACATGTGCTTAATTCTGCACACTGCCAGGCAAATCCCCAGCTGGTATAATCATCAGCACTCCAATGGAATCAGTGGTACTATGGTAATTTATATCAGCTGAGGATCTGTCCTTTTGAGAATTCACAGAGTTCACAGTGCGTAAAGTTAAACATGTTCCTAAAGGTCTTTGCAGGATTGGGATCTTGCACTTTGCTGGTAAGCCAACTTTTCCCTCGGATAGAAAGCCCTCCAGAAGACAAATTGTCTCTTCCTCTCTCTCCAATCTGTATAGATACTTTACATGGAAACTATATAGATTTTTAGCCCGTATAAGTTACATAACATTTTGAGGAGAGACTGAAACTGATGTCATGGTAGAATCTTCCTGTAATCATCTAGTCACCTTTGGCTTTTAAAATATATTCAGACATACAACACTGTTTACAATGTTATGCTTTCATAATAGCATTGATATTGATTTTATTTAGGGGCGACAGTACAATGACCCTGAAAATATTTTTATTGATTTAAAATATTAATTTTGCAACAGATTCCTTTCTGTCTGTGTTCTTAGAAAAATACCACATTCATTATTTCATTCATTAATTTCAAATGATGTTCATCCATTAATTAGTTAAGCTTTGTAAAGTGCTCTGAAGTGGTAATGTGCTATATAATACTACAACCATCATTGTAAAAGTATTCATATTAACTATTGGTGTCTGAGATGTTCACCTATTTCCTATTCTAAGTTGAGGGGAATTCTATCATGTCTCGGTTACTCCATGTGCTGATTGTAGTAATTCTAAAATGTTGGCCTTTTTTTTATGGATACTAATGTAATTTTATACATTTATTTATAGATTATATAGCATGGGATTTGAACACAGGGCTGCACACAATGTAAACGGGTGCAACATTTAATGTTTCTTTATGTTTATTATGAACATATTACATTATAAAGTATTTGGGTTATATCCTAGCCCCAGTGAAATCAATGACAGAATTCCAACTCTTAACTCTTAACTTAACTCTTAGCGTAGAGTAATTAAATAGATAAGGCTGGATGTGAAACCAACACAAGCAGTATGTCATGTGTTCCCAAATCCAATCAACTGAGTGTGCCTTTTAAACTACTTTGCAATGACTTTAATAAGAAACAATAAAATCAAAGCAACAGACTAAGTGATTTAGTACAGTGGTAGAGACCTGTTTTACAAATTACATCCAGTCCTGATGCTTACACATTCAGTCTATTTTGAACTCTGTATCCAGAATGCTCCAGGTCTTAAAAGTTCAGTCACAATTGGTCTTAAAATCTCCCTATGCCATGGTATGCAATACCACGTGAATGTTATCTGGTTACTATATCAATGTGGGAATAGAACTTATGTGAAAGCAATTTGTTCACTTCACAAAATGAAAGACAATTAAAACAAAATTTACTGAACTCAGATTTTAGCTACCTCAAAATCTGTTGAGTAATGTGTATTCATAATTATATATTGAGATCCAAATATTTAAATTTTGTGGGCAATATGGAAAATCTCTGATGACTTTTTCACCACCTATTTCTAAATTCTTGCGGGGAAATCTAATCTGAACTATCATTATTTTTAACTGGTAAAAACAAAAACAAACAAAAAAGAAAAACGGGTCTGAAACCATGTTTGGTCCACTCCCACTAAACGCTTACCAA
Organism: Emydura macquarii macquarii; assembly: GCF_026122565.2. Taxonomy (NCBI): domain Eukaryota; kingdom Metazoa; phylum Chordata; order Testudines; family Chelidae; genus Emydura; species Emydura macquarii. Next base: position 3,344,229 of record NW_027132962.1, read on the forward strand.
TAGTTTGGTTTCTTATTGTGATCATCAGCTTTTCAAATAAATACGGAGAGATTTTCAAAAATGTCTCTAAATCAGTTTGGCATTTTTAAAAAATTTCTTCTGTCAGGCATGTGACTGGCAGTCAGGAGACCTGAATTCTCACCCATGCTCTGCCACTGACTTGTAGTGTGATCAGCAAATCACACAGGGCCTGACCCCATTCTCACTCAAATCAACTGAAGACTGTGCCACTGTAGCACTTCAACGAAGAGCTTTTTCCATTTGTGTAGGTACTCCACCTCACTCTGAGGCAATAGCTAGGTCAACAGAAGCGCTATCTACACTGGGGGTAAGATTAGTTTAACTATGTCTCTCAGGGGGTCTGGATTTTTCACACCCCTGAGCAACATAGTTATACAGACCTAATTTCCTAGTGTAGGCCAGGCCTCAGAGCATCAGGACTAAATACAAAGTGAAACGGATTATTTAGCGTAAGTAGTTAACAGACACTCTATGGCTGTTAGGTCCTATGACTGCAAAGGGGTTAATGTGCCACTTCATCTTGAATGGTCACTTAGAATATGTGTTAATTACTTAAGCTAAATTATCTGTTCCACCTTGTATTTAGCTATGACACTCTTATTGCAGTGTCAAACATGCAACACCCAAACACCATTGACTGGCCCAGGTCAGCTGTGTTGGGCTTGTGGGGCTATGAAATTACAGTAGAGACATTTGGGGTCAGGCTGGAGCCTGGGCTCTGGGACCTTGTGCCCGAACTCCAGCTTGAGCCCAAACACTGACATTTTTTAGCCCCACAGCCTGAGACCTGCAAGCCCAAGTCAGTTGACATGGGCCAGCTATGCGTGTTTTATTGCAGTGTAGACATACCCTGAGGTCCATTCTACAATACATATATACACCACACCCGTGAGCAATGTAGTTACATCGACCTTAACCCCCTTCGTACACAGTGCTATGTTGGTGGGAGAGCTTCTCCCACTGATATAGCAAAAACAAAAAGAGTTCTGTAGCACTTTAAAGACTAACAAATTTAATTTCTATAGGCATAAGCTTCAGCCCACGAAAGTTTATGCCTACAGAAATTCAATTTGTTAGTCTTTAAAGTGCTACAGAACTCTCGTTTTTGCTGTATACAGACTAACACGGCTCTGAAACTTTCCCACTGATATCCCTACTGCCTCTCGGAGAGGTAGATTAACTATACCAATGGGAGAGCTCTCTCCTGTGGGCTTAGAACATCTTTCATTAAAGTGTTACAGCAGCATTTTAAGTGTAGACATGGCCTAAGAATATCTTTTCCAGACCTGAAGAAGAAATGTGTGTAGCTTGAAAGCTTGTCTGTTTCACCAACAGAAGTTGGTCCAAATAAAAGACATTTCCTCATCCATCTCTCTCTGGGTTAAGTTTGTTCATTTGCAAGGTCCTTTTCACTCTGTGCTTGCTAGTTGGATTAGACAAAACATTCTGAAAACGTGTACATATGGGGTCAGATCCTTAACTAGCGTAAACTGAAATAGCTTCATTGAAGTCAATGGAGTTATGCCAGTAAAACCTGTTGAGGAATTAGGTCCTGGAGCCTTCTGAAATTAACTGATTTATTTGGATCAAGTCTGAAAAACATGCACAATCATGACACAAATATTTGATAATAATGACATGATCATGTTTCCTTGTCTGTATTTTATAGATGCTGTCTCTTATTTCTATAATGGTTAACTTCCAGGTATCAACTCTCCATTTATTGTTCCTGACATGGGCTTTACAGTCCAGAAAATATACATGAACATTTACTGGCACCTCCCTGAGAGACAATAGCTGTGTCAATGGAGATGCTCTTCTGTTGACATAGTGATGTCTACATGTGGGATTAGGCCAGTATAGCTATGTTGCTCAGGGATGTGTATTATTCACATCCCTGAGCAATGTAGCTACACCAATATAGGTCTGTACACTCAGTGGCCTTACAATCAGTGTGTTACTTTTTCCTAACTCCTCTTTACTCGATAGCTATACTGTAGCTGCAAGAGGTTGAGTAGCTTTGGTATCCAGATGTTTGCATACATTTTTTTTCGGGGGAGGGGGTTAGTTGGGGAGGCATTATTTACCATCTCCTAAATTTCAATTTGACTTTTAGCAAAATTCAATTGCAACCTTGTAGAATCATAGGGCTGGAAGGGACCTCGAGAGGTCATCTAGTCCAGTCCCCTGCATTCTTGGCAGGACTAAGTAATATCTAGACCATCCCTGACAGGTGTTTGTCTATTTGCTATTAAAAATCTCCAATGATGAAGATTCCACAACCTCTTTAAGCAATTTATTCCAGTTATTAACTACCCTGACAGTTAGGAAGTTTTTCCTAATGTCCAACCTAAACCTCCCTTGCTGCAGTTTAAGCCCATTGCTTTTTGTCCTGTCCTCAGAAGTTAAGAACAATTTTTCTCTCTCCTCCTTGTAAGAACCTTTTATGTACTTGAAATCTGTTATGTCCCCTCTCAGTCTTCTCTTCTCTAACCAAAGCCAGTTTTTTCAGTCTTGCCTCATAGGTCACGTTTTCTAGACCTTTAATCATTTTTGTTGCTCTTCTCTGGACTTTCTCCAATTTGTCCACATCTTTCCTGAAATGTGGAGCCCAGAACTGGACACAATACTTCAGTTGAGGCCTAATCAGCACGCAGTAGAGCGGAAGAATTACTACTTGTGTCTTATTTACAACACTCCTGTTAATACATCCCAGAATCATGTTAGCTTTATTTCCAACATCATTACACTATTGACTCATATTTAGCTTGTGGTCCACTATGACCCCCAGATCCCTTTCTGCAGTACTCCTTCCTAGGCAGTCATTTCCCATTTTGTATGTGTGCAACTGATTGTTCTTTCCAAAGTGGAGTACTTTGCATTTGTCCTTATTGAATCTCATCTTATTTACCTTAGACCAATTATCCAGTTTGTCCAGATCATTCTGAATTATAATCCTATCCTCCAAAGCACTTGCAACGCTTCCCAGCTTGGTATCATCTGCAAACTTAATAAGTGTACTCTCTATGCCATTCTATAAATCATTGATGAAAATATTGAACAGAACAGGACCCAGAACTGATCCTGCGGAACCCCACTCATTATGCCCTTTCAGCATCACTGTGAACCATTGATAACTACTCTCTGGGAACGATTTTCCAACCAGTTATGCACCCACATTATAGTAGCTCCATCTAGGCTGTATTTTCCTAGTGTGTTTAAGAGAAGGTCATGCAGGACAATATCAAAAGCTTTACTAAAGTCAATATATACCACATCTACCACCTCCCCCCTATTCACAAAGCTTGTTACCCTGTTAAAGAAAGCTATCAGGTTGGTTTGACATGATTTGTTCTTGACAAATCATGCTGACTGTTACTTATTATTGTATGCTCAATTTCTAGTCAAAATAAGGTTTTTTATCATATTTCTACATATCTTTGGCCCCTTGAAACCATGTATGAGCCAAGATTTATTTGAAACTCAGCCCAGGCTTTGTTTGTTTGTTTAATAAAGATGTTATTGACATTTTTCCGTAAGAGCAAAGTTATGGGGATGCAGTTTAACACACAAATGAAAAATCAGCAGCAGAACAAAAGAATACAGGATATCTGATGTTAAACCATTAGATTAAAGACCTTGGGTAAAGTTTTCAAAGATGCTTCAGGATATGTCTACCCTACAATGTAACCCCAGGCTCAGACTCAGGCTCAAGCCCAACCCCATGCCCCACTTCTGACGCAGGCCAGTAAGCACTGTGGACCCAGCCCTAGGGCCTGGCATGGGGGCTGGGTCAAAAGCACAAGTTCCACTGGGACTTATGTCCACTGTGCACCATTTTTCAGTGTGGACGCAGCTTGTGTCCTGAGAATCCACCAACACTAACCCACAATCCCATGGGCTATTGTTCCTATCCTTTCTATCCTAAGACTAGACAGTCAACTCCCCTGTTTTAAGTACAGCTGCTCAGCATTTAACCCTTTCATTTTTTTCTGTTTGCTGATCTGCAAACAGAACGGACCGACTCCTGCATTAGCTAGGGCCATCAAGAACTCCTTTGCCAAGTGTGTTGCTACCTAGTCATGGGACCACAGTCAGATTCTGGTAAATCCGTGGTGTGAAGCAAGCAAGACATTTGACTTCAATAAAAGACCAGAAATGACCATGTCCCCCAAAATAACAAACAAACTGACAGCACTGGGGATTCAATGGATCGGTGCAGGGAGTGGAATAAGTAGCTCAAGAGTGACTACCAGAAAGGCAAGGGTGAGAACTGCACCACTAGGAACTCTCTGTCATCCTGCCTCTTTTATATGAGGACTTTGACTGGGTGCTGTTCCAAACACAGAATTCCCAACAGTTGATGATAGCCTGGTCAGTCAGGATGACAACTTTGTGACCCCCCAAATCTAGAATAAGATAGGAAGGGAGCCCGCAGGCACCAGATCAGGCTATTGAAATGACTCTGGTGCTCACACCAGTCCCTGTGGAGAACTTCCTGACCTTATAATCAGAGGGGCTGTTGGATGACTCTCCAACTCTGAAGAGCAGCCCATTGCAAAACCAGCGACAGAAACAAAAGGGGCAGAGGCAGTCCTGGAACCTGAGAAGTGTTTGGCTTCATGTTTGTTATTATTAATATATGAATGGGAGGGATTTCCTGTTTATGACCCAATGGAATATTTATTACAAGCTACAGATAGCAGTGTATACCCACTAATGGCAGCATACACTCTAATGCCTTGGTGATCACGCCCAATGTGTAATTCAAAGTGGAGAGCGGGAAGCATAAAAACAGTTAAACAAGCATTTAACATTACATTTTTACTAGATACTTTCATATTCTTACAAAGATGTGCTGGGGCATTCAGAGTAAGGCCCTTATGTTGCCTTTCCTTTTATTACACCGTACTGGAGAAATAAGAAATACCACAGTGTTATAAGCCTTCTATAAACTCTAAATTGTAAGGTGTGAGGGGGAAATGTCATGCATGGGTGACAAAATCAATGTTCAAAACACAGCAGAGGATGTATGTAGTCCAGAAATGTGCAGTGTGTAGGATGCTGCCTGTGCAGTTCTTTGTGAGTCTGTATTATCATTTGTGTTTTCATGTTGTCCGTAGGTAAACATTGTCAGAGCTGGCTGTATCATAAACTATAGGGAGGCAGTAATACATGTACACTCTAACACAGAACCCTGGTGATTCCCCATGAGTTTTGACCTAATCCTAGAGGCTGATAAATGCAAACCTTTCTCATAGTACAAACTTAAGCTAAGTTGTCACATTTCATGGAAGGGCAAATTTTTCAGACCCTCCTCTATACAATACCAGCCCACTTCACTCATAGATGTGTTGCTGAGTCATCACACTTTTGAAAACCTCTGTGCACGCACAGCTGGCTTGCCACTGGTAGTTTGGAATAGAATGTCCCTTTGCCATTCAACAACCTCCAGGATCGTTATGTCCTCCAGCATGTGGAATTGCTGAAAGGATTGCAAACCTTAGGCAGTAAACGAGGATACTTCACTCAAAGCTATAACGGTCTGCAATTTTTAAAGATATAGTATTTGTAAATTTCAATTTATTATTGTGTGTGCACTCTTTTTACTTTGCTTAACTCAGTTGTGTCCATGGACCCTCTGGGAACCAAAGCATTCCTCTAAGACTATACTGAAGCTGAGTTTTACAAAGTATCACTTTCTTGGCCCTGAGATTCCACAGGCACTTCTGAAGGCGCGATTAACCTTTTTCAAAGTACCGAGACAATAACGTACAGTACGTTGTCTGTTTTCGGACCTTCCACTTTGGCAGACTATTCCACCTAGGCAGCCCAGCAGGAGTCTAGGATTTCAAATTGTCACCGACTGATCAAAGAGGAAGTGTTTATTACCATCACATCACATAATGTATATTTTGAAGAATAAAGATAAAGACCTGATAAGGCACAACCAGGAAGTTGTGTCCAAACACAATTTCTCAATACATCTATTCAGATCAACCCATAATGAAAATCTACAATTCATGTCACAAACTCCCCTCATTATAAGCATCCACCTCATCCACACTTAACAATTCCTAATAATTAATACCCCAAATCGTAGCATACAGAGACAGTACTTCATTTACTGTGAAAAATGCTGTACAAATACATCCATAAACATAGCATTCTCCCTCTTCCATTTATCCATGCAAGTCCACAATCCGGGCACGCAAAGCATACCTGATTCCTGTTGTCCACGTGCATCCTGCTCCAGCTGTACGAGGTGCACTCTGTGGTTAAATGTACCAGTTCAGCAATCCATTCACGTTTCCGTTCAAGGGCAAATGGCTCAGCTTTGGATTGACAAAGACTGTGAAAAGCGCAGCAAGTCACAAAAATGCTGACAGCATGGGTTACACTGGAATCCAAATGGTTCGGTAAACAGTGCCAGCTGAATTTCAATCTGCTAAATGTACATTCAACCACCATTCTAAATCTATTGATAACTGGTCTCCACTACATAGTTAGGTCGATGCAAGGCAGCTTACATTAGCCTAACTCTAAGTATCTACACTACACTCCCACCAGTGTAAATTGCCCATATACCGACGTAATAACTCCATTTCTGCAAGCTTAGGTTGATGTAGTTAGATTGACATAGTGTTAGTATAGACTGTTGACTCTTCTGGCTGTCAACCTAAAGCCCCATGGACCAGGGCTGACAGCTAGTGCCCCATCAATGGCCTTGGCACTGTCTGGAAACCCCATTCACTCAAAACTAGCAATATTGTCAGGGATATTTTTATGGCCACCATTTTTGGGTAAATCACATACCTGACTACTTCACATACCTCCACCACCATTTTACCGACAGATGACTTTCCATCACCAAACTGGTTAGTAATGATCCTATAGCAGTCTGAGGAAGCCAGGTTCCAGATGCTTATAGCAACCTTCTTCTAAACCAGCATGGCCATGTATGTCATGACTCTGGGGACTGTGGTCAGCGGCTCACAAATTTCCAGAAATATAGTTTTTCTTATGCAGTTCTGGAGCCATTGCTGATCATCCCAGGTTTTCTTGATGATGTGATCCCACTAGTCTGTGGTTGTGGCCCTACTCCAAAAGTGTCAGCCTACATAGGTGTCATCAGTGGCTATAGCAAGAGTCAACAGCAGCAGCCAATTTGAGTCTGCCATATCTGTATCATCCTCCTTCTCCTCTTCCTGACCTTCTAAAGGCACCCGTTAGTGAAAACGCTATCGAAATGTACACAACATCTCATGGATGCTCTGCCTTTTTCCTGAAACACGCTTGTGAAAACACAAGCAGGACAATTTTTTCAAATGGAGACTCCTCCATGTTTATGGCTTCAATTTCTGGTAGCATATGTAACCCTTCTGCCAGATGAAGTCAGCAGTAACAAGGGCCAGGTTAAATATCTAGGGGTTCCTGTCAATGATGCAACACCAAATCGGCCTGAGCCCCCACCAGTCATCTAGGAAATTACACACTGGGAGCCCACAAAAGGCTCCCCTCTCACAGGCACAGAATCTGAGTGTAGAAAGAAGACCTTTTAATTAAAGAAAGGAAGTAACTCAGCACTGGTTTGGAAAAACAGTGCAAACAGCACTCATAAACATAAAAACCATGAACAGAACCCACCCTAACTGAGAGAGAGTATGTGTATTCTTGTTTCCTCTTGCCCTACTGACCGTCATAGCTGCACTGTTTGCCTTACATCTCTGTTGCTGAACTCAACTAGCCCCCTCTGCTGGCTCCTGCTGTTGCCCAGGATAGACTTGCCCTGCTGCCTGTCAGTCTCCCAAAGTTTCCCCAGTTCCTTTTGTGATTTCAGCTCTGGTGACTTCAACTCTCACAGAAATGCTGCTGCTGACAGGAACACTGTCCCTGATTTTAACAAAGCAAAAGACTGCAAGAGGAATCCTATTAACTCTATCTTTGAATAGTGGGAAGAGGTAGTCAAACCATGCCTGAGGGTGGCTTTTAGTCAGCGCCTGTGCAAACCAGACAGGAAGACCCTGTCCCCTCCATGCTGCTTTCACAGTGCTCTGGCATCTGAAAGTCTCCTTTGTTCAGTTCTGTTTCGATGAGAGCGAATCTTTCATCAGACCAGGCTAAGCTCAGTTCTGCTGCCATTTGTTCATACAATAAAGGAACAACATTTCATTATCCCTGCAATTACCACAAAAGTGATTTGTAACCCAATACCAGCCAAAATGACCATTTCCCACCATGCTGAGCACCTAGGTGTGCTTATGCAGATACAGTGCCCATGAAAATACAGTGCCCGCCCTTTCAACTGGCTCAGCAGGGGATGGTCACTCAGACCTTGCTTACACATGCAAACCCAAAAGACCGCTGAGCAGCATGTGTTTGTGGGTTGTGACTATGTCCTTACAAGTTCTGCAGGATGAAAGTGCATCATGAACAGAAGGCTTGAGTGGCTACGGCTGGGATGGGTGCTAGAAAACCTGGGATAGGCAGGTCTGCATAGTGCAATGTAGACATGAGTGTGGGTGAGACACCTGGATCCAGAAATTTTAAATCTAGGATCAATAGGTATTGTGGACACTCTAGTTTGGGTTTACAAACACCGAGTCTGTGGGCTACAGTCCCACAGACTCTGGTCTTACATTGCAGTTTAGACATACCCTAAGTAATCTAGAAGTCCAAGTTCAAAGGCAATACCATTTAGGCTCATTAGTGTCTATGTCATTTTTGAAAATGGGATAAAATGAATATTTGTGAAAAATTCATAATTCTTGGGTCCAAGAAATGAATCATAGAAATTAGAGATGGAAGAGATATATCAGCTCATTCTAGACTATTCCCTGAGAAGACTGGATAGATCCTTATAGTATATTTTCTAGTGCTTTGCCCAGAATGGTTTTTAAAAGCGTGAAGCAGGGGGGTTTCCCACAACTTCCTTCAGAAAAAGACTTTCCCATCACAAAAGTGTATCTCACCTTTAGAAAGTTATGCCTGGACATTCAGTCTAACTTTACTTCCTTCTTAATTCATCACATTACTATTAATTACACACCCTGGCATTTTTCCCTAAAACAAATCCATCCCCTCATTTCAAAAGTCCCAGCTTTAGCTATCATTTAGCACTATTTTATAGACGTTTTATACTTCACTTTTCTTCATTATTTTGCCCTTCCAGCACCTTAATCTTTTTGTGCTCATCCTCTTTAATTTTCCTCCAATTTGCATTAATAATATTGAATCCCACATCTTTACTCCACTGTATTTGCAAGTCACTCACCTTCACTCCTTTAATCTTAGAATACTGATTAAGAATGAAGGGTGCATACAAAACTTTAGAAGAAAAAATAAAGTTTTCATATGAAGTAAGTGGGCATTTTGTTTACACACCTCTTATCAGACTCCTTGTATTTCCCCCACTAAGCTCTGTCCTGAGTATAAAGTCTCTAGTAGATTTCTAAGTCTTTCCCTACTCATGATTGAAGAGTCTAATTAAGATGCAGCTAACATAGATTTCCTTGTAATGAATGCAAAGATAATGGGAAGTTTTGGAAAAGGGGATTGAATGCTACTCTCTAGTACTGGCATAACTGGGTGAAATATTTTTATGCTCTACCTGAACTGTATTTTGAGAGTATATTTCTATCTATACCCCTCTAATATCTCATAGTAAAATTGTGTTTGCCTTTTTTTTTTTTTTTTTTTAGTATCTGCTGTCAAAGATTATGTTCATAGGAAACTCAAGCAGAGCTGCTTAAATTCATTCTCTGCACAGCACAAGCATGGTTACACGAGGATACAATGTTTTTACCCTTTGCACTGACAGAAAATCTGTTTCTTTGCTATTTTAAAGAAATGCTATCTTTTATTTTATTTTTTTTTAATCTTAAATATGTTCTACTAAAATTGTCAGAATGTCATTTGTACCTGTGAACCAAGCAGAATTTATGCACTCTGCTTTTCATCAATATCCTGAGGTGAAAGGTTTTTTAAAAAAAACCTTTTTTAAAAATTAACAGCAATCATAAATCCATCCCTTCTGCTAAATTTTGGAACTTATAGGGGTTAATGGATTTGTTCCTTTTCTTACTAAATAAAATGCATCCTCTTGGATGATGGTTACCATTTCTTAATTAAAAATCCACAAAAGTGTCATGCAAATGTACATAATTTATTTTCATCATATTGTTGGACTGGGAATTTTGCCAGTGAATAAAACATCTTATTAATGAGGAAAAGGAAACTAATACTTCTACGTCTGATGAGAAAGATTCATTCTTTAAACTGGCATAGTCGTAAATCTAAATTAGAGCAAATGGCAAAGTCAGGCTAATGTCTAATTGGTCTTTCAGTGCAGGGCTATTCAAAAGTCTAAAATGGTGATCACTTACTAAGGCAAAGCATATCAAAACCTTTGAAGGTAGATATGAATATGCTTTCTGGTCAACCTACTTTTTCTCCTTTGGACAAAAATGGTGCTACTGTTGTTAATCTCTGCTTTGTGTGTGTACACAGACACACACAGAGACATACACCAGAAGGTAAATGTGATGCTTTGATGACTTAAGAGGTTTTATTTGTCAAGTTAGGGATGCCAGCAGCAGCTTTGGTATACTGCTAATGAATAAGGCAGACACGGTACCAGATGGAAGCACTTTCTCAGGAGGTTTGACCTTATAAAAAAAAAGAGTGACTCAATATCTCTTTGGTTTCTGGCAATATGACCAGAGACTTGCATGTATGTATCCTTCCAAAAACACAGAGGTCTTTAGATAATTCTTAATGATATGAAATGACCACAATACTGATGATTCCAGTATCTGTCAAGAACAGAGCTCACTACTACATGGAGGATGAGAGCATTCTCTGCATCTTTGTTTAAACAAGAACATAAAAGGTATAATGAACTAAATAGAAAGCATTTTGTATTTGGAGTTTTGACTCTTTACTCATACTCTCATCCCTTCTTTTGCTGTTAACAAACTGGCTTTCTGTACCATACCCCAGGTCTTTGAAGCAGTGCTGCAGTGAGTCAGAGGAATCAGAGGTGAAGATGACAGAATCAAAGGCTCATATTTACGCATTTTGTTCAGTTAGAGGAGAAAAACAATAGGGCTTAAAGAGGCAAGGCAGGTGACAGTACCTCATGCTGGAAGCATGGGTTTGATCCTGGAGGAAGTCCAACCCACTGATCCATATGAACTTCTTTTTTTCTGAATTTACCCATTTCGGATAGAAGATTTCCTCCTCCTTCACATTCCTTTGATGCATAGATTTCATCCGTTGTTCACTGGGAAAGGAGCTGGTAGCAGTATTGCCAAGCCCACGCATTCAGAAATCATAGTCAGGCCCCCCAAAATCATGATTGGCTTAAAAACATGAAATATTAAAAAAATATGGGGGGGTCTATTTGCCTTCTGGTTTCTTAGCCTTTGTGGAGCAGTTAAGTCACCTTTTCAAGCTTCTTTATACAACCATGAGAGCTAGACATTTACTTTATTTAAAATGAAAACAGATTCTCAAAGTAACGTCTCTAGGAGCTTTAGGGAAAAGAGCAAATATTGTGAGACTGATAAAATCACAAGAGATAGCAATACTGAAGTAAGACAGCCACCTCTGTGACACTGTTCCCTTCTGTCCCATGCCCTGTGGCAGGAGTGGCTCATCTTCTGAACATGGATTTAGGGAATATGGAGGAAGGCTTAGAGAAAAATGCATTATCCCTTAAACCTCCTAGGAATCTGCAGAGAAGTTAATATAGCTTGATTCTGTTCTAGCTTTTTCAGTAGTGTCCTTCCTGTTTCATGAAATTACTTCCCTTTAAAGGAGAGAAATTAATCATGTAACACTTGACTGTCTCTGCTGCACATAGGTTTCTGAATATCACCAAAGACACTGGTCCATTTTCACTGCATTACTATTTGGCAAAGATATGAGCAATAGCAGAAGCACTACAGTTGTCTTTCTGCAAAAGCTGGAAAATTGCAGTACATCAGTTCACATTTGTAAAGTGATAGTATATCCATACATCAGTGGGGTAATCCAAAAGAGACCGGAGAAACAAGCATACGATCTTTCTTGTATTTCTTCATCCTCAGAATGATCAGGGATAATGCTATCCTTAAGATTTTTGCCTTAATAAAATTCTCAATTGCTTCTAGTCTTCAGTGTTGTGTTTCCTAAAGTATGGAGTGAGCACCTGAAGTACTAGCTGGGGGAGAAGAAGTGGTCCAGGAGTAGCTTGGCATTTCTCAATGGACCTGTACTATGTGGGAGCCAGTGAAGAGGTAGGGAAGCTGAGAACTCATGAGGCCTCCTGTGGATTCTGAGGATGATCCATGAGTTCTAGGGGTGGAGATCTGTGCTCATTCCAATGTGAGACAAGTGGGCCAGAAGAACCCTCTTCTCCCTACTAAAAAAATTGTGCAATACCCTTAGAAAGGTCCCTCCTGATGGTTCTTTTTCCCAAGGGGAGGGAGAAACTGTCTGAAGTAGTTAGATTTATTTTACCGCTGGTTATACTAAATCTCTTTTCATTAGCTGATGATTAGCCTGGTTAGGGATATGGAGTTATACACTGGTTCAAATCTGGTCCCTGTGAATAAAAGGAAAAAATTACCATGTCCTGGATTTTGACAGTTTACATGAAATTAATTAAACTAATGGACTTTAAGGCCAGAAGGGAACATCATGATAATCTAGTCTGACCTCCCACACATTAGAAACCACAGAACCTCACCATGGCAATAGGCCCATCACCTCTGGCTGAGTTAGTGTAATCCTCAAACATTGATTTAAAGACTTCATGTTACAGAGAATCTACCATTTACTCTAATTCAAATCAGCAAGTGACCCATGCCTCATGCTGCAAAGGAAGACCCAGGGTCTCTGCTAAACTGAATTGGGGGAAAATTCCTTCCTGACTCCCAAAATAATGCTCTGTTAGACCTTGAGCATGTATGTGAGATCCACCAGCCAGACAGCTGAGAAAGAATTCTGTGTAGTAATTCAGAGCCTTCCCAAACACCAGTCACTGGAGATATTTGCTAAAAGCAGTTTTGGATGGGCCATATGCCATTGCAGACAACCTTATCATCCCATCATTTCCATAAACTTATCAAGCTCAGTTTTGAAACAAGTTACATTTTTTACCCCCTCTACTTTTCTTGGAAGGTTGTTCTAGAACTTCCGTCTTCTTGTGCTTAGAAACCTTCATCCAATGTCAAGCCTAGACTTAGTGATGACCAGTTTATATCCATTTGTTCTTGTGCAACATTGGCCCTTAACTTAAATAACATTTCCTTCTCTAGCATTTACCCCTCTAACATATTTACAGAGAGCAATCTTTTCTCCCCTCATCCTTTATTTTGCTAGGCTAGACAAAACAAGCTCCTTAAGTCTCCACTCAGACAGGTTCTCCCCTCCTCTGATCATGCTAGTAGCTCTTTTCTGCACCTGTTCCAGTTTGAATTCATCTTTCTTAAACATGGGAGACAAGAATTCAATGCATACTAGATGATGTCTTTCCAGTGCCTTGTATAATGGCAATAACACTTCTTTAGTGCTACTGGAAATACCTCTCCCAATGCATCCTAGGATTCGATTAGCTTTTTTTTCAGGGCCACATCACATGGATGGCTAACAGTTATCCTGTGATCAGCCAATACATCCAGGTATCTCTCTTCTTCTTTTGCTTCCAACTAATAAATCCCCAGTTTATAGCAAAAAATCTTTTTATTAGTAGTCCCTAAGTGCATGACCTTGAACTTTCATCCAGTTTTTATTACTCCAGTATTCAAGGTAATCCAGGACTTCTTGTATGATATTCTGGTCCTTCTCCATGTTGGCAATACCTCCCAACTTTGCATTATCCATACATTTTATTAGTGCACTCCCACTTTTTGTGCTAAGGTCATTAATGAAAATGTTAAATAAGATTCATCACAAGAGCGAATCCTTGAGAAACTCCATTAGTAACCTCCCTTCGTATCCAGCCTGACAGTTTGTCTTTCAACATGACCCATTGAAGTCTCCAATTTAATCAGTTCCTTAGCTACCTTTTGATTCTTTTATTAATTCCAATCGTCTTCAATTTAAGTAATAATTTCCATGTGGAACTATATAAAAACCTTTACTGAAATCCAGATGATTAAAACTACTGGATTTCCTTTAGCTAGAAAATTGATTAATTTCTCAAAGAAAGATATCTTGTTGGTCTGGCACAAGATCTACCATTTGTAAAACCATGTTGTATTTTATCCCAATTAACATTTATACCTCTATGTCCTTAACAACTCTCTTTCTCTTGCAAGATTTGTTCTAAGATCATGCATACAACTGAGGTCAATCTAACAGGCCTACAGTTTTCCAGATTACTTTTTTCCCTTTCTGAAATATAGGTATTATATTTGCAATTATCCAGTCATTGGGTACAATCCCAGATTCATTAAAAATTCTTGCTCTTCGGCTTAAAATTTCATGTTCCAGTTCCTATAACATTCTTATATGGAGATTATCTGTGTCCCCCAGTTTGGTTCCATTAAGCTGTTTGAGTTTGGCTTCCACCCAAGATGTGGTCATTTCTACTTCCATATCTTTGTTCTGTTAGCCATCCTGCCACTGCCCCAAACTCCTCACTACCCTTAATAAAAACTGAGGCAAAAGTATTCATTTAGGTGTTGGGCTATACCTAGATTATCTTTAATGTTCACCCCATCCCCAGTACTCAACAATCCTACTTATTTCCTTGTTTTCTTTTTATTTATGGCTAAAGAACCTTTTATTATTTAGTTTTAATTTCCTTTCTGACCTCCAAAAGATAGCTTTTCTTGCTGAACCATCCTTTCTTCCATTCCTTGTAGGCTTTCTGCTTTCTCTTTCTAACCTGTCTGAGATGCTTGTTCACCCAGTTTGGTCTGCAACCATTCCCTACAAGTGTTTGGCCTTGCTGGGATGCAAGCTTCAGATGGTTTGTGCAACTTAGACATACAGTAATTTCTAGCATCCTTTACCTTTATTTCTGTGTTTCCTGAACATACCCTTCTTCACCTGTATTCCATTCATGACGACTCTTCTACCATATTTCTGTTACCCTATCTGGTTTCAATTTCTGAATTTACAGTAATTCTAGTCCATCTATATTGTTACCCCAGCTCCTTGCATTGGTGTACAGATGTCTTAGTTATTTCTGCTTGGTTTTGCCCAGATTACTTCTTGGATTATTACAGCCATTTTACTACAACTATTACCTACATGACTGTCACTGTCAGTGATACTGGCACTATCTTTCCTCTTCTTGTCCATTCTCCTATCCTCTGCTGTTCCTTTCTCCATTTTTGTGTCCTCTTTTACTTGATTTTTCCTCCCACTCAATATTAGAATCAAGCATGGAGAGTACATGAGCATCTCCCAAATATCCCCCCAAAATCCCAGGTTAAAACTCTTTTAATCAGTTGTTCCAACCTCTATCTCCCTATTCAGGTGCAGTACATCCTATGAGAAAAGTCATCCATTCATGGTGGTCTCAAGTCAATTCCTAGTAAACTGGCACTCTGACTTGCACTCTTCTCAGACAAAGCAATGACTGAAGGTGCATGAAGTCTCAATTGTCCCCTTTCCCTAGAGGTGGTCAATGCAGATCTAAATTTTATTTTTATATCTATAAAAACGCCCCTCCAGAACTCTGGGTGCCATTCGAACATTATAAAATCATATCACAACAGTTCAAACAGACCCTAAAAAGAACAAACAAAAACCTTCCCAGCCACTCAACCAAAAAAATTGATTTATTTTGAGGTAGCACCTAAAGGCCTAACAGTCACTGCCCTAAAGATGGAATATTCTTTAAAAAAAAAAAAAAAGGCATAACAGGTGGATAAGACAAAGAAGGAGGATGAGAGTCAGAGTGAGAGTGATGTTGAAGTAACAAATATATAGAATGTGAAGGTCTAACTGGTGAGTAGTAGTGATCACAGCTTTCTGCTTGCCTAGCATTATAAGGTTGCTTCCCTTCCCTTACACCCACTTCAAACATCTCATGATCCATGAAAATAAATCTGAGAAAGCAGCTGGGCTTTGCAGAAAGTCCTGAAGGTCCACAAATGCAGGATCTGGTGGATCAAGCAGGAGGACCCCTAACCTTATGTGCCTTCTTACCAGCCCCCTGAGACAGCTGCAAATACAGTAGTCTTACATGAGGAGAGGATCCAATACAGATTCATAGGTCAAACTCAATGCCTTAAAATTCTCCCAGAACTCAACTGATAGCTAGTGCAGACCACAGGTGCAATAGACTCTCTACAGGAAACTCCCCTTCATAACCTGGTAGACCTAATTTGCATTTGTTTCCAAATGATTTAAATGCCGAGTGCCATTGTAGCAATCTAGCTTACCTTGAGATTACAAAGACACAGATAAGTGTGATAAGGATGGCCTCCAAAAGGTCACAAACTTCCTGCCAACTGCAAATAATAAAACTATCTTGGCAACTGCTGTGTTACCTACATATCCATAACTAGATGAAGATCCAATAAGATCCCAGAGTTTGAAAATAAGGATAGTGACTTTGAGCAAAAAAAACTTTCCATCCTCATTACAAGACATAAAAGGGCCCAAATCTGTGAAGGGATGGGTGTCCTTAACCTTAACGAGACCTCTCCTGACAAAGGCTCTCAGTATTTATCAAGGCCAAGATTTTTAGCAGTGAATGATGATTTTGGGTACTTTAATTTTCATGTGCACAGCTTGAGACACTTTAAAGTGACCTGACTGTCAGAAAGTGCTGATCTCCCAACCTCTGATAATCAGGCTTATTTTGGGTAGCCAGAACTTGAGACACTCCAAATCACCAGTCATTTTTTATAATCTTGGCCCAAATTTATTATTTACAAAAATAAAATTGCACAAATGTACAACCAAAGATTACATTTCCTCAGATGTAGAGAGATGAGACAACAGAATACCACTCAAGAGGTTAACAAAATAAGCTACTTATGTTCATAAATTAATGTAATTATGTATTCTCTTCATTCTTACACCAGTGGATGACTTGGAGTCAATGCAGTTAAACATGAGGTGACCTGGGGTGTTGTATGAATAAGAAATTCCAGAGGTATAGAAGTGCTGCAGTATAGATGTAATCTTTCTGTTCTTGAAGCTTCTGGATGTTGCAATATTATTATGTTTCTCGAAGAAAAAAATATTATCCAAATGTGTACTTCTGTCTAGTGAAAATCCAGTAAAAAGGTTGTTTATTTCTTTTAATTTAATTGCTTGTAAAACTGAATCAATATTAATCATACTAGCTGGCAAACAGGTAAGTGGCATCAAGGAAGTCTACTGTAGAAATAGCAGTACAGCATTAAATTCATACAGCTGCACGCTTGACAGCAGTCATTGCATATCTGAAAATCCATTTTACTTCCTCTCATATGCATATGGTTATGGCTTGCTTTTCAAATAAATCTGATCAACATTTCGTGGTATGTGAACATTTTCCCATCTGGCGGATTGTTCATAAAACTCATTTTCTCTGATTTAGTGAGGCTAGGAACACACCAGCATGAATGATTTTAGATTCATATTTGGAACTTGTGTGGATTTTTGCAATCCCTCATATGTCCCATAATATGTTCCTAATTTTACAATTGATTAATTTATGTTTTAAAGCTAATAAAGCAGGTGTCATGGTGTTTGCCTATTCTTTGCTGCATTAAGCTATTTCATTTTGAAAGTGTCATGCTCGCCAAGTTTCTGCACATTTCAAATCAAAAGATGAAACCATTTGAATTTTTAAGCCATTTTAGGTCCCTACTATTAAGTTTACCTCTGCAGAATGAGTCTGAATATCCTCTTATGAAGTCCTCTAGCAGCTCTTACTGGCATATCATAAAACATTGCAGACAACCAATGACTCAAATGGACCAAAGCAAATATTTTTAATCAAATTAGGACTTTGTTGCTTCCTATAGTAATTTCTGAATCTGCTCCAACACATGTGCTGTTGAATCTCTCCCAGCTAAGGGCTCAGGTCAGCAAATAACACACCCTGAAAATGGAGGGGTCATAGAAAAAGTCTCAAATCAAGACTACAGAAGCCCATGTAAGGATGGTCACTTCCTAGCGCCAGAAAAACTGCTGTGTGTGGCGTTACCTAGCAGACAAGCCAAGCACATTTAATGCTAAATCCAAGCCTTCAGATGAAATACTTTCTGTGTCTGTTAATGTGTGGCCAGACACTAGAACACAGATTTAACTAATAAGTGAAGTCTCCAATCTGGTGAGTTGAATCACGTTTGCAGCCGACACATCATTGCATCTGCTCCTTGAATCCAGACTTTCATGGTCATCCTGTAGTAATTCTACCAGGGGAGCCAAAATGGTGTTAGTCCTACCTGAGCCAGCAGGAACTGCACTCCACTTATCTCAGCTTCAAGGCACTATGCAGAGCTGAGTTTTCTCCTGCATTTGACATTTGCCTGCCAGATGATGGGCAGACATTAGAGCAGATTTAACCAGATACTAAAGTCCCCTACCAGATTACCAGTTTACCCTGATGCCCTTCAGCCTTTATGAGGCCCCGGTGACCTTCCAGCGGCTTATGGACAGTCTGTTGCTGGCCCACACAGACTATGCCACAGCCTACCTTGTTGATGTGGTGATTAACAGCTGCCGCTGAATCAGGTGGCAACAGTCCTATAGACCATCTGGAAAATAAGGTTGATGTCCAACCCTAGGAAATGCAGGATCAATTTCCAGGAAACTACCCACGTGGGGTATGTCTTAGAACAAGGTAAGGTATGCCCCCTAGTCGGAAAGATCCAAGCCAGCCAGGACCAGTTGTCCCCGATAACCCAGAAACAAGTGAGGCAATTCTTTGGACTGGTCAGGTATTACTGCTGTTTCATCCCCCATTTTGTCTCATTTGCTGCCCCTTTGACGGGGCTTCTGACCAAGGACCAGCAACAGCAAGTCCGGTGGACACTGGACTGTGAAATGGCCTTCTGGACATTAAAAGATTGTTTATGTAGGGAAAATGTCTTGTACAGCCCCGACTTAGTGAGGTCCTCTCCAAGACCATTGAAGGAGAGGAGCACCTGGTTCTCTACATTAGCCAGAAGCTGTTTCCCCGGAAGTGAGCTATTCCACCATTGAGAAGAAGGCCTTGGTAGTTAAGTGGACAGTGAAGGTCCTTCAATATTACCTCCTGGGGGCACCTTTGTCATGGTGACGGACCTTGCACCCCTCAAGTGCCAACAAATGATAAAAGACACCAACACTTATCTCATGAGGTGGTACCTTGCCCTCCAGCCATTCACATTCACTGTGCAGCATCGAGTTGGGAAAGAGAATGCAAATGCAGATGGCCTGTCAAAGTTAGGCGAGGGAGGCCTACCCGGCTCCGAAGCCCAGGAGCTGGACTTGGAGGGGGGGTGTAGCGAGGGGTGTGGCCTCCCTCGGAGAAGGACAGAGAGGGACGGCCTGAGCCCTGGTGGGCAGAGCCAAAACAACCCTGCCCTCCTCACTGGAATCTGAGGGGCAGGACAGGAAGTATAGAAGCTGAGCCAGCTAGCTCAGTTTGGAGGGAGCTGCTGGAGGGGAAGAACATCTCTCCACTGGTGCTACTGCCCCAGCTGGACTACTGCCCACTGTCCTGGGTCCCAGAAGAGCTGCCACTGGTCTGTAACTGGAGAAGCTGCTGCCTGCTGGCAATGACCTAGTGGAGCTGCCGACTGCCTCCAACACTGAGGGCCTGTGGACACTACTCCTGGCTATCTACCCCAAGGAGACTGAAGACACTGCTGAGGCACAGGTCTCCAGGGAAAGGGGGAAGGAAGTAACCCCAGGGAACTGGACGACTGTCTGATTGCATGGTGTCCTGCAGCCGCGTCAGCAAGTTGCGGCTGGATCACTGCTGACCCAGTGACAGAGCACTCTGCCACTGATAGGGACCTGGCTGGGATGCAGTGGAGTAGGGTGGGCCTGTGTCCCTGTCCCTCCTTTCCACACCACTCCTGGGGTGGTTGCCTCATCCCAGCCTGTGAAGCCTCTGAGGTCCATAGACTATTTGCTTGCCCTGCCCTGCCCTGCCTTTAGGGCCAGGACTATAGACTGCTGGCTCGCCCTGCTTAGGGCTCGAGACTGCTTGTTTGCCCCACCCTGCCTAAGGGCTGGGGGCCACAGACTGCTTGCTTGTCCTACCTAGGGCTAGAGATGCTGTGGACACCTGTAACCTGCAGAAGGGGCCAGGATCCTTGACCCAAATGCTAATTCCCTATTTTTAGTCTGCACCATCAAGTGCACAGTAGCAAGGGGTATGGCTCCATCCCCGACGGACAGAGAGGGGCGGCCTGATGCCTTACATGGTGTTTTCCCTAATTAATGCTGGGTTCTTTCCCCCTTTTTATTAAACATTTTCTTTGCTATACACAGACTCAGTGCTTCTGCAAGGAAAAGTATTTCCTCTTAGAGGTACCTGAGGAGGGGCATGTTCAATTTCTCCAGAAAACTGGGTGGGGGCTTGAGCCAGATCTGGTTTGTATTGTAGGAACCTCTAGGTATTGGACCTCACCCTTGCGGCTGCCAGCACCACCTGGCAGAAGGGTTACAGTAAGAAATGCTAGAAATTAGGTTGCTCTTAATGCATGACACAATTAATTCCATGATCCCACACTATGTTTGTTAGTACTTGCTTTAAATGAAATATCTTCTCATCTCTGCAGACATTTTCAGCTATGGAGTTATCCATTATATTAAAAGTTGTTGTACTTAATTATGAATTTTACTCACATCCTGAGACCTAAATATGCTTAATTTGAGACAAAATTTACACATTTCAATAAAGAAATATAACATCCCCAGGAGAACAAAAGAGATTTGGTTCTGTTTAAAGTCCACAGGGTGTGCGATATAAGTATGTTTACAGTAGCTTTGGTTTGTCCATGGCAACAACACAGATTAGCATACTATTAAATCCAAAGTCTCTCGCTAATAACACTCCACATTACTGTAATGCTTTTCATCTGAAGATTCAAAGTGCTTTACAAACACCAAGTCAAGCCTCAGGTGATCCCTGTGAAGCAGGTAAACGTCATCATCTCTGTTTTACACTTTCGGGATAGCCACACTGGAGCTGGAGGTGCACTTTCCAGCTCAGGTGAATATAATCCCGATAGCTCTGATGAAGCTAGTGCACTAGGAATAGCAATGTAGCTGAGGCAGCCCAAGTGGCAAGATAGGCTCACCACCCAAGTACATACTTAAGTCAGCTCCCCCTCCAGTAGCTCACACTACTGCAGCTGCTCTTGTATTTTTAGCACTATAGGTCAATCAGAGTTAGCACAGGCCGGTCAATTCATGATGGAAATTGCACCTCCGACTCCAATGTCAACATACCCTAAAAAGGCACAGAGATTCAAATTATTTTCCCAAGATCCTTCAGCCATAAATAATATTTAATTCTTACACAGCACTTTTCTTTCAGGAGATTTCAAAGCCCTTTACAAAGGTCAATATCAGTCTCCCCATTTGACAGATAGAGAAACTGAGGCAGAAGGAGGGAACCAGTGTTCACAATAGACCAGTGGAGGAACTGGGAATGCAACACAGGTCTCTGCTGAGTTCCAGTCCAATCTCATAAGGGCCTGATCCGGCACCAGTGAGGTACACAAGAACTTTGCGCTCTTTAATCCAATGGGCTCAGGATCAAGCATCTGTGACCCAGATTCATAAAGTTACTTATGCACCTAAGTCGCAGATTTAGGCTCCCCTGTGATTTGCAAAACGCCCTCCTAACCTTGTAGTTCCCTAAAATCACTTGGCCCTAATTTTTTCCCACATTTTACAGGGGGCAAACTGAGGCACAAAGAGGGGAAATGACTTGCTCAAGGGCACCCAGCGGGCCAATGACAGCATCTGGACTAGAACCCAGATCTCTGGTGTCCCAAATAAGCATGCTAGCCATTAGGTCATACCCCTTAATTTTTTTAGAGTAAAATTTTCCTAGGCATCTAAGTTTCTACCTCTGTGTATGTGTACTTCAGCCTCACTCTCCAACTCCGGTTGTCTATCTTCCTCCTAAGCCCCATAGTGATTCACAAACCAGGGAAGATAGGCATTCATCCACCTAACTTGCATTGTGTGTGTGTGTGTGTGGGGGGGTGTCTGTGAGCTCACCCACCAGATATCTGACCTAAGGAGGAGGAAGAGGTGGTGGTGATAGTGCTCACTTTATAACTCTTAGCTCAGGAATTAGAACACTCACCTGGAATGTGGGACACCCAGGTTAAATTCCCTTCTCTGCCGGAGATGCAATGAGATACTTTGTGGTGGGGTTCCCTCAATCTTTCCAGTTGAAGCTGTTCCACTCTGGATTAAATAATCAGAGTCATTGGGCTAGAGACAGAATGAGTGACTATGTAGCCTGGTGGTTAGGGCGCCCATCTGAGTGGCAGGAGACCAAGAGCACAGTCCCCCTCATTTATCCACAGTGGAACAACTTCAACAGGAAAGGCTGAGGAAGCCCTCCCCATCAGACAGAGAGGGGGAATTGAATCTGAGTCTCCCACATCCCTGGTGAGGTGGGCATCTCTTCCTCTGGCCATTTTGTGTGGAGTTAGGTACCTGCCTAGCTCATTCTCAGAAAAAACAAACAAACGTAGGCACCTAAGCTGCTGACTCCAGGAGCCCGTGAATTATTAGCAGAGATCCGTGCCTTTTTGCAGCCTGGATTTAGGCTCCAATTTTTGCAATAGTGGCAGGACCAAGGATATGCCCCTCTCAACAGCATCTCCCATCAACTAGCTTAAACAGGGAGTCACCTAGGGTGCTGGCTTTTGTGGATCCCAGTTCAAGGCACCTCTCTTTCTAGATTCACAGTATAGGCGCCTAGGCACCTAACACAGACATTGGGAATCACAACGTTGTTCCTGTGATTTTTCCAAGCACCTAAAAGTTAGGCGTTGCCATGTTGAGTGTCATAGCACCTAAGTCCCATTGTGAATCCAAGCCTAAGTAATTCGGGAGCCTCAATCTCACTGATTTTCACTTAGGTGCTTTTCAGATTTTCATCCTCTATTATTAACACTTGTGCCATTTAAATATGGCTTTATGGCATCTCAATATAACATTAAAAAGTTGTATTTTATTTTTTCCAATGTCAGAACCACCTCAATGGAGGGGGTGTTAACTGGAGAACTGATGGACAGCTACATTTGGATCTTTGCTAAGATCCTTATAAGCAAGCAAACACATTAAAGAGGAGAAATAAATCCAAAAAAGACTATAAAGGATAATTTAATTAGCACTCTGGCACAAAGTTGTGTTTTCTATAGCATCATCCTTTGCTGAACACTCTTTCACCTTTCTCTGCATGGGAGGGTGCCAGTTTTTCATCCAAGAATTTCTTGGCATCACTGTGCACAAAAGTCACACACTTAGTGCATATTAAGGCCAAATGCAGTTTAGCAAGATTAAACATTAAAGCATTTCTGGGCTGCAACTCGGAGTACAATTCTTCCTTTTCTGTAACAAACTAGAGGAAGTAGTTATTAGAGAAACAGATATCCAGGCTATTCACCAAATATGAGACCTTATTGGAAATCTTTGGGGAACCTGCTTTTAAAATAACATATGACATGACCTTCAACTCTTCATATTCCAGATGGAGTTTATATCAGAACATTCATGTTGAATTAGCAAAATTACCCAACAGAATTTGCCAGTGAACTGGAGTGACCCAAATCATTATGAAACACATGTGGACATCTTTCTAAGTAGCAGATCCATTGCTCCTTAAGAGTAGCACTTTGTAGTTACATGGCACTTGACATTTGCAAAATGATCACATTTCCACCTGTTTGCAGAGGTGCCTCCTGGGCATGACATGTGTTTGCTTCCCCGTCTTCTCATGTGAGGACAGGCAGACTGGAATCCCCAGGGCAGTGAGCTTGCCCTACCTCCGTCCCAAGAGGACATCAGCACTAGACATGGGCAAAATTTTTCATAAAAAACATTTTTTTCCAGAGGAAAATTCAACCAAAACGTTACATTCCTTTTTGTTGATTTAATCTAATTGTTTTGGTAGATCAAAACTAAGACAAAACAAAACAAAAAAAACCTCCAAAATCAAATTATTTCATTTTTTTTACATGTTCAAAATAAAACTTAGATTTTTTTAAATTAAAAATAAATCTTCCTATTTTGCAAAACTACCAGCAAACTGTAAAATCCGTTCTTTGCACAGCTGTAATCAAGGCGGAAAACTCTCTAACACTGCAGTCATCTTTGAACTAAGGAATGCAAACAGGTTTTATTCTACAGAGGCTAGAACAGTAGGTAAAGAATCTTAGCAACTTCTAACTAGAAGTTTTTGGTGCTTCCCTTCCTAGTAGAGCTAATTAGAAAATTGAAAAACAAAAACAACAAATTCCCTCCATGCCCTTAAAATAAAAACTCAAACACATAGATTAAAACATTATGACCAGATGTTACAGCCATAGCCGAGATCCCTCTTGTGGACACTCACTAAACTCCTGTACTGGACCCAATCTTTTGGATGCCATAGGCTTTTAAACTTATCGAGTCTGAGCCCTGTTCAGACACTGTCTCTATATCTGTCCTTTCAGGCTTACTCCATGAGTACAGAGTCCCTTTCTTGGATGTGAGATTCTAGCTGCCTTGGTTCCCAAGATCACTGCTGACCCTCCCTCTTTTCCCCATCATTCCTGAAGTGTCCCCAGTAGCTTATGCAGAATTCCACTGAAGCTGAGGATCTTCTAGATTTCTGTTTCCCTCTTCTGGGACTTGCAGTTAAAGCAAGTAATACACAAACTTTGCAAAGGAGTATTAGAACCACACACACTTTACTCATAGACACAACATAAAAGATATATAGCTCCATGGAATAATTAACACCTGCCTACAAAACTTTACCTGAGTTTCCCTCATCCCTCCTGAAAGTCCTTTGCGTCTTAGTGTCTTCCAGACATTTCAGGACTCTTCTGCACTCTCTCTCTCCCCTCCTGCCCAACCTTATTTTCAGGTTCTAGTTTGCTCTGTCTTGCTGGTGAGAGTCTTCCTTTTAACAGATTCTAACAACTTTGTCTCTTCCAGTCTTTCCCATGGGATTTTTCCAATCTCCTCTCTGGTAGTTACAGGTCAGAATCATTAGCAAGTTAATACACTTTTGCTTGGTTGTGCCTCTTTGGACTTGGATAATATAGGTACATTTCTTGACACCTGCATTTTTTAGTTAAGGATCAGTGTCTGGGCTAGCTACACCCATTGTTCATTTTCTAGGACTAAGTAAATTCTTTGTACCCATGTGGTAGGCATCATGATAGTAAACCAAACAGGCAAAGGTACATAAAATATTCATAGAAATAATACAGATATTCCCCACATTCTTTACACCACCCCTATTTACTAGTTCACAACTGCTAAAGGAAGTTTGAGGGTATCCTAGTGGGCTGTTGGAGTACTGAGAGCCATACGTGTCTTTTTGGTTTAGGGCTCACTCCTACAAGGTGCTGAGAAATCTTGCATTAATCCAGAAAAGCAGTTAAGTACATTCTTAATTTTACAAACATGTATAATCCCATTCAAACCAATGGAATTAGGCCTGCTCTCAGAGTTAAGAAACATAGGGACTAGAATGCTCAGCATCTTGTGTCAAGCCCTTAGTGCAGAACTGAGCTTGGTTTCCCTCTGCTGCTGCCTTATAGGAAAATCATGGCAGACCCTATCTCCAGCTTCCTCTCTAAAGACCCTTGTATTATTGAGGAAGTGGTTATGCTTGGCAGCCTTCTTAAGATGCAGAATGGGGGTACACTCATCTAGTAACATTTTCAAGCCTTCTGCAAAGGCAACCATCACTAAGCAAAAGCAGAAGATGGCACTGCACTCTTTCCTTCCCTTGATTATTAGAAATGTAGGAAGGGAGTCCCTGGTCTTGTAAGCAACAGGAAAAGCAATTAGAATGACATATGGAAGGCTGGACATAGGAATAGAATGAGGCCAGCTGGCTGAAGAAGAATCAAGTTGGTAGTTCACAAATCTCCACACTGTGTAAACTTTGCTCCCACTCCAACTTCAATCCAAACCTTGAATCCAAGTTCAGCTTATGAGGATTCAGGGCTTAATACAAATATTTCATACTACTCCAATAATACCCTTTGGAGTTTAGCCACTTTCCCTGGGAGAACAACAGAACAAGTTAAAGAGGCCAAATATTCCACCTCTATGCATGTGAGTCTATAACATCTTTCCCCCTTCTCTGTACATGACTTGGATACTCAACAGCAACTATGGTGGCTCCCTCTGAAAAATTATATTTTAGCCTCAGAGCTTTCTGTATAGGACATTCAGCATGTCATCATTTTGTTTCCTAAAGTACGCATAAACTTGTCTACTACTAGCATCATACTGGTGTTACATCCTTTGTTCTGTAAATTTGTCTGTTTGAATTCCTTTCAAGGGATTGATGCATTGTCTGCTTTTGAATTAATTTTCTGAAATGACACAAACATATTTTTGCATCTTGAGAGCAAATTGCCTCTCAAATTTATTATTGTTTTCATCCATTTAGCATAGGATAAAAGATCTATTTTATTACCAAACAGTAGTATAATGCAGTTCAACAGTCATTTAATTACAAAGCTTTGAAAGCAAAGGAGAGCAAGAGACACTAATAAAAATGCATATAACAGAATCCCAAAGAGCCAAAGTCATTTACAAAAGACTGATAATTCCAAAACGGGAAGGCATTACTAGATACCGATTATTATACTATGTCAGCAAAGTAATTAAAGAAATCATTAGAAGCCAAGTGAATCTCAAACCGAAAGAGATGGCAGGAGATCAAGCTAAACACTGTTCCTAGTGAATCATTATCAAATAGATTTCTCTGATATGGTTAAGGACACACAAATATTTCAATGCCTACAACAAAAGTACTGCTCTGTTTATTTGATGAAGGCTTTAGTTTTGATCAATAAGGACTATAAAGTTTAGAAAAATACTTGTACATGAAAACATCTAACTGAAAGATTATCTCTTTAGTACCAGAACTACATGTCTCTATATTACAAGAGGTGGAAGTATATCTGTGTCAAGTGCAGGGTGAGAATAGACAGCATTAATTTCTTCTGAACAGCAGTGGAGGTGCTTCAAGGTTGTCTGTTGCCTGCAGACTTGTTAGGTCCTTCATGAGATATGTCACAAGGGAAGGATTTTTGAAGCAACACCAGCATGCTACAAAAAAAAAATCAATATGATGCATGACTGTAATCTCTGCTTTGCAGATGTTAATGCCGTGTTTGCTGCATTAAGAAAAAAGATGCCAAAATGTCTGGAAAACTCAAAGCTGGTCAGTTCACAGTCCTAAAGTGGGGATATCAGTATCAAAGCAAGACTATTATACCGTTGAGAGGGCAGGACTTTGCTTTAAAGCATTCAAAGCTTGTGGATTTAAAATTTTCCACACATACTCAAACCTTTTGAGGTTTGTTCATGCTCTCTGAGCAGGTTACCGTGTTAGAAAGGCAGTTAGTATTGCACAGCACCCCAGGATTCTGGAGGGTGGGATATATGCAGAAGACTTAATGCTGGGAAAACAGCTTTCATGGATTGCTAGAAGCAGTGTCAGTATGATCAGCCAGTGAGAGTTTGTACTGATCTTGTAAAGGTTTGAAACTTTGTGTTCATTGCTTGAGTCTATTTTCACATGCTGAAGAAGATTCCAATTAAGCCTTAGAAAAAGTTGATCATAAGCATTTATCTTTGGCACCTCTCCTTTCCTTGTTTCTTAATGATTTTTGTTTTATTAAATTAAAGTAAAAGCAGTGTGGTTCAGGGACCAAGCATTGGCTAGAAGTCAAGACCTCCTGAGTTCTCATCTCAGCTCTGGAATGAACTCAATGTGTGCCCCTGGGCAAGTCACTTTGCCGCACTCTCTCCATGTGCAATTAGGGGATAATCATCCTGTCAATTACATTCAGTAAGATTTAGCTATATAAGTGTAGTAACACCTATATATAAAGCAGGTTTTACTATAAAGAAAAAAAGAAAAATGCCTTTTGCTGCTGATGAAATTCATGGGGGGTCTTTCAGTGTAATTTTATAGTCAAGCTTTAGCACATTTGCTCTTCTAAGTGAATGTAAACTCCTCCCCTCTCCCATTTTGGCAAAGCTCTATTGTGAAAGGTGAACTAATATACAGTAATTTACAAAGGTT
The DNA here is from genome assembly GCF_026122565.2 of Emydura macquarii macquarii. Taxonomy (NCBI): domain Eukaryota; kingdom Metazoa; phylum Chordata; order Testudines; family Chelidae; genus Emydura; species Emydura macquarii. The sequence continues at coordinate 3,372,475 of NW_027132962.1, forward strand.
ATACTCCACATTGAAGAGGTCCCTCAATTCATAATTTTAAAAAATGCTGTGAAATGTCATGTCAAAGATTTATCTGTGCGTTAAACTGGGTCAAGGACTTTACTGTTAACAAAGAAAACAAAATGTGCAGGTTATAATAAAGACATAAAGAATGATGAATCACTGTGATACTTACCTGAAATGGGAAATGACAAACAACTAACATTCTCATTGAAAGAAAAGTTTAAAGGGGAAATATACAGCAGACACCCAGCAAGAAGACAGTATGACGGAAAGCCTCTGTCCCTCATTAGATGGATTTAGAATTAGGGATGTGTGGAACACAAAGAAAAATAAAACGCTAAACTTCAAGGACTACATCAGGGATTTTTTTCCCCTCCAGTACTGGTGAATGAGTTGAATGGGAACTAAAATGTCATTTATGGAAGAACTAACTTTTGGGAAGCATTCAACTTCTTTTTCAGACTTCATCTGAATCTTCATTATGTGACAATATTTTCAGTTAATCCGCACAAAATGAGAAGCCAAGACAAATGATCATTGGATCATGATCTGAGATCATGACACTGTTTCTGGCAGTTTATGCATTTTCTGCACTAAGTCTTTCGCAAGTATCATATATGAGGCATTCTTGGGGCTCAGTGCAGTTCAGATGGTGAATTGGAAAACAAACCACTTTACTGCTGGAACTGTGGATAAAAGCTACGTCTTCACTGAAAATTATTTACAAATACAAGCTTTAGCTAAAAAGATGATGAAGATGGAGAAGATTTTGTACTGAGGCTATAGGCCAGATCCCATAGTTTGTAATGGCATGAACCTACCACTGAAAATATCTGCAGCATCAAACTTCATGGCTTGAGTCAACTCACTGGCTGCTAGAGCTCTATGGAAATTCATACTCACCAAAGACAAGCTTTTTTGGGATTCTGGCTCTTTAATTTGCAGACAGAGCTTCATTAGAAGTGGACCAGAGATATCCCCAGGGGATAAATCAATTTATCTTCCATCCATTCAGGCCAGGCTTTCCAATTTGGGGGTGTATGCCTTTGCGTACACAGGCACCTTGTGCTACTGCAGGTTTCCTACAAGTGAACTTTCTCTCCCTGTGACCCCTGAACTCTTGTTTACTCCAGCAGAAGTCTGAACAACTTATTGGTGAATAGAGGTTTTACGTAAGTAAAAACAACGAGAGTCTTGTAGCACCTTAAAGACTAATACATTTCTGCAGGCATAAGCTTTCATGCGCTGCAACCCACTTCATCAGATGCAAGAAGTAAGTAACTTATTGGTGAATCTTAAGTAAGTTGTACAGAGGGCATAATATTTATGCATTTCCATACCACTTCGCTCTTTGAACTCATCAATTCCTACAGGTTATACAGGGCCAATTTTCATCAATGCTTCAATGGGAGACCACTTCCATGAATCACAAGTACTGGTAAAAAAAAAAAAAAGTTACCGTTCAGTACTGAATCATAGCCTATATGGTGATAGAGAACAATCCGGTCATGGAGGACCTGTCTGTTAAAAGACACAAAACCAAGACACTGACCATTGTTATTTATTTATTTAAAATGCATTAATTACATCTATCTCACATTATTGTTTCATTACAGGTATTACATTAAAAAAGTCTTCTTTTTTTTTAAATAGAAGACCCATAGTGTTTTTAGTAAGGATAGCTAGTGATGATAACCTGGTCAAGCTCCTTCACAGGCTTACTTAAAATCTCCCCTGTGGTTTTAACTAATTATAGTTTTCTTTTCTAAACTCCTATTGTAGTGTAATTGTTGACTGTCCAACAGCTGCTGTGTTCCACCCCAGAAGTTGCTGCTATTAAGAAGTAAGTGAAGTGATATAAAAATGATCTACCTCAGAAGTCATTGATTACTTGTTAATTATTATTATACAGATAGGGAAAATAATAAGGCAAGGCATATAACTTCAGGGTTTTCTTCTTATTTAAAGTAAACATGTTAATGTATACTCTATGCAATAGGTGAATTCAAATTCTTACAGTATAAGTTTTGGTTTGATTTTTTTTCACTGCTGAAGAATCACTGCTGTCTATGGACTTTTTACATTGAATAGATATTCTGTTAATTTTTTTTCATATTCTCCTTGAAAGCACTATAGTACTATCAAAACAATGTTATACAACAAAATAGACTTGTCAGTGTTTATCAGAGTTGGAAAGAGGATGCTTGCTAAAATTTTATCCTCCTAAATGACAGTGGGTATGTAAGCCATAGTAATTTGAAATGCACCATTTTACATAATGTCACAGGAGCTTAGAGGAAGAGTCGTGCAGAGTTTAGTGTAGAGATTATTTCTTTTACTATCTGCTCCTCTTTATCATGTTGTATTTTGTTATTCTATATTTAGCAACATCAAAGAAAGAGGCAAATAAGATTTAGACAGTCTTATGAATAGTTAAGAAAACACTGTCATTTGCACAGTACAGGAAAAAACTTCACTAACCTCATATGAATTAAGATATCTAGCTAGAACAGTGGGATTCTCTCATAATGGAACAAAATACAATGCCAACAAGTGGCAGATGGACACTACAGGTACAGATGAAAGCTTGACAGTAAGGAGTATGATCACATTTCTGTGTCTACCACTCCTAATATACTCAATCCCAAGGTGTGCTTGTACATCTGTTAATACCACTCTCTCTCATTTTCTGAGGCTGTATGAAAATCACCTAAAAAATGCCAGTTGGCTGTCAAAGCACCCACATATTTGAGCAGAAGGATGGTCTTGTATTAAGTTGATGGAAAATTTTCCAACCTAAGGTTTTTCTGTTGGAAAATACTGTTTTGTGAAATATGGTTTAGACAAAAAAAAAAAGACATGAAGGCTTCTGATGCTGTCAAAATGGAATAGTTCAGCTTTATCAGATTGGAACATTTAAACTTTTTGTTTCTAAATTACCTTTTTAAATGACCATATCTATATTTATATTTTATATTATACTATAAATTATAATACAAAATTAAAAAGTCAAAATCAGAACATTTCATTGATCCAAATTGAATGTTTTGACTGATCCAAAACAATTTTTTTTCCACATTTCATTTTGTGGGAAATTTCACTTTTTTTTTTTTGGTCTCCTTGTGATTTGGAATGAAAACTACTTTGAAAATGCAGAATTTCCTATCAAAAAGGGCATTCTGGTTCCCACACAGCTCTTGTGTTGTGGGTAAGGCACTCAAATGGGACCCAGGAGATCTGGGTCCTGCTCCAGTTCTTTCTGTATGACCTTGATTTCTCTGTGCCTCTGGTCCCCACATCTGCAAAATGGGGATAATAATTTTTCCTTTCTCCTACTCTTTTTCTGTCTTGTCTAATTAGATTAAGTTATTCAGTGAAGAGACTGTCTCTTGTTATGTGTTCATATAGTTCCCGGCACAATGGAGTCATGCATGACTAGCACCTCTAGGCAGTTTCAATGGGACTTTCACCTGCTTGAAAATTAGGCACATGTTTAATTACTTTGCTGAATAGAGCCTCTAATACTGCTGTCTTGAATATCTGAGGAGTCTTACTTTCACAGCCTCTGTGCTGAATTTTAAGGGATTCAGTGAGCTATGGGATACTGTCGTAATATCAATAAGTGATGTAATTCAATAGAATTTCCATAGTGGTCATTTGTGACAGAACATTTTGGCTTTCAGAAAATAAATAATTGGTTTGACTGTGAGTATTAGTTAATGAACAATACCTTCTCTTACACCTCTTGTAAAATAAGATATTGTTTCCAGACCATAGTTTCCAGAGCAACAGAACACAACATTGCTTTCTGGTATTTGTGCTTCTTGAGACCACAGAACTAAAGAGGAACAAGTCAAAATGGACATTGCAACAAAAATCGCAAGGACAGCAGGACCTTTTATTGGGGGGAGGGTTAGGGGGAATCGGAAGATTAATCAGTCAAAATGGAACATCTGGTCATCCTTGCCTGCATTTCTTTTTGTAGGATTAACAACATTCACCTATTTAACATGCATGTATTTTAAATCAGTTGTTAAAAGTCTGCTGGTGCCTCTTAGTCAAGGTATCAAATCAGTTTTTTCTATTTGCTGTATGAAGCTGCTGTTTTTACTGATACGGTGTTGATATACCAAACTTTACTTCATCGAGGTCCCATCCTTCTACAGAAAGCAGCAGGGGGGTAGTTACCTTCTGCACTAGCACTTCAATTTTCTCATTACAAAAATTGGCTTCATCTTCCTGGCTTGGGAGAACTCTGATCACTGTCACTGAGACCTCAGGGGCCATTGAACAAGAGTAGCAACAGCGGAAGAAGTGCCAACAGCACCAGCAGATATTTTAGCAACAGCTGTCTGGCTTTGCATCCTCCTCCTGGACATCAATTTGAATGCTGCAGTTTAGCCAGCTTGTGGTGTTTGTCCCCAACATGTATTACAGAGCCAAGAAAGAGTAAGATGTCCTTTAAATCAAGCAACAAGGGCTGTTGTCTCATAGTGCCTCAGCAGATTGTTAGCATCTTTCTATATTCCAAATGGCACTGAAAGAGTAGTCGGAGACATACACGAAGTGTGTATAAAGTGATCTGAACCCAAATTATCTTAAAATCATGTTTTACTTTTGTAAAAAGTCCTTTACTTTTACTTCAGTCTTTTAACTGAAGTGTTAATGTTAATTAACCCTCACAGCATACCTGAGAGGCAGGTAAGCTTTATCACCCCCATTTTACCAATCAGGAAACTGAGGCTGAGAGCAATTAACCCTGTCATTTGTCTATTGTCACAGAGCCAACAAGTGGCAAAGCTAGGAACAGAAGCTAGGTCTCTCAGCCACCAGTCTCATACCCTGACCACTGGACCAGTCAAGCTGGCTGATGGATGATTTATTCCTAAACCACAGTTTCCACTTCAGTAATCATATGCAGTTGCTGCATATTGAAGGAAATTAGAAAATACAAGAATGCTTATGAACCCCCTCAGTTCATGCATCCTTAGAAAGTTAGTTGTTTTATTTAGTGTGTGCAATTATGCGTAACAACAGTGTCACTTCAGATAACCCTTCTTTGCATCTCTTGGGTCTGTAAAATTGGGCTGTGATCTTCATGAATTATCAGTATTTCTGCTTCTGGTTCAAGAGCGATAAGGTTTCAGGTAACAAAAGAAGAATAACAGTTAATGCTTTTTTCTGTCCTCAGACAAGGGTTGTTTCTTTCTTTAACTGGAATTGATTTTATTTGTTCCTTGTTATTTTTGTAAGAATCCAATCTTGCTCCCATTGAAGTCAATGAGAGTTCCAACAAGTTCCCAGAAGGGACTCAATGCTTTTGTATTAGTTCTTTAAATATTCTGAATTTCACATGTTACTAAACCAAAATGTGATCATTTAAGCTGAGTGTGACTGAGTTTTTTGTTTTCTTAACACACAAATATGTGAAGCAATGTTTGGAAGCGGTATATCTATGTGATCCAAACATCTCTCCTTCCCCAGAAAAATGTCTCAATCACTCAACAAGTGAGTGTCACACTGCTCTAAAGATGACAGCTCTTGTATTACACAGCAATGTTATATAACAGTTAATAACTGAAACTTAGGACACTTTATCTAACAAGATTCCCCATATTTTCTAGGTAAGCAAAATGTAATTACCAAATCTGGAATTCAGCCAGGACATTGTGACTGATGTTAAATACTCTGTTCTTTTGAAAGTGCCATAAATGGTCATTCAGGACCTCAGTTGTATATCTTATTTGAAATATGTATTTCACAGCAAATAAATTATGAAGATATGAACCCTGGATATCATATGTTTTTATATTTGAGAATGAACTCCAAATTTTGCTGATTATTGAATATCATGTATGACACTTGCAATTTTTTGAGTCTCTCAAGAGTATTTCCTAGTGTTGCTTGCTGGACAACACACTCCCGAAGGCCCATAAGCATGAAGCCAACAGTGGCGTGCACTGACTGAGTGCACTGGTCTTTGTTTTGCCATAAGATATAAAGTTAATCCAGCCAGGCCTTCTACTTTTTCCTCTCTTATTGCTACCTCCTTGTAATAATTACCCTTAAACAATAGCATTGTGAGATAAAAGGCACTATAAGGGCATCTGCAAGGAAATTCCTGTGTGCTTTCTGATGGAGAACAAGGAACTGAGGCACTTGGGGGGTTGTACTCCCTTATATAGTCTCAGGCTTTGAAAGTTCAGTATCACAAGGGAACATTCATGCAATCCTAGCAGACACAACTTTCCAGGAGGTTATGGATGATCAGGTCAAAGCTGTCAAATGGAAATGAAGAGAGGACCTTATAGGGGAAAAAAAGAAAAAAAAAAAAAGCTTTCTCCCTGGTCATTCCCTCTATTACCTTTTCAAGGACAAAAGAAAACAAGAATATGTCCCAGCTACCCTCTTGATCCTCTGGGGAAAGAGAATGAACAAGTGTCTCATTGTCCCTTCCTGACCAAAAATGAGTAAAGAGCAAGACACTACCCCCTATAGCACATAGGCAAGGGGAGAAGAATTCAGTACAAAAACTACAGTTTGGGTGAAGGCTGAATCTAATTTCTCATAAATGTTACAGGTCCAGAATCCTCCAGAATAGACTTTTATCTCACAAAAATGTATACACGAACATTTATTCACATAAAAAACCCATACTTGCTTCCAAGAGTATTTATACGACTCTTTTAATTCAGTTTCCTGAATGTATGTATGAGTGATTCTTTCCTCTCTCGTTTCTGGAAAAAACAAAGTCTTTGAATACTCACACAAATGTGTGTGCAGAAAGAATCATACCAGAAGTATTAGTGTGCCAATCTTGAAATATTTAATTTCCCTTTTCTTGTTTCAAGCATCCAGTCACAGAGCAGAAGCAATACCATATTGATGTCACACATCATAAATAATAAAGAGCAAGCAGTGTTGGGTGGGAAATGGCTTTCCTAGTCCACAAATATTTGCAAGTGTTGTAACTTTTTTCCCCATCTCAAACTGGGACAAAAATCCATTCCTAAAATAATTGACAAACCAAAACTGATTTTTTTCTTGTTTGTTTTTGTTTGGGATTCAGTTAAAACTTTTCATTTCAATTTTGATTTTTAACTTCTTTTTTCAGTCAAATTAGCTTAAATTTCAAAGCAAAAAGTAGTTTCAAACTGGAAAAAAATTCATTTTGAAAATATTGAAACAAAATGTTTTGACAATTTTTAAGCTTTTTTCCCCCAACATTTATCGAAATCAGGAAATTTGTTGAACCCAGCGCTGTTTCATGTTTTGGTTTCCATGAATCAGCATTTTTTGACAAAAATGTTTCATTGAAAAATTTCCAATCTGCTCTAATGGGAAATCACTGAAGACACAGTCACAGAGTGAACAGCTCACAACAGTTTATAGGCTGAAATACATTCACATTAAGCACTTGTTGAAATATGCTGAATAGCAATCAATTTTTTAAAAGAAGGCAGTTCACAGATAATTCATTAATGAAAAAAATACCCAGCTCAGCAGCTGAATATTCTTGGAATCTGTATACAAGCAAGTGTTCCCTATCATCATGCAGGGGGGCCTTGATTCAGGGTACATCATATTCTATCTAATGAATCACCAATGACATCTCATATAGTAGCCTGAGTTTTATTTGGAGATCTCCCTTTCAAGCATTATGCATGCCCAACCCTATTTAGTATGTGGAATCATGGTTTGAAGTGGTATGGCTGCATAAAAAGACTGAAGACAGAGAAGCATAGATTGAGATGTCCCTGTTCTTCCCAATATAATTTATTTGCAGCCATAGGCTTATGGGATATTTCTCTCTACTCCCTTGCTCTATCTATTTACAAACTTTTTTTTTTCTGCCAGAAAATGGCAACTTTAACAAAGGAAACAAGAAAAGCTGGGCTGGTGTTGTGTTTATCATTTCCATGGTGCTGCATGTTATAGAACTCTTCACAAAGATCTCTCTTCCCTTACCCCCATTTTTATGCTCCTATGCTGTAGTTGTTGTTGTGCAATTTAACAGGAGAATCAACTCTTCCAGAGGCAGTCAAAGTCTTGCCAGTGATTGACATTTTATAACAAAAGAGGCAATGCACAAAGCACAGGACCTGAAACATGACACAGTCTTGGTACAGGAATCAAGATCAAAGAAAGGAAAGAATCCATAGACTCTAAAGATGTTGGAGGGAGGAATAGGGAAAGAGGTGGCAGTATTAGATATAAGATACGTTCATGCCTGCATCTGTATTCCAGAACTAGGTATGTACGGGCAACCCAAGATTCCACAGGATAGAACCAAACTCAAAATTTGTTTGCGTTAGCATTTGGGTTCATAATCTAAATTAACATAACTTTCAGGTCTGCCAAATATTAAGAACATATGCCTGAGAAATAAATAATATTCTAGTAATTCAAAGATATTATTTTCAGTAAGCCAATGGACTTAAGGATGGAAAGAAAACTCCACTGAGCAAGTTTTCATATCATTCCCTAACTGCTAGCACCTACTCAAACAGGCTGAAAATTTAAATTATTAGGCTTACATATGATTAAATGCACTTAAAGAAACAGAGCACAATTAAATTATGAATGCTAATATTTTAGAATGCATAACTGCTACCTGACAAGCAAAATGTATTTGGATTTGCTGGAATGCCAAGGGGCTTTTATTAGCTCAACCCATCAATCTGTTGTGGAATGGAAAAGAAAATAGGAAAATATGTTGTCTTTCTCCAGGGATCACTTCAGCTCTTTTTTCTCTTTATTTTATCCGACTTCTTGTTGCTGTAAGGGTCTTGGAGGCCTATTATTAAAACACCCTGCAGTCCTAAGGGAAGAAAAGCAAGCTGGTGATGCAGATGGGAACACTGTGAATGGAATAAGCTATAAGCAACAAAAAATACCAATGAAACCTTTTCAGAGTAAAACTTATTCAGTGATCCTATTTCCCTTTCTGAATCCAAACAGATATTTCTGGAAATCCTCATTTTCATTCCCTGCCATTTATTCTCCATGCATCGAGGGTTATTTGCAGTACCACTCACATATTTAAAAAATCACTGCAGGAAAACATTATTTCAGGGTTTTTTTAAAGGGTTCACTGACATAAAGCAAATACATCTAAATTGACCTATTCGTTATTAACATCACATCAAATCAGTCAACCTTCTGCATCCAAGTGCTTAGCAATATTTTCAGAGGCTATTTTGGAACACAGACACTTCCTGCATCTCAAGAAAAGCATCCCTATCCACAGAAAGTCAGAAAAGATTTCTCAGTAATAGCTGAATGATTTCCATTGCCCCTGACTTCATGCCAATGATAGCTGCTGGTGAAAATGAAACAATACATAGGAATAAATTGCATTCAATGAACATTGAGGGTACACAGCATCTCCCAGAAGATGTGCAGCACCTTGCACATGGTTTGAGTTTGAGGAAGGACTTTGAACTTGAAGAATTATTCAATTAATTGGTTTTCTTTTAGAAATGCATTAGAACTCATTGATGTGACATACTGCTTTGTTTTCAACTTCATCATTAGGGTTTGTTCTTAATATGAGTTTTACTTAATGACTGGACCCCCTATATTCTCTCCTTCCAAACACGATCTGTTCCTCTTTGAATTGATTTGATACTATTTGCTTCCTTTTGCTGAGTTTGGCAGCTTGTTTCTTATTCCAACTAGTTCTTCTGCCAAGAAACAGTACCTGAATCATATTCAGTGCCATCAGCTAAAATATGCTGGCTCCCTGTAGTGTAGTTGGAAAAGTTTTGTAGGACTTTCCAGGGAATTACACAAAATGGGGAGGTACATGCACAGGAATGAGATTAGGATTTTGGAAGAGAGCATATTCTGCAACTGCAGAAGGCTGCAGATGCTCATAAAACTGGTTTCTCTTAAGGAAAAGATTTTCAACAGCATCATGGCTGTATAAAAATTGCTCACTGTTGTTTTTGTTATTGCTTTACTCTGAAAAGGATTGATACCAAGGTGAGGGGCAGAGTGCCTTCCAGTAAATCACAGAGATGCAATTGGAAAGGATGTTTGGCTTATAAAAATGCACAGTTGAATAAATCCATAACGTATGTTTAAATGTGCTTTACCTGTGGCTGTTTTTTTCCCCTCTAAATGTCTCCACTGAGTCTATTAAGAGGGGCCTGATGGACATCAATTTGGAAGGACTGGTATAGCAAGATTTTGCAGCTGCTTATCTACTAGATGTAGCTATGGCATACCTTTAAAGTGATGACCAAACAGCAAACCTCACTGCAACATGTGTGTAAAATTCACCCTGCAGCAGAGTCCCAATTTTGAAGGGTCAAGTGAGATTTAAGGGCTGCAGCACAGGGATGAATTTCATCCTGTGAGTTCAGACATTTTTCAGTGTACAGAACTAGATACAATCCTCCCTGCTTTGTCTCCAGCCCATTTGTATCAGAACATCTTGTTTCGTAAATAGGTACTACTGAATGTATTGAATGGCATTACTCTGCTGCTCGCAGGAGCCTAAATCCTGATTTAATAGTGCTATTTATTTATTAAGACAAATAAAGAGCCTGCAGAATCCTGGCACCGGCCTATTGTTCAGTTCCTCCCTACTACCAGTGTTCAGACACAGGCTCCATATCGAGGAGAGTTCTTTTCTGAATGACTGAGAAACACTGTATGTGAAATAGATTCATGAGAGTCATAAATGCTGCAATGTGGCCCCAGAGTCATATAGATTATGTTCATGGTACATGTCCGTCATTATGCAGCACTAAATGTATCAGAATAGACTGATTTTATTAACTTCCTTGAATCTAAATGGAAAGAGATAAAATGCTAAGAAACCTTTATCATCAGAGAAACTTTCCTGAAGACATCACAGAACACCGTGAATAGACCCGAGATTTATCCTTCATTTGCACTAGTAAGGATTAACTCTTGTTGGGAACTAATTTAATATTAGTACAAGTGAAGGAAAAACCTGGATCTGAAGCTAACTATATGCTGTAACAAATAGACAGGAGCACAAAACATTTTGCTGAAGATTTTTGTATATACATATGCTAGGAGTGAAGAAAGTGAATGTTGTCTAGCTATTTGTGTATGGTATTAGAAATGCATTCTCAGTATAATTTATAGAAGTCTCAGAGGCTGTTTTATAACATTACCCTCTTCCTTGGTTTGCCATCATGGGCACTTGCACTGTAAACCTGATCCTGGAAGTGCCATAAAGACCGTAGTTTTGTCTCAATAAAATCTGGATTGAGGATAAAAATATAAAATTGGATAAGGAATACCCCCACAACAATAGAAGGTTAATAACATTTGAGCAGAATAAGGAAGTGACTCTAATGGTTCCTCCAAGACTATCTCCACCTTTGTTGCTGTGGTCATGGCATGAGGTGTGGGAATTGGGGTTTCAGTTGAAATTGAATGTAGTCTCTCATGCCTACAACTGTGGATGTGAACATGAGAATTTTAAAAAATGTTTCAGTCAATCTTATAGCTTTGAGATGAAGAGGTTGGCACCCCATTGAGCCAGTTCTACAACTTCCACAGGCTTATATGGAAGGCTACATATTATTTCAGATTAACTGAATACTAAACTATATCTACTCTCTAGTCCTTTGTTACTATTCTTTATGACTGAGGAGATACTAAAAATCAGTCTTTAAAAAGTGTGTGTGGGGAGAAGGCCTGAAACAGGCTGGGTGACATCTGAATTTAGATGGGCAAAATTGACACAAAAGAATGCTTTGAGCCAGTTTGTAGCAGCAAGAAAAGAACACATTGTACTTGACTCAAAACAAGATAGGCAAAGCTTACCCTGAATATATATTCTTCCGGAATCTGACATTTCAAAATTTGTTTTTGTTCTGATTCAAAACCAAAAGCTTAAATTTCAAAATTTCCTGAGAAATGAAAACAGGAAAAAAAAAATTGATCTGAAACTATCAAAACATAATATAATATAAAATAATTAATATAAAACACTAAATATTATACAGGTAATATATATAGATAGAAATGTAATAAAATTAATATTTTCACATAATATAAAAGTTTTTAAAAATGAATCAAAATGATAAAGCCAAAGTGAAATGCTTCAGCATTATTGAAGCATGAAAATAAAACTGACATTTTCCCCATGAAAATTTCATCGAAATCAATATGTTCCCACAAAACATTTCAATTTTGTCTAAACTACATTTTCCAACAGAAAAGTATTCTGTTAAAAAAAAAATTGACCGTCTTTAATAATTACTATGTTTCCTTTTCAAGGCACACAAATGTGCAGGGCATCTCATAAACTATGTGCAGACACTGTCCCTGCTCAGAGAGCAAGCAATCTATATTCATCGTGACACATCAGCAGTGAGAAAGGCTGGAGGACAAAAAAGGACAGTATTAAGATCACAGAGGGACTCAGCAAGGCATCCCTAAGTCTTGATTTTATTAGGGTATTTAATTTTTTTAATTTTTTTTTTTAATTAGGAGTTTTTTAATAGTGGTGCTACTATACTTAAGTCATGACCTCATGGCATCTGTTTAAAGGTTGACCTTTACAAATCCTCTAAAACTGACATGCTTATTCAGATTTCTTTGAAATGTGGTGTGTCTGAAGAGGGTGCAGAGTTGGGTTAGTGACCAAAATTTAAAGTAATTTGATCCAGGGTCAAACCCTGGAACCCTGAAAAAAAAGGCAATTTTAAAATTCTGGTTGGTGTTTTCGTTTGTTTGTTTGTTTGTTTGCCCAGAACTAGAGATCAAACTACTGATGATCTATAAGTCAAAATGGTCTTGATCTATGGCAGTGGCATTGCACTCAATCAATTTTTGGAGGACCCAAAATGAGACTTTTTTTAAGTACATGTACATTTTTACATTGTGCACACAACAATACAGGAAAAAATAGCAAAAAAGTTTCCATTCCCAGCATCTTATATAGTAGAGCTTTAAACCATATAAGTGCTCTAAAATCCTAACAATTAATCAGGTTGCTTTGAAATTTGCTGAGCCTCATGCCGGTGCAGGGTGGTGTTAGTAAGCCAAATTCATGATCATTTGACCAAGACATTCCTGAGTGATAGCCCCAGGCCCCCAAATGATCCCCTTCAGCTGTTTGGTACTGTTAAACTGAGAGTTACTAATGACTGGATGAATCACAGACATCATTGAGATTGAAGGGTGAGTTCACAACCCAGTCAATTAACATGACTAAGAACAAATTAATCTCCCCCAAACTCCCCACACACCTATGACAAAAAAAAATGAACTAAGAGGCTAGAGGTTGCAACAATTTGTGAGTCATGAGTGGCAATTTTACTTTGGGGGGGTGTGATCAAAAGTTTTTGCAGTGAAAAATTAGATATGAGGGAGAGGGGTTTGGGGCTTCAGTGAGGGGAAGGGTCTATGGGAAAGATGGTAGGGGTAGTGAAAGAAGTCAGGGGCTTAGGTGAGAAAGGCATGGCACCCCAAAATTTAACCAGTGATTATGGTATGAGGAGATCTATGCTTTGCTCCTTCTGGTGTGTGTGAGCAAAGGGAAGAGGTGCATGTGTACCTTCAGAATCCACCAGGCATCATTTCAATGCGGAATTGTGCATGTTATACAATTAGCAGGGCACCAGGGCTGGGGGATTACAAAGGGTATTGTTCGTAGTGAGCTGGTGTATGAGAGCATTCTATGTATATATTGTCTGCATGCACTCCAGATAAAGTGAGTGTGATCAGTGTTAGATGTAGCTGTACTGAATGCTGGAGACAGTAGCTAGCTCTATTTGATAGAGAGATGTTTGCAAGATCTGAGGATTACTTTGAGATGTATGACAGAGCTGAGACTGTGATATGAGGTGACCTATGTTTTCTGTGCTCACATGTATGTGAGGAAAGTGAAGAGATATACATGTACCTTCAGGATGCCACATGAATCATATTTGTGCAAAATTGAATAGGTTATTTCAATAGCAGAGCATAGAGCTTTCAAAGGATAATGTCAGTAGTGAGATGGAATGTGAGAGGATTTTAATGCTTTAATGATGGTTAAGTGAAAGTGAGATGGTATCCTAGAATCTCAGGGAGTTGTCAAAGGCTGTGAAATGGTTCTTAAATGTATATGTGTGGTATTCCTTCTGCGTAGATGGCTAAGTGTGAGAGTGTATGACAGTATCTGGAACCACCTGAACATTATAATGTGAAGGACCAGTGTTAGTGTGCGAATATTGAGGCCTTGATCAAAGAGAATAGAGGGAAGGTGGGACAGAATCCTGTAAATGTAAAAGGAGGTGAAGAGCTTGTACATTTAGGCAGCTGTTGGGTTGCTTGTTTAAAGTATATGTGTTAATGGGGCATATTAAGGCATTGCTGAAAGAGGGCAGAGTTAAGGTTGCCCATGCATGAGCAACCTTTATTCTGAATTTCCTGGTTTTCAGAAGTTTGAGTTTTGCAAGGAAGACAACAAAATAACCTTAAACACCTTAACCATAACACTATTAATGTAATGTTAATGTAGTTTGGGTGGGTTTTTTCAATCATTTAATATATATATTGCACACCCTTCTCCATACTTTGTATACATGAAATAGAAGTAGTGAATCTTTTGGAAGCAATCATAGCAGCTTGTTGAATAGATTTAGGAACACCGTAAATGAAGACCTGGAAAGGGTAAAAAGGGTATTAAGGTTGACATCACTGGCTTAGCAGAGCAGGCAAATAGGATGTGAAAGGAGACTGGGTCAGAGATTTTGCAAGATGCAAGGGCTAGAAGATAAAGACAAGAAATCAAATTTGTTCTGCTCTGCAACTGGGATCAGAGAAGTGAATAAAGGACAGCATAACATGGTCAGAACAATGGGTAAGAAAGAGGATTATAAATAACAAGGGCTTTTGGTTTGTTTTTTCATTGTTTTGTGTGTGCTTGTGATGGGGGCAGGGTTCTTATTTAAGCACATTTTACTATTCTGCAAAGTTCTGGGATTGAATTCAATTAGATCTAATTCTATATCCACTAAGTTTCCAACAAATAATACAAACCATACAGAAGGTATAAGAAACAGCAGCATGCCCTGATGTCAAGATAAATCCCTTCAGTATCTTACCCTTCTCCTCCCCCCCAGCCTGTTGGAAAATATAGCTCCATCTTTAGAACATTAATTTTCTCTTTCTATGTGGATAGCAAGAGGAAGAAATCTTTTAGGCCCTTGATGCAAAACTCATCCATCACTAACTTTTTGCACCTGTGCCTCAGTTGTCTCCTTGCCCCACTGTCTGCATCTTAAAACATCTGTTTCTAAAAACTGCGCAAAGATCCCTAAAGAGGAATAAAGTTCAACATGTTCAACCTTTGAAATCAACACTTAGGAGGTTTCAGGCTGTTGGCCCTCTTTATAAATGTTCTTAGCATCAATTTGAATGAACGTATGTCTAGCTGAATCATTATCAGTCTCAGCGGTACTATATTCATGAACAACATACAGCCTCTGTCTAGTAAATAATAGCACTCACTAAGACAGATTTGCACAAGAAATCAACATTTTGTTATTGTATCCTTGGTTAAGAATCAGGGGAATATCTTGCATTTGTGCAGTTGAGAACTTTATTGTGACAGCAATTAACTTCACACAGCCATTACAAATATAAATATATTTTGTTTTTTTTCTAATGCACAGTTGTAAATTTGCAATTGTAAATTTCATCAACACTTTAGGAAATGTGAACATTTCCCCCATCTGGTAGATGGTTTTTAAAACTAATTTATTTTGATTCAGCAAAACTGAAAACAGCTGGCAAAATATATTTGTATTAAGTTCTTCAGATACATATTTGCAAGATCTCTGGTATAGCAATTCTTCTTAAAGCCTTTATATGGTTTCTATTTTTCAACTGTACAATCTCTTTCCAAAGGGTAATACAACAGGTGGTGTGATGTTTAGTTATTCTGCACATTAACCTCTCTCAGTTTAAATGGTTATAGCTGATGACTCATTATCTGCTTAAACATTACAGAAATGGTTATTTCAGTTTTTATACTGCTGCCTTTTCTCTTATTTTCCTTCTGAAGTTTGCATGGTTTACACAGAATTCTGAACATCAGGTGAAAACTAGGTCACATACTCTAGATATCTGTGCTCAGGTCTGCTGGAGGGTATTTGGTAGAACACGCTATGGACTCAGCAGTAAGTAATTGCAACTCCATTGTGTTTTTCCACTGACTAAACAATGAGTCTGATTTTTTTGGTGCCCTAGAAAGCATGCACATGTTTGAGAGCCTACCTAAAGGTGAGCTTTAAGTCACCTTTGCACAAACACCTCTCACCTGTGTAGGTCAGTCACATCCTGTGATCTGGGCCTATATTATTTTGCTTTTCTTATAATAGGTCCTATTAAAAACTTTGTGTCAGTTTCTTAGCAACCTTCATTTGTGATAAAAAAACAATTGATTTAGAAAAATAATCAGACTAAGTGTCATCCCTTGAACAAGAATGTGAAAATTTGTGATAATATTTCTATCAATATTCCATGTACCTCTTGTGTGCTTCTTATTAAGTGCTCAATCTAGTCCTAATAATTCTTTCACTATTTCCATTCAATGACTTCCAATATACTTGGGAATCCAGCCATTACAAGGAAATCTTCTCTGAGTTTGTTGATGAGATTGTCTTCCTTGAAATGAAGGAAATGGCTATATTCCAAAATAGCATCTGAAAATGTCACTAGACATTTGGAACAAAGAAGAGTGACTCATTTGAGTGATGTCTCCAAACAAGTGTTTGAAGCTAACACAAGGAATATTCTGACATTATGCAACATTTCTAAATTTGGTACTGATAAATGAGTGCAAGTCTATCCGACAACTTCCACCACCCATTTGTCTTGCACCCACAGTTTTTACTGGGGTAACCAGAAGACAATATTTAATTCTGCTGACTACTGTGTTTTCATAACTTAGATAGTGAACTTGCGTCCTACTGCTTTTGTGTTCAAATTATGCAAATATTGGATTTATATGGCATGTATATCCCACCAGAATAAGGCCTGAAGTCATAAAACACAAAGATGCAAGACAGTCAACATGAATTGCTAAACATTCATGGACACATCTGTCAACTGATATCCTTATCATTTTGTTTAAGTAGTTTTGATGCACTGAGCTGTAGCAATTAAAATTTCATTCATGTAAGTCTGTATAGTATACATGTTTAATAGGGTAAGTTGTGAGTACGATAGTCTTTATTGATGCAGTGTACCGAATGAAACATTTGTCATGAAAAGCTTAGTGTAAGAGGCTGGCAGCATGTACATGAAACACCCTATTCTGTCAGCAGGCATGATTATGCTGAGAAAGGGATAAGTAGGTTTTGCTGTCTCATTAAGATAGGTGTTTCATTGACCCAACTGGATATAAGAGAGATGGGAAGGAGAAAGGATCTATGAGATAAGCTCAGCAGCCTAGCAACAACCAAAAAGCACAAAGGAGGTTTGCTTAGCCCTGTATATTTAATTTAATTTGTTAATAAAGCCACATCTTAGGAAGTAGTTGAGTTTATAGCTGGACTTGCTTTAGAGAATGTTGGGAAAGGCAATTTTTCACACTGAGAATTTGATAAAGATGCATTACCAGGTCTCTGTCTGGCATTATGCTTACATATGCCCTGAAAATCCACTGATAATACAAAAAGCATTGGCTGTCTCCTATTCTGATTCTTCTTAAACCAGGCTAGGAGGCCACTCTCCAGGTCCTCCCTGACAGAAGCCATGGAATGGTGTTATAGGACAAGGCCTAGGAGTCAGATGGTACGGTGCACGTGTTTAGAGACTCGCCACCCTCTTCACAACACCACAGTGTCTTCTGAACACATCTACATAGACTATTCCTACACTTATTAAGAATAAGTTGCACATAAGTATTTTGCAGCCAATGACTTGACAAACGTTAATGTTATTTTACAATGTATTATGTTCCTATTTTAAAGCAGGCAGGGTCATGCCTGTTTCCAAATATCAACTCAAATATGGCCTAAGCTTTCCGCAGATAGATACTTGGTTGAAAACAAGCCAAAAACAAAGAAGTGGAGAACAGATAGTTGTGCTGTTTACACCTGACTTTCTACACCATAAATTCTCCCGCTCATTCTGTAGGAAGGCCTTGAGATATGAGAATGTAAGAATGGCCATTCTGGGTCAGACCAATGGTCCATCTAGCAGTGTATCCTGTCTTCCAACAGTAAAAACTAAATAGCATATCAGACAACTGATTGATTGAAAACGATATCACCCCTTGGGAGGCAAAATGCTGATGACTGACATTAAGAAAGCAACCAATCAAGAAAGGTCAGAAATCATATATAAGGCAGAGAGATGACAGGCTTTGGTGTGGGTGACAAGACGATCAGAGGAAAAGAGCAGAAGACAACAGCAGCAGCAAACAGGAAAAGACAGAACAGTAGGACCTAAGATGAGACAGAGAGGTTTGATCAAGGAAGGAAGTATAACTTCTTAAGATAAGAAATGCATGTGTGTAATTGTAAAAAAAGCTGGATGTTTGCATCTGAATGATCTCTAACCCCACCCATTCTATGATTGCCTGATCAACACTCATATAATGTTATTTTATAGTAATGTTATTGAATGTGTTAGTGTAATGTTACTGTATACACGAGTACAGGGGAATGGTATGTTGTTCTAATGCAACATAGTATAAAGGCATATGTATGCAGGATTTCTTTTTTGCTCTATATTACATGATGCAACACTGTATGTTTGTCGTGCCACACTACAATTAAGTAGTCAATATATCCTTTTCTCAATATGTGTTGAGGAAAGGATACATTGTCTTATGAGTATTATATTGCAATTTGATGGTTTATATTGTATTTGATTTTGCACCACCTTAGGTTACATAGTCTATGATGTTCTGTATTGTTCCAAGTGACTTATTTCATTTGTGATGATTTTCGATTTAAGATTTAAATTGTATTAGAATTAGCCTTTAAAAAAGAAATTTTGTTTTTGAAGAAATTATTGTTTGAGGGTCAATCTTTTGAGAGGAAGGCTGTATCCGTGTCTCTCCAAGGGTAAGCTGAGGCAGGAAGGTCTAGGGAGTTTTCCAGTGACTGAAAAAAGAAGCCTCTGGTAAACCTTTGTGAATCCCCTAGGGTGGACCACTTCCTGTTACCCACTTATAGAATTAAATCTTGTGATTGGTCCATTAGTGTACCTAAACCATTGTAGGGTCTCTCGGGTCCAAATTTTCAGCTAACAGTCTCACACTTGTATAAGTTCCTATTCCACTTCTTAAAACAAAAACAGAGTCGTTTATATGTGTCCCAATTTCTATTGATGACTGGCTGTGTGTCTGTGTGTGAGAGAAGGAGACAATGAGTGAGGATTTTGGGGTGTTGATCCATCTCCTCTCCTGTTTTCTCTCCACAAACTGAAATTGCTTGTGGAGAGAAAATGGCTGCCATAGCCCATTGGTGTTCATTAGAGCTGGGCAAATAACTGATTTTTTGGTTCCAGGGAAGCTCAAAAAAACGGGGGGGGGGGGGGGGGAGGAAGGAAATTTGGGATCAAGTCTTGTGCATGGCTGACGCTATTTGTGTCAAATTCACTAAAAGTTTGGGGTTAATTGAAACTCCATTTTCTGTCAGATAACCTACTCTTCCAAAAATATTCAAACTGCTCTAGTGTTTAGTTTTAAATGTGCAATTCCACGAATGTTTGCAAGTCAATGTGCTTGTAACCTGGGGAGAGTCTGAGGGATACTCAAAATACAAGACAAAATGGAATTTGAAATAATTAAAAAGCGATACAAAATAAATTAATGACAATATGTTAAATTTCACTAAGGAAAACATTTTCATCAATTTTAACTAGTTCACATTACTAATTAGTTAAAGTTAAACATTTAGTTTTAATAAAGGTCCCAGTCTGTATTAGCTTTCCTGGAAAAATTTCATGGAGCTTTAAGCAGGATGATGAACATCTCCTAAATTCCATCGTTAGCTGACACTAGCCATCTTCCTCTCCATGCAAATCCAGATCTCATAGAGCACCCTTCTTGGGTCCTGAGAAGAGGAAGACACTGCTAAAGATAAGGCTGAATTATTCCTCCCCCTTTCACACAGAAAAAGAAAGATATTTGTGTACAGATCAAGGGACATAACTGAGCTCTGTCTTTTCCACATACAAACTACTGTGTCCATAAACTATTGGCTGCAAAATTAGAAGTTGGCTCTTAAGGGTCTTGATTCTTATAAGGGTCTCATCTGTATATTAACTGATCTCTTAGACTTCAGGACTATTTGGAGGATGCTTCCTCAGAGCCAAAGCCCCTTTGAAACTTGTCTTCTGAATTCCATATTCTGCACTGTTCCACTGTTGTTATTTCCATACTAGGCATCAGTAATATTCTTCTGCCTATGCACACTTTGACAGATACTACATATGCTACAAGCTCTTCTGCCTAATCCTCATTAAATTAACATTCATATGATTATGTCTGTATAGAAGTTTTAATATTTATTAATGTTTTAAATTTATGTCACAACAGTATACTAATTAAATTGTAAATTATATTAAAGTACAGCTGCATGCTTATGCTATTTTCACAAGCTACCAAATGGTGTGAAGCAGATAATTATTCACCTATTCCAAGCAAAAGACTTTAAATAAGTGTCACGCTTTGCATAGCTTTGTTGCCCTCTTTTTTAAAAGGTTACACAACAGAATGACTCAGCCGATTCCTCCATCGAACAAAGAAAGCTTAGTAATAAAGGCTTTTCCTTTCATCTAATCTCCTTTTTGTCCCCAAAGATTTTTTTAAAGTTTAATAAATTCTAAGGTTAGTTATTAAGTAAATAGCAACTTTATATATGTACACATGCACTCACTTGCCCCTTTTTGACCCAAGTGGCTAGTCAAAGATTGGGGCTCAGGGAATGTTCCAGCTAGGAATAGAAATTCATAATGGAGTTCCATATTTTCCTTGATACAATCTTGTTTATTTACAAGGACTATACAAAGTCCTGTTCCAAGGAATGTAGGAGGAACCAACAACAAAAGATTCAGTTTCTGTTCTTACAGGCTCACAAGCACCTTCATTCAATAGACCCCAAAACTCTCTCTAGCTTTTTCCAGAGGCATAAACCATGCTCACTGACTGTTGCTTAGCTTTCTTGCTTTTCTTGGATTTTCACACTCCTGACCAATGTAGCTATGACGACCTAACTTTTATGTGTAGACTAAGCCTCCCCCCCAGCTCTCTCTCACACACACCCCTCCTTCCCTCCCTGGCCCCTGCAGTGGTTTTTACAGCTATCTTAAGGGTGCATTCATACACCAATTTTAACAAGATTTTAACTCATTCCATAACAAGGTTTCACCCAGCTCATATCATCATCTATTGTGAATGATAAATATCTTAATACAGTCACTGGCGTGTTACATCTATTACACCCAGAGTTAAAAACTTCTGATATTGCACTCAGTGAGCCAAATTCTCCTCTGAGCTATACCCATGAAATTTCAATGTAGTAATTAATGTCTGTGATGTTCCATGGAGACTACAAGAGAAGAGAATTTAGCACAAAAATATACATGAGTTGAAACAAGTCTCTAAGGAGAAATTGAAGGGTAGAAATGTAATAGAAATACTTCAGATGGGTTTCCTCAGGAATAGGGGAGAGTGATCCTGCTGAATAAAATTGATCTTAGTGTTTGATTGCTGCCCCCTCAACGGTGTATTTGACTAAGACATAGAGCAGCCAATATTTTAACATAAACTGGATAAACTTAACTTTGTACTTCCCAAGCATAAAGGCTAATAATTCTGTGTGTCATTTTTCCAGGAAGATATAGGTCTGCCTCATATAATTGCTATAGGTAAGATTACTAGACATTTAGCACTGAACTCTGGTTTCAGTTAATTTTATTTTTTCCCTCTCTCATTCCAATACTCATAATAGTAAAAGGCAGGTTGTGAATCAAGTGCCTTCTTAACCTTAACGATAGCATTCACTCCCACAATAAATGTTATAATACAAACATTGTTTACCCTACCAAAGCATTTATAATGATGAATAATATTAAGGGAAAGCATTTCAAGCCTTACAAAATTATACTCCCCCACTTTCCTGAAGTATTATTTTAATGGATGAGTAAAATATAATTTATTTTCTTCTCTCACTTTGGAGAAAGGCAGAGCATGAGATTTTATGCCTTGAATAATAAGACTTATGACAATTTTGCAAGGCTGCTTTGTACTATATTTTGATATTTACTATTTGTATTACAGTAGCACCAAAGGTCCCAACCAAGATCGGGATCCCATTGTGTTATGGTCCGTACAAACACACAGTAAAAGACAATCCCTAGCCTAAAGAGTTTATAACCCAAATGGAATAGGTAGAAACAAAAGCACAGAGGTGAGTTGACTTGCCCAAGGTCACAGAAGTCTGCTGACACTCAGTTCAGTTTCCTATCCTCTACACCATGCTAGCTTCAGTTGTCGCAGTAACAGTTAAACTCTTTCATTCTGTTTCATGAAGAATACCACTAATTAATAAATAAAATTAAAATTCTTAAATAAACAGGATTATATCGAGCCCACAATCCACATAAGCATTTCCCACTGTCATCAATGGGAGTTGTACCCATAGGTTGAGGAAAATGCCTAGACTTTAATTTTCTACTTTACTGGGACATTTCTTCTGGGCAACTCCAGTAAACAAACTAAACTCTAAGCAATGTGACATACTTGGGTTTTGTGTAGTCCACCACTGATTCTGACAATCCTTTCCTATGAGTAGGCTATATTGCTGTAGGCATATTGGTTCCAGGATATTAGAAAGACAAGGAGGAGACAAGGATATTAGAGAGACCAACTTCAGTTAAAAGAGAGACAAGCTTTTGAGCTACACAGAGCTCTTCTCCAGGTCAGCCTGTCAGTAGTCTAGCAGTTGCTTGCAAGTTCAGGTCATTAAATGGAATGGAGGTACTGTAAGTTAAATGTTCAACATAGCATGTCTCTTCCCCTCAATCAGAAAGAGACATCCATATTTTTAAATCTGGGGACCATGAGCATAGCCCAATATAATGCTTTCTTATGGATGACAAAGGAAGAAAAAATATGCTTTAAAATTCCCTAGGTACAATTCTCTCTCACACTCTGAAGTGTTTCACGTTAGGTCTCTAAAAAAAGTAAAAATTCCAATGAATTGCTGAGCACTTCTTCTTAATTAAATCTTAGATCATACAATCATGAAAGAGAATCAGCATTATGAGACCTACAAGACCAATCACATCTCAAATAATGAACACTGAATATTCAAAGCAAAGCGTCCATAGCAGAAATGATCCACCCACACAAAGAAATTTGTTCATACAAACTATTCAAACAATTTTGATTAATGAAGACATCTGCAAGAATTGTTATCTCTTCATGGAGTGAAGAGGGGAAGAAAGCTACATTCATCCAGTAAGTTGTTTTTATGGAATAGTTTAACCAAATCTAGTTGCTAGTTTATGAGCAATAAAGGAGGAATATTTTTGTTTCTATTTGAAATTCTTATTCAGTTGTAACCCACATACAACCCAGATATCTCTAGACAACACTAGTGCATATGTTGCATAGCTTGGGTTTTTCCCCCCAGTTTTTTGTTTGTTTACTAAATAATGCAATTACTGATGCTGCCCTTTATTTAAGGTTTTCCTGTTGGCAACAATGAAAATATTCTAACCATGATCTGATATACTCTTTACTAACTTTCAAAATATTTTGTGGAGAGGTTCCATTTTTCCTGCCTGGCATTACTGTCAGAAGATTTATCCCTTTGCTCTCTATATTCATAGTTTTATCTGCAGTATATGATACATGGTACTCTGTTTATATTGTTCTGAAAAATAACATTGACCCATTTAGCAGAATCATTGAACTGGAATGGATGGATCCACAATTTCAATGTTATTTTTTCTTTGGTTTCCTATTCATTTATCTGCTTTTCTCAAACCACACTAGTGGAATATTAAATAGATTGACTATTACTCTATAAAAACAGATGAGCAAAGTCTCTCTGTGTTTAAAATATACACAGATATATTACATACATACTCAATACCCTACTACAGGTCTGATTATACATTACCTTTCATCTTGTGCCATCTTTTACATCCATGTAAAGCCAGTATAAAATATTACCAGAATGGAATATTGCACATCCCCTTTTCACAGGTGTAAATGACTAGACAACATGCAAGGTGTGTGAAAGAGAGAGATGTGTTGCTCTCAACTTGAAAGTTAAGGATGTGTTGAAAGATGTCACTAAACTTGAAGGTTATTCCCTTGAATGTATGTGAAAATAAAAGTATTTCCACTTCAAATGCATACCCACTCACTGAAGAGGTCCAGACTGAGTTTTAAATGAAAGTATTAAGTCTGTTCAATTTCCTAAAAGTTAGAAATATTTTAAATGACCCATGTTTGAAATTCTTAATTGGTTTTATAACATTGCTCTAGATTTCTCTAGTTTAACATTGAAAACACTTCTTTCCAGTATAGGGTATGTATGGAATTTATCTTTACACAATTAATTATATATTTGGTTTTTTACCATAGGTATTTTCATTTATGCCAAGATTTCCCAACGCAATACATTTTACAACAGTAGATGATGGAGAACGCAGGTAATAGGAAGAGTTCCCATCCTGCTCCTAACACAATGCACATACACTGAATATGGTACAGATATATCACTTTCCTAGGGTTTGCATGTATTGCTAATTTAAATAAAAATATCACTATCCAACATATAAAATAGAATATAGAAAAAATAATGTAATCAGTTAAAGTAGAAAAGTAGAGAATTATTGTGATGTTGTACCAAACAAAATTGATATCAGAATTGCATCTTTTTTAAAATTATAGAATAACACTTCTGCCTATAAAATAGTGCACATATAGATATCTGCTAGCAAGACCACTCATATTTTATTTACACACACACACCTTATATGTGTGTATATATATGCATACCTATATGTACATTATATTATACACAGAATTGCTAGTATCACCTGCATAGTGCCTGTGCAACCTTACTTCAGCTCTCTTCTGCATATGCATTGCGATACTTTTAATTATATGATTAAATACTATTTTTCCACAGAATTCCTGCCTCATATATTGTACACATTACAGCTGTGCAAATAACTGATTTATTGATTTACTGGCAGATCTGAAAGAAAATCAGAAACCCCTTTTTTTTTAATTTAATTTTCAGCAAACCAAAAAGTAAAAAAATAAAAATGTTCTGGTCAAACAAGTTATTTAATCTGACCCAAAATGAAATGTTTCATTTAGACAATGAGTGTTGCTTTTTATTTATTTTTAATACGATCAAAGAGAATTTGGGAGCAAAAAGTGATTTCTAATTGAAAAATTGAAACACAACATTGTGACTTTTTGAATTTGGGAGTTTTGTTTTGTTTTTCCTTTTTTACATGAACAATTTAGAAACACCAGCACAAATTAGTAAAATGTTTGTGT
This sequence comes from Emydura macquarii macquarii, assembly GCF_026122565.2. Taxonomy (NCBI): domain Eukaryota; kingdom Metazoa; phylum Chordata; order Testudines; family Chelidae; genus Emydura; species Emydura macquarii. The sequence continues at coordinate 3,398,006 of NW_027132962.1, forward strand.
TCCTGAATCTACATTTTTCGCCAGAATTTTTTTTTTTTGACCATCTCTGCCACACACGCACATTTTACATATTCATGTGACACAGCTGTTTCAAACACCAACCTCCAGCTTAGAAAACCCTAGGCATTTATTTTTGTCTTGTCCTCAAAACATAGGGATTCAGGGCTTCCTTAGACTGGTGACAGGTCTCTATTTAATCTCCACGGTATGGTGTAAGCCTTTTACAGGAATCTTTTTCCACTTGTTTTCTCAATAGCAGTCCTTTTAAATTTGGCAGAAATATGCAGCTGTAGCTCTGAAGTGGCCATTTGGCAGTTGGCTTCTGCTTGCCACATTGCTCTTCCTGTGAGAATTCCTATTATGTGTTCCCTTTCCCTTAACCCAGAAAAGACCCCACAGTGTTGCAATTTAAACTACTACAGGAACATTTATAACTAGAAAAACAGAATATCTCAAGAAACAACTAAAGAAAGAATACTGTATGTAGTATTTATGTAGTTTACATAACAACAAACAAAAACGACCTTTGGTGATATTTAAAGTAACATCAGGACACACCTCACCACTCAAAACCTTAGAAGTCTGGAAATAACAAATGAAAAGTTTCATGCATTCTTTGCTGGTCCCTTATTGCCTAAAAAACTGCCAGTAATACCTTCATGTTCCATCTCCTTCAACGATCTTCAGACTCACACTCTAACACAAAATCTTAACAGCATGTTAGCAATGTTACAGCAGAGTAGCTTCCCAACTGCACATAACATATGACAGTCAGAGGTGCAAGTGGATGATGTCATCACTAATGTTCTGCATTAGAGTTAAATCTCTGGTTTAAATCATTTTCTCCACAATTCTGTACTAAGTTATTTATGGCTGTCAATAAAAATTATTTTGAGAATATTTCCACAGAAACTGTGGGTGCGCAAGAATAAATCTGGAAGTTACTGTTTTTTGTAAGGTGGATTCCCATTACAGTTGTTAAGAGAGTACATTTACATTGGTACCTACTCTCTAAATTCCTTCTTAAAATTCTCTCTGCCAAAAGCTACTCTCTATCCCTCTGTTTCCTTCCCAGTTTCAATATAATGAAAATCATCTATCTTCCTCTGAACTCTGTGGAGGACAGCTGACCACAGAAAAAGAGAGGATCCCCCTACCTTTGCCCCCATAAGTGTTCTCTGTTCCTTCAAGCTGCAGGCAGCAGAGAACAAAAAACCAAAACAAAAAACCACAGTAATTATATACAAAAAGCATTATCTTTTCAATTAACTGTGCAAAATGTTGTCTTTAACCTTCGTTGTTCCCCTGTAATGAAAATAAACAAGTATTAATATCTCCTTTTCACAGATAACTTTTCCTAGGTTATACAACTAATAAACCCAGAACCCAAATCTTAACTCACAGGCTGAAATTCATGCTGGTCAGGGAGAGTGAACAGGTGTATAACCCCATTCAACAGCCTTGTCCTATTTCAGACAGCATGTGACCACTATTTCCACTTGTAATTTTCTTCTCCTGTCACATCAGTCACCAGCTGCTGTGATCTATCCTGAAAGTGTCAAGCTGTATCTAGTTCATTGTTTATTAACCAAAATGCATTCGGTACTGCACAAATATATAACTAAAGCTGGTGAACTAATTATCAAAACAACAGCTTTCTGTTAAAAAATGCGGTTTAGTCAAAATCAAAATGTTTGGCAAAAATGTTTTGACTTTGAAATTCAAAATGGAGTATTTCCTTTTGATGGTCTCCTTTGATTTGTCTTTTTTCTTTTGTTTCATTTGATGTTTATATATATTATAAAATTAATTTTAATATCAGTTAATATTGTATATTATATTGTTTAGATGTTATAAAACATATACACCTTTTTTTACATTAAAGAAAAACCTTTTGATAACACTTCAATCCTTCTAAACAATTTTTTTTTTTAATTCCCATTCAGTGAAAATTGCAAACTTTTGACCATTTATCCTTATTTGTGATAAAAAAAAAAAAGAATTTCCAAATGCTGGAATTTTCCGCAGAATAGAAACCAGCTCTGTGTACAGTACGATATTGTTCCTTCTCCAAAGAGTTTAAACTCTGGAAAGGGTGGAGGGGAAGGGTACAACATAAGAGCAGGACAGAAAATGTCCTTTAAATTAGTTTTGTTTTGAAAAATAGGGACTATCTATACTCATCATAGCATAAAATCACTGACAATTCCTCTGCTTATTCTGAACATGTCCTGATTATTTCATTGGCAGATGGCTATTAGCAAGAATCCATGCACGTGCTGTTGACCAAATTAGAGACTCTTTCAAGAACAAGGTCCTGGATCCCAAGAATACAAGGCTCTATCCCAACACCATTCTGATACATAATGAAGAATACCATATACCCATTCTAAAATTAATGGTAAAGATGCAAATTTTATCACCATGCAGCCAAAAGGGGTATTGTAGAAGTCGGTGAGAGTCTCCAGACCAAAAAAGGAGGGAGGCATAATTATTTTTAACGCTGGAGATGAATCCTTTACTTAAGAATATTTTGAATATATTTATATTCAATTATATAATATATATATATATATAATATGTTATGTATTTACGCTTAGAACATTGTACTGATGATGCTTCAAAGGACTAATATCATTAGCCTTAGCTTCAAGTTTGATGCCTCATCATTCTTATGTATGTCCAAAAATAGGTTAACCACTGCAAATTTAAAACCTAAAATCTAGCACGAACCTCATGCTCCTCAATTGTTTTGTGTTGAAATGCCAACGCCATAGCTTGAAAAACTATCCAAATAATAAATCATCATTCTCTTTTGATAATTTACATAATAAAGCCTTTCAAATCCTGCCTTGATGAGGTTCTAGTGGAATGATTTCTTTAGTTATTGCACATTCCCTTTCCTTTACAAATATTTCACTTTGATTGTGGATTTCTTCAGCTTAATTTTCCATAAGAGTTTCTCACAATATTGTCAGACCTTTGAACTAATAGTTAGAAATAATTTCTAATTATTTTAATTTCTAATTAATTTTTAATTGACTAATGCCACCTATTTTTTTAAACTCTGCCTTTTCGGCATCCATTACCACAAATCTGCATTTATCATTTAATGTTGGACTCTTATTTTCCTGCTGGCTTCTCAAAGTTCCTTTTATCTATTGCCAGAAATGGTAGCAGTCAGTTGCTTTATCAAAGATTCTACGGAAGCTATTAATCTCTACTTTCTGGTTCCAATTTTAAATTAATAACCTTTTCATTTCATGCTCGTGTACTTAACTCTAAAATAATACTTTGTTTGATAGGGCACATATCAGATATCACACACAGCTCTTTTACTTATGTGGTAATGACATAGATTTTGTCTGGTTTCACATGCAATCTGAAGGATGTCATTAACAGGGAGATTGAACCATGTAGTACTGCGTGTGTGGCTGATTGACTTTGACTAAGATGAAACTTGTGAGTTATCACTGACTGGCACAAGTGGAGAGGTTTGTTTTGGTTTTGTTCTTTTCTCCTTCTTAAGCTTTTGGGGCCCAGTACTGCAAACATTTGCTACCAGGCATAGTGTACAAGTGATGCCATAGACCAGTAGTAAGATTGTGAAGGAGAGTAAAACTGCTCTGGAGTAAGGCATTAATATCACCTACACTACTGTCAATCAGGTATCATGGGTAAGATCCATGAAGAGTTAGTCCTAAATCCCAGGTTTGGAGCCTAAGTGTCACTCTTGCCTCCACTGTGATGCACAAAATTCCTGCTGAACCCTGCAGGAACCTAAATTCACTCAGTGCCTAAGTTTTTCAGAGTAAAATCACCTATGTTCCTGCCACTGGACATGTGCACTGCTGCCTCCAACTAGGAGACTAGACACTTATCTCCTGACTAAACCACACAGCAATTCACAAACAAGGGGGAAGATAGGCGTTGGGCCACCTAAGTCATATGTCAGGCCTGATCTGTTAGGTGCCATCAGATCATACTGGATCAGGTCCTCCTCAAATCCTGGCCAGAAGAGGTAAAGGAGGAGGTGGTAGTGCCCACCTTATAACTTTTAGCCCACTAGTTAGAGCATTCCCGTTCCCAGAGAGAGAGAAAGAGAGAAAACAAATGGGAATGACTCTGGAGTCCAGTGGTAGGGCACCAATCTGGGAGGTGGGACACCCTAAGTCCAGCCCCCCCAGACCAAATCAGTATTTAATTATGTCTATAGCTTCAACAGGAGAGATTGAGGAGCCTTGCATTAAGAAACACCCATAGCTCAATGTTTAGAGCACTCTCCTCAGAGACGGGAGACACCTGTTCAAATCCATTATGCCTTCTGGCACAGGGAGATGTTGAACGTGGGTCTCCCACATCACAAGAGAGTACTTTAACTGCTGGTCTAAAAGTTATAATGTGGGCACCACCACATCTTCTGGACTTTTTGTGTGGAATGAGGAAGGGGGTTAACCCATTGCCTCAAAAAGCAGGTTAGGCATCTAAGCTTCAAGCAACAGGTTCCCATTTGTGGATCCCAAAGCTGACAGAGGTACTACCCCTGCCTAAGTCCCTTCATGGATCCCACCCCAATTCCTTTGAATTCTATAGACTTACACTAATGTAAATGAGAGCAGAATTTGGGCCATTTTTAACTTGTAGAGGTTTGTATTCCCAAATTAGAACATGTGACAATACAATTAACAACAATTCAATTCTGTATTAAATATACTCTATGGCCTAGCTGGCAGAACCTTGGCTTCTTTGATCCTTTTTCATCATACTGGAAAAAGGCCTTTGGCTACATTATATATGCAGATTTCCCCATTGTTTTAAAAATATATAATAGCATATAATATGACACTCCATGAGAAAGGTCACCTCACCTCCAACTCCCTCCCCAGTATCTTGCAATCTTGTTATAGAAATTTGAAGATCCATGTGGAAGGCAGTCTTTATACATTACTTTCCTGTACTATAGGAGTTATACTTCCTAGGTCAGGCCCATAATATTAACATGCATTATATTCAATTGCTGAACCACAACTCAGTCAATTAGACTAATCCATAGAAAGTCTCCTCTTGACCAACAACTCAAGGATATATTTCAGGACTCTTGTCTGTGTACAATAATACAAATTACTTTAGTTTTACTTTCTTGCAAATACTTTAAAAGTTTATCCTCTAACTGAATGGTCTATTTTGATTGGTTGCTTTAATTTTATATGTATTTGAATTACTGTAGCAGGTAGACGACCATGTCATGGACCAAGAGCTGTATAAACACAGAACAAGAAATGGTCCCTGCACCATTTCTTATAACCTAAATATACCACAAAAGACAGCAGGTGATAGCAGACAGATGGTGGAGTTAGAAGGGAATGGTGTTGGTCAATATTGGTCAGCATGATATACAGTGGTCTCTCCAGACCAGTAGTGTAACCATTGCCAAGTGTTTGGGGTTTTTTTTTAATCATCATGGAAAAGTAGAGTTTGAAGGAGGATAATGAAGTAGCTTTGTGCATGTCTTTGGGGAGTTCTTCCTAAGTATGAAGGGTATAGTCAACTGGCATAGAATAGGGGGTTGGGGACATTTTCAAAGGCAACAATGAGAGTGCAGCATTTGGGGCCTTAGCCACCTGAGTCTCTGACTTTCTCCCTATGCATCATCTTGTCAGTTGACATAAGTTAGTAAAGCTTCCCAGACAGCAGTCTCCACATTTTCAAGTTTGGGGCTTGTATGGTGGGGCTTTCTCAGTTGGGATAATCGATTGAAGTTTGCTTGCCCTGCTGACAAGTCAACAGTTCTGCTATGATAGGTGGTACCTCTCTCCCACCTATCTGCAACCTATGGGGTTAAGCTCCATGTGTCATTTACAAATGGATCCTTCGATTAAGGGGCATGGCCCTCATATTTTAGCACTTACAAACCAGTGAGCTGTCTCACTTCTCTCACATATTACTTCTGATGGGAATAACCAGCACAGCGGTAGTGCCCTACCAGTCTGTTCATACTAATGCTAGGTTTGGAGCAATAATATGTAATCAGATCTGCACTTAGATCCTGAATTTTGCCCATCTAATTTACACGCACCAATAAAAAAGAACTCATGCCAAGAGGATGCTAATAACTTATCAGAGTAACTAAAATAATCCTTTGGGCAAAAATAATTATGATGATTAAAAAAGAGAGAGTCATCTCTACAACTAAACCATAATGTCAGGTGTTTTATAATTCCCTTCCAGCCAAAGTAGGTAGCGTATTATTTCTTTCAGCATTTTACTGATTTTTTTAAATACTGTGCACAAGGTAATTTGGAGTAAAGTTTAATACAGTTCACTCTATAAAGTTCATCTTTATCTAGGTCTTTTATGCAAATCTTTTCTTTATTTTAAAGTATTGCTTGGAAAAAAAAACATGGCTTGTTTTCATTTTTAATGTACCATGTTAATCCCAACGGCACTTGAGCTGAGAAAGTGGAAGATAAATTCATGCTACAGTTTTAAGAGTCATATACACAAGGTTAAAGTAATGAATGGTACCACTGTTCCTTAATTTGCCAGGAGGAAAAATACCATAGTGGCTCTTTTCAGGCAGAAATGCAATCACTGGAGGGAAGATAGACTATGTTTCAAAGGAGAAAATTCAGCCAAACGTTTTATTACTGAACTAAGAAGTTTGCAAGCTATAAAGGATCCCACATCATGTACTTATCATAAATCCAATAGAGCTTTGCCTAAGAAAAAAAAGTAGCAAAAAATGGATGCATATAGTCAAAAAAGAAAAAAAAAAAAAAAAAAGAAAAAGAGAAAGAAAAAAAGAAACTAAATTTCCCCTTCCTCCTCGCTAAGATAGTACACAAAGAGAAAAAACTATTGGCTGCATTCTGCCTTCTACTGATTAAACCTTCAGGAGAGTAAAAAATGCAACAAACCATGAATTAGAACTCAGAATTAAAGTCATATTATCCTACCCCCCCTGCAAAAAAAGAGACATTTGGTGCATCTGAGGCCAAGGAAGGGAACACAGACAGTAAAATTCAGAGATGAGCTGGCAAGTCCACAAGGAACCACAGGGGAACTGTGGACCATCACCTTCATATAGCTTAGCTTCCTGATATCTGCTTGGCACCAACATTGAAAGGCAGCTGTGTGCAAATATTTTTTACATCCACACATCTGAACTTTCAGACATTGGGAGCTGTGGAATATCTAGCCTTAGATGATTTAAGAATAGAAGGAAGTATATTTATAAAAACAGATACTATCTTGACTTCAGATCTGGTCTCTCTCTCTTCCCTCTTTTTTTTTTTTTTTTTTTTTTTTTTAAGTGCACAGACACCGCAATGCGAAAGAAAGGTGAACTGAAAAACTAGCAAGTATCATTTGATATAAGTACTTTACAAACAACAGCTTTAAGTGTGAAGTTACTTTATTGCTGGATTGGTACTTTGCATTCTGCCCATAGAAAGGGGCAAAGTATAGTTGCACTGCCCAAGGAGCAGAGTGGGGACTGAACTGGGACTCAGTCAAATTTGGAGCCTTTTTCCCCCCTTGCCTTTTCCTGGTCAGGACTCCCACATGGAGGGGGAAAAGGGTACATTTTACCAGGTCCCGGAGGCCCTAGGGGGTGCTCAGCCCAGGCTGCAAACCCCATGGGTATGTGTGTGAGAGGGAATCTGTGTTACAAGTTTGTACTGGGCCTGAAAAAATTATGCTTGGGCCCTGTTCCTGGTACAGCTTACTTCCCCTTCTGCACCCAGTTGGGAAATGGAACTGAGACTCTGCCCACTCTCTGCCCCACCCACACAGGAGGGGCAGAAAGGAGGAATGCTGTTCTTTTCTTTATGCTATTACGTACAATATAGGTAGGAAGCCCAGGGGAGCTATGGGTTCTTTCCTCTGTGGCGAGTGAGTGCACAGCAAAAGTCACAGTCTGGCCCTCAAAGAAGGTCTCCTCTCAATATAAAATTCTCTCTCAAAGAAAGAATTTAATTTAGCATTGCACACTGCACATCCTTTTGTGCTTCTGTCAGTGAACTAGACTCCTGTACCCTCTGTACGAGATGTCTGCATTTCATCACAGATCAAAATTGCCACATCCATGGCTCAGAAAAGAAAACTGTCATATCACAAAGCATGCTGAACCCTTGGCAACATTGCTATGATTGAGGGTTGCATTTTTCAAGATTAGCTATACTACCATTTTGTTCAACTGTTGTAATAAAAAGTGCAAAGCAATGTTGCATTCCCTGAAGCCCAGGTATATTGCTACCTCTACATGTATTAGCTTTCTCAGTGTTTATGTTAAATGTTTTAAATGGGATGTTCCTAACATCTTTCTACTTTTTATTACTGAAAGCCCAAACCGTTTTTGATCATATCCATCTGGCTTATCTCATTAAAACCATGTGACTGGAATTACTGTCCCATGGCTTTGCTTACTCCATGTGTTTACTTTGCCTGTAGGAATCTGTAGTCTAGTCCACCCTCCTTCTTCCTTCCTCTGACTTATAAAGTTAGCTTTAAGAAGGATTTAGGACTGAGCTTCTCTTATCTTCCAAGAACTGAAGTTGGCTTTATTATGCCTCGCACTGAAGCTGCACACAATCAGTACCGTTGCTGGCAACAATAAATGTAAATACAGATTTTGAGCACTCCCCTGTCTTGCATACTAAAACAAACAGGGGGTTCTTTCTAAGTGGATCTCATGTGAAGCATCTATACAAATGATACCGAATAGGAAGAGCAGATTTATTTAATAATGGCTTGATTGACAGGTAATAACAATCTATCATTTTTAAGTACATTTAGCAGGTGCTGGATGGTGTTGCTAGTCAGACCCAGGTCAGACTAGATGATCTGGTGGTCCCATCTGGCCTTTAACTTTAAGGCTTTAATGCCAATAAGCTTGTCTCCAGATTCCCTCAGTGCCTTCTCCAAAGCCCATTGAAGTTAAAGGAAAGAAATCCACTGGCATCATTAATGAGATTTGAATCAGATCCCAAATGCTTATATCTATGTGACCTGTGTCTTAAGTGTTACTTTCAGGTTCATACTGCACTAAATATAGTAAAACTAGCAGGCAATACCTTCATAGGCTTTAATCATTAAATTGACAGTGTGAAGACAGACTGCACAGTCCACTGCAGAACTGGAGCTCTGCTTAGCTAGTAGGTTCCATTGCTACCCAGTGTGAGTGGTAGATAAGCTGAAGGGTACAGTGCTGCAAACAATTACAATTTGTGTTATTTTGGGGGGATTTTTTTCATTGTCCAATGTCTAGTGATTTTGGTTGCCTAACTTGAAACACTGAGCTGAGCGTCCACTCTCTGAAAATCAGGCTGCTCTGAAGTGCCTTAAGTTTGGGCACCAGAAATTTAAGTATTCAAAATGGGTAGTTACTTTTGGCAATTTAGAATATCTCTCACAAAGAGATATATAGTAAATATATTTTAAAAGATACTATGTAAAAATGCTGCACCGTTAAAATATCTCCGGAAATCATAAACAAAGACCCATAAATATACAAATAATGAAGGAATGTAATTAGAAGTAGAAGCTACTTGTATAGTGCTTTGGATGGATACCCTCATATTTTTGGAGCATATCATTGTATTTGGTTGTTTACATGACATAGAATAGCAAGACGAACAAAGTGTAACAAAGCAAGTCAACTCTAAAATGAAACAAAAATCTCTTCTATTTTTGGTTCTGCTGCTTTGGATAGTGTCTAAACAAAATATAGTCACAGGATGGAATGATAAAATATTCAATGCATTTGAAATGTCAAGGGTTATCAGTCAGAGCTGATATAGAGGAGAATTTGGCCTTATGGTTTTTAAAAGGGAAAATAACTAAAGAACAGATTTCACCTAGCTTCCTCAGATCTAATTACAATTTAGAATGGAGTAATTAAGGCCTTCAGAGTTTGGGAGACTTGTTCAATGCCTATTTTAGGTATGTTTATATGGTCTCTATTACCTTATCTGAGTGTCTTTGAATCTTTAATGTATTTATCCTCGCAAAAACCATTCTACTATCACCATTTTACAGATGGGAAACTTAGGCACATAGAAGCCAAGTAACCTGCCCATACTCACAGAGTAGCATACCAGGGAATTGGAAATGGGTCTCCCAGATTCCAGGCAAATGCTGTAATTGCTGGAACATCCTTCATGTATCAGATATGACATTTAAAGGCGATCTGAGGACATGTATAGATCCAGGACTTGTCCATTAGACCAACAAAGTCTTAAAGTAAAAAGAATATATCATATTTATGGCCCCATTCTTGCTTTCTTGAAAGTCAGTATGAACATTCCCTTTTATTTCACTGATGAAGGATCAGGTCCCCATGTGCATGGTTATGCTAGGATTAGAAAGGAGTTACTTAGGCTTACCCAACTTTATCAAGCACTATATGAGATATGCAGATGAAAGAAATCTATGTAACTAACTGCAAAGTATTATTCATTAGGCCTGTTTTATAGATATGAAAAGTAAAACAAAGAAAAGTTGGGGAATGACATCTACTTGGTGTATTAATTCATGCAAGTCGGTAACCTAGCTATGCCTTAAAAATCTGTCCACCCTGATTATTTGTTGACCCACCTGTTTGTAGGTGTTGAAATCCCCCACTATGAGGAAGGTGGGAGTGGCCATCTAAGAAGAAGAATGTACAGTCTGGAGATGAGGTCAGCAAGACCAGAATATATATATATTACATCAATTATCATCATCATCATCAATAATAATACCAGTGGCACATAAATTAGCAGACTGTAGACATGGAATCCAAGTCAGAGTCCAAATACAAATCCTCACATCGCTTAAAACTCAATAACTATTAAGATTATTACCAACTACTTTTGCCCAGCACTAATTCGAACCTTGTTTAATTCTTACTAAGCCATGTAGACGGGTTAAAAAAGCATGACCTAGATTTAACAACACACAGAAAAAACACACAAGGGACACTGTGATGTTAGTATCCTAATTAGAAAATGAAACAGTTAATCAGGGAGGAAGCATATTTTGCTTCCATAATACCAGAATTAATCTAAACACACACAGAGGTATCATCAATCAAAGATTATTCAGTGAATAAGAAATTATTATGACCTATAATTTCAAACAGAGATGTTAAACTCTTTCCTTGTTCAGCAGCAATGTGGTTCCACACCTATTAATTTCATTGCAGATCAGAAGTGGAGAAAACTAAACACAAAAGGCAACATTTAAATAAGATTAAAGGTCTGAGTTAAACTGACAAGATAAGAAATGCAGTTAAAATGACATTGAATTCTTACATGCTAATGTAAAGCACACACAAAAATATATATATATATATTTTTTTTCCTGTTTTTTATAATTTTATATTATTTAAGCATTATTTGTGATGGACTGAAATTCTTAAAAAAAAAAAAAAAAAAAAAAAAAAATCTTGTAAGGTTATGAAATGCCTATTCTTTCCCTGAGTCTGAAATGCACACAGCCCTTTGTACTATTTTCAAAGTGCTTATTACAGTGTAATCCACATATGTTTGGCATGCATTATGAGATCCGGAGCAGCTCATTTCACGGCGATATGACAAGCTGTGTTAGTTAGAGGGATGTGCATAATTAGTAATAAAGAACACGATACTGCATGAGTACAGTGCTACTTAGAACTCTAAGAACCCTTAGTTATTATTCTCTATCAAAGTGGTAGAATTCTAACCGAAAAAGATGTTCTTTTGGCAATTCTATGAAAAATTATGGTATGTGTCTCCATCACAATGCATTACTCTGCTGCTTGTGCTGCGGCAAAGCAAGTTTATTAAAGGCCCAATCCTGCAAAATGCTGAGAACTTCCTGTAACTTCAGTAGGACTAGACAGTGCTCAGTACCTCACAGGAAATATTCTGCACCTTATGCACTGTTAGTAGTAAGTGATGGAATAGTTTGCTACCCCCGAGTTCTAACACAGCAGAACGTGCATATACCATCTTAGGAACACTAAGATATACTTCCTAAAACCAGACAAAATGATTAATGGACACATTACTTAGATTGTAAGCTCTTTGAGCAGGGATCATCTTCGTATGCTCAGAACCAATTCCTGATTGGTGACTTTAGATAATGCTGTATTACAAACAAACAAATCATAATAATAACAATAATTGTGGGGTTTAATTAATTCAGATTCTTAAAGTTTGAAGTTAATTAAGAATTACTCAGTCAAGTATCCTGCCTTCAGGGGAAAAAAAGAACAAACAAAACAAAAATGGAACTAACCATGCTGTTACAATAGGGTGGAGGTCTTTTAGTTTCTCCTGTTGAAGTTGTTCCCTTTGTATAAAAGAGAGAACATGAGAGAATAACTCTATCACCCAGTGATTCAGGCATTCACCTGGGAGACCCAGGTTTCTGTATGTATTTCACGGAATGTTTAAGCATTTCATACCTAATGGAACAACTTTAACAGGAGTGATAAAGAGCCCAACACCAGAGTATCCTGTGGCTCAGGGGTTAGGGCATTTATCTGGGAGGAGAAAGTCCTCTCTTCAAGTTCGTGGCTCCTAATCAGGCAAAGTGTGGATTTCAACCCAAGGATCCCCCTTGTAGTTCAGTGCTCTAACCGTTGAGCTATCAGTATAATGGAGGTGGTACTACCACCTAATTATTGGCTGTATTTTATGCAGGGCCCAATCTGATAGCACATCTTGCAGCACATCTACCAGATCAGGCCCCCACGGATGAGATAGGCAATGAAAAACCTAGTTTGAGGATCCTACCAGGACTTAGGCACTAAGTGGAAACGACAATTTAAGACAGCTTTGTGCATGTCTAATGGTTAAGTGGCAACTGAATGGGGCTTTTGAGGATCTACATTTTGGACTTTAGGCATCCCTTTGCAGATCTAGCCATAGTCAATATTATTATTTCATATCACAAATATCATTTATATTCACATAAATTTAATCTATGAATGAACACACTCATCAACCGACAAGAGAATACATTAACATTTATAAGCATCTTTGGATTTAGATAAATCAACCACTATTCACAAATCCATAACATTTAATTAGAATGCAAAATGTTATATGAATGAATTTAGACACTCAAAACTAAGATAATGCTAGAAGTGCTTAATGCTTAAACATGAATGTGCAACTTCAGTTGTACCTTGTGTATATAAATTGTGATGCAATCTTTAATTGCATGATCACATGCTATTATTGAAGTAATACAATCTTATATTATACCTCCCCCCCCAATGTTGCACTTCTTTTGAATTTTGTAACTTTTTCTTTCACAGAAAGATTGATGTTTCCGCATCTGCAGCTGTTTTGAAGGATCCAATAAACTATAAAAATAGATTTTTAAAAAGGAGCTAATAGAAAATAAGTGAAGGTAAATTGTTCTTTACCTTCATTGCACCACATGGAGAGACCAAAATCAAATGGAAGGATAGAGAAGTTTGCATATAGTTTTTGTCAATATCACTGATGCAGATAGGGTTATGGTTAGCACCAATGAAAATGGACAAGACTGGCTAGTTTTCACACTGTTGATATAGCACGACAAAGCTTTCAGCAACAGCCGAGGTACTAGAGTTGTCTATCTGAAGTTGCAGAAAGACTGAAATATATTCAATCATATTTGAAAAGATTATTTTCATAGCCACAAATCAGTGGAGTTATATCAATGTGAGGGGATAAATAGGCATTTAATATCTTTTTTATGCTTCTTACCCACCAAAATATTCAGGGATATCTTGCATTTTTAGGTGGTGCACCATACTAAACTTCATGATTATTTCTACATTTCAATGCATTTGGGAAATGTATCCCGAAGCTCAGGGTGTACCCTCTATGGACAGACTTCTCTAACGTTCTGCAGTCTCTACTTTCATATTTAGAAAGTTAGGACTGGTCTGCACTACAGAGTTAGTTCTGCTGAACTACATCGCTCAGGGCTGCGAACAATTTCATGCCCCATGTGATGCACTTAAGCCAACTTAAACCCCGGCATAGACATCACTATGTCAATGGACAATTCTTTCCTTGATCTAACTCCTGTCTCTCAGAAGGATGGATATGCTACAGCAACAGAAGAAACCCTTCCTTCACTGTAGTGAGTGCCTACACTAGAGGGTTGCAGCTGCAGCTGCAGCTGTGTCATTGTTAGTGTAGACAAACCCTTGGTGCCTAACTGTTAGAGTTGCAAGGAAATAACCTTCAAAACATGAAGTGAGTAACAAAGCAGAGGCATCTGGCTGAGTTTGCAGAGACCCTGAAATAACACCTCTGAGTTGTGAATTGCCCTTTTCTTTTCAAATGGTATTAACTCAGATGCCCAGGAAGATACTCAAAATGTCTGCATTGTTAACTATTTCATTGCACATTAAGGCATATAAAACTAGAAAGGGAGTGGGTTATAAAGATCTACACCAGCTTTTCCCAAAGTGGAGACTTGGGGAAGGGGACATGGAAGATGTATACATTAGGATGTGTAAACTTTTAATAGCACATGGTGGGGCAAGGACAGGGGGTGCCCAATTGTTTTTATTTTCCTGAAGAGGTGGTCAACATGCTAAAGTTTGAGAAACACTGTATTAGGGTGTGATCTTTTAATTAAAACCCTTTGAAACTATATTTCTCTCAATCACCTTATTTCCTAAATATTATGTTCTCAACAGGTGTCTATTGACTTGAGTTTAATCAGGTTCACTTTAAATAGAAAAGAATGTACATTTTGTATTACTGAATAAATTGTCTCCAAGATGACTTTGTCTCAGTCTGTTTGTTAAGAAGTAGGATACTGGTCTGCCAATTTAACAGCTTCCAGAGGTGAAGAAGCAAACAGAAACTCTGGAGGAAATTGCAAACTGCTGGACTAATTTCTTAAATTCTCAGACTACTCATGGTAAACTGTGGAGATGAATATTTTTGCCTCCAGGGTTAATTCAAACATCCTGGGCCACTTGGAGCCCATCTGATGTGCTATCTCCTCCCATTTAATCATCAGTCTCCCCCATCCCAAGTTGATAATAAAAAATTATGGGAGAGCTACAAAGACATCCATGGGAGCAAGGAGAAGAGGAGGCAGAGACAGGAAGTGACATCCTGGTAGCAACCAAGGAAACTGCTTCAGTCAGGGACTGCAGCAGCATCCAGACAGTAGTAACTGATACCTGAAGAAGGGGAGGCAAGCCAGCAGACAAGGCACATCATCCTCAACCTCAAAATTAAAGATCCCCACATCCTCACCCCGATGTATCCAACAACGGATACTGGCTCCAAAATGCCTGGGCTCAGCCTCTAAAGTGTCTTAGGGCTGGTTCTCCCTAAGGTCTGCAAGAAGTGCCTTAATCACTCGCTGCTTGATCTGGAAGAAGAATGCCAAGAAAGGCTTGAAAAATGTCCCCAGTATCTGCTTGCTCAACAATTAAATCTAACCACTTCAAGGAAAAACAGCTGTCACAAGTCACATAAAAAGTCATATTCATGCATATTCTTAATTTCCATCAGCATGTATTTACTCCCTCCAATAAACAGACCACAGCACCAATAGATTCTGCACCCCTCCCCCCCCCCCAAAAAAAAAAAAAAAAAAAAAAACCTGAATACATTCTGCCCCTCTGGCCTCTCATGCTGCTGAAGCAGTCTCCACTTCCGCTGTTCTCATTGGAGTCTGTGCAGAGAGCCCTCCACTCTCTGTTCCTCACCACCTCTTTTCCTCTGAAAAGAGCAGTGACTCAGGGGGCACTCAGCTCTAGAGCTGGGCAGGAAATGGTTTTCCTGTTGTACAAGAAATGTCAAGATTTCCAAAAAAAAAAAAAAAAAAAAAAAATCCAAATATAAAAAATTTCCATGAACCAAAAATTCAAAATCAACCTTGGACCCTGTCAATCAAAACATTTCAAAATGTTTTATTCTGATTCTGACCTTTTTGTGTTACATTTTCTCAACCAGAGCCTAACTTTTCATGGAAGTTGTTTAAACCCCCCCCCAATGTGAAACTTTTCAATTTCGAAAATTCAAAATGTTCCATTTTGATAGTTTTAAAACCCTAAAAAAAAAAAAAAAAAAAAAAAAGCTTTACACAGGAAATTTCCCATGAACAGAGTAAGCTTCAATGAACTACCATTTTTCAATTTAAAAAAAAACATTTCATCAAAAACTTTTTGGCCACATCTCTTCTGCTTCTTTCCGACTCCCTGTGAAAACAACAGCAATTTCATCCGCTGTGTTCATTCAGTCTCTTACACTGCTGAAAAATAGCTAGTGGTGCCCAGGTTGCTTTACTACCTCCTTACCTCCTGTTAAAGAAGCAGTAATACCTGTGTGATGCTTGCAGGCCAGATGCCAGCTCTTGCCAGGCTGCAAGCATTAGCTAAGCACTGACAAACTTATAGCTGAAGACTAGCTCAGTTCACCCATAGGTTAGTTTCGCTCAAAACAGATATTAGTCTTATAAGAATGTATTTAGTGTTTCAACTGTATGAAATGCCTGTAAATTGCTGCATGCATTAATATCACTTGTAATATCTGTGTCACATGCTATAAGAAAACACAAATTATGCTTTATAACCTTGAAAATGTTTGCTCTGAACTTGTGAACTCAGGCACGGGACTCATCCACCCATCTCCACCATCGCCCATACAGAGGGACTATCAAAATCAGTTGAGTCATCAAGCACCATTGCAATACAAAGTGTTGGCTAATGGCCCTATCACATCGGGGAAATGCTACATGCAAGGAAGCCCATCCTTTGAGCTTGGAAGCTGAAAGAAGAAAATGAAACAAGGCCACAGGAAAATTTTCCATCTTTTTCGCTGTTTGAATGCTCACGGAGCCGAAGACTCTAAACTGAAGCCAGAGATCCCCAGAGGCTGCCCTCTGGATCTATCCTGAAAGACACTTTGAATTAACATATCACTACAACTCTGTTACTCTTAGAATTTAGATAACTCACTTGTTTGTGTATGTTTTCTTGCTTTAACATGTAAATAACTCATTTATTTTTCCTAGTTAATGAACATTTAGATAGTTAATTACAGGATTGGCTACAGGCATTGTCTTTGGTGTAAGATCTAGGGGACCAACTAATCTGGGGGTAAGTGAATGGTCTCTTGAGACTGGAAGCAATCTGAATGTGGTGTGATTTTTGGTGTAAGTGACTTTTTATCACTAAGTCCAGTTTGTCTGGGCAGCAAGATAGACTGGACAGTCTAAGGGGTCTGTCTGTGACTGCGTGAGAACATTGTTATAGTGATCCAGGAATTCATATTTGTCACTGGCTTGGTGAAATCTTAACTTACCACCAGTTTGGTGTGTCTGCCCTGTTTTTGACCGTCTGCCCTGAGATAGGCACTCACATCATGAACCACTCTAGACAGCGTGAAAACTTGCTCACTTCTTCCTCCTCCATTTCAGAGAAGGTATAATTCTGCCTTCTTGTGAGATTCTTTCCAACCTCACACTCTGACACCACAGACTTCACAATCTGTGTGAACGAATTCTGCTGTGTCCTTTTGAATGGCATAGTTAGGTAATGAGAGGGGAATAAAAAATTCCCCATAAAGTCAGATGCATATGCAACAGGAAAGAAGGAGAGGTTTCACCCTTAACTCTACATTTCACAACTTGTGAGTGCTTGGATTCTCTAATGTTGCATTTTTTTATTCTTTGCATGTAATTTATACAGCATATCAGACTGTGTTAGCCATCTATATATAGGTATTAAGACATGAATTACCTTTTGTAACAATGGATAGAAGTATTAGATAGTTACTCAAATGGCCTTTTCACAAACCCTACCCCCCAAAAAGCTATGCCAACTATTAATGACTTCAGATAAAGGTCCAGAATCTGCTTTTGCTCCTTGAAGTTCTTCCAAACATTGTGTAAAAGCAATTAGTGTTTGATCAATGCATTCTCACCACCTGATCCACTGTGCAACATTTGGCGTTCCAAGGGAAATTCAAGGAAATATTCCTCATTTATGTTGTTCTCTGCTTTATCATAGGACTTTTTTCTATATTGAATTGCATTAACAGCTTTATAACCCTAGCACCTACTAGTCTACTCAAGGTCAATCAGGTACACTATAGGAACCAGACACTTTACCCCAATTTTATGTGATTGGGAAACTTCTTCAGTTTATCATACATTCCTTCTTTAGATCATTGATGAGGATCTGATCCAGCTCCATTGAAATTGGGTTCCGGATCAGATCCAAAGTGAAATAAATGGATTTTTTATAAAGATTGTTGTGACATTCCACTTGTTCCCTGTGTAGCCACACTTTTTAATTCCAGATTCTCTGTCTTTGCTTTCAAATCCATATTTCAACCACTTAAAAACTCAACCCTCACCCATATATGCTAAACTTGTAGATTAGTTTTTATATGGTACTTGAACGTATATAAGCTATTTTTTTTAAAGGTAAATTATGGTCACTGCCTTTCCCTTATCAACCCTGCATTATTTTATTGAAAACGACTATTAGAGTTATTAAGTATAGGGCTGGCTGGAAAGCAAGATTTGTGAAAAAAATTGAGCTTCTGGAATTTGGTTTCATTATACATTGGGATGAAACCAAGACCTTTCAACATTTTTCATGAAGAAAAAAAAAAAGAAAAAAAGAACAAAGAAAACCGAGACAAAGATTCCTCTTTGAAGTCCCCTTTAAAATCTCACTTCTGTCCAGTTGCCTTTAACCATTTACCCATAAATTCCAAACCACACTATGAAATCAGTCAGATTACATTATCTAAAAATATAAAAAAATCAACAACTTGGAACCAACAAAAAATTCACGTGTAAGAAACTTTTAATTCTTGGTGTGATATTACACAGTGGGGGGGGGGGGGAATATCATTAACATCTGCTAAAAAACTTGAAGGTCCTGATCAAAAGTCTAGTGAAGTCAATGGAAAGCTTCCACTTCCCCTTCTTTTCCAAAGCCAGGGAATGAAGATGAGGTTTGCAGCGTGCCTTGCCAGTCATCAGACTGGGGCTACTTCAAACTAAGGTGGGAATCAAATTCCTGAATCCAGGGCCCCTCAAAGGGAACTCACTGCCAGGTATCTTCTCTTATATATAGGGCCCTACTAAATTCACGGTCGATTCTGGTCAATTTTAAGGTCATAGGATTTTAGAGCTGGACTCTGAAGGCAGTGCAGCTGCAGAGCTTACTGCAACCAGGGGAGGTAGGTCTGATCTCCCCAGAGAATGGCCATGCTTTGGAAGAGGAAGTCCCATCCCTCTCCAGCCCCACAAGAACTAGCAGCTGAAGCCCAGTGCATGGTAGGAGCCTTCCAGCTGTGGAGCCCCCAACCCTGCCCCTGCCCTTCCTACAATAGCTTGATTTCATGGAGGAGATCTGATTTCATGGTCTGACACATTTTTCACAGCTGTGAATTTGGTAGGGCCCTACTTATATACCATTTTAAACTTCAGCTTCAGCACATCTGCTGATCTAAACTGTTGTATTATAATACAGATCTCTCAGAGGTAGGATCTAAGCCATTTGGGCTTTTGCTATTCATTTAATTTCCAGTTCCCATCTGCTCTCTTCTCCTTCCACTTGGGTCCCTTCTCTTCCAAACCAAACCTCTAAGTCTCAAGGATTAGGTTAAACCCTTAAATCACGTTATTACCATGGCATTAATTTTTTATTTTTGAAAGTGATACTTTTATTAAAACACAGGCCTAGAACAGCAATAAAGTAGGTCATTGACCAATTTTTCATTATACAAGCAGCATTATTAAATGGTTTACATGAAGTTCTACCGTGCTGCTTTGCAGAGTCAACAATTGATTCATTTTGATTAGTATCTTTATAAAAACAAAACAGATATAATTGTATTGACCCCATGTCACTAAAACCCATCCATTCACCATGAACCATGCAAATAACCATATAATTCAGATATTTGTTATTCAGAAAGATCACATTTAGTGAGTGGGATGGCTGAATCACCAGAGGAGTGGTTAGACGAATGTTTTCCAGCCTTCATTTAACATGGATAAAAGTAGAATAAAATGTTGAAACTTTAGCAATCTTAGCTAACATAATGGGAGACAAGACTGTCTCATGTTATATTCATGGTATTCTGTTTAATGAAAAAATCATACATCAGGAAATGATGTGCAAGACTGGGACTACCCACTTTATTTCAGGCTTGAGAAGTATGCTGCTCAATAAAAGCTTCTGGGGGAAAAACGCAGATTGAAACAAATTAACCTTGACAGATCTCTTTGCATGTTTTATTTTTCAATAAATGTCTGTATCTCAATGTGGTGTGCTCTGCATAAGATCAAAAAGTAAAAAATGAAAAACATTTGTTCACTAACAGAAACTGACTATTATAATGGGTTAAATCATTAAATATATTTACTAGAGGGATGCCTCACAATATCCAGATTTCACCCACCACTGCCTTTCCAATATAATAGATATTAAGTTGGCCCAAATAATTTATTTTTTTACTCCCTATTCAAGACCTCCTGTTATTTGTGTAACCTCCCAGGAGTTTACAAGAATACAAGTGCATTATTTAATTTCTGTTAGTACGACACAAGTGAAATGTAGTTAAGGTGAAGTCTGGGTATGTGTCTGTATATCACTCAAAGTTTGCATTTAAATCACTCCTCCACCTCAAAAGATGTACACCTAATGAAGCAAAAGAGAAGTACAGTTGCAGTGTAACTGCAGTGCAGTTGAGGTGTCTATACAATTTATTAGGATACTGTAGATAAGACCTGAACAAGAAATTGAAATATTTCCTCAGAACAGTGATTGAACGATGTGTGCTTTATTTTAGGACAGAAATTGTAACTTTATTTTAAATATTTTTTTTTCCTAAAGGAATAGAATGGATGTCATTGTAGTAAATAAAGTTGTATATACAATTTTCACCACCAGAAAAAAACCGGTTAAAAAAAAGGATTTTCTTGTTAGTTCTGTTGGGAATAGGAAGGTGGGACTGGTGTTTATAAAATTTAAAATGTAATAATTTTCACTTATATATATATAAAAATAACATTCATGCTTCAAGGCATAAACCAGCCTCTAATTAAGGGGAGCTAGGATGAAATTTTCCTTGGTTATTCTATAACTGTTTACTCCAGAATTTCTTGCATCCTCCTTTACATCATCTGGTACTCGCCAATGTGAGAGAGGTATTGAATTAGATGAATTATTAGTCTCATCTGTTATGGCAATTCCTGTGAATCTACATTTTCTGCAAAAATAAAAATCTGGAATAAATTCATAATTTATCCTTTCCACAATTTCTCCATTTGCACAACAAAAAGTTTGAATTTTTGCAAGACATGACAAGATTCTGTACTGGATCAAATTTGACAATTTACAAAAACGCAAATCAGTCAAATCAGATATAGTAAAATTCCATAATATTGAACTAAAATGAGATCCAGATATTTTTTAATAAAATGTGCATGCACAGGTACCACAACTGCGTGTGAAGATGCAGGAAGTATGCACACAAATGGACAGTTAGATATGTATCTAGTTGTTCTCATGCATAATTAACACAATTCCCTGTACAATCACAGTAAACACGTGCACATTTTAATTGCATATTTTTTTGCTCACAGTAATAAAATCTGAGCCTGCAAGTTCCAGTGAGTTTCAATGCCTTGTGCTGTTTAAATCTAACTTCTGGCGACGGTGAAATTCTACTCTAAGTGAAGGTTGTTTTCATTTGTTTTAGATAAAAACCCACTTTCACAAAAGTATTAGATTACACAGTATTTACACACTTTAAAAATAGCAGTTTGCAATACAAGAAATAGTAAGTGGCATGGAGGCATAAGGTCAAATCAGGGAAGGAATATCAATTGGAGCCTAATTTCCAGTGAAAATGGGTCTGTTTTCAAGCTTAAATGAAATGCATGTGAGAAAAACAAATTAGGGAAAATGGGCCCTTCTATCAAGTGAATATGGATTTCACATTGAAAACATGTAAAAGTTTATTTTTTTGATTGTTTCTGACGCCAAAGAAGATTCTCGATGCCAGTGAGTTCTGGGACCTGGAAGCAGCTCTGTTTAGTAGTTTTTCAGCTTCTTCCCATGGTAGCATAAAGGTCCATAAATCCCACCCATTGACAACTCATTCCCCTTTGACATCCTCTCCATGAAAATCACGAACGGTATTGTTTCACTTTGTTTGCAGTGTTGTTGTAGCTGTTTTTGTCCCTGGATATCACAGAGACAATGTGGGTGAGATAATTTCTTTTACTAGACCACTTACCTTCAAAGATTCAGTAACCATCCCAAAACACACCAAGAAATCTCTTATCTACAGTCAGACCCTCAGATACCACAGAATATGCTCTGAGGAGAAAGTCTTCTTCATCAAACTAGAACATTCCACCAGAGAAGTAGATCACATTATGGAATAGGCCATCCAAATACCTCAAGAGAATCTGCTTCACTACAGAAAAAAAAGCCCTTTAACTGCACTCCCTTTGTTATCACCTACCAGCCCACACTGGAACCCATATAGAGAATCATTGAACTGCTTTTACAACCCATACTTGATGGGCACCGCATCCTGAAATAAGTCATTCCCAAACTGCTTAATGTGGCCTTCGACAGCCCCCCAACCTCACCAACCTCATAATGAGAGTCAAGCTCCCCCACAAACTACACCAACTCAGCAGCACCAGCTGCTATACCAGACCCTATCTTAACAGAGGATGGAAAACCTACAGACATATCTCCACTGCTACAATGATCAATACCCTTCCCCAACATACTTTCAAGATCTGTGGATCCTACACATGTGGTATATCTCATCCAGTTCACTGAATGTCCCAACAATAACTATGTGGGTGAAACCAGACAGAATCTCAATGCTCTTAAATGAACTCACACCGAAAAATGAAAAGACAAAACTACCACATCACCTGTGGGCAAACATTTTGCACAAAATAGTCACTCCATATCTGACCTCTCAGTGCTTGTCCTCAGCACTTGCATAACACCTTCAAAAGATGATCCTGGAAGCTTAAATTCGTAACTTTTGCTAGACACTAAAAATCAAGGTTTTAATAAAGACAGTGGACTTATGGCTATTACAGATTGCAACAATCTGTAACCCACTAACCCCCCTCCCCACTTTTTGTCCTTAGACTGCAGGGATGTTAACAGGACACTTCACCTTGAATATTCCCTTAGTATTAACTACTTATGCTAAACAATCTTTTTTCAGCCTGTATTTAGCTGTGATACTGAGTAGCTTTCCTGAATCTGAAGAGCAGCTCTGTGTAGCTCGAAATTTGCACCAATGGAAGTTGGTCCAATACAAGATATGACCTTGTCCACATTGTTTCAATTGTCAGGCAATGCAAAATGAAAACGGCAAAACAAAAGCAGATTAATTCATGGCATCAACATTAAAAATAGTCTTTTTCCCTCCCAAAGGAATACAGTTTCTACATAAACATATCTAGAATAAGTGGAAAATATAGCTAGAGATACTGAGTAGTACGCTTCTTTGTTTACCCTTTAATCACAATTCTATTTGCAAGGAAGACCCAAAAAAAAAAAGAGATACTTTCTAGAAATGGAAAGATGTTACGCAATTTAAATTAATTTAAATTCAGAACCACATCTTAATGCTTCAAGTTTGCAGATGTTTGGTTTTGAAACTAAGCCATTTGCCCAGACCTTCATAATATAGTATTATCAGGTTTTTTCTGTTGTCATATTTTAGTCATTGTTTGAGCCAGCGCCTGACACATTTTTTTCCTAACAGTCAAATACCACTTCTACTATTTATATGATAATATCACTAAGACAGGTTCATTCCCTTCGTTTGCATTTGGTATCCCCCCTTTCTTTCATGATACTTTGAGAAGCATTAACATCACTTGCATTTTTCTCTTTTTGTGAAGACTGAATATCCAGCTGTTACCTTAATTAAGTCTGCCACCAGCAAGAATCTGGCTTTACATACCTGCAGAGAGAAACTTCAGGGTGTTTTAATGACTAGCTATAGCTTGGGGAAAGTGATTCAAGAACTAAAGTAAACGAAAGCTAGCTCAAATGAATACTGGAACTGTCAATTTCCAATTAAGAGATTTGTTTGTCTCTCAGCATATTGAACCACTGCAAATTATATGTTTTAGCACTGTTGGTTAATCTTTTCCCACCTGACAGATGGAAGTAAATCAGTTGACTTTTATCAATCACTTCGGAAGTAGAAATATTGAAATCCTGGCACAATTCTGCATCTGTCAAGGACTACATTAAATCACAAGAGCAAACCACTATTTTCAGACAAAGCAGCATCTGACATTTGGAAACACACATTGAAGGCATTACACAATTTCCCTCCAAAAAGGTGGGGGTTTTAGGGGTGGCATGTCATTGCAAGAGGAAGCCTTTATATGTTTATATCAAACTATATTTGCCATAATAAATAAGTTTAATTTTGTGGAATCCTAAAAACAAGAGAATCAAGTAGAGATGTGTGTCTTCTTTTGTGATCTCATGATTTCATTCTTGCTGGGTTAGCATAAGCAAGCAGAGTCCCTGGACACTAGCATGAACTCAGTAACAACTGCACATGTCTTTATTACTGGAAGAGGGGACAGAGGTATCTCGCTTGCTGCTAGAACTGCTGCTAACTCCAAAAACCCCTTCGCTTTCCCTCCAAGCAGGAACCACACACTCCACCCTCATTTTCCTGTCTTTCCTCTCTGTCGTGGTTGTCTGAAGATGTGTCATACATACAGATCCACGCTTTACAGCAACTTTGTTCAGCATGGGTGTGTCCAATGTTCTAGGAGTGGGCGAGCACGACAGTGGCTGTGGGTACTTCCAGGAGGCACTTCCTCCACTTCCAGGAGGCATCGCACATGTTGCTGCTGGGCTTTTTATTCCCCTCTGCTGATTTGCTGACTGCAGGGGTTGTTTGTTTGCTTTGTTTTTTGTTTGTTTGGGGTTTTTTGGCTCAGGGTGTACAGCCAGGGACGTACTGCAGGTCTCAGGTGCCCAAGCCTGCATTTGCGCCCCCGCCCCAGGTCTCATGTGCCCACCCCCCTGCAGGGCAGGAGGGGTCCCCAGCTCCCACCACAGGGCACTGCTCCCCAGCTTTCCCGGGGAGAGGAGGGGTCTGTATCTGTAGGGGGACACGCTGTTTACCTCCTCCTGTGTGTGGAGAACTTTCTGGTGCTCATTGTGGCACTTACCCGCTGCGTGGAGCCTGCCTCTCCCACTCCAGCCCCGCAGCCAACTCGGGTGGGGTGGCCTCACTCCCTGACCAGAGGGTAGCGGGGGGGAAGCTCCTCCTGGTCAGCCACAGCTCCCCACCCCCCATTTGCCCCCGGGCTCTCTCCAACCACCCTTCAAGGCCTCCTTCGCCTCCCACCCCCTGCGCATCGTGAAGGGCCAGCCTGGCACCCCCCAGGCTGGCACCCGGGGACCTGGCCCCCCTCTCCCCACTCTGTACGTCACTGTGTGCAGCGTCAAAAGCATTTTTCGCTTTGGCAGGCAAAATATCTACGATTGTTCCTAAGTGTGTCTTCACAGCACAGTTAGCTTGAGTTATATCTTGAGTGTTACCTCTAACTGGACTGCCATCCACACAAAGAAATTTCTAGTTCAAGTTCTTCTCACATCCTTTCACCACAACCATAACTTTTTCCAGTGTTGGGCACATGATATGGCTTGGTCTGTAGACCTGCCAAGGTCTTCTATGGGTCTCCCAGGAACCAGCAGAAGAACAGATGTTCAGTGGTTTGTGTTTCACTGCAGTCACATGGATTTGGGTCACTGGAATAGCCCCATTTCTGCATATTGACTTTTGATTTACCAACTCTTGCTCAGAGGTGATGCAAATGTCTCCAAGTTGGCGAATCCATCTCCATGCCTCTGGGAAGGTGTTCAGCAACATTGATGTGCATTTTAACATCCTCATAGAGTATTTTAAGTCGTACAAGTGCAAGTATCTTACTATTTCTAGGTTGGTTCCCTATTTTTGAATTTTAGTTCAAGTTAAGTAGTAATTTAAACACAAGTTAGCTGACCAAAAATGTGTGTGGGGGAAAAGAGGGAAGGGTTCGAAGCTCAATTGATGTTGATGCTCCCGTTGATAATGGAGTGTGAATGCAACAGCTCAAATTATAACATCTCATCAACAGCTAATCCAATCACACTGTGTAACTCCAGGGTTGTTTTGAAGTGTGGTCACTCTCACTCAGGCTTAACTAGCTCAGGTTCAGTAGCATGAATGTATTAACCCAAATGAACTGTTACAGTGAAGATGAGCCCTAAGTTTAGATCAACTAAATGAAAAAGAACCACACACAAAAGCTCTACAGAGAACATCATTTAAAAACAAGGAAAAATAGATATTTGCAAACATTTACCTCAGCCATTTTCTTACTTGAAATAAGGTAATAACTATGGCATCACAGAAACTATAGGGTGATAATTATAACTAGAATATTCTTTTTAATGATTACTTCCATAAGAGAATATAGGGAACCAATTAGAATCATAGAATATGAGAGTTGGAAGGGACCTCAGGAGGTCATCTAGTCCAACCCCCTGCTCAAAGCAGGACTAACCTCAGCTAAATCATCCCAGCCAGGGTTTGTCAAGCCGCAGCTTAAAAACCTCTAAAGTTGGAGATTCCACCACCTCCCTAGGTAACCTATTGCAGCGCTTCACCACCCTCCTAGTGAAAAACCTTTTCCTAATATCCAACCTAGACCTCCCCCACTGCAACTTGAAACCATTGCTCCTTGTTCCGTCATCTACCGCCATTGAGAACAGCCTAGCCTCCCTGGAACAGCCCTGCCATTGAGAACAGCCTCTGTCCTCCCTGGAACCCCCTTTCAGGTTGTTAGAGGCTGCTATCAAATCCCCCCTCATTCTTCTCTTTTGCAGACTAAACAAGCCTAGTTCCCTCAGCCTCCCCTCATCAGTCTTATGCTCCAGCCCCCTAATAATTTTTGTTGCCCTCTTCTGGACTCTCTCCAACTTGTCCACATACTTTTTGTAGTGGAGAACCCAAAACTGGACACAATACACTAAATGTGATCTTACCAATCCGGAATAGAGGGGAATAATCACTTCCCTCGATCTGCTGGCAATGCTCCTACTAATGAAGCCAATATGCTATTAGCCTTCTTGGCAACCAGGGCACACTGCTCACTCATATCCAGCTTCTTATCCACTGTAACCCCCAGGTTCTTTTCTGCAGAACTGCTGCCTCACTCGTTTGTCCCCAGTCTGTAGCTGTGCATGGGATTCTTCCGTCCTAAATACAGGACTCTGCACTTGTCCTTGTTGAACCTCATCAGATTTCTTTTGGCCCAATTCTCCAATTCGTCTAGGTCACTCTGTATCCTATCCCTACCTTCCAGGGTATCTACCACTCCCCCTAGCTTAGTGTCATTTCCAAACTTGCTGAAGGTGCAATCTACCCCATCCTTCAGTTCATTAATGAAGATGTTGAACAAAACCAGCCCCAGGACTGACCCGTGGGGCACTCCACTTGTGACTAGCTGCCAGCTAGACATGGCACCATTGATCACTGCCCGTTGAGCCCAATAATCTAGGCAGCTCTCTATCCATTTTATAGTCCATTCATCCAACCCATACTTCTTTATCTTGCTGATAAGAATACTGTGGGAGACTGTATCAAAAGCTTTGCTAAAGTCAAGATACATCACATCCACTGCTTTCCCCACATCCAGAGAGCCAGTTACCTCTTCATAGAAGGCAATCAGATTGGTGAGACATGACTTGCCTTTGGTGAATCCATGTTGTCTGTTCCTGATAACCTTCCTCTCTTCCAAGTGCCTTAAAATGGATTCCTTGAGGACCTGCTCCATGATTTTTCCAGGGATTGAGGTGAGGCTGAGTGGTCTGTAGTTCCCTGGATCCTCTTTCTTCCCTTTCTTGAAGATGGGCACTATATTTGCCTTTTTCCAATCATCAGGGTCCTCTCCCAATTACCACAATCTTTCAAAGATAATACCCAATGGCTCTGAAACCAATCAGCCAACTACCTGAGCACCCTTGGATGCATTGCATCTAGCCCCATGGTCTTGTGTATGTCCAATCTCTCTAAATAGTCCTGAACCTGTTCCTTCAGCACTGAGGGATGTTCACCTCCTCCCCATTGTGTGTTGCCCAGTGCAGTAGTCAGGAAGCTGACCTTGTCTGTGAAGACAGAGGCAAAAAAGGCATTGAGTACCTCAGCTTTCTCCACATCCTCTGTCACTAGGTTGCCTCACTCATTCTGTAAGGGGCCCACACTTTCCCTAATCTTCCTCTTGTTGGTAACATACCTGTAGAAACCCTTCTTGTTCCCAAGTCAGTTGTGCTTTGGCTTTCCTGATTTCATTCCTGCACATTCGAGCAGTATTTTTATAATCTTCCCTAGTCATCTGACCAAACTTCCACTTCTTGTAAGCTTCTTTTTTGTGTTTAAGCTCACCAAAACCTTCTTTGTTAAGTCAAGCTGGGTGCCTGCCATATTTTCTATTCTTTCTGCATATCAGGATGGTCTGTTCTTGCGCCCTCAATAAGGTTTCTGTAAAATACAGCCAGCTTTCTTGGATTCCTTTCCCCCTCATATTAGCCTCCCAGGGGATCCTGCCCATCAGCTCCCTGAGACCCATGGGCCTGATTAGTTTGGTGTCCCCCAAAACACTTATATCTTAATCTGTGTCTAATAGATGTCATGTAAGGTATCAATAGAAAACCAACAGCATAGTGATCACTAATATTCTTGCAAAGTGTATGTATGTGTGTATTTATCATAAAGTACTATACAAATCTGAAGGAAATATGGGGCTAAAATGTATTTGAACCAGACAAGCCTGGGTAAACATTTTTTTTCAGACAAAGAAATGGCTGATGTCTCCATTCAGGTGCAATCACTAGCAACTGGCAATCATAACCAAGAGGTCATTCATTGGTATGTCGGAGGCTGATCAATTGATATTATAGAAAGCACCATTGGGGAAGAAATCAGCATGGAACCTTCTCCATCAGACTCCATGGCACCTTTCCTCACAGCGGGGGCACTGGACTTTTAGAATAGTACATTTAAAAAAGTTCACTGGATTATTAAAAGTGAAGGGAAAAGAACCCCAAGTTATCTTTCATCAAAGACCACAAAAGAACTGAGCACTTTGGACCTTGTGGGAGATCCTGACCAACAGGGGTGGTCAGCTATTTTGCTTCAAAGAGGTGTGATGAGAATCTTACCTTTAACCAGGACTGTAGATTTGTTAAGTCTTAGTCACTAGAAAGTGTTTTTCATTTTTATTTGCTTGTTAACATTTCTGACTTTATCCTTTATACTTGATCTCACTTAAAATCACTCTCTTTTTGATGAAAACAACTTGTTTTTTTTTTAATTTTAATTCAACTCAGTACTATTTTTGACTTGAAGTGATTATTTAACACCAATTAAAACAACAAACTGTTGTGCTTTTGTCTCTTTAAAAGGGCAACAGATCTTATTACTCCTCTGAATGTTCCAGGAGAGGGCTGGACTTTCAGGGCAGGCAGTTCTGGGGAAATTCAGGACTGGGTGTGTGATGGGGTCACTTGGCTAGTAGTAATCAAGACTGATGGAAAGCAGAGTTCAGCTCTGGTTTCACAAGCAGAGTTGATGAGTATTGGCTGTTCAACACACAGATACTCAGCGCATGCTTGTAGGCCGGCTCAGACCTTCCAGACAGGGAGATACACTAGCAGAATATTTTAAGACACTCAGGGTTACAGAACAAATGGTGACACAACTTCTCACTGGTCTGGGTTGAACCTCAAAACATGACAGATAGACAGATAGATATTATACACACACTCACACTATTATATAGTTATATACTATATAATATTACATATTATATATATATTATAGAGGGAATGGTAGCAACCTCTGTATCTAGAATGCCTGACATTTTCCATTAGTAAAAATACTTGAAAGAATCCAAGTTCTACAGAATAAAGAAGTGCCTTTTATTTGTCCAATGAAATTCCACTGAGGTTTTGCTGTGATTCCAATTGTTGAGAGTCATCATTTCTTTTGTATGGCTTGTTTTCCTCAAGACAATATTGATAGTATCCAAAATAATAACTGAACATAAACATTCTAAAAAGCTGAGATCATGGCACCACCAGAGCATCGACAGACACTGCTTTGGAAATGCCTGGAACCTGCCATTGTAGCTGTAGCAGTGTGCTGGGGGGGAAAACTGGCTGGGCTGTTCATTTTTTTCCCTTCCCTTTTATTAGCTTAAAAAAAGAAATTACATACAAAAAGCTATATTAAAATATCATTATGTAGGCTACAGGAAAGTTAGGAAGTGTTGGATTTATAGCTGTTCACTCGAAGTTAATTCTGTCCTCCTGTGGGTATGCATTATGATATAGTCTTTAATTTCATACCTTTTTTTTTTTTTGCTACAGGACCTTTCCTCATTCATTGCGCAGGAGGCACAAGGGGGCAGAATTAAGGTTGCATGTGCACACAAAAACACATACAGATCCTCCTGAAATTTGCTAATTTAAATTTAATAAATTTCTCTCTTTTCTTTGATTCCCATTGGAAAAGGCTTGCACATCTCACCTGCACTGTTCTCTCTTAATGCTTTGCCGTGTGCCACAATCAAATATCCTTATACATATATGTGGAATTAAACCCACTAATTAAAAGATTATCCCAGAACTCAAGGAAGCAGAGACAAGATTTACTATAATCTTTTTAAACATTTCACTCTGCCTTTATTTTTTTCCCTCTTCTTTTAACATTTAAAAGCATCTTCTAGGTGGGTGTTTTTGACTCCAGCGTATCAGTTTGATTTGCTTTCTTTTGCTTCAGATATAATGGTTTTGTACAGCATTCTGATTGATCCACTTTGAAAAACACACCTGGTTAACAGCCATTCATACTCATAACACTCAGCAAGCATTCCACTTGAATGGGTGAAGTGTATTCTCAAGTGTTATTTAACCAAATGAGATGGCCATAGGAAATCATTGTGCTAAGATCATTTCCCAGCTAATTGGGCCTTGGGTGCACAATTTTTTAAATTTTACATTCTATTGATTTGTATTCTCCACTGAACATTGTGTCTTCCAAAAATATAAGTGAACAATACATATTGCAGTATGTTTATCAGTTCTTTTGCATACATTTCTGAGTTGATTTTCTAGAATGCAATGAAAATAATTATTAACAGGATTAATTATTGCATCTGAACTTGCACCCCCTGAAGTGAATGGTGAAAGCCATTCACTTCAGAAGAAACAGGACCTAAGTCATGAACTATCTGAACTTCTCTATTTGTCCACTACCCTACACCCACATGTAAATGGGCAGAATTCATTGTATTTCAAATCCAACATACTACATTATGTATACCATTGTACAATAGCATTCAATGACATTTTTAAAGGGTTAGCAATCATTCTCCTGGGATTCCTCATTCTGTAGGTAGCCATTTTAACAATGAGTTGTTGTCATTATTTGAAAGTATTTCCTTATATTTTTATTACCATTGCCTTCACAGCCGTGCCTGTGCTGCAATACATTTCCAAACAAGGTTTCTTAAATTGTGAGACTATCCCCTGTACCTATATTATACCTACAATCCTGGGTTTTAATTATCTTGTTAATTCATGTATTCCATATTGTGGAAACATGAAGTTTGTCACAAAGACAGTTTGAGCATGTAACTGAAGGCTGAGAGGACGTTAGGAAATGTGCTGACCGATAAGTGTGGTCAGGTAGGCTGGGCAAAGTTTTCTCAAAAGCTGAATGAGATAGCAAACTACTGACTGTCTCTTTCTTCTTAACTGAAGTTGTATTTTTCCAATTTAGTAATAAGCTATGCACATGCCTTCTTTTGTAACCAAATACGGGAATGTAACCAAATATGGGAAGTTCCATGTGCAGATGTTTGTGCAACTCACCGTTATTTCTTCTTTATGTTATGCATGCTTAATGCATTTTTCTGTATAAGAATGACTTTGTAATAAGTCTGTATAAAAACCCTCATGTGACGCTGATCAGGGGCGCAGTTCAGCTGAAGCCACCGGTAATTACCTTGTAATAAAGGTCTTTTCCTTGCCCACCCAAACAGAAGTATATTAAAGATAAAACAATCATCCATAAGCACAGAGCTCTAGGGCATGATCATAAAATGGCATATATGCCACATACTCCCTCTGCTGCATTCTCTCCTGCAACATTAAACTACCTTTTAAAAATACTCTAAAATTCTATTATTGGTATATTACTCAATAATTCTTATATGTTACTACTCTCAAAGAAAAATAAGCAGCTAGGTTAGCATATTAGAGCTTCAACAGCCTTTTATAGTTTGAGAAGACTCTATTCAGTTTAATTTTATTACATTTACGTACAACACAGCCTCTATAGATGCAGCAAAGACCTTAAATTCTAACAATTCATTTATAAATACAGATTATGCTTTTTAGATTAAACTGATTTGAAAGCTGGGCTCACATAGTACAGTCCTAGTCCCGTTTCCCTATGGCAGTATCTGTGGCTGCAGGTAAAACAGCACTCTTTGGAGGTCGCCCACCTTCTACCCATGCTCCAACACCATCTCATAACACAGCCAACTGCACATCACACAAGCCAGGGTCCAGCCTCAGACAGCAGCCCACAGGTGCAGGCTTCTTTTCTGCGGCCTTCATTTAAGCTACAAGTACACATGTGACTTGACCCCATGTAAACACCTCTACCCCAAATGGTACATAGGTTTTGGCAAGTAAGAACAGGGAGGGAAAGTAACAAACATGAGAATAAAAATACATATGAGTTCTTAAAAGAACAAATACAAGAAAGAAAAAAACATAGGAGAAAGGAAAAGCATGGTTGAAAAGAAGAGAAGAAAGTAAGTTTGGGAAAATAGGTATTGGCAACTGTACTGGAGCACAGTTTTAGGGTACATCATAAAAGGGCTCCTGCCCAGACACTGAAAGTGAGAATCCACCCAAAAAAAATAAAGTATGGAAACCACTGAGTTAGACTCTGGTTTAAAGCTTAAGCCTGTGCTGGGGTGGTTACAGAGGAGCTGTGTGGCAGCAGAAATCCTGTGTAACTAAGGCCTAGTCTACACCTACAATTTAGGTCGACCTAGCTACATCACTGAGGACTGTGAAAAGTTTCGTGCCCTATGTGACATAGTTAAATTGACCTAACCCTTGTAGACACACTTAAGTCAAGGGAAGAATTCATCCATCAACCTAGCTACTGTCTTTCGGAGAGGTGGATTTGCTATCTCAATGGAAACCCTTCCATTGCTGTCATGTCTATATTACAGTGCCACAGTGGTGATGCTGCAGTGCTTATAGTAGAGACATGCATTTAGTACCGATTCTCTCAGGGGAGCACGTACCGCAGCAACAGACCCAACTCCCTGGGAAAAGGTGCAACACACATTCCCTTCCATGGAGGCAGAAGAAGATGCATTCTTCATCCATCTAGGGGTTAGCCTCACTAGTAGGGCTAGCCATGTGCAGGGCCTATGTCCCTCAGCCACATTATGGTTGGCCCATGTGAAGATGGGAAAGGCTTGCACAACATGTTGCAAAGTGCTTGTCTTTAATGTTGAAAATACAAAATATTCATATTTAACAAATGTAATGCTGCTACAAAACAATCATATGAACCAATAAAAAAGTTCTTCTTTAATTGTAATACTCCCTGACTGACTCTTTTTCACATTTATAGATATGGCGATGTGGGTACCCAATAGCTATATGCCCTGCAGCTTTGTCTCATTTCATTCAGTACATGATAAACTACAATCTTAAGTTAGTATTATCTTTGTGTGTTTATGTTGTACTAAAAGTTTGAGGAGGAAAATAGTAGTCCTTTTAAGAATGATGGAGAAGACAGAGTAAAACAATAAAAGCTACAGTATATATTCTCATTCTGATTTTAAAAAACAAAATCTTGACCGACTGCCTAAATCAAACATCTGATTCAATCGTATGGAAAGTAAAGAGTACGGTAAGTAGCTAATTCTTGAAGAAGTGGTTAGAGGTTAAGAGTTTCTAAAATTTGCAAGTATCAGAATTTAACATATATCCCAGGGCAATTATAAGAGGGAATGAAGTTCAGAAGGAATTAATTTTTATAAACTCCCTCAGTTCACTAGAGGTTCCTGAAGAATGCAAGCTGTATCACCAACATAATACTAATATTTAAGAAAGGGTTAGAGGCATACTGTTCTAGATCACACAGGCTAGAGTTAGTAGTTTGACATTTCAAAGAAAAATATTATGAAGCTCAGTCAAGAGCATGCTTCAAAAATCAAAGACCCAGAATTGATCCAGTTTTTCACCTTTTCCTATAAAAGGTATAGATTTCTACATTTACAAAAAATCCAGTATGGGATGCAGAAACAGCACAAGAAATATAAAGCAAAGCAGAGAACTCAGGGGTCTAGCTTTGCTAAACTGAATAAAAAATGTGCTTCTTTACAGATGAATAGGAAATATATAAATCTTGCTGTAAAAAATCCAGAAAGAATCGATAGACTGAAAAATTCTCAGAGATCTGTCAAGATAGAGACTTGGGAGTGATTGCTGAGAAATCCCTAAAGTTTTCAGTCAGAGTTTCAGCCATAAAACATACCCACATTCCCATAACATATGTCAGGTTAACTGGCAAGTCACAGAATATTGTATTGACTCTGACCCCAACCTCCTGAAATCAAAGATAAAATTCCCATTAACTTCTACAGGATCAGGATCAAATCTTTTGTGATGCGGGGCTAGCCTTATAACTGCAATTAAGAGAGCAAATATGATACAACAAGCATATGACTTACTGTGCAACCTAATGGATAAATATCTTTTTAATATATATTTCAAAAGTAATGAGATCATATCCTGTTATGGTCATAGTTTGGGGGAACAGTACAAGGTAAAGAGAAGTACTGCAGTATTGGGACTTCTTTTAATTATTTAATGGTTTCATTAACAGCCTAGCAGAAGGTATAAATTCATTCTATGATCTCATTTCTGGATGACAGCCCAAATTTGAGATATCCCGAACATAAAAAGTGTGGAACCACAGTGAGTACATCCGTGGGTAGATTAGAACAATGGACTGCATACAATTCACAGACTTTAATATCAATCAATGTAAAATCATACACCAAGGGACAGAAAATAAACAAGCACAGTCAAAAATTGTGTGGCAGCAGTCTAGGAAAGCAGAAAGACCGAGGAGCACATACGGTTGAGGAGAGATAACAAACTAAGTAGGAATTTTCAGTATAACACCATTCTGAATAAATGGTGTTGTCAAATGTATAAACAGGAAGATCACAAACTAGAGAAAGTTTGTTGCTATGCATACACAAACCCAGATGTGATGGAATCCAAAGATATGCATGCATTTCATTTACACATATAGAAAAACCAAAGAGACATTAAACTAAAGTAAATGCAAAGAAGTGAAAGAAAAATTATACCAGAATTAGAGAATAAATTGTATGAAGAGAAATTGAAGGAGCTAAATTTAACTACAGTAGTGAAGAGAAGATAGGTACAAGGTGACATGCTCAATGCCCATAAATACCTTGAATGGTCTGTACATATCTTCAAAGTAACAATATACATGAAGAAAGGGATGTTTAGACATTGAAAAAGATGGTAGAACAGGAGCAATGGCTTAGAGATAAAAAAGAAAAGCAGTTCATAGATTAGGAACAATGTGTTATCAGTAAAAATTGGGTTGTGCCTCACTTTTAAGAGAAATGGCCATGAAATCAACACTTCAGATATTAAAGAGTAAATTAGACTAGACATTATTTACAATGTTATAATAATGAGCACTAGTCGTTCAGACTGCAGGATGTCAGACTCAATGATTCCAGTGGTCTTTTCTATGATGAAATATTCTGCCCATTTAGGGTACTGATCCACATTGAGGAAAATACACAGCCAGAGCACACTAGGAGGAGTTTAGGGAGATATCATACCTCATGCTGGAGTTGCTAGCTGCATATCAAGGCCAGAGACTCTCTCCACCAGGACAGCTGGTGAAGAGAGGACAGAATAGTCTTCTGGATCCTCAAACCCTCTAACTGGTTCACTAGCTAACTTTATGGGGTGCTCTGACTGATCTCTTTATCCCAATCCCTTTAACTCCCTGTATCCACTGGCATCTTCAAAGTCCCTTTTCTGCTCCACAGGATGATTTGTTCCACACCCCTAACATCACTAACCTGAGCACCTTAAAGTTCATTGAGTTATGCACACTGAAATAAGGGTCTTTCTCTAATTATTAGGATCAAAGTGCGGTGAGTTTTAATTCCTTAATTTTAGAAAAACTATGTGCTGTAAACTCTGTGCTGCTTTAACAGGGCAAGATGGTTGCTGAGATAGATAGAGAAGATATACAAGTTCAGTTAAATCTGGATGAATTTAGCTCCCATTTGCTCCATTGCAAGGAGAATTTATATTTAATGAGAAAGGGAATCAAGTGTTGTGGATTACAGAAGAGTTTTGTTAATCCCCACCTCTCAGGACCTGCAACTTTGAGACATATAATTATCCAGACTTTTAGGAGGCATACAAATTAGGCTGACCTTTCTTCTGAATAAGATGTTCTCTTGAGGATCCTGAATTCATGACTACCTTAAGTTTGTGCAGCTCAGAGAGGGAAAGAAAGGTACTTTTTTCCCGAATATAGATCTCAATTAATACGGAGTAATTCCAGTCTGAGATGGAATACTGAGTTTGTCCTATATTTTGTATATTGAATACACAACAGATAATAGAATCATAGAAATGTAGGGCTGGAAGTGACCTTGAGAAGTCATCAAGTCTAGCCCCCTGTGCTAAAACAGGGCCAAGCAAACCTAGACCATCCCTGACAGGTGTTTGTCTAATCTGTTTTTGTAAATCTCCAATGATGGGGATAGCACAACCTCCTTAGGAAGCCTTTGCCAGAGTTTAACTACCTTTAGAGTTGGAGCTTTCCCTAATATTTAACCTAAATCTCCCTTGCTGCAGATTAAGCCGATTACTTATTGGTCTACCTTTCATGGACATGGAGAACAATTGATCACCATCCTCTTTATAATAGCCTTTCATCTATAAGTGACTTATCAGGTTCTCCCTCATTCTTCTTTGCTGAAGATTAAACATGTCTAGATTTTTAACCATTCCTCAGAGGTCAGGTTTTCTAAATCTTTCATAGCTCTTGTTGGTCTCCTCTGGACTCTCTCCAATTTGTCCACATCTTTCCTGAAGTGTGACACCCAGAACTAGACACAGTATTCCAGCTGAGTCCTCACCAGTGCTAAATACAGCTGGATAATTACTTCCTGTGTTTTACATACAACACTCCTGTTAATACACCCCAAAATGATATAAGCCTTTTTTGGTTCGTCTTGTTGACTCATAGTCAATTTGTGATCCACTGTAACCCTCAGATCCTTTTCAGGAATACTACCACCTACTCAGGTATTCCCATTTTGTAGTTGTCCATTGGATTTTTTCTCCTCAAGTGAAGTAGTTTTCAATTGTCTTTATTCAATTTAATCTTTTAGAATCAGAAAATTAGTCTTTTAGAATTCAGACCGATTTTCTGATTTGTCAAGGTAATTTTGAGGTCTAATCCTGTCCTCCCAAGTGCTAGCAGCCACTCCCACCCTGCTGTCATCTGCTAATTTTATAAGCATACTCTCCACTCTATTATCCAAGTCATTAATGAAAATATTGAATACTAGTGGACTCAGGATTAATAGATGCAACATTTAAAAGGCATTATTATTTAGTCAAGTGGCAAACTAAGCCATCTACTTTTCTACGGAGCTGTTAATGTTCTTGTTATCTCATACTCCCTCTGTATCATCCACCCCTTGAATCCTGACCTAGACTGTAAGCACTAGGGAGCAAGTGCTGTATTCTTTGTTACCTTTCTGTACATTGCTAACACAATGGAGCCTTGATCTGTGATTGGAGTTCCTAGGAACTGTCTAATAAAAATAAGGCTTGACTAATGTTGAAAATTAGAGGTTGGGCCAAAAAAATAGAACACAGTTAAAATACATAACTGCGGTAAAGAAGTATGATTCAATAGGGAACAAGGTCAACTGTTTCATTAAAAAAAGAGAAACCTGCCCATCTTTAAATAAACAGGTGCTCAAAATATTCTGAAGTGCATTAAGTAGAATCAGTTTATATTTTTGCACACTATATTTTGCAAAATGCAATATAGGGAAACTTTGAATTTGAAATGTAAAATAGACACTTTGAATATTATGTAAGACTTTTTAAAAAAGTAAATGTTTTATAATTGGGATAAAAATGATCATTGACATTAAGACTTCTCCGCAAGTTGTGAGAGTGTTTCCTTTAGCAGGAGCACAACATAGTTCACGATGCCAACTTAATTTAATTGGATGCTCTCAGAGACTGCAAAGCAACTGGAGTGTGTTTAAAGTGGTACGCTGTATCATAAAAATATCACTAATATGTTTGGGAAGTTGATTCTAGAAAATATACTTTTAGTTAAGAGAGAAAAAAAAAACCCACCATTACTGCTCCTTCAGTGCTGCTGTTTCAGATAATGAAATGACACAGAATCTGGGTGAACGGTGACAATCCATAGAGCATGCAAGAGAATAACATACGGTAGAGTAAAAGTGAAATCATTTATACTTTAAGATTAGACATATTGTAGTAGAATACCCATCCAAGCAAAGAATGGTCTTTTCCTCCCAGCTCAATACATGAAGCATAAGAGACAGTTAGTACTGTAAGGACTTGCAAGCGGGGCACAGCACCTCCTCCCCAGCATCAGTCAAATATGAAGGGGAGCTGATGGTGTCCTTCAGCCAAGACTTCCCCCCGGGAAAGAAAGGCAATGAGGCAGGAACAAAGAGTAGCTGTCACTTATGAGGGAAATGGCACCATGTGACTGTGCTGCAGAGTTGGACTTCTAGATCCCTGCGTACAACAGTGGAGGCCACAAGCAACGTGGCTGAATCCTTGAGGGAGCCTGCAAAGCTGCAGATTTTATCAGTGGAGTTAGTCAGGTATGCGCCCCATTATCTAGATGCTCATGCCTTACAAGGTACAGCAGCCCCTCGTGAAGGGTTTGATGAGTCCAGCTCATGCTCTAGTGGTGACTCTAAAAAACCCCAATTCTCTGCCTCTACTGCAAGAAGTGCAAGCTTCCCCTAACCTAACATTTGCACAAAATGTGTATGCCCACAGACACACACCAGAAGTAGGAAAGTCTAGTTCTCTTGTCTTGCTTCCAAAAGACTTGTGAGTAGGAGTACCCAGACAAGGGGTCTAGGGAGATCACTACTGTGGTCACTAGGAAGACAGTCAGAAAGTCGTGCAGTTAAAAAAAAAAATTAAAAAGTCTATCCTCCCTATGCTTCCTTTTTAAATTAAAGTGAGCTCTCTAAAAACCCCAAACATTATTTTCCTTACCCTTTTATAAGAAAAAAAGTCACTTCAGCATCATACACCTTTGTCTATATTTTCTTGGACTCTTTCCCTTATTACCAAATATTTATGGGCACACTGCACAGGAAGCAGCTGGGGCACTAACCTGAAATCAAGATGTACACAGGAGGCAGCTGGGGCACTGACCTGAAATCAAGATGTAATGAGGATTTGCACTTGCATTTCTTGTACTTTTATTAACAAATATACTGCTAAGTATTACATAAGATCAGAAAAAGAGAGCTGCCCCTTAAAAAAAAAGGTGGGGGCAGTTAATAGATGTATGTGCTTGCAGAAAGCTCAGAAGAGCGTGTGAGAGATCCTGAGTGTAGTTCCAACGTGGAAGTCCCTGGTTATTGACTCTCCAAAAAAGTCAGAATTCAATATAATAAATGTAATTGTAAAGAAAGCAGGCTTCGTTCTTGAAGGAATAACACATCACAAAGTAGTTAAGCAGATATATCTTAATGCTAAGGGGGATTTGTTTGAAAAGGAGGTTGGTAAGACATTTCAGAAACTCCCAATGGAATTAGTTCCTTCACATATATGGAAGTACTTCAAACGAGAAAAAAAAAAATTATAATATGCAGAAAAAGTAGAAGTTACCCTCTGGATCATGCATACTGGCATATTTAATGTCACTTGCAGAAACCAAACATGCAAAGTCTAAAACCATAAACTCTTGAACAAAGAAACGCTGACATGCAATTAAAGATTGTATGGGAACATGACATAAGAAGGAAGATTACAAAATGAAAATAGGCTCTTATTCTGAACAACGTAAGAAGGCTTTGATGAATCTCAAACAGAGTCATGCTCTCTAAAAACCTACACATATACTTAACACAAAGATAAAAAATAAGCCTCTCAGTGTAAAAGGTGTTTGCTGGAAATGTCACAGCAGTATAGTCACACTTATCTCCATGAAGTAGGACTATCCAAATGTCCAACTTATCTGAGCCAATACCATCACCAATTTTAATTATATACTATATCAATCCCAATCAGAATTTGAAACTTTCAACTAGACAACCTGAATGCCATCACCCACTAACAACTTACCGCCTAATTTTCATAAGAAAATCATGCACATCTCAGTTGAAACGGTGGCCCATAGTTTTTGTGTTAAAAGAAAAAGAAATAGACCTACTAAATTGGTAGGGATGAGCGAACACAGTTGAACATTGCAAAGAACAGTTATGGCATCTGGTTTCTCAGGAGCTTCCATTAACATTTTTCTAAATGTAAGAGCAGAACTACTGGATTGCTGCGTGGTATATTTTACCACATTTATACTGTCCCAGAAAAACTTCTGAATGCTGTGAAGCTACAAGATAGCACTTTAGCCCACCAGGAAATAAGGACCTTGAAAAGGACAACTTAAGAATCAAGATGGTTGAACGATAGCTTAACGTAACAATGATGTTGTGGCTGCTAGACAGAGTTAAAAGGCTTAAAAGACCTGAACCTTGCAATTTTTCGTTGGGTGGGATCAAGGATTGATTTAAATGATAGCAAAACATTCAGCATGAACACCCCTACATTTTTCACTTTAACAGAGCATGTCTACAATTCTTATTTTCCAGTGTTGCTGGAAATCTGACACACTGCTAGCAATCTAGACACTAGGCCAACCTCATCCTTGGTGTAATTCCACTGAAGTCAGCAGAGGCATAACTTGGAATGTATTTGGCCCTGGTTGACATTGAATATTCACAAAGATGACTTGGGTTATACTCCAAAGCAAAATATTTACAAATACTTGTGCTATTCCATGGGGAAAATCTGCATAGATTTGTCACTGTTTTGACATTAAATAGTTTTGAAATGCTGTGCATTTTGGTACCTTTTAAAGCATTCGGTTGTAAACTGCAGTAGATTAATCTAAGGTACTTATGTAATTTGTTAGAAATTGTGTAAATTACAGGCTTCAAGAAACTCATACTTTATATTCCTTCAGTAGGTTTTGTCAGATGCATTATCGGAGAGCGTCTTCTTTTCCTTATATAATCTTGTCTTGGGTATATATAATGCTTAAGTGCTTCCCTACAGCTGTCTTCTGAAGCAAATAATATATTTACATTCCAATAAATAATGTTGGGGATTTGTATGAGCTAACCTGCTTCTATTTGCTCTTATCTCTAAGAAAGGTACAACAATGCATCAGATATTTGCATTTCATATTTTCTGTCTCTTTTTAACCATTTCACTTCTCCCTATATGTCAACAACCATTTTTAGCTTGTGAACAGAAAAGAAGGAGACAGACTGTGCTACATTGTACTAAATACTGTGATGGAGGAAGTATAGAAGCAATATCCTTTCTTTATGGATGTACTGCATATCAAAAGGTATTTACTTACAATCTTCAAGGCTCCAATTCAGCAAAGCACTTAAGCATGTGCTTAACCTTAAGCATGCACCTATGTCTAATGTCAATTGTGTTTAAACATACATTTAAGGACATTCCTGAATCAGGGACTGATGGAACCAAATGAGCCGAGACATTCCCTTCTTCCTCTGTCTTCTATCAAGGAGATTATGAACTAATAGACTATTTTTGCTGGCAGAACCTGGAATTCTACAGCTAATGGGAGGGCATTTTCAGAGTGTGGTTGGGTGCAAGGTGGACTGTCAGCATGTGAAATACCCAGGGTACAATATAGATTTTGTGAGTAGCTGTGTCACCCCTGCCTTCTAATGTGGGGTGCCCTTTACATTGCTTTTCTGTTGTTGCAGCCACTCCTGGACTATTCACAATCAGCTTTCAGCATGTAAGCAACTGTCAGTTATGTCTGTGAGCATTTACAACTTGTCAGACACACATAGGCTTTTACCAGCCTGAATGACACTGGAGGGTTACCCCAGCACATTCCCAGTCCCAGATTCTTTTCCCAGAAATGTATTCTTGTACTGCCAAGCCTTTAC
This sequence comes from Emydura macquarii macquarii, assembly GCF_026122565.2. Classification (NCBI taxonomy): domain Eukaryota; kingdom Metazoa; phylum Chordata; order Testudines; family Chelidae; genus Emydura; species Emydura macquarii. The sequence continues at coordinate 3,440,429 of NW_027132962.1, forward strand.
CTGGACAATACAAATTATATGCACAAATACTGTTATTACAATGGAGTTTTCCAAACAATTCAGTTCAAACACACTAGCTTATATAAAACAATAAAGCAAGTTTATTAACAACAAGGAAAGAGATTTTAAGTGACTACAAGCAATGAGGGATAAAAGTCAGAAATGGTTACAAGAGAAATAAACATAAAACAGAGCTAATGCCTAACAAACTACGTTAAAGCAAAGTTTTTCTCACTACATGATCTCAACAGTCTCATTGGCCAAACTTCTAGGTCAGGACCCCTTCTTCTGTGTAATGGCTGCTTCCTTTGTTCCTTCCAGTGCAGTGAATCTTGGGGCCTGGGGGTGGGGAGGAGGAGGAGGGAGGGAGAGAGGGAGAGAGAGAGAGAAAGAGAGAGTCTCTTGGGTGTTTCCCCTTTCTTTTTTATAGTCCTTTCCCCACTTTGATAAGCATCTCCAGCTGGGATCATGTTGACCAGCAGTCTCTCTATAAAGGTTCTTACAATAGTGTGCAAGGGGCGAATACCTGGGTACAGTCTATCAGACAGCATATGGTGTTTTATTGAAAGCATATTGTTCTTGGAAGACCAATATTCTGGAAAATTGACTATATTTTAGCTCCTGGAGGTAGTGTGCAGAAAATAACTAATATGGCTGGTTTTAGCAATTTAAAGTGTACATGGTGGCATCTGGCAGTAGCAACCCATTTGTTTACAAGTCAGCCCGCGAGCAAAAAATGAGAAAGACAGACAAAATATTTATTTTCAGTGTGCAATCCAATAAATAGTTTTGTCTGACAGGGGCACACATAAAATGTAAAGAAGGATTTAAATTACCACTGTGGTATAAAATCAGCTTAAGAGTGCTAGATTACTCAAGTAGTGAACAGCTTGACATGAACATTGATCAGTGCTGAACAAATAAAATACAAAATCCAGACTAGAAATCCTTTTCTAATAATATTCCTCTTTGGGTCAAACTAACCTGAAATGAAATGAAACCTGGCAGAAAATCAAAATTCTCTACAAAATCAAAATGGTCACCACAGAAAATTTTGATAGTATGTTCCTCAGAAAAAAAATCGTTCTAACAGAAAATTCCCAACCATAACTAATGAGAACACAGTCATAAATTTAAGAAAACACAGCAATAGTATATGCAAATAAAGACTAAAATATTGCCCCATGAATTTGGCAGTAGTCAGTCTAACTCCTTCTTACCTTCAAGTGAGAATGTCCCATAGGTAAGAGTCCCTCAATGGCACCACCTCACCCAACCGCCAAACCACACTCTCAATCTGGACAAGTGAGTGGTAGTAGGTCAAGAGTCAGTAGTCTAAATTGAAGGTCTATCACCAGTCCTAAGGGAACTAACTGCTTCACGGTAGAAGCACCACCCCCTAATTCAGATTAGTGATTCAGCTTCATTAAGATGCTGGGTAGTTGGGGCCTCACTAGAGTCCATAGAGCTCTGCTCTGCTGCTGTCTTCTGTGACTTTTTTGCAGCACGTCCCAAAGGGAGGGGAGCCAGGAGCACTTAAGACCTTTGTGCAGAGCTCTAGCTGCTTCAAAATAACCTCTTTGCCACAAGTTAAAATCTTTCTCCCCTCTGTGTCCAGCCCTATATTGGTATAAATACTTAGCTTCTCCTGTCCACATAGCTACTGCCTCTTGGCAAGGTGGATTAACTACAGGAGCATCTTCACTTAAAAGCCACAGCGGCACAGCTGCGCTGATACAGAGTTTTGAGGGTAGAGTTGCCCTAAGCCTCTCTAGGAACCCACTACCTCTCCTCTGCCTTAATCCTGAGTTTATGAATAGTTCTGGTGACTCCTCAAGTGTCACTAGAGGAATTGGCAACTAGCCTATACAACTGAAGCTGCCCATGGCATCACTTTTCCCTTTTCACAATAGAGGGAGTAGAGAAGCTTTTTCCCCTCTGGAGTTTCTCACCAGAGGACTTACATTTTATATAATCGATAGAGCCTGATAAGCAGGAATCCTAGTTTCCTCTGATAAAAAACCTTCTGATTAAAAAAAACTGTATTTTTTACCACTATTAAAATGAAACACTGAATTTTCATTTTCCTAGCCACAATATATATAGGTATCAGTTGAACACAGCGTTTTATTGATATATTTAACAATTTTAAGGTGACAGCCCAAGCCCCACCACCCAGAGCTGATAGCCCAAGCTCAGACCATTCTCCTGATTTTCCAAATTTTAGATTATCCAGTCTGGCTCTGGTCCCAATTAGATTGGATAATCATTGCTCCACTGTATATGTTTTTATTTTTTTCACAACATGTAAAAATGAAAGAATCTCTGTAGAAACACAAATTCTGAGTTTTTTTGTGTTTTTCCATAGCAAAGGGTTTCTAGGATCCCTGGTTATGAGACAGAACGATGTCTCTGTGTGTGCACACACGTTTGTGTGTGTGTTATACACAGATATTCCACTGATTTTGTGGGGAGACCTATCCATTCACATGTGTCTCATCAATGAGGAAGCCTATGGGATAGTCTGGAACTATCCACTTTCTCAGCTGTTTGAGCTATGTGATCTGTCATTTTTCATTGCTGGTCTACATGTCTTTCTCCCAGCCACATCATCCCACATGTAGCATATCTCAGCATGAGGGATTGTGCATACTGTACCACATGAAATTATGCATGCCTCACAGCAGCTTTCGCTTGACTGAGAAGTTAAACTCATTTGCCCTCTCCATTTTTATTTGTATTTAATAGTATTTGTACAATAAATTTTAGACATTTTGTCAGTGGGAATATAACCTAACAAATACAGAAGTATTTACTAAAGGATTACTTTTGTTTGGACCAAAGAGCATCCAGGGATTTAACCAACAAATAAGCTAAAAGTTCTTCTGTGAATGAATGTAACTGCTCCTCACTCCACCCTTCAGTACCGGCCAAGTTACATATTTAACTAGACATATGACTATTGGTCACAATCTTCAGCATTAGAAATTTGATGAGTAGGTTCTGGCTGGAGAAGATACTGTAGAACACAGATCTCTATATTCAGAGGCCTTCAGATTGGATAGCTAATTCTGAATTGGCTGGGTTTTTTTGAATGTCACTCCTCGAAGCTGCCCACAAGGCCGACATCTTCTACCATGATACCAAAGCATACCAAGAAAGAACTTGCTTGCAAATGTAATCAGGGATTCTCATTTGTTAGAGTTTCATCAGAAAATGCTGATTCAAACCCAAACTTTCACTTAATCAACCGCAGAGTTCCATTAGAAGCCTGCCTTGCTCACTGACAGCTTACCTGGCAAGTTGAGGGAAAGCCTTCCAATGCTGACTACCAGAGGCCCCAGGTTTCCAGAATCCATGGTTGCAGGACAGCCCCCCTTATGTCATGGCTTCCAGGCTCCCAGTTTTGGAGCTGAGAGCCTGGCAGTCTTGGAAGACCCAACTGGAGCAGAAATTCTCTTGGACTTCCATGCTCCCTGCCATGGAGTCAAGAGTCTGGAAGCCCTGGATCTTGCAGTGCTCTTGCAGCCTAGGCACCTGGTTCCACAGCAGGAAGCCTGGATATCCTGAGGCCTTTCGGGTCTTCCAGGATGACAGCTTTGGAGCTGGGAGTCTGGAGTTCTGTAAGAGGCTTCCAAGGTTCACAGCTCCAGTGAGAACCTGCCATGCAAGACTGCCCTGGGGCCAGGGACTCTGGGACATCAAGACATCCTGGCCAGTTGGCTCCCTGGGTTGCCTGCTTGGGAGTCAGACAGCCTGAACTGCCAGCTGGCCCATAACTCTGGGAGCTCTGGGGTCCCCGAGTCTGGTACAGTCTGCACGGCGGGACTGCCCTATAGTCACAGAACCTGAGAGTCCAGGCAGCTGCTGACTAAAACTGACATGATCAGTTTGACTGCTACAATAGCCATTGCCAGTCCAGGGAGCATATTTTGTTTCAGAAACACCATTTGTCAATGTTCCCAAAACAAAATTTTGAGGATGTGCAGCTTTTGAGAAATTTTAGAAAATGTGTTTTCATTTCAATTTGGAATACCGAAACACCAATGATACAGCTATGACACCATGTTCACGGAGATGTGAACTTTTTATCTGTGTGTGTTGCTCAATAATAAGCAAAATAAATGAAAAAAGGGAAAAATTCTATAGAAAAATAAAGTGCAATGAAAACTAGACTGACTAAAAATTCTAATTGTATAAGGCTAATTGATACATTTGCGGTATAGAGATGAGTTACTTTTGTACCCATTACCTGATCTCACATACAAATTCCTATGGCTGTGGTGCACAATTTGAGATGAAGTCCCACTGGGGAACCTGGTGCACAGAAGAAAATAGTGCTATAACACAATCAAACGGTAACTCTTGTGAGGCATGGCAACAGCATTTCCAAATTGAAATGTTTTGATTTTCAGTTTTATAAGAAAACAAAACAAAATATGTCAAGGAAAGTCAATACTTCCCAGGAAAACTGCATTTAGCTGAAATCCAATATTTTGTCAAAAGAAGTTTAGACGGAACGTTTTCATCTAGCTCTACGTAATAAGACTAGCTCTTACAGTAATTAATGTGATAGCTATATAAACTTGCCATTGGTCCAAAATCTGGAATTCTTGAATGAGCAAAACCGCAGTTGAAATCAGTGAAAGATTTTACTCAATTAGGGATTGATCCAATATCGATTGAAGTCAATAGGAAGACACTAACTATTATTAATTATTCATATTCCAGTAGCTCCTACAGGCTGCAGCTTAGATAGGAGCACCTTTAAGCTGTACATTCCTAGAGAGAAAGACTAAGATCTTCAGAGTACAGACTGTAAATAGATGAGCTAAACAATGGAGTGGAAGGGGAAACTGAGGTACCAAGGTACAATGACTTCCTCAAAGTTACAGAGCAGGTCAATGGCAGAACTGAGGTAAAAATCCAGGTCTCCTGACTCCCGGTCCAGTACCCTATCCACTAGATCATGATACCTATAAAGAATATCCATTAACTTCAATAGGCTTTAGATAAGGCCCTAAGGATTATAAAATTTGACTGAAGATGATTATTTATTGTTTCTTATATACCAACAGCATGATTGATGCTGTACAACAAACAAAACGAAGACAATGCTTGCTTCAGAGAGCCATAGAGTAAAAAAGCCACAAAGAAATTAAAACAATTAGAAATGTATCATGCTGGCTTAGAATCCATGCAGTTACAAAAATAATAAAGTTAAATAATAAAGTTGCCTGCAGGCAACCTACAAAGGATTTAATTATTTCTGAATTACCCGTCTTGAATGAAAAATCATTTCCAGTGCCAAGAGAATTAAGCATTCTTTTGACCCGAGTGTGAACCATATTTTAAAGAACTTAAGTAGCACACTTGTGTTTTCTTGCTTTGTTTATAAGATGTACGATGTGCTGTCAACCACAAATTAAAGAGTATGAAAACATATTTGTAAATACAACATGAAATTCTGATGTGCCTAATGGTAAATACTGTTGTGCTGTAACTGATCATTAATTGTAAGTTATGGCACATGGTATTCATAGATTTTTATGAATATAGAAATTGTGCCAACGTTTACTTTGTTAGCACTATTGTATTCCCCTCTGTTTTACACAGCGTAAAAACTGTGAACTAGATTTTAAAATAAAGGGTTATTTTATTACAATTGACATTTCTTAGTCTACTACCGGTGTGAGATCCATCTCACTGAAAAATGGCAATTTCTGACTCTGATACTAAAGGAAGCCAGTGCAAGAGATTGACGAGCATTTTTGGAGTCCATTTTGCTTTAACGCTAGTTTAACACCTAGGAAAAATCCCTGAGGGTTAAATTGTTTTTAAATCCTTCAATTAAGCCTCCATATTTGGTAATCCAAATATGCATACTCAGTATCCTGAATTGAGGTACTGATGTCAAATACTATATACTACTTCTTCTCTACCACGTTAAGAGTCCTGACTTCCTTTCATTTCCATAACTACAGAAGTGCCATATCCATAACCAATAAATGCCAATATCTTAATTCCTTGTCTAGCAGGTTGATTGTCCCTTCTCCCTCCTCACCTTGTACTGCCACCAAACACATCTCACCACTCTCCTCACTGTTGGCTTCCATTCTGATTTCTCCCAGAGCCCTGGCTTAAAGTCTCAGCCTTCCCTACTGGATCCAACTTCTTTGTTCTGTATGGGCCTGGAACTGGAAGCAAAGCAGACAGATTACATCTGGAGCACAGCCCAGAGTATGAGGTATGGTTTTTGGCGTCTGGGAGGCACAGAATGTCAGGATCCTTGTGGGCAATAAGTATTTACTTGCTTGAGCTCTAAACCTCTGGAAAGCCTCTCTAACTTACTTGCCTATGTCTCAAACAGGCCAGCTTCAGAGAGTCAGACAGTTCCTTAATGTCTTCCTCCTAGGAATACACCAATTTTCTGTGTGTTAAGAATATAGAAATGGAAATAACCTCTTAATAGCTAAAGAGCAAGTTTCTTTCTGGATTTTGTTGTATTATTGGTAAGTGAATCTCAAAATGGGAGAAAAGTGCTAACCTTGTAATCAGGTGCTTTTGAGATTTGATCTGGACTCTGACACTGCCTGTAACCTTGGGCAAATCACCTAATCTTCTGATTCAGTTTTGCTCTTTTTAACAGAAATATTAATATTTACATATTTTACTGAGTTCTTTCATGTTTTTAAAAATGAATTGAACATGAAAAAACACTATGGAAGTGTTTAATCTTAATAATTATTTCTGAAGTTCTCTCCAGAAAAACAAACACTGAAAACTTTGGATGCTGATTCCAAACTTATCTGAACATTCAAGGGCTGCAATATTGTGCTGGAAACCATGCAAGAATAGGCTTCTGAGAAGAGATCCAATATTGCTTCAAGCTGGATCCAGAATACCACAAAAATGGCCTTTCATGACATCTTGTGACAAGAACCAGGAAATAGAGAGGTGCATCATAAAGATGGAATACAAGGAGGAAAAAGTTACCATTTTATCAAAAGTCATTTGCCCATCCTTAATGTAACTGTAAATTAAAGCTATCTTTAGCTTATGAATACTATTTTTTAAACCACAAATATACATACCATGTAATCACCTTGCAGTGGATAAGCATATTTAATTTTAGATCAGACAATCTTCCTGTAATAAATACTCCACTTTATGACAGGTAAATTTCATGTCAAATTCTTTTACGAAGCTTTTCATGGGCACTCATATTTTATGATACATTCTCTTACTTGCCCTGGAAATAGCTTGTGGAAATTTGAAACTACTTTGATGGTCTTTGCTATTGCTTCAGAAAACAATTCCACCATAAAATTAACACAGCTCAGAGGCTTGGACAAATGTTCTGTAAAAATAATATGTTTGCTTTCTCATTTTGATGCAAAAGAGTCCTAACGTTATCTCTTTTACCTAACCTTTAGAAATGCACATGCAGGGGGTGAATATAGTTGTTAATGTGTATATACTTCTACGAATCTATGTACACACAAATTTAATGATAACTTTGGCACATTGGTTTCAACTATTTAGATATGGCATGAAAATATCTAAAATGGCTATCAGTGCCAACATCTGATTAATGTTACTTTCTCAGGTTAATACGACATTTTCACTAATGTAAGCATACAAGGCAATCGAGCCTAGAAAATGGGATTAAAGATTTTTGCCAGTGAACAATGAGACCCTTTCCTGTCCTAGTGTGGAGGGGAATGCTTGATAGAACCAGCAGTGGAATCAGCACCCACCCTATGTGATCCTGAGCCATGGGAGGATATGCTCTCTGACATCAGGGCCCCCTTTCACCCTCCCTATGCCCAGAATGCATGTGGGGACTGTGCATCCTGTGTGAGGGCTGTTAGAAAGAACAGCAGAGTCTCTGCCTCCTCCAGCCACTCATTAGCCAATTCAAGGATGGTGGGATGATGAGGGAGCCTGTTGGATCCAGCCAACCCTGCCTCCCTCTGTGTTTAAACCAGTCTCTGCTAAAAGTTACTCTGTCCTGCACTATAGATGTTATAGTGATCAGAGATGGGATTCCACATTTACTGTGGGTCAGACCTGATCACTGTGGTAATGAAGCATTTTTTCCTTTGTGCAAGACAGATAGGAGGTCAGGTATGTCATGGTTTCCTTCCCTGCTTTCCCCCACAACATCCTTACGGCCCAGTAGATGATGATAATAAAGATATGAGATAATAACAAAACAAACAACAACCCTCATTCCCCTTCATGGGGTCAGGAAGGAGGGGTTAAACAGTGGGCAGAATCATTAATTCAGAAGTGTCTTAGCTAAGGAGTCCAACCCTCATCCGTTGGTTTCAGGGAGAGACACACTTAGTCCTGGACTCATTTAGTGCCTGGGAATTTGGGGATTATTGAGATCAATGAGACTTGACACATGCTCAGCATTAAGTACGTGATTAAGGGATTTGCTGTTTGGGGGACAGAATATTCAGTGCTTTGCAGCATTAAGCCCAAAATGAGGAAGACCTGAGGGTTAGGAAATCATTATGAGTTTGTGCTTTTCAATGATGCATTAACATGTACTAAATATGCTCTCAAAAAAGACAATATTTCATAAACAATATTGAAACACACAGAGCAGGTGAAAATAAGGTATATTGCATGCTTAGCTGAATATTTAACTGACCATTCAGTTGGATGCACAATTGTGCATGTCAAGCATCAGATTTTCAGATACTTCAGATCAGATTGAGAGAAAAGATCGTGTTCTGACAATCACACCCTGATCATTGCTCCCTTGTCATTACCTTGCATACACTTTGTTCTTTGTGCTCTCACTTGCATTACAGAAATGGTTTCCTAGCACTTCCTTTCCCCTCCATAATTCAAATAAAAATACAGCCTTTTTAACCACAAAGAAAAACAGGAGTAGGCAGATACCTATTTTAGGATGTGGTTTTCTTAAAAAACAAACTGATGCTGGGGCAAAAAAATAATAGCTACCACAAAATAATAGGTTTCTTTCCCTTCAAATTCTTTTTTGACACTGCATAGATGTTCCGTGCAGGAAAGTTTAACAATCCTACAGCATATCTCTCTGAGAGTTTGAAGACCCCAAAGCCTAAGATTTATCCTACATTCCTTTTTAGGAAGAAAGAAGTGTCATATCTTTCTCCATAAATATGATGAAAACACACACAGGTACTGGGATTTATACAGTTATTGTTCTCATTTAAGCAGTCTGTCTTTTTCTCAACTTCACTAGGAATTTTGCCTGAGTAAGGGCTGTGGAATTGCTCCCTACAGTGCTCTATTAAGAAGAAAGGTGGAATTCTTCGTGCTCTGGTTTAATCTTGACCTATTTAACACTGATATGTTCAACAAGAAAAGCTAGGAACTTGTTATGAAGCAGTCAATAACCTGTTTTCTGGATAATTCCTCAAAAACCCACAAGATACCTCTGATCCCACAAGTTCGGTATCTGACTGTACTATACCTGTGTGTTATCAATTCGTGAAATGGCTCAAATGCAAATATAGGCCTCTATGTTTCATTGAGATCTACCACCAGGTCCTCCTCTGCCTGTGTAGAGTCCCACTGAAGTCAAAGAAAATGTCCTGAAAAAGGATTTCCCAGGTGGAACCCTAAGTATTAGCTCCTAACTATTGAATTGCAGTTACACATCTAGATAATCCTCTCGAGTATGCAATTATTGAGTTCAGCCGATCAATACAAATTATAAAATGGCGTTAAAATCTGGTCAGCTGATTGCCTGCTAAGAATCCTATAGTATTCTGGTGTTCAAACCTTACACTAAGAGTTTGCAGCTATCTTTTAAAAATAAAAACCCAATCATCAAAACTAATGCAATAAAATTTTCATATACTATTGTTCTGAATTAGAAAAATAAATGAAACGTAGACTTGCATTTTGCCCCCACCTTTTTAAAGAATATTAAAATATATTCATCAATTCGTAAATTTTTAGGACAGAAAGGTCCATTACAATCATCTTGTATGACCTCCTGCATAACACAGTCCAGGGAATTTTACCCAGTAATTCATGCATCAAGCCCATAGCTTCTCGTTGAACACATTTATCTTTTTAAAAAAAAAAAGAATAAAAAGAGAGAGCTGGAGTGCTTTTCCCACACCTCTTCATCCTCTCATTACTTAAAATTTTCACACTTGTGTTTTCAGTTGTTTTCAATATGAATATTTATTTTAGTATTATTATAAACATTAACAAATGAAATTGACTTTAGTAGCTTCTCCCTAGGGTGAGCAGATGTCCTGATATTAGGGGCTTCATCTTACAGAGGCAACTTATCTCCCCCCTCCCTCCAAACAAAGAAAATGTCCCAATTTTTTACACTTGCTCTCGATCACCCTCCTCCTCCCACTCCCCATTTGTACACATAACAAAGCCACCAAACAATTCAGCATGACTGGCAGTGTCCACTTGGGGAAGGGAATGGAGGGGAACCAAATATGACAACATCTGAAATAGCAGAACATGGTAGGTCAGGGCAAAACTGAGAAGCATTGACGTAGAAGTGTAGCAAGGAAGCTTGCTTGATTTATACCTGGTTGTGACTGAACGCACGCCTGTATTCATACCCTACACACTATTGTAATACTCTTTGTACAAAATATGCCTTGGGAGGACTAATAACTCACTGATTAATAGCATGGTGAAATGTATGTAGCAACATTATACATTAGTTATGAATTCCTCCTGTATGATGTTGGTAGCATATGTTCAAACCCATGATAAGGGAAGAGTGGTTAAGTGGGTCTATCTTAAACAAAGGAATGTGTGTTTACACCTCAATTTACATATAAGTAATAAATAGAGTCCTTGGGACAGTAGAGTGGGACAAGGAACATCTGCATATCAGGATAGATGGGAGGAAAAAAAAGAGCATGGGGGCAAGAACACCCCAGACTCTCTCTATTGTTCTTTCACCTAAAACGACAAAGGAACCAGCCCTTTGGACTATGGATGCAGATCCTGACTTGATAATTTGGTCAGCTATGTTGCTGGGAGCATGTGGTGAGGATTTCACCTTGAATCATGTATAGTTTGCTACATCTGATCTATTAGGAAACGTTTTATCTTTATTCCTTTTGTAAACCATTTTCTGATTTCAATACCTTGTGCTTTCATAAACTTAAAATGTCTTTTTGTAGTTAAATAAACTAATTTTATTCTTTAATCAAAACTAATCCAGTTCTGTGTTTAGCTCCAATTAAAGTAGCAACTGTTGTATATTGACCCTTACAGGGGCAATGGACCTATAATATCTGAACTGTCTAGTAGATTGGTGGACAGTGCAGAACTCACGTTTTGGAGATGATTTGGGAGTGGGAGTGTGTTGGGGTCACCGTGCAAGTGGTAACTGAGGCTGGTGGAAGCCAGAGTGTTGACTGGAGAGTTGCTGGCAGTCTGCAGTTACACATAGACACATAGAGTGTGACCTGCATGCGGTTCGTAAGGGGTCCAGGTGGGGAACTAAAGCAGTAAAGCATTAGTGAGGCACCTAAGGTTGCAGGGCAGATGGTGACAACTCCTTTCTAATCTGGATTTAACCCTGGAATGTGATACTGTCTCAATAGAGCATTATTAGTCTTGCCCTTTCAGAAGCAGTACATTCACACGCTAGTTGAAAAATAGCACCCCTTCCCTATTTATAAACCGACTTTCACTCGCAAATTAAGGCCTCCACCACCTACACTCCCATCTATAAATCAGCTTTGCCTTACCTAGTTAGTGCATAGCTTTAAAATAAGAGAATTTTTGTATGTGGCTGGTAAATATTTATAGCAGTGACTCTGGGGCATATTAACATCTTGATGCATGTTGATGTGTGTACACAAATCCCTCCACACTGAAATGAAATATTTCTCTATTTCACAAAACCACTTTCAAATTCTGCAATTGAGTCTCTTTGTTTTGTTTTTCTTTTTTAACCTCTTTGGTCAATTTTTTATATTAATTGCCAACAACTTTATATTTTACAAGACAATAGTACAGCATTAATAGATATACTATTTTCAGCAATTAGGGAACAGAACAGCATAAAAGAACTCATCTCCTATTCATATTTTTTGCCTTTGCAGAGGTGATTGATAGGCTAGCTTCATTCATTAATGGGAAAACTCATTTACATATGAACAGTACATTTCTTTCCTTAGGAAGCTATAATCATTAATAAAGACTACCTCATTAACTACAGATTGATTTTTTTCCACAATAATCATGAATTAACCAAAATACAGAAAAATAATACTTTAATGCTTTACAGTGTGTATTAATTTCACTTATCTCCGCTGACTAGCAATGTTCTTTCAAATGCAAATCTCATAGCATTTTAGATAGTTAAAGCTATGTCCCTTATGTTAAATGTTTGAAAACATTACCAATAAAACCGCTGTCTGTTTAAATGAGTTTTTATTATTACCTATGCTATCAGAGATGTAACAAGTAAACATGTTTTTTGGTAAAAGTAGTTGTTTGCAGTTTCACAATGTTGTCCCTCATTCACATAACATTCCCCGCTTTTTTTTTCTTCTATTTATGAAATCACTCAGAAGTAGAAATAGCCACCCAACAAACTACAGGAGAACAAAATGATCAGTACCACATACTGAAGTCATCCACAAAACACAATCATTAATGTAGCAATTCTTGTTACCTCAATTTGGGTTCCACATTGCAGCATCACTCTGGCTGCAGTCCAGCACAGCACTCAAGTATATATTTAGTTTTAAACATTTGAGTAGTTCCATTAGAGTCAATGGATTACGACTGTGCTCACAGTTAAGCGTCAACAGAAGTGCTTTACCAAATCAAAGCCAGAGTAGTCAACACTTTGCAGGTGGTTTGGAACAGGGCTATCTTAATTTGGAGTTTCAGGGTTTCGCCTTCTAACTTTTTGGTATTGTTTTCTGTTATTCTGCCTGTATACCAAAAGTGCAGAACTAAAATGCGAAGACAACAGTAGTCAACCAGGAGCAGGATTGTCAAAGGATTCTGCATCATTAGTAGTGTTACTATTTTAAAGTGCTCTCAGACAGTTTGATCTTCAGAAGCAAACAACTCAAATCAATATTCAAAGTAAAAACAGGCCTACTTACAATTTTTCAGAAGCAGATTCCCTTCTCCAGCACTGATTAGCTTTAATCTGCTGAAGTAACTGATTACCTACAAAGAAGTTCCATGACCCATGGTGGGCTTTATGATACAAAACCAAAGTTTTAGATTTTACTCTCAGGATGTTACATACAATATATTGTATTAGATCAAGAACCACCCCCATATTTATTTTACTTTTGTCTTTGACAAAACCTCAATTGTCATTATTATCTTGCAGGAGGTGGCGGGGAGAGGGCACCTATAGTCTTAGTTATAGGATCACAAAGCACAAAAACAGAGAGTATTACACACCATTCTAAGTTTTCTCTACTTCGTGTAACTGAAGTTAGATTAATCTTTTTCCTGCCAAGATTTTAGCACTATGAGACATTATAATGGAACAAGTCTCAACAAGAGCATCACCGAACTTAAATCATTTTTAAAAGAAATGGGAAAACAACAATCAATTACTTCAAATTAAAAAAATAAATAAATAAAAAACAGAGTTGTCCCTACCATATGGTTTTGAATTCATGGATGTTATTAAACATGTGTAATGCCCCCTGGTACATAAGTTATTGAAAATGAAGAGTAAACATTACCTACACGTATATTCTTGTAGTATTTACAATAAACGGAGTTTGAAAAATATGTCAAATCCCATCATCAAAATATGTGAGTGTGAACTCACAGTAAACCAGCCTCAGTATTGCTAAACAACAAAAGCACTCTGAGTCAACCTTAGCCATTTACACTGATTTGTAAAAGTACACAGTAAACAGGCATCCTTGTAAATATTCCAGCTGAAAAAGTACATAACAGAAATAGAGGATGTTCAAAGAAGGCAATGAAAGAGAGGCATGAATGAGGTATGGAATAACTGTAACCTTCCACATGGAGAGACAAAGATTGGGAGAGGTTACTTTCAAGAAATGGAAAAAAGGGGACATCATGAAAATATACAAAATTGTGAATGGTATAGAGAAAGTGGAGCAGGGACTTCTATTCACCTTCTCTCATTTTCTCCTAAAAAGGATCTACTATTATTTAAAACTCATGATTAATCTGTGGAATTCATTATCACAAGACACTCTTGAGGCCAAGACCTTGACAAGATTCAAAAAAAGGAGTATATATTTAGCTGGATAACGAGACCATCTAGAATTATAACAGAAAGCTATTTTTTAAAAGTGCTTTGGAATGCATATACATCCTTATGCGTCATGGCTGATTGGAATAGGGAATAAGCTTTCCCTATGGATGAATTATTCCATGACTAAAAATGGAAGTGTCTTGCATCTTTCTCTGAAGCAGCTAATACTAGCCACTCCTGGAGTAGATGGGCCACAGCTCTGATACAGTATAGACATTCCTGTGTCTGTATCTACAACAACAATGCATACGTCTTAAATTAGTGATGGGGGAACCTCCAAACCCCTTATGTAATGCATAGGGGGTGAGTCCTTAATTTTACATGTTTGTTTCGCCGTTACAAGGGGTGGGTGCGTCTTGGCGATCACTAAAAAAATGTGTTACATAATTTATAGATAACTCCTTGGAGAATTTTTTGGGGAGGAGACGTTTTGTTTTGTTTTATTGTTTTTTTTAAGTAGAAGAGGCATCAATGAAAGGAGGAAAGCAGAGATAGGACTTTCTGTGATCCTTAATGGTTATTCTTGACAATAGCTGCTTGAGCTGCTTTGGACTAAACATTTGGTTTCTCAGGAATAAGTTGGTTCACTTTTTATTATACATTTATTCATTATTGCACTTCCTCTGTCTTGGTGTTTCAAGGTGTCTCTCTATATCTTTGTGTGAGTGTGTGTTGGGGGGAGACCGGGGTTCGAAGTCTGTGTTTTGAGGTTTCTCTCTATAGTATTTTTGCAGACAGGGAGGGTCTGTGTGGATAAATTATAGTTGTGGGGTTTGACTTCAAAGATAATAAGGGCAGTCCCAGAGATGTTTGGGTCCAAGAGGGTGATTTAGATGTCCTCATAAAGGGATGTAACAGAAGCTTCCTGAGTATATTAGAAAAGACATTAAGCTGGTCCTGCCCATTATTAATAGATACACACATGCACACACAAAATGATGCTTTCTTTAATGGTCAAATACTTTAAAATGGGAAAATTATAAATCATGTTTATTACACACTCCAGTTGGCTCAAGTGCATGAGCACAAATTACATTTTGCATTAACCCACTTCAGCTGATAGAACACAATCAAGATCTTGAGAAATTAGGCAAAGTGTGATAATAATACATAAGCACTTGATCCAAATCCTTGTATTCATCACACTGCCTGAGTCACATTCCATATACTGGTGATCCCCACAGGAAATCAGCATGGTGGAGAGGAATTCACCCTCCCAAGCTATGGAGTGGAGCCAGAAATGCTTTACACCTAACTACTGCATACCACTAAGGCTGCTATACACCCTTATACTGTCTGATCCCCATTTAAGTGAAATAATTGCCATTGAGCTACATAAGGATAGACATCCTGGCCCAGCTTTGCCAATCTCCCTCCACTAGTCCACACAGAGCACATAGGATGACCCAGCCATGCTGTATGTTGGGTACCCAGTAAGTCCATAGTCCTGCAGGTTTAGTTACATCTCTTTGATGGAAGTGCCTGAGTTCCACTGTGCATAGGGCCATTGTAAATGGTTGCAATCATCACTGTACTATCCCCTGGCATCAGAGCGTGGTGCTGCAGAGGACTATCTCCAGTACCCTTTGTTGACTACTTCTTCTGCTCTGTGATTGCCAGTCTCTGGCTATATCTTCTGATCCGGTCGCCTGTTACCAGTTCTGTCCCTTTCCAGGTAGCAGAAATCCATCTAAAGAAGCCACAACAGCATCCAAACAGAAGATCCTTCTGACCTCTTGAGCTCCATGGAAATTCTCTACTTTTCTCCCCTGCTACTGGTGAATGCCAAGTTCCTTCTTGGTTCCTTTGACTGAGCACTGACTCTCAGGGCTTTTTCCCTGGAGGTGTCTCTTCTTAGCAGGTTTCCCCACTGCCTTCCCTCCTTAGGGATGCTGGCCACTTCTCCCAGGAACTTCCCTGCTTCTTACAAACCCTACCTCCAGGCCTCCAACAAGAGCTTAACCCGCTCCCTGTAGGCCCTTTTCAGTATGCTTTCACCAGGCCCTTTCAAGAGAGGAGGCACTCTCTAGCTCCTTGCTGCTGTGTCTCCTCTTCCTTTATGTAGTCCTCCCTTACTCTTTCGCAGCGGTGGGGTCACTAACGCTAACTAAGTCATCAGATCAGGATCAGCTAGAGAATAGCTCCTACATCACAGGCAAGGTAGAGCCCATCTCCCCTTAAAGGGGCAGCAAGCCTGTGGGCCATGCACATCGCAGAGGTGAGGAAATTCCTTGAGTTAACACAGGGCCAGAGCAAAGAGTTGTACTATTTTTTGTTTGTTCGTTTACTAATGTTAGCACATTTTTATATAAAAAACATCTACTGCTACTCTCCATAAGTGTAAAATGTATAGTGCATCATTTCATAGAGTTTAAAACCAGAATGGCTCATCAGATTATCTATTTTGGCCTCCTGTGTATCACAGGCCAATAAGGCCATTCGATTCCACCTAAATACCCTTATGTTGAACCCAGTGACTTTAGTTAAACCAAAGTGTTTTAGTGATCAGGAAAATATTATGTACCACAGGCAGAGGACAGGACAGGACAGAGTACCGCCAATTACCAAGACCCCTGTGACGGTAGGGGAATTGATTAGCTGAGATATGCCCAAGTGATCCTAGCAAGCAAACCCTCTGCAGTGTAGATCATGAAGGTAAAAATGCTCTAAGGTTTCAGGACCCTCAAGCCTCCACTGAATAATTGGTTACGAAACACGGATGCTTTCTTCAGTTTGTTGGTATGTGTCACAAGATTAACGTAATTGTTTTGCCAGCTTGCTTTGTGCGATTTCTCATCTGGTTAAATTTCAACTAGGTGCCCCTGTGTATTATCATCTCCAACTCACAGATGAGGAAATGGACAATTAAAGGTTGACTATCTTCCCTATGGTAGTATCATGGTCTGGTGTATTGAACATAGATCTAAAAACAAGATGATCAGGGTTCTAATCCTGATTTATGATTATGACTCACTTTGTGACTTTAGGTCAACATTTTCAGACTTGAGTACATGAAAGGTAGGCATCTAAATCCATAAGTGATCTAAGTTTCAGAAGCACTGAACCTCCATTGGGGGGCAGAGTAAAAAAAGCACTGAATTATGTTTTTTCAGCTCAAGAATTTTACAGATCTGACGGGTAAGGATGGTACTATATGAACAGAAAAATGCTATACAATTAGTTGCTAGCACAGACAAACCAACAAATTATGAGCAATTTAAAAATTAATTTTTTATTATATGCTGCTCTGTCCATTGTTACTAGATTATCTTGCAAATGTAACAGTTAAAAACAGATCTACTCTTTGTCCCTAAATATAATCTTATTCTTGAGATTTTACTTTACAGCTGAAGCACAACTGTGCGTCCCTGTGATTGACACATTGATTTATTCCCAGCAAGGGTCCTGTAATTAACGTGACCTTTTGATAAGGTGGCAGAGATGGTGGGAGACAAGTGCTCTCATGAGAGCTATTAACAACTTCTGAGCAATCGCTAATAGTAGAGAGCTATCTCTTTTTTTTAAAATACAGTTTGGAAGATAATTGACATACCATGATAACGAGTGTGTGCAGGGAAGGAAGAAGAGCATAAAAGAGGCACAAAACCATTAATTACTCAAAGAGAGACACGTTTTCAGCACTAGGTAAACTGTGCATTTTGGTCTCTGCCCTCAGGAATACAATTAATAATTCCAATAAAATACAAGGATGAAACAATAGGTCTAGATGGGCCAGAAAAAGAATTTCAACTTCATCCATCTTAGGAAGCCTTAACATTCTCTTTGTACAGCGTAACAGGTTTTATTTCTTCTTGTCAGATGGTATTTGCACCAGGGGAATTTTATCATTTCCCTTACCATCTGGTTCCATATCCAGTGATGTTATAACATAATACAGAGATGACAAAGTTCTACTGATGTTACTAGAAACTCACTTCTCTAACAGGATAACTAAGTTGTCACATGGTACCTAGGAGTCACACTGTATTCATGACTACAATGTGATAAAATCATGGTAAAAAAAGTGATGTTTCTTCAAGGTAAAATACCAGGTAAGATTGGGCTGATGCTGAAATAATTGAAAAATGAAACACTTGTGTATCTGAGGGCATCATCAAAACATCCACAATGAAATGAACTAACAGTCATGTCTGTACCTGACAATTTTGAATCATGTATTTAGTACTCAAAGAAATTAAACAAAACATCACTGTCTGATGATGGAACAACCATAATCACATCTCCAGTCTGTATCTCTGTCAAATCTTGTTTCCCCAGAGTTGACATTGTAAAATGGAGAAATAAAACCACAGGCAAAAAATGAGATACTAGGGTAAAGGCAGGTAAGAGAAGCAAATGAAATTCTACCTGGGGAAGAAGAAACAGATAACTAGCAGAACAAATGCAGTCATATATGGTTGACCAGAGGGAAATGTGATCCACAGAAAATATGCATTCCATTTTGAATATGTTGGCTAATACAGCAATATCATAGACAAACTGATTTCCATTAGTACCGAAGTCGTGATGAATTAGGCTAGTGCCATCATCCTTTACTGCACACTTTGTTACTTGCGTTTTCACCATTGTCTGATGGAATGCTTTCTAATGGACCAGTGGACTTTCCATTTCTACGTGGCCTTCTTCTCTGCCCTAAGCAAAGAAAAAGAAAACCATTCGGAAAAGAAACCATTACAAAAGTGTACAATAAAAAACTTTCCCATCACACCTGTTTTTGCCTATGCTTCAATGCTGTACCAGCAACATATATAATACATACAGCAAATATTCACACCTAAAGCAGGTCAGACTACAAGATATATTATACTCTAATACAGTGTCAATGGGAAAATAGAAACCTAAACATATAGTTATGGAAGATCTTACTCATCCAAAATCCCAAAACACATCAAAGACAGTTTTGCATAAGTAAAGTTATGTAAGATTAAGCACCATATAGCAAACCTTCATACATTTCTGAAAATTCAGCTCCTCTTCAGTTTATTTATAAAGTAATAGTCAACATTTAATTATGTATCAAAAAAACAAGCAAGACTTTTACATGACTACAATTCTATGATGTGTATTTCATCAGAATGTCATAATATATTCACTTAATGGTTGATTACTACCTGAATTATTGAGAGAGATTGTTTTGTTATCAATTCATCAAGAACTAAAGTGTATCATAAGATCTATTTTGTATTTCTGTGTACAACCAACTCTTACTGAAATCAAATAAGGGAAATAAGTGATATATTCTCAGCAAACTTCTCTCACATACAAGTTAATGGGAGAATTTTGGGTAAGTTCAATGGGAGTTTTCCACATGTAAGGAATGCAGGGTATGTGGTTACAATATATCCCTTATTCATTGTCTGGCTATACCAAAAGAAGGAGAGGAGACACTTGATATGGTTTTAATCAGCCCGCAGCTTTATTATTAGATGTTTGGGACTACCTGGCAGACAGAGCATAAAGTGCAAGTAACCCCACGTTCATTCAATAACTACCCAGGGTGGGGGCTCCCACCAGCCCCCATCCTCCTTTCCAGGTCCCCCAGCCAACCCATTGCTGGGACGTTACTATTCACCACCCCCCTTATAGAAGAGCTACAGTGGGCTATAAGAAAGTGGGGTTGGCACCCTGCGGTACCATTCATAGGATCCCCGAACCCTCCCCACATTCCATTCCTTTAACCAACACCTCCTTTTTACATTTTTTACCAAGCCATTTAGCTGTTCACTGTACATCTCCCTTGGGGATACCTGCACTGGACGTCTGCCACAAGGTGGCACCAGCATTTAGCTTAGCTGCCTCCTCCCCAAACCCAGTCAGGTTCCCAGACATCTCCAAATGCACACTTTTATAACTGGCTAAAGAATGTGTCTGCACCCCAAGTCTGACTGGCGAGCCCCATCCACCCGAAATATCCCCATTGCTCCATACTCTATGCCAAGATCATTGAGGACACCAGTTGTCGGGTTGCCAATGACACCATGTACCACAGCACATGCTTCTCTGTAATGAGTCATCTCAGTGGCCAGCTTTCCAGATCCTGAAACTGTAAGAAATTAAAACCTCCAGCCATGTACTCATAGCCACTGATCTCCGCACCAATAGACACTATCCTACACTGAGCACTACTCCATAGCGCTAGCAGCATCCACTCAAGCCTCTCGCTGACTCCTGGTGCAAAATCCTGAAATCTGTCAAACTGAAGATGAGACAAGTCATCTCTTATGCCATTGTCAACTTCAGGCATGAGCTTGGAAAAAAAAAGATGTTAAGGCTTAAACATCATAGCACAAACACCCTCACTAACCTCATGACCCTGTGTGATCTGGAAGTTTGGTGGGTGATAACCATGTACCACTGCCATGTTGTCACACCAGAAACACACCCTTCCATTAGCTAGCTCCACCCCACCCCCAGTAACCACTGCAACCAAAATGGGTAAGAAGCCAAGGAAAATCATGTCACACACTACCCTATTTTGCGTCCAGATGGCGGGCCATTTCTGGGCACACCACCTGCCTGGTAAAACACCTCAAAGACTGTATCTCTTGAACCATCCAAATGAAAAGGGGCAAGCTCCTTTTCCATGGAGCGGGCAAGGCAGCAAGCAGCAGCAGGGAGTGGAGGACTCCAGCATGCCAGGTGGCATGGCTCCAAATGGACGTAGGACGGTGAGAGCTGAGGGGAAAGCCAATCCCCTTCCCATTCCCCCAGTCTTGGGAGGGACAGGCAGAGTCAGGAGAGTGGAAGCAAAAGGGAAGGAGGAGTTAGCTAATGAGATAGCTCAGCATCAGATATGATCACCAGGGATGGGGAGGAAGAGAGGAGAGAGTGTAGCCCCCCGTTGCAACAGGGCTGTGAGTAGAGATGTAGGAGTTTGGGTTTTTTTCCTGCTGTGGGCAGACTAGGGAATACGGGAATGTACCTTCCCCCTGCCTGTTGGGTGCCATGCCAATGCTGGGATGCGGTGGGAGAGGAAAACACTGTAGAGGACAGTCGCAGTGGGCCTGCAGGGATAATTGGTGAGCCAGAGACAGGATCCTCACAACAGGGGTGAGGAGCTAGTCCTGGGACAAGAGCTAGTGGAGCCCAGGGTGGTGGGTTTGATCATGAAAGGCAGTCCCTAAGACTGAGGGCTGGAGTGTCTAGAGGGGAAGCAACCACACATGCATGTGAGTTGGCTTTGTTTGTGGCTGGAACAGTCAGCAGGGGTTTGATGCAAGTGATCAGGGCTGTTTCTTCTGAGGTGGTCTCCACATCATTGCCAGGCTTCCAAAGTACTGGGTCACCTACAGCCTGCAAATTCATTGCAGGGGCCATGGTGAGGGGAGGAGCCATCAATAGGCCGGGGCTAGGAGTGGGAGTCCTCGAAGCCATATCAGGCTCATCTGGAGGGAAGGGCACATCCCTTATAGGAAAGCTGGTAGTATTGCACAGCTGCTACAAGCGAACCTGCAGTTTTTGGGGCATCCACAGGTGAGGGGTCTGGATGGGGTAGCAATGGAGGACAGGCCTGGATATGAGTTGGAGAGACAGGAGATGGGCAGGTGGGACAGATCTCCCTGAACATGTATGGGAACCTGCAGTGGGGGTGAAATCTCTGGGCACTTTCCAACTCTCTGGTCATTAACGAATATAACCTCATGGGACAGAGTTGCTGTTCCTGGGGTCAGTCCCAAATCAGAGAGAGCGTGAGAGTGCCCCAATGGTCAGTCCCAAATACAGTTATGCCAGCACACTGACCCCATGGGAGTTCACCTTCTCAGTGCTACTAGGGATAAAATCCTGAGAGGTAAATACGTGGACATATTATCCCTGTTGCATAGCGGGCTTCTTATAAGCAGAAACAGAGAGATGCCAAAGGGCCAAGTGTACCTAGAATGTGGGTAAACTAGGAAGGCTGCCATGCTTATATATGCAGTTTATAGCAGAGGCTTACCCAGAGAGAAGCCCAGCCTTGTTTAAATATATGTATATAATCAGGCAGGCATACAATACATGTGGGGGCATGCCTTGGTTTAATTATGATGAGCAGTTTAGATTGATGGCAGCAACACAAACTGGGATCCAGCGGGACATATCAC
Source organism: Emydura macquarii macquarii (assembly GCF_026122565.2). NCBI lineage: Eukaryota > Metazoa > Chordata > Testudines > Chelidae > Emydura > Emydura macquarii. The sequence continues at coordinate 3,462,800 of NW_027132962.1, forward strand.
ATCGTAGGCTGTAGTTGGAGTGGATGATGCCACGGAGACTGGGAGCCTGCATGGATAGTGGCTTATTCATTACACAGCAAGACCGGCAGGGGAATCTGAGTCACCTAATGATATTTGCTGGGCATTTAATGATAGCAGTTGTTTTTGGAGCATCTGTAAATTCAGGCACGCGTGCAAAATATGATTAGGGCTCTGATTTTTTGTACCGACATTGCTATGCTTGTCAAAGCCCTACTGTAGGTGCACTTAGACTGGAAAAAGTGCTTTTGCTGATACAGCTTCTCTCTGTCAGGAAACTAGTATAAGCTATGCTAGCAGAAGTATTTTTATGCTCATATAAGATGCGTCGACAAGAGGAGGGCTTGCTGGTATAACAAAGTGATATAGCTATGCCAGCAAAATTTTATAGTTTAGACAAGACCTTGCCCATCTGCCATTAACTTACACCACTGGCCCTAATTGTATGGATCTCTGAATATGGAGACTGCCTTTTGTACTTTCTTTTTCATTATAAATTAGACATCTAGCTATGTTTAAGTTAACTTTTTCTTCTGAAAACAATGCTTTGAGCTTAATACATCTGCCTCTTAAAATCATGTGTAATGCTGAAGCATTAGAGTCTTCAATATATCTTAGCTTTGACTTACAGTATCCATTGATAGAAATGGTAGCTAGCTAAGCTCACACTAGCAGTAATTTCTGAATAAGAAAAGGAGCCTATTAGAAAGGGTCAGGATGTCCCTGAGCAGTTGTGTTAATGAAGGGGCTATCTAAAGAGTGCAGCCAGAGTGCAGTATAGTGAGGGAAAATTAAGATTATAGACAGAAGAAAATAAATCCTATCTCAATACAGAAAAGAAAGTGTTACTGACTTCAGTAAGTGTGAAGAAAGGTTCTCGCTGGTAAATGAACTCTTTTTTCTCAGATTGTTTTTTGGAACTCTTAATTTCTCAGATTGTTTGGAATAATAATAATCTATAGTAGTGCAGGCTTTCTGATTAATACTTTCAGTTTGAAATGATTTGGCAGACAGCACTGTATTGCTGTCATTCTGGAAAATTAAAATTGAACTCATTCTCAAAGCTTCAAAGAAACTGTACAAAATGAAACTGACATTTCAATGTAAGATATCATTTTACTCCCGCTACTGTAGCCAGCTGGTTGAAACTTCTTATATTATTTTGTGTATGTGATTTACCACGCTTCGTACTTCTATGCAAATTTAATAGTATTTAAATGTCATGGGAAAAAGAGGTCAAAGGTGGTGGCTAAAGTCTAAATGAGACTGTTCCCTACTGAGATTCTTGTACGTTAATCATTGTTTGCTTGATGCTTTTTTTCACTTGTTGCTTCCATGTTGCCAAAAGAAACGGGTTCCTATTTCATTTTTAATATCCATTGTATTCAAAGACAGGATACCTTGAGCCTCATAGAAGGCAGTGGAAGTTTTGACACTGACTTCAGTGGGGACGGGATTTCATATAGTATGTTAAATTAAAGAAATATCTTGGTATGGTATGAAAAAAGTGGCCAAGGAATGAACTAAGAACGTAGGCATTCACTTTTTTTCTTTTTTCTTTTTCTCTTTTCTTAGTGTTTTGTGTGTGCATGTGCGTGTGCGCACATATATGAAAAATGTACACAAAATATGCAGACGCGAAGTAACATGAATGTTACTGGATTGCTCCCTGAGTGTTGCTGTTCAAGCCACATGTGGAGGCTTCATTGGATAGGACTATCAAAAGCATGACTTTAGTGTTGTCCTATACTGCCAAGAGCGATGTGCTTATGGTCTTTCAACGACATGAGATTTGTTCAGTTTGCAACAACTGCCAGCCCTGCATCTGGCATCTCTGACAAGTTGAGTTTTCCCTGGCTCACTCATTAGTAAGTGAAACTATAAAGGAGTGTAGTTATATAGCAATTGAAAATAAAAGGTAAAAAATAATACATAAAGATAAATAAAGAATATTAAGACATTTAATAATTCTCTTTCCACACATACTTTGAAAAACAAACATACTTATTAGTAGAGTACTTAAGGGTCAAAAACGGGTCAAAATTATTGTGAACAATTCTATGAAAATGTCATTTAATTTTTTCCATTGAAATTCTAAATGTTAAAAAAATCTCATGGTCATATTTAATTTCAACATGTTTCGACCAGCTCTACAGTAAATTGAAAAATGAAATGATTTTGTTTGGCTGTGGGGGAGGAAGTGCAGAAGACCTTTTTGGTCAAAATTCAACTTTTTTTTTTATTTCACACTTCAAAATTTTTCAATAAACTCTGCTTAATAGTAGTTAGAGCTATATACTTTATTCAAGAGACATTCCACAACTTCACGGTTAGGAGAAAATCTCCTAAAAAAGATTAAATTAGCTTCTGTATCTGAATGTTGAAAGATTGGGTTTATCTTGATTTCTCATGGTATTTCTCACATCTTAGAGCCAAGAGTCAGCCACTGAGGACACACTACTGCATTCACGCAAAGGCAGTGGCACTATTTTTCCATAGCATTTTCAGTAACTAAGCATTCAAGACTGACAAAAATTCCACCAGGAAAGGTGGAATAGTTACTCCTTTCATCTCTGCTGTGTTTTCATCATGCTGGAGAGATGGCCTTTGGCATGCTTCCTCTTTCACACGGAGTAGTACAATATATTCACATCAGCAGGTAGTTAAGTATGGAATTGTGTGAAGGCAGTGCAAGGTAGTGAAACTGCTCACAATCTGGAACCACTCTACTCACTGAGCCATTGTTGAAGAAAACTAAGTTAGAATTTAGCGGACAATTCTATTAAATTATGCACAAGCCAGAAAAAGTGACCAACTTATTCTATCACTTTGGATAGAAAACAGAAGTAAAAGACAGCAACCACTTATTTTTGGCACTAAAAATGATGCAACTGGAAATACGCACAAGAAGCAGATCTGTTGAGCAACCTGATTTTTTTTTATAGAGTCACATTGCTGCATAATTGCTCTGTAAAGGAAGGTGTTTGGATTGCTGCAAAGTCAGCTCATATATAGCTCCAGAGGTCACGTCAATCTGGTTGTGGGATGGTGAGGAATCTCAGTTTAGTAGCTGTGACTGTATGGCTACATGAGACTGAATGAATGCAGAGATAACATGGAACCCATTGAAAGACGGTAAGGCACAGGAGCAGAACGTCATAGGTGTCAGTGACCATTCTGTAGTATTATGAAACCAGTGCTAGTGATGGTCACTGAAGCTGCCACTGCTCAGCAGACTGATGTAGCGTAACACTGACAAACCTTGGTCATCGGCAGGCGAGATCAAACCTGGGGCCTCAGAAGCGTAGCGTACGAGCCTGTACTGCATAAGTTAAAAGCCACATGGCCCTTAGCTTAGGCTGTAGCACACTCATCAATCTCTAGCTGAGCTAGTTGTCACTAGAGGGGGGACAGAGCACCACGCTAAGCAGGCCTGGGTTACAGTAGCACGATCACCATGCAGTTCTCGCAAGGGCAGCCTCCTACACAGTTGATGTGAAAGTCATTATACTTATTGAACATGGCCACAGATAACAACCCTGACTCATGGGCCTTGCACAACATCCAGACCACAGAAATACAAGGTGGTGTGCAACAGCTACAAGCAATTCCACATATATAATAAGCCCCCTCTGAAAAAGTTCAAGGAGGGAGGAACTGCTGAGCATGCAGGAGCTTTGACAGGAACCAGGAAGCCTGGAAACCACTATTGTGTATTGCAGTCCTGAATCACATATACTTCATGTTCATTAAGTGTACTTCCTAGTGCAATAATGCTGCATTACCTTCCCTATGAGCCCCTGGGGGAATATTAGTCCCAGCCACTGTGCCTAGCATTTAAATTGCTGCATAATTTGCAGTTTACTGTTTCTCTCCATGGGGGAGGTAATGTATTGCAGGACACTTCTCACTATGGCATCACTGAAAACGTCTTGTGCCCATGTCTTTCCTGTGGATAATGAGGAGATACAAGCATCCCTTGACATCTCAATAACTGCCTTTTTTGGAAAAGCAATAATGGGTGAGATTTGAAAACAGCCAGGCAAAGGAAAGCACAGCTTTTGAGCATTTAAGATTTTAGAAAGTTAGGTAAGAGACCTGTTGGAGCTTGGAGTCAGGAAGAAAAAAGAGTTACCTTCTAGGACTGATCTGAGATGTCGAAAAAAAATAGTAGTTCAAGCGTGTGTCTGAAGTCTGAGTTTAGGTTTGTTTTGCTCCTATGATCAGTTCACTCATTGCTATCTGTCTCTCTAATCCTTCTTTCCTCATCCTTCTTTAACTTTGTCTCTTTGGTCTTCTACTTCTCTATATAGTCTGTTTGCAGTCGCTCCAACAGAATGTCTGAAAATTAACAAAATATCACAAAGCCTCCTCAGCTGGCGTAAATCAATGTAGCTCCCATTAAAGTCAATGGACGTATGGCAATTTACAGCAACTGAGCATGTTCATCTGTGTGCCAGCATTTCAGAGCCTTCAATGTTTTGTAATTTCACAGATAGGATAGCTACTGCTAACACATGCAGTGCAGCTGGAGACAAATGTGGGAAGAGAAACAACAGGGAGGAAACCTTTGAACCTCTCCCTTCTTAAGAAGGGAATAGCAGAACTATTTTATGCCTCTGAATGCAAGAGCTATTCATGAAGGAGTCACTGGAGGAATCTGAAATTGTTACTCATTTGTAGTGAAACTAATTTGAGTTTTATTTTCAAGTCATTTTAAAGTCTCTCTGTCTGGCAGCATGGAACTTGAGCTGTTTAAACCCTCACCCCTATTTTTCAGTATCACTTATTTTAAAATCATCACAGCATGGCATCACTTCCATTAAAAAAAACCATCCATGCTTGGTAAGCAAACATAGGTAAAGATTTGTCCCCATTTATAAGAATGCACAATAAAACTAATGATTGGGTCACAATGGAATGAGCTATGATTTCTGCAGGAGTCATAATAAAGAGAGAGAGGAATGCAATTCTGTTTCTTGTGAAATGGGGAAAAGATTACGTTGCTTCCTAAAATCTGATTGTGCCTAATACGCCAGAAGCAATTAGAGCAAGGTCAAAGACATGGTTAAATACAGGGAACTTACACTTGAGGATCTGCATCATACAGTGGTCTCCAACTAAAGCATGACATTTTAAAATCAGCAGGTCTAGGTAACTTGAGTCCAAGAGCTTTAAAAGAGCTGTCTGAGGAGTTCACTGGACCCTTAATGTTTATTTTCAACAAGTCTTGGAACACTGGGGAATTTCCAAAAGAATGGAAGAAAGCTAATGTCCCAGTATCTAAAAAGGGTAAATGGGTAATTATAGGCCTGTCAGTCTGACATTGCTTCCTGGCAAGACAAAGACTCAAAGAATTAAAAGAGGATAATAGAATTCATGCCAATCAAGAAATATTTATAGAAAATAGATCTTGTCAAATTAACTTTCTTTTTTTTTAAATGAGATTACAAATGTGGTTGTTAAAGGTAATAGCGTTGATGTAATAAACTAAGACTTCTGTAAGGCATTTGGTTTGGTACAACACAATGTTTGATTAATAAACTGGAACAATATAGAATTAACATGGCACACTTTAAATGGATTAAAATCTGGCTAATTGATGGGATTTAAAATATAATCTTCATCTAGCATGTGCATTTCTAGTAGGGTCATGGAGGGATTGAATCTTGGCCCTATTCTATAACATTTTTATCAAAGACCTGAAAGAAAACTTTAAATCATTACTGATAAAGTTTGGAGATTAAACAAAATTTGGAGGAGTAATAAATAATGAAGAGGACAGGTCACTGACTGAGACCAATTTAGATCACTTGGTTAACTGGGCACAAGCAAACAATATGAATTTTAATATGGCTAAATGCAAATATATACATCTAGGAACAAAGAATGTAGGCCATACTTACCTGGACTCTATCTCAAGAAGCAATGACTCAGAGAGATTTGGGAATGGTGGTAGATAATCAGTTGAACATGAGCTCCCTGTATGATGTTGTGGCCAAGAAGTGCTAACGTGATGCCGGGATGTGTAAACAAGAGAATCTTGAGTAGGAGTCAGAGGTTATTTTATATCTGTAATCGCTGCTGGAATACCATGTCCAGTTCTGGTGTCCACAATTCAGGAAGGATGGTGATAAATTGGAAAGGTTCAGAGAAGAGGCAAGAATGAAGAAAGGATTATAAAACATGCCTTATAGTGATAGACTGGAAGAGCTGCATATATTTAGCTTAACAAAAAGAAAGTCAAGGGTTGACTTGATAATAGCCTATAAATACCTACATGGGGAACAAATATTTAAAAATGATCTCTTTCAGTCTCAGTACTCAGACTCAGTACTGTGATTTATTAGGCCCTGATTCTGCAAACTCATTTAATAATGGGCTCTTCAGTCTTGCAGAAAAAGGTATAACATGATCCAAAGGTTGGAAGATGAAGCTAGACAAATTCAGACTGGAAAAGAGGTACACATTTTTAACAGTGAGAGTAAAAAACCATTGGAACAACTTATTAAGGGTGGTGATGGATTCTTCTTCACTTGATTTTAAAATCAAGATTGGATGTTTTTCCTAAAAGATAGGCTCTAGGATCAGTTTAGGGAAGTTCTATGGCCTGTGTTATAATGGATGTCAGAATAGATGATCACAGTGATTCTTCTGGTCTTGGAATTTATGAATCTATGTAAACTCCATTGAAAGAGTAGACCTCATATGCTTCCCCAAACACATTGGGGTGTGGAGAGGAAAGCCTTCCTTGGAGGCATAAATTTTGGGATTAAAGGGGGACTGGACTTCTGGTAAAATGGGGCATGGATAGAGTCCAGCCACTACTTCATATACTGCCTCCAGCTGTTCATGATGATAAGGAGCATGGAACAGTTTTAATGAGTGTTCGGACAAGTGTTTTATTCAGAAGGCGGTCATAATAGGTCATTATGACTACAGTGGCACACAAGCAAATCCACAGTTAAAGGTGCATCAGTATTTCACTTTCAAAGGCATCTTTGTAAACTTCTAATTCTGTTCTCATTTGAATGATTCCTAGGAAAAGTGATGGGAATTATTGTAATGAGCCTGCTGGCTCACCACTGTGCACTGAGTTAACCCCCCAGAGAAACATCCAGCCAGTAGAGAGCTCTATCATCCCTCCAGCACAGGAAAGGGAAGAAGAGCAAGAGAGGACCTGGCTGAAGAGGGAGGCATAGGGGCTGGCTGTGCCAGGATGGGCAGGTAGCAGGTTGCAAAGGGGGTGGGACTAGAAACAGTTAACAGCAAACTTGAGACACACCTTGTTGATGGCAGGGGTGTAGCAATAGGTGCAGCAGTAAGATATGTGGCTGTGGCTAGAGCTGACAAATAGCGACAGGAGGAATAAATTATTCAGTGAATATAACCCTTCTATTCCTTTTTTTTTTTTAATGTTAAAAGTTCCCAGAAACTTAAACCAAATATTTTGTTCAACCCAAAATGAAATTTGTCAACGTTTTTTGGAACTTTCAGATTCTGTTTGGACACTTATAACTTTTGTTTTCTGGCAGCCTTAGTAAAGAAAGCCTTACAAGTGTGCAAGTGTTTTTGGGAAGCCGACAATGACTACAGCAGGAAGAGCTCTAGTATTGTTTTCAGCTTGCTGATGAACGTGTGGTACACTCCAAGTGCTCCTGGTGTAGCACAATACTCACAGTAACACCCTCCAGTTAAAAGTTACACTGTGAACCTGAGTAGGTTTGAGTTTGAGGTTATGAAGTTGTAAAGTTGTTTTACAAATAACTGTTTTCAGGTACTAGATAGGCTGATCCCCATTTTTTCTTTTTCTTTTTTTTTTGTTTTGGAAGGGGAAATGGCAGAAGATACACTCATGAAAATAAAGCATAGGTATACGCTGAATAAATCATTGAGAGGCAAGATGATACAGTGATAAGTCCACTAGTATGGAAGTTAGAGAGGTGGAAGATGTACTGACACAGACAAATTACAGTCTGTCCATGATTCCCACCTGAAAAATCAGATAATAGTACTTCCTACCTCACAGGAGTGTTGTGAAGATAAATAAAATAAAGATTGGGAAGCTCTTAGAAGTAATGGAGTCCAATATAGACAGACTTTGGTTGAAAAATAGACAAAATTATTAATAATTTTCTCAAACCAGTTTGCAGTAATTCAGCAGAAGTAATAAAAATGGGTGGAGCAGCAGAGGGGAATCCTAACCATAGAACCAAAATGTTACTCTTCCCTGAGGTCATTTTGGCTTCAGTTCCATTTCGAACAAAATAACACATTTTCTAAGTGGTAGGGTTTTCTAAGATTTCCATCTCCAAAGGCTGTAGGCAAATGGGATCTATCTTAACAGAGGGAAGCCTGTGACTTCACTCCCACTAGAAATATTGGGAGAGAGTGGATATCTTTAGTAGGGCATCTTTCTTCTTCTGAGATTCTTTATTAGAAAGATATTTAACAAAACCAAAACATAAGTTATTTTTGCTAAGAAATAACAATGCCAAATTCAAAACCAGAAAATCTGAGAGAGAGAGAAAGAATAAGGTGATATACCAACATACATGCCTTTCTAATCACACATTCCCACGGATACTCAGACACTGTCCATTCCCCTAGCAAATCAATCCTATTCAGCCCACACTCTCCAAAGATACTCAAACCACCTTAATTCTTTGGAACATCATAAAAAAGCACATCTCTTCAATAATCCTTCAAGACAAAGACCCATAGCACATCTATGATTAGCACAACTTTTACAAACCAGCTGGACAGGCCTGACATTCTTGGTTTGAAATCAGAGTTGACCTTCTCCTAGGTGAACTACTTGCCATGGCCTGTGTGTCCCACTCCTGGCTAAGCACACCTAGGAGAAGAACCAGCAAGTTGGTTATGCAGCACCAGACACCCAACTTTCACACCCCCACTCTTTGCTAAGAACACCTCCTCCATGAGAAGGAAACTGGTGGGAGTTTAGTTGTCAAAGACTAGGTATTGCACCATCTGTATTCTAGGGAATGAGAGTTCATCCTCCAATCCCCATACTAGAGATCAACACATCCACACTTGTTTGGATATACAGAAAATGATGTCTGATGATCTTGGAGTAAAAGGTAGTCATCAGGAAATCATGTGTCTCAGTGGTGGCACATTCAAGCAGGAGGTGAGCTAGTGATGCAATGAAAGGCTCAATTGTCTACTCTTGCTCCATCTCCCAACAATGGTCAATGAACACCATCAAAGACAACTGCAAACAATCAGGTAAACAATGAAGGTAAAAAGGGGACATAACTGAAGACCAGTGCTCCACTCTCTGTGAACAAACACAAAGACTGATGCAGTATATCACAGGGTGGAGAAAGACACACTGCATCTATTCACTGAGCAGACATCTTTTGGAGCAAGGGTGTTTCACGAAAGATTGGATCCTGTTTCCTGAGAAGCCAGCCAGGTCTGCAACAGACAGAACTTTAGCCAGAAAATCCTACTTTATTAGACAGGAAATGTAACTATTAATAAGTGTAAGCCCAGGTTCATGTTTTATGATTTTGTTTTATATTGTAACCATTTGTTCCCACCACTCTCTTGTTTCTAGTAAAATTACTTTTCTTTCTTAAATATACTTTCTTTTGTTTTAATATAAGTAGTCACAAATGCTGCACATTACACAGGAGCAGTGGTTTAAGGTAAAACATGTAAACTGGGTACACCTGTTCCTTTGGGAGCAGAGATCTGGGATTTCTGTGAGTAGCCAGTATATGCTTCAAGGGGACCTGGGGATTATGATGCACCTATTAACCTACAAGTCAAAGAGCAGGGCTGACATAGCCCAGAGGAGAGTGCTTGAATGGCTAAAAGACTGATGGTGTTAGGGAGCAAACACCCAGCCCCTGTGGGCAAGGCTATATCTCGCTAGAGGCAGGGGGTGTTATTCGGGGTTTTTTAGAACCCAGAGCAGTGGTAACATTTTTTTTTAGGTGGTATCAGAAATAAATTAATAGGGGCACAGCTCATCCACCCGATATACAATTTATACAAACTAGTGCTTTCATTTAAAACTGCTTTTTATTAGTCTATAAGCCTACACAAACAGGTTTAGGACATCCCAGATACAGTTACCCACTCAGATATAGTCTGAGATGGTTTTGAGTGATCACCACCCAAGCTTCAAGGGGCACTCTTTCTATCCAGCTGATGGGGAGTTTAGATGTCCACTCCTTGCCTGAACAAAAGCTCCCTCAGACTGCTCCCAGATAATTACTTTTACCTATTTTTTATAGCTAACTCTAACAAAGCACATAACCTACAGTGAGTCCTAGTGGGTCAGCATAATAACCTCTACTGGGTTACTAATTCTCCTAATTTAAACAAATTACTTATTTTAAAACATTTTTAGTATTTCTAGTCATAACAACGTCAGGGGCACTTAAAACCAAGGTCACTATTCACTCACTCTTTTTCATAACTTTGTTTCATTCTCCCATTCTGATTAGTAAACTGCAAGTATGCAGATATCTGACCTTGCCTCACAAAGGCCTAAGATTATCCCTCACTATGTGGTATTTGGTTTTCAACTGTAAGTGGTTGAACAGACAAAAATGGCTGACTGAAGTACTGTCTAGTTCAGGGTACACATAGGAATGTTAAATTCTGAGGTAACGGGTAACAAGGTGACTAGGTACTCCAAGAACCATTCCGCTCTCCTGCCACACACATACCTTCCATTGTCTTCCAAACTGTCTTCCACACATACCTTCCAAACTGAATTGATTTTGCCCTCCTGATTGCACTTGCCCTCCTCATTGTTTCTTACCCTTGGATGTGTGTGTGTGTGTGTGTATATATACACACACACATACATACACACACACTTCCTATCTGTGATTTCCACTTCATGCATCTGAAGAAGTGGGTTGCAGCCCACGAAAGCTTATGCCCACAGAAATGTGTTAGTCTTTAAGGCGCTATAGGACTCTCGTTCTTTTTGCTGTATACAGACTAACACGGCTACCCCTCTGAAACTTCCATAGTCAGATACTCACATGAGGATCTGGGAGGAAGGGGGGTGTCTATCCAGGATGAACAGTCAGGTTAGGAACTACCACTACTATGGCTGTAAAGTCCCAAACATTTAAAAGGAAGCATCAGTTTCTGAAGTTGTACATTAAGTCCTATAATTTACAACCTCTAAGGCGGATTATCAGATGGTGTAAATCATCTGGAACAAATTTAAGTGGAGCTATGCCATCTGAAGATCTGGCCCAGACTGTGTTCTTTCCCAGCCCTAACTGGAAAACTATGAAAAAGAAAACAAAGTTGGTCAGGGCCAAATTATGTACTCGGTAACACCCACTGACTTCAGTGGGGTTTCCTGGATGAACTTTAATTGAGCAAAGAATGCAGCTTTAGGTTTTTTGGCAAGTTTGGGGATGTCAGTGATCCCAAGCACTGAAGGCTACCAAGAACAATATTGCATCATTACATCTTTAGTAATTAAGTTAAAGTAATTAGTCTTCAACTAATGGTAACTATAGCATATGGTTTTAATTAAATCGACACAAAATGAGAAATTAATAAAGGCCTCAGTTTGAAAACTCAGAAGAATAAAGTATATGTAGACATTGGTTAGAATCTAAAAATCACAAGAGAAATAAGTCACCATTTTTTTGTTTTGTTTTTTAACATCACTAAAATGTCAGTATGAATTATGTAGCAGTAGCTAATGTTGAAGTATAAACACAATTTACAATACACACTTCTTCCTGATTCCTGCAAAAAAAAATACTAATCCCTTTGAAATTTCATATGTGACATCTGACTCCAGGGTAGAAATTTTCTTCAGGAAAAAAACCCTATTATCCCATTCTTTGATTAAGGCAATTTCTAAACATTCACAATTATTTTCTTGAACATTTCCTAGTTTTTTTGTTGCCCATCATGTCTCCAAATTTGCTTGGCTTACAGGCTTCATAATTGATTTGTTAGCCTTGTAAAGAATGGAAGGAATTGCAAAGATATAAAATAAAGTGCTTTATAATATAACCTTCATACTTGGGAAAGCAGGGGAGTGGTTAAATTGGGGTTGGTAGAGCTTGAGAGCTTCTTTATAAATAGAGGTTACAGAAAAGCTGTGGTGGGAGGAGGAGGAGGAAGTGTCCCAGTTGCCTAAGATTTGCAGCAATATAACGTAATAAGTTGGTCAAGAGGCTTAGTAAGTTAAGGAATATTTGCCATTTTATTATCCTTTTACTTTGTTTTATGTTGTTCCTTTTTAATGGCAGGCTGAAGGAAGATCCAATCATAACTCCCTGTACACCGGACCAGAGCTGAGAAATGCTGCGTGCAGGAATTTATGTTTTTTAAAATGGCAGCATGCATTATTTTGTTCTCCACACACCTCTATGCCATTGTGGTTATCTGTAGCTGCCCTCTTGGTCACACTCACAGATTTATTTTCAGTTGTGTACAAAGCACTGTTCAAATTATGTCTAAATGTTTACAAATATAAATTTGACCTTCTACTTACTGCAAGCAAGGGAATCTAGGCAGTTTCCCCACCTCTACATAAACCCTCCTCAATAACTACTACCCCATCACTGATCTATCTCCCCCCCCCCCCCACCTTAACATTACCCTTTAAACTTTGCAAAATATATGCAAGGTTATTATATAAAATTACCATTTTGCATCAAGGAATCCATATCCAATATGCTAAAACAATAACATATATTACAATAATATTCAATACATACTTTTGTTGCTATATCCTTACATATAGATATGCTACATAAAGTATAACAGAACAAAATGTACATATCCTTCACATAAAAGTGTGCCACACCAAGGGTGACCAGATAGCAAGTGTGAAAAATCAGGACAGAGGGTTGGGGTAATAGGCACCTATATAAGAAAAAAGTTGTGAATATCGGGGCAGTCCCTATAAAAATCGGGGAACCCTAGCCACACCATATGATGTCACACATCACAACACTAAATAGATCTTTCTTACAAATATTATATTCCTAACTGATTACACTGAGAAAGTGTATAGAACTTTGTCATAATTTACTGTATTTTGGAATTATATTCCTTTTGGAACATTTCCTGCGTATTTAGGAACAGATCCTGTAACTGGATCTGCCAGAGCCCCACTGAAAACAAAAAGTCTCTAGGTAGGTGCAAGGGTCCACCCACACAAAATCAGTTCCAGGATCAGGACTTTAATAAATAACAGAATATATGAATCCAACAGTATAGATCTTACCCTGTTTCCACTGCAGAAAAAAAAAATGCAATATTAAAGTTGGTTGGGTGGTGAGAGTCAGGTGGGCATCATTGCACGAGGAAGGATATGTTAATCAGGGAACTGGATAGATCCCTCAACTATGCATTTTCCAGATGTTAGAATGTCTGGATTTTATATGTAAACTTCTTCTAAGGAAAGTGTACAATTTTGGAGGTGTCAGCCAAAGTCCAGTAAAGCACACTTTCAACCTAAACTCTCAAGAATGTTTTGTGTTGGTTTATGAATTGATTTAAGAAGCATATTGACCATCCAGAATATATGGCAGCCAGTGAGTCAGGACTCTTACAAAATGCCTTAGGCCCTTCTTGATTTGCTCTACTTTTATGCATAATAATGCATTTAAATTGCAGAAACATCACATTCAGAACTATATACTAATGCCACAATATATTGTCCGCAGACAAAAACAAGCAACGAGGATGCTCTGATTGTGTTCATGTGATTATTGTTGCTTGGGAAAACTTCATCGGCGTTCAATCTTTCGGCCTCACTTATAAGTACATTCTCTCTTCTCTAGACTCCTTAATCCATCTTTCTCTAGATACCTTATTCTGAAAGGAACAAATACTGAATGTACGGTCAACTTGAATGCAAGTTTTATAGACAATTTCTCCAAATTATGACTCCTCCTCAGACTTCTTGTAACTTAGAAGAAAGTGATCTTCATTAGTATGGATTGCTTTCCATGCAATAATTCATACAAATATTTGAATAATTCAATCCACAGAAAATGCAAAAACTTCACTCTGGCATAGATACGTTAGAATTTTGCTTGCATTTAAAGCATATTTCTCATTTTATGCAGTTCTACTGATAAAGAAGAAAAAGATCCTTTATTTTATAAGTGTGGTATCTACAGCATTTGAATTTCTGGGATAAGTAGCTAGGCACAGTTTATCATTTTCATTAGTAAGAAGATATTGTTTGCTACACAGAGAACTGATTTGCATGATGAATCATCAGAAGAGTTGCTATTTAGCAGAATGATGTGGTCAATATCTCAAGTATCAAACATCTTTCCTAATTTGGTCCTTTGTATTACTTAATAAACATATTTTCTGACACAGAATACATCTGATCTCCATTTTTACCTACATAACCATTAGTGTCCTGATGTAGAACAGATATGATGATGACCTACCAATCATCATAGCGATTAAGTCAGAGTAACTGTTTTAATCGGCTGAAAAACAACCTCTGAGTTGCCTAAAAGTAATTCATATAAAACTGTTCCATAGTTTCATTTTATGTATAAGTAAAAAAAAATGTTCAGAGGCAGCACTGAAGAGTAAAAAAGGCATGAAAAATGGTTTCAATTTTAGTGAAATAGACATTAGAACATCTCTAGGTCAAGTGTTGCTTGCATTAGCTGCACCTGACAAGCTACTCTTGCTGGAGCTAACTTTGCATGAATAATTAATTATTCAGGGCATTTTTTTTCCCTTCAGAATTTTACTAAGATGCTAAAAGGGAGAATTTATTCATGTGGCCTGATTCACATCCGGGAAATTTACTATAAAGATGAGATTACATTAACTAACTAGAAATCCTATAAATCTCCATGACTCCCACTTTCATGCTCTAATTTTGAGATGTTTGATTTTACTCTTTCTTCAAGGGGAAAAACACTTTATATCTTGAAGAAAGGCTGTTTGTTCTTTTCACTGTGGCTGACAGATTGGCAAGGAAGTTAAAATATACTGGATCCATCTCAGGACCCTAGAGAAGAGGTCTCCTTGGAATGTCTCTGTTTAGGGGAACTCTTGAAAAAGTTGTACATTAAAAGTCCCATTTGGATGTGTGAATTCAGAAGAGTGCGTAAGGTTTCCTAATATCTAACTATAACAATTCTTTCTCTGTCCTGTTTCCTGATGTCTGGAAATATTTATATTCTTGTCAGATTAAAATGTTATTAATCTACAGTCAAAACCTCTGAGACCTTTTGGCATCAGACCTGAGGTAACAGCTACTGATAAGAGCAGAAGGGGATACTTTTTTAGTAATGTCCATTATTGTCAGCTTTGATGAGCCAGTGCATATAGCACAGTGTACATATGGTTTTATTGTTGTTAAATTTGTCTCTCTTCTGATTTTTCCTTGATCATCTTCTTCCCAGGGGCAACCAGTAATAGCAAATGTACTCTGTAGATATATACTAAGAGCTGAAAACTTTCTGTTCACTACAGGCTACACTAGGAATTAAACAGTCTCTGAGAGACCATATCCTTAAATTGTTGTGCCTTAACTCAGTGAATAGCTACAAAATAAAAGAATGACAATTAAAAATCCAGTTCAGCATACATGTGTAAATGAACACAGTTTTACTAGACAGCAGAAAGTCTGCATACTTTGGCATCAATTTTTTTTTTTTTTTTTTTAAAAGCACCCTAAAATTCCTGTGCAAAAGCCCTGCCTAATTTCATTTGTTTATTCAGGGTTGATACTAAAGCAGTCACAGAAGATATATACAGCACAGTATGTGCATGGGAAACACTACACATGGATTACCAAAGAACAGACAGAACATTATGCTGAATGATCTCTGCATTATATTACCAATATTTCCCTCATTTATGCAGGACTGAAGACCAGACAGAACTACCATAAAAGATGATGCTGTATAACTTTATGAAGACAGTTGTGTCAGCATTCTAAACACTGCATTTACAGTTGTCTTCCAAAGAGCTGTTGGAGCCCCTTCAGTTCATTTTTTCCTCACCAGATGACTGCCAACACTCCCTAAACACATGACTGAAAAGATATTTAACATAAATAAGAAAGTTTTAATGACAAAACTCTCCATAAATTGCAAAATTAATTACACGTAGTAACGGACGGTATAAAGCATCACATAAATGCAATCTCTAAAAGGTTTACACAAGGAAGATACGTGGAATATATTCAGTAAAATCAGATGCTAGGTGTTTCGTTTTCATATATAGAAAACTGAAAAGAAGAGAGGAAGATTTGAAGAGGTTAGGGGTCTATTACAGGAGTGGGTAGGTGAGGTTCTATGGCCTGCCAGTGCAAGAGGTCAGACTAGATGATCATGGTGGTTCCTTCTGCCCTTAAAATCTATGTGTCTTATTTCCTAAATTTATTCTTAGACCAGAAGATATATTTCGATATGAATTTAAATCAAACCTCTCTGTTAATCTCAAACAACTTTTATTTTATCATAGCACGATGAGTAAGTAGCATTGGGGTCAAATTTTATTGCTGTTACATGCAAACACACTTAGTTCAGTTTCTGTCTTAGGGCAGAATTTGTACTTATGACCACAACCTCAATCCAAAATAAATAGTGATTTACCAGAATGGGATTCTGCACCAACACAGCTATCCTGAGCTCACTGTTGTCTCTCTTTTAGCTCATATCTTCTCCTTCTCCAAATTCCTTTTCCCTCCATGCCATGAAAAGACACTGCAGATAGTTATAAGCGCTCAATGTTGTGCAGTGGCAAATAGAGTCTGGCCTACATTCACAAAGGGACTTACGCATTGAGGTGTTCAGCATCAAGTATTTATCCACAGTGGAACAATTTCAATGAGAGGCGTGTATGTGTCACTGGGCCAGAGGGAGAGAGAATGCATGTCTCTGTATTTATACACAGTGGAATAGCTTCAACAGGAGACACTGAGGGAGCCCCACATCAGCTTATCAAATAACTCAATGGTTAGAGCACTTACCAGTTCAAATCCTTTCTTCCCGTAGGCCTAAGGGGGAACTGCAGCTGGGTGTCCCACATCCCAAGTGAGTGCTTTAACCATTGGACAAAAAGTTGTAAAGAGGGCACCTTTTCCTCCTCCTCCTCCAGACAGATTTTGAATTGGACTCAGTCAGTTAAGCAGTCTTTAAGCACGCCTACCAGATTGGACCCCGCACACAACTTAGGCGGGCAAACACCTATCTTTCCCACTTCATGAATCACTCTGGTGATTATGCGTGAGAGAGGCATCAAGGTGCCTGGCAGAAGGAAGGACTGCAAATGCCCTGAGGCAGAAACTTAGATGCCTAGGGAACTTTTATACTGAAAACTTAGGCATCAAGTGACATTAGGTGCCTCCAGCAGGAGTTTTGTGAATTACAATAGACCCTACAATTAGAATTTATGTACCTAAATCCCTAGTGCTTCAGTATCTTTGTGAATTTGGGCCTTTGTGTTTTGCCCTCCCCACACACAGGCATAAAAAAAACTATAGTAGCTGAAATACATTTAGGTCTTTCTGCACCTTCAAGGTGGGAATTTACACCATTAATTCATTTACAAAAGCCCCACATGATAGGTATGTTCAAAGTTATATTTTGGGATTGTAAAGGTTGGCACTAATATAATGAACAAATCTCCTCTCACATTTCATCATATCAAATTCCATAAAACATTGATATCCACATGCACAAATATGATAAGGACACTGCAGAACTTTTTGTAAAGATAGTACTAAAGCCAATTCTAATATGATAAATTACCAGCACTGTACTAACCTGACATGATATATTATATATAAGATACAATATAAAATAGCTAACAAGATAGAAAGTTGCCAGTACAGGGCAATGAAACTCCTAGGGAAAAAAGGGTTATAGCTTTCTGGTACTTAACATAACTCTGCACTCACAGGAAAAAGAAGAAAGATATTACTGCAGAAACCAGACTGCTGTTATTGCCACTTTGTCTGATTGTATTGCTTCTCCAAATAGCTATTCTTCTATAGGTAAACAGTCGCTTTCAATTTTTACATTTAGCCCTTCATAAAACATATTGCAGTTTGTAAACAGCCTGTTTTATTAACCTTTATGCAAAAGGATGAACTCTGTTAGATAATTTGCCTCGTATTGTGACTATTGCAGAAGAATTGCTCTGCTTATTTGGGATGTGCTCTCATGAACTTTGAGGGTTAGCAAGCCACTCCAACTATTTGTGCACTGCAAAACCAGCTGTACATGGCAAATGTCTTTGCCCCTGTGAATCCATGCTCTAATTTAAAAACAAAAAGGTGTTTCTTTTAGTTAAAAGGAAGGATATTCTATTAATTAATGGAAAACTTTGGATACCCTACATACAGCATATTTACTGTGGCTGAGATTGTCAACACAAACTGGGAGGATCAAACCCCAGTACTCCTATTAATTTCAATGGATTTTTTTTTCATTAGGATATCTTATCCCTACTCCCACTCTTTCCACCAATTTCCCTGAACCCTCTCCCCATTTTGTTTCTCTCACCAACTATCTGCTCCAAACTTCAGCCTCTATGTGGAAAGTAATCACAGTAATGTTAGACTTAACAATATATGTAAGTTCTAAAATTTGACTATATTAGTTCCAAAATGGGCAAAGGAAGTTTGCCCTTCCTACCATTTACAGCACATATATCCCATTACACAGATGGAAGTGATGACTACTATGATTAAGAATGCAAATCAGATGGCATTGTAACTCCTCCTTTTCACACAGTAATTTCACATGCTTGGCCTCTGTCTGAAAGTAACTTTTTTTTTTAAAAAAAAATGCACCT
Source organism: Emydura macquarii macquarii (assembly GCF_026122565.2). Lineage (NCBI taxonomy): Eukaryota > Metazoa > Chordata > Testudines > Chelidae > Emydura > Emydura macquarii. The sequence continues at coordinate 3,481,634 of NW_027132962.1, forward strand.
TCTGACTTCTGAATGAATTTCTCCATCTTGATGATACACTAGCACATTTGTTTTATTTTTACTTTTAATTTATTTAAATATACAGATTTAGAGGTGTAGTTATAAGAAACTGTTTTTCCTATAATGCAGAACCATTTCAACAAGTAACGCTACTGAAAGAAATGTAATATTTAACACTGACATCAAGAAAGGAGTTGATTTTGGTTTATTTCCTGAATATTTAACAAGCAACTTTAAATTAATGTCAGTGCTAAACATCAAATGCAGTGGTATTACAATTGTTATGGTTATGGAGAGAAAAACGTTTATCATGTTAAATACTATAATTGTCAAAGGAATGCTACAAAAGTAAGGATCAACTCCACATGGAATAGTTTACATGCCTTCACTGTTTACATTTTCAAAGCCTTTGCTTTAATGTCTGTTGGCTCCCTTTTCCCTCAATGGTGACTTCTAATTCCCCTAAAGTGTGCAGCAGAGAATGCGGAATTTATGCACATAAATAGATTTAGGGTTTGAAGTCAGACAATATGAAATTTGCATAATCTGAAACTGCAAATAGAATGAGTTTTCATAGCATGTGTACTTTTAGATGTCATTTGAGTGAGAATCACTTTAATGATATTTTGCACATTTTCTTTTTGGTTATTGTTGTCCATCATATTGAAAGTGTCTTAACGAAGCATGTTGTCTCCATAGAGGAGGAAGCTGAAAGCCTAAGCGCTCAATACTCTTAAAAACGTGTACATATATGACCAAATTCCATATAGTGTGGAAGGTCACTGCAGCCAACTGTAAAATAAAACTTAATCAGGCCATGAATAAAAAGTTTGATTGATTTGTGTGGACCTGATCCTGGATGCGCTCAGCACCTGTGATTACCAGCAATGGAAACTGGGGGTGCTTAGCATCTCTTAGGTTCAAACCCATTGTTTGCTTTTAGAATGCAGAGCATCTATTCATCCTATATAAGATCCAGATTAACCCCATTCTAAAAAAAATACAGTCCAAAATGTAAGCGTGCATTTTTAGTAAATGAGCTATTCTGCACTCCCTACAGTCTCAGTAAACCCTATCGTGATACCATTTAGAATATTGAATTCTGGTAAATTTGCTCGTTAGGGAGGTAAGGTAATTAGCAGATGTTGAGGTATCTGCTGAAACCCTGATGGATAACATTCAATTTAAAATTATACTCTACATCTCTGATTGTAGTCTACAGGGGGAAAGAGAATTTTTGGGGGATAAGCAATGAAATGCTGCAGTTTTTAAATCGGAATTTGTTTTGCCAGACTTAAAGTGGTTGACTTGGGGGGAGGAGGGAGAGGAGCAGTATAGTTTTATACTTTTGGTAAGCACACTGTACAGCGTGCAGGAGTTGATAATTATTTGCAGAACAGCTCATCCTATCTGCTGGGTTGCTGTCTGATCTTTGCTAGATCTTTAAATGATTTGCATAATATAAATTAAGGGAGACAAAGATGAGCCAGAACTGGAACCTCACTATCAGAACTCCTAATTTTGTAGGAAGAAGATTTTTTTTTAATAGAATCCCAAGATTTGATTCTGCAGTAGACCCAAAATTGAAAAAAAAATAAAATAAATGCAGAATTTTTCCTATCCAAGAGGGCTCAAAACTTCAGAGGATAACTGATCTTTTCATGTTTGCACCATGGTATTTAATGTCCCCCTGATCAGCTGATGTGTTGAGTTTTCTGCCAGTTTAGGCTGACATTTTACCAGAACAATAAACAGTACTGAGACATCAAACCCAAACCTGACCCCTAACCCCGATTTACCCTCAAAGTTGATCCTAAACCTAATTCAGATCCAAACACTACAGTTTTGACCCATCTCTAGTTCTGTGTGTTTCAAGATTATATTCTCCAGTAGAGCACAATGAAGGGTTTTACAAGTAATTAAATAAATTTCAACATCTTTGTAAGGAAGGTAAGCATTATCCCCATCTTAAATGAGCAACTGAGATCCAGATGGGGTTAAGTCTTCACCCAAGGCCCTTCACCAAATCATTTCCAAGTGGGAAGAGAATCTGTACTCCTCACATTCATTTCTTTCTAGGAGGATCTCTACCTCCCTCACCACTCTTGGCCCTCCCTTTTTGTGTAAATCGAACAAAATTTCCCATTTCCGTAGCTCGCTCTTTCCACCACTCTCAGGTGCTGAAAGCCCCTGCTTCTTATCCCAAATGGGAAAACAGATGCAATAGTGCTGGTGGTGCCACTTTCCTAGCTCACACTCACTACCAGTAATGTGCAAGTGCCTCTATTCTCAGCCTGGTTGCTTTTAGCTGCTGGTCTGAAGGCTGGATCAAAAGCCAACAACTACATAAAATAAGCATGTTGAAAGTACAGACAGGAGTAAAGAGACCAGTAGCAAGGAGGAGACAGAAGCTCCAACCCTATTAAAATTTCAAGCAACCCCCTTGCATAATGTCCTTCTAGGCCAAATTAGCCTGAAAAATAAGTTAGTCCTCAAGGCTTGTATGTTACTTTTGGGGGTTGGTAGGAGGGGACCATTCAGCGGAGTAGAATTTATCTTAGCTCTTACATTGAGTCAGAATGAGGAAGACAGTGGCATGGCCCGGAAAGTGGCCACAAGTGGATATGTAGCACTAAGAGCCACAAGTGAAGATTACAAAACCCTGATGGATGCTTGCAGTTCCAAACTCCCCTGTGCTCTGGCAGCAATGCAACCCTTTCTTCCATGGTGTAACACTGGTCTACTTCCCAGTGGCTCCTCCACTGATGTTACCTCTCCAAAAGGGTTCCCTGCCTATGAAGAGTGAGCTGACTCATAGGCCATTTTGCTGGAAATTTGGATCATTTTGTCAGGATGGAGGAGCTGTGATATGATTCCTCTCCTCAGATTAGTCGCATACTTTCGTGCCCCATGGAACACTGATTCTGTATGGTGGCTGGGTTGGGGGCTTCTGACAGCAACACAGTGAAAAAAGACAATTGTGCAGCCCTATTTCTCCTATATGTAGCCTGCTTGTGCCTTCGCTCTTTAATTAAGCTCCTTTAACTCACCTTGCAATTGAATAAATGATGGTTTATTTAGGATCATGTAAATAACTCATGCCCAAAGGTTTAGAGTAGAGGAAAAAAAGAGGGAATAAGAATTCTTGAGATAGCTCAAACCAGATTTATTATATAACACTGCCAACTTCTGAAAGTATGAGGAATTAATAGAATGTCGCCCAAAATGCAACAGTGTTTTCAAACAATTTTTGTATGTAATCTTGGTTATTATCTATGAATTTACATTTTGTAAGCATCTGGAACGGTGTTGCACTGGGATAACCATCTTTGTTTGACTGACATGGATGTTTTCATAATAAATTGGCAGAGTGATGGAATCTGTTCCCATGAGAGGGAAGTGCTCCCGAAAACAGCGTAACTTACTCAAACTATAGCCAGAAGGAAAGAGAGAGAGAGCCAAAGGCAATATTTATAAAACAAAACCCAAACCCCCAAAAACAGGCCCTTTTGATGGGTAAAATAATCCTCTCTCAGTTCCTGCCCAGGGTTCTACCAAAGGTGTGTTGTTATGAGTGGAGGCAGGTCAGGTCAGGTTCTAGTTGACTCTTCTTTCTGATTTCACATCAGTAACAAAGGCTATGTCTATACTGACGGTGGCAAATTCGGCACTGCCAGATCGATTCTCTGGGATTAATTGAGTGGAAGTGAAGACAAGCTCAATTGATTCAGAATTCAACCAAATAAATCCACTCCCGGAAAAAGAATAATGCTGCATCGATGGGAAGGCATTTTCTGTCAGCGCAGCATAGTGGGGATGCCATGCTATTTAGAGTTTAGGAAGTCGAAAGGAGATACACAAGCTACTGTATGTAGCTTGCGTATCTCCGGTCGACTGCCACCGAATTTCATGGTAAGTGTAGACCAGTGCTGATGACACTTTAGCGGACATTTTTCAGAGAGAAAGGAAATATTTAACTGTAGCACTAGAAGAAACAAAAACTATTTTTAAGCTTACAGATTTTACAATTTGACATCACATATTATTGTTAGAACACAATCAATGGCTGTTTTAAGAACTTTTTTCCTCTATGTTTATAGAATTAAAGAAAAGTGCAGTCTCCAATTTCCTTCCACAGAGAACCTCACTGCTCTTGGATTCAAGGATCTGGGATTTTTGGGCCTCTTACTTCAGTGGTGTTAATCCTGATTTACATTCAATGTGATCCAGTTGTGCCCTTAATTGGTGTGAATGAATCTGGTACAATAATAAGTGATTTGCAATCCCTATAATGTAAATTTTATCATCATTTATTTCATTTCATTCTCTATAATTTTATGCTATATATTAAATTATATTTTATTGTGAATAAAGTGTCAGCATTTTTCAAAATTTTAATGACATTTTTCATTTACACTTTAATTTTGCTAAAAAAGGGTGATAATTTCATGATATGCTTTTCAATCCATTCTAATTGTGATATACCTAGAATACCTCTGTTGGCAGAGGGCTGGAGGAAACATAAGATGATTGGTCTACAAATAAAATTAAAAATTCTATACATATTTTTAAAAGTATTTGATCATACAGCTTCAAAGAAATCCTGAAGTTGGACTTACTGATACTGATTCTCCAACTTAGAAATTTAAGGGTGAAATCCTTGAAGAGAATGGTGGTTTTGCCATCGACTTCAGTGAAGTCAGGATTTCATCCTAACTCTGAAATGAAATGCAATTATGGTCTTTAAAATGCTGTCTATCTCAAAAAAGAGTAGCAGAATGGTTCAGTAGAAAGGGCTGTAGGGCGCCAGGAGATCCCACTGACTTGCTCTGTGACCATCAGCAAGTCACCTCCCTATGTCTCAGTTTCTCCACCTGTATAATAGGGATTGTTATATTGACCCAATTTTGCTAAGTATTTTGAGATTTCTGGATTAGAAGTGCTGGATAAGAGCTAGGGACTACCATCAATTAGAGTTGGTCAAAAAAAATTCCGACAACATTTTTCTCTTTGATTCTGCAAAATCAAAATGTTTTGTGGGAACATATACACAGTCAAAATTTTCAAATGGAAACAAATATTTTGCTTTGAGAATATTAAAAACTGTTTCAGCTATAATATCACAATATAAAATCTGAAACAAAATATTTGGCTTTGCAAAAAATTATAAGGCTTTTGTCACAATTTGGGATGAAATGAAATTCTGATATCTCAGTATTTCCCACAGGACAGAGATTCCATTTTTTGACTATATGTATCACCATATCGTGCAACAAATACAGTTGCCTGGGCAACTCCTCTTGCATCCTTTATACTAATGGTCAAAACTTGTGTGCACTGAAGCCAATTGTGAAATTTTCACTGACTTCAGAGGGAGGAAGATTGATCACTGGGCAGTTTGCCAACTATGTTGCAATTTTTGCACATCTTGTACAAAGTTATAAGACAAGTTCTGATCAAAGAGTATGCCCCACCATTGTTAGTCACGATATAAGCCTTACTTTGGAAATAATATGGTGGTGTAGACTTCATAGCAGCATATGTAGGGATTTTGGCTTTCATTGGGAATTATGGAGTGGAAAGGTTTTGTTGTCCACTCCCTCTCACAATAAATGATGCTTGTACCCACTTTTGGTATTTTCTATGAGTGGACAAGTGAGTACCAATACCAGGGTCTGGTCCGTTCCCAGAAGAGTAAGGTAAGCATCCTGCATTAACAGTACTGCTCCCTTTCTTTTTTCCAGTAGTGGAATTAACAATTTTCCCTCTTAAATAATATTTCACTAGTCACCGAAAATCTTTTGCTCTGGGAGTTCAGACACTGAAGTCAATGGCTCTCTCTAATCAGTCAGTCTTGTGTCAAACATTTAGCACAAGTGCATCTGCAGAAAATAAGTTTACGTTCTTCTTGTGACTTCTCCATCCAACCTATGAATTTCAAAGAAAAGTTTCTCTTTGTGAATTTAGTTGTCAGAAATAGGTCACGGTGACTTCCAGAGGGCTTAGCTTTAAGAAATCACTTTTCCTTTAGGAGACACAAATCTTAATGAAGAGAGCCAAAAATGTCTTACTCTTTAGAAAAGGTTTATTACTGATTTATCAGTTCATTATCCTCCTAATTTCTCCATTTATAAATCTGGAAAATCTGATTAACTCTTGGACTATCCTTGCGTCACCATCAACTGTATGTTGCATTAAATCCACTGATGACTTACTAAGATCGTTTGCCTGACTCTACTGAATCCTACAAATATTCTATATGCCCTATGGGAAAAGGGACTTCATAGTACAGGATCAATGCAAGAAAGCCCAGAACTAAGTAGAAAATTATCTTTACTTTAAAATAATAACCATGATCTATTCCTTGATATGTTCATACACCATTCCCTACAACCTATTAACACTGATGTCTACGTAATATATAAAATTATACCAAAAACTGACAAGAGCTGTTTGTTATTCTGATTTCATTTCTTCTTTGCTCACTTTCAATAGTATTACCCTGCATGAAGATACACAGGAGAAAGACTTGTGTCAAAATGTTTAGCAAGAAGTGGGTTGAAATCATAATATACATAAAAACTAAAATCCATATTCTCGAAAAGAAAAACCACCACCACCTTTTAGGTAAATAAAAAACATATAAAATGTTACTGTCACCTTTACATTTCTAACTTACTTCATGATGGCTTTTCAGCCCAGCAATTTAAGAGCTGTTATATTGTGTCTACAGCAGCATAAGAAATTATAGTCCTGACAATTTATTTAGCTTCTCTTAAGGATAGTAGAGTGCTTTGCCAACTTTGCCATTTTCACCAGTATGAATAATTAATTGTTTTAAATGCTACTTGGATTTTTGATGAAAAGAAATACTTAAAAATTCATAAATTGTAAGCATGCATAATTTGTGCTCCAATTACTTAAAATACAATCTTCATGAATGCTATTTAATGCAGCCCCTAATGTATTTCTGGTCAATAATTTCTAAGTGGATGGCTTTATCTATATTTTTTTTATTTATTGGAAGTACTTATTTCAATTTTGTCTTCATTCCATGGTTACTAATTAAAAAAATTATTCAGAAATGTCAATGGACTGGCTGCAAACATTTTATATCAAAAGATTCATGACCAATCACACTTTGCTCTTAATCATTCCAAATCAGATGTTAAAGGAGAGATGATTTTTCCCCCCAGTTTGATTTTTTGGAATTAAATTAAAAGACTGCAGCCAGATTGGAAATTGGGAGCAATAATGATACTTTGTTGCTGTAGATTCCAATGTGGTTTTTTTATATATGCTATTGTTTTACAAAAACTGTGGGTTTTTTAAAAATTGTTTTAAATAAAATGGTGCTTCTTGGATAGGAGCATACTTCTTCTGTTCTAAAGCATACAAGTTCAAGGTGCCGTGTTGACAGATAAGACACCTCTTCACCCATTCACACACCCAGGTCATGTCTTTAAGCCACATTTTTGGAGGGTTCTGAGGAGGAGCAGTAATGAAAGTCCTTATACACTGACAGATTTCAAGCTTGAAAGCCATGGATCCAAATAATAAATCTGTGACAAAAAAAGCACGTATTGGGAAGTCACATATTTGGTACTAATGGTCGTTATTTCACTATTCTACTGGTGCCTCTTCCTCTCACATACCTATATTGAAATATAATGCCCCATATGTTTTATCAAATAACTGTACTTTGATAAATGCAATCAGCATGACCAGGAAGTCAAGTAGCAAGCCATTTATATTTATATAATTTCCATAAAGATCATGGAACAAATTCAGTTGTCCTAGCACAGGACAAAAACAACGAGAGTCCTGTAGCATCTTAAAGACTAACACATTTCTGCGGGCATAAGCTTTCGTGGGCTGCAACTCATTTCATCAGATGCATGAAGTGGAAACTACAGATAGGAGATGTATATATATATATATATATATACACACACACACATCCAAGGGCGAGAAACATAACAATGGGGAGGGCAAGTCTAACAAAGTCAATTTAGTTAGGGTAGATGAGGCCTATTCACAACAGTTGATTACAAGGTGAGAATGTGTGAACAGTGACAATTACTTCTTGTAATGAGATAACCATTCCAAGTTCCTATTATTTCATTACATGTAGTAGTTGTCATTGTTATCTTATGTTTCTCATCCTTGGATATATATATATATACCTCCTATCTGTGGTTTCCACTTCATGTATCTGATGAAGTGGGTTGCAGCCCACGAAAGCTTATGCCTGCAGAAATTTGTTAGTCTTTAAGGTGCTACAGGACTCTCGTTGTTTTTTGCTGTATACAAACTAATATGGCTACCCCTCTGGAACTTAGCACAGGACAGTGTCAATCAAGCCAATCTGCACCAACCCTTCCCCTTTTGTTGGGAAACAATTTGTCATTAGGAAGGGTAGGCTGTTGCTGGTGCCTGCTTTTGCTCGGGAATTCCACCAAACGGAAGCAGTTATACATTCTGCTGGGATCTCCCACATGGTGCCAGCTAGTGAAGGATAAACAGCAACACCTTGGCCATCCCTTCATCCAGAGAAGCCAGGGTAAACCCTGGATTAATTTGTCCCCTTTTTTCTCACTACTATCTGAAACTGGTGTTTAGCTAGGAAGAGAGAATTTTTACTGGAAGTAAACCAAGCATCTCCAGAGACTGGACCCAGTGAACGTTTGTAGAGAATGTATGTCATATAGTATTAAATGAAGGGCTGTTACAAGTAGGGCTTCATTTCTCTGTTCTGTTTGAATCTTTGGTCAACTGAACTTCCAAGGAATTCCATTTATTTAAAGTAAATGTAATTGCTAACCAAACCATAATTGACCTGTAAAATTAATGTCTCAGTGATTAGTGACTAGCTTTTTACTTTGGACCAGATTCATATTGGAGGCTCAGGCTATTAGAATCTTTCCAATTATAGCACTCATGACCAAGATATGATCTAAGTTGTGGGAGCAAATTTTGCTTGTACCCCCAAAAGGCTAGGAGCTTAGAGAAATCATAGCGTGACCATCGAAAAAGGTGTCATCTGTGAGAAGATATATTATCCATATAGAGGCTTCAGCTTTAGTGATATTACTCCTTTTAGAAATACATTCAACTTCTAGTGAAGTCAGTAGGAGTTATCCCTCTTGAGCGATGCAAAATTTGGCTTTTCAACAGCCAGAATCCTACATATGTCTATATTTTTAAAAATGCCAACTGTTGGTAAATGGAGGTCACTCCCTTAGGCACATAGGAGTGCAAGTATAAAAAAATCAGACCCCTTTTTAAAAATCTAGGTACTGGTGAATTGAAAATAATAGAAAAATCACTTGAGGAGAAATTTTTCCCTTGTGTGTTGCCACTCTTCTTAGCACAAGGGGGCCCTCATCCTCATGGGTTTGTTTGGGTATTCTTGCAAGTCAATTAAAAATAAAGTGTGGGTGTTCTTTAGGTCCCCTTCAAATTTTTAAGTTTTTATCCTGCTTTCCCCCAACTGGTCTTATGTATATTTCACTCTATATTTATAGGAATGCCCACAGCATTGCAACATATGTCATAAGTATTACTTAAATCTGATAGAATTTTTTATTTTTATTTTGCTGCACTTTCACCAAAGAGATTAAGATTCTTTAATAAATAATTCTGTTCACTAAGGTATTTTTGGTATGTATCATTGGTTCTGAATATTTCCTGAGGTGTTAACAAATGAGAACTGAATGCTGTTACAAGGCTGGTAGCAAAGACATTCGTTCTCACCTGTTCAGCTGGAACACAAAATATTAGCTGCAACATGAAAACACGTTTTTGATAACTCAATTAGGCAAGCTTCAAAAGGTGATGTGAAGAATATCTTTCTAAGACATGCAATCAGCAATCAGTTTGTAAGAGAGCTACGGGTAAATGAGAAGTAGTTGTAACCTAGGAGGCTGACAGGAAGACAATGTATGATATGAGCAATTTAGGGCAATATGGTATTTGAGGAAATGGTTTGTTTATATTTGGCAGATACATGCCACTAAGAGAAGAAAATATATTTACTGTTCTTACTGATACTAGACCATTGCTGAAAGCTGATTTTTCTGGAAGGGGATGGGGATTAAAAAGCAACCAAGATCTCATGTATCTAATGAAAATCTTAACCTTTTTAAAGCTGAAATATAGCTTGCATGCAGAGGCCAAGTTATTTTAACGTGATACTTCAAAAAAATTGAGGACAAAAGACTATTTAAGGCCATCTTTATAATTCTATAAGAACAAAGTCTCTCCACTGAACATACACTGGATATCCATCAAATCCTGAAGTATCAATTTGTCTGTCTTATATTAGGAGTAAGAAAAGCCTCTAGGATTAGATGTGTTCAGTTGTTCACCCCTAAAATACCAATTTAATTATTGGAAAACACCCATCTCAAATTCAAATTCAGAATTGGAAATTGTTTACATTTCCAACATTCCTTTCCTTTGTGATCTAATCTTTAGAGTCATTCAACATTTCATTTCAACTGATATATAAGTGTGCACGTTGGGTTTTTGTTTGTTTGTTTGTTTGTTTTATTTTTTAAATTTTCATGAGCCCAGTGCAGTCATTTGAAAAGTATCTACAATCAAGTGGATTTCTAGGGCAATTATTTGACAGCTAGTATTGGAAATTCATTTCCCCAGCATTTCACTTTGCCAGATTTTGCAAGCACAAGCTGGATTGCAGGAGAATTGTGAAGCTTTCTTCTAGTAATTTTCAGTGATTTGAATTGAATAGCAATCTGCCACTTACACAAAACTGCAGAGTTCTCATTAAGAAAGCAACAGTCTAAAACATTTCAGTTATTTGCTATATTTTGCAAAGCCTTTTGTAAAAGTTTGGTGGAATGGGTGACTGTACACTTTAGGACATTCCACTAAAAGTGGATGGGAGGCAAGAAGGGAAGAAGATCTCAGCTGTAGACTGCACCACCCTGTCTTCACCAAACTTTTCAGTTCCTTGTTGGCCAGATGGTGTCTAGCTCTTGAATAGGTATGTAGGTGGAAGGGAAAATAAAAAGACTTCCTGCCATTTTGCCTCCATCCAGGGATCAGCCACAATTGCACTCTGCAGGGCTGCTCCCTGCTATCAGGGGCAGCAGAGGTAGATGAACCTAGTCAAGGGTACACTCTGCACACTAAGGGATAGCAAAATGGAGACCTCCGAGAGGCATTTTGTCTTCTTGAGCATAAGGTCACCTGGTACTCCTGCTGCAGTTTGTATCACTTCACTACTTGGAAGTGATCATAACTAGCTGTCACAAAGTGGCCACAATTGAGGGTACTTACTCATTGCTCTAAAACATGAAACAATTCTCCACTGCAGAGTCTTGGAAATGCTGTATTGGTTCAAGTCACATGACAAGAGGTAGGAGCACCAACGGTTTCCAGGGAGAATATGCTGCAAAAAGCAAATCCACATTTTTGACAAAGGTGCACAAATGTTGAGTCCATCGTTGGCTTTTCTGGCTTCCAGTTTGAGGAATGTTTTGTGCACGGGCCATAGCAGCAAAAGCCTGCACTGGTTCCCCTCTGGCAGCAGGGGATTTGGATGTGCTAGCTTGCCAAGCCTGTGCCATGTTAGGTCCAGTCCATCACCAAAACATGTCTGTTACTCAACAAAGGGTGAGGGAGATTCTATTCGAGCTCACTAAAATTAGACACCTTTGGCCTAAGACCCTGTAAGCAAAATATCTGCGGAAAAGGAGTATATTTTTAGAAGTTTATGAGCAACTGAAAAGGAGAAGATACTAATGAAAGCTGAAATAAGACATTATAGCATTCACCTGCTAATGAATGTCACACTAGTCAATAGGAATTCTCCCTGAACAGGAGCTGTAAACTCTGACTCCCTGCACTTTCTAAGAATTAGGCACATAAAATACGATTTTTTTAAATTTAGAAACGAAAAAAGACTCTGCTGTGAATATTAAAATGATAAAATCTCTTATTTTGTTACCAATTTCCCTCTTATCATTCTGGCAGCAATCCACCAAAACACTTGAGTACATGGTTAAGTTGTACTAAAGTCCAGAGGCTTAAGCCTGTGTTTAAGTGCTTTGCTGAATAGGCAGAGTTTGGCTAAACTGGGGTCTCTGTTGCAGTCTGATCAATAGCCATGTGGATCAAGTGTTTCACTTTTGCTTGCTTCAGTTTAAGAATCAATATGAAGATACTTTTTAGTGCAATAAATAATTTGTTAATGCATAATATAATTATGATCAGAGGTGTTCTTCAAACATAAGCAGTTGATGCTTTCTGAAAGTGACATTGCATAGATTCCTCTTACGTTGCACTGTGAGATCCTTTCAGATGTCATTATCTGTTGGAAAACTATTTCATTATAGTGGAATTCCACTGAACTGTACTTCACGTCACATAAAAAAGAAAATGAAGCTATAAGAAGATTCCGTATATTAAGTCATGAAATGCAACAAAAATGTTTAAGTGAAATATCACTACATTTCTTCCATGCTACAGATCTGGGGATACTGTTTCTAACTATACTAGACAGGATTATAAATCACGCTGTAGAGATTAACTAAGTCTCACCAATCATTCACTGCTTTAGAGCATTTGCCTGGCTATGGATAAGATCCCATAAGTAACAAGACTTACTGGGATATAAAAAATTGCATTAATGCATAGGATAAGGTGAATGTTCACTGTTATACATAATGACATTAATGCTACAAAATCCATATCAGTCTAGCGTACATCTAAAATTCTATTATTACATTATTGATTAATCGCTTGATCTTTAAATTTAGTTGAGAAGGACTTGAATTATATGAATATGTTATCCATTTATTCTAGAATATCCTGCCTGTCAAAATGAAGGGATCTGATGGTATTCTTTACTTGAGCAGTAATTTTTTTTTTTTTTAAATACAGTTGTCCTTGAAAGTACCAACACTAATAAATAGTGTAAGCTCACTTGTACTTTGGAAGTAAGGTTGAATAGCATACTAACATATTTTAAAATATATGAAATATAAAGTTAAAGTTAATGAAACATGACTAACTGATATCTAACTACAATATTATTAAATACTATTAAAAAACCAACACTTCAGCTCATACCAGAGGTTGAATTTCACAATACAACCCACCCTTTTTATAACTTTATCAAGTATTCTGATCACTGGGAAGAGAGGTTAGTAAAATGCAATATAAAAAGTCCTTTATTATGTCTTTAACTCAGAAAATGTGTGCTCTGCTACTGTTCAAACTTTAACTTTTGCAGGTTCAGGCTTATTGCTAATTTAAAAACAGAGGTAAAGCATTGGTACAGATTTGAAAATAGTAGAAGACAGAAAGCAAAGATTAAATATTTAATTTACAATATGCCAAAAGGTTAACCATGTAGGACAGGTGATTTATATTTTTATATTATATGAATATATAGATAGAGATATATAGAGAAATACATACAGATAGAAGAGGGATTAAATATAAGGTGGCAAAAGCTGCAGAGGACATTACTTAGGTTAGTGGAGATTTTGTTGAGGGGTCCAAACAAAGGAAGGTTAATAGTTTTCTGGTGACAAATTCAAGGTAATGCACAATGGAAGAAATATATTGGACACCCTACAAATATTGCTGGACTTCAAATTAACTATGATCACTTAGAAGAGAGACATGGATATCACTGCAGACAACTCAATGAAAAATCCCTTTTCATTGTGCAATGCAGTCAAAAAAGCAGACACTATTGGGAGTAAACAATTTTAGGAAAAAGTCAATGATTCACCCTCATCTGAAATAGTGTGCTCCAGTCTGGAGACACATTTTTTTAAGAAGTTGTAGCAAAAATGCAATGGTTTCAGAAACGAGCATGGAGAATCTTCCTTCTGAAGAAAACTGAAAATATTGGGACCATGTAATTTAGTGACCAAGTCAGGAAGAAGGGACATGATACAGCTATGCCATGTAATAAATAGTACAGTGAAGGTAAATTGAGCACTTCTATACTACAAAGCAAGGGGACATGGAATACAATCTATTTTTTTAAAAATTGTTGCCAAGGAAAATTTTTCTCCATATCAAAGTTAGTTAACCTGTGGAACCCATTGCCACAAGACACCAAAAGTTTAGTTCAATTTTTTAAAGGATTAGACATGTACATGGATAAAAACATTCACAATAGACTGGACTGATTTTTTTTTCCTTTGAGAGATATCAACTTACATTCATCAGAGCATAAACCAACCACTGACTGGTACGTTAGGGAGAAGCTTTGTCCCAGAGGCAGCTTATTTCACAATTCTCCATCAGGTTTCATGCCACACCCTCTGAAGCATCTGGCAATCATCTCAGGGCTTCTATTCACTACAGCACTAAATTGGCACCACAGTCACTGATGCAGCGGCATCAGTTGAGCAGGTCAGGTGAAGACACGTTCAGTTGATGAGAGCAATTTCTTGTCAACTCCAGTACTCCACTGGAACAAGAAGTGTAAGCTATGTTGATGGGAGAGCATCTCCCATTGACATAGCATAGAGAAGACAGTGCAGCTACTCAATGTAAGGTACGTCGACCTCAGTTACATTAATTACAAACCATAACTTGCATATCTTGCATCAACCTGACTCAGTAGTGAAAACAAACCCTCAGTCAGAGAAAGGACTCTAAACTGGACAGACCACTCATCTTTTCTCATCTGACAAGTCCTAAGTAATACAACATGAACCTCAGCTTAAGCTTCTACCTCGAGCTTAGCTGTTCCAGGATTTTCCTTCCAGACACTCCCACACCCTTCATATCCTAGCTGTAGTTAAGTGAATCCATCCGCCAAGAAGGTGCAGCAGGAAATACCCTGAGTCTTAATATAGAGTTTTAGAATATGAGCACAGAAGTGTCCAGCAAGTGAACCTCAAATTCCTGAATATGGTCTAAGCTTATAGTAGCCCTTTTGGCTCTAAAGCCACACTGTAATTCAGGATATAATTCTGTCTGCCAGGATCTGAAGTCTATTCAGGATGACTCAGGAAAAGACTTTTCCCATGATGTTAAGAAGGGAAATGTCATTATAGTTGTTACAGTCACTCCTGTCTCCCTTGTTTTTACAGAGAGTAATGTTGGCATCTCATTTCTTGTGGTACTTCACCTTCTTTCCAATATTTCTGTAACAACATTTTCCCGAGAATAAAGCTTAGAATAGTGTTCTACCCAACAAACCATCTGCTTGGTGCAGTCATTGATTATTTCCCCTCTTGTTGATTTCAGTGGGGCTGTTTTCTTTTAAGTTGGGCCCAAGGCTTTCTTGATCCCATCATAGAAGTTTCTGATGTTGCTTATATCAGCTGCTATTTGGATGCTTACAATAAGTGCAGCCAATAATCATTGGCGCAACGTTGAGCAGTTTATTGTATATTGGTTCTTCCCGCTCTCAACGTTCATTTGGGTCTCTCTTATGATTGATTTGGGCTGTATGTTTGGCAACGATGATTGGTCTACACTATCAATATGATCTTCTTGCTGAGACAATTACAAAAGAAATGCAGAGAACAGAAAAAAAAAAAAACATTTACATAGCCTTTATCATTCTCACAAAGGCTTTTGACCTGATCAGTAGAAGTGGACTATTTGTGCTTCTAGAAAATATTGGCTGTCCCCCCAAACTCTTAAGCATGGTTCAGTCCTTCAATGAAAACATGAATGTCATAGTCCAATATAACTGCTCAATCTCTGAGGCTTTTCAGATTCATAGCAGGATCCAGCAAGGCTGTGTACTTGTCCCAACTCTGTTTGGGATCATCTTCTCCTTGCACACAAGAGCTGATGGAAAGCTGTTCAATTTTGCAATACTTAGATCTAAAACCAAGACTTGGGAGGTCCTTGTCCAACACCTCCTCTTCATGGACGATGCAGCAGTGAAAACCCATACTTATCTCCAAAATCTCATGGATAGTTTTCCAAAGCCTTCCAAGGCTTTGGGCTTATTATAAGCTTAAAAAGGAGTTGAAGCAGTACCTTCCATCAACATCAATAAAGTGGTGAATAAATTCATATACCAGGGGTCCACTATCACTAACAACCTTTCACTTGAAACAGAACTCAACATCTGCACTGGAAAAGCTGCCACAACACTATTTAGACTGAGCAAAAGGGTATGGAAAAACAAACTGACGGAACACACAAAAATCTGTGTGTATCATGCATGTGTTATCAGTACACTTTTGTACAGTAGTGAGACATAGACCTTATACTCCCACCAGTGTGGCAAACAGCCGGCTTCACCTGAGTGGCTCTCGCGCTTTTGCCTCTTGGAGTGGGCCAGGGAGTCGCCAGTTACATCGGGCAGGGTGGTAGGTACCTGGTCCCACCTGCTCCTCCTGGTCCTAGCCCAGGGGCCCTCTGAGTAGCAGCTATGTGCTGCTGGCACTGTGTTCATAGTTTCAGTCTTTTCCTCTGGGCTAATTCCCCCCACCCCTGGTCCTTCTGGCTTCTTGAGCCAGGTACCTTCCTCTGCACTCCTGTCTGCTCCTCCACACAACTCTGCACTCCAGTCTGCTCCTCCACACAACTCTGCACTCCAGTCTGCTCCTCCACACAACTCTGCACTCCTGCAAACACACACCACAGCACAGCACAGCACTCCTGCTCCTCCAATTCATGCCCTGTCTGTCTGGAGCAAAGGGTTTCTATGAAGCACCTGGCTGGTCCTTAATAGGCCTCAGGTGCTCCTAATTGCCCCCTAATGACTCTGGCTAATCTACAGGGAATAAAGCCCGGATCATTCTGGGGCTCACATACTTCCCCTCTACCACTCTCCTACTGCCCCCTGCCCTTGCTATATCACATCAGGGGGGAAAAAAAGCACGTGAAAGCTGTTGAACCTTATCTTCGTCACACTTTTGAAATCTCCTGAAGGGTCCAGAGTCACCAACACTGAGGTGCTCAAGCAGACCAGCATACCCAGCATGCAAACATTCCTTAAACCTTAAACAGAGACACCTCCACTGGCTTGGGCATGTGTGCCAAATGAATGATGGCACATCCCAAAGGACATCCTCTATGGCCAATTGGCATCTAGAAAAAGAACTAAAGGATGTCCAAAATTGCATTTCAAAGATGTGTGCAAGTGACACCTCAAAGAAATGGACATGGGTATGGATCACTGGGTAGATCACACTCAGGACCACAACCTTTGGAAACAAGAGCTCAATAAAGATCTCCAAAGCTACGAAAGGAAGCAGTTCAGCTTAGCAGAGGAGAAAAGAGCTTGCAGAAGATAGAGCTCAAAGGGTCGAAACAACACCTTTAAATGTGACAAATGCAGCAGAGACTGTCTCTCTCAAGTGGGTCTCTTCAGCCACAGCTGTGGCTGCCATAAAACAAACAGAACAAATATTTTACCTCTTTGGGGTAAATATCCATGGTCTCTCGAGACCGAGGGATGCCTACTACTGGTCTAAGCCTAACACTCTGCTTTCCATTCAGCCTCTTAAGAATATATATAATGGTCTATTCATGGTAGTTCTCATGCTGCTACGGAAGTAACAAACAGAATAACTTTGTTATTGAGAAGACCTATGACTTTCTAACTTTACTGTCAGTCATTGTTTCATTTGGAAGCAATGGCACAAAATTCCCTGGGTTTAACATAGAACAGTCAGATATTAAGGTTCACATTAATATTGGAGCTATGTCTGACTCAAAACTAGACGTGCACATTACCAAATCAAAGTAAACTTTAAATCGTTTTCCCAATCTATTCCTCATTCAAATTAGAAAACTGAGATCACACAAATTTATTTAAGATTCAGGTTTAGCCTGTAATACATTCTCAGAGGATAAAACAAAGTCCTTCCAATATAAGTTACTTGAGCTCATAAATAATGACAAAATAGATTAAGATATAATTAACCTACAGTACATTAATAAGGTGATACTGTTCTCAGTATCAAATCTGGATATCACCATTATCTGCATCTAAGCGCCTCCTTGACTGAGAAATAATCCACCAGAGATGATAGAACAAAACAAGATGCAAAGAAATAGGGATGCCACTTGAAACACTATGACATTGCGCACAAGTCATTGAGAATAAGCGGTGGATATTTAAAGGAGAATGAGGTGATTACTGAAACTCTAAGGAATTGGTTTAAATAAAAACTAGCTACAAGGACAATTTAACTTCATCCTCTTTCCTTTCACACTTACAGTGAAAAAAGTCAGCTAAAAAACCCTAACCATTTTCATTATGTACCATTATTTGGTACTCTACTTTGTCATGTGTAGCTGTCTTAGGCTTTTGTCTATGACCAATAAACCCAATAAGTATCATGCAGAACTGCTCTGATTTGAAGGCCACAAAACTATTTATAAACAATCCGAGTAGTCTTTGGTCTCATTATAGAGAGAAAGGTCATGGATTCCTGTGAGCTACAACTATTACACTTGGAAATGTGAAAGCCAAAATGCGTCTATGTACACAGTTTGTGTGTCTTAAGAACTGGAATTTCTGATTAAGGAGTTCACAATATCCTCAGTCAAATTTTGCTTTCTGCTTTGATGGCCAACCACTTTGGAGACATTTCTAATCGAGCTTCCTCAAGTTCTTACAGACTATGTTCTGGTGCAGTGTGGTACCTGCTCTAGTAGCTGACCAGTATAAAGGAACCCCTCTATTTTCTGCCTTCAGGAATAGGGGATTTACTGCTAATTCTTTCAATAATTTTTGTATATGCACTTCATTTTAAGGAAAAGTCTGGACCCTTCTCACCAAATTGGGGCCAGAACTGTTTGGATACAAGACTCTAGCTGCTTAAGAACTTCCCTCCTATTGCTCAATTTCTGTTCAGTCTTTAAATTCTGGATGACTCCGTGATCAGACGATAAAGGTTTGGAGGACACAATTTAATCCCCAGGGGATAAGGAAGGGACAGTACATATTTTCTATTTCACAATGTGGTATGCTTTTCTTCTATTATTGTTGAATGTTCCTGTTAATTTTAAAGCCTACAATGTTGTTCTGAGTTTAAATCTGACTGCTATATAATATGTAATTGCATTGTCCAGCTAGGTAATCTGGGTGCAGCAAGCATCAAAGTACAAAAACATACCCAACTAAAACAAAACATGGGAATTTGGATTGCTGAAAGGATAGATGAGGATTCACAGAAACGAAGGGTTGGAAGGTACGCCAGAAGTCACCTAGTCCATCTCTGCACACTGAGGCAGGATCAAGTATACCTAGACCATCCCTGAGAGGTGCTCATCTAATCCAGACATCCCCAAACAGTGGGGCACGCCCCTGAACCTTCGGGGGTGCAGCAGGGCCTGGCCCAGCCCCCATGGCGGTGGCAAGGAAACAACACTCAGTCCCGCTCTGCCCCATCTCTACTAAAGCCCCACCCCTCAGCTCCCGACCATGGTCTGAGGCCCCGGCCCTCTGACCCAAACTCCCAGTTGCAGCTCCTTGACCGTGGCTTCGGTCCTGGTCCCAGCTCTGGCTCCGGGGAGGGACACAGACCAGGTAAGGGGTGGGTGCAACCCCAAAAGTTTGGAGACCACTGATCTAACCTGTTTTTAAAGCTTTCAGTGACAAAGATTCCACATCTTTAAAATGTTGTTCTCTAAAAAGCATCTCTGGGCAAATGGCATTGTGGGGTTCCATGTTTGTTTGAAAAAAATATAATGCCTTCATCAGACAAAGGTTTACACATGCCCCTCCCCCACAACTGCCATCCCTAAGAACAGTTTAGGATCAGAGATCCAAGATGACTGCTTCTTTTTATGGATTATTCAGCATCGGCAATTAAAAGAATTTGCAGGCCCAATTAAACCTGCAGTGCAACAGCACAGTCTATAAATTATTCTCCTGACAAACATGTAATCCATATTGTTCATCAGTGGGTTTCCACATGCATAACTGATTGGGACTTAGTATATTATTGTTAAAGTTGCACAAGTAGATATTCGAGTTAATTGTCTCTTGTTCTAGCTCTACAAAGTTAACAGTAGTAAAAACATGTGAACAGTTATTTTAATCACTAAAGGAAGCAGATAGAACCCAGTTCTACAAAGGGAGCAGAGCTACTGAGTAATAAGAAATAATTTTTATTTGGTCACTTTTCAGAACAGAACCACACTTTTGGCTTAAATACTAGACTATTGTATAAGTGAGAAGAAATGGTTAAAGTGTAGGATCAAACTGAAAGGGAAGTTTCAGAAGTATATAATCAGAGGCATAGCCAACTTGGGAGCCAATTCTGTAGTCCTTCCAAAATATCCATTGGATTACATAAACAAACTCTTTGTTCATCTTTGGGATAAAATAGAGAGTCCATTTAAAAAAAAAATGGTGACAAAAGCTTGATCGAATTTTCTCCAACTAGAGGTTCCTTTTATTCTATTATATGTAAATGTATTGTGCTACTGAAGGTGATATAAGATATGATTCAGTTTTCACTTATACTGGTGAATAACAGGAGTAACTCTATTGAAGTCTATAGAGTTACCCCACTGTAAATCATCATGACAAGAGAAGTAAACCTGTAATGTTGAAACGTGGCAACTGGTTTTACAGCTCCAGTATATCTCTTTTGGGGTAGATTCATAAAGGTCTTTAGGCACCTAATTCTGGGTTTAGGTATCTAAATTCCAGTTTTAAGCTTTACTGCAATGCACAGAAGACCCACTGAATCCTGTTGGCATCTAAATTTACTTTGCACCTAAATTTTCAGGCTATAACTTTCATAGGCACCTAAATTTCTGCCTCTGGGCATGCATGCTGCTGCCTCCCTCGAGGCATCCAGATGCCTCCTGACTAAGCTCCAAAGCAATTCACAAACCAGGGAAGATAGAAGGATGATCATTTATCAACCTTAAAAGGCCCAATCTGGTAGGCATGTTCAGAGGTCATCTACCAGATCAGGTCCTATTCAAAATCTGGCCAGAGGAGGAGGAAAAAAGGAGTTGATGTTGGTATCTACCTTACAGTTTTTAGCCCAGTGATTACAGCATTCGTCTTGGACATGGAAAGCCCAGGTTCAATTCCCCTCTCTGCTAGAAGGGGAGAAAGATGTCAGAAATTCCAGTTCAAATAATAAGTAGAGTGCTCTAAGCACTGAGTTATGGGATATTCTCCTGTAGGGCTCGCTCAGTCTCTCCTGTTGAAACTGTTTCACTGTGTATAAGTAATTAAATAGTAATTGGAGCAGAGAGACCGGATTCTGGGTCTTCCACCTCCCGGATGGATGCCCTAACCACCAGCCTGCAAAGTCACACTCATTTCTCTGGCCTAATGATGAATTCACAGTGGAACAGGAGAGACTGAGAGAGATCCATGTCAGAATACCATGTAGAAGATCCTTGTAGTCAACTTCTGGCCATTTAGTGTAGAGATAGTTGTGAGAGCAAGCTAGGCAGGTGCCTAATGCCTTAAGCACATAAATTGCCTGACACCAGAAGAGAGTTTTCAGCTATGTACCACTAGCAGAGATAGGCACCTCCCTGTAATCTGGACTTGAGCATCTATTTCTGTGAGTGGGGCAGGGCTTCACACATACCCCTGTCATCAGCATATCCCATTGGCTATCTTAAGTGGCTTCCTGCCTCTCATGCTGATTTCAGTGAAACACAATTTAAGGCACCTATTTCTCTCCATTCATTACATAGGGATATTAAATGCCTTACTTAGGCTTTGGGAATTGCAGTGTTGTTCCTGTGAGTTTCCAGGAACTTAAAAGTTAGGCATTGTGATGTTCACTGTCACAATGCTTTTGTGAATCTAGACCTTTGTATCAAGTGGAAGATTCAATAGTTATATGCATGATCTTCATATCCATAGATGCAAGTACAAGAAATGAAGGTAAAACGCCTGCCCGTGATGGAAAACTGAATCGAGTCAACTGAAACTACCAGAGAAAAAGAGTAATTAAACTAAAAAGAGCTAGAATTCACAAAGCTTTTAGAACTGGTTACAGTATCACAGCAAGAAGAGGGGATCGATAATTCACTGGGAAATGGAAACGACAGCTTCCACAGTAGTGAGCAAGAGAAGACACTTTGATGCTTTGTGCCACTAATTATCTCTCCACCACCTCTCTCCGTACACAGAGATTAAACCCAGCACTGAGCTGGGTATCTGAATGCTGCACACAGTTTCCATTTTTCTCTCTTTTGCTGTACATTTAAAAAAATGTTGGTGGATTTCTGGCAAATAATTAACAGGCATTTTTCCAATTTATTTAGCAGTGCTGCCAATCTGTGCTCCTATTCCCTCTCAACCATTAACTGAGTGTCCCAGTGAAATTGATTAGGAGTAATGCAAGAGACTGAGAAGTGCTAAAATTTTGCACTTTGTCAAGGTATAAATAAATATTTACTTGTATCCTGCTTTCTTTCTCTTAGCAGAAATCCATTTACACTGCAAAAATATAATCACGCTGTGACGTTGGCCTCTAGGGGAGTCATACTGAGATAGCTTAAACAGGGCAAAAGTGCAAAGAATGGGGCAGGCAAGCCTTAACACTGGTGGTTTTTCTTCTAGATCAAGCCAGCAAGCAACAATTTCTGATCACCTCACTGGTTACTCGGAAGATAAAAACACAGCTCCCCTAAAGGTATCCAGCCCTTTGGCTAGCACCCAGCCAGCCAAGTCAAATATGATGGGGATTACTGAAAAATTTTATCCATCATATGTAAAAGAAGTTTTACTGTCTCACAGGATCAGACACATTACCAAACAGGTCAATGAATAGTTCAGATCTTACCCTAATGCATGCTTAAAGCCGATGCTTATTAACTAAACTAATATTTATTTTTTTAAAAAGGAAAAAGTAATGGTTAAAAGATCATTCTACATACACAGATGTAAATAAAGTTCTTAGGTCAGTTTCAAAGTAGAGATGATAACTGAGTTGCAAAGTTCTTAATTCACAAAGTTTCTGGAAATGATCCAAACAGCTTGGGGGTCGTCAGTCCTTGTTTAGAGCTTCTTTGTTAGAAATCCAGTCCAGAGAAGTGAAGCAGGAAATGAAGAAGAAATAATACATGTGCAGAGTTTGTTCAAATTCTCCCATGAGAATTAGCAGAGTGGATCAGAACAAACTGGGATCCCAATCTTATGATCCAAACTTCCCCTGACAAAGGTTGGGCAGTTATGAGACAAAAAGGATCAGGCCCAAAGCTTCTTTAATAGTTGAAGCAAGATGGGTGCTTGCAGGTAACTCCATCACATGGGCTTTGAAAGTGAGCAGAGAGTTTGATCTTTACTCAATAAGTCCTTTCTCAGACAATACAGTCAGCAATAGCCATTTAAACTACCAAGACAGTTCACAGATATTTCCTTGAGTAGAGAACAGTAATGCATTTTGTCCTTTGAAATAAAACCTTCATTTCCTAGTCACACATCTGTAATTAGCTGTATTAGCATGGTTAATAGTTTACTTAAACCTCAAAAGAGAAATACAGGCAAATGATGTTATTACACCAAAGGTTCATTTAGATGTTAATATTCCCTTTTGATCTCTTAATCAATAGAACAATAGCAATACACAGGAAAGCAGTTTATCTACATTGTTAACCTCTAAGAAGATATATGTAAACAATATCAAATATCTATCAAAAATCACTTGCATACCAAAGCTCTAGTTTACTCATAAGAAATGGCCCTCATTACCATTTGCATTTTCCTTTAATATGTCTTAAAAGGGCAGATTTAGGCCCAGCAGTTTGCAAAGTTGCTTAGCCCTTTCTGGCCCAGTCTCACACACATGCATTACAGGAAAAAAAAAAGAGAAGAGATGGAAATACCAGGCTAAACTGAAAGTAAATCAAAATTTGAATCCATTGCTAATTCTTCTTACAAGAGAGGAGGATTTCTTTTCATTTCTAAATTTCAGATAAACCTATTTGGTTTTGCCCTGCATAAGAAAAACACAGTGATATTTTAAGGTGCGTTGCAAAATAAAACACTGCAAGCGATGGACCTGATTTTAAAAGATAAAGGAGACAAGTGAAGCCATTTCATACATACAACATATAATCCACCTAACCAATTTACCACTAAAACACTGAAAAAAATGCTTTTCTGAGGTAGCCAAATCAAAGACGACTGAATTTTCCATTGAAATCCACTTGTTTTGCTGAGGATACCATAGTAAATCAAAGTAATTAATTCCACCCTAGTAATACAAATTTACTCCAGGCTCTGCCTTCCTTTTGGAATTCTTTGTAGGAAAAGAGGGAAGTTAGCCTTACAAAGTGTGCTTTGTATTAGTTACATATATACCTAAATGCTGTGCTGTGATGAGCCCTTTCTACACTCAAATCAGGTTTTGAGTCCAGTATTGCATTTCAAATAATGTCTTGATTAGAGATGCAAAGAATTTCATTTCATAGAGAATTCTGATTTTTTTTTTAATTTGGTTGCATTCCAATTAGGAATGAAAAACAAAAACACACACACAAAGATGTTCTCAGCAAAAGAGAATGGAGCCCCAGCTCCCAAGACAGTCCACTTGGCCTGCTGCAGATACTCTAATTCTAGGCTAACAAGGAGCTGGAAGCCCAGGCCCTGAGCTGGCAGGAAATCAGATTGATTTCCAACAGAACCTGCCTAGTTTCCACAGGAACTTCACAAGAATCAAGTAGTCTCCACAGAGCATTTTGATTTTGACAAATTCTGATAAAAATGTTTCATCAGAATTTCATTGATCAGTTCTAGTCTTGATCAAGTTCCTTATAGAAGACATCATCTTGCTCACTTCCCCGAGTCTTCCAATATTTCCCACACCCTAGCATTTTCAGTTTGATTTTTACTGATTTGGGCTTCTCCTGCAGATTCTTTATATTCAGTGCCCCCAATGATTCTCTCAACTGATGAGAGTGCACTTCACCAGGATGCAACACACTATGCTGGGACTCTCTACTAACCTTAGGATTTGCTTCAAAATCATGATCTTTATCTTTAAATCCCCTAATAGATAAGTGTGAAGCTAACTCAAAAAGTCTGCCTTCTCAACCCACCATGCTGGCTGTGATTAGTGGGGACATGGAAGTTGGAGTCCCCAGGATCAACATTAGAACAAGCCTACATTTCGCCAGGTACATGGAAACATTCCCATTAAGAAAGCTAGACATCAGGCCAACAAAAATCCTTCAGGAAAGCAGCCACAACAGCTGATTCAGTTGTTAAATCAAGAATAAGGAGTATCCTTTCAAGATAAATATCAGGAAGAACTTCCCAATACTGAAAACTATTAGATTGTTGAATAGTTTCAAAGATTAGATTGGGCAAAATGCTAAAAAAAAAATACTGAAAGTATAATACTGGGCTGGCCCGCAGAGGCTGGATTAGCTGACCTAATGCATCTTTTCTATTTCTCATTTGTATGATGGGTTTTTAAAAATGGGCTGATTTAAACCTAGTTCATGTGGGTTTTCGTGTACACATTTATAGTACAAGCCATGGAGCTTCTCTCTGGAAGCCACATGGATGCTCTAAGGCATCATTGTTTAGGATCATGAGTTTGGAGTCAATTTATAAAAGTTGGAGATTATTCAAAGTCTTGCCAGGCAAGTCTAAGCCTTTACTCTGTATGTTTTTTTAAATTAATTTGGCCCACAGGGAATATGGGAGCTTTAATAAAGGCTGATGAGAATGGGAAAGATGAAAATCTGTTAGCTTTTTCACTGTTGGTAAGAATAAGGCTACCCACAGATGAATTTTTATGGAGGCTGCTGGTCTCTGAAAACATCAGTGAGGATTACTGAAACTGATTTTTATTTAATTTATTTTTAAGTATTTGTTTAAGCAAGTTTACACAGCTTAGGGATAATTATTTAGTAGGAAATGAAAGCTCTCTAGCTCTTCCATCTCACTTTTGCACTTGTCAGCTCTTCCTATTAGGCTCCTTCCACCTTTCAGGGCATTGCTAATTCACATTTAAGTCAAGCTTTTGTTTACGTTACACAAGGTATCTGTGTGCTATGATTAGAGGAAATATATTTAATATATGCAACTAGACTTTTGCTTGTTCTCCAACTATATCATAACTGTTCACTCTGTACTATAATTTTATACTGAATAACATGTAATACAAGAAAATGTACACAATCTGCAAACCAGCATTATAAGAATAAAAATGTTTTATGCTGATTATTCTTTCAGTTATGTGATTACTTAAAATATAATTGCCAAATAATTTACAGAACAAGTCATTTCTACACTGTTACATGGATTTTAGTCAACTAATCAGAGTAGCTACATAGTGATTAATGTTATGTCAAATAAAATGCCAAATTTATAAGGCACAGGAAATGCAGAATTCTGATAATTTTACAGTTTCAAATTATGCTGAAATACTATTAACAATCTACCAACTTAAGAATTGTGAATGTAAGGCTTTTCTTAAAGCTCTCCAACAAAACAGACAGGACCAATTCATAAGGGTATATAAAACAGGCAACAACAACCTTTAGTTTATCTTATATTTTAGTTTCAGAAGGTAAATTAAAAGGAACAATCCTTCCAAGTTGTTACTTATGGGGAAAGAATCTTGTAGTCAAAGGCATGGATGGACCTACTGAGAAATATTCTATCATAGTAACTGCTAACGGACAGCTTCTTCAGGAAGATTTTGGATGTTTTGTTGACATAAGAAACAAAGTCCCCAGTCTAGGATTTTCAGCTTCACACAGTCTTCTATGCCATGATTTAAGGCAGAAATATTCAATCCATATTAATACAGAAGTGAATCTGAGAGTAATGATTTCCGACAGTTTAGAAAGTAAGGGATAATACTCCTTCCATTGACTCCAGGATGAAGCAAATTACAAAAGAACCAAAATCCAGGTGCTGAAGGTAACAAATTGTTTATCAAAATTACATATGATAATAAATTTAGACCAGGAATGTCTAAGGGAAATAATTATGCACAAGCCCTTTCTCTATATTTCCACAGTATTAAAGTTTCCAATAAAAAAACCTATTTCCCCCCACACCAAGAAAGGATAACAAATACAAATACAGGTCTTAAAATGAGAAAGTAATAAGTGTCTAATTAATGAAAAGGTCCCCTTCCAAAAAGATTACAACAATGTTAGCAGATCTTTTACAACAGACTCCTTCTTAGAAATATGATACAATCTAGCTTTTGGATAAAGAAAAATATTATTCTGTAAATGGACTCTGCAGTCAAGAGGTGTACATGCACAATGCTCTCCTATTTACTGGAGTCAGTTTCTCACATGTATGGGCTACAAGATTGTAGGAGGTGCAAGCTTTCCAGTCTAAGAATATAACCTTGCTCCTGGCAAAAAAACAAACAAAACAAAACAAAACAAAACAAAAAACAGGAAGAGGACAAAAAGAAAAGCATTTGAAAGTTGAAAACATGATGGGGGACATTATCCTGTGAAGCTGTGACTCTGAAAGTGATTTAGGGGCATTGGTTGATCATCAGCTGAACATGAGATCCCTGGGTGACATTGTGACCAAAAGAGCTAATGCAATCTTGGGATGTATAAACAAGAGAATCTCAAGTAGGTGTTCACAGGTTATTTTGCCTCTATATTTGGAACTTGTGTGACCACCAATGGAATACTGAGTCCAGATCTGGTGCCCACTGTTCAAGAAGGATGTTGATAAATTGGAGAGGGCTCACAGTGTAACGTTCCCCCCTGCAATCTGGACTGGTGTGCAGCTGTGTCATCCCAATTCCTCAATCCTGGGCCCTGACTTACTCTGCTTTGCTGTGTGAACCTCCCACTCCTGGGTCAGCCCACGCCCAGCCTCCTGTGAGTAGTCAGCAACTTATGAGATGGACTCCCAGCAAACACCCCAAAGCCCCAGATGCAACCCTGAGAACTGACATCTTGAAGGGTTCAGTGCAGCACACTACATCCTGCAACCTCATTTACATTTGTCCATCAATTTATTAAAGAAATTGATGAGCACCAGCTCTGTCACTCCAAGCGAAGTTTTACACACACTCAGTCCACATGCACTGTTTTAGACAAAACAAACAAATAAGTCTATTGACTACAGCAAAATTTTAAGTGAATAAAAGTCATTACTATAAATCAAGAGATTAACAATGTGTCAAGGAGTTGGTCACAATCAACTAAAAGGTAACTCACATCCTAAACTAATATTAATTTTTCAGTCTTTGATGTTAGCTTACCCACAACTGGCTGTGATACCTCTAGCAACCAAGTCCCTTCTCCCCTCATGGGTAGTTGCCAGTCCTTGATGTTGCTTACAAGATGGATTCCAGGGGAGATCCCTGAGAAAAAGAAGCCTCTTTCTTTTAACAAGTTTCCTCAACCCCCTCGGGTCAGGTGATCGGCCATGTCTGGCAATGGGCATGAATTCTTCGACTTGATCTGAAGTGATCAAAGGTGCTTTAGGCCAGTGTGTTGTTCCTGTATGCATGCCTCTGCGGGGCGCAAAACCTCAGCTTTGAGTTTGTCTGCAACTATTCAAGCCATGTAAGACACACATTTGGGGATATGACAAAGCAGAGTTTCATATCTGTACATATGCATGACATTGCAGGAAACATGCCACCATAACAACAATGTTCAGCATGTCATGGGCATTCCAAAACACCTTACACGACATACTTGTCATTAGACAATACACAGTTACACTACAAGGGTGAACATGAATGATACACAAATCACGCTATAAGGGTGTACATGGTGTACAGTGCGTCATGCAGAAAAATGCCAAGAATGATTAAAAGAATTAGAAAACATGTTTTATAGTGACTGAGCTCTTTAAGTCTATCTATTTATCTAAAAAAGAAAAGATTAAGAGTTGACGTGGGGAATAAATATTTAACAGCCTCTTCAATCTGAGAAAAATATAACATGATCCAATGGCTGAAAGTTGAAGCTATAGCAATTCATAGTGGAAGTAAAGCATTTTTAACAGTCAGGGCAATTAATTATGGAAACAATTTACCAAAGGGTGGCGATAGATTCCTCATCACTGAAAATTTTTAAATCAAGACTGGAATTTTTTCATAAGTAATCTGCTCTAGAATTAGGAAATTCTATGGCCTGTGTTACACAGGAGATCAGATAATGATCAATATGGTCAGGTCTGGCCCTGGAATCTATGAATCATACAGAGTGGGATATTCAAAAGATCTTAAAACTTTGATGCACAAATGGCATTAAAAAAAAAAAAAAAATCACACACGCCGCAAGATAACTTTAAGTTGTCACAGTTCTCAGAACTCACCCCTTATTGTCCTTTCTGAGTTATTTGTTCAGAGACTGTTAAAATGATGGGCTAAAAGCAACCAGAGAATTCAGCTTTTTTCAGTTTTCATTAATTCAACATGAATTGCCTTCCCCTACTTACAGAATTTTTTCCAGCTTATTTGGCTTTCTTGTGAATTCTGTGATGGGATTTGGAAGGTATCTGTATTGCTTTAAATTCATTTAGTAAACCTCAAGAGGGTTTCAGAAGCAAAGCTTCTTAGCAAGGGATTGCAGACTTATTGATGAGAAAAAGTTCATCTTAAAGCCTCACATCACCTCCGATCCAATGCAATTGAGTTGCTCAAAGAAGTTAGACTTGTTTGACTTATTGAGAATACCAAGCAATATGCTTCTGTGATTATCTCCCCTCATCACTCTGTGTAAGTGAAACTACACAGTCTTTGTATGTATGCACGTACATTACAATGTATACTATATGCAATGACCCCTGGATTGTCAAAAACAATCCAACTGCATGAGATGTATAATACAACAGTTTTAAACATGGGAATTAGTTGTCTAATAAAATAGCTTAGAAACTATTAGCACTAAATACTGGGGATATTAGGACCTTCCGTAAAAGAATGTTACTTTCCCAAAATAAACTTTTCACTAAAGAAAACAATTCACTCCTCATTAGCTAACCAAACAGCTAGTTGTCCAAGGGAATCAACATGTTACTGATTCAAAAGCAAGACATTCACCTTCAGCTTGGAATAGAACCTTCTACTTTAACAAAAGTTGCCAACTCCATTGGAGTTTTACCCAATTCAAGACAAAAATAAATCTCTACAGTTTATATGTCTATCTTAGGTGCCCCTTTACAATAGTATCCAAGTGCCTCACAACACTCCTGTGAGGTAAGGAAATGTTATTTTCTCCATTTAACAGATACAGTGAGACTAAATGATTTACATGGGGTCACATAGGGAGTTTGTGGTGGAGCAGGCAATTCAATTCAATCTATGCCTCTCAAGTCCACGGCTAATGCTCTAACCACTCGACCATCTTCTTCAATAGTGGCTACATAGATATTCTAAGACTTGGCTGATGCCACAGACAAACTATCACAGCCTGCTGAAAAGCAGTGTGTGCTTACTACACATACTACCTAAAAATAAGAACTATTTTGAAGAAGAAAAAAAATTGTGTGCAAACTATTCGACCCAAACCACAGATATATTTGAAACCAGCTTGAACAGCATCTATGAGCAGGCAATGATCAGGGCCCCCACATGAGGGGAGGGGGAAAGGTATACTTTACTGGGGCCCTGTGTCTGGGAGGAGGCCTGTGTTACAAGTTTGTACTGGGCCCGAAAAAATTATGCTTGGGCCCTGGCAACGATTCACTCAAATGCCTTTGATATCTTCCAACTGTTCCCACAAACATAGCATGTAGCCTGTTGCTGTTTTAACTGGTGATCTGTGCATTTCTTCAGGCTGTTTTTCATGGGGTATTTCAACTTCACACCTAGGATGTTGGCATAGGATGAATGGAACAAGGCACAAGGTTATTCTGCCGTATCCACAGTTTCCTAAGCATATTCAGTGCAACAAGAAGAATCAGTCCATTTCAGTAAAAGCCATTATCACTTGGTTTCTCAGAGAGAGAGAGGATGCATTTTAGTTGTGCTTTCTGATCCACCTAGAAGAGTCAGGGGAAAATATCACACTTTTATCCTATAGCCCAGTATCTCACTGGCAAGCAGTGACCTAGATATCACCAACTTCTCTAATTTACACCCTTAATGGGAATAGTATGATTTTATACATTTGACTCGTCTGTACCCACATTCTGCAAAGCAAATGTTTGAGTTGCATAGATTTAAAGATTGGTTTAGAGTTA
This sequence comes from Emydura macquarii macquarii, assembly GCF_026122565.2. Lineage (NCBI taxonomy): Eukaryota > Metazoa > Chordata > Testudines > Chelidae > Emydura > Emydura macquarii. The sequence continues at coordinate 3,512,727 of NW_027132962.1, forward strand.
AAGCATGTGCTTAAGAACTTTTGGAAATAGTTATTATGACCTCTATTCAGCAGTGTTAGGTTTCCCCACTCCCAAGATCACATTTCTCTTGCTGAACCTGAAAAGGAAGCACATATTCTCCATGTATTTCTGAAAAGTAAGACACGCTTCTCTTAATTCACTGTTACTGGAAATTGCTAGTATTTTATATTTGGGCTGACATAATAATTAGAGAGAGACAAGGTGAGTGAAGTAATATATTTTATTGGATCACCTTATCCTGGGACCGATATGGCTACACTACACTACATACAATAAAAATTAGAGCTCATTTTTGTCTTGGGAAATTTGTTTTCTTGTGATCAGAGTCCTTATATTGCATCAGAGTTGACATGGTTGTCAAGTTGTGACAATATGAACAAGGGAGACTATAAAAAAAACCCTCACACTTTTCTGCAGTCTTGAAAGAGACAGTAAAATTCTTCCTCAGAAGAGAAAAATGTTCTTAATGAAAAAATAAGAGAAATTTTCTCTGGATGAGTGAAGTTTGTTAGATCTGGGTTGAAGCCTAGTCTCTGAATATTCCTGAGAGGTCTATCCCCTACCTCTCATTTTCCCACTTCCCTGAAACTGTCCTAGTATTAGGATTTTGGCTCACGAAATAATAAGCAGTCAGTTTTTAGAAGAGAAATCTGCTTCTCAGAGACTGGAGTTCTGATGTTACATCGGATCCAAAGTCTATTCCCACTTTTAGTTCAGCAAACCACTGATTCTTGTTTATGTGTTTGTAATGAGATCATCCATGTTTCATTTGAATTTCAAACCTTGTTAACCCATACGACCTACACTTTACACAATATTTTATATCCCTTGCAAAATGAACATAAGTTTTGTATAGCTCTGATCTTTACCCAAACTACTGCCTGAAGCCACAGGCTTTTCACTGAGGATTGACAAAATAAGTGACAGAAGCATCAAAAATAAGAATGCAGACTGAACTTGGTGAAAGATCTGAAGATCTGAACTTTTATTAAAAATGTTTATATAAACAGATCTTCGTAAAATATAGATTGAGGGGTCTATTCTTAAACCCTAAAAGTGATATCTGGATTAGAGTATGTAACTTATCTTTCTGGAAATTAGTGAGAGACTCAGGGAGTTGCTTAAATTATCTCTCTTGTTTAAATTGCCATTTGGACACGAGAAGGTGAGTAGCAGTCTTTGCAGAATCAAGGAAGTTATTGATGAAAAAGACCCAAGTGATGGGCTCCTTTTTGGAAACTATTCCACAGCCTAATGTATCTCATTGCCAGGACATTATTTCATGATATTCAGCATGTTTTCCCTTTCCTAATTTCATCACATTATTAATATGTATCTTAATATACTGTTGGAGGACCATTGCAATTTGAGTTGCTTGCCCACTGTTTTGGGGCCTAGCTTAGCTTAAGTTGCTTGGTTGGCCATTCTGACCTCAACAGATTGACATCTTCTGGTTGCCAGAGACAAATAGGAATAGTGAGTAACCTTGCATATGTCTCAGTTTCTGCATACCACAGCACATAATAAGATGAATATATAACATTTATGCTTGCAGCTGCATATAGATAAAAGGGATGGGAATCACAAGTTATCCTTGAATGTCTGGGGGAATATTTTTTCATTGCCATGTGGCATATTTTGTTTACCGCCCCTCTTATTACCAGATGTTGTTTTGATGACCCCAATTATTATGATGAGAATGGAATGTGGTTAAGGGTGAGAACCCGATGTAGGTGATAGAATAATTACTAGATAGGTAATGAGGTGAAAGTTGTGTATAGAAAGGTATAAAAAGTCACCACTTAGACAAAGGGGCATGCTCCATCAATGCCTGATTCTGCGGGAGGTGCTTCTGGTCGGACCAGAGGATCCACTGACTCCCTGGCTGGGCCCCTGAAGAAAGCCTTCTTAGCTCTCCAGGCTGAGTGAACGTGATATATTGTAGTTAATTTTAGGCTTTGTATTTAACTAGTATATTTATAGAAAACCTTGCACATTAAACCTTATTGATCTGCAAATCGGGCACATCATGTCTCACTGGTATCCACACTGATCACTAAATGTCCAGTATCAACATATATCACATTAAAATAATTCCCATCCCTTCTTGGTGATTACATAATTATATACTTATGTCTACCCACAGTCATTGCCAAGTGAAGATGTCCTATTTAACAGTTTACCTTTTCCCATATCAGTCCCTTCATCATTTTTCACTTTTCCTGAATCTCACCCCAAATTGCCAGTAGTATGTGTCCTGAAGTCAATGCAACATAGAGGATCTACGTCTTCTTTGCTCTATGATGTGAAGACCTTGTGTATGCTGCTAAAATTGTATCTTTTTTTTGCATCCATCTAACACTGAAATCTTATGTCTTATTTGCTTCTCACTGTTGGCCTGATCCTTGGGCCATTTAAGTCAATAACATTCTTTCCCATCAAGTAAAAACTGTGTGGGTCCAAAGGACATGGCAGCTTGTGACACTCTCTGACTCATGTGCGGATTTTGAATTTTCTATTGGCAAATCATCTCAGACACAGGGTTTGATTTTTTTTTCCCCCCAGAACGGAAATGCTTCTTTTTTTTTTTTAAACATTTTCAATTTCCAAATTGAAACGTTTTCACAAATTACCAAGTCTGAAACCAAAATAGTTGATATTTTGGGGGAATGCTGAGGTTTACATTCAATTCTTGTATGATTCTGGTCCTGAGATGTTAGTGATTCAAAAAAAAAAAAAAAAAAAAATGAAAGGATGGACCCTCTCCAGTGCTTCCTTTTCCAAAGGACTCTTTCTCTTTCCCTGCCCCATTACCTGCAATCTCTCTCTCCCCTCTGCTACCTCACCACCCTAATCTCTTCTCTTTCTTTCTCCTTCATCCTTCTCTCCTCCCCACCTCCTGTTCTTCGTTGCAAAAATAGGTTAGTGGGAACACTTCATCCATCCATGGGAAAATAGGCTGAACAGATGAAGGAAAGCTTCTTACCTCAGAATCTCTACCTCAGAACGTAAAAGTGTGACATGCTTCCTAGGTGACTGCAGGGCCGGATTTAGGAACAGGTGACCTGGAGTGCCGAGCTTGAGGGGCACTGGGCTCATGGGTGCTGTTTTTGGTGTTAGTGACAAAAGGGAAAGAGACATCACTTGCTATTGTATTCCTTGAAAATGTCATTGGCCAGCCTTTGGATCTCTCTGATGCTGTGCTTCATTTCCCAAGGGCAAAGGCGAGAAAAGTGACCTTTTGAACTAAAGGACTAGACTGGAGTTAACATTCTAAGGCTGTCGCCTACTGGAACACTATTTAATGCTGGATCCATGCAATGCTGGTGCACAGCTCAATTTCTTGATGTTCATACATTTCAGTTATTCTTAAAATGAAAAAGTTTCTATAAGCTTAGAGGAAACATTTTTTTATTTGCTTATATATGGCATGAATAAATACAGATTTATAGATCTTAGCATGCAAATGTATCATCTTATATGACAGGGATAAATCAAGCATGCAAATCATACATCAAAGTTGTGAAATGGGCTACAAGTGCAATAAAACACGTTTAACATATGTAGGGGGGTACTGAAGACACTGCTCACCTAGGGTGTTATTTGGTCTAGGGCCAGCCCTGGGTGGCTACATAAGTATAGACCCTTACTGAGCTGCCTCAGTCCTCTTTATGGTAAGAAAACCTACATAGCAGTCCCTCGTGAAGAACTCTTTCTTTACAATGGATAGTGAGAGATGACAGCTGTAAACCTGAATGGACAGATCAGTCTCCATAGTTACAGATCCACTCCTCACACATCCAGGCTCCCTTCCAGTGCCAGAAAAGCATCCTGCCATGATTTCACAACCTATTTTCTCCTTACAAGTTATTTTACACTAAAGAAAAGTTCTGAATACAAAAATGTTTTCTGACATGTACTCTGCCTTCTGGCATTTTGGTTACCTACTTCAAAGGGGTGTTGAGAGGCTTAATTAATATTTGAAAGCACTTTGATTTCCTTGGATGAAATATGCAAGTGCAATGCAGCTAAGTATTTTATTCTGATCCTGAGTGCAGCAAATGAAGTGCATTAAGGTTTCAATAATAGGTTTCAAAATAAGGTTTCAATAATTTCAATAACAACATGCTATCCATGCGAACACATGCGAACACATCAGTTTTAAGAGGCAGATTAAAACACATTCCTGACACCCTAATTTAATCAGAGGCAACAATGATTCAATCCTCCTCTTTCCAAGAGAAGAATAACCCCAGAAGTCAGCTTTCTAAAGGCATCATGTACAGGAAAAGACTTAACCCTGTTATTGCCAGTGACAAATTACAGAGTGACTTAAATCATAGAAATCATTTCACCAGTAAATCATTTGCCTATACTGTTTGCTCAGGTTGTTCCTATTGCCCCTTTTCATTATGTATCCCTCATTTTCTTCCTCTGTCTGCAACTAAATTGTTTTTTTTTTGCCTGTGCTTGTTTTAATAGTGGCTAGTTTTTGCTATCTTAACAGACAAACATCTGTTGGATGGGCTAACTTGAAACATTTTGCATGACTTGATCCTAGAAATAAAAACAGGGAAAATCATGATCCTTGGGAAGTAGTTATAGCAGACAACTTAAACACAAATTTCTCATTGGCTGAAACAGCTCTGCTAACTCCATTGGACGTTGCTGCTAAAAAACATATCACAAAACCAGTTCTCATATATTGAGGTACATGGGCAAATCTAAAGGAGGTGAAGGAATATGGCCCAAAACACAAAATATGCAGATAAATATTTCTTAGCTGTGCAGTGTTTTTAGAGATTTTTAAGAGCAGGGGGAAGAGGGCACAACACAGAGAAAAACAGGGAGTAAAGAGGAAATGTGCAACAAATAGGTAGGGATATTATTATTTTTTTTAAAAAAGGCTCAAATCCTGCTGTCAGATACATTAATTCTATCTTATTTAACTCAATAGTTGCATATATGTAACTATCTGCAGAATTTGTACCTAACACATTTTTTAAATACACTTGTGGAATGAAAAATAAGGGAACCAATGGGGCACTAATATGGCAGCTACATAAGAGATAATTACCTCCTGAAATATTGGCATTGGAAAAATTAGATGATGTCTTCACACTAGTACCTGAAGAAGGGGATTTTTAACAATGCAGTCACATAGGGCATATAAGAATTTGAGATTAATGAAACAACCATTAGAAAGCATTTGAATAATTGTATACAATGCCTAGGACAAGTGGCCCAAATCCCTTCTGGGGGCTGTAGGTGATACCAAAATACAAATTAAACATTTTTGGTGGACATAGTAAAAGGTGGCCATGGGTTATTTCCATGGGTGATATAAGATTAAATAACTCACCCATTATTTTTATTGATTTGTTCAGTTGTAATATAGGAGATATATCAAGTGATCAGAAAACCATTAACTTATTCCTCTGTTTAAAACTTCAAAGTAAGACTGAAAATTTTAAGGATACATTTAAAATTTAGTCAGTGAGTCATGCAACACAATGGCATCCAGATAGGTGCAGGACATCTTTTGGATTTGGACTATGCCGATGACGCCATCCTGTTAGATGAACTCACCTCGAACCTTCAGTCATTGCTTGCAAGCTTCCAACATGGGTCTGCGGCAGTTGGCCTACAGATATCCTGGGTAAAGACCATGATCCAAAATCTGGGTACTAGTGATGGTATGTCTGGCATAATAGTAAATGGAAACACAGTTGATGTTGTTGAAGAATTAATTTACTTGGACTGTAAGCAGTGTTCCAGTGGACGGTGCCAGCCCAACGACATGCGGAGGATAGGACTCATGGCCTCTGCAATCCAATCCTTTCGAAGGCTGGGACCAGCAAAAACTATCTGATGGCATGAAAGTCTGGCTTTACCAGTCATGTATCATGCCCATTCTTCTGTATGGCTGCAAAACCAGGACGCTACTTAAAGATGATATCCGCATCTGGAGGCATGCCATATGCGTGGTCAAAGGCAACTATTATGCATCAACTAGTATTATTTTGTCATAAATAGTGAAATTGCTTCCAGAACTCAACTCCCCAGGATCAAAGACATCTGTCATCTTTGGTCCTCACTATTCAGACATGTGGTTCGCAGGGACAGCTCCATCCCTGCCCACAGAGCGATTAAGTGCATCCTGAATATACTCTCTGGTCATCGGCCACCCCCAAACTGGAAGAGACTGCCTGGTCACCCACGGCTAGCATGGTTGCAACAAACTGGCAACAACTCACCTGCCAGCATCAGACATAAATGGAACAAAGCTGTTGGTAGAGGCCACAGGGGATTGTCGCAACGGACCTATGCTGTCTAAGCGAACTGATGATGATGATGATGACTTGGAAAAGGGCACTTTGATAATTCAGGGTCAGCACAGGTTTGTGAAATCATATCAAAATAGTATTACTAGTACAATACAACTATTGGTATCAATAGACAGGTATATGTAGATTCCTAGGTTGTGAGCACTTTGGTGCAGGAACATTTTTTCCATGTGTAGTCAGACTTCACCTAGCACAAATGGGCACCCTCTACAATACAAATCTATATTCTACTGCCACAAATATTTAACAAAAATAAATAAATATTAGTTTTTTTCCAGAAAGCTTTTGACAGTTTCACATGGGTTACTGGATCATGTTTAATATTAAGAATACTTTTATAGTTTATTAAGAGTTAATCCCTGGATTCAGAGATGGTTCAATAAACAATCAATTGTTAAAGACTGCTAGAGTTCAACAAGTTAATATGTTTCTTATAACCATGCCTTATAATCATCTCTCACACCTTTTGATATGTTTATAACCGTCTCTAACAAATACTACTCATGCCTGCAACATTCTTAGAACATCTATTAATTGTTTATTAACTCTTTACAAACTATTTGTAAATGTACTCTCAATAGTTATCACCCTATGGTTTCAAAGCTATCACACTTATTTCATCTTTAAAGTAAAGAAATGCTTCTCACCATTCTGTGGTAAATATTTGCAAATATTGTGCTTTTTTTTTTTTCTTTAAATGGTGACTGTTGCAGAGATTTTTTTTTGCTTGTGCATCCTTCTGCATTTCACAGACAAACAATAAATGTCTCTGCTTGATTCTTTTAATGCTTACTGTAAGCTCCCTAGTTCTGGTTTGCCTAAAACCTCAAGCATACTCTCTAGCTTGGTTTTATAATAAACCTTAGCAAGTTTAATACTTCAATCATGTTGAAGTATTAATTGTCTCCTCTTAAGACAATGTTGTCACTTTCCTCCTACATAAATACCTTCTCCATGATTCATCTCTTTTCTAGATGCTATGTTTCATGTAAGTAAACAGTACCTTTGATCCTATGAAGCAAACAAGCCTGGATTCTATGCTCCAGATGTGTTCTAACCAGAGCTTTATTAAAAGTTAACACAATATCCTTCTATTTATATATATTACTGAATGAAAGTTGGCAGTTTATTACTTTTATGTTCTCAACCCAAGTTTTAAGTTTAGGGTCAGTACAGACAAATCCTCTCTCTCTATCCTCTTAACTAATTCATTGTCATTTAAACCGTACTTGACTCGGCCACTATTTCTGCTCAAATTCATCACTTTATACTTAGATGCATCACATTCCACTTTGGAGTCCATTGATTTAATTCTCATAAGATTATCTCTAAAAAAAATCAGAAAGGGATATATGGTTCAGAGCCTCAGCCATTCATCCCATTTCACTATCAAGCCCGATACATGAACTTGAAACATGATAGTGCTGTCTGAATTTATTAAAATATAGAGAACTGCAGGGCTCCACTCCTCACCACATTCTAAGAGAAATACATACTGGCCTCTAAGCCTATGCTTTTTTCTTTTTATCCAAATAACTTATCCTAAGCAGGAATTTTCCAAAGAAAACAAAACTGGAATGCTGGAATGGACTCACATTTCAGGTAGTCAAACCGTATTAACTTTTTGTTTGCAGTTATTTCGGGTGTGCTAAGTGAGACTATATGAAAGGAGCTGCAGAATACACCCCTACATTCCTACTCTACACACTACTGTAATAATTTTTGTATCAGGTATGCCTTGTAAGGCATTATTTGAGAACTTATAATTTGTTGGTCAGTATTGCCCTGATAAAATTTGTGGCAACTTTGTATGTGAAGTTATAAAATTCCCCCGTGTGGTGTTATTAACACATTCTAAACCCCACAACGCTGCCCAAAGAGTAGTTGTCAAACAGCTCCCTCCTAAACAAATGTGCATTCAAGCAAGGAACAGAGTCATCAAGCAGGAAGGGAAGACAAAGGAAGTTCAAACAGGTGGGGGGAAAAAACAGCACTATCGTCTCACATAGACATTTTAGCTCCAGGTTCTCAGATGGAATCCCTCCTAGAGTGATAACCAGCATTGTACCAAAGCTGTTTGATGCAATGGTGCGAGCTGAACCCAGTGCTCTGGGATTAAAAAAAAATGCCAATAAAATTAAAGGATAGCATGTATAAAATTAATTTGACTCATCCTAATATATGGAATAGAGACAAGGTCAGCCACAAGAAAAGAAACCAATATGCTCTCCACAGCAGAAATGAAAATATTTAGATGGTCAAATGGTTGGACAGTTTGTGATAGGAAATGATAGGTTATGAGGGGCCTAATGTGGGTTGCCTCAATGAAAGACATATTGAGGGAGTTTAGACTATGTTGGGAGGGACATGTCGAGTGCAGGCCCAAGAGTTATATTGGTGGGATGGCCCTTGCAAAGATAGTGACCAAGGGAGAGGCCAAAGACTCAGTACATAGACTGAATATCAGGGGATCTTCAAGACATTGGCTGACATGAAAATGAATCATGAGTTTTGGAAGAAGGCTCTGACCCCAAATAGGGAAGTGGCAAGAAAGATGAAGAAGAAATGGCATTAACCTTTGCAATTTCCGTGTGGTGGATTTCAGGTGGGAAAAGAAGGACCAAAAAAACACTGGTAACTGTGCAGAGAAGTAGATGGAGAGATGCAGTGGTCAGAGTAGCAACAGCATACAGCCGAAGATCCTTATTCATCACGGTCTTGCCCCTTGTATACTTATAAAGGGAGTGTGAAACACTATCAGAATGGCAGTGTTTTACTCAGGCCTAGAGTGGGTGGAAAGATGGCAGCTACAGGCATCCATAAAGGAAGATGGCTCATCGGTACATTTTGAACAGCTGCTATCAAAGCTCTGACTAAAAAGAAACATGGTAGGAGGGTCTGTGTGATCCTTTGATAGAGGAATTTAATACATTCAAGGGACACTGCTGACTCCAATTAGACCCAAAACACAGACTTTTTGGAGAGAGAAAAAAAAGCTTTTACAAATATTAAGATCAATAGAACTGCTTGGAGCACACTTTTTTCCCAAATGGAAACAACCGTTTTTAAACTAAAGCATTCCCCAGCACCTGGCCATCACTGCAGTGAGAATCCAAAAGTGAAAATGGTTATAATTGTCATGGTAGAGGCTTGTCTGTCCAACTTTAGCAACATTAAAAAGAAAACTCTACTTTAAATTATAAGGAATTTGAATTTTATACAAGGCTGTCAGTTTAATAAGGTACTAGAGTTAATGTACAAAATCATGTTCACATATATGATTCAAAATTATTTTTAAAATCTATCTTTAATATTTATATTTTTGCTACATAATTAAACAATATGACACTGAAAATGAAAGCCAGTTGTCAGACAGAAGAAGGTTAGTTACAGTTTGCTAGTAATATCACAGTCTGTGTGTATATTTTTAAGTCTCAGATGATCCAGTTATTTTGAGCGCTAGCTTCGTATATGGGACACCTGGGTTCAGATCTCTGCTCTGCTGCAGACATCCTGTGAACCTTGAGCAAGTCATCAGGGGTATGTCTACATTGCAGGGTGAAAAGAATCATCCTTGGCAGCAAGTCCCACAGCGCAGGTCTACTGGCTCTGGCTCACAGGACTCAAGCTATGGGGCTAAAAAATAGCAATGTAGACATCCAGCCTGGGCTCTGAATCTCGCTACTGCTGTTGTGGATGCGGGGCCAGGGGGCAGGGTTGCAGCGTATATGTTCTTTAGGGCTGGTTCACACTTACCACACGATTTGGCGGCAGTCGACGGGAGTTACTCAAACTACACAGAGTATTTTAACAGTACAAAAAATTAAGAGCCTCATGATAATCTGAGAAAGAGCATATTTTAGTTTCATGAAAAATGCAAAGTTTTATTAGATAATAAACAACACATTGTGTTCCTAATTTTACCAATTAAGATGGGTTTTTCAAAGGAGTTTAAGGGACATCAGAAGTTAGGGCCTGAGGCTGAGCCAGGGCCAAGCTAGCTCCACCTTCCTAGTGAGCAAGTGAGGACTTTCTGCTTCAAGCCAACTTTAGTTCAGCTACATCACCAGATTGGCCAGACCACCCAACACAGGGGCTCTTAAACCCAGCAACAGCATTAGGCCGATGACTGCTTAATGCTTACACCTGCATCTGCAATTGCTGGTGTACATGTCTTGCTCCATCACTCCGACCATTAGGCCTGGCTTCCCATATCTTGTTCCATGACAAGAGTTCAGAGTCTAACACCTATACAATTTAAATAGGATTTGGGACCCTAAGTCTCTTAGGCTTTTCTGAAAATCCCAGCCTTAGCCATATAAATGTCAACCAATAAACCTAGGTCTCTAGTCAAACCAGGGAAAATTAAAAGCTTCTGATCCTGACTAATGGTATTGCTTTAACTACATTTGACATAGTTAATGTGGTACAACCATTTGTGTGGATGCAGTTATACTAGTATAAAAGTACTTATGTAGGTATATCATACTCTGGTATGAGACTGGAAATAAAATATACCAGTATAAGTACATGCATACAGGTATAACTTCATCCACACTAGGGTTGTATAGATCACTGTTTCAAAAACTAAAAACTTAAAATAAATTTAAAAAAACCACCTCCAACCAAGATAGTTTCACTGTCACAGAAACAGTGGTGTGTAGACTTGGTGTAGCTATTTGCAGAATTCTACGGCAGACATCAGCAAACAATAGTTCTTACCTCTCAGTTTTCTCTTCACTCAAGATGGTGTAACAAGGTAGACTATCAAAATGCCTTTTGTTTACACAAGTTGGGACTGAATTTCTGATCCTATCCTTTTAATAATCTTGTCAAAGTAATAAAAAGATCTCTCTCTCTCTGTGCATTGACTTTAAAATTTATTACTTGGAAGATACAGGCGTTGGATCTATTCCCCATGTTTCCAACTTGTGATATTACCCTGTACCAATATATCAGATTATATTTTAATCACATTTCATCACTTGATAGTGACAGGTTGGAATTTTCCCCCAGCTGTTCCACAGAAGTCTCCATGGGTGCTGGAAGAATTTTTACAGTGGGGGTCCTGAGAGCCATTGTACCAAACTGTAAACCCTGTATATAATGGAAACCACTTCAAGCTAAGGGGCAAGATAGCACCCCTAATTAGAGCACCTAAGGGAGTCTCAAGTAACCAAAACTTAGAAAAAATATGCAATTTCTGATATTTTTACATTTTGTGTAGGGACAGGTTATTTAATCTTCCTCAGAAGATACCTCCAAAAATCCCAACCAATAAAAAAACTGAGCTTTTGTGAGTGGGGGTATTAAGTGTTAGAGGATAATACATTTTCCAAAAAATCTTCAGCATCTCTAACTTCATACTGCATACATTTATCTAGCTAGTGATGTTGTGTCGACTTCCTGGGAAATTCACGCTTCCTTAGAGTCATAATACCAAAGGAGGAAAATACACCCAAGAAGCTGAAACAGTTAGATAGCAAACTAAAGATATTACTCCTGTAAAAGAGAGAATAATCAAAACACTAATGAAAAAGAAAACTTTGCACAAACAATGCCATGGAAGATCTAATTGTCTGAGAATTATAAAACTATTTTCAGAGCCTCAAAATTTAAGCAAATTTCAGAGCCCTAAATTTAATTCCAAAGCAGCAATAAATACTGACATTTAAGTAGACAGATTAAAGAGCCATATTTGATATTCTCAACCCTATTAAAATACCTTTGCAGAACACTGGTGGTGGAAAGGGACCATGAAGGTGATTTAACTTGTCCCATGAGAATTCCATCACTGCAGGATGAATCTCTGGGTGAGGCTGAACTGACATAATGGTTTTACTCCATCCCTATCTTTGTGCCCAGTGAAGGGGGAAAGTGCATGTTAGAAATAACCAAACAGGTTGTCCCTGGGGTGGATTGGGGAGATGGAACCCTTTATTGCCTACTCGTTCCATCTCGACGCCACGAGTGAGCAACGAGGGGGTTACTTTACAATTCTTTTATCCATAACAGTATGTAAATGTATACATTTACAGCAACTCCCCATAGACCCTTATTTGGTTACATCGACACCTATAAAATGAATATTAACAACTACATGATGAATACAATTATACCCACCCCATTTGTTGTTTACAGGATTACCATACAGAGGGCAGGCACAAATCTATTAATTTTACACTAACATTCTTTGAAGTAAAGGCATGCCAGGGGGCAAAGGAAGATAATGCTTTCTTCCCATCCTGGCCTTGTGCAGGAGTTGCAATAGTTTTGTTAGACTCATCCCGATCAGATGGCCAGGAAGGGAGGAAAAGAAGAGAGATAACAGACTAACTAGAATTCATACCAGTTAGCAGAAACAAGGTTTGCCCATGCCATGATCCCGTTCCCTGTAACTTAGGCCTGACCATTTGTCCAGCTTTTAACTCTTTACTCTCCTATAGTGCATTGTTGGAGAACCAAGTGCAGTGTTGAATCTGAATTTACACTAAGTTCAGAAGTATTTAGATTCAGTGTTTGTACTAGATCGGATATAAGTCCACAATGGGTGCTAACTCAATATGAATAAGGGTTATGAACATGGTACTAGGGCTCCCCCATCCTATATTCGCTCTCACATTGTTACAATGGAGCATAGCATGTAAAAAAGATTGGGGGGGGGGGGGGGAGAATGTGAAGGAAATGTACTCCCACAGATAATGGCCTCCACAAAGAGCTGAGAAGCAGCGTATTATATGTCCCTTATGCAAGAGGCCTACAGAACATAACAGAGAATGACAACCTCTCTAGAATTTGTAGCCCAACCTGTAGAACTCTAGAGTGTGTGTATCTCTGTTGAATTATCTAGGCTTTTAGATGACTTTCCATAGACCCTATTGGTTTCACCACTATTATATTTTATAGGACTTTCCCCATAGGCGGTAGCTTCATGCTTGTCACTGATTCATTCAGTATAGGCTACTTCTTAGGACATGTGGGCCATTATTCTGTTATAGTATGGCAGTTCTACATGTTGCTATGATTGAATAATCTTAAAATGCCTTAATTTTAAGGATAGTAGAAATAAGAAAAAAACTGGAAAAATGAGAAATTCATTTTTAATTGAGAATTTTTTTATTTTTTTTTACATTCTCTGTTCTCTGTTTTCAGACTACTTGTCTAAGGTGTTCCCTGAATGGTAATAGAATGCAGCCCAAAGCAAGCCATTTTGTTCAAAACACAGAGTGTACTTTAAGCCAGCTTGCTCAGCCTACACTGAGGTGGAATTAATTGATTCACCCATCGCTTAACGCTATGCAAAATCAGTCCATCATGCTTGTGTGAAACAAAGAACGACTTCTCTGTCAGTGCCCTGTGCTCAGAAAACTCATCCAGTAGATCTCATCACATGGGAGCCAAGAGACAAATGAGTATTTCCAACTCAATGCAAAATTTATTTCTTATGTGTTTTCTTCTCACATCATTAACGTTAAATGAGATCACTAAACACTAACTGGCTTCCATTCTATCCAGTTTGTCACTTCTGCTTGAGTTGATGATACATAAATTCCTAATGTTGATTGAATGTTTCACTTTAAAGCACTATTAGCAGTAAAGCAGTCAATCACTATTCAAACTATCAAACCCTTTATCTTCTCAAAGACTTGCAATTAGTGAAGTGCCACTAAATAGGCTGCAGAGAAGCAAATCTAAATTCCAAATCCTTTAAACTAGGGATCCAAATTTTGGTGTGTTATGCTGGTTTAAATGTCTAGTAACTCCACTGGAGTAAAACAGAGTTACTTCAGATTTGTGTAACTGGATGGAAACTGAAAGCAAAATCTGGTCTATTGATTTAAAAAAGAAAAGAAACTAAAACAAGATCTACTAGAATAATTATTATTATGCTCAGTGGCATCTTAGGAAAAAAACCAAATCTTCTAGATTTTATTTATAGTACACACACACACACACACTTCCCCATGTGGGTTCTTTACATTCAGGACCACTTGATGCATTTCCTATTTTCTGTACCCTATGAAGGGCTGCCAATTTCGTTCATACATACAATAAGCTTACTCTTTAATAGTCTCAACCTTCCAAACATGCTCAGAATTCTCACACCTTAGTGAGCACAGAAGAAGAAATTGCAGAACAAAAATATTATATGAACAGGAATGGTATACAAACATAGCCATGATTTTTCAGTGCAACGTACGTGTGATGGTGAGAGACTTTGCGTGAGGCTCTTGTACTGAAGTATATGAAGTAGTCTTTTCTTTATCTCACAGGGGTAAGATTTTCTGGAAAACTCAGATTCAATTCCTGAAAGTTAGTCCTACCACTCTCAATTCTCCCTGAAAACTTTGTAGTGGTATTCATTAACCAAAAAAAAAAAAAGAAAGAAAGACTGTTTTAATTAAAATTTAACATTTGCAGTCAACATTATTGACAAAGCAATTGATCCAATATGTTAAATTTAGTTTTTACACTGGAGAAGATAGGAGGCAAACTGTGTACTGCAAAGTATTTCTGTGCAAGAAAGTATTCCTTAACCTTTATTATTCCATTCCTAGTACTTGTGCGTGTGCGCACACACATATGGCATTTTTCAAAGTGTCATGGGTCGAGAGGTAAATTATTCATGACTAAGAGCTGCAGCAATGAATGGAGCCCAGTTCATTTCTACACTGTCCTGGGACATATTTTCACAGGGAGGTGGCGCTTTGTGGAGAATGTTGTGTCCAAAAGGCCACTGAAACAATTTTAATGCTAGTTTACTTTGGCAGTTGGAGCTATTAAATATTTATTAGTACACTGTATATCCTTGTGTTGAAAGAAAACTTCATTGTATCACTATAAATGAGCTACTCACCAATATGAGAAAGAAATTTTAAGAAACATTCCGAGATCATAGCGTTACAAAGGCATCAAGTTAAAAGGCTAAAGAGTTTGTGTCATTTAGAAAAAACACAGTGGTAACATTACATTATTACAGATTACAAGCTTTTTGCATCCATTCTTTGTACAAGACATTTGTCATCAGATAATTACATACCTCCTAGGCAGTTGTTAAGTTCTTGTATGTTGACAGCACTGATGCCATTTTTATGAATTTGAAGGATACACAATAAGGACATCCTGAGTGACTGAGCTGTATACTGAATAGGAAACTTCCTAGGGAGGTATATTAACCCCAAATTTCATAAAAAGAACATTAAAGGATTGACATAAAAGGGGAAAAATACTTAGTGTTCATATGAAAATGCTGAAGTGTGTGAATAAAATATCATAAAATAAAAATGAGATGTCCTGTAGTTACTACTCCCTGGGTACCTCTTGCATAGGCAGTAGGTTACCAAAAGGACAAAGAGTTGGCTATAGGCAACTTTTCCTCTTTGATACAGTTAACTGGAAGTGTACAGTAAAGTTGTAACCCAATAAAGGTAAATACTGATAGGCCCTCAGGCTTAACACACACTTTACTGGAGATGAAAGCACTCCAACTATAAGAGAGAGATTGGATAGCAGGTGGCTAGCCAGCATGAACTTAGATTTAACCACAAACATTTTTGTAATTTCAACCTGAGTTGTAGTTTTAATACTTTGGAAGTTGAGCAAGATGCAGAGATTCCATATTTTACAGGCTGGCTATCTAGGCTTAATCAGTGTATTGGTGCAAAGCAGAAGGATATGATATTTGGATTTTGTCGTGCTTCTTTTCATAGAGGAAAATTAAACTGGTGGATGTGTCTCCTAAAGGCCTTATTTCAGTTGCATAAACTTCCCTGGACTGGCAGTGACCTCTCATCCATTATCCTGTCTGACATTGATGTGGTAACTAGCAGCTGCAGAACAAATCCTAATAAAAAAAACCTTTACAATAGAATTAAAGTCCCACACACCCCTAACTGAAACATAAACAACAGTACTGTTATTAAATAAAAATAAAACATTTGAATGTGAGAAAAAATGGAGCTACGTTTCAATAAGCAACTTCAGTTCTGAAATTGCACTATCACCCATGATTTGCCTAAGGAAGAAATAGATAAAGTACCAAAGTACCTCCCCCCCACCATTGTTGTTGGTTCAGCTTCATCTGTGTTAGTAAGCATGAGAGTGCTAGTGAGACAAAGCATTAATGGTTGTTGACATTTTTATTACCTTGCCATTTAGACCTGCTCTAAGCAAGGTTAGACAATATAGTGATAAAACACCAGCTGACAAAGAAGCAGTGTTCTCACCATTACAGCCACTTGTGAGACATTTTGGGGTGGGGTGGGTGGAGAATGGGTAGTGTTAGCATAGCCTTTGACCAGTAAGACAAAACACCCACCACAGATGCTCAAGCTTTATATTTCACATTTTTGCAGTGTGAGAAATGTGGTTTTCAGTGTTTATTGCTATGTAAAACAAAAAATATATGCAGTAAAGATCTTTGTTTGGCAGTGATTGGTACTTTTAATCGCAACTCTCTTTGCCCAAAATATACGGATGATCAGATTAGTTCACTGGAAATATTTTATGCCAATTTGTTGCTAGCCTCTGTCATACCAGGAGTAACAGACCCCAAAATATCAAAATACAGTTAATCAAAATACTGAAGTTCTAACAGAAGTTTATTTTGGGGGAACAATTTTTTTAAATAAGATAGCTATGATAAAGATATCTAAAATAAAGATGGAAGATGGCATTATGATAGATCTATGAATTTCGCTTTGCTTGACAACAATTTAATCTTATGAAAGCTTCAGTAATAAAAGTCAAACAACTCACAATGCTTCTAAGTCTAAAGTGAGACAGAAAATTCCATTTGAAATGAATACAATTTTTTCTTTTATCAGCAGCTGAAGTAATGCACTGTATAAAAACGCATGCCTGCTCTGTGTATGTTCTCCCACAAATATTGTTCTTTAAAGTTGTTCAGACTAACACATGCCACAAATATGTATAGATGTTTGTGTATAACATGTATGATATTTGCTATGCCCGAGAACCTTCATAAAAAAGTACTATGTCTTACAAGGCCACCCTAGCAAAGATCATTATAAATGCAAAACGGAAATGAATAGCAACTCAAATTTCAACAATATTGGCACAGGGAAGTAAGTAAGTAAGTAAGTGTGTGTGTGTGTGTGTGTGT
Organism: Emydura macquarii macquarii; assembly: GCF_026122565.2. Lineage (NCBI taxonomy): Eukaryota > Metazoa > Chordata > Testudines > Chelidae > Emydura > Emydura macquarii. The sequence continues at coordinate 3,530,220 of NW_027132962.1, forward strand.
GTAATCTCTTTTGTAATGTGAGCACTAAATAGCAGAGGGACTAGCACCACCTACTTATTTTATTTGCTACTGTTTGGAAGTCACCTGATGAGTAAAATTTTCAAAAATTCATACAGCTCTGTCCTGTTTTCAAATATGATTGGCACTTAGGAGCTTAAGTTACTCTGACTTTCAAAGGCTGTCTATGCTACAAGCCAGGGATGTGATTCCAAACTCATGTTTGCTCAATGTAAATGTTAAATAGCAGCAAAGCTGCAGTTTCGGGTGGCTTTGTACTAGCATGGCTGATCAGGTCCTCTGCTGCTGGCATCTGTGCTACCTGAACTCACACTGCTATTGATACTTAAACTAACTTGATGAGAGCTAACATGAATATATGTACATGAGCAGGGGAATCGCACCCTTAGCTCCTAGTGTAGACATAGCCAGAGACTTAGGTTCCAAAGGCCATCAATGGGAGTTAGGTGCCTAAATATCTATCTTCAATTATCTGAGCCCTGAGTCACATTTGAAAAGAGAATTTAAGTGTTTTTAGTCATTACCAACCTTGGCTGCGTGCATTCAAACCAGCAAGCTAATAATGTATCTCTCCATTTTTAAACCGGAATCAAGTCACAGAGGCAAATAGAATAGTTTTGCACAAGTTTTGCTTCCTGATTGACAACCATAAATTACACGTTAAGAATTTTTCTTTTCATTTCCAACATGAATACAAAATACAAACACACTGTGCAGTACTAACCCACATGCAAATGTAGGCAGGCTTATTTCAAGGATTCTATCATCATATTTAAGGCCAGAAATAAGTTGAAGTATTGTTAGAACAAGATACAGTCTCATTTCTTTAACAAAAAAGCACTGACTGAAGCATGAGATTCTGAAGTAAATATTCCTAGGCACATGATAACCACAGTTCAAAGAATTTAAAATCAAAGGACAGACGGTGTTGAGAAGTGGTTGAGTGCACACAGGGCTCCTGAACCTGTGCAGTTTTCAGAAATTAATGCTGTGTTTTGGTAGCAACCTTTCCACATGGTGGAAATAAATCCATCAGAGTCCTGAGGGTGAAAAAGCAAACCATGACAAGGAACAATAAGTGTGATGATTTCTTTGATACATTGTCTTAGGGGTAGAGTCTTGTGGAGTTTTCTTTTCTTTTTTTTTAATTTGCCTGCCGTTCCCCACAGCTGCCCTCACAGCAAGAGAATGATGTCCCTCTTTATGTATGCACCACATTTGAGTTCAGGTCGGTCAAGAGTAGGTGCTGCTCTAAGAGAAAAGTACTAGAGAAGATATATAATATAGATTGTGCAAGGGGAAGACTAATGTGTATATTGAAAAGAAAAGAACATACAGGGGCTGCCCCACCACAGGGTACTATGTTATGCCAGTGTGACTCCATTCATTTCAGGGGGAGTCAAAATCTGATGAGAATAGTGGAGAATTAGACTGACTATTTTAATATGTTGGATGACAAAAATCTTAAGCCATTTATGAGAAACAAAAAACCCTCATAAAAGTGTGACATGCTAATGGGACATCACAATTTATTTTAAATTAAGATTTTCACAGTTCCCTAACTACATGGAATTCTCATTTCAAATGCATAAGGGTCAAGGGAGATTGTATATGTTAGTGTTCAGCTGAATTTTAGATTCAGCTTCAAAAGTGGCCACTCAATCCCAAACTATTTGAACTGTATCTTTCGGAGATGATTCTTTCACCATAATAAATCCTGCAGTATTGGCTTCTGTTATCCCTATGATCCCTGATTGCTTAAAGGGATAAAAGTCACTACTAGTGTGGCTGTGAGGTATGATGACCAAATACAGTTAAAACTCTGGAGGCAGCCAATTTTACTTCATTTTATGTATAAATTTGGAGAAATCATAACTCTTCAAGCTCTGCTACAAGAATCAGACATCCCTTTTAAGGGAAATTTCTCCTAAATGACCAAAAATAGTGACATTGATTAAAACTAAATGAATCCAAAACTTATAAGGATATTTGAACTGATTTTCAAATACATTATTTTTTGCCTTTCAAATCAAAGGGTCATATTCACCATCTGGTTTGCACAGGGACAATACAGTGCAACTCACACACCAGGCCCCTGCCATGGACAGCTCTAAGAGAACGCAAGGCACTCTTGGAAACCAAGGACGGCAGAAAGGCATGCATGCCTGTTCTTTGCCACTGACTAAAATTATCTTTCTGCTTGACATACGCGAGATCAAGGAACTAATGACATTAGCCCTGTTGCTTTGACAGGCAGCACACAGGCAATTATCTGTGCAGAAAGCTAAGCAGGCTACCAGAACTAAATCTATTAGTCTGAGACGTCATCCTTGTTACAAATACATGTCCTTAATTCACATTGACTGCTCAATGGTCACACCTAGTTACAAATTAACTGAATGGTCCAGTGAAGACAGTTAAATTGCTAAGTACCATCAATGCTGCTGCATGTTAAGTCTTCTGGAAATAAAGAAAAGTGTTTAGGGTCTCTGCATCCCACTGCTATTTCTAAGATAGCTACTAGTTTCATTTATCCGTCCTTTGCTATTTCAATGCTATTTGCTATTTTCCCCACCTATTTCCTCTCTTGAATATTGGAGAGGATGTCAGTTTAAATCTTAACACAGTATTTTAACCAACGAAAATGAACTTTAAAACTCTATTCGCTTTACGGGTTATATGGAAATACATACATCGTACTTAGCTTTCTCAGGTGATTGTGTAGCACCCAAAGTAACAGCCATTTCTCAGTAATGTTAGCAGTATCTGTTTAATAGCAACACTATTCCTTTTGGAGGAAGAGTATGATGTGGGGGAGGCTGTGTGGGATGACGAAAGTGTTTCTTTAAGTTTAGTGATACCTTGAAATTATTTCACATACTGTCTGGAGCCAGGAGATCCATTGGTTTAATTTTTTTTTAAAACTTCAGAAAAGTTTTGGTTCAAAGGATGGGGATAATTTACATGACCAGAACATTATCCTTTAATATGAGTATTCATCCAAACTGAATATCCTCATTGTGATGCCAGTGAACCAGATGCCAGCTCTTGCCAAGGCTGTAGACAGCAGTTGTATGAAAAATTAATATCTGGAAACCAGACCAGAATACCTGTATGTTAGTACTGTTCAAAATATATATTAGATGTTACATTGATAAGAATGTGTTTAGACTCTATAAAATGCTTGTAGGATGTTGCATGTATTGATCTCACTTATAAGCTGTATAGCTCAATGTGTCACGTTGTATTGAGTGTTTGCACTGTAAGCCTCAGTAATTGTGTATTCACCAAACAGGAAAAGAATAACGATTAGGGGGTTCATCCTGTTACAAGATGCCCCACTGAAAGCAAATGATGTATTGTGGAGCATCAAAGGAGAGAGGCCCTGTTGACTGCATTCCTAACTCCCTCCAGGAAGAGGAGACCTACACATGAACTCATCTCATCTGTTTGGCTCTAGAGAGGAGGGGATAAAAATCCATGGCAAGGAGAAAACCTCTTTCTGATGTTTGGACTCTTAACAGAGCAGAGATCCCAGGGCCAACCTGGGTTAGCCCTAAAAGACAGTGGACATAAATCTCTGTCATCTTTTGGAAGCATAAACTCTGACTCATTTGTGCTTATATGTCTCCTGCTTTATCCTGTAAATAACTCATTTCTTTTTCATAGTTAATAAATCCTTAATTAGTTTACTATAGGATTGGTTACTAGCATTGTCTTTGGTGGGAGATCTAAGTAGGAATTGATCTGGGGAAAGTGACTGGTCTCTTGGGACTGGGAACAGCCTGAATATTTTGTGATTTTTGGTGTAAGTGACCACTTATCTCTAAGTCCAGCTCACGTGGGTGAGAAGATAGACTGGAGTACCCAAGGACATTGTCTGTGACTCCATGGTAAGACTGTTGCAGTGATCAAGTAGTTCACATTTGTTAAGGGGTTGCTAAAATCTAATGATAGAACATGCCACCAGTTTATTGTGTCTGCCCTGAGGTTGTCACTCATGGTCACGAACCGCTCCAGACAGAGTGAAACTCATCTATCATTAGTCCTTTAATAACTTAATCGTCCACACCAGCAGCCATGCATTAATAAAGAATATCTACAAATAAATCATGTTGCAATACTAAAAGCAGCTTTAAAAAAAAAACTTCTTTATGAACACTTGAGAAGTTGGCTGTATAAATCTCTCCTTCCCCTTGGCAATTTTGACTTTAATAGTGCACACAGATAACTTCATCTTTCAAATCACTTTTTTGGAATACAGCAAAGCCCGCCAAAGATCATCTATTCTTAGCCTGAGTGGTAGCTTTGGAGCTTCTTTATGGCACATAACATATGTAACCTCTGTGCCATGGTAAAATAACAGCCATACGAGGGACAAGGTACTGATATTCTGACAAACTTTGATTCAAAACCATACAGAGAAACATTTAGATGAAGATACTATAGGTCTACCTAGCCTATCCCATGTATCCAGGGGACTAGTTTGTGATCCAGAATGCTATCTATAGACATCGATAGAATTTACACTGTGGAGATGAGTTTCAGATGACGGAATATAAACAAACATCAGTCCTAGACTACATGCATTGCCACTGCTAGCATCCAGCTATAACACTAGATTATATGTTAGTGGCCATATGTGAAAAAGCCATTTTTCATATCACCATCTTCTTGATCATTCTAAGTCCCAGATTTTGCCCTTGCACACTAAGAACAGATCAGTAATCAGAGTCCAGATCTGGAGCTTTTACGCAATGAGAGAAGTCCCAATGAAATCAGTGATTCAGTTTTTATCAGTAATGACTATGAAACTATATTCCAGGACTTCTGATAATCCACTCTTATTTGTAAGCCATACATAATTGTCTTGGCTGCTTTTCCCCTCCTTTTAGCCAGTTACGATTAATTCTTGATGCCATTCCTAGAAAGACATTCCCTCTTAGTTCAAAGTTAGCCAACTCATTTTTTGGGGGATATTAGTTGTCATTTGGATGTTCTTTTAGAAGTTGGCAATCAATGTAGTACACATTGTTCAAAATGAAACTTGAGAAGAGCCTTATCTAAGTGTGATCATTATGTCCTTCATGCTTACAAACCCCCTGTTTACAAGGCAAAGCAATTAACCCTACAAGGTTTTTCTTCTTGTTGCCATGCACTGGATTCCAGCCTTTATAGCAGGTCTCTTTGTCCCATGGTTTCTTTCAATTCTGTTTCACTTGGAGTACGCCCACTTCTATGACTTCTTCTCAAATGAATGAGCTTACATCTGCCACTTTCTCTGACATCACCTCATTAGACTGTTCAGATACTCCTGTACTTGAATGGAATCCATTATTATAAATAGAAAATACTCTCACATTCCCTTTTTTAAATGTTGAATCCCAAATAAAAGACTGCCCTGCACCAGGGGAGCTCTGGAATGAATTGTGCTTCAGACGAAATACAAGCCTTGCTCTCAGGAACTCCATAACCCAGCCAGCTTGTGGGCTGGTGCCGGAGTGCCATTGCTCCACATCCTTCCTCACCCCGTCTCACTTGTCACCCCCCTTGAGGCAATTTGTGATCCCAGGAAAACACAGAACAAATGGGGAGAAGCTGCTTCCTCTTCCATCCATTGCTCCACGAGGGAGGATCCTGATCCTCGGATAAAGCACAACAACCAATATGATTGCAAGCAGAATCATTTATTCCATTTTGCTTTCCAGCTTATATACCTTTTAATCACCTTTGCTTACAATAACCACCAATTGCTGATTGGCTATTATATGAGGCAATTTGTGATCCCAGGAATACTTTCTAAACACAGAACAAATGGGGTAGGCAGCCTCACTTGACCCGGTGTCCAGCACCAGGCCTGCTGTAAGTGTCCACTTAGGTAGCCATCTTCCATCCACCCCTTCACTCCATCGGTGCACTGAAAATCTGTCCCAAAGACATTACAGCAAGTATGCAAAATGGTCATGTCTGGATCTAGCAAAAACTAAATGGAAGCCATTCATCTCCAAGTTATTTTTAAACATTATGTCCTTCAACCCAATATTGTTCACACACAGTTCTATCAAGTTCTTACCATACACAATAATAAAAAAGTAGTTTTTCAGATGACGTAAAACGTTTACTTTACATGTTTAAAAAGTGGAAACATGAACACAGATTTAGAATGCACGTAAAACAAAAGATAGTAAATCTAATCATGAACAAGCCATCAACGGCCAAACAAACATTTTAGGTTCTACAAAACGCTTTCATTCATTGTTCTATAAATACTTTGTTTTCAACAGCCTCTGAGTTGGAGAATCATTTAAAAAACATTGTATCCTATGCGGTGGCTAAACTAAATGACTTATTTTATCTTTGGCAATGCTGTCATTTTATGACATCAACTATTTTCATAGCATTAGCAGAATCCATGTAATGGGTGTCTGAAAAAGCCTGCTTCAATTTATAAGCAATAATTTATAGCAGCTCATGTTGTTTGTGTTCTACTTAATGGCAGCATGAAGGCACTAAGGAAAATTAAATCACAAGTCTAGTTTAGACTCTGCTTTTGCCCTTGTTTTGCTTCTTAGTCTACCAACTTTCTGCATACACACATGGTAGTAGAATATGGTTTATACGAGTGGAATGGGAGATCTAATTTTTTATAAAAAGGGCTTTAAAATTAAAAAGTGGACCTGTCCGTGTAATTAACACACGTCAAGTAATAAAAAAAAACGTTATTTATTTATTTATTTGGGTAAGATAGGGTCTTTTGTAATTTTGTGTTTGATTTATTCATATCCTTTATAGTCAAGATACCTAGAATGGTCTACATTTAGAATTATATGTTCTAAGAGATTCCAAATACTATTCAGCGTTGTATCCCATACCAAAGCTTCTTTCCTATGTAAAATCAACTGACAGGGCGGATGACAGATTTCTTTCTAAAATAAATCTGTGTCATACATAGAAGCCATTTATGAGATGTCTTTTTACTACTTGAAAATAACATTTAGAAAATAAATAGTATACAGTTTCTGTTGTAGCTAGGTAAGACTAGGTTCATATTTTATTAGTGGAATTTTTGGTCAGTATTCATATAAAATAATAGCTGATGTTTCTTTACAATCAATGTACAGTGCTTTCTGTGTACAAAGTTGTAACAACTCAGTGACTCTCCTCTTATGCTCTAGGCTTATTTCTCTAAAATTTCTCACCATTATTAACCGTGTTCAACTCCATTGGTGGTAGCAATGGTGACAGTGTTTGTTTAGACAGACCATACTGGTCACTTACATTCGCAGCAGTAGCTCATATAGAGCTGCTATGAACAGGGTGAATGACATGGGGGTCAAAATGCTATCCACATGAGATGCCAAAAAGAGACACTGCTCACAGTAGACCGTGCAGATGTTGACAATATGATCAACATAATATTTCCGAGTTCTGTGGGCTTGGCTTTCCCCGAGTGTGATTCGAATACATTCATAACCTCTGTGGGGTTGGATTTCTCCTGAACATGCTCTGCTGGCATTCTCCTAGGCTTTGTAGGCATGGCTCCTTTTGACTGTGGGGAAAGAGATGTCTTCTCCCAAGTGCCACATCGTTGTGATGCCAAAGTGAGGTTTCATAGTACATGGTAAAAATCTTCATACTATGACCATTTCTCTTTTCTTGCTTTGATGAGTAGTGAAATAGTTGACATTTAACGTATCAGGAATGGCACCTAGATTGAAAGCCTTACTAAGTGAAATAGTCTCGAAGCGGTTTTAGGCTCTTTGCAAAGTCGGTTGGATACTAGCTGCACCCAGGTTGCATTTTCATGGTTTTCTTTAAAAATGGTCTTTCATAACAGTATTGTTTTTTTAAATGAAAACTTAACGTCTAGCGCACGACATAGTGCCTTAGAGGAGGTACTGGTATGCTGTATCCCATGGAAATAGGTCAGTAAAAAAGCTTAGAACAAACACCTAAATTAGACATAATCCTGCAGTCCTAACACAGGTAAAACCTCCCAGAGTCTTCAGTGGCCAGTAAAGAACTGCACAGACTGACAAAAATCAAATGTCAGTCTGTATGGGGTTAAGCTCTAACTGAGCCGGCAGTCTTTTTTAACTCTGGAAGATTTCTAATCACATTACTTCAAATTAAATATTGAAATGCCCTTCACAATTCTGAAGTAATGAGATCATTACATTCACCTACGAAAAATTAAATGAAGAATATTAACTAGGCAAATAGAATTTAGGGTCTAGAAAACATACCTGCTACTGTCCCTACCTATTACTTTGTCTTAAAAATCCACCAAAAATTATTTGTTAAAGGTTAATGTTGCACACACCTCTGCCTCTTTAAACTTGGCCATGTTAGCACATTTTTTAAATATTGAACAAAAAATGTTTTAATCAGATGTCAAATATTTTGAGTCTTTTTTTAATACATGGAAGGCATTATTTTCTGTTCCTTTTGCTTTCTTACACCCATACATCCCCATTGACTTCAGTGGGGTTGCAGAGAAGTAGAGGCAGAATCTGGCCACTGTTTTTACATCAATTCACAATTTTCACCTATAGAACATAGGTGTCTCAAGTTGGACTCCCCAAAATGGAGCAACACCAAAAATCACTTGTCACTTTTGGAAATCTTGACCAAGGTGACAAAAGAGAAGGAAGAGAGGAGTTTAAGATAAACTTACATTTAATGAGAGGGAGGAACAAGGTAAGAGGAAACTGAATTAGATACAATAATGAGGAAAAAAAGATACAATAATGGACCAAAAATCCACAGCCTTAAAAGGAAAAAAAAAAGTGTCTTTTAACAATCACATCTAAGAAGGATTACCCTTTCCAAGTTTCCTTTGGATTGATGGAACATCTTGTCCATCTTTGACAGAACCCCATTGTCTCCTTCACTCTTTTTTCCATCTTCACATCTTGTTCCATCCCATCTCACATGCTTGGAACTGATCCCTAATTTATCTTCATCATTCTCCCCCTTTGAAAATCCCTCTAAAATCTATTTGTTTCATTGTGTGTTTCAAATACAGTTGCACTATGTTCCATATCCTTTTTACCCTTAAGTTCTCTCTGGTATAAGCAGTATATTTGTTTGATGCAGCTATCCTTCCATACAGCACTAGTATCACTGGTGGGACTATATGAGCAACATAAACACATATATGCCTCCAGAAAATCCAATCCGAATGATAAAAAGACATGACCTGAGATAGGAAAAAACAAAACAGACAGAATGAGAGGGGGAAAAGAGAAGGAAGATGTCATATTTCTTTACTATTCAAATGTTTACAGCCTGCATTTTATTGGTGGATGAAGAAATGTTTGTATACATGTAACATATGAAGTCTGCAAATTGTTTTAAGAACCTTTGGGATGGAAGGCGGTATGCAAATGCTAGATATTACTGTTCTATTAAAAATACTTTAAAGAACATTAAGGCTGCATGATTAAGCACCCAAAAGTTAGGAAGCTCCAATTAATGGCAAGCTTTGAAGCTTCAATGATTCCAAGAAAGAGTTTAAAATTAAATATTTTGGAGGTTATTTTTAAATATTCAAAATGATTTAACCACGGGTGGTACAACAACGTGATTAGAAGACCTGGGTTAGATTCTTGGCTGTTTTCTGGGCCATCAGGAACTGGAAATGTGGCAGATAGAACAACTGTCATTTTGGCAGACGCTCCAGGGGTTTGAACCAGGGACTGCCACAAAAGTTGCTACAGCTTGAGCTAAAGAACCAAGGTTCTCTTGCTGTGACAAATTATATCCTTTACTGTTCAGGTACAAAGGTGGACCAGTAACACACACTCACCAGTGGGTTATATAGACACAGCACATGCAACCACAGGTGTAGAGCATACCTCATGCACCACATAATTGACCCCAAGCAAAAAAGTCATCCTCTGCTGTTTATTACTGACAAAAGCTTCACTCAACTTCCCAGTCTCCCACTCTCTTCCCATGGGGGCTAATCACATTCATGAGGAGGTCTCCTCTCTACAGAAGCCCATGCCCTGGGTTGTTTAAGAGGTCTCCATCCCCCATTTAATCCTCCATCACTAGAAGAATATCACAACTTGTAGGCATGGTATATATGCATATGAAAGTAAAAAAAAAAAAAAAAAAAAAAATGGAGGAGGGCAAAGATTTCAAACTTCCTTTGAAATCCAGGAAATTCCAGGAAGGAAGAAGGGAAAATGGCAGCCTATTTTTTTTTAAAAATGTCCTCAGAGTTCTAGTCTCAGATATTGTTTACCAAGTTAAAGCTCAAGAAGATTTCTTTATAGTGAGCTACCAACTTCTCATGATGGGGGTTTATAATGAAAATGCTGACAGATCTTTAAGTATAGCAGCTTGAGTAGAGCTGCTCTAATATTATTTTGAAGAATGGTGATTAATTCTGCATACATATGGCACTGTTCAGCAGTAAAACCAACACATTTCTGCAGATGTAATTCATGGTGTCAACGATCTAAACCATTCTTAAGGAATGCATTTTTGTCAGATACCTTGATCTATTCGGCCAGCAAAACACATTTTGTCACAAAACAATCATAATCTGTCATGAGAATTATTTCTTTTCTCCAAAACCTTTATCTGTTCAGCTGGCACAAATTAAATTCCAGCACCTAGCTCTGAAACCTCAGTCACCAGGATTGATGGTCTAAAGTATCCAACCCATTCCAAGAAGCAAGCAATATTTGTAGACAAAGTTAAAACAGGGAACAATGCACAAACTTTAATCTTTTTGCCCTCTAATTTCTGTTTTAATGCAAAGGCTGAACAGGCAGGAAGAGTGTGTAATGACATTATAGAGATGTAAATATAGTCTTATTTGCTAAATTATTCAAATAATTCAGTGTCACACACAACAGATAACATCGTTCACTACTGTTCATTTCAATTGTAAAAGAAACCTTTTTGAAGCATCTTCTGTTCTAAGTTAAAAAAAACAAAAACAAAAACCTATGGTTATTGCAGGTACCCAGGGGACGAATGTTAAATTTTTAATATTGGATGCATGAAAGGTTCAGTGTAACATTTTCAAAAGCAGTGTCTAAATGTATGTCTATATTTTGAAATTAAATGCAAATCATCCACCATATCTGCCTACACATATGCTCTTTGTTTCAAAGTCCTGGTCTTAGTTTACAAGCTGTGCTAAAGTCCCTTTGCAAATTTGGCATACAATAAGTTATTTAGTGCTTTCACTCATCCTCAAGTAAAATAGGATCTTGGTATGAAAACCGCACCATGCGACATTTTCAAGGCAATAAAAAGGATTGGCTGAGGTCAGATTAAATAGCCAGTTTAAAACAGGGAAACATCATAAACAAAAACAAAATCTAAGTGAAGGAGCTTTATTAAAAAATATAAAGAATTGAGTTATGTATATGAAAAAGGTTGGTATAATGAACAGATAGAAGAGCTGGCATTAATAACAGAAGGTAGTGATTTATTCATATAAAGAGAGTGAAAGAGAAAGGGTAGAAATAAATTGGATATCAGCAGAGGACCCAACATACTGGTTGTTAGATATGATATTTTTATGCTTTCATTAGGGATGTCTGATGGGTAGAAGAGAGAATAAAGTTAGAGAATCCAGGTCTCATTCCTAGCTCTGCAACTGACTTGTGATGTGCAAGCTTAGTAACATATACACCATCTTCCTCAAATGAGGGTTGTATCAAAATATCAGTCAGGTGGAATCTTGTATCCCATGAATCACTAATCTCATACCCCCACAGCTCTGGGTTTTTTTTCATTATATGAATTAAAAAGTACTTTAGATTCTTCATGGATATCTTCATGGAAGCCAGAAAAAGAATGTGTTAGTTTTCCTTTTTTTTCCCTAGCATAATTGTAAATTTTGAATATTGCAGCAGTCAAGAAGACAAAGCACCAGAGGCTACTTCATATGCTCCAAAATACCTGATTTCTAAAAATAACATGGATACTCAAAGAGGATATACAAATTTAGATCGTTTTTACTATGTTCAGTATGTGATAATTTAGCACCTGGAATTGCAGAAGAGGAATGATATTTCACTCTTCTGGTAATATTGGAGACTTGGTGTAGTCATTTATGGTATTTATCTCTAAGGGTGGTGTGTTGACAGGAAAGCATCTTGCTCAGGTGCAAATGGGATTAGACTGAATTATAGTTTTCAAAATGTTTAATGTCCTGATATTTAATGTCTTTTACAATCTGGGAATTGCAGATGGCATATAAGACAATGCCATTCTGTTAAAAAATCCTAGCAATAGAGGATATAGTAAACAGTTAGGAAAATCAAATCATTAATAAACTCAGCACATATAGTGCTACATCATTTGACTTGCAATTTCTATTGCAGAGACAAACATGACAGACAAACATAAGTGCCTTTATCACATTTGCAGCATCAAATAAATACATTTTAAAATGCATTGAATTCCCCCCCCCCCCCTCCAAAGGAAGTGAAGCTAGTGTCCAAGTGGTTGTGAAACTTTGGTAACAGCCTCCATGCTATGGTGAGAAGAGAACGTTTTTAGTATCTGCTGACAGCAAGCTGGATTGCTGGGGGGCTAGTCCACAAAGATCAGGTATAGCAGCTCATGATAGCCCAGATACACTTAAGGTATGTCTATACTGACGGCGGCAAAGTAGCCGCCGCCAGATCGATCTTTCCGGATCGATTGAGTGGTCAGTGTAGACCCGCTCAATCGATCGGGAAGTCGACTGAGTAAATCCACACCCTCAAGTAGCATAGCACTGCGTCGACAGGAAGGCGGTTCCCGTCGGCACAGTGCAGTGAAGACGGCGCGCAGTAGGGAAGCACAGCAGTTGACAGGAGTTATGCAAGCTACTCTGCGTAATTTGCGTAACTCCTGTCGACTGCCGCTGAATCTCCAGGTAAATGTAGACCAGGGCTGAGTCTCTTACTAAGAAGTTTCATTCTGCACTGAAGCAGATTTCAGTGACGAAGCCAGCCCTATTAGAGACAGAAGAACTGTACAAATGTCAGGCTAAACTAATTTTAGATGTAAAAGAGAAAAAATAAAAGCTGCTTTGTCTATCACTATAACTTCCTTTATTCATATTACCGTAGCATCTTTATGCATCAACTGAGTTCAGTGCCTCATTATACTAGGCACTGTACATACACATAGTATGGGATAGTTCCTGCCACAAAGTTTTTACAATCTAAATATCCAAGATAAAGGATTCAAGAAAGGATTCATTAGCCATACTTTACAGATAGGGAACTGAGACAAATAGTATAAGTAACTTGCTGAAGTTCAGAAAGTCTGCAACACAGTCAGGAATTAAACCCTGATCTCATGAATCCAACTCTAATGCCTGAGCTCCAAACCCAAATTTCCTCTCTTCACCTTGCAAAGTTGTCCTTTCCCACAATTATTTTTTTTTTTTTTTTTTTTTTAATTTTGGGAAAGGTCACAGACCAGACCCAGACACAGTTTATTTCTAACCAAGCTACCAGAAACTAGTGGGTTATGTCAGTAATATTTGTTTATGAAAACAGAGGTTACCATAAGCATCTTAAATTTGCAGCAAAAATTATGTAGTTCCCCCATTCTTGTACAAAGACAGAAATTTGTATGAGTTACTTCAAGTTATTGTTTAAAAATAAATTGCTATATTTACAGGGAAAACAACTATCTGCAGTGAAGTGACAATATTCTGTCTTAAACTGCCTTATTTTTTCTTCCTTTCTATGAACTCTTTAAAATTAGGCTTTGCAGGTTTCATCTGCAATGAGGTGTATTTTTCATGGCTCTTATTCTGTGTTCTCCCACCTGTGATGCAGTGGTGCTGACTGGCTATCTCTACATGTGCACTCTTGAGGGCTAGTGTCAGGACATTCTAGGGGATGATCTCACCTCAACTGTGGAACTTCCTCCCTTGCCAATGGAGCTCAAGGACATAATTCACCAGTACCATGAACACAGTTTCTCCTGGCAGTGCAAAGTGACTCTAAAGGGAGCTTATTGAACCCCAGAAGGATTATGAAAGGATAACCCTCTGGCATCAGAGAGCATGACATAGGGCTCTTAAGCCATTTCCTCTTCTCTGTTGCGAAACTGAGCCAGGAAATGTGATGCTTGTACTATCCCCCATATGCGCTTACACCATGGTCCTATCCCCTAGGTGGAGTGGTAGTGGTTGGTAAAGGAAGGGCTTTCCCTGAAAACCATGGTAACAGCATAGGGATTCTCTCCTTCTCCCCTTCTGACTCTGCCCCCAAAAAGTAGGAGTGAAAGTACTTACCCCAGCAGCTGGTGTAGAATCGTAGGGTTAGAAGGGATTATAAGGCTCATCTAGATTAACCCCCAAAAATCTACTTTGGTAGGTGGGCCAAGCCTATTGCACTCTTCTTTTTCCATACACGTTCCCCTGCTGGGGTAAACAGCGAGTCTTGGAATAGTTAACATTGCATTGAATTAAATAGGGCAGTTCACTTATCTCAGATCTTTTATTTCAGGTTTTTTGTTTCAGAGAGGTGTCATTAGATTGTGAAGGGAAGCTTGTAATGATGATCCAAACATGAGATAAAAAGATTTTTTTCCCCCAAATAAAAGTGAGATTCTGATACAAAACACATGCTTATGATTTCATTCAGCCCTGGCAGTACACAACAAGCTATATTCATCCTCGGGATTTAATTTCATTGAGTTGGACTGGGTAGCACCAAGGATGACTCCATCACCATATTAGCTGATGCTATTGGTAATCTTGTAGGTCTCCATTCATCTGAGATTTAGAAGTCAACATATTGTTTAGAGACTATAGAATGAACTATATTTACGGCAGTTTGGGAAATTAGAGGAGGATATAATTAAAGGAAAGCCGAGTTCAGATTTGTACCAGGATCAGAACACAGGAAAATGAGATTTGTCACTCAGCAAACATGTCCAGTTCATAACAGCCCAGTTATAAAGAGTGTAGTGTACCATGTAGTTCAATACTGAAAGTAAAGCTGGTTGTGACTTTATTTGAAGAAATGTTTTGTTGAAAAATGTCAATTTGTCAAAACAGAACTTTTAAGTGGGAAAGGGTCAGTTGCAATGAATTTCACAACCCAGTTTTTGAAAACCGTTTCAATGTTGTGAAACTGACATCTTCAAAATGAAAAAATCAGTTTATCTGGTTTGAAATAACGTTTAGAAATTACAGCTAATTAAAATAAAAAAAGATGGTCAAAATCAAAATGAAACTTTTAGAAATTATTTAAACAAAACACTTCATTTCACCTGAAGCATTTCCCTCCTCCCGATTTTTGGTTCACAACAATTTTTGAGGTTTTGACTTTTTTATTCCAATTCAGGATTTTGTCTTTTTTTAAATCTCAAAAAATTGGGCAAGTCAGGAAAACAGTTTTCAACCCAGCTTTAACTGAGAGCAAAGATGGTTGAGTGAATAAGGTGCTAGCATGGGATTTTGGAGAGAGGTTTGATTCCTTGCTTCATCACAGTCTTCCTCTAGGAGACTGGGCAAGTTACTAAGGATATGAATACACTGCAATCACACCTTTCATTGAAGCTGCGGAAGGAGTGCCCATACTCGCTTTAATTTAACAAGCACATTTATAAATAGCAGTGAAGACTTAGCAGCACAGACCCCAGGATGGGTTAAGCAAAACAAATATGTACCCAGGGTTCCAGGTGGGCTTGTTCAGGACTTGCCAGTGCATTGTCACTGCTATTTTAGCCAGAGACAAGCTTTGATTGCCTGTGGACAAACCTTAAGACTCTCATTGCCTCAGTTCCCCATCTGTAAAATAGGGATAATAGCAGTTATCACAAAGGGCTGTTGTGAAGATAAATACATTAAAGATTGTGAGGTGCTCAGGTAATGGAGGTTTTATAAGCACAGTAGATAGATACTATATTTGCAGTTACTGTGGGCAAGCATCTGATGCTTTATGCTGATATAATGCTGAGTAATTCCACAGGAGGAGTTGGAGTTATTTTACATCATTGTAGCTAGAATCAAACCTTGATTTTCATTTGGTGAATAAGAAGGAAATATCAGTTTGAGACAATATTTCAGAAGGTTAACCTTATATATCAGGAAGTTTCATACAAACTTTGTCTCTAATTTAAAATCTATGTAGACACTGCCACAGCTTACATTGTGCTGGTTGGTCTCAGGCAGTGCTGACCACCTCAATCAGGTGTGAACTTCTCCTGAGAATACTAAATGGAATAAGAGAAGTAATGATTTATACATAAAAAGAGCTTGGAACTGAAAGAAATCAAGTTTCCCAACTGAAGACAAATTTTCCTATCCCTGACTTGTTTCAAGCCGAACGTATTTACAATTTGCCACTGATGCATTGTCTAATTTTAGTACACAGTGCTCAGCCAAAAGGAATGTGGGTTTATGGCTACCTAGTGGTACAGTATTTTAACAGAGAGCAAGGCAAGGCATCACACTTGGGCTTAGCAGGTCATGAAGCATTAGTGTCATTCATATGGGAAGGAGAAACACTGTGAAGTGGAATAAGCTCTTCCTTCTCTGCCAAGATTTATCAAGGAGCTGTGAAAAACTGAGCACTCTTGCTCAAGCAGCACAAAAATGATTCAGACTGACATAGGTGAAAACCTGATAATTAGGAAAAAACACAGAACTTTGTTCACTCCAAGCAAGCATTTCTTGATGGTAATACCTTACACTCTAATGTTTATTATGTGAGTTTTCCAGAAGCAATAGAAGCATGTAGCTGTTGAATCAGGAAACAAAACAGGCCCCCAGATTCCTCTCCATATGCACCCAAGTTGAAGCAGACAAAAACATAATGCTGGACCTGATCTGCATTTAGACAGTATACAGATCAAATCCAAATACTACTACTCCTCCTTCCCTGTTCTCAGTGTAGGCCCCAGTATACATTGGGCAGCCACCTCCCAAACGTGAGGTCACTCTGGGCATCCGGCCTCTGTTTTCCCCTCTTTCTGGCCCTTTAAGAACTCGCAGTTCAAAAGTGGTTCGAACAAACCCCACACGGAGTCCCATTTATGTAATCCTGTGACAAATACTGCCCCTCTTAGGCCCCAAACAAACCTGATTAACCCAAAACACCACAAAACAAACTCAGTCTTCATTCCAGCTGACCTATATAGTCTCTCCCAGATCTCCCTGCCTGGAGAGATTTCTCCTACCCTCACCCCCCCTTCTTCAGCTTTTTGTTCACCCCTACTGACTCAAGGCCCTGCAAGAACCTTCTTGCTTCCAACAGTGTCTACAGACCTAACGGCAGTTTACTAGGCTTCCCAGGTTCCCTGCAACTTCCAGCTCTTTTTATCATGGGATCACCTGATTCAACCCAGGTGTGGTTCAAGCTAGAACCAGGGATGGCTTAGCCACAGGCTTTCCAGCCCATTGGGAGGGATAAGTTGTAATGCACTTCTCAGTTGTATTACACTGTTCAGTCCTGTGTGTAACGCTCCTTATTTAAGCTAACTTCAGCCAGGCCTGGCAGAAAGTTAAGGGATCTTATACTGAACATATCTGATGTATCTCTCGGAAAAGCAAGCTCTGCAGCCAGTCTATCTGTGATACAGGAGCCTGATCTGTTAGTAGTAGCCCTGCAACCCTGTGTACAAGTAGCACATGACACAAGTCATCCTGTTACAGACCCTCATACCCTCCCACTCCACCCTCTCAGCCACATGGAGCAATAATGCCAGCAGCAGAGTTTAAAAAAAAAAAAAAAAAAAAAAAAAAAAAAGCAGCCTTGGGCCACCTCCCCAGGAGAAGCAATAGAGGTGAGGAGGCTCAGACCTTCAGCCACCCCAATAACAGGAATATCAGCAGAACTGACTTCCAAAGTGTCATTGTCACTAACATGCAGTTGCAGCCGTGTTGGTCCCAGGATATTAGAGGTAATATGGGTGAGGTAATATCTTTTATTGGACCAATTTCTGCTGGTGAGAGAGACAAGCTTTCGAGCTTACACTGAGCTCTACTACAGGTCTGGGAAACTGAGGAAAAGCTCTGTGTAAGCTCAAAAGCTCATCTCTCTCACTAATAGAAGCTGGTTCAACAAAAGACATTACCTCACCCACCTTGTCTTTCTAATGGTCACTATTGATGGTCAAGGATTTGTTTTTAGTAGAGGGCAACAGAGTAGGAAGGGAGCTGCCAACTGGGGTATTTTGATATTGTTCATACAGTGGCTCTGGTGGGAGAGTAGAATCCATGATCCAGACTGGAGAGGTTATTATTTTATTTCATTTACTGTACAGGCCATAGACCTACTGAGTTTTTTTTTTGTTTTTTGTTTTTTTAAGATAAACAGAATAGGAAAGAGTTCAAATCGGCTTTCAACAGTTAAATTATTGTTATTTCTGTAATGCCCCCAGCCCCCAGCCATAGATCAGGGTCCCATTGTGCTAAGTGCTGTGAAAGCAGAACACAGAGACACACCCTGCCCCAAAGAACTTCTGTAAATATTACAATTCGGAACAGAAAATAGTGTTGAAATGTTAAAGTTTCCCAGGGGATGAAAAAACTGTTAGCTGAACTACTCTGAATGTTAAACATATTAGTTCTGTATGAAAGACCAAACCAGAACTAGTTTAACATAAAAAAAACAAACATTGAATCTGATTTACAGTCATTATGATACTTTAGTTTGTTTGCTTACTTTACACCAGCCCTTTTTTATGTTCCTGTCATGGGTCTCTCATCTTTCAGGTAGCAGGAATATTGCCTTGTGCTCTCACTGATCCACAGTCTTCTCTTTGCTGGTAGGTAGCTTGTAACTCACTCTTCAGGGAGACGTCTCCCCACTCTTGTGGGTGGTAATTTAGCCCCTAGGCCAAACTACAGAGTCCACCCTTTCACAAAGTAATAAGTTCAACCTAAAAACACCCAGTCTTTTTGCCTTCCTATGGCACAACAGACATGTTCAGGGTCTGTGTTTTCTCACTTTGTGCAGAATGTATACAGGAGCGGCACGTAGTATACACTTTAAGACGCATAGCCCCAACACTTGCCTTCATATTCAAGCAGCTGCAAAATGAAGCTGGTCCAATTGCCATATTCCCACTCAGCCATGCTTGCCTTTAAAATGCCAGTCACAGCTGGTGATGCTATAACCATCTATTGTCTTGTGCCAAAGAAGAACAGACGCAGGGATTTTTGTCTGTCCCTTTGCAAGTGAGAAAGCAAGGGAACAAACAGCTCCACACCCTTTCCCCCATGTTATGTGTCTACAAAAGGGCAACTGGAATAGTATCTGGATCTTTTAAGGGCTAACTCTCATACAAAGTTTGTTGAATTCTGAGTAGTTGCTTAGAGTTAACAAGTTTCACCTAGTAACTGGCAATGAAACAAGGATGTAAACTTATATGCTTCATTTTATATCTCCAATATATTTAGAAAATGTTTATGAGCCATTTCATCTTTGTTGATATAACACAATATTAACCTTTCCTAACAGATTGTAACAGATATATCCCCAACAGAATTTATATTCCACGCAATATATTTCTTGTATTAATTTTAATACATCTTTCTAAGTACATAAGACAGTTTTCATCTATTAATAAACTGATTAATGTTTAGCATGCATTTGAATATAAAAAATGGGTTAAAAGGCATGTTTAACAACTTGATCCCTTCCCATAGTTTACATCAGGGAATCATATACCTGTAGCTTGTTTCAGAGTAATGTTTTAAGTAAATGACAATGTTTTACCTAAGGCAAAGGTTAAAGTACTCCTAAATATCACAATCAGCTTCTTTAAACAAACATACTCCAATATTCCATTGTGTTAATTTAAGCTCTTTCAGCAGTAAGACAGAACACGCTGATTATTTCTTTAAAACTGCCTTTTAGCCTTTTTTCTTAGTATATAAACATTGCATCAAATTCTGCTCTCAGTGACACCAGTGTAGGCCCAAAAATAAAGTAAAATCAATTCAGTTGCATCAGATTTCTGCCAGTATAACAAGGATGAGAACCTGGCTCAGTATTTCCAAAAAGGACAAGACACAAAAAGCAACATCAGAAGTAATAAAGTAGGTAATTTATTCTTCCGATTTAGGAGACTTTCTCAGAGTCTTGTAAGACTATCACCCTAACCAAAGGGTTTTTCTAAACCATGCTAACCGAAATAGAGTGAGCCAATTTTGCAAAAAATTGCTTCACTGAATATGAACTATTACAGATTTTTTGCTAAGTGTGAAAGAAAAGTCAATATCCTAGAACTGTGCACATATGGTCTTGAATGCCTTCATCAAATATCATGTTAAAGGCATTACTAGAAATAAGGAAAATGTGGAAAAACAACAGCTGAAACACTAATGGTAGACATTTTCCCTACTTATCTTTGCTAAAAAGACAGTTGTCATTGATTTAATCTGAATACAGCATTTTAAATTTTTTTTCCATCTCTTGACTTTGTCCAAGTGATAAAGTTATTATCTATTCTGTTACATGACATGTTGGTTGACACTTTACATCTTGCCAAGCATAATTTGAAAGTTTTCCCTGAAGGCTTTAAACCTTAAAAGATTCTGTGACAGCAGACAAGCAATCAGCAATGAGTCACAGTTGAGTTGTCATCTTCTGACATATCTAGAAGAGTCACAAATCCATAATCTCCCTCTGTTGGCAGGGAAAACTGCCAATACCTTGGTTATTGATTAGTGTCAAGCGGATCTCAGTTGAGATCCAGTCTATTTGCAATACTGAAGGAATATGGTCCAAGGTCTGAATACCCAGTGAGGAACTAGTAGATAATTTCATGAACTTCTTGTAATTTACATAATGGTGGAATAAAAGGAACATTACTTCTTTGTCCATGTCATTAACACAGCTTTAACACGAAATCCTCTGGAACATTTTCTCTCCCCACAATACCTGTCTTGAAAGCATTTGATAGGGTTTTTGCTCCCTTTATGGATTACAGGAATCCATTTCTTTATTTTTTGGCGAAACACACCTTAAGAAATTATCACCCAATTCTAGATACTCTTACTTGTAAGCTCTTGAGCCCCTACATTTTAGGCAGCAACATTTTCTGATGTCAAGATGCACTTAGATTTCATAAACTCTCTGGGCTTTGAAACCAACTTCCTGTTTTCAGAACTCCATCCTAGTTTTTATGCTTATGCCTGAATTACAATTCTCATTTAGGTCCTGAAAAAGTTTTTCAGCTCTTCCCAATTTCCTTCCACCTTTGAATCTTCTGCTGAAGAATTCCATTCCATATACAGTTTCCAGCTGCATGCTCCCAACACAGAGCTCCTGGGATGAGTTTCCCCAATATGGGTGTGGACAGATTGCTACCCCTTCTTGTGCCTGCTGGTCAGACAAGGCTAGTGTTTATATTTGCTTTATTTCCCCTGCATTTTACAGCAGTGGGGATATGGCCTTCAGTTGGGAATGTACAGTAAGCCAAAATAGGAATGCAACAAATATGGGCCACTAAAACAGCGACATGAATAATATGTTTTGCTTTGGTAGTTGTATAGATTCTAGGGGTAAAATCCTAGCCTGAATGAAGACAACAGAAGTTTTACTATTGACCTCAGTGGGGACTCCCCCTAGAAGTTTAATGTGGAGATGGGGGTAGTGTTTGAGTGGAGAGGAGGTGTAAGTGATCGGCAGACAAAGAAATGTTAAGAAGTTGCATGAAGTTGCTTTCTTAAGTATCCCCCCCCCGCCACCATCCCACCTACACAGAATTTTTAAAGGTCCAGGTTCCCAGGGCCTGTTAGTTTGGGGCTTAATTAAAATTTAAAGATAGGCAATGGTTTAGCAAGATTGAACTGCTGAGCCTCAAGCTGAATTAAACTACAAAACAGAAAGAATGATGTTTTCCTTGTTCTTTACTGTCATATCCCAGTATGAAATCTGCATATTAAAGTTATAGGGTGTGCCAAAACAGCCCTCTCTCGAGTATTCATTAAAATGTGTTGTCCCATTCCTTTTCATTAAGCTAATTGGGAAAAATCTTCCCTTTTATATGATTCTTTTTTTAAATGAAAGCATCTCCTTGCTGAAAATTAATTATTGAGTGTTCCAATGCTTTATAAGATATTTATACAGAATGTTCTCTTGAGCTCATCTCTTTGTATTAGATTGTAGTGTTGACCACATCTGGGGCAAGAAATATGCTCAGTTTTAGAGTCCTCTTACCTGAACTTGCATCATAGACCAATAAAACATATAAAATAATGTCTGTGTCCTGATCAAACGGGAAGGGATTCTTAATAATGGTGAATATAATATACAGTGGGACTTTTAAATAAATGCCACTGTATAAGATTGAAGAAATATCAGCCTACCAGCTATGAAAAAGGTCAGTGCTGATCTTCAAAAAGATACATAATTTTGAGTATAAAGAAAAAGAGTTATTAAATGAACATCAGGGTATTTTTTTTAAACTTTCTGACTAAAAATAAACCTCATCCTTATACAAACTATGCCAAATTTTCTAAGCTGGCCTCAGAAACTGAACCAGCCATTTAGAGCACCTGTACACTACACTGTAAACCTTGGGCTGTGGGCCCTGGGACTCAATGTTTCCATGCCTGGACTTCAGCAGCCACATTGCATTGTAAACTGGGTTAAAACTGCTGGACACAGGCCTCACAGTCATGCTGACAAATTCATATTGCACTGTGTAGGCCTTCTGACTCAAATCTGCGGCTTTGTGAGTGTAAAAGGTTACACATGCAAAATTTGCATTTAGAGGAGTGTAATTGTACTATTCAGCATGTGCTATGTTGAATATCACCTTCTGTGCATGATCTAGAGATGACAGGAGTCTGTTACAGCTCACTACTACAGGAGTTAGTCCTTTAGTTTGTCAGAGGTTTATGCTTTTAGCTCTGGAGAATCCCTGCCTGGTTCAATCCTCAATCACAACCTACATGGCAGTCAACACGAGTAAGCCATATTTTACTCATGCAGATAAGGATTGTGCATAAATAGGCAGACTCTTATTTAAAGTAACAGAGCTCCATATGGGCACAAAGGATCCACCTATACGGACTCAATTGCACGATGAGGACTCTTTGGGGAACAATTGTACGATGGGTTTAAGACCAGTTAAAAATTTAGCTCAAAAGTTCATTGATGGAATAAATGTTAGATGTTGCAATACTTAATTTTGTTTTTTCCAACATCATCTACTCCAGTTTATTCAGTTTAGGCTTTGCTGATAAATCCTGATCTACTGAAAGGTTCTTTTTATTGATAAAGTTATTGAAGCATTAGGTATATAAAATTGGCTAAAATGTATAAGGAACATAAAATTTCATGTTTCAGACTATGTTAATTAATAGAGTTTAGGAAGAACTCCCTCTTCCCAGGGACAGTTTATTCCATAATTATCCATTACAAGGTATCTTGTACCTTCTGGATAAGCATCTGGTATTAGTCACTGTCAGAGACAACATACCAGATTAGATAAAATCAATGGTCTGATCCAATATGGCAATTCACAGCCTCTGAGATATACATAAAAGTATCGGTACAGACTAATCTCTCTCAGATAGAGAAACCTGAATTTTGCAAGTAAAAAAATATTATTGCTGTAAACTTTTAATACTGGAGAACTGTTAGTTTATCAAGATGATAAATCAGCATTATGTACAGTCATAAAATGCTTATTTTTAATACATTTGATCCTCTGGGAAAAAAATTATAGTTAGCGAACACTGCTTTGCAGTTGGCTGATTTTGCAGTCTCACTTTCATTTACTAATATTAATAAGTATTGCATGAAAACCTATTTCTTGTATATTAAGGCTCCCAAAATGAAATCATTTGATTGCACTGCAGTAATTACTAGTGAGCAACAGAGAAATTACATAAAGTACAATATTTAACCCATGTACATAGTTATTCACTTGAGATGAAGCTAACATACCACAAGATGGCAGATAAAGGCAACTAACGTGACATTTTGTATAAGAACAGACGAGTTGGTGGGTCGATTCAAAAGCTACCTGCATAGAATATAAGATTGTATTAATTTAGGGAATCGAAGGAATAGCATTGTTAAAATACAATTTCATCTTTTAATATGTATTTTGTCCCATATATGTACTTATGTAGCCTTTCCTCCATAGAATCCGAGCTCCTCAAGTACATTTATCCTCATGAAGTAGAGAAGTTTTATTCCCATTTTTACAGTTAGAGAACCAAGGTACAAAGAGATTAAATGACTTGCCCAGAGTCACATGGAAATGTCTGATTCAGTTGGGAAATGACCCCAGAACTCCTCAATTCCAGCACTGTGTCTTATCCAAAACACCATCCTGCCAGTATTTAATACTGAACATTGTACTAGAACAACACTGCCAAATACCAAAAGGATGGAAAATTCAGGTGAAGTTATTTCAGAGTTTGGCCAACTTTTTCTTTCTTTTATAAGCCTCAATTTTCCATTAAAAGATTTTTCAAGGAATTGTTTCAACTACCCCTATTTACTACAGCAGCACTGACACTACCAGACATAGCCTGCACAAATGTGTCCTTTCCTTCAGTTAAGCCTCCTCTCTCGACTTACTAGATTTGCACCCAAAATGCCACTTGAATTGATTTCTCTCTCCAAACTATTCCTTTTTAGAAGCCATTGCCCCTCACCTAGAACTGCTCCTTGGGCACTTGAAACAGAAGGAAAGATCCTTTCTCCTCTCCCGCACACTGCTACCAGGCTCATGCAGATTCTTACCATAAAAACATCAAAGAAAGCTATTAAGAGCTTGACAAATAATCACAGTAGTTACCCCAAAGTTCACAATAAATACAATTCCTATTATTAATTCAAACAACATGGAAAAAATAATGCAGCACATATATCCGTTTTCTAGTGCCTTCCACTGTCACTTTTTTTTTTCAACGTACTCAAAACTGGGGTCTGATAAGAATATTATATTTGAAGGATTCATTCAAACTGGACCCACCTTCTGAATCATTTGTAGGTTAATCATCATTATGAAAGAAGGGAAGACAACAGTGGATAGCAGAACTTCTGAAGGGAAAAGTTGTTCTACACCTATTTGCAAAGGGTGGTATGACACAGTATATGAATCAAATACTGCTTACATTTTCCATTGAAACAAAGATACTGTTAGTAATTACAATAAAACCTAATTTCCTTTTTCAGCTTATTAGCTGAAATGAGGCCTGACATTGGGTTAACAAGCCTTCACTGTTAGAAGCTTTGCAAGATAAACTTGCCATAGTACTTTTGGTTTGCTGTGGATAACGCCAGGCAGCTAAACCATTAAGGTAATTACAGAGAGAAAGAAGTGAAGTGAGGTAGTTTGTCAGAGTAAGAAAGTGCAGATCTAACTTAATTGAATTCTCTGAATAAAAAATGTATCAGCTAAGACATTAAGATGAATTTTAAGCAGCCCACTAAGCCACTGTAGAGGTCTCATTATAATGAAAGACATTAAGCAAAGCAGAAATATTTTAATATGTTAGATTTAAAACTTCCCTTAATACATACACAATAAATAGTGTAAGTTTAAGATGTCGTTATCATATCCGTGCAAATCTAAATGCAAATGCAGATGTTAACCAAACCTCTTACCCTCAGTCATTAAGAAATCTTGAGATAATTTATGGATCTTAGTAATGCATGGCAGATTTGTGCCGAGTACTTAAGGCACATGCATATGTATATCTGGAATGGATGAGACCCCTGGATCGTAGGACAGTTGTTTGCAATTGCAAAGGGAAAGCTTTTAATGTGGGGTAGATCTTAACTCTACCTGTACTGCAAATGTTCTGTAGAAATACAGAAGACTTCACTCTCCAGAAGTGTCTATTCACCAAAAGTGTCTATGCCCAAAAACCTTTAAACCTCAAGAGGAAAATCACAAAAGTGTATATACGTAAGTATCAGCATCATATTTTCCTGCTTTTATACTTATCTATGAGGCCCAAGACGTATCTGAATCTATAGCTACTTACTTTTTTTTGCATTTTCACGTTTCAAGTCTCAATTCCCATCCATTTCAATTGGCTTTTTAGCTAAGAAACTCAGAATTGAAGGATGATAATATGTCATTTATATCCTGGACCATCCAGTTCCAATACATCTCTGTTTGATATGGAGGAGAAAGAATGTACTAACAAAGGGCAATTAAACATAAGCAGCACTAACATCCTCCTAGATATCAATCGTCCATTTTTAAAGTGATATAATTTAGAATTTGTATGAAAGAACATGTGAAATATACATTTGAACATTTTGTTGGTTGATTAGAGTTTACCTTTTACTTGCAAAGGCCTTCAGAATACAAAAAGATGTAATTTCAGAACAGATGAGGAAAGAGACTCAATTCTGGATGATCTGGGTACCTCAGCAAGGGTAGCCCTATTGTGACCTGAGCAAGGTCTGTTAACTGCTGAGTCCTGCAACATATGTCCCTTCAGACTCTCAAGGGCAACTTGCTAGTTCCTGGCCAAAGTCTGCCCTTATTTACACCCATGCAACCACATTGAAGTATGTAGATTTTGCATTCATTACAGAGCCGAACATAGCCATTTGTTACTTCTACTCAGAGGGAGACTAGCACTCACTGAAATTTTTTGTTGGAAACTTTTTTCCAAGAAAAACTTGTTTTTCCCCCAATTTTTTTTTTCCAGCTTTTGAACAAAAATGAAAACACAAACTATCTTCCTTTCAGTCTTCTCCCCAACCCCCTCCAGTGACAAATTGGAAAATAGGAAGAAGGGGAAATTAAGGGGAAAATTTAAACTATTCTCAGTTTCAAAAACAGAATAATTTTCAGTTTCTCTAATTTGGAATTTTTCAAAAACTGAACATTTAAGATTTTTTGCCAAAAATTTGAGGCAACATTTTTTCACAAAACATACATACCATTTTTCAGTTAGCTCTAAAGGCGACACTAAGGAACAAACTATTATTATTTGTATGCAATTAAGAGCCCTAGGCATGGTCTAGGCTACACAGTTAGGTCAATGTAAGTGCTAGGTGTTGAACAAACAGGACAAAAATACAGTCCCTGTCCCAAAACGACAAAGCTAGGCATTTAGAAAACATATCTGCATATTTTGTCCTTTTCTTTTCATGAATTATCCACAAGAGATGAATTTCACAAGTTCACTAATTATTCAAAATTCATCAAATAAGTTGTGCTTTATGGCTTGTTTGGTTAGGAGTTCACTAACTATATTCAGAATTTGAACATTTGAAATCTAACATGAAGTTGTTTTAATTGGACCAAATAGAAATGTTTCTGTTTCTTGACGGAAGGACTTTTAGAACCAAGTAACCAGTGCAAATGCTCACAGTTCTTTAGAAATGCAATTAAACTTAAATATTCTGTAATATCAGTTTTAAACTCCTTGTTTTGATGAATGCTCCTTTCAGTGTAGATTAATTTGCTGAACTATTCAGGGAAAGTGAAGACAAGAAAGAAGTAAATCACAGTCAAAGCAAAAATTTAAGTTCATATTTGAAGGTCTCTTCCCTCTGCCCACTTTCGCCCTCTAATATATGTGCATCTCGGGGAGATAAAGTCAGCCCCTTTGCCGCTAGGATTTATGCATGTGAGTAATTGTGCACACAAGTATTCTCCATACTACATGTAGATAAGTGGTACAGTAAGCTTTGCCATCTTTAATAAGCCTTCACATATAATTACTGCCACAATCTGTTGAATGCCTTGGAATATACAAACAAAGGGTACTCTGCACCCTACAGGTTTATTACTGCTATATTAAAAGGAATGGGCCTGCTTTCAAATCAGCTGGTAGACAGTGTCAGATTCAGAAGTCAGCCCAACTGTCACCAGATTTTAGTCAGCAGAGAGGCCAAAGACTTCAGATTTAGAGTCTAGGAAGGCAGCATTTCTTTAAAATGTTGATAGATACGACTCGCTCATAATTATTTTCAAGATCAAGCCAATTGCAAGACATAAACTCTGAAACCATCACTCAACATTTTACTTCCCACACCATTACCACTGCCGTAAGTATTACCAAATTCTGCCATGTGGTAGGCCTAGTCCTGAGGCATGTTAGCATGAACACAGTACTAAAATCCTCTACTCAGTAAGAAGGATGGGTCTTTTGGCCAACACAATGGACTGAGACTCAGAATGTCAATTCTATTCTCTGCTCTGCCACAGACTTCCTTTCTGACCTTAGACATATCACTTACTCTTTTGTCAGTTCCTCATCAGTAAATTACCTCCTTTCTCCCATCCTTTTTCTTGATGATGTATGTTTTAGTTTCTTTAAGGCAAGGAGTGTGGTTTATTATGTATTTGTATGCTGTAGCTGCTGTTTGTACTCTGGGGTACTGTAATACAAATAATAAATCTACCTACAGATGTTACAGGAAGATTTTACCTACTGATATTTGAGGATATACAAAAATCTTTGTCAGATCTGTGGGGTTGACTTATTATAATGAAAGGCCTACCCAATAGGTTTGGTCAAGTATACAGAAGTCTCTGCTTTACTAGTTTAAACATGTGAAAGTACATGAAGGCAGAAGGAAGACAGACCTCAAAAAAGTTCTCATTAGATTATATAAATTCCAGAGAGGCATACAAACTTTAGATGCCTGTCTAGTCTGAATATTAAGCTTTGAGTCTTTTTCAGTGGCTAAAGGAAAATTAATAATTAGAACTATACATTTCTCTCTCTCTCTCTCTCTCTCTCTCTCTATGGATGGTGCTAGAAACCATAAAACAAGAGCTGCTCCAACTTTGTTGCTTGTTTTAGGCATATAAAACTTGGTTTCAAGCGCACTGATAAATTACTATAAATTACCACACAGCTCTGTCTAAACAGCAAATTTATTCTTAAGGTGAAAGCTTTATAGAGAAAAATATTAAAAGCAATAAAAGAACCTACATACATGCTAAAAAGCTTACCAGAGGTCACCCCAACTTCAACCTTAGGCCCTGGTAGGTGTCAGTCTTTCAAAACAAATAACTAGGTTTTTCCCAAGTTTGTAACTGTCTCAAATTAAGACTAGAACAGTGAATTTTCAGTTTTTTATTTATACAACTTGGGCCTTTGTTCTTAGCCTCATTTAACAGGTAATCTGTAGAGAATGGCCAACTTCACAGGGTGTAGCTTCAAAAGCTGGGTTTTTACATAACTAGGAATTGTATCCACCTCCACCCAGATATTTTCCAGGAAAACCACTGAATATCTTTTGTTCCAAAAATCCATTCTTGTCTGGCACATTGTTCAATACAGTCTTTTGAACCCCAGATCTCTTACCACCTCTTTACCCTTTGAAAGATTACACACCATTCCACCCACAAAAATACATAAATCAATTATTTGATACAGCGGAACCCAAAGATACTTAAAAACTTAATTCAACAAGGTGTCCCAAGGATTTTGCAGGAAATTGCCATATCTGTCATAAGATCACATACCATTCCTCAAATACAACAGATCACAATTTTTCCTTAAAAGATCTACTGGAAGTAAAACAGAGACATTTGCAGAATATTTGCCTCAACTCCTGAGAGATTTTCTACTATGCACCTAAGTGAACCATGTAAACTCGCACATGCCTGGAGTTAGACATTTTAAAACCATCAGGTCCTGATAACTTGCATCCAAGAGTTTTAAAAGAGATGTCTGGGAACTGTTGATTGTCAGTAAATCTTAGAGCACTGGGAGAATTCTAGAAGAGTGGAAGAATGCTAATGTTGTGCCAATATTTGAAAAGGGTAATTGGGATTACTAGGTAATTATAGGCCTGTCAGCCTTATGCTGATTCCGGGCGAGATAGTGGAGCAGCTGATACAGACTTGATTAATAAAGCATTAAGGGAGGATTACGTAATTAATGCAAATAAACATGAGTTTATGGAAAATCGATCCTGTCCAACTAACTTGATATCTTTCTTTGATGAAATGACAAGTTTGGTAATAGTGTTGATATAATAGATTTCTGTAAGGTATTTTACTTGGTACCACATGATATTTTGATTAAAAAACGAGAACGATATAGAATTAATATTGCATACATTAGTGGATTAAAAACTAGCTAGCTGATCAGTCTCAAAATATAACTGTAAATGGGGAATCATCATTGAGTTGGTCTGTTTCTGCAGGGATAAGTTCTTGGCCCTATGTTAGCTAACATTTTTATCAATGATCTGAAAGAAAAAAATCACTTATAAAATTTGCAGATGACACAAAAACTGGCAAGAGTAGTAAATAATGAAGAACACAGGTCATTGATTCAGAGCAATCTAGATTGTTTGGCAAACTGGGAACAAGCAAACAACATGTGTTTTGAAACAGCTAAATGTAAATGTATACATCTAGGAAAAAAGAATGTACAGGATGGGGGATTCTATCATGGGAAGTAGTGACTCTGAAAGAGATTTGGATGTTGTGGTGGCCAGTCAGCTCAAGATGAACTCCCAGAGTGATGCTGTGGCCAAAAAAGCTATGTGATCCTTGCATGCACAAGTATAGGAATCTAGAATAGGAATAAAGAGTTTATTTTACTTCTTTATTTAGCACTGGTGCCATCACTGCTAGAATACTGTGTCCAGTTCTAGTGCCTGCAGTCCAAGAAGGATGTTGATAAAGTGGAGAGAAATCAGAGGTGAACCATGAGAATGATTCAAGAATTAGAAAACATGCCTTACAGTGATAGACTCATAGAGCTCAATCTATTCAGTTTAACAAAGAGAAGGTTATAGACTGTAATCAAGTCACCCTTTAAGGACCTATATGGGGAACAAGTATTTAATAATGGGCTCTTCAGTCTAACACGACCCAGTGACTGCTATTACACAAATTTAGACTGTTAAAAATGTATGCTTTTTTCCAGAGTCATTAACCATTGGAACAATTAACAAGGGTCATCATAGATTGATTCTCTATTACTGAAAATTTTAACGTCATGACTGGATGTTTTTTCTAAAATATGTTTTAGGAGTTATTTTGAAGAAGTTCTTTAGCCTGTGTTATACATGAGATCAGACTAGATGATCACAAAGGTCCCTTCTGGCCTTAGAATCTTTGAATCTCAATCACAATTTGCAGCCTTCTTTCGCTCCTTGTGAAAATTCCCAAACTTTTCTGAATATTGATAGCATGCCATTCTGAAAGAGAGAAAACTTGGTCAAATTAAAACCAATTTCAGCAGAATACCAAAAAATCTTCTTAATTAGGCTATTTTTAGACTCAATTTAAAAATCTTTTACACTTATGCAGGTGGGCTGCCAAAATAGTCAATCAGTTTGCCCACGCGCACATGCACACACTTGGCATTTTCTCCCCATTCTTCTTATTAGAAAAAGGCTCATCTGTTTTTGCTCTGACTTTGGGCAGAGACTAAACTTGGGAAATTTCAGCATAAGAGGGGAGTTTCATATAATTATGAACAATTCAACATTGGGGAATATGATGGAAACTTTACACAACTGTAACTAGCAGCAGCAGCTGTTGCAATTTGGAAAGTGGAATGAACTATACAGCAGCATCTCCATAGTCTCACCCCCATTTTTAATTTTAACTCCTCATTGTTTTGTCTTCCTTTGTTAATTTTCTCTGATAGTATTTTCCCTCCCTCCCTGAATCACTACTACGTTCTGACATATTGTACTTGTCTCTCCATCTGATATATTAACAATATTGTTTTGACTCATGTCAGATGTACTGTGCCTCTTGAAACAATTAACTGATTGCACATTCCTTTCAACAGAAAAAAAAATTGCCATCAAGATGCTGGATTGAAAAGACTCCAGATCATGTGATACAGTATATGATTTATCAGTATTTTAGGGACTATAATTTAACTTCACTTTTACATTTATAATGTTAACATGTTACCACAAGTTAAATAAATTACTGAATTTATAAATTGTCAAAAATCCAGGTTATATAAATTATATTGTTATACAAAACAATAATATCCTTTGATTCAGCTGTTCTTGAGTGTTCATATCAGCTGCTACCACATATACATATTTCTTTGCTTTTTAATTGAAAAGTTGAAAAAAGAATCACTTTTAAGAGATACAGTCCATTGTTCTGCTGTGTTTCCCATAGCAACATCCTCAATAAGAAAAAAAAAGGCTAAATAATGCAGAAAGTGCAAAGTTCTCATAGTACTAAGCTACTATTGATTCAGAGGTGTAAAGAAATCCATGATTGCATATCTAATTATTGCACTGGTATGTCTTAATGCAACTAGCAGAGAGGCAAAGGAAATTACTTCACACTTCTTTTAATCTTTAATTTAGGTGAAGCCCATAAAACTATAAATGGCTATAGCACAATGAGAGTAAAGATACAGAAGGCCCCGGATGCACTATCTAAGGCCCATGGTTAAGATCAGCCTTGGGTGAAATCAATGGTGAAATTCTAACTTTGTGGTGGCCAGTGGGTCTTAAGTGATGCACTGAGTCTTATGCAGTTGTAATTCACCCTAGGTGATGATATTAACAGTTCAGAATTTATTGTCTCAATCATGTAACTATGTAGTTAAAAACCACTCAAGGCTCTCCAGTGCTGTAGAGCTATTTGATACAGGATAAGTATTTTATTCTACTGATCCATTTCTTGAAAATGTAAAATAAACATTCAGCATCAAAATGAGTATGTCTTTTTATTTACAAAAGCCTTTAATTATATTATTGAAACTTTTGTTTTCTAAAATGAAACAAAAATTTAATTTCATTTTCATCATGCACATTGTTTGCTTTCTGTGTTCCGCTGCCCCTGGTCTGATAAACTACATTGTGCTGTTTAGATAGCTACTTTATTCATTCCCTAACAAAATGCTATAGTGTTGAACTTACTAACAATTAGGCTGTTTAAATACACTACAGAAAGAAAGAAATTAAGTGTTGGGACTATTCTAAAATACTTAAAATGTTATTTCAACAGATGCACATTAATATGAAAGTAACACATTTCCATATACTATAACTTTGGATGTCTAATGTCAGCAACTGCCATTTACCAATATACAGCCCAGTAAGTCAGTGCTGCCAACAAAAGTCACACATGCCCTAATCAAGATTTTTAAGTGAAGCCATAATTTTAGAGGGGGGTCTGACTCATGATTTTTTAATGTTCCAGGTTGGCAACACTGCAGTATTCCCCAATATTAAAACAATATCTTTTTATCAAGTATCTACGTAGCGTGTTTCATTGAATAATAGTTTTTTTAGTTTAAAAAATTAATTTGATTCCTCTTCATTATTTTGAAAAAAAGTATAATTTGTATTTATTTTAAGACAGAGGTAACAAGGAGTAGAGGAAGATATCTAATAGTTAAATTAGGCCAAAATTAACATAATTTCTTCAAAATAGCCTTAACTCATATCTCTCTTCCCCTGAAATACTAACAATCCTGGCCAACTAGTTACAACAGAACTTGAATCCAAACCATCCTTTATTTTGAGTTTGCAAACATCTAAAAATATCCAAACAAGCTACATCACCCTAGTTCTGACCATCTCTAGCAAAACAGGAAATGAATTAGAGAATATTTCATTAATGATTTAATTGTGTACAAAAATAAATGGTTAACTGGATAATAAATTTTATGCTTGTCTTTAGATCAATACTTCTGGCTCTTAAGAACATGTAACTTCTTGTATACATAACTTAAGTTTGTGAGATTTTCAACATTATTACTTTGAAAAACAGAACACTTCTACTTTGGGAATTCATTCAACCTTCTCATACCAATGACTGTCTGTCCTTCGCAAACCCAAGAACTCAGTGCCAGTTTTCAGTATTGCCAGCTTCTTAGCATCCCAAACTTACGAGTTAGACCCCTACAAATGATTTTTGTGTCTGCAATCTGATTTGAGCAGCTAGGGGAAGCCACAGCTGATTTATTCATCCCTTATCTTCAATTTGTGATTGATCATTTCAGGCTAAAAATATCCAACTTTAACACACACCACACACACAAATGCAAGCCTCCTCCTTTCTTTTTCTCATCCGTTGCCAAAGGGAGTACTCTCCCTACTCTCTTTAAACCCTGGGGTAAGGAGGGTTGGTAGTCTCTTTTTATCCACACCGTTTGAAATCTTTCAATTCTCTCTCTTTTCTCATTCTATTTCCCTCCATTTTCCAGACTTCCTCAAATTCCGTTTCTTCCTACACATATGCCTGTCTCTCATCCTCCCTATTCCTCTCTATGTATTCCTCCAGGCTTCCTTGCCTCCCCCCATAGTACTCCATCCTCCAACTGTACTGTAGGTTTCCCACTTTGTTCCCCCTCCTCCCCAACACAACCCTCCTTCCTATACAGTCTCCGATCTCAGCCACACATCAAGGAAGAGTGTCACAGAGGCAACCATTTATACGGAAGGCAAAGTGGCCACAATTCCACTGAAAGTAATGTGAGACAATAGTCATTCTGCACAAAGTCAAAAGCTCAGAATGTTGTAGGACAGACTAGATGATCATAATGGTCCCTTGTGACCTTAAAGTCTGTGAGACACCAGAAGATCATAAGATGCTTTGAATACCCCAAGTATAGAAAGCACATTTAAATTTTGTTGTGTGAGATTTCCTATATTTATAATGGGGATACTGGTAGAACTAGGAATGTCTTCACAGACCAGTAGATTTTTTCAAACAGGAAGAAACTTTTTAAGAGCAATTATTGGATGACCATAAGTCTAATAATATGAATAGAGCTGGCATTACTTATACTTTTATACTACCTCTCCTATAGGGTCACTCTTCTGCAATGAACATGCATTATTAGATTTTTTTTTTTTTAAAGGCAGACTGCTATAACATCCTTGATATATTTTCAGGGATCTACAAAGCAACACTTCACTTCCAAGGAACGTAGTTTAATTATTACATATAATGTTTGACTGTTCAAGCTTCTGTAATTTACAGTTTTATATAAAGTAGCAGAAGATTAGGAACACACAAGTACTTTTCAAAATTAGGACATTTTTGCCTAGATAATCAGCAAGTGATAGCAGTCTTGGGTAAAACATGAAATAATATGTTCTACTGATTATAGGTACAGCAGAAGAAATTAACTGAAAGCCTTTAATGCAATTTATTCTTCAGAATTACTTTTGGAAGATTAGCTTGCTCTGTCAGAAATTCTCATTACTTATCTACTGTGACTTTTAAAAAAAATCTGATATTAAAGGTGAAATTACATTTTTTTTCATTACAAAGCCACTCATTTAAACAACATTAATACAATTGCTCACCAGGTTTTGTAAGAGAGACACCCAACTTCCGATTACTTATTTTGGAATATGGGGTTCCTTAAGCCTATGATATTTCATGAAACACCTTGAAACATAACATCTGACTTACATTCACAGCAGATGTATGTGACATTATAACTCTACCAGTATGTGGGTGTCTGAATTGCATGTATATACATAAAATACACACACTATTTCTGCTGTGGTAAAAGTTTGCCACTGACTGTCAAAAATTTCACTGACTTACGTCCATTCACCTAGCCATATGCCTGACCCCAAGTGCTCCATTTCCTCCAGTTATAGTGGCAGCACCTGGGCTGTTCTGTTCCTGAACAATAGTCAGAGCAGTTAGTCCCTCCACTGCCTGATATCCTCCTTTAATCTTGAAGGAGCAGCAGCTTCCAAACTGCTCTGCTCCCTTGTTTGCCCCCTTTAACTGAAATGAAAGAGCTAACAGCTTCAGACCCTCTGTTCCCCACCACAGTCATTCTATTTGCGTGCTTCAAATTCCTATTCATGCAGGGAAAGCATGTTTTTCAAGCCCTGCCAAAAACATCTATAACTCAGGACTTGCCAGCTTACTTAGATATAATTACATTGAAATTTTTAGTGATTTTAGTACTATTTAAATCTCAAGGTAGCCCCAGAGATCTGTAAAAATAACTAAGTATAATTATTCCTATTTTGCAAATTGAGAAACTGCAACATACAGTGGTGAAGCAATTTGGCTATAAACATGCAGCAAATCTGTGGCAACACTGGGAAAATAACCCAAGTCTCCTGCTACTCCTGTGGCCCAAGATCCTCCCTTCTCTTTAGAACAAGAAGAAAGCCCAAAAGAAAAAATAAAGTGGGGGGAGAAGGGGGAAATTTGATCCTATAATGAAGTTGTATATCACTACAGTAAATGTTCATTTTCACAGAAATACTTCCTTCATGTGGAGGAAAGTTGCAAGACAATTGTACAGCTCAATACCTTGATCCATTCTCAGTTGACAGCAGATATTTTTCCTCAAAAAACTTTTGGGATTTGAATCACACAACCCGAGGGGAGGGAGTCTTTGAAAAACAGCAAATGGATCCCCAATTCATTTTTTTTAAAATGGCAAATGAATTCACTTATGCTTGTTAAAACCTCTGGTCAAAGAAGGAATTATTGAAATTGCAGCTTTCTTTAAAAATGAAGTAAGGATTAGCTGGATAATAAACATCCAGAATTATTTTTAAACACTAAAATAGGGCAGTTCCCTCAGCTCTGTGGGAAAAAAAAATGATGAAGACTAATGCCATCCAGGAAGCCCATGGAGGACTGCACATCCATAGTTAGCTCTTACAGTAGAGTGCCATAATACCTGATACTGAACCAAGGTACAACCTGTCATAACTGTAACTGAAGAAGTTCAGTACCATTCCTACCCATTTCTGCTGACTATCTCCATTGGAAAACACTCTTCTGCCCAGCAGAAACTCACATCTTCCACAGCACCTGAAGAAAATCTCTCCACTATTCCGTTACTGTACCACTGTTTCTCTTAACACCAGGTGCAGAAACTTGCCTTGTTATGAAGTAGGGAGTCTTATTTCTATGGAGGAGTCAGGGACCTATTAAGAAATCCTGTCCCTTTCTGAAACCAGAAAAAGGGCTGGTGAAGCTTTCTGTGTATTTAAAGCCTCCAGTGAAAGCAGACAGAAGAGTGTGATTTTGTTTTTCTTGCTTTACTAGAGTAATTCCTGGAGGATAATTACTACCTCGTGTGTTCACAGTCTACCTTGCCCTTTAACAGAGCAGCTGGAGTATTGCTCTGCCTGGAAATGGAGGCAATAGGCTTTAAAATTAGTAGCATGGTCTAATGAGATTAAAGTGACAGATTTAAACCTTGAGAATGTCACACAGCAAAAAGTTTAGTAGTTAGATTGTGACAGTGTAAGAAGCTTCCAGGGACAGAAAGTGAAAACAGGGCAGCCTCTTGTCAGAGGAGGAAAGAGGAAATTTGTCCCAAGAGTCACAAGGGAACCTAAGTAGGAGCAGAAAAAGCAGAAAAACCAGACCTCACTTCAGAGCGAGACAGAGAGCGAGAGAGAAGGCATGTACTAAATGTACAGTGCTTTTAATAGCAGTATAATACAAGTGCAGATTTCCAAAAGCTGTTAAGTTAAAGCAGCAACAAGAGAATATAGAAGTATAGTGGGAGAGTACAAGGGAGGGAGGACCAGGATTGTTTTCCCAGCTTGTGAAAATCTGTGAGATTTCAAAAAAAGTTTCCTGTTCCACATCAGGACCTTTCAACACAGGCTAGGGCACTCACCTAGGACGCCTAATTCAGAACAGGGACTTTAACCTGGGTCTCCCACATACCAGAGGAGTGCCCTAACCACCATACTAATAGCTATTCTGTGTTGTAGTGTGTGTGTGTGTGGGTGGGGTCTCTCTCTTTCTCTCCCCTCCTCCCCCTCAGAAGTGCAATCCAAATTGAGCTTTTCCCAGGGAAAAAAAATCTTGTTTTGAGAAATTGGTATTATCCAATGAAAAAATTGTTTCACTGGAAAATTCCTGACCAGCTCTATACAGACCTCAAAAGAAATGGACTTTCTGGATTGTTGGGGGAAAAAAAAACAAGCAAACAAACAAGTCATTGGAAAAAAGATGCTCTCCATCCGCTTCCCTGTCTTGTAGACCCTGAATTATTCCTTTGTTCTTATTTGGATGCTCAGGAGCAGACGGCCTTTCCTTTACCCATTCACAATGTTGACTTTGTGCTTTCAAATGACTATACTCAAAAATAGATTGTACCTCCCATTTTCAATGGCTATAACACTAGGAAACTCAAAGAAGAGTATCCATAGGAAGAAGGAGGCAAGAACCAGGTTAACAGTCCTTCTAAATCATGGACACCCGATAAAACAATAATGAAAAGTATTGAAAATAGTATTGTATGCTACCGAAAGAGAGTTGAGCACACCCGAAAACCTTCACATTACAATCCTTCAAACATGCACATAGCAAATTTGGTGGCACTGAATATTTGCTGCACAACAAGCCAGTACACACAAACAAAAAAGGGCAGTGGATCAGTTTCAATCCTGATGTGGTTGCAGCATAATCAGCAGTATAACATCCTGCCAAAGTGCACACAGCAGAAAGAACAATTGGTGCACAATTTAAAGCAGCCTCAATCCACTGAAAAGCACACACATTCAGCAGTGCTCTATGAACAAGGCCATAACAGCTCATTAGCAGTGAAGAGAACCAATACATATCTGCTATGATAAGACACTTTAAATCATTGCTGCAAACCAGATTGCCTAACAGTCCTCTGGAGCATGGAGAACCATGGACGAGAAACATTGCAAATAACTTCGAGAACATTGAGAGAGAGAGAAAGATTTTTCCTTTGAATGGAGAGATGTTTCAAGGGTTTCAGAGACGATTAATGTTGCCACTGGTGGAGAAGTGATTAAATGCTCTGAACTGGTGAAGTCACCAGAAGGACTTTTGGAAAAATGTCCTGATGATCTGGTTCCACGAGACTACTGTGAATATCCCCTTTCCCAAATACGCATATTCTTTCCGAGGTTATAGGTTGAAAGCACAGTACTTGCTCTGTCCCATTCTTTGAGAGATCACCAGTAACCAGCACATGTGCATCTTGTTAAACATTTAGTCAGTTTTCCAAGCATGGGAGACATACCAAATTAACACTCCAAGAGTGCAGAGGTATTGAGTACTCATAACTTTGGAAGTTGCTTTACCAGATGTGAAAACTGTGAATGAATAAACACTTCATGAATCTCCAAATGAAAAAATCACCTTGCATAAAAAGTGTTTTCAATACACCATGTGGTTAATCAAACTTCCAGTTGGAGAGAGAGAGCCTGACTTTAAAGAATATTTATCATTATATAGTACTTGATATGTTCAAAGTGGTTCCCATTGCTGCTGTCAGAGCTCAGCACTTCTAAAAATCGGATTCCCGAAGTCTCATATTTGGCACCCAGAAA
The DNA here is from genome assembly GCF_026122565.2 of Emydura macquarii macquarii. NCBI lineage: Eukaryota > Metazoa > Chordata > Testudines > Chelidae > Emydura > Emydura macquarii. The sequence continues at coordinate 3,569,435 of NW_027132962.1, forward strand.
ATTAGTGACCACTGTGAAAAATTTGATTAAAGCAACTTGTCCAGCCTCATATTGGAAATCTGTGGCAGAGGCAAGGATAGAATCCAGTTCTCCAGGGAGAACTTCACTTGTTTTAATCTATGAAACCCTCCTTCCTTTTCCTGCAGTCCCCCGCCTTGTTCTCTACACACTTTCCAAACCCAGTTTATACTCCATTTTGATGCCACAGTCTGCCAATGATATTAGTTGGCAGACCTCAAACGAAATGAGCTTTTTGGATTGCTGAAAAAACTCATCGGAAGAGAGGTGCTCTTTTCAGCTGCTTCACAGAGCCAAAAGAGTAGGTGCATACGTTGCACAATTCACAAACTCCTGTGACACCTTTTGCAGTGATTCTGGCGCAAATCTACACAGAGTTCATCAGGTTGCAGCCTCTCTTCCAGTTCCTCCAGAGCCTCTTACTGAGGTTGTGGTTGCACTTTCCCCCACACTTTCTGAACCTGGCACACTCCATCCTTGGCCCCAGAAAGTCACAAAACCTCTTCCTAGTGCTGACCAAGATGGCCATCCACCATACCAAGGCCATCCCTTGAGATAAAGGAGAGTCTTCCTAGAAATAAATTCAGATGACCAGTTTTGATTCATCGAGTAAAGGGCTACAATATATAAGTATCTCTCTCATGCACAAGTTCATTACAGTTAACATAGTTGAAACTGGAGAATTTGTCTGTGTAATTTACTTCTGTTTTTTTGTTTTTTTTTAAATTAGTGCATTCAAAAAGAGGTCTTAATCAGGAGAAAGTTTTAATGTTTAATTTTATTCTGAAAACAACAGTGTAATTACTTAAAGGACATGGTTATTTACATTCTGCACATTACATGGAAATTGGATTGGAGGAGTCATATAAAAAGGAACTTCTTACTATCTACTAAGTACCATGTAATTACAAAATAATTGCCAATTTCTGCACCCTGTGAACAGACTAAGTTAGTGTTTTTTCATTATTATAATTATTAAAATATGGCCATTTTATTGCATGCCTTTACAGCTCTAAGTTTAAAATAATTTGAAAATTGTTGTCACAAACAACTGCGTGAAGTTCGATGATATCACCTTATATTTGTATAATACCTTATGTCCAAAAGGATTTTCAAGTCCTTTGCTAACTATATACATACCAGTGAAAGTCACCATTGAAATTCAGTCATTTCTGAGTAGTCAGGGCAGCCGTTAGGCAGACAATTGATATGTTGCTTTACACATTGAGGGGGGGAAAGGAAATTATGGCCAAAGACTCTGGGGTAACCCCGTCCAGCTATTAAAAATGCTACAGATACATCTACACTGAAAAAAAACCAAACAACAAAACCCCACAGCAGCAAGTCTCAGAGACCAGGTCAACTCAGGATTATGAGGCTCACACTACCAAGCTAAAAATAGCAGTATAGACTTTTCTGTAGCTCAAGGGGTGGTGAGGTGGGTGACAGCCAGGAAGCAGAGGAGGATGAGGCATTTTTACAACATATAGTAAATATCAAAAACAAAAGGCCTGGTAGTAACAGGGGCCTTAACCCAGACATCTGTTGGAAAAGTAATTTGGCAGAACACAAAATTTCCAATAAGTTCTTGGAATGTATTGGGCACATTTTGTTTCAGGAAGTAACCAGGGGAGCAGGCACTTTAAACTTGATTCTGACACACAGGGAGGAATTGGTAGCAACTCAAAGTGCATGACAATTTGGGTGAAAGTGATCATGAAAAAGATGATTTCATGGATTCTAAGGAAAGGAAGGAGTGAGAGCAGAATAAGGACAATGGACTTCAAAAAAGAGGACTTTAACAAACCCATTGAACTGACAGGTAAGATCCCATGGGAAGAAAACCTAAGGGAAAAAGGAGTTCAGGAGAAGAGCTCTGTGTAAGATCTAAACCTTGTCTCTCTGACCAACATAAATTGGTCAATAAAAGACATTACCTCACCCAACTTGTCTCTTCAGGAAACATAGCACTCTCTCAAGGAGACAATACTAAAGATCCAACTGAAAACTATCCCAAAATTAAAATAACAACAACAGATGACCTGTATTATTTTTCCTAATAATTGGCTAGTGGTTCTTCAGATTCTTTTTGGCATTCATAATTATATGTCTACAGTTCATTTACCAGAGTTTATGCTCCTTTCTATTTTCCTCAATAGGATTTAACTTCCACTTTTTAAAGGATGCCTTTTTGCCTCTAACTGTTTCTTTTACTTTGTTGTTTAGCAAGGATGGACTTTTTTGGTACTCTTACTGGTTTTTTTAATTTGGGATATACACTTAGAGTGAGCCTCTATTATGGTCTCTTTAAAAAGTTTCCATGCTGCTTGCAGGGATTTCACTTTTGGCACTGTACTTTTTAATTCTGTTTGACTAACTTCCTCATTTCTCTCTAGTTCTCTTTTCTGAAACTAAATACTACCATGGTGGGCTGCTTTGGTGTCCCCCTCCAGCGATGTTAAATTGTATTATGTTATGGTCACTATTACCAAGCAGTTCAGCTCTATTCACCTCTTGGACCAGATCCTGTGCTCCACTTAGGACTAAATCAAGAATTGCCTGTCCTCTTGTGGGTTCCAGGACTAGCTGCTCCAAGAAGCATCCCGTCCTGAGGTAACATGTACCCAGTGAATAGGAGGATATTTCAAATACCCCTTTATTGTTCAGTTTTTTTTATTTTTATAGCCTCCCTAATCTCCCTGAGCATTTCACAGTCACTATCACTATCCTGGTTAGCTGGTCAGTAGTATATCCCTATTGCCATATTCTTATTATTCAAGCATGGAATTACTATCCGTAGGGATTCTATGGCACAGTTTGGTTCATTTAAAATTATTTAATTTGACTCTGTGCTTCCTTTCATGTGTAGTGCCAAACTACACCAGCACAAACTATTCTGTCCTTCCTGTATATTTTATACCGTGTGACATCCGCCTCCTGCAATCTGGACTGGTGTGTAGCTGTGTCACCCCAATTCCTCACTCCTGGGCTCCGACTTACCCCGCTTTGCTGTGAGAACCACCCACTCCTGGATCAGCCCACACCCAGCCTCATGCAAGTAATCGGTCCCTGACCTAGTGAAGGAGCAATTCTGGCCAGCCACTCATGGGATAGACTCCCAGGAAACACCCCGTCACAGATGCAACCCCAGGAACTGCTGTCATGCAGGGTTCAGTGCTGTATACTGCGCCCTGCAAGCTCATTTACATTTGTTCATCAATGTATCCAACAAATTGATATGCACCAACTCTGTCACTCTAAGTGAGGTCTCTGAACAAACTCAATCCACATGCACTGTTTTAGATAAAACAAAAGAATAAATTTATTGACTACAGCAAGATTTCATCTTGGTGAATTCACATCAAGACAAGTGAAAAGTACTTAGGAAGAAAAGGATTGTGGGGTTATTGTGGATCATGAACATGAGTCAACAATGTGATGCAGCTGCAATAAAGGCTAAAATAATTCTGGGATGTATTAACAGAAGTGTTGCATGTAAGACGGGAAGTAATTGTCCTGCTTTGCTCAGCACTGGTGAGGCCCTAGTTAGAGTACTGTGTCCGATAATGGGCTCCACAGTTTTGCAAAGATATGGACAAACTGGAGAGAGTCCAGAGGCCAGCAACAAAAATGATAAAATGCCAGTTTTTAAACTAAGGGCTGGGGGGAACCTATGAAGAAAGGTAAAAAACCAAACAAAAAGAAGCCTGGCCATGTTTAATCTTGAGTAAAGAAAACTGAGGGGAGATCTGATAACAGTCTTCAGATACGTTAAGAACTATTATAAAGATAATGGTGCTCAATTGTTCTCCATGTCCACTGAAGGTAGGACAAGAAGTAATGGGCTTAATCTGTAGTAAGGAAGATTTAGCTTAGCTCTTAGGAAAAATATACTTTCTAGCCATAACAATACTTAATCTCTGGAATAGGCTTTCAAGGAATCCCCATCATTGGAAGTTTTGAAAAAACAGGGTGGACAAACACCTGTCAAGGATGGTTTAGGTTTACTTGGTCCTGCTTCAGCACCGGGGGCTGGACTGGAGGTCCCCTCCAGCCCTACATTTCTATGATAATTATTGTACAGTTCAGACAGCAGTAAATAAATGACATATCAAAACATTTTGAAAGAGGATTCAAGGCTATGATCTCTCATTGTTTCTCATATAGATCTTCCACGAAAGTTAATTAGAGTTTTGAATAAAAGCCAGTGTAAGGATATGACTTAGGACAGGGGTGTCAAACATCCAGGCCGTGGGCCGGATATGGCCCACAAACCTTTTTGATCCAGCCCGTGGTGGGAGCACGCACGCCCACGAGATCTCGCAGTGTTGTACTCTGGCGGCAGTGTGTGCTACTGCAAGATGTCGTGGCATTGTACTCTGGCGGCAGCGCGCCAGAAGCTCATACTGGATATATTTCTGGTGGGTTTTCTATCTGAACTGCCCAAGTCTATTTACATCTGAGGAGTACACAACAATTTCAAAACAATTTCCAAACAATGTTAGATATAATCTTGGCAATCTTGGCAACCAAATACTTCTTAGAATCATAGAATATTAGAGTTGGAAGGGACCTCGGGAGGTCATCTAGTCCAATCCCCTGCTCAAAGCAGGACTAACCTCAGCTAAATCATCCCAGCCAGGGCTTAGTCAAACCTCAGCTTAAAAACCTCTAAAGATGGAGATTCCACCACCGCCCTCGGTAACCCATTCCAGTGCTTCACCACCCTCCTAGTGAAAAACTTTTTCCTAATGTCCTCCCGCCCTGCAACTTGAGACCGTTGCTCCTTGTTCTGTCATCTGCCACCACCGAGAACAGCCTAGCCCCATCCTCCCTGGAACCCCCTTTCAGGTAGTTAAAGGCCTCATTCTTCTCTTTTGCAGACTAAACAAGCCCAGTTCCCTCAGCCTCTCCTCATAAGTCCTGTGCTCCAGCCCCTTAATCATTTTTGTTGCCCTCCGCTGGACTCTCTCCAACTTGTCCACATCCTTTTTGTAGTGGGGAGACCAAAACTGGACACAATATTCTAAATGCGGCCTCACCAATGCCGAATAGAGGGGAATAATCACTTCCCGTGACCTGCTGGCAATGCCTCTCCTAATGCAGCCCAATATGCTATTAGCCTTCTTCATATATAAACATACCAAGTAAAGTTCAGACCTGGTGTAATTCTATTGACATGAAAGGGCTTATACTCAGGGCTGAATTCAGCCCCCGTTACCACAGTTACAGGAGCAAAGAGGGCTGATCTTAGTTAAGTATAATTTTTGCAGCTGAATTATTCTCATGAAAAAGGCACGTGTTGTCCTCTTTTGGCCAGGAGATTTGTGTACTCTGGTGGCAGCACGTGGAGCTCTGTGTGCACGAGACACAGTGCTCCAAAAGGCGGGAGAGGCACAGTGTGGTCTTGGGGCATCTCGCAGTACTATAATTCTTAATCATTGATTGATTCTTTTAATCATAAAATAGTAGTAGTTGTAAAGTGAATTTACTGCAGTTTTTATATCACTGATATCTAGCAAATAAAATATAATACTACATAAAAAATGGTTGTGTGTAGTATTTCGATTTATGGTATGTATGGCCCATTTGAAGTACATTTAATTCAAATCTGGCCCGCCATAGCAAATGAGTTTGACACCCCTGACTTAGGATAAGTGGGTACTTACTTGTTGAAAAAATGAAACACACACCCAAGTTTGGGAACAGGTATCATACTATTTATTTTTTCCCTCTATTTTAGAGCAATACATACCATAGTACATCCCTGCAATTCAATTTAAGTAGTGGAGATAGGATCAAGTCACTAAATTTGGATCTGGATTTAATGTCTCAAAGCTCCAGTATTTTGGCTGAATCCATTATAAAGAGCGGTGCCTGTGACACAGTCATTATGATTTAGTAGTCCAGGAAGATATATTGATGTTTTTGCCCTCAAGAATCTTAGGATGGGCTTGTCCTTTTGGAAAGTTTTTCCCTGTTTGATTGAGATTGATTCCCTAAGACCCAGAAAGGCTGTTTATGGGATTCCCTTGGGAGGCTTGGGTGTTTCCATCAAAGAGGTACAGATGTATAAAAAATGTGTCATGGGTAGAACCTTTGTTGATACCAGAAAGTGGATCCTCATCCACTAAAATCAATTGACATCTGACCCTCCATCTTCCATGTCATCTGCAGCTGCATACACACGCAGCTCCGGATCCTGCCAATCAGCTGCTGCAGCCACCACCACTGCAAAACTGTTCTGGGGCCAGCCCCTCAATAGAATCATTGAATATTGGGGCTGGAAGGGACCTCAGGAAGTCATCTTGTCCAACCCCCAGTAGCTGATCGGCTGCCGGCAGGGGGAGGCCTGCCCAAACAGTTAATCAGTGGTTGGCAGGGGGAGCCTCCACCCCCAGATCTCAAAGGCGGTGAAGCAGTGTGAAGCAGGATATAAGCAGCAGACAGCTGCTTCCCTGCCTTTGAGACATGTATGGTCCACGGATATCTGCAGATTTGCAGGGCTCTAGTCATGGGAGTTAGCTTTTTCCCTAACAAAACTTCTTGGCAAGATGTTAAAATCCTCCAAACTGAAAGATCTATCTCTTTGTACCTCTCTCTTCAAAGCCACTATACTTCTTGCAAAGCCTACTTAAAGGCCCATATCAGGTTTTGGAAAGATCTCTTCCTCTTCAATGTGTTGGGTAAGTGTAACTAGGAGAGCTGACACTGATGCTGCAGAAAGGAAAGAAAAAAAAAAAAAAAAGTACCCCACCATCATTATACACTACAAGGAGTCCCAACCCCATTCCATACAAAAATCAAGGCAGACAGTCAGAAAACAGGGCAGACACCCGAAACTGGTGGTGTATTCTATAATTAGATTTCACTAAGTCAGTAACAAACGTGAACTACTGGATCACCATACCAGTTTTACAGACAGTCCCCTTAGACCCGTAAGTATTTATGTGAATAGTGCAGGCATCATACACCTGTCAGGACTTAAAAATAAATGATAGTTTGATATTTGAGAATCGTGTATACATGGGATGCTAAAAAGAATTCAAACACAAAAGTGTTCTAAAATACGATTTCTTTGATATTTTATTATGCCGGAAGCATTATTCAATTGGGGAACAAGGTTAATGGAGGCACAAGAAGATCAAGATATATTTTCCAGGATCAAACTATAATCTAGTGAGTCAGCCTAGATTTAGAAACTGGGATCATCTCATCCCCGGTTCTTTTCTTTATATAAAAATGGCAATGTAAGATTAGTGCTGAATAAACAGGTCCAGGACTATGTAGAAAGATTGCACATACACAAGTCCCTGGGGCCAGATGCAATACATCCTAGCATGCTGAGGGAGTTAGCTGATGTGATTTCAGAGCCATTGGCTATTATCTTTGAAAGCACGTGGCAATTGGGGGAGGTCCCTGACGATTGGAAAAAGGCAAATATAGTACCCATATTCAAGAAAGGGAAGAAAGAGGATCCAGGGAATTACAGAATAGTCAGCCTCACCTCAATCCCTGGAAAAATCACAGATCAGTTTCTCAGGGAATCCATTTTAAGGCACTTGGAAGAGAGGAAGGTGAACAGAAGCAGTCAACATGGATTCAACAAGGGAAAGTCATGCCTGACCAACCTGATTGCCTTCTATGAATAGGTGACTGGCTCTATGGATGTGGGGAAAGCGATGTACATGATATACCTTGACTTTAGCAAAGCTTTTGATACAGTCTCCCACAGTATTCTTATCAGCAAGATAAAGAAATATGGGTTGGATGAATGGTCTATAATGGTTCTGGATAGAGAACTGGCTAGATCATTGGGCTCAAGGGGCAGTGATCAATGGTTCCATGTCTAGCTGGCAACCGGTCGTAAGCGGAGTGCCCCGAGGTTGGTCCAGGGACTGGTTTTGTTCAACATCTTCATTTAATGATCTGAAGGATGGGGTAGATTGCACCCTCAGCAAGTTTGCAAATGACACTAAGCTGGGGGGAGTGGTAGATACCCTGGAAGATAGGGATAGGATACAGAGTGACCTAAACAAATTGGAAGATTGGGTCAAAAGAAATCTGATGAGTTTCAACAAGGACAAGTGCAGAGTCCTCCACTTAGGACGGAAGAATCCCATGCACAGCTACAGACTGGGGACCAATGAGTTAGGCAGCAGTTCTGCAGAAAAGGACCTGGGGGTTACAGTGGATAAGAAGCTGGATATGATTAAGCAGTGTGCCTTGGTTGCCAAGAAGGCTAATAGCATATTGGGCTGCATTAGGAGGAGGATTGCCAGCAGATCGAGGGAAGTGATTATTCCCCTCTGTTCGGCATTGGTGAGGCCGCATTTGGAGTATTGTGTCCAGTTTTGGGCCCCCCATTACAAAAAGGATGTGGAGAAGTTGGAGAGAGTCCAGCGGAGGGCAACAAAAATGATTAAGGGGCTGGAGCACAAGAGGATGAGGGAACTAGGTTTATTTAGTCTGCAGACGAGAAGAATGAGGGGGGATTTGATAGGAGCCTTTAACTACCTGAAAGGGAGTCCCAGGGATGATGGAGCTAGGCTGTTCTCAATGGTAGTAGATGACAGAACAAGGAGCAATGATCTCAAGTTGCAGTGGGGGAGGTCTATGTTGATTATTAGGAAAAAGTTTTTCACTAGGAGGGTGGTGAAGCATTGGAATGGGTTACCTAGGGAGGTGGTGGAATCTCCATCTTTAGAGGTTTTTAAACTGCGTCTTGACAAAGCCCTGGCTGGGATGATTTAGCTGAGGTTAGTCCTGCTTTGAGCAGGGGGTTGGACTGGATGACCTCCCAAGGTCCCTTCCAACTCTAATATTCTGTGATTTAAGAGGCAGCATGTGTTTTCTTAAAGCATTACAAAAGAAACCAACTGTGCATTAGGTCAAGCAAATGGCAGGAGACTATATAGGCCTGATTTCAAGGAACACTGAGCACACAAAGCATAACTCAAGTCTATTGCACCTGTGGCTCTCAGCACCTTCAAAATATGAGGCCTATTGATATAGAAAGAAATTCATGGAATCAATACAGTGAGCCCTGTGACAGAAATTGAAGAATGTATTAAAGTAAATCAGCCATTGTAGGAACTAATGCTAGTTTGGTGTACTTTGAATTCACATACACCATCTAAGTCACTGGGAACATATTGTACACAGAAAGGCTTTTTGCAAGAAAAAAAAACCTTAAGACAGTAAACGCTGTCAGTTTTATTTTAAAGGTTGAAATGCACATAATGAGCTTCACTTTCTCTATGTACTAGGCCAAATGAATGAATGAACTTTACTGACACAGAAAAAGAGAATGGTTCTTTTGCTCCCTCCCCTGTTCGTTTAGTAGATAAAATCAATGCCTCTGTCTAATTATGGATAATCTTGTCAAGTTTAAACAAAATTATTTAGCGAACAAATTGAATTTGCAGTTTCTTTACCAAACAGTGAAAAGTTAGTTATCAACATGTATACTTATTTAACACACTTAAGCTAAGAAATTACTGGAGTTTCCAGGTCTACAAGTGGGACAAGATCATTTGTGATATGCAGATGTGAAAATAACACATTTACATACCTCTGTTGAATAAATAAGAGAATAAATAAAGGTTCCAGGGACTTTGGAACTGAAATTAACATGAAATTTAATAAAGAGAGAATTTAAACAGGATGGATATTTGTCAAATAAACATTATGAAAGATTTAGAAAACAGCTTCCCAAAGACTGCACTAGGGCCATCCCTGAAGACAAGCCACCTGCTGATAAAGGGATTTAAAACAACAAAAATACTTCTATATATTCATTAGAGTCAAAGTCTTACCTACAGAGCAAGAGATGATGTAGAGGGGAAGGAATATCTGAGATTTAGATGAGCTAATGCTTTCACAGGAACAATCTGCAGGAGTGTAGAGACATATTCTTCATACAAACTAATGAAGGTCACATGCAATACAAAGAGGACCCCAAGAGATATTAGTCATTGGGACATTTGAAATTCAAAGACAACTACCACAGGAGGAGCAGAAGAAACAAAAGTTCAGGAAGAACTCAGCAGCAGAACCATCAGCTTTCAATCAGACTCCTCCAAGCAATGTCCTGCTGAGATAACAAGTCTCCAGGGAATACCCACTGAGGACAAGCACCTTCCCGGAAGAGACAAGGAGCTCTCCTGAGGAAATCTCATGTCACAGCTTCAAGCAACCGAGAAGCTGACTGACAAGTTTGTAGGTGAGAATCAAGTTTACACAAGCACCACACAGGGAGAAAAAGTTGAATAATTTTCTTTGTCTCTATCAGTAACAGCCAGATGCCTGCATCTGGAGGGAGCAGGTATTTCAGACTTACAGAAGAGGCAATCAGTGGAACCTACTGCAATTTATATATTGCAATCACTTTATGACCAAAACAAACAAGTTCAATGGGACTTATAAATACTGAAAGCTTTAGCCTAAATCACATCTAAGTAGTTTCCCTTGTTGGCCTCTAAAATGCTTTTGTTTTAGAAGGTTCCTTTCATGATAAACAGAAAGTTCAAATTTCAAATAGATTTAGCCTGTTAAGGACACACTCACAAATTATGTGATCTTAATATATACAGTTAAGATCTATTAAGTCATTCATAAGTACAAAGAAAGCATTTTAAAACAAATATTACCTGCATATTTGATAAATATTAACTTTGCATTGTATAAATGCTCAGTGTTAACATGAACATCAAGCTCTTGCTAAATGACATCTCGCATTAACACAAGTTTGAGGATAGCAAAAGTCATTTAAACATTACTCTTTTTGTTTCATTATTTATCATAAATGTTTGCAGCATCTGGATTTATATGCTTCATATTGAAACAAGACTATTTGACTGTTAAGTTAATGTAACTACTTATGAACATGAAGTTAAGCACACACACAGGTGTTTGCAGGATAAGGGCCATTGTGAGAAACCCAAGAGTTTGCATAAACCAGCATGATAGTGTAGCTACTGACACCTTGGGAAATCTTTCATTAATAATTATTAATTATTTTGTTTTCTGGGTGACACAGTCTCCTAGGTAGGAAACTGAATAAATATGATTTATTTTTAGAAATACCTTTCAAATTGCACTCCGTTTACAATAGCAGCCAAGGCACTGACAGGTTTTATATAAGCCATTCTAAAAAACATCTACCCTGGAGTTCCAAACAAAAATCAATGCAACAGGTGGTAAGATGAGTCGATGCACTTTAGGGCTGCACTCACTGTGGCATACCTTCACAGACTAGGAGGTAGTAGTTCCATTATACAGCACTGTTGAGATTGCCTTTAGCACACAGTCTAGTTGTCTCAATACCAGAAAGAAGACAACAAATTGGATTGAATTTGGTGAGGCTGGAGGTTTTCACTCGTGAAAAAAACTGAATACATCACGTTAGCTAACTAGTGGCTAAGGAAGACTGGATGTTTTACTTCATTTATATAAAACATTAAAAAGTTACTTCTGAAGGGTCTAGGTGACTTTGTCCTATGTTAAAATATAAAACTAATATAAGCAAAAAATACACCATATAGTTTTCCCAAAATGAGGAAGGGGAGAATAAAATCCTCCCTTCACAGAAGCCAAGAAGTAGCAGTGGATTTTACATAATGCCCTGAATGTCGAGAGATTCAGGCAATGTCAAACCAAAGGACAGGAGGAAGATGAATTCTAAAGTTCATGTCCCAATACAGAGAATGACCTGCCAGCACTTCCTACTCATTTGAACTGTAGGTTACAAACTTAGTATCACCACTGCAGTACTGCACAGAGATAGAGAGGCAGACGCACAATAGGCAGGTTAAAAGCCTATTTATGGAGCCTACAGGTCAAATCTCACACTTAACTCCACTTGAAAACAGAGCATCAGCCAGTGTGGACCACAGAACACCAAGATAGCATATTTAGGGTAAGACTCCACTTAACAAGCAAACCACTACATTCTGCACTAGCATCAATGTACACTGCAGTGGTCTAATCTCAGGATTAGAACGGTATATTGGTCATGCTAGCAAGATCCACATCTGAAAATAAATTGATACAACATTCTGACACAAATGGTGATCTCACACCTTCAATTATAGGAGCAGTTAAACCTTTCAGTTGCTTCCTCTATCCCACCAGCATCTAGCCAATCTTATCTGGATTGAATTTCAGTCAATGAGACCTCATCCACATTCAAGGCATTCAGCAGCAATAGTTTGGTAAGATGAAATAGATTCCTCAGAATGTAAATTCTCTGGGGCAGGGATCTGGACTTTAGACCGTGATCTGGGTTCCTGGACACTACAGGAATACAAATAAATAAATAATAGAGCTGGGTGCCATTAACACACTGAAAATGCCATTGCCCATGTCTCCTCATTACATCAGCTAATGGCACCAACATACACTTTGAACAAGAGGAGGGGCAAAAAGATGTCCTTGTGGAACTCTAGATCTCTGTTGCCTGAGCCTCACCATTTTCATGTTGCTCACTGACTTTGTACTCACATACACTATGCTGCTCATTCACTTCTCTGAGTGAGAGCTACAACTTATGTCTGAAGGGTATCTCCTCAGCTTTGCCATCTCTCACGCCCTTACTCACCCTCAGCCACATGAGATGTGATACATGACCTGCTTGGATTCATATTTAATCATTCCATTCACCTGTCCCATCCCCCACACACACTTTTTTTTTTTTTTAAAACAGAGCCAATATCTTGTTTCTTCACAATGACAATAAGTATGTTAAAGTGATTCCACAATGGACATGTTTCTGGTTGCAACTACAGGGCTAGGGCCATTACACAGCCATCATCCTTGACTTCTCCTTGGTTTCGAACCAGTGGATGCATTGTAACACCTCCCACTGGAGGCAAGAACCAATGCTGGGTTTGCCATTACAGGGCTACCACAATATGTAGATTCCCTTTGTTCTTTCCTATACAGTTTGATACACATCTATGTATTTTATATGCTTTTAATGCATTATGGAAGAATTGGTCTTGTCAGCGTGTAGTTAAACATATATGGATTCCTTTCCCTACCCGATTGGTTCTGTCAGAGGAACTGTGCAATTACTAGGTCCTGATAAGAAACTTAAGTGGTTTGCAAATGTAAAAGACTTCATTGAAACAGCTGAGCATAAGCAAAAGTGAACTAAATTTGAGAGGTAAGGGCTCATTACCCAGGACTATTTGTTATGGTGATCATTTCCAAATATTTGCAGCCACTCCTATCCAGACATTCACATTCCTAAGTCCTTAAATAGAATATAGAATTGTAAAGTGACGATCAGTGGGAGCAGTGACACTAGAACAAGCACAGAGCCTGCTAGAGAAGATTATTTATATATTGATGCCTCTCTCCATGAAAAAACTGACATTTCTCCAGTGACCATCTGCTGCCTGGCTATGTAACAAATGCAAGTCCCAATATCCACATCACAGCAACTCAAATGCTTAAACCAGTTCTTAAATGGTATTATACCCCTCAGAGGAGACTGAAAATATCCTGACCAATTTTAAAACAAATACCCATGATGAAATATCATTAGTTCTATAAAGATATGCACCTGATGCTAAAACAACTTTTTTGAATGTTCAAACAATATTTTCTATGCACTGGCAGAAGTCAGACAGCCTTCCATCTCTAATTTCTATGAGCTGACAGAGGAGGAGTGATTTCAGATATTCATTATTATTGTTTTCATTTTCCTTTTCTCTCCAGCTTACACACAATAAAACAGGCAAACAAAAATACAGAGTATCTTATTTTCCTTGCAACCAGCGCTATTTGAAACCAACATGCAAAAGTTTTTGCCCTGTCCCAAAGTATAACAAACTAAGACTCTACAAAAGATTACATGTTTAACTTTATGCAAGTGAGTAAGCTTACTGACTTCAAGGGAACTATTGCATGTTACAAGGGAACAAGTTACGTACATGAGGCTAAGCATATGAATAAGTGTTTGCAGGACTGGGCCCTATGATTGAAATCAGCCTTGATTATTCAGTCCCACCCATACAGTAGTTTAGAGGCAAATACAGTTAAGCTGGCCAGTATGAATGAGAAAATGGGGGGAGGAGGAATGGTGATCAAACAACCACAGAAAACATGCTCCAGCTATTAGCTTCAGTGGTAGCTTAAGGCAGGCTTCTTTTTAAAAAGGGTTATATCCAAATATGAGCTCCAGTTTAAGTGGGATCTAAAAAAACAGTCAAGGCCACAATTCCATAATAGCAGCAAACACTGTTAGTTTCTGCTTGCCACTGCTACAACTGTGCATAGAGGGAACTTGGCTTAATTATAATTTAAGATGTGGAATTTATCATTACAAAACATGCCTTTTAAATACCTTCCTTTTGCATTTGTCCCTTTTTGCAATGAAATTAGATTATTTTGTCAAATCATTTGTCATCAGAGCAGGGTGAGGCAACTCAAGTCAAGCAAACTGAGTCTGAACTGTACTAAAGAATGGATTCAGCTATATTATAAAGGTCCATGGGTTTCACATATTGGCACTACTTATTTTCTAGTTCCAGGCCTTTACTTCAGTGGCTTCTGTGTGTACGTTAAAGCATACAACTACTGTTTCAAGAGACTGCAGGGTTTTCTCTATATCAAATATATCCTTAGCCATTAGTGATTTTTAAATCAATGAAATGAAAACAAAGCTGCTACATACATATAACTGAGCTAGCTGAATTGTTGGGTAATTGACACACGGGGGAGGTGGAACAGCCACATCTAAGAACTGATCAGATTTCTTGCTGTTTGAATCATTATTGGCATTTTTTTACAAACATACTTAAATCTTTGAGTTATTCCTAAGGATATTATGAATTATTAGCATACAAGCATTCTATATAGATATGCTATAGAATATTTTGAATGATCTGTGCAATCACATACCTTGCATCATATATGTTTTGTTCCCTTGCTGAATGACCTAGCTATTAGTAATAAATGAAGTGTCTTTGGAGCACTGAATCACTCATAAGAAAGATGGAAGTGCTTTTGGAAGAAACACATAGCAGTAGATACTCATGATATATGAGAGTTTCTCCTATTATCATGTTTTAGAAGATAAATACATTATGACTAAAAATCTGCTCTATGCAGGCACACAGACACACTTTATGTCTGTGAAACTATGATATACTGCTAAGTAAGAAAATAAAAACACAGCAGAAGTTTAGGGTACTTACTAGCTAGAAGAGAAGGAGACATAACTAGCAGCAGCTAATTGTAAAAATGACCACTATAGAGCTGCAGCTGTTTGTCTCTGCCCAATTTAAAGTGCCAGCCTGGAGACAGGTATGCTGGGAAAAATGTTTCTATAAGAGGGCAAACTTTGCCTAAGTGAAGGATAGTAAGGATCATGTAATTGTCAGGAACAATGTTTTCAGGAAAAGAGGCTGTTTGTTATATAATCCTATCTTCTATGTCATTTTTGATAGTGCCATTGAATAGTATTGAGAAAGTCTCCTTGGTTGCAAAGTATAATTCCTGTAATTGTTTTTATGTAAGAAAAATGAGCAGTAATGAAAGCCAGGCATACATGGTACAATTCTTGCAAACTGATCATATTTCAGCCACAGATTTTGGTTTCTTGGTCTCCGATTAAGAGAATAACATTTTCAAATGATCTAATTGACTGTGACCCACACTCGCTGGCCTGAAGGTTGAAAGGTTTGCAGTCAAAATGTGTGACCAATTGCTGAAATGTGAAACACCTGTGTTTGCATATGTTGCTATCCCTTGACAAATTGCAATGTTTTCAAACCATAAAATGTATATTGAGTGTCTTCTCAGTGTCTAAATTAAATCAGTTGTTTACAAAAAAAACCAACAAAGTGGGACAACAAACTCCCTCAAGTACATTCATAAGGGAGTACACACATACAGATGGGTCACCAGTAGTGCTTAAATCCTAGAGCTCAAGCTGATTTGAGCTCAAGATATAACTGATCAGTTACAGACTGGCGAGGAGATGATGATGTAAAACACGTATTTCAGCGGGCTACACAATTATTTACTGGACAGAAATAGAATGATTGGACAGAAATGCTAGATTCTCTTCCTGGCTGTGGGAAAGGAGAAAGATCTAATAGTTAGAGCAGGGGTTATTAACATAAGTGCCAAACCCCCATATTGGGTATGTTTATTCTGCGAGGCAGTGTGGATGAGACTTGAGTCTATCATGTTGGAGAGAGGATTGTATTTCTAGCTGTGCCTGACCTTGTACAGCCTCTCAACATTTCAAAAATAGGAGCAGAATAATACTCAATTGCATCTGTGGAAGGGGTATGAGATCTTGCTGAACAATAAGGTACAAAACTCACAGATATAGAAACAGCAACAACACTTGAATGGATGCCCTCCTGATTCCAATCCAGTGCACTTTCCTTTAGGCTACAGAGTATTTGGATGGGGTTTTCCCTCTTACTCCCTGCAGATCATTGCCTGCCTTGGCTCTGCAGTGGAAAAATCTGCACTGTCCTGCATTCAAGTACATTTGAGAGCTCTGACTGGGTCAGGATGGGAGCAGATGCCTCAGCCTTTAAAGCTGACACAGCAGCCTCTCTCCCTGTGAGCCTCAGCAGAGGAGCTCATACAGGTCAATCAATGTTAGCAAGATAGATTTAATACAGTAGATTTCCAAATCATGGACCCAATTCTGCTCCTCACCTTTACCAGTCTGCCTATTGACATCCACAGAGCCACTTCTGATTTTTGCCAGTGTGAGTACAGAATCAGGCCCATATGACTTAAACAACAGTATGATCCATACACCAATGCATTATGGAAGTTTCTCATTTTGGAAGTATGAAATTTTGGAAGGATGGAATATGGAAGTTCTCCACAGGCATGCTCAAGGCATTACTGTTTTTATAATATTCATCTTAAAAGCTGTAGGGCTTTTGCCTACACCAGACAGGTTTCTAAAATACCATCAACAATTTACACCAATGGGAAAAATAAGGGGATTTAAATGTTAATTTTGATGCATGATCATCTAGCATGTAACTGTACTTTTCTCACAGTTTTGCCTCTTTCAGAACAAGGTTTGCAGAATAAAAGGTCTTTTAAAAATGCACATGTAAAACATGCCCTTCATGCCTTTATCTTCCTCTCCTCCCTCTATGAATGGAAACACAGTGCAATTCAACTTAGAGCTGCAAAAACAGAACTGACTTCTGTAGAGAAATTTAGTTTCTTTATTCAGATCTACATCTGTTTTTTTTTATTGATAGATTATGAGAAGTGAGCAGGCATTTCTAAAACTCCATGCCACAATGTTATGATAGAAAGCTATTTTAGGCTTGAGATTTAGCACAAGTGCATTGAAGAGAAAGCATTTCAAGAAATTCATATATATTCTGAGCAAGGTATATTCCAGCCAGTAATATCTAAAACAGATGTGAAATACCTCAAGTGAGCATCCATGCCCTCTGAAATGCTGGGATGAAAAATCTTATATAAGTGCTATTTTTTTAAATGATAATTATAATCTGGCTCAAAACTAGTGATAGTAAAATATTAGAGCATTTGGATTTTGGAACTCACCCAAGGAAATACCTTCACCGTAGCTGAGTGAACTTGCGTATTCTACAAATTTCACTTGATTATTTTTCCCTTGATGTTCAGGTTATCCCTGGTCACAAAATTCTCAATAAATAATTCTTGGTCTACGGATCATTGGCAAACAGTTCATGGTGAATATTTGCAATCTGAGCTGTTGGGTTAGTTATCAAAGGCACATGTCTGGGGTCCATGACTGGCTTCTTTATGATATGTAACCAACCAGGGTGGCTGACTTGTGAATGTTACAATCAAATATACAACTTAAAATTCACTTTCAACCACTGTTGAAATTCTATTTTTGCAGGTGTTCATACCAGCAAAGTTTAGTTGCTCAAATGCTTGTTAAAACTGAACATAAGGACTGCTACTATACATTTGCTTTAGAATTTGAACATTCACTGACACTTTCCCCACTATTCACTGAAATATAGGGTGAGACCTTTATCCTCCACACTGGCCACTTTACTGGGGTAAAAGGGCCAAATGGTGTAAAGGGGCATTAGAAGCCCTATTTCTGGCCCATAAAGCTGTCCTTCAAAAATACCCTTGTAGATCTGGCATAAGGGGTGCATTAGAGGCAGGTGTAGCATGTGAACAATGAGGCCACAGAACACAGAACTATGGCCCATAGGGCAGCACGGGGGAGATCGCTGTAATTTAAATAGAGCTTCAGTTATATCTGAATTACACCAGGGACCTCGCCAGTCCATCGAATGACCCAGGATCGGGAGGAAGCAGAGGTAGATTAAAGCCACTTTAGCCTTGCCCTCCACTGCAAGTTCTGTGCTATGCCTCAAAACCTCACCCATAATCTTCAACCTCCCTTGTTCCAACTTTTTTATTCATGGTGAATTTTTTTTTTATTGATGAACTCACATATTATAATGTTGTCGTTAACACGTGCAGAATGGAATGTGTCTTGACGTAAGGAGTTTCCATTATCAGAACTGGAATTAGAGCTCACAAGTAGCTAGGATTTTCATGGTGTGAGTCTCATCTGAGCATATGTTTTCTTTAACGCAGGGTAGTGATTCCTGTTCATTGAATACTTGGTGGGATTGTATTTATGCTAAATCCATGGAAGAATGCTACCTTTCGATTAGAATGTGATAATATTTTGTATTACAGTGTGTGATGACTTTTGAGTAAAGATCAATTCCAAACACATTTGGTGGAATAATTCAATTTGTTCATCACCTGTCATTTAGGGTCTCATGCAAAACCCTAAAAATAAGTGGAAAGACATTTAGAGTAAGTCTACACTGCATTTGGGAGTGTGCGTCCAAGCTTAGGTAGACAGACGTGTTAGCGCTGCTTGAGCTACCATGCTAAAAATAGCAGTTTGGACATTGCAGCATGAGTTAGCTGACCAAATACAAGCCTGCTGGATCCCCTGGGTAAATACGTGGATGGTTAGTCTATACCTCAACATCCATTGCTATTTTTAGTTTGCTAGCATCTGTCTGTCTGGGCTGGAGGTGCACTCTCAGCTGCAATGTAGACATATTGTAAAAGAGCCCCCTAAAGTTTTTTTCCCAGATAGTGGGAGATCCTGGCCACTCCCAGTTATTTACTCTGGATGGCTCATGCACAGACCCAAGTTTCTTATTTCTTGCAAGGTGGCCTTGCTTTTTTTGGGCCTTCGTAAGTCCCTTCTGATAAGGGATTAAAAGGAAAGTTAAATGCCCTAGCACACCCAAAAATAATGCCTTCCGAAGACCTTCACGAGGGAAAAAGGCCAGTAGCACAGCACCTGTGTACTGGTTTTTGAGGAGTCCTTCTGGCTGGGTGTGGGAGTGTATTATCCATACACTGACCTGATGCCTACTTAAGTGGAAAGTTACAGCAGGCCTGGTGGTGGACACCGGGTCAAGTGAGGCTGCCTACAGGGAGCTGGAAGGTGGCCACTTTCACTCAGGCGCCTCACTGGCGGCGAGTTCCGCGGACTTGGCCGCCATCCACTAGATAGTAGAAAGTATCCAAGGTCGTAAACAAGAAAGCTATGTAAGCTAAGAAGCTACCAATAATATGTAAGCTGTTCCCATGCTAAGTGTGTGAAATTATATAATAGCCAATCAGCAATTGTGTGACCATTGTATGCAAAGATGATAAAAAGGTATATAAGCTGGAGAACAAGATGGAATAAACGATTCTGCTTGCAATCATATTGGTTGTTGTGCTTTATCCGTCCCGCATCCTCTGCCATCAGCAGTGGAATCCTCCCTCGTCCTCTGCTATCAGCAGTGGAACCCGACAGCTGGGCTGCTGAATTGGGCTCACTCTGTTTGCTGCACTCCCGCAAAGGGGCAGGGCAAAGATCTCCTGAATGGGCATTCTCCCTGTGGCTTCAGGAGTCACTCAAGCAATCTCTCATCCCTCCCTCCCCATGACTGCAGTTTCCTCCTCCCTGCCATACATGATTGAAGGGCCAGAGGGGCAGAGCTAGCCCTAGGCACAGCTAACCCTAGACACCTTCCTCATCAGGTGAGATCTCTACACCCAGTCACAAAATCCT
Organism: Emydura macquarii macquarii; assembly: GCF_026122565.2. Classification (NCBI taxonomy): domain Eukaryota; kingdom Metazoa; phylum Chordata; order Testudines; family Chelidae; genus Emydura; species Emydura macquarii. Next base: position 3,589,554 of record NW_027132962.1, read on the forward strand.
TATTGACTTCTGTGGACTTTGGCTCACTCCCTTAGAGTGGAATGTTGTGCTTAGCTGGAAAGATCTAGCCAGCGACTAGCTATATTATACTATACTTATACTAATCAAGACTAAGTCACTGATCCTACAGAAATGTACATAAGTTTTAGCTTTACTCATAAGTAATCCCTTTGACTTCAGTTAAGATTCCTCAGGTAAGTAAAGTCAAGCACATGTATAAGTGTCTGCAAAATCAAGGTCTCAGAATGAATAAATCAGATCATATAATAAGAACTGATCTAAAACAAGTGATCCATCTGAAAGATTTGAAAATGTTAGGTTGACTCTCCTTTGTTGTCTATTTTCATGCACCTCTGTCCTGGTTCTAACTAGGTTTTGAAATGAAAGTATAAAACTCATCAATATAATCGGTTCCTGCAAAAATTCCAGCCTCGTTTTGCAAACACAAGAGGAATGGCTGACTCAGGTAGGATTTTGATAGGCATCCAAACTTCGATATCTGAACATAAGGTTCACTCATCAGTTATTAAACAGCCACGTCAGTCTATTTAAACACATTATATAAAAGTAGTATTTTCTTTCAATCTTGGTATAATAGTTCTTTAAGCTAAACTTAGTAGTTCATGTTAATGTAACACACACTTCTGTATTTCTGAGTCTTCAGTCAAATGTGGTTATTTATATTTCCATTTACCGGAAACACTGGAGAATCTGATTTTATCTGGACTCCTCATATTATACTAGGAATGTTTCACCAACTTTCCCTCTATTCAGGAAATGAAGAAGCTGCTAATTCCTCTTACAATAACTTCTAATTAAAAAAAAACTATTTAAGTGAATGGACCTGTAATTGTGGGTATTTAAATACCAAGAAACTAAAAAGACAGTGGTAACTCTTCTCATATATACACAGGGAACTTTTCACTTTTCATGTGATAAGATGTATGTATGTACAATGACATTTTTGCTTGAAGTGCAGCATTGCTAGCTCTCACACTTTTATTTAGTATCATGAGTCAAGTTCCTAGAGTCAGAGGATGGCATGAGAATTGCAGTTCTTATTTAAAAAAAAAGGATCAAGGTCCCAGGGACTGTCCCTCCCATTTCCTGTGAATGCAAAAGGGAAGCTGGAATCGCCCCCAAAGTGTCCCCCTTTTGGCTGGGTCAGGTGTTGCCTCTGGGGGGGGAGGCAGGGTCAGGTAGGATTTTATTTAAGTGGGTAGCCAAAGCCACCGTCTGTGCCACCGTGCTATTTTTAAGCAGTACTTTGAGAATCACTAATTAGTGTAGGTGTACTTTTGGTCAGATTGTCAGCTGGTGTAAATTGACATAGCTTCATAGAGCTACATTGATTTACAGCAGACAGAAATTAGACATAACGTGTAATTTTTTTCCCAATAGTGCCGGAGTAATTTAGGCATTCAGGAAATGCAGAAGCAACCAGAGCAAGGACTGCTGCACTGGGGAACAAGGGGCTAAAGTGGGCTCCATCAGAGGCCATCCACAGAATTCCCCTGGCACAGACTCAGGAGGCATCAAGTTCTAGGGACAGTGCCTTCCCTCTGCCCTGCCATGTGGCTTTGTGGCAAAATTGCAGAAGGAGTCCACCTGCAACTCCAGATAGTAGGAGCAGGAGCAGCCAAAGTAGGGATTTTCAAACATTCCAGTTGAAACTAGATATTCTTTGTCCTGTGCTGATTGGCCGTTTGCTCCAACCCTCCTCTTCCTCCTCAGTCTTTTCATCTCAGCCACCTGTCCATCTTCCCCTTCCCTCCCCCGCCCCTGCTTCTCTTCTGTTTCATTCCATTTGGCTGGTCTCCTAAATGTACTCAATCCCTAGCCCCCAAAAAAGAAAAAAAATTGTCACTGAACTAAAATGATGTTTTCTGTCACACTATTCATTCCGCTTGTGTGTTCTACCCATTCCGTCCCTCTAAGTCTGTCTTGACTATTTAGATAATATTATCTTATTGTTTCTTTGTACTCCCCTGTCTCTATCTTTTGTCTCTTGTATTAAACATAGACCTTAAGCTCTTTGGGGACAGGGTCTGTCATTTTGTTTTATGTTTGTACAGGACCTAGCACACTGGAGGTCTTGGTCCTTGTATGAGGTTCCTAAGCACTGTGGTAATACAAATAATAAGTATCTCTTTCCTGATTCAGGAGTTATATCCTTAAAGGTGTTTAAGTTCCTAACTTCCATTGATTTGAGGAGTTGGACTTCAGGAACTTAAGTCTCTTTGACTTGCCAGATTTGTAAAGATATTTAGGCACCTAAAGATGCAGATAGGTGCCTAGTGGGATTTTCAAAAATCACGTTAGTGTCTAACTACCATTGATGAAAATAGGAATTAGGTGCTTTTGAAAAATTATACTAAGGCCTAGATGCACAAAGATTTTGAGGCTTTTCTCTTCCATGACTTCCTAAATACGTACAAGAAGCTGATCCTATGTGACTGTCTTCATTTTAAGGCATCTAATTATCTTTAGGAATATAGCCCTTAGGCACTTCTGAAAATGTCACCCAAGGTCCTCCTAAAGATAAAACTGAGTCTGAATCCACAGTTTCAAGTAGTGCTTTCAATTTATTGTGTAATTGAATTTAATAACAATTCAAAATTGTCAAATTAGTGGCTCAAATGGAATTATTTAATCAAAGATTATCAATCTGAGATTAATACAGCACTATACAGAATATAGACAAAATAGATACATTACCCCCTTATCTGGCCTCAGTGTCTCTCTCCCGTGTAACTAATTGGTGGGATACCAGCAGTTTGCACTCCCTGACCTAACTTTCAAGCTCTCTGCCTTTTGTGAGACCAAGAAAGTTATTTTTGGAGGGAAAATTGCTTTCCTACTATTAATTCACTATGTTCTAGTTTTGACACTATTATCTTGCCTAATTACTTATGGAATTTATTTTATGGTATCTTTAGGGTACATGATTGATAAACTAAAGGAAATTCTAATCTGGTCATTATTTCTGATAGCTGTGACAACCGGCAGTTCTAACTGCGTTAAAAACATCTTTCAGTGGATCCTTATTTCATCCATTACAGAAAACACTTGCAATAGCAAGTACGCCTTATTAATCATAGAACATAGTTAAATCAGTCACCCAGTCTTGTTTATACCATGCTTCTATAGACACTTTTTGTTAATTTGAGGGGGTCTTTTCTTTAGAGCGGTCCCCAACCTGTGGTCCATGAACCCCTGGTGGTCCGTGAGGCTACTACAGGAGGTCTGCAGAAAAGAAAGATAATAACATCCTCGCCAAGGAAATGTAAAATTTCAAATAAAACTACTAGCATGTGGTGGTCAGCGAAATGTTTGGAGGTTGAAAAGGGGTCCGCACGCTCAAGAAGGTTGGAAACTGCTGCTCTAGACATCTATATTCCCACAAACTTGGAGGCATCAACAATAATGAGATATAGCCGAATGCACAATCACATGAAATTCCTAAATACAGGTTACTCACAGGTTAAGAACTAGTGCTTAGGGTCTTAGAATTCAAATACACTTAGCTAATATCAAAGATTCTGGGAGAATAGTTAATGCGCGAATGAATTTAATATACAAGAAAAAGAGGACTAAAAAAGGTTTATATTTGCTAACAAACTAATAGCCTTTGACTAAAACATTGCTGCCATTCCTTAATTTGTCTGTGAACTTGCAACATTAGTGCTAGCTGAGTTACACTTTCTCAATACTCCAACTAACTATCTACCAAGTTAAATTCATAGTGAAAACATCAGTGGTTATCTTTAAGTGATGGAGAGGCTATATAATAGTATTGCTGTATAGCAGAATAGAACTTTTATAGCACAATTCTTTCCTATTAGTTCTTTTTTAATGCAAAGAAATCCTGTACATAAGATCTCCGTAATCTAACAGCCATTACATTTAGTCAGTTAAAATACCACCCAGCAGTCCAAAACAATAAAAAAAATCCATAATATGCCAGCCAATAGACACAGACACAAACCTCATTTCATCCCACCCACAGGACCACACCCTCAGCTCTCCCCAGAAGTTCTGTCAATAGATGTCCAAATGGTCAAGAAACTTATGAAGAGGAAAGAATCTATTAGCTCTACAATTTGACCATGTTACCATTTGTGATAATCAAGCCTGCATGTACCAGTTAAAGAACTTCCATGACAGTATAACTCCTACAAAGTTAACTTAGTAGAAAGGTTTCTTCTTGATTAATGTGCTTGATACACTACAGATTAATCAAGATAAAACTGACAGTATGTTAATAAAACAGCGATCTATCACATAAACTACTTATCACACATTGTAAGCCAATTCCCTTGATATTATCAGCGGTCTGGTATATTCTGTAAGTGTCTGTCAGGAGTCTGATTTGAGATGGTATCAGCCTCTGGCAAAGCAAAGCACTACGTGTTTGCACACTGCTGTGTATCATGCACTTTTTTTTAGAAGAGAAGATATGGCATTAACATTCCATATGGTATACCTGCCACATTTCTTAAGGTTCATAGTCTGCTTCTGTTCCCAGAGACTCCCTTTTCATTCATCCATAAAGTCCATTTTTAGCTTCCAGAGGAACATCTACATATAGAAAGGTCTGATCTTTGTCATGGATCTCAGAAGGACATGGCTGAAAGCCTTCCAGGAAATGAGGTAGGTAAATTATTAAGATTTTTCAATTCTGTTTGCAGATATTTTTCCTTAAAATTCAATGTCTGAAAGTTCCTGTCAGTCTGACATGTCTTCATGCTTCTGAGAACTTTTATCCTGCTTGCTGAGAACTGAAGTTGCTGAGAAGGGCTATATATATACAAATTGGAGGGAGTGGTCAAATGCTATAACTCAATTATTGGTGTCCTATTTTGGAAAGCTAATCTTTTGTATTACTCTGATGAGGCTTGGGGCTAGACAATCTTATTTGTGAGTTAAGAGAGTGTCTTTTAAAAAAATCTGAAAAAAAATAACCTTGAGTTAAATTATCAAAAGCACCTAACTCCATTTTCAAAAGTGTCTTTGGAACTACGGACTCTAAGTCTCATTGAAACTCAATAGAATTTAGGCTATTAAATCACCAAAACATTTTTTGTAAATGTTTCTTTGTCCCTAATCACAGAAGAGTTCATTATTTACCATTGTTACCAAACCATAATAGTTGAATACTAAATGTGATTAAATAAATAAAAACAGAGTTTCAAGATAGCTCTTTCCTTTAGATTCCCCAGTGCCATATCTTCTCTTCCTGGCTTTTGGACTGCAAGTAAAGCTGGTTGGGATTTTTTTGAAAAGTGGTTTTTCACCATAAAATTATTTGTGGGAAAGGGTCAGTTCTGATTAAAAAATAAATAAATAAATAAATAAAGGAAATAGAACTGTATGAGAGAAAAACATCTCATCTTATATATTTCTTCTCCTATTCCACAAATATATACTGTTAGGCCAAAGTCAGATGTGACAAACATTGGCAAAAACTATACATTGGTATATGTAAATTTAAATTTTTTTTGTAGCTGTCATCTTTTCACATTTTTGAAACAAGTTGTTTAGAGTGGTTTTTTTTAAACAACTTTTTGTTTCTAGTTTAGATTAATTCATACTAAAAGAGGAAATAAAAAGTTGAAATTCAATTTTTTTCCAATCCACGAAAAATTCTGTGGTTGGCTTTTTGTCCCTATTCTAGACAGATATTTTTATTTTCAAAATATCAAAAGTGTCAAAGGACGGGACAACAGTTCTCTCTCCATCCATAATGATTGGGGGGCAGAGACCTATTTTTATGAGTTGAGCAGTGCCAATCTAATTCTTGCTTGAAAATAATACAAATTATGATCGAGTCAGAGAACTAGAACTAAAGAAAGTAGAGAGCTGCCGGTGTAAGAGTAAGCAAAGTTTGCTGCTCTGAACCCAATGAATAAATATGAATAAAACATACCTTTGACAGAGTCAGTGTCAATTCCGTATGTGAGACTTATCTAATAATCTGTAACACATTTTGATCTGTTTGTCCTATTACCAATGTTTCTATGTCTTTTTCCTTTATGTTGCCTTCCTGATATAGAAACAAACATTTAGATACAGACTAGTGTTTTATTAACATACACAAATTCCTAGGTACCTCCTTGGTCAGTCACATTTTGTCTTGCCTTTGCACTCCTACCAAAAAAAAAAAAAAGTAAAAAATGTCTAAGGATAAAGCATATGAAGTTATCTGAGAACTTTTATAACAACATTTTGTAAGACAGTGAGAAATTATGATATAGCAAAATAAAAGTGAAATATCACAGGCATATAATACACTTCTGAATGTAAGAGAAAATTACTCCCTGGTAGCCTTTCTTCCTATCCTCTTTGTCCTGCAATGAAATAATTTAGTGCAAAACCCTGCATACTGTAGGGTCAGGACTGAAACAGTGATTCCAACAGACCAATCATTAAAGTCATCAACCATGAAGCAAGGAGACCAAATCACTGAAAGTAGGCTAGATTCACTATTTCCCCTCATGTATTTATAAAGCAGCCACAAGATATATCGGGCACTTACATATAGAATGAGAACACAATGTGAGAATGATGAAGGGACATAGAACTGGATGAGAAAAAAACATCTCATCTCATCTCTCTCTTCTCCTATCCTACAAACATATACTATTAGGCCAAAGTCAGATGTGACAAACATTAGCAAAACTATACATTGGTAAGCTGTAGTGAGTGTGTGGCAGGAGATAGAGGCAAACCTGCTTTGCTTTACATCACATGTTACTGCTTTTTTTTGCTACATCTATGTATATAATGTATTTAACAAGTGGATGAAGTGATTGGCAATAACCAGGAGAGGAACTTCTCTTCAAGTGCCATCCCAGATGGTTTTGCAGCAAAAAAATTGGCCCTGCAGCTGAAAAGCAGAGGTCCTACTGATAGTAAGAAAGGAACATATAGAGTTTAGAGGCTGCTAATACTGTTTATATCCAATGCCATGCTTCAGTTGTCTCTGCCTAAGAAGTTTCAGTATTCTTAATTGAGTACTTAGGCACAGATAGAAAAGGATTGGCCTGCCTCTTTAGAGGTGATATTAACAGGGTAGTGTCATGCTGGCTGGATTGGGGAGGGGGGAGGATTTATTATATGATTTAACATCAATATGTCTGAATCATAGTAATTCATGTGATATATGCCATGTCAGATACCATTAAAAAGGCTATAATGTGCTAAGTAAGATTATAATGTTTATCTTCATATGTTATATGTGTAATGGAAGTTATGGATATGTTTGTATCTATATTTCAATTTGTACTGTGTTTCTGGGCGACAACCCAGACAGGATGGCTACAGCATTAGTCTGCTTAATGGCCAATTAAGGAAATTCACAGGTACAATGGGCCCATGGGGAAAAGCCAGGGATACACTTGATGAGTCACCAGGACTTACTCTTGTGACTCTGGACTCCATCTCATTCCTGTAAATTTCCACAAGCAGCATGGCAAAGGACATAAAAGGCAGCTGCCCCACATCCATTTTATCTTCAGTCTGTGTTCAGCCTACCTCTGGATCAACTCATCTACAACTGAACTGAAGCTGTGAAACAAAGGACTGAGACCCATCCAGGTACTGGATGTACACCAGAGAGACTACACAAATCTGCAAACTCCACAATTCTATTAGAAACCTGATATATATGGACTTTCAAATCAATTGTATGTGTCTGATTGGTTTAATCCTTTAACACTTCTGTTATATTTGTTTCTTTCTTTTCATAATAAACCTTTAGTTTTAGTTATTAAAGGATTGGCTGGCAGCGTGGTATTTTGGGTAAGATCCAAACTTAAACTGATCTGGTACTGTGGCTGACCCTTTGGGGTCAGAAGAAACCTTTTTGGTAAAGAGCATAGAGTTTTAAATAACTGATCTCTTTACTGGACCTAGTGGCTGATTGGGAGCCAGAGACTGAAATGCAGTAAAGGGGCTGTGTGTATTTTTATTTTGGCTTCTTGATAACCAGAATGGGGAATCAGAAGCACTGTTTGTGGCTGGTTGGGAAGTCTGACTTCAGTGTCACCCACCAGTGCTGGGAGAATCTGTTCTCCTTTTGCAGCCTGCCCTGACCTTGGCATTTTCAGGTGGCTACCCTAGGCACGGAGGGGTCACAGTAGGATCATCCCTTCTGAGGAAAGAGGTAGAGATTGCCAGGCAGCCCAGAAGGAAGTGGGAGTGCTGGCTCAAATGGCACCATTCTTCCTCTCCCTCCGGAATGAAGCAGTAGATCTCAGTGCTGTCAAATTAATAATGCAGCATTATCTGTGTGTCTCCTGCTTGGAAAAAGGCAGGGATTGGGTAACCAGAAGAGAAATGCAGCGTTGCTGTACACCAGGACTAATGTTTACCTTCCTTGCCAGTCTCCAAGACATGTGGGATCTGAAGAACACACTTTCTTCCCTATGCAAGAAATGCAAGATTAGAAGGATTCTCCATAGGATAAGCTTCATTTTCCTTGGTCTTCTGTTTTTAAATATGAAGGTACAATATAGCCCACAGTCCTTATTCTATATGGTTGTTGAAATGTGAACCTGTTACACAGAGAAAAGCAAATATACTTGAATGGTAAAAGGCTTAGTTTAGATTAAAACCTTTACAGGTCTTAGCACCTAAAACATGAAGATTCCTATGTTTGAGATATAGTGGATCAGAGGGGGAAAAGAAGCATTTGAATGAAACTTTACGCAAATAAAATCCAAGGATAACAAAGACAAACTTGGTGAAAATTTGTAGCTCATGTGTGTGTGCTTTTAATCTGAGAACTCTCTTCTCCCATGTGCAAAGCAGAGAAGATGGCCATTTTAAAAGGGTACCTTTGCAGAAAGAAAACATAGGGACAGATAGCTCATTGGCTCAAAAGGAGATCAACATAACCTTCTGGACATGGATAACAAGTCCAATTGAAGAAGAAAGGCTATGCCAATGGGTCTTGAACTGAGTAGTTAATAAATTATATAAGGATGACAAGCAAAGTTAAAATCCATTCTAAATGCCCAGACTGTTCAAATGGAAGCCGTGTGAACTTTAGGATGCTAAACTAAAGCCCCGTATTAAATCTGCCAAAATAAATTTGGGGGTGGTTCTAAAGAGCAGGCAGAGTTATAAAGGTTATAAAATATAAGTTATATAGGTCATAAAGACCAGCAAAGATTGACTGCCCAGTGAAGAAGGGATCATTGAATGGCCTTTAACATTAGCAGAATGATGGCTAGGAACAAGACCCCTGAAAGAGTATGGTGGCCATGACAAAGACAGGCTGATCAGTCTTGTTCTCACTGTAGCAAGGCTAGTAGACATAATCATGATCACCTCTCTCCTGATGTCATATTGTGAGCTGCTGTGAGAAGACACTCAAGCTGGGTCCCCCATATGAGAAAAGAGAAGGTGTTGCTGACAGGGCATTTTTAGTGAGGGCCCCAGGACTGTGGAATATGCTTCCCCTGTTTGCTCCATAATATCCCAAGTTTGATTAACTTATAGACAAACCATTTGGGAAAAGGATGAGGGTATGTTATGGGTGTGAGAGTCCTTTCTGCAGATTTTTTTTTACTGTCTGAAGTGAAGGTAAATTGCAATCTCTTTTTGATTGCGAATGGCTGCTGGCGAGAGTTTATTCAACTTTATGCCACTGAGTGATTATTGTAATTTTAATTATTGTCTGGACACTGAGTGTATATTTGGACACATTCCACAGCAACGAGCCTCCCAGCCTGAGTTTGCAGACTTGGGCTCATGATTTTGCGCTAAAAATAGCTGCACAGACAGCGCTTTGAAGTTGTGGTTCAGACTGCATCTTAGGCTCTGAAGCCCAGCCCCCTCCTAAGGCTTCTGAGCCCAAGCTGCAATGTCTACATAACTATTTTTAATATGGTAGCATGAGCCCAGCGAGCTCAAGTCTGTCAACCTAGGCTGGGAGGCTTGCGGCTGCAAGCTGTGTAGATGTACCCTCCGAACTTTGGATGGGTGTTCCTTTTTAATCTCTAATCTAAATAAATGATGTATGGATTCTAAGAGCCTACAAAGCTGGGAACAGATATAGATGGTGGTATCAGACCCACCAGTATAGCTACTGCTTAGGTGATATAAAGGAATCTAACTATAAATTGAACATGGCTATGCTGACTTAAAGAGAAGTTCGGAAGGAAACAAAGTGAATAGGGCCCCAGAAAACCTTATCTGAATGTAATTCAGCATTCAGGATGTGTTACATAACCTTTTTCCCACAGAGGATACAACTGCTACTGCTGCCATCTATAGGACTAAGACTCCAATTTTTAAATGCTCCTGTCAGCATTGAAATGCCTAACTGACAGAGGAGCCTGTCTCATTGAAAGTCAAAGAGCCCTAGGCTGCTAAGTCATTTAAGCATTGCAACACTGGGCAAAGAAAAGTCTAAATACCTTTTACAATCTGAGCCTTGGTCCTCTAGCTCAAGCTTTAGCAGCTCATACTTTAGTTCTGGAGATCCTGGGTTCAGTCTCCAGTCATGACCAAGCTGATGGTTGTTATAGGTGTAGTCTCCTATAGGCTCTGAAGAAGCTGGACTCAAAGAAGATATGGGGATCAGGACTAGTGAAAGAGATGAATGAAGGTACAGTAACATGCCATTATCACTGTCCAAATACCTGTGCCTTGGGGCCTGATTGTGCAAGCTGCTGAACACTCTGTCCTGGAGCCAGCATAGCACTTAGGTTAGTAGCTTTAACTTTAAGTCTGTGAGTAATTCCACTGCACTCCACTCACAAGCTTAAAGATATGCCAGTGCTTAAGCGTATTGCTGGTTCTGGGCTAGAATACTCAACATCTTACAGGATCGAGCTTTAGGGTTCTACCTAAGTGAAACAGAGCAGAGAACAGAGGTACTACCATAAGAAGTTTCTCTGTTCATAAGAAATCTGTGCTGGGAGATGCATTGGGTTTCCCTGTCTTTTAGTCAACTCCAGCTCTAAGGCCACTCTACCAGTGAAAAGTCTTGACTGAGAAACAGTGGTTTAAGTGATGTTGATACAAGAAAGAAAGACAAACCATGTAATTCTTGTCAAAGAACCTGGGCGCAGAGGGAAGATCACAGGGCAAGATCAGAAATAGAAAGTAACTGTAACTGAATGAGAAGTGAAATGCACAACATTCCTGTCTCACAAGGGTGCCCAAGAGCTGAGGTTGAATGGAAGTTTCCATGTTGAAATAGAGGTTACAAATGTGAGTACTCACTAGGCATAGGTTAAGAACTGGATGATAATTTGAGGCCTTCCTGACATCCAAAGACATCCTTTCCCTGTTTGCCTAGAGATATCAGAGTATTGACCTATATTATCCAGAGGTAGTGTTATGTTCACAGCATACACACAGAAAAGTTAGAGTAGATTATGTTTTTCTCTTTCTGGGAGGTTGCAGCATAACACTACTTTATTTCTTAAAATGAAAATTAAAAACAGAGACATGGAACAGGGGGTCTCCTAAAGCAGAGAGACACAACTCAACCCACCTTGGTAGGTTGGCTCTTTGCAGACCTAGATCACATGCTTCACTGCAAAAGTCTTAAGGGTTTTCCCAGGAACCTAACAGTTTTCAGTATAGTACAGATTAAAGACTTATAATTCCAGAACCTACATTCAGGCCAGGACATGATTTTGAAAACTTGGGACACAATTTAGCAGGAATACTAAAGATTAATATTTGTTTGTTGCTCAATCCACCATGGTAAAGGAAAAAAATAAAGACTAGCTCCATTTTCTTCAAGATAATGTTGACTACTGCTTTTCATTCTCTGTGAATGACTACGATGACCTAAAAACTTCAAAGCTTGAGCTCTCAGGCTTAATGAATGTGTAATATGGTATAACATCAATCTCAAGGGACTGGTCTCCTTTTGTAAAAGCACTTTCGTTATCTCTGAGCAATAAGTATTTAAGGCCAGGATTGTCTTCTGTTTTTGCCTGTGCTGTACAACGAGGCCCTGATTCTGAGCATGGCTTCTGGATGTTGATATAACACTATTACTACCGCCAATAATGATTTTTTTAAAATAAAAAGCTAATGAAGCCTTAGTTTTAGTTTTGACTGGGTCAAATACAATTTATGCACTTTTAACCAAATATTCTGTCCTGTTCTGAACCAAAAAGGAAGCATAAGCTGAGCTAGATGAGAAATGGCAGGTGCTCTCCACTGAAAACAAGACAGGATGACAACTCACTGATTTATAGGGTACTTAGTTCAGCATTTGATTGACAACATAAATGGTGATCCTACTGGGAAACAGCAGTCTGTCATCCCTGAATCATATAACAAAACAAAGTCCCTGCCTATTTACAATCTGAAAGTTATGGAAGGATATTCTTGTGTATTTTGTGTCCTGCCTAGTTGCTTAGGTTGCCGTAGCAACAGAGTTAGAATAGTAGGGGCTAGCTCAGCCAATCCTGGCTGATTTTAGTTGTAGTTCAATAAAGACTCTCCATGTGTTTACATCTCTCAGTGTTCCTGTGCTGGTTTCTCTCTGAGTACTAGTAATTTCCAAGAATTCAAACATAGCAAAAGTGGCGACAAGGATGACAGACCTGTGCTGCATCGGCAAGAAACAAAAGTAAGCGTAAGAAAAACCTTCTGCTGTTCTAGGGACTGGGCTGTTTGCACTGATGGTTGAAACTGAAAGTAAAGCGGGTTGTGCTTTGTACTGATGGAAAGTGAAGCAGACGGACTGGGAAGGGAGAAAAAACAGAAACAGTGCTAGTGGAGGGAAATCACCAGCAATTGTGTGGGAACGACCCCAAGACACATGAATAAAAGACACTAAAAGACAAGAGGGGGAAGAAAAAAAAAAAAAAAGGCAGCAATGGCTACACTTACAGGGCCCCTGGGACCTTTTGATGAAACTCTGGGCAATGGAACTCATGTACTGAGCATTTTCAGCTTTTTTGTTATTGCAAATGAAATTACAGATGCGAAGAAGGTGCCAACTTTCTAAAGTGTTGTGGGAGCTAAAACCTATAGTTTACTGCGCAGCTTAGTGCATCCTAATAATCCAGAGATAAAATCTTACAGTGACATTGTGAAAATCCTGGAGGCACATTTTCCCCTAAAACCACTGGCAATTGCAGAGAGATTTAGGTTCCACAAAAGGAATCAAGAAGAAGGTGAAACAATTGTGCAATTTGTAGCAGCTCTGAAGAAGCTTACTGAGCACTGTGAATTTAATGATGTGTTAAATGACCCTGCCAAATGACACCAAACAAAATGACACCAAACCAAGGCCTAGCATTTTCGATCACAAAAAGTCACGTTTTCCAGCCCTCACCTTCCATCACTCTAAGTGCCGAATGACTCTCCTATCATGTTACAGAGGTAGGAAAGGGGTTGTTGGTGTCCTCATAGGCAACTAATGTACCCAAGCAACACAAGGAGGAGAGAGTTCTCTCTTTGAAAGTACTATGATCATAAAATTGCTTTTATGACACTTATTCTTTTCAGGATGTGGTGATTCCAGGTTTATGTACCTGCTCCAAATCAAGTAGAGCTGGGACTGAAACTTAGATCTCCCACATTCCTAATCTCTGAGTTAGGGAGTCATTTCTCTCTTCTCCCTTCTAGACCTCAGAAACTTTCCTAATACGGTTTTTAAAAATATGGCATTTTTCGATGCAAATAAAGTTTCAAGTTTTTTTAACCAGTGTCAGTGACTAGTGTAAAACCATGATAACAATTGATTTCACTGGAGCTACCCTTAATTTCACTGGTGAAACAGAAAGCAGAATTTGACCAAAAATGTACAATGTATGCAGTTGGTCAGTAAATGGGAAATTATGACATATCCAAATTTTCCTTTGTCCTTATTTGGGATGAAAAGTCAGAATTTATTAAGGAATGTAAATCCCGAAATATTGTTTCAAAACATTGAAATGACCTTATCAAAATATTTCATTCCTAAGGTGCCAAAATTGTAAAATATCATAAAATTATACAATTATATTTTTAAATTAAGCCTGAACAAAAGAAAGAGAATGTCAAAAAAAAGTAACTCCATTTTGTTTTGAATTTTTTTCTGTCAATTTCATCAAACTCGATACATTCCAAAAAAGTGTTCCGATTTTGATGGGACAGCATTTTCCATTAGAGAACTATTCCATTGTAATTCTTACTGACCAACTCTACTTGTTTGTGGCAGATTTTATAATATAGGCAGTAATTATGTCAGCAAAACAAACATCATGCACGTCTCATATTTTTCCTTCTAAAGCATCTGTCAGCACTTTTAAAAGTTACCTGTTTTATTTCAGTTGATGTATGAGAGAGGGGAAAAAAAATCCTGTTAACTTGAGGTTAGAGGTTTATTATGGGAGTGAGTGGGTGAGGTTCTGTGGCCTGCATTGTGCAGGAGGTGAGACTAGATGATCGTATTGGTCCCTTCTGACCTTTAGAGTCTATGAGGAACTGGATACTATGATAGTTTGTTTGCGAATTGGAACATTTCATTTATTACACTTAGTATGGCATTTCTGCTGGAATAAATTTAATGTAAATAATTACTTTCATAAGCAAGAACAAACTTTGGAAAGAAACAAAAACCTAGAAAAATTGGATTGTCACATGAATGAGTATCAACAGTTCATTTTTAATGATCATGCCTTCTTTTCTGTTCCTTATGGTATGGCTGTAAAAAAAATACAGTATGATGAAGAGATCAGTCCCTAACTCAGGTGTGTGGGGGGGAAATTACTGGTTTCACCTTCAAGGCACTCCAGTGCTCTCAATCAGTTCCAATATGATAGAGTGGGAAAAAAAGAGAGGAGGGACAATGTAGGTAGAGGGAGGGGAAAAGAAGTATCATGAAAGAGCAAAAAGCAGGGGTTAGGAAAGAATAACTAAAGAGATATGGTACTTAAGGAAAAGGGAGATGTCTTAAAGAGAAAAAAAAATCAACCTTAAAATATAAAATATATATGAAAAAAGAGAGAATTAAAAATATATATATATAATGAAAGAATAGAATGGAAAGTTTAATAATGACTTGCACTGTTCAGCCACTAGATGTCTGTGTGTGCTATACAGAGTTTCAGATAGGGTGTGACTCTTGGGAAGAAAGGGAGACCCAACCAGAACGAGCTGAACCACAATCTTTTTGCCTGTAAATAGTAACTGCTTTCTTTAATAAGCATGCTCAATTTAAGGAAGACTGATTCCAAATATCATGATACAGATCAGAGCAATAACGAAATGGAAAATAAGAAAGACAGTTCTGTGCAAGATCATTATGTTTAAGATATTAAGAGTTCCTACATTTAGCTGAAAAGACACAGCAGACAAAAAAATAGTTATAGCCCTTTAAGTAGAGATAGTTTTTCAATCTTCAGGCCAGTCCTGTCTCTGGCAGGGAGAGTGAGCATAGCAGCACTTTTATTTTTCCCATTTCAAAACACCAGTATATGAACAAATCAGGCAGAATTTCATACTAAAGATATTTTGAAACGGTCCACACACAAACCAGTTCTGCACAATTTTCATGAAGTGATATCTTGGGATTTCTCCCTGTCAAGGAATGAGCCTTTCCAGCATGCCTCCTTGTGGTCCTGCCATATACTCCACCCCCTACAGGATTTTTCAATCTGTTACCAGACTTAGGTTTGCTCCAAGACATGCTCTCCCCTTTATTCGAGTCTGATTTATTAACTTTTTTACAAAGGTTTGTTAGTTGCTCCAGATCACATTGCTCTTGGTCCCTAAGACACCTGGTCAGCTCTTTGTATGCATTCAGGAGACCATCCCACTTCCAGCTCCACCCCCTTTCTGGAACTGGGATTCTGGTTTGACCATTTCCTCTGTCTCTCCTCATAGCAGGAGCCCCTGCCCTACTCCTTGGGCCTGGGTTATATTTAGCCAGCTCTAGGTCCTTGGGTAGCTTCTTCCTTAGATGGCCCCTTTTCCTGCCATTAATTCTCAGGCTAGGAGGGCCTAGCAGATAGCCTTCTCCCCTCCCTGCTAACTCAAGACCAACCTTCTTTTTTCCCTCTTCAGCATCTACACACATCTGCCCTGCTATGGAGGAGGAGGCAGCATTTATGCTGGTCCCTTTTCCCAGCTCATTCCTAGTTGGTTGGTAGTGGAGGGTGTGGTGAAGGGGAACCTTGTTTCATCCTCTCTGCAAGCTCCTGGCCACTTGTCTTTAAAGATACAGTGACACGATTTCCTCCAAAGTATCATTGTGATGGGATCCCCAGGTATACTGGGACCACTGTGCCCTCTTAACTCTCCAACCTGGGCTGTCTCTCCCAATGCCAACCCCTCCAAACCCCTTCAGGCACTGTTATTATTCAGCCACCAGCATGCAGGGGAACACCCAGCTAAGTTGAATGAATACTCTTCACAAGCCACTCATGAACTATACAAAGAGAAACACTAGCAAATCTCCCAAGCTCTCTGCCTTGCACCCCAGAAATATACCATCTTACACTGCTCAAGACTGCCTCTTGAACAATACAAGCTTATTAATTAATTTGTTACTTGTTCAAAGGAAAATGGACATTCACCAGCCTTTGTAATCTGAACAGATTCCCAAATCACTTCAGACAAACTCATTGGTAAGAATAAAACATTAAAAGAAGTGTATTAACTACAGAAAGATAGATTTTAAGTTATTATAAGTAGTAGCAAAAAGGTCAGAGATAGTCACCTTAAGAAAATAAAAAGTCTTTTAAAAAGTCTTATAACTCTTTCAGTTATAGACAGTCTTACCAGTCTGGCCCTATGCTTTCCACACACACAGTAATAAAAAGATTCTGTTCAGAATGAGGTGATAGCACAGTGGCCTAATTCTCATGATGAAAAACCAGCCTACTCCATGGATGTCACTAATCTCTCAAACTAGAGATTTTGAGCTTTAAGGGGCTTATTTATGTGAACCTGTCTGTGAATCAAACTGCCTACTGCAGATCTAGAGATACATTTTCAGAAAACTACAGCAGGAGAAAACAAACTTTTTAATGCTGCACAGTCTAAGACTTGACCTCTTAAATTTCCCTTGATTTACATCATTTACTTGCTATTAATTTTTCATTCATTAAGTTTTCATCTCATTAAAGCCTGCCACTGATATAACACATATTGCAACATTGTAGTCAAAAGCAGTGCTAACCAGTTCTCCATGTCTAATTTTAAATAATCAACCTCCTTTAGCCTGGAGGATTTAGTGTCAGCCTAAAATATTGCCTTCCTCTTCCCCTTCACCTCCTGCCCCCAAAATTAACTATGATTATAGTTATAGACCTTGGCAGAGGACAGAGAAATTAATTTTTGTAAGTATTTTATTTTAAAGAAAAAGAGGTTGGATTGTCCTTACCTTAGTCAGTCAGTCAGTCAATCTAAACAAATGGTCTGGAATATTTCAATACAGCATCACTCTAATATTCTAAATATGTCTTTGGAGGTTTAATTTTTCTTCCATTACAGTACTGACAAGTTTAATTTGTGTTGATATTTCAGAAGATTTTCTGTTTATCCTTCGTCTGATTGTTACTATGTTGTCTTGTTAAAACATGAAGAGATGGAGGGGCTCGTGTTAAAGATTAGGCTTGTGCTGCCTGAGTTGGAGATGGATTTGCAACATTCCAAAATTTGGGGATGTTCTGAGTTGGGATTTGCCTCATCCCATCCGAGCGAGGGACAATCTGCAAAATTCTAACTACATTTCAGGATTCTGAACTCCCAAGAGCTGAGCCAAAACTGTATATATCTGATGAAAACCATCTTTTAAAACTAATGATATGGCTTACTGCAATGAATATGTGCATTAGAGAGCTTTTAAATGCATTGTGAGGTTTGAAACCAAAAGCAGATTGACTTCATCTGCTCAAGAAGTGCAGATAGTCTACTCGTGCACAATCTGAGTTTGCTATTAGAACCCAACCATTGAATTTTAAGCTTCGTTTAAAAAAAAAAAAAAAAAGTAAAATCATGGTTAAGGATGTTTATGTAACAGTCTTCCACTAAGATCATTCATAATAGAACAGAAAGTAAAATATAATGATTACACACTCCCTTTTAAATATTAGAATATTAATATAGTTACTATTTTTTCCTAATTATTTTCCATGTCTGCACTGGTCCTTTTCTCTCTGACCTTTCTGCTACATATGACCCAGATGGTTCCTTCCATTCCTCAAGTCCCATCCCTTGTGATAGCAGGCGACCCCCTCATAGAGTCAAAGAGCTGGGATATACACCCACATCCTACACGAGTGGTAAACCTTAAACTGCTCAGCTTTGCTATCACATTTTAACAGTTTGTGAGCTATTTGCCTCTTTAATCTCTCATTTCTGACTGTAGAAACTGAACTGGGAATTAATTTAAAATTAAGATTGTAAAGCAGCCAGAGGCCCAAAACAACTGATGAGGAACAGCCAAGTTCATGGTATGTGGCATTTTAAAGTTATAGGTTAAGATTCTCATACTGACTTGTGTAATTAGCCAGTAAATTCAAGTACATTATTGGGAGTTGTGTGGCTAAATGACCTAAATAGCTTTATAAAGCAAAACTTCCAACTCTGGGTCCTAGTTATAATGATAGAAATGTAGGGGTGGAACAAACATTTAGAGGTCACCTAGTCCAACCCCCAGCGCTGAGGCAGGAACAAGTAAACCTTGCCTATCCTTTGTCCAACCTGTTCTTAAAAACCTCCAATAATGGGGATTCCACAACTCCCTTGGAAGCCTATTCCAGTGCTTAACTACCCTTATAGTTAGAAAGCTTTTCCTAATAGCTAATTCAAATTTCCCTTGCTGCAGATTAAATCCATTACTTCTTGTCCTATTTTCACTGGACAATAATTTGCAGTGGAGAACAATTGAGCCCCATCCTCTTTAAAACAGTCCTTAACATATTTGAAGACTGTTATCAAGTACCCCCTCAATTTTCTTTTCTCTAACATGCACAGTTTTTTTTAACCTTTCCTCATAGGTCAGGTTTTCAAAACATTTTATCATTTTTGTTATTCTCCTTTGTACTCTCTCCAATTTATCTACATCTTTCCTAATTGTGGTGCCCAAAACAGGACACAGTACTCCAATTGAGCCTTCACCAGTGCTGAATGGAGCGGGATAATTATCTGTTAATACATAAGAACAGCCATACTGGGTCAAACCAATGGTCCATCTAGCCCAGTATCCTGTCTTCCAACAGTGGCCAATGCCAGGTGCTTCAGAGGCAAAGAACAGAAGAGGTAATCATCAAGTGATCTATCCCATTGCCCATTCCCAGCTTCTCACAAAACAGCAGTCCCTGGCCGTCCTGGCTAATAGCTATTGATTGACCTATCCTTCATGAATTTATCTAGTTCTTTTTTAAATCCCATTATAGTCTTGGCCTTCACAACATCCTCTGGCAAGGAGTTCCACAGGTTGACTGTGAGTTGTGCTGAAAAATACTTCTTTTTCTTCATTTTAAAACTCCTGCCTGTTAATTTTATTTGGTGACCCCTACTTTTTGTGTAATGAAGGGTAAATAACACTTCTTTTTTTTTACTTTCTCCATACCAGTCATGATTTTATAGACTTCTATCATGTTCCCGTTAATCATCTCTTTTCCAAGCTGAAAAGTCCCTGTTTTATTAATTTCTCCTCACATGGAAGCTTTTCCATACCCCTAATCATATTTTGTTGCCCTTTTCTGTACCTTTTCTAATTCCAATATATATTTTTGAAATAAAGAGGCAATACAATATTTTCTGTCTTATTATCTATCCCTTTCCTAATGATTCCCAACATTCTGTTAGCTTTTTTGACTGCTGCTGCACATTGAGTGAATGTTTTCAAAGAACTATCCACAATGACTCCTAGATTTCTTTCTTGAGGGGTCACAGCTAATTTAGACCTCATAATTTTATATTATAGTTGGGATTATGTTTTCCAATGTGCATTACTCTGCATTTATCAACATTGAATTTCATGTGCCATTTTGTTGCCCAGTCACCCAGTTTTGTGACATACCTTTGTAACTCTTTGCAGTCTGCTTTGGACTTAACTATCTTGAGAAATTTTGTGTCATCTGCAAATTTTGCCAACTCACTGTCTACCCTTTTTCCAGATAATTTATGAATAAGTTGAACGATACTGGTTCCAGTACAGATCTTTGGGGGACACCACTATTTACTTCTTTCTATTCTGAAAACTGATAATTTATTCCTACCCTTTGTTTCCTATCTATTAACCAGTTACTGATTCAGGAGAGGACTTCCCCCTTATCCCATGATTGCTTACTTTGCTTAAGAGTTTTGAGTGAGGGACCTTATCAAAGGCTTTCTGAAAATCTAAATATAATATATCCACTGGATCATCCTTGTCCACATGCTTGTTAAACCCCTCAAAAATTCTAGTAGATTGGTGAGGCATGATTTCCCTTTAAAAAAAAACTATGTTGAAAAACTTCCCCAAGAGATTATCTATGTGTCTGATAATTCTGTTCTTTACTATAGATTCAACTAATTTGATGGGTACTGAAGTTAGGCTTACCAGCCTATTGCCAGGATCACCTCTGAAACCTTTTTTTAAAATTGGCATCATATTAGCTATCCTCCAGTCACCTGGTCCAGAAGATGATTTAAATGATAGGTTACATACCCTAGTTAGTAGTTCTTCAATTTCACATTTGAGTTCCTTCAGAACTCTTGGATGCATACCATCTTGTTCTGGTGACTTCTTACTGTGTAATTTATCAATTTGTTCCAAAAGCTCCTCCAATGACACCTCAATCTGGGACAGTTCCTCAAATTTGTCACCTAAAAAGAATGACTCAGGATTGGGAATCTCCCTCACATCCTCAACCATGAAGACTGATGCAAAAAAAAAAAAATTTCATTTATCTGCAATAGTCTTATCTTCCTTGAGTTCTCCTTTAGCATCTTGATCATCCAGTGGCTCCACAGGCTGTTTAGCAGACTTCCTACTTCTGATACACTTAAAATAAATTTTGCTGTTATTTTTTGTGTCTTTGGCTAGTTGTTAATCAAATTCTTTTTTTGGCCTTCATAATTATATATTTACAGTTCATTTGCCAAAGTTTATGCTCCTTTCTATTTTCCTCAATATGATTTAACTTCCACTTTTTAAAGGATGTTTTTTTGCCTCTAAGTGCTTCTTTTACTTTGTTGTTTAGCCATATTGGCACTTTTTTGGTCCTTTTACTATAGTATTTAATTTGGGGTATACATTTAAATTTAAATTAAAAAGTTTCTGTGCAACTTGCAGGGATTTCATTTTGTCACTGTACCTTTTAATTTCGGTTCAATTAACTTCCTCATTTTTGTGTAGTTCTGCTTTCTGAAAATAATGCTACCATGGTGGGCTGCTTTGATGTGTCCCAACACAAAGGGATGTTTAATTTTACTATGTTATGGTCACTATTACCAAGAAATTCAGCTATATTTACCTCGTAGACCAGATTCTGTGCTCCACATAGAGCTAAGAGAAGAATTTCCTGTCTTCTTGCGGGTTCCAGGACTAGTTGCTCCAAGAAGCAGTCATTTAAAGTATCAAGAGACTTTATCTCTGCATCCTGTCCTGAGATGACATGTACCCAGTGAATATGGGAATAGTTGAAATCCCCTATTATTGTTGAGTTTTTTATTTTTATAGCCTCTTTAATCTCCCTGAGCATTTCATAGTCACTATCACCATCCTGGTCAGGTGGTCAGTAGTATATCCCTACTACTATATTTTTATTATTCAAGCATGGAATTACTATAGTACAGTTCATTTAAGATTCTTATTTCGTTTGACTCTATGTTTTCTTTCACATATAGTGCCACTCCTCCACCAGTACGACCTATTCTGCCCTTCCAATATATTTTGTACCCTGTTATTACTGTGTCCCATTGATTATCCTCATTCCACCAAGTTTCTGTGATGCCTATTATATCAATATCTTCATTTAATATGAGGTATTGAAGATCACCCATCTTAGTATTTAGGCTTTTAGCATTTGTATATAAGCACTTTAAAAAATTGTCACTTTTTACCTGTCATCTATTACAAACCCCACATTGGAGAGCAAGGGGTTAGAGAGCAACTCTGGGCCCAGATAGCCCCTATCTAGCCACACCTGCAGATCCTGCACAAGTTGGAAGCAGGGCTTTAAAAGGGGGAGCAGAGCAGTCTCAGAGGGCAGTATGTAATGGAGGAGAGCAAATGGCTGCCCTGAATTCTGAGGAGAATGTGCTGCCCAAAAGCGCCTTATCTTTGGCCTGACTACACAGACCAATGAAGAACCTACGAAAGAGAGATAAGTGACTGAGGGTGCATGTCACAAACAGCCTTCCACTTCTTAATGGCCTTCCTTTCCTATAGTTTCACACAGCATGCAATCGCCAGTACTTCTCCTGCTTCTTCACCTCCTTCTCCCCCATAATAGCAAGTATAATTCTCTGCTGGAGTGATGATGATGATGATGATGTGGTTGCTGAAGAAGGCAGGCTCATGGAAAAGCATGAACTTTACTTTCTTTGGACTAAAGTTTGCCTTAAACATTCTACAGCCAGCCTGCCCTTTCCTAGCTCCTTCCATCAGAAGCTGATTGACTATCTGTATAGCTTAGCATGGCACTCCCAAAAGTCGTTTACAAAGAGTTGCTTTTAAAGTGTTGGTTTTAGTGTCCAAGTCGCTCTCACAAGCGGTGAGAGAGATCTGGCTGTTATTGGTTAGATATGATTCAACATCAGCTTTGAAAATTAGCTCATTTTCTGGTTATGCATGACTTTTTCTGCAGCCCCATCTGTGTTAAGATGCTCAATACAACCAGTTTCTGGAAGCTGTGACAACAATTGACAGTCTGTATCTAGAGTCAGCTGGTATTTATTATTGGAAGAGAACATCAAGACTGCTTCTTTTAAAATGGTTTGTGGCCACACCTGCCCTCTTATTTGTTTCTTACCAACACTGCTATTAGCTCTAAACTAAAAAGCTGTGTGGGTGTGGGTGGATGACCCTGACCTTTTAAAATAAAAAATAAGATTTCAATAGGGATGTATGCAGCTGTAAATGTTGTAATGTTGATGCTGTAAATGTTCCTCTCAGAGTATGGTCATTGTAGTTGTAATCTATTGTGCTGTTCCTCCATGCCATCATGTTACGTTAAGTACTAGTTCTCAGTCTGTAAGTGGAGATGCTATAGATGGTAAAGAGCTGACTTAGCACAGCAGAAAAGGATAACTAATGTGAAGTGTTTGAGGGCAAGTGAAATTAGTTGTTAATAGCAGATCAGATTGCTTAGACAGAGCAAGCTGAAATTTTCTAAATTTCAAAATTTATTAAAAGGGAAAATATTAATGAAATACAGAGCTGGAAGGAACTTTTTGTTTTAAACTCATCTGCTCAAACCTAGAGATATAGGGCCTGATCCAAAGCTCACTGAAGTCATTGAGAATCTTTCCATTGACTTGACTTGACTGGGCTCTGGATTAGGTCCATCTTCTCTCAGGTCAGGAATATGACACATTGTTGGTGCATTTGCTTTGCTGCCATGCCATATGCCAAAAGAGAAACTGGACACCTTTTCCCCAGTGTTGTCAAGACATGCTTTATATTTTCTCTGCTATCTGTGCAAGCCCTAACATGGACTAGGAATTTACTATATAAACCCACATTCTATTAATAAAGTAATGTTCGTCCCAGAATTGATGTTTGCTGCTGCTTTACTCCTTTGAGTTAAGAATAGTGGAACTATTTATCAAGGTGAGAATCATTATGTAATTGTTTGCTTTTTTTTTAACTTTGCTATACTTGATTTTCATGAACTGTTTGGATCCTCTTAGAAGTATAACAAAAATACCTGAAGTACAGCTTTTATGAAGCTCGAAAGCTTGTCCCTTCCATCAACAGATGTTGGTCTAATTAAAGATATTCCTTCACACACTTTCTGTCTCATATCCTGGGACCAACACAACTACCACAATACTGCAAAAGGCCAATCAGACTGTTCAGCTGTTAATTATACTAAAACTGTGTATTCAGCAGGATTAAACCTATTGAAAGACTGGATCTTGGAGCTGTGTAAAGAATTCTGTAGAGTCTGTGTTGTCATAACTAGGAGAATAGTTGAAAAAGTTTTTTGTCAAGAACAGTTAGCAAAAGAAGATTTTAATCGACTTTCCAGACAGTTCATGCTTTGTTTTAACCTCTTTACTTTATCTGTTTTTGTCACTTAGGAACCTCCAAAAATGACATGACATAAGTATTAAAAAGAGATCAATATTGGCTGGAATGGTGAGAAAATGCATTTATTTTTATGAAAATCCATTGTCTAGTGGTAAGTGAGAAAAGCGCACATAAGCCCTTGCTACCCTTAACCAGAGAAAGTCAAACTGTTTGCAGAGATATTTTAAGCAGCACTGTCTGTCATGCAGGATAATTCTAATGGGCTCTCATTGATATACCAGCTTCAAAGATAGCAAATCAACATCGTAAGTATCAGTATGTCCTAAGTCTCATATAGGCTGTTAAACTTCTCAGCAGTTTGGAAAAGCTGATTGTGATATTCTGAATCTCTCCCATACATCCAACTTTGCATACATTCTGGCACAGGCTTTCAGAAGCATTTGCCCTCTCCTCTTTAAAAGCTATGCTTGGCAATAATGTACTCTGTTGACTGAGAAATTTAAACTCTCCCTTCATTATTGTCTGGAGTCTGCCCCAAGTCCTATTTTCCTACCCTGAGACGTAGCAGCATCAGCATGTAAGTGATTAAAATAAAAATAAAGATACCATTCATCATCATCAGTTTGTTACCCACTCACTTTGCAAATTTCAGGGGTCAGGACCCTGGTTAGGACATTTGATTGTACTGAAGGTCAGGTTGAACCCAAATGATTCTCTTTGGACAAACGTTCTATACTAATCACTCAGGCCTGACTATTCTTGGAGCCTGGCCCTTCAATTTAGTGGTTCTGATGTGAAAAAGATGGAGGAAGGGAGGGTTATGAACTTGATGCTTCCCTTACAGAGGAATAATTTATATAAGGGAATAGACACTTTCAATTTGTAGTTATGGAGTTTTCCTCTCTCTTTTCTTGGGGATAGGAGACAGACCCCGCAAGGGACCTCCATGCATCTTGCAGAGTTGGCATTTCTCCATCCTGCACTGGTTTCTGGGCGGAGTTTAAGGTGTCAGTTTTTACTTCCTAATCCCTAAACATATTAGAATCCGCTTACCTGAGAGGCAGCTTCTCTCCCTGTATAATTTTGTTGCAATTGAGATCAATGGAGTTCGCTTGGTATTATGGAGGAAGAGACTGCTGGGAGACATTCTTTGACAGCTCCTTTGGAACATCCTGCCCACCCCGTTTATTACAAATCTGTTGACCTTCATGGCAAGTTGTAAAGTCCTTGCATTCTCCCAAACTTTTTCTGAGTGGTGGGGAGGGAGAGATTTGTGTTAGAGGTGAAATTGCTGATTTTTTTTTTTATTTATAAACATTGTATTTTACAATTTATTAGAGTCAATAGAGGCTAGGATAGGCACTCTTCTCTTATACCAAAATATGGCTCTGCTAGTGATTTATTTTATTACTTTGATTGTCATTTTACATTTTCTGAAACTCAATTTTTCCATTTATAAAACGGAAGTAATTCTGTAAAAATTCTGAGGCCAAATCCCTTGTCTTCAAATATGTTACTAGGGTATTCCCCCTTGCCAAAATTTCAGTGACAAAACTTGTCCTTCCACTGCAGAAGAATAGGCTCTTGCTACTTGAGCTAAAGGATATTAGCGATAACAGGGTCAATGTCACAACCAATCTGTCGTGATTCCATCCATTAGAAGGAAATGGTATGTATACAGACCTTAGCTGGTTCACTAAAATAATTTTCCATCTGTATAGTGCACTTAGAGATTCTTGGGTAAAAGGAGCCAATGGAAAGGCAATAAAACCCACAAAGTATTATTAAAATAAGAATTAAACATTTAATTTCTGACTTTTTTTTTTTTAATTGTGAAATACTATTTGGCTGGAATTTCAATGGTGTGGTAACGGGAAACACTTCAGTGCTAGCTTGCTTCAGTTTCTATACCTAATGATCTCTCTTCCCCCACATATAGTCTGTCTCTCATTTAGACCAGCCATCTGCTGATAAGATTAGCAATGAAATTACTTAATTATGCAACATTTCAATACATTTTTATCATTATGCCATCTCCTATTAAACATTATGTTTGTTGCTAATGGCATCTCTTTCTTATATGTCGACAGCTCACTTTGTCAGATTTATTATGCAATAACTCAATATATGACTAATATGTTACCACTAAGATTAATACTGCTCATAGAAAACTGAGAGAAATGCCACAATTCATAATTACAAAATCTTCTTAGTTACAGAAACATTCTAATTATATTTAGTTTTATTAAACTAACCATGAATAAATTACATATTCAGGGTGTATTTAAGTTCAAGTATGGCATGAAATTGATTTTATATTCCAACATGCTCTAAGCTTATGAAGTTCAAGCACAGAACTATCCATCTAAAAGTTGTGGTGAGTGAACCACAATGCTCAAATGCGTTTGTGGAACTTTTCCTTCAAATGTGGGTGCTCCTTTGCAGTTTAATATATACAGAGTACTTACTCCATATATGCATTTTTGGTGGGTGTCCTTTTCTGTTCCCAGAGGAATGAAACCTATCTTAACACTTACACAGCCCCAATTACTGTAGTGTCTAGATGTCTTCCAATCTTTAATTTATTTATCCTTACAACATGCCTGAGGTATACGGAAGTACTATTATTCCCCTGGTATAGATGGGACACTGAAGTCTACTGAGTTGTCAAAAGCCACACAGTCAATTGGGTCAGAGCAAGGAATTAAAACTGGATTTGCTGTGTTTCACCCTTGCAGTGTGACCTGAAGGTCAAAAAGCCTTGGCTCTGGTGAACCAACAGAGAAGCAAATTCTATACACACATACACTGAAAATGCTTTTCCTCCCATGTTCAAGGTATGTCTTACTATAGAGTTAACGCGGGGTCTTATTCAGCTGTTATTCCTAAGCCAGCTCCCGGACATATGCAAAACCCTGTGTCTTGAGTGTAGTGATGCTTTGCACCCAAGCTAGTTGTCTTTTCTTGGGGTATAGGCTAAACTAAAGTGCTGCTTACACTCAAATTGGTAAGTGCCCATGTTGCAGTGAGGTTAAATCCCTCAAGTGCTGATAGTCCTCCAATGTCTTCCACAATTCTCCATGTGCCCAGAAGGACAGACAAGCTCTCCTACAATTCACTGAGGAGAAAATCAAAGTGGCTCAGCTTACTGCAGTACAAAGAAATATGGTATATGCGCCAGAAGTCCTACTGGCCAATATTAGTGAGTGTAGCTCTAGTTAGGATCTAGCAGGGTGTCTGCTCACCCCTCAGCTAGGCTAACATGGGTGCTCACACCTAGGTGCCAATCACCTGAGTTAATTCTGTAGTGAAAACAGTTTAATCTCTATCTCAGCTGATCACAACTGCATGGGTATCACACAAGAAAAGACACAGTCTCTAAGAAATCCTGGATTCAAATCACTGTACTATTATTTGTTTTACCATAGCCTCTAGGAGCTGCAATCATGGACTAGAACCTCATTCTACTGTTTGTGCAAACAGAACAAAAAGACAGCCCCAATCAATGTGAGACACATTTAGGAGTATTACATAACAGAGCCTCATAACCACACACATGACATTGCAAGAAACATACTGCTATAACAATAATGTTCAGTATGTCATGGGCATTCCAAAAATACCTTACATGACATACTTTACATTAAACAATACACAGTTACACTATAAGGGTGAACATGAATGACACACAATCATACTATAAGGGTGTACATGGGGTACAGTGTGCCACGGGTTGTGTGAACAGAACAAAAAGACAGCCCAAAACAGTTTACAAGTTTAAAGCAAGAGATAACGGATGAATACATGGAGAAGGGGCAGCACAAGAAAACAAGGAGACAACAGTAGTCAGCATAATAACAATAGTATCATCACACCAGTGGCCTAACTGTTGTTAATTTTTTTTGTAAACATCCTGGAAAAGGAGAGTTTTTAGGAGAGTTTTAAACTGCACTTTGTAAGCTTGAGGAAGATAACTGCATTAGAAGGTGCTCTTTGCAAGAAATGCTTCTTAATGAGTGGTCATGGTTGTATGTACCACAAAAAGATCTTATTGTCTAGGTATTTTGGCATGATCAGTCTAGTCCTCCGTGTGAAAGCATTTCAGATACACAAAATTCTGTGGAAGAATCTGACTTTGTAAGTGGGTGAAGTTTCAAGTGTGAAAGGAGGCTCCCCATTAATTTCTAAAAGCATAGCGCAATCACAATATTGCAAATATAAATAGTAAGGATTGCTATGTTCACAGCATACACAGAGAGAAGTTAGTGTTTTATGTTGTGATCTTTGTGGAAGGTTACAACATAACACTTCTTTATTTCTTAGAGAGAGACAAAGCAGGTGCTCTTAAGGCCAAGAGGCACAACTTAACCCATCTTGCTTTAGGCTGGCTCATTTCACAAGACCAGATCACATACTTTCCTACAATGCCCCCTAGCCCACAAGCAGGACCAGGAAACCCCTTACAAATTTAAAGTGATAGCTTGTAATTTTAACGCAGCTTTTAGTACACAACAAAGATGATCATGGAAAGCTGGCTTGGGTAGTGTTTGTTCATCAACCTTTTCTGTGACTTCAGCTCCTTCTCCCCCTTGTTTTCTCATCTCTTTGGCCCTAACTCAAGAAATACAGCCCAATGTATATTCTTTTGGAGTGTGACTAGGTCTCTGAGGAATAGTAAATACAGAACTACTTCTCTTTTCCTACACACAAACCTGAGATTCTTCCATAGGTAGCTGTATTTTGACATATCTATTATTAACATACGAAAGACAGACGAGCTTCATTTTGTTTTATGAGGGTGATTTCAAGCTGTTTTCGTAAGCTCAAGACTGACAAGTATTGTTGAAAGGAATGCCTTCAGCAATATACTCTTGCATACTGTAAGCCAGATATAAAAGGCACATGAATCTTTATGTCGGAGTCACATTAAAAGCTTACCTTTATTCCTAAATACCATCAGAGAAATAAAAGGAATCTAAGTTCTCCCAGAAAAATGAGTTCTACTTTAAATTAAGACATTCTTTGTTATGAAACCCTGGTTTTTTCAATAATTTGGAACAGAAGGGACAGTTTTAAACACTCATTTCTAAGGTCATGCTATAAAAAAACAGAAGCTTCTTGGGTAATATCATGACTAGTGAGCACACATTTGCAATAATGGGCTCCTCTTCTGCTTAAATCTTTCCAAAAGGTCACCCAACTGGCATCTGTGCTAGAGCAACCTATTCCTGTTTTAAAGATTAAAATTAACCCTTCCCCAGTCTTCCCACTCACACACAACTGTTTTTTACTACATCCACCATCCCGGTTTTGCACATCACGCTTACTAAAAATAATAATGATTAGTCTCTGTATTCTCAGATCTCAAGTCTACCCCTAATCCTTCAGACATCACCCTCATCCTCAGGCAGTCCAAACCAAAGAGTTCTTAAGCTTCCAGTTGGAATTGGCTTTGGAGGAAGTGCTGAGAGTTTGGGAGAAAAAAATAGGTATAGTATTGTCATATTTCTGAGCCAGTCAATTCTTTTTATTTTGCATTTGCCTTTCACCTTTCTCAACTCTATCTTGTTATAAGATGTGTACTTCATTTTAGATTCCCGTTTTCCTTAATCACAGATAGCCCTTATGTTATCTACTTGTTTATTACTTCAGAACCCAAATTTGAAACTTAGGATGCCCAGTTCCACCTCTGAGTGCTTACATTGGCACTGAAGTGTTGTAAAATGGGAATGGTGTTTCTGGCTCTCAGATGTCTGGCTCTTAGACTGAGGACCTAGGGAAGCTACCTTTGGTCTGGAAGTTTGAAACTGGGCACTCAGTTATTGGTATGTGGAATGCTAACTTTTGAAACTAAGGTGATGGAAAATGTTATTCCTCTTAAAGAAAAGACCAATAGAGGTAAATTAGGGAACTGGACAGAACAGATGCTGAGCTGGATTGTAATAGGAAGGTTGAACTGAATGGAGAAAATAGGATAAAGTGGAATATGATTATTATTATAAAATAGAATGGTATGTAACAAGCTTAATAAAAGTGTCTAGTGGAGTACCATGGGGCTAGTGTTGGCTCTGATCTCATTTTACATCTTCATTAATGACCTGGAAGAGAAAGTAAACAGTA
This sequence comes from Emydura macquarii macquarii, assembly GCF_026122565.2. Classification (NCBI taxonomy): domain Eukaryota; kingdom Metazoa; phylum Chordata; order Testudines; family Chelidae; genus Emydura; species Emydura macquarii. The sequence goes on from NW_027132962.1 coordinate 3,619,834, forward strand.
CATTAAATCTAGATGATACTCCATTGTCTGGAACTGCAAAAACTGATGAGGATAGAGAAACTAAACAAAGATACCTAATGAGATAAGAAATGAGCAAGAAAATAACAAAATGGAAAAATGCATACTGGTAATTCTGGGGAGAAATAATATAAAACACACTCATGGAGAGGGGGGGAAGAGTAGCCTGCAGCAATGAGGAAAGGGAGTTGAGGATAGTGGCAGATATTGTGTTAAATAAGATATGGCAGCAAAATAGCTATCTTAATTTTTAGCTTCATATGCAGATGCATCACAATATGGAACCGAAAGGTCATAAATAATCCATCTCTGTGTGGTTCAGATATTGACGGTACCTGAAATATTGCATTCACTTCTGGATTCCTCCTTACAAGAAAGATTATCATGTCTTCACAGAAAAACCAACAGATTGTTTAAACAGGGAGCTGGAGGCACTGTCTGAATACGCATTACTTGACTAAGCAATGACTTAAGGCAGGAGGTGGCATGAAAATAGCTTGCAAATATCTGAATGGAGAAGAATAATGTAAAGTAGTAGATGAGGGCATACCTAAGAGAAAGGGCAAACATGTTGGATGGACAGGCAGAACTTTCTATCAGTGAAAGTTAGTAGGTACTGAAAGAGCCTCTCAAGGGAAGTGGTGGAAATCTTATTACCCAAGACAGCTTAAAACTGGTCTGACAAAACGCTAGAAAATGTAGTATACATGACAATCTTCACTGACAGTAAAATGGGACGAGTGACTTAATATGCCTTTTTCAGCTCTGATTTATGTAATGCACTTTGTCTGATTCATACCAGCTACTAGACATGACTGACACATCCATTGTTGCCTCCTATTATTATTTGTTTGTATTTGCATAATCCATTGAACATAGGGTTAATTGGAAACAAAATGGCTTCTTGAAAATGCCAAACAATGTTTTATTAAAAGTTATTTTAAAGCCTTTGAAAGAACCTGCCAAGCACAACATGGCTTGGCCTGGAGATTATCATACTTGTGGTTGTAAGTTTTTTGGGTTTTTTTTTTTGTCTTTTATTGTGGGATTTTTTTGCTTGTTCACTAGAAAGATAACCAGACCATCTCTGGGTCACTGATCACTTCCTTTTTTCAGGAATGTGGCAGTAAACTTTGCCAAACCATTCAGGATAGCTACATTGAAGTATTTTAACAATATCAGTTTTGGTACAAGGCATTTCCTATAGGTTACTGGTGAAATCAATGGCATCATAACTATTAATTCTCAAGCCGAAATCACTTTGAACATGATACTCAGGGCCTTGTTTACACTAGAAAGTTGTACTACCTTGACTACACTGGCATAGTAAAAATGATGCACTCCGTAGTGTGGACACAGTTATAAAGGTACACAAGTGCTTATACGGTATAGTTATTCCCATAAGAATGGCCATACTCAGTCAGACCAATCTATCTAGCCCATTATCCTGTCTTCCAACAGTGGTAAATGTCAGGTGCTTCGAGGGAATGAACAGACAATCATTGAGTGATCCGTTCCCTGTTGTCCACTTCAATGTCTGGCAGTGAGGGGCTAAGGACATCCAGAGCATGGGGTTGCATCCCTGACCACCTTGGCTAATTGCCCGAGAAGGACCTATCTTCTTTGAAATTATATAATGCTTTTTTGAACCCCATTGTAGTTTTGGCCTTCACAATATCCCCTGGCAGCAAGCTCCACAGGTTGACTTTGCGTTGTATAAGGAAGTACTTCCTTTTGTTTGTTTTAAACCTGCTGCTTATTAGAATCATTAGGTGACCCCTGGTTCTTGTGTCATGTGAAGGAGTAAATAACCCTTCATTATTCACTTTCTCCACACCAGTCATGATTTTATAGACCTGTGTCATATCCCCCCTTAGTCCACATGGTGAGATAAATAACTATATTAGTATAAATCACATTTATAGCCATATAACTGCATCCATTTTAAAGCTTTTACCAGTATAATGATTTCAGTAAAACACAAACAAACAAAAAAACACACACCTCTAACCAACATAATTATACCAGTAAAACTTTTAAGTGTAGCTCAGGCTTAAATTACTCTTATCTGCATATTGGTTAGTAATTTAAACTAGTGCAGAATAGGTGTAAAATACACCAGAACTGATTTGGTAGTGTTTTTGGTAGATGTCTAATGGGCTGAGATGCTCACTCCAAAATGCTATCCCTTAGGGACCTAATCCTGGGTATACTAAGCGTTTGGAGCTGATGTAAAGAGCTGCACAAAGGAAGCCATTTGCAACACACAAGTTGTATGTGTTCTAACAAAACCCTAGAATTATAGTACATGTTCTTTAGCTGCATCTGCTGGCACCTCATCTATTTTCTCTCTATATAGATAGATAGATATAGAGCACTCTCATACCAGTGAGAGTATACCTACCCTGAAGTCAGAGGAGTGATTTGCAGCTAGTGTAGACATGCCCACTCTAGCTTTAATCTTGCTAGCTCTCTAAAAGTAGCAGTGAAGATGTGACAGGATGGACTTCAGCACAGGTTGTACAAGCTCTCCTGACCATCCAGGCTGCATACTGTGATTGCTAGCCTCTGCTGAAGCCCGTGCTACCATCTCTCCACTGCTAAACTATGCTAGCTAAATTGAAGTTAGGGTAGGTATGCTTGCACGAGGTATGCCACACCTTTGATTACAGTATAGATGTACCCTCAGCCCCTCCTTTAAGGAATACAACACCCTCAATTCCCATTGAAATCAGAGAGATTTATATTACGTCAGAAGGATTAATCCTTCCTCGGTATGGGGAGGATGGACTAGATGACCTCTTGGGGTCCCTTCTAGACCTACATTTCTATGATTTGAGGGCACTTGTCAACTTTCAGAAGATGCTTAGTGTCTTGCAGGATTGTGTGCCCCGTGGCTGCAGCCTGTGTTCTCTTGCAGGCCAGACTAGCCGTCTCGGCCAGTGGGGAAGTGGAGGCGGACATAGCTCCACTGTCCACTATTGCATAACTCCCTCTTCCCTCCCATTTTGAAGAGGCTAGCATTGGCTGCAGAATTAGCCTGAAGTTAATGTCTTGTCTACAGGTCATTGAATGTAAAGCACACCAACTCTAATTAAAGAGATCTTGTGAGCAGCCTTCTTTGTCTGAGCTTCCTTTGTGCTTCAGAGCAGCTGAGCAACAGGAAGGTTAATGTCTAAGCCACCTGTCCAGAACATGAGGTCCAAGGGAAGTCTTGGACTAGAGGTTTCCCTGGGGCAAAGTGCAGTGGCTGAGAGAAGAAAAGAGGTGGTTGGATTTGAGATGAGAGAGAGGCAGGCTGGCCTATTCTTGGAACAGGGCAATGGGGCATCACCTAAGGTTTCTTCAAGAGAGGGTTGTCTGAGTGCATTTTACCCCTTCTGTTCAAGGAAGTAGAATTTTTTAACATGATGTATATAAACAACTTATGCTAAGAAAACACCTGACTCTGCTTCACTGATTTCTGCTCCAATCTGGAAATGGATCTGCAAGGTCTCAAAATCTTTCGCTGCCAAGGAAAAGGACAATACTGGGAACAAGGCTAACTCTCGCCAACAAGACTGTGCCTGTCCCCTGTCCCGGGGCACCTTTCTTGCATCTTTCACTGCTACACAGGGCCGACACAATCTAGCCCTATATGCTTAAGACTCTGATCTCAATTGTACTGAATCAGTCCTGTCTGATTGAGAAATGGAGGCACCATAGGCATGGAGAAAGGCATCCCGAATGAATCAGAGGTCCCTTATTAAAGTTAGTGACACTAATGCACTCCCCTGAGTACAATTAAAGGTAAAACAAGTTGGTACCACACACATATATACATAAGCAAAGAATTGGCTGATAGGCAAGAAATCATTTCAGTAAAATAATGAGAAACCTCTTCCTCCGAGACGTGCCATGGAACTAACATGCATAATTTTTCATCTGTCTCAAAAATTTTGTAACACTAATAGACCAGATAACAAGAAAAAAAATCATTAAATGTCCAGGAGTGAATCCTTGCCTATCTCAGAACACTAGGAATTGAAAATAATCCTCTTTAACTGTCTCATGTTTATTCTGTTACACCAGTAGTCTTATTAGTATGCTAAACAGTTTGAAATAGCCTCATTTTATATTCAGTTTATTGTGAAATCGTGAGTTCTAGTTTACTTAGTACAGTTTAAAAAAAATTAGGACATGGAGCAAATTAGCACTCAATTTGCAGGTCTGACACTTTGTCCCTCAAAGTGTAGTTTTCCCTAAGAAAAAATTGTTATTCACAATATCTAAGAGTAGAGAATGTATTAAAGGCAAATAATTATTGCTTAAAATGTACATGAACAAGTCACCCGTAAATGTGTGTATATATATGATTTTTGCCTGGGTGGGGGGGGTTCTGCATTTAATTACGTTTTCATAGTTTTATATATGTGTTTATACACATATAAATTTTAAACAAAACTGTTTTTAATTTGAATAATTTTATATAAATTAACGTGAAAAGCCAGTTATGTTTTTAAATAACTTTTTTAATTGGGTCATTGTAACTGAAAAGAAAATTCAGCCATTAGCATTGTAAAAACCCAGGGACAAATCCTGATTTTCTTTTTGTTTATTCAAAGCCAAAGTCTGCTCTCACTTACATAGTGTAAATCTGGAATGAAATGAATTAAAATCTACATTTATGTAATTCAATGATGAATGTGTCACTCAGTCCATCCTCAGGCAAAAATTTCCTTGATTGTAAATGGGTGACTGTACTCTGAATTCCTGTCCCAAAGAATCTTTCCCTTTCATCCAGTACAAATGCAGTATATCTGACTCCAGGGTGTAAAATATTTGCCATCCTGCAGAGTCTGACTGACCCCTTGAGACTTTTCAATGGATTACATCAACTATCATTTGACGTGAAGTTGAGAATCTAGTGAGATCACCACTGATTTTAGGCTTTCAAACAGACTTTGATTTGATGTGTCAGCTATGTTTTTAGGATAGCTCATATTATTTCTGAACCCATTTGCCTACTCCTAATATTTTCAAGCATTAGATACAGTAAACTAAGTAGTTCCACAAAGGTAGCCAGAATGTTATGTCTCTACATGATACACAGCATGCATCATGGTGTGAAGATCTGTTCAGAATTATGCATGGAACAATCAAATTTGTTCCAGACATAAGGAAAGCAGAATATTTGTTATGCTTAATATTTCAAACACATGCTGTCTGAATGTGTGCAAAATAACTAAAATACCACAACCTCTAGAGATGAAGATAGAAATACAAGGTGCTGGATCTCAGACTCTAAAGCCAGAAGGAACCATTATGATCATCTAGTCTGACCTCCTGTCCACCGTAGGCCACAGAATCTCACACACACACTCCCTGTTTCTCAGGTCCCAATTTCTCACAGACAGAGAATAGAAAATACATGTATTTCACGAGTATTCATTTTAAGGTTTATGGGTAATCTTTTCCTGGGCAATTCATGATGAACTGGCAGTTTTAGGAGTTGTGCAGTGCAAGCATTTTAGAACTTTAAGAGCCCAGTCAATAGGTCTTTAAATGTATATTGGCATCTGTCTCAAGTTACAATCTTCTATAGAATCTCAGACTTCCATTGGAAAAAAAAAAAGTCTCTTGCTGTTACAATGGTGAAGAAAAGCTTGCAGACATGATCGAAGTGTAACTATTACAACAATGCATGGATGAGTTTGCAGAGCACCTGAAACCATCTCTCTGAGAAAGAGAGAGATGAACTGCCTTGTTCACTTCAATGGGAGTTACCTCAAATGCTATTGAGGATGCTTTACATATCAACATCTGTGACTATTTTACTGCTCATTAAAGCATGGAAGAAAGAAGAGTAAAGTTCCTATCATGATGATATACTATATCTAGTCTGAATGATTTCTCATTCTGGTGCCATGAGTGGGTGGGCTTGGGAGATATCACCACTTATTTTTTTCTCACAAGTCAAGGTTTTTCTCACCCCATCAAAGGAAAGACGCGTCTGACGACCCTAGTGGGTTTATTTGAACCCCAATGAGGCAAATTTGAAAACAGGGATCACACACGAACATAGTTTGAAGTCAGCGCAATTTGAGATAGGCATTTCATTTTGGTGTGCTGGGGGGCAGAGCTGTTTTCTAGGCAGAGCTTAGAGGTGTACCACTACTCCTTTTTCTTCTTACTTGTCAATTAATGCATGTCAAATTTTGGAAAAAATATATCTATATTATATATGGAAAACAGAGTAGTGTTCCAACCTGGTCCAGTACCCCACTGTATGGTAACCAAATTATTGCAAGTGGATCCGGTCACTGGCAATAGGTCAATAACTTTTAGATGTTGGTTTACGGGAAATAATCTATATTACAAAATTATTCACATCTAATTTTAAAAGTATAATCTTCAGTTCTTTTCTTCCAGTATCTTTTAAAAAAATGTATATCTTAATTTATCATGTGCCATGTTTTGCCTCAGACTGTTTATCTTTAATTTTAATTGTTTAATAATCCCATTATTTTTCTTCAATAGTTGCTGTCTCTTTCCATGACATTTCTCCACTATTTATATTTACATTCTGTGTTCTCTCTTATAGTCCCTCTCTCTCTATTTCTGTTCTCTTGATAATTTCTCCACATTTTTCATCACCTCCTACCCCTTGTTTCCTTTTACTTCTCTCCTATGCTGTATGGACCACCATATTTTGGAGGAGAGAGCCCATAAGACAAGTTCAGATAAGAAGATTCTGGTTAGAGCCCAATTCTAAGTTTTACACTGAAGTGAATGCTATGAATTTTTTACTTGAAGTAAAAACTATGTTACAATTAAAATAGCTGATATGGAATATAGTATTGTTTCAATATCTCTATTTCACTACATATTCAAAACAAATTAATGATTCTGGTTTCTATGTTCTTGTCACAGGGTCTGTTCACTGCTAATATGCCTCCTTCTGGTCTCTCTGCGGAATAGCTGATATCAGGTCCAACCACCTCCTTTCTACCTCTCGCCGCATGCCCTCCCTTCTCTTCCTGAGTCTAGCAAGGCAAGATACTCTGTGTTTGTGGCTTAGCCCTTTGGCAAAGTCACATGTCCTCTCCGTCCCTTTCGACCACTAAGGAGACATTGCATGCCGGGCTCCCGCTTCCTGCATTGCACAGAGGCAGCACTCTAACATTGCTGGAGAAGCGACTCTGCTTCACCCCTTCCACTGCCTACCCAGGCCCAGCTGCTGGGGATTGGGGCCAAGCAATCTGGAAATGTGCCAGGGAGAGGCGGAAAGTGAGGATGGAGCCCACTCTTTCCCCCTACCCTGCAAGAGGAGTTCAGCACCTGCAGAAATTGGGGGGAGGGGGCAGTGGCATGTGACCTCATGTGCCCCCCACATGTCTCTTCTGTTTGGAGGGGGACAACACTATTTTCCAGGGAGTGACTGCACACCACTTCCCTATAGCCTCCTTGCTGTTGCCAACTTCCTGTCTTTATAACCCAGACCAGCTCATTCCTCTTTAGCTGGGCTCCCTCATTAAGTCAGGGACTTCTTGAGCCACCTGATTCCCCTCAGATGTGGCATGTCTGGTTACTTGGTCCCCTTCTTAGCCTACATTACCTCATTTGACAAAATGTGGGGTGAACACCTCATCACAGTTCCACTACATCAATCTAGCTTTTAATATATTTAGAGAGCACTGCAGGCTTCTTTGGACTGAATTATGCTGTGCAAATGTAAGATGGTTATTATATCATTGATATTCATTCTCCCATTAAAGCTAATAGTTTTCTTTCTGTATTTGTAAACTAGTTGCCTAACTATGGATTTTTCTCCTGGAAGAGAGCTCACTGATGAATTAGTACAGGCCCACAATCTTTACTCAGTCAAAACTTCCATTGACTCAAATGTGAGTTATGCCTTCATAAAGCCTATGGTTTCAGGTTCTGTATTAGTACTATATGAATGTTTTGGTAACGTGTTGATATGGATATAATCATACAACTTTCCACATTGTTGCATTTGGTTTCTGCAATGCCAAAATTACTGTAAGATGATAATTCTAGCTCTTATATAGCTATTTTCATCAGTAGATCTCAAAGCGCTTTATCAAGGCAGTCAGTATCATTATTTCAATTTAATGATGGGGAAACTGAGGCACAGAGAGACAAAGTAATTTGCCCATGGTCACCCAACAAGGTAGGAGAAGAACTGGGAAGAGAACCCAAGATGCCTAGGTCCTACTCTGCACTACATTCTCGCTTTCTCTCATCCCACTTTTTTTACTTTCATTTTCCAGTGTTATTTAAAAATTATCTTTTTTGCAGTATTGTCAAACGATGTTTTTTATCCAACCATCAGCCACTAATTTAGTGATATATGTGATCTCTGACTTTTTATCTTGAGGTTTCGGATTATAAAATGGCTACAGCAGAAACATATTAATTGGCAAACCCCCATGGAAGCCAAAACTTGTCAGTTAAGCAACCATCCCAATCCTCCAGAGGCCCAAAGGAATACAGTGCTTTGGGAGACATTCACCTTTCATTTCATTAATTACTTTGAGAATAAGCATAGTAGAAAGCAATAAAACTAATTTTAGCAATCTGTATTAAAAAGTACTGGAACTAAAATGTAAAAATGAAACCTATGGATTTCTGTCAGAATAGTTCCCACTAACTAGGCTATGAGGTGATGTTTAAGGAGTCTTTAAGCATTTAAATAAGCTTTAACTAATCTTTTCTAAATATTCCCCCTTATCTGTGAAATCCTCTAGGTCATTTTTGGTTCTCTGAAGACATCCCACAATGTAACATTACATACATCAGAAATCTTATGCATCAGAAGTCAGTGTATTTCATATTGTCATATCATCAAATGATGAATTCTGGGTGACTCTAAATGAACCAGAAAGCACCAAGATTTCAGAGGGTTAGGAAGAGGGCATTTTTAAAAGGTTAATTCAAAATACAAAAAACATTGAATACACCCACAGCATGATTAATGATGGCATCCAAAACATAAATCTTGACAGTTCAGTTTTCACTTTGATTTGTATTTCATCTTTAAAATAAAATTAAGATCTTTACTTGGGTGTTCCCCAAAAAAACCCTCCCCACTCCGAACAAAAACCTCTTACTTGAGTTTAGTGGTACTTTCAATCCAGGCTGGCTGGTATGCTGGGTGTGCAGGTTAGACCCCAGGTTCCTCTTCCACTTGGGCTGCTAACCTGCCCACTTTGCGATGAGGACTCAGGCTAAATAACTCAAGTTCTTTTAGTCCCTCAAACATCTTCCCACAATTTCTTCTGTGAGCCCAGAAGACAACAGACAATGTTCACCCATAATTCACTGAGAAAGAATCATAGAGTGGCTCAGATTACTGCAGAGATAAGAACCATGGGATACACCACCAGAAATGCTAGAGACATAGAAGGGGGAGGACAGACCTGGGGAGGACACAAGAACTTGAATACAGCTTTGGAGTATGACATGGTGGGTTAGATTAACCTTGGTCCTCAAACCCAGGCGCGGACCACCCGGTTAACCCTGCAGAGAAGAACCCATGCCAAGACTCACTGTTCTGGAGTCTCCCTGTTTTCACAGCCCTACAGAGGACTTTGTGTGTGGCAGGAGGAGAAATGAGCAGCAAGCCCAGGCCAACCCTCTTGCAAGCAGACTAGAGGGTCCCTCCCAGCTGGCATATGTATCTCTCCAGTAGGTAAGAGTGGACTCCTGCTTCTCCTGGTGTGTGCAGGAGAGAAATGCACTTGCCACTTTGGGAAAGGAAAGGGTGTCTCCTGAAATTGGTGCTTCAGGTAGGAGTGGAGCTATGTGATGATATTCCCAGGGTCCCAGATTCCCATAATGCGGCCCTTTATCTGTTTTAAATGTGTAAACTTTATCAAACAAACACATGTAAGCTACTGAGAATAAATATGCAAACAAAATCCAACATGATTTATATGGTTAATAGAACACTGATATTTTTTCCATTGTTAGTACTCAAGTTACATTAGCTGGAATATGTTCCTTACAGTCATTCTGATCAAGTAGTTGTTATATTTATTAGGATTCCAACTGAACAGATCTGACCATAATTTTGGACAGAGAGAATTCAGTTTATAAATACATACTGTATAATGAAAAAATTAAGGTTTTGTCATATGTTACTTTTGTTTTCCAAATGCAAAAATAAGATATATCTGACAATCAGTTTTTCTAGCCATTTCATCCAACTTTCTGAAAATACTGCTATTTTGTTTTGCAGCTTTATACTAGTCTTGATCCTCTTTTACCTCCAGGTTGAAGGACTAATCTTCCATTGGTTAGAAAGCAACATTACCACGGCTGAGAAAGAGTGACAACTGTGACGTCTATGGAACAGTGAGTTCCATACATAGTGCTATTAGGTTCATGCCATGGTAGCATTGCAGGGTGTGGAAGGGAATGCACGTTCATCCCTGTAGCTGTTTTCCAGAGGAGCACAAAAGTAGATAAACAGTCTGTGGTAGAGCTGGAGTTCGTGCAGATGCAGTCTCTACATTTTTTTTTTTAAGTGTAGTGTGTGCTCCTTCCACAGACTAGCAGTTCAGACCCATGGCTGGTGACAAAAAGAAGTAGTGTCATGATCCTCCTGCCTCCTGAAGCATTGCTGGCAATCCTGGCATTAATTCATCTCAGTTTTTGCACTTAAGGTGTGAAATTCTAGTTCAGAAGGCCAGCCTGATGCCTAAATGGGACATCAGTGGTCCATAAACCTAGTGTGTTGAGCCTCTGACTGGAATGAAATTCACCATGGGTGCACAAGGATCAAGATCTCGGTTGCCTTGTTAACAAAAGTTTGAGGGCTTCCTTGCACCTTCTCTCTCAGCTCTTGCACACTCATCTAAGGCTAAGGGGAGAACGATAGAGGGAAGAGTTTAGCTATGAGAGTGATCTGAAAATGTAATTTTATTTCACTTCAGGTTAAACTTAATCCTGGCTTCTAATAAGAAATGACCAGATCCATCATCAATAAACCACAGAGCACACCACAACTGCATATTTAATTCAGAAAAGTTATGTTAGTCACCAGTTGTGGATTGCTGGAAGAACTAGTATTTCTGGAAAGTTGTGACAGATGCAAAGTATCGTTTCTTTTGATTTTTCTCTTTAAAAAAATAAATAAATTTCTGCTACTGATGCATAATGATAAAGACAACAACCTATATGGCTGTTCTTGTAACTAGATTTCTTTAGCCCACTTCAATAAAATATAGCTTTGTGAATTCATGTTGCTATGTCCCCGCATGAGATATAACGTCAAAGTCAGCATAAGTGAATACACATTTTGGGGATAAAAAACAGCTCTTGCTTAATACATTTGCATGTATGTATGTGGGCAGAAATCCAGAGAACACATAATAATGATGAAAATTCAAACACTGGAATGGAAGCTTTTTGGTGGTGTTTTTTGCCTTGACAAAATATTTGTGTGTGTGTACATATAGTAGTTTAACGCTAAAGGTACTAATGGTGAGTCTTAGTGCATTAGGTGAGTCTTAGATCCAAAGACAATCACAGACTTCATTTAAAGCCAATAGGTGTGCCAAGCACCCTCCTTCAGCTTCAATAGCAAGAATAATCAAGTAGTAAAAAACAAGTGGGGACTATAGAGCTTATGCCCTAAGGCAACAGGCCACATGCAAACCAGGTCTGAGCCACGTGAACAATGGGTATGTCTCCACAGCAAATAACCACAGCTAGCTCGTGCCAGCTGACTCGGGCTCGTGGGGCTTGGGCTGTGGGGCTGTTTCATTGCTGTGTAGACTTTCAGGCTCTAGGATCCGGTGGGGTGGGAAGGCCCCAGAGCTCAGACTCCAGCCTGAACCCAGAAGTCTATGCAGCAATGAAATAGCCCCATAGCCAGAGCCACATGTGCATGAGTCAGTTGGTACAGGCTGTTTGCTGCATAGACGTACCTTAAGGTGTTTCCATGGATATAAATGCAAGGGCTGGGAGACTGATAGTAGTCTATGTGTGATGTAGGAATAGGGTGACCAGATGTCCTGATTTTATAGGGACAATCCCCATATTTGGGGCTTTTCTTATATAAGTGCCTATTACCATGTACCCCCATCCTGATTTTTCACACTTGCTATCTAGTCACCCTATATAGTAGAAAGCAGAAAGTCAAAAGAAGGATTTGTGTTACTCTGAGAGGAAGTAGAGGGACGGGGCTATTTGAACAGAGCTCATTGAAATAGCAGACTCGGGGGTTCACTGAGCAAGGAATATACCTGTTTGTTTCTTCATTCAGGGGAAAAAAAAGTATTTTTCTAAATAAACAAGATTACATCAAGAAGATACCTGACTCAGATCATCAATTTCTCATCCAAAAGCAAACAACCCTGTGAGGCCCTGAATATTGGCTAACCACTTGGGCCAAATGGAATTACACCATCTATTCTTAACTCCTTCCCAAAAGGACTAAAAGCGCTTTGTTCCAAACTAAACTAGTTGCACTGAGATGCCACTCTCAAAGACTCATATTGATTATCCAGGGATATCTGTCTCTATTTTGCTCTCAAATGCCGTATATGTTATGTAATGCTAAACTAATTACAATTGTCAGCAACAGAACGTTTGACCACAAATACCATTTTTCCCCAGGCTCTAGCTAATACTTCAGATACCTTAATAAGTTCCAGTATAATCAGCATTAAACCTAAATAAGCTTGCTCATTCGTTGTGTAATGAGTTGTTTTTGAATTTATTCCTTTTGAATAATGAGCTACAAATGAGTTATTTAAACACTGATAAAGAGCTGAACATTCCTTTGAATTTATTTTGTAGAAAAGCAATGGGGCTAATGATTACCAAATGCATTAATTTAGGGTTAAAAGTAAAGCAATTGTATCTTGCAGTTATAAAGCAATGTTAATATTCAGACATCTTACAGTGAAGAAAAATAGACAAAACTTCTAAAGTTAAAATGGAATACTTAATTTTATTACTAAACCCATAATATGGGGTGCATAGGGTTGCCCTTCATTTGACCAAGTTGAGTCTCTGTAAAGTAACTTATGACTCTTGCAAATTCCAGGGAATTCATTACCATAGAAGTTATTATATTCCCTTTTTTTTAAGCCTAGGCCTTTGACTGTATTTCTCCACTTCTATACATTATGTGTATTAAAGTGCAAGTTCTTAGAGTTAGAAAGCATGTACAAAGCAAAATGGGGCTTTATCCTGATGTAGCACTCTGGAGGATATAGCGATATAAATATTTTAAATAGTAACATGAGGTTTATAAGGGCTAGGCCTTGCAATGTTGCTGAGTTTTCTCAACAGAGACAAAGGGAGATGTTAGGTGGAAAGTGTAGATTTGTGGCAAAATTCTGCTTTCACTAAACTAAATTTGGAAGTACGCTTCACTGACGTCAGTGGAATTCTGTATTTATTGTAATTGTAAAAGAGGAATTTGCTTTTTTATTAAAAGCCTTTTGCCCGATCCAAAAGAATGTGGCTTGTGCAAAGACAGATTGTTCACTTTTCACAAATGTGGTGAAAATCATGGTGCAGCAGAAGTGTCCATAATTCAACCAATCTCAGAGAGAAGGATTAAGGCCCAGATCCTCAAAGGTATTTAGGCACTTAATCAATTTATTTCAATGAGAGTTAGGCACCTTTTGAGGATCTAGGCCTTACTACCTTTGATCAACCATCTAATCCAATTTATTAGATTTTCTTCACTTCACATTTACTCATGTCGAGCAAACCTTATTTTCCTTATCCTTTGATGATTCTTTCTGGGGGAGGGTTTCATCCTGATTAGAATAAAAAAAAATAAACAAATATATCAATAAAAATCCAAAATATACCGCACCACTTCTTCATATTAATGCATGTCTTTCTGTGTTCCTTTGCTTTCACCTGTGACATGTTCCCCACTGCCAGCTGTCTTGGTGGCAGTATGATTTTTAGGCAGCATGTTTTTAAAACCCCAAAAATGGGAAAGTGCACAACCAGTTATGAGGTCACCTGGGGAAGTGACAATTTCTCACCATGCATACTAATGGTTAGCACTTCCAGATGAATATAAATTAAAGTTTTGTAAATATTAGCATAGGAATATAAGAATTGCTATATTAGATCAGATCTGTGATTATTTTAGTTTTGTATCCTTTTTGGTTCATAAGAAGGCACAAGACACCCTGCAGTGGACTAATATCTATAACAAGCACTGTTTTTCCTTTTCCTGCATAAAATTAAATGTTTATTCCTTGGAATATCTTCCTCTCCTGACTTAGTGTATTTGTTCCATTATTAAAATTCAGATGCCACACTAAGGCAGCGAGGGTTGTACGATAAGCTTTGTCCAGTATGTCTTTAATGGGAAGTAAGAAATTCCAGGAAATAAGAGTCCTGCTTCACTCCCATTGCTTGTTAAAAAAATAAATAAACAAAAAAAAAACCCACCTTTGTAAAGAATAAGTTTGGCCTTTAATGGTGCTTGCAAAATTGGAAGCAAATTACCAAGATACAAAACCATGTTGTAATATTGGTGTGAAATTTCCTTGATAAAAGTGACATGCATTTTTGTTTCCTCTCTTTTTCCCAATTTTCCTTTATAATTCAAAATGTGTTACTGATACATGGTGTATCAGTTTGAACATCTCTGAGGGCTTGTTTGCTCAGGAACAGTAAGGAAAATTCATCTAAGGCCTTGTCTACACTATGCAGCTTTCTTGATAAAAGTCAGCTTTCATCAACAGAACAGTGGAGGTGTACACACTGAAATGCTCCTCCTGACGACGTAGTCCCCTGCTACGCCTGACATAATAAAACCACCTCAATGCATAGAGCTTTTTGTGACATAGAGTGACGCAGCATCAGTGTAGACACTGTGCTTGGTTATGTTGCCCTAATTGGCCTCCGGGAGGTGTCCCTTAATGCCCATCCTGAATGCTCTGGTCAGCAGTTTGAACTCCGTTGCCCTGAAGGTACACAGGTGTATGCCTGTTCCCATTTAAAGGACTGGGAATTTTTGAAATTCCTCTTCCTCTTTGCGTGGCATGCACTGTTCACACAGCATCTTCCCAGCTGACCATGCTGGCTTTCCGCAGCACACACTCTCCTGCATGGAGTACTCCGGAACTCTTGGATCTATTGTGTCTATTTGGAGGGGAGGATGTGCAGTTGCAGCTTTACTCCAGCTGTAGGAACCTATGGGCTGATTGCTAGTGGCATGCAGGAGAAGGGGCATGAAAGAGGCATGCAGATGTGCCGTGCTAAGATCAAGGAGCTCAGGCGAGCGTGCCAGAAAGAAAAGGAGGCCAACTGTCGCTCTGGTGCAGCACTGAACACATGCTGCTTGTACAAGGAACGACACTCTATCCTTGACAGTGACCCCACCTTCACCATCATGAATACTTCAGTGGGATTGAAGGCAGAGTCCAGCAGACTCAACCCTGAGGATGAAGTAATGGACAAGGAAATGAAGCTGGTGGATGATGTGGAGCTCTCGACAGAGTCATCAAGTGTCACAGTGAGTCAGGACCTCTTTTCCACTCCGGAGGGGTCTAGGCAGTCCCAGCACTCTGGCTCTGGTGTGCAAGATGCAGGAGAGGGGACCTCTGCTAAGTGATCATTTTGCTTTGATTTTGCACAGTGAGAGGAGATTGAGCTCTCATGTACTTCATTACATGGCAGGGAACAGATACAAGACAGAAATTAACAACAGAGCCTATACATCTATGAAGTGGTACCATGGTGGAAAAATTTGTTAACGTACATGGGGATGTCCTGGGAATCCTCCACAGAGATATATAGGAAACTTGCCTGTAGGTATTATGCAATCCTCTGCCAAAGGTTCCTTGTCAGTGTTGCCTTGTTTCTCCCTCTGCTGTAGGAAACTTTGCCATGCCACCTGACAATTATTTGCAAAGTGGCACACAGGCAAGCAGCATACAGAGCTGGTCTGAAGCATGCAGGAGATGCACCTTTGTATCCTGGATTACCCTTAGGAGTGAGATATCAGGTTTGATTACTCTAGCCTGTGGAAAAGGGTACCAATAATCAGAATAGTCTCCCTAGACACTTATAAAAAGCCCCTTTATCAACCATCCTTTGTCCTTTTTTGCCAATTCCCCTTTGCCACCCACCCAGCATCCTGGCAAACTCACCATATTTGTGACTCACATGGAGCTGCATACTAGCCAAGGGACAGTGAGAAAGAGATGTGTGTGACTTTTGTGATTCATGGCTGTGAGCAGTCACAATACTGTATCTGTTCATTGTTTCTTTGGCTTCTGCAGATGTCCACACCAGCAAAGCGCTTCCCTCAAATAAAGTGGCGAACTAGGAGGAGTAAGGATATGTTTAACGAAGTACTGCAGTCAACAGATTCAGCACATAGCAAAACAAGAGCATGGTGGAAGAAAATTAATGAAAGACTGAAGCTGGATAGCCTGGAAAGGGCACATGCACAGGAGCAGATGATAAATCTCTTGGAGGGCCAGACAAAGATGCTGAAGTCCCTCATTATGCTGCAGTCTGAGCACATCCGTGCGTGACTACCTCCGCAGTCAATACAGAAGTCTATTCCCCCAAATTCCCCCATTGCATTCCTCATGGATTCCCAGTCCCTCACAGAAGCGCATGCACTCCATGCCTAGGGACTGATTTCACAACAAAAGCTGGAGTTACACATAGCTGTGAGAGCCCGAACCGTGAGACTGGTTCCTCATTGCCATGTTCCCTGTTTGACCAAAAATTTATGTTTTGTCCTGTTATTAAACTTGAATCTTTATCTGTGTCACACATAAATCAATCAGTGCTAACATTCAAAAACAGTGGCTATATGTAAGAATATTTGCTTAATACAATTAATGCTCAGGAAGCAAGCACTACAAGGGTAATTCAAGGTGGTAAGTAAACATTGCCTGGCTGAATGTAGCACATAAAGACACGTTGTTGGGAATCATTGTCAAAATGCTCCTTCAAAGCCTTCCTGATTCGACTAGCCTCCTTCTGTGCCCCTTTAATTGCCCTGGTATCTGGTTGCTCAAAATCAGCAGCCAGACAACCAGCCTCAGCGGTGCACCCCTGGGGAAACTTTTCCCCCTTCTTTTCACAAATATTATGCAGAGTACTGCAGACCACAATGACATGGGAATATTTTCCTCACTGATGTCTAATCAGCCAAAAAAACAGTGCCAGAAACCTTATAATTGGCCAAAGGCACTTCAACAGCATCTGCTGAGCCTGTTGAAGCACTCCTTGCTGCTGTCTAGGTTCCTGGTGTAAGGCTTCATGACCCATGGGAACAAGGGCTAGACGAGGTCTCCCAGGATCACTATGGGCATTTCTACATCCCCCATTGGAATCTTCTGGTCTTGAAAAAAAGTCCCAGTGTGCAGATTTCTATACAGTCCAGTGTTCTGAAAGACGTGTGCAACATGCACCTGCACTGACCATCACTCATTGATGTCAGTGAAACAGCCCCAATAGTCTGCCAGCACCTGCAATACCATGGAGAAGTAGCCCTTTGGTTTGATGTACTCCATTGCAAGATGATCTTGGGTCAAAATTGGGTTATGCATTACATTTATAGCACCGCCGGAGTTAGGGAAGCCCATTGATTCAAAGCCATCAATTATTTCCTGCACATTTCTGAGAGTCACAATCTTTCATAGCAGGTGGCAATTAATGACCCTACACATTTGCATCGCCACAACCCCCATGGTGGATTTTCCAACTCCAGACTGATTTGCGCTGACCGGTAGCAGTCTGGAGTTGCCAACTTCCACACGGTGATTTACACTCACTTTTCCACAGTGAAGGCAGCTCTCATTCTTGTTCCTAGTGCCACAGGGCAAGCTCCACACACAGTTCCAGGAAGGTGAATTAGTTCATCTGAAAGTTCTGCAACTACTGCTCGTTATCCCATATATGCATCACGATGTGATCCCACCACTCAGTGCTTGTTTCCTGAACCCAATACTGATGGTCCACCATGTGCAGGGCAGGCATCACCGATTACCTCTCTGTTTCGCAGCTCATGAAATACTGCAGGACCAGCCATGTTGTGTTCATAACACTCATCACCAGACTGGTCAGCAGTTCAGGATCCATGCTGTCAGCCAGAGACGGTGGGTGCACAGTTTACAAGGGCTTTGAAAAATGGCATGAGATGAAGTCATGGAATGGTGGGACGGAAAGAACTGATAAGCACACCCCCATGATACACCATGATCCGTTCCCAGAGCTCCCAGAGTGTGAGTTGCACAGTGGGATAGCTACCCACGCTGCAACGCTATTTCTGTTGATGCAAAGAGAGATGACTATGGACGTGATCTACCGAAGCAAGGAGAGTTGTGTGGATATGCACAATCAATGTAATTAAAGCAGCTTATGGTGTAGTGTAGACATGGACTGAATTAACTATAGGTAAGACTTTTATGTGGATTAGTCAAACTGCCTTAAAACTCAGTGCAGACACTCTCATTCAGAATAAAGGTGGACTTAATTTGGTTTAGTTTAATTCACTTCTGAAAGAGCTTGTCCAGATGGGAGTTTAATGCAGTTTAACTAATCTACTTGAAAGTCATACCTTTAGTTAGTTCAGATTAATTTCCCTGGTTGGCTTTGTATAGCCAAGCACTGCATTTCAATTCCTGGTGTGTTCCTTAGTGTGGAATTTTCATGTTGTTTTGCAACAAGATGGGGTATGTTGCTTTTTTGAAAATTTTGCTCTTCATTCTGAATTACTTAGTAAAGTTTTGCAAGGCTCATTAAAGGACTTATTAGTCACTTTGAATTTCTGAATGCTAGTTTGTTGCAGCTTTTACACTGTATCAGCAAATGTCAAAAGAAGGCATCATGGCCTAAAGCCAAAGTAATCAAGTAGTAAAACCTTACTATGAAGATAGGTTTCATAGATCTTACCCAGTAAATACTTCAGTGTGGTTCGGCATAACCTATCAGTTTCATACAGTTATTTAACTGCAATTTTTTTCTCTCTCACCAGTACAAGGGTAAATTGCTATAAAAATGACAAAAGAATTGTCAGTTTTAACTGCTATATGCAAGTTTACCTACAGGGAAGTTTTGTTTATGGTGCTATTTAGACACTGACAGCTAAAGATATGGGCAAAGCCATTCTTGAGTTGTGTAGTATTTTTAAAGTAATAAAATTACACTCAAATGACTCTGGAGCCTACTGGAAGTGTGCAAGTCAGTTGAGTTTTATAGCCTCTGTGTATCAGAGTTAAAAATGAATATGTATAGCTAATGAAACACGCATTTTATTTTTTTATTTATAATGCTCAGACATTTTTTGACATTCAAAAGGTCAAAAAGATTTATGTATCTTTATAGATACATTAGACTGTATATTGAATGTCTTCTATACAAATGTACTTGTACTGTAATGATATTGTGCCTATAAAAAAGGTAGAATTATTTCTTATAATACAGGAGCAATAGTACACATTTCTTTCTAACAGTCTGCAACCATCCTGAGATTTAAAAAAATATTCTACCACTATCCTCTGGATGCCTGTCTCTAGGGTGTCTTTTTGTGAACTTTTCATAGCAAGGCTTGATTCCTTTAATTAATTCCTTTTTAATCCCGGATATTTATCTTTTGAACAATTGTTATATTTGTAATTATTTTAAAAGAATAGTACATTTTGGGAGACAAACTCAGATGCTTCAATAGGGAATGGTTTGGTAAAAAAAATTAGATTCGAAGAGTACTTTTCAGTGTCCCCCAAATTGTGATTATTTTGCTGTGTTAGAAACAAATGATAACTATATAAAAGGCATGTGACAGCAAAATCTAAAATCAGTAATAGTTAAAATGCTGAAGAGATGAGTCCATGCAAATGACTCTTTGTAGGTTACAGCACATCTTCATGTTGCAGTACAAGAGTTACCACTCAAACAATTGGCTTTATATCACAATTAACTGACTGCTAGTGAGAACAGTGGTTAAAACTGTACACGTTATTCAGTGTGTTCGTGACCCATGCTTGTGACAGATTGGAAAGGACCATTGTTCAGGCAAGCCAGAAGCAATAGGATCTGCTGCATCTCAGCCAGTCCCATTCACTCTTCCTCACCCAACAGTTGTCCTCTCTTCCCAACAAGCCCCTTGACTCCCTCTGCTAACACTGAAGTAGGTGGGTGGGTAGACTCCAAGGTTATGTCAGGCCAGCCATTCTGATCCCGAACATTTACAGTGATTTTTTAGCTCCACACCCTGTACCCCATAAGCACAAGTCAGCTGACCCAGACAGCTGCA
The DNA here is from genome assembly GCF_026122565.2 of Emydura macquarii macquarii. Taxonomy (NCBI): domain Eukaryota; kingdom Metazoa; phylum Chordata; order Testudines; family Chelidae; genus Emydura; species Emydura macquarii. The sequence continues at coordinate 3,640,121 of NW_027132962.1, forward strand.
GGTTTTTTATCCCCATGTAGTAGACATACTCTAAGGCTTACTGGAATGTGAGTAAATTAGTTATGGAGTTACTGTTAGAGGTTCAAGTTGATCAAACTTAAATTCTGCAACCAAAGATGGGTTCCTTTTCAATGGCCAAGAATCAAACTGCAGAGTTGAATTATTGCATAGTGGGTGCTAGATACTTGGTGCCTCAATTCTCTGCTGCTTGCCAGTACAAAAGGAACCCATAAGGGGCAGAGCCACCACCACACACATTTCAAAATGGTGAGAGAGAGTTCTGCTCTCAGTGGATATACCCTTCATTATGATGCCATCAGAGAATAACTACAGCATTTATTAGCATTCTTTACAAAGATCTAACTCAGACATCACAAGAAACTTGAAAAATGGAAACAGAGGTAAGGAGTGGAAATTGCAGTCCTAAAACATTATCTATTTTTCCAGAGGGGTAGCCGTGTTAGTCTGTATACAGCAAAGACAACGCGAGTTCTGTGGCACTTTAAAGACTAACAGATTTAATATTTGGAGACATAAGCTTTCGAGAGGCTAGCTCTCTTCTTCAGATGCAGTAATACAAAAATAGGTAACACAGAGGTATCATATAGGAATCTATTTTGAAACTCATGCTATCTGAAAGGTCTATATAGAGAAAGTATAACTGAAATCTGACATAATTTACAAACTCCCAAGGCAATCCAGAGCAAGCATGGTCTGCTTTTTGTTTTAGGAACTCACAGGCATATTCTTTCAGTTGCAGAAAGACTGCCTGGTCTCCCATGTGTCCCCTTTTGTTCTCTATCTGTGTTCATGTGCCCAGTTCCTCCTCCAAATTTCTTAGGAGGACTGAAATGAAGTTCAGATGTAACCCTACCTGGCTATCTCAGTACATTAATTTAAAAATATTTCCTCCTTTGACACATACAAATGAATGAGTCTCTGACTGATTTCAACCTCTACTTGGGGAATTTGCATGGACTGCCCTGGTGCTGTGAGAGGATTTTCCCTTCCTCCCATATGAGGAAGGAATCACCATTCAAATAGACTCAATCATCCACTTGATTTGAATGAGAAGGCAGTCTGATGAGGGGTGACTCCAGTTTAAAGTGATGGTAGGGAGATACAGGGTAGTGATAAGTTTTCATTTCTCAATTGCATTTGTTAGATCCCAATTATTTTTATATACATGTAAAAATCCAATCTTAAATCAAATATGGCATCCCATAATTATCACATTAAACAGAAGTAGGTAGGTAGATAGTAGTACAAAGAGAAGAAACATTTTGGTTACAATGGATTTTTCTTATTAGCTTTATCTTCCATTTTTCTTAATAATGTTTTTCTTTTCCCTTAAAAATAAGACTTCTGCTCTGGAACTTCCATAGATTTGTTGCTCTTTTTTCTTTCTATTTAATTTTACATATTAATTATTTTATGAGAATGTCAGCGGTATGTATATGCAATTTTCACTCTGTTTTCTAAATGGTATATTCAAGCCATGCAGAATGCAATATGATGAAGAGTTCAGTTTTATCTTTTTTATGTCTGTTGATATAATAAACAGTAATGTGACCTCTATAATACTTATTCATCATCTGTGCACGTAACTTGACTTTTTTTTTGTGTAAAGAAAAATCTGTGCAAGTGCCCTAAGCAAATGGGGTACATGACATCATGTGCAGCTCCAAATGGCAAGAACTGAATATGACTTTTACAACTTGCAAGTGCATTGGAAGAGGTCTGTTTAGGGCATATCTGATGTGGTATAACATCTGGAATAACAGGTTGCATTCACATTAGACTATGATCATATTATGGCCTGCAAAAGGTGCATGACTCAAATATGAAACCATTGACAACTGGGAAAGCCAGAATGCTTCATCTGATTCTGGTAAATTTATTCTGTTGTGTTTGATCCATGAGTCACAGTGGGTGTGCTTATGAACTAAGATAAGCGAGGATACCTCATTCTGAAATTATACAAAATCACACATCCAGTAGCAAGGGCAGGCTGCAGCATAAGCCTCTCAAAATAATCCTGTTGTTTAAGTATAATAACATTCAAGGAGAGTGGTTGAACATGGATATTAATCTTCCCTTGATAGCAGAATGAAGCAAAGGGTCAGAGAATGGTGTACACAACAATGTCCTAATGTAAAAAAAGGACTCAACTGGGGTTATGTTACACAGGCTGTGACTTTCTGCCCCTTGTCTGAGGATAAGAGGCACAGCTTTTTGTTGTGGCTGGGCAGTGTCTAGCTAAATATGGAAACTGAAACTCTGCATTGTCTGTCATTGAGTGTAGGCTCTTGAAGTAATAAAGAAAACAGATGTGTGCGTGGGAGTGAAAGTGTAGCAGGAGTCAGTATCTGCTCCAGGGACAGAACAGGTTATGAAGGCTCCTGCTCCAAAAAACAAAACAAAACACTATTTTTTCCTCCCTCTCCCAGGGGCAGGGAGGGGCTGGGGAGGAGAGAAAGAGAGTGCATGCGGGGCAGAGCTGGCACAGACTTGAGGAGCCAGACTGGTCAATAGGACCCCTGCCCACATGCTGTAGGAGACCCAGCCAAACCCCTTTTATGAGGGGGAGAACTGCAGGCTCCAGCACCAGAAAGGCACCAGTCCCACTTCATCTGGGGTCTGCCCCTTGTTGTAATCAGTTTACTTCCTTTCATACACTTGCTTACACTGCAGGTTTCTAGAAATTATATTCCCACTAGTCTGGGCAAATGTGATGATGCTTTTTCAATTTCTTTTCAGTTGCCAAGAGGCACTATTTTATTTCGCCTTAAAATGTATTGCCAAAGTAACCAATGCACTATCTATACTAAATATAGTTTTCAGATTCATCAGGTATAATGAAACAGAATCTCTGTCTGTCTGTCTATCTTTATGGTCTCCTCCATCACTCTCTCACGCTTTCTTCCTTCTTTCCCACAGAAGGTCCCAATGCCTCCTAACCCTACGGTTCTATGATTCTGTAAAGACATTTCTAGCAAGGCCCACTGCTTAGAGTTGGTGCTACCTGGACTTCTGTGGCATCAGCCATTCAGAGCTGAGGGAGAGACAATAGGAAGTAGTAGTACAAAGAAGAAAGTTATCTAACTCTTGTATTTCAGGTCCTCTTTTGTCTCACACTGGAGGCTTTATTTCTCTCTAATCATTCCCAAAGGATTTGCTAATGAAATCAGTTGAATAAGGGGAACAGAGTAGGCAAAATTATAATGATTTAGTCTAAGGCGAGTGGACTGGGGAAATTGAGGGACAAGGTACCCCTCCCTTCTCCCCCTCTCCCTGCTCACATACTGTGCTGGGTATTTTAGAAACATGGAATAGAAGGACAGTACCTGCCCTCCAAAAGCTTACAATCTTTTTTTTTTTTTTTTTTTTTAAAGAAAAGGCACAACTGTAGATATAACAAACAAAAAGCAGGAGGAGCAGGAGGGAGGGAGGATGAAAGAAACAGCAATAAAAGCATATTTTAAGATAGGCCAGCTCTATGCACAGTTAGACTTTTTATATAAATTCAGAGATATAAATAACAGCTCCTGGGCTGGAGTGAGTGTGAGCAGCTGTTCTGCTAATTGTGTTCCTTCCCATGTGTGCTAATGCTAACAGTGTTACTGCAGCGACAGCACAAGAGGAAGGAGCAGAAGTGTCAGAAAAAGCTGCCTTTTTCAACACTCTAATAGTCTGGTCTCCAGTGGGCTGTAATACTTGGGTCTCATTTCAGTTGTTGGATTTAGTGTGCGGGAGCTGGATGGTGTTGGTGGCCTATGATATACAGGCGGTCACACTAGATGATCTAGTGGTCCCTTCTAGCTTAAAATGTATAACACTCTCCCATTTCCATTGTGATCCTGCTGCAATTTGTCAATAAGAGTGTTGCCATTGTCTCCAAAGGAAGAAAGAATCAACCCCTATAGTTCAGTAAAAGCATATTATTTTTGTTTTGACAAAAATCCAGTCACAGTGTTTTGCCTTTCCAATAGCAAATCCAAATCCATTTTTTTAGTTACATCCCATATGGATATGGAGAATTTTATGTTACAAGTTTCCCCTATTCATTTGTGATACTTTAAAATTAATACAATATTCTGCTTTTGCTCTTTAAATAATGTAGGCTAATATGGGGATGATAAGAATAATCCCTCAAATCTATGTACCTGAGGCTCAACAACTCTAACCTGCACACTATAAAGAAGTGTTTAGTAAGATAACTCCAAAGATCAGTAAGTGAACTTCCAGATTTACAAACATAAATTCAAGGGAGCATCCATCTTAAGCACTTACGCAGCTTAAACACTTAAGACCACCAGCAAGGTCTACACTGCAATTTTATAGCCCTGCAATGCAAGCCCAAGTCAGCTGACCTGGGCCAGCCACAGGTGTTTTATTGCCATGAAGACATATCCTTAAGTGATTGTCCAAGGTTGCCCAGGAAGTCTGTGTTGAAGCAGGATAGAACCAAAATGGAATTATTTGAAAATTTCTTATCTGACTTCTGAGACATCCAGATTCCCCAGCTCTGTAGTACCCTGCTTTGTGTGCTCTGCTGAGCCAGGGAGACCCAGCTTTGTGGTAGCTTTCTAGACTGCTGAGAAGCTAGGGAGGTAGGAGGCCAGTTAAGAAATCAAGCAGGCTTACCTCTGAACCCTGCTTGATTCCATTTGTAAGTTTTGTCTAAACTGACATGTTCCCACAGAACATTTAGATTTTGACAAATCTGCATTTTCTGACAGAAAAAAATTTTCCTTCTGGAAAACTTCTGACTAGCTGTAGTTATTTAGTAGATAAATATCAGCATTTTACTGATAAGAAAACTTGAGGAAAGATAAGTGATTTATTCCAATAACACACAGAAGTCAGCTTCAGAAGCAAGACTAAGGGTTCTTTCAATTCCGTACACCTAATCCATTCCCTCCCTCTAGAAAAGTATTTTACCTCTCAATCTGTAAATATGGAGCTATAAATACTTACCTGCCTTTTACAGAGTACATTTTAAATTATACAGTTATTCTGAATTCTTTTTTAAGGTTGAAAGCATTGTCACAATGGGGAAATCTATCTGTTGAAGGGACAGGAAACTGATGTAAAATGCCAAATACTAAGTAGAGCTGGTCAAGAATCTCCCAGTGAAATAGGATTCTGTCAGAAAGTGAGGATTGAAACCAAAATATTCTGGAGAAACCGTGTGTTTTGACAAATTTCCAATTAAACACTGGAAAGCCTTTAGGGTCCACAGCTCTGGGGCAGCCCTGCTGTGTGGACTGTCTCAAAGCAGGGACCCACAGATCTGGGACCCTTGGCTTCCAAGCTTCAAGGCTGTTGCTCTGTTGTGATTCTAGGGAGTTTTGGTTTCCTGTCAGTCTACTATGGCTGACAGGGAACCAGGAAGGTAGAAGACCGAGAAACTATGGCTAAACCGTGGAGTTTAGGCCCCTGCACTCAGTTAGAAATTAAATTATTTGATTATTCCAAAAAAAAAAAAAAAGTGGGGGGGGGGGGTTTGGGCTTCCTTCTGCAGGAAATTTTAATTTTTCTACTTTTCATTCCACAACTGTTTTTTTGGAGGTCTGAGGGGTTGATTTCCTATGGAACAGAAATTATGACTTTTGACTAGCTCTGGTACTAAGGAAGAAGCAGGCATAGAACTCAAGACTTCCTGTCTCTTGGCCCAATTTTTAATCCATTAATATCTGGCGTTATATATATTCATATACTTGTATATGGTACATTTTTAAAATTCACTGCTGTGAGATTTTTTTTATCTATGATTGTAAGCTTCTCAAGGCAGGAATCATGCCTTTTATTTGCTTCTGTAGAGCACATAGCACTGAGGAAGGCACTGTTCTCTAGTGAGTAGAGCAAAATAGTGGCAGGTCTACCACTGGTTTTGTGTTCTTAATTTTTTGTGTGTGTTCATATAAAAGCCCTCTTAATATCTCTGTGTTTCAAATTATTCCAGTGTAATACATATATAAAAATGCCTGCATACCTCTATTAATGTTTTTAAATCCCTTGGAGCTCATCTTATGAAAGGTGAAACAGAAGTACAAAGCATTACTATTATTTGAAATATCTAGTGCTATTGCAATTAGTTCAGTATCATTGACATGAGAAAGTAGTTTCAATGGCTCATGTAGCACTGTTACATTTCCATATTTTTAAATGTTAAATGCAGCTATGCTGGTCTGCGGCAATCATGTGCCTTTGATCAAATGAACAGGAGAAACATAATACATGTAATCTGTGCATCATTTGGGGAAAACGTGTTGTTGCCTTAAATGGCAAATGATTACTGAAATGTCAGATACTGTAGCTATTTTTCTAAATCCATTGTCTGTTAAAACTTTCAGTTACAATTTATTCATTCCTTGAATCCTTCTCCTTTAGTATAATTGATGTTAAACTATGATGAAATTACCCAGCTAATTTTACTACAAAAATACTAATATTCTGTTCAATCTTCTATTTTCATTCATGTATTTATAAATAATATAAAACCATATTATGGAATTCATTTATGTTATGCTGATTGTTAACTATGATGATTGTTCACTTAGAAAGTCTGCTATATTTTATTCTATACATTTTGCATGTTTGAATATTGTTTAATTTAGTCAGTATGCATGACTGATTTTTGCAGAGCACAGATTCAGATTGAATGCCTAATGAATAGCAGTATTTTCATTTACAGTATCTTGCTAAAAACTACTTTGTAACACAGATCATCACTCTAGCTACAATTAATGATAGAAATCAGTGAGAACCGCTTTTGTGCAACCAAAAGTTGTTGAAAACTTGTAAATATTTTTGGTAGCTGCTAATGTTCCTGGCAACAACAACAATCTCCTGAGGCATTTCAACCTGATCTTCTACTGCAGCCTTCTGCCCAAACTGTATCACTGCATCAATTACGATTTTTAAAGTGTTTTGTGCATATTGCTTAGATTTAATAAGACAGGCATTGTATGCTATTAATTGAACTATACATTAATAAAAGTCGGGGAGTAAAAATCTGGCTACTTATCTGATCAGGTACAGATGGAAAATAAGTACAAAAGACATTGTTAATAGTACATGAAGTTTGCAATGAAAGTTTAAAGCCCAGGAAATTATTTATAAAGTACTTGTTAATTAAGCTAGTGTTGAATTTTTGGAGTATAGCTGTACATTGGTGAAAATGGAGGGACTGTGGTCGGTGGAAATTGAAGATCCATTTTTTTAATGGCAGACTCAAGATGCTCATATCTGTCATTGATAAATGCCCCATCACACCCAATCCTTAGTGCTATTGGGCACATTGGGCTGTGTTTTGCTTTGAGGACTATCGCAGGGTAGGTACACCCCATTATGGGGTGTTGGGTCAAGGCAGACAATTAAAGAGATAGCTATATGAAGCTAGCCAGAGTCATTAGGGTCTGTCTTCTCTCTGTCTTCAGGGTAGCACAGCCTATTGGCCGGAGTCCATAAAGTTGCCGTTGCTTGCAGGGTAGTGCGGCCTAATCCAGAGTCCATAAAGCTGTCTTCACGTGCAGGGTAACATGGCCTAAAAGTGTGGGCAATCGTGCCCAACCCTTAGGACAGTGCCTGTGCCCAGTGCGATATGCAGAGCGGGGTAGGGGGACCTGGGCCTGCCCTATTCCTCCAGGTCCCAACTGAGGTTCGGTTTCCCATTTTAACAGTCGCATTCTCTGGGCCACTTCCTACCTTGTCTCCTTCTCTGTCAGTTTCTCTGGGGGTGGCGGCCAACTCCCGGGCAGGAGCCTAAAGCATGCATCTGCTCTCCTCCTCAGCCAGCCAGATTGAGATGGGCCACTCCCTTTTATATCGTGTTTCCAGTTAGAGCATGCCTAGCAGGGGAGAAGGTGTGTGGCCTCTTCAGCCTACAGTATGTGGGTTAACTCCAGCTGTGCCAGCTGGGTTAGATATACCTCACCACAAGCACTAACAACTCTCCTGGAAGTCTAGGAATTTTTGCAGTCTCTAGTGGAACCTCAGAGTTATGAACTGACCAATTTTCCATAGACCTCATTTGGAACTGGAAATACGCAATCAGGCAGCAACAGAGACAAAAAAAAAAAAAAAAAAAAAGCAAATACAGTATGGTACTATGTTAAACAGAAACTACTAAAAAAATAAAGACAAATTTAAAAAAAAAAAGATTTGACAAGGTAAGGAAACTGTTTCTGCACTTGTTTCATTTAAATTACCATGGTTAAAGGCAGTATTTTTATTCTGCATAGTAAAGTTTCAAAACTGTATTACGTCAATGTTTAGTTGTAAACTTTTGAAATAACAACCATAACATTTTGTTCAGAGGTACGAACAATCTCCATTCCGGAGCTGTTCATAATGCAGAGGTTCAAATCGGCATAGGATCAAACCCTATATAAAGACATAAAGGTTTTTATTATTATTCATTTAAATCAGGCCCTTATTGTTCTTTTAAATATATGCATTAAAGGTCAAACCCTCAGCCCAACATCTAGTCCAAGTAGCTGGACTGGATTCATGAAGGAGAAATAGAGGAAGCATAACTGAAGTAGTTTTGTGCTTTGCCAGAAGTTAGGAAGGGAGGATGATTTTATAGTAAATGCACTTGACTGTGAAATGAATAGGTTTTTATTGGTAAATGTTGGTAAAGGTCAATTTCACCATACACATACAAACTGATTAAAAAAAATACGTCCACTGATAATAACTGTAGTCAAACTAAGAAAAATACTGTCTCAGAATGCATTAGTTTGATTTGAAGATATTTACTTTATATATTTTGACATGTTGACAATTTGTGTTTTAATCTTTACCTTTTTGAATCTCAGTCTGTCATTAAATAATTATTGTCCGACAACCTCTATTTTCTGATACCCCCAATAATTTCCCACAACTGTGAAAATTTAAATAGATAAAAATTGAAAAATTACTTTAAAATTAACATCGATATTATCTGTTGAAATTATATATACAGAATGCTGCCAAGACTAGATACAGGTAATGTGGGTTCAATTCCTGTTCTTCCACAAATTTCCCATGAGATATTGGGCTAGTCATTTAATCTTGGTGTGCCTCAGTTTCCATATAATAAATGGGATAATAATATGTGTGTACGTCACACTGGCTTGTATGGATACAGTCATTTAGGGTGGAGTTTTCAAAAGCACCTAAGTGACTTAAGAGCACAAGAAGCTTTTGAAAATCCCACATGCTATAATGGGGCCAAATATCAATTAATAGGAGAGAGAGGTCAGCTGAATCCATACACTCGGCAGATGACCTGTGGCATCCAGATCCTTACCCTACTGTAGTTCTATTAGAATTGGTCACAGAAAGATGGGTGGGTGGGGTCTTCTGCGGAAATGGTTGATGGGGGGGGGGGGAGGGAACCTCCTAAATTTCACACAAAAAATGATTTTTTTTTCAGCAAAAATTCAAATACCAAACAAAATGGCAAAAATTCAGCAATTCAGCAGTGCATCATGGAAGTTGTGGATTGGGTACCTTGTGTGTTCATTCTACTCTAAAGGCATGGCTCCCTGGTCAGACTACATTTCTTATGATGCTCCAAGGTCTCCTCTCTTGAATAGGGGAAGTGGTGCCTCATGGGAGTACCTGATCATGGGAGATGTACTTCAGCCAGTGAGCTCAGCCCACAGAGCAGAATGGAGACAAAATGCAGCTGAAGCAGAACTCCCTTGAGACAACTGGGAAGCATTTCTAAATTTCAAAAAAATGGGTCTCGGCTGTTTCTTTTTATTATGATTATGATTAAAAAATGAAATTTTCTAAGGAATGCCTACAGCTTCCATGAAAAATTGTTAATTTTCTTTTTGGAGAAAAAAAAAAGTTTGTATGGATAACTTTAGACCATTCTATATGTTACAGAGGTAACTAGATTTTAAATAATGCATGGGGAGTGCATATGAAGTCCTCACTTGCTCAGCAGAATCACACCAGCTCTGCTTCAAAGGGGAAGGGAGCTTTCCACGGCTGTGCAGGAGATAGCTATTTGCTTCTAACTGAATAAATAGAAAAATTGTAGATATCCTGTAAGAAGAGTCAGATAATTGGCTTAAATCTGTGTATTTCTTCCAGTTTCATCGTCCCAATAATCTTTAGTTGGGAGCATAAATGAGCAGCTTTCTCTGAGCCCCTGCCAAACTTGTTCTACAATAGCCAGATGTACTGAGTTTTCACAGAGGCACTGCTAGCCAAGGTCAAGACCACTTCCAGACTCAATTTCCAAAATCATCATATCATGTGCTGCATTATGAAAATTGGCCACCTGTATGTTGACAATTTAGAGTCCTTCACTTTTCCTGGATGAAGTGATTTCTGTCAAACCTCAAATTTCATTCTGTGATAAATGTACATTTTCATATATGTGGTGCAATCTATTGCTAAAATAAATGATAACAGCTGTCCAATCAACCCTGTGAACAAAATAAATGTTATCATAATTAAATTTCAGTCACAAACTAGAAATTTGTTTAGGGGCTGTCAAGCAGTCAAACAAATATAATAGAATACAACCACTTTGTCCACAAAATAGATTGAGGTATTAGATTACAAATTTTGTGGAAAACTGAAGATTCTCCCCACCCACCCAGTGCCATAGCAAATATTAGTGAAAGTCAACTTTACAGGTATCACTTACAGCTAGCAAGCTGGGGGTTTTAAATTGCTTGTACTATGAACAAGGCAATTGTGTCCCTTAAACTGTCCCTTAAACTGGTAGTTTACATTATGCTAAAACTAACATGTAGTATATTACATTTTCCAAATGGTCTCCAAACAGTCTTCCTGTTTATTCACAATGTAAACTTTGTCTGAAACTTCTATGGATGGATTAGAATCTGTACAATAAATTTTTTTTTCAGGTTGTTTTTGTGTGTAATATCACCATAAGGTAATGATACTAAACAGAGCATCAATATTTGCTACAATATTATCTTTAAAAGTGTTGCTTTAGGGGCTCTGCATTCAGTCTCTCACTTCTTGATGCCCCTCTAAAGGGTGCACTAAGTAGTTATGGATGAATCTTAAAAGTTCTAAAATTTCAGTTTCGACAGGCACCCAAAGGTTGAGATCCAAACTATTCAAAACTCTCTGGTCTGCAAGCTTGAGCTAAAATCTCAGATGCATGGTCTTTCTTTCAAGATTTTGGTAATTTCCTACTTCCAATGGGCCCACAACAAAAGCAAAAATAACAATATATATGTGTGTCTATTAAAGTTGGTAAAAATATTCCACATTAAAAATTTAAAAGTAAAAAGGTTCATTCAAAATTTTCATTTGAATTTTTTAAATTTTATCACACAAAATTTTCAAAGGGAAATTAAATTTGTTTGAAACAAAATGAAAATTTTGTTTAGATTTGAAATTCATTTACTTTTGAACTGAAATTTTCATTTTGTTTGTCTGCAAAAACTGAAAAAACTTTCAGTTTCAAATTCCCCCACTTTCTACCTTTTTTCTGTCATCCAATTAGATAGATATAAGTTTCCAATCCCCATCTTTTAACTATTTTTAAAACATTTTAAACTTTGTAACTTTTCAAAACTTCTCCAACTTTGGGAAAAAAGAAAAAAAAAAGTCAAGCATTTTCCTTTGAAAAATTTCTTTTTGATCAAACCCCATTTTTGGTGGGAAAAGTTCTGCTAATTTTTTTACTACTTTTACAGCTCTCGTGTGTGTGTGTGTATTTTCTCATCCCCAGCTATATAATCTGTATTTAAATATTTCCCTCTTATCTACTTGTATAGCCTGCATAACCATAGTACCTGAGAATTTGATATCCAAGAAATCTCTCATGTAATGAGAAAATAGACATCTTTGTGGGAATGAGAAATGTGAGGAGGAAAAAGAAAAGAGAATGACAATGTTTTCATTGACATATTATAACCCTTGTGCATCATCTGAGACCAACTATTGAGGTTGCTTTGAGAAGAAGCAAATGTACCTATGGCATTCCTTCTCATGCCAATTATCTCAGTAATAGGAAATGATTATTCTTGTACCATTTTCTGTTTGTTAAAAGAATAATGTATCAGTTAAGGTTATGGTGTGTGGCTTGTGGCAGTGGTAGGCGTGTGCTTATGGGGGAAGGAGGGAAATATGTACAGTTAGGTAGCTTTGCTCTGCGTTTCCTTGGTTTTGTGTTGGGTAGCTTCTGTGTGAGGCACCTTATGCGTTTCACAAATAAGTGTGTGTAAGAGCTAGAGAGAAAGAACTAACTTTGTTCCACAAATAGAATGCTTATTTGCACTCTGGGCCCTCACTGACTTGTATAAGGAAGTACTTTTTCATAAACACACAGCTAACTTATGGAACTCACTGCCATGGGAAGTTGTTGTTGGGATGATACTGAATTACTCTGAATTACAGTGATTGACATGCTTTTGGTAAGTTGGAATTTGCTAGAAGATTCTGGAAGTAGGGTCTCAGCATTAGACAGTGTGAATGGAAAATTACTTAGAGTGCTGAATTTGCACTTGGACACTGACACGAATTATGTACCGTGAATGTTTGATCAGAGGCCCTATGTGTATTTGTGCTGATCTGGAAGACCTATGGTCATAGTTAGTTGATGGCCAATTCACCCAGTGTACACATAAAAGATACATAAATGATGCCCTTGCAAGTAAGTGACTTGGGTCAATTGACCCTACAGGATAGCACAACATCAGGAGCCTAGATGAATGATTGATGAGAAAGTAAATGTCAGCTGACCCTCAGTCTATCCCAGTTGTTCCTCTGAAAATTAATTTAAAACGTTATAAAATGTTAGCAGGGCATAATTTGGGGACGTGATTCCTTTGAGAAAAGGATATAAGTACTGGGCAATATCATATGCTACGAGCTTATCCCAATCAAAATCTGAAGAGGCTGGTGATGCTGTAAGACAGGGTAGCCAATACCCTGCCATGAGGGACTCTTGAGCCAGAGGGTTTCAGGGTAGTCAGCATCCTGCCCCAGGGGAACACTGAATAGACCAAGTGCTCAAGAAGAAGAAAAGCAGCCTCACCTAGAACTGATAGCTATACCTGCTTTGTTTGCTTATCAGGGTACTGTGTAGGGCCAACATAATTACTGAGAGTTTATGCTTGGGGAATTGAGGCTTATTAGGAAGAGACATTGTATAACCTTTTTCATGCCTGTTTGTGATTCTTTCAAATAAATAGCTTTGAATTGAAGATAATTGAATCTGACTTTTCACTGACACTAAGACTGTAAGTTCTGCCCAAGTGTGGGACTATAAAAGGTCCAATTTATCAGATGTGATGGTCAAAAATATAACTGGGTTCAAAAAAGAACTAGATAAGTTCATGGAAGAGAGGTCCATAAACTGCTATTAGCCAAGATGGCCAGGGACACAATCCTATGCTCAGGACTAAACATCTGAATACTGGAAGTCAGGAGTGGAAGGCTTGGTGCATCAATCCATAATTCCTTTCTTCTGTTCACTCCCCATGAAGTTCTAGGAGAGGTCACTGTCAGAGACAGGATACTGGACCCAGCATGGCAGCTCTTATATTCTTATTGTCTTACGTTAATACAGCATAAAAGAGCTCATGAAAGAGTCTGGGCTTTCTGATAATGTGCAGATGTAATAAATAAATACATAAAACATGAGAGACATACATCTGAGATTACATTCTAAACTAAACTGCATGAATCTGACCTTTTTAAAAGGTCTGCAATTAATACAAATATCTCTTACTAGTTATTACTTTTGTTTAAAATTGTATTTCCTTTGCACCAAACCAAAAAGCAAATTCAGTCTTCTAGCATAGAAAAAGTCCATTGTGTTACACTTGAATAATGTTGTTCTTTTTATTATCCTAGCACCTGAGAGCCCTAGTCATGGATGAAGACTCCATTGTGTTAGGTACCGTACAAACACAAGGAAGACCAAGCTGCTCATATTGTTGAATAGATGTGCAAAGAATGGAAGACAGAAGTGTGAATCCAGTGAGAGTCCTCTCAAGCCCTGGAAAATAGGCCTTGCACAGAAGGGAGTTTACAATAACAATCCGTGGCACATATCTTTGGCTACCCCAAATCACAAGGAAAAATGTTTTCTGTTTTAGGCATAATACTTCTAAGCTTCTTCTGAAACAGTGTTTCTCTACCCCTTGTCCCCGGTCAGTGGAGGCAGGGTTAAGGTTATGGGGTGTGCTTGTGAGTGAAGGATGGGAGAGTATGCACAGTCTGGTGGCATCACTCTTCATTTCCTTGTTTTTTGTGTCAGATCTCTTTTATGCAAAGTACCGTATTTCAGAGATAAGGGTGGTGTGTGTGACAGAATGTGTGAACTTTGTCCCACAAATAGGTTGCTTCTTTGCACTCTGGGCCTTCAGTGATTTGATGATGGTCAGCTCCAAGGAACAAGGCTGCATCTCTAAGTCACACTCTCTGGCAGTGAGTGGTGCTCACTGCAGTGTGTATCCCTCCACCACATAACCCAGTGCCTCACTAGTCTTTTCCATATCACACTGCAAACTCCTATCTGATTTTCTCCTTACTTTCCTGCTATGACCCAGGTTTATTTCAGCCATTGCTGTCCTGTAGGCTAGTATCTCCCACAGATAGCTTTGTGGTTATTATCCCTCCACTATGCTAGCTGCATCATCTCCAGCTGACTTCATCCCTTCCACATTATTGTTTTCTACTTGTCTCCCTGCCCTTTCTATTCCTCACTTTTTTCCTCTCTATTCCCTGGAGGCAGCAGCTGTGAAGCAAATAGTTTGATAAATATGAATATTAGTTTGAATAATTAACTAAAGAACTGAATGATTTTTCAAAGGTAAACAATATCAACACTGAATATACACAACTCATAAGTATTTTGTTGGTCACAGATTTCTGTCAGGTACTCCCTCTAGGCTGCCATCAGACTGCTGCAAAGAACCCATCCACCATGTTCTTGGGTGTTTTAAACCTCCAGAGCCTGAATGGAGTTCAGTAACTGCCACAATCTTGTGGTCTATTAGTGAAGACCTGCTGACTAGCATCTCTGCTCAGAGCTGACCCTTCAGACTTCCCTGAATTTAAAGACACCCTCTCCCAGATCTCTACTCCAAGGTGTGAGCTGAGTTACCAATAAACTCTCTCAGGAGGCACATGATAGTTGTGAAGAATATGATACACAGAAAAACAACAAGAGCCTTCTAGGACCTTAAAGACTAATAAATTTCTGCGGGCATAAGCTTTTGTGGGCTGCAACCCACTTTGTCAGATGCATCTGATGAAGGGGGTTGCAGCCCACAAAAGCTTATGCCTGCAGAAATATGTTAGTCTTTAAGGTGCTAGAGGGCTCCCATTGTTTTTGCTGTATACAGACTAACATGGCTACCCCTCTGGAATGATACACAGAAACTCTTTGACCACAGTCTGGCAACTTCATGCTCTTTTATACTTAGTCATATGAAGCACAGAAGAATACAGATCATACAGAAAACAAAAAACATCTTTGCTGCAATGCCGTTCACTAGCTGACTCTTCCCTTTGGAGGCCATCTGTGACGCAGAAGGCAGGCAGAGGCCCCTGCTTCATTCAGGTCCCTACTTTTATGTTGCTTCTCTCTCTTGGAGTTTCCTTACCCAGCTTGTCATCTCTCCTGTCCTGCCCCTCTTATTCCTATTTGTTTCCTTATTTAAACTCCTGGTTTGTCACCTAGTTATCTTTGTTCTGTGTTCTGTAACTTTCACTGTTCCTACTTCCCCCACGCCATGCAGAAGGGTAGGACAAAACTGGTTTTCCTAGGTCTGAATTCACCAAAATAGGGTGGTTGATTTCTAACAGCCTTCCACTGTGTCTGGTATAAAAGAATGTGACAGCCCATGCCAGCAAGCGTGGAATTAACATATACATTGAGGTATTCCAAAAACAAAGCAATTTCATTGTACAGTTTAACAATATCAATCAGATTTCATAAGTTATACAGACAGAGCCCCCAGATCATTGAAGGGTTACAAGAACTATTCAGAGTATTAAAATATGATACAACACAGTGTTACGTTTCTAAGTTTATTATAAAAATACTGTATTAATTATTTAAAAAGTTGTTCAAAGTTCAAACAAACACTCTGTGACTGAATCTAAGAAAGAGCAGAAAACACACAAGGCATGACACCAAGGACAAAGGAACTATGTGGTAAACCAAAACGAAACAAGTAGTGTGTAGAGAAAGTCTGTTTATAAGGAGTGGTTATGCTTCTGGAATTCCACATATCACAGAAAACAGTGGGACAAAATCTAGAGAATAGAGACTAGGAGCTTAAGGAAAAAGAGGTAGAGTAAAAAAAAAATCTGAATCATGCTTATGAGCATACATACCATAACTGTTATACACATAAGCACCAAATTAGTTTGACAGCTAGAGTGCTGTTGTAGCTGGGTTGGTCCCAGGATATTAGAGAGAGAAAAAATGGGTCAGGTAATATCATTTATTGGACCAACTTCTGAAAGAGACATGCTTTTGAGTCACACAGAGCTCTTCTTCAGGTCTGGGAAACGAACTCCCAGCATGACAGCAAAATGCAACCTGGCACAGATTGTTTAGCTTAAGTAGTTAGCACATATTGTAAGGGACCATTCAAAGTGAAGGGACCAGTTAACACCTCTACAGTTAGAGGACAAAAAAAAAAAAAGCTCGGGGGGATTGCAGATTATTGTAATAAGCCATAAATTGAGTGTCTTTATTAAAATGATGATTGTTAGTGTCCAGCAAAGTTATGAATTTAAGCTCCCAAATTCATCTTCAGAAGGTGTTTTACAGGTTTCTTTGAGGATGAGAACTGCTGTGAAGAGAATGTCTGGGATACCCACCTTAACACACTTAAAAAACACCTTCACCAAGAAAAAGACAATCCACCAGGGAGGTGGATCACATGTAATAGGTCTTTCAAATACCTAGGGAGAACCTGCTTTAATACAGAATCCCCCCTCCTCCACCCTTACACCCCTAGTTGTCACCTACCAATGGAACCCATATGGGGTAACATTAAACAATTAAAACCCATACTTGATAGGGACTCTATCCTTAAATAAATTATTCCCAAACCCCCCTCTCCTGGCCTTCAAAATATCCCCCGGCCTCACCGAGCTCATCATCAGAAGTAAGCTCCCCATAGACCAGGACATATCATGTCAAAGCTGCACCAGACACTGCCATAGCAACAGATGCAAAACCTGCATCTCCACTACTACGATAATCAATACCCCACATAACACCCATTTCAAAAGCCAAGAGTGCTACACACACCTATCACAACATGTGGTGTACCTCATCTGGTGAACTAAGTGCTCCAATAACAACTATGAGGGTGAACCAGACAATCACTACACTCTCAAATGAACTCACACAGAAAAATGAAAGACAAACATTATATCACATTCCCCAAAATTGCACTACCAGGATGATTGCCTGAAGATTCAGTCTAAGTTTCTTTGATAACTTCCTCGTTTGCTTGTCAAATTTGTTCCTAAGTTCTTTATCCCAAGCAGGACTCCCTGTCACAGGTAATCTGGTTGTCAACCCTTTTGTATAAAATACTTGGAAATATCATTAGGCCAGAGAAAGAGAGTGTGAGGATGAATCTAAAACATGGTGATTAGGGCACTCACCTGGAATAGGGGAGACCTTGGTTCTAATCCCTGTTCTAATGTGGAGAATTGAACATGGTTTTCCCACATTCCAGGACAGTGACCTAACCGATCGGCTAAAGGTGATGAGAAGCCACTTCCATTACTACCACCACCTCTTCCTTCTCTGGCCATATTGTGAATGCTTCCTAAGCACCCAGTGAATCTACCCTGACTTTATCTTTTTGGGGGGCTATGACTATTTGGTGAATTCATGTCAAATTCAAAAAAAGCTTTAGGTCAACCAAAAATGGAATTCTTTTGATGAATAAATTATTTGTCCAAAAAATTTCACCCAACATTAATAGACACTATTTGGAGAAGAAGGAGGAGTGTGTGGTGGGAGAACCCAAACAGCTCATTAGTAAAACAACACGAATTGGATGAAAAAATGCTAACGGGCACTCTGAGAATGTATGCAGGTAAATCTCAACTCAGAAATATTGTCCAGTAAAGGACCAAAACCACATGCTGTAACTTTGAGTACCTGATCTATTTTCCTCTTTGATGAACTAAAGTTTTGCTTGAATGGTCAAGAAAGCTTCATTAAGCATTTTAATTAACTCCGGATTCAGAAGGAATTGAGGATTTTCAGCATTAGATGCCCTCTCTGTCCATGTAGAAACAGCATCTTTTATGGTGCTCATTCTGTAAGAGGGAAATTGATATAATCCCTGAAGAATTTTCCTCTTTGCTTATCAGTATTAACATATTCCTTAGAACTATACAGCTCCATTTCACTTTCAGACACATGTTGAAAGCAGGTAAGAAAATTAAGGCTCTTCAGTGCTCTTATGGATGGCCTCACTACACAAATTACATATTACTAGGGCTATGATTTTGTCACGGAAATTTTAAATAAATTTCACAGCAGAATTGAAAGGGAAAAAAAAGATAAGACATGGAAGGACAGGAAGAGGAGGTTGTGTTGTGTGAGTACATGTGGGTGTGTGAACACTGGGAATGTTTGGAGAATAAGTCCACCGACACTCACCCAGCAGTGACAGCTCTTTTTCCACGTGGTTGGGCTGGGCTCCCTGCTCCAGGCATTGCAATCTGCCCCATGTGGTCACAATTTCCACTGTTCCAGAAAAACCTTAATGTACTGCAATGTAGGGCCAGGTCACAGTGACTGAAGTGGAAAACCAGGCCAGCCCCACAGGACTGGAGCTGCTTCTCAGGGACCTTATTCAAATTCATGATTGCTGTGAACACTGTGGCTCCTTTCCAAAATCGCAGACTTACATATTAGTAATAATTCTTATTTGTATTATAGTACAAACACACAAAAGATAGTCTCTTGCTTGTAAGAACTTACAATACAAATAGACAAGACAGACAAGGGTTGGAAAAACTGAGAGTTATTACCCACATTTTATAGATGGAGAACTGCGGCAGAAAGATTTAAGATTTGTTTACATGAGGAAGTTGCATCAGGTATGATACTTCAGGTATGAATTTAAACAATTAAACAAGTGCAAAAGGCTGCATGGAGCCTCTTATAATGAAATAAGAGTAGCTTATTTTAATTTAGCTTAAGTTGTTTAGAAATTTCAAGTGTCCTCTCTTGCAGAGACTTTCCGTGTGAACTTCAACAAATCACTTAGCGCTTGTCTACATAAGAAAATTGCTCCAGTATAATTTAAATTGGTCTTGAAACTCATGCAAAGGTTTTACTAATTAAAGATATTCCTAGTCTCAGTGCAGTGCAGTGCCTTACCCACAAGACCATCATTGCTTCTTAATAATGTTGTTCCCCTTTTATATCAAGATACCAAACTTCTGCTGCAGAAGGTTAGAAATTTTAAAAGGACTCTTAGATTTTTTCAAGAACTGAAGTATCTAAGTGCAAATACTTGGATTGTGTTCTGCTCAGAACAGGAAGCATAATATGAAAAGTCTTCATTAATTGTCATTTAAATTTTTAAATATATTTGCTTCAACTGTGTATGTACCTGGTTGAGGTCCAATCCTGCCTCTCTTGTGCTGATCAGTACAATTGTTTTCACTGTTTCAGGGCTATTCAGCATGAGTAAGGATGGAAGAATGTGTTCACATTCTGCTAATAAACTAGGAAACAGAGCAACTAGCGTGGAATTTGAAATTTCTATCCCAGGGGAAATTCTGATCTCTCAACATTTTTTTTCCATCTCAAATTGGGACAATAAATTGAAAGCTAAATTTTTAATTTAATGAAAAGCTTCAAGATATATCCTGCATCCATGTGACTCTAAGGGTGCACCACACTGCTCAGTCAAAGGGAAGACTGCATTGCATCAGAGGAGATATAGTTTGACCAGAGACTCTTGCTCATTGGAGAGAATGTGGGAATCAGGACCCACATTACAGCTTCCATGAAACAACAAAACCTGAAATGAAATGTTATTTTGGTTTATCCAACAAACCCATTTTTTTTTTCCCAATCAGAATTTTCCCATGGAAATTTTTTTATTTTGTAGCAACTGCATTTTTCACTGAAAAATCATTTCTACAGTAAATTTCTTACTGTTCTACTACAGAATTATTTTATTGACTGGGATATGTGCTGAAACAACAAAATTTAAGATACTATTTGGAAACAATTAGGGAATGTGACATCTATCATCAGTGATCAGGTCATATGACCTACAGCCAACATTTTCAAAAGCAACTAGTGATTTTTGGGTGCCTCCATTTCTGGGCAGTTAATTTGAAAGGAACCTGATTGTCAGAAAGTTCTGAGCACCCACCCTCTGGTATATTTAAAGTGTGTCAGGTTGAGTATCCAAAATCACTAATCATTTTGCAATGTTTAGGTCTATTTGTTCAATGAAGACAGCTTTAATTTAGATTTTAATACTGAATCCTTGTGATGAAATTCTCCTAATCAAGCAGCAGACAAAGAATTGCTCTTAGCAATTTATGCAGCAAACTATTCTTAATCATTCAAGAAAACTGTGATCGTTACACGGACAAGTCATCAAGCGAATGTGTCATGGATTCTTCAGATAGTTCCAGTTATACTGTTAAAAAGCACTTTTACTAATGCCTTACTGTGATCAGGAGAAAAGGGGGATGGGAGACAGAAGTGAATATTATCCTATGCTGTTTAAAGAATACAAGACCTGGTCTAAAACTCATTGAAGTCAATGGGTGTATTTACTTTAACTTAGTAGTTTTTGGAGGATGCCAAGGGTTCTTGAGTAACTTTTAAAATCCTTGATAAATTTGAATATATATTTAAAAAACATGGATGAACAAATTCCACATTTCACCTTCTTTCCTTTATCCAGACTGAAATCTGAACCCAGCCTAATATAACCTAAACTCATTTATTCTGGGACTTTGTTCTCCTGCATTAGCCAGATCTTGTGTATAGATGTGAGTCTGATACTGCTGGGTGGATTAATTGTCTTTGCTCTTTAGCTCAAGCAGTAGCCCCTCATGTTTTTAGATCCCAAGATTCCGGGATCAGTCCCAATATATGATCCAGCCAAATGCTTTGTTACACTAATATTTTAAGTGTAAAAATATTTTCTTTATAAACAAAAAAATACGTCTGCACTTCTTGGTTCCAGACTATAGAGCCAGACACTTAGTAGTTACAAATTGGCATAACTCTACTGACTTCAGGAGAGAGAAAGAATGATTTACATTAGTTGGTGACCTGGTCAAAATCTCACAAGACTGCTCTTGCTCTATTTCTAGCCAGACTTGAATCAGGTAGTACTAGAAATCTCTTGAGAAGCCTGTACTTGGAAAAACAAACAAACAAAGAACCCATGGGTCACTTTCACAGTCCCAAGCGGTTTTGTTAAATTTCAAATAAGCATTTGGACATGGAGGTGTGCTCTGAACTAACTCTCTGAATCCCCAAGGAATTGTAGTTCTATTCCTTACCTTGATAACTAGGACCTACTGATCTCTAGCCTCCTCTCTCTCCCCTTTTGACTATCCTACACACAGCCTCCTTTTGTTTTCCTTATGCTTTTACATTCCTCTAACCATGTTTCTCCATTGTTTCTGCATCTATTTCCTGCTCATTGAAAACTGGAGGACTAAATTCTACAAAACATGCTACCTGAATTGTTTGCCAAGTTTTCAAAGTTGCCAAAATGTTCAGTTTTTCAATATATTCAAATATTTCAAACAGGCTTTGTTGCAGATAAACTTCAAGCTTCTTCTCACTTTCAAAGCTCTCTATGTTCTCATTGTCTTTGACCTTCCTTACCCCTCCCCTTGATCTGCTTCTTTCCTGACTGCTTGCTTTATTTCTCCTTACCCACTCTTGAATCCAGGCCTCCCATTATAGTTGAAATAGTTTCTTAAATGATGTCTAGCGGTGACATCTGTCTCCTCCTTTAAGAAACCTCTTAACTTTCTGGTTTTACAAAGCATTCAAGCTATGATGATCACACATCATGTTGTGTTTGTTCATTGCATCACGTATCATGTATTAACATGATAAGCACTTTGGGGCAAAATTTTTGTTTTTGGTTAATGTTTTATACTTATTGAAAATCACTGTGAGTATGTCTACACAGCAAAGAAAAACCCGCAGCTAGCTCTTGCTAGTCAACTCTGACTCAGGGGGCTTGGGCTGTGGGGCTGTTTCATTGCTGTGTAGACTTCCAGCCTCAGGTTTGAGCCCAGACTCTGGAACCTCCCACTCTGCAGGGTCCTAGAGCTTCAGGCAGCCACAAGTTTTTCTTTGCTGTGTAGACATATCATGTGTGCCCTGCAAAGGACTAATTCCCTGTGCTTAAAGTGCACCAGGTGGCAATGGGCTGTATACTCAAGAAACAAAATTTCTACAATGGCAGCCAGATTGCTGAGGAGTGCACATTGGATCTCTGCCTGGGGGAAGACCAGTGTTTTCCCCACTTGCCTGCCACGTAGGGCAGAGCAGCCAATCAGGGCTGCTGCAAATAGCAGGCAGAGCTGTCTCCCCCTCCCTTATAGCACCTATTGAGTTCCTGGGAGGCCCCTCACACAGCCTAAGGAGAGGAGCAACTGAACACAGGTCTCAAACAAGTTTGGGGGACCACAAATATAAAACAGGAATGGGAGTGAGGGTCCCTGGGTCAAAAGCAGGGAACCAGAGGGAGACACCGAGCAGAGAATCCAGGACAGCATACACTGCTCCTTGAAGACTTCCAGGGAGCCAGTGGACGCGGCAAAGAGGAACTCCACCTGGAGGCGTGACCTGAGGGAGGAATGGAAATAGGTCCCACATTCACAGAGCACCTCCCCATCCAGTATCTTCCTCCTGGGATTGTGGATGGCCACCTTGGCCTGTGCCAGGTAGAGATTGAGGAGGAGGTCTCGCAACTTCATGGGACCACAGAAGGGGCGTGCAAATATTAGGTGGTATGGGGAAAAGTGCAGCCAGAACTGAAGGAAAAGTTTCTAGAGAAGCTGGAAAAGGGGCTGCAACCTGGCGCGCTCAAGGCAGATGTGCACCAGGGTCTCTCTCACACTGCAGAAGGGGCATGTGTTGGGGAGGATAATGAACCGCGCTGAGTACACATTCGTGTTCACAGCTTCGTGAAGGAGCCACCAACTAATTTCCCTGGTAGGTTGGGGGAGCTGGGTGGAATACAGACTAGCCCACAGGGGCTTCCTACCCTCCATAGCTGGTAGGAAGTGCCGCCACTTAGTGTCGGGGTGGGACACCTGGGTGAAGAAGTGAAGGGTATGGAGCATGAGTGTGTACAGCTGTGTCCTAGGCGAGGCTCAGAAATGAACTGACTGCAGGTCAAACAGCTGGATCGGGTGGGTGCAGAGGGGCAGTCAGGGGGGCTCCCTCTCCCCTTAGCAGCTGAAGCCGTTCTCACAGGAAGAAAGGACGAACACAGTCCAGCTGTTCAGGACAGCTCTCTTCCCTCTTCCCTCTCTGTGAGCAATAGGACAGCTCCTCTGCTCCTCGCTCCTCCCCCTCCCTGCCTGCAACACCCAGTCTGGAAAGTGGGAGAGAAGACCCTGCTGCAAGCCCTTTCTCTCAGGCCTAGCAGAAGGGGTGAGGAATCCCCGGAGAAGCAGAGATGAGGATGATGGTGGGGGGCAGAACTGATGAGGGTGTTGGGAGGGCAGAACAGATATGGGGGCAGAACTGAGGGAGGCAGGGGAAAGAACAGAAAGGCCAAGAAGTGATGGTGGGTGGCGGGACAGGCAAATATGATGTCACTTCCATTTCTGTAGAAGACGATAGGACCCTCAGTCACTTCTCCCCTCACACAAACACACTTTTTTTTATGACTACTTTAAGCAGTGCTAATTACTGCAGTTTTGACTCTAAAAAAAAACCAAAACTATTAACATTAATGGGTGTGTCAAAGGAGCCCCTTTTCCGGCTCCTCTAGGATTTAAACCCATAATATTTATCATAATGATTACAAAAATAAAAAATATTTTTTTTCTAGCTATTCTCTCTGCTGTGAGGCTAAAAGGAGATCAAGGGAACAAAAAGAGAACAAAGATATTATCTTACAAGGTTACCGGAGCTTTCCCAGGAGAGTGGGCAAGACTATGGAACAAATCCCTCCCTCACAACACCCCCCCGCAAAAAAAAATCTCACAGAGATTTCCCCATGGGAAGTGGAAGAGAAAAAGAAGGAGAGAACCACATGTGCCAGATGCTAGTCTTGTCACTTAGGCCCAAACCTCAAAAGTCCTTAGGCATTTGACTCCCTTTGAAATCAAAGAAGTTGCAATAAATGTCCCTAACAGCCACAGATGAGACACTAGAGAGGGAGGGCTCTGAGTTACTATAGAGGACTCTTTCCCTGTTGTCTGACTGGTGGGTCTTGCCAACATGCTCAGGGTCTAACTGATCACCATATTTGGAGTCATAAAGGAATTTTCCCCCCCAGGTCAGACTGGCAGAGACCCTACACTTTTTTTGTTGTTGCCTTCCTCTGCAGCAGGGGGCATGGGTTATTTGCTGGTGTGAACTAGTGTAAATGGTGGATTCTATGTATCTTGAAGTTTTAAATCATGATCTGAGGACTTCAGTAACTGAGTCATAATTTAGGGGTCTATTACAGGAGTGGGTGGATGAGGTTCTGTGGCCTGCAATGTGCAGGAGGTCAGACCATATGGTCATGATGGTCCCTTCTGGCTGTATGAGTCTATTGGAAAGTGTCCAATGGCTAGAACTAGAGGGGGCTCAGCCCCCCCTCAATCTATCCACCAGCTCACCAACTTTTCTTCATTTTTGACTAAGCCACCTCACTCACATGCCCAGCTCTGTAGCCAAAGTTCCACCATGTCTAGCAGTGCCGGGGCTGAGAAAGGGGCAGGGTGGGTCATCGCAGAGAGAGGGCCCTGCCTGCATGTGGAGATGTGTCACATAATGCTGTGGTGGGCTCCTCCAAATCTGCAAGCAGTAACAGTCAGTGGGCCAAAGTAGGAAACAGGGCCCAGCCCCATAGGATTGGAGTCACTGCTTGTGGGGTGAGTGTGGATAGGGTGACCCCAGATAGCAAGTGTGAAAAATCAGGACGGGGGTGGGGGGCTATGGGTGCTTCGATAAGACAAATTCTCAAATATCGGGACTGTCCCTATAAAATCAGGACACTTGGTCACCTTAAGCGTGGGGTGTGTTCACTCACCAACACCCTCCTCCCATAGGGCATCACAGTAGCTATTAAGTTTTATTCAGACCTCCAAATGATATATTCACTCACTGCCTATAGGTAAAAGAACCTGACAAGTATAAAATATCCAGCTCAATGGTTGTGGGATTTTTGCATAGGAAAGAGTTCTTCCTTCAAGCAAAATTCCCCTATGAGCTGATGCACAGGCCATCCATCTCTGTTATTTTCGGAAAACTATGCCACGCCTCATAGGAAAGGCTGAAGTATGCATATTTTGGCTACATTATAGTGAGATCTTTTATTTTCCCCTATGCCTTCTGTAATGAAAGCGCACACAAGGAAGTTCAAGGAAAGGGCAAACCAACAGATGTGCCCAAAGTACCACCTGATAACACTTTCTTAATGTTAAAACCATTGTCAGTTACAATACAGCCAACAGACAAAGTTGGCAATATGGGCCAATGCCTTATCTTTCTCTGTTAAACTCATGCAGGATGTTCAATGAAGTGCACTCAACAGGAAGGTACAGTAAAGATAACAGAAAAACGTTGCTATCTTTTGAGTCTTGGAAATCCCTGACTGCAGGAGACAATAGGCATTGTAATGAAAAGTTCCTTGATTTTCCGCAGAATTGTTCTCTTCTTTCCATGCAAGATAATATTTTTTTCCATCTCTGCAAGGAAGCCCAATACAACCTCTTGTCCAAGTGAGAAAGATACCCAATGCATATTTAAATAATGGGTTTCCAACATGTTCAAGTCCAGAAAGCTGTGACATCTTTTAAAGTAGTGTAACATTGGTCAGTGCAAAGGTATGAGATACCATTCCTCTGGGGACAGAGGCTTGCAGCTGGCTGGTTGACTGGCTGATTATCTCTACCTGCTGCACCTGAGAAAGAACTGGAACTTAATTACCTAATCCTTATAAAAGAGGACAGCAGGAGGGGACAGGAGAGTAGAGTGTACTGTCCCCTGGAAGTCTGGGGGTCTGTGCTCCCCATGGACTGCTACTGGACTGACTGCAGAAAGGAGGTGCTCCAGAAACCAAATGGATAAAAAAGAAGACTGGGTGGAGTCCTTTATTTCTGAGGAAAGAACCATGAGATTTTAGTTCTTGAAGTTCCTGGTATGAGGGATAGACGTGGGGAAGGGCCTCGCATAGACTTTTGAGGGACACATTTGTGACATTTTGATTCTTCTGTTATGAAGGCTTAAAATAAAACCACTAACCTTGCTGGAAAAGGCTTCCCTGCATTCGTTGAGGGTGCTCAGACAGAACGAACCCAGGGAGTCTTGCTGACTCAGCAAGAGCAAAGCCTAATCTGGTAGGAGGGGGTTCTATAATATAGGCCCCAATCTTTTTACAGTCAGGCTAAAGTTCATATCACATTCATTTCCAAACACTTCCTAAGTGTTTGTTGGCTAGCCTGCCGTATAGTGGTGCCAGGTTTAGGCTGAATAGAAACCCTGTAGTTTGCTCTTGTGGTCAGTGCTGGAATAATGTACATCTCAAAATACATTAACAAAAGAGCATGACTTCCATTTTTTTACCATAGCAAAACAAAAATCCATTAATAAATAACAGAGGGGAAGTTCTGAAAGTGCATTGGTTAATATATCAGTTGCTACTAAAAGTGTCTAGAATGCTGAGTGCAGTCTAGTTTAACTTTTAGAAACATAAATCACGTCTGTCAGATCAAGTATGTCTTTGCAAACACTTGCTCTACTCCATGATTAAATTTTAATTTTAAAAATGTTTTAATGAGAGCAGCTCTTTGCTAGCTAATGTGGAAGGTAATTTGTAAATGTGCATATTTTCCACTGATCTGAGTAATTGTACTTGAGATATTGGCCCAGGAACATGGGGAAAAATAAGATATGCAGAAGAGAAACTATTCTGGCTGCACTCTCCACCCAAACTGCTACCAGCCCCTCTAATGCAACCACTAGAACCAGCCTCTGGGTCCTGCAAAACCTGTAGCTGCAGTCCACCCTTGATCTGGAAGAAATGTAAATGTGAAGGAGGATCTCAGGTTTTATTATATTACAATATTTTTCTAGCCCTTTTCTTTGTGAAACTAGCCATGAAACATGAACTGACTGCTAGGGAAGAAACATCTGGACCCCACTTCTATAGTATGTGGTAGCTGGCACCCTGCACTATGGGTAGAATGGACAGGGAAAGGGGCACTATGTAATATAGCCCAAATCGTGTAACACCTTGAAAAATTGTCCTTACATTAGTAGTATCATTCACTTTAGAAGGATTATTACATGAGCAAGAGTTTCCCAATATCAGGCTTTATATATGTTCTTTTAAGTATTCATTTGGAAATCTGAAAAACCTCAGCGCTCTGTTAAATTGCTTCTGTAAAAACTAAGCTGCTTGACTCATGTGTATATGTAGTACATTGGGCAGTAAAATAGGTAAAACAGATATCCAAATGTTTCCACACTAATTTTCCTGTGGCTAATTAGATGTGAGTCGTGTATTTTGGTCCTAATAAGTCAGTTATTTTTGTTACAGAAATCTCATTCTTGTTCTTTATCAGGAGATAATTAACAAAGATGTAAAAAAAGAACACGAGGAAGTGTGCTTGAGCAAATCAAAACATACCAGGTCTCTGATTATCCACCAGATGGAGCCCCTTACCTCTAAAATCTTTTACTTCATCAGGATAAATTAGCCTAAAGATGGCTGTTTAAATGTATTCAGTAATTAAATATAATAATCTGACCAAAATTGATGATAAAGTCAACTAAAATACCACCAGTAACAAAAACCTTTAATTATTTAAGTAAGACATTCTACTGTATGCTGAATTTGATTTAAAATAATAATGGCATAACAAACTGCTGCTAGTGGAAAAAAGATCTTATTTCAGATTAGAAAATTCTATTAAAATATAAGTCAATACAACATTCTTTTAGTCTCTATAAAAAATGTGTCTGCACATGCAGATTTGCATTTTTAAAGACTAAATACTAAAATAATATTCCATTTTCAGAGATTTGTAATGTTTGCTGACTAATATATATTTTGACATTTAAAAAAAAATCTGTAATGTGTGGTTGACTATAAATAAAGAGACATCAGAGAATCCTAATCTGATTAATTAGGTTTGATTTCTTGTAAAGTACTGTATATCAAGGGAAGATGAGAGGATATCTCTATAATGGTTTAAAATGAAATGTGCTCATTATTAGTTTGAAATTACACTTTTGAGGAAATTTTTTTTTATATATTTGTACTTGCGGCTTATATAAAATATTTTAGAATCAGTGTTAGTTGCCTAAACGTTTTGGCAAATAACATGAATTTAGGGCATCCATCTCCCATGAGAGTGCCCTAAACTATCAGACTATAGAGTCATTGTCACTCTCTGGTCCAATGACTATCTGGATCATGGAAATATTATGTGATTATTGTAATGCCACCACCCCTGTGGGTGGGTAATCAGCAGCGGCAATTGAATTTGAGATTTTAATGCATGGGCCTCAACTATCTTAACTAAAAGTAAGGTAAAATCTGTCAGCCAGGCTATAGTAGGCCCCCCAACTTCTGAGGCCTAGCCACCACCAGAGAGAAACAGAGCAGCACATTGAAGTGGGTTGCATTGTTGTTGTATTATTTGTACTCCAGTATCTCCTAGAGGTCCCAACCACGATCAAGGCCAAATTATTGTACAAGGCACTGTTCAAAAACACAGTAAGAATTGCTTCTCTGAAGAAGCATAGATAAATAAGACAGATAAAAGGTGGGGGATTGGAAACAGAGGTGAAGTTGGTCAAAGTTCTCAGAGCAGGTCAGTGATAGAGGTGGGAAAAGAACTCAGATCTTCTATTTGCCTCTCCACTGCCCATAATCTACTAGACTACACTACCCTCCATAGAGCAAGACGTGGACCCTGAAATTGTGACCAAGTAAGGCTTTTAATTGGCCTGCTCTACTTATAACCCAATTGTCCAAAAATCATAACAACTGGGAATATAATCATATTACGAGGCTTTCATTTTTAAAAAAATGTTTATCTTATAGCACTTGAATTAAATCAGCATTATCTGACTGAACTAACTCATGTCATCAGCATTATTTTGGGAGCTGGGTCTTTCAGACAGATGGATGCTTATTAAACCTTCTTTCTATTACTATCCTTGTGAGTAAACTGAGGACAAAATAGGAATTTCCTGTCTTACATTTCCGAGTACATATGTATTCAACTTTTAGTGCTCCAAGATAAGCTTAACTCAGGCCTGGCCTACACTATAGACTCTTGTTGACCAAAGTCAGCTTTTTGCACCAAAACAGTGGTGGTATACACACGGCAATCCCTCCCCATCCTGCCGACCAGACTTCTCTGATTTTGTGACAAAATAAAACCACCTCATTGAGAGGTGTAGAGCTTTCTGCACCAAACTTTTAGTGACAGAGCATCAGTGTAGACATCGCATTTGATTATGTCATGGTAAATGGCCTCCAGGAACTGTCCCACAATGCCCATCCTGACTGCTCTGGCCATCAGTTTGAACTCTGCTACACTCCCCCCCCCCCTCCCCCAATTCCCTTTAAAGTCCTGGGAATTTTTGAAATTCCACTTCCTGCTTGGTTGGCATGCAGAGCTCACATCTCATCTTTCCAGCTGACCATGGCGACTCCATGCCCCAAACGCTCTCCGGCTTGGAGCACACTGGAGCTTCTGGATATGATCAGCAATTGGGAACAGGAGGCTGTGCAGTCCCAGCTCTGCTCCAGCCAAAGGAACTTTGCTATCTACAGTCAGATTTCTCAGGGCATGGCAGAGAAGGGCAATGAATGGGACACACTGCAGTGCCATGCAAAAATCAAGGAGCTGTGGCAGGGAAAAGGCTAAGGTTGCTCTGGTGCAGTGCCAAAGACCTGCTGCTTCTATAAGGAGCTGGAAGCCATATTTGATGATGACCCCACCTCGACCTCCAAGAGATCCGTGGATACTTCTGCAGGCCCGCGACAGCAAACAGCAGACTCAACCCCGGCAAAGAAGTAGTGGACAAGGAGGTTAAGTTGGAGGACAATGCGGAGCAGGAGAGCGGGTCGTTTTCTGACATGGAGAGCCACGACCTCTTCTCAACCCTGGAGGCTTCGATCCAGTCCCAACCCTCCAGCTCTTGCTTGTAATCCCCCATGGCTTGCAGGATGCAGGAGAGGGGAGCTTGGGTAAGGATTTTTTTTTATCTGATTCTGCTCGGTTACATGAGCTACAGCTGTCCTTTGCTTTGTGGCATTATACAGCTGATTGAAGGGATAGAAATGCACAAGAGTAGCTGTATTTGCAATGTGCTTCGCATTCCACTGTGCAGCTAGGTCGTGTGGCATAAAAGTGTGTTAATGCACACTGAGATTTCATGGGAATCCTCCAGACAGATCTCTAGGAAACTTTCCTGGAGGTAATTGCCAATCCTTTGCTGGAGATTCCTCGGCAGAGCTGCTTTGTTTTTCCCCCCATTGTAGGAAACTTTCCTATGCCAATTGGCAATCACTTGTGAAGGGACCAAAGCAGCACACTAATGAGAAGCATAGGGACCTAGTTTGAATCTGCTCGCGTGGAGGAGATGCATCCTAGTATCCCTGTTTGCTCTCAGGAGTGAGATATCTGCTGCTAAGGCCCCCTGCCTGTGGGAAATGGGGCACAATTTGAAATTTTGTCCCTGTCTACCTTCATCAATACACCAAACAACCACCTGAACCTTTTCCCCAGTGTGAGTGCCCCTTCCCCCTGGACATAATTCATCATGCCTTGGTTGATTGTCAAACTGTGCGCTTGTCAGAGGACAGTGAGAAAGAGGTGTGTTTTACAGTAATTAATCTATGCTGTTATTGCACTCACAGTGATGCTTCTGTTCATTGATGTGACCTTGAGGGGAAACCCCTTCACACCTGCCAAGCATCTGCGGCTGATAAGAAAATGAACATGGAGAGTCAAAGGAGATGTTCCAAGAATCTCTCCAGTTCTCTGAGGCAGAAAATAAAAAGAAAAAAGGGCATGGAGACACACGGTGTCTGAAAATCAGAAAATTGATAGGTAGGAGAGGATGGAAAACCAGGAGTGAGTGATAGCAGGTCACAAGCACAGAATAAAAGCCATGGAGGATCACAGAGCTGCTAAAGTCACTAATAACACTTCACACTGAATTAATGCGTGCTCACCCCCCTTGCAGCCAATACAGAACTGCGTTCCATGCCCTTCCCAAACTCTACCCACGTTCCTACCAAACTTCCAGTCCACCTCAGTACCCCGTTCACTCCACTCTTTAAACCTCCAGAATGATAACTAGATTCACACCCAGCTGCCATAGCTCACAATGCCCCTCATTGCTTTCTCTCCTCTAGCACAGCTTTTTGTGTTGTGAATAATTATTTAATAAAGACGTACTCTGAAGAATAAGCGATCTTTATTTGTCTCTTTTACACAGTGGTTGCAGTTCATATTGATACATAGTGCAAGTTGGATAGCAATCATAGCATAGCACAGCTCTGTTACAAAGACACCTTTTTGTTGCTCATTGTCAAAATGACTCTTTAAGGCCTCCCTGATTTGAATGCCCCCCCTATTGACCCCTCTAATAACCCTGACGTCTGGTTGTTCATAGTCAGCTGCAAAGTGATCTGCTTCTGCACTCCGCTGAGGAGAGAACTTTTCACCCTTAGCTTCACAAATATTATGGAGCACACAGCAGGCAGCTATAACCAGGGGAATATTTTCCTCATTTAGGTCTAACCTGCCATAAAGGCATTGCTGGCAAGCTTTTAATCTGCCAAACGCACATTCAAGGGCCATTCAGCACCTGTTCAATCTGTTATTGAAGGGCTCTTTGCTGCTTTCCAGGTTGCCTGTATAAGGCTTCATGAGCCATGGCAGTAAGGGGTAGGTTGGGTCTCCCAGGATCACTATGGGCATTTCAACATCTTCCATTAGAATCTCTTGGTCTGGAAAGAGAGTCCCTGCTTGTAGCTTCCAGACCAGGCTAGTGTTTCTGAAGATGCGTGCATCATGCGCCTTCCCTGGCCAACCTGTGTTGAAGACAGTGAAACGCCCATAGTGATCTACAAATGCCTGCAGTACCATAGAGAAGTACTGCTTTCTATTGATGTATTCCATCGCAAGATGGTCAAGGTCCAAAATTGGGATATGTGTGCCATCTATCACCCCGCCACAGTTAGGGAATCCCATCACTGCAAAGCTATCCACTATTTCACACACATTTCCAAGACTCACAGTCCTTCGTAGCAGAATGTGATGAATGGCCCTAAACACTTGCGATAACACATCATCAGCTGTGGACTTCCTAACTCCAAACTGACCGATAACAGTGTGGAGTGGCCAGCTTCCACACAGCTATCGCCATGTGTTTCTCCACTGAGAGGACAGCTTTCATTCTGGTGTCCTTGCTCCGCAGGGTAAAGGCAAGCTCCGCCCAGAGTTCCATGAAGGTGGCTTTTTGAATTCGAAAGTTCTGCAGCAACTACTTGCCATCCCAGACCTGTATAACGATGTGACCTCACCATTCAGTACTTGTTTCATGCTCCCAAAAGCAGCGATGCACTGTGTGTAGATACTCCTTGAATGCAAACACTAATCTGGCATTGTTTGTTTGCATGGCACACAGCAGGTCAGGCGTCTCGGATTCCTATTCTGATTGGGGGGCTCATGATATACTGCATGACCATTTGCGATGTGTTCAGAACACTGACAACAGTGGAGAGTAGCACAGGAGCCATCTTTTCAGATAAAGATGGTGGAAACTCAGGAAGCTGGGGTCATTGAAAAATGCCACAAAACGCAGTCAGAAACCCATGGAACGATGGGATGAAAATCACTGCATCATGGAACATTGAGCCCACACCCATGTTACACTGGGATCCACTCCATCTTTTCATGACTCCTAGTGGCACAAGGTGGCAAACTGTACAATGGGATAGCTGCCCACAGAGCACTGCTCTCACTGTCGATGCTAGAGCACCAACTGTGGACACGCTTCAGCAATACGAGTGCTGTGTGGACAGGCACATTCGTTGTAGTTACAGTGCTTTTTGATCATTGCTGTAAATTGTGTCGACAAAACTGTCTAGTGTAGACAAGACCTCAGTCTCTGTTAGTAGAATTCCATGAGTCTTTGAAGCTGATGGTAGAACTAGGCCAAAAATAAATTCCTGTCTCTGCATCTCTCAGGGTCAGAATCCTAGTAGGTACTAAGCACCCCTTAAAAAGTGCTGACTTCTCTGTGGGAGTTGAGTGCTTAGTACCTCATAGGATTGTGCCCATGTGCAAAAGGAAAGGGGGAATCCATAGGAAGACAATTTGTTGGTTTGTGTGGCTGCTGTAAGTGATGATGATGCACCTACCCACTTAGTCCTACCATATTATAGCTACCTGGAAACTAGTGACACACCTGAACTGCATTGGTTATAGGCAAGACTATGGATAGGTCTAATTACTCATGTGTAAAACCTTTACTTATCCAGGACCTAAATATTTGTAGGATAGTCTTTCACTCTGTTTTACCAAGGCAACTACAGATTACTATATAGATGCATGGACCCTTGATAACTTTAGAAGTTCAGCGGCTTTCATGTACTAGGAGCTCATCAATGAATGTCAGTCTGTATCCCTCTGAATTTTTCACAGCTCTTTGTAAATCTTTTTCTGTTGGGATTATTTTGTTTAACTTCCTCCACCACAGGTGGAGAGAAAAGTGTGTTTTGAACTCTTGTAGCTAGGGTACTGAGTTATTTATAAGTTTTAAACCTTCATATTTTATTGTTGTGTATGTTGAAGGATCCAAGGTTTTGGTTTTAGTGGTGGGTGACATGCAAGTTATTTAAATAACTAGAGGCATGAACTTCCAGAACATGTTCCAAAGAAAACCCAACCCACACATGCACACATTTGTACAAACTCAGAACACCCTAAATCAGAGGAATCAAACTCATTTTCTGCTGAGGGCTCAATTACCCTTCCATTCTGGCTATGTCTATGCTATGAGCTAAGGGTGTGATTTCCCTGCTCATGTACACATATTTGTTTCTCTCATCAAGCTAGCATGAAAATAAATAGCAGTGTAGCTGTGATAGTGTGTGTAATGGCAGTGGAGATATAGCCTAGCTGTGCCAAGTATGAATGCAACAGCTTCCAGTACCCTCCGGATATGTACTCAGACGGCTAGTCCAAGCCACCACTGTGCTTCCCCAGGCTACACTGTTGTTTTCAGTGTACTAGCTCCAGCAAAACTATCATGTGTCTACTTGAGCTGGGAAGCATGTTCCCAGCTGCAGTGTAGACGTACCCATAGTGTCTGGGACTGGATGTAAAAAGTTCACTGACAAGTGCCAAATTTTGTCTTTTCCAACTGCAGCATGTACAACTTTAGCTAGTGAGGTAAATTATTGCATTTAAAAACAAAGCCTTTTTTTAAGTAAAAGTATCCATTAAAACTCCCTCAGTAGGGTATTCCCCAGTGTTCAGTAACCCCTTCCATCTCCCACGTTTGTGAATTTTCCCTAACCGCTGCCCCACTTGGGATACAAGAGCCTTCCATACCAGGGATTTAGGAACTGCCCCTGACCTTTCTATCTTCCTCCCATCTTCTCTATGCCACAATATTACCTCCAGATAATTCTCCTTTCCCCTCACTCTTTCTTCCTGCCCTCCCTTAGGGGAATTTATTTCTCTCTCTTTCTGCTCTTTCTCAGTTTGGCCCCATCTTCCTTTTGGGGAAATTCCCCCCCTCTTTTTTTTCTCTCCCCTTGGTTCTTGTTCCCTGAGGCAAGGCACTGGGGAGGGGGCGGAGAACAGAGAAACAGCCACTTCCAGGAACCTGGTCTTGTATGACTCGGCAGCAGAGAGAGCTAGGGAGGATTCTGGGAAGACTCCTCTTTGAGTCTGTGAGGATCCAGGCCAGGGAAGAAAAAGAAAACAGAGCCTGGTTTCAGTGGTGCTCAGCAATGGTAGAAACAGGGACGGAGGGTAAGTATGACTGGAAAGGAGCCTCCTCTGAGCCTGACCTGGGAGGAATTATGGCTCTACTATCTGTAGCTGTACAAAAAGCTGCTGGAAGAGACTGCTGTCTGTGCCCAGTCATCCATAAGGTCCCTCTTGGGTTCCTCCCTCTCCAGCTCCTTTCTGGGATTTTTGTGAACTAGTTGCAGACAGACAGCTGTGGACTGAATACCTCTGAAGTTTGAAGAAGGAGATGAAGGCTGTCCCTGGGCCAGTTATTTGACACCTTTGTCTAAAAGGAGTGGACCTGCCAGAGGCCTTATTCTGCCAGGTCAGGAAACAACTAACTCATGTTGAATCAATGGGAATTAATCAGATGCCAAGGTCAGAGAATCAGACATGGTGTGAAGAGAGACTGCAAAGACAACTACTCACCTCCTGTGTCCTGTGGAACTCTGTTCCATTATGTGTCTCTTTCTGTAGCGGAGGAGGAGATTGGTTGCATAACATCAGTAAGGTGGAGGAGAAACCAGATCTGACAGATTGGAGATCCTGTATAAGTGATTCCCAGAGGCCCCAGATGCTACTGCAGCCATGGTAGCATAAGCAAGGTTTGAATGAGCTCCCCTCTGACCTCTCTTGATGAGCTTGGGGAAAAGACTTCAGGACCAGACTATTTGCACAGACATGTCTACTCTGCCTAGGTATGCAGCATGATGGAGCTGCTTTGCCAAAATGATAAATTCTGGCTGGTGTTGGGTTACAAATTACTCTTTTTATTTGAATGCATGGGTAACGAAATGTTATCCTCATTGTACAGCTATAGAGGTTGCATAGAATCATAGAAGATTAGGGTTGGAAGGGACCTCAGGAGGTCATCTAGTCCAACCCCCTGCTCAAAGTAGTATCAACCCCAACTATATCATCCCAGCCAGGACTTTGTCAAGCCGAGCCTTAAAAACCTCTAAGGATGGAGATTCCACCACCTCCATAGGTAACCTGTTCCAGTGCTTCACTACCCTCCTAGTGGAAAAGTTTTTCCTGATATCTAATCTAGACATCCCCCATTGCAACTTAAGACCATTGCTCCTTGTTCTGCCATCTGCCACCACTGAGAACAGCCTAACTCAATCCTCTTTGGAAACCCCCCTTCAGGTGGTTGAAGGCTGCTATCAAGTCCCCCCCCCACACTCTTCTCTTCTGCAGACTAAGTAAGCCCAGTTCCCTCAGCCTCTCTTCATAAGTCATGTGCTCCTACTCCCTAATCATTTTTTGTCTGGACTCTCTCCAATTTTTCACATCCTTTCTGTATTGGGGCATCCAAAACTAAACACTCCAGATGTGGCCTCACCAGTGCTGAATAGAGGGGAATAATCACTTCCTTTGATCTGCTGCCAATGCTCTTACTATTGGAACCCAATATGCCGTTAGCCTTCTTGGAAACAAGGGCACACTGTTTACTCATATCCAGCTTCTTGTCAACTGTAACCTCCAGGTCCTTTTCTGCAGAACTGCTGCTTAGCCAATTGGTCTATATTCTGTAGCAGTGCATGGGATTCTTCTGTACAAGTGCAGGATTCTGCACTTGTCCTTCTTGAACCTCATCAGATTTTCTTTGGCCCAATCTTCCAATTTGTCTAGTTCATTCTTTATCCTATCCCTACCCTCCAGCATATATACCTCTCCCGACAGCTTAGTGTCATCCATGAACTTGTTAAGGATGCAATCTTTGCCATCATCGAGATCATTAATGAAGATGTTGAACAAAACTGGCCCCAGGACCGACCCCAGGGGCATTCCGCTTGATACCATCTGCCAACTAGACATCGAGCTGTTGATCACTACCTGTTGAGCCGATGATCCAACCTGCTTTCTATCCACCTGATAGTCTATTCATCCAACCTATACTTCTTTAACTTGCTGGCAAAAATACTGTGGGAGACTGTATCAAATGTGTTGCTAAAGTCAAGATATATCACATCCACTACTTTCCCCACAACCACAGAGCCAGTCATCTCATCGTAGAAAGCAATCAATCAGGTTGGCCAGGCCTTGGTGAATCCATGCTGATTGTTCCTGATTACCTTCCTCTCCTCCACAGCAGACTTATGCTTAACATGACCTGATTGAAGGTGTCACCCTAAACTGAACTTCACTCGTTAGAGATGCCAAATCCCATTGAAGATGAGTGGGTGGGAACAGGTGTTTCTATCTAGTGGTATGAACTCTGCCTAGAGATCGTTTGATATGCCCCCTCCAGTGTTTAGTTCCATTTGGTGAGACCTAGAGCTGTCCCCTCTGCAGACCTGGTCTAGGGGCTAAGCCTTAGACCTTGTGTGGGAATGGTGAAAGGTAACACAGGAACTGCACTAGTAGTGAGTTTCCCCACTACATGCTGAAATCACTGAGAGCTAGGTTAAGTGGTGAAACCTCAGAACATATGATGGATAGAAAGAGAGAGAAGTGGCAGAGGTGGCCAGCAGCAGCACAGACATTAGCAGCTGTGAGCCAGTTGCAAAGGCAAGAGTGGCAGAAGCATTGCTCAAGGCTGCCCGTTGTGAGAAGTGGGAGGTGAACCCTGTCAATGCACCTCTGAACTTTGGGTCTTTGCTAACCAAGACAGCCAACAGTGAGTGGGGTGCAGCACAGGCTAAGGGGAGTGATGTGTTAAAGGGACATTCATGAGTCAGACTTTCCCATCATCAGGCAGGAAACTGAGGCAAAGAATGTGCTGTGAGGTCTGGTTTGCTTATGGTCACATATTTTTTAATGTAGTTGTGGTTTTTCCCAAAGTTAATGATGGGTTCTCTTTCTCTTTTAAGAAAAAAGTTATCTTTTGTTACACACAAACTAAGTGCTTGCAAGTTTTGGGCCCCCCACTAAAAAAAGGATGTGGACAAGTTGGAGAGAGTCCAGCAGAGGGCAACAAAAATGATTAGGGGGCTGGAGCACAAGACTTATGAGGAGAGCTGAGGGAACTAGGCTTGTTTAGTCTGCAGAAAAGAAGAATGAGGGGGGATTTGATAGCAGCCATTAACTACCTGAAAGGTGGTTCCAGGGACGATGGAGCTAGGCTGTTTTCAGTGGTGGCAGATGACAGATCAAGGAGCAAAGGTCTCAAATTGCAGTGGGGGATATCTAGGTTGGACATTAGGAAACATTTTTTCACTAGGAGAGTGGTGAAGCACTGGAATGGGTTACCTAGAGAGGTGGTGGAATCTCCATCTTTAGAGGTTTTTAAGCTGCGGCTTGACAAAACCCTCTCTGGGATTATTTAGCTGAGGTTAGTCCTGCTTTGAGCAAGGGGTTGGACTAGATGACCTCCTGAGGTCCGTTCCAACTCTGTGATTCTAAGTGGGGAAAAATTCTCTCTTAGAGGTGCCCAGAGTGGGGGTTAAATTTTCACAAATGACTGGGGCAGGGGAGGGGAGCCTCAAACCAATTCTGCTTAGTATTGTTAAGGGGAACCCCTATATCAGTGTTTCTCAATTAAATTTGGCCACGGAACTCTTTTGAACTCCATAAATAATTGCGGAACCCCCCAAACTCTTAACAGTCTTCAAATGTCGAAATAAGCAAAGGTCAGCATTTCTTACTTAAATTACACTTACACTGGATACCCTCCACCAGAAAATCCAAGACATCTTCCCTTTTTCGGCAGCGGCAGAGAACAGCTGCTCGCAGAACCCTAACAGTGTTCCTGCGGAACCCCAGGGTTCCGCGGAACACCAGTTGAGAAACACTGCCCTAGATATTGAACCTGGCCTTTGTTGCTGCCAACTACATCTGGCAGAAGGATTACACTAGTAAGTAATGGCTCTGTGAGCAGCTGTGACGTTTCTCTATACCAAATCACTGAACTGAAGGTGGGAGTAAGATTCCTTTCTGCAGCTTCTCTTAGATGAGCTATGGAAGGTAAGGACAGGTACAGCATCTAGGACTAAATAATGGCTTATTTGCTCAAAAGTTATCTTGAGGTATGAGGAATGGGAAGGACAGACTGAACTTAAACAATCCATTTATTCATGTTATTAACTCGTAAAGCAGCAGCAATGTGATTGCTTGGAAAGCACATGACATTTACTGTTAGTATTCTGACATGACATAAGTCTTTGCCGTGATATGTTTCAGCATTGCATACAATGGTACTATTCTTCTAAAAACCATATAAAGCAGATATAAATCCACTCTCTCCCACATCACATGACAGAAACTCTGGCCCCGATGTCGCAATGCACTTCACAAAATATCATTTTAATGCAAACATCTGAAAAAGTTAATGCAGAAATGGGTCAGCATCCCGTATAAATGACTTTACAGCACACTCAATGGTGTACTTAGATGAATAGAAATGCAATTAACCTGACTGCTGAAGTTAAATGCAGTAGGACATTGCTTACATGACAGGATCTGCATACTGTAGCTAACTGTGTTTTTTATTATTATTAAATAATTTTCAATTTATGGAATGCCCTGTTGACTTTTTGTGAAACCTATAATTAAAACATTTAGCTAATTATTTCCTGGTATGAAAGTAGGTGATAGTTCACTGAAAACAACAAACAATACAAGCCTGCAAAGATACAAAGGGATCAGAACAATGCAAACATGATCAGTAAGGTTTACTGCAAAGACGGTTGAAAGGAAGTAAGGCTATAATTTTAAAATAACAACATCTCATTATTTTATTTAATTGCTCACTGCCGGCAGTAATTGATTTTAAGGCTGGTGACAGAAACACATAGTACTTAGGAAGAAGAATGTAATTTTGCCTCAAGTAAATTGGACACAAGATGAAAGTTCTATCTAAAGCATGTGCAACTCTGATTAGGTTTCCTATGTGGTGGTTT
Source organism: Emydura macquarii macquarii (assembly GCF_026122565.2). Taxonomy (NCBI): domain Eukaryota; kingdom Metazoa; phylum Chordata; order Testudines; family Chelidae; genus Emydura; species Emydura macquarii. Next base: position 3,680,173 of record NW_027132962.1, read on the forward strand.
AGACTCTATTTTATTTGGAAACTTTTGGGCCAAAACAAATAGTTTTGCAAATGCAAAAATGCAGTACTGGTTAGCTCATTGTAAGCTTTTATTATTATTATTATTATTATTTAAAGACGGAATGGTAATAAGTTGAACTGTTTTTCTTTACATTCACAAATGTTCTAAAAAAAGGACTACTATTATTAATAATAACAATAGTTATTAATATCTATATTGCACTAGCACTTAGAAACCCCCATCACAGACCAGGACAATGTTGTACAAGGTGCTGTAGAAACACAAGACAAAAAGTATGAGCAAGGCCCAGCAAGCAAATGAGTAATGAATATGTAAGCTAAACTACTTTTGCATTTTATTTGGTCACTTTTATGAGCCTAGTATTAAAGAGCCAGATCTTCAGCTAGGGGTTGATCCTGCTCCCACTCAAGTGACTGGGAAAACTTCCATTGACTTTAATGGTACAGTATTGACTTTCTACAAAATGACATGGAAGAGAATGGTTATAGCACAGTTGGCTTCAACATTCAGAAACAAAAACAAATGGCAAAGAACAAGAAAAAGAGAAATGTGAAGGAAGTGAAAATTAGATTACTGTTTACTGGGCTGTACAGTAGATATTCTTTATTATTCTGATTCTCCATTCCATCTCATTGCAACAACTGCATTGTAAAAAATCCTGCTAATTCATAGAGCTGATCAAAATTCCCCAGAATTCAAGTTTTCAGTTGAAATTTTTATTAAACTTTGACAAAGTAAAAAAAAAAAAAGTCTTTTTTTGAACTTTAGCAATGCTGATCAGCTTTACTAGTTAATCAATAGTAGAAAACATGGCTTTGTATTCCTAGTATCCAGATGTAGCATTAATTCATCAATGACAGCATCATTGATCATTGATCAATAGATCATTTTAAGAATGACAGCATATTTCAGGACAATTTCAAACCACAGTCATTTTTGGGATAAACTATTTTGTCATCTGTGGATTACCTCTAACTGAAATGGACTAGATTTGTGAATGGAACACATTTCCTCAAACACACACACACTCATTCTGTTTCCAGGCAGCTCGATTGACCATTGAATGGTCACAGAACGGCATATTTACAGGCATGGCAATAACACAATTTGAAAAGAGTGGACTTAGAAAAAAATCTTTGCCTTCCAGTGAAAATACACTTTGAAGGTGTTATTTACTGATTGTATGTCCCGGTCACCATTTTGAACTCCATATGGTGTGGAGAGGGGGAGCTAAGTTGCTGGGATACAATACACCATTAGTGGATAAATGATGCTAGCCAGCGCCTCTCATAACTTTTGCATTGGTTCATAGAATTGAATCCTTCCCAATACTGTAGTAATGAACATAAAATGGAGCCAGAAACTTACTGGGCTCAGGGGAAATGTCTGTCCTTTCTGACTGCTGTAAGCTCTCTGGTAGGCTTTTCATAGAAACATAGAGTTGGAAGGGATCTCAGGAGGTCATCTAGTCCAACCCCCTGCTCAGAGCAGGACTAACCTCAGCTATATCATCCCAGCGAGGGTTTTGTCAAGCCACAGTTTAAAAACCTCTAAAGATGGAGATTCCACCACCTCCCTAGGTAATCCATTCCAGTGCTTCACCACTCTCCTAGTGAAAAACTTTTTCCTAATGTCCAACCTAGATCTCCCCCTCTGTAACTTGAGACCGTTTCTCCTTGTTCTGTCATCTGCCACCACTGAAAACAGCCTAGCTCCATCCTCCCTGGAACCCCCTTTCAGGTAGTTAATGGCTGCTATCAAATCCCCCCCATTCTTCTTTTCTGCAGACTAAACAAGCCTAGTTTCCTCAGCCTCTCCTCATAAGTCTTGTGCTCCAGCCCCCTAATCATTTTTGTTGCCCTCCGCTGGACTCTCTCTAACTTGTCCACGTCCTTGTTGTAGTGGGGGGCCCAAAACTGGACACAATACTCTGAATGTGGCCTCACCAATGCCGAATAAAGGGGAATGATCACTTCCTGTGATCTGCTGGCAATGCTCCTACTAATGCAGCCCAATATGCTATTAGCCTTCTTGGCAGCCAGGGCACACTGCTGACTCATATCCAGCTTCTTATCCACTGTTACCCCCAGGTCCTTTTCTGCAGAACTGCTGCCTAGCTCGTCAGTCCCCAGTCTGTAGCTGTGCATGGGATTCTTCCATCCTAAGTGGAGGACTCTGCACATGTCCTTGTTGAGCCTCATCAGATTTTTTGGCCCAATCCTCCAGTTTGTTTAGGTCCTTCTGTATCCTATCCCTACTTTCCAGGCTATCTACCACTCCCTCTAGCTTAGTGTCATCTTCAAACTTGCTGAGGGTGCAATCTACCCCATCCTTCAGATCATTGATGAAGTTGTTGAACAAAACTGGCCCCAGGACCGACCCCTGGGGCACTCCGCTTGTGACCGGCTGCCAGCTAGACATGGAGCCGTTGATCACAACTCCATTTTATAATCCATTCATCCAATCCATACTTCCTTAACTTGCTGATAAGAATACTGTGAGAGACTGTATCAAAAGCTTTGCCAAAGTCAAGGCATATCACGTCCACCGCTTTCCCCACATCCACAGAGCCAGTCACCTTCTCATAGAAAGCAATCAGGTTGGTCAGGCATGACTTTCCCTTGGTGAATCCATGTTGACTGTTCCTGATCACCTTCCTCTCTTCCAAGTGCCTTAAAATGGATTCTTTGAGGACATGCTCCATGATTTTTCCAGGGATTGAGGTGAGGCTAACCGGTCTGTAGTTCCCCGGATTCTCTTTCCTCCCTTTTCCTCAGTGGAGAGCATCAGCACCTTTGAGTATGGACCGAATGTGCTTCTGCTGTTCCTGCTTCAAAGCTCCTGCTCTGGGTTCGGAGTTTGCAACAATGACTTTACTGTCCCCACTCAGTGCCTGTTACTGGCTCCCATCAGTCCCCATACTGGATTCTAGGACCAGCAGGGTTCCACTCTGGCTGACCGTGTCATCATGCACCACAGTTGGTTCCAACTCTTCATAAAATGGGCATGATTTTGACGAGTTGCCTGAGGTGCCATTATGGTCCTTTGTCTTCTGGTACTCATCCTTGAGACTCTTAAAAGCTGTCAGCTTCTTCACTATTTCTGGTAAGCATTATTATTCCTTGTCCTCTTACCAAAGTCCACTGTTTTGCTGGCCTCACACCAGAGATTTACCCAAATCAGGCTGTGCTCCTGTGACCATGAAGCAATGCACTTAGCAAAAGGCTTGTTCTGTCCATTCCCTATTGCAAACACAGAAGGCTCTCTGGTGTGTTTTCAGCTCAGTGGTCAGAAGACAATGGAAGACTTAATGCTGGCTCACTGAGCTGCTACAGTACACCAAGGGGGGTTGTTTACATTTTCAATAGAGAAGATTTGAGATCTTTGGGAAAGAGAGGACAAAAGAAGTTGGTCCATAGGACTGTGGGATATTTTTCAGAGGACTCTCAGGACTCAACTCAAGCAGGACTGTGTCTACAACCCAAAGCAATAGGGCTCGAACCCTGGGTCAAGGCTTGTCCTGGGCTCAGATGCTGTAGATTCATAAGGTTCTGGGACCTGGGTCTGAACCCTGGATTAGCACAATTTGTGTGTAGATGGAAGGCGGTTAGGCTTGAGCCTCAGTCTGAGCCCAGGCTTACATTGCAGTGTAGTCATACCCTAGATATGAGCTATGTTCTGCCTAGAACTTTGTTTCTAACTCCACATGCACAAACCCCACTAGTCACTGTCTATTTCTCTTCCATATTTTATCTAACTCTGGTTTCAACAGGGATTGGAAGAGGTTGAATTTTTTCTTGCCTCTTACCTGCTTCACAAGTTATGTTTTGGCTTCATCTAATATCTAGATATCTGCAATCTATCTAGCACATTGAGTTTTCCCCGTGAGTGGTTTTGATCATATGCTTTTCTTCTCTTAGGGTGCTCTTGTCAGGTTCCACAGGGCTCTGTCGTTTCCCTTGTTGTTTGATATGTATTTGGTGCTGTTGGAGAAATTATTAAGGCAGCATGGGCTCTGAACATGGTGTCTTTTTTATGGAAAGCCACAAAACTTTCTCAAAAATGGCTTTTAAAAACTCAACCTCTTTTTGGTAATCTCTTTTGCTTTTCTGCAATAAATAAATTAATTAAAGAATTTCATGAGATTTTGAGTGGAAAATTTCTTTGAATAATTAGAAAATTTCTAGACCTGCTAGGAAAATGCCAATCATTGCAATATATCCTACATGGGGCTGCATCCTAACACCATTCTGAAAGAGACTCGAGTACAAAATGTAGTAGAATACTTGAAGTATCAGCGTGACAGTGCATAACATCAGAACTCTGGGATCTGCATTAGGTACCTGTTAGCTCCTGGGAGGAGTTTAGGGTGTCGGTTTTGACATTTAAACATCTCTAAATGGCTTGGGATGTTTCTTTGTGAGAGACTCACCTGGACTGAGTTTTACTGCTGCATCTGCTTTCAGTGAGGGAGGTCAATCTGCAACGGCCCTCCTCCTCCACACACATATGCACACACTTTAAAAGAAAGTGAATTATTTTCTATGAGTGGCATATGATCTTGAAACTTGTTCCAGTCTCTATCCAAAAAAGCTCAAATCTGTTGAACTTTACACGTTTTAAAGCCCAGCTATTTTCACAGAGTTTGGGATATTGGAGTGTTCTGAGGATTAGAATTCATAGGAATTGTAGGTGATTCTGATTAATAGTCAATTAAAACTAGGCTATATGATGAAGACAGGCTGCTGCATTTTTTTATAGGGATTATACCTTTAATTATTGTCAGAAGTGCCTAGGGCTGGGAATAGGATCTTTTAAAACCATACACGTTAAGATAAAGCAATAGGATAACAGAGATTGGTTTTAAAGTTGATTGATGTGATATATAAACAATATGGAAATGTCACTGAAGTTCTGAAGCTGAATTTGTAATTTAGGTGCAGTCACAGTTTTTTAGTATAATCTTTAGCACATTTCCTTTAAAGGGGAAAAAAGTGTGAAACTAATTATAGTCAGTGCCTTGTGCCTTTTAGACTCTCTGAGGCTTCTCTATGGCCAATCAAGGTACCTCCTCATTTCAAAGTTAATGAGCCAAAAAGATGAGACTTGTTTAGTTTCCCGTTCTTCTATTTCCAATCCTGCAATTATTGTTCTAGCAAACCTTACAAACTGCTGAATTAAATGAAACATTCATTGGGTTGCTGAACTCAGAAAAAACATTCATATGAAAGCTGATTGAATTCTTCCTAATGGCAGACTATTATATCATAGCACAACTCCTTATCTCAGTGAATTACATGAAAATGAAAGCTATGAACAAAGCTGGTTATAAACAGATCCAGCCATTCGGCATCTTGTGGTTATTTTACAGAGCTAACCTTCTGTTGCCTTTTTAAGGGTCTCTTCCTGTCCTTCTCCCATAATTGAGACCATTGTTAGATAGTCTTTCTACTCCAAGAGAGGGTAGGAAATTGAGGTGTGCAGGAACTGCAATATTGCTGTTCTTAAGCATTAGTTGATACTATCCCTTTATAAATAATCGTTGGATAAAAAATCCCACCGGGGGTTAGTACAGCACATAGTTAGGTTTCCAGAAATGCACTGCATTATTTTACCACCCCATTAAGCATCTCTGAAATAGGCCTGGTGGTTAGAATATCAGAAGCTAGAGAACAGACAAAACACGTTAAAATGGCACAGAGAAACACATTGTTTTTGGTAGAGGGGAGGAAAGTGTAGCTAGAAGCAGACGTGGATTTGAGTATTATCTATTGCATGGAAAGTATATTTACTGTGACCTGTATCCATACTGGGGGGGCGAGATGGTACTACCTCAGAAATATTTTAAGCATTTCATCAAACAAAACCTCACCGATTGGCACAGTTATTCTAAATGCAAAGAATGAGAATGTAGGCAGGTAGCTAGAAATTGGATTACAACCTGCAGATTGTTTTAGGATGATTCTCAGTGTCTGTACAAAAGAGTATTTCTTGACCTTTTTGACCATGCTCTGAATTTCACCAACATCCAGATCAGCAAAGCACTCAAATGTGTGTAATTTTAACCAAGTGAGTAGCCCCATAAGAAAGTGACTTCAATGGGGCCACTTATATTTAAAATAAATAGGTGCTTAAGTACTTGACTGTATTTGAGCTGATTACCCTGCTTAACCACTCCTTAACAACAAGTGCAGAGGAGGCAGGCACTGTGTTTAGGAGAGTTCTTCAGTTAATGTAAAGAGAAATATTTCTACTGAATTTAATGGGCTTTCGATCAAGCCTGAGGTGTGCAGGTAAAAAGAAAAAAAATATTAACAGTGACTTAGTGGAGCAGAGCTCAAGTTATCCAGTCTGCCTTTCTGCATCTACTTCCTCCTCTGCACTTGACTCCAGGTTGCTTGTGCTTAAGATCAGAAGAGAGAAAGGAGAGTCATAGCTAGCTCAGCCTTGAGAAGATTATGCCACAAATGGATGGTCCTCCATTTTGAATCCTAATTAAAAACTCCTGATGCAAAGAGCAGCCAGACATAGGTAAGTTTTGGCAGAACAGAAAACGGGAAAATGAACAAAGAAGAAAAAGACATAAAGTCTGGAATAGATTATGCATCATCCAATCAACCCGTCCACTTTCCAAAGGAAAACAGGTCAGATAAATAACTTGCTTCTCAAGGACAAGAGATGCTACCTGCATTTTTACCTCCCATGGTTAAAAAGCTTTGGCACAGATGTGCTATAGATCCTGTAGCACTGTTTCCCCTAGTCAGACAGGAAACACTGTAGACATGTGCTCAATGTTTTTTTTAAGAAATTGATTTTTTAGGGGGGAAAAAGAAGGGAATAAGTGACCTTCACCCAAGTGCAATCAATCAGATAATGCAAGTCCATGTGAACCAATTAAGCACTGTTAAGTTGGTTACAATAAAGCATTTTGTGCAATCCTGCACTGTAGTTAATTTCATATGACACAATAAATCCATGTTGGTTATACTATCTTGCTTAAAGAAAAAAATCTTTATTTTTTTAATCTCAAGATTTCCATAAAATAGGAATTATAAAGCATTACACAGAGGGATGCCAGGCGTATTGTATGACTAAGACATCTGCTCATATGCATGCATGTGTGTTTTGGCTCCAGTCAAGAATAAAAAACAAGCATCTCATGGGACAACACATTTCTTTTTCCTGGTTTAAAGAAGCATAAGTCAATTTGCATTTTGAAATCCACAGAGAACTATGAGTTGTTAGATTGTTATGAATTCCACCAGGTTGTAGCATGTTGGAGTCCCTTACAATATCATGGTGACATTCTAATTTGAAACTATTGTATGAAGCATAAAAATATTTTCTGTAGTATTGCTGTCTCTCAGTGCATTGTGTGCATGGAAGATTGATTCTCATTATTGTTCTTGGGCCTTTATGATTCACTAAGGGCTGCTTAAGTCATGTGGACCTCAGTGAGCTTTATTATTTTGATACTATTCAGTGTATGAATATGTAGGGATAATTAGGTAGTGGGTTTTCTTTATTCTATAGCTTTGTGTATACTCATGAGAGAATTGTAGGTATTGTACAATAGGTAAGTAAGCGTTTATATTTACACTTTAAATTGGATTACTCAATAAGGATTTCATTTAACTAGGAAGATTGCTGTACGTTAAATACCAGTAAGTTATCTAAGCAGTAATACAACACGAGCTGTGCTCACTGTTGTCACATCCTCTGTCTCTAACATCCAAAGTAGTACTTCTTTAACATAAAAGGCCCAATCCTGCTCACATTTGGTTTTGCCATTGACATCAGTCGGAGCAGGTTCAGACTCCATATAATGCACTCTTTTCAATAAACCACAACTATGGTTATGTAGTGGCTTTCTTTTTACTTTTTCACTTTTTTTTTTTTAGTGCTAGCTTACTGCTGCTGGTTGCATTTTTGTCTAAGCACTTAAAATGGTACCACATCAGTGAGCAGTGATGCGATACATAAGAGAGATAATCTTAATAAAGTCTGTGTTAGTAAACTGAACAAACTTAGACCTGAAGCCACTGAGAAACTATGCAAAGGGAACTCAATCATACCATTTTAAAAAGAGCAGTATTTTGAAATGGAGCTGTATTTCAAGGGGAAAAAAAATACAACACATACTTCATGTACAAGTATCAAATGGTCATGTCTCTGCTGAATAAAAAACTGTTATTTTTTCCCTAACCTAGAAAGAGCCTTATCTTCCAAGATTATTATGGGCTGAGTGCTAGAAGCACTTACCTATTTAAGTAATTGTACTCTTGTGAGTAGTCATTAGCTTCACTGAGATGACTCACCTGAGGTAAACTACTCATCCCTTGTTGCAGGAATGATGATCCCATTCATGTCAGGAAAGTGTTAATGGATGGCTGAGGCCCCAGTTAGCCTCACCCTGTGGCACCTGAAGCTAGTGTTAGGCTTCCAGGGAGGAGCAAAAAGGAAGAGCCCAGGTGGTGGCTGGTTGGGCAGGAGATCAGACCTTCAGTTTACTATGGAAGGGAAGATGACAGCAGCTGGTGAAAAAAATGGCAGAGACTTTGCTGAGGATTGATCCCAGGAGGGCTGCAATACCTTTTTTTTTCTGTTTATTTTGTACAATGGGTACCCTGGAAGGGGTGGAACTCTTATGTGACCTAGCTTGACAGCTAAGTCACCTCAACCCAGAAATAGTTGAAGACTGGGTGAAAAGCTTGAGGAATACAGTGGCAGAGTGACTGCTACATTGTATTGCACCATAAGAAAGCATACAGAGTGTACTCTTGACCACAGCATGAATGGCCTTGGACAACAAATGCAGCTGAAGGATCATTTCAAAAGTATGGTGACAAATCAGTATTTTTTATCCCCTATCACCACAAAAATATTCATGTGGATTTTTCTCTTTTAAAAAATAATGTAAATATGGAAGACAGAATCCAAGCCTTTTAAAAACAACAACAAAAAGCTGGAAAGAAGAATTCTTTGAACAGGGAAAGAAAGGGGTTATAGTTGAAACAGTTTTGCAAATTTAGTGTCAAAATTCAGCCATCTTTACTCATTTGTGAGTAGCACCTTAGTTCCTGAATAGTGCCATAAAAACAGTGTACCTGTTGTATATGGATATTGCTTGACATGCCTTCCAGAATGTCTGAATGCTATCTGCATTTTATATAATTACAAAGATTTTTTTTTAAAATCAGTAATTGAAAAGAAATGTTCAGTTTTTTTCAGTGAAATTCAAATGGTCTTTCCTTTGATAGACCCTCCTGACAGAATTAAGTCCATCATAAATTCAGTTTTCAAGTTGACTGTGATATTTAGACTGCTCAGCTACTTTATTTTTTACCAAAAACAGTGATGACTGAGTTAATGACTGCTGCTTTTTCTTTTCAAATGTACTTGAGCTTTGAATTTGTTACTAATTAGAGATCAGATGAATCTCATTAAAAGGTTTTTGTAACTTTTTTCTTCATTAAGAAGGGGCAAAGAATTTCTCATCTGAAAAACAATGCAACTGTCAGCATCTAATGGATTTGCCAATGTTCTTAGGAGTGAATAATAAACAGAAAATGATTTAACATGAACTTCTGTGGAGGATCTAAATACAGGTTCACAACACAGATCAATATATTTTTCAAGAACGTGCTGAAAGTTCTGATGCTGGCCGAGTGACATTTTTCTGTTCATTTAGGTTGGATTTCTCTATAAAGGGGTGAAATAGATAAATGAGACATGATACACGCTCTAAAACGAATTACTCTGACTTTTAGCTTCCACCATAAATGATATATATGTTTTTTCTTCTCTTTTTGTTTTTGTTTCAATAAAATAAGCATTTTCCTTTGCTTATGTAGTAAAACCTATGCTATTCAGGATAATACCTAAAATAATGGTTGTATACTCTTTGTATTTATTCTCTATATTGTTAGCATCTTATTAACCTTGCATTACTCGTTTGTCCAGAAATTGCTCTCTGTATCAGTGCTATATAACTGCAAGGTGTTACTATTACTGCTGCTGCTTCAACTCATCTAGTTACACAAAACAAAATACAACATACAACTTTAATGTTAATTTGTGAGTTTGTGACGCTTGTCTGCTTCGTAGTACTGTGGTTTGCAAATATTATAATGGATGTAGGTTTTTCCAGCTTTAAAATCGACCTTGAAGCTTCAGTTGATGGGTGCTTAGTACTTTACAGTACCACAACTTTAATAAACTAAGTTCTTTAATAAACTAAGTCGCTATTCTTTTTTTCCCCCCTTCAGTTCCATTTCTACAACCCGATTGTACTGACTGGGATGGATGTTTGTAACTGATGGTAGATCTTGTTTCTAGGTGTTTAATAGGTGCTCAGCATTAGTTCAGATATAAAAGTTTCACTGAAATAAAAAAAACGGCACTACACAAGTCTAGTTATAGATGCTTGGCCTTCAGAGAAGAGAAACTAATGAGGCAGCATAATCAAGAGGACTGAGTGTGAAAGTGGAAATTGGATGCTCCAGTCGAATGGTTCTCAAACTTTTTGTATGGGTGACGACACCTTTCACACAGCAAGCCTCTGAGTGTGGAATCCCCCCCCCCTTACGAATTAAAAACACGTTTTATATATTTAACGTTATTTTAATTGCTAAATTTATAACCCTTTTATTTAAAATAAACTTTTTTCATCACTTTTAAATTAAGACTAAAACATATTTTTATCAATTATTGTTAAAATTTTTCTGCTGATTTTTTTAAATACTAGGGTCGGGGGTGGGGTCACAAAAAAAATGTCAATATCACTTTGCACAGCAGTTTTACTAGCACTCTATTGCCACCCTTATGTCTGTCTGCTGGTGGCAGGTGCTGCCTTCAGAGCTGGGTGGCCGGAGAGGAGAAGCTGCTGGTTAGGCGCACAGCTCGGAAGGGAGCATTGCAGCCAGAAGCAGTGTACAATGGCAGAAGGATGGCAATGCCACACCATTCCACCCTTACATGGAGAGGGATGGCTCCAGGGGACAAGCAAATTTTGGGGTGGCTATTGTCCCCACAACACTGCCCCCGCCTGTGTCTGACCTTTTTTTTTTTTTTTTTCCCCCTGATCTTGGTGTTCTGATTGGTCTGTGGTTTAATGCAGCTTTTCAGCTGCTGAATAATCAAGTCTCAGTCCCAGGGCTGTCCTTAAGGTAAATGGCATCCTGGGTGAACTTCTATTTTAGCGTCCTTTCTTTAGAGGCGGATTGGGGGTTGGAGCTAGGCTGGAGAGGCTCGAGTGTCAGCCTGGCACACGGCTGACAGCTCATGACCCCCATGTAATAACCCCACAACATCTGCAGGGTTGTGACCCCTAGTTTGAGAACCCCTGTATTTAGTCCAAAACTGGAACCGAGCAGAGGGAGAATAGTTGTTGTGCTCTCCGTGCTTCCCTTACTGACGCCAAGGCATCATGGATGAGAAAGAGACAATGGCCTCACTTGCTTGAATGCAAAGGAGTGAGGAGGGCGAGAGGCTGACAGAAGCAAGCTAGGGTGTACAATCTGGAAGTGATGAAATCAGATGGGGAAAGGGACAGACAGACAGGGAAAGAAGGGAACATGCTGGTGCTGGACATGCAAAAGGGGTGAGGACAGACTGGGGGAGATGGGGCAGAAGGGCCCATAAAGACTGGTACACATTCCTCCCAAGAATCTGTAAATGAACCCAAGATTTCTGTGAACCTAATCCTCTGCTGTCAGCAAAAAAGCTGTGAAACCCACTGGCAAAATGTGTCTCATCCCCGTCTGTACTCTGCCGAGACAGAGGGTTCGTGGTTTGAGATCTCGGTGGCAAGAAAAGAGCAGTCAGGTGAGCCAGTGCCCACAAGATTTGTTTATTTAAGCTGTTAACAATACAATTAAAATGCTTACCAAAATGAGGGAGGGAAGCCCCATTCTCCCTTAAGCGTGTTGCCCCAGGAGTGGACCTGCCACGTGGCACCCTCACAGGCCATCGGTCCATAGAGAGCTTCACAGCAGTGTGTCATCCCTTACCCTGATATAACCTTTCCCCTCATCCTGACAATCTGCCTGTTGGTTACTTTCTAATTCACTGAGGGATTGGTTGCTGGCACTTGTTATTCATCTTACTATTGATGTCCTTACAATTCCCAACCCGCTATAAGCTGTGGGTACTTGTTTACTTCCTTAGCTGCTTCAAACCAGTTTTGTGGTTAGCACACTTCTGCTTTATCTCAGGGTCAGGCCTAGGCCATCGAGCCTAGTCTTGCCACTGTGCTAGATTCACATTACAATGTCTTCCGCGCCCTACACCGTCTCATGATTGGTCACAAAGGATAACAGCCAACCACTACTATCAGTTGCTCTGTTAATTCAAATGGTAGAGGTCTGTACTATGAATCCATATGTCCCAGCCCTGATGATTCGTGGGGTTCAATATGTTTCCACATGACAGGATTTCTGGTTGTATTTATTTATTTATTTAAGCAAACAAAAAAGAAAATGACAACAAGAAACATGCTAAAGTAAGAAATAAAGGTTGCAAAGTCAAGCACTCCATAGTTTGGAAATGCCAGAATTAAGGTTGCCTGTGTTAGACATTCACTGTACGTCCTTTCTCTTACATTGAGAGTATTTGACAGGATCTTCTTCTGTTCTCCTTTTCCTCTTCCTTCTGTTAACATTTCTTCAAATGTTGAACTTTTTTTTTTTAATTTCAGAAAGGCATGGTTACATTTTTATTTTGGAGAGGAAATATTTATCATGCTCTACATATATTCAGCGGGTGGGAAACTTGAATACAAGTTTCTATCCTGCTGGAAATTCTGACATTTAAAAATTTATTTTCATCCTAAATCAAAACAAAAAGTCAAAATTCTTGTAGAACAGAAATTCCTAAAATACCAGTTATGTAAATATCAAACCAACATTTTCATTACAAACATCTTGAAACATTAAAATATTACATAAAATATTACATTTAACATTTACATATTTAATATATGTAATGCATATAAAAGTTGGAAATCAAATGAAATAGTGAAATTAAAATACTATTTTTATTTTAAATTGTTCTTAAAAATAATTCATCAAACAGTACACTATGAAACCCTGGATATTTACAAAATGCTCACATCTCTAATTTGGAATATTTGTGATCCAGATTATGAAATGCGAAATGTGGTCAGATGCCATGGAGATAGATATCTCACATGTTTGTAAAAATAATAAAAAATGTAATATGCCCATGGTCACTAGGTAAGTCACTGGAAGAGATGGAATTGGAAGCCATGTTTTCTGACTCAGAAGTCTGGGTCATCAGCTCCTGTTCTGCCACATTTCTCCCACTCTCACAGTGCAAAGAAACCATATAGCTATCTGAACAGGGTGCCTAGTGATTCCTTTTGCACAGATGCAACCTTGGCTGGCTTAGCCACCTCTGTCAGTCTATCTTAATTCCTCCTAGGAGGTATGCCTGTAATAAGAAGGGCACAGCTGGAAAAGAAGCATACCCCAACCATCTCCACTAGTGCATAGCTTATAGGTAGTAATAGCAAGCAAGTGCAAGTTACAGCAGACGTAGCTTGTGCTGGGGGCTGAACCAGTCAGCCTCAGATTGTGCCATCTTTTGATAACTCACAGAAAACATGTTCTAGTTGTTATAGCATTAGCCCAGATCCTCAGGTCTGGCTGAATTATGCTTGGCTCAGGACCTGAAGGCAGATGAGGCGGGGGGAATGGATTTCTGCCACTTTTCCAAAACCTGGGGACAATCTGCTGTATTGTCTTACAACTCTGAGGCTGATTCTGCGCTTGTACTGGTTTTGCACTGGTGTAAGTGTGCTGAATTCACTTATGTTTTCTTTGATTTTACACCAGTGTGAATGGGAGGCAATTGTTTTAATAGCTCTCGTGTTATAGAGATTTTGTACCCAAATACGTATTCTGGAAATATTTCTTATAGCATAATTCCTATAATATTATAAGGTATTCCTCTGGTATCAAACTTCCTCTTTTTCTGTTCTCACTGTTCTTTTATTTTACTAGAGTTTTTATAACACAAGAAATCCATAAAGTGTCTATTGTCAAGAGCAAGAAGAATTAACTCCCTTACAAATCATCTTTCTATAACTGGTGTGGCAATGGTAACATATCCAAAAATTCCATACACCTGTGATTTCTATGACAGTCATAAACAATGGCAGAGGGAATCAGTGCAATTTTAGTTTTAATCTAATCTGACTATATTTTTGGAAACTTGAGTAATTAACATCTTTACTTTGCATAGGTAGGATATAATGAGGAGCGCTGACCATAATGACTTTGCACGTAGGGAGAAGCCAGTCAAAATCTCTGTCAATAATCACTTTCTCTCCCTTCATACTGTACTAATGACAACCTTTCTTTCCACCCTGTTTCTAAAGATACTATACCATTAACACCAGAGAGTTAAATTACAATTCAAAACAGTCGCTTCTCCGTAGCAGAGGAGGAAGCCTAGCAGTTAACTACAGAGTATCAGGTGACTGATTTTTATAAAACTATTTACAAATGCATGAAGTATACTGATCCATAAATCTAGGGGGCACTTAAAATTATTTTACAATTATAAGTTGGAGTAACAGACACAAATTATATTTCTAACCCCTAAAGCAGACAATCTATTTCTTTAACTACATCCATCCACTCCCCAAGCTTGAAAAAGCCTGAGAAATGCATATGCCAATGGACTCTGTGAGGAAGAATGAATATTAGTTCCAAGAACTGTTCTCTGAAGCTCCCTTGAAAAATTCCCTGCCATCAGTCTCTACCATTTAAAATAAGTTGCCACCAAGTGATTACATGAGGAGAGGGTGTGATGCTTCCCAAAGGTACATGGAGTTGGAAGGCACCTCACTCCCCACCTGTCCTTAGTGTGAGGGAGCCTTCTTTGTGTTTGCCAGGGATCAGCACCCTGATACCACCAGCCACAAGCAGCACAAGTACTCCCCTCTCAGGCCAGGCAGGTTCCACAGTCCCTCCTGCAGATAAGTGATGCACCCTATCCTCTGAACATCCCCCTGAAGTGTCCAGCCCCTTATCCACGTGATGATCACAGAATTACCAGATCCACTATTCCCAAAGGAACAATACATCACAGCTTACCTATTGCATCTTAGACCCCCAGATCCGCTTACCACACAGCACTTAGATATGATTTATAGTGAACACAAGAACAAAGTTATTTAACAACGGATGGATTCAAAAGATAGCAAGTAGGATTCATAGAACCAAAGAGTTACATCTAAAATAAAATCATAACATACATTCGGGAGCTAAAATTTAATAACAAGATGCTGTCTTGTCTAATGAACTGCTTGCACACATTCCTTCTCGTAATGTTTTTCAACCAGGATAGCTGACACTTTTTTGACACCAAGCCTGCCGGCAGCTTATCTCCTCCAGGTGAAGGATACCTGTGTGTCCTTCTGCCCCCCTCAATATATTAGATCAGTCCTTTGTTCTTTACTTGAAAACAGGGATCCCTCCTCTACAGTTCACCTCTTCCTGTTAATTTTTATCTCTGGAATTCCCTTCAATCTCTTCATTAACATTAGATTCAGTATGCAAATCAACTTCCATTGTAAGACACACAATAAGCAGCTAGGAAGATAAGCGTTTCCTTCTCCAGAATGTCATGTAAAGCTTCTAATGAAAACCTGTGTCACACTGCTCATCATAAAGGGGTCACCTGCTGTGACATTACCCAAGGTACAATCTGGATCAATGAACAGCTGTGTTCCCTCAGTTCTCCATCCTGGGTTGCCTTTTATGATGGTTTGCTGTGAGAGCTACTGCTCCTGGTCTGTTCTCGCACAGTCTCCAGCATGTAAGTTACTCCCAGTTTTATTGTGAGAGTGATATAGCCAGTCATTCTTGAATTACACTGCAGAGCAACACCTGCATATTCCCAGTCCCAGATTTTCCCTAGAAATGTACATCTTGTAGTTCCCCGCCCTCTCCTGGACAATAAAAGCTCATATAAAGTCCATCATTTTATTAATAGAAAATGATATGCACAAATCTAGTTATCCCAAATGGAGTTTCCCAAACACATCAATTCAAACACACTGGTTTAGATAAAACAATAAAACAAAATTATTAACTACAGAGATAGATTTTTCATTGTCTACAAGTAATGAGACATAAAAATCAGAATTAGTTACAAGAAAATAAAAATAAAACAACTAATGCCTAACTTAACAAGCTAAGTAAATAAAAAGCAAAGTTTTTCTCACCACGTGTTCCAACAGTCTTTCTGACTGAATTTTTCAGTCAGGATCCCTCCCCTCGTCCAGTGCTGCTTCCTTTGTTCTTCAGGTGTTGTTGATGCTGTGGATACACAGAAAGGGAGACATAATTTGGGGCGTCTGCTCTACCTTCTTACAATTCTTTTTGGAGAATCATCTCCAGCTGAAGTTCAGGAGACAAAGTTTGTGTAGACAGCAACCCCCAGCTGTTTCTTTATCAAGATGTAGATTTTTCGCTGATGCCCTCTTTCCTGCTGAAGAGTGGCCATTTATCCAAGTGATGGTCCATTTGATTTCATTGACACCTGGCTGAAGCACCAGCTTTCCTTTTGTCTTTGAGAAACTGGTTTGTGGCTGCTCACCAGATTTGGAACATGTCATTGTAATACCATAGAGAGAAATCTTATAACTTTACATGCAATGTTGCCACACTCATTTTACCAGGACAATAATGATCAGCAAATTGATACTTCACAAACCATACTATGTGCAAAATTTTTCATAGTCTTGTAAAAGAGGTGTACATAGAGATACAGACTGTCACACATGCCTTTACCTTCAAGACCTTAAGGACATAATTTCATATATTTGTATATATCCTTATATATTATCTGCCCATACATTTGGCAAAGATGTGACAGAAGCTTTCAATAGAGACCTTATATGATACTCTTTGAACTAAAATGTAAACATCAAACCCAGGTTATCCCTGTAACCTTTGCCCTCTACTGGCTGGCATCAAGGTGTCCTTGGGTCACAAGGTGATCAGATCCAAATCCATTTAGAACCTCACAGATCACAATCCACACTCTGAATTGCACCAAGAAATGGAGTTTGGAGCCTTCCATGTGCACACGCTTGCTATTTCATGTGACTTATTGATAAAGGTGACCTGTTGTAGACCTCTTGAATATAACTGTGGAGAACTGGGAAACTTCTGATTTATATTTATGAAGAAATGTGTGATTCTATCCCCTCTCACCATATATTGTTACCTTCTAGATGTGGAGGGGTAACTAACAGGAACTGTCAACCTGTGAATTGAGCTACAGAATCATAGACTATTCAAAGACTTGGGTATCAATCAACTTTATAATTGTTATAAGTATCTGTATGGGCAATAGAGGTGTTACAGGAGTTTTCTGAAGAAACTAAAATCACTGAGGGGTAATTAATGGAAATCCTTAGGCTGGTCTAAATGAACATTACTCCCTTGGGGGAAATTGCATATTTTGGTATGACCTGATAGGAGAACTCTGGCAAGCAAAGAACTGAACTGTATACAGTGACAACAGTGATATGGGGACAGTGGTCACACTTAGCTGACCCAACCACAGTGATCAAGAGGAATGAACCCTGTAGAAAGGATCTGAATTACTTTGAAACTCATCAGGGTCTCAAGGTTATAAGTCAGGCATGCATACAAGCTGTCAATTGTTTTCAAGATGTGTTTTCTCTGTAATGAATTTTTCCCTTGAATAAATAATACTTTGAGTTTTGAGAACTAGCTAACCTCATTGCCCCTGAGAAAGAGTGCAGAGTTGCAGGTGCTAAACTGATGTGCTGGGATAATCACAGTGAGTTTCAAAAGGTATTGAAAGCTAATTCCCCGGTCGAGAGGGAGAGAGAGTCATGGGATTCTGCCCTCAGATAGGTGGCTGCTAGAGAACTCAGATCAAAGTGGGGTGTTCTCAAGGAGACCACAAGGTGGTCAGAGGTACAGCTACCTTGGGAACCATGAAAATAATCATCACAATTTCTTCTCCAATTAAGTGTTGAGTAACTTCCACCACTGAAGCAGGATTACCATATAACCATGCTCACAGTGATTACATTGCCTTTTAAAAGCCTCAGATTCAAGCTTTGTTAGAGCCTTCTTTTCTTTGCCTACGCTACAGGATGTCTGGGACTTTCTTTTTCTACTGCCAACCCACAGAATAGCAGAGGAGTATGTGAATAATTTAAGAGTGCAGCTCAGTGAAACCTACCAAAGCAGGGTGATCTTCAATGTCATTAATGTTAGTTTGATGGAATGAACTGGCCAGTTTGTTTAGTAGGAAAAATAATTGACTGTATATGTCTGGAGCAAACTTCCATGGGGAATGATCTTTCAGTTTTGGGACTACTTTTCGACTGTATTCATCATGACCTATTGGCTTTTTATATCTATAGTTTTTGATTTATTTGGAGCTTCTTTTTGCTATTGGGTCTTTTTTCTTTCACTGTCATGCAGTCTGTTGAATGAATAGTTTCCTTACAAGTAAACTGTACCAAAATACTTGATTCCTGCACTAATGTGATCATATGTAATTACTAGAACAAGCTTCAGTAGAGTCTCAGTGAAGTGGATCTTTATCATCTTTTGGTCAGTTTGTTCCATGGCATATCTTTGTGCCAGATACCTCTCTAAATTTTGTGCATCTTTAGGAGAAAAAATAGTCAGCCAATAAGTATATACATTTTTTCTCCTCTTCACAAATTATTATATCTTAATTAGTGTTCGACAAAGCAGGTGTGTGTGTATATATATGTAATCTCAAAACCTTTTTTTTTTCCTTAGGTGGGGAGGGAAATTGATTGATCATTACAATTGTATTCACTCTTTTATTGATAACCAAAGTTTTCAACACATTTAGTACAGTATTTACAGTTTAGTGCCCCATTTCTTGTTGCTACATATAAATTATGACTTGCTTTGGTATTCCCAATCAAATATTAAAAATTCCTGCACAATGTATTATTGATATAGCTTTTCTTGTATAAAAAAGGTAAACAAGTCAATAGCTATTGTAAGTTGACTGCAGAAAGAATAGTACCTGTACCTCTAGCTTGAGATGTCCTTTCAGTAATATTGCATATTCCTTCTTTCACTAACTTTTGATTACAAGCCTATAAGACATTCAGTTATATTGAGTACTTTTATTGATGGATGTTGCTATGGTGTCATTGCAATGATAATTCAAACTTAATATATAACTTTAACTGAACAGTTTCAACTTGCCAAAAGAGATTACTGATGTTGTTTATATCCATGATAAAATTCTTTTTATAGGTAGTTACTATGCATGCAAAACAGACCATCTGCAAATATTTCTATCTAACAAAGCATAGCCTAAGTGCTTTGTGTAAGCAATTTAGATGTTCTTTACCACATTGCTGTTATCAAAGTAGAGAAGTCCTGGATCTCTGACTAAGTGTGGATTGTAAGAAAATCTACCCCATTTGATCTCACACATACCAATATTATCCATGCTCTGAAAAATCTAAAATGATAACAAAATATGTAGAAAGACTGAACCCAATCAATCATTTGGATTAATTAAAGCTGTTATAGCATTAAATACAGTAGATGAAATCTTCTAGAACTGCTTCCTAGATCTGTTTCCTAGATCATGGTTATTTTTCCAATAATAAGAGTATGTAAATGGTAAGGAAATATGAAAATATGCAGGCTTCATAATATAAGCCATCCAGGCATGGTCCTATTGTTAAAATCAATGGAAGTTATCCAGGATCAGACCCTTAGTCTGTCAATATGTTAAGGGTCAAAATATTGTTATGGTCTTATCTATGAAATCAGTAGGTTTGTTTTTTTTAGAAAGTGTATCAAAGGAAAGAATATCTTGAATGACTGGCCATATAATATTTTGTCATAATTAACTCTGCGCAGATGAAATAGTTATGAAAACCAAAGAAATATGGGCCAGAATCCACTGTCTTTATGGTAACGTTGAATGCTTATACAAATCATACTATGCAAGTAATCCCATTTATTTTAATGGGATTACTCAAAATGAAGTACTATTTCAATTGATCACATACCTGTGCAAGTTAGAATATACCTTCTATATGATAAATTGCGAAGGTATATGGTAAATTTGGGTAGGCTCTGACTGCATCACCTACCCACTAATTCATATCCCTGGTTTTTAGTCTAATCAGCCACATTCCTGAACAGATTCAGTCTTTTTTCTAAATTTGAAATTTCTTTTTCCTGTCTCCTGCCAGATTATAGAAGCCTGAGACCCAGGACAGATTAAATTCATTCCTGGACCAGGGAAAAATTATACATAAAAATAATTATAAAGTTGCCTGACACTTCCAATTATAAAAACTTGTTTTCAGTTGGTTATAACTTTTCCAAAGTTTAATCATTTGGACTAAAATTTCCCTTAATGGGTGTGCACTTGAAGCTGATTTTTTGGGAAATTCCTACCAAAATAGGAATCAGAACAAAACTAGGGAAAAATGCCGGCAAGCTTTTTTTTGTAAAAATTTAGCACCTGCATGTTTTAGAGCACAGGCTTGAAATTTTGGCTGGGGAGTGGCTTTTTTGTCACAGATGATTGATTTTGCCATCCCTGTGGAAAACCACCTAAATTACTCAATTGTTTTTTTGGGGGGACAGGTGGGAAATCACAGTTCACACATGGTCACTAGAGCTTAACAGGTAAAATCTCCAAAGATTCCATCCTCACTCAGCATGCTCAATTTCTCCTAGTGCTGACTAGACTGTTCTGGCACCATCACCACAGAGCAACTGAGCATGTTCCAGCCCAGGGCTACAGTGGTAAAGATGGATTTTCCCTGTAATTACTGTTCCCAGATGGCTGGGCTTGGCACTGGGATTAAGCCTATTTTACCGGTGCTCTCACTGATGCCACTGTTGGTTCCCAGGCAGTGTGGAGAAGGAGTCACTTCTGCATTTGAATCCTATGGCTAAGAGCCAGACCGAAAGCATTGTAGGGAAGGGCTGGGGGAGTAAATTGGGACAAAGTCCTGAGGTTATGGGGCCGGGGAGTGTAGGACTGCTAGGCAAGGAGGCTAGATCTAGGAGCTCAGGAGGGAAATGGGGAGAGCAGAGAGGAAATAGGGAGACAGAATGTGGGGGGAAACTGAGATCAGATGAGGAGTTGGGGAAGAAGACTGGGGCTGGTAACCAGTGGGGAGGTGGGGAGAAAGAACTGAGAAGGACACTGTGCCTGGGAAGAACTGGGTATAGCTGGACAAAGACACTGGGATGAGGAGGAGTGAAAGTAAGGACACTGAGATTGGATGAGAACCTTAGAGAGGAAAACTCCAGTGGGGAGGGGGCATATGGGTGGGTGACTGGAGGCTGGGGAAAAGATACAGATCAGGGAATTAGGACAGGCTAGATGACAAGAAAGGGAGCAGGAACAGGAGACTGAGACTGAGTATAGGAGGTTGGGATGAGGAATCTGGAGGGTTGGCACTAGGATTTACTGGGCAAGAAGACTAGGATTGAGATCAGAAACCTGAGAAATGGAGACTGGGAATGACTATATATATAGAAGATAGGACAGGAGTGAGGAGGTAGTGGTGGGATAGGGACAGAACTGGCGGGTTACAAGTTGGAGGGGACAGAGCAGAAGGAGTCCAGCCTGGGGAGAAGTGGTAGAAGAGTCTGTCCCTGAGAGCCTGTAATGGAATTCAAGAACCCTGAGTCTCACCATTCCTCTGCTGTCAGCACAGCACAGCAAAGTGCTGGTCCACATAGAGGTTATTAACCTATTATAACTGTATGTTAATACATTACTCAAGTGGAGGAGGTCAGTGTGGGGGCTTAAAATGTTCCAGCCTCTTGGATGAAACACATGGGTGCCAATATGATGCCACATATTGGAATTTCTCGGGGTTTTTTTTCAGTTTATATTTTAAACCTAGGAAATAACACTCACACACAAACTGTTAATAGATCATTAAAGTTGCAAAGTCAAGCACTCAGAAGTTAGAAAATGCCAGAATTAATGTTACCAATACATCCTTAATTCAGCCTTCTTGTACATATGCATTATGATTAATGCTGAACAAGTAAGTGACTTTTTTTTTTCAATTCACTGGCGGTTCTCAGGGAGGAAATATATCAAGTCAGGTCAAACCAAAATTGAAAATTCTAAACAAAAAAAAAATTGGTAAATAGAAAAAGTCAAGAAAAAATTAATTTTGGTCAAAGGAAATGTTTTATTCAACCTGGGCTAGATTCACAAAATGGGTGCTGAGCAGTAGATGGTAATCGTGATGCCATTGCTCTTATGACCTTTTAGCCCAATGGATAGGACACTCACCTACAGTAGATGAGACCCAGGTTCAGTTTCCTCTTCTACCTGATGTGGAAAAAAGATTTGAATTTGGTCTCCCATCTCTCTAACGACTAGGCTATCAGTATTGGGAGGCAGGGATCTCTCAATCTCTGCTTCTTAAGCTTCCACGTTTTCAATAAATAATTTGTCATGGGAGTACAGGACTTGAACCTATCCACCAGGCCACACTGCCTCCACCATTGCCCCAAATCTGTGTATTGTCCAATTGCATAGGCAGAATAATTTCTTTCTAATATATGATGAAAGTTTTGAAAACAAAGAATGGGTAAAGAAAGGACATATATATTAGCCAATCTGATTTCACTGCTAAAGTGCAGCTAGATAAGGGTAAGAAAAGGTATATTGAGGACTGGGACAAGACCATGACTGATATCCTTGTTTGAGAGATGGATAAGATCAGTCTGACAGTTTCTGGCACAAGTTTTATTTCCTGATGTTCAGGCAACTTAATTTAATTTATGAAAGCTCTGTGTACCTTATTCTCTTTCTCCCCCTTTTGTGCTGCAGCTTTACTTTTATTTATTTGTTGAATAGCATATCTTTGGAAATATGGAATTAAAACTATTGTTCAGTTAACCCACCTATCAGAAATTTCTTTAGTTTTCCCTTTTATGTGCTCAGTAAGGAAGGAGGAGGAGCACTTTATATGCTCTTTGTTATCTTGCTATCTGGAGACATACAATGTATACCAGCATATTGATACTGGCTTGTGAAATATTTGTCTTTGGACCAATTATCTGTCTATCTTACACTTTCAAGGTCTTGAATTTTCTGTGACTATGAAGTTACACAGTCAGCTATCAGTGGGATTGCTACTCCCTGTGTGCTAAATATTAATTCATCAAACATTCCATCATTTAGATAAATTATATTCTTTTGGTGTGAACATTTGAGTCCATGTGTGTTTTTAAATACAAAAAAGATGTTGTGGCTGAATTAAGGTTTTAGTAGGTAGCCTAGATGAGGGAATTAATTTGATTATTTAACACAGTTTCACCACAGAAATAAACAGAACTCTGGCTATTGATTAGTGTAATCTTACAATATTTCTACTGGAATAGTTTTAAAAATATATATTCAAGATAGAAAATGCAAATATCACAGAAAAATTCACCAGTTCCTTTCTTGGAGCTCTAGTAAGGATAGCAAACTTGGAACATGTTGACAGGGTTTGCGTATACTGCTGTGTCTTGCTAAGTATCACTAGTCGTAAATATGAGCTAGTATTCACACTGCTGTCCTCAAGCCACTCTGGAACAAAAAAAATATTAAAACTATTTTAAGGCCAGGAATTTAAGATAAAAAATCAGGAAAGGGGGAAATTAATATTCTTGTTGTACCCTTAATTCCCCACACATAATGTATATGTGTGTGTATTTGGATTACTAATTAGACTGTTCATACTGGGTATATTTAGGTGTATATGGAACAATGTGGATGAGTTACTTTGATTTAGACTGTCATAGGCCCCATTCAGCGACACAGAGGGAGTAAATGCTTCCACATATACAGCTTTACTCCCATACAGGGATGAGTGTGGATTGCTTCGATTAAGATACTGGCCATGGAGAAGGGAAAGCAGGCGCTGCTCACCCAATAGTTCCCCTTGCAAGTGAGTGGAAAGGGCATAGAGGAAGTGGGAGTAGATCTGGTTCTACCCCTTCCCCTGGCCTGCCACCAAGAGTAGCAGCTTGGGCTCACAAAAAACAGAAAATTGCTCCATGAAGGGTGAAGTAATTTACTAAACCCACCCCCCATCCCAGAGTGAGGAGGAACTAGGAGGAATCAAACTGAATCACAATTTATTCTCTGGTTTACTCATGGGCAGTGCACCTATGCACCACCCTTTCAGATCCAGCTCCTTTTTAAGTCAATAGGAGTCTTTTCATTTACTTCAGTGAGAGCTGAACAAGGCCTTAGATTTAAAAAAAAACACTGGCTAACATATAAACCCACCATGCGGAAAGATCTTTGATAACAAGACAACATTACCTAGATAAACACACAAGAGAAAAACTCACATAAAAGAAAATTGCACATGTATTGGACACAACCCACAGAGAGTTGCTGAGTGGGAATATTAGGGGCAATCCAATCCTTTCCCAGCAAACCCATAGAACAACAAGGTAACAGAAAAACATCGGTAGCTTTATTATATTATGAATCTGCAGAAATATTATGTTTTCATAATTGCCATCACGGGGTTTTGGATCAGGCCATGAATGAGATGTTCTAAGGAATTACACCACGGATGAATTTGATCCAGTGTTTTTGGTATCATTTTTTTTTTTATTTGCATTATTTCCAGTTAAACTGAGAAACAAGTAAGTAGCCTTAGTTCTGCTGCAATTCTCAGGAGAATTTTTTTTTTTTTTTTTTTTGGTAAAAAAAGTAATATATTTGATATATCATTAGTTTCTTTGATATGTCATTAGCCATGAGAGAAAGAGATACTAGTAAAAATAACTACCACAAGGATTCTCTCTAACAGAGTGAGAAGATGTGTGAGGGGTCTTGGAACTTGACCCCAAAAGACTAAAAATCATTGTTATAGGGCTATTTTAGTTTGTGAAGCTGAAAATTCTGGGCAGTAAGTCAGTCACAAGGCATACATTCTCGCCCACTACATTTCATTAGGAAATCTGAACTCTTGTGTGGAATAATTTCATATGCTAGCATCATATTATGGCTCCCATCACGTCAGCACTTATGCACATGAGCAGTCTCATTGAATTGAAAGGAAATACTCATACATGTAAAGTTGTCCATGTGCATAACTGATTGCAGAACCAGGAGATAAGTTGATAATAATATAATAATAGTGTATCCTATACTTATTTTTCTCCCTTCAGTTTTGTTTTAATGTACAATGTCACATGAATGGCACAGTTAGAAAAACATCCATAAGACTTCTCCTCCCACAATGACCTTTCTGAGGTTACTTTAACATAACAAATGGGATTATTCTAACTTTCAGTTGAGAAAGTTTGCCAAAAAGGCTCCTTTGTAATCCTAAAAGGAAATCTAAAGTATCCCATCACTCTTCTCAGGAAGAGACATTTGATTATGTATCTGAATGCCAATTTCAGATGTGGGCATTTCATGTTTGAACTAAAACACATCATCAAACCCAGAACAACACACATTCAAAAGGCTTTGATTAAACTGAATCAATCTTCTGTATAGTGGTCACTTTATAAATGGTCACAGTACTGGATGTAGTTTGACCTTACAAAATAATATGGAAATGCTATTACAAGTATTATCATATGAAAGCCTGTTAAAAATCAAGATTCTATCCTTGTTTTATGGTTGTTTTCCAACAAGAGAGGTGCAAACCCCTGATCCAAGGAAATTGTTTTCTTGGACATGCAGACAAAATGCAATAAATACATACTGTGAGAGGACATGGGATTTGTTCATAGTCTTGGTAGCTGCAGCACAAAAGGGAATGAACTGGAGGTTCAATGAAATATTAATAGCCAGAAAATAAAATTTAATTCTCTATCAGAGCTCAAGCAAACATTTATTTAACAGTCTTTAAGAGCCATGATTGTTTTTTACACACAAACCAAAGGGAAACTTCAGGAAGAAGAGGAATTCTGGTAATTTTCTCTGGTCTAACTAGGAGAATTTGGTCTTGATTTTAATAGTAACATCTTCTTCTATAATTTGATTAAATTAAAGGGCAATAGATGTTCAAGGGTTTTAGAAATGGAGAAAATGAGAAGAGAAGATATTGAAGGACTCAGATATAGGGGAGAAAGGGAGAAGATAATCAAAGATTACACCAAGATTATGGGGCTAAAAAATGTCAAGGATATTTGTGTTTTAAATGGAGACAGAAGGAGAGGAGAAAGGAGAAGGATTAGGATTGGAGGAATGGTTTGGAACGATTGAGTATAACATGGTGGTTGGCTATACAAAAGATATCAGCTGTGGGCTTGGAGACTTCACTGGAGCTGTGTTGTGAAAGTCTTTTGGTTGTGTACTTGGCCACTACAACTTTTTCCTGACTTATTAAAAATAACTTGAAGGTACCTGGGTATTGATATTGACAATCCTTTCCCTGCTTTGATTTTCACGACTACTCCTCCATAGTTTAGCCAAGAGATCATACAATGTGGAGCTGCTAAACCTTAGCTTAGATCCTCCCATTCTAGCTATAGTAACCAAACCCCTGAAACTCTGTATGAACTGTGTCTCTGTGTTGGGGCTTGCACACATTCAGGAGGAAAAGATGATACTACTGAAGATCAACTCTCTTTCTTCCAACAGGATTTGACCCATTGTAGCAGGTTTTCAGCTATTGTTATGCTCTCTATGGATAAAAGTGAAGGGTATAACGTGGCCCTGAATATTTAGTAAGAATAAAACTAGTAATAAATTGTACTAGTTACATTATTAGTTAACAACCAGCTGTTAGTACTCTGTCCTAATACAAATTAACCAGTGGCTTGAGGTGGCATGGGCTATTGCAAAAACCTTGTGGTAATTATTGCAATGTCTTCCTAGGTCACTTCTGTATAAAATGCATTGATTTCTATACTTTACCCCTGTTTCATTTCCATGATATATTGCACTAATGAAATACAGTGATTGTCCTGGGGGAAAGGTGTCACATACTAAAGACCAATCCATTTAAAATATTTATTTAATCAGTAATATTGCCTTTACTCTTGTGCATGCTCTTCTTCATCACAAATACATAAATGTAGCACATTTTTTAGTGCCTCCTAGGCACTGGAATGGACAGGTCAGTGTAGATTAGGAAATAAATAGAAGGTTAAAATTCTCTCACTACAACACTGGGATCTATTCTGCAAGATATTGAGCACTCCTGTGAGATGGAGGGTGACTTCCACTCCCACCACCTTCAATGGGAGTGGAAGGCGCTCAGCAACTTGCAGGAATCACCCTGCTATGTTTGACAAGTACAATGATTTTTTTTTCCTTCTATGGAGAAAGTGGATTGGGAATTGCCATTGAATCTGCTGTCTGAGCCTAGGCAAGTTATTTTACTTCCATGTCTGTTTTGCTTCCCATCCCTTATCTGTTTTTTTCTTTTTAGACTAAGATATTTGGAGCAAGACTCTGTCTTAATATGTATATGTAGAGTGCCTAGCAAAATGGAGCCTTTATCCCATCTGGGGCTTCTAAGTGCTGCTGGGGTACAAATAATGAATAATAAAAATACTCACAACCTTGCAATATTTTTCCATCACTTGGTACCCTTTCACATACTAGATACTCTGATATTTCACATGAGGATTTGATCCTGCTATCTTTATTCACATAAAATTTTCAGTGAAATCATAGAGGTTTTACTCGAGCAAGGACTAAGGATGACAAGAAGAGGCCCTTAACAAAAATGTATGTTGCAGTGATCAGGTTATGAGACTATGTAATGAAAATCCCTATGTCCTTTTATAGGGTCTAACCTAGCAAAGCACTTAAGCAAGGCTATAAGTTCAAGCACATGAGCATTACTGTTGATTTAAGCATGAGTGTTTTCTGGATCAGGGCCAGAACTCAGAGATGGAAGAGGCAAGAGTAAAGGAAGCTTAACATTTGTGGGTGAAAATCAGAATTTTAGCAGTCCTTTAATACCTTTTTTTTAATACTGCACTATATATTATGTAATGTAGTAAAGGCTTGCCTCCATTGGATGAAAAATATTTGAATAAATAAATTAGACCATTTTAAAATGTTTGAGTAGTCATGCAGCATGATTTGTCTAATTCAAACTTTCTCTCCCCTTTGAAGTTATTTGTAAAATATTATTGAATGATCTGAAAGAGAAAAAGCACAAGGATTGAATTTCCCAGTGATGAGGCTTTTCTTATTAATTTTTCTCTCCTTACATTCATTGTAAAAATGCAGTTCTGTTTCATCTTTAATACAAGGCAGAGATATGGAAAGTGAATTCTCTCCCTTAGGAAAGAGATTACTACTAATAAAATGACTGTCTTCTTGCAAGTACCAATTTGCTATTTAGTAATGTGCTAAAACATTGTTTCAGACTTCTATAATGTACTGTACCAGCAGGGAGAAAATATGATTGTAATTTGAATTTTTTGCTGTATCTACTCATATTATATTATAGCAAATAGAGGGGATGAGTTTTACCTAGGCTGATGGCATGTCACTAATAATAATAGCATTGTCCCAAAAGCATTTGTTTTGAAAAGTACATTGTATACCTGCTGCCTAAAGGAACAGTCATTTTTGTTGTGCTAAACAGAAGCAAACAGATCACTAAAGTCCCATATTTATTCCATGTACACAGTAGGTGGTGACCAGGTTGTGCCTGGACAGCATGAATTCTCTTACTACTTTTCATTGGGTAGTCCTTCCAGGGGGGCTAGGCTCTATGGACAAGGAAAGGTCAGCTAGGGGGAAGAAGTGGAATGGCATTGGAACCAGCTGGGCTTCTCTAGAGTCTCTTCCCACCCTGTCCATAGGGGGGGATCCAGTGTAAGTTAATAAAGCCACACAGCCATTAACTTGCTGTACTTCTCCCTCGGGGGTGCAGAAATCTTTTTAGGGGTGCCCAGGGGCAGCCATGCTCTCCAAGGACCAATGGATACCCACGGGGTTGGAGAGAGACATGATCC
The DNA here is from genome assembly GCF_026122565.2 of Emydura macquarii macquarii. NCBI lineage: Eukaryota > Metazoa > Chordata > Testudines > Chelidae > Emydura > Emydura macquarii. The sequence continues at coordinate 3,709,200 of NW_027132962.1, forward strand.
ATGAGTTAAGAGAATAGAACCCTCCAACTTCCATGCCAAGTATGGGGTGAATGGATTGGGAGGTAGAAAGGGAAACATCCTTCCTCTCAGATATAAGAATTCCTAGGAAACTTTCTGAGTAGAAATTTGCGGGGTTCCCTTTCTTTTGTATGGGTTATTGCTGAACAGAAAAGAATGGAACCCTTAATTAATTAATTAATACTCTCTCCAAATGGTCTGGGTTTAAAAATATTGCAGTTTAACATTATCTTTGGAACCATTTTAGAGTTAGTGCATTGCACCAGTTCTATATTTTTAGAAAGTCGACACCCCAAACCTTTTGATGGGCTTCAGAACTCTATTTACCCCTTCTGAATCCAATCCTTCAGCAGCTGAGACTGCCTCAGACCCTGAGCCTTTTGATAGGTTTCAAGTGCTGAAGTGATCAGAGTTGAAGGTGCACAACACCTCCCAGTAGGAATTCAACATCTATAAAGGAAATGTACGGAACACATTTGCAGACATTGACAACTAATCTATTTATTAAGGAAAAAAAATGAATAATGGAATTCGGTTTTAGCTCATTTCACAGTAGATACCTCCACTGGGATATAATAACGAATGAATTTGGAAACATCAATTTTGTGATGCTGTCCTACAGCTGAACACAGGGCATATATAAAAGATGAGTTCCCTCAATCACAGTAAATTTCTTCATAAAAACAAATCATCACAAGTTGTGGTCATCATGACTTGAGATATCAAAATGGTTCCCATTTAAACTATTATTGGTGGTGGAATGTTTTCTTAGGGCTTCATTCTGTAAGATATAGAGTAGAACTGGTCATGAATTTTCAACAAAATGTTTTTTCATTGGAAAATGCTGATTCAAACTTTTTGAGGAAATATGTCTATTGTAGTTAAATTTTCTTCAGGAAGATTTCTTAGGTCTACGGATGGAATAGTGAGAGAGAGAGAGGAAACGCACCCCTGCATCTCCAGGTTGTTAGGGCACTCATCTGGCATATGGAAGATGTTTAGTGTCTGCTCTAAACCAGGGACTTGAACTTTAAGTCTTCCACCTCTCCGGTGAGCATCCTAACCACTGAGCTATTGGCTACGTCCAATGTCTATGTGGCATTCTGGGGATGTTGGAGTGGGGAAGGTTGAAAGATCTTGTTTTTGTTTTGTTGTGAAAGGAAAACTAATTTTGAAACCTCAAGTTATTTTGTATAATGGAATTCTTGTTTTCCAGCCAGCGCTAGTACTGACCACTCTTGACCACTGTAGAAGACAATGGGAGTTGGGGGTGTGACAGACTGACTATATCCTGTAATATCGTGAACAAACTTTATGGAATAAAGATAAACTTATTGAGGCTAATGTAATTCCTCCATTATCAACCCTTTTGAAACCATCCCCTGAAGAGGTACACATACACTAGTTCAAAGTGGATTCTCCAGAGAACAGCTAAGAAAGAAAGGGATTTTTGGATAAATAATCTAGTTTTAAACTGGCTGAGGGTCTTCTTCCTGATCCATCAAAAGGACAGGATCCAGGGTCCATCAAGGTCCCTATCCTTAAGGTAGGTTTTGAAGGACAGGGTCCTCATAAGACTGAATGCTTGTTCTGAACTGAAGCTGTGATGAACTTGTAACCACAAGAAATGCTCTTGGGTAGGAGGTTGAAGGGCTGCTGTTGCAAGAATCCATGCTAGGATGAACTCTGATAAACTTTTTAGCATGCATGTAGGTTCTTCCATTGTTTTAAAATGTTTTCTCTTATGAATAAAATAGGCTTGCATGGAAAGTGCTTTGTGGTGCTTCATAACTGTAGCAATTACACCTGATAGCAGTCTCTGAAGAGAAAGCAAGCAGGTATCTTTCATCTGTCTGTGCTGGGAATAATGCAGTGAAGGCAGGGAACTATGCAAGCTGGAGATATCCTGGTCAGAAGGGAGAGAGACGTGGGTCTCCACCCAAGGAAGGCAGGAGCAAGAAGCATGAGAGTGGGTGCCCTTCCTGTCCCAGTGAGGAGAAATACAGATGCAGTTTCCCTAAACTGTGAGAGAAGGTTATCAACATTTTTAGGACTGTGGATTACCCCGTTGGGAGAGCCCTCCTCAGATGTAGATTTCAGTGTTTTCTCCATTATCAGTTTGAAGCTATCCATGTTAGTCCTTCCTTCATTTGCAGCATTGTCATGTATGAAGATTCAGATAATTGTTCTGTTCCAGCAAATGGAGTGTTGCCAGCTCCATCCCAATCAGAACTCCATCATACCAATGCCAATAAACTTTGGCCCCAGACTTTGGATGAGCTGGGCTACAGAGTCCCTAGAGGACCTGAAGCCAGTATTACAGAAATGTATATTACAACTTCATTATATTTATTCTTTGAATTTCCATTGAAGAATCATCTCTGTAAGACTGGAAAAAACATGTGTAGTGACTTCTTGACATCCAGCCACCTGGATTTATAAGACTATTTTCATCCCAAACTAAATTGCTTCTCTAATATGAGGTGTTTTATTTTCCAGAGGTGCAAAGCAGCTATTTTATCTTCAGAGTCATGTCTACATGTTGCCTGCAACTACAGAAATTGCTGTGTTTATGATTCTGAATCAGAGAGCTGTTAGCACTGAGAAAAGAACCAACATTTCTAACAAGCTGTGAAGATCCTTAACAGGATATTTTGTTAAATTATTCTGCCCCATTATGCTAAGTCATTCTGAAACAAAATTAGCTTTTTTAAAGATCTGAATATCTTCCGGGAAATTACGTGGCTTATTATTGTTGAAGACATGGGACAGCTGTTAAGCAAGTAAGGAAGAACAGTGTAACCTAATATAACAACTGTGATGACATGCTTTCAACAAAAAACAAAGAAACAAAAAAACCTCAGCAGTGTGAATGTAGGAGAGTTAGAGGGGTTAACAGATGCTCAATTGTGCTAAGTTTAAAAATGCTGATTTTCTCTCTTATCAATAAAGTAAATCTTGTCCTTTATAGTAGTTTTACAGTTGTCAGATCCCAGAAAAATATACTTATTAGTTAGGGTGATCAGACATCCCAATATTATCAGAACCATCCCGATATTAGGGGCTTTTTCTTATATAGGTAAATTTACCTCTCTCCTTCTCCCCTCCACCCTCCCCAAAAAAGTGTCTCAATTTTTCACCCTTTCTATCTCGTCACCCTATTATTAGTAAATATAGACAGATGGCACTTCTATTTACTATCAGTTTTCTTCCACTGATTCCCCAAATAGCCTGAGGAAACTGCACCTACCAAAACCTCTTCAGTTGGCGTTATTAAGCAGAGCAGCACACTTCAGTATCAGAATCTCAGTCATGTCTTTAATACCACAGTTTGAGCACATCCGGTAATCTGACCTGTCAGCATGCTAGCCAAGTGGAAGTGACAGTGAATGACAATAACAGACAAAATAAGGTGGCTGCCAGGGGTGCAGAGAGTAGTAGGGACTTCAATCAACTGAAACACAAATCCATTAAATGATTTAATTTTGTGTATCCAACTGTGGGCTATATTTACAGCAGCAGAGAGAAGTACACAAAAATAAAAACATGCATGTGAATAAACAATTGGATAGACAAAACGATGTAACCCAGTGAAAACAAAACCTCACACATAATTTTTCCCTGGTTATTTGGGAGACATTATCAGAATAAGGGTTAAAAAAAACCCACATACATAAAAGAAATTCTTTTTTAATATCATCTTAAACTTTAAAAAATCTTTCATAGTGAAATTGCTTTTGATTGTTAATGCTGAAAGGAAATATGCATTGTGCTCCATGAAAATAAGCTAATCAGTTTGACTTTTGTTTTAATTTGTTTCCTAGTGACTTTCACTTTCTGGCTCACAATGCAATGGCTGCAAACACAAACCAGAGATGTGTAAATTCAGACAAAGTGTTTTCATTGGAATTAAAAAATAGAGCCTCAATTATCTGTCTCCATACCCTTCAGTAGGACCCCGCATGGATCTAAATGTAGGACTGCAGCTAAAATCATGGAAATGTTCTAAGGCATTTCCTAGGAAGTGATCTTTGGTATTTAAAAACTTTCTTCCTTCCCACTGTCTGTTTTTAAAAAATCCTTAATTTCAGGCTAAATCAACTTCTTTTAAGCAACCATTTCAAATGTAAATCTAGTCATTAAAACCAACAGACGTTCTTATTATTCTACCTAAAGTACTTAGAGGGCCCCTGTTACTACCATGAGAGCACTTCAAGATCTCTAGAGCATTTATACTCAAACACCCCTCGGAAGAGGAGGTATTAGCACCATTTTATAGCTGGGAAAGTGAGAGTCCTGCCCAAAGTCACAGAGGCAGTTTATGTTTCAGCAGGGAGTGGAACCCCAGTTTCCTTTGTTGCAGGTTCTCATCCTAACTCCATCCTAACTTTTTTTCTTTTCAGTTTGAGTTTCATGATTATGCAGCTAGATAGTGGGTAAACCACAGTACATGGATTAACTGTAAAAGGGAATAGCTAAAACATGTCTCCATTAACAAACCAAAATGTTCAGTCTACATTTATAAAAGAAAACATACTTTTTTGGACAAGAAATTTTCACTGAATTAACAAAGTAGTTCATATTGCTTCTGAACTGGCTATCATACAAATTGACAACACTGTAGACCAAAGGAGGACCACTAGATCCAGAATTATCAGATGAAATGACTAAATTCATTGGCGGTTACTATTTTGGTTCATTTGCTTGCATAGTAGCCAGGGAAGGGCTGAGCTGTGGATCTACACACACAACAGCCTTCTGAAAAGAAATGTCCTTTTATCTTATATCTTTATCTTATATTTATACTATTAGTCTCACCTTTGTATGTTAGTTCACACTTATAACCAAATAAATTAAGTTACTTGGATCTTTTCCTGATTTTTTTTTCTCCCTGGGATTTTTAATCAACTGCTTTTTGTGATTAATAGGTCTCTGTTATCCTTAACCCATACTGTTCAAATACCTATTATTCCAAATATTAGTCATTTCTGGAACACAAGGGACTATCTCCAATTTTTGATCCTTGGAAGAGAAACCTGACTCTTGCATGACCAAAAATAAATTTACCTCTTCACCCAGCACAAAATTCAAATAAACTAGCTCTGTTTAGGGGGCATTATAAGCGTTAAGTGGCACAGAGTCCACCTTCAAATCCATAAACAGGGTTGTGGCAGCCTGATAAGACATCTGCAGTTGCTGCTCCATTACGAGGAGGGGCAATGATATAATGTACTTTGTACATGTAGAATCAGATTTCAAAGGACCTCAGCAACCACCAAGAACAATGGGAGATACTATGTGTTGAACACTTATGCATATCTGCCTTGAAGGTTGTAATCACTGGATCCATATAACTGCAGATCCACTATCAATGACACAACACTTTCCTAACTTCTATCTTCTGAACGGGGCTTCATGGAACTGCTCCACCATGCACAGGGTATGCAGGTTTGCGAGTGTTGCAGGCTTTCTTTGGTCTCTACAGAGAAGCATAAATTTCACCTCTAAAGCATGACCTGCTTTCTGTGAAATTGGAAGTGTAAGAACAAGTATTAATGAGTCAGTTACATTAAAATAATCATCAGAGGTTGGAGACTGGTTCTGCTTTCTTTGAAAGATTTAGGTTTAGAGGAAAAACAGTGAAAATAGATAACAGTCCTTTTATTGCAAAAAGAATGGGAGTCCTGTAGCACCTTAAAGACTAACAAATTTCTGTGGGCATAAGCTTTTGTGGGCTGCAAACCACTTCGTCAGGTGGGTGGCAGCCCACTAAAGCTTATGCCCGCAGAAATTTGTTAGTCTTTGAGGTGCTGCAGGACTCTCATTGTTTTTGCTGTATACAAACTAATACGGCTACCCCTCTGGAACTGTTCAGTCCTTTTATTGTTCTGAATTGACTGGTTAGGGAAAAGTGTTTCAGCAGCATAACTTAAATGGAGTAGAGGGATATATTAAATAGGTGAGGTGGATGATTAGAAATCATGGGATAAAAAAAGCAAACGCGGTAAGTATTTTAATATTTACTTATTTATTTAATGCAAAACAAAATCAACCAACCAAACAATACCTTGATGCAATATTAAGCCTGCCCTGCTGAAATCACAAAATGCAATAGTTAAAGGTCCTATGGCAACCATATTGCATGGCCTATGAGCCAGATCCTTCACCCCTCAAGCCACCTTTGATCCTTTCCAGCTGCAAAAAGGCAATTTAAAGCTGCCTTAAGATAGCAGCTAAGGATTCCCTTAGTACTAGTGAATATTGAGCATGTGCGTGAGCTAAATCAGCTTCTTCTGGTACTTCCTGATATAGGGGGCATATGAGGGCACTCTGGGATGTGGGTGGGGAGGAGAGGGTGAGCTTGAGTACAGTGTTTTCTAGTGATCTTGGCCAGAGGAGCAGCCCCTGAAGGACAGTTACCTGCTGATGCAAGTTAGAGCATCCCTTATGCTGTTCTAAGTTTCACCAGAGGCTATTTTGGCCTACAAATCCAAAGGCTATGTAAAACCATTAAAGCCTTTCTGTCTCAGATGTGTTGAGAGCTGTATAGGTGCAATGATCCATTCATTTGAGAAATATATTTTGACTGCCTTATGAAAAGTATTTCTGACCCGCTTGCTGGATTGTAGACAAGATTTGGAGGCTTTACAATATGTCAGCTTCCTATTGAGTATTTTGAAGTGAAATGTATTTATTTATCATTTTTCAAATATTTTCCCATGAGGAAATTCCGGTCCTCCTACAGGAAATCTTGAAAATCTGGGAAAGTGGTGTTTTTCCAGTTTTCCCACACAATCTTACTATTTTCCACCTTTTTCCAGTTTGGAAATAGTGAGAAAACTAAATATTGACAAAACTAAACAGTGAAAACTTTTGAGGTGAGGCTGCCTGATCATTTTAGAAAGTAACCAATCCAAAATTAATAGATTAAATTTTAATACATATAAAAGACCATTTAGTCATGTATGTAAACTGCTCATAGCTAAATAACTATTTGCTCTATTTCCATACTTCAGTTGACACTATATCTCTGTTAATTTTTGTTAAATGTATTGCATCTGCCTGAGAAGGAAATAGACATCTCTTAAAATAAATTTATTTTACAATGATTAATTAAATTAAAAGATTGGCTTTAGCATTTTCTATGAGGAAAATTAGGGTGGCATCTCTTCACACTATTTCAGGTTAGGAGAAAAACCTTATGGCAACTCCCTGTATAATTAGCGCAAAAGAGACCAATAGGCTTCTGTAGGCATAAAAGTTGTAGAATTGAATATGATTTACAGCTAGAAAGGACCTTCTGCATAACAAGGGTGACAGAATTTCACCCAGTGATTCTGATCTTTAGCCCAACAACTTGTGGATAAATTTAATATAGAGTTAATTTCTTTCTACAGGTTTTTTCTTTTAAACCATCCTATAGAGTTTTGTAACAGGATTATATTTTCCCCCTAATGGTTCAAAACCCCTAAACCGAGGTTCAGTTTCTTTTAAGTTTTAGCCCATTTTTCAGTTTTTAACAAAATACAAAAATAAAATCAAACTTAGAGTAGTGAGGTTTTTTTGTTTGTTGGTTTTTGTACCTTTCCTTACATATGTTTGACACATCTCTTTGTGGGCATGTGATCTGCTGAGCCTGCACTAAACTCTACTGAATCAAAAGGTCTCCACATGCATGTGGCATTCTACTACCAGGGATAACAGCACAGCTTCAAGGCCAACAATTGGTAAAACTGAATATGTTACATATAGATAGCTTTTTAATTGATGTGATTATATGCAATGATTCCAGTGAAAAAGTTTCTTCTTGCCTGAAAGTCGTTTAGTAGTCTAAAAGATTCCATCTGCACATATAAACTGTGATTTTCAAAAGGGATTACAAAGGTAATTAGATACACCATTCCCTTTGAAAACCCCAGCTCCCCAGCTATCCTGGTGTAGCCAGTAAAGTCACTCAAAGTCAAAAAAAATTAAGTGCAATCACTAAGTGATTTTTTTATTAGTCAGGCACAAATATTTTTCATTTTACCTTAATAAGTATGGAAAATATTCCCCATGTGAATCCATATCAAACTACATTGTGAAATACAAAGATGCATTCTGAAAAGAGCTCAGTTCTGCGAACCATTACCCCAGCATTTAAGGATTTGCAGCAGCAGCCCCAGACTTTGATGTCTGTATTGTTTTTTCTTCATGGAAAACATAAATGAACCCTTCTAAATGACCACTGACACTTTGGTGCATATTAATCAATGTGAACTTTTCACTCTTTAATTCTGAACTAATTAGCAGTTATTAAGTCGCTAGTTTGTCAAAAATATCAGCAGTCATTCTGAGTATACCACCTGTCAGTCAAACATCTTTTAAATAAATCATGATAATATTATCAGCTCCAATTAACAGATCATAAAAATCTTTCCCTGTACAATGTTTGTGCATATGTGTCTATTTATCTAAGGTGTGTTTGTTTATGCAAAGGGGAATACATGATGTGAATGCAGTAGCTACTTACTCCTTGAACAAAAGTTTTATTGGCATGAGTTAAGAAGAGATCATTATGCCCAAATGACAAAGCTCTTCTGAGTAGACTATAAATATGATACAGTGGAGGAGGCAACTGGTTCATCAGGAAATTTCACTGAGTTCTAGATGGACCAGTGTTTATTTATCTTGAACCAAATCCTGCTCTCTTTTCTCAAAGTGTGTCTGACCTGAATGTGGAGAACAGAATTTTGGCTTCTAGATTATTATTTAAAGTACTGTTTCTTCAGATCTGTGCCTCCTAAAACTCTAACAGTCCAAGAGGAAGCTCTGGAAAGCAGAATGATCCCTAGTCCGTCTGACAATGCTGGGTACAAAGTGAAAGGAGCTGGGTAGTGGAATACTATAATGGAAGTAATGAATGTTTAGGTAACATAAGCTTCCCTCTCTTCCCCCCACCCCAATTAATGACTGTTACACGTGTCAGGTTTGAGACTTGTGTAATTTTATCTTCTTGGTTGGCATGAAACTTCCACTGAATTATTAGTCGAATCTGAAATACAACTGAATAATGTGCACAGTCCACTATGCAGACTTGGCCAAATCCTTCATATGAAGATATGCTTAGATGCTTTAGCTAACACAACTATCAGAGTACGTGACTGCAAGCTAAAACATCCCCTAGTTAAAACAATAAGGTAATCTTTCTAGAAATAATTAATTATGAGGAGAAAAAGAAAGGAAACAAACCCTTTTTTATTCATTAAGCAGTAGAGTGCCTGGGAATAAGAGAACACCAACAACTGCTGAAATGTCCCATGTTAAAGTTGATTACCTTGGGCGAAATCATCTCACTGTTTCTTTGGTAGGTGTTTGTCAAAACCATGTAGTGGAAAAAGAAAGACTAAAAATTAGGTACATTTATGTTGAAAATTCTGTTTCTCAAGAATGAAAACTTCTATAGCTCATCAGAGTATTGACAAATTTCCTTCAGACCCCAAGAAAATTGATCATCCCTCCTCCCCACCACAATTGTTATCTGTGCCAGAGGATGAGGTTCTCCTCTTTCCCAAGTGGAAGTGTGGGAGGTCCCTGGTGTTTCTGTTGATACAAGAGATGTTTAAAGCTGCTTTAATTATTGCAGGAAGGCCAGTACCAGAGATAGCATTTAGTCATGCAGCTGAAAAGGCAGTTGGAGAGGGGCAAAATTGGTGCAGATTTTACCTGCTTTAATCAGAAAAATAAAAGTGGAGACAATATCATAATTAGCCATGCATAGTAATATAGTTTAGTTTTAAGTTTAAGGTTTCTGATAAGTAGTAATTAATGATAGTTTCGTGTAAGTTTTAGTTAGAAATCCGAAATGGTGGCTGATGATGTCATCAGCCAGAGAGGGAACAGAAAACAAAATGAAGGTATTAAGAAACTGACCAATAGCAGGAAGGTAGGATAGGGTGAAATAAAGTTCATTACTAACACCTAAAGGGAGGGGTCCGTAAGTGAGAAGGAATGGAAACTGGGTGAGCTAAGGAGAAAAGTATGTGACTTCAATCCTGAGGACAGGTATAGCCATTGGGAGCTCTTGACAGCATGGCTGCAGTGCAGATGCACTGCCAGGGAGCTTGGTGAGGACAGCTGCCAAGGGCTAGCGACAGCACAGACAGTCTTCTGCTATGCCCTTGAGATTGGACAATTTGGAAGTTAACCTGTAGTTATTTCTGTGGGGAAAGGGAAGGGTAAATTCCAGGCTCTGTAGCAGGATGATGATTTGTGCATATGTAAGGGGATCCTCTTATAGACCTCCTTCCATAGGGTTCCTACCATGGCTTTTTTCTGGAAGAAGAAATGATCTAGACATGAAGGCCAGCAAACCAAACAGAAAGAAAGCCACCTTTCAGAGAAAGGAAAACCAGTATCTACTAACAGATAAATAGATGTAAGTTTTTTTTGTTTGTTTTTTTGTTTGTTTTTTTGTGAGAACACAGAGTGTGACACTACCTGTCAAATCTAAATTATGGTTTTCTTCTGATGTTTGAAAGATATATCTCCAAGGTCATGATTCTGTCTTTGAGGAATCAACAAAACTCTAGAGACTTAGATGGATTCAAAAGCTTTCTTGCCATGTTTATCACAAACTACAGAGGAAAATATAATAATAATAATAATTATTATTATTATTTAATAAAGACAAACAATCTCAACACTGACATGTAATGTCAACACTTTTCTTCAGAGAGTTGCTCATGGAAACATGTCCGGAAAAAAATGAAATCCCATAATTGGCTGAGTATGAAAGCCCTTAACCTTGGAACAGCTGAAAAAAATGAGCTGAAGGTGTGTTGGGAAAATATGTATTTCCACTAGTAACATTTGTTCTATCAGTGAAATATTATAATATTTTCTTAGTGCAGCTCTACCCTAAATGGTGACTCTCTAAACATTGTATTTTGGGATACTTTGATTATTATTTCTCAATATTGTCCAAATGAAACCACTTTAGCTTTATTTAAATATTTTTTTTTATTTTCCTTTAGAAAAAAATGAGACAAATAATTGATATAGAACAATTTGAAAAAATTACAAGAAAAGCCATTTATTTCTCATAACCTACTGAAATCCAAGAGAAAAAGAACAAAAATCTGCCAGTTAACGAGTTCTCTAACATATCACATAAATTTCTTTTAATAATAATTCCTTAGAAGAAAAACTGATGCCTGTCTCAGTGACATGGCTGACATCGCAGCTAACAAATGACTGTCATTCTGCATAAAGGGAATGCCTGAAAAATTCAAAGTAATTTCAGCTGAATTTTTAGAGGTCTGTGATTAACATAGACCCTGAAGATAGATATGTCACTTCCCTTCCCCTCCTTTTATCCTAACCCTCTTTATTTACTTTTGTATTATAAAGAATCTCATATTTTGCTATATTTGTTGTATACTTGAATAAAAACTATAAATAATAAAAAAAGACAGATAACAGGGTAAACCTAAAATTTTGGCATAGGACTTATAAAAAAAATGTGAAGTCCTCACAGCCCTGTATTTCTATCTCAGAAAAAAAGAAAAAGTTGTGAGAATAAATGTAAAAAGAAGTTGGGTTTTTTTTGTTTGAACTGCCAATCCTGTAAACTTTCCCAGGGATCTGAAAGTCAAGCTGAATAAAAATTCAGCAAACTAAATTTTGCCCTCATGTATAATTGTGAAATCACACTGTTTTCTGATTATGCCCTCACTAATAACTTTGCAATTTGCCTGAAAAGTAATAGAAGTTAATGGATCTATATTGAATTTACACTAGTATAACTAAGTGTAGAACTTGATCCTGAGACTGTTTTGAAAAGTAGTCTGCAGTACATTTATGACAAGATTTAAAAAAAAATAAAAAAAAAATAGGAGCCTAAATTTAGGTCCTAAATTAATAAATAAATGGCCTAATTTTTCAAAAGTGCTGAGTAGCCAAGAGTGTGCAGAGGAATAAAAATTTGGTTGTTGGCTCTCCCCCACACCTCCACACACCCTTCCAGCAGCCTTGGCAGCCAGCAGAGCTGTCTGCTTCCATCCCGAGGCCAGAGGAGTTCATTCTTCCTGCCCCGGAGGATGTCTGTGCCTCTACCCAATTATTGGGGGGGCCCAGGCCCCTGCTTACCCCTCCTTGTGCATGCCCCTGTAAGAGCACCTTGCAGTTTCCACTGACTGCAGTTATCTTTTGAGGGTCCACAGAGTCCACATGGACAATTAGTCCATGGCTGGCTAATTCAGGGTAGATTCACACCCCAGCTTGCTTCAAACAAATTGTTGATGTAGACAAGCCCTCAGTTTAGAGAATGGATCCCTATGGTCTTGAGCAAGTCACTCATAGCAGAATTTTCAAGTGTTCACTAACTGGGTGTTACACTGTGGTGAATGCTCTGTGCCTTGTTATCATTAACTGCAGGTAAGAGGAATGATAATGTTTATGCACTTTAAAGGACTGTTGTGAGGGTTAATTAGATAATGTCCCTAAAGCATTATGAAGATAACAACCACTATATGTGCTTTTCTTTTGCCTTCTTGTGGCCTACAGATGGGCAATTTACTGTACTATTTCTTATGTTAGAACATCTTTCCAAAGGGAGGGCTAGCAACATTGCTTTAATATTTATAGATCACTACTCACAGAGATGAATTCAATTTCAACAGAAGACTTATCAGAAATAAAGTGAAACACTACACAGAATTACTAGAGCAAGTGGACATATAGTTTCACCAAGGTTCCATAGTTTGTTTCAACTGTTTTCCAAACTGAAAAAAAGAAACACAGAAATCACCCTGAACAAACATTTAATCACATCTAAAGATTTAAATCTTCACCAAATAAAGATCCCATCTGGATTTTAACACCTGAGTTATCCTTCTGATGATTTATTGGAAGAGATAAGTTAAAGCAACAGGACTGGAATCCAAAAACCAGAAACTCAAGTTACATCATTTTCACAGCTATCTCACAAAATCATAACGCGGTGAGTTAAGCCTGGAGTGGCTTCCTTAACACTTGATTTCAATACCTTATTCAGATTAACTCAAATCTTTCACATTATTTTACTAGTTTAGGTAAATTTCACACACTTCATTTTATAGATATTCACATTGTATGAATGTTTAAACTGATTTAATTCAAATTAATTTCATAGGAGTACTATGAACTCACACTACGATATAAAAGTCACTGTATTTTACACACAATTGGGTCAAGTTTTTAGAGTGGCTTCAATTTGCTCTTTAAAATTACAGGTGCAATTTTCTGCCTTTAAAAATTTGACACCCAAAAGGGTAATAGAGGGAATTACTGTCTCTGCTATATAAGTGAACACTATCAAGCCCAGTAACTTCTGGATAAACTATATCATAAGAAGAGCTTTTCCATAAGTATTTTTACCCTTCTTTTTCTAATCCCAACTGGATCCTGATAGTGCAAAAGGAAATGTAATAGTAGGAAGAGTTAACTAAACAGTTTTGAATCTCAAAAAAAAAAAAAAAAAAAAAAAAAGTGATTTGAGTCTGGCTCATTCTGAGTTTTTGTGAAAGGTGCTTGAATTGCCACAGGAAGTGTTACCAGTGATATCAACTTAATGTTGGAATGATGTTCCTGCCAGCTCTGACTTATATTCAGTAAAGTCTCTTAAAACCACTTGATTTACACATTTGATATCTTCTTGTTTAGAAATGTGTCTTTCCTAAACTAATATGTAATATGATCAGACATTATAGCTTTCTTTATGAAGGTGAAAATTGCCATCAGCTCTCTCTCTGGAAAATACTGATTTTTAATTATACATGCATACCATGCCTATTACAATAGGGCACTGATACTGAGTTGGGTCTGTAGATGCTACTATAATACAAAATAATAATAATCAAATCAAAGCATGAATTTAACTTTAATACAGAGAGAGCTTCCATGAGACTCTATGTACGGCTGAAACACTTAGCAGCATCTTCTGACCTCATGCAGACTAACAGCAAAACTTCCTCTGAAGTGAGATTGGGATGTATCCCTTGACACTAGAGCTAAGTGGTACACAAGGCCTTAAACAACCATATTCACTGAGGGCAATGTGAAATGTACCATATGCAGTGGGGGTGAAATCTACCGCTGTGCAGATGGCTCACTCGAGGTCCATGCAGAAATTGTCCCACTCAATTCCTATTTTTCAAGCTTAAGTGACACTTAATTGGTACATGCATAAGTGGCAGATTTCACCTAGGGATGAATTGGAGCTTAATGAGTATAGATACTAAAGGAGTGTGTGTGTTGTACTTTATATTTTATCACTTAAAAAGTATAACGGAGCTGCTATTTCTTTTTAGGAGGACCAGATTCTAAGAGCCTTCCACACATTGAAGAGTAGTTCACACCACCAATAATCCATTTAAGTCATTGGAACTACTCAGAGTAAAAGGTTACTAAACCAAGGGAAGGGCATTCAAATCTGGTCTTTAGGAAAGATAAGCAATAGAATTTTTTGGAGGCAGGGACTATCTTTTTGCTGTGTGTTTCTGTAGCACCCAGCACAATGGGGTCCCGGTCTATGATTGGGACTCCCAAATGCTATCACAATGCAAATAATTAATAAGAAATATTCTGTTGGCCTTTAAGTTATTATTATTGACTAAGCAGATGGCCATTGACCCAGTTGAATATCATCCTTGGTAGAAACAGCAAGAGATGAATTGATAAGTTGTGGAGGTTTTTTCAACAGAACCTACTAAGATTTATGTTACTATTGTCTGTTCTGTTTTCCTGATTTGCTGAGACTACTCAAGGATCCTCACAAACAAGTCAGCTTGTGAAATTTTCTCAGCAGTCTACTGAACTGCATTTTATCTGTCGTCAGTTTCAGTTGATGTAGTGGTAGTATTATGCTGATAAGCCAATGCAAAAACAAAACAAAAAAAACCCAACCCTGAATTATTTGTGTTGTCATATTTTTGTTTTTTTAAATGCAGGCTAATTCTTAATTGGGGGTGAGTTGCCCACTATAAAACCGAGGATTGAAAGTAGTACTGTGGTGAAGGAAAATTGCTTTTTTATTGAATTCTTATTAGAGAATGGTTATGATCTCTATTATTAATAGTTTCATCAAAAAGCCCACGTGCCTTTCTCTCTATAGAACTATGACAGATGGGTTAGTATGTTTAATAGCTCTGTTTTTGAGAAATTGCATTTCCGTGTGTATATTGGTTATAGAACAAGTGCTTGGTGGCACCAGAAGAACAACCTCCTGCAAGGATCAGTATTATCTCAAACGTTATTCAACTTACATTAGAATGACCTGCCAGATACCAGATCCTGCAGGTTTGTTTATGTGAATGACATACCTTGGCACTCAGTCACAATCCTTTGACAAACTTGAGTGTTCTGAACGCAGATAAGGCAGCTATGGCTGATTATTGTCGTTGGTGATGACTGATACCAAGTGGGAGTAACTATGTTGAGTGTCTTCCACTTACATTATGCACAAGCCGGCAGAGAGCTGAATATAGTTCTCAATGGTCAGCAAATAAATCATAATTCACATCTGGTCTATCTGGGCATCACGTTGGATAGAACTTTCACATATTGTAACCGTCTTACAAAGACAGCGACTAAGATCAAAATAAGTAACAACCTCCTCCAAAAACTGGCTGGAACGACATGAGGTGCCAATGCCCAAATGTTACACACATCAGCCTTGGCACTCCGTTCTTCAGTGGCAGAGTACTGCACGCCAGCATGGGCTCGCTCATCTCACACAAAGAAGGTTGATGTACAACTAAATTCCACCATGCATATTATTTCAGGCACACTTAAATCCACTCCTTTACCATGATTACCGATTTTCTGCAATATTACTCCACCCAGTGTTCACAGGGAGGAAAGCGTAGCAAAGCTCATGACTAAATTGCATGTCACATATGTCACATCTACCATTAATTAAAGACTAATTTAATCCACTACGTAGTTGTCTGCCCTCACGGCGCCCGTTGTGGATAAGTTTACCAGGAGAGGGATTTACAGTACAGGAGATTTGTGAGATTTGTGGTCTGCAGAGAAAGTGACAAATGATCATCTTCTCTCAGACCCCCCTCAATGTCAAACTGGGTTTGTTTTACTGAGAAGGCAATGGATGTTTCTGAACCGATTTCATACTGGACATGAAATTTGTGCTGCAGAGGAATTTCAGTGACGTTTTAGAGACAGTCCACTATGTCGATGTGGACAGCCACAAACAATGATATTGTTGAGGACTGCAAAATGACTCAATTTCTGGGAGGTCTTCATGCCTTGAATGTCGCTGATAAGAATGCTGTGGCTTGGCTTGACTGGATTTCATATGCCAAATAAATAATTAATAGAGAAACAATTTGAATATATTTATTTAAGCCTTATAACTTGCTAGTTTGCCCTCCACTCGTCGAGTGACAAATGGTGAGGAATCACAGAAAAGATGCCTTCCATCTAGCACTGACCAAGGAACTTGATTAGTAAAACAAGATTATCCCTAAAGATATCATGATCCTCTTTCTCTTTTCTTCTTCACTTCAGAGTTTCTGCCTGGAATGCACCCCTGCAGCCTCACTGCCTGTTATTGTCACAGACCAGGATATGAGCAGTAAGGTCTAGTGGTCAGATCCAGAATCAGGAACCAGAAGGAAGTCTGAGACAGGACAAAGGTAGGACAGCAATACACTCAAACAATGCTGGGAACAAGGCAGACACAGGACAAGCCACAGCTGCAGGCACGTGCGTTGAGCTACCACAGGCCAAGAGCTGTTGCTGGATTTAAGAGCAGTCCTGGCAGTGCCACTCAGCAGACCAGGTGATCTGGGCAATTTGGGGTTTCAGCTGCAGTTACCTAGCTGATCCCAGGCTCATCTGCAGGCCCTTATTCCTATCTCGGTTTTTAAAAATGTATTTATTTAAAGAAAAAGTGCACACATTCTCTCACCATTTAACCCCTTTGTACTCCAATAGATGTATATCTGAGTTAACTCTGACTATACTCTATAATTTTAATACTCTGGAGTGATCAATGTCTAATGTGATATTTTCCCCCTACCTCAAAACAGAATGGGAAATATTTTTTTTTAACTTGGTTACAAGTTTTTACTATTGCTATTGCCCCTAATAATTTTATTATTACATGCACATTATTATATCATTATTAATATTAGTAATAATTATAATAAGCTGAACTTCATTTATTGAATCTATTTGCTTTTTTTCTCCAGTTGAACACAAGTTGCAGTTACCAGGGCTACCTCAAGAACTAAACATATATGTCATTTGTATAATAACTCAGTGTGAAGGTAACAGAGTTAATGTTGCTCTGTTGGAGTGAATGACCTGAAGGGGAGACAGTGCTTCTGCCTGTTTTGACTTATTTAACTGTCAATAAACAGACATGTAGTGAGTTATTTGGTTAACTAATAGCCCTCTATAGCTCATTTGCAAAAGCACCCTGTCTCATTTTCTTTCTCCCCTTAAACTAGGAATAAATAGTGAGGCAGCAGTACTACACCAGATGAATCTGAACTTTAGAGTATTGAAACAAGACCGTACCTACAGAATAAGGTAGCTGAACTCCTGGCATTCTGAATAGCAATTTCCACCTTCATTGATAGAAACAAATTATACAGGAATTCCATAATTGGAACTCACAGGGTTCCTATTCAGGTATGAGGAAGTACCACACGTAGAAGAGCATATTATTGTTGGGAGCATAAGAAATAACACAGAAGAATTAGGGGCATCTTAAAGGAAGGAGTCAGGCTTGGAATCTGAACCAACAAAGGTTGGTGGTGTTTCTGTCATGTTTGGATACTTGGAAGTTACTTGCACTCAAAGAGAAACCAGCAGATAGGAACACAGGGAGATGTAGACACACACAGACCGGGTTTATTCTCCTACTCTAAGACCAGACAGAACTGGCTGAGCTATCCTATAATATTCTAGCTCTGTTGGCTACAGAAAGCTAGGCAGGACACAAAATACACAACAGTTTCAATCCAGGCTTTTCTTTTAGAGCCGAAACTTCCTCTCACCAAATATATCAAACTACAGGTGCCTAATCATGGTCTACAACCCTGTGGTTAAGGGTGTCTGCCCTAACTTTCACATTTTGTCTAAATTTTGTCTT
The DNA here is from genome assembly GCF_026122565.2 of Emydura macquarii macquarii. NCBI lineage: Eukaryota > Metazoa > Chordata > Testudines > Chelidae > Emydura > Emydura macquarii. The sequence continues at coordinate 3,727,360 of NW_027132962.1, forward strand.
CCAGTAGATGAGACTTTTTTGTGTGTGTGTGTGGGGGGGCATTTTAATTAAGTTGATGGAAAGTGACAATGGCAAACTATAGCTTCCTTTTAAGTCTTTCCAGAGATAAGTATTTATTTTTAATTGTCTTGCTACCCTATTTTTTCCATCTAAGTTCCCCATTGATTTTAATTAGGCTTCCCCAAAGGTAAGAGCTTATGCACTAGGCAGGTTTTCTCACATGCTCCCAGCTTTACCGTTAGCACTATTTAAAGAAATACAAGAAAAAACTTGCTGCCCTCAATAGCACATAATAATTAATAATAAAAGTTATACAGCAAAGATGGAATTAGGTTACTTTCATCCCAATTAAGGACTGTGGTAATGCAAATCTTTATTTGCATTTGAAATGGCTTGTGGCTGCTACAGTAATGTGCCATATTCTTGGCAAGATCTCAAGAGAGCAATGAAATTAATTTGTGACATGCACAGATGATCTACTCTGAGAGGTCATCCTGAACTTTGAGAAGCCAGCTGTAGTGAGACAGCAACAGAGTCACTAATAAAGAAGAGTTTGGTACAAGCTGAAATTAGGTGCTGGAAGGGTGAATGGAAATGAGTGACTATCAGAGCTGAGAATTAACATTACAGTAGACAGTCAAAAAGATAACTCTGCAACTCAGCATAAGCACAAATGGTGGCAGAATTGGATCCTTAGTTAGCACTGCAGAAAACAAGAAAATAGCCATTAGGAGAGGTCCTGAATTAATTATTTCTGAGAGCTTTCATAGGCAAGGAAACACCCTGTAATGTGTGTGGTGATTGGCTGAATCCAGTGTTGATTGGGCTGTGTGTATTTAGAGTCCACCTGAGTGTTACATATAGAACTGGCAGATGATCTGCATAGTGGGTTTGTTAATGTGGGTAAACTAGGGAAGCAGCTTGGGTATATGAGATTTTAAAAAAATGGGATGTTGTGCTGCTTTCTGGAAGTCAGAATGTTAGATGGGTCAAAAAGAAAAAAAGATTTCCTGAAAACTCTGGAGAACGTCTAAGTACAGTGCATGTGGGGAGACAACAAATGTATTTGGAAAGAGATTTTGAAGAGAATCAACACTGGATAAGTAGACTGAGTGAAGGCTGCCATCTTGGATTACTGCTATCACCTGTTCTTATGAGATTTTGGCCACATATAAATTGGAGCTGTAAAATCAATTATTTTCTTTGATCGCAGAGTGGCGATGGGAGGATTCCTGAAGGCACAGATTTATATTCAGAGGCTTGGATCCAAGTGCTGCTGAATTTAAAGGGTTTACAATTTCATAGTCTGTGTTTTGTTCCATTTCCAGTATAAAGATCACAGTAAAATGCTCAAAAATAAAAAATGCTAGGGGATCAGATGTTCCCAGTATCTATATTTAATAATTCAGAAGAATAATTAAGGCTTCTTGTTTAGAATGTTTTGTGTACAGTTCCAACCTACTTTATATTACATATTATAATATGCATGTAGGGTCAAATCTTTCTGCCCATGCCTAGTCTGTGGAGATGGGGATGGTACATTGGCCTCCCATTGTGTGTGGAAGAATTGGGATGGAATCCTTCCTCTGAGACAACAGTGGGTAGGAAGGAGGGCTTGCTCCTTAAACCTAATCTTGGAAAAGATGCAGCATAAGGCAAATCTTGCTCCTTCTCAATTCAAAGGGTCCTTGGATGCAGTGGAACCGGTGTGATTCAACAGCACAAAAGAGAGAGCATGATTTGGAGAGCACATGCAGGGAATAGACCACGCCTGTGTTCTGTGAAGCTGTGGGATTACCCAGGTCTACTAGCCAAACACCATTCCCTCTTCAGACAGATTTTACCCAATAGTTAAAGGCAGGCCTGTATCTGGATTCCAACATCCTGGATCCGGGAAATTGGAATCTAGACTGCGAGATCTATATCCTCCTCCTATGCTTTATGTTCAACTGGATCCAAAAGTAAGGAGAGGCTCGTTGCTGTTTCTAAGACCCAGAATTCCCATGCACCCACCCTTTCCAGAAAGTCCCCACTAACCATTGCTAAGTTCTGGCCACAGACCTAGGCCAACACCCACATTTTTTTCTCTTTTGGTGAGTGCCAACTCAGGTCACCAACCCTGCCAATCCAACTAGGGTCTTTCAAGCGTTGGAAGCTAGCCCACAAAAAGCTTTCTGGTATTTGGAGTTCCATCATCTGGTAATAGGAACAAGGTGAAGTTCAAGCCAATTCCTGTTGTTCTATGCCTGTGTGTAGAGGATTTCAGACCCACTCTTACCTCTTGGATGACTGTTTTTGAACTGATGTGTGAGGTCTAGTGTGAGTGGAGTAGTTAGCCAGCATATGCCTGTTAAGCACAGAAAAGGCTAGTAGCAGACAGTCTTCCTTCCTCACATAAGACAGCAGAGGTAACTGGGGACTTTGGGAGAAGGAGGATACAAGAGGAGTTGAGGATGCAAATCTCAAAAGGACATTCTGATTCCTCTAATGAAAGTGGATTTGGATTCAGGCCACTGCGAGGGTTCAGAAGACAATCTAATCACTAAATTCCTGTTTTGGAGGCATTTGTATACAGATGGTATCATTTCATCACATTATTACTAACATTTTAGTTTCATTTATAAATTATGTAATGTTTGGAGGACTTTGTGAAGACACATTGTAATTTGCATCTTGGTGATTTGCTTGTTATGTACTCTTAAAAACGTATTCATTTGGTCATAAGTTACTAATGATGATTGAACAATGAAAATTATAAATAAAATACATAAAAACTAGCCTGTGCTGTAACTGAAATTCCAAAGTAATTCAAAAACAATTACAAAGATGCTCCTACTATAATATCTTTGTCTTCTGCAAAGAAATAATTAGGTATTTAGGTTTCACAGGTTGTTTTGATTGAGCGCAATACTTAACTGAAATCAAGCTCTGTGAAAAAGCCCCATTAATCCTGCCTTTAATAGTTCAAAATAATGTGATTTTTATGTACAAATCTGTTGATCGTTGATAATAAAGAAATTAATTTAAAAATCATGAATTAGTACTATAAGAGATTCAGATAGTACAGTCAGGTGAGCATTTTATTTAATCTTCAAAGAGATTTTAAGACCAAATAAATAAATAAATTATGTTTGGTATAATTTTTCCCCATGTATATTCAGTTAACTCTCCTATCAAAGAGCCAGATTCCCAGTTGGTGTAAATTGACTTTGTAAATTCACTGCATCGTAGCTATGCCAAAAATATGGCCCAAAATGCTTAGTAAACTAAACATATACACAGTAAACTTATAAAAGGTTTTTGCCTCACCTTTGTAATTTATATACATCAGCATGAATAACAATCAACCAAAGTCCTTTCACTGTTTTACTATGGTCCTTACTTGAAGTTTATTTTATAATTTGTATTACTTTGCACAGTAACATCTTGGCATTGCTAAAATAAGAATGGACCTGGAAGACAGGGTAAATAAGTATTATTTTGATTACACATGCTCACACCAAACTTGATTGAACTAAAGTTAGCTGATACAATCAATTCATGTTAACACTTCCCATTCATGGCCAGGACAAGCAAATATAGAGTCCCCTGCACAGTGGCTCACTTTGATTGTAGCTCACTGTCTATGAGGTCCAATATTAAGCATGAGACCTCCCTCTGCTTGCCTTAGTCCTATGGCATAGACAGGAAGGAACAAGGTGTGCTGTCCTTTAGTGAACAAATTGGGAAAAGATTAAGGGATTGGGGCCATGTACATATGTAGTCTGGGAAGAAGCTTCCTGTTGATAGGAAAAGTGAGAACCTGCACTATGCCTCAGTTGGGGTCTTGGAAAAAGAATAACTATCCTAATTCCTAAGGGTCCCAAGTTATTGCTATAAGCATAACTTATAGCTCATAACACATTGTACTGGATCATGAACATTATACACTACCTTTGTAATGTATAGTACTACTGTCTATGAGTATGTCATTTTCAGTATTTACAAGCTCACCGTTTCTTGCGTTTTGCCTCAGTTCTGTAATATACTTATCTATCTGCTCTTCCCTTAGGTGTGGGTGAGACCAGAACTGATATTGTTCAAACACAACTTTTTTCTTGGGGTCACGATAGTGCCTAAGCATTGTTGAGACCTCATCCAAAGTAGGAGCATCTTCCATTGGCTAATATAAGAACGTGTTATAAACTCCCAGAGCCTCCACTTTCATTGTATGCAGTGAAATGGCTACTTTTATGACCTATTCTATTTTAATAGCTCTTGAGGCTTTCACGTAAATGTGGAAGCATTGTTACCAACTCCTCCAGTTCTCAGCTTGTGTACCAAGGAAAGATAAAGGTGGGGGTGGCTTGGAAACTTTCATCTTCAGGTTTGTTTTTTTTAATATTGTTTTGTAGTTTAACTGCTTTACTTTTGGTTTTACTTTTGTGTATCTAGTATGTCTACACTGAAATAAAAGACCCGTGACAAAGCAATGGCTGATCCAAGTCATCTGACTTATGTTCATGGAGCTAAAAATTTGCAGTATAGATGTTCGGGCTGGAGGTTGGAGCCCAGGCTCCGAGACCCCACAAGCGGGAAGGGTCGCAGTGCTCAGGCTCCAAACCAAGCCTTCTACATCTACACTACAATGTTATAACTCAGCAACCTAATTTCCATGAACTCAAGTCAGTTGACTTGCACTCTGAGACTCAGTGTGCTACTGGTCCTGTTTTTACCAAATTAGGCAGTTATGTCAGCATACAGCAGCTGCAATGATTAAATTGCTTTAGTGTGTCCACATTATGATCCTTGTGTCGCTTATGTGTGTCCTCACCAGGAGCACTTGTAACGACTATCCTGTCAGTATGGGGTATTGTGGGATGGCTTCAACCTAAAGTTATGTCATGCAACATCCAGACTGAGCAGCTGCTACTTCTCTTGTGGAAGTGGAGTTATTAAGTTGGCGTAGTGGGGTAGTTACATCGGCAGGAGCAAAATTTTCGCATAGATATTTACATGGGTAGGTTGACGTAAGCTGTCCTGCATCAACCTAACTCTGTAACATAGACCAGGCCTGTGTCTCAGTGCTCTCTGCTTTCTGCTGGTCTGTGGATTGCAGTTTCCTGTCTCTATGTAGCACTTTGCAACATTTAGTGATCCACTGTGGCACTCACAATAACAGCCAGAATGTGGTCACTTCTAACCCCATGTCGTGCTTTCTATCATGGTCAGGCACCTAAAAGTGCCTTTCTTCTGAGTATACTGCAGTCTCTGCACTTCAGGAACCAGAGTGAGACCAGGGACATTAAGTTTAAATCACGACTCTCTTTATTAGTTACATAACAGGTCCTACAGATTCTGAGTATGTATGAGAGTGAGACCCTCACAATGGGAGACACTGAGTACACATGACTAATTTTAAAGAGACAGTATTATCTTAGCCCCATGACCCTGTGCCACTGCAGCTATAAATTCATGCTTTTGGTACATCTGGGATAGTTTATTGTAATTATCAAGGTATATGTAATCACAGTCCATCTTAATCATAGCTGTTTTCTTTAACACATGACTCTAACTCTAATATAATCTTAGCCCCAGACAAAAATATCTGCAGAGCCAGTGAAATTAGCAAAATGACAATTTTTCTTGAAGTGATATATTTTGCTGGTTAGTGTTAGGCAATTTAGAAAGGTGAGAGAACAAGAAATGAAGGAAAATTAAATAATTATCAAAACCAAAATAAACGAATTTCTGACAGACAAAAGCTCCCAAGTTCTAGATGCATTTGAGAACATGAATAATTGGCCAAGTGTGCCATAAATGAATGGGAAAAAATATTGTTTATAACATAGCTAAAGCTAAGAGTAGAGCTGTTAAGAGGAAAACAATTCCATTTTGCCACATCTTTTGAAGTTTCAAAAATTGTTTTCATTCTAGAATGGAGAAGCCAGGAGATATTGAAAAGGCAGAATGAAGAACAGACGGGGTTAATTCCATGGTTGTAACTGAAAAGTAAAAGACAATATTAATTGATTCACATGACTTAAGTAAAGTTATAAAACGAGAATATTGTCTTATTTGCCATTGAACAAGGCTTAATATACTTTGAGTATCCAGTAAAATCCAAATTTGCAAGAATATTTCATTTTGCTTATATTTTATTCTCTCCATTATATTAAGAGTCGCCTATAAGTGAGGGTTAGGCAGATATAAAATAACTATTGCATTAGGGGAGTCCCAATAGCCTGAGTGAGGGATGTCATTTGTCTAGATGATTTTCAGTTGATTAAAAACAAATAAACTGAAAAAACAATGTTGATGAAAAGTACTTTATTAAATGCCCACACCCCAAGAGGCATAGTGCTATATCATACTTGACTAGGCACTAAAAATTTAGAATAATATTTTACAGCATTTATTTAAATTCTGTGCAGGGACTTTTACAACTTCATGACAATGTAGTAAAAATTACATCTCATATTTTTTACCTGCCAGCACTTGTCAGAGGCTCTCTTCAGCACAGCATTGCTGCTCACCAGAGGACCGCTGTAATACAGTCCAGTAATACATTGGACTACACGTAATACATCTCCTCATATCTATGAGAATAACATAAACTTCAGCTGGTATGACCAAGGATTAATATACTGTTCAATGTGAGAAAGAGAGTCCAAATTTGATTCTTAGGGCCAGATTTTTAAGGATATTGAGGCATGTAACACCCCCATTGAAATCAGGAGATAGAAATAAGTTGTCAAAGCCATGTCTCAACCTCATCTCCTCAGTAAAAGACCTCTGCCGCCTTCTTAGTTTGTTGGTCCCCATATCTTTAATAATTTCACATTCTCATTCTGCTGGATCGCTTTCTATACCTCTATGGATTTTCATATTCTCAAATATCTGGTCCAGACCCCACCCTTCCTTTTAAAAATGAAGGCAAGTAGAGTCAATGTAATGACACTCCTGGATTAGTTGAACCTGGACTGCTGTATCTAGAAGCATGAGTTTCTATTGCCTTTTCTAACAAACTGTTCATTAACAGGAAAACTATAACAGTCTTATGTGATACAGCCACTGGAGGGGGATGGAAAGGAACATTGTATAAGCATGGGTGACTTCAGCGGTAATATTCTAATATTCTTTGAGGAAGACTATTTCTCAAACAAACATCTGAAACAATCTATCCATAAACTACAGAACTGACATTTCTGCTGAGGAAAGAAATTAGACAAATGGAGGGAGATATTCCTTTCTTACCATCTGAAAAGGAAAGAGAAATTACTCGGTGCACAAGGTGATGAAAAGACTGAAAATATTCAAAATCTTGCAGGAAAAGCATGATCTTTTGAGAGTTTTTTTGTCATTTTTTCTAGATCAAAGAGGTCTGCATAAATTAAAAGCTATGCATTCAAAGATAATCCCCCAAATCTTTTTAGATTTGCCAATCCCCAGTTATTGTAGTTCTCCTACCCAAACAGGCACCAGTTTTTCTGTAGTTTTTCTCTTTTGAAGTCCATTTTTCCTTAAATCCTACTGTGACATGTAGCCATTTAATTTTAGCTAAGCTTACATCAAACTGTTGATTTTTTGTTTTGTTTTTTTGATTTTTGGGGTTTTGGGGTTTTTTGACTGATTGATCCTGAAATTGTCAAAGTCCAAAAATCATTGTTTGATACCTTTGTAAAACTTTCCATAGTACTCTACACTACACTAGGGTGACCAGACAGCAAGTGTGAAAAATCGGGACGGGGTAAGGGGTAATAGAAGCCTATATAAGACAAATCCCTGAATATCGCGACTGTCCCTATAAAATCAGGACATCTAGTCACCCTACCCTACACTAGAAAGAACACAATCTTCGTCTTCTCTCATGGGATTGCTAAATTTTTCTTTGCTTGCAAGGCCTTGTTTTCTTCTGTCTATTTTAAGATTTCCTTCTAGAGTACCCACCAGTGTAGTATCTAAATGCTTTCCATGTCTGCACAACAAAGTCCCTGGTGCATTAATGAGTATACTGTTCTTCCCCCTTTTCTTGCAGAGGATGCTCTATTTTCAATATACATGAATGGGGGTGTTTTTCACCCCTTGCTTCTCCATTCCCTCATAAATCTGGTTATCTTGGGGAAGGCTTTATCAAAAGGAGATTTTTGCAGGACACCCTGAATATAGTTTGACTCCAGAATACCGTGATCTGCTTTGGAATCTTGTTCATAGCTGAATCCCTTTGACCAAGAATGATTCATCTCTAGCTTTCATGTGCTTCATCTTGGGTATTGTAAAATACATTAATCCAGAGGAGCAAAATTATCTTAGTGAGCTGCAAATAGAGATGCAGTAGCTGATGAGGCTGAGTTTTAAGCCACTGATGGTCTTAAAAGCCTCATAACTATAGCCTTTCCTTAACTAACAATGGATGTGGAGTGGGAACCTGTGGAGAGATCAGAGTGCATGGGAGATATGCTAACATCCATTAAAGATGTATGTATGTATGTATATGATTTTTATGGTGGATCTTTATTAAAAAACCAAAACCAAAACAGAGTATCACTGTTAGTTTAAGTAATAGTTTCTGATACCATACAGTACCAGCACCCTAGTACTTTCTGCAGTCTAACTTTGTGTAGGAGAGTGATAACTTGGCAATCTGACATTCCAGGCCCTCTACCATCTCATCTTCTTCAAAGAGTCCATGAACAAACTAGATGTATAAGAAAGTGATTATTTCCATTCCTGAGCTATCTCTGCATTCTCCGTATTCTGATACCACCACGTTAGTGTCCGACAAACTCTAGGAAGCCTTTTAATTACAAATCATACAAAATATTACCCCCATATCAATTTTCCAACAGTCTTCAAATATGCTAGGCACTGTTTATAAAGAGGATTGGGATCAATTGTTCTCTGTGCCCACTGAACATAGAAAAACAAGTAATGGGCTTAATCTTCAACAAAGGAGACTTGGAAAGTATTTTCCTAATATCTAACCTAACTGTATACATAGTTAAGTTTTGGAATAGGTTTCAAGGGACCCTTGGAAAAAAGCTCAGAGTTTTTTAATAATAGGTTGGACAACCACCAGTCAGGGACAGACTAAGTAAATATGGTCTTAGACTAGATGACTTCTCAATTTCCCATCTAGCCCTACATTTCTATCATTCTAATTTCATAAAAAACTCCATAGATATATGCACATCAGGCTAGGTATTACTCAAATGCCATCAATAGGAAATTTGTCATTGACTTCAGTGGGAATAATACTGGGTCCTGTTGGAAAAAGATTCCAAGTGTGGTTCGTTACCCTGCACCGATAAGAGACCCACACAGGATTTCAGGCTGGACAGTCTCCAAAAGAGTTTATTCTGCAGAAGGACAATCCCCAAGCCCACAAGTAGACAGTGGAAAAAGACCCCGAATTCAGAGTTACAGACAGTGTTATACCTTATTACTACCTAAACACAAATGACAAAAGCATACATATCCCCCTTACAAGGGCACAAACCTATTTTCTCTATAACTATTGGTTTATATTATTTGGCATACATTATTCATAAGATACTTTTACAAATGTTTTGCAGCTAACTACAGCTTATCTATCAAGGTTGCATAGCTTGCTGAATCCAGCCAAGGCTTATCTCCTTCTGCATTCCTAAAAACTTTCCATGATCTGTGCACAGAGTGGAACGGCCTTGCCTTATAAACAAAGAAGCTTGAAAAATGGAGTAACTATAGTCAAGCAACTAAAAATCAGCTTACAGCCCTAAGACAGGAAGTCTCCTTTAACCCACCCTTTTTAATACAGTATTTAAGCGTACATTTCATTTCATTTCGAGATAGATGAAGTTTAAAACTGGCTTTACAATATAATATGTTAAAGTGTTAAATATAGGTTGATTTTGTTTTTAATTGGAATGTCTTTTGAAACTATTTCACATGGGGAGTATTTTATTACTACTATTATATTAATACACATTTATTAATGGATGAATGGATCTGTAACAATAATTTTTTCTCTATAGGAATAACTATAAAAATACTAATTTAGTGTTCAACTGAACATTTGTTTTTCATAAATGTCCCTAAAAGTGGAAAGATTTGTTTAAATGAAATATTTATCTAGTCCTTTTTTCAGTGCAGATTTTGGCCCAAAACACAGGCTCTTTAATGAGCAGTATAAAGTTTAATGAATATATAACAGATCTTCTCATAAATATAATAAAATTCAATAACAGATATTGCCAGTATAAATTAAACCAATAAAGTACAATAGAAAGGACTACATGAAAAATTGATGGACACAAAATGAGAGATGTGCTGAAAACGTTGGGAAAAAATCAGAAATTGTACCTCCACATATTTAAGGAGACAGTTACTTGACAGTGTGGAACCATGTTGTAATGAGCCAACCTACTGATCTGTGAATTATATTCAGAACTTGGTTTTATAAATTTAGCTAGATCACATTGAGTCCAGTAGAGTTTTATTACGTAATAGACATAATAAAGACAATTCATCTCTGTTTTTCAGTTTCCCATCTGTAACACTAGGATAATGATCACATACCTGCTTTAGAGAGACAAGGTGGGTGAGATAATATCTTCTATTGGATCCACTTCTGTGGGTGAGAGAGAGGCTGATGAGCTTACACAGAACTCTTTATGAGGTCTGGGAAATGTACTCAGTGTCAGCTAAAAACAAGGTAGAACAGATTCTAGAACTGCTTTGTAGTTAATACCTATTTCAAGGTGAAGTGGCCCATTAACACTTCCCCAATTAAGGACAGAGTAAAACTCAGGGAGGGAGAATGTTAAGTGGGTTATAGATAATTGTAATAAGCCACAAATTCAGTGTCTTTATTCAGTCCATGATTTTTAATATCTAACAAAATTATGAATTTATGCTTCCAGGTTCATCTTTTGAGGGTGTTGTGCAGGTTTCCTTTGGGGGTGAGAATGGAGATGTGAGCTCTGGAGTGATTGTTTTGTGAAAAGTGTTCACACATAGGTGATAGGGTGTTTTTGTGTTGGGTGAACACTTTTCACAAAGCAGTCACTCCATATCTGACCGCGGTAGCCTCATCTATAGCTTATATTGATTACCTAAGAGTCCCCAATTATCACCTTGAGGGTGATAGGTTCTTATTCCAAGATCAGGCCCAGTATTATATAGTTGGGAACCCCGCTGTGCACAGTTACAACACTCACACTATAAAAAACCCTTCTATAAGTACAAATAGTTTATTAATACATATAGCATAGTCAAACATTCCAACTCAGTAAGGTAGATAGAGGTACATCTGCACATCCGTATACTCACACTATCCCTTGTAGAACAGCCTGAAATGTTAGCCATCATCTTTCCTCATTGCTAACACTTTCTACCTCATTACCAGTGGTCATGATTTTGGCATCTCCCAAGGACTACATCTCCATTTCCTATTGTCCCAAGGCTGGGATGTAAATTTTATAATATGATACACTGACACCACTATGTTTGATGCATATTTAGTAGGGGATTGTCCCCTTTTCCTTATTTCTATTTCCTCACCTTGCTAATGTTGGAGTGTCCTTCTCCTGTAGGTTAGTATATCAATGATGTCAACTCTTGACACTCTTGTGGTTGGACCATGTACCTGTGGTTACAAATTCTCCTTGAACACTCTATTTTCAACTCCCCAATACTTGGGGTTTCCATTGGGGCATTCATCTGTTTAAAGTTTATCTGTTCAAAATTCATAGGCCTCAAAGCCTTATGCTGACTTGCTGAAGCTAATGTCTTATAGTATACAGGCCTGTAGGTTCCTTGCATTATTGCTGAATGTAATGGAAAGCAGTGAATATAATAAAGACAAGCTCTCCCTATGGCCTATACCTGTCAGTCCTTATCCTCAAAGGAAATCTCCACAATACCTTCAAAAGATGAGCCTGGAAGCTTAAATTAATAATTTTGTTAGATATTAAAAATCATGAACTGAATATAGACACTGAATTTATGGCTTATTACAATTAGGCCCCTCTTCCTAGTATTTCCCCCCACCCCCTCATGACTGTAGTGGTGTTAATAGACCACCTCACCTTGAATGGATGTGTGTTAACTAGTTATGCTAAACAATCTGTTATACCTTGTATTTTGCTGTGATACCATCTGTATGTCTACATTGCAACTAGACACCTGCGGCTGGCCTGTGACAGCTGACTTGGTTTCATGATGCTCAGGCTAAGGGGCTGTTTAATTACAGGGTAAGTATTCAGGCTCTATGACCCTCCAACCTCATAGGATCTTAGAACCTGGGCTCCAGCCCGAGCCTGAACTTGGCACGGACCACAGATTTGGCAGTTGACACGGACCACAGATTTTTAATTGTAACCTCTGAGTACATTTCCCAGACCTGAAGGAGAGCTCTATGTAAGCTCAAAAACTTGTCTCTCTCTCACAAACAGAAGTTGGTCCAATAACAGATATTACTTGATCAACCTTGTCTCTCTAATATCCTACGGGACCAACATCGCTACAACACCACTACATATACCTTCTTTGTAAGGTATTTTGAGAGCTGTGTAAGCTCTGTATGACAATCACTAGGAGCACAATGTTATGGGAGCAAGGGGGTGTAACGTTTTCCCCTACTTTGGCTACCCACTTCATAATACAAAAAAAGAAAGCCACCTCCATAGGTCTGCTGCACTCTTTCCCATGCAGGGGGACATGAAGTGGGTGATGAAAAATGCAGAGATTCTTAGTTCCATCCCTGCAGCACATCACTCTGGCACAGATGGGCCTGCACGGGGGGGAAAAGTAAACTGTGCCAGGTGTAGGGCTTCTGCAGATTACTTTCCCCCATTTAGGCAAAGGAGGAACCAGAGTACAGATAGAGACTTCCTGAGGAGACCTGCTCGGTTACTGGGGCAGCAGGACAATTATGTGTTGCCCCTTATGGAGAGCTTGTGGCAAAGGCACAATCTAGTCTCTATGAATGATATTAATAATTATTAATCACCATAGTTATATTATGAATAATAGACTTTAAGATTCCCTTTTATCGGTAACTTTTTCCCCCACAGCTCCCACTCTCATTTCTGTCCATTATTATTTGTTTTATGGATTCCATAAGTTCTTCATAGCAAATCTATGCCTATTAATTTTTCCACAAGAAAAATTATTAGTCAGGCTAACTATACTGTACACCTGAAGCTTTAGAGCAAAATGACAGGAGAGCAAAAATAATTGTCTTTTTGTCAAATGAGAGCCATGCTGCCCCATGTTAGAAGCTTTGCCTTAAAGACAAACTAATTGCTTAGAAGTCAGTAAAGCATTATTTAAGAATTGTCCTAAGTAATTAAATTAGGTTACTCTGGTTTGCTTAAACACACATTAATCTTTCATGGTGACATCAAATTTGCAAACACCTAGGGGAAAAATACTGCAGTAAATCATTTGTTAATGTAATAAACACTTAACCTATAAAATAATAGATGGAGTAGAACATTTCAAAGAAGTTCTACTTTACTGCTCTGCTGTACTCACTGGGAGCTAGTGAGCTCAAAGCTGCTTAAAAATTCCATAGTGGAACACACTTTTATCATCAGCATTGTACCTGTTCCTTTTGTGGTTTTTGTTTGTTTTTTTCCTTCTGTGAGAGAGTTTATGAGGAGAGATTTGTAAAGAAGAGAATACATGGAAACTGCAACCTTCAAGTAATTGAATCTTAGCTAACCCCTGTTAATTACCTCCAAAGTATCAAGATCTTTAAAATGTCTGTTTAAAAAAAGTGAGAGCAACATTTTTTTCTTCAGATTTATTTTGAAACATCAAAAAGGAACACAGAGCTCAGTGTAACTCCTTACACAATAAAAACAATGAGAGTCTTGTAGCACTTTAAAGACTAACAAATTAAATTTCTATAGGCATAAGCTTTCATGGGCTGCAACCCACTTTGTCAGATGCATGAAATAGAAGTCAGATAGGGGGTGTATATATATACACATCCAAGGGTAAGGAACAATAATGGGGAGGGTAGGTGTTAGCAAAGTCCATTCAGTTAGAGTAGATGAGGCCTATTCACAACTATTGATTAGAAAGTGAGACTATGTGAACAGTGACAATTACTTCTTGTAATCAGATAACTATTCCAAGTCCCTATTCAGACCGCTCTGAATCCTTACACGATATTTAGCTTAACTATCCTTTCACCCACTGGAGTTTTGAACAGTTATTTTGATTTGTGGTATACTTATTGGATAATAATCATGTTGCATTACAATATGTCTGATTCGGTATAACTGACATAATTCATCTGAGGCATCATGCAGATATGTTTAAGATATGAAACAGAAATAAATACATTTTTAAAAAGCTCATAAATTACCCTGACAATTTAATATCTCACATTGACTAACAAACAACTTTTGTCTCCTCCACCTCTGCATGGTCTGTTTTGGAAATGAGATGTAGTGGAAAGGATTGCACCTGCTGGTGGGCTGATGGGTGTTTGTAAGCTGTGCAGATGTTAAATAATAGGTAGGAGGCTTTGCACTCTTGAAACCCATGGCCTGTGAAGGCTACACTGAGCTGAGGTGATGTGGGTCACTGCTGGAAAAGGAATTAGCTTCATCACTCTTGGATTCTGTTGTTCTACCTAAATCAACTCTCAATGCAATTTCCTTTCCAATTAGCAAGTGGTGGTATTGGGGCTTGACCCCTATAAGGTGCTTTGCTGAGTCCTATACACTCCCACTGGATTTTACAGTGTTGGTGCTCAATCTTATAGTCTGTGGATTGCTTTTTCTGAGCTGCTGAGCAAGATCAGTTCCTATTGACTTCAGTAGCATTTGTGGGTGATCAGTTACTTAAGAGCTCAGCATCATATCAGAACATAAGCGCGGCCATGCTGCGTGAGAACAATGCTCTATCCAGCCCAATATACTGTCTTCCGACAGTGGCTGGTGCCAGATGCTTCAGATGGAATGAACAAAGCAGGGAAATCATTGAGTGATCCATCCTATGTCATCCAATCCCATCTTCTGGCACTAGCTGAACCTGGCCCTTTGTGGGCAAGAGCATAAATAGAATAACAACATTCAGAAAAATATAAGCTGGAAAAAAAGAAGCTGCTGAAGATGTCATGTGGGTGTTGTCACACACTAAAATACAGCTTCAATTTATATGCATGTAGCTTTGTGAGGAAAAAGCATTTCTGAGGATGGAAGTGACTGAGTCATATACAAATTATTTCCATGTATGTAAATCAAGTGGAATATGTTTTGCACATATACATTCTGCCATTTGTTTTCAGAAGTCAAGGTGCACAAAATTTGTACCCACAAATAAATATGAGCAAATTTTCAAATACTTAACTAGAGGCTGTGTTGATGTCCCCCTAATATTAGGCAGTAAATCCCTATTTAGTTATTTACATAAATGTGAGCCATTTTCAGAGGTGCTTAGTACCTGCAATACCCATTATGTTCAGTTTGAGTTGTGGGTGCTCAACACATTTGTAAGCCAGGCTGCTATTATTTTTTAGGTGCCAACATTTGCAAATGTTGGCCATAGCTTACAATCAAATTTTACTAGCAGTTGTGAACAATTTGGTAAGTCCTGCTTTTCTGAATGTATAAGCTGTTAGATCTTGGAGAAATGTCTCAGCTATTGTACAGTTCTGTTTAGACAATGAGCATAGCACCAGTAAAGTGCTTAAATCTCTCTCTGGCTATGGTTCATCAAACAAAACACAAAATATTGTCAAAAGATTACAGTACTTTTTGATTGCAGCTTGGAAGCCATCTTTAAAATTTGTCCTGAAGATATGGATCAACTAGTGTCACCAATACACATTCATCTTTAGCCGGCTGCATCACCAGGCCCCATTTCCCTTGAGGTTCCATTCCCTGGATATAAAGGACTCACAGCTTTCTCATTTGCAGTCACCTATGCTCATTTATTTACAGTGCATACAGTCAGTTCCCAGTTCCTGCCCCAGGCACTCTAAGGACTCAAGGTTGCTCACCCCCCCAGCCAGCTGGCAGGCACACTGACCCTGCTTGGCCATGCCGCTCTCTCCTGGGTGGCTACTCTGGCCTATATAACCTCCCCTGGACAAGTCACCAGCTGTTCCTCCTTTGACTTGTTAGTCAGGGCTCTGGCTCAGCCTAATCAGTGCAGCCAGCTGCTACCTACTCCCCTTGTAATTCCTGGCTCCACTGGCCTGCACTGCATGAGCCTATCCCCTTGAGTTAGGGGCCACAGAGGCAGCTGAGGGGTTTACCACCCTCCGCTCTGCCACACTCCTTTAAATACTTTTTGTGTCTCAGAGTGTGTAGAATGCTTTGCAGATACATTTTCAGTCAGTGTTACTGCAGCAGTGTCGTCTTTGCTTTCAAACTCAGTCTGCAATTACTTTAAAGAAAGAAGAAAAAACGGTGGCAACACTGAGCTTATACTACTTACTTACATTATCACTGCTCCCTTGTCCTTCAAATGGAACGTGATCAAACTTGCAATAGTAAAAATGTTCTAGAGAGTGGGAGCAGAAGGCAGTCTCTTTGCTACAATATTATGCCATTCCATCACTTCAGACATTGGATAGACTCTCTTGCTTCATGGGACCTCCAAAATCCATCCTATGCTTTAATTCTGCTGAAGAAAAAAAACTTTTGCATTGAACACTTGAAGAGTTAAAAATGTTTCTTTTACTTTTATCAATGTCTCTCGTCTAGCACATTTAAAATGTGAATATTCACACTAGAATAAAGATGGAAAAACCAAAGATTGCTGAAGGGAAGGAATCCAAAATGATATTAAAAATGTGACAAGAAGGGCTTCATCTGCATGATACTGCAAAATCTGACTTTTTTTTTCCCCTTCATTTTTTTTCTGGCTCTGTCAAACATTTCAAGTGTCAATGCTATGCTTAGATAGCATTTAAACAGGATCATTATACAGTCAGTTTTGGGGCAGGAGTCTTTCAGTAATCAATTTAGATTGTTTCCTCGGAGATAATTCAAGAATAAGTATAATTAAGAATGTGTACTTGTTTCTGACACTAAGTGAAATTGGTCATGGGTGAAATTTTATTATTAAACATTATTTTTAGTAGCACCTAGAGATGCCACTCAGGAGTGAGGCGACATTGTGTTAGGTGCTGTACAAACACATAAGATGACACAGTCTTTACCCTCAGGAGCTTACCATATAAGGATAATTTCAGTTCTAAGAACATGTTATGTGGCAGAACTTCCAATTACAATTGTTTGAGTTCAGATCCAGCCATTCATATATTTCTCTAATCCTTAAGAAGTGGACATCTGTAGCACAACAATGACCCACAGGCTCCCTTATATTTAATACCAGGCTTTATATGATGGCATAATAGAAATATCTATTTGTGGAATTGAGATAGGACATAAATTTATTTGTACCATCTGATGTTGCTTTAGTACAAAGAAGATTTACAAATTAAGATCTATCCCAATAGTTTTCTATTTATCCAATTCTAGTTGCTGGTTCTATGCATTAAACCTGTGCTAATTGTCCTTTCCCCAGCTTCACTTGTGCCCCCATAATGGCACTTCACTAGTGCCCTCTACCATGCAGCCAATTAAAATCCTTTATTAGAACAAAGCTATTTTTTTCTTTTGCCACTCTAACATTAAAAATCCTTCAACATTGGAAAAGTTAGAGTGATAAAAAGAAATGCAAACCTCTATAACTCAGCCACTCTGTAACTTTTCCAAAGTTGGAAAAGTTTTTTTAAAAAGTTTAAGTGTAGCAGAAAGAAAAAGTGAAAAAAAAAATCAAGCAATAAAATAACCTAAACTAGGCCCTGGACATCATTCATTTTACTGCACACAGTCGCAACAACAGAGGAGAAAATGAAAATGTGAAATGAAAAGTTTAATGACAAATTTTGAAAAGAAGGAAAAATTATTTCATTTCAAAACCTGCAAAGTGGGAATGACCTTCACATTTCAAAAGTTTTGTGCAGTTTTTTTTTCCCGTTTACAGCCAGTTCTACAAAAGGTACATATACAGACCATTGCCACATTATAGATTTTCACCCTCTAAGGACAAAGAAACCAATTGCCTCCTATAGGTTGAAAATTCCTTTCTCTTTGTGTCCTTTAGTAGCAAAACTAACTTAGAAATCTACAAGGAAAATATCGTGTGCAAACTCTCTTGCTGTGCAGGAAGACAATGAATAATGTAGGTTCAGAGGCTCTGAGATACTAATTTATTTTGGGAAATGGATGATCTCACTTTCCTCAGTTCTTTAAATACTTACACTGGAAGGGAAGTTTTTTGTATTGGTACATTAGGGAAATGAGGAAAAATAAGCATATTGGAAATAATAGCTTCAATATCTGTAAGAAAATCCTGATCATCACACCCTAAGAATTCTGTCTAATAAATATTAAATCCCTGTAGGAAGATTTATTTTTAATGCCTGCATTCTATATATATCAAGACATGAAACAGAAAGAGACAAGTGTAAATGATATGTAAATCTGACCATGTAGAAACGCAACGTATTCATAGAGCTGACTGGAGGACAACAAATCTATTTTGCACAACTTTCAAAGTGTAGACATTTCTTTTCATTCTATTTTGGAATTAGATCAAAACCTTTGAACCTTTTAAGTGTCTTTGTGAAAACCAAATTTTGTTGAAATGTCTATTTTCAGACCAAACTCAAAGCTGTGTGTGTCCTGGGGGTTAGAGCACTGGCCTAGGATGTGGGGGATCCAGGTTAAATTCCTAGTTGCGTGTGACTCATAGCAGTTTTTCATCCCAGATCATTCTCAGTCAAGTTAAGGAAGGACTTAAACCTGGATCTTCCACATCCCAGGCCAGTGCCCTAACCAGCAGGCTATAAAGTATCAGTCTTCTTTTGCCTTCCCTCTTCTGAAAACATTGTAGAAACTGATACATCTTCACAAAATATTTCATATTTGACAAAAGGACATTTTGCTGAAAATGTTCCTACCAGTTCTATTCATCATATTCTTGTCAAGGTTAGATTTACTGATAATTCCAGTTTGGCTCTTCAGAGGAAGATTCTCTAAGAGTCACATCACATTTAAAGAGGAGACTATGATAACTTTAAATCACCTTTATTTCCTACCAATCTGGGACTGCTGCGGATAAACTCGAAGGTCAGAAGGGAGCAATATGAGCACCTAGTCTGACCTCTTGCACAATGCAGGCCACAGAATCTCACTCCCCCCAGTCACACACACACACTCTTGTAATAAACCTCTAATCTATGACTGAGTTATTAAAGTCCTCTAATCATGGTTTAAAGACTTTAAGGTAGAGAGAATCTACCAGCAAGTCAGCCATGCCCCTTGCTACAGAGGAAGGCGAAAAATCCCCAGAGCCTTTGCCAATCTGCCCTGGGGGAAAATTCCTTCCCGACCCCAAATATGGCGATCAGTTAAATCTTGAGCTTGTGGGCAAGACTCAGCAGCCAGACACCCAAGAAAGAAATTCTCTGTAGTAACTCAGAACTACCCCATCTAACATCCCTTCACAGGCCATTGGCATATCTACCACCAATAATCAAAGATCAGTCAATTGTCAAACTAGGCTGTCCCATCATGCCATTCTCTCTATAAATGTATCGAGCTCAGTTTTGAAGTCAGCTAGGTTTTTTGCCCCCACTGCTCCCGTTGGAAGGCTATTCCAGAACTTCACTTCTCTGATGCTTAGAAACCTTTATCTAATTTCAAGTCTAAACTTCCTGATGGTCAGTTTATATCCATCAGTTCTTGTGTCCACATTGGCACTGAATTTAAATAATTCCTCTCCCTCCCTGGTATTTATCCCTCCGATGTATTTATAGAGAGCAATCATATCTCCCCTCAACCTTCTTTCGGTTAGGCTAAACAAGCCAAGCTCTTTGAGTCTCCTTTCATAATATATGAGGGAGATGAGCTTTAGCAACTGACAAAAATTTCACAGAGCCAGGTTCAAACTACCTTCCCCAACAGCAATGGGCAGGCCTATGCGAGATTAATCAACTTAATGAGTTAAGCAGATGCTCAGAGAAGACCCCATGGAATGCTGTGTTTAGGGCTTGAAAATAGGAAAACTCCCACTGAGGTGAAGGTGACTGAGCTCAGGGGATTGGACATTTCTGGTTTTGGGGAGAAAGGTGACCTTGCCTAGTATGGTAATGGAGTGCAATACCTAAGCCTTGGAAAACAGGCTTGCTGAGAGAGAGGATCTCTCTCTCTCTCTGGACACAGAGTAAGGCTGGAACTATGGGAAAGCAGTGGTCAGCCATGATTGGTCTTTGGTATATAGGATTTTTGGTTGTTTTGTTTTGTTTTTTGCTGTAACAACTAGAAATGCCTTACTTAGTTTAATTTATGGGGAGTTCAAAGCTAGCTATATTAGGCAAATTGTTTCTTTTGTTTAAAATCCTTTTTCCCAGTTTTAAAAAAATCTTGTTTTGAGGAAGAATACCGTTGTGTGGGTGTTTCAAGCAGTTCATCCCTAAGGAAAAAAGGACCTTGGAGAGGTGCTAAGGGGTAAATAGTTACAAGACCAAAACCACCCACTCAACCTTTAACCAAAGGCCATGATCAGAGCTGCTTCTCTCATTGAGGTGTGTTGCCTTCAGGCTGTGGTGGTGAATGCTAGGGGAAGCTTCAGCATCACCAAGGAAGAGACATGAGTTGGGTTACACTAACTTTCAGCATTCATATATAACTGCTAATATTTTGGCTAATCATCATTTTAAATACCTGCCTGAAGATCTAAGCACTTTGAATAAAGGCATATACAGAAGACATTCCATGATGGAAGTCTAGCAGAATAACATAGGACTGTTTCTGATAGTTTTCAGGGTACCCAGGATTGTCACCTTATCGCCGTCTATTTCTAATGTGAGGGAGTCTTGCTTGTGGTAACTGGATGTCAGCTCCCTAACACCACTAGTTAATTAGCCACACAAGCACTCTCCTCTGGGCTATGCCACCTCTGTCTTTGCCTTGCAGACTAACAATAGGTGCCCTCCAATACCTAAGTCCCTTTCAAGTGTTCTCTTTTGATATCTAACCTCTGACAACTATCAGAAATCCTAGATCCTCTGTCTCCAAAGAAGCAGTGTACCCAGTTTACCAATTTTCCTTAAACCACCACTCCTGTAAACCACACAGCAGTTGTAATGAAGCAAAAAGGTTTATTTAAGAAAGAATAGAGATTCCTCTAGAAATGAGAGAGCAGTAGAAACAAATAGCTACAATGCAAAACAAAATAATAAAACACAAAGTTGGGTCTTACCTTTCCTATCTAATAAAGTAGGTCCCTCCCCACCAATGTTCAGTCTGTTGGAGACCTGGCTGGCTTCACAAGAACTATGATCCAATATTTAACAAGAGCACTCCCACTCTTCAATGTATCTCCTCAGTAAATGGATCCAGAGTGCCTTTCTCCACCCTGTTTTATGATGAAACAGTCTTTTGTCTTTATTCAGAGCCAGGGTGATTCTCCATCTGTTGTAATGTTCCTTTTTTTACCTCCAAGTGGTTTAGATGGTTCACAGTTATCTCTGATGGTTTTCCATTGATGGTTGTGGGGTGGATCAAGGTTAGACAACTGAACTTTGCATTACATAACCAGTTAAACAGGGAAGGGTGACAACTCCCTCCTGCTAGAATAGAGCGTCACCAAGACACATTATCCCACAGTGACAAACTTTCACTCCAAGGCCAAGCACTCTGTCAATATCCCTATATTATTCCTTAAATATTACCCCTATATGCATCTCACAATGATTATGAATCTTGACAGGTTATGATGAGCTTTCTGTAGACATCTTACATGTTATACTCTTTATAGACAAATATCCCGCAAGTCATGTGTTTGGTATGGTGAGTTTCTTGGATCTGAGGTGAGAATTGTTTGCAAAGAACAGGGGACTCTTTGCCACTGAGTCTTTGTGTCACACTGTTCCAGTTATGATACAAGCAAGAAACTTGGTATGAATGTTGTTTTTTGGACTTGTGTTAGAGTGGCAGACTAAGACTTTCAAAAGGGATGCAAGGTTCCTCTGATGATTTATCCTGATGTCAGTTGCCTGAGCCCTGCATAAAGTGGCACTGTAATTATTGCTGCATTTTAGTGGCAGGTGCTGTTAGTTAGGCTATAAGATGATTGTGTGTCGTGGCTCTCTACAACAGCAGGGGACTGGATTCAGTGACCTGAAAGAGCTCTTCCAATCCAATGTTCTTATATGAAAAGGGTTGGACCAACTTTCCACTCATGAAAGAAGGCCTCATTCTCTCCTATTACTAGGTTATACCATTTGGATACAGACTATCATGCCTCCTAGTCATCCCTTTTAGGAGCCTGCACACCCCCGAGGAGGGAGGAGCAGTTCACTTCCAATACATCGGTGTAATTCCATTGACTTTAATAGGATTACTTCTGATTTACATCTGCATAAGTGAGATCAGAATCAGCAGACTGCTATTCTATTTGGTCTTAGCATAGGCCATGCTAGAGAGGGAAGGCCCTTCCACCTTCCCTTCCCACAATTCACCCATGTAGGTCAGATAGAATCTGGCTTTTACTTTCCAGAAAGCCTGCATATTATTCCACTCGTATGTTGTCACTATATATAAGAAGGCAGAGCTTAGTTTTTTTTCTCCCTGGTGTGCTGCTTTTTAACTTCTCGGAATTGTTTCCTTCTGTTGTGCAGCTAAGACAAACGAAACCTTTGCCCTTATGTTCCCATTGTTCTTGTTTTCTCATCCATTCCAGGATTTTCATTTTTATCATTGAAATTGGGAACATGGAGAATTGTAGCTCTTGGTGATTAACAGGGCTACCTTTAAATCAAAACATTTAAAATAATGAGATGGTCTAATTTGATTTCCCTGCTGTCAACAAATGTCTTCTTTCTCAATGGGCAGCTCTTTTCTCTAATTGGAAACCTAGTTCCCTGGGTAGACAAAGGGGTAGATCTTTCATGATTTTACATGTTTTTGCAGCTTCTCATATGGTTTTATAGCATTTCTCACATGGTTTAATATTTTGGTATCTTAATTCTTCATTTCACTGGAAGTCCTACATAACTGGAAGTCATATGTCCACAGGTGCTAGATGTATTTGCTGTGAAATGACTTCCAAATGAAGATAAGGAGGTTTTTTAACAATATATGAAGGTGAAACGTTTGAAACTGAAACAAAAACTACTTTTATTTTTTTAAACTGATGACTCATTTACAGTGTAGGTCATTGATATTTCACCTTTCATGAGCTTTAACTGATGCATGTAGTCATATACTCACATACATTGTATTTATGAGTTATGTTAGCTCACACTCTTATTGGCCCTTTTATCATATGAAATAAAATCTCAACCTGGAAGAGAGAATCTTTTGGAATCTCACAGGCCTCCTTTCTGTTAAAAAGTGGCACGGACAAATCCTCTAACACCCAGGCCCTAGTTAACACCACACTAATAATATAATAGGCACTGGTACTAAAGTTTTAGGCCTTAGAATTTTTGCAGAGGACCATAGCAGTTACTTCAAGTTAAAACAAAAATATAAAATTGAAAAATGCCTCTTCAGGAGACTGTGCTTCATGTAGCACTTATAGCTGAAATATATTTTGTGAAAGAAAGACATGCTAATCTTAAACAGAATTTTTAAAGTTAGGAAACATGTTTGATAGTAATTGTATCCATGCCTTTATTTAAATGGTAAATCTTTTGTTCTGACCTTCTGTGCATACAGAAATGAAACAATACTCTCAAGCTTTATATACTACTTTTCTTAAGTGCAAATGTTTAATTTCTGAACATAGGCATTTCCTGTTGTCATTTCTCGATAATATTCTAAAGTGGACAGTGGCACACATTGGCTACATGCTCAGCTCCAAAGATTTTAAAAGATTTTGTTTAACATCTAAAAATGTAGTGATCTATATGAAGATCTATAGTAGATTGGGAATTTACTTAGAGGCAATTTTCTGCAGCTTATCAAGCTTAGGGCAAGATTGTGCCTGCCTTTCCGTGGTATAGCAGAACACAAGAATTTTCTGACCCCACTTTGCAGATCCTACATTAGGACAAGGTTACCTATATTGCACCTCTGGTGCCTGAGGGGAGTGGATAAGCTACTCAACAGCTATTCAGTGCAAGGAGCAACTGGGCAGGGAGCAAGCAGAATCATGAGTCTGCATCTCCCTACACACCAGGCAGAAGAGTTGGTTGGCTGACCAAGGGAAGTATGCTTCACCCTCTATAAAGATGCCCCATATTACAGCACTTTGAGAAATAGTTCAGTTTGGGATATGTTTATGAGCCATAGAAGCAGGTTGGTTAAACATGCTCTGTAGGTATAAGACACTATTGTGGTGGATTTACCATGAATGGAATCAGCTATTATGACAGTGTAGGACTGAGTGCATGATTAAGGCTGTTGCTTTCAGATATAAGTGTGTAACAGGGCCAGCCATCTCCTGCATACTGGCTAGAGGTCACTCTGCAATATCCTAATACCAGCATCTCTTCTCTTCAGTCCCATTTAATAACTCACCATCCACCAGTAATTAAAACATTCCCCACATGGTATCCCATTTATTGAGCCATACATACTAGCCTTCCAGGCCCCAACTCCAGTTCAGTCATGCTCTTCTTTTACATAGGGCATCCCCAGCCCTTCTTCCCAGAGTGAGGTCCTAGTTCAAAGTCTCCCAGACTGTACCTGGATGAAGCTCAGCCTTCCTCCTGAGAGAAGGCCCAAATCCTTCTCCTCAGGTTATGTCTATTCTCCAAGCCCTAGAGGACCCCTTACTGCATAGTCATTTACTAGATGAACAGAAAGCTTCCCCCCAGTAAATCCACACACTCAAGAGGCAGCAACTGGGTTGATAAAAGAATGCTTCCATTGTTGTAGTGATGCCTACAGTAGTACTTAAGGCAGCTTAACTACGTTTCTCAGAGATGTGAATTTGTAATACCCCTGAGCAACATTCCTAAGTTTTAGGTACAAATCAAATCTTAGTCAAGGTTTCTAGAAAGATCCTCCTACTCACAACAACTCATTTCTGTTATAGTTTCCCTACAGCAACTTTCACACACTATATCACTGCCTAAGTTCCTTTTCATTACAGCCTCCTGATGCCCTTTATATGGCAGTCATCCTGATCTCACCCAGGTGTGGCTCATTCTGTACCAGGATTGGCTAGTTCCTGCACTTAAAGGGTGAGTCATGCTATTACAAAGCCCAATTTTGATCCCTCTCTTCTATCTCTAATTTCCTGAAATATGCTGCCTTCTAGAAAAGAATGCTGGGCAGTGAGCTAGGTGTAATGCCAAAGTGCCTTTTTCTTTAGTGAATCTCTCATTGTTCATGAATTGTAGTTGTATAAGAACTTCCCCTGCCCTTTGGTTACTCCCCTCTTCATTCCTTTCTGGGCCTGATCCTTTAAATCAGGTAGAGCTAAGCAGCCGTACTTCTAAAGTGGCCATTTTGTAATTAACTGCTCTAGTTTCTATCTCCTCTTCTAGATAGTAAGTACCTGTTTTGTTTTCGTCTGACTTTTCCTTTCTTATTGCTGAAGTGATGATGTATTGTGCTAAAAATGGTTTAGGCTGCTCAGAAAGGGTTTTCTTGAGTTTATGGGAATTTGAAAAATCAGTTGTTTTTTGGGGGGTGGGGGGAGGATAGACTGGGGAAATAAATATCTCAAAAGTTATAAAACTTTAAATTTGTTTTCCATTCAGTAGTCCTGAACTAGATCTGATGCATAGGCTTGCCTTTATGTAAAACTGGGTTTCACTCTTATGGTTACAAATACCTGAACGTCTGAGATGTGTGCCAGGTCTTGCACTCATGATATAATTTTTTTTCATAGGGATTACAGAGCTTATAAACTGTGTGGATAAAGTTAGTGTTTGGAAACACTGTAAATCAAATAGTCCTTCCTGTAGGAGCTTAAAATCTCTACAACCATGACCTATGGTTTTGAGTTGAGGAACTGAACACCTCTGGTTCAAAGAACTTCAGCTCTACTGACTATGCTGGTTAATCCTGTAAATTCTATGAGTAGCACCACAGAGTCTATATAAAAATTTTTATACAACATAAACTTTATAGAGAACTGTTTGTTTACCAATGGATCTGCAAATAACTGTGTACCCCAGAATCTGCAGAAAAATGAGTAGGCACCAGTCTTTAGAAGAGTATTTAATTCCTGTTGTATGTGGTATATCAATAGTTAATTATAATATGGAACAAAAATTCAAAATGTGCATGATTAATTTTTTAAAAATGTTTGCGACAATGATGTCATAAAGAAAACCAACCAAGTCACTGACCCTGGAAGAAATGAGCTGCTCGTGCCAGCATTCCAGTTACCATCAGCAGACTCAGAAGAATCCATTATAATTAAAAGCATTAATTTCAAATAGAAATGGTTGCTTCTATAAAGCAAAGGTTACCTGCTAGCTTTCAGGTTAGAGCTCACTTGATAGTAGTTTTCTTTTGACGGTGATGCTTGTCAGTGTTAACTGACCTGGTGGCTGATTCATTAATTTGAATGTATGCTAATCATTTGATGAGCACCTCTAATGGTCATTGTATGACCATATGCCTTCAGGAATCAGTGGATATCTTTATCTTTAGTTTTTCTGTCAGTAAGATATATGTGTAGTACATATTTCCTATATCTGGACATTCTATCAGAGTAAAAATGTTTGTTTCCAAGTGGGTATTTCAGCAAGGAAACCCTTCTAACCTGTTTTGATACTGCTGTATATTAAACCCCACTGATCTATAATATTATTCTGAAGCTTGGCTTGTGAACTTGCTGTAGGCTTCTTGTCAAGTCGTTCAACTGCGAGATATTGTCATTTTCCATTTTCCTGTTCTAGTGTAATTTTACTCTAACTGATCCAAAGAAAATTGCTCAAGATACAGATAGTGAAGCTAAGGGTTTCTGAAAAAGCCATAGGAGAAAAGTTCACCTGAATTTGGTCCTAATAAAGACTAGCCGGTTGTGAGATGTTCTGGGTGGGAAGGGGCTGAAGTGCATAGAAATGAAGCAGACATTTCACCTCAACTTTTTACTAGCTAGTTGATATATCTTTCAATGCCGCTGGAGTCTCTTGTGTTCTCTCTCCTGGTCCCATCTGTATGTGTGTTTCACCTATGTATTTACTGAACAGAGAGAGTAGTTGAATGGATGAATAGTTTTGGATTAGATTTGTGCCTCAGTTGTAACATTTGGATTTGTATCGAAACTTTTTCTCAAAGGCATTGGAGAGAAAAGGTGGGTGAGGTAACATCTTTTATTGGGCCATCTTCTGTTTTCAAGACACACAGGTTGTCTCTCTCACTAACAACTTATCCCAATAAAAGATATTACTTCACCCACCTTGTACCTCTTTAATATCCTGGGAACAACACAGCTACAACTACACTGCATACATCAAAGGCATAGGATCATGCCATCATGCTATCTAGAATGTGAGACCATTCGGCAGACACCCCACACTAATGGTGTTTTCTATAATTAAATTTCACTAAGCCAGTGACAAATAGTGATTCAGGAGTTCACATATCTGTTTTACCACGGAGTCACAGATAGCCTGGGTGGTAAAATAGACTGAGGAGACTAACTGGACTTTGTGATAAAAGGTCACTTAAACCAAAAATCATACTCCATTAGGTTGCTCCAAGTCCCAAGAGACCAGTCACATACTCCAGATCAATTTATACGCTGGATCTTACACTGAAGACAATACTGATAGCCAATTATATAGTAAATTAACTAAAAGTTTATTAGCTAAGAAAATGGAGTGAATGTTATAGAGATGTTAAAGCAGGTAATATATATATATATATAGACTTATATATAAGTGAATCACAGTTTATAATTCCAAATGGTAGCAGAAAAGTAGCAATCTGCCAGTTTCCCAAAAGTCTCTTAGGGCTACCCAGAATAACTCTGGGGATCTCCATCTTCTTGTTGAGTTATTCTGTCTTATTAGAATCCAAAGAGTCCAGCGATACAGGATCTTTCCTTGAATGCATAATTTATGGTTTCTTCTCACAGAAAACAAGCTGACAGGCTCACTACCCACATGGACATTTCCTTTGACAGAGAGTCAGGAATGTGTTAGTCTTTGACCTCTGGTCATCACACACAATGACCACTTGCTTTGAAAGTTCTGCATTTGCATTCCACATGACTTCTGTGTTTGATGGGTTATTTAGTTACAGGACTACATACAATGTAAATGTTTGCTACTACATTATGATAAGATATGGACTGGAGGTTTTTTTCCCCCCCCTCTTTACTGAATAGGTTACCTCAAATGATCCCGTAATGTGGTATGTGTCTGGTCACATGGTGCTAGCTCTGTTTCCTTGTTTCAGCTGTTAAATTGCATTAAAAACATGAATCAAGTTCCTAATATTTCTTTTTCATGTAAGCAATTTCTGTAGATGTGGTCTGTATAATTGCAAATGGGAGGGCAGGTGTTCATGACTCAGTCTTCTGCTTACAATGTGGTCTGCCTTATGGAAGTTGGAGAACTCATGGTTTAGGTTCTGTATTAGTCAGTGGGTGCACAATTATTGCTATGTTTCAGTTACATACATCGTATTTCTCTCAAGATTTTGCCACAATATTCAATTATTGAGTAAGATTCCCAACTGTAGCTCCATTCATTCTAGTGTGAGGCATGGCCCTTGCTCTGGCTGCTTCCTATTGGACAAGTAGAGCAAAACAGTTAGGAATCTCCCTTTATGGATATTTATTGCATCTGCTCTTAGCTCCTGGAGAAGGGGTAGACCATGGGCATGCCCAGACCACACTATTGTCTAGTGATCCCTGATCAGTGGAACAGCCCCAAGGGGATCATTCATGCTGGTGTAATTTAGAGGAGCCCTGGCAGCAGATCAAACCTGGCTACAGCAGATTCCAATGTCAGAAAAGTGGAAAAATTGTGGCTTAAGACATTTTGCTTCCCTCCTCTCCCACCTCTCCCATTTCACCAAATGCCTCACTGCTGAACCTAAGAATGAGGGTCCTAGAATTTAAGGCTGGAAGGGACTTCAAGAGGTCATCTCATCCAGCCTCCTACATTGAGGCAGGATTAAATATATCCCGGTCATCCCAGACAGGTGTCTGTCATTCTGTCTAACATTCTCTTAAAACCTCCAGCGATTGGGATTGCACCATCTCCGAAGGTAACCATTTCCAGTTCTTGAATAATTGAACCCTGAATATGTCCCTTAACTCCTACAAATTATATCACTTAAAGCAATCTAATGTTAGATGGTGGCATAAAGTGGTTCATTATATTTATGTAGAAAGAGTAAATAAACTCTAGAAAGTGTGGTTATAGTCCCCATCGCAGTCCCCTCCCAAAGATCAGGCACTTTAGTTTTTTATTTAATGATTCTTAATGCCCCTAGGGGGCTATTTTCCCCCTAACAACTATTGTAAACCCCCGCCATATTTCAATGTTTTAATTAGTTAAGGATCCTAATAAAATCTGATTAATAAAACATTTTAGATTAACTGTAAAAGCAGATCTGTAGAAGCAGATCTGTTGTACTTTTTGTGAAAGTATATTTCCTTAGGTTAAAAATACCCTGAATGCTGCCAATTTGTGAAAATTCATGCCATATTTATTTGTAGCATCTTGAATTGCAACTTAATCACATAGGGACTCATTATTAATTATTATTATTATTGGTGCTAGTTTGACTTCAATCAATGGGATTCGATCCGGATGTAAAATGGTACAGAAATTGGCCCCAAATATTTAACATTTAAGATATAGACAGTTTAATATAAAATAAGACCTTTGACAATGAATCACATTCGTATTGGTTGGTAGTTCAGATAATGTTTTGTTTGTCTTAGTAGTTTAGTTATTATACTGCATGCAAATATTGAAACAAAGTAAGTTCAGTGGCTAAGGCTGCTGGATTGTGATCCCTGAGTTCTATTATTGACTCTGCTACTGACTATATGTGAGCTTGAGTAAGTCACCTGACAGCCCTGTGCCTCAGCTTTCTATCCTTAGAATGGGGATAAGGACCCTTATTTATCTTTGAAAAATGCTTTGTGGGCCAGGGGTTACAGAAGAGCTATAGAAGTGCAAAGTAATATGAACAGCAAAATGCTGAAGTTAGAGATCTGGGCTCATCTTTAGATATGAGACTTAACTGAGCTCTGAGTCCCTGGGCAGCATATGGACCAACATGGCAGACGCAGAAAAGAACAAATCCATTCATATTCAACAGTGGGGCCCTACAGGGGGTGAGTAGTTTATATTCAGTATGCTTGCCTGGCCAGGGCCAGAGGGAAGTGGACAGAGAATAGCCACACTCCTGTGTCATGCTCCAATTCCCAAAAGTGCAGCCATTCTACACAAAATGATAGTGTTTCTTTTCTTTTCTTTTCTTTTCTTTTCTTTTCGATTTCTCTTTCTACTGCATTCACTTCTATTCATATCAGATTGTGGGACCCTTTCTCATTTATTCAGTTTCTTCACTCAAGCAGTCCCATTGTCTTCAAGTGCTACTTGACATAAGTAAAATTTCCAAAACTGGCTTTTTAGCTTTTTTCCCCTACTCTGTTATATTTTTCTCTGTTCTTATTTGACGCATTTTTCCTTTCTTTATATATTTATTTTCTCTCCTGTGACCCAGACATTAACAATTTCACTGAACCTTGCTTTGTGTGTCACACTTGTTCTGTTCCATCCACTTAAAGCTATCTGATATCCCCTTATTATACCTGTAACTATTGAGATAGGAACAGGAGGCATGGCAAAGAACTGTGATCTCTGAAAGGAAGCTGAAACATGGATTGGGCAGCTGAAAGAGGGATTGTTGGTACATGCATAGATAGGTTTGAATAGGCTTGTTTGTCCAAATAGCAACAGAGTCCCCAGGCAATGACTTTCTAATTTAACTGAGAGTCACAAAACTACCTTCTCCTAAGTTATGTCTATTATGGCTGACACTTTCAAAGCTGGCGTGGGGATTTAGCCACACAACGCCCATTCACTTCAATGGGATCTCTAAATTCCTTAGTTAGCTTTGAAAATTCATCTTTTGTCTTCTGTGTTAAATTTTGCTTCTACTCCCCCCAATGCAATTCTATTGTTAATATTCTGAAATATCGTCAAGGCAACCGGATTGTGCAAATGTATCAGAAGGCACAGTTGGTATACGAATAATAAAAGAAAAATGGTCCTTTAGCTGCATGGTGGACTAATGCTATACTGCATAACTTCCTGAATTTGAAGTCAGGTAATATATTCCAGAATTTTGCCTAGGTGGGAAAAAAATCAGAATTAATCGGCTGGAATGTAGTTGTTGGCTGAGGGTCAGAGAACATATGTTTCGATTCAGGTATGGCACTTTATTTCTCCAAAGGCGCAAACTGGAGAACCTTACTGCAAAATAAATTATAGAATGAAAGAAAAAAAAATTACAAATATTGCTGCGACTCTCACATTAAATTCAGACTCTTTTTAGAGACCTTTCTGGGCATCATTTCACTTGTTTCCCTCCCCCTTGCTACTTATATAAAAATATTAGCAGGTGCAGTGGTGCCCATTTCATTCAGCTAGAAAGAAAGTGTTGCTGAGGTCTGATAAAATCCAAATTATCTAACCCAAAAGCAAGGGAAACGGGGCTGTGAGCACATAAAAGAATCTCTCCCCCCTTTTTTTAATGTGAGACCATTTTTACCATCCTGTTCTGAACAGAAAATTTACACACACTGCTTTCTCAAAATTATCCCCTTCAAGGGGTTTGTCTTTATCTGTAATTCACAACTACCTGCAAGATTGAAGTTTATATTTTGTTTTGAACAGTGTTTCTTGGTCTTAGATGCCTCTGCTCAGAAAGCCATTCCCACTGACCTTATATTGGTCTGGCATTAATAAGCTGAATGAGCCACACTGAGCCAGTATCTCTCTGCTAGATTCTAAAACCTGCTGACTCGATGGGCCACCAGAAAAGTTCAACCTTGGATTTTAAAAGGGGTTCGTTTTATTTGTGTTAGACATTTTAATTCTGAAAAAGAGGTTCCATTCAGCTGGGATGACATTTTTGGTTGTATGCCTAAACTGGATTTTATTTAACCTGAACCCCTTAGCACTACACAACAAACCTAGGAAATGCTCAGCATGGAATGCATTAAATTGGCAAGTACTTTGCATTCTTAAGGGCACTACACAAAAGATACGGAATGCTGTTGTCGCCATGGTGTTATGTAAACCACCTTTTGCTTAATGGCTAAGCCAGAAAAGAGGCCTTATGACAAGGCCAAATCCATTCTTCATTGGGGTGCCCTCCAGAAACACTGTAAAAAATAAAAAGCTGGCTAAGGCAACAATAAAATGGCATTTTTTCCATTCTACACCTGAATACGCAACCATCAATGCTACTGCTATGGGGTCACAAGCCACTGAGACACTTTTACTTTCAAGACAAACCATTACAATATTGTTTAAAAAAACAAACAAACCACAATAACCGGGGATAATCATACTGACCTCCTTTATAACATGCTTTGAAATCTATCGATGAACCTAGCTACATAAGAGCTAGTTGTTACTATAACTGATTGTTGCTGGTAATATATATTTAACTATTTTCTTTTTGTGTCCTATTGATATGTGAGGGAATAAATGTTGGAACATTGTCTGTTTTTTTTAATTCATAAAAGGCAGCATGCCTCTTGCACATGTGACTGTCCTTCCTAGTTTTTGATGGTAGATATTAAGCAACCTTTTCTTGGTTGCATGCTATACACAAGGCAGGTGTATTGTTTGCATTCATTTCTCTAGTTGCTTCTGATCTTGACTTGTTCCACCCTTAAGACGCAACCATATTCTATATAAGATAATAGAGCCGCAACAGGGATTCACACTATGCCTTGAAGTGGCATGACTTCACTGCGTGGTGGTGATGACACGACTCATTTTAGCAAATCTTTCATATCCAAATTGAGTGATCTATAATTGTACCTAGACATCTGTTACCTTCAAAATGTGGCTTGTACCTAATCCCGGTTGACTGATTTATAGCAATGTATTAATAGTACAAAATATATATTTATATAAAACAGAAGCCATGATTTACTAACTGGACTCCATTACCATAATACAATTCTTATAATATCCTTAATTTAAGATACACAGGGCACACTTAAAATAAAGTGTTGAGATTTGTCATAGTTGATTGTCTGGCAAAGGAGGAGAGAGAAATGTAATCTATTCTAGATTTGGAGTGTTGCATATACAACATTTTATATATACACCATTCCTCTTTTGTGCTAAGTCAGCAGCTCAGGCATGCCTACAGACAATCTGTTGACTTACATTGCCTCTTTGATTAACATAACAGGGATTTTTTCACAGCAGGGCTGGCTGGTATGCTTAAACAAAGTCTGATACATTTGTGGGTTTCCAGAAATGGTCTTTTGGAATGGTGTGCAGTAGCTTCTCCTGACCCTGTTCCGAACAGTCCATGTTTTACCCCTTTTGGCGTATTGGCTTTATCTACAAAAAGAATTTAAAAATGAAATGTCACAAAATCCAGTTCAAGCCTTGTCCACAAGTATGAATTCTCCCAGGTTTCCACTGTGATGACTGTTCAACTCACTCTCAGGGTCCTCTTTCTCCACAGAGCCATTTCCACCTTCTGTGTGATAGCACATTATCATTATCTCAATCTGCCGCAACGAATCAGCAGAACTCCTCTCTCCTTTCCTCAGAGGGAAAAATATCTATAAACTGGGTGGTGTGCTCTAGAAAAACACTGTCAGGTAGTTAGAATTACCTCTTCTTAATTGGGCCTTGCCTGCTGACTGAAAGCACAACCACAGGAATTCAGCTGGGCAGTAAAAGTGAATGAAAAGACTCCTAGTGATTTTTGCTGGGAACAGGCCAGATCCCTAGAACTGATGAGGAGGTAGGGAGTATCTTATGTTGTGTTTGTGAGTAGGTTTTAGTGTGTCCTTTCACCCTATTTGCTGCCTCTGCTACAAGGGAAAAGTTTGACTCCTTCTTTCTCAAAACCAAAGAACCTGCATAATACATTCTTAGTGAATTCATAGTTACTATTTATCATTACTTTCTGATTGGCCAAACACCCCTCTTTAGGGTTATTTGGAAAGCTAATATTTTTGTCTATGACCTCTTAAAAGGAAAGACAAGCTAAAGCAAAATAGCTGAAATCTTCTGTGCAATATTCTGCCCTTCTCCGTGTTCCAACAACAACAAAATAAAAGCCTTGAGTAAGCAGAAACAAACTACAGAGCTATGTCAAGCTAAAAGTAACTTGCAACAGAGCATACCTTCAGAAGCACACAAATCATATTGTTTTATCCATCAATGGATAGGATTTAAAAAGAGAAGCAGAAATGATCCGACACCTTGTGTCAGGCAAAGTTCATAGTAGTTCACTAAGGTTAGTAACAGTTATGATTGCTGACACAGACCTGACTTTATACAGTACAGTCATGAGCCCTATCAGGCATCACACAATCTGACCGTCCGGGGCAACTCCAGAGTCATCCAAAAATTGCCTGTGAAATCCATCTAGGACTCTCACACAGACAAACAAAAGAATACTGTGTGTGCCATGGGAGGGCATTCTGATTAGTAGAAAAAGGTCCTGCTTAGTAACTTTCTGTGGTTGACTATATCTGCATTAGTGATGGGGGAAAAAGTAGATATGGTGGAAAACCGTGAGGCAATATCTAAAAAATAATCAACTATTTGGGGCAAAGAGTATTTTTCCTCCCTGTGTTTGTACAGCTGCTAGGACAATTAGGTCCTGATCTCTGACTTGGGTTACTAGGCAATATATCTAATGTATTGTAAGAATAGTTTGATATGGGAATAGAAAATATGGTTACAATATCTGATTAGACTTGACAGTATCTGACCAAAGACACTTTATAGAAGATCCAAATGGGTTTCAGATTTATCATGCTTAACTCAAAACTCATTGTTTCCATTCACTCATGCTGTTTTCTGAGTATCATTGGTACAAAGTAAATGTCTTAATATTTGACTCCTCCCACTCATAATCCTATGCCCCTTGCTTGGTATTGCTAAGGCACTCCACTAGCTCTGAGTGCACTGATATTTTTTTTTAGGTTCAGTTTCCTGTCACTGTGCTTCATGGGATATGTGTTGTAATATTCACTCTGCAGTGTATGAAACCCTGCAACCCTTTGAATTTACCAGGAGGAAATTGGAAATGTATTTAATGAATGCATTTAATGAATTTTTCGCTACTTATACAAATGCAGTATTCCCTCAGAAAAAGTCACTTATGCTTTGTGTAACTTGATTTGTGTTACATTGCTTAGGGATATGGCTGTAAAATATATAAGAAAGAAAGTCCTTGAATTTCTTCTGCTTCAGTTGCAACTCTATTAATAGAATGGGCCGAGAATTGTAATGCTTCATTGCTTTTGGCTGATGGAGAGGAATACAAGGACCTTCCTACTTTCAAAGTGGCTTTGAAATAGTGTTACCAGCAACAAGGCATCAGAGGAGTTCAGCACTGTGAAGAAAAAATGGCATTTTTTTTAAAACCAAAAAAAAGTGCAACTTTTCCCTTTTACTTTATCAGCAGAAAACTTGGTTAACTGGCTCTGTCACTCTCCCTCCCCAGGTTTCACAGCTTCTAAATGATTGGTGTCATAAAGATCTACTAATGAACATAAAATGTAATAGTAAAAGCTCTCTGGTAATAGGTTGATTAAAGTGGACAGTGCATGGCCTTGCAGAATAATCACAATCAGTTTCTCGTCCAAGAGGAAATGAATAAACAAACAGCTGATTACGTGATTATATAAGATTGCCAGTAATTTCACAGCAGCTGACTCTCCAGTCTACCTGAAATGTTTGGCCTGACCTTGGCAAGAGTTTATACAGTGATATTCCTGTGGATTACTGACATCCTGCAGTTTTCCCATTAAGACAAATTAGAGAGCCTTGACCATTGCAATTTGCATCATAAAGTCCATTATGATTTCCCTAACGGTAATTCTGTATGTTCCTTATTACAAGAGATCTAGAATAGCTGAGAGAGAATTGTCCTGCAGTATCATTGTCAAACCTCACCCATTTGTGTCCAATATTGTTACATTTTCAAAGTGGCACAATAGCGATTAAGCCATGTGAGTTCCATTAATATCAGTAGGAAAGGAATGATTAAATATTCACACACCACTTTGAAAAAGAATTATCACAACCATTATCTTGCGCTGAAACAATGCATAAATGTACAAAGATTTGCAGTCACTTTAACAAAGCCTCTCTGGTTGCCCCTAAAGAAGAAAACTATCTTGTTTATAACCAGACAGCTAAATAGACACTTGCACAAATGATTGAAATGTGAATGGTAACTATAATTAACAAATTAACTATAATTAACAAATGGTCATAACTGTGTAGCATTTCTCAGAATAGAATTTAAAATGATTCATTGACACATTTCTCCTTTCTTTCCTTACGGAAGATATACATTTCTGAATTTGTTGATATAATGCTAACCTGAAAAGAATCTTTTCACATTGCCAGTCTAATGTAGCACTATTTGATTTAATTCTGTGTGGTTTTTGTAGCAACATCATAGCTGGTGTCAGCAGAAGGGAATGCACAGTTTAGGGAGCCAGCATAGCCAGCAGAGGGAGCTGATGTATTGTTTTTGGTGTGACTCACAAAAAACAAAGAGGTTTATTTTTAAAATTGTTTGAAGAAGTGGAATTATTTGAATGAGACTGAATATGCATGAGTGTGTGGTACTGCAGGAAGGTTTGATCAACATAAGTTTTGGATTACTGCAGTGTGAGTGAGTTCTGCAAGTTTTAACAAATAAGTGGTGATTTGTACCCTTTGGTACATTCTGTATAGTTATTTATTTACTTACATCAACAAACCTAAAAAAAGGAACATCTCAATTAAAAAAAGAAAAAAACTCAGAGTGCCTTTAACAATTCAGATTCCAGGTGCTTTACGACGCTGCCATAAGTAGATCTCTCTGAAGTAATCTAATTTTGAAGTGATAAATGCATAATAGTGAGGTTTGCATTGAAAGGGGAAAAGCTGCAACCCTCTATCCAGATGCAAATGGAAACAGTCTGCCACTTAATGCCCTGGTAATAATTGGGAATCTTACCAGACTATCAAATTGCAAACTTAATCAACCTATGTGTTATGAAGCAACACTACTCTTAGAATGTTTTCAAATTTATTTGGGTGGCTTCTTGTATCCTTCCACCTGAAAAGGCAACTGACTAAATTGCCATAACTCCAGTACTTCAAAAACATCCTCTAACAGTTTTTTAATTTTTTTTTAAGAAGTCAGTTTTAAAGTCAGGTTTCTCTTGTCTTTTCAGGGTAAGAAGTGGGTCCCATGTATCTGGGAATTTCACTTCCTGTTTCATTTGCAATAAGTGATGAGGCAGGCAGAGTTACAGGAAAGAGATTTTTATTGGGCATGCATAGAAAACAATGCTACATGCTGAGATGCCATTTGTTCAGTATCAGCCACCTTGCAGGCCACACCACCTTGCATTCCCCAAGCTCCTGGAGTCATACCACACATCTCTTGAAACCTGCCCTTTTTCTCAGTTCTTCCCTGTCATAGTACACTTCCCAAAGCATAAAGCCCCTGTGTATAGCCTGACAAAGCTATGAGGCATCTGAGTTTTCAAGTTGTTGTATTTTTAAATGTAGAAAGCCTGTCACTGGTCTTGGGCTGAATCTTTCCTGTACTGAGTTTCAGGTAGATGTAATTTTGGAGTGAAAATTTCACATTTTTGGGAGGAGGAGGAGGAAGCTTTCTCTGACAGTCTGGTAGTTACTTATTTTAAAAAATTAAAAGTAGCTGTTTGAAGCTGCTTAGGCATTTGGTATTTTAAAAAAACTTCCAGAGAGGTGGTTTAATTGGCCAAGGATCACAGGAAGATCATCAGAGTTGCATGGTAATCATGTCCACCCATGTGGTATTTGAACACATTTGTATGCAAGTTTTCATTCTTCCCTCATTAAAACAACTGAATGGCCACAATATGGCCTAAAATGGAAGAACTCTAGTAGCTTGTGATACAGCAAAGTGAAATCTCTAACCCCCAAACAGAATGATTTTTCTTTATTCTGACAGGTATCTGTAAAACATCACAAAGATACTTCATATTATTCATTTACCTTGCAAGAGGAATTAATTTTCAAATTAAAACCAATCCAGCTGAGATTTCAATTCTAATCAAAGAATTACATGCCTTTTCAGAAGAGGCAAGACTCCAGAGATTTCTATATTCTGTTGTAATTGCAATTACTTAATTGTCCATCAGTGAAAGCTGAACAAAAATGATAAAGAACAAAATGATTCA
The DNA here is from genome assembly GCF_026122565.2 of Emydura macquarii macquarii. NCBI lineage: Eukaryota > Metazoa > Chordata > Testudines > Chelidae > Emydura > Emydura macquarii. The sequence goes on from NW_027132962.1 coordinate 3,765,742, forward strand.
ATTGTTACAATCATTAGGAAGACTAACTTGGACCAATCCCCCAATGTAAATGGAGCTATATTTTAATAAAGGTCTCAATAAATCAAATCAATAACAATGCAAATGCAATAATTAATGGAAAATCATGGATTCTTACCTGACCCACCTCAACTTTGGTCAAAATTGGTCTAGGAATTTAAAAATTTTTTTTGTCTCTTGTGAGTTTTCATTTTCTTGCTAAATACTAATGATCCAGCAGAAGAGATTGTTGAATATTTTTTGACAGAACTGTTTTCCACTGGAGCATGTCAATTCTGTTGACAGTTGCAAAAAAAACTAGATAGGTAGTCCCTGAGTTCCTTGGGATCTCTGGTTTCTTGGTAGCCCACTTAACAGCTGGGTGAGCTGCCTGGCTCCTTAAGTGGTCAGATGGCTGTCTCCCTGGGGAGCCAGCCAGCCAGCCTGCCTGCCTGCCTGCCTGCCAGCCAGCCAGTTAGAGATAAGCTAGCTCTCCAGCTAGCTTGCCAGCCTGGAAATTTTCAAAATATTCCATGTTAGTTCTTCTAAAATGGCATTAAGTTTTGTGTGGGACAGATTTTCTTCACACTTCCAGTTTGCTCTGACTTTGAACAGCAAATGGAAATTCCAGTTCCTGCACAGCTATAGTCAGCAATAACACGAAAACAAACTCTTCTAATATTTTAGCACTTCTGACTTCAGCCCCAGCTGGAATCAGGAAGTGCAGAGGTACGTAAAAATATGAACTAAGATATTAACTAAACTGTTCAACCCAGTGCCTCTGAGGTTGGTATTTGCATTGATTTCACAACCAATCTACTATACTGGGATATGTTTCTAATCTAAATTTAGCTTCCAGGACTTCTTTCCAACAGCTCCCCTTGGTACCAACTTGTAGCATGCATAGCCAGCAAGCAAACCAGGAGCTGTCTGTTTGAAAAGCAGGATTTGAAAGATGTAGCTAAACTGAAAACAATCCCAGGAGGCACAGTAGACCTGCAGGGTGGGAAGCAGAAAAATCAGAGCATGACCTCTAATATTGTTTACATTATTTACTTTTAATAGTTGTGTCCTTGGGGTTGGAGTGTGGCTAAAAAGACTGGAGGGACTGCATCTTTGGCATGCTGATGGAAGAAAGGAGAAAAAGGATGAAGGGTGAAGAAGAAAAACTAAAGGTGGGAGGGACGAGGAAAGAGGAAGACGCAGAAGAGGCTTTACTATGGATGTAGGTAAAGAACTTAGGGGTCATGGTGGATAACCGGCTGAGCATGAGCTCCGAGTGAGATGCTGTGGCTAAGAGTGCTAACATGATCTTTAGCTATTCAAGCAGTGGAATATTGACTAGGAATAGGATGAAGGTATTGCCTTTGTATATGACATTAGTGAGACCATTACTGGAATATAGTGTCTAGTTCTGGGGTCCATGGCTCAAAGAAAAGTTCAGAGAAGAGCTACAGAAATAATTCAAGATCTGAAAAACCTGCCTTTATAGTGAGAGATTCAGGAAGCTCCATCTATTTAACTTAACAAAAAGAAGGTTAAAAGGTGACTTGATTATGCTCTATAAGTATGTAGATGGAGAGAAGATTTCTAATCATAGAGGGATTTAATCTAGCAGACACAGGCATAAAAGAGCCAATGCCTGGGAATCTGAAGTTGGATAAATTGAGACTAGAAATAGGTACAATGATGTTAACGGTAATTACCCATTCAAACAACTTACCAAAAGATGTGGTGGATTCTCTATCATATGAAGTCTCTAAATCAAGACTGGATGTCTTTTTATAAAAGATATGCTATGGCTCAACCTGAAGTAACGGTCTTAATGCAGGAAATGCTGGGTGAAACTGTGTGTTATGCAGGATGTCAGACTGGGTGATTATAATGGTCCATTCTAGCTTGCTTTTGTTTTGGAAATGTCCCTATTTCTTCCTCTTGGCAATCCTACTCCCATCTCCACCTTTTTCAACTCCCCCACCACTGCACAACAAAAGTTATCTCCATCCTTTTCCTATTTGCTACCATGCAATCACTGCTATTTACCTTCCAATCCACCGCACAACCCACCTAACTGACTTTCACTCAGCACAGTCAATAGAAGCATCAACCCTCTTTTCTTTGTCGTCATAAAAGAGTTACTCAAATTATTTTTTCAAATCTCACCCTAAAGCCCATTTCTCAATAAACTATTACTTCTAATTACCTGTAACTGTAACTTGCTAAGACACTACCAGCATTTGAGAAACGCTTGTGAAATCCTTAGCTACTCATTAGATTTAGAACAAAAAATTTGATAATTTATATGTTTTGAAATGCATTTACCAAACTCTTATTAAGCATTGACTTCAACTGCTTAGACAAAATAGAAATGCTTATTTGAGATACATACTGAAGACAGCTTGAGAAACAGCCAATAAGTAGTTTAGAACAGTAGCAAGTGCTAGTTTCTGCCTTATGATCTTTAGTTCTGTCTATACTGATGTTTTTTTCACCTTGCAGAATATAAAACAACCTTTAAATAAGGAAGAAATAGTTTCATTTTGGAAAGCAAATGTTTGGTCAAAAGCTGAAACCTCTAAGTAATAAACTCTCTCTCTTTAGAGAAAGAAGAATGAAAAAATCAGTTGTATCCTATACTCTAACAGAAGAAAAATAACTCTGACTGGTTAGAGAAATGGTAGTGCTTAAGTTAGCCTGTTACATTTTTCTGCTTAATGTTTGCCATTTCACACCTATACTTTGCCATAAAAGACTCTCCAGAGGGTCAAATTCTGATGACTTTACTAACATAAATAGTTCCGTCGATTCCAGTAGAATTACCTCCCATTGACTAGTCAAAAGACTACAAGCAGATTTTGGCTCAGAGTCAGTAAGCAGCAGCTGGTAAAACTCTGCCCAGATGTGTGCTCTAAAGAGCTCCTTAGACTGGTTCTCAGAATCAGCAGCTGGAAGAGAGCAGCCAATATACTTAGTGCCTTTTGCTGCCTGGCTATTAATTGCTACTGCACATTTGCTCAGTTAATAAAATACTAGCAAAAGCATTGATGGTTGTGAGGATGTTTTTATTATTTTTTTTACCTTTCATATTTGGCAGATGTTGGTTGAAAACAATTAGGCAACAAGCCAAAAGACTAAAAACTTCTACAATAAATTACAATACAATTTAAATGAGAAAATTTACATTAGCCATCTTTCAGAATAATTATCAAACAATTACCTAATAATGAAGCTTCTAACAGATGGTCAGAAAGTTTAAAATATATTGGATCATGGTTAATCGGCAAACTTAATGTGCATGGTACTTGTGGCAATCAATCTATTCTCTTGCTATAGAACACTGTGGAAGTCTCCAGGATCAGATGAACATTAGTGATTCTCCAGTCTCTTCCTCTATTTGGGGTGATCTTGGCGTTCAGGTTTTTTGTGTGAAAGACTTCTAAACTTGTAGCTGTATTGCATTTTAAATTTGCCACTTAGTGTAATTCTAGTCATGTCACTTTAAAAACACTCTAGCACAACTTCAGGTCTCATTATCATTATGTTTCACATTCAATTATTGTATGAGTACAAAATTACTCCCTGTTGGTTGTCATTCTAGGTGGTTATAGCTACTGCTTGTTTTATAGTTAACCCCTTATGAAATTTCAGCTAAAAAGTAAGAATACACATCTGTTATTGCCAGATTATATGTACACTACCATATATACACAAACCAACGGTGAAATTATGTAATGCTTTGTGTTTTAATTTCCACCTGCAGAATCAGATGCTATTCACCTGACTGAAGTGAGTAGTTCTATTGACTTCAGTAGGTCTACTTGGATGAGTAAAATGAGGAGGATCCAACCAAAATGTTTACTGGACTAAATAGGCTACACCTGACTATCGTCTCGATCATTTGGGCCAAATGCTGTCCTCTGTGAACCCTTGTCATCCCACTAAGGCCAATGCAGTAATATGGTCGTAACTGGAAGCAGAACACATTCCTTTATCTCTTGTATGCTAGAGTTTGGACTTGAAATGTTTTATATTGTGTATAACTAACAGACAATTTGTATTTAAGTCTGATCCTATGCTTCAAAGCCAATAGGAGTTTTGCCTGAGTAAAGAGTTCAGCATTGAGCCCTCTTAATGAGAACTGTTCATGTTCTGCATCATAACAGAAACAATAGAAATATATGAGGCATTTTGGGGGGAAAACTACAAAGATTTTATTTCCTAAAATGTAAACGGGGGTTCAATCCAGCCTCAGTAGCATTTAAATGGGGGTGGGAAATGTGGTTTTGGTTTTCTATTTTACTTTTAGGGCAATGGATGGGAATGACTGAATAGATATTTTCCAATTTTAGATTTTATGGTTCGATACTTAATGGTAAACAGTGTCAGCTTCACATATTAAATAGATTAGTGAAGTGAACAGACTTCACTGTTGCTGGAAGCTGTGCCATATGTTCCAGAGGCAGTTTCTTATGCAGAGCTGAAGTAATCAAAGCTTTTTCAGAGAAGCTGAAAAAGATCATAATATTCCACAGCTAACTTGGGACTAGAGATGGCTGGAACAATGTTAGTAATTTAATTTGTGAGGAAGCTAAAACACTTCACTTTCGACTAAGACTTCATCAAAAAGGGAAGACTGTCACACTCTGTAGCCTGGTATGTAGGGCACTAGCCTGGGACCCAGAAATAGTATGTTCGAGCCTTGCTCTGCCTGAATTGGAGTGATCTAGGTTGAAAAACTCTAAAGAATCAGGTAGAGCAGGGTCTCACACCTTCTAGGCCAATGCCCTAACCCCAAAGACCACTTTACTCTTGTGCATTTTGACATCTCTTCCTGAATCAAAAACCTCAGGTTTTCGACTTGAAAATGGACATTTCAGCACAATTCCCTTTGCACTAAAACACTGATTCTTTTGTTTCATTTCAATGCAGAATGAAAACAAATTCTGAAATCTCAAAAGTTGCTCTGAAACGGAATTGTCGTCTTCCGTCAGCTCTATTTAGAACTTCAGTTCAAGTGAGTTGCCATTTCAACACTGATGATCTGAGATGTAAAATGACACAGCTTGAAACAAATTAATATGAACCTGACTGTAACTGGCCCATATGTGGTTATATGGGGACTCCAAGGAGCCCCCACCTTATGCAACTGTGTCCATCATGGCTTTGCAATATCCACATCATGGACTTGCATATTTAAGAATTTAGTGGGGTCTGTAATGTATATGGAAACTACATTTATTTAACTAAATAATTCTGCTCATAATACATCCTCTGATCCCACTCAAAAAGGAAATAGGGGGAGACTACTCAGAGGCACCGGATCACCATAATCAGAAGATTAAAACACATTTGGAGCTCCTAGGCTAAGTCCTTTTTCAATAACAATGAATCAATCTTCAGGAAATAAGATGAGTATGTGTTTGTTTGGTTTATACCTCCCAAATGACTCATCCCATTAACCTCATTGTTTCAGAAAATCCCTAGTATAGGAACAGATGAGAGGAATTTTAGGCCGATTGGTATGGTTTTAATGAAGTTATGGGTGGGTTAAAATCATCCTTGTAATGGAATAGCAGTGTCTGCCTTAAGGAGTAGCTGTTGTGCATTCTATACAAAGCCCTTTATGTGTGATAGGGAAGGGAGAGAATTGAGAATCCTCCTAACTTAGGACACCACAGACCATCTTCCTTAAAGAATGCCTCTTGGCTATCCACGGGAGCAGCCGTAGAAAATACATTGTTATCTCCAAGGGACCCATGTCTCTGCCTACTCTACACCCCTTCTTGAGTGCTTTGTAGCAATAATTGGAGAGCAGTGCCTGAACTCTATTTACAACATGGACCACAATTCTGCCTGGTCATTATGCAGTCCACTCAAGAATAGAAAGGCTTCCCACTTCTCTGCAGTCCCAACTATGGGACTACCAGAATCTAGCCATAGTTATGACAGGACTAACGTGAAGGCTAGCCTGTCTGATGGGCACGTAAACATTTTCATGCCCATAACATGATGTAAAGGATTGCACAAAGTGACCCTCTACTCCAGATGTTCCATTCCATCAATAACACAGTAAATGTACTAAGTGGAATGTCCTAATTCTTTCTTTTTTTTTTAAATCAAAATATTGTCTTTTAGAAAATCCTTAATTTTATTTTCCTGCTAACATTTTATTTTCCTTGTAAGATGCACTGACCTCTGATGTAATAGCCTAGTAGTCTCTTTTGCCATTTAACATGACACTGCAACCCTATCACATAGCATGACATTTTTAGTAGTGTTTTATTTATGTGAAAAATAGAACTAAAGCACTAATTGCATTTTGACCTAAATATATAATTGAAGATGCAATGAGTAAGATTTCTAGTTCATAAATGAAGACCAGTGGACTCATATATTGTTTCTAAAACAAAATGGCTACATGTGGATTCTAGCATTCATTTAACTTTCGTGCTCTTACTTTCTTTTCTGTTTTCTGAATAGTGACTCTTACTAAATCTATTGGCAGACCTTAACCCCCCCCCCCCCCCCCCAACACAACACAACCCTCCAAAACAAATAATACATAAAACACCTGCAGAAAGTTGCCTTCTCAAGGTTATATTGGAACTTCTAGGAAGGCCAGGGTGCTTTCAGATTTTACAGTTGCTCATCTTCATCCCCTCAAATATGGGTGAGATAGAATATGAAACAGTTGGGGATCAGTGAAACTTTCTCCACTCTCAAGATATCTTTAAAAACTATAGACTAAAATTTTAGAAGTTCTCTAAAAATTAGCTTTTAAAAAGGAGTGTGTGTGGGGGGGGGAAGGAGTATTTATTTATTTATTTATTTTTTAAAGACCGCATCAAGAGCTTCTAAACCTGAATCAGCTACATGTGGAAATTTGCTTTGCTTAATAAAGGATGTGATAACAAAAGTATTCCTATTCAAGAAGGGCATTTAAGCATTAACTTGAAATCAGTGGACCTAAGCACGAGCTTAAAGATAAGTTTAAAGATAAGTGCATGCTGAAATACTTGCCTAAATCACATCCAACATTAGCATTGATTTGGTTTCAATTAGGATTTGAAGTTCATGCCTCATTGAGATGAGTGAAGTTGGTTACAAGTGCATTCCAACTTTCCTATCTGCCTAGATAAAGTTTTCTGCAAGGCTGGGTTACCAATGCATCAGCCCAGCTGTATATTATATACTTGAGATGGATGTCTCATGTTAATGGAAAAACTGGCTTTGGTAGAGTTGCACTGATGTAAAGTTGACATAATGAATGGACCCTTCCTTTTTTTTAAATGAAAGCTTAAAATTCTAAAAGTATAATTGTGTAATGCAGCACAAATAGTAAACAGGCTGGATATCATGATCATATGACCAGGGTATTTGCTTGCCTGTGATTAGTCCTTATTGTTCTGTTGTGTTTCGGTCAGAGGCTTATAGTCTTGCTCACCTTCCAAACTTTTCTATTTCCCACAAAATATAAAATGCTTATTTGAGATGCATGCTGAAAACAGTGTGAGAAACATCAAATAAGTAGTTTAGATCAAGTTAGCAAGCACTAGATCCAAGTAATCAATATTTTTTTTTTGTCAAGATCCAAATTTCTGGGTCAACATATAGTCAAGGACCAGAGTCCAGAGTAAATAATACAAAAATAATAATAATCATAATAAGTAAATAAAATAATTGTTGTGGTCTGTTTAAAAGCGTCTGGTGATCTGGATTTGGCCTACAGTTCACCTATTGACCACCTCTGCACAAGATGTTAGGTTGTTTCTTACTTTTGGTAAGTATATGACACAAGGAACTTAAAATCCAAATAGATAAAACACAGACGGAGGAAGACATTGTCCCTATTGTTCATAAGTGTCTTACAGTTGTATTAGCCAACTACTCTTCCTCCCCCTTCCCTCAAGCTTTAGCCATATACATATAATATATATATTTCAAGGAGGTTTAATATATGTCAATTTTGAAATTCCAGCCATTCTTGAGTCATCTGTAATGTGAGAAGGGGAAAGCAGGGCACCCTTACAGAAATTACAAAAAGGTGAAGCAGCAGTATTTGTTCAAACGTGACAAACATTTTGGGGTTGTTTGTTTTTTATCTTTAAATAGAGCTGAAGAATAGAAAATGGTATATATGAAATAAAGGAAACCAGGGAGTTACTGAAGCTTTTTGGAGGCATAGTCTATGTGAACACTGCCAAAGACCACTGTCTTAGTAGTGTTGTTTATGGTTTTGTTGAGTATTTGTTTTTAGTATTGTGTGTTTTTATTTTCAAGTCAGATTTTTGTTCCAATGTTAATGTTTTGCATAGAGTTTTCTGAAAATCATACATGTTCTCTGTTGAATCCAAGTTAGGTCAAAAATGAGAAGCGTGTTGTATTTACCTTTTTCAGTGACATTTAATCTCCCTCCTCCCTTGTTTAGATTGTTAAAGCTCAAAAATAACTTTGGAATGGTTTGAGATTTTGGCATATTTACTTCCCATTATGATGAGTTATCTCGCATTGTGGCGGTTTATTTTGTTATGTAAATGATATGTGAAGGAGGCTACATGATGAATAAAACTATAAATCCTGAAATCATAAATATTTTTGGCTTCTCAATATTTTCAGCATGTAGTGCTATGGCATAAATTGGCACATTCCAACTGAAGTTATGCACATTCCGACTGGAGCTATGCTAGTTTACACCTGCTGAAGATCTGACCCATAATATTAACATTTCTATAGACTTCCAACTTTTCATCAAAGTGCATTTGTCCTTTCATAAAGTAATCTATAAATGAAATTAACCTATAAGTAAATAGCCACAATTCAGGAGAAGAAAAGCAAACTTTGGCAAAGAATTTTCATATAATAGAACAAAACCAGTTATTGATTTATCCTGGCAGCATTCACACTTCTTAAACACTTTACATCTAGTTCTTTAGTCTTTGGATACACAACTCCTGTTGAGCTCAGTGATAATTTCAGGAGTGCTAAAATATAGTTTGACTCCATGGGCTTGGACTTAGTTTCCTTCTGATCCTACAGTGCGTTTGTTAGAATGGGGACCTTATGCATAATATGTGCAAAGCCCAATAGATAATATGTAAAACTGTAGAAATACTTCAATTTTCCTAATTAAAAAAAATCATACATATTATAAGCATAGTCCAACATGGTAAAAGGGCTATCTGAAGGCTTCATTCTTATTATCCAGAAATATATGACTATCAGCTGGTGAGATTTTACAGCTAAAATGTCCCAAAGAGGCACAGGCTATAAATAATTTTAGTGGGATGGGTGGTAATGAGTTATAGGTGTCTGAACTAATGTAGAATGAATATTGCAAAATGTAATGCCATTGGAGACTATATTTTGTATAGGAGGAGGAAATAGGAACGTTGTAGTAAGAATGAGTCTCATTTTCATTTGATTCACAGTTCCTGTGGAAAAAGTCTTACTGAAGTTATTTAATTTAAATACAAGTGGGTAGAATTTGCTGTTCCTCCATTACACTGCATTGTTGATTTTATAGCCATCTCTAGGAGGATCACTCCTACATCATAGATCCCAGGCTGCCAAATCAGCTCCTCGGTACCATTGGCAGCCAGTGCAAGCTGGGAGAGTAGTGTAGTTTTTCTGGAACTTGTTTTATTTGTCTTTTACCACTGGGGTGTCTCTTATCCCTCACTCTAGGCATTTTCTCATGTCCATTCTCTCCTGGTGTGTGTGTCTTTGTTTCTCCTTTGGATTCTCTTTATCTTCCCCATCTCTTTATCATACTGTCTTTGTCTCTTGACTATATTGAGTCCCTTTCTTCTTTACTCAGTGAAAATCCCTCTTTGATTTCACCCTTCCCTACAAGCAACTAGATCAGTGGTTCTCAACCTATTTACCATTATGGGGTGCATATGCACTTCTCTGTCTTCTGTGAGCGGCATGTACACAATATGTATACTAACTGTATGGCTCTGAGGATGTCACATGGGCCACAACTGTGTGCTGATTGGGCTGCAGGCAGGCCACTGGTTGCAAACTATTGCATTAGAACTAGGGTGGCACATGGAGGATTTAAAGAAAGAACTTGCTCCATCCTCTCTGCTGGGCGTTCTCTTGCTGTAAGGTAGCATGGTATGCAGAATGGATGCAGTTGCTAGTTGAATTAGTATTATCAGCAGCAACCCAGCCACAAAGTGGCTGAAGAAGGTTGACACAACAGAGTAGGTCATCTACTGATGTAATCCCTAGAAATCCATTTGCAGCCAATGGAACTATGCTGATTTACATCAAGTGAGGAGGATCCGGTGCATTGTGTTTCTCCTGATGACTGCAACATGCAGAACATATATGGGGTATTCCTAATAATGACATATTAACAAGGGGGTCTTGCCAGCTCCTCCAGCACATCACTGAACAGAGAACTGAGGAGTCAAATAGGTTGGATTTTTATCAGTTTGATGTTGTCCCCCTCCATCACTAGACTTGTATGCAATTTTGCTCTTCTAAGGGTAGTTAACTTAGTTAACTGAAATTCCTCCTGTATGGACAGCCCAAAACAAGGTTTAGCTTAATGGGATTTAAGTGATGAATAGGTTTTATGGTTAAAACCTGCATTGATTAATTTTGCCTTTTATGTATTCTTGCAATAGTGAGGATTGTTTGCTTTGTAGTTTTAGACACCATTCTACTGTGACATTACAAGTGGTTCTATTGCAATATCGCATCATGACTGCAGACTGATACAACACATGACAACATAACGAGCTACATGAGCATGACATGCCAGCTCCTGAGTTTTCTAATTTCTGCACCTGTTAAAACTGTATGTGCATATGTGTCAGATGTCAAAATATCAGTAGCAGAGACAGTTTGTGATACTGGTAACATTTTCTCCCATTCTGAACTTACAGCCATCTCTTAAGGGCCTGACTCAGCTCAGTCTCTCTTTTGGGTAAGGAAGGACTTTTTGCCATTGTTTCTTACCTTTAGTCATCACTCTCATGAAAATGGACTCAGTACAGATGGTTATAATGGTATTACTTATTAAATGAGCAAAGAGAACTTCCAGTGGTGACAAAGATTTATTTTTGATGTATGTAACATGATTTGTCCCAGGTAATATGTATGCTTTTATCCATAAACCAGTTACTACTTTTTAGTTTTTTGGATAAGCATCTGGGTAATTCCTTTTAGTTTGATCCAATAAGTAAATATGGATGCATTAAAAAAAAAAATCTTTGTTGCACTAGTTTAATCAGTGGTTAAATGTACATATTCCACCAGAAATCAACTAATGTATTTCCTGTGAGAAGTTGCTGGATTTAGACAAGATGTTTTTTTCTATTTGGATAGACTAAATGTAAATGCTAGAACCTAGTCCCTTCCATGACAACTAGTGTCTTGGAGAAATGTTCTGTAGTATCACTATACCGTTTAAAAAATGTTCAGCAAGAACATTCTCCATCAGGAGATTTCCTGCTGCAGTGTGGTACTCAAGTGGGTTTTAGGTACACTTTCATAATAGCTAAGGACATGTAAATCAAAGTATTTAAAAATATGATCTATGAACCACATGTTCATATAAATGTCTCCTTAAGTCTGAGAAGGTGGAAGTTAAGAGATGAGCAGCAACAATGTAATTACTTGTTGTTAGATCTATTTGTGGCAATACAAAACTATCTTATGGAACAGTGGTGTGCAAACTAGTGGGTGAGGCCCCCAGGGGGCGCAAGAGATTCTCTGAGGGAGGGCAGGAACAAACTTCAATCTTTTGCCCTTTTAAAAAACAAACATACAAATAACGCTTTTCACAGCAGACTTACTAGTGCTCTATTGCCAACCTTTCTTCTGGGCTGTTGTTGGCAGTGGTGCTGCCTTCAGAGCTAGGTGACCGGAGAGCAGCAGCTGCTGGATGGGACATTCATGTTGTTCGCAGTTTAGGAGGACTTTTTTTTTTTTTTTAATTAAAATACCGCTCCCAACCTGTTCCATAATTCACACTCACCCTTTCCCGCATTGTTTCTTGAATTTTTATTCTGTTCCTGCTATTATGGGAATGGGTTCTGCAGGATTCACAGAATCACAGTCGTGCTGCAGGGTAGAGCCAAGTAATGGGGGGGTGACAAATTCCATAAATGGTAAGGGGAGGAGCATCTGGAAAAGTTTGCGTACCTCTATTCTAGAAAACACTTCACTACTATACAGAAAAAGGACACCTGTGCTCTTTCTAATACATGATACATTTCCTAGTAGCCAGCACGATGTAAGGTAGAAACCTGGGCATGACAATTTTATTTTCACCAGATATGAAAGGCTTTGCATGTAGAGTTGGTCAGGAACCCGAATTTCTGTTCAACTGGAAATTCCAATACTTAAATATATATATATATATATATATATTTTGAATTAGAAGAACAGTACAACATCTTGACACTTCCCACAGAACATAAATTCTCTCCCCCCAAAAAAATATTAAGGACCATCAAAACATTTTAATAATGTTGCTACATTTCTCTTCAACTTTTCATATATATTCAAGATAATATTAATTTGAATATTCTTTGTATAATAGAAAATTCAAAACAAAATGTTTCAATCACTGTGGGAACAAAATGTTTCAACCTTTTCCCTGTTCAAAATCAGGTCAAAATTGAAGGGGTCCTGCATAGGTGTGCACACGCGGTGTGCCGGGTGTGTGTAGGCACACCCTAATGCAGGGGCATCATAGAAACCTTGTGTATCCGAGCCGCAAACCTTTTTTATGTTGCCCGCAGCGCCACCTCTGTCTGTTCAATGCTGCCGCCGAAAGTGTGAAGCGCGTGCGGTTTCTCAATGGACGGAGCTGCGTGATCTTGCGGCGGACGGGAAGACCCTGTCTCGCGTCATTTCTCGGCAGAGACGAGTATGTTGCAAAAATTTTGAAACCCCTGGTTACCTGGGTGCACAACCTAATGAAAATGTGCTGTGCATGCCTATGGGGTCCTGGAAAATGCTTTGATTTCAACCAAACAGCATTTTTTGATGGAAAACTGTTCTACTGAAAATATTTCAATCACTTCTGTAACCTTTCAATCAGGTTCTTCATTACTATGAAGTAACTAGTTAAACCATTTTTCACATGTGAAATGAAGCTCTGGACATATTTTATATGTCATAAAATAAATAAGTGGCTCAGGAATCAATATACATTTGTAACAGATGTGCTCTATTGAATGTGTGTTTCCTTGGGATTGAGTACAGTGCTCCTATTCTGATTCACCTCTACCATATATTGACATGTAATGTGGAAATACAGAGCATCTTCTGTTTTCTACCCGGAGAATGCCTCCATTAACTGCCACAGGTGACATTGCTTCTCCAGGCACCCTTGAAAGATTGTGGCTTTGATAGCTGTTGTCTAACCTTCTATGTAATATGGCTGAGATTGTCAAAGGCAAAAAAGTCACTTAGGTAGATTCTCCATGAATTTCAGTGGTACTTGGCCTTTATGCCTTCATGGTCTTTTATCAATCAAAGACCTATGAAGAGATTTCAAAGGACTGTCATTTAGATAATCTCTCTGTTTTATGTTAAACCTTATAAAAACAGTAATTTTTAAATCCTAAAAAGAACCCTTTAAACCATCTTGCATCCATCCCTGACAGATGTTGTATGGGCACAGAATTATATCTGCAGGACACATGACCCAAAATGCAGTTGTCCCTCAAAGTAGATTTAGGACCCATCCCCATTATCTCACTGTGTTGCAGTGTTTCATGTTTTCTGTTTTGCTTCTTTCATGGAACTTTTGCTTGAAGCAACAGTGAACTGTAATTAGCCAATTAAGATTCTAAGACTCAAATATTATTGACCTCTTCTACTCCCTCTATTGATTAGCAACAGTGGATTTTTTTAAAAATGTATGTAAGACACCGTAGGGTATAGTTTCTAATTGCATTCTCAGTAATGTGCTCTGATAGCAGTATATGCACAGGCTATATCCTGCTATCTCCTTGCATGCAGTTTTGCTGTGCTAAGGAGTGTAGTGAGATAAGATCTGGGATGGGCCATGAAAGGGCCATACAGGTGTATGAACAATATGGAAAACCGCCTGGCTCTGAAAGCATTCCTTGTGACACTGTATGGAGGGGAGAGGAAACCAAGACTTGGTATTCTTGATATTCTTAAGGAAACAGAACCTTTTTAAAAATAATTAAAAAAAAATATTTAAGCCTTCTTTTTGTACATTGTAAGGAAGCCAAAATGGCCACAAACACTACAAGGATCTTCAAAGCAGCCAAAACATCTTTTTTTCATTTTTCTAGTTTCATTTGCTGACTTCCATGAAACAATGTTTTAGAAGAAGGTAGCATACTACACCTGCTACTTAAATAACCTGCAGCACATACTGCACTATAGTATCAGTGTTCTATGGCAATCAGACTGGTACTACTTCAGAGATCCTCAACTTACAGCTGAATCATCTCTAAACCTCCAGTAAACCTATTGAATTTCAATTATTTACTTATCTGTCCTATTACCCGTGGGAGAGTCATTACAGCAATATTTACAGCTGTCACAATAGTAAATGCACTCTAGACATAGCAACTTCACTTGTTGTGGAAGTGATGTGACATTTTAATAGCAGTCATAATCACTGCTATATAAGTCTGGAGAGAATTTTTTAGTCCCATGGAATTGCTGTTTTTATCTTGCTACCAAAGGCTTCAAACTTAGTCCTTTGTATTAATGCACTTTACTAGAGGCGTTAAAGGCTGTTTTTAGCTTTATCAGTGACTTAAACACCAAGCCATTTTATCTGCCTCCTAAAAGAGGAAAGGGAAAAAATGGCAAGGATGTTTTTTTTTATTCAAGTGAAATAGAGTATCCAGTGGGAGGAGGAAATAAAAATAAAAGTTGTGCAACAAGATGAAAAACATATAAAATCAACTAGAAGGGTGTTAAATGCTGAAACAATAAAGGAAACATTGATGTAAAAGCAGAACAATTTCAAATACACTTAAAAGTGTTCACAAAACACATTGCTTAATGTGCTTTTCCAGTTATTTCTGGATTTAATAAGTTTGTGTTTGCCTGTGTTTCACCAGGTCAAATCAAATTCATAATCCTTAACAATATTTTGAAAGGAAGACACTTCAGTGTCCAAAGACAAGGCTTCCATGTTTACAGATTTGGGTATTTTGGATAAATCTGAAATCTTTTCCCCAACTCTCCTTCATCTTAACACCCAACACTCCAGAGATCATAAGCAAACTTTTGAGTTTGGTTATTTTTAGGCAGAGAACAGTCCTTCATTTCTCTTTCTTAGCAAGTAATTCTCAGATGGTAACACAACAGACCATTGCATTTGCTAAGCTCTTAATCTTAATGTCAGCCAAAGCTTCACCAAGTGAATTGAGGTTTGACTTTCGCAGTTGTGTGAATGTTTGCACTATAGACGCTCTCTTGAGATACTGTAGTCGATTGTTATGTCTATCTGTGACTGGTGCATTAAAAAGCCAGAAATAAAGCTCTTGTGTGACTATTCAGTGTGAATGAGTTGACAGATCCATCCAGGAAAGAATTAAACCAAAGGCTTTAAATGAAAAGGCAATGAATTTATAACAGGATTATACAGCAGTTTGAATCAAGTTTGTACAATGTCAAGCTAAGAGTTCAAAGGAAAACAAGAGTGTGCACGAAGTATTGGCATTTATAATTGGTTAACAAGAGACTTCAGCAACACGCAGGAATTGTACAGTAGAAGAATTTAACATAGTTAGAAGTATTGAGGAGGATTTTAATTTATCTGCTTGACTAGTTTTCTTTACTAGAAGACAGTCTCAAACTGCAATATTTGATTCTGGATTTCCAGCCCTTCAAAATTTTGGAGGACTTTGGATCAAAGATTTCTGTTCATCCCATTAAACATCAGGCCTGATCCAAAGTTCATGGAAGTCAATTTTCTGGATCCTTGTCAATCCATCCTACTCAGACTCAATTGTGTGGAGTCTGAACCCCCTTAAATCTTAAAGGTATTCAACCCCAGCATACGGATGTGGGCCCCTCTGTTTAGTTATTCCATTTTAAAGGTGATTATGTGGTTGTTTTCCTAACAGTAGAGATAGACGGACAATAAAAAATATATAGCAAAGTCAACAAGAGTTCTGTGGCACTTTAAAGACTAACAAATTTAATATTTGAAGACATTAGCTTTTGAGAGACTTAGCTCTTTTCTTCAGATTCAGTAATACAGAAAATAGGAAACACAGAGGTATCTTATATGTTTCCAGGTGCACTGAGAACAATGGGGGAGGTGGAGTCTGGTATTTAAGACCTAATGACGACCATTGAGTAGGAGGTGAGAAAGTTTTGTATAGAGTGGCTTATACAAAATATATCCCAAATGACATAATTACCAAATTCAATTGGGAGGGAGGAACACAGCAAAGGTAGCTGGAAATTAAGAAGTACAAGCAATGGGAGAGAAGAATATTTGCAGCTGGGATTTGAAATGAGATTAGGAGAGTTGATGAGGCAAAGCAATACAAGAATGCTATAATTTCAGATATGCTGTACATGTTGTTCCAATTTTACACAGTTTCAAAACAAGTGTTTATCCTTCAGCTGTCATCCCAATTAACTATTCAAATGCTGTACCAGGATATAAAATCAGCTCTGTACTTCTATAGAAAATCTTACCAGAGCCTAGATCAGAGGGAAACTCATTGTTTCACACATTT
The DNA here is from genome assembly GCF_026122565.2 of Emydura macquarii macquarii. Taxonomy (NCBI): domain Eukaryota; kingdom Metazoa; phylum Chordata; order Testudines; family Chelidae; genus Emydura; species Emydura macquarii. Next base: position 3,782,448 of record NW_027132962.1, read on the forward strand.
TACATATACCCCAATCCGCCTTTTCTCTTAATTGTGGGTTTGTTTTTGCCTTGGTGGTGGTTTTTTTTTTTTTTTGTTTATTTGTTTTGTTTTGTTTTTTTGAAGTGAATCATTATACTGTACTTCTAGAAGAGACATTACCACACCAGTCAGACAAAACTTTGGAAAATTTCAACTTCACCCTTGAAACAACACTTTCCAGGATAAATATCCTAGACTGATAACCATGAGCAGGTATTTAAGCTCTAGCATGCTTTTAGCCATGCTAGGTGACCAGCCAGACAGCTCTTTGATTCTCCTGCCTCTTGGACCATTCCTTCAATGTTTCTTTCAGCAAGTCCTGCTTGTCCCCATCCTCTCCCGTGTCTGTGGAAGTTCACAGGGTTCTCTTTGGTGGATTTCATCTGCTCAAGCAATTTCTATGTTGATGACGATTCACAAATCCGGTTTGTCCACTCCTAAGTTGTTTCACTTATGGGCCTGCTGAAATAAGGAGGTGTTTGGAGTCAATCAGCTGGAGCCCGTGACTGTTCAGAACAGGATGCTTTGAATCTCCCAGAACACAGGATACTAAACTCAGGTCATCACTATCTTCTGGTTTCAACTTCACCCTCAGCAGCTACCAGGACCTCCTCATCACTTGCACCCCCTCATCCATCTTCAGCAACAACTCCCACTGCTCTTTCCATAACTACCACCTCAGCATTGCAACCATTAGTTTGTCTCCACCCATAGCCTCTTCGAAGCAGGTGTATGAGATTCACACCCCCCCCCCTCACCACCACTACTCCTCTTCATCTATTCAACACGGCTTCTCCATTGCCTCCCCTCCAAAATTCTCCCTCCCCATTTTTATCAGCCACTGCAATAATTGGGCTTGAAGTTTCTTCTTTGAGCAAGTAGCTCTTAAGTCAAGAGACCCATTGTCTGCAATGAGACTCCTCATGTGAATAGGGTTCACAGGTACTTTTTGTAGGTAACTTTTAAGATGTCTCCAGTTCTGCTCTTCCTCTCCATACTAAGCACTGGAGAAACTCCAAGTCTTTCCGAGACTTGTTCTAGTTTGGCGACTTGAACAAAATTAGTCACAGATATAGAAATACAAGCTACATCCGTGTTCTGTTCAGTTCTGAAAAGAAGCATTTTGCCAAGAAAACCGGGGTTGTTTAGAAATGATTAAACCTGACAGTTTAAGCTCTACCTGCTCCCATTTTGACGATGATAAAGAAGCTCCTGCAGCCAGTGTGTTTCAGATTAAATTGTTCTTTTGAGGAGTGTCGGCCCCACAGCTACTTCCTACTGAAATGTTAATGAAAAATATGCATCTTGCTGAATTTACCAGGATTGATTAAAAAGTTCTGTAAATTTCCATATGAACACTTTTCTCTCAATGGACATGATATATATGTTGAAATTCCACTGTGTTTCCCCTTACCATAATAAATCCAAGAAGCCATGATTTTTTTCACTAACCACTGCATCTAACATTGAGCTAGTGGCAAGTCAGTAAATAAGCTTCATATAATCCAGTGGCATATTTCTGAAAATTTAGTGACATGCAAGTGAATTTACATAATTTGATTCACATCAGGTCTAAATGTTTAACGATTTTCACAGCAATCAGTCATTCGGGAAATCTTTGTTAGCCTGTCTCCTTCAAACCCGACTTTCACCTCACTCATGCTGATGTAAATCAGGACAACCTCCATTGAAGTCAGTGGAGTTGTAATGATCTAAAATCTATTTGAGGAGGGAACTGGGCCATATCTGCCTTTGCCTCCTTCTGACAGCTGCCTTAAAGTGAACATGTTGAGAACCAATAGACGCTAAACAATATTGACAGAGTATGATAACGGCACACAAGCTACTAAATGTCAGAAGCCTTGCCAATCGATATGATAATGATTGCTTGTTTCTTTGCTTGGTTATATAGATAGCCACTTATTGTTTGTGGTTTGCATTGTATAACTTTAAACCAATAAACCAAGGGGTTCATGAAACAGCACAGGGCCCAGTCCTGTAACCTCTTCATGCACAAAACTCCCACTGGACTTGGTGGGAGTTCAGTGTTCAGAGAGCTTGCAATATTGGGCTCTGAGTTTACAAAGAGAAATAATTTATTGCTGTGTATCGGAAAGTGAAGTGAAGTGATGCACACTTCAGCAAGGTAAATCCCTAATGTTGTTTGTCACTTATTTTCTATGTAGTTAACAACAACATTTTTTCTGTGCAATTCTGCACAGCAACTGCATAAGTAATTCTGCACCCAAGCATGATCTAAATTTTAAATAGCTACAGTATTTAACAGCATTTTCCAGAACATTTTTCATGTACAGCCTATGCAATTATATGTTTCCTGAATAAAGAGCGATGAATTGTGCCACCAGTTTAAATATATGGATGAGGACATGGCACGCATTGTCAAAGGTAGAAATCATTAAAGGCCTAATCTTAAATAGTCATATATTGAGATTTCATAGTACAGCAACATAGATGCGTCGTGCTTTCTATGCCTATTCCGTCTTACCCTTAAAAAGATAGTATAGTATCCTATAGTAGTCCCAAACAACTGCAGTATCTCCATGGTGAGATGTAAAGTCATTAGTGTAGGTTGCAGGAGCTCTTTGAAGTCAAAAGAGCTATTTCGACTTACAGTTCATATTGTCAGCTGGAGTAGCATTTCTAAACCCATTTTATAGACTCATAGACTTTAAGGCCAGAAGGGACCATCATGATTTAGTCTGACTCTTGCATGTTACAGGCCACAGAACCTCACCTGCCCACTCCATAATAGACCCATTACCTCTGGCTGAGTTACTGAAGTCCTCAAATCATGGTTTAAAGACTTAAAGCCACAGAGAATTCACCATTTAAGCTACTTTAAACCTGCAAGTGATCCATGCCCCATGCTGCAGAGAAAGGCAAAGAAAAACAACCCTCAGGTCTCTGACCTGGGGAAAAATTAATTCCTAACCCTCCAAAATGGCGGTTAGTTGGACCCTGAGCTTTTGGCAAGACCCAACAGCCAGATACCTGGGAAAAGATTCTCCATTCTAACCCAGAGCCCTTCCTATTTAGTGTGCCATCATTGCCCTTGGAAATTAGTAGCAGTTTTTTAATACGGTTAGGAATCAAGTGGAAGGTGCCAGTATCCTGAATAAAGGGTGTTGACCATTGTACAAAATATGCCTTTGTTTGCAGAGAGGTGGAGGAATATATGATGACCACATTAACTTGTCTTGTCTTCCTGTCATTTTGTGCAATATGGTGAATTCCAAGGACAACTTTAGAAATACGTAAGTGAGAACTAAAAGTCATCCATGTCATGGATTCCAGAAAGGTTTCCAGAAAGGAGCATTGACTTCTAAAATACGGTAGTAAAGTCCACCAACACCTTTTATCCTGCTCAAGAGAATATTCATACTGAGAAATCCAATGCATGTGCACACACACACAATTTTACATGTATTCTGATAAATCCTATTTACTTTATCAAAAAAAAAGAAATACAATATTCGCAATCTGTAACAATGTTAAATATTTTTTTCAAATTGAAACCTTCGTTTTACAGTATTGGGATTGACTGAGATTTATATTTGCCATTTCCAATTTGAACATGTATCTATTGTACACATCCAAACTAGATAAGATGCTTACAACAGCAACTTTCAAAATAATTCATAACCTAGTTGCACTTTCTAATTGTTTCCAGAAAAAGTCAAGAATATTGAATTGTGCTGGAGCCATTTATTTCCATCAAGACCAGTAGAATTTTAACTAGCTTCGTTTCTTCTATTCAGAGGCAGATGTATATGATCCTTGATCACATCTTTTGTGTTTTGTAATTTACTTTTGTACTTTGATATTGTAATTGCTTTAATTAAGTATTATTTTAATTGTAAGACATTTTTCATTGTTAACCTAATTTAAGTTTGTTCATTAGATATTCCTGATCCACACAAGCTCTGGACTGTGTGTAGCCTCTCTTTCTAAGGTCTACGTTTTGGAATCTGACTAAAAGCTGAGCCAATAATTTGATTCACTCAAGTACTGCTTATGTTCTATTACCCAGTAGTTGATATCTAACAGCGCATGCAGTATAAGCTTTGTTTTCCACTGAAAGTCATGACAATAACATTTGAAACACCTAGTACAGTAGAAATAAACCTCTCTCTCAACCTATACAGGATCAAAGTTGATGATGAATCTGAGGTATTGCCCTGCTAATCCTAATTGGAACTAGATTTTGTGGTGGGGGCAGGAAGTGTATGAAATCCACTCCAGTGGTTAGTGTGACGTACACGACTTATGCTTTACTTACTAACATATCCTGAGGTTATCTATACAGAACCACATCTCCTTATTGGAATTACTGCCTAAGAAAGAGGAACTTCTGTGAGTTTAAATTTGCCAGATTCCCTAACAATTCGTGAGGATGCACGGTTTGCTGAAGAAACCAGAGTCCAATTCCCTAAAGTTATAGGTGAACTATGGGAAGCACTGGAACATCAGCACAAAACCTTTGATGGTATTCTTGGCCCATCTCCAGCTTTCTGATAGTGTGGCTTGTCAGCTGCATATGTCTCTGGAACCCTACAGGACAGCGGTCAAGCTAGGAGAAATCAGTAGTGTCTTGGTCTGTTTTCATTTTTGCTGCTCTTCCCCCCAATTTTATTAGAATTGGAGGTAATGGGGCTCCTTTGCATTGAGCCACTGCACTATTTGCATCCTTATATCGTTTGGGTGAGATATTTGTAGCTATTGTCTTAAAGCAAATGGTAGCTTAAATATGCATTGACTATAGGTCCATTTTTTCCTCCAGACCATCTGGATTTAGACCAATGTCTTATCTAGTTTGGTATCTTCTCTTCAATAACAGTTGATGGTTCTATGGTAGATGTAAAGCCTTCTATAATGAACCTAATCAGCAATACTATCATTGTGGTGCAAGTGCCCTCCTAACATCCAGTAGCTATCATTTTGTGTTGAAGCATGAGGAAGAATAACACTTTTCATTGTTACTTGGATTGGTATCACTGTAAATGTTCTTTAACATTAAAGAATATATTTATATTAATAAGTATTTGCCTCAATATTCTCTGGCAGAGAGTTCTATAAAGTAATTCTACTCTAACAATTTGGTATCCAGGAAGCTAATTCATGTCACTCCTGTAATCCCTGGCTAGCCAGAAATTAAAGGTGACAGTGGAGGTAGAACTACTTGAGCTAAAAATGAGCTTCCTTTAACTAGCACTATAGGGCTTATAACATTCATTGGAGTGCTTCTGATTCAGTAGAAGGCTGTGGTATACATACATATATTCTCTATGCTGTTGCAACATGTTCTCTTCAATTAACCCTGTATAAGCCTAATTTTTCTCACCTTGGTGTCCCAGAACATTATAGTTCTTTTTCCCTTGGTGCCCACAAAAGAAGTCTTTAAGAATGAGATTATCCATGGGTTCTCTCTGTCTACATGTTCTTCACAGCAGCTTCGGACCATTATAAAAATTAAAAACAAAATATATCCTGCTAGCTGAACAGCCCATGATTGAGAGTTAGCAACTTCATTGCCAAGGCTTACACAAGTTTTTTGTTACCAGCTGATTGAGACCCCCACCTACGCAGACATGTTTGCATGTGGTGGTGGGTGCACTGGGGCACTCTATTTGACTTTGTGGTGAAAATTTAACAAAAAATAAACTATCATAGCAAACATCCATTCAAATATCAGAATTCCTGGCAATCCTCAGAATATTATGTCAGTCTGGTGAATTTCCTGACATCCATTATTCAGCACATACCAGGTTTTTTTAATGAATATATTTTTCAGTAGCTCACATTTGCTTTTGTGATAGATCTTGTCAAAAATCTTTCAGATAAACCTCATATGAAGTCTCTGACATGCCATATTCTAGATAATAGAAAGAAAAGAAAAAAAAAGCAGGAGTTCCTGGAGTTCTTTGAGGTTAGCTGATGCTGAAAATCCAGTGCCAGGCAACTGTCCTAGAGTATCCCAGTACTGCCAATCATGAGTCAGGAGCCAAAAACTCATGTTTAGCTTAATAGTTTCAAGATACAGTTTGGGTTCTTTTTCAGCCTTTTGTTTTTGAGCCTTTTGGTTTACATATTTGTTTTTCTCTGCAGCCATGAGGGCTAGAACCTTTTATTTTGTTTGAGTAAACTGAGATTCTTGCCTCCAGTGCTTCTGGAGTCATTAGCAATCTTTTTGTTTGTCTACATATCAGGGCTATCTGTGTACATTTTTTAGGAGGGGGACGGTCAGCTCAGCACATCACGGTAGAACAGTCTTGCTCCAAACCTCCAGGGATGTGTTGGCACTAGAAAAAAAAGCATACACTTGGTGAACAATTTCTTCCTAGAAGCAATCATTTTGAGTAGTTCTATGATAGAACAGAAAGTTCATTTACAGGATCTGCATGTTGTAAAGGAACTAAATCTTAAATCCTCCATGCTCTTCATGGGCTCATTATAAAGTGGTTATTGAAAACCAGTTTTATCACATAAAGGGTTCTTCTGATCCTATGAAATCAGTCACATAGCCAGATCAACATGTAACTCAAATCTTACTCAATAATCATGTTAATACCAATCCTTTAACTATAAACAAAATGTTTATTAATAAAAGAAAGAAGAGTTAATTTTAGTTAATAGATAATATACATAAAAACAATCTCTGTGTTCATAAATCAGGATCAAAGAAGTGATGGAATAAACTGCCTTGTAAAGTCTCTCTGGTAACTTCCAAAAGATTGGAAGGTTCTCAGTCCGTAGTTCAAATGCTTCTCTTAGTTGTGATTCCACAGTTCAGAGAATCAGGGCAGGAAAGAGGCAAAATGAAGATGTTTCTAAGGTCTTCTATACCCTTTGCCATGTGCCTGGAAATTTACTGGCACAAAGAAAGCTCACGGCATCTGTTTGTGGAAAATTACTAGTCCAAAAAGGAGTCCAGGGTCACCTGAGCATATCACATATGCTTACATGACTCACAGGAGCAGCCATCATCCGTGACCACAGGAAGGGCCATTTGAGCAGAATGAGTTTATTCTATGGTCCATTGTGAGAGCTAAGTGTCTTTGATGGGCCATCAAACTTGAATACTCCATTCACAATATGCTGGCTAGACTGGATGTAAACTGCCTTGTGGGGACCAACACATTTGGGATCAAATACATAGCCAAATCCATAACTTTAGATACAAAGATGCATGCATATAAACAGGACAATCATATTTGATAAATTGTAACTATTCCTTTGATCCCTTACATGGCCTACTTTGTATAAGATTTGTTGCAATTATATCACAGTGGCAATATCAATGATGTAAATAGTCCTATTTATAGACTCATAGACTCTAAAATCAGAAGGGACCAATGTGTTCATCTAGTCTGACCTCCTGCACAATGCAGGCCACAGAACCTCACCCCATCTACTCCTGTAATAGATCCCTAATCCATGACTGAGTTACTGAAGTCCTCAAATAATGAATAAAAGACTCCCAGGTACGGAGCATTCACCAGCAAGTGAGCTGTGCCCCATGCTACAGAGGAAGGCTAAAAAACCCCAGAGCCTTTGCCAATCTGCCCTGGGGAAAATTCCTTCCTGATCCCAAATATGGTAATCAGTTAAACCCTGAGCATGTGGGAATGACTAACCATCCAGACACTCAAAAAAATTCTGTGTAATAACTCAGAGCCCACCCCATTTAACTGGCTATTGGCATATTAACCACCAGTAGTCAAAGATCAGTCAATTGCAAAACGAGGCTGTCCCATCATACCATCCCCTCCATACATTTATCAAGCTCAGTTTTGAAGCCAGCTAGGTTTTCTGCCCCCACTGCTCCCCTTGGAAGTCTATTCCAGACCTTCACTTCTCTGATGCTTAGAAACCTGCATCTAAATTTCAAGTCTAAACTTCCCTATGGCCAGTTTATATCCATTAGTTCTTGTGTCTGATGCTGAACTTCAATAATTCCTCTCCCTCCCTGGTATTTATCCCTCTGATGTATTTATAGAGAGCAATCATATCTCCCCTCAACCTTCTTTTGATTAGGCTAAACAAGCCAAGCTCTTTGAGTCTCCTCACATAAGGCAAGTTTTCCATTCTGTGGATCATCTTAGTTGCCCTTCTCTGCACTTCTTTCTGTTTTAATTCATCTTTCTTAAACATGGGAGACCAGAACTGCACACAGTATTCCAGATGAGGTTTCACCAGCACCTTGTCTAACGGTACTAACACCTTCCCATCTCTACTGGAAATACCTTGTCTGATACATCCAAGGACCGCATTAGCTTTTTTCACGGCCACATCACATTGGTGACTCATAGTCATCCTTTGATGAACCAATACACCCAGATCCTTCTCCTCCTCTGTCACTTCCAACTGATGCGTCCCCGGCTTATAGCAGAAATTCTTGTTATTGGTCCCTAAATGCATGGCCTTGCACTTTTCACTAATACATTTCATCCTATTTCTATTACTCCATTTTACAAGGTCATCCAGACCTTCCTCTATGTTATCCCAATTCCTCTCTGTATTGGCAATACCTTCCAACTTTGTGTTATCTGCAGCTTTATTAGCACACTCCCATTTTTTGTGCCAAGATCAGTAATAAAAAGGTGAAATAAGATTGGTCCCAAGACCGATCCCCTCAGGAACTCCCTCAGTTCCCCTCAGTTCACCTTTCTTTTTTTGTAGTCTCACCTTTAACCAGTTTTTCCAAGGCCTTGCATACTACTGAGGTCAAACTAACAGGCCTGTAATTACCTGGATCTCTTTTTTTCCCTTTCTTAAAAATAAGAAGTATGTTAGCAATTCTCTAATCATACGGTACAGTCTCTGATTCAGTTTACAGATTCATTAAAAATCCTTCCTAATGGACTTGCAATTTCATGTGCTAGTTCCTTTAATATTCTTGGATGAAGATTATCTGCCTCCTCCCCTGCCCCCCTTATTTAGTCCTATTAAGCAGTTTGAGTTTGGCTTCTACCTTGGATGTGCTAATATCTATCTCCATATCCTCAATCCCAGTAGCCATCCTACCTCTATCCTCAAGCTCATCATTAGCCTCATTAAAAACAGAGGCAAAGTATTTGCTTAGATTTTCAGCCATGCCCAGATTATCCTTAACCTCCACCCCAGTCTCAATGCTTAGCGGTCCCACTTCTTTGTTTGTTTTCTTCCTATTTATGTGGCTATAGAATCTTTTGCTATTGGTTTTAATTCTATTTGCAGGGTCCAACTCTGCTTGGCTTTTGGCCTTTCTCACTTTATCATGTTCTGACCTCAATGCTTCTTTATCATGTTCTGACCTCACTGACTTTCCTTGCTGATACACTCCCCCTCCCCATACTACACTCCTTGTAGGCTTTCTGCTTTCTCTTAGTTACCTTTCTGAGATGCTTTCTCTTTCAGTTTGGTCTACAATCCTTGCTTAGGATTTTTTTCCCCTTCTGGGGTGCAGGCTTCAGATAGTTTCTGCAACTTTGACTTGAATTAATTCCAAGCCTCCTCCACCTTTAAATCCATGAGTTCTTCAGTCCAGTCCATTTTCCCAACTAATTCCCTTATTTTTTTTAAAGTTAGCCCTTTTGAAATCAAAGATCCTAATCACAGATCTATTTTTTTTATCTTTCCATTTAGTTTGAACTGAATTAGCTCATGGTCGCTCGAACCAAGGTTGTCCCGTACAACCAGTTCTTCTATGAGATCCTCACTAGTCACCAATATCAAATCTAAATTGGTATCCTCTCTTGTTGGTTCAGTAACTATTTGGTGCAGGAATCTGTCAGCTATCACATCCAGAAAAATATGGGCCCTATTATTACTACTAGCACTAATCTTCCAGTCTATATCTGGGAAGTTAAAATTTCCCATAATCATACAGTTCCCAGTAGTATTTACTTCATTAAAAGCCTTAAAGAGGTCTCTATCCATGTCCAGATAAGATCCTGGTGGTCTGTAGCACACCCCAAGCACTATCCCAGGGGAAACTCTAGTATTTTTCTTCCCCAATATGATTTTTATCCAGACAGATTCTGTTTTATCAATTCCATTACAGACTATTTTATCAGTTCCATCTCTTTTAATTTCTTTACAGTCTACCTCATCATTGATATACAATGCTACTTCACCACCTTTGCCTTTATATCTGTCTTTCCTAAACAGCACATACCCTTCAATACCTGTACACCGCTCGTGACTACTATTCCACCATGTTTTCTTATACCTTTAATATCTGGTTTCACTTCCTGCACCAGTAGTTCTAGTTCCTCCATTTTGTTATCCAGGCTCCTCGCATTGGTATACAAACATCTTAATTTTTTCTTTTTGGCTTTGCTCATGTTCCTTACCTGATTTGGCACAGTCATTCTACTGCCAATATTCCTGTTAGACTGGTATCTGCACTACCCTTCCTATTAATGTCCATTCTGCTCCCCATTGCTGAGTTCTGTCTTACATCATCTTTCTCCCTCTCAATGCTAAAATCAGGCATGCAGATTACCTGGGCATCTCTCAACCATCTCCCTCAACTCCCTAGTTTAAAGATCTCTTAATCAAGTGTGCCAGCCTCCATCCTAGAAGTGCATTTCCCTCCCTACTCAGGTGAAGTCCATCCCAAGAGAGCAGTCATGAATGCCTCCCAGTGACCAGACATCCCAAAGCCCTTCTTATTGCTCCATTGCATGAGCCATCTGTTGATCATCAATATCTTGTCATGCCTTTATTGTCCTCCTTTAGGGACAGGCAAAATCCTACTGGAATTCACCTGAGTCTCAATTTCCTTTAGAGTCTTCCCCAGCTTGGCTTAGTCTGCTTTGATATGTTCCAGCGAGAATCTAGCTATATTATTTGTACCCACGTGAAGGACAGTCATTGGATTCTTTCCCGTTCCCATTAGGATCCTCTTCAGCCTCAGGTCCACATCCCATATCTTAGCACACGGCAGACAACACACTTTTCTGTTCTCTGGATCAGCTCTGGTTACAGGCCTGTCTGTTTCTCTCAGCAGGGAGTTCTCAATCACATAGACTTGCCTTTTGCTTGTAATGGTGCAATTCTCTGGCCTATCCCCCGTTCTTTCTGGCTGCAAGTCATCTCATCTACTATTCTCCTCTGCAATCTTCTACAACTGTTTCTGTATGTTTATTTGGTGGTATCTCCATTGGCTGATTCACTCTTTGTATAGGATTAGTTGATCTTCTCTTCTTCCTTGCCCTCTCAACTTCAGCAGCCACCTGCTGTGCCCCTAATTCATTCTCCAACTCTGCAAACCCGTTTCTGAGCTCTATTTCTCCATCACTAGCCCTTCTATTCCTCTGTTGGGTTCTCACAGTCACTTGCTTGTACTGGCCACTTTCCTCACCCAGGGTTCTCCCCTCACAGTTTGTTGGTCCTGCATCCATCTGCAGGTCTAGGTTTTTCTCTTCAACCTCCTCATTCTTTTGCTCCATCATCTGCTTGAACCCTCTTCTAAACTCAACCAGAGTTTCCACCTGCATCTCCAACCCTTGAATCTTCTCTTCCATCAGCTCTATGAGGTTGCACTTCATATAAACTAAGCTCTTTTGAGGTACTCCCTCCAGGATCATGTACATCCCACAGCTTCCACATCCAGTCATCTTCATTGTCTCTTCCACTGCTTGAGTGACTACCACTAACGCCTCTGTATCCATCATAGCCTTTCCCCCTAGTTCCAGTCAGTGAGAGAGACTAAAACAAAAAGCCTACCAAAATAACCCCAAGCGAGCACCCCAACAATAACAGAACACCACACACTCCCATTCTAACTCCCCTGTTTTCAGCTCTGTTTACTGGCTACAGTGCCGCTGGCTGACTGAGTGGCTGCCTTTATAGGGCGCCTAACTAGGGCATCACACAAGGTAATTTCAATTATTGTTTGTACTATCTTTTTTTCCTTTACTGATCTGATGGATATTTTACTTTCAATTTTATGATTTATATAGCGAACATGTCAATAAAGAAAATTGCTGTATATCCTAGGATCAGCACTCAATGATCTTTGGATCAGGTCCACTTATGCAGAATACAAGTAGTTACTGGAAGAGCTATTATAAACAATGTCAGCTGACATCTAGCTTACTAGAATACTGACTTGTATATCCAGTAACTCTTCTATTCCTGCTCTATATTGCTTTGTGCCATTTAGTGTCTTGCCAGAAATTAGATAAAGTCTTAACTGAGTTAAAAAGCACTCTGTCTCAAAGATACAATTCACACAGTCATTCTGAGCTCTTTTTTTTTTTTTTTTTTTTAAAGGCAGCCTTCAATCCAGCCTCTCTGGAATTCAGGATCAGTTTTGTATACATAGTTTTAAAATGCTTTCGAACATATGAAACCCCAACATTCTTGTTGCTATTTTTTAACATTTAACCTAATAAAATGTATTCTACAAATAGCTGACAAGTAGCTTCAACTGTTTTAAAAAGTATATTTATTGAATGCTCTCAGTAAGTAGTGTAAAAATAAAATGAGTTCTACATCATGGTAATATTTGTAAAAGGCTATTGTGTGTGTGTGTGCGTGTGTGAGAAACAATAGTAGAAAGCTGCATAGATCTCTACCTAGTCATGCATTTATCAGGTGCTTGAAGACTGCTGTAATTACTGCTGACTTTTATTAGCAGGTAGATTCAGTAGTGCCAGCCAGAATATAAGAGAAGATGAAATCTACTTTCCTCCACCCCTTAGAGACAGTTTAGGACAAAGGATGTACCTGTGGGAAGAGTAGGAACAGCCAAGCTTGGGAAGAAAGTCTAGGTTTAAGTGTATGTTCTTTTTGTCTGTTTTTACTGCATTTATTTTATACATTTCTTTATGGGGGTGGGGGAGAGATAGAAGGTCTGGCCCAGTTTTTAGATGTCAGATTTTTTTAAGATGTTGATTTAAATAGGAGCCAGGTGCCTACGCACTTCTGAAAATCCTACTAACTGCCTACCTGTGTCTTTAGGCACCAAAATACCATTGGAAATCTGGCCATAGGTGCCTTTGACAATAATTGTAGAAACAACTCAACACACAAAACAAAACCAACACCACTTCCACCATATAACTACACTCTGTAACCATTAAATTCTGTTAGGAATAACCTCTGGCACAATCAGCATCCCATCTCAGACAACATTTTACTCCCCAAAAGCCTCATAGAAACCTTTTGATTTTCTTTCAGTTCATACTTTTAAGCGGGCTATTTCACATGAAGGTGGGGGAATTAAAAGTTGTGGTATCGCCCTGCAAATATTACTCAGTTAATGTTGTTTGAGTTTCCAGTAAGGTCAAACTCCAAGACGGGATAAGGTTGGACTACATGCAGTGTGTACATACTTTGCTGAAGCATGATGTAAATTCCACCTGCTCACAGTAAGTCTACAGTACAGCTAGTAACTTGTTTAATTTAGTTAAACTGGCTGATTCTTTCGGCATACAGCTCTACCGTTCTGCATGAGATTTGAGCTTGAAAACTTTCTTAAAGTTTTAAATTAGAATTTTGACCGCTGCTGAACTTTTGAAATTACATTATCAGATATATAATTCCAGTAGCTCGATAACAGTAAAATGCTAATTATTACTTTAAGTCCAAATGTAAGTTGAGTTTGGGAAATGCAATAAAGTCAGATTTGCTAAGAACTTTTTATAATGTCCCCTTGCAAATGTCATAAAATTTTAAGATACTAATAATTCTATTACTTGGCAGCATTATGAATTATGAACCAAGCATATTCTGCCTTTGATGCCATTGTTGAAGGTTGCTTTTAATGCAGGTAATAAGCAAAAGTTTCAATTTTTAAAAGTATAGTTTCCTTGGCCAACTTGGCAATTCTGAAGCCAAGTCAGATCTACTCTATAAAGGAGCTTCCACAAAGAATACACTGGATATAAAGGAGGAAAAAGAAATTAACAGTGACAGAGAGGATGAAAGGAGAGAAGAGGGAATAGGGGGGAGGGGGAACTGACTCACAACTTGAAGGCTAATATGTCCTATTTAACTTATGAAAGTTCTAATGCTTTATTGTGTATCTTGGGCAGAAAGGGAATAAAAAGAATGTGGGAATCCAAATATGGTCTTTGAGGGTTTGGGTAAGGGTAAAGGAAGGAGTATAGTTGAGAGTTCTATTCAAAGGTAAGTGCAGAGGGAGGTGACGCACACTAGTTACAGTTATTTACTACCATCTAATATATAAGCCTCTGAAAATCTGTTTACACATTCTCAATAAAGACTAGTTATTAGTTTGGCAGCTAAATTCTCCAAAGGTTCCATCTATATTGAACATACTCCTGGGAGCCTGGGGCTGTGGTGGTGGGCACGGGAACTGAAAGAGCAGAAAGATTTTCACTCCTCTGCTGTCAATGCACCCTATGCCATTAAGGTTGCAAAGTCAAGAACTCAGTTTAGGATATTCCAGAATTAAGGTTGCTCATGTAGCCTTAATTCACCTCCCTTGTGTGTATATCTTATGATAATTTTTAATTTATATGACTCTTCCTGCAGGAGCCCTGCCTTATTCAGTGCACAGGATAGACAGCACTCACTGAACAAACAGTTATTTGCTATTTTGTTTTCTTCTCGCTGCTGAATGTGTGACCCCAGGCATTATTTACTGCATATTATTCAAACTATGCTCTGAAGACTGAATTACTGATTTCCTCATGGGCCTTCCTATGGCATTCATCACTATGGTATCCTACACATAAGCATTAATTTATCTTCAGAACATGCTTGTGATAGAAGGGTGCATTATTATCCCCATTTTACAGATGTGAAATTGAAGCACAGAGGGATGAAGGTCAATAGTATACCCTAAATTGAGGGGGTACATAAAGCATACACACAAAAGGGATGAATTAAAACTTCATGGGGTATCTTAATCCTGGCATCTCCTGGTGCTTGACTTTGCAACCTTAATGTTCTTTTAATGTAGTTTTTTGGATATGCTTATGAATTGCCTGTGTGTCTATTAGACTCATTGCATTTTTCTACATTTGTTTACTAAAGATGTTGGAGAAATGCAAATTCCTCTCTGAAGCTACTTCTCTAGAATCCTACTAAAGGCTCATGGGGATGGGTTGATTGTTCAGCAATAATAGTACAGCATAAATGGGTATAGCATATGCTATATTAAGCTGGTGAACTCTCTGCATAATATTGAAATTTTAGCTGAAGCCTATCAATGAAGAAATTTTCTTGTTTATGTTATCTTTGCATGGGATCAGTTAAGTATCTGTGTGCTCAGTGTGTCTGGATGAGATGAGTTATGACACATTTTTGTGACATGAAAATAGTATGTTATCGTATGGGTTTTGTTTAGCCTATTAAGCTGCTTTCAAATACTGTATTTGAATATTGTTGCCATATGAACAACCAGTACCTAAGCACTGCTTGTACATGTAGGTATCACATGATTTTTGGCACGCTGCAGGTTCTCAGTGTAAGATTTTCCCCCCCACACACATTTTGTAGCAAAATCTCTTCAGTGAAGTGAGGGACAATATATTCCTTATCCTGATAAAGTTCCTTGGTCAGTATTAGAGGAAAGTGATTCTTAGCAGATGTCTACACTACAGATTTAAGTCAATATACAACCAGTGCAGTCTTTGCTGTGGTTTTCATTCTGTTGGTGGTGCCCATCCTCACCAGCAGCGCTCGCACTGATTTCAGAGGGGTAGTGTGTGTGTGTGGGTGGGAGGGGGGCTGAGACTTTGAGCTTTCCATGGGGAGCCTGGCTCCTGTCCGCCACCTACCCCAGGGTGACAGCCCGAGCTGTGAACCTGGCGCGGGGTTCACAACAGGGAGCTTACCAGCCTTTCTTGTCAATTTCAAAGCTGCATCAGGCTTAGAGCAGCATTGTGGGGCTCACAGCTGAAGCTGTGAAATTGACAAGAAAAGCGGTAGGCTCCATGCTGTGAGCCCTGCTGGTGTTGTCACTCAGGGCAGGGGGAAGGGGAGTGCCAGCAGTGAGCCCAGAGCCCAGCTGACAGCTGTGTGTGTGTGTGTGGTGGGGACAACTGTGAGCCTGATGCCAGGCTCAATTTCATAGTATGGAGCCCATCAGCCTTTCTTGTTAATTACAGGGCTCCAGCTGTGAGCCCCTTGCTGCAGCTAGGAGCTGTGAAATTCACAAGAATGACAGCCAACAGCTAATGTAAGTAACAGCAGTGTCTGCATGGACACTGGACACTGCTTCAGCTTAACTATACCGAAATAAGCACTACGCCTCTCGTGGAGGTGGAGTTATTATGTTGGTATAATAGGGCACTTACATCAGCGAGAGCAAGGGTGTAGCATAGACACTGACATAATTAGATCAACCTAAGGTGCCTTATGTCGACCTAACCCTGGAGCGTAGATCAGGCCTCAGGCTACACATATATTAGGAGCTAGTGGTATGGTTCTCAGCCAGAATAGACTATCTCTTGTCACTCTAGTTCACTAAACATAGTAGCGAATCTGTGGCGGCACTAGCTGCCCTAAGTAGGTATCCGTGGGGTCCAGGTGGATTTGTACTCTGTCCGACTAGCCCATGCTGCCACTTGCTGCTGCCCGTGCTATCATGGTTACTACCATGGCTACTACTAATTTTAGAGAGCTAGCCTGAATATGTCTCCTGAGCTGGGAATCATATCCCCAGCTCCAAATGTAGATTTAGCCTTACTGTGATTCTTTACCAGTGTCCCATGATATTCAATGCCACAATATAGATATGGAGGCTGAATTAGGCTCTGTTGGTCTCGTCATAATTAAAAGATCAACCTTGGAGTTCAGATCCAGTTAAAATGACTGGAATTCTTTATGGCTCCTCTTACACAGTTTTGATTATTCACTAGTCAGGTAAGCTCAGTTTTAAAGATTAATAACTCATCATCCTTTATGGAGTTAATGAATCAATGGTTTGATAAGAAAAAATTTAGCTTTTTCAGATAGTTTAGTGTTTTTTTTTTCTTTTCAAATCTATTTAAAACTGATTAATAGAAATGTATGTATGAATTTGTTCATGTGAACATAGATAACATTTAATGAAAATATAAGCTCCAGACATTTAACTTAGATAAGAAGTTATTTTAATGAGCTACTTATAAAACCAAAGCTGTTTAGCATAAATAATCACATTATGACTTATTGCACTTTTGCATAGTTAATGAAACAGCTCAAGAAGTGATTAATTTATGTTTTTAACTTTAATTTCTTTGCAAAGTAAATATTTTCCCATTAAAATCTGTATATTTTTTATTGATTACTGTAATTATTTTTAATAATGCAGCCACAAACCATAGCAAGTCTTTAATCTTGGCCTTTAAAACAAATGACCATCATAGACAAGGGTAGATAATTTTATTGGAATAATGGATGAGATAAAAAGAGATAAAAATCCTTACCTCCATGTAAAGCAGCTGTGCCTGTACTTGGATTGTGAAACTAGGAATACTGCCCAAATAATTATCCATCTGTAGGATACAATTCACTGATAACAAGCTTAAAAAATCAGAGAGACTAAACTGGCCCATAAAGGTAATTACATTTGTGATGGTTAGAGGTGTCTTTATTAGTGGCTTGCTAATCTGTAGCAACATTACTTTTCATAAAACACATGAACACAAGGTTACACACCTCATAAAGACTAGAAAGATGAGCATAGAGAAGGCAAAATTCCCTCCTGAGTTCTGCATGGTGGATCTCCAGTCTGATAGTCTTGTCTCTCAACATGCATGGATCTCACGTTGAGATCAATAGATGTTCTATGCATGTAAGAGAAAGCAGCTCAGAGCTGCCTTGTAATTATTAGAAGATTTTGCACTTCGATTTGAATAAAGTATTCCACTTTAATAATACAGACAGAACTAACCAGACTTAACAGTTTGACTTTCCCGAAAATTTTGATTAATTCAGCATATTTTGGTAGGCAGGAATCCAAATATTTTGTCTCTAATAATAGGTTAAATCATATTTCGTTAAATATAGTAGATATAATTTCTGGGTTATTTGTTTTGTGCTAGTCTAATTGGAGAATACTAAAGAGCTAACACTGGAGCACAGACACTAATGATATCTTGCATGTGTAATGTACTCAAGATGTGGTTGCTGCAAAAATCATTACCCTGAATTTGCTGATTTTTTGTACCTTTAAAACTTCAACCAAATTTGACATTTTTTTTCAGTTTGATGCCATTACTTTTTAAAAAAGGAAAAATAGTAGCCCACTGACATTTTAAAAAGAACATCATTGCTGCAACATATTTTTGTCAGTGTGTTTACTTGATATCACAACTGCACATTTAAGAGGAGAATCAAATACATTGCTACTTGTGTTTATTTGAATTACACATTGCACATTTACGTGTTCAGAATGTGTGGGGGATGTGAGTCAAGTCAATGCATCCAGCAAATTCTCTGTGGTAAAGAGAAAATGTGTATTTGATTATGAACCAAATGTGTTCCCTGAGCCATGCTCTGATTTTTGAACTGGAGTGTTTAAATAAGACTTGTCACTATGTGGAGGATGTGCTTCCTTCTACTGCCTCTGCAGCCCCAAGAGAAGTTCTGATATGACTTGGCAGCTCTTTGAACTACTGCTGTCCCTTCCCTGCTTCAGCTCTTGATGAGCTGAGGTCTGTCTGCTGCATCAGAGAGGGGAGAGAGACAGCAGCTCTGGCTGCTCCATTTCCTGGTTCCCTGCTGGGCAGTGAAAGATCACCAAGGGTAGCCAAGAAAAGGAGAAAAAAGCAAGGAAACTGAGACCAATCAACCATGCGCAGCTCCCTGACCCTCTGCCCCATCCATGTTAGAGCAGCCCGGGAGCTGCCCCAGTTTGCATGAACTAGCACGGTTCCTTAGGGACTGTATAACAAGTAGGGATAGCCACAGTACAGGGCACTCCAGCCATTCTCCCTTCCTACATCAGGGGCTATGAGGAGAGAGGCATGGGGCCTGGCTATTCCACAGTGGGGAAATCACCATCAGAAGAACTGCAGGTAGTTTCCACTCCTTTTGTGCTGCCTGGCAAAAAGAAAAGGGAACGTATCTTAAAGTGTTGATTGTGGTCTCTTGATCTCTTTGAAATGTTTGGTATTCAGGATGGACACCACTGACTGTCATTCCTTGGTATTTTATGAAAAATGCCTATAGTATATTTTCTAACTATGCCAATGCTGTTTCATCCTCTTTTAGACATAGAGTTGTCCTTGAAAAGACACAAATCCTATTGCTGTTCTAAATCATTTCCCCCTGTGCTGGAGACAGTTCAAAGAATGAATTAGACTGATATGGTGGGAAACAACAACTCCATTGAAAGCTACCAACATGCTAACAGCTACCCTCAATATCAAGTAGCTATAATTGACTTTAGATGCCTTTTCCTTTGACAAGAAATGCTCACCGTGGCCAACGTTTCTCTTATTCAAATTAGTCTGAAGTTGAAAGCACATCTCCAGTGAGTCAAGTTCCAACTCCCCAAAATATTAATTTATGACAAGGATCATCAACTTTAGCTCAATTAATTTCAACTCCCAAAGAGTGCATTGAAATTTCAATGAATATTTCTGGTGCTAATTACTCAATTTCTATATTTATAAGAGAACTGGCACCTCATAAATATCACATTGTGCTATTATCTCCATATGTGCCTGTTCCCTCTAAATATAGAAAATCAGCAATTAGCACTGGAAATATTCATTAACATTTGAAGATAGATAAATAACAAGTAGGAATGCCATTTATTTATTAAAATTTACAAAGCAAGGAAGATTTACCTGCTACTGATTTGATGAAGCCTAATACCACCAGTGATACTGAATATTTTATCTGGCTGAACTACCAATACATGGTATCCATAGAAACAAACAAGATAATGTACCAAATGGCTGGCTAGTTTTGGCTTGGCAAGTTACACTGGCTAATTTTGCTTTGCAAGGTCTCTTCTGTAGAATCTACAAAATCAACTGAGGTATTCTTTCCGGATCCAGGGCTAGAATATCCTCTCCTCTTCTGCAGATGGTGGGTAAACCAGATGGGATGCACTAAAGCATGAAGCTCTCTCCCTCAGAAAGCCACCTTCTGGATCTCCATGGGGTTGTGTGATGATAGTATGATGATACTGTTCATGTGTATGTGTCATATTTGTATTGTAAGTTATGATTATGTATTATATATCTGTATTTCAATTTGTGTTATGTTTCTGGGCGACACCCCAGACAGGATGGAAGCAACAATAAGCCTGCTTAAAGGCCTATCAAGAAAATGTACAGGTTACAATGAGGCCAGGGAAAGAAGCCAGGGCTACACCTGACGAGTCACCAGGACATGTAAGAACATGCCCTCTGGACAGGGGATTCTCACTGAGGCTTTTCCATGCCATGAATTGAGGGCTTGTGTTTAAAAAAAAACACATGGCAATCCACTATAAAGGGCAGCTAGCTGCATCACATCCAGATAGTCTTCAATTTTCAGTCTTCGTCTTCATTCCTGCTTCCTACCTCTGGATCAACTCATCCACAACTGCAGCTGTGAAACAAAGGATTGAGACCCAGCCAGGTACTGGATATACACCAGAGGCACTCCACAATTCTACTGAAAACCTGATATCTACGTTTCAAATAATTGTATGTATCTGATTGCTTTAATCATATAACACCTCTCACCTTGTTTGTTTCCTTTTATAATAAGGCTTTAGTTTTACGTTATTAAAGGATTGGTTGGTGGTGTGGTACTTTGGATAAGATCCAAACTCATATTGATCTGGCAATGTGGCTGTCCCTTTGAAGTCAGGAAAACTTTTTAGTAAAGAGCATAGAGTTTTAATAGCTTCTCTCTTTACTGGATCTACTGGCTGATTGGGAGTCTGAGGCTGGAATGCAGTAAAGGGGGCTGTGTATTTTTTTGTTTTAGTTTCTTGATAACTGGTGTGGGGAATCAGAAGCACAATTTGTAGCTGGTTGGGGAGTCTAACTTCAGTATTATCCACCAGTGCTGGGAGAATCTGCTCTTCTTTTGCAGCCTGCCCTGACCTTGGCATTTTCAGGTGGTCTACCCTAGGCATGGATGGGTCACAGGGGTGTCTGAACCTGGAGCCAGAGCTGAGTCCTTAATACCCACCCTTCCCTTCCCTGGTACCACAGTTCAGTGCAGAAGAGAATCCAGCCATCAAGATCATTATCATCATAATGTCATGTCATATCTCCTTAAATGACAAAATCACACTTTACATTAAATGTCTTCTATTTTTATGATAAAAGGCTGGTACCTCAATAGTTAGTCTAGTGCAAAGGTTAGTTCTCTACTTTTTTCATCCTGGATTTATGTTGGCTTAGGCAGGACAAGGACAAAATAATAATTAACTTAATACCAACATTTTTTTAATATGAATGCTAGATGGGCAGAGAAATAACCTCATTTATCTCACAATAGATGTGCACGAGTAGCCAAAAAATCACCTGTTTTTCCCCTTACATATTTTTGAATTATTGCTGAGGTATTTCCTGACACTGTGTCATACACACTGTCACCAACCACCATCTGTTTCAACATCACCACCTACAAAAAATTAAATGAGACTGCTCTAAGCAACACATTTCCCCTAAATGTACATACAGTGGAGAACATTAAAAAAATAAGCATTAGTGCTTCAATTAGTTCACAGGATCTTAGATGTGAGCTTTTTGTTTCTGGAAAATAAGAGCCATGTAACGCAGAAGGGAGTCGGCACATATTCATTGGTGGTGTTCTTCATATGGTCTTAAGCTTCTTCAGGCAAATTCAGACCTAGTGGAAGCGGAGCAGCTCCACTAAATATCATGTTCTTCTGAGGAAATTACTTCCAGGTAAGTGAATTTCAGACATGGAGTACAATTCCCATTAAACTAGATGGAGTCGCCCCAGTTAACAGCAGGCCTGAGTTTTACCTGTTACACTTAGCTTCCTCAGACACATTTGTAGAATGATTAGGAGAGACACCAGTCATGCAAAGGCAGTCTGTATTATATTAATTACATGAGCCTCTTACTGAGTCTGGAATGACAAGGTCTTCCACTTGTGTACAAAGTATTCATCTTGCTATTTGAATTAATGCGTTGTTGAGAAGAAAGTGGTAGCCACTGACTCTTGTGTTGATCTTTGGCCCCCCAGTGGGGTTGCATTGGGGTGTGGTGATAGAGAGATATTGCAGGGGGAGGAATGAGACTTGAAAAAGCGTTCTTTTGTGTGATGGTTCTATGTGTGAGACTTTGGCTCAGTTAGACTTGGAATTTCAAACAATGTGGTCTCATCTGATTCCACTGGATATCCCTGATGCTGCAGTATATTAGGACACTGGGATATTTTGTTTTTCCTCATTTTGCTCAATAGGCCATGTTGAGAGAGTTATTTCATATCTTGAAACCGTTTATGATGCCCAGCAAGTCAGTCAGCACTTACCGAGTCACATTATTCTGCTAATCTATGGAAAATGAAGGTATGGAGTTAATAGTGGTCTGAAGCAATAGCACGCGAGCTACTTTAACACTAATGAAACTTTATTTCTTGCTTAAGAACATCTATCGTTGATGGCTGCCAGGATTTCTGTGTCTGTTTTTTATGTTTTGTAGAGAGCGGGAGGCCAGCCAGGAGTTTCCAAAGATCTAATTGAATGAGTGTATACAGCACTGGGAACGACTGGACAATGTCAAATATTGTCATGAAAAACATTGGGGGTAAGGTGGAGGAAAGCAAGTGAATGTGTAAATAGCATAGAAAAAATAAGTAGTAATGGTTTAGTCCATTCTTCAGGTCCTTAATAAGGCAAAGTTGTGTTCCAATAAAGAGCTCAGGAAGGGGACATACGAATTGGTCAAATGGAACACAGCAATGGCTTAATCATTTTTTTTTTTATAGAAAAGATGAAGAATAATGCAACCTTTGCTACAGATGTCTGTATTTATGCAAGTTATGTAACTACGTTTTGCTTTCTAGTTTAGGGTATTGACTCTGATAAACTTATCAAAGCAAACATTATATGATGGTTTTATTTCTGAGACATATCAACTCTGCTAATGGGTGCTTCATAGTCTTCATGGCTGAATATTGGCATTGCAGGTCTTCAGAAAGTCCTAATCTATTTAGGATTTTCAAGTGGCGTAAGTACAACTGCTAGGGGTAGGCTATGAAGCTAGTCACCTCTAAACAGGTAGGGAGGATGAGGGGATATGTCTCCTCTTCCATACCAAACAATGTAGTTTGGTGGGTTGGGAGTAGTGTATACAGTAAAAGGATACTACAGAGGCTGTTCTTCCTAGGAGCTCTGGAGTGCATAGTGCATATTAGAGTAACTGTGAGTCCCCATCTATCACTGCTGCACTATCCTCATTGTGCCTCGGTATAACTCAGCATTACTACTTGAAAACAGGTAAATATTTTAGATTCTTTGTGAATCTTCACCCATTATGGTTATCTTCCACTGTTATCACAATTATATTTTTCAGTGCATCAGATGAGACTTCCCTTAACTTTGCCTTTAAAACTTATTATCTTTCATTTAAAGAAAAAAAACCATTTACACTGCTCAAGGTGAATAGATGTCAAGAATGATACATTAGTTAGATGCCTAAATGTATTCATATTGAGAAACTGAAAGACAGATACTTAAATGCAACTGGACTGAAGGAAAATAGATGACAGAGAGTTCTAGTAGTGTCAGTTAGTTTTTCATGGTTGTCAGTCATCTGAAGAGATTTTAGTGTTACTGTAACAGGGACTCTAATTATGTAAAAAAAGACAAATGTGTTTTTTACATGAGAAGAAAGATGGGTTTATATTTTGGCTCTTAAACTTGCAAAATCTTTCAGTCTCAACACTTAAAATCTCGTTTTCTTCTAACATTTATTTTCACATAGGAAATGCATCCATACTATGATCATGATATCTGAGTGCCAAGAATTTCAGTGTTCATCTTTCACATGGTGTCCCAAATTTATTATCTAATTTGATTAAAAAAATCTAGTGCACTTTTTTCTGATATATGTTGAATAAGACCTGCGTAGCCATGATTCTTAAGAGAATGCTTAAATCAGACGTTTTTCCATCACCCAATAATAAAAAGGGTGTGATATTAGTGGGAGTCACCAGTAGACGCAAGTTTTGTTTAATCAAATGTATTTTCAGTTAAATCTTGCAAGAACTGCTGTGGTGTTAGTTGTGATGCAGTTCTTTTACAGCAGCTGTGACGTAAAGTAATAGTTTGTTCCTCTGAATGTTTGACTGGAATGATTTTAGGCATGTACTACACGCAGTGGAAGATGTTTCTGCATTTCTAAACTCTCATAAAACTACCACTAGGCATATAAACTTCTAAACGTTCAGTCTAACCAATATGAGAACAAAAATGTGATTTATAAAGGTAATTCCTAATAAGACCTATTTGTAACAGAGCTCTCTAAGAACAATAACACAGTATTCTGAAAAAAGGCATTGATTTTTAAGTCTTAATTATAGCCTTGGAAAATGACATCCATAAGTTAAATTTATTTAGCTTTCATCTTTCTGCAGAAATGTTCAACTATTAAGCAGTGTGTTTAACACTGCATATTTATTATAATAGTTAACATAATATTATGTCAATCAAGGCCTCTATCCGTGTTTTTTCTTTTTAAGCAAATAAGATACTTCAAATTTGAATGCTTTAAAAAAGATTGTAATAAGAAGTATATAACAGAAGCTAAAACAATAACTAGTTTCCAACAAAAAGGATTTAAAACATTTCCAAAGTCAGATTTAGAAACTAATTGCTGTATTTGAACAATACTAATATTGTTAGTATGGATTCACAACATGAAACATAATTATGCAATTCATAAATTGTTTGTAGGCTTCAAAAGTTTTAATTTCATATGATTGTTTTGTTTGTCTGTCTCTCCGTTTCTAGTTTTTGTGTTCTTTGTGTTTATTTTTTGCTTAATTTTCATACTAGTCAACACACATTCCCAATTAACAATTTTCAGTGGCTGCGGAACAAGTTCACTGGAAAAGTGGACAATTCTATGAATTCTGTGTATTTCTATATTGTGATCAGTGTGTGACTTACCTGATCTAGTTTTAATTCAGCTATCTTGGGTTCTGGAATTTACTTCAGTGTGAGCTTATCCCACGAGTAATTACCTATGCTCCTGGGCAGGCTCGTACAGTGCACATTGAAATTTGCACCACCACAGCTCTGCTACTTCACTATCTTGATAAAAGCTAGCTCAGGTATGACTGCTCAAACTGCAGCTATACCTTATGTCTGAATTTTATTAGCCTTTGAGGATATGTCTATAGTGCAAAGAGAGACTTAGTGTAAGCAACAATGACCTTTCCAAAGTTTTAGACCCCAATCCTACAACTACCTCTGTGTGGGCTCACCCCTAGGCAAGCCCACATCTCCACTGAGATCAGAGCATTCTGCATGGGCACAGGGATTTGCCTGTACACATCTCATTACAGGACTGGGTCCTAAAATTTTAGATCTCAATCCTGCCAAAGGCTGAGCACTCTGATCTTGATCCAGCAAAACACTAAGACACTAGGACTACTCCTGGGCTAAAAGCTAAGCACATGCTTAAGTGCTTTGCTGGAATTTGAGCCAGAGTGTTCAGCAGACATGTTATAGGATCTAGTTCTTCATTTAAGGACAACACACACTAGGTTCTTTGTACACTTTTAAAGGCACAGCTTCACATTTAAGCCAGGAAATATATGTATATATTTAAAGGTTAATATTAATATCTGAATCTTAATTTGTTTTATTTTAGGCATTTTTCTGTGTGCTCACAATAACATTTGCCACCCTAACTTTGTGTTTTTCAGCAAACTGGCAGGAACAGGAATGATGAAATCAAGGGTGAAATATGGTGGGTGCAATTCATTGCAAATGAAAAATTGTGCATGCAAAATTAGAGCTAAAGAAAAAAAGAATATGTATACTAAGGCTCCAGTTTTGCAAACACTAATGCACATGCTTACAAAATCCCATTGGATGCATCTCCCAGTATTTTTAAAAGGCAGTGGCTCAAGGAAGCTTGCACTATTATTGCCTGTGCTATACCTGTTGTGTAAATAAAAGGGGGACTTCTGTCTGTAGACTTGTCAATCCGATATTTTACATGAGCACTATAGAGGGTTTTGGATGTAAAAAGAAAAGCACAATATGAGAATAAAAAGGGTCATTTATTCATTGTCATAAATTAGAGCTAAGGATTTAAACGGCTGGTGTATAATACAGTTATTACAATCTAAATTCCTTCTACCTGACAGGTTTTTTGAGGGGGACAGGAGAAGGAGGGAGAACTAGCTACTCTTTCCTGCATGGCCTCCCAGGAATTCAGAGGCAAATAGAAATGGGGTCATTAGAAATGGAAGATTCTGCATACAAAATACAGTTAATGGCAAAATTTTAAGGGCACAGGAATTTGAAAACTATAATCAAAATGTAATTTAATGCAAATTCAAAAAGTAGTATCAAGACAGAATTATAAATTTGACACTGAAGTGTCTTTTATAAATAAATACCCAATGAAAGGTTAGGATATCACTTGTCTATCTTGTTTCTGTTTGCTTTTCAAACTTCTTACTATTTCAATCTCAGAAAAATAGGTGGTGTCACAGCCCAATATTTTTGTAGCTCTAATTTCTAATTTTTGTAAAGGTATTCCAGCCTTTCATTGTCTTTTTAAAAGAGAGCTGTTTTGCTTGTGTAAAAGTATATGGCAAAGAAATTGCACACAGCCATTAAGGGGGTACTCAAACTGCAGATCAAAGCATTCTATATATGAAATGAAACAGGACATTATTTTTAAACTTGATACTGTATGTTTTGTTAGAGAACAAAAAAAAAAAAAAAAAAAAAGGCACAGCAGACCAATGCTTATTTTGTGCTAACACATTCACTGGGAAAGGGTAACATAATAAAATACTCATAGATGATACATCTGCACTGAATTTTTCTTGTTCAATAAAAAGGGAGAAAAATAGATCAATGGAAGCTATTATCCAAAGGTTCACCAAATGTTAGCTTTTGGATTTAATTCAAAACAAAATAAATACAAATAATATAAAGTGGGAGCCTGGATTCTAGACATGTTTTGCTATTTGCAGGTAATTTCATTATCCATCAAAACTGTCTGTGACTCTAAACCAATACAACTACAATAGCCCAGCTGTACACATGTAATGCAAGGAAGGATAGTCGTGTTGTTAACACACACGACTACAAGTCAGGAAATTGTGGCAATTCTATTTCCAGCTCTGCTACTGACCAACTGTATGGCATTTAGCAAGTTATGTAGGGTGAAATCCTGAACCTACTGAAGTCATTGGCAAAATTTCCATTGATTCCCATAGGCCCAGAATTTCACTCATAACCTCTTTTTGCTTTAGTTTCTCTGTTAAAATTGTGATATTCATACATCTCTACCTCATAGACAAGTTGTGAGACTTAATTCACTAATGCATGTAAGGCATGTTGATCTTGTTGAGTATAAATTGCTATTAGTATAGGAAGTGTAAAGTACTTTTAATTATGTAGAGGAGACAGAAATGTTTAGCTCCAAAAGCACAACCTTATCCGGTAAGATACCTCAGCTTGCTAGAACTATTTACTAGTTGACAGGAAAGTAGCAGTGCACACAAGCTAATACATTATACACCCTGGGTAACTGAGGGTAATCTCCTGTTCACACCATGAACAATACATTTTGAAAATACAGTCTTCAGAATTTTGTACTTCTGAAATGGTTGTTTCAGCACCACTGATGCTAACTCATGCCTGAATAAATGATTATGTTTTGGTATGGCACTTTGAATATAACTTCATTTGTTATAAACCATGATACATCTTTTATACAAACCACATCCCAAAGTGCATTAAAGTGCAAATCATACAGGTAGAATAAAATAATAAATATTAGCAATGGGAGAAGTGAATGATGAAGTTTTGTATGGGCAAGGGAGAAAAATATATCTTAAGGTCTTATTTAGAAAGAAACTGAATGGAGAAACTGAAGAGATTAGGAAGGCCAAAAGAAGTTTACTGACCCCAGAAAAACTTAGGTATGTGCAAAATATAAGGTTGGAAATTTTAATAAAAAACCCTTTAAAACTACTCTTGAGGTCAAATCCTAGTCCCACAGAGTCTTTCAGTTGACATCAGTGACACCGGGATTTGGCTGTTTGTGGATCCCACACTGCGTTCCTTTTCAAAAGTACTAAATTGCCTAAATCTCTGGCATAGGTGCTTGAGTCACAGTTTTAAGCTCTACTGCAATCCATAACAACTAACCACTGGCACAGCAACATCTAAGTCCCTTTGTAGATCCCACTCACAAAGGCTAGAGTCCAGAATTTTAAATAAACTAACTCACCCAATTGTCATTTAAGCTACATATATTCATATATTCAAATATACATATATTTAAGCTACATACATGTTCACTAATTTACACTTAAATATATGTTGTTCCTTGAGCAAGCTTATTCCATATCGCCCTCACCATTCTTTTATGATATGCCTCCCACTTTTGTGACCGTGTCCCTTCCATGAAATGCAGTACATGCTGATTTTCAACTTTGAGTCTTTAATGTGCATTAATGTAATTTTAAAACGAGCTTTTTTGAATGGCTCTTACTTTAATCAGTGTTCGATTGAGTCCTAGAGTAAATAGAAAGACTTCCATTAATTTCAATAGGTGCTGGATTCAGCAAAACGGATTAAAAGTTCTTAGAATTTGAAGTAGCTATTTTGCTGTTGTCTCTGTGGCTATATGTTCACTTAATGGTAGTGATATGATGACTCCACTGTGTGTGTGATCTTTTGAATGCCAGACAGTATTTCCCTTATGCTGCCAAATGGCTTCTATGCTTTTTTGACTTCATCACCTTATTCTCAGACAAGATATCACAGAGATCAGTAGCCTTGCTTCAGCCAAGAAACAGAAATGCTAGAGTACAGCAGACTTTATTAGGACTTGCAAGGGCCCTGGCTGATTTCTTCATGGGCAGCTCTTTAGTAGAGAAGTAGTGTAACAATATGTTTTAGACTTTGTATCTAAAGTCTAAATAGGCACTTTGTAAGGGCATTATAGCCAATGATTGTATCACTATTTCACTGAGTGTACAAGAAATGCCAGGATTAATGGCAGGTGGGACTGCAGGATCAGAGATGCTACAAACTGCAATCCTGTCTTTGACATTTGGATTAATTTCTTTATACCAGCATTGCCCTTCCTTTGTAAGAGGTGTTTCAAATATTGGGAAGGGCAGATTAGTTGAAAACTTGGGGCTGCATTTCCCTGAAATAGCTTGTCCAGGCTATCAAGAGAATCATGGTTGGGTGAGGAGAAGGATGAAAGAGAAAGCATTTCTGGAATTTGTTTTTGCTGATTGTGACATTGCTGCTACTACTGTGGAAATGCTTCCAAAACCGTATTTAAATGATGTAGTATGGGACCATATACTACTTCAGATTAAAAGGTAAGAGCTTGGAGCAGGAGGGAAATATCACAACTCCTTCGGACATAATGTGACATAGACCAGAACAAGCTTGAAGGCCTGCATTCCTCTGGGTCACAATTTACAGGAAAACCATTTCATATGCACCGGGAATCAGAGTTAGTGAGCTTCCCATCAAATCACAGGTACAGGTACTGTCATCACAAGATTTTGATACCAACAATAGAGATATTTCTTCTTGCCAAAAAGACACATTAGAACTCTTTGGGAGGGACAGAACAATTAGAATGACTGTCATCTTAACAGATTCTCAAAAAGAATGCTGAGGAGAACCACGGACGTCTAAAAAATTATCATCTCTGTCAATATCTTTATGCATATTGACAGATAAATGTATCTATCACTTCTGATAGACCTCTGCACTTTGTGACTCTGGCCAAGTCAGAAGGAGAACTGTGAAATATTTAAGGAAGGGGGAAAAAAGACTACTCTTAGTCTTCCTCAGTCTGGAAATACAGCAAGAAGAGTTTAAAAATCTCAGTAGGAGGTTTACCCTCATGAAATTCCAAGCTTAATAACCAGACCAAAAAGTTTTGGATACATTTAAGTAACCTATAGTATTCATTAAATTAATTTTTTATTTAGTCTTTATCTAGATTCTTTTAATCTTCAGAGAACTTTACAAGCCATCAGTAAATACACTTTAAAACTAAACCAAACCTCTGACCATTTTACAGTTCATCCCTCACTAACCATGCTCTACTTGTGACTCTTCCACTCAGAGATTATAAACCACCCTATTCCTTTAAGATAAATGCAGCGTCTTTGATGGAAAAATAGACTCATATTAATCAATCAAAATATACAGCATTATTTTTCAACCAACAAAATAAAAAATTTTCTTATGACAAGATACAGTAAATATGCATTGACAACAGTGAGAATATGGAATTTATCTTTTGCCTGGTAATGCACATTCAAGTTGGCCATGCAATCCTCCTCTTGCAGTGTTATTTTGGTGTTTTATTTATTTTGTTAAATATTTTCAACTCACTCAGTTTGCATCAGGGGAGTGTTGTGTTTATCCAATCAGCTAGAGAAGGAGCACAAAGATGGCATATATGCTGGAAAAATATTCTCAGGGCATATGTGACAAGTGTTCTGAGAGCTCCTGTGAAACGCCTCAGTGGTATACTGTTTAATTCTCACCCATTTTAATCAGCACAAATGCCAAACTGTTGTTCTCTTCCCACTCAGTAATGCTTTAATGCCCAAGGGCTGTTCTGAGGTCTCATTACTAAGACTTCATTATTTTCAGACATTTATTAGATATATTATTAAAACAAAAGAGCAACATTACATGGATGGTAGGAACTTCTGGGCATAGATCTTTTGCCAGATTCATCTGTGTTACACCAGTGATAATCCAACATAACTGACAGCAATATCTGGCACAACATTTTAACTATCACTACTGTCTAAATATCACTTAAACGGGTCAGACTTCCCTTGGTTTCACCCTTTAACCTCTAGATATACAGCAGATGCTTGTATGATTTAGATTACAATTTGGACCGATGTCTTCATTTCTTTGTTAAATTCTATATCCACCTTGGGTAGTATGCTATCATTATTATTAATATAATTATCATATAATCTTAACACCTAGAGTACTGGTCCTGGGCCAGGATCTCACGTGCTAGCTGCTGTGCAAACAAAACGAAAAAAATGGTCCCATGCAAATGTTTTAAAATAAAGCTAACAAAATAAAATATTTTAGTGCTTTTGGTGATATATCATCGCTTTGTATTATTTATTCATCTATTCACCTGATCACGCTGCAGTCAGTAGATAAATTCCCTTTGACTTCATTGGGGCTCAAGATTTGGCCATTATTATTGTTAATTTGCAAATGTTAGTCATTCACAATGGGTCTCCCAGCCACTAAAGTCTACTCTACATGTGTGTAGAGTGTAACCCATTGAGGTGAATACAAACACAATGAAACACTATTTATAGGGAAGTAGAATGAGGGTCCCAAAATGTTTCACTGCAGTGCATTGTGAAATTACAACTTCAGGTTGTAGTGACCTTCCATGCAGTGTGTAGTTTTCTATGAAAAATAGAACTTTCTAATAAATCAACAGACATACTTTGCACTGAAGGGAAAAGAGAGCTGACCTCTTAGTGGCAGAACTGATAGTCTCTTGTTTAGATACAGGACATCTATATATTACAGTGAGAAATGTATTAAAAATTCTTAAACTTTAACAATAAGAAATAAGAGGATTTTACTATAGGTACAGCAATATAAAAGCAAGTTTATGAAAAATATCTACAGTGCCATCTGTCGGAATGCCTTTCTTTCATAAGTGGGTTTTTTGTATTTTGTTTTGTTTTTGTTTTTTTTGGTTTGTTCTTTCAGTGTTGGATATTCAAAGGAACCTGAACAAGTAAGATGCCCATAACCTACTGAACTTCAATAGGATTTGGGCATCTCATTTCCTTAGGCTGCTTTGAAATGCCCTGCCCTAAAGTTATTTGATCAATGCTTTGTTGTGATGTTAGCTTTTTAAAGTCCTTTTCTTGATGCCAGAACACATCTGACATTTTGTTAAAGGTAGCAATTTCAAAACTCTGGGATTCATCTTTCATTAGTTAATGCAACGGTTCATGTAAGTGGGGATTAGCGATCAATAACAATAATCACAGTTTGAGTGATTTGAAAATAATTCAGCACTTACTCAAGTTACAAGGCAAATATATGTGTGCTGTCTTTCCAGTTAATTTATAGCAGAGATGCTACTGACAATTTTTGCTCAAAGATATTACATAGTTACACTATGGGGTTTTAGAGTCCATTCTAAATGTCTGGGGGAAATGTGATGTATCAGATTCTGTTGAATGATAAATGTTTAAATTCTACTATTTAAAATTGACAGCTGTATGGTTATTACCAAAATAATAGGAATCCTCATCAAGCAATCATTAGCAATTTTATACCTCAAAGCATAGTCATAGAAGTTAAGGCCAGAAGAGACCATCAGATCATTTGGTCATGTCTCCTGTATATCACAGGCCACCAACCTACCCAGCATCTGCACATTAAATTCAACAACCGAAATTACACTTTAATATTACAGCCCACAGGATACTAGATTATGTGTCACAGAATAGGAGGGACAGAGGTGCACCAATAGCTGAGATCCCCCACAATGGCAGGGAAATAATTAAGTGAGAGAGACTGTGATGGGGTGCCAGAAGGCCAGAAGAGTAAATTAGGCCAATTAATATTAGGTTTCACCTTAAGGAAACCCAAGGAGTGCTAGGTCCTAATTGTTGATTAGCTCCAGCTGGGAGAGGAGCTGGGTTTTTATCTAAAAAGAGAGGAAGTTGGTATGCTGCAAGAAGGGAAACCTGCAGTTGCGCTCCCTGAAACAAGGGGAAAGAGCAGGAATCGGTAAGTGGAGAGAAGGAAGCAGTCCTGGAAAGGAGCAGTGAGGGCTGGGAGATGAAAAGCCCAGAGGTGCAGAGATGAGAATCCTTTGACTGGAATCCAGGATGGAGGATAGGCCCAGGTTCCCCTACCAGTCACTGGGTGAGTGGCACAAACCAGGTAGTGGGGAGCAGACTGCCTGGGACAGTTTACCTCAAAGGATTTGCGATATCCCAGAAGGGTGGAGAACTTTTTAATATGACTTGGCCAGAGGGCTAAGCTATGAAGAGAAAAGCACTGCTGCTCCAGGACTTTGAAAGGCCAGAGAGCGAGTGAGTGGAATGATGGACTGAGTAACTTCAGGAAGGGGTGTCTGACCAGGTAGCAGAGCTAATTCCCCAGATGAGCCACAAGGAGGCACCACCCAGAAGAGTGCCCCCCATCACAGAGACCCAGATAATCCTGGCAAGTGACCCGCACTCACAGGCTGCAGAGGAAGGTGAAAAAACCCAAGGTCACTACTAGTCTGACCTGGGGGAAAATTCCTTCCCAAGCCCACATATGACAATCAGTTAGACCCTGAGCATGTGAGAGAGAACCAGCCAACCAAGCATGATTAAATAGCTATAGATATATTTGTTTATAATAATAAAATAAGAGTTTGTGGCACCTATCTTTGTTGAATACACATATAATCAGACAAGCTCTGAGGACAATAGCCATCTACAATATGCAGCTTTACTTAATATATGTGCGTCAGTGGCTAAACACCCTGTCACTTTGATTAAGACCACTCCATTGCAATATAATATCAGAAGGCCACCAAATAAAATTAATATGTCCAGAAAAGTATGGATTTTTTTAATATGCAATATTTGTTTCTAAAGCAGCAACAAAGGAGAAGTGTAAAAAAAATATTCAGACTAAATTTCCATAGTTTAATGTCTGTTATACTCTAGATATAATTTCAAAACATAGTTCTTAAAACTCAAAGAAATAGGTTTCAGCAACGAACTAAGTTCCTCAGCGCATCTTCAGTTGCATATAATAAGGCTTTTCATCAAAGGATCTCAAAGCACTTTATCAAGGTGGTGAGCATTATTTACCTATAGTGAAGTGAGCCACAGAGGTCTTATTCCCACTGCAAAACTTTTTCGCTAGGATTGAGTCTTAAGTAGCTTGCCCAACATCAAGACAGTGGCAGAATCAGGAATAGAAGATAGGCCTGCTGACTTAGATTCAGTCAGGTGACATCCATTGGACCACACTGCCTTCAGTCATACCTGTATGTATCTGTTTGGGGCAAAAAAGGCCTGTAATACAGGTCCTAGCAACACATGGCAGAAAAGCATGCTTGTTGAGAATTAACAAGTATGTGAAATAAATGTATCTACAGTTGTTAAACTGCAAATCTATTTTTAATAATTAATTAATATTGAATTAACATAGATTAACTATCCTTTAATTCCAAATGGAATGTGTAGTTAAGCCTATTTAGGGTTCTTGATTTAATGTGCTTACCTAATTGATTTACTATATTTTAATAAAACCAGAGCTGGCACACAGCCAGCCTCCAACTGCAAGAAATTCAAAGATGGAGAACTAAACAAGAGCTGGTAGTTGTGAGATTTCAAAGTAAAGCATAGAGTTCTACTATGGAAGCTAGAGGTGGGTAAAATAAAAATCAAACACGCATGTTCTTTCCAGTTCATTTCATTTGGCTCTGAAAATCTGGGTGCCAATTGTCCCAGCAGCAAAAATGTTGAGGTATCAGCAGTAACACAATCCTTCATGGTGTTTCAGGCCTCAATAGAAGCAATGGGCATTAGAAATATCACAAGAAAGCCAGTTCGCATACAAATTCTAGCTCAGTTTTGTACACCCAAATAGCTTGGTCAGTAAAATAGCAAGGAATTGTTGCCATAGGACCTGTATGTGGACAGAGACCCTGGGTATATCATTCTTTTCCTTCCTGCACAGAAGGAAAGTGGGGAGACCTCATTTGGCCAAGGAGATAACTTTGTGGGTTCGCAGATCCATATATGAAGAGAGGGGCCTGGAAGACTACCATTCTACCTAGCAGTAATAGATCTATTGGGTGCCTGAAGCTGCCATGTGGCATTCCACGACCAAAAAAAGCCCCACTGACTTTGGGAATGGAACAGGCCTGTAACTTCCATTCATATTAATGGGAGCAAAAATGATCTCAAAACTCTCCACAACATTTAATAAATTTGCTTAACTCTAATATAACTTCTTCAAATAAAGCAGTCACAAGACGTGAAGGAGACAGTGAAGGAAACTTTCAGGAGATTGTAACAAGCACATTTTGTACTTCAGGAGAGCAAGTCAGGACATTTTCAGGCTAAACAGGAGGAATCATTTTGAAAATTGACCTACCGCTGAAGTAAGGCTCTGTCTAGTTTGAAACATAGTGACTGTTTAACAGAGTCCAGCAAGTGATGAATATTATATCAAATAAAATCAGCTTAATGGAGATTCCCTTTTCTTAACCTACCAGGTCCAGAAAGTGCATAGTATAACTCTTATTAATTCATTATTACAGTTTAGCATAGTAATAAATACATTGAAGACTAGAATATTACACATATATGATATTGATGTAAAGAGGAGTGAAGGAATGAAAACAGTTGACTTAAGCAAAAGAAGATGAACCATTACTTGCCTTCAAATTGAACAACTATTTCTATTCTTAATTGAAGTTGAACACCGCTGAAATGTCAAAATCATAAACTAAAATGAAACAGGAAATAGAAAATAAAGTTAAGCTATTTTTTAATCAAAATTCTTTCCCATGGTAGCTCCCCTGATGTCAACTGAGTTACACAAGGGATTGAATTTGACCAAAGACCTTTAAACTAGAATTCATTGCATGAAACTGCTGGCCAGAAAGTTCACTGAAGAACTTAATTTATTGGAGTGTATATAAATTTGCCTTAAGCTATTCACAGCCAGGTCATTAACCTTCATAATAGTGTCTTGACTTTCCCAAATTGCATTGTATATATTCTAGTGTTCAAGTAAAATATACAGTGTATAGTAAATTTTGTGTAAATAATTAATTTGGCCAAATCTTCATCTTCCTACTACAATGCATTTAAAAGCACACAAGATATAATGGAGCAAGATAAATAAATCTGCAAAACTGCTTAAATATTCATTCAAATACTTTAATTGCCACTTTGTTGGCATCGTTATTGTTTTTGTTTTCCAGAAAAATTCTAGCAAACATAGTTACTCCCAAAAAGCAAACTTTACGTTAAAACCATTGATTATTCAATGAAAGCAAATTGCGAATTGTAATCTCAGACATGTGCTTTAGAGATTTGTATTGTTGGTTGGTTCTATATGTCATCCAGGCAGAGAACAGAAATAGTCTGATAAACTATGTATACCCATCTAAGGCCCAGTCATGAAAATTCTTACTACTGGGAATAGTGCTTTGTTCTCTGAGTAGCATCACTGGGACTGCTCAGGGAAGTAAGCACTTCACCTTCTACTAAGTAACTTTAGCGGAACTATCCAAGTTAGTAAGCACTTTGGGCAATTTACCAATGCACTGCAATCATTTATTCCACCCAAGAGGGATGTAAAATGCTGCCATGCTAGTCTGCTCATGCTATATGCTCACTTTGTGTTGGTGCAAATAACTGAAATGGTGAATCAGGCCCTGCATTCAGTATGTTTGCAGGGTAAGTTCCACAAGTAGGGAACATTTTGAAGCTTGTAATGCTTCGCAAATCACCAGCAGACTAAGAAATAGTCACTAGAGAAATGTCTGATTTTTTTTGAATTAAGTATACATTTGAGAAGTCACAATTTGCTGATTTGCAAACAGAGAAAAGAGGTGAAAAATTAATTTGATAAATTATCCATTATTAATTCTGTTCTGGTATTAACATTACTGATAGGGAAGCTATACAATGGCCTTAAGCATTCCCATGCAAAACCTTTACATTTTTAATAAAAACTGTAGCACTTATAGAGACCATTTTGTGTGTGTTAAAGTAATATGTTTAATTTACACCTTTTGAGTGAAGGGTGGTGCACCCTGGCATGATGCTCTAATATATTGATATCAGCTCCCTGGAGTGTGTTTCCATGATCTATGTTTCCCTTCATATCCTAGCCTATCCTCCCAATACAGTGAGAGGATGCATGTGCTTGGTAGGACAGGGGGAAGATAAAAGAATGTTCAAGTTTATGTAGAATGCAGGAATTGATTGGCTGACGAATCCTATGAAAAGACCTTGGGTATGTCTACAATGACGGCGGCAAAGTCGCCGCCATCAGCTCGACATATCTGGATCGACTGAGAGGTCAATGAAGACCCGCTCAGTCAATCCAGAAGTCAATGCAGTAAAAACACCCCCTCAAGTGGCGTGGTGCTGCATTGACGGGAACGCGGTTCCCCTCGGCACAGTACAGTGAAGGTGCCGTACAGAAGAGAAGCACAGCAGTCAACGGGAGTTACACAAGCTACTCTATGTAGCTTGTGTAACTCACGTCGTCTGCCGCCGAATCGCCTGATAAGTGTAGACCAAGCTCTCTTGCCCCAATTGAAAGAGACCCATTTATGACAGATATGGCAATTTCCTGTAATATACTTGGAAGAGCTTTATGGTATTACATTCAATCCTGGTCCACATAATACAAAAAAGTAACTTCTTTTTGGGGAGATGTGGCAGTTATTGCAACCCCAGACAATATCTTTGGGGTCCTTTGTTTTTAATGAATGTTTTATGTATGACTCTGTTCTTCTCCTTGGCAGAGGGCTACCACAGCACTTCCAGGAACTAAAAAACAGTGGGTGGTGATTAAGGCAAATCAGCCATGTTGCAACCTGCTCAGAGAGGTACCAACTCCTGAGGAGTCTCACATACACTTGTTCAAACTAGATTCTCCAGAGCCCAATAGACAAGAAATAATTTTTTGGATAAGTAGCCTGTGTTTAAACTGACTCAAGACCTTCTTTCTTATCCAGCAAATGGTCAGGAACTAACCCTGTGAGGTTTCAATTGACCACATTTTAAACATTCATAAATGTCTTAATTTCCACATGCAGTGTTGTAGCCGTGTCGGTCCCAGGATATTAGATAGACAAGGTGGATGACGTAATATCTCTTGGTGAGAGAGACAAGTTTTTAAGTTTACACAGAGCTCTTCTTCAGGTCTAAATTCAAGGTGGAACAGATTGTTTAGCATATTTATAATTCAAGGGACTATTAAAGATAAAGTGGCCTGTTAACACCTGGCCACTCATAGAACAGAAAGGAAGGGACGGAAGGGAGTTGGTATTGGGGGTTGTTAGTGGGTTATAGATTGTTTTAAT
Organism: Emydura macquarii macquarii; assembly: GCF_026122565.2. Lineage (NCBI taxonomy): Eukaryota > Metazoa > Chordata > Testudines > Chelidae > Emydura > Emydura macquarii. The sequence continues at coordinate 3,820,721 of NW_027132962.1, forward strand.
AAGCAATGAATTCAGTGTGTCTATTTAGTCCATGATTTTCAGTATTTAGTAAAGTTGGGAATTTAAGATCCTAGGCTCATATTTTGAAATGCAGGTTTCTGTTGTGGATGAGGGCTTATATTTCAGATATAGAGTGATTGCTTTTTGAAAAGTATTCACCCACAGGTGAGGGTTTTTTGTTGTTGTTATTTTCCTGTCTGAATGCATTTTGAGACCATAGGAATTTTCTGTCTGGGTTCACCCACATAATTCTTATTTGGGTATTTACTGCACTGGATGAGTTATACCACATGTTGTGATAGACATATGTAGGATCTGTGGATCTTGAAAGCTGTGCTATGGGCAAGTGTTGATCACAGTGGAGATATGTCTGCAGGTTCCGCATCTGTTCTAGCAAGGTCTGACAAAGGTGTTGCTTTGAGATGGTGTGTCCAGGTCTGTGGGGAGCTTGCTTCTGATGATGAGCTTGGAGAGCTTAAGGGGTTGTTGGAAGGCAACGAGAGGGGATTCAGAAGAGAATTATTTTGGGATGGGGTCCCTGTTTAGTATGCATTGTAGTTGTTTTATGATACCCCATATAGGTTCCAGTGTGGGGTGGTAGATGACAACTACGGATGTGTGCTGGGCGGTGGCTTTATTTCTGTATTGAAGCTGGTTCTTTGCAGGTTTTCATGTGGCCAGTTTCATGATGTAATCTTCTTTTCTGGTGGAATGTCCTTGTTTGGTGAAGGTGGTTTTGAGTGTGTTAAGGAGTATGTCCTCGACTTTCTCCTTGGAGCATATTCAGTGGTATTTGAGTGCCTGGCTGTAGATAACAGATTTCTTGGAGTGTTTGGGATGGTCACTGTATCTATGATGATAGGTGTGGTGATCTGTGGGTTTCTTGTATAAATTTGAAACTGCTTGGGGTGTCCAGGAGGCTGATGCTAGTGAGAGAGTGTTCCAAAGACAGTTTAATGGACAAGTGGTGGGTGTTGAAGTTGTGATGGAAATCTATGAGTGAGTTCAAATTATCTGTCCAGAGGATGAAAATATCAATTTATCTCAGGTATGTCATTAGGTTTCATGGTGTATTTGTCCAGAAATTCTTCTTCAAGGTGGCCCATGAAGAGGCTGGCATATTGGGGAGCCATTGGAGTAACCATGGCTGTTCCCATGACATGGACAATGTATGTGTTGAATTTAAAATTGTTATGGGTCAGAATTAAATGGATGAGCTTAGTGAAGTTTGGTGTGGATATCTGAGGGTTGTCTTGTAAATATATGAGGCAGGCAACTATGCCATCATTGTGAGGGATATTGGTGTATCTGGAAGTGACATCCATAATGGCAAGGATGGTGTTCTGAGGAAGGTTGCTAAAATTGCAGAGTTTTTGGAGGAAGTCAATTGTGTCCTGAAGGAAGCTAGCCCTTTGTGGGGTGTGGTTTGAGAATGGTTTCTATGAGTCCCTATATTCCTTTAGCCCCTATATATGTGTGTCAGTGTGAGTGCCATGGCCAGATATGATGACTCTGCCTAGGATCCCTTGTTTGTGTATCTTGGGAAGTAAATAGAAGGTCCCTGGGATATGTTCTTGGAGGAAGAGTTTATAGAGTTTCTTTTGGAATTGTTTGGGAAAGGATTTTATGATACCCTTAAATTCCTGGGGAAATTGTGGTGTGGGTCTTCTTTGAGTTCTTTGTAATGGATGGTGTCAGAGATTTGTCAGTTGGCCTCATTAATGTAGTCGTCAAGTTGAGGACTATGATGAAGCCCTCTTTGTCTGCTGGTTTGATCGCTATCCGATAAGGCCTAAGCAGCTGTTTAGTCATAAGTGACAGCTCTGGATTTATGGTTCATTAAAACAATCTATAACTTACTAGCAATCCCTCTACCTTTCTTTCCCCCTATGACCACTTGACCTTGAATATGAGTTAACTTCTAATGCTAAACAAGCTGTTCCACCTTGTATTTAGCTGTTACAATCTGAGTATCTTTTCCAGACCTGAAGAAGAGCTCAGTTTAAGCTTGAAAGCTTGTCTCTCTCACCGACAGAAGGTAGACCAATAAAAGATATTGCCTGACTCACTGTCTCTCTCTAATTTCCACATTTCAGTTTCAGAAAGGAAATTCCCTCTTCAACAAAGATTGATAACATGCTAAGATCTAGACAGTGGCCTGGGCTGCACATCTGTACAGGGACATAATGCTCCTCATCCCCACCCCATCCCATATGTCCTCCCTGGACCTTAGGTCTAGAGGTGCCTATTAATTACACTAGTGCTGACACCCCTGAGCAGGTGGGGGAGAAGGAGTTAGAAGAGCCATGGCTCCAATTCCCCAATGAACCTTTTAGTAGAGGTGAGCTAGCATGGTGTTGGAGCAGTACAACTGGTACTAGTCCCTGGAGCAAGGAGAGAGAAAGAGTGCTGCACTGCTGCTGTGGCAGTGCAGTTGTATGCCGTCCCTTGCAAAACAGCATGGCTCTGTCTTGTTCCTGACAGCTCTATTCTTCCCTCCTTGCAGGAGGAAATGTTATACTTGCATCTCTGCTCCTCCTGCCTGTGCCTGGAATGGTAATCTTGCTATCATAGCTGGGGGAATGGCTGAGGCTGGAGCAGGGGCAGGAATGGGTGCAGGCTGGAGTGGCTGCTTCCATTAGAAGTCTTTATACCTGCCTTGGGGTCACCTGGTTAGGCCATTGCTTGTGGATTAGGTGGGTCCTGGTTGACTGGCATGGACGTGTCATAGGACTTGCAGGTAATTGCTTCAGAACATTCACTAGCTTAAGTTCAGGGTTGACTCATCATGGTAGGTCCTACATGGCCTAGGGGAGAGGGGCTTTATTCCCCATCACTCCTCTGCCTGGATGAGTAAGACATCATTATCTCTCCCATCATAAATATGCTAATTCATAACATCTGAAGAAAGCTTTGTAAATTCAGATCATTATTCGATCTTTTCTTATTGGGAGTTTTGTAGGTGCTGGCAGGGCTGCTGTTCAGGGAGATTCAGTGATTGGTGACACATCAACAGAAGCAGCCTTTTAGGGCCAGACACAGCCCCAGAGAATCTTATCCATGTTTTCATAGTCCTTTCCATAATACGTGTATGACAGTTGGCTTCAGATATATATCCTCTCTTATAGTGTGGATGGTATTAGAGGAGAGGCAGAGGGGACTCCCCACCTCCATCAGCTTTCTGTTTAATTTAGTTTAAAAGCTGAGTTTTTACAATGTGCTTTTAGTTACTATCCAAACACAACCCAAAACAAGTGATGCAGCACGCTTTTTGGTATAATCATGATGCTGTAGGAAGAACAGGAATTGTCATTTATTATTATCCCCAGTGAAAAGGCATGTAAGTTGTCTAATTGATCTACATTTTCAAAGTAATATAATTAAATCTTAGGGCAAATACATGCATACAAATTCTGTTAGCAAATAATGGGATTCACATATATAATCTCCCAACTCCCACACACTTCTTTGAAAATATACCCTGAAGCTTAAACATAAAGGTATCCACAGTGACAAGAAGAAAGTTTAAAAACAAACATTAAGCAGTTTTAGATCTTCTAATGAAGCAGGAGGCCACACTTCATGGAAAACTACTTCAGAGGTGGGATTAGAGGGAGGTTTTTTCATAATCAAAATTCTCTCTCAATCTTAAAAATCAATAAACTGAATCCATCCTTAAAACAGATAAATGCCAGCTTACCTGTAAATGTGCAGCTTTATGGAAGACCTTAGCTCATCTGTTTGTTAATTAGAAATGATTGAATGGCTCTGTTTAGCATAAACCAAATTACAGCACTGTAGAAAAATTGAATTTCTTTAGAGTAATCCAAGGAAAAACTCCATTCCCCCTCCTCCTGTAGTTTCATGGTTCTGTGATTGAACTCATCATATAGTTATTGCTGAATAGCATAAAAACATACAAATTAATATTAAGTGTTTAATTTAGATAATGTGATATTTACATGAATTAAGTCAGCTAATTAAGCAAACAATTACAAGCTTGCGATATTAACAAGTAAATGTATAATAGACTTTGTCCATAAACTAATGTTGTATACATTTTAATGAATTCCCTAATTGTACAGAGACATTACACAAATTAGAATCAGACTAAAAGTATGGAGAAAACCCTGGACAATTCAAGTTGCTTAGGCATTTATAGATAGCTTAAAACAGTTCCTATTGATTTAGCTAATTATATTTGCTACTTAATCTAAATGGGATACTCACTGCAGTTTGAATTGCATGTTTCATTGGCAGTTTTGGCACAAAATGTTATGCAAATAATTGCTGGTTATAGGATGTTGATACAATAAGACTTTCAAAAGAGTATATGCAATGCTTATACATCTTTAAGATTTAATTCAAAGGAGAAAATTACTTTTTTGGATCACTCTATTGAATATTAAATTACAATTATCAATGTTTATTCATAGAGTTTTAGGTTTTTGTCTTGATCATCTTGTATCAACAAGGGATTCATTGCATAGCCTTTTGCACAGGTTTTGTCTCTGGAAAAAGATGGGTTTGTGTATTAATTGAAATTAGTAAAATGTTGATTAAAATCAAGTCTTCACCCATTGTTTGTTTGTGTGTTTTAGACTGTTAGTCATAGATTCAATATCAGAGGAACCTAACATATTCTTTTGAAACACAACACTGGCCTGCTTTTTAGATGTGCAAGAAATTAAAATGAAAAAAATGCAACCTCTGTCAGTAAGTCAATCTGCGTCTAATTGCATATATTGGAATCTGCTTGATCCTAACAGGTTGTTTTGTTTTTTTTGCCTCCAGTAGTTAGCTATTTTTAATATCTGAATTCTTCCTATATTGTGTGTTCTGCTGTTATCAAAAGAACTCCAGGAATATATTTCCCACATGGCTTAGATAACTGTATGATACAACACGTTAGCTTTCCTGATCTTTGGTGTTTATAAACTCCATAATGTAATACAAAACATTTGGCTATTTTATATAAATGGCAAATTTGATTTTTTTAAAAAACCCATACAAACACAGTATCCTGAATCATAAGATGAGGATATGGAGAAAATGTAATGTAAAACAAATATGAAACAGCATTAAATGCTCAGTTTTGCTATAATATTTAGGGTTATATCAGAATTAACTGATAATATAAACTTCATTGCAAAGTGGCACTTTTCTACTGGTGGAAATTTTGTTTTACTGTATTTTCCCTGTATGTAGCTGTAGGGAGGGACATTTTTTTTTAGCACTCAGAATTTGGCTTATCTGTTCCCATAAAATTCAACAGGAGTTCTAGAGCAGAGTTAAGCCAACAATGATGACTGTTAAAAATCCCACCTGAAATTTTCAGTGCATTTATCAGTTAATTTTGTAGCAAGGTGAGGGCATAGCTGACAGAGTATAATCTAAGTAACAAACTCATTTTCCTGAGGCGTTACCAGATGAAATTTGATTTTGGTTGCAACTTGGCATGTCATACCTTTGCCATTTTTCTTTTAATATTAGTTTTAAAGACAATTGAAAATAACAATCAATTTCAGGGTCCTGTTACTTATGAGGAAAATGTATCTGAGTGAAAGTTACAGGGTCACTGACTCAAGTTTCCCTTAAAGGTTTAATAACACCTCACCAGAATAGCTTGAACCAAAAAGGTGAACGTTTTGTCCAGGTGATTGCCTAGGCCTCAGAGCTATCGTAATCTGGCAGAGAAAGCCATATCTAAAATGGCTCATTAGTATCCATGAAGGGTGTAAAAATTAATCAAGTGATTTGCTATCTCCAAAAGGACAAAGTGGGAGCTTGGGAAGAAGGGATTCTGGGATATATGTTGAATTCCGATATAATGATCAGCTGCTTCCTGCCCCACAACTTCCTGAACTTGATATTCTTCCAAAAAGCCACACATGGCCCAATTACACCACCATTACTCACATTAAGTAGCATCTTACTTTATGAATAAGAGTTGCAAAATCAGGCAGATGGGCTCTGGCATCCTCAGAGGAGGAAGGGAGAGCTTATGGTTGAAGTGGTACTCTGTACCTCATTTCCCCACTCACATTTGTTCCCTCATTTCTGCTTAGATGGAGAGGAACATTGAATATTTTCCTTGCATTCATCTACCTTACTAAGCAAGGCAGTGCAGGAAGCTATCCTGTGGGAAGGGTGATCTGGTGAGTAGGATGCTGCCTCTGACTTGAGGAGGGAGTTGGGTTTAATTTCCTGCTCTGCCACAGGCTTTATGGGTGACCTATGTGTATTACCCAAGTGTCTCTGTGCCTCAGACACCCGGTTGTAAAATAGGGATAATAAATCCCTGCTTCCCAGGGACGCTGTGTGGGTTAAACATTCTGAGTTGCTCTGATACTAGAATGACATTGCAATATAAGTACCTAAGATGTATAGGGTTTGACATGTTTGTTTTGATGTGTTCTGTGACATTAAACACCAATGTAAAGAAATGCTATCATTTGAACAGTTCTTTGATTATCTTCTGTTTAGGAAGACAACTTCATTGAAAGCTTCTGAATGGCATTGTGCCCGATGGAGTAACTGTTCATTACACAGATCTGATGGATTCCATTAGCCAAACAGAGGAGTGTTTCTAGTGTCACACTTAGCACATAAACTGTCTTCTCTCACTCTCTGACAAGAACAGCATTTTATCAATTAATATAAAACAAGCTGGGAAAATTAGCAGATGGAACAAGCAGTTTGCCCGTGATAGCATCAGGATCAGCTTTGTGAGCCTGTGTTGAATGGACACAGAACTGAGATGTTCTTTTTCTGTTCACAAATTGGCCATGAACAGACTGTGATTTTCTCCTATGTACTGGTTATTTGCAATGATTCACCAAATAATTCCTTCAGTGATTTTTGGTCCCTTACTCATTCTTGTGCAGTTCGTTGGGAAAATCTAAGCTCTTTTGTTTGGGCATGTAGATTTTATGGAATAATTCTGTTTAGTGATTGGAAGAGAATTACTGTTTGGATCAGTTTTCATGCTTACAAATCTGAAATTTGCTTGCTGGAGACATTCTCTAATGGTTACTTAAAATTCATGAACATCCATGCCAAAAAAATCATTTATAGAACAAACTGGCATTATTTGTCTACTATTAGCACTGAATCATTTCTGAGAGCAGTGAGAGATGGTGAGGTAGCAGTCAATGAATGGGCAGTGCAGGTAGGGATTGGGTATGGAAATGTGGAAATGTCATCTTTAGAATTAAACACCATGAATCATTTACAGTCGCATTGAATATTGCCTGCATGATCATTACATCTGATTGCTATGCCACAGGGTCACTGACAGAGTTAAGATCATGAAGTTGTTAGAAGAATACAGCCTATAATTGTCTGTGTTTCCCATATTTCTCTATATTGTTGAATATAACTGAACATAGTAAAATTAGAGCCTGATCCTAAAATGAACTGAGCACCAGCAAACACCATTGACTTAATTGGAAGGACTGATAGCCAAGAAGCATGGAAATGTAGGACTGAAGGGACATCAAGATATCTTTCCCAAACTTTCATGCCACGACCCCTTTTGGCTCACCTCTATTAACACAGCCCTCAGGAGTTCGAGACAGAGCTCTGCAACCCAGCCAAGACTGCCTACAAGTGTTGGGTTCAGATCAGGTCAGAAAACAACCTGGCCACTCAAGTTGGGTGTGGTGAGTTCCCCTCCTCCTGCCCATGGGATCGGTGCAGCAGCAGCTGTGTGTGCTGTGAAGTGAGTATGCTGGTAAATCTCAGTCCCTCTCACTCCACAGCACAAACAGTGCAGTGGGGTAGGGTACGCAGCTACCTCTCACTGCACAGTGCAACTCTGTCTAGCCTTTAGTGACCCTCAACCCCCAGGATGGTTGTGACCCACTATTTGGGAAATGATGATCTAGTCCATCCTCCGGTGCCGGGGAAGGATAAAGCAGACGTAGGAGTATATTGTTGAAAGAGTGTTTAGGAACAGCTGATTGACATTGCAAAGGCAAATTATTTAATATGAAGTATATCATTTTACTGCACTGTTAATGTTGACTGAGGCAATGGCTACACTACAGAGCTTATTGCTGCACCGCTGTAAATTCTCTAGTGTAGCCGATCCTAGCCAACAGGGGAAGATTAGCTTAATTAATTAGCTTGATTAGCTCCCATCAGTTTGATTGATCCACCCCCAATGATCTCTCCTGCTGACATAGCACTGTCCACATTGGCTCTTAAATCATTGTAATGTATGTTGCCCAGCGGCAGGACTGGATTAACTCTCCAGTGGGCCCGGGGCTATTAGATTTTGTGGGGCCCCTGTACACAAATCTTTTTCCTAATTTAAAACAAAATGATCAGAATTATGGCATCAAGGCTATTAACACTATACTAAACTTGCCTTTTAATTAACAAAAAGGCATTCTGTGGTTACATTTCAGTCTTAAGACATGTAGAACAGGGGTCAGCAACCTATGGTGCGTGTGCCAAATGTGGCACATGAGATGATTTTGAGTGACATTCACACTCACGCTGGGGCCATGTCACATGGCAGAGGGATGGGGGGAGCAAGGGGTAGGACTGGGAGGTGGGAGCAGATGCCGAATAGCTCCTGGTCAGGGTGCTGGACCCACATAATGTGGCAGAGGGGAAGGGGTGGCGATTTATTTTTGCAGGGCCTCCCTTAGCCCAAGGCCCTGGGCTCCAGTCCCTAAAGCCCCTACATTAATCTGGCCATGCTCAGAAGGGTGACTTATTTACACTCCAGAACCGCATGAGTTATACAAACATAATTGGTAGTGGAGACATAGCGTAAAAGATTGAATAGACTTCTCCTTTCACATTGCCAAATAAAATTTTAAAATGTTGAGAAAATTTTCACTCAAGCTATGTACAGCATGCGTGACCTGGTTAGTGAATACAAAACAGTATGATTAAATTTATCTTGTGGTAAATATTTTCATTTGTGCATGTGCATGCACTGGAATTTACCTTAATGCTTCAGATCGTCTTATACATGGTAAATTGGCAAGCTTTTATAAGTCTATCTGCTCTGAGGGAGAGAATTGATTACGCAAACCTACTGAATGTTACTCATAATTCAAGATTCTATAACACCAACTAATAGAGTTGGTCTTTAAGTAAAAGTCTAATAAAATTTGAAACCTTGGGTTGTTTTAAACTATTTTCTTTTTAAGGCTTGGAATTGACTATTGGAGATGGTTCCAAGTACAGGTTTAACTCTGTAAACTGACACGTATATTCAATTTGTAGTTCTTATAAACAGAAAGTGCCTGGTCTTTTGTTTTCTTCGATATCTGCATCTTTTAAACAAGAGTTTTTACTTTCTACTTGACTATTGTGCTGAGATTAATTCTTTTTACAGCACACTAGAGAGATTGAATTCCAACACTGTGCATTACACTGAGATATTTTGGGAATGTAAGCACCATATTTTAAATAATGTCATCCTAGGAGTTTTTGCACACCTTCTCATTGTTTCTGGAAAACAAACCAAAAAATGATGGTTTCGTCTATGTACCTTTGTTGGTCTAGTCATGTCAGACAAGGAATGAATCAATGATGGAATAAGAAGCCAATGCTTTCAAAATGGCTGTTACTCATCAGAAAATTAAAATTGCTTTACATGAACTAAGGAGCCAGTCCTGCAATCAGATCTGTAAGAACTGACTCTATGGAGTTCCACTACTCAGTGGGTAAAAAAGTCTTCTCTTGAAGCTCCATTTGCAGGATTGAGGCCTAAAGTTTTGTCTTGATTAAGAAATCTAGTTGGCTTAAACACACTCTAGCTTAACTTGTTCTAAACTTGACCATTTTCTCCTAGCGTAGATTCAAGGTAATGTCTTGTAGCTCAAATTCAGCTTGTTGAGTAGTAGCCTGGCTGCCTATTATTATTATTTTTTTATTTTAGTAAATACCAAAGGAAGGTTGAAATTGTTTGCACTGTCCCAATAGGGTGTAACTAGGAGTTGCAGGATGAAATTAAACTTTGGGAAACTTAAGATGGATGTCAGTTAACACCAACATCTATCAAAGAACTATGTAAGAATGGGAAGCTCCATTGCTTGAGTTAATTAAAGCTGGACTGGAGAAATGCCAGCAATAACATTGCCATTCACACAATGGATCATTTAGCATCTCAATTAGTTGTAGATACAATATAATTGAGTGCTACTATTCATGAATATCTGTATTACAAGATACCATCTATAAACATATAAACAAAGGTAAACATATTTCTTCCCAAACAGTAGATTGTGGAGATTTTTCAAATATTCCTTTTAAATGGATTAGTTAATTTTGATTATAAATGAAATTCTTAAAAATAAAATAACTAAAAATAAAAAAGCTGAAAGATCCCATATAAATAATTTCCAACAGTGCTCTGTAACAAAGGTCATTTGGGTCCTATTTATAAACTCAGGCATTCAAAACACATTAATTAATTTTCAACAAGGAAAATGTTCCAGTAATAAAGTTAGACTTATCCCATAAGCATTTTAATTCTTCCATGCAATAAAGCAAATAAAAGTATGTTTCTCCTTATTTAACAAACACACATTCTCTCTCTCTTCTATCTCTCTCTCTCTGTTCTTTGGGAATTATTAATTAAAATTAAACAGTGAAAGCTGATAACTTTGTGAAGACATTGTCATGTCAAGGGAATTATATATTTTATGCAAATCAATTAACTACTTGGTTCTCAAAGCCTCTGACAAACAGAAGATTGAACTGTTTAAACTATCTTTAGTCATGACACCATGAACAAATAATCTACAAATTATATTAATTAAAACATATTCATGTCCAGAAAGCTACATTTTTATTGGATAAATGAAAATAACTGAAAAACAAATAAATCTTCTAATCTCCTTAGTTCCTGCTCAAAACCAGACAGCTTTGTTCTCTGCCTTGTCCATTGTGCACTTTGCAATTAATGACAGTTCTTGAAAATTTTAGAACAGTTAAAATATGACCATCAGTGCAACTCACTTATATTCCTAAGGGTGAGAGTAGGTAGTTTTAGCATGTTCTGTCTACACATTTATGGCCTGATTTAGCAGTGAGGAGCACTCAGAGCTCCTGTGAACTCTAGTGGGAGACATAGGTCACAGTTTCAAGGCTAACGTCACGTTTAACCACTCTCCTTGTCTTCCTCCAGGGCACCCACTTAAGGTTTCAGGCTCCTAGACATCCCATCTCTCAGGTGGCAGCCCACATCTCTCTCCCTCCAGACTGAGAGTTTAGGCTTGCACCTCGTCACACCATCCCCAGCTGGTCTGACTGAGATTCAGTACCTGTTGTTAACTATGCTCTGGGTACTATATAGGTGTACACCTGTTTCCAACCAGCTGTTACCTGTCAACTCTGTGTTCTTGGGAAACCAGGTGAAAAATCCCTACTCTCTCTGGCTCACCTGAATCCTCTCCTCCCCACAGCCTCTGCTTGAACTAGAAACCAAAAGCAATGAGAAGGGTGTAAACCCCTCCAAACAAGAGTGATCGGATTAAGGAAACTCCCCTAGCTCCATATACATGAAAGATGTAAAAAGGAGGCATCTCGATTAGCACATCGAATGGAGAACAGAAGCCTCATCAAACCATTCTAGTTATTGATCTCCAAAACACTGAATCTGCCGGATTGCATTGTGAGCTCCCTCGAAGGAACGCTGCCCATATCCAGGAATGATCAGCTCCTATTGTCCAGCATAAACAAAACCACTCTGGTATACTCCCTTGAGTCATTGTTTACTCATAAACAAACCTACTGTTCTCCCTTGAACCATTGTTTCTTCCCTACAAAAAACCCTACCCAAGTTCAAACCTCTGGTCTGATGCCTGGATCCAAATGCTGCATCAGGTCCACTGGAACTTCCCGTTTCCTGACAGATCATGTAGGGGGCTTTGCCTGTCTCAAGCGCTCCAGACCCTAAGCTGAACAGCCTGTCTCCTGGGAACCTTTGAGCTGCATGGAGTTGTAAGTCACCCCCCCCCCCCATTTTCCCCCAACACACTCTCTCTGTCTCTCTCTCTCTCTGGTTAAGTATACTTCTTCCCCTTAGACCTAAGTTTCTCTCTCTCTCTCTCTCTCTCTCTTTTAGTCCAGGTATAACTTTCTACTTTTGTAATCAAACCTGGGCTAGCTTTCTCCAATATCCCAACTGTAACTGTATAGTATTGTAAGTTTTTGATTGTTTTTCTCTCCTTGTATGATATTACTGTTAGTATCATAAATTTTATATACCTGGCAATAAAATAGCTGTTATAATCATGCTTGTTGCTAGTCCCTTTCTCCAAACTTCATTTACTCCTTTGTGTTCTTGGCTTCCCTATCTTGCTCTGCAGCAACGCTTGTTTTACCTAGGCCAAAGATCCCTGGAGTGCTCAAAAATCCTACGGGGTTTGCTCATCAAGAGGGTTACTACTAGAACAACTATAGAGTGAGAGTGGGAATAGTGAGGGGCTGAACCTGTGGCATATAAGGCGGGGGAGGAGGGGAGCTGAGAAGTGCTGCTCTGCCTAGCCTATGGAGTACAGGGGCATATAAGGGTGGCAGCTGAAAAGTGCTGTTGTGCCAGCCTGCTCAGACATGTGCTCTATGCTGGTGCGATGCAAAGTGCTGTGCAACCCAGCCTGCTGAGTTCAGAGACATATAAGGGGTCAGCTGAAATTGCTGACAGCCCGCACTCGGTTAATCTGGAATGTGTGTGTGTGTGTGTCTGTGGGGGGTTTATTTGAATCTGGGGCTGAAGGAACCCAGCCCTGAAAACTTTAGGTCCTGCAGGATAGCTCCATTGGGAGGGGACTTGTAGCCATATGAACACACAAGTGACACAAACAGTACATTAATAGAAACACACAACTCCTTCCAGGAAAGTAACCCTAATAAATGAGCGAACCCCAAGGTGACAGGCAAATCTGGTAACACAGCCTCTACCCAGCAATATACATTTATGTTTAGGGTAAAAGCATTACAGAGAGAATTTTAGTTAATTAGTAAATGAGTATATAAATAAACAGACCTATATGCATGATAAAAGCATACCGGAGGTCACCCATCAGTCTGCTGGGGTCCTGGTAAGCCAAAGTCTCTACAAGCCTTCCAGGAAGGTCACAGGCCTCCTTTGGACAGAAGGCCCTGTCTGTTTTCTGGATCAGAAAAGCCCCCAAGTCAGTTTAAACCCAATGTTTTTATTCCAGAAACCCTTTCTTTCTCTATTGGTCTCTAGAAAACCCAGTTTGAACCAACATTTGCAAACCTCCCTAGGAGTGGTACCTCTTTGGAGATGTTTACAGGCTGAGTGACTCACCTTAATAATGCCCCACTCTTTTTAGTTCCTGGAGGAGTCTTTCCCTGTGGAGTTGCATAAAATCCCTGGTCCACAGTGGTGCATAAACCATTCATGGACTTAATGCAATAGGGCCCCCCAAAGATACTGCCTGTGGTTGCAATATCTATTACAGTGGCTGCTTATGACCTGAAAATGAGGCCAATATTGCACTTAAATGCCTATTTTCCAATATTGTGATACAAATTTCAAACCAGTCTATAAAGTCATATAGCTCCTGATCCTGAAATCCATGTGAACAAACATGAGCTTTGGGTGTGGAAATAGGGGGCATGAGCTCCAGGACTGGTCTGTATACTCCTCACATAGATGTAAATATACTCTGACCATGCTAGTAATATCCCTGTTAGCACACTAACTAATGCTCTCCAACGCAGGAAAAAATAGGGAGAGTTACGCGAAGAGGGGAAGAAATGAACAAAACAAATGGCTACAACAAAAAATGTGATGATGGCATGGTAAAAGGATCAGAGGCCAGCTCCTTTACTCATGCGGGTAATCCAGTTGCCTCAATGTGAAATAAAAACTTTACATCACATCTCTCTCACACACATATACTGAGAACTCAGGAACTTTACTGCTGAGATTTTCAAAGCCACTCAGGGGTTTTGAATACCCAGTTCCCATTTGTTTTGATTGGAATTGAGCATCTGACTCCAATAGGCAGTTTTGAAAACCTCAGCTTCAGTCTCCACACATGTAACAATGAAGTACAATGAATAGGTATCATCTCACCAACATTATATCCTGGATCTCCACACATCCCACACCAATGATTATTTTCCAGGCCCGTTGTGTGCCAGGAGTTGGGCTGTGTCAGAGATGAAGATTTTCAGCACAAGCAGCCTCTCCTATCACCAAAAAGAGAGGATTTGTCCTGTCTTGGGATTTCATCCACTCACAACTCCAGCTCGCCCCTTCCACCTGCCTCTTCTTTGCTGCTTCATTTTCTGGGGTAATTGTATTTACCCACAAGGTGACTATTTATACCACAGCATGTTGAAAATAGAGCCCGGCATATGGTAAAGAGCAGTATTGGAGGGCAAGAGACACAAAGAATCCACCTGTTATTGCACCTGAAAAATTGATGCTAATGCAGTGTGTTAAAGGAAAGGCATAACTGAATTTCATTATCTGATGGTGGTTTTCTTAAATTATACCTCAGAGCAAAAAATGGGTGAATGATATGGTGTAAGAACATTGGGATTGGTATAGGCCATATAGTGGGTGGATATGCCCTCTTTTCTAAACACCGTAAGTCAAATCCTTAGCTGCTGTAACTTGACATAATTGCAGTGAAGTCTACACTCCCTTGTGCTGGCGGCAGAACCAACCAGAGAAATACACAGCTGTGCTCCTATATCAAGTTTGCTCAAACACATCATGATGCCTCATTTTCCTCCTGGATATATTTTTGGGATCACTTTCCACGCATTTCTATTACACCATTGCAATGGCACAAACAGAGGACTGAGCCCTATCAGAGTTTCCAGATTGTGTGGGGTATTCTTTTAAATATGTTTTCCTCTTCTGAGATCACTGGCTTTCATAAATCCTAAGTTGTAGCTAAAACATACCAATATTTACATATCATTTTGTTGATCTTCCAAAGTAAAAGGGGTATACATTTCACGAATGGATTGAAAATTCTCTTGCCTGTCTTCACTTAGATATGTCTGCAGTCAGTTACGTAGTCTTAGAAAACATTCATTACTCTTATCCTTTCCCCTTACATTTTATCTATCTTTCAAAATTTCTAGTACTACTACATATCCTCTCTGTTATAAGACACTGACTAAAATGTAAACTTTCTGATGGATGTCTGGTGGATAGATGGCTGTTTAATGAAAAAAAAATGTAGATATCCTAAAGGTACCAATAAAGTTTTATGTTTAGTTTCTATCATATTTTCAGTAAATTCATACTGCCTCCATGATATGTAGCAGTATATTTGGTAATATTCTATATGGCTGTGGGGGGAGGGAGGAAGTAGGAGAGCATGGGATTGTTTTGGCAGAATGTAAACTAGGTTTGTGGATTTCTAAACCTTTCAGTAAAAATTAAAAATACATAGTTTCTCAAGAACTATGTTTCCACAGGCTTTGTAGACCTTCTAAACCAAATCTTGAGTTTGTAATAATCTTTGGAACACCACAAGAAATGCTAAAATTGGTTTTTATAGTAGCCAGCAGTAACATCACTAGTCTAATTTATCTTCCATAGCATCTGGAGAAGGCACCATAGATACAAGTTGAACATCCAGATTACATAGCCAACAGCTAAAGACAATTCCAGTAGGTGATATTAGTACCTAAAGTAGCTAGCATTCAAAAGACCAATAATAAAAATGATTGTTTCCTGTCAACCATAAAGCTGACAGCTGTCATTCTTGATCATTTCATAAGTAGCCTGTATGTGTGTGTTTGGTTTTTTGCTTCTTGTTAGAGACCTTTTCTATTTCCTGCTACATTTGAAGCTAAAGCTGTGGAAAATCTTGTGTTTTAGTGTGCAGGGGTTTCTGCAAACTATTTTTTTGCTTTCTTTTCTGTGAATTTCAATTGAAAAGTTTTCAAGTGCATGTGAAACCTCAATTCCAAATGAAAAGTAGCAAAACCCATCACCTTAATCCTAACCCACTGCTATATGCAGTGGAGACGTTCGGATTGCCTAGACATTCTTTTGCCCATCTTGCATCAGCTTTATAGTGATTCTGTAGGGTCCCGAAGAATCTCTCATTTTTAGACATGCATGCATTTGCATCAAGACAGGGAGTGTAATTTGTTTAAACCAAAACTCCTCTTGGGAATGTTTCAATTTTGATAAATCTCTCATAAGGAAAGATTCCTCAAGTCCAGGATTGTAATTTCTGGTCAAAAAGAGAGAAAGTGATGGAGAGATCCCAATTGCAGATTAGCCAATAGCTCAGTGTTTAGGACACTTTCCTTGGATACGGAAGCCTCAAATTCATGACCCTTTATATTGGGCAGAGAAGGGACTTGAACCATTGCTGACGTCATTCCTTGTTCTGATCAGCCACAACTACATCTGAGTGGGAAATAGTTTTACTGTCCTGCAAAAATGTTCAAGATTAAAAAATAACAAACTACCTCTTCTGCATTGGGCTGAGAGAGAGAAAGAGACCAATACCCCTCGGAGAGCACAGAGGGGAAGCCATTTGAAGTGCACAACAAATGATACTGATCCTATGCAACCTAACACTTCCCTGCATATTCTTGTATTGCATTAACTGGTTCCTTGTTTATATATATATGCAAACATGGAACATTCCTATAACAGTTTCCACCTGAAATGATATTTTAGACGAGATTTGCTTGAAAATGATTAAGTATTTGGAAATTTCTTGCATGCTTTTCTATTAGAACCTAAATCTACAAATCTAAGAGTGAATTTTGTTTCTCTCTTTTGACTTGCGCATGCATGGGGGGTTGAGTCTTCTACAGCCCCTAGCTGTGGGACTTAACCCTTTAGTTCAGGCAGTAGAAGCTCATAGTCTGCAAAAGAGAAGAGTGAGGGGGGATTTGATAGCGGCCTTTAACTACCTGAAAGGGGGTTCTAGGGAGGATGGGGCTAGGCTGTTCTCGGTGGTGGCAGATGACCGAACAAGGAGCAACGGTCTCAAGTTGCAGGGAGGGAGGTCTAGGCTGGACATTAGGAAAAAGTTTTTTACTAGGAGGGTGGTGAAGCACTGGAATGGGTTACCTAGGGAGGTGGTGGAATCTCCATCCTTAGAGGTTTTTAAGCTGAGTCTTGACAAAGCCCTGGTTGGGATGATATAGCAGAGGTTAGTCCTGCTTTGAGCAGGGGTTGGACTAGATGACCTCCTGAGGTCCCTTCCAACTCTAATATTCTCTGATTCTATGATTTAGTATTCTTTAAGTCTCAGGGTCAAACCCTGCTCTCAGCCTGAGTGGGGCTGGCTGTACAAACATTTACTGCCGGGCACCATGAGTAATCCCACTGCTTTCAATGGAATTGCTCACATGAGTAAAGTTACTCACATGCACGTTTTCAGGATTGGGTCCATAGTTTATAAAGCAGTTTGAGAGCACTCAGGATGAAAAAGTGCAGTATAAGTGAAAGATTCTATTATTCCTTCATACATACTGATGTGGTTATACAAAAGTCCCAAGCGTTCCTTGACTTTAATAGTATTCATTTTTATGACGATGATGATAGGACTTCAAAAGATGACTTTTCAATATTATCTGTGAGCCACCCTTGAGGGTATGAGGGTTGGAACCCACCTCACTACCACCAGCCCTTAGTGAGAAGGAGGCTTGTCTGTGTCTGCCCAAGGTCAACTCCCTTGTTCTCACTTAACAGGGTTCCAATAGGCACACTCCAAGACCTCCAAGTGTTCCCTGCAGTGTCCAACCCATGCTCCACTGAACGCTCACCAAATTACCAGGCTTGCTGTTCTTAAAGGAACAGTACACCACAGTTTATTAGTTCACCTTAGAACACAGATCTGCTTAACACCTAGCACTCAGATTTATTTAGAGAGCAAGTAAGTATAAGTTTATACAAGAAAGAATGGAGATTCATATAATAACAAAAAGAAATACTAGAAACAAACGGTTACATCTAAAACAAAATCAGAACATGCGTTCTAGAGCCTGATCTCAGCTAATGATATCTTCCTTTCTAAAGAAGTTTCTCACACAGTTTTTTGCAGCGAAGCCTGGTTGACAACTTTTTCCATAAAGCAAACCCACTTTCAGTTTACTTCCTAGCTGAAGGATAACCGAGGGTTAAAAGTGTGTTGTCTTTACTTGTAAACAAGATACACCTGCTGTTTTTGTTTTTGTCCTGCAGCACCCACAATCTGTTGATCAGCATTTTGCTCAGATTGCAAATGGGTCAACCATATAATACTCAGTTTGCACATGACCAGCTAGAGAGAGAAGCGTCTCTTCCCTTCTGCCAGCCAGGACTATGTGGATCACCTCTTGGTTATCTGTCGTAACACAGAGACCTAGAGAAAATAATTTCCAGCATATGTACTGAACTCCTCATGTTTTCCATGCATACGTCTTGCATTGGTTATGATGACCAGTGTGACAAAGGGTTTCATTTGAGACCTTACACAACATTCTTTGTCAGACTAGAATGTAGAAACTAGACCCAGGGTTTCCTGTAAATCTTGTGTACCCTGAGGCGCCCTGCCAGTTGGCACAACAAGGTCCCTAGGTCTCAATATTTTATATGAAATAAGTTAACAACACACAATATCTAGACTTTCCAGTCCCTAACAGTGGTCAGAACCGATAAGTTACTAGTTTTGACAGAACTAATGACTGGGTTTTTTTTGAGCTTGAAAAAAATTTAAAAAATAAAGTAGTTGTGGCAGAATTTACAGTCATGCCCAATCTATCTACTTCCTCTGGTAAAGTATATTCACCAGACAGATAAATAAATGGATAAATAAGACAGAAAATGTCATAATGCAACTATATAAATCGAGAGTACACCCACAACATAAATACTGAATGTACTTCTGGTCACCTATCTTAAATTAAAAAAAAAAAAAGATATATTAGAATTGGAAAATGTACAGAGAAGTGCAACAAAAATGTTTAGAGGTATAGAACAGCTTCCATACGAGAAGAAATTAAAAAGACTGGGACTGTTCAGTTTAGAAAAGAGATTATTAAGGGGGCATATGATAGAGTACTGTGAAATCATTTATGGTATGGAGAAAGCGAGAAAGGAAGTATTATTTACTCCTTCACATAACACAAGAATCAGGGATCACCCAATGAAATAAATAGGCAGCAAGATTACAACAAACATTCACACAGTTGCACAATCAATCAGTGGAACTCATTTCTGAGGATGTTGTGAAGACCAAAAGTATAAATAGGTTTAAAAAAGTATGAAACGAGTTCCTTGAGGATAGATCCATCAGTGGCTGTTAGCTAAGGTGGTCAGGGATGCAACACCATACTCTGGATGTCCCTAATCCTATAACTGCCAGAAGCTGGGACTTGATGACTTAGATCACATGATAATTGCCCTTTTCTGGCACCGGCCAGTGTCGGAAAACAGGATATTGGTCTAGATGGATCATTGGTCTGACCCAGTATGGCCATTCCTATGTTCTTATATTTGACAGAAAAATGTCTATGCTACCACAGAATAAATGAAAAGTCACAAAGCCTATTTGAAAATTGAAATTATAATCCCACTGGCATCAGACACTGCTGATCAGTGGGAAAAAATGTTTCTTCTAAATACAGTAAATCTCAGCATGCCAACCTCTGTTCCGACCCTTTTTTTGCTTTCTGTAGATGCAAGCTGAAGGAGTTCTAAGAGTCAGTATGAGTGAATTCTGATTGGATGGTGAATCAAAAACAAAAGCCAAAAAACAAACCACCCAAAAATCTCACTGTTGCTTTGCCCATTATATACACTGTAAATAACATGGATAACATAGTGTAGTAGTGTAGTAGCATTGTTTAGATAGAATATAGTAAATTATTAGAAGAGTGCTATGAAGTGCTACTGTAGATCTTGGGGAGGTGGGGGAATCTTATTATTTAAAAGGATGCAAATGGCCAGGTACAGGCATATTTTACATATCTTCTTGGAACATTACCATGATTCCATACTTATTTTTCCATGGATGGGATATAGAATATGGCATTAGATATATTATAGTCATCCATAATTATCAAGACCTTGTTTTCCCTTAACAAAAATGTTGCATCCACTATTGTACTTAAATTCCCTGTAGTTTCATTTAGCACAAGATCATTTATGCCTGAAGAGGGATTGCTGTCAAGCAAATGCTAGTGATGTCACAATAGAAGAACCATTTATCATATATCACCCCAACTACTAATTTCCAGTACAGTATTGGTGACACAGTGCACATCCAGGGGCTAATGTAAATCAAAATATGCAGGAGAGCTCACCAATTCTGACGCTGTTTGTCACCATTGGTGTTAACATCATGTGATGAAGTGACATTACATCATCTCATGAGATGGAGTATGGCCTGGGGAGAGAAAGGGGTCAAGGGAGTCTGTCCTAAAGCAACAGACTTCTAGGCAGTCAGTCTAGTTTGGAACTGTGCAGAGGAGCATCCCTTGAGCACCCAATCATCTCCCCCATTCTACTTAATCTATATGCCCCACAGTGGTGTGCTAGGATGTGAGAAGGAATTGGCAGGGTCATTCTCTTTCTCTTGGATTCTAGGTAGAGCTGGGGAAGACTATGGCAAAGTCACATTTTCCCCCAGATTGAAAGAAGAGCAGGAAGTGCCAGTCAGGCTACCTCTTCCTTTTTCTTGGAGAGGATGGGAAACCAGTGATGCAGGAGACCTGCCTATAAAAGAAAGTTGCCAAAGAGGGGCGTCTCATCTTGGACATTTTCTCTCCATTCAGATGCTAGTGTTTAGACCATCCATTGGCAGGAATGTTGGGAGAACAATCAACTCTTCTTCCTGCCTCTTTCTTGTTTGGTGAGTTCTCATTTCATCAGTCAGTGAAGAGGCAGAAACGCAAGGAAGGATTGAGTTCCTCCAAACCAAAGAGGTGGATGAAAGAGAAGCCTTCTCCTGGCATGCATAAAATGGTATACAATGTAATAAAAGTGTTATGCACAGGGCTGCTTGTAAGACAACTTTATTTCCTATCTCCCTTGAGTTGACTGGGTCATGTTTACATAGACCAATACATATGGTTGCCACATCTGACATACAGAAAACTGGGATATCTG
Organism: Emydura macquarii macquarii; assembly: GCF_026122565.2. Lineage (NCBI taxonomy): Eukaryota > Metazoa > Chordata > Testudines > Chelidae > Emydura > Emydura macquarii. The sequence goes on from NW_027132962.1 coordinate 3,841,806, forward strand.
GGATGAACCAGAGCCCATAAAACCGGACAGTGGCAGTGCCAATAAAACTGGCTCAGATGGCAGCTGAGCACCTTTAGAGATTTCTCAGGACAGCAACCTTAAAACAGGGATGGATCCTGGGAAACCTTGCAGGTGGCAACCATACCAATAAACCTGACGTGCTCAGTAACCACTGTCTTCAGTGTTTCCTATTACACATAGTACATCTGTAGCAAAGCAGCAGCTAGCAAATGAAAGGTGTCACACAGGGTCAGACCCTGCAACATTCTGAGCAGTATCATCACCCTTTGATTTCACTGGAAATTCAGTGTACTCAGCCTTTGATAAAATTCACTTAGCACCATATGGAATCTGCCCTGTATGAATACTCTTAAGATTTGGGCAAAGAGCTTTAAAGATCTGCAAGTTCCTGAGGCAAAGCCTTCAGTTGTACCAGGGACAAGTCAGAATTTACTGTTGGCTTCAGAATGCTGCAATCCTGGCTTTTCTTTGCAACTGTGTGAAATTTTTCACTGCTTCTGAATTTACTCACGCGGTTCACAGTGCCCCTGAGTAAAGAGGGGTAGTATATGATAGTTTCATCTGTCTGGAATGTGAGAAGGCAGAGGCAGGGCTTCACCCATATTCTGATTGTCACCATCAGATCAAAGGCAGAGGGAAATATTGGGGGATTAAAAATACTACACAGAAGAAAGCAAAACCAAAGGCCCTTTTTAAAAAATAATTTCAAACGGCAGAAATGCTGCTGATCAAATCCTTCTGGAATTCTTGTTTAAGTTATAAAATTCTGCTCCTTTGATATTTTTCCTTTGCTCAAATTGTGGCTGAAGTTTCAAATGCTACCCCTATGCCTTCAGTTAAAGTTAAAATATACTACTAGAAAAATAAATACTGCCAATTTTATGAATGAAATCAAATGTACTGCCTACTTGAGAAAATGACATTTTAAATCAGATTTATGGAGTATTGATATAGGGCCAGTTACATGATTACTTTTGCAAGTAGCTACTCACCAATGTTAGTAAGGGGTTCCACAGCATGGACTCCTTGCTAACCAGTCATATTACTTCCTCTGACCAAAGCCCCCATCCTGAAAACATACATCCCAATATGTTCAATGGAACTACTCAGGTACATAAGTGTGTGTAGGATCAAGGCCATTGTTAAGCAATAAGGTGAGTTAGTTAGGTGTGTGTGTTGCTGGGATGTAGCCATGTTTTATTATGGTACATGATTGAGTGCTGCAATGAACTGAGAAGTATATTACAGATTCTGCCCTAAGGTATCTTACCATGATTGATGTATTGTTCTGTATTATTTGATTCCAGTACTTGGATAGGGGGAATAAAAAGTTTGTTGAATAACTTGTATTTAAATGTATTGTTCTGTCAAGAAAAATAGTTCTAAATCACTGAGGTAAATTTTCTTTTGGAGGCGCAGTAACTTGCATGCTTTCTTTCCTGAATATATGTCTGAATACACAGTGTTTTATTATTTGTAGTGTGACATGTAAGGTGTTAACTTTAATCTGGCAAAAGTCCCTCTGACTTTAGATATATTAAGGGAGTAAGGTCTACAGAGTTCATACATATTAATAAAGTATTATAAACAGTTCTGGAAACTTCAAATTAGAGCTGGTTGAGCAGTTTTTTATGAAAACCAATTATGATAAAAAACGTGGTTTCCACAAAATAAAAATTTTCCTCAGGAAAGAAAATGTCAATTTTACTGATTTTTTTTTTCCATTCGCAAAATCAAATCAAAATGTTTTGGTTTTGGGTCAGTTTGACATTACTCTATCCACTTGAACTGCTGCAATGCTTCATGGAAGTTGTTGTTTGAGTGCTTCCTGCCCCCCGTCTCCCCTATTGACTGGGATCCCTAGCTTTAATACATCTCCCATGATGCACTGCTGTCTCCCCTCAGGCTGAACTGCAATGGTGCATCATGGAATCCCCATGTCAACAATCACTAATAGGCTATATCTAATGTGTACTTATTAAAATTGGCTGCTCTATTTAATTGTTTGTCATTAAATTGCTTATTTACTGTAATAAATGAAATATACATACATCACTCAGATAACTAATAATATTAGTAATTATCCTTTAGTAAATTTCATTTTTATATCAAATTTATTCTTAGAAAAAGTCTGTGGCTCCAATCCTGCAAGCTGATTCACCCATACTGAGTCATATTAACTATACCAGGGCTCCGTGTGGCCTCAGGTGTCTGCCCAGGCAGTGTGCACTGGAAGATCAAACTCCATATTTTGATTTTGCAAAGCACATTCCTATAGTGCTTGGTCTTAAAAATAGCTTTTAGACTTTATTAACCAGATTGAGGTGTGTTAAGGATCTTATTATTCAGGGTCTATTGCCTGTGAGTGGATCCTTTGGAAGGTCAGTACATGTTGTTCAGTCCATCGTTTATCATTAAGGATCTTTGTCAAAGCCTGGAACAAATACTTATAATTTATTTTTACCATGTTAGTTAAAACATTAATTATTTTCAGCAATTAGGACACCCTAATGAGGAACTAATATTAATTCATCTAACAAAGTTCACTTTTATTTGAGACACTCACCAAGGTAATTAGTCGACTCCATTCATTAACATTTCAAATCTCATTAAAATGTAAATGGTGGGGAAAGTTTGTTCCATAGTAAAGGATATTTATTGACATTCATCACAGTAAGTAATTTGGTCCTCCATAATGATAAAGAATAGAATAAATAGTCATTTACTTTTGTGACAACAGGTGGTTAAAGGTTGTTGTGCTTGTGATTTTTAGAGTTTCAGTCAAAATGGACAATTCTTATATATAATTGTACATAATTCTCAACACTACATGGGCTGACGATGCCTTGCTTTGCACTAAATGGTGCACAAGATGAGGCAAGAGAAAGAGCATGTAAGAAGCATGTTCATCATTCAGGCCTGCATGCATTTAAAGATTCTCTCTAAGCATCAGGACTGTTCTCGGTCAGATCATGCTAGCCTCTCCCAGAAAGAATTGTCCCCATGGTTTTGACCCATAATTCATTCATGCTATTCTTGTTAATTCACTGTGAAACAAATATTGTACCTGTAAAATCAGGCTCCAGAAAGTCTTAGGATACAAAACATTAATCAGACAGGCTGATAGATTCTGAAAACTTTTTGCTGAAGGAACCATTCACACGGACACATCTACTCCTATGAATCTGTTTTCCTCAAGCAAATTAGTGATGATTAACAATAACTATTAATAATTTACATCTGTAACCCTTCACAAGCTACTTTTACTGTCACTACCTCTGGGGTTCTGTGATGGCCAATCCACAGCATAATGCACGATAGGACAAAGAAATTTAAGGTCAAGGAAACTGGAGCAAATCCCTGTTTATTCAGTTAGCACAAATTCTGAAGTCTGGGAGCTAGCTCACTAACTACTATATTTCATACAATGGATGGCACACTCACAAGTCTTTCCTCATGTTGGGCACCATTAAATTCAAGCCTGGCTGTTCTATCTATTGCTTTGCCTTTGCAAGCACTAGATCCAAAGCAAATCCTTAACCCTATTTTCAAGTTTGCTTTGTATGGGATTATATTGTATCAAGCCCAATGGCTGCTTTGTCTAGCTCTCCCCTTCTGTGATGAATTCTGATGTGTTATGCTAGTAGAAACTAGACGGAGTGACCTAACCTTTTACATTTCTACCTATTGTCTTCAGAATAATCAGCCATCAAATTGCCTCCTGTTGCCAAGCTATCAAAGTCACTCATTTTACCAGTCTGAATCACATCACCCCACAGTCTGACAAAATCTGCAATGTGTGCTCAAATCCATCCGGCTGCTCAGAATGAAGTTATTTTTTTCACTCTGTTACATAAGTAAACAAAGTTGACTCTGGCATGCAATACTCTTCCTTCACCCACATTAATCTGCTTGTTACCTCCCTCTCTTTCGGATGATCATGCCTAAGCTAAGTGCTAACACTGAGACATTAAGTCAAATATTTGTAGAAAGTTCTTCTCAAAACAAAGGGAAGAGAACTGATATTTTAAGTGAAAATAGTGCTTGTATTATGTTCATTCTACATAATGAGCTAAATATAACCCAGGCTCTCTGGAAGCCTCCCAAACAGGAGGGTCCAGCAGGAGACTGTGAAGCTTCCCGGGGGTACCCAGCGTGCAAGGCTCCTCACTACAACCTGCCCTTAGCATGGGGAAGCCTTGTTTATGTTTGCTATGGGTCAGCTCTCTGAGTCTGCTAGCCACGAGCAAAATAAACATGCTCCTCTTAGTCTACACAGACTCTGCCAGTTAGCAATAAGCAGACTCCAACTCCCAAGCTGTCTGAGCATCCCCAGGAGTGTTCAGATCCTGTTCCACTGGATGCTCACAGTATTCACAGATTCAGTGCCCAAAGGAAACATTGTAGCTTAGCTTACTGGTTACAACTCAGATCACCACTCTGCGTTAACAGACAGCACTCAGGGCTGCATCTGTGCTGCTGTAGCACTCCAGTGCAGATATTACCTATGCCGATGGGAAGAATTCTCCCATCAGCATAAGTAATCTACCTCCCTGAGAGGCATTCCTTAGGGTAATGAAAAAATTATTCTGTCGACCTTGTGCTATCTACATGGGGACTTAAAATGGCTTAACTACTGTGCTCGGGGTGAGGATTTTTCACACCCGTGACTGATGTAGTTAAACTGACCTAATGTTCTAGTGTATGCCAGGCCTCAGATAAACTTATAGGCAAAAGTAAAAGTTTAGCCAAGTATAGAGATTCAAGTGATGGCAAGTAGAAATATTGGAAACAAATGGTTATATATAAAATAAAAGCATAACACCTATTCTAGCTTCTGGACTTGCTTAACTAGTTATTGTCATGTGTTATAGAAAAAAATTCACCCAAAATCCTTCCAGCATGTTACAGCTATGCTTGGGGGTGATCTTCTATTCATGAGGCATTCATGCTCTTCTCTTGACTCCTCAGTGGGAAAAAAGTTCCATGGCTCTCTGTGTTCTCCCCCCCTCCTCCCTCGTTATACATATATAATATGTCCTAGGTCCACAAGCTATTCTACTGTAATAAAGTTTGTACAAAATATGCTGTGTGAAGTATCATTTAAAAACTCATAATTTGCTGGTCAGTATTGTCCTGGTAAAATATGTGTGGCAACGTTTTATGTAAAATTATACAATTTCCCTGTATGATGTTATTAACACATGTTCCAAACCCCACAGTCCTGCCTAAACAAAAGTTGAGAATCATGTCTGTCCTAAATAAAGAAAAGTGGGCTTGCCTTAATTTGTATTTAAGCAGTAAAACTGAGTCATCCAGCTTGAAAGGAAGACCAGGGAAATTGAAACAGGTGAAAAAACACACAGGGAGCAGCCTTCCACGTAGACTTTTTGGCTCCTGATTCTCAGCTGGAAATTTTTTTCAAGAGGGGAAATGAAACTATAAAAAGAAGGGACAAATATTCCAAGGCACTCCTCTCTTTCTCCCTGGCCATCACAGTCACTGAAACTGAAGAGACAAAGGAAGCAGTCATTGGACTCTGGGGGGAGGGGTCCTGACCTACAGGGTTTGATCAGTTAGACTACACGCGTTCAGTAAGAAAACATGTGGTGAGAACTTTGCTTTGAACCTAATATAGTTCAGTTAGGCACCACTAAGCATTTTATTCTTATTTTTCTTGTTACCATTTCTGACTTTGATGCCTCATTACTTTTAGTCACTTAAAATGTATCTCTTTGTGGTCAATACACTTTTTTTTTTATTGTTTTATTTACTCCAGTGTGTTTAAGCTGAAGTGTCTGGATAACTCCATTTCATATAACAAGTTGGGTACATATTATTCCCTTAAAGGAATAACAGATTTAACATATTTGTACTACCCAGGAGAGGGCTTGACTGACTGTACAGGAAATGTATTTCTGGGGTAAAGTCTGAGACTGGCAGTGTGTTGGTGTCACCTTGTAAATTTTAAGGCTGGTAAAAGCAAAGATGTTCCTGGGTCACAGAGGTGATCTGTAGTAGAAATTATCTGCAATTATTTCTCCATAATAGAACTCACTCTGCAAACTTGTTATATTTTACTTAAAAAAATCCCAAAAATCTTTGAAGGCCCAATTTCACTCAGAAATGTTCACAAAATATCTCTATTTTTTTCAATGAAACGTTCAAGAAATGAAATTATGTTTAATATCAGTTTAACATTTTCATTTTGCTTTGAATTATTTTAACTGAAAACTTGAAAACATCCTTGCCATTGAACTGTGTTCATGAAAAATGTAGGAAATAATTTGGAAAAATTCAACCAGCTGTACAAGTCCTACAGTTTAGAAATGTGGGCAGCACTAGCTGGAAGATGGTGTGGTCATGGCTACCAGCTAATGCCCTGCTTCAGTGCTTCGCCTCGGTCACTGCAGTTTCTGCCAATGGAGGTCTCGTGGATTTTGAAGCTGTGCTGTCCTAAGAGAGAGCTGGTGATGGCCATACCACCTGCCCTCCCTCAGGTGAAGCTGCAAGAACCTAGGCTATGCACAGAAGTATACTTCAGACCTTCCTGCACCATTTCCAGTGAATTTGGCCCAATAAATGAAATGACTGAGGGGATTGCACAGCCTGCAAAATGGGTATTGTAGTGGTTCAGTACTTGAGTGACTTTAAGGTGTTGACTTTATTACGAAATAAACATTGCATGTCTGGAAAGTCTCAATCTATGTGTTGTATGACCCCCCTCTCATTTCCTTATGAGAGAAGGAAGCAGCAGTTATTCCTGAGAGGCTCCCAGGCCTCTCTCGCTGCACACTCTGCCTCCTCCCTGTTCCAAGACTATAGCTGTTGGGAACCAAAAGACTGCTTGGCCATTGGAGAATGGCTGATATATCAGACCCCAGCAAAAGTTGCCTTTTTGTTTAAAAGGAGTCAGTTAAGTGTAGTGGTAGAGATGGTCGTGGGAAAAACTCACCTTGTTGGCCTTCTCAAAAGTCCTAAGCTCACCTGTGAGTCCGGGATTTCCATATCATTAAAATATATATTGCTCTCATATGTGTGGGAAAAATAGCCAGATGATGATTGTTCCCCATTCTATAAACATAGCAATACAGAACATCCAATGGTGGTTTAAGAGAACACTGGATCCACTGGCAATGGAGAAATGACCCCATACTGGTAAACAGGGTGCAAGGGACTCTATCTGAAAACATAGTGTATTAATTATTCTAAGATAAAATGTAAAGGCTCAGAAATAGGTCAGACAGGAATACTTCTATTAGCTAATACAAAGTTTGAACTTTACAGTGCCTGGTAGTTTATTCCATTCATTTACAAAGAATAAAGAATTGGTTTAAAACTTTTGTGCTGAGGCCTCCCCCAACAAACTTTTATAGCCGGCAAAAGACTCAAGTTGGATTACATTACTCATTATGTTAAGGAACATGTGGTTGTTCCAGCATTTTTGTCCATTATATTTCAGAGATCATCTTCATCCTCTCTCTCTGTTTCTATATTCCTTGTGAACACTGAAACCTAAAACAAAATAAAAAACAGTAGATAAATAAAACCATCAATAACAGACATAACACCTCCAAGAAAACTACCTATGTAAACTACCATATCTCCAGTTGCAAACAGAGCTGTCGTTTCGATGGTTTATTGACTGTATCTGAATCCAATCTTTGTTAGTTTTATCCTTTTGTCAAGAAAGGTTTTTGTTTTTTGTTTAAGTCCTAATCACACTTTATTTTCCATAAATGTAATAGTCTGATGCTGTGAAGTTGGAAGCAACGTTTTCTAAAAGATGTTTCTATTTAAGGTCAATTTCTCTATACACGAGCATTTATATCAAAGTTTGTAGCAACAGCAAACACAGGAGCTAGGTATAATTTCCAATATTCCACAAGGATGAAAAGTGATACCCATTTTCATTTCTCTTCCTCTCTCTCTCTAGCTCTTTCTCTCTCTGTTTTTTATGTCAGGCAACTCTAAGAATGAAACATTTTCTTTACCGTTTCTTTGGAAAGCAGCTTTAATGAGCAAAGTGCAATGCCATCTTCAAACAAAGAATTTATAAGCCAATTGAAGAGACAGACATACTGTAAAATAAATGTGTCTCTTTCTAGTAGGGGAGGATAATGTTCTTTTTCACTTGATAAGCTCCAGAAGACTTGTTTGACACATATGATAAAGTTGGCAAGGTATCAAATTCTGATGCTGGACTACAGTTTGGCCGAAAACCAATAATAAAAGGCATCATGAACCTCCTAGATTTTATAGGAAGTAAGTGATCTTCATTTCAGCACTATCCAAAAACTTAGGCTGTGATTTTTAAAGGGCCCTAAGTGAGTGGAATTTCAATGGAAGTTGGGCATCTAACTCCCTAAATCTCTCTCTTCACACTTTTTTTTAATACTTACAAGACAGGGTTGCATTAAAATATCCTAGAGATATAGGCAACATGTATGATTTATGTAATCTCATTTGCATTTTTTGTTTCTAAAGAGCTGTGGTTAAACAGCTTGGGTGCTGTGATGGCTGCATATCACATTGATCGTAATCATCTTACTCTTACTTTGTGTTGACCAGTCTGTTGTTTGTTGTATCCATCTGTTTGTTGCATTTTAACCTTAGAATATAAGTTCTTCAGGACATGTACCATCTTTCTTTGTTATGTCTGAACAATGTAATGAATCTAGGGACTTCAGGTGCTACTACAGAACAAATAATTATTGATACAAATAATAAAAGCTAAGACTATTACCAGTACCATGACTAAAATGATAAAATCCTGAGGTTGATTACATATATACTAACTTGAGTCCAAAAAATCTGTTATAGAATCATACAACAGGACAGTGATAAGCATATTAATCTGATTTCAGTTAATAACACAATTAGCACATTGAAGAAAGTGCATTGCACTTTTGTTCTAATATCCTCTGAGAGACCTACCATAGATTCAACAGATTTCCCTGAAGAAAGACTCTCTTTAGAGAGCAATTATGAAGTTGATAATGAATTCCCCAAGTGGCCTATCAAGAAGATACCTTTGAAAGAATACTGCCTGTGCTGTTTCATCCCTGCTTTCCTGGAAACGGCAGAACATATATGATTACTAAATAGAAGATTTGGAAGTTGAGTAAAGAAAGGAAATAATGTCTCAGCAACCAAAAAGATGGAATAGGGAAAACTACTATAATATACTTTAACATTAACCCAGGGTTTTCACCACTAATCTCTGCTCTGATGCTATCTACTTTTATTTTACCTGAATTATCAAATATTTTTGTTGCCACCCATGTCTACTAAAACTGGATCTGTTAAAATATTTTATCTTCACATAATGTTAACACTCATTCCAACAACTGCAAAAAGATTGTATAAAATAGAGTTCATGTGGTTCCTCTTAGCAAGCAACACCTGTCAAAATCATATGAGCAATTATGGGTTTGATTAGTGAGCCAATTATGGGCTTGATGCAGAAATTACTGGGTGAGGTTCTATGGTTTGTTATCCATGTGAAGAGACTGTGTAGTCATACTGCTCCCTTCTGGCCATAACATCTATAAAAAGATAAATGACTCAATTTAATTTTTCTCATCTTTTGGCTTTTATTTTTCACAAAGTTGTGAAATAAGAGAAGGGATTTGTAGAGTATTCCAGGAAATGGGAATGAATTTTCTTTTCTTGAGTTCCCCTCAAATATTTACTATTCAAGTCTATTTCATTATCAGTTCTGAATACCAATCAAATATAAATGTGAGCAAAACATAATAAGGATGGAGAAAGTTTTCCACACAAAATTACTGAAAATTGGCTGAAAATACTAAACGTATACTGTATCTCACAGATCTTTAAAGTCCAGACCAGCTGAATGAAACTCCCTTCTCTCCCTGCCCCGCCCCCAGTAGCATGCAGACTCAGTTTTTTTCAATTGCCTTCTACAGCTTTTTCCATCCCCACAAGTGTTTACACTTCTCAACTGGCTATACCTCTCAATGGCTCAAGTCCTTCACTCAGGTACTAAAGAAAGGAATACTGTAAAAAGAGCCATCCATCTCTCCATTGTGCAGGTACCAGAAAGGGCCAAGTGCAATTGTATTCATTGCAATTGGTCCACAATTAGTTGGAGTAAAGTGTTTTTGTTTTGTTTTTTACAGAAGTGGGAACATGACTATTTGAGCAGAAATGTATGCAGGGGTTATTTATTTGGAATATGAATGAGAGTTTGACATCTCTCTAGATACAATACTAGAGAGACTAGGTGCGGTAGGTTACATCTTTTATTAGACCAACTTTTGTTGGGTGAGAGAGACAAGCTTTCGAGCTTACACAGAGCTCTTCTTCATGTATAGTAAACTTACTGTGTCACATCTATCAATTGAAAATGGAACAGATTGTTTAGCATAAGCAGTTAACGCATATGTCAAGGGACCATTCATTCACCAAATTGTCTCTCAAATATCTTGGGACCAACTTGACTGCAATAAAACTGCATAGATACATTACTGACATTCTACTTCCACTTTTTTTTTTTCATTCACTGTGCTGTTACTATGGACATATGCCTGATTTTTTTTGTAATTAATCATAAACGGTTTGGGCAAGATCACACTGGCTCTGTGCAGGAGCGCAAGTGGGGGAGATAGCAGAAGAGGCATCTACCTTGCACAATGTAACCCTTGCACTCCTGGCCTCTGCACCATAGGCAGGAATAAGAGGCAACATAGTATATTGAGTAGGATGCTAGATTGAGAGTCAAGAGATATGGGTTCTGTTCCTGTCATTGTTCTGTTGTGTGAACTTATGATCCATGCAGTAGAGATCAACACTAGAGCAACTAGCCAATTTTTCAGTTTGGAACTGGAACTCCCCTTCCCTCCCCCAAAAAATAAACAAAAAAGAAAAGTTTGGTTTGGGTTAACCCAAGATTAATTTTAATTTATTTTTTCAGGTAAAACATAAAGTGCAGTGTGTGACCTCTCCGTGCCTAGGGTAGCCTATATGAAAATGCTAAGGTCAGGGCAGGCTGAAAAAGGAGAGCAGATTCTCCCAAACTGGTGACTAATGCTGTAGTTAGATTCGCCAGCCAATTACAAACAGTGCTTCTGATTCCCCACACTGATTATCAAGAAGCTAAAACAAACAAACAAAACATTACACAGTTCCCTTTACTGCATTTCAGCCTCTGGGTCCCTGTCAGCAACTAGGTCCAGTAAAGAGATACGTTATTAAAAACTCCATTCCCATAACCAAAATGTTCTCCTGACCCCAAAGAGCCAACCACATTGCCAGATCAATATAAGTTTGGATCTTACCCAAAATACCATGTTGCCAGCCAATCCTTTAGTAACTAAAACTAAATGTTTACTATAAAAGGAAAGAAACAAATAATAAGGGAGATGTTAAATTGGTCAGAGCAATCAGATACATAACAAATGACTGTAAAGTCCATATATATCAGCTTCTCAATAGAACTGTGAAATTTGCAGGCTTGTACAGTCCCTCTGGTGTACATCCAGTACCTGGATGTGTCTCAGTCCTTTGTTTCACAGCTTCAGTTGCAGATGAGTTGATCCAGAGGTAAGAAGCAGGAATGAAGACAAAATGGGGATGGTGCAGGTGCCTTTTATGTTTTTGTCACATGGCTTGTCTCAAACACAGCTACACAGCACATGACATGGAAAAGACTCAGAGTCCTGTTACCAAATTTGCCCATCACCTTGAGGTATACTCATTTATTAGGGTTACCTTCCTGGAAGGGGTGGGTGTGATTCTATTAATGTACTGCTTGTGTTACTTGTGTGTTCATATGGCTACAAGTCCCCTCCCAATGGAGCTATCCTGCAGGACCTAAGGTTTCCAGGGCTGGATTCCTCCAGCCCCAGATTTAGACATGGCATATCTCATCTGAATTATTATAATTTTGAAATATTGATATTAAATAATACTATAAATGGTCACCCATAATTCAGACAATGTCACAGAGGGAAAGAAAAGTTTCAGGTTGAATTAAATGTTTTGTTTGATGCAAAAGGAAACGCTTAATCTTTGTGGTTTTATAGACCCTTTTTAAATAAACTAGAGTAAAATTTCAAAATGAAATGGCTTTTCCAAATGAACTGTTCAACATTTGCAAACTTGTTTTGTGGTCAGCCAAAACAATATCCTGAAATCAACCCAATTGTTTTGGTTGACCCGAATCTGCGTTTTGTTGGAAAACCATGATTTGCACAACAAATTTTGCCCAGTTGTAGTCAACACACCATGTTTGGGGTTTGAGTGCCTGTGTGTATTTTTCAGCAGTATCCATTCTGATGCAGTGGCAGGTTGCTATACAATGCAATGCCATCTCTGTTCCGGGGCTAGGCATAGTTTGTCCTCATGGCATATTGATTCGAAGTATTTTATGATCCCAGAACTTCTTCTGGAAGGGCTGTGCCTTAAAGGGCAAGTACAATTATTGATTTTTAAAGGAATAACCTTTGCCTCTAGCCAAACACTGCAACATCTTGGCTGACATGTGAGAATCACAAAGTGCAACTTGTATGCAGTGTACTTTGTAGCCATGTTGGTCTCAGTATAATAGAGAGACAAGGTAGTTGAGGTATGAATACTTTGTCCAAACCACAGGAACAACCACTGGTACTAGGATGGCTCCTCAATATGCCAACCACTTCATGGGCCACCTTGAAGAAGAATTTCTGGATAAATGCCCCAGAAAACCAACAATATATCTTAGATATATCTGAATACATTGATGATATTTTCATCCCCTACACAGATAACTTAAACTCCCTTATAGATTTCCCCCACAACTTCAATCATCACCACTCATCCATTGAACTCTCTCTGGAACACTCCTACACTATTATCAACTTCCTGGACACCACAATCACCTTCAACAGTGGAACTCTACACACAACCATATACAAGAAACCCATGGATCACCACACCTACCTTCATAGATCCAGTAATCACCACAAACACACCAAGAAATCTGTTATTTACAGTCAGACATTCGATACCAGAATATACTCTGAGAAGAAAGTCCAAGATATACACCTTAAAACACTTAAAACACTTAAAATCACCTTCTCCAGACAAGGATACTTCATCAGAGAAGTAGATCTCATCATGCAACAGGCCATATAAAATCCTCAAAGAAGCAGTTTCAATACAGAAATAAAATCACCTCCCATCGCACACCCTTTGTTGTTACCTACCACCCCAAACTGGATGTAGGGTATCTTCAATCATCTACAACCGATACTTGATGGGGACCGCATTCCAAAATAAACCTTTCTTAAATCCTCTCTTGTGGCCTTCAAACAACCCCCCCCCCCAACACCCAACCTCTCCAAGCTCATCATCAGAAGCAAACTCCCCAAACATCAGGACACACCAACTCAAAGAGGCCAGAACCTGCCAGAACAACAGATGTAAAACCTGCAGACATGTCTCCACTGCTACTATACTCAGTACCCCTTACCTTTTTCAAGATCCACAGATCCTACACATGCCTTTCACAAGATGTGGTATACCTCATCCAGTGCACTAAATGTTCCAATAGCAGCTATGTGGGTAAAACAAAACAATCACTGTACTCTCGAATGTACTCACATAGGAAAATGATAAAAGACAAAAACACCCTATCACCTATTGGGTGAACACTTTTCACAAAGCACTCACTCTACATCTGACCTATCAGTACTCATTATCAAAGGAAACCTGCACAACACTTTCAAAAGATGAGTCTGGGGGCTTAAATTCATTACTCTGCTAGACGCTAAAATTCATGGACTGAATAGAGACACTGGATTTATGGTTTATTACAGCAATCTGGATCCCATTAACCCCCTTTCCCCACTTTTTGTCCTATGAATGCAGAGGTGTTAGTGGGCTCTATCTTGAATGGTCCCTTAGACTATGTGCTAACTACTTATGGTAAACAATCTGTTCCATTTTGCATTTTGCTTTGACTCTGGGAGTACTTTCTCAGACCTGAATTGTGTGTCTTGAAAGCTTGTCTCTCTTGCCAACAGAAGTTGGTCTGATAAAAGATATTACTTCACCCATCTTGTCTCTCTAAAGTGAAACTTATCAGAAATTGAGCAACCTAGTTTACTTAAGCAAGTAGAATGTAGTAGAGGGGAAATGTATTGAACATCTGAATAAATTCTTCACTTTTAATAATTTAGAGTAATTAGTAACACTGATCAGGAGGAGTGTATCTCTGTGTGTGTGTGTGTGACAGAGAGAGAGAGAGAGAATTTTAACCTGACTGTATCTTTAAAAAAGATATTTGGACCTTTGGGAAAAAGGCTGGTATTTTATAAAGCCAACTTCAAGGAATATTCTTATTAGGTTGAGTAAAAAGTTAATTACTATGATTGTCAGAGAGGGAGTTTGGCTGTAATTTACATTTTTTTGTCTACATCACATACATTGCACATACTTTGTAAAAACAAGTGCAATCATCCTTCCATTCATCTGTCCTCTTTAACCTAGCTCATCTGAGGTGGTGCTAGAATCATCAGCTGATCTGAAAATTAAAAAGTAATGATGATATAAAACACAGAACAAAAATATGAAATATTTATAATTTGTTATGAATTCCCTTCAGACAACTGTCTTGCACGTCATATTTAATGGATCTAGGTGAGTTACTTTCATTTTTAAAATGCCTTTCACTCATTGACACTGCTTAATTCATCAAGTGGTTCTCTCTGACAAGTCAAATGGTATTTGAAATAAAAGATTTTGTTCTTGTTTGTTTCTTTCATCTGTTGTTGCTGTTGGTTTTTTTCAAGAGATCACTTTAAAAAGAGTTAGAAGGGCATATTGAAAGTATGATATTACTTATAAAATGTTTAAAATTAAAATCAAAAGGAAAATTATATTAATTATAATGTAATAAGTTTCCCATTGAAAATTAAAAGCAAACAAAACAAAACAACAAAAACAAACAAAACCCCACAACAAATGAAGCTGTTCCTCTTTAGTACTTTAAATTGATGCAATTTGTGCCCCAGTGTTATAATAAGAAATCTGATTATATGTAACACCCAATTTCATATGTCCTTCCAGTAGAAGGAAATTATCTGAAAGATATAAGGAAGTGTATGTATCTAATAAAATTAGAGCAAAGACAAATTCCACAAGTTCCACTTGCAACACATTAGCTTTATGTATTGCTCAGTGTAAGGCCTTGTCCTGCCCCTTTGAACATAATGGGATTAATGGCTGAGTGAGGAGTGCATTATGTAGCCCATAGAGCTAGCTTGCCATTATTATATTCAGCTGTAAGGCAAGGAACCTATAGGCCTGTATCTTGTAAAACATTAGCTTAAGCATGTTAGCATAATAGGCCTGTTACCTTTGGCATAGATAAATGGTTTGACAGTTACCCAGAGATTTTGGGGAACTCAGACTAGCTTGCTCAATGATAGAAGTTGGAACATAATGGTAAATGGCAACGGCAGAAACATAGAAGTAATGACCATAAACCAACTTAAAAGCAAGAAGTAATGAGTATGATAATGAGCTACAATGGCATTAACATGTATCAATATGTTAACCTATAGAATAAGTACACCTCAGTGTTATGTGGGTGACAATGTTAGATTTGGGCATGGAGGGCTGAACATTAGCATGAATATTCATAATGGTGCTCAGGACCTATAACAGGGCAAACCACCATATGAAGAATTTAGTCTTTAGTTTTTAGTCTTTTGTTTTTAGCTGGGTTTACCATCATCTGAACCTTCAACTCACTGAGGAACCTGAATCATCAGACTCATTTGGGATGTGAGAGACAGGACTGGTCCTTTGTCTCTTACTACCAGATCCTCAAGGAAGAGTGTAAGTATGGAACCCTAAGAGCTCATACAAGTATGATACCACAGATAGCCCTAATACTGTATTACTGGTATTGGTTCCTGTGGCTTGGAGCTTTTCTGGCTTTTTCACTGATTTTAGTAAAAGTCTCTAATGCTTTACTGTGTCCTCAGTGTGATTGTCCTTGTCATACATCCCAAGGCTCCTGACAAGATATTGAATTTATTGGTTTTAATTCTATGCAGCCAGATTCTGGGACATGAACCTTATTACCTTCTGATCAATTGTCAATCAATACAAATATTATTAACCTTCAAAAGGATCAGGTAACAATAATCACACTGTCATATTTAGCATTACTCCTAATTATAAATGGTAATATCTCATTGTTTAATTTGCTATTACATATTAAGGGTGAAAATCTGTCCTCAGATGCACATGACTATCTCTTGTTATCAATTGAAATTCATTACACATAATTTTGGTTATGTTTGGCCCAATCACATAATATATTGCATTGATTATTCTTATTCTATGATTCTCTACATGGCCATGGATTGGTTTCAAGTCCAACAAAAGACTTGAAAACCCAATGATCCTAATATTAAAATTCCAAAAACTTGTCCTTGACAGCTGTGGGAAGGACTGTCAATAATGTGTGACTTTTAGGAAATATCACTGATAATCTTTTCACTTTATTAATTGATTTACATTTTTAAGGATGCTTTTGCAATGAAAGGGGCTAGTGTTCTGTTCTTCCATTCATGAAGAGCAAACTGATATTTTTTAGTCAGAATTACTTTTGTTTTAGATTAAGGGGAAAAACAAGAACTCAAGCAAGGTCATTGTGAAAAACTATGCTTTTTTTTTTGTTATCTGATAGAGCCTCAACTAAAGCCCAATGCAATACATGGGAAGATTTGATTTGGACCAGACCTGTAGTCTCCAATGAGACATAAGGAAAAAATTCTTTCTGAATACTGCACATAGGGAGAGTTCTTAGAAATGTTAAGACCCCAATCTCAAAGAAGGATTTAAGCATATCCCTAATTTCAAGCATGTGAGTAGTCAGTGGGAGTCTTTGGGTAGTATTTTCAAAACACCTAAATCCCACTGACTTGTGTCTCTAAGTCACTTACGTACCTAAGTGTTTTGACGGATCAAGGCATTAAAGTGTACTTTCAAGTTACACAAAGCTCTTATTCACAGTAATCTTGATATTTAGGGCCTGATCCAATTATCTTGATTCGTCCCCAGAGCTTGGTCCATCTTGTGCACTGTCCTTTGGGAAAAAGCAGTATGTGATTATGTCATTAAAGACTTATTGTAATGCATACACACAAGAGGGTTGAATTATGGTTGACCAGGCACCCTGAAGTCTGGCATATTGTATTACCTTTTGAGTCTTTGATTTTGCAATCTTATAAGTCTTTTAACATGTTTTCATGTATGTTACATGTACTGTATAGGCAGTCAGTATTATAATGGCAGTCAGCTTTGAATACACTTTTTACAGTACTGCACTATTGAGAGAAGTGATTTTTTTTTATTACTGAGATTAAAGTTTTTTCTCAATAATTTCTTTTGGTGTTGTGGGATGACTTTCTTGCTTATTTAATTGCAGTTTATATAGAAAATTTTAGAAAATGCCAATTTGGCAAAACTGAAATATTTGATTTTCATGAAATTCTGATGGAATTTCTTATGGAAACCTGCCAGCCAGGCTGGTTTCAATGCCTGACTGTGAGGCAAGTGCATGCACACACCCTCTTAGCATTTCTTGTATCTTTCTGTCTTTGTCACCAGGGCCTTCAGGAAGACCCAAGATATGCACTTGGTATTCTTCAGAAGAAATGGAGCAAAAAAGAACATTTTCAAAATTTTCCATGGAACAGGAATTCCAAAATTTCATTTTGAAAAAGTGAAACTAATATTTCTTTTTAACTTTTTTGAAACATTTCTGAGGCTTCCAGAACCCCAGCTTCCTGTCATGCAAGGTGCTGAAGAGCCAGGAGCCAGTTAGCCTGGGGCTGCCAAGATATCAGGTGGACAAGCTTATGAGGAGCTGTGCAAGTTAGCTGGCAGAAAACCAATCAGGTATCAAAACCAGGCTGGTAGGCAAGGTTCCATCTGAAATTCCACTGGAATTGCATTAAAATAAAATAGAATGTTTCAATTCTGACACATTGGCATTTTCTGACATTTCCAACCAGCTCAAATCTTGATAACAGTGACCTGTAATCTCATTGCTATGAATTTATGTGAGACTATCTCACTGCTAAGAAGCTTTATAGTATACTATAATTTAGGGATTTTCATTTGTGGTTTAAGGCTCAGTCCCACAAAATGTTGAGAATCTTCCAACCCCAGCAAAGTTGCTTCAACCCTTTATAAGAAACAATCAGCATCTCAGAGAAGTAGGCTCTTATTTTGATATCTGAAGCTGCAGGGGTCTGTATTGCCAAGTTCTATTCCCCTGTAGATAAGGTACAGTAGTAGTTTTTTATGTCTGTAAAATAAAGTATGTCCACAATGATATACCTAATTAGTTCTGTTATTTCTGGAGTGTAATTCCTGCATATTGGCATATTATTTTATTACAAAATCCTGTTAACCCAGCAGGGCATGTAAGTATGGTGAGAGCAGAATTATTACCACTGTAAATTATTACTGAGGTTGTAAGGGGATATAAATTTCCCTATAACAAAGATTTTTATTATTATAGGGAAAACATTCATTTTAAGATCAAATAAATTTTATTATCATTTTGCTCTGCATCTGAAGTGCACCAAATGGTCACGGAAAGCTTTCTGTGTTGATGGATGAATGAAGCCAGAAAAATCCAACATGAAAGCTTTCAGAGCATCTACGGCAATGGAATTGTTCTGTCTCTACTGGTTTCTGCTCCTTCCCCGTGCCCAGACATTTTTTAAATCTAGAATTATGTAAATTCATAGCCACTGACCACAAACTTTTCGTTCTCTAGTGCATTGTTTTTCAACCTCTGTACTGGGACTCCATTTTACAAAGGAGAAAAAATATCTGGACCCCTCCTCTCCCATAAATTTTGGGATGGGTAGTCATGACACACTGTAACCTGTTAGTAATCCCATGTCCAAAAACATTTTCTAGTGATCCCACAGGAAAAGAATTTCTCTGTTTTATTGCAGTGCTCAACTTTTTTTGCATGCCTTTCTGAAGGTTGTGGGTTTTTGTATGCCTTGTGAAGGCTGGTTTTGTAGATCACAATGGGTTATAGATTGAGCAATTGAGGTCTGGTAGGGTACTCTTGTTTTTCCTGTGAGGGAGTCTATTCATTGAACAATTGTATAAATGGATATTTAAATAAATGAATTATTGTACAGACAATTCTAAAAATGATAAATTGTGTGTTTTACATGAATTGGGTGCGTAGAGCTTAATATAGGGATTGGATAAATTAAAAGAAATATAATACTTACATTGATTTTCTCCCCCAGGCAATGAATATTTGTTGCATTTTTTACTGAAAGCATATGAAATATATTATTATGAATGAAATGTTGAAATAATTACATACGCCTAGAGTCTGATTTATGTAAACTTCATGTGCACTTATGCATCTAATTTGCTTGGTTAGACATAAAATTCAGGTATTTGGATCCATAAGTGACTCAGTTACTTATGTAACTGATCCTTTGCACATGCTATCCGGTTTGTACATACAGCAGTGACTACTGCTCATACAAATTAGCCCACAACTGGTCTCCTAATGTATTTTTCACAATGTTTCCAGTAGATTTTGTTTCATTTTCAGACTCCTAAATACAGTCTATGGCACTATCTGTTGTTATGATGTTGGAGTACATTTAAGTGACATCACAAAGAATGACTTTCAACTACTAATTTTCCTGTTCCTAATTAATCAGTATCATCTTTGAAGGATAGAGATGATAGCTATCAAGGTAGATCACAGGTCTTTTTGGGTAGTGAATTCCACCACCTCAGAGATGAATTATGCATAAAATAGTTGGATGAATCTAACATATTTTTTTAGAAGACTAGCCAAATATAGGTATGACCTTTGGATGTGAGAAGCCACTTTTCTTACTTGTTGGTTCACATTTATTACACACAACATTGTACTTAATCATTTTATGGTGCATCTTATCGTGATGCATCACCTTAATACACAGTGTGACTGTCTATACAGCCAATAATAGAAGGGCGAAATGTAATGTGCCAAACTCTGGCTCAGATAAAACATTGACAGTTGGCAGAGGAAGTACATTAAAGTTAAATAGATTATTTTTGGAAAGCAGGAACATCTAATGCCATTCTTTAAGTAATGTTATACATTCTCACATGCACTCTTTGTACGAGAACAGTGGGGACACCAGCTGTAATGTTCTTAAAACACAAATAACTGCACCAAAGGGCAGATAGTATTTGCCAGCAAAGGACACATCTTAATCATCCACTCTGTAAACCTTCCAGGAAGATGCATGAGGTTCTGTCATGGCACACCAGACTTAATGGGGCATCTAGGAGGCCACTTGGCCAATGGATTATGTATATAGGGCAATAATTCCACTCCCACAATAAGAATCTAGGCTACCCCATTTATGCTCATGTCTCCACCATCCCCTAGTGATTAGGTTTTTCTTTAATATTTGAGAGGAGTGAATCCTCCTGCTTCCCAACTGCAACATGGAGTGCAATTATCTTGCTCCTTGCCACACTGGCAGATTTCTGCCCAGTAGAACTTAAGCAGCAGGCAGAAATGTATCACATTGTGTGACCAACTGGTGGTCAGAATGGCTGAGTTACCTCTAACTAGAAGGAGATTTTGCAGAGAACTTAGAAGGCACTAGTTTCAGCAATGACTGCATTTTGGAAGACAGAATTAGATTCGGCATGTTATTGATAAATTGGAGAATTGGTCTGAAATAAATAAGATAAAATTCAATAAAGGCAAGTACAAAGTACTACACTTATGAAGGAAAAAATACAAGATGGGGGAACCATTGGGTAGGCAGCAGGAGCAGAAAAATATCTGGAGCTTATAGTGGATCACAAACTGAATATGAGCCAACAATATAATGTTGCAGTGGAAAAAAGCAAATGTCATTCTGGGATGTATTAACAGGAGTCTGTATATAAGAATTAGGAGGTAATTGTTCTACTCTGCTTGGAACTGGTGAGGCCTCAGCTGGAGTTCTGTGTTCAGTTTGGGCACTTTAAGAATGTTGTGAACAAACTGGAGAGAGTCCAGTGGAGATCAATAAAATAAGAGATAATTTATTCTAAACTTATGAGGCAAGACTGAAAGGATTGGAAATGTTTAGTCTAGTGACGAGAAAACTAAAGGGGGATGTAAGTCTTCAAATATGTGAAATGTTGTTATAAAGTGTCCTTTGAGGGTATGACAAGAAATAATAGGCTTAGTTTTCAGTAATGGAGATTCAGGTTAGATATTAGATATCTCTATAAGGAATGGTCTAGGTATAGTTAGTCATGCAGGAGACTGGACTAGATCACCTGTCCAGGATCCTTCCTGCTCTATGTTTCTATGATGTTATGAGAATTCCAGGGTCCAATTGCAGACCTAGATGCAAAGGACAGCTGAGCAAACAGACATCAGCTAACACAATTATGAAAAGCATGTAGTTGGGTGGCATGTCCAAGTCAGCAGGTACAAGAAAGGAGTTAACTGGCGATTCCTCTTCATTAAGAAATACATTGGAGATTATTCAGAGACCCCACTGGGGAAAGCTCGTAATGGTGGCTCTCAAAGGTTCCAGATCATGGTGGACTTTGGTGTTAGCCCTCAGTGACTTCCTTAGGTGTTCAGTCGAATGAGGTGAGGACAGCAACAGAAAGCCAGAGACTTATCCAGTCTATTGTTCATGATCAGGCTGGCTGATAGGCGACCGCTTTTGCTTCTCTCAGTGGTAGGAGTAATCTGAAGCAGTATGAGGTGGCATTGCAACCTCTCCCCCTCCTCGTCCAGAATAGCATAGGACAGCCTGAGGGCTGCTATGCTGAATGGTCAAAATATCTGCCACAAAAGGGGACAGGAGAAATCTATAATTTAGAGAATTAAAAATATGCCATCTTGTTCTACCTTTCTTTGTAGCTACAAAACTATATACTAAGGGCTACATTGTGCCTTAGCTGAATGCCTTAGGCAAGGATCATTTTGTAGCTGTGCCACCAGGGTGGACCTTTAGGAAAAAATTGCTGCCCTGCTCCACCTTGTCTCAGAGAGGCACAACATTTGTGCCACTCTTTCCCAGGTGAAGATTATCATCACTCTCCCACCTCCATCCTCATCCTGAGGCCTTGCTAGCTCTGCTGACTTGTGCATTGGGAGGGCAGTCATGTTTCCAGCTATTAACTTTCCTCTCCACTGACTACAAACCCACCCCTTTAGGAAGCGGGGAGTGGTGAGGGAAAGAAGACTGAACATGCAGCCATTCCCCTGTACCTGAGCTGAGATAGAGCCAGGCAGTGAAGAGGGGTGTGTGTTGTGTGATGGAAGGTTGTTATGCCCCATTGTAGCTGTGTTAGTTTCAGGCACAAGCTAGCCCACTCGATTTAAGAAACATAAGAACTATTATAGTAATTAGAGGTAGGAATAGTAACATGCCAAGGTTTAGACAGACACTTGAATTTGCATTTATAGTATGCTAGGAATTACTTATATGCTAATAATAATAATAATAATAATAACTGTAGGGTAAATTTCTGCCAAGTTTGATCAAGATTTCCAAAAGGACACAGGAAAATCCTAGTAGGATTATAAAAACTAGAGAGAGAGAGAAAAAAATACACATTACAGTCACTCCCTGTTCTCTGTGAGCAAAAGTTATCCCATTGTTAAGAAAAACACATTCCTGTGCCATGGATTAGACTGGCTGATTTATGTGTGACATTTATGTGTGATATTAGCCCATAAATCTGAACCCATTTCGCAAAACCTTGTATTACTACCAGTTACCAGCAGGCATATGATTGCTATATTTTAACAGCGGGGAGAAAATAAGGGGCTACGTGGTTAAAATAGGCCAGTTTCTCAATTGTGTTTGTAATATTTGTGGGGTACGTCCTTTTTGCATGTACAAATCCCCATCCTAACACCTGCTGCTGTAGGCAAAACACTTACCTGATCCGTCAGAGAAATTGCCTCTTTGCATGCTCCAGTGTGTGCATGCAAATGGAGGTTCCCACAGATACCCAGGAGGAAATTAAGGAGGTCCATAAGTAGGGCTGTCTGAAAAAGAATAGTATTGTTTTGCAAAAAATTCCAATCTGTATTGGAAAGCAACCCCATCTGGCTGAGAGTAGTGACTTGAACCTGGATCTCCCACATCCCAGGTGATATCAGCTGTTCTGGAGAAAGTGGGTGAATTTCTCTCTTTCTCAGATTAAAAGTTTCATCCTGGAGCTAATAAACCTTCTGTGAAAAGTTTCAGTTTTGCTGAATCTGCATTTTCCAACAGAAAATGTTGTTGAAAAATTCCTGACCTGCTCTAAAAATAAGACACAATTAGGAATAAAAAAGATGCTGTTTTTCACAGCTCATGTTCTGAACACACTTCTCTTATAACTAGGGATTTTATTCAATATTCAATTTTAGCTGAATTAATTAAGAGATTGGGGGGGGTAGTGATCCCACTTTCATGTAGTTTGTCTTGCCCATCATAAGAGCTACTGAGATTGCTTCTTAACTTCTGGGGATCTTTCATTTAGTCTGGCCACCCATCATGAGAGATACCACGGTTCTTTCTTGAAGTACCAAAGCTGAGTCTTACAAAGCTTTTATATAATTTCAACATAGATTTTAATATTCATAGAGGGAATAAGCCAGGCTTCATAGAGAGAGAAGAAAGGTGCTTTCGGTATGACTGCTTTTAGATATTGTCTCTTACACTGCATTATTCAGGAGACAAGAATATAAATCAGACAGAGATGTAGCCTGATGAAATCTACCAATCATTTCTTTCTCAGCATCTGGTTTCCCATATCAAGTACGATTTTGTAATTCAAACAGCTGAATATATGTTTTATCCATTAACGAAGGAAGACCATGGTCTAATGATGACAATTAAATATTGAAGATGAAAGGAACATTTGCAATAGTATCTTTTTATTCAGCACACTGGAATGCAAGACAAAAACAAATGGAATGGAAAAAATATGATTTTGTGGTACAGGTAGGTAAAATATCATTGCTTTAAAATAAATGGAAATTTGTACTGAATCATAGGCAGGAGTTTTTGATTGTGTGTGTTCAATGAAGCAAAAGTCTGATTGAGCGCCATGAGCTCTTTAAGAAACCCTCCACTGACTCAGGAAAGTGAAGGACATATCTGATGTAGTGAGAAACATACAATAACTCGTGCTTTGGGGTTTCTCTTTCTTACTTTGGCTGTGGCTACATCTTTCATTTTCTGTTCCTAAATCTCCCTAATACCCACCTCACACCAAATCTAAATTTCTACATCAGAAATCCCCCCCTTAATGATATGTTCTCCACCCACATCACATTAGGTCACATTCTTAATCACCTATCAGTATGCTAACACCTGTCAACTGGACCATATCTGCCATTTTTGTTGGAAAAGTTCCACTCTTGTTTGACTGTCTCCTCCAAGACAACAGTGGGAAGGTTAACTTTTTTATTTACCAAACTTCTTTCTCAAAATGTAATTGTAAATGTGGAATCATCATTGAGCAGTGTTTCTTGTTCCTGTTCTCATTACCAACTATGCCACCATAGGTCCTAACCACATCAGCCACACCTGCACATCTACTAATGTGATATATGCCATCATGTGCCAGCAATGCCCCTCTGCCATGTACATTGGCCAGACCAGACTGTCTCTACGCAAAAGAATAAATGGACACAAATCAGACATCAAGAATGGTAACATTCAAAAACCAGTAGGAGAGCACTTCAGTCTCCCTGGACACTCAGTAACAGACTTGAAAGTCACCATATTTCAAAAAAAAAACTTCAAAAACAAACATCAGCACGAAACTGCAGAGCTGGAACTCATATGCAAACTTGAAACTATCAGACTAGGCTTGAATAGAGACTGGGAGTGACTAGCCCACTACAAAAAATAATGTTTCCTCTTTTGGCATCGCACCTTCTCATCAATTATTGTGAATTGGACTCATCCACCCTGATTGAATTACCTCGTTAACACTTGCCCTCCTCACTGTGATGTAACTCACCCATCCTTGCATGTGTGTATATACCTACCTAACTGTAGTTTCCATTTCATGCATCTGACGAAGTGGGTTTCTGCCCACGAAAGCTTATGCCCAAATACATTTGTTAGTCTTTAAGGTGCCACAGAACTCTCATTTTGTTTCTAGTGTGGTTCTTCAGGGATCAGTTCTTGATTCTACACTATTTACAATTTTTATTAAGAACTTGAAAAAAAAACAAAATCATCACTGATAAAGTTTGCATACAACACAACAATTATGGGAATGGTAAATAATGAAGAGGACAGGTGACTGATACTGAGAAGTCTGGATAGCTTGGTAAGCTGCGTACAACAAACAATATGTATTTTAACATGGCTAATTGTAAATGTATATATCTAGAAACAAAGAATGTAGGCCATGCTTACAGGATGGGGACTCTGTCCTGGGAAGCAATGACTCTGAAAAAGGTCTGAGGGTGGCAGAGGATAATCAGTTGAACATGAGCTCCCAGTGTGACGCTGTGGCCAAAGGACTAATGAGATCCTTGGATGAATAAACAAGGGAATCTTGAGTAGGAAGTTATTTTACTGGTGAGGTCTGTGACCACTGTTGAAATACTGTGTCCAATTCTGTTTCCACAATTCAGGAAGGATGTTGATAAATTGGAGAGGCTTCAGTGAAAGGCCATGAGAGAATGATTAAAGGTTAGAAAACATGCCTTAAGGAGCTCAGTCTATTTACCTTAACAAACAGAAGGTTAAAGGATGACTTGGTTAGTCTATAAGTACCTACACGGGGAACAAATATTTGATAATGGGTTCTTCAGCCTATGAGAGAAAGGTCCAACATGACCCAATGCCTAGAAATTGACTCTAAACAAATTAAGACTAGAAGTAGGGTGTAATTTTTTAACAATGAGAATAATTAACCATTGGCACAATTTACCAAGGGATTTCCATCACTGGCAAAATATTTAAATCAAGATTGGATTTTTTTTCTGAAAGATATGCTCTAAGAATTATTTTAGGGAAGAACTGTGGCCTGTGTGTTATTCAGGATGTCATGCCAGATGGTCACAATGGTTCTTTCTGCCCTTTGAATCTATGAAAGGAATATACAGAGCTCCCATCTCCTTCCTTCCATTGCAGGCCCTTCATTTTGTGAAGTAGACAATTCCCAACTGCATCTGGCGACCAAAAAAAAAGGGGGGGCTGGAGAAGAGAAGTGTAAAATAATTGTATTCTTCAAAAGAATGTGTAGATATCTTAAATTGTTAAAGACTCCGGGCCAAATTTTCAAGCCTAGGGCCCCAGTTCAGGAAAGCACGTTACCAAATGCCTAAATGCTTTCCTGAATAGGGATTATTTTTGTTTCTTTGTTTTCCTAAATCAAGGCCTGGGTACCTTCATTTAGGTTCCTAAATTAAAATGGCTTGACTTTCAGTGGTCCTGAGCACCCATAATTCCTATTGAAGTAAAAGATTTTAGATTACAATAACCATAGCTATTATGACAATGATTTAAAAAAAAGAAAAAATGGAGCTGAAACTATTAACCATCATGAAAAATAGCAATACTTTCAATACAATTATTTACTTAATGCTTTTGGCATAATTAAGTAGACTTTACAGCTTCAAGAAATAATTCAAAATAAGAGACGGAAGATTTATTTATTTATTCTTATTATTTTGGTATGGTGCTCTAGGCTGAATGTGACAGAAGCTACACTGGTCTCATGCATTTTATTTAACTTGTCTAGGTAGGGCAATAAATTAACAATGAACTAAAATATGTTAGGAGAAGATGTTTATCCACATCCAGAGTGGTCATTTGGGAAATAGTTGATACAAGTTGTGGAGACTTATCAGTTAATTTGTTTACTATAAATGAAACAATAGAGAACCAATTCAATACAGAGAAAATGGCTAATGAAGAAATTTGATTGTCAAACTAGTCGTTGAACAAAACAATCATGAACTCTTCAGTTTTCACGTCTTTCACATCCAAAATTCTTTCAAACTAGCAGTGAGATCATACATATGTATGTGAATTAAGACACCACATAAAATGTATCTTTTAAATGAATAATATATCAAGATGATGAGACAGCAGAAATCAAGATTTTGTCAGGATCAATAAGGGAGTAAACTGCTGCTGCTACTCTACTAATTCAAGATACAAATTGTTCATTTCTTTACTGTTGTGAGAGCTACTGTCAGAGAACCATTATACAATCAGGCAGCATAGAGTTTATGCAAGTGTATATACACAAGAATAAATTTAAACTGCACCCATTACCTGCATGTCACTTGAGTATATTCCTAGTTGTCTGGGATATCAGTGTACTGTACTATATGAATCTGCCTAACAAGTGATGGATGCATTAGGAATATTAGAAATTGAAAATGAAATATATCTCTGTATCAGTGTGTGGGTATCATGTCTGAAAAGCTATTGTTACTAATTTTGCAAAGTCAAGTACTCAAAAGTTAGGACATGCCACAGGTCTCTTTTCTTATTCAGTAGATACTGTAAGTGAATAAAGTAAATTTATGTAGATTCTGATTATCTGAAGAATTCATAATCACAGAAAGGAAATATTTGTTCAATTGTCTCGAACCTTTCCTAACTTAAAATGCTAGTTGACAGCCTCCAAAAGGAATGATCCAGTCTCAGTTTGCAAAAGGGGCTAGGACTATATTACATCTCTCCTCTTTGTAGCTATTTATAGGGTCCCATAGTATCCTCACAACAATCCTTTGATGCATGGAAGTATTATTTTGTATGAGGGATGAGGACCAGAGGAACACAGAGATTATATAATTTGCCCGAAGTCACACAGGAAATGCATGGCAGAGCTATACATTGAAACCAGGTCTCCTGAATTCCACTCCCATACATTAGTCACAAGACTTTCCTTCCAATTCCAGTTTGCACCAGGTGAGCATCTAGTCCTTTATCTTTCCAGGTTTTAGGATACCTAATATAATTTCAGATAGGACTCTAAGGTTGTATCATGGTTAAAATATACCTTAGTGTGGATGCAAGTGCACCACTATAAATGTGCTTTTATTGGTAGATTTTATTCCCTTACAGGAAGAGGCATAAGTTATATGGGTACAAGCCATCTTTACACTAGTATAACTGTGCCCAAACTAGAGGCCACACTTGTAAAACTACTGTGTTAAAAAAAAAAATCATACACCTAATCCGCAATGTTTTATGCCAGGATAAAATCTGTCTGCCTCCCAGAACTAACTATGCTGTTTAACTCTTAGTTCAAGTGCATTTTACTTTATTCTCATTTTACACAAAATAATTAATGTATATAGAGTCTTAATTAATATTGTTACAGTAGTTTGAGAGGTAACTAACAAACAGTATGTAATTATTTAAGTAGCCTTTTATCTGTTTTTGTTTTTCCTCTGAAATTTTTACTGCTTGACTTCATTCCAGAGAAGCAGAAGATTCAGGGCTTGTCTTCACTTACCTCTGAGATTCGGTAGCAGTCGACCAGAGTTACTCAAGCTACGCAAAAAACTTGCATAACTCCCATCGACCTCTCTGCTTCTCTTCTGCACACCGTTTTCACTGCACTGCGCAGTGCTACACCACTTGAGGAGGTGGTCTTAATATGTGGATTTCTGGATCGACTGAGCGGATCTTTACTGACTGCTCAGTCGATCCAGAGAAGTCAATCTGATGATGGCGAATTTGCCACTGTCAGTGAAGACATAGCCTCATAGAGTACCTCCATGTTCCTACTTTCGACTGTAGCTGGGCCCAGGAAGCTCTAGATGAGTTTGAACTGTGGGTTCAAATCCAGACTGCCTAGATAAAGTCTGTAAGCACAGAATTATGACTATTAAGAAAACCTTTGCAAGGATATTCAAGTAAGAATACTTTGTGTGGTCCCATTTTTCATTCCTGGCTAACCCAGAACTCCCAGTGAAAATAAGGCATGTTTGAGGTGTATAAGAAATGCAGCACTGAGCTATTTAGCAATAATTTTCTTTTAAAGCTGTTTTCTCACCTGTAATTTTCTGATCCTGTTCTTCCTAAATTACAACTATTTGGATCATAAGAAAAACAAATTGTGCTGTTAGAAGCTAGTTTTACTTTACGATTCAGGAGTGATTATTGTTCTGTGATTTTTTTTTAAATTTATCTTTTAATCCAGATATACATTTTCAGAGCAACATTCCATAGGCTTATGATTTTTATCTGCACTAAAGGCTAAATGTTATCAGTTTATTTCTCCTAATATGCCTGGAAGGGAAATATTGTTTTGGCCAGAGGGATTGAGAAACATTTTACCACACCCAGTTAAGCTTTCCCTCTGCTTCAGTCATAGTGCACCAAGGATGGATTAAGATTTCTTATTCACACAGAAGAGTTTCAACTTCATCCCCCCTAAACAAGACAAAAACGACTAAATAATGATGCTTATAAGCACTTTGAAAATGTACAAAAATGTATTTTCTTCTTTCTCTTTTCCTTTCACATCCCCTAACCTAAAGTCCAAATACCTATAAGATAAAGGATGTATAATATAACAATTGTTTATGCCTTCTACCAAGTCGGTACATTCTGTAACTTGGCACTTCTGACAACCTTAGGGTATTTCATTATGGTGCTATTTCCTATTTTAAAACCAAATTTTATTTACAACAGCTCTTGGTAGCTTGTGTGCTGCAGTAGGAAGGTTTCAAGGGATACAAAATCAAAGTTCTTCCATAACTAAAAATTACGGTCTCAAAGATACTGAGGGGGTGAGGATTTGTGTATTTTGTTTTAAATGAAGGGTAGACTATAGTGGAATGGAAAACTGAAGCACGGCTCTACACAGAAAATAAAAGCAGCAAATGGCTCATTTGCTCTCTTTCCATTTGCACAATGGTAATAAAAATGCCAAACAGATTGATTTTTAGGCAAATACTACACTGCAGTAAAGTCAAGATTACAAGAGCAGATGTATTAATACACAATATTTTTCTTGCAATCCTGCCTTTGTACCACATTTTCAGTTGTGTTAGGGAGGGGTTGAGAGGGGTATCATTTTAATTTAAATTGGGGGCAGCCGTTTGAGTTTTACATTAAAAAGGAATATGACTTTCTCTGAGAAAGATGCATAGAATATGAATTTTGTAGTTCACACAAGGCTTTCTAGGTAGAATAATTAGACTTTATTAACCAGAAAATTCCACACAAACTGAAGAGGGGAACAAAATCTAGTATGTTCCAGTAAACAGACCGCTAAATGAATTAGGTGCATACATATTTTAAGGTGCTGTGATACAAATCCCATTGGTTTTAACAGAACGTAGTGTATGTGTGTGGGGGGAAGGGTTGTTTTGTTTTTCCCAGCTATATTATGATCCTCTGTAATGCAAATTAAAGGTTGAATGTTCAGCAGATTCATAAAATACAATATGTATAATATTTCATAATTTCACTATTTTCACAGCAGTAATTCAGGTCATATCAGTAATTTCTTAAATATAAACTTCTGGTTTCATTATATAGAGACTCACTGTGGTTTCACTCTTGGCGTGCAGAGTGTAAGCTTCAGAGCAATTAAAATAAAAATATCCATTTAGCCGTTTTATTAAAGGACAATAGAAATAAAGGCTGAAATGATCCCACAAGTGCTCAGCATATTCATTGGGTCAGTGCAGAGAGCGCTTGCTGGTTTAGACTCGATGGGCTTGATTCAAAGCTACTGCAGTCAATCAGAATAGTTTAATTGACTAAAATGGGCTTTGGATTTGCTTCTAAGTTACAGGTCACATTAGGAATGTTCATTAAGTATATAACTCCAGGCAGCCTCAGGTACACATGGATTGCTATTTACTTTTTCTTTCATGAAGTCTAACCAGAATTTTCATCATTAAAGAGTATATGTATTTATTCATTAGTACTGTATAAGTGCCAAACAAATGGGATGTTCATATCTGCTAAAAGACTTTGAAATATCTTTTCCTTAATGAAAAATGGAAATTCATATCAGAAAAACATTAAGGGCCTGGTTATCTGAAGTGCTGTACTAACTCTCTTGTACCTTAGTGAAATGTAGGTGCTGGAGAAGGCTGAAGAACAGTGGACTGATGTTTTCAATTCTTGTTGTTTTCATTAGCTGTTCCATATTAAGCTCCAGGACAAGATTAGACATGAGGATAGCCATAGCTGAATCCAGCATCTGTCTCTTCAGCAGTGGTTCAATTTCTGTAGCTTTCTTCATACAGACGTGTTATTAGAATGGCAGACCAATGAATTACGAAGTGTGTTTATCAAGAAATGCCACTATGTGGCTTGAGATCTCATGGTTGCTTTGGTAAGATTGCCAGTGACGGAGAAACTGAGTATTCAGCCAGATCACATTAAGGAGCTAGCTAGAGATTAAGCTGTGGGGTGCTCACTCTGCAAGGAGGCTACGACCCTTTGGGATTTGCCATGGCAATGATGATGATGAGTACCCTAAATTCCCTTTGATTTTCATGGGGTTTGAGGATGCTCAGTACAGCACGTGATTAGAACCCAAATGTGAAATCCTGGCAACGATGAAGTCAAAGACAAACCCCCCATTGACTTCATTCGAACTAAGATTTTAGCCCATATCTGCACTATTTAGACACAATAGGATTCCACCTGATTAGCTAGGTATTGAAGATTTAAGGCCACGTGCTGTTCTCAATTCATTGTCTCAGTCATTGACATTGATAGAATGATGTGTGAACAGAACTCTAATGGTGAATGAAAATAGCTTTTTAATACAAAGATGTAACATTGGTGTCTTCATCTGAATGCCTGAATTAACTCCTTAATCTGAAATTTCAGTATTTCCTCTCCCCCTTTTTTTTTAACTATTTTTTGATGTGTCTGTCCATAGTCACATGACACTTTGCTCATGCTCAGATGTCTCATTGTGCTTCAGACTAGTAACATCCATACAAATGAATTCTGAAGGCTGGAGTCTGCCTGTGAAAATCACTTATTTTTTTTCTTCCGTAATGTGGACACAGTTACAGTTTCCCCCTTATACTTTCGTATAAGGAGATTAAAACCAATTAACTAAACCTGAAATAAGTCTTTACATTTGTGCTCATCCTTGATGTTCTCATACTACAAAACCTAGGCATCTATGGATACAAAACTGCTGAAGCATCAAAATAAAGGGTGGGTGTGTGTGTGTGACAGAGAGGGAGAGCGAGCATGTGTGTGTTTTTAGGGTGCACAGAGAATCATGAAATGAGAATCATAGGCAGAGAAGGTGTTTTACTATGCAGGAATCTAGACATATTAGCAACCATGGTTTTAATTCATTACAAAGGCAATTACACAGGAGACCAGTGAGTAACAACTGTAGGCATAGTATCCTATATTTCCAAGGAAAATATTAATAGAAACAAGACAAACCCTCATTTGGTTTTGTTAAAAGTCCCATAATAACATATATTTGACTGGGAAGTGAGAGAAAGGGGTATGTTTCTTCAAAGACGGAATGAAGTTAGGAAACATAATCCTCTTCCATCCCTAAAAAGAAAGTAGCACCAATCTTGTGAAAATGCAGGAAAAAGAAAACTTAAAATTTTGCCAAGCTTTCCTAAGCTGCTCATACTTCCACCATGACTATATTCACTTATCTTTTGTTTGTTTCTTTAATGTAAAATATGTAATCTTAACTCTGTTTCTTGTGTGTAGGGACTATGATATATTCTTCAGTAACATGACCACTTACTGTGTTATGAGAAGCAGTATTTTCTATGACCTTAGATATACATTTCTGATATCTTGTACTTCACATCTAGTAGTAATTTACTCCTAAAATAGTCCCATTAAAGTAAATGAGATTCCATACAACAGTTTTTCCTGGGGACTGCTCTATCTGGCTACAGCTATATACCCCTTGTGTAATGCTGTGGCTCTGGAACAAGTGCATAGTGTTTCAGACACTATTGAATCTGTATTCATATCCTCCTACCTTCTTCCCCTCTCCTTGCTGCTGCTTGTGCTGAGATTGCTACCTCACTTCCAAACACATATAGTGTATATCTTTATATATGGCCAGATAGACCATATTTGTCCTGAAGGTGATTCACCAAATATGCAGACAACGAATATGGTTGATAGTACATACTACTTCAATCATTCATGAGAATAAAAAAAACAGAACCCTCAATGTTTGTAGAAATGGCAACACAGCAGGTTTGGATTTAAACATAAATTGAATTTAGCAAACATCTTAGTGAATACATTTTTATGTTCTTCCCTCATTTCTAAGTTTGGTTTTTTTTACAGCAGCAAACTATTTAGATAATGTTATGAATCAAATGAGATGGTGTATGGTACTGGACCTAATGATATGATAGTAAAACATAAATGTACAAAAAAATCTAATTAAGGCCTCGATTCAAAGAGGTACTTAACCATGTGCCTAAATTTAG
This sequence comes from Emydura macquarii macquarii, assembly GCF_026122565.2. Classification (NCBI taxonomy): domain Eukaryota; kingdom Metazoa; phylum Chordata; order Testudines; family Chelidae; genus Emydura; species Emydura macquarii. The sequence goes on from NW_027132962.1 coordinate 3,875,299, forward strand.
TCAGACCATTAAATGCCTAACTTTGGAAATTTCAGTCTTTTTAGATGACTATTTTATTTTGGATGATAACAGTACAGAATTCCTAGAACTATTTAAACTTGTCAGTTGTCTTGGAGACGAGCATCTAAAAGTATAACTTCCTACATTCTGGGGGCCTGACATCAACACATTCACATTTTCATGTTGTCTTTTTGCTGGAGGCAGACATATAATTATAATTACACAAGCCTTAGCCTCTTGATGGGATCAGGTTAGACAGTCAAGGACAGAAATTATGGCTGGTTATAAAAAAATATGATGTGTGTTTAAACCAAATTGAGTTATTTAATGAGCAGCTTTAGAAAAATGGATGGTACCCCATCATGCCACTAAAGCATATTGAGTGGCTCAAGGGAAAAATGTTGTGCGTAAGCTTTAATTAATTTTCACTTTAAAATCCTCAGAGATAAAGAAAAAAGTCTGTGACACGTGCTGTTAATAGTATACGCCAGTTCCGAGGACATACAGAAAAATGAAAGCTATTCTGATCATGCTGACACATTTTTTTCTGGACAGTTTGTATTATTTCTCCATTTATGCTTTAGTTCATGTTTTTAAATTGTGGCATGTTAGCAAAAAGTCATTTGGATAGATTTTTAACTGGTATAAATTAGCATAGCTCTTTGAGTCAAACCACTGAAGCTCCGTTACAGCAGTTGAAGATCTGGACCATTGTGTATTGACTAAACCTTTTGATTGCTAAATAATTTGGTGCCCAGATACCACCTTAATAGGCACATTAAAAATACCTAAGATAAATTAGATTTTGTGTTTAAACTATTTTGATTCACAGTGGTAATTTTATTGATATAGAAATGTTAAATATTTTCATATTTTTCAAATCTTAGTAATTTCTAAAAAAATTTTAAAAGAGTGATCTCAAAGAAACAACGTTGTTCATTGTGTGGGGTACCAGTCAATAATAAGATTTAGTGCAATTGTACAACCATGATGAGTTTTGGGGGTTTTACTGACTGGGAGTTCAGAATTTTTTTTCATTTTTTTTAAAAATTTTTTTTCTAAATAGGTATAAAAAAGTGCCTGTCTCACATGCTAGATGCTTTTTAAAATGATTTCTTTTTTAAATAAAGGAATATAGAATCAATGAAACAACAAATTATGCCCAACAGCTAATCCAGCAGCAACCCCCAAGACAACATAGCTGTAGTAAACCTCCCTTTCTCCATCTTGCCCCCAAAACAATCCTCAATAAGCCCCTTCTTCCTCCACTGCACAAATAAAACAATAAGCTCTGATTGTCAAGAAATTCAGGCTATTTCAGACCAAAGGAGAAGCATCAGGTTTCAAAGATTAGGGTGCTACCACCAGTCTTCCTTCTATCAGGGGTCCTATCTTGAGCCCTTCTGCTGATCAGTTGTGTTGATATGGCACAAGGAAAATGACAGTTTCTTAGGCAGACAAGGATCCTACATCAGTTTGGCATTGCACTGCCAAGTACAGCAATGCCTAAATAGTTTTTAAAATCTGTGCCTTAGTGGCTTGGGTCCTAAGTCACATTTTCACAAAGGATTTAGGATTTAGTGCCATTGACTGTCTAGGCCTTAGGGCTTAGTCTTTTAATGTCCTGTGAACTCGGGACCCTATCCAGAAAAACACATATGCACGTGGTTAACTGTAAGCATACTGAGACTATTAATGTGCTTAAAGTTAACACGTGCTTTGCTGAATCAGGGCCGAGAGCATATGATCATCAAGGACTGAGCACTTTTAGGCCAAAAGCAGCACCTGAAATTCAACCCATTAACTAAAAAACAGGCAAAACACATTGAAGAGCACAGGCTTCATGTGCTCTCACTGAGATGTACCACTTAACAAGCATGGGCTACCGTGCTCTGTGCCTATGCAAATTTCAAAGTGCTAGTGTTGTTTTCTGGTCTAATCAGCACTGATGAAGACTGTTGCATAAACAGATATGACTTAAATTGAGCTACCTCATCCTGAAATAACCAAAAAAAGGAAATGCATATTAGGAGCTCCCAAACCGTAGGTCTCATCCTACAAACCCTCACCCACCCAAGAAGCCTATATACAAATAGCCCCATTGTCTTGAATTAGAGTATTTGGATGAGTGAAAGTTTATAGGATTGGGCCCCATGCTCCTTGCATGCTTAGGGTACATATTTTCAAGGCAAATAGCATATTACCCACAGAGCAGGAACTCAGTGTTGTTGTATTCCAAATATTCTTAGGTAAGGGTATTAGCATATCTTATATCAGGATCCCAGACTAAATTATTTAAGTTATCACAAGTTCTGCTTTGTCCATTTCCTAGTTGTTATACAAAAGCATATTTTCCTGGAAATAATGGACCTATGTATTATTTTTATGCATCAGCCGTATAAAACTACTATCTTGTACTATCTCCAAGGTATTAAAGTACCATAATATCACTGTTAAATTTCTATGTCAACTGTGAGCAGTTGGAATGAATTGAGATTAAGAAAATGACTGTTTTGCAGCAACTGAGAAACTTTCCATGAATAACTTTCAGATGATTTATATTCCCCATAAACTTGTAGTGATAAAAAAAATCAAGTTAAGGTTTATCAGGTAAAATTTTATTATACAGTTATTTTGAAATGCTGACCTAGAGTACTATTGGAAAAAAAAAACAACAATTCCATTGTAAATTTTTAGCTTTGCTGCTGAACACCATTTTCAGTTCATCCTGTTTATGCCGTGCCATGATAGGCTGTAATCTAATCTATAAAATGTAATCCATAAAGAAAAATAAGTATATTGAAGAAAAAGATACAGTGACAACAAAGAATCATTGTGACTAATATATGTAGTGCCTGATGATGTAATATGCTGAGCACCTCTTGTGAAATACAGAGCACCCTCAACTCCTGTTCAAAAGGACTTGAGGATGCCAGGCAGTTTCCAAAGGATCTCAGGACCTACAGAATTTGATACATCGAGAGAAATGGAGACTATACCTCTACTTCACAAAGCAAATTAAACTTGTTTTTTAAAAAGTGATCATATAATTAAAAAATACCTATTGTGAAACATAACTGTGAATCAGTGAGGAGATCTCAGAATTTTGAAGTACTTAACCTCAAAGGAAAATGTATTCTGTGTGACAAATTTGTGAAGTCTGTTTCATTAATATTGTTTTCAAATGAACATATGTTTAAGGAGCTGACTTAGGGTAAGCTTCAGTTTTTTTAGCTGGCTATGCATGCTTACATGTGATTACACTATAAATTTTCATTCAAAGAACACAAGTGTAAGTTTTTTTTATTTATGAACATCATTAGTCTATATAATGACATTAGAAAATAAATATGTTTTGCCTTTTCTGATTTTTAGATTACATTTCTTTTTTGGTGCAAATGAAAAGTAGGGTATCAGTTCAATAGCACTGCAAAATGAAGTGCTTTATCCACAAAACTGATTCAGGATGAGCAGGAGAAATGTAGGCTTTATAGATGGGAATTTCCAAAGTGCTCAGTATTACTCTAAATGAAATCAATGGTAAAACATCCACTGGAAGCAGAGTTAGGTCAATGCTGCCTGTTTCTGATATATCCCTTCATGTCAGGGCCTCGTTCTGTGCCGATTTCGGCCTTATCCTGAAAACACTTACTGGTGAATGTAGCACTTCTGTAGCTATAGAAATTCCCATTATGGGAGTATTCAGGGTGGTAAGTACTACATTCAGGTTTCAAGTCCAAGTCCTATAAATACTTGAAACCTATGCTTTACTTTAAGCACATGAGTAACCACAGTGACTTCAATGGGATTATTCACGTATATAAAAGTAAGTACATTCATAGGAGTTTATACAATTGGGTCATTAATCTTTGGCTTCCCTTCTACAGTTGCCAACAAGGGACCAATGTGATGGTAGTTTTTGAGGAATAGATCCCTTTCCACTAGTAATTTAATTGATACGAATAACATATTGCACATACAGTAGGCCACTAAGGCTTCTCATGTGGTAGTAATCCTTGGCTACTACTAGATGTCTGTAAAATAGTCACAATAAAGTCTGAAATGCTCAGAATTAGAGCATTTTTGTATTTCATAGTGAAATCAGAACTGGTCCCATTTTTATTAAATTCACAGGCCCGCTTCAAGTAAAATTATTTTCTACAAAATTGTGTAAATCTGTGACTCCTCCCCCCACTATATAGTACTTCCCACTTCCCCCCACAGACAACTGCATTGTGACTTGTGATAATTTAGTGATTTTCTTCGTCTCAGTTCCTAGAGTCCTGGGTTTATTTGAAAATCTCTGCTTGTATTGTTAAAGTAAGTTTCTGGGCTTCATATTTGTGGAGACAAGTAATAAAATGTGACCTCAATATATCCTTAGAAGATCAAAAGGCCAATAAAAAGAACAGAACAGATCTTTTTAAAAATCTCATGTTTTTTAAACCAGTTTCATGATTTTTTGGGAACTGACATTTGAACTTTTGCAATTGACCACACTATTTATAACACATACCGAGTAAAAAATCTCAATTGTACCGAATAGCTAAAAAGCTTTTTGGACACAGAAGACACCAAACGACACACATGTTCACTTAATCATGCCCAGTTTATCTGTGTGAGACAAGACACTGGCAGAATTAAGGGTTGGAACTAAACAAAATCAATGGTTATCCACACTGATAGAGGTTATCATTGTGAAATGGCCAAAAGAAAAATAATTGTGCCCATTACATATAGATGAAGCTCTTGGATCTCTGCAGAGGAGGTAAACTCTATATGGATGGAGTGGTTGCTCCATCTCCTTCTACCAGTATTGTGCCAAATAGCCCATATTTCCCAAGCCTACCAGATGGACTACCACTCAGGATAACCCATTCTGATGGACACCATCTTCCCAGAGCAAACCATCTGTTCCCTCCCCAACCTCTCCCAAATGTTTATCAAATTTTTTCTTCTCTTTTTGTTCTCTTATTTCAGTGGGGTTATATTCTGCTTAGAGGGTGGTTGTAGGATGCATACTCTGCAGGAAAGCCAGTGAGGGGCTGCTGTTTGGAGTACCTGATTTTTAAGTGAGTGACAAGTTGGTCCACCACTACTGAGATGAAATGACAAAACCAATTCACATGGTACTGTAGTCTGATAGTGAAAACACGAGGCCTGAGGGGGTTTGCTAACTAATCTTAACATGAAAGCACAAATTGAAGAGGCTTTGAAATCTCTGGTTTATCAACAGCATCACATGACAAATATTAAGCAGCTTATCATCCCTTAGAACATGACATTTTATCCACGATGAAAAGTGACAGCAATCACCACCTTTATGACATTTTCCTCCTCTGCAGGAACATAAGAACCTCATGGAATAACCATGCATTTCAAATCATACAGAGAAAAGAATCACTAATTTCATCTAAGACACTGGAAAACAAAGTTCTACACTTAAAACCAAAGTTATCAATCTAACTACAACACAAGAAAAACTTAAGGCTAAGCCTTTTCACCAAATAAAATGTTACATTAGGAACATTAAGGCTTACCTCTTCTCCATGATGGAGAGAAGGAATATGAAGAATCCTGGTTGAGTTGAAAACTGGCATTGTCAAAGATAAAACACACACATTGAGATCCTATATATACACACAGAGTATGGAAAATGTTTAGATGCAGTTGCTCAAATCACGAGGATTTAACTTTAATCCAGAAACTTCTATGTATGACTCAAAACCAGGTGATAATCCTGTTCAACAGGAAGACTTTACAGAATCTTTGACCACACTTTAAGTTTTGTGGCATTCAAAGACCAAACGAGACCACCCCATGGGTTGAATTTGTTAAAGTAGGCCTACCAGAAAAAGCTGGTCAAATAATGAATTTTTTGATTTGCTGGCAATTCCCAGAAATCAAAAGAAACTTTGGTTTCAAGTCAAACTGAAAACAATGTCTTTAAAAAAATTTTGACACCTCGAAAAGTAGGAAAATATTTGGAAATGTTTTGTTCACCCTGATTTGTAATGTGTCATTTTGATTTTGGGCAATTCCTCCCCACCCCATGTGATGTGGAGAAGGGATTCAAATTTTACTTTCACACTGCAGGAGAGTGCCCTAATTACTGGACTATGGGATATTTTGGGATAGGCCTTCTGTCTCTCCTATTGAAGCTGTTACACTATGTGTAAATAATAATTGAAGCAGGGATTTTAATTTTGTTCTCCCACATCCTAAGTGAGTTATCCAAACCACCATGCTATAGCGTTATTCTCACTCTCTTTCCCTGGCCCAATGACTATTCATTGTCATGAATATTGGCAGTTCATTGTCATTCATAATTTCCATTTCCAGAGCTTGGGAGAACATGGGGAGTGCAGTTTGGCTGGCTGCTTGCGGAAACACAAAGTGGGAGAAAGCTGTTTGTGCCATCACCGACTTGAGCACCTGCACATGCTCCAGCCACCACTTAGCCTTTAGACTGTACAATAATATGTATGAAGGTATGTAAAATGAAAAGGACTATCCTTCTGGACAAGCTGTGAGTTATTTTTTTTTACCTTCCCTTTTAACATTTTTTCACTCCTTTTTGTTCTTTTATCGCTACTTCTTTCTCAGGGTTCACCCAATGAAATTAATAGGCAGTAGGTTTAAAACAAACAAAGGGAAGGACTTCTTCACATGACACACAGTCAACCTGTAGAAATCATTGTCAGGGATGTTGTGAAGACCAAAACTATAACTGGTTTAAAAAAAGAACTAGGTAAGTTCAGGGAGGGTAGATCCATCAATGACTCTTAGCCAAGATGGTCAGGGATGCAACCCCATGCTTTGGGTTTCCCTAGCCTCTGTTTGCCAGAAGCTGGGAGTGGACAACAGGGGATGGATTACTCAATAATTGCCCTGTTCTGGTCATTCCCTCTGAAACACCTGGCACTGGCCACTGTTAGAAGAGGATAAGATGGACTATCGGTCTGACTCTGTATAGCCATTCTTATGTACTTTGTTTGTTCTCTCTTTCTGTTTTCGGCCTCGCTTTCATTTATTCACATTATTCTCTCCTATTATTGTGTTACACTTTTTTTCTTCTTTATAAAATATATTCTGCCCAACTTGCTGCCTTCCATTTTTCCTGTAGCATTGAACTTTACAGCCCTCTGATGTCCTCCTTTCTTATTAGTATGTGTTCTCCAAAGAACTGGTGCCATGTAATGTTTGATCAAATGGCAAATCATAGATTAGCTGCATCTGCACTATTGTTTTAAACTTAGCAAAGCATTTTAGGTACTAGTAGACAAGAAATCAGCATAAAATAAAGCACTGTTATTTAGGAAAAGTCAACAAATACTTTCCTCATTGTCCAATTTAATTTTGGTGTCACAGGAAACAGTGATACCCTGTCTGACTGAGATTACCCTCTGGTTCTTGTCTATGCTGATAAATAGTCCTGAAACGGAAAGCTCTGTCTTGTATTGGGCAGATTCAATACACTGTTGTATCACAGGGAACTGTTTGTGCAATTTCCTCCTATTATAACAGTAACAAAGCTATGCTGAAAGACACTTTACACTGTACAATGGTGGTGATGGGATATTGTGAAGAGCTATTGTAAGCATGAAAACTTATTCTATTTTTTATCATTTCTCAAGGATGGCTTTCTTTAAAAAGTACTGGTCCAGAAATGTACTATGTGCTTTGCTATTTAATCCATCCTCTTAAGGATGGGCAAACTGAATAAGAAATTTACTGAAGAACACTTATTTTAGTACTTTTCAATCAGATGAATATTGCCCAAATTAATATACTTGTGCAGTATATAAGAAATGAGATGTAAAAATGAGAAGAATGACAATGAAGGGCAACAAAAATGATACAGGGATTCTAGAAATGACTGAGGGAAGATAAATTTGCACAGTGTAGAAATGAAATGAAAAGACTCAAGGGATCATGATCATAGCCTATAAATACCTTCAAGGTGACAATATAAATGAAGAAGGAGAATAATTCACTAGAGCTGTATGGAACTTTCAAATCAAAGGACAAAATCTGAATGTGTACCACAGAGAAGTTTATGATTTATACCTCAATCAAATAGTTAATTTAATGCAGATGAAATAGAAGCATCTTAAAAGTTTTACGTTCATAATTTTCAACTCCATAATTTTTAATTAAATGCCTATGTAGCCTTCTTAGAACCAGAAAAAATAAGGATTAAAGTGAAATGCTTAGGAATCCTTTTCACATCATACTAACACAGAGAAACAGATAAATTGTCATTACTCAAATGATCGTCAGCAGCCACACCATACTTAAGATGGCAACTGAGTTTCTCTTTTAAGTATTATTTCTTATTATGCTTATTTGTGTTACAGCTTGTATAAAGCTAGGTCCTCATTATGTTAAGTGTTGTACTAACATACAGTAAAACACTGTCCAATCCCAAAAATGTTTTCTATGTTGCTTTTATAAGGTACATTTCATATTTGTGATGAGAAATATATTTAGAGCCATAAAAAATATTCCTTATTTTAGCCACAGAATAAAAACTACAAGTTCTCACTCTACTGTACTTCACTGACATGCTCAGCTATGATCTGGTGGAACCACCTCTTCAGGTAAAGGCATAACTTGCCCATTTGATCTATTTTATAAGGCGCCCATTATCATAATATCTGAGCACCTCATAATCTCCAAACTATTTTCCTTACAACAGCCTTGTGAGGTAAGGAGCTACTATTGTCCCCATTTTAGGGAAGACCCAGATCGTTAAAGGTATTTAGGCTCCTGACTTCAATGGAACATACTTTGAGGATCTGGGCCCAAGTGAAATGCCTAACATCACACAGGAAGAATGTGCCAGAGGAGGGATTTGTACCTGAATTAGACTAGTGTCCTAATCCCTGGACTATCCTTCCTCTCCCTCAGTCTTTGGCTTCCTCTCCTGTGACTGCTAAACAAGAATGCCCAACTGAGATAATAGTTGGTATGTGGATGCCTATCCACTGTGAACTGGGCTGAAACTAGTAATTCATTTTACACATACTACCAAACTGTTGTTAGATGGTAATAATTTTTAATGGTATTGAACTGGATTTCAATCAACTTTCACATTTCTTTGAAATGAGAAACAAAAAATGAATTATTCCTGAAGGCATATATTATTGCTACTTTTATTTTTTCCTAGGTTCCCATGCCTATCTTTTTTTATATCTAAGTGTGGTAATAACAAGGGAATGCTAAACATGTCCTGCTCTAGCAATACAATGTTGAGAAGAAATAGTAAACAATTGCTTTAGTAAACTAAACAATGCCAACACTATAGCAGCCTAATAATACCTTTCCTACAGGAAAACATAAGCAAAGAAACATACAAGGTATAATTTAATGATCTGTTGCTTTTTGTTGTTAGACAAAAGTCTGTTTCTGAGGTTCTTTTTTCTCCAATTAGGAAACATGTTAGCCTCTAAGCAATGTGATCCTTTTGTATCCTCTCATAGGGATGCACATTTTGTAGCAGTGGCAACAGAAGTCTAATGTGACACAGGCATTTTGAAACACTAAGATTTCTCTTGAGAGCTAGATTTCAGAACAAATTGGGCAGCTGATAAATATTTAGTCTCCAGATCTCAGAGTGATAGTTAAAATTGGTGATTTCGGAGTACTAAGAGAAAACAATTACCAACACTTGACTTGGAATGCAAACTTTTTTTTGTGAATGCTTTCAAAGACTATGTATGGGATTTATTTGCTTTTCCCTATAGATATTTTGCCAGCCTTGCCAAAAGTTGGCTTCTGAACAGAATTATGCCTACATCTTGCTAAGCAATAACCCTTGAACTAGAGAGCAGTGTTAGCAGTTCACTTGAGTGGGCTATTTTGTTTCTATTTTATAATTGGAAAAATGAAACAAACATGAATTTAGTCAAACTGTAATACTTTGAACACTATTCTGTAAAAAAGCTTTGATAAATATATTTTCTTAATTTCTTCACAAATTGCAGTAATTATATTCCAGTCAACAGTGAACACAGAGTAGGCCAACAAGAAGTTGAAGGAGATACCAGTCATTAGAGTACATAGAAAAGGTGCTTACACTAGCTATCTTTTCTCATCTTCTTTTCAATGGTGTAATGGGAAAAAAGTGGTGCTTGAAAGATTGATTAGAAAACATCATTTTCATTCTATTTGTACAATAAATACTTCAGAAACGATGGAATAAACACAGGTGTGCGGGTCAGAGAGTCCTTAGTTCTATTCATGTCTCACTGTTTGCCTTTGAGCCAGTTACTTCACTGCCCTGCCTCATGTTTCCCAATAAAATAGGTATTCGTCTAACTATTGCACTTAGATGGTCCCCCTTACTGAAGAATTTGAGCACTTCACACCCTTTAAATTATTTATGCTCACAACACCCCTGAGGTAGGGAAATAGATTTATAAATTATAAAACCTGTTGGGACCATTGTGATCTTCTACTCCAACATACTGCATAACATAGGCCATAGGACGTTACTGAAGCAATTCCTATTTGAACTACAGCATATCCTTTAAAAAACTATCTAATCTTGATTTTAAAATTGCCAGTGATGGAAAAAAATTGACAACCTTTGTTAAAATGTTCCGATGGTTTGCTTTTATTTGCACATTTATTCATAAGGGGAAAACATTACAGAGAAAACATATTTAAAACAATAGAAGAACCTTCAGGCATGCTAATAAGCTTACCTGTAATCACCCCTCAACTCCAGCAGAGGCCCTGGTAGGAGTCAGTCCTTCAAACCCCACCAACAGAACTTAGAACATAAAGAAATTAGAACTGATGCAATGGATAAGACAGAGTCTGTCTGGACAAAAATCAAATTGGGGAAGAAAACTGCTAGAGCTTTCCCTGGGATAGTGCTTGGGGTGTGCTATAGACACTGGGATCCAATTTGGATATGGATAGAGACCTCCTTAATGTTTTTAATGAAGTAAATATTACTTGGAACTGTGTGATTATAGGAAATTTTAATTTTTCATATATAGACTGTGTAGGAAGGCGCAATGGCCTTCCTCCGAGCCTGGGCCCAAGGAAGGGCCGCAAGGGCACGATCAGGCCTTGAACACGCCAGCAGCCCAGTCTGCCGGACAACCGGGCAGCCGTCCACCGATAGGTTCTGCCGGCCGGCCAACGCGGCAGCAGGGGGGCGGAGTCTCAGTAAGGACTGCAGCTACAGAAAGCAGGCCCTGTGGCTCAGAAGGGGGAGGGCTGCCAGTGGAGGCAGACGTACTGTCACGCCGGCTACAGCGAAGGTCCGAAAGGGGCCGGGCCTCCGCCCCAGGCGACCGCCTCTCAGCATCAAGGCCCCGGGAGCGACCCAAGTGGCCCGCCTCTAAGGGCTGGATAGGGCCTCCGGTCCCCCTTGACTGGCTGAGGCCTACAGGCCCGAAGGATTGGGCCCGGCCTCGGGGCCAGAGCGACTGGGACGAGCCCCCTGAAACTGAGGGCTGGGAGTTCCCCCCGGAAGCTGGCCTGGACTTGGAGGAGCTGCCGGACGCTGAACCCCCAGAGGCAGGACCAGACCTGGAGGAGTTGCCGGAGACTGAGCCCGAGCCCTGGGACCTGGAGAAGCTGTTCCTCGCCGAGGAGCTCCCTGCCTTACCGCCCATGGACGAAGAGGGACTGGCTGGTCTACCCCGGGCAGTGTATCCCGGCGACCCGGAAGAACTGGCAGACACAGGTACCGGGGAATACGGGGAGGAAGGAGCCCAGGGACAGCTATAGGTGTGGCTGTACAAGGGGTAAGCCCAGTCGGCGTGTTGCGGCAGGAGCCCCGCCGACTGAGTGGCAACGCCTTTGCCACTGCTAGGGCCCTGGGCTGGGATGCAGTGGAGTTGGGTGGGCCTGCGTTCCCCTCCCTTCCCCCTATCCTTGCCACCCCCAAAGAGCGAATATCATCTCCTGCCCACTTGACTCGAGGTCACTGCTCCTTACTCGCCCGCCCTGCTTGAGGGCCGGGGTGAAAGACTCCTGTCTCGCCCGCCCTGCCTTAGTGACCTTCTTCCGAGACTGCGCCCGAGGAAGGGCCACCAGAACCAGACCAGGCAGGAGCCCATTCTACAGACTGGAAGATTAGTGCTAGTAATAATAATAGGGCTCAGATTTTCCTGTATGTGATAGCTGACAGATTCCTTCACCAAATAGTTGCTGAACCAACAAGAGGAGATGCCATTTAAGATTCGGTATTGGTGAGTAGTGAGGGTCTCGTAGAAGAACCGGTTGTAGGGGACAGTCTTGGTTCGAGCAACCATGAGCTAATTCAGTTCAAACTAAATGGAATGATAAACAAAAATAGATCTGTGACTAAGGTCTTTGATTTCAAAAGGGCTAACTTACAAAAATTAAGGGAATTAGTTAGGAAAGTGGACGGGAACAAAGAAGTCATGGTTCTAAAGACGGTGGAGGGCTTGGAATTACTTCAAGTCAAAATGTCAGGAACTATCTGAATCCTGCATCCCAAGGAAGGGGAAAAATTTTATAGGCAAGGGTTGTAGACCAAGCTGGATTAGCAAACATCTCAGACAGCCAATTAAGAGAAAGCAGAAAGCCGACAAGAAGTGGAAGATGGGAGGAATCAGCAAGGGAAGATATTTCTTGGAGGTCAGAATGTGTAGAGACAAAGTGAGAAATGCCAAAATCCAAGTAGAGTTGGACCCTGGGAAAAGGAATTAAAACCAATAGTAAACGATCCTATAGCCATATAAACAGCAATAAAACAAAGAAAGAAGAAGTGGGACCGCTATGCACAGAGGATGGGGTGGAGGTTAAGGATAATCTAGGCATGGCCCAATATCTAATCAAATACTTTGCCTCAGTTTTTAATGAGGCTAATGAAAAGGTTAGGGATAGTGGGAGGGGGACTAATGGGTTTGAGGATATGAAGGTAGCAATTACCCCATCCAAGGTAGAAGCCAAACTTGAACTGCTTAATGGGACTAAATTGGGGGGCCCGGATAATCTCCATCCAAGGATATTAAAGGAACTAGCACAAGAAATTTGAAGCCCATTAGTAAGGATTTTTAATGAATTTGTAAACAAAGGGGTCGTACTGTATGACTGGAGAATTGCTAACATAATTCCTATTTTTAAGAATGCGATCTGGGTAATTACAGGCCTGTTTGTCTGACCTCAGTATGCAAGGTGTTGGAAAACATTTTGAAAGAGAAAGTAGTTAAGGACATCGAGGTTAATGGTAATTGGGACAAAATACAATATAGATTTGCAAAAGATAGATCGTGCCAGACCAACCTGATCTCCTTTTTTGAGAAGATAACAGATTTTTTTTAGACAAAGAGAATGCAGTGGATCTAAATTACCTATATTTCAGTAAGGCATTTAATATGATTCCACATGGGGAATTATTAGTTAAATTGGAAAAGGTGGGGATTAATATGAATATTGGAAGGTGGAAAAGGAAGTGGTTAAAGGGGAGACTACAAGGATGCATATTCAGAGATGAACTGTCAGGGTGGAGGAAGGTTTACTAGTGGAGTTCCTCAGGGATCGGACCAATCTTATTTAACCTTTTTATTGCTGACCTTGGCACAAAAAGCAGGAGTGTGCTAATAAAGTTTGCAGATGACACAAAGTTGGGAGGTATTGCTAATACAAAGAAGGACTGGGATATCATACAACAAGATCTAGATGACTTGTAAACTGAAGTATCGAAATAGGATGAAATTTAATAGTGGACTGTGCAAGGTCTTGCACTTAGGGACTAATAACAAAAACTTTTGCTATAAACTGGGGAAACATCAGTTGGAAGTGACAGAGGAAGAGCAGGGTCTGGGTATATCGGTTGATCACAGGATGACTATGAGCTGCCACTTTGATGTGGTTGTGAAAAAAGCTAATGCAGTCCTAGGATGCATCAGGCGAGGTATTTCCAGTAGAGATAGACAGGTGTTAGTACCGTTTTACAAGACATTGGTCAGAGTTCATCTGGAATACTGTGTGCAGTTCTGGTCTCCCATGTTTAAGAAAGATTAATTCAAACTGGAACAGGTGCAGAGAAGGGCTACCAGGATGATCCGAGGAATGGAAAACCTGCCTTATGAAAGGAGACTCAAAGAGCTTGGCTTGTTTAGCCTCACCAAAAGAAGGTTGAGGGGAGATATGATTGCTGTCTATAAATACATCAGAGGGATAAATACCAGGAGAGGAGTTATTTAAGTTCAGCACCAATGTGAACACAAGAACAAATGGATATAAACTGGCCATCAGGAAGTTTAGAATTTAAATTAAACAAAGATTTCTAACCATAAGAGGAGTGAAGTTCTGGAACAGCCTTCCAAGGGGAACAATGGGGGGAAAAACCTATCTGGCTTCAAGACTGAGCTTGTTAAGTTTATGGAAAGAGTGGTATGATGGGACAGCCTATTTTGCCTATTTTGGCAATTTACTGATCTTTGACTACTGGTGGTAAATATGCCCGATGACCTGTGAAGGGATGTTAGTTGTGGTGGGTTCTGAGTTGCTACAGATAATTCTTTCTGGGTATCTGTCTGGTGAGTCTTGCCCAGATGTTTTACTAATCACCCATATTTGGGGTCAGGAAGGAATTTCCCCTGACGGCAGATTGGAATAGGCGCTAGGGTTTTTTTGCCTTCCTCTGTAGGATGGGGCACGGGTCACTTGTTGGTGGATTCTCTGTACCTTGAAGTCTTTAAATCATTATTTGTGGACTTCAATAACTCAGTCTTAGGTGAGGGGTCTATTACAGATTAGGTTCTGTGACCTGTGTTGTGCAGGAAGTCAGACTAGATGATCATAATGATTCCTTCTGACCTTATAGTCTATGAGTCTATGAACAGTTTCTGCTCAGAACAAATACCCAGACTACAGAGATCAACCTGTATCTTCATACAGCGTGGGTCTTTGATATCCAACTATCAGGAACAGGAATCAGTAGATAATATTTCTCTCCCCAGTATGTTTTCTTTGAAAGTTTGGGTTTTTGAATAACCAGAGGAGTGCATTTGTTTTCACCTCCCCTGAGATATTTCCCAGGAATTCTACTTCACATGTATTGCCCCAAAACAATTGTTTGCCGCATTGTTCAGTATAGTCCTTTGATCATCCAGGTCCACAATAATATATAACCTTTTCATTTAATACAATAGACTCCAAAGATACATATACCTTTTCAGTATGTTTTTTAATGGTAGTGCAAGAAATTGCAATATCTATCACAACTATTATTTAGCCAGTTTTTAATCTATTTAATATGTACCATTTTGATTTTATATTTTTAGTTTCTTAATCAAAATATGGTGCATTACTAAATCATATACATTATAGAAGTTTATTACATTCTTTTTTCAACTATATTTGTAATCTCATACAAAAATTCAAATTAGTTTAGCAGGATCTATTTTCCAAAATCCCATAGATTAGCATTAATTATATTGTCTTCCTTTAATTCTTTATTAGCCATATCCCATATCAGCTGTTCCATTAATCTGCCTGGGACTGATGTCAGGCTGACAGTACTATAATTACATGGGTCATCTCATTTACCTTTGTAAATACTGCCAAAACATTAGCTAACTTCCAGTCTTCTGACCTTTTCAAGTGTCTAAGACTTATTGAAAATCAACATTAATGGTCCAAAGAGTTCCTTCTCCAGCTTTTTAAAAACTGTTAGATGCAAGTTATCCAGGCGTGCTGATTTCAAAATGTCTGACTTTAATAGTTGCTGTTTAACATCCTCCAGAGTAACTGTTGGAATGCAGAGTATTTTATAATCATCATATGATATGAACACATGATGTGGCTTTTTCCCAAATACAGAACAAACATATTTGTTCAACATGTCTACCTTTTCTGCATTATTATTGAGAATACTATAATTTCCATCTAGTAATGGACCAATACCATTTTTAGGATTTGTTTTGCTCTTAATGTACTTCAAAAAATCAAACAAACAAACAAACAAACAAAATCAACTTTTTCTTCATATTCCTTAAGTCTTCTGGCCATAGATATCTCCTTGTATCCTTTTGTATCTCTTATGAATTTTCCACTTTTCCAAGTTTCTAATTAATATTAATTTCTATCAATTTCCCTTTTGTCATTTGTGTATTCATAAATTTTCTAGACATTAAAGATCATGGACTGAATAGAAACACTGGTTTCGATGGTTTATTATAACAATCTATAACCCATTAACAATGACCCCGCATCTGCCTTTTCCCCTCTTTCCCTCATGACTGGAGGGGTGTTAATGATCACTTCACCTTGAATGGTCACTTGAAATATGTATTAACTGTTTATGTTAAACAATCTGATCCACCTTGTATTTAGCTGTGACAGTCTTTGTACATGTCCCAGACATGAAGTAGAGCTCTGTGTAAACTCGAAAGCTTGTCTCTCTCACCAACAGAATTTGGTCCAATAAAAGATATTACCTCACCCACCTTGTCTCTCTAATATCCTAGGACTGACACAGCTGCAACACCACATACAATATTTCTCAGTTGTGGCTTTTTTGGTATCTAGGATATGTTCTTAAACAGTTCCCAAGTATCATTCACATTTTTCTGTTTGATCCTTAATAAAGCTGAGATTTTACTTGTATTCAGTGTTTATATATTTACTCTAGAAATAAACCAAACTAGATCCAGATATGTATTGTAATATGTCTTCCCTAGAACAAGGTATTTTTAAATGTTAATTTCTTCGCTTAATTTTTGGGTTTTTTAGATGTCCACAGTCAGAAATTCCAATATTTGGATCAACTGTTTTTCATTAAAAAAAAAAAAAAGACCAAAAAACACTCTCCCAATTCATCCACACATCTTGCCCTGAAAAAATTGGAATGTTGGTAATGAAAGATTTGAGGGATCAAATGAGAAATACATTATCAGTTTCTTGTAGAAATTATGCTACAAGAGATTATTACAAAGTTTTTACTAAAACCAAACAGCCTCTGAGCAGTCGGTATTACTATAGCTAAATTTTCCCTTGCCAGGTTTGTAAATGTAGCTATTAAGTCATGTGTGATACAGCACAAATCACAATCAGATAAGTGATTACTTCCATTCTCTCCAACAGAACGGACTCCCTTCTATTTTTAATTTTCCATTATTCAAAAGAAGAGAAGGCGATGGAAATTCTGAAAAGATTTCCTCTGTGTAGTGAACATTTCCCCAAACCTCTCAAATGTTATGACAGGATTAGTTGTTTCAGCTGGGATTTACAATGGAGTCTAAGGGAGAAAAATGCCTAAATCCCATTGAAATCTCTGATAGTCCCATCCTTCATAGATGAATCTAGCCTTATCTGAACCGGTTAATGTTTATGTAGTTCCTAAGTGGGGGGGGGGGGGGGAGGTGTGGGTGTGTGTATAAACATATAATGTAGCTTCCTTTGGTGGGGCAGCAGCATTGGGGCCCCAGAGACAGGCTCCAGCCCAAACCCAAATGTCTCCTTTGCAAATATGTAGCCCCACAGCTGGAGTCTGAGTCATCTGACATGGGCGAGCCATGAGTACTAGTATAGTCATACCCTGTGTGACCCAGCCACTGGACAGTGACAGAGCACCACACTGTGTAAGCATGGATTGCAAAAACATTTGGGAAAAGAGGGGCCATTTGATTGTCATGTGCTATATAGCACTCAGGCACTTTGATTTCACTGCTGTGCTAGTAAATATTAAAACCCCTACAAAACCCATCCTGATGTGGGTGTATGTGTCTGAGAGAGAGAACCAAAATCCTGTTTGTATAAACCTAAGTGTTTTGTATCTATCAAATCCAGTCCTCTGAACCTATTAAACTGAGAAGTTCTTTGTGTGTTGGTTGGACCACAGTGGATGACCAATGAATGAATATATATATATACAATCAATAATAGAATGTATATAATGTCTTACTTTGACCTTGCTGACCTGTAGAGAATTGTGCTCACATGTCCAGAGAGGGACCTTTGATGTTTGGTAAGGGCTGTTTATGACGTCTCACCAATTAGAGAATACTGGTGATTGATAAGAGACATGTTATTGCAGAGGTCATCTGTGATTTATGAAATTACCCATTTTGAAGGTTTTAACTCCTTTGGAATTGCTTGTTACCAAGATGTTAATAATGATAATGACTGAGTTAGAAATCCCTTTACCTTATCAGTAAAGTAGCTTCTGTTCCCCACAAAGGAATTTCTTTATCCTATACCCTATGAAAGGGAAGAGTTTGTGGCAATTTAGTTCGAAGTGGACAAGCTGCTATCACTTCAGCAATTACAGAGAGTTTGCTAAAGTATGCTTTACTTTCTGTATTCTGTATTGTACTATGTTAATCTTTGGCTAATAATCTCAGATTAAATAATTCCAATAAAGACAATTATCTGACATTGCATATTATTAATATCATCATATTAAATTTGAACACGCAACAGCAACAACACAATTAATCTTAGCCTGTGCTAGGTGAGCTCAAGCATCCAGTGACAGAGGTGCCTGTGTATGTAATGGCACTGTTGAATCCAAATTTAGTGATGTGACTCAGACAGACACTCAGACACAGCAGGATCCTGACCTAGATTATTTGAGACCAAGTCTCCTTACATTTTACATTTATGTTCTAGCCGATCTAGACCAAATTCTCCTCTGTTAAACCAGTGCAACTCTTTTGACTTAAGTAGCATTGCATCAGTGTAGATGAGAGAAGATCATGGCTGTCCAATTCTTATTGCTTCTCACTAGTTAATCTCAGTTTTCAGTTTTTTCTGAACTCATGTCCTGAACTCATACTGCTTGAGGCTGTGATCTCATGAAATGTTATAAACTAAACAGGATTACTGGGAAAGAAACCCCAAGGAATAAAAGGGTCTGTAAGAAGTGATATTGTTGATTCATTAGGTGGTACTTTTCCCACTGAATCTGTACTGAATCAATGCCCCAATATTGTCACAGGGCACTGTGCAGCAGGATATTTTGGAAAAGTGAGAAACCTGGGATCCTGATCACTAAAAGATCCCAAGACACTTTCTCCAAGAGCCAGAGGATTAACCTTAGTGTCTTGGGTAAGTCCCAGCTGGGGCATGTTGGCTACCTAAATTTGTCCTGCTGAGTTTTACTTCTTTCAAAAAGACAATTATACCAGTTTTACACCAGTAAAATTTCATTAACTTAAGTGGAGTTACTCCAAATTCATATCAGTGCAAGTGAGGTCAGAATCATGCCCAGTCTCTAACATACTTTTGGATCCTTCAGAAATGATTGTACAATAATCTATGACTAATTCATTTTAACTATAAGAACTTTTAAATTATTACAGTTCAACTATAAAAAGAAAATAAAAGAGAAAAATTAGTCTCTTTAGTTAATTCAATAATCTAAAATAAGGAGTCTGTTCATGTATTTATTCCATTGAAAATGCAATTAAATACATTTATTTAAAGGATAAAATTTAGTGAAGTTGAGAAATATCAATAATTAATTGGTAATTAAATGTATATGGCTAATTTATTTTAAGATATTGATGTTAAAAGAATTAATTACATGTTCTTTATTAATCTAAAATGCGGTATTTTAAGTTTATATCCAGCAATAAGGTTTTTTCCTAACAGAGAAATGGACTTGTTGCATTATAATGGTGTTTTTGCAGATGGAACAACATAAGGTTTTGTTTAATCTGCATCTCATTGTTTTGTTTCTTCAACTAACTCACATTTTGTGGCTGCAGTTATCCCTCTGGGAGTCAAAATACGTGCAGTGGCAAAAGGCATGCATAAAGATATGCTGAAAAGGAAACATAGAACCTTTAAAAAAACAAAACAAAAACAAAAAAAAAAGGAAGGAAGGAAAAGCCAAAACATTACTGTCCTCTGAAATATACACTAATGTGCCAAACTTTTGGGCAAAGGAATATTGACAGACCAGCCATGGAAGAGTACTGCACATGCAAAGATCAAGCCACGAAGTAGACTTGGCAATGGTAATAAATCTGGTACCAAACCACAGCATAGGAAGCATCTCAAAATCCACCAAGGGTCTGCAAAATATATATATATTACTTCACATATGTCAAGCACTTCAGGAGGTGACTCTCAGGAAGCACCAAAAAAGTCAGGAAGAGAAACCAGAATGCCCAGACATATGTTTGGTGAGCATAACTGGTTTACTCAATGATGCCAAGTTTGCAGCTGCAAATTTGCCAAACCCACAATGCTTACTGAAAGAAGATATCATGAGGTACTTAACTCCATTAGCATTGGGGCTCTCATTTGTGTTCTCTTTAGGCATATATATTTGTATGCACAAGAGCGTATATTTCATTACAATCCAAAGTTAGAGAGGAAAGTTGCTTTATGAGAATCTACCTCATTATTTCATGATACCATCATAGTTACCACTAAATTAAAATGAGATTCTTAGAATGTGAAAGAAATAAACCAGCCCATTAAAACACCAGAAGTCTTTGATTATTTGAAATAAACTAAATGTTTTATTGCCTTTCTGTAGGAGACTCATTTTCCTTCCAAATTAGTCAAAAAATGTAGCTAAGAAGGAAGTGTCAAATGTAATTTTCTAAGAAGGTTCCTCAGAGCTAAACTCAGAGGGGTTGTAACTGTACTTAATGGAACCCTAAATGCTCAGGCTTTAACTTATTGCTCAGAAGACAATGGCAGGTGGGCTGCACCTCATCTCCAAACACAAAGCAAGGATATTATACCCTTGAATGTAGTTGGAAGTGATGGAGGGACCCAAATTTGCTGCACAGCAGATGTGCAAATAAGAAGAGTTGTAAGGAACAGTTTGTGCTCCTCTGCAGGGGCAATATGGAAATAGTGTCTTTTTTTTTTTTCTCCTTGCACACTGTAGCATTCCTAAAGACAGGCATAAAGACTAAATGAGCTACTGCTGGGAATGGGTAATGTTCTGAAACATACCTGTGTGGATCGGTGATAAGCCTTAACCCGCAGCATGTGCCAGCCTAGCAAATGCTCCCAATTAGTCATGATTTGCACCTGGAGAGGTGAGTCTCTAATTGGCACCTGGCTAGAGGGGGCAGAGCTAAGCCATAAGAAGAAGACTGAAGAGCTGGGGGGAGGGGTAGGAATATAAAACTGAGAGGTCTGTTTAGCTTGGAAAAGCCTAGGGTTAGAGTAACAGACAGAAGTGAGAGTAGGGCAAGCTTCTGCAAGGGAAGCCCTTGGATAGGGTTGGTGTAAGTATAAGGACAGGACTTCAGTAGCCTAACGGAGGAAGGGGAAGTGTCTAGATTCGTTTGAACTTGTATGTGATACCCTGGAAGGGGTTTGAACTTGGTTGAAAGACTGAATTAGAGGAGATCTGGAGTTAGGGGCAGGTAGGCAGGCAGCTATGAAGAGGCAGTGAAAACAAAGATAGGGATGACATCCTGCACTGATGTAAGGGAGCACTCCAACAATCAGTGAGCCCTACTACAGCATTCTAATGTCCTGCTTCAGCCAAACACATGCTTAACTTTAAGTATGTTAGTAATTCTATTAACTGTGGTGGGGTTTAAATGTTTTAGTGAATTGAAACCTAAGAAGTGATTCAAAGCCCACAGAAGTCAATGGCCAGTTTCCCATGGGCTGTGGGAGTTAGGACCTTTGAGAAGGGTGGCCTAAAAAAAGCCTAAAGGGCACTACAGATGAGTCTACAACCAAACTTTCACCCAAATACCTAATTCAGGTTTAACTCTAACTCAAGACTCTTGTTGATTTGCAAGTCTGTATGGATACACTCATTTTGGCTGCAGTGTCCTAGCTCAATTTAGTTTAAATCCAATAAAATATTGAAAGTAAAATTAATTTCAGTATAAATAGAGAACTCTTCATCCATAATAAGCATGTCCATATGCCCAGTTTCACATACTTTGTTAATTTGTGCATTAAGACTGATTTAATTATCTAGGTGAAAGTTAGTATGTGGTCATGCCTTAGGGCAATTGGTTTGACACCAAATATAAATGTAATAAAAGACCAAATAAAAAAATCAATTATTCTGGTTCTGTGTTGAATGATAAGTACAAACAAAATCAAAATAAACAGCTAGATACTTAACTAGCAAACAAACTACATGAATGTCAAGAGAAATACAAATAAAATTAATGTAATCAGTTTTGACAAGCTAGAATAAAACTGCAAGAGAAGATAAAAATATTTGCTGAAAAGTTTGTTACATTTGACCTCAAACTATACTAATCTGAAATGGAATTTCACCCAGAGGCATTTTCTAAAGTGGCAATAGATCATGAGAAAATCAAGCACTTAGATCTCAGTATCCACTAAGAAAACTATAGCTGCTATTAAATTCCTCAAAGCTCAAAAAGGCTCTTGAGGTTAATGGTTCTTTGCTCAGTTTTGCATATCCTAAAAAGATACTCGTTCTCCTAAACTCCTGAGATTATAGTCTGATTTTTAGTATCAAACCCTCCATCTGGCTTCTTCAATGAATCACTAATTATTTGTATAAAAGTGGTCAGTGTAGAGATTTTACTGATTGCAAAACAAAACCCAACCCCTTTCATAGAAAGATTAATACTAAGTTTCTTGCAACAAGATAGGATTTGTTGAAGCAAACTGTATATCCAGACCAGATCAATTTCCTGAAGTGTAGAATTAGCTGATTCTGTGATGCAACTTGATGTCGACAAGGCATTTGATACATACAGTGATAAATATTATGCTTATAAATGGTTTGGGTTGGGGCAAACTTTCATTTATCCCATTTGTATATGATTATAGTGGTACAACAGCCTAGACATATGCAATAATTCCCAAAGTGAGTTAAAAGTCTCCTCATAGGGATATTCAACCTTTCTTTCACAACTCCCATTCTCTCTGGTGTTATAAACTCTGGCAATCAAAATTAGGAAGGTTGATGTATAACCCAAAGACCAGGTTTTTAAAGGCTGAATTTCCTTTTTGCAACAGTGTGTGGTGACAATGTTTTGCTGCTTGATTGTACTTATATATCACAGTAAGATCCCGATAAAGTGACTTGAAGGTGTGGTATATTGCCATGGTAACAAGACAGCTTCCTGAGGCACTCTTATCTATACAACTATTTGAGTCTCAACTTGCAGCACTATGTTTTATGGCACTGCATTTCACTACGGAGCAGGCAGGCCATTCATCCAGCTTCAAACTGGACAGTTCTCTTTTTTGATGGTTTGTCTCCTGTCCAGTACTGAGACAACATTGGAGTGGTTTTTGACTGGTATCAAAAGGGGGATGACATTTGGAAAAGCACACTGCTCCACCCTGCCATTGTGACATTGTACAAGCCATGAGTGCAAAGTGACGCCAACTGGGGTGGGGCAGTGCACCAGCTTCAAAATACATTTTTTGTGCAGTGTGACCATGCATGCACTGTGCCTAAACCATTCCTGGGATTACTGGAACGTCCCCTATTCTGTGAACGCATGAGTGGCCACCTTCCTATGGAGCTGGAGAGAGAGTGGGTAACATGACAGATTTAAATCAAATCATAAGAGCTTCTGGTGGACTTATGTTGCTTATTTAGTAAATACATGCCTAACCGTTCTTACAATTTTTTTGTATATATACAGATTTTTATCTTTTCGTAATTAGCTTCTGAATTCTTGAGTTAGGCTATGCCTCACATTCCTAGGATGATAAGCTCCCATTGATCACACCTCTCAGCTGCAGCATAGATATATCCTAAATGATTTTATCATAGTCACAAAGAAAGTCTGTGGGGGAACAAGGACATGCACTTGGGCTTTCTGAGTCTTAGGCTAGCACCCGAACCACTATCCATCTGTCTTCTCTAATTTACAAGCCGGTGAAACTGTCCAGAGGAGTGATTGTTTTATTCTAGGTATTTGTAGCCTGTTTAAAAAAAAAAAAATGTTTCCCCCTCCTTGAATCTTTCTGAACTTGTTCTGCTCATCTCTAAACAGGAATGCATTAGCATTTATTACTCACAGGAATTAAGTGCTCAGGCATCCATACATCAAAGAGACAGTGGTGATTTATATCAGATATTCCAAATAAGGTTAGTAAGAATAATAATGTCTTGAACCATTATTTGATATAAAACTGCCCCCATTAGGACCAATATAAATATTGCTACAGACTATACGCCATACACTAATTTCTGAGAGATTGATAATTCAGTGTTCTGAACCCAGCTATTAAAATGTAATGGATTGGGGATTGAATTTATTACCTCTCATTTTTAATATGCACTGCCCATAATGCTTATCAAATAAAATGTTTTGTAACTTATATGCTGCTACTACTACCTTGGAGAAGTAGAAGATTACTGCATTTCTATTTTTCAAAAAAGAAAGGTGATAAATATATTACCTTTCCAATATTGCCTCCACTAGTCTTCACCTATCTGCAAGACAGTGTACCTTAAACACAAGTGATTTGATACATTGTTTCACTGAAAGAGTTTTTTTGAAGGCTAAATGTTAGTGGAAAAATGTCCTGAAATCACATTCAGTCAGTGAGAATAACGACAATAAAATAAAAATCCCGGTAACAATAATATCCGATTGTGTTTCCATATCAGATCTACCAAGAACAATTCAAAGATCTGGACTATTTAATGAGTAGCAGAAAATTCTTCTCTTTTATCTTAATTAACACGCCACCACTGTGAAATATACAGTTCTTGAACTGAGATAACCAGCTAATTATCTATTCTACAACATCAAACTTTTAACTATGTCCTAACTTTTTACCATTTCAAATGTCTTTCTTATTATTCTACTATTGTACTCCTGTGTAATCTCTCAGCATGACAATTCTCATTTGAGTTGGATAAAGTCTAGTATGTGATATATAAAATAAACCCACACAATGCTTTAATTTTTTCCTCCTTTCTGAGGGTAGATTTGCATTCAGAGAGAACATGCCACCTTATCCTGGATAATAATTTTGTTGTATGTGCAATGTTGACTCCATAAGCAAAGGCATGAAGACACTCCAGTGATTAAAAATAAAATTTGTATTATACCTCTGGAGGTGATAAATTTTACTTGGAACATATCTATATAGTGTTTAATTTATTTCCACTTTGTTCTATTTGGTTGGAATACCTCCTTTCTTTTCCCCATGTCATATGACGCATTTTTGGTGAAACGGTTTAAATGAAATGATAAATGCTGCTGACAGCATTGCTTCAAAATCTGGTTTAAAATGGATGTCAGTGTACAGAATATGTACAAATTATGCATGCAGGAAGATATGTGCCTTTCTTTTTTCTCTTTTGAACACTATGTACAATTTATTTATTTAATATTTAAAATGTACCTAATTGTCAAATCTCCATGTGCATGTACAAAATTGAGATAAGTATATAGAACCAGATTCTCAATTAGTGGAAGTTGGTGTGGCTCCAATGAAGTCAGTTTCTGCAGTTTTCAGAAAAGAATCATACATTAGCCCATAAATTTAAAATGCCAGCCACCCATCCATCCCTTGTCCACTGACACTTGTTCAGGAAAAATCCAGAGGATCAAGAACCATCCCGAAAGGTCAACAGATTTGGGATCTACTCAGAAAAGCAGGTGAAATGAATTCCAGAATCAAAAACCTTTGTCTAAGAATACTTTGACAAATGTGAGCTTAAGTTCCTCAGATGATCTCAGATACCACAATACTACCTAAGAGCAGCAGACTTATCTCTCCTAGCCAGAATCTAAACCATTGGGTGCTTTTAAAATAAGACATCACCTTGAATTGCTCCTGCAAGTGAATAAAGAGCTGGCATGGTTCCTGGAGAACTTGTTTAATATATTATCTGCAGTTAACACTTCTCAACAAAATGGCAGCAGCATTCTGCTTCTGCTTTAGCTTTGGGGGGGTGCTGTGGAGGACAATCCCTTGTACAGCGTATTCTGATAATACAACCTAGAAGTCCCCAAAAGCTGGCTAATCATCAGACGGTCCAGGTTGGAGACAAATTATATCAGCCATCTAAGAAGAAGTAGATGAATAAAAACAACGAGAGTCCTGTAGCACCTTAAAGACTAACAAATTTCTGCAGGCATAAGCTTTCGTGGGCTGCAAGCCACTTCGTCAGATGCATGAAATGGAAATCACAGATAGGAGGTATATGAATATAAACAAGGGTAAGAAACATAACAATGGGGAGGTCAAGTGCTAACAAAGTCAATACAGTTAGGGTAGATGAGGCCTATTCACAACCGTTGATTAGAAGGTGAGAATGTGTGAACAGTGACAATTACTTCTTGTAATGAGATAACAATTCCAAGTCCCTATTCAGACCAAGTCTGATTGTGTCAAGTTTGCATGAGTTCCAGTTCTGCAGTTTCTCACTGAAGTCTGTTTTTGTAGTTTTTTTGTTGAAGTATGGCAACTTTCAAGTCAGCTACATAGTGTCCTGGGAAATTAAAGTGCTCTCTGATTGGTTTATGGATGTTACCATTTTTCATGTCTGATTTGTGTCCATTTATTCTTTTGCGTAGTGACAATCCGGTTTGGCCAATGTACATGACAGAGGGGCATTGCTGGCACATGAATGGCATATATTATATTAGTAGATGGAACTTTTAGGTGAATAAATATTCTTTTGATCAACAATGGGTGGACCAAGAACAATTGTGGTTGCAAAAGTGCATCCACATCATGAATGGTATGGTGAAGGATGAAGAAACCTCCTTAAAAGTGAAAATAGAAACCACCCTAGCTGTACACTCAAAAACCTTATTCGAACCAGTAGTCATTACTTTTGCTTTGGGTGGATTAAGTTTCAGTTGTCTCGAAAGTCCCAGTCTTGGCCATGCACTGGGAAAGCAAAAACAGTGAATTATCCAAGGTTGATGAAAACAAGAAATAGAGCTGTTTGTTTCACTGCCATATTTGGTAACCACACAGTCCATGCTCACTTTTTTTGTATCCACTGATAGCCTCATCTACATGTTGAACAGGTAGGATAACAAACCCTATTAAATCCCACATGACAGAGCCATTGGGGCAGATGAATGATTTCCGAAAGAGAAAAGAACAATTTAGTACTTAGGATCTGCAGTCAGATTAACAAAGCTTTATGGCCTCTAGTATCCAAAGTATTTGGCAGATTTAGAAGAACCAGTATGGACACTCTTCCTCCACAAAGATATGGTGAAGTAACCAGTGTACCCAGGCCAAAAGTGGAGTGAAAGGGATTAAATAAATCTGAGAACTCCAGATGACTCTCACCAGCACTTTTTGCATTACAGTTCCCCAAAAGGGAAAATAGAGAGAGGGCAATAACTGGTGAGTTGGCTATGATGGTTATTTGAAGGTAAAAAATCATGATTATTTTGTTGAGGTAAACTGACATACCGAATTTTGCAGGGGGTGCATGAAAAATATTAATGAGCAATGAACCAAGTACGGTCTCTACTCAATATGATGTGTCAGCTTAAGTGCCTTATGTCATCTTAGCTACCACAGTGGTGTGTCAGGAGAGAAGAAGTCTCTCAAACAGCTAAGATCCAAGCCTTATAGACAAAATACAGTAACTTGAATTGCAACTGGAAGCAATTAAGAGCATTAGTCCAAATTGCCTGTTCCCAGCCAAAGTTTCATCCTGTCTCTCTCTATAACTTTACATAGTGAAACTGTCTGAAATTCAGCCAGTCAAATTTGCAGTCGATCTCCTACTGGTCCTTCTCCATCTATCTAAAGCCTTGAGCAAGCAGTTCCTCAGGCCTACTCCTGCATCATGCCCCAGTCATGCAGGAGTCACTTGTCCTCCGCAAGTTCCTGCTGTTTTCTGTGTGGGGTGTGCTCCCAATCAGCATGAGGGACTGCCCCAGGGTGCATTTGGAAGGACTTATCTACCAACACCTCGCTATTGCTGCTGCAATCCTGATGGTCATGCTACCTTTGCACTACTTTTCTCCCATCCGTCCACTGCTCTCATTGTCCTGGCTGATGGAAAAAGGGAAGATAGCTTTTCTCCTTGCCAACAAACCTTCAATATCACAACTGACAGGCAACCATGTGGCTGTAAGATCACAAACATGCCCCTGTCTGGCAGGTAAAGATGGCTCAATAACTTGTCCACAGCAATTGGTCCCTTACCTCAATATTTGATCACTTTACTCAATGTTTTGAAGTCTTGAATAAAAACAAAGTGTCTCCAGGCAAGGGACCTATCTGCTCTTTTAGTATTCCCTCTTCAAACTGCTGTCTTCTCCTATACTCCTCACTGTTGCTCATTCTGAGTGATTATTCAGCTATTCGCATGAAATTCCCTGTTTTCACTCTCCTGTCCTCTTTGTGCCTCTTAACACCCTCGCTACCAAACCAGTATATGTTGGTTGGGTGTGCAGGTGAACATTTAGGTGAGTACATGTGTATTTATGTACCCATATACATGTGAAAAAATGTTTTTACCTACACATTAATGCAAACAAAAGCTGTCTGCATCAGTGATGACAGAAAGGCGCCAAAAAAAAATCATGAGTGATAGTGGTTAGGGCACTGGCCTAGGATTTGTGAGACCTGGTTCATAACCCTGTTCTGCCACAAACTACCTGTGTGACATGGGACGAGTCACTTACCCAAGCTGTACTTCAGTTCTCTAGCTGTTAAAAAAAATCCCATTGAGATCCTTTCTTATATCAGAGGGGTATTCTGAAGATAAATGTTAGAGATTGTGAGGCACTGAGATACTATGGTAATGGGGGACATAGAAATACCTAAAATAGAACATGGCTGAATAGAATTGCAATTTCAAAGTCACCAGCATGTTTCTATTTTTCCCACAATTAATCCAGCTGCAATAATATACCATGGTGATGAGAGCAATGCAAATGGCGGGACAGACAGAGAAATATACAACAACTCTGGACTACATACAATGTACATGTCTCCAGTAAGAGGTAAAGACCAGGCAGCAGTGAGGCTGAAAAGGATCCATTGCCCTGGTGATCTGTAGGATTAAGGGTGGTTCTTGGCTAGGGAGAGAGAAACAAGGTTAGGGATCTTTGGGGAGAATCTGGCTAAGACTAGATGATGTGTTTGGGAAGGATGAAGCTAAGAAAAAGAGTTGGGTGGAAAGGTAGAGCAGTGAATTGGAAAAATTGAGGACCAAATTCCCTTCTGTCTATCTCTCTTAGGATTTTATACTGCTGCCCATCACCACCATGATATCTTCCAAGTAAAATGAATAGTACAGTCGGTCAAAAAAAAATTAAATGGAAGCATTTTCAAGCAGAAAATGTTGTCCCATTGAAGCTGAAACAGTTAGTAAAATCATATTGATTTTGCCCAAATTTCATTTTTGGAAAGAAATGGTGGTAAAAAGTTCTTTTGACTTTTTTTAATGTTTAGATTTGCAATTTATGCAATGTTTAGATTTCTTGTTTTGAAACAACTTTTCATTTCATTTGTTTTATTTTGTATAACATATAATATAAAATTAAAAATACAGTTGAAATTGAAACAAAACAATTCACTTGAGCCAAAACAAAAGTTTTTCTGGAATTTTCTTTCATGGAGAATTCCAAAATTAAGCTCTAATTTTCAGGAATATTCAAGTTTTCTTCCTCTTTTTTCCCCCCTCTTTCATATCCTGATTTTTTAGGTTACAAATAAAAATATAAATGAATCTTGTTTGTCAAAAATGTGTCATGTCAAAACACTCATTACAGAAACAATGTTAATAATACTTAATTCTGATTGGCTCTGAACCATAGCCCAATGACGTTAACATTTAAAAATTCCTACAGTGAAATCCTCATTGAAGTCAATGTCTTTTTGTCAGTTTTAAATAGGGGTTTTCAATAAGGCCCATATATTAGATCTCTCTCTCTCTTTTTTTTTTTTTTTTTTAAACTATGACCAGCATCTCCCTGAGATCTACAGATGAAAAAACACTCTAGGTAGAATTTTCAAAGGTGCCTAAGGAAGTAAGGCTCCTAACTCCTGTTGACATTCAGTGAGAGTTAGACTCCTTTGAAAATCCCACCTGGAGTATTGTTCATCTGTAGGTCTCTTAGAAATGTTAGTTAGATCATGAAAAAATAAATCTACCCAATTTACCCTAGGGGTAAAGGTACCATGACCCGGAGAGAAAATTCTGTTCATACCTTGGAAAACAAGGCATTAATTGTGGTGAAAGTACAACCTGTGATTGGGGGACTTCTAAAAAAGATAAATGGAAATGGCATTTGTACGAGTGCTGCATAAGGGCATCCACGCATATGAGCATTTCAAGATAGCAAGCACAGTAAATCAATATGCAGCCTGAAAGAACTCAAGGAAAAGCTATTTGGCTGGTGTATATATAGAACTAGGAATATTAAGTCTAATCTGCAGATGTAACTCTTCTGGGAACCTATGATGGGAAACAGCAGTAATTATTAACATAGAAAAGTCTCTGCAGAATGTAGGATTAGTTTGAATGAAAAAATGAGTATATTAGTGGCATAAGCACACTGGTTTTCAAAGCATAATGTAAGATGTCAGGGTTTTTGTGCGGGGTTTTTTTTTTGGTAGTTTTTTTGTTTGTTTGTTTAAAACAAAGCTATTTGTGCTAGTTTAAAGGATAATTTAGTATATTTGATTACATCTAGTTTTTGCTGTATTTCAGCAGTAGTATTTTTGCTTCTTTGTTGTAATTACAGGTTTGCTGTCACTTTCTTTATAGAATTCTATTTTCATTTGCTTATAGCTCAACAGAAAACAATGATTTTGAATTTAAACTTGGAATAGCGTGCTGCAGATATGATTTAACTAATGAGGACCATATTTGCATGGATTTTGTGTGCATATAATTATGCATTTTCAGTCACTTTCACATCAGTTTCCTTGTGCACTATTAATTAAGTGCTTGATTGATGGATGTACACAAACAAAAACTATATGTGTATAAACATGGGGATAAGTGAGAGTGGTCAAAATTTGTATTTGTAGGTGAGTGCATGCACACCACAAAAAGCCATATTTAAACAACTTGAACTTAATGCCTAAGACCAAAATTTTCAAATATAATTAGTAAATTTAGGTGCCCAATTTGAGACATCTTAAAAGGTTCCACATTTCAGAAAGTGCTGAGAATATGCCATATGAAAATCAGGCTGCTTGAAGGTGTCTCAAACTTGTAGGATGACTGGATATCCCAATTTTATAGGGACAGTCCTGATATTTGGGGCTTTGTATTATATAATTGCTTATTACCCCCCTTATTATATAGGTGCTTATTACCCCATCTCAATTTTTCACATTTACTATTTGGGCACCCTACAAACTGAGCAATCAAAATCACTAACTAGAGTGTTTGCTGGATTTGTTTTAAATCTTGGCCATAATTTTCAAAGAATGCATTGCAAACTCTTTTATTGGTTTGAGAGCAAAAACCATCAGTCACTGGCTGACTAGGTTTGCAAAATTAGTTACTTTAACAGGAAAAAAAAGCAGCCAGAGCCACAGCAGTACCAGGGCTCTGCTAAGTATAACTAGGGAGGTGGAAGGAGAAGAGGCAGAAATGAGACCTTAATCCACATTTGTGTTTTCTTGCACGTTAGGGCTGCAGGCGACCAATTTGACCACTGAATAATTTAAGATATATGCACATTGCACCTGGGAAGTATAATTACCCAGTAGGGTAGACACACATGCACTAGCTCTGCTCAAGCTAGCACGTAAAAATAGCTGTGCGGATGCGGTGGCACAGTCAGTGACTTGGGTTAGCTGCCCAAGTGCATACATACCCAGGGGGTCAGGTGTAATTGTACTCAGGCAGCTAGCCTGAGCAGCTGCCCATCCCACTGCAGCCACATTGCTATTTTTAGCATTCTTGCTCAAGCAGAGCTAACACAGGTATGTTTACCTGAGCAGGGAATAACACCTCACAGCTCCTGTATAGACCATCTTAGAGTAACCTCAGGACTGATATAATTTCATCCAGTTTGTAACAGCTCTCTAGAAATGAATATACCATTCCAAAATTGCCAGAACACTGCATGCTATGTGCACACCCAACTTCTTTTAGAGGACCGGGTGAGATTCCATCATACCAGGGAACCTTTCTGGCCCCTTTCTGAAAATGTTGTGAAGAAAAGAACCCACTTCAGGTGTCAGAGCCAATATACTAGAAATAACTAAATAAAGGAAATGTGAAACAATTTAATTAAAGGGAAAGGAATATTTATTTCCCTAACTAAAATCCTGTGTTACAACAGATATCCTTACTATAGCTGCTTTCTGTTGGAATTTGCATTCAAGCATTCATTTTTTCTACAAGAACAAAGACACTTAGCTTTTGTCTCTTTGTTATCTTTCGTAAGTTAGGACAATTGGAGCACCAGTCTATGGTAACTCTCAATCAAACCTAAGCTGGTGAGCAACAGCATCCGAATGTTACTGCCAGGTGCAGCCCCCTTCAGGACCAGATCCCTTAGAAGAGTCATAGCCTTCTGTGCTCTCATCCTGCAATGCCATCAGTTCCTTTCCTCTATCAGAAGCCTTGTCCCAGGAGCCAGGGAGCTGGGGTGAGTACAAACTCTCCCAGACACACCCTGCTTTCCACAGCAGCCACCCTAGCGTACCACACCCTAACAGATCCCACTCTACACATATCACCCATATGGAGGCAGCTTCCAGGGTGGCCTGTGAAAGGCTCCTGACCCTCAGAACCACCCCTTTCACCACAAGCCCCGGCAGCACCAGAATGCATCTTCAACAGTACACAAAGTGCACTAATGAACTTTTAGTGCAGACACACAGACCGTTAGTGTACAGCATGCTACAGTGCTGTAGATTTACCCCCACACTTGCCAGATGCTATCTCTCCATAGAGACAGCTTTTGTCATATATCTGTCATATATTGTTTTGTGTTGTATGTGTAGTGCATTGTTTCATTTTGGTAGGGTTTCTTTTTTTAAATAGGCATGCTGTTATGTACTTATGTTAGAGAAACGAAAGTCAAATAAATGTGCTTTTTATTTGGAGTAGAAGGTGATGAGGTTTGTGATGGAAGTGTTCCTGTGAAATGTATGTTTGAGTTTGGGCTTTTCTCTCTGTCTATGATTGAAGGGCCCAGTCCTGTTGACTTCACTGAGAGTTTTACCCTCAGGAAACTGTACAAGATAAGAGCCAATACATTCTGCCTTTTAAATAGCCTTGGCCTCAGGTCTGGCCTCTTATTTCTGTCCTCTCCTTTAGGTGTGTAAAACTACACTGTATTTTTCTCTTGTACATTTTAGCAAGCAGATTTAGGGTTTGTGACAGGTGCGAATGCCCTGGAGAGTGAAGTCTTCAATTTCCTTCCAGAATGGGTTCAGCACAGGTCAGCAGTGTTTATGCTCTTGGGCATCACTAATAAAGCATGAAGCAAATCCAAATGCATGCCCAGTTAGATACACAATTGCCTCTTTTGAGCATGCAACTCACAAGCATCTTTTCTTAAACAAAGTCTTAAATGTATCGGCTGCTCATTCTATAGTGTTCATTTGAAAGACACTTCGGATATGAAAGGGATACGGACAGTCATACAACAAGTAAGATTAAATCAGAGTTAATTATATGAGAAATCTAGATTTCTTTAAGGTTCACCTGTCTGGCTACAGATATAATGTCAGCTTATTAGATATATAGGGACATTAATTCCTCCTTTCTCATCTCTTATACAGTACAGGCCTAACTTATCCAGCGAGGCCCTTTCTGTTTTATCTTTCTTTTCCCTACCCTTTGAATCCCTTGTTGTCAGGCAAGACACAGTAACCTCTTCTCTGAGCCCAGCTGTTGTAGTTCTGCAATCTTGTACACTGGGACTTACTTAGTGCTTGTGACCAGTGTGTGCTCTTTTGAATTGATGTAAAGGGTTGGCAGAGCACAGACTCAGATATCTGAGATACAGAGATCTGCCATTCTTATATCTCAACCACATGTTTGCAGACAAACTTCTACTTGTACATTTGCATTACATTACAGGTTTGCCAGAAGTAGTCTCAGTAGGTTCAATACATATTACTCTTTCATATACATTATGAACTGTGGTCCCAATATAACGGGTCTGGAGAAATGTGTACTTTCTGTGTGTTGATGCCTTAATACCAACATACAGTGAACCATGCATATTATATAAAATATTAATATTAATTTGTAAATGATTGAATTTCTCTATATTCAATAATTCCAAAATATTTTGGAAAGCTTCTTTAGTTATTAAACTCTGAAATAAGTTTGGCTGACAAACCTATATAGGTTCTTACACCACCATCATAGAATCATAGAATATTAGAGTTGGAAGGGACCTCAGGAGGTCATCTAGTCCAACCCCCTGCTCAAAGCAGGACTAACCTCAGCTATATCATCCCAACCAGGGCTTTGTCAAGCCTCAGCTTAAAAACCTCTAAGGATGGAGATTCCACCACCTCCCTAGGTAACCTATTCCAGTGCTTCACCACCCTCCTAGTGAAAAACTTTTTCCTAATGTCCAACCTAGACCTCCCGCCCTGCAACTTGAGACCG
Source organism: Emydura macquarii macquarii (assembly GCF_026122565.2). Lineage (NCBI taxonomy): Eukaryota > Metazoa > Chordata > Testudines > Chelidae > Emydura > Emydura macquarii. Next base: position 3,909,761 of record NW_027132962.1, read on the forward strand.
TTGCTCCTTGTTCTGTCATCTGCCACCACCGAGAACAGCCTAGCCCCATCCTCCCTGGAACCCCCTTTCAGGTAGTTAAAGGCCGCTGTCAAATCCCCCCTCACTCTTCTCTTTTGCAGACTAAACAAGCCCAGTTCCCTCAGCTTCTCCTCATAAGTCCTGTGCTCCAGCCCCCTAATCATTTTTGTTGCCCTCCGCTGCACTCTCTCCAACTTGTCCACATCCTTTTTGTAGTGGGGGGCCCAAAACTGGACACAATATTCTAAATGTGGCCTCACCAATGCCGAATAGAGGGGAATAATCACTTCCCGTGACCTACTGGCAATGCCCCTCCTAATGCAGCCCAATATGCCATTAGCCTTCTTGACAACCATCATTACTATAGTATTTGAGTGCATTCAAGTACTGCATGTCATCCAAGGTTTGTTCTTTCTCTAATCCTCTTGACATGGTGTTTGTGTGTAGGGGGGGAAACAAATTCAGTATGCCACATAGTTTATCCATTCTACTAATACGTCAATCATTAATACAAAGGACAAGAGCTACGGGTACCTGTAGATAGTATATGATTATTGGGAGTGGTATAACAGGTCTTGTCAGAGTAGATAATTGCGGTGGTGGTCTTAGAAAGGCTTCATTTAATACTAAATGATTTTACTCTAACCATTACAGAACTCTAAAGCAATAGAAATCACACCTTTGTGCTGACCACAGCCTGCAGTTCCCTGAAATTCAAAGCCCCAACTTCCAAGAGGGAGAATGATTTTGGTCTCTGCACTCATACCCAGCACTCTTCAATAACAGTCACAGCTGCTCCACACACTTACAATCTGTCTCCCGCTCAGGACACAGGAGCCCTTTATTTGTTGGTATTATTGTATTTATTTATTTCTGTTGATTCCTGATTTCTACAATGTTGCCCGAGTGACTGATTTTCTCGAACTGTTAATGTTTGGAACTGGTTCCAAACGTATTGGATGCATTAGTCCTAGCTGCTATGGATGAGTGACTATACCAGTAAGACACAACCTGGCTGTCTTCTGAACCTCACGTGAGGTGAAATTTTGGCACCACTGAAGTCAATGAGAGTTTTGCTATTGACTGTAATAGGGACTGGATTTCACCCATACTGTCACACTGTGATTAAAACTCAAACAAGAGGGAAAAACTGAGTTCTCCAGAAATTCATAAATTATTTCTGATTTATTTGTTATAGTGTTAAAGGAAAAGCCACAGGAATGAAATATTTCTTGGACCCTGTGTGTGGCTGGAAAATCAGATTGGGGGTTTATAATACATTCACCTTTTGTGAAGGAGTTTTAAAAAATAATCTGGATACCATTTTACAGAAATGTGATGAATACGTACCTTGAGAACAAATATTACATGTGAAATTCAACAGTTCTTCACTTGTGTTCACTGAAGCTATAGATCAGCATAGGGAATAGACCTTAAAACAAAAAGCAAATCTTGTAAACTTGACTAGATCAGCTTGAATAGCTAAAGACAAGACTGCTTAGAGCTTCAGCCCTAGTTTGAAAGAATGACTGTTAAGAGATACACACTTAAGACTCCAGACTTAACATTAACCAAAGCGGTGCAGTATCTGCAGAGTTGCATAATTTATTTAGTAAGAAATTTTAAAAACAGTACAAAGCAGGATGGTGATGCAAGGGGGAAGGGAGCAGCAGCAGCTGAGTTGGATATCATTAAAGAAATGATACCTAAATAGTGTCACAGGAGAACTGCATAGATGGTCTGGCAATAGAAGGCAGGAGTGGGGCTGTGATGCTCTTTCTGAGTTAATATAAAGGGTGCCAAAAATATGAGAATATTACTGATTCAATGGGTTAACCTATCAATTATGGCTCCCAGACTAGAGGATTTTCTGTTATGCGGAAAATGCATCCAGTAAAAAATTAACACAAGTGAGGGATATTGTACAGAAATATGTTTTTGTATAAGGAACAGATTGCAGAAACTGTAACAGAAAAAACATTTTCCAACAGATGTAAAGCCAAGGAGGTTACTTAAGTCACAAGAATTCATGAAGCAAGCGTTTGATGAACTGTGTGTTGGAAGTGTCCCACATCAATACTGAAGGGGTGAAGGTGAGAGAATGGAAAGTAACTTAGGAAAAAGATGGAGACCCTGTTACAGCTAAGCAAGATACTGGAGACTAATCTAATATAAAGGAGCCTTTTGCCAAAAAAAGATAATGCCATCAAATGAAGAATAAATCCAAGAGGGAATAGGGTTGAGGGAAGGTTCAAATTATTTGGGATATCAATTATAGTATCTTCTCCATGTGGACAGCACCAGAGAAACTTTTTTTATTGCACCTTTCTAGCAAAAAGCACCAGACTCCATCTGACTCATGAATGAGCAGCAGGGGAGAGTGGGAGTTCCCTCCTTGCACATCCTGAAAGAGGTAGAATAGCAGCCCTGCACTGAAAGAGTGCAGGCACTGCTCTCTTAACACTCCTCCAAGGGTGTATATTTCTGCAAAAGAGGCCAGAGAAGTGGAAGGACCATGAGAGGTTGGGCCCCTTCCACTAACACCATCTAATTGATTGGCTCAGCTACGTAAGGGGTAATAAACTGCATGCCCAACAGGAAATAGCAACAAAGGCTGAGTGCCAGGGAACTGTAAGAGGTGTGTTCCCTTCCTAAAGTGGAATGCTTCCCAGTGTTCCCTTGTAGAGCACTGTAACTCAGCATTACTCCAACACAGGGCTATGCCTAATGTGTTTCCAATACTACTTCAATAAACATTTAGATCATCTTTTTTATTAAAAAAAAAAATCCCAAACCCTTCACCCCCTTTTTAGAAAGGCATGACATTTTTCAAAATAAACCCCCCAAACTTGAGAGAAGTATCCCTTTTGAAAAACGGACTTTTTTTTTTTTTTTTTTTTAAACTAAAATATTTGTATCCAAAACATGTTGATCAGCTCTAGCGCAATTGCTTGCCCACTGGAATTTAAGTGGTGAATATGTGGAAGAAGCCCTCTAAATAATAATGTGATGACTTTTCAAACTCGGGTGCCTACATTTTTATTTAGGAACATAAAGCAGCAGCCAGGATTTTAGGGCCTGAGACATGCAGTAGAATCAGGTCCTACACAGTGACAGCCCCACCCTCCCACAGATCACTCTCTTGTCTTCAGCCCTGTATCATCCCTGTTGGAAATGTCCACTCCCCCCAGAGACTCATCCTCCCACTTACAAGTTTTATTACCCCCATATCCCTTTTGTGTGTTGTTTCCCTCTCTGTTCCCGGGGATGGTGTTTTCCCCAATGTCTGTTTTCCCCCTTTTTTGCTGCCCTTTTCTCACTTTCTTTTATACACATACTTGTCCTCTTCTCTTAGTTTTTATTAATTCTCTCCATTTTTCTCCTCACTTCCCTTTTGCCTTCCCCAAGGTTTTGTTCTCAGCCCCTCCATTTCATGTCCCTACTGTTTATCTTTCACTACCTTGCCACTGCTCTATATGGTTGCCTTGACTTAACTTTAGGAAACAAAGTTTGAAAACCAGGCTCAATCGTGGCATGTCTCCCTCAACCTCCCATTCTGTTTACTCCTGATAAATGTGAATGCTTTTTTTTCTTTTTTTATAACCAGCTGGTTTCGAAGTTAAACCACCTAGTTCAATGAACTACATGTGGGCAACTCCAAATACTGAGGTATAGTACTCCCACTACTTCAGCCTATCTCCATTTCAAAGGGTTTGGGATTGTAAAAATGGCAGTGGTGTTTTCTTCCTGGGGAAAAAAAAAAGCTCCAATTAGTGGAAAAAGTGAACTTCTCATATACCTTGGTTTCCATTAGTCTTCATTATTAATAATACGTGCTAATGGCCATAAATAATAGATGCCCATAAAAGCTTTTGGAACACAGAAACCTAATGAACCCATTATACTTTACAAAACATGAGTTTTCTCTGCTTTTAAGTGTTGACAGGCTTTTAAAGGCACTTTCAATCTTGGAGTTTTCTAGTAGGCGTAAAACATTATTTCCAGCAACAGGCTGAACTTGTTTAAATTTCAATGACCCAAAATTGACAGCCAATGCATAGCTGTTTTTGGAAGCTGTTCAGTATTGTTGGTCTGGTTGGAAATGATGTTTAATTCCATTTCTGAGATTTATATGGAGATACACTGTAATAAATTAGATGCTTCTTTATTTTTATAATTAAACATAGACACAGAACTGAGAAACAAAAGTGAAAGAGGGTGAAATATCCAGTACCTCTTCCAAAAGAGTTTTAATCTTAGTCAGTATTTACAGTTGAATTCACTATTGATATGCTGTTTAAAGCATTGCATTGTATTCATTTTTTTTCATATTTAGAACTCAAAACAGTCTGTAGTGCACAGGGAGTTTAAGGCCTAGATCCTGTGAGGTGTTGAATCCCAGGTACTTCTGTGAAAGTGGAGCTGCACTGCCCCAGCGGGAGGATTACCATTATGCACTGGCAGTGTCAGATTTTCTTATTGTATCTAAGGAACATACACATTGTTACATCTCTTTAAAGCATGCAGCATTCTGTCCCCTCACACATGGGGCACAGTGGGGAAGGTGCCGTGGTTCAAGCCGCTCTCTGTGCCTCCTATCTCCTTCTGGCTGTGCACCACCGTGGTTAATAGTTGAGGAGTACTCCCTTAGTGAAGAGACTGCAGTTCTGCTGGCCACCTATGCAAGTGTGCACCCCAATAAAGCTTAGGCAGAATCTAAGGGCTTCCAGCTGAGGGCTCAAAGTGGAAGGCACCTAAAATTAGAGGACTCCCTTTGAAAGTGTTGGCTTTATGCATTTTTTTGAGTGGAAAAAGTTTTTGCATGATGAGCAAAGCTGGTTTGACTCAGCCCTTCTTCATTTTCAAACTCTCCCACCAAGTGTCAGCCGTTCTTTAAAAGATCATTTCAAACAAGCAGGAAGGCATTTAAAAATGGCGGCTAAGAAAACGAAGGCAAACTGGTTGTCAGAATATCTTTCATTTTGCCATATCTGTTTCATGAGTGTGTTGCACACACACAGAGCCCCGCAGGAAGACCCCAATCCTTTGTCAAAATGGCACAGACAGACCCCTGCACATGTGGAGCTCCATTGAGGTCAACAGAGCTCTTTGCAGGGGCTCCGGTCCCCCCGCGCAGAGCTCAGTGCTGGATCAAGGCCCAGGAGTTTGCAGTTATGAGTGCTCATCCGCTGCTGACTACTGTGAAAGTTATTTTTTATTAGTTGGTGTCCCAAGCCTGCATTTTTACACAACCCAAACTCCTATTAAACAGTGTAAAATATCTAAGAATGGCAATACCGGGTCAGCTCAGTGGTCTGTCTAGTCCAATGTTCTGTCTTCTGACAGTGGCTGGTACCAGATACTTCAGAGGGAATGAATAGAACAGGGTAATCATCGAGTGATCCATTCCCCATCATCCAGTCCCAGAATCTGGCAGTGAGAAGTTTAAGGGTACCTGGAAGTTTGGGGACACATTCCTGACCATCTTGGCTTAATAGCCATTGATGGATCTATCCTTCATGAACTTAAAGTAAGTAATGTAGGATCTGCACTTTGCTGTGTATTAGTTTGTCAAAAATATTTTCATGGCATAGTTTTCCACTGGAAAATACTGCTTTGTTGAAATTTGACATTTTTGTTGGTGATTTTTCCATTGAAAATTTCATCAATTTTTTTAAACGATTCAACATCTAAGTGGAAAAGTTTATGTTCTGACTTTATCGTTTCATTTTGTCTTTTCATTTTGTTTCACTTTGTAGAGGGCTTCATTAGGGCACCAGAAGCCAAACAGGCTGCAGTCAAACAGTCTCTCCGAACCTTCAGGTGGCTCTTCTGGGCTATCCAGGGGCCTGGCAGCAAGCCACAGTTCATCACCACCCCCAGTATTCCTTCAGGATCACCCAGGAGGCTGGAGCAAGAGGGAAGGATGGGGAACCCAGGCCCTCCCTTTCCATCTGTTTCCAGCCCAGGGCCCCAGGGGAAAAAGGTGGCTTAGTCCCTTCTAACTGTAACTCCAGATCAGCCTCAACTGGGCCACTTCCTGGCTTCCCTGTTTTCCCTTCTGCTTTACACAGTCTCGGTAGTTCAGGGCTTCAGCTGGGACTGGGGTGGGGGAATGCTTCCAGCTCACCCTCAGAGTCCAATTGTCCCATCTTAGTCAGGGGAAAGGGAATCCCGGCCAAGTCTTGCTCACAGTCCCGATCCTCCTCCTGTAGATTGTTCTGTCTCAAAGGCTGCCACCTGCCTTCCTTCATGCAGCCAGTCTCTCCTTCACACTCCCCCCTGCCAGGCTGTTGGGGCTCCCTTTTATGCGGGTCCTCCCTAGAGAGCATGCCCAGCAGCTGCTGAGGGCTGGGGCCTTCTTGGCCCAATATTATTCCACCACTCGTGTAACCTTAGTGTGGGGTCTGTAAATCCATCACACACTATAAATATTTTTATATGATATTGTATGTATTATATATAACATAAATACAATATAATATAAACCTAATTATATATATTATAATACATTTGAGAATGAAACACTTTCATAGGGTCAGTATGAGGTTTTGAAATTGAAATATTTTGAAATTTCCATTCCACAGAATATTCTGAGGTTTTGATTTTTTCATCCTGAATTAGGATATATTTTTTTAAAATGTTGGCATTTCCCATGGGAAGGAAACTTCATTTTCTTACCAGAACTATCATGTTTGTTTAATAATGATTGAGCAAAGTCAGAGGAGGGATGGCAGCAACATACCTGAAAATTTTACACTTAAAGTCCATGTCTTCTCTTTGGCAGCTAAAGCTCTTCAATTTATAGTGGGTATTCCAATAACACAAGTTGCAAAGTGCTGATTTGTAACTGCATTTATTCCCAATAATCACACTTTAAAATACAGTGAAAATAGCATGCAGAAGGACATAAATGATCTTTCTGGAGATGTGGTGAGATCTTTTTATTTACTTGTAGCAAAGTAGCACATTACTTTTATGAATGAACTCTGTACAGGTGTCCCCATAGTACAACTTCTTCAAAAACAAGCAAACAAAAACTGTTCTCTTTGTTTCCCTCATTGGAGACCCTACATATTTTCAATTAGCAACTATGGAACTTGCAGCATGACGCATGCAGTTGTACAGCCTTGGGCAAGCCATGTAACCTTTCTCTATTTACATGAATGATAATATTTACCTATTTACACAGGGTTCTGGTTTACATTAGTTCATTAGATAATTCTTGCCCCGTGATTCAAAATGAAAGTGCTAGCAATAAGCATTATCTCTCCTCACCATATGCAGGCTTCTGTCAGATATCCAAAGGAAACATGTGCGGTTTCAGAATAAAAATCCACAACAACCCCTACATTCACGGACAGTGCATTAAGTATAAAATATAATGTCAGATGATGTGTGTTGTATGAATGCATTATTGTGATATAGACTATATTATCTGTATTATTACAAAATGCATTTACTGTAACAGCGAAGGCTACATTTTAAAGTGTGCCTACCAAACCAACCACCCACAAACGCCAAAGCACATACACACCGTTTACATTTTGGCCTCTGTCATTTGTTTCTTAATGCATTTGTATGATATCTATGTTATTCTTTTAAAAAAATACATATAACTACTAGCAGTGAAGGTCAATAGACTAGTAGGAGGCACACGTTGCCCAGTAACAGACAAAACAATAGCTTTTGGTTGGCTGAACTTATGGAGGTGCTATTCCCTCCCTTCCTTTTCAGTCAGGAAAAATAGCCCATTACAAAATGAGTGATAAACCTTATCACAATATTACCCTTTGTTTAAAAAGTTGCTTTCTTTAAAAGATTCTTTCTTAGTTATATTTGCCATTGAACAAAGGGTGTATTGTTACAGTATTTGGTAATGAAGACTTAGGGTATGGTAAGTAATGTACCAATTTTTTCATTGGTTGCTCTACACAGTCCATGGCAGTGAGTCTCTGAGCCCACGTTGACAGACTCATGGTCACAGAGCTCATGCTATGGCATGTTGATGTTGTGGCTCCGGCTCTGTCACCCGTCCCCCCGGCCTAGGCTTCAGAGTCTGAGTTCCAGCCCGAGCCACAGCTTTAAAAGCACTGTCTTCACAGCTGTTTTTTTAGCGCCGTAACATGAGCCCTGTGACCCTGAGTTTATCAACCTAGGCTTGGAGTCTCACAGCTGCTGGCTGTGTAGATGTATCCTTAAGGTGGAATCCTGGCCTCACTGAAGTCAGTGGAAAAAGCTCTCTTTGACATCAGCAAGTTCAGGATTATGTCACCAGTAGAGTTAGGAAATGTGAATTTGATTTCTAACTGGGCTTTAAGACATTGTGGGCCAGTTCCTCAGCCGCTATCAACTACCATCCACCCCTATCAATGGGTGAGGGACCTTGATGGGGACAGTCCCAGTATCAAGGGAGGGAGACCTGGCCAAAGTTAAATAGGCAGCTCCTCCCCTGGGCTTCTCTGGTACCCATTGGCCAGCATTCCTCAGCTCTCAGGATTTAGCCCAGAGCAGGGGCCATTTGGAGCTTCTTTCAACTGTACCCATCCTTCCCACCCAAACTAGGGATGGGAAGATGTTGTGGGTCTAGCCGATCGCCTGGTCAGGAAGAAATTTTTTCTCCTATGGGCCAATTGGCAGAGGGCCAGGGAGTTTTTTTGCCTTCCTCACAGCACCTGCAAGCCACAGTGGGTTGAGTAGGAATGGGCTTAGTACCTGACTGAGGTAGCGGGGTGGAATTGCTTATTCATGACAACTCGTGGCTGGTTTCCAGTGTGGTTAAGAGACTAAAATGAATGGTTCCCATAGATAAAATACCTGGGGTTTTGGTGTTGAGCCTTAGGTTCATATGATAGGGTGAGACCTTGTGGCCTTTGTGATCCAAGATCAGATCATGTGGACTGAGGTCCCCACCCTGCTGTGCCCTCTGTCCCCCTTGCAACGGGGAGGGTGCTAGAATTCAGAGAGAGCTGAGTCCTGGTGAGTAGGCTGAGGAGAACCTACCTTGCGTTATGGGTTATATGGTAAGGAGCCCTTTAACCCTGGGGCCAGTTATGGGTTATATGGTAAGGAGTCCTGTAAATCCAGCACTGGAACCAATTAAATGCCTGGTATAGGAAAGTATAGGTTGTGCCCCTCCCTGTGTTAAAGTTTAATAAAAGTTGTGGCCTTCTGCTTAATGACCTACATGTATCTGTCCTCAGGTTGCTGCTGTGTCCATCAAGAGTCTTACAGGAGTCTTTCCATTGACTGCAGTGGATTTTTTGGACCAAGCAGCTGATGATACTTTACCACATGTTGAGAAATGAGAGTCCTGATTATTAATTCTCTGCTTTGCGTCTGTGTAACTACATTTACTTCAGTGGAGTCACTCCTTTAGCTTGGTGTCAGTGAGAGCGGAATCAGAGCTCATGTTGCCAAGTGGCTTCCTATAGCAAAGCCTGCACAAACAGCAACCCTTATGCAGGGCTAATTGATTATGCAACAATTTTTAAAAGACTGCCCCAAGATATCCCCACATGCACAGAGTACAATTCTGCTCTACCTTTAATAGAAGGTCACATCCATTAAGCAATTTTTAGCTTTGCAGTATCCAGAATGAGGGTGGAGAAAATAAAAGTATTCACAAAACATTTTAAGTGAAAGGATGAATCATAACAAAAAGATACAATGCAACTCATCTTTTCGTTTATATCTTGAGAAGGATGTTATGTTATGTTGGATGTGTCCATCCCTCTCCTTCAACCTGTATGTCACCACTGACTCAGCTGGAGTGAATACTTCACCTGCTCAACAGTGTGAATATGTTTCCCTCTAGTGGTGGCTGTAAACTTAATACTAAACTGCACAGATGTCACAATTTTACCAGAGACCGCCCGTGTATCATTGGTATTAAAATAAATCAGGGTTGTAGTCCAACACTGTGCCATGTAATGGTTAATAAATACATGGCTATAAAATATGAATGGACAAGATGGAGTGCAGATTAGAAAATGACTGCTATTTACAATTTTTGAGCCTGCTAGGAACAATATCTCCTGTCTGAAAATTTCAAGTAGTGTAACTAATACTGACTACGCTGCAGAAAGAAGGAACACAGTTTGTTCTGATGCTCTCTGTGGGATGAATTTTAAATGCATGCCAGATCAATTCTAACCTGAGCAAGCAATGAACAAATTGGTACATCACTTATCATACTTGCAAAGACTGGAAAACATCAAACACATATTTATGGCCTAATCCAACACCAACTGATGGCAATATGAGTCTTTCAATTGCCTGTGATGGGTTTTGTATCAGACCCTAAATGAACTACAAGTAGACAAAGTGGATAGTGCAATATTTTTTGTTAAAGATGGTAGAAAGAACTCACTGAATAATTTAGTAGTTTAATAAACAGAAGACTTTTAATAAGTTAAACAAATTATTACCCATTTTTCACTATTTGTGCAGCTTATAAATTGGGTGCATCATACATATATATTTAAGTTTTACAGAAATATTTAAATACAATATTTACAAGTAATATTTTTGTCACTATTCACATAGCTCAACACTCTATGACTAATAAATTAACAGAGGCTTTGGGGCAAAAACATCCTTGTTGTAGGTATTGGCAGGTCTTGCAAAAAACCCCAAAACATATTTATCTACCTTATTTAACAGTGAGTGACGTCATACCACCTAGGCACTTTATATATTTAGAAGAAGAATGATGGTTGTCATAAAGAAGCCCTGCCTGATATATCCTCCTGGAGCAGGCCTTGGAACCATAGGCACATCTGCCTCAGTTTCCTTCCTTCAGAGTCTCCAGAAATTGTACAAACAATTTTTCTGAGTACAAATAGCCCTTGTGGGGCTAATTTATTACAGAAGAAAGCACCATTTCCCTAAAGCATAATCAATCCCATAGTCATAGTCCAGATAGTACATCAAGTAGATCCCCGTCATCTCTCAGCATGCCCCAACTCTCCAGTACAGCTCTGGTGTCCCTGACACACTTGTGTTCAGCCCTTTTTCACCCTTCAGCTTTAGCTTTGTGGCTCAGAGAGCCAGCAGGCATCATCTTCCTCTGCTGCTCTCAGCCTTTCATCCTCTCCAGCCTTCTCTGGCCATGACTGTCAGGCTCAGGAAGGTCTGGCTTAGGTGTTTTTGAGTTCTGTGTACATAAATTATATTACAAAAATTATACCAGTCCATATTTTTCAATCGAAAATATTTTGCATAACTCAAATGTGGTGGTGTGAATTTTGCTGAAAGGTTGATTGCTTGGTAGCTCCCAATGAGAGTCAAAGAGCAAGGAAGGAAATTGGTTTCATAGTTTGTTTTTCAGTCTGAGCATAGGCCCAAATCAGCAAAGCATTTAATCATGCGCTTAAGTCCCACTGAAGTCAAATGGAGTTAAGCACATGCCAAAAGTTAAGTTCTTCGATGGACTGCTTAAGCAGGGCCATAGTTCTCTTGTGTTTTTGTCCTGTAAGGTTGCCTCCTCTGAGGTCTCTGATGCTGTGCATTTCACAGTATAGCAGTACCTTATTAATCATCTAGTAGAGAAAAAGAGAAGAACCAGTGGCTGGAAGTGAAGCCTGACAAATTTAATTGAGGAATTAGGCACACATTTTTATATAGTGAGTGTGAGTAACCCCTGGAACAGCTACCAAAGGAAGTGGTGTCTCCTCCATTTCTTGATGCTTTCAGATCAAGAGCGGATGATTTTCTGGAAGGTACACTTTAACTAAATGCATGCTAGAGGGCTGAGAACAGAGGTAACTGGATGAAATTTGCTGGCCTGTGATATACAGGAGGTCAGACTAGATGATTTAATGTTTCATTCAGGCCATAAACTCTATATCTATCAATAATTTTATTTTAATTCCCTAATGCTTTTTCTCTTCCAGTCTTCTCAACATTGCTATACTGATCTCAAGAAGCAGTCTGAGTGGAGCACAGTGACAATTCAGGGATCAATTTGCTTACATTTCTTAACATGTTCATTAATATTTGTTTCCTTTTTGGGGAACCTTACTGTTTGTACAATAGTCTGCACCTTACAAAACAGTTAATCCCCCCTTGCATGAGACTGGTGTGAGTACCCACTGATTCCAATGGCTGCCATTATAAGATTGGATGTGAATGTTAAAAAAAAAAAATTTTTGGTAATAAATTTTCTTTTTCTGGGCCATAGTAACAATTTATGATTTTTCTATAAATGTTGACCAAAGTACTCTGGGTTTCCTTGCAATTTCCATTGATAATTAAGGCATTTGCAATGCAGACTGTTTTCATAATGGCAGTAATAATGAGTAGCGGAGTAGCAGAGTAATAAATGAGTAGCAGAGTAATAAATGAGTAGCAGAGTAATAAAAATATAATGGCATAATAAAGTGAAATGCAGAGTAATAAAGTTATCTATCCAAAGTTAATAACAATAAGAAGAAAATAAATAATAAGTACAATCAAAGGATATCTAATAAAAGTTACAATGCACTTAATAAATAGTCACTTCTTTTGTTAGCAAAGAAATCTTGCTAAGATACTATATTGCATCAGCAATTTTATCAAATATCCACAACATTAGCTAAAGACATCCACATAGGTATTAAAGCTTTTAAAATATCTAAATAAAATATCTAAATATTTATATAAAGAACTTAAATGAAAAAGGGATGTTGCACATAAGTCCAGGTACATGGACAAGTACCTTTAAATATTCACAAATGCATCACTAGCATGGATATTTGGCTAGATTTTCCTGATAAAATGTTGATGGATTCCTGACACTTATCTTGTGATGCAGTATATTTGGCCAGCAGCAATTCCTACATTTACCCAAAGCTCTTTTCACCCTTCTACTGTGGCATTTTTGGGGGAACTGTTTGTCTTCAATATACCTTAAAGGTAATGATCAGGGTCCTTTCCTCCTATTGTGGAGTCTCAATAGAGTGGAGTCCCCACTGCTGACTATCCCCAGAGATGGGAGATGCTGCTCCTGTCGGGCTCCATTAGGGGTATCAAAATCCTTGATCATGCCCCTTCTGTCATCTCTAGGGAGGTCTGGGCTGTTCTCTTTCCCTCAGATCTTTGCTACCTGTTTCTGCCATAGCAGAAGGGGAGGTTTCTCAAAAGGGCACAACAACAACGATCCTTTCATCCCATCTGACTGATCCTGCCCACTGAGACAAGATGGAGATCTGGGGGAAAAAGTCAACCATGGCGTGGAAGGACTATCTCTATGGATAGGTGAAGAGTGCAAGCTTCCCCTCACACTGCATCCTTCAAGAGCACTTGCAAACACAAAACAAAATTCTGGATGAGCCCATATTAGTAGGGGGACGGGGGAATTGGGATGCCTGCAGAAACCCCTACATTTAGTAAAATTTGGTGGATGCCATCTTGGGGATTGATCTGAAGACTTGCTAAAAGTATGAGCTGCTACCGATTGAGCAAAAGTTCCATGCTGTTGTGGTAACAAATTCATATCCTCGGTGAATCAGTACAGAGTAGGACCTGTCGCACATGTTCACTAGCGCGTAGCATCATTTTCCTACTAACAAATCTGTAAGGACTTTTTTTTTAAATATCACTTTAACTATGTGGTAGCCTAGTTATTATTGACCCAGTGAGAGCATAGAAAGATACTAGAATAATTAAGCATTGTTTTTAACTAAGGCCTTGTCTACAGTAGAAAGTTTTGTCAACGAAAGTTTTGCCAGCATGCAGCCATCACTGTAATTAAATCGCTGTTGAGTGTCTTCACAGTCTTCTTTTGACAGTGGAGTACATTCACACTAGCAGCTATTTTGTTGACAAAGTAAGCAGTGCACTGTGGGTAGCTATCCCACTCTGCAACTGCATGCAGGGTGCTTTGGGAAGGGTTTGCAATGCCTCATGGGACAGACACAGCATCATATGATGAAGGTTTCTGAATCGCATCATTCCAAGAGCATCCTACTAATTTGATAGCTGCTTTTAAACTGCTCTGTCAGCCAAGCTGACACTGCTGAACACAAACACAAGAATCCCACAGAAGCGGGGTGGGGGAGAGAATGAATGAGTGAGTTTGTGTGTGTGTGTGTGTGTGTGTGAGAGAGACACACACACACATATACATGTAGAGATACAGACAGGAAGCGTGTGTTGGGGGACAGTGAATGTATTTAAATTCATCCTGTCTCTTTAAGTTCAGACAATAGCAGCTGGAAGCAACCAATCCCAAGGCCGAAGCTGCTACACAGACAGCTGATAGCTGGAGTCCCCCATTCTCCCACCCCCCTCAGCAGAGATGGCTCTGGTACACACTCAGTGACAGCCCCCCCTCCCTCTCCGTGGCTCTACATGGCATATCAGGAGTTACATCCTTCCCTTGTAGCTTAGGACAGGTAGGAAGGACTGTGTTTGCTGCACTGTGGAGTGAGCTCCACGGTGAATTAACTTGAAAACATCCTGGGGCTTTGAAAGGGGAGGGGCAGAGGCGGATGGCTGCAGGGCAGCTGAGCTCAAACTGCTTACCAGAGCGACAATCACAATGGCATGCTGGGATAATCGGGAGGCTATTTTTAGCGATATAACCTAAAGGGAGAGTCTACACATGTGCAAAAACTTTGCCAAAAAAGGCTCTATGCCTCTCATCTTGGTGGTTTTATTTTGTCACCAAAACAGGGCAGTTTTGTCAACAAAAGGGTCATTGCAGTGTATACGCCAGGATTGTTTTATCGACAAAAGGTTAGTTTTGTCGACAAAACTCTCTAATGTAAACGAGGCCTAAGTCTAAAATCTTTGCCTGGCTTCTGTGTCCATTGTCAGCAGCAGGAGTAGGAGTAAGTCTGGAAAAAGCTTTTTGTATGTTTGTGTTCTTGTTCAGTCTGCTTTGGCATGAGTATCTACTACACTGACATGTTGTTAACCATCTATAGAACAACAAGAATATACAGTGTACCTACTGCCAGCAGCAGTGGTTGCGGTGTTCCGGTGGGGAAGGGGAATTTTCAAAAGCACCAAAGTGACTTAGGAACTCAAGTCCTGTTGATTTTATTTTCACCTGTGCTCCTATGTCACTTAGATTTGTTTAAAAATTGTACCTGTACGTTCCATAGTAAACAGGTAAACAAAACAAAAAACCCCACAAAACAATTAGCTAAATATTCTAAAATATAAGATGTTGAGTCCTTAAAAAGCCTTAAATAAAGAAACAAAATGGTAATGTCGGAAGAAGTTTAAAATATTTTGTGAAAGGTGCCTCTTTGGGTCTGGCTTACGTTTACTGAGGCAGTAGATTGTAACTGAAAGACTTACAGGATATCTTATAGCAGTGTTTCTCAGCCTTATAAGTAGCAAGTACCCCCTAACTTCTGAACATTTTAATAAGTACCTCCCAACACTCAATTTTCCACAGGATTTTATATTTACAGACTAATATGAGCCATATGTTGGAAGAAGGGCTGAGTATATAAGGCCATGATATGACAAATGTCAGATCTAGTGTGGGTAGGGTTACCACCTTTATTTACACAGGGGTGTGCAACTCAAGTATGTACCTGGACTAGAGGTGATGTTGGCTAAAGCTAGGAGGCTTTGAGTGGCATGTCAGTGCTGGGGAATATAAAGTACCGTGCCAAATTTTATGCCATAGATTTGAGAGGAGGAAGGGGTGAGAGAGAAACAGGAAAAAGGGTAACTGGTGAAATCTGGGGCTGTCATAGTTGTCAATTTCACTGCTCAGCTAGAGCAGTGAAATTGACAAGTTTTCTGAGCACTGGGCTTTGAGCCAGAGAGGGAGGCTGCCACCTGGGCAAGTTGCAGGCAGCTGAAACCTGGCTGCCAGCCTGGGAGGTGGGCGACTGCCACCCAATATGAGCTGGGGCAGAGGAGGCTTCGCTGGGACCAAGGGATGTGTCAGGTGGCTGCTGCCCGTCTTCAAGCCGGGGCACTGAAGGCTGTCAGCGTGAAGCCGGGGTGCAGATGGCTGCCACCCAGCTGTGAGGCCAGCTCACGAGACTCAGGAGGCTGCCACCGGGCTCCCACCTGGGAGCTGGGACCTGGCGGGAAGTGGGGGGCTGATGCCCACCTCCCCTAGAAGCTAGCAGCTGCCGCCCGCCTCCCAGCTGGGAGCTGGGACCAGACTGGAAGCGGGCAACTGCTGCATGCCTTCCCCAAAAGCCAGCAGCTGCCGCCCACCTCCCAGCTGGGAGATGTGACAGGGCAGGAAGCTGCCGCCTACCTTCCCCAGAAGCCGGGGGCTGCCACACACCTCCCATCTGGGATCTGGATGGAAGCAGGCTGCTGCCACCCAGCTTCCCCAGTAGTCGGCAGCTGCTGCCTGCCTCCTCTTCACTCTTTTTTTCCCTGGGTACCTCCTGCCTGTATCTCGCGTATCCCCAGGGGTACACATACCACAAGTTGAGAAACTGTTTTATAGTACTAAACAGGCTGTCTACAAAGAAACCAGGGAACTAAATAATTAAAGACAAGACACTTTCCTAAAAGATAGTGTGTGATAAAGAAAGTTTCTGTGTCCTTAAAGGGGTCTTTCTAGTTGAAATTGGTAGCTAGGAGAAAAATGTGCATGTATTTCATTATTTATATACAGCTATATTTCTAATGAGGCAAAATTGCTTGTCTTCCCATCTGTTTTCAGTCTTTTCCTGGGGATAGAATAAAAACCCTTTAATTCTTGCTCTCTGGAAGAGAGCAGATAGGCTGACTTAAACTATAAAGCAAAGAGCAGCTGAAGGTGTTAGAAGCCTACTGACAGAGTGATTTTAGTTGATTTGGGTCTAAGTAACTTTTATAATCTCTGCCCTGATTTAAGGCTGCATGCTGAAATTGTGTGTATATGAATTTATTCTATTAAAACACACACACACCAAAGTACACTAATAAATTACTCTTCACCTGAAAATTAAGACCCATAGTCAGTTCGCCACCTCTGTACCTTGTGGGTTTGAGAAATGCTGTTGTCATATGAAAGTTCATTCTATTTCCATGTTGTAACTGTAAATATATTATACTGAGTTCATTCTTATCAACAAATGGAAATGCATATATGTGTCCCCTGTAGCAAAAGGAATGATCAAACACACATAATAAATAAAATAATAATTAATAATATCTAGCTCTCGTATAACACCCTTTGTCTGAATAGCCATGTAATTCTGTACATAAGACCAAATCTTGGTCCCTCATTATTCAGCAGAAAAAGAGTGTGCAAGCCCCTTACTGGCCACATGCCTGCTCCACATCCGGTTGAGTGACTGATGCTGAGGATGCTTGTCTAGATGCATAGAGGGAGTAGAAGGAATCTGCACCCAACCTTCAAAAGCAAGTGTATTCATAATAATAAAATTGCAACCTCTAAGTAATCCTCTGCAATTCTTGCCTTCATTCCATCAAACCAAGCATTGGGAGGATATTGCAGCCCTAAAACTTCAAAGAGAGGGCTGGAAAGTGGGGGCCTGAGTCATGGAAAAAAATGTACATTCTGCCAGACAGGCTTGGAGTGCCACTGGGGACCCCTCTCTTTTGTCCCACTCATGTCTATGTGGAAATGGCTGTGTAAGAACTGTAGTCATGTTATGGACCTGATTTGGTTCCAGTTCATGGACACAAGCCTGGTCAGGATTTGGCCCATCAGTTCTCTGCAAATAGCAATTACTTTCAATACATTTATTGTGTGCATCAGTGTAAAACATAGAAATTGGAGTTGGGGGAGAATTTAAAACCAAAGAGAGGAGGAAGGCACCTACCTCCTGCTGACTTTCAATGGTTGGGCTACTGCCCTTTGTGACTTGAAAAATTACTCCCCAGTCAATAAAGACACTTAAGGCCATTCATTGTGCTGCAGATATTAGTTAAACATAGCATTTTAATTTCAATACAGTGTGATTAATACAGTAAGTTTGAGATGTTTCAAAATAACCTAAGGGATTTGGAAGCCCAGATCCCATTTAAAGTGGAAATTGGGCATATAAATCCCCTTGGCAGCTTTGAAAATCTCAGCCTCAATAAGGACTGTGAAATGGGTCAACTGCTACAATTTTTTTTTTTTTGTCCTCAAAACAAGAGAGCCCATCAAAAAGAAAAATGCTGAATTACTATTGGGAGGGAAATATAGCTGAACATATTGTATGGGGTTGGATTATGCCACATCCTATGAAGTATATATTGGGTGGAGAGGTTACAAAAAGGCTAGGTCCAGGCCTAATCTCAGTCTTTGCACTTTGTAAATCAAAGAATTTGAAATTGCACAGAGTGGGGTATGCGTGTAAGATACGACTGTCCTTTCCCATACCTGTTCTACTGTCCAGTGAAGTTGGTCCTACAGGATGTACAAATGGATGCTGCATTTTTTTTTTTCAAGGATACTATACTGACCAGCCCCACTCTGTATTGCAACCACCTATCCCTCACCCCAGCACTCCTAAGGCACATCTACAAGGCATGCTTCTTTCGCAGGCATGGATAGTACATATAGCAGAGCCTCCCTAGCATGGGTATAAATGTAGCCAAGGAAGAATGGTTTAGGAAAGTAAAGATATGCCTGACAGATGTAGGTATATAGGTGAGTACGCACCTGACCCATATTCTACTTGCCCAAATTGTGCATTGCCGGCTACACTGCTATTTTTAGTGGTCCTGCTGCCTCCACACTGCTGGAGTCTTTCTCTTCCACAGGAAAAGACTGCCCCAACAGAGAAAGGCCCTAGCAGTGGGGAAAAGACTCCGGCTGAATGGAAAAGCTCAGCCTTTCCCTGCAGCCGCAACCCCTTACTTCCCTCTTGCCAGTGCTGTTCTTTGCCTCCCGTTCCCCCACAGTGCTGTTCTTTGCCTTTCTCCACTGCCTCCCCTCAGACAGAGACTTTCACTATCACTTGTGCTACACACCGTGTAGTAGTGTTGATGCAGCCTGCTTTTTACTGCACCATGTAGCTACACATACACTACATGCCGCTTGCCAATCGTGTATAGTGTAGACAAAGCCCTAGAACATGTGTTCTTGTCTCAGGTGGCTGCTATCTCAGACAGCTTCTCCTCCAGAAGCTCCCACTAAGATGATGAATATCCACCTTGTAGTGTTACCCGTGAGTGTACGATAGATATATAGAGAGAGAAAGGAAAAGAGTAGATTATGAGCTTTTGGAGAAGGATTGTCTTTTTATCTTGTTTTGTGTATTGTACCTAGCAAAATGGAGCCCTGATCCCTGATCGGGGGTCCAGGCACTACTACAATACAAATAAATGCTTTAGCCAAACTAAAGTTATTGAGCTAAATACAGGGCTAACAGGGTGACGTTTACTGGCCTGTGAAATACAGCTCAGGCTCGACAATCTAATTGTCCCTTCTGGCCTTAAATTCTATGAATAAATAATATTCTGACACAAGTAATGATGCTGGCTTTAGCTAGCAAGGAGTTCTAATGACATCTCCATTATCATGCGAGAATTGCACAAGTGGATTGTGGTTACATCAGCTCCTCAAAAGGTGTGTGCTGCTTTGTTCAACTGTCTTTGTTTATGAATATACTTGACATGAGAGTGTTTTGTACTTTAAAATTGTCCCCATTCTACTGCTTGTACACAGGCCTATCTTTTTATTTCAGTGGGAGATTTGCTTACTTAGGCATTGAAAGACTGTGTCTAAGGAGTGCATTATAGTCATGCATCAGTTTTAACAATTTCTTTTCCACTAGGTGGAGCATTGTTATTGCGACAGATTTTTTGAAGCTGAGAGGAAGCTTGAGTAGAGAAAGACTGAGCTAGAGATCCAGAGCTGAACCAGAATCTTCCCAAAGTTTGGGGGATGATGCAAGATCCTGTATTGCAGTTGGGTTGATCTGTCCACTTCTCTTGCACACTCTCTCCGTTTAATCTATCATTACCATTCTCTAAGCTTAGATAGTAAAAGTGAATGGTTTAAAAGAAATGATACACAGAAATATGAAGTTTTTTTACATTTTCAGGAAGAAACCCAGTATTGTTGTGTTTGTGTGTGAGATGTGGGTTGCCAGGAGGTGGACTTAGGATATTGACTAGATGTTTAAGGAGGCAACATTTAATGACTGTTTTTTATACATGTGTACTGCATCATACCAAAACTTCATGAGATTCAGGGTCTGACAGACTCCAGAGGGAGCATATTTCATAGCCAAGAGCCCTCAACTGAGAGTGGCCTTTTTAGATGGCCATGTGTGGTATTTTGAAGAATGTATTTAAATTACCAGGGATCCCTTTAACTTTGTAAGGCATTTCCTGGTCCTGCTCGAAGCCTATGGGGCTCTGTAAAGCAAAGCGTGATCTGGGCCTTGAGCAGACAGACGGCCTGGAGTAAGGTGGGTTGAGTTGTACCTCTCTGTTTTAAGGAACAGACTTTTTTCTTTCTCTGTTGTGTTTTGTGTGTGTGTGTGTGTTAGGGTTCTGAGTTCCAAGAAATAGAATAGTATTGTGCTACAATCTTCCAGCGCAAGTATTTATGTTTTTACCTAACTTCTCTGTGTGTGTGCCTGATATCATGGAGTGTTAGATTCCAACAGCAATTATTTCCTAACCTAGCATGAAAATGGTGTGTGTAGTGTGTTGTTGGTGGCAGTGTAATGGGTACCAGCCATAACAGAGCACTGGCTGAGACTGGCACTGACCATTTATGGCTTAAAAGATCACAAACAGCTGTAATTGTAGTTGGAAGCATAAAGACTAAGCAAATTGCAACAGCTAACTGAGCCAGAACTACTTTTGACCACTACATCTACCTGAAGAGAGGATTGCTTTCAACTGGATATACATAGCTGTCACTGAGTTTGATTCACTCCATTGTCTTCAATAATTTCCTTAGCTAAAATCAGCTAAGTAGAACTGATTACTTGAAATGACCTTACTATCAATAATGGAGGCCTTAGACCCCACATGAAAATTTCATGAAATATTTTTTTTTTTTCTTACTTGCTAAATTTGTCTTTTTGGTAATCTATGATAAATGTTCATTTCCAAATAAATAGCCAAATGCTAAGGTGGTATAAACTCCCAAAAGCTCCATTGAAGTCTGTAATGCTACACTGATTTACACCTCCAGAAGTTCCAGGCCACAGGTTACTCAACCGTGGTCTTAAACATTTCAAGACTGCAATTCAGAAGGGCACCTGAGTCTCTGAACTTTGGTGAGGGAGCCCAATGGATTTCTGCCAACCATTTGATTGAAAGATCAAGACTGGGATCTTTTGTGTTCAGCAGCTAATGAAGAATGAGTGTACAATACTTCAAGATATATGGGATAGACTTGCATAAAGGTTGTGCAACTAAATAGGTCATATGCCCTCATATCACTGAAGTTCTCTTTCAAAAGAAGGTATGAGTGGGGAGCAAGTGGAATCTAAGTGCAAGCTGTTGTCCCAGGCAGGAGGAGTATGTAAAGGGTGTGGACAATGCAATTTACCCAGCATAAACTTTTCAAACAAGTGCACTTGGGTACAAAACTCTTTGGTGTGCAAATAATTTGCACCAGAAATTGTGCCTATAATTGCTTACAGCATGGGAGAAGTCAAGAGCAGCTGTTCTGCATTGCCTCATCAAATAAGCGATTCCACCTATGGCTCAAAAAAAGGGAGGAGGTCATGGCCCACCAACCAACCATATCCGCATCAGAATTCACAGGAAACAGGTTATCTTCCAGAATATGCTACAGAAGCAGCTCTTGCAAGAGTATACAACGAGGCACACAGATAATCCTGGACCTGCTGAAGGGCAGCAGCAATATCTTAAAAGTCACAAACACAGGAGGCAAGCTGTTGTAGTGGCTAGTGGTCATCGCCCAGTTGGTTTAGAATTCACTTATTGATGGCTACCATCTGCATAGAGCAATTTTTTTTCTGTCTTTTTCGAAATGTATAATAAAAAAAAACTGCTGTGAGTAAGACATCTGAATGTATTATTACTGATATCAGGACAAAGGAATGCCACTATAGAAGTGTATTGCTTTTAGGATTTAGGTACTGCTTTCTTTTTCCTTCCAATTTTGAACAGTGCAAGTTCTGAGTGAGGTTGTTAGCAGCATTAGTCACTTCGAATGGCCCCATGAGAGGCAGCAGCAACAGTACATCATGAGACAGGTCACCATGTCACAGAACTATGCCTCCTGGGCACTAGTTCCAGCACTCATGTTCTCTGCCTCTGGAAAAGAGGGAACAGGAAGGAGTTCTGTTCAGTAGAGCACATGTCAAATCTCTGATCAGAGGTGTGTCACGCCTCATTTGTCTCACACTTCCAGGCTGTGTCCATTTCCTGTCACTTCTTCTTCTTCAACATTTCCAGAAAGCAAAACCCTCATCAGTGTTCTCAACATCGCCCATATTGATTACCACAATCCTTATCTTACTATCTGGCCCCCTTGATACTTCCATCACCCCTCCAGCACATTCAGAATAACTGTTGAGACTATCTTGTTGATCCATCAATCTGTCAAGCTTGAATCTCTCCACTGGCTCCCCACTTCTTCACTCCATCAGGTTTACAAGACTTGCCATTGTCTTCAAAGCCCTGGATTATTGTCCCCAGTTTATTTATCATCCACACACCACCAGTGAGACAGCTGTATTGGAAAATAGAAATTCTCCCCCTTACAAAAAGGGGTACAAAAAGAACGAACAATTAGTGTTGTTATTCATCACCAATAGGTACACATTTCAACCTGCTGGTGAGTGAGCATTAAAGGCTCAGAACTATGAACCTTAGGTATTCTGATCCCAGTTGGGAGTATGGACCTGAAAGTGGAGAGCTCCAATAATATTTTCTTTTGGAGAATACTTTATTTTCACTCTGTTCCAAGTGTTTGATTCAGTCTTGTGACTAGATGTTTGCTGATAATTTTCTAAAGATAAGAGAACACTAATGAAATGGCTAAATTTAATGTTGGCTCATTATACAGTGTGTATAATAGTACAGTAATCTGTAGCTTCCAGCCATATCTAATTAACATACCAGATTCCCCCTTTCACTCCTATACGTCCACACATATTTGGAAAGTGGAAAATATATTTAGCAACCTAGTTGGTACCTCACATACTTGATACATCAGACAAAATTATATCTCCATTATTGCCTTGTGCACTATATACATCCTATCTGAAACATGACTGTTCCACTGGAATGTTAGCACATGAAATATAACAATTTTTAAAGAATATTAACAACATTCTGTCAGCGCACAGTAGGCAAAGTGGAAGATATCAGCAAGAAGGCTTTCATTGGACTCCACATGTGCATTTACCATAATTTACCTGTCACCCTAGTGCAGAAAAAAAATTTGAAGAGCTAAGTAGAATTTAAAAAAAAAAATGTATAGCATTCTGTAACTCACCTAAATTGTCTGAAATGATATGAATGGTGGCTGAAAAAAACCTAAGTGTACGCTGAATTCATAATGAACACCATTAGCAGCTGTGAGAAGCACAATGTGATGGAGCTTTTTAAAAGATGCGTAGATAAATGGAGTACCAAGAGGCAGGACAAGCACAGCTCTCCATGAGCTTATGGGATCCCACTGGCTTCCCCATTGATTATGTTAATTTTGTTAAGATATTAACAAAATCTTTTTCTTTCCTCTTACAGGGCTAACAAAAAGCACACAATATGTTTAATACAAACACTTCATCTTGCCTTAGCCAGTTGGGTTCCTGTTCACATAATGGTTAGTTCATTATTTAATGGTAATTGAGAGCAGTTGTGTTTAATGAGTTGGAATACAAGTAAATCAATAAAATGTTTATAGACATTGTTAGAAGAGTACAGTGCCTACCACCTATTGAAATGTGACGAGAAGTCTAAAACTTAGGTTCTGGAAATATAATGCAATTAATTTTTTGCAGTATTTTAGTCTTTAAGGTGTCACAGAATGTTTCAAAACTGATTACAAAATAGATTATCCATGAAAATAATATGCCAGCTAAACCATATGTTAAACAATATAAAAATTTCTGTTACTATAGCAAGACCGAAGTGAAATGGGTAAAGTGAAGCCCAGCTTTCATGGAAAATGACTGAGCAAATGGAAAATGTGGAATGAATAAAATTGGACTGTTGATGTAATAGGGTTTACAGACCACAAACTAAGGTTAAAGGTATGTTGGAACAGTGTAGAAGACTCTACTCCTCAGCAGCTGCCAGGCATGGTCCATATGAAGGACTTGCTTAAAAGGAAGCCCTATACGTCATATCAGAGGAAGAATGAAGGAGACTGGCTGCAAGAAGGCAGACATGTGGTATCTACTTACGCAGAGCCATCTGCGGGGTAGGACTGGGACTGTAAGTAAGACTCTGTTAGGATGCCAGCAGCCTGACCCTATCCCTTTCCCCTGATTAGGGGGAACAACTGAACTCTGAAAGTGAGATGGGAAGCCCCAATCCCACTTTTAGCTGAGGTTCTGAATTACTAAAACTGTGCAAGCAGAAGGCTGGGCTACGACCCAAACTGAAGGGAAAACTGGGAAGGTACAGAGATGTCCATGGGAGGCTGACCTGGAGTGGCTGCTAGAAGGGACTGAGTCACTACTTGTCTCTCTCCCATAGAGACCTGGTGGAGAGGGCAGGCCCAGATCCCCCTATCTTTCTTTCCTCCCCTCAGCCATCTGAGAGATTCCAGAAGACTCCAGGGGCAGAAGGGGAACAATCTGTGACTTGACCACTGGGCCCTCCTGACTGCCTGGAAGAGTGGTTCCAAAGCTCCAAGAGACTGTTTGGCCACAATTTGTCCACTTGACCTGCTGTCCCCCTATTGAAACCCACTACAGTCATATTAGAGAGGCTTAGGTAGTATAGTTCAGAGAGAAGAGAGAGGAATTGAAGCATCAAGAAGTCAATTAGATACAGACACTTATGGGGAAAAATAGAACAGTTTAAAACAAGGCTGATCTCCAAAGAATATAAGAATGCTACTGTAAACTGTAGGGTCTTGGTTAATTACTGTAGAATGTCTTTTTATAACATTCGAGTGTCTTTCCAGGCAATGGGGCAATATCAGAAAAGGATTTACCACCCACTATGGAGAGAGAACTATGATATTAAGTGGCTGTAAATGATGGGCTGAAGTAGCAGTGATGATATCAGAAAGCTGAAGGGATAGAGAAGAAGAAGTGAGGTACAAAGGCTGGAAGTTAGAGCTTGATAAATTCAAGTTCAAGGTGCACATTTTTACCAAAAGGTAACTAACCATTGGAACAACTTGACAAGGTATGTAATAGATTTCTCCATCACTTGAAATCTTTACATCAAGTGTGGATGTCTTTCTAAAAGATATGCTTTAATTCAGTCACATGTTATTAGGCTTGATGCAGTAATTACTGAGTGAAATTCTATGGCTTGAGTTATGAAGGACATCAAACTTGATGATTATAGTGGTCCTTTCTGGCCTTATCATTTATGATTTAATATATTATCTTGAAAATTAGTAGTGTGGTTTGGATTGGATTCTTTAATTGACAGGAATCATGTCAAGTTTCTGAAGATGAGACTGTTCCCATACCACAGATCTAATTGAACACATTCTCTTGGGCACCCTTAGAGTGCCTAACAAGACTGCTATTGGGGGGGACAAACTTCACTGGGCCTCATGTACTTATAAGCCTCTGAAGTCTGAAACAGGTCCAAGTATTGGCATTGGTTTGGGGTGCAGAGCCTCAGTCTACCACCTGCTCCTGAGAACTGACAAGTTGTGGTCCAACTGCCCAGTCCCTGGGACCAGTGCTGGCCCCTCAGAATCTCTCTATAGCTTTAGTACACTTTCACCCAGAACACCAGCTTTGTGGGCCTTCTGGGTCCACAATTTACTTCTTAAGGGACATATGAGAGGTGTAACCCATATAGACAAACAGACTGCAAAGAATTCAAAACCAGCATTGTTTTTCCTTTAGAAGCATGAAAAATATATTGTGAAAAAGTCAGATTAGATGGCTACAAGAGGGTGCTAGAAGGCCAGTATGTGAGCCCCAGAATGTGAAAGGCCCTTTTCCCACAAGCTGGGATCCCAGGAGATTACCTCAGGCCAATTAGAAGCACCTGAGCCCAATCAAAGTCAGCTCCAGGCCTATTAAAAGCCCGCCTCTGGTAGAGAGAACAGTGGAAAAGACATAAACTGTTGGAGAAGGTTTGTGACAGCAAGTAGGCAGACCTCTCTAACTCAGGCAACTGTGCTTCTCCCCCCAAGGGGAACACCCAAAACTGAGCACCAGCCCGGGGGAAGAACTGATACCCTCTCCCCAAGCCGCACTGCCGTGACTGCAGCTCCACAGAGGGGGGACCAGGGAAAGGTATTTCCCCAAGGTCTGGGTTTATAGACATATCTCCTCTCCCGCCCCTCCCCTCCCCTCCCCATATGTCAGAGGGGCATTTCTCAGGCCCGAACCAAGGCCCACCCCAACTGCTCCAAGATGGAAGCATTCAGGAGAGAAGCTAAAAGACTTGTCCAGGGTAGGTCAGATTTACCCCAGGCTTCTTTCACCAGAGAAGGGAGCCCTAGTCCATAGGACTGAAGGTGTGTCTTGCCACACTATATAAATATAATAAATTCAATGTGCATGTCCCTGCCTCAGTTTTCTCATACCTCCAGATTCTCCTTTAGGCTGGGATCAGAGTCCTCTGGAGCTACCCAGAGTTGTCCTGTGGCAGTGCATCGCTTGTCCTCTCAGCCATGGAGACTCTATCTCTCTATCTTTTCCAAGTTAGCTTTCTTTTAGGTTGGTTGGGTCTGCAGCTGAACCAAGCCTCCCCTGCAATGAAATCATGCCTGTCTCTTCCCGTCTGCTTCCCAAAGCTTCCTGTTTCTCTCTGAGTCTCTTGAGTTTGCATGCCGCCCTCCACCACCTGGTTTCTTTAGCCACTTTCTGGTAATTTTCCACCTTCCAAGCTGGAGGAAGTGGCTTCTCCCAGCTCTATCCAACCTCCTTAGCATGCCTATTGAGTGGTCAGCATATCTAGTCCGGGAGAAACTTGCTCACAGGTTTGTCAGCAGTGAAGGATACACAAAGTCATAGATACATTCTATAACACAGCAACTTCAATAAGAACAGCTTCACAATATCAACCAGAATTCATAAGTTGTACAGACAAATTGTCTGTTTCTGAGTATGGGTGAAGAGATGAGATGCTGAAGTTTGGGAATTAGGGCTGGATGGAAAAGACACTAGATGGTCTGAATCAATGTTAATCATAAACCAGAGTTTTGTCAGAACAGTAACTGAATTAAGGAAGTTTTATGTGTACAGTATTTCAAATGTGTTAACTGGCAGGTATAAGGACTTGGAAGATGCAGGAGTTAAAGAGAATATGGAATTAAACTGAGCCATTAAATATCTTACCCTACAGATGAATGTAAGATTTTTGCCAATGGGAACTGTGGTGATGCTGGAGATTTGACTGAGAATGGATTTGAAAAGTATTCATTTTGAGTTAAGACAAAAAGTCATAAGAGACAGATTTTTTTTAAAACTTATCTTTTTGATGGAAAAACTAAACTATATTATTGCTTTTTAGCTGTTTAAAATTATATATTAATTTATTGTAAACTCTCAAAAGAAAATGTTAAATCTCCAGCAAAACACTTCAGCATGAAATTCCACTGAACAAAACAACGAGTATAAAAGGTAAATCACAAACATGTAAATTAATTAAATACCATGAATGGATTAATGGACTGATAGAGTATTTTACATGGATCACTGGTACTGAGTGGGAGGCTAATATGTAGTAAATATTTGGACCCAAAATAATAATAGCCTATTTCCCTATCTCTAATCCCCTGGCGTGATCCCAAGATGTATTGGACCCATTTCCAGTAACCAGACAGTTTCCTTCCTTGGCTGGGAAGGAAGTGGTCCCCTGCTGCCCCTTGGTAAGTACGTAAGGGGGAGGGTGGAAGGAACAGGATTTGTAGATAAGGGGTTGTAATTATGTTGGTACCCAATATTTCTTCACTCACAATGGGTTCCATTTTTCCTATTCACCTTCTCCTCACCTTCAGGAAACTATTCTAATGGACTTAACACTCTATTCCCCTGATGTCTTTGAGAGTAACTACCCATTGTAGAGCACAGGATGGGGGAGGAAGGGGAAGGTAACAGACTTAAAAAAACCTCATGTTCCTCCTCCTCCAGGCTGGCTCTTTAACTATGTGACTGAGAAAATTTAGACACTAGGGCCCAGAGTGCACTGAGCTAAAGCGAAACCCCAATACTTAAGCTAGGACGAGGACTTTCTTAGTTCAGCCATGTTCTGGGCTACTGTATCTTATTCATAGACTTTTAAAGCCAGAAACAATTATTGTAATCACCTTGTTTGGCCTCCTGAATAACATAGACCATAGCACTTCACCCAGTAATTCCTGCCTCAAGCCAATGACTGCCGTTTTAATTGTAGCATATCTTTTAGGAAGATATCCAGTTTTGACTTAAATATTTTCAGTGATGGAGAATCCACCATATCCTTACATAAGTTGTTCCAGTCGTTAATTACCTTCACTGGTAAAAATTAAGTAGAACCTCAAAGATATTAACACCTCTGGAATGAAGGTTTTTCGTAACTCTGAAATGTTTGAAACTCTGAACAAAACATTATGGTACAGTACCCTGCAGTCAGTATCTTCCATCTGAGGCTGGGAGAGATCTCTGCAAAGGTGGCACCTGGCAGCTCTGCCTGGTTTGCAAGCAGCTTCCTGCCCTATTCCTGTTTCTTGCCTTTGAGCTGAACTGGGGAGGCCTGCCCTGAACCCTTGGCACTACAAGCCCCAGCTCTCAGCCACCTCTCCCTAGGGCTCTCCCTGCTCTGTGCACTGCCCGCTGCACTCCAGCCAGCTGCATGCCTCTCTCCCCTGCCCTTTGCATTCCCAGAGGTTCTGGAAGGACCCAGGAGTACAGCCATGGGCAAAGCTTGGGCCGCATCAGAGCACAGGCTGTGGCCCTTTAAAACTCTTCCAGAGTGCAGCGTGCAGACAGCAGCTCAAATTCTGGATCCTCGCTTCAAAATTCTGGCCAGGATTTTTCTGCAACAGCAGCAGCTCTCTGCAGCTTGGACTTTCCCAGGCTCAGGCTCTTTGGACTGAGCTTGCAAGCTTGTTCCCCTCCTGAGAGGGTTGGGGGTGCTTCTGCTCTGCATGCTCCAGTCAGGCTGCCTTGGGCTGGCAGCAGAGGTTGGGGACAGGAAACCCAGATGTGCTGACCTTTAAGTTGCAATCCAGGCACAGTATAGTATTTGCTTTCTCCTCCCTCCCTCCCCCCCATTGCTGCCTCATTGCTTACTTCCCGTTTCGCATAGTGTTCGGTTAACCAGCCAGTTCATAACTCTGGTGCTCATATCTTTGAGGTTCCACTGTAACTTATTTCCAGTCTGAATTTCAGCTTGCAACCATGGTATCTCTTATGCTTTTTTGGTTAAAGAGTTGTCTATCTAGAGTTGTCTTCTGCTAGATTAAAGAGATTAGAGAGACAAGGTGGGTGAGTATTATCTTTTATTGGACCAATATCTGTTGGTGAGTAAGACTGAGCTCTTCTTCAGGTCCAACGTGGCTACACCAACACAGCAAACACGATTAAAGAGATATCTCCTGTTTCTTCTCCCTGTATGAACTTGTAGACTGTGTCCAAGTCACTCTTCTATTTTATATAGGTCCTTATACCCTCATCAGTGGAGTATCAGAGCGCCTTCCAGTAGTACCTTAGGTGACATGGCTGACAGCTGTCATGTGTGGTTCATCCACTCTCTCGTCCTCTCCACAGGGTGCATGTTATGTGTGCAGTGTAGTGTTTTGTTACTAATTGCTTATTTAAATGTACATGCTGCTACATGTTCATACTAGAGAAGACAAGGTTGAAGAAATACACCTGACACTTGAAGCAGAAGGTAGTGTGGTTTGTGATGGTCCTTAGCTCCTGTGGAAACTTATTCCACTGTCTTGGTCCAGCCCCACAGAAATCTGTCTCCCACACAGACATACTATGGTTGAAATGTCAGAGGTGCTTGAGGAGCAGGATTGTTGATCAATATTAATCCTGGAACTTTAGATGATTTATTTTTTAGATATCCTATGCCTGAGCCAGTGAATGTATTCAAGTTCAAGGTCTTGGTCCTTATCTTCATCTCTACTCCATGGGAAGCGAGTGTAGAGAGTGGAGGATGGGTTGAATGTACTTGACATAGCCAGTGTTCCTGAGGAAATGCATTACAGTGTTCTGTAGTAGTTGGAGCTTCCTAAGTACTGAAGGTTTCATGCCTATTTAATCACTTCTTAATGTTTCTCCACAAAATTCCCAACTCAGCTGTAATCATAAACAAACTTGGTCAATTACCCATTGACAGCATTGCTTCAACAGCCAAGTAAGTATAACAAAAACTCATCAACTAAACTGCCATATTTTCCCATCACCCTGCTTTCTGCAACCCAGGGAGAAACGGTGAGCCTTGAAGCAAGCCATATCTTTTGGACTCTATACAGTCAGACTCACTCTGTTGGCTTTGATGCAATCTGGCTATTAAGATTTTAAAGGCCAGGCATTGTTTGCATATTGCACTGTATGTTAATATATGTCCGTGACTCACCAGTTCCACCTGAATCATTCACTCTCAGATAGTAACTTGTAACCGTGTGGCTAATGACTCCTCTCACAGATTTCCATATGCTATAGTTCCCCCCCACCCCCCAAATGCCAGTGAGATATGCTAGGTTTTACTATACTATGTAACTTGACATAATTTACTGGTTTTGTAAAAGACAAGAAGTTTCAAATGTCAGACTTTGTAAAATGTCAAAAGGTCTATGATGAAAATATAAATATGAGTTTAGGATTCAAAGTGCAGTCTTATTTGCTTTTTGCATTTCCAACTAGTTTATTGATTGATGCACAAGTAAGTGAGCACAAAGGCAAGTGTAAGACTGCGAGAAAGAAGATCTTTCAAACTGCACACACACAGAATCAGTACAAGTTCAAATGAAAGTGTCCCCTTTTTCGTATCTCTTCATTGCAAAAAGAGTCCAATAGAAACAGTGTGATATCCCAGAAATAATGGAGGCAGTCCCAGAGGGCAAGCTGAGGTACAAAAAGGAAAGCAAA
Source organism: Emydura macquarii macquarii (assembly GCF_026122565.2). Taxonomy (NCBI): domain Eukaryota; kingdom Metazoa; phylum Chordata; order Testudines; family Chelidae; genus Emydura; species Emydura macquarii. The sequence continues at coordinate 3,940,855 of NW_027132962.1, forward strand.
AAAATTGATCAGTATATAATCTTTTTTCTCCCTGCACTCTATGGCTTTCAACAGGTATTGCAAAGGCAGACGATCAGTCTTCAGTATATGGTGTTTTCAACATGTTGAGCAAATCAGCATGTCAGTGGCATGGATGCAAGATTTTAACTGGGGAAGGGATGAGGTGGCAGAAGGAAGGATAAACATTCCAAGAAGAAGGATTCCAAAATGCCAGTATGGATTATAGTATTGTTGCATGACCTGACAGGCTCCTTCTTGATGGGTTAGTAGAAACAGGCAGAGTCCCTGGAATGGTGACACGGGAATGGGCTCAGTATTGTATTGTATCAGAACATGTATTTATTACTGGAGGAGGGGACTCATGGTGCTGTTGATTCCAAAACACTTTTGCCTTACATGCAGGCAAGAAGGACCACCCTGCTCCCCACAGCTTCCTGAGAACTAGGTCCTTTCCCTCTGGAAGAAGTCACAGCCTTGAGATGATATCTGTGCCACATATCCAGCCAGCCCAATAAGTCTGCCACACTGGTCGCATAAGGTTGCCCTGAGGATGGGCCCTAACAATTTCCTAGTGCTACCCTGGTGACAATTTTCCATTGGCTCCACAACTGCTCTCCATTCCAGTCAGTACAGCCTGGCTCTGAGCTTCTCTACCCGAGAATGTCTCCCACGTGGTTATAGTAGCATTTGTAACACATGGAGCACTAATAAAAGGGATAGATGGACTTTCCTGTCTTAAGTTTTGACACCTGACTACATTAGATAGCTAACAGGCCTCCTTTTGATTTGTTGTAAGAGAGGATCCCTGTCTTGCTCAGACTTCATGACCATCCCTGACATACTGTGTCACCCCTCTCAAAAATCATTATGGCATCTGTATTTCCATAAACCTTCTTTTCAAAATCTGATTGAGGGGGTATGTGCACCGGTCTTGGGCCCATTTTGCTAAGCTGGCTATTACTTGGTTTCTCTTTTGTTTTTATTTCCCCAGTTTAGTGCCATACTTTAAAATCAGAAGTTCTGTTATTAAATTAGCTATCCAGGCCAGTGTAGCTCCTTTTTGCAGTTTCAAGAGCGCATGCCAGAAACAAATCATACCTTCCCACCCAGTGGCTCCATAATTCTCTTAAATTTGTCAATATTTGCTATTCCTATGATCTGTCCTGGGATTACCCTTTCCACTCTTGAGGGGATTACTACATTCTCTGCTGTGGTTAACCCTACATACACCAGAGGCATCATTCAGACAAATTACAGGAAGATGTTTCTAATTATAGTGCATGTTTAATCCCCCATAATAAGGTTAACTCTATACTTCATCAGTAAATAAATCCCAACCACTGTCTCTTGATGAGAGTTCTGTGCCCCAATAAAGTCCCACACCAATTTAATGTTGCCAGATTATATAGTGGTTTGCCAGTTACCTATGACATCCAGCCTTTGGCCATTTGCTGCTCTGCCCACTCCAGATCAGGGAGTTGTTTCTGTGTTTTTTCCCTGGAAGCTTTCTATAGCCTTTTACATAATACAGAAATTTGTGCCTCAGAATTTATTAGGATCTTATATGAGACATCCCAACCCTCTCAGGGAGATAGCTACTACTCCCTGCAGTGACCAAGTTTATCTACAATTTGCTGATAGATTGTTTGTGGTGCTTTTTCCCAGCACCAGTCTGTCCAATAGCAGTTTTAGTCAGTGGGCAGTCCCATTTAAAATGTCAACACTTTCCACATTTCCAGCAGGCGTGAAACTCTGTGGCATTTGATAGTTAACTTTTTGCCCCATTGAACTCTGAGTAGGGCGTTGACTTGTTCCTCTAGACCAAAAATCTTCATATCTTCATCTCAGTGCCTTTTTATAGCTCTAGCGTTACCTGCGGTCTTCCCATTTGGAGCTGTCTGACTTCTCTGGTCAGTATTTCCTCTGCTTCCTGCAGAATTTTAATTGTATGGTTGATCCTTTCACCCTCTCTACTGTGTCCCTGAACTCCCTGGCCCCAGATCCTCGATGCTGTCCCCCCATGCCTTTCCTGCTCATGAACCTACTCTAGGTCACTTGCTAGCATCATGGCTTCAACAAATGTTTGCAATTTTGCACTCTGTAGCTGTATCTGGACATCTCTTCAGTCTATATTAGCAATGAAGTAGTCTCATGCTAGGCTGTCCCATCCTGTCCTGCATTCTGGATAGGCTTTTGCTGCTGGCTGCTTGAGCTGATGCTCACAGTCTCTGAGCATTTCTCTGGTCTGGAGTTTCTTGTCTGAAAATGCTGCTTGAGCCTAGTCTTCGTGTGAGAGAGGCACAAACTGCTGCTCCAATGCCTCTTTAAGGACTATATAATTGGTCTGCACTGCGTGGGGAACAGGCACATACAAACCTGTCATGCCCCACTTTTCAACAGCATCACTTCAAAAATCCACCTTCCCTCTCTGAGACCATTGATTCACTTTTACAGCCTGTTCAATGTATCCTATCCAGGCACACCAATCATCCTCACCCTGAGTATATGGTTCAGGCATAAAAGCAGGGCATTTTGGTCTGCATATTACCGTTCCTGAGCCCCCTGCTGCATGTCAGTCTCTTTGTTGCTATCATATGCCATTTCCCTTCCTTCGCCTACTACATGCTGCTCCTAACCTGCTGCCACGACTGTTGTGTGACCTCATGGTCTCCTCCTTTGTAGGTTAAAACAATCAGATAGAATCCCTGGAATGATGACACTGGCACAAGCTCAGTAACAACGGAAAATGTATATATTACTGGAAAAGGGGATAAAGTCAGTTCCCTTGCTGCTACTGATTCCAAAAAACTTCTGCCTTCCCTCCAGGCAGGAAGCATATCCCACACTCAGATGGCACTACATGGACACTATTTCTCCTCAGACATGAGTGATTTTTCTGACACACCAGAGAGAAAGAGGAATCAAATCTACTTAGGTCAGTGACTGGAGAGTATAGCTTACTTGCATGCTATCCCTATCCTCTCTAGGTCTCAGTGGGCTCTGACCATGGGACAAAGGCCTGATTCAAATCCCATTGGCTTCACTGGGCATAAAAGTCTAGGTGACAGCCAATTTAGCCATCTCCTGGATTCGTCAGGACAACATGGAGGTCTCCTTTGAAACTCTAAAGGGCTTGCATCGGACTTTGGATTTAGGCCTGTATATTTAACCATGGAAAACAAAAAACTAGATTGTATGGTCCCAACTGCAATCAAACAGCTGTTGTATATTCTTTGTGAAATAGTTATTTCTTTTAGAAGGAACTTCTTGGGAACACTTGGAATTACTCGTGTTAAAAGTATGTGCTCATATTTTTCCTTTCCAGCTATTCCCGATAAGCATAGTTCCTCCAGCAGTAATCTAAAGCAAACAGCCAAGTGACCAGCAGCTCTGAACCTTGCCACTAATTAGTTTTGTTCTACTACTGTGGATGGAGCATTCTGTTTCATATTGTTTGTATTTTATTTAAGTGTAATTGAGTAACATTGTGTGATATTTTTTTCCCTGGGACCTTCACATTAAAGAAATGTGTTTCTCATGAGACGTAACGTGCATTTTGAAATCAATAAATCTGCTCTAAATATGCAAAGTTACCTAGGTTTACATAGAAATGGTAAAAATTAGTCCCTGACAATCAGTACTAAGAGTTCTCGGTATTTAGTTTGATCAAAGTCATAAATGCCAGACACTCAAGTTATTTACTCATTAAAAGGATATATATTTTATTTTAGACAGAGTAACCACAGTGATAGGAAGGGCTTACTGTACACAGCAGAAGAATAAGCAGCAAGAAAGAAGTAACTCAAGAAGAAGATTGAAAGCTTACTTTTTGAGTTCTGTGGTCCCTGTAATTGTATTCAAGAATGTAAATGCATTGAACTTTTTTGGTTTTTTTTTTTTTGGTGGGGGGAGAGATTTCTTTTTAATAAAATTTACATCATGGAAAGAGATCTTTTTTCTTTTTTGGTAAATAATGACTTTTCAATACTTCAATTTATGCCTCACATACCAGATAGTCTCATCTTTCCATTATATTTCAGACTCATGCTGAATGGTTTTCATTTGCTAGTCTTCCTACTGTAAATGGAATTCATTAATCTGAGGCAAAAGTAATTATAACAAAGAACATAAAATATCAGATTATTAAGATGATATCTTTCTCTGTCTAGATGGGTTACTTCAATCCATTCATCATCTCACGAAAACACTGTTACTTCAGAAGGAATGTGGTCTGAATATAAATCTGGGGACATATGTAATAGTATGGGTTGTACTAAAGAAATAGAAACACTCAGGAATGATACATGCAGTGTACCTGATCTAGTGATAGGTTGATTATTAAAACTCTTGAAAGACAAATAGTAATGTCCAGGCATTTCACTTTTGTCATTGTGAGTTTTAAACTGGGACTCACATTGAATCAGATGTCATAAAGGATCAATTTCATGCCTTTGAAGACAGCCAGCATGAGGTGTGAACTATGTCCTCTGAGGGAATCTGACAGGCCATGGCAGCCATGCACTTTCAGTCTTGGACAGAGCCACCCACCATTCCAGCCTCCTACAGCTTCCAATGGTTCGACTGACTTTAGTTCTTTGTGGTTAAAGGAGAGCTAACATCATGGAGTTATTTTATTTTACTTTTACTACTTAGGACTTTTTCTATGACTGTCCTCAAGGTACAGGCTAGCCATATTCTCTGAAATTACCTCAGGCACGGGCCATGCAACCTGCTTCACTCACCATCCTTGAGTTAATGCCTCCAGTATCCCATTAATGCAACCTTTCCTTAACCTTTCTGTTAAGCACTAGAGACAAATTCAATAACTTGCTGAACTGATACTGCTGAGTATATTGATTCATATTGACTGATACTACTGAGTATATTGACTCTTAGGTCTCTGAACTTTGTTACCAAGAAACAAGGCTGAGGGACTTACCTGTGCATGGAACCCAGTAATATAAATGAGGCCATGGCATTAGATTGGTATCCATTGCTCACAGTGGTAGAATTAGCTGCCATGTTCTGTTCCCTGAAAACTCTTTTCCCAGATGAAACTAATTGGGTTAAATTGGTAAAAAGTTTCAGGCTGACCAAAACTCTGTTTTTTGGTGAATAAACTATTTGTATTTATAAACTTCTACCAGTTCTGTATCAGAGTGATTTTTCTGTAACTTTTTGCTCATGGTGATTTGCTTTGAACTCAAATAGATTGTCAGTGCAGATTTTTGTATGATCTTTTTGGGTGTCCTCTGTTTGGCAATATGTCAAATATCGTGTGCACTTCTTCTCCACAGCAATGTATTACTTGGCTTGCTTTCTCTCACGAAAGTCTAAAGCAGGGAAGAGACTTTCAAAACCATTTTTAACAGTTTTTCCCAGTAAACATCAAACGTTTTTGCCAATTCATGAGTGTCAAAGGTAAGAAAATGTAGTTGATTTTTTTGCTGTGTGTGACAGGTCTATTTACTGCTTTGTCGGTGTATGTGTGGTACATGTTTTTTTGCATGTGTGCGCATATTCAAGCAGACTTTAAAATTCAGACCTCCACATGTGAAATTATTTCTGTCTCTGACAGGTAGCTTCAGAAGTACTACCTGTGAGATTCTTAACTGATATTATTTAGCTGCATGATCACATCCCTGTTTTCAGATGTGTTGTCTACTTGTTTCAAATTAGGTGACTACAGGAAAACAGGTCCATGCACCCTGCTGCTTGGTTGTGAGCCTTAAATGACATAGCTCACTAGCACTGAAATCTTTTACAAAAAGGGTATATTTCCATGGAGCAGACACAGGGTGACAGCATATATATGTGAAACCTCTGCATAGTAGGAGTGTGTAAGAACACTATGGCTTCCAAAGGGACATATTATTGACTGCCCGTTTGTAGCAGAGGGTTACCTGTTTCTAATAGAAGAGGCTAGTGTAGGTAGAGTTTACAGATGGTATAGATAGTCCCCAAGTGTTCAAAAATCATTAATCAGTTATCCCTTCCACTCTAGTCTCATGATTCTTTAGCAAATCTCATGATTTATTGACTTTTGCCACAGCCATGAAGGATAGAAACCAGTTTTACATGACAGCTGAAATGCTCAAATAATCATATAAATCCAGGTGCTGTAAGGTAAACACTAAATATTAGTAGTCTTGCAATAAAATAACAGGTAGCTACTTTGTATGGGTGAAGTAGTCTCAAAGGAATTAACCTTTCTGTTTCATGAACACACGGTCCTTCCCACTCTGATTGGCCTGCCACAAAAACTGAGCTGTTGCTTCACCAGAATTCTGTCCCCAAATAAAACAAGAAAAAATCATTTCAACACAAGTTTTTCTTTGTAAGTAATATACAGGGTTTCAGCTTGTGGACTGTTGTAATACTGCATTGAAGCTCAGAGCAGAGTCCATTGTGCATAGGTAGTGATGTATCTTTTTGTCCTAAGGCAATTGCAAGGATGGTCTGTTTTCTTCTATCTTCCACAGTCTGAATGCCAGAAGTGGCTAAGAAGGTAAATCATACTATCCTGTTTTCTAAAATAGACGTGATGTGGCTAAGCAAAAATTGGAAATAAGGTCTCATGAAGATTCTGATATTTTGATTTGTTTTTAAATCCTGAATTGGTCAAAAACAGTATCAATTTTTTTTTTTTTAATGGAACAAAACATTCTGATTTTTTTTATGTCAAATGTCAAAATATTTTTTGTCAGTTTGACATTGAACTGAATCTGACCTGATGCATTTGTGCCTCATGAGGGTCACCTACTGTCTCTTCTCTATGACGTGGGTCTCCCTGGCTGGATCTTATCTCCCATGATGCACAGTAGTCACATGACTCCTGTAATGCATCACATAGCTTGGGAGACTGTGGCGTATGATGGGACAAGTAGTCCAACCACAGAGCTTGGCCCACAGAATGGCATGGGGACATGAGGCACCAGACTACAACTTCCATAAAGCTATGTGGCACCACAGGCTTGTGCAGTTTAATACTGAACTGATTCAAAATGAAACATTTCATTTTGTTTCAACAAACTCAAATATTTTAACTCAGGTCAAACTCGCTGGAAATGAAATATTTTGTTTAGATTTTATGTTGGGAAAATTTTTAAAAATTGAACAAAATTGAAATCTCCATGCAGAAAGTTTGATTTTCCAGAAATTGCTTTTTCTGTCAAAATCATTTCAATGGGAAAATCTCAGTGGTCGGTTTCATACAATGCAGTCATCTTGTGGAACTCATTCCCAGGGCATGTTATAAGGCCAAAACTAGAACAGAATTTTAAAAAAGAATGAGATAAGTTCACGAAGGATAGGTACATCAATGACTAATAGCTAAGATGGTCAGGGATGCAATGTCCCTATGTTGTCTGTAAGCTTTTGACAGACAGATGCTGGGACTGGACAACAGGGGATGGATCATGTGATAATTGCCCTATTCTGTTCATTCTGATGCATCTGGCATTGGCCACTATCAGAAGACAGGATACTGGGCTAGAAAGACCATTGGTCTGACCCAGTATGGCCATTCTTATGTTTCATGGTATAACAGTTATAAAGGCAGAGTAGAGGTAGAGACCAAAGAGCAACTGGCATTTAAGAGGAGTTAGATTTTACTGTTCAGGTAGATATCTCTATAAGCTCAGTGGCCCAATTCCAGTCTTTACAAGTCTTATTCACGAATGATTCCAGTAATATCAATAGAGTTAGTGTTTATTGGTGGGAGGCCAATAACAGATACGGACTGTCTCCAGAGGACAGTGTGCTATAACATCACAGATGCAAAGGTTGGGGGCATGCACAGTGCAGGCCAACAACCTCATTGGCAAAATATAGGGCTTCGTTCTTCTTTTACTTACTCCTATGCAACGCCATCAGCTGTAATAAGGTTGTATAGGAATAACTGGACAGAAAATTGGACCATTATGTTAGTAAAAAGATGGCTCTGAACTTTGCTGGAACACATCTTCAACTTTAGACTTTCAGCTACTAAGACTCTCGACTAGAACAAAAAAGACTGCCAAAGTTTCCACTACTTTTCATCTGACCATTGAACTGCCTGTGATTTAAAGCTCCATTATACTGCTGTAGTACTACTTGAAAACTAACAGTACAATGCCATCTCTTTCTTACACGCACATCACTTAGGACTTAGAAAGAGAGGCTAATGGAAAAGAAAGATTTCTGACTGAAAGCATCTTTTTGTGTCTTTGCCTCTCTCTGTCTCAAAAATAACCCCAGTAACATTTTTATTTTCAAACTGCCGATTAGAGGTCTTCCTTTTCTATGCTTTGAGTGATACCTTGCTGAGTGACTATTTCTGGTGTAATGACATCAGAGGCCTGATCTTCCCCAGTGCTTGGCCATCCTGTAGAATCATTTAGTCCCTATACCCAAAAAGCCCAATCTTTCAAGGTTCTGAGCAGAGTCTGCTCATGTTTTTTCTGACACACATTACACACATTTCCTTGATTAATTCTATTATACTTGTAAGGAACACAGCATAAGGGCTTTTTATATTTGATTGTAAAATATGAACTCCCCTGCAAAATCCATTACAATGGCTAAAACCACTATGATTAAACTGTTGTTAAACATGGCTAAACAATATGATAAAAGATACAGCCAACTTCCCTCACTATTCTATAAATATTTAATAAAACAATTTTTAAGCATTGTTTGTTAGAATTGCCAAACCATTGACAAATAATTGCTGTGTGCTCAAGAGAACCAAGAAAGTTTAGAGTGAGCTGCTGACAAACATCTTAATTATAACTCTCTGGAGATATGACACACATTAATATGAAAATCAAATTTAAAAGGGGATAATGGTGGACTGCCCATTTTGTTATCCTTCATCCTAAGAACTTATGATTTTTCTACACAGCTCAAATATCTCATCAGTATTCCAACAGATTTCCTTTATTTTAGTACAGAAAGTGATGGCCTATTTGCTTAAATATTTAGATGAGAATCATTACTGTTTCAGTCAAATATTGAAAATTGCAACTCTGGTGCAACATCATTGAAACCAGTGGAGTTACAAAAGGGGTGAAGTTAGCTCTATGTGCATCACACAGCTGAAACTGCACAGCGGAAGTCACAAATATTGTCTTTGGCTAGTTATTTAGGGCCAGATTCTGATATACCTCTTCAGATTGAGTATTACCATTGAAGTACAATGGAAGCATTTGTGGAGAAAGGTGCTGCTCATTGTGGGTAAGGATATCAGAATCTGATCCTTAATGAGGGATTTCTTTATATAAATGAGATTTCAGTTTTGGTATTTATGGGCCAGATTCACAGAGGGAGTTAGGTGCCCAAGTCTCAGTTTTACACACCGCTGCAACCCACAAAACCCTACTTGGCTGCCACCTAACCCTGTAGGCACCTACACTCACTCAGTGCCTAAATGTAAAACTGCCGAGGCACCTAAATTTATGCCTCTGGGCACACCTCACTCTAGGCATCCAGATGACTATCTCTTGCCTAAATCCCAGTGCAGTCCACAGACTGGAGGAAAATAGGTGCTTCTCTGCCTATCTTCCTCATGGGGCCCAATCCATAAGCATATGCTGAGCGTGCCTAACTCCACACAAAATAGCCAGTGGGAGAAGGCGGCCTCCATTATAATCTTTAGTCCACTGATTAGGGCACTTACATTGGAGAACCTGGTTCAATTCTTCCCTTTTCCTGGAAAGGAGAAAGGGTTTGAAAAGGGATTCTCTACCTCTCAGGTGAACGTCCTCACCACTTTACTATGGGGATATTCTGATGTGGATCATTCTCTTGCGGAACCCCTTTCACTGTAATTAAATATAAAGTAGGACAAAGGGTGTGAGAATGTCTCCATAGTCAAGTGAGAGAACTCACCTGAGAAGTGGGAAATCCCTGTCCAAATTGCTTCTTATCAGAGAGGGGAGAAATGGAACAAGGGTCTCCCACATTCTGGCTGAGCTCTGGGCTAAAGGTTACAAATGCATTATCCTCCTCTCCTGCACCTCAATTATTTTGTGTGGAGTTTCTTAGCATTGCAATGCTTGTCTGCTGAAGCATTCTGGGAGCATCACAAACAAACAAAAAATAATACATTAAAATTATAACTCAAAGATAATGTTACAATTCTGACTTATAGAGCTGGTGGTTTGGGGATGATATATATTACTCCCACCACATATCTGCTGCTTATTTTTTTAAAAAATCTAGAATATTTTCCCTACTCTTTTACTTCAGTCCCAGTCCTCCAGAGACTTAATATAGTAGAATGGACAATCTCAATTAGAGTTTGTTGGGGGAAAAGACACCTCTGCAAAAATTTCCATTTTGGGGTGTGGGGTGGAAGAAGGTCAAAACATTTTTGAAATGTGATATTTTTCAACAAGCTGTACTATGGATATGATATCTGCAAAGTTTTAACAAAAATTTACTTTCTGTGAACATTAACTTGACAGAAATTTGCTCAAACACATATTTACAGAAAGCAAACATAAAAGGTGGCCAAATATAGTTAAAGCAAACTTACTTAAAATATATATGCAAATAGCTGAACTTTTCCTCATATTTATTCCCCTTTAGTTAGAATATTACCTGTTTAATATGAAAAAAATAACTTTGATTGTCACATAAGGAATCCTATATATTGCATTATTGGCTCAGTGATGTAAATCTAGAACACAAAAAAATCTTGATTAGTGGCACTTTCTATATTTTAAGCTAGGAAAATCATGCAAGTTTTACACACCACTGCAATCCACAGTACCCCTAGCAGAAATAAAATTGCTCATACATATTTTAAGAAATAAAAGGCTTGTTCTTCCTCAGGAAATAAGATCATAAATAGACTGTTAGACGTTCATTAATGTATATTGTGCCAGGTGGTGTAAATCAGCATAGCTCCTTCTTAAGTCAATGCAACACTGATTTACAAATTGAGGATTTGGTCCACTGAATAAAAATACATGAATGTTAAAACTAAAATGTTAATTTCAATCTGCACTAGAATCTCACATCTTAAAATCCAGGCTTCAGGTGGAGGTATGAAATTTTCTTATGTTAGGTCCCAAGTGAACACTTGCCTACTGTACTTCACAAAAACAGTTTGGCTGACACATGAGATTTTTAACTGTTCCCCTGCTATCTGTCTTTTGCTTTCCTGAGAAATAAACTCAACTCCACAAGTCCATATATCTCTTCAGCACCCCAAAATGTTTAAAACAAAATGTTTGACTGGAAATATGATACCGAGATCTATTCAGCTCAGTTCAGGGAATGAACAAAGTAAATGTTAACATTTTTCATTACACATATATGTACACATTATATGAATCTCAAAATCCTCTTCAGGCACCAGCAGTTTCTCTGGAGAGTTTATTACACTTGATTATTCCACTTAAGTATTCATAAATATTTATTCACCAATTGATGTTCTAGATGTAATCTTTCAGTGTCTGGTACAAATATGTCACTAAAAAGAACAGTGAGGGAATTTGTAATTAGTAATTAGCGATCCAAACATATCACATGGAAATTTGAAATCTCAGTAGTATGCAGTAATCTTCAGCATCATATTTATGGATATTGTCAGTTTTCAAACACAAGCCACAATTACTGAATCCAACATGCATACCAAATGAATTATTGTGAAACTAAAATACTATATAACAGTGTAAATGCCCGATATGAACTACGATCTTCCAAAAACAAGGATACAAAGGGGCAGGGGATGGAGCAGAAGCAGATGATTATATCAGCAAAAAAGCAAAACTGAGGAAGAAAATAAACCAGAATGTTATAGCTGTAAGATCCCTAGACAAAGAAAGACAATTAGGTGATGCCCTGTGAAAGTAGCTAACTGGATTTAAAAAAGGTTAAGGGACATAGTAAAAGCCAGGAGACTATGAGGGGGGGATTTTTTAGCTGAACTTAAAAACAAAGAGCAAACTAATAACCTTCTAAATACTAAAATGCTAGGGAAAGTTTAAATAAGTTGGCAGCTACCAAAGTATTTGACTGAATCAAGGGGGTAATTATGGAGTGCCATTAGAACTAAGCAATGATGGGATAACAAAAAGCATTGGAGAAGATTAAAACTTGAGTGAATAATGACTAATTAGTAAACAAGAAAGAGAAAGCAAGCCATCAACAGCAGTTCTGGTTACATTTAAGGGAAGGACTCTAACTGAGAGAGTAATGTTAGTGTTTCAAATCTTTAGAACAAAACCATATGTCCTTCCTCCTCTAAGGTGCTATGTGTGCCAATATTATGGACATATAGCAAATGTTTGAAAAAGGGAAAATGAGATGTGGTAAATGTAGGGATGAATATGTCTATGAAAGTTGCAAAGAAGGAGCAAAGGTCAAGTGTACTAGTTGCAGTGGAACTCAGTTTGACAAACAGAAGGTGTACTGTGGCAAGACAAGCTAAGGAGATACAAAAGGCAAAAAATATTAATAACATCTTATGAAGAAGCTGTAAAGAGACTCACAAAATATCAGGCAGAGAAGGAAGAGAAAATCAGTACAGGAAATGCAGAACTGCGGACACTGCTTTACTCTACAGAAATATGATAAACACTGTAGAAAAAGATGATATACTAGTCATGCAAAAAGAAAGGTTTATTGTATTTATGATAGAAGTGATAAATTGCACATCACAAATATGGAAAAATCAGAAAAAGTGAAAATTATAGCATGGGCAGCAGAAAAGTACTTGTAGGCAATCTGCCAATGAACTGTAGTCATGCAATTTTCAATAAGGTTAATGATGAAATATGTCTAGTATGGGGATCACTATCTTTTGCTGGAATGCGCAAGTTTGATAGCATACGGTCAAGAACTAAAAGAAAATATCCTGGAAATGAAAACTAAATCAGATGGCATATGTATCCAGGAAACATGGTTTGTTAAAAAGCATACTTTTAAAATTCCAACGTGTATTATCTTTAGGAAAGACCAAAATCTAGGAAGGTTGAACTACATAGCAGTAGAGAATAAAGAAGTAGGTCTTGAATATAATGCTTTTGAAAACCCAATGCAGAGGAGAAATCTTTCTTTAAAGATTTATATCTATAACCCAGGTAGGAAATTTGAAAGCTTGGAGTTACAAGAAATAGTGAAGAATGCTAAGAGACCATATAGTATATGCAATGACCTAAATAGTCACATTAAATTGTGGGTCAGTAAGACAACTGACAACAATGGTGCATGCTTAGAAAAGTTCGCAGATGAAAACAATCTCGTGGTTATAAATTATGGCCCCCCAACTAGATTTAATGCAGAACACAATAGTTTATCTTGTTTAGCCCTGAGAATTATAACAGCAGATATTGCAAGTAGATGAAACTGGGAAATATATAAGGGAAGAAAAATGGGGAACGATCCTTTTCCTATACTTATTACTTTTCAAGGGCAACATAAAGTTTAAAGTAATGGTAAATTAACCACCAGGAATTTTAAGAAAGCTAACTGGGAGCTATTTACAGGTGTACTGAATTTGTGAATGTTCTTTGTGTAAGAGTTGACAGAGAATTTCAATGACAATGTAATAAAGGGATTAATAATAGAAGCCCTCATAGCCATACCTAAGATATTGAAGTACTTCAACACTAAAACCTCACTTCCATGGTGAAATGAGGATTGCAAAATGACAATTAGAAAAAGAAACAAAGACTACAGAAAAGTAAAACAAAAATACAATAAATAGTAAAGATGTGTAAAATAAGTAAGGGATCAGCACAAAGAATTATAAAACAATCAAAGAAAGTACTGCAGAAGGATAAATAAAGAGACCAAAATATCAGAAATTTACAAACAAATTAGAAGAATTAATGGAACTCAGACTAAGAGTAGTCACAACTCAGGTCTTATTGGGACTGACAAAATAGAAGTTCTGATAAATGAGAAAGTAGAATTTTAGCAAAAACTTTCTGAGGGGTGAGTAAAAATGAAAATCAAAGTGCTGCTTTTCCACCAGAGTATTATGTCGTAAACATGAAGATAGTATACTGAATGAATGGTTTTGAATGTGGGAACTTGAGAAAACTATTGATATCAGCAAGAAAACGTCTCCAGGTAAAGATAATATATGCAACATAATGTTTAAATATCTCTCTGCAAGCAGTTTGAGGATTTTTTTTCTATTATATACATATATCTATATGGGGAAAGGAGTGATATTGGTAGGGTGGAATCATGAAGTAGTAATTCCAGTATGAAAACCAGGTAAACTATCAACAAAAATAGATGCTTATAGACCTATTGCTTTGTGTCCTATCTGGGTAAAATTATGGAGAAGATGGTGAATGAAAGCTTGGTTGCCTACTTGGAAAACAATGGCATTATAGAGATGTTGCAGAATGGTTTTAGAAGAGAAAGATGCACCATTGATCACACTGTTAAATTAGAAACTGAAATAAAAAATAGCACGAGGCACAATGGTTTCATGATAGCTAGATATTGAAAAGGTGAATGACATGATATGGAGGGAAGGCTTCTTGTGCAAAAGTAGGTGCACTAGGGATAACGGGAAGAATAAAAGGACCATGAATAAAAGAATAAAAGGACCATGCAGTTCACAGTTGGGAAAGTTATGTCAACTATATACAATATTTAAAATGGTACACCACAGGGAAGTGTTATCAGCCCAACTTGATTTTATCTTATGATAAAATGATCTTGAAAAAAAAAATGTTGGTGTAAGTGTCACGCTCGGTGCAGATGAGAATGCTTTATGGGTTAGGAGCAGGAATACTGAGGTATCAGAAAAGAGACTCGATGAAGCATTATGAGAGACCCCTGACAGGGGAAATGAACGGGGTTTCGAGTTCTCCACTGCTAAAGCCAAAGGACTGTTCTTTACAAAAAACAAAAATTACAAAAGAATGTAAACCGCATCTGAATGGAGAACAAATAGATACAGTTAAAAGGTTTAAACTCCTAGGGGTAATGGTTGATAAATTACTTTGGAAAGATAATATAGACCGTATTAAAGATAAATGTAAAGGAAGGATTAACCCGCTGAAAAGTCTTGCCGGGAGTAACTGGGGGGAGGATAAGAAAATGTTGCTGATGGTATAAAGAGCCCTAATCAACCTTGTTATTGACAGTGGCTGTCAAGATTTTGCATCAGCATCAAAATCAGAACTTTAAAAATAAGATGTAATACAAGTCCAGTCACTACGAATAGTATGTGGTGCATTTATTACAACACCTCTATGCACACTACAGATACACTATGAATGAAATGACTGAACCTAACCTTCTGGGCCAAAGTAAATGGGAATTATAACGAGGAAAGAACCAAAACTAATTTGTGAGGATTGTTGGGAATCTGATTTGATAGGCAAACTAAATCACACAATGTTAGAATTCCACATGCCATTCAAATTAAAGCTTGGATACAGAAGCTGAAAGATAAGGAAAGGATAAAAAAACCTAGAAAAAGCCATGAGAAAATTAGTTATGGATGGAATGTTGCATGTCCAAATGTGGATTTAGATTTATTTTATAAATGTAAGGGTAAAAATGAGACCAGAGGTATAAAAAAATAAGTGTATCAACATATAGATGAAAAGTTGTGTCAGTTTTGTCAAATATATACAGATGTCAAATATATACAGTCAAAAAAAAAGAAAAAAAAACCAGGAAGTGTGCGTGGCGGTTTTAGACTATTCAGTCAAGTCTGCTTTGCCATTAAAAAAATGAAAAGAAGAAAAAGAAAGATAAAGAAAAGGAAGGGTGAAGGGAGTGATTGGGACAGATTGTGTCTGGGGAAGGGAAGCCAAGGTGGAGTGAAGCTAACTCCTGAGATGGGTCCCTGGAACAAGGGTCATGGTGCTTAGGGAAGCAGATCTGGGGCTACTGGCTGGCTCCAGGAAAGGTGCAGAGATGGGAAACTGTTGGGAGCAGGAGTGCCAGAGACCCTTGGCCAGGGTGGCTGTGAAGCCTGAAAGAAAGGAGTGAGTTAAAAGACTGTTTTACTTATTTGTGTTAAGAGAATAAACCTTCTTAAAGGAGACAAGGCCTGATTTATCAAAAGTACTGAGTGTTCACAGCTTTTATTTCAATGTGAGCTTCAGGTCCTCAGCACTTCTGAAAGTCAAGCCAGGTACTTAGGTGCCTTAAATATTGACTGGATTGCCTTTGCTCACAGGAAGAGTAAAGCTCCAAAAGATCCCTGCATGGAATTTCTCCCCAGTTATTGCACTGAAATGGGATCAGCCCTCCTTTCCCACAGAATTGGTCCGTGATCTGGCCCCAACCACTGGGTCCCCAAGATACATAGGAAGCCAAGGCTTCCCTAATGGCTCAAGAGTTCAAGTACCCCCCAGTCCTCCAGCCTGGTAATTACTGGCCCAGAAACTCTCATAGAAGAGGAGCCCAACCATGGAAGGGGTTCATAGGAAAGATAATCTCTGAGAACCAGTTGGGAAATAATATGTAGCCATCTGGCCATATTCCTGCTTAACAGGGAGCTGATAACTTCCTAGTTCTTATAGCCTCACCTTGCATGGATCCCAATCTAAAGGACTACTCTCCAGGTTGTGCTACCATGAAAGTGTCTGATTTCCACCCTCTCATGTATGGAGGGTACTTTCTGTACTCTGATCTTGCTAATACTTTGGTTTTATATACTCGGCTTTAGGCACCCAAGTTATAGAATATTGGCCATGCTGAACTTTTAGAGTTTAAACATTCAGTTTGATGATTAGAGAAAAAATGTTCTTTCAAAAACTGATTTTTTTTTCAAAAGTCCAATTTAAGTATATATTGTAACAGTAATTTTTTCTCAGTACTGTAGAAAGATGTTTATTTTATGCTGTTGCTCTCTCCCTCAGTTGACTTTCATAAGTGGGATAAGCTTTTAGTGATCTCATTTGCACACTGATCAGTACCTTCTTGCTCATTAACCTACCTGCTGTTTTCAATGTTTGCTTTCATTTGCACTATGTAAATATCTTCTAACAACTCCTATTACCCCTCCATGTGTAAGCAAAGAAACTATGGCCTGTCTACAAAAATAGTAGGTGAAAACCTATTTTTAATTATGTTGATAAAAGTTGTTTATCTTAACATATGAAAAGTCCCTTGAATTCCTCCCAGATACTGGTTAAAATAGGACAAATTCACAAATACTTATTCCTTCAGAGTTCGAAAGCTAACCTTTGCCAGGATAGCCTATACACTAAATGGGAAAGAGACCTTTTTTAATCTATTTTTTTCAGTATACAGACAAAAATATAAAAAAACTGTTGGAATATATATGAATATATATATAGGCAGATTTGGCAGCCTTTTCGTATTTACCTTGGCTGTGAGAAATAAATTGCATCTGGGGCTTTCTTACACCAGGAATATGTTGTTTATTAGCTGAATTGGTATAGATTAGTGGATCAGACATAGAATTATAGAAATGTAGGCCTGGAAGGAATCTCAAGATGTCCAGGCCCTTATGCTGAGGAAGGACCAAATATACTTAGATCATCCCTGAAAGCTGTTTGTCCAACCTGTTCTTAAAAATCTCAATGATAGGGATTCCATAACCTCCCTTGGAAGCCAACTCTACAAATTATCTACCCTTATAGTTATTTTTTCCCCCTAACAACTAATCTAAATCTCCCTTCCTGCAGATTAATCCTATTACAACTTGTTTTACCTTAAGTGGACGTGGAAAACAACTGATCACTTTTTATAGCAATTCTTTACATATTTGAAGACTATTATTAGGTCCCCACTCAGTCTTCATTTCTCAAGATTAAACATTTTTTAGATTAAATTTTTTAACCTTTCCTCATAGGTCAAGTTTTCTAATTTTTTTCTAATTTTTGTTGCTCTTCTCTGGACTCTTGTTACCGGGCTGTCCTCTTCGGCCCAGCCGCTGGGGGCCATCCCTTGGGTCCAGACTCCGGGGGAGGCCACAGTGCCTTCCAAACAGAGGGAACAGTTAGCTCTCTGAGGAGGCCTAACCCGACCCTCCGGCAGGGCTGGCAGCCAAGCAGTCTATCGCCCCGGCCCTCAGGCAGGGTGGGTGAGCCAGCGGTCTAGTGCTCTAACCCTTAGGCAGGGCGAGCAGGCAGTCTATTGCCCTGCCGGGTGGGCGAGCAGTCAATGGCGCCTGGCCCTTAGGCAGGGCGGGCGAGCAAGCAGTCAGTTGCTCTAACCCTTAGGCAGGGCGAGCAAGCAGTGGGTCCGCTCTCGGGAGCGGTCAGGAGGAGGAGGCTCTGCTGGGGTGGCTAGGGAAGGGGGACGCAGGCC
Organism: Emydura macquarii macquarii; assembly: GCF_026122565.2. NCBI lineage: Eukaryota > Metazoa > Chordata > Testudines > Chelidae > Emydura > Emydura macquarii. The sequence goes on from NW_027132962.1 coordinate 3,959,104, forward strand.
TACCTGTCTCCACTGCGTCCCAGCCCAGGGCCCTAGTAGTGGCAAAGGTGTTGCCACTCAGTCGGCGGGGCTCCCGCCACAACACGCCAACGGGATTTGCCCCTGTCCCAGCCACCGACTATGGCTGTCCCTGGGCCACTTCCTCCCCGTATCCCCCGGTACCTGACTCCTCCGGGTCACTGGGGCACTCCGTTCGGGTAGGCCCGCCAGTCCTCCTCATCCACAGGCGGCAATGTGGGGAGCTCCTCTTCGAAGGGCAGCTCCTTTAGGTCATTGGGCGCAGGGAATGGCTCAGTTTCTGGCAGCTCCTCCAGGTCCTGTCCTGACTCAGGAGGCTCAGCGGCCAGCAGCTCTTCTAGGTCCTGTCCGGCCTCAGGGGGTGTCTTCCACCCAGGTTGCTCCGGGGGCTCTGCCCAGTCCCGGGGCTCCGGTGGCTCGGTCCAGTCCCGGGGTTCAGGTACCTTGGCCCAGTCTCTCTGGCTGGGTTGCCTGGTCCAGCTCCATGAAGGCTCTACCCAGTCTCCAGGCCTGGGTGGGGCCAGGAGTGGTCGGAGGCTCTGCTCCGGCCTAGGCATCTGCCGGTAGGGTAGCACATCTGTCTCCGGCAGCGGTCTCTCCCAGACTGAGCTCTGGGGCCTGTCCTTTATACAACCCCTTCCTGTAGGGGCTCCGCCCAGCTGCCGCTGGTTGCGGCCTGGTCCCTTGGTCCTATCGCAGCCTAGTCCCTTGGTTGCTAGGCAGACTTGTCTGCTGGGCCTGGTTTGGTCCACTCGGGCTGCTGGGGCCCTCTGTCGGGTTCTGCCTCCATGGGAGGCCACAGTGCCTTCTTACAACTCTTTAGACATCGTCCACATCTTTCCTAAAGTTTGTGCCCATACTTGGGACAATACTCCAGCTGATGCCTCACTAGTGCTGAATAGAGAAAGATAATTACCTCTCAGGTCTTACATGACACTCCTACTAATGTATCCCAGAATGATATTAACATTTTTCATAACTGCAACACATTGTTGACTCATATTAAATTTGTGATCTGCTATAACCCCTAGATCCTTTTCAGCAGTACGACCGCTCAACCAGTTATTCCCCATTTTGTAGTTATGCATTTGATTTTTCCTTCCTTAGTGTAGTACTTTCCACTTTTCTTTATTAAATTTCATCTTGTAGATTTCAAAGAACTTCTCCAACTTTTCAAGGTCATTTTTAATTCTAATCGGGTCCTTCAAAGTGCTTGCAACTCCTCCCAGTTTGGTGTCATCCAACAAATTTTATAAGCATACTCTGCACTTCATTATCCAAGTCATTAATGAAAATATTGAATAGTACTGGATACAGGACAGACCCCTGTGGGATCTCACTAAATAAACTCTCTCAGTTTGACAGTAAAACACAGATAATTACTTTTTTTGAGAATGTTCTTTCATCCAGTCATGCAGCTCCCTTAATAGTACTTAAATCTAGACCACATTTCCCTAGTTTGCTTACCAGACTGTGTCAAACACCTTACTAAAATCAAGATTACACCACTTGCATTGCTTCCACCCATCCACTAGACCAATAACTCTGTCAAAGAAGAAAGTTAGGTTGGTTTGACATGATTTGTTCTTGACAAATCCATCTTGGCTGTTCCTTATAACCCTGTTATCCTCTCAGTGCTTACAAACTGATTGTTTAATAATTTATTCCAGTATCTTTCCAGGTATCAAAGTTAGGCAGGGTGTTCTATAATTTGTTGGGTCCTCTTTGTTCCTTATGAAAAATGAGCATTTCTTACAGACTTTGTTTTATTAGAGATCAGTGTTTTATGTCTTCTTTTCATAATTTTTATACACTTAATTTTTTCGTTATTGTCTTTCCCAAGTGTAGTTTTTTTGTGGTTGGTTAGTTTTCGTGGCTGTCATTTCAATTCAGTAATTTGTTAATACAAACAATATTTTATAAATGGGGGGGGGGGGGGGAAATTACTTAAGTATGCAATCAAATATTAAATAAATAGCAATTTGATATATAGGAACTAAAGAGTTATGCCATACAGAATAGTTATTAAATACATAATTCATTGAATTTCTTCTCCTTAGGACTACGGTTTCAGTTTATATAAAGAGATGTCTATGTTCCAGCATCCATCATTATTCTTTCAGTTCAATAATAACTTCCCAATATATGGCCCTGATTCTGATTCCATTAATCCACGAAAAAAGTGGAGTAACTACATTAGCTTCCATGGAGTTACACATGATTTATAATATCATTAATGAGATCAGAATCTGGCACTATGTTTCTAGGTTAAAAAATATCTGATTTTAAAGATTCTGATTACCAGCAAGCTTTTCTTTGCTTAATTTGTGTATAAATTAGTCTCCATGGGCCTAGATTGCACTTGGCATAGTGCAGGAGGTGAGCTGTCAGGGAACTCATTGTGACTTCCTAAATTTCAGGGCAGATCTGCAGTGCTTTGAACCTCTATCATAGGTTAGAGTGGGAGGTTACACTACCTTAAACCAGCTGGCTAGGGACCCTAACAGAATGTTTGCTAGCTGAGCACAGCCAGAGTGCAGTGTGCTTTTGGCCCTGACAACCTTTCTACTGGGATGACTGAAGGATGTGGAAGGGGGCCAGCTAAGTTGGCTTAGTGCTAATTGATCTCTCATGCCCATGGAAACCTCAGATGGCTACACCCAGATGCTTTCTGATGCTTTTGTGTTGCCTGAAACTGACCAGAATAAAACCAAAAATCCAGTCCTAAATCTTTAGCATTGTTAGAGCTTAACATTGTATGCCATCTTAAAGCTTGGTTTCTAGGCTTCTGAATGATCTATTCAATTTCTAGTCCTAATGGTTTATGAAATGTTTGATTTTAAATCTATCACCAAATCCCCTTGGATCTCATGTCAAGCTTGACCTAAGCTCTGTAGACAAGGCTCTCTGTCTGGTTTCTGCAGGATTTTGGCCCACAGGCTGGTAATTCTCTGGCAGTACTAGATGCACTTTTTAAAACGGCCTTTTAGTGAATTAAATATGAAAACCAATAATACAGTTGGTACAGAATTCCTTTTATTACTTTATACTAAATAAAATACATTTTAGTTTAAATCACAATTTCATTTGTGTTACAAAATATTTTATTGACAAAAAATAACAAAGCTGACACCCCAAACCTCCTGAGTCAGTCTAGGGCAATTCTAGGCTCTGGTCCTACAGTGAACTCAGTGATAGTACAGCCTACACAGAGCTCATTTCAGGATCAGGGTCCACATGTGCACACAGTGAAAACCTTAAACTGATTCAGGATGACTGGCATGGATGCACTGAAACACTGATTCATTTGCTTAAGACTTATTGACTTGAATTAATGCTTAAGAGCTTTGTTGAATTTGGGCCTAAAACATTTGTGCTTCAGTTAGTACAAAACAATCAATTCAAGTACAAATGATTCAAGTCTCTACTGTAAACAAGGCCCTTGTATATGACCACTGTCCACATGGAAAAAAGGAGAATAATGTTCAAAATAACATTAAAAGGTGTTAGATCAATACATCAAATAAATCATTAAGGATTATTGTACAACAACATTGTAATTAATTTTGAAGTCATCTTGGTTGCTTAACTCATGCTAGTAGTTATTGTAGGGAAGGCATTCTAAGGAAGCATGTCCTATAATATCCTGAGATATACCGGTTCCATGTATAATCAGGAGACTTTAGTACATTGAATTCAGTCTGCCTCATTTCATTACCACTACACACACACCCACACAAATATAAAAAGAGAGCTCCAAAATTCCATTTTTCTTTAATTTGTAATTTCATAAAGCTATGTGTGATATATGTTCCATACTATGATATTGACTCTCTTAAAATACCTTTCAATATTAGTAATGATGTGGTAATCTTTTTTCCATTAGGAAAAAAGATAATGCATTAAACAGTGGTAAATAATGAGCATTAACTTCAATTATTTATCATTGTAAAGCACTGATTGCGTTTTGTGAAGATCTGTATAGTTTGAGCACAGTCAAATGCTCTGTTTCAAAACAGACTATAAATGTATCTAACTTTATTCTCTGAGTACATATTACTAAAAGATGCCAACCAAGTGTGTGTAAGTCACTTTTCTCCTTTCATATGCAGAGAACACTGTTTAATCTAATCCTTTAAAAGAATGGAGGAGGGCAACTTACTAACTAGTCTTCTAAGCCTTCATCTAATTTTCCTTTTCTCTTGGGTCATAAAATTTCTCATTAAATATGAAACATTTAGTATGACTAATCAATGCCACATCTGATGTTTTTGCTAATATTATTACCATATTAATTAGCTAATTACCCTAAAGCTGCCAGTGGCAATAAAGAGAAAGCAATACCGTAACCATTATTGTTGAGCTAAAAGATGGCAAAACTTGTTCTTCTTAAAGTAGATCTGAAATGAGCATTTAGTTCAAGATAATGTAACAAGGTAGCATTTGTTCATCATACACAACATTTGGTTTTTACAAAAAATGTTGTACAACAAAAAACAAAACAAAAACCAACCAACCAACTGAAACTCTTAAATAGCAAGGAAATGTGTTTCCTTTAGTGATAATTGTTAATTAGGTTTGTTTGTCTCCAAATACATTCCCTGTCTGACCATGGAATATAATCCCTCTGCCAGCTGAGATTCTTCATGTCAGAAGGAAATGGGAATTGCATGATTCTGAGCCCTGGTCTACACCTGGCGATTCGGCGGCAGTCAATGGGAGTTACGCAAGCTACTTTGCGTAGCTTGCATAACTCCCTTCGACTGCTGTGCTTTCCTTCTGCATGGTATCTTCTTGACTGGGTGGATTTACTCAGTCGACTTCCTGATCGATTGAGCGGGTCTACATTGACCACTCAATCAATCCAGAAAGATCGATCTGATGGCGGTGACTTTGCCACTGTCAGTATAGACATACTCTGAGAATTGTTAATAGACTACAGAACACCAGTTCATATTGATAGTGATTGAAACCCTCTGGTAAGTCTTTTAGTGGTCTCATTACAATACTTAATAAAGAGGTGTTCATGTGTACTGTAGGCCCTGATCCTGCAAGTGTATTCATGCAGGCACTAAAAAGGTAATGAAAACTGTTAAAATTACAAGTTATCACTTTAAGAGAGAGGAGTTTCCTCATCCTGCTTGCTGGCTAGGGAGCTCTGTACAAAAGTCAGAGATCTGTGTTTCAGTAGTCAGTGTGGAAACAAGCAGCCTGGAACAAAGTGGGGTGAGTAATGCCTCTCTGCCTTAGGGAGCTTCTCATCCATGTGGGCACTAATGATATGTCAAGAAGGCAGAACAGAAGTGACTATAGAGCCCTGGGAGTGAGGATGAAAAAGTTGGGAGTGCAGGTGGTGTTCTCAACAAACCTTCTGGTCATGGGTAGTGGCCCAGGCAAAGATAGCTACATCCTGGTGGTAAATATATGGCTGTGTGGATGCTGTCAGCAGAAGGTCTTCAGCTTCCTCGACTATGGGATACTGTTCCAAGAAGAAGGAATGCTGAGTAGAGAGGAGGTCCAACTATCAAAGGAGTGGAGGAGTATCTTTGTATACAGACTGGATAACCTAATGAGGGGGCTTGAAACGAGGTTCTAAAGGGGCAGGAAATACAAGTAAGTCCAAAACATGGAGATCTGGATGAAGGGTTGGAATCTGGGAGGAACATGGGCAATCGCAGCAGGGACAAAAGAAGAGACAAAAGGGAACATAGAGGGGAAATCTAATAAACAACTTAGATGTCTGTATACTAATGCAAGTAGTATGGGGAATAAACAGGAAGAATTAGAAATACTAGCAAGTAACCACAATTATGGCATAACTGGCATCACAGAAACTTGGTGGGATAATTCACATGACTGGAATATTAATATAGAAGGGTCATATTTGTTCAGGAAGGACAGGCAGGGAAAAAAGGGAGGAAGATTTGCTTTGTATGTTAAAGATGTATACACTTGCACTGAGGTTGAGATAAAAATGAGAGGCAGACCTGCTGAAAGTTTCTGTGTAAAGATAAAAGGGATAAAAAACAAAGGGGATGTCATGGTGTATATCTGTTATAGAGCACTTAACCAGGAAGAAGAGGTGGTGACTCCTTTTTTAAACAACTAACAAAATCATCCAAAACACAGAACTTGGTGGTGATGGGGGACTTCAACTACCCAGGCATGTTTTGGGAAAATAATACAGTATGGCACAGATTATCCAGCAACTCTTGGAATTTTTATTACAGAAGTTGGAGAAAACAATTAGGGCAGAGACTGCCCTGAATTTGATTCTGACAAACAGGGAAGAAGTTGAGACTCTGAAGGCGGAAGGCAACTTGAATGAAAATGATCAAGAAATGACAGGGTTCATGATTCTAAGGAATGGTAGGAGGAAAAACAGCAGAATAAAGACAATAGACTTCAAGAAGGCAGACTTTGGCAAACTCAGAGAACTGGCAGTTAAGATCCCATGTGAAGCAAGCTAAGGGAATAAAGAGTTCTGTTTTTTATTGTGGCAGAGTGGCAGATTTTTGAACACACATTATTAAGGGCACAAGAACAAACTATCCCAATGTGTAGGAAAAATAGGAAGTATGGTAAGAGACAGCTCTGATTAACCAGATCTTCAGCAACCCGAAACTCAAAAAAAGTCATACAAAAAGTGGAAACTAGGTCAAATTATAATGGTGAATATAAATCAATCAAACAAACAAAAACAACTACACAATCATGTAGGGACAAAATAAGAAAGAACAAAGCACAAAATGAGATTAAACTAGGTAGGAATAAAAAAGGGTACAAAAAAGCATTTTACAAATACATAAGAAGCAAGAGGAAGACCAAGGACATGGTATGCTCATACTCAATGAGAAAGGAAAGACAATAATAGAAAACATAGCAATCACCAAGTGTTAAATGACTTTTTTGTTTCAGTTTCCATCAAAAAAGTTAGCAGTGACTGGACAACTAACATAGTGAATGTATAAATGAGGTAGGATCTGAAGTAAAAATACAAAAAGAACAAATTAAGAATTTCTTAGACAAATTAGATGTCTTCAAGTTGGCAAGGACTGATGAAATATATCCTAGAATACTTAAAGAACAGGCTAAAGAGACCTCTGAGTCATTAGCGATTATCTTTGAAAACTCGTGGAGGATGGGAGAGATACCAGAGGACTGGGAAAGGGTAAATATAGTACCTAGCTATAAAAACGGGAATAAGAACAACCCAGGAAATTATAGATTAGTCAGCTTAACTTCAGTACTTAGAAAGATAATGGAGCAAATATTCAAACAATCAATGTGTAAGCATCTAGAGGAAAATAGGTAAAAAGTAATAGTCAGCATGAATTTGTCAAGAACAAATTATGTCAAACCTCCCCTAATATCTTTCTTTGACAGGATAACAAGTCTTGTGGATGTTGGGGAAGAAGTAGATTTCATATAATTCATCTTTAGGAAGGTTTTTGGTATTGCCTTGTTACCAAAAGAATTTAGAGAAGCCAATTTGTTATTAACGAGAGAACTTTAGAGTACAGGATTACCCCTAAAAACTACTGGTATAGTAGAAAAGTTCCAGAGGGGTAGTCGTGTTAGTCTATATACAGCAAAAACAACAAGAGTTCTGTAGCACCTTAAAGACTAACAAATTTCTGCGGGCATAAGCTTTCGTGGGCTGAAACCCACTTCGTCAGATGCATGGAATGTAAATCACAGATAGGAGATATATGTACACATCCAAGGGTAAGAAACATAACAATGGGGAGGGCAAATGCTAACAAAGTCAATTCAATTAGGGTAGATGAGGCCTATTCACAACCATTGATTAGAAGGTGAGAATGTGTGAACAGTGACAATTACTTCTTGTAATGAGATAACCATTCCAAGTCCCTCTTCAGACCCAGTCTGATTGTGTTAAGTTTGCATATGAGTTCCAGCTCTGTAGTTTCTCAATGAAGTCTGTTATTGAAGTTTTTTTTATAGAAGTATAGCAACTTTCAAGTCAGCTACAGAGTGTCTTGGGAGATTGAAGTGCACTCCTACTGGCTCATGGATGTTACCATTTTTCATGTCTGATTTGTGTCCATTTATTCTTTTGCGTAGTGACAGTCCGGTTTGGCCAACGTACATGGCAGAGGGGCATTGCTGGTACACGATGGCATATATTACATTAGTAGATGTGCAGGTGAATGAGCTCCTGATGGTGTGGCTGATGCGGTTAGGACCTGTGATGGTGTCACTAGAGTCGATGTGTGGGCAGAGTTGGCAACGGGATTTTTGCAGAGATAGGTTCCTGGGTTAGTCTTTTTGTTGTGTGGTGTATGGTTGCTAGTGAGTATTTGCTTCAAGTTGGGGGGCTGTCTGTAAGCAAGGATAGGCCTGCCTCCCATGGCTTGAACGAGTGAGGGATCATCTTCTAGGATAGGTTGTAGATCTTTAATGATGTATTGGAGAGATTTTAGCTTGGGGTTGTAGGTGATGGCCAGTGGTGTTCTGTTGTTTTCTTTTTTTGGGTCTTCTCTGTAGTAGGTGACTTCTGGGAACCTTTCTGGCTCTGTCAATTTGTTTCTTCACCTAAACATTCTTTAAAAATGTTTTATGGAGATCCTGTAGGTGTTTGTCTCTGTCTGAGGGATCGGAGCAAATCCGGTTGTATATTAGGGTTTGACTGTAGACAATGGATCATGTAATGTGTCCAGGGTGGAAGCTGGAGGCATGAAAATGTGTATTGAGGTCAGTTGGTTTTTGGTATAAGTTTTCCAGGGAGACAATCTTCCCTTGAAAAGACACCGATACAGCCTTTTATCAAGATAGAACACATAAGCTGTAATATTTCGAAAACAGATACCAAGTTTATTTAGAAGTGAATGGTTACATTAAATAGAAAGAAATAGAAATAAAGCATGACTTGTAACCGTATAACAATATATATATTTAGCAGAATACAACTATTATAAGATACGGTACAGAAAATAGTATTTAGACTACTAGAACATATACGGTATAAGAAAAACTATAACTTAGCACTGTATTACTTAGCACTGTTAATCTAACAATACATTAATTAATAACACACTATACATATGTTATTATTAGAAATCCTTAACAATCTATCATCCAGCAAACTTTAGCTAGGCGGTTGCTGGATGCGTAGAGAGGGAGAATCTCATTCAGACCATAAGCATCCAACTTTGACATGCAGACTCAGGTGGCCTTTTACTTACTCAACCTTTAAAATATCCCTCTATTCATCAGGGAAGGTCCTTCTGCTCTGTCCAAGGATTGCTAAAAGAGTTATCTCAGGCTCAGTCACAGAGCGGGGACTCAGGTAGCCCAGTTGCCTGTAAGTCCTAGACGTGTCTTTGCAGGATTATACCATAGAATGTCCAGACACTGATACCACTCTTTATTGGTTTAATTAATTACTGTTATTTTTGTTGTAATTTTAAACCCCTTCCGAGGCTTTTCTGCTACCCTTTTCACCTGATTATTCTGTCTAGCAGATTCAAATGTCTTGAGACAAAAATCTCTGGCTACAGTCTCACATGATCTTCTTGTAAACCAACTAGGGAAATATAGCCTAGATGAACCTAATATATGCACAACTGGCTGGAAAGCTGTACTTAGAGAGTAGTTATCAATGGTTCACAATTGAGCTGAAAGGGCATATCGAGTGGGGTCCCACAGGAATCTGTCCTGGATCCGTTTCTTTTCAATATCTTCATAAATTATTTGGATAATGCCATAGAGAGTGCACATATAAAGTCTGTGGATGAAACCAAGATGAGGGAGAGAGGGGTTGCAAGAGCTTTGAAGGATAGGATAAGAATTCAAAATGATCTTGAAAAACTAGAGAAATGGGCTGAATTAAATAGGATGAAATTCAATAAGGACAAGTGCCAAGTTCTACACTTAGGAAGGACTAATGAATTGCACAAATACAAAAAGAGAAATGACTGCCTAGGAAGGAGTACTGCAGAAAAAGATCTGGGGATTTAGTGGATCAGAAACTAAATATGAGTCAACAATGTAATACTGTTGAAAAAAAAGCAAACATCATTCTGGGATGTATTAGCAGGAGTGTTGTAAACAAGATATGAGAAGTTATTCTTCCACTCTACTCAGCACTCAACTGGAGTGTCGTGTCTGGGCACCACCCTTTGAGAAAGATGTGGACAAACTGAAGAAAGCCCAAAGGATTTTCAAAATGATTAAAGGTCTAGAAAACATGACCTAGGAGGAAAGATTAAAAATGGGTTTGTTTAGGCTGGAGAAGAGAAGACTAAGGCTGGACATATTAACTGTCTTTTAGTGCGTAAAAAAATTGTTATAAAGAGAAGGGTGATACATTGTTCTGCTTAACCATTAAGGGGAGAACAAGAAGTAATGAGCTTAAATTGCAGCAATGGAGATTTAGGTTAGACATTAGGAAAAACTTCCTACCTATAAGGATAGTTAAGCACTGCAACAAGTTACCTAGGGAGGTTGTGGAATACTCATTATTGAATGTTTTTAATAACACGTTAGACAAACATCTGTCAGGGATGACCTAGATACTCAGTCCTCTCTTAGTTCAGGGGATTGGACTGGATGACCTATCGATGAGTCTATGCTTCTTTAATAATGTGGAAATAATATCTAGAGTTACTAATACTTATCAACTACTCTAAAATCTCCAGATACCAGATACACACTCTTTTCTGTATATCTATCTGTCACTTGAGACCTTTGAAACCAGACTAGAAAAAGTATTATAAAATATATTGTGTAGGCAGGGGTGGTACTGGAACAGGATTTCCAAATTCTTCATAGTGTGACTGGCATTCCAACACAGGTTATCTGTGGACAGTTCACCTTCTAATTATGATCATGCAGACTATCTTCATTCTCTTTCACAAGTCCATACCATCTCCATTGCAACTACAGCAATTTCTAACATAGAAAGCTATTGCATGGAAAATGTTAGTATAAGCTGTCTTTTAGTGCAATTTTGCAGTGAAAATAATGAGAAGCCAGCACCATATGATCAGCCCATTCTTCACAAATCATAATTTGGGAACCTGTGGGCTAGAAGGAATAAGAACTCTGTATCTTTAATCTTTGTGATTCTGTACATACACACACTTATACACACACATATTAAAAAATAGTCACATTGTAGTATTGTTGCCACTACTATGCCAAATCCTTCCTTGAGACTTCATAGTCACAGGGCCAAATTCTGCTCTGAGTTACACCAGTGTAAAAGCAGAGTAACTCCTGCAATAGAATAATAGAAAGGATAATCTGCCTCATACATTCATATTTGAAATGAAATAGAGCAACTTTCACTACCAAACATAACCGTCCTATTTCTCTGAGTAAATTAATGAAGGTTTTTTGATACATAAGTCACTCTAGCTAAGTTTAAATTACATGGCTGAGAAAGGAATTCTAAAATTTACTTTAATTATTCAAATTTTCTTAGAAGCATGGCACTAAAACACTGAAAATAAAAGGCAAGTAATCACAAGCACAGGTGAAACCCAGGTAGACAAGCTCAGAGCTTCCAGCAAAAACATACAATTCTCTTAATAGCTCTGGTTAAAAAAATATTTTCTAAAAGGAGATAATAGGTCTGTTGCTAGTTTCAAAACAGTTTTTGGAGGGTGAGTGTCTTGAACTGTCACAAAATGTTGAATCCATCTTATCTATTAACAGCCTAGGGAAGACCATTTCCAGAATGCAAAAGTTTAAGACTGGAGTTCACTTCTCAGGGTTACAGCTTTTAATGGACTGGCTGTCACTGATAAGAAAATGATGGAGGAGCACAATGTTCTTGCAATCTCATTAGCTGGATGTATTGTGTGATGTTAAAGTTACCAACCTGCAGCATACTAACACATACCAGCAGCAGAGGAGTGAAGGAGAAAGCAATTTAAAGTTATATATGAAAGTTTTATACTTCAACTCTGGATTTAAAATAACCGTTTGCAACACACTATATTTTCATAATTTCTTCTGTGCCAGGAAAAGTTGAATCTGTTACTGTTTTAAGATACAATTCCATCAGCATTAAAAAAAGGAGAATGTTTTCTGGATGTGTTTTCCTGGAACAATGATGCTTTTTCATAGATTAAAGATTTCAGCAACACTGCCTTCTTCTTGAGAAAGAGACATGAATATACCCAAGTGACAAAGGGGGATTCAATCCTCACAACTGCTTGCCTAATACAGTTATTGGACTGTAAATATGACATTTTAAAAGTATTTACCTAGGGGAAAATCTAATTAGATGGACTGACCTTTAGTCGTTTACCCATCTCAATAAAAGTCCAGTATTTTATAATTGTCTGTAACAGAGATTGTTTAGAAATGACTTTAAAAACAATCTGATCACTTAATCTCCTCTTCACAAAATAAAGCATATGGCATACAATGCAAACTTTCATTCAGGATCCTGAATTATTAATATCTTCAGTCTAGATTGGCAACTACCATAAGAAACAGGCAAGTGGGAAATGAGAAATGCTGAAACATTCCCTTTATAATATTCTCTCCAAATTATTCATCAGAAAGATGGGTTGCCCACCTGTGAAAGGAGGAGGATGTTAAGATCCAGGTAGAACTTAATTATTCATCGGAGACAGAGGTTCACCTGTGTAGAGGTCCCATTCTTCTGCACCAATTCCACAAGTCCTTATAGCTTCCTGGTAGTATGCCTCTCCTTCCCAGGACTCTCCTTCCCAGGGCTGGTCCTAGATAGTCTCTATAAGAGTTCCCCAAGCAAAGAGATCCACAGAAATGTCCATATAGCTTCAAGGTATATTAACTTGCCTCAGTTGCCTATGGAGTTGGTGTAATGATTAGACCTATTCCCTCTGCTGAGACCATTTAGTCTTCTCCACATGTGTGGATTATGGACAACACAGAGACATCTACAGGGTCTTAGTAAGAGAGGCCAATATTGCAGAGACATTGGATATACCTCCCCTTTCCATGTGGGCAGGGGGAGATCAATGTACAGGTGTCCTTTATGCATGGATCTTGTGGGTGTGGGGGATGTTGAAGCTAGCAAAAGTCTTGGGATCATCTGTAGTCAGTGTGTCAGTTGCATGAGAGTATGTTCCTTTTGAATAATTGAAGGGGAATACAAATCTAATTTTAACTTTTTTCACAAAAGGGGGTAATTTTGATGCTGAATTGGGCATTATTATAGAATCTCTGGAAGGATATGGATGACATTTATGGGCCAAAATGTTGGGAGCATGACTCTGCTGTATCACTAGAGTTATAAAGAGCAAATAGATAAACTCCTCTAAAGTCTTGTCTACGTGTGTGTCAGGGAGCTGCCAGAATGTTTCCCTGCTGCCTCCCCACTACCGGAGCCTTTCTCTGCAGCAGGGAAAGGCTCTGGCAGAGGGACATTGCACAGCTAAAAATAGCAGTGTAGGTGGCAGATGCACTGTTTGGGCATGTAGAGAGCCATGTAGGATATACCCTAAGATTCTGGCATGTCTTTAGTCTAATCTCCTAAACAGCACCTCACCATCTACACCGCTATATATAACTGTATTAGGGGGCCATGCCATCTCTGTATTCTACGTGCTGCCATATGTGTAGACACAGCTTATGGTAGAACCACTTTCTGGATCTACCAGTGTTTCTTATCATATTATCAGATCAACTTCTGTTTGAGAGAGACCAGCTTTTGACTCACATAGATCTCTTCGTCAGGTCTGGGAAAGGTACGCCAGTCATCACAGTTAAATGCAAGATGAAAGAAATTGTTTAGCATAAGTAGTTAGCACATATTCTAAGGGACCATTCAAGTGAGAAAGGTTGTTAAGTCCTCTGAAGTGATAGGCCAAAATGGTTACCCTACCAACTCCCCTTTTTGTCCTTTCTTTAAATGGTCCTTTAAAATATGAGCTAACTACTTATGCTAAAAAATACTTTCCATCTTGCATTTAGCTGTGCTGCTCGAAGTACCTTTCCCAGACCTGAAGAAGATACCTATGTGGTTCAAAAACTTGTCTCTCTCATCAACTGAAGTTGGTCCAATAAAAGATATTACCTCACCAACTTTGTCAATCTAATATCTTTGTAGGAAGGTGCAGTGGCCTTCCTCTGAGCCTGGGCCCGCGGAAGGGCCACAGGCACCCAATCAGACTCTAGACGGGCCGGCAGCCCAGTCTGCCGGGCAACCAGACTGCTGGGCCCCGATAGGTCCTGCCGGGCGGCCAACCCGGCAGCAGGGGGGCGGAGCCTTAGGGAGGGCGGCAGCTATAAAAATCAGGCCCTACAGCCCAGAAGGGAGAAGGTTGCCGGCGGAGACAGACGCGCTGCCTCGCCGGCTGCAGCAAGGGGCTGAACCACGCCAGGCTACTGCCGCAGGTAACCCCCTCCCGGCCTTGCGGCCCCGGCGACACGCCTCTAAGGCTTGGGTTGGGCCTCCGGGCCCTCTGGACTGGCCGAGGTCTCCAGGCCCGAGGCGCTGGGCCCAGCCTCAGGCCCGCAGCGGCTGGGACGAACCCCCTGAACCGGAGAGCTGGGAGTTCCGTCCAGAAGCCAGTCCGGACCTGGACGAGCTGCCAGACGCCCAGCCCCTGGAGGCAGGAACCGACCTGGAGGAGTTGCCGGAGTCTGAACTGTACCCCCAGCCCTGCGATCTGGAGGAGCTGCCCCTCGCTGAGGAGCTCCCCAACCTACCCCCTGTCGACGCAGAAGGACTGACTGGCCTACCCCGTGCGGTGTACCCCGATGACCCCGAGGAGCCGACTGACCTAGGTACCGGGGAATCTGGGGAGAAAGGAGCCCAGGGACAGCCAGAGGTGTGGCTGTACTAGGGGTAACGCCCAGTCGGCGTGTTGCGGCAGGAGCCCCGCCGACTGAGTGGCAACCCCGTGCCACTGCTAGGGCCCTGGGCTGGGACGCAGTGGAGTTGGGTGGGCCTGCGTCCCCCTCCCCTCCCCCCTGATCCTTGCCAATCCCCAAAAGGGAATCAGCCTCTGCCGCCCGCTAAACTCGAGCCACTGCTCCTCGCTCGCCCGCCCTGCGTGAGGGCCGGGGTGAAAGGCTCCTCGCTCGCCCGCCCTGCGTGAGGGCCGGGGCGAAAGACTGAAAGACTAACATTCCCCTGTTGTGTAGGAAGGCTCAGTGGCCTTCCTTTGAGCCTGGGCCCGCGGAAGGGCCGCCAGGACTGGACCGGGCAGGAGCCCGTCCTACATCTTCTAATATCTACAACTACACATTATCATTATTATGCATATATTATCATAATATTTAGACGGTAGGGCAGGGATCTTCCCTCTCTTTTGTGTTTTGCCAGGAGCACTGTTGGTACATAACAAATAACACCATGATTTGTTAATATCGGACTGTGTGTGCTTGATTCAAGTCCTATTAAGGTCAGATTTACTTTGAATATTTGTTTTGTCCAATGAAAAATAAAGTACTGAAACCAGTGAAACAAATATGCACAGACACATGAAAGTATATCAGAGGAGTTACATATTTGCTTGCCTTCCTGTTTTGTTACTCTTGGAGCTGTGGAAGCATTACTCTCCCCATTAAGCACTTCATCTCACCCGTTATTCTCATACCCAAGTACTGCATTCTCTGTGGCAATTCTGACAACAATTAGAAAGGGTTGAAAGGGAAATAAAGGTCCATGTTTAAGGACTTAAAACGATCTCTCGCTGTTGGGGAATAAGATGAGACCTCCATGGACTAAATAAAGCACAGCTCTGATCCAGTCTGTCAGTGTTTATGTTCCTGTGATGGGCTTGGCATCTGTAGTATGAATTCATTAAGATAATTCCTTTTTCTCTGATGTCAAGGCTGCAAGCACACAGAAAATAAGGCATCAATATATTGTTTGTAAGATTTAATTTTCTGTTTAGCTTTTTTTTTTCTATTTAAATATTTTAAAATATCATAACCTATAATAACAAATTATAAATACGTCACAAAACATCGCCACAAAAATCTTGCCTTAGATGTGAAAAGTCCTCTAGTCTTCTTACTGTGCTTGACCTAGAGTAGATTGTATCCAGATGCATGAAGGAAGGGAAGATGATGTGAAAAGCTTGCCCATCTGTACTCCAGGGGGTGTAAGACGTCACACTCCCCCATCTCACACCAGCCATGAGAGCTGGTTAGCAGTGTTCTATGCGGTACCCCTATGGAAATGCAGCAGTAGGTTTGCTTGCTCCACACACAGTAGGGAACTGGAGGAAGGATTTGGGGCTAGTGCCTAAAGGGATCTGTTGAGCCCAAAACATGCAGAGGAGTAGGGGGGGAGAAGGAGGGGAGCTAAAGATACGTTTTCAAAAGTGGGTGACTCACATTAGAAAACCGAATCCATAATTAGGCACTTAAATAAAAGTGGCCTAATTTTCAGGGGGTATGGGTTGCCTTCCCACAAAGGAATATCAAAGAGATTGAAGAAGATTAAAAATGTAACAGAGTAAAATCAATTAAGCCCTTTGGAGGAAAATGTTACCAGTATTACCAGCCTAAAGAGATAAACAATTATGGGACCCCAAAAATCATGAGATTGTCCCCCCCAAATGTTATATTTTAAACAATCATCAAATCATGTTTTTTTCTGTCTGTCTTTTGGCTTTTTCACTCCCCTCTGCCAATGTGTGTGTGATAATATCAGGTTGAAGAATCAACTTTTAATGCATACAAAAATGCCTGCCTCTCCTAGGCTGCTAAGATGGAGACTGCACTTACCCTCTCCTCACCCTTGAGATAGGGGAACTGCCATCCATTCCCTATTACTGTCTTGACTCTTGTCTCTTCTAGTTTTATAGTTTATTTCTTTTGCTACAAGAAGGGCTGGCTGATCTCATTTATATATCATGATTCACACTCACACATAGAACTTATATTACTTCTTTTTAGGATTGATGAGTTACAGATCAATGTGTTAAAGAACTTTACATCAACTCCTGCTTTCTGAATTTAGCTGAACAGGGTGCAGAGTGTCAGGAGAAGGGTCTTAGACAAAAATTAGACACTCTACACAGCAGAATCATGTCATATCTTTTTATCCCAACATTGTATGCAACAGCAGAAGAGAAATAGGCTCTGTTACTACGTAAGAGTAAACTCATGTGTTTAAGGAGTACTGCAATAAAAGAAAAGCTGACATATTCACAAATAAGTATGAAATAATTAATCAGTGTAAGCTAATGGACAGCTAATCTGTACCCAACATCTTATGGACAACAGTGATATGTCATCTCCCTTCACTGAATATTTCAAAAATAGTAAGTGCTGAAAGTATTTTCAGTATTCCAAAAATGACCTATAATGACCGTGTTTCTATGCAAAACTTTGTCAACAATTCATATAAATAATAATGTCACAGAACAATCAAGCTGGAATTGGCTGAGCCTTTTGTAAGAAGCAACATCTTCCGGACACTCCTCCCTCTCCCACTTCGCTGGAACTTCTCTGCAGAGACTAAGCCGCATGTCCTGCCTCCTCATGTGGCAATTACTTGCTGTGATATGGTTTTCAAGAATTATCATTCATTGAATGTTCATTCAAAAAAGAAAAGACTTTATGATTTTCTGTAAGTACATCATACTCTTCTGAACTCCACATCATTAATCTTTTTTGTCTCTCTTTCCTTTGGTGTCTGTCTTAAGTGCCAGTCCTGGAAACACCAGTTCACCTGAGATGTTCTTAATCAAGCAATGCTTGTTCAGCCCTTAGATTCGAAATTAACTAGAAATGGTTGAGGGGAAAATGGAAGAATACTTTGTGACAACCTGGCCAATTTGTTTCTCCTTTTTTTGAGGAAAAATTTTCATTGACATTTGAAATTTTGGAAAACAAAGATTCTAGGCAATACTCTACTACTACTACTACTACTACTAGTAGTAGTAGTAGTAGTACTAAATGTTTACTTTTCAGATGAGCCTGAGTTACATGCCCCAGTCCCCATCGAACTTGAATTGGAGCTGGGTAATCCATTCCCTTAGAGAGTGAAAATTCCAGCTTAAGTGTATTATTAAATGTATCAAGTCCCTGAACTGCAATATATGGTTCAAAGTCGAGTGGTAAAAACTGACTTATAAATGTCAACGTCAGATGTCAGTGACAGATCTTTTCACAGGAAGACTCCAGGTTTTTTTCACAAGTGTCTCTCACTTTTGAGCTGTTCACTCACCTAGTGTTAGTGTTTGTTATGGGTTTTTTGGTCTATTTTTTGCAATGAATAATCAGAGACAGAATGATGCAAGAACATTTACATAGCAATTGTCCTTTTACTTTAATAGCTTCTGAAATAGAATGAACTTTATTTTTTCATCCCATGTTGCTTTCATATTGGAAAACATCACTCTGTGCTTGTTATTGAAATGAACCAAGACTATGCTCAGATAGTTTTACTCAGATAACACTAAAACTTTGTTCTAGTCTCTTTCCTCCCCGGCTGGCCATTTGATTGGGAAGAGACATGTGGGAGCCTGACTGTCTTCTCCCTTTTCTTGGTGATAAGCAGGGGAAATGTTGATCTCTGTCTTTGGGCACTGGAAGGCAGATCTTTCTTTTCTGTCTTCTCCCCATTGATTGGAGGGTAGCTCTCCACTTTCTTCCTTATTTCCATCCTCTGTTGTGAGGGATCGGTGAAGGATTTCCCCTATTCCGCCAATGATTTGTAGCTTTTATACCAGATAAACCATTTGTTTAGTACATTTGATACACACTCATTGCTCATCTCTTAAAAGTGATGTACTGTGTGCTCTGGCCAAATGCAGAGGTGATATAAATGTTGGGGTAAATTATGTGTCAGTTAAGTCCCTCTAGTTTAATTCATATCTTTCTACCCTCCTGTTATTTGCTTTCTCTGCTATACTGTTGCTTCTGTCTCTTCACTATGTAATTTATACACATTTACAAATTCTTAACTATGCCATTATTGCCAATTCTCATTATTTTATTGCAAGGCATAATATCAGGTATTTTTCTTAAAGCCCCAGCTCCACAAGTCATGTGAGCACATGGGAATCTTAGCTTTCATTAAAAGAAAACAATTGAGCTCTCATGGTTCCATAGAAAAGCTGTACCCCAAAACCTCAAAAACAAAACAGAAAAGAAGTCTCTCTCAAAAAACCCATGATATTTAAACTACCCTCACGATTTTAGAATGCTTAGTGTTGGCAATACTGCTACTTTCACTTCATGTTTGTGTGTGGGGATTCATTACAGGGATTCTGGCTACAGCTTCTGATGCTTTTATCCATGGTCTTACTACCTCCGAATGTGTTTGGGCAGGGAGAAAGCAACTATTAGCAGTATTTATGATGTGTAGAAGAGCTTGTTTTCAGTAGAAGATAATATACATATCTACACAACAATTCTATTTTCCTAATCTCTTCACTTTGCTAGGGTATTCTGTGTTGTAGGTAGGTCCTTGATGGTCAGTCGAATTGCCTAACATGTTCTGGTGTCTCTTTTTTTTTATAGCTGGGTATGTATCTTACACTGCATGAAGCATAATGTTAGCACAAGTTATTGCTAGTTAGTATGACCCAATGTGGTCACTGGCTACCCAGACATAACTTCTATCTTGCAAATACCAAATCCCAGAAGATTTTTTTCCCTGTCAGTTTCAAATAAAATAGAATCACTTCATCCCTCCTTTTAACTATCTAGCTGACATTATTTAAAGAAAATTAAATAGCTAGGTTTGTTTTGGAGAAATACCATCAATATGTTTGTCGCTTTTACAACGGCTTCTATTTGGCATATCTGCATAATATTTGGGAACAAAGAAGTTGATGCTGTTTGTTCATCTAAGGGAAAAACAGTTCATCAACCAGTCTACACAGAGCTGCTTGACAGTACATTATTATTTTTGCCAACAGTGCTGGAGAAAAAATATATTTTGACTAGGTATTATTTATCCCTAGGCTAGTATCAGTAAGAGCAGCTTCATATAACATGATTATTAAATGTAAATTTTTAATTAGGAGGTATTTGCACTATAAAAGACACTTTCATCTGTGAAGAAAGGATGTTTAAAACATTATCTCTGGTATTTGCACTTTTCAAAAATATTGTTTGAATTGCTGTATTTTCTTATATTGTTAATTTTTGTGGTGCATAAAATTCAAAACACATTCCTTTATAGCACCTTTTTCATTACTACTGTTATAGAGACTAGGAACTATGATCTAAATTAACATGATATAATGTATCATTTAATATTGTATGCAGGGACCAGATAAAGTTTTGTTATAGATCATAAGCAAAAGCCCATTAGTTTAGGATTAGTTATTTCAGTTCAGTAACAAAACCAATACATAAATAAATCACAGCTATTTTATATCACACTCTTTCTACCTATACCAAAGAAGGGAATATTTTCAAATCAGTGCACAGAGATAAAGTCTCTCAGTTGCCACTGATGCTAATGGAAGTTCCCAAATTAAAACCCTGAATGTCGCTTTGAAAATGTACTACTAATGCAGATAAAAGTACAGGTTTCTTCTTCTTCTGGGGCTCGACAAAGTCCTGTAGGATGTTTTTCCCTCCTGCCATTCTAATGTATACTTAGGTGGGCTCTGTGAAAGCTCTGCTCAGACACATCTTTAGTTTCCTACAAAAATAGTTCTCTTTGGTTCAAAAGTAGAAGCAGGCTTCATCAGATTTTTTCTTTCTTTTATACTCGTAGGATCCTGCCTTCCTTACCGTTCCTTCTTTTCATCTTCTTATAGGCCCTTTAAGTCTCCAAAGGGACATTCCCTGGAACAAAGAGTTCCCTGTCTGTATTGTTTCTTTGGGGAAAATTCCCAGTGGTTCCTGAAATGAAAGTGTGTTTGAATGAATTTGTCTGGGCGGGTTCACCTTGTTACCCCACTGAGATGTTTAGAAGGGCCAAACCCTTCTTGAGAAGGAGAACTGGAAGACCTCCTGGGATTGGCCTGTAGGGAAATGCTGACTCAAAGCCAGAATTCTGCCCACAGAGATGGTTTAGTTTTGTTTAAACTGCTTTTTTTCTTTGTCTGTGTTAAAGTTAATAATAAAAAAAAAATAATGGGACAATTTTCTATCTGAAAGAGCAGTTTTGTCAAAATCAAAATATTTTCTGGGAACATATCAATTTCCATTGACTTTTTGACAGACTAAAGTCTGAAAGTCTTGTTTTCACTTTTTTTTTTTCTCAATAAAATTGAAATGAAAGATTTTTACCTTATCATTTAATTGTATTATGTTTTGACTTATGATAATAAATGTAATTATATATATATATATATATATATATATATATATAACTTATTAACATTTGACATCTGTTATGTTTAATAATGTGTATTGCATTGTAACATTTTGTCATTATCAAAAAATAAATACTTGGATGGTTCTGATTCAACTTTTTTTTTAGGATTTCCATTCCACGGATAATTTGGAAATGTCAAGTTTTTGTTCCAATTCAAAAGGCTAACACATTTCAAAATGCCAGAATTTCCTGTGGGACAGAAGTTCCATTTTCTGGCCAGCTCTAGCCTATACTCTGAACCCTGTCTAGCTGTGCAGGATGAATGACTCCTAGACTCATCAGTCCTAAAGATCCCTAATGTGTCTAATGACTATAAATCCTAGTAAAGGGGAAATCCTTTTCTTTCATTTATAGCCTCAGTGTAAAATGTATATTCCTGGTGTGGGACTCCGAATTTCAACAGGATGCTAAGTGATATTCCACTTTTATATGTTGTAGGGCCTACTTACTCCACTTAATCTTCATGGAGAGTTAGGGGAGACTGAAGTACTGGCCAATACCTTGGGCTATTGATTGTATTCAGAGCTGCTGTTTGGTTGACAAAATGAACAAGATCTTTAATTTTAGGTTGTAATTTGAAATAACTTGTAGACGGCTGAGAACCTGTCTATGCATGCTGTTTGTTTAAAACAAAAGTAAATAAACACAAATATACGTCTCTGCTGTTGCAAGACATGTCTCCCTTAACTCAAAACCTTTACTGTGAGATGACAGGCTCTCCACTTTTAAAAATTTGCCACCATGCTTAGTTACAAGCCCCAGAACAGAAAACTTTGGCTAGCAATATTGGTTTGGCCTGGAAACTTCCATGTTTCCTCTGAAGACTAAGGAACATTTCTCTGTAATGTCTGCAGGAAATTGGTCAAACCATTTTTTAACTGTGGATCATTTAAAAAAATCCTGGTTTGAAATTTTGTTTTGCACCTTGCCTTGTAACTAACTACCCTTTCAATCTTTTCAGTTATATATATGGATTTTCAAGGAGATTTTTAGATATTTCAAGAAAACAAGATGCAATGAAACCAAGTTATTTATTTTGTATCTAACTATACATATACTGGAGCATATCTGAGCAGTTTGCTGTCTGGTGGCTGTTTACAGTTTAGAGGGAGCATACTGCGACCTTCTACAGACTGCATCAGCACTGTAACAGAAGTCTCCCTTAGTGCAAGTGGAAGAGCTTTATGGTGTTTATGGGTTTTTCTTTTTAATGTTAAAGACCAGGGATTTAGTCCCCAGACATGCAGTTTTGCATGGTTCATCTAGTAACTGGGAATTTGTAGTTAGAAATAAGTTCAGACTGGCACCCAACTGTGTGTTTCTTGAAACTATGAAGAAAATTGGTTAAGCTGTTTTTAACCACAAAAATTGCCCTAAACATAGAGCTACTCACTCCACAGTTCGGGTTGTAGCCAGAGTCCCATTATAACCATGCACTTTCTCCTTCACATGTTGATTATAGTGAGTTCTGTGATCACTTTCAGGATATATTAGAATAACTTTTGTAAATTTTGAAGGTAATTAATCAGATCATTTGTTATGGTGCCTAAAAATTACACTTTAAAAAAAGTAATGAACATGTCTAACTTTATTTGGGTCTGTACGTCTAGCTAAAATGATTGCAAAATGTAAAAGTTTCATGTACTGTTAAATATCACTAAAATCTAGGCCAGATAATAACTTGAAAATAAACTTGAAAACTTTTGTCCACAAAAGTAAGTGTTATTTGTAGCTGTATCAATGAATGCACTATAAAATCCATTTGGCCTATAGGCTATGCAGGGCAAGCAGAAGGGGAGGAGAAATGGGAATTGTCTGGGCAGAATAAATTCCAAAGGACAGAACAAGTTAGGGCAAAATGAAGATCACAGAAGTCTATACATGTCCAAGGCTTTGTGTGACAAGGAGAAGCAGAAATAGCCAGGGTCCTGTGACTGTATAGATTTCAGCCTTTCCACATGTCAGATGTATCTGTGGAGAGCACACATTAAATGGATTAAAAACTAGCTAACTGATAGGTTTCAAAATGTAACTGTAAATGTGTACATCTTGGAACAAAGAATATAGGCCATATATACAGGAGGGGGCTCTATCCAGGGAAGCAGTGACTCTGAAAAAAGATTTGGTAGGTAATCAGCTGAACCTGAGTTCCCAGCGTGACACTGCAGCCAAAAGAGCTTCTGTAATCCTGTGATGCATAAAGGGGAATCTCAAATAGAAGTAGAGAGGTTATTTTACCTCTGTATTTGGCACTGGTGTGACCACTGCTGGAATACTATGTCCAGTTCTGGTGTCCACAATTCAAAAAGGATGTCAATAAATTAGAAAGGTTCAGTGAAAAGCCACAAGAATGATTAAAGGATTAGAAACCATGCCTTACAGTGATAGATTCAAGGAGCTCAGTCAATTTAGTTTAACACAGAAAAGGATAAGGGGTGACTTTGTTTCAGTATATAAGTATTTACGTGAGGAACAAATATTTAATAATGAAATCTTCAATCTACCAGAGAGAGATATAATACTATCCAATGGCTGGAAGTTGAAGCTAGACAAATCAGACTGAAAATAAGGTGTAAATTTTTAATAGTGAGATAATTAATCATTGAAACAATTTACCAAGGGTCATGGTGGACTCTCTATCACTGACAATTTTAAAATCAAGATTGGATGCTTTTTCTAAAAAACATGCCCAAAGAATTATTTTGGAGAGATTCTATTGCTGTAGAGGGTGTCAAATTAGATTATCACATTGGTTTTTGCTCTGTATCTTTGGATAATTTCTTGAATCATTGTCTACAAATGGAAAATGCAATATATTCTCCAAGTATATTGATTCCCTTTGGCTGTCTGTGGAAAACTGGAATGTACTTGCCTGGTTTACTGAACTGGGATATTCTGAGTTTTATGGCCTATATTCTGGCGGTTTGGATGTGATCCGTGTGCGGAAATTGGGTTCTCTCCCCCACAAATGGAGGATGCATAATCTTCACTGTGATTTCCAGTATGTATAACAATGGTGGGAGCACAGATTGGGTTTTGTGCCGTGGTGGAATAGTAGATGAAGTTTCTGGACTTCATATAGAAAATAAAGAGAGATTTTGTGGTCTCTTGACCACAGTGGGTGGCTAAGCTGGGAGAAGTTTGTGTATATTGCATGTATATGGAGAATAAGAAAGAGAAAAGTTACTATTGTCTGTGGCTACCAATGGCTGTATGAATGCAAGATGGACTGCCTTTCCTTAACTATGAATGTCCATACTTTTAATACTTAGGTGTGTTTTATCTTTAACTCTACAATTCCTTAGTATACGTTCATAATAGCAACCAATCTTAAAGTTTATGACATCATTTGTTTTCTAATAGAAAAGAGAGCTCCAACTACAAAAAAATATTATTCTGGTTTGGATCTGGATTTTGAGCCATCAGCAGCATGTGGGAGGTGGTTTGGTTTGGGTCTGTCTCTGATATCTTGCCAAAGATAAAGACAGAACATGTCAAACTAGTTTTTAAATAACTAGAATGTACTATGATTCTATGATTCAACCTATAGAGGTCAGGGTTGTAAGGAAGTTCAAGGAAGAGGTTCTTATAGGCTGAGATGAACTCTTTTTCTCTCATAGAGATTTTATATCTGTTCTTTGTCTGCTTTCCTTAAACTAAAATTAGCCACTTGACTGAAAGTACATGTTTTGCTCTCTGTGGAGCGTAAAGAGTTACTTGCTTTCAATTCATCAAAATTCCTACCAATATTTTCTTGCATTTCTTGGGATGCATATTATGAACTTTTCACTTTCAAAACTATTTATACATACCACACATTCTTAACATTCTGGCACTTCTAACATCAGAAACTGTGACAATCTGTCCCCGGCAGAAGCTTCAAAAGGTCACCTAACACAATAACGTGCTCACCACCTAATAACTGAGCATCGTGTTTTTGTACTCTTCTTGAAACTTCAGGTCAGTGAATGACAGTGTGAGGTTATGAACCAGACCTTCCAAATGTACAACTAAACATTTTGTTCTTGAAGGACTTTCCTTCCAATGCCTGACTGAAGTCATTAACAATGACAAACTGTAACACCTGCAATCTTATAGGGTGCCAGAAACAGACAAGACAGAAATGCCACACAAAAAGGGACTGTTAAAATCCCACTGAATAAATGTGGAATGAGCAGATTGTACTACACTTCTGTGTTCCAGTTGTTACAGGAATAATTATAATTTTCTTATACTCAGACTGCCTGGCCAGCACTGTTTTGTTATCAGTTCTTCCTGGATTCTTATTTAACAAGGACACTTCTCCAAATGTAAGACGTGGGCTTAAATTGCAAGATTAAAGTTTCTATGCACATTAATATTTGCAGCTTTTGGATTTGGAGTTTGATTCTACCCCAGTAAACATGTCCCCTTTGTATAGGGTAGAACTATATCGACTGGATTAACTATATCAACAATAATCATTTTCAATCCATTTACAGATTGAATATCACTGATTTGTCCTCTCATCTGAACTCCAGCCCTCTGGCTTCCATTTGTCATCTTCCAACCCCTTCCTACACCTAGCTTTTCCTTTGGGTTTCCCCATGATAATTTGTTATCCTAATATTTAAATCCTCGTATTGAGAAGAAGCCATGAAAGTTGCCTTAAAAAAACCCATGCAGCTATGAAATTGGTATCATGGTAAAGCTCAAGAGGAAGAGGAGGGTTTGGTCAATTGTTTTGTTTCTACATTAATAAAAAATAATTCAACTCATTTTTCTTTTTTCAGTTAAAAATATAATCTTTATTTACATGGTTGTTGCTTAATAATCAAATCCCTCTTCAATTTCATGCAGACACAAATTTCTAAATTATCCAGTCTATTTGGATAACAGGAGCCAATTAAATTTGTACTACAGGGGATCTTCTCTGCATGCTTTTCTATTTCCTGTAGGGATTTAGATTTAGTACCTAAGATTTTTTTTCTTTTAAATAAATGCAGCTGACCTATCTAATTCAGATGGGGAACTTAGTATAGAGAACTGCCCCTCCTCTCACTGGCAGCCTTATAAGCCCCTTCATTCTCTAAATGAATTTTTTTCATCCCAATACTCCAGATCTTTGAAGGAAGGAATACAGTAAATTATCTCCTATCTTATAGGCAGCAATGGACCTAGGATTTTTCAGTGGTAATAGTATGCAAATATATACGTTATGCAAATGACTATGTAAATTAGAAGAATCTTTATGAAAGGTAGTCGAATGCATAGTCTCCGTTTTACACACAAAAAAAGGCTTAAAGATCCTAGCTTTTCACAAGGCAGTCTTTTGTATTTTCTATCACATTATTAATGTCCTCACTCAATTCAAGCACTTCTCAGCTAGCCAATTCAAGTGTAGTTTTTTCCTGAAAGTGATGCAAGAGTGTGAAAAACTTCTTCTATAGCTATAGTAAGAGACTAACAAATATTTGTATCAATATATGACTATTGTAAATGAATACTAGGTCACACTGAGCAAGAGTTTCACTAATGGTTTGGATATACACACCTTTCCTTGCCTGTATGGCCACCATTGCTGGTGTTGAACAGGCTCATGATGTTTATTATTAGTTAAATATGACAAATATGTCCCAGTTTACAAGAGCTGTATTGTACAGTACCGCAATGAACAGAGGCAATTTTACTCTGTGGTCCAAATCTTTTTAGCTGCATAGGAAATTCATTCAAAAATGGAAGAACTAATAATCCGCTGTAATATTGTAATACACTGGATGGTAGCTTGTTCCCAGTGTTTGTTATTTAGCAATATATAGCACTGGAAATGCTAGGCATACATCACATCCCATTTGTTTTGGTTTTCTTAAGTGTTTGTCAAATTCATTTTTATGAATTCACCTTGGTGATTAAGCTTGATTTCACTATTTTCAATATGATGGCTTACTACAAGGAACTCACTGTGCTATGCTGTATCCCACTGTTCTCCTTGGAGTCTGAAATCCAGACTCTTTCAAAACTACTGCAAGAATGTTGAAAGAGATAATAAGCTTTGTATTCTTTGTAAAGCATAAAGGAGGGTATTTGCCTCTCCTGTAGTCTCCCAGTATTTTATATGTTTATGAAAAAATTAGGGGAACCAGGGAGCAACATAATGATCAACCAGAAAGTGATCCAGACAGATCACTTTTATTTTGGCTTTGTTATATGTGAATGTTGTTGTTGCTGTTGCAATGGTACCCCTAACTCTACAAATTGCAGGAACCTCACTTGATTTACTGATCACCAGGTTTAGACAGTGATTGTATAATGGACAGAGAATGCTACTGGGAACTTGTATCACAAATTAATGCCTGGAGTCCAGAGAAGTATCAGTGAGTTCCACTAGCACTGCCCAAATTCATAGCCATTATCGTCCACGTTGTTTTCACCAATCGATCATCATCATCTCTTCTTTGATTCCCTGACTTCTGTAAACTGGTGGAAATCATTTCTAATGACCATATTGTGCATGTACCTAAAACGAAGTGTCACTTGTTCCTTTCCTCCTCACTGTATTGTTTTACATACAGTATCATAAACTTAGAATTGTTGTGTTTCATAAGTGCACCTTTTGTTTCTTGAAGAATATACTCATTCAGCCGATTATGAATTGGGTTTTTTAGTGTACTAAGAATTTTTGGGAACTATATTTTCCTTGTCACCATTGCCAATAAATGCATAGAAAATCACAAGCAGAATTCTATCATTTTGAATTATATCTCTTTCTCTGGCTCAGATAGAGTGGATCACCATTTTGTGATACAGATGATACTTCTCTAATAGGCTCTGGTTACAGCAAAATACTTAAACATGTGTTTGTTATTTAGCAATTTAAAGCACTGAAAATGCTTTGTGTATGTGAATAGTCTAAATGATATCAGTGTGGCTACTTGCTTGGTTGAAAAAAGACAGAAGCACCATCACAAAACGTTGTTCTCCAATATCTCAGAGCAAATATTATCCAGTTGCTCATATGATTTCATACATAATTTCTGCTTTGATCTGGCTGTGTTGACTGCAAATGTCAGATTCTCTTTTTTTTTTTTTACTTTCCTCCATGACATTTTTGCCACGCCCATGTTAGGTTGTTTTTTTTCTGATATTCCATTTTGCTGTGGTTTGAGAGTGAATCCAGCACTTTAGTAAAGTTCAGCAAGGCCTTTTCGACTAATATTCCCAACTTTTCTGAAACACTCCTGCCTTCCTATTGCCCTGAATGCATATATTACTTGCAGATAACTCTGTTATTTGCACTGCCATGAGAAGCTTCAGGAATGGGGAAGAACAGATTGCTCCAAAGATACAATATTGCTGTAGTCTCTACACTTTTTGGATAGACTGAAGTATAGCATAGGTGTGCCTTATGTGTGAAAAAGAACGTTGTGACATTCTTGGTCACTAATATAGCTGCTCAAAATAAAAGGAAGTAATGGAAATATTGACAAATTATAAGGTGTTTTCTGTTATATTATCTTATAATGTCCCAAGTTTTTGATTTTCAAGTTATTTAATTTATTTTCTCTAAATAATATTTTTGGATTTTAAATAGGAAATGTTCAAAAATCAATATTTTATATTTAAATATATTGCAAAAAATAAATTACAATATGTTTTAAGGAAAAAAGCAACAGACTACATTTTTACACTTAAATTTTCCATCAAAATGTTGAAACTGGGGACAAAGTAAACTCTCCCCAAAAAGGAAATGTTTTAATGAAAAATACCATTGCCAGAAATAGCTAAATTTGGATGAACCAGATGATGTGGGATCTGAACAGCAGAGTTCAGTTCTAGATTACCGATGAGATTATATTAATGCTAAAGAAGCTAAAAATGAGCAAACAAAAGAGATGGTTTGTCTGGTCACTTGGATGTGATTCAATACCTGGCAGTATCCAACTTTTAATGAAACCCGCTACTGTAATTGTGAAATCCAGGCAAAGGGCAAAGTAGAAGTGTTTTGATACTTGTTTTCTGCCTGCCATGATAAAGGCATCAACATACACATAAACACAGAACAATTTGATCAGGATAGCAAAACTTCTAAAAATATGCCTGTTTGCTATTAAATTGGCAAATAGGAAACACAAAAATAGATAGAAAGCAAGTTATCCTGAAGACTAAAAAAGGTAAAGTGACAATGACTCATTATAAAAAGCAAGGGAACTTGAACTCATATTATAATGCAACAAAGGTCAATGCATACATTTGCAGTGAGAGCTATGAGTGCACAGCATGGCAATATTAACTGGTAAGCTTATCCTATGTACTCGCCCCATAGGAAAAGGAGGCTTGGCAGGTATAATGGCTGAAATCCTGGCTCCACTGAAATTAATTGGGGTTTATGAGACGACAATTGTCTTCTCATGGTCATAACCATGCTGTTATAATGCTAAATCTTGTAAAAATGTAAGTAAAGGCTAATATAAAACAAAATGTTAGACCTGCCCTTCAAGAATGTAAAATACCAAATAGAATTCCATAGCGTGAAGTTGCCTGCCTTCCACTGTTGGTTGTAACCTGGACCTCTGCCTTAATATGAAAAACTATTGAGCTTTTGTTAGATTCTTAGTTGTTTTTGGACTGGGGGGCGTGTTTTTGCATCGTGTTCCAGTTTTCCTCCTGTGATTGGACTCCAGATTTAACCTATTACAGTTAATTAGTCTATTGATTATTCTGACCCTAATTATAGCATAGGACATATATAGATTTATTGTATGAAGAATATCTACAAATAAAAGCCTTTGTAATCCACAAAACCATAGATTTGTACCTGGCTCTAGAAATGAATCACAATTACAAGTTTTTATTGACTGACCCCATTTTGGAGTTGACACCTAATTCATTAAGGTTTTTTCTTTAAAAAAAAAAAATCCACCTATTTAGAGTGCCTCTTGCAGTTGAAAAACCATGCTTAAAATGCTAGCAGGCTGACAAATCTATTGTTCAAATCAAGTATATTATTGAATCCAAATATGCAAATACTGTATATCATGTTACAGAGTTAATTGTTTTTTTCAACATTGTTAAATTATTTTTGTCTTATTCTGCTCTTTGTATTTATAAGCTCTTGTACAGAGTGTTCTGGATACAAAAATAGCTTTAAATGCCTATCACAAATTATAGCTTATTCAAATAGATTAATTTATTACAACTACACAAAGGGGTTTTATTAAATATTCATTTTCTTCTATCAGCACTGATATTAGTAATTTAAGTTTGGCTATAGTGTAATCAATTAAAGTGAAACATGCTGTGAAAAAGGGAGCCTAGCACATTAATTTAATCTATTTTAGCTACTCCTGCTGTCTCAGAAATCATTTCTATGGTTACAAGGCATTTGTCAAAGTTTTCTAAAAGAAAAACATCCTGTGTTGCTGAACCCTCCCTAAATAAGGCTAATATTTTATTATTCTTTCCTGAAATACCTGGTCTGAGATTTCTATATATAATGTGTATCACACATTGTGTAAAACATCACCAATTTACATCTTAAACATACAGAATATGTGGCTGCTTGTAAAACTAACCAATAAGAGTGGCAAATCTTTTTCTAAGTATCCAGGTGCAGGTGACCAGGCCTCATCTGAAACATCAAACTGGTTAGTTTCTACCCTTTCTTGAGTCATGCTAAGAGATTTCAACTTGGGTTATAGGAGTACACGTTCTTAGTTCTAAGAGATGGATTCGTGAATATGTGAATTGTTCTTTCAATTCAGCTCCACCCAAAGACCTAACTTGGTCTCAGATATAGTTGTAACACTATTCTTACATGAAATATAGATTCAGATTGGAATGATGCTTCCTTGTGCCATTTCCTTGAGACCAGCCAGACTGAGCCTTGAATCTTAAGGAGAGCAGCTATCACTGGCTCCAACCAAATAATGGAGAACCAAATCTGTCTTGATCAATAAAGGAACTATGAGATCTTTCCTGGCTATGGCTAGGGATATTTCAATTATCAGAGAGATGGGGAAAAGTTTATTATTGGTATTACTGTAGTGCTGAAACACCCAATCAGGACTGTATATAAATATGACATGGTAACAATGTGTTTACAGTCTAAAAGAGAGAAAAGATTGAGAAAGAAAGACTATCACCTTAGAAGGGGAAAAGGGAAAAATAGATAAGTGAAGTGATCCAGGTATTCTGGGAACACTTGTTTGAAACCAGTTTCAAATTAGTGAACAGTGCTGGGATGGTGCTGAATTACTATATGTATTGAGGTGGACAAATTTGGTAAATCTGAGTACTAGAGGATTCTGGGTGCAGGGCTTCTTAGCATTAGACAGTGGAAAATCACTGAGTAGGCCGAACTTACACTTAGCATTGACGTGAGCCATGCATGAATGTTTACCCAGGCCCTGTGTCTGTAGCTGTGCTGATGTGGAAGACCAATGGTCATGGCCTGTGAACCAATGGCCTGTTCACCTAGTGTGTACATGTGGAAATGGGCAATGGTGAATTTGGAACTAACTGACCTGGATCAACTGACCCTGTAAAATTGTGTGACATTGAGTGCCCAGGTGAGTAGTTAATGAGAAAGTAGCTGTCAGCCGATCCCTGTAGCCCCTTCCCAAATTATGATAAGATATGATACGCTTGATGATACACGAGCGAAGCCTATTTTGGGGACATGTGACTCCTTTGGAACAAGGGCAAGTACTGGGGAATATCACATGTTATAGACTCTCTCGCACACGTATATCAAAAGAGGCAAGTGATACTGTTGGACAGAGGAGGGATTTTGGAGCCAGAGGGCCTCAGGATAGCTTCGAGGGATCCAGAAAACAGATCAAGGATCTGGAGGGAGAAAGAAGAAGGGAAGTAGTCACTGCCTAGAATTCGTAGCTATACTGCTTTGTTTGCTAATCAGGATACTATGTGGGGCCAGCATAGTTACTAAGTTTTTATGCTTAGGAAATTGAGGCTTATTAAGGGGAGGCATTGTATAACCTTTGCTGTTTATCTGTGATGCCTAGCTTCAATAAATAGCTTTGCATTGGAGAAACTAAATCTGAGTTTTCACTGGCAAGGATACTGCATGTTGTATCCAGCTGTGGGTGTGTGAATTGATCCCAGCTCATCATTGGTAGAGAATGCGGGCACTGTGTCAAGTGAAGTTTGGAAGCTATTGACTTTATTGATTTTTGAGTTGAAAGCAAAGTTTGAAGTTTGAAGCCGAAGCTGACTTTGTGATTTTGTGTATTTGAGTTAATGTTACAAAAAGGTTCTCAGATGAACAGAAAGGTTGTATATTTGCAGTCGTCAAGCCAAGAATGTTTTGTAAGTGTAAACAAGGTGGGTTTACCTCGGAGGTAAAGGAAACCTCCAACTCCCTGAAACCTCCAGGTCTAGCTGACAAGTCCCTATTGAAACAAGTGTGTGAAAACTTGGGGTCAGACTCATGGCTGTCTGATACTGTTCCCACTCCACATCAGGGAGGTTCTTTGAATGATTTGTTGTTGAAATATCAAAAGGGTTATAATCCTAAAAAGAAACAGATGATTTGTGCTGATATGTGGGCTATGTATCAAGCTGTAGATAAGCTTTTGGAAGAGCAAGATGTTTTGGAATGCAAACAGGAGATTTTGGAATAAGAATTGGAAAAGGTCAAAATACAGAAGAAAATAATAGATACAGTGGCCTCTGGAAATCTGTTAGTAGTCTCTGTGGTGGCTGCTCTGCTATTTGTGTGTGTGCTTGGAGCATCAGGGAGGAAATCAGTCCTTCTAATTGTGAGGGGAACCTCCCACATGGCCAATCTTCCCCTTACGGTAAGGGGTAATCCTGCCTTTTCATCCTTGTTCAAGGGGATAGTACTTAAGGCAGCAAGAGCAACAGAAGCTAGATGAAGCCCCACATTTCTCAAAGCCTGAAGTGTATATCTTCATCTTCAGGACATTTATATGGAGTTTAGATTTCTTGAAAGACCTAGAAATCTGATTGTGGTATTCATATGAGGGTTCCTAAATTAATGGTGACTTTATTTGTGGTCACCACAGTTTGAAATGGAAGAATCTGAAAGTGTTTTGTCTTTTTTTAGGTATTAAATACAGATTTTGTTGGGTGGCAATGACAAAAGCAGGAGCTGGTAGGGAGAACATGCCCCAGTTAATATAAGGCATAAAATATTAGATTCATAGCTTCTGGTGTGCACAAATTCCCGGTTAAAGTTATCTTTTACTGACTTTATAAAAACAATCAATCCTTATTCCCCCACCCCTCAAAAAAAACCAAATCTGTGTATTGTAGAGCAGGATGTACATATACCTTCCATCTGCTAACTGATATGTTCACTAGATTAATGTTCATTCTTGAGATGTACACAAGAATGACAAGTTATATGAAAAATAATGTTTTTTTTTTTTTTTGCTTTATGTCCATAGTGTTACTACCCTATTAGGGTATTTCTATGTTGAAATGTAAGCCCAGGCTCAGACTCAGTCTTAAGCCCTCCCCCATTCTATTTACATACAAATCTGTCTGACTTGGGCCAGTAAGCCCTCTGGACCCAGGCCCTGGGACTTGACAAGAGGGGTGGGTCCAAGCCCAAGTCCCAGTGGGACCTAGATCCAAAATGCATCATTTTGCAGTGTGAACCCAGTTCACTTATATCCTGAGAGTCTGCTAACACTATCCCATGGACCAGTGTTCCTAGCCTTTCTATCTGCAAGACTAGAAAATCAACTCCCAGTAAGTGGAAGCAACCCTCTGGTTCAGGTATAGCTGCTCGGCATTTTACCTTTCCATTTTAATTTGATCGTTGAGCTGCAAACAGATTGAATCACCTTCCTGCATTAGCTATGGCCACCAACAAGAAGAAATCCTTTGCCCAGGGCAAACCTTGCAACTGGACCAGTCAGATACTGGTAAATCTGTGGTGCAAGGCAAGTAAAATTTTTAATTCAATAAGAGTACCAGAAATTACTATGTGTATCAAGAAATAGTGGACAAGGTGGCAGTGTTGGGATTCAACAGACCGGTGACCAGTGCAGGAAGCAGATTAAGCAGCTTAAAATGACTTCTAGAAAGACAAGGATGAGAACCTGACTTCCGGGAACTTCCCATTATCCTGCCTCTTTTGTGAGGATTTTGACTGGGTGCTGCCGGCATTGCACCGAGCACTAAATCCTCAGTGATTCATGATAGCTTAGTCAGCAGGAATGGCAATCCTGTGGCCCCCAGATCTATTATTAGACCGGAGGAAAGCCTGCGGGGACCAGATCAGGCTAGCAAAGTGATGCTGGTGCTCATACCGGTTCCCAGGAAGGCTTTGCTGCTGGAGCAGTTGCAGCATCTCCTAGGTCCATGACCGGAGAGCTGTTTGATGAGTTCCTGGAGAAGGAGCCTGCCACAGAATCGGCAGCAGAAGAGGTGGAAATAGCCCCAGAGCTCGGTAAGTGTTTGGTCACATATTTGTTGTTCTTAATATATGACTAGGAGGGATGACCCAACGAGATTCTTATTACAAACCAGAAGTAGCAGTGGTATCACTCTTACCACTACCATGTAGAATTCAAAATGGAAACCAGGAAGCACAATCAACAACTAAAGAAGCATTTAACAATAACTTTTTTGCTAGATATGTGCACATTCTTACAAAGATGTGCTGAGGTGTTAAAAATAAGACCCTTATATTGCCTTCCCTGTTAGTACACTCCACTGGAGAAATCGGCAACACTACAGTGTTACTAGCCACCAGTAAACTGTAATGGGGGAGGGAGGAGGATACGTAGTGCATGGGTGACAAAAGCAACGTTTGAAAAATGGTGGGGAGTTGTATTATCTCCAGTAGTGTGCCATAAGTGAGGGGCTGGCTGTGCAGTTCTTTGAGAGTCCATGTTATCCTGTGTATTTTCATGTAGTCCACGGACAGATATAGCTAAAGCAGGCTGTATCAAGAGCTGAAGGGAGGCAACAATTCCTGTGCATGCTAATATAGCATCTTGTTGATTCCACCATGAATTTTGACCCAGTCCCCGGTGCTAATAGCAGTAAACTTTCCCATAGTAGGAACTCCAGATAGATAGAGCCCTGTGCAGATACAAATATATGGATCTGCATCCAATCTGCATCCGCAGGAACAAACTTTTACTCAACTTACAATCCGCCCTCCCCTCTTTAGATTTACCTGCATCCGCATCCACTCATCAGATGTAATGGAGCCAGCAGCCCTCCGTGAGCTGTTGAGCCCCTGCCACCCCAAAGATCTGATGAGCCCCACCTAACAGCTGATGAGCTCTCCCAGCTGCCCCTCCCACATAACAGCTGATCAGCTGCTGAGTCCTGCTAGCAGCCTAACAGCTGTGACCATCCAACTGTGATCCACAAGAAATGGTCCACAGATGTCCGCATTGCATCCGCAGATGTGGATATCTGGAGATATAAATTGGATATTTGCAGGGCGCTACAGATAGTCACATTTCAGGGAAGGGCATATTTTCTGGGCCACCCTTTATAGGACACCAGCCTACTCCAGTCGTAGATGTTTTGCTGAGCCACTATCAGCTTGAAAACCTCTGTGACATGCACATCTGACTTGTCACTGCTAGCTTGGAATAGAATGTCCCTTTGCCATTCAGGAACCTAAGTTTGTTATGTGTTTCAGAATGTGGGATGCCTGAAAGGATTGTTCCCCCAGGCTATAATGGTCTGCAATTTTTAAAGATATAGCATTTGTAAATTTCAACTTACCTTTGTGTGTGCATTCTTTTTACTCTCCTTAACTTGGTTAGACCCACAGAACTTCTGGGAAGTGAAGCATTCCTCTATATTCCTCAAGAATATATTAAACCTGAGTTTTACAAGTATCATCGTTCTGGCCTTGAGATTCTATAGGCACTTTTCTCTGAGGATACAATTAACCTTTTTGGAAGTATTCAGACAATGTACTTTTGGTGTCTGTTTTCAGATCCCTCCATCTCAGCAACTCAACCAGACTCCAGCAGGAGCCTGGGATTTTGAATTGTCATGGACTGGTCAAAGAGGATTTGGTTCTGTGATAAACTTATGGTGGACAGGGCCAACAAGCAGCTACAATAACAAAGGGGAAAGGATTCACAGCAAGTAGAAAGGCACAGACAGGCTGCAGAGCCTGAGGAGACAATTGTAGCATGTTAAGAGAGACTTGCAGTGCAGTTTTCTAGAGCAGGAATGTTGCTTGAGGGATGAAGGAAACAGCACAGCAGAAACACCTGTTTGAGAACATGCTTCCACTAATGGCCACAAGACTTCATGTTCCTGCTCCACCTGCACCATGTCCTGAGTCTTCTTTACTCTATCATGGCCTGCATAACAGGAATGCACTGGACAATAGCATGTTTGGGTGACCCATGCAACTGGGATTGAACACTAGTTGGATAGAGCAAAGGTACCCATGGTAGTCCTCCACTCCCATGCAACAAGCATAAGTGCATACTAAACATGCTATATTAGGAAAAAAGAACCACAGGAGGATAGGGGACATGGAAAAGTAAGGAATTTATTTGTTTGCACTGGTTTCACTGTTTTGTACTGGTCAATGTTTTGTGTTATGCACTTTATTTTATTACTGGTTTTGGTATTGATTTATTATTATATTATATTATATATTATATATTATTAATATATAAATATATTATATATATAATACAACCATGTTCACATATAAAATATAATATATTTTATTTAAAAAGTTTATTACTATCACTGCATCACATCATATAAAGTGTATTTTGAAGAATAAAGATAAAGACATGATAAGGCACAACTGAGAAGTTGCATCCAAACACAGTTTCTCAATACATCTATTCAAATTGATCCATAATGAAAATCCATAACTCATGTCACACATACCATCGTCCCTCATTGTTAAGTAGCCATCTCAACCTTAATTAACAATTCATGACAATCTCACACGACAATCACACACGCTGACTGTTGTACAGCGAAAGTCATATACTGTAAAAAGTTCTGTACAAATACATCTATACATGTCCTATTCTCCCTCTTCCATTGGTCTATGCAATTCATAATGTGGGCAGACAACACATCTCTGATTTCTGGTGCCCAAGTGCATCTTGCTCCAGCTTTGACAGGTGAACTTTCTGACTGACTGTACTAGTTCAGCAACCCATTAACTGTCATAGGTCCTTTCAGGGACAAATGGCTCATCACAAAGATTCACAAAGATTGTGATGAGCACAGCAAGCCACAATAATGCAGACAGCATTGATTACACTTGACTCAAATAGTTCTGTAAACAGTGCCAGCGGGATTTCAATCTGCCAATCACCATTCTATAACTGCTGAGCATGTAATTAAACCTTCTTTTGCCAGGGCCTCTGAGATCAGAAGTTTCCTAAACCAATGTAAAAGTCCCCTAGAATAACAGAGTGGACAGTTACTCCATTTATAACAATGTCATTTAGTGGGAATAATGTCCCAGTCTGTCCAGGCAAGTAGACTTCCCCTTGGTGGAAAACCCTAGCATCACAAACTTTTCCACTGCAGATCACGTTGGCATCCATAAATCAGTCTCTGTGGTCCATGGGGATCTGCATACCAATAAGTAGTACCGTTTGTGATTTATGTACTCATGTGCTCCTTGAGGAAGGCAGCCTATGGACACATGAGTCCTATCAATGGCCCCGGTGTAGTTGGAAACCACATTTTTTCAAAACCAGCAATAAACTTCAAGGATGTTTTTTATGACCGCCACCTTTGAGTAAATCACACACCTGATTTCCTCAGAAACCTCTGCCACCACTTTGCCCACAGTTGACTTTCCAACACTAAACAGATTAACAATTGACTTGAAACAATTTGGAGTTATGGCTATAGCAACCTGCTTGTAGGCTGACATGGTTACCCTTATGTGCATGTCATGACCCAGGAGGGTTGGGGCAAGATGGTCAGAAAGCTCCAGGAATGTAGCTTTCTTCATTCAGAAGTTCTGGAGTCACTGCTGCCTCCAGCAATCTGTGCTTGTGGCCTTGATCCAGAAGTGCCTGTCTACATAGAGGACATCAGTGGCTATCCCAAGAGTTGTGAGAGGCATCAGTCTGTTCAAGTCTTCCATGTTTGTATTGTCCTCCTCCTCCTCCTCCTCTTAATAGGTGCCTCAGGTAGGTCATAATATACTGCCAATATATCCACCATTGTCTTATGAATGCTCTGCCTATTTCCTGAAGCAGGAGTGAAAGCCCAAGCAAAATAAGTTCTTCAAGTGGTGACTCTTCCATGTTGCTGGCTCTTCCATGTCGCCGGGAGCATACAGAACCAAAATACAGCTTGGCAGGATTTGTTGCTGGGTTGCAGCAACTTCCTGTAAAATGCCACAGGATGGACAATCACTCACAGTGTACCACAAACAAATGGTTAGTGCAGCTACAGCTCAGGCGGGCAGGGCTTCAGGAAGCCTATAAGTTAGTTTGACTAGAGTGTGTGCAATGCAGTGTAGAAGCCTGAGTGCAGGTGTGAGAACTATGTCCAGAAATTCTAAACCTACGGTCAATATTCAGTGTAGATGCCTAATCCTGGGTTAACAAATACCCAGCCTGCAGGTTAAGTCCCACAGACCTTGGGCTTACTTGGAGGTCAGGTGAAAGTAAAGCTGTGAATAACCAAAAACTGGAAGAGAGCCAGCCCTAATATAATAAAGCATAAGAAAAATGGAATAAATGTATGTGTATTGTAAGTGGGGTTCTTAATTTGTCCATATAATGGCTTTTAAAATACTCAAAACATGGCAAAAATTACACTAACTCATCCAAGAGTCAAACCATTGGTTTCATCTAATAGCAAATAATTTTTGAAGTTAAAAAGTAGTTCCCACTACTATGACTGTTTCATGGTGAATGCATATATATACCTGAGAGAAACCAAAGTCTCTCTTTAACACTTTTTGTTTTGTTTAAGAACAATGTGTTAAATTAAATATCCATCAAAAGGCATCACAACCATACAGAACTTTTAGCAGCGGTCAACACAGAGCACAGTAATTACACCATCTTAGAAGCATCTAAATACTGTACCATGAACTGGAAAGACAACTTCTTTTAGTGGAAATCCCCTGCTAGTGTTATGATGAATGGGCTTCAGAGGTGCAAGTGCTTCAAAAAACCCAAAGTCATACATTGCAAAATATAAAAATTTCCCAGATTCTGGACCCAGGCTTGCTCCTAGCTGGCTTTGAATATGGAAAACACTATCTGTAGGCTAAGTATTAATATTGGGTGGGATTTTCAAAACATTGGCATAACTCTGCTCTCATTGAAATCAGTGGGAATTTTACCATTAACTTAGTGGGAGCAAAAGTGGGCTAATGATGATTGCTTTTAAAAATTCCCCTCAGTGCTGTTAAATGGCACATTCATTATACATTGTACTGCCTCTAGAGAATACAAGCATAAAGGCCAGATTCTATACTCCTGGTTCAGAAATGATTCCCCCTTGAAGATAATTTTCTCTGAGTATGGAAAGTCTGGGCCCCCAGTAGCTGAAAATAAACTTTGTGATTAGTCACTTTAACACTTCACATACTTTCTAGGGACAAATTCTGAGGTAGGATGTGCAATATATAATGCTTGGATATCATGGCACTATTTTAAAAAATAAACAAAGCCACCATGTTTTAGAAAAGAAAAATCCCTGTGTCCCTTGCGTACGTCAAAGAACTATGGTGCGGGCTCCCCCTCTCTAGTAGTTTATTCCAAATCCCACCCGTCGCCTTGGGGTGAAGAACTTTCCAGCAGGAATTCACCCAGATATCATTTCAACACCCTTACTGGAAAACAAACAGTTACATTTATCAGCACATGCACAGTCCAACTGCCCTTCCAACATTGGTCCCTGAATCAAAGCTCAGGGCACCTCCTTCCCTTTGGGCTCTGGCTGATTCTTGAATGAAATATGGGAAAGAGAGTAGTGACCCCACAGGCACTAAGCTAGCCTCCCAGTCCTAAACCCTAAACTATGGGCCAGCTGTGTCCTTGAAGCAGCAACAGCAGGAGTTTTTGTTCTGCAACCTATGCAATTTCAGATGGCATCTAGTTCTCCAGTTATTGTAGAGTTGGCAGCTGGAAGTAGGGCTGGGATGTACTGGCAGCTTTCTAAGCAACCAGGGTTGTGGAGGTTGTGTGTGTCTGTTTGAACAATGAGCTAATTCTTGAGTCAGCTGTGTATTTCTGTCCATGTTCTCAGTAAGTCTTCCCCACACATAGCACTAGAATACATTCGAAGTTCAATGCAAACAGATAATTTACATATAACATAGTATTGTTATGCCACTTTCCCTGTTCTCTAGAATACAAATATCCCCCCACAGAATCATGGGCTTGTTTCCAGCTCTGTATACAAGTATAGTAACGTACAATGTTTTAGTCCCTCCAGTGTGTGTGTGCGCACACAAGTCTTTAAATACTGTAAGTGACCCCTCAGCATTGCTAAGTTTTTTTTAGTTACTGCATAGTTCGTATTACTATTGTGACTTTTTTGGTTAGACACAACATGTTTTTCATGCCATATTCACCCTTGATTATTCATCTGGCCTACAAGCAAGTTGGAAGAAGTGATTTTTGGGCCCAGTACAGTTATCAGTGATCAGAATATGGCATGGTCTTTCTTACAACTTTCATGTGGAAAGATCTGTATCTTTCCTGGCTTAAACCCAGTTTTTGACTCTTGGGACTTAATTTAAGAAGTAATTTTGATTTAAGATTGTTAATTGCTTTATGACTCAAACTCAATGTGGAAACACTCTGGAAGCAAAATTATGCGACTTTTTAACATTTATGCACTGTGAGAAATAAACAGCTTGGGGTAAGCAGCAGGCATTTCAATATGTTTTATTTATTTATACACGGAACTTTAAGCATATGTCATTTTGATGGCATTTACATCATAATATATGTTGTTCAGTACAGTTATGCAAACCCATCAGAAACTGTCTGAATATCTACTGAATGTCAGGATGTAAACAGCTTACCAAACGTTTTTTCCTCCACATGGTTTACATCCTGTGGGCTCAGCTTTTCTATATAAAGAACGTAGCTAAGGAAATGTAGGTTTTAAAAAACATAATGGCCATCCTCAGAGAGAGTGTGTTTCCTTTTCTTAGTCCCAATGAGATACCGAAACCAAATAGATGTGAGGTTTCAATATGTGCCAGCAGTTAAAACAAAGAGAATGGGAAGAAAGTGGCCATTGGGAGAAATAAGTAAAAGGATTATGTCTAGATTAAGTTAAATACACTGGAAAATGTATTTTTTTGTGCAACAGATTTTG
The DNA here is from genome assembly GCF_026122565.2 of Emydura macquarii macquarii. Lineage (NCBI taxonomy): Eukaryota > Metazoa > Chordata > Testudines > Chelidae > Emydura > Emydura macquarii. The sequence goes on from NW_027132962.1 coordinate 4,000,679, forward strand.
TTAGCAAAATATTCCTATTTCAATATTATAGTTTTGTTATAAATCAGCATATAGATCAAATATATGGGAACATAGTTCAATGTGTTCATTAATACAAGATTTATTGTTTTGTTTGGATATTAATAATATATACATGTTCCAGCTCTAGCATTTATTAAAAATAAATCCAATCCCTTGTTCCTTTCATCCAAGCTTCCTAAAGCTTCTTAAGCTTATAAGTCCCTGAGTTGTGCTGGGAATGATGAGAGTCATGACTTGAGAAGGGATGTCTGGAAATACTATGCCATTTTAATCCATAAAGTTTCATGGATGCTGTTGGGAATCAGATGGTCTCTGGGACTTGCCATATAAATACAATAGGTGTAGCCTGTACTTTGCTATCTTTCCAGTGCAGCAACTCCACAAAACTTTTTTTTTGCAACTCCACAAAACTTCAAGATAGTTCAGACAAAGCAGACTGTGAAGAGGTACAAAGGGATCTCACAAAATTGGGTGACTAGGCAACAAAATGGTAGATGAAATTCAGTGTTGATAAATGCAAAGTAGTGCACATTGGAAAACAATCTAATAATATAAAATGATGGGGTCTAAGCTAACTGTTACCATTCAAGAAAGATCTTGGAGTCATTTTGGATAGCTCTCTGAAAACATCCAGTTAATGTGCAGCAGCAGTCAAAAAAGCTAACAGATTTTTGAGAAGCATTAGGCAAGAGACAAATAATAAGACAGAGATTTTCATATCGCCTCTTTATAAATCCATCATACGCGTACATCTTGAATACTGCATACAGATCTGGTCACCCCATCTCAAACAATATATATTGGAATTGGAAAAGGTACAGAAAAGGGCAACAAAAATGATTAAGGTATGGAAATGCTTCCATATGAGGAGAGATTAATAAAACTTGGACTTTTCAGTTTGGAAAAGAGATGACTAAGGGGGATATGATGGAGGTCTATAAAATCATGACTGGTGTGGAGAAAGTAAATAAGGAAATGTTACTATTCCTTCTTATACAAAAACTATTGCCAAATAAAATTAACAGGCAGCAGGTTTAAAACAAACAGAAGGAAGTATTTCTTCACACAGCACACACTCAACCTGTGGAATTCCTTGCCAGAGGATTCAAAAAAGAACTAGATAAGTTCATGGAGGATAGGTCCATCAATGGCTATTAGCCAGAATAGGCAGGGATTGCTGTCTGCCAGAGGCTAGGAATGGCAGACATGATGATTCACTTGATGATTATCTGTTCTATTCATTCCTTCTGAAGCCCCTGGCAATGGCCATTGTTGGAAGACAGGATACTGGGCTAGATGGACCATTGGTCTGACCCAGTATGGCCATTCTTATGTTCTTATGTGGTCTGTTCACACATGCTCCCTTCCTGGCTGCTAGTGTTTCTGACAGGGCTAGTCAATCCACATCTCTGCCTTTTGAGCCTGATTCAATACTCATTGAAGCAATGGAATGCTTTAATTTGGCTTCAGTGGGAATTTAAATATAATTGGAACTTTCTTATCTAAGATTCCCTATATAAAAACTAAGTTTGGAATCCATTTAAACACAACAATGCAAAAGGGAAACTCAAAGTGAAACCAGCTAATTTCGTTTCATTCTATGCATTATATTTTGAGTTATGAGGTTTCATTAAAATTTGCAAGAATTAATCACAAGCATCCATATGAACTTGGGACAGGGACAGTCTTTTTGTGCTGTATGTATAGCACCTAGCACAATGGGGTCCTGGTCCCTGCCTATGGCTCTCAGGTGTTACAGTAATACAAAAAACAAAACAAAAACTATCACAAGTTTCATTATGAAATTAAAAAAAAATTAGTGAAACAGTCAAAAAATATGCCAGAGATAGTCTAGTTTCAGTGAAATGACATGAGTACAAAACAGAAGCTACTTCTGTTCCCAAGTTCCAGCCACCAAGAATCAACATTTTTCATGGTTTTAATTTTTGTTGTAAAACCTTCACATAAATCTTCTGTCCAATACATACATTCTTTATACCAGGTGAATATGTACTGTACAGAGTGGGATTTTGCTTCTAGGAGAAGAACTCCTCACCCACCTGAAGCAGCCGACACATTTCTTAAAACGTGTTACAGATAAAGTAGAAAGTTCTCCTAGGCTTAAAGTAGTAATATACTTAACCACTATGTCATATCCTACATCATCTACAAGAGCTACAGTCCCATTGTAGTTCATATAATACTATAAAAGGCAGATGATAGACATCCTTTATGGGAATACTCAGACAAATTGAGCCTGTAAGTAATAATGAAACCATAGCAACAATAGTTAGATAACACCCACATATAATATAAAATAATAAGTCTTGTTCCCAGCTGGAAAGCTGTCCAAATACTAAGGAGTCATCTCATTCCATTTTTTACTTCAACCACTGGAGAAGTGATAGGTACCTCTCGTTAAGAAAAACATGACAAATGTGAAATGACATCTGAAATGCAAACCTATGTACAAGTAAGAATCTTCCCCTTATTCCCAATTCCCAAAAGATAAATCTTATTTATTTATTTCCAGGCAATTTTAAGATTTCGGAGACTGAAGTTAACATACACATTTTATCAGAGTAGCCTTGCACTGTGAGTCTTAAGTGAGAAACCACATAAGTGATCTTTGGGAGAGGTCCATCACATAAACAGTAAGAGTTATTGCTTAATAAAAAGTTATTCTTGGCAGACTCCATCTTTTAGGAAGTGCATTAGTTGTGGAATTCTAATTTTAGGGAGAGTTATAAGGAAGTCCTACTTCATTTTTTTGTATTTGTGATACTGGTTTTTTTGGCCTGCAGCAGGAATTTTAAGTAATTTCAATCATTCCATCAGTGACCACATTAATATGCAAACACAGAATTACAGATATTGATGGTCCAACCTCTCTCTCTCTCTCTTTTTCTTCCCCACATTTTCTTCAGTTTATTAATAAGGAAGGACACTTATTTCAAAATTACCTCAAAATATATAGCAAAATGACATCAACTACGGAAAAGAAGTTAAGGGCCAGGTTCTTCAGATTCTTGAGGCCAGATTCTTCATTTGACCCTAGTCTTATAGTGGTATAACTGAGAGCAGAATTTTTCTCTTGATATAATCTGTCATATAAATGCAGATATGATATGAAAACACCAGGAAATGTCACAAAAGCGTTCCTCTAATGAAGGTTGACATGTCCAAATTAGTCCAAATCATGGAATTGGAGGAACTAATAAAGGGAAGGGAATGGGCAGAATAATGGCGGATTAAATTCACTGTTGGTAAGTATAATGCAATGCAGGGTGGAAAGAAAAATATGGACTATTCATATACTGGATGTTAAATTTAACTGTAACCACTCAGGAGAATTACCTGGATGCCACTGTGGACAGGTCATTGAAAATATTTGCTCAGTGTACAGTAGTAGAATTAAAGCAAAGAAATGTGTTAGGATTTATGAAGGATGAGAGAGAACAAAACATTATAGTTCCATCATTTAAATCAGTAATATGTCCCCACCTGGATTACTGTGTTAATTCTGATCATCCTACCTCAACAAGAATAGAAGAAAAATAGAAGGGATCCAGAGATAAGAAATACAAATATTAGTGGCATGGTAAGGAATTCCATGTAAAGTAAATAATATTAATGGGACTAGTTAGTCTAGAGATAGGACACATAGAAATGACAGGGTTATACAAATTATGTTTTTGAGAAAATAAATTGAACACTCCTATTTACCTCTCCTTTTAGTACATAAACATGGGGACATTCAGTTAAATTGAAGGGTAACACACTGAGAACTGATAAAAGGAAATAGTATTTTATGCAGCATATAACTCACCTGTGGAACTCCTTGCCAGTTGGTCTTAGTTTCTTCTGTTTTTTATTTATATTTTATTTTATTTTTTAGGGAGAAACTGCCTACTACTAATTGTATGTGATTGCTTCAGGTTGGAATTCAATAAACACACACAAATGTTGGCCTCCCCCTGCCTGCTGAGGCTTCAGAGTTCATTTATTCTTTCTTAATCCCTTTGGTTACAGGTTATTTTATTCCTCTCTATCTGCCTTAGAGGTGTAGAGAACTGGAGACTAGAGAGACTTTAGCCACCCAAAAAGTTGTAGGCATTTCATTAATAAAGGAAACACTTAGTTTGGAACAGAAGCTTATTTATTTCACTTTATTAAAAATGAACACTTTTATTCATGCTATAAAACTACTCATTGAATGGGTCATTGGGCCAATGAAGAACAAGACAGCTCTGCTGAAAGATGGCAATATCATAACTGATAAAGGGAAGCAACTGGAGAGGTGAATTGAGCACTATGGAATGATATATTCAAGGGAGTCTATAGTAGACCAAAGTGGGCTAGATAAATTACCCGGGTTTAAAGTTATGAAGACTTTGATGGATGCCAAACCTACACCAGAGGAACTTGAACAAAGCATCAAAAAGAATTCCAACAATAAAACTTCAGGATCAAATTGTTTACCTGCTGAAATCTACAAATATGCAAACAAAGGCTTGTGGCAAAGATTGTATGAGGTATTGCTACTCTGTTAGAAGGAAGAAACTGTTCTGCAAGATTTTAAGGATGCTTGTTTCATCCAACTCTATAAAAACAAAAGAGACAGAAATTATTGTGATACCACAGAGGTATATCCCTTCTTAACATCGTGGGAAAAATCATAAGCTACAGCTTTTACCTAGATTTTGAACTTTAGCAGAGAGAATCTATCCTCAGAGCCAGTGTGGCTTCTGTTTGGGAAGGTCCACTATAGACATCTGTAAGATAACTGCAGGAAAAATGCAGAGAGAAGCGTATTCCACTGTACATGGATTTTATAGATTAAACAAAAACTTTTGACATGGTTAGTTGGTCAGGGCTTTACATTGTTCTGAAGAAGCTTGATTGTCCACCTGTATTGCTAAACCTTATGAAATCCTTACACAATGGCATGAAGGCAACTGTAATGTATGAAAACCAAGAGTCTGACTCATTTAACATCAAGAATGGAGTGAACCAGGGCTGTGTACTGGCTCCTACATTGTTGAATATTTACTTCCCATTCCTACTTCAACATATGTTCCGTGATGTTTGAGAAGGTGTCTATTTTAGCACTTGACATGATGGAGATTGTTTAATATTTCAACGTTCGCACTAAGACGAAGGTGAAGGAGATCATCCTAAGGGACCTGTTGTTTGTATATGATGAAGCCTTTGTGTCTCACAGTGTTGATGCCCTACAACATCTTATTATTAAATTCTCTTATTCGTGCAAAATCTTTGGAAAAGAAATAAGCTTGAAGAGAACTGTTATGAACCAAGGCTCTTCAGAACCAATTCTAGATATCATCTTAAATGATATTCGTCTGGTTGTTGTTGACCAACTTTGCTACTTTGGCTCTATTATACCAGCAAAGTAGATCTGAGATGCTGAGCTCACTAGCAGAATTGACAAAACAGTCACAAACACCAGTCTTTTGCAAGACAGAGCCTGAAACAATAACAAACTGTCAACTAAAGTGAAAATTCGTATTTATGAAACGTGTGTTTTATCCACTCTTCTATATGGCTCAGAGACATGGACAATTTATGTCAAATATATAAAATACTAAACTGCTTTCATATCAGATCCTTACATAAAATTCTTCTAATAAGATGGCAAGACAGAGTGACAAATGTGGAAGGGTTAAATTGTGCTGGTATGTCATTTATAGGAATGTTGATTAGTAAGAAAAGGCTCAGATGGCTTAGACATGTCAAGCGAATGCCAGATTACAGGGTCCCAAACAGTGTGCTGTACTTTGAAGCTCACAAAGGGTCTTGAAAGAAAGGCAGACTGCAGTACAGAATTTGGGAAGCTTACAAGGAATCCTTGTATCCTTTGGAATCTCTATGGATGATTGGGAAAGGAGTAAAGAATGACTCTCTGGTGGGCAGAATCAGCTTGTAGATGGAGTGAGGCATTGCGAGGCAAACTGGATCAATCTTTGTGATGACTGGTGTCAGAGGAGGAAAGAATCTGCTGCTGACATTCAGAGCATTGTTAGTGTGTGGGTGTGCCCTATTTGTGGACGGGACTATCACTTGTGCATTGATCTCAGCAGCCAAAGAACTCGTCAGCGCATAAACCATGCTTTGTAAAGAGCGATGGTGCCATTCAGTTTGTTCTTAAAAGTTGTAAAAGAGTAGAAACAAATAATGCTGCTACTAAGCTTCAAAATAATGGAGCCATTGAAGATCATCAGGCCAGAATGTCCTCATTTTCCAAAGCTACACTCAGAGAAAGACTTAAGTCTTGACTGAGGAGGAGCCTCAGAAATGCTAATAGTACAAGGCAACTTTAATCAGCCTTTTTTTAAGTGACTTCATTTTAGCACCTTGAAAATACCTGCTTTCGTTTTATACTTCACTCTGTCACTACTCAGTAAGAATGGCATAGGATTGCAGAATTAAAACACACACACACACACACACACACACTCTCTTTCTCTCTCTCTCTCTCTTTTTGGAAGATTTGTTTTTAATTTTACTTACGTACCTCTCTGGTTTTCTCTCTCATCCACAAACATTGACAAACAAAAGACTACACATAACATGGCATCTGGAGTCCCTTTGACCACAGGCCTAATGGGAGTTAGGTCAGAGGCTGCAAAAGCAGAGCCAAAGATGCATGGCTCCATGATGTCTGGCCTCCCCTCTCACAACATAAGAACATAGAAAGATGAGATTGACCATACTATTTTCAAACTGTGATCTGCAGACTATGTCTAAGATTTCCAAAGGGGTCGGCATCTCCATTGAATTTTTTTAAATATTCCACAAATAAAAAAAGGCTGAAGACCACTCATCTACCCCAGTACCCTGTCTTCCAACAGTGCTTACTGAGAAGCAACAGAACATGGACATTTTCAAATGATCAACCCCAGTCATTCAGTCCCAGCTTCTGGCAATCAGAGATTTAAGGGAACCACCCAGAGCATGGTATTGCATTCCTGACCTGCATAGCTAATAGCCACTGATGGACCAATCTTCCATGAAAATATCTAATTATTTTTTGAACCCAGTTATACTTTTGGCCTCCACAAAATCTTCCAGCAATGTGTTCCACAGGCTAACTGTAAATTGTGCAAAGAAGTACTTCCTTATATTTCTTTTAAACTTGCTGCCTATTAAGTTCATTGGCTGACCCCGGGTTTTTCTGTTTTGTGGAGAGGTAACTAACATTTCCCTATTCACTTTCTCTACACCATTCATGATTTTATAAACCTGTCATATCTCCCTTTAGTGGTGTCTTTTTTCTAAGATGGACAGTCCCAGCCTTTTAAATCTGTCCTCGTATGGAAGATGTTCCATTCCCCCTAATAATTTTTATTGCCCTACTATTTACCTTTGCCAATTCCAATATATCTTTTCTGAGGTGGGTTGTCTAGAACTACACAAGGTATTTAAGGTGCAGCATACCCTGGACTCATAATGTGGCATTAGGATATGTTTTATTTTATTATCTATCCCTTTTCTAATGGTTTCTAACATTCTGTAGCTTTTTTTTACTGCTGCTGCATAATGAGCAGATGTTTTCAGAGAACTATGAATGGTGACTTCAAGATTTCTCTCTCAAGTGGCATCAGTTAATTTAGAAATCATCATTTTGTATGTATAGTGGGATTTTATTTCCTATCTTTTAACCAGTTATTGATTTATAACTCTTATCCCATGACTGTTTAGTTTGCTTAAAAGCCTTTGGTGTGGGACTTTGTCAAAGACTTTCTGAAAGTCCAAATACACTGTATAAACTGGATCACCTTTGTCTATATGCTTGTTGACACCCTCAGATAATTTTAATAGATTGGGGATTCATGATTTCCTTTTATAAAAGGCATGTTGACCATTCACTTTTTAAAAAGAGCACATGCAGCTTGTACAGAAGGAAGGGTGGTTAAAGAAAAAAAAGAGAAGAGCCAATCAGAAGGCTCGGGGAGTCAGTCTCCAAGGAGTAGCATCTGGCTGGGTGCATCGTGGGTCTCCCTAGATAGAGGGACTCAGAAGTTCTCATGCACAGACAAAGAGGTTCTGTAGTCTTCATAAGAAAAGGAGAGGAAACAGCCAGCCGGGGGAGCGGGGGGGCAGAAAAAGTGGGAGAAGCTCAGCTAGGTGAATCTCACACATCAGTTTGGAGAAAGGATTACATCTTCTGTGTTTGGAAGATGCTTAGTACAATTTGGGTATTACACAATCTAATTAATAGTAAAAAGATATAAACAAATGGAAGGTATTATCTAATAGCAGAAAAATGCTCAGCATGTTGAATCGAATTTCAAATTATATTTTTCTCTAAAACTTAAGCAGCAAACCTTTTCTATTCAGTATATTCATATCAGTTGGTGTGCAGAACCTTGCATGATTCATGAAGAGAAAGTAGGTATTTACAGTATGTAAATACTATGTAAATATGTCCCTGCTTGGAGACAGTCGTTGATGTTCAAGGACACCCTTCCTTCTCCAGATGAGATGCAATGAATGGAAAATGTTCCCAAATTCAGCAAACTCCATCTGACAAATTTTGCACCTAATATGCCAGTAAAACAAGTAAATTTATGTCCCCACCAGTCAGGGGCCATGGATTGGGTTTAAAGTATAAATCTAACAAAATGATCTGTACATAAATATAATTAATACAAAAGAGTTGATCTTATTCATAGAGGCCAGAGGTCCTCCCTGAAAAGGTAGCATTATGCAAGCCAAAAGAAGAACAGCAATAACAGTAATAACATAGCATCAGGATGATTCAGTGGTGATGTGGAAGTCCGGAAAGAAAGATTCTATAAATATTGAAGGGTCATGGTGATGAAAAGTGATGACACCTAGTGAAGTACACTCCTTCAGTCACATTCTCTCTTCCATTTTTACTTTGAGGAAATACGGATAGAAGAAATATGAGAATTTTCTTTACAGTTTGTAGTATAAGCACCAAATTTTCAGCTGCTGTCAATCAGTGTAGCTTCACTTAAATTAATGGAGCTATGCTAGGGTGAGGGGCATGGCTTGACTACTTTTAAGAAGTGGTCCTGTTCTAAATCAGAACAGTTGCTGCCAGAGCAGTCCGGAACATGGTGCCGACTGTGTGGTATCAATGCCACTGAAGTCTGACCCAGCCACTCCTCTGTCCAGCTGAAGGGGTGTCCAGACGTTAATCTGGATCTCCTAGGTCAGGTTCCTAACCAGTGGGCTATAGAGAGTCAAATTTTCTCTAAAACTTTCTAAAGGTCTTATTTCAAAACATTAAATTTTTTCATGAAATGGAATTATTTTCTGAACATCCCTGTTCTACAGTTAAAACTTAGGATGACCTAGCTATGTCACTGAGATGCAATTAAACCAATCTAACCACTGATGTAGACACCACCACATCAACAGAAGAACTCTTCCATCAACCTAGTTACCACCTCTTAATGGGGTAGATTTCTTAGAATGATGGAAAAATCCTTTCTGTTGATGTAATTATCTACACTACAGCACTGCAGCAGCCTACTGTCAACCTGACAAGACCGAAATGTGTGACACAGAACAAATATGAAGGACATAAAGTATTCATGCAGCACACAGTGTTCTCTATCCTAATTTCCATTATTTCTGATATTCATCATTTTTCAATGCTTTAATGAGGGGACACAAAATGTGTGTGGGACTTGGATAACCTTGGGACTAAAATGAGTAACATCCATTGAAATGAGGAACATTACTGAGGTATTCCTACATTTTATCAATTATTCCTGCTGTCCCTTTATCTCTAACTTAGGATCCTTTTATCCCAGGGCCTTCCAGGATTCTTGGTTGCTCAGGTCTTCCACAGTACTGTCCTCAGGGATCATAGAATATTAGAGTTGGAAGGGACCTCAGAAGGTCATGTAGTCCAACCCCCTGCTCAAAGCAGAACTAACCTCAGCTAAATTAACCCAGACAGGGCTTTGTCAAGCCGCAGCTTAAAAACCTCTAAAGATGGAGATTCCACCACCTCTCTAGGTAACCCATTCCAATGCTTCACCACTCTCCTAGTGAAAAACTTTTTTCCTAATATCCAACCTAGACCTCCCCCACTGCAACTTGAGACCATTGCTCCTTGTTCTGTCATCTACCACCGTTGAGAACAGCCTAGCTCCATCCTCCCTGGAACCCCCTTTCAGGTAGTTAAAGGCTCCTATCAAATCCCCCCTCATTCTTCTCTTTTGCAGAAGAAACAAACCTAGTTCCCTCAGCCTCTTGTGCTCCAGCCCCTTAATCATTTTTGTTGCCCTCCACTGGACTCTCTCCAACTTGTTCACATCCTTTCTGAAGTGGAGTGCCCAAAACTGGACACAATAGTCTCAATGGGGTCTCACCAATGCCGAATAGAGGGGAATAATCACTTCCCTCGATAAGCTGGCAATGCTTCTACTAATGCAGCCCAATATGCTTGTAATATGGCCATCTTATCCGGCCAGGTTGCTGCGGCCCTTCCTCGAGTCCAGACTCCGGGGGAAACCACAGTGCCTTCCTAAATGGGGAATAATTAGCTCTTGTGTGTGGGTCTTAGCCCTGGCCCTCGGGCAGGACGGGCAATCTAGCCAATCTGGTCTCTAGCCTTCCAAGCCCCCGGCGGCGTGAGGAACGTTGGCAGTCTATTGCCTCAGGCTCTGAGGCCAGCAAGCAGTTTAATGCCCTGATACCTTGGCAGGGTGGGCGAACCAGCAGTCTAGTGCCCCGGCCCTGAGGCAGGGCAGGCAAACAAGGAGTTCAATGGCCCGGCCCTCAGGCAGGGTGGGAGAGCAAGTAGTTCAAGGGCCCAGCCGTTAGGCAGGGCAGGCGAGCAAACAGTCTAATGCCCCTGCCCTTAGGCAGGGTGAGGCAGGCATGGATTCACTATCGGTAGCAGCTGGGAAGAGTACGCTTTCCCAGGGAAGCTAGGGAAGGTGGGAGGAGGATGCAGGCCCACCCATCTCCACTGTGTCCCAGCCAGGGCCCTAGCAGTGGCAAAGGAGTTGCCACTGAGTCGGTGGGGCTCCCGCCACAACACGCCAACGGGGTCTGTCCCCTGTCTCAGCCACTGACTCTGGGCCACTGACACTGGGCCACTTCTTCCCCATATCTCCAAGTACCTGTAATCTCCGGCTCCTCGGAGTCACAGGGGTCCTTGGCCCGCGGCAGGCCCACCAGTCCCTCCTCGTCCACTGGCGGCAAGGCGGGGAGCTCCTAGGCAGGAGGCAGCTCCTATAGGTCACAGGGCTCCTGGGGTGCTTTGGCGTCGGGCAGCTCTTCCAGGTCCTGTCCGACCTCTGGGAGTTCGGCATCAGGCAGCTCCTCCAGGTCCCATCTGGCCTCAGGGGGTATCTCCCATCCGGGTTGCTCGGGGGGCTCAGTCTAGTCAGTGGGGTTGGGTAGCCTGGTCCAGCCACCGGGGCCCGGAGGCCCTACCCAGTCTCTGGGCCCTGAGGCAGGATCAGGGAACGATTGGGGCCTCTGCTCTGGAAGGAAAGCGTCCCTGGTATCGGCTTGGCTCCAATCTAGCCTAGGCTTCAGCTGGCAGGGCAGCACATCTACCTCTGATGGCAGTCTCCTCCCTAGTGAGCTCCAGGGCCTGTCTTTTTATACTGCCCCTTCCTATAGAGACTCCACCCCGCTGTTGCTGATTAGGCTGGCCAGGCGGTCCTATCACTGCCCGGTCATTCAGTTGCTGGGCAGACTGGACTGCCGGCCTTATCACAGACCGGCTCTTCTGTTGCCAGGCGAACTTGCCTTCTGGGTCTTTTTTGGTCCAGCCGGGTCCCTGCGGCCCTGCCTTGGGTCCAGACTCCAGGGGAGGCCACAGCGCCTTCCTACAATGCTATTAGCCTTCTTGGCAACCAGGCACTTGCTGACTCATATCATAGCTTCTTATCCACTGTAACCCCCAGGTCCTTTTCTGCAGAACTGCTGCCTAGCCCGTCAGTCCCCAGTCTGTAGCTGTGCATGGGATTCTTCCGTCCTAAATACAGGACTCTGCACTTGTCCTTGTTGAACCTCATCAGATTTCTTTTGGCCCAATCCACCAATTTGTCTAGGTCACACTGTATCCTATCCCTACCTTCCAGAGGATCTACCACTTCCCCTAGCTTAGTGTCATTTCCAAACTTGCTGAGGGTGCAATCTATCCCATCTTCCAGATCATTAATGAAGATGTTGAACAAAACCAGCCCCAGGATCAACCCCTGGGGCACTCCACCTGTTACAGTCTGCCAGTTAGACATCAAGCCATTGATTACTACCCAGTGAGTCTGATGATCTAACCAGCTCTCTATCCATTTTATAGTCCATTCATCCAACCCATAATTCTTTAATTTGCTGATAAGAATACTGTGGGAGACTATATCAAAAGCTTTGCTAAAGTCAAGGTATATCATGTCCACCGCTTTCCCCACATCCACAGAACCAGTCACCTCTTCATAGAAGGCAATCAGGTTGATCTGGCATGACTTGCCCTTGGTGAATCCATGTTGACTCTTCCTGATCACCTTCTTCTCTTCCAGGTGCCTTAAAATGGATTTCTTGAGGACCTGCTCCATGATTTTTCAGGAATTGAGGTGAGGCTGAGCAGTCTGTAGTTCCCTAGATCCCCTTTCTTCCCTTTCTTGAAGAAGGGCACTATATTTGCCTTTTTCCAATCATCAGGGACCTCCCCCAATTGCCACGAGCTTTCAAAGATAATAGCCAATGGCTCTGAAGTCACATCAGCCAACTCCCTCAGCACCCTCGGATGCATTGCATCTGGCCCCATGGACTTGTGTATGTCCAGTCTTTCTAAATAGTCCTGGACCTGTTCCTTCAGCACTGAGGTATGTTCACCTCCTCCCCATTCTGTGCTGCCCAGTGCAGTAGTCTGAGAGCTGACCTTGTCTGTGAAGGCAGAGGCAAAAAAGGCATAGAGTACCTCAACTTTTTCCACATCTTCTGTCACTAGGTTGCCTTCCCCATTCCGTAAACGGCCCACAGTTTCCCTAATCTTCCTCTTGTTGGTAACATACCTGTAGAAACCCTTCTTGTTCCCTTTCATGTCCCTTGCTAGCTCCAATTCCAATTGTGCTGTGGCCTTCCTGATTTCATTCCTGCATGTTCAAGCAGTATTTTTATAATCCTCCCTAGTCATCTGACCAAGCTTCCACTTCTTGTAAGCTTCTTCTTTTTTTGTTTAATCTCACCAAAGACTTCTTTGTTAAACCAAGCTGGGCGTCTACAGATTTGCTATTCTTTCTGCCCATGAGGATGGTTTGTTCCTGTGCCCTCAGTAAGGTTTCTTTAAAATACAGCCAGCTCTTTTGGATTCCTTGGATGAAAGGAAGCAGTTGTGTTTCTGCTCCACCCTGCTGCTGCTCATGTGTGCTCTCCCCACAACCCTCATCCCCTTCACAGCTCCACTCAGACACATGGCAGAGGAGGAGGAGGAGCAGCTGAGGGCCAGGAAGCCTTCTTTAATCCAGGCAGTAGACCCAGAAGGCTGCCCTACCAGTTACCTCGCAGCATGTTGCAAAGAGACTAAGGTAATATTTTCCCAACCAGTTTCTACAGTGCCAGAGACTAAACAGGGGAGAGATGGAGAACAGTAGAGAGAAGGGAAAGGCTGGAGTCTATGGCTCAAGAGGAAATGTGCTTGAGACCCCTTTGGATCAGTGTAATTTCTATGCACAGAGACTGCAACTATCCTTGTCATCAGGTTCACAGGGATGAAAGCAACCCTTAGATATTACAGTTCTCTGGATATGTGCAAAAATAACAAGCTTCTTCCCTGGATCATAGTTTTATCTCTGTATCATAGCATGCTTAACATACCTAGTAATTCAACTCAAAAATAACTTGCTCATAAAATGTGCTTGAAAGGCCAGACGATTAGTAAAAGTTTACTTTATGCCTTTAAAAATTCTCCTCCTGTCCTCAACTCTCTGACTTTATAACCTCAGGGGATGTAATCCTTAAAATGCAGCTCATCTTCAATTAACAGAAAACATATGTACGTTCTTCATTAAAATTCCCAGGTATCGTGCAATGCAGTTCACTTCAGATTTTACAGTTAATTAAAGCCTCATACACATTTTCTGATTCTCCAGCTGGCACTGGAGAGTTTTAAAGCTTAGATCACTTTAGTTATTACACTGCTGAGAAGCTCGATAATAAACATTAATGGCCATACAGCTTTCTTACTGCCCATCCACAGTTATGGGAAGTTCATTGCTATAACCTCAACTGTTCTCACAATATAATTAGAAACAAATGGGGTCATGGGAGGGAACCTGAGCTGTCTTTGTTGGAATAGGATTGGGAAATTGCAGCTTGAAAAGGCACAAAGTTAGCTTTGACAGAGAAGTGTTGCTAGTTTTTAATCTACTTTTATAAAGTTCTAGGTATTTCTCTGAATCATATGTTCAGATACCATGGTGATGAATTCAGTCCACCACCCCAGGCAGAAAAGGCTGATTGATTTAAAGTTTTTCAATACAGTTTTAGAAATTTTATAGGGGGTAAGGGGAAATTGCTTTGCTTCTTCTTTGACTCCCTGTAGAAGTTACTCAGAAGACCATAAAAACATTTGTTTAAAAAAGAAAAAAAGGATCCTTTTGATTTTGAGTTCTAAGTATTAACCATGCATAAAAGAATCTCTGTTTTTCCTTTCTGCATAGCTGGAATGATCTCCAGAGGTACAATTTCAGTACTGAACCTCTTTGCCATAGTAGACACTTGAACTATTCAATTATTCTTCATATGAGTACTTCTGAATACCAGTGCCTCTTCCTCCAGGCCGTCTCTCTATCCATCTCGACTAATGCTGATCTGTTTTCTGGTTGGCTGCTCTCATCTCCTCTTAAATCTCTTCTTTCTCTGCTTATGCTTCTTATCTTCTTTCTGCATCCTTCTCATTTTCCCTGGATCCTCTTTTTATACTCAGTTGTGTCTCTACTAAATGACCACTCAGTCTGCTCTGAAGGCACCTTGATTTCCACATAACCTCAGAAAAATTTAATCTCTTCCCCCACCCCACCCTGCCCCTCAGTAGGCAGGACTTTCATGTGGCAGAATAACTATTTATATGTTTCAATTCATTTGAACAATGTAGGACCCTAACTCTAAATGGAATTTCCTGTATCTGATTGATCTAGGGTGACCAGATGTCCTCAGTTTATAGAGACAGTCCTGATATTCAGGGCTTTGTCTTATGAAGATGTCTATTACTCCCCATCCCCTGCCCTGATTTTTTGCTACCTGGTCACCCTAGATTGATCACATTCTATTTATATTAATCAGACCATGTAATGCCACTCTACGCAGTGATTCTGCTCTGAAGATGACTTTGTAATAATGCCCTTGCCCTGTGAGTTTCCATTTTAATGTAACGGTGACTTTCAGGTCAAATGTGCTCACTTTATAAATAATAAGATGTGCTTTTTTTTTTTTTTGTAATAATTAGCCTTACAAGCCCATCCTAGCGGCTGAAGGCTCAATTGGGTTCTTTGTTTTTCACTCACAATTACCAGTTTATTGGACTTGTACTTATGCTACTTTAATGTTTTCAAATTACATCCTCATTTATGCCTGGATAAAAGACAAAAGGTATCCACAAGCATAACTGAAGACAGAATTTGGGCATGAATTTGGAATTTGAGGTCTCAAACTACCCCCTGTTTTCAGGAGCCTGTCGCAATCACTCTATACAGGCAGTAAAGGAAACTATGTGTTCACGCTTAGGAGAATAATACTACTGTTTCTACAAGGTCAGTTAAAATATTGCTAAAAAAAGAAACCTTCCATTTCCTCATAAAGTTATACAACACCACACATATGTTATAGCCCTTCCATTGTACATTCAGAGTGCTGAGCCGATTTACTACAGACTTTCTTTAAATGCCAGTTGGGAAGGAAGACAAGGGAAGGAACCAAGGCACATTCCATTTGAAACTAGTTGTTTTTTGCTCACTCAGCTATAAAGTTATTACCGAGTAAAGGGAAATTGCAGTAAGAAACGTGTTCCTTCCCTATCAATCCATGACAACAATTCACCTAAATGTGTGGAATTGAAGCATTTGCTTCAGTCATTTTTCTATTAATCATCTTTTATTTCTTTAGATTGTGGGGGAAATGTGAGCTTTTCCCTCTCTGTGTACTTTCAAAATTTTGTATGCTGGCGTCCTAACCTTAGCTGGTATAAATTGGTATATGTCTATTGAAATTAATGGAGTTACACTGATTGACACCAGATGAGGACCTGACAGTGAAAGTAGCAAATACTTCAGTAGGCTTCAGAAGTGATTGTAACTGAATAATAAGTGGTGAACAGAAACTTCCCTGTCTTTACAGAATTATTGCACTCAGGATTTTCAAGCTAGATAGCATATGAATAAACATTCAACCAATGAAAACAGTTCATATCATGGGATCAAATTCTCATTGGATGTTTTATCCTGAGATCATGGAAATTGTATGTAGCATTATGTGAAAGGTCTATCTAATATATCTGGCCAGTCATTTTGATCACAGTTATTGGCTTAAGCCAGGAAGTTAGAATCTGGATTTGTGTACAAATCCAAACTTTCTGAGGAATGTAACAGAGGTTTTATGGTTCAAGTTTGTGCCTATATCTAGAAATGCATCCATACACAATGACTTTTATCACTCAATTGTCCTTTGAACCTTGCTGTCATGCTCAGAATATTCACAGACCATAAGGGCAATATTTTGGAAAAAGGAGGAAGTTTGTATTGACATTGGAAAAAAAAGAAAAGAATGTGCTTTAAAAGAATCATGCTGCTGTTTCTGTTGAAGATACATAGTTTCTGTTTTTCTTTCTTTCTGTCTTTATTGATAGTATTTACCCCCAACTGGCATTTATCTCTCTCTCTCTCTTTTTGTTGTGTCAAAGAAAAGGGCCATATGATGACTGGAACTGTTCAGGTGGACAAAAGGGGGAAAGGGTGCAAAGATCTTCCCCTCTTGCTCTCCCTTGTTGCCAATGCATACAATCCAGCCACAGTGTCCTGGGGAAGCATATAGGTGGACAGCCAGGGGCACAGAGTAAGTAGGTGCATCTTATTTTTACTCTGGAGCAAGGGACCAAATTGAGACTCTGTCATACTTTTATCCCTGATTTCTGCTTGGGATAGCACATCTACATACTGCATCTTACTCAGGACTCTTGCTAGCTTCATGATTTAGCCCAAAATAATTTCTTTCCCTCTTTGGTGTTTACACCCTTCAGATACTTGTAGCTGTTAATACATTCTTTATTCATTGTGTGTGTGTGTAATTTTCTCAGTCTTTTTCTAACTAATCACGCACACTAGCCCCCGATCATTCATGCTGCATGGCCAGGCAGGCTCCTTTCAGTCTCTGACAGGCCCAAAACAAATGTAAAAAGGTGCTCTGTATGTCAACTACACTTTTTGGCTACTTATCTTATGACACCTTACTCATTTCAAACATGGTGCATTACTATTATTTATTATGAAACAATTTTTAAAGAACCTTAAGTTTTTACGTGGTATTTCATGGTCCCTGCCCCAGGGAATTCATACTATAGCTTAAGACAAAGAAAAAGAGAGACGGGGATTTTTCATACATATTGGCTTGAATTTAAAAAAAAAAAAAAATAAATCACCAGCTTTGCCTGCTTTTGTGCACCTTTAGAACTCTCTCTTTGCTAGAATTTTAGGAAATTACTAAAATTAATGTTCATGGTGATAAGAGAGGTTTAAGTTAATAGAGAGAGTATCTGTGTTAAGCAATTTTTCTACTGGAAATGTATTTGCATCAGAAACCTGATTCTAACACACTCATCCAATATAGGAATATACCATTGGTAAATATATCTAAAAAACTATGTGAGATCTTTTTATCCAGTCAAATCTAACCCTTCTGGAATTCCAAAACTATAGCAAACTGCTTACAAACAGTTACAGAACAAAAAATCATTCACAAAGATTATTTGGAGAAAAGTAACAAATAACAATTTATTTTGAATACCTAGTAAATTGTAAGCTCTTAATAGATAATTCATAAACAGAAGATGAGGCTGAATTAATTAAATAAGTTATTCAGAATGAATTATTTGCTTATGTCTAAAAATAAAGCTATTTCTCTTTTGCCTTTTAAAATATGTGTTAGCTCTTATTAGGTTGGCATGGAAATGTTGGAGGGGAATAGAAAAGTGAGCGAGAATTTACCTGCTGGATAATATGTATGGTATGACATTCCATGCATGAGGCAGCATAGGGGCATTTACATGAGATGGCTATATTCTTAGATTGCTCACAGATATTAATTATATCACTTTTAATTCCCATGTTTATGTCCAGCTCCTTTCTTCCCTTCACAGGGAGACTTCATATTTGTTGTGACAGGTTAAAACTTTTCCAACTGAGTATAAGAATATAAAAATTCTAAATTATGTTGTAATATTTTCTGATAATAAATTTAATTCTTTGAATAAATCACAAATCAGTCAAAGAAAGACATATTTGACAGTTGCCCATATTATAGTAATATGTATGTGTGTATCATATTTGTCAATAAAACTATGCATACTTGACTAATTGATAAAGAAATATGGTTCCCAGTAATGTTACTCCTAGAGGAGACTGCGTAACAGATAAGGATAACAAATGTGTTAGTATGTTTAGATCATATACATTATTTACAGTGAAGGAGTGGAGATTCTTATCTCATAAAAATTCTAATGTTTTTCTCTTGTAAATGTGCCAGATGTTGAGTCATATAATATGAAAGGTTTAACATTAATTATTCAGATCATTTATCTGTCATTATATTCCCATATAGAACTGGAGTTGATAAATATAACTGCGTGAGCGGTGTAAGGATCCAAACTTTGATCAGAGCGAACACTTAAGCCTTTGTAGTTTAAAAATTTAAACAGAATGAAAAGGAACAACTTGTTTTGGAGATATTGGACCCTTTTAACACTGGGTATTTGAAAGACATTTGCTGTTGGAACAAGAAGATGGCTGCTTGATTATGAGCTTTGTGACAGGCTCTCTACTGCCTCTATGTCACTTTAAAAGGCATCTCAACTTACAGAGATGGCACCAAGACCTCCACATTTTAGAGCAAAATTATCTCACACACACACACATACACACACAAAAAAAACCCTAGAGAAACAGTGATCTTCCCCTCATTGAGAACAGAATGGCAGCTGAGCCAAGAGGCAAGGGGGAAAGATTCTGATCTCTCAAAACCATGTCAGAGGCCATAGGGCCAGATCCAAAACCAACTGAAATTAATGGAAGTCTTTCCATTGATTTAAATAGGAAATTGGCCTTACAAAAGCTCTTCAGGGGAAAGTGTTGGACCTAGAAAACAGATCCTGGTGGTGTAATCTGAAGATTCTAGGATTGCCTGAGAACATGGAGAAAGAAGTCTCATCTGAATTCCTACAACACACTGCCTCAGCTCCTAAAGATGCCCTGCGGAATAGGCTTGAACAACCAATGAGCACACAAAGCTCTGGCACCCAAGCTGAGGGAGAGGAGGATATCCTGCCCATCATAGAGCTACTCTATTGGCTCAGTACTCAAGTGTTTTTGTTACTCAAGGTCCGTAAGTTTGTGGGACTGGAATAGAAGCATCTCAAGAAAATCATGCTGCTCTCCAGGTAGAGCAAGAAAATTGTGAAAAAAGCCAGATGTTCCAGTAAACCAAGACTCTGGGTTTGTTTGTTTTTCATTTCCTTCCTGGCCATCTTCTACCTAGGACATGGGGGTCATTTAATAATCTTCAGGGCATATATGTGCTTCACAAAATCTCCTAGAAACACCAGATGCCCAGGAGCCAAGTTGCACACCTCACCAGTTGCTGCCACTTTGATCTTCTGGTCCCTGCCAGCCTTCCATTCCTACTTTCTACAGATGGAATTCTGATGACTCTCTCACTCCTGTTGCTTCAGTTAGTCCCAATTACACACAGCTGTGATCCCCTGCTTCTACATTTGCACAAACATCTCTCTGAACATGTATCTCCTTAGGTACTGTTCACTGAAGAAACTCTTGAGCTGTACTGGCTACTTATTATCTCCAAACTGTTGTGGCAGATATATAGAATGGGTTACAGTAAATGGAGCAATATCATACTCCCTGGAGGAATGGCTGGTAGGTGGAGTGGTTATGATATTGTGTTAGGCCTCAGGAAATCTAGGTTCAAGTTTCTCGCTCTGTCATAGATTTTTTCAGTGACCTTAGGAAGTCACTTAGGGAATGATCCTGTAAAATGCTGAACACATTGATCCTGACCCAGCAAAACACTTAAGCAAGTGTTTAACTGTAATTAAATGAAATAATTCAAGTGCTTAAAGCTAAGCAAGTGCTTTGCAGGATAAAGGTCAGAGTGTTCAGCAACTTTCAGGATCAAGACTTAATCTTCATCTTTGTTAGCCTTACTTAACAAATTGGGTTCAGTAGGGAGGCCTGCCTCTCCAATTTACTCTCTTGTTATGTTTGCCACAGAAATTAGACTAAACCTTTAGGGAATCACCAATCTCAGATAGAAATGAGAAAAAAATAGAGAGCTAGGCATAGTAATTACATGTGAAAGAGACAAACAAATCTGCATAAACAGTGAGCCATAGGTCAACATAAGCGTCCACCTACTGGTAAATTGAAGATGTAGCTGTGGGATGAGCATCCTTTTACTCTCTGCAAATGCATAAGACACTGAAGATTTCATGAAATGTCCAGGTAAAAACTCTTGAAAAATTCCATAACGTTTCAATTCAATGAATCTGCAAGAAAATTGGAACCTGATCAACAGCATCTTGAAATCAATGGGAGTCTTTCCCAACTTGAATGGATTTTGGATCAACCCTGAGTGAATAATTGTTTGAGGAAAAAGGATATATAGCAAATGGCAGCTGAGGAAGTTGGAAAGAAAGAGGATGAGCGTATAACTGGTGAAGGGAAAAAACTGATTCTAAAGGGTTACTGTCACAGACCCAAGTACAAATATTGTAATAGATTATGACCCTAACTCAAGAATTAGTAGTTGTGGGTCAGGACAAAGTCACAACTACTTAAGATTTGGAGCCAATCTATACCTTCAAGACAGTGGCACAGCTATGGGCACCCACATGGCCCCACAGTATGCCAACATTTTTATGGCTGACCTAGACCAGTGCTTCCTCAACACTCGTCCCCAAGCAACTCTACTTTACCTACACTACATTGATGACATTTTTGTCATCTGGACCCACAGGAAAGCATCACTTGAAGAATTCCACCAGGATTTCAATGATTTCCACCCAACCATCAACCTCAGCTTGGTCCGGTCCACACAAGAAATCCACTTCCTGGACACTACAATAGAAATAAAGGATGGTCATGTTAATACCACCCTATATTGGAAACCAACTGACCACAATACATGTCTGCATGCCTCCAGCTTCCACCCTGGACACATTACATGATCCATTGTCTGCAGCCAAGCCTTAAGATACAACTGGATTTGCTCCGATCCCTCAGACAGAGACAAACACCTACAGGTTCTCTATAAAACATTCTTAAAACTACAATACCCACCTGGAGAGGTGAAGAAACAAATTGACAGAGCCAGATGGGTACCCAGAAGTCACCTACAACAAGGACAGACCCAACAAAGAAAACAACAGAACACCACTGGCCATCACCTACAGATCCCAACTAAAATCTCTCCAACACATCATTAAGGATCTACAACCTATCCTATCAGATGATCCCTCACTTACTCAAGCTGTGGGAGGCAGACATATCCTTGCTTACAGACAGCCCCCCAACCTGAAGCAAGTACTCACTAGCAACCGTATGCCATACAAGATGAACACTAACCCAGGAACATGCTCCTGCAACAAACCCCGTTGCCAGCTCTGCCCACACATCGACTCTAGCGACACCATCACAGGTCCTAACCACATCAGCCACAGCATAAGGAGCTCATTCACCTGCACATCTACTAATGTAATATATGCCATCATGTGCCAGCAATGCCTCTCGGCCATATACATTGGCCAAACCGGACTGTCACTACACAAAGAATAAATGGACACAAATCAGACATAAAAAATGGTAACAAAAAAACTTCAAAAACAGACTTCAAAGAGAAAGGGTAGAACTGGAACTCATTTGCAAACTTGACACAATCAAACTGGGTCTAAATAGGGACTTGGAATGGTTATCTCATTACAAGAAGTGATTGTCACTGTTCACACATTCTCACCTCCTAATCAATGGCTGTGAATAGGCCTCAACTATTCTAACTGAATGGACTTTGCTTATACCTAACTTCCCCATTGTTGTTCCTTACCCTTAGATGTATATATATACCTCCTATCTGATTTCTGTTCCCTACATCTGACAAAGTGGGTTATAGCCCATGAAAGCTTATGCCTGCAGAAATTAAATTTGTTAGTCTTTAAAGTGCTACAGGACTCTTGTTGTTTTTGCTGTATACAGACTAACACGGCTACTGCTCTGGAACTTAAATTGCAAAGCACATTTTTGCAAAAAGATTGACCTAATATTCTAATGAGCACCACTGCCCCAAGATGAAGAGGAAAACCAAAACTTTGAAGAATAGTTCAGCATAGGAATAAAACAAAGTGGGAAAAAAAGATAATTTTGTTGATTCATACTTACATTTTTATTGTCAGTCTCCTAATTTATACAGTATGAGTTTTAATTACAGGCATATATAGAGAAGATAATATACCTATTAAAGAACATATCAAAGTGCTCTGGAAGCAAGATTTAAGGTTTACCCAAAGATACTCTATCTGTTTTAAAAATATTCCTCACTTTCTACTCTTAAAGATGAATAAAAAAGGGAAGCTGATAACTTAGAAAGGTTTCAAATTCTCTTATTTGAAAGTGAAGTATTCAGTTTTCTAACACAGTAGGAATTTCTACTGGATATTAAACTAAAGACCTGCCCCCAGTCAAGTAAATGGCAAAACTCCTATTGATATCAATGGGAGCAAAATAAAACCCTAGCTGTACTGCAATTATAAATCTCTAGAAAGTGAGAAAGTAGGTTTCAAGCCAATGTTACGGGTGTGGTTGACCCTTTGAAATAGTGAATGACTCAGTTGTAAGATGAAAAATAAAAGCAATTATTATATTAGTTGGGGGGGGGGAGGGCGGGAAGAATGAAAATAGTAAATAGCTATAGGCTAAGAAGGTGCTGGCTACCTGCAATTTCCACTGATTTTGTCTGGAGTCATGGGAGTTCAGCACCACTTGAAAATTAGGTTAGTGTACAATGAGGATCAGCACCCTGGAGCTTTTATTTGTCTTCAGTATTCCAACTCCTTAACTGAAGTTTGATGTAAAATGGTGTCAAAGCCTATTAGCCAATGTCCCAAAATGGAAATTCATCACTTCAAAACAAACTTGTAACATTAAGGTAGCTTGTTTAAATACTTCTGTAATGCCCTTTCCTCATCAATCAATTTACCTCCCAGCCCCACCATGACAGGATCTGCAGTTCCATGCAAGCTATCCTACTTTAAGTCTTGTATAAAGACTTAAATTCTGGATACAAACAAATGATGTCTGCATAGCATGAATAATTCATTTCTCTTAATGTCAGCCATCTCCTCTGAGGCTATTGACATTTTATCATCTGATTAACACATTGCTTACACTATTAGTCCGATCCTGCAAACCCTAACTCAGGTGAAATCCTACTGAAGCCCTTTGGATTATTCAAATGAATAAGAATCACTCATGTGATGGAAGGTTTTCAGAACTGGGCCTAATGTCTGCAAATGAAAGGCTTTGAAGACAAAGGTTAGGTCAAAGGAACAGCAAACTGTTATTCACACAAGCATTTCCACTGATTTCAGTGCTACTGATTAACCAACTGGATTAAAGACTGCAGAATGGGGCCCTGAATTTGTCAAATTCTAAATTCCAAACATATGAAAAAATCTTTGATGTGTTTTTAGGTTTGTCATGTAGCCAATTCATTCATTTTATCATTTATTTATTGTGCGATGTTATAATTAACTAACATGCTATGTCATATATAATCATTGTTTGCTAAATAGATTAAAATTGTAGGATTATAGAAGCATAAGATTGATCAGTAATTAGAAGGGATAATATGTATTAGGTATCTAACTAAGTAGGGCTGAAATGCAAAGCCTACAGGCTGAGGTCTGTAAAATGTCAGCTTAGCCATATGAAGCCACAGGCTTAAGAAATGCTTTACATAAGTAAGTGACCAAAGAATGACCCAATGCCACATGATTGTCGGAAAAGATGTGCCAATGGGTGGTATTGTGAAAAATTAACGGTAAGGGTAATTTTTTGCTTACAAGATACCTGGTAGTCACATTTTTCTACCAAATATCCTAACCGCAGGGTGTACTTTGTGTGTAAATGCTAATGAGGTATAGTCAGAATGACATTATAAAAAAGGGTGCCCTGATTGGGAAAAATGAGTTTCCTATGGGAAAACTCCAGCAGGAACCATCTCTCTTCCAATTATCAGCCAGCCATCAGACCTTTAGAATATCATTAAGGATGTGAATATAACTATATTTGTAACTTGTACATAGGTCTTTATAGAATTTCTATATGCCTGGGTAATCAAAACTTTAATTGTAACATTAATAAAACAAACTAAACCTTGTACTTGTAATCTATGTGTGGTCACTCTCTTTGGTTTTTATATGTTCCTAATGACTCTAAATCTGAAGCAAGTAGCAAAGGTGACTTTCACTCTGTCAAGTTTGAAACTATAGCCACCAAATACATTACTAAATTCACTTTAAAAAAATTAAAGGCTACAGTCAATATTAAGAATATTACTTCCACTCGTTTACAAATAGATTATGTTTGCTTTAATTAACATCCTGGTCTGATGATAACACACCAGGCTGTCCATATGGTCTGTTTTGACAATAAAAGAGGTATTAACTCATTTCCTGCTTATGATATTGATGCAGATGCAGATATACTTGCCGTTAATGTTTCTTCAGAACCTCTGCAGGCTGACTTTTTCTCTATATATTTACGCAGATATTTATTCAGATTTTTATCTGATATTCGTGACTAGGTATCTGTGAGGTGAGAAAAAGAAAAATGAGAGAGATATGATTCAAGGTAAGCAAACTATGAATTCCCTAAACAATTAAATGTACATTTCTGTTGCAAGGAGAAGAGAACTTCCTTTTTTCTTCTTTTTGTATTGAATGCATCCAGTAATGCTGTCTCTTTAAAACAAAAATAAAACAAAGGGATTTTTGACTTTGAAAGTTCTCTGTCCCACTACTTTCCTGTCCTGTTCTTTTTTTTAAATTTCCGTGGCAGTATAAAAACTAAACAAACAAACATTTCTGCTAGATAATGAGCACAATTGCCAAGTTGACAGCTTACCTGCATTTGGAAGATGAAACCCTAAGATTAATTCTGTGTTTGAGCCTATTCCCTTTGAAATCAATTGTAAAACTCCCACTGGCTTCAGTGGATCAGGATCAAGCCCTGTATCACCTGCCCATTCTTCAAACAAACTTAATACCTGTTGTTGGGTATTGAGCAAGTCACATGCTCCAGCCTTCATTTCACAAGGACATGAGGAATGGAAGAGCAGTAGGACTAAAGATGGCTCTGGAGAGAAAAAAAACACTAAGAATGGTAAGAGAAATGCACTGGAGAGAGAGATAATGACAGTGAGATATTCAGACACAGAGCTTCCTCTAAAACTAACTGAAGACAATAAGAGTATTTTCATTGACTTTAATGGGCTTTGGTTCAGGCCCAGTGAGAGGAGAGAAGGAGAAAAATCAACTGTGGAAAAGT
This sequence comes from Emydura macquarii macquarii, assembly GCF_026122565.2. NCBI lineage: Eukaryota > Metazoa > Chordata > Testudines > Chelidae > Emydura > Emydura macquarii. Next base: position 4,026,535 of record NW_027132962.1, read on the forward strand.
TTTCTATGCAAAAATCTCAACCAAAACATTTTAAAAGAATGAAAAATTATCGAAAAAATTGTGTAAGGGGGAAAAACAGACAGTGACAGGACTTATTGACACTAACAAATGTTATCAAAATAATTTCCGCTAGTTCATCTGTTGCAGTGGTAGCTATAATGGGAACCATTATGTAAACAAGGATCCAGGAACTTCAGACATTTTTGCCACCATGTCAATTAAACTGATGTATCTAATCAAGGTAGCCCCAGTAGGAAATCTTTTTCTGTAATTACCTAAGGCCAACAAACAAATAAAAAAAGGAAATAAAATTGCATTGAATGTAGAAAAAATGTAGAATAGGAAGGAAATTGAGGGAAGAGGAATACCAGAACAACCAAGAAAGACTGGAGGGTTTTTTTAAATAATATTTAAATAACACCTTATACTATATTTTGAATTTGTTTTAATGGCGGTTTGGTTATTTTTAGCCATTTAACAAAAAATGAAGATGGTTGGATTTTGGGAAAAACGATTTTAAATTTAAGTGATTTTTAGTCAGTTACTGCAGATCTAATAATTGATAGCAGATATTACCAAAGAAAGAGTGATGACCATCTTGCCCTGGACCTATTGGTCCTACTCTGTTATAAAATATTACCAAAGTCACTTATGCGAAGTAACACTTGTTAAACTATTATGTCTGCCATTTTGAAATTAAGACAGCAGCAATATCTCAGCAAGGCAAAAGGGAGGAATTCAGCTAGCCAAACACAGTGAGTTGTACTCAGTGTCTCTAATGTTATTCAAATCAATACAAAAAATGTGGATCCCTCATGCCAAAGAATTTAGGAATATTAAAAGCAGATCTTTCCAGTAGTCATGTGTTTAGAACTGTCACAAAATGAATATTTTGTAAGGAGCATCAACTAAGCAGATTACAATTTATCTTTTGAGAAATGCATTAGAAATGTAGCACGTAATAACTAGTTGTAGGCACTATAAGTCCATGCCCTTATAGTGTCATAAGAAAAAAAATAATAAGGAGTCTGTTCCACTTCTTCTTAAAATATTAGGAGAAATCTGATGGCATGAGTTAATTTTACAGTTCTGTGAAACCTACCAATTTCAATGTGTAAGGATGTAGCCTAAAGTTTAGCTCATATGAGCAAGCAACCTGTGAGAGCTGCTTTAATGCTGAATTTACTCACATCCCAAAATTCTAAGTGAACCTTAAGCAATCCCAGTGAAACTTGATTACTTTTATACAGAACCATAAAAGCCACACTATCTCTCTCTTTTCGTACTGGTTTGTCTCTTTCAAGGGCTCCGGACTTCTTCACAAATTTCACCCTCCTTTCATTGTCTAATGGTGAGGAAAGGATGGTGGTCCTATAGTGTTTTCAGGAGAGTTCAGATCACCCAGCTTACTTTTCTAACTCTTCTGGAGGCAATCGATGGCCTGCTTATTCTGTCTTGGTTATGTCTCATCTGTAGACTGACTTGTGATCTATGATATTGATTACTGAAGAATTCCCAGTTAGCACTTTGAACATTGACAGGTTCTTGTCCCAAGATCAATCCTATATTATTCAAATTATGATATAGTTGGCCATCATTCTGGCTCTTCCCAAGGACTACATCTTTTTTTTTTCCTACTCATCCTAGGTTGGAATGAAACTTTTATAATATGTTACACTGATGCCTACTATGTCTGATGCATATTCACTAAGGGTTTTTCCCCTTTCCCTTATTTACATTTCCTCACCTTATTAATGTTGGAATGTCCTTTTATAGGTTGGTTTATCAATGATCTCAACATACAATATACGTCAATTCGTTGCCACAGCCCTTTTGTGGTTAGGTATCTGTGGATGTAGCTCATGTACCTATTATGTAAGTCAATTCATTGCCATGACACTCTTGTGGTTGGGTCATGTTCCTGTGGTCAGAAATTTCCCTTAAAAACTCTGTTTTAAGCTCCCCAATACTCAGGGTTTTTATTATCTGTGCAAAGTTCCTAGGCCTCAAACTTTAGGTAAATTTGTTGAAGCTAATGTCTTACAAGATACAGTTCTGTAGGTTCCTTGCATTACAGCTGAATATAATAAAGGCAGAATACAATGAAGGCAGGGCAGTGAATAAAATAAAGGTAAGCTAGACCTAACGGCTACAGTCGCCTCTTTGATAGGGTCCATTAACAACCACCAAATCATAGAAATTTAGGTCCATACCCCTCTGTTTAGACCCGTGCTTTATATAACACAATACATGGCCGGTAAAGGAGAATTGACATGTGCCCAATTAGTATATGTGCCTTTGTGATATAACAAAAATGTTGTCCTTGTGACCTTGCACTTCAATTGACCATAAAATATGTTTTTGATAATTGGTTATTACAATATTGGAATACTGGCCATAACTACTATATATCACCCTTCTCATAAAAGCCTGTCCCTTGGTTAGCTTGGTAGGCTATCAATAGCAATGATGACAGATTCTATTGGTAACTTCCCTCTGGCCACACAGCGATGTCTTCACCTTAAACATGTTCTTTGTGTCAATGAACTGAAACCCCTTTTCAAAGCAACAGGTCATTGGTGATGATATGGCCTCTACCCATTCATCTACGTCATCTCCCCCACCTCAGGGATAGTGAAGAGTAAAGGGAAACCCTTTTGCACAGCCATTGGAAAGAAAATATTGTTGCATGCATATTTAGGGCTGAATTTTGACCCTTGAAGACTCAAACACCAAAATCTAATAATTTTTTTAAGCCATGCTCATGATTTGTCAATGAATGGGGTTGTCAATATTGCTTCATATTTTCTTCTCACTGCCTGTGTCTGACTTCACTAACAAGTTTTATTCCAATAAAACTTAAGCAAATTAAGTCAGAAGTAGTCTAGTGAGGCTGCCCCTCTCCCCCTCCCCCCCTTCTTGGACAAGATAACTGGCGGTTACAGTCTGTCTTTAAACAGGATTAGAAATCTTTCATTCTTAGAAATCCTTTATTGATAGGTCTTCACACTGATTCATATCTCCAGTGGCATTGTCCTAGCATTAAACCCTCCTTTTGTGTCTCTTAAAGGACTTTGTGTGTTGTGTACTCTGTCTAGCTACCCTTTCTTGTTCAGGTGTCATAATTATGTTAAACAGTAGGTCTCTCTTCTAACCTCTCTTCTAACAATTAGCAGTGGGACACTATTTCATTCACATAATTACATTCATATCAGTCTACAATCTCCATTGTGCCATATGTTCTGGTTTACCAAATGTTTAATGTAAGTCAGTATCCCTTGATATTCAGGCTTTCAATTTCCTTCTTAGTAACATGGTTGCACACTCAGAATTTCAAAGGGACTGTCTTCCACTTCAAAGGCTGCATTCTGAAGTCTGATATCTGAGGTTTGTGAAAGGATTTTTTCCCTCCTCCCATCTTTCCATGTGTGTTTTGAGTAAACACCTTTAGGAGGCTAGTTCAGTTAGTTTTCTAATAAATCCTTCCAGACAAAGTAAAGTAGGTAGGGTAGAGACCTCCCTATTTTTAGGAGCTTTTTCAGATGCCAATTATTTTTCTCACCTGAGGTGGCTTCTGGCATTGTTTACAGTATTGTAGGCCAGCCAGATATTTTACACAGACACACAAATAAACTCCCCGAATACAGCCCCTATGATACTGTTCCAAACCCAGCAAATACATTTCCTAATCAGACAATTCAGACCATCACAATAACAATTAACAAATAAACTTATCATGCATAAATACAGATAAATATATAATGTAGAGATTTTAACCTATGCATGAGGGGTTAATATCAGTTAATCAGAACTGATATAGAAAAGAGATTAGCAGAAAACAGACAGCAACTTCTCTCCCTCTGTGTAGACTGCAATTACCATATTCCCTGATGGGCCCTTAATTATAGAATTCTGGTCTGACATAGCCCCAATTTGTACTTTCTAGACATGCTGCTAAGTCCTTTTTTCCTTTCAGTCAACTTGTGAGGAAGTGGCTTGCTGAGACTAGGAGAGGGATTGTTGATGGGTATTATTATTAAGAAGCTTAGATGAAGATTTAAAAAAATAGGTGCTTAAAGTTAGGATCATAAGTCCATAATTATAAGCCTAAATAAATAACATGATTTTTGAAAGTGCTGAGCAACCAGCAGCCCTCACAGATCCAGAAACTTGGATCTTGATACCATCAGACTTTGTGGGGTTTGAAATCCATATTTGAATTTTGTGACATGGGCCAGCTTTAGTAGATAATATATTAATGTAACAAAAATAAAATACAAAAGGAATACTGTTATGCTGGAAGGCTACTATCAATCATATATTTTTTCTATAAGTCAATCACAGACCCAGTTAAAACTGATGAGTATACTAAGCACCATTCATTCAGGCTAAATGGAAGGAACAATTAAATGTACCTTTGTGCACTGAAAGCTGAAATAATAGAAGCCATTCCCCATGTCACTCTAGCTAGCATGACAAGACTGGAGCAGAAGCTAAGCCACGTGGGCTGAAAGTTTTCCTTGAAGATTGATTGCAAATGCAGGGGGTGGGGTGTTGCTTGGTTGTGGTTGTGTGTATCTGTGTGTGTATGTGAAAGAGAGGCAGACAACAACTAGAAAGCCAAGGGAAAGAAAGACAAGCAGTGGAGAGTATGCCCCTGGGAAGAAGTGTACACTCTTTGAAAATAAATAGGATTGCTCCAAAGAAAGACCTGATTCAGATAATTAATTTCTCCTCCTCATGGAAGCAATCCGGCAAGGCCCCAAAAATTAGCAAACTGCTTGGTACAAAGAGGAGCAGTCCTGAGTCTGACAACTTCATAAAAACAGGAAGAAGAATGCCGGAAATACATTATGAAATACAACAGGTCAACATGATCTATGATGTAATTCTACTCACGTCACTAAGATGAATTAGGGATTAATTGGAGCACTCTCTGCAACATTTTAGAACAAGTGATCAGGTATGGGTAAGACCAATATTCAAGTCATATTTAATCTGATCCAGGAAATTCCTCTGAACCACATTATATACTGATATTTATTTTAAAAGGAATCTTTCACAAATTGAAACTCCAACTAGGTTCTGAATCATTGTATTTTTGCAGCCCTAGTTACAATAGTAACCTCACTGCATGAGACAGGGCTAAAGATACAATCCTGAAATTTAAAAACTAACAAACAAACAAACAAAAACCAGGTAGATTAATTGTCCATTTCAGGACAAATATAATTCCATATCAAAGTAATTCTAACTTCACAGTAATATGGTTGTCAACTTGTCATAGGATTTAGGGCATGAGCCTATTAAGAGTGAACCTCTCCTCTACTCACCCTGCAGTTATCCCATACCCAACATTTGAGATAGGTTTTTAAACTACATCTTTCCAGTTTCTGCATAGTCTTATACATTGCATGCATTATTTTATAACCCATGTTAGTATCATTCAAGGAAATTTTCTAAAAGACAATATTTTTCCAGAAATTCTTTTAGGTAGCATCCTAATATCAACACTAGAATAAATGCTTCCCACAGAGAATTCCTATATGAGCTCCGGCAAATGTGATACATGGGACTACAGGTCATATGAGAGAAGACATTATCAATGATGAGATCAACACAGCAAATGCATACATGGAAGATTTGAAGGAGGACATAGTGAAATTTGTAAAACTATCTGCTTCCCAAGCAAAATGGAGTACTTGTAGAGCTGGTCAGGGTACCCATCTCCAGTTTTGGGGAACAGATAACCAAAAATTTGTGGTAAAATACTCTGCTGATTCCCCCCCCCCCCCACTCTAAGTTCTCAGATGTTCCATTTTCCAAAGAAAAAATAGATTTTAAAAACAAATTAGACACTTACTCTGAAAATTTTCATTTTGTCAAAGTCCTCATTTTCCACTGAAAACCTTTCTGTTTAGTATTTCAACTGCATGAAAGAAGGCAATTCTGATGGAGGGAGACTGAGAAAATAGGAGCAATTAGGAAAAACGTTGCAAAGGGTAGAAGTAAAAGGGATGTAGGATTCAAATGAAGAAATGGAGACAGGTGCAGAGTTGTTCAGAGCTTTGAAGAGTATAATGAGGAATTTGCTTTCCATGTGCAAGGGTAGGCGGAGCTAATTAAACAGGATCTGTTAAAGGGGTAACATGGTCAGAGTTAGCTGATCCATTTCTACCATGTTTTCTTTTTTCCCTTTGCCATTTTGTTTTCCTTTTCCAAAGTCTTTTAAATATGTTAAGTGTTTTGTTTGTTGATGTACATATCAAACTTGAGATGGAGGGGATTGGTAATACAGAACAATATCTTTGTTAAAATTGGTTGAGGCCCCTAACCATAATGTACTTTATAGTTATTAAACATTAAATGTCAACTTTCTTTTACTCTATGGTTTGTTTCTTAAACTACCACTGCTCCATCAAAGTTCACCAGCAGGGAGAAATTAAGGACAGCTATAGCTGAGGAAGCTGTAAAAGAAGCAAGAAACCATTTTTCTGGACTGATTTTGGATTTCTTTCCCCTCTTTTCATCTGCATTAACATAACAAGTTTCCCAAGAGTTCTGATAGTGAGAAAGAGTGAAGTGGGGACAAATCAACTAAAGGTCAGTCCTGCTAAATCAGAGAAAAGACTTGGGTCCCCCACTGCCATGATCATAATTGAGCAGCATACTTTAAAGTGAGTTTAAGATTAAATGGATGAAAAGAATGGAATAAGCACACTGAGAACCAAGAAAACAGAAAAGAACATAACTTTTAGAATAATCATGGAGCTGATGTGGCTATCTCTACATGCACACACAGACACAGCTAAATTGTATTTCAAGACAATATACCAGCTTACTCAATGAACTTTAATTAGGACACATGTACCACTACCCAGAGAAGAGATTCATCCAACACAATTGTGAATGATTGTGTAGTAGTAGATTAACACAAAGTTTATTAAAGATTGTTTTCATTCAGTCAGTGAAAAGGCACCCCAATTTACATAAATAATATACAATTAGTGATGAAGCCTTAAATAAAAAAAAATAAGTTTCTGTTAATGTAATCATTCGACAGTTGGGTATATTTTCCATTACACTACTATCTTTACATAATATTAACAATTAGAAGCTGTGTGACAATTGTGCATATCACTATATTGATCATGTGCTGCTTTTTTTGTCTGCTTCAATCAATAAATAACAGGCAACGACTTGTTTGAGTGGATTATGCCACTAGTCTATTCCTATAATTGGATTCATGCTGTATACTGAACCCTTAGAATCCTATGCTGCCCTTGCAATACAATATACTTATAATACAACCTACACAACTCCGAAGCACGCTCCCAGTGCAAATAGTAGTTTATTATTTATTTAGATATATACACATGCTAAAAAAAGAGCACTTATCTACATGCTCTAGGTGTACTTGACATAACGTAAAAGTACCACAAAATCAATATCCAAGCATAACTGAAGTGCAGCAGTACCATTCATTATAACCCCCTATCAGCAAACCAAACAACTCAAACGCTCAGATCTCTTTTTCACTCCTGTCAACAGTATTATGAGCCCATCTCAGTTGATCAGCCAGGAGGTAATTTAACGCTAAAGGAAGGAAGAAGCAAAGGGCATGGCTAACACTGGACCTCCAGAGCTGCAAGTATTTGAGCTAAAGAAGCAAACTCTCTAGTTAACAGCTTTAACTAAACCATAATCTCTGGAGATTGGGCATAGTAAGTGACGTGTAGCTCCCACAAACCAGTGGGTTAGTGTAGGCAGAAATTTTGCAAATGCAAATTGAAGCTGCAAAAGGTTATGGCTCAGTTGCCAATGTAGCCCTTTTATTTCTGGACTCTAACAAATTAGTTAGTGCGTATACACTGCTGTGTCCACTTATTTCCTTTAAAATAACAAAATGTATAACATCGGAAAATAATCTGGTAAATCACCAGTTCAAAGAGTAATGTAATACTCTGCCTCTTCTAGCAGTGGAGATTTACACTGAGTAGCTATAATGTTGCAGATGTTTTTTACATACTTAAAACTGAAATTCTTGGTTGAAGTCAGGTCAATTTACTGATTTTATTTATTGACTCTGTGTTCCACTTTGAAAGACACATGTCTGAACAGCATTTAAGTCAGGGACTTTTGTGACTATCATTAAACATGATGTACAGTGGAAAAAATGTGGTGATGAATAAATATAGCTTTTATTAATTTATAAGATACTGTGTATGAGAATAGTATTTATTATTGATGAATATTGCTGGTCAGAACATGTTAACAAAAATAGTAGAATTAAAATTCAGGGTATTCTGTGCCTATTTATGTGATTTTAGTGCTTGTTGAAGGTGATGCTCCAGAGATAGTATGGATGAAGCACAGAGGATTCCATTAACAGTATTAACTTGTATTACTCTAGTGCCTAGAGACTTCAACCAAGATCCAAGATCCATTATGCTAGGCACTGACAAATACATTGTTGAGATAGTCCCTGCTCCAAGAACCTTATCATTTAAATTGGTAAGATTGTAATAAGTATTATTATCCCCATTTTACAGATGGGGAACTGAGGCACAGAATGATGAATTGACTTTCCCAAGTTTACACAGGAAATCTAAACCCAAGTCCTGAACTGAACTGAATGCAGATCTCTTGAGTCCTAATCCAGTGATTTGATCACTAGACTATCTTACCATAGAATAGCAACTCCATGGGCAATAAGAGTGAAAGCTTGCATTATACTTCCCACCGAAGTGCCTGAACTTTAAACTGCGGAGGTCTACTCTATATATAAAGGGTAATTAGCGTCATTAACTCTTGTTCTGTCTACTGAACTAGCCAAAAAGAAAGCTAATCAGTATCGATTGTGTTTCTTATTTGTACGATGTAGAACCTTGTCCACTGTGAACTGGATAGGCACCAAACTTATTCCACATAGGTCATTAAACAGCAACCTGCAGCTGTTAAGAACTTTGGTTACTATCAAAGTGACATAGATATAGTTATTTTTGTTAATGTGAACCAGAGTGTTTTTCGCTAAAGCTTTTAAAGCACGTACTCCATAAATTGCAGGAGCTACTTTGAACATATTTAATATACTCATAATTTAAAAGTAACAATTAAAATATATTAAACCTGTAATTGATGCTTTTCAGATTTGCATAAATCTGTTAAATACACAGACTGCTTCTCAATTGATCTCACTACTTTTAAACTTCCTCTTCTATATTTTATTTGATAATGGTAATTCCTGACTGGGACAAAGCTGTAGAAAAAATCAATGCAAGGTTCCAAAAGTCACAAGTATCTACACAGTTCTTGTGGGTCAAGTATATGATAGATTTCATGGCCACCAACCCTGACATTAAGGGTACAGAGGCACTCTCAGTATAAACACATCTTTGGAAGTTTCTCAAAAAATGTCCTTTTCAACTGAATTTTCATATGTGACACAAAAAATGATTTTCTTTCACCTCAGAAATGAAATTTCCCAACTCACACACATATAGAATCACACATTAGTTTGATTTGCAGAATGTTCAATAGTCAGTCCTGGATTAGTGACAGGTTTAACTTTCAATATCTCATGAGCCATTAGAGTTGAAATGGATGTTTTATCATGTTGGCAGTCTCCCTCTCCAGTGGCAGGCAGCAATCATTCCTAGCTCTGGCAAGTTGAAAAATATTGAACCATAAAATCATGACATTGCAAAGCAACCTTAGCTACTGTTTACTCTGCTATTCGTTGTTTATTATTTTTCTCTCTGAAGCTAATCACCTTATATAACCATTTAATTGTGTTATCTATTGTTGTGATTATCTTATATGTAATCAGTGTATGATGAATAGATTTAAGTTGTGGGTTATAGTTATAGGAATAAGTACGATAGTATTATAGGGCTATAAGGCTTACAAGCATTTGTGAGTGATGCGTGTGTATTGGATATATAAGCAAAGTAAGGTTGTAATACAAGGCCTGAAGGCTAAGGTCTGTAAGATTTTACCTAGCCACATTAGGTCTTAGGCCTAAAATAGGGTTGACATGAGGGCGTGACTCAAGAGTAATCCTGTACCGGAAAAGTTACAAGATGATAGTAAAATATGTGCTAATAGGTGATGTTCAGAAAGATATGCCACAATGTACCAATCAATACCACAAGATGCCTGACTGTGACATCATGGGAAATTTTGCAGTGACTGCAAGTTACCATGAGAACTTGTTGACGTAGATGCTAATGAAAATAAGGTGATAGCTTAGAAAAAGGGAGGTATCCAAAATTTTACAAGATATGGACGTCCAGATAAGGGAAAAGGGGTTGGAACACTCATGCATATGCATAAACATTATGGGCGTGAGTATTAAGCAGAATCCATCGGGACACTCTCCACTGGTGGCTACTAGTTGAGAGATCCACCTATGTTTATGGTACCCTTGGGGATGTGAGTATGAAAACATTGATGCAGAATATCTTATGCTATTCCTCTATCATCACTTATGTATCTTTAATTGTGGCTTTGATTATCTGAATAGTAAGGTTTTTAATAAAGGGATGATTGATAACTTGTAAATGCTGTTGTGGTCTCTGCTATCATTCCACATGTGCTCCTAGAGTCTTCAGTCCTAATGATGCTTCTAATAGTTGTTCTCTCCTGCTAATTCTCATAACTGTAGCCCTTAGGGAGTATGAATGCTTCACACAGCTGATTTAATTGGTAATACCACTGGTAATATCAACCCCTCAATAATATGAAGACTACATCTCCCTCTGAAGCCTGCACAGCTGATCTCAAGATGCTAATTCTATTTCTCTACACAAGTAATAAAAGAAATAATACAACTAAAAGTTAGCAAACCCTCTGAAACAATTATGAAAAAAAAATCTGTTAAATATGTGATATAAGCAAAGTAAAGAGGTTAATCTGATTATAATATAGAGGTTTTATTAGCACTTGTATGACTCTACCAAATGACTTTGCCACCTGACTTTGACCTGCCACCTGGGGATAATGCAGTCATAAATCTATATACCACACTATCGTGGTACATGTGTGTGAGTCACACACCCCTAAAGGTGTTATGCATTCAGGCACCAGCAACCAGGGAGTGTGATTCCTTTCCTTTTTGAGGGAGATTCAGGGCTTGTCTATATGGTAGGGTAACGTGGTCTACAGTTGGGGTATGGTTTCTAAAGCATACTAATGTTTTTTGTGCCTTAACTGATACCTGCAGACCCTACTGGAGCCCACTAAAGTTTCCCTAGTGTGCTCTAACATAGTATTGTTTCAAACAGCACAATGTTAAAGTGCACCTAAAGATTCTACATGGACCAATTAACATGCAGCATGTTTGTGCGCCTTAGAAATCATTCCCCTATAGAGTGCATTACCCCACTCTGTAGATAATCTCTCTGGTTTATAAGACCCATATCTTACATCTCAACTACATTTAAAGAACATTACAATTGCAAAGTCAAGTACTCGGAAAGTAAAAATGGCACCTAAGAGGACAATGCTTGTAGGTAAAGGGGAAAAGAAAGAACAGTAAAGAGAGCGGAGTAAGAGGGTGGGAAGACTAGACAGCAAAACATATTTGTTCTGAGAGGCATCAAGAAATACCAAACATGGTATCTTCGATTACACTTTAGCAAAGCCACCTTTCATAATATAACCACATTTAAATGTGTGAAAACACTGGTTTTTCAAGTTTAAAAATAGCCAGATGGAATTTACTTTTTTTTCTAGTTTTCATATGTACTTTTGGATTGAGAATGATCCTGGGAAATTTAACCCCAAAGCATATTTTTTGAAGTTCCAAGCACTGGAAATTAGGGACTTAAAATGAAAGGGCTTTCTTAGCCATGACTACCACACAAAAATGGTACTGCAATGCCATAGTACATATAAAGTATAGTTCAGATAAGTAGCAGATTAATTGACATTAATCTAATGCTTATTATTATTTATTTATTATTATATAAAATCACATACAAATATATAGGCATAGGTATACGTCCTATAGAACAAATATAAAAAACTGTAAATTCGTTACAATTTTGATATATATTTAAATAATATTAGGCAAATATGCACATTTTATTTTAGAGTTCTCAAAATACTTTACTTCAACATATTCTGATACATTTGGGTTCCTAAATTGAAAAGCAGGCAGTGCAAAACCATCATAAAAATGAACCAAGGCAAACTGTGCTCTCAGTAACACTGATACACTTTCTCTGGTGTAAATCAGAGCAAAATTTAGCCCTATAAATATATCTTTAAAGACTAATCAGATAAATCTCTCTAAGAATATCAAGCCTCATTTGGAAAGTGCATAATCCATAATTAGCTGCCTTTTCCAAAAGGGTTTTTAAAAATGTAGTTTCAGAGCAGATTACAGTCCAAGTCTGGTTTATGTGTGCATGAAATAATTGATTTGCACTACAGTGTGAGTTTTAGTGATTACCCACAAATGAATATTAAAAACCACATAATTTAAGCATTTGTTCTGATAGAGGCATTAAGTATTAAATGGTATTATGATTCTTTTTTTTTATCTTTCAGATTTTTATTATAAGCCAACAGTAAAGAACAGGTTTAAAAATTTAATCACTGATCTTTAGAATGAGAGGAAAAAATCACATCCTGTTATTCTCTTTTTTCCTCACCTATTACTTTGTTTTTCTTTACATTTCATTACGTGTTGTGAGATTAATTTCTTCAACTAAGCATAATGATGCTGTTCATCTAGTTTGCCCACCTACGCAATAAACTTTTGTACCCTGTAGTATGTTGCACCTTTACATTTAATTTTATTTAATATAGTTTAATTAAGGTTTGTTGATGGCTGAAACTGTTGTGGGATGCTGTAGCGTTACTCTGTCTTAAGAGGACCAATAATCAAGTAGGCTTCTGTAGGATATCATATTATTACTGGGGCTAGTTGAAAGTAACAAAGGCATTTCTGTAGAATGTTGCATGATGATTTTTATTGTGCTATTTTGCATTATCTGATGTTTTATTTTTCTCCAAAATGCTGGTTAAAAAGATATAGTTGTTTTCCCACGTAGAGTCATGCAAAACACCACATACAATTTTCTTTCGTGTGAAAATTTGTGTACAAAAAATTTCTGCTAGGAAGTTGAAGTGGTAAATCAATTATCTTTAATTCTTTCCTTGCATTAAACTGGTAGGTGAAGGGAACAGAGACATACATATTGAAAGCAGTAATGAGTTTTAGACCTCTGTTTTAACGGGAAAATTGTCTCTTGAAAAAATGTTTGTGACACAGTATTATTGCATATCATAGTCCCCTTACTTTCCACTACAGACTGGCTGCATAGAAGAGGGGACAAGTATAGTTCTTACTTCTCCTCACTCTCTCTCCTGTTTGCTCTGCCAGAACAGAGTGGAGAATCAAAATGGTGTTCTAATAAATAAAACTGAAGTGCTCCACAGAGCAATCTCTGCCAGACATTTAGAGTTGCTTCTGCAGTGCATTGTTTTGTAACACATTTTCAGAGGGAGTAATAACCACAGACTCTTAAGATTGAAGTAACTGTGTGCTATTACTTTCAAAATCCTAGTGGCACCATTATTCTAAGAGCATGTGGGCCATATAAATGCCACCAACCTCAGTTGAATGCAAAACTAGCTGAGACTTGAGAGGGCTCTGACTAAACAGAGTATATGGATTATGGAATTTCATATGAAACTTTGGGCCATATTGTGTCCCATACCTATGTGGTTGCACTTGGACATAAAGGGAGTAAAATGTCCCACAATTCTTCATTTTGTAGCCTCAATGGATAGACACTACAGGCATGTGGATAGACTGGGCTCCGTGGGACCACTACTTCTCCCCCACACATGTGGGCAGAACCTTGAATCTGGCAGCTTAGTCACACATGACGGGGAAATGTAATCTGCTGCTGATACAGGAAGTCATAGATGATTTACTTCCAGGAGCAAGTAGGGGTCAGGGATGGAACTGTGACTGTCTGAGGACACTAAGACAGACTGTCATTGCACAAGCTTTCTCTACAATGTCATCCACACTATTCTTTGTTGCTTATGAAATATAATAGGCTACATTCTTTAGGCTCTGTTTTGCTTCCAAGATCTGTTTGGCATGACAGTTATGGATCTGGTCATAGCTTCCTCATTCTGTGGATCATTCTGAGCTGGACTCAGTGGTTATTAGTGCAACCTTTGGGGTTGTTCTAACTTATGTCAATAGTGCATGGCCATTAAAAGACTATGCACCAGCTGAGCATCAGTATAGCAGAACTCCATCCTGGCCCCTTACTCCCCCTCATGCACCAGCTATGCTCAAGGCCAGGGGATAATTGGCCCAGGAGTTGGCTGTATCAGTTTCATGCCAACTGAGTGGTCTCCTCATCAGAAGAATTCCCAGCGTGCTGTTATGGCCACATTCAAGCTCCTTTACGCTGCCTGAAAACAAAGGAGCTGGATCAGAAATGAGAGTGCAGCCCAGTTTTCAAAATGTCTGGTAACTGCTATACTCTAGATCAGTGTTTCTTAACCTGAGGTTTTAGAGGGGTCACAAGTGCAGAGCTGGTATTGGGGGTGGCAAGAAAGGCAATTGCTTGGAGCCACAGGGGCGCCATGAAACTAAGTTACATGCCTCAGCCCCATGGGGGTGGGACTCAGGCTTCAGGGGTACAGTAGTTTGGAAAGGTTAAGAACCACTGCTCTAGATGAAGCTTTTCTGGATAAAAGGAGTGAGGGCAGGAGGAAACTTATTTAGGGTCAGATTTTAAAAGGTAAAAATAACAGCTAGGAGTCGACTTCCCATTGATCTTCAATGGGATTTAGGCTCCTAACGGCTATTTGTGTCTTTAAAAATATCTATACCTTCAATCTCATCTCTCTAGTGAGATGAAGCTACAACTATGGTTGAGGCAAAGCATTTAGGAAAAACATAGAAGTGTGGGAAACATTGATCCTGGCATTGCTATATTCAAATATATGCAACAGTCTTACTAACCTCAGAAGTGAAAATAAATATTGTGCATAAAATGGATAACTCATGCTTTGTTCTTAGCTTGTTTTTTATTCCTGCTGTCATCAACCCATATTTGAAGGGCTTACATAATTTGTTGTTGTTGTTTCCATGGTAGCAAAAAGATTGATTCTTCAGATATGGAAATCTCCATTTACTCTGAAAAGTATTTGCTGGCAAAATTGACATGGATCTAGCAATGAATGGAAAAGACCTCTCTCTCTCTCTCTTTTTTTCTTAAAAGAAAACAACAAAGATATTTGTCCACCTTACCTCACTAACCATGATATGCTTCCTTTGTGCTATACTTGCTCCTGGTTGAAATTTAGTGTGTCAATTTCTTTTCTGTTATAGGAGGCAGTTATTATCCTGGCCCTCAGACTTATATTACCATTGGTTTTTAATGCATATCTTGGGCCAGATTGTGTTCCGATTAAAGTGAATGGGAATTTTGTGACTTATTTCAGTGGAAGCCGGCCTGCTTCCTTACATTCCACACATATAGTATATTAAGTATTTGATTGTTTTAGATGAATGATGATGGACTTTGCCATCAATCAGTTATTTGGATTTGTGAATTTCTCTTCCAATCAATGTTCCAAAAAGTCACATAGACTATGCTTTTTACTGTATTTATACTGACCCCCTTTTTATTATACAAATCTCTTAATTAAATGTGAAAATCAATGGGGAAAAATCTCTCTGCCTTGGTCTCCCACCCATCTATATATATATATATATATATATATATATATATATATATATATTTTTGTAATTCCTTTTTATCCTTGATTTAAAATTGAAATCAGATAGACTTGCCTGAAAGCATGAAGGAAATTGAGTCAAGGCACCTGGTGAAAGTGAAATTGGGCCAGGAGTGTTTCTGTACTAGAAAATATAGTTGCTCCAATGTGAGCATGGGAAAAAAGTGGATTGGAAGAGTAAGAAGTTCATTGATTAATTTCTAATATTCTGTACATATGGATCTCCCCCATACAAGATGATGTTTTCAGATTTCAAACTATACCACTCTGACCGAGTCATAAACAGATCAAGATGTTAATTCCACTAATTTACTATAGGAAAAATATTCAAATGACTTGCTAAAGGAGAATGCTGTAAAGCACTGCAATTAACACCTCACAAGATATAAAATACTCACTAATGCTTTAAAAAGTTTAGTCTACTAATGATGCTCAATATGCATTAACATATTTTCCCATTTTTATGTGCCACACATCAGCAGTTATAAAAACAGTGATTACCATCAGCTTTATATCACTTTGAGAGTGCAAGTTGGTAACTGCCATTATCACAATCTCAGAAGCACCCCATGTTGAGCATCTCCACTGCACAGCTCTGTCAGCAAAGGCCAATAATGATTCAGCATGTTCTAGTTAATGTAGAAATATTTACTTTATGTAAGAACACATTTTGTAACAGTGAGAACCTCCAAACATTGAGGATCTTAACAAGGCTTAACAGATTTCCCTGCTGGACAAAATGTTCATAGTGATTAAACTGTGAATGGCTTCCATCATTCTCAGTCATAAAGTATATTGAATGACATAGTTCTTTGCACATTCAAACTTTATACTTTGTGAATGAGAATGATTGAATGGCAGCTTTGTACAGGCAAAGATGTGCATAAGGTAAAGCATGCACACACAAAAATATAAATGGCAAGAAGTTGAGAAAGATGTTATAAGCATTGAGAGTATCCTCAAAATTCTCTCAATATTATCACAGGTCTCACAATATTTGATACTTTTTCTTAAAGCCCTAACTCCTGCAGTTATGCCCAATTTTTAGCTTTCATTAAACAGAAAAAAAAGAGCAAGAGTACAGCCCCAATGGCTTCTGAGAAAAGCTTGAAAATGCAAACCCTAAGGTCTAAAAAAAAAAAAAAGCCAAGAAAAATAACCGAAAACAAATTATTTCTAAAAATCTCACAATGTTTATGCCCATCTCATGATTTTTTTTGAGCATTACTAATGACTTTTGAGCTCTTGGAGTTGGTGTTACTGATTTGGTAAAAGCACTTCTACACAAATTCCTCAATCAATTCTGCTAGAATGAACTCCTGTGCTCATGAAGTCTCATTTATGCCAATGAGGGTCCATGAAGGTGCAAGGTTCAACCAGCATGCATGGGATTTCAGGATCCGAGCTCCTAATCTCCTCTTCTGATGTTGTAGAACATTCACAAGCAGGTTGTAATCTCCTCTGTTTCATGCATATTTCAAATGTACACTATTTTAATAGATTTTTATGTCTTGTACTCTTATCGATTGAGTGCAACAGTTGGGATAAAATATCATCTAATTAAAACAGCAATGAGGAGGTTAGGAACCTGGAATGTTGGAACCAGTTTCTACCATATATACTTTGACTTTGCTATAAAGTCACTCTACACAGTAAATAAGGCATTATTAATGGAACTGAGAAAAAAAATTGGAGGACAAATTACTTTAAAAAAAAAAAAAATCTGTATTTTGTTATGACTTTTCATTTGTATAAAATATACCCAAGAGTTTCCAAACCATGGGCAGCAATTACTCTGTTTGATGTTAAAACTCTTATTTTATGAAGATGGATAGAAATCACATTTTTTGCTAGTCAGCAATAGTATTTATATATGGTGGATATTGTTGCATACACTATAAGCATTTAACACATGAATTGCAGGACAAAATTGCAGATTTCAGAGCCCTGTGAGATGAATTTATTAGATATATGTAAAAAATACTGCAGAAGTAAGTACAAATGAAATATGTGGTCCTTGAAGGTGATTAAAACCAGGAAATGGTATTGTGGAGAGAAGTTAGCCTCCATTCATTTTTTAAAATTATGTTTTAGTTCTCACATCTGTTATTTGCTTTTGTATTTTTGTAATCATTGTTCTCTTTCAAGACTGTATCCACAGACCCTAGATGTGAGTCATCTTCCATCTATAGCAGTAGGTGGCAGAATCAAAACTGATTGGATGGCTGACAAGGGACTATCCCCACCTTCTGAAGATCCCCTCAGTTTTGTTATGCCTCCTGTAGCTATTGGCAGGTCAGATGAATACAGCACCTACTGCAAGAGAGAGAACTTTTGTTAATTAGTCATTTAGTAACATTTGGTCTAATTTGGACTTATTGATCACCTCCCCCGCCCCCACCCCAAAAAAAAAAAAAAAAAAAAAGACCAAGAAGGCAGTTTGTCTCTTGCTAGAGTTACCACAGTACCCCTTCCATGACCATGTCATGACAGTGTAGAAGGCAAGACATGACCTTGACCAGACAGTGTAGAAGGTAAGGCTTGTGTTTTGTGCACTCCAGCCTCCTCATCTACTGTGACAGGAAAGGGTTTGCTTTGGCTACTTTCCCCAATGCCACTTCTGCGGGAGTTCCTCACCAGCAGGGAGTCAGACAGCCGAGTTGCAGTGATCTCCATGGACAGCAGGAAGATGAAAAGAGCCATTCAGACACCAAAGTCACTTTCATCAAAGGACAACAGCCCAATATGAGGAAACCATAAGTAGGACAGGCTGAATCTACCACCAACGGAGCAAGGAGTGGCTAATAAGACCATTTAGGGCACACGCCCCCTTCAACCACTCTTCTTAACACCCCCCTTCTCTTCCCTAATTGGGCAATTAGGTCTCAATCCCTTAGCCTCAGGTAAATCAGGAACTGTGAATGGAGTGGAATCATAGAAGATTAGGCTTGGAAGGGACCTCACGAGGTCATCTAGTCAAACCGCCTGCTCAAATCAGGAGCAACCCCAGTTAAATCATCCTAGCCAGGCCTCTATCAAGCTGGTCCGTAAAAACCCCTAAAGATGGAGATTACACCACCGCCCTAGGTAACCCATTCCAGTGCTTCACCACCCTCCTAATCAAAAGTTTTTTCCTAATATCCAACCTAGACCTCCCCCACTGCAACTTGAGACCATTGCTTCTAGTTCTGTCAACTGCCACCAGTGAGAACAGCTTAGCTCCATCCTCCCAGGAACCCCCTTTCAGGTAGTCAAAGACTGCTATCAAATCCCCCCTAATTCTTCTTTTCTGTAGACTAAACAAACCTAGTTCCCTCAGCCACTCCTCATAAGTCATGTGCTCCAGCCCCCTAATCATTTTTGTTGCCCTCCGCTGGACTATCTACAATTTGTCCATATCCTTTCTGTAGTGGGGGGCCCTAAACTGGACACAGTACTCCAAATGAGGCCTCACCAGTGCCGAATAGAAGGGAATAATAACTTCCCTCCATCTGCTGGCAATGCTTCTACTAATGCATCCCAATATGCTATTAGCCTTCTTGGCAATAAGGGCACACTGTTGTCTCATATCCAGCTTCTTATCCACTGTAACTCCCAGGTTCTTTTCTGCAGAACTGCTGCCTAGCTAGTCAGTCCCCAGTGTGCAGCAGTGCATGGGATTCTTGTGTTCTGAGTGCAGGATTCTGCACTTGTCCTGGTTGAATCTCATCAGATTTTTTCTTGGTCCAATCCTCCAATTTGTCTAAGTTATTCTGTGTCCTATCCCTACCCTCCAGAATATCTACCATTCCCCCAGTTTAGTGTCATCTGCAAACTTGCCGATGGTGCAATCCACCACATCCTCCAGATCATTAATGAAGATGTTGAACAAAACCGGCCGCAGCATTGACTCCTGGGGCACTCCGCTTGTTGGCTGCTGCCAACTAGACATTGAGCCATTCATCACTACCCATTGAGCCTGATGATCTAGCCAACTTTCCATCCATCTTATCGTCCCTTCATCCAGCCCACACTTCTTTAACTTGCTGATAAGAATACTGTGGGAGACCGTATCAAAAGATTTGCTAAAGACAAGGTATATTTTGTCCATCGCTTTCCCCACATCCACAGAGCCAGTCATCTCATCATAGAAGGTAATCAGGTTGGGTAGGCATGACTTTCCCTTGGTGAATCCATGCTGACTGTTCCTGATCACCTTCCTCTCTTCCAAAAGCCACAAAATGTATTATTGAGGACCATGGAGGACCTGCTCCATGATTTGGAGAGAAGGGAATCTCCCCCTAAAGAAGGAATTTCCTCTTGGATTAAGGGGCTCCTGAATTTGGCACAAAAAGCACCTTCCCCTCAGAGGCTGCCAACTTCCGAGCCTTGAGTAACAGCTATAGAAAAGAAGATGTTCACAGGACTCCTCATTTGACACAGGTTCCCAATACCCACTGCCCTCCAGCATCTGTAGTAAGGGCTTTACCAGTCCTCCTGCTAAGAGCAAAATAAAACAAAACTGAACAACCAACAAGGGTTGTAAGTGTTACTTGGCTGTTATGTAGACTTGGGGGTGGGGAGACTTCAGCAGGACTGTTGGAAACCCCTTCTGATACCAAGATCACTGAAAACAGCATAGCAGACCTGGTCAGGCCTCTCTGACAGAATACCTCACAGGCAATCAGAGGAATAGAGAAGTTGGCAGAAAAGGTCACCAAATGCCTCAGCTAACCAAACCGTGATTACACTGTGGTTGGCTATGCCACAAATGCCAGACTAACCAAATCCTACTTGTGCTGTGGGTCAGCCATGCCACTCCCACTGGGTTAATGAGACCAGGCTTATTGCAAGTCACCATGACACATACAGCCAGACCTGAGTTCCTTTTATTTCTCTTCCAGGATTTGAGCATTTTATAGTTTATATTTTCCAGCCTAGTTCCTTAGTCATGAGCACTCGAAAAGTTGGTTGTTTTTTTAAAGAAAGCTGAGAGTCTCATGTGATGTCTTGTCTCCAGGCTTTAAGAAAATTACCACTATCACAAGGCTCATGATAAAATTGCAAGAGTTGACAATTCTGAGTTTGACATTTGATTCAGTACAAATATAGTCATTTTGTTGAATTTCACAACAAAGTGCAATCTGATGGGTATAACATCACCTCACATGAAGTGGAAAAAAGTGGAATCCAAAATTTCGTTGAAATATTTTCCTCAGTTTCTCACTGTGCTGTGTCTGCTCTGTTAGATTTTGGAATATCTCTTTCTTATCAGTTTGACAATATTTCTAGATGGCTCAGGAAAGGTTCAAGGGAATAATTTAGCATTGGACTCATTTTATCCAAACCAGTTTGTCTATCCCTAGTATTAATCTTATATAGGACAACAAAATTCTTGTCCAGATCCTCAGCCCCATTCCAGTTCAGTTGAATGGTAGAGGATTCCCCTGGCATTGGGTAATCCAGGGATTATACATAGACTCCATAGCAGCTTCTGTGCCACACCTCCGTTACAGACTCTGTTGCACAGGGTGTATCTGGGATGCCCTTGTGCCATGGTGATATCCTGCTGCCAAAATGATTCTTTTAGGAAGGCAGCATTTATATGTTACAGCAGCGTGAGAGCTTGTCTAACTTGTGGTGGGGTCTAGGCCAGAATGGCAGCCCCAGGATCTGGGGTTCAATAGGAGGCTTGAAGCCACTTTTCCCACTCTCTCCATCATCTCCCCTAGTATGGCCTAAATATTCCCATTCAAAGGACATTCCTGGATAGGTATGTGGCACACTGCACCCCCATGTCCACCTTGTGGTGTGATTGTGTATCATTCATATGCACCTTATAGTGTAAATGTGTATTGTTAAGTGCAAGGTATGTCATGTAAGATGTTTCTGCAATGCTCATGGCATACTGAACATTATCATTATAGTGATATGTTTGATGCAATGTCATGTGTAGGGTTATGAGGCTCTGCTATGTGATATTCCCAAATATGTGTTTCATGGCTTGAGACAGATCCAGGCAAAACTTCCCAAGAGCAGAGGGGCAATTCGCGCCTCAATAAGGCTTGCATAGAAGAAGCCCAGGAACATGCCAGAGACAAAGGACTGGCCCAGACCTCAATAAACGGATCCACAAGGCACCTCTGTGATTCAGGACACGAAGGGAGTCATACAGGAATGTTGTTTGTCACCTGACCCTGTTGGGGAGGTGAGGCCCCAGAGGCTCCATTTTAAAAGGAGGGACATTTGGCTTTTCTCTCTCTCTTCCACTCTACAAACAACATCAAGCAACTGAAGTGTTGATCACAGGGGGAGGGCCTAGCTGGTGACAGACCAGCCAGCCTGTGGTGAGCATCATCTAACTTTGTAAGGTTGCTGAAAGTGTTAAGCTTAATCTAGAATGTGATTTGCCTTTTATTTACTTTTGATAACATTTGACCTGCTTTCCTCTGACTTATATTCACTTAAAATGTGGGAGTTCACACAGCGGAGCAACTGCAAGACGGGCTCCAAGAGTGAGGGATTGGGGTGACACAGCAATACACCAGTCCAGATTGCAGCGGGGAACATCACAAGGTAGTTTTCACTAAATTCTGAACATTGTTGTTTTCCACTTCTGGAATGGTATTTCACCTTTGAAATAACACATGGTGCAAAGGAACAGCAAACAGGTTTTCCTTTTACAGCTTCTGCCAACCAATTGATCATTTTAGATCCTGTAGAGTGTGGTAGATGAAAAATATCATATACTATGTTTTTATTCCTTCCCCTTGGGGTAACCACCATCCGGTAAAAAATGATGGAAACACTGCTGTGTTAAGCACAGTAGCATACCAGCTTTACTTTAACTTATTTGAAAATGGATCTTTTTTTTTTTTTTTTTTTGTAGTAACATCTATGGCACTGTAGCAAATTCAGTGAAACTGGATTAAACAAACACACATTAATTTGTTAATGTATCATATACAGTAGCATGTACAATTAAATGTATAAGGCTCAACATCGGATGTCTAGTGTTTCCTCTGAGGGCCTACTCCGAAATTGTTTGTGCATCCAAAATGCTTGTTGATTTCTTGATGCACCAAGAGTACAGCGTCACCTGTGTTATCAATAATGCAGCCTCCAGAAGGGACAAGAGGGAGTCCACATATATTTGACTATGTCATTCCCTATGGAGTTATGGTATGTATATGTGGTACATTTTTTAGTGTACCCAAGTGATTAGTCAAACTCTGCGGTCTTGCACTTTCTTTCAATTAGGAGGAGAAATTGGTGATGGAAGTCAGGTATCTTTGGTACAATCCTATTTTTTAAAAAGAATGTACAAAGTTCTGTTCCTCTTAACACAGGCGGAATCAAACAACAGGAGAATTTCTCTGTTGACAGTTCCATGCCTCCTTCAGCCAGAACTCAGTCCAAATGGCCTTTATCTGGCCTTTTCTCAGGGACACACTCCCTACGCTTGTTAAGGCAGTGTTAGACTTACTGCTTCTTTTCTGTGTCTGTTTCTGTGAATTTTTCCTTCTTTTCTCTCTCTCTTGCTCACCCCTCCCAATTCAAAACAATACCCAGCAAAACACCCTCTGCTCTCATGTGCCTTTATTTTGGGCAGTGATGTGTCTGTGTTTTAGGCGGAGGTTGCTGTTGTTTCAGAGTTCTAATTCCATAAAGGAGCTCAGTGATTTCTAACAACTATCTTAAATGAAGGATGATGATTACATCTACCAGCTTGTTTCATCCAACCGACAACAACAGCATTACATATATTAATGTAGAGTGTAGGCATTGGATTTCAGAGGTCTGTTTTTTATAAAGTAAGGCCAGAACTTTATGCACTTTTACCTCACTACACTTTCAGGCACAATTGTCAGAACTGCAGCACCAGTACTTGCAACATCATTCGGTGGTTCCCTGGCTGAACCCTGCTATCTTTTCCATCCCCTCATACCCTCTGCTCACTGCCACACACACTCCTCAACGGTGACTAATTTGCTCTCCAGGGCATGGAATAGGTCACATGTACGTAACTGGAGTGTGTGGGTGGAGAGTGGGGAGGGAGAAGTTAAAGAAATTTTAACTAGGAAGTTTTTTCTTACACAGGAATAGGAGGACAGGACCTGTGACATTATTTAGTCCAGGCAACAATAAATGGGGACATGTTCTAACAGTCCACTGAGGGCTATTGTTATTACCAAAGTGTTCTCTGTCAGAACAAAAAGAATCATGCACGTATCCCTAGCACTGAGCATAAGCATCACACTAGCATTTGTTGGATCTCCATGACTTATAGGTCAATTGATGCTTCGGGTTTGGCAATAAGTGGCAGAACAGTCCCTGCGTAATATCCTTCCATATCAGGCATTTGTGTGCTCAAATTAGGAATTATAGCCTCTACATGCCCAGTCTGCATGTGCAATTGCAGTAACTACACATGCAAATGTAAATGTGAAAATATTCATGCATGTCAGGTCTCACTTTATGAAAAGTTGGCTTGTCATGTATTTTATTAAAATTCCAATGGAGTGTTCATTTGATATTATCATAATCTGTCATTCCCAACTCCAGCAAAATTCCCATTGAAGTCAAGAGTAGATTTGCTTGGGTAAGGATTACAGAAATGGGACCCAAATGGATATTTTGTATTACTGATAGACATGTATTATATACAATACAAGTTTTAAACATTAATTTTTAATCCTTATTCTTTCTCCTAAAATAGTCTCTGCAGGAGAACCCTAATGAGGTTCAACTTTTTTTATTTAGTAGGGTCAGGTGACAATTGTATTAACATAATAATTACTTTAGTCATTTTATTTTATTTTATTTTAAATGAGTTTGTGCATTCCCACAGTACTTGCCATATAGTAGGCACAGTCCTAAGACAAGAGAACCACATCCCTACCCAAAAGCACTTGCAGACTAATAGAAAAGCAATATGAGAAGAGTGGGTGGGAGCATACCTGTAAACCTTCCAACTTGTGACTTCTCTATCTCAAGTATTTATCTGCCCCCCATCACCATAGTACCTCAGAATTCTCCTGTGAGATAGGGCAGTGTTATTATCCCCATTTTACAAATGGGGACCTGATGGGCCAAGTGACTTCCCCAAAGTCATAGAGGAAATCTATTGTGGAACAGGGAATTGAGCCCAGGTCTGCCAACTCCTAGGTTAGTACATTAAACACCAGCCCAGCCTTCCTTTCTATGTAATTCATCAGATGCTGAAATGTATGACAAATGACCAGACTGTGGCACATTTATATTGCATTGCACCATGATTGATGGATTTAAATGACTTACCCACAAAATTTGTATTTTATGGATGTTTTCTTTACAGGGATGTGATACTACCTGGGTAATTCTTTGATTAGGTAGCACCCATTTTATATACTCCGAGAAAAGAAAGCACAGACGAGGCTGTAAGCCATAGCTGGAGTTGGACCATTATTCAACGGAGAAAACCCAGGATCTGTTTACACAGTTTGTTAAACTAGGTCAGGAATCTGCAGCGCTTTATCACATTAAGTAACTGGGGCTATCCATATAAGTAAAGACTGGAGAATCAGAGCTTCAGTTTTCTCTTAAGCTTATCAGGTGGTGGCAAACAAGAAAAAAACCTCAAAAACTTTTAATGATGCCCAGAATGGTCTGTGCCTGTATAATAGGCTGGCCTTTAGAGAAACTTGTATCCCAGCTGTATTTTAAAGTATAACTGAACAAATAATACAGGATTTAAATGGCATGAGTTGCACTTGCTACCTAATTTATATACATACTAAAGCTGAAAATGAGGAAGCTCATTTGAAGATTCTGAATTCTTTGTTAAAACGGAACAAAATGTTTGTATTACAGGTGAAAAGGAAGAAATGTGCCTTTTTTCCAGTCTGAGGTGGTTTATTTAAATCATATGATTGCTGTGAAAAGTTTAAATCCTCTTCCACAGTACAATGAAGCAAATGTCTCAAGTAACTGTACTTAAAAAGGTCTCTGTATTGAGAGCCAATCTAGGTTCCTACTCAACTGCCTACGGTAATTAAACCAATGACACAATTATTTTTTTTTAAAAATAGAGTTTGAATTTGTACTCATGAATGTAACGAGACATTTGAGCAGACCAAGCAGCTATCAGTGTCAGCAAAGATTTTTAGTTATATTTGGATCACATGCCAGAGCTGCTGCTAGCATGAGCCACCCCATTTAATGAGTATAGGTTTAATCAAAGCACACAAAATGCCAGATGGGACTGAAAGAGACTGCATCACAGAAAATTATGGCCTCTGATTTTCATACTCCTTTGCAAAAAACCACTATTGTGAATTGCCTTATCTGCAAACCCAATGCTTTTGTTTTAAATCTTGGAGCAATCTGGGATTGTGACATCATCAAGCACCGGATGTCGAAAGCGTGTCAGTCTGTAGTCAATATTGAATTGCAATGAATTTCAGTGTCAAGTGTGCATCGCTATTCACTAGTACTACTAGCCAGGGATCATGTCTTTACTTGGGTGGAAAGCAAAGCTGGGGTGATCTTCCACATGTTGATACTACAGCAGCATTGGAACCTAACATAAAGACATGATTCACTATTAGAGTCCCCTGTTTTGATCTCCTGCACTAATTTTTGGATTCAGGGAGCTGAATACAGCTAGACAAGCCTCCAGAAATGTCTGAAATAGTTTTCAGGCCACTTAGGACCTTCCAGAAGCACTTTGGGAATCTGAGACAGGGAGATGGAGAGTATTTAGGGAGAAGAATACAGCCATTGTCAAAAACTGGAACTATTTCCCCAAGAGCAAAGAAATACTAGATAAAAGTTAATGGAAAGATAAAAGGATGATAAATTAAAATGACATTTAATTTTCATCCATATCAATCAAAATCCTAAATGTTACTGGGCCTGATTCTGATCGCACTTCTACCAGTTTTACACTGGCATAAATCCATTGACTTCAGACTTCTAATTCACCTCTTTATAAATTAGATGAAAATCTAGATCTCTGCTTAGTTTGGAAACCCTCAACTGAGCTGAACAAATGTTAAGTGTTAGTTGCTAATTATATCAGTAGAGTAGTACCTAAAAGCCTCCCTCAAGATCAGGGCTTCATTGTGCGAGGCGCTTTATAAAGACATAGGCCAGGTTTACATGAGAAACATTTGCCAATATAGTAATGTTGTCTGGATGTATGGGTTTTTTATGACTTTTCTATACCTGCAAAATCCCTGGTGCAGACACAGTTATAGCATCATGAATGTGCTTTGCCGGTATACCTAACTCAAATAATTTTCAAAGTATACATCGTAGTGCTGCTGCTGTAAACTAGCCTGGTTCTACTCTCCATCTTTCCTTGCAATTGTTTCCTCTTTCTGTGTACATGAGTCTGGATGAGAATCAACAGGAAGTGTGGCACTACATAATGTCCAGTAGGATGGTGGTGGCTTTAAACTTATTGCTGAAACTAAGCCCTTTACAACAGAGCCCCCTTTCATCAGTGGCATATTGAGGGGGAAGTGGGGAGGGGCAGGTCCCCAGGCACCAATCTGCAGGCGGGCACCGGGCCAGTGCTTCACCATGCTCAGGGGACGGGGGGATCCAGCCTTTCCAGTACCCTCTTTTGGAGGCCCAGTACAATTTGAGTTGCTTGACCACTGTCCTACAGGCCTAGCATAGCTTCAGTTGCTTGCTTGGCTATTCTGACCCCTGTAGTATGACATCTTCCAATTGGCAGAGCTGAATAGGACTACTGAATAACCTTGTAGATGTCTCAGTTTCTGCATACCACGGCACATATCAAGACAAAATACACAACATGTATTGCTTACAGCTACACATAGATAACAACAAGTTATCCTTGAACGTCTGGAGGTACACTGTTTCATTGCCAAGGGGCATACTTTTACTCTGCCCCTCTGATCACCAGATGTTGTTTTGACAACCCCAATTATCATGGTGAGAATGGAATGTAGTTAAGGGTGAAAACCCAATGTAGGTAATTAGCATATATGATAATGAGTAGAGAGATAATTAGGTGAAGGCTGTTTATGGAAGGATATAAGAAGTCACCACTTAGACAAAGGGGGTCGCTCCATCAACACCTGACTCTGCAGGAGGTGCTGCCAGTTGGACCAGAGGATCCATTGACTCCCTGGCGGGGCCCTTGAAGAAAGCCATTCCTGTATACAGCCTTCTGAGTAACTGCTTAGCTCTCCAGGCTGAGTGAACGTGATATATTGTAGTTAATTTTAGGCTTTGTATTTAACTATTATATTTATAGAAAACCTTGCACTTTAAACCTTATTGATCTGCAAATCGGGCGTACTGTGTCTCACTGGTATCCACACTGATCACAAAGTGTCCAGTACCAACACCCTCCACCCCCTGCACGTCATGAAGGGCCAGCCCATTACCACCCCCAGGCCAGGGGGTGAGGCTGCCCTGTCTGCCACGACACCAGGCTGCAGGGCTGGAGCAGCGGTTAAGTGCAGAGTGCTGGGCCAGCCATTCATGAGGGGAAGAGGGTGCAGGAGGCTGAGGGGTGGCTGCTCCTGCACCCCCCTCATGCATCATGAAAGGCCGGCTCAGCCTGCCCCCCCAGGCCAGGGGTTGAGACCACCTGTCTGAGCCAGTGCCAGGCTGTGGGGCTAGAACAGGATAGGTGGGCACTACGTAGCGGGTAAATGCAGGGAGCGGGAGTGGCACAGCCAAGTCTGCATTTGTGCCCCTGTGGCCTCACGCCCTCCACTGCTGGTACAGATCCCCCCCCCTTCCCCGAGCAGCTGGGAGGTGGCGCCAGACCCCTCTTGTCCTGCACGGGGGGCACGTGAGGTGTGGGGGGAGGAGATGCAAATGCAGGCTTGGCTCCCAGACACCAGAGACCCATGGTAAGCCACTGCCTTTCATCAACCTTCTGCAGTGTTCCTTTGAGATGTTCATATCCTTTCAGCAAGTGTTCACAGGCAGCTACTGTCAACTCCCAAAGGATCTTCTCTGTGGCAAAAATGTACTTGTTCTGTCAAACCATCACCACCACAATGTAGTACGAGCAGCAAACCAGGTGGTTGTGCTGCTAGTCACTTGCTCTTTTTAAACACAGGCTCAGGGTTTACCCATAATCTCTTGTATCTTTCAGTCCTACTCATTAGAGCTCACAGGTTTCAATGAGAGTGGCCTAGGATACTAGGGGAAAGAGGATGGCTTTATCTTGTTCTCTGCCTAGCCCAGTTTCCAGAAGACCATCTATGGATTTTCCAGAGCCTGGTGAGGATCGGGTTGAGTAAACAACGAGTGCCTGTTAAAGAGCACCTACTATCCTGTGAGAAATTCCAGTGAACCCTTTGACAATATAACATATGAATAACAGACAAATAAACATCCATAGTCATTACAGATGGAGAAAATATTAAAATAAATTTGTTAATTTCCTTGTAGGATCATTCTTATTATATTAGGAGTGGTTTGCTCAGTGCAGTCTTAAATGGCTTAATGGTAACGTTTCCACAACTTCCCTAGATAGGATCATATAAGAGCTACACTTTCATACCTCAAGTATTAAAGGGTAACAACGTTATTTCATATTAGTCATTTTGGGAAAGAGATGTTAATTTTGTGGGAATACTCCTTACTGACAATATGAGTAATACACTGAATTTCATGTACACATCGATACATCCATGTGTATGTCTAATTTCACTCAACAAAGGGCTACAATAGTTTGGAAAATATTTATTTTGTACTTTATGTATTATCCAAAGCAAATTTAGTGACAGGTTCAGGGGGAAAAAAAAAGCACATTGCCTGATTGAACTGCCTAGGCAAATCAGAATTATGCTTTCAGGCCCACCACCCTCTTCTATCTCCTTTTAAGACTGGAGATGATGGACTATCCCATGTAGGCATTAATAACACAGTTAGCAAGTATGCATATATTCTGTTTAATTCATCACTTTCTTTCCAGCGGAGTAAAACCCAAGAGAATAAATGTCCTGTCCAAATCAAATGAAGTATCATTTACAAAGTTTCTTTTCAACATGTCTTCAGGGACAAGTCTCTTATGAAGAAAGACATCCTTTGATTAAGTCTTAGAGTATTTCAAAACAAAGTCATATGTATCACTAATACAATCTGCATTATCAAAAAACAGAAAATATCCAGTCTTGTATGTCTTAGTTTGTGTCCTTCAGAGATTAACATTTTTATTCAGATAACTGTCTGATCATCTATATTTCAATTTTTAACTTTTTATATATTTCTCAGTCAAACAGATTATATTAAAAATTAGGCAGTCCTAAATATCTTATTTTTGTTCATATTGGGAATCCATGCATCTGTGTGGGTGCATTTGCACACACACACATACATACACACACAAAATCGTAGAATATAAAAGAATAGTTAATGGGTTTGTGCTTTAACATAGAATAGCAAAGTATATAGCTTGGGGAAAAGGCCAAAGGGACTTAATAAGGGCCATCCAGGAGCTAGCGCAGCACAAATAGAGGGAGGAAATAAGAACGCATGAGCTGACCACATGAGCTGACCAAAACCGGCTGGGCGAAAAACAGGAAGTGCCAACATGACATGTCACTTTGACATGTGGCAAGCTGAACAAGTAAACTGATCAGGTTGAGCAAGTAAACTGATCACCTTGAGGGTATTTAAACCCCAAAAGTCAGTCACACTTTGGACTGCAGCCCTCTGGGATCCTCGGTAGCTGGACTGAGCCCTTCTATGAGCCAGCAGCATCCAAGGGACGGCTAATACTTATTAGAGTCGACTCGGCCCAAGGGGCTTGGAAGAAAATGCATTCTGGGTAATGTATGAGAGTACATTTGCTTTAAGATAACCAGGAGTTTACAAACGACCATCTGTCTGTAAGCACGAGGGAGTAAGTAATTGAATTGTGTACTATAAGAAATGATTGCATGCATGGGAAAATATTAAGCCTTTGTATCTTTTTCTGGTTTTGTGTTTTTATTAGTTATGTCTATGCACTTTGTTATTTACTAATGAATAAATAAATAAGCAATATTTTTTCAGTTGAAGCCTTGTTCGCATTCTTGTTCGGTCACCCCCGTCCCTTGATCGAGGCAACTCCTCTGCTCCCGGAGCCCCACGACCCTAGAGTAAGAGCCTTACCGGCCGCTCTGGGTTCACGAAAATGTATGACACTGTGTTACTGTAATATTAAGGTCACAGTTTGAATAAAAAATCAAGGGATAACCCCCACTGAAATCAATGGCAAAACTGACATCAGCAGAGCAAACATTTCACACTAAGATATCCAAAAGTCCAGTTTTCAAAAGCACTGACTTTACTATTGAGCATCTTATAAAACAGTACATGCAACTAATTGTTGAAAAGCAAGGAATATTTTATATTATCTATTTAACAACAGAAATAGTTGAATATGAATTCAGGGGGTGGAGTATGTGTGGAAAATCACAAACATTTTGTGAATTCTAGGGTTTCAGCCATAGAGGAATCCAATAGATCTTACAGCAAGTCTGTGGATGACTACGACAGTTTCATAGAATGCATAGATCATGCTGAACAGTACATCACTGCCACTGAAAAGGGCCAAATATGCTGAGGAATCCACTTATTGAGCTCAGACCCACCTCTCTCCTTGCTTCTTTCTCTTCAAAGCCTCCACAGTCCTTTCACCCCACATTTTGTTCTTTATTCATTTTATTAAGTTATATACTGTCTTAATGAAAATCATGAGAGTAGGGTAGAGAATGAATGATTACATAGGAGAGGGGCCCAAAACAAGTGCCACTAGGGGCCCCAGATGTGCTTAAACCTATTCTGCCTGGAAGAAGAAAACTAATAATAATAATTAATAAAATCAGTGCTTGGTATCATCAAGGTAATATATAGATTCCCATTTCTCTTAGAAGGAGTGACAATTGTTTTCTAACTGGATTTTAAGCCATAACTGTGACTTAAAATTTCAGGCAGACTAATATAGTATATAAGTATGCTCCCCTCTTAATTAAGGATATCTTTCCTACATAGATAAAGAAAGAAAGAAAAAGAAAGAAAGAAAGATCACAGCATCAGCAAGACAATTTTTATTAGTTTTAATTAGTTGGAGAACCCTAGAGTTACTGGGCCAGATCCTCATTTGCTATAAATTGTTGTAGCTCATTCGGAGTCAGTGGAGCTTTGACAATTTACACCAGATGAGTACCTGGGCCATTGTGTAATAAGTTGTTACTTTATATAACAGAACTATGTCAATATACTTCTAACAAGACTTTTTTAAATTGTTTCACATTGTTTCCGCAATTTACAAATGTTTTCAGAAGATGCCCGTGAAAAGATAATGTGATGGCCAGTGACTGCTCATATAAGAACTTCTTCCTTTTCTCTTTCCCCCACCTTTTTCTTAGGGACAATCCTCAGTTGGTGTAAATCAGCATGGACTTTGATTGAGCTCTGCTGATTATTTATTCTTTATACTTAAATTCAGTTCTCCCTGATTTTGATAGTTTTATTCTCCACATTCCCTCAAATGATCCTTAATTTATATTTGCTGAAGGTGATGTTCCCCATGAGTCAGGAGAAACAGGCTGGCAAACACTATCTAATGAGAGGGAAAAGACCATTAGCAAACCAGGCCACTGACAGTTAATGTAAGCTCTTGTGATACCGATCTGTGATCCATGGTATTAAAATGAGCTGAATAATTCCTGATCTCTGAGGGCCAGATTCAATGTAAATTCCATCTGGCTTAAACTTCTCAGAATCTGTAAAAGTGTTGAGGAATTGACACCTACCAAAGAAATGTTCCACAACCTGGGAGTCCCAAACAATGAGAGAAATTGCTGATGAACTAATCTGATTGAACATAGGGAGAAGTTTCTAATGCAGGACATCAACAAAATGAATTGGAAAAGACGATGACAATCACAGATTACATTATGCAGTTTCACATGTAAGGTATTTCTAGCTGCATTTTAAGTAGGCTGAGAAAATTACAGACACAAAATGAGGAATTCAGGGCTTTTAATAACAACTAAAAGAATGACAAGGCCTGTAAAATTTCCTGCAGAATAAGTTAAATAAAACATATGGGGATTTGTAACAAGGTAAAATTTCTTTTTAAAAATAAATCCTTTGTACACCTCCCACAGGGCTATCTTGTGCCTTTTCACACAGTCCTGCATTTAGGGAGGTGTGCACGTTCCACAGTTCCTTTCCAATTATGCCCATGGCTGAGTAAGGCAAGGCCACAAGCTGGTCAACTGTAAATTTGTATGATCCCAATCTAGCATGCCTTACTCGCATGAGTCATCGTTGGTCACACAAGTGGTCTCATTGAAGTAAACGGGAATACTCATGAGAGTGATGATAATTCATTATTAGTATTTATTTTTTTATTATTTGTATCATCATAGCACACAGAAACCCTGGACCCATTGTGCTAAGGGCTGTACAAACACAGAACAAAAAGTCTGTGAATAAAATGAACATTACAGTCTGTGAATAAAATGTACAGGAGTGAGTCCTTAATGTGCATTTTGAATGTTAAGGAGAAAAAATTGAAACCATTTTCCTCTCCCCTCTCTCACCAACTACCACTCTTTTAGCTAAATCTCCTATTTTAGAAAAGCAGAAATTTCTCTCCTTAGTGCTCCATTTGGGTCATTTTTTTAATGTCAGTTGCACAGGTGGAAACCTGAAGTTACTCCACTGAAATCAATGGAGTTACACTGAAATCAGAATTTAGCACTAGACCTCCTTCTCTTTCTACCGACTTCAGATTAGGTTAATCTCTAGTTTAATCTTGATAGGCATTGGACATTATATTTGTTATTTAGATTATGTCTATGCTACAAATCACTTCAGTAAAAGTTATGTTGCTCAGGGTTTGGATTATTCATATAAGTTATACCAACCAGCAGCGCTGAGCCTGCCTGATGCCCAGCGGATGCAGCTGTGGGCAGCTAACTCGCGCAAGCTGAGCTCCCAACTCCTGGGCAGGGAGTCCTTCAGGGCCAGAGTTCTTCACCGCCCAACAGGGCTTCCGCCAGCACCAGCCAGTACGCCTTCACTTCCTATGGGGCTCCCGCAAGGAGGTCCCTGCCCCCCCAGGAGTGCTGAGAGCGAGGAGAGAGGTGAGGCATCGGGCACTGGGGAAGCGACCGTGCAGCCAGGGAACAGTGCAGGGCAGGGGGAGCTGGTCACTGGGGCAAGAGTAGGACGCACAAAATGCACCAAGCAGGAAGGCAGCTCTGCACGTCGCCTGGGGGTGCCTGGCAGCCTGGTTGTGTAGCCCCAAGTAGCAGCCATGCTCCTATTCGGGGGGGGCGGGGCTGCCTGGCCCGCCCCTCGCAAGAGACCCACACCAGAGAGGTGAGATCTGGGCCCCATCTTGGACCCCCTTGTGTGAGGGGTGGGGTGCTCCCCCGAGGGGATTCCTTCCATCCAGGCAAGTGCCGCAATTCAGGCTGAGAATTCAGCGATTGGGGTTCAGGTGGTGGGGCCCGCAACCCCTTTGTATAGGTGTGGTGGGTCAGGCGGGGTGGAAAATGAACACCCCCCCCACACACACAATGAGATAACGATGTTAATGGGAGTGTGGGGGGGCAGCACTACTCTTCCACATCCCCTGTCCCATTTGGTAACCAAAGAATCAGCCCCCACAAGACACCATCGCAGGGCATGGGGGGTATGTGTGGGGTGGGTGTTTGTGATGGAGTGTAAGTTGGGGAATGAATGGTGGATAGGCAGGCATAGGGTGTGTGTGGGATGCGTGGGATTGGTGTGCATCAATGCTTAATTTGTACACATTAACCACTGGCTACATTGGGGGTGCTATGAAGCCACACTGCCCCGGAAGGGAGGGAACTCAAGTAGGGATTGAACCTCAAAAAGCAACAATGTGCAGGCCGCACCTTGTGAAAATTTGCAGGCATACCATTCAGGGTATGTTCTGACATGCTTTCTTCCATACTCAAGGACCAATGCACATCTGCCTCTTAATGTTCAAAGTGCCTCTATCCTATCAGTCAAATCGCTTGTGAAAATTCAAGCCTTCCAGTACTAGCACCCACATAAAACTTTGTTTACTGAACAGTACCTATTTGTGTAATTCAATTGTAAGCTATTTAAAACATAGAACTATTGGTTTTTGTTGAAGATATTCTGTCTGCTGGAAAGTGCTGTGTATAGTCACAGTATTAATAATACAGGGACAGATGCTTTTCTTAGTAATGTTAGTGTAAATCTAGGATAACTCCTTTAAATTACATAGTAGAACTGGACACATGGAAAGATTTGATGAGAACAGAATTTGGCTGAGAGATCTTATATTTCTGATGGTTCTTCATCCCTTTGTATTCAGCTATTTTATTGTATGTTGGAAAACACTTCAGTAATTCTGTCTGATTGTTAACAGCTGCTCACTGCACTTTCCTGTATTTGGCTGTGCACTCCGCAGTTGCTTTTCTTCAGGTCTTTGAACTTACAGAAGTAAATTAGAAATGTAAATGTAATGCTGCAGTGTACTTGCATTTTTGAAAAATCTGTGTCCAACCAGCATTCATTTTAGCTTTATGGGAAACAGATATTTGTCAAAACCTACCAGGCTTACTGAGCTTTGAGAAGTCACAGGATTTAAATGGCTTGCTGTGGGGGAAATTGAGTGTGTGGGAGGCCCCTTAGGCTCCATCCATCTAATTAAGTAGAGCTTTCTTCTTGATCATTCTCATGTAAATATAGAATAAATCATCAGACTAGAATCACTCTGTTTACAAACCTTCTGCCAATCAGGAAGACAAATGATAAGAACAAATATTTTATGTTTATTTGCTGAATATGGTGTAGAAGATCATCTAACAGATTTCATGAATAAGAGTTGAATCTCTCCATGTAGTCTTGAAGACCTGCAGTCATTCCGAATGCTCTTAAAACACTATTTTTGCTGGGAAAATGCTCAGGTTTGAAAGTTCTAGAAAACTGGATTGGACAAAATTAACTGTTTAAACTTGTGAATCCAGGATTTGTTACTATTTTCAATCATAGCAGTACATTTTGTAATCACAGATTCTAGCAATGATTTTTTTCTCCTCTATCTTTCTCCCTCTGCTTCCCCCACCTACTCCTTTGGCATTAACAATGTTTTTAAAGCAGTCTCACATCACCAAAATAACAAAGCAAAACACTTTGTAATCTAGTAACAAAACAACAAAATAATTAAACATTATTAGTACTTTGTTCTGAATCAGCACTACATTAAATAATGAAGTTCATTTTATAAACCTCCAAAAATGTGTATACAGAGACATGTTCAGCCTGTCTTTAAAATAGTATCTTTAAACAATTTAGAAAAAAAGAAGTAAAATGCATGAAATGATATTGCATGACTTAGGCATAGAATTTTATATGTGGTCATATCATAGAATCATAAGTCTGAAAGGGACCTCGAGAGGTCATCTAGTCCAGTCCCCTGCACTCATGGCAGGACTAAGTAATATCTAGACCATCCCTGACAGGTGTTTGTCTAACCTGCTCTTAAAAATCTCCAGTGGTGGAGATTCCACAACCTCCTTAGGCAATTTATTCCAGTGATTAACCACCCTGACAGTTAGGAAGTTTTTTCTAATGTCCAACCTAAACCTCCCTTGCTGCAGTTTAAGCCCATTGCTTCTTGTCCTGTCCTCAGAGGTTAAGAAGAACAATTTTTCTCCCTCCTCCTTGTAACAAAATTTTATGTACTTGAAAGCTGTTATTATGTCCCCTCTCAGTCTTCTCTTCTCCAGACTAAACAAACCCAGTTCTTTCAGTCTTGCCTCATAGGTCATGTTTTCTAGACCTTTAATCATTTTTGTTGCTCTTCTCTGGACTTTCTTCAATTTGTCCACATCTTTCCTGAAATGTGGTTCCCAGAACTGGACACAATACCCCAGCTGAGGCCTATTCAGCACAGAGTAGCGTGGAAGAATTAATTCTTGTGTCTTACTTACAACACTTATTACACTGTTGATTAATATTTAGCTTGTGGTCCACTATGGCCCCCAGATCCCTTTCTGCAGTACTCCTTCCTAGGCAGTCATTTCCCATTTTGTACGCGTGCAACTGATTGTTCCTTCCTAAGTGGAGTACTTTGCATTTGTCCACATTGAATCTCATCTTATATACCTCAGACCAATTCTCCACGTTGTCCAGATCATTCTGAACTATAATTCTATCCCAACAAGCACTTGCAACCCTTCCCAGCTTGGTATTGTCCACAAACTTAATAAGTGTATTCTTTATGTCATTATCTAAATCACTGATGAAAATGTTGAACAGAACAGGATTCAGAACTGATCCTGCGGAACCCCACTCATTATGCCCTTCCAATCAGTTGTGCACCCACCTTAGAGTAGCTCCATCTACGTTGTATTTCCCTAGTTTATTTACAAGAAGGTCATGCGGGATAGTATCAAAAGCCTTACTAAAGTCAAGATATACCACATCTACCGCCTCCCCACTATCCACAAGGCTTGTCAACCTGTCAAAGAAAGCTATCAGGTTTGTTTGACATGATTTGGTCTTGACTGTTACTAATTACTTTATTATCTTCTAGATGTTTGAAATTGATTGCGTAATTATTTGCTCCATTATCCTTCTGGATACAGAAATTAAGCTGACTGTTCTATAATTCCCTGGTTTGTTGTTATTTCCCTTTTTGTAGACGGGCACTATATTTGCCCTTTTCCAATCTTCTGGAATATCTCCTGTCTTCCAAGACTTTTCAAAGATACTCGCTAATGGCTCAAATATATCCTCAGTCAGCTCTTTGAGTATTCATGCATTTAGAATCATAGACTCATAGAAGATTAGAGTTGGAAGGGACCTCAGAAGGTCATCTAGTCCAACCCCCTGCTCAAAGCAGGACTAACCTCAGCTAATTGAATCCAGCCAGGGCTTTGTCAAGCCGCAGCTTAAAAACCTCTAAAGATGGAGATTCCACCACCTCCCTAGGTAACCCATTACAGTGCTTCACCACCCTCCCAGTGAAAAGCTTTTTCCTAATATCCAAACTAGACCTCTCCCACTGCAACTTGAGACCATTGCTCCTTGTTCTGTCAGCTACTACCATTGAGAACAGCCTAGCTCCATCCTCCATGGAACCCCCTTTCAGGTAGTTTAAGCCTCCTATCAAATCCCCCCTCATTCTTCTCTTTTACAGACTAAACAAGCCTAGTTCCCTCAGCCTCTCCTCATAAGTCTTGTGCTCCAGCCCCCTAATCATTTTTGTTGCTCCTCACTGGACTCTCTCCAACTTGTCCACATCGTTTTTGTAGTGGGGGACCCAAAACTGGGCACAATACACCAACGTTGAATAGAGGGGAGTTATCACTTCCCTCCATCTGCTGATAATGATCCTGATAATGCAGCCCAATATGCTATTAGCCTTCTTGTCAACCAGGGCACCCTGATGACTCATATCCAGCTTCTTATCCACTGTAACCCCCAGGTCCTTTTCTGCAGAACTGCTGCCTAGCCTGTCGATCCTCAGTCTGTAGCTGTGCATGGGATTCTTCCGTCCTAAATGCAAGACTCTGCACTTGTCCTTGTTGAACCTCATTAGATTTCTTTTGGCCCAATCCTCCAGTTTGTTAAGGTCCTTCTGTATCCTATACCTACCTTTCAGGGTATCTACCACTCCCTCTAGCTTAGTGTCATCTGCAAACTTGTTGAGGGTGCAATCTACCCCATCCTCCAGATCATTAATGAAGATGTTGAACAAAACCGGGCCCAGGACCGACCCCTGGGGCACTCCGCTTGTGACCGGCTGCCAGCTAGACATCGAGCCATTGATCACTGCTTGTTGAGCCCTATGCTCTAGCCAGTTCTCTATCCATTTTATAGTTCATTCATCCAACCCATACTTCTTTAACTTGCTGATAAGAATACTGTGGGAGACTGTATCAAAAGCTTTGCTAAAGTCAAGGTATATCACGTTCAGCGCTTCCCCACATCCACAGAACCAGTCATCTCATCATAGAAGGTAATCAGATTGGTCAGCCATGACTTGCCCTTAGTGAATCCGTGTTGACTGTTCCTGATCATCTTCCCCTCTTCCAACTTCCTTAAAATGGATTCCTTGAGGACCTGCTCTATGATTTTTTCAGGGATTGAGGTGAGGCTGACCGGTCTGTAGTTCCTTGGATCCTTTTTCTTCCCTTTCTTGAAGATGGGCACTATATTTGCCTTTTTCCAATCTTCAGGGACCTCCCCTAATTGCCACGAGCTTTCAAAGATAATAGCCAATGGCTCTGAAATCACATCAGCCAGCTCCCTCAGCACCCTCAGATGCATTGCATCTGGCCCCATGGACTTGTGTATGTCCAGTCTTTCTAAATAGTCCTGGACCTGTTCCTTCAGCACTGAGGGATGTTCACCTCCTCCCCATTCTGTGCTGCCCAGTGCAGTAGTCTGAGAGCTGACCTTGTCTGTGAAGGCAGAGGCAAAAAAGGCATTGAGTACCTCAACTTTTTCCACATCTTCTTTCACTAGGTTGCCTCTCCCATTCCGTAAACAGCCCACACTTTCTCTAATAATCCTCTTGTTGGTAACATACCTGTAGAAACCCTTCTTGTTCCCTTTCATGTCCCTTGCTAGCTGCAACGCCAATTGCGCTGTGGCCTTCCTGATTTCATTCCTGCATGTTCAAGCAGTATTTTTATAATCCTCCCTAGTCATCTGACCAAGTTCCACTTCTTGTAAGCTTCTTTTTTTGTGTTTAAGCTCACTAAAGCCTTCTTTGTTAAGCCAAGCTGAATGCCTACCATATTTGCTATTCTTTCTGCACATCAGGATGGTTTGTTCCTGCTCCCTCAATAAGGTTTCTTTAATATACAGCCTGCTCTCTTGGATTCCTTTCCCCCTCATATTAGCCTCCCAGGGGATCCTGTCCATCAGCTCCCTCAGGGAGTCAAAGTCTGCTGCCTCATTTTCACAGGCATTTACTATGTTAGACATCCAATTGCCTCCAGCCTTCTTCATGAAAACCAAAACAAAGAAGTCATTTAGCACCTCTGCCATTTCCAAATTTTCTATTATTGTTTTTCCCCCCTCTTTGAATAACTGGCCTACCCTGTCATTGGTCTTCCTCTTGCTTCTAATGTATTTGTAGAATGTTTTCCTGTTACCCTTTTTGTCTCTAACTAGTTTAATCTCATTTTGTGCCTTGGTTTTTCCAATTTTGCCCCTGCATACTTGTGTTATTTGTTTATATTCATCCTTTGTCATTTGACCTAGTTTCCACTTTTTGTAGGACTCTTTTTTGACTTTTAGATCATTGAAGATCTCCTGGTTAATCCAGGATGGTCTCTTGCCATACTTCCTATCTTTCTTACCAATGGGATAAAAACACAAAGCTGTTCTTATTGTGGAGACTTTCCATTGTGCATACAGCAATGCACAACTAGAATTCATTTTCCTGTGATTTTTTTCTGCACTTGCCTTCTTATTACTGTTTATCATTAACTTTATTTATTTCCAGTGCAATCATCATCATATTTCTAGCTGGCTTATGATACCTACCCTGCCTTTTGTAAAATCCCTTTTCACATAAACAGGAGTTTCTTTTTCTCAGCACAACCTAAAGTTTCTCAAAGGTATGGAAATATAACAACGAGTGAGCCATCTTTTGAAGATCTACAAAGGATTAAATGAAGTATGAATGATACTAATTAGATCCAGTAACTTTAAAACAGTTTGACGATTCAGGAACTTCTAAAGGAAAGATAATCTCCTTTCTTCTTAGTTTGCCTTTTAACCTTTAGTGGTTACTTTTTATTCTCTTTCTATAACCAAATAAATAATTCCAGATAAAGATAAATCACATTTAGCATTTTTATTGGGGACAACTGGCAATTTTTTGATGTATACTATTGTTATATTTAACACAGTGCTATTCAAAATCTTGTTTCTTAAAACAAGTCTATAGTTCAGTTCTCTGCCTTCTGCTTAATGGTAGCAGAGAGGCTGCACTGAAAGATTAAACTTTCATAAGGGAGCGGTTCTTGAAGGACCTTACTTAATTGGACCCGATTCTGCCACTGCAGTGAGTGTTGCACATAAGTTATTGGACTCAATGTACACTTATGTAGGAATCACTGGATGAGATTCTGTAGCCTGTGTTAGGCAGGTCAGACACGATGATCATAGTGGTCTCTTCTAGTCTTAAAACCTATGTATCTGAGGATAAATTTTGACCCATGGCATCTGAAGGAAAGGAATATTGAAGAATCAATACTTCTCCTATACTTAAAGTAATACTGAATTGCTTTGAAACTAAAGTTCAAATTATATTCTACTGATTAGAAATGAATATGCTTCAGATTTGTAAAGATTTCCTTCTGGATAGTTTGAACTTGCCATTCTGTCACTCAAAGTATTTCTAAAAACAATACTATAACATGTCAAGATATATAGGTTGTCCCTGGAATTTGTGTCTTCATGTTTTGTTCTCTGTTGCAAAATCAGCCAGCTGAGTGTCCACACATTAAACCACAGAAACAGTCCTATTCCCAGAGAAGGATCTCCATATTCTTGCATGGCCCGAGTAAGAGCCAGTCAACGTCCTCAGAAAGAATTGTGATATTTCTCCTGGCAATGCACATTAACATGCCTGCAGTGCCCCCTTGGAAGAGCATGCCTTATACTTCCATCTCTGTGTCTAGACAACTCTACTCCCTTTACCCTTACCAGCAATGTGACAGACCCTCTGCTGCCTTTCTCCTTCAGCCAGCCTGTATTACAAACAGGGCTACAAGAAAGCAGGGTTCCAGTTATGGTCAGCCCAAACACAAAATCTCAACGGATGGCTTTTTATTTGCCTTTCCTTGAATGTAATCCAGAATTAGGGCTTGATCCTACTACCACCAGAGTTAATGACACTTTTGCCGTTGCCTTCAGTGGCAGCAAGATCAGGCCTTTGGCACTGATTCAGGAAAACACTTTAGTATGTGCTTCCCATTGGCCTTTAAATGTCAAGGTATACAATGAAGGACAAGGTGGCCAGCGAGGTAATGCGTTTTATTGGATCAACTTCTTGGTGAGAGAGACAAGCTTTCAAGCCATTCAGAGTTCTTCTTCAGGTCTGGGAAAGATACTCCCAGCCTAATTTAGTGCATCAGGGACATTGAGAATGAGACAGTAAAAATACTTGAAAAGTGTCATTAAAACACCAAACAAACAATTGGCATTATGCTTAGAACTTCACATTATGCATCATGAAATGCTTCATGTTGCACCTAATGCTCCAAGGTTTAAGACAAGCTCTGACTGGTTTAGAAGGAGACCTAATGTGGGGACAGATTATCTCACATCTGCCTAACACAAAGTTTCTTGCATTTTTCTCCGAGGTAACTGGTACTGGCCACTGTCAAAGACAGGACACTGGAGAAGCTGGATCACTGATCTGATCGAGTATGACAATTTCCAGGCACCTAACTAAGAAATTATGTTTGCTGTTATATATACCTCTACAGCTCGTGTAGCTAAAAATACATGTAGAATGTGTACAGTAATGTGGCAGGAGTTTGAGTGCCTTTTATTTCATGATAGATAGAAATGAAAAGAAAAGGCATCAATGCATAATGGCATCCAGCATGAAGCTTTAAATTGACAACTCCAACTGATTTCAAATTCCTTATACTTACAATTAAAGCTCTTTTATGACAGAAGATGAACCTTGAAGAAAGACAAGTGGAATGAACGAATTAAGTATCACCACAGTTATTTACCATTATATTGTGGTAGTGCCTAGAGGCTTCACCCAGGCCAGCACCATGTTGTGCTAGGCACCATACAAACACTTCACAAAGGACAATCTCTGCTCCAAAGAATAAATACAAGCAATATAAAAATAATATAAAAATAAAATAGTAGTTAGTAGTAGTAGTTAGCACTGTATTTATTTAGCAATGTATTTATTTAATTAAAGTCCTGCCAATAAGCCATTAATTTTTCTTGAATAAACTTGTCCGATACTAATAACTAGAATGTATTAATAACACACTATAAAAATGCTGCTGTAAAACACTGCAGGAGAAGTTTTTTTACTCAGAAAGATTCCAGCTCTTTGTTATGCTGCTAAAAGTAAGTATAAAAGAGTGTCCTAATTATATGGTTGCCGCAGTTACAGGGCTAACTGCAGCTGTGTCCCCTTTCTGGTTGCTCTGAGTGTTAACCCTTCACGTGTCAGCCTTTATTCCTTTACTTCTCCGGCGAATGATTCCTCAGTTCTCCTACATTTAGACTGAGTCCTGGGCTACTGTACCTTGGGTATCAACTGTGCTTACCCAGCAAGTCCTGCTGAGTTCAGCACCTGTTTTCTTTCCTTCAGGAGTCTGTGGCCGATGGTATGTATATAGTGACCAGAGAGCCTTCTTTAATCCAAAGTATTGTTTATTTAGACAGTAGGAACAAAGAATTATAGAAAAAAGGATTTTTAAAACAACAAGCAGTCTAACACATCTATCTTACCTAAAAGGTCACCATCCCCTGATGGTAACTTAGTAGGCCTAGTGTCTTCAGTAAGTCCCTGTGTTGGTCTGGCTCCCCCAAACAACTCCCTTGAACAATTATTTCTCTTGAGAGAGACCACTTTAAATTGCTATAGTTCATATGATCTGTATTTAACTGTTGTATGTTTTCTTTTTCTTGTTTAAGAAAAGGAAAGAAAGATTTAAAATGAGTTTTATTAAAGAAAGAAAAGAAAAAACCAGGCAGAGTGAAAACAGTTCCAGTCAGATGGGTTCCCTTTGATTGTGTCAACAAATATCTGAATGTTCCCCAGATAAAGAAGAACTGATAGTGGTTAGTAAATTTAAAGGTTTCTGAACAGTTTCTGAGTTCTGCAGTTCTAGGGGGGGAGAAGAGCAACCATGAAGGTCATTTTATTCCAGCATAAAGCATGTGTTTGTTTGCCCCTTTAATTTAGTCCAGCTGTTGCATTAAACCTATCAACCAATCAAAGAAAACCAACTAAATCTGAATTTTCTTTGTGGAGTTTATGAGATCCTCAAAGAAACCCACCTCCTTGATAAACTTTTCCTGTAATATGACTCTGAATTTTGGAAATGTTTGGTTAAAAGGACAATAAGATTTTTTTTTTTAAAGTGCGTGGGGGGGACTGAGCCACAATCACTGGCCACACTCCGACTCCTCTATGCCAGGCAGAAATGCTGGAGCAGCATAAAGGGGATCTAAAATCCTGATTCTGGCTCTGGGAAGATTCCCCTCCTACAGAAACTGAATAAGACAGCAATAAGGCTGTCTTAACAGGACCTCCTCACAAGCCCTGTGAGGGGGCATGCCTAGGGCAGGAGGGTCATATGGGGGCAGAGTTGCAGCATGCAGCAGTTCAGAGATTTCGGGCAGAACTGTAGCAGCCCTGTGAGATACTCATAACTTAAACAGGCCCCCATGTCTGCCTCAGATTTGCCAGTGGCTTCTACAGCCATTGCATCAGCAGCAAGGGATTGATAGGGTGCTTGAGTGGCTTAAAGCCATCGTACAGGCCCTAGTCCTTGGCTATGAGTGCTGTGGTGCATCTCTTAGAGCTGCAGAACAGAATCTCATCCCTGACTTTGTGATGTTTTCACTCTAAACATTTGTGAAAATGTATGCAATAACATTTCTGTAGTACATGACAATATATAAAAAATGAGCCTAAATGAAAAGTGGATGCCTAAAAACAGAATGGAAAATATTACACATTTTATGTCAGTTCATATTTACGTCACAAAATTTAAGAAAAATTATTTGAAACTTACAAGAAAAATAAAGATACTCAGTGAAAAATAAATAAAAATTATCACCCTCTAGAAAATTTAAGAAAGGTGCTCAAGCTACAAAGATTGAACCAGGATCCAAGATTCCTCTGATGCTGGGAGAGGAAACAGACCCAGAAGTGAGTTATATTATTATTAATCACCAGAGGGCATTATTAAAATTAGACTCACAAGTTCTGTTTAACAGAATGAAAA
Organism: Emydura macquarii macquarii; assembly: GCF_026122565.2. Lineage (NCBI taxonomy): Eukaryota > Metazoa > Chordata > Testudines > Chelidae > Emydura > Emydura macquarii. The sequence goes on from NW_027132962.1 coordinate 4,071,288, forward strand.
ATTCTGGTTATTTGTGATATAGTTCCTATAGGAAGCTGCACACATAACTAGTAAATTTTGTTTACTGGATGGGTCTCTCTGACTGGAATTAGTTCTTAGGTGCAAAGCTACTGTCTACCAGATACACCATGGACACAGAGATCCGAGTCCTGCAGACGTATGTGAGTAACTTCTCAGAGGCAAGAATTTAATTTACTTCAATGGGACTATTCATATGAGTAAAAATCATGCATGTGCCTAAATGTTGCATGATCATAGCCAAAAACATTACAGTATCAAAAAAATACAGTTGACTTAACCCATGATAGATCAGACTGAAATGTATACAGCTGTGAGCATTAAGTTCTTAAATCTATAGCTAGGAAACATAAGATATTGTTTGTTGATTTTGAAAGATACTGAACATAGGCAACTCCCATTGACTTCAATGCAATGTGTAGGTATGCTGCACTCTTGAAAAGTGAGCCACCAGACGTGTAGCCTTTGTTTTTCAAATGTCTTCACTGGATGTATTTTGTAGCATGCGGCTTTGTGGAAATTCCAGTCAGCACAGTGGTCCATAGGAGAGCCCAGAGATAGGGAGCCTTCCATAACTTACATAGGCCCCCAGATCTCTCATTAAATACTGTCATTCTGAAACAGTGTATAACAGTGATTCTCAACCTTTCCAGATTATTGCACCCGTTTCAGAAGGCTAATGTATCTTGTGTACCACCAGCTTCACCTCACTTAAAAACTACTAGCTTACAAAATCAAACATAAAAATACAAAAGTGTCACAGCACACTATTATAAAAAAATGCTTACTTTCTCCTTTTTACCACATAAGTTTAAAATAAATTGCAATGCTCAGGTTGAGAAACACTGACATAATATATAGAGAAGTATAAACAGGTTATTTTCTGTATGAAATTATAGTTTGTACTGACTTTGCTAGTGCTTTTCATGTTGCCTGTTGTAAAACCTGGATATTTAGCTGAGTTGACATACTTCCTGGTAGGCCTCTGCATACTCCCAGGGGTTTGAGAACACATGGTTGAGAACCATTGGTGTATAACATGCTTTGGTTTATCAAAAGCCAGCTGACTAACCATTGTGCCCAACTCACACACCTTTTTTCTCTCTCATTCTAATGTTTTAATAAAATCAGGCCCATTTAGGGAGCAGAGTGAGGAGTGGAATTCACGAGTGCTTCTGTATGTTTACAACACTGCACCTTCATACACTGGCAGCTCAGTGTCAGACTTCAGAAATTATCAGAGAGCAAACCACTGATTGATATTTTTAATTGCATACTGTCAAGAGCCTACTGAGAAGGAAACAGAGGTATGAGCTCATGCTTTTTAGGTGTACGGACACAAGCTTATTTGTCAGAGATCCAATCTCCAGTGAACATCTTGCTGCAGCTTTTATTTTCAAGCTGATAGTAATATCAAATTAATGTTGCACTAGTATGCATTAAGACAGCAAAGCAAAATGTAAGGCCGTTTAAAAAAAATACAGCCAAAAAGGAATGGAAGAGGGAAGAAAGTTAATGATTTCACACAGCTAAAAAAATAATACTTTTCAAGACATGCTGTTACATATATACTGTATCAGGCATAATGCCTCAAAAAGTACATTGCAAACTGAGCTAAAATGCTGAATTCTTTCTCTGAAAGTAAAACTTTTTGTCCTTTGACTCTACAATAGGATTTTGGGAAACTAACCAGATTTTTGGCACTCTGGAATATAGTTCAAAAGTCAGCTGTTTGATTTTGGGCCACAACCTGACATCCTTACCCAGGAAAAAATTCCTGCAATCAGTGGGAATTTTGCTTGGGCTACAGATTTGGTCTCTTTAAAGGCTGATCAGGTCTTGAAACACAAACAAGTATTTATGATTATTTTCTTAAGTGTTTCCAATGACATAAAGATAGTCAAGCACTTATGGTAGTCATCTTATCCTTGAAAGTCAAGTGAATTAATTAATACATTACCTGTTATTCCATCCGTTGCACTTAGTATCCACGAAGCATACACTCAAATTCAAATATTTTGCTATTATGATATGTTAATAAGAACACTTTATATAAAAACTGAGTAATTTGGAGGCTGAGTGGTAGGTAGATGGTTAAGTATAATGAAAATACACTTTTATTTGAAGAAGTATAGTTCAGATGTTAGCAGTCCTGTGAAGATTCATTTTGAGAATTGCCTATCTTATTCATTTGGACCATGTCCCTCAAAGTATTATGTTTTGGAAGTACACCCAGTTAGGGTAGTATTTCCAAGCATGGTTTTACTGCCATGCTGTATGGATGTGTTCAGGGATGCACAGCTAAGAAAGTTCTTAAATCATGGTCAGAACAGTTAGTAGATACAGGGCAAGGAACACATTTTTTTTATTATTCTTATTGTGGAGGGGAGGAGTTGGAGGGTGTTGCCTTGTTTGTTTGTTTTTATTTCCCTGATTTCCATTTGAAATTACAGAAAGTTTACCTGTGTTGGGCACTAGCAGGCCTTACAGAAAATATCTGATGCTTAAGGTAGTGTCTCTTTAGTGACATTCTCTTTTAAAAATATTTTATTCAGTATTTATATTACAGTTGTGCTCATGACCAGAGTCAGACTGCGCTAGGTGAAAACAAAGACTGCCCCTGATCTGATTACTGAAACCTCTAATTACACAGTGTTTTTTTGGTGTTGGATGTGGATTCTCTGCAAGATTTCTGCAACTCAGCTGCTGTAGAATCTAATCCTGATTCAAAGACAGAGATGATGGTTTATTTTAAATTATGCTATAAGGAAGACAGAAATTTGATCCAGTCAATAACTGAGAGAAGATAAAGCCAGCATGTTTAATCTGAACCCTTTTGGAATTGCAGGGATTGCTTCAGATTTGGATCCCAAACTCCACTTTTTGTGTCTGACTGGGAACTAATTCCAGATTACAAATGAAGAGCAGAACTCTTTTCTTGTTCTCATTTGGATGCAGCCAGAATCTTCCAAGAATAGAGATTTTCAATTAAGATGATAAAATCTTGTGGCAGCACCTGATCCTTTGGGATTTCCACCATCTGTGGCCCAAATCTTGGAAGAAGACAGCTCAACATTTTGTCACTACTGAATGGAAGCTTGAGCCTGAAACCTGACCCTAATTTTAGCTTAGTCCTAATCAATATTGGGATCTTAAAAAATACCACTTCTGTGCCCTGCCTCTGGTTTGCAGAACTCAGGGATATTAGCTCCCTCAATAGTTTGATAACAATACCCTCCTTGCCTAACAGGAACATAGGAATGCCAGAGCAGAGCAGAGATCAATCTACCCAGTATCATGTCAGTAACCAGTAACAGCTGCTTTAGAAGAAGGTGCTACTCTTAAATAAAGGGAATAACCTGAGCACAGGGAAATTTTATTCCTAACCTCTTCCAGTTAATAGTTGGTTTTATGGCTGGAGCATGAGACTTTATATGTCTTATTTTTTATCCGGTTATAATTTGCTGGGATCATCTAAGCATATCTCACTAAATCAATTCCCTGCCATTTCAGGGGCTTTGGACATTGCTGCATCTCAGTGTCTCCTGTTATCTCCTTTATTTTAATTTCCTGAGGGGTGTAAATAACTTGGTCTAAGGCTATGTCTTTACTTAAGGCAGCATGTAGAGTATAGGCACTACCTGCATATCTACCTGTTTGAGTGAGGGAAGGCTCTGGCAGGGGAGAAGCAACAAGGATACTACATTGCTAAAAATAGATGGGAGGTGCCGTTTCCGTGTGTAGAGAGCCCATGTAGGTTATGTACCCTGGAGGGCTCAGGTGTTTAGCGCACACTACTCCATTCACGTACCTTGTGTCTCACCATCTCCATTGCTGTTTATACCTGTGCTAGCTGGGTGTGCAATATCTGTACTCTACACACCACTGTAAGTGTAAATGTACCTTAATTCTGGGTGAGGAGCTTGCTTTGGAGGTGGCTGGGTAGTGTTTAGTGGCTTGTGTTACCCAGGCAGTCAGACTAGATGATCTAGTGGTCCCTTTTGGCCTTAATCTTTGACTCCGTGTCTCTTACTGTGGATATTCTCATTATCCATAGTGTTATGGGCTGGCTGAAACCTTGTTTGGGGTTGAGTTAAACCCTTGTTAGAACTAACACGTAAGTGGCCACACCTAAAATAAGACCTAACAAAATCTGCCCAGAAACTAGCCTCGTGGGCAGTCGGTTCCATCGGGTATTGTGACCTGGGACAGGGGAGGAATTGTGCATGTGAGAAGGGGAGACAGAGGGAAAAGACAGAATACACAGGACCAGAGAAAAGACAAGAACAGAGACAGAGGCAAGAGAGCCAGGCAATAGCCAGTGAGCACAATGTGACCCTAGAAAAAGCTAGAGAGAGCTTTTGGGTCTGGTGCTGGCTAAAGAGGCTTGGGGCTGTAAGTTAAGAAATTGTTGTTTTTTTGTTCTTGGATGCTCCTGCGTTTGCAGGATTCTGTACATTCCTTGTCAATAGACAAGGTTGCATCAAAAGAAAAATATCAGACCCCACCTATTTCTGCTTCCAACAGTAACATCTCCAGGGCCCCAAAACTTGACTAGCTGCTCAGGTCAAAAAGGTATAACAATACCAATGTCTAATCCTTTTGAAATCCTGCTAAACTCTTGGCCTCAATGATATCTTCTGGTAAGAGGTTTCACATATTAATAATAGGCATTAGACAAAACAAAAAACTAACAAGGTCCTTTTATCAATTTTAATTTTTTTGCCTTTCAGACTCAGTGAATGTCCACTCTGGAGTGTAAAGTGGTAGGTAGGCAGAAAACAACACATAGTACAATAGCAGGAATGAAGGAAATGTTTGGCAAAGGACCCAATGGAATTTCTTTCTCATACAAAATTTGAGTGGTCTTGATTGCACCTTGGCTTTTAAAGTCTCGAACTATTAATGAGCAGTTTCTACGTTTAAAGCACTTCACAAACATTGACTAAGGCTCACTGAACAATAAGTTTCATAGACTTCAATTTACCTGTCTGAAAAGAATGCATTTGAACATGTGATTCCAGGGAGTCAAAGGTATGAAAACCCAGTGCTAGGAGAATCCTATCATCCACTCAACTTCTGTTTACCTCTAAATTAAAGCCAAGATCAAAAGCACACAAAATATCTACAGAACCCTTTATCTTTCTTGCCCTGTGTATTATGACTTAGCTTACTCTATTGCTCACTCATCTATGTGATCTGGCTCAAAATGAAATCATTGAAAGATCCCCAATGACTTCAGTAGGAGTTGGAGCAGATCCTCTGTTATGTATCTTCTGGTAGTTGTTCTCTTCTTAGCACCATTACATACATTGCATCTCAAGCTACGTTTGTTTGTTGTTGTTTGTTGACTTGTTTGTTGTTGTTTGTTGACTTGTGGTGATATTGTCTATTACAAGACTGGCTAAATACAAAATTGCCATTACATTTATTTCTAGAAGTTAGCATCATCTAGCAAGGGGCCTGTTTAATTGGCCATTGGCCATTTATAAAGAGTCACTAAATATCAGTAAGACAGTTGATACAGAAAAAAATATTCACAGAAATGTCACCAACAATGCCATGTGGGTGACCAGACTATATAGATATACTTTACTACAAGGTCATTCTTCCTTTGTCCTTATAAAGATACTGAATTGGGATTAGGAGACCTGGCTTCAGTTTCTGGAACTACCATACACTTGCTATGTGACTCTGGGCCAAGTACCTTAGACTTCTCCAAAACCTATTGAAGTCAATGGAAGTCAATGGAAAGCCTCCAGCAGGTTTGGATTAATCCTGTAAACTCCCTCTGTGGCTCAATTCTTATCCTGTAAAATGGGGGTGATATTGCATGCCTACTCATTGGAATTTTGTGAGGATATATGTTTCTGAGATATTCAGATACTATGATGTGGGCAACAAATTGATAGACACTCAGTATACAATGCTACTCACAGATATCTAGTGTAGATCTTTTGACAATGGATATGTCATGAACACAGAATATTGTATCTGAGATCTGCTTGCTAATAATCCATTAAGAGAATTTTCCCTACATTTATTAGGGACTTTTAAAAAATATAGACAAGATTTTCTGTAATTTATTTCAGAAAAGCTTAATCAGTTAAAATTTCTGAAAGATATAATTATATCTCACATAAAAATGTGTAATCACATTTTCAAAGGTGAAACGAGCTTGATGCCTTTCTTTTATTTAAGCTTTGCATATGACTCAGGCAATATAAATAATTGTCAAAGTTTTCCTTTATTGTGTTCTGCAGGTAAATTAGAGAAGTACACACTTAGGGTTTGAACTCTCAAAGTAGCATATCATCCTGTCTACCAAAGACAGAGAATAATAATTATTCAATCTATATATACTACATGCTAGTCTTTTATCCACCAAGTATTATCTAACTTCAAAGAGGATTTTTGTAAAAAATTACTGACAGAAACAGCATTCACCATGTTAGTTGGGAAAGATACAAAATAAGAAGAAAGGAGGCTGAAATATTACAAGCTATTTAACCCCCCTAAACATTTACATTGTCTTCTCCTCCTCCTCTCCCAGCTCCATTTTTTAAACAATATTTAACTTCATAAAAGAAAAGCGGAAAAGAGTGCTTTGGGCAGTGTCTATCCTGTTCTTTGTGATCAAAGAAGCTAACGGCCACTACACACTGTATGTATACCTGTGAGTGTTCTGAATTCCTGGCTTGTCCAATTCATGGTCAATACAAAACTTTACAGAATTTTTGTAGTTTATTATTCCTGCCTTCCTACCAGTTTGAGATTGTTTGGAGTGATATATGGCAAAAAAAGATTTAGGACTACATTGTCCCTTAATCTGCCCTGAGGAAGTGGCACCATGTAGTTTGGATGCACTCTAAAGCATACTGGGTGACTTTCAGTCACAATCCATATTTTGGACCTCACTTCCTTGCTTTGGAAGGAAACAGTTTGCTATTTGTCTGTATCATTGATAGATTACTTTCCTGTTCATACTGGCTCAGCTGTACTGGCCAGTACTTACATATAGGTATGGGGGGCAAGGAATGGAGATTTGGAAGTGCTCTTCAACTCACAAGTGTGTTCAGCACCTGACAAGATTGAGCCCTTAATGGTAAATGAATATATTTTAACTTAACAATTTCTAATTAAAAAAAAAAAAACCCTCAGTGGTAAAATGATCTTCAAATACATTCTATTTAATGTATTTATATTAAGTGTCTGACTGCTTTTTCAGGCCATATGAGAAAAATTATTTTAGAGTACATCATCATGGGACTAGAAATTATGTTGGAATGAATTAGCAAAATAACACATTTGAAAGAAATCATAGTTAATATAGAAGATGGAAGCAAATTATTTATTACATAATTAAATCTCTTTCTGCTTGCAATAGTGTGAGGAGATCACCATTTCCTGTAATGTATTCCTTATTCAACAAGTATCTTTTTGGAATGTTTTGCTCCATAGGTCGCAAGTATCCATGATATGTTGGTTGATTGAAATTCACCAGATAAATCATGTAAAATTGGTTCTGTTCTGTGACTGAATGAGTTCACAAGAGTGAATACTTTCACTGCTGACTTCAAACCTCTGGGGCAGATCCTCAGCTAATGTAAATTGCCATAACTACATTGAAATGAATGAGGATATGGCCCGTTTACACTTGTGATTTTAAAATTCTCATTTTGCTACCCTTTGATCATTCAAGTGTTCATGGAAACTAAACATAAAAGGGACAGGACATGGCGAATTCATTAAATATTTGTGGACTTCTGCCCCTCCCCCAATTATTTGTTCAGATCACATTAGAAAGTTCATCATCTTTACCTTTCACTGGATATAAACTATGCTGTGTGAACTCATTCCTTTTTATAGCATTACCAGAGATAGTGGCTGGTGGAAGGAGGAGGAAGTGAAAGGATTTTATTTGCATAAGCCTGATCTTGCTCCCACTAATATCAATGGCAAAATTCACATAGAAGTGATAGAATAAAGAATTGGGGCCTTACTTTGCCATTTATTTCTGTTCTACAAAGAATGCTTACAACAGAAGTATGGTTGCTTATTCAAGAAGATTATTGAATTCTCAGAAATGTCTCAGATTCATTAGTCCAACTGCAAAAAATATAAAAATGGATCTATATCCAGCATAATGAAAGGAGTCCACCAACACATAGCCTGATACATTATAGATATGTTTTTATTATATCTCTTCCAATACATTGATCTTCCAATAACTCATTGCTATTTGTTTTGCTAGAGACTGTCCTCTGATACATCTTATTTGCTAGAGACTGCCCTATGGTATGTAGCTTGTTGTTTTATGTCTGTTAAATTTATCCACTTACACATAGAGCAAATCCTGAAGTCCTTATTCAGAGAAAATGGTTTGACTAACAGTTCTCTAGCAGAGAATAGAAACAATGGACAGACCTGGGGCATAGTTTAGGCAGACATTATGTATGTATCACTTTAGAGCTCTGATTCTTTATATGTGTTATTAACTTTTCCAGGATCAACGTCGTTATTCACATACAATATATAGTATTAAAACCAAAGCACTAAAACCACTGCATACAGTTATAGAATGGCTCTGCCCAATCAATGTTCCATGGTGAGATGCTCAACTACTTTACACCAAATTTTGGAAGCACAATTTCAATCTGTTTTCTTTCTCCAGTAAATAGTTTTCAGCAGACATAGCATCTGATACCACTTTTTTCCCCAAGAAGCTTATGCAGAAGATGTACACTTACATTGTGAACACATTTCTTTTCAGCCCACTCAGTTCCTGTTTCCTCCCCCCCACCCATTATCTTAAGGTGCCCTTCAGATATATAATTAAACCTGAAGGAAAGATAAGTTTTATATTAAGTGTTTAATATACAGCAAGATTTTTTCCAGTGACTGCACAACTCCAGAACACATGGGGTGAAATCCTGGCCCCATTGAATTTTATGAGAGTTTTTCCAATGACTTCCGTAGAGACAGGATTTCACCCTTATTTTTTCAGAATAATGTAATCAATCAATCATTTTGGCAAACCCAAGCAGAGCCTCTACTGTTTTTTATGAACAATATAATGCTAAACTGCTCTAATTCAGAATCAGGGAACCCACTCCTTTTCTGCACCAAGCAAGGCTTGCCCAGAGAGTAGAATCTGGATCTATACCATTCATTTTATTCTCTAAGCTATTGCTTTAAAATAATTACAAGATTTTGTCCACGTTGTCCATGTTGTCTACTGTGAAATAAATGAAACTTTCACTGGGTAATTCCATGGATCATTGTCAATGAGTATAGACAAATCAATTTGAAAACCAGCATGATACTTTTTCTTTCACTCAGATTGAATATGAACTTTTATCTCCTTTCAGATTAATTGATTCCAACCATCTCACCTTGACTTAACACATTGCAGTAGTTGCCCCCACCTTCTACCCACCACAGTTCATCAATAACAAATGGAAGATATTTAGAAATATATAACCAGAGGAAATGTTTGTCATATCAGTATAAAGGTGTTAGGTATATGGGAACTAGGTATCTCCATTTTTTGGTAACTTTGAAAATCTCAGCCTCAAAGACTTATTCATGGGAGGGCTTTTCTTCTAGCCACCTCAAAAAGGAAATAAAAATTTCTTACCTGAAACCCAGGAGCCCAGATCCTCAGTTGATGTAAGTTGATGTAGCTTAATTAACTGTGTTCCTTTTTGCATCATCAGTCTTCAATTTATAAAAGCACTTTTAAGAAGTATTCTGATACAGGTGTTACATAGTTGTATCCTAGAAATATAAATTGTTATTAAAAATTTTTATTTGTAAAATGCAAATAACTTTGTATTGTTTTGTATATCACTGTCGTTAAGATTTTTGTGTGCTCTGGTGTTCAAACAGTTATTTTTCATTCTAAAAGTTAGTTTACCAATTCATATATTCAATGAAAGCCCCATCAGACTTGTATTGTTTAGTCATTCTAGGAATAATACAGTAATAAACCTATTGATTCTAGATTAGATTTTAGCCAAAAAGCTTGTTATTGTGCTGACAATATTTCAATAGGTCAATAAAATGAGGAAATACTGGGTAAGTCAGTCAATAACTTTAACAACGACAATTTGTTTACAAGCCAAAACTCCAAATCACTCAAAAATGCATGCAAATAGCTCTATTAAATCTAATCTGGGTTGAGAAGAGAGGATACTTAAGAGTATAATGAAAATTGAAGCTCTTCTTTAATTATCTCTATAAAGTGCTTCACCCTCAGCATAAAAAATACAGTTAATGCTTGTTGGGTAACACTCAACTTCTTAAAGAATGAGAATACTAGGTTTTGAGTTATTTTGTGTGTTTTTTCCCCTCAGTTTATGGCCCTGATTCAGCAAGGTACTTGCTTACCTTTAAGCACATGACTAGTAATATTAACAGTAACAGAACTACTTAGGTGCTTAACATTAGACGTGTGAATAAGTATATTGCATATTCCAGGGATTGGAGACAATGTTTTTATTTCAGAAGGTAGAGAAAACAACTAGGGGAAAGACTGTTCTACATTTGATTTTGACAAATAAGGAGAAACTGGTTGAGAATTTGAAAGCAGATCACAGCTTGGAGGAAAGTAATCATGAAATGATGAGTTCATGATTCTAAAGAATGTTAGGAGGGAAAATAGCAGAATTAAGACAATGGTTTTCAAAAGGCAGACTTTAACAAACTCAGGGAATTGGATGGTAATATCCCATGTGAAACAAGCATTAAAATAGTTCGAGAGAGATGACAGCTTTTCAAATAGACATTATTTAAGGGCACAAGAGCAAACTATCCCACAGGATAGGAAAGATATGAAGGAGGGCAAGAGACCAAAGACAAGGTAGGCCCATTACTCAATGAGGGGGGAAGACAATAATAAAATATATAGAAGTGGCAGAAGTACTAAATGTCTCTTTTGTTTCAGTTTTCACTAAAACATTTAGTACCGATTGGATGTTTAACCTAGTGAACACCAGTCAACAGTGTAACACTGTTGCAGAGAACACAACAACAACATTCTGGGATGTATTAGCAGAAATATTGTAAGCAAAACATGAGAAGTAATTCTTCCACTATACTCAACTGGAGTATTGTGTCCAGTTTTGGGCACCACATTTCAGGAAAGATGTGGACAAATTGAAGAAAGTCAAGAGGAAAGCAACAAAAGTGATTAAAGGTCTAGAAAACATGACCTGTGAAGAATGATTGAAAAAATTTGGTTTGTTTAGTGTGGCGAAGAGAAGACTGAGGGGCAACATGATAACAGTTTTCAAGTACATTAAAGGTTGTTACAAAGAGGACGGTGTAAAATAGTACTCATTAACCTCGGAGGATAGGACAAAAAACAATTTGCTTAAATTGCAGCAGAGGAGGTTTACGTTAGACATTAGGAAGAACTTCCGAACTGTCAGGGTAGTTATGCACTGGAACAAATTGCCTAGAGAAGTTGTGGAATCTCCTTCATTGGAGGTTTTTAAGAACAGGGTTAGACAACCACCCATCCGGAATGGTCTAGTTATTACTTAGTCCTGCCTTGAGTACAGGGGACTGGAGTCAATGACCTGTTGAGATACTTTCCAGTTCTACATTTCTATGATTCTAGGAATAACTTCAAGAGAGAACACACAATGGTAAGTGTCCTGGCAATGAGCCAACCTTTGAAAAGTCCAGTTTGGATAAGCATCCATAAGTGTAAAATACTTCTAATTGTTATCCAAACATAGGCCCTGATCCTTCACTTGAACTTACTGGTGTGGACTTCTGCTTTTGTTTGGAGCCCGGAGAGAGGGGAAGTTTGGCAGAAATATTTTCTTGGAGAGAGACAGAATCTGATTCTATCCCCTTTGTAGTTAGAATTACAAAATAGTTTCCACTCTAATCTTGTTTTTAATGTCTCTTCAATGGCTATCACTCATCTTTTCAGACTGGCATTTTCCAGTCTTGGGTTCTATCCAAACATTAATATCTTTAGAAAGCTTGCACAAAAATTTAGTGTTTTATATCAAGAGAATGATAAATAAATATAGTGATGTCATCATTTTAAACATCTTGGGACCTTTCTTTGAACAGCCAACAAAGCTGGTAATTCAGGCCATATCCTGAGAGCTGCTGAGTACCTGCAATTCCCATTGAAGTTGCATTAGGCCACACAAAGGATTTTTCCAGTCTCAGAATAGATGTCCTGAAAATATTGAAATCAATGCAAATTGAGAGATGCCTAAATTTAAATGCTTAAGTTTAGGGGCAAAAAATTAATTTTTTGTACTTAACCATGCAATCTTAACATTCTCTCAACACAGGCCTTTTAACTAGAATACAAATAGACTTGGAAGTTTTAGACTTTTATCTGTAAATGTTAGTAAACATTGATTTCACTGTACACAAACATAAATCAACAAAAAATATTTCTATAGATAATTGAAACTTATAGAGTAAGAAAAATGCTGCTTAAGAATTTTGTTCGATTTAAGGATATTTACTTTTTGTATTTTGATGTGTGATGTTAACAATTTGTTTTTTAATGGTTATTAAGCTAGAATTTTTCAATCTCAAAGTCTATATATAATAATTGTATTATTATATATTTTATTATATATAAAATAATTGTCTACCCCCCTATTGTATAGTTTTGAGAAACTTAACATTTACATCTAAATAGATAAAAATCTAAAAAATTGCTTGCAAATAAACATGGATTTTATCCATTGAAGTTATTAAAAAAATAAAACAAATTCTGTCAAGCATTATAAAATAAAAGCCAGGCAAAGAGAGTTAAAAACCCTCAATGTGAAATAGTTGCCATTTAAATTAAAACTAGATAAACAGAGGATTTACTCTAAATACAAAATCTCGCCTCCCCCCCTCACTCCCCCTCCCCCCAAAACCCTATGCTTTATCATCAGTCTTAATACTTAGAAGTCCCAAGCAAGATGGAGGTCCATTTTGTGCTCAACCAAGAAATAAATTGTCTATTTAAATTGTAAGCTGTTCCAAGCCCTGGAGGAAAGAATGGGGCATTATCACATTATTCACACGCAGAATTTGCCACACAGAAAGTCTGTGGCAAAGTCAGAAATTGAATCCCAGATGTCTTAAGTCCCACTTCAGTGGCTTAACCACAAGACCAACATTCCCCTCAAACGTTGAAGTGTGATATTGGTCCTGGGAACAAGCTGTACATATCCATGTGACTAAGTTATTTTATGTTCTGTAGGAATGATAAATACTGAGCATTCTGTACTAGTGTCTGCATTACTTCTATAGTAAATGTGGGTAGTGTTAAAAAGTAGACTAAAAAATCAAGTGTCCATAGTGTGTGGAGGTGGTGTATTTTATGCTGCGTCAGGATTTCAAAAAACAGTAATATTTTGATCATTTTAATAAAAATAGTTTTGTTAGGCAGCAAAAACTGCTGTTCTGGGTTGGAGTGAGGAAAGATATTTTCTTTTTGTTACCTCTTTTCACCCAAGCAGCCAGCCACACATTCAGGATCTTGTGAGTTAGGAGGAGAAGTTGGTGAGAGTCAGGTGTTTGCTTTAATGCAATGTTGCTTATTATATAAAAAAGTGTTTCTGTGAACATGGGAATGATCAAACAGGAGAAAGTGTCCTTGCTCACAGGCCTAAGCAAAAACAGTTCCACCAATCCAAACTCTAGCCCCATCATTTGAAACCCATTGGGCCATATGTTTCAGCAACTGCATGTGCCAGTGTTTTGGCTGCTACTGCTATTGGTTTAGCTACTTCTGTACATTTACCCTGAATGAAAGATGATGATGTCCAACCCATAACAACAAGGTATTATTATGATAGTCAAAAAATCTGAAGTGTCATTACTATTTTATGTGTGGCATGTCTTTACCTAAGCTAGCCAAACGGAAAATGCCAAACCAAGGGGTGTGTGCTAAGCACTGCCTCTTTCCCAAGGTAAGCGCCCAATTCCAGGCTGCAGGGAGGCACTTTGCATTGCTTGGAATTCTGAGCTACAAACCCTCTCTTGCTGGTAGGTGTTTATGCTGTGTTTGCAAGGAGGAGGAGATGCTCCTTCCCTCATAACTTTTGGCCTAGTGGTTAAGGTACTCACCTGTGATGCAGGAAGCTACCAGTTCCAGTCCCTTTCTGCCTCAGGGGAGAAAGGGTTATCTTCCTCCAGCTGAAGCTGTTCCACTGTGGATAAATAATTTTAAAAGTTAATGGAGCAGAGAGTTTGGATTCTGGGTTTCCAACCTCACAGGTGTGGACTTTAATCACCAGATTACAGAGTCACTCTCTCACCCAATTATTCTTCTGTTTTTTATTCACAGTGGAACAGTTTTGCTATGTGAGACTGAGGGAGCGCTACATAAGAATATCCCTTAGCCCAGTGGCTAAGGTACGCATTCTGGGGATTAGGCATCTAGGTGTTTAGCATGGAGCTGCAGTGCATATGCTCAGAGGGAGAAACATAGGCGCCAAAGGAACTTTCACTGCAAAAGTTTAGGCACCAAGCAGGTTTAGATGACTACAGGGTTTGGTGGCAGCTCAGCAGGGGTTTGGTGAATCCCAGTGGTGTCTAATTCAGGGATTTAGGTGCCTAAAATCCTTTTGTGGATCTAGTCTTAAATGCCTAATACTTAAGGACCAAATTTGTCTCTCAGTTACATAGGTTCAAATGTTGACTAACTTCAATGAAATATAAATTAAAGTAAATATAAATTCCCTTTACTCTGCCACACCAGTTACAAGTGAGTCTTACTATGTCTGAGAGTTCAGGGCCCTCCTCTGTTAGGCTATGAAGATTTCCAGCACTGATAGTGGTTTTCGTAGACTTGTATGGAGAGGTGACCTGAATAATCCATCCCTTTGCATCAGGACGGGTCTGATTTTGTTAATCCTGAACTACCTCTAATAGATCATAGGTGTCTGTTCCACCATGTTCCACCTGTCCATACAGGTGTCTATTCTGTACCCTGAATATCTCCAGTAATCCACCTCAGTGTTTTTCTAAGTATTGCCGAAGTATTCTCACATTAGGTAAAATATTTGGGAAAGTGTTACCAAATATTGCTTCCTCTATTTTAAATTTTTCAGGTTTCATAAACTCCCCTTACAAGATACCATTGTGACCATCTAGTCTGACCTCCTGCAAAAAAACACAAGCCATGGAACTTCCCATCCCCAAAGCATATCCTTTAGAAAAAACATCCAATCTTGATTTTCAAAAGTGTCAGTGATGGACAAACCACCATGACTCTTGATAAGTTGTTGCAGTAATTACTTATCCTTTAAAAATGTATACCTTATTTCCAGTCTGAGTTTGTCTAGCTTCAACTTCCAGCCATTGGATCATGTTATACCTTTCTCAAGAGCCCATTATCAAATATTTGTTCCCCATGTAGGTACTTCTAGACTATAATCAAGTCACATCTTAATGTTTTTTGTTAATCTAAATAGACTGACTTCTTTCAGTCTGACTATAAGGCATGCTTTCCTAATCATTTAATCATTCCTGTGGCTCTTCTTTGAATCCTTTCTCATTTATTATAATCCTTCTTCAACTGTGGACACCAGAACTAGATACAGTATTCCAGCAGCAGTTGTTTCCACCAGAAATGGGACTCTATGTGAAGTGGATTCCCTAGAAAGCACTGGGGAGGAAATGCAAATTCTCCCCTCTAAAGTCCCCATATTGAAGCTACACCCTGAAGGGAAAGACCCATTGCTGCTTATTACACAGCATTTCCTATATAGGCCTAGTTTATTCTTAAGGTAAAAGCACTATAGAGAAAAACACAAACAATAAAAGAACCTACATATATGCTAATAAGCCTACCAGAGTCCCCACCATCTGTCTTCAACATATGTTCTAGCAGACAAGTCCTTCAACATTCTTCGCCTCCCTCCCCCACCCCTCCAAAAAAAAGGGTCTATTTTGTGGTTACATGTTCATGACAGCCTCAGCTCAGAACAAGCATACTCATGAAAATTTAGTCAAGCCTTTATCCTGTTTGGGTTTTTTTGATCTGGAGTTTTCAGGAAGAGGTAATAAGCAGCAATGGGTCTCGCACCCCACCCCACAGGGTTAGCTTCAAAAGGGATACTTCAGAGGGGAGAATTTGCATTTCCCTCCTCCCAGATAATTTCTAGAAAATCCACTTCACATAGCATGTCCCAAAAAGACCTTTGAATCTCCTAAAACTTTCCATAGGTTTCATTAGTTGTTCTCTAGGGAAGTTGCATACAATTCTACAATAACACCATAATGGGGACATTCACCACTGAGCACCTCCCAGTGGCTTGGTGTGGTACCACAGTCCTTTTTTCACCCCTGGCACCACCTACAGGCTGCCAGCTGACCTTGGTGGGTTTTTGGTGGTTTTGGCCCTCCAGTCAAGTCATAAAGTCCAAATGAACCCCTTCCAGGATAGTAAGGAGTCCAATTAATGAAGCAGTAAATAGTCACGTTGCCCTCACTACGGTCTTCAGCTTTGGCATTGGGCCCTTTAAATTCAGCACTTTGTTTGGGGTGTCCCCTTCTTGGGATTTATACTACTGTGGCCAGTAGGGGAACCCAGGCCTGGCCACTATCCCAGATTCCAAGCCACAGACCCTATAAACAGCAGCTACACACTGCTTGATTTCAGGTCATTGCTATTTCTTCCCTGGGCCTCTTTCTATCTGGCCCCTTTTAACTTCACTCTTCCTTCAGGATTAAGATTCCTAGGTCCTCTCTCTCCCTTTGTTGCCAACCAGAGCATGGACAGTCCTGTCTAGTGGTGAATGTATGAGTTTGGTCTATGGGTAGAGCTGGGTCCAGGATGGGGAGAGAGTCCAGGAAACAAGCTGAGGTTCAGTACCAGAGGGACAGAATTCAAATGCCAGCGGGTCGACCAGATTTGTAAGCCAGAGGCAGAGCTGGAGGTTCGAAGCCAGAAGTCAGAGGACAGCAGCGACTGGAAGCAGGCAGGGACTGGAATAAGGGCAAGTACAGCTGCAGATGTGGTACACATTGAGCAGCCACTGATCTGCTGGGAGGCCAGGGTCATAAGCTGGGCTGCTAAACCAACAGCCAGTGAGGGGCTGTGGCCACTCTGTTAGTTTTAAGGCAGGGCTGCTGGGCTCATTGGTTGCCTAGCAGTGCAGTTAGTCAGGGAGCAGACCAAGAGCTGGTCCTAGGGGTTCCAGTCCCTAACATGCAACAAACTCAGCTTAAGCAGATGCAGCCAGAACCAAACTCTAACCTCAATCTCCTTTCACCAGAGCAGAGAACACCCTTCTGATCCCAGACTGGAACTGATCTACTAATGCCCTGCAGCAGCTTTTATCTGAGACTTCTGGGCTCTGATTGGCTGCTTCCATAAGACCTCTCTAGGCAAGCCTAGAGGACCCTTCTTCATTGCTCCTTTCCTGGGAAAGGGTATAGTAGGGCCATGGGGTCTCCTGTAGAGAGCTGCAAAGGTCAGATACACCCGTCACAAACACATATACAATTGCATTTTTAATACAGTGGTCCTCAAAGGTATTGAATTCAATTGAATAATATTGATCTTAATTCCATAATATTTGTCCAGGATAATAGAGGCTATAGAATGTCACAGTACACATTTACATTTAGACATATTAAAATGCATATTGTTTGCTTACATCCAGTTTACCAAACAATCCAGTTCATTCAGTATCAGTTAGCTATCCTCTTCATTATTTAACACTCCCTCAATATTTGTATCATCTGTAAAGTGATGATTTTATGTTTTCTTGCAGGTCACTAATAAAAATGTTACATAACATAGGGCCAAGAACCTATCCTCATGGGGCCCCACTAGAAACACACCCATTCGATTATGATTCCCTGTTTACAATTACATGTTGAGATCTACCAGTTAGCCAGCCTTTAATCTGTATGCAAGGTTACTTTTATATCATTCTAGTTTTTTAATCAAAATATTGTGCCAAATAAAACAGTCTTCAGAAGTCTCAGTATGTTACATCAACACTATTACCTTTATCAACCAAACTTGTAATCTCATCAAAAAAAGATATCAAGTTAGTTTGACAGGATGTATTTCCCACGAACCCTTGCTGATTGGCATTAATTATATTACCCTCCTTTTAATTCCTTATAAATCAAGTACTGTATCAGTTGTTCTATAACTTTCTCTGAGATTGATGTCAGATTGACGGCCCTATAGTTACCTGGATCCTCCCATTTATTCTTTTAAAATATTATCACAATATTAGCTTTCTTCCAGTTTTCTGGAACTTTCCTAGTGTTCCAAGACTTATTGCAAATCAACATTAATCATCCTGCAAACTCCTCAGTTTGATCTTTTAAATTCTTGGATGCAAGTTATCTAAATCAGCTGGTTTAAAAATGTCTAACTTTAGTGGCATGTTTAACATTCTCCTGAGTTGCTAGTGGAATGGAGACTGTTGGGGTAAAAGTGGGAAACTAACATCCAATTTAGACTTAATCAGTTTTGATATTTAATTATACAGTTTCAGACATAATTACTGTCACTTATAGTCTCTGAACATGCATTTATGCCAGGCAAATAATAACAGACAGGACTGAATTGGTAGGGACTCAAGTTACCACATTCATACCACCTTCATTCCTGTACTTCTGGATGGTCATTGACTCTTCTGATCCCTTGGTCTAGTTCTTCAGTCCCATTCCTTCAGTTTCTTGTCGAAAGTTTCTTTGATTTGGACCTTGTGTACTTAAGTCTTTTATACATTTGTACATTACAGATTACTTAATCTTTATCCAACGATTTGTAGCACATCACACCTTTGATTTTTATGTAATCCATATATTACATAGGAGAAGCATCAATGACCCAATTTCTGCATTTTTCCTGTGGGTTTTGAAGTTTGTGTGTTATGTTGTTTTGTTTCACCCTACCCTAGATCTTTCCAGAAAAAGGGTTGTTTTTATTATAACTATCATTACATGTTTGTGTACCTCTAATTACACCTTACACCATGGCACGTTACTTATTGTGCCCACAAAAATATTTTTTTAACAATTCAGCAATTGTCTATCAAATAAGAATTACCAAAAACACACCTAATTGTTACCTTATCTTTTCCCATTCTCTATTAATAATTACTAATTATTAAAATATAGCTCTCAAAGCTTTTAATATTACCATTAGCAAATATTCATTTTTATATTTTAGTATACATATGTGTTATCCTACTCTACCCCTAAATCTATTAATGGAGTAGGAATTGGAAAACTTGATAATTCTTCAATATCAACATTTCTTATTTTCTTTAAACATGGGTTTTCAAAAGCCTGTTTCATTCAAAGCCCAGTTTTGTTTGTGAATCAGTCCAAAAATAAACTTTATTAGAAATGTTCCAGTACTGCATTTTGAGAGATATCTCATTTTTAAGACCTTGATATTTAGTTGCTTTTAAGGGTACCCCAACAGAAAGAATATTATCATATGATATGAGTACATAATATTTTTCCCCCCAAATACAGAACAGAAATATTTATTGAGCATTTTTCATCATTATTTTGATAATTCTACCATTTCCATCCAGTAATGGATCAGTTCCATTGTTAGGATTATTTTTTCTTTTTAATACACTTTAAAAAAATCTTCTTATTGTCCATAACTCTGCTGGCCATAGATTTGTCCTTGTGTATCTTTACTTCCATTAATGATTTTCTACAATTCCTAGCTTCTGATTTATATTAATTACTGTCAACTTCCCCTTTCTTCCATTTGTTGTCTGTTATTAATTATTATTATTATGTATAGCTGCCTTCACTTCCTCTCTAAATCAGATAATTGTTTTAACCAATATGGCATTCTTCATAATTTGTTACTTTTTAGGCTTCTAGTAAAGTGTTCTTAAATAATTTCCAAATTTCCAAATACTTCTTTTATTAAATTCTTCTGCTAGCTGATTGGGCTCATAATTGTTTTCAAATTTGTGAAATTGGTCTTTTTAAAACACCAAGTATATTACTCATCTGGTCTTTATTCTGTTTGCACATTATAAACGTGATCCAATCAGGATCACTTGTGCCTAAGCTTCCATTATTTTTTAGTTCTGTGATCAGTCCTTCTTTATCAGTCAAGATGAGGTCTAGTATAGAATTCCCCCATGTTGGATGCAACACTTTTTAAATTAGGAAATTGTAATCTATAATATTTAGAAATTCCAGGAATATTTAATACTGAAAGCATGAGATGAGATCTCCAGCATATATCACTCAAATTTAAGTCCCCCATAATCACACAACCTTTTTTCCTCTACACATTATAGACAAGTGATTAAGAAGTCTGTCATCCTCTTCCCTAGTGTGATTCGGGGGGTCTGTAGCAGTTCCGACTAATACCCCATCTTGTGCTGTATCTGTTAGGACATTGATCCATAAGCATTCAAGATAATTTTCTTCCAAGTTATCAGTGACTTGGAAACAGATAATGTCTTTTTTTCCCACATTAAGTGCCATTCACTCTTCCTTTTTGCCCATTCAATCCTTCCTAAGCAGTTTATAACTATTGATATTAATATTGCAACCATGCAAATCACACCACTAGGTATCAGTAATACAAACTAGATCAAATTTATACTCACAAATTAATAATTGCAAGGTTAAATTTCTTCAGCGAAAATCTGGGCCTCTGCTAAGAGCAGTGCCAGGCAATGTGTAAGCTGCCCTAATCAAACAACTGAAGATTCATCCAGCATGGGGAATTATTTAAAGAATTTTAAAAAAAATAATAATGTAGACATTACAGGTATTAAGTAGCTATGGAGATTATTGATGGGTCATAAAGTCTATTGCTGCTAGACCACTTCAAATCCAAATCATTAATGGTTAAAAGTCACTATCATCTGAGAACTAGTTGGCGGCCCATTTGAAATTGAATCTGGTGTTCTCATTTCAGTGCTCAATATTCTATCTTTCTAGGTATTCATATGGCCTTCATTTCAACCTAGTGTGAACTGTCTCAGCAGGTAGGCTGGGGCTGACTGGGAACAGAGAGTGAACTGCCCTGTAGTGCTCGTACCAGTGGGATCGGGGTACCATGGTAGGGCAGTGTGAAGAGCCTGACTGCCCTGCTGTTAATCTTGTTGTTAAAATAAACAGACATTTTCAGTCTCCAGGCCTGGCAGCCTGGTGCTTTCTCAAGCACTAACTAGACAGGATCTATACTCATGGCAGCACCACCTCTGATTCTTCAGCCAATAAATGGTTTTTGGCTGTCAGAATGTGAAAGTGCTTGACAGCGATGTCTGCTAGTTCATTCCTTATTATCAATATAATAAAAACATTGGGTAGGACATATACTTTCATTAATGTTTGTAAAATGTCTTGAGGTCCATGAACAGAAGACACTATATAAGAGCAACATTATCATTTTGATGCAGTGAAGACTAAGACCCTGATCCTAGAAGCACTTAAGCATATGCTTAACTTTAGTCCCATTGTCATTCTGTCCTTAATCATGTCCTTATTTTATATAATTAGAACATGTATTAAAAGTTCATCCATTGTGAGTCAACCTGTGCAGTATCCTGAGTAAAAGCCTAAACTTGTGGGGGAGGGATGTTGCACTTATTTGTTTAAGTGACAATTTTCAAGTGCACTCCTTTAAAGTGCCTCCCAAATAATGACCTCAAGATCATGTTTGCAGAGATCACAGTTCAAAACCAGTTTTATTTTAAATGCCATCCACCCTGCAAGCTCAAATCAGGGTCTGAAGATCAAATTGTTCTTTGCTGGTTCTTTCATCATCAGTAGACCTGACTCAGCTAATGAGTAATGTAAGTCCAGTTATGAAAGGCACCTCAGGTGAATCTATAGTGCTACTCACTTAAGTCAAATTGCTGGTGATGATGTAACAGCCAGGAAAACACTGCTGGCCTGACAGTTTAAAAAAATTAAAAAGAGTGCATTTAAATTATAAACCTAGCAAATTTAGTCTGAAAAGCTTTGAAACAATAAACACTGAGCCTTAAGATGCCATTTTTGCAGTCCCTTTTTATAAAATATGGCTTTTGGCTTGGATTGGCCACCCAAAGGGAGGCAAGCACCTAAATCCCATTGACATTCTGCATCCTGAAATACAATGGAATTAAACTTCTTAGGCTTCTGTGACAATCTCAGCCTGAACATTTTACTTTATTCTATTGTCTCTGAATATATATAGCAAGTTGCCTGAAGACATGGCTTGTGTTGCATTCAGCTACCAGAATTCCAATCTTAAAATAAACATATATGCATTATTTAAGAGACATAGGGTTATAAGTTTTTCTTATTTTGTTTAAAAATATGTATTAAACCTCAAAAGGCTCTTCATTTAAAGCCTGAGAAATCCCAGAGCTATTTCCTACATTTACAAATGCTATCTAAGCAATTAAAAAGAACATAAATTATATCTATCTATATCGATATATAGGTTTTTAGATTAGCTACTGGTAAGGAATTAAACTGGAAATGTATGTTACTTGTTCCTATTACAAGTGTATGATTGGCAATGTTATTAAATACAGATGTACATGCCGGGTAATGTCTTCAGAATCACCTAAGTGATTTAGGAGACTAAATCCCATCTTTAAAAGTGGCTTAAGATTTAGGAGCCTAAATTCCTAGGCTCATAGGTCACTTAGATTGTTTTGAAAATTTTGCTAATAATGCATACATATTTAATTTTATTTGTCATTGATTTTAAGACAAATGTAAACACATAACAAATATGCTGATCATTTTTTCATTCTCTCTATAAATGTAAAGGCTACTGTGTATGTGAGATTAAAATTAATGGGGTCAAACTGTGCTATACACAGAATTTAAATTAACAGGCATATGGGATAGTCGTTTCATTGATTTGTTTAATTTGCTTTATGAAGTGTTCAAATATATTTAAACATTTCTCCTTGCTGTCGAACCCTTCATTTGTGTACAGTATCTATCCATCTATATACCTATATTTATAACTATTTGTAAAGATTCAGGTTTGGCTCAGACATGTAGAAAAAACAATTTCAGTTCACCTTATTTCCTTTGACATTGTCAGAATAAGTTTGTTTTCTTGTCTCTCATTTTCTTGTCAAGCACTTCCCTGTTTGCCTATTCCTTCTGTCTTTATGTCTCAGTTTCATTATCTTCTTTTGAATTTTAATCGTGTAGTGAAATATGAACCTCAAATGGTCTTAGGTGAAATTTTGACCCGACTGACTTCAATGGCAAAATTCCCATTGATTTCATCCTGGCCACGATTTCACCCCTGCAGTTCAGATCCAATTCAGATATATGCAACCAAGAATTCAGTGACTCATCAAATGTTCATTCATATTATCTGGTCCTCTTATCTTCAAAACTGGGCTGAAAATCTCAAATGTATGGACTTTCTTACGGGACTTCCAATATTTCCTTTTTCCAGATGGGCTGGAAATAAAATTTGAAAATCCTTTCTCATTGTATTTCAGAATTTCCACTTTTGGTTGAAGCAGAATCTGAACATGCCAGACATGATAAAGAATGCAAGAAAATGAAAAAAGAAAGTTAACTGAGTTTTTATGAATTGCAAAAAACATTGGTTTGAATTTGGGTTTGTTGAAAGTTCAGGGCGAGAGAAATGATTTTATCCAAACTAATATGTTCATCCATCCCTAGGTTTAAGTAATATGTCTGTTTATTCTTCCCAGTTAAGATTGAAGTCTTCTGTGCCCAACAGAGTATCAGTTTTATTATTGACTTAACTGTCGGAGGGGTTCTGAAACTTGAAAATTAAAGGAAACTCAGATTGATTTGAGTGAACTGCGGCTGAATGCAGTGTGAAAGTTGGCATTTTTTTCATACGAAAACCTTATCAGAAAAGTCCATTGATTGAACGATGATTTTGTACTGTGATCCTTGGTGGAAAGCACAACATGTACAGAAAATACAGGGGCTTGACAACTACTAATGCTGTTACACTGTGCTACCATGATACGCCCATCATTTTGCCCAAACTCACTCCATTCAAATCACAAAGGTTGAGGCGATTGCTGCTAGCAAGTGCTGTAGACCTGAAGTCAAGCAGTTCCATGACTTGAAAATCAAGTTCCCTCTGCTGCACAGAGTTTTATGTCACCAGCACAAACCATGTTTCATCACCATTAGACCAAATGCATTCTTCTAAATGCAAAAGATGCTGTTTGTGCTGTGTTACAATAAAGTTCTCAGTGAAAAAAAACCCCTAAAAACAGTCCATTGAGCCAGGCTGCAGGGGAATCTAAGATCTAGATTGTCTATAGCACCTTGTTTCCTCACCCCACTTACTGCTCAGAGATTCCCAACTTGGAAATGAAGATATTCCTATAGACCAATATCCTTTGTCTTTGCCTCATTTTCACTACTTATCCAA
Organism: Emydura macquarii macquarii; assembly: GCF_026122565.2. Lineage (NCBI taxonomy): Eukaryota > Metazoa > Chordata > Testudines > Chelidae > Emydura > Emydura macquarii. The sequence continues at coordinate 4,095,688 of NW_027132962.1, forward strand.
GAATCAGAAAAAATCTCTCAGCATCTTGCTCATCATAGCCCTGGTCTACACTTACCTGGAGATTTGGCAGCAGTCGACAGGAGTTACGCAAGCTATGTAGAGCTTAATTCTCGTCGACTGCTGTGCTTCCCTTCTGCGCGCATCAGTGCGTTCCCATCAACCATGTTCCCATCAATGCAGTTCTATGCCACTTGAGGGGATGGTTCACCAGCATCAACTTCTGAATCAATTGAGTGGGTGTCACTGACCAATCAATAGATCCAGATAGGTCGATCTGACAGCGGCAACTTTGCCGCCGTCGGTATAGACAAACCCATAGTCTAATTAGCAGTACAAGCAGTATTGTACCATGTACAAGCAGTATTCTGAGCCAGCTGGGGTGTGACTTGAAATGGGGAACTAGCACTGAATGTGTCGAGGACTAACGACTTGAATGCAGCAGAGACTGATACTGAGCACATCTTTGTTAGGGATGAGCAGCTCTCCTTCATCCTGCAATGTGCCCATATCTTTTGGTGACTGATTTGCTGTCTTTGTGATGTGCCATTTAGAAATATTAATTCAGTGAATTGTACATACTCACCATTTTCCAGTTTCCTTCTCCCTTTAGCGGGCCTGACTACAGCACAAGCATTTACACACCTTCGATTTATTCTCCTGGGACACACTACTTCTGGATAGCAGAACTCAGTGACAACTGTTGGAAAGGTGCCTTGGGTGTCCCACAATGCAGCGGTACATCAATGGGTGTAGAGAGTGCTGTGTAGATCCAGCACAAGATTTGTTCCACAAACTGATTTGCACGGTGTTCTCATAGCACCAATGCAGGCAAAGGGGAGGGCAGGGAGGACACCAACATTTCTGTGTACCATTTGTCCCCATAATGATGCACTTCACAGTGTAAGTGCATACTGTTGGTACTTGAGATAATAGAAAATAGGGATAGATGAATCTCCTAATATGTTAAGTTTTGATTTGGATAAGCCCCTCCCCCCCAAACTGGAGCGTCTTATCCAAACCTTTCTCGAAATATTTTGATATCTAGAGTGGTGCTGAGGCCATTCTGCATCACACAACCCCTCTCCTATAATGACTCCTGTTGCCTCCTACATGAAACTGTTTACATGAGAGAGTGTACTAGTAGCCCATTACTGTTTTCAGCACATAGTGGATATGCTTCTTCACTGTTTAACATCTTCACTAGACAGCCTTATACGTCCACTTCGTGTTATAGCCAGCAGGAACCTTCACTACTTTTCCTCTTTACATAGTGCCTGTAAGGCCTTCCCAACCCTCCTCTACCTTTTTCACGGGATTACCCAGTGGGCCTGCTTCCTCCCAAGTCCCAGCATGGAGGTGTCAGAAAATATAAGAATGGACTTTTTCAGCATTTCTAGTTCTGGTTCTAGACAGAAGCTGCAAGTGAAAACAGTATTTCTGAAGTTACTGCAGAAGAATGTTTAGTTCTGAAAAATGTGGGGAGTTTTCACAAAATTCTTGTTTTTGTTCTCCTAAACCTGTTCATATAATCATAGAATATTAGAGTTGGAAGGGATCTCAGGAGATCATCTAATCCAACCCACTGCTCAAAGCAGGACCAACCCCAGCTAAATCATCCCAGCCAGGGCTTTGTCAAGTCACAGATTAAAAACCTCTAAACCTGGATTTCCACCACCTCCCTAGGCAACCCATTCCAGTGAAAAAACGTTTCCTAATATCCAACCTAGACCTCCCCCACTGCAACTTGTGACCGTTGCACCTTGTTCTGTCAGCTACTACCATTGAGAACAGCCTAGCTCCCTGGAACCCCCTTTCAGGTAGTTAAAGGCTGCTATAAAATCCCCCCTCATTCTTCTCTTTTACAGACTAAACAAGTCTAGTTCCCTCAGCCTCTCCTCATAAATCCTATGCTCCAGCCCCCTAATCATTTTTATTGCCCTCCCCTGGACTCTCTCCAACTTGTCCACATCCTTTTAGTAGTGGGGTTCCCAAAACTGGACACAATACTCAAAATGCGGCCTCACCAATGCTGAATGGAGGGGAATAATCATTTCCCTCCATCTGCTGGCAATGCTCCTACTAATGCAGTCCAATATGCTATTAGCCTTCTTGGCAACCAGGGCACACTGCTGACTCAGATCCAGCTTCTTATCCACTGTAACGCCCAGGTCCTTTTCTGCAGAACTGCTGCCTTGCCCGTAGGTCCCCAGTTTGTAGTCGTGCACGGGATTCTTCCATCCTAAGTGCAGGACTCTGCACTTGTCCTTGTTGAACCTCATCTGATTTATTTTGGCCCAATCCTCCAATTTGTCTAGGTCACTCTGTATCCTATCCCTACCTTCCAGGGTATCTACCACTCCCCCAGCTTACTGTCATCTGCAAACTTGCTGAGGGTGCAATCTACCCCATCCTCCAGATCATTAATGAAGATGTTGAACAAAACCGACCCCAGGACCGACCCCGGGGGCACTCTGTTTGTTACCGGCTACCAGCTAGACATCGAGCCATTGATTACTACCCATTGAGCCCGATGATCTAGCCAGCTCTTTATCCATTTAATAGTCCATTCATCCAACCCATACTTCTTTAACTTGCTGATAAGAATACTGTGGGAGACTGTATCAAACGCTTTACTAAAGTCAAGGTATATCACATCCTCCACTTTCCCCACATCCACAAAGCCAGTCACCTCTTCATAGAAGGCAATCAGTTTGGTCAGGCATGACTTGCTCTTAGTGAATCCATGTTGACTGTTCCTGATCAACTTTCTCTCTTCCAAGTGCCTGTTGATCCATTTCTAATAGGTGAGGAGGAGAAGTTTAAAGGGAAGCACATAATCTGGTTTTCTGTACATCTGAGAATTTCTTTCAACAATGGAGGCCACAAGATTTACAAAGTGCTTAATAGGACAGTTGCAGAGATGTAGGATGATAAAGATCACACAGCCATTTGGGGTTGACAGAAGTGTGCTTTTATAACCTTATGACTAGAATCAGTGATTAGGCCACTCTTATACTTCCTTGACAATTCTGTGTTTTTAATTGTCTTTAAAGGTTGAAATTTAGCACCTGACATTGTCATGTTGTCATTTTTGCAGCCCCATTTACCTGTAAGTTCTGGCCTCAGCTGTTTTGGTTTTTAATCATGTGCAATATACAGTTTCTCATACTCAGCAAAAGTGCTAATACTGTAACTACCGTTTGGATGTCATGGCCACTCTATCACTGAAGCAAGCTGGCAGAGTGTGGGCTTATACTTAAGTAAGCCTTAGAACTTTCCCCAGTATGCATCACAAGCACGACTTACCTGTCATCTTACTTATATCAATTTGAATAATAAATCATAGTTGCTTTACTGTGATAGAATTCAGGAACATTTTCTCATTTAATAGCTTTCATCTTTATGATGTTCTATATAATGGATATCACTGTACATTAATGAGTTTGCCAGCAATATCACAAGATGTATGACCATCTACCTACTTCCTTTTTATCCCTGAATAGACGGCATGAATTTATCAGTTTTATAATTTCTCTTTACTTATATGGATTATATGGGTCTTTAAAAGTACATTGACACATTCTTCTTATTTAGTAATGTTTTCAGTGTACAGTCACCTTTGTGTTTTCTCATTTATAATGATGTACTATGTTTCAGGCAATATTCAGTATTTTGGTAATAATAGTGTGACCACACATGTGAAGTTATTTAATTTTAAAAATAGAATTAAAAATAGAGCTGGAGCATAAGAGACTTCATGTATTTTATTCACAGGATATTAAATGTTCACATCTGAAAAGCAATATTAAAAATAATGGACTGAATTTCTAATGTGCCTGTGTTTTAGAATCACCAGATGTTTCTGTAGGGATGCAGTACAAGGTCATTTTTTAGATTTTTTTTTTTTTTAAGAAAAGGTGTGAAACAAATCAAGGCAGTCTTGGAATACAGGAGCATAAACCAAGCAGATGGAAGAGTATTCTTCTCCAATAGGCTTTTAAACAAGCATTTGTGTTTTACATGAAATAAAAAATAATAAAATGGATACTAAAATATATGATGTAGATTTGAAACTTTTAATAACATTATTCAATGTGAACTTTGTGTTTAAAATTGCCATAGACAATGACAACAGCGAGTCTCTACTCTTGCTGGCATGACCTGAGGTGAAATATAACTGCATGAGCAATAGGCCAAAGATTATCCAACATTTGCTTAAAACATGTGATAAGAACAATGAGACCAGTGTTTCATAGCAGTAGTAGCTCTTGGGAGGTAAGCTTGATAGTTTTGTGTAAAACTTTGATTTTCATATTAGATGAGCTAAAGAACAAAAATGTTATGCCTGTGAAAAAGGGGGAAAAAAGCCACATACTCCATTGGGATGTTTTAAACATTTCCAAGTGGTTCCACAGTGACTGATGTTGCACTTTCACCATGGTTTTCCCCTTAGGTAGCAATTTTGCAAAGTTTTATGCACATAATTAATTTTACGCACTCTGAGTGGCCCCCATTGCACTGTTCATCTGCATCAAGTTAAGCATGTGTATAAGCTCTGGATCACAACGTTAGAAAGGCCCACTCTGCACAGGGATAGTCTATAGTTGAGAGAATACATGCTGTCATTTTTCTTAATCTTAATTAGAGCACAATCCTGCAACCATTACTCAGGCAAGTATCCCTTACTCATGCAAGTAGACTGTTAGCTCCTTGCATGAGTAAGGCTTGCAGGATTAGGAGATTGGTCCCCTTTGTTTTAGTGTAGAATGAGAGAGTCCTGATACCGATTTCAGTAAGGTCCCTTTACACACACTGGCAGTGTGAAGGGGCATTGAGGGGAGCAGAATCAGCCTCCTGTCAATATCTTCAGCACTGGTGATATCTCCAATCGGTTGAGAACATATATCATAGACTTTTACTCTGTGTGGCTTAACAGCAGCCACACTTTAGTGGCATAAATCTCTTGCACCTCCTCTGCTGAAAGATTTTTGAGCAGGGTGAGCAAAGATGAGCTATAATAGCCTGCTCTGGTCTGGATGAGGAAAAGACTGCTAATCCGGATTTTTTACAAAACTTTACAGAAATGAGATTCCCTGTTGTGCTTGATGTGTTAACATGGAGAAGTCTGTGTTACCGTATAAGTGTTTATAAATTACCTTTTTATTTGTGTCTCTAACGTTTGTACAGTATACTGCCAATACGGTTCTTAGATGTATAGACAAATTCAACAAAACAGTAGAATTGCCTGCAGGCTTTTCTATTAATATGCCACTTGTGGACTCTTTTGCTGCTCTGTGAATGTACCTCAGGATTCTTAGACATGTGGCAGTCTACATAGAGGAGAACAGATGAGCAAACCACTGATGATGGGTGATCAGTTTGGGCACATTCAGAAATGGTTGTTTGCTCCTTTGAACTTACTGCAAGTTCTCTTCTTCCAGTCTCTCTCCACTCACGTTAACCAAATCTTTCTTCCTTCTTCCCTACCCCACTCATTTTCAATGTTTCCTCCTCATGGGTCCATTTTCTGTATTGATAGATACGTTGGCTATTTATTCTTGTATCACATTTTTGTGTCTCTGTCAATGTTTTTGAGCATTTAACTTTTTTTTTTTTACTAGTTAATTTGTTCTTGTGCTTCCTGTGAAGTTTTTCCACAGTGAAACATGCAGTGAAGGAGGAATAGAGTTTCCCATGCCACCCACTTTGCTATCAAGGTAGGGGGCATATTCAGAGGATAGGAGGTATGGCTGTGATGCTCCTAAGTGGCATTTCTTGCCAGCTGTGGTCTCAGCTACTTGGCTCATAGCAGTAGGTATGATATTATTATTATTAATATATACCAGTAGTACCTATGGACGCTCAGCTCAGATGGGAGCCCTGTTGTGCTAAGCATTATACACACTACAGTAAAAGATAGTCCTTGTGATACGGAGCTAACAGTCTAAATAGAGAAGACAAGAAAAGGGTGGGAGGGGAAACAGAAGCCCAGAGAGTTTAAATGACTTGTCCAAGGTTGTGTGCTAAAGTAGAAGCAGCAGAAGTGGGACTAGCATCCAATACTCCCGACTTCCAATCCAGCACCCTACCTATTAGACCTATGCTGCTCCCCTCTGGCTGCTCTAACATACACCTGGGCACCTAGCAGCTCCAGGAATGGGGAAAATGTACATGTAAATCTTAAGTCACCTTTGGACACCTTCCCCATTAATTTGTGATGTGTGTGCCTCTGTCATAACACAGAATCTGGCTCATGAAGAATATCACAGTAATTAATGTATTTTTCTGTGTAGTGGTTTGCACAGTTATTTTATATATCTATGTTTTCTTTTCCCACACCCACTTTTTAAAAAAATATTGTAAATGAAAATCATGTACATCTAAGTAAAGGACAGTAACTTTAAAATGTAATTTACCCTTCCTATTCTACCGGCTATAAAATTCAGTAGCTCTGAAAAGCTCTAAATGATGCCTCCTAATCACAAAAGACAAGGCAACAATTGCCATTTTTTTCTTAAAGATTAAAGTTTATTACTTATTTACTGTGTAATATTTTGTCAGTCACCTCTTGACTATGCCTTCACAATCTTTATTTCATGGTATGAAATAAAATTGACCAAGTAAGTGATTTTTTTCTACATGCAGATTGCATGAATAATATTAATGGAAGCAGAGATTCATGACAACAAAGCAGTTAGGACCTGATCCAAATCCCACTGAAGTCAATGGAGAGACTCCCACTGACTTCAGTGGACTTTGGTTCAGACCCTTAATTGCTCTTAATACTTGATTGCTCAATGCATAAGAGAAAATGCAGTGTCTTTTTCGATCAGTTTCTTTCATTCATTCTTTCTCTCTCTTACTGTTACAGGCTCTGCTTTGTCTGAAAGAGATGAACAGAATGCTAAAGGCCAAATCCTCACAGGTATGGAGAGCCCTCAACTCCTGCTGACTTTAATGTATCTTGCAGACCTGTGCTGTCCATATGTAAGGCTGGAGAGCTTGCTCATCTTCTGTGATACAATAAATGTTACCTTAATCATGGCTAACTGGAGAGTTTTTAAAGATAACACACACACACGCTGTATTATGTACATTCAGTTCTGTGCCATGTTCTTGGAGTCCTCTGATTGGACACATAAATTGATTGCTTTCCTCTCTGTTGTGTAATTATATGATCTCCTTTGTACTTTTACATCTCCAGCCATCAGGAATCACTGCTGATTACCTCTGAGATAGTCAAAGAAGCCATCAGTCTGTCATTTTGATGATGAACTCAATCAGTTCACGTCTTTTAAAAAAGAAGCAAAAAAGCTATATTTGATGCAATGACCATTCATATATTGGGCACTCCCAACTAACTCAAAAGTTTAGGAGCTTCAGCACATTTCCTGAGCTCCAGATATCTATTCTGCCCATTTATTTAATATGAACATATTCTGTTTTGGAAGTAGAGTTGTAGAAGGAAATAGGGTGCTGGATAATTTTGAATTCTAATAGATTTTTAATTCCAGAATGATGCATTTTTACATGTTTAATAATATAAAATCTCATGTCCACTCCTGAGTAATGTAAATATGAGAATTGTACCTTAAATTGTCAAGTGTTCACTAATTTGGGGTGCTGAACCTCAGACACCTCAGGCCTGATTTTCAGCAGCACTGGACATCCACAGTTGGATCTGTGAGTGCCCAATATCTCTGAAAAGGAGCCACTATATATATTTAAAATTTGGGCACCCAAAATGAGCAAATCCATTTGAGAATGTTGGCCTTCATTTATACTAATGAAAGCATCCATCTGAGCAATTGGCTAATACAGTGTGCCAAATCTTGGGGGTCAGTATTCTGTCCTGTCTCAGGAAAATCTGTCATTGGTTGTAATGGAAAATTGACTTGTGTAAAGACTGAACATAATCTGAGACCCAGAAAGCATCCCCTCCCATGGAAATAGCTGTAGAAGGGAGCTCTGGTTAGGCAAACTCTGTGACATTTCTCTTGCAAAGGTCTTCCTGAATCACTCAAGGGAGAGAGAGAGGGAGCGTGATTTGTCCCCTCATTGAATAGACAGGGGGTGGGGTTTTTCTGTTTCCAAAACCTGTCAATCTCCTAAGATTAGTGTGGATCTCAGCAGAACTGACTGAGACCTATAGCCATCTCCATGGGGACCCCTGTCTCCACAATGGCTCTGCATGTCCCATGGAATGCTGCTACCAGAAGGGGCATGGCTCCCTGTGAGAGTCCCCTTGAAGGAAATTTCTCTAAGCATGGAGAGGATCCACAGGAAAAAGATAATGCAGGCTTGAGCTGTATTACCCATAACAAATACTATAACCTTCTCAAGACTGTGAAAAGATACCATGCAACCTCACCCCAGTTCCCTCTTTTTGCTGTGCAGAACCTGGACCTCAGAAGGAGGACAGGGAGGGAAAAATGTAGGTCTAAAGAAAGACGAATGAGGGATGGTGCTGTGGAGGCAAGTAACACCATCCCCTAAACATCCCATCTATGCACAGATCTGGCAGATAAAATTGCAGACTGAATAAAGAGTTTAGGTTTTGTCCCAATGTAAAGTTTGATTCTAGAGACTTAGTGCTACTGATTGAGTTCATTCTCGTAAGTTAATACAATTCTATTTTGTTAATTGTATATTTGTTTACCACATATACCTGGAGATATTAGCAACGCTTAGTGCCTCACCAACAGGGTCCACACAAGCCAGTTAGTGTGCAACATGTTGGTACGCACTCGAATTTACACCCCTCTAGTGTAGCCTAATGCACTGTGTAGAAAAGGCCTGAGATCACAAGTCAAATCCAATACATAAACTGCAAATCTAAGTTATTTTTTCCCTAATAGCTCACAGTACAGCATGACCTTCCAACTTCTAGTATGAGAAGAGTTCACTCCCAATCAGCCACACTTTGAATTACAGTGATCAAGTTATGCATGATGATTCCCCAGATACTACTGCAGGATAAAAAGGATGATTATTGCTTTTCCCTTTCCCTTCTTTCATACTATTTCTTACTGATTTGGTAATGGTAGCTGCACAAATGTCTTTGCATGTTTCATTGTCATCATTTTGCATTTCCCTACCCTCCTTTTTGGGTAAGATAAGATTGGCCTAATTATCCAGTGATGAAGATACATGTTCTGAGAGTGGGAAGAGATGGATCTGAGAGGTTAATAAATCAAAGTTACTTTTACAGTGGCTAATACTGATGTGGATAGGGAATCTTGTACTTTGCTTCAGCAGTAAAGAAATGTTCCTCAGCCTATACTCCATTTAAGGGGAATCCAAAATTCAGCATTATAGATGGGTAATTTACTATTAATAATTATTTATCTAGTGCTTACGAGTGCAGCAGTGTACAATACATAAACTTAAAGACAATCTCTGCCCCAAAGAACTTACATAAGGGTCAGTGTGATAAAGAGCTGTATTAAAGTATATTTCTTAATAGCTGAAAGACCCTTTTCTTGGATATCATTTTTTTGTTTATTTTTATATTTAAACACACACTTTCTCCTCTGTAAAGTGCCTCTTTGCAATCCCAGTTCATTTTGCCTTCTTTTTCATGGTTGCTGGTGGTGTAAAACGTTACTTGAAATACTACCCTTAGTCCATATATTAAGACTGGGGAAATTTTGCTATTGGCTCATCTAGGCATTGCTCCACTTGGGGAAAAAAAATTAGAAATTAAAAATCAAATTAAAAGTAATTTACCTTCAGCCCAATTATGGTTTTGATCCTAAGCCAATTGAAGTAGATGGAAAGCCTTACATTAAGTTCAACAGGTTAGACCTTGTTGGTACTTTTCTCAGCTACTGAACTCCACTGTTGATTATAGCATAGTCATCCTGTTTTCCAGGATGCACCAACATTTCCCTACAATTAAATGATTAGGTGTCCCCCATTGATCCCTCCCTCTTCCGCAAAACTTGAGATTCTACTGTACTCACAATTAAAAAAAAATTGATTTCATATTCAGTAAAGGTGAAGTTTCTCTGCTATGCCAAGGAACACGCACCACTTAAGATTTCAAAACAGGGTTTAAATGGAACTTAAGTGTGTATAAGCTTTCTACTAACCTTTTGCACGGAGGTGAATTTCACGCTTAGAGCCCAATCCTATAAGCGTTATTCATATTACACTCAAAAATCCATCTTAAAAGAACAAAATTAAGGTTGCAAAATCAAACACTCAAAAGTTAGGAAATGCCAGAATTAAGATGGTCGGTGCAACTTTCAGTTATCCCTCTTGTGTATATGCATGATGATACAGACTTTAATGACATACAATTTTGCCACAAAAAGGCACATCCCTCATACAATGGATACCCTCCTGTCAAATTTCGTGTCCCTGATCCAAAGTAGATGGGCACCAGAGCTTCTCATAGAAAAGATCATCAGAAATTTTTAACATAGGCAAAATAATATTCCTTCCCCATACTCATTCACCAAAACAGCAAAACCATTTGGATGAAATTTTCCAAAATAATCAGCCTAATGCAGATATTCAGCATGGAAAAATTCATCCCAAATGGTTGTCTGCCAAAGTTAACAACTGAAAACAAGGTCTTACAATGGAAAATGTTGGGCAACCCAATGCTACTGCTCCCACCTCTACTGAGTAGCCCTTTCTCAGGTGAGCTATTCCGTGGACTTCAAAGGGTCTATGTATGTGAGAAAGGACCACTCATAGAATATCGATATCAGGATCAGGCCCTAGATGTGTGTGACTGACAGACCATAAATCTTCTGTCTTCAGAGTAGACCCATGGACAGAGGATAGCTGAGCTTTCTCACACTGCCATGAAGGGACCTACCTTGAAATGTTATGAGATAATTCAACATTCATCCCCAAATTTCTCATTCAGCATGTAGCTTATCTAGTGATACTTGAGTCTACCAATGAGACTGTATTTCAGTTAGTGCCACAGTGATGATGGTCACCAGAGACTACTAATTCTTTCTGCATAGCTCATATTTTACAGCTGTTCTTTGTCACTCATATAAATTATTGCCTAGCTAAACTACAGACTTAGTATTGTCGGATGCTCCCAGGTCTAATTTCATTAAAATGAATCTTATACACACATATATGGGAAATGAGTCTAATGATATTAGCTAAGGAACTTACATCTGCTTCTTTGTACTAATGTTGCATGGCATCTGTGAAGGCAAAACTGGTTCTCATCTAGGATGTTAACCTCATTAATTTTTCAAATGATCTCAGAGCAGAAAACATATGTCTCTTGGCTACTGCGCTTTTGTATATGTTGTCAACAATAATATTGATCACGGTTCTATTAGATAAACAATTTGGCATAGTGCTAATTTTCAACTCTTTCAGTACACTGAGATATTTACAATGCAGTATATGTGCACATACATACACATATATGTATAATCAGTATGTTGGCAATCTATGGATAGTGACTAAGTCACTTTACTCTTGACTAAAAGAAGGACCCATTATTTGAAAATAACTAATTTATTCTTATTTAATTGCAGTTCATAATTATTTCAAACTCATCAAGATGACAAAAAAAAAGCCATGCTGTATTTTAAATATCTGTTTTCTCTGTTTATTAGCTTTTCATTTACACTTAAAATTTTGGCACAGCAAAATTTGCTGAAATAAGACACCAGTTTTTCAATACATGCCACCTGTTGTGTTATATTGGATGGTCTCATTATATTTTTTCCAAATAATCCCTGATGTTTGTGTGAAAAAAGTAAGATTTTCAGTATTACTTCAGACTTCAAAAGTATGGCTTCCTGGCACTTTGAGTTTTAAACAGGAGGTGTTGGTACCTCATTACTACAGGGTAATTGGCTTGGGATAGACACACAGTCATAGGGATGGTACTTCTGGTGCCTTTATGTTTTCTTGTTTCTGTCATTCTGAAATAGAATTCACAAAAGGCTGGATTATTCACAGTGAATCAGAATTCAGTTTAAATTGGAGGTGGGTGGACTATTCACAGCAAATAATTTGTTCTACCAATTTAACCTTCTTTTCCCCATATATTATCTATGAAGAAACTTTGATTTATCTGAACTTGTTTGCTATTCAAAATTGTTTGAATAATTGTTTGAAAACATATTTCAGCTTATGGATGTGGAGACAAAATCACATAGTGGTGTCTGCAGCGCTACGTGTACTGCCCTCCCCACGCGGATAAAGAGGCAGCCTGGGGAGGGTTGACTCAGCAGCACGAACCGCACACACCTGTCTCCTTATAAGGGGATGAAAGAACCTCACCTGCTGGTGCGTGGTCAGCAACTGCCAGGGAAAATTGTAATCACCTGGTTGGCTGGTCCATACCTGCCCGGGAAATCATGAGCACCTGGTTGGCTAAACTCCAAGCCATGACCTTAGAAGGTCATGCAGCAAATAGCAACCAATGGGGCTTAGCCTCTGCTGACCAGGGGAAACTATAAAAGTTCAAACCCAGGTGGCAGAAGGCAGAGAGGACTTGAATCCACCCGGCATCCTGCATATCTCCTGGTCGTGTCGGCTCGGCAGGCTGACGCATCTTCACTAGCCCGCTTCACTGTGAACTGATCACTCACAGTGGCTCTCTCCCGTTTGCAGTATCTAAAGCAAACGACAACTGAATTTGGCCAGCATGGTATACCTGTATATAGTGTTTGTGAGTATGGATTAACTGTCTGTTGTGTTTGTCTTGTAACTTCTTTGGGGAACTCCAAAACCGGGCACCCTAGTGTCACATGCTGGCAGCCATGCGTTGATCCAGGAGAGATCACAAAACGCTAAAGTCTTGGGTGGAGCATTTTGTCCTTTTGTGCATGGAGTTCTCCTGCCCTTTGCTATCACTGTTTGCTGTGCAATTGCTTGCTGTGAAACTGTTTATTATAGAAATAGAACTGTTTTATTATAAGGATAGGATTGTTTATTGTAAAATAAAGGGTTTATTGATTAAGCAAATCCCCAGAATCATCACTGTCTCGCTAACCCCCCGTATCCCAAACCGAACCTATCAGAGAGTTTTTCTCTCCGTTTCCACAATGGATTGTTCTCAAACTATTTCCTTCCTCTTTTATACTGTGGTGGAGGGTTGGGATAGTCAATGCAGGAAATTAAAATGAATAGGTTCGTGTAGTAGGCATAAACCCAGGCTGAGATGTTCAGTCTTAATTCCACTGGTGGTATTTTGAAACAAGCCTCAAATATAAGGTGTCTGACAAAAGATCCAGGCTCTGCTTCTTTGTGTCTTGCTGTTTAATGCAAACTTGGTTGCTAATAAAGTTAGTGTCATCAATGGCTTGTTCTGAGCTGACTTTGAAAAAATAACTGAGACTTGATTGGATAATCCAGCATGACTACTGTTGATATCACTGTCTCTAAACACAGGTACTGCTTAGTCTAAGACAAAGAGGTGATCGGGAGGTGCTGCAGCTGCATATTTTTTTCCATCTGATTGCACATACATAAGACCTTTTGTGTTGCAAAATATGTGTGTATATGTCCATTAGAGTCATCTTTTTTTCCAAATAAATAAATAAATACATTTTTGGAAAATTTTATTGTTGCAAATGTTACATTTGCATATTGTTTATCATTTATTGTTTCCAAAATTTTCTAAAAATGATTTTTTTTAAATTAGAACCAAAAAATCTCACCAGATGACTAAAACGACAAAAATCATTTAAAAATATTTCATATTTTGAAACTGGATAATGAGAAAAGGAAAAATTTTGATGAGAAATGTTCATAAAATTTTATGAAAAATGAAACAATACTTTAGAGATTTTCTTCCATATTTTTTTCACTTTTCATCTAGCTCTAGTTTCCATCTTGTATGAGATTCCTACAATGGGGTGAAGATGGGAGTCTGGTTGGTATACTGTCACACTGTCAGTAGTTGCTCATGAGCATATGTGCCAATCTCAGGGCAGACTTTCAAGAAGCAGGGCAAAAATCCCGACTGGTTGTATGTTCTATAATTAGATACACCAACTCAGTAACAAGTGTGAACTCCTAAAGCATCATAACAGTTTTACCATGGAATCAAAGACAGTCCCTTTTGGCACTCCAGTCTAACTTGCCTCCCAGGTAAACTGGATTTGGGAATAAATAGTCACTTACAGCAAAAATTACATCAATATTTAGGTTATTCCCAATCCCAAAGGATCAGTCACTTACCCCAGGTCAACTGTATTCCAATTTTCAAACCAAAGACAATACTTGTAGTCAATCCTGTAATAAACTAACTAAAGCTTTATTAATGAGGAAAAAAATAAGATTTATTTACAAGGTTAAAGGAGGTTAAACATGCATATACAAGTGAGGTGCAATCTTAAATTTAAAAAGTAATAGAAGCTTCTATAATAAGCAAGCTTTTATGTCCCCTAGGGCAAACCCAAGCCAAGCAACTTGGGATTTTCTTACTTATGGTTAAGAATCTTTGCTCCTCAGAGTCTAGACAACATAAAGACACCAATTTCTCCTGAACAGGCATTCCTTCCCCTGCATTCAAACTGTGATGGAACTCAGGCTTGTGGATCTACCCTCTTCAGGGGTATGGAGGTAGCAGTCAACAAAGTCTTGTGTCCACAAGGCTTGTCTGTAGACCTTCTTTTGTAGGAGAAGAGATACAACCTCTTGTGGTGAACTAGCATTTCACATTTGATAATGCTTCTCCCCTGACTCTGGGAAATTTGCGGTCTTAGCAAACATTTTTTATAGCTACAGAGCAAATATTTAAATATGACTTTATACCGTGGGATGCAAATATTATAAATAGGATTAATACATGCAGCATCCTACAAGCATTCCATAAAGTTTAAACACTAAACACATTTTTATAAATCTAATATATATTTAAACAATACCAACACACAGGTAAACCAGACGGGTTTCCAGCTATGCATTTGTCAGTGTTCAGTAAGGCTGAGGGCCTTGCCATGAGCTGGCACCTGGACTGCTAGCATCGGATGTGGGATTCCTACACAGGGGTGAAGATGAGGTTCTGGCTGGTGTATCTCTTTTCACTCTGCAGCCATGAAAAAGGAATCCCTTACTGGGCTGATTAGCTTCTCCCCGATGTGACATTGGAGTCACTGAAGCTGATCAGTTTCATAGTCATGTAGCTGATGATTCTTGTGGATTAACTCAGGATTTCATGCCTCCCCAGACAACTATGAGACTATCTCAGACAGGTTGCAGAAGGTTCATTTTAAATCTAAAAGCGGCAGTGTTACCTACCTGAGAGCACACTGGACTGGAACTCCTTGGCTTGTATTCTCAGCTCTGTCACTGGCCTAATGGGTAACCTTGGGCAAGTCACTTCAGTGCATTGTGTCTCAGTTTCTCCATCTGTAAAAAGAGGTTAATTTGTTAAATGCTTTGAGATCTATTGAGGAAAAGTACGTTCTAAGAGCTAGATAGTATTATTATATTATTGTTTGGATTAGCGGTAAATATCAGGGAGATGGAGATTATAGCATTGTCATGGACCAACTTTTACACTTTTAGGGCCTCAATCCACAAAGGCACTCACACATATGCTTAATATCTTTATTTTACTTTGTAGATAAAAATCACCCATATCAGGCCAGAGCTGTCTCCTGCCATGGAAGGAACAAATGCTGACTTTAAGTTACAGCCAGTATTGCTACCTGACATTAGTGAAAACACTTTTTTACAGAATTCACTGAGCCCTAAATTAGACTGTCATGAGACCGATTAGTTTCACAATGCTCATGATGTGATGTTGCAAGAAAAATCCTGTTTAGTATGAAATGAACTGCAAGTTGAGCCATTCACTCTATGAGTTTGGCTGAAGATTCAATGGCGGCATATCTATCATTCAGTTTATGAGCGAGCTGCTCTAAGTCAGAATGCCATTCATACCTAACAACACCACAGCATGATGGAATCCTAGCTGACCATAGGTTGTCAGTCACATCCTCTTGGTGAGGTAGCCAGGCCTGGCTGCATGGAGCTGTTTGTCTCACATGTGGATTGCAGACATAGATCACTACATGTCTGTGGGGACCTGGTACTCAATATTTCATAGGCAACTAGTTTTTGAGATAGAGTATCATACGTAGTAGAGCACCTGCCTTGCTGACATCTGCTAGCTGTCATCTTTTGACATCCTTTTGAATTTGTCTCACAGACATGTGGTGGAGGTGTGTACCCAGCGGAAGGCACAGCTTCCTAGACTACAGCACTCACCAATGTACTTCCACCTGCAGAAGGAAGCAGCGCTGCCTCCTCCTGCTTCCTTTAAAAAAAATCTAATTATACTATAAAAAGAACTTGAAGTTCTTTCTCTGTCCTCTACACTATAACAATGTACACTTCCACTCTTTACATGGGGGGAGGGGGGAGAATTAAATCACCTTGAATGTAGACAACTATTCAGGTATCATCTATAATGGATTTTTTATTTTATTATTAGTGAAGGTCATATAGGAATTTTGCTTTACCCAGTTGGCTTCTAAAATATTGAAGGTTAGAATTATTTTCCCATCTCAGAACTTCAAGAACAGCACATAAGGACCAAAGAACGCTCCAGTCTCATTAATTAATCAAGTCATGTCACAGCAGATCTTGTTAATCCATCCTCAGAGGAAACTCAAATGATGTTTCAATTCTCTATGCAAGAATAGACAGAACAGAGAATGGTGATAATGCTATACGATTACAGAGAGATGGGCAGCATTGGTGATACCAGAAATTAAACTAAATTATTTTTTTCCCCTCCAGCAACTCAAAGATTTATTTTTGGATGTTATCTCCATGAACTAATCTATTCAAAGGATACTAGTAGGATTTTATGTTGGTGCTGAATATTTCAAGGTGCTTGTATGTGGGGCTCTATAGAAAATAACATGAGTTATTAAATTTTAAGTCATTTTAGTGGTACAAGACTCAGCAAAATGTTTTGCCCATTACTGTTTCCATTCCAAGTAAGGAGAAAAAAATGTGTATGTTGGCAGGCGGGGTGGGGTGAAGAGGAAGAAAGGGAAGAAAAGTAAGTTGCTATGTATTTTCTTCTAGCTAGAAGCCCTATTTTTCTAGAATAACAAGAAGTAACAAGAATAATGAAGTTCAGCAGTTAGGTTATCTGAAGTGCAGTAGCTTAGTATTTCCAAGGGAGGTTAGGTTGGACATTAGGAAAAACATCCTAACTGTCAGGGTGGTTAATCACTGGAATACATTGCCTAAGGAGGTTGTGGAATCTCCATCATTGGAGATTTTTAAGAGCAGGTTAGACAAACACTTGTCAGGGATGGTCTAGATATTATTTAGTCCTGCAATGAGTGCAAGGGAGTGGACTAGATGACCTCTCGAGGTCTCTTCCAGCCCTATGATTCCATGATTTCATCATTAATAAATCTTTAAATTCTTAGTATATGCATAGTTCCCTTGAGGTTAATAGGATTTTTCATGTGTTTAAAGTTAAGCATGTGTTAAAGTAGTTGGCTGGTTTTGGGCAACGTGCAGAATACACACACAAACACACACAGTTCATGTAGGACATTAGTGCTGCAAAGTCCTTGAACTGGTCCTATGCACATGGGTGAATTTCACCTGTCATAAGGCAAGTGTGTTGTAAAATAATAAAACAATCCGACTGAGTGTATAATTCATTCACTGCTCATATTTCAGTGTCTATATCCAAACTGAAATGTTCTTTCCCAGCCTTATACAATTTAAGTTAGATGTAACTGGGCAGTTGTGTGGGACAGTGTAGTAAAGAAGACTTTCATTCCAGTTTTAAATATGAGAGAAGCCAACGTGTACTGTTGACAATTTTACATGGAAATTATCAATACGCTTAGAACAGGGTTGCATCTCCAGCATGGGCCTGATTCAAAGATCACTGAAGTCAGTGCAGAGACTCCATTCAACTTTATCAGCTTTAGATCCAACTCCAAATAAATTATCACTGTTGAAACATAAGGTAAAATCTGGCCCCAGTGAAATCAATGGTAGAACTCCCATCAACTTCTAAAAGGTCAGGATTTCATGCATAAACTTTCACAGACAGTTGTGCATAATCTACAGATTTAAATTTCTCTCCCATTTATCATTTCCCCTGCACAAGTCAAGCTCACCTGCATTTTTTCCATTAGTCCCAATCTTTCTAAAACAGCTACTGAGTCCTCTGAATTCCTGTATCATGTCATTTTGGTATATGTATCTCTTCAGCAGAAATAGAGCTGGGTAAATCATGCAACAAAGTTTCTGTGAGTACTTGTTCAAATTTGTAATTGAATTCACTTTGGCTGTCCCTTTGTTTATATTGCAAATATTTATGCAGTTGAGTTTTCCTGACGTGAGTGTTCTTGATGGGTGAAATTTGGATCCCAAATTCAAATACACACTGAGTCCAAATTTTAAATTCACATATATGAGTATTATCACAAGACGTGCTTGCACATTTCTCTAATCAAGGACCAAGAAAGCAAAAAACATCTGACCAATCAGAATTTACCAGCATAGCTGAAACAATTAAGCCAGCTGGTGTCTATGGGCAAAGCTTAATTGACATCAGTGTTTACACAAGCTGCGGATTTGGACCTGAACACCCAGCCAGTTCACTGTGAAGAGACCCAGAGTTTAAACATTTAGCAGAAAAAGCTGTTGAAAAACTAGAAAAATTGAATAAATCTGAGATGACTGAGATCAACTCTAGGATGTTTCATGATTATAAAATGAGACTAAATTTGTTACATAATTACTCATTGTGAACAATTTACTCAGCTCTGTTCAGGCATGCTACAATTGTCCTCATTCTTGGCCCTCAAAAGAAGTTTTCTTAGCTGCTGCTTCCAAGAATATCACCTCAATCATGACTAATTCATTAGCTTAATAAGCTGCCTCGTTCTAACATAATTAAATTTAATCATCCAATTCCTTCATTCCTAAGTGTCTCCTCGCTGGGTTGTTTAAGAACACAAACATACAGCCTATCCAAATGGCCCATTGATTACATAGTTCTGTTACACATTATACCAGGTTCTGAACTCCTGAACTGTCACCAGCTAAAAAGAATCCTGTTCAGGACTGCGGTGGCAAACTCCAAGGAAACTGCAGAGTATCAGAGCCGGTGCAAGGCATAAACAGACTAAGAAATTGCTTAGGGCCCTGAGCAGTTCAAGGGTTCCCCTCTATTTGCGTTTTATTATTATTATTTTCATAAGAACTTGCCTGCTTTGCTATTGGGTGCAAGGGGCAAAAATATTCCTGGGTAGGGCCCCAAATGGGCTAGCACCACCACTGCCTAGTATTGACGATATGGTAGATAGTACTTTCCCCTAAGAGTCCATACTGAGCCCAGGAATGAATACTACTGTCAACCTGGCCCATATTCAGCTTTGGTAGAACCCTACAGATTACAATGGAATCACATTAGGTATATATTTTGTCCCTATACAGAGGGTGCTGGTATCCTTCCTCTGCTGCTGCCTCCTCTCCATTAATTGCATCACAACAAACAGGCTATGATTTGTTGGTTGGCCCTTTCCTCAGAAACTCTTCTGGGTCATTCCCTTGCTCCTCTTCCTACAATCCCCTTTCATACTCCCACCCCCCATAAACCCTGCCTAGCTATTGAATCGAGGCATTTATACAGGGCTCCCTTTTGTGGAATGGGAGTGCTTGACTTATTCCTCTTGCCCTAAAACCCATCTATCCGACCCTTCCATGAACCCACCAAACACTTCTCTAGTACTCGCTCAGCTGGGTGTGTGGTGCTTCACAACAAATCTCTTTTACACAGTAGGCAAAGACCCAGCAGCTAGTGGAGAAGTGAATGGAGCCCCTTCATCTTATCTCCTGATTGACCCATGACTAGCTTGCAAGCTCATCAGCCAGTCCGGGAGCCAGGCCTTTGTCCAATTCTGAAAATACAGAGTGGGCACCCATCTTTCTGGCCAGGTCACAACCAAATACATTTGCCATTCAATGTCCATCTGCATGCACACTCCAAGCATCCATGATATAAGCACCTAGTGGGGACTTGTGTACTCATGAGTGTTTGAAAACAGAGCCCCTCAACTGGGTGTGACACTAAAACAGGAATAATTGCCTTACAGACCTCCTGTGGGTGTTAGGAGTCTTCTTGAATTAATGTTTTCAAAGTGCATTTGAATCCACAAGTACAAGGCACCATAAAGTATTGAAAACCAACTCTGCTTTTGACACTGAGGATCCTTGGCAAAGGGTCTCCTGCTCTGTGCAAACAGCTCTCAACTCCAACCTGACAAACTCCCTACACCAAATGCATGTCTTACAGGATATCTCGCCACAAAGAGTAACATGTATGGTTTCTACAGAAAACTCATAACTTGTCAAGACTCATAACCACTGTGAAATGAATATAGAGGTATTATTTAAGGTATAATGTATTTATATTGAAAGTATGCCTTATCTACTTGGAATAAAAATTAGTCACCTGGGGTAATGTGTCTCAGGGATTACCCATTCAATCAAGAGGGAGTCAACACCCCTCCCTAATGAGCTGGCTAGGTAATGCAAAGTTCTTTTGTCTGTCTTGCCACATCCCAGAACAGTCAATGGAAAACTATCAGAGACAACTGCAAGCAATCAAAACTACTTGGAGATTAAAAGAAACATTCTATCGGGTAGGGAGACCACCCTGGCTATGAATAAGGAAAAAAGACTGTTTATGTATAACCGAGCCCTTGTCTACACTACAAAGATGAGTTGATTTATGTTAGGTTGATTTACAGCCACTGCATAAATTACTGGGGTGGCTGATGTCCATACTACCCTCCTTGGGTTGGTGGTGTGCATCCCCACTAGCAGCACTTCCACTGATCTAAAAGGGGCAGTGTGGAGAACCGAGAGCCCAGACTTTCAGCTCTATTGACAGATCCCTGCTGGGAGCCCGGCTGCCCCACAAGCTCACAAGCTCTCCGCAGACCACTGAGAGCTGGGGAAAATGGCCTGGGGCTTCTCTTCTCCTTCTTCCCTGTTGGGAGCCAGAGGAAGCTGATCGTGGCTTATTCCCTCCTCCCCACCTGTAGCCAGGGGAACCCGCCTGGGAGTAGTTTCTTCTCTGCTCCCTACCAGGAGTCAGAGAAAGCTGTCCAGGACTTCTCCCCTTCCTGTTTCCCACCTGGAGCCAGGGTCCAGACCTCAGATCTTCTCCCTTCCCTGTTCCCCACTGGGAGCAGGGTCCAACTCCTGAGCTTCTCGCCCTGCTCTCATACTGGAGTGGGGTCCAGCAGCTCAGCTCTCTCGGAAAGTGGGGGGCAGCTGGGCTCTAGCTGCCCTGTTTTCTTTTAAAAAAATGAAGCCAACAGCCGATATAAGGAAAGCGTGTCTACTCTGCTACTCTGTCACCTTATCTACATCAACATAAGCCCTACACCTCTCATTGAAGTGGTTTTATTATGTCAGCATACCAGGAGAATTACACTGGCAGGAGAAGCATTTCAATGTGTACACCTCCACTGTTTAGTCGACAAAAACTGACTTTTGTCTACAAAACTCTATAGTGTAGACCAGTCTCAAGTGTAGGGACTCTAATCCATTCACTGAGGCAACACCTAGGAAGCAGGCAGCTTTCATGAACATTTTGATCCTGGTTCTTGTGAAACCAGCTAGCTCTGTAATAGGCTGAACTTTGTGCGGGAAACCTACTTTATTAGATAGGAGGGGTAACTATTGATAACTAGAACCAGATTAGAATTGTAAGATTTTATTATCTGTTGTAACTAGTTGTATCCGTCACTTTCTCTCACTTCTGGTTAAAGCATTATTAGTTCTTAAATAAACCTACTTTTGCTTTATAATAAGTGTTGTGTAGTTTACAGGGAATGGTAGTTTAAGCGGTAGTTTACAGAAAGCGGTAAAACTGATTAATTGGGGTACACTGCACCTTTGGATGCAGAGGATCTGGAATATCTGTGATCAGTCAGTGTCAGGGGCTGGATATTACAGGCAAACTGTTCAAAAGGCACTTAAAGATTGGAGTGCATACATTGTTAACCTGCAAGGTGAAATGAGGGCTGGCATAGCCCAGAGGGGAACTCTTGGGTGTCTGAAGAGCTGGCAGCATCAGGGTTACCACAAGAAAGACTAATGAAAACATTCATTCAGTGTGCAGCAGCAGTCAAAAAAGCTAACAGAAGGTTGGGAATCATTAGGAAAGGGATAGATAATAAAAAAAGAAAATATCATATTGCCTCTGCATAAATCCATGGTACGCCCACATCTTGAATACTGCATGCAGATCTGGTCATACCATCTCAAAAATATATATACTGGTACAGAAAAGGGCAACAAAAATGATTAGGAGCATAGAACAACTTCCATATGAGGAAAGATTAATAAGACTGGGACTTTTCAGCTTGGAAAAGAGACAACTAAGGGGGGTATGATAGAGTTCTATAAAATCATGGGTGATGTGGAAATTAAAGTAGGGAATTAGGAAATTAAATTAGGAAGTGTTATTCACTTGTCATAACACAAGAATTAGGGGGTCACCAAATGAAATTAATAGGCAGCAGGTTTACAATAAACAAAAGGAAATATTTCTTCACACAACACACAGTCAATCTGTGGAACTCTTTGTCAGAGGATGTTGTGAAGGACAAAACTATAACTTGATTTTTTTTTTTAAAAAAAACACTAGATAAATTCATGGAGGATAAATCCATCGATGGCCATTAGCTGAAATTTCCCTAGCCTCTGTTTGCCAGAAGCTGGGCATGGGCTGGAGGCAGCGCTGGGGACAGTTGGTAACAAGGAGACTCAGTTTCGGGTACCCTGAGAACTGTCACACTGCTTCATATATTTTTAGTGCCCTTTTATATGCATTTTTTTTAAAAAGCCTCCTTCCAATATAGCGCCTGATTCATATTTAACTTACTCCAGTATTAACTGGAAGTAACTCCATGGAAATCAGTGTAGCTTTATTGGTGTAAAATTATTATCAGCGAGATGAGAATCAAACACCATACACATACTATATAAAGAAGCAACAGAAAGAATGGTAACAAGCTCGTTCCTTCTACCATAGTCTTGAATAAAAGCCACCTTTGTCAAATATTGTAAAGAGGCAAGAGGAGAATTGAATAAGGAAAGGCCAGCTCAACATACCATTTAAATCTACTTTTCCTCTACTGCACAGAGATGTTTAGTTTATGTTCTAGTGGTAACTATAATTAAGAATACAGGAAAATATAAAAAAGTGATTTCCACATCATTTAGAGTTTGCTGGCTTGGTTTTTTTTCACACATTTCATTTGGGCCATTTGTTTTCCACTTTGAAAGGGAGAGCATTAAACATAATTAATTTTATTAAGGCTTTTGCATTTTGTTCACTAGTCAGTATTATATTAATTTTGGTGCAACCACTGTTTGGAAAGCAGGGTTTAGGGTCAAATCTTGGTTACTTGATTAACATAATCAGTCTAATTATTTATAATGGAACTATTTACATATGTAAAGCCAGCAAGATTTGATGTTTTTCCGCTGTCAGCATGTTTTTTTGTCTCCATTGTAGGTCTTCTCAGAATTCTTTCCATTTTCAAAAGCAATACTTTAAAAGCATATTCACATAGTTTTGCTCAAACCAGTTCTTTTATCCTATTGGCCATTTGTAGAGAATCATCACGTTTTTAATGTGTGTTCAATTAATGTGTGTTCAGTTGAATGTGTGTTCACTTCAATTAAAATGTACTAGCAAATCAATATTTTTATTTCAGTCCAAGCAAATTCATATTTTTCTGATGTGTTTTTTATTTTATTATTATTATTATTATTATTATTGCTTGATTAGCTTCTGAATCAGGACAAAGTCCATCCACATCTGCACAGTCTAGGTAGCAAAACATAGCTGGATGTGTTCGTTTGTTAATAGAGACATCTTGCTGTTGCTGAGGAGGATGCCATTAGAGATGTCTGCTGAACATGCTGTGGGACATTGTTTGCTGATCTTATTTGTGTAAAATCAATGTGTTCACTGTGATTGGTGCCTCACTCTTGCAAACGCTTGCAGTGCAGCATGTGCACAGTTTGGCTTAGTCCTAATCCTTTTTTGGTTGTTACTTACATTGTGGACATGGTGTTTCTGTTCGTGGGGACAAGACATTACCAGTGGTTAAAGCAGATTGAAATAGAAGGGGGAGCTTTCACTGCACCTGCCAAGAGAGAGGGGTATTATGGGGAAGTAGTTCTTAAATAATATAGGGGGCAGAGGGGGATCTCCCTGCTACTTAAAGCAGAGGAAGCAGAGCTATGCTCGCCGCACACCCTACTTCTTCTTACTTTAATCCCTGAGTGTGACTACTCCAGTGTAACTTCAATACATCATAGCTGAGTTCCCATTGGAAGTCCAAATATTGTACACTCCTGCTTGCTTGTTGTTTTGTCTGTTTCTCTCCCTTTTCTCTTTGTACAAGTGTACAGCTGCAGGCTATACTTTCAGCTCTTTTTAAAAAAATCTATTTTACTAATTCTATAAATATGTCTAATTTTAATTTAAAGGGTTCCCCCTTCTAAGGCACTGCATGATATAAAACATTATAATACAATAAAAAGCACCCCTTAACAGAAAGAGAACAAACCATTCAGGCCTGTCGCAAAAAGAAATATGCGGTGAATGTAATAAATATGAGGCCAAGAATGGTTACACTAAACAATATACTCATGCTTTGGGTAAAAAAAATTCCATTATTTTAAACATATTTAAAATATTGAGAAAGATATATGGATGCCATGGAAAGAGATTCCCAAATGCTGGGGCCTATCACTGTACAGATGTGATCAACTGATGGGCTAAAATATGATGCTGGGTCACTGAAACGGGTGTGGTGTCTGAACACAGAGATTTATAAGAACGAAGCTAAAGGAGCTACAGCAATTTACGTCAGCTGAGCTTCTGGACCCTTAAGGCTATAATATAGCCAAGGTCTACATCACTGGGATGCTAACAGTCCCAACTTCAATTGCTACTGAATGTAGAGTGTGAAAATGTCCACGATGATCACAGGCCATTTAGACTGTGAGTAAACATGATGCAGCATTCTGAGCAAGCTGCGAATGATAAATAAGACCTACTGTGAGGGAGCTGCACTGTTCATACACCTAACCAGGAAGAACAGGTGGATGAGGCTTTTTAAACAACTGACAAAATCATCCAAAGCACATGACTTGGTGGTGATGGGAGATTTCAACTACCCAGACATCTGTTGAGAAAATAACACAACAGGGTAAAGATTGTCCAACAAGTTCTTGGAATGTATTGGAGATAACTTTTTTTTTATTTCAGGAGGTAGAGAAAGCTACTAGGGGAGAGGCTGTTCTAGATTTGATTTTGCAAACAAGGAGGAACTGGTTGAAAATTTGAAAGTGGAAGGCAGCTTGGGTGAAAGTGATCATGAAATGGTAGAGTTCATTATTCTAAGGAATGATAGGAGGGGAAACAACACAATACAAATAATGGATTTCAAGAAGGCAGATTTTAGCAAACTCAGAAAGTTGGTAGGTAAGATTCCATGGAAAGCAAGTCTAAGAGGAAAAACCGTTCAAGCGAGTTGGCAGTTTTTCAAAGAGACATTATTAAGGGCACAAGAGCAAATTGTTCCACTAGATAGGAAGTATGGCAAGAGACCACCCTGGCTTAACCAGGAGATCTTCAATTATCTGAAACTCAAAAAAAGAGTCCTAAAAATAGTGGAAATGAGGTCAAATTACAAAGGATGAATATAAACAAATAACACAAGTATGTAGGGACAAAATTAGAAAGGTCAAGGCACAAAATGAGATTAAACTAGCTAGAGACAAATAAAGGATAACAAGAAAACATTCTACAAATACATTAGAAGTAAGAGGAAGATTCAGGACACAGTAAGCCCATTACTCAATGGTGGTGGTGGGGGAAACAATAACAGAAAATGTGCAAGTGGCAGAATGCTTAATGACTTTTTTGTTTCGGTTTTCACCAAAAAGTTTAGTAGCAATTGGATTGGAATATTGGAAGGAAATCTGACTCCTGACTTCCTGCTGCCAGGCCACTGGAGAGGAGGAAGGTCACTCCAGGCATAACCAATTGGCCCAGAGCGAATCAGATGTCCTGCTGCCAATTGACCAGCCCAGAGTTGGGGCTAGAAAAAGAACATACAAGCTGAGGCCTGAGCACATGTTGCTGCTGCTGTGGCTGATAAGAACAGACCTATCTTGGGGCTTGGGGATTAGCAGCCAGAACCTGGGGCCAGGGGACTGGCCCAGGTATCAGGCAAGGAGCACAGCTACCACAGCAGCTTAGATCCAGCTGAGTCATCCTACTGACCATTACAGTGACCACAGGTACTGGTGCCAGACAACACAGCAGAGGCTAAGAGTTCATACTCCAAGCTTACACTCAGTCCAAGCACCAGTGACCAGCACAAAGGTTTAGGGGGCTGGTTACACTGTTAACTTGTTAAAAGAGCACTAACCTGTACATTTAGGCATCAGGGTCTGGATATGTTGTACTGTTGCTGGGGTGTTTTATGACTTACCATAGCCCATCCGCCTTGAATTGTCCCTGGTACTGACTGAAGTATAGGCTCTGCTCAGATGAAAGGGCTTTCGTTGCTGAGTGCAACATTTTTTTCTGGGGTTTGTTCCTGCTTCCTGAAGTCTGTGGAAGGAAACCAAATGGTTTGAGCTTACACAGAGGCAACTGGAGCTTCCTCAGGCATGTGGTTTGGGATCTGGGATTCACTTAACCAGGTCTGGTTACCACATAGCAGCCAAATTTAAAATGCTGGACTACCCAGCAGATCGTACTATACATCATAACCCATCTCTCTAACTAATATCAGAAAATAGGTGTGTCTTACCTCCCATTTCTATCTTGAGAACAGGAGTTGTTCTCCTCTTATAATCAGCCTCCATAATCAAACAGTCTGAGGACTATTCAGCACTGGTAAGGCCTCATTTACCCAGTTTAGGGGCCCCGACTACAGAAGTGGGTGGTGAAGCACTGGATTGGGTTTCCTAGAGAGGTGGTGGAATCTCCATCCTGAGATGTTTTTAAGGTGCAGCTTGACAAAGCCCTGGCAGGGATGATTTAGTTGGGGTTGGTCCTGCTTTGAGCAGGGACTTGTAGTAAATGACTTCCTGAGGTTCCTTCCAACTCTAATCTTCTATGATTCTGTGGAAAAGCTGAGGTAAGGGAACATAAGTAAGTTGACAGGCGATATGCAAGGTATGTACCATAGCCACCGGCAGTGTAGACCAGGCCCGAGTCCCATGCTAGCATCTTAACTCCATTGAACTATCTTTCCCTCTCATTGCTTCCCCACCACAACCCACACACTCTTTGGTAGTCAGTTTTACCTTTCTCTCTTCCTTCCATAAGACAATTAAATTGTTCAGAAACAAACCCCCTAAATCAGCTTTTGATGTACACTATGTGAATTATTTGTATAGATTAATGGCAATACTATATATACACTTAACACTTTTACATCTCTTTTGAAGAACATAAGAAGTATGGACAAAAAGTAAAGGTGCCAAACCACTACCCATTGAAGTTAGTGGTAGTTATAGCATTGGCTTCAGTAGCCAGTGCATCTGACTTAAAATGTGTTATGAATTCTTTTGTAGTAAGAACTGTTCAAACTAAATTGTAAGTTACAGAACAAGTCATTTATCATAGGCTGAAATACATTAGCTTTGTGCAATTGTCAACAATCCGTGTCATGCCCGTGGGCGAAATAGTGTGATTATTATGAGCTTTTAGCTAGCAAGAAAGGACTAACTTTTCAAGTTTATATGGGGAAACATTCAAATGTCAGATTGTCAAGAAGTTTTTATTGTATTTTATTCTCGGTAATAAAATATGCTAATATTAGGGTTGCAGGATTTGCAGTTGTAGAGAATGGCCTAACACAGATACAGCTGAATAAAGGATAGGAGACCCTTAATTTATGAAGTTCCAAAGCAAACTTTTAAGATTTCAAAAATGCTAAACAAAATCACAAATCTAAAAGGAGATGGATTATAGGAACAAATTAGAAGTACTACATTTGGATTTTAATAAAGCATTTGATATGGTCTCATGAAATCTTGAGAAATTAATTCAAATTGGCTTGAATAAGTATGCTGTTGAGTGGATTGAAAACTCTAAAAGAGCATAAAGAAAGTGCAAGGAAAAACAGCAATATATCAAGTTCAGTGTACTTGAACAATGTACTTCAGAGATCAGTGTTAGGAACAGCCTGGTGATGCACAGGAATCAGTGGTAGGGATCACCCACTAACAATCTTAAATAGGAAGTTAAAACAGCACACTAATGAAACTTGCAGATGGTAGTAAGAGACAGAGTGTGGTGGATGGGTGCCCAAGGGAGCTAAGGAACCAGGAACTGGAGATCAGGATGCCATGAATCCATCTTTCTGGGAATTATAGAGGGATCGTTGAAAATGCCCCCAAAATACTCTCATGAATTAGGATGGTTGGGGAAGAAACCAATGCCAAATTAAACTCCAATTGTCTCCTTTTCCCCAAGCTAGGGGACAGAGCTGTGTGAGTATTTTGTAATGAAACCTGAAGTAATTTTGTTTGGCTTGAGATTTTGTTATGAGTCTGAAACAAACTGAATTTCAGTGCAACTGTTAGCCAGAATCAGAGTTCAAAAACAGGCTTGTACACAAGTAAGTTTTGCTTGATTTTCGATTTAGTTTCTCTCCAAATGAGTAAGGAGGAGTCCCTCCCTATAACTTCTCTTCCTAAAAGTTCACAGGATGCTCTTCCCATAATCCTCTTCTAGACCCATATCTGCTTTTCACTCTTACCAATCATGAGGCTCTTTATAAAGGAACAGAAGGAAAGAAAAGTGGAGCTGCAGTATCTTTAAAAATCTCTATATTCTAATCCATATATAAGTTACTAAAACTTGAAGAACATCAGTCCCTTTTTTTTCTATGGTGTAAACATTGGGGGGAGGGGCGGGATGGATACAGTGTGTGTGCTGAAGGGGAAGGAGGGAGGAGGGAATAGTTTTATTCAATCTGAACCTTGCTTTTTTCCACAAAAAAATGATTTGAGCAAAGCAGCCATCTGATAGCATTTATAATAATGGCAAAAGGTGTTTCAGTATTCAGTGATACATTGGTTCCTTTAGTAAATGAAAGAAAAACTCTTGTTTGTCAAAAACTCAGGAGGGAGATGGGCTTTGTTTCAAGAAAATCTAAATCTCTTGACAGCCTCACGCCTGCTGCAGTTGCAGAAGTTTCCAGTATATCTGAATGGAGGGAGAGGGGAATCAGAGGACACTCTTTGCCACATTTGCAAGCCTTGATTCCTACAGATGTTGAAAGAACAGTTTCTCTAATTTTACCCTCATTATGAAATGCCTTCAGGCACTAGCTGCACAGTCTCCTTGCCGATGAACCATTTCCTCCGTGCTGTGGGCCTCTGAGGAAGAGGCAATGGCAATCAGTAAATAACAGTGCATAAACTGCTGATTAGTGCCGAATCAACTAAAAGGTTCTCCATACATCGAAAACTATAAAGACGATCATACATATAACTTATCTTGTTTTTTTCTTCAAATGTCATTTGAAAGTCTTAAGGATCTTGTTATTAATCAGTCGTGTGTGGTGCTTTGCAAAGGTTTTCATGCACTTGCTCAGAAAGCAGGGAAGAGGGGGCATAATGAGCCTCTCCTGAGAAAATTAAATTAAATCAGTATTCATCAACATGGTCTTTTGGGTACAAAGTTTATTCAGCATGTACGCAGTGAAGGGAGTGAACTAAGAAAGATGAGAAAAGGGAAGTAAGGAGAAGAGGAGGATTTGTCCTCAAAGGACATGATTGCAGATGTCAAAACAACAATATAGTGTACCAAATCATGCCCACACTTACATACCTGCAAGAGCTCAGTCACTGGGTCTCTAGTCTTGCAAGATTCAGCTCACCTGCAAAAGGACTTATCCCAGGCGTACAGAGTGACCAATGCAGGTCCCCATTCCCAGCATATAGCCTTAAGGTAAGTCAGGGGAAAAGAAAGGAGGGAGTCAACAGAGCAGGGAAGAAAAAAAACATAGGTGAAAGTAAGGAAAACAATACAAGAAAAGAAGAAAAGAATGGAGCCAGAAAAGGAGAGAAAAGAATAAATAGACAA
Source organism: Emydura macquarii macquarii (assembly GCF_026122565.2). Lineage (NCBI taxonomy): Eukaryota > Metazoa > Chordata > Testudines > Chelidae > Emydura > Emydura macquarii. Next base: position 4,125,827 of record NW_027132962.1, read on the forward strand.
AAAATGTTAGTCATAGGGTATGCAGCAAAGGTGTGTTGAGGATAAAGCATCCTTCCAATAACCTGTCACAAGATTTTGCCAGTAAGATAAGAAGATGAAGGAAAATATCTAAAAACAATTGCAGAATTTTGCATTCTTAGTCAAGAATAAATGTTGTGTCCCCTAGGTTGGGTTTTAAGTCATTTTCATGATACTTTTTCAAAATAAGACTAGAACTGATGATGAGAAATCTATGCAACTTAGATTCCCGGTTTCTGGCTTAGCCAAATTATACAGAGCCAGGGGGAGAGGTATCAGAAGAAAATGGCCTAAAATTAAATTATTTGTTGCTTCTTTGATATCTTTAATCCTTGTTCCAGTTTCATAAGCTGCTGGAGATAACAAATCAATGTTAATGTCTTTTATAGAATTGATATTTTCTATTAACATATATAAGACAATAAATCTTTGAAAAGATTCTTTATCTCTTCTGACACATTTTTCTCCTTTAATGTATAGCCTTATGAAAAAAGGGCAGAAGAAATATAATCCTGTAAAAAAGATGATGTTCCTATTACTCATGTAAACTAGTATTGTTAATATTGCAAGCAAGGACATTAAATTAGGGTGCAGCTCCCCCACTGACAGAATTGTATTTTCAAGTTAAAATAATAAAGGCTGAGACAAGTAATAATTATTAGTGATAAATAGAAAAACTAGATTTTAACATAGATAGTAGTATCTGAAATACTGAATATTTAAAACTCATGTCATATTTAAAGGGAAGCAAGTTCTTTCTATTGATTTAATTAAATGTCTGATTGTTGACTTTTTCTTTTTCTTTTTTTTAATAAAAAGGGGTCCACCGGGTTAGAACTTGGATGTGAGAAAGGGCAAAATCTAAACCTCCATGCTGCAAGAAGTAGTACTAGTGACTGTGTAGGTAGCAGCATTCCTATTAGTTGCTACTGAATTAATGTTTCATTCGGTAGTATAAGAGCAAAATGGTGGTGGAACTGCCATGTGACAATGATAAAGAATTACAGAAAGAATAACTTCTTTCTAAAACCAAACAAGGAACTTTATTTATCTCTAAAGAGACTGCATCTCTCTGCAAAACTTCTGCCTAGAACTTACCCTGCTCCCTCCTGCCAGCAGTCCTGCTAATGTCTTAGAGTACACGTTCTCACAAATGCTGTACCCTCCCCCGAGACAACATTACATGGTAATGAAACCTGGACCACTATGGCCATGAGACATACTGTGGCATTTTTTCAAAAGCCAGGGTATCCTGGGTGAATTCCAATTAGGATAATTATAGTTTGTCTGTCAAATTCCTCTGAAGTTTTAAGTGAAGAAGTGAAGAGTAGTGTGAATAGTAGCATCAGTCACAGAACCATAGAAAATTAGGCTTGGAAGGAACCTCAGGAGTTCATCTAGCCCAGTGGTTCTCAGAACAATTTTTTTGGTGACCTCAGGGTGCAGCCACCAACTCTTACTGGTAGCCGCACTGACATTTTTTCCTAATATACTCAGTTAGTGTTAGGAAAATCAAATAAACATGCACATATACATGTCCAAATAATAAGTTCTGGGTTTTGCTGCATCAGTTGTGTGGATCAGAATATTAGGAAAAGTTGAGGAGCTCTTTGAATAGAAAGGCTGCTTCATTTGCCCCACTCACTTTTCAGGTGAGAAAGGTGAGTGGGGTGCAGGAAGAACTGCAGCTCCTTCCAGGTGGCTGAAGGGAGTTACTTGTTCTTCCCTGCAGAGCAGTCAGTCTGGCAACATGTGCAGCAACTGCCCTGAGCCACCTGGCAAGAGGCAGGGAGGGGGCCGCTTTGGGGGGAAGAACTGCAGCTTAGGGAGGGAGCTGCTGGGAGTGGGAATCACTTGCACGGTTGCAGGGAGGAGAGGATGAGTGGGTGAATGCAAAGACCCTGGAGGCAATCGAGCGACTGGCAGGGATGGAGGACTGAAAGGGGGGTGGGTGCCAGAAAGGCAGGGAGGGAAGGGGGTGGGAGTTGGGACCCCAGGCACAGCCAGTGGCTGGCAGAGAGGGTGCGGACCCCAAGGCAGATGCGGGGGCAGAGTGGAGTCACTTACCCCTCTCTCCGCAGCTGCGCATGGCTGCACAGAAACCCCCTGGTGGCCGCATGCAGCCACGGTGGCCGCATTTGAGAGCCATTGATCTAGTCCAATCCCCTGCTCGAAGCAGGATCAATCTCAACTAAATTATCCCTGCCAGGGCTTTGTCAAGCCACACCTTAAAAACCTCTAAGGATGGAGATTCCACCACCTCTCTAGGTAACCCATTCCAGTGCTTCACCACCCTCCTAGTGAAAAAGGTTTTCCTAATATCCAACTTAGACCTCCCCCACTGCATCTTGTGACTGTTGCTCCTTGTTCTGTCATCTGCCACCACTGAGAACAGCCTAGCTTCATCCTCTCTGGAACCCCCTTTCAGGTAGTTAAAGGCTGCTATGAAATCTCCCCTCATTCTTCTCTTCTAATGATTTCTGTTGCCCTCCACTGGACTCTTTCCAGCTTGTCCACAGCCTTTCTGGACTGGAGGCCCCAAAACTGGACACAGTACTCCAAATGAGGCCTCACCAGTGCTGAATAGAGGGGATTAATCACTTCCCTCGATCTTCTGGCAATGCTCCTAATAATGCAGCCCAATATGCCATTAACCTTCTTGGCAATAAGGGCACACTATTGACTCACATACAGCTTCTTGTCCACTATAACCCTCAGGTCCTTTTCTGCAGAACTGCTTCCTAGCTCGTTGGTCCCGTCTGTAGCTGTGCATGGGATTCTTCCATCCTAAGTACAGGACTCTGCAGTTGTCCTTGTTGAACCTCATCAGATTTCTTTTTCCCAATCCTCTAATATGTCTAGATCACTTTGTATCCTATCCCCGCCCTCCAGTGTATCTACTACTTCCCCAGCTTAGACTCACCTTCAAACTTGCTGAGGGTGCAATCTAGCCCATCCTCCAGATCATTAATGAAGATGTTGAACAAAACTGGCCCCAGCACCTGAGACACTCCGCTTGTTACCGGCTGCCAGCTAGACATTGAGCCGTTGATCACTTACCGTTGAGCCCAATGATCTAGTCAGCTTTCTGTCCACCTTATAGTTCATTCATCTAAACCCATACTTCTATAACTTGCTGATAAGAATACTGTGGGAGACCATATCAAAAGCTTTGCTAAAGTCAATGTATATCACATTTATCCCTTTCTCCACATCCTCATAACCAGTAATCTCATCATTGAAGGCAATCAGGTTGGTCAGACATGACTTGCCCTTGGTGAATCCATGCTGACTGTTCCTGATCACCTTCCTCTTTTCCAAATGCCTCAAAATGGATTCCTTGAGGACCTGCACCATGATTTCTCCAGAGACTGAGGTGACGCTGACTGGTCTATATTTCCTGGATCCTCCTTCTTCCTTTTTTGAAGAGGGGCACTATATTTGCCTTTTTCCAATCATCGGGGACCTCCCCCTATCATCACGAGTTTTCAAAGATAATGGCCAATGGCTCTGCAGTCATATCAGCCAACTCCCTCAGCACCCTTGGATGCATTGTATTCAGCCTCAGGGATTTGTGCATGTCTAGCTTTTCTAAATAGTCCTGAACCTCTTCTTTCACCATTGAGGGCTACTCACCTTCCCCCCATACTGTGCTGTCCAGTGCTGTAGTCTGGGAGCTGACTTTGTCTGTGACGACAGAGGCAAAAAAAGCATTGAGTACTTCAGCTTTTTCCACATCCTCTGCCAGTAGGTTGTCTCCCCCATTCTTAAGGGGCCCACACTTTCTCTGACCTTCTTCTTATTACTAACATACCTGTAGAAACTCTTCTTGTTATCCTTCACGTCCTTTGCTAGGTGTAACTCCAATTGTGATTTGGCCTTCCTGATTGCTCGTCATGTTCTTCGATTGGAGGCGCCCTCCAGTCGACACAGTCTAACTCTTTTCAGGAGGGTGGACTTATTGCATCGATTGGGGAGCACATCCGAGATCACTTGAGCTGGTCTTCCCTGCCCACTGAGTTGACCCGCTGCATTAATCTGTGCAGCCCTGGCAGTGTAGACATACCCTCAGGCAACCTGGGTTCAATTTCCTGCTCTGCTGTAGACTGCCTTGATGTCAATGGAGGTTGGGAGCTTAAATATCTTTGAAGATGAGGGCCTTAGTTTCTCTGTTCCTTTGTCCCCCATCTGTACAATGGGGATAACAGCACTTTGCTACCTCAGAGGGTTGTTATAAGGATAAATACATTAAAGATCGGGAGGTATTCAGATACCATGGTAACGGGAGCTATATTAGTACTGCAGATAGCTTTCTCCTTCCCCCTTGTTCTAGCAGGGGAAACCATTGAACTTTTGGCTGCTATATACTCAGCTAGTGTCTGTCTTAGGATCTTATCTGTCCCTCAGCATAAAAAACTGGAATTCAGAAGGACTGAGCAGGCATTTCCTGCAGCTGAGTTAATAATGAGTGTTCAGCACCATACCAATGAAAGCACTAACTAGCCATTTCAACATCCAAAACTAGATCTGTTTGTCTCTAACTTAACTTGACAAATTCCCAGGGAAACATGGTAAGTTGTGTACAGTGATTTCCAGCTATGTGAAAAGCAGTGAGGAAAGTCAGTGGGAACTGGACACTTAAACACTCTTTGTGCCTTTGAAAATTAACCCCTTTACTTTGGCTTCAGTACTTGGGTTCTGGAGGAAGACATCCCAGAAGACTTACCTTTTTTCTCTCCTAGAAAAGTTTCAGAAGGTTAAGAACATACTGGGAGATGAAAGAATTAATATCCTCATATTTGTTTTCAGTTTTAAATCACTAAATCCATTTTATCCTTTCTCAGGTACTATTGTGTTCATGTTACCAAAATCAACAGCAGTTTCAAAAGTTTATTTTATTTCCACCGTCATGCTGTCTGGAGTGGCTCATGACTGAGTGCCTTCCTCAGGGCAGATTGTAAAAAACAGGGCAGACATTCCAAACTGGTGGTATGTTCTATAATTAGATTTCACCAACCCATTAACAAATCTGAACTCTTGGATCGCTATAGCAGTATTACCATAGAGTCAGACAGTCCTCTTAGGCACTTACCACAGAGGCAAACTTGATTTAGTGATAAATGGTCACTTACACCAAAAATCACAAAATATTCAGGTTGCTTCCAGTCCCAAGACATCAATAATTTATCCCAGATCAACTGGTATCTTAGATCTCACACCAAAGACAAGTCCTGTAGCTAATTCTGTAATAAAGTAACTACAAGTTGATTAATTAGGAAAAAGAAAGAAAAGTGACTTACAGGTTTAAGCAAGCAAACATATAACACAAATAAGTTGCAATCTAAATCCTAAAATTGTCAGAGTTGTAGTGATCTGACAATTCAAAACATTTTTTTCAGGGCTAACCCATGCCAAGCAGCATGGGAATCTCTGCATTTATGTTTAGGAATTCTTGCCCCCTCAGAGTTTAGAAAACATAAAAGAGATTCAGTTTCTCCTTGTCAGAGATTTTTATCCCCTCCTTTCCAGAGTCCAAAACAGATGGGATGAGTTCATCTATAGGTCTCTCCTTCCTGGAGGGAGTTAGGAATGCAAATAACAAAGTCTCTGTCCTGTGATGCTGCAATATTTGTCAATTGCTTTCAATGGGCCATTTCTTATATGCAGGGCGAGCACTTTACCTTAATCGATGCATCTTTTCCTGTTTGTTGAGTTGCACAATTACAGAGATTTACAATGCAAACACTCAATGAACTTTATACCCTGGGCTATAGAGATTATAAGTGAGATCAATACATTCAGCATCCTACCAGCATTTTATGAAGTCTAAACACTAAACACATTCTTACCAACTTAAAGTCTAATATCTATTTTGATTATGCTAACACACAGGTAAACAAGGCTGGTTTCCAGCTATCCATTTGTAATTGTTCAGTGAGGCCTCAGGCCTTGGTATGAGCTGGCACCTGGTCTGCCAGCATCACAACCACATTATAGTTGCACCTCTGATATTTTATGATTTACATTTTCTGTTATCTGGTATGCAAGTTGTGTACATAACAAGAAAATATAAAAAGGTATTTAAGTTCTGATGTCTGAGAGATCAGAACTTAGATACCTTTTTCTACTTTCTTGTTACATACACAACTTGCATACCAGATAACAGAAAATATAAATCATATAAAAGTAGTGTCAATGCTGGCAACCCATTATCAATTTGGAGCAGATGTCACCATCTGGCTGTCTTTAGTAATATCTCTGTGAGACTATGTAAGTCTTCTGACTAGCTTACACTCTGATAGTAATTAGAGTGAAACACAAGGGATGGAATCCAGATGTGTTAAAATCAAGGTGTTTTTCTTCATCTAACTGAGAAATGAAGACAAACAATAGATGATAAATGAACAGACAATTTTAATGAAATGTACAGAGTCCTATCCCTCACCTGAAATATAATAAAAATCACTAATTCATAAGCTTCTTGTACTACCTGCAGATTAGTTTAAAAAATCATACTCTACTAAAACCTTTGATCCTATCCTTGTAATTCTTTCACATTCCTTGGACAGCTGATATCCTGAAATAATTTGATTTTGCCTTTTTTAACTAGCAGTCCTAATATTTAAATCAGCTTACTTTCCATATCCTTTATTAGAAGCAGAAATTTTGTGACTTAACATTCTGGTTGTGTGATTAGTACTACAGAATAGTACCATACTGAAACTAAATAAAATAATAATTATGCTGATTTATTAAACCACAGAGAAAAAGCAGAAGCAAAAACAAACAAAACCCACCACCACTCTCAGGAAACACTTTTAATCAGTGATGTCTTGAAGCTCCAGAAACATCATCTCTTTTCAATCCTGTTCAGCTGAAGCTGCCAAAATTAATCCCATGGTCAAAACAGCATCTGGAAGAGGACATCTCCATCTTTGGCTCTGAGTAAACACCTCCATGACAATGTCTCTTTGGACATAATTGTTCTTTGCAGCCTTTCACCAGCCCCAGGGCATGGAGCTGTTTTGTACTTGGTAGCTGAAAGTTTTGTAAGACTTCTAGAGCATGTGTGTGTGTGATGGGTCTATCAGAAGAAACGGTAGCTAATGGGTAATCAGTCTGGCATAGAGTTTTCTGCCTCATCAAGTTTCTGTTGTATTTATTACAACTTTCTGCAAACTGAAGTGAGAGTAACCAGTGCTTGAATCTGTTGTTTGGATCACGCAGTGTGAGAGGATTAACAAATGCATTATAGAAAACAGCTCTGCCAATTGAGATTATTTGCATCTGTGATGTCATAGGGATGAAAGGTTCTCATTGCTTCCTTAGTGCAGAGGTGCAGTGCTATTGGTGGATGACCTGGAATGGAGTGTGTTGCTAGTGTCATTCATTTTTCAGCTTCTGTGCTCCCTCACGCATAGGTCTCCAAAAAGTCTTGGTGAATTTTTGAAATAAGTAATGTTAAGCAAGAGCTAGAAGGGATTGACTATATAGCATATACCTTAAAAAAACCGCAGGATTTTATATAGAGAGTATTCCTCTGGCTGGGGGGAAAGGTACCTGAATTGGACTCCTGAGGCCACACACATCAAAAGACCATGGCATTCATTACCTCCCCAGTTGCAAGCTGTATAAATGAATGATACTTATGTGCTATATACAGCATTGGCTTCATTTTTGTAATGAAAAAAAGAAAAGATAACAGATTTCTATGTGTATTCCATGAGCTAATTTGGTCAATATACACTAATGGGATCTCTCCTCAAGTGATCCAATCTAATTTACTGCAGCAGGATCCTGAAAACCCTAGTAATCAATGCCACCCTGAAAATGCTGCAGAGATGACCAAATACCATAAACCAGCAATATAAGACTCATTATATGTCAAGATAGGTCTCCTAGAATTCATTCTTGGCCTGGAGGACTCCTATACTAATTTCATATGTTTAGAGCCCATTGGAAACGTCTTTAAAATGAGATCATAGTGAGTTTTGACTAACTCAGCATTAAATTAAAATTGCTCTGTTGGGATTTTTGCATGTATCTCTGCACCTCACACACATTTTTCAAGCCAAAGTCAGAGAGACTCTACCTTTTTCTTGGGACTCAATACAAAAAGTACATTAAACAGTCTGGAATTCAAAATTCTGGAAATTCTGTGAATTCTGTGAAATATTTAACTTTTAAAAAAGGCTTTTGCTGTCACATCGGCAGGGAAGGGGTGGAGCACAGAAAGGAAGATTTTACATTATAAATAAATAACTAATTTGGTCATGACAACATTATGGTGCAAAATTCTTCTGACCTATAAATCAACATACTGGATCAGGCCAGTGGTCCAGCTCATCTGTACCAGGTACTGCAGTGGAAGGTGCAACACACCCCAGATTGGACAAGGAGTTGGAGAAAGAACAGGAGATTCTTTTATTAGCCATTGCTGCACATAAAGTTATATCCTAAACCTTTGGTCTGCATTCCAGCCCTAACTTTTATATGATGGCTGATAGAATCCAGGTCACATTTCAAACTACTGTGATTTATGCATATAATTGAGAACACGGTTTTATCATTTGGGTCACATTTAGCTTGCACTTCAAGCTGAGGAAACAGCACTTAAACACAGATTCTGTATTCTCTGAGTTGCCTATAGTTATGAAAATATTTGATATCTTGATTTAAGACAGTTAGTATGGCATCATGACAAATCATAGCATTCTTCAAGTCTAACTTTCAAATCCGTTCCAGAAAACCTGGTGGACATAATTTGCATCTTATTGTCTGTAAGAGAGATTGTCTAGAGTGAATTATTCACTATCTAATTGACAACATCTGACATTGCTGACATAAAATATTTGTCAGATGTAATCGGGTAAGTTTTATATATATTATATGTATGCATTCATCTTTTCCAGGCTAAAAAACATACCAGATACAAAACATCAAATAAATGTACTGGCAAATATGGCTGGTTGTGGAGAACAGTACCTAGCGTGTCCAATTGTTCCACTTGTATGCTAGAGTTTTCATCAGCCAGCTGAGACTTTGAAGGCAGAGCTGTATTATTTATGCATTATAAAAATGCTAATTTCACAATTGTATCTTTTTTATTTTCCATCACTCTTCAGCTAACTTCCTGTACTTATTAAAATATATATTTTTGTTATGCTATATTTTTTGTTAAAGTGGAAATATATAGTTAGCCTAGTAATCTTAATTCTTTTCATTCAGAAAACATTATTCATAGTACTTAGTTAAAAAATAACACCTAGTACAACTGAAAACTGTGTGTGTATGTCTGTACATATGCATGCGCAGGGTACAGAAAGGATGCAGCAGAGTGTCATTGAGAAAAGATGAGTTGCAGCCTAAATCGAGTTTATCCTGGAAGTATTTAATACTTCCTTTTAAATTGAACCTAGGGGCCAGTTCCAAGTTATCTTCGCTTTTGCCCCAAACACATGTAAATTAACGCTACAAAAGTAATATCATTTTGCACCCATGTTCTGGCTGGCACAAGAGTTGCCTAATGCGATGACACACCTTTCTCAAATTTAAACACATGTTTAAGTACTTTGCTGGATCAGAAACTAAAAGACACATATCGGTAGTGTATGTAACCCCAATGAGAGATTACAAATTGCACGATGGATATAGGAGGTCACAGGGTAAAACTCCAAGGCCAGGCCCTCTGAAACCAGATTAATCTAAAAAACACCCAGCTGCTGTCACAGAGGACCTTTAGGATGTGAAAAGGAAGATTGTGTTTGGCACTAGATGAATACAAAGGGTGGGATTTTTCAAAGTTCTCAGTGTTGGTCTAACTCCGCTTCCAGAGCAGTGAGGCCAATGCTGAGCACTTTTGTAAATCCCATCCATAAAACATGTTTGTCCAACAACAACAACAAAATAGAGATAGAGAAGAACTGCAAAAAACTAGAAAGTTCTGTTCAAACTGTAGGTGGGTAGTGGAGCACATCTACACAGTCCTGTTCCACAGCATGTGGGCACTCAGCACCTCCTCTTCTTAATACAGAGGGAGAGCTCTACCTCATCTCCTCCTCTTACATTTGTGGGAGCTAAGCTCTATCTCCTTCTGCCAGTTCACTGACCTGGGAAATGAAGATTCTTCAGATGAGAGAACCTGAAGTGGAAGCAGAAGGAGGAAGAGCTGAGACGTGATTTGGAAACTTATGGGCACCAAGGCTTTTGGTAGAATTGTCCATGGTAGGTGTCCCTTATATGCTTCATGTATTCTACAGGAAGATTTGCCCTCTTCTAGATTCCCTTTCCCTACAGAAAGAAAGGGAGAAGGAAAACTGAGAACATGATCTCCAATTTACCCTTTCCTTCAGAGGTAAAGCAAAACCCTGCCAGAATCTTCCCTTTCGCCTAGCCAGACTGTAGAGGAAACACTTGGCCTGAGAGTTACCTCTCCCTCCTGGGACATGATAGTGATGTGAGGTGAGGGTGAGGAGAGTGTCTGGAGCACAAAGGATGTTTCCCTACACAGGTTTTCATTCCGTATGTGTACATACACAAATACATTTGTTTTGCTGGCAATGGGACTTTTTGGAGAAAAGGACTTATTTCAGATACATTTTTACCCTTGTTCCCATTCTCTTCCCCATGACATGTCCTACCATGCACGATGATGATGTGTCACTGCAGCCCATGATATCAACACCCATGATAATATACAGCTATCAGAATTCATGATCTCTCTCTTCTGTTTTGATCTACTTCAACAGTTGTGCACACAAGTATAAAAACACAAACCTCCGCCTCAAATATAAATTCTCCCTCTGTCATAAGTGGGTAGTACCATAAATGGTATGGCAGTAGAGCTGGGTTGAATAATATTAATCAAATGATATATTCCAAAAATGAAATATTTTAGAAGAAATTAATGAATTAGTATTTTCCCCTGTTAGTCATCCATTTCTATTTATCAGCAAGCTGCTTTACTTATTTAGTACTACACATTATACTTTAATACAGTGTGTCACAGATCCACAGGATCGGTCCTGTGACTCCAGCTTTGGAACAGCTTTTGGGAGGACTCTTTCAGTGAGCCAGAACCCTTTGGAGTCTTACTCTTTCACTAGGTTAAGCCACTCGGATTCACCACCTTGTTTGGAGTGAACCTTGGGGCTTTCAGCACCCCTGCTTCACACTATGAGCTCCTTTCAGTGAGTTTACCTGAGATAGGCACCTGAGGGAAACTTGTTCACCCAAAGGGAGCAATGCATCGCCATCTTCAGCATTTGCAGTGACTCTCAGCCAGCACTGTCAAAACAGAAGGGTTTATTAGTCATCTGGAACACATCATAGAAAGCCCTTGGTTAGCACAGGGAGACAAAAGTTACAACATGGTCCATTCGGGTTAGCCCAGAGCCCCACCCAAGTGGTGCATCCTCCTTGGCTCTCACTCTGTTTCCTCTTTCTTCAAGTTCTCAGGCCAGTCCCACCTGGCCCCTCCTTAGTCCTGATGTTCAGTCCTACCAACTGCTGCTAGCAATTGATGCATGAGATTTACCAAAGAAGGGACTCTACTATTTATACCTTCATGGTCTGTGGGTGGGTGGGTGAGTCAGAGTGGCTTGTTCCACTGTCCTGCTCTTACACAAGTGTAAAAATTAAATGAACACAAATTTAATTGTAAGGTGGAATACCTCCTACCATGTTACTGTGATTTCACTAATTTAAATAAACAATGCATTTTTACCACTTAAACTATACTGTTTATTCTACCCCTATTGGATTTTGGTACAGCAGTGTACCTATTGATTTGATTGACCTATGCCATTTACATCATCTGAGGATCTTGCCCAATTTTGTGCTGCAATTTTGAAAAATATTTTAAGAAGCTTGCAAAACCTTGATCTCTATTGCACCCACCCATCTCTCATGAAATTTCCAGATTATTAAGAGTTTGTAATCTTAATCTTATATTAACATAAGCATTTGTCTTTAACATATGTATTTCTGAAATGTCAAAATCTGAACCACTTATCCAAACTTTGGACACAGATAAAAGGAAAAATGACCCAACAAATGATCCCTGGATACTTTTTCGCTTTGGAAAAGAAAAAAAAAATGATTGAGGCGTCACAGAACTGTAGTCATTTGTTTACTAAAATGCCAGCAGGTGGGAAAAATTGATGGTTATACAGCTTCATGAAGTTAAGTTAAAGATGGGAGAGAATTGCTGACAACAGTTGTCTTAATTTCCTTTAGATACAAAGAAAAAGAAGGGGAGGAAAGCCATTCTTTCCTGCTGCTAAAAAAATGACATTTCTGGAGACATTCTCAATAAACTAATAAAGGCTATCAAGTGGAGTGTTTTTTCACACTTGAAGAAAAAGGAAATAAGTAAGAGGCTTTTGTTTTGAATGTACTACATTAGTCTGAAGTGTAGAACTGAAAGTTCATGTGAAAATTTGAACAGTATAAAACTGAAATTGAAGAGAGGGCTACTCAAAAAAATCACTGGAAAACTTTTCATGTTTATTTGCCATTGTAGTTCACAGAATTCATTTGGAAACTGTTAACTTATTAACTGGTTATCAGATCCAAACAGAATTTGTTTTCTGTTTTATATTTCTAATATAACATGTGTGCTGGTTTTTTATTTGTTATTGCTGTAGACTGAAACAAAACTTTACATATAAAACTGAAAAAAAAAACAAATAAATAAAATAAAAGCAAACCTGAACAAAACACTGGCAAAAACATTTTCACAAAATGTCCCCCCAGTTTTTCTCAATCAACCATACTACCGGTTGACATTTTAAAAATGTGGACATTTTGAATTAAAAAAACCAAAAACAACAAAACCCAGCAATATTTTCCTAAAGAATTCCTTTCTATGTTCTCCTCTTATTTTCACCCAATTCTACACACCACCGCCCACTGAAAATGTCCACAGAAAGGCAATGGGCAGGAAGTTCTCTCTGCTCTGTCCCTTCTAGTAGGAAGGAAAGTTAATTCACTTCCCTACAGAGACACAAGCTGTCTTGAAGGCCCACTGACTCCCATATCCCTGGTTACATGGATCTCATTCTTTCCCCTGCTCTGTCTGCCTACAACCGCAAATAACTCAGTGTCAAAACCCTTCAAAGAGGTCATTTGAAAACAGCCAGTATTTCACATCAATTGAGTGTGGGAATAATGAAGAGAGGACACTAATGATTTTGCTTATTACGTATGAGTAACAGATTCACTACCTGCTCTTGACCTGTCACTGGAATGGAATATGTTCTAGAAGTAAAATTGCAACGGTCGGTTAACTTAAGGAATCAAAACTGGATATGCAACAACCTAATACATTCAAGTAATTCTCTCACACTTCTTTCTTAAAGCCAGAGATCCTTCACTCTGGAAGTCAAAGGGGAGTTGGGCAGTGACTTCAATAGGTGCAGGATCCAGGGCTTAATGCATAGTGCATAGGTTCCACCGCACTGCATGCAGATGAACAGTGTCTGTTGCTTGAAGCTGTGTGAAGGGCACAAGTCTGGATTAGCACCCAGTTTTAAACATGGTTTAAAGAGTGAGATAAATGTTTCATTTTGCCTTCTTTATTCACCATTTTACAACAAAGATTCTACGTTTTGCTACAATTTGAAAGGCTGCAAATATCAACTGAGCTAACTGTATCAAGGGGAAAAACTTGCTATCGCTATTCAAATGCTAGTCAAGATCAATTAGCTCAGGTCTCAGAGGACAGAGGAACTGCTTCTCACTTGTGTTTGAATTATAGTGGCTGCAAATTATTCAAAACTTTTAGTTTGACTCACAAGCTCTTCTCATTTGTTTACCACAAGACTGTCCTTACGTTTGTTAAAAGCACTGAATTCTAGTCCCAGTTTTGTTACAGACTAGTCGTGTAATCTTTGGCAACTTTCATACACCAAGGTCCTCAAAGGTATTGTTAATTACAATGGGAGTTAGGTGCCTAAAAGCTTTTTGACGATCTGGGCATTAATCTTTTTGCAAAACATTTTTCCAATTCAACGAAGTCCCATCGACTTTCATTTGAAAGGCTCCTAAGTGTTGTAGGCTCTTCTGAAAATAAAACATAGGCTTCTACATTACTTAGGTGTTTTTTTACTGATTATGTCACAGTTTCCCCATCTGTTGTTTCTTGTTTTATACTTAGATCATAAGGTCTTTGGGGAAGAGACTGTCTTTTGGTTCTGTGTTTGTATACTGTGTAGTTCAGTGGGGTCCCAGTGCATGACTGGGGATCCTAGGTGTTATGGTAATACAAATAATAACAACAAAATAAAGTTATATTATACTATTAAAAATGGCAAAGCTAGAGGAATGATTTTGTCATAAGCTAAATAATTGGTTCTGTACAATAATATCCCACATCCCAGCTGAGATTATTTTTCATTTTTCCATTTCCCCCCCTTTTTCGCATTTTAAAATTCACGTTCTAAAACCTTTCAGTTTGTGAATTTACATTTGCTGGGGATCTGATCCACAGTATTAACCAGTTGCAGGTTAGATTTACAAGTGCATTGATATCCTAGAATCATGACAGCATCTGATTATGCTAAGACTATCATAGTTAGCAGAAGAAACCACTCCCCGTCTCACTGAACTGATACAATTAATACAAAATTAAATACATAATTAATACAATTCATAAAGTCAGTGGAGGGGGAAACAGGTACTTTCAAAGTGTTATGTTGGGCTAAAAAAATAAGTATTAATGTTGGATTTGCCTAGTGAAGGTTTTATGTTCAGTCTCTGATTCTTCCCTTCCTCTTTTCCTCTTTTTTTTATGCTATTAAAATACTTACTATGTTTTTGATTGATTTTCTTTCATAATCAGCAGAGGAACTTACCCTCTTCTCACTCCTGGCTGGTTTGCTAAATAACAAGCCTCCTGCCTGCTCTCAGAAAACAAACCAAATGTCATCTCCTGAATGAGATATCGGCCCTTGTTCATAATAGAAGGCTGTTGTAACTGTTATTGTTATTATGAGCATGATCATGCATCATTAAAGTTAGTGGGAGTTTTGCCATTGATTTCAATAGGTGGAAGATCAGGAAATAGGGGCTCAACTCTCAACGGGTCTCTTTGGGTAGCTGGAGTCTCTCAGGAGTGCACGGTGCTGGGGTCCCTCTGTGGAGCTGGCTGAAATACAGAGTTCTGGGGTTTCTCCAGGCTGCAGGGGTCTGGCTGCAGAACAAAGGGTCTCTTTGGCAGGAAGAGGGTTTTGCTGGGTGGCAGCATTCTGGAGTGTCTCTTGAGATCTGACTGGGAGGCGGCAAACCTGTGGTCTTTCTGAGGGACTGGCCAGGGGTCAGGGGTCTTTCTGGGGGAGGTTTTTGGCTGGAATCAGTCTGAGAGAGCCTAGTGCTAGTACTGAACTCCCCAACTTCTATCCCAGCCAGTTGATTGGCCACTGCTGCTGCCATCTGTGAGAACTATTCCTTTCTTTTCAACATGGGAAGCAGCTAGAGGAGAAGCAGGCTGGCTTCTTGAAGCCAGACTCCAGAGTCAAGGCCAGTTCTAGGAGATTGGGTGCATGGGGCAGATGCCCTGGGAGCTAACTTCCGGGGGGGGAGGGAAAGGGAGAAGAGAGGGGAAGGAAAGAGGGAAGCTGCTGTGCCACCTGGGGGTTTTGGGGGGTTTTTTTGCTCATCCGCTCTGGGGTGGTGGCCACTGAAAACATTTTCCTCTCTGGCCAGCAAAACGGCTAGGGCTTCTCCTATCCACGGCCAACAGTGGGAGAAGCAGCTTCTGCTTGTAGGCCAGGGAAATGTGAAATTCAGGCTGAGCTGCAGTAAGTGCAAGAGGGTTGCCAAAGATGCGATGTGTGACACTTGCAAGTGGGTGAAAGCCATTTAAATTCCTTTAAACTTAAGCATATGCTTATGCCTTTTTACTGATTTTGGGGCTAAATAAATATTTTATTATATCAGCCAGCCTCTTAAATATACACCACCTCCCAGCATCCCATGAAAGGGGAAAATATTCATAGGCAAGGGTTGTAGACCAAGCTGGATTAGCAAGCATTTCAGACAGGTGATTAAGAGAAAGCTGAAAGACTACAAGGAGTGAAAGATGGAAGGGATCAGCAAGGAAAGCTACCTCTTGGAGTTCAGAACATGTGGAGACAAAGTGAGAAATGCCAAAAGCCAAACAGAGTTGGACCTTGCAAAGGGAATTAAAACCAATAGTAGAAGGTTCTATAGCCAATAAACAGGAAGAAAACAAAGAAAGAAGAAGTGGGACTGCTAAGCACTGAGGATGGGGTAGAGGTTAATGATAATCTAGGCATCGCCCAATGTCTAAACAAATACTTTGCCTCAGTTTTTAGTGAGGCTAATGAAGAGCTTAGGGATAGTGGCAGGGGGGGCTAATGGGTTTGAGGATATGGCGGTAGAAATTACCACATCTGAGGTAGAAGCCAAATTCAAACTGTTCAATGGGACTAAATCGGGAAGCCCAGATAATCTCCATCCAAGGATACTAAAGGAACTGGTATGTGAAATTGTGAGCCCATTAGCAAGGATTTTTAATGAATCTGTAAACTCAGGGGTTGTATCATATTGACTGGAGACCTGCTAACATAGTTCCTATTTTTAAGAAAGGGAAAAAAGTGATCCAGGTAATTACAGGCCTGCTCATTTGACCTCACTTGTATGCAAGGTGTTGGAAAAAATTTTGAAAGAAAAAGTAGTTAAGGACATCGAGGTTAACGGTAACTGGGACAAAATACAACATGACTTTACAAAAATTAGATCATGCCAGACCAACCTGATCTCCTTTTATGAGAAGATAACAGATATTTTAGACAAAGGGAATGAAATGGATCTAATTTACCTAGGTTTCAGTAAGGATTTTGATATAGTTCCAAATAGGAAATTATAAGTTAAATTAGAAGAGACAGGGATTAATATGAAAATTGGAAGGAAGTGGTTAAAGGAGAGACTACAACAAGTCATACTGAAGGGTGCACTGTCAGGCTGGAAGGAGGTTACTACTAGTGGAGTTCCTCAGGGATCGGTCTTGGGACCAATCTTATTTAACTTTTTTATTATTGTCCTTGACACAAAAAGTGGGAGTGTGCTAATAAAGTTTGCGGATGATACAATGTTGGGAGGTATTTCTAATACAGAGAAAGATCAGGATATCAGACAACAAGATCTTGTAAACTGGAGTAATAGAAATAAGATGAAATTTAATAGTGGACAGTGCAAGGTCTTGCACTGAGGGACTAATAACAAAAACTTTTGCTATAAACTGGGGAAACATCAGTTGGAAGTGACAGAGGAAGAGAAGAACCTGGCTGTATTGGTTGATTACAGGATGACTATGAGCCACCACTTTGATGTGGCTTTGAAAAAAGCTAATGCAGTCCTAGGATGCATCAGGCGAGGTATTTCTAGTAGAGATATGGAGGTGTTAGTACTCTTATACAAGTCGTTGGTCAGACCTCATCTGTAATACTGTGTGAAGTTCTGGTCTCCCATATTTAAGAAAGATGAATTCAAACTGGACCAGGTTCAGAGAAGGGCTACTAGGATGGTCCGAGGAATGGAAAACTTGCCTACGAGAGGAGACTCAAAGTGCTTGGCTTGTTTAGCCTAACCAAAAGAAGGCTGAGGGGAGATTCGATTGCTCTCTATAAATACATCAGAGGTATAAATACCAGGGAGGGAGAGGAGTTATTTAATTTCAGCATCAATATGGACACAAGAACAAATGGATATAAACTGGCCATCAGGAACTTTAGACTTGAAATTAGGCAAAAGTTTCTAACCATCAGGGGAGTGAATTTTGGAACAGCCTTCCAAGAGGAACAGTGGGGGCAAGAAACCTTGCTGGCTTGAAGACTGAGCTGATAAGTTTATGGAAGGGATCGTATGATGGGACAGCCTAATTTGGCAATTGACTGATCTAGTGGTAAATATATCCAATTGCATGTGAAGGGATGTTCTGGGGTGGGTTCTGAGTTACTATAGAGAACTCTTTCTACGTGTCTGGCTGGTGAGTCTCGCCCACATACTCAGGGTTTAATTGATCGCCATATTTGGGGTCGAGAGGGAATTTTCCCCCAGGGCAGATTGGCATAGGCCCAGGGGGTTTTTGACTTCCTCTGTAGGATGGGGCACAGGTCATGTGCTGGTGGATTCTCTGTACCTTGAAATCTTTAAATCATAATTGAGGACTTCAATAACTCAGTCTTAGGTTAGGGGGTCTATTAGAGGAGTGTGTGGGTGAAGTTCTGTGACCTGCATTGTGCAGGCGGTCAGATTAGATGATCAGAATGGTCCCTTCTGACCCTATATAGACTATGAGTTCATCTCTTGTGAAGAGAATAAGCTTCCAGTAATTGAGGCATTCAGAGAACATCAAGTAAGTTAGATTTTAGTATGTTTCAGACCAAATATACTAACTTGTCCCCTTCCATTGACATCACCTCTGCAGTTTCAGATATAATAAAAAAGAACTCATATTATGATGGCCATTACTACAGCTGATCATTATCCCACATTGTAGCATTATACAAGTCAATAACTTAAACTAGAAAGACAGAGAATTGTAAGCCACTGGATCCATAAATTTGTAGTGTTTACTGCCTGGGGGATATTCAGAAACTAATGCTGAAAGAATACAGGTGAAATAAAAACAAATATGGTTGCAATTTGTAAAAACTGAAAGCAACTTTTCTTATAAAAACAATGCTTTAATTGAAAATGTTGTGTCTGATTTAGTATCTGAATTGAAAATATGTGCCTTCAGGAGGATAATATACAGTTACTCAAGTAGCAAAAAAAAGAGGCTTGACTGGTCTTTCTAAAATCGAAGCAGCAACCTCACTTTGAAAGATAAATTCTTGTTTCTAAAGTTTTACATGAAAACAGAAAGCTCTGTCCATACTCTATGAACTTTATATGTCAGCAATAAAACAGGAGACATTTCCAATCCATTATAAGGCAATATATTTTTATGTTCTGTGGCGCAAAATCTGAAAGATTTGTGACATCCAGGACAGGAAATATTTAGACCATTTTGACATCTATAAAAGGGCAAATGATTTTACACAATGTTCATCTCTTGCAGACTGATATTGTAAAGGTAAAACTTGGCTGTTAAATTTCAGGTAGGTCATATTTTAATGATCTATGTTGAATGCATGGATATAGCCTCAATCACTTTCTTGCAATTCATTACTTCATTAACATATTGGCCCAGAACCTGCTCCCAGGAAAGTCAGTGGGCACTTCAGTAGAAGTAGAACTCTTCGTGCAATATAGATCTGACCCAGCAAGGTAATTATGTATATGTCTAACTGTAAGCATGTGGATAGTCCCATTGACTTCAATGAGACTACTCACATACTTAAAGATAGGCATGTGCTCAAGTACTTTTCTGGATCAGGGCCTACAACTGTATCTCTTATAGCAGTGGTTGTCAACGTTTTCAGTCCTGTAACCGCATTTTACAGCAGAAAATGTTTCAAGAACCACCACCCCCTCCATCATCTAGTTATTAAGAAAAGAGGTTGGTACAGACCAGTTGAAGTTTAAGTTGAACAGCATCTGGTAATTCAAGTAACGCTAGAAATCTGGAACTAGATCTGCATGTCAGTTGTGCATATAATTGAGCTATCCAAACATACAAAGTGGAAAATCGATTGAGCACAACCATCGCTAGTGAATTCCACATATTCCTAGATTCATTGGCCCTACGGTAGAAAGCAATATTATGCCATTTTTTTCTTAATGAGAATTCCATCATCTTTATATTTAAAAAAAAAAAAAAGAAGAAGAAAGAGAGAGAGAGAGTTTTATATCCATGAGTGGAAATTTGGCTTCTCTAGCACAAACTTTAAATTTATGAAATGTCAGGCCACTTTCTACCCCCAAGAATGTTATAAAAATGTAGTTACACTTCAGATAGACATCCATACAGGGCCTCTCATTGATCATCTCTATTTATAATCTTAAAGACATGTTCCTGCAGTTCTTACTTAGGTGAAATTATCACTGACTCTAAGTTCTCAAGTGTCCCTCCTTTCAATTCCAAAGTTACATCTGGTTTTACAAATTTGTTTTCTCCTCACTTTCATTGCTGTATCACAAGTAAAGAATCATGAAACTGAGGATATAGAGTTGTTTGCATTAAAGGAATGAATCCCACAGCAATTTTTTCTCTGCGTGAATACATCTATTTCACTCATCATGAGTCTGTCACAAACTGTGTCCTACATTTGGGCCACAGCAGGTTCAGAGGTAGGAAGTGACTCCAATGGGTATTACAGCTGAGTAAATACAGTAGGCACATATTCCAAATTAACATAAACTTTCATCTGCACTCAAATGATAAGTTTATTGGGCAAAATTCTGGACTGGAAGCTATGTTATTGACTTCAATTGAGGCAGGATTTCACCCACTGTATTTTCTTTATACAATTCATTTTTTTTCCTTTATTCAATTATCTTGTAACTATGTGACTTTTACTTTTTCATTTTATGCTAATTTGGCATGATATAATTTCAAATATTTTCAGTTTTGCTAGAAATTTTGGCTAAATGAAAAATTGCATTTTCTTCCACTTTGTCAGAACTGTTTGATGCATTAAAATTTGTGAAGGACACTGTAAAAGAAAGATAGCTAATGAAATAGTGTTATGTGATTAGAGCCATGCATGTGGCACAATGATTTTTGTCTTTTCCAAAGTTTATTGGAAGAAATAACAAAAGGAAAGAGAATTATGAGAGAAAATGATAATGTTCCAATAATAATAAAAGACACTACTTTCTTATCAAATTATTACACTTGTCTCAGACAGAATTAAATCTGTGAGATTCAAATGTCATCTGTACAGGTCTGTATTTTATAAATAGAGATAAATTTGAAACATATTTAATACTTTAATAACTGAACAGGTCCTTTAAACTTCAGAACATTGTATTTTAAATTTGTAAAGAGTTACCCAAAATACATCCGAGGCTTATTCAAATAATTAAATCAACTAGAAATTAATTTACACTGTTATATGAAATGTTTATCCTCTTGCTATGAATATTCTGTAGTAGATTGGTGTCTGTTAGAGAATTACTAAATATGCTGGTTTTAATCTCTTTTCCCATAGGCAGGCTATCACTTGGTGGTGGTGTGGTCTAAGGGGCTAATTCAGAACTCAGCACCCAGCTGGGCCAAGTGCTGTTCAGATGCACAGAGGGCCAGAAGAGGGGAAAGAATCATCTCACCAGGCAACTGTGGAACGACTCTGTGGAGAGCACTATAGTACAAAGGTTGGTGTAGCCTTCAGGAATCCATATGCACCTTCAATCCTATCTGGAGGGCATGAAGAGGAGGTTTCACAACATACCCTTGCACACTCCTCTCCAAATCTAATTCCTTTTGCCCAAGTTTGCACAGTGGTATGACACCATTTTCACTGTAAAGGCGCTCAGGCACAAACTTTAGCCCCTTAGACATCATTGTTCAAGTTGCTGGAACTCTTGAGTCAGCTGGAGCTGGAAAAACTTCCCAGAACCAAGGTAAATTTAGATCCCCATGATTCCAATTTTTCTGTAGTTCCTCTTAAGAAATTCCCACCACATTCCTGGGACAACAGATAGTAGTGAGGTAAAATCAGCTGTAGTGTAACTCCACTGACTTTAATGGCTGCTACTTAAATATCATACCAGGAATATAATGATCTATTATATCTATTTTGTAGATAGGGAAAATGAGGCAAAGATTAGCAAAGTGACTTCTAGAAAGGAGTGCAGTGAATCAATTTTGAATCTTCATAACCTTTCCAGGGTTCTCGTATTGTTTACTGGAGAGTTCATAGAAAAGTTCTGTCTGTTGCTCATATAGAGAAGAATTTGGTGAGGATAGACAATAGGAAAACCTCCAAAGCCCTTACATGGATGCCAACATACACAAATAGTTTGACAACCAATTTATCAACTCCAAGTGAATTGATGAAAAAGTGTCTGACGTTAGACCTCTAGATGTAAGTTGAGGGCTCGATCCTGCAGACATTTCCATATGTGAATAATTTACTTACTTAAGTAGTTCTATTAAAGTTTATTGGGACTGAACAAATTAGTAAAGTTGTCCGAGTGCATAAATGCTTGCTGCATCAGACACCACATCTCCACCTTGCAAGGAAAAATCAACATTTGTAAGGGATTTGAAATTGTCCAGGACAATATTATGGCCAAACCAATAAATGTATAATTGAGTCTTATTAGCTCTCCCACAAGCTGTTAAATGGATGACTGCAGTTGATGCCCACTCAGAAAGGGGAATATTCTATTGTACCTCTAAAAAGGTAACATCCCCCACAACACTTTGCACATATTTCCAGGCTCATCCTTACAACTAAAAATCCACTAATTATGATAAACCAGAGTAAACATATCAATGCTGGTAGGACTAGAACCTGGTTTTTGCCAAAGATAACACCATCCATATAGATTAACAATCACAACAAGTGAGAATTTGTACAGTCAAATGCTGATGCAAACAGCAGGGAAAAAGTGTGACCCTACACAACACACCAACTCTATTTTTATAAATTACAGTATTACAACGGGAAGAGCCACTTCATTAACATGAAAGATAATTCACCAATTTATCTCTAAACTCTATCTGGTTCTTCAGTGATCCCAATACCCCACATACATTCAATAGGAGAAGGAAAGTGTAAGTGACTCTGGGTATGTCTTCACTGATGGTGGCAAATTCGCCGCGATCAGATCGATTTATCCAGATCGACCGAGTGGAAGTGAAGACCGACTCAATCGATCTGGAAGTTGATTCAATAAAACCACCTCTGAAAAGAGAGTTACGCTGTGTTGACGGGTATGCATTTCCTGTTGGCACAGTGTAGTGGAGAAAGCATGCAGAGCAGACTTTAGGAAGTCGACATAAGTTACGCAAGGTACTGTATAGCTCTGTGTAGCTTGCGTAACTCCTATCGACTGCCACTGAATTTGTTGGTAAGTATAGACCAGGCCTCTGATAATCAATTCCATCTGAAAAGATAAAAAGGATACGCACTTCTAATCCTAGAATACGTCTAGAACTCCTCTTTCTCTTCCCAGTTTAAGCATCACTCTGTACACCTTTGAGTGCTATGACTGACATCCAAGCTACCCAACGTGATGATGGAGTTCAGGGATAGCATACATTTATGAAAATATTATACACTATGGTTTGGGTTTCAAAATGACTAACCCCCATTGTATTTCAGTGGAAAATGGGTACCTAATTCCCAGAGGTTCCTTGAAAATCCCAGCTTATATCTTCTTATTCTTGCCCAGCTCATATCAATTCACTCTGTTCTCAAAGAGTAATGATGTAATTTTGGGGAGGATATATAGCAAAGTGGTTGAATATCTGATTTCAGTGCAAAACTCAACTCATAATACATTGTTATGGGAAAGATGATTAGAAGTCATGTTTCCATTCTTCCTGCACAGTCTATTGTCTTGCTGAAGAAATGGTACATTCAAAAGCACCATGGAATCCATTAAATAGATTAATTTATATTAGAGATGGTTGAAAATGTTAAGATGGGATATTTTTCTGTTGAAAAATGTTGTTTCATTGAAACTGAAATTTTCTGTAGGCATGCCTTAATTTCAACAACAAAAATTTTGTTTAGAAAAAAATGAAATGAAGAAGCCTTGTTCGAAGGGTGTGTTTCAATTTTTGGTTTTGAAATTTAATACAATACAGTTCAAGAAAACTGAATTTGGAAAGAAATATTTTGATGTTATTGTAATGGAACATTTCAATGGACCAAAAGAAATTTTGAAATGTTGGAATTTCCCATGAAATGGAAATTCCAAGTTTCAACTGGCTCCAAATTATGTATCCATATAACTTTTTTAAGGGCTTATTCTTCTTATGAGCCCCACTTTCACCAGCTTTGAAAACAATGATATAAGACATATGTACTGTTGTTTTATTGTTTCCTTGTATAATGTAAGGCATTTTACAAATTGTCTTGAATAGGGCTGTACTCAAGGATATTTTAAGCTGCACTGATTCCCTGGTGACTGTTACAGTAGCTCATTATGAAACCTCAAAGCAGTGTTGCCACAAACTGTGATGTTGGACTCCCTAGGGACACATTAATTTCTTCATGGGATACTCAAGCAGGTCAAGGGAAAATGAAAAGAAATAGAATGTTCTCTTTCTTGTTTAATTGTTTTCACCAAGGATTCAGCAAAAGTAGAGCTATCTACTGGTTACCACATTCACTTCTCTGTTCTGTTTGCACCAAGGTGATGCTGAACCAGCAGAAAAAGAAAAATGAACAGGATGCCAGGAGTCTCATTTACAGTAAGGCCACTTTACACCACTCCAGTAGTTTAAATGAAACCTACTGTTTTCCTTAAAGTATTTCTGGCTCATCTATTTTCACACCCATTCTCCAGCAGCTCTATTTTAAAATTATTTATGTCAATGATGATCTGATTTTACTTTGTTGTTTAGAAACCCTGTTTCTTCACTGAGCTGCACACAACATACACTCAGCTAGACACCTACAATTTTCTCATTTTCACTTTCTCTAGTGTAATAAAGCAAGGAGAATACTACCAACAAAAAGTAATGTGAATGCTCCAACTGAGAGACTATAAGGATACGAACTCCCCTCTCTCATTTATAAAAATGCTTCTGGGTTTTTTTGTTTCACTTTTGCAAGCAAAAAGAGGCATATTTCATAACACGTATACTAATACCAGAAATGGTGATAAAAAAGGCATCTAATAAATACACTTTAGTGTAAGATTCAAAGTAGAGAAAAGAGATAGTTCAGTGGGATAAAGAATGAAAAAAGAGGAAAAAGAAAAGAACTGAATATGGTAGATTTGAGGTTTTGTTTGTGTGTTTGTTTTTCACTTGCATTGCTAATTTTCCAGTCTATGATGCTCTTAAAAATTAAACTCAGAAAATCTTCTACTGCATGTTGGGATGATCTTTTACATGCATTAGCATACTAGATGTAGTAAGTATTGTGATATAGCAAGGGCAGAAAGCTGTAGGAAAGTGATTTACGGCAGATACGTAAGCCTCAGAATGCTCAGAGCTCTGTTCCCTGCAGATTAGCTGAGTCTCGTTAGGGGGCAATTAGGAGCAGCTGAGCCAATTAGGGACCAGCCAGGTGCTCCATAAAAGCCCTCCGCCCCAAACAGACAGGGCATGAGCTGGGAGGAGTGGGAGTGCGAGTGCTGGTGCTGGTGCTGGTGCTGGTGCTGGTGCTGGTGCTGGTGCTGGTGCTGGTGCTGGTGCTGGTGCTGGTGCTGGTGCTGGTGCGAGTGCTGTGCTGTGCTGTGCTGTGCTGGTTGCAAGGAGGAACAGACCAAAGTGCAGAGATTCTGTGGAGGAACAGGCTGGAGAAAGGTACCAAGCTCAAGAAGCCAGAAGGAGGGGGAAAATTAGCCCAGGGGAAGAGAAGTGCAGTTGGGAACATGGTGCCAGCAGCACCTAGTTGCTTCTCATAGGGCCCCTGGGCTGGGACCTGGAGGAGCGGGTGGGCCTGGGTCCCTACCCCCTCCTCGGGGAAGATGAGGTGACTAGAAATGCCCTGACCCACTACAAGCAACCAAAGTGTGAGACCTGCTAGGGGGAAGTTGGCTGCCTGCCACAGTATAGAAGCATGAAATAGCAGGGAAGGTGTATCTACTCCATTCAAAGAAGAAGGGAATTGTGAGAAAGTGCAAATTCTCCTAAGCCATGGAAATGAGGGGAGCTGTGCTCTCCCTCCACTCCTCCTTATGTTAATCCCAGCTATATGGATACAGTCTGAGAGAAGGAATGGCTAGTAAAACTTGGTTTCTACTGTGAGATCACTCAGAATATCATCAAATAAGTACTGATCCTGAAAGGACATCCAAATATTATAGTTTTCCCAAATATGACTCCAAACTCCCACTGAAACCAAATGAAAGTCTCTCCCTGACTTCAAGCAGCTTTGGATCAGGCCTTTATTGTGCAATTTAGGCAAAGGAAAACTGGCCTGTAGTGTCCTTAGGGTAGAAAAGAGAGAGGACTCTTTTTAGTAAATAGAAAGGGATTATTTAGGCTGGACAACCAGTCACCATTTCTGCCTTCTCCTTAGCTCAGAAACAGAGAAACACTGTCTGCACTTGAGAGGGTGACTGTACAGGGTCTTCCTAAATCCCTGCTCAGGAGTCATGCAATGGAATGATGACTAAACTACACTGCCAAACAACATCCTTTTAAACACCCGACAGACACCTAGAAAGGAGAAGACTTGGAGACATATTCACTCACTGGCTTCCATTTTCCAAATGTAGGCTGCAGCTGCTTACTGGTATAACGTCTGCTGGGGGTTATTATTGACTGGATATTTGACTGGCTCCTCTGAATTATGCAAAAAGAATACAAATGCTATTTGTACAGGCAATTGTGATACACATCATTTTAGGTGGTGAGTTTTTGTGAATTAATTTTTATTTTTAATCACGAGATCCAGATGATTTTTACTCAAAATATCCTAGACAAGAGTTTTAGCATGACTGAATACTGGAATAGCTCCACAAATATATTTTGGTGTACAATAAGCCCCAAAAAGGACTATTTTAAAAATAAATTTAATGCTCAAGGTGAGTCAGTTTCCATTTCCCCAAACAAATTAACATTTTAAGGGTTTTCAGACATATGTTGCAGTTTGTAAGTTAAGTCTTTCAGAAAAACCAAAACAACCAAACTACTGGAGGTAAATCAGTGAGAATACTGAAACCTCCCATTTAATAAAGTCTGCTCTGTTGTAAGACAAAAGGATAAGTAATATAGAAGGAAAACACGTTTTTACAAGCAAAATGGTTATAACAGATAAAATAAGATACCAAAGGTGTGTGGGAAAATAAGATTTTACAATGGATGATGAAATATGTCTTGTTGAAAATGTTTTAATAATCAAACAATGGGAGGGGAATAGACAGCCTTTCATACTTGGATCACAAAGTGCTTTTATATATCAATTATCTCAGCCTTATAATATTCTGGTAAGATAACCAAAAATTGTAATCGCATTATACAAACTTTCACAGTATTTTTGAGAGTAGTCAACTTTTAGTGCTCACAGAATTATGTATATTTTGAAAGATTTATGTATATCTATCTGAAAATTAGGCTGATAAGGGCCAAGTCAAGTGGCCAATGAAGTCAATGGCCATCCGTCTTTCCATTGACGCCATAGACCACCAAATCAAGACCTAATATGGCATGACCATATTTTGTACGTCCACATCACTGGGATTTTGAAAGGGAGGTTCTGCGTGCCATTGAAAAATCACTATTCTGTCCTTACCTTGCTTTTCCAAACTTGCTCAGCACTGCAGCTACATGCCTCAATAACTTTAGTTATATCAAGAAAGAGATATTTTATCATTTAATAAAATATTGTCCTTTAATTTCCACACTTGGGTAATAACAAGTTCATGATTTTTTACAGAACTTAGTAACAAGCAGACTAACTGTGTTTGTCAAAATCATTGACCAGTGACAGGAACGTTAAAAGAAGACTCAGCAGGATTATGGAACATTTAAAGATTTGATTAGATATTTTTGAATCAACCAGAATCCTATAAAGAAAAAAAAATAACTATACATTCAGAGCATCAGGACTTCAAAACCTTGTACAACACTTCACACTTCCTATAAATTAAGGTGTTATCTATCATTAATACTCTAATTCAAGGACATCACACTTTCACTTTGAGTTTCCAATTCTTTTCTTCCAAATCTTTCTCTGATTTTTTTCATTTAGTTGTCAAAAATTAATAAAGAAAATTGGTGTCAATTTCAATCAGGTATATCAGATGTAGTGAATGAATTTCACAACCAAAAAGCTTTAAATAAGGGAACCTTGGGGGGGAAAGAACCTTTCATTTATCGATCTAGAAAAAAAAACCTTTCTGTTTTATTACTTTGCCTCTCCAACAGTCCTAGATAATGGAGAATTTGAAGGGGAGTGTGAAGGGATGGATAATCTTACCCCCTGTGAAGAAGCACACTGGTATAAAAGATGGAGGACCTGCCAGGAACTCTAAAAACCTGTTCTATTCCCTGCTCTACCAATGACGCGATGCCTGAGCTTGATCAAGTCACTTGAGATAGGTCCACAAAGAAACTTAGGCATTGCAATACTCAGTGTTTCTATGTCAAATTCTTAGGTGCCCTGCCACCATGTGGAATTCTCAGACCAGTGGTACCTAGTTTCCCTAGACAATGCATGAAAAGTGCTAGATACCTAAGAATAGGATTCACAGAATCCAGCATGCTTAGCTGTGAGCCACATATGCTAGCCAGTAGAAATGCCAAGGAGAGGGGTATAGCCTATGTTCCACCCCTTAAAAGTAGTTATCTATCTATCTCTGTACAGCCAGGAACCCTCTCTAGGAGTCAGGAATCAAAGCCAGGGCATGTCTTTTTTTGGTGGTGGTGGTGAGAAGAACAAAAAGACACCCCATCCCAGTCAAGGCATTCACAGTGGGAGATCTGCCTGATTTAGAGCAGAGACCTGAACTTTGGTCTCCTATATGTCACAGGTGCATGCCTTAGCTGCCTTAACCACCAGGCTACTAAATAGCCTTGAGAGGAGACCTCTCAATCTTTCCCTTTGAAGCTGTTCCACTTTGTAAAATTAACTATTCATTGGAGCAGTGACTTGAATTCAGGTCTCCCATCTCCCAGCATGTGCCCAAACTACTAGTCTAGTGGGTTAATCTCACACCTACCCCCTGGCTCAATAAATATTTAATTATTTTTACAAAGTGGAACAGTTTCAAAAACAGCCATCCCCAGAATACCCAATAGCCTGGTGGTTAGGGTGCTTAGCTAGTATGTGAGACATTTCAGTTTAAGTCCCTTCTGCAGAACAGGCAGAGAAGGAATTTAAAAGCAGGTCTCCAACATCCCAAGGGAGTGACCTAACCACTGGACTATTGGGTATCCAGGGACACAGCCAGTCACTAAAATTCACTGTCTTGTTTCTCCCAGCTATCTTTTGGGTAAGGGTCATTCTGGCAGGGATGCTCCTAAACCATGGGGGGTGGGAGGATGCCTAACACAAGAATCCTGCTGGGATTAAGGGGAAATAAAAATTAGGCAATTTTGCACTTGCCCATCAACATAAATTTAGGCGGTGTGGGAATATAAACAGAGTTAGGTGGCAGCTGAGCAGGATTTTGTTGATCTCAGGGGTGCCTGAATATTAGCGTAAGGCATCTGAAGTGGCAGTTAGACCATTCAGTCTCTTGATGGATCTAGCCCTTCCTGCTTCTATTTTTTCTCTCAGCCTTTGTCCATCTTGTGTATTTAGACTGTAAGCAATGCAGGGATGGATTGTAACTAACTATGTGTTTGCACTGTGCCTAGGCAAAGGGGGCCCTATCTTGGTTGGAACCTTTAGTTACTACCATAAAATAATTAACAACAAACATCAGTTCCTATGGATATTGCTGAAGATGTTGTAGCTATACATTATCTGCTGCATTTCTCTTCTGACCATTTTCTTTTGGAAGATATACTGCAAATAGGCAGAAAGAAAGAGGAGAAATAGGCCACCACAAAAGCACAATCTGCCAGAAAACCATCTATTACAAATTCCAGGGAGGAAGGTTGTGAATGAGTAAGCAGTTTTTAAATTAGCTTGGACCCAGCCCATTTTCCCTGAGCACAGTGGAATGGTAATAGCTGTATGTTCAGAAGAGTGCTCTAGGATCATTATAATTTGTTCAGTAAGAATCGTGAAAGATTCATTTTTAGTTAAATAATCATCAATGTGTATTCTGATTTTAAGGTGCCTAAGTAACATAGAATAGAATGTATGGCAGACAGAACAAATTTACAAGGGCATAAAACATACCAAAATGGGATAAATTGGTTAAGCAAAAAGAGGAAGATATGTCACAATGTAAAGCAAGATTAGTGAAGGCTTGGAATGAGTTATTGGTGACAAAGATCAATCATCAAATACTTGGTGACAATGAAAAGGTGGAAACAGTCAAATATCTATAGGGGTCTAAAGCAAATCATTCATTTTTCAAGGACACATGAGAAATATTCAAGTAAAACAAGATTAAGAATGGATTAGAGATAGCAATCTGTCATTTTTATTGATCATTTCTTGCACATATATTCATATTCAATAATAGCAAAGCATGAAATACACATAATATATCTGCTGCAAAAAAAAAAAAATATATATATATATATATAGACACAAATAGGATTATTATCCTTCTTATATAGACACGAATGGAAATAACATTAACAGGAATATAAATAATAATTATATATTAATTACTATTCATTATCAATTTTCCTTACAATATTTCATCTTCCTAAAACCTATTGGATCAAATTCTGCTGTCAATTATTTCCATGCAACCCTGTGAATTCATATTTTGCTGAGAGAAGAATTTGGCCCACTGTATTTTAATATACTGTCACTTTCTATTCTGCTTTCATGTGGATGAAACTTCTTGGTTTAAATGCTGTCACTGGTAAGAAGACTCAGTGCCAGATAAACCAACAGGACACTTTCTTCAAAGGGGAAGCCATCATTTTGCTCTTTGACAATAAGAAAAGAAACAATCAAATCCCGTCATTCTGGTTGATGATCTCATTAAAGATATGTCCAACACCCTAATAGCAACATTAAATGTAAAACAGTAATTGACAAAGGCATGGTGGATTTACTAAATATAAAGAAGTGGTCCTTAATGTGTGCCATATTTGATACAGGAAAATAAAAATTGCCATAGTAGATCAGGCCAGTGGTCCATCTAGTCTAGCATCTTGTCTTGGGCAGAAGACAGTGTCATCTGCTTCATAAAAAAAAACCCTGGATTTTGAAGTTATTGAATAACCCATCCCAGAGATTTTTAAGATAATTTGTGGCTCAAGAAAAAGGACAAAAACTATATCCAGTTGAGTGACAGCATAAGTACAACTGAATGGAAAAAGAGTAACAAAAAGTGAAATAAGAAATGTATAGGCAAAATTCTACTCTCAATTACAACCATCTAAAAGCAGTTCCTTTTAGATCAGTGGAGTAGCTTCAGATGTAATCTGGTGTTAGTGCCAACAGAATTTGAACCTGGGTATTGATTTTGAAGACCAATAGATGACAGTGGAAATAAATGTTAGGTGCTTCACACAATAAAAGAACCACACTGTATTCCAATTGAAAATGAATTATTTTGACTTAAAAGAAACATTGAGATGCATATTATGGTAATACTGTCATTTTTGCCACACATTTGAAGCGTTTGCAGAATCTTGAAGTCACTCAGTGGACTATTTTCTAATAAAAATCATGATTATCCTAGGCTTGCTATGTCTTAATTTGAGCAAAACAATGAAAGCATTGTCGTACTTGGAAACAAGGTCTGCAACTAGTGGAATCATGCCAGATAGCAAACAGATGTTTACCCACAACTGACAGTGGTTCATAAATATAAGATGAAACAACACAGTGGTGGATGTAGGTTACAAAGGACTGCACCAGAGTGGCAGTGCCTCAGGAAAAACAAAATACTCTAATGGTATCAAGTAGATGGTTAGATAACCAATCAAAACTTCAGTGTAATGGATAGAATATCTTGTAATAATGCTGTAAGCTCTGAGAACCAAAGCAGCAGATGGACTATGGTGTAATGTTGGCAAGTGTTAAGAAAATGCATGACCAGTAATCACAAAAACATTCAATGAAGTAGCTGGATACCATCTCCTACCGAGGATAGAACTCTGAAAATGCAAGATAAAGTTAAGTTAAATTTCACAATGTAAAGCTCGAGAAAAGTCACTGATACAGCAAGGACCTTCCTATGTAAATTGCCCTGCAAAAGACAAATAGTTTCCTTCATTAAGGAATCCATCCAACAAACCTCTCAAAACATTCTCTTTATCAGGTCAGAAGTACTGGACGTACTTCTCTCTTTGAATTCTCATTGTGTGTCACAAGCAGTAATCCACTTTTCACTTGCTCAATGTTATATTACATTTCTACATGTGCCTGCTATATGTTGACATCTGAAACCACATAAAATATACTTGCTTAGCCTCTGATTCTGTCAACACTTATTCATGTGGAAAATTACAAGCAGTGGGACTAACTGTATGACCACACGTGTCATGGTTGCAGAATTGACCCCTTTTGTAATGAGTTTATTGTTGAGCATTCCTTGGCATTAAGGATGAGAAAACAGTCATCCCAAGCATAACCTCCAGTAGCTTCTTTTCTCCTGCCATAAGAAAGTGTTATGTGTTGGGGTGAAGTATGAAGCATGTTCAATGAGTGTTCAGTGTAGTAAGGGACAGCAGAGAAGAAAGTGGTACTGGAACAAATCCCTGAGTCAGTTCAATTACGATTGCTCTAGCATGGCAAAAAATAGGGTTGGAAGTGCCTATTATGTGATCATCCATACAATATATATATAAACAGTGAAGGCTGCATCTGAGATTCACTCCCTAGCTGTTTGCTTGAGTTTATTGGCCACTGAATCAGACTAAATATGCTGTGCTGCTCTTTTCAGTTTTGAGTGAGTCTTTAAAAACCATAATCCAAGTAGGTGTATAAAACTGATTCCCGAAGCCAAAAACAACACTAAAATTTTATGGAAAAACTGCTGGGACTTTAAAGCATGGAGATGGTCTTTTTTTCCTGTTTATTACAGATAAAATATCACAGAGTGAATGTTAGTATTTTCAACTGTAACCAATGCTGCACTAATTGCATATTACACACCAGATGCCAGAATATACATTTATGTGAATATGTATGTGTATGTTGTGCATGCGCGCACACATACACACGCACACACTTTCCTATTGCCAAAAGCTGGCTTTTCAGAGGAGCTTTAAAAAATCAAAATGTAATGGGGCTTGGGCAACTTTCTCTTTTATGTTTCTCTGAAAAACCCAGTCCTACAATATCTGATTTTAAAAGACATCAATCTACAGAACAGGTATAGGAAAGATAGTAACAGTGTCTCCTTTCTGCCCCTACAAATGGCCATCGAGCCTATTAGAAAAATATCTTCTAGGGATAAAAAGATACATTTGCTGAGCTTCCACTGCAAATTCATTCATTGGTTTCTCTGTTGAAACTTACAAACAAAATGCCAGTTAATTCTAGCTGTGGTTGTTTCTTAAATCTCTATGAGCAGCTGGACTGAGATCACGAAACAATCAACAGATCATTAATAACTTTTGGTGTCTGGTACTTTTGACTTGTTCAGAATCAGTCACTTAGAGAGGAGAGTTTTCTTAAAAACTGATAAAGAAAGATAATACTTTCTACTCACCGTATATAATAAATTTCATCCAAGGATCTCAAAGCATTTTCAAAAGGTAGGTAAGTTCTTGTATTTTATGCCCATTTTATGGATGGGAAAACTACAGCACAGAGTGACTTGCCCATAGGTTACATACCAAGTTAGCAACAAAGTCAAGAACTGAACCCAGATTTTCTGACTTCAAGGCTAGAGTCTTAGCCACTGTAAAATGGCCACCTGCTGTAAAAGACCAGCCATACATATACCTGCCCGAAGAGTTGTGAGCTTTGTATTCTTTTCTATGTTATTATTCAGTTAAAGCTACATTGTGAATAGCCCTAGCATGTAGAGAAGTAAGGCCCCATCTTACCCTCTGCATAGCCAAGTTAGGGAATCTGGAACTGAGGAGATCAGGGACTGACCTCTGAATGCTCCAAATAGGGAGAAAGTAGGCAGGGAGGGAACAAAGAAGGACAGGAGGTGGGTAAAGTCATAGCCTTCCCTCCTAGCACCTTTCTGCACTGCTGGCTGGGTATGCAGGGAGAAGTAAGCTGTGCCATTTCAAAGGCTTCAGTAGATTACTCTCCCCACAGAGGAGTGTGGAAACAGTTGTGATTTGCTGAGAGTCAGTTCCTTCCAAGCTATTTCTGGGTGGTGCAGTTTATGCATCTCCCCTGATAAACAGCTGTTCTTAATGGTACATTCTAGCCCTTAGGTTTTGTTGTACAAATGGGAGCATTTTCACTTCCCTTTTGAAAGGAACTATTATTGCTGTTAAAGCACTTTAACATGGGATGCCTATACTCCATTTGCAAGGATGGCCCAAAGGGTGTCAGTTTGACGAAAAGGCTTTGATCTTGGGGAATTCCCATCATGGACCCAGGAACGATTACTTATCACAACAAAGATACATCCTCACTTGGTATAAATTGACCCAATTCCACTGAAGTCAGTGGAGTTGAACGAATATACACAGTTGAGGATATGACCCAGTGTCTTCAGAGAGCATGTAAGGTATGTAATCTTAATTTAATTTTTTTAAATATATATATTATATATATTTTCAATACTTATTACGTTATTGTTGAAATATTACTGCTCTTATGCCTAACAGTTATATAAAAATAACTAGAAATATTTATTTTTTTCATTTATTCTCACAAAAAAGTATATTTCAGTGTCAGGCAATTAAAGCAGGGCCTAAACAACTTGATTCCAAAATTGGTTTGTATTATTTTCTCTAACCTCCTGTCTTTCTACCATTGCTGAATATTCCTAGAGGTAAAATATAATCTGTCAGGCAAAGAAACTGTACAACAATAAACAACGCATCCCAGCTCAACAATAAAAAAGTATATTCTCAGAGTATTAAAACAAACCTAGAACAAAAAAAGTCAATAAGGCTTAGATTTGAATGTAAGTGAAGAGAAAGAACAGCTTTTGCTTTGTACTACTTGTGTGAATATCTTGACAGGAGAATTTTTGCTTTTGGTTGATAGTAGCAACAGAGAGCTTGCAGCAGAAGTGCAGTGACAGAGAAAGAAGATCTGCTTACTCAAAATCCGGTAGAATTAATAGCTTTGGATTGTTCAACAGTATGTCACATTATTCTGAATTTCAACCAGTCAAATATTATATATAAGTTTATATCTATATAAACTTTCCTCTACTTCTCTAGGTCCTCATTTTGCCTTGAGGAACCAACTGCAGAGACATGAAAGTGAGAGACAAAAAGTTATTTTACAGTAACACGAGTGGTAGTATTCCACGTAGATCATATCTCTTGAGCTAGGATCTCATAAAAAGAGGTAGAGATGGACAAGTACCTATATAACTGTCTTTCCTAATTGACTATGAGTATCCCATAGGCTCATCTTACCTGCAAATATAGTAAATTTGGAACCTGGTATACAAGAGATTGACTTTACATACAAAATAGTGTAATGTTAATATGGGAGTGACTATGCTAATATCTGCCCAATATCTCTGGGCGTGCCCAATGTAAAAATCAGAATGGTGAGCAGGACTAAGACTGAACTGAGCACTATTGTAGCTAATAAAGGTGCTCTGCTTTGCCTTCTTAAGAACATGGTTCCCAACTATTTTTTAAACATTGCACTGAATATCAGCATTCACAGTTTCCTAAAGCAAGTAAAGCTTTCAGGGGAAGTACTTTTTGCAGTGAACTATTCTACAATGTTGTACACTAGCTTGGAGGACAGCTAGGAAATCAAATATGTAACGTATGTGCAATGCCTGTGTTGTGTGTATAACAAACTAGCCATTAGAGGGAGTAGATAGTTAAACAAGGAAATGTATGGCTGTGCTAGATTTTGGTTTGAAGCATTGTTGAGAAATGCAGCAAGTGTGGGTCTGCTGAGTTTTTTCAAAGTCATATGTTTGTTGCCTGAATAAACAGACTGTTAATCCTGACGGAAGTTAGAGTATGTATGGTTTATGATACAACATATGGCAATGAGATGGAGCAGAACTCATATGAAAAAAAGAAAAGAAAGAAAGAAATAGGTCAGGGAAGTCATCTGTAAGTAAGGCCTACAAACCCTTATAAACACAGGGGAAATGGCTGCAACATTTGAGATGATTTCACCCTTTAATCCTCCATACCAAACTTGGGTAGAATATTGCAAAATATCATCTTATTTTTTCACTGCTAATGACATTACAGGTGAGGGTAAGAAGAATGTTGTCATAATTCAGCAGTGTAGGAGCCAAGACTTATAGTTTTTTGAGAAAACTGTTAACCCCTGAAAATCCTGGAGATAAAAGTTTTGATGAGTTAGTAAAAAATCATTTCAACCCAAAACAGGGCAAAATAACTAAACAATTTCAGTTTAACTTTCAGTCAAGGAGATCCAGGGCATCAGTAGAAGAATTTGTGGCAGAATTGAAGAAGTTCACTCAAGACTGTAACTATAGTTTGACCCTCACACAAATTTTAAGAGCCAGGTTAGTTTGTGGCATCAGTGATGACAAAATGCAAAGAGAGGACTAAGAGGGGATATGTTGGAGGTCTATAAAATCATGAATGGTGTTGAGAAAGTGAATACGGAAGTGTAATTTACCCCTTCACAAGAACTGGGGTCACCCAATGAAATTAATAGGAAGCAAGTTTAAAACAATCATAAGGAAGTATTTCTTCATGCAACACACAGTAAACCTGCGCAATTCATTGCCAGGCAATATTGTGAAGGCTAAAAGTATAACTGGGTTCAAAAAAAGAATTAGATGAGTTCATGGAGGATAGTCCATCAGTGCTATTAGCCAAGTTGGTCAGGGACACAACCCCATGTCCTGAGTGTCCCTAAACTTCTGACTGCCTGAAGCTAGGATTTGACAACAGAGGATGGATCACTCAATAATTGACTTGCATTGTTCATTCCCTCTGAAGCATCTGGCATTGGTCGCTGTCAGAAGACAGGACACTGGGCTAGATGGACCATTGATCTGACCCAGCAAGGCCATTCTAATGTTCTTATGTACAATCTGAACCATGTGAAACATCAATGAAATTTGTCCAAGCGATGGAATCTACAAATAAAAATGTACAAGATGTAGAAAAATAAATTCACAGGAATCTGGAGAGATGAAAATATCATGAAGGAAACATAAGGTACTGTGAACAAACTTGCAAGGCAAACTGGGAAATAGATCCAATCAGCTAGCAGAGAGTGTCATTGTGGAGATAAACACACCTCAATGGTTTGCAGATTTAAAAATGAAAAATGTCACATTTGCGGATTGACTGAGCATATTTGAAGAGTGTGTCGAAACAAAACCAAGAAAAAGAGATGCAAAAAACCATGATAAAAAGCAGTCTCACAGCCATGGTACTTTTCATGTACATGAGGAGGAAAATAGTGAAAAAGAAGTGGAGGAAGTAGCTTATGCTATATATTATATAACTGAAACAAATATTCCAAAAGTAGGTCCCATTCATAGTGGACTGACTCTAAATGAGGTGGGGGAGAGGAAAATTGTAGCTCAACACAGATGTAGCATGACTATTATGAGCCAAGAAGTGAATGACACCTTATGGAAAGATAGTGGACCACCTCCATTGCAGATATGTAGGATAAAATTAAAATCATACACCAAAGAAGCAGTAAAGATATTGGGAGCCACCAACATGAAGGTTTGTCACCAGACCCAGTTAAGGCACCTACAACTATTGGTGGTTTCAGGCATTGGTCCTGAGTTGCTTGTTAGAGGGCTGACCTTTTGCTGGATTGGAAAGGTAAAGTTCATCACTTGAAATCAGAAGATAATTTAGTTCTGGGAACTGTTTTAAAAACACATAAGGAAGTATTTCAAAATGAACTGGGAAATTCAAAAGGCTCTACTGCTAAAACCTACATAAATCCAAATATACCAATTTATTTCACACTTATATAATTTGCCATGTAAGAAGAAAAAGTTGAAATTGGGTTAAAAAGACTACAGGCAACTGGTATTATTGAGCCTGCAAAGTTTTCTGAATGGAAGCACCAATAGTACTAGTGTTGAAGCTGGATGACTGCTTACACATATGGTGACTATATGTTGATTGTAAACAGGGTTTCGCAATATGACCAACACCTAATTCCAAAAATTGAGGATTTTTTTGTAATTTTAGCTAGAGGCACTTGTACACAGCATTAGACATGAGCCATGATTACCAACAGATTGTTCTGGATGAAGATTCCAAGCAGTATGTCACTGCAAATACTCACAAAGGACTGTATAAATATAATTGGTTACCTTTCGGTGTGCCCCCAACCCCTGCTATTTTCCAAAGAACTCTGGAGTTACTGATTCGAGAAATTCCACATGTGGCAGTACATCTGGATGATATACTAATCACAGATATCACAGAAACAGAACATTCACAAAATTTAGCAGAGGTACTAAACAGGCTAAAGGAAGCAGGTCTGTGCCTAAAAGAAGAGAAGTGCTACTTTCTGGCACATTAAGTGATATACTTGGGTTATAAAGTGGATGCCCAGGGGCTACAACCAGTCAGAGAAAAAGTCAAAGCAATTCTGGCTGCCCCTCCACTGAGGTATATTTCAGAGCTGAAGGCTTACTTAGGCTTGCTGAATTACTGCACTAAGCTTTTGCTAAAAACTTAACTCTTCTCATGCCTTTGTATATGTTACTTAGAAAGGGTTATGTGGTACTGGAAATCAGCTCAAGAACAAGCATTTCAGGACTCAAAACTATTGCTGCCATTCTCAGAAGCCCTGGTACATTATCAAGCTGACAAAGAACTGACCTTGTCATGTGGTACACCTCCTTATGGAATTGAAACTGTTTTAGCTCACCGGATGGAGGATGGGTCAGAGGAAACAACAGGATTTGTATCCCAGACTCTGTCTTCTGCTGAACATAATTTTTCCAGTTAGATAGAGAAGGATTATTCGTTATCTTTAGTATGCAGAAGTTTCACAAATATATATATATATATATATATATATATATATATATATGTAAACTTTGCTATATATATATATATATATATATATATATATATATATATATATATGAGCAAAGTTTACAATTTGCCTTTACCAGAGACGTGAAAAAGACAAAAGTGAAGAGACAGTTTTATTAATGGACTATCTTGATACCCCTCCAGTGATAACATTACAGGTAAAATCATGGACTGGTAAAGATTTGGTATCAGCAACAGTTAGAGAGTTTGTGCTAAGGGGATGGCCCTAGACCAAAGCTGATCAGGAATTCACACCTTATTGTAAATGTTGCAATGTGTGCAAGATGGCTGTGTATTGTCAGGAGCACAGGTCATCATTCCATAGCAAGGACAAGAAGTGGTAATAGAAGCACTGCCTCAGACACACGTAGGCTCTATTAAAATGAAAGGATTAGCCTACAGTTACATGTGGTGGCCAAATATGGATACTGATATTGTTTTCTCTATCAAGGGAGTCACAAAGCTCCTACTGTGGCTCCACTCCAACCTTGGGAGTGGCCAGATAAACCTTGAAGAAGAGTACATATCAATTTTGCTGGATCATTCTTAGGGGAAAAATGTTTTTAATACGTGTAGATTCACATTCCAAATGGATAGACAACTATCCCATGCATATATCCCTTCAAAGGACCAGTTTTATTCCCATAGTTTACCTGAAATGCTTGTATGATAATGGAAGTTCTTTTACTAGCATGGAATTCCAAAGATTTATGAAGTAAAATAAAATTCAACATACTGCATCAGCATTCTACCCTCCATCAACAAATAGGTTAGCTGACTGTGCAATTCAGTCATTTAAAAACTGAAGGGATATTAAAAGAATACATGGAGGTATTTTAGACATGGAAATGTCTTATTACCTGTTTAATCTCGTTTCACAGTCAACCACAGGCCTGTCTCCAGCTGAGATGTTGACAGAAAGGAAACAAACCTTATGCATCCATACTTAATCGGAAAAAATATAACAAAAACAACAGAAGCAAAAGCAGCAACATGACAAATGTGCTAAAGAACGTAGTTTTACTGTTGGAGAACTTGTTCATAATAAAAACTTTGATCCTGGTCCCAACTGGATGGCAGCTGTTACTCAATTAATCACAAAACCAGTTTCTGAGGGATGGAAAGGCTGTACACAGACTATGTGGATTAGCTAAGAAAAAGAATTGTGGTTAACTCCAGCAATGTTAGTACAGCAGCAATGGAATTGCCTCCTCGGAATGCATTACTCAAAATCCGGTAGTCGGGAGGGGCAGCTGCCGGACACAATATCAACTATTACAGATAGACCTCATGAACAGTCTGTTCAAGGTACCACATCACAGAATGACAGGTTTGAGCCAAAAGTTGCTCCTGAAAAGGCAACGTTGAAGGTGGAGTTACCTTTTGCAGAAGTTGAACTGAGGTGTTCTATAACGGAGAAATGTACACCTGCCTATTTAAAAGATTATACGTGCAACAGTGACTGAGTTCCTGTTTATTTATGTTGTTGTTTATTTATTTATTTATTTATTATTAATTATTATCATTGTTTTTTGGTTTTGTAAATTGTAAAATATTTTAAACGGGGGGAAATGTTATATTGTGTATAGCAAACCAGTCACTAGGGGGAGTGGACAGTTAGTTAAACAAGGAACTGTGGTTTTGGTTTGGTACACTGTTGGGAATTGCAGGAAGTGTGGATCTGTGGAGCTACTTCAAGGTTATATATTTGTTGCCTGAATAAGCAGACTGTTAATATTCACAAAAGTTGGAGCAAGTACGGTGTATGATATAACAGCTCGCAAGTGTGTGAATGTTCCTGAATAAAAAAGACCTCCTTCTAAAAATGGGAAGATTTTACTCTATTTGTAAATCACTTCACTGTGTCGATGTACCTCAGGTCATTGTGTAAGCATGAAAGACATCATAACATTTTGCTAAATTAAGTTTTGCTGTTTTCCCACTTGTCTCTGAACAACTCCCGAATTCTAAATGTTTGAATCTAGGTGGGGGGGAAAGCATCTCCACAGCTGCTTTTCCATCAAAGTAGCTCAATGATCTCTCTCTAAATACTCCATCTACTCTAAACACAATCCTTTCAAGACAGATTTATGCTGTTTAGAGCAATACAATGGGAATATGATGATGCAAGTTTCAGTGAAGCCACTTCCCAAAGACATGCTCATGCTTAAATTAGAACAGCTGAAACCACCTTTAGAAAGTTTTGCCTCAGTACACAAGAGGAGCTCTAGTACAAAAGTAACTGTTGTGAACAGCTGGGCAAAAATGTTTGTGCAAATAGTATTTTTGGCCAAAACAATGTAGGGTCAGGTTGACTGAAATCATTTGCAAAGTTGAGTCTGACTCAGCAAAGAGTTTTGACGTATTAATATTATGCCTTAAAGCCTCTTTGGTGTATTAATATTTGCTTTAAGCATTATTATGTTTTCAGTAGCTCTGGTATATGTCTAAATTGTCTTAAAAATATTGGGGGCCTGATCTGTCCACTACAATGCACCTTGTGTGGACATTTAAAAACTATATAATTTGGTAGCATGTAACATTTGCTTTGGAATCACTCTGCAGAGGTATAAATGACTACACAACGTGCAAAGCAGTGGAAAAATAAGGCCTATTTTGTGCCTTTCTCTGCTTTTATGCTTAGAATTATTACAGTGCAGTTGTCTTGAAAATACTTCATGCCTTAGGATTGCAGGTTTCTCAGAAGTCCTTTCTTGCCTAAGAGTTTTTTTATTCTTAAATGAAGTACGTGTCCTCTGTAGAAACATTCTAACAAACTGAGAAATGTAGTGATTATAATTTTCATGAGCGTATGCCTAGCCTAAGTATTTCTGAAAACTTTTTTTCTTAAATGCCTCATCTCTTTGAATGTTTGAAAAGCACCTGTTGTCTAATGTCTCACCTACTATCACATAAGTGCACCCAATATCTCAGAAGCTATTGCCGTTTATTTGTCTCACTTTAACAAGTAAAGATTAAATAGAAAAATAAATTAATAAAGTAACCGTATTTAAGATTGCTCTCTTAAGATCAAATGTTACTTAATGAGAAAACTCAGTTGTAATAATAAGCCAATGTTCCCCCTGTGCTAACCATAAAGTAGTTATTACTGGTATGTATAAGAGCTGAAATATTAAAGGAACACTGACATTTTTCTTATTTTTCTTTAACATATGAAGTCTCCCTAATCAGTGGAAAAATCCTGCACAATAATTCAAGCCATTCATGCTTACAATAAGTTTAGGACCTGATTCATCACTGTATTACTCCAGTTTTATGCTGGTAAGGCTTCATTGATTTTAGGGATGTATCAGGTCCCTCTTAATGAATAATATCATCCCATTAAAACCAACCCAGAAACTATTTTAATGATGAAATCTAGTAATAAGGTTATAAAAAGCCAGTGTCCAATTATTCTGTTGTTCTCTGTGTGCTGATTGTGCAAGATGCACAGATGCAGATGAATAAAGAACAAAAACAGAGACAAATTACACTAACTGAACTCCTCTTCAGTGTCTCCTACATACATATCTTACACTATGACTACTGCTTCCAACATGGCCTTTATGATTACCTCAGATAAACACAAGGTGTAATTGGATGATTCAGCCACTACATGTTACTGGACAAAATTAAAATATTGTGAACTCAAATGAACTAAATTCATTCTTGCACTATTCAGAGTTCCTTTGAACTCAGTGGGGAGAACACCAATCATTTCCATGGAAACCTGAATGATGCATAATAATACATAGATTGTAAAGTTAAATGCATTACAAATAAGATTCAACATCCTTTCCCTGGAGGCTGAAGTTCAGGGTTGCAGCCTCATACATCATCATCATCATTCATATCTTCCGAAGACTGTGTCAGGGTCCTGAGGCAAGAAAAAGGAAATGAAAATCTGGTCATTCTAATGTTTAAAAGAAAAATAAAGCATTTTTTTTTTTCTGTTGGGTGAAAACTTTTTGAGGTTGTTCGGGTTTTTTTTGTTTTTTTTTGTAATTCATCTTTAACGTGATGGCTGTTGGTAACTGACTGTTGAACTGTATAGCTATTCCTTCAAACACTAATAAGCTTAGTTGGAAATGCTGAGTTGTTTTTTTTCCCTCCTCCTCCAGGTCTAGGGGTATTTGTTCATCAATGTCTGGATAGCCTATGAACTGCTTGTTGCAGTTCTTCACCAGATGTTAGATATTTTGAGTGTGTTCACCACACAGCATTAAAAGGTCCCACAGTCTGTTGAGAGATATAAATTGCCAGGATGGAAAGATTAACAGCATTTTAAGAACAATTTGTAAATATTGATTGTTTTCTAAAGAAAATTCCAAGACAAAAAGGAAACTTTATAAGGGATTAAAAGTATTTGAGGGTATTAAATGAAAATGGTATCTATTTTGGTCATCCTAGTAATTAGAAAGTTAAAAGGTACTTTTAATGATAAATAGTCTCTGAAGCATTTTAGAAAATATGCTTTATTTTACAGAGAATAATTGGATCAGATTCTTAATGGGCTTAAATTGGCATAGCACTGTTGAATTCAATAAAGCTACACCAATATCCTTAGCTGAGAAATTGTCCCAACTCATTATTATTACTTATATGACAGACTTATCATATGAAATCGTCCATCCTCCTGTTCTAAAGGCAAGAACCCTAGTACTACTTAGATTCAACCCCACCCCCTCCAAACAAGAACAATCACCATCCTTTATAGCTTTTCCTGATATAACACTCAAAAATTGATGAAGGAAACATGACACTCTACTAAGGTCTGCCTGGCGGTAGAATCAAAAAGAACCACATGCTAACAAGACCTGCTCCAAAAGCTCAAGGAAACTCCTAATGTGAGTGACTTTTTTACATTCAACACCGACTCCCACTTTCCCAATTTTTCAAATATGGAGTTTTGTCAGTGAAAAATTGAGTGAGTTCTTTAAGGTAGAAATGACCTCACTACCCCAGATATCTGCCTTCCTTAAGCACCACAAAAGAGGACAATATTAGCTGCAAACCTCCGAAAGGTTCACTGGATCTCCATCGAATTCTTGGACTACTCTCTTCCATTCAGGGAGGATCCGCTTTAATGGTTGAGGGACATAACATTTTCTAGAACCAACCTAGTATCTTGGGTGATCAACAGAATAAAGTGTGAATGCAGAAACTTCCTTAGTGGCTTTCCTGAAGAATGGCTGTCTCACTGACCATGACGCTGGAGATGACTGCAGATCACAGTGAAGGGGTTCCCATTCTGTCAACCCTATAGACAACCAGTACATGATCCTATTGAAGGAGGAATGGGCAATAGAAATGGCAGCTATATCTAGAAGCTGTCAGATGTCTGGGTGTAACATACTATGACTGCATATACAGACAGATACTGTGGTTGTCAACAGGAACTGAACCCATGCTCTTCATCACAAAAAGCATAGGCATCTACCTCTCAAGCTAAGAAGTGTCTTAGTGTCATGTGGATAGCAGGCTGCGGGACTTCTCAGACTAGCCAGTAGACAGAGACATGATAATACACACAAGACCTATGCATTACATGGGCATAGAATTGACCAAAAGTCTCATTTGGGTGGGAATGGTATCAAAAGATGATCAGCTTCTTCTGGGTCACCTTCCCTGAAAAAGAGGAAATGGGAATTGAAGCATTAAGTGGGGAGGTCATCCAAATGTATCTCACATTCAGGAACCCCATGCCAATCTAATATAAGCAGAAGCTTAGGTGGATGGTTAGCAACATTTAACTCAATTGCCTACTCACTTCTTTTGTCTAGTGCATGGTATCCAGAAAGGTTATTAATGACAGAAGAGATATAGACACTACATTAGGAAATACTGACAGGGCTTTCTCCACCATTCAGAGGAAAGAGGCACACTTTGTTGTTCCCTTGTGGACAATTCTGGATTACAGGATATTGTTCAGTAGCCAGGGAAATAAGACAAATTTATACTATTCCACACCCAATGCTGGGTAACCAGGACCTACAACGATAAATGAATTAAAAACTATTCTAAAACTGCTACTATAAAGGCAT
Source organism: Emydura macquarii macquarii (assembly GCF_026122565.2). Classification (NCBI taxonomy): domain Eukaryota; kingdom Metazoa; phylum Chordata; order Testudines; family Chelidae; genus Emydura; species Emydura macquarii. The sequence continues at coordinate 4,170,689 of NW_027132962.1, forward strand.
CCAGACTCAGAGGGATATAAAAAAGCAGCAGAAAGAAACCAGATATTCCAGAGAACACTAAAAGAAAATAAAAAGTCACAGCAAACTGATGTAACAATAATTATATCAAAAATAATGGTGAAAAGTATTTATAACCTTTTCCCTACTATTTTCCCTTTTCCTATTGTCTAGTTTTTGCAGTGGAAGGATACACCTTAGAGACCCCTGGAAGGAATATTAAAAAGGTTAAAACCAAAATTATGGTTCTACATGTTAACAGCTATATATGTCATGCTAGATTGGGCATTAATAAGTTATTGGAGCACATCTCAACTAGCTGGAGATCACTTCTAGTGTGGCTGAAAGTTGTAAATAAAATAATAAGGTGAACATTCATTCAAATAAAACCTGCTTTGATAGAATTTACTTTTGACCAAAACTTGTAACAGCAAATGTATGTTCAAAAGAACATTTGTGGAAACAGAAAGCGTCATGAATGTCCATGCATATTTGTGCTGGAAGTATTTGTGTGGCTATCTTGAATTTGGGAGCAGGAGCAATTTAAGGTGATCAATAACACACACAAATACCAAACTCTCAACAGCAAATGCTATATGCAACAGTCATGACAAATAGTTCAGGAGCAATCTTTACACTGAAATACATTTGTACAAACAGTTTGTAAAATAATTTCATAAAACTGAGAGCACACTGGAAACAAGTACTGATAATATATTAAAGCACACCCCTGTTGCACTTATTGGGATGTTGTCCTATGTAACACTCACAGCGCATTCTTCAAAAGATATCGCAGAAGCTGCTACTAGCTAAAGGAGCAGCAGTAAGCTTGTATTTTAGGTCGATTGCCTAAGGGTGGAATTACATGTGTACGCTTGTTGCTGCTTTTGAGATCTTTGTTCTAAGGAAATAGGAGTTGTGTAATTACTGAGCCAATTTCTCAGCTGGTGTTCATCAGCATAGCTCCATGAAGACCATGAAACTGTTCAGATTGATGCTAGCTGCAAACCTGACTCAATTCTGTGAATCAAATAAAGCAGGAAAGAGTATCTTGAGTTTGTGCATCACTCCTTTCTTTCCCAGTGACAAATCAAACTGCTCTAGGAAATCCTGAAGTCTGTTGTGAGTACTTCAAAAACCTATATTAGGCAATAAAAGACTTAGAAAAGTATTAACTTTTATTTTAAACCGGTATACTTCTGGGGCCCCTCTTTGTTTCTTAAAATTTCTCATCAGTGTAGACAGGCCAAACACATTTTAACCACCATGTCCTTCTAGAAGTCATTGGGCAACTCTCAGTGAGAAGCACTACACTTAATAGTACATGTCCACATGACTGAGCTATGTATATATTCAGCACTAACATGTAGCCATATCTTGGATTTAGGGAGGCAGCCAAGTGAAAAAACAGTGGTTGGCACTCTCCACAACAGTGGGAGATGGGGAAATTTTGGTTTGGGAAACCAGGGAAATATTTTTTTTTAAATGAAAGATACCATGGGAATTTTCTGTGTTTACCCAGAACAAACAGGACCCTAGACTTTAAGCCTAAGTGACTTAGGCTACCGATATGCTGGTAGAATCACTGCCTATCACCAATATTCTCATTATTTCCTTGTATCCTGTCTGTCTATGCCCATCTGTTGTCTCTTGTGTTATATTTAGATTATAAGCTCATTGGGGCTGGGGCTTTTTGTTTTGAGCTTGTACATTGCCTAGCACAATAGGGTCTCTGACGGTCTCTGACTAAGTCACGTAGTCATATTGTAGGCTACTGTAATATAAATATTAGGCACCCACATTGAATGGAAGTTGAGCATTTAACTCCCTTGGACTCTTTTGAAAATTCCAACCTTCATGTGAAATACCTTTCTTAACACAGTTCCCCAAAATGACAAAAAAATAATTCTCATAAAAAAGTAAATAAGTGAGCTATCCTCATTTTTGGCCAGAAACCACTAGCTGGGATTTCTAGTTTTCTCAACTGAAAAAGCCTGTAACTAGTGTTAGTGATGAAGCTACAGCCCTATGACTCTCACAGCACAAGCTTCTCCCCTAAGTTCACAGACAAGGGAACAGTCTGCTTTGCCTATCTTTAGTCAGCTTCGGAAAGTATAAAAATAAAATCACAGCCACTAAGCTACAGAAGGTATTTAAACCAGTTTGAAAACTTGAGTGACAGCAGGGAAAAAATACAGCTTCTCAAAGATGAGTAAGATTAGCACAAAGACCAAGTGACAGACAGATCCCATCAAGACCAAATCTGGGAAAGCTTTTTGAGGACTGAGAATATGGTGACTGTGTGAGCCCAGCAAGCCCCCAGGAAAGCTTTGCAAACATGTAAGTACTGAACTGGGTTCTGAAGGATGAAGCACTGAGCTTTATTTATTAGCGGTACCTGATATTAAAGACGGTGTGAAGAAAAAAAAATACTGGAGAAAAGGTCATTTCTGAAATAGAAACTTGCAGTTTCTTTAACTTTATTTTTTTTTAAAGGCAAGACTAACGTGTAGAAATGTGAATGCATGTAATTATGTAATTATATATATGCATTCCCTTTGACAGGAAGGGTGTAAGCTTTGGACTGGAGAAACTCAGATATAATTCCCTGCTCTGTCACAAACTTCACATGTGACTTTGGGTAAGTCAGTTACATCTGCTCTACACCTAAAACTTAGGTTGACTTAGCTACATTACTCAGGGTGGTGAAAAATTATGGGCCCTGTGCACCATATTTACGTCATCCTAAGCCTCATTGTAGAAGCTGCTAGGTTAACAGAAGAATGATTTCATTAACCTAACTACCACCACTTGAGGGTGTGGATTTACTACAGCAATAGAAAAACCCCTTACATCGCATTGGTGTAGCTACGGCACCTGGCCCTTGTTGTGCAGACATAGACATAGTTTCTCTGTGCCTCTATTCCCCATCAGTAAAATAAGGATACTAGTACTTCCCTGTTTCACAGGGCTGTTGCGAGGATAAATACTGATTATGAGGTGCTCAGATACCATAGCGATGTGGGCCATATAAGTACCTAAAAACACATTACAGTAGAAACTCAGAGTTACGAACTGACCAGTCAACCACACCCCTCATTTGGAAGTAGAAGTACACAATCAGGCAGCCACAGAGAGAGAGAGAGAGAGCAAATACAGTACAGTACTGTGTTAAACATAAACTACTAACAAAATAAAGGAAAAGTAGCATATTTCTTCTGCATAGTAGTGTTTCAAAGCTGTATTAAATTAATGTTCAGTTGTAAAATTTTGAAAGAACAACCATAACTTTTTGTTCAGAGTTATGAACATTTCAGAATTACGAACAACCTCCATTCCCGAGGTGTTCATAACTCTGAGGTTCTACTGTATATAGTATGTGTCAGATCCTCAGCTGGTGTAAATTGGCATAGTTCCATGGATGTCATGATAATTTACAACAGTTGAGTGTCTGGCTCTATTATCTTCTAAGCTGTAAAATCGCAAAGAAAAGCAAATAGATGTAAAGTTGGACAGAAAATTCCTCAAAGCAGAAGAGAGGACAGCCTGACATAGCACATGCTCCCTCAGCCTCTGAGCAAGTGGAAATCCCACTGTGTTGGGGACTCCATGGGATTTCAAGTAATCCACTGGAAGCAGGAGAGCGTGGAGGTGAAGACTGGTCATTCTTCAGAGCACACTTCCCTCAAGATGCCATGTCATTGGTGCTTTTTAAGAAGAGGTTTGACAAACACCTATAAGGGATGGTGTACGTATATTTGGTCTTGAGGTTCCCTTCCAGCTATACATTTCTATGATTCTGCATTTCCAAGAGGAAAGAAGCATTAGCATAAAGGTCTCCATATGGCTTTCAACGATAATCCCTGTAGAGAATAATCTAGCGGCACAGAGGATCAGGAAATTCATCCAAAGGCCTCCGGAAGTTGAGAAGAAAGTTCCCAGTAGATTCTCTTTTTCTATAGGTTAGAGGGTGCATCTCAAAGCTTTTGCCCCTGCTCAAACTTCTGCCACTTAATGGGGTAATAGAAGGAAACGCTAACGTCATGCTTGTGAAATATCCGCTTATGGATAGCAGATTACTCCCCCTGCTCCAGCCCACCTTCTCCGTCTAAGGGAGGGAGCCCATTTAGTGTCTCTCTCTTCACGTTACCCACTGACCTCTGTGTATGGCATACAGCACTGATCTTCATCTGGAAATGAAGGTAGGGAAAAGGCCTTATTGAAGGGTAGGCTGTCCTTATATTAAAATAAAAATTGTGCCCAAATTTTCAAAAATCAGTGTCTAAAGTTAGGCTGTGTTTGGGCCACTTATTTAGGTGCCTATCTACGGATTTAAATTCCTGATTTTAGACACCCATTTATGAAAATCTTGTCCTATGTCTTCTTTTACCTGTCCAAATTAGGAAAAGTTGTAAAACAACACAAAACAAAGCAAAATAAAAACACTGGAAAATTCCAAAACCAGAAACTTACTTAAAAACAAACAAGGTTGGTAAGTGATGACAACATAGCACACAGCATGATCTTTACAAAACCCAAGTACTTAAAAGCAAGGAAATTAATAGTTAAGGTATCATATATCTTACACTGCCCATATAATATTTTTTTTTATCCAGTATAAAGAAATGTACATTTCATCACACAACATACCTTAACTCTAACCCAAAATACTATTAGTTTTCCACCAAAAATCTCACCAAAATCAGTGCAAAAGCAGCTCCTGAGATCCCTTCCAACTCTAATCTTCTATGATTCTATCTATGCAGCTGGTTCTTCAGAGAAGCGGATTTCTTTGCCTGTTGATCCCTGAGCTTCCTGGTAGTGGCAAGAGTGCATAGCCTACAAACGCATGCTCCTCTTGCAAGTACCTCTCACCAAAAGGGAAATATTCAAGGAATCCTCTGCCTTAGTTTTGCCTCAAAGGGATAGATATGACCAATGGAAAGGAAGTTCTTTTATTACTAACTCATACCTTGTAGTAATTTCAGAAATGAGTTTGAGCAGAGGCCTTCCAAATTGGTTCATGCCATCTCTAATATAGCCTTCTGTGTATATGAGTATGATTTTCTTAGTACATTTTATAGGCAGTCTGTATTATTTCAGAGTTTTTTCTAGCACTTTGAAGTGTATCTGGAAGCGTAGTTCTCCATTAAAGATTAATTTAATTTGACCTAATATGAAAAAAATATTTTAAAATTACACACAATTTCTCATAAGTCACCCAATGAAAACATTGTTATACTCTCCCACTCCCACTATGAATAATACAACGAGAACCAATTAACAGAAAATGTACTGAATTATGAATTAGTAGCAAATTAAAAATGTAAAAATACAGGAAAACAATAGGTACTTGTTTGAAATCCTCCTTCTAGACAGGTAACCATTTTTTAACTATGTTATCCACTTTTGATCTATATCTTTATCTATTCTTACGGCTAATGAGGAACAAATTACTTATCACTCATGAATGACACTAACTACCTGCTCTTGCACAAAAGGAGAATATTACAATTTACATTTAAATGAGATTTGAAATGTTAATGAACAGAGCCAGTATTCTAATTATCTCTACAAATACATTAAATTAAGGTGAACTTTAGGAGATGAATTACTTTCTGAATCATATTCTAGGATTGCCCAGCAGTACTGCTCTATTTAGTCTGTTGGCATTTGCAGTATAAACACCAATATTCAGTGCTTTAGAACTTGGTTGTTTCTACAACATAGCATGCAGTAACATAGCTCAATATATCAAATATCAGACCATGGGTTTCATAGGGGACAGGAGATTAATTTCTGTTTTGTAGCCGTGATAATGGAATTTCATCATACTATTTCAAAGAGTAACAGGGCATCAAATGCATGAGTAGTATTTCCATGTGCTTTTATTGCCACCTCTTGCTAAGCACCTGCTCCTCAAATATAAATTGTATTTAAAACAATGTCTTAGGAGTCATTCTTGCTGTGAGCTCCATGTCGGCAGATCCCTGAGCTACTGCAAAAGCCCCTTGACTGGCTTGTAGTTCTGCCAGCTCAGAGCTCGCTGCAAGATCAGGGCTCAAGCTCTTAATGAGCTTTAGTGTCCTAATATGTTGTGAAAGAAAAAAAAGAGACTATGAAATAGCTGATTTAATTTTCAGATATTTAGGAGCTGCTTGCCTCCTCCCATGGGAAACCCAAGGGAGGGAGTGAAATGAACCTAGAGCAGGTTCCTCCAGAATTGTTCTGTCTCCCACTCCTATCCACATGAATCTTCTACACAAGTGCTGTGACCTCCTTGCTACCTCCAGTGGACCTGGCATCTGTTCCTAGGACCCCGTTATTAAATGGAGATTCCTCAATGCATAAAGGGGTTGGAATGGAAAGATAAGACAGCTAAAGGCTCTGTTACCACACGGCTATTTCACCTCAGTTCTGCCTCAGCCCTCCCACTCCCAACCATCTCTATGGTAGATTTCCAGGCCCTGTGGAAACCCCTCCTCTGTGGCTGGGAAAAGGCATCATATTCCTCAGCGGTGGCTGAGTCCACTTTTTATCCAAAAGTGGATCATGCCTCACGCAGATCTGGGCCATAATCAGGCCTTTAATTATTTGATTATAAACATAGCTGCTGCTAACAGTAGTTTTTTTTTCTCATTTGAACTTAAAAATAGGTCAGTGCTTGCATGGTTCCCAGACAAGGAAGTAGCAGCAGCTCACACTCTTCAGGTGGATTTCTGAAATAATACTATTCCAAGGTCTGTATGATGATTCAAAATGACACTCCAGATTTTCAATGGGATAGCCATATCAAGTTGACAAAAAGAGAAGAAAATAAAAAATAATAAAAATGCTCAGCATATTACAACATTTTTGAGTTAATTCTTATTAATGGGTCATCTTTTAAATTATATGAAGAATTACATGTCAGTTTGAAACACGTTCTGTTGGGTTGATGTTAGGTAACATTCTTCTTATGACCTTGCAGCTGGCTACCTTCTTTGGATTCTGTAGCATTGAAGAACATTAATTTAATTATGTGCTCAAAAGTTGCATGCATTTTGTTTGTATTATATGTCTTTGTAAGAATAAGGGGAACATGCTCTTAGTTTTAATTATACACAGAAGCAACTGCTAATGCCTGGAAACATTTTTTAAGCCAAGGAAGGTTTTTTTAATAAGAATATTGAAATGATTCACAGGTACTGAATTATTCATGGATTTAAACTCCCATCTGAGTCTACTTTAAAAAAAAATAATTATCAGTACCTCTATCCTCTACTTCATCCTTTTAATAATAAATTAAATAAAGAGATTTGCTAGCCAAAAAGTTTTCAAGATTTATTTTTAGGAAAGTGAAAAGTTCAACAATCTCAAGGCTGACTTGGTCAATACCAATTCCAGTGGCAATAACCAGAGACAGAGCTATATAAGTGGGGAATAGAGTTGTTCATTATTACAACTAAAACGACACTTGTAGGTTAACTGCTAATTACTCACAACATTGGGTGCATATGTTCCGCACCCAAGAAAGACAGATAGGATTTCCTTGACCATCGAAAATTGAAAAGGCACATTAGCAAAAGATAGTTAACCACTAAAATAAAATCAAGTTCTCTTTGGGACTCTTTTATTATTCTAACAAATATGCATCAATACCAGTTGAGGAAGGAAGACATGAAATTACAAGAAAAGGAAAGCAAAACATAAATGGATATTACAGCGAGACAATGGGTCCAACGCTTTACCACCTTGCCTCTTCTGTAGCTATTTACCTCTGTGCAAAGTGAGCGTAAGATGCTATCATTCTATGCTGGTAACACTTTGCATTCTCTTTGTACAGAGGTAAGTGAATACCGTGACATTGTATGATTAAAATATGACTATGCATATCATACCACTGTTATATATTTGCAACAAATCTTATACAAAGTATTTAATGTAAGGTATCAATGGAAAAGTCATAAATTGCTGAGTATGATTATCCTGATTATATGCATGTATCATCTTTGTATCTGAAGTTGTAAATATGACTTTCCATCTGGATTTCAAATATGTTTGCTCCTGGGATAACAGTTTGAATCCAGTCTAGCTACATTGTTAATGAACAATGCCAGCTGATGGCACATCAAAGAACACTTTGCTCTCAATGGGCCATAGAAGGAGCTTATCCCTATCCAATGAGCTTTCCTATGGATGTTTTAGCCCGAATATGGACAATGGCTGCTTCCATGACTCAAAAAAACATTCAAGGACATGTGACTTGCTCATGTGACCTTGGACTCCATCTTGTTTCTGTGAATTTCTACAAGCTAAGACAAAGAGCATTTACTCACATGACAGAAGGTATGCAAGGCCCTGAAAATATCTCCATTTTGTCTTCATTTCCTGCTTCATTGCTCTGGACTGGATATCTAACAAAGAAGCTCTAAATAAAGATTGATGACCTGCAAGCTGTTTGGGTAATTTCCAAAGACTTTTGCAAATTAGCAGTTTATTTCTTCTCTGCTACAAATCTAAAAGAACTTTGCAACTCAGTTATCATCTCTACTTTGAAACTGACTTATGGACATTACTCTCATCTTTATGTATATGAACTTTTAACCAATACTCTATCTTTTAAAAAATAAATATTTGTTTAGTTAATAAGTATTGGCTTTAAGTGTGTATTTGGGTAAGATCTGAACTATTCATTGAACTGGTTTATACTGTGTCTGATTCTTTGGGATTGGTAGAACTCTTTTTTTTTGTATGATAGACAAGATTTTCAGTAATCCCTATCATATTTGATTTGGCTGTCTAGGTGGTAGTCAGAGGGCTGGATAGGTTTAAGGGAACTGTGGTTTTGTCTTCTGTGTAACCAGTGAGATAATCAGGAGTTGTTTGTTGCTGGTGTGATATAATTTATGAAAGTATAGTCATCAACATTGGGGGTTTACCTGCTCCATTCTTTACAGTTTTACCCTAATTAGGTGATCTCCACATGAATCCCCTAGATGCCAATGTCACAACTACACATGGTGAAAGGCAGGAGAGAACACCACACCCTGTTCATAGGCATTATGTCTAGCAAAATTAATTTGGTTCCAATCTTGCCAAGTTTATTTTGAAGGCTAAGAAAAAAATACTGCTATATCTGAGGAAAACAAAGGCCCAGATCCACAAAATGACTTAGGTGTTGCAACATTGAGCACCACAGAACCTAACTTTTAGGCACAAGAAAAACAAAGCCTGAGTTAGGAGTCTAATCTCCCCATATAGAGAATGGGTGAGATGTAAGAACCTTAGAATGAAATCTGCAAAAGCCCGCATGCTAGATGGGGAGCTAGTCAATGGGAGATGCCAATGATAGGGTTGTGTTCTAAGCCCCTCACCTCTCGTGGGAGATGGCGTTCTAAATCCAGGCTGCAGGGACGTGCATATCTCTGTTAGTGATCTGCAACCAGGAACCCCACTTGACTATTCAAAATCGTCAGAGGAGGAGAAGTTAATGGTTATAATATGGTGCCAGCCTTATGACATTTAGCCCACCACACCCATCTCCTCCTCCTTTCCCAGATTTTGAATGGGAACTGATCAGTTAGCTGACCTCGGAGCATAACTACCAGATAGGGCCCACATGTGACTTAGGGCAGCTGAATGTCTGTCTTTCCTCAGCTAATGAATCACTCTGTGGCTTAGGTGGGAGATGTCTAGACACCTAGACGGAGGCAGCAGTGCAAAGGCCCAGAAGCAGAAACATAGGGAACTTTTACCCTGCAAACTCAGGTGCTTAATGAGTTTAGTTGCCTAAAGAATTTAATGAGAGTTCTATGGATCACAGCAGAGCCTAAAACTGGGACTTAGGTGCCTAAACTCAAGACATAGATGCCTAAATCTGCAGTTTAAGTGCCTAAGTAGCTTTGTGGATTTGGGCTGTTTTTGGAATACACGTTGGAATGCTTGTGTAAAGACCGAGTGTGTTGGCAATGTAGAAAAAAGGAACACACTGAGCGTGCCTGCAAACATAAGAAAAAAAGAGTCAAACAGAACAGGCAAGCAGCAGAAATAGAAGCCTGCTATCTGGCAGACCAAAAAAAAAATCTGCACGTGGTAGAACAGACTCAGGATGATCAAAGTGACATCCAGTCAGAAGAAGACGTGCCATTCCATGTCTTGTCCATGACAGTTGGCTCACATGAATACAGGGTAACCCGGCTGTTGGAAGGTAAACTTGTACCCATGGAACTGGACACAGAAGCAGCAGTTTCGCTGGTCTCAGACACTGTGTATAAGGAGAAGTTAAAGCATCTTCTGCTTAAGCTGACAAAAATTGTTCTGAAGATGTACACTGGAGAAGCTGTATCCATGTTGGACGCTACTGATGTTAAAGTGGAGCTCAAGGGGGACACTGCTAAATTGTCACTGTTTGGGTGGAAGACAATTACCCTGCCCTAACTGGAAGATCATGGCTTAAGAAGATATGGCTGAATTGGGCAGAAGTGCACATGAAGACTGAGAGAGAAACAGGTCTGGCAGCTGTATTAAAGAAACATGCTGCTGTTTTTGGAGGGGACCTGGGAAATATGAAAGGAATCACTGTGAAATTGAACATTAAGCCTGGCAGCCAGCCAAAATGTCTGAAAGCCAGAACTGTGCTGTATGCCATCAGGCCAAAAGTTGAAGCAGACCTGGAGTGCCTGGTCAAGATGTTACCGGGAAGAATTTAGGGAGGCCAAGCTGCAAAAACTACTGGTACGGTAGTTCGTTCTATTGGAATTTCCAGGGAGACAACCTTCCCTTGAAAGGACACGGATACAGCCCTCTGATCAAAATAGAATACGCAAGCTGTGATATTTCGAAAACAGATATCAAATTTATTTTGAAGTGAATGGTTACATTAAGTAGAAAGAGATAGAAATCAAACATAACATGTAACCATATCTCAGAATACAACTGTCAGAAGATATACAGTACAGAAAATAGTACTCAGATTATTAGAATATATACAGTATAAGACTATAACTTAAACTCTATAATACTTAAAACTATTAATTTAACAACATATTAATTAACATTCCATCATAAATATCTATATACTAAAACATCTATCATCCAGCAAGCATGGATCAGGTGCTTGCTAGATGGGTAGAGAGGGAGAACTTCAATCAGATCACAAGCATCCAACTTTACTGACATGCAGATTCAGGTGATCTTTTACTTACACAACCTTTAGAACATCCCTCTGATCATCAGGGAAGGTCCTTATGTTCTGTCCAAGAATTGCTAAGAGAGTTACCTCAGGCTCAGGCTCAGAGCAGGGACTCAGTTTGCCCTGTTGCCTTAAGCCTAGGATAACCTGTGTGGTTTCTTAGTAGAAGGATTACCCTGGCTTGGACATAAAGTGGGGACTCTGTTAGCCTGGTTATCCAAAACCTCAGGCGCACCCTTGCTCACCATTGTTCAAGTTGGTCTTGATGTCCTTTTCCTTGGTTCTCTCGATCTTGTTCTCTCTCTACAAAGCTGGCTTGCTAACAGTTGTCTATTTATAGCTTGTCAGAATGTCAGAATGGATAGAGGATGGTGGACGTTAGGAGCAAGAATATCAGAATGGATGGGGAGGGGGTGACGTTAGGAGGGAGTTCATTCAAAGGTCAGCCAAGTTTAGACAACAATTTGAAGGCTACTCAATATGCTAATCAGGTTATACCTGGGATGTTAATCAGGTTCTGATGTCAAAAGGCTCTTAAGCTAATCAATACCTAATATGCTCGCCTTTCATCTAAATTAGCCTCACCTTTCATGCCAGTTAGCCTCGCCTTTCATGCTAATTAGAAGGGTGGGGCAAGGAAAAAGGGAGAGGTTATATTAGGAGTGAGAATGTCAACAATGGGGAAGGGAGAGGCTAGGAGTGAGGAGGGAGTTAGGAGCGAACAGAGAGGAGAGCTATTTTCTAATTGCCAACAGCAGATTCACTTATTACCTTTTTATCCTAAAAGATCCTTTTCCTAAAACTTATCAATATTTAATTACCACAGAAAGTCTAAACACTGATACCACACTTTATTTATCCAATTGATTACTGTTATTGTAGGGATTTTAAGGTTACTGTTAATACAGTGTTGTGTGCAGATCTATACCCTCTTCCCCACATTGATGACCTCTTCACTGACTTGGCTGGTGGACAAAAGATCAGCAAGATTGACCTGAGTCAAGCGTATTTACAGATGCAGATTTATGAGAAGTCCCAAGAGCTGTTGACTATTGTGACACATAAAGGACTGTACCGATACTGTCGCTTGCCCTTTGGAATAATATCTGCTCCAGCTTTGTTCTAGAGGACTATGGACCAGATCTTGAGTGGCTTGCCAGGAATCAGTGCTATCTTGATGACATCCTGGTCACTGGCAAGAATGAGGAGGATCACCTTAAGAACTTGGATGCTGTCCTGCAAAGTCTGGAAGAGTACAGCTTATGAGTTCGCAAAGACAAATGTGAATTTTTCCAGCCCTCTGTTGAATATTTGGGACATGTCATAGATGCTACTGGTCAAGGCTATTGTGGAAACTCCACCTCCATGAAGCATGAGCCAACTTCGCTCTTTTTAGGGCTATTGAACTATTATGGAAAATTTATTCCACAGTGAGCAACACTACTAAAACCACTAATGAACTTCTCTGCTAAAACAAGACCTGGAAGTGGACTGAAGCCTGTGATGTTGCATTTAACAAAGCTAAATGTGCATTGCTAAATTCAGAGGTTCAGACACATTTTGACCTGTCCTTACCACTACAGTTGGCCTGCAATGCCTCCCCTTATGGCGTGGGAGCAGTCGTGTCACACTGTATGTCTTCTGGAGAGGAGAGACACATTGCTTTTGCATAACACACCTTAAGCAAGGTGGAAACTAACTATGTCCCAAACCAACTTCAAGCACTGGGAATCATTTTCAGAATTCAGAAATTTCTCCAGTACCTGTTTGGACAGATGTTCACACTTCTCACTGATTATTGACATCTAACATCAATTTTTGAACCACACTATGATATTCCACCATTGGCTGCTAGTTGTATGCAACGATGAGCATGGTTGCTTTCCGCGCACACATATGAGATTAAATATCAGAGATCCACTCTGCACTGCAACGCAGATGATCTCTCAAGGCTACCTTTACCAGTTAAACATCAAGATATTGGCCAGAAAGGAATCTTCTACTTTGAACAGGTAGAGAACACATCCATCACTGTTACTCAAGTAAGGAGGGCAACTCGTGTTGACCCAGTACTGTCTAAAGTTATGGACTTAGTGATGCATGGAACATCCCTATGGGACTCTCAGGTCTCACCCGACCTTCATCCCTACATGTCCAGGAGGATGGATTTATCAATCCATTCTGGTTCCTTGTGGGGAATGAGCCTCATTATTCCACCACTACTGAGATCGCAGATGTTAGAACAGATACATTCCGATCACTGTGGAATAGTGCTCATGAAAGAAATTGCACGAAGCTACTCTTGGTGGCCTGGCCTGTACAGTGCTATTGAAGAGAAGGCAAGAGCTTATACTTCATGTTGCTGTTTGAGGAACACACCTCAACTGGCGCCCCTACACCCATGGGACTGGCCTGAAAACCCATGGCAGCATACTCACATTGATTTTGCTGGCCCATTTGAAGGAAGCATGTTCCTGTTTGTTGTCAACAACCACTCCAAATGGCCAGAAATCTCTGTAATGCCATCCACTAATGTTGAAAGTACTATCCAGTGACTGTGTGGAATTTTTAGTCGTTTCGATCTGCCAAAACAACTTGTGAGCCACAACAGACTGCAGTTCATCTCTCAGGAATTTTCAAATTTTATGAAAGCAAATGGGATACATCACATCACTTCAGCACTGTATCACTCATCCACCAATGGATTAGCAGAAAGGTTTGTGCAGACAATGAAACAAGCTTTAAAATCTGCATGGGGACATTTGTCCATTCAAAAGCATCTGGACAGCTTCTTGACACCTTCTTACTATCCTACAGAAACACACCTCATGCTATGACCAAAGCATCTCTGGCCTTTCTGATGATGGGATGACAGCTGCACACTTGCTTTGATCTGCTGAAACCTGCTAAAGCATGACAAGTTGTGCAACGTGAACAGCATAACCAAGTCATCAGACAGGCACACAGAGCAAAAGACCAAAGGTTTAGTCCTGAACAGTCTGTCCTAGCTCAGACCTATGCTTCTGGAGCTACAGTCATCGCCCAAACAGAACCTGTTTCCTACACTGTCCAGACTGCAAATGATCTCACCTAGTGGCGGCATGTAGATCAGTTGTTGCCAGGTCATACAAGTCCCAAAGACACATCTCCAGTTGAACAGCCTGACCTCACCATCACAGGTGAGATATCCTCAAGGCAAGAGTCACCCTCGAGTTAAGAGATACCCATTCTTGACTCCCCTTCTCCATCCACCTCTGCGGCAGATACAGCTCCCTCTTCTGTTTGAGCTACAAGTCCTGAGCCCATTGTTAGACCCACACCAGTAACACCTTCTGGTGCAAGAACACCAGAAATCCACCATAATCCACCTAGAGAGAGAAAGACTTCTCAAAGGTTAAATCTTTAGCTAGGGCAAACCCATGTTTACGGGGCAGATCAGTCTCCAGAGTTTAGCTGGGAAATGAAGCAGTCTACCCTCATTTCCTTGTTTAGTTATTGTTCTGTTAAATAGGTGTTTTTATTAAAGGAGGAGGCACATGTTGTGTATTTTGTGTCCTGCCTAGCTTGCCGTAGCTAACAGAGATAGACTATTATGGAATAGCTCAGCCAGTTCTGTTTGGTCTGAGAGTATGAGAATAAACTCAGTCTAGGTGTGTTTACATCTCCCTGTGTTCCTAATCTGCTTGTTTCTTTCTGAATGCAAGTAACTTCTTTCTGAATGCAGACATAACAATTACCTGCTGCTGAAGTCAGGCACACACCTTGCTTCTGCTTCTGTCAATATGCATCTACTCTTTCTATAATAGTAATTGTTTTAAAATCTCCTTTTCTCAAGGCAGGGTCCAATGGAGGAAAGTTGAAGCTAGACAAATTCAGACTGGAAATAAGGTGTAAATGTTTAACAGAGTAATTAACCATTGGGACGACTTACCAAGGGATGTAGTGGAGTTTCTGCCATTAGAAATTTTCAATTAAGATTAAATGTTTTTGTTTTTTTCCCCTAAAAGATGTGCTTTTGTTTTAACAGAATTTATTTTTGGGAAAGTTCTATGGCCTTTGTTTTACAGGAGGTCAGATGATCACAGTGGCTCCTTCTAACTTTGGAATCTATAAATCTAAGAAGAGGAAGAATTGTGTGATCTTTAGGCTCCACTGTGAGCAGTATCCAAAGAGTTAGATGGCACAAACAGGAGCTAGAACAGAGACATTTTGTGTCCAGAGGAGTATTAAAGGGAAGATAAAAACAACAAGAAGAAGGAAGAGAAGTTAAAATTGATCCCCGGTTTTATTACAATAGTAGTGGATGGTACTGGCTACTTGCATGATGGGAGTTTGTATTTGAACTGTGGTATTAGTGTCATAAAATGAAGTGTGTTTAAATAAATAAGTGATATGTGAATAAAATTTTTAGATTAAATCATGCTGTGTACTGTATCATACCTTTATATAAGATAAGCCTCTCAGTGACAGCTCCAATATTTAAATGGATAAAACAGATAAAATATTTTAAATTCTCGTTATTCCTTTAGAGGGAGATTTTCAAAGGAAACCTCATTTTCTGTCAGGAAAATGTTTCTGTTTAATTTTTTCAACCAGCCCTCTGTCTGTAATTTCTTTGTGTCCTTCTTACTCAAAAGTGGTGTATTCCTAGCCCTTCAAGATCACCACATAAGTCCATTTCCTTGAAATACTTTGCATATTTAAAGTAAACAGGTTGCAGGTAAGCCACATTACTGACAATTATGTTGAATTGTAATAGCTATACAGTGAGTTTGATCAGTTTGACCGCTGGCACTTTCCATGAATCCTAGAATTGTATTCAGACCTATGCTTCCCTATTTCCCCTGACATGAAAATGAGTATCCTGCCAAATAACAACATTAGTCATGCCAAACAGCAAAGGGTTTTATTATTGGATGTGCACAAGAGCTCCACATTTTACATTGCCAGACAATTTTTCATGTTCTCACACCCAACCACAATAATCATCATCAACATGTTTCTTATCTATTATTACACATTTGTTTATGCTGTCAGGGTCAGGGAAACACTTTTAAATCAGACATCCCCTCCCGCTAAAAGCACAAAAACAAAAATAACCCAACAAATTTCCCCCATTTGGCAATTTCTAAATAACAGTGTAAATAAATTTAAAACATGACCTAAAAAAGGCTTCCTAAGTTCTCTAGAATTTACAAATAAAACTCTAACTACTCAACTGAAATAGGTCACAAAAAAGCCTTCTGGCCAGGAAAATAAAATGAAACTTTTAAAGTCTTTCACATTCCCACAAAAAAACAGCTTTAAAATGGCAATGTTCCACATGAGTGACCTGATGACAGAAAGCAAATTCACACCGCAGTCATTCATTCTTCTGATCTCCCCATAGGTCAAGAATGGTGCCAGTTTCACAGCTCTTCCATGACTAGCTGTGAAATTGGATATAGGAAATTTTATTTCAATTGTATGAAAAAAGGCTTCTGGATAAACTTCAGCTGAAGATTGTCCAAAGGGTGAATTAGACTTCAGCGTACAAAAGGTCAATTTCAACACAATAGCAGTGGATGGCATTGGCTACTCTGTATGTGGGAGTTTGTATTTGAACTGTGTTATTAGCATCGTCTAATGAATAAAAAATTTATATTTAATCCATCTATGTACTGTATCATACCTTTCTATAAGATAAGCCTCCCAGTGACAACCACAATCTTTAAATGGATAAAAACATAAGAAAATATTTTAAATTTGCATGATTCCTTAGAAGGGAGTTTTTCAAAGGAAGTTAGGCAACTGATGCCCAGTAAAAATAAATGGAGCTGAGTGCCTTCCACATTTTGTGCCTTTGAAATTTCATCCTTCCCCATAAATTTTAGTGTGCACTTACACGTTGTCATATGTAATCAGTTCGGACCTTTGTAATATGACCTATTTGTACATGACTGTGTTAATATCAAATGCTGTGCTTTCACCTTAAACAGCACAAATCTGTTTGTATTCAAGAGTCCTTAGGGACCTGAGGAGGCTCTGTTGGCTGTATGTTCACTTGAGGTATAACCTTTGTCTCTTAATGTGAACGTCAATTTATCTGCAGCATTGAACTTCCAGATACTGTGTCGTGTTCAATGACACATTTGTAAAAGTTCTTTGTGGAGCAAGTTTTGGTCACAGGGGCAAACATATTGGCTTCCTGACACAGGATAGAGTTAGATGAATGATCTATTTTAAAAGTGTGAACATTCATTTACATAAAAAACCTGCAGATTATTTAAACGCAACTCCACAGCTCCTTTAATTTGTTTCCCATAAATGCTTTATTTACATGAAAGTTGTGTAACTAATCATTTCTACACTAATACTTGCATGAATGTGTATTCACAGGAGTATTCAGACCAGAAAGATTTATGTGACTCTAGGGGCTGTTCTAATTTACAGTTTTATCCAGGCTGCCTATGTTGCTTCAGCCTGAAGCAGGCCAAAATCATTGAAGTGCTGAGCTACCAGAGACTCCCTTTCGTACTCTTGTAATGGCCCTTCAGCTCCCAGCCCCAGCACTAGAGGCTGGGGTTTTTTGAAGTGAACTGCATAGGGCTATACAAGGTGGCCCTACGCTGCTTCCTACTGGGGAAATTCTCACCCAGCTGATTATTAGTGAAAAATACACAAAGAGAAAAGGTTGATGTTTGTTCAATGCAAATCCTTTGCACAGTTGCCATGAAAATGGCAATGCTTTTAAGTTGTGTCCAAAGGAAGAGGTAGTTTTGGAAATTCCTCATTAGATGGCACAAAGTAGTGGACACTGAGCAAGTAGTGTGTGAGTGTGGGGAACCTATCCATGAATACCATTAGAGCTGGAAAGCTCATTTTGATTTGATCATTTTTGGAACCCTTTCCTATTTGCTTTCCATGAGCATTTGCATATTAAAATTTTACTAACGTGCATATTCAGGACAGTGAATTTTAAGTTTAAAAGCTCATTAGCGAATTTTGAATTGTATATTTAATTGTAACAATTAAATATGTGCATTGTGCTGGTTCATTAATCAGACAACTGAAACAATATCAGGTGAGCATTTTAACTCAAACATATGATTTTCAAATATTCAAAATAAATGGTTCACAAATAACCTGCAGCGAAAGAATTACTTGCTGCAAGCATTTTAAAAAAGAAATACACGCAAGAATTTCACAAGATTGATTTGTGAGCACACATAAAAAAGGCAAATATTCATTGAATATCCATCACAAAGTATTTGCTCAGCTCCATTGGCAAGCATCTATTGCCCATCTATTTACTATTGATGTAGTGCAAAAAATTATCTGTCATGCCACAAAAGCTAATGCCATTATCAGAAGTTTAAGGCCATGACTCCAAGGTATAAATTATGTTGCAGCAGCCTGTATACTTATTTAATCCTTCAGGGACGCACTAATCCGCTCTCCATGAATTTTGAAAAATATTTTAAAATGATTAAATAAACAAACAGTTATGTGAATACAATTACGTGACAAGAAAATTATTCTATTAAGTGTTGTGCACTGTACTATTACTATAAATCTATGAAGCGTAAAAGGACTTCAGGGAGAATGCTGCATCTCAGTGTCCCTTTTATTGTGTGCATTAAGGTTTGCTTTCATTGTATCAAATGTGTCATTCGCTGAGTCAAATCAGACAATTCAGACATTGCCACAAAATCGGTATTGTAATGCTTTCCGTCCTATCTTCTCCTCTACTTTTCTTTTCCTCACTCACTGTATTTCAGTTTTCCTTCCCACATACCCCAATATTATGTACAATAACGTAAATAACATTACAACTCAATGATATCAAGAAAGAAGCAGACACTCGGGCTGCCACTGAGTCAGAGTGACTTGGTGCAGAATATATTAGCATATAACAGGGATGCTAAATGATTTGAATGACATTTGAAAAGGGCTGAACACTGAGATTATGAATTAGAAACAAATTTCTACCCTAGCTGCTACCCTAACATCTAACTAATAAAATAAATAAGCAGTGGGAATAGAGATCTGAACAGTGAAGGAAAATATCTTACATTTCCTTCGATATTTGAGTGTTATTTTTAAGATTTCGTTAGATCTCTTCGGTATGTAACATTTAACTAGGAGTTAAAAGCTATGAACAGAAGCAGCTAACAAGGGAGATTCACAGGGCACAGTTGTGAACTGTGTGTTTCAGGGTAGCAGGACTTGGAGTGGTGCATTTGGTCTATCTGTGGGTTTGTTTGACAGTTTATGTATGGGCTGTGTAGCTGGGCTGGGCCCCTGAGTAAGCAGCTGAGACAGGTCTATTTGCTGGTTCCTTGGTAAGGACCATGTGGCTCTGACCCCTCTAGCTTTGATCAGCCCTGTTGTTTGAAGTCTTTGAGAAGTTAATCACTCCCTCCTGGTGAGAGGCGGAGCTGAGCTGAGCTGAGCTAAGCAGGGATACTTGATATAAATCAATATTTGCTAGGTGAATTTGAGAGCCACAAACAAAGGCAGCTAACAGGAGAGTTGTGGAGGGAGTTGAAAGGGGGATTTTGAGAGGCTTTCCTTCTAGGTCCAGCTATACATTCAGTTGCATAATGGCCAGCAATGGAGCAGTGATGGTGATTTGCAATGGCTGTGTCTTGTTTTCTTTCCTGCCTGAAACCACAAGGGACTTCCTGTGCATTAAGCACAAGTTGGTGGCTATGTTGGAGGAGAAGATTCTTGGATTGGAAGGACAAGTAGAGATACTTCAGAGAATCAGAGAAGCTGAGGCATTCCTAAATAACTAGGTACAGGAAATGTCAGTACTCCAGATTCAAGGAAGAAAGCTGGACACCAAGGAGTCCGAGAGAGAGGACGTAATTACCAAAGACAAAAGGTCATGGTGGCATTCTATGTAGCTGGAGACAGACAAAAAATGGGCAAACTGTAGCCACAAGAGCAAAAAGGACAAAGAGGAATTGGACCTGACCCAAAATTCTTTCCAAATTTTCTGTTCACAAACATTTTCAAGACTGACCTTTAATCCCAATTCAATCTTTTATATCTCAAAATTTTTCATGGGATGGGAAAACCATTTCCCATCCAGCTCTAGTTAAAATGCAAAAGAGAAATATCCTGCCTCTGTTAACAATTTTAGGCCCTTACACAGCAAAACACTAAGGCATGTGCTGTTCTGCACCCTCCCACACTGGAGAGTGAGGAGGACACACTGCAGCTTGGCAGAACCTGCTTCTCCTGTCACATTGCTATCCGTGATGTGCAAAGCATCCCACTATGCCTGTGCATGGCCATGACAGCCGGACCACAATTGGGACCAATGCAACTATTTGTTGGTATAAATTTCATGTGCTTTGTCATGGCTGAGGCTAGGAAAAGGGAAGGTTGTGTGTGTGGGTGAAAGGGGCAGGGTTGTATGAATTCCTGGCTTCATTAAAATTAATGGCAAAGATTCCACTGATCTAACTCATTCTTTTTGATGGCTGCTACTTAAATAATAAAATGTTCCAGCCAGACTCACCCCTGCAGACACAGGAAAGCAAACTGCGGACGCACGCACGCACGCACGCACACACACACACAAAAGCAGCAACACAGGAGGTAAAATCGCCCTTTGGAGGAAGTGGATAATGGCACCAATGCCCTTTTCCTTGAGGGGAGGGAAAACCTTGGAGAAGCAGTTTTAAATACTTAAAAGAGCTCCCTAGGATCCATGGCAGATTAAATCAGTGTGTCTCCTCCAGCCGGGCTGACCTGGGCACCTCCCAGATTGGCCCTACCCATTTTCAAAGTGGTACCAGCAGCATCAGTTTCCCCATTTGAGAATATATTGGAAATGGCTTGCAGTGCTGTGCTTCTCCTTCGGATGGTAGGAGAGCAGTAGGACAGATGTGGTATAACACACACATAGGGTAAGTAATTTTGACAAACCACTTATTCAGAGAGAGCTTCTGACAAGTTCACTAAATTTAGGTTAGTGAAGCTAAATTACATACTCAAGACTTCACAGACATGTATATGTTTTATTCATGACATCTCGGGACTGGGCTTTAGTTTAGGCACCCTGAAATTCAATTAATTCAACACCAATTGCAAATGAACTTTTAGTAAGATATACATTTTTGTAATCAATATTCATTTTAAAGAGTAATAAAATACAGAAAATAAATTAAAGATGCTTATGTCATAGTGTTTCACAGTTAAAAATGAATGAATTTAAAGTAATTAGGAAGCAACAAGTCTAACTGGGACATTATCACAAAGTGGCAAGCTTATATAATACTATACTACTCTGAAGAAGTGATTTTAATACAAAACAAATATGGGTCCGTAGCACAGGTCTTTATCACTCATATTTTATTCCAAATTAATCAATCAGTGAAAATAATTTAATTTAAAATAATTTTAAAGTTAGAAATATGGAAATTTGAACAATTACTGAACTAACAGAATGTCTAAATTATCCTTTTGGATACTGATAAGTCATAGTTAAACGTGTTCCTTGCATATATGAACATACAAACATCACACATTAATGCCAGGTATGCATTTTGGCTCTGTTCATGTGAAGACATGTGCATGTGCTACATATTAAGAATGATTAATTCCACTGAAGTAATTGGTGCTGTTTATGTGCTTAAAGTTATTTACATGTTCATGTTTTGCTAGATCAGTGCTCATATAAATAGTGAGGTAGTCCAACCAGAATATGCTTCATGTGCCATATTTTTATAATACAAATGAGGAAACAGGCCATTTTTTAGTAGTTTTCTGTGTTTCAACTTGTTTACTGTTACTGTGAGTTTACTTTCAGAACCCCATCCAGTAAGTCTTCACCTACCAATATGTTGAGATACCCTAGTTCCACCCAGTTTAAGCAATTATGACCATTCATTCTGTGTTCTTACTAGGATCTCCTGTTTTCCCATATACAGGTCTGTTGCCTTTGAGAAGTTTACATGAGGCTGCTCAGTTGATTGAAGTGAATGTCCTAGGCTGATTTGGTTTCATTTTGTTTTTCTTCTCATGCTGCAGTTTCTCTTCTTCATAATGCACAGTATTTTTGTAAAGTCTCTGCACATTCTTTGAAGGTTTTATAACTTTTAAATTGTTCACTAAACAGCAATATAAAGTCATTTCCATCATGCTTTTAACAACCTCAGCTTGGTTCAGCACCCGACAGATGAAACAGCTGTATAAATCTTTAATCTCTGTCCATTCCTGTTTGTTTTCAGTAACAGTTATGAGGCTGAATGAATCATTTTTTTTCTGAGGTGTGTGTCTGTATACTTCTAATGAAGTAGTTAACAAGCCCCTCTGGTCATTCAATTCCTTATGATACACTTTGATTGGGTTAACCTTGAAGATTTTTAGTCCATTGGCTTTTTAAAATACATACATTAAAATATTTCACTTGATCTTTGATATAACAGATACTGAACAGATAATTAATGAATGTATCAAAGGTCTATTCATTAATCAACAATAATGATTTAAAATAAAATGAATTTGTGATTACGAACTTCTAGCAACAGAGATTGTTTCTTTTAAGACTAAAGTTAACACTTGTCATTTCAAGGGCTGTGTTCATAGTTCGAACCACATTTATGTAGAGTTATACTGAAACTTTTAATCAACTTCTTTGTTTATAAATTTGGGTTCCCATCAAAATGTTTTAAGTGATTGCCTGAATTTACCAACTAAATATTCTATCAAATATTACAAATCAATATTAGACCTTTATAATATTAACATGTAATTTTATTTATTTGAACTGAATCATGAAAAAGGGAAGTTGCCTTCAAGTTTAACATGGACTCTTGTGAAAGATTGGACCAAGTCTGCCATTACATCTTTTTTAATAATTTCTTCCCAAGGTTTATCTTTTCTCTCCAAGTAATATTCATTCTTGGGCAATTCTTGATTGATAGTAATTCATATGTTTAGGCATGTCACTTTCACAGCAGACTCTAAGGGCTGCAATAAGCATCTCTTGTTTAAAACTTTAGGGGAATCAGGGAAGAGGGCTGAATCTTAACTTTCACCTTCGATTGCTATTATACTGACAATGTACCTCTGTGTTTTATCTGTAGCTGCTGCTGTTGCAGCCTTGAAGGGTTCCTCCACAACACCTGCAGAACGCCTGGGCCAGATAAGAAGAAAGAAGACTCAGGATGATATATCAGCAAGATCCTGCAAGTCAGTGCTGTATCAGCCATGAACTGAGGTCCTGGAGGGTGAATATTGCAGACAGTATGGAGAAGGGAAGAGCATAAAGGAGAAAGTTGCATAAGTCACAGCAGGAAAAGGGGAGGGAGATACACCTGGACATAATGGAGCCCCTCTGGCAGCAAACATAGATACCGTAGATTCTTGTAGACCTACAGGTTCAACAATAATGAGCTCACCGCCCTTTTTAAGTCAATGGAGAACTCCATTAGAGCACCTCCCCCTTACATCCTCTTGAACAATACACCTTGCATCATGGGCTGCATCCCTACCCCTACCATTCTACACCAGAGGACATTAAGGACAACCACAGCTTCACATACACTGACCTGTCAGAGCCACAGTTGCTGTATGTTAGCTAAAACAGACATGGATGTTCTTTCCTCTTGTTAAGTTCTGCTTCATAAATTTATTAAGTTTTTTATGTATTTGCTTTAAACTTGCACAGAGATTTTTTACAATGTTTTGGTTGCTCAATAAAATTCTATTGTTTGGAAAATAATTCATCTTTATTAGTTCCCAGCATATGCTGCAGAAATCCTAGCAGTACTGAAAGTACCCACTTACTTGTTATCATACAGTGTGACAACTCATAGGATCAGTGAGAAACACAATGTAATAATCATAAATATACAGCAAGCAACACAAAATTAATTGTTGCTTGACAGTGTTAAATTCATAGATGTACACCAGGCACCACACAACTCCAAACAGGCCCCAAAATATCAGGCCAGGTAGAGCACAGTACCTCACAGTGCATTACTATAGCTCACTGATAAAGTGCTCTATCAAGTCTTCCCTGAGCTCAAATTCAGCAAACAGCCACTCACCCTCTGACCTCCTTTGCTTCAAAGATACCATGAAGCCCCTATAACAGCAGGCAACTATAACTGCAATTTTTTTTCCACATTGAGATCCAATCTGGTAAGTGGACAATGCCAAACTTCTTTCAATCTACCAAAAGCACACTCAACTGCCATAATACAGCTGCTGACCCAGTAGATGAATCTTTCCTTGATACTGTTGATGTGGCCGATATAGCGCTTCATAAGCCAAGGGAGCAAGGGGTAGGTTAGGTCCCCCAGGATCACTACTGGCAATTCAACATTGCAAGTGGTCATCTATTAATCAGGAAAGAAAGATCCATCTCGCAAATTTCTGAACAGTCCTGTATTTTTAAAGATGTGAACATCATGTACCTTCTCTGACCAGCCAAGATTTATTCATTGACATTGATGTCAGTGAAGTATCCCTGGTGATCCACCAATGCTTGCATCACCATAGAAAAGTAGCCCTTTCTGTTGATGTACTCTGTGGAAAGATGGTCTGGTGCCACAATAGGGATATGCATGCCATCTATTGCTCCACTGCAAACCCAGTTGCTATATCCTGCACATTGCTGAGAGTCACAGTCCTGTGTAACAGAAGACTTTTAATAGCCCTACTCACTTGCATGACAAAGGCCGCACAATGGATTTTCTAACTCCAAAATGATTTTCAACTGACCAGTAATAATGTGGCATTGTAAATTTCCACAATGTGATCTCCAGTCACTTCTCCAATGTCAGTGCAGCTCTCATTCAGGTGTCCTTCGCTAGAGGGCTGGACAAGCTCATCAGAAAGATCCAGGAATGTGGCATTGCACATCTGAAAGTTCTGCACCACTGTTTGCCATCCCAAGCTGGCGTTACAATATGATCCTATCAATTAGTTCACATATATTTGGTGCAGATATGCCACTCCATCAGCTGCAGCTGCTCTGTGAAGACCTCCAACATCCTTGAATTAGTTTTCATTATGTCCCACAGCAATTTGTTCTCCAAAAATTGTCATGTTCTTCATGGATTCAGCTCTTCTTGCAGGTCTGCAAATACCAGAAGATCCTGTGCTAACAACACTCATGACAATAGTGAAGAGCTGTGCAGGCTCCATGCTTCTGTCAGTGATGATGAACTGTGAGGAAGGATGCAAAGGTTCATAGGATTTTTTAAAAAGGTATGAAAATTATGAGATATAGATGACATTGTAAGAGGAAGAAAGTTGCATGCTGGGAAGTTGAGCCCTGTGTAACTTATTTCTGACCCCATATACCTTTCCAGAACTTCGCAGAAGTCCATGAGTTGCATGGTGGCGAGTTGCACACTGGGTACCTACCCATGGTGCACCCTACTGTGCATTGACACAAACACTCCTGGTGAGTACAAATATTCATGTGCACAGACTATATACTAATTTCAGCATCTTTATGCTGACGTAACTTACGTTCTCAAAAGTTTGTAGTAGACATGCCTTAAAGGCCCTGTGGTCCTCTCTATGGTGTATGTGTTGGGGTAGGGGAGGTCAAACACTGAAATACAAACCAAATGTAGCCTGGAAGTATGAAAATAGGAAATCAGAGGCAACTAATCAAGCTCCATTGACTCTCAAGCTGGCCAGTGGTGCTGCTATCAGCACAATATGACTGCTTCCAGCAATGGAAAAGCCAAGAGATGGGTAGAACAGTGAAGAAAAAACAAAAACAGCTTGAAAAATGGTATCAGTGTCCCTGTCTATACTTACCTGGGGATTCGGCGGCAGTCGACGGGAGTTACGCAAGTTACTCTGTGTAGTTTGCATAATTCCTGTCGACTGCTGTGCTTCCCCTTTGCATGCTGTCTTCACTGCACTGCACCAGTTCCCGTCAACGCAGCGCTACGCTACTTGAGAGGGTGGTTTTACTCAGTCGACTTTCTGATCGATTGAGCGAGTCTACACTGACCGCTCAATCAATCCAGAAAGATCGATCTGGCGGCGGCGACTTTGCCGCCGTCAGTATAGACATACCCAATGTCAAGGTACTTATAACTAGGAACTAGCCCAATCTAACACCTGGCCGAAGGTCACAAAGCATATTGTTAGCCCAGTGGGAAACAACTCTGACCTCCTAATTCACAGTCTGGTATCTAGGCATTAAGCACTGTGAACCACCTTCAACCCTAGTGCATCTCAGCTGAAGTGGGATTAGCTATGTGTATTGAAGTCAATGGAATTAAATGAGAAATGAATTTAGTCCACTCACTCTAAACATTTTTAAAACATCATGTCTTATGTAGCTTCATCTGAAAGCTACCAAATCTGAAACAAGTGCTCCATAAATTGGCCAAAGAATAAACAAATATCTGCACATTTTCTCTTTCATCTATTGCAAAGGAATGTGTGCACTGATCGATGGCATCATAATTCATGACTCTGACACAAGGTGTTAAACTATCATCCTTAAGGAAGTCATGCATTAGAAGGCTTGATTTTTTAAACCAAATATTAGGGAGGGATATGAGCAATGGCTGTGGGAGTTCCTGAAGGTAGTGCCTGACTCAGGAGCACTGGAGAAGTACAGGAAATCAAAAAGCACTTAAAACCCAGAGGAGGCCTGAATGGGGGTAATTCAGAGCTTGAGAGAATGAGACAGGAAAGAGATTGAGGGCAGGCACCATAATGGGACTGAGACTGCTGGGGACAAAGCAGTAGTCAAGGACCCCTTTTCACTCTATGTACACCCCCCATCCTAGTGCAAGCCCACAACATCACGTCCACAGGGCGCTTATCACCACAGACAGCTTGTGCTCTCTCCTCAGTGATAGGGAGGAGGTAATTTCCATAGGATACAGCATCTGCTCCTTCCATGACGACCCAGTGAAGGGTGTGTGGCCATAGTGCTGTTCATGCCCTTCAGTTGTAGGGAGGCTGGTACTCCTATTATCACTCTCTGTGTGCATTTGTTGCAGTCTGTGAGCACCTGGAGAGCGATTATGACTAGCTTCTCAGATAATATGGGCACAGAGGTGAAAAACATTTCCTGCATTCTCTTCCCCTCTGCACCCCATGTATTTGTGTGAGTCTGGGAATGCTCCAGCTCAGGGGTTCTCAACCATTCCTATACAATGAGTTAGGCCATCTATACACTAGAGATCTTACAGCGGCGCAGCTGCATGCGTACTGTAAGGTCTCTAGCCACTCTAAGCAGACCGGAGAGAGCTCTCCCTTTGACATAATTAATCCACCCCCAACGAATGGTGGTAGCACTGTCTACAGTGGTGCTTATGTTGGTGTAACTTAGGTCATTCAGGGAGGTGGTTTATTCACATCCCTGAGTGACATAAGTTATCCTGACATAACTCGTAGTGTAGACATAGGCTGAATGTTACAGCAGAAACAAGATTTGGGACAGTCCTCCCACAATTCATCAAGGAGGACAGGTCATTGATGCAGAGCAATCTGTATAGTTCGGTAAACTTGGCACAATAAAACACATGTTGTTTGAATATGGTCAAATGTTATATGCTTAGGAAAAAAGAATGTAGGCCATATTTACAGGATGGAAGCTGTATCCTGAGAAGCAGTGACTCTGAAAGATATTTGGGGTGGGGTTGAGGGTGGATAATCAGCTGAACGTGAGCACCTAGTGCTATGCTGTGGCCGAAAGGGCTAATGTGATCCTTGAATGAATAAAAGGGAAAACTCAAATAGGAATAGACAGGTTACTTTGTCTGTATTTGGATGTAGTGCCACCATTGTTGGAATAGTGTATGCCAGTTCAGGTGTTCAGAATTCAAGAAAGATGTTGATAAATTAGAGAAGGTTCAGAAAAGAGCCACAAGAATGATTAAAGGATTAGAAAATCTGCCTCATTGTGATAGTCAAGGAGCTCAATCTATTTAGTTTAACAAATACAAGGTAAAGGGAAAACTTGATAACAGCCTGCAAGTACCCACATAGGGAACAGAAGTTTCATGATAGATGGCTTGTCAATCTAGAAGACAAAGGAATAACAAGTTATAATGGCTGGAAGTTGAAACTAGACTAATTCAGACTAGAAATAAGATGCAAATTTGTAACAGTGAGGCTAGTTAAGCATTGGAACAAATTACCAAAGACTGGGGTGGATTCTCTATCATTGGCAATTGTTAAATCAACACGGGATTTTTTTTTTGCGAAAAAGATAGGCTCTATTTGAACCAGAAGTTAATTCAGGAAGGACCTATAACCGGTGTTATACAAGAGGTCAGATTAGGTCATCACAGTGGTCCCTTCTGGCTTTAGCATCTTTGAATTCCCCCTGCACCCTATTCAGTCTGGCTATCTGTCTGAAAAGGATGATCTAACTCAAACAGAAGCTATGGGCTTGATGCAGGGATCACTGGGTAAGGGATCTATTGTCTGTCATCCAAGAGCACAAATTAGTTCATCATAATATTCCCTTTTTGGCCTTAAAAATCTATGAACGGAAAGGGAGCAATGAACCACCTACACCCGTTTGTAGTTCCCCATTGCCTGGTAGAGAACTCATTCTTTAGCTTGTAGGACATATGTATTAAATAACATATTTCTTTTTTTAAATTAATGTCAAAGTAACTCAGAATTGGAACCCCGTTTACAGTCTCTCACAGTGTCATTACACAATGCCAAATAGCATCACTTTTAGCCAGAAAGTGTTGCCAGAACTTTAATGTGAACTGTGGCAATTAAAATCAATCAATAATAATGTTTCCCAATTTATGCATGCAGACAGACACTCTGTACCATGTCAATGTTTCTGATCTTGGGCAGAGAAAAATGGGTGCAGTTTTTCTTTAAAAGATTAAATAATATTACCAATTACTATAGTTGAAGATTTGAGTGATTCTTGCAATGCAGCTGCTACTCCAGAAGACCAAAAAAAAGAAGGCTGAATAGCTGATGCTGAAGGATTACTGGAATACGAATAAGACTGAAGAATGAGGACAGCATTTGAGTTCTGGTGACTGGAGGCTGAAAGAGAAAATTTAGCACCTTCTACAGCTGCTGTTGCACCATCTGCCTCGCCTTTTGATGAAAGAAACTAAGCAGAAATCTTTCCTTTCTTGTGCTCCCAACATTTTTCCTTCTCATGAATATCTTTGCCTTTTTCTGTTTTCACAAATCAGATGTTATGATATTTAAAATCAAAACCATAAAAGTACACAGAGGTAAAATCTGCCTTCTGTTGCACCACTGAAATTCTGTTCACGTCAGTGGCATTGCCCAAGAGAGGAATTTGGCTCATGGAGCCTCAGAGCGGTTCCTGTCCTTTTAAAATTGTTATTAAATCACATTTTAATCTGTTTCCTTCTTCCTCCTTTACATGCTTCCAAAATAAAACTAGGCACAACAGAGCTGAATTATATGCATTATTATACTCAAAAGGTGAAATAAATACGGATTGCAAGTATTCTGTACATCTCAGTATCGGACTTTAAGGGCCAGTCTACATTAGGGAATTAACACAGAGAGACTAGCGCAAATATCTAATGTAGATGTGTTGCACCAGTACAAAATTGGGTTTCTGCTTAATTACTGGAGTCAGATACTGGTATAAAGTGGGCCTAATATCAGCATACGATGTACCTACATTGGGGTTTGCATTGATGTCACTGCATTGATTTACTTCCAACTGTGCAGGTTTCTCCAGCGTGGAGAAGTCATTTAAAAAAACAAACCAAAACAGAGTTTTACCAAGCTTGTTGATACTTTGTCAATATTTATCAACTTTCCCAGAATCTCTGCTCAGGTACTGATCACATAGACAGTGATTCCTCTTACAAAAATGTGTTATGCCTCATAAAAGTTGCTTTTTGACTTCACTGGTTTTGGATTTGCTTGGTTTGGATTTTCATTACAAATCCTGAAACTCAGTCCGGGTTCCTGAAAGCAAACTGATCTCAGCTATGCCAATTCTAATCAGCCTGTAAATAAGATGTAAAAGGATCAGGTCAAAGTTTGCAACACACCTATCCAGATATTGCCCTTGCTTGTAACATCCTGCACCAGTTTCCCTCAATAGATGTTTTTGGTGGTGGCAGGAGATTTGTTTTTGTTTCACTTCTGTTCCAACTCAACATCAATGATCCTTCTGACACAAGCACTGACAGTTTCTCATTTTGTTTTTCTTTCTCATTGGCCTTTTTTTCTTTTAAAGCGGCTGGTGCTTTATTTCTCTTACCTATTACCTTCAGCCCACTAGCTGATTATATTTAGGCTGCTCTCCTCATTTCTTACAACCACAGTGAGATTTTGGGTTTGACCAGTTTAGATTTAAGGGGTCAGATTCTGAGCCGGTGTAAAGCAGCATAGCTTTATTGAAGTCAACAGAGCTAACATACATCAGCCAATGATCTCATCCAAAATTTGCATGAGGGGTGTCTGCACTCCCTCCGACACCCCAGTTCCCCAGCATCTAATGGACCTCCATTATTACTGCAAAGATAATAATTCCAATGATCCTTTGCTTTTTATGGTGCATACCTGCAAAGCTTTTATTCCCGTCTTTTCCTCCATGTTAACATCAGATCTAAACATAATTTAAAAGATAAAACACAGCACTTAACAGACTATTGCCACCAAGTGCTTTGCTATTCCTGGGCGTCTGCAGGCATATCACCATCAAAAATGCATGTGTCAGGAAAGAAGGTCTGTCAGACACAGAGATACAACTGATGAAAGCTAGCACTAGAAGTGTTGTTCTGGAGTTTTGTCAGTTGTTCTCATGAATTGCTCTAGGAATAAAAAAGGAGTAACTGTAAAAGACTACAAGTACTCTATTATCTTAAAAAATGCCACCCCCCATGTTATTTAAAATCCATGATTTTGCATTTACACATAGGCTAAATCCAGATTGCCTCAATAACAAGAGTAGTTCCACTAGAAGAAATGGGATCGCTCAGTCATTAAAGAGAGAGGGATTTGTCCCACAAAGTGTATTTATCACATTTTCTCTATTACATTTGACTGAAATAGCATCATTTGGCCTACATTTAGTGTTGCAAATTTTTTGCTTGTACTTAAATTTTCAGTGAATAGGAGCTCAAAGCACTTTAAACAGGACAGAAGGGGTGGCAGTATTATTAGCTCCAATTTACAGATGAAGAAATAGATAAAAAGAAGTGAGCCGTCCAGGGTAGCAGAGCCAGGAGTAGAATAAAGTAGTCCCCATTTCCAGGCCTCTGCTCTAACCACTAGACAATCCTGCTTCCACTGAGTTTTGTATATCTTATTCTCAAAACCATAACTTGTGAAGTGACATGAGATTGCAGAGGAGATTGGTAAAACAGTTTGGAAGTAGCTGCCACTCATTTTATCCAGGCAGATCTCATCACAGGGGATGACACAACAATGTAATGATATCAGCAGCTCATCCCTGATATAACTTGTCACGGGAGATGATGGCAACTTTGAAGATGTCAGATGTTCATGCCTGTTTGCTGCCTAGCAACATCATAACATTCTGGTTCCAGAGAGCAGCAGAACTAACTAAGCCTGGAGGAGCTGGGGTAGCTTAATCCATGAATCTTGACTTCAGGGACAACAAAGAGAGGGAATTGGCAAGGAGCAGAAAGAAAGCAGCAGCAGCAGTGAAGAGGTGATGAGGGAGGAACAGTGAAGGATGAGAGAGGAGCAGTGAGGGTGAAGGATTGAGGGTAGAAGAGTCACTGACAGGAGACATATGAAGCTTCATGCCTTTATGTTTGTGAAGTACTTTGAGCCTCTCAGTAGGGAAAGACAGAATCTTCTGGTTATTCTGTGTCATGTTTGTAACTGAAACAGAAACAAAGTTCCTTATGTTTGTATGAGGATTTTCTCTGTGGTGTGTTTCCCAGTCCTCAGGGTTACCTTGGTGTGGTGTTTGGGCTTCCCTGCTTTCTCTTCTGAAACAGACAGCACCAAAGACTATCACCTCAATCATGGTTCCACACGTGATAGTCCAGATTTCATGGTGGGTTCAAAATACCCTAATGTAACCACCATCAGGGGAATCTGATGCACTCCTTTCACAGTATTGTTGAGGGTTATCTGTTCCCATGCTCCACAGTGTTCCCAAATCTTAACCCCAGAATAGTCACTATAGGTTTCTGTGAGATAGGGATAATGCAACACACACTGACACAAAACCTGATATGTTCAACATATGGTGACTAGTTACTAAGGCCTGTCACTCTGGAAGACAATATCACATTTCCATGGGATAAGTAGCCTGCAATGCATAAAAAGGCAAACAATACTTATTACAGTACTGAGCAATTTGTAGAATTCTCAAATTTGCCAGCATGTGCCTCCATAAAACACACCTGCTTCTGTACTGAGCATAGTGTGGTAACAATGAAGGTGATGGGTAATATTTTCCAAAATGCATGACTTGAAAATTAGACTGTGGCCCAGATTTTTAAATGTATTTAGGCACCTAACTCCCTTTGATTTCAAAACTTCAAAATCCAGCCCTTTGGTTCTAAGCCACTTATGAAAATGTGGAAAGAAGTGCCTAAGTCACTTTGGAAAATGAGATTTCAGCTTCTAAAACTGACTTTAGCACATCTGAAAATATTATAGTATTATGTTTGGTCTGCTCTCCTCATTTCTTACAACCACAGTAAGATTTAGGAGTGGAAAGGCATTTACATTTGAGGAGCCAGAGTTGCAGCTGGTGTAAGAATAAGAAGTGCACAAGACGCAAGGTTATAGATAGTGATGCTTTTTATTGTTAGTTGTTTATAACCTTGCCAAAATTTATTCCAACTGAAATTTTCCATTCTGGATTCTACCTCAACCTGAATTTTTTTTGGGGGGAAATGATTCAGCCATTTCCAAGAATGAGATTAGGGGAAACTATGTTGTGTCATCCTTCCTAAGTATATATAACCTTCCTTTTATCACCATTTCACTGAAAAGCTCTATCACTTCTATGCTTTGTCACAGGAATTTGACATTTGGCAAGAGGGTATGCCTGGTATCTGGGATGTACCTCTCCCAATCTGATGAAAATTCATCTATATTCTGCCAAGTTAAAACTTCTGAAAAATCTCAGTTCACACATGCTCAATAGAGAGTTAAGGACTTACACTAAATTCTTGAAGGGCTTTTCTACACAACCAATTAGTTTGAGACAGTGGACTTTGAGCTAGTCCTGTTTCAAAGAGGAAGGTTACTGTGGGAGATTCACACGCCAATTTGTCACAAACTAAATTTTCATGTAGACGAGTCCTAAGATTCCATCTGCACTGAGCATACTACAACCTGAAACTGTGAGTGCACATTTTCATGCAGTTGTTCCTGGGGCTGTGCCATGGTGCTGGGTACCAGAACTGAAAGCAGGGAGATTCATTCCTGTGTTTACAATGCTCCCCCTGCTGGCACCCAAGGTTCATGGAGAGAGACGCAGCTTGTCTCAAATGCAGAGGGGAACCCAGGTACGGGAAAGGACAGCAGATAGGAGACAAGGAGACTAGGACAACTGGGACTGGCTGGGCCAGGAGATGGGACTTGTAGCCGTGGGGAACAAAACTGGGGTGGGGGCACTGAGAGCCAATGGAGTGGGAGGAAGACTTAGATCGGATACGAAACCAACCAAGGAGGAGATGGGGACTGTCTGAGCAAGGAGACAGGCTGGGCTGGGGTGAGGAGAAGACTAAGATGAGGATGTGGGTTGCACAGGAAACCTTAATTCTGCCATTTCCTAAATTTTGAGTGCCTGCCTTTGCATTCTATTAACATAGGGCACCAGTGAGTGAGCCACCACCACCGTCAGCTAATATAGAATCATAGGATTCTGGTAGCAAAAAGGAAAACTGTGCTGTCAGCTATCACAAAATAAAATCACATGAGCGAAACAATCCAATGGGCACCGTGGAAATAGTACTTTTTTCTATCATATTTACAATTTTTTTCTGATTTCTTAT
The DNA here is from genome assembly GCF_026122565.2 of Emydura macquarii macquarii. NCBI lineage: Eukaryota > Metazoa > Chordata > Testudines > Chelidae > Emydura > Emydura macquarii. The sequence continues at coordinate 4,204,802 of NW_027132962.1, forward strand.
TTGTAACTTGATATAGTCAGTAGAGAGTTCCCTTGCTATTTTCTCCCTTCTTTGACCCTGAACTAACCTTACTTGAGGATAGACAATAATTAGTATTTTTATTTTTAAAAATGAATGTATGTTTCCTAAATAACATACAAGTTAAAAATTTCCATTTCAAAGTATCAGTTAATTAAAGTAAAGCCATAAAAGCTGTTCACCCTCCAATCTGGTTTTATCAAAAATTGGCGGGGGCAGCAAAACTCGCAAATTAGAAGATTCATTTAATGAGAGGAACAGGCTCACATCAGATGAAAGCATTAATTCTTTCCAGGTTTTATTATCTGTCCCTGACATACAGGTGAAATTTTATAGCAATAATATAATAGGTTTAACATCAAACTCACAAAATTAAAATTATGGTCACTTAAGTGAATTCAGGACTTTGATGATAGAGTCAGAAAAAATATTGCTAGAAAAAAGAGACTAATTTTAAACACCTTTGAATGAATGATGCACAATCCTAAAGTGGGGCAGAGTTTGGGTTAGGTTTCTTTGTATTATCCACAGCTTCTCTGATTTTTCCAAAACTTTGAAGGCACCATGATTCTGCACCCCCAGGGAATTCCCTGTCACCTACCTGGTATGTCGTCTGCTGGAGGTGGTATCAGTTCAGGAGTCTTCTATCCCCCTCCAAGAAAGGGAATCAAGGGAAATAAGGTGAGCCTTTCCCTCACTCTGGTTGGATTGCTATGACAGGCAACTCATTTCTTCCCCCACCCCATGTACTCAGGTCTCTTTTTATGGCCTGAAAACTACAATACCTTTCTATTGCAATGGGACCAAGTAACCTCAATTCTAGTGAATGTTACCCTCTGCCCTTTAAGATGTGAAGCAACAAGGAGCTTATTACACAATTTGCACCATAGTGTTGTAAAAGACACACAATGTTAGAGACATTAATCCTGTGGGAATCAAAGGAGGTAGTGAGGAACTCCTCAGTTCATTGCTTATCACCAAGGAACCATGAATTCCGGAGAATGGTAACAGTCTGCATAGAATCACTAACAAAAAGATAATGCAGCTGGCTTGGAGAGGTTGTAGCAAGAAGGTATAAAGTAACAAAGGTCTTTGTCTGGGGGGGGGGGGGGGGGGAGGAGGCTGTGACACAGGCAGACCAGCTGAAAGCTCATGTCAATGACCAGGACCTCACAGAACACTGACAAATGCATAGCTGGAAATTAGTCAGGCTCACCTGTGGGTTAGTATAGTTAGAATAAATATTAGTGTTCTAAGAATGTTTTTAGTGCTTAGACTTTATGGAATGCTTGTAGGATGCTGCATGTATGAATCCTACTTATTTCCTTTGAATCCCAGAGTATAAAGTTATATTGAGTGTTTACATTGTAAACCTCTGTAATTGTGTAACTCACCAAACAGAAAAAGAAACATTAATTAAGGTAAACTGCTCGTTTTACACCAAGATGGCCCAATGAAGACAAATAAGGCATTTTGTAGCCACAAAGGACAGATACCTTGTTGATTGCATTCCTCATTTCCTCCAGGAAGGAGAGGCCTGCATATGAACTCATCCCATAAGCTTTGATTCTGGAGATAAAAAAATCTCTGACAAGGAGAAACAGGGATCTTTATGCTGTCTAGACTCTGAGGCGTAAAGATGTATATCAACGAGGAGGAGATCCCCTTGCTGCTTGGCATGTGTCAGCAAAAAAGGACATATAGTGCTGATTATTATCGACTCTTACCTTTTTAAATCTAAGACTACATATAGGGTTACATTGTGACTTAGCCTAAACGTGACTGCATGGAAGAGTAAGAGCACATACGGCCCAGATTGCTGCTTTAAGGAGGGAGATGTATAGGGAGAACAGATTCTTAACCAGTCCAGTTTATACGCTTGGTTCCTAATAAATGATTTCAATTTTAACTTAATGTTAAGAATAAGTGATATACATTTCATATTATATTACAGCTTCAACCACAAACAACATACTCACTTAAATCACATTATTCTTAAGGGTTAGTGACATATTGTAAATTAAAAATGGGGCTGTCCAAAGCTTTTACAAACTCAAACTAAATCTTAACAGATTCATTTCAAGTCCAAAAACATTCAGAAGTGCCAAAATATTGTGAGAAAGATTTTTCTTGCAAGAATTCAAAAGATGTAGATTCAAAAGGGTCTGAACTTCAGATACGATTTGGATGGACATCCAGATGGAACCCTTGATGTTTGACCATCACTAGTTATTAAATAATAAAATCTTATTATTAGAATTGGGCAACATTTTTCACACAACTTTGTGTGTGTGTGTGTGTGTGTGAAAAATGCAGATTGGGTGACATTGAAACTTTTGGCAATTTGTGTTAACTTTGCAGAATTATTTCAACTAAAAAATAAACCTAAAAGAAATTCAGGAAAAAAAAATCAAAATATTTCATTGTGACATTTTCAAAACCAAAAATTTCAATTTTTCTGTTTAAAATTACATTTTGTTTCAAAACATAATTTAATTTTATTTTAAAAATGTTCAAAATTTAAAAAAAATTCAGGTTGAATGTAATGTTTTGATCTACCGGCAATGATTTTTTAATCTGTTCAATTCTCTGTAAATTAAAAAAAATAATAATGTTTTCAGTGAGACCTGAAACTATTTTTAAATATTTTTTTTCAATTTGTAGTGAACCAAAAATATCTGTTATTCAACCAACTCTAATTATTATGAATATCATTATATAAATAACTGTTAGGCTATGATGGACCAAGACATTTTTCAACATTGACTCCAGTTTCATTTTATGCTTTCATAACATAAGCAATTTTATTTGAGTGAAAACAGTTATTGAGCATAATTGGCAATGCTGTAACTTGCAGAAAGAGAGTTTTAGTGAATGTGTCACCGAGCTTTAATTAGGGGTATCAGCAGACTTTACCAAAGTTTCCAATTCCAGTTGACAATGATGTTTACATAAGACTTGTCAACCTCATTGGTCCAGGTTTTAAAAAATAAACACAATGAAGTTCAAGCTTTTTTGAAATGTGACTGACTAACACAAGAAGGGAAATTATTGTACCCCAAAGACCAGACTAATGTGACTCAACTGAGAATGCTTGAAGAGAACAATATTAGCAAACAGACCGTGTTTTCTGAGGTGCTGAACCAGGCTAACAGCTAGTTAAATGAGAGCCAGATCCAAACCAGACTGAGGAAAATGAAAATCTTTCTACTAACTTCAACCGGCTTTAGACTGGGAATTTAATAACAAAGTGTCATGCTGGGTAGATGAGGGGGAGAGCATTTGTCATATTGTTTAACATCAGTGTGTCAAAATCATAATAATTCACGTAAGATATGCCATGTCAGGTACTGTTAGAAAGGATGTAATGGTCTGAGTAAGATGACAATACTTATGTTCATGTGTTATATCTGTAATGGAAGTTATGGACATATTTGATGTACCTGTGTTTCAAACTATGCTGTATAAGATACACCCCAGATAGGATGGCAGCAGGACGATAGCCTGCTTAATGGCCCATTAAGACAGTCACGGATGCAAGTGGCCCAGGAAGAAACTAAAGGCCTACCTGAAGAGTTACCAGGATTTGCCCATTTAACTCTGGACTCCATTTTAGTTCCTATAATATTCCACAAGACCACATGGCCAGGACCAGAGGGTATATAAGGCCAAGCTACAGAAACCATTTTGTCTTTGTTCCTGTCCAGCTGCAGATACACACCTACCTCTGGATCCATTCATTCTGCAACTGAACCGAAGGACTTAAAGAAGTTAAAGAAGTATGGGTTGGATGAATGGACTATAAAATGGATAGAGAACTGGCTAGAGCAGAGGGCTCAACGAGTAGTGATCAATGGCTCGATGTCTATCTGGCAGCCGGTCACAAGCGGAGTGCCCCAGGGGTCGGTGCAGGGGCCGATTTTGTTCAACATCTTCATTAATGATCTAGAGGATGGAGTAGATTGCACCCTCAGCAAGTTTGCAGATGACATTAAGCTACGGGGAGTGGTAGATACCCTGGAAGCTAGGGATAGGATACAGAAGGACCTAAACAAACTGGGGGATTGGGCCAAAAGAAATCTGATGGGGTTCAACAAGGACAACTGCAGGGTCCTGCACTTTAGACGGAAGAATCCCATGCACAGCTACAGACTGGGACCGAAGAGCTAGGCAGCAGTTCTGCAGAAAAGGACCTGGGGGTTACAGTGCATAAGAAGCTGGATATGAGTCAGGAGTGTGCCCTGGTTGCCAAGAAGGCTAATAGCATATTGGGCTGCATTAGGAGGAGGATTGCCAGCAGATCGCGGGAAGTGATTATTCCCCTCTATTCAGCATTGGTGAGGCCGCATTTGGAGTATTGTGTCCAGTTTTGGGCCCCCCACTACAAAAAAGATGTGGACAAGTTGGAGAGAGTCCAGTGGAGGGCAACAAAAATGATTAGGGGGCTGGAGCACAAGACTTATGAGGAGAGGCTGAGGGAACTAGGCTTGTTTAGCCTGCAGAAGAGAAGAATGAAAGGGGATTTGATAGCAGCCTTTAACTACCTGAAAGGGGGTTCCAGGGAGGATGAGCTAGGCTGTTCTCAGTGGTGGCAGATGACAGAACAAGGAGCAACGGTCTCAAATTGCAGTGGGGGAGGTCTATGTTGGACATTAGGAAAAAGTTTTTCACTATGAGGGTGGTGAAGCACTGGAATGGGTTACCTAGAAAGGTGGTGGACTCTCCATCTTTAGAGGTTTTTAAGCTGCGGCTTGACAAAACCCTCGCTGGGATGATATAGCTGAGGTTAGTCCTGCTTTGAGCAGGGGGTTGGACTAGATGACCTCCTGAGATCCCTTCCAACTCTATGATTCTATTATTCTATGACTTAGACCCATCCAGGTGTTGGATGTATACCAGAGGAACTGTACAGGCTTGCAACTCCATAATTCTTCTAGAAACCTGATGTATATGGACTTTCAATCATTTGTATGTATCTGATTTGCTTTGACCCTTTTACATTTCTCTTATGGTTTATTTCTTTCCTTTTGCAATAAACCTTTACTTTTAGTTACTAAAGGATCGGCTGGCACCATGGTATTTTAGGTAAGATCAAAACTTATATTGAACCGGTATTGTGGCTGACCCCTTGGGGTCAGAGGGAACCTATTTAGTAAAGAGCATAGAGTTTAAATAACTGGTCTCTTTACTGAAGCTAGTGCTGATTTGGGAGCCAGGAGCTGAAATGCAGTAAAGGGGGGTGTGTGCATTTGTATACTGGCTTCTGTGGGGATACAGAAGTGCAGTTTGTGGCTGGTCGGGAAGTCTGGCTTCAGTGCCACCCACCAGTGCTGGAAGAATCTGCTCTCTGTTTGCAGCCTGCCCTGACCTTGGCATTTTCAGGTGGCTACCCTGGGCACAGAACGGGTCACACAAAGTAAGAAGGTCTTTCCTCTGGGTTTGTATCTTCATTAGCATATCACATAAACTGGATTTTTTTTCTCACAGCCTGATCCAACGTGCATTGGGAATCTTTCCAATTACTTCAGTGGCCCTTAGAGTGCTCACATTTCTCCCACGTTAGTTCAGTGCAAGTTTTCTTCTTTCTTTTAGACTGATTCGGAAGATTTTTGCCTTTTAAAACTAAAGCAAATGATTTTAATAAGCAAATGAATCCAGGAGTGGAGAGCCACAGCTTTCTTTTGTTTTAAAGTCACCATTTTCCCCTCCCTCCCTTCCTTCTCTCTACCCAAATATGTAACTGTGTTCATGATTCTAGTAAACTGGAAACCTACCCTCATAGTTATTAAGTGGAATAGTCAACTTCTAAAGCTAATAGTCACTCTGGTTATCTTCCTTAATATCATTCCAATCAAAAGTGTTCATAGAGCTAAGAGGGCAACTTTCCTTCCACCATCTCTCAAAACTGAGAGCTCAGATCTCCTAGCTTCCACTTTCTCAGAGAACAAAAATTCCTAAAATGAATATTAAAAAATGGTCCCATATTATGCTATTGAGTTCATAGGCCAAGTGATAAAATACTGCAAAATTCCAGAGAATATCGACAGGAGTTCTATGCAGTGTCATTATCTATGCCACAATTATAGTCACTTAAATCATATTAGATGCATAGAAATAGGAAAATTAAATATGTCTTTGGAATGAACTGATCTAATAATTTTCCATTTAATTGAATTATTTAGGAATATTTAGATACTTTTCTTATATACAATATACATATATTTCAATATACTGCTGTGTTTTGTTTTTGGTTTTTTGCTGAAAAACAACAAAGATAAAAGAAACCATGCATTTTGATTATGTAGATCATAATCTTGCATAGCAGTGCAATTAGCTGTCTGCTGATCCAATAACATTGTTTAACCTCCAGCAATGAAGATACCCACTGGATTAGAAGTTTGAGATCCTGATGGAATATGTATTTTCTATCTAGAGTTATTACCTCTGAACAGCAATTGGCAAACCAATAATCTTTTTCACCAGCACTGAAAATAAATTCAGCCAAGGACAATAACTGGCCAACCATGAAATTGTGCACTTAAGCGGACTTCACACTGAAAACAGAAATGCCAGATGAAATTTATATAGGACTGCTAGTCTGACATCTGCTGAATCTTATTCTCCAGAATCTTCTTACCCAAAATCCATTTGTAATGAAAGGAGCAGTCAATCCATTTGCTGTATCAATGTCAGTTTTCAGCCGTATATTGATCAAATTTTTGTTTCTAAAGTTTAAACAGCAGAAATTATTCCCTTCATTCCAAACTTTTTAAAGAAAGTGGCAGCTTACAAGCTTTGTATCTGAATGTCAGGAAAAGAACAGGTACCTTAAAGAAGCTACTGTACCTTGTCGGTATTACTATAATATGTGATAAAACTGGATATAATGTGAAACACCATGATTTGAAAGGCTGGGTAATTGGAAAAGAAACATTTTATGAAAAACAACACAAAGTACATGAGTTAAAATGTGCTTTGAATGAATGTATGTATATCACTGGCAAAAATGACTTCTCAGGTAGGGAGACACAGTGATCTTTGGAAAAATACGACTTTTTCTTTTTGCTTTAAAAAGACAGAATTTGATAATGTTGAATTTGTTCTTGTTGTTTTTTGTGTTCATTTTGTTATTTGCTTAAAAATAGGGGAAAACCTTTAAAATGTTTTCCAATCAAATAAGGGTTTTAAGCCTACTTCATTGTTCTTAATAAGATACAAAAGAATTTTCAATTACTACATTTTTTCTTGAGCACTTATAATGATAGTTTTGGGAATACCCATTACATTTACACAGAATCTGGAGTGCTATAGCTCATGCTACACATAAGGTTGAGAAAATATTTTTTTGCAATACAAATAAAATATATACAGAGGCGTGACTATGGTCTCTCAGAAGTCTTATTACAATAGATAGTCTAGACGTGCCCATCATAAACAGCATATTCCACACAAGTCATGTAGTTGCATGTCTAACTACCCAGATTCCATGCATAAATTTGAGGTTTTGGGCATACGCAAATGTGAACACTGAATACAATGAACCCACATTTAGCCTCCAATTCTGCAACTGATAGCGTGTGGTCATAGTGCTGTGACTGCATGGAGCCCCACAGAAGTCAAGAGGGCAAAGTAATCCACCCACACATTATAACTGCAGGATCAGGGTCATAGGAGGCAGGTTAATTCCATTCTGAAAATATAATCTACTGTGCCTGATCGTCAGGTGGTGTAAACAGGTGTAGCTGCATTAATTTCAATGGAGTTGTTCTGCTTTATACCACCTGAGTATCTGGCCCAATTACTATTTTTAATGTGTGTTATAAAACTGAACTAAAATATAAAATGAATTTTCATTCCTGGAAAATTTATCACAGCTTCTATTGGCTCACTCTGTGGGAAGCTTCCTAGTGATTTCCTGCCTCTACACCACAAGGGTGCCAGCTGGAATCTCAGCACCAGCCAACACCCCCTCCCTTCCAGTCTCCATTTGTGCAGTAAAACAGACTGTGGCTCCTCCTGTGTGGGTGAGGGATGTGAAGGAAAACCCTTGTCTTACACCCACTTCCTCCCTAGAGCACCTGGCAAGGGCCTGCAATAATACGGCCCAGAGAGTGCATCCACTGGGTGAAAAATTACACTTAACTCACAGTGACAGAAAAACTGAGGGCAAACCGTACAGTTACCACAGCCCTCTGTGGCAGTGCTTAATTACACCGACTGCCCCAAAAGCAGACCAGAGACCGAATTTCAACTCAGAAAGAGAGTTGGTACCCTCATTCCACTTTGCTCTAAGGAAGAAGTAAGTTGCACCATAGTATACCTGATATAGATTAATTATTTCCCCAAGCAGGCTCAACTACACTGGCCTCTGAATTGAGTCAGGGGAGCAGAGTCCAAGTTTACCCTCTCCCTGCTCCTGCCTACCTGTGTGGAAGAGGGAGTAGAAGTCCGATGGAGGTTATTCTCCACACTGTGCTGCAACCTGTGATGTGTACAGCCTGCATAAGGGCATAAGGAGTACCTTATACGCTGTTAACACACCTGTGCTGGCATGTAGGCTGTCATGGTAAGCTCATCCCAAATTAGTAACTAAGCAACAATTTAATGTAGTTTTGATCACAGTTTTCAGTTAACAAATCCTGATAATAGTTTTCAGTAGCTCTTGTAACCACATTAATATAACCTATGCACAATGGAGACAAAATAAACCGTCTGAAACCATTTTAATTGGTTTCCTAACATGACCTTGTTAGCAATGTAGACAGGAGTTAGTTGGCAGATACAGAGCTAGGACATGAAGAAAGACCAAATAAATGAGTGTTGTTCTGCTTGCATTATCCATTTCTGCAAATCCTGGGGCTGAATTTTATCTGGCCTCATTCAGAACATCTATAATAGAGTATCAATTTTCTATGACATCTTACACTAATCCAAGGTTGGGGCTAAGAAAGGGATATACTAACATCTTATCTGGATGTTGTTTTAAAATGTTATTTTAAGATCCCCTCTCACACCCATATAAATCAGGGATTTAAGTCCATGGAGTGACACCAATGTAAAACAGGGATAAATGAGAGGAGCATCCTGCCCCTAACAGCCATTAGCACTCCTGTTATTACTCACTAATAACATTTTCATTTAAAAAATGTGAACGGCACTTGGTACTGAGCATATTAACAAAAAAACTTTCACCTCCCCAAAACTATCAGTGGATAAACTGTTCATTTCCAATCCTTGAGGTGCAAACAAACAATGCAGTATAGTGCTGCTCTAGATGTGGGAATTAATCACCTCATGTTATGAAGTAACACGGAAGGATGGCCAAATTCACAGGGATGTGGTAATTCTCAGGGAAGTTGCCTGATATTTAATATGCATTTGTTTCATCAAAATGTTCCCAGTGAAATTTTTAGAGCTGGATGCAACTAAAAAAAGCAAATGATCCACATTTTTTAATGGAAATCTCCAGAGATTTTTTTAAAGTAGTTTAGTGTGTGCATAAACTTTTCTATGCCAATCCCAGTTCCATTTTTGTGACTCTGTAGATTTCTTTTCTTTTAAATGGTGGAAATTCGCACATAAACCCAATTAAGTTAGAATACAGATTATTAAAGTAATAAATATAATTCTTATTCAAAATACATCTCTGAAGCATTACCACTTTAAAAAACTTTTAAAAACCCCTACCATCTGCACTAAAATACTGAAAATAACTAGGTACAGTCATTTACATGAATATTCATTACTATGGGATTTCATACATTTGGTTAATGGTATTGCTGATCTATGAAACACCCCTTGCACATTCCAATAGCAATGTTAATTCTTATCCATAAGATGCACTCACAGACACTTTCAACACATACATTGCTTGTTATAGCAGTGTTGGTAGCTCTGACAACCCGTTGGATGAGGAGAAGGGGGGGAAGAGAGCTGCTGATGACCCATGGGGTGTGTATTATTCCACATCATGAAATTTCTGTAATTTTAGTTTGCTTTTTAAAAAAGGTTGGAAGTTACTGGAAAAATAAAACAGAAACCCTATTAGGGTGACCGGATAGCAAGTGTGGAAAAATTGGGACTGGGGTAGGGAGTTATAGGTGCCTATAAAAAAAAAGCCCCAAATATTGGGACTGTCGCTATAAAATTGGGACATCTCTCACTCTATGTTAAAAGAACATTAAGATTGCAAGTCAACCACTCAAAAGTTAGGAAATGATGGTCTAATATAAAAGTAAGCCACTGGCAAAAATATGGTGGGGAGGATGATCTTTGTAGCAGAAAAGCTTTAAATCATCCAAGTTACTCAGTTTGAGGACCAAAGGAAATGCACCTGAAAAGAACTTACACAGAAAAGTCCATGGTGATATTTTTAGGACCTGATACAAAGAATATTGAAGTTAATGGGATTTGTAGTCTACTTGAATAAGGATCTCAGGACCACTCTTCTGATATTAGAGTCCACTCTAGAAGAAGCAGTGATCGCATAATGGTCCAAGAAAATATGTAAGGGTGACCATGTGGCTTCCCTACAAACATCCAATATGGAATTGTCATTGAGGAATACCACCAATGTTGCCTGTGCTCTAGTCAAATGTGCCCATATCTACTGAAGATGCACAGCCAACATCCAACACTATCTTATATGCAATCTTGATACATGACATTATCCATCTAGAGATTGTGTGTGCAGAGACTGCTTGTTCCTTCATGTGGTCCACATATGACACAAACCAATGAGGCAGAGCACAAAATTGTTCAGTCCTGCTCAAATAAAAGACTAGACAGCATCTAACGTCTAAAGGTGTTGTTCCTCCAGAGAGGAATGTGGCTTAGGGAAAAACACAGGCAAATACACCTCCTGGTTCAAATGAAACAGAAACCACTTTGGTTACAAACTTTGCGTGTGGCCAGAGTGTAACCTTGTCCTAGAGAACTGCGTTGAGGAGGCCCAGCCATCAGAGCCTGCTACTCACATCCTGTCTTGACAGAGGTAATGGATACCAAAAATGCAGTTTTCTGTGACAGAAGGGGTAACTGACAGAAAGCAAAGGCTTCACATCGAGGCTTCGTTAGAGATGCTAAAACCCTGTTCAGTTCCAGCATGGGGACTGGCTCTTGGACCGGAGGATGCAGGCATGGAAGTTCTTTCAGAAGTCTCATCAACATGGCATTGTAGAAAACCAATTTCCCTTGGAAAGGTGAATGAAATGCTGATACTGCTGCCAAATGCCAGAGAACTGAATGCTAAGCCCAATTCCTAAAGGTTATCGCAGGTAACTCCAAGATGTCCTGGATGGAAGTCTCCACTGGATGGGTCCCACAGGCTCAGGACCACAGAGAAAACCTCTTTCACTTTGCCAAGTAGGCTGTTCGAGTGGAAGGCTTCCTACTGTTAAGTAGAACCTGTTGGACAGCCTCCGAGCAACACTCTTCTTCCTTGTTCAGCCATGCAACATCCACACCGAAAGGTGCAGGGAGCAAATGGCTGGATGCGGCCATGATCCTGTATAAGGAAGTCGGGAATGAAAGTAAACAACATTGGAATCTGAACTGACTGAGCGAGGAGATCAGAGAACAGGTACTGACTCGGCCATACTCGGTCATCCTGGAGCTTGACAATGACCTGGGGAATGATTGGGATAGAAGGGAATGTGTACAGCAGAGTTGACTACCAGCTGCAATGGAAAGCATTGGAGAGGGAGCCCAAGCTGAACTACTTCTGAAAGCAGAATAGGTGACACGGTTTTCCATCATCACAGAGGTCAATCGTGGGGATGCCCCACATTATGAAAACCATCCAAAGGACCTCCGCTTTCAGGGATCATTTGTTACTCAGGGGGAAAAAAAAACCTGATGAGATGATCCAAGATGCAGTTCTGGACCCCAGATAAGTGGGCAGATAACAGGGTGAAGTCCTCTTTGATGCAGAACTGCCACAGGTTGATCACCGACAGGCTGAGTGTCCTGGAACGGGATCCCCTTGATTTGATCCCATAGTACATCACAGTGGACTTGAAAGTGAGTATGTGAACCACTGAATGCCTGATGTGGTCCCAGAAGGTATAAAACATATTGTGGTCCAAAGCTCCAGCACATTGATGTGGAGTGAGGCTTCCTGTTCTGACCACAGGCCCCGCACCCTCCACAAGTCCAGAAGTGCTCCCCAACCCAGAAGGGATGCGTTGGTAACCACTGACTTGGTTGGAGAGAGCTGAGCAAAGGGAACTCCTTGGCATACATTGTGTGGGGACTCTCATCAGTGCAAGGATTCCAGGACAGATCGAGGAAGGTGAACCAACCTGTCTAGAGAATGCAGGGAAGGGTGGAAAATCATTGTGAGCCACATCTGAAGAGGGCGAAGATGCAAACTGGTGAGATGGACCACCTTAGTGCAAGTGGACATGTGGCCCAACAGGCTCATATACACAGGGACTTTTGTGAATAGCTGATTATAAACTGAGGCACAATTCTCAAACTGCCTGGAAGCTGTAGATCAGAAGGAACACCATTGCCCTAGGATTTTGGTATCAGGAAATATCGAGAGTAGAACCTGTGACTCCGATGTTCTGGTGGAACCTCCTCCACTACTTCTAATTCTAGCAGAGAGCTGACCTGCTTGAAGAGAGGATTCCCAGAAGAGGGATGGGGAAGGAAGGGTGGGGAAAAGGTATAAAGAGGAACTGGATGGCTCAGCCTTATCTGACAGTGCTAGAACTCAACTGTCTAAAGTAATCAAGATCCAAGCATTGTAAAAGTGGGCCAGCCTCTCCTGAAAGGAAGGAAGGAATGATGGGGGAAAAAGAACAACAGGAACAATGCTCTGGATCTACAAGTCAAAATGGGCACTTAACAGGCACTGAGGAAGGGCAGGCAGACTGGCTGGGCCCCAAGATTGAATACTTCCTCTTGTGAGACCTATTCTTCTTCCTGTGGTAGTCTTGCTGTCTCAGGGGGGAAGGGGAGGGTAGGGAGGTCTGCACAAAAGGATGCTGTGGCCTGAATGGCTGTTGTGCCCTGTAGTGGCGTCTCTGCGTGGGTGGCAGAGCAAGCACCTCGTCACTATTGGGAATCACCACTCCATATGAAAGATAATGCTTGGACCCCAGTAAGGGCTTCACTGGGGAGCACTACTGCTACCACTCTATAACTTTTACTCCAACACTAACAAACTAAACTAACTATTAACGATGTATAATAAAACTAGGCCAAAAGGATGAATTGTGAGGTTTTGAAATGACAACCACACAGAGCTCCGCCTCCAGCTGATGGGTGATGAAAAAAACTTGGGAGAGAGGGGGTCAGGCGGTGCCACCTTAAATAGCTAGGAGAGGGGCTACAGGCACAAGGTATGAGTGCTGCCCCTTTATGGATACTGTTAGGCAAAAGTCTCCAGCTCCAGTGCCTGGGGCATACACACACGTACTTGGAATAAAAGTCTGCATCAATTTGAAGAAGAACTAAGTCATTACTGTGAAATAGAATGATCTAGCAGCAGGAGATGGTTGAGTCAGGCAGCTTGGGTTGGTTCAATGGTTTACTGTCCAGAACAGCTATGCCATCTGAAGCACTTCATAAGTGATATGAAGGAGAAAATCTCTTAGTTAACAGCCTGCACATACTTCTTATGTCACAAATGTCCTATCCAACAATCAATTAGATTTTGTTGCTGCTGCTCCAGTTCGCTGAACTCCTGTTTTATTTATTCTAGGTAATTGGAATAGTGTATCAATTCATGAGGTCTATGAGGTATTGGGGAGGGGAAGCCTGGGAACCAGAGTGTGGACAAAAGATTATTGGAATATAGAAAGACCATTAATGTGCTGGTATTATCTCCCCGATTAAAGTAAGTGTTTTCAATATTTTACGCTACTTGTGTTAAGTTCTGAATTAAGCAAATATGTTATTGTGTAGGGTGTATCTATATTTATTACGTTTGCATGGTCAACCATTACCTGGGATACTCACAAAAATAGATTGTGCATTAAATCAAATTATACTGGTGAATGAATGTTCATGTTCACTAATGAATTGACTGGAACAAACAAGACTATGGACCTGGTTCTCCACTGCTTTGCTCCTTTTCTAGTTATTTGCACCTGTGCAAAGTGAATTCAAAATAATTATAAAGTCCTTCCATGAGTGAGTGGAAAATTCTGATTTGGTACCATTTCACATTCATTTTGCACTCACTTTGCGCAGGTATAAGTGACTAGACAAGGTACAAAGCAGTAGAGAGTCAGGCCACAGGAATCTTCCTGAAGTCTGAGCTTGATTCTGTTTTAACTTAAAATGATTTCATATGATCGTACCTATTGGCTTGCATGAAGTAACTCTTGAGTCAGTCTGGTGTGAAGGCAGAATCAGGACCACTGTATAAAGGGTTTTTTTTTAAATGGTAAATTAAACAAAAAAAATTGTTGCTTTTAAAAATCAAGATGAGCAAACTAAAAAATAATACAAGTTAAATTTACAGAAAATATTAAGCAAAGCAAAAATGAAAACCTTTAGCCCAACTGTTAGCTAATATTTGAAAACCAAATGAAGTGAGTTTGGAAAATAATGCACCAGATGGAGGAAATATGTACACCCAGGGAATAACTGTGTTTCTTTATCTATCATTCTAACTTAGTTTTGGACATGTGCTTATCAGCAAATAAATGTGAGTCTGAAGAAAACTGCTTTATACAGATGCAACCCTTGCAATGAAGTACTACCATTCATTTCACGCCCATTTTTCTCTCCGATTGTAGGAAATAAAATAAAAGAATAGAAGAAAACAGTATGAACATCTTTATTTCAAACCTGAAGTCTGTGATTGTCTATTGTAAGGTGGAGTGCTAAAAAATGAAAGTAGAAGCTAAAAACATGTTTAGAGGTGCTGTTTAAATTACTCATTTCTCGTTGTGGAGGGGATTGTCTTGGATGAGCAGACCTAACTATGAACTAAGTAGAAATTGATGTAGTTGGCAAGTATTTGGGCTGTCAGTAAGTTTTTGGCAACACACTGAAATATAAAATGCATATGCTGAAAATGATGCTGTCAAACAACATATTTAACTGGAACAGGAGCATGACAGTTGTGCCAGTATGAAATATGTTGCTACCAAAGGATTGGAAAATTATAGGTAATATTTCAAAATTGTTTACGAATAAATTTCATTTTTCAGCTTTCAATTGTTCCCCAATACTATCCACTGAAAAAGAGATGATACGCTACACTCTGAGAAAGCAATTGTGTGAAAAATAAAGGGCACCATCCTCCTCTGCTGTAAATCAGCCTAGCTCTCGTGGCATCACTGAAACTATGCTCTTTGACACCAGCTGAGAATCTGGCCCCAACTATTTTTGTCACACAGATTTCAGGGCCAGATTTTCAGAGACAAAGAGTAGTGTGCACCTAACAAATGCCAGATGTATATAGGCAAAGAAGGTATTATCAGATGCACAAACACCAGATTTGCACATGCACATCTTGACACTGGATGCATTAGGTAGGTCCACACACAGCTGACACACTTATCCTGGACTAGTTGGCTTCTGGTGCCGTTAATCTAAAGAGAATCTCTCAGACCATCTGACTATGCTAAAAACTACAGGAAGACTATATTGCATCTATATTAAGCAAACATCAAATAGAAAGAAAGTTTTATATTGTATCTTTTCCTCATTTGCTATTTGTTAAACTAAGAATGTGTTTCTTTGTTGTCAGCATAAATTTTACTGTTGCAGTGAAATGAAATTAGCACCCAATGTATAGAGATAAAAAAGTAGTAAGATGTTTTGTCTTGTTTGTGCTATGACTGGGTAATGATTTTGTGTAATCATTGCAGCAAGTTGTGAAAGAGGCAGGAAATGAATAGAACCTGCCAAATGCACAGTGAGAATAAAGTCGTTGCTGTGAATTTTCGAATATGCCGCACTGTGCTATTTACTGCATGCTACTCACACAATGTTCAGTTCAGATGTAGCCAGAAAAAAAAAGGACTCCCGACTCCAGATGTCTGAACACTAAAAACGAAAGTTAAAAAGCTGACATTTTTTAAGTGTTAGTATTTTATTTTTAAATCTTTTCATTTATTTTTTCCCCCCTGCAGGCACCATTTACTTTCTCCTCTCTTCATTCAAACCACCAGATGGCTGAAGCCTTGTGGACCTAGAACGACTCACACTTTGTAATCTCTTGCTCTCACAGTTTGAACCAGATTTGGTAGACAACTTTACATTTCTGCTTTAAAAAAAATCAATTTCTCTTTTGTAATAAAAAATATTGTTTTTACTAAAATGAAAAGGGAGTTGGGTGACAATCTAAAGTTAACGTATTTACCTCATCTCTGAAAGGTTGAATCCAAATCCTGGATTAAAGTGAATTTGCTGGCTTCATGTCACTATATGTCAATTTCAGAGGTACCACAATGACACAATCCAGCACCATCGTATATAATGCTGTAAGAACCGGAACATTTTGGAACTGATTCTCATCTTATCCAAACTGGGGTAAAACACCCTTGAGTGATGTAAATTTGTAGTGCCGACCTGGCCTCAATGTTAGTAATGTGAGTTAAGGACACACGTTTTAATTCTTACTGAAAATGTACTCTTACTTTGTTATCTTGATTGGGGTTTTTGTGTTACTTTATTTCCTTGTTATTTTGATCGAAGTCAAGCCATTGCAATTAATTTAAAAGGAATGATTGGCTCAGTGGATTTGGGACAATAAATCCTCATGAGAGGATCATTCCAGGGTTTGATTGGGAAAGCCATGTAGAGATGTTTGCACAGTGCTTGAACACTTCTGCTGGTGTGATTGGGTGCTGTTCTTCACTTTCATGAGCTCTAAAATCTCATTTAAAAAAAAAACTCATGATCAGTCAAACTGTTTGGAAAGGATGGAAATAAATCCATATGTGTGGATGCTCAAAAAAATGGCTTTTGCGTTCCCATCCTCACTCCAAAACTTGTTTGAAAGGTTTTGTTTGTTTTTAAATTGCTATCACCTTATGTGTTACTTCTTCTCAGGACTCAGAAAAGGGTCTCATAGGAATTGCAATATGCCATCCACCCTGAATTCTCTTTTTCTGAAGACCCTGTATCTAAAAGCCTCTCATTACTTATTCAGGTCAAAGAGTGGAACTTTTGGAAATCGGTTCCTAATGCAAGACACAACTAATTTCATTGGTGTTGTGACTTCATTCCCAGATATAACATGTTAAGAAGAGCAGTCCAAAAGGAGTAACTAATATGCTTGTGTCAACCAAAGAACATCCTTCCTCCACTCAAGAGGAGCAATATATATAGCAATATAAGCATCCACAAATACTCTAGCTGAATTGAAACCTTTCAATCCTCTTTCTACAGCAGACAACTTATGGCACATACAGTTTGTTTCTCCAATTTCTATCTTAGGAGCAATAGGAATAGCATTAACACTTGAAAATGTTTTTGGATTTTCTCTTGACTCTCTTAAGAGCTTAAAAAAAGCCTCCTGTAGACATCAGTAATGCTTTAAGAACATTTGTGAACATGAAGGAACATGTCTAAGTATTTTATTTTTTCTTGTTAGAACAGAATTATCCTGTCTGTGCACAGCTAGCTGCTGCATTTAGCATGCACAATAATCATGGCTCTATTTATAGGTAACGAAGCAATCAATGATTCAGGTAGAAATGCTGAAGATAATCTGCCTTATGTCCTTGGTTTGATTTCTTTCAAAATATGGTTTGTTAAAAGCATGGCAAAATTAAAGAAAGATAGTATTGAACTATAATCAATTATTAAATCATGATACTTTTCATTTACATAGTGTCTTTAATCTGAAATCCTGATAATGCTTTAAAAACCTCTATGATTTAGTTTGTACAGACAGGAAATCTGAGATACAGGGCAGTGAAGTTACTTAATCAAGGTCACAGAGCAAGTCAAAGGCACTGGAAATAGGACTCTGTTGCCAGATTCAGTCCCTTTCTCTAACCACTATTTATTGATTTATATGGCCTTCATTAGTGTAGCCTTTGAGCACCACACAAACATTAATTTGCCCACAATCATCTTGTGAGGTATTGAACCATTATCATTATTTTTAACAGATGAACAACTGAGGCAAAGAGATATCGAGTGACTTGCCCAATTTCAGACAGGAAGTCTGTGGCAGATCTGAAAACTGAACCTGGACTCCTTAGTCCTCATCTAATGTCTTCATCACATCACCACATTTTCTTTCTAGACCACACTGCCTCACATGCAGCCTGCTCTGCTGTAGGTTTACGATGAAACAAATGTGGCAATCAGAGTAGGGAAGATGCTTCATTGTCCAGTCATTAGGAAGACAGATACATTTAGCTGTGTCATCAGCCTCTCTCCCCATAAAAGATCGGCCAG
The DNA here is from genome assembly GCF_026122565.2 of Emydura macquarii macquarii. Lineage (NCBI taxonomy): Eukaryota > Metazoa > Chordata > Testudines > Chelidae > Emydura > Emydura macquarii. The sequence continues at coordinate 4,223,198 of NW_027132962.1, forward strand.
TTAATAAAAATTGCTGGTCAAAAAATAAATTGGATGTTAGGAATGAAATGTAATGTTCTAAACCTCCTAAGGAGGAGAACAAAGATGAGAACATCCATCTGATAACTTCATGATCTGAAAGACAATCCTCTCCTTTCTAGCACGGTAGACTGTCTGGGTGGCACAGGAATGACAAGGTGATACTAAAATTAGGTAACATCATCAGTAGGAAATTAACAAAGTAGCTTCATATAAGGAGTGATAGTTTTCCATATTAAACTATATTTGCATCCAAGAAAAATAGCTTCTGTCTTATAACTGTGTTCTGTGTAGATGTTTTAATCATTATCCTACCTCTGTTTCTCATATTTAAGGTACATAGTTATTGTCTGAATGGTTTGCCATCATAACGGATGACAAACATCATGATGCTGTCATTATCATAGGTGTTTAGTATTCATCCTTTTATCTAAAGTTTGGTTTTCTCACATTTAGCTAGAAGATATATCCAGGTAGCCCCTTGGGACCATGTGCTCTCCCCTTACTATTCAAAAGTAGTGCAGAAGCCCCCTCTTTGTTGCATGACTGTTCTCCATCACACTGGTTGAAAATTTTCATGAAAGTGAAATTGCACAGCATTTTGCTTGAGAAACACCAAAACATTCCACAGTGAAATATGCTCCCCAATATTTCAGGAAGCCTGGGCTCTACATATAAGGGGCCCAGGAGCTTGGGGCCCCAGCCTCTAAGCTCCAAGGAACCCGGTCGATGGGTGAGCAGGTCAGAAACTAGGCTCAGAAACCTGCCTGGTTTCCTTCAAAAGTTTATTTGAAAGTAACATTCCCACAGGACATCTGCTTTTGACGAATCACTATTCTCGGACTAAAAAATGTTCTATCAGAAAATTTCCAATCAGCTCTATTGAGTGCCCAACTTTCAACATCCATAAAGGGATAACATAAATCAGATAAGAAAAGCATAACATTTCAGAGCTCAGGATGCCTTCACTTTGTCATCTCATGCATTGTGCCATATTCTTTCAGTTCTGCTTTCTCTCCTGCTCAATAAATTCGGCATTCAATGTGACATCTTCTATATGATAGAATGATGCTTTGAGGCACAGAGAATATTTTTGTTTGTTTGTTTCATACAATAAAAATACCATTGCCGTTCCACTGACTGCAGGAGTCACTAGGTAATATTGTATAGACTCCGCTATGCAGGAGGTCAGACTCGATAATCATGGTCCCTTCTGGCCCTAACATCCAATAATGTTACAAGCATACTTATTGTCATGCTCAGAGAGGTTAATGGAGTCATGGAGTCTGAACTGCCTTCTTTTCTGCAAAAGGGATCTCTCTAGGTCAAGAGTGAGGCACATTGACAGAAGAAGCATAGAATAAGGGTGCATTACACTTGCACATGCTAGTCTGTTGAGTGAATAAAGATCTTCTTTTGCTGATGCTTGATAGTATGTAGGATATAGATATTCAGGCCTGCCTGTAAAGGCCCATGTTTGTAAGTATATCCTCATCATTTAGCTGGTTATAGGGGTATAAAACAAAGAATCAAAACCACAGGCCTTCTCTCACTGTGATAGTTTGAGGCCTTGTACTTTGGCTCAGATGCAGGAGTGGCAGCCATAAGCTGGGAAGCGTGCAGTCACAGATGCACATTACAACATAACATCTAATACCAGGCTGTTAAGACGGTGATCCAGTCTAACACTTCCAGATAAAGCAAAGATCCTAGAATGTTTAAAGGAAACTTGGTCTGATAGCATTCCTTCTGACAAAAGAGTTACTTAACAGTGGTGGTTGTAAAATCTACACTCATTGTTTTTTCTTTATGGTAGTCAATTCTCTCTTATCTATTTGAATGATTTCTGTCTGGTTCTTTGGTTGTTTCTGTCTGTTGCATAAGTAAGTGTGATCAATTAAGGTGTTCGGACATGATTGGTTAAAGAATTATGTTACAATATGTTAGGATTGCTTAAAGAATCATCTCGTAATATTGTTAAAGAAATGATTGGTTAAGAGACATTATAAAAACTGAGGTAAAACAGGAAGTAGGGGGGAAGATTTATTGGTGTAAAGGACTAGGGGATCCTAATGGATGCTTGCTTGAAAAGATCCCAATAAACCTGTCATATTGCCCATTGCTGGACTCTCGACTTCTGCCTCTGTTAGCGAACGAAGAACTGAAAGCACTGTGGGGGTCCTAACAATGCTGTCATCTTACATCTTTTTAAGTACATCACACTCTAAATGATTTAATAAATGGAAGATTAAATTACATTGTTAAAGACCTGTAATTTTAGAGTAGACAGAAGACATAGATCTGAAGGAGGACACACATCCTTATGGGTGACAGCTGGTGATAAAGGCAACAGCAGATAGTTGTCAGTGGCTGGTGATGACAATGGCTGATCAGAGAGACTTCAGTTCTTGATGAAGAATAAATCACTACAGTTTTTGAAAACTGAAAATACAGAGTCAGATAGGGCTATTATTGTTGGATTGTCTCATATTACAAACCTAGTGCATGATCATACAATGAACTCTGTACAGCCAGACCCCCTGCATCTGCATGAAGTCCCATTGAAGTCAACTGGGTTGCTCATGTGTATATCCTTCCACCTGCATTGAGACTTACTGATTTCAAAAAAATTTGTGTGTATGGCAGGGTTTGCCTATCCAGAACTTGTTTCTTAGTCAAGGTTGAAATGGCCAAATTCTTCCCTTTCATGCCCATGCACTTTTCCCATTAAGGACAATGCCTTGACAGGTCTTACCTGTATTTGAAAGTTTTATTGCGAGATTAGAAAGACCTCCTAATTCTTCCCCAATCCTAAGGTGGAAACAAGATTTATCATCTATTCATATAATGGAAAAACAAATCACCCTCTCTAGAAGAGACACCATGTATTTATTCACAAAGTCCTAGGAGTTGCTGCCATAGAATTTTGGATTGTAGAGCCACATTTTATTCATGATTATTTCTATCACGGCAGCAACCTAAAACCCCAGTCAATCAGGATGTCAGTATGCTGAGTACTGTTGAGAGAAAGCATGATCCAAGGGCTAGGACACCAGACTAAGACTTGGGGGGACCATAGTTAATTTCCCTGCTCTTCCACAGCTAATGGGAGATGCTGACAAGGGTGTGTGTCTGTGTGTCTGTGTGTGTGTGTGAGAGAGAGAGAGAGAGCTAAGTTGGGGGGGGGGGGGCTTGCTAAGTCCTTCTCCTCTCTAGGATGCAGGCTTCTAACTCCAGGCTTTAGGGACACACCTATCTCTGCTTAGGGATCAAAGAACAGGTACATTCCACCTGGAGTCAGATTGCTTGGGCACTTAAAGAACTTCTTGAGGGAATGATTTAGGCACCTGCCTCGCTCCACACAAAACAATAGGTGGTGGCAGTGGTGGGGCCACCTTGTAATTTTTAGTCCAGTGATTAGTGTACTAACCTGGGAGGTTAAAACTCAGGTTCAATTCCCCATTCTGTGGTAGAGGGGGAAAAAGATTTGAAGAGGGCTCGCCCACTACTCAGGAGAGTGCTCTAACCACTGAGCTATGTGATATTGTGATACGAGGTTCCCTCAGTCTCTCCTATTGACACTGTTTCATTCTGGATAAATACTTAAACAATCATTGGGACAGAAAGAGGAAAGAAACCTAAACCTAAACCTGCTGGTCTCGAGTAGGAACAGGGAGTGGGTTATAAGCAGACAGAAGCTGACACTCACATTGAAAGAGACAGAGGGAGTATGCTGGGAACAAAAGAGGCTCTCTCTTCTCCCTGAACTAAGCTTAGGGAAGGAAATAGGAGTCTAGGCCTTTCATTGCATTAATCAATTTTCATAAATGCTTTGAGAAATGAATAAATAATACTTTCTTTTGAAGACTCTGTTTCTTTGTCACTGCCAATGTGCACTCTCCCAGTCTCCAAATGGGAAGCTCTTACAGGTCCAACACCAAGTTGAGAATTGGAGGGTCTGAAGCCCAGAGATCCTGTCTTAGAGTGGTTGGACTTTCTAGTTCCATCCCTGTGAGGTGTAGGAAGCCAGGCCTGGCACCTGAGGGGTGTATTCAAAAGGGACTAAAAGGGGTCTAAGGCACAGGTCACCCTGTAGCCTTGACAGAGAGTAAACATTTTTTATGCCCTTCACCATGTAAAACACAATTCTGTGCAAGTTCTTAGAATTAAATGCTGCAGTTCTTAGAGATGACCAAATATTCTGTGCAATATGTGCATAGCTACTTACAGTGTGGTTCTATTCCATGTCCTATACTCTTCATAAAAGGGAGGGTTGGGGAGGACAGATGACCAGTCTTAACCATTGTAAATATATTTTCTTATTACTTTTAGTGGCTCCCATATGACCCTTTCCCTTCCTCTTTGTGTAGAAGAGTTACACCCCTTGCCCAGCTATTTTATTAATTTTGATTTATAACTAAAAGAAAAGAAAGTGCTTCCCCAGGAACGTTCATTTTAGAAGGGCAGTGACAGACCAAAAAAACCAAGAAACAACAGAGAAGTAATTAAGCAACCAGTGATAAATGATTCTAAACAATACCCCATCATACCTACAGATACCAGATTTTCTTGCATTTATTCTTTCTGAAAAGCCTGTATAAGGAGATAGGTTTTGTAGCATCCCCAAAGGGCAACAATATGGGTATTTCAGAGTTAATTCTAAAGTGGAGCACTAATCCTAAAGTAGGGGATCCCTTATGGAGAACGCTCTGCTGGCAACTCTCTATTTTATATTGAAGGGCTCTGGTTCAAGCACTTTTGCTGATCCCAGCTACAGCCATGTCACATGGGAGGAGTATCAGTTAAAAAGATCACAAGCCATTTAAGGCTTTATAGAGAAAAATAATCCACATCACTTAAACTTCTTCTGGAGACCTATACACTATCAGCAGGGCCTGGGGCCTGAAGAGGCTGCTGAAATAGTACAGCTGCTCCTAAGAGAAGGCTCCTTAAGATTACCAGAAGTATCCCATGCAGATAGACAGGGGATTGTGTTGCTCCAGAGAGTCTGGGGATGTTTCAGGACCTGGGGACAGGCTATCTATAGTTAATTCCAAACACAGTCATCTAATCGCAAAGCCTAAACACAGGTCTCTTGTCCCGCACAAACTGCACTAGTAAGATGATTTGCCAATAGATAGGGAACTCCCCGAGATGTAAGCCCTTCCCTCAGCCCCAGAAAATAATTATTGCATTAAAACCCATACACCTATTGAAGAACTTAGAATGTCAGAAAAAATACAAACTTCAAAATAAAATCTTGTCTCTTGTAAGTAAAAAAGTCTATCTTTTTGAAAAGCAATGAAATAGGACTTTTCTGATTTACCTTCCCAGGATTACAGTCCATGATTCCTCCCTTGCCCCAAAAACATCAACAACATATAAATTAAGAAAGGTTTTCCAAAGCGCTGACATTTACAGTACATTTGTCATTTTACTTTGAACAGCAGATGTTTGAGGAATCACCTAATGATCTCACCACATGTATTTATAACAACTCTAAACAATTCATACTGTTAACACAGCATCTTAGCCTTGATAATTCAAACAAACTGGCCTAGTAATGATCATTCCAGTAAATTCATTGAAGATTTGCTAAATGATATATGATGTAGACAATAAAATATTTGACACCTATTATGTGCAGAGTAATTTTTCATAGCTTTTCATAAAAAATTACACTGCTGCCACCACCAAAAGTATTTAATATATTCTTATGCTAGATTCTAAACCTGAAAACAATTTTAATACAAAAAGTTACCTTCTAAATTGTCTTTCTTTAGCAAGACACAAGTTAGAGAGACAGGGATTATACAAATCAGCATAACCTTGTCTTTTAAGAATTTATAAGTTAGTTTATCTACCACAATCCATAATGAACTGTTTTATAACCATAAGTTACACCATCTAGTCATGAAGCTGACCTTTGGTCTTCAGCACAGCTTCTCCAGCCTCTGCTCATTTTCAATTCTACTGATAAGCCATTAATATGTAGCACACACTGGCCAGCCCACTGGCAAGAGTCTCAAAAAACCTTACAAAACAATTATGACTGCATAAGAGTAATCATACACTGAGACATTCTTTTAGCAATGATTCTATTCCCCTTGTAAAAATAAATTGGTTTAACACAGTCAAATTGGTTTGATAGTCTCCAGCACTAGTAGCTGGTAAATTAGTTCATGCTTGAGGTGGGCTGAATGTGTGAATAGAATGGGAGAAGAATAAGCAGCAAAGATGCCGGGGGAGGAAGAGGACAGTAAGAAAGGACAGAGGATATGATATGAAGAATGTCAAGAGAAGTTTGAAGACAAAGGGACTGGAATGCCAAGGCCTAAGAACCCGTGCCATGGACCAGAAGGAGTTGCAAGAAATCATGGGCACCTCTGACACCATGCAAATGGGAAAAGGAGTTGAGAAGTGAAGTGTAGTTTCCAGTATAAATTAAAAAACACAACTCCTCCTGTTGTGGTTATACCTCTCAAAATTTGCCAATCATGCCTTGTAATTTAATCACAATGACGTTAATAGGATCAGAATGGAAACAAGAAAAATAAGCAGTAATTACGTTAGCAAGGTGCAATTTCATACAGAGCCAAAATTCAGAGAAGATGCACAATGTTGTGTAAATTAAACTCCCTATCTCTTCCTTGTACTCAGTTGTTATTATTCTGACTGCTTTTAAAAGGTACCAACCAAAGTTGATGACTCCACTATAGTAAGCATTCAACACCTATAGAATAGAAGACTGTCCTTGCCCAGATGACTCCCTTAGATCTTCTTGCTTTCAACTCTGATGTTGAGTAAAATACTTTAAGGGCTAGATCTTGCAAATGGATCCACCCAGGTGACGCACCCTTATGAAGGCTACGGTGTTCTGTGTGGATGGAGAGGTTCATTATGGTGATCCATTAGCACAAGGTAGCCATAGGCTGGTGTAATTTTTGCACCAAGTAGCTGTGCAGCAGAACATTCCCTTAACATATTTTGTGGCAACAACTTTGCCTGTGCTCAGCAGTGTTTTTAAACAGACAGTTCGGTGAGAGATGCCCTTCAAATAAAGTTTCTTTTACAATGACCTTGGGTTAAAAACTTATTGTAGAAGCCCAATCTTAGCTTAAATTAATGTAACCTGAAAGTTCAGCAGAGGGACATACTCAGGCCCATAGCCAGACAAGGTAAGGCAGAGAGGCTTTTGGGTAGTGTAGGAGGCAAAATTAATTAAATCGGAAAGAGGCACTCCAGAGATCACCTACCTTGGAAAAATTTGAAATGCCAGATACAACTTAAAGAACAGACACGAAATGTAGCACATTATATTGACTAGCTTTTAGCTATGAACAATTCAAAGATTGTTGGGATTGTGACAAATGAGATTCCTATCTTTTTCTTCCTTTCTAACCTCTTTGCGCCCTATCATCTCTTTTTTCTTCTCCTCTTTTCCTTGTCTCTTTCCTATCCTTCTCTTTGCCTCCCTCTGTCCTACCACTTCTGGTATATTTTCCCTTCTCCTTTACTTTCCCTTTTCTGCTGTTTCTCTTTTTTTCCACTAGTTCCCTTCTCCTTCCTCGTCTTTAATAGGATTTATGCTCAAGCCATACAGACATGCTCTATCCATTAGAGTGCTTTGGTACATACAAATGCTGTGGAAAAGCAAACACCTGAAAACCTCACCTAGACTTGTGCAGATTACTTCCTTGTGAGTAGTGCTCCCTCTAGTATCTAGATTTTTACCCTTTGCCCTGATATAGCTACCACTCTGAGAGGCGTAGCAGTTTTGTCAGTTTTAAAGAACACAGTTCAATTTACACCACTGAAAAATTAAACTGTAAGCTGCTTGGGGCAGGGACTTGGTGCTAAAGTCAAAAAATAACAAACAAACAAACAACCACTCATAATTTAACTCTTTCCTGATTTAAAACTGGGCTATTTTAAAAGCTACCATCCTGACAGTTGAGACAATTATTATTAATTATTTATTGTAATAGGTGCTGTATTAAACAATGGTCCCTGGAAGACAGGAAGTCTCTTGGTAACAGTCCTAGATCTGATCTTGTGGTAGGAGGCTGGAGGCAGAATGTTTCAATGGTGGCCTCTCAACACTCAGATTTATTTCCATCATTATTTGGCAAAGCCTATGTTTCTTAACCTTCAAGATATGTTGCAAAGCTGATTTATTTACTCAAACTTTCCCTGAGTTAGTGTTATGAATGTGGTGAAGTCATTTTAGAGGTTGAAGACCTCTTTTTAAATCAAATTATTTCAGTCTTTTTTTATTATGATTTCAGTGTTGTGTGTGTGAATATTATTATTTTATCAATAAATAATCAACTGTCAACAATGGGAAAATCTGTATTGTATGCTGCAGACCGAAAGTCTCACATCACTTTATATATGTTTTCTTAGTTACCAGCTCTGCTCATTTCGCCCTGGTCACACAGCACTGGAACCTAAGTATAATTAGTATGTTGAACTGGTCTGAAAGCATAATTTCTAAGGGTTTTCTATTACTATTTGTATTTTGCTAGTGCCTATATTACCTCCATGTTGGTCCTATTCTTGTGATCTTATAACTTGGAGAAAGATTTTGGATGTATATTTAATTTTTTTAGATGGGACAATCACTTAATATTGTGCTTTGTAATAGGAAAGGTTCATAAAAATCAGAATAAGGCAGCTGATGTCTAAATCACAACTCCCTTTACCAAGTAAAGTTCCACACTTTGAGACCATAAAATAGAGAACTTTGGTTTTCAACAAATTACAAATCATTTACCGAGGATATGATGCATGAATTGTATGACTTGTAGTCCAATAAAATTTAAGCATTGGAACAGCACAAGAGAAGTCAATGTGATTAAGCCAAGATGTAAAGAGAATAAGAATGAAAAAGATCATTAGCGGCATAAAGAATTTAGTAAATAGGATGATTGGACAGATTTTCTGAAGACGCTGAAGCCAGCAAAACAAACTAATTAGAGACTGTATTACAAATGAGTGTTAAAACAGTAAGCATCTTAACTAACAATGATTACTTCAAGTATATGTTGAATATAGATTGTGAAACTAAAGATTGCTTCTCTTTAGAAATTGAAGAACTCTTGAAGTACATTTCTGACACTCAGATCATTTGGAGTGCATTTCTAACTCAAATATTTGTGGGTTTATAATTTACCCAAAGAACTGACTCTTCTACAAGATGATCTTCCAACTGTACACGTTGTTTAATTTCCAGAGGCAATGATGCTCCAAGGTTATGCAGCTAAATAAGTGTTGCAAAGCCGAAGTTCAGCATGCTATGTAATCCCGCTTGTATCCAGAAATATAAAACACAGGAATTTCAATGTTAGCATAAATCTGAGAAGCATGTTACCAGCAGACTGGTCAGAAGCCCCAAAGGACTCAATTTGCAAGGTGCTTGGAAGCTCAGGTAAACCCGGTCATGCAGACTTTTAGGGGTTAACAGTGACACAAAGTATTACAGGCACCTGGAATGGCTATTGGTGTAGCAGAGCTCCCACCATGCTCCAAGGGGAACTCTCTTATACCAACAGTCATTCCGTCTGTACCACCCGTCTGTACCAGGGGTACCAACAGTCATTCCGTTTGTACCAAGGGGTTTCCAAGTTCTGGGTATTATGGGTCATCTTTACCAGTGAGCTCTTCTGATCAAATGTGGTCAAAATATTTCCATGCTCCTGCTGACCTACTGAAGGTGAGTACATCCTCCTCACGAGGTCATTCACGATTTGGGTGAAAGAGTCCATGCTGAAGAATTTGTTGCAAGGTAATCTTCTCCCTAGTGCCCACTAAAGGCCAGACATAGGCAAAGGTAAATGCATTTACAAGGAAATATAAAAGGAGGGAATTTTTGGGCTTGTAGAATGAGGGTAGCTGTTGATGGGGGGAAGGAGGGCTGCAAATAGGTCCTGGAACCTCAGTCTATATTCACAAACTTTATTATGATAATTGGCTGAGTTTCTACAACACAATCTGTAACCCAGGCTAAATCTGAGTGAGTGTGGTTCAGTGCAAATGTCTCACACAACTCTGCTGTAGTAACATCAGTGAATGCACTTCTGCACTTGGGATGACCATTTCCACAGCTGCCAGGCTACAAATAGCTTTTCACTAAGGCCATCGTGTGACACACCCTTGGCTCTTCCACATGTAGAACCTCCAACAATCTGGTTTATTGTTGAAGTGTTATTAGGCTTAGTTCTCAAACCAAGTCTGTCCAGTTGAGAACTGAATGTTGATCACTAAGGCCATGCTCCTTATATAAAATGAGGAGGGAGTTCAAGGTTCTTGTAATCCAGTAGCTGGGTTAGCAGAGGATGTGCAGACACATACTTAAACTCCACCCTCAGCTTTTCCTCTTAGCCTCACTTCTGCTAAGAGAGAAGAAGAGCTTTAAAATTTGGGGTCCTCAGGACACTAAATTGTTAGCCACACATATAGAAAAGCCACCAATACCTGAAGTCACTACAATGGCAAGAAATTGATTGGGGGAGAGGCCCATACAGTCTTAGTGGACAAACCCCATTCAGAATTAATCAATCACACTTCGGGCATGACCATTCTTTAACAATCAGTGTGGAAGACGCTAGAGATAAAAGATTAGTACACTTCACAATGTTATTTTTCTCTCATGTTTAGAAAAAAAACCCTTTGTCCATGATATGAGACTCCTAACACACTCCATCTCCCTTTTTTACCGTATGCTTATAGCCAGAGCACGATGTCATTGAAGGAAAAAAGTGGGTAGGTCCCTGATTGGGTTCTTACACCCAGGTATTCCATAAACTCCTGATACAGTTCAAGATGCTGGAATAAATTTCAGAAAAATAGCTCATTTAAATAAGTGGACTTTGTTAGTGTAGGGAATGAGTATCCCCTGTGGGGAAAATGTTAGATCTCAGCCACTGGAGGATATATTGTCCTGATTTGAGCAGGGGGTTGGACTAGATGACCTCCTGAGGTCCCTTCCAACTCTAATATTCTATGATTCTATGATTCCATATTGTGACCATCCACAGAATGCATATTTTAAGGGACAGCCCTGTTTTTGTATGCTGCATCTGTTGGGGCAATACATTTACTTCTTTCCAACTTCAAAGTCACAGGACCACACGCTAACCTTCTTAGCTGCTGATTCAGAACCTTTTATAGTGCATGTGGCAGCAGGCAGGATTGCTTTATCAGCTGGGCTCCATCAGAGTACAATCTGCTTTGCTCTAAAGATCTCTGAAGGCACCACTGCTGTACTAGGCCACTTAGGACAAATGTCACTCTGTCTCCATGTGAGAACCATGGAACGTGTTCTGTTCTTCCACTAACTCATCCCTTAAGACTACATCAAAAGAGAGGCCACCCTCCAAATCCACTTTTACCCGTTAACTTTCTTTTAGATTTCATATCTCTGAGCTCAGGGAAACTTCTGTTTGGTTTAGCAAATCCCCACTGTAGGGGGCAGCATTTTGACTGGATCCAGTTACTGTGCCCTGTGGATCTCTCAGTACCCACATCCCATAGTCCTAGTACTTGAAGGGTGTTTCTTTTATTTATCAGGATGGATAGGAGCAGGGTGCAATAAGGGCTAATATCTGTGAATTGGTTGCCAGGGTCGCTGTCAGATCCTGCTTACCCCTTTGCTTTCAGGCTTAGGTGATTATATAAAATATCACATGCTTTGAATACCCAAAACTTCTCTTCTTTTGTCTATTTTCCATTTCTAAGGGTGTTCTGGAGATGATCTATGTCATACTAACATATGATAGTGTGCGTGTCTTTGTCTGCCCTATGACTCTGTTTTATCCTTATATTGCTTATTCAAGTATTTCAGTGTTGGACACATACTGTTTGGACACATACACATACATTCAGTATGGAGACATACTGGTCTTTTGGTTTGGTAGCTTTATGCTTGGATTCATTCATAGGCCTTCCCAGAACACCTTCATGAATTGCACTGAATATAAAAAATCCATTATTTTCCCCACGATCTCTGCACTCATCCTCTTCATTTCCCCAAATTATTCACTATTCGTTCCCTTAGTTCAGTGGAAAACTTCTCACAACTCCTTTCAGGATCAACTGACTACAAAGCTCTACTGTCTGAAAAAAGTCAAGCTTGTATTAAATTTAGAGATGGCAACTACACACAAAGTACAATTCACCCTATAATCTTAATGTACCAAATTTGGCTCCTCAGGAGACAAAACTGGTAGCTACAGAAACAGGATGGACTGAGGCCCTTGCAATGGCAGGAAATTGTTAGGATGAGAGTTCCAAATGGTCCTAGCGTGCCTGAGGCTGCTGAGGAAGACAAAAACCCTGTAAGGTCTTGGCCAATCCAACTTGAAGAAGAATTCTTCCCGACCTCAAATCTGGCAATCATTTTAACCCAGAGCATACAAGCAAGACTTATGCAGCTCAGCTTCTAAGACCACTATATTTGCTAAACTGCATTAGGCCACTGGTACATCGAGCCTGGTATGCTGCTACTAGGAGTAAGCCAGACCTTGATGCTTCAGAGAAAGGTAAAAGAAAACATGATTCATTCAACCATTTATGAACTGTGGAGGAGAGGGACCTTCCTGACCCATGTGCAGGCAACCAAGTGCAACCATGAAGCACGAGATTTGATTCTCCCTGTTATCTCAACTACACAGAATTAAGTGTTATCACTGTGGGATTAAAGCAGACTGTAATATGCTTTTATTAACGTGCCTGCCATTGGGGAAGAGAGGAAGTGAAAGGGAGTGGTATTAAGTCATTGCACACATTTTACTCCCTACTCACACTGAGTTGTACCTTATTTCATGGGTTATTCAATGGATTATAATGGGACTGTTGCAGGAGGAAGGCACTACTTGAGTGACTAAGGGCTTGTCTATATGATCACTTAGTTCATGGCAAGCTGAGATATATATCTAACCGACACTAGCCTGCCATACACAACATCTCCATGTGGATCCTTCTGTAGCACACTAAAAGTTCCCTAGTGCACTTTATTTTTAGCACACAGCATTGAGCAGAGTATAGCTGTGACAGTGTGAGTAGCAAGAGAGGCTAGATGCCCTCGTCATTACTTGTCCTGGTGCCACACTCATTTTTAGTGCACTAGGTTGCTCAGTGTTAGCACAGGTATGTATCCTCAACCTGGAATTTACACCTCCACACTGAAGTATAGACATGCCCATAGATTGTTGCACTGAAGTCCATGGAATGTAAATAACATGTAAATAACAGCTCCCTAGTTGGAGTAAAGTGTTAATTCTATGGTCTGAAATGAGACACAACAAACAAATATCAGTCTGGCTTCTCTACATGATATGGCTGCAAGGCGGGTTTCTTGGTAATTCCATGAGGCTATTCAATGTCATGTAGTTCACGCTCTCCCTCCTGCTCTCTCATTTCTTTATTTCTGATTCTCCATCTCTCTCCCTCTGTGCACAGATTAAGGATGCTTATGACTCCTAGACATGTGGAAAGAAATGCCCTTCTAGCAATCATGTTAAACTGAACTTCGGTGTTGGCCATGCCCTCACTTCTCCCTCCTCCTGCTTGGCCTTCCATGACTGAGAGAAAGAGCACAGTAATGGAAAGATGGGTGCCATCTCCATTTGAGCATTTCAGTGATACCCTCTCTGCTATAATGACTACTTAGAATTATAGCTCAACGATGAAGTTGCTATATTTTGTCTCAACTCTTCCTCCAATCTGCTATTTGGATTTACTCACCCACTCAGCTTTTGTGTCCTCCTTTTCAAATCTTTACTCTTTGAAAGAATTCATTTAATAAATCTTTAGGCAAGTCATTTAATTAGAGGGAATGTATGGATGTTGAAGAGAAGATAAATATAGCAAAAAAGATATAACGGAAGCAAGATGGACAGTCATATAGGAAATATTTATGACAACAGAAAAAATATATACAATAAACAAGGGAGAGAATTTTTGGAATAAATTGTTCAGGGAATAGTCTGTTGTTGTCTGTGGCTGACTACTGATTGTCATTTGCACTAAAGCTTTTTCTTACTTGTTTTTCAGTCTCTATAGGAACCTCATTTGCTAATTTATTTTACTAACCATTTAAAAAAAAAAACCTGTGCATACATTTTGCCTAATTTCTCAGCTACGTTTTCCCCCTCCTTTGCTTCAGGCCATTTCTGTCAACTCCACCACCCTTCAAGGCTGTGAATAATTCATTCTTTCTCTATACTGCTCTCATGATTATTTATGTCTGATCAAGCTCTAAATCTTCTCTTTGCTAAATTACAGACACATAGTACCCTTAAATGTTACCTAAGTCTTATTTTTGCTCCAGTTGACTTATTTCAGTCTCAGAAGAGCCATACAGGCCAGAGATAGACCAGAAATCAGATTCTAAATCTGTAGATCCTAGCCTTTGTGGAGATCTGGAATCTCGATAAGGAACTTGATCCGCGTTTCAGAGATCTCTGCCATCTATGCAATGGGTAATTAAAAAAAAAACAAAAAACCCTGGTAGCAGGTACACTCAAACTTGGGATATGTGGATGGAGGGGGTGTGGAATCTGTATCTGAATTTTACAACTCAGCCCTAATGAGTATAAAAATTACACATCTCTCAGCATAAAGTTGGGAAAACTCTGCAGCCACATCTATCATTTTGACTCCTACACACCCCAGAAGGAGTGATCCCAGGACATAATGGATAACCATCTCCAGTAATCCCTTCTGCTACATTCAGGAAAATAACTGAACATGTTTAAATGGAGATCATGTGCTTTGAGACCATCCTCATTCCCTTTCTCCATCATTATCACAATATTACATGTTAGATGTGGGCAGGAACAAAAAAACTTCAGATTACCCCATGCATACCCCTTTAGAAGAAAAGGATTGAAATCCAGACCTGGATCTGAGTTTTTTGGTTCTCTCTAAAAGCAATCGACCAGCAATAGTCTGGTAAAGCCTTCACAAAGCTGGAGAAGCAGGCTTCTATTGGCTCCCTCCCTCCTCATCCTGACACTATGGAGCAGATATTGGTCCTGACAGAACATACCAGAAAGATAACATCAGCATTGTGACACTCATGATGCATCCTAGGCTGTTGGCCAATGAGATTACTGTATTTTGAGTGACCTCACAATCAATCCAATTTCTAGTTTTGTTCTCTGCTTCAAATCATTCCTCACCCTCAACGTTCCTTTTGCTTTTTTTGTCTCAGTTCACCTATTTAAGGGCTTGTATTCACTTCCCTCCGAGATTCGGTGGCAGTCGACCGGAGTTACGCAAGCTACACAAAAAACTTGCATAACTCCCATCGACTTCTCTGCTTCTCTTCTGTATGCCGTCTTCACTGCACTGAGCTGTCGATGCAGCGCTACGCTACTTGAGGAGGTGGTCTTAATACGTCGATTTCTGGATTGACTAAGCGGGTCTTCACTGACTGCTAAGTCGATCCAGAGAAATCCATCTGACGGCGGCAAATTTGCCGCCGTCAGTGAAGACATAGACTTAGATTTTTAGGGAATTTAGATTTTTCACCAGCCTTTTAATTTCATTCCCTCCTTCCATCCAGTTCTACAGACTCAGAATAAATCAGATCTACTGATGGATTGGTCATTATTCAATAATACATAGGAAAGATGATAGAACTTAAAGAGTGGTACTGTTACATGTCCTTGCAGTCTCCCTATTGACGCATTAGAACAGCTATGAAGAGCCTGCATATCGATGGCATTGCAACAAGCTCAGTTTAACAGAAGAACAGCAGCTATTTATTACTGGAAATGGTTACAGAGTCAGCTCCCATTCTATTGCTTGTGCTGCTAGTACAAACTGTTTTCCTCTCCCCTCAGAGAGTCAAGACACATCAGCTTCCCATAAGAGTTACTTCATGAGACAGGGTCATTCCCATCTGGGAGGAGCACACCATTTATACAGTGTCTATGGAGATGTCAAGAAACATCCACTCAACCAATCAGCACATTGACTTTGTTACTCCACACTTTAAAATCCCATTTTTCTTTCTTATTTAGGAGCTAAGCCTTTGTCCATGAAAACAGATTCCCACTAGCAAACACACACTACCACCCTGGTGATAAAAGTCTCATGCTGTAGCCAGTTCCTGGTGGTCCTGGTGCCCTGATTGTGGCCTCTTTAGTGAAAGTTATTTTCCTCCCTTATCTTTTGAATGGGACAAGTTGTGTGAGTAACAGACTTCCATGAGCAAAAGTTGCTAATCAAGCCTAAAGGGAATTTTAATTGCATGAATGCTCCCAGTAATCAGTAAGAGAAAGGCATGATCTCCCCTTCTGTTTCTCTTTCAAGTTTCAGAGGGCTATCCAAGTCATTCTTTGAGACCATTCTTCAAGAGATAATTTTGGAGGGGAGATGTACCAAAATCTTTGACAGCCTGGGGATGTTCACAGTGCATCTCAAACTGGAAGTGGGACAGGAGAAAAATATTTGCTTCCTCCTGCTAGCAGCATATTCCCTTCCTCCCCGCACCATGGCCTTTGATGCTATAATAGCATCAATATTCACAAAGGTATAGTCAGTCAAACCCCAGCCCAGTTATATAAAAGAATAACTGGAAAACTAACTTAGAGTGTTACAATCTTTCATGTGATGTAAACCGACCCAAGACATGTGAGAAATAGACCTGATTTTGTAATGTTGAAGATACAGAGCATGAGGGCAGGGGAGGAGCGGGAGGCAGGGGAAGAGAAAGACCATTGCCCAGATTCACCCCTGCATTTAGGTATACAGACTTATACAAGCTGCCGTGTCTTCACTAGGGGATTGGGCCAGGCATGGAGCCAGCCTATGCTTGGAGGAGTGCAAGAGTCTTTAAAGCAACCTGTGCACCCCTCACTGCTATGTGCTCCTTGGCTTCAGTTCAAGATCCAGCACATCTCTCTCTTCTAACCACAGTAATTCATATTCTAGGCAGAAATAAAGCAAAATAGTAGTTTATTATACTAATTATTAAGAAGCTGGAAAATCTTGCTAGTTGATGATAGGCATGGATAAAAATAGGATATTAGAGTGTTCCCATTAAAGGTGATTTGGTTTGAGGGGTATTGACGTTCTGGCCCTGAGTGTCTTCTCACAAGTGTAGCTGTCACTATTCTGAGTATTATCATTTGAAATATAGTGATGGAAACTATGTGGATCATTTCCAGACAGACACATGAAGCCTGATTTGTATTTATGATAAGATCCCTTTCAGGCCCTTTTACTCTGCCAGAGCAATCTAAAGGGAGTGGAAATATAACTTACTCTGACTTAAAGGCGTTTACATTGCCAGAGTGGTGTAAAGTGGCTTTACTGGAAGTGAATATCACACCCATTGGGCCCTTGATTCATATTAGTAACAGGATGCTGCCAGAGTTATAAGTCTCAGCTCTGTAGCAAAACAGTACTTTGTACATTTGACTCCTAAGGCAAATTTAAGGAAGGGCCAGGAAAAACCTCTGGGCGAGAAAATCATCTGAAGGGAGCTAAAAATGTTTTTTTTTTTTTCGTGGAAGCAGGATGGAACTAAAAACACAAGAGACAAAGATAACCCTAGTGATCAAGAGCCTTAAAACTTTTATCTCAGCATGACCTACGGTGTGTACTATAAATGTAAGATCTACTGAATCTTGGTGTCAATATCCATTCATAGATGGGTAGACTGGAGACTGGTGGAGATCTGGAGACTCATGAGATCATCATCTATATTTATGTGGAATTTACTCTTTATATTTATATGGAATTTAATAGTTTGGGCTGCAGTCCAGCAACCCCAGATATGGCATAGCCATATAGTTGAAGTGTCTGTGTTGATTGTGCCCCAAAGAGCTGTGCATGAAGTGCAGATCCACACTCATATCAACTCACCCCTCCCCACACGGGGCTCAGATAACATCATGGCACCATTTCCTACACCTTGGATCTGACTGAGGGCTCTCGGTGCGAGTAGTTTAAATTGGGGGGGGGACGGAGAGGGGAATAGGGGCTCACTGAGGAGAATTTTGACTGTCCCTACCTACAGCCAGAATTTTCCTGGAGTAGTTAATGCCCCCCCAACTTCTATTAACTTTCCTGTGGATCCTCCCCACCAACCTCTGAGGGAAATCAGGGCTAGGGGAGTCCCCGCCTCCCCCGCAACTCTGATCCTCTGGAATGTGCCAGATCCCAAGGCACCAAACACCAACGCCTTCTATTGGGCTATCCACTGGGAAATTACTGCAGAGTTTCTCTCTCAAGTCCCTCTCTCAGCTTTAAGCATGGAAGGAGGAAGACCTGGATGATTTTGTATACATTTCTCCTTCTGTTATGTAAACGAGACCATTTTTTTTTAAAGATCATTACAAAATTCACCTGGGACTCTGAATCAGACATATGTCATGTTTTAGTGCTGAGATTTTTTTTCCCCAAACAAATTGTAAACCACAAAAAAAATGAACCCCTTATAATGAAAATGTAAGTGACCTTCCAATCAAACAACTCAAGAGCTTCTGCTCTAATCTAATTGTCATTGTGAATTGGAAAAGTATTTAATTTGCTTTTCCTAATTACACTGTGCTCTGACCATTCTATACCTCACTACGTGCAGAATAGTTAAGTACAGGATACATTTAAAAATGGTACCATTCTAGTAGAATTATCTTATTGCTTAACATTTTTATTGATTCTTTCTGTCCTTGTGCGAGGAGTTGTCAAGATTTGCACTTGACTAGAGAAAACTTTTAGTGCTCCTTAAAAGAGATCAGAATTTTTGAGTCAAGAGGGAGGGATCTACATTCCGGTACTACAGAAGATATGAATGAAGTGAATTTAGGGAGAGTGAAATGGGTTACTTTGTATTTTTTCCATCTGTGGCCAGCACTAAGATAGAAGACTTTGCAAGATAAACCGCGACAATATAAAATAACAACATTGTCAGAGATTGTACCCATTGCACCCTGTGGGGCTCGGCCCAGGTCCATCTGTATCTTTCCAATTGCACAAACAAGTCTTACATTTTGTACCCATTTTTTGATGAGTCACATTCACATTATCCTGCCAGAAGATTTATAGCTAGCTTTTTAATTCATCAATGTTTCTACTTCCATATGAAAAAAATCTATACACACTATGGAGGCTCTTTCCAGGATGCTAAGTAATCATTTTGATTTAGTCTTCATATACTTTTGAGTCAATTAACTTTTCCCCCTAGTTCTGGTGCCTCATTCCTTGCTAGATTATTGAATGAGTTTATATGAATTTTGAACCATCCTTGAGTCTTTATAAAGGAAAGAAATGTAAGTGATACTGGTTGCCATATCTGCCACTTTAATTAAACAACTTGCTCTATGACTCTGAAGTGAAGGTCAGCTTTTGTAGGCTATTTCCCTTCCTGAGATTTCTCAAAACATCTTTTAGGCTTCCTGTGAGCTTTTTATTAGGAAAGCTATTATTTCACTTGCTATTATGGGGGGGAAACCCAACATGAGTGTTTTCAAGAATGATTCAGAAATGAATTAGAGCCCTGGAGCAGAACGGAAGATTTACACAAAAGAATCCAGGATGCCATTAGCATGTTATCCTTGAGTTTGGTGCCTTAACTCTTTATGACAGTTCTTAACTCAGAGACAAGGTGGGTGAGGTAATATCTTTTGTTGGACCGACTTCTATTGGTGAGTGAGACAAGTTTTCAAGCTTACACAGAGATCTTCATGTCCAAAAAAGAGGTTACCTCAGCCACCTGGTCCTCTCTAATATACTGGGAAAAACTCAACTACAACACTGCCTTTACCTCTGGCATTCAGTGTTCAGACAGGTGTGCAGATACTGCATCAGTGAAGAGCAGAGTGAGCAGGATACTGGCAAGACCAGTTAAGTCTAATGTCCCTTTGAGGATACTTCTGCTTTGTCACAGACTAAGGTGCATAGCACCCTCAAATTCCACAAGGAGTACTCAGATGCAGGATCTATTGCTGGGCAATGGAAGGCTAATAGTGTGTTACTAGGGACGATGTCTTTAAGCACTGAGCTTTTCAGAGTGTCTAGGAGGGTCACTATGAAGCTCTTGTTATGCACAGTCAGAACTGGGCAAACAATAAAGCAGATCCATTCCGAGAACCCTAAGCACAGAGTGATCACTGAATACTCTGCAACTAGGACCTTAAAATCCTGCAAGTCAAGCTTAGTGGTCAAGATATAAATTCCTTTCTTGTAAATACACGTACTGTATTCATTCAAGTAAAACAATCTTCTGGGGTTTGTATTAGGTAACCTGACTGGAGATGCAATTCTCTAGATATTAAATCTACAGTGTGCTATCAGTGAGAGTGTGCTATCAGGATATCATGATCCTGGGATTAGATATTTGAAAAGATTTCAGCTGTAGGACAGGAGTTAATCAGTTCTCAGAAATGAATTAAGGTTGACCTAATTGATCCAGAAAGATATGGCACAATGTCACCTATTACAAGAAAGGCCCAATCCTTAAAACCCTTGCAGATAATAAAACATGAAGATGGGGAGAGGAAAGAAAAGGCATGGAAAGGGACAGAGAGGATAGGGAGTACAACTGAAAATAAAACTTGGGGGATTGACAGCAGATGGCATCCCTCTTCCTTTTTACCTCTGCTGAATCAATGGGCAATTTGCTCATCTCTACCCACACTTCATACAAATACACGTAGGCCCTCAGGATTTGCCTTGCCTCTCAATTCATTTGATTTCACAGAACTCTCTCTCCATGATTTTGCTGACTGAACTGCAGTGATTCCAGCCTATCATTGTTATAGGGCTCTCTTGTGCCATTTAGAAAAAGCCCCTGTTGAAGACCCACACGCCCACGAGGGCTTGGTGAAGTAAATGCCTTCAGGAGCTCCCACTGACCACAGCCATCATGTCACTCTTAAGAAGAGGGGATATGTAATCTCTGCTGCAGCTGCCTGTCTGTACTGGCTAGTACTATTAATTATGCTTGTGGTGTATATGCCTTACACTGAGTGACGGGGCCCAAATAATTGTGATTGTACTGAGCCCCTACATTTGCACGCCAGAGAAGGGGAGAGGTTCCTTGCACTTTGCTCTTTCCACACCTGCATAAGGATCCAGGAACAATCAGTCCCAAAGATAGGGGGATGCTAGTTAGTCATAAATGAGGAAACATAATAAAAATGTTACATTAAAAAACCTATGCTAATGTTACACAATCACATCTTTTAAATACACGCATAATTTACAGTTAGAATCATAAAAGATTGGAAGGGACCTCAGGAGGTCATCTAGTCCAACCCCCTGCTCAAGGAAGGACCAACCCCAACTAAATCATCCCAGTCAGGGCTTTGTCAAGCCACACCTTAAAAAACCTTTAAGGATAGAGATTCCCTAAAAGTTCCCTAAAAAAGCCTGGCTTACCCCCATACATATAGTTTACTTTACTGTATATACTATTCAGTTTTGAGCCTTTATATATATTAGCATCATTGCTGCTTTGTGGCTGCTGAGGGGAGCAAGACACTGAATATCTGCTTTCTTTGGACTAGATCTCAAGTTTACTTTGAGTCCTGTAAGTGATCTGCACAAGAGAATATCCGTTGTGCAGGGAGTCTCTCTGCTGGTGCAGGCAGTGACTCACCAGGTAGGCTGAATGCTTTAACACAAGGAGTTAGAAGGAAATATGTATAGGTGAGTTTGGGTGCATGTCAAGGTCAGGACAGGGGCTGGAGGATGCATAGTGGAGCTGAGCTCAACTATTCCTCACACTCCATTGGCTCTTCTCTGACAATATTTGGAGTTTAGCTATTAAATATGAGTGGAAAGTCATATATAGCACAGTACTTGATCTTAAGACTTACAATTTGTTATTTCTAAATCAAAGGCACTTGCCCTTATTGAGTGATAAAATCATGGCTAGTTTGAAAAATTAGATCTTGCTCACAAAGGCTTAACAGACACAGCAGAAAAATGTCCTCCCCTGAGGACTTGTCTTGTCCCAATTTCTGTTTTTCCCCAGAGTATTTAAAAGGTATAAAAACATTCCCTGTATTTCTATATTGTATATGCAAAATCTAATGGAATGTTGTTAGATTATAATTAGGAATGGAAGATAAATTCCTTTTCTAGTCACGGTATGAAACAATGGTGAAGAATCAGAGAAGGACTGCTTTCTTCTGACACTGAAAAAGGAATTTTATTACACTAATGTAAAATCTCTCTAAAGCTATTCTGTCCCACTCTGCAACAGCTGTACTCAGTTCTATCAAGTACATTTCTCAATATCTTCTACCACAGATTTAAAGGCACAGTATACATCTACTGTCAATTTTGAATTTCAAAGCAAATAAATCCAAACCTGCTTCTTTGGTTTTCCAGATCTAGTCATTTATGACGTTTAGGAACATTTTATTTTGTTGATTCACTTATATTATCAAATCCCAGAGGTGTATACTCCAATATACAACTCCCTTCACTAAGGCTGTGGAGTATTATTTATATTAGGGTACCAAGGGAATTCATCTGGGATTGGAACTAGACAAAGATGTTGCCTATTTCTTCAGTATCAAACATCTGGATCAGTCTGAACCATTTAGTATGTCAAGGTGCAGGAACACCAGCTGATGTTGTCCTAATATTTTTCCTCATCTATTTTAAGCTTCAAACTGACAATTTAAAGAGAAAAATCTGAGACCTCTTAAAATGGCATCTCAGTCACATCTTTGAAGAAGGACTCCAGGATTAGGGGATCCTAACAGTAGTTTAATATACCTTTCCCTCTCCCTATCAATCATACACTTATTGCAGGTTCAAGATAGTAATAAACATGATTGTCTTGTTAAATCTATTGATGTTATTGTTGATATAATTCTGCATCCCACTGATTTGAACCTTGGTTTCTCTGCTAAGAAAATATATTCATGTTGATGGTAGTGGATTTTTTAAACATGTACACCTGCACACTAGGAAATGAACTGTGCCTTTTGTGTCTTCACAAAAGTCACTGAGCTGTCAACAGATGGAAATAAATTAAGGACACTTCCAACCTAGTGCTTGCTTTGAATCAGAGACTTAATGAGGAAATTCTTCAACACCAACACACTGAGGCTATGTCTACTCTGCCGCCGGTGCCGCCGGCAGTGCAGGATCGATTTTGCAGGTCCAATTGAGCAGCAGTGAAGACTCACTCAATCGAACCTGGAAGTCGACTCTGTAAATCCACCCTGGCAAGAAGCATACTGCTGCGTCGACGGGAGGGCATTTCCCGTTGGCGCAGCACAGTGGAGATGCCACGGTAAGTAGACATTAGTAGATTTAGGACATATTCTACTTCTACTGTTATCAGGAGGAATTCAAAGTGATGATAATCAACTCTTGAGAGAATATACTTTTACTGCTGGAATTTAAAATAACCAAATATAATTTCCTTTGGCAATTTATTTTTATTTAACACTTCTATCTATAAATCCATAATAAAAATCTGCTAAAATGTCAAAGGAAAAGCTCTCATAAAGACTGAACATTGTTATCTTCAGACATTATATGAATATTTTCTCCATGGCTCAGTGACATGCAAGATCACAATAGATCTTTCTTAAATTCACTGAATTATGCATTGTAGCATAGCACACCTACTGCCCTCAGAGGAACTGTACATCATTGAGTTCACTGCACAAGAATACTAGCCCTGCTTATCAAATGTCCTTATGAAATTGCTGGTGCAAAGTAGTCATACAGAGAAATTAACTAGAGTGATTATGCTGGGAAAAAGCTAAAGTGATTGCTTGGTTACCTGAAAAAAAATCTTTAGCTCAATATGGAAAGGTGCTGATTTCAAGGAAGTTGAGGGTATTTCCAAAGGGGCAATCTCAACTAAGAACTTGATTCAGCATGTTCTTAACTTTGAAATGTGGTGAAAATACTCATATGCTTAAGGTTGGAGACTTAAATGCTTTGCTAGTTCAGTGCCTTAACAATTATACTTAAAGCATGGGATTACCTAAAAAAATTAGTAACATTTTTTTGGGGTGTGGGGAAGAAAGGGATCATACACTTTTGTAACCATCCAAAAATAGACAAGCTAATAAAATAAAGAATTAAAATTCTTCTGAGATGAGTCTGACCTTGTATGTCAAGTTTCAACTAAAAGTTTTACGACCAAATTATAAACCACCAAAACTAAGATTTATAATGGAAATGTTAAGTGACTCCACACTAAAGCAGCAGCAGTTGATGCTGCTATAAAATTGTCTTAGTGATTTAGAAATAGGGTTTAATCTGGATTTCTTAATGATATACTGGACTCTGATCACTTTATAGCTCACCATCTACAGTATGGCAAAGTGAAGGATCCATCTTTTTCTTTTCCACTACTTTGGTGGAATGTGTTTGTAAAGACTATTTTGCACCCTGTAGCTTTCCCACATTGGGACCAGACTAGGAAAGGAAGTATGAGAATCATAATTCTTCCCCCAGCACAGTGGGGGGAAATTTGCTACTCACTCATACTGCTAACAACTTTCTTCCACGTCTGTTCTAATTCAGCTAAGGTGGCTGGTACATTGGGGGTGAGCAGAACCAAGAATGCATCTCGCCCCTATTCCAGCTTGCACAAGGGGAAAGATAGTAAGCAGAATGTCCGCAAATCCTGCTGTTTCTTTGTGCACTGAATATAAGTACAGGGAAGTTGCACAGTGCTCTAAGAAAATTCTTGACTCCCTTACACCCCTGTGCACCCACGTATGGTGACTCACAATCCTAGTCTTTATTAATATTTTTCTTGAATCTCTGAATACCTGGAAGCACTTTTTTTTCCTTTGGTATAAAATACAAAATTGGATGAGACTTATGAGGCGTTCTGTTGGTTATATAGATTTCGCTAGCACTTTAGAAAGTGTCCCGTTAATAAAAAATGACAGCTGCATATTATTGACTAGATGAAGGCTTTTGCGCCTTTATTTTTTTCATTTTATTTTACCAATATCTATGCAGATGAACTGTAAAATATTCAGTGGGAGGCAAACTTTTGCTGCCTCGTTTCCAGATGCTGATCAAGAAGTTAGAGTGAATTATTGCTGGCAGCTTATTCAGAAGTTTGAATAATTGAAATATCCCTTCACCAAGCCTCTATTCCCATCCCTACATAAATTGGTAATTCAGAATTCTAAAAAAAAAAAAAAAAAAAAAGTAGTGTCAGTAAATAAAATGCAAGATTAAAAAAATCTGACCCAAACAAGTAAACTATAAAGTGAAATGAGAAACTAGCCAACATAGATTTCAGCAATGAGTTTTTTTAATATTCTAGTATTTACTTTGTATTTTTCATTAATTTGATTGTGGAACTTGTCAAATTTTCCCAACAAAATGGTTTCATCAGAAAACGACAATTAATTGAACCTCAAGTGTTGCACAGAAATGTGGGTGGTTTGATGAACTGAAAGGAACCACGATTTCCTACCAGCTTGCCTTGCAGGCTATTGGGGAGCCTGGGCTTCCCAGGTCCTTGGCAGCCCTGTTGTTCAGACTACCTCAGGATTGAACACCAAGGGACGCCCAAACTCCAAGACATGGAGCTAGGCACCTGGAAGCCCCACCTCGTGATGAGGGATGTCAGGGCTTCTAGAATCTCTGTTCCCTGGCAGGAGAGACTGCTGGCTCCCCCTTCTACAGAGAACTCGCGGGGCTACTCCTAGGGAGTTGGGGATAGCTCAGAGAGTTCTGGTCAGCCAGTTGCTCCCTTTCCTTTTGGAAAAAATGAATTGAAATGCTTTGATTTTTCCAAAACTAAATATTTTGGAATTTCTTTGTCACAGCAAATTTTTAAATTTAATGAATTCATTCTGGATCAGAACAAAACCTTTCTAAGTGTTGGAATTTCTGAGTTTCAACAACTTTAGCTGAGTATCATTGTTACCTTGAAAACAGATACTTATGTTGCATAAAGGCCATATTCTGACACCCTTTTAATTGTGATGGAGAGTTTTCACTTCATGAATAGCTTTCCATTGGCTTCAGTGCAAACTACTTGTGCTAAGGTGCTGTTCAACAAGAACAAAAGTATCAGAACCTGGCAACAAAATCTTGTGAACAAAGATAAAATGCTAAAAGTCCTATAAAACTGTATGGTTCAGAGGATACTGGTGATGGGATGCACAGAGCTTTTTATCTCTGTTCTGCATCTGAATCTGGCTAGTTTAAAGAGAGTTTTACTCTGCCTAGGTATCCACCAATTTGGAAGCTCCTCTGAAATGTATTGAAGCACATCTTTCTTGTGACCTCCTCTTGGAGGGCCAGGCCTCACCTCTACAGACAGAGTCAGATGAAGTCAACTCTCATGGGAGGGACATTGGCTTGTTCTGCATCTACCCATGCTTGAGGATGGGAACATTTTGTTTCCCAGGGCTTTCACCATGGCACCTTTCGTGAGCATTACATTGATATAAGAAATGAAGAACTGTGTCATCCAAAAGGAAAAACAGTACATTACAGTTACAATACACATGATGTTTTCTAATAATTGTTGAAGGTTCACTTCAGCTGCATTCAGATAATTTCACTACAAGCGTTTTGGAAAATGAATACTGCATCATGTTGTGCTTCAGAATTTTGACTTTGGTAGAAGAATGTTTTTATAAGAATAGGCAATTCCTAATGACTAATCATATCATACAGTTCTTATCTGTGCAATATGTAGGCCAGATCTTTAAAAGGCTTTACACACTGTTTAATTCTATAGTTTTCTGGAATGTTCACTGTATTATCTGAGGCACCCAGCTGTGCTCACATTGAATATCAGATATTAGCAGTACAATTATTAGCTATAAAATTCTTTATTTCTTTAGTACTAATTATGTCTTTTGATAATTTGATGTCTCTGTGCTTCTTCCATGCCTAGGGCAGCCACCTGAGTGCACCAAGTTGAGGGCAGGCTGTAAAAGGAGAGGAGATTCTCCCAGCACTAGTGGGTGGCACTGAAGCCCAGTTTCCCAACCAGCCACAAACTGTACTTTTGATTTCCCACATTGATTATCAAGAAGCCAGTATACAAATACACACAGCCCCCTTTACTGCATTTCAGTCTCCGGCTCCCCCATCAGCCATGAGGTCCAGTAAGGAGACCAGTTATTTAAAACTCTATGCTCTTTACTGAAAAGGTTCCCTCTGACACCAAAGAGTCAGCCACAGTACCAAATCAATATAAGTTTGGATCTTACCCAAAATACCATGCTGCCAGCCAATCCTTTAGTAACTAAAACTAAAGGTTTATTATAAGAAGAAAGGAACAAACAATAAGAAATGTTAAGGATTAAAGCAATCAGATACATACAAATGATTTGAAAGTCCATATACAACAAGTTTCTGGAAGAATTGTGGAGTTTGCAGGCTTGTATAGTCCCTCTGGTATATATCCAGTACCTGGATGGGTCTCAGTCCTTTATTGCACAGCTTCAGCTGCAGATGGCTTGATCCAGAGGTAGATAGGTGCTGAAAGCTGAACAGGAATGATGACCAAAATGGATTCCAGGCTTTGCCTTATATACCCTCTGGTCCTTTCCATGCTGCTTGTGGAATTTCACAGGCACCCAAATGGAGTCCAGAGTTACATAAGCAAGTCCTGGTGACTCATCGGGTATATCCCTGGCTTCTCCCCCTGGGCATGTCTTAATGGGCCATTAAGCAGGCTATTGTTCTGCCACCACCCTGTCTAGGGTGTGTCTCATACAGCACAAATTGAAATACAGCTATATCAAATATATCCATAACTTCCATTACACATATAACACATGAACATAAGTATTATCATCTTACTTAGCATATTATCGCCTTTCTAACATTACCTGACATGGCATATCTTACATGAATTATTATGATTTTGACATACTGATGTCACATAATATAATAAATGCCCCCCCAGTCCCAAATCCAGCCAGCCTGACAGTCTCCAATCCAAGTGATCTGTGAACTATGTTTAGACTTGGAAGGATTAGATTTTATCAGTAAACATCAATTTCACTATACACACACAAAGCAACAATAAATATTTCCATCGATAATCAAAATTTCCAGTTAGACAAAATAAGAATAATGCTGCTTGAGAGTTTGACTTAAGGATATTTTTACTTTGTTTATTTTGACATTAAATATTCATAGTCTGACCCCGCAAAATCTTTTCATAACTGTGAACATTTAAAATCAATACAAATATTTTTCAAAATAGTTGAAACACATTATTATGGGGAACTGAAAATTTAAAACCAACAAGAATGATTAAAAATAAACATCATTATTAAAAAAATAGAAATCAAATTCTGCCAAGTCTAAGTATGTTTAATGTATTGATTTGAATCACGAACACACTCCAACATGGTATGAGGGGCTCCAGAGATGCCTTTTTGGGGGATAAGACTACAACCAAGACATCTTCTGGTTATGAAGGGCCCATTTTTCAGATCCAGTATAATTTTAGTTTAGAGTACTCAACACTTTAAAAATTGTTATAAAAGATTTAGGGCCTGATTTTTTTAAATTAAAAATTAGAACAGATTAACTTCCCAAATTCCATTTTGGGTAATATTCTGCCTACTTGCTCCACCAGTAACTTGAAGGACTGCTGCTTTCGCATCATCCTAGTTTGTGAAGGGTGCTGAACTAGCATCATTACTAAGGCCTGTGCCTTGACAAAGCCCAGAAAACTAGAGACCTGACCCAGTAACCCTCAGAGAGCTTGGACCTTGACATCAAACCAGCAAGGCAGATGCACAGATCTAGAGATCACAAATATCTGTCTTGAAATCAGCCTTGTGACTCCAGACAAACCAGATAAATGGTGACATGTCAGAGTTTCAGAGAAACGAAACCTATATTCCCTCTCTGTGGTCCACCAAGCACAGGAAGTGAAAGCTGTCCAGCTCCCAGACATCATCTCTCTTAAGCAGATGTTTGTGTCTCTCTCCTTCCTGACTAGGGTTTTTTCCAGGATGCAAAGTTTCCTGCTTTACACTGTGATAGCACCAGCAAGCCAGAATGCCTAGTGTCTGCACTTTGCTTTCTCTCCAAAGCCTATGAATAGCTGTAATTGCCCACAGTTGAAAGTTACTGCTCAGTTCTTCTAACCAAGCACATTTATTCTTAAAATGAAAGCATCACGGAAAAAATATTAAAAATAATAAAAGAATCTACACACATGCTAAAAAGCTGATCACCCCCAACTCCAGCTTCAGTCTCTGGCAGGAGTCAGTCCTTCAAAATTCATGACTCGGTTTTCCCTGTGGTTATAAGTCCATAATGCTCTCAGATTCAGAATCAGAAAGTTCATCTGTTTCTTTATACCGCTTGGGCCTTTGAGCTCCCGTCACCAGGAACAGCTAAAAAGCAGACAAAGACCATCTTTCTCGGGGCATAGCTTCAAAAGGAAGGGCTTTTGAGTAACAATAGTGGTGGATTTGCAATAACCTCCCACTAGGTATGCCCCAGAAAATCTACTTAACACTTTTCCCCCAAAGTCTATACTTGTCTGGCACATTTTCAGAACAGTCCTTTGAACTTCGAGATCTCACATCACATCCGTCTCTTAGAGAGGTTACTTACAACCCCAGCCCACAATAATTCAGAAACTGTATTTTGAAAAAAAACAATTTGTATTAAAAGATTTTGCAGGAAATTGCCATATCTGTTGCACAAGTAATTTAGAAACCTGTCACAGGAGCCTGGACCACCATAAATTCAAACTAGAGATGCTGGATCAGTGACATCAAAGGCCTGTGCCCTTGAACCAGCAAGCCGAAGTAGTAAGCCAGAGAACTCATAGGACTGTGCTTTGATTTCAGATCAGACAGTGGCAATTGCTGATGCCAATGAGCTCACAGAGTCCTCTGCCCTCAGACCAGCAAATTGGAAGTGTTCAGCTGGTACAGAAAACCATTCTTTCACATCAAATCAGTCTAACTTTCCTAGGACAACTAACTAAAAGTCACAGGCAGAGTTAAATTTAAAAATAATTAAAATTTCATCAAATATGGAAATTTTGCTACCAACTCCAATCTCAAGCCAGTAAACTCAAAGACCTGAGTTTTCACATCAGCCCGTCAAATTTGTTGTCACAAGGTCTGCACCTCTCCTAGGCCAACCCTTTGACATCATCTTCAAAAAAGATAGCTGGGTAGCCTCTCAGAGGCCTGTGTGTCGGTTTCAGCCTAGTAAGTTGGAAGTCCTGATTAAGATACTTCATGAAAACCTGCTTTTCAGTATCATCCCAGGAAGGCAGTGGTGTGAGCTACTAACCCAAAGTAAAGTCTGCTCAGCAAGCTAGGGATGCTAAGCCAGTGACCCACAGAGGATTTTTATTTCATATCAAGCCCAGTAAACTAGAAGTTATTTTTAATATTACTGTTGCATTTAGGGAACTGCTGTGCTAATAACCTCAGAGGCTTTTAACTTATCACTTCTCACCTTTGCAAACATGATGAAGGTACTTAGCCACTGAACTCAGATTGGTCATACCTGGCAACCTGCTAGCCAGCTAGAGATGCTGTAATTGAGTTTAGAGGCCTGTAGCTTGTCATCAGCCCAGAAAGTTTGAGATGCTGAGCAGTTTTTAAGATGTAGGGGACCACAGTTCCTCTTCTGTTAAAAACAGGTACACTTGGAATAAATCTGGGACTCCAGGAACAACACAGTGTCTAGTAAGAACATAAGTTTGTAGTCTGGTGCCAAGCAGATTCCCTCCAGAGAAAAAGCAGCAATAGATTTTGACACCTCATCCAATTGCCTCTCCCTGCTGAGTTTCACCTCTATCTTATCTAAGGAGGAAAATATGGAGAACATTAAAGAGAACATAAATACTGGAAGGAAAAGAACAGATGATCTTTGAGGTGTAACTAATTAGAAAGCAAGAGTTATTGTGGAAAATACTAGTCTATATGGAATTCAAAGGTTTCTACACTGTGTGTGTTTAGAGTGTGCAATGTGTTCTCCACAAATTACTCCACAAACTAAAATGAAGGGAATGCATACTTTGGAACTAGTGTTTTTGTCCCTATCCATAAAGGAGAGGTTGAATATTTTTGACTCCGTTTCTTTACATTTATGTGCTTATGGGAAAGGGAAAGGTTTTACAAATTCTATTTTTGCCAAATTATCTGTTGCGTAAAACTAACGTCTGCACTGGGTATTCATTGAATCCATTTATAAAGTGAAATTTTTGGCAACTGAGTATTATGTATGGCAGTGTTCACACTACCTGTTATCGGTAGATAATCAAAAAGTATTTCTACATTGCTTCTTTGTATGGGATTCTGAAGACATTTCAAGAGTTGTTTTATTTGATACCAATATAGTGTAGCAGAAACAGAAGCAACCACAATTCAGTTCTTGAGAATTCAAATGTATTATGTTCTTCAAGGGAGTTCTTCCCCTGCAGAGGCCATTGAACAATCCCAAGTTCCTGTTACGGCATTTCCTTCTTGCAGGCAGGGGGGATTTTAAGGCTACATGAGTGTATTTAAGGTTACATAAGTGTTTCCATTTTAATCACTCACTCTGTGTACATTTCCAAAATATTCATGACATGTTTACATTTTTCATGCCTAATCTTTCCTACACATGATTTTTCCCCAACTTTGAACAAGTTTCCCACTGCTTGGTAGTAAAATGAGAAGAAACTTTTCCTATTATAAAAAATTTTTCCTTTAAGAAGAAATTCAAGAGCCAAAACATTGAGGGTTTGAAAACTAAAGTTTAGCATGAAAATAGTCCTCTGATATAGCTGAGTATTCTGGTGAAAACTAGTTTCCATTTGAAAAACCACAATCTGAAAATTTACTTCACTTTTGTCCATAAATTTCTCACCAATTTATGGCTCAGATGGGATAAATTGGTGTAGCTCCATTTAAGTTAATTGACACTAGCTAAGAACCCGACCCTTGACTTATAAACTGTGCAACTGAAGAAAGCCTATATTCACAAGGCAGCATTGCTAACACAGAATGTGTCTTCAGTACAAAGATATTTCAATCATTGCCCCTAACTTAAACCCTACTGACACACAAAAATCCCTAACTTGAGTGTGATGGCACTTCTGAGTTGGCTGGCCCACCAGGTGACATAGGCTACAGTTTTAGATAGCAGAACTCAGCAGCTAACAATCACTCTGTGTAGTTCAAGTATTCGTTTGCAGTGTGGCTGCTCTAATTTGAGTGTATTAACTTGAGTTAACTCTACAGTGAAGACATAGCCTTAGCTACACAGAGAATCATTTGGCAAGATGTGAAAGGAATGATTCAGGCTTTCTGCAGTGTTCCGAAAGTGCACTCTAGTAATGTTCACTGAATTAGTTCCACATACAGTAAATTCAACATCCTTTGGACTAGTTCAGTCCCTAAGGGTACATCTACATTTTGTGCTGGAGATACAATTAATTCAATGGATCTCAACAAAAATCAACCAGCGTGGTATGAGGGGCCAGCTGCTCTGAGTACAATGGTCTGAGAGGCCAGGAATGTACATAAATGGCTAACCTCTCCTGCCTTTCACACCACGGGCTTGATCAGAGCTAGTACAGTTATGTCTCCTGGATCTGAAATGGACAACTCCAGCTCATATTGCAGATGTACCCTAACTGTTGAAAAATTTTGAAGACCCAGTATAAGTGGGATACATTTATTGGTACACTTGAGCTGCTTTGCATCATTCTAGTGACACAACACAACTGTAAACCTTTCATAACAAGTGGTGCTCCTGGAACAGTAAATAGCAGCTGGATCTCCCTAATGCATTTGGTTCATAAGATTTGTTACATGCTGTGAGAAAATGAACCGGGATTCTGCTCTCACCCATGTGAATGCAATTCTTTGGGTTTCCCCAAAGTTGTTTTTGAATTACACAAGAGTGCAAGTGTAGACTCAGGCTCAGAGACTTCACAAAAGTCCACATAAACTCTCATTGCACACCTTTCTGCATAAGGTTTTGTCATATGCCCCTTATTTTTTGAATATACCAAATGAGTGGGAAGTCCTGAGAGTGCAAGGAATGCAAGAGTAAGCCCACAGTGAAGGAAAAAGAAAATGATGCTACTAGGTGTTAGTTACAAATCCTTCCATCTCTTCACCTGTGAATAGGGACATTGTGATCTATGACTGAAGCCATTTAATTGCTGAAGGTGCTGTGTCAATAACCATCTGTGAAAATATGCTGAATTCACCCAGTGGAGTTTGTTTGTCACTCAAATACAATATCCCTTTGTTGACTATTCAGGGTCTTCCATACCCACCTTAAATCTTTGAAAAAGGTTTACAATCTCCTTAGCATTCCAAATTACCTTTAATTTAAATAGCTTTGGGGGTTTGTCTATTTTTGAAAAATCTACTTATCACTTCAGCTTGCTTTCAGAATGCATCATTAATCGTTTTTATCCTTGAGAACCGTGTTGATTGAACTTTGTTCTATTTTCCAAAAAAAGTTAAAGTTTCTCATTAATTTTTTTCTACACTCTCACACCCATTTTCTTTTATTGTCAACTTCCCATTTTGACTTATTACTCATTAGACTGTCGAAAACTGAATCATCTCTATATTTAAGTGATTTTTTTGTTCTGCAAATCAGAAACTCAGTAGACTACTGTCAAACTTCCTGGGACTTTCAGTGAGAGTTTGAGGGCACAATGAATGCAGGATCAAGCCCTATGGCTGTACACTTTTAGAAGCTATGTGAAACTTTTATAATGAAATCCCAAACTGGAGAAATTTACTTTGTTTCAGATTTCATTAGAAAGTGCAAAATGAGACTAGGTTCATCAAGGTTCAGCTCTCTTTCAGCAAACCTGGACTGAGTTTCAAGTGGACCTAACCAATTTGCAGTTCCTATAATGTGTCTGATTTGGAGCTTGTGCTCTGAAAGGAATGTGAGTGCAGTCAATATGTACTGCAGTACTCAGACAATACGGAAACTGAACAGTTTCATAAAACTTTTATTACATGCTTTTGTATTCTGTTTTGCCAAGAAAATGGATATATTGATTGTTGCTTTTTTCCCCTGTGGAGATCTTCTAAATGTTCTGGAGAGGCAGTAGCTTCCTTCAGTTATAAGCCCAATTTATAATGGAAAGAAGCTGTCATATTATGGTGAAGTAATACCCATCTTTGCATTATAAGATTGATTTTGCATTTGTTTCTAAAATTCATAAAAGTCAAACTTTGCCTGAATGTCTGTGGCCACAAGATTTTTTTTTTATTTTATTTTTTTTTAAACCACCCAAATTAAAGAGATTCAGACAAGCATTTTAGAGATAAGGACCTTAGAGAAACTGAATATTTTCAAATATGACAAACACACAAACTTTTAAAAATATGTACCATACAATGGTTAGTCAGGCTCATACTTTTTGGAATACAATTATTTATTTCTGCAATTTATCACACAGATAAGAACACTGGGCCTGATTCTCCTATCTCTTACATTTGCATTAGTGTAACTTCATTGATTGTGACAGAGTTACCTCTGATTTTCACCAGTGTTAGTTAGAGAGGAGAATGAAGCCCAGCCTACTTATAATGAAAAGAACAAAACCCTTAACCCTAATGTTTTGAAATCCAAATTTTGGATTTGGATCCAAATAGTGGCTTCCCACACATCTTCTGATGAGCTATGTCTCAGTCCTTGTACATATTCCTCAGGATTTTGTCAAGACATGAGATAAGACTCCTATCTATTAATACTAATTCATGGCTTAACAGTCCTAACCTCATTTCTAACAGCTACACCCTGACCCAATTCCCCCTTTGGATGATCATTGGTCTATTGTAAATGGACCCAACCACTGTATCCTACATGCTTCTAAGGTTCCTGGGTCAGGGTAGAGTCAAGTCACTGAAAGTTCTGGGTTTCTCAAAACACACTGCGTCTTAGCCCTTTCCTCAGGATGTGGGAATCCACAGGCCAGCTTAAACCCCAATTCATTGCCTCCGACTTCAAGACCCTCAGTCTCTTACACATGCACCCTAGTGTTTCAAAGAGCTTTGGGCACTCTGGCTTCTAATTTAACCCTGAAAGTACTATGTGGCAGGAAAGCAATGAGCACAGGTTTAGCAAAGGAATCTCTTACTTTTACTTTTAAAAACATCGGAGAAATACAAATCTTTGCAAAGTAATTAGAGTCCTGAGACACATTCTCCCCCAGTCTGATCTCATCTCTTATTGACCTCCTGAGGTCCCTTCCAACTCTAATATTCTATGATTCTATGAGTTCAAGCTTCTAAGGTTCCTGGGTTTTATTAGTGTTTCAGGATAAGAAGAGTCCTTCCTGCCTTCTCTCTTTTAACAGCCAGTTCTTCTTTCATGTGAGAATGGATGACTCCCCACATTAAGAAGTACCCCTTACTAAATACAGATTTTCTCCTTTTTGCAAAATGTCCACACTGAGATGTTGCAGATCCAGCAACTGTGTTGGTCCCCATCGATTTCTCTGTACAGGACAGGCCATTGAGACAATTCAAGTTGATAGCTCCAGATTGCCTTATGATGGCTTCTCAATGAGAGTCATTCAACTCTTTGTCAAATACATCACAGTATTTGGTTAAGGTTAGACATGAGTTTAGCGCAAAACAAAGTACAAAATGAAGGTCACAATACAAAATGTAGTTCACAATTTGACCCGCCCCCCTTTTAAAAAAATGATGAAATCATACCTCCTGAGCCTCCAAGTTTCCTCATGTTCAATTCTTCCATTACTCATCTATTTGCAATGTCCTACCACAACTGCCACCTATATTTCATTATGGTTAGACATTTCAATTAGCTATTCACTATTTTGTCCTACACGCTTTATTAATGATGCTTTAAAAAAGTAAACCGGGTGGCTTTGATAATCTCTTATGGCAGCATAGAAAAGCATGGTTGGAGCTGTTCAAAATATTAACATAGGACACTCACTGCATCTCCATGCAAATATTTTGAAACTCGTGTTCCCAAGAGTCTTTTTCCATTAGCTCTATTGTTGTTCTATTTGTAATATCCCCAAGTACCTCTATGTGGAGACACCAAGTGTGGATGGAAGGAACAAGCTTCTCAGGGAGCTGGGCATTACTTATTTTGCTTGGATGGTAACCCTAAAGAGTGTATCACTATTCCTTTTGGCCTACAGCACCACTGGTTGTTTGCTTTCTGGAAGAAAAGAAGAGATGGATGGATATTTATTTAAAGTCATTCTTCCTCCTTTATTCCCTCAGAAAAAGCTTAAGTCTATTTTGAAATAAATAAATTTATCTGGTTGCACTATGGGTGTTTATTTTTCACTCCATTATTTTGATAGTTTGATATATTCACATCGTTTTGATATTTATGTACAATTACATGTCATTGTGGTAGCTATCTGATGATTAACAGTATTAGAATGTAGAATATGTCTGTACATTGTAAATATAAATTGGAAAGATTTTATTTCCAATGCTTTTTATTCTCCCCAAAGTATATAGAAAAAATGCCAAGGGAAATTTGTAACAGATAAATCATCGTAATTCATGGCATAACAAAAGCTCATACAAAGATGGATGTAGTGTAATTTTTTTTAGATAGTGGTTTCTCTGCTCTCCATATAAAACAAAAAGCTTTCCTCATTCAAGTCTCTGACATTTAAGAGGAGATACTTTAGAAGTTGAGAAAGACAAAATAAATTCTAAATTACTAGGTTTTCACAAAATTAAGCTATTATTCAAAATCTCTAATAGAACACATTCTATTTTATGAAAATAGCAAATATAATCTAACAGAAGCCTACATTTGCAAAAGTGGCTAGTGACTTTGGATGCCCAACTTGGTACATTAAATTGATTGATTTTCAGCAGGTGGGGGTGCTCAGCACTTTCTAAAAATCTTTAAAGGTGTCAAGTTTAACACCCAAAATCAGGAAGCACCCTAAAATCAATCCCTTTTAAAAACTTAGATTTGCATTTACTACAAGTGTTCCAAGATTCTTGGCACTGAATTCCAATATTGACACCAAATTATCCATAGGTAGCATTACAGTAAGAGGGTGAAATCATGGCTCTGCTGGAGTCATTGGGAATTTTGCCATTGGACTTCAATGGCACCAGATTTCACTCAGAATGCATACATGTTCATAGAAAGGTGGGTAAACCACCTCAGATAGGATAAGAACAAAACTAACACATATCCATATATCTATATCTATAAACATATCACACAATAATTGATTTTTTATCTTTAGAAAAATTTCATATTTTTGTCACCATTCTTTCATTATTATGCAGCTCCACAGTTCTGCAGCCAAAAATAGATGAGTTGCAATGCTGTAAAATTGTCATGAAAATGATATCAGCTACCCTTGTGAAACGTATGGTATAAGGTGGAAATCTGGTATAAGGAACTTCAAGATTTTCAGGCCAGTTTGTAAACCAAAGATATTTGGATAAGGTTTGATTGTACATGCAAACTTTTGGGAGTTTCAATTAACAAAGGCAAACCAAACTTTGCACAGCATGAGGAAGTTCCTGACTGGATTTCTCATATGACACATTGCAATGAGGTTCTCATCTTTCTTCCACCAAAATAACCTGTGGTTTCCCGCTGTGACCCAAATACATTACTCATATCTATATCACCAATACTGACTATACAGGGAGTACAATAGTTATGTAACCCTTTCCTAGGGCTCTGCTAGCACCCAAGGATGAGAATACTTATTCCTCCCTCTGCAGGGGATCTGTGATCCATCTTAGGACCAGCGGGCCCCCGGTTCTTGACATTTGATTCCTCTGCCCTAGTGGCTGGGTACATAAATTAATAGATTACCCCTATGGCCTCGAAAACATTGCAATTTCTAAGTACACGAAATTAAGGACCAACAGATAGAGAGAGAAATTTCATTCCAGTAAAGGCTAAGAGCAAATTGAAAGAAGGAAATAGGAACAGATAAGTGAAACTAGGATATCAGATTATTGAGTAACCAACAAATCCTATAGTAATGAACACTAAATACCCATAAATTAAGTCAAAACAATTAAAGAACCCCCAAACTCTCACTACAGGGCTTAGCTAGTTGGTGGAGTTGGAGCTTGTGCTCAGCGAGAAGGGCTAGTATCTTTCTGGGAAGCAGTTAGCTAACCCTTCTGGATGGAGTAGATCCCTGGCCATACACTAGCTCCTGATGCAGGGAGGCCAGTGCAACTGAGTCGTGGAGCATCAGGTCAGTCAACTAAATCCTGTGGCTGAGACACAAAATGGTATCTCCCTTCTGTTGCAGAGACCAACTCCATGACAACTTCCCTTCTGGCTACTCTAACCTGACTTCCTGCAGCCAGCTCTCTCCCACAAACACTGTCCTTGCCAGGGCTCAGAGCACATGTGACAGGGTGCCTGTTACGTGCAAGCTCTCTGAGGCCTGAAGCTGGCTGCATGATTTGTCCATCAGGCTCTTGGTTTGGCCATTACAGGTTGTGTGTGTCACAAACTCAAAGAGAGGCAAGCAGCCTGTATTTCAGTTTCACACTGTCTGGCCCTGTGCTATATCTGTGGTAGTGGCCTCTCTTAGTCTCTCAAACCGGCACATTATATAGTTGGGATATTTATAATTCAGTTTTTGGAGACCATTATAATCATTCTGTGTATGAAAAATATATGTTTTCTGCT
Source organism: Emydura macquarii macquarii (assembly GCF_026122565.2). NCBI lineage: Eukaryota > Metazoa > Chordata > Testudines > Chelidae > Emydura > Emydura macquarii. The sequence goes on from NW_027132962.1 coordinate 4,261,829, forward strand.
TAAGACAATGAGCCAAACTCCACCCCTATTTACATCAGTGCAACTCCACTGAATTCAGTGGACGTATTCCAGATTTTCATCATAGTAACAGGTCATGGGCTGACTACAGGAGTCTTATTTCCTACTCTGTTGCACTAACAAGATATATATTGTTGCCTTTCCACATCCTCCCTACACCTCTCCCTCCAGACAGCTCTCTCTAAGGAAGATTCAATCAGATGGTAATTTTTTAATGAGATTTTCAAAATGCTTACTAGTCTAAATCTGTTCTTATTGACTTCAATGGAAGCTTTATCATTGCCATAAATGGAAGCAATATCAGGCTTTTGAAAGCTCCACTTTTTATTTTATTTTATTTTATTTTTAAAGAGGATGTAATTTTACAGCCTTGCTATTGATTCTCTTTCATTTCACCTCCTCTTAAACCGATTGTATGGGATCCAAATCACAAGTTTTCAGAGCTGAGTGTTTAACAGTAAGCAGCAGAAGCATATTCATCTGACTCTGATGTATCCCTGCTGGTGTGTAGAATGAACTGCTATCTTGAATGGTTCTTTGTGGGTCTTCCTCCTTTGGCAAGAATCAGTATGGGAAGATTTAGGCTTCTTAAATCCCTCAAAATTGCATCTTCTGATCAGCCTCATGCTCTTCTTCTTTTGACTTCAATTCTATAATCTTTCTGTAGAAGCGTACTTTCTTCTACACTTTGCACTGACCCCAGCATTACAGTCAGCTTTTTCTCCACTGGGGCAAGATTGAAACTTTCCAGGATTGTTTAAAAGTAACTCCTCATTTGTGAGGTAGCCAACCAATACCTGTTAACAATATGGCACAACGCTTGACTTTGAGAATTATTTAATTTCTGCTCCTCAACTGTTTTTAAAACTGGCCATGTTCCTTCTCCATGTAAGAGTTGTCATCATTACCACATGGAACATTCATCTTAGTTGTCTCACAAACATCCTGCCACCCTAACAGAGGCCTTTGAAGGTGCTAGAATGCCACAGAGGTGGGACCAATCTGACACGCAACTTCTTCTGATATAGAAATTCCTGCTCTCAACCAACTATCCAGACAGATAGAACTATTCACTCATTTAGTGTCATTACCATCATCATGCAGCAAAGACATGGATAGCTTTGATTTTATCAGAATTGATCTTAAGCCCTATGGAGTAAATCTACTCAGCGAATAAATACTGCAATTGGTCTGGGTCAACTGACTCAAACTCACGGGGCTCAAGACTTTGGGGATGTAAAATTGCTATGTAGGTGTTCATGCTTGAGCTGGAGCCTGAGCTCTGGGACCCCATGAGGGGGGAGGGTCCCAGAGCCCAGGCTCCACTCTGAGCCCAAGTGTCTATACAGCAATTTTTCACTTATGAGACCAAGTCAGCTGACCCAAGCCACCTGGGGGTCTTGTATTCCATTGCAGACTCATCCAAAGTTGCCATTTTTCCCACAGCTCTTCCACAATTAGTTGTAGTTGGTCAGTAGTCTCTCCAAATAAGGCAATAATATCATCATACTTGAGAACCACTAAAGACAAAATTAAATTTCACACCACCTACTTTGGCTTTAATCAACTTTGTCATCAGAGAGTCAATTACAACACTAAAGTACATAGGTGAGAGAACACATCTCTTGCACACTCCTGAGTCTACTGACATACAATCTAACAGTAGGCACCTGAACCTATATTTAGGCACCTAAACAGTAGGATGGATTTTCAACCTCCACAGCTCCTGGTTGACTGACTAAAGCTGTGAGGTCCTGAGCACCTTTGAAAAATCAATTGAGTTGTTTAGGAGCCTACATATAGGTTTAAGCCTCCTAAACCCCAACTACAACAACAGTATAGCTTAACTATTCAAGATTGTATATTTTGCTCTAGCTAAATAACTTTGGGGCTAATCTGCAGTCCTTACTCACTTCAAACTCCCACTGACATCAGTCCAAAATTTGGATGAGTATGAATTGCAGGATTTGGCCCGGTATCTTCGCTCTACATTATATGCCTGAAACTCAGCTACCTTTCATTTCAGTCTTTATTGCCCAAGCTACATCTTCAGTGAACTATAAAGGAATAAAGTATTACCTTGTGCACTAGTATACATGTTGCAACAAGATTAAAAGTTTTCAGGGAAGGACAACCATGAAATGATAGGAACCTTGAATTAAAGGGACAGCCCCAAGGAAGTATGAAACAAAATGAAATTTATTTTTCATGCCACAGTTTCACACAGAGATAACCATTAATATATATCTCCAGCTTTATTCATGATTACCATTGTGAAATTGTTTCCACTGTCCTCGGTTCTCCAAAACCCACATTCCAGGGCCAAAGTCAGTGATTTAAATGGGATACTATACACATAGGAGGCAGATCCTGAGATGGTGTAAAATCGATGCAGCTCCTCTGAAGTTAATGTAACTGTTTATTTAAATCAGCTGAATGTCTGCCCAGCCAGGGTGGGCAGAAACTGGTTATAAGTGTGTATAAAGTAACATACCAATTTGGCATTCATGCAGTGAGTTTGGAAAATAAGTGCAACCTTACACATTAAGAGACAGATGTCATGGTATGCTCCAGCTGTTTTGCACCAATTCAGGAATGCAAAGAAACCATAGATCTAACTTAACTGGCCAGTTAAGCAAGGTTTACAGCTTCTGAACATAACCAGATTGCTGCAAAGTAACTGAAGTATACAAATGAATCTTGCCTGGACAAAGCAGAAGGGGGTACAACAAGAAAATATCAGTATGTGTGTTGGCTATACTTTATCTAACCATTTTATAGCTGCTATATGCACCTTCTACCCGGCAGTTTGCAAGATGCTTGGCATTCAGAGGATGTGTGCCTGCCAGTTACTGTATCTTACCGTTTGTATCCATTTCTTGACTTATTTTCATCCAAATTTAGCTTACTCCACTTTTTAAGTGAAAGAGCTCTTTTCCCTGGGAATTGCTGCTGCTTACTCCACATACGAGTTTGGCTCATTACAGTGAAAACGAATTGAAGTCTAGGAGCTGTGTTGAGAACTGCTAGGTAATCAGGCTTTATGAAATTCACAATTGAGGGATTATAATTGAAAAATCTTATTTTTATTTACAAATAACTTCTGCTTATTGTAATGTCATTAAATATTAATTTTAATTGCCTTATGTTCTACAGTTCTGAATTTGCACAACATATATAATTTTGCCAACTGAGAGACTAGCAATTAAGATAGGCTGTGAGCTAGATTTCTCTTCAACACAAATTTAATTATGCTGATGCTTATGGTTTTTCCTTTTAACTTTAACATAGTTAGGGATAATGTGAATGTACCTAGTCATAACCTAACAATCTGTGTGTGTCACATTTGGAGAAGTGGATGCAAACAGATGCTTATAAACACTCTCCCTGGGAAGTTTTTCTAGTTACTACACCATTCATGGTTGGAATTAATTTTATATTTGAACATAAGAGAACGTTAAACACACACATATATTAAAACAATGTTTGACAATCACTCCTGCCCACTCACTTTGTGTCATTTGGGAGCTTTCCCACATGAAAATGACCAATGCCATCAGCTTCTGAGGAATCTCATATTTGAAATGTAAAAATGAAGTTTTTACCCTTTTGGTTCCCCCCACCCAAAAAAAAAAAAAAATCAATAGAGTTTTACCAGCAGAGTGTATGGCAGGGTTGTCTCAATGGTAGCTGAAGTCATGGAAGAGAAGGTGTGAAGCAAAGAAGTGTGAGAAGAAGAAAGTAGTTTTGCATAACTAAAAGCACACATGTCCACCATTTCACAAGTGCAACTCAAGGGGCCTACTGAAAATTTGGCCCATATTGTCATATGGTACAAAAATATTAATTTAATTCATACTTTAACCCTCTATCCTTACCAGCAACCTCATTCTTCCCCTGCAACTTGCCACCTACCTCTTTTTCCTACTTTTATTTATACAAAAGAATTTCAGAACTGTGAAAAAACAGCACTCCTTTAGGCTGATCCACTTCCATCTCGCACTGTGTTGGCTTGTCTTTTGGATCCAGCTCTTTATATCATTGCTAAAGATAAATAAGTCCCTTAGCAGGAGTATTTACTATTCTCAAAAGCTTTTAAAGTAAACAATGTTATACCTCCTCTTAAAAAGGTTTCTTTTTATCCTGCTACCTTAATGATCACATCCTTTCTAATCTCCCTTTTTTTAGGGAAGTCCCTGAAAAATAACTCTGACCTCACTTTCAAATGACCTAATTCCTTTCTGTTATATCATCTTACCCTAGTGTAACTCCTGGACTTCAGTGGAGTTATTCTTGATTTACACCAATCTAAATGAGAGCTGAGTCAAGTCCCATTTTTAGAATGACAATATTTTTTCAAAGTGAATTTAGTGTTCATCAACAGTTTTAGGTTAAAAGCCTAAGAAACTTCATTATCTAGTCCACAGAACAAACAATGTGCAAGGTCAGTGCTAGCTTCTCCACACTGCCCTGCCAATGATCCAAGAGGACCAGTTGTGATGGTCAAAAAGTAGTTCAGTCCAAGCCTTAGCATCTGCTGAGATTGCTTACAAAGTTGCCAGTTTTAATGGACTAGAAAGAAGGCAGAGATTCTAGACTGTAGACACCAATTCAATTTACATGGGCCACTAAAAGGCCATCTGATCATACTGTAATTATCTCCAAGCATTTCCAGTTCACTTCCTGCTCTGGTTGCTGCATGGAAACTGTTTTCCTGCATGTGAGTAGTAATATTTTGTGCTTGCTCTTTTGGACTTTTCTGCTCCATTTGACAGAATTGATCTCATCATTTCCAAAATTATACTGAAACTTGCTGGTACAACTGACACTACACTTTCTTATCTTAATTTCATTGTTATCTTTGAAATGAGTCTCTGTATGCTGCTTGGAAAGTTTTGTCTATCTTTTGACTCTCAATCATGGCGATTCACAAGGACTTCAATGTTTTGCCTTACTATATCTTCTCCTTGGATAGTTCACTTGGTGTAGGTACTATTTGTATTCAGGTAACAACCAATTTGATCAGCTTTTAAAAAAATTCTCATCTCTATTTGATCTGTTCTAGAAGGTATTAATACTTTGTTTTATTTTGTGATATTTCTGGATCAAAACTCTGTTGAGGAGAATGGTGGAAAAATATTCTTAAATATAATGGGCCATATCTTCAATGGTGTACATCATCACTGTTCCTTTGATGTCCCAATATCAAACAGATAACTGAATTATGAAAATTTGGACCAGTTCAGGACCTGTTTTAACAATTTGTTAATAAACCATATTAGGCGTACTTTGTTCTCTAAGCACACTGCCGCTACATGGGCATAACAATTTTGTATTTCATGAGGTGCCTGGCAATGTTGTGTGGCACAACTTCCACAGTACCCACTTGTCTCTATATGGTCCCCAATTTGCATATTTTGTACTCATGAAAGTGTCTGACTACAGTCAGTCTAGCAAAATAGGGACTGTGTCATGGGGTGTGTGTTGTACCCCACGCTGGCTCAGCAACTGACATTTTAATACAGGCACTGTCAGCCACTGCTGATTGGCAACCTCACAGCAGCTGGAAGGATAACAGAATTGGGAAGCAGAGGGACAGGGTGGCTACCAGAGGAGTGAGCAGGCTAGAAAAAGGAACTCCTGTCAGCAAGCTGCTGAAGAGCCATTCAGAGACAATACCCCACTAAGGGATGAACAGTCCAACTGGCTGAAGTACCTGCAGAGGCCTGGGGGAAGGTAGTGAGGAGCACAGAGCATTCTCAGAGTCAGCAAACCCTGATCCTGCTTGAAGGCCTGAGCTGGAACCCAGTGGAGTGCGTGGGCCTGGGTTCTCCTACCAACCCCCTGACGGACCTGAGAACAGAAATGGTTTTCAGATTCCTGGGCACCAGTAATAGACTGAGAACGCTGCTGAGCTGAGGCCACACCCTGCTTGACTAGGGGCGGGGCTCTGTTGTACTGACACCACCTCACAGAGTAGTATATAGTGTGTAGGAATTAGGTAACATCCCTTTAAATAATTTGAGAGCCTTCTATTGGGCCTTTCTGTCTTCTTCTGCAGAAGCCAGTAGAACTAATAGATCAACAGTGTATACATATGTAGATGGGTTTGCATCCATGTCGTTTCCTCATATTCTTAATGTGGAAAGAGCAAAGACAAAAGTACTCAATCACTATGGACATTTACAACATTCAGAATTCCTCATTTCTTACTCATGACATTTTTCTGTGTATTTCAGACATTGGGCAGCTGCATGAACTGCATAAAAGGACCACATTATATTCAACAAACCTCTTCAGGTTCAGGGAAGGAAATAAGTGTTACACAGTGCTAGTTAAGTACCAAGTACTAAACAGTTATACTTATACAAGGTTTCTTTATACCATCTCCATCTCCCACAGTTTTCTTGCTTTCTGTTGACCACTAAGCAAAAAAATGTTACTATTTGTTGAGCACAATAATTTGCTCAGCTCTGAACAAAACAGAGTAAGACCATCTTCCAAATGTTTACACAAATGAGTGATCCCATTGAATTCAGCAGGACTGTCAGGTAAGGTCTACACATGTGAGTAAGTGCTTCCAGGGTAGTGTACTACCAAGGAGAACACTTTTTAATTATCAAATTAACCGACAGATGAACATTTGCTTGGTTTAATTTTAATCTTCAGGTTCATTTTTAGGCCCCAATTCTGACAGGCGCTGAGTGCCTCTTAGATGTGCTGAATACTCTCAATCAAGGGTGCCCAACACCTTGATCACTTGAGCCCTCAGATCTTACTGTAATGATTTCTGGATGTCCTGCATTGAAGTGTTAATTCTCAGGACCCAAGCCTTTATGAAAGAAATACAACAAAGTTTTTTTAAAAACAAATGTGATCTAAAGTTAATGAATAAAATCTTCAAAAGTGTCTAAGGGAAACAAACCCTTGTGTGTGAGAGGGACATATGTTTATGTAGTATCTAAGTCAAGAGTGTTATTATTATTACAGCCTCACCAAGTTCCTTTGCTTCTGTGAACAGTATTTCCATTAGTACAGAAGTAACTACAGCTGACTTACTTTCTCGCTAGTGTACATTGATCATCTGTCTTTTCAAAGCATTACTGACTGGCTGTAAAACAAATCTAGGCACAGCCCACGGGATGCTGATATTGCAATTATATTTTAATAAAAGAAAATCGAAAACAATAAAAGAAAAAGTTGTGTGTGGCGAGGCGGAGGAGGAGAACCACCTTTTGTTTTCATTTCATATCTTGTAAAAAAAGATTGGAATTCCACATGGGCCCATCTGAAAAACAGCTTGGAAGTGTGGGTGTTGCTTTCAATCAACAATGGACAATTGTTTAAATAAGTCTAATTTTGTTAAGTAAAAGTAATTATTTCTAAAAAAAATTGGTCAGTTTTCAACTCTTTTTAAAGAAACACATCATTCAGTTATGCAAGTCATCTATGCAGTTCACACAATGTTGAGTTTTGAGTATATTTGGCTAAATCTTCAACTGATGTCAAACAGTACAGCTCCATTGAAGTCAGATATTCATTCCTTGTTAAAGTTCCAATGATTCTAAAGAAATGAAGCAATCTCTGACTTCAATGGAGCTGTACCAGTATATTCAATTGAGTTGAACCTGGAATTAAGACAGCGAGATAACTGCAATTCCTTTGGAAATAAGATGGAAAGGAACGAATCAGCAAGCTGGCCCCTTGCACATGCTGGACAGAAACATTAAGGAGGAAAAGTTCATCAACATTCAGAATAGCTGATTCTCCTGGCATCAGTGCAATGCTAAAGAGACTTCTACCACATCAGCAAAACTAAGGCCCTGGCAGCACTATGCAAGATATTAATCAACTAAAAAGAAATGACAGTTATTGCATTTCAAAACACCATATGACCTGAACAAGAATTCACTGGAAAGGCTAGGTAATTTCTCTGCTGTATTGGAAAGAGTATAGTTCAGTGAAGACAGGCAACTAATTACTTTTTTAATTCTTACTTTTCTGGTTCACATTTGGCATGGGTGGACAGCTCCATCAGGATCCTATCTAGGCATGGTAAAGACCCTTTAATAAAATTAGAAGGCACTTCATGGATGTGGCCACATTACCATTTCTTTGAATGGTGATGAGGACAATCTTAAGCTTTGATTCGTACAGGATATTTGCACTTACAAACCCAGACTCAGAGCCACAAGAAGTGTGTGCAGACTGTGGGCCAAATAGATGGAAAATTTAACCTCCTTCATTCTCATTAAAATAAAGGGGGAAGAGAGGTGTTTGTTTTTGTTTTTAAATCTACACACTAATGGTATTAAGTTCCAGAGGGGTAGCCGTGTTAGTCTGTATACAGCAAAAACAACGAGAGTCCTGTAGCACTTTAAAGATTAACTAATTTAATTTCTGCCGGCATAAGCTTTCATGGGCTGTAACCCACTTTGTCAGATGTAAGGAATAGAAATCAGAGAGGAGGTATATATACACATATATACATCTAAGAGTAACAATGGGGAGGTTAGGTATGATCAAAGTCCATTCAGCTAGAGTAGATGAGGTCTATTCACAATCATTGATTAGGAGGTGAGAATGTGTGAACAGTGACAATTACTTGTTGTAATGATAGAACCATTCCAAGTCCCTATTTAGGCCCAGTTTAAATGTGTTGAGTTTGCATATGAGTTCCAGTTCTGCAGTTTCTCTTTGAAGTCTGTTTTTGAAGTTTTTTTTGTAGAAGTATAGCAACTTTCAGATCACCATACAACAAGATCACTAATCCAGGAACATACCCCTGCAACAAACCCCATTGCCAACTCTGCCCACACATCGACTCTAGTGACACCATCACAGGTCCTAACCACATCAGACACACCATAAGGTGCTCATTCACCTGCACTTCTACTAATGTAATATATGCAATCATGTGCCAGCAATGCCCGTCTGCCATGTACATTGGCCAAACTGGACTGTCACTACACAAAAGAATAAACAGACACAAATCAGACATAAAAAATAATAACATCCATAAACCAGTCAGAGAGCACTTCAGTCTCCCAGGACACTCTGTAGCTGATCTGAAAGTTGCTATACTTCTACAAAAAAAACCTCAGAAACAGACTTCAAAGAGAAACTGCATATGAGTTCCAGTTCTGCAAACTCAACACATTTAAACTGGGCCTAAATAGGGACTTGGAATGGTTCTATCATTACAACAATTGTCACTGTTCACACATTCTCACCTCCTAATCAATGGTTGTGAATAGACCTCAACTACTCTAGCTGAATGGACTTTGATCATACCTAACCTCCCCATTGTTACTCTTAGATGTATATATGTGTATATATACACCTCCTCTCTGATTTCTATTCCTCACATCTGACAAAGTGGGTTACAGCCCATGAAAGCTTATGCCGGCAGAAATTAAATTAGTTAATCTTTAAAGTGCTACAGGACTCTCGTTGTTTTTACTAGTGGTATTGTTATTTGCAACTTCCTTTCCTGTATATACTCTTCATATAAAATGATCCTTATAAGTCTGATCCCAAGCCACTGAAATCAATGGGAGTATTACAATTGACTTTGCTTAGGAGGATCCATTTTCTGAAAATAAGATGCTTTCTGGCATAAATCACTTCCATCCTTTTCCTTATATCTTGGTTTGTCTGGGTCTGATATTTTACATATCTGCTAGCAATTGTAAGATGGTTTGTTGTTTGAGCTGTACCATACTTCACACATCTGGGCTGAATTTGTGCCCATGTTTGGGTTCAGTTGCTCTTAGAGCCAAGTCTTGAACTCCCAGAGAAGTTAGAGGGATTTATGTATACCCATATCTGAGGGCAGGCTATGAGTAGTTTGCACCTTTCTTACAGTAATCACTACAGTGGCCTTCTAGACTACTTCATGTAGGATGGTTCTATGTATAGTAGTGCAGAGACATTTGGAAGAGATGGACAAATAATTATTTAAGGTTGGCATTGGTGAAGAGAGAAGGGGGAACTGAAATGACTGACAAAAGCAGATAAAAAGGGATGGATAGAACTGGGAAAGGTCTTGCAAATGCCTATGAATCTTGAAAATGGCATGGTGGAAGCAGTGAGGGATTCAAAGTGAGTAGTGAAAAGGTTACAGAAACAAGCAAGGAAGATCTTCACAGCTGTATTTTGTAATTCCAACACCACTCCCCAGTTAGAAGTAGAAAGGGACCTTACATTGGTATGATTGTTGCCCAATTCTACCCTCTCCCATAACTCCTCTTAATCATAACAAATCCTCAGGGAGCTTCATTTCCTGCCGGAGACTGAGCAAACTGATTATTCTTCATCAGATATGCATATGCCACAATGCAATGCCTAGCTCAGGCAGCCAACCAAGAAGGTTGCTACTGAAAAATGTGCAAAAAAACAACACCACACCATGAAGATGGGATTTAAAGTGGATCAAAATAGAGGGGAAAGACACCAGTTCTGGTGGCTCTGTCAGAGTGTTGGCTTCACATGATGAAGTGACCTCACATCACAGTGATCAGACATGCCACAAAGGAGAAATATGAAACAAAGCAATAAGAGGTATCTGAAAGGAGTCAAAGTTCCCATGAACTTCCCATGGGAACATGTTCCCATGAAACAAGAATGAGTGTTCTTAAAGAGAAGATGAACTGTGTGGGAGGAGCATCCCTTTTGTTCCCACCCTCCAATAAAATAAACAAGACTAAAACCTCCCCACCTCTGGTTCCAATTGCTTAAGTGTTTGCTTTCTTTCTGGGGTGCATCTGTAGTACAAAAATGAAAAGGGTGGGATATTTATTTGCAGTGTTGTAGTCATGTTGGTCCCTGGATATTTGCCATTTGTCTGTCTTTTTCTCTAAAAACTCATTGGTATGCTAGACTTTTAAAAATATGAATATTATTGATTCTTCCATAATAGTCTTCCTTGAGATGAGACAATGTAGATTAAAAAAAAACAGGTATATTTCAAAATATTAAAAGGATCAGGAACAATTACAGAAAAAAATGTATTCCTTAACTATAGAGGCTACTTGATGTTGTCTTAACTCAAGTAGTTTTCAAGGGTAGTATTAAGGACAGACTGCAAAATTTTTGATTCTGTGCTTCAGTGTTTAGTTGGTGTTCTTTACAACTTACAAACAGGATATATTATTTATTTTGGGGGAAGGGGATGAAGAGTTTGATTCTGATTTCAGTTTTATGTTGCTATGAAGCTGCATTGCTTCTGATTTTCATGAGGGTAAGTGAAAAGAATCATAGTGTAAAAATGTAGCCTGAGAGTAAACAGACAAGAATAATGTTCTGCTAAAGTGATCCATTCATGTCAAGCATTTTCCCAAGCAACAGAAGCCTTACAGAAATAATGCTTTGATGAGCAAGTGAGGCCAAGTTACCAATGGCATTTATGTTAAAAGCAGAACTTGATCTCAAGATTTCCCAGCCTTTGAGACAGAATATTTACCACAGACATTTTTTTTTTAAATCCCTAAAATTAATTAAAAAAAAAAAACAAAACCTTATCTCAAATTATTTTTTATTGAGGTCATGGAAATTACAAATTCTTTAAAATAAGGCTTTTTTTTTTTTTTTTTTTTTTTAAAGTTGCAAGACAAAAATCAGAGCTCTAATTATAAAAGGCCTAATCCTACAGACCCAATGGCAGTTTTGCTCACAAACATCTCTGTGGCTTTTTTGTTACCTTATATGGAAGACGTAATACAAAAATGCACCATGTTGTATTGCTGTACTCCATTTACAGCACTCAGACTAAATTCACCCACAAATTGCAATCAAAACAAAAGAGTTCACAAAATTGTGAGAGCAATACAACTAGATGGAGGGGCATAATCAACATAGCCATTATGTAAATTTCCAATTTTAGCCCACATTACAATTAAAGCTAGATCAAAGAAAATAAGACCTAGCTCATCAAAAACCAAAACTAAGCCTAAACATTTTTAGGTTCAGACAAGATTGCTCAATTTACAACAAACTTGTGTTGTGTATTAATTTACACCTCAGAACATCCAGAACGAACAGGAAGAGGAAATATCTTAATAGCTCATGAAAGGCAGCCTTTGCTGTATTGTCACTTTCACGGGAAATGGAAAGAGAAATCTTGGAAAAACCGCAGGAGATTCCAAGCCTGAAGTTTTGCTCATTCTAAAGTTTCCAATAATTTGGATAAAATCTGGATAAGCAACTGAACTTTTGAGTCAACCTCAAAATCTTCTGGAGCTCATTCATCTCAATACCAATCTGCAGCACCTGTGTCTGTTTTAGGCCTCTCTTTAATAAGGACTGTCAGAACTAAGATTGGGTTAATGTATCGGCTTTATACTTAGCAACACAATTAGTATGTTTACAATACACTGTCAATATGAATCTACCTTTACAATTAACACAATTTTTATTGTTATATTAAATATTATGGGTTATCTTCTGCAAAGGCTGGGACTTGCTGAAGAAGCACATGGATGGAGACAAGGACTGGGAGCCAGAACAGAAAGAGTGGGAAAAGATCAGACAGGAAATTGGGACAGAGAGTTGAGAGTGACCGTGAAAGAAGTGAGGCAGGTGGGAGAACTGAGTGTGGGGAGGGGGAGAGACAGACTGACTATGCTTCTAGAGAAAGACTACGTCTAGCTGGACAAGAAGACTGGTACTAGGATAAGAAACCTGTTCAGTGGAGACTGGGGCTTTATAGGTAACTAGAATGGAACTGGGACATGGAGCCGAGGAGAAAAAAAACAGATTGAAGGATATAAGGAAGGAAATTAAACTTGGAGGGAAATGGGCAGAAGATTCTATATGCACTAAAGCACACTTATTGGAATGGAACCCAAAATTCCTGAGTCTCACCATACCTCTGTTGTCAGCAAATCTGTGAAAACTACTGCAAAGGTTCTATCAAATCTGTTAATGCTAGTCTACATAAATCCATCTGGGTTTCAATATGGTGCCACACGATGGAATTTGGTTTGTGTTTGCTTTTTTAAGGACCTAGGGAATTAAACAAACAGTATGGTAAAAACAATTACAAGATTGCAAAGAGAAGCAGTCAAAAGTTAAGAAATGTCAGAGTTAAATTTGTCTGTGCAACTTCAATTCAGCCCTAAGCATAAGGGGTCAAATTATAGATGTTCAACCTTAATGCTAGCTTTCCTAAATTTTGTTTTCTCATAACATTCTTTATTATATTTTAGAAAATAGAGGACTACATAGACTACATAAATAGCAATACAAATTAAGTTATTTTAAGGATTCCCCTGTCCCCAATGTAATCCATGTTGATAAATCCCACTATATTTTCCACTACACTATTAGAATTCTTTTTCAGAATGGGATATATACACGAAGGAAATGTTTAATCTGTTTTGGGCAGATGGGTCATCTTCATGGGAAATTCATTTTATAACAATTTCATATCTGTGATACTTAAGAATGATCTTCCAGGATCACAGTATGAAACAGAAATCTTTTTGGGAAATGATATTACATTTCTCTTCAAGATTTAGGTCATTTATATTTTGAAGAACTATGTTTCTGTCAGAATGTAAAGGTGGCCTTAGTGAATTGAAAAGGGCATAATAATAAAACTATCTGCACTGGGGAAGGTGTGCAATAGGAAATAATTTCAGAAGGACACAATGGAACATAAATTGAGGTTAGAAAAGGAAGCATTATAATAACTTTTGAAGAGAGCAAAAAAGGCACCACAACTGAGGGGGGCGGGGGGGGGAGGGAGAAATCAGACCTGAAATACCAGATATTAGTTGTGTGAATACCCTTCCTGTGACCTTTGAACATTTTCAAACCAATCTACTTTTTCTGACACTCCTTATCAATGAAAAGACAATGAGCCCTGCAAGGAGAATACAGTATTATTTTGAAATTCACCTTGAAGCAGCTGATGGCAATTCACAGGAATTTCAGTTACCACAATGTATCCAGGTTTTCTTGATGATTTATTGGGGTGTTTTTTGTTTGTTTGTGTTTTAACTTTAGTGTGCGGATAGTAAAATTTCATATAAAGGTAATATAAATGTATGCTATTTTAAGGCTCACATATACATGCATGCTGTGTGATCCTTGTTAGCTTGCCATTTTTCACTGAAAGCTTAAACTCCCTTTCAATTAAGAACTGTGAAAAAATGTTGTGCTTGTTGCTCTGATGTTTCCCCTCATCAGCATCTGGATTAATTTTATAACGCATAGGTGATGAAGTCAGATGGAGTCAGAATATTTTGCACATGAACAAAGGCCACATAATATTTGCTCCAATTTCGAATAAAGAGATGGTTACAGTTGCAAATATACAGAGATGGTAAGATCTTAACCAATTGATTCCACCATATATGGTTCATACTATAGTTTGTCCTAAGGTAGAAACAACTCTATGCCTGAGGTGCTGCAGCTGAACACTGTTCAACCACTTCTATTCAATAGAAAACTTGTTCATATGGTGACTAAGAGGCAGGTTGGAAAAATGATCTAATGGATAGGGCACTGCTCTGGGGCTCAGAAGATCTGAGATTAATTTTCTGCTTGGCCACAAACTTCCTCTGTGGTCTTAAGCAAATTACTTATTCTATCTTGTGCTTCTGTTCCGAGTCCGTAAAGAAAAAAAGAAAAAAAAAATCTATATTTCACAGGGGTGTTGTGAAAATCAAATCTATTATAAATTGTGAGTAATAAGATACTGGGGTGATGAGGACCACAAAGTAGATAGAAAAAAAAACAAAATTATTCTTCTAAAGTAAAAAAAAATATTTCTGCCATCATAATGGATAATAAATTAAGCATTAATAAAAGAAACACATTTGAAGTTTGGTCACAGTTGTAGCAGCATCAACATTTCAGCACAACAGGACCAATTCTCCCCTTGATGTGTGTGGATAGCTTCCATTAATGGAAATTATCCTAGATACATAACATTATGTAATACCACTAAAAGGTAGATTGACTTGCCCATCTCTGACAGCACATTTCTTGTTTACTTAGAGAGATATGTTAGGTTGCTAGTGCACATATCCAAACAAAGACATTCATTTTTCAGCCTACTTGCTTTCATGACTTTAAGAGTACAGCTGGTGTAATCCATATAGTCAATGGAGCCAGGTCAGTTTACATCAGCTGAGGATCTGGTATTTCACTGTTGCATAGAGGATTGAAGAGCAGCAGCATGTTAAATCTGAGAGAATTCTCACAAATCTATAATGAAATATCATAGCTACCCACAGACTGAAAATAATTACCCCATAGTACAGATTCTCAGAAGACAGTATTAAAACCCAAAATGTAAAAGCTTCGTTTGTTTTATTTTAAATGGAGTATATTGCTTTGAATCCATCCACCTCCATTTCCCACCCTACCCCCCCCCCCTCCCCGGGAGTCTGAGATTGTCCTAAAAATAAATACCCAAAAAATACAACTATGCATGCACTAAGTTCCTATCCAAAGCCCATGGAAGTCAATGGGGATTTCTGAGCAGGCCCTTTGTGTTTGGGAGACATGGCTTCAGTGGTAAGGTTCAAAATTCAGTATTAGAGCTGGTTGGAAATTTTCCAATGAAACTTTTGCCAGAATGAAAACTTGTTCCAATAACATACCAGGTGTGAATTAACGTTGGTTAGGAAACATTTCTTAGGTCTCCTGGGAGAGAGGGGACCATTAATCCTACAACAGGCAATAACCTACTGGTTAGGATACTCACTAGAATGTAGGAGAAGGGAGAGGGGGTCAAATTCCTGCTTTGCATGATTCACATCACCCTTCATGCTCCATGCTATGCCAACCCTGCTCCCCAGTACAGAGTGCCCTATCAACTGGCCTATTGACTATTTTGGGGTGGGTTGGGTCTCTTATTTTTTCATGGAAAACTTCAAAAGGCCTAGATTTTGTCCTGATTTGGATGGGGAAGAATTTTTGAAATCTTAAACCTTTCCACAGGATGAAGAAATTGTTTCCCACCCAGTTCTATTCAATATCTCCCCTGGTAGCTAGCCGAAGACCCAGAATTTTTTTTTTTCTGATATGGAATACAGACAATCATAAGTATGATAAACACTTGATCTGAAAATAAATCAATGTCTTGATTTTTGTCATAATCTTTTTTAATTTAGCATACCTCCAACCACCCTATTCTAAAATTGTACCAAAGTAAACATGCTGTTTATAGACAAACCCTTCTTAAACTAAGCAATACAAATGCCTTGACAATTATTTTCATAACTCCTTTGTGTGAAAGCTCTTGCGTATTTGCACAAAGTTCTTTTCAAAAAATAAAATTAAGGTATAATCAGGTAATGGAAAGAGTAGATTCTTCCCAGGAAGTAGTAATTTTAAATAAAGTATTACTGTTAACACCACACCGGCTTACTTGTTTTCAATATTTCATACCAATAGATTACGCCTTAGAGAATGTTTACACTTCAATTGGAGGTGATTGTAGCACTTTAGTATATTTGAACTAGCTGTAATTCAGCTAAAAATAGCAATGAAGCTATGGCAGCGTGGGCTTCAGCATATGCTAGGAATGTGAGTACGTACTTATGGTGCCTGACGTGCTTGTAAAGCCTGTGTTGAAGCCAGAATCACCACAGTTTCATGGCTATTTTCAGCCATGTCAGGTAGATTAAAGATAGTACAGATATGTCTACCCAAGCTTCAATCACATCTCTGATTTCTGTTAAGACCTAACCCACACTCAGAGTTTGAAACCTGTTACCAAAAAACATTTCCTATGTGCCAAAGATACAGGATACACCTAGACACCTATTTATATAGACTTTGGACTTCTGTCTCAAACTGGGTTCAAGTGGCAATTTCTTTTTCTATATACTTGAGGTGAGACCTCAACAATTCCAATTAGAAAAAAAATCTGTGATGATGTAGCCATGAATAAATTGGTCACTTCATATTAGAGATACATTTATAAATCATTTATAAAGAATTAATAAATAAAGTGCTGTTACAAAATAGTTAATAAAATTACTTGATATAAATGGTTTTAAGCAACCTTCTATGCATATCTTCTACTGATGTGCTTATGTCTACTTATAACTAGAGCTGTCCAAAACGCAAAATTTTGCTTTGCAAAAAAATTATATATATTTTTTGAAGATTCCAGAGAAATGGAAATTCTGGAAAAAAAAAAAAAAAGTTTTGGAAACACTGACACATTGTGTTTCCAAAACAAAAGCTCTCCAGGATCCTGGCAGCTACTGATTGAAATTAACATTCTTGCTACTCAGATACCAACAATGATACTGACAAGAATGTCAATTTCAGTCAACAGCTGCCTGGGGTCTCTGGTTCCCTGTAGCCATGCCTTGGGAGTCAGGCAGCACAGTGAGCCATCTGTCCTAGGAGTCTAGAAGGCCTGAAAATTAATTAAACACAACTCATTTTCATGAAACATTTTGGGTCTGACAAATTTGCATTTTATGACTAAACTGTTCCATTGGAAAATTTCTGAACTGCCCTATTTATAACACGTTTTACTCATGTTAATATCTACTAGCCCTTTATAATTAGAAGTGATCATGAATTAGAAGAATTTTAAAAGTACATGTATGTTGCTTGTTCTGTAGCCAAGACACATTAAGTCACACTGGTAGTCAAAACATCCCTTCTAGTAACTGGATGAAAGTTCTAGAGGTACATTAAAAAGCCATACACAGAGCTAGAGGGAATGCTGAAAACATATTTAATTTGGGACCTCTTGTTTACAAAAGCTTTGAGTTAAATCTTGATCTTGATTTTCACCCAGAGTATGTTCCTTTTATATCCACTTTATACATTCATCAGATCACTTCCAAACTTTAATTTGTTAATATATTAAAATTAGAATGTTATTTGATTATGATTCTGAGTTGTCTATCACAATCTTATAGCAATTAACAGTCCAAATTTTATGACTATGTTTTTCTTTGTTTCTATTCAAATTCAATAGTTTTTTTACTTCCAAATTTCCACTATGAAGATTTACACAGACAGACACGACATAATTGTTCCAACAGAGAGAAAAGAATAATTATGGGGGAAGAAAAGCCCACTGAACTATATTATCTTGTTAGTCTTCTCAGCTGTAAATAATCAGGTCTTCACACATAAATCAGGTAAACTGAGAATGTATAGAAATTACATTAAAACATGTCTCTTAGCAAAAGAGGTATTCTTCTTTTGAAAACCCTATATGACGACACTGGTATGGGAACTTATTTGGGGAATGAAATCTGCTGTGTCCCTCCAGATACAGTGAAGGAGAGAGCCAGTTCTCTGTATAATGCTGTACTAATCTTTGACTAAATCATTCCAATTGAACCTGGTGATCAACAATCTTGAGTCATCTAACTCAGACTTGCAGCAACTGTTAGTTTTCAGAATCTAGACAGGTCAGGGAAGGGAAAATCATTGCAATACTTTGAAAACACATCTACAGTTTCAGTCTTGAAAATTAAATGGTGAAGTATTGTTGATAGCAAATGCATTTACGGGAATAACTATTCTTTGCAATGTGCGTGGAGTTAGCCACACAATCACCATTAACATTAATGGTTGTGAGGCACCTAAGTCCACTCAGCCAGCTGCAGATGTTCTCTTATAAATATATAAAATATTAGTACATTAGACTGACCACCAGCAATAAATTGCAAAGCTCAGTATAATATTGGAAATCAATAAGAAAAGATTAGGCACTTTGTACAAAGAATAGTCTAGAATCACAAAGTATAACAAAAGCAGCAGCTAACTGCTCACCCAGTTCATGTACTCTTGTACGTACGCACTCGCGCACATACACCCTGCTACCTTTGAGGGTCTCATATGAGAGAGGTGGCTTGTGCCTCACAGTTTTAGTTTACCCTTGTATCAGCTGTATGGGCTAAGGGCTACATGGGCATTTACATTTACACAGTCCTGAATGGAATGCAAATGAGAGCTGAATTACAAAAAAGAGTTAAGCAGCAATCTACAAACATTTCACATGTAGCTGAAAGCGTACATCTGAACACAATACAGAAGAACAAGAGATTCAGACAGCATGTAAAGTGCCCAGAAATAGCTGGGAGAGAATTCCTCAGTCTCAGAATTATTTTTTTAAAAGTAACATTCAGAATCTGTGGTCCACTAAGGCCACTTTTGTGCCATGTAAAGTGCCCAGAAATAGCTAGGAGAGAATTCCTCTTATGTAGGTTAATTCTCCACTGGTGGAAAGTTGGAAAAAGAGGGTCTGCAACTTGTATACCCGCCCCCACATGTGGCATACAAGGAGAAGGGGGGGTGCATGTACGGGTGCTCTGCTTCATGGTAGAGTGGAGCTCCACTACATCTGGATCTTCCACTTCAAATCATCACTTATGCCAGTGGCCGAAGTTAGAGTGGTCCCGTGATGCTCTAATTTTTGCTGGGATAGATTGATTAACACTCAGGGATAGAGGTGGTGCTAACCTCCTGGAGGCCTGAGAAGGAATATTTCCCCACCATCACCGAGTACTAAAGTAATCAAGTTCTTATAATAACAATCTAATGGGGAGGAGGAGAGGGCCTTGAGCATAAGGCCCTAAGCAATTGCTCCGTCTGCTTATGCCTAGCGCCAGCTCTGATCA
The DNA here is from genome assembly GCF_026122565.2 of Emydura macquarii macquarii. NCBI lineage: Eukaryota > Metazoa > Chordata > Testudines > Chelidae > Emydura > Emydura macquarii. The sequence goes on from NW_027132962.1 coordinate 4,281,460, forward strand.
GGGAGCTGCAACCTGCTCCCAGAGGCTGCCATTCCATACTTAAAGGCCATTTTCAGGATCAGAAACTAAGATGACATGTGGCATACGAAGGGTGAGGGGGCAGGGAAGCAATCAAACATATGGCATTTTTGTATACTTACAAATATGTAATTGAAAAATACTTAAATTTTAAGTATCAAATACATATAAAGTGCCAGTGATCATCTACTGTCACTCGATCAATATACTTGGCTGTTTTTTTGTTTTTTTTTCCTTCAGATTTAAGATCTTTTCCTTTCAAAACACTTTTGGAGCAGGTGGAATGTTAGACTATACAACAAATATTTCCAGACAGTGAAAATGCAAGACCTGACATTTTATAAACAGAACCATAACATTTTCATTCAGAACATGCTGCCACCACAGATGACAATGAAACCCGTGAATTTTGTGCAGAGCATGAAATTTTATGACTGTTTGCAACACCGAATACCATTGCTTTCATTGGAAATAATGGGCAGTGGTTACAGTGAAATTCATGATATTGAACCAAGGACATCTAATCTGTCACTGTGACTTTGGACAGTGACAGCAATGAACTGTGTGCCATGTAAGTTTAAGAAAAGACAGAGTTGCACGTGTCATGAATATCACAGCAGCAACACAAAACCCTGAAACTTTAAGTTGCAGATGTCAACTTTTTTTTTTTTTTAAATCATTGTTTTGATTATTTTTACTGTTGGATGGCAAACAGGTTTATTGGCCACTGGTGACTGAGGATATGATTAACTAACCATGTATTTTTCCTTCTGACACCTTAACATATTTCACATTTTCTAAGTCATTGACATCAGGTTGCTTCTGGCACTTTCTGATTTACTATCAAGTTCCTGGACATTACAGAGCATTACATTAAATGAAGCTATGCCAATCTGAACAGCCTGAATATCCATTTGTAATTTACTCTTAATAATTTATCTACAGTTTTCCTCACTTTCCAGTTCCAACACCCAGATCTTCAGCTGGTGTAAATCTGTAGAGTAGATCCACTGACTTCAGTAGAACTGATTTACACCAGCTAAGGATCTGGTTCAAGAATTCCTTCTTAAACTTATGGTCCCCCCTCCCAAGTTAAATTTGCTGTCCAGGAATGTATTCTGGTATTCTTGCAGCTCTGATAGATGTATTTAATCATTCAAAATGTCCAGTGGAAATCAGATTCTGCAGGTGGCAGGTGGAGAGCAAAAAGAGCAGTCACTATTAATTATTTCCATTCCCACTTCAACATTAATTTGATGCAGCAATAGAGTGAGATCCTCCTGAGGCTATACTAGTATAAGTTAACTTAAGTCAAGCACTCTGGTTTCTTGAGGTTTTATTTTTAAAAACAGGAATGACATTTGGGGGCTTTTGCTCATTGCATTTCCCATATGTTCATAGTTCTGATTAACAGTTTCTAAATACAAACAGAAAGGGATTGCAGCTTTGTTAAGGTTTATGCAGATTTACAGTCTGAATGTTAAATACTTGTCTAAAATGACATAAGTAGCAGAAATAAGTTGTCCTGAAAACATAGCAGTAATTCTTCCAAATGAGTTGTTATTCCCATCATAAACCAAGCAAATGTTTTCCATGTTCTATTGGCAAATCTCTTTACTTTGACATGATACGCTCCAAGACATTTAGAGCTAGTTCATCCCTGTATGTTCCCTGTTTCTTCATTATTACTGTGTTACTGAAATCCAGTTTCAAATCCATGAAACTGAAAGTCACACAAACTTGCATTTTGTACAACATAATTGTTGACATTTGAGATTTTGTCTTCTGTTCAAAAGATTAAGGTGACATACATTTCTATTGATTCAGACTTTTCTATTCCATGCACACTTATATTTAATATAGCAATGGAATAAATTACTTTGATCTTATACCCCTCCCTCTAGCCCTTAGTTCAACTGACTTTTCAACTATGTCCCCTTAAACAATCTCACTACAGATCTCACAAGAGCCTTTTCCTTTGCAGCTCATGCTATCTGATCTCTTTTTTATCACTTTGTTTCATCAATCTCATCTGAAAGCCTGATATTTCAACCTTTCACCATGAGGACACTTCTTACTCACCTCAGTAATTCTAGCAGAACTATTACTAAAAGCAAGGGCTGGCTCATGTGAGTAAAAGTTTCAGGAATGTTCTCCCCTTTTTATAGTTTTTAAATAAAATAGACAGAAAGATCAATTAAGTACAGTTTTAAAACTATTGTCCCAATACCGCATCTCTGATCATACAAATAGTCCCATTAGCTTTAACTGGAGAACTCACATGAATACAAAGTTTCAGGAGAGGCCTTATGTTAATTAACTAAATAATTTTGAGGATACAATATGTGAAAGATGCAATACAAAATTTAGTTGCACTGTATGAGGAAGTAGTTATGGTAGAGAGTCTATTTTCATTTAATCTTAACCTTTCAATTAATACCACAGTAAAAAAAAGCTTTTGAACAGAAAACAGGCAATATTAGATCACACACTGTCATCAAGTCCCAGGTAAAAGAAAATTTGAAGCTGGACAACAATGAATGCACTGAAAATTGTAATTAGATATTTGTATACCATGCGAGAACTATGCATACGGAAAAAGTCTAAACCAATTTATTGTAGATCATATGAAGTACTATTGAATTTATCTAATAGTTTTCTATGATAGCCTGCTATGAAACCTACACTGTCTCCCTGCCAGTGTGCCATAAAAATAGCCCTTTGGAAGTCATCTTTTGCATTCTGACATCAAGCAAATTGAAGGATTTTGCCATTCTTGGGGAAAACAGAACATAGATATTGGACCACATTCTATATGTTTGTAAATTGGTGCACCTCATTAACTTCAATGGAGCTGCATTTATTTATGTAAGCAGGGAATTTGACCTGGAATGGTAGGGAAAATATAATTCTATGAGAAAATGCTGAGAACAAGTCATTGGCATCTAACACTGCATTTTGATGTGGTGCTGCTCTGAAAAGTTACTATAAAAATGTCCATTTTTCCCCTCAGGAGAACTGATCCCTTTTTGCTTTCACAGCTGTGCTGATGACTTCAATGGCTAACATGTTTTTTAATCTACTTTTACTCTTGTTACCATCATGAGCCAGAAGGAACCCAGCTTGACTTTCAGATCCCAGGCTGCATTGTCAAGTTGGCAATTACAAAAAGCCTCTTATTTGTAAACTTGAGCAGGTATGATATGGAAGCCTCCAGAAAAAAAAAATTCCGTGGCAACCCCACAAAGCCATTTTTTTTTTTACCGTTGCTTCATAGAGCAGAGCTTCACTTCAGTGTCCCTCAGTCTGCACGCTATTCAATTATAAAGTAATTGCCAGAGCAACAAGATCTCTGCAGAATGCACAAACAACATGGAAGGATCCTGATTTGGAAAATTAATTGCTAATGTGGGCAAAACATGCACAGATATTGTGCTGAGTGGAATTTCATGCAAAAAATAAGTGATTATGTGCCTGCAGTGATGGAAGTGAGATTCACTATATAGGAATTCAACACAATATCCACATACGCAAATTCCCCCAATAGCTTACAACTGTTAAATAGGCCAACCTTAGTCACTGGAAATCAAAATATAATACTGGTTAAAAAAATAGCATATAATGAGAAATATAATGCATGGAGTTGAGACATCAGACCCAATGCACCCAAGGTCACAGTGTACCTTCTTTAGTCATTTACCCCCGTGCAATGTGTGAGCCACGTAGGTGTATCAGGGTACAATGCTGGTTTGGTAGCTTTTTATGCATATTTTGTGCAATGTAAAAGTGATTATACAAGGTAGCAGTGAGTCAGGCCCTTTGTTCGTCAGTTGTAAAGGGCCTGATTCCAAAAACATCTTCACTTGTAATTAAACTAGCCTGTTGCGACATGACTGGAAATGCCTTTCAGAGACCTACTTGGTCAGTGGAGAGAAAACAAATGAAGTTGTTTGTCACTAGAAGCGATCGGGAATTTTTTGAAATTTTTTTCATCCAAAAATGCCAGACTTCCTGCAGAAATGTATTGATTTAAACAAAACTTCCATCAGGATGATTCTCTGCCTGATTCAGACAACAGACTTGAACATGCGTCTTCCCATATCTCAGATGAGTGCCCTATCCACAGAGTATTGACTATTCAGGGGTTGAGATCTCAAAAAATCACAAGGAATCTTCATTTTGAATCAAAATGAACACAGATTTTGAAACCTCAAACGGTTTCCTGAAGCAAAATGATGGTTTCCCATGCAGTCTTACTTGTGACCATCTAATTTTATGATCTCACATAATGCGATAGGCAAATTTGTGAAGGAGGCTGGATATCCAGTAAATAGGGCCTGGTAAATAGGAAGTCAGGAGAAATGGGCTCTCAACCGAACTGTGCAACTGAAACACCATTTTACCTTGAGGAAGACACTTAATCTTTCTGCCTAGTCTACCCTTGTGCCTAGTCTACCCTTGTGCCTGAAAACAGATTCCTAGCAATGGATTCATCTGCATATGATTTCATTAAAGTTCAGAGAACAGGACATACTTTTAAAGCCTAGTTTCAGAAACTATGGTTAAAACCCTTGTGAAGCAATCATTACCTTGCAATTGAGAAGTAATACTACTTTTTATATTGTGTGATTGTACTTAATATTCCACTACAATAATTCATTCCGTCGTTTTTGTGTCTCACACACACACACACACACACACACACACACACACTAAATATAACATATATCACACACACATGCACACGCACGCACGCTAGTAAACAGCCAGCTAATAAAAACAACTGGTTCTACACAAACACGCAAAATACTTAGAATCATATAAAGTATGACCACTAAAAATATAGCAGAGTTCTGAGAACTGAAAGCTTGAAATGAAAGATGTAAAAAGATGGATCTGGAGGATTTGACCTGATCTTTTGCCTTGAAGTACAACTGTTACCTCACATGCTTTTGTTCAGATGGCATTAAGATGCATTTTTTGCTGAATTTGTGTGGAACAATGGTAACAGACTGAATGATTATGTTAATCATACAATCAGTATTCCCTCTGGATATTGCACTGTATAAATTCCAGGCTCTTTTTCCTGTTGAAAAGGCATCATTGTGAATATGAATAAGAATCAACTACCCACTGTTTTAAATGCTGCTTAAATTGTGCATTAACTCTCTCAATTAATCTGCCTTCAACTTTCTTTAAAAGTATCCTTATTTAAAAATTAGTCATTATGGTAAACAGAGTTTGTGCTTTATTTGTCACATACTACCCTTGTAAACTACCTCTAATACTTTAAGGGAGCTATGTGATGATAATGACAGTACACTGCTAGTCTGCAAGTAGTTATAAGACTTTAATCCTTTCAGTGTGACACAACAGCAGTGAAAAACAATTTTTGTGTCAATATTGCTTGGCTGTCACACAGGGTCTGATTTTTTTCCAGGTTATTCAGAATTCGGAAAACAAGTTCTACAGGCAAAACATAAATGATGCAGAACATATTGTTATAGAATTCTGTTCCCTCAGGAGCTGGGTTTGAATGTGTAGGACTAGAGAGGATAAGTGAATAGAAAGTGAAAGAGCCTTGGGGTGTGATGCTATCTGTAGCTAGCTGCCAAAGCCTGGGCACCACTGGATAGATATGACCTTGATAAGTCATGGTGACTGATATATTAAGCACTCAGTTTAGACTGGGTTTGTTGTGCCTAATACCTTGACCAGCTACTACAGTGTTCGTCATGTTTATGCTCAATGCTAAGTTGTGTTTAACGATGTTCGTTACCTTGACCCCTCAACGTCTTATTTTAACAAAGCGCCTTTTCAGTGAATACCAGGATCTGGAGTTGGATACAGGCTGGACCTGGAGTTGGATACACCACCCCAGGTCTTAAATTATAAACCCCTACAACTTTTGCAGAACAACATCCACATACACAAACTCCCCCAATAGCTTACAATTGGACTAATTACCAGTTAGAACAGACTACCTTTCTACAAGTTTAATAACTGCTTCAAGGTTTAACCTGTTCACTCTAAATCATTGTAGTGCAAGCATAAATGCTGACCAGCTAAAAGAACTTAACTATATTACCACCGCTGTTCAAAAGTGCACTGGTCATCCTCTGAGTTTTCCCAAAAAACACCGCTTCTGGGAACTACATTGTCAGATCAGTACCAAGAGGGCATTGCAACTGATTTAGAACAGAGCAAGTGTGGACATAGGCCAAAACTTAGAGATTTGGTGTAGATTTACTAAACTCGTTGTGTTTAACTTGATTCCATTTTCTCTTGTAGAGAAGGCCAAAAACAAAACAGACTTTTGTAGTCTGTTAGCTGTATAAGATTGAAAATATGTATTCTTGTCTCATTCACTTGGACAACTATTACATTCTGTTGCAAACTGATCACATGAAATTATGTGCAATAGGGGATTGTTTCTTCTCCCACTGATGACAATGGCAAAGATCTCACTGACATCAAAGGAAAGAGGAAAAGCAACCCATGGAATTCAGGGGAATTTATTGTTTTATTATATTTATTATTTTATTTACACGCAAAGTATTTGGGGGGGAGGGACAGTATAGACAATTTCATTTCTTAATTTTCTAATATTCTTTCATAATATTTAAAAACTAAATTCCTCTAAAACAGATCCATTCAAATAGTCGAACACAGTATTATAATTATCTAATGAAAGTTGAAACGAACCTGGCTTACTTGCTAACTCATTTTGTGGCTCAGAAAAGAAAAAAAAAATCCTCTTTTTTTAAGGTTTTATTTTTTAGGTTGATCTGCTCTGAATAAATTGCTCTTGGATTAACCAGGATTCATTAAAATATTGCTGTATTGGTATTCAGTAATCTCTCTAATTAGCATTTTAAGCTCTTACATTTGGAATTAAACATGCATGAAGTCAAAGCTCTCTGTAGCTCTAATTAGCATCATTATTATTTATTCAATTAAATACATTTTGTGCTAATGATGAGAAAGTATTGTTCTGGGGTTGTTTATCAAAGGAGAGGTTTCACAGCAGACAGATTATAGAAATGTATATGATATACCAATTTAGAAGATTCTTACTGAATCATTTTTCAAAAAGTCAGCAATTTTAATCTAATTTTTCTCTTCCAGTAATGATTTAGAACCAAATTCTATCAGTAATAACAATGTAACCCCAATTATACATAAATGAAGGCAGAATATGGCCTACAGTGGCAACCCAGTTTACTTTGATACTTCAATACATACCTACTAGTAGCTAAAAGCCCAGCCTGTGGCATAGGTCTGGCTGTTGGCCAAATAATCTGCCATTTGTGCAGTCTCCCGCATACAGCCAATGAAATCGTTGCATGCAAGTTAGATGTTTAGTAAGTGTGGTGATTGGTTGAGTTACTTCTGATATTATCAGTTGTCTACGATGCTTAGAATGACATAGATATATGCCTTATTGTAGCTGTACATGTTATAGGTATAATTTGTAAAGTCAAAATGGCTGAGGCTTAGAAAAACAGATGGTAACAGACTACAAAACCCAGTGATGGTTGAACATGGTGAACAAAAAAGAGCTCTCAGCCATGCTTGTATCTGTTTCCATCACTTCATACTGAATCTACAGGGATTCTAGGCTTCATAGCAACAATACTGGATTCTTATTATATAAATAACTGTCATATCCGCAGTGGTATAAAGTCTTCACACAGCTGGCCATATAAGATCCTGAACCCATGGGAATGAGTGCTGCTCTGCTGTGCAGATTGTGGGCAGAAATAGGGAGAGCATATGACTCGCCCCCACCTTGAATTCCAGTTTGCAGAGGGATATTTGGTGGAAAAGAAAGGAAAGGGAAAAACAATTCAGGGCTAAATGTATCTAATTTCAGTCTCTCCTGCAGAGAGGTGGGTGCAACAACAGGTCCTGCACAGATCTGCCCTAGTCTAGGTCTTAGATCTCATCTCAGTTGTGGTCCTTTTCTCACCTTCTCTACAATAGTGATGTCAGTCTTGCTGTCCTATTTCCTTGCATCTTCCCATATGTTTGTTTCCATGCTGCCTTTATGCATTCAAAGTCCTTCCATTCTCAGTATTCCAGGTTCCCACCTTCCCATCATTCAAATGGTTTCTAAAGATATTTTTTTCTATTACCTGCAAAGTAAAATACCAGTCAACATGGGGGAACTGTGGTGGAACCAGGTCCTAAACCACCCAGGAGCTGAACCTGCAAATGCTTACTATCAGGCTTAGTGCTCGCTACAATGAGTCATGGCATAGAGTTGCTCATGGTAGCAAGGGACACTACATGTGGCAGTGTGTATTTGCAAGATTTGGGTCATTTGTTGAAAAAGATAAAGATGGCTGATCAAAGACTTAGTAGATAGATCATAATGGTTTCTGATCTGACACCAGCATCAGTGAGGAATAATTTGACTGAAGTAAATGAAGTTGCATGAAATAAAGAAAAGGATCAGGACCTGTGTGTGGGACATTTGGATACAATAGGGTCTTTTGCTCTTTCTATTTTAAGTGTTTCACTTACTGTACATTTAATTATTCAGAAGTATAATCAAGCATTACCATTAAAATCCATTAGTTATTAAAGTAATGGTGACATGCATTAATGAGGCACTTGTTAGCGAGTCTGATGTCATTATGATATCCTGCCATGAGTTAAAATGGTGGGGGGCAATTTTAATCAAGTTATTTTCAGACATCCTGTCAGACTATAATTTTAGGGCCTAGCTCCGCTACAATTGCAATCAATGACATTAATGGTAAAACTCTCAATGTGACTAGGAACTGGCTCAGTGGAGACCTGCTCAATTGATCCCAGAAGTGCTTTCCGGTCAACACCATGAATCCACCTCCCCAAAAGGAGTAAGGCTACATCGACCAGAGGGCATTTCCTGTTGACACAGCGCAGTGAAGACGCCACAGGATGGCAACATAAGTAAGTCAACAAGAGATATGCAACCTACACTATGTAGCTTGCGTATCTCCCGTCTACGGCAGTGTAGAGCAGGCCTCTGTATGAGGATCAGTGTATCATTTCATAATGAAACATCTTTGAGACTTTTTTCATACTGGAAGCTGCTAACATTTCTGCTCATTAAAAAGAATAAAAATTATTTTTCCCTGTCAATTCACATTGACATTTGCAGTAGTGAGGAATCAATAGGGGACACACCCATCTACATCTCCAATATTTATTGTGCAGATGGGTGAAATCCTGGCTGAGCTGAATTCAATGGAAAAAAACCCACTCCCATTGACTTTAATAGGGCAAGGATTTCACCTGATGTCTTGCTCTGGAAGACGAGCCACAGCCAAAAATACCCCAAACCTGTAAATTAAGAAAAGACTCAAGCACAGCTCCCATTTCCCAGGATCAACCATTTCCCTCCTTAACTACCACACTGAAGTCCATAAAAGGAATGGCACAGTCAGAGACAGTATGCACATCCCCAACAATGAGAGCATCCAAAGACCTTGCAGTGGAACGCAGAATATTTGTTTTAATTATGTCTAGTAGGCAGTGCAATCAGGTGGCAGAAGCAAAAATTTGTTTTTAGGAATATTTGTATTGATCATAAAGTAAAAGTCCTTTTGGGGACTAACTGGATTTAACAGTTACTGGAAGGAGTAAAGGGGATGATAATGGCATTTGTTTTATTTTTTCTTTTAGTTTAAAGCTTGAACACAAATCATGAAGCTCTAAACAATTAATTCTAAACACTTCACCACCATTGAGTCAACTGGGTAATTAAATATAAGAAATCCCAGCCTTGTTAGAGACCTCAATAACCCCCCACCTTCAATATGATATTGCACGTAAGAATTTTATGAAAGGAGCCAATACCTCCAAACAAAATGTATATATTTCAAGAAAGCAAGCAGACCCTCTTCTAGAGCCCTGTCTATACTAGTACTAGAATTGTCCTGTTCAAAACCATATTTAAAAAAGTGTTTTTGGTAGCAAGATGTTAATCTCTTTTTCCTGATTGCTAACAGAGAGGGATCAACTGCATAATAAAGAGAGAAAAACATAAAATTTAGACTATTACTCAACATTGTCTGCTATCATGTGCTTTTGTGAACTGGTTTATAGCAGTGTTTCTCAACCTCTTAAATAGCAAGTACCCCCTAATTTCTGAAAATATTAATAAGTACCCCAACACTCAATTTTCCACTCTAAGAAATACAATCTTTTCCCCCTTTACCGCTGGATGACTGTATTTCTGGTAAAGTAGGGGAATTCTGAGTTCTGCAGTGCTGTGTGGCTGTGGCAGATCACAAAACCCCCTGCTGTTTCTCCCTTCCTCCTTCCCTTCCTCCATATAGGAGCAAAGGTCAACACCAGCCAGTCACTGTGGCCTGATGGGGGGGGGGGGGGGTCACCTGGTGTTCTCACACAGGCAGGAACTTGTGAGGTAGGAGCAGGCACTAGTGGCCCACCAGAATGGATAGCAGTGCTCCCCTTGGCCGTCCCTAGGAGGGTGCATACCTGGGGCAAATCATACTGTGTGGGCCCCTCTTAAGATTTTTATACTGGTAAAAACGGGGGCTGTCATAGTTGTCAATTTCACTGATCAGCTAGAGCAGTGAAATTGACAAGTAAACCTGAAGGTAGAGCCTGGCTCCAGGACTGGGCAAGCTGCTGGGCTCTCCGCCTGGTTTTATGGGCACCAGGCTTTGAGTCAAGGAGGGGAGCTGCTACCTGGGCAATTTGCCGGTGGCTGCCGCCTGGCTGCCAGCCCAGGAGGTAGGCGACTGCCACCTGCTTCAAGCTGGGGCAGAAGATGCTTCCACGCAGGCTGGGACCTGGGGATGTGGGTAGGCGGCAGGCAGTTGCTGCCCATCTTCAAGCCAGGGCATGCGAGGCTCTCTCTCGGCTCAGAGCCGAGGCACGGGTGGCAGCCAGCCAGCTGTGAGCCCAACTCGCAAGACGCAGGAGGCTGCTGCCGGGCTCCCTCCTGGGAGCTGGGACTGGGCAGGATGTGGGCAGATGCTGCTTGGCTTCCCAGAAAGCCAGTGGCTGCCGCCCAGCTTCCCAAGACTGGGACAGCTGCCGTCTACCTTCCAGCTAGGAGGTGGGACTGGGCGGGAAGCTGGTGGCTGCTGCCCACCTCCCCCAGAAGCCGGAGGCTGCCTCCTGTCTCCCTTCACTTGGTTTTTTGCCACTTACCCCCAGGGGTACGCATACTACAGGTTGAGAAACTATGGTTTATAGCACACCAGACTGTATACAGTGGCCAAGTGATATGAGCTGGCATCCTGCTAGCAGGTGACTAAGCATTACATTTAAACAGGAACAGGTGAAACTGGTGAAAAAATCATGGACGTTTGAAAGACTTTCCATCAGTTTGTTCAGTAATAAGTTGTACTTCAAAGTTTTCATTTCAAATTGTTTGAAACTGACCCATTTCAGTCTTATATTAAAATCATTTTTTCCTTTACCAAAAATCTATTTCCATAAAATGAAAAATTTAAATGAATATTCATTACTTTATAAAAGAGAAAAGCGTCAACTTTTCATAAAAAGAGCTTTTTAAGTAAAAAGCTTTTATTTCCAAAAATTAATCATTTCTAACAGTGAGGCATGGTTGCAGCAACGACTCTCATCTTGTTCTGTGTATGTACAGCATCTAGCACATTAGGGTCCTGGTTCATGACCAGGGCTTCTGGGCATTACAGTACTACAAATACATCATATTTAGGCTCTTTCCCATGCTTTGGATGGGAAGGAGGAGAGAAAAAAGTGAGACAGAGCTTGTAATGGGATGATTGACAGTTAATTTCTATGTTCCCTCTGAGCTACAATCTTTGGAATTTGTTACATGAATTCTTTATGGGTTACTAAATAATAAACAGGGTGCAAAACAAAACCCATCACCTTTCCATCAGCAATCACTAAAACGATATCTACTATTCAAATGCCCTTGTTAGTTTAATTCCTATTCCATGTGGCAGCATCAGCTGTGTGCTTAAAATGACTGGGTTTGTAGGTTAAGATGGTACTAACATGATTTATTACATCTGTTTAGCAGCTACTGGACCTGATGCAGTCACTTATGGGTATGGATGCCAAAGCAGTGCCTCCAATTCTTGTGAAGATGTATACATGCTCATTTTCACCCTGCCTCTGAAAACAGTAGAAGATGTAAATAAACAGTGGCAACTCTTGTTAACAGCATGCACTCAAATAAGTTAGATAAATACTCTTTCTGGAAGGTTGCAACATAAAAACCTGCAAGACATTGTTTGGTGTGGTGAGTTTGTTGGGTCTGAGGTAAGAATTGTTTGAAAAGAGCTGGGGACCCTTTGCCAAGGATCCTGTGCGTCACATTCTCCCTGAACAGGGCCTGGCCACAGTGATCAATATATTCATCATCGCCACACCAGATTACTGTAATTCACTATATCTGAAACGGAATATGAAGACAATGCAGAGATTCTAGGTGGTAGAGAACCCAGCTGACTGCCATCTCCATGGCTTAGGCTTCTCTGAGCACATCAGGCCCATGCTAAGTCCCTCCACTGGCTCCGTCACCTCCCAATGCAAATAAAAAGAGCAAGCAATTAAAAGCAATTAAGGGAGCAAGTCCCAGCTATATCAAAGTCCGAATTTCAATGTATTAATCAAAGGGTTCCTGTGAAACAATCCTGATCACAAAGCTCAGGACAAAGCACTTAGGCAGAAGCTGAGTAACACACACACACACAGAAACTTCAGCCACAGCTGAGGCCTAGGTACGTGCACTGGATCTGAGGAAATCCCACAGGTACTCTCCCACAACAACGGGCACAGGCACTAGCACTAAGGCACAGCCATACATACTCACCGAAACGTTGCTGCAGGGAAAGGGGCGCAGAAGTTCAGAAAGGTGTTTGCACAGAGGCAAGGGCACAAGTGCTCCCACTGAAATAGGGGAACAGACGTTCAGAACTGCTTCTGCTGCATCAAGGGCCCAGGCACCAGCAAAGGTGATGAGGCTGAGACATACGATTATGGAAGCATTCAAGCCACATCAAGGGGCACAGGGGCTAACACTGAACGAGAGGCATGCACTTGCAAAAACACTTCTCCCATCTCTGAGATGGGCCCAGTTGCTTCACCCCCACATGGGCACAGGTGCTGAGGCCAGGCACAGTTGCTGAAGACTGGCCACTGGCTGTGGCACAGATGTCTCACCACTCAATCAAGACCACAGACATTCCCTCCCTATCCCCTCCTCCTGCTCAGGCACTGGCAAAACTACTCTCTCTAGCTTAGACAGGGACACAAACATAGGCTCTGGCTTACACTCCACAGTGGTGAGGGCCCAGTACGTGCTGGTGCTGTGGGACAAGCACTTGAGGTCCAGCAATGGAACACACATCCAGAAGAGATGAGGTGAATACAGATTCTGACTTTCTAAGGAACACTACAAAACCATTATCTTCATGAAGGCCTTCCCACTGTAAGAACGGTACAAAACATACCCTTTCTGCCCAAAAAAGCCAAACTAACTAAGGTCAATAAATCAACCGGAAAAACCATGAAAGTACATTTAAAAAAAACCCTATACGAAGCAGAATTTTAACTCCAAAAAAGGGAGAGCCAGAGACTCAATGAAGTTCACTGAGGACTTCTTCATTGCTATCAGTTTTACATGGAAAATGCTCAAATACTATAGTGATAGGTGGCAATATAAAACCCCAAGGTAGATAGGAGTATCTTCTGCCAAAATTTGATAAGACGAGTTATCCCAAGTGAGCAAGTGCGTTCCTTGCTTATTTGAAGTGTTACTGGTGGTTTTAAGGCATGTTTTCACATTACTATGTGATGCTCCTAAGGCTTGAAACAAATTAATCTGAACCTAACAGAAGTCTCTCGATAACTTTCAAGGGGCTTTAGATCAGTCCCCTGTGGACTTTTGGACATGAAGTGCTTCATACACCATCAGAATTTGTTAGATTACTGTATGTCTCCAAGACAAAGAATGGATGTTGTGAAATCACCCAGGGTCCAAGCTAGAACGTTGAACTACTTTGTCCCTTTAACTCTCCATCTGAGGGTGCCTTTTACACTGCTTTGCTAGTGAAAAGCAGCCTCTCCAGGATCTGCTCTCACACAGCCATTAGCATATAAAATCACCAGCAAAGTTACATGAATGGTCTCCTAGCCACTCATGAACTACACACAGAGTGACACCTGAAAAATTAAGCTCCAGTTTGCACCCCCAAAATGTACACCTTCCGTTGTCCAGGGCAGCACTGAATAATGCAAGGTCATTAAATAGTCCATCATTTCATCAATTTCAATATATTTCAGTAACAATCATAAGTAAAATCTCATACACATACAGTGCTGATACACACAGGACAAAGACTTTCAGTAGATTGAGTTTTCAAATGATACCTCACAAGGCATACTATGTACAAAATATATCATAACCATATAAAAGTGTGAAGATGGGGCAGAGGGTTTCACAGATGTTACTGGACTATGCCAAGAACTAAGTACCATAGAGTAATCTACTAGTGAATTCCACTTCTATAGTGAGTGTAAAGAAGAATGGATTCCCTCAACATTGGTGACTTAAATGTCTAAAATCAAGTTACTTTTCATGTCAAATCTAAAACATTTCATGGAGGAATTAAACAGATATAAAGTATCTTTTTTACCCTTGAGAAAAAGGCTTAATAGACCAATAAACTAGTCTTAAATGGAATACTATTGCAATCTAATACTGCATTGCTGCTGAGAGGATCATTCTTTGTACGCAAAATACCTTAATTCAATTTGTCTAAATTTCAGATAATCTACTTCTGTGTCACTTGTATTATTCTAATCAGCAACGAAAGGCCACTTCCTTTCATTATTGAAGAAATTGTAATATGAAATAAATGATATTTGAACCAGTGCCAAGAAAGATTTATTATATTTTTTATATCAAACCCTCAGCATATTATAAAATAAACATGAATGGTTTTAAAGTGCAGTCCCACAACACAAGTTACTTTGAATCTGCTTTGCTCTCAGGAATCCTATGCCTCTTTCAATTTCATTAATTGGAATTACACATCCTATTATGAAAGCACTTTCTTTACTTTGAAGTGGGATTTTTTAATGTCCTGGGCCAAAAACACCTCCCAAATGGTCTGACAAGTTATTAAAAGCAGGAAGCCTCTGGAGATTAACCAGCAGAATGTTGCAAGACAAATTAGCATAGGATTTCCATAGTTTTTAAGAGGTCTCTAGAAATTCAGTTTAACTGACATAATTGATGTCTATTCTTGTGAAAATAGCTTGAAAATGTTGCATTATTTGTTGGTGTTACTTAAGCAGATTTTTTAATTGTATTGTCTAAATTACAGTCTATACATGATGGACTATAAAATAATGGAGAAATTAGGAATACCACTACAAACGACATCAGTTTAAAGTAGCTGAGAATCTAGTCCTATAAATTTACTTATGGTAACAACACCTAGGACCATAGACTTAAAGATAAAACATCAGATAGTGTAGAGCTGTGTGAATAGGAAAGTCCAAGTAAAAGGAAAAGCATCTAGTAATTTATTTGTCAAATAAGTTATTAAGTGTGTTCAACTGTAAAACATACCAAATTATTAGATTTGTTCAGGATATTTCTAGTACTTCCCCATTTTTTTTTCTCTCTGGATTTGAAATGCAATATGGCAGCTGCAGAGAAGAATTTATGCTATATTTCAATATGAACAAATAGGTAATTAATCCTTCTTGCACTGCCAAAAGTTACTGAGGTTTAATTAGTTTGTACAGCATTCTGAAACTCTAAAGTGCAATATAAATGCTAAGTATTAATAAAATCATCATCATCATCATCTCTTATGTTACCATGTAAGAAGAGGGAAAATGGAGATATAGATTAAAGAAAAGTAACATCCATCCCTTCCAAATAATCAGGTTTAAAGGTGTGCAAGATTGCCATTACATCATATTGCATATTATGCTATGCAGTGTTATTAGGTAAATTCTTGAACTTGTTGGTTTTTAAGTCATGCAGTATGGGCCTGATCCAAAGCCCAATGAAGTAAAGGGAAGACTCCCCTGTTGACTTTAATTAGCTCTGGATCAAGCCATGGGTTTGTGCAGCTATACATTATTATGAACCTCCCTTAAAACTGGATATTTGGAGGGACAATTACCTGACTTTATTGGATCTGTATTGCCATCTTCACTCCCCTTGTAGAGAGAAAAAACTACTATTCTTCTGGACAATCTAGCAAAACTGTTGTCTAGAATTGGCTGAAAATCCAAAAGCGTGAGGAAAATTTTCCTCCAAAATTTTGGAGATTTCTTGTTGAAAACCAAATTTTCAATAGAAAACTGCCCCAAAACCAAAATCTGAAAAAATTTCAACCAGCTCACTTGTTCCCTTAACCAAATTCCATTTGAAAATTATTTTCTCCAAACAACTCATTTATATTTTCCTTCTTTTCCAGCTGATGTTCTCAGGGCCCTAAATCCAAAAGTCAAGCATGGTCCTCTGAAGTTCTCCCAGCTCTCCACAATTCCTTTCCTTGCCACTCTGAACAGACATTGGTTAAAAGAGACCACATCATTTATTAGCAGAAATCACATGTGTAAACTGGTTTGAGTGAACCTGGCTATCTGTATGCAAATAAGTCCAATAGTGTTTCTGCTAATGTATAGTTTAAATTACAGCAAAAGTGCCACTGGAGATTTAAATTTTGTAAACCAATGTCTATTGCAGAAAATATGAATTAACTTGAAGTTTTATTGGAATGGGAATTGAAGGGACTCAGCACCACTTCACAGAATCACGCTGTGAAACAAAGAGAAAGAGATAGGATGTTTACTACCAGCAAGAAGGACTGAGGCAGCGGGGACTTCGCTGTTGTGTCCTCTTGAGCTGATTGGCTACTGAATGCCAATTTATCTGTATTTAGAGTAACAGAGCGTTGAACTGAGAATTAGAGGAAGCAGTCTGGAATCTGTGCATCTCTCAAGTCAGACAATTGATTTCAGTATCTAGACAATTCTATTTGTTTTCATAGCTGTAAAACAGACTTATGGACCTGATCCAAAGCTCATCTTTCCAAGTTCAAATCAGTGAGTCCATGGCATTTATGTCTCCAAAGAAATTTTCAACAAATTTCCTAAGCTGTTTTTGGATCATGATGCTGTATATGATTTTTAAAATGTAAGTAAGCATATGCAAATAAAATCTTTCTTATTTATTTTATTAATAGGCAAATATATACATTTATTCTTTGATTTTGCTCATGTTAGTTTTTAGTAAAAGATACTAATCATTTACATAAATGGATTTCCTAGTAGGATCTTTCCTCCTAGCTGGTGAAATGTCTTCTATACCCCTCCTGGTGTATGGAGGATCCTAAACACAGCTTTGTCTTCCAGTTTAGCCAGCACTCCTCTTTCCTTTATCCAGGGATCTATGTACCTCACTAACAAAATAACTTACACAAACTGTTCTGTTTTAAGTGTATTATAACTGATTGAGCCATCTCTCTCATTTGGACTTCTGCAATTCAAAATTTGCAGATTAATGGACACAAGCCCCTTCTGCCATTTACACAATGGTATGTTCATGGATATGATATTTAATGCAGGATGAATGTATGCAATCTGATCTGTGTTAGCTGCCCCATGTACTTGTGCAGAATTCCAGCAGAAGCAATGGGCACCACATGGGTACAAGGTCCAGGCCCTTGCAAATCCAATTACAGAACAGAGGCCCTCCTCTAACATTCGTTTTACTATGGAGAATGATACAGTGGTAATTAAAAAACAAAAAACCAACAGTTGCTCACAATTGCCTGACAGTGCTCTCCAACATGCAATACCCAGGCATTTTCCTGTACTAAGAAAAAATGGTAACAGGTACCACAGGGCAATAAATTTTGACTAACAATAACTCTAAAAGATGTTAACTATTTCTAATATTGCCTAAATGCTTGACTAAATACAAAGTTGAATATGAATATATTTAACTCTGTATTATGCTTTCTGGCTCATATTTTGATTCCTTTTAAGGAAAATCTCATTCCTTCTAATGAAAAATAAGAGTAATGCCAAGAGCTTGTTTTTTAAAAAGAAATCTCAGGGAAAGTTTCAAAAATGTCATATTTGGAAGACAACTTGTGACCATATTATACTGTGTTTTCTCTTGTTTTTGTACAACTGTTATCACTAGAAGCAAAAATCAAGCCCACTGTTGTTTTTTTTTAAAAGGTCATCTTCATCCTAATCCTACACAAATCCTAATCTCCATTTCCAGTTTTCATAGTCCTCTCACTACTGTAATACCTAAGCACCTCACAGTCCTTCATGTGACATATAACAGCCCCGTGAGGAAGTCGCAGCACTATTATTAACATTTTACAGATGGTGACTGAGGCACAGAGGATGCGTCTACACTGCAAAGAAAAATCCATGCCACTGAATCTCAGTCAATTGACTTGGGCTCATGGGCCTTGGATTCTAGAGCTAAAAATAGCAATGTAGATGTTCCCACTTGAGCTGGAGCTCAGTGAGCAGCAGGGTCTCAGTCCAAGAGACATTTACACTGCTATTTTTAGCTTCTCAGTCAATTGACCTGGGCTCAGATTCAGCAATGTCTTTGCAGTACAGACATACCCAGAGAGGCTAAATGACTTATACAAAGACACACAAGAAGTCTAGGTGAGCAAGGAATTGTACCTGGGTCTATGTTCCAGGCTACTGCTTTAACCACTGGACTATCAGTCATCTCCAATCTGACAGCGATAGCACAACAGCAGTAATAACCACCTACTAGTCCCCACAGATGTCCCCTAGAAATGAAAGTGAGAGTGGGAGTAAGTCAGACCAGGTTAAATATAGGATGTGTGAGAGACAGGCCCCAGTTCCGCAAACACAGAATGTAATTTCACTCACACGAGTAGTCCCACTGACATAAATAAAACTACTCCTTTGGATACAATTGCACATGTATAACGGTTTGCATGGTCAGAACCATATACAACAAAGTTAGATATGAATGTTCACCACTAAACCAAATGCTGTGTGAAACTATTTTAGTCTCCAGGTAAAAAGTCAAAAAATCAGGTTGTTGAAAAGGTCACTGACATTTATAAAGCTGGGCTGATTTATAGTTGTCTCTCCCTCTCCTCCACCCCTCTGCTTCCCAAGTTAAATTATGCAACATTAAAGGTTTTGTGCAAAGTAAGATGCAAGCTAGAATTTGTACTCCTTCAAACTCAGCCCATGGGATTGGAGAACATGTGTCGAAGCCAATCAGACAATTAGATGTTTCCAAAGCAAAAACCACTGTGTTTCACATAGTTTTAAATACAAGTAATTTCAAAAGATGCTGTTTGACCTCATTAATTCACCTGGAAGAAAAAAAAAGAGCAGAAGAGGTTCTTGTGAAGTCACACATCCAAGTCAGCTACTTCGCATAGCTAATTGCTGCATTCTTTTATATATTCATTTTCGGTGGCAAGTAATATTATAACAAAAATAAAGACTTCTTGATTTTCAAGCATACTGAGCAAGTTCAACTCCAGCTCATTCTCTGAGGCCTTGTATACACTAGAGTGTTGTTGGCGCAAGTTACAGTGATGATCAAAACGTGCTCTAAATACAACACTTGTCCCTATTCACTCAGCACTTAGCATGTCGCCGAAGCACGTCCATAGTTGGTGCTCTAGCATTGACAGCGAGAGCAGTGCACTGTGGGCAGCTATCCACTGTGCAACTTGCCCCTTGTGTCACTAGGAGTTATGGGAATATGGAGAGGATTACAGAGCATCATGGATGCGGGCTCAATGGCCCATGATGCAATGATTTCCATACCAGTTTCCTGTGCATCTGCTATCTATCTGAAAGGATGGATCCTGCCATGTTCTCCACAGTTGTCAGTGTTCTGAATATATCGCAGCTGTTCATGCAGTAGATCATGAGCTCTGAATCAGAACTGAAATCTGAGACACCTGACCTACTGTGTGCCATGCAAACAAACAAGCCAGATTACTGTTTGTATTCATAGAGCATCTGCACACGATACACCGCCGCTTTTGGGCACATGAAACAAGCACTGAGTGGAGGGATCACCTCGTTATGCAGGTTTGGGATAATGAACAGTGGCGGAAGAACTTTCAAATGCGCAAAGCCACCTTCATGGAACTCTGTGCAGAATGAGAGCTGTCCTCTCGGTGGAGAAGCACTTAGTGATTGCCATGTGGAAGCTGGCAACTCCAGACTGCTACTGGCTGATTGCTAATCAGTTTGGAGTCGGGAAGTCCACAGTTGGCACTGTGTTAGCTCAAGTGTGCAGGACCAGTAATCACATTCTGCTATGAAGGACAGTGAGTCTTGGAAATGTGCGTGAAATAGTGGATGACTTCACAGTGATGGGCTTCCCTAACTGTGGCAGGGTAATAGGTGGCACATATCCCACTTTTGGCCCTGGACCATCTTGCAACAGAGTACATCAATAGAAAGGAGTACTTCTCTATGGTATTACAGGATCACCCTGTGCATTTCATGGACATCATTGCAGGTTAGTCAGCGAAGTTGCATGATGCACGCATCTTCAGGAGCACTGGCCTGTACAGAAAGCTGCAAGCAGGGACTGTTTCCAGACCAAAAGATTCTAATGAGGGATGTTGAAATGCCCATAGTGATTCTGGGAGACCCAGAGCTTACCCCTTACTGCCATGGCTCATGAAGCCTTATACTGACAACTTGGATAACAAAGGAGTGCTTCAATAACAGGTTGAGCAGGTGACGAATGTGCATTTGGCAGATTAAATGCTCACTGACAATGACTTTGTGGCAGGTTAGATCTAAATGAAGAAAATATTCCCCTGGTTATAGCTGCCTGGTGGGTGCTCCTTAATATTGGTGAAGCTAAGGGTGAAAAGTTTCCCCTGGGTGGAGCACAGAGACGGATTGCCTTGTGGCTGACTATGAACAACCAGATGTCAGAGCTATTAGAGGGACACAATGGGGGGCCATTAAAATCACGGAGGTCTTGAGGGAGGTCATTTTGACAATGGACATAAATAAGGTGTCTTTGTAAACAGCACTTTGCTATGTTATGGCTGCTAGGCAGCTTTCACTGTGTATCAATGTAAGTTGCAACCACTGGGTGCAAGAGAGAAATATTTTTTTTTTTTATCCTTCAGAGAGTACGTCTTTACTAAATAACAATTAATCACATCACACGCAAACAGCTGGGCTGGAGGGGAGAAGGCAGTGAGGCAATTTGAGATATGACAGTTGGTGTAAGTCCAGCTATCATCCTGGAAGCTGTCTGAGGGGGTGGAGTGAGTGGGGTACCGAGACAGGCTGGGAGTTTGGAACGTGTGTGGGGAGTTTGGGAAGGGCATGGAAAGCAGTTCTGAATTGGCTGCAAGGGGAGAGGGAAAGCATGCATGAATTCAATCTGCAGAGTTATCAATCACTTTCAGAAGCTCCATTTGGTCCTCCAAGGCTTTTATCATATGCTTGTGACCTGCTATCACTTGCTCCTGGTTTTCCTTCCTCTCCTGCCTATCAATTTTTTGATTTTTCGGTCACACTCCTTTTTTCTGCTTCAGAAGACTAGAAGAGTTCTTCGAACATCTCATCTTTGTTTCTCCATGGTCATTTTCTTATCAGCCACAGGCACTCAGCAGGTGTGTAGAGGTTTCCCCTCAAGGGCACCTATGTAGCAGCACAATAAACAATTAACAGAAGCATGATTGCAGTGCACTAATAGCATAGATTAATTACTGTAAAACACCTTTTTCTCACTGTCCCCTGGCAAGCACACAGCTCAACAATTGCCCAGGCAGTTGTGCCCAGGGGGAGGGGACACTCAAACTGGGGAAAAAGTTCTGAGTGTTTGTTTGGGGGTATTGATGCAGGTAGATAGGGACAAAATAAAAAACCAAAGGGTCTCTTTGTTGCTTGCCTGTGTGCCGCTTTGGTCCCTGCAGAAGTGATGGCCAACTGGTGCGGGAAAGTTTCCTACAACGGGGGAAGAAACAAAACAGCTCTGCCAAGGAATCTCTGGCAGAGGATTGGCAAGTATCTCCAGGAAAGTTTCCGATATATCTCTCTGGAGGATTCCCATGAAATTTTGGTGTGCATTAACACACTTTCTGCTGCACTGCATAGCTGCACAGGGGAATGGAAAGCACATGCAAATACAGCTACTCTTGTGCATTTCTCTCTTTTCAACCAGCTGCATAATACAACAAAGCAAAGGACAGCTATACCTCAGATAAAAAAATCACTTAGCCAACCTCCCTTCTCCTTCATTCTACGTCCTAGAGCAGGAGGGCTGGGACTGACTTGAAGCCTCCAGGATTGAGACGAGATCCTGGTTTCCCATGTCAGTAAATGACTTGGTCCCCTGCTCTGCATCATCCTCCAACTCAACCTCCGCAACCAGGACTTTTGTCAGGGTTGAGTCTGGTGTCTGCTGCCTCCGGGCCAGTGGAGGTATCCATGGGTGTCTTGCCGGTGCAGGTGAGGTTGCTGCTGACAATGGCTTCCAGCTCCTTATAGAGGCAGCAGGTCTTTGACTCAGAGCAACAGTGACTTCCTAACCTTTTGGTACCTCTGCCGCCGCTCCTTGATTTTTGTGCAGCACTGCAGTGTGTCCCTTTGATAGCCCTTCTCCGCCATGCCACGAGAAATCTGACTAAATATCAAAGTTCCTTTGGTCGGAACAGAGCTGGGACTGCACATTCTCCTCCCCCGCAACTGCTGATTGGATCAAGAAGCTTCGGTGTGCTCCATGTGGGAGAGCGTTTGGTGCGTGGAGCCACCATGGTCATCTGGGAAATTGTGATGTGAGCTCTCCATGCCTACCAAGTAGAAAGTGAAATTTCAAAAATTCCCAGGACTGTAAAGGGGAGGGGAAGATGGCTGTAGGGCAGCAAAGTTCAAACTGATGGCCAGAGCGATCAGGAAGGGCATTGCAGAACACTTCCTGGAGGCCATTTACCACGACATAACCCAGCATGGTGTCTACACTGACAGTTTTTTGCTAAAAGTTCGGTACAAAAAGCTCTATTCCTCTCAACGAGATGGTTTTATTTTGTCACAAAATCTGGGTCGGGGGTGGGAGGGAGGCAGGGAGATTGCAGTGTGTACATCATCACTGTTTTGGCACAAAAAAAGCTAACTTTGAGCAACAAATGTATGTAGTGTAGACCAGCCCAAAGGAAAATTCTCTAAGGTGCTGGCCTACTCTCTCCTTTCAACTGGTGCAGGACACCAGGTGACCATTTAGTAATTGAAGCCATTCAGCCTATTTACACATTTTCATCTGCTCCACCTATAAATCCTAGCAGCTTCAGGCTTGTTCTTAGTGTCCTGGCCCATTCCCCCCTCAGAGTGGGCACGGCAGCCCTCCCACAAAGAAACTGATTTTCTTCCTGAAAATCTTTTGGGAGTGTCCTCTCCAATTTTACATTATTCCTATAAATACTACATTTTTGACATACAACCATACAGTTCCTGGTTGAACATTCTTCTTCTTTCTTTAATGCATCTGGTTATTAGTATTGGGTAATATGCCCTATCACAAAACAAAAAAAGATACATGATGCATGCTGACCATAGAGTTGTCTCTAAACATAACTTTTTCTCTGAGGCGTGAACTTTCATTTCAAACAAAACAGCTTGGAACTACCATATAATTAGCAACATGTAGGTTAATGAGCAGTAAATACCTGAAATTATTTGTTCTATCCTACATAGAAAAGGCTAAGAAAAGAAAACCCTGTGCTTATGCCAAACTACAATTCGTTACGATAAGAGATTAAAAACGGTTCTTTAAGTGCCTTGTCATCTGTAGGGCAAAGCTAGCAAATCAAAGAAGCTTGATATTAAGTAGGCAAATAGCTGTGGATTCCTTATGGCTATCAGTCCTTCTGAAGGAGCAATGAAGCAAAAAGCAATTAAAACAAAACAACTTTCTATCAGTGGAATGCACATAATAAAAGCATTAAACAAGGAGGGAAATAGTATATTTTTTGCATAGTTTAAAGGATTACAGAGCATTATTCCATTTCCTAATTCCAGAAAGTACTGAACTGTCATTATTTTATGGTTTTGAATTAGTGACAGGAATAACAACCCCCCCCCCCCCCAACTGCTTATTAATTAAGCAAACAAAAATGAGTTGGTTATCATGAAATTTCACATAACAGAACCCAAAATGTGATTATGTTAAATACACCAGGCCAAATCCTGTTTATGTTGTTTCTTTGTTGAAAGTAACAACAAAATGTCAGTGTTATTCTAGTGGTCCAGTTATTTAACATATGAGCCAAAGGCACGAACAACAACTTCACAGTTGCTTATTTTGGAATAAGATGGTGACGGGTAACATTAGATATGAGATAACTTCACCTAGGAGACAATTGCTTGGACTCATAGTTCTAGTTATGGTACCAGAGATGGTTCTGTATTTCAACACACTCAGTAGGAGGGTGGAGTAGCTATGGTTGTATGCAGCAGCATGAACCATTATTATGTATTTTTATTCTGTTCTTATGTAATAATTGAGAGAGGATGTGGAATGTTGCACCACACCACTTGAACTTCTCTACATAGTGAAGTAGTGATAGACTTAGTAATTCCCACCCTTTTTCTCATCCTTTAATTTCTGAACAAAATTCAAGTGCATTTAAACAATTTCGAGGCTTGATTTCAAGTCACTTGGGCTTTGCTCATTTTAAATAAGTATAATAATTGCTACTGCCGGAAACTGCCAGGCAGTATTATAGTGTCTCACCGGAAAGAGATTCCTCTTGCTTTCGCAAATTGTGCACCGCTATTCAGAGCAGTCCTTCAATGCTGAATATGCCATGTAGTTTGCAGTGGTTTTTCAGCATCTAGAGGGTAAGGGGTCAGGTTAGTATGCTTGTGTCGGATAGCAGGGCTCAGTAGTTGAGAGAAGGCAGAATGCTTGTCTGGTGAAGGCTGTGAGTGGGGCACTTGTGGAAGGGAGCTGTGGGATTCCTGTGCCACGGGGGGATGTTTCAGGAGGCGGTGTGGCAGAAGGGTCCAATTTAAATAAAAGTATGCCCTTCCCCAGTGAATCTTGTTACAACATTGCAAAAGAATGTGCTGAGCTGAGAAGTGGCCCTTCATGGTCTCCTTTCCTGGTGCCTAAGTTCTCCTCTCTCTTGCACTGTTATAAGGATTCATCTAAGGTGTGGATTCAAAACCAGTCCCCCTTTGAGACAGCAGAGTTTTTTTTTTTTGGCTAGAGCAGGAGCAGGACTGGCACGTTACGGATTATGCAAGTTTTAGGACTTCCATGGAATTTCTCTATGGGTGCATTTTGTGCGCTTTCACTCCCCTATTTGTTTTAAAACAGCAACTCCAGGATCCAGATTTGTCTTTTTATTTGGAAAGTGTACTCAGGCTATTTGTTTCATAATGGCATCAGGTGATGATAATACTTCTGAATACAGTGGGTTCAGAGGAGGAGAGACAGCATCAGCAATTTTCATTTTTCATCAAGCCACTTCAATATACAAGCCAGAAAAACTAAAATATTTTCTTTTTAATGTATATAGGAAATGGTGTTTTTCTCTTTCCAGTGTTGGCTGTAATCATTCTTATTACACAACTGGGTTTTTTTTTACCACAAATAGAATTGTTCTTCAGAGAATGATTTTCCCATTTAGGAAGATGTTCCATATGCTTTCAGGAAAGAAAATTACTCTGGATTCTATTAATTTTTTTCATGGTACAGCAAGGCAACTTGAATTAACACAACCATGCCTATATCTAGCTCCAGGGACAGTGCTGGCTGTTGGCCATACACTCATCATATGTTTCCAAAATGTGAATTGACACCCTCATCCCAGTTGCCAGAAGTTACAGGCTGCATCTTTGTGCTAAGGAAGCAGTTTGACTACCCTCATGGAGTACTGCAAGCTAACAGCTACCTTCAGCTCAAGTACTTATCTCCCTTCCCTCAGAGTGGTCCCCTTAAAGTTTAGAAGCACTTAGGTCCCAGTGTAGCAAAACTTTTAAGTATTTAATTAAGTCCCAAAGATCTGGTTAGTTTTAGCCAAGTACTTACATTCTTAGGCCTGTTTGTAAATGCTTTGCTGAACAGAGATGAATTGCTGAATCTGAGTCCTAGCCAGGAAAAAGCACTTAAGAGAAAGTCATGCCACAGTAATAAGGATGCACAGTAGTTTCACAAACACATTTACTGGAAGTAAATATGAGAGAATATATTTCAGTTTTGTAAGAAAACAGAGAGATCATGCACAATAATAGTGTAATCACAAGGGGATGTGGTGTCATTTCTTGTGATTTGATGATCTCTTAGTAAAAATACTCAGGAGTTAGACTCAAAAGCTGAACAATACCTTAGGGTCCCAGGTGACCTCACCTTTAAAGACTCTTGGTCTGCTGAGGTCTTTGAGGGACCAGGAAATAGCTTCCTCACCAAAAACTGAGCTGCAGCAAGGCAAGAAACAGTTTTGCCTCCTCTGTTGCTTGCTTCATAAATAGCTTGCAAAATGCCTCACAATCCCTTATACAGACTATAATGGAAAATGTGCTATATTTAGAGAGAGATTAAATCCAGATCAGAGTTCAATATCAGATATATATCTGTATAATAAGGGGGGGGGGGTCTAAAAAGTGTTCACTTAAACAATTTAAAATCAAGTAGTTAGACTTCTGTTTGTTGAAATCTGAAACATTTAAGGACTACCACAACAAAGGCCTGGCCTACGCTACAGAGTTTTGTCAACATAAATTATGCCGGCCTACAGACATCACTGTAATTAAACCGCTGTTGCATGTCCTCACTATGCACCTTGTGCCAGTGTAATGCATTCACACTACCAGCTTTTACATCGACCCAGGGAGCAGGTAGCTATCCCACTCACACTAGGTGCTTTGGGAAGGGTTTGCAATGCCTTATGGGGCAGGCACAGTGTCACATGATGAAGGTTCTCATCATTCCATGGGCATCCTACTAGATTGACAGCCACTTTTCAACTGCCGTTATCAGCCAAACTGAGCACGAACACAAGAAGCCCACATAAGTTTGCGAGTTGGGGAGGGACACACACACACACACACACACACACACACACACACACACACACACACACACACACACACACACACAGTGTGTGTGTTGCGGGACAGTGAGTGCATCCGCATACTTTCTCTTCAAGTTCCAACAGCAGCCAGAAGCAACAATCTTGAGGCTGAAGCTGGTGCACAGACAGCTGATGTCCCCCCCCCCCCCCACACAGCTCAGTGGAGACCAGTACACTGGCAGAAGGAGGGACACCCCAACATCAGCCCCTGCCTCTCTCCCTGGCTCTGCACAGCACATCAGGAGTCACTCCCATGCTTCTCCCCCAGCAGCAGCCTGCACTTACTGCATGCCCGCTGTAGGAGAGCAGGATTGATTCCCTGGGAGTTCTCCCATAGCCTCATCTTCCCAGACCCAGAAGAATGATCCACACCGCCCCTGTTGTCCAGCTAGGAGTCTGTTTGCTTCCCAGAGTGGACATGCTCAGCTGGGCTGTAGCTGTGTGAGCTCTCTACCCCCATGAGCAATTTCAAAGCTTCCTGGGGCTTTGAAAGGGGAGGGGGCCCATGCCTGTGTAGATGGAATACAGGGCAGAGCAGGAGAGTCCAAAACTGTGAACAGAACGGTCAGGGCAGGCATTGGGGGATAGCTTCTGGAGCCCATTTATGGCACACAGTATCTGCACTGATGCTTTGTCGCTCTAACTTTGCCGCAAAAAGCTCTATGGCTCTCGTCAAGGTGGCTTTATTTTGTCACCAGGGGAGTTTTGTTGGTGGGGGAGCATTGTAGGGGGGGCACCACCGTTGTTTTGTCACCAATAGCTGACTTTTGTTGAAAAAACTTTGTAGTGTAGATCAGCCCAAAAACAAGCCTTCTAGTGTGCATATATGAGAGATATGAAAGGGTAGCCCATTTTTCCCTTTGGGGTAGGAAAAGTGAGTTTTGCAAAAGAATAGATTCTCAATGAACTGTAGTTTGTAAGATATCCCTTAAATCATTCCTGAATCTGAGCTCTCAAATAATCCCAAATAGCCCTTTTGTAATAAGGTTTGAACCCTCACAGCAGCGTTCTTTCATATACTCTACTGCTTTCATTTTCCACAAGTTTCCTTGCTACTTATTTTTCCTCAGAATATGTTGGAGTTTTCATAGCACCAGACCTTCAGCATGGTTGGACAGAAAATGGCACCCCTTAGGAAAACACCTTCCAATTATTGTTATCTCCTTTCCTTTACTACTAGCAGCAGGCCTCAGTAATGGAAATAGTTAAATTTAGCTTTCCCTCAATGAATATTTCTTGTTTCTTTACTGCCACACTCTCTAATCTCTAGCCCTATTCCAGCTCTGACAAATCTAAACTAAGTATGTCAATTGTCAGCCCCCAAACTCCTGTATATGACTTTGGTGTAACAGTCTTTCCTTCTAAAATCTAACACCTTTTTGCATAGAAAAGGTAAGAAGGCCTGCTAAGATCTCAGCATTCAAGCCTGCAACATTGACCTTCACAGGAACAGGAGCACCCCCACTCCTCTGCATACAGGTGTTATATAGTACTTTGTCACTTTGTACATAAATCTACTGCATCCTCATCCATTACTCTGGGAGAGAAGAGCCACACATTTTTAGTTCATGTTCAATTTTCCACAAGCTCAACCTTCTCAAGTGGTTAAGTAAATAAATACACATTTTACTTGTTGTTCCTGTGACCACACACTTACCTTGCCACACACAGCCATGACTCAGTTTCTCTCTTTCTTCCTGTCAGCTTCCTCTCACTGAATTAAAATGCCACCTTTTCTCAGGTCATCAGTCTTTCAACCCTAAAAAGACCTTTGGTGCATACCATTAGATCCTAGAAGCCACTGCTCTTCAGCCAATGGTCACGCTACAAGCAAGATTCTCCCCCAGGCAAATGGCTTTCTGCTGCTCACACTCTTCCTTTCATAGCTTCCCTTTAATGAGGTCCAGCTGCTGCTGTCTGCTCCTTCCTCCATGACTGACAGATTGCATACTACCCTTAGGGTTGTATGACACAGCTCTTTCTGCCTTCATTAACCCTTTCTTCCCCTTGCTATGGATGAGGTACCTACAGGGAGTCATAGTTCTAGTTTCGCCACAATAGAAGATTTATACTAGATCAGCTCTAATGTAGTCATTCAAGCGACCATATTTCACTGAGAGAGTATTGAATTTGTCCTCAGACCTAGATGAGGTTATCTACAAATGATAAGAAGAGTATCCAACAAGTCTTGAAGCAACATTTCCTATTTTGGGGCTGAGGACAGAACCTGCTCTATCAGACTTTAGCGTACAACTTTCTGTTTGAAAATACTACTCTTCATGTTCTGATTTGCTTTTCAGTAATCCAGGAATGTGTCCAAATGGTTTCCAGAAAGTTCCAACTGACTTCTTTCAGAGAAATAATCAGAGGCAAAATATATGATACATTGAACATGACCACATGAACTACAGAAAAATATTGATGGACTTCAGGATGCAAAGCCCAGCCCATCAGGGTCTATCTCCCCTTTATATTAATTTTTCAAATCAGCACACTATTAATTTGGAAAATGAAAAACAACAAGAAGAAATTCAGCTCTAAAATCTTATAAATGCACAGGACCAGGAGTAAAATGGAAGGAAAACTGATTCCAAACCATCATTTCAATCCCCAGTCCTAGGCTAGCTGCCAACCTGAATAGCCCCCCAACATTAAAGCAGCCTCTGCAATACAAAGCAGGCAATCAGGGCTGAGAATGTGGCCCTTAGTGGTGCACGTTTCCAAAATTAAGCTGGTAAGGATTGTTAAGATGGACAGTGAGAAGAAACAGTTTGTCCTAAAGAGGACAATAAGAGGATGCAGAAACTGAGGTTTTTCCTGGGTTAAACTTTGTAATGTATGACAATAAAAGACATTTAAAAACAAAGGACTCAATCCTGAAACTACTCATGCATGTGCTTAACTTTTCTACCATGAGAACTAGCCATGGCCATTTCACGGTAATACAGTTAAGCATGTGCGCAAGTGCTTACATGACTAGGGCTAAAGACAAAGAAAAACCTGTCCATTTCACTTAAAGGGCCAGGTCAGGTAGGTGAGCTTTAACATATGCATCGAGGAAAGTTTACATATTATTCTATTGCCTAAGCAGGAAAAGTGAAGAACATATTATACGGTCATTTTATTCCACCTACAGCACAATTGGTATTTCAAAGAGTGTTTACTTCTTCAAAAGAGTCTAATTTTAAATGGGTCTCAGTGGTATTTTTTTCATTTTAAAAGCACTCTAAGGCTCAACAGGGGGTGAACAGTTTAATATTTTGTGGTGTTTCATATTTATATTTTAATTTAAGTTATTTATTGTAGTAGGCATCTTATCGGGCAGTGTCCTTTAAGCAATGTTTGCCTCCAAGAACTACTGGCTGCTTCTTTCTGGCTTTATAGTACTTTTCAGGATCATAACATTGGTCATAAATGTTCATGGACAAAATAAAATGGATATTCACTTTGGTGATTAAATCAGAATTTGTACACAAAATAGATTTTAAAGATACAAGAAGCAGCAGCAGCAACATGTTCTGCAACACTGGGCCAGATTTTTTGCTGAGTGGAGTTTTCATATGGTTCACCACAGTGGTTGTGGTGATGCCATGTCAGACAGCCTATTACAGTGCCCTGATTTTCTCTGCCCGGCACCAACATAGGTTAGAGGTACTTGGGAGCTGCTATAATATGAACCAGCTGGTAACTGTCCCCTGGGAATGATCCACCAGCTGAGGATAGCTGAGATGTAATTTGATGTAATGTACTTTGACCACATGGGCTTCCTGATATTGCTCACTTCCAACACTCCCTTTTGTGTCCCCTCCCTGTTCCTTGTATCAGGAGGTGTGAGGAGACTGGCATAGCAGTCATTTATACGGATTCTACACCCAGGGAGATTTCTCCCATAACAAGGCTTCCCTAAAGTGTTATAAGATCATATTCCAAACCCTTAACTCCACCACAACAGTGCATGGCAGTGAAACTGTCCATTCTCATCTCTGCTGGGGGAATTTGTATAGAAGCATATCTGATAAGATTAGAAAAAAACTTCACAGCTGAAATTTTGTCCCTACTGATGCCAAGGGGAATTTCACCATTCATGGCAATAGAGCTAAGATTTCACACCATGAGTTATGTTCTCTTACCCCTTTCATATGCATATTAAGTGTTTTATCCAATCTGTTTGTTACTTCTGAGGTTGGTGCTTCCACAATATCATTACACAACCTAGCTGTTTATGTATGTGTCTATGTGTACATGTACATGTTCTAAATGTTCTCATTCATCATTTAAGCTAATCTTTCTCCCCTGTATTGTATTGTTGTCTATTTATAATCAGCCCCCTATTTTTACATCATGTCTCCTCTCTCTGGTCCATTGGCCAATATCTTCTCTACACAATTTCATTGATATTCAAAAGCATATTCAGGCATTCTTAATAGGTAATGCTCAGTATTGTATGTGCGTAGGAAGGGGGCGAGTGGTAAGAAAAATGAAAAAGGACAGTGTGTTCTCCCTAACACCTATTATACTGTGTTTGGCTTAAATATTTCCATCCCTGTCTTTCCTGAATTTTCTAGGTGGCTTTATTTTCTGGCTGCCCTATGGGCTCCACAAACAAGTTCAGCTTTCTGGGCATCAGAAGAATGGTTCAAATTCCAATCACCCATACGGGGGAACTGAGATGTCCGAAGATAATATTTCTGCAGGTCTTGAGTCTTTTCCACTTTTGGCACTTTGTACAAACTGACATGAGGCCAGAAAAAAAGGACGTTGCCATAACTGAGGAGAGAGATGATGGGAGCCTGGACAAGCGTTCTAGCTTGTGAATTAATAGGACATTAAAGGCTTTCTCTACACTTACAGCAGTGTGTGGAGTACAGATACTGCACAACAAGGTTCCACAAGTATAAATAGCAGTATAGACAGTGATACACAGTTTAGGAGACTAGAGCACCCTCCACACTTGAATCCCCAGGGTATATACACTACACAGCTCTCTACATGCCCAAGCAGTCAACACTGTTATTTTTAGCAGTGTCATGTCCCACTTTCTCCCCGCTTCCAGAGCCTTTCCCCACTGCAATGAAGGTCTCTGGTGGTGGGGAAAGGTTCTGGCACAGGAGAGGCACTGGGAAAAGGCTCTGGGAGCAGGGACACAGCAGTAAAAGCCTCTGGCAGCTCCCTGTTGCCAAATCTTTTACCCACTGTCTCCCCCTCCCAGAGGATTTCCCCACTACTAGAGCCTTTCAGTGAAGTGTATAGCTATACACTACAGTAACAAGTATGAACTCAGACTGCCTTTCACTGCAGCACATAGCTACAATTTAGTGCTTGTACTCTACATGTCACTGTAAGCATAGACAAAGCCTTAGAGAAGTTATTGGTCACAGGGGTCTGCCTGTGTGGATTGAATTGCAGTATTGGGGGACTACGTGATACTCCTGCTGGCAAACCTGCACTGATGGAGATGATATATGGATTGGTACTTTTGAAAATGATGGTAACCAACAAGGTAGGTCCTACTGATTTGGGGAAGCTTGAATGAGTCAAATGCACAACCCAAAATACCATCTATAATTCATTGCTGTTTATTTGATCATACATGTACTGAATACTCAGTAGTAGATATTATTGCTGATAACTCCAGGATTTTCAAGTACAGGTATTCAACAGTGTCTATATGCATATTATTTCTCCTTTACAGATAGTCTAGGAAATGCACATGATTCACTTAATGCAAATGGGGGATTCAGCAGGTTTCCTCATATACCCATGATTACAATAGCGACCACAGTTTGGCCTTCCTACAGAAATTAATTTTTTTCCCCACTGACAAACAGTACTTTGTGTTAATATTTACATAACATCTTCTGCATTGTATGTTCTGTTAGGATTAGGTAATGCATAGCTAGAAGAATTTCATACCATGACTTTTTAAAAAAAAATTATTTGGTTGGGGAGTTGAACTGGAAAAACATCACTTCCATGTTAGGTATCTGATTATTCAAACTAAAATTAAATGGGGGGACTGCAGTTTCATGACCATTTTGTTTAGTAAGTGTTGGGAAATACATTTCAGAGATGTAGCTGAAGCAAATCTAAGTGGCCTGAGAAAATAAATTATTTATCACGTCACTCAACTTAGATTTTCTCATGAATAGAGGTGTTAAAATATCCGTTTGACAACAAAAAGTGAAAATGTTTGTTTTTCACCTAATGGCATAAATTGTGAGACATTTTAGACTAAAAGACTATGGAGAAATGTCAAATATTATAGAAAACTGTTTTGCAGATGACTTACTGCACTGTGAGCTAGCTTGGTGACCTAGTGGCTGTAAGATACACTGCCACTCGGAGAACCAAATTTAAAACTTAAATCCAGTCCCCAATTGCAGGGCTAGGGCGTTCTGTAACCCCATGAGACTGGGTGCTCACCCTCTGGAGTGAAGGGAACAATTTCCATCACTATTTAGTCTGACCCTTTAAAGTCAATGCTAGGATGAGTAGTGTAGAGAGAAAGGACGGTTCAATGATTAGGGCACTTGATTAGATCTTGCGCATCCTGGATTTAAGTCCTGCTCTGCCACAGACTTCCTGAGTGACGGTTGGCAAGTCACTTGGCCTCTCAGTGTTTCAGATCCCCATCTGTAAAATGGGGATAATAGTATCTTGCTACCTCATAGGGATGTTGTGAAGGTAAATACATTAACGTTTGGGAGGTTCTCAGATATTATTGTGATGAAGGCCATATAACTAACTAAAATATACAGCATTTGTAATGAGCCTTTGAGGCAAGAGACAAAGGAAAATGTAAGCATTTTATAGGTCTGTGAAAGGGAGACTAATGAGCCTGCTTAAAAAAATCCCATTAAAAACTTGCAGCACTGAACAATTTTTAGAGCAGTAAGGATGAGTGTTTTAGACCAGAGCTGGCCATAGAATAGCAATTCTGTTTTGAAACAACTTTCAAAGTTTTGAAATTTCTCTTTGTTCTGCATTGGGATGAAGACAAAACCTTTCTAACATTTTTGCAAATGCAAATTGTGTCCAAACATCCATTTTCATTTTAAAAAGCTCAGGATTTTTCTCTCTCTCTATCTCTCTCCCCCCATCCGCGCCACCTCTGGAATTGACCAGAGAGTCCCTCCACAGAAACTTTCCCTTCGTAAACTTCACTGAATCTAATATGCACCCACAAAACATTTTGGCTTCAACAAAACGACATATTTCAGTGAAAAAACAATGTGTGCCTCACTACCATTTCTTCCAGATATCCTGTCTTCTGTAGTATATTTATAAAGTGCATCTGAGGTATATGCTTCAAAGAATAATTAGCATGATTCAGTCATGGGTTATGCTCAGAATCTCTGCTCTTGAAGTTACAGTGCAAGGTGTCCATAATTCACTTTCCTGTGGAATCCCATTGCATGCTAGTGGTATCCCAATAGTAGATGGTGCTGGATGAAGGATAGGGGCAGATAGTGTATGTGGAGCATGAGCTGGTTCAGCACATCTGCTGGGCTGCCATAATTGGTAGAGCTCTTGTCAAGCCTCGGTAACAAGTAAAATCTGGATTTCCCCAGTGGAATCCCTAAGGGGATGGTGTCAGAAACAGTGCTTGCCAGCCCTGGGTGGGCCCTTTCCAAGATGCATTCAGGCTTATTGCTGCAGTAAGATGCCATTTGAACCTGCTACGCCAGAGGGGGATGAATGAAGTCCAGTATTTTTCCAGATTAAATGTAGGCAACTCAAACAAATCTTTAAAAGTGTAAGAAGACATTGCAATGTTGAAGTGCACTTTTGGTATATGTATACAGTATACAAGGTGTACACAGCAGTTTAGTAAGATTATATGAAAGTACTAGGTATTATATAGTGTACTGTATGAATCACATTGCATTTCACTGACCTACTGTATCATCTACATAGCTCAGCTAACAAACCTCTTTGGTAGAATAACAATTCATGAATAGTAATAATATTTATATAACATGCCATATTTACAAAAAGACTTAGGGCCAAATTATGCTACCCTCATTCAACATTGATTAGTATCTTATTCCATGAGAAGACCTTAGGGATAAGGGGTGAGAAGTAGAGGAGGACGGAATGGACTATGTGGCCTTGTAGCGTCTACAGGGCTGTTAGTGAGAAAGATGCAACCCATAAGGATTCATCTAGTGGTCCACAGGCATTGACTCAAGCTGAGCTACAGAGTTCCACCCCATTCCACACATCCTCTAATCCAAAGTTAGGATCTGATCATGCCTGAGGAAAGTCTATCTAATTGTATTTTAAAATATCACCCTACTCTAATATACTACGCATGCAGGTGATTAAGTCACTTAAGAGCACAAGTCCCATTGAAAGCCAGTGAGATTTGTGCTCTTATGCACCTTTGAAAATCCCACCCCATAGATTTTGCTTTTTAAAAATATAATAAAATGTTATTTTGTTTAAAACGTGACTGTAAAATGTAAAGTAAGTTTAGATGAAATTATTAACATTCATATCTTATTATTTCTATTTGGTCTAAAATAGTATTCAATTGTGGGGCAACCCAGTTAATTAGGATCTGGTAATACTAACTTCACATTAAAGCCACGCATCAATAAATCTGTGACTAACACCAATATCTATGTGGGAAATGAACACACAAGGAGCATACAATTGTACTGTAATGTGACAGAGAGACTGGGAGAGTAGATTTCGAACACAGAAATGGGGTTCAATATGAACAACGATAAAGTCATACTGAGAGGAAATAAACAGCATAGTTGGGATGTCAGGAGAGGGAAGCCACATACAAAATGTGATGAATAGTAAAATCTGGAATGCTCCAAGGGCCACATTGGTAGACTGCCAGAAGCCTGAGCGTCACACCTAATTTGTATATGTATTTACATGTTGTCAGTTATGTAAGCTTTAATTACCGCTAAGTTGCTCCAGGCTTAATATCCATTTCTATTATAGTAAAATCAAATAAATAAATAAATAAATAGCTGTCCCAATGCATCTTTACTTGTATTTAAGCAACAAGTCAACCTAAGAACTCATGAGCATAAAAAAATAGGATATAAGTAATTTACACTTTCATGTATAGTACAAACCACACAATGCACCAGTTCTATTATCTTTGCCTGGACACAAAAAGTGGGAGAGGAGAAATCCCTCTGGTGCATAATAAAAAAATCTCTAATACAGAGTCATTAAGATGAAACATGCATTTATTTATGATTCTGGAGCTGTAAATCATTTTACTGAAATGTGATCATTCATACATCCTCAATGCTAGAGCCACTGCTATGGCTCAGTTTTGAGTTTCAGTAGACTGAGTTTCAGCCAGCTAAATTCCAACCAGTTCACAATTTAAAATGGAATCTTGAGAGCCACACCTAATTTTAGAGAATAATGACAGTACATAATCTGGGACTGATGAAAAGGAGACTGTCTTCAACAGGAAGAAGAACTAGATGAAAATCTATGAGGGCTTTTGGGGGGACTCTCAGTGATCACTTAGAGAGGAAGGAGTGAACCTAATATAGGACCATTCCATTCATCCCCCACTATATCCTACAAACTTTAATGATATCTTACAGTATATGGCATTCTAAGTTTTTGACAAAACTCATAGGTTATCCTTATCTGTCACTAGAAGATCATCAATGATCAATGTCAATATAGTCTGTTGTCCTCATTTTTTATTATAGCTGATCAGCACTTGGGCATACTGGAGAGTAACGGCAGAAGAAAGCTGGTTGCAGCTCCCTGATTCTTGTCTGCCTGCCCCAGATGGAAGTTAAAGCAGGAGGTCCCTACTTTAACATTCATCACTGATCAACAGACTTTACACCCAGTGAAGATCAGGTGTAGAGGAGCTCCAGTCCTACCGCCCACACCTAGCCCACATGCCAGAATTCCCTGACACTCCTCCTACCTCATGATATGTTGGGATGGAGGGGAGATGGCTGTTTTAGGAAGTGACAGAATCTCCTCTGCCAGCATTCTGCTGGGGGTGAGAGTTCTTCTCTGCCAGGGGAATTCTCCATTACCTGGCTTTGATCTTTAGAGACTGAAGAATCCAGCTTACTGTTTCATAATTGGATCACAAGGTGATGGTGACATAGTCTAAGAATCTGAATAGAAAATTATTGTATAGAATTTTGAATAATCAATGGAGTCTAGGTATAGATGGGGTTATCTATATAGATAATAGTTGTAAGGCACTTTGGGATCTTTAACTGTATAGAGAGCATATTTCATAACACATTCATACAGGAAAGGATAAAATGCCTGACTTTAAGAGCTTGATTTCTAAATTTTACCATTGCAATAACACTATTTTTTAAAAATATGGAACTTTTAAAAAATATGGTGAGTCCTTTTACAAGGATGCTGAAAATTCAACTCTCCATTGTACCAGGCCCTTTTATGGCCCTGATAATATCTATGTTACTCTGCAGTGTTGTCTCATGCTCCAGGTCTATATTTTTCTAATATGCCATTAAGATAGATATAATCTTTCATAAAAAATATAAAAAGGAATCTTAAAATTCTAATACATTTAGAGTTATATTATTTTAGGTGGAATGTGTGGGGTAAAGGTATTAACGTAATCCAGTCAACATCCAACATTATACAGTTAGAAAAATGATTTAAGGTTTGATATACAGAGACCTCAACCTGCTTATTATGATGACAAACACACCATAAAAAACTCCTTTAACCTTTTGTAAAAATGATAAGAAGGAAAAACAGTTAAAGAATTTGAAATGTTAAATTGAAAGCCTCATTTAATATTTTACAACATCCCTTGTTCTCTTTTCCTGTAGCTGGAGAGAATTTTAGAAGGCAAAAAACTCCCACCATGTTTGACAGTCTCTTAGATGCTATCAAAGATGGTAATCACTGTTCTTTAGGGAAAAAGAGAAGAAGGTAGTTGAGATGGGTTGAAACTGTTGTTGCTGATGCTGTTGTTTTTAAAGTCCAATCCCATTTCATTTCTGGTGGTGTTTTGGATTCAGATTGAGCTGGTAGAGATGCCTGTGTAATCTGGATCCCCCTCTCTTTCTCAGTGTGGTCAGGACATCTCCCAGGATTAGGACGATGAAGTCCCAGGATCAGGCCATGATGGTGAAGCTCATTCCAGTAGCTTCCATCAGTTCTTCCATATTTTCCCCAAAAATCTTTTTCTTTAAGAACCATCATTTTGTCTACCAATTAGGCCTATTTTTTCACACATCAGTTTTGGTTCACTGATTTTTGGACTCACATTTTTTTTTTGTTTAACCAACACAAGTTCTTTAATTATATTAGTAGGCCTTTTTGTTTAGTCTAGTTTAGTCTGTTTTCCTTTCAGGTCTTTTCCCATCAACATTTGTTATTATAGGTTACTGTGACATCTTATGAACTTTTACATATTTTCTACAGTTGAGCTCACAATTAGAGTGAATTTGTAGGCCCAATTATCACAACATAGTCATCATGAATAAAAGCAGGGAGTAAAAAGAAGCAAGCACAAAGTAATCAGCAAGTATAAAGATGGAATTCTACAACTGTAGGTATAGAAAGAAGTTACATCTGAAAATATAAAAGAATTACACTCTCCACTGCACAAAATATAAAGCTTTACAGGGAAAAAAGTATTTTCTCAGGATATCACAAATGGTGAAAGATTCTTTGCTCCTGAATGATGATGAGAATCTAGCTATCACCCTAGGGAAAAAACAGGAGCGAATAAATGGAAATAGCTGAAGAGTGAGTGACATATTGTCACCCAATATGAAATATATAATATACAAGCAACTAAAAATGTCACTCATTTTCAGATTGCTATTGTTATGGTGTATTTACAGCATATGTGTTTGAGTATATTCCTAATGCACCAAAGCTTAAAGTCCTTGTTATGTTAAAGGATTGACATTTTAACTAAAATCTAAGAGCTTGTTTATGGTGTATGTTGCTATAAAAGTTAATAAGAGTTATCTACAATCAAACTCTAATTGTGTGAAGATAACTTTGTTCCCTTAGGAAAGACAGGGATATTGAGAACTGCAGTTCCCATTTCTTTCTTTCTTTGTTCATTTCATCAGGGCTGCAATGCTTTTCACTATGTTACAATTGCTCTTCACTGAAATGAATAGTACTTTCTGGAGAACACATTTTTTTTTCTGCAATGACACAGAAACATAAGAATATACTGGGTAGAATCCCAACCCAGTTGAAGTAACTGGCAAAACTATTGACTTCAAGGGGACCAGGATTTCACCTATTGTTTTCAGGTTGTGACATTTGTTACCTGAAAAATGAACAAGAGCCTCCAAAGTTCTGTAGAGAGCCTGAGAGGAAAGACCGCTTCATCACCTGAAAGAGTTTGTATCACCTTCTCCCCTCTGTGCATAGTCAGTTCTTTTGGTTGGTTTGGAAGAGGGACCCAAGCCTTGAC
This sequence comes from Emydura macquarii macquarii, assembly GCF_026122565.2. Classification (NCBI taxonomy): domain Eukaryota; kingdom Metazoa; phylum Chordata; order Testudines; family Chelidae; genus Emydura; species Emydura macquarii. The sequence goes on from NW_027132962.1 coordinate 4,321,036, forward strand.
TGAGCCACTTTCATGCCTCCTTTGAAGAGGGTACTACAATAAACTACACTAATCTCATACACCTCTTGCCATTCGTTAGCATGTACCTCACCTCTGTGTGGAAGCACAAAGGGGAAGGCTTATTGCGCCTTCTGCCTCATTCCTTTGTGCACCCAAATATGGAGCAAGCATAACTGAGTCCTTAGTGAACAATGCAATGTTATTCTTTTCAGTGTTGTTGTAGCTGTTTGGTCCGGGGATATGAGAGAGACAATGTGGGTGAGGTAATATGTTCTATTAGACCAACATCTGTTGGTGGAGGGGACAAGCTTTTGAGATCACAGACCTTTTCCTCGGGCCTGGAGAAAGTAACCAGACCTGATGCAGAGGATTGTGAAACTCAAAACTTTCCCCCTCACCAACAGAAGTTTGTCCAATAAAAGATATGTCCTCACCTGCCTCAATAAAATATATAGCAGTAATTTCAGGTAACAAATCAATTCACAAACAGCAGTGATACTTATTACACACTCAGCACCAATTTAGCCAGGTCTAAACTAGTGAACTGCCAGTGAGGACAATATTAGCTTTGAATGAAATTGTACCAGGGTCCGTGGAAAGTTCCATTTATTTCAGAGAACGGCATATGTACAACAGGAACAAGCATAGAAAAGAAGAGGCCAGCAGTTCAGCCTGGACTTTTCCATTGGAACAAAATTCACTGACTATATCCTGGAGATTTTTACCTATTTTAAAATTTAAATTAGCAACACAGTTCAGCCCTTGGTATCCATATTGGCACTTAGTTTCCTTTAAAATAACATTGTAAATAAGATGATTAAAAAGAGATAAACTTTTTTTCTTTATTAAAATTTATTTTTATTGAAGCAGGGGGAGTAACATGGCATTCCATATAACCTTTGCAATCAAATCAGAGGCATATTTTGCCAGAAAACCCTGAAAATTCTGACTTTGTGAGGAAAATGTGTATCATGATGAAAGGGAAAGGTAGAGTAGTTGGGTGGAAAAATAGAAGCTACCAATGTCAATGAGGTGAAATAATTCACTCAAATGAATTTGGTTCTGTACAAGTCAGCTTGAAGCTAACATTTATCTATGTTGCATGAAAGCACGATGGTCACCTGGGTTGAATTTTTTTGAGCCTCTGGCTGAAATTTGCTGGCAATAAAACCTAGTTTAAAGACGGCTCTTGTAAAACCTTGGAGCAAATGTGAAACTGATGTAGTAAAACACCTTTTAGGATGTTGTCTCTGTCAAGAAATCATGAGCAAATGGATTTCACAGAATGGCCTGTATATGTAGATAACCCCTGTGGATTTGCTCCTGTTTTTATAGGGCAAATGAACCTTTAATACATTTTGTCTTTATGAACTGAACCATAACATAGCCCAAAGCATCCAGGGAATAGAGGATGATGGCATTTCACCTCTTAGTGTGGAGTGATAATGACAAACTTTTCACAAATCCAGGGAGGACAACCTACATTGAAGGCTGAATGACTAGAAACTGGTGAAAGAATTTTGATAAAAACAACACCTGATCCGAATCTTCCCTTGGACATTTGAAAAAGTTCAGTTAAACTCTTCCCCTCCCTCCATTATTTTTTTTCCCAGCATCTTTGTTCTTTTTTTACTCCAGATAGGACCAGTCGGATGATCAAAATGCTCATTACTGGAACCTACCTTTCTACCAACCTGCTTGCCTGTTTCCTTGTTCTGTTTCCCGTTGTTCAAACTCTCAGCTATCTGAAAATATTGGATGTTTCTCCAGTGGTATGGATACTCAGAATTCTGCTAGACCATAAAACAGGTTATTTTTGCTGAATTTCTGACCTTAGTAGATGAAAGAATTATTGGCAATCTCACAAGAAAGCCTGTTCTCATGAGATTCCCAGACTTAGTTTAGAAGTTACACTTCTAGCTAAGGTAATTCAGAGGTGCTATCATCATGGCATCTGGACACCAATAAGCATCCTTATTTTTGAGGGCTTAAGTGAAATAAATGAACCTCTGAAACTTTTAGAGCTTTCCCACCACTAATAACAATAACTGTTTTCAAAAGGTAGATAAATAGCAGAATATAAAAAATGGACTCTGACAATAAAAAATGTCTCTTTCACAAGTGGGAAAACACTCCATTATTGACTGAATTGCTGAGTTTTAGCATTAGCTTTTGCTAACCCAGCAAAACTGCAGGCTGAGTGTACCCAGCATATCATATATTAGGCTGATAATGGATTACTCTAATGTATTCTTCCAGGAGTTTTAAAGACTCAAGCTCTTGTTCCTGTACAGCCACACATGATAAGTAATGTTCATTTGGAGCAAAATATAAGTAACAGGATTAGGACATGCAGACAGCTCTAATGTTCCTTATGCTTATAAATTCATGTAAGAGATGGCATGTGCCCCAGAATGCTTAGGAAATGTTTAATACAGTCTGCAGAGCAAAATGACACAATGGGGGCCTTATCCAAACTTCATTGAAGTCCAAGGAAAGACTGCCACTGACTTTAAGAGGTTTTCAGTAAGATCACTGAAAAGTACTAAAAAGTAGCTGGCAGAGGCTAATGGAGCTCACCCTTGACAAATAAGGGCAAAAGAATTGTGAGGGAGAGGTGGCAAAAGCTGCCCATGATAGTGCAGGTACTGGAAACCAAAGTGTGGGGTGGAACCAATCACCACCAGGCTGTATCCACTATGGTGCAGCATGGACATCCAGAAAGACTGAATGATTTGTTTATAATGAGGAGAATACTGTTAAGAGAAGATTCTATGGAGTGATGGAATATGGTGCAGTAGTGTCATTTAGTTACTCCTCAAGCGAAGGCAGAGTTGTTCATTGATATAATCTATGCATTCATTTGATTGAATAAAACAGTGTGAGCAGCAGTACAACATACAGTAATCACTCTCATCCTTTGTTTTAAGCTCCATTTGCCCATTAATGCAAGTTTCACATTAGGCCAAGCTCTTCTCTGAATTATACAAGTTTAAATTCAGAGGGATGTCAGAAGAATTACTCCATATTTACAAAAGCACAACAAAGCAGAATTTTGCTCTGGGCTTTCTATTCATTGCAAAATGGATGTAGTATGGTTCTATGGGTCTCATTCTACTTCCACTTGCAATGTTCTTACACCAGTGTAATGGTTACACTGGTTACAATTGGCAGGCAATGTTCTTTTGTATGTGTGTTGCATTTCTGATAGTATATAATTGCACTCCAGTATGGGTCTGTTCTCTCATGGACATTCACTTCAACAGGAACTGCTGGGTGCCCGGTACTTTTGAAAATCAGCCATTAATTTTGGAACCTAGCTGCAGGCTCCTATTTTAAAAAAAATCTTGGATTTTGCCCATTAATAATGATGCAAGTTTCACATTAGGCCAAGCTGTTCTCTGAATTATATAAATTTAAATTCAGAGGGATGTCAAAAGATTTACTCCATATTTACAAAAGCACAACAAAGCAGAATTTTGCTCTGGGCTTTCTATTCATTGCAAAATGGTTGTAGTATGGTTTTATGGGCCTCATTCTACTTCCACTTGCAATGTTCTTACACCAGTGTAATGTCATTGCCAATAATAGTTACCTCTGTTTTCCAGTGGTGTAAGCAAAAGAAAATTTAGGCCCTCCATGTACAACTTCATTTACATTATCCTTAGTTTTGTCCAGAATATTTAATGGAATTGCATCTGCTTTCTCCAGACTCCAATAGAAAGAATTTGACTGTGATTCTCTCTCTCACACTTTTTCTTTTTAAATTTAATTTAGTAACATTCCACTAGAAAAAAAAAAAGGTAACTGGGTGGATAAGCACATATCTGCTGCCTCAGAGTAGGAGACTCACAGATTCGAAGGGCAGGGACCAATGTGATTGTCTAGTTTGACTTTCTGTATAACACATGCCATAAAACTTCCCCAAAATAATTTTTAGAGCATATCTTTCAGAGGAACACCTAATTTTAATTTAGTCAGTTGTGATGGCAAATCCACCCTGACCCTGGATAAATTGTTCCCATAGTTAATTACCCTCACTGTTAAAAATTTGTTCTTGATTTACAATCAGTGTGTCTAGCTTCTGCTTCCAGAAGGCTATAATGACCCAGATTATTAGATAGTGTTATACTCTTGTCTGCCTGAACAGAGAGCTCATTATCAAATATTTGTTTCCCATGTAAGTCCTTATACACTATAATCAAATCACCCCTTTATCTCTTTTGTTAGGGTAAATAAATTGAGCTCCTTGAGTCTATTGCTACAAGACATGTTTTCTAATCCATTAATTGTTCTCATGACTCTTCTCCAGACCACCTCCAATTTCTCAACATTCTCTTATGTTGTAGACACCAGAATTGGACACAGTATTCCATTAGTGGTAAAATACAGAGGTAAAATATCCTCAGTACTCCTACTCAGAATTCCTCTGTTAATGCATCCAAGGCTCACATTAGCCCTTCTGGACACAGAGGTCATGTTCAGCTGATTATCTACCAAGACACCCCAAATCTTTTTCAGATTCACTGTTTCCCAGGATAAAGTCTCGCATCCTGTAAGTACATTATTTTGTTCCTAGATGTATACATTTACGTTTAGCAGTATTAAAATATCTATTATTTGCTTGCACCCATTTTATCAAACAATCCAGATCACTCTGTATCAGCAACCTGTCCTTTTCGTTATTTACCATGCTCCCAGTTGTTGGGTCATCTGCAAACTTTATCCATAATTATTTTATGTTTGCTTCCAGGTCATTGATAAAAATATTAAATAACATAAGGCCACAACCCCACTAAAAACACACCTGCTAGAGGGTGATTCCCAATTTTACAGTTACATTTTGAGATCTGTACTTTTTAATCCATTTAATGTATGCTATGTTCATTTTATATTGCTCTAGGGTTTTTTTTAATCAAAATAGTGTGAGGTACCAAGTCAAACATCTTATAGAAGTCTAAGTATATTACATCAACCCTCTTACCTTTATCAGTCAAACTTGTAATCTCATTAAAAAAACATATCAAGTTAGTTTGAAAGTATGTGTTTTCCATAAATCCATGTTAATCGGTACTAATTATATTACCCTCTTTTAATTCTTTAATGATTAAGACAATTATCAGCCACCCCATTTTCTTGCTGAGGATTGATGTCAGACTGACTCACCTATAATGACCCAGATCATCCTCTTTTCCCTTTTTGAACAATGGCAAAACATTAGCTTTATTCTACTCTCCCAGAACTTCCTCACTGTTTCAAGGCTTACTGAACATCAGCATTAATAGCAAGCACATCAGCCAGATCTTTTAAAACTCTTCACTACAAATTGTCTGGACCTGCTGATTTAAAATGTCTAAATTAAGTAACTGCTGTTTAACAATCTCCCAAAACTCTGGTGGAATGGTAGGATGACTACATCATCTGTTTTTTTATACTTGAAATACACTTGAAAAATGCCTTATTGGCTTTAGCTCTGCTGGCCGTAGATTTCTCCTTACGTCCCTTTACTTTCCTTAACAATTTTCAACAATACCTAGCTTCTGATTTATATTCATTACTATCAACTTCTCCTTTCTTCTGTCTGCTATATATATTTTTATTATCGCTGCCTTTACTTCCCCTCTAAACCATCAGCTGCTTTTTTTATCAGTACAGACCTCTTCCTTGATTGTGGAATTGTCTTTTTTGGGGGGCATCTAGTAAAGAATTCTTAAACAATTCCAAATTATCCTTCAGATATTTCTCTTTACTTCTTCCCAGTTTTGTGAAATTGGCTCTTTTAAAGCACCAAATATATATTTGGGCCAATATATATATATATATTTCTGGCATGGACTTTATTCTGTTTGAATACTATAAATGTGATTAAGTTATGATTCCCAATAGCTAAGCTACCATTAATTTTTAGTTCTGTGATCAATTCTCTTTATCTCTCAAGACAAAGCTTAATATAGAATTAGCCCATGTTGGATGTAATACTCTTTGAGTTAGGAAATTGTCATCTATAATATTTAGAGATTCCAAGTATGTTGTAGCATGAGATCTCTGGGAAACATCACTCAAATTGAAGTGCCCATGATCACACATCTCTTTTCCTACACTTTATAGGTAAGTTCATAAAGCATTCATCCAATTCCCCAGTGTTATTTGGTAGTCTAGAGGACACCAACTAATACCTCACCTTGTGCTTTATTTGTTAGGATGTTAATCTAGAAGTATTCAAGATACTTTTCTTCTGAATTATCAGTTATTTGGAAACCGATAATGCCATTTTTGACAGAGTGCCATTTCCCATTCCTTTTTGCCCACTCTATCTTATAAAGGATGGGCACATTAATGCCACCCTATACCGAAAACCAATTGACCACAATGCATATCTTCATGCCTCCAGCTTCCACCCTGGACACATTACACGATCCATTCTCTACAGCCAAGCCTTAAGATACAACCGCATTTGCTCTGATCCCTTAGACAGAGACAAACACCTACAGGATCTCTATGAAACATTCCTAAAACTACAATACCCACCTGGAGAAGTGAAGAAACAAATTGACAGAGCCAGACGGGTACCCAGAAGTCGCCTACTACAGGACAGACTCAACAAAGAAAACAACAGAACCCCACTGATCACCACCTACAGTCCCCAGCTAAAATCTCTCCAACACATCATTAAAGATCTACAACCTATCCTAGCAGATGATCCATCTCTCGCTCAGGCAGTGGGCGGCAGACCCATCCTGGCTTACAGACAGCCCCCCAACCTGAAGCAAATACCCACCAGCAACCATATACCCTACAAAAAATCCTACCCAGGAACCTATCCCTGCAACAAACCCTGTTGTCAACTCTGCCCACACATCGTCTCTAATGATATCATCACTGGTCCTAACCACATCAATCACACCATAAGGGGCTCATTCACCTGCATATCCACTAATGTTATATATGCCATCATGTGCCAGCAATGCCCCTCTGCCATGTACATTGGCCGAACTGGACTATCACTACACACAAGGATAAATGGACACAAATCAGACATAAAAAATAACAACATCCATAAACCAGTGGGAGAACACTTTAATTCCCTAGGGCATTCAGTCTCTGACCTGAAAGTTGCTGTACTTCTCCAAAAAACTCCAAAAACAGACTTCAAAGAGAAACTGCTGAGTTAGAAATGATCTGCAAACTTGACACATGGAAACTGGGTTTAAACAGAGACTTGGAGTGGCTATCCCACTACTGAAGGTAAATTACTTTGCTCACCCATTCTCACCTCCTACTCAATGGTCATCATTAGGTCTTAAGTACCAGACTCCACCTCCCCCATTGTTCTCAATGCACCTGGATATCTATAAGATGCCTCTGTGTTACCCATTTTCTGTATTACTGCATCTGAAGAAGAGAGCTGAAGTCTCTCGAAAGCTTATGTCTGCAAATATTAAATTTGTTAATCTTTAAAGTGCCACAGAATTCTCATTGTTTTTCCTAACTAAGTTATTACCATTTATTTTAACATTCCAGTTGTGTGAATCATCTCACCAGGTTTCAGTAATACCAGCTAGATTGAATTTATGCTCATAAAAGAGCAATTACTTTTCTCTTGTTTGTTTCCCAGTTTCCTAGCTTTGGTCTATAAGCAATTAAATAATTTCTTGTCTTCTTGGTCTTTGGTTCCTTCATTAATTTTGACCACAGCATTTTGGTTTTTGCTAGATGTGTGCTCATATCTTCCCTCTTTTTACCCTGTCTTTTTATTACTAGTTTAATACCCGCCTGACTATTCTGCTCAGCCTGTTTCTGAGCAGATTGGTTCCCCTTCTACTGAGTTGGATGTCATCCAGACTGCATAGTGCCCTCTCCCCATAGAAGGTGGACCAATATTCCATAAAACCAAAAGCCTCCATCCTCCACCACTTACCTAACCAGTGGCTGACTTCCCGAATCTTCTGCCTTCTTTCATCCCTTGCATGTGGGAAAGAAAGATCTCAGAGAAGATCACTTGGACATTCTTCTTCTTCAGCATGCTTCCGAGTTCCCTGAAGTCATCTATCATCTGTGAGATATTCCACAGTGCAATGTCATTAGTGCTGGTATAAGCCATCAGAAGTGGATCTTGTCCATTGACTTCCGCAGCCTACCCAGTCTTAAAGTGACGTCTTATGTCTTGGATCTGGGAAGACTGCACACCATCCTATTGTGTGCACATTTCTTGCAGAATATTCTTTCAATTCTTCTGAGTATTGAATTCCCAACAAAGCCTTCCTTGTACTGTTGGACATTTGTTTGTGGCAAGCTTGACTTTCTTATGGGTTGAGCCAATTCCCATCGATAGATTTGTCCTATTGTAGGAAGGCGCTGTGGCCTCCTCCGAGGTCAGGACCCGAGGAAGGGCCTCAGCAACTAGGCTGGACAAGAGATAATTCCACAGAGCAGCCTGGACAACAACCAAACGGCCGGACTGTGAAGGGGCCGGCAGGCTAGTCTGCCCGGCAACCCAGGAACTGGGCTGTGATAGGGCCACTGGAGCTGCCCAATCGGCCCAAGAGGGGTGGAGCCTCTTAAGGCACGGGCAGTATAAGAGACAGGCCTCAGAACTCAGTCAGGGGCAGACCACCGCCGGAGGCAGTTGTGCTGCCCCGCCGGCTGAGACCTAGGCCGGAGCCGAGACTCCGACCAAACCAGGCCTAGAGACTGGGTAGGGCCGTCTTGTAGCTGGACCATACAACCTGGCCAGAGAGACTGGGCCGAGACCCCTGAACCGCTGTGCCGGACCCAGGCCCCCGAACTCCAGGACTGGAGTGAGCCCCCGGCGCACCCCGGATGGGTAACATCGCCTGAGGTTGAATGGGACCTGGAGGAACTGCTGGCCGCCAAGCCCCCAGAGTCGGGACCAGACCTCGACGAGCTGCCTGAGACCACACTCTTCCTGGAACCCAGTGACCTGGAGGAACTGCCCCTCAAAGAGGAGCTCCTCGCATTGCCACTGCTGGACGAGGAGGGACTGGTGGGCCTACCCTTGACGGTGGACCCCAGCGACCCTGGGGAAGCAGGTACAGGGGGATACGGGGAGGAAGTAGCCCAGGGGCAGCCATAAACGGTGGCTGAGTTGGGGTGGCCCTGCGGCCGTGTTGTGGCAGGAGCCCCACCGGCTAAGTGGCAACACCTTTGCCACTCTTAGGGCCCTGGGCTGGGATGGAGTGGCCTGCATTCCCCTTACCCCCCCTTTTTCGTAGCCACCCTGGGAGAGCCTCAACCTCTCTACTGCTGCCAGAGCAGAACCACTGTTGGCTCGCCCGCCCTGCCCCAGGGCCGGGGCCACAGACCGTTGGCTCGCCCGCCCTGCCCCAGGGCCGGGGCCGCAGACCGTTGGCTCGCCCGCCCTGCCCCAGGGCCGGGGCCACAGACCGTTGGCTCGCCCGCCCTGCCCCAGGGCCGGGGCCACAGACCGTTGGCTCGCCCGCCTTGCTGATACGGGCGAGAGACTACTGGAGAGCGAACTTTTCCCCTACAGGAAGACGCTGTGGCCTCCTCTGAGGTCCTCTATGACTTTCTCTGTTTCTGACTCCTTGGAGGTGAACTTCTTTCTTCCGTGAACCTGAGGTACTGATATTTTCCAAATGTGTGTGTCTAGGACCTTTTCAGCTTCTCTGATTCTCCATAGCATGTCTATTCACATTTCCAATCCAATTATCTTTTCCAGGCAACAATTTATACTTCATACACAAGAAGTACCTTCTGGCTTCAGGCATGAAAGAAAACATGATACATCCATTGCCGATCACTGCCACTGCTCCATTGCTGGCCATTGTGGAATCAAACATATAACTGAACCTGGAAAGAAAACCCCTCACACTTCCTATCTGAACTTCCTCTGAAACTCTTTTGTTAGCTGCCTCTCAATTTAGTATAGCAAGTGATTTTTTTATACCAAGTCTCCCTATTTAGCTCAGCTTCACTTCTCACTAACAGGGAGCGATTAACCTGAGACTTCACATAGTAGGGCTGATGAAAGCTCCCTGGATCAGAGCTACACTGCTCTTACCAAGATCCAACAAACAGATCCATCTCAGCTGCTTACTCAGGGCCCCACAGTTACATGGTCCAGGCACAGAGACCAAACAGCCAAATAAACAAGCTGCAGATGGACTAAATCCACTGCTCAAGTCAAGAATCCTCAGCTACACCATCCGAAAGTTTCCTCTTAGCTGCCTCTGTTTGCAGCACTGTTTAAGCCAGGCATATCCATGGATATCTCAACAAGAAGCACATCCTTATTACCAGAATATCAATAGCCTGCACAGAGTTCTGAGCTAACTTTATTGTGCTATATCACATAGCTGTCCATTCTAGTAGCCCATAATCCTAAAATGAAAGAACCAAAAATGATATTCAAGACTAAATAATTTGTGGCTCAAATTACTATTGCAATGGCATAACCATGTTTCCCTTACTAAGAGGATGCTATTTAGATTGTTTACTTTTCAGTGCAAAAGCATTGGTATTTTGTCTGCATGCAGCCATCTGCAACATTTCAATTTCAGATAGTCAATATCAGCAATTCACATGGTCTGCAGAGAGCTGGACAAGAATACAGTTGTAGTCATCAGTAAATTCCCTTTCTGCAGGAATTTGTCACACAGTGTAGATTTTGTAATGGACAAAACTTTGTATTTTAACTTTAACTGCCAATACCCATTTTATTTGTAGTGACATTTTTATCCTCGGAAATGTTGTTAGTGTATGTTTCCCCTTTTCCAGGTAACAATGTGCATTACTGATACACCCTTACACAATTAATCTGCCATATTTATCCAGGTTGTCCTATTTCCACTTCCTTCAAACCAGACATATGACTTTTTCCCTTTTCTTTTCATTAGTACAGCTTTAAAAATATTTCCAAAAGACATTTATCACTTTTCATAGGGGAGGCCAGCTCTAGGACTATATACCACTTGAATCTCATTCAAGCACTATTTTGAGGGCCAAATTCATGGACCAGAACCTCTTTGTATTAGGCACTGTACAAACACAGAACAAAAAGCTGGTCCCTGCCCCAAAGATTTTATAATCAAAGTATAAAACAAGAGACCATAGCTGGACACAGATCTATGGGATAGTAAGATGAAACAGTGAGACAATATTTATCAACATGATAGTCAGTATGTCCATACACCATCACCTAAATGTTATCAATTTTTGGAGCCATCACAGCGAAGAAGAGTTTTAAGGGAGATTAAGGAGTATGAGTTAGTTTTGTTGATATTTATGAGGGGCAGCGTTAGAGAAATTACAAAGGTGCCTGTTTGAAAATTTAGCAGGTGGGTGATTGAAGTTGACATTGACCTCTCAATTGTGAATGAGAGATGATAGGTATGATAGAGATCGGTTGTAGAGGGCCTTCAAAATGAAGACAAATAGCTTATGTTTGATGTGATAGTGAAGTGGGAGCCAGTGGAGAGATTCAAAGAGGGGTAACATGGTCAAAGCAATGGGCTGGGGAAAATGATCTTTGCAGCAGCATTCTGAATAGATATGTGCAGGGCAAGACTGAGTTTGTCAATACCAGAGAAAAGATTGTTGCAGTAATTTAGAAGGAAGATTATGAAAACCCGGACAAGAGTTTTAGCTTTGTGGATCAATAGGAAAGGCTGTATCTTGTAGATGTTATGCAGAAAACAGGCAAGATTAAAAGATAACCCAGCTGTAGGGAATTAGACAGAGGTCAGCATAAAAAATGACACCCAGTTTATGGACCTCAGCGACAGGCAGTGTGGCGCTGTTGTCCACGGTGATTGAAAAAGAGGAGAGTGCAAAAGGTTTTTTTGGGAGGGAGTTGGTGGTGGAGGGGGGGAGATTTAGGGCTCTGTTTTAGCCAGGGTGAGCTTCAGCTGATGGTTAGACATCCATGAGGAAATGTCAGAGAAACAGGCTGAGATTTTAGTGTGGACTGGAGACAGGTCTGGAATAAAGAGGTAGATCTGTGAGCCAACAGGAGGGAGATGGCAGTGGAATTTGTGTTTGCAGATGAAATTACCCAGAGAGAGGTTATAGAGGGAGAAGAGAAGGGGACAAAGACAGAATCCTGTGGAACCTCCACAGACAGTTTTGGAGGGAATGGTGGGTGAATGAAGTGGATCCTCCAAAGATTATGCTGAAAAAGCAATTAGAGAGGTAGAGGAGTATTAGGAGATGACAGATTCATGGGAGCCAAGGAAAGATTTCAGGAAAAAGAGCATGGAAGATGGTATAGAAAGGCAGCTAATGGGTCAAGGAGAATGAGGACAGAATATTGAATCTGAGATTGAACTGGGAAGAGGTCATTTGAGATGTTGTGCTGTCTGTATGCATAGAGGTGAATTTCTCCCTTAATAATAAAATAAAATTAATAAATAATAAAAATAAATAATAATAATAAGTAAGTTTTGGCCTTCCCCTGCCTATAAATCAACACAAATATTTAGTCTAAAATCTATTTATGTAATTGCAAATTATTTATTTATCAGTTGGATTATCCATAGCATATAGGTTTTTTCCAGTTCCCAAGCACATATATATATATATATATTACAAAAAAAGCGCCATCTAATATTAGAGTGAATGTCCAGATCACTGATTCTGATCTAGGATATTGTAAAACTATTCTTTTTTAAAAAACATATGTTTTGGAAAACAACACAAGTACTAAAAGAAGCATTTCTGCCATCTAAAATGTAGTGTTTTGAAATTGTGCCACATGAATTGATCGCAATTTCACATGAAGATTCATTATAAAGTCCAGTTTCTTCCAGCCCTGAAATTAATGTAAGAATATATATTTAAATAGCCAATACCTGGCTCCATTTGCTCTAATAAGGGCAATAAAGGCATAACGGCCACATTTTCAAATTTGGATGCTGAAATTTTGGTACCTAAATCTGTATTTAGGCAACTAACAGGTGATTCTGGTATCCAGATAGGTTGATAAAATACATAGGATGAACACAAATCTCAGCATTCATGGAGAAATGCAGTCACATTCACTGTTTCTTCTGCATGGTCACTTCTCCATTTCGTGACATTTCACCAATGGAGAAGATTTCACTTGAAAATGAACTCATTTTCATAAGACATTTTAGAGAAATTGGGTCTAATTCTGAACTCATCAACCAAAAGAGAAAGTGATCATATTTCAAGCATTTCAAATTCTATTAAGGACATTTCACATATCTCTAATATTTTTCAGTATATATATTTTAATAGGATGTTCTTTGTGAACCATCTATTTTTGGTTTAGCTTTTTACATCTTAAGCCAACTTTCCTCTTTACTTCATTCAGCTTTGTGGTATATTGAAAACTGTATTGAAACTGTAAGCTATTTCTTCAAATGCTTAAGGATTTTTCCTGCTCTTGCTTGAAGGCCAGGGAATTCTGCAGGGAAGCATGTGATCTCAATCTAGCATCAGTCAGTCTGCAAAGAACCAGCCGAAAGCAAAGTGCGGTGAATAATGCCTCTAAACATTACAGACCAGCCTGGTCTCTTTCTCTGTTTTCGGTTCTTGTGTGTTAAAGTTCTAGACTTTAAGAAATGAAGTAGTGGTATGCTACAACCTCCCTAAAGAGTATTTTCTATTTTGTATCTAACTTCTTTGCTTGTATGCCATGATCATAACAAGCTTCTGTTTATTATATATGATTCTTACTGTCATCGTGATTAGAAATATGAAGAGAAAATTGAGATAATATGTTGCAAATTTTGCCTTTATGGAGCTATTTTTTGTTTCTCACATCAACAAACATTGAATGTGAATTATTTCCTGCACTTTATTAAATAGTCAATCTATATACAAATGTTTGTCACAGGTGGCTGACTGACAATTTCCACTGAGCTACAGTCTTGTGCTTGTTTATTATGGATCATGTACATAGGGGAACAGAGAAGAGCAACAGAGCACTTTCAATTTTCCCTCCCAAATAAGAAGGGCTCAACAACCATGCGACACACTAGAGAGGCGCTTTTTGGATATAATCAATATTTGCGAGATATTATAAATCAACAAATCCATGTCATGTTTTTGGGAGTGTGGTTCTTTAAAAAAACACCGTATCCTAGGTGTAATGTGATATATTCTTAACTGAAACAAACACGGACAGATCCTCAGCTCATGTAAATTGTCAGGGTGCTATAACAATTTATAGCAGCTGAGGAGCTGCCTCCAATGTGTTGAAAAACCCTAGGAGAAATCCTGTTGCCACTGAAATCAATGGGAGTTTTGCCATGAATTTCAATGGGGATAGGTTTTCCACCTGTCATGTTTGTGCTTGTGACTGGACTGGCTGCCTCTTCAATGAAAATGAAGAGGATTAACTCTAGCTGTGCAACCAAGATGCAGTATTTTAGTGAGACTGAGCTGTGGAATAATGAAATATTAATCACCTCTTCAATGACTGCATTTGGTTGAGAAAGATTATTAAATAAATTACCCATTTTGTTCTTAACTGCATTTTTTACACACCTTTACTGGTATTTCTACCAAAGAAACACTGTCATTATTAGTATTCGCTTTGTAGTAGACAAGAATATGAAAGGTTTGTTTCATGGATTTGGTAGTCACAATTCTGTAACTATTTAACCTCATACCATTGTATATTACTACTGCATATTCATATTTAGTTGGATCTGCTGTCTGGTACCCTATGAGGAGATTACAGAAAGAACTGGCATCTAGCAAATAATATTTCCCAGCTGGACAAAATTCAGGTTTCATTTACACTAATGAACCAGGAAAAATCCACTAATTTCAGTGTAGTGTCTCTGGATTTACACCAGTGTTAATGACATTAAAATCTGACCTTTAGAAAGTGTAGGTGTATCCAAATATTAACTATAGCATTATATTTCACTCCTTGTGCTTCTACTCAGTGTGGGTGATGTTGTGGGTGCAGGTACAATAACTAGAAGAAATGGGATGAGGTTAAAAGGGAAATTTAGGTTGAATTCCTTGTTAGGCAAGACTTCTTCATGGTGAACTTTCTTAGACTATGCAGCAATTTTCCAAGGAAATTGGTAGAAGTCCGACCAGTGATTTATAATCAGAGGGGTTACAGCATTAACAAATGTAACCTAATGAACAATCATGAACTCAGGCCAAATTCAGCAACACAACAAATGACACTTAACTTTAGGCATGTGAGCAATCATATCGGAAGACCAAATTGAAAATCTAATAGCCCTTTTAATAAATTATGGTCATTTTTAAACATTTGCCCCATTTCAAATTCAAATTATGAAACTGCTGTAATACTTGTCTGCAGCTTATAATAAAGTAACTCAAAGTTCAAGAAGATTCTTTGTAATGTTCTTGCACTCCAATTCATCTTTTTTATTTTTATGCTTTAGAGCTTTTTGACAGTTCATGTTATAATGCTGTCATTGCAAAACTTGAGAGTCTTTACTGGCCTATTGGAGACCTCAAGTAGGTTTCCAAAACTATAACCTGCTGAAATCATGGTAATGACTAAAGCCAAGAAAATTCAAGCTGATTGAAAAGTGGAACAAAAAACTCAGAAATTTTTATGAAAAGTATCAAGGTTTCAAAATTTGAAAAAATATTGACTAGCTGTGAAGAAAATGTGCAGCATAATACAGATGTACAGGTAATTCTGCCACACACTATTCTTGCAACAAATTCATTGTTTTCCAGTGGGTTGTGAAGGTGCAGTCTGCATAATTTTAGTAAGACTTTGTCATTCCTAACAAAGTCAGAATGTTAATTCGGTTTGTCTGTTGGTGTTTCCATGATAACTTCACATTAGAGTCCAGTTCCCTAACTGCTCATCTCTTACCACATTACCCTCCACATCCCATCAATGATACCAGTCTTGGTCCTCTTTGTTTTTACCACAACTGTCTTTGCTCTTCCTTCTGAAAGACCTCTACACTTTCCTCCTTCAAATCTTTCCTGAAAATTCACTTCTACTATGATATTTGCAAGACATTATCCAGCTAATAGAGGCTAAGTTGAGGTTCAAGTGATTATGCGAGAAACAAATCCACATGAGTGTATACTTTATTCAGCTCCTTCTTTTGTTACGAGCACTTCAGATCTTTGCTTAATCCACTAAACAATGCTCCCCCTCATTTGGTTGAACTGCCCTTCCTTGTTAATAGGGCATATTGGGCTGCATTAGTAGGAGCATTGCCAGATTGAGGGAAGTGATTATTCCCCTCTATTTAGCACTGGTGAGGCCACATTTGGAATATTGTGTCCAGGTTTGGGCCCCCCACTACAGGAAGGATGTGGACAAACTGGAGAGTCCAGCGGCGGGCAACAAAGGGCTGTGAAAGCCTCCAAAGGCTTGCCTAGCTTTAATAGTTCTTTCCATCTCTCCTGTGATACTGTTATTTTTTTCATCACGTTAGATAACACTGTCTGGAGAACCTGTATGTGATATTCATGATAACAAACATTTATTACAGATTGGGGCAAAACAAAACTTCAGATCCAAACTTCAGATCCTCTCAAATATAGGAAGCTTCAGATCTAGATTTGAGCTTTGTAATTTTCCATCTGTAATAATAGAGAAGTATTTCCATAATACCGTCCTCTAAGGTGAAAAAGGCTAATGTGGTCCTAGGATGCATTAGGTGAGATATTTCCAGTAGAGACAGAGAAGTGTTAGTACCATTATACAAGGTACTGGTGAGACCTCATCTAGAATATAGTGTACAATTCTGATCTCCCTTATTTAAGAAAGATGAATTCAAACTGGATCAGGTGCAGAGAAGGGCTACTAGGAATGGAAAACCTGTCTTATGAGAGAAGACTCAAAAAGTTTGACTTGATTAGCCTATTCAAAAGAAAGCCGAGGAGAGATATAATTACTCTCTAGAAATACGTCAGAGGGATAAAAGCAAAGGAGGAAGAAGAGTTATTAAAGTTAAGTGCCAATGTGGACAAAGAACATCAACAACTTTAGGCTTGAATTTAGACAAAGGTTTCTAACCTTCAGAGCAGTGAAGTTCTGGAACAGTCTTCTAAAGGAAGCAGTGGGGGGCAAAAATACGTAACTGTCTTCAAGTCTCAGCTTGATAAGTTTATGGGGTGGATGGCATGTAGGCAATCTGCAACTACTACCACCAAATATCACCAATGGTTGGTGATGGGACACAAACTGGGGAGGGCTTTGAGTTAATACTGAGAATACTTTCCTAGGTATCTGGCTGGTGGATTTTGCCCAAATGCTCAGGGCCTAACTGATCTCATATTTGGGGTTGAGAGGGATTTTCCCCCAGGTTAGATTGACAGAGACCCTGGATGTTTTCACCTTCTTCTGCAGACGGGGCCTGGGTCAGTTGAATGTTTAAACTAGTGTAAATAATGGATTTTCTGTAACTTGAAATCTTTAAATCGTGATTTGAGGACTTCAGTAACTCAGCCAGAGGTTAGGAATCTATTACAGGAGTGGGTGGATGAGGTTCTGTGGCCTGCAATGTGCAGGAAGTCAAATAGATGATCATGATGGTCCCTTCTGGCCTTAAAATCTATGAGTTTTCAGATTATTTTAAAAACAGAGTGTGGCCTTGATTCTGGAAAGCACATAAGCACATAAACAGCCCAGTGAGATAAGGCAGATATTTTGGGAGTGTCTTGAAGAACCTGTGAGTAATGGGTATTTGGCCAGCAGACTTATTACTAGTCAAGAGGCTTTGACGTCATAATTGCAATATATACCTTCTCCAACAGAATCTTTTGACAAACATCTGCATCTTTGTAACACTGCATTTAAATGCAGAGACGTATTTAACTGAAACAAATATTTGCTTTTGGCATTGCCTGTTTTTAAACAAGAAAACAATCTGTACCTATCAAGCGAATGAGATCAGTCAGAGCTGGAAATGGTTAATTTTCTATGAAGAACTGAGCAAATAAAAAGTGGGGAAATTGCAAGAATATTCAGACCAGGAGAGAGCAGATTCTTTTTCCGGAGCACTAGACCTCAGTGGGTCCTCTATGGCTACTTCCACCATTGCTTATGGGAACCTTTCTTAATAAACAATTTATTAGTTCCAACATTAATTGAACATTTTGCATGAACTAAGTCAAATTCAGGAAAACCCCAGCAAGGGTTTTAAAAGCATTTTGCAGGGATTCAATAAGAAGAATTGGCAGATACAAAAAAACAACTCCATCAGTTTTGAGCTCTTTCAGAAAACAATGCCTGGGAGGAACAGTAAGAAGGAAAATAGCAGGAAATGGCTATCTTATCCAGCTTCACCAAAAACCACTGGAATCTCCAGATGGCTAGTTATCTTCTGAATAAAAGATCTGGCCATTAATGGAAATAGCTGCAAACTCTCTATAGTAAACTGATATTAGTTTGGGGCATAATACAGCACATCACTTCTCTGAAATTGAATTATACCTGGAACAAAACATTCACAGGAGGCTGACTATGATTCATTTATGTTACATTTGGTGTCATGTTATAATACAGATTAATAAAATTTACAACAAGCTAGTACATTCATGTGAGTTTCTATTTGTTCTCGCTATTATGCAGATCCCATGTAAATGCTTTATTGTCCGTTATAGTAGTGATAATAAAAATATTGGTTTTGGAAAGATTCTGGGAAAATGATTTCGTAAATCAACTACCGTTGTTGCATTTAATAAAATGGTGGTTATATCCATACGACAATATCCACATGCCACTGTGCTTATAGGTCCTTTACAGGGGTTACTTTGGGTCTGATCATGTTCCCCTGAAGGCATTATGAGTTTTGCCCTTGACATCAATGGGATCAGGATAGACTCCCTTACTCAGATACATCAGAGATGGCTGGATAGATTCCTGAGTCAGAGATCTGGACAGCACAGAGTGTTTTTAAGCAAAGACAGAGCTTTTTCATTCCTAGTTTACTGGTTCATATCCACTTTGCTGTGGTACTGAATTAATATTGCTGCTGTATTATGCCCTAATTGTGAGTCAGCCTATTCACCTGTGCAGGGAAGCAAGGAATCATAAGGTACAAGCCAGGTCACAATGTGGGGGAAAGGGGAAACAGCTGATCCAGTGCTTGTGGGAGGTATACTGTACCATTAAAAGGCCTATCACAGCTTACTTTCCCCATGGTCAAAGGGGGAAACAGTGACCAACTAGTGACTCCCTGATTCCCGAATCAGTCCCTCCTGCATTCCTGGGGAGGCACATCATGCAGGGGCACATTGCAAGTTGCTAATCAAACATGACACTAGTTTGTGATAATTACACATACATATTTTTCCATACACATTTCAGAATTTACCCGTAGGTCTCTATAACATTTTCAAAGTCCTGGACAGACGAAGCTTGCAAGAGATAGTTCCTCACATAAGTCTGTGTTCAAAATAAGTTTATGAAATGGCAGCTGGGAGCATTCAATCAGACTTCAACCTAGCCTCTGTTTTTCCAGGTACATTTTGCACCTACAACTAAATGCAGCTGCATTTGTATGCCAACAAATAGTACTAGTTCAAGATCTACCTCCCTGACTTTCAGGAACAAAATGGCAATTACATATCTTGGCCAACATTTTTTTTAAAATGACCAATGATTTGGAGTGCCTCTGTTTCTGGGTACCCTCAAGACAAAGTAGAAGGGTCTGAATTTCACAGGCTGGGTTCTCAATGCCTTCTGAAAATCAAGCCCTTTTAAGGTGTCTCAAGTTGGACCCCCTAAAAATTAAGGACTCAGCATGGCTAGTTACTTTTGAAAATCTTGATGCCAAGTATGCTCTAGTTCAAACATGTATTAAGAGATTAGAAAACATGCTTTATATAGTGATAGACTCTATGAGCTCAATCTATTTAGATCAACAAAGAGAAAGTTAAGGGGTGACTTGATTGTAAGCTGTACCTGCATTAAGAACAAATATTTGATAATGGGCTCTTCAGACTAGCAGAGAAAGATCCCATGGCTAGAAGATCCAAGAAGTAGGAGCTAGATAAATTTGGACCGGAAATAAGGCATACATTTTTAACAGTGAGGGTATTTAACCATTGGAACAATTTACCAAGGGTCACAGTGGATTCTCCATCACTGGCCATTTTAAAATGAAGGTTACATAGTTTTTTAAAAGATATGCTCTGGTTAAAAAGCAGGTATTTTGGGAGAGTTCTATTGCCTGTGCTATACAAGAGTTCAGACAAGATGACCGCAATGGTCTTTTCAGGCCTTAGAATCTATGAACTACTAATTAGTCTAAAAAAAACAGGCCAAAAACGTAATTTAAATAATGATTAATAATAATAATTATAGTAATAATAATAAAATAATTATATTTAGTATTACAAATTAGCCCTCACATATGGAACAGAGGACTCCAAAACATGTAGCAAAGGGACAAAGATCGCATTGCTAATTTTTTCTGCTTATTCTGTGCAAATGATAGAGGTCTGGGGATTTCCTTACTTCATGAAATGCACAGCACCAGTAAATTTGGCTTTATGTAGTTATTTTTGTTTTTATGAATACTGAATATGAATTAGTTTATTTTACATCATTACATATTTTAGCTCTGAACTGAATTCCATTGATAGGCACCTCTAAGAGGTGACTGGCAGACAATTAATTTCCATGTTCTCACTGAGCTACAACCTTGAAATTCAGTGTGCTCATTTATGGCTCAAAAGCATGAAGGGGGAAGTGCGGAGCAGCAGAGCCCTTTCAATTTTCCCGTCCAAACTGGAAGCACTCCACACACTGTGGAGCACTTGACCATTCTATACCTGGATCCCATTCAATATGATTTGCATGTGGCTGTGCCATGTGGAGATTTTTTTTACTCATAAACTTGCCTGGGCAACTGACAACACCGAGCCAATCTCACTGTGACCCTGGAGTGCTGCCAATTTGAACCCAGATTGTACATACAGAGACAAAGAGCTCATCACAAACACTGTGAGGACACAAAAGACTAAGCCAATGTACTCTCAATGGGAGCCTTAATTCGTCCTCCAGGATCTCACTAATGAATGGCCTTATCCCTCAAATTTTGTGTTCTCTTTTCTCTTTTATTTCTTACCTGTTAATCTCCCCCTATCTAATATGCTACATATTTTTTTCCTCACCAACGCTTCCTGTAGTTTCTTCCCTCTCTTTCAGTCTTCTTCAGCCTTTATCTATTACTCTCTGCCTTCCTGGAGTCTCTTATAATTCTTTTCCCCATTCCCCCTAAAATGTCATCTTTTATTTCCCAGAATTAATTTCCTTTTTTTTCATTCATTGGTCTCGTCTTCCACTGTCCTCTCCCACCGTATCTCCTCTGTTTTATGCTCGAGGGTAACAGCATGTTTTTGATGGCTCTTTCCCTCATCACACCACCTGTCAGTGGATCATTTCTTCCCCCAACACCTGCAAGCAGGGAGATGACATGGCTCCATTTGAATTGAGGAGCAAATTGAGACACACACTGCTGTCCATGAGCCAATGCAGAGCTCATGCACAGGGGTAGGAGCACATTGAATGTTCCTCCTTCTGCTGGCTGCATGGGAAGCAGTCAGTGCCAGGATCCTAGAGTGCGTGGGACCAGACTGCTAGAGGCAGAAGAGTAAGGAGACAGGTTTTTCAGACAGGTTCAGCATTTACAACCTGGGCCAGATTTTCAGAGTAGCTCAGCTGCTAATTAAGCACCTGACTAAACAAAGGACAGATTTTTTTTCTGAAATTCCGAGCACTCACCATATTGAGCTCTTTTGGAATTCCGCCCTCAAGACACTGCAGATGATGAAGCACTCTTGTGGGAAAAGTGGGGGGTATAGAAAAACTAAGCAAAGGGGAATTCCTCCCAACCACAGGTGTTCTACTTAATTCTCACATGATGATGGTGGTGGCAACTCTGTCCAATAAGTCTTCCACTTGCAATCCCTTACAGAGTGCAATGGCAGGTGCTGCACTTGGATTCTTCTACTGCCACTTTCTTTTTCATTGTGTGGCTAGGGTGGGAATTATTTGGAAGATGGAGGTAGGATTTTCAATATAGCCAAAGTTACTTAGGAGCATAAGTTCCACTGAGACTTTTTCTATTTTGTTTAGGAAATTCCCAGCCT
This sequence comes from Emydura macquarii macquarii, assembly GCF_026122565.2. Classification (NCBI taxonomy): domain Eukaryota; kingdom Metazoa; phylum Chordata; order Testudines; family Chelidae; genus Emydura; species Emydura macquarii. The sequence goes on from NW_027132962.1 coordinate 4,343,104, forward strand.
TGAGCCTAAATCAAAGAAGCTCTCAGAAGCTCACAGGTTTAAACCAGAAATTATAAACTAGGATCCTGATTCAGGAAAGAATCCTTGTTCGTAAAGGGTGCCTAAGTACCTGAGTTGGGGTCTTATTCAGCCGGAAGTATAAAGAATATTTGAATGCATGTGACCCATGGAAAGCAAATATTTAGTCCATTGTTATTCATTCAAAAATAGAAAGAAAAGGGTTTTTATTATTATTTTACTGCACTGAAATAGGTTTCCCTCCTACTGTTTCATTCATTTGATAGACTACTGCATTTAAAGTTATTTGGTCTTATTATTGCATATGCTTCATTTTAGCAATATGCATGTCTCCGGACAAGATACAAAGATACAATATACATGCAAAAGCAAAGTAAGCATAACGCAATCTACAAAGTGTGAAATTACTAAAAAACATATTCAGAGGAACCATATCTTTAGGGGTTATTTAATTTGTTTAGTGAAGGGTTTTTTTTTTGGAGGGGAAGGGGGTGGGGGGGGCAGGGAGAGCACTACTATCAAGTTTAAATGCAAACACTAGGTCAATAGCAGTCCTGAGTGTACCTCCACCACTTATAGAATCCTTTCCACAACTATATTTTGTTGACATTTTCATTTCAGGTACACAGTCTTTGTTATTTTCTAAAATGTACCCATATCTCTTCCCTAATATATCTATTTTATGTATGTTAATATTTATCTTATATCAGACATGCAGAATATATTAAATGTATGTAATATAACTGTCTGATGCAAAGTTATAATAAAAATAAATCAAATTAAGATGTATTAAATGTAATACAATTGTGATTATTACATACTAACTTTTGATACGTTTAACAGTAATGAGATATGAATATTTGATTTCTTTAGCAGATGATATAGTTAGTTAGGCTCTGATCCAAGAAATCAAATAATCAAGTACTTAATTTGAAGCATGTGAATAGTCCCATTGGAATAAAAAGGACAAAAAACATTAAAAGGATCAATAAAATACCACCATGGCTTAACAACAGAGTAAAAGTGTTTAGAGGCAAAAAGGAATCCTTTAAAAATTGGAAATCAGTCTTAATGAGAAAAATAGAGCATAAACTCTGGCAAGTCAAGCGTAAAAGTATAATTTGGCAGGGCAAAAAAGAATTTGAAGAGTAACTAGCAAAAGACTAACAGCAATTTTTTAAAGTATATCAGAAGTAGAAAATCTGCCAAACAATCAATGAGACCCATTGGACTACCAAGGTACTAAAAGAGCACTCAAGGAAGAGAAGATCATTGCAGAGAAGCTAAATGAACTTTTAGCATGGGTCTTCACTGTAGAGGATGTAAAGAAGATTCCCACACCCATTCTTTTTAGGTGACAAATCTGAGGCACTGTCCCAGATTGAGTTGTTAGTAGAGGTACATTTGAAACAAATTGATAAATTAAACAGTAATAAGTCACCAGAACCAGATGGTATTCACCCCAGAGGTCTAAAGGAACTCAAATATGAAATTGCAGAACTACTCACTGTAGTATGTAACCTATCACTTAAATAAGCCTCTGTACCAGATGACTATCAGGTAGCTAAAGTAACACCAATTTTTTAAAAGACTCCAGAGGCAATCCTAGCAGACTAGTAAGCCTAACTTCAGTACCAGTCAAACTTGTAGAAACTACATTAAAGAACAGAATTATCAGACACATAGATGCACACAATGTTTTGGGAAAGAGTCAACACAACTTTTATAAAGAGAAGTAATGTCTCACAAATCTTTTAAATTTCTGTAAGGTGGTCCAAAAGCATGTGGACAAGGGTGATCCAATTGATATAATGTACTTGGATTTTCAGAAAGCCTTTGACATGGTCCCTCACCAAAGGTTCTTAAGGAAAGTTGACAGTCATGGGGTACCAGGGAAGGTCCTCTCACAGATCAGTACATGGTTAAAGGATAGGAAACATAGGGTAGGAATAAATGGTCAGTTTTCACAATGAAGAGAGATAAATAGTGGTGTCCCCCCAAGGATCTGTACTGGGACCTGTGTTGTTCAAAATATTCATAAGTGATTTGGAACAAGGGACAAACAGCAAGGTGGAAAAGTTTGCAGATGATACAAAATTACTGAAGATGGTTAAATCTAAAGCTGACTGTGAAGACTTGCAAAGTGATCCCATGAAACTGGGTGACACGGTAACAAAATGGCAAATGAAATACAATGTTGATAAATGCAACCTAATACACATTGGAAAACATAATCCCAACTATACATACAAAATGTCAGGTTCTAAATTAACTCTTCCAACTCAAGAAAGAGATCTTGGAGTCGTAGTGGTAAGTTCTCTGAAAACATCTGCTCAATGTACAGTGGCATTCAAAGAAGCTGGCAGAATGTTAGGAATCATTAGGAAATGGATAGATAATAAGACAGAAAATAGCATAATGGCATTATATAAATCTATGGTATGCTCACACCTTGAATACTGGGTGCAATTCCAGTTTCCCCAACTCCAAAAATATATATTAGAATTGGAAAAGGTTACAGGGAAGAGCAATGAAAATGATTAGGGGGAATGGAACAACTTCCATACAAGAAGGGATTAAAAAGACTTGGACTGTTCATTTTAGAAAAGAGATGACTAAGGGACAATAGTATCGAGGTCTATAAAATCATGAATGATATAGACAAAGTGAATTGGAAAATGTTATTTACCCCTTCACAAAATACAAGTACCAGGGATCACCCAATGAAATTATTAGGCAGCAAGTTTTTTAAAAAAACGTAAGGAAATACTTCACACAACACACAGCCAAGCCTCTGGAACTCATTGTGGGGAATGTTGTGACGGCCAAAAGTATAAATGGGTTAAAAAAAGAATTAGACAACTTCATAGAGGATCAGCCCATCAGTGGCTATTATCCAAGATAGTCAGGCATGCATCTCCATGCTCTGGATGTCCCTAAGCCTCTGACTGCCAAAAGCTGACACTGATCAACAGGGGATGGATTACTTGATAATTGCCCTGGTCTATTCATTCCCTATGAAACATCTGACAAAGATCTCTGCTGGAAGACACTGGGCTAGCTGGACCATTAGTCTAACCCAGTATGGCCTTTTTTACATTCTTGGGTACCTGCTGAAGAACCTAGTCCTTTGCCTTTCAAGTCAATGGGAGTTTTGCCATGAACTACAGAGTGCATGGGATCAGGCCCTAATTGCTTTGCTGGATCAGGGCTATAATCAGTAACTCAGAAGCCAAGTAGTGCTCTATAAGAGATAATTTTGACATAGCCCTCATCTTGTGTTTCAGTAGAACTATACGTGTAAGCAAACCTGCTCATATAAGCACATATATTCGCATTTGCAGGAGAGGCGCCCAAAAGTTTTCAGATATTTATAACAGTTATTTTTAAAATAGCATTCACTAGTGGACATACAAATATTCAGACTTCTTATGTTGACAGTTATCATACATATTTACAAGTGAATTCCACCTAGATTTATTTTAATATTTGCTGTGTTCTAAGTGCAAATCCACTACTTTGTAATTTACATATAAATGGGAACATGTTTTTTCTCCTTAAATGGAACTGACCTCATTACTGTTACATAAATTGCTCTTTCTAAATAAATATTGTTTCTTGATATTTTTGAAGAATGTTAAATATAGACATAATTACCAATTACAAAATCTAATTTTATGCTTCAATTAAACTAGTGCATAGCATACAACGCTGTAGTTTCTTTTTTCCTTTGTAAGACAGAATCATATTAAGTATTTTGAAAGTTTATACACTGGTATTTGTTCTATATTGTTACAAAGAAATTTCCAGCAACCAGTTCAAAAATGATGTTATAGCATGGCTATTAGTTACCAGATAAAAGCAATTTTATTTCCAATAACTTCTTTCCTGTTTCTCAACTTCTTTTTCCAATGGGATCCTTCATCTGAAGTTATTGATGATTCTGTCCAAAGACAATCCCACGATGAATTGTGTGGGACTGCCACAGGCTTCCTGAAGAGCCTGATATTATGTGATCATTTGGGGTCACATTTTCAAGGAGTTGTCTGAACAGATCTCCAGCTGATAAATAACTACAAGGCTTTTTGTCTCTGCATTGCAAGGCTTTGCGCACACAAAAACTTGTCCATTTAAACTTGCTGGGTCAAATTCAGAGGAAGAACTGAGGCCCCTTTTGAAAATTTTGTCCCTTGACATGTTAAATCAATGGCAAATAATAACACTTTCTTTTTTCTCTTCATTACCCAATGGAGAACTACAATGGATAAATCTGGGCTCCTTTCAGTAATGATGAACTGATTCCATATTGATCCAGAAAAGAGAGAGAGAGTGAACAGGGGTGTGTGTGAATGAGAGAGTTTTCAAAAACAGAGTACATTGATTTTTATGAACACATTGCAATTGACCGTGCAATATAAACTGAATTTGTTCTATAGATGAAAGTATGTTTAATAATTAGGACTATGAAATATTCTGCTAAACTTATTCTTCATCCAGGAAAACAAACGGACCTCTTGGGCTGAGAATGCTATTAACATACTAATAAGACTTATTGTTAGGGCGCGCAAGACTTTGTAACGCGAAATCAGTATAGTTTGACAAGAGCAAGGCCCTAAAAGCAATGCTAAGCTTCTGCAGCCAGAAAAGCAAAAGTTAAGACCTCTCAGGAGCAGAACCCAGACACTGCCCTCTGCCTGACCTTAGGCCAGAGGAGGAAGTGCCTTGGGGTCTGGAGAATCCTGAGACGACCACAGACATTTGTTAATGCTTGATAAGCTAAAAGGTTCCTATTTTAGTAATAATAAAGGGGAAGTGAGGCTATGGCTAAGTTCTTTTTGAAGTAAACAACTAACGTCACTTTGTTCCAGAAGGACCCTAGCTAACTACCAATAGACTAATAGCAACTAAGTGTTAAGGCCCAATCCCTACTAGGATTGAGATATACGTCATGTATTACTGGGTAAGGCTTGCTGCAAGGTGAGGGGGGAAAAGGGGTATATCAGTCCCCCGGGAGCCTCCCCAAGCGGAGACTCTCCGTGAATCCGTGGAAACGCTAGCGGATGCCTTCGGTCAGGACGGTTCCCGTACGCCACCCGCTTATCAGAACGAAGTATGGGTCTCCTCGTTCTTGCAGTGGTAAGCATCCCTGCACACGTTTAGATAAGGCTAGCTCTCTTACATTGATGGGCCCCCAGAAGTATATTGCTGTAGGTATCCTCTTGGCAAGTCTCTTCCTTGCTTTATAGTTCACCTCTCTGTTCACTAATTGTTGCTGCTGTTGCAGTTGCTCAGCTCATAATAATAATAATAAGTCCTGTACCTATAAGTTGCTACTTTATATCCTTGTGGTTAATTGTACTTTCATTGTACTTTTCACCTTAAGACTTGTGCCGGAGCTTCAGTTCCTGTATGGTAAAGGACTCCCGCTCCTGTCTTTCTTATGCTATCTCATGTAATAAATAAGCACTTTTGACATCCTTTTGCCAGTGTGCTCCATACCGCCACCGAGATAAAAATACCGAACACTACACTTATTTTTAACAGGATGGGAGTTCATACTCCAGCAAGGAGTGGGATATCTTTGGAAGAGAGAGAGAGGTTTTTACTAGCCTTTGAGAGGTGTTCTATATTGGATGTGTGAGCAAGAGGTTTTTTTCAGCTTAAAAGACTAAGGCCATGATTTTCAAATTTGGAAGCTCAAAAATAGCCTAAATACCTTAATGGATCTGGGCCCTAAAGGCATATTTAGGCAGGCTAGATTTCAGAGATGCTGAGCACCCTGCCACTCCCAATGAAGTCAACAAGTGTAAGTACTCACATGTGAGTTTGTTGACTTGCTATGGAAGTGACAGATTTATAGGCCAATGTATAACAGTGTACGTGTGCTAAAGGCAAGCAAGGCTACAGTCTTGGTTATAAGACTGTGTTCCAAAACTCTTGCAGAAATAATGGTGAGTTACACTTTTACTCAAGAGGATATTTAGCTTGCCCAACAGTTGGAATGGAATTGAATTGTGGCCAGGATAATCACTTCAAGCCATAATGTTCAAGTCACCAAAAGGAAATCCACCTGTATTAGACAAGACAGACATACAGGAAGGTATGGAAACTCCAGGTCTATCAGGCAATTGCTGACTTAAAAGATGCTAAACATGACTAGAGGAAAGCTTATTGCCTATCAGAAGTGCAATGGTCTGAAAGGGAGAACTGAAAAAGCAAAAAGAATCACCTAAGGATCGCCAGCAGCTTTTGCAGAAAGAAAATGTAAAACAAAACAAAACAAAACCAACCCAAAAACAAGATACTGTGAAGAAATCAAAGTGAAGAAGATGCTGTGACAAAACAAAATCAAGATTTCAGGCAGCTGCAAACAGAGAAGAATACTTCAGAAGAATTCAAGAGACACGACAACAAATTAACGGATATATCCAAGGGAAGAATATTAAGATATTAAAACATGAAAAAACGTAAACCTCTTGTGGAACAACTCTTTCACACTATGTACTTATAGTTATTCAGATATAAAGAAATGGAAATAAGGTGGCCCTGATTTTACAGGAGATTTTTTTTTACCAAATTATTTTTAAAACCTTTCATCAATATATGACCCAATTTTCTCTTTGAATACAAGTTTTTAGTAATACTTCAAAATACTGCATTGGGTCATTTCCACTCAGAGAGATGAATGCACCACTTATCTAATGAGATTGTAATAACAAACATGTAGATGTAAGCATTCTAATGTGTTACATATGCTCATTCTGACAAATATATGTAATGGACAAAAATAAATACAAAATACAAAAATAAATGCAAAAAATGCATGGTTTGGGAGCTTCTGTAAAATTGGAAGATCTGGAGATTTAGTGTGCATTAACACTAAATATAGCAATAAATGTAAAGTACATTACTTAATTTTTATCTGTATTTGAAGTCCAAAATATAGAAAAAAGTAATACATATCAGAGATTCAGAGATTTAAAAGGCATAATGGAACATTGTGATTATCTAGTCTGATCTGCATAACACAAGCCAAAGCACCACACTCACAGAAAAGCAAATGTTAGAAATATATTATAAAAATACACTGGCTTATTACACATATCACAGCATTGTACAAAACTACAAAAACACTGGAGAAATATACATCAAATAGCGAATGAACAATTTGAATAGAATGAGAATTTTCCTCTATTTTCCAGGAGGAACTTTCACGGGTATAATAAGAAAGGATTATTCTCTTGGGTATAAAGAGATATACTTTTTGCTCAATGTGTAATATAATCTGTGGAATTTACTGCTACAAAATTATTGTTAAAGTCAACAACTTAGCATGATCAAAAAATGGTTAGCTAGGTATACTGAAAGAAACCACATCCACAGTTATATAAGATATGAATGATTTTAGGTTATAATGGATATAAACTCTTATGCTTCAAACAGAAGCCAGTCACTGTCAGGGATTCAATAGAAGCTTTCCTATGAGCCAATTATTCTACAATTAGACATTCTGAGGAATTGTTGCATTGGGAGCTGGCTCCTGTAAGAGACAGGATACTGAAGTCAATTGCTATTGATCTGATCTGGCATCCTATTTCTGTATTCCTTCATACTATATACCTATGGCAACATAGGACAAGGCAGAAAAACCCAAAATGAAGGGAAAAAATGGTTTTATTCACTGATGTATAAATGTTAATGACCTGATTCAGTAACTGGTGAAATTGTTTTGTCTAATCACAAGAAATTCCTGATGATGCATAAGTTAAACACCATTCATGAGATTCACAATGTTCCGTTCAATCAAATTGTAGATACTAATTTTCACTATCAGGCTGAATGGTAGCATCTTGACACTTGAAACAAACAAATACTGTATACTCTTGATATTTTCAGAAAACTCAGAAAATATCCAGAGGGTTTGCTGCATTGATGAACTGATACTTTCTTATGTCATTTCATTTTTTTAAAACTCATTATTTTCAATGAGGCAGACAGATGAACATTCCTTTGCAGAAGGACTGAGTTCATGACTGTCACAAAACACTGGCTCAATTACCATGCTGACTTCCACATTCTGTGGAAATGAACTCATTAATGATAATGTTTTGCTCACTCCCAACTGATTCATGAACTCCTTAGCAAAATTCAAAGAAGAAGAAAGGGGGAGGTGTCATAAGTTGTGAAAGAGATGAACAAAGAACCAAGTGTTTGTTCCACACACTACTTCCAATAATCTCCTGTTCTCTGAGGATAAGACACCTCCTCTCTGCTCACAAAAATAGCCAATGGTGAAGGTTTCTCAGCTTAACTATGCAGATGCTTGTACAAAAAGTGATGCATCTAAATTAAAAACAGAAACTTTTGATTATTCCCTCTTTTTAAAGTTTTTTTTTAAAAGCACTTTTTATGCTTTCACATTTGCTGGTTTTCTAGTAGAAACAACTAGGACTTTTTATTTAAGATAAATTGAAAATAGCTATCCAAGTTCTAGGATCTAATATACAATTTAAAATAGATAAGCAACCTTAATGCAAATGACTTTACTGCCCAAGGCTTCATCACAAGATAGTTTATTAGTACACAAATAATAACCCCTTTAACCAAGCATAATTATAATTAGAACATTCTACAACAACCAACCTGAAATGCATTAGACCATTCCTTCCTCAAAAGTCCCTGGGATTATCTCAGTTTTATAGCATCACTGGTGAGTGAAACTTCCCTACCTCAGAGGAGTGTTGCACAGGTTAATTCATTAACATTTGTACAGCACTTTGAAATCCTCAGCTGGAAAGCAAGAACAGAAGAGTAGAGTTCACAAAATTCACATAACATTTCAATAAACTCAAAGACTAGGTTAGAAATGTCTTGCTTCGTGTAATGCTGGAATCAGGTAAAAGTACATTACATTGAAATGTAAAATATTATTTTAAAGAATATCTAATTAAACATTTATAAACATCAGAAAAGATTTGAGTTGTTGGCAAAATTTGGAGTTGGCTTTTATTTTATATAAAGCCTCTTCACCATGAGAGGATTGTTCCCATTTTCATTGCAATCAGTTTTAAAAACAATTTAGTTAAACCATTGCAAACCCTCATGTGGATGTTCTTACTTCAGTTTAAGAATGCCTTATTTCACTTTAGCTTAAACCAATTAGTTTAAATCAACTGAAGTGAAAATGAAATAAGCCTAGGTGAAATTGAAATTATCATCTCCCACAGGGCAGTTTCACAGATTTAACTAAATTGGTTTAAAAATCACACTCATAGTAAAAGAGATGCAACTTTCTCATGTAGAGTCCTAAGCCTATTCGCTCATTGAAGCAAACTTTTGTTTTACTTTAGGACTGATCCAAAGTCAATTGAATTCAGTTTTCAATTACTTCAATGATTACAGATCAGAATCTTCGAAAATGAACATATTCTTCGCAATCAAAAGAGCAGCAGATGGTCAAGAGACAAAACCTACTTGTTGTGATGTTGTCATGAGCTACATCAACAACCATAAGACCAGAACCATTCATACTTTTAATAAGAAAAGTTTGGTGAAAGAGTGAGCGTAAGGGCTGGGCCGTGGGCAGCCTGTGTGCACCAGTCAGCTACAAAGTTAGAATCAAGAGATGAATAGCAAGGTCAGGGCTGAGCTGGGTCAAAATAACAGGAAATCAGAGTCAGGAACCAAATTGCAGGTGGAAGGCAAGTAGTGGTTGAGCTGGGTCTGGATTCCAGGGAATAAGGGACAGTCAGTAGGTTACTGGCAGCAGACAAGTAGCAGGGTTGCGGATGAACCAAAGTCAGAAGCTGGAGCCTATGGTTCACAGCAAGGCATGGTCTGGAGAGGAAGCAAACAGGCAATCTGCATCATTGCTTCAATAGCTCCCTATGATGTGGTTACCTGAATTAGCCAATCAGTGGACTGCCACTCAGACCCTGCTGGGTGGTACTTCCTTCAGTGTCTAACCTCCCCAGGTCCTCCAGAGGAAATCTAGCATAACCTTTTAATGGTAATGCAGAAGCATTACTGGCCCAGAACCCCTTCTCCGATAGACCCTGCTACTAATCCCACAAGCTCTTACCAGGAGCTTGCTTGTGGCAAATAACAAAGAAAGAAATACTGAAAAAATGTGATTACAACTGATCAGCCATCTGTGTTTTTTCTTATTTGTTTTTTAGAAGTTTGAAAGAAAATTGAGATATTATTCTAATACATTTAAGAGGGAGAAGGTGTATGGATCAAGCTGAAGAGGATTCTGAATCTGGCAACTACAATATGAAGGAAAATGATCATCTCGTAGTCTAATGACAAATATCATCTCACTATGTTTCCTTTCCTTATTTAGCTAACATATTACCCAAAATGCATTCATTTTCTCTTTGGCTTATAAATGCTTATAAAATGTAAAACATTTGCTGATAGTTTGTATGAGGATAATATAAACAAGTTATGTTAGTGATATATTCATGTGTAATTATGTCTCTTCTGTCCATGATTCTGTCAGGCTGGATTTTCATGTTAGAGACACAGCCATGAGCAAACGGTGGTGCAGAATCTTCACTACTCCAAAGGTAAGCCAGAAGGCATTTTAACTCCAAGTCACACTTACTTGTATCCATGGGTCCTCCTTGCTCAAGAAATTTAGCCATTTGCTCTTGGTCTATGCTATCAATAAATAAATCTTTTCCCTTTACTGAGTTCAATTGAACATTATTTTACAACAGTTGAGGATCTGGTCCAACATATCATCCATTCAGTAACAGCCAGGTAGTGATGGGTAGCTTGAATTATTTTTTTACAATGTCATTTACATACCAACCATGATTCATTCCTGCTAGGAAGAGCAGGTATAGATCTCATTTCTCAGAGCCAGTGGGAGCTGCTGCACTTCAGGGGTAATTCAACAAGAAGAAGGCAGGTGCTCCACAGAGATATGTTCTGCATACTTGGAATATTTTAGATCCTAATTTGTAATTTTAATGATAATTTTCTCAGAACACCAGTGATTCTTTGCCCTCTCATATAGGAACATTTCTGAACTGTGCATAAACTTGAAAAATACAAGGGCATTCAGAATCAGGACATACAGAGCAGTTCATGACAGTGGAAAAAAGAAATATAATTTTATTTAAGGTTGTAATAGCATAAAAGGGTTTTCAGTGGGTATTTAGATATTTATTTCTAATCTTCATAGATTACTTGGACAGAAAATTCAACTTTGAAATAATTAAATTTGCTGACAGCACAAAATGGGGGAGAGTCAGGAAAACAGAACAAAATGGAAACTCTAGCTGTCCCCACAACTCAGAAAATAACTTGGATTGTCATGTATAGTTTGACAAATGTCAGATGCAAGTAATGACTACAGATCTGGAGAGAAAACAACAACATTGATTGATAAAAAAGGGACAAAATAATTGGGATAAAATTAAAACAAAAGCCTGGTGTACTAGGTTTGGCCATTTGGTTCTTTAGCCTGGTTATGAGACAAACTTAAGTGTTGATGTGAATTACATTTTTATCCAAATGAAACAGAAATAATTTCAATTTGTTTTGCTTGAAAAGAGCATTTTTGAGTCAAAACTGGATCATATTTACTTAGGAAAAAATCCATTTTTTAAAAAAACCCTAGATTTTGGGGGGGTTGTTTTTTGTTTTTTAATGGAACCACTTTCAAAATTCATAAAAAAAAAAAAATCTTTCTTTTTTAAAACAGTTTTAAATTTTGTTCTCAAAACTACAATAGTAGTTATCCACCATCCCAAAACTTAATGTGGGATTAAACAAGATCAAAAACCATACGGCACTCTACGTCAGTTTTCCAAAGATGTGTGCCTTTAAATCTGCCTCAGGCCCTGATCCTGAAGTTGACAATACATGGTTAAAATACTGTGTCTGCATGGAGTCCCACTGAAGGCAACATGCAACTGGGTGCAGCAATCTGACCACTGAAAATCTGCAGGATCAATGTGTTGTGTGAATATGTGATGCAACCCATGGAATGACAATGCAAATGTTATGACACTGCCATTACCATGTGACGAGAATTGGATCAGGGAAGGGGACAAGTCTAATCTTTGTGAGAGACAATAATATATTGAAGCCAAAACAGACAGCTGTGCAATTAAGCAGGCAACTGTCAAAGCACAACACATGGTGGTGAGAGGAACATTAGCTCCATAAGCCTCAGGCAAACAAGTTTTCCTCTCCTCACTATCTCAGATCATTTTTCAAAATCATTAGTCAGGTTGCCGTTCACTTTTAAACATATTTTATTTCTATGAACCAGATATAAAAATCCATAGATAACCAGATCACATGTAAGAGATAAAGAAGCAGGTAAACTAGCAGATGAAATATTTTTTTAAAGAATCCCTCCCTGCCGCTTCCTGAAAAAACAGAGGAATTAATTTAACTTTTAGAAACAGCAGGTAATTAAATTCTCTGTAGAATAGTCCAGAGCCAACTAAAACCTCCCCATGACTCCTGTGATATGACAGGAGAAAACTTTTACTGACACATTCAATTAAACAATTTTGTTTCTACTTAGAAAGGCCATTCATAGCCCTCTTTTAGTCAAAGCAGAATCATCTTCCTTGTCTTGTTTCTAGCTAATTAAAACTTGACATATTGAATTTTTGAATGTCAATAACCCTTAATACATTTAAAAAAACTGTACAGGATAATAGACAATTATTCTGGCACACTACTATTTCATTTAAAAAAAGATGGTGGGGTGGTTACAGAGAACATTCTACTGGAGACTATTTTTTCCATTGCACTCAGTGCATTATATATCCAAACTCAGCTTAATTTCATACCCAAAATCTCAGTCGAACAGAGAACATTTTTCAGTTTCTTAACAAATACTTTTTCCACCTGTGATTACAAGAGCACCATCATCTCAGTCTGTTTGTCCAGATAGAGTGTAAGGAATTCACTGAATTTGGGGAAAGTAAATAGTAGACATGTGAGATTCTGTACAACATAGGAAGAAGATTATCTGCCCATATATGATCATCTCCAACATTTACTACCTGCTTCTGGGCCTGTTTGGATGTGCATTAGTGTACCGAGGAAAGTTAGTCAAACTATCTTGAAACTCAAAAATATGATTTGGGTTCAGTTTGACCTGGCCCCCTATTTTATTGGCCAAGCTTCATCCACGTCCCGGTAAGAATCTATTTGTGCATGCTGAAATTGGCAATAGTGTAATATTTTTAAGTTTGTGCTTGAACATTAGATATGAGTTGAATCAGCTTTTAGATATTTATCTTACAGTTTGAACAGACAGGGACAAGAACGTTAGTTATCAGTTGAATAAATAGACTATTGTTTCTAAGGGTTGTTTGGAAGCTGAGGTAGAGATGGGATGTGTCCTTATTATGCAGTCTTGTATCTAATTAAACATAACTCATATTTTATGTTATATTTTTGAAGTGAGTGCTGTCTAAGGGCCATATCATGCTATTATGTGTAATAATTATAATAATAATATAAGCACTTTTTTAAATGAACCTCAAAATCATTTAAACAAAAATAAGTAAATTAAGGTTCACAAGACCCCTCTGAGGGAGGTAAAAGACTTTCTTGTACCCAATTTATAGACAGGAAAACTGAAGCATAGAGAAGTTTCTGTAAGTGACTTGTACACATTAATACAGTGAGTCAGTAGCAGAACTAGGTACAAAGTCCAGAACTACTGAATTGTGGTTGCCTGCTCTTATGACAGACAGCACTGCTTTTACAGCAACATGTTTACTATCAGCTACTGGAAAAAAAAAGTTATCAGAAAACAAAATGTCAGAAAACAATCAGAAAACAAAATGTGTTGGCTGTAGCATTATAGTCCTTATATATGAATTTTTAAAGAATGAGAAAAACTTTATATAATATAAACAAATAGGGCTATGCAATGTAAATAGTATATAATCAATTGCATGATGATTGGCTGAGTATTCTTTAGCATCAGAACTCATAACCCAGCAAAGAATTTTTCAGTTGATTCTTTTTTTTTTCCAGTCTGGTTCATCCATCCCTGTTGTTTGCATGATGAGCCTTGCTATATCCTCCCATTCTTTAGCAGTAACTGGCATATTACATATTTTTTAAAAACATGCATTTTGATACATTTTGTCTGCATTAACTCATAGATCCAATTCCCAGTGGAGCAAATAAAAAGAGTCATTAAGTTTTTTTGCAGGTACAGCTCAAGGGAATTTACATGTATTTCCCATTACTGTTTAGATCTGTAAAATATATAAAAGAGACAATGATCTTGGAGACACAGAAAATAGCTGTTGTTAAAACGTGTACTGTGAAGGATATCCAAATCTGAGCAGAGATGCTTTTCTTACACAACTGCATTGAAAGAAATAGTTCTGTGCACTATAAGATAGTCCAACATTTCTGATAAACTGGCAGCTTTGCAAATTAATCAGTTTATAATCTTATTCCTACTTTGTACCTATTTTGGATTTTAGGACGGTGTAACTGCACACTGCAAACAAACCACTGCTTTTCTAAAGTTTATAAATGAGAGGTCATGTAATTGTTTATCATTTCAATAAAGATCAATTTTGTGACAAAAATCTATATTTATCTTCTTCACATTCATGCAGGCCATGTCATTTGGAACACTAAATAGCTGTTTAATAATTATTTTGGAGTACTTATTCTCTTATGCAAAGCAGTAATAATAATGATAATAATTAATGATGTTGTAGCAACTTTATTTACTTTTGTTTTACCTTTAGGCCTACAACGTCTGCTTAGTGTAGACACAAAAATTTAATAGAAATGCCAATGGTAGCAGGCACAAACATATTGTTCCTTTTAGGAGAGTTATATATCTTTAATAGCTTCTATATATCTTTGCCAGCAAACACAGTGGTAAATAAGAATTCTTTGTAATAATGTCATTTGTGTCATTTATGAAATGAACAGCCTAGAGTCATGACTTTATTTTGTGGCCTCCTGACCTAGTCTATTAATTTTGTTTCATCCAGCACTGGTGATTTGTATCCATATGGGTTGCTGGAACAAATAGTTAATTTGGTAGCCAATGTCATTGTCTAACTGCACACATGTAGGCAGGAGTTCTTTATTGGTTATTTCAGTGAATTTCTAAATATATTTATTGATTGACTGTCCTCCACATATTTTATAACACTGTTAAGAAAATCTGGCTGAGATATTACATGTTAGGATTATTAGTATAAAATTTTGGTTTCTCTAAGCATTAAGGCCTCTGTATAGAATTTTGGGCATGCTTGCCTGCCTGAAAACTAAGGTCTTCAAGATACACATGTAAACTAAGAAGAAAGACATTGTGTGTTACTCTTGTCTACCCACAACCAGATGTTTTTTATTTATTACTGTAAGAAGAGATAAGGGATGTAGTTAAAATGTTTCAGGGTGTAGTGGGGGTTTGATATATAAATGTACAAATGAAGGAAACATCTCCAAAACAGACTCCAGAGCAAGGTCGAGCAACTGAAGCAAGGGGGGAAAAGGGAGGTGTGAGAAAGAAACACTAATGGGCTATAATGTGACCATGGCCAAAATACAGCCTTGCTCCCTACCTCTCCTATGGAATACAAAAGAGGTGTTAACCAAAGCCCCTGGACTCAAGACCCTCCAAAACGGAACACAACCATAAATTGGAAGGGATGGTAACGGGGGTGGGCATTACAGGTATAATTAAGCCTACCAAGAAGGAGGAGGGGGAGGAGGGATCTCTGTCAGCATATGGAGCTATAGTTAAGGGAAGAGGGAGCTCTATAGGCATTATAGATCTATGGTTAAAGGGGAAGGAAACTCTACTGGCATAGACAGATATGGTTATGGGAAAGGAAGACTGACTGGCGTGAAGGGTTATGGTTTTATGACTTCCTTGTTTAGCCACAATAAATATCACCATTGCCTGCAGTTTGGACTCTAGACTGCTGCTTTCTGTCTGCTGAAGTGTCTGGTGACTGAGAAGGACAGGGCAGGGGAGCCCTAATATTACATATGCAATGTTTTGTTATATATATATATTTGTGTGCGGTATACAGACCCTATTTGAGTTGGGCTTCAGAAAACATTAGCTGTTTAATAGTAATGAAATTATTCATATAAAACTATAAAATCAGCTTATATCATCAAGTTAGAAGTTGCTAGGGCAAGTTATGAATTTGTCTCTATCCATTTCCCAATTTTTTTCTGGTAAAAATTCCAGATTATTTTAAGAAATGCCGAGAACACTGAGGTAATTGTCATGAGAGGATGTGAATGAATGCATATGCTGATTAGATTATAGCTATTATATATATATATATATATATATATATATATATATATATATATATTATAAAACAGTTTTTGCTGACCATGTACCCCTTTCCCATTATTTAAAAGTGTCTATATTCTGTCTTTTATATTTCCGGACAACCATCTCTTACTGTTAATTCAGTGGATATTACAAGGCCATGGACATTTGGAATGGGATGTTCCACAGTGACCTAAGACCTCAAGTGTGTCCATTGCTTGAGGACAACTGAAGCTTCATGCCCCTGCCTTCCTTGGACAGGCCAACCAGAGGAGCCAGAGGAAGAAGAAGTTGAAGACTTGAGTCATTGGTTATTGCCAGCCTGAACAGTTTGCTACTAATAGAGAGATCCCAAGAGCTCTAACCTCTTCTATCACCTACTACTAGTCAACAATAACTGCGTGACTTAAAGATACAAAAGCGTTTTTATTTGGCTGTCAACCCCTTGAGGCAAGACACCTCCTCTAACCGCAGATGTGATATCCCATCTCTTTAAATTTGAGCACAACCCCTCTTCCAGTGAAAAGCCTCATTTTTGTGTTGGTTTCAGTTTTGTTGTGTAAACAATAAAAACTTCAATGTCAGCTAGCTGTGTTTAAATGTGCTTCTCTGTGTCCTTCTCTGCAGGCTCCAGATGTAACATTTGGTGACAAAGGATTTGTATCCCATGAGTGTTCAGTGCTGCCTTTACCTGAACAAGAAGAAGAAAAAGTAAGCAAAAAATAATATAGAAAGAAGGGAAAGTTCACGTAGAGGTACAAGGTGACAGACTGCTGCTTTTGCTGTGAACCAGACAGCTAGAAAGGGGGGAAATGGCAATTAAAAACAGAACAAAGGAACAGACTGCTGCCCAGAGCATGTGCAAACTAAGCAGTGAGGGGGAAGCAAGCAGCCATCTTGACTGAATACATGCAATCAGGCACACAGACAAATGACTTAGCTTGCACTGAGGCTCTATAGCCAGCTGAGGGAGACCAAGTTACAACCAAAGGAAAAATTCTGCAGTTTTCAGTGTTGACACTCATCCAGAAGAACCAGATCAAGCACACAGAGTTCAGAAACAAAAAAAAAGACAGTTTCC
Source organism: Emydura macquarii macquarii (assembly GCF_026122565.2). Classification (NCBI taxonomy): domain Eukaryota; kingdom Metazoa; phylum Chordata; order Testudines; family Chelidae; genus Emydura; species Emydura macquarii. The sequence continues at coordinate 4,360,515 of NW_027132962.1, forward strand.
CTATGGAACAAAAGGTGCCCAGGAAAGTGTAAAGTCCATTAGGAAAGGAGAGAAAATGGCAACTTATATGGGCAATGTTGATGAATTGAAGAATGAAAGCAAATCACAGATGGTGTACTTTGAACATTTTGAGCAATCTGTAACCTGCAACACCATTCCAGACAGACAGACAAGTTTCAACTTTACTGACAGTGATGAGTCCAAAAGCAAACCGATTGCTGTGTGACCTGTTGTCTCCAACTGTCCCTGGAACTGCCATCTTTGTCACAATTACTGCAACAATGTAGGAACATTTTTTTTGTATCTCATCCCATTGATGATAGTAGAATGATATCAGTTCTATCAGCAATGTCAGGGAAGTGGAGAGTCAATAGCAGAGTTTGTTGCTGCTCTAAGATAGATATCACATTGCCATGAGTTTGGACCAACAAGTGATGCCTTGAATGACCAATTAATATCTGGATTACACAATGACCAGGTCCAGAAAAGGTTGCTGACTGTGTCAGCACTTACATTCAAGAAAGCTGTTGAAGTGACAGTTCTAATGGAAACCACAAAGAAGGATTCTCTGGAATTTAGTGTGAATCAAGAAGTTCATTTCGTGAATAAACAAGGCAGGGGATCATGGGAATGTAAAGACTTTCCATGTGGCTGTTGTGCACAAACCATACATTCTTAGAAGGGTTGTGCACAAACTATACATATTGAGGATTGTTGGGCATGCCAGGTTCTTTGCAGAAAGTGTCAGAAGAAAGGACACCTCGCTGTGACATATCACACAGTTCAACGACCAGCAATGCAGAGTAACCATCAATCTAAGAAAACAACTAAGACTGAACCTAAGAAAGGATGCAAGTCTGGAGTGCTTAATGCGGAAAAAACCAAAATCTCTTTTGACACGTATCAAGATCTAGCTGCACATTTTATCACAAGCTGGAGTCAGAGATGGCATCTGGGTTATACCTTTGATCAAGGAAATTTCTCTGAGGTTGGAACTGGATACTGGAGCTGCCGTTTCACTGATTTCTGCATCTACCTATGACCAGACTTTGTCACAAGTTCCTCTGAAAGAAATCTCCACATTTTTTAAGATTTATACGATGGAAAAGTTAGTCACAGAAGGGATACTCCAGGTGAAAATTCAGCAAAATGGACAATTAGTTATTTTATTTTTGTATGTGATTGAAGGAATGTATCCATCATTATTTGGCAGATCTTGGCTTGAGAAGTTCAAGGTGAATTGGACCAAGATCAAAGCAAACATGAAAGCACATTGAAGCCTTCAAGAAATAACGAACAGATTCCAAAGTTTTTGAAAAAGAGCTTGTACAGATGAGCAATGTGTCAGTGAAGCTCCCTGTTAAATCTGACAGCCAGCCAAAATACATTAAGCTCAGAATTGTGCCTTATACTCTGAAGCATCTGATGGAGGCTGATATAGACTGTTTAGTGAACATTGGAGTCCTGTCCACAAGATTCACACAGGTAGTGGCTTATACTCAGTAGTACCACAGTGATCAAAAAGGATAGTTCAGTCCCAATTAGTGGAGGTTTCAAAGTGATGCTGAATCCAGTTTTATGTGCAGATCAGTATCCACTACCTCATTTTGCAGCATGAACACTCAGTACTCCTAAGAACTATAAGCAAATAGAATGAGAAGCTCTCAGCATTGTTTGTCTATGCCTGAAAGAGAACAGGAGACACTGGATGTGGTTTACTTAGGCCACAACTTCATTCTTAAATATCTGGGAGTACGTGAGAGATAAAAGTGTACAGTGCAGGTTATTCCATCATCATTTCAATATATACTTGGGGGGGGGGGGGGAGGGTCGGATTCCTTTAGCCCTCCCACCTTGCTTTACCTCATTGGAGACACATAGAGAGTTGCCTTCTCTCCTATCTGGAAGGCAACCTGTTTTTTCCTGCTTGGCCACAGACTTTAAAATGTAATATCATTAAGTATCTATATTTCCTTGTATAGTGTTAATACATACATTTCACAATAATATTAATCACCAGTGTGTTATTAGCTTTCATACGCTATACACTTTTATAATACAGTAACATTGTATTCAATCAGTTGATTCAACTGCTTATCACTTCAGGTTCAGACCTCCTGTCTTTATAGACCAGTAAACCTTTGCAACATATTATTTTAAAATTAAAACCGAAATCAAGCTTCTCTGTCCTTCTGGGGATATAGATACTATGCTGTCTCCTCCCCCACTTATTAGCTTGAGAGCTTTGTTCACCTAATATGTAAATGGACTTTCACTGCCTCTGCCTAATGACCCAGGCTGGTCAAAGAAGCAAATACACGTCTTTGTCTAGGTTAGACCTGTTCATCATCTCCCCTCCCCCTTCCCAACATACCTGGTTTAAATACACTTTAGTCATAATTCCAGCATATATCCATAACTTTAATATATATTGCATACATACATCATGTAAGAATATTAATGATCGGGAGTTATTAGTTTTCTAATGACATATTACATGACACCTTTTAGATTCAAATTATGATCATTGTGTGTCGGGGTACACTGAATTGGTTAGGACAGCTGAAAATCACTACCAGATATCAGTGAGCCCCTTACCCTCTGGAACTGGGATGCTCTTAGGGTCACATCTTCCTCCTTATAAAGCTGCAGGAAGGTTAGCCTCTGGCTGACTGAGAAACAACAGGGTAGAGTTCCCTTTCCAGAACAGGGCATCTCCCACCAAACTTTTCTTCCCCTCACATAGAAGAAGCCTCTTTTGTCACCTCTGTTTATGTAGAGTCTCTAGGATATAATATCAGAGACTATCCATAATTTAACCAACAGAGTTGTTACAAACATTTCACAGTGATATTAATGGACAGTGTGTTAGATTTCAAATGATATATCACGTCACCTTTAAAACAAATATCATGACGCCTGGTTAGGAGGTTTAATCAGTATATCAAGCCTGACAAGCATTGCTGACATAGTAGTGAACCATAAACGGGCATCGTGTCACACTTCTTCCTCTAAGATATAGTGGGGTAGGGCTGATAGAGCCCACAACAGCTTGTTAACCCTTTTCTGACCAGTGTGGGGTTGTTATATCCCATCACAGTTCCAAAGTTCAATTCAAATGTAAACATTATTGGTTTTGTATTTTTAAGATGTCAGGCTGGTGGGGAGGAAGGAGCAGAGAGAAAACATCCAACGAAAAAATACAGAGAAAAAAAGAACAGAGGGTAAACTGACAAACAAATATAGAGAGACTAGAAAACAAGCAGAAGGAGGGAGTAAAAATTGTTATTTAAAAAATTGATGCAGTGCAGCAGAGATAGTATACTGTTTGTAGGTCACCCACATGTGCTTGCTTAGGTTTCAGGGGGCTCTGTAATTCTGATTCATAGCACAAACAATGAGAGGCCATCCTAGGCCCTCAGCCAGCTGGTGCATATTCTATCCACAGGGATGAGCGCAATCTTAGAATTACAGGATCATAGAAATGTAGAACTGGAAGGAACCTTGATAGGACATCTAGTCCAGTTCCCTGAATTGAGACAGGATTAAGTATTATCTAGACCATCCCTGACTAGGTGTTCCTTTACCCTGTTCTTAAAAACATCCACTAATTGAGACTCCACAACCTCCCTAATTTGTACCAGTGCTTAACTACCCATATAGTTAGGAAGTTTTTCCTAATGTCCAACCTAAATGTCCCTTTCTGCAATGTAAGACCATTATTTCTTGTCCTGTCCTTGATAGTGAAGGAGAACAATTTATCATCCTCATCTTTATAACAACTTTTTAAGTACTTGAAGACTGTTTTCATGACGCCCCCACAATCTTCTCTTCCTCAGACTAAACAAGCCCTCTCCCCCCGAATCTTTCCTTGTAGGTCATTTTTTTTCTTACCTTTAATAATTTTTTGCTGCTTTCCTGTGGACTTTCTCCAATTTGTCCACATTTTCCCCAAAGTATGGTGTCCAGAACTAGACACAATACTCCAGCTGAGGCCTTATAATGCTATATCTTATTGAACACTAGGTCAAATTATGCTTTTCTTCAGAAGGTCATGAAAATGTAATCCCACAGACATTCCCCCCAGCTCATGATTGTGGAATGCTGCCGCGTATTAGCAGGGTTCAACAGTAGAGGTCACAGCTGCTAATGTCCCTGATACCCTTTCCTGAATGGTTCCCTCCACCAAGAATATGAGGTTATGTCTATATTGACAGTGGCAAATTCGCTGCCATCAGATCGATTTTTCTGGTTCGATTGAGCAGCAGTGAAGACACGCTCAATCGATCCAGAAGTCGATCTAATAAAACCATCTCCCAAAAAAGTGTAGCGCTGCGTCAATGGGTACGCATTTCCCGTCAGCGCAGCGTAGTGGACACAGCATGCAAAACAGATATTACGAAGTCGATGGGAGTTATGCAAGCTACTCTATGTAACTTAGATTGTGTCAACTGCCACCGAATTTGCCGGTCAGTGTAGACAAGGCCTAAATTACCCTTATCTTGTACAGTTCAGTCCCTTTGTCACAGGATATTGTAGGCAATGGGACTAATCCTTCCTGGTATAAACTGTCATAGCACCACAAAGCTGAGAATCTGACTCATGTTTCCTATGCACCTCTTTAAATACCACTAAAACTATTTTTATTGGGGGTATGGTGGAGACCCACCAAGATATAACAGATACACCAGTCTAGTTAATATATCTGAGATACTATCTCCGCATCCCGCATCATTCACAAACTTATTCCCCATATCATATATTAAACTGCTGATATGGCATTGACTTTAATGGGAGTTACGATGATAATATTTTACACTCTATTGGAGTAACACTTAAGCTTTCAACTGCTTATGTTATTTAAGTACTTAAGGTTATGTACACACTATGAGCTAAGAGTATGATTTCCAGCTCTCCTACTTGCACTAGGTTGATGAGTGCCAGTGTGAGTATAAATAGCAGTGTAGCCCCAGTAGCATAGACAGCAGTGGCATAGCTTAGCTGTGCTGAGTACATACCCAGGGGGTTCAGGTGGGTTTGTACTCAGCATAGCTAAGCCATTCTGCACTACTGCTGTCTATGCTACCAAAGCTAAGCTACTATCAATGCTTGCACTAGCTCTCATCCATCTAGCGCAAGTATATGAATGCAAGCTGGGAATCACACCTCTAATTTATACTGTAGAAATAGCCTTAGATACATAAATACCCTAAAAAAAAAAAAGTAGCCTTAAAATAAGGTTGCTATGTTTTTACTTAAAATTAATGAACAAATCAACTAACAAATATGGCAATGGTAAAAATAATACCTATAGTTTTTATATAGCACTTTTCATCCACAGATCTTAAGCTGCTTTTAAAAGAAGGTCAGTATTTTTATCCCAGTTTTACCAATGGGGTTTGTGTACTCTGTGTACTCATATTATACATGCTTTTTACAGAACTATAACATCAACAACAACAACATGCATTATCAAATTAAAACCTTTAAGTCTGACCTGTAGCTATTTAGATAAATCTCTGAAAAATTAGGGCCAGATCCTGCTCCAATTGAAGTTAATGTGAATTTCTTCATTAACTTCATGGAGAGAAGGTTCAGGCTCTAAAATATTCAGCTAGCACAGAAAAACTGTAGTGTCACTAATAACATTTTTGCATGCATTTTATCCCTGGAAATATGGATAGTTATGGATTTGTTTTAAAGGCTTCAGCTATACTCTGTAATAACATAAAATATATTACATTATTTATTTTAAGCATGGTTACTCAAAATATAAATTTTTTTGTGTAATTTCACCAGTACTTCAGAATTAATTCTATGTGCATTAATATGTTGCAATTGTAAATGTTAATCATTCTTTTCGAATAACACTGGTATATATTATGGGAACAGCAATTGTTTAGTCTAAAAAATGATGTTTTAATTGTTTTTTCTATTGTGTGTCAGTTAAGATTGTGATATGGGTGTGAATATTAACAGTTCTGATGTCTACATTTCTAACAAACAATGGAATGTTATTTGAGATATATATGGCCTCAAATGTTAATTGCCTTCCTTCTGAAGGTTTTAAATGACAGAGAATAGCAAGCCTGGGTGAAGTCTTGGCCCCATTGAAATAAATCAGGTTTTTGTAATTTCAGTGGGGCCAGCATTTCACTCCTTAACTTTAAGCTTAGTTGTAAAACTACCTAAAGTTTCCAATGTTAAAACAAAGCCATTTGTAAGTTGGGGGAGGAGGTCGGAAAATAGTTAAGCATCTAATCAATTTCAAAAGAGAATTGATGCAACCCTGGTCAGATCCTGATCCAAAGCCCTTTGTAATCAATTGGAGCCTTTCCATTAGCCCCAATAGACTTTGGATCAGTCCCTCAGATGCCTAAACTACTGAACAGCTGGATGAAGAACTTTGAAGAAATATAAACTTTACCCTAAGGGTTGCTGTTGTAATTTTGGTTATGATAAGCATTTGTTTTCATTCTTAACAAAGATTTAAACCTCATTTTAATTTAATGAATGCAATGGAACTGAGCAAAATCTTAACTATAAACTTGCTACCAATGCTTGCAAAAAACACAGAGTATAACAAAAAACCACCAGGAGTTGTTGAGTAATCAGCATTCTTAAATAACTGACAAGATAAAGTCAATTGTTTCCATCAAAAGGTCATCTTACGAATAGCAGCATGAGATATGGGGAGCATTGAATATATTGTGTATTTTCCTAGACTATGAGAGCTATAGAATCAACTATATTAAGGTAACATCCACTATAAAAAGACTCATAGATCAAAGGCTAAGCGGCTGTCAAATATAATTTCTCAGTGTATGTTTGCTCTTTTTTGTTCCTCAGGAAAACAACATATGAAATCTGTAAGCATGAGTTCATTCTTATGACTAAATGCTGGTCAATTAGATTTCTTTAATTTGACAAAATAAATAAATCCTCTCAAGAGCAGGATTTGAACATCAAGACTTAGCCTAGAGCATAATTTCCCTGTAGTTATATATATTTGAAATATCTGAGTATAATGCTGATAGACTGATCTTAGGATTGGAAAGAATGCTGTTGGGACAGGGCATTTCAAATTTTAAAGCCCCATTAAGAGGCTCCCAAAGGAAAGCATTATTTATCTGCTCTTGGTATATAGGAAAATCCTCAACTGCCAATACCAGGTGAGCAGAATTAATTGGTTCCTCCCAGTGCAGTACATGAAAGAAACTGGGATTTAAATTTTGCTTGATAGTCTGGAAGGAAGAATAGTTCTGGAAGAGGTCTAGAGCTGAGAAGAGTACTGCTGATCAAAGTTTTGTTCTCAAAGCTGTTTTTTTATTAGAAGTTGTTTCTGTTTTTGACTAAAGAAAATGGTTCAGAAAAAGTGCTGCTTCCCACAGAACATTTCAATTTTTCCTCAAAAAGTGAAATGCCCAAAAACTGAAATATCATCAGGAGGGGCGATTATGCTGAATTATGGGAGGTGTAGTCTGTCTGAGTAGGGAACCTGGACTACCGAGGGGATGGGAGAATGAGGAGCCTAAACTATAATTCCTATGGTGGCTTTCACACAATATTTTCGATTTTGATTAAATTTTGAAATAATGATTTTTTCCCTTCATTTTTTCAACCAGCTCTAGTTAAGAGTAATGGGGGGTTTTAGTTCCTCTTCCTCTCTGAACTTGAGTGAAGTGAGTCACAGCTTTGGTCTGGGCTGAAGCAAACCATGCCTTTTAAATTGGCTTTTGCTAAGGGAATCCATGCGTTAGCTGTGTTTTGTCATTATAGATCCAGGAAATACTTGATATTTACTTAGTCTTTTATAATAAAAGCATCTAAATATTACGTACGCATGCAGAATTCTCTCCTGTTTCAACCTGCCACAGCAATGGAAAAGAGATGAAGACAGACCTTTGTTTTGTGGATCATATTTGCTGAAGGATTACGTATCCTGAATTTATCATTCAATGAGGAAAAATCAACACTCATCGTTATTCTTGCTTTCCACTAACCAACCTCAGGGCTGGTTTACACTTACCTGGAAATTCGGCGGCAGTCGACGGGAGTTACGCAAACTACACAGAGTAGTTTGCGTAACTCACATTGACTGCTTCTGCACGCTGTTTACATTGTGCTGAGTCGATGAGAACAGTGTTCCCGTTGGCTCAGCGCTACATTACTTGAGTGGGTGGACTTACTCAGTCGACTTCCTGATCAATTGAGTGGGTCTCACTGACTGCTCAATCGATCCTGAAAGATCGATCTGGTGGCGGCGATTTTGCCGCCATTAGTGTAAACGTAGCCTCAGTGTTTCTTTTGTATAAGTGGTGTACCCGAATGTTTGAATGCTTATATCTCAGCTGTATCACTGACACTTAATATGGCATATTATGTACTCTTTGTATTGTATGGCTTTTGAACCTAACTTTGGACCTGTTGGGGTATGTCTACACTGATTCCATTGCATCGGGTTCCACGAATCAATGCAGCGGGATCGACTGAGCGGTCAGTGGAGACCCGCTCAATCGATCCTGAAAGTACTCTCTGTTCGACACAGTAACTCCACTCCCCAGAAAAGAGTATAATACCGCATCGACTAAAGGGCATTTTCAACAGCGAAGCGCAGTTAAGATTCCATGGTAAGGGAGCGTAAGTAAGTCGACAGAAGATACGCATTCTACAGTACATAGCTTGTGTATCTCCTGTCGACCCAGAGTGGCAATATAGACCAGGCCTGGGATAATCTATGCATTATTCCTAGATGTACAGAAACTCTTTCCTTCAAAAACTCTATATTTGATCATTTTATAACATTAGCTTCAATAAGAAAAATTTAAATCTGAATGCAGGGGTAATGAAATGTTGTTATCCTTATTTTATGAGTAAAGGGCAACAGAAATATACTTAGAATACCCTGACTGAGAGGGTCACCCTAAATTAACCTCACTCTCTTAGCAGTGCGTAGAGATGCAAAATCGAAGTCAAAGAGAGAGACCACAGCTTATCATGATGACCAATATTGTCTCATTGTTTTCTTGTACAGTTTCTATCCCTCTGTTGTCATTTGTTTTATACTTAGATTATAAACTCTTTAGAGCAAGAACCATCTTTTTGTTCTGAGTTTGTAAGCACCTAGCACAATGGGTCCTGGTCCATGACTAGGGGTCCTAGGAATTATTGGGCTCTCTAAGTACTAATGTAGCTATAATAGGATCCTGAGAAAAGGAAGAAAGGAGAGCAGCAGAATACAGATCCTAGACTTCAGAAAAGCTTGGACAGATAACTGGGGAGGAGTATAAAAATACTGCTCGAGCATGCAGGAGTGAAATCAGGGATGCTAAAGCGCAATTCGAGTTGCAGCTAGCAAGGGACGGGAAAGGTAACAAGAAGGGTTTCTACAGATATGTTAGCAACAAGAAGGTCAGGGAAAGTGTGGGTCACTTACTGAATGGGAGAGGCAACCTAGTGACAGATGATGTGGAAAAAGCTAAAGTACGCAATGCTCTTTTTGCCTCCATCTTCACAGACAAGATCAGCTCCCAGACTACTACACAAGGCAGCACAGTACGGGGATAAGGTGAGCCGACCTCAATGGTGAAAGAACAGGTTTAAGACTATTTCAAAAACTGGACATTTACAAGTCCATGAGGCCAGATGCAATTCATCCGAGGGTGCTGAGGGAGTTGGCTGATGTTAGAGTCATTGGCAATTACCTTTGAAAATTTGTGGTGATGGGGGGAGGTCCCAGACATTTGGGAAAAGGCAGATATAGTGCTCATCTTTAAAAACAGGAAAGATGAGGATCTGGGGAACTACAGACCAGTCAGCCTTATCTCAGTCCCTGGAAAAATAATAGATCAGGTCCTCAGGGAATCCATTTTGAAGCACTTGGAGGAGAGGAAGGTGATTGGGAACAGTCAGCATGGATTCACCAAGCACAAGTCATGCCTCACCAAACTGATTGCTTCTATAATGAGATGACTTGCTTTGTGGATGTGGGGCAAGCAGTGGACGTGATATAACTTGACTAGTAAAGCTTTTGATACAGTCTCCCACGGTACATACTTATCAGCAAGTTACAGAAGTACTGGTTGTATTAATGGACTATAAGGTGGATAGAAAACTGGCTAGATCATCGGGCTCTATAGGTAGTGATCTAGTTGGCAGCTGATATCAAGCAGAGTGCCCCAGAGGTTGGTTCTGGGACCAGTTTTGTTCAACTTCTTCATTAATGATCTGGACGCTGAAGTGGATTCCACCCTCAACAAGTGTGTGGATGACACTAAGTTGGGGGTAGTGGTAGATACGCTGGAGGGTAATGATAGGATACAGACTGACCTAGACAAATTGGAGGATTGGGCCAAAAGAAATCTGATGAGGTTCAACAAGGACAAGTGCAGAGTCCTGCACTTAGGATGAAAAAATCCTATTCAGACTGGGGACCAACTGGCTAGGCAGCAGTTCTGCAGAAAAGGATCTGAGGGTAGAGTGGACAATAAGCTGGATATGAGTCAAGAGTGTGCCAAGAAGGCCAATGGAATATTGGTCTGCATTAGTAGAAGCATTGCCAGCAGATGGAGGGAAGTGATTATTCCCCTCTATTTGGCACTGGTGAGACCACATTTGGAGTATTGTGTCCCATTTTGGGCCCCCAATCTAAGGAAGGATGTGGGCAAATTGAAGACAGTCCAGCAGAGGGCATTAAAAATGATTAGGGGTGGAGCACATGACTTATGAGGAGAGACTGAGGGAACTTGGCTTGTTTAGTCTGCAAAAGAGAAGAGTGAGGGGGGATTTGATAGCAGTCTTTAACTACCGGAAGGGAGGTTCCAGGGAGGATGGAACTAGGCTGTTCTCAGTGGTGGCAGATGACAGAACAAGGAGCAATGGTCTCAAGTTGCAGTGTGGGAGGTTTAGGTTGGATATTAGGAAAATATTTTTCACTAGGAAGGTGGTGAAGCACTGAAATGGGTTTCCTAGGGAGGTGGTGGAATCTCCATCCTTAGAAGTTTTTCAGGCCTGGCTTGACAAAGTCCTGGCTGGGATGATTTAGTTGGGTTTGGTCCTGTTTTGATGACCTCCTGATGTCCCTTACATCCCTAATCTTCTGTGGTTCTATCATTCTATGAATACAGTGTGGGAGAAAGAATGCATTACTATCTCATTTGAGGCACAGAGAGGTTACGTAACTTGCCCAAGGCAACACAGGAAGTCTAGAAGACCTGGAAATTGAATCTGGGTCTAATCCAGTCTAGAGCCCTAACATCACAAGACAGTCCTTCCTGTCTGGTTTAGATTGTATTCTAAGTTGTGAACTTTCTAGAATGCCATCTTTAAGAGACTCTTTTAGGGAGTCAGCAATGGTCCAGCAGATAGACTAGACTATGAGACAGGTGAGCTGTGTTTTGTTCCTGACTACCACTGACTTGCTGTATGTCCTTGGACAAATCTCTTAATTCCTCTGTACCTCATTTTCCACAAATGTAAAATGGGGGTAATTGTACTTTCCCTCCTTTGTGAATCTTTTTGAGATCTACAGATGGACATTGTAAGATAAGAGCTAAGCACTACTGATTATTTATATATAATTTCATTCATTTCTTTTTTCAAATTCATTGTGACAGTAAGTAAAAAAAAAATCAAACACACACGTCTTTTTGCAGTCTCTCTATGTCCTACCAAAATGATATAAAAATAGTATTGACTTATTCTCATAGAACAGCCATACTGGGTCAGACCAATGGTTCACATAGCACAGTATCTTGTCTCTGACACTTGCCAGTGCCAGAGCTTCAGGGGAAGTATACACAGCAGGGTAATCTTTGAGAGATGCACTCCTGTCTTCTCCTCCCATTCATTTAAAATATGATACCTCAACATTTGGCAATGACTACTTGAATCTATTTCAGTGAGCATCTTTGAGAACTTGTGAGATAGGACAATCTTTTGATTTAAAACTTTGGTACAAAAGGTAGTATCACTGCTTTGTTGAACCAGAAATATTCTGATATAAAAACAGTGAGAGGAACAACAGAAGAAGAATGGGATTTTTTTTAGGTGCACTAATTTTAAGGAGGTCCTGTATTAAAGCCACAATGAGACATTCTCCAGAGGACTGGAATCTTGCGAGATCTCTCTCTAGACTCACTTGGAAAATACTGGCAAACTCCTTACTTTTCTCTCATAAGGTTCATGCTGAAAAGCCAGCTGAAAAACTGTCATTATTTGTACAACTGAAGATGTTTTATGAGAGAGAGAGAGAGAGAGAGAGAGAGAGAGAGAGAGTGTGAGGTCTGGGAGAGAAAATGGCTATGTGCTCTAGAAATAAAAAGAACACTTTTATTTAATAGGCTGATTTTTCCCATTTACTTTATCTAAGCTTTCCTTGGGCTTGTACGGCAAACTGGGAGAGACTTCCCTCCCCCCCCCCCCCTTTTTAACAATAATGAGTGAACTTGCTTGCCAAGGCATGCCTTTTTGAGCTTTCAAAGATCTAATTGTCACAACTTAACATAATAACTTCCTCAAAAGATTCTCTGACCAACTCCAGACTGTAGTTGACTTCAAATGTGTCATTGTGGAAACAAAATGACAACTATTCCTGACATCTGATTGCATTTGTTGCTACCCACAAACAACAACAAAAGATCCAATATATTTCAGAAGTATTTTTTTAGGCTAGTATAGGAACATGCAAACTATTCAATTGATATTAGATATTAGCAATTCAGCTCCTTTCGTCTTTTAACTGGGTCACTATTCTGAAGCGACAAAGTGAAAATTGCCTTCTTTCTCAAACATCCCTTCATTGAAAGCACTCATTATAAAAAAAACATATTTTTCTGCTATTTGAACAAATAATGAAATAGATCTTGGTTCTCTTCCTCCCACCTTTATATATTTATATACTTAAATAATATTTAATTAGTTTTGAAATGCATGACAGCAAAACCAGGTAAAAAACAGCATTTTTGGACTGGAGGCTCACTAGACTAAGATAAGAGGTACCTGACAGAACACTCCTTTGCAGCCCTCCCACTGACTGAGCCATTATCCACAGCACTGTTACTGTCTTCAAAGGGAGACGAACCGTTGCCTCCACAGTAGGTGGTGTGGGGAAATAAACTATAGGAAGGAAAAAGAATAACAACAACAATAAAAGTAGCAGCAAGCAATAATATTAAGGATTTGCAAGGCAAGGGTAATGTGTTCCTATTTCAAGCTTGCCAAGTTTGCAATTTCGCAGGTTTGGATGGATACGTTGATTTAAAAAAAAAAGAGAAAGCTTAGGAAGGTGGGGTGTGCGGTCACTGATATTCCAGGTTAGTTTGTTGCACAGCAGCTCCCTCTCTGGTGGTCTGTGGGAACTGTTCTCTCAACCTCTCCCACCAAGGTTACAGGCAGGATGTGCAGCAGGAGCAGAGGAATAGACAGGTCATGCATCTTGTGCACAAAACCAACCAAATGGGTTGAGGATCTGAAAAATCTATTGACTATAGTCCAAGTACTAGGGTGTGACAAGGTAAAGGCCCTGCAGCCTGTACAGGGTTAACAGTCCCAGTTGGTCACATGGCTGCTCCAGAGAGAGTATAAAAGGAAAGGGAAACTGGGTCAAAGGAAGACTAAAAGGAAAAGTGTCTCCCTCCTCTCCTGGATGGCTGGCATGAGAAATACCTCTAGGGATTATTTCCTAATGCTTTTAAGTTGATTTGCTTTTGTTCTGTGACTGTTTTGTGGATGATAAAACAAGCCCTGAAGAAAGGGTTTGAAAAGGACGAATGCCTGGAGCTTCATTTCCCTTCCCTAGCCTGTGAAACCCCTTTGCAGATTACATGGGTGGTTTTGATGTTTTCAAGGTTAGAGCCATTTCAGTAGATGCTATCATTGTTAGGAAGCCCACAGCATATTGTTTCAGACGGTGTTCATACACTCAATCCAGATACAAATGTTATTCCTCCAATTAGGGTGTCAAGTGTATGGCTGGGTGAGACTTTCACAAGATATTTGCAGGGTTTAATTTCAAGGTAGAGGCAGACCACAAGTAACTCATATCATTAATAAAAAATAATGACCTAGATGAGGTACCCCCTTTGAGGATTGTTTCAGCATTTGGCATTTAAAATTATTGCAGAATAGTCACAAGAGAAGCTTGAAGTGGTAGGCCTATTTATCACCCAATTTTACTACTGGTTCAGAATCATGTAGAAGCCATTTTGATGTAGGTACATAATGGTGCCATTTTGAGTAGGTAGCCAACCTCACCATAACATTTAGAACACAATTAAGAGAACTGTGAGTGCTGGTACATTACCTCAAACCAGAACCAGAGCAGGGCCTAAAGTCCATCCAAGTTTAAACAAGCAGTTAACCTTGATAAACTTGAATGAGGAAAAATATTAGCCAACACCCACCTAATGACATTGTTCACAGCTCTGCACTGATATCCTACATGGGTGAGACTGATCAAAGTCCTCAGTACAGAAGAAACACTTAGCCCTGACTGTGTGACTTGACTATCAATGGTGCTCACACCACAGCCTAAATGAGGGGATATAATCTTCTTGAAGGAAGGATAAAACAGGCCTGTACAACTGCTGGGATTTGATCAATTAAGTGAATCAACTGGACAAAACCTTGTGTAAGGCCAGAGGAGGACCAGAACTAGACAAGCAGTGAAGGCAGCAGCTTCTTTGGATTATTAATGTGTTAAATATAAATTCCCCAAAGAACATGTATTATTATTTACAACGGTGGAAGATACGAGGATATGAGAGAGAGAATGGTTTTAAGGATAGTTCTGTTTTCTTTATTCTAGTCAAATTCTTTGATTACTGTTAGAAGAAATTGACTTTCTGTGATTCTTTGACACTGTCACAGAATATCCATTGTCAGGAAAAAGGAGCCCATCTACCCACCCATGGGTCTTCAGACACACCTGCATTCAGTACAGAAGGTACAAAATTGGAACCATTTGTCTAGCCTACCCCACACCTTGGAGTAGGGAGAATGGGGAGGAAGCATTAAGTAAAATGGACCCATATACAAGCATCTCCTAGCTTTAGTTTCAGTTTTACAAAACAAAACATCAGTTAACGACATTTTCAAAAACCATCTGTTCTGTCCATTTCTGGAATTCAGAGTTTCAAACAGCTGGGATAGGCCTATTTATTTCCATTTCTGCTTGACACCTTTCTAAAAAAAAAAAAGGTGTGTTTTTTTATTTATAACAAAGTGAGTCTATTAAAGTGCCAAAGGCTGAGAAATGGCAGACATTTGTACACTTATCAAAACTTTTTTTACTTAATACGTGTTATATTTTAAAAGTAGATTAATTGGAAGGGATTATTTATAGACCCTGTCTTCAGCTAGCCTGACTTTAATTTAACTTGCTTCGTTAGGGTGTTTTTTGGGGATGGGTGGGCGGGAAGTTGATTAACGGAGAGCACAGTTGTCTAAGCATTA
The DNA here is from genome assembly GCF_026122565.2 of Emydura macquarii macquarii. Classification (NCBI taxonomy): domain Eukaryota; kingdom Metazoa; phylum Chordata; order Testudines; family Chelidae; genus Emydura; species Emydura macquarii. The sequence continues at coordinate 4,375,968 of NW_027132962.1, forward strand.
GCATGGACTTCATTTATTAATAACTTTCAGTACCTTTATTTTTGGTACCATCACTACTATCACTACTGGTAGAGATTAGGAAAATATCCGTAATAACCCTGTTCAAAATATAATTGATAATCTGAATGTATCTTCTTCTTCTTCTTCAGTGTAGTACGAGTGCATTACTTTTAGCTTGTTGGTTCATGGAATATTGTTAGTATTAACTAATACTGTCAGAGGGAAAGTGGCTCAGGATTTGTTCATTGTTATTTCATTTACAAAACTATCTGTCTGTATTCCTTTAAAAGGCAGAATAAAAATCCACTCTTATTTACTGTGTTTGCACCTATGTGAAAGCATGTTCTCTATGAAGGAATTTTAATTTTCTGCAGGAATTTAATTTGTCAGCCACAGCTTCAGAATATGAACTGTCAGATCAGCCCCTAACCATTTCTTTCAGAAAAGAGATTTATCACTGTGAGAAGTTTGGCTAAATTGACTGCAGTACTAATAAGGAGAGAGTTCGCATGCTCTTGGCTTTTATCTCATTAGCTGTTGCTGTCTGAAGCAATAACAGGCCTTCAGAATTGCATGCACCTGAAAGAAGGATTATTTATCAATCATGAGTCGGATCAGATAGTTTAGATACTCAAATGGAGAGTGAATCTTTGCAAGATGAAGTGATCATTCCTTCCTGTGTTTCATTCTGCCTTTTTTATTGTTTTGATTTCTTGATATTTCTTTAAAAAAAAAAAAAAAGAAAGAAAGAAAAACCAGAGTTCTGTAGCACTTTAAAGATTAATAAATTTAATTTTTCAGGAATAAGGTTTTGTGGGCTGTAACACACTTCATCAGATGTAAGGAAGAAAAATCAGATTGAGAGTATATATATATACACATACATCTAAGGTTAAGGAAGGATAATGGGGAAGTGAGGTATAAGCAAAGTCCATTCAGTTAGAGTAGTTGAGGCCTATTCACAACCATTGATTAGGAAGTGAGAATGTGTGAACAGTGACAATTACTTGTTGTAATGAGATAACCATTCCAAGTCCCTATTTAGACCCAGTTTGATTGTGTCAAGTTTGCAGATGAGTTCCAATTCTGCAGTTGCTCTTTAAAGTCTGTTTTTGAATTTTTTTTTTGTGTGTGTAAGTAAAGTAACTTTCAAATCAGCTACAGAGTGTCCTGGGAGGTTGAAGTGCTCTCTGATTGGTTTATGGATGTTACCATTTTTTATGTCTGATTTGTGTCCATTTATTCTTTTGCATAGTGGCAGTCCGGTTTCGCCAATGTTCATGGCAGAGGGGCATTGCTGGCACATGATGGCATATATAACATTAGTAGATGTGCAGGTGAATGAGCTTCTTATGGTGTGGCTGATGTGGTTAGGACCTATGATGGTGTCACTAGAGTTGATTTGTGGGCAGAGCTGGCAACGGGGTTTGTTGCAGGGGTATGTTCCTGGGTTACCATCAACCTCAGCCTGGACCAGTCTACACAACAAATCCACTTTTTGGACACTACAATACAAATAAAGGATGGTCACATTAATACCACCCTATACCAAAAACCAATTGACTGCAATACGTATCTTCATGCCTCCAGCTTCCACCCTGGACACATTACATGATCCAATGTCTACAGCCAAGCCTTAAGATACAACCGGATTTGCTCCGATACCTCAGACAGACAAAACACCTACAGGATTTCCATAAAACATTCTTAAAACTACATTACCCACCTGGAGAGGTGAAGAAACAAATTGACAGAGCCAGATGGGTACCCAGAAGTCACCTACTACAGGATAGATCCAACAAAGAAAACAACAGAACCCACTGGCCATCACCTACAGCACCCAACTAAAATCTCTCCAACACATCATTAAGGATCTACAACCTATCCTAGCAGATGATCTCTCACTAGCCCAAGCTGTGGGATGCAGACCTACACTTGCTTACAGACAGCCCCCCAACCTGAAGCAAATACTCACCAGCAACCGTACACCATACAACAAAAACACTAACCCAGGAACATACCCCTGCAACAAACCCTGTTGCCAGCTCTGCCCACACATCGACTCTAGTGACACCATCATAGGTCCTAACCATATCAGCCACACCGTAAGAAGCTCATTCACCTGCACATCTACTAATGTAATATATGCCATCATGTGCCAGCAGTGCCCCTCTGCCATGAACATTGGCCAAACCGGACTGCCACTACGGAAAAGAATAAATGGACACAAATCGGACATAAAAAATGGTAACGTCCATAAACCAATCGGAGAGCACTTCAACCTCATTCCTTAACCTTAAATGTGTATATATACATATATACACACACACACACCCAATCTGATTTCTATTCCTTACATCTGACTAAGTGGGTTACAGCCCACAAAAGCTTATGCCTGCAGAAATTAAATTTGTTAGTCTTTAAAGTGCTACAGAACTCTTGTTGTTTTTGCTGTATACAGACTAATACGGCCACCCCTCTGGAACTTTTGATATTTCTAGTTATCATACTTCTTCTATCATTATAAAGTATCCAACTAAACCACAAAAAATACATTGAAGGAAATCTCCTGCTTCCCTTTTTCACCACTGTACATTTACAATAGCTCCACTGAAATCAACTAAAGGAAAATCTTTTCCCAAGTGTCTAAATTAAAGCCAGAAAGGCAAGCAAATTAAGTTTTGAGGCTTAAAGATTAATCTATAAAAGCATCCACTGGATACATTTTACAGACCTGGTTGAGCTATCCCGTGCTGGGCATTCACCAGGCTGCTGAGTTTGGATCCAAACCCCAGATCTGGCATGTTTCTTGGCTCCTTTGGGTTTCATCAGGCTTCAGACACATTCTTGGGCCTCTGGGCACAATTCCTGGATACAGTCTGTCTAGCATCACTTCCAGGGAATGCAATCCAACTCTCCTAGGCCCACAGACCAGTCCTGACTCCCTGCAAGAAAATCCAGGCACACTCAAGCACACCCTCCCCAGAAGTCCACCTTATGGGTACTCATTTTTATAGATTAACTCTTCAGACACACAAGATTGTTGAAGCCAGGCCACACAGAAAAGGAATTCTAAATCAATCACACTACACTCATAGATGTTCCGACAGGTAAATGATCCCCCAGAGTCAATAATGAATCGACTGGAAATAAATGAGTTTATTATATTATATTTATTATATTATAAACACAGGAGTAATATAGGTTTAACTAGTTATAAAAGGACATAAAAACAATTAAGCACAAAACAAAAACTGATATAAGAAAGTATTAAACAGGCAACTAACTATAAAGACCTAAACTAACATTAAGCAGACAGTGGTTCCCTGACCGGGAATCAAACCCTGGTCTTCTACATGGCAGATAGGACACTTACCACTATGCTACACAGACAACTAGTTGCTGGTAGGAAACAGAAAGGGGTTACACAAACTGTTAACTGAAAAGCATCAAGGCAGAAGCAGTTAATTACACAAGGGAATGCTTTCACATAGAGATTTCACAGCCAATGAGTTAATCACAGGGCACAGAAAGGGGGGGGGCGGGACGGACACACGGGCAGTTAACTGCAAGGGGCAAACGGGGTTTAAAGCAGAGACTAAAAGAGAGAGAGGGTTAGCAATGGGGGGGGGGGAGGCTGCTTCTGCTTTCAGGGCAGGTTTAAAACAGAATCTAAAAGAGAGAGAGGGTTAGGATCTCACCAGTCCCAGCAGGAAGAGTTGCAACATGACACCCTGAAGCAAAAACAGCAACACAGAGCAGGCTTACACATTCAGGCTCGGAGTCCAAAGTGGGAGAGGGAAAAAACAGGGCAGCTGGTGGGTCTAGCAGACGGTGAGTTCTCTCTGGAGCCTGGGGCGTGCCCCGGCTTTATACTAATGGCTTCAGGTGGCCAAGGTTACTCCTGATTGGAGGGGAGACATTTGAATCAGGGCAAACCTTTGGCTGGGAGGTGAGCCGACCGTTAGGGTGGCTGTGCTTTCAGTCAGGTAGACAGCTGCTCCCAGTCACCTGGTCAGTTTCAGGAGGAGCAGGAAATTGCCTAATAAGGTCAGTTTCAGCAGGAGTGAGCTAATGGCCTAATAAGGTCAGGTCCAGGTTTTACTGAGGCACCAGGTGGGTAGGTGGGGGCGAGAGGTGGACATATTAGGTACTGCATTGCAACAATAGACAGCACAATAGATATACAGATCTATACAGATCTCTGAAGAAACAACAAAACCTGCATGGAAATCCCTGCCTCAGTTTCCTCACCACTCCAAGAGCCCTTTGGTATTTGTTCAGTTTCTGTTCAAGGAGTCTAGGATTCTGCAGCAATTCCTCTCCTAGTTCCTTCTTACTGCTCAGTCCTTTCTTCTTGTTCTGGTCAGTGAGAGAGAGCGAGCTACTCAGAATAGACCTTGTACATTTATAACTTCCAGTCGCTCCTGCCAGGTGATTCTTCTGGTGAGCCTCAAAGCGCGCCCCCGCCCCCCACCTATTCCCTTTCAGGGGACCAAGGTCCCCCATCAGGTGGTCACTGTTGCTTGGTTACCACCCATCTGGAGTTCATATTAGAAAAACTGGGTGTACCTAAGTTGCCACTATCCTATTATTTTATTAAAACTGGGCTTATACTATTGTTGATGGTCCTTAATGACCCTCTTATTCAGAGTTAGAGACCAATCCAATCTTCTCCTTAACATAATAAGTATGATACAAATATACAGTAAAGAGAACCATAAGGGCACAAAGAGTGTGATATTACTCAGGGTACAATCCGGACTGTTGAACATCTGTGTCCCCATAATTCTCTAGCTTGCCTTTTACACTGCTTTGCTGTCAGAACATCCACTCCTGGTCTGCTCAGACAGCCTTCAGTATGCAAATTCACTCCCAGCTAAATACATGAGCTCTCTGACGAGTCACTCACGAATTACATACCTGTAAATTCTTAGTCCCAACTTTGTCCTCCCCCAGAACTGTGCATCTTGTTCTGCTCAGTACCCTTCTGAACAGCACAAGCTCTATCATTTGATCAAAGGAAAATGATATATGCCCCAGCCTTGTTTATCCCAAATGAAATTTCCCACACACTTTAATCCAAACATACTGGTTAAGATAAAACAATATGATAAGTTTAATAACTACAGAAAGGTAGAGTTTAAATGATTACAAGTGATGATTCACAAAAGTCAGGATCGGTTACAAAAAGAAAATAAGAGTAAAATGCAAGTTAATATCTAACTTAACAAGCTAAGTGAACTTCAAAGCAAGAAGGGTTTATCTTACCATACGCTACAGTAAATTTCACAGGCTGTGTCTCCTTTCAACCTGTACCCCTGTCTCTTAGTTCAGGTCTTTGAGTCATTGATGTCATGAGCAGAGATGAAAGGTGAATTGGAGGCCAGTGTCTCTCATTTTTATACACTCTCCCATCTTTCAGAATTACCCCCAGCAAGGGTGCAGGTGATAAGTAGTCTCTTGTGGATGTGAGGTTGAGCAGTCCCTCTGATGAAATGTAGATTTTTTTGTTCACACCTTCCCATTGCTGGAGAATGGTTGCTTAAGTAAGTGATAGCCCACTTCATTTTGTTGATACCTGTTTGGGGGTGCCAGTGTGATCTTTGTCTCTGAAAAAACTGGTTTGGGCCTGCCTTTCTAACTCTGGAACATGTTATAGCAATGTTATACAGTAAAAACGTATGACTTTATATACAGTGCTGATACACATATTTTAACAGGACAATAATGTTCAGCAGATTACGAGTTTCTAATGCTATCTCACAAGGCATTCTTTGTACAAAATGTATCATAGTCTTGTAGTGACCATAATTGTATACACTGTAACACAGAGCTCCTAATATCAAATAGAATTAATAAATCGTACATAAAAAGTCCTCAAGACTGTCACAATGCTATTGTTCAATAGCCTCTGTCATATCTATGCACAATAAGGCACCAAAATACTAGGGTTATTAGGAAAAAAATACATGTTTTGACATCTTGTTATATTTCTCATAATGTTGAACTGGGATGTCACCATGTCAGGACTTTATAAACTTGAGCCATGTACCTTGTGCCAGGATCTTGCACAAAATAGAATAAATTTAAAATGTTTGGGCTGGATAATTATCTGGGGTGAAATTTTGGCCTCACTGAAGTCAATGGCAAAACTCTCATTGACTTCAATATGGTCAGGAATTCATCCTTGTGACCTCTAAGAAACATAATGACGAATAAGGAAGTGGTGAAGTGATTCAGGAAGTGACATTCTTTCATATGAGTCATCACTGAACCAATGCTTCAACACTATATGCAGGAGCACTGGATTGAGGGCAGGCCCATCCTTCCTATAATATATAAAACCAGGTCTTCACCAATAATGGTAATTAAAGATGACTATTTCATAACAGTAGGCATATTAATCCTATCTTCAGGCTACAATAAGAGAAAGTATGGATGTCTTTCTTTACTCAGTGTCAGGCCATTACTTGTTTCAGTTATAAGGCATGTCTACACTACAAAATTATGTTGACCTAAGTTACATTGTTCAGTCACCATAGTAATTAAATTACTTTTGCATGTCCACCCTATACTTGTTACGTTGGTTGTGCGCATTGTCACCAGAAGCGCTTGCACCAATTTAACTCTCAGTGTGGGACATTGTGGGATGATTTCTCAAAGGTAGCAACAGTCGATGTAAGCAATGCAGTGTCTACACTGAACCTGGGTTGACCTTATTACATTGACCTAAATGCTATGTCTCTCGTGGATGTGGATTTATTAAGTCAGTGTAGCAAGCAAGTTACATTAGTGAGGGCTACATTTTAATGTAGACGCTTACAGAGTTAGGTTGATGTTTATGTCAACCTAACTCTGTAGTATAGACCAGGGTAAGTCTCAGTTATAATAAAAATGCAAAATAACTGCCATTATTTTAGTCAACTGTCAATAATATGTAAAAAGATATCCAAGTGTTTTGAATTCTAAGGGCTCCGAAGCTCACTGGTTATCATAGATTGTTGGGGTTTTTCTTTAAGTTATACAAAATGTAGGCTGGAAGGACTATATTTTGTCAAAGAAGAAAAAAGAATAATTTTTACTGGACTGCAACTAACCTATTATTCCAGATATATTCTCTTAACTGAATAAAAACAGACCGAGGATCAGAATTGATCCAATCCTGTTACATCTGCTTTTTACATAACATTTATTTTCTTTCATTAAAACCACACTGTCAGATAACAAAAAGTAATCATGCAATACAAATGTCAGCCTGTCAAAGCACATAATTGTGACTGTGATGGTACCTGTTACATCAGATTGTTTTGCTCTTCTTTGCATTCCTAAAGTCTCTAGTGACATTGTGACTAAAGACCACGGTTCCTCTCCCTACCAATGACAAAAAAGCGGTTGGTAACTCAGTGATTTTACCTATCTCGTAGAAAGAATCATAAAATCTCTTTCTCCAACATTCATTAAGTATTTCAGTCACTTTTGATTTTCTTAAACAATTTCAGATTCTAGTACCCACTAAGTTAAAAAAGAGAAAACAAATAGGAAGTAAAATCTGAATGCTGATGACAATATATAGAGCCTCATCCCGAGGAAAGATAGAAATATTCCACTAAGTTCATTTTAAAAAGAAAGAGAAATTGTGTAACTAGTTAAGGAATCTTGGGCCCTATTATTCCATGATTTGCACGTGCAACTCCAGTTGAATTCATAGAGGTGGCATACACATGTGAAAGAAGGATCAGGCCTTTCCACTCTGAGTTACCCTGGTGAATTTCATAGTGCTGCAGTAACATTTCAGATAACTTGTGTGCTCAACAGAGACTCCTTTGACCAACCTTTGTCCTCATTTACACTGGTATAAATATGAAGTCAGAACTTCACTGAAATCAACAGAATAATACCGGACTACAGCTGCTTGGAAAATGGGATTTTTCCAGGGAGAAATTAGATATAAAGAAAAACTTAATAGCAGACATTTTTAATTTTTAATTGAAAAATCAAAAACACAAAAACTGAACTTTTTTTTTTGGCAACTGAATAAAATGAATTTTTGGGCCCAAAGCTGGAAATTTTCAAGGAATAAATTTTATTTTTTGGGGGGAAAGCAAATGCTTATTTGTGACTTTTTTTTTTTTTTTTTTTTTTTGCTTAATCAAAAATACAATTTGCATTAAAAGAAAAGTTTGATGGAAATTTTGACCAGCCCTATTCCAGAATTACAGCACTTCTTCTCTCTGCACTCCTCTGCTCTGTGTTCTTTCCTGTCATTGGCTCTCACTTTATACTGTTTTTCATAGGGGATGAGTGGGTGGATAATTCTCAAAAATCCATGTAGATAGCTATCTTTTCTGATTAACTAACAGAGGTTTACATTCAGATAATTAAAAGTGATATTCTCAGTTTCTACCTCCAATATTAAAAATTTATCACTCTACTGAATACCCAGAGACAGAGCTAGATTTAGCCATAAGACCAAGCTTAGAGCCCCAGCACCTGAAATGTAGTGATGAGATCAAATATCAGCTTTCATTTTTTGCAAAATTATGTTTCTAGTCCTCACAGATGTAAAAAAAACCCTTGAAAACATGACTAGACCACAAATGATGCCTGGCTGAGTCTACAGGGATCCTGAAACAATAAATCCAAGAGGTATGAACTATCCCATTCATCTTAACTGCACCCTATTGCCCCCTTAAGAAAGGGGAGGATCACAATGCAGGGCAACTCCCCAAGAGCATTGTGTTCTGCCATTACTCCTGCATGTGACACTCCCCTTCACACCTCCAACTCTCCCTGCCCTCAAAACAATGAATCTCATAGACGTCAAGACCAGGAGAGACCATAATGATCATCTAGTCTGACCTCATGCACATTGTGAGCCATAGAACCTCACCCTCCCACTCCTGTTGAAGACTCACAATCTCTGGCTGAGTTACTGAAATCTTCAGATCTAATTTAAAGACTTTAAGTTACAAAGAATCCCTTATTTACTCTAGTTCATACCAGAAAGTGACCCATGTCCCATTCTATAGAGGAAGCCCTCCAAGGTTCTGGACCCATGTTGCTTCTCGCAAGAAATATGACTCAGTATTAGTTTTATACATTTTATCAAAACTCATTAAACAAACTAAAATCAAATCAAGAAAAATATCACCAAAGCTAAACACTACACTAAACTAAACTAAACTAAGAATGCATCAATACAACAATTAAGTCAATAAATCAAGCAAGCTAGATGCAATACTGGATTGGAGATAAATCATCAAATTAATACAAAAATAATCCATCTTGACAAGTAGACTAAGGAGGTGTCTGTCTATTTGGTCATCTATCTCAACTAAAATATTTTACCAAAGTCAATTAAATGTATAACCTGAAGCTAGTTTAATATTTTAATAATCAAACAAGATTCATATCTAACGTCTCAACCACAACTTTAGACCCTCTTACAAAGCTTCCTACTTAGACTTAAATTCTTCTGTGATTGATAACTCTTTCTTTCCCAGAGATTTTATAATATAGACCTTATCAGAACACTCTTAGTAACCAGAAGTTTACCAACTCTTATTTACCAAAAATTATAGATGACAATCTCAAATTTCTCAGAACCTTTAAACATAGATCACAGAACACATTCTAATTAAGATCTTTATGAGACACTATTTTGGGCTGTTTAAACCTGGAGAATATGTCTTTTAGGTACTTTCTCCATGTGAATTTTACTGGTGCACTCACGCACACGTGCACATAATCAACCACCCTTTCATTTTCACTAATTGGGGGGGAAAATCTAGCAAGAACCAGTCATTAAATGACCATCCGTCAGCATCATTAAAAATAAGTTTGGACACATTTATAACAAGTTTAATCACCTCCAGCTCCTTTTCACAAACAAGGGTTTTACAGTAAGTTCTATTTTGGAACTGGACTACAAATCAAATAATTTATCTTTTGGATAATTTTAATAGAGAAAATATACTTTCAAGCCTAACAAGATGAACCAATTGAAATATAAAATTTTACATTTGTATAAGGTCTGTATTCCCATATAAGCAATTCCTCTCCCATCACACATACAAGCCAGTCTATGTGATGGTTGACTAACCCCATATCCTGAATGGGATCATCTGTTGGAAATTCAGACAGTTAAAACTCACAGGGTTTCCAGTTTTTTCCACAGATTTTTTCTTGGAAGGGATGATTTGGCCTTGAATATATGTCATCCACATTGGTCATTCAGAGCAGTGGGAAGAGGGGGAAAGATACTGGGTATTCCTCCGTCCCTCAACGAGTATGTATATATTTTATAATAGTTTTCCTACCTTCCTAGAGTTGGTAACTTCTACATTAATATTCAAATATACCAGGTACCGTTGGCCTATATGTCATCTATAATGCATGTGTTAATGATCTACTCTGTGAAGGATGGATTATGTTTCATGGTAAAATTAGCATGAAATCAGCAGTGGCACAAATAAGTATTTGCTACTGCAATATCACACATACACACACACACTTATTTCAGAGGCCAAAGATGGCAAGTTCAAGATCCAGATTAGATGACTGTATACTTCTTAATGTTGTATTTCATGCCTACATACTACTGTGACTGGCACCGCTGTAAGTAGGAACTTAGGAAATGGATCAAATCAGTGGTCCATCTTGTCCAGTATCCTGTCTTTGCATGTTGCCAGTATCAACTGCTTCAGAAAAGGTGCAAGAAACTGCAATAGCTAGTTATGGGATAACTATCTGTGCTTGTAATACTCCTGGGAGCAGATCTACCAAGCTTCTCTATTTTCCATGCCCAAAGACCATGGAATGAAACTGTAGTGAATATGCACTTAGAAATAGCTAAGCTGTTCTGGTGGAAATATTCATTCAAAATCATTCCTTGCAAAAATACATTGTTCCCAAGAGAATAGAAAGTGCCTATCTCATTTGCAGCTATCTTGCTTTTTGAAAGAGCAAAGTTATCCTGCATCTCCTTAAATAAAAGAAAATTATCTTGTTTATGTAACTGACCAAGAAATTGTTGATTTTTCCCCCCAGATATCAAAATCAAAAGCATGATGAATGGGGCAATCTATAATTATCTCAAAATGGAAACAGATACAGAGACCATACGGATTTTCAGACTACTGTATGTGCAGTGAAAGGGAATTGTTATAAAAAATGCCAGCACAAAAAGACTATTTAAATAATTGTGTTTTCATAGAGACAAGATGGTGAGATAACATCTTTTATTGGACCAATTTCTGTTAGTGAGAGAGACAAGCTTTGGAATTACACAAAGCTCTTCTTTATGTGTGGAATTTTTCGCATGCAGAATAACTCACATTGTCTTCTATTATTCTTATTAAAAACAGGTGTCTGTTTGTGATGTTTTGTTTATTCTGAAAAGGAAAGTGATGTTTTATAAACAAACTACACACTAGTTTGCTACTTTATTAAATGAAGATCACAAGAAATAGAAATGAATGCAAACATTTTGGTTTGCTTCTATAGTGACTGTCGCTAGTACTCAGTAATTTATTCACAATTGTGAAGACTGAAAAGAGCCATGCTTATTTCAAGGACAAATAGTAACAGGTAAAAGGAATCTGCACCTGTAGCTTTTAAAAGTAAACGGTGGTTTAATGTTTAATACATTTAACCAATACAACTTGCAATGAGGGGGTATAATCTAATGGTTAGAGCTGAAGACTAGATGTCAGGTCTCTGTGATTCTATCTTTGGTGCCACCTCTGACTATCTGAATGACTTTAGGAAATTCATTTTAACTCACTTACTTGAATTTACCAATCTGTGAAACGGATATTATAATATTTGCCTTAAATCATGGTGAAAGTTAATTAACCGATGCTGGTAAGGTGGAGGAAGAAAGAATAGTTATGTAATCATGATTAAAGTACTTAGATGAGATTCCTAAATAATCAGAAACACATTGTCATCAGAAAGAAAAAGATGGTTTTGTGGTTAGGGCACTGGACATAGGCACTTTAAGGATTTAAACTGGAGGACTGCACAACAATTGGAGTAGTTGTGTGAGAAAGAATTGGCTGGCTGGCTGAAGGTTTGAACGGAAAAATATTTTCGAGGATATTCAGATCAATTTTTAAATGAATTAAATCATGTTTTAGCTATACTCCTACTTTTCTTTTATTCACCCTCTGTGAATATACACATTTTACTTGCATGCAAGTTTCTGGAATGCAAATTTTAAATTCACACAACTGCAGTCTGACTTTAAGTGGGCTATTTCACATGCAATTATAGGACTTGACATTGTGTTTCCAAAACTCCACTTTAAAGCCCTGGCACAGAGGTAAGTCAGTGAACCAGACAACAATTTGACTGCAACAAGAACTGGGCATATCCAGACAATTTTTGGGTGTCAAAGATTCTGACACTGATTAACAGACCAATAATTGAAATACAATCAGTATATTATTTTTACATGGGATGGCACACTGCTTACCACTACAACATAACATTACTCTCTTACATAGTGCTTTTCATCAGTAGATCTCAAAATGCTCTACAGCTGGAGAAAATGAGGCATAGAGAGATAAAATGGTTTCTCCAAAGTCACTCAGCAAGTCATTGGATGGGATTGAAATAGAACCCAGGTTTCCTGAGTCCCAATCTAGTGCTCTACCAACTGGATCATACTGCTTCTCAAGTAGACAAATGCAATTACATGCTCCAGACATGGATGTGACTTCACCCTTTGCAGCTAGGACCTGTACACACATATGCAATTACTTCTGTGAGCACAATGAGAGAAAATTCAATTTAAACCCTGTGTCCAGCTAGTAAATCTTACAGTAACCTATTTTTTTTCTAAAAATGATCTTTCCATCAAGGTATGGCACAGAAAGGAAACAGTTTACAATGTTTACTATTGTGATCGATGCTATACACATACATTCCCCTTTCCCTTACAGCTAGATAAGATATTTTTAAAATTCTTGTCCTATACAGTGGTACATTGTTGCTGTGCTGTTAATAAACAGTGATGGATGAAGTGATCCTTGTGTGTAAATCAGTTTGTAAGGCCCTTAGGGATGCTTAGAGATGAAATGTGCTACAGGAAGTTATATTACTGCCTGAGAGTCAGCCCATCTCTCTCTCTTTTATTTTGTCCTCTTAAGATTCTCATACTATGCCCCTCAGAGTGGTACCTCTCCACCATGCTCTGAAGCAATAATTGTGAAGTGAAGCAACAGAGTAGGTTTCATCCCACAAAGGGTTCAGACCAATGAAAGGATTAATTTTACAACCTTCCTGCTGCTTTTCTTTCTCTCAGTTCAACATGCTGCTGGTTGGGTTAGTAGCTAGAAAAATGGGAGCAAGCTATATTTCTTGGAGCCAAGCTAGGGAATAAGTGCTAAATGCAATGCTAATCAACACACTTCTTGAGGAAAAGATTTGGGGTTATTATGGGAAAATCAATGACGCCATCAGCCCTTTTGTATGGAAATGGCAAACAACTTACGGCAGTGGCTTTTACTGACAAAGAGATAAAACACAAAATAAGACATATAATATAATGTAAGACTTCCATGCAGTTGGAATATTTTATTATAGAAAAAATAGAGGCCTTGAAGAGAGTGTAGCATAATGAAACAATGAAGAATCTATCATAGGTACTTATATGGCCCACACTACTGTAGTATCTGAGTGCCTCACAGTCTTTATAGTTCTTTGAGGTACTATTAACTCTATTTTACAAATGGAACTGAAGCACAGCAAGGCTAAACGAGTTGCACTATGGTACAGAGGAACACTGTGTTAGAGCAAAGTATTAAACCTGATTCTCCTAAATCCTAGGATAGTGCCCTAACAATTAAGCCACTGATGGGCTCAGATGCTGAACTGTGGCTGAGCTATACCTGTTGTAGCTCAAGTGGGATCCCATTCTTAAGCCATTCTTATCTTCTTCCCCCTCCTGAGGATGTCCAACTGCTGAGCCAGTGCCCTGTGTAAATAAGAAGCCTAGTGCAAGGACTACTCCTACTATGGACTTGGCTACATGAGAAAGTTGCACCAGTTGACCTTGAATCAACTTCTAAACCAATTTAATTAAGCTGGTGCAAAAAGGCTCTGTGAGACTTATTTCAGTGCAAGAGTGGCTTATTTCGGTTTCGTTTCTAAACCTACTCCTAATTGACATAAGCTAAATTAAAATAAGCCACTTGTGCCAAACTAAGAGTGTCCACATAGCGTTTTTCTCTGATTTAACTATATCTGTTTAAATTCATACCTTAAGTTACACTAGTGCAACTTGTCCATATAGACAAGTCCTCGGGGGGGGGGGGGGGGGGGGGGAAGGAGGGCAAGCAAAACGGGCTCCTAGGTACTAATTGTTAGTATACATAATAATTTTATACAGAAAGGATAAACATATGAATACATTTCTTGAGAACATAACTGAGTACTATAAATGTGTTTAAGATGCAAAGAAAGATTTCTAGGAGAGGGAATTGAGCAGGATGGTTGGGTTAAATAAATTTTAAAAAGGCAAATATTTTGAGCCAGATGGCCTTTGCCTGTTGCTAAATGGTCCTGTGTTCATAGGCATAAGGGAGTCTGGAAAGTGTTGGTGCTGTCATTTTATCTGCTTGGCTAGGAGTACACTGGCACATGTTCTGTTCCACAGTCCAAGCATATATGGCTTTTGAAATAAAGACATCAATATGGTAACCTCCCTGATGCCTTTCCATACTGGATGGCTTCATATGTAGGTATAATAGACAGTAGCTCAAGGAGCTGGCTGTTGTACATTATGCAAACAACCTACTCTTACCCACAACCAGTCCATTATTATCACTAATATTCAAACTGATGCATTTAGTTGCATTTGATTATTAGAACATTTTAACAACATTCATATCATCATGCTCATTTCTCTCTTCATATAGCAAGTTCATTCTCTTGTATCATGTACATGATTGCATCAACTAGCCCATTTGGATGTAAATTGCATATTGCACTGGCATGCAACCATTTGTCTCTAAATTTTGTTTCATAGATAAATGCATTTGCATATGTTGTCCCAGTTAATGATACTGATGTGCATGATATTTAGTGTCTTCAAGTTTATTAATTCGAAACTGATAGACATCATTCAATCAGAGTATAAAACAGAAGGTCTTTATAAATTTAACTATTAATCTAAATAGTTTTTGTCTTGTCAGCCCTGTTTTGTGATTGTCGTCTGAAAACATTGCATGTTTTGATTATCTTGTTTCTTTTCTTTCTCTCTTCCCCGCCCACCCCGCCTCCCCACCACCCCACGTGAGCCGGGGGGGGGGGGGGAGAGGGGGGAATGGCTGTATTTATCCATTTCTGGGATAGAAATTGCACTCTGAGACTCTGTCTCAAAGGAAAATATTCTTCACAAAGACCAATATCATTTGTCAGATAAATTGAATTTTGCAGCCTGATTGGTTTTTATTGGGAAAAAGGCCTCTACAAAGTGACTAATTTAATACATTCTTGTGACACTGTCCAAGGTGGTTAATATTGCTCTCATATACTCTATCATTCATAAAATGCTGCTAAATTATAAAGTGATCTTGTTGATAAGTTACAGCTGTGATCCTGCAATTCTCTATATTAGACTAAACTGTATGCAGACAATATTTTAAACTGTGCTGCTGGAATTGGTGTGGTCTTTTGGAGGGTGGGATTTTTTAAAAATGTATTCATTTTTGATTGCTTGATTTTTAACAACGCATCGATCTAGTGAAAAAAATCACGTCGCTGGTTTTCCCATGTGTTCTTACATAGTCGGTATCTTATGCTGACTAACTTTAAACAGAGTTCTCTTTATTACAAAAAAGGATTCGACAATTTTTAATGGTATTCGTAATAAACAATTATATCTTCAAACTTCTGCATATATAACAGTTTGAAAATTGTCATAGACTCCATTCCCAAAAAGTATTTAAGCCCCTGCTTAACTTTAACCATGAGTAGTTGCATTGTTCTCAATGGAACTATTTATGCTTACATGTTTTTCTGAACTGGACTATACAATGAAGAGGAGTTCTGCCATTGACTTCAAGTATTCCAGGGCTGTCTCAGAATAAACAAGTGCCCTTTCACTTTTCAAAATACAGTCTACTCAATAGCAAATGCATCATCTTTTTCAGACACAGCATTAAAAATACTCTGACATATTGACTTAAAAACATTTGCAAGGAAAGATGACATCCAACAGATTTTATAGGGTAGGCCACCATTTTGCTCATATGCTAATTTTCTTCAGGTCTCTTATTTACACCACTGTTAATCTGGAGTAATTCCATTGAAGTTAACAATTTCAATTCTTACACCAGTTTTACAACATTTCACTGACTTCCATGGGGTTCTAACAACGGGTAAGAGTGAGGCAGAATGAGAGCCAGGGCTATTCTAGATTTCTATCGGTATAACAGACCCATGTAAATGTAGATGAGTACATATTCCTATGCTTCTAAACTAGTCTTTTTGCACACTCACACACACTCTTTAAGGACATGATCCTGCAGAATGCTGAGCACTTTGGCCCTGATCCAGGAAATCACTTAAGCATTCTTTGTGTAGTCCCATGGGTCTCCTGAGATTTTGAAAGTTAAATGATTTGATGGTGCAGGGCCAGATCATTCAGCACCTTGCAAGATATTCTCTCTCAGATGCTCTTATTTTATATTTGACCGAGATAACACATACATCTATTAGACTGAATTGTGGTTAATACAATCCTTATCACCAAAATTAGAAAAATGTATCCTTACATTTAGTGTTCAGTGACTCAATCAATAGCGATTTTTTACACTTCATACTAACACATTATAAAAATAAACTCCAAATAGAAAAATCAAACTACACTCTTATAATTTACTATCAATGGAATAAAGTTATTCTTGCCTCTTAACATGTACCAGATTGCATGAATAATTAGCTAATAAGCTACAAATGAATAATTATCCAACACTAGGGAAGGGAGAAGAGAGAGAGGTTCAAATGTGACTTACAGGCATTTTATTCTCTCTGGAAGGATTACTATCATCGAAAGAAAAAAACATTGTATATATTAAAGTAGTCTAGAATAGATTTGGAGTTGAATACTTCCATGGAGAAAAGTTGCCAGTAACAAACAAACAATCTAACCTTCTGTCAGGTCTGCAATATCCCATGGAGAAAGTCAAATCTATAGATTAAAAAAAAGAAGGATATTTTTGAGTGGAAATCTTCTGAGGAGTGTTAACTCCGGACCTACATCTTCTATCCAATTGTGTGTTGGGAGTAAGATGCAGCCATGTAGGTGAACAATCAATGTACCACTAAAGTTGTGGGAGCAATGCTGCTTAGGGAAGGGTGAACACCCTGTGGAGGATCTAGCTCTCTGTACTACAGCCCTAGATTTGCAACCTAAATACCCTAATATATGTATTCCTATCCTAAGCGGGTGGGCGGTAGGTACTCTTTATAGTGGAGAACAGGAAAGAAAACGATCAAAATAAACCTTGTGCAGATGTCAGTGGACTTCTCTTTCCTCAGGCTTTTCCACAGTAGAGGATGATCACACATGAAGTCTTTAGAGAGTCCTTTAAAAAAATAACAGAACACCATAATAAGCAAAAGGGAAATTAACAACTGCTACATAATGGGGAAAATCATGTGAGAATTGTAATTATATTTATATTTATGGGGTGGAGGACTCTCCACAGACACACATAAATAAGACACACTCTGATACAGAATACAAACTAACTCTTTTGTTGATGGTAAATACCTGGGGTCAGAGAACAGTAAGTCACCAGGGTTTAATCTGTGGTTTTATTTTTGTTCAAACAACTCCCAGGCCACTATGCTTCTAATTATCCTTACATTGTGCACCGAGATTGATTTCAAAAGCAGTATTGCAAATAATTTGAGTGAAAACGTGAAATCAAATAACTTACCACGGGTTTTTCAGATTGTTATGAAAAGCAGCTTAGAAATGGGAGGAAGTGGAATTAAGCAATGCATAATATCTAAATATATAAAATAATTCCATCCAGCTGTGGTAAGAAAAGGATTTAACAGAAAATCTTTGGTTCCTGAAGAAAAAATAATAGGGGGATTTCATAAAGGGAGGCTGGTGTGAGAGAAGGTGGAATATTAGCAAAGGCAAGAGACAATAGTAGTACTTTGGGGTGCTATCAAAATTGTTTTCTAAGCATATTTTAAAGTGGTCTTTTTACTGTTGTTTTGTACATTAATAGTTCCTTTACTTCCATTTGTAATTATATTTACCCGTTCTTTTGAAGCAGAGAAGCGATCATGCTGTTGATTCCACCTGTGACATTATAAAATAGTGAAATATCTGTTAGTAGGGTTTAAGTAGGTAATTTCTGTCTTTTTATAGAGTTTGTTAAAATAATTGTTCAAACAATAAGATCCTTTGACAAGCACAGCAATAAACGGATTGAAGTGTTGTCTTGGGATTATGAACTGGAGTCTTCAGTTAAAAAAAAAAAAGGTAATAGAAGAAGAAGAGAAAATTTTTGTCATTTAAACTTTTAAATATCCACAGCTGGAAAAAGAACCAATAACAATAACGAACAACCAAAACCTTCATAACATAATAAATATTCTTTTTCACCTCCTGCAGCCTCACAGATGGGGAGGCGCTTTGTCTGCACCATCAGGGGAAAGAAAATTCTTCACCCCTTTATGGATTGTACCTGTTCTCCCCTCTACGTGGGCTTGAAGAGGGGGCTTTGAGGCCATTTGATTGGACAGAAGAGTTTATAATCTCTGCCTCCTGCCTGGGGAGCATTATTCTGTGCTGGAAAAAAAAATCTTCCCCCTGTTCCATCCTTGAGTGTAGGGTAGGTCCAGGTTGGGGCCCTGCTGCAAACATTATTAGTTATCTTTTGGGGGCTGAGAAAGAATTTTTACTTCATTGGTAAATTGGCCTCTGCGGTGCAAATTTTTTCACCTTCCTCTCAGCTACCCAGGTACTCAATTGCAAAATTAATGTTGTCACAGCTTTGCCGTATCCAGAGCAAGTACTCATTCAATGGAGTGCCCAGTTCCTTGATAAACCAGAGCTGAAAAAGGATTAGGAGAAGGCAGCTTTTAAAGAAAGTGAGGAATGAGGTTGGGTCTTCTAATGTCTGTTACAGTGAGGGCACAACCTTCTTCCCCAAGCTCCTTCACTTTCATATAAGTGAAGGGGGATGGAGTTCTGCGGCAATGCTGGCACTAAGTTAACAAAGTGGGGGATTGATGGTGGCCCTGTATCAGGTGGAACAGACTACAAAGGAAGAAAGACCTGCGTTGGACAAGTTATTGCTGAATATTTAAAGTGAAGGAAACACACTTTTTGCCCCCAGTGTCCTTTTCCTACAAGTTTTTCCCCTTTCTCAGGATGCAAATTTTAGACAGTTCTTGTATAGTTGATTTGAAAAAATTCCAAATCTCCTCCATATTTCAGTTCTTGAGCTTTCAGTCTAGCTGACTTCTTAAACTAATTCCCTTAATTTTCCAAAATCTACACTTTTGAAATAAAAAATCATAGTTGATGACTTGGTTTTGATTATCTTTCCATTTAATTTAAATTGAATCAGCTTGTGATCACTTGATCCAAGGTTATTTCCAATGACCAGCTCTTCTATCATGTGCTCTCTACTTATGAAAACCAAAACTAGAATTATATCACCTCTTGTTGGCTCAGTGATCATTTGTTGAAAAAAACCTGTTATCTATCACATCTAGGAATAACTGGGCCCTACCAGTATCAGTAACATTTAGTCTCCCATCTATATCCAGGAAGTTAATGTGTCCCATTATCACACAATTTTCAAAAGTATTTCTCTCTCTAACAACATTAAGGAGGTCATTATCCATATCTAAGTCTGACTCTTCAGGGTTTGTAGCAGATTCCTTGCACTATCCAAACATAACCTCTTTTACAATCCTTCTCCAAAGTAATTTTTCACCCAAACGAGATTCTGTTTTGTCCATACAATTACTTATTTCTTTACAGTTTACTGCTTCAATGATGAACAACAGTACCCTGCCACCTTGTCCTTTATTTCTATCTCTCCGAAACTACATCAACACTTCAATACCTGTATTCTCGTCATGAGTGCTATTCCAGTCATGAGTGCTATCCCACCAGGTTTCCATAATTCCAGCAACATCTGGTTTGATCTCCTGCACCAGTAGTTCCAGTTCCTTCATTTTATTACCCAGACCCCCTACCTTCAAATACAAGCATTTCAGTTGTTTCACTCAGACCTCACCCAGTTTTCTATCTTGTGGTGTTCCACTATTCCCTACTATATCTTTATTTGGGTGATTTTCTTGCACCTGTGTATTGAATCCAGGTGTGGAGATTTAATGAGTCTTTCACAATCTTCTCCCCTCATCTCATAGTTTAAACTTTAAAGCCCTTCTAATCAATCACACCAGCCTTGATCCCAGAAGGTTACTACCCCAGATAGTCATGTGGAGTCCATCAGTCAAGAAAACGTCTTCTTTCCATAAATGCCTTCCAGTGGTCACGCATTCCAAAACCTTCCTCATAATACAAGTCCTTGAGCCATTTGTTAGTCTTCATTATCTTTTCCCTGTCGTTGCCAGGGTCTCAAGCACTGCTGCACCTTGGCCCTTCCTATTCTCTGTCCATGTCATACAACAGTATAATGTCTCCTGGGTTGTAATATTTTGGTCTTATTTCAGGTTTTGAGCTTAGTGTGTAGGTGCTGGGTGGTCATTTAGAATATACAGGGGGTCAGATGACTTGGTGGTCTCTTTTGACCTCAAACTGTATAGCTATGATTAAAGGACCGTGAAGGAGTTTCTCTCACCTTCAAACCAGGTGCAGGGTAGGAGCTATCATTCGGTCTGGCAATCCCTGCCAATGGTGATTCTGTTGCTGCAGAGGGCTCTCTTCCCATAACTTGGCCCTCCAGCCAGGTCACAATGTCTGCACCTTTCAGAGTAACAGAAAATCCAATAAAAATGATGTTCTCACAAGAAGGTCTTTGACCCCAATTTCAGACCCTGGTCCTCACCTCCTTACCCCTGGGTTTTCCAATGTCTTTGTCCCAGTTTCCAGACTCATGCCACCTTGCCAGTTACAGGCTCCAGCCAGAGATCCTATAACTAGCAGCCAAGCACTTCAGAGTCGTGCTCCTTGCAGCTGTTCCCTTGGGTTCCTTCCGACCTATCTTTTTCAAGCCTTCTTACCTGAAGCTTCTTGAGGTTGACCCTTCTTTCAGACCTAGCATTCCAGAACCTATTCTTCCTCTGGGTTTCCTCCTCACCATCCCTCTGGTCCCAGAGAGTGACTCCATAGCCCTCGTCTGTTAGAAACTTCCTTTCTTTATGCTAACGAGACTGCTCCTGTCCAATTGGGCTTCATGATTAATTAAACCTGGTTCTCCCTCCAGGTGGATCCAGACAACATAACTGGCTTTACAGGCTCACATTAACGCATTCAGGGTCAGTGTGGGGTACACACACTATCACAGTGAGATATACCCAGATAATCCTGGCAAGTGACGCACACCCACATGCTTTGGAGGAAGGCAAAAAAACTCCAAGGTCAAGAGGCTAGAATGCAATTCAGGACCCATTGGCTTCAAGCCCTGTGCTCATTCCTCCTAGGCTCTGTAAGTATTTTGGTTTTAGCAGGAAAAGGCATCAGGTTTAATACGCATCAGGGTATGTGTGATGATCTCCAAAGGTAATTGTGTGGCACCTCACCACTTCCTCCTCTTAGAGCAAAGGAATCCTGTCTGTGCTTGCTGTGGATCAGCTCCCTAAAACCATCAGTCTCTGGCAGCACAAGCACTACCTTCCAAGGCCTTGCTCTCTTTGTATACGTAGAAATAGGCACACACCAATCCCTAAGTCATCAGAGAATTCCCTGAATGTTCAGCTCCTTATTCACTGGACAAACTACCAGGTTTGCTATTCCCAAGGAAACAGCACAGCACAGGTCGTAAGATTAAATGCAGGGTCATCGCTTTGCTTAATACAACAACACCTCGATATCTTTATAATGAAAACAAGAATAAGTTTAATATCAAAGATTCAAGATTCAAGTAATAGTGGGAAAGAATACTGGAAACATATGGTTACATAAAAAACAAAATCATAACACACTTTCTAGAGACTAAATTAAATTAAGAGGTTAACCTCCTGTCTAAAGAAGTTTATCTCACCTATCTCAACATTGCAAGTTTATCTGCACACTTTTCAACCAAGACTGGTTGAAACCTGCTTTCAAGAATGCAAACCTGCTGTCCATTTATTTCCTAGCACAGAATCCCACGGTGTCCTTTGCCTTCTAGACATACCCACCGCGTTCAATGTCTTTATTCATAGACAGGCCAATGACTTGTTTTTTCCTGTGTGTGCCTTTCCTGTTGACTTCAAATCTCTTTGTTAACATTTGACTTTGTATATAAATGGGTATCCATTTTGTTGGCTTACAATGCTTACTTTACATTCTGACAGATATATTTCTTACCTCCTGTCTGGAGGAACCGGTCTAATGCACATTACCTTTTGGTGACCTGCTTTTTTTAATTTACATGCTTAAGACCATGATTTTCTGGCACAGCTACGTAGCTCCTTCCATAATGCATGTACTTACATTTCACAACAATATTGATGACAAGTGAGACACTGACTTTCATTTGAGATCTCACATGATTTTCTCTGGTGAACCAGAATGTATGTACCAGAAACAGGAGATTCCAGTTTCCTCACTACATCCCCTTCTCAGCTTGCTTTAAGAGGTTCTTGGGTCATAGTATATCTATACTGGAGGTGGAGTTTTCATAGTAGCTTTGATCTAGCTAGCATGCTACAAATAACATTGCAACTGCAGTGCAGGGGCAATGAGATGGGATAGCTGCCCAAAAATAATGTCATCTGTAATCCTAAATACATACTCAGGACAATTAGCCTGTGACCACCATAGCTACTCTGCTATTTTTAGCACACTTGCTTGATCACAGCTAGTGCAGATATGTCTATCCAAGCTGGAAATTATATCTCCAGCTCCAGTGTAACCATACGCTAAAGGACAGCATATTTGACAAATACCAAGCACACCGTCAGCCACATATGCAGACAAAGTGCTGTAGCATTAAAATATGAATTACAGGTACAAATCTGTGTATTGATCTCTCAATCGATTTTATGCTCTCAGTTAGGTCATTAGAGGTACAAGTACTCAGATTTGCAACTGCAGTTCAACAGCTTGCACAATAATGTGGATATATGGTTTGCAGATGAAAATTGGACTTTCAGATGGGAGGGTGCCTTTGTGAAAATCTACCCCAAAATGTACATTTTCTCCTTCAACAGCAATGCTAAAAGTCTGAGACTCCAATAAGAGATACAAGCAAGCAAGAGCAGCTACACTAAGTAGCCATCAAGTATGTAACTTAATTAAATGAAAGTCATTTCTCAGAAGGCAACAATTGCTCTGTTTTGTTTTAAGAAGCTGGAAGACAGTGAATCAGAAATCAATGTTTCTCTTATTTTCAGAATGGACTCTGCATTTTCCAAAATTCTTTTTCTTTGTGTCTTTCTGTCTGGGAATGTATGATGTTGAACTTGAAATATGTATTGCATTATTTTCTTATCCACTGCTATCTTGGAAAAATCATGGTACACATGGGCATTTTTCTCTGTTGTAAATTGTTTAGCTTTTGTGTTTCATAAAAATGTGCATTTTTATTAAAGTAAAATAAAGCTATAGAATTTACTGATTTTAATCATTTTGACCTCTCTCCTTTTATAATTGTTTCTATTTTTTTCATTTTATTATGCCACTTTCTGGCACCGTAGGGGTTTGTGTGTTTAAGTAACTCATTGGATTCATTTAAGTTATCTGAATAGATATACAATTAAGGAAATCTCTCTTCTTATACCAGCATGTGAAAACAACTCTAGGGATGGAGAAACTGTTTGGAATAAAGTAGAAGGCAACTTCTAACACCTGAACTCTCACCCTAAATTCAGTCTGCCATTATAAGTCATATAAAAGTGTGGCTAACACTCTACAACAATATTTTCATTTTCACACATTTCCATTTCCCAGGTTCTGACTGGAACTGGTAGCTGCAGTGACAAAATACTAGCCAAAAGGTTTTCTCATGGCATTTTTCATCCTGGCTGGGAGCAAGCAGTTCCAAAATACCTGCGACAAAATCTATTGTCAAAATATTTCCAGCCAATTTTGAGGAACTATTAGGTTTAATAAACAAACTTTTGGATGCTTGTCTGAAGTTAAATAAACCGAATCACCAAATATTTGGGCCCTCAGCGTCTGGTCTGACTAAGCCATGCTCAGCAGAGAACCAAAGGAATGGGCAAAGGAAGTTTTACACTACCTTTCCAGATTCTTCCACCTTTCTGTACCAGATGTGGGGTACACTTCCTCAGATATTCACTGTGGATGGTATGCAATGATCAGACACATGGCATCATCATGTATGGGCAAATCCTGGTGTCACAGACCCAGCCCCTTTCAAGCCACCCACTGTGGCTGTGGGGGAAATCTAAGCCTCTGGCTCCTTAGATCCCCAGGTGTTTTAAGCTTCCTTGGGTCTCAGCAGACTGCAACATTGTTTCTCCCATTAGACTTTCTGACACATTTCCTGGGCACTGCTACCGCTTCATGGAAATAGGACTCCTCAGCCCACTCTCTTTAGGCCCCCAGCACCAGCACTGGCCCCCAAAATACCCCAGCTGCTTAAACTCATCCTTTCCCAAAACTCCACCATAACAGTATGAAGCTTCTGATTTACAGTTTCTCTCTCTCAGGAGGCAGTAGTTGTGAAGCAGATTCCATACACAGACACTTTGCAGAAACCTAACACATTTGCTCCTTTATTTAATCATCCAAAGCATAAGATCATACAAAACTATAAACATTTCCTTACCTCAAATTCCTCATTGCAAGCATTCTTTCAACTGCAGCTTTTGAGTTGTCCAGAGTCCTTCTGTTTCAGGACATGACTTGTGGTCTGGAAGATGGAGTCTTCTTTCCCTCAGATCAGCTTGCTTTCTTTGCCTTTGACCAGTCTGACCCCTTCCTTCTTCCTGTCCCCTTTGTTCCTGTGTGGCTTGCTATTTAAACCCTCATGGCTTGCTGTGTTTTACATTTTGGGTAAACTCTCCGCTGTTCTTCTTTTCTCCTCTCCCTTCAGGGGAGTAAGCTAAAACTGGTTTTCCAAGGATGCAGCTACTTTTCAGCATAACTTTTGTGTGGTCAAAGCACTTTCATTAACATTAAATATTCTTCATTGTCCCTCATCTGGTACGTACTTGCTACAGGTCCTGAGAGCAATGGTGGATCCACACAGATAAATGCACTTATGATATAATTAAATGATAAGTATATAATCATTTATGATACTTATGACACTTAATACTTATATACTCATCACTTATTATATATCTCCCAAGGCATATTTTGAATAAATATTATTACAGTAGTGTGTGTGGTATGAACACAGGGGCTCTTAGTGTCACAGCACCACAGATTTTGTTTCAAGTAATTTTACACTGATCTAAATCTTCCTTGTTGTTTTGTATAATTTGGTCCTAATTATGCATGACAAAATTTGAGTCCATTTCTAAATAAATTAGATTAGTATTTAGCTCTTTAAACCCCTAAGACACAAACATGTAGGATTTTGTTAAGGATAACATTTCTGATTTTGAATTGTTTATATTATATGTAGAAAGAGCACCATATTTTACCTTGATATTTAAGGTGGCAAGGACAATTTTTTATTTTGGTCTCTGACTAATAGCAGCATGTCCTCAGCAGTCTCTCTCTACAATTCCTGTTACACCTTCTCTGTTTCTGATAGTGATCATCACCAAAGATTCTTGAGCAGTACAAAGCGCAGTATTGGTGACAAAATGAAATCCTGCCTCAGAGCATGAATATTGTATACAAGTGTCACAGGGCGCCTCCATCTCTACCCACTGAACCTCACTGCCGGGCCAGTTCAGAGGCTCTCACACACATAAACACATGCCTTTATGAAAATGGAATAGTTCCCAATAACTAATATGGTAGACTAAAAAATAGATTATAAACCCTGTTTAGGTACAAGATCAGCTCCAGACAGCTTTCAATCCACATGGAAACTTTCCTATCCAAGTCATTTTTTAAAAAAAAAAAAACATGTGGAATCAAATGCTTTACTAAAAAATAATATAGATGTATTATATTTCCTGCATACCCTTCATCCATTAAATGTTTGTTCTCCTTCTCATGGAAAATTCCTCACTAGCTCTACTGAGAACAAAGGACCTGACTATGCCATCTTACTTTTGCTAGTTAGCACTTACACACATACACTTACACACACTTACACACTGATATCATTGGGATGATGCACCTGAGTAAGTACTCACCCACCTGAATAAGGTAGCTCAATCAGAACTATACATTTTTATAGAAAATACCATTCAAGCACTCAAACACTGTTTAAGGTGGTTACTCTTGGAAATTGGCATGTCTTCATTTGATACCATGTTTCATTTTAGGTTAGAGATGGATTTCATTGAAACACATTTCCGTCAGCATATTGTCAAAGATAATAAAGGTTTCTTCATCTCCTTTCCAGAGAACTGATATGTACTATACTAAATGTCATTTCACACTGAGGAGATACCTGGATAAACTTCAAAGGGAAAACTTTCTGAACATAGCATTTTCTCTCCAGTTTTAAAAAAGGCACTGTTTCCACATCATCTCAAACATTCTTGCTTCTGGCAGATGTTAGAGTCAAGTAGCAGTGAATCTCCCTAATTTAGATCTAAATTGTGGCATCGAGACAAAGACCTGTGTTTGGGGATGGAGGGAATGATGGGTTCATGGTCTCCTCATTACTGCTGGTGCTCTGCCATGACATCATCCTTAACAATGGGGCATGCAAGCTTTACTGGTTGAGTATTGAGGTGGCAATAAGACTGCATGGTCTTCACCTCTGCCCAGGACTTTTACAGGTAAGCACCAATAGTGGCATGAGCCTTGTAGAGTCCTTGCATTACCTGATGACCAGCATGTCCATTACGCTTGGTGCCTGCAAAGGAAATGGAATGGCTCCAATCCTTGCATGATGACACACAAAATGATTCTATATCTATATTGTTGTTCAAACAACTCAACATTTTTCAATTATTTTTTTTACAGTTTTGGTCTGTGACTTTTAATATAAATGTATGCATATAAAGTGTATTTATTTCAAAGAGACAATTGAAAAGAAATCTTGAAAACAGATTTTCTACTCTAAATATGTGTCATACTAAAATAACTTAATACAAGAAGAAATTGAATTAATGATTGCATAATATTAAAGGACCAAATTCCAACATATGTTCTACTTGGTATATTTTTGTTTGTTTGTTTGTTTGTTTAAGTTAAGCAAAGGTCTGAAATCTTCTTTCATTTATTTTGCAATTCACCAAAATATTCCCAACTTCCAAAACACACACACTTCAGATCTCCATATTTTCAATGTATGTTGAAACAACTTAAAATACAAGTTTTTTTCTCCCCCAATGGGAACAATAACTGAAATTCTGTACTACTTTAGTACTTTATAAGCAAATGAGACGTATTTCCCAGGTGGATTTGAATCAAGAATTGAACAATGGAGTTACAACCTTATCTTTGGAAGAATAACTCACATTTTTTAACCTCCTCAGGTATTTAGCCAAAAGGTATGTGTTCTTAAAGCAGCTGAACATTTCCCTAAATATTTCATTATATTCTCTTGGAAAGTTGTCAATGTTTATTGGCATTTTTCAGCATAATAGGTATAATAGTTGTGGTATATTACTATACAGTTATTAATGGAATACACAGCTCCATTAATTTTACAGTTTTATAGTTAGATCTAACTTTATCAATGTTTCCTATTTTTAATCTATAGCTTACTAAAAACACAATAAGTGAAAACATAACACCAGGGAAGGAAATTGCTTATGGGTAATGCATCAATAAAGATATATCAAGTGTTTTATAGAAGCAAGTTTTCTTTCAATTGATCCCACAAGGGAACTTGATTAAGACATAGGACATTCATACAAACATGCTATACCACTCAATTCCATATTTTTTAAAGATCTTCACATTGATCTGCCTATTTCTTTCTAGTGTGAAGTGGGTTACCTTCCCAGAGTTCTAAAAGTATATTATTAAATGTCAAATGTTGTTTAAAAGGGAAGTATACACATGCAATAGCACTGAGCAACTTAATTTAAAAATATATCTAAAGAACATCATTGTTATCTGAAACTTCATGGTTTTAAACTAATCAAGCATTATTCAAAAAGGACTCCTCGACTCTATACAGTGATTTAAAGGTACATGCTCCATTTACAAACCTGCAGATTTAACCTAAAAATTGTGTAGGATCTCTGTGGAGTTATGTGGCTTAGGACATACTGAAATCCTGAAATCTGAAACAGATAAATTAGAATCGGAGAAGTTAAAAACTGAAAAGAGATTTTAGTATTGGGTTATCTAGTCCATCACCCTGCCAATGGAGGAACATTCTGTTTTGTACATTTGCAAATGTTTTGTCTAGTCTAGTTTAAAATATCACAAGCAATGGGGATTTTACCATTTTGCATGGAATAATATTTGGTAGCACCTTCAGGGAAATTATTTAGGATGGCAAAATGGAGTGTATCTAGGAATAATGGGATATAATTAAGATAGAGACACACTCCATCCCATTGCTCCATTTAACATCCTAAATAATGTCCCTATCTTTTGGGTGTTTTTTCACCTTCAAATATTTGTAGACCTTTGCCACTAATCCAGACTATACATATTTAACTCCTCTAATCTTTCCTTTTAAATATTCCTTCCATCTCCTGAATTATCTCTGTTCCTCTTCTCTGAAATCTCAATATTTTTATGTTAAAGAGGTGCTCAGATTTACTGCAGTGAGCCAGATATAGTCAGACCAGAACTACACTGCACTTGTGCTATGATTCCTCTGAGAATATAGCCCAAAATTATAATGGCCATTTTTTTTATAATGTCACTTTCTACTCTCAGTCAAATTTCCTTGTGCTATCACCCTTACATTTCTTTCTATATCATTGCTTCCTAAACGTATACCTTCACTGAAGTCTTTATCCTGCAGGTCCCTGTATGGTGTGTAGCAAGCAGTGAGATGCTGTTGCAACTCATTGCAAATGTGAGCAGAGGTTATGTGTGAGCACAAGTAAAGTTAAGTACTAGGTAAGGGTGAAACCTTGGCCCAGTTGAAATCAATGGGAACATTACCATTGACTGCACCAGGTCCAGGATTTTGCCTTACTCCTAGTCCTCTACACTGAGTGATACTAAAAACATCAGTGTGGATGCTGTTGGCAATTACCAGCCTGTCTGCCCCCTGGGTACATATCTCAGTGACTAGCCTGAGCCACTACCTGTGCTGTAACACACACACTGCTGTTTTTAGCATGCGATCTTGAGCAGAGCTAGCGCATCTGTCTACATGGGCTGGGAGGCACACATATTCTAAGGCTCAAGCACTCATTTAAATATTCTTAAGAATGCACATTGGCGGCAGAGGGAAAGTGTGGTTTGGGGGAGATAATGGGCATGTTGGAGAAGACAGGCTTAATTGTGATTCCCAACTCGTAAATGAAATAATCCCCTCTCCCTTCTTCTCCTTAATCTGCCTGCTAGGAGGGAGTAACGTGGGCCTCACACAGCAGCACTCTCGTTAATTCAAGATCACTTTTTCCTCTCACTGACATGCTAACCCTTTTTTATTTTAACTCTGCACCTGTGCTGTACAGGATTAAGCCCTCAGTTCAGCAAAGCACTTGAGCATGAGCTTAATGTTAAGCATGTGCTTATGTGCATCCTCATGCAGCAAAACACATGAGCATGTGATTAAGTGCTATTGAAGTCAACAGACTGAAGAACTTGTTTAATAGCTTTGCTGATTTAGGGCACAAGCCTTGATTAGTTGTAATTTGGATAATTTCCTCTGAGATTTTCTAAATAGCATTTTGCTGGGATTTTGTCTCTGTTTCTAGTTTCTCTCAAACCCTTTGTATTACACCTTTGAAGACATCAGTGTTCATAGTTCCTCCCAATGTAGTATCATCCGCAAAATTAATTCATGTAGGGTTTACTCCTGTTTCTAGGTCATTAGTGAAGAAATTGAATACAGCCTGACTTTACTCTCCTGCACTTACCCACTAGTCACTTCCACCCAACTCAGTACTTTGCAATTCATCATTTCCCTCTGTTTACAAGCTTTCACCAGTTTTCATTCCACATATGGTATTCATATCCAAGAGAAATGAAATCCATGTTAAGAGAAAGATTTTATAGCATGTTGCATCAAATTATTTATCAAAGAAATTGCAAATGTATATTATATATTATCCTTTTATTTTGCCCATTAATTTTATAGTTCTATCAAAAAAGCAGTCAAGTGGTATTATCCATGAAAGTGAGGTTGGCAGGATTAGGTTTAGGTCTAGGATTAGGCAATTTTTTCTCAGTTAATTTTTACCAAAGTTGGGAACATTTTTCCTTTATTTTTCCCCTGTGTCTATCATAGTTACAGAATATTTTGAATATTAAATAAGAAAAGATGGCAGCTAAATATATTGCTCCCTGTAAAAACTCAAAAGATGTAAATTACTAGTAATATGGCACCCAAGTGCTGTTTTACTATAACCAAGACAGTAGAGGAAGGCTGGTCCAGTGGTTAGGGTGCTAAACGAGAACTGGGGTTCAATTCTCTGCTCTGTCCAGATTGCCATGGTAAGTCACTTACCTCTCTCATTTCCCCATCTGTAACCTGTAGTAACCTCCTTAACTCATAGGGATGTTCTGAAGACAAATGATTTAAAGATTGTGATTCACTCAAATACTACGGCAATGGGACCATATAAGTACCTTACGTACATAGATGACACACTTCCTTTCTTTGGACATTATTAACTAAACGGTTAGATTCAAAGCAACTGAAAGTTGCCTCATAAGTGGTGTGGATGGTACTACAATATGTCAGAATAAAAATTATATAGATTTATAAAATACTCTTACCAGTAAAGAGCAGATGTACAAAATCTAAAAACAGTAGCTAAACAAGAAAATATTTCACATTGGCAAAATATAGTGATTCCCTACAGGTAGTAACTATAAATAAAGGTACATGATGGGTGAAGAAAGCGTGGGTGGAGGTTCTAGGCTCTAGGTTCTTCCCAGAGGAATACTAGGACTGGACTGGTAAGGAGGGAGAAAGGGATTACTGGTGTTTTCTTTTATAATGCCCTGATCAGGGCCTTCATAGGATTCAACTTTGATTTCACTTATCAGTAACATAGCACTCAGGATAGCAAAGTGAAAACTTTAAAGAGAAATGAGTTTGCTCAGTAAACTCAGACAAAGGAGTTATTGCTTTGAAGTTAAGTTCTTATCTATTGAGGGGGAGAGTTTGTAATCTGGTGCCCTCCAGCAATATTGCCAAACCCACATGTTCAAAAATCATGAATCAAGCTCACCAGAAATAATGAGATTGGCTTTAAAATCATGAATTTATGTAAAAATAATAGGTTTTGTGTTCTTTTTATTTGCTGTCTGTTTTTAGAGCCATTAGGGTGCACTGAGGTAACATTTTGAAGGTTTCTCCACAGTCACAAGGCTAGAAACTTACTTTTTCTTTAAGAATGAAGGCTGAAATCATCACATATCCACTTGACTCCAGGAACTGGGGCTTTAAGGAAAACAATAATTATCATGAGACTCCTGACAAAACCATGGGAGTTGGCAACACTGCTATAGTTTCAGTTGGATCAAAATCTTCATCAAATAGCAGTCTACACTGACTACTAAGAGAAATATTGACAGTAAGAAGTGACATGTACAATCAGTTTGTAACACTCTTAATCTGCTTTAATTAAAGAGATTCCCCTCTCTCCCATTGAAAAACTGGTACAGCTAACACTATAAAATATCATACTGAAACCATATAAAGGACCAAACACTACCCTTCTTTACATTAAAGCATCTCCACTGAAATTAATGGGTTAAATTCGGCTTTCAGTTTAACTGGTATCAATCCAGAGAAACTTAATTTATTTCTGTCAAGCTACTCTATATCTATATCGGCATAGATGAAATCAGAATTGGCTCATGGTGTTTGTATTAGTGTAAATGAAGGCAGTATTCGGCCCAAATGTACCTACCTATGACTGTTTTGAGCCAGATTCTATTCCCATATGCATGAAAGTTACACCAGCTTTATTGAAACTCTGTCACCGTGCCTGTAGTAAATGAAAATATACCTCTCTTTGGAACAATCCTTTCCTAGTGCCTTAGTGTTTTAAATTATAATCTAACATGGATTTTCCATTTGGCTGCTTTCTAAGATTTATTACACACAAGGACCCTTTTAAATTAAGCATTTAAACTGTGTTTCAGTCTCAGATGGTTAGCACATACAACTCTTTACACAAGTTTTTCGGAGTCATGCAAAAAGTCTTTACATTCCCATTTGCTTTTAAATGTGGCTGTTGAGAAATGTTTTTCAATCAGCTTTGCTGTTTAGGATTAATTTAGACATTCCTTTTCCAAACCATTCTGATTCAAAGGTTGATATCTAGTTAATCCTTAAAAATTTTGAGTAAGGCTTCCTGATATTCACTGTCCCATGTAATTAACTGGAACTACTTACTCAAATATAAGAGATGTAGAATAGATCTTCTTTTAATATTAGTAGTGTCCTATTGTACATATTAGATTAAATGGGTATAATTGGTAACAATAATATAAAATTTGTGCAAAGGAAAATGTATTCTCCCATCTTCTCCCGATTACCAACCCCTGAAAGTGGCTTGAAAAAGCCAACTGAACTCAATGGAAAGATTCCTACTGACTTCAGTGGGCTCCATACTCTGGATATATGCCTTGCTCCAATTATTTCTTGCTCTTATTGTTCATTTCTCTCACAATCTCTGGTTTGCATGATCTCCTGGCTCCTCTTCCATCCTACTTCTGACAGTTGAGCTTTCTGTCAAGCCCTTGGTCATTTGACTATAACACGGGGTGAGTTTAGATAGATAAAGTGGTTCTGCTGATATGAGAATCAATGCTCTGTCCTAGCAAACTTATCACTCAGCATGGAAAAGTTATTTTTTTTAAACAAAGGTAATTTAGGCCATTGTTGCACATTTCCTTCCTTTCAGAAAGACTGTTTACCTTTTTGAGTGCAACTCAATTCACCTACTGTAAATAGAGGGCTTATTGCAGTAATGATTCCCTATTGTTATAATAATAGAAAGGAGCTCTTCATTTAACCAAATTTAATTGGTCCATGGCATTCCAGGATTTCAGTATTTGTTCAGCAATAACCCAAGGCCCATGAAGTCTTTAGAGTAATAAGATCCAACAATAATTCTGAGATAAAGAATGAAAAGTTCCAGAGGGGTAGCCGTGTTAGTCTTTATAGAGCAAAAACAACGAGAGTCCTGTAGGAACTTAAAGACTAATAAATTTCTGCAGGCATAAGCTTACCTGGGCTGCAACCCACTTCATCAGAAGCATGAAGTGGAAACCGCAGATAGGAGGTATATATATACATTCAAGGGTGAGAAACATAACTATGGGGAGCGCAAGCGCTAACAAAGTCAATTTAGTTAGAGTGGATGAGGCCTATTCACAATCGTTGATTAGAGGGTGAAAATGTGTGAAAGTGACAATTACTTCTTGTAATGAGATAACCATTCCAAGTTCCTATTCAGACCCAGTCTGATTGTGTCAGGTTTGCATGAGTTCCAGCTCTGCAGTTTCTCGCTGGTCTGTTTTTGAAGTTTTTTTTGTTGAAGTACGGCAACTTTCAAGTAAGTTACAGAGTGTCCTGGTAGACTGAAGTGTTCTCCAACCGGCTTATGGATGTTACCATTTTTTATGTCTGATTTGTGTCTATTTATTATTTTGCATAGTGAACAGTAATTGTCACTGTTCACACATTCTCACCTTCTAACCAACGGTTGTGAATAGTCCTCATCTACCCTAACTGAATTGACTTTGTGCATCCTCAAATTGCTCACCATATTGTCTTTCAAATGATTCAGACAGTGCTAGGGGGGAAAAATTACAATCACTTTAATTTACTGGTCCTAAGGTTAAATAAAGGTTTGTTACATAATGGCACTTACATAACCTCTGAAGTGACATTAGCCAATTTCTTTTCATTTTGGGGGATTTAAATTTATTAAAATTACAAACTGATTTGTATTCTGGGGGGGAGAGGCGGACAGTTGGTAAGTTCCAAAAAGTGGTGTCATCATCAGAGTTGCATCACACCGCCCCAGTCATGCTGAAGTTAATGTAGGTCAGGGGACAAAAATAGCAAGTTCATGTTCTGACTTTCTCTTTGGCTTGAAAGTGACACAGTGAAATAATTTAAATACAAACTTTGATCTGCTTTAAAATAGTTGGTGGTGGGTAATTTGTGCTCCAGACTCTATTTTTTCTTTTTTTAAATCATATCTTCTTTCTTGTTCTGTTTTCTCCTCTCCCCTTCCCCCCCCACAAACTAATGGTTAAATTCTGCCCACTTACTCCACCATCTACCCAAACTCTAGCACGAACACTCTTCTTTTGAGCCAAATGAGCCAAATCATGCAACATTTACTTAAGTGTGTTTTACCTGAAAAGTCCTATGGAAGTCAGCATAAGGAATGCTCACAAGGGTAAGGAGTAGAGTATCAGGCACCTATAAAGTAACTGTTTCTGAAGTAACTGACAAGAGTTCTTTTTAGGCCAATGTCTGTTTGCATTGAAATTAGTGGCAAAACAGCTACTGACATCAGTGAGAACAGAATTTCACCCTGAATTGTAACAGAGCATGTGTGTCTTGATTATATATAGTCTCCTGTATGTGCTTCCCCTCACCCGCCACCCCCATTCTCTTCAGTAAAGCTGCATTATAATTTAACCAATTTGGAAAAGAATGCAAGACAAAACAGATATTTTCTTTGAACAGCTGAAGGCACAATTTTAAGGAAGAGTAAAGAATTCACTTCTCTTAGCTTATTTTATTAATGATTAAGTATTATTATTAACAATATTATAATAATACTTAGCAAGAATGCAGCAGTTTTCATCTTCAAAGTGGTTTTGATACATTAAGTAATGAATCCTGGACAACAATCCTGTCTCCCCACAAGAATACCTAAACGTTATCCCCATTAACAGAAACAATAAAGGTGACCCGTAAAGATTTTTTTAAAATGGGGCTTGGTAGGCTTTCATGTGTCTATATGATGTATCAAGACCGCCTCATATTTTTTTCTACTTTTTTTTTAACATGAGAAATAACTATAATGTCAACTTTAGTCTTATCTGCTCTTGCTGGAAAACAATATGGGTCTCAGAGGATGTACATTGTTAGCTGTCATGGCTTAATTAGAGTGGTGGTGGTGTTGGGGTGTTGTTTTTTAACAAAAAGTTTATTTTGCCAAAATGTCAATTAATCATTGAAGTTAAATACACATTCACAGCAAAGAGTTTTAAGCCTGACTTAAAAACAAAACAAAACATTTTTCCTCAATTGCCCAATTTAAACAATATATATTACTAATATTATTATCAATCTTATATGGCTCTTTTTCTTCAGTAGACCTCAAAGCATTTTCTCTTGATACTATGGTATCATCATTTCACTAGTTTTCTAGTTATCAGAGACTTTTCTGAGCTAGATGAGAACTGAATTTCTGACTTTAAAAAGAACAAGACAATTCTTCTCCTTCATCACCACCACCACCACTTGTATGTGGGTGTGGGGGAATCATAAAGGAGCAAAAAGTGCACAACACTTGTGTCTGCTTTGGTAGATTACCTTTTATCAACTTCATCAAGACAATACCGAAGTTTCTTTGGCCCACTCCCATACACGCTAAACACACCTATCTGTTTTATCAATCAGTGGATAAACCACATTCTGCAGATACAGAATAAGATATTGTGATCTATGATTTAATCTTGCTTTATTGTGATGCTGGGAATTAATTTGGTTTCTGTAACACTTACACTGGTAGTACTTTATTTGTTGCTAAATTACAATGGAAGCATACATATATCTACACTGATACCACATTATATCATCCTGATTGACATTTTCATAATCAATTCCTAATGATTTAATAATGACTGCCTAATTATTTCAGTGTTACTGCCTTACAACAGTCCAGCAATGATTTCAGTGATCTAAATATATTAAAGAAGGACTGGGATACCTAGAGAAGTGCCAAGAGATAAAAATCTCTACTGTGTGGGTTAAATCATCACAATAACATTACACTGTACTTCCTTCTTTACAACACCCCAATGCATTATATAAATGAATCCAAGCATACAATTGGATTAGATACTCATACAGTGATTATGGTGATGATAACAGTTGG
The DNA here is from genome assembly GCF_026122565.2 of Emydura macquarii macquarii. Lineage (NCBI taxonomy): Eukaryota > Metazoa > Chordata > Testudines > Chelidae > Emydura > Emydura macquarii. Next base: position 4,412,451 of record NW_027132962.1, read on the forward strand.
ACAAGAGGAGATTGTTAGCATGGTATTCAGAGTTGGAGAATATTGCCAAAAATATTTACAAATATTTGTTCAAGTATTTAATCTAAATACTTAGAATGTAAGTGTAGGAAGTCGCTGTGGCCTCCCCGGAGTCTGGACCCGAGGAAGGGCCGCAGCGGCCTGGCTGGACAAAAACAGGCCCAGCAGACAAGCCTGCCTGGCAACAGAAAGGCCAGGCAGTGATAGGACTGCCCGGCCCGCCCAATCAGCAACAGCGTGGCAGAGCCCCTACTGGAAGGGGCAGTATAACAGACAGGTCCCAGAACTCAGTCTGGAAGAGACTGCTGCCGGAGGCAGATGTGCGGACCTGCCGGATGAGGCCTAGGCTGGAGTGGAGCCGAGCTGACCCCCAGGGACGCTTGCCTCCCTGAGCAGAGACCCCGACCATTCCCCGATCTTGCCTCAGGGCCAGGAGACTGGGTGGGGCCCTTGGGGAGCTGGACCAGGCCACCCAGCCAGGGGGACTGGACCGAGCTACCAGAATCCCGGGACTGGACCCCTGAGCAACCCGGGTGGGAGATACCCCCTGAGGCCGGACGAGACCTGGAAGAACTGCCGGACGCCGAGCCCCCTGAGACGGGACAGGACCTGGATGAGCTGCCTGAGGCCGAGCCAACCCCCGAGCCCTGTGACCTGGAGGAGCTGCCTCTCGCAGAGGATCTCCCCGCCTTGCCACTGTGGACGAGGAGGGACTGGCGGGCCTACCCTGGACCGAGTACCCCAGCGACCCTGAGGACCTTGAAGAGACAGGTACCTGGGAATACGGGGAGGAAGTGGCCCAGGGACATCCATAGACAGTGGTTGAGTCTGGGGCAAGGACCCTGTCAGCATGTTGCGGCAGGAGCCCCGCCGACTCAGTGGTAAATACCTTTGCCACTGCTAGGGCCCTGGGCTGGGACGCAGTGGAGACGGGTGGGCCTGCATCCTCCTTCCCCCCTTCCCTAGCCACCCTGGGAGAGCCTCCTCCTCCTTACTGCTCCAGAGAGAAGACCCACTGCTTGTTCGCCCGCCTTGCTTGAGGGCCGGGGCGATAGACTGCTTGCTCGCCCACCTTGCTTGAGGGCCCGGCTAAGACCCGCATGAGAGAGCTATCTGTTCCCCATTCAGGAAGGTGCTGTGGCCTCCCGCAGAGTCTGGACCCTAGGAAGGGCCTCAGCGACACGGTTGGAGTGGATGGCCCTGTAACAGTAAGCTATTTGGTGTAGGAACTGTCTTTTTATTCCGCATTTAGATAGCATCTAACACAATGGTGTCCTAGTCAATGACTGGGCTCGGAGCTACTACTGCAATACAAATAACACTGTTTGAATCCCTTATTTGTTCCCTTTCAGTTCACACTCTAGTGATCACATTTACTGCCAAAAATGTTTGCTAAACAGGTAACTTTTAAGATTGAAGAGATTCCTGTAGAATAGTCACAAAAGATGGATTCTGAAATCAGGGTATTCATGTCAGAAACCTTGTCCAAAGAATTATATTCTCCAATAAGCAAACAGAAATGTCTGTACGTCTCCACTCAAAACAGATAATTTTGAATTGCAAGTATCAAGTGGCAGGTTTCCAAAAGTCAATGAGATTTGTGTTCTTCGAAAATGTTCCCCACAAATACTTAGACCAAATTTCCTATTTACATACATTCTTTATAGTAGCCATTATAGTGGTTCTGAATGCCTTTCAGCACACATTTTGCAAGCAACTCATAAATTGAAATATTAATATAAAATATTCATCAAATAGTGTTGAGAACAAATTCCTGAAAATCATGAGATGTTCACATACAATCCATGAATAAAAATATAGTAATAAAGCTAAATTTGGTGAATAAGTAGGGTTTTTTGTTTATAGTTCTTCAACTCTACTGATAACTTCTTGTGATTTCCAGCAATTTAAGCACCTCTCTCCCTTTTTTAAAAAGACATTTTATTTCAGAAATAACTTTAGTATCTTTAGATAAAAAAGGGACATATATACATTCTACAATGACCCTAAGCTCTTTGTATCAGCAGGAAAGAGGGTCATTAAAATAATTCTTTTCTCTTCTTCCCTCCTGAAAAACTTTGAAATTACAGATGTTTGCTGTTATTTTCGTACTTCAGAATAAGAGATAAAGGCCAAGATTTTCAAAAGTGACCAGTGATTTTGAGTAACTTGAGATCCTTTAAAGGACCCTTATTTTCAAAAGGTAGGCACTAAGCACATTTTGGAAGTGTGTGTGTAGCTTTAGCCCTTTTATCTTGTTTCGTTCTGTTAGCTGATTTTTCTCCTATATCTTCTTTTCTGCTGACAACATGAAAGTTTTACTTGGTTTGTACTTTTAGGTCCCAATCTCCCAAATGTGTCATTTTTCTACTATGAATATCTCAACTGAAATCAAAAGGACTACTCACAGTAGTAAAGATAAGCATAGGTGTAAGTGTTTTCAGGTATTCAGTACAAGATTGTGGAAACAGCACTAGTTCACCCCACTTTAATCATCACTCAATTTGGTCCACTATTTAAACATACTTTTGAACTGACTAAAATACATACAGCAGATAAAACTCATATGAAATGGTCAATGTAATGTCCATCACAGAACAATGGCAAAGCTTTATATATTATATGTTAAATCAGTGAACCATAACCCAGGTACAGATATAGGACATAACCTAGATAGGCCTTGACCTGCAGCAGTCAAATCAGTAGTAATTTTACAATTGACTTTGGAGAGAAAAGGACCAGGGCCTCAGTGTGATTTAAAAAAAAAAAAATTTATAAGATATTTTAAGACACAAAACAGTTCTACTATATTAATTATTAATTAGCATAATTAGTGCAATAATGATCAACAAAAAAGTGTGGTTTTATATATTGAATTAAACACTTCATAACATTTGTGCACCCACAATTAATCTCAGGTGACGATGGTAGAGTTATCTGCCTAATTAACTGAATTTCCCTGCAAATTAGATAATTAGACTCCTAAATCTAATAATTTACACCTGTAATTAATTATTATTATTATTAAGTATGTATTAATTGCATGCACAAAATTGCACCTATAAAAATACAAGCTGTCTTATAGACCCTACACATATATTCTTCAAATGATTTAGGATTTTCTGCATATATTTTTATAAAATCATTTTATGTCACCATTAAGTTGAAATTCATTAAATGCCTTGTTAAAGAGTGCTTTGTTTCAGCTGGGTTTTAAAAGGCTTGGCTCTTCCACCTCCCCACACAAATGTGTCATTCCTGCAGTGCATTATGCATGCTTATGCTTATGTCAGTCATGTTTTAGATTGATAGCACTTTATGGTTTTAAGGATTTGTGATCACACTGGAATAGATAGGGAGGTAGTTTATTAACCAATATTCATGAGGTTTAATTGCAGCTATTTCCCTCTTCTTTTCACTGATGTAATGTCACAGTGGCTTCTAATTGAACTCCTTTTTCTAAAAGAGAGAGCTTTTGTTACTGCATTTTCCCCACATTACTGCTTTAAAATCTTTTTGACAATTTACATACTTTTTGAATGGATCTGCTGAGAAATGATTTATGGAGAATTTAAAGCTAGATTAGCTGCCTTTAATGAAGTGAAAGGAGTAACTGGAGCTGTCCCTAAGCAAAGATTAGTCTTTCAAGAAATGTTCAGAAGGAGGAATTGCCTACAAAAACATTATACAACAATCAGTATTTCAATACCACAGTGATGGGCACATTAGAAATGCATAAGGCAGGTAGGTCAACACATACTAATGTTTTGTTATTACCTGTTGGAAGCCTAGTGAGGCAGACTTGATTGGACTTGTGCATGTAGGTGTGGAGATAAATGGAGACATGAGAGTAAGGAGCAGTAACGTGGATATTGGCTGGGGGAAAGAGCAGAAGCAATGAAGGAGAAGCTGGCACAGAAAGTGAGCTGGACAGGCTGCTTATAACACAACAGAGAAAAGGAAATCAAGGAAAAGGGGTCTGAGAAGCAGGGCCAAATTATAAAATAGGAATGGAGGAAGATGGTATTTTCAGGTGTGGTACCAAAGAAGCCATATGTCTGAGCTGATGAGGGAGGAGCAGACATCAACTAAGGATTCAGTGCTGTACCTTTTCATCAAAAAGAACTAACAAAACATCAAAGTGACAGCTTACTGGAATGGAGGGGTTAAAAATGTGCATTTTATCACCACAAAATTCCTTTAAACATTCTGTACTAGTGACAAGCTACTTACAAAAGCTCTCAAAAGCCTTTCAAGCTTTGAGAGAGGGGAGAAAAGAAATAATTTTACCTTAGGCAATAAATAAAGGAAGAAAAATCCTACTAAGGCAAAAGTAAGTTGTATACCAGACACCACAAAATACATTTTTCAAAGCAAATGTATAAACCATACCTGTTGGAATTCACATACAAAGAATTATTATAAAGGGCATGATGTATATCCTTACACTGTTGAGTATTTTTGGATGATATTTTGTTTTACTTAGTAGTAGATTAAACAGATGTGATTATATTTCCAATTAGAGGAAAAATCAGTGACATGGAGTCTGGGTACTTTCTTAGAATAACCTTTTCATTTTACATATATACACACAAGTTCTGGACCAGAGGAAGTCACCAACTGCAGGCAGCACAAAACACAAGAATTGACACTAGTTAGAAAAATGAAGGTGAAAAGCAAACTCTTTCAGCTACTTTCAACAGCTTCTGAAAAAAGAAACATCATCACAGAACTGACAGCAACACTGCATTGCTTAAGACCAAATAGTGCTAAGACTCTAATAAAAAGAATTTGTAACATGGTGACTCTCACCATAACAGAAGATTCCAAAGTTCAGATTTACTCCAGAGAATGTGGCAGTCAGCAGATTGGGAACAGCGATGTAAGACACAGAATACTCTCTCTGATTATTCTCATCTTCTCCTTCGGGGTCTCACTGTGTCCTTTTTTGGTTGTATTTTATTTAATCGTATTTCCAAAGACTTTAAGAAATTGTCAACTGTATCCTTGTCAACTGTACATTGAAGATTGAGAGAAATATGCTCCAATTTTTATCCAAAACTTCTGATGAGAATCCTGCTTATGAAATGATAGCAAGATATTTTTTCTGAGATTTTATTATATGGAAATACAATGGAGACAGTAAAACTAGTGGTCAAGTTTTTAAAAACAAGGGGTACCTACAGTTAGACTCCTAATTCTATATTTAAGCATCTAAATAAGTGGTCTGATTTTCGAGAGTGTCTAGAACCTAGTGATGCCTATTGATGTTATTGAGAGCTACTGAACGCTAAACATTTTGGAAAATCAGCCTACTTATTTAGATGTCTAAATACAGATTTAGGAGTCTGTGACATTACCCAGGACACGATCTGGACTGATGGTCATCTGTGTCCCCTCAATTCTCCAATCTGGGATGCCTTTTACCTTGCTTTGCTGTGAGAGCAGCCACTCCTGGTCTGCTCTTACACAGCCTCCAGCATGTAAATCACTCCCAGCTATACTATATGAAGGCTATAGCCAGCCAGTCTTAAATTACTTTGCAGAGCAACACCAGCAATATCCCAATTCTCCTGGACAGTACAAGCTCATATAAAGTCCATTATTTATTTATAGAAAATGACGTGCAGAAATCTTGTTATCCCAAGTAGAGTTTCCAAAAAACTTCAATCCAAACACCCTGGTTTACATAAAACAAATTTATTTATTATAGAATGATTGATAGATTTTAAGTGACTATAAATAATGAGCCATATAAGTCAGAATTGATTACAAGGAAATAAAAGATAAAACACAATTAACACCTAACTTAACAAGTTAATGAATACAAAGCAAAGGTTTCTCTAACCCAATATTCCAGCAGTTTTACTGGAGGAACCTCTTTCAGTCAGGATCTCTCCCCCAGCACAATGCTGCTTCCTTTGTCCTTCAAGTGTTGATGATTCTGGGGGTAGACAGCAAGGGATAGATGCTTTGGGGCATCTGCCCTCTCCTCTTACAGCCTTTTCTCTTGCGCAAAAATCATCTCCACCAGGACCATTTTAAGACCTTCGTAGTCTCTAGGCGCACGTCGTAATTTGATTTTAAGTTATTAATAAATAGTTTTTTAAATAAAAATGAAAAATTATATCTAAATTTTTTTTCGTAGGCCCTGAAAGTTTCGTAGGCCCTAGGCACTGTGCTTATTGTGCCTAATGGATGATACGGCCCTGTCTCCACCTGATGTTCAGGAGACAGAAAGTCAGCATGGCCAGGAACCTTAAACTGCTTAATTGTCAAATTATAGATCTTTAGCCCACCCGCTCTTTCCTGCTAAAGAGTGGCCATTTAATCAGGTGATGGTCTGTTTGAGCCCATTGACACCTGGCTGAGGCATTGGCTACCCTTTTGTCTCTGGGGGACTTGTCTGTGACTGTCTCCAGAACATGTTGGAACATGTCTTGTTAATATTATACAGTGGAATCTTATATCTTTACATGCAATGCTTTACCCGGATAAAATGATCAGCAAATCATGAGTTTTCAAATATCTTACACAGTATGCTTTGTACAAATTTTAACACAGTGTTGTTATAGGAGTACAGATTGTCAGAGAGTCTAACTGTAGGCACTCAAATTTTGGCTCAAAATCTTTGGATACATATGAGACTGGATTATTGGGACAGCAGTCCAACCAAGTCTACAGTTCCTCCAGGCCTACAGTTAATGCAGAATAGTGTTGAAACAATAATAATTCAAAATAATTTATCTAATTAGTGTAGCCTCTTTTACTGTTTGCAAGTTATCTGTGAGCAAATAGCAATGTCCTCACATGATTCATTTTTAAAATTGATTTGATAAGTTTAGTTGTTTTTTCTGCTCTATGTATCAATCACACACCAGTATTTACTAGGAATATTCCAAACTTGACAGTCAAATTTTGACTTCCGTTACTAGAGTTTGATTTTTCAGATAAGTAACATGGCAATATTCCTTTTCCCTGATTGGAAGAGCCTTTGAAGCACTTATACCAAAAGTACTTATGCATGCAAATTTCAAATTTGATTTAGGCATATAATCATGCGTGTGACTTTCCACAAACATTGTGCCAGTATACAAAGGATGCAAGTATGGCTAAAATTAATTAATTTAAAAGATCAAGTGAATAGTTACAATTTTTTTGTGGGGGGAGGGGTCTGTTTTGCACTTCCCATTCAGTTCTACTTCAGAATATGTCTTCTTGTCTGGCTCCCCAATTTTATTGGATACCTACTGGCTATGTGAACTAGATGGCTTTAAAATGGATGCACTTCAGCTAGTTAGGCCTACTAACTAGCCCAACCTTGGGGCTAGTTGATCTACAAAGTTGTTTGATGTTTGCCTTCACTGTGATCTAGAAGTGTGAACTTGGGAACACAGCCCAACCCAATGCTTCCTGTGCTTGGCAAAGCCAGCCAATGGCTCCTCAATGTGTTCCAGGCTTGGGATACCCAAAGAAAGAGTACATACCAATCCCAAGAGACATAAGGATGTTCTATCCCCTCTAATTTCATTGTACTTCTGACACCAGTAGAGAAGTATTATTTTTTATCCTTCTATATGAAATATACTGCAGTCCTAATAATGGTTTACCTTCCATAAAAATATTTTTAATTGCTGCCTTCTAATCCATTTCTCACATGAAACTTCCAAGAGAGATGTTTTATCCCCTTTGGAGCTACCCTGAAATGTATGTATCCACACATATTAGCTCTTCTATATTGGTGTGTCTGACAGTCAAACACATTTTAGGTCATCTTTCAAAGATGCTCAGGACATTCATCTGACCTGGCTTACACTGCTGTAAATGTGACTCACGGAAACCTTGATGCCAACTGGCAGAGGTCAAAGGGGATGCTAGAATTTTACAGAGATATCCTAGGTCAAATATATGCATAATAATGCACAAAAGGGTAAGGGTAAGGTTTGTATCAAGATCCAGGTGCCCATTAGTCATGCAAAATGTATGTAAGGATAATATTAAAAAAAATATGTATCTATGCTCTACATTATGTTTTAAGTTAAAGCAGGTAACAAGCAGATGACACATCTCAGACTGATTCCTTGCAAGCAGGAGGTAACAAATGCTTATCTGTGTTTGATCAAGTGTGTACTAAGCACTCTGTGTCTCACAATGAATGCCTGTTTGCTTACTCAGCCAATTGCTAATCAAGAGGTTGAGAGGAAATGTACAGGAAGAAATAAACAGCAGAAGGGAACCCTGTTTGCAAGTAAAAGCAATGGATTCTTGATGAATACCTGTGGGGGGGGGGCACAGGTACTCCGTGTAACATTTCTTAATGAGACGTTTTGGCATGTGACTTGTCTCATGAATGGGAGATCATAGCCAAGCCAGGTTGTAGAATGCTGGAAGGACTTTGGGTGAGCTTTGCTCTATAAAACGTAAAAGTATCTAATTAAGTCTAGGTTCTAGAATGTATGTTAATTTTATATGTAAGCATTTGTTTCCAATATTTTTAATTTGCTCTAATTTGAATCTCTATACTTTGAGAAATAATCTTTAACTTGCTTTCACCATAAATATATCTCAATGAGGTGTGTTAAGCAGAGTGGTGATCTGAGGCAGAACTGGTAAGCTGAGGTGTACTGCTTCTTTGGAGGCAGCTAATCTGTAAATACAGAGTGTGTCCAGTGGAACAGGGCAGGGCTCGACACTCCAGGGAGATGCTTCAAGGGCTTGCGTGTTGGACTGTGCCTATTGATCATCTGCAGAGGAACAGTGGAGCCTGCAAAAACTGAGAGCAGAGTGATTATGGTGCCTGAGGCTGATGGTATCAGTGAACTGACCTCTAGCAGGCACTCTATAAGATAAGATAAGGCTTCCTCGCACTAAGGGCAGGTGGAAGCAAGGTGCGTTACAATGCTGGATATTCTGAGGAAATCCACAATAAATCAGGAGTAACTCTAGTGAAGTCAATGGAATTCCATATGTGTAAAACTGGTGTGAGATCAGAATTAGGCCCTCAGTTAGTAGTGTCCATGTAGCCTGAATTTATACTTACTTGTGAGGTAGGATTTCAATGATACTCCTAGCTGATGATCTCCTGTTATGAGAGGACCAAAGTGGTGATCTTTGCAGTCTGATAACTATATTAGCATTGCTCCTTTGATGCATTTTCAGCCATCAGGTAGAGTGTGCTGTTGTTCTGAGTTGCTAGAGTGAGATTATGTGAGAGAGCGTGTGTGTGTCTAGACATAGCTCTAGGAGACAATCTAATTGCTTCCATTTCTTTTCCCCAGTAATGTGGTGTTCTTTATTATACAGCCCCACCTGTTCTTTTTCAGTACCCTAGTGAGTACATTAACTTATACCTGTACATTTTGTAATGATGCTTTTTTTTGGGGGGGGGGGGGTGTTATTTGGTCATGTTCTTTTTAATATACAGATGATAAACAAGTTTCTGATTTAAAGTGTTTCACCAGTTCTTCTGAAGAGCTGCTGTGCTTTCCTGATAGAAGGTTTTGCACTCTCATCTTTCCATACACCTAAAAAAAAAAAGTTAACAGACTGCCCAATAGAAGCCCCACTAGTTTTATCTCAGTTCTTTGCTGACACAGCATGAAGACAGCAAGGTTTGTAGAGAGTGGACCCTGATTAGTAGTCCCACTGATTTCACTGGGACTACTAGTATGGTTAAAATTAGGCACACCTTTTAAGTATCTTGCTGACTCAGAATCTGGGGACATAATGCCCATCAGTGTGATATCTGAACACCTCACAGTCATTAATGAATTTATCTTCACATCACTCTTATGAGGCAGGGAAGCACTGTTAAATCTCCATGTTACAAATGGAAATTTGAATTAAAAGAGTTGCTTAAGGTCACACAAAGTCTGTGGAAGAGGTGAGAACTGCAAAAAAAAAGTCTTCTGGAGACCAAGTCCTCTCAACCCAGAAAATAGAACCACTGAGTAAGATTTAAGTCCCTTAGCACTCCGAACACACAACATCCTGTAGGTTCTGCATAGATAAACATCCAGAATGCTAGATCATTATCTAAAATACGTATAGCACCTGGATCTGCCAAATGGCTTTGAAAATCTCCAGATTGTAAATTTGGTCTTGGGTGTTTTCTGTGGCATTTCAGTCATTTTGCTTTTGCTATCAGCTGGCACCTGCAAGTGCAGAAGCACAGGAAAAATAATAAATAATTGATTTCAGCTGATGTATTTTCCCACAAAGAGATCAAATTTTCTGTGAAAATTTGAAGGTGGATTATTACAGTGGCAGCGGTCCACTGTTTCCCCTCTCCCACATAGTTTCTTAGAGTTAAGGAAGCTTCCTTTCTGACAAAAAAGACCATGTCCACTAATATGTTACCTTTTAGGGCTTCTTAGCACCTCTCAAACCCCTTCATGTGACCTTGGCATATTTGCATCACTGGATTTACTTATTTGATCTTCCACCTTTGAGATTTGAGTCATTCTTTTCTCCAAGACATAGTAAAAAATTTGCCATTTAATATTAACAGTCAAATCGAAATTGCAATTGCATTTAAACCAGACATTTTATTTAAGAGAAAGAAGAGGAAAACAGAAAAATAAAGAAAATCATTTGCTTTTACTAATCTATAGAGTTTTCTGTGGGAAACAATGACATTATGAATCATAAAATACAAGAACCGATGTTAAAAGTTGGCAATGTTTCTGCACCTATTTCACTTTAATCTATCTCTTTGTCCTCATTCAAATTTAAGAAAATCAAAATGAATTTTCTTGTGGAAAAAAATGAAAAATTCAAAAACCAAATTGTTGAACAAAATGAAAATATTTTCATTTCACTTCAATTTTTTGTGGAAATCAATTTAGATTTTTTTAAAGAAATCTAATTATAGTGGGGCAGTTGTACCTCTACAATCATGTTTGAGACAAGCAGCATGTTTTACAGCCAAGATATTAACTGCTCCAAAATATCTATAAGGACATAATGATGAGTTCAGCAGAGGTGGAAGACACTATCACCTTGACATGAAACTATGTTGGGTGACTGGCATAATTGCAGACACAAGAGATGTTGAAAAGGGTGAGATGGATAGAGTAGAGCTGGCAAATTTTTGCACTGAGAAGTGAGTGATATGGGAGAAAAAAGCTCTCCGAAGGAAACAAAAATGTTGGTGAATATGTTTATTTCCTTCAAAAATTGTCAATTAAACAATGTGAAAATTTTCATTCACAATTTCATTTCTTTACTTTTAAAAAGTGGGGTTGAACATATTTCCTCCTCTCTACTCTTTTCCTCCAGAAAGATGCTAGCGTGAAGTCAGATGTTTACTTGTTCAAGGAAGGCAGAAAGTTGACAGGGAGGATTCGCTAAGGAAAAGAAGTTTCTTTTCCCTATCTCGCTTGCTGCAGGGAACTCTGGGGCCTTTTGATAAGCTACATTTTATTTTCACCATGACCCTGTGTTTATGCCCATGTGACTGCTGATAAATATAGATTGATACAATACAAAACAGGAAGGAGATCCACCAAACTCCCTTGATATTTAAGGTTTCTGTTAAATAGATAACAATATTTATGGATTTGATTTTAAATAGCATTGTGGAATAAGCTCATGGTCCATAATTTTCCTCTATTATTATAATATTTATACCTTGAAGTCCTGACCTTTTAATATACTTTCTATCTTAAAAGAACAGAGTATCTGTTTACAGCAGAGCTCATTGTTCTATTGTGGAATTCATTCCATGAGGCAAGAAATCTCCTGTAGATAAAGAAGAACTGTAAAGGGTCAGGACTCTGTCTAGTGCTTTACAGATATACCTAACTGAGTATTGCAAAACTCCCAAGAGATATGTAAGTATTATTATCTCCGTTTTACAAGCAGGGCAACTGAATTAGTAACTTGCCCAAGGCTACACATTAAATCAGTTGCACTTATGACTCAAGATTAGAAGTCAGGATTTTTTTGATTCCCAACCCTGAGATCAATCTCTACTTTGTTGTGCCTGTTTATAACATATAAGAACCCCTAAACACTCAGATTCCTCACCTAAAACAAACTATACAAAAAAAAACCAAACAAATCTGAGAAAAATAAAATTGGATAGGATACTAACATTGGGCCACAATCTGGCCGGTTCCTGAATGCATGCTGTACTCTGCCGAGACAGAGGGTTCGTGGTTTGAGATCTCATTGGCGAGAAAAGAGCAGTCGGGCGAGCCAGTGCCTACAAGATTTGTTTATTTAAGCTGCTAGCAATACAATTCAACGCTTACCAAAATGAGGGAGGGAAGCCCCATTCTCCCTTAAGCGTGCTGCCCCAGGAGCGGACCTGCCACATGGCACCCTCGCAGACTGTGGATCCACAGAGAGCTTCACAGCAGTGTGTCATCCCTTACCCTGATATAACCCTTTCCCTCATCCTGACAACTGGCCTATTGGTTACTTCTTAATTCGTTAAGGGATTGGTTGCTGGCACCTGTTATTCTTTTTACTATTGGTGTTTTTTCAGTGCCCAATACGCTATAAGCTGTGGGTACTTGTTTACTTCTTTAGCTGCTTCAAACCAGTTTTGTGGTTAACATACTTCTGCTTTATCTCAAGCTCATATCTCGGTCATCGAGCCTAGCCTTGTTATATTCACATCACAATATCTTCTGCGCCCTACACATGCACAACGGAGGAGGGATGCCACTTCTCACCTTTTTGTACACGTGTACAGGGCCTTTTTAGTATCCCTATGGGGAATATAGTCCCTCCTACTCATGCAGTTACTAGGGCTAAGGCTACACTGACAGCAGCAAAGTCGCCGCCGTGAGATCGATTTCTCTGGATCAAATGAGCGGTCAGTGAAGACCCGCTCAGTCGATCCAGAAATCAATGTACTAAGACCACCTTCACAAATGGAGTAGTGCTGCGTCGACGGGAACGCGGCTCCCGTCGGCGCAGTGCAGTGAAGACAGCGTGCAGAAGAGGAGCAGAGAAGTTGATGGGAGTTACGCAAGTTTTTGCGTAGCTTGAGTAACTCCAGTCGACTGCTGCCGAATCCCGGAGGTAAGTGTAGACAGGGTCTAGGTGACTGAAAGGAGATAGAGAGGGATTGGACCGTAACCAATTTCCCGTACTCACCAGCTAGTGGAGCTGGCTGGGTGCAGAGTGAGAAGTGTACAGACTATCTTTCAAGAATGATGTACAGAATGAATGCATCACTGTTCATTGCCTGTGAGCTTGGAAGAGGAATTTGTCTGAGTCAGCTAACTGGAAATCTTCCTGGGGACTCAGCCTGCTGCAGGTTTCCTATACCACCACTTCTAATGTTACATCTAGTTTAAAAAAAAAATCCATGGAAGTGTTGGGTTTTTTTCTGTCAGAAAATGCCTTTTCCTACAGATCAAAGCTTTCTGCAGGAACACACCAATTTTGCAAAGATTACATTTCATTTAAAAAGAAAACATTTTGATAAAGTCAAATCTGAAGATTTCAATTTTCATTTTTGAAATGTCTGTTGAATTTTATTTTGTTTTATGTTTAAAGATTTTTTAATTTTTTTTTGTAAAATAAAGGTGTACTTTTTTAACATTATAGAAATCGAGTATTCCAATGAATTTGAAATGATTTTTTTTTAATTCTGTTTTCTTTTGCTGAAAAAATTGAAATGTTTTTTACAAAATAGGAATAAAAACAGGTGTTAAATGCTCTCTCCCTCTCTTTTCGTGTGTGTGTGTGTGTGTGTGTAACAGAAAATTCTGATTCCCACACAGCTCTATCTAATGTGCTTGATAGTGTATGCAGGTGCAGAATCTTGCCAACTAACACTAAATTAGTAGAACATCATTGTGCCAAAATCATTCCACCCAGTTTTGTGCTAAATCCCGGAGGTAAGTGTAGACAGTGGCAGCAGGGAGCCCAAAGACCAAGTGGGCATGGAGGATGAAGTACCTCACATCTAGAGGCCATGCAGGGTTAAAGCATGTTGATAGGGCAGTATGGGGACAGTATAGGACTGTGGCTGTCACTGAGGCAGCTTGCACAAGCAGTATATTTACTTTAACAAAAATTATTATATTTTAAAAAGTAAAAGGACAACAGATAAGAAGGGAAAGGACAGAACATGAGCAGAGCTGGCAGCATAGATTCTGCAGACACCTTAGACATTTGCAATCTACAAAGGGGAGGAGGTTGTGGAGTTTAGATATTTTAAGGTTCAATCTTGTGAGAAAACTGGGCTTTTATTATGACTGTTTCTGAGAGAGAGCTTTCTGAGCTCTTAGTAAAGTTTACCTGTACATTTTTCTTTAAGCTAAGTGCAATTCCTTAAAGTCTAAACTCTCCTTAGATTTAAAATATTTTGAACATTACAAGCTTTCAAGAGCATTTTCTAAGCATTGAGTCTACAACTTTTCTAGACTTGAGATACTCAATCCTAAAATTTCAAATTATTCACATCTTTAATGGTGTGCAAATTCCACACCTTTTTTTCTTATGTTTTTTTCTTTTCTTTGTTTGTGATTATTCTGATCATTTTCTTTTTTAAAAAACATGTTAGATCAGGAACATGTATAATACTATTCTCATTCTTGCAAGGGGACAGAATGACATCTACAACTGTCTCCGAGAAGATCACATAGCCCATCCTCTAAGGAAGCAGAAAGTCACAGCTGGCAACAGGAGAGGAAAGGTAAAATAGGAGGAAGACTGATTTTCCATTTTCAGGTGCCTGAGCATTTGGATTGCTGGTAAAAACTGAGAATCATACTAAGGATATGTCATACATACTTCATACATCTCCTTTTCATATATCATTAAGTAAATGTAAGCATAACTTAGGGCTTGATCTTGCATCTGCTTATTTTCATGAGTAGTCTTCAATGGGCGACAATGGTGCTAATAGTCTGAATAGGATTTGTGAGATCAAGCCTATCAGTTTTAAAGGCTGGGCAAATCACTTTAGATTAAATTCTCATCTACCTACCCATATTAAAAAACAAATACATTTTTGTAGAGGTTGTTATATTTTTAGATATTTCTTTTTTCACTTCCAGTTCCTGGTCAGGACAGAAAGCATTAAAATCTGTCCCCATCAAATTTCCAAGCCAGTTGGCTAACTACAGAAATTTGCACAAGTGTCAGATAAGCATCCAAAAGATTACATGCCTTTTTCAAAGAACCTGAACTCAACATGCTTGACCATTTGCATAGGTCTCAGAAGTACTGGAGGATAACAGTAGAGTTTGTGTCTGATTGGTAAGGCTGTTAAAATCACTGATTAAAATTCCTGCTCTGAGAATGAACACTGATTTACTGGCATGGTTGATTTTACAGGTATAAGTCACTGTGACAGACCCCCAAAAGAAAACCTTGAATCCAAATACTCCTGAACTTCACAAAAGTCTAGAACAAGGTTTAAACCCAAACTCTGAAAGTCTGGGTCTCTTCTTGCATACACTGAGGGTAATAGATTACACCACAGTGAGAGGAGAATCATATCTCAAGGATTGGGCAGATCTGTACAACTTACATGTACAACATAAAAGTAATCAGTAACCTATACTTCCTGAGTCAGCAGTGAATCCTAAAGGATTACAGTATTTTTTTTCAGATCCAGCAACGGGTATTTTGGAATAGAGTAGATCACGTTTTCAAAGTAATTTAAACCACCCTACTGAGTGGATAATCAAACAATGCCTGCTCAACTTTCTATTTATGAATTTCACATTCATTTTTAATTAATGTCTTACATTACTTTGGCTTTTATGCAATTACATAATAAATTATTCAATTTTTGATGTTATGTTTTAGACAAATGTTAAATCAAAGAAGTTAATGATTAAACAGATTTTAATAGATTTACCACTATAGCCTTTACTCACTTTACAAATATTTTGTATTGAATTTGGTACTCATGAAAGTGAAGGGCTGAAAACCACATTTTCAAAGGGACCTTTACCAGCCTCTTACTTGGATCTCACAGTTCTGCATGCATCACAAATTATGTTCCATAAACAAAAATTGAAATAAATTAAAGTTCATTAAGTATAACATCCCCCCAATGCAAACTCTTAAAAGTGAGGAAATGTCAAGTTATGGGACATCTCTTCCCCTTGCCCTTATGTTTACTCCCCCACATACCCACTGACAGACCCCAGACCTTTATTCCTGCCTCTAAATCGTAAACACACACACTAAACATTCATCTCGCTTACAGAATAAGGCAACATTTTAATTACAACTTCTCTTTGGGTGTTATGCCAGCTGGAATTGCCAAAGCTCAATATTGATCTGCCCATGCTTCCATTCCGGCACATGAGGAGGCAAATGGGTGATAATACCAGTTTTACATCAGCTGGGAAGACTGTTACATTGAAGGAATCCCCAGCTGAGCTGGCTGTATTCACTACCTTTCTGATTCTTTGCAGTGCTGGAGCAGTACAAAGCAGCCAGAGCGAGGGCCAAGGATCCATCCCACAGATATCTATTTGCTTTAGCGAAAATGGGCCTAAATGTTATTTTGTGTGACTTCATTGACATCTGTGACGATACTACTGATTTTCTATTGGTGTAACTAGAAGGAAAATAAAGCCCAGTATGTTTACTTGCCTGCCACTGTTCTGCAGCTGTCTCTGGGACAAAAGGCAGCACGCACAATCATTACCCAATGGAACTTACATTCTAAAGCCATCTGAGCTTTCAATGCCACTAATTATAAGGATCTCAGTTCTTGATTCTCAGGCACCTTTGCCTTCTCCTTGATATGAATCCTGCAGGGCAAAGATGAGGGTGCAAGAATAACTTTAAAACATCCTCAGAAATGTTCTAACCTATGCTCAGCTTTCTGTTGCTTTGTGGAGCCATTGAAACTGGAAATAACTGAAACACAAAGGCAATCTAGACATGATCACTTTCACAAGTCATGTCCCTTATGCTAGGGGGTTAGAAGCAGGTATAGAACCAATGCTCTGGTTGTATGTTACTCTAGAATTCTGCCTACACCAGAGGAATTTCCACATAAACAATTCAATTGGATTTATAGACACTGTGCAAATGGAGTGGCATGAATGACCACATCAGACACTAGACGTAGACCCTCCATTTTATATGTAATCTTTGAGATGGCACTAGAGATTAGTCAGTATCCTCTATCATTATAAAAAGGCAATAAATCATGTAATGGGATGATCATCAATCACGTAATACCTTCCTCTGTAGCATGGGTCACGGCTCACTTGTTGGTGGACTCTCTGTTCCTTAAAAGTCTTTAAACCATGATCTGAGGATTTCATTAACTCAGTCATAGATTAGAGGTTTATTACGGGAGTAGGTGGATGAGGTTCTGTGGCCTGCATTGTGCAGGTCAGACTAGATGATCATATTGGTCCCTTCTGACCTTAGAATCTATGAGACTATGAGTCTAAGGCCCTGTCTATACTTACCTCTGAGATTCGGCGGCAGTCGACTGGAGTTACTCAAGCTACGCAAAAAACGTGCGTAACTCCCGTCAACTTCTGTGGTTCTCTTCTGCGCGCCGTCTTCACTGCACTGCGCCAACAGGAACCACGTTCCTGTCAATGCAGCGCTACACTACTTGTGGAGGTGGATTTAATATGTCGATTTCTGGATCAACTGAGCTGGTCTTCACTGACCACTCAGTCAATCCAGAGAAATCGATCTCATGGTGGCGAATTTGCCACCGTCAGTGTAGACATAGCCCCAGTGTGCCATCTACAAGAATTGTCAGCCCCACTTTCTGTAGTACCTTTCTGTATCAAATTAACTGTATAAGAAAGATTGTTCATCCAAATAACTTTAAAACAATACTGAAAGTGGGAAAGCAATTATATTTGAATATAACCTAAAGGCAGATATTAAATCTTGCTACCTAAATCATTCTAGACATATTCACAGGCTTCTTTATGTAATATTTTCCTTTGATCTTCATATTTTGTTTTGATGCACACCTTAATTCTTTTCACATGTTTACTTTTAATTATGAAAGTGAATTTGTAAGTACCTTTGCCTTAAAATATGTAGTTCATGTGGAAGGACAGTACTTTTCACAATTAAATGCAATTAGCAGGATGTTATGTGACATGACTGGTAGTTTCTTCCATTTATATTATGCTGACACAAAATCCATTATGTTGCTCCAGAAACTTCTCACCAGAAAAAAAGGGTGGAGGGAATATTCTTCACTGCTAGCACAGAAATACAAACTCTCCCACAGACATTCAGCATTGTGCTCTGCATGAAATCATACAGGAATTCTTGTGTTTGTCTGATGAAGACATCTGATGTCCTTACTTTCAATATTATGACTAGAGGGATCCAAACTAAGACCTCAAAACTGAATCTCCCCCCAAACAAAGTTTGTTGTTGACTTGAATCCAAACCCAGATTTGGATCCAAATTCTTCAGCAGCTTTTCTATGTCAGTTAACAACTGACTCCAATCATTCAACAACCTCACAGACTGATCCCTTCTCCAGTTAGGATTTTGCTGGTTTGTCTTAAATGAATTGTAGCATAAGTACTACCCTGATGAAACCTAGTAATATATTAACCTAATAATATATTGGCTGTTCCTATCATTTTTGAGAACTGAAGATCACATTTAAAATCTATCCTGGTCTATTTGACTCTGTAGAATGACTCAGTTATAGAGAAACAGTTTGTTTTGATATTTAAACAATATTTTGATTGCATTTTTAAATAGCAGTGGCTAGAAGAATGAATAGAAGGATATTTATAAGTTGGAGAATTCAGAGAAGAGCCACAAAATGATGAAAGGATTGGAAAACATGCCTTAAAGTAATAGACTGAAGGAGCTCAATCTGTTTAGTTTAACAAAAAGAAGGTTAAAGGGTGATTTGATCACAATTTATAAGTACCTACAGAGGGAACAAAAATTTGATAATGAATTCTTCAGTTTCTCAGAGAAAGACATAAGATCCAATGGCTAGAAGTTGAAGGTAGACAAATTCAGACTGGAAAGAAGCCACATATTTTAACTATGAGAGTAATTAAATATTAAAATGATGTAGTGGGGGTTTTCGAGGATTTTCCATCACTGGCATTTTTTTAAATCAAGATTGGATACTTTTCTAAATTACATGTTCTAATTCAAACAAGAATTAAGTCAGGGAAATACTATGGCCTTGTTATACAGGAAGTCATACTAGATAATCACAGTGGTCTCTTCTGGCCTTATAATCTATTAATCTATGGCATTTGTTTCCATGAGTGGAAGGGTCACTGATTTGGCTGGCAATGGGAGCAATGTTATCTCCATGGCTTCATTAATCCCTCTTTGGAAACACATTTGCTCCACAGGGATTGAATTCCACGGGTTTCTCTCTCAAGAGGAGAGAGAGGAGCAACTCACCATGGCATTATTCTTCATAGAGAAGGCAATTAACCACCTTTACCTGCATCCTCATCAGTGTGTGTTTTGGTGCAGGTTGCTTAGCCAGTAGCAATAATCACTCAAGAGAAATTCTGCCAGAAGGAAAGGGTGCTAGTGGAACTCCATGGAGGTGACAATTCTCCATAGAACTGAAGGGATTTTTTCATTCATGGTTCTCCAGGTTCCTCACACTTCAAAGGCCACTCATTATTTCCCTCACAATCCTCCAAATCCATGCTCTTGAGGAAAATTTAGAAGGAAACATTATGAATTCAATCTCTTGGAGTTCCCTGTCCCTCTTAGCATCCACCATGCATATCTCAACAAAATGGTATATTTTGACCCAATACCATAGTGAATTTCTATAGTATCTTTTGTCCCAGGATCTCAGTGCTTTTCAATTATTAATTCAGTTTCACAATACCCCTCTGAGGGAGAGAATACAAAATGTGCACGTGCACACACACACACACACACACACACACACAACTATACAAAAGTCTGTCTTTTCCACAGATTTCACACATCTATATATTGCAATTTGTTTTGGGCTATTTCAAGACCCAAGAATTTCAGCAAAATGAATACCCTAAACAATCAAAATGCGAAAAGTCAAAGTTTCCAGAGTGAATTTTTTTTTATTTGAAAGAAAGCTTAGCCTACACAATTTCACAAATCTAAAGCCTTCCACTTGACATAATCAAAATGAAATGCTGTGGTCCGGAGGATGGAATACAACAGGCAAGACTTATGCAAAGAAAACCTTTATTTAGGGAAAGGGGAAATACAAAACGCGTCTAGAGACGACTCACCCAATCACCGCGCCAGCTTACAACATAAGCCAGGTCTGACAAGCTTCGGTGGGCTATCAGAGACAGTCAATGTCTGGGTCATCTGAAGCACTGTCCCTCCCTGCCGCAGGAGTTTTATTAGATCCCAAGGGACGTGTCTTGACTGCCCCCTTCTGGTCCCACCAATACTGATATGATTTGAGAGAGTCATATCTTATTTCCTGATACGTGACTGCCCGCTATCAACCTAATGGTGGATAGTAAGTTGTTTGATGCATCCTGACCATTTTTCCCGCCATTAGAAATTAACATGGCTTCTCCCCCTCCGATCCTAATGGTACGCTGTGGCTCACTCCACCCTTTGATTCTCTCAAATCATTCATCATAGAATAACAATAAAAGTTACAGTAAAAATGGTAAACGCCTGGAACTGTAATAATTAATGCATAAGGAACCTTTAAGCCATAAGGCAAACTGGCGAAGAAGAAGAGGTGATGACTCATATCCAGTGGTGTTCGTATCCCACTGTATTTATAGGTGCTTGTATAATTCGGATATTAATAAGGTTTGCAGTACATCGAGTAATTAACATTTTTAACAAACTACACAGTATGATAAAGAGTAAGAAAATTCCCACTCCCCAAAGTAAGTATTCAAGAATATTTTGTCCCCACAACCCTAGTTTGGTGGCAGCCCATTCCCAAAGTGACCATCCTCGCATGGAGTAAATTTCGGAGGCTGTTTTCCTTATATTTTTAACTACCTCAGTTACATTACCAGAATAGTCAGGTATGAAGGTACAGCATGGCCCCCCTTTTATTAAAGCACACACACCTCCCTGTTCTGCGAGGAGATAATCCAAAGCCAAACGATTTTCCAAAGTCATTTCTCTGTTAGCTTTTGCTTCGTCCTTAACTAAAGTCAAACCGGTAGCTGTATCATTAGCTATGGTCTCTAGGGCGTGAGCCAATTCCGTAACTCGCTGATCTACAATGAATGACCCGACACCTGGTGATAATAAACCGAGACTTCGAAGCAGATTCTTCCACCATGCTGGTGCTCGTTTTGGTCGTGATGGCCACTGTTCAGGGAGTTCAGATTCATTAAACAACGCCCCAGGTCCTAGCAGAGCTAAGCACAGCGTCCCGACCAGGCTACGGGCCATCCTGAATAACCATGCTGGCCACAAATGAGGAGATGTCCGGCCCTAGTTGATCGAATAATATTAGGGTCAGTACAGTAATATAATACAATAATATAATACAATAATATGTTTCAGCGTCAGAATTAGTATATCTCCATAAACAGACCTGTCCATCAACAGAACCACTGGGGGCATTCCAATGCCAAGTCTCGTTTTTATCGGCGCAGCTTAAGGCTCCAGCCATAAGATTCCAGACGTATGGCAGCCTATGAGTGCAATCAGGATTGGTGATGTTCCATGGCAATAAACCTCGTCTAGTCACTTCTGCAGCTGATAAGATAGAACCATCGGTGAGGGCAGCATGAGTGGCGTTTATAGTTAAATGACATCGTTCCTGGGTTCCTAAAAATATTCTTCCTGGTCCGGGTGCCACTTCCCAACATATTTCAGCTTGAGACAGATGGTCATTGAAGAATACATGATGGAACAAGGGGCTTATTCCCCAAGCACGATCCTTAGTTGCAAGCTCTTCTGACCACTCTTCAAAGTCTGTTAAATTTCCTTCTATAGGGGAGAGGGGGAAAGGGGATTCATTGGCTGACGGGGGCTGTCGCCCACATACCCAACATCTAGATAGCCTCAGGGCCTTGGCGACCGCAATAGTGGTCGTCACAAAGGTATTATCCCGCCAATCTTTGTCCTCCCCTGGGAATGAGCGCCACCAAGCTCCCTGTATCGTTATCATTGTTACAGCAATAAGTGCGAGAATCATCCCGCCCTTATAATCGTGGTTTGCAACACACAATGAAAATGAGAACAATTAATACAGCAGTAGTAAACAAAATAATAGCTGGAGGGTATGATAAGTCAGTCCAGAACTTTAAGTTGGTCCACTGGTCTTGTTGGGTCCACCAGTCGTTCGGTTCACTAAAATTCATACTCTGAAATACAAAGAGATACTACCTCTAGGACAACCACCTAGGAGGAGATTAGCACTTCCCTCCCTGAATCATCAATAGCCACCCAGTGCCCTCCCCGAATTGGTTTTGCCAAAATCACTGACATAGATCCTCGTTTTGGGTGTTTAACTTTCACCGCCTGACCCACACATAATTTTGAATGAATGTTATATTTCATTGTTCCCGGTGCTATGGGCTCATCCGTAGAGGTGAATGCCTTCCAGAGTGGAGAGCCTGTACGACCTTGTCGGTTATTTAAGGCAGTTACAGAGGGGTATAAGACTGCTCCCCATCCCTTCAGAGGGAAAGAGGTACCGGGTGGCAACCGATTAGTCATCTGTGATTTTAACATTCCGTTCCAACGTTCAATAAGACCATTAGATTGCGGGTGATATGGGATATGATATACCCAGCGTATACCTTGATTATGGGCCCACTGTTTTACAATGGCATTTATAAAATGCGAGCCATTGTCTGATTGTATCTCAGCTGGCCAGGGAAGGTGAGAGAACCATTGCGATAAACCTTGGATAACTGCCTCAGCAGTAGCTGACCGACATGGGTATACCATGCCGAGTCCGCTAAGGATCTCAACCCCGGTAAGGACATAACGCCACCCCTTGGAGGCAATTGGGAGAGGGCCAAGAAAATCAACCTGCCATGCCGACCAAGGAAATTTGCCATCTCGAAGATTAGCAAAAATCTGGCCATCATGGGTGGTCTGTCGACGATTGCAACATACCGGGCAAGCTGAGATTACATCCTTTACGTCTTGCCAAGTGAAAGACCAAGCTCTCAAACTCGCTTGTGTCATGAGATCTTCCTCCCCGGAATGACCCAAAGACGTATGAAGCCACTCTAGTAAATTGCGATCAGGACTAGTATGAACAATGGCAACCACGGCGTCGACCATATTATTCCAGTGGGCAGCATCTCTGGTGTTAATAGACCGCTGGTGAGCCGAGACATGGCCGATTGCAATGTCTCGAGTACGAGCTATTGACAACAGCTCACGCCACCACTCCTGTCGCCAGACAGCCTTTCTTCGCAGCTCCCACCCTCGGGCTTCCCAATCTACTACCCACTTAGTGGCCCCTGCCCATACAGCAAAAGAATCAGTGTAAATGTAGTCTGCTCCAGCACGAGCGGCCAAGAGAGCTGCAAATAATTCAGCCTCCTGAGCAGTGCCATCAATTTCTTCATGGAGGGTATGACCCGTTGCGGGTTCAATTGCACCAGCTACCCCCTTCCAGGTGGCTTTAATTCGTTTTGCACTACCATCAGTAAACCAGACACCTTTCCAATTTTGGGAATCGGGACCAAAAGATGTGACAGGAGGAGCATCACGAATAGGGGAAGGGGGAGACATAGAAACACCGGGTTCACCTTCCCGCCAAGGAATGTAAACTTCTGTAAGTTTACTAGTCAGTGTGGGTTTACCTTCTGTCCATGCTCGATGAGCGATATACATAATCAGTTTATGCATAGTACTGGCATTAGCAGTACCTTGTGGAATGGGGCGTGATTCTCTGATCCCCTTTAGAATGGGAATAGGAACTCTAAGTTCAACAGGGTCCTCCTGGGTGATGTCAGCAGTTCTCAACAGAGCTGCATGTGTGGCCACGACCATCTTTTCCCATGGAGAGTATCGCTCCTGAGCTCCCTGCCATCATTTGCTACCAAACATAATAGGGAGCTCCACTGGTTTTCCCGACCCCCGTTGCCATAAACCAAAGGTATAACCATGGTTCGAGATATTAACATGTAGAGAAAAGGGAAGACCAGTTTGTATCGGTCCGAGAGCTTGGAATTGCTCCACGGAGGTGAGTAAAGTACGTAGGGCATTCTCGTGTACCTCTGTCCAATGCCAGGTTGATCGCTTCTTAAGAAGATCATAAAGTGGGCGTGCCACAAGGGCAAAAGCAGGAACATGGTGCCTCCAAAACCCCAATGTCCCGAGTACAGCCCTGAGGTCTTTAACTGATTGGGGAGTAGCCAGGGTTTTTAATTCAGACAGAGCCTCCTCAGGAATTAGCTCCCTACCCCCAACCCACTTAATTCCTAAGAAAATGACCTCTCTAGCGGGCCCCTGACGCTTAACGGCTGGAATGACAATATCCAAGGATTCCAGATGGGAGATCACTGCAGTCATGGCATGTGTCACAACATCCTCGGTGGGGCCCCCAAAAAGGATATCATCGATATACTGATATAATTTCACCCCTTGAGGAAGTGGGATCGTTATTAATTCTCGGGCAAGCATTGCATGGGCGATAGTGGACAAATCCCTGGGGTAAGCGAGTAAAAGTGTATTGGAGCCCTTTCCACGTAAATGCAAACCGCTCACTGTCTCCGGGCTGCAGGGGGATCATAAAAAACATATCTTTAATATCGATCGCAGCCAACCATGAATGGTTAGCGCGCTCGATCTCAAACTTTAATTCTAGTATGGAGGGTACGGCGGCATGTAGAGGGTCGGTAGCCTTATTTACTGCTCGGTAATCCACCGTTAATCGCCAACCTCCATTAGGTTTTCGCACAGGCCATACAGGAGAGTTGTATGGAGAATGTGTAGGAATTATAATACCCCTCTGCACAAGGTCAGTAACTAAATTGGAAACAGCCTCAGTGGCTGTAGGATCGATTCGATACTGTCGGGTATGGACCAATGCGGTGGGAGGCAATGGTGGGGCTGGCTGAAGAAGGTAGACTGCTGAGTTAGAAGCAGCCTCAGCAGGAATCCACTTTCCCCATGTACCTGACAAAGCATGACAGCGCAACAGATCCATTCCAATAAGGCTAATGGGACCTAGTGCTAAATGAGCATGGGTATCAAGACCAGATGGAAAATGGAGTTTAACCTTAGCCACTGGATATTGCAAGGGTTTTTGACTCACTCCAACGACTGTAACAAACTGCCCCTTTTCAGGTCGGACTAGGGGAGTATGATCGTGTGCGATCATAGAGATTTGCGCTCCAGTATCGAGAATGAAGTCAACAAGGAAATGATCATTAACGAGTACCATGAGCTGAGGACTAGGGTGAGGGGATAGGAGTCGGGTTTGCCAGAAAATAGTAACAATAGGTGGGTCCCCGTCCGGCAATCGAGTACCCACTACCAGTTTTCCGGCGACGGTGGAGCCGAGGGGGTAAGCAAGTTCGGTGGAGAGCTTGCCTGATCTAAGTCTGATTCCGTGGCCATAGCCATAACTGGCTTCTGTCCTGTTAAAAGTTGTTGTAAGACAGGGTTGGAAAGTCTATCAATTTGTTGGGGTGTGAATCCCTTATCTAATAAGGCGCGCCATAAACGTCCCTGTTCAGTCTGGCCACTGGTATTTAAACGGCCACAAGGTCGGGTGCCTCCCCGTCCACGCTCATTTTGGAAAGACGGGATTGCCATTGCATGAATGCGGGAGCTCGAAAGGGGCTTATCAAAAACCACCCAGTCATCTTCCCCATGACGAACCACCTCTGCCCAGGTAGGTTGGCGGTCCCCGGGTCCGCGCAATTGTTGGAGGGATACCCCCAGAGCTGTCATGTGTCCAGAAGCAGCTTTGGCTAAACGTCGACGCCCCCCATCAGATGCCACCAAGCTTAGGGGATTCCTCCCAACACCTTGTTGGTCCAGGAGGTCATTGATAGCTAACTGCTCTGTAGCAGTCTCGAATTGGTCAATAGTAGACCATGAAGGAATCTTGAATTTACGTTAATCTCTGGGCAATGCGCGAACCATACCCAAAGCTGCTTCCCAGAGAGTAAAAATGCCTCCTGTCGTTTCAGGTGGTGCTACAAGTTGTACCCCTGGACCGAGAGAAAGAACTGCCACTTCTGCCTCATTCAAATATGTCAAGGCAGCCCCAGCGCGCCATAAACGGCTAAGCCACTCTATCCAGCGCTCACCCGGTTTCTTATGAAAGCGATCACTCAAATTACATAATTGTTCCCCCGTATATGCCTGAACTCGTCGGGTACCCGGCTGACTCACTATGGCTGCTGCCAAGTCGGGAGGGCTAATTTGCCTCCCCTGCCGCCTCCCGGTCCCTGGCCCCCTCTGAGAGCTCCGTGGATGGTGGTCAGTTAGCTCCTCCTTAATTACGGGGTATAAAGGTATTGGACCCCCTAGTTGTTCTGTATAGGGAGGTACCGGCTCATCCTCCTTTTCAAGGTCAGGTAGTAAATCAGAGTTGGGTCTGGGACTAAGAACATCACCGTCCCAGTCGCCATCTTCCTCGTCCCGGTAAATGGTAGCCCGAATTTGAGCTTCAGTAACCGGACGACAACGCTGAGCTTCCAAGGCTCTCTGCGTCATTGGGATCAATTTCCTTTCTAAAAGGGAAACCTGCCCCTGGGTAGCTAAGCAGTTAGAGCGCCAAGCAGCGGCATCTCGTTCTGCTCCAGCTCGAGAATCCTCTGCCTTATGCAGAGTCTCCTTTAAACCTTGTACTTCTGTGCATGCTGCATCTAATGCTTGACACAGAAGTCCTATGAAGGCATCCTTGCCTTTTCCCCGTCTACATCGACTGGCCTTTTGCCACTGAGTAAATTCAGCTTTAAGATCTTCAGAGGAACCCCAATGCTCCTTAATCCATTCCCCCACCCACTGTGGGGAACCCCATCCTAGCTCCTTTCCCCAACTATCAAAGAGTTGCCTGAAGGATCCCATCCTGTTCGTGACGCCAATTAATGTGGTCCGGAGGATGGAATACAACAGGCAAGGCTTATGCAAAGAAAACCTTTATTTAGGGAAAGGGGAAATACAAAACGCGTCTAGAGACGACTCACCCAATCACCGCGCCAGCTTACAACATAAGCCAGGTCTGACAAGCTTCGGTGGGCTATCAGAGACAGTCAATGTCTGGGTCATCTGAAGCACTGTCCCTCCCTGCCGCAGGAGTTTTAT
Organism: Emydura macquarii macquarii; assembly: GCF_026122565.2. Taxonomy (NCBI): domain Eukaryota; kingdom Metazoa; phylum Chordata; order Testudines; family Chelidae; genus Emydura; species Emydura macquarii. The sequence continues at coordinate 4,439,643 of NW_027132962.1, forward strand.
TAGATCCCAAGGGACGTGTCGTGACTGCCCCCTTCTGGTCCCACCGATACTGATATGATTTGAGAGAGTCATATCTTATTTCCTGATACGTGACTGCCCGCTATCAACCTAATGGTGGATAGTAAGTTGTTTGATGCATCCTGACCATTTTTCCCGCCATTAGAAATTAACATGGCTTCTCCCTCCCCCCCCCCCCGATCCTAACGGTACGCTGTGGCTCAAATGCATAAAAAAAACCTTGGATATGGTGAATAATTTTGATTTTCATCCTGAATTTTTGAGTCCATCTCCTAGTAGAGATATCTTCACTGACCCCTGAAAATGCAGCCACCTTTGCTTCTGCCTGTCTAACAGTGCAAAGTTGAAGAGTTTAGGACAAGAAGGGAAGAAGAATATTATGTCCTATTAAAATTGCAGAGGGGAATTCATTCATCCGTTGGAATTTGGACAATTCTGTGATGAGAGTCATGAAGTCATGTATCATTGCTGCTATATTATAGATTTATTGTCATAATTATTGTTATTAATTATTCTTATTAAACTATTGTTCCTTTTATGACTAAGTTAGAGCTGGTCAAAAGGTTTTCAACATAGTTTTCCACTGAAAATGCAATTCTGTATAAATCAACACATTTTGCAGGAATGTGTCAATTTTGATGACATTTTCTGTGGGAAAAGATCAAAAAAGTTTTGAATGTATTGTTATAATTTATTTAGCTTTGATTTTATACACACACACATGCAAAATAAGGTAGAACACCTATTTTGTGAACTTATCAGAACTGAGTTCATGACATTGAAAAGTTCATAAAATTGAATATCTCAAAATTTCAAGTTAACATAATAATCATTTAATAATAGCACATAAAACAACCGGTAACACAAGTGTTCAGCATGCCTGATTTTTCTTTATTTGAGTGAACTGCATTTATTCTTTGCTGCCAAACCTCTCAGGTCTTTTCAAGCCTGTGCAGCCACTTGACCATTGGCTGAAGCACTGATGTCACATTTGGCAGCAGAAACATGACTTTGGCAATAGAAAAAATGGTTCATTCCTAAGTCTGATGTTAATAAAATTAGGGTTCAGCTGCATTTGATATTTTAATATAAACACATATTTGAAATGTTTCAGCACTATCAAACCAAAACTTTTCCAAGGCCCTGAATTGCATTTTTTCCACAATTTTCACTTTGTGGAAAATTTCAGCTTTTTGTTCCAACAGAGAATTAAAATAGATTTTAAAACATCACAATTTCCCACCAAATAGAAATGCTGGTTCCGGTCTAAATAGAATTATATTTCACAGAATGATTTCACTTGGAACCAAACCTTGAAAACAGCTTGCAACCTAAGTGAACCATAGTGCAGGAGATCTCCACTTCTCTGTGGAGGAGAAAAATCTTCATCCCCTGGTAGGAGTATGTCAGTATGGATCCACACAGTCATGGATCTACCTATCCCAAACCTTTCCACAACCTCTTTCAAATGCTGAAGTATAGGTACCCCAAAAGAGAGGAACCATACAGCACACAGGAAAAGTAAACCCTAAACATAAATTCTCCAAAGTCCTGCCATCTCCTTATTTTAATAGATTTACAATGGTCCCAGTGGATGTTGGCTCTCCCTGGTTACTGGGATTCTTTCTAGATCCATAAACATCAATGCTATAGGCCAACAGAAAGGACGCCAGCACTTACTGACTCAAATCATGGGCCTCTTGTGATGTTCCGAACAAAGACCTGACTGAAACACAATGAAAGAAGTTCCTGGATTCTTCTTTTCCTGTATGCAGACGACTGCACTTAACCACATTTGGATAATGCATGTAAGGTGTGGATCTCTTCTCTACAAATGGAAGATCAAAGAATCACCAAATTGTGACTTTGGTGAAGTTCAAGGATGTGCACATGACAGACAACTGTCCCTTTCATGCTTAGAGTGATAGAATAAGGGGGATCTATCTAACTTCCCCAGAAACAAGAGAATGGCTTTTAAACTTCAAGATTCAATTATGATCTTAGCTTGTTGCTTTCAAATGCCATACTAAAGAAGAAGAAGCTAGCCAATGGGTAAATGGAGATAGAATTTGGCCCTATAAAGCAGAAGTTTACTATGAAATGAACTGCAATTTTTCACAGTGTAATGCACGGAAGTAATATGATTCCTGCTGTATCTGAGTTCAATATAAGCAGGCTCCTCCAAAATAATTATTACTGTGCCTCTCAACTTTGACATTGATTGCAAACATGTCAAGAAATGCTTGTGAAAAGAAAAGTAGGAAATGACTTATGAAACTGTAAAATCAAGCAGTTTTGAATGAAGAAATCATTTTAGCATAATAACCAAATCATCTTCAATCCTCATGGATATTATTGAAAATATTGATTATATGACTGAATCTATTCCCAAGAACTTTCAAGATCAAATCCATTAACTTCAGAATCAGGTCCTTAGTTTACATACTTTAATATTTTTCCATATAATGAGGCAAATAAAGTAACTGTTCACACCATATAAGCTATAGATTTGATTAAGTATGTACCTCTTTGGTTGCCAGAAATATCAATTCAAATGAAATACCTTTATTGAATGATGTGATTTTTAAATAGTTTCTATTGGGACCATACCTTTAAAAGACTCAGAATAAGGCAGGGAAATGTCCTTGCCAGATAGAAGTTTTTCTGCTGGGCATCAAGAATACAGTTAGGTAGAGAATAGTCCAGTCTCCTTTTACACCAGTCCTACTGCACGGTACTTTTGATTCTGCTTCAAGACCCTGACAATTGAAAATAGATACAAAAGGTTACAAAAGGTAATAATGAACTTGCCACACAAATTGATGATCTTAAATTGTCTTACTGCAGCCTGAGGATTTTTATAATTTTTTTGTCCAGTATGAAACCTGCATTAGTGCTGTTGGGAATCAAACTCACTTGAAAGAACATGGAAGTGCTAGCAAAGGCTATAGCAAGATTTAACATGAAAGTGAAGTGAAGATTTAGAGAAAATGTCCAACATTCCATCCTTTGAGAAAAGGTCGGATATAATCCTGCTGTCTTTATTATCAAGCTCCAAGCATATCTCTCAGTGGTTTGCAACTTTGTTTACTTTTTGATTCAATCTACCTCTTCCACCACAGCTAGGTGCTGGCAGGAAGCCTTGAGAGTATTTAAACCTTCAGATATCTGTCCAGAAATGAACAGCAGTATGTTGTATTGCAATAGATACTAATAAACTTTGTTTTGGAAATAATGACTGTCTCAGAGGAAAGCATTGAAGAAGGCACTGGAAATTAGGAGCAGAAATATGTTTCCTCTCATTATTTTTATTTTTCATTCTGGAATTATGATACCTGTTAAGAATACTACCAGAATGTACTGCTAGGTCTCAGTCTCTTTGAACTTCAAAGAAACTTTTTTCCTACCTGTACAGTCAGCTAAAATTGGCCATGTGTGGAGTACCACACATAATTAAGACCAAAAAGTATTTGAAATTGTGTCAGAAAAGAATGTTCAACTGAGATGCACTCCAAGCACTGTATCTGCAGGACCCAAATACCATGTGTTCTAAAAATGGTTATTCTATCATTACTTCAGATAGCTTGACCCCCACTGGGTTTAAAATGGCATTGCTCTATTAACTTCAATGGAACTATGCTGATTTTCAGCAGTTGAAGATCTAACCCAACGTTTGGAATGGAAGAAGATAATCAGCCATGGTCAAGTAAACCCAGGCTTGTTAGAGCCTGAGTCAGTTAAATGCCAGTATCATACTGTCTGGATTAGCTCACGAGCAAGAATACCAAGCTCAGGGAAGACTGGTAAGAAGCAGGACACAAACTGCAAACTGGTTGAGAGTTCTATATTTAGATTTCACCAACCAAATAACAAGCATAAACTCTTCGGGCACTACAAAGCCTTAACATGGAATCATAGACAGTCCCCTTGAGCATTTTGATCTATCTTGCCATCCAGGCAAATTTGACTCTATGATAGATGGTCACTTTACACCACAGATCACAAAATATTCATGCTACCCGCAGTCCCAAAGGACCCAGTCACTTACCCCATCTCAATTTGCACCTTATATCTCTTGCCAGAGACAACACCTGTAGCTAATCCTCTAATAAACAGACTAAAGGTTTATTAACCAGGAAGAAGAAATGATAGGTATTTACAGGGTTACAGTAGGTAACATACACACACAAATGAATTACAATCTTAAATTCCAAATGATAATACAAACTTATAATAAGCAAATTTCATATGTTTTAGGGCTAACACAAACTAGACAGTTGGGGACTCCTTGTTTATGCTTAGAAATTGTCATCCCTCAGAGTCCAAGCAGCATAAGAATAATAAATTCTCCTTTACAGGCATCTTTATCCCTTCTCCCAGCATTCAAGATGTGATGGGACAAGGGCTTGGGCATATATCCTCTTCAGGGCAGTGGGGAAACCAATCTAAAATGTTATTTTTCTACAATGGCCTGTTTGGATTCAATAGTCCTTTGGGATGGGCAGAAGATAACACCTTCTGTAGGAATCCAGCATTTTGCATTAGATGAAGATGCTTGTTTGTCCCCTCCCCACTTTCCGTTTGGTGAGTTACATAGTTTCAGAACATACATATTGCAGTTATAGAAGTATTATCTTATAGCATGGGATATAGCAGGTATAAGTGAGATTAATGCACGGAGCAACTTACACACATTTCATAAAGTCTAAACATTAAACACATTGATATAAGTCCAATACTTACCTTAACAATATTGCACGCAGGTGAGACAGACTGGTTTCCATCTAGTCATTTTTCACTGTTCTGTGAGGCTAAGGACCTTGGCGTGAGCTGTCACCTGGTCTGCCAGTCACAGACAGTTTTACAGTTGTTCAATTCTGCCCTGGTTTGCATCCATCCTATGCATTGAATGAGGCAGGGGTTCTGTGGAAAAAGTAGTACATGATCATGTAACTGAAAAAACAAGAGTTCTGTAGCACTTTAAAGACTAACAAATTTAATTTCAGTAGCATAAGCTTTCGTGGGTTGCACCCCACTTCCTCAGATGCAGTTGGTAGAAATAATCTAGCAAATACAGGCAACATATATATGGTAGGCAGCATATACTTATCCAAAGGCATAGACAGCAATGGGGTAGGTGGATGAAAGCTGGGTACTTGAGGCCTAATGACAACCATTGAGTAGGAGATGAGAATGGGTGATCAGAGCAACTTACTTCTTGTAATGAGAGAGCCATTCCAAATCTCTGTTTAAACCTAGTTTGAATGTGTCAAGTTTGCAGATCATTTCAAACTCAGCAGTTTCTCTTTGAAGTCTGTTTTTGAAGTTTTTTTGTGATAGGATAGCAACTCTCAGGTCAGAGATAGAGTGTCCTGGGAGATTGAAGTGTTCTCCAACTGGTTTATGGTTGTTATTATTTTTTATGTCTGATTTGTGTCTATTTATCCTTGTGCGTAGTGATAGTCCAGTTTGGCCAATGTACATGGCAGAGGGGCATTGCTGGCACATATAACATTAGTGCATGTACAGATGAATGAGCCCCTTATGGTATGATTGATGTGGTTAGGACCAGTGATGCTGTCACTAGAGTCGATGTATGGGCAGAGCTGACAATGGGGCTTGTGGCAGGGATAGGTTCCTGGATTAGACTTCTTGTAGGGTGTATGGTTGCTGGTGAGTATTTGCTTCAGGTTGGGGGGCTGTCTGTAAGCCAGGATGGGTCTGCCACCCATTGCCTGAGTGAGAGACGGATCATCTGCTAGGATAGGTTGTAGATCTTTAATTATGTGTTGGAAAGATTTTAACTGGGGACTGTAGGTGATGAGCAGTGGTGTTCTGTTGTTTTCTTTTTTGGGTCTGTCCTGTAGTAGGTGACTTCTGGGTACTTGTCTGGCTCTTTCAATTTATTTCTTCACTTCTCCAGGCTGGTATTGAAGTTTTAAGAATGTTTCAGAGAGATCCTGTAGGTGTTTGTCTCTGTCTGAGGGATCAGAGCAAATGCGGTTGTATCTTAAGGCTTGGCTGTAGACAATTTATTGTTAGTGTGTCCAGGGTGAAAGCTGGAGACATGAAGATGTGTAGTGCGGTCAGTTGGTTTTCGGTATAGGGTGGTATTAATGTGACCATCCTTTATTTGTATTGTAGTATACAGGAAGTGGATTTCTTGTGTGGACTGGTCCAGGCTGAGGTTGATGGTGGGATGGAAATTATTGAAATCCCGGTGAAATTCTTAAAGGGACTCTTTCCCGTGGGTCCAGATGATGAAAATGTCATCAATGTAGCGTAGGTAAAGAGGAGTTGTTTGGGGACGAGTTTTGAGGAAGCGTTGTTCTAGGTCAGCCATAAAAATGTTGGCAAACTGTGGGGCCATGCGGGTGCCCATAGCTGTGCCACCAACTTGGAGGTATAGATTGGTTCCAAATCTGAAATAGTTGTGGGTCAGGACAAAGTCACAAAGTACAGCTGTCAGGTTTGGCATATCATCATCAGGGAAAATGTTCTTGATGGCTTGTAGTCCATATTTATGTGGAATGTTGGTGTAGAGAGCTTCTACATCCATAGTGGCTAGGATGGTATTATCTGGGAGATCACCGATGGATTGTAGTTTTCTCAGGAAGTCAGTGGTATCAGGAAGATAGCTAGGGGTGCTGGTGGCATAGGGCCTGAGGAAAGAGTCCATATAACCTGAGAGTCCTGCTGTGAGAGTGCCAATGCCTGAGATGGTAGGGCGTCCAGGATTCCCAGGTTTGTGGATCTTGGGTAGTAGATAGAATAACCCTGGTCGGGGCTTAGAGGGTGTGTCTGTGTAGATTTGTTCCTGTGTTTCTTTAGGGAGTTTATTAAGTAGATGTTTTAGTTTCTTTTGGTATTCCTTAGTGGGATCGGACAGTAGTGGCTTGTAGAAAGTGGTGTTTGAGAGTTGTTTGGCTGCCTCCTGTTTGTAATCCAATCTATTCATGATGACAACGGCACCTCCTTTGTCTGCCTCTTTGATTACAATGTCAGAGTTGTTATTGAAGATGTGGATGGCGTTGCGTTCTGCAAGATTGTATAGTCATAATGCATACATATGTAGAAGAGGCTGAACTGAGGTAACAGAGGCAACCACAAATTTAGCATTTCCTAGTTTTCAAGTTCTTGACTTAGTAATCATAGTGTTCTTTTAACATAGCTTCTTTTACGAAATATCCTAGGGTATGTGGTGGGGCGGCGGATTTTTTGTTTATTTTTTATAATGAAAAAGGTAGAAATAAATTATATTACATACAAGTGTAATGATCCCACCATTCTGCATCATTAGCTGGCTTTAGACTCTCAGTACTGCAGCCCAGACTTCTACAGCTTGACCTACAGGACTAGTTATTAGCTACCAGCAGCAAAAGGCTATTGTTCCAGGATGTGGGCAGGAAATGGGCTGCTGGGTCTATGGGTGGTTGGGGAAGCCCAATATGTCTCTTTCTTCACCCTGGAAGTTAGGGTGCTCCTGTGTAGTGTCCCCAGAATGGGGGGATGGGATGTTTGACTTCAGGGGTGCTAGGCTGATTTACACCAGCTGAGGGTCTGCTTCTGAGTGTGAATTCATTTCAAACACATAAAGGTTGAATATTATAAGTGGAGTGCTAAGCAGCTGAGGTGAACTCCCAACCCACGACTGGTGGTTGCAGCTCCGTCTGTAAGTTGGAATAGTGACCACAATTCTTCCACATCTGTTGCACATGGAATTGGAACCACTGAATCCATATAAAGGTGGTCATGTGGCTCATCCCCACCAATCACTTCACTATAGCCTTAAAGTTAAGCATTATGCGTAACTGACATGTACAGCTTTTCTGCAGTACTTAGGGAGTGCACAGGCACCCCTGTGAAGCTTCTCCATCAACGAAAGCCCCACATAGCCTTTATGATAGCCTTCTAACTCATGAGTGAACTTCAAATTGATGGGCGATCCAATAGGAACACTCATTCTCAGATCTCATCAAGTTTATGAACAGTGTTATTTAAATGGAGCATATATTTTGAATACTATTCATGAAATAAAACACAATGTGTATACTGTTGCTTGTGTAAACTATAGTCCTACCCATAATTACAGATGCATCTACTGTAATATGCAAAACATTTTGAATTGGAAATTGCATTCTACATTCATGTAACTTTTGAATTTTAAAGAAAGAACAATAAGTGAGTAACATGACAACAATTTTCATTGTGATATCAAACAACAAATACGGTATATGGCACGGTTACTAGTTTTAATAGTGGAATTCATCTGAGACATTTGCAAATAGTTTCCCTTTCTCAGTTTGTTGAGAAATCATATTTTTTAAGATAAGGTGGCATTTTTATTACTGCATCTATTAAGCTGAAAAAAAATTGCAATCCATATACTGTTGCTTGTGTAAACTAGTTCTACACCATAACCACAGATGCATCTACTGTAAAATGCAAAGCATTTTGAATTGGAAATCACATTCAACATTCATGTAACTTTCAAATTTTAAAGAATAAACAATAAATGAGTAACATGACAAAATTTACATTGCAATATCAAACAACAAATATGGTATATGGTACAGTTACTAGTTTTAATAATCAAATTAATCTGAGATGTTTGTAAATATTCTCCCCGCCTCACTTTGTTAAGAAATCATGTTTTTTTTAAGATAAGGTGGCATTTTTATTACTTCATCTATTAAGCTGATTTCTCATTACTTCTAATAAGATCATTTATTTTCTCATATACTTAAAAAATCCTATTTCCTCACAGATGTAAGACCTTTTTATTAAAGGCTAGATTCTGCCATCCTTAATCACTGAGTAATTCCTTACTCTGCATCTGCTACACTTGGTTTCAAAGGCACTATTCATAGAGTAAAATTATGTAAGGGTGGCAAAATCAGACCCTCAGATAGAACCTATTCGGCTGTATGAATCCAAAGTGCTGACAGTTGAACTGATGAAGTCTACAGCCCCAGCCTGGGGCCATGGTGTACATACAGTGTTTGGGCCACTGGATTAATATAAAAGCAGGTCCAGAGGCTCATTGCCTGGGTGGTTATCATCTGTACCAGCCTATCAGAGGATAGCACTTACTGTTTCTGTAGTGCACGAGTTGCCAGTCAGCCCTTTAAAAGCAACTTCATGTGAGGACCCCTGCTCAAGTACCTCAAAACTGATGACCAACAGCTGCAAGTCATTCTGTGCTCTACACAACAACAGGTAAATTTCATCTTTATTGAACTAAACAAACTGGATAGACTTTTTATTTTTTGCTTTGGATAGTTTTTAAAGTAAATCTAGAACAATTACCTTGATTAAAATCAGACTAAAAAATAGTACATATCTAGCAATCCATACAGTGGGGGAAGACAATACAATCACAAAAATATGGAGAAAATATCTTTAAAAAAATTTCTCCCTTTCTAATAATAAAAAAGACACTAATTCATGGTGCTACAAGCAAGATACATAACATAATTGTATTGAAAATTTCACAAAAAACACTTCCAAAAAACAACGTTAAACTCCATTACATTAAATATCAAAGATTTGTTCTCCAAGAAGTGAGGGTTTTCATTAATCTTCATTAAGATCATATTAGTAACTTCACAAATTTATAATCTTTTAAGGTTGTTTCTGGAAGCTTTGGGGGGGGGGGGGAAATAATTAGACTGCATCAAAATCTGTAAAATAAACATTTTTCTTATCTCCACAAACAAGCTGAAGTTTCATGAGGTAACATATTGCCATATAAGCACTTATTTTATCACCACCTTCTTTTAAGGATTTAGGATCTGATCCAAAGCCTGTTAAAATTAGCAAGAGTCTTATCCAAAACTCATTGAAGTCAGTGGTAAGACTCTGAAGCCTTAGTTTATGAACTTCCCTTCCAAGATCTGGGAAATGTAAATCCTATGTGCTAAATGTTTTGTTTGAAACATTTTAAAATGTTACCAAATTTATAGGTAATCAACAAGGAAGGGGTCAGATCTAGAGTTGAGTGGAAAACAGTTTCCTTCCCTGGAAACATTTTGAAATTTTGATTTTTTTTTTCCATTTAGAGTTGGGAAGAAAAGTAAAATCTCAAAAATTGTTGTGAATTGACAATACAAATAAAAAAAATGGTTCGGTTAAATAAAATATGTTGCTTCAAATTTTTTTTTTTTTTTTTTTTTTTTTAAATATAAGCAGCTTAAATTTTTTCAAAATTAAAAAGTTGTTGAAACTGACTGACCCTTTCCTTGGAGCTGTTTTGGCTTCAATAAATCAATATTTTCCAGAGGAAATAAATCAATCTAATTTTTTTCCAGCCAGCTTTAGTGAGATCCTGAGCTTCTGAAAAACCAATGTAGCTTCCCTGAACTCATTTGGCCTACATCACTTCAGCCCATCTGAGGATCTGACAAAAGTTCTAGGGACATCTCTCATTGCACCTTCAAACAACAGAATGAGAAGCAAGTAATTAAAGGCCTGTTATAGGTTCCATAAAGGTTTACATTTTTCACCTACTACATTTTGAATTTAGGGCTTGCAAGGAGAAAATAGGATTACTTTCCTTTCCTATGAAATTATTCTTAAGACTTCTGGTTCAACATAATTTTGTCCTGAACTCATTACTGACAAGATGTTATTCAGCATGGTTTTAATTTGAACTGGATTGTTGTTAAATATTAATATGGCTACTACAAATAAATCAAGACTTTTCAATTTGCTCTAGAGTTTTTTTTTTTTCTTTTTTTAAGTAGTGGGGGAAATAACATCCATTTTCTTTTTCTTTTCTAAAATTTTTTAATAAAATATCCTTTTCCTCAGGAGTCAAGAAATTCATCTTAGCAATAACACTAGATGTAGAAGAGACAGCATCATTTCAGATGACATATTATTCACTGTGGGATATGTGCCATCTCCTACAACAGTAGCTTGGATATATTGACCCATTTTCTTCTGTTGCTTTAGCTTCTTGAGTGATCCACACATTCTTGGTTCCATTTACCACCCCACCAGTCAATCAATCAATCAATCAATGAACAAACAGACTTCACCCAAGAAGCCAAAAAAAAAAAAAAAAAGAAGAAAAACCAAAAACAAAAAAGCAAACCAAAAACACTGAAAAAGCACCAGTGCATTTCATATAATGGGATAACACAAAGAGCAAAGATTTTAAAATATGTATGAAGGAAATGCTACACCAATATTCCCTGATACTGCAGACACTTGAGCAAGTGTGTAGTTTTAATCCATGAAGGTCATGTTTCATAAGTGGTGAAAGGTTTGCAGAATAAGAACCTTAGCTCAGATCTACACTAAAATCTTAAATTGGTATAGTTACGTTGTTCAAGGGTGTGAAAAAACTCCCGTTGACATAGCTACTGCCTCTTGGGGCAGTGGAGTAACTAGCTAAAGGTAAAGCTCTCCTATTGGCTTAGTAGTATCTTTATGAAAACCACTGCAGCGCTACATGTAAAGAAAAGCATTTACTTTAAGAAAATACCCTTTCTTTTAACTCTTCTCACCCAGGTTGATGCCTTTGGGAGGGTTAGGTATCATGTTCCTAGCCACTGATAGAAACACCTCAGGCAGCCACCAAAATTGTGCATCAAGGTTTCTGTACTCAGAAAATCTGCCCAGTCTCATCAAACATCAGGAATTATTTCATAATATTTTTAATCTATTGTACAGACTTCACCAGAAAAAAATCCATTTTTTAAAACCAGTGGAAAGTGAACATTCATCAGCTTTGCCTTGCATGTAAAATGTGTGTATTTCTTTACAAGCCTATGATACAAGGACTACCAAAGAAAATGAATGAGAAAGCCAATACTTAACTCTGTCAAAAAGAGTATAGATATCTATAGCATGCATGTAATAAAATTATTCATTGTACTCTCTCTTTTATTCTTATTAACACTTAAAGAAGGAATAAGCAGAACAAAACATGCCAGCCTATTAACTATTCTGGGGTGGGTCTCTCTCAATCTGTCCTGAGAGAGCTATTCTTTGTATAAAAAGTTCAATATTCATTGGGCCAAACAGATACATTAACTCTATAGCCTGGTGGTTAGGACACTCACCTGGGATGTATGAAACCCAAGTTCAAGTTCTTACTCAAAAACAGAGAGACTTGAACCTGGATCTTCCATATCAAAGGTAAATGTGTTGATCACTTGGCTATTTTGGGATCAGCATCCTGCCAAAATGAGTAACCTTCCCAATGAAAATGTTGTAGAAATGGACTGTGTCCCATGCAAAATTTTGTTTTCAATAAATCGGCATTTTCTGATGAAAAAACATTTCATCCAAAGATTCCCAACCAGTTCCAACAAGAATGTCCAGTCTTTCCATCCTGAGGAAACTACAAAAGCCTGCTGGTTTTGAGGATCTGTTTAATTTTTAAAAAACAAGTTTTTAGCTTTTTTTAGTGTCTCGCTAACATCAGTGAGCTTCTTAACCACAGAAGCTGCCAGCTCCTCTTCAGGACTTAATAGAAATTCTTTGGCGGCACACATATCAATGCAGAAAAGATAATAATTACTGCTGTCACACAACTCATTTTTAAAAGTGAAATCTGGACTGTCTTTTGTTTGGTGCACTGTATGCCAGAAACCCAATTTTTCATGTGATCAAGGACACATTGATGGATAGTGCTCCATATGGCATTAAATTAAGTGTTTCTTAAAGGCACCTTTAAAGGAAACTATTACTGAACTAATGATGTGCAAGTGATTGAACTTTTTCACTTCCCATCTCTGTGATGTCATTCAGATGAACCATTCTTTTTACAAGGATACAATGGCATGTGGCTGCCAGCTAATGGAATCAGATTTTGGTCTGGTATGTATCTGTCCTTCTAGTTTTAGCAAAGTTGCCTGTATTCAATTTTTAATAATAGTTAAGAGTTTAAAATAGAAAGATTAAAAAATGAGATATCTCTATCAGAATAAATATTCTGACACTCCAGACTCTTCAGCAAAAAACTTCAGTATTAATTTATCTAGGACATTTACTACAACCTCTCCTCATATTGTATCTATTAACATCTCTCATGTTATATATGATATTAGTAAAACTATTACATTGTGAGAAAGAGCTAGAACCAGACAGGCAAGAAAAGGAGTTTGGGGTTTTTTGATGGTTTTTTATTTGGGTAATGAAAGAAACTTTGGGGTTAAGGCCCTAGATCGGGAATAGAGCTTGCTGGAACATTTTCAGTTAAATTAAATTTCCCCAAATATTCTGTTCTGTTGAGGCCAAAACATTTCACAGAGATCTCAATTCATATGAAATTCTCATTGGAAAGAGAGACATTTGACTGGGTCTTTCAGCAGATCAGAGAGAGAGAGAGAGAGAGAGAGAGAGATTACTGACTCCTTCTTCTGCATTTGCAGTTCAGTGCTGCTAAGTGAACTTCAACACTGCAACAATCCACTAAATGGGAGAAAGAGTACCAGGTGATATCTAATGAACCTTTTGGGTATTGTAAACTAGGTTTGGCCTAACCAAGCTTCTGTTAATTTTGGGAAGCTAAGCCACCTCCTATCCATACCCAACAAAGGTTAAATCTTGCCCATTGATGTTATTGGGAGTTTTACCCTAGGATTTCACCTCAGATCTGTATTTCAGACAACTCACACCATTTTATTGCATGTCTGATGTTATTTGGTGGCTTTCTTAAAGCCTCAGATCCTGGGGTCATGTTGTTATATGAAAATCTCTTTTTTTCCCCATAAAAAATCATTTCAACCTCTCCTGGTTGTGAACACTAGTTTGAAAACATAAACCCTAAATCTAAAAAACACCTGAATGCAAAGAACCCAGAATGGCTGAACCAGAGGACCTAAGGAACACAGAGAGGTACATAGATGAGCTTTCTAGGACACAGTGGAGCTATCCCATTCCCGGCTGATGGCCTCTCTGTTGTGGAGGAGGATGAAATTCTCAGGGAAGAACATCAAGCTTGAGTGGAGGAAAATGATCCCATTGTGGGGACCCTCCTTCCAGATGATGTCACTGTATCCTCTTGCACTTGGGATACCTCTCTATGGGGAAGGGATGCCTGTTATTAAGAAGAGACAAGCAACAGTAATGGGGGAATTGATTATTATAAATATAGACAGTTGGGTTTGTGATGAGTGGTAGAAATGAATGGTGAATTGCTTACTGTGTGTGAAGGTTGCGGACCTCTCAAGACGTCTAGGCAGGCTTATGTACAGTGATAGGGAGGAGTTGGTGGTTGTAGTACATGTAGGTATAAATGACATAGGAAAAGATAGTAAAGAAGTCCTGGAGGCCAAATTTAGGCTGGTAGGTAGGAGAATAAAGTCCAAGCCCTCCAATGAAGCATTCTCGTAAATGCTCCAGTTCCACACACAGGGCGTATTAGCAGGCAAATCTGCAGGATTTCAATACTTAGATGAGATGATAGTCTTTGGAGAATGGATTTAGGTTTATTAGGTACTGGAGAACCTTTTGGAAAAGTAGGAAGGAAGTATACAGGAAGGATGGGCTCCACCTAAACCAAATGGAACCAGATTTATGGCATGTAAAATTAAAAAGGTCATAGAGGAGTTTTTAAACTAAGGACTGGAGGGAAGCTGACAAGTGTGGAGGAGCACAGGGTTCAGACATCCCTTAGAGGAGGATTTATTAACGGGGCTCCTCTATATCCGAGTACATAGGAGAGAATAGAAGTTGAGAAAGTACAGTTAGGAACTGAAGATAAACTGTCAAATGAAAAAAAGTCCCATTCAGTTACATCACATGAAGGCAGACAACTAAATATTAACACATTTTACAAGTGCTTGCATACAAATGCAAGGAGTCTATATACTAAGACAGGTGAACTTGAGTGTCTAGTATTAAATGATGATATTGATATAATAGACATCACAGAAACTTTGTGGAAGGATCATAATCAGTAGGACACTGTAATACCAGAGTACAAAATATATAGGAATGACAGAGTACGTTGCCCTGGTGGGGTAATGGCACTATATGTGAAAGAAGCATAGAGTCAAATATAGTAAATATCTTAAATTAACCAAACAGTACCATAGAATCTCTATGGATATAAACTGAATAACTGAATAATAAGAGTATAGCAGTATGAACATACTATCTACCACCTGACCAGGATGGTGATTGTGAAATGCTCAGGGAGATTAGAGACTAAAAATCCAGAAAAAACAAATAATAATGGGTGATTTTAACTATCCCCATAGTGACAGGGAACATGTCATCTCAAGAGGGGGCACAGAGATTAAATTACAACATTAATGATTGATTGCTCTTTGGATCAGCGAGTCCTGGAACACACAAGGAGAGAGAAAATTGTTGATTCAATCCTAAGTGGCACACAGGATCTGTTCCAAGAGGTGAATATAGCAGAACATTCGGTACTAGTGACCATAATATAATTAAGTTTAATATCCTTGTAGGAGGGAAAATACCAAAGATACCCACCACAGTAGCATTTAGCTAAAGGAGACCTAAACAAAAATGAGGAAGCTAGATAATTGGAAATTAAAAGGAACAGTCACAACAGTGAAATGACGAGCATCCTGTAGCACCTTAAAAACTAACACATTTCTGCAGGCATAAGCTTTCGTGAGCTGCAACCCACTTCATCAGATGCATGAAGTGGAAATCACAGATAGGAAGTATATATATATATATATATATATAAATATATACATCCAAGGGTAAGAAACAACAATGGGGAGGACAAGTGCTAACAAAGTCAATTTAGAGTAGATGAGGCCTATTCACAACCGTTGATTGAGGATTAGAATGTGTGAACTGTGACAATTACTTCTTGTAATGAGATAACCATTATAAGTCTCTATTCATTATAATTAGGCCAAAAAATCATTTGAAAAGCAACTAGCAAAAGACACCAAAACTAACAGCAATTTTTTAAAGTACATCAGAAGCAAAAACAATCAGGACATGTCTACACTGCCATGGCATCAGGCATCGATGCAGCGGTATCGATTTAGCAAGTCTGTGTAGACCCACTCAGTTGATGGGAGAGTGTTCTCCCCATGGCTGAATTAATCCATGTCCCCGAAAGATGGAAGGCAGAGTCCAAGGGAGATGGTCTCCTGTCATCATAGCGTCATAAAAACGCTGTGCTGCGTAGATGTAAGTAACTTAATGTGAGATATGCTAGTTACATTATCCAGAGGGGTAGCCGGGTTAGTGTCTATACAGCAAAAACAACTAGAGTTCTGTGGCACTTTAAAGGCTAACAAATATAATTTTTGTAGGCATAAGCTTTCGTGAGATTCAGCTCACTTCTTCAGATACAGAGGTAGAATGAGACAGTAAATAGGAAACATAGATATACAAGTGCATAGAGAACAATGCGGGAGGTGGATGAAAGCCAGCTACTTGAGGGCTAATGACAGTCATTGAGTAGGAGGTGAGAATGGGTGAGCAAAGCAATTACCTTTTGTAATGAGAGAGGCATTCCAAATCTCTGTTTAAACCCAGTTTGAATGTGTCAAGTTTGCAGATCATTTCTAACTCAGCAGTTTCTTTTTGAAGTCTGTTTTTTGGGAGTTGTTTTGGAGAAGTACAGCAACTTTCAGGTCAGTGACAGGGTGTCCTGGGAGATTAAAGTGTTCTCTCACTGGTTTATGGATGTTATTATTTTTTATGTCTGATTTGTGTTCATTTATCCTTTTGTGTAGTGATAGTCCAGTTT
Organism: Emydura macquarii macquarii; assembly: GCF_026122565.2. Classification (NCBI taxonomy): domain Eukaryota; kingdom Metazoa; phylum Chordata; order Testudines; family Chelidae; genus Emydura; species Emydura macquarii. The sequence continues at coordinate 4,456,366 of NW_027132962.1, forward strand.
GGCCAATGTACATTGCAGAGGGACATTGCTGGCACATGATGGCATGTATAACATTAGTGGATGTGCAAGTGAATGAGCCCCTTATGGTGTGATTGATGTGGTTAGAAGCAGTGATGTTGTCACAGAGTAGATGTGTGGGCAGAGCTGACAACAGGGTTTGTTGCAGGGATAGGTTCCTGGGTTGGACTTTTTGTAGGGTGTATGGTTGCTGGTGAGTATTTGCTTCAGGTTGGGGGGCTGTCTGTAAGCCAGGATGAGTCTGTCGCCCACTGACCGAGTGAGAGACGGATCATCTGCTAGGATAGGTTGTAAATCTTTAATAATGTGTTGGAGAGATTTTAGTTGGAGACTGTAGGTGATGAGCAGTGGTGTTCTGTTGTTTTCTTTGTTGGGTCTGTCCTGTAGTAGGTGTCTTCTGGGTACCCGTTTGGCTCTGTCAATTTGTTTCTTTACTTCTCCAGGTGGGTATTGTAGTTTTAGGAATGTTTCATAGAGATCCTGTAGGTTTTTGTATCTGTCTGAGGGATCAGAGCAAATCCAGTTGTATCTTAAGGCTTGGCTGTTTTAGTTACATTATGTAATTAGCGTATCTCACATCAACCCAGCACGGCAGTGTAGATCAGGCCCAAGTGGGGTCACTGGACAATCAAGGTGCTAAAATATCATTCAAGAAAGACAAAGCTGTTGTGGAGAAGCTAAATAAATTGTCTGAATAATCTTCAGTGTAAAGAGTATGAGGGAGATTCCCACACCTAGACCATTCTTTTTATCTGACAAATATGAGGAACAGTCTCAGATTTAGATGGCAAGAGAGGTGGTTTTTGGGGAAAAAAAACCGAACAGTAATAAATCACCAGGATCAGATGGTATACACCCAAGAGTTCTGAAGGAACTCAAATATGAAATTGCAGAACTACTCACTGTGGTATGTAACCTGTCACTTAAATCAGCCTCTGTACCAGATGACTCGCAGATTGTAAATGTAATAGCAATTTTTTTAAAAGGCTCCAGAGGCTAACCTGGCAATTACAGGCCACTAAGCCTACCTTCAGTACCAGACATACTGCTTGAAACTACAGTAAAGAACAGAATTATCAGACGCATAGGTGAACATGATATGTTGGGAAAGAATCAACACAACTTTTGTAAAGGGAAATAACCTCTCACCAATCTATTAGGATTCTTTGAGAGCCCCAACAAACACGTGGACAAGAATGATCCAGTGGACAGAGTGTACATGGACTTTCAGAAAACTTTTGAGAAGGTCTGTTACCAAAGGCTCTTAAGCAAAATAGGCAATCATGGGTTAAGAGGGAAGATCCTCTCATAGATCAATAACTGATTAAATATTAGGAAACAAAGAGTAGGAACATATGGTCAGTTTTCACAGTGGAGAGAGATAAATAGCGGAGTCTTCCAAAGATCTGTACTGGGACCACTGCTGTTCAACATATCCATTGATGAACTGGAAAAAGGGGTATAGTGTGAGATGGCAAAGTTTGCAGCCTATACAAAACTACTCAAGATAGTTAAGTTCAAAGCTGACAGCAAAGAGTTACAAAGGGATGTCACATAATGGGCAAAAAAATGGCAGATTAAATTCAAAGTTGATAAATACAAAGTAATGGACATTGGAAAACATAATCCCAACTACACATACAAAATAACAGGGTCTAAATTACCTGTTACCAATCAATAAATAGATCTTGGAATCACTGTGGATAGTTCTCTAAAAACATCTGTTTGATATTAAGTGGCATTCAAAACAAAACAAAATACCTAACAGAATGTTAGGAGCCATTGGGAAGGGGATAGATAATAAGACAGAAAATATCATATTGTGACTATATACATTCATGGGATGCCCACACCTTGAATACTGTGTACATTTCTGGTAGACCCATCTAAATATATATATACTTTTTCCAGTTCTTATATATATATATATATATAAGAACTGGAAAAAGTACAGAATGGCACCAATATGATTAGGGATATGGAACAGCTTCCAAATATGCAGAGAGATTAAAAAGACTGGGGCTGTTCATCTTAGAAAAGAGACAGTTAAGGGGGGATATGATAGAGGTCTATAAAGTCATGAATGGTGTGGAGAAAGTGAATAAGAAAGCGTTATTTCATGTAACACAAGAACCAGGGGTCAGCCAATCAAACGAATAAATAGCTGGTTTAAAACAAACATAAGGAAGTACTTCTTCACACAATGCACAGTCAACCTGTGGAACTCATTGCCAGGGGATGTTGTGAAGGCCAAAAGTATAACTAGGTTAAAAAAAGAATTAGATAAGTTCATGGAAGATAGATCAATCAATGGCTATTAGCCAGGTTGATTAGGGATACAACCCCATGATTGAGGTGTCCCTAACCTCTGACTACCAGAAGACGGGACTGGATGACAGGGGATGGATTAGTCAAAACATTCCTCTGTTCTGATCATTCCCTCTGAAGCATCTGGCACCAGTCACTGTCAAAAGACAGGACAGGGGCCAAACAGACCAGTTAATGATGTCCATAGATCACCTTGTTTGAATTAGACTTGTCTCATTATTTTCCATTTTATTAACTCTTTACCTTCCCTAAATATTCTGACTAAAAGACCCATCATGTAACAATTCATCATATGTATCCGTACAGGACACTTAAGACACAAATGCACCCAAAATGCATAAGAAAACATTTTATTTTCATTAATCAACACATGGTGAGATTTTGTGCTGCACAGCATCTCACAGCCAGGAGCAGTTGAGCGTTAGGGTGGCTTAAAACAAAATTTCTGCCCTCTTAATTCTGGATTGCTGTGTGGAATGAAATGATCCCCAGTACCATTTAGGTAGACTGGGGGGTGGGGTAATCTAAACTGAGCCTTTTGTCAAATGCAACATACTCCTTGGCTCATGTCCAGTCAACTCTGCTTGGCAGCAAGTGAGGAAAAGGGTGGACCCATGACTTCATTTACTGCCTGACGCCACCCACCCCTTTGCTCCTCTAAGATGTTCTACCCCTATTCTCCTCCCCACACACTTAGGCATTGTCTTCACATACAGTGCTAGCTATGTAGAGAGGAGAAGCTCTCCCATTGATATAGTGATGTCTACACCGGGGAGCAGGTCAATATAACTATGTTGCTCAGGGATGTGGATTTTTCACACCTCTGAACAACATAGATATACATATATAAATTTGTAGTGTAGACCTAGACTCAAGATCTAGTTTGCTCCTGTTTAATAGGGTAGGGGGTGGGCAAGTATGGTCTTAATTCCCTGCACCTATGCACAGAAGCCAAACATAGTCTAGCCCTGTATTCTCAAGGGTTAAATCTGATTTCTGGAGGAAAATGTTTGGAAAATAATTCAGAGCTATTGGAGGCTCATCTGAACTGAACAGCCAAAACAGGGAAATTCTACATTGATAGACTTTGACAGAATTTGACAGATTGACAGAATTGACAGATAAAGAGAAACTGATCACAGAACAAAAATTAATGGTAAATTCAATACAAGTGATCATAACTTGATCACATTTACAGTGTGCAAATAGAATAAAATCCAAACAAACAACGCTTTTAAAAGACCAATTTTAAAAGGGACAATTTCAAAAAGCTGAAAACAGTTATGAGCCACAGCAGCTGGGAGGAAAAATTTAATCAGAAAAATATGAATGATAATTGGGAATTGTTTAAGAACATTTTACTACATGCCCCAAAAGCCACAATCCCTTCATTAAGGAAGAAGGCTGTGCTGGTTAAAAAACCAGTCTGGTTTAGATGGCAAGTGAAAGCATCTATAAAATAGAAAAGCACAATATATAATAAATGAAAGAAAGAGGAAGTTGAAAATAATGCATATAAATTTGAATCTAGGTCTTTTAGAAAATTGATAACAAAAACAAAGAGACACAAAAAGAAATCTATGATCAGCCAAGTTAAGAACTGTGAAGCTAGCAAACCAGCTAACCTATATATGACCCATAACAACTTATCAAGAAGCATTGCAATTGTAATCATGAGGATTCACTTGTGTGTGGATATCAAAGAAATGTTAATTAAGCTAGCAATCTCCAACCCATTCACCTTGTATTGATAAGAATCAAAGAACAATTGCTAAATGTCTGTCTGTGTACCTCTATCCTGTTAGAAGTTTACCAGTGTAACCAAATTAGTTTGTAGATGCTAAATACTTTTCATGTCTCTTTACATTATGTATGAGGCTGTACTCAATCAGCCTTAAGATCAAAGATGCGTATATACTGTCTGAGACTAATGATTGTACTTGATGGTCTTCAATTCTCCATCCCCAATGTAATGAATGGCCAGCAATTAACTTATATAAATCAAAGTAACTGGATTATTTGTTTATGCACAGGAGTAGAAGATAAACTAGGACCCTTGCTTTGGAGTTAAACAATGAAGATCCACAAACTATCTCCAAAGCTCTGCTATGACAGTTTCTGTAAGGGAGCTTGTCAAAACCTGCTAAAGAGCTATAAATACTAGACCTTTGGCATGATCCTGCTATCTCTAGTCTGCTCATCTTTGAATAGGGAAAGTTTAAGGCATGGGAATGAGATCTTCCAAGTAGTTACTTGGAATATCCTGGAAAATGCATGGAAAGACTCTAACAGATTCTACATCTAAGATGCCTTTAGATTCTGACCTGTTGTTATAATTCCAAAGAACTTTGTGTAAACCAGCAGACTCATCTATCACTGCTACAAATCTGATCTAAGGATTTTGAAATCACTTGTATGTGTATGATTCCTTAACCATTTAATAACTTTCTTATTTTCTTTTCTTAATAAATCTTTAGTTAATTTACTAAGGATTGGCTGACAGCGTGATATTTGGGTAAAAGCTGAAATATATATCGACCTAGGGGTAAGTGTCTGATCCTTTGGGATTGGTAGAACCTCACATATGGTGAATTGGGTTTTCTATAATCTCTCACGATATTATACATGTTTGTCTGGACAGGAGCCAAGGGCTGGTGTGCCTAAATGGGGCTGCATTTGATTTTTTGATAACTTCTGTGGCGCTGCAAAGTTCTTTTTTACCAGTTTGGTGAATCTAATTATAGAATAATCCACCAGTTTGAAGGGATTGTCTGCCCTTTTCCTTGCAATCTGTCCTAAGTGTAGACAGGTGTGGTCTATCCCAGGCACCTGGTCACAAGGACAATAGGAAGGAGTTTAAGTATATTAGGAACAAAAACAAATCCTAACAAAAGGTATTAGTCCATTACTAGATGGAAATGGTAGAATTATAAATAATAATGCAAAAAAGGGAGAAGTTTTCAATACATATTTCTGTTCTGTATAAGTTAGACATTTTAAAATGAGCAGGTCCAGATAACTTGCATCAACAAATTTTTAAAAGAGCTGGCTCAGAAGCTCACTGGACCATTAATGCTGATTTTCAATAAGTCTTGGAACACTGGGGAAGCTCCAGAAGACTGGAAGAAAGCTAATGCTATGCCAATATTTTAAAAGTGTAAAGGGGGTGACCCAGATAACTATATGCCTGTCATTCTAACATTGATCCCTGACAAGATAATTGAGTGGTTGTTACAGGACTTGATTAATAAAGAATTAAAGGCGGGTAATGTAATTAGTGTCAATCAATGTGGGTTTATGAGAAATATATCCTGACAAATTAACTTGATTTTTTTACCAAGATTAAAAATGTTGTTGACCAAAGTAATAGCATTGAGGTAATATACTTAGAGTTCTATAAGGCATTTGAGTAGGTACCACATGACATTTTCATTAAAAAAACTAGAAAGTTATAAAATTAACATGATGCACATTAAAAGCTGGCCAAATTATAGGTCTCAAATTGTAATTTTAAACTGGTAATATCATCAAACAAATGTTCTTCTAATGGGGTCCCACTGGGATCCGTTCTTGGCAGTATGCTTTTTAACATTTTTATGAATAAAGAAAAGAAAACATAAAAGCCATCAATGATAAAGTTTGCAGATGACACAAAAATTGGGGGAGTGGTAACTAATGAAGAGGACAGGTCACTGATACAAAGTAGGTATGTAAAGGTTTACCGTTTAACCGTTTAAATGGTAATCAGCTGCTTACCCATTTTAAACAGCTGATTACTGTTTGAAGTGGGGTGCGGGGAGGGGAGCAGCAGGTGATCTTTCTCCCAGCCTGGGAGAGCATCTGGGCAGTTCTTGCTGGTGGGGAAGCGCGTAACCAGCACGGGAGTAATCGCAGCTGGGCTCCATTCCCCAGGAGAGGGGGGAGGCGCAGAGCCCAGCGCTAGGGTGGGGGGAGGAAACTGCAGCTGGCTGCATCCCCGCCAGCGAGAGCAGCTAGGCAGCTCTTGCTGGTGGGAAGCTCGGAGCCCAGCAAAGTGGGGGGAGGCATGGAGCCCAATGGGGGATAGCAGCAGCTGGGCTTGCCTTCCCGCGGTGGAGGGGGAGGCGTGGAGCCCAGCACCAGGGGGGTAGCCACAGCTGGGCTCAGCTCAGCTCTCCACGGGTGAGAGCTGCCCAGCTACCATGGCGGGAGGGGAGCCACAGGTAGGCAGCTCTCACTTGGCAGTGAGGAGCCAAGCCCAACAAGGCTTCCTTCCCAGCATTTAACTGTTTAAACGTTCTATTTTTTAATTAAACTAATTTTTACATCCCTAATACAAAGTGATCTGGAGCTCTTGGCAAACTGGACACAAGCAAACAATATGCATTTTAATATACCTAAATATAAATCAATACATCTAAAGCCAAAGAATAACGGCTATACTTACAAGATTGGAAGAGTCTATCCTGCAACGCGGCATCTGAAAAACATTTGGGGGTCTTGGTGATCATGTGAATGTGAGCGCCTAGTGCAACAATTCGGCCAAAAGGGTTAATGCAATTTTTGTATGCATAAAAAAGAGAATTTGGCACTGGTGTGACCACTGCTGGAATACTTTATCCCATTCTGGTGTCCACATTTCAAGAAGGATGTTGATAAATTGGGGAGGGTTCAGAGAAAAGCCATGAGAATGATTAAAGGATTTGAAAGCATGCTTTAAGGTGAAAGACTCAAGGGGTGATTTGATTACAGTCTATAAGTATCTATATGGGGCATAGATATTTAATAATGGGCTCATCAATCTAGCAAAGAAAGTTTCAATGCCTGGAATTTGAGGCTAGATAAATTCAAATGGGAAATAAGTTGCAATTTTTTAACCATTGGAACAACTAACCAGCTGCCATGGTGGATTCTCCATCACTGATAATTTTTAAATCAAGGTTGGATGTTTTTATAAAAGATGTGCTCAGGGAACTATTTTTTGAAAGTTCTATGCCTTATGCGCTACAGGAGGTCAAACTAGATGATCCAGTTTTCCCTTCTGGCCTTGGAATCTATGAATCCATGCTATCATATAGCAAATGCAAGTCACTCACAAGAACATTTAAAAATAAAATTATTGGTCCATGTACATGGAAAATACTGTTGTTTGGCTCATTGCTCTTGTATTGGAGGTTCACCATTGATTGCCATGTAATATTTTGTATTACTTTTTAAGATTGCACTCATGCCATTTTATAAACAACGAGAGTCCTGTAGCACCTTAAAGACCAACAAATTTTTGTGGGCATAAGATTTTGTGGGTTACTGCCCACTTCGTCAGATGATGTCAGATTATGCCTGCAGAAATTTGTTAGTCTTTAAGGTGCTACAGGACTCTCGTTGTTTTTACTGTATACAGACTAACAAGGCTACCTCTCTGGAACTTTTCACCATGGATGACATGTTATGCCCTCCATGGGAAAATTCTTCTTATACTGCTGATCTATTAATTTCCTATTCTTCTCCATGTTTCCTTTTATTCTTTGAACAGAAGTTACTAACTATTCCATTGTTTCATCAGCAATCTTTTGGGTTTAGATCATTTTCTCATTATTCACACTACATGCAGAACCCGATGCTTTTTGTTATGGGATACACAGAGTGTCACTAATGATATTTAGAGGTAGATTGAAGCCCTCTATTATGGCCTTGCTTTTGGTTGTTTGGTCAAACTTTTATTTCTCTTGTTTATAAATTATACATGAGTGTGAGTCACTGTCTGAATAGCATGCTGTATAATTCATTGCATTATTATTTTTATTAGAAGAGGTTTTACATTTTTCTGTGAATTTCTCTGCTAGTAAACTAAAAAGCAATTCAGAACACCTAAATTAGGGTGGGACCACTTTGTGACATGATCAGTGTGGAATGCTAGGAAACCAATGTTGTAGAATAATTAAATACCATCAAGATATCTCTGTTGCAAAAAGTAACTAATTCCAATTCTATGCAAATAATTTTCACTCACTGCCATTCCCAACGTACAATCAACTATATCTGCAAATCATTTTGTGTAACACCCAATAATTTAAAAAATGACTCATTGGCAGGAGCTGGAAATAAATGTTCTCTCTTTAATGAGACAGTTGAAAATTGGAACAGTCTTTCAGACATACATGCACGTTAAATCTCTCAATTTGTACTTTCATCATAGGCTTTGTCTACACTAAAAAAATAAGTCGACATATTTTTGTCGACTTTCAGCCACCGGTGACTCATGTCCACACAGCTCTCCTTGGGTCGGTGAAGTGCGTCCTTATCAGGAGCACTTCCACCGACCTAAGTGGTAGTGTGGGGAAGCTCTCAGCTTCCTGCTGGGAATCTACAGATTCCCAGACACCCTGTGAACTACTCTCTTCCCACCTCCACTCCCGGTTTAGCCGGGAGTTGGGGCAGCTGTGCAGGGACTTCTTCCTGTGTCCTGCTTGGTTCCAGCTCTGAGCTGGGTGCAGGCTGCAGCACCCCTCTTTTGTGGTCAGAGCTGCAGCCTCCTGCGTCCTGGTTTGCAGCCAAGCGGCAGCCACCCACAGCTCGCTGACTTCCTGGACTTGCAGTCCTGGGTTGCAGTGGGGTGGCAGCCGCCAGCGCCCCGGCTCGCAGCCAGGAGCCAGGGAGCAGCCTCACATGCCCCCTGGTTGGGAGACCCCACGCCATGGGCTTGCAGCTGGGAACTGGGGAGCAGCTCAGAACCTGGCAGCAGTCACCCACCTCCTGAGCTTGCAGCCAGGTGGCAGTTGTCCACAGCTTGTCTGAGTCCCAGGGGCTTGCAGCGGCAGCCGCCCATGCCCTGGCTCGTAGCTGGGAGCCCCGTGGTTTGCGGAGCCAGGCTCTAGTCAGTGAAACTGACAAGTATAGCAGCTCCTCCACCGTTCTAAAGGGACACAGTGTCTACACTGACACTGGCACCTTAGCTCTGCTGACAAAAGTCCTATGCCTCTTGTAGAGGTGGTTTTATTTTGTCAGAAAAACAGAGCAGTTTTGACGGCAGGAGGTGGCTGTAGTGTGTACACCTGCACAGCTTTGTTGATAAACACTGAATTTTGTCGACAAAACTCTCTAGTGTAGACCGGGCCATAGTCCTTCACAGACTGTGAGTATACACTGAAAAATCTGGAAATTCATCTCTTCTACATTCAACAAAAGTTTGTAAAGGGCTTTAAGATCCTGTCACAGAAAGCGATAGATAGAAGTTTGTTACTATTACACGTCCAGATTGCTACCAAACCGAGTCTAGCACACATTAAATCAAAAGGATATAATGTGTGGAAACGGAGAGAAAAACTCTGATAGGTTCGGTTTGGGATACGGGGGGTTAAGCGAGACAGTGATGATTCTGGGGGTTTGCTTAACCAATAAACCCTTTATTTTATAATAAACAATTCTAGCCTTATAATAAACAGTTCTATTTCTACAATAAACAGTTTCACAGCAAGCAATTGCACAACAAACAGTTATAGCAAAGGGCAGGAGAACTCCGTGCACGAAAAGACAAAATGTGCCACCCAAGACTTTAGCGTTTTGTGATCTTTCCTGCATCAACGCGTGGCTGCCAGCATGTGACACTAGGGTGCCCAGTTTTGGAGTTCCCCAAAGAGGTTACAAGACAAACACAACAGAAAACAGTTAATCCATACTCACAAACATTATATACAGGTATACTATGCTGGCCAAATTCAGTTGCCGTTTGCTTAAGATACTGCAGACGGGAGAGAGCCACTGTGAGTGATCAGTTCACAGTGAAGCGGGCTAGTGAAGATGCGTCAGCCCGCCGAGCCGACAAGACCGGGGGATATGCAGGATGCCAGGTGGATTCAATTCCTCTCTGCCTTCTGCCACCTGGGTTTGAACTTTTATAGTTTCCCCCTGGTCAGCAGAGGCTAAGCCCCATTGGTTGCTATTTGCTGCATGACCTTCTAAGGTCATGGCTCCGAGTTTAGCCAACCAGGTGCTCCTGATTTCCTGGGCAGGTATGAACCAGCCAACCAGGTGATTACAATTATCCTGGGCAGTTGCTGACCATGCACCAGCAGGTGGGGTCACTTCATTTCCTTATAAGGAGACAGGTACATGCGGCTCGTGCTGCTGAGTCAACCCTCCCTAGGCTGCCTCTTTATCCACGGGGGGGGGCAGTGCATGTGGTGCTGCAGACGCCACTATGTAATTCAGTCCCCACATGCCCCCTGGCGGATGCCAGCGCCACTTAAACCAGGTCACTGGACTTAAGTCCTACCGGAAGTAAAGCAGCTAATTCTTCCGTCTGCAAAGTCTTAGTGACTATGGCAACACCAAATAGTTTACGAGTGAGCATTTTCAACAACATGACAAGTATAACAATAGCTACCAAAATCATAACAGCAGACATTAACAATCACAATAACCAAGATTTGGCTGAGGGAATACCCAAAAAGTTACTAAGCCATCCCATCATTCCCCAGGTGCACTGTTCATTTAAATCTTTAACAATCTGGTTAACATCATCAATAACTTCAGACACATTTCCAGATATATCAGGAATATAAGTACAGCAGGGTCCCGATCGATTCCCCCAGGGTGGCACACAGGCCCCCTTTCTTAGCTAGGAGGTACTCGAGACCCAATTGATTTTGGATAACATATTTTCACATTTGGGAGGCTTGATCGTTAAGAAGCCCTAATGCTTTGGCTATAGCATTTCCCAACTTCTCAAGTCCTTCAGTTAACTTTTGGAGCTGATTATACATTAGAGCGCCCCCTATTGGGGAAGTGGCTATTACATAAGGAACAGTACTTTTTAACCAATTAACAAAGTCGGTCCATGACCGCTTAGCTCTATTATGAGGATGCAATGGGAGACCGTCCCAACCAAGATATATCATACCAGGGACAAGCCCAACAGAGCCAATGGTACAACGGCCCTGAAAGGTAAGAGGTAAAGTTGTATAGGCATTGGGGCCACAGATCCAATAATGTCCAGGCCATAAAGGAGGGGTCTTTGGGCTTGTTCATCAGGAACACTTGTGGTTAGTCGGGGTTTGATGCATCTGGTCTCCTGGAGTGTGAAAGATCTGTAAGGTCTATCACAAATTTTAGCACAATCTGCACTAACATTGATGTGCTTTGTCCACATGGAGAAACCCCTTCTTTTAAGTTGCCAACTCCACATTGCACCTAATAAGTCCAAACAATAGGTGGAGAAGTTGAAAGTGGGTTCGTTGATCCCACGGTTAGCAGGAGAATAACAAAGTGAAGACAGGTTAAACCCTCCTTCCCTGTCCATTACAACATGAGATCCATTTCGAAGCATTATGGTGGTTGGAGTGATAGTCCAAGTACAGTTTCGTGCATAAAGGGCAGTGGGACCAGTCCATATTTTTTGATGTAGCTTGACCTTTACGGTCCATGTCACTTCTGAAAGGCAGCAATAACCAGGTTGCCAGACGACAAAGAGTTAACTGAGAACCACATAGGCTTTACCAAACCTGAAAAACAGAACTGGACATAACATGTTAGTTGATTCTACTTAACCAGTAGCCAGTTTCTGAACATTATCCTTGGCCATGCTGTGCCATTGTGACCCGTCCATACTCAGGGTACATACTAAATGCCCCCTCCACACAAAACTGATGCAGAAAAAAGAAAAAAAAACAGGCTGTCTCCTTGCAAGATTCACTATGGAGGTAACAATGTTATACAGTTTTTTACAAACAGTTTTAAGGGTTGGTTTACTATTGACACATGCCTCACCACTGGTTGTTCTGTTACCTCTACCTTACCCTCCTGCTGGGGCTAGGCTTTGGACCCCCACTCTGGCCCCCTGCAAAGAAACATTTTTTGTTGAGCCCTAACAGACTCATTCCACATGTGGCTCCAATGCAGAGCCATTCCAGGCTCACCCAACTCACTTTCAGCTGGCCACACCCGAGAGGAATTCTCCTTGCTTACAGCCCTGGGTGGATCTTTCCCCGCCCTGTAAGGCAGGTAATTTGCATCAACACCCCCACTTGCTAGTTCATTGGGTACCAAATTAACTGCTATCCCTTTCCAGTCTGGACTAGGTTCTAAAGAGATATCCACCATTTTCACTAGCATCTCATAAACAAGGTTCTGATGTTCCTTTATTGCCAATCTCTGACCCCATATAGTATCAGATGTACCTGAGTTCAGTAAGATATTATAAGATATATTCAAGGCATTCAGAGGTGAGAGTTTGCCTACCACCCCCTGTTTTCCCAAGAGATCAACAGCACATCTATCCTGCTGTGTTGCTTTAGCTGCCCAAATTTCCCTTTGAAACTGAGGCACTATTTGCTCACTTACAGAGCTAACAGCCTGGAGACATTCAGGTTCCAACCTCATTGTCTCCCCACTAAAATGATCAAGCACAGCCATTTGGTTACAGGGCTGTTTTAGCTCTCTAAATATCTTCACCCCATCTGGAACCTTTTCCAAGGTATCCAAACTGAACTTTTCTAAAACAAAGTCAGTGGATTCATTCACATTTGAAAAACCTTGGCAGTTAGAAACTAAACCACCTTTCCCCACATCTAAGCTGTCCCGTGACTCATCCTGAGCTGACTTAATCAATTCACTTTCACCCCCTTCAGTTGCAGAAAACTGAGAGGCACACCCTATCTGCTCTTTAGATGGATGATTGGAACTAAACTCTCTCTCTGCAGAGAAACTGCTCTTTTCAAACTTCCAATCATTTGAAATTTTCCTTTCATCCAAGCCCACATGGCTGTTCACAAACAAACTTTTGGAGATTGGGGTGGCTTTCCCCATTGGTAAATCATTGTCCCCAAGGGACACAGGCTTAGGAACCTTTCCCTCCTGGGTCTCAGTTGAATCCAGAACCACTTCTGGTATATCAACTGATAAATCCTGCTCCAGCACAAGCTGAACAGTACTTTCTGCCTGCTTCACAGATAGTACACTGGGGATCACCCCCCCAGCAGATAAACTGCTACCTGTAACACTGAGACAGTTTGAGATTTCTTCCCCTTTAACAAAGTCTAACTGGTTTGCTAAACTAGGATCTTTTTTGATAACTTTGGTGTTAATTATTTGTGGCATACGGGGTCCTGTGGGAATCCACTCCAGCGTGGGATGGCATCTTAGAAGACACCTGAGCTGTGAGTTAGTTAGCTCAGCTGCCCAGGTCCATTCTTTGGATCCTGCTGGGCAAACAAACTGGTGCAGGCGCTTATCTTCACCAGCACTGGTCTCATTCATATGATGAATGAGATGTGCCCACGCTTGCCCTATCCTTAGTGGATCTTCCCAGGGACATCGGTAACCATCACTATTCTGCTCGACCATCCCGTATCCTGTTCGTGACGCCATGTGGAAACGGAGAGAAAAACTCTGATAGGTTCGGTTTGGGATACGGGGGGTTAAGCGAGACAGTGATGATTCTGGGGGTTTGCTTAACCAATAAACCCTTTATTTTATAATAAACAATTCTAGCCTTATAATAAACAGTTCTATTTCTACAATAAACAGTTTCACAGCAAGCAATTGCACAGCAAACAGTTATAGCAAAGGGCAGGAGAACTCCGTGCACGAAAAGACAAAATGTGCCACCCAAGACTTTAGCGTTTTGTGATCTTTCCTGCATCAACGCGTGGCTGCCAGCATGTGACACTAGGGTGCCCAGTTTTGGAGTTCCCCAAAGAGGTTACAAGACAAACACAACAGAAAACAGTTAATCCATACTCACAAACATTATATACAGGTATACTATGCTGGCCAAATTCAGTTGCCGTTTGCTTAAGATACTGCAGACGGGAGAGAGCCACTGTGAGTGATCAGTTCACAGTGAAGCGGGCTAGTGAAGATGCGTCAGCCCGCCGAGCCGACAAGACCGGGGGATATGCAGGATGCCAGGTGGATTCAATTCCTCTCTGCCTTCTGCCACCTGGGTTTGAACTTTTATAGTTTCCCCCTGGTCAGCAGAGGCTAAGCCCCATTGGTTGCTATTTGCTGCATGACCTTCTAAGGTCATGGCTCCGAGTTTAGCCAACCAGGTGCTCCTGATTTCCTGGGCAGGTATGAACCAGCCAACCAGGTGATTACAATTATCCTGGGCAGTTGCTGACCATGCACCAGCAGGTGGGGTCACTTCATTTCCTTATAAGGAGACAGGTACATGCGGCTCGTGCTGCTGAGTCAACCCTCCCTAGGCTGCCTCTTTATCCACGTGGGGGGGGGCAGTGCATGTGGTGCTGCAGACGCCACTATGTAATTCAGTCCCCACATAATGAAATGTTATAAACTATTTTCCTTAGTGATATAAACACTGATTTCTCAGTACGTTAGTCTTGCTGTATGTTCTGGAGTGGTACTGAGTTGCTGCTGGAATTTAAAGCATTTGCAGTGTAATTGCCATTCCAGTGTTCATTGTGAAATATTGTGGCAATCTATTGTAGATTGTAAATATGCTTCTTGCCTTTCCCAAGACCTGCCGAACTCTCTTGATGATGCTGATACCATCACCTGATTGAAAGAAAATCATAAGGAGGAGGAAAGTTTCAGTTAAAAGTCTTAAATATAGATGAACTAGATTTGTTTCGATTTGGGGGGGAAAAAAAAAAAAAAGAGAGAGAGAAAGAGCCTTACAAGATTCCCTATGCCTGATCTTTCTACTGAATAATATTGTTCCAGTAGAGCAGGATAAGGCTTCAGAGCTTGAATGATCATAGTGGCTGTTCTGAAGTCAAATACTATTTGGAAAGAGGGGAGCATTTGTGTGAGAAAGCTCCAAAAGTCACTGTTTTATGCTTAGACAAAACATCTTTTGAGTTTTCTACTGTCACAATCAGATCCTTGTCATAAGTTAAGTCAAATGGCCAAGACAATCTATAATTGTATAAAAACCCTCTCCAGAGCCCTGGTACTGAATCAGATGAATAAACCAAACCAGGATCTGACTGCACTCTACATGGGTAGGACCTATGTTATTCTCCTATATACAAAGAAATTCTTTAATGGTTACAGTATGATAATAAGCTGATAATGTAGAATATACTTATGAAATCTGGCATCCCACTGACGTGAAATAGTCATACTGGAGTTGGCCTCAGCAGAACAAAAATCCATTCATAACAAGATATCTGTCTTTGATTTCTCAGTTTGTAGAAATAGCTGGATACCTAGCAAAACTTGCAAGTTGAGAATCTTAAAAATAAATAATGGACACACCATATTGATCAAAAGGGCCGCAGTAGTTACCTTTATCATTTTTTCTTTTTTCCCCTCCAACCTATATCAGTTATGTCTGGTTTGACTCTCAGACAGCCAGTGCCCATACAGGACCTAATCACTGTTAGACACAGGGTAAATCATTCCACCATCCTGGCTGGGTCTGAAGAGATAAAATATCAATCTGGCAATTGTCAGCATACTGAATATATTGCAACACACACTGACTCATTCACCCTCTTAGTGGCTTCTTAGTGGGATGCCATATCAATAGGATGCCAAGAATGACAGAATATTACACTGTAAATATGCACATGAGGGCTTTCTCAGGGAAAAAGAACTACATCTAGCCAATTAAAGTATTATGGATATTCCAATTTGGTTTCCAACTTTTTCTAGCCTCTCAGTGCTACTTTCAGCTATAAACTTTACCTAATATGTCAGATCCCCAGACATGCCCTGGGCTCCAAAGTGAAAGTATGCAAGCAGTTAGATGATAGTTAAGCAGTTCATTCTTGTGTTTCTGTGGAGATGCATGACAGCTTTCTCACAGGTTCGGTAGCACCTATATTGAATCTGTATTCACCTATATCACAGTCATTGCACAGTAATAAGACTGACTTTTGCATTTATAAATAATTGACTATTCTTTCAGTTACTTGATTATCTGAGACTCACTACTGTCCTTTATGAAGCAGTCTAAAAGTAGAGCTTATTTTACCTTTATTAAACAACTTGATTCTTCCAAGAGCAAAAGCATCACAATGAATGAAGTCATAAATATCTCTGAAAGCCCCTTCTTGTATCTTACAATGATATCAAGTATTAAAGTATAAAGGAAGGACCAGTTACAACAGAAAATAAACATCACTGCTACATTTTCAAGGACTTAGCTGGAAAAAAAAAATCCCAGCTGAGTTCAGTTATTTCCATATCACAATGTTCTGTATTGCTATCTTTGTTACAGATTTATACACTAAGAGCAGTGTGATTTCAACGTGCAGAAGAGCAATCTTCCACTATCACAAATTGTGTGAGCTAAAACCATTTGCTATAAAAGCTTTTTGGGAAATAAGTAATATTGGAAAATGTAGATGACATTTTTACAGTGTCACTTTTTTGGCCCATACCTATACTTAAGAGGCATTCCTCAGTGCCTATGCATCGCTGTCTTGCTCTTTCTCATGCTCTTATAAGAAATGAAATCATTACTTGCCCTTTTTTCAAAAAATATATTGCAGATAATATTTACAGGTCTATTAACGTTTTAGGAGCTGATTGTGATCTTACTTACACTTTAGTAATTCAGGAGTAAATCCACTATAGTTCAAAGAGTGATACTGGTATAACCCCTCAGCTAATAAGATTAGAATCAGACCCCACTTCAATGAATTCACAAGGATTTATAGAAAGAACTATTGTTTCTATCTTAGAGTTGCTACATCAAGCGGTATATGAATCATGAACTGCTTGGAAAGTGAAAGAGTACATCAGCATATAATAATGCTTCAGATGAATTGGACAGCATTGAATCTACCCTAAATGAATAAGGAATATAACTTTCCTATCAAAATTAATAAATGCCAGTCTCTATATTGCACAAAATACAAGTTACTCAAAAAAAAGCATTTTATTACTATATATCTTTTGGCAATCTATTCAGCCTGAAAATCATTCTAACATGGAACCTTAGTCACAAAACATAGAATGAAGTCAAGAAATAAAGCAGAGTACATAACATACAGCCCTTGTGAAAGATACATCATCCTGCTATAACTTCAGTAATTACTTTTACTACATATGGAATGCACTCCCTGATCTGAAAAGTAAGGTCACTTGCTACCCTTTCCTCCTTAAATCTATTCTGAACACTCAGGTGAACCATGATCACTGTGAGAAATTGGCCACCTTACAATCAATAGGTTGAGGGAACATAAGAGTATAGTTGATAGATATATATTTAATAGTACCATAAACAAAGCCCAGATTCCTCAGCTAAAGTAAATCAATGTAGCTCTACCGATTTCAATAAAGACTATATAATGTTTACAAAACAGTACATTAAGGAAATTTACATATTTTAGTTTTTTCCCTCTCCATGAGCTTTCAATTGTTGAGGCAGAGAGGTACCTTTCTGTACATTCATGCAGCACATTGTGGCTAATAATAATAATATTTTCATCAGTTATTCACTGGAAACACAGCTGGACATTTGAGATGGCTTCAACAAGCCCTAATAGTACAGATCTCAAGTTTCTGACTGAATGTATTTGAAAGAATTGAATGACAAAATAGTGTTTTATCTCAATGTCTTTTTGTACTCCCCCTTCTCTCTGTATTCACGTCTTGTCATAGGTGGAGTTTGACCGCTTAATTTGGAGAGGTAGCCACCATGGGCAGCTCGTGAACTGCCTGTTCAGGGAGGCTAGCCCTGGCCCCGCCCCTTCCACCCAAAGCCCTGCCCCTTCTGTCCCCTCTCCTGTCACAGCCCCTGGCTCACCGTGAGTGACCCAAGCACCAGACACCAGCCAGAACGGCCAGGTGGCTGCAATGATGGAGCGCCCCAGCACCAGGGGTGGGCAGCCCGAGCACCGCTGGAGCCAATGCTCCAGTGCTGCACTCTCCCAACCCACCCCGTCCCCAGGCTGGCTGGTCCGCCCCAGCTCCCAGAGTGCTGCTGGCCTGCCCCAACCTGAGGCTGGCCGGTGGCTGGCCACTCCCGGAACCCTGCCAGCCCGAGTGTCCCCAGCCCCTGGGGCACCGCCAGCCCAAGCGCTCCCAGCCGCCGGAGTATCATCAGCCACATCCCACTGGCCTGCCTGAGCACTGGCACCACTGCCCCAGGCTGGCCTCTAGCCGGCCAGCCCTCCAACCCACCACAGCCCCAAGCTGACCAGTACACCCCAGCCAGCCACCTGCCTCCTGCCCATTCCTGGAACAAAGCTGGGACCCTGGCAGCAGCAGCCCCCTCCTGCCCAGTCCTGGCGTGCTGCAGCTGCCGACCTGATGACCAGTCCTCACTCCCAGCCATCATAAATTTTGGGGGGGGCAATGCCCCCTCCATATCCCCCCAAACTCCACCCATGCCTGTTGTCTCTTGTCTGATACTTAAATTGTAAGTTCTTTGGGGGCAAGGACCTTTCTGTACTGTGTTTGTAAGCGCCTAACACAACAGGGTCGGTCCACAACTGGGACTCCTAGGCACTACTACAATATGAATAAATAACAATTATGGAAATTAATGATTTTAAAGAAACATACACTTTTGCCTTAAAGTAAATCAATTTTGGCCACTCTATTCTCTCGTCAAATTATCATCCAGTCTTTTAAAAATATATTAGAGCAGGTGTAGTAAACAGGCGGACCTTGGACTAAATCCACACCATCAGATGCTTTTGAACGGACCCTGAAATCTTTTTATTTACTTATTGTTATCATTATTTTTTTTAATTACTATCATTTTCTCTGGAGGTTGGATCTTGACTATACCTTGATCAAGATTTTTGGACCTTGACAAAAATAATTGACTACCCCTGTATTAGAGAATCTGGTGCTCACAAAAGGTGTTAGAGACTCAACATCAGAAGTTCTCTATTCATTCACTCAGACAATAGAATGGACAAGAATCATTCAAGCAGAACTGTACCTCAGGTTGAGCTGCAGCATTCAATTGTAGGGATGAAATGCCCAAGCATAATTTAAAAACAAACAAACAAACAAGCACATTAAAGGAAAGCTTTTGAAAATGTCAGTCAAGATTTCTTAAAGTAGGTCAATGCAACAGGGCAATGTTCTGGTTCTGGCCTTTTTAGCATGTCACTTGATATAACTGAATGGTTTAGAGATCACTTTTCTATTGAATTCCACTGCTACAGCTGAAGTCTCCATGTTTAACCTATACTTTTAGTTTTTTAATGAATGTAACGGGAAGTTGGCAAATCCACTTTCCACAACAAGTCAACAGGTGTAATAATACAGTTATGCCCACACATCATTTAATAATGTAGTCATGCAATTCATTAGAAATGGCGGGGGGGAGGAAAATTTCTTGTTCCAGAGACATTTTAGCTCCATGAAATGATCAGTTCCAAACAAATGCATTAAGTATATTAAGGATGAAAACCTGGCCCCATTGAGGTCCATGGCAAAACTCCCATTGACTTCAATAGGGCCAGGATTTCATCACAGTCCGCAGAGAAAAAAAGGCTGGGGCTCAGACTTTGGTTAGAATAATGAGATGAGAGCATCTAGCATGGGATTAGACTCAGTGCTGTCCTAATTCTGCTCCAATTGAAGTCCGTGTTAAACCTTCTTTTGAAATCAACGGGACCAGAGATGCGTCAATCTGGAGTGTTTTTGAAAATCCCACACTGAATTAGAAAACGTAAGAGATCCAAATAACACAGTTTTCCTTAGGAATTAAGAAGATGTGATAAAGAAGAAGTTAGTTCCTCATTCCTGAGCTGCTCTAGACGAACTACCACGTTTCCCAAAAATTAATAATTTGACCCCCAGGAATCCTATTATACTAATGTCTATTTTTTTCATTCCTAGAAAGATTCACAAATTAGGGGTTTTTAATTCTTCAGTCAGCTCTAATTAAAGAATTAATCAGCCTTTCAGATGTAGAAAACACTCTGATCATTCAACATTTTCACAGTGCAAACACAGACTCTAACCATTCAGCTTAAAGTGCAGTTCAGCAGTGAAAAATTACCTTATAAAAATGGAATTGTGGAATTCTTTGATTTCCAGTTCAAAATTGTTCAATGCATAAATAGAGGTTTTTGTTTGTTTCTTTGCTTGTTTTTTTTTTTTTATAACTGCCAGTCCTACAAACTCTATCTAGGATCTAAAGTTTAAACTGGGTTATTTCCTTCTCATACATCAGGACCAATAGTATAGATTCTTAGTCCTCTTTATGCCTTTATTTGCGATTGTCTTCATGAGGTTGCACAGGTATAAATGAGGACAGAATTTGGGCCTGCAACTGGAATTTAGGTAGCAGTTCTATTGCTGATGTGCAAGAAGATATAGAATCCAGCTCATGTTCGCTCTTTTGACTCTGCAGTGCTAACACTAAAAAAACAGTAAAAATGCCCTATAAAAAATAAGTATATAGGATTCTGCCTATGATATTGGGTGCAGCACCAGTAGGGAAGAAGACACCATTTTACCTAGTTCCTTTTCTGAGCAGAACCACACTTCAATTATACTCAAAAAGCAGGAGAAGGTCTGTTGTCATCTTTGAAAAAATATTTTCATTGCAATGAAGTCTGGCTTATCCTACAGACTTACTACATGCGACAAAACTGATTTTTTGCTATAATATAAAGCCTGTGGTCTTGTGGGTATAGAGACATGTGCAGTCCAATAAAGTCATTTAAAACAATTCTGCCAAACCAAGAAGCAAATTTGGACTATCACTAGTACTCTGCTATACATCAGAGATGTATTTGCCATTTCTCATCAAAAGATTTCCTGCTGAGTGGCTAAGAGATGAGTAGTAAAATTATTTCATAACAGATTAGAGGCCTGTTTAATTTATAGTAACCAAAAATCAATAATTCACAGTCTAGAAGGAGAAAGCATTGATATGAATTCAGAGCCAGGTGAATGGAATGAAATAATTTTGTCTACAGTTAATTCAAATAATGATGCAATATAAGACCGCTAAATCAAGAATTTGAACTCATGAGCAGAACTAATTTATCTTTCGTCTCCTTTTGGAATTCCCATTAATAGACAGTGTAATTCCAATACACAGGTTTCTACTTGCTGTAGATCATCTGATTATAATTAAGAATTAGACACTCCTGAAAGTACAGGAATTAAACTAAGAGCTCTCTCCAGCAAAGTTTTGAACTTAGCGCAGAAAGTAAAATAAAATAAAGAACAACAATAAAAGACTTTAGGTTATGAAATTTTCAGGGAAACTAATTTTTTAACGCAAAATCAGAGATGACAGCAAATCTGGATGCAAAGAAAATATAATATTGCATGGCTGTTCAAGCAGATCATAATATAGCAACTGAGCAAAAAGCGTATGTGTTCATGTTCACTATAGGCCTGACTGAGCAACCCATGATTTAGAACACATACTCACATGAATAAGCCCATTGCGGTCAGTAGAGTTGGTTGTGAGAGTAAGTATTCAGCTGCATAAATAGAAACTGCTGTATAAAAGCTGCAGAGAAGGATAATTAATGCTCGTAAAAGAAGATGCCAGATCAATATGCCCTATCTGGGAAAAGCAACCATCAAAAATCCTTATACATTTTTGCCTGTAAAAAGGAAAAATTAAGAACCATGAATGTTTTTATGAAAAGAAACTGTTCCAATTCTATGACGTGCAATTTGCATGCATAAGTAATCCTCAAATATAAAAAAAGCACACATTGCCCAAAATGAAAAGTTTGTAATTCTGTAAGACCGCCATTAATATACTGTAATTGAGTCATCTTTCTACTAATTTGTTAGGTCTGCCTCTTTTTTATATCTACCGTTAAATATTAATACATTTTTTTAACCAACCTTACTTGCTTTTTCAGCATATACTTTATTAAGTTGATGCTGAAGTGACTGGAAAGATGTTTCCATCCTTTGAAAAAATAAAAAAAATAATTCAATACTCTGTCTTACATGATTTTGCTTGCACAATATTCCACTATTTTGATAAAATGAACATTGATAACCTCCTTCAAAAATGTATAATTGGGGTACAAATCTGAAATCTGGATCTTAAATTTTACATTCTAGATCAAAAAGAAGGAACTCAGGATTATGTTCCAAGATATTAAATCTCTTCTTGTTCCGAATTCAACCTATAATCTTTGTATTTAGAATCATTTATGTAGGATAAGTAATGGAAAAGTTCCATATCTTCTTTGAAACTTTTTTCCAACTTTGTCCTACATTGGTTTCATAGTCTTTTTTTTTATGTGTTGTTAATTAGATCAAGCAAGAGTTCTACTGAGATGCTGACAGTGTTGATATCAGCCTGTAATATATCAAAGTCCCTCCAAAACCTCCTTCAATTACTTTTGTAAGTTTTGTGCCTCTCTCTGCAGAGTTCCTTGTTATGTAAATGAGTGCTGTGTTTTGATCAAAGTCATCCCTGTGCTCAGTGAAAATTTCAGCATGCTTACGATGGTTGGATGCAAATGTAGAAATATTATCTTCCTAAATTCTATTGTGTGTCAATTGGAAGCTGGGAGCTTTTCCAAACAACAAATCAGGATTTGATGGGTCTTGTGGAACAGTATTTGAAGTGCACAGTGTGCTAGGGCCATTTCTTTCTCAGTAAAATTCAATTAGTGTGATGAATACATGTATATTAAAGTTAAATATCTCTCATCTTTTTCACCATTGTTTCAATGTGTGAGCAAGTGGCAATGACTTGTCGGGCTTCCCTTTCTGGCTGGCTTCTTCAGCAACTTGGCCACAATTTTTTTTTTCCATTTTAAAAAACAATAGTATTATGTAGAATGCCCCCAGCCAATTACTGGGTTAGTTCTCATATTCTGGAACCATCTTCTATTAATTTCAGTGTTGATGTTCTTTTTTTTTTTTCCCCTTTACTACTTCACCCACAGCATCTAGTTTTGAATTAATTTAAGTCAAATCTGTTTGGAGGAGTATGTCTAGGAAACTTTCTTCAATCATTCATTTCAATACTCAGTTTATGCTACATTTAAGGCAAAAGTAGCAGAAAAGAAGAGTGCAACTTCCAATTAAGTTCATGTCTTTGCCTGAGGGTTGATTATTTGACATAGTCTGAAGCAAAAAGAAAAAAAAGAGACTGACCACCTCCACATGTGCAAAACAAACTCAAGATATTTGCAACATCAGAACGAATTCTCAACTATGACCAATCTTGGGAGTTAAACTCTAAAAAAATGACATGAGAGTGATTTTATATAGCATTCAAAGGCATTTGAAGTCTCAACATTGCATTAGAGATAGAGAGTGTTTTTGTGTCACTAACTATTTTCCAAGATAGACACTAAAAAAACCCAAATCCATTTTTTAATTAGTAAGAAATTATTTGGGGTTAAAAGTGTACTATT
Organism: Emydura macquarii macquarii; assembly: GCF_026122565.2. NCBI lineage: Eukaryota > Metazoa > Chordata > Testudines > Chelidae > Emydura > Emydura macquarii. Next base: position 4,479,981 of record NW_027132962.1, read on the forward strand.
CCAAAACTGTTACTTGCCTGATTTTAGAATCTTTTTTTTTCACTTTTACACAGATGCAAACACTGTGGGAAGGAGATAAGTTAAGTAAATAAGGGTCTAATAAAACTGGTTGCGTGTTCAGAGAAACTTAAGGTGGAACATCAAAGTAGGAAGCTATAAAGAAATCAGTCTAAGACAATTCATCCTTAAAATAAAGAAAAGAGTCAGCACCTGCTTTTAGCAGATTCTTAGCCCAATTTATTAGATTAAAAGAAGGGTGTTCTTCCTTAACCTTCCTGTGAAGTATTGAAGTTTTTCTTGTGTTAACCTTCATGATGTAACTACTCTGTGTAATAATTGGCAAGACATAAATTAAACCATTGATCTATTGATTGCATTTCAGTTGTAACTTTAATTTGATCATTGTATTGTGTTATACTTGATTAGTAAAAACACACTAGACTGGTTCCTGTTTCAAAACGTCCACGTGGGGAAAAAAACTATTTAAAGCTAAGGTAAAGTAGGTCCTGAACCCATATTTTAATAATTATAATTTTGTTTTTTTCAACTTTTTTTTGAAACTGGAAATTGAGTGCCAGGCGTCTCTCCCTATGAAAAGTTTTAGTTTTTATGAATCCACATTATCGGACAAAAAAGCATTTTGTTGACAAATTATTGACCAACTCTAGTGACACTGTTCTTCCACTGAAATAGTAATATTGCTCAAAATCTGCTTCAAAAGTCTTCCTTCCAAAAGAAAGATATTGTTTTACTAACACATCACTATGCTATGGCTAATATCTGTGTGAAATAAATGAAGTTGTATAAACTATTGTGTTACCAAGAGCTTATGTTTAGTACTACACTGATACAAAGTCTGTTTATCTCCTAGTAAAAAAAAAGTTTCTGTTTTCTATTTTTATTAAACTAAACTCTCCACTTACATGCAAAGCAGCTGTATATTCATATAGTCAGACATTAAGGGATGTTATGAAATAAAATTATATTTTAAGGTCCTAAATTATTGAATCCATTTAGAATTTCTATTGCTTTTCTCCCGCAGAGTTGCTGAAAAATCTCTTTTTTTTTTCCCTGCCACTTTTCCTGGTAAAAAAGGTCTTACACCTTATCGCAGAATCATAGAAATATAGGCTTATTCCAGTATTTAACTATCCTTATAGTTAAGATTTTTTCCTAATTCTAATCTGAATTTCCCTTGCTGTAGATTAAGATGATTACTTCTACCTTCAGATGTCTCTCCTAATTTAACTGCCCTCTAATGATATTTTTAAAGCAAATGTGGATGCTATTATATAGATATGGGACTCCAATATTGACTCTTTTTTTGCATACAGTTTGCCCCATGGCTTATACAGGTATAATATATTATTGGAGAGGCTCTCAGTCTATTTGTTTGAAAGGATTATGGGATTTCTCCATAGATATTTTTCCTTTCTTGGGTCTATAGTGTTTTTCTCTTGCAATTCTGGCTGTGCCTTGGGACCATATGTTCTTAGGCTCTTGTTCAGATTTTTGTGTTTGTTTGTTTGTTTGGAATGGGCAAATCTCATTATTCTTCTCTTTCCATTTATTCCGATTTTCCTCTGGAAACTTACTTCACTGACAAATTTTCCCAGACATCAAAGGCAAACAAGTTAGCACTTTTGTAACATACTAAGGTCTGAAATGATTCCTGGTTTTACTTCTCTCCTTTAATGTATGGTTTCAGCTCAGGTTCAATTTCTATATGTTCTGAACAACCTTTTAATATCAATGGCAAAACTGGGGAACAATTCATTTTATATAAACAATTCATATAAACAAATTCAGTTGAAAGGCTTAAGAATGCCTCCAATGTTAGTAATCCATTTTTTGAGAGTTGACTCATCTTTAGATGACTGAAATCTTAGCACTGTCACGCTGTGGTGGACTGGTAACTTCTGCCTCTATAACAGTAACATATAAAATATGTATACACTTGCACTGAGGTTGAAATAGAAGTGGGAGGCAGACCTGCTGAAAGTCTCTGAGTAAGGAAAAGAGTGATGTCACGGTAGGGATCTACTATAAACCACCTAACCATGAAGAAGAAATGGATGAAACTTTTTTTAAACAACTAACATCCAAAACAAAGGATCTGGTGGTAATTGGGGATTTCAACTACCCAAACATCTGTTAGAAAAATAATACAGCAGGGCCCAGATTATCCAGCTAGTTCTTGGAATGCTTTGAAAACAATCTTTTATTACAGAAGGTAGAGAAAGCAACTACGGGAGAAGCTATTTTGGATTTGATGCTGGCAAACAGGAAGGAACTAGTTGAGAATCTGAAAGTAGAAGGCAGCTTGGGTGTAAGTGATCATGAAATGATCATGAGATGATTTCATGATTCTAAGGAATGGTAGGAGGGAAAACAGCAGAATAAAGACAATGGACTTCAAGAACCCATATGTTGGCAAACTCAGAGAATTGGTAAGCAAGATCCCATGTGAAGCAAGTCTAAGGGAAAAGAGAGTTCAGGATTGTTGTTAGTTTTTTAAAAAAATATTATTAATGGCACAAAAGTAAACTATACCAATGGGCAGTAAAGATAGGAAGTATGGCAAGAGGACACCATTAAGATCTCTCTTAATCAGGAAATCTTCAATTATCTGAAACTCAAAAAACAGTCATAAAAGAAGTGGAAACTAGGTCAAGTTACAAAGAATGAATATAAAAAACCTAACACAAACATGGAGGGACAAATTTTGAGAACAGTGGTAAATTATTCTGCTTAACTACTAAGGACAGAACAAGAAGTAATGGGCTTAAACTGTAGCAAGGGGGATTTACGTTAGACATTAGGAAAAAATTCCTAACTGTAAGAGTATTTAAGCAGTGGAATAAATTACCTAGCAAGGTTGTGGAATCTCCATCAGGAATGGTCTATATCAGTGTTTCTCAACCTTTTAAGTAGCAAGTACCCCCTAACTTCTGAAAATGTTAATAAGTACCCCAACACTCAATTTTCCACGGGATTTTATATTTACAGACTAATGGGAGCCATTTATTGGAAGAAGGACTGAGTATATAAGGCTGTGATATGACAAATGTCAGATCTAGTGTGGGTAGGGTTACCACTTTTACACCAGGGTATACACTTTTAAACTCAAGTATGTACCTGGGCTAGAGGTGATGTTGGCCAAAGGTAGGAGGCTTTGAGTGGCATGCCAATGCTGAGGGATATAAAGCACCACGCAATGTGCGGCGCGCCAAATTTTTTGCCCTAGATTTGAGAGGAAGAAGGGGTGAGAGAGAGACAGGGAAGGAGAGCGAGAGAGAGACAGGAAAAGAGGGTGTGTGTGAGAGAGAGAGACAGGGAAGGAGGGCAACAGGGAAGATTGTGGTTGCTCTTTTTCTAAAAAGGGTATGTCTGCAGGAGTACTATGGTGGCAGTGGGTGAATTTTACAACAGTTTTTGAAACAAAATAACATGTGAATCATAAAAATTATAGAACAGTAAAAATAATATAACTCAAACATTTATATTAATAAAACTCTCTAAACATAGGTATCTTTCTGCCTGAAACTGATACTCCCCCTCTAGAATTGTTCTATAAATGTGGGACTGGACTGGACTTTTTGCTAGTATTTACAAAATAACATAAAAATTAGTTCTTATAAGAGCTGGATTTAATGAGAAACTTGGGCCTGTTTGGATGACATAAGCATTCCAAATCTCGGTTTTAAACTACTTATTGCTACTATCAAATCATTTTCCAGGCACAAACAATTTCTTATTTTACATTTTAGCCCAGTCAAGAGAAACTGGTCTCACATATATATGTTGAGGCAAACGGGAGAAGCTCTGTGAGAGCCATGTTTCTCAGCTGTAGGTATTCCCGTTTCATTTTCTGCCAAAATGCAGGATGTCACCCAGTCCCATGGTCTGCATCCTCTGCAACGTACTGTCCGGGCAAAGCTCAAAAAGTTTTTCCTTCATGCTTTCTGGAATCCCTGCTTGTTCAATAATGCTGTCATTAAATAGATTCAAATTCCACAGTTTCTGTGGATCTTCATGCTCTTCAACATTAGGGAAATAAAGTTCAAAGTTTGACTCCAAATTTACCAAGTGTTCTTTAATATTTTCTTTCACACCTTCATTCAGTGATTTCATTTTCTTTACAGAATTCTGAGAGCTGTGAAAATAAAACAAAATTTCCACATAAAGCTCGATTTTTCCGGAACCTCAACTTTTTTCTAAAAGCTTTTACTTTGTCATGCAAGATAAATATATTTGTGTTGTATCCCTGAAGCTGAAGGTTCAAGTTATTGATTTTATCAGAAATATCACAAAGATAGGCTAATTTGCAAATCCATACTTCATCTTCAAAATGCTGTAAGAATTCAGATTTCATATCTCTGAGAAAGACAGTAACTTCATATCTCAATTCGAAGAGGCGATTCAACAACCTTCCACGTGACAACTACCTAACTTCAGTGCGAAGTACAGTAATATGTTCAGATCCCATGTCATGACACAGCGATCGGAAAAGACGTGAATTCAGAGCCCACACTTTTATGAAGTTTACTGTTTTCCTGGCCGTTCCTAGCATGCTGTTTAAATCTTTATTCAGTTGTTTTGCAGCCAATGCGTGTTTATGGATAATACAAGGGTTCCACCTGATTGAAGGATTTATAGTTTTTAAGTGAGCAACAAGACCACTTCATCGACCTACCATTGCTGCTGCTCCGTCTGTGCATACAGACACACACCACTCCCATGACAATCCATTTTTTACAATGTGGTTGTTTAACATCTTAAAAATGTCCTCTCCTGTTGTTCTTGTGTCCAATTCTTTGCAGCCATATATTTGTTCCTGTATTTCTTGCTCGTCTTCATCATCAATGTATCTGACAAACATCATCAGTCGTGCATAGTTGGATACATCCGTAGATTCATCAATCTGTAAAGTGAACTGTTTTTTCCTGGATGATTTTTTTCTGAAATTTGTTTAATTATGTCTTCTGTCATGTCATCAATCCTTCTTGTGATGGTGTCATTTGAATGTGCGATGGTTTTAATTTTATCTACTTCTGTTTTGCCAAACATGATTTCAGCAATTCTGATAGCAGCAGGAATGACAAGGTTCTCAGCAGTGGTATGTGGTTTCTTCGTTTTTGCCACTATGTGTGCGATTTCATACGAAGCTTGTAGAGCTTGTTTAGGGATCGCAGAGTACAATTTCATAGCAGCACTTGATTTTGTCAAACTTTCACATTTTCTTGTGAAAAAATCTATCAATTTGTTCTTCAGATCAGGATTTTTGTTTGAAGGTGCCTTTTCAAAAGGGAAGGCTTCATACAGTGATTAGACAATGTCTCATTGCAGATCACACAAAGTGGTAATGGAGGTATACGTCTGTTTGTTGTAAACCCAAAAGCCAGATAACTGGGATCGTAGCTACGTGCTTTATGAACCTGTGAAGATTTTGTACTTTCACTACTAATGCTTTTTTTTTTTTTCGAAACATGATCCTCTGGATCCAACACTTGTTCCACATTTGTATGGGAACTACTTTCTTCTAAATCTGAAGTCTTTTTTTTTAATTTTTTTAAAGAAAACAATCCATTTTAACACCCTCACAATCAGTAAAATTAAAACAGTAACACAAGCCAGTTATATTCAAACACTAAAAGTGGAAACTACAGCAAACTGGCACGTGCTTAAACTCTGAGAAATAGTCTTTTTTCCCTTTACCACTGGACGACTGCATTTCTTGTAAAGCAGGAGAGTTCTGAGTTCTGCAGTGCTGTATGGCTGTGGCAGATCACAAAACGCCCTGCTCTCTCTCCCTTCCTTCCTCCTCCCCTTCCTCCATATAGGAGCAAAGGTCAACACCAGCCAAACACTATGGCCTGATGGCAGGGACAGGTGGGGTTCTCCTCACACAGAGAACTTGTGAGAGATGAGCAGTCACTAGCATCCCACCAGAGTGGATAGCAGCGCACCCCATGGCCATCCCTAGGGGGTGCGGGCCTGGGGCAAATCACACTGTATGGACCCCTCTTAACATTTTTAAGTAAACTCTGGGGCTGTCATAGTTGTCAATTTCAATGCTCAGCTAGAGCAGTGAAATTGACAAGTTTTCTGGGCACTGGGCTTTGAGCCAGGGAGGAGGGCTGCCACCTGGGCAAGTTGCAGACGACTGCTGCCTGGTTGCCAGCCTGGGAGGTGGGCGAATGCCACCCACTCTGAGGATGTGGGCAGGCAACTGCTACCAGTCTTCAAGCCGGGGCACTGGAGGCTGTCCCTTCGCTTGGAGCTGGGAATGGGTGGCTGCCACCCAGCCGCGAGCCCAGCTCCCAAGATGCAGGAGGCTGCCACTGGGCTCCCACCTGGGAGCTGGGACCCGGCAGGATGCAGGTGGCTACTGCCTGCCTCCCCCAAAAGCTAGCGGCTGCCGCCCACCTCTAAGCTGGGAGCTGTGACATGGCAGGAAGCAGGGCGCTGCTACCCATCTCCCCCAGAAGCTGGGGGCTGTGTGGAAAGCGGGCTGCTGCTGCCAGGCTTCCCCAGAAGTTGTCAGCTGCTGCCCACCTCCCCTTCTGTCTGTTTTTCCCGAGTACCAACTGCCTGTGTCTCGCGTACACCCAGGGATACGCGTACCACAGGTTGAGAAACTATGGTCTAAATGGTATTTTGTCCTGCCTCAGTGCAGTGACTGGACTAAATAACCTGATTAAGCAACTTATCAAGGTCCTACATTTCTGTGTTTCATCTTTCTTGAAAAAAAACTGCCTGTGAGAGATACAGTCTAAGTCGCTATAGTTGTGATATCCAAATACCAAATGTGCGTATGAAGGTAGTGACCAATGTGGTCTCAGCTCTCTGTGGAGCCAGTTTAAGGCATATTCACGACAGATTTTGGGTCTCAGATGATTATAACAGAATCTCAGATTTAACAAAAATGTTTCTGGCCCTCATGATGGCAAACTAAAACTCATAAACATGATCTGAGCCATTGCCGCATGAAGCAGAAGGTGGGGCCCACAGTCTGGTAGCTGAATCATGAAGACCCAATGTTATGGCATGCCTAAAGCCCAAGATTGTCTTAATCCAATGCTGGCTCTTTGCATCTTCACATATCAGTTCTCATATTCATTTCTTCTTATTTTTCCTCCCATCATTATATGGTCTTTGGAAAAGATCCCATTATTGGGATAACCCTGTAGCAAAAAGTTGAATCACGCAATTTGATCTGAATGTGGGCAACTCTGGATGATTTCCTCTGCTACACAATTTCAGACCTAGGTCCTACAACCGATAAGAGTTTGTCCTTTGCCCTGGGAGCCTTGCCCTGGGCTTTATTATCCACAGCTTCTCTATGGTGTCACATTGTCTTTTTGAGTCCTGGACAGTTAGGTGGTCTATAAAATATCTAGCTCCTAGCCCAGAAAGGGCCTTGTAAATTGAAACCAGAGTTTGAACTGACATTGGAAATGAATGGGGAACTACTTTAATATGTATGGCGTATTCTTGTTGATCTTTCTTGCAAAATCGGTAGGCTGCTGCCGCTTGTACAAATTGTAATTCCAATGTATCTCTCGGTTTAATCTTAAATTACAGTGAACTACAATCATCTAACCTGGAGGTGACAAAAACATGGATCACAATTCAAAGTCCTCATTTATTCAAGCTTATGGTTAGCTAGAGATGAAAGATGTAATGTGTCTGTCCAGGAAGAGTCAAACATCTAGCATGGCCTGAGGCTGTGCATTATCTTAGACCCTGGTCCTGAAAAAGAACTGTGCAGTCATCTGCATGATTCTCCAAGTATTCCTTCAGTGGAAAATGAGGTTATTGTTTTGGTGAGGTCCTCAAAATGTTTCTGTTTTACTTTTCACATCTCCATTGTCTCCCTGAATTAAGTTTGAATCAAATGTTCTTCATTCATCTGCTTATTTCTTCTAGGCACTAGGACATCTTCATAACATCAGACACTGTGATTCCTGAGAAGTAGATGAAGAGCTAAGCGTTACCTGCACTAGAATCCATGGGATTTCATAGTTTCTTAGAGCAATTCCATATATACATTGAAGAAAAGAAGTTAAAGTGATGAACCATGTGAAACGCCACATGTTTTGGGGAAAAAGAGCAGATGTCCATCATAACTTTCTGGGACCTGTGTGAGGGGAATGAGTAGAGACAGTTTAATGCTACTTCATCCTCTTTTGTTGGGTGCAAGTCCGTTATTCCATATGATCACAAGCATCAAAGCCTGATGAAAGAACTGGCAGCATAACTATGTCCAAAGCAGAGAGACACCAACCATCAATGTTTCAGGCTATCCTAAGTTAGCCCTACAAAATAGTCCAGGCTCAAGATTCAGGATATTCAGAGATACTAATGATACTGGATGAAAGATCGAGTGATTTAAACTCGATCTGAGGGGAGCACTCATAAGAACTGGGAAAGACAATGGAACTGATTTTCCTCTCAGGCTAGTTTTAAACTAGTGTAAATTCAGTGACTTCTATGTAGTTACTCCTGATTTACACCAGTGTAAGAAGAGAATAAGGGCCATTATCTGCTGCTCTAGTTGAAATGGTCTGGTCACCCATTGACCTTAGTTAGCAAGCTGAGGTTTTAACTAGACTCATCTCTACTGCTCCATGTATATATTGCTAAATAGAGAGGAATAACCATTTCCATTAATCTGCTGGCAATACTCCTACTAATGCAGCCCAATATGCAATTAGCCTTCTTGGCAATAAGGACACACTGTTGACTCATATCAAGCTTCTTGTCCACTGAAACCCCCAGGTCCTTTTCTGCAGAACTGCTGCCAACCCACTAGGTCCCCAGTGAGTTGCAGTGCATGGAATTCTTTCATCCTAAGTGCAGGACTCTGCATTTATCCTTGTTGAACCTCATCACATTTCCTTTTGCCCAATTCTCCAATTTGTCTAGGTCACTCTTTATCCTATCGCTCCCTTCCAGCATATCGACCATTCCCCCCAGCTTAGGGTCATCTGCAAACTTGCTGAGGGTGCAATCCACTTCATCCTCCAGATCATTAATGAAGATGTTGAATAAAACCGGCCCCACCACCGACTCCTGGGGCACTCCACTTGTTACCAGCTGCCAACTAGACATCGAGCCATTGATCTCTACCCTTTGAACCCAATGATATAGCCAGCTTTCTTTCCACATTAGAGTCCATTTATCCAAACCATTCTTCTTTAACTGGCAAGAATACTGTGGGAGACTGTATCAAAAGTTTTGCTAAAGTCAAGATATATCATGTCCACCACTTTCCCCACATTCACAAAGCCAGTCATCTCATCATTGAAGGCAATCAGGTTGGTCAGGCATGACTTGTTCGTGGTGAATCTATGCTGTACGTTCCTGATCACCTTCTTCTCTTCCAGTTGCCTCAAAATGGATTCCTTGAGGACATGCTCCATGATTTTTCTGGTGACTGAGGTGAGGCTGACTGATCTGTAATTTCCTGGATCCTCTTTCTTTTTCCCCTTTTTAAAGATGGGCACTAAATTTGCCTTTTTCCAATTGTAGGGAACCTCCCTCAATCACCTTGAGTTTTCAAAGATAATGGCTAGTGGTTCTGCAATCACATCAGCCAACTCCCTCAGCATCCTCGGATGCATTGCATCCTGCCCCATGGTCTTGTGCACGTCCAGCTTTTTTAAATAGTCCTGAACCTGTTTCTTTCACCACTGAGGGCTGTTCACCTCCTCCCCATTCTGTGCTGCCTAGTGTAGTAGTCTGGGAGCCGACCTTTTCTCTATTCAGTCCCAATATTTAGACCCAGGTCCTCAAAAGGGAGTTAGGCACCTAAATATCTTTGAGGATCTGGGCCTCAGATCTTTTAGACTTGTGATAAGTATGTCTATATAAGATAGTGATGGCTACATATTTTGGGGAAGACTTAAGTGGAACTTGAGTGATGCATAGGCCTCATGGCTAGTCTTTTGCACTAGGGTGAACTTCTTTAAACCCTACTTGTTGAGGTCCTCTGGCACTAGAGAATTACAGATCACATGCATTCTTAGCAAACCTAATTGTGTAAAAAATAATACGAACAAATTATAAATAAGAATAGCATAATAAAAGTCATATCAGATTTTTTGAGAGAAACTTATTAACAATGTATTACCATTATTAGTCAAGTGTAACTGGGGAAAATCTACTTTACAAATGTGTACTTTACAAATCATAAGATTGAAGGAAACTAAATAAATGGTATAAATTAAGGACAGAATGTGGACATTTTCCTTTGTGGAAACATAGCAACAAAGACTTAAAAAAATAAACAATTTATTTGTGTGTGTTTCATTGAATGGGAAAACATAGTATTTGAATTGAAGTATTACTACCCACAAAACTCATCTAAGTGAAAAATAATTTCTGTTTTATAATGAAAAATAGCAGGCTGAAATAGTGCATTTTAAATGGGTATTGCTGAATCTTCTTGTAAAGCAAAATTTGAAAATAGGATCATTCACATAGACAATCTGATCCTAAGAGTTAACATCATCCAATCAGGTAGCAGAATCATAACATATGAGCTATAGCCAAAATAGTCCAAATGACTAGTGATTTTTGGGGCCTCAGTTTGTAGGTGCCCAATTTGACACACCTTAAAAGGCCCTGATATTCAAAAAGTGCTAAGCACCCAACCTCTGAAACTCAGTCTCTTTTTAAAGTGTCTCAGAGTGGGTACCCATACGTTGAGGTACCCAAGATCAGTAGTCGCTTATGCGAATTTGGGCCTATGTGTCCAGTCAAAATAACTTGATTTTGCCACTTGAAGATTTTGACTTCTTGAAGCAATGCTCACCAAAAATAGTTTCTGCAAGCGAATCAGAAGCTGAAATATGTTAGATTAAATATTAGCAGTTAGATTATGTTTGATAGGCACATCTTAGAAGACGTACCATGGTAAGGAGAGCAGCCTGTTCCCCACTTTGCATTGGTTCTATTAAGATGGCCGGTATGTGGGGAGTGGTTATGGCCCTTCTGAATCCTTGTTCCATCCAGATGCCTAGATTGGTAGTATGCATGGTGATAATGTCAGCTACGCTATTGCGGGAGGAGCAGTTATTTGTACCTTCCTCCTCTTCTTCTGAACAGTAGATAAACAGAAGAATGGGATTTATTCATGAATTGTTCACTGTAAGTATTTTGCCTAGCTCTAGCCTTGCTCTTTTAGCAGACTTGACTCAATTTGATATGGGACTCTCAGGTAGTCTAGGCATTAGCCTCATACAGGAGCTTCTCTTGGAACATTTTTATCATCTGAATGAATGTTAGACTGTCAACACTGTGTACTGTTTTTCCCCAATGCTCATATAAAAGTGTGTGTTGAATTAAAACACTTCAATTTTTGTAAAATTATGTTACTGGGGTCTCCTTAATTTGAAGAGTCTTTAGCTGTCTACAACCTCATGGAGAGGGCCAGCCTGGACTGAAACACCATCCAAGCACCCCAAAATATGTCTTAAGCATTGCATAGGCATTCTGCTGGCTCTCTGCACCGGGATGAATTTCACCCTGTGGACTGAGCAAACTTTAAACCAAAGCATGTTCTAGTAATTGTCATCAGTATAAACCAGGTCTTCATTTTGCACTATTTATTGTTTGTTTCATGAAATTACATGATGAGCTCTTTTTCCAGCTGAACAGAAATAAATTCTTCAGTTTGCTTAAGAAAATGCAATTGATTAATATTACTGGTAATTAGAACTTTCTTAATCTCTGAAAAGGAAAATTTAAATTTTGGACTGAGGATAATGTAAGACAAATTAGCTACTTTAATTCTCAGAGGAAGACTTTCTTAGAATTTGCAATATTCTTGGAGTGCATTCCAGAACACATGAACCTTTATAATTATTATAATTAAAATGATAATTGCCTACATCCAAAAAGCTGAACTAATGTTCTAATTCAGCTTTTATTAGAAAAGCATCCTTTGAGAAAAAAATATTTTGATATCAGAAACAGGATCATTCGTTTTATAATATAATGATAAAAACTTTAGTATATTCAACTGAAATTTGTAAAATGCCATAACTCTTAAATAACACAAAGAAGTTATATTGCTGAATTTTTCAGATGTTATGGTAGTGTGATTTTTCCCACTACCACTCACCTTGGTCAGAATCTCCATCATAAACCAATATTCCCAGTTTTATACTGAAACTAGACTCAAAATAATTGCTGCAAATTGAAATTTGGCATATAAGGTCCCGCCTAGGTGTACGTATTTATAAAACTATGACTATATATCAGGTCAATAATGCATGGATCAAGATTACTATGGAGCCAATTGTTTATTAGAATTCTCACCTTTAAATCCCAGTGAGAACCCTGCCTGATTGTACATGAGATGCTGTGGATTATAACTTTGCTCTTGCTAATTAAACTGAATTTCTAATTTCATTTCACATGCAAAGGTTTCCAACATCATTTACACTCCCACAGTTTAATACCAGTCTCACAACACAGAAATCAATAGAGGAAAATGTGGTAAAAAATAGTACACCTCTAGATTAGATTGAGAACACTAATGTTCTAAGCATTTTTAGTGTGGCAGTTTTATTATCAAATCAGCCCCTGAATCTCTCATTTCAAAAAGGAAAATATTTTAGACTGCCAATTTAGTTTTTTGGGACGCAGTTTATCTCATAAGACAGTGAGTAACATGCCCTTATGAAGCCTTTTGAAAATCACTTGGTATTTGTGAAAGATTTGATCTGTTTTCTTCCAACAAAAACACACTTCAGTCATTGTTCTTTAATTGCAAGACATTGGAGACAATGTGTTATCTGTATCAAATGCCTCATTGGGCCCTGATTATTATTCAGTGCAACACCCTCTTATGTTGCACACATTTAATTGTCTTCCTGATTGTACTACTGCTAACTGTGTTCTGGAAGCTGCCTGCTTTGAGTATGTGAAGGAAGAGAAACTCAGCAAATGAAACTAGCAGATGGGAAGTTTTATTTGGACTTTTACAATCCTCATGTACACAAGTGGCCTCATTAAGGTCATTGGGACTACTTGACTGAGTAAGGGCTAACTCAGTGATTAATAGCTGTAGGAATTGGCCTTTGATAGGATCCCCAGGTTTTGGTACACCCTGGAGGGGTTCCTGAAAGCCTATCCTAGCTACTCAGTTATGCTCACTGAGACACACACAAAAGTCTTCTATGCCAGGGTTCAGAGCCTCTCAGAGAAGCATCATCATCTGACAGCTAACTAGGTGCAGATGACCCTATTTAATCTCAATATTTTAGAAGACATGTATGTTGTTCCCAAAGGGGAAAAGAATAAAAGGTTGTACTGAGCAGAAACCAAGGCAGGGAGCTTTGGGGAAACATAGGAGCTGCCTTTGACAGTTTGTCCTTTTTGAATACAGAAATTTGCTATTTGTAAAACTGCGTGGATTTCATGAAGTTAAATATTTTTTGTCAAATTGGTGAGAATTTGGAATAAGCCACTGCAATAAACTTGCAATAAACAATTTGTATTCAAACCTGAGCCTGTAATGAGTCCTCTCTCCTGTTTTTCCTCCACAGATTTGATCATTTGCATCTGTGAACTAATTGCAGCATGGCTTTTGTTAAAAGCGTTCCTAATAAAAAAGTCACATTACACATACATATTGCTATGGTAGCACAGCTTCACTGTGAAAACGATCATTCACACCAACGGTGTGCATATCAAATAGGCATTCATGGCAACAGCACAACGAACAAACAAAACAGCCATGCTTGCTAACGGGAATGATTCTTTGTCACATGAATAGCCTCACTAAAGTTCATTACAGAGTCGAATTATTTCGCAAAAAAGAATGTGTTTGATGAATTGACCCCCTTTTTTTTTTCTGTTCACTATTCACAAACAAGACATGATGTTTATGAACATCTTTGTTACTCTCCAGCGTGTAATGCATAGTTTCTACAAATTTTAATTTATGGTCTTCACCAATTTTTTTCCAGAGTATATGCTATTCATTATTTGATATTCATGCCACATGCTTGATTGCTGCATTGTTAATTGCATGGGCTGGACCTGTTATATAATGGCAAAGTCTCTTAGCATAGTGGGTGGACACAGTCAAATGTTAAATTAAAGGAATGATTAATAACAACAGTAATAATAACTCATGTATTGTCTCCACTCTCTCAAATTATCTGTGCATATTAGGGGGTGTTCCATGAACTGTTCGAAGAATCCATTGTTTGAGTAAGAGAAATAGCTTTTCAAAATGGCTGCTGGAGCATTGCCAGTATGAATGATGTAGAGAATTTATTATTATTTGTTATGGACTCCATTCTACCTAACCTTTATGCAGGTGTTCAATGTTGGGGAAGCTTCCCCTTACAGCCTCCATAAGCACCAGGTCAAATTCCAGCTCTTCTCCTAAGTGGTCCCTGATTACTCTGCTTGCAGCCTCTAGGAGAATATGCAGAGACAAAGCTCTGCCAACTATGGACAGGAGAAATATGCTGCAGCTCTGTGAGGAGGTCATAGTTTGTAACACATCCCCATGTTCTGGCAAGCTCCAATTGGCTTGCTATTTCTCAGACAAAATGCTTCCATTGCTCCCCGGGGAAGGATACTCTGCATCTCTACTTCTTATAGGATAGGCCATGTATAATGTGCACAACCTACCCCTCTATGTTTAGCACAGTCAATATGTTCATCACTGTTCAATACACCAAAATAAAGGCCATCCATGTCCTAGAGAACTAACAGTCTTATGGGAAGACAGAAAACGCAAGATGAACTAGGGTCTCTGGAGGTGATCTAAACATTTCCCTGAACCACCCCCCCCCCCCAACACCAATAATCGTAATGAACTCATTTATTCAGTCTAGTATTCAAGACACTGTTGCATTTGCACCACAAATGTTCTTGTCAGTGGAAACTTGCTCACCCAGGTGTACACGAATATGCTGATAAATGCGATTGTAAATGCAAGTGACTCAAATGAAAAGGTTTTAATTCAAAAGAAATAAATCAAGGTTCCTTATTCAGAAAACTTTACTCACAATATTAGGACTTGCAGGACTGGGTCTTTACTTTTTTTTATTTAAAAAAAAAACACTGTACGAAGGGTATTTCATTTGGACAAGTTGTGTCCCATTTGGTTACACTCATGAATTAGGTACTTCATGTACTGATCATGGCTCCTTGCAACTAAATATTTATCAGATGCCACTGCTGGATATCCAGAATCTAAACAAAAGTTATTTTTTTCAGCCTTATTCTTATGAATCAGAGCTGACATCTCCAACATTTCCTCTTGTTTCTTGATATTCACTGAATGAAGACAAAATTGGTTGCAGCTCTCTGGGGAGAGTCCAGTTGCTACAGCTTGGCTCTAAGCCGTTAACCCCTGTGTACTATCATGCTGCAATGTTTATTTACATGAGAGTTTGGTACATTGTAATCATCTTTACTTGTCCATACAAATAAATATGAGTATTACTTTCTACCTCTAGCTGACATCAATGAACAGTATTTCCAATATCACAATCTCAGTTTACTTTACACTGTATGAAATGCTACGTATTTATTATCTTTTGTCCTCATTCCTTTGACCATATGCAGCTGTCACCTCCAGCTTAAATTACTGCAGTTATCTTTGGTTGGGCTCTCTCTTATTGCTTTTATGAGACAGCAATCAATTTGTATTGTCACTGATGGAGTTATTGTATCACTTGTCCTAAAGGTAAAGTTCACATTACCCCACCCCCTTTCAGAGTTCCTGCATTCATTTTTATATGGATTTTTAAGCTCCTGCTCCCTCTTGCTGTCTTCCCCCTCTCTCAACCTCATTCCCAAAGCAACAATCCCCCTTTCTACTGTCCATGTGTTGTTACTCACTTGCCTCTCATTGTCCAACTCCCTCAGCCCATCCCTGATACTGCATTTATCCTTCCAGTTGCTATTCTCTCCCTTTTCTTCTTTCCAGATGGACTACTCTCACTCTCTGTAGTCTCAGATCCTCCACTGGTGTATACTGACATCAGCTGAAGCCAATGGAGCTATACCAATTTACACCAGCTGAGCACATGGCTTATATAAAGTGCGTTGGTATTTAGATTTGTATTCAGAATGTATCAGTATCTTTTATAAGATAATTCAGTATTTATAAGAATGATCAAAATATCAATTTCATCTCATTGCTACATCTGCTTTTAGAAATCACAACTGATTGGCTATTATTGGTATTTACTGTTGCTCTGGAATTTATTACATTCTTATGTTCCTTCTCATACATGGTGCTTCTTTGTTTTAAAAAAATTCCTTATTACTTTTCTACTACAAGCAGGACACTGACACTAATGTTCAAGACATTTTGTTGACATATTATGAATTACTTGTAGGAATACACTCTCCATCCAGGCTCCAAATTCCTAACTCAGATGCCTGAGAAGGTCTATATGCATGCACATGTCTGATATACACATAGGTGTACGTGTGTATATAATATATGTATAGTATACACACAGGCATGCATGTGCACACACATACACACACAAAATTAGAAAAAACAATAAGCTAAAGCATCACTCTCTAAATCAACAGTAACCCCTCTGAATGGTAGCTATCTTTTAATCTTGAAAGTTCAAGATTTTTTTCCAGTCTTTTTAGTTAGTTAAAAAAAAAGGATTTACAGCATTTTATCAGTAAACCAATCCAAATAAAAGTTTACTAAATATCCCTGGCTTTCAAACATTATGGTGCATTTTTGCAACTGTAATATGCTATGTACAGCACAAGTGGATTTCATAACAGGAAGAAAACAGAGAGTGAAAATTATCAATAAAGCAGAATTCTACTTCCAAACCAGCTCCTGCAGTTTCTATTGAAAACAAACAAAACAATTACCGTATGTTGCTTAGGGATTAGAGAGAGAGAAAAGAAATAATTTTCCATCAAGGACAACAGTATACCAAAGCAGGTAGAAATGACAGGGGATCTCAGGGAAGACTCTTATCTGTAATTTGATGAACACTGAGAAGGCACACAGTACCTAAGAGTGTGAGCAGAATCTGAGGAGGTTTTAATACAACAATGAAAAAGAGCTCTTAACCCCTTCTCTCCTGAATTATATTTTGAAATGTTCCGATGTGGAATGGGAAGGAATTGTCTCTTTTGCTTTTCACACAACAAATGTAATTTGAAAGAACAACACATGAACAGTTGGGTCCAACCCCCCCCCAGGTTTATAAACAATATACAAATTGCAAGGTCTAACTATTTATATATATACACCCACAGACACACTGTTGCCCTGGCAGGGCTCTAGTGGTTCCTGAAACATAGAAGAGAGTGTGGACTACTGGAAGGCTCACATGCTATTTAAAGGCATACCACCCAATTCCTATATGCTACAAGAGGGGAAGAGGGAATGGAAAGAGTAGCAGTAGCTGGGAAGGAAGCAGGCAGGGATACTTGCTGAGCCCTAGGGAAGAGCTGGTCTATAGTAAGTATTCTCAAACTTTTTTTCTTGGACCCCCTTTGAAAATATTTCAGGCTGTGGCTACCCCCAAAAAAAGTAACACAGCCCCATGCCATGACACCCCTACTTCTGTGCTGCTGCTGGGGGTGGCGCTACCTTCAGAGCGCCCAGCCAACAACCACTGCTCTCCGGCCACCCAGCTCCGAAGGGCTCTGGCTGTCAGCCATGCACAGGGCTGACAGCTGCAGCTATGGCATCCATGGGGGCTGACAGCTCATGACGTCCCCCATAATAACCTCACGACCCCTTGAGGGGTCCCGACCCCAATTTGAGAACCCTTGATCTAGAGGAAGCTAAATAATGAAGATAGAAGAAGCAGGAGGGGCAATGGACTGGGGGGAAAGTGGGAAAGGAGATATGAGTGACAGCAGGGAGACATGTTGAGGAGCAAAAGTAGCAAGGAATCCGAGAGGCAGGAGGGAATGCATGCTGTATGGAGAAAGCACCAGTCTGTATTAATGGTCCTTATGGTCCCAATCTTAGTGCAGCACATCAGCTTGTGACTCACTTCCATGGTGCTCTCTCCATGTACAAGATTCCATCCTCCTGAAACAACTCACAACATCACATTTATTAACCTCGTTCCACCCCGAGGACTGGTCACACAGTATATTTCTATTCTCCATTATCTAGTTTTTAATCTATTGCAGGTCTTTACCTTTTAATAATAATTGCTACAGTTCTTTAACAGCCTTTAAAAAGTCAGTTCTGAGTGACTGACTCACCTTCCCCAGAAGTGTCACGATTTTCTGAATTCTCTCTAAGATGTAAAGAAAGCCACGATGATCAAGGTACACAGATATTTCCCATATCTTTTCTTTTCCTTTTGTTAAAAAGTGTGCTCAAATACCTCAAAATAGGCCTGATCCTCTGTGGTGCTGATAGCATGAAATTCCCATTATCTTCTGTACATTGCAGAATGTGTGGATTGGATTTAATATGGGTCATAGCCATATTATGAGAAAGTAGTTACCATCCATTCACAGTAGCTAGTTCTTGACATTATTGTTTTTCAATTGTATTAATTTGTTTCCGAGTAATTTATTTAGGTGACAGTCTGACACTGCTTACTCAGAAAATTGTTTTCAAAAGAAATTTTGCTGAGTAAAGGAGTGCAGAATTGGACCCTAATGTTAAGGGCTAAGAGCCTGCTAAATATGTCTTAATTTTTTTTAAACCATTGTTCAGAGATTTAGCTCTGAGATTCATTAAAATCAAATTTAGAGTTCCACTTTAAAAAAGTCATCCGTCTTGGTTGGCCAATTTATGTTATAATAGGAGCCAAATATTAAACTATTTTGTTTTAAAGTGAAAAGACAGGAGAAGGTAGTTAGGTGTCAAATAAATGTACAAATTAATGAAGTTCTAAAACATTTCTCTTGCCTCAAGCATTACATGTCATATTCTAGAACCCATGATTCGTCACGACATACCATCTTATCCATAGTGAAGCATACCATCAGGACTTTTCAGACTAGAAAATGAAGATTATGTGCTGATCCTGTATGTGTACTTATGCTACTAGCTCTTACTCATGTGAGTAACCCTATTGATTTCTGTCAGACTACTTGTGTAAGAACTATTTAGGAGGATGAGGGTTGCAGGCTCTGGCTGTAACTGCATTGCAGTGGACTGCTATAGTTGTTTTTAGATGGGGAGATTAAGAAACATAAATTTCCATAGTGCTGGACAAACAAAGACACCTTTGCTTCACACAGAGTATCTGAACAATCTAGTGTTTAAAGATAATATGGCCTGCTGCAGAGTGGGGAAGTTCCACACCTTGCAATGGCAGAGTACACAAAACATCCACTGATGAGACATAGTCCCTTACCCAGCTACTGATCGTTTACATTTGACTTTGCTTTCCACACATCAGCAGTTCAAAGCATAAGTAATCAGTCCAGCCACAGCCCATGAGATGTTTAAGACTAAACAGGTTTGCTAGTCCAGATATTACAACATAAGCACTGAAACTTACCCACTCTCTCCTTCCTGGAGAAAGGGCAATCTGTGTGTAGAATGCCAATTGTCAGTGGCAGTCTGGCACTGTTAAAGCCAAATTACACACATTAAAATCTTATTTGGTACAAGGCTGATCTTGGAGAAATGTGTAGATGCAATCAAAGACAAATCACAGGAAACTAATTCTAATTCAGCTGCTCCAACATGAAGCTTTTCCTCCCCCCCACCAATCAGATTAAAGTTATGTTCAATACGAGGATTGAAATCCTAGCTCCAATGAAGTCTACAGGAGTTTTGCCACTTACTTCAGTGGGACTAGGATTTCACCTAAGGACTTTACAACAGTCCTGACTACACCTAAAGCTTTCTTGCCAAAGTCTACACAAAGAAAATAAGACTTTGTTAACTGTTAAGTTACCCATTCTGTCCTCTTGTAAAACCAACTGAGATTGATTCTATAAGGATTATTTATTAAATTAACAGTTTAGTAATGACATTTAAAGCTAAAGTAAAAATTTTCTGTAATATTTGATTAGACCAAGTCTATGATAAGAGTAAAATCGATGCAGATGTAACATCGATGGGCAACACCACAAGAAGATACTAGAAATAGTTAAAAATTCTGTTAATTTAATTGAATTTAGGAGAAATGCTTGTTTTCAGCTGGGGTACAATTCTTTATAGAAAAATATTAAGCACATAGCTAATAAAAATAGCTCACTGCCTGAGTGACTAACTGTTACGTCCATGCAAACACAAATATTGCAATGGGTATGTCTACATTGCAAAGAAAAACCTGCGACACTGAGTTTTGGAGTCTGGGTCAACTGACCTGGGTTCACAGACTCGGTGCCCTGCGTTTTTCTTTGCAGTGTAGACACACCCATCATGCCAAATCATTAAAATATCCATTATTGCTAAAACTACCAGAAAGATCTGGGAATGAGAAAGCATGGAAACTCCCAGGAGGTAGATTCTCTGCTGGTGTAAACTGCCATAGCCAGGGCTGCAGCACAGTGGTATTTGTCAATGGGTAGAAGACGACATTGCTGGTACCCATACCACACTTATTGTGTGGATAGACTTCGGTCTCCAGGGCTGTCAATTTTGCACCTTTCATTTACATGAAACCATTTTTAAAAGGTAAAAGAAAATCTAAATTAAAAAGTTTCCCAATTTTACTGAAGAAATATAGCGTTCACATACTAGACTTTTATATTGGTTTCTTCCTTACCAACCAAATGACTGAGCAAACAGCAATTTTTTACTGTATCAGAGCATCAACTCATTTATCATTCCTCCACTTTTCCCACATTGTAGCTTTCCTCAGCAATAGAGTTCAAGGCATAGATGCTGGAATTAGGAGTGCTGGGGGTGTGGCAGCACCCCCTGGCTTGAAGTGCTTTCCATCAAATACAGGGTTTACAGTTTGGTTCGATGGCTCTCAGCACCCCCGCATTGTCCCAGCATTCCTGGTTCTAGGTTCTAATGTCTGTAAAAGCTGCAATATTCCTCATTATTTTAAAATGGTTCCTAATAGCATGAGCTCAGAGGTGCTTAAGTATGAGGTTATATTGTTTGATAAATATCCCCTGTGCTTTGGAGTGCCTGTCCAGAGTGAGTTTTTCTCTGATATTCATATTGTTGAATTATCTAAAGGGTTAGAACAATCTATACTTTTGTATGTGTGTTGCGTGCCTAGAAAAGTGTTAACTATTGCTTCATTCCATACTTGACTGGCAACATTTTAATGCATTTAACAATGAATATATTTTAGTGTACGTCTTAGAATGAAATCGACTATTTCTCCTTAATAACAAGTGTTATATTTTAAGTATCACAAAGCTGCTCAAACTTCTTGAACTCTCTTAAATATTAATATTCATGAAGCATTACTTTCTACAGATTACATGAGAACTGCAACCAGTTTATATAAATCAATTCAACTTAATTGCTTAGTGGGTATCCCATAGATACACATTTTGTTTGCTGGGTTGCTGTTACGTTAGGTCTCCTGATCTTTTGATGGTAACCTGATGGGCTTAGTAATAAATAAATGTTAGGCCACCTGATACCAAAAATGCTCATTGCCTGTGGCCAGATTAGGCCCACATCAAGTAATAGTTAGCACTAACATGCAGAACTGGAATTTATCAGTTTCTTTTTTTATGAAAGTTGTGCATGCTTCTGTCTATTTGTTATGATGGGTTCCTTAAGATAAAGCTGGAGCAAGAGGGGTTGTTTTAATGAAACAAAGCAGACAAAGTAAAATAATGTTTTAGATAAGATTACATTATTTCAGATTAGATTCCACCAAAGGCTATAGCAGTGACAAAGTGACTCCTCAGGCCCAACACCAGTTACAGAGCTGTTTTGCAAAGGCTGAGAATCGAGAGATCTAATGACACCGGTCTGTTAAAAGATCTGCCCTGCAGAAGGGGACCGGAGAAGATGTCAGCTGCTCTAGGCTGACACAGACTGAGAATCAGGGGCTTACAACAAGCATGCTGAAACTTGGTCCCAAGAGAATGGGTGGCAGGGCAAAGGCTAAATCATGCCTTTCTAAGGGATGGAGGGGAATGCCAAGCATAGATAAGACAGTATGAGTACAAGACTTGGCTGTTTTAAAAAGCATTTTACAACATTTTGGAAAAATAAATCATATGTACTTCTGAAGAAGCTGATTTTGTGTCACTGCATAGTGTTACCGTCCATGGACTCCTGCAGAAAAACTGTTGGAGGTGCCAAGCCCATTGGACCCGCTAGCTATCACAGCTGGCAACCATGACGGCTGGTTGGATCACAGGATCCCACGCAAAGAGCAGTGGAGGCACAGGACTGTCACTTGACAGGGGTGCACTTCAGGGAGTGGAAAAACATCTCAGAAGTGGCAGGCTGTCCTGGGACTGTGACATTAATATCTAAACCATAGATATATTCCATGGGGAGGTATAGATGGGATTAATCTGGGAAGTAGATGTTGCAAGAGACTTGGTGGTGATAGTGGAGAGCAAATTATATATGAGTCTGCTAATATGAGTGCTAATGGCAGCAAAAAGGGTCAGAGAAATGATGCCTCAAGCCAGAAAGGTGTCAGAACTTCCCTCTAGACTGGTAGGATCACATCCGTAGAATATAAAAAGAATAGTTAATGGGTTTTGTACTTTAAAATAGAATAGTAAAGTATATAGCTTGGGAAAAGGGCTGGAAGGACCTGATAAGGGCTGTCCAGGCGCTAGCACAGCACAAATAGAGGGCAAACATAAAAACAAAAGCTGACCAGGTTGACCACACCTGGCTGAGTGGCGCCTGGAAGTACCTGCAAGTCAAGATAACTAAGCAGAAATGCTCATGATCATGTCACATGACAAGGCAACCTGAGAAGTAAATTGTCAGCCTGATAAGTAATCTGTAACAAGTAAGCTATGAAAAGTGACAAGTAAACTTGTCACTTTGATCAGTTTAAGGGTATTTAAACTGTCCCCCGCACTTTGGACTGCAGCCCGCTGGGATCCTCAGTAGCTGGACTGAGCCCTTCTATGAACCAGCAGCATCCAAGGGATGGCTAACACTTATCAGAGTCGACTTGGCCTAAGGAGAGAAGCGCTTTTGGTAACGTATGAAAGTAGCACTTGCTTTAAGATAACAAACGAACATCTGTCTGTTTATCTGTCTGTGAAGAGTAACTAGGATTTTACAAATGACCATCTGTCTGTAAGCATTGGAATAACTGAGAGTTTGCAAGTGACTATCTTTCTGTAAACATACAATGACCAATAGTAGAATTGTGTACTATGAGAGATGATTGCATGAATAGAAAAATATTAGGCTCTTGTATCCTTCTTTGGTTTCATGTTTGTATTGTTTACGTTCATGCTCTTTATTTGATATTAATGTCTAAATAAATGAGCCATATTGCTTCAGCTAAGGCCCTGTTCGGTCGCCCCTGCCCCTGGGTTGAGGCAACTCCTCTGCTTCGAGAGACCCGCACTCCTAAAGCTAAGGCCTTTCAGGCTGCGCTGAGTCCACGACATCTAGACTACTGTGTTCATTGCTGGGCATTTCAGAACGAGAAAGCTAATTATAATTTGAAGGGAATTGAGAGACGTGCAACAAAAATGATTAAGTGACGGAAAGGAATTATTTTTGAAGATTGTATGTATAGTTGGTTCAGCTATGGGTAAGAGGTGAAAGATAACAGTCCACATGTATATGGGGGATGTAAACATTAATGCAGGAGAGGAATTATTAAGAGCAATAAGCAGGGGTGGGAGGCAGGAAATTGTAACACAAAGGTTCCTTGGCGAAGGACCCACTGTTCTTTTCAAACAACTCTAGTTTCAGATCTAACAAACTCATTACATCAAACACATGTCTTGCAATGTATTTATCCATAAAGGGTAGCATGCAAAGTGTCTGCAGAAAACTCAACATGAAGATTTATAATTCTTGTGATATATGTGTACAGATAATATTAAAGGAATAATGTAGTTATATTGAAAGTATGATTTATGGACTGGGAGAAGAAGTTAGTCACTAGGGGATAATATGCCTCAGTGATGGCCCATTCAAGGAGAAAAGAGTTGTTACCCCCTGATTAGCCAGTGATGCAAAGCAAGGCTCAATTGTCTAGCCTTGCTCCATTTCAAGGCTATCATTGGAAAACCACCAGAGATAACAGCCAACAATTGAAACCACCTGAAGATAAAAAAAGGAACATTACAACAGGCAGAGAATCACCCTGCCTATGAATAAAGATAAAAGACTGTTTCAGTATAACACAATGCACTCTGAAATACATTCACTGAGGAGACATCTTGGGACCAGGGGTGTTCGCAAGAAAAAATGGATCCTGCTTCCTCTGAAGCCAATCAGCTTTACAACAGACTGAAATTTGGGGGAAAACCTACTTTATTAGGTAGGAAAAATGTAACTATTAGTAAATGTAGACCCAGGCTCATGTTTTATAATTTTGTTTTGTATTGTAACCATTTGCTTCCATCTCTCTCTCTCTTATTTCTAGTGGAGTCTCTATTCTTTCTTAAATAAACCTCCTTTTGTTTCCTTACAAGTGCTGTGGGTTATACAGGAGTGGTGGATTAAGGTCAAACTAATAGATGGTTCAACTGGGGGCAGAGGAGCTGGGATTTCTATAAATACCAGTTTCAGGAGCCAGATACCACAAAAAACAATTCAAAGGGACTTGCAACCTGGGGTGCACCTATAGTTAACATGAAAGGTGAAGACAGGGTTGGCATAGTCTAGAGGAAAGTGCTTGAATGGTTAACAGACTGGTGGTGTTAGGGAGCTAACACGCTGCCACCACTGGTAAGGCTCCCTCTTGCTGGAGGCAAGGGAGGGAGGAGGGGTAACAAAGAGTCTCACAGTCCTGGAAACCCGTCAGAAAGCTGAAGGGCCAGGGGTGCTGATCCCAATGGACTGCAGAGAGGAACTGCTCTAGAACACCTCAACAGATAGGAGGAGAGACTGGCGCCGTTCTGAGATAACTGCAAAGAAATTTTGTTACTGGAGTTATGGATATGAGAGACAGACTTGGGGGGAAGGAGAGACTACTTTCCTTGCACAGACTCTGAGGGAAGAGTCTGCAAGTGTTTTGATTATGTTTTGTTAAGACAGCTTAAATAAATCAACTATCTCCCGATGAAAACAGCTTCCCTGGCATTCTTCAAGAAAGCCTAGATGCAGAATGAACTGACCCAGCAAGAACAAAGTTTAGTCTGATAGGAGGAGGGCACTACAAAATAGGCCTAATCCTTTTACATATATACAAGCTGAACAAATCAAGAAAAGAAAAATTACACACTGGTCACCCCACTTACAGAAATCCACCATAAAAACATCTCCGTCTAGCTCTCCTAATATACTATTTCCACTTCTGCGGATGTCACTGTGTGTGACTTATTCCTGGCTCGAAAACCATTAAAGATCCTTTAGAATTAGCCACTTCTATCAAAAACATCACCTTGGCCCTGGAGCAAATCAGAACCATAGTTAAGTTTCCTTCTCTGAAATTCTCAACTCAGACAAAGGAATTATTCACTCCCAATCTACCTCATAGGGAAAAGATCCATTGCCTCAAGATAATACATTTCAGAGTGGCAGTGAATATTTCAATAAGCACCTTACATGGGGTCCTGCTGTTGCACCACTTCAGAAACTAAGCCTTGTCCAAGTTCAGGACAGTTACTTTATTTCAAGAAAGCCACTAGTTTTATTTCCCTTCATTTAATTTAACACCTTTCCCATTAAGATACATTCAACTCTGTGAGGAAGAAAATAAAGGTTTGTTAAATGGCACTAAGTATAAATATATGATAGGATAAAGGTGAACAGAGGAGGGTTGTGTTTTTGATAGCTTATTTAAGCAAGCTATCATTTATGTATTTATTGTTCCTGTATATAATTTACTTTTTATACATCTTCAAGGTGATTTCATTGTCACATCTCTTCTACTTTACATTTTGCTGGAACAGATTTGCATGAGGTGATAGAATATTCTTTTCTCTGATGTTTCCTTTCCTTTTTAATAATTTCTCTCTTTCGTGTATGTATTGACTTTTCAATCCTTCCTTCCACAATTATACTTCTGATGTATAATTTCTGTGTTTGTTTTTTTCTGTGTTTTATAGTATATTTATTTGCATTCTCTCTCTTTGTTGTGTTTCTATGTATTTAAAAGTACTTATTTGTATTTATCTTAGGTACTTATAAAGCCCCATTACAGGAATGTCTGGTCACCTCAAAATCTTCACTGATTTATCCTCAGATCACCTCACCCTTATGAAGTAGGGCAGTGCTATTATCCCAGTTTTATAAATGGAGAACTGAGGCACAGATAGGGTCCAAAGTCACAAAAGAAGCCTGTAGGGGAAGAGGGAATTGAACCCAGATCTCTCAAGTTCGCACCCTATCCAGTGGTTATCTCTAGCTGAGAAAACAGCCAGATTGACAGTGAATGGTGGGCTCTTAGGATCACATACTTTCAGGGATTCTGCACCTCATGATGCTCCCAATATCCATCCAGAATGCTTTCCCAGACATTCCACATATGATACATCTGACTGGCACCAGTGAGGCACAGCAAATATTACCAGAATGCTCTCTATTTGCTCTTTGTAAATTGTTATTTAGTAATAGTAGTAGTAATAGCAATAGTACTACTACAGTAGCACTTAGAGACACCAAATAAATTCAAGCTCCCAATGTGGTAGGCACTGTACATACACATAGTAAGAGATGGCCCCTGCCCCAAGAGCTTATAATCAACATGAACAATACAAAAGCTGGGAGAAAGAATTATAATTATCCCCATTTTGCAGAAGGGGAACAGAAGTACAGAAAGACAAAAATTCTGTAGCAAATCTGGATAAAGGATCCCGATCTCCTGAGTCCCAGTCTAGTGCCTTAACCACAAGACCACCCTTCCTTCCTAGTGACAATTTTGATTCTTTTTTCTGGCTTGCTAGACAGCTTGTATATACCCTTGTGTGAAAACTGTTTGAAAGGTGAAAGCACAAAGCCCTTGGGATGTACTGTATAAGCTAACCAGCCTGTCTGGGCTAACATTACAGCCACACAAAGCACAGCAAATCAGCCACAGTCTGCAGCATATGGGCAGAGTTATATGCTAGCGGTGGACTCTAAAGCATCTGCAGCACTTTGTTTCATTACAGTGTGAGACAGAGAGAGTAGGGTAGTATGTCTTAGAGTTCTGCTGCCTCCCATGAAGTGAAGCAACTCAAGGTCACATACTGAATGGGGAATAGAACCCAAGAGTTCTGACTCAGTTACCCACGCTAAGAATGGCCATTCTGACTCAGACCAATGGTCCATGTAACCAGGTCCGATATGCTGTCTTTTGACACTAGCCAGTGCCAAATGCTTCAGAGGGAATGAACAGACCAGGGCAATTATTGAGTGATCCATCCCCTGTCATCCAGACCCAACTTCTCGCAGTCTTTTAGGTTGAGACACGCCCAGAGCATAGGGTTGTGTCCTTGACCATCTTGGCTAATAGCTGCTACTGAACCTATCCTCCTTGAACATATCTAATTCTTTTTTGGAACCCAGTTATACTTTTGTCCCTCACAATATCCTCTGGAATGAGTTCCACAGGTTGACTGTGCATTAGTCTAAATGGTTTTACTGGTCATACTAGTTTAAAACTAGCACCTGGTAAGAATGAGTCACTTGGCATTATTTTTTGTTGTAATTCCTTGCCTTGCTGTTCATTGCTGCTGCTATGGCATTTTTGTGTTAATTTGCATATGCAGTAGTTGTCAGCATTAACTTTCTTATGTAATCCCTACCTTTTGAGCCTGAGGAATCTCAAAGAGACAAATGGGAAGTAGAGAGTGTGGGGTGAAAATGTGCACCACGGACTTGACAAGCTGAGGAAAGTCTGAAAGAAATGTCAAAAGGTGTTGTGCTAAAGTGGGGACAGACAGCTTGGTCAGAAGTAAAGAGGAAGCTGGATAGTTTGCTGACATCTTACTTCATATATGGCTCTACAAAACCTTTGGAAAAGTCCTGTAGAAATTGAAAGGCTTGTCTACATGGTGAGTTAAGTCATGTCAAGTCAAGGTCTGAAGCTACTGTGCAGCTGCTTCCCACACACCAATGTCCTGAGTGGACACTGACAAAGCACGCTGAAAGTTCTAGACTGTGGCTTGGTTTTCCGCTAAGCAGTGTGCATGCCCAAAGGCAGAAATGTACACACCAAGGGAATTTTTACAAAGAAAACATAGGAATCAAGTGATTTTAGGTACCTTCTGGATTAGACAGCAATCGAGCAAGGGTTTTGTGGAGCACAGTGGTTCCTAAAACTGGGACTTAGGTGCATAAATTTGTGGTTGAGGGGTTTAAGTCTTTTTCTGAATATGGGCATAAAGGTACTACTCATTGCAAGGAAAGGTATTACAATAAAGTCCTTAATAGGGTTCTATAACATTTTAAAACCTATAGAATGTTATGGAATTATTTAATTTATTCTTTCTATACATTTAAAAAAAAACCATTTTATATAATTTTCTAGTTGGGATATAATCTCTTAAATTCCATAAAAGGCTTAAAACCACTTTCAGACCAATTGGTTTCATCTGTTAAAGTCTATAGGATTTTCATGGAGCTGTAAAGAAGTCCTGGAGGAAATGGAAGTCTTCCCTGGGAAAGACTATGATCAAGAATTTCATGATTTGTGGCATATTCCTTATAACAAATCATTGTTTCATGTAAGTTCTTTTGCCCCATACTCGTCTGAAAGCAGTCAGAATATGAGTCAATATATGACTACTAAATAGTCTTTGCCTGCAAAGTAAAAAGAGGTCAGTTAATGTATTTTGTCAAAGTCATTCTTAAACTTGCTGAGGACATAAGGATTCTTCAGGCTGTTATTGATACATGTCACACTCTCAAAGGTTAGCTATTTCTTTCCACTATTTGCTGCTAAATTTTCTTCAGTTAGTTATATCTCAGATTTACTTGTGGTTTTCTAGCAGTTAATTGTGTTGGGCTCCTGTTACAGTTTTCATTGTGTTCAAGAAGTTACATCCTATTCTTTATTTTCCCCAGTTTAAATGCATGGTGACTGTTCTAAAGCAATTTGTTTAGTGCTTCATTTGCTTCATCTGTTTATGTGGCAGTGTGTAATCACCACCACCTTGGTCATCACCAGGGACTGAATTGGGGACCTCTGCAATTAAGAGCATCAGAGCCCCTACGTCTTGAGATGAAGGATTTAGAGCTGGCCATTTAGAAGTGATTGTTCAGTTCACTGGCCATTCCAAAAAAAAAAAACAAACAAAAAAATCAAGAAAAATTATTTCTGGTCAACAGAAACATTTTGTTCAACCAAAACAAAACTGTTTTGTTTTATAGTGTGCTTTTTTTAAGGTTTTACTTTTTAAATACATAAAGAAATTGAAGTAAATTTCAGAATAAAAAGTTGTTTCGAATCAAATAATCAAAATATTTTGTTTAGAAAATGTAATATTTCAATTTTGAAAAAATATTTTTTCAGATGAAACAATTTGGTAAATTCAATGCAAAAAAAAAATATATATATATCAGTTGATCTAGTACTGCCTTTTTTGGCGAAAAATGGTATGGCTGGAAAAAGTCACCCGTAGCTGGTAGCCGTAAGTGTTCTGAGTGTTGGGCGCAGAGGAGGACAAGTTACACACAGAATTTGCTTTGTCTACTTTTTTAAAAACTGTTTTTTTGATTCTTTGCTCGTCTGCCCTAAAATGGTGCCAGTAAATTCACAATCCTATTTTAGTTTAAAGGAAGGCCTCTAGTTGAAATTTGATTTAAACAAGAGAGGCTCAGAGCATCACTGGCCTAAAGTCAAGCAGAGAAAACTTCACAATTTCCCCTATCACATACTTCCCTGCATCCAAATCAGACACCTCAGTCAAAATCCACACAATTTTTTCCACACAACAATTACAAATTCCTCACAGTGGTCCATATTCACACTCGCAGTTTGCATCCATGCAAAGGACAAAAGATAATGAAATTGACCACCATACTCCCCTATACAGGCTACTCACATTACAAGGAATCCCTTGCAGAGCTGCACAGGGAGTTCAGGAGTGGCTGAAGCTTTGGCACTGCCTCCTTGCTTCCCAATGTGTTGGTCAGCAGCGTACTTTACCACTAGAGGGAGGGAGGAACCAAATCTGCTACTGGGATAGCATTGCCTCTTACACAACCACAACCTTTTCAGACTACTGTACCCCTTTCAGGAGTCCGATTTCTCTTGCATACCACAAGTTTCACCTCACTTACAAAATCAGACATAAAAATACAGAAGTGTCACAGCAGACTATTACTGAAAAATTGCTAACTTTCTCATTTTTACCATAAAATTATAAAATAAATTGAATGAAATATAAATATTGTACTTACATTGCAGTGTATAGTACATAGAGAAGTATAAACAAATCATTGTCCATATGAAATTGTGTTTGTATGGTCTTTGCTAGTGCTTTTTATGTAGACTGTTGTAAAACTAGGCAAATATTTAGATGAGGTGATGAGGAAGACCTCTGTTTACTCACAGGGGTATGTGTAGCACTGATTGAGAACCAGTCTAGCCCAACAGCAGAGACTTGAATCAGTTTTTGAGTGAAGATAGCTTAGAAAAACCAAGCTGCCCACCACTTAGAATAACCAAGCTGAAGACCACATGAAACAAGTCAGACTAGTGTACACTATAGTGGAGACAGAACTTGTTCTTTGCCTCTTGCTCAACCACAACCACCGTTTGAATTAAAAAACTCTTTACAATGCACTTTGTCAGCTTTTGCCACAGACTTCTTCCAGCAAGATCTAGCCCTCAAAATCATTGGCCATCAACTACCAAACCAGCACAACACAATTCACAGTTTATCTCCTTGGGATGGACCATAGATAAACTTCTCATTTGAAAAAGAAAACCATCCCAGGGAGATAAACTACTATGTGCTATGCTGTGCTGGCGTTATAATAAAGGTAACTTTAGAGTAGTTGCAAGCCAAAGAATGGATGTGTCATTCTGAAGAGATGACTGATTTCAGCCAGTGTCATTTGTAAAGCTACATATAACACACCGAAATTTTGTCAAAACATATAATCAGCTACAATTATTTCTTTGATTTTTCTAAGGATCCAGGAATTATATTAAAGTAGGTAAGTTATGTGAGAATGTTACTGACAGTTAATATTAAAGTATATGGAACTCTTATTGTTTCTTTTCAGTTCAAGAATTTTCTACTGAATTTTATTTCTATATGTATACAGATATACACAACTAGAAAGGATTATAGGCTTATTGGGGAGGAACTGTCTTTTTGTTGTGTTTGTACAGCACCTACTGTACAATGGGTTCCTGGTCCATGAGTGGGACTCTTAGGAACTATGGTAATACAATCAAATAATAACAAGACAACAACAGCATTTGGATCCACCTTTGGCTTGACTTTGAGCCCCATCTCCACCTCCATCTCCATTTTAAGGACTCCTTGGTTCATTCTAGGAAAAAGGGGCCCACTGCAAAATTAAGTTCCAAATAAATTTCATCAGCCTAAAATGGTCAGCTAAATTAGGATCCAGTTTTTTAGATTGGGCCAACTGTAACAAGGATATTTAACATAGTCCTGTATAGATACATGAAACATAAAATTTGAGCATACATCATATATCAGACATTTCTTAACAAATAATGTTATAAATTTAAGAAGTATCCCAAGCTGTTTTTAATTCCTTTATAAACATCACCCAGATTAAAAGCTGGAAAGAGATAAGGTACATTTATGTTTCCTTTTGCCATGTAGTTGGTAAAATAAATACATTTGAATTACTTTATAGGGATACTTTATTAGTATCTTTTCATTTTGTATTATATTGCACGCACTGCAGCAGCTTTGAAACCCCTCCGGATTTAACCAAACATTTCTTAAAACTTTGTAAGCTTTAGTTTTCCTTTTTAGATTTTCTCCTATGCATTAATAAGGCCACTCCACAGTATATACTATTTTTGACATAAAAGTATGTCAGTGAAAAGGAACATGAATAATGAGATTGGGTCATCTGAATATGCAAAATATCTTCCTCCAAAACACTGTACTTTCCTGCTTCCCCTAGTTTCTCTTGGCATCAACTGAGAATCCCTGGTGCATATGCCCAGCTCCCATATGGAGCTATGACAATTCCCACCAGTTAAGTGACTGCCCCTCTGAGTTTTGAAGACAAAGAGCCTGATCCTCATATAGTAAAGCCTCTTTATACTGCTTTGGCAGTACACTGTATGGATCAGAGTGCGTAAAGGGATCTCAAAATGCATGTAACAGAGAATTCAGTCCAAAATTTTGAGAAACCACAGTGCACACACATACCCAGCTGACTATATCTTCAAGTTTCTGCTTAGTATGCTACATATTACCCCTCTTTATTCCTATGATATTCTGTAGGACGGGTTCCTGCCCGGTCCAGTCCTGGCGGCCCTTCCGTGGGCCCAGGCTCAGCGGAAGGCCACTGCGCCTTCCTATGCAACAGGGGAATGTTAGTTTTACAGTCTTTCGCCCCGGCCCTCAGGCAGGGCGGGCGAGCTAGGAGTCTTTCACCCCGGCCCTCAGGCCAGGCGGGCGAGCAAGGAGTCTTTTGCCCTGGCCCTCAGGCTGGGCGGGCGAGCAAGGAGTCTTTTGCCCTGGCCCTCAGGCTGGGCGGGCGAGCAAGGAGCAGTGAGCTCGAGTCCAGCAGGCAGTAGAGGCTATTCCCCCTTTGGGGGTTGGCAAGGGTCGGGGGGGGGAGGGGAGGGGGACACAGGCCCACCCAACTCCACTGTGTCCCAGCCCAGGGCTCTAGCAGTGGCACGGGTGTTGCCTCTCAGTCGGCGGGGCTCCTGCCGCAACACGCCGACTGGGCGTTACCCCTAGTACAGCCACGCCTCTGGCTGTCCCTGGGCTCCTTCCTCCCCGGGTTCCCCGGTACCTGTGTCCGTCGGTTCCTCCGGGTCGTCGGGGTACACCGCACGGGGTAGGCTAGTCAGTCCTTCTGCGTCCACGGGGGGTAGATTGGGAAGCTCCTCGGCGAGGGGCAGCTCCTCCAGATCGCAGGGCTGGGGGTATGGTTCAGCCTCCGGCAACTCCTCCAGGTCTGATCCTGTCTCCAAGGGTTGGGCGTCCGGCAGCTCCTCCAAGTCTGAACCGGCTTCAGGGCGGAACTCCCAGCTCTCCGGTTCAGGGGGCTCGTCCCAGCCACTTCGGGCCTGCAGGCCTCGGCCATTCCAGGGGGCCCGGGGGCCCGACCCAGGCCTTCGAGGTGGGCTGCCGGCGTCGCTCCTGGGGCCTCAAGGCTGGGAGAGGCTTATCTGAGACGGAGGCCTGGCGTGGTTCGGCCCTTCGCTGCAGCCGGCGAGACAGCGCGTCTGCCTCCGTCGGCTGCCTTCCTCCTTCTGAACTGCGGGGCCTGCTTTTTATGGCTGCCGTCCTCCCTGAGGTCCCACCCCCTGCTGCCAGGTTGGCCGACCGGCCGGACCTATCGGAGCCCAGCTGTTCGGTTGCCGGGCAGACTGGGCTGTCGGCCCCTCTAGGGCCTGATTGGGTGCTTGCGGCCCTTCCGCGGGCCCAGGCTCAGAGGAAGGCCGCCACGCCTTCCTACATATTCTAATAAATATAAAGGCTTATTTTGTTTATTTGCATATAGTCTAAAGAATTGAGAACAGCATGGAAGCGTAAAATTTCCATTTTATTATTTATTTATTTTCTTACTTGCTATTGTTACTCAGTGTTAGGATTAATTTTGGACATACATAAAGTGTATAATAATCCCAGCATGTGAGCAACATAAGATCTACACATTTTCTTCTGTTCTGACAACTTTTTGAGGGTGACGATAAGTACAACATGGCAAGTAGCAGCAAGTCAATTCCATTCACCCAGTTTATGGTGCCTTTTTTAATTCAGTGTAGCAAACCAGGGGATCTAAATTAACTTCATTTGGGAAAGTAACTGAGGAGATATAGGTTTCTATGTAGCTTAAGTTTTAAATAAACCCTTTAAAGATGGATTTGGAGGATTAGCCCTGAGCTTAGTGATGTAATAGGTTCCCTTGTGCTATATCTGTACCAAAATGATTACTTCTTTTCCTATTTCTTAAAACGCATTGTCAGCTAGCTATATAGATATTAAAATATATGTTAGTCTGCAACTGAGGCTGAGAAATTGTTAGAGATTAACATTATCTTTTCAGGTAAACCAAAATCATATGATGAAACTAAACTAATTTGAGGCCTCTGATTCCAACATGGTTATTGTTTGCTAATTAAACTTTATACACCCAGCCCTACCTTTAAATATGAACCCTGCAGGCAGGCAGTTGAAACTTCATATTAAACACAGTAGCCTTCCTTTTTTTTTTTCCATTCCGCAACACATTTATAGGCATTTACACTTTAAACAAATGTTTAACTGAAATAAAGGGTCATTTACACAGACCACAGTCTTGTGCGACCTGAGCACTGTTACCTTGATTTAAGGTACAATAAATATTATTTCAGTAGCCCATGTTCATTCATTAAGTACCCATTTTATATTGCCTTGTAATAAGTGATTAACTTGCCATAGGCCTCCCATATGTGCTTACAAACAAATGTTCATATAGCCCAGCAAAATTATATCATACTCTGAATAGAAATTTCATAAAGATGTGTCTTCACAGCAAAATAAAGTTTCACCCGAATAAGCCATGCTAAGAAGGGAGCCATGCTCCCTTCATTCTGGAGAGGTGCTGTGACAGTGTCAAGTTAGTGATGGCAGTATTATTGCAGTAGACCCAGGGAAGCAAGAAGACTTCTCTTTCCTCCTCTTATGCCTCTTAATACTTGGATTAGGAATCTGAATGACAGATTATCACTTAAACTTTAAATAAAACCTGTGTGTTATAGGGATGTTTACAGGTTGAAGTGCTCTCGTAAATACATGTTAGCCACACAGAGGCCTTGTCTTTGTCTATATTGACAAAAATGAGACAAGCGCTATAGTCCAACTGGCAACAGCAAAGGTAGAAGATGTAGCACAGACTGGTCTCAAGTGAAATCAGAATTTGAAAAGAATTTGGAATTGTATCTTAAAGAACATGGAGTCAAGTCAAGTGAAGAAGGCCATTATGTTCCTTTGCAGGCGTGAGAGGAAAGGTTGCAGCATCCGCACCACACTAGCGATGAGAGTGTTTGGATTTGAGCAAGTTAGCTAACTGGAGAAAAGATGGAGGCATGTTTGAAGATTTCAGAAAGGGAGTATACACTGTGGTATACATCGGCACTATTGGTGCGGTGGTGACAGCAATCGTTTTGTTTTGTTTTCTTTTGTTTTGCTTTCTTCCAAGAGATTGTGGTGGCTGGCAGCCTGGATAGGGTGTTTTCCAATTTGTCTCTTGCAGTCTCTCACTGCTGCATGGATTTGCGTCATCTATGTAGCCTGCAGTAAGGGCTTGGAAGAAGGGCACTGCCACCTGGGGAACTCAAAGGGAAATTCTGTCTCAGGAAAGTTTGAGACAAAACATTTTATGATCAGTTTATAGACTTGTGGGAGGGGAGATGTGGTGTGATGGCAAAAGCAAAACATCTTAGTCAGGCTTGTAAAATCCAACTAAGCTTCCTAAGAGAATTCTTTCCAGTACTGAGCTGGATCAATCAGGGAAAGAAATCTAGGGTCTAGAGTCAAGGATGGCACCACTGAAAGTAAGTTCATTTGGAGAGAACTGACCCACCAGAATGTATCCAAACTTCTTTAGAGACAAAACAGATCTGGTTTCTTATGACTTATTTCATTTTATAGACCAAAGGGCAGAGAAACAGTATATTTCTTTTTATTTTCTGCCTGACTGTGTAATCACAATAAAAACGCATTGTTTATGACCTGGAAATCCTTCTCGTCTCAAGTGTACACCGCTGTGAGGGAGGCCGACCCACAGAAAGCCATAACTATCCCCGGGAAAAACAAATTACAGTGATGATTCTTAAAAATGACAATCATGTCACAAGAAAAGTATCCAGCATAGAATAATAATAGCATCCTCAGTTATACTAGCCAGGATAACAATGATAACAGCTCCCAAATGCCCATACTTCATAGCATAAATTGATAATAGGCTAGGGTTGGAAAGAAATTCTTTTCCCCCCCAAATGCCCTTCCCTTTAAATTGTGGATAATGGACTTCTCTGTAATT
This sequence comes from Emydura macquarii macquarii, assembly GCF_026122565.2. NCBI lineage: Eukaryota > Metazoa > Chordata > Testudines > Chelidae > Emydura > Emydura macquarii. The sequence goes on from NW_027132962.1 coordinate 4,516,195, forward strand.
CTGTGTACACAGTTAACAACAATGTTAAGAAGTGCCTCTTCAACTATCAGTGCCCAAGGTGAAATTCTCAAATCCTGGAGATGAGCCATTCTCACAAGAGAACCCTTGACTGTGGAATGACCTACCACAGGAAAGAAGACAAACAACAACCCTCATTTAGAACATGCTATAAGACTCATTTTACTGCAAAAACCTCTCTCTCAATAACTGAAGGTGAAAAAGGAATATGTTCTTTGTCTCCACCCTTGAAACACACATACAGATAGGCCTTATCTTGACTAGGAAATGTGATTGATGGTTTAGGTTGGGTCTTGCTAACATGTGCTACATAAGTCTGATCTATACTTGACTTTTTCCTGAGTGAAGATAAAGGCAGAGGAAACAAGCAACCTAACCTGAGAGAGGTGAAGAGCAGTGTCCACTATTGATTTAACAAAGTGAATATGCCTTATGTTAACTAGGCATAGATATTAGGGCAGCAGGCACCCTAGAAATACCTAAGAAATAGATACAGCCAGCAAAAACATGGATTATCTGTTTTAAATAACATTTTAGATTAAGGAAAAATAACACAATAGAACAGAAGGAATAGAATCCATGAGAGAACACAGTGTATATCTCCTGTGATAAAAGCTACAAAAACTTCCTATAAAAATGGTTGTTTAACTCTGTATACAAGAATATCAGACTGAAATTTTAAAGGTATAGCACACAGAAAACAAAAGGCATCAGAGTTTGCTACTGAAGAAAGATAGATTAAATAGATTAGCTAGATATTTGCAAAATGGGTAAATTGGTACCTCCCACCACAATCACTGATTGTAGGTCTTGTCTACACTCGAAAATTAATTTGGATTAAGTTGTGTGTGAATTTAAAGCACAATAGTTATTTCAGAATAACTCCATGTGTGGCATAAGAGTTTAATCCAGTTTCAAAACCACAAACTATCACCAGGGAGATCTCCAAAACATTTAAAAGGGGGCAATACAATTAAAATAAAGTAAAAAGGAAAGAGTGGGAATCACACTGATGAAAAAACTTTGGATACTCTCTTCTCAGTGTTGCAAAATGGACCTTTCTAAACTACATTTCTTCCCAGTTGCATTTGTTAGATGACGACATTACTAAATGGATTTCAAGCAACCCTTAACTAAGGGTGTGGCTATGTGGTCAGGTAATGCACACTATGGTGGTTCGATTTTTAAAGCACACCAACATGTTGTGCATGAATTGGTCTGTGTAGACCCTGCTGGTGCACACGAAAGCTTCCTTAGTGTATTTTAGAGTAGTGCAGTGCTACATTAAAGTGCACTAGGGAACCTTTAGTTTGCACCAGCAGGGTCTACACAGACAAATTATGTGAAACATGTTAGTGTTCCTTAAATATCACAACCCCAAGGTGCACCATGTAGGCACACCCTAATTCAGTAGGCTTCTGAATGATTTTTTTTTTGTTTGATACAGTTTACAAGTCAAAATCCAACAAAGTCTTCTCTCAAAAAGAAGAAGAAGAAGAAAAAATGATTTGATGAAACATTCAGAGCTTTCCTTACTTGTGTCTGCATACTAGAATTTGTGTTAGAGCTTCATGCGATTATCAAAGCTTCTCAGCAGCTATGAGATCCTTCTGCTTTTCCCCTCCCTTTTTGAAAAAGAACGGTCTTTAAACATGACAGGCCTCTTAGAGCATGTGCATTTCCTTGTTAATTGATGCAAAGATGATCAGAAGGAAAAAATAGCTTGAAATTTCTGAGATGCTTTTTTTTTTGGAGGTGCGAATGGGGAGCTAAATAAATAGTATGATTCACTGGTTTACTCTAATGATAGTTTTGAAACCAATGTCACCATACTGAGACAAACTACTGAATCAAAAATTCTTTTGATAGGGAAATGCGACTGGCTAGAGATAAATGGCTCAAATGTTCTGGGGCACATGGCTAACCTTATTGAGTCTGATGACCTTTTTTTTGTTTAACTTTGTTTAAAGAGGCCTTTTCAAGCTAATATCTAACTGTCAGTCATACATTGGATTGTTTTGTGAAGGGGACAATTTACCTTTAATTCCAACATGTGTGTAATCTATTAAAGGATTACTTCCTTTAAAATGGAGGAAACATGAGTGTTCTCATTTTATCTACAGATCTTTTGCATTCAGACACCAGGAATAGTCAGTTTTACCTGAATAAATGCCAAGTGCAGTGAAATAATACTGGCCAGATTTTAAACAAATGTACTTACTATCTGCATGGACCCTACCTAACTAGTGGGGGAGAGGGAGTTATTTTTTATAGATTGGAGGGACAAGGATATGGGATTTTCTGTGTTCTGTTTCTGGCTTTGACATTTGCCTGGTGTAATCACGTGGTTTTTTATATTTATATATTTATATTTATAACAGATGCAGAATTCGGGGGTGATACCAGGAACTCCTTGCATTTCTCCATTCTCCCCAGAAGCTCTGTATTTGCCCTTCCCCGCTGCCCCCCGATTATGCCTCCATCCATGTTGAGATCCTCTATTCTTCTCCAAGCCCCATCTTCCTCCCATGCTAGGATCTCTATGTGCTCCCCTATAATCCTCCCTTCCCACATAGTAGGCTTCAACATTTTCTTCTCCTATACCAGGGGCTCTGTGTGTACTTTCATTCCCCCTCCCCTCCCATCCATGTTAGGTCTACTCTGAGTCCCCATTTCTCTCCCCCACCATATCATTCCCCACAATTCTCCCCCCATATCAGGGGTCTTGTGTGCACCCCCAGACTCCCCTTCACCACATGCCAGGAACTGTGTGTGACCCCCGTTCCCTCCTTCTCCCCCATAGCAGGGTCCCCCAATCTCCCTGGCTGGATTCTGTTCCCCCTTCCCAGCCATTCTACGGTCCCTCATTCTTCCCCGCAAACCAGATACTCTGTGCCTGATACATTTCCTCATATCAATCACCCCCATCCTCACAGCGAGGTAAGAGATAAGCATCAGACTGTCTGATAAAATATTCTGTCTATAACAAAAATCCAAGAGTGCCTTAATTTTTCCACCTATTCCCAATCCCTATTCTTGCACTGCCATTAGTCCAGAGAGTAAGGACTGGTTAGGATTCCTAGTCCATCAGCCTCATGCCATAATTTGCTGCTGAGCTCATAAATGAGTAGTTATGAACCATTACATTTCCCATTAAAAATAAAAAGAAAGGTAATCAAATTGGTCTTTGGATCTCCTATGATGACTGCTTCATAGGGTGTAATCATTCTGGAGGGACCTCTAAAAATGGATGGTCAATTTGTGTGAAGTTTCACACAGAGTTCCTTATTAAAGCCTTTGAATTTTCTGTGTAGTTTTTGTGTGGTTTCTTCTGGTGCATTTTTAATTTTAAATATTGAGCTCTAGATGGAATATTTCTGGTAATGATACTTTTCATTGCTGACTGACATCTCTTTGAAAACCATTCTCTATATATACAAAACTTGGTAGAGACATGGAGTAGATCTGGTGCAACAGGTAGATTTCTTTTTTAATATCGGATTTAGGACAATTTCTAGCCTTTATTCATACTATAACTGAACATTTATGCACGGTGCACCTAAACAAGATTGATTGAGGCTGGGCACCCACAAGGCTGATTGGTTTATGGGGACCAAGCACACACAAATCCTTCTCTCCAGGAAGTATGCTTTCCTATCAGATTTTATCCTGCAATAGAATAAATAGGTTTGTGTGCTGAAACACAGAGCCTTCTGCCCTCAACTCTTATTTTCCAACCTTGTGTCAGTCCAATCCCTTCTCCTCTCCTGCCCAAAGCTTCCTGTGTGTTCTTTTGTGAGTGTTCCCCCTGCAAGTAATTGTGTAAACTTTTAGTTCCTTGGCCAGTTTATTGCTGGATCAGCCTCAGTAGGTGATCCAAGACCCTATCAGGTGTGTTCATTGCCATATGATCTCTTCTCTGACCATCCAGTCCCCTCTATGGCCTCAGAAGGAAGCCAGACAATTGGCTAGGATGTTTGTATTTTGACAGAGGATCATCCCAAATTAAAGATGCTCTGTTGTCAGCCCTGTGTCACTAACCTGTAGAATTACAGTCCAACATGGAAGTAAAGGACAACAAAATACAAAAGGCCGTATCTTCCAAATGGAATTTGCAGCTTGCTAAAGATTTGTAACCCTTTTTAATGGGGTGCTCCTGAATTACCACACTAAGCCCATAGGGGACTCACTCCTGGATTACAGCAGCAATAGCTCAAAAGACTCAGGACTTAGTTTCCTAGATTGCCTAGGATCCAGGGTGGAGATAGACCTGGCTAGCAGCACTATCAGAACCAATCATAAAACAGAACTCAGAGATAAAGCATTTGGTTTTGCAGTTTTGGCTGTGTTTGGACTGGAGTGGAGCAGACAGAGAAGCAGCACAGCTGGAGAGGTCTCTCTACCGTCCATATCCCTACCCAACAGAAGACTGAGAGCCCCTCTGGGGATTTCTCTGAGATCAAACAGTCATCACAGCAGAGACCAGAAACCCAGGAAGCTGAGGAACCAGCCAAGGCCAAGCTATCAAAAGACAGCCCAACTGCACATTTGAACTCATAGCAGGGAGCCACAAGGATGATCTTACCAATCTTGGTGCGGATACTTTATAAGAACAGCCCGGTTTGTTTTGATATCGTGTTTAAGAAGGCCACCAATTTCAATTCAAAATCCATAACCTTGAGTGATACAGTTAATCCAATCTAACCCCCGGTGTACACAGCAGTAGGTCAACAGAAGAATTCTTCCATCACCCTAGTTACTGCCTCATGGAGAGGTCGATTAACTACAGTGACAGGAGAATCCCTCCCGTTGTTGCAGTGAGTGTCTACATTGACGTGCTGTTGCAGCTGTGACGCTTTAGCAGTTTAAATGTAGACCCTAACTGACCCTAATTGTTTGCCTAGGCAGGTACTGGGAGGGAACAGGGTGGCTTGTACTGGTTGTAAATGTTGGGAGTGGTAGAATTTATGAACTGTTGATCTTGTCTTTTATTATCCTAATCTCTTTTTCCATTGACCCTTACCCTGAGTTCAACCATACCCAATAAAGCCACAGTGAGTTGTATTACTTTTGATAAACTGTGATACCTATATTATTTTTGTGTGCTGTGATTGACACTCCTCTATATGAGACTGGACACTGAATATTTTCCCAATGAATAGGCCCTCTGTTTTCTACACTAGAAAGGAATTCCTTGGATGGAAGCACCCAGGAAGCACAGGACCGAGGACCCTGACCTCCTGAGGGGAAAAGGAAGAAGGTTTCAGCGACACCTCAGAGCTGGGTAACAGTTGCATAGGGAGAGTTCATAATCTCACACAGAACTCTTAAATTACCCAAATTATCACAACTAACCCATCATACACGATAGCCTGGGGGTCGAACCTTCACATGGGATGTGGGAGACGTGGGTTTAAGTCCTTGCTCCAGAACAGGGTGTCAAACCTCTGTCTCCCACATCCAGTTTAAGTGCCCTAACAATTGAGCTATTAAGTATATGGAGGGCCAGCAGCACCTCCTCTGTTTTTTAAATGGTGCTTAAGTTCCTTTATGAATCTAGCAGGAAAAGTCAAAACATCCTAAATGTCAAAACAGTTCATTTCCAAAATTTGCCTCCCTTCCTTCCCCCGCGCCCCCCCCAAAAAAAATCACCTAAATCTACACCTAACCTGCTCAGGTGCTTCTGAAAATCCCACAAGACATCTATTTGCAACTATCTGCATCGTTTTTGTTTTGCAAATCTGATCCTAGATCTACATTTTAAAATACCATTAAAACCTTTTTTTTTTTTAAATTTGCAAACACACTGGGATCCCAGAAGATTTTTAAGTAGTAAACAGATGAGTCATTCAGTGCTTGATTATATGAGTATGCAGTGAGTGCCAATAAACTCACATTGTGAATTAGCTGATGGAATAATATACGGTCTCAAAAATTTGTTCACGAGTCTATTAAGTTATTTATGAATGATATACATGGTGCACAGTTCATTAAACAGGATCTGTGCCTTGCCTGTGATCTAAATGGTGTCATATGGGCTGTATTTATTGAAAATGTTCAAAGTAGATTTTTTTTAAAGAAATTTGCTATTAAAGTTTCAGACATGAGGAGGCTTTAAAGCCCACCAAATACTTTGGAAATTCATTCTTTGTATTCCTTGTATAAAGAAATTGTAGCTTTCTATGTGTTAAAGAATTAAGTTTGCATACATTTTACTTCTTGACAAAATTTCAGAGAAAGTTTGCTTTTCAACATTCAAGGGAATTGTCAACTATAATTTTTGCATCACACGATCAAGACATTCTTTGAAATTGCATACTCTGTTTAATTGACAAGAAGTTTTAGATAATGCAGATCTGAAACATACAACAATCTTAAACCTAATGAATAATAGTTTAGGAGCATAATTACTTGAGGAGTCAATAACACTGCCTTTATATTTAAACATGATAATTTTCTAGTTTTTGCAAAACACTTTAATGTAGGAAGCCTCTTTTTGATCCATGCTGTATATGTAAAGGAAGTGGACATTCTAAAATGGGTCTTATATCCATAATCAAAATATTTAGCTAACTGTCCTTTTCCATAAAGCTATCTGCAATTTTCTTTTAAAATTCACAGTTGATCTGAAGCAAATTGTTAGTATCCCATTCATTTAAGATTTGAAGGGGGTACTATTTTGCTATTCAGATTCTTATTGAAGCAGTGACTATAGGATTTAGCAAGAACACAAGCTAATAAAAAGTAAATAAATAAATAAGGCCTACTCGTAGTACATGTCCTTAAAATAAATAGCCAGAACTAGTGATAAGGGAAGAGACCTCAGAAGTTTCAGTAATTTGATCAGGATAAGCATCTAAAGGTTGGAATGCTTAATTAGACCATATGTTAACTCTCTGAACCTCTTGGCTATGTCTACACTGTGTCTGGGAGGTGTAATTCCAAGCTTCATTAGCTGTGCACATGCTAGCTCTGCTCGACCTAGCACATAAAAGTAACAGTGTGGCCATGACAACATGGGTAGCAGCCTAGCCAACTGAATAGATACCTAGCATCACAGATGGAGTTCTACTCAGAAAGCTAGTCTGCGTCTATGCAGCAACACTGCTATTTTTAGCCCAGAAGGAGAGGAAAGATAGCGCACATTCATCTTGGAATTACACCTCCCAGTGTAGACAGCCCTTGAGTCTACAAAACTGACCCCCTGATTAAGCAAAGCATTTAACGTAAGCTTAACTCTAAGCATGTAATTATTCCCTGAGTTCTGATGGATCAGAGCTTTGAACTGGAACTTGGATAAGATAAGGCCATTTAAAAAGGTTTCCAGCCCTTGCTGTTACCAGTCAGGTCAGAAACAGGAAGTGCAGAGATATTTTAAAGAGCGACAAAGAAAAAGAGAGAGAGGTGAATAATGGATGATTTGGTCCACTAGCAAAACTCTGGGGGGGGGAAAGTTTCAGGTCTAATGAAAAATTTGGTTTCAACTTTAAGAATTTTATTTTTAGCAAAATCAAAAGGAATTTCGAAATGAAAAGTAATTTTGAATAAAAAAATCAAAAAACATTTCATTCTGAAAATATCAAAATGAAACATTTAGATTTTTGGTAAGGATTCCCCCCCCCCCCTCCCACCAAAACAATACATTGAACTCAACACAAAGCTGCAAATATTTTGGTCAATCCAAATCTACATTCTTTGCTGCAGAAAAGTTATGGTTGAAAATTTTCATCCAGCTCTCTTTCTGTGTGTGTGTGTGTGTGTGTGTGTGTGTGTATATATACACACATATACACACACATATGCATATATATATATGTGTGTATATATATATATTTAAAAAATATTTATATTCAGAAAAGGGGTGTTTTCATGTGAAGTTTGAGACAGTTCTTTTGGTGGGGGGGCTAACATTTTAAAGAAAATTGACTCTTTTTTTGAGAGCACAATTGACATGTGCAATATATATATTTTTTTTGCCTGCATTTTCACTCCTGAGTGAAATATGACCACAAATTTAATCTGGAAAAATAAAATGTGGGTACAAAATCTGACTATTTGAGTCTCCAATTACCATATTGAAAGATAAAACAAGCATGTTATATTTTGCTTATTATAAACTGTTAAAGCATTATGGCAAAGTTATCAGTGCAATCCCACCAGAACATTAATAATAACGATTTGAATAAAATGCAATGGAGGGAGTAAGCATTGCTAAAAGGAAGTCTGGTGATCCACTGTGTAATTACCACTCTTCACCTGGAACCCACATTTCTCTTCCCACTCCCTCACAAAAAGCTTTAACACCTGTTCTAACTATGCCTGCAAATTACTAACTGCTTCCCCTCCTGCTATGGCTTTGGTCAATAACTGAGCTTATGTCTACATTTGCCACCAAATTTGGTGGCAGTCGATGGGAGATATGCAAGTTACGTAGAGTAGCTTGCGTATCTCCCGTCGACTTCCTAACTCCTACTTACCGTAGTGTCTTCAATTCACTGCGCCAATGGGAAATGTGCTCCCGTTGATGCAGCGTTACTCCACCTGGGGGAGGCGGATTAATAGCGTCAATTTCTGTGTCGATTAAGCAGGTCTCCACTTCCGCTCAATTGATCCAGATAAATCAATGGAACGGAGGCAAATTTCAGTCAGTCTAGACATGGCCAGAGAGATGCCTCGAGGACACAAATACAGACATAGTAAAGGGAACTGAGCCACAGCTTGCTGAAGGATACAGATATTTGTGACTAATTCTTGGCGGACTTATACTAAACAAAAAAGGCCTCAGGAAAAAACCACACATTTAAATCTTAGAAAGCAGAAGATCATGAAATTCCAGGAGTGTTGCATGATTTAACAAAACCACTTAAAATGCATAATTATCATATGCTTCAAATTTGAGAAGGAATCAAGTTCATATAAGTGTTACTACTTGAGCCTAAACCTTTACTTACAGGACTGCTTCCATATGTTTTCCCTTGACCATCTTGAAACTCAAGAGCTTTTTATGCAAGAGCAATTTTTTACTCCCTTCACTCATCACCTACCCACAGTTAATCAGCTCCCTATTCACTTCATCCTCTATCCTCTTATTTACATACTTTACAAGTCACCATCCTCCCACAGTCCACCACCTGAGGGAATTTACATAGTCAGCATAATTTACACTTGCTAAGAGATCCTGATAAAAGTAATGCAGATACAATTCATCCTCCTTCCCCAACAGGGCTGGAGATAAATGTTGTGCTTATTTCTAAATCTGCAAGTAATATATTACTGAAGAAAAGGAATCTCTCAGGAACAGGCTATACAAATAAGATACTATTTAATCTTATTAGTGCTGGGCCAAATCCTCCAGTCTTTTTGCAGGTCAAACTTCCACTGAATTTAATGGAAATTTTGCTTTAATAAGATCTCAGGGCTTAGTCATTATTATTTAATCATAAGTATTAGTAATGTGCCCATTACTGTGGTGTCTGGAGGGGACACAGGAGTCCAGTGTTTATAGACCCATAGACTTTAAGGTGAGAAGGGACCATCAGGATCATCTAGTCTGCCATCCTAAACATTGCAGGCCACAGAACCTCACCCACTTACTCTAGTAAGAGACCCTTAACCTCTGGTTGAGTTACTGAAGTCCTCAAAGCATGTTTGTGACCCATGATCCATGCTGCAGAGGATTAATTAATATGATTAATTAAAGAAAAATAATTTAGAACTTAATTAAAGGAAGCAAAGCTCTTTTTCTCTCCCTTGACTGCTTGGTTTCTCATACAACAATGTTGAATTAAAATTTTACCACTTGGGGCGTATTTTGGTATTTATTCATTTCCTATTAAAACGTACCAAGATATGTCCATACCGGTCTGTACAAGATCTGACCACACAACCCATGACAACCAATTACATTAAAAACAGCAGCAGATCCCACAAAGCCATGGATCTTTTGTAAACTAAGACTATCTGTGCAGAAGTTTTATGTCTTCACATTGTCTACAAGCCATGCCTATACTCATCCTTGTTTCCATGGCTGGTGGCAGAGACTGTCCTCTGGAACACAACTGAGGGGAATTCCAAAGCATGGAGGGGTTCCATAACTAATATTCACTGAGTCAATATTCAGTTTTTACTAGGAAACTGTGTGAGTTTGTGGTGGGGATGGTGTATGAAGTGCACTTTTACTCATGCTCAATCTAGATGCCTTCATCCCCACAGACAGAATCCCAAACCTGTAGTAGGGTCTCTAGAGGAAGGGGGAAACAATGTCACAGAGATAGCAATTGCTCTTTTCAGGACCCAAATGGGAATATGGAAGATGTTCATTTCTTCCATCTCTGGAACATTCAGAGGTGATTTGGACCAAAGAGATTAGTGATTGTTAAGTCCCAAACGTGTACCTTAGAATTAATAATGATAATAATACTAAGCTCAATACTTTCCCCTGAAACATAAATAAGAAAAAGATCAGATACAAATTATAACAATGAGATTAAAGCAGGGATTCTCAAACTTTTTCACAGTGTGGATGACACGTTAATAGAGAAAGTCTTTCATGGATTATCTCCCTCCTATTTACAATCGTATGGACCTCCGCCATCCAAACCGTGAATATAACATATCCTTCTAGCAACTACGTCAATTGCTAATATACAAAAGTAGCATATTTAAGGTGTCTTTGAATGGGATTTAACATCTGGAAGCAAGGATTGCTGACTGGCTAATTCTCCCTGGTCCCCAGATTGAGAAATACAGAGTTAAATAATATGACAGGCTCTCTCTCTAAAACCAGTAGAAAAGTTAGAAAATTGCACATCAGTGCAAAAGTTTACATTTTATTACCCAGCAAGCAGCAAAGAAGAGATCATCTTCCCTTTTGAGTTTTCTGAACCGATGCTGTCCATAATTATTAGGGCAGTGCCACATCAACATGCTGCTGTCTTCTTAAATTCTTAAGCTTATCAGCAAGATTTACATTTACACAAAGGTGAAATTAGAGGGTATGGAACTACTTTTGGAGTTTAAGGTACGATGTTGGTTGTGAACATTGGGAGTGACAACTAGGGTTTCAGCAGGAATCATCCATCAGAACCGATGTCATCTTATCATGTCACAAGGAGGACTTCCAATATATTCTGATCACTACCCCAAGCCTGAACCTGTGAACACTACCCTGTCTACATGTATTGAACCACCAGTGTGTGTCTCCAGATCCAGTCCCTTTAAGGAGACATCTAGCAAAAGAAAGACGGCCTCTTACATTCCTGGAGTATTACATACAATTTTGAAAATCCAAAAAGCCAGAGGACTAGTAGCCGAATGTGTTAAATGGGCAGAATAAATCCCTGACACAAGGTTGAAGTTTCAGGCAATCTACAATCTCCTTCATAAGGCTGTCTGTTCTTGTTATGTATTGATATTTTATTCCTGTTATATATTGTTGTTTTATATAAAATTTGGATAAAAGTTTTATCACCAGGAAGGAGGATGTGGTGTTAGTTTTGAAAGTTTAAAGTGTCCAATCAGGGGTATAGGGCAAGGAGGTAAGAGTCTGTGTAAACAGGAAATAAAGACTGTCTTGCAGTCACCCCCGCCACAGTTTGCTGCATCTCTGTAATCTCTACGCTAGGAATCATGCAACAAAATATACGAAGTAGTAATGGAAACATGGATCAGAACCTAAATGGATGTAAACCAGCATAGTGCCATTGTAGTCAAATGGAACTGTGCCGAGTGACCCCCCAATCTTTCCTAATCCAAATACAATAGGCAGATAGGCTAAAAGGAGAAATTTGGTGACAGATCTGTTTAAAAAAAAAATCACATTTTTCTTGCCTATTTATTGTGATTTTGGATTCTACTTTGGATTACGGGCCTCATATTTCACACTCATTGAACATGCTAAATGGCCACTGACCTCAATGGGAATTTTATGTATATAACAAATGTGTGATTTGTAGACGTCAAGGTTTTTATGATCACTTAGTCTGATATCTTATATAACACAGACCTCAGAACCTCACCCAGTAATGTTAGTATCAAATCCATAACTTCCATTTGAATTACAGTATATCTTTTAAACAGATATCCCTAATCCTCCAACTTGTTCCATGCTGATGGACTCTGGTGCCTGTGCTGAGCCTCATTCACTGAGTGTAGAACTACTTGCAGGATTAGGGGCTATGTGATTAAAACTTAAAAGTGAGCCGATAGAACACCTCTAATGACATTTTGTTTTCATCCTCAGCTCTCTAACTTTAGCTATAAAGTAAAATACCCAAAGAAAGAATTTAAACTGTCAGGTTTCAGGGCATAAACCAAATTCTGTAAGGAGTTAGGAGGAAACTTAATTTGGGACAATTTATAACTACTGTGACAGGGTTAGACCTGATGGCTACAGGAGAGTAGTAGAGGGGGTCTATATTAGCCCCAGAATGAACAAATCCCTGTTCCCTGGGTGGTCCAGCTGGGGCTACTCTGGGGCAATTAGGTCAATTAGGCCAGCTGAGGCCAATCAAGGAGCTTGCCCCAGCAGTTAAAAGCCTCCCTGTCAGGCAGACAGGGGCAGCTGGAAGGGAGTTAGGAGAAGGAGCAGAGCCGCTCGGCTCGGCTGTGCTACGCTACAGGACTTGGAGCAACCACTGCCACATATTACAACCCTAAAAGTACCAGAGATGAGAGGGGGGGTACCTGTCTGGCTACGGCCAGGGACCCAAGGCACAGGCCAGAGGGAGAACCCCTCCCCACCCAGTTCCAGGAAGCAGATGACGAGCAGTGGGGCCAAAGACAGGCGACCCAGGGAAGGGAGTAAGTCATGGACTGGGCAGTTTGAAGACTACTCCACACAGGGTCCCTGGGTCAGGGCCCTGGGCAGAGGGCGGGACCGGGGCCCCCCCCCCCCCCGCTCCCACCCAGGCACGCAGTAGTCATAGCTGAAGAGGGCACAGTACCCATGAGAGGGCTAAACTAGCCGCCCGCGCCACAGTGGTGTCTGAAGTGGGATTTTGGTGCCCAGCGGCTGAGAGAGAGAGACAAAAAAAAAAACAAAGCCAAAAGACATGAGGGGGGAGGGGAAATTTCTTTTCCTCTGTTTACCGTAATGGAAGACGTTGTAAAGGCCCTCGTACAGGCCATGGCAGCCCAGCAAGAGGCCACCAGGGCCCAGATGGCCACCCTACAGGAATCAGCGCGGCTTCAGCAGGAGACCAACCAGTTGCTGATCAACCAGGCCAACCAGGATCGAGCTCTCTTGCGAGAGGTGGTGGCCCACCTGAAGACTCTGAACCCCCAAGCCCCGGTACCTGAGGGAACATGCACACTACGGGCCACCAGGTATTTACAGAAGATGACAGCTGAGGATGATATTGAGGCCTACCTCCTTACCTTTGAGAGGATAGCTGCGCGTGAGGCTTGGCCCCTGGCCCAGTGGGCTGGCATTCTTGCCCCTTTCTATGTGGAGAAGCCCAAAAGGCCTACTATGACCTACCTGCAGCAGCGGCAGCCGACTATCACCAACTGAAAATGGAGATCCTGGCTCGATCAGGAGTGACTGCGGCTGTGCAGGCCCAGAGGTACCACGGCTGGAGGTATCAAGAAGGCAAGGCCCCGCGCTCGCAGCTGTTTGATCTTGCCCACCTTGCCCAGAAGTGGCTGCAGCCAGAGGTTCACCAACCAGAAAAAATCCTAGAAATTCTCGTGATCAACCGGTACACGAGGGCGTTACCATCAGACTTCCGCGCTCGGGTAGGGCAGAATGACAACTCATCCTACGATGAGTTAGTTGCCCTAGTAGAGTGATGGGTAACGGCCAGAGGCCTTTCTCGGGCAGCCAGAGAGGACTTGCCCCGGGGCAAATGACCAATCCGAGTTCCTGGAGCCCAGACCCCCAAGAGCCTGGGGAAGACCAGGTGGAGGACGAGGGAGATGGAGGGCCCACTGGGGACTACTAAGGAAGGGGGCCACCTGGGCAGGGGAAATGGGGGACAACCCCCTAGCCCAAAGGACAAAGTGGTACCCCGAGCCCCCTACCGGTGCTATGCCTGTGGGAAGTGGGGGCACATAGCAGCCCAGTGTCCCAATGCAGAGGAGCCCATGCAGTGTAACCTGGGGCACTGGGCAGACTCCTGCAGCCTGATTCACCTTGTGGGGGTGGCATTAACCCCACATAGGTATACAAGGCCTGTAAAAGTAAACGGAGTCGAGACTCTGGCATTGGTGGACTCCGGGAGCACCATCACCCTCATTTCAGGGAAATTTGTGAAGCGTAGCCAACTATTGCAAGCCAAGCGCATGGGAGTAACGTGCGTCCACGGGCTGGTTAGCTATTACCCGACTGTCCCAGTGAATATCGAGGCTCAGAAAGGGGTCACAAGGATGATGGTGGGGGTAGTTCCCCGGCTCCCATATCCCGTCCTCATAGGAAGAGACTTTCCGGGGTTTGGAACTTTTCTTCCCCCAGAGGGCTCGGAAGAAGGGGAGGGCCCTGGGCCTACTGGACTAGCTCCTCCTGATAGCCAACCCCTGATATTCTCCGAGTTTGCCCAGGATCTATTTTTGGCCCTTGGGAAAGGCCGAAAGACCAGGGCGGAGAGGAGGGACGCTAAGGCTCTGGGTACCAGGATCTTGTCCCAGGGCATAAAACCTGCCTTGGTAGGTAGGCGGACCCAGGCCACAGTTAAAGAAGCTGCCCCAAGAGAGGAAGGGCCCGAAGCAGGTCCCGAGCTAGATCTCCCCACCCCGGAGGAAAGGGCGGAGTCGGGCCTACCAGAGCTGGGACAACTCAACCCAGTACGAGGGAACTTCGGCCATGACCAGGCCGAGGACCCCAGATATAGCAATGCCCGAGCGGAAGTGGCAGAGATAGAGGGGGTGCCCGTAGAGGGAAAAACACGGGGGCCAGGGCCAGGGCCGAAGATACCACAGCTCCTGGTGCCCCAGAAGCACCAACGGGCCGTGCTGAACTTGGCCCACAGCCACCTCTTTGGAGGACATTTAGGCATGGAGAAAACCCTGGCTCGGATCCTGACGCGGTTCTTTTGGCCTGGGGTGCATGAAGAGGTTCGGCGCTATTGTGCAAGCTGCCCCGAGTGCCAGCTACATAGCCCCCAACCCCACTTCAGGTCCCCTTTGGTGCCCCTCCCCATCATCGAAGTTCCGTTCGAGCAAATCGCCATAGATCTGGTGGGTCCCTTGGAAAAGACGACCTGGGGGCACCAATACATCCTCGTTGTCCTCGACTATGCCACCAGATATCCGGAAGCCGTTCCCCTGCGGAATACTACCTCTAAGGTGATTGCGACAGAGTTAGTGAGGATTTTTGCCCGGGTGGGGCTACCCAAAGAAATATTGACGGACCAGGGGACCCCATTTATGTCCAGACTGATGAAGGATTTATGCACTCTGCTTCATGTACGGACCCTGTGAACTTCCGTTTACCACCCGCAGACCGACGGCCTTGTGGAAAGATTCAATAGGACTCTCAAGGCCATGATAAGGAAGGTGGTGAGTCAAGATGGCAAAGACTGGGATGCCTTGCTGCCGTATCTCATGTTCGCCATCCGGGAGGTTCCCCAGGCCTCCACAGGGTTCTCCCCCTTTGAACTCCTGTATGGACGCCACCCCCAGGGTATCCTGGACTTTGCCAGGGAAATTTGGGAAGGGGAGACCACCCCAGGGCAGAATATAATTGACCACATGCTCCAGATGAGGGACCGAATAGCCCAAGTCACCCCCATTGTACGGGAACATTTGGAGAAAGCCCAGGGGGCCCAGCGGGTCCACTATAACCGCCAAGCCGTGGTTCGTCAATTTCAGCCAGGAGACCAGGTGATGATACTGGTACCCACTGCGGAAAGTAAGCTACTGGCCCAATGGCAGGGGCCCTATGAAGTGATCGAGCCCGTGGCGGAAACCAACTACAAGATACGACAACCAGGGCGCTGCAAGCAGGAGCAAATCTACCATGTTAACTTATTGAAACCCTGGAAGGCCAGAGAAGTATATATGACCCTACCCCAGGCAATAAACTACCCGAGCAAGTGAGGATATCCCCTGACCTAATGCCGAATCAAAAGTCCGAGGCGTCAGAGATGGTAGAACGGAATCAAGATGTCTTTTCGACTAAGCCGGTCCGGACAACGGTGGTTTTCCACCAGATCATCACAGCCCCCAGGGCCAGGGTCACGATGAGGCCCTACAGAGTTCCAGAAGCTAAAAGGAAGGAAATTAAGGCAGTGGTAGAGAAAATGTTGGAGCTGGGGGTCATAGAGGAATCTCATAGCCAGTGGGCTAGCCCTATCGTGCTAGTGCCTAAGCCTGCTGGCACTACGCAGTTCTGCAATGACTTTTGCCGACTGAACGAGGTTTCACAGTTCGATGCATACCCCATGCCCCGCATAGATAAACTCGTGGACTGATTGGGCAAGGCCCAGTTCCTGACCACCCTCGATCTGACCAAGGGGTATTGGCAAATCCCTCTAGCCGAGGAGGCAAAGGCAAAAACCGCTTTCTCCACACCAGATGGGCTGTTCCAATACACTGTCCTCCCCTTCGGACTACATGGAGCCCCCGCCACCTTCCAGCACCTAATGGACAAATTGCTACGGCCCCATGCTGAGTACGCCGCGGCGTACCTGGACAATGTGGTCACCCACACCCCAGACTGGGAAACCCACCTAAGGAAGGTGGAAGGAGTCTTGAACACCCTGAGACAGGCTGGCCTTACTGCAAATTCTGCCAAGTGTGCCATAAGACTTGCCAAGGCTAGGTATCCCGGATACGTCGTAGGGCGGGGTGTGGTCGTAGCCGAAGAGGGCACAGTACCCACGAGAGGGCTAAACTAACCGCCCGCGCCACACTACCAACTGCAGAGTTTCTTGCATCTCCCTCTGAAGCATCACCAAACTGAGAGACCCCGGATAGTAGTCTGATTGAGAATGGCATTTCCTATGTTCCTGTCACCCTTGTATCTAGGTATGAATCTGTGGGCATCTGGGTCACCCAACATTCATTTGCAATACATGAAATATATTGTGAAGTGAAAATACTTTCTAATTATTACAAAAATTACGAAAAACTGCACTGAGCTAAAGGTTTTTTGTTTTGTTTTGTTTTTAACAAATTGCAAAAATAATGAAAAGGAAAGTTCTGCTGTACATTTAATGTGACAATTTTTTCTACAATTCTGTTTAGATCATTCAATTATTCCCTTTGTAGAATGTTGTGGTTTTAAGTTTTGTTTGTTTTTAAAAAATTGGTATGAAGCATTACAGCAAGATTTAGAGGGGAAAAAAATCTTTTAATGTATCAAGATGAAGCAGCGACATTATTTTTTCCTGCACTAGGCTTAATTAAACTGCCAGTCAGGTCCTGAACCAAGATTTGTGCATTTGTGCAAGAGTGAAAATGGAAAAATCTTTTAAAGTTTACCGAATGGGCAGGTTTTATTCATAACACGGCTGGCAGCCTTAGCTCAATCTGAATGGTACTATATGTCTGTATTGATTCATGTTCAGGAAAAGCTTTCAAACATTCCAATGTGGTGAGTTTATTTCTACCTTCAGCACTTTTTCAAAACTAAAGAAACCTATGAGAATGACCCAAGAGTAAACCATAACAAGTAAATCAACATATGGCAATGAAGTCTGTGCCTGGATATTTTCTATTGTTTAATAGAAACGGATAAGCATTGTGTTAGATAGTTTGTTCCTTTGTTAATGTTTCAGTGTTATGTAAAGTTTATTTAATTGTGTTTGGGTATGAGACATAGATAGCAGCTACTCTAAGGAGTGATTCTTAGTTAGGCTTTCTCTGCACTGAAAAGATATATCGGCATAGCTACAGTGGTCAGAGGAGTGCAAAAAACATATCCTGACTGACATAGCTATGCTGACAAAACTTCCATTGTAGACACAGCTATGTTGATAGAAGAGGGCTTCTGTCAACCTAGGAAATGTATACACTGCAATGAAACGCCGGTGGATGGCCCATGTCAGCTGACTTAGACTTGTGGGACTCGCAGCAGGGCTGTAAAATTGCAACGTAGTTATTTAGGCATGGGCTAGAACCTGGGTTCTGGGTACCTGCCCCTTCACAGGATCCTAGAGCTCAGGTTCCACTCCAGCTCAAGCCCAAATGTCTATACAGCAATTTTACAGCCCTGCAGCTCCAGCCCCACATGCCTGAGTCAGTTAGCATGGGCCAGCCACAGATGCTTAATTGAAATGTAGATATTTGTTCATGGAGGTGGTATCTCTACACAGATAAAAAAACCCACCTCTTTCGGTCACTGTAGAATGAGTTTATGCTTTGGGGCCATGCTGGTATAGTCTCTGTAGTGTAGGCATAGCCTTAGAGATATACAGGCAGAATAAGCTTTAATGGTGATTTACTTAGATCATGGAGAGATACTGATACTCAACTAGGATGCAATTCCTTTCAAGCTAAATGTAATACATTCTGTGAAGTATCTCCTAAATGCTACATCTGAGCTCCATTGTGCACAGGAATTCAGACATAACCTCTGCGGCCGCTCCCAGTCTGCTTCTGCCCATCCAGAACAATACTGACTGATTCACTATGTTTACGAACTCACATGCCTGCATGGAGGAAAGAGGAGCATTTGACCTATAGTAAGTATACATCTGAGGCATGTGTAAAGTCAGGATGAAGTGAAATCATGTTGACATGTATGATGATAAAATAAGAGTAGAAAATATGCCTTAGGTTGGTAAATTTTAAATCCATTTATATTTCTAGTAAGACCTTGATAAAGGTTGAAATAGTTTCAATTCTAGCTAGTGGTTTTAATTTTCTAGTAACAGCAATACTTTCTAAAACACTTTCTGTAATAATATTACCAAATGTATAAAAGAACTCTCAGTAAACTGGTAGGCATATGTCTACACTGAAATACAATTTATAAAGATCTAAATAAATATGTTCATCATTTACATTCTGCAATTTTGTTCTTGGTCCTTTCTCAGAGATTCCATTAGTTGAGCAAAGCTATAAAGGGAACCAACATTCTCATCAATCAGTGTTTAAAATAAAATAGAAATGACAAACCGTACCTCAAATAAAGGGTTTTTGAGGCTAGGACTTCTCTGTTCTAATAAGATAATAATGTGATAACTATGGATTTATACATTAGCATTGTAATGCAGTACTTGGAATGCCTTAATAGGCTGATTTAACATGATTCTATAGATATTATAATAATACTTATAATTTTATAGCATTATGCTCTGTGTAAATATATATTTCAAAGATAATATTTTTATGATGTATGTTAAATTATTTCTAAGGATACAGAGTTAAGGGACCTTGTGGGAAGCATTGCAGCCTGCCATTTGCTAATGGTTCTTCAGTTTGTTCTATTAAATTATCAATCTAAATCTCTCTTGTGCTGCCTTGCCATTAGCACTGTATATTGTATGTCAGATTTCTGAGAAACTTGAATGTACTAAGAGGCTTAAGTTTGAATGTGACTCTTAAAGGAGATTTGTGCTCCTGTAGCGAAGGGGAAAAGTTGGCCATGAGAATCAGTGTTGTTAAGGTAAAGAAATGGAGCAGGGTTGGTCAAAATTACTGACCCTCTGAGCCACATACTACAGTCTTCAGAAGTTCGAGAGCTGGGGCACACCTGCCAAAGTTTGGGGCTCCAGCTCTGCGGGGCATGCCTGCCAGGACTCGGGGCTTCAGCAGGAGTGGGGCTGGAGCCTCAAGATTGCCCTCCGTGCTGGGCGAAAGCTCCTAGCCCCACCACCCTACCATAGGGCAGAAGCCCCAAGCTGCCTCCTCCTCCCCCCGCAGTCTGGTAGGTAGCGAATGGGAGGGGGCTCCGCAAGCCACACGAACTATAAAAGAGCTGCATGTGGCTCATGAGCTGCAGTTTGACCACCCCTGAAATAGAGAGTCTGTCTGTCTTAGATATGAATATGGCTCCAGTTACCATAGTATCTGAATGCTTCATAATCTTTAATGTAGTTATCTTTACAACACCCATATGAGATATGTATTATCCCCATTTTATAGATGGAGAACTGAGGCAGAGAGAGATTAAAGGTACATTTTTCAAAATAACCTGAGGTGGCTTAAGCACCCAAGTCCCCTCAAAAGTGACTAAAGCGTTCCTAAGTGTCTGAGTCACTTTTGAAAATGGTATGTAGGGTCTTAGTCATGTAAGTGCTTCTGAATATTTTACATTGAATGACTTGCCCATGGTCTGTTCTTCAGAGGCCTGTTTTTTAAATTGTCAAAGGCAACAGAAGTTGGCTCAACCTGTTTCATAAAATTGTTTATGAAAGATAGCAAAAGTTGAAGTCAAATAGACTGAAAGAAACTGGATTATTTAGGTTAAAAGAACTGGTAATAAATGGCCTTCAGGATGCCTGGTAAACTTACAGCTTGGCATGACAATGACCTGAAAGAGTCTAGAAAGGGGAGGAAATATTTATAGTTTAAATCAGTAAAATGTATTTCAATTGGTTAATGTTAATGACATGTGGTGTCTGCCCCTTCTTTGACATTGTGTATCTGGGCATCACTGAATGTGAGTAGGGGACCCATGAATAGCTGTCAACTCCACTGTCTGCCGGAGACCCAGAATCCACCATGATACCATTGGGCCTTCATTGTTCTGAGCCTGAAAGACATGCTGACCAGACCAGACCAGACCAGAAAGACGGAGCCACATGATATTGCCACCTCCATTGGTTTCAGCTAAATCATAAACACTACCTGCAATGGGAAACTTGGGCTCCTGCTGTCATCTACTCCCATCAGCATCCTTTTCCTTCTCCTCCTGAGTTCTTCTTCATTCTCTCTCTCTTCTTCTTTATAGACAGGCAAGAGAGAGTGTGCATGCACGCTCCATCCAGACAACTCCATCTTTTACAACACTACTGTGAGCTTCTGGCAGAGGCAACAGAAAACAGTGTTTTAAACCACTGGTACACATTTTCGAAGTCTTTGACTGACTGATTAGATAGTGTTCCGTGACTGTGTTACTCCAGCAGCTGGGTTGCAAGTGAAAGTCAGCACCAGAGACAGAAGCTTCACTTTATTTTCACTATTTCTTTCCCTTCCTTTGCATGTGATTGTCTTGTTGGGATTTCAACAACAATTGCAGATAATCTCAACTAATTTTTCATAGTCAATACCATCTTTAATACTGTTGTTACTTTTTGGCCCAAGTGGTTAGGCCAGTGTTTAGGTCTTTGCCTGTTAGGAGGAGAAACTGATCATGTAAATCTGGTATTTCTTGGTGGAATCTATTCTATTTACAAATAACATACACAAAGTTCTGCGTCTATGAACACAGTAGAAATAAACAGTTGGAGGCAGTTTCCAAGCCTGCTATTCCAATGAGACCTGTGACTCAAGGAGCTCAGTATTTGCTCCTTCTCAGGGCCACATTCTTCTATTCCTTCTTTTTCTTTGTCTGTTGGCTTTCTGGTTGCTTTCTATCTGTCTCACACAGATTCACCCAATAAATGTCCTGTGTTTGCAATCAGTCCCCAGGAAAATCCTTCAGGCCACATAGCTTAGCAGCTGGCCAGTTGTGGGGCAGTGATGACTTGTGTTTTTTCAGCTCTCACTACACAAAGAAACATTTAATTGTTACTTATTTTATCCTGAACAAAGGGTGTTTAATATGCTCATTGACTTTAACCAGATCTATATTTGATTTATAGAACAAAGATACATTTATGGCAGCCATTATCACCATGCAGAATAACACCAGCAGCTAAAAGACTGTCAAACATGGGTTTCTTCCTATAAGAAAACAAAACAAAACTCTATACAGCTAAAGGGAAAAAGCATAAGGAATATTGTTCAAATTAAAGCATTATTTAATATTTGACATTTCAAATGCTTTAACTAACTTTCCTCCTTTTTCTGTATTTTTAATAAAAGATTAAAAAGATGTTTAATAGTGGTTGATAACATGGGAATAAACCCTGGATAATTGGACACAGAACAACAAATTACATTTAACTGTTTAATGTTTTAACAGTAAACCAGGGCTTCACTAACATCTTATCCCTTTCACCCAACAGGTCATCACAGGAATTCTGTGGCAGAGCAGGGAATTGAGTAGGTCCCCCAAGTCACATAATAGCACTCCGACCATTGGACTATCCCTTCCATTCTGGTTTACTGAACTATTGTATATTAATTCTCATCTAGTTGAATGTCTGCACAGAGCTAGCTAAAATTCATTGGGAGGGGTTCTACACTATTCTGCCGTCCTGGTACACCAATCCAGGAAGGGCTCAGGGAGTCACAGTAGTCTGCTCTAGTAGAGCAATCCTTTGTTCTTATTCAAGATTCACTCTGGTTGTCAGAATAATACCAGAACTCTCCAATTCCTTTAATGCCTCTCTAGTTAGTTCATAATGAGATACTGCTGAATTATCCCTAATATTTTATTATCATCGTTATTTTGAGGAACCATGACATTTTCATTCTGCTGATGTACTGAGACTATGCTGATCACCACAACTTGTTAATTTCTTTGCCACAAGAATAAATTATATCTAATTTTCTTTTCTCTTCACTGGGCAGCTTGCCTCATTCTTATTTCAAAGATTATTGTTATGAAAAGGGACAAAAAATAAGTGTCTGTACTTTTGCCAAAAAATATAATTACAATGGAATCAAAAAGATTTTAACATTAACTTGAGAGAAGTGCAGTTCCGTCACAATGAAAATTCAGTCAAAAGTTGTCCAATTTCAGATTCCAACAAAGGTAAAGTAACTGGTGAAGGAACTAACTCTGTTGCATGAAACACTTTTGGGCTGCTTAACAAATAGGCCAGATGGAAGGAGAAAGGAGGTCACAATGCACTGATTCAGTGGAGCTACCCATGAGAATAAGGATTATTTAAATGAGTAAGGGATTCAGTTTTACTAAATTACTAGTGGAGGTTCCTGTTTGAGCAATAGAGATATTAAGTATGCCCAAATTGTTGTGGCAATACATTAAATGCAAGATCTTTATTACAAAATCAATGGACAATTAACTTCCAGATGCCATACGACACAA
Source organism: Emydura macquarii macquarii (assembly GCF_026122565.2). NCBI lineage: Eukaryota > Metazoa > Chordata > Testudines > Chelidae > Emydura > Emydura macquarii. The sequence continues at coordinate 4,539,257 of NW_027132962.1, forward strand.
CCTTCAACTGTAGTTATTTGGGAGAGTGAAGCATTGTGCTGTACACGTATTCAGATTCTTCAAACCATACTAAATGGTACAAAAAGTAATGTTTGTGTTTGAAAAGAAATTATAAATTTCACACCTCTCTTCTTATCCAGGGTTCATTATTTTCCTTCTCTCTTTGTTCTTAATCCTGTCTCTTTTTCTCCCCCATATTTGTACAGAAAGAGAAAAGTAAACAGTTCTGTATATCCTTGGACAGTAATGGGTCTAAGGCAGACTCCATCTGCAATAACAATTAACTAAAAGAACTTCATTTTAAAATTCCTACCTTGTGTAGCATTGAGTTATAAAGCAGTCTAGGTACAGTATCTTGGTTTGGATCTTTTTGTGTTGAAATAATTCACGCTGTAGGAGAAAACAAGTCCTGAGTTCTAGTATTATGCTTAGCTGGCTGTTTTTCAGAAATATGATTTTAAAATACAGAGAATGGAATCTACAGAAACTGAGTGGAGAAAAATTACTGTATCTTCCTCTTATACATGAGTGTTGCTCATGAAAAAACAAACAGGTATTGGTTATTTTTAGACCATTGCCTTCACATATTCTTGCATGTGGAAAGCTTCTGTTGCCACTGAGGTTTGGAAATCTTTTGGGGGAAGAATGGCTATTGAAATCCACAATCATTCCCTAGTGGTACAGAACAAGTCTGTGGGGCCAGACCTGCCTCACATCTTGCTTCTTGCATCTTCAAAGAGCCAACTCCTTGAGACAGGAAGTAGCCAAAGATGCACCCAAAAGTTGCTAGATGTCACTAAATCAACATTCAACACGTGATCACTATGTCACTATCATCCTTAACTATATACCGCTATATATTACACATGCAAATATTTTACTAAAATACACATTTCATGTTATAATTAATGGATTCACAAAATAGCTCAAAACTCTGAGGTGAACAAATTATTAATAACATACCTATATATCCCTCATGTCCGTCTCCCACTTGTGTTTGTCATACTCAGTACCTTGCTCTTGATTGCTGGTGCTGGACTCCATTTTCTCCCCACTGTGAAAGGGTTGCTGAAGTCGGAAGTAGTGGGTGCTACTCCCTCGTCCCGCTCCCCCCATGTCTGGGCTGCAGAGAGGAGGCAGAAGAGTAAGAGGAAGATGATGAGCCAGTGCAATTAGCCTAACATGGGATGGGTGGCGGTGGCAACTTTACCCTCTCACTGACACACCTCCCCTCACTCCCTTGCCAGCCCTGAAGAGAGAAGCCGGGGAGTCCAGCTGCAGTCCAGCGGAGTCATTCGGCTTCGGGAAGGGAAGTATAGAGTGCACTGGTTTTTTTAATTGGGTGCTTAACAAATAGACTGATTTTATGATAATGAATTTTAGCTACTTCTTTCTCAGAATGTAGCTGTGAAAGTCGCTAGATTTTGTCACTGGTAGCTTTGACACTTGTTTTGTCGCCAAGTAAATTAAAAAGTCGCCACGTTGGCAATGCTTGGGCTGAAGATTCCTCAGTGAACACTTGCAGAACTGCCCTCCCAAAGTGAGCAACAGATCTGGATGCTCAGTCAAGAGAATAATGCAGTTTAAATGTATATTCAAAACTGCAGATAGCAGTCCTACAGGTTTTTTATGATGGAAACATTATAGGCATGCCACTGATATTGCCATAGGTCTTGTGCAGTCAACCTTAAGGACTTCCATGACTTACGTCCTAACTAACGTATACCATTTCAGAGGAGATACACTAGCATAAATCTGGAGTAACAGAGTAACACTCAAACTGCTGTGGGCCTATGTATTGTACAATAAAATTGCAGCACTCTCTGTATGTAAAGATTAACAGCCATTTTTAGTATTGCTGAGCTAGAGGGCACATCTCCCCCTCTCCCACAAATCTCCTAAATCTAAAATTACTTTATTTTTAAATTGTAATTCTAAATTTTGCATTTTGTTATGGAAGCACAGCAGAGCCACCAGCATTTGGGTCTAGGTTTTTGGTTTGGCCCATTGTAGAGATGGGCTTTAAGTAAAATCTAAATGTAGATTTGGATTTGTATGTCCTCTACCCAAAATCCAGGAGTTGATTGGATTCAGAACTTTAGCTGGGCCTTGTACAAGTATTTTTTCCAATGTGTACATATTTAAAATTGGAATGTTATACTCAAAGCTTGCTGCTCTCTGCACACACTGATATATTCAGAAAATAAATTAAAACTTGCCCTTCCCTTCCCACTGATGGTATGTCTTCACGGAAAAATGATGAACGGGTGGGTTTTAGAAGTTTTCCTTGCCAAATTCTATAAAATAATGTCTTAACAATAGAGCTAAATGCATATAATATGTATTAAAACAATACTTAGGATGAGAATTTAAAACACACAGTCACAAAATTCCAAAGTTATGATTCTGTAATCGTAGTAGCATGAGTTACTACACACACATACCATAGTAAGCTAAAATGCTATTGGAACTCTCCACTAACACCCAGAAGGTAAATAATCTGAAATGAGGCACCAGCCAGTCAGTAGCAGTCTTAGGGCTAGATTCACAATGCGGATTTAGACACCTGTCTGTCCCTTTAGGTGCCCAAATCTAACATTTAAGAGCCACTGACATTCACAAAATCAACACTCAGCTGCCACGTAACCTTGTAGGAACATAAGTTCCTATGGTGCCTAAGTTTCCATCAGTAAAATCCCCTGAGCTCATACATTTCTGCCTAAGTTGCCTAAGTCCTGACACTGCACAGTGGCTCATGCTTATCTCATACCCTAAACCCTGGCAGGATTCACAAACTAGGCACTTCCCCTGACTATTTTGCCTGTGGGACCTGATCCAATAGGCATTTCCAAAACATACCCAATGCCCAACAAACCACAGCAAGGAGGAGGCAGTTGTACTCCTCTTAGCCCCAATTGTTAGAGCACTTATTCAGGATGTGCGAGACCGAGGGTCAAATCCTCAGTCTGCCTGATTCAGAGTGGGGACCTGAATCCAGATCTCCCACCTTCCTAAATACCCTAACGACTGGGATCATTCTCTGGCCCAATATTATTAAGTATTTCATACAAAGTGGAACAGGTTCAACAGGAGAGATTCAGCACTGCCAAGTACCCTCCTATAGCCCAGTGGTTAGGGCTTTCCTCTGCAATGTGAGAGACCAGAGTTTAAGTCCTGCTTTATATCAGGCAGAAAGGGAATTTGACCTGGTCTACCACATTCTGGGTGAGGACACTAGTGGCAGGACTATTGGTTTTAACAGGAAGGTACCACCCCCCTCCTTTTTTTTCCTTGGGAAATAGATGACTCACGTGCTGAACTCTAGGAAAAGGTTCATGGATGTGACTGCTGAGCAGAGATAGGAATCTCTCTCTGGCCCGGAGTTAGGCACATAACTCTAATTGATGGTCAAGGGCTTAGGTCCTGGCCCTCAGCATTTCCTACTGGCTAGCTTAGGCAGTCCCTGTTCAATGTGCTGGCTTCTGAGAATCCCTTTTTAGGCTTCTAAGCATCCCCATGCACTGTATAAGGAACCTGAGTGCCTAACTTGGGGTTGTGAAAACCAGTAGGCAGCAAGGCCTAAAAGTTAGGCATTGCAATGCCTAAGACCCCCCCTTGTGAATTTAGCCCTTAGTCTGTGCAGATTCCTGTGTAAAATACTTATGTGAGGCCCTATCCAACTCCTTCAACATCAGTAACCAAGTCCCACGCAGTTGTGTTTACCCACAATTCTCCCCCCTGGCCATCTCCTGCCTACCTGTGACATCCCACTCAGGACAGGGTAAGCCCATACATTTGTTTCTGTTCACAGCCTCCAGTTGCTCAAGTGCAAATTTCTAAGCAGGCTGATGAGGGGAACAGTTAGGTAATCTGATCTCTGATTCCTGACCTCCTGTACCAGAGTCAGAGAGGAATCAGGGATTTGCTTATCTCGTGAGTCAAATGTGTACACGTGCCAGAGGGTTCAATATGACCATGTACATTTCTTAGGCCTAAAGCCTGGAGGGAAAAGCAGGTGACATTTAAGGGAAAGTGATTAATTCCTCCATGTAATGTAATGGTGGGGTGAAGATTTTATTGAAAGACGTTTGGGAAGACCTGTTCATAATGTGGCATGGGAACCAAGTGAGCCTAGAGAGTTCAAGGCAGGTATGTGAATAGGTCTAAGATTTTCACAGATGTGTTCCTGATAAGTAAGTGGCCTAATTTTCAAAAGTTCCTTAGCATCAAATAGCTCCGACTGGCTTCACTGTGAGGAGATTGATGCCGACCCCTTTTGAAACTCAAGTCACTCAGAAATCTATCTTTAGGAAGACATTGGTGGAAATTATGACCTATTGCTGATAGTTTCATTTAAAAAAAATTCAACATCTTGACAAAAATTGGGGAAACAAATATCTTGAAATTGTTTATGAACTTTTTATTGATTGATTGATTTTTTTTTTTAAAAAATAGCTTTATAGATGGTCAGGAAATTGCAAAAACTTTTGAAATTTAAAGGAAAATTAAACAAAACCAACATTTTTGTACACATTATTATTGTTTTGAACCAGCTCTACTTGAGATCCCTTTCACAGTGTGGCTCCTTATGCCTTCCTAATCTGGCATTGGACAAAACTGTAGAAAATATGCTGAATATCTATGGACTACTGGTTGGTTTTGTTATAGCCATTCCTATATTTCTATGTAATTTACATTTAACATTTTTAATAATAAATTAGCAACTTGTATGACACATGGGTCTATAGAAACAAAGTTTGTGCAGAACAAATGACTGTATCTTCAACCAACAGAGCATGATCTTTGATAGCAATACATACATTACTATATCAAGCAGAAAGAATTGTCTGGTGTGGCTCAAACAACTGAGTTATTTTTGGCCAACAAGAGAGATATAATTTGTTTTGAGTGTAGTTCATCAGGTTTAAGAATAATTCTAAGAGACTAGAATTTGTTATGAAGGAAGCTGTGACCACTGTTAAAATCTAGTTGTCTTGTTATATTATATCACTTACTTTGTGTAACACTACACCGTGATGGAGGTAAAGAACCATAAATAAAATTATAAAGAATGGCAGACAAATTAAAGAATTCAGTGAACCCTTCAGTACAGTACAAGCCAAATCCTGTTCCCACAAAAGTCAACGACAGCTTTGCCATAAATTCCAATGGCTGAAGAATAGTCTCTAAATGTATATATACCAAAAAATATTTGGTTGAGTACGTAAACATTAGGTCAATCTTAAAAGTAGCAAATCTTCAACACTAATAGGAATTATCTTACAGATCCAATAGGTGTTATTTGGAAATTAATGACTCCTGTGCTAAATCTGAATGGGATTCCAAGATAAACATGATCCTAAAAGCAAAAGATTTACCATTTTAATATCTGTTATATGCAACATAATTAGCTTTATATACTTGTTTAAGATAGAAGATGTGACAGACCTTGGAAACATGGGATCTTCAAATGACTACTATATTGAGATGTGCCAGATGCTATGGGCCCAATGATTATTCATAAACTTTTGTATCTATATTTGTTATCTGTTTCTTTGTGAGCTAGGGATTGTGTTCTAACTCCATGGGGGAGGAATACCAATCTTCCTCCAAGAACAAAAATATCAGTGGTGGGGGTGTGGGAAAGGTAATTACAGGTAAACAACTCCAGGCAAATATCACCCACTACTGGGAATCGTATATACTGGTTCAAGAGGCCCATTAGAGGCCTTATTGATCTGACGTGATTCAGAGACCCTCTTTTTGAACTGCGAATTGACATGAAATGGTAACCATGCAGCAAACACTTTTTTTAGTCTGAAGGACTTTGGGAACACATCAGTGGCTTACACTGAGCTGGTAAGCTTAACATGCATGGAGACTGTGTATTGTTTTATTATGATATGTTTTCTCTGTTCTTTATTTTGTCCTAAAATAAACATGCTGTACTCTGTAAAACCTGGCTAGTCACTGGTCATCATCCCTAAGAGAGATCAAACTGCAGGCGCTGGACTATGTTCATATCTGCTGGGATAGTCATTGCAAATTGCATGGGACCGCAAGCCTTAAATCCCCAGCCTGGAGGGAGTGGGCTGTCTCAAAGGGGAATTCTTGAGCAGACCACAGAGGGGGTAGAGATGTAGTTAACCACAGAACTGAGATGAAAGGGTAATAGTTCCTTTACTAAATCTCTGTCTGACTTTGTTCAATAGCCAACTTAGAGCTTTTCAAGAGGGGGGAACAAAGGTTGATAGTATCATGTCTGCCATTATGTGCCTGAGATGTAATTGATTAGGATATCTGTATTTTAAAATGGCTTTTCATAGAATTCACATGACACACCGTTGCTTAAGCCCTAAACTACACAGATCCAGGATATAGCATGGAAATGAATACAAAACTAATTGAAAAGCAGAAGAAGAGACCTTCTGAGGGGCGGGGGGGAATACCTTGCTTAGCTGTGGGAGGAGATTCTTAGCTGTTTTTACTCTGCATAAATAGCCTAGACAGTTAAAATGGTTAATTAAACAAAACCATGGGAGTAGTGAACAAAAGAGACAACATCAAGAAGAATTACAAAAGGGCTGGAATTATTTTATAAACAGGCTGATGTGGTGAACAAAATATAACAACAGCTCATGGTAAATAAAATGAGTTCAATAATAAAGCCCAAGGAGAAATAAAAGTTATTAGAATATGAAAAACAGGAAAATGGGGAAGAAAACAGACTAGAAATTAACAGTGCAGGGAACTATCCAGAGAGGATAGAAAGAAAAAGAAAAGAATTCAAAATTCTCAGATGCTCAACTGACACTGTAGCTTACATACGGTACATCTACTAATATCTGTCGCTTAGAATAAAATGTGTCCAGTAGAGATTATCACTGTGGAGAATGTAAAGGTATTATAGCATTTTTAAAAGGACACTGTACAAAACACCTATGAATTGTCATATTGGATCTGACTGGTGGTACATCTAGTCCAATATCCTGCCTCTGACAGGAGCCAACACCAGATGCTTTAAAGGAAGATTCAAGAAATCCTCCAGTAGACAATTATGAAATAACCTTCTCACAAGGCAAGTTTCTTCCTGACCTCCCAGTAATTAGAGATTGGTTTATGCCCTGAAGCTTGAAGGTTTCTATCTCATTCAAAACTCCTGAGGTTTGCTTGTTGTTGTTACTGCTGATTTTTTAAAATCTTTGCTGTGATTCTTGATGTTCATATTAACCCTATATTTATCCAGTCTCTTCGTAAATCACACTAAGCTCTTGGTCTCAGTGCAATCATAATGACAGTGAGTTCCACAGGTTAAGTGTGCATCATGTGAAAATATTTCTTCTTTTTCTGGTTTTAAATTGACTGCCTTTCAAATTCATTTAATGTCCCCTCCTTTTTGTAGTATGTGAAAGTGGAAACAGAAGTGCCTACTTTATTTTTTTCCCAGCGCTTTCATTATTTTGTGTAATGTTATGTGTTCGCTTAGTCAGCTCCTTAAGTGAAGAGCATTAGAGACAACTTTGGCAGGGGAACATCTCAACCAGGGGCAGCTGAAGCCCCATGTATCCCCTCTTTCCTCTCCAGTGGGTGGGGGGCTGCTACTTCACTCTTCTCCCTCCCTTCCTGCCTCCTTCATAGCATTGGAGGAGTGGTAGATCTTAGGTTTGCTCTGGGGTTTGTTCTAGCTATTACTGATACCATGGGGTAGGGTGGAGTGGGGGAGGGTGATTGGCTCCTGTCTGGTGTTGGTGGGAAGGGGTGATATATTTTGTTTCCCAGGCACAATAATCATTGCTGTCTTCCTGTTTCAGTTTTGCCCTTCAGCTAGTTAATGGATCTCATATGACGCAAAGAACTTGACTGTTCATCCCAAATTTGCACTGTGAAAGGGATTTTTCCCATATGGTGCAATTGGCAAGAAGCTGAGGTATGGATGTGGAGGGGGTTCCCTACCCACTCAGCATTAGGATCTCTGATTTGTGGGAGACGATGTGTTACAATTGTCAGCTATAGTGTGTTTCCCTGTAATTGATTAGTTAGAAAGTGTCTGAATGAGGGCCCAAAAACTCAGTGGGCTGCATGGGCATTATTCCTGGGCACTCACATCACATAATATGGGGTTGTCTCTACGTCTGGCACAGATTGTGGCTCATCTCCTACCTCTGGTGTGTAGGAGGGGAGCAGGTCAAGCCTCTGCCTTCCAGTTAGGATCTTTTAGCAGATGTGAAGATCCAGAGTTTGCATGGCCTTCACATTCATGATAGTGCCAGTTGAGATTTAACTAGGACGGTCCTACGGGATAGTTTTAGAGGTTACACCAGTTGGTATTAAGTGTTAATAAAGTTGAAGCCTCTGATTTAACCACATCATGGGGTCTGTGTCCCATTGTTTCTGTGTTCACTCCCATTTTTCAATCTCTCTTCATATGGAAGTCTTTCCCTGTCCCAAATTATTCTTGTCATTCATCTCTGAACCTTTTCTATTTCTATTCTAACATTTTTGAGGCACGGTGAGCAGAACTAAACTCAGCATCTCTGGTTTGGGCATACAACTGATTTATAGAGGCATTATAATATTTTTAGTGTTACTCTCTATCCTATTCCTTATTCATCCTATCCTTTTGTTCACTTTTTTTTGACAGATGCTGCAAAAGAAAAAGCAAACAGACAGACTTCGAAAGAATGAGTTACAGAGAGAGACTAAAGTAAAGCAGCTCAAGTCTGTAAAGTAGAGAGATATGAGTAACAGTCAATATAATTGAGGCATATAAAACCTTAAATGGTAGAAATAGTGACCTACTTTGGAATTCATTATAGCTCAGATCGGACAAAGGCATAAATGATTTTAAAAAAAATCAGAACAGATGTCAAGAAGCACTTTTAGAGACAGAAAAAAATAAACTCTGGATCCCTTCCAAACAAAGTGGCTGAGACAAAAAAAAAAACAAAAAAAAACAAAAACAAAAAACACCACTGATCATGCAAGTTGTGATTGCATACACTTCTGGGGACAACAGATACTGAACAAGAAGGAGTCTTGCTGGATTTAGTGACCTTTATTCACTCTTCAGAAGTGCCACTCTATGTCTTGTCCATGGCAGTTAGTTCACATAAATACTGGGTAAGCTCACTGTTGGAAGGTAAACCTGTATGCATGGAACTGGATGCAGGCACAGCAATTTCACTGGTCTCAAACATTGTGAATAAGGAGAAGCTAAATCATCTCCCACTTAAGCCGGCAAAAATTGTTCTGAAGACGTACACTGGAGAAGCTGTACCCATGTTGTGCACTACTGATGTTAAAGTGGAGCTCAGTGGACAGTCTGCTCAATTGCCACTGTTTGTGGTGGAAGGCAATGAACCAACTTTAATTGGAAGGTCATGGCTTAGGAAGATCCAGCTGAATTGAGCAGAAGTGCACAGGATGGCTAAAGAAGAAAAAGGTCTGACAGCTGTAATAAAGAAACATGCTGCTGTTTTTGGAGAGAACCTGGGAAGCATGAAAGGAATCACTATGAAATTGAACATTAAGCTTGACAGCCAACCAAAATGTCTGAAAGCCAGAACAGTGTTATATGCCATCAGGCCAAAAGTTAAAGCAGACCTAGAGCACCTGGTCAAAAATGGAGTTCTAGTACCAGTTACCCACAGCTAATGGGCAACCCCAATCATTCCAATATTGAAGAAAGATGGCTACATTCAGATTTGTGGGGATTTTAAGATTACGGTTAACCTGGTGTTGTGTGCAGAACAATACCTTCTTCCCTGTGTCGATGACCTCTTCGCTGGCTTGGCTTGTGGACAAAAGTTCAGCAAGATTGATCTGTGTCAGGTGTATTTACGATGCATGTCAATGAGAAGTCCCAAGAGCTGTTGACTATTATGACGCATAAAGAACTGTACAAATACTGTCGCTTACCTTTCGGAATAATGTCTGCTCCAGCTTTGTTCCAGAGGTCTATGGACCAAATCTTGAGTGGCTTGCCAGGAGTACAGTGCTATCTGAACAACATCCTGGTCACTGGCAAGAATGAGGAGGATCACTGTAAGAACTTGGATGCTTCCCTGAAAAGTCTGGAAGAGTACAGCCTATGAGTCTGCAAAGACAAATGTGAATTCTTCCAGCCCTCTGCTGAATATTTGGAACATATCATAGATGCTACAGGCCTTCGTAAAGCTCCTGCAAAAGTCAAAGCTATTGTGGAAGCTCTACCTCCTCAAAACACAGGCCAACTTCACTCTTTTTTCAGGCTATTGAACTATTATGGAAAGTTTATTCCACAGTTTGCAACACTACTAAATCCACTACATGAACTCCTTTGCCAGAATAAGGTCTGGAAATGGACTGAAGCCTGTTATGTTGTATTTAACAAGGCTAAACGCACACTGCTAATTTCAGAGGTTTTGACACATTTTGATCCGTCTTTACTTCTACAGTTAGCCTGCGATGCTTCCCCTTATGGTGTGGGAGTGGTCATGTCACATATTATGTCTTTGGAGAGGAGAGACCCATTGCTTTTGCCTCACACATCTTAAGCAAAGCAGAAACTAACTATGCCTAAATTGAATGTGAAGCACTGGGAATCGTTTTTGGAATGTGGAAATTTCACCAGTACCTGTTTGGAAAGAAGTTCACACTTCTCACTGACCATCGACCTCTAACATCAATTTTTGGACCATGAACAGACATTCCACCATTGGCTGCTGTCGTATGCAATGATGGGCATTGTTGCTTTCCGTACACACATATGAGATCAAGTATCGGCGATCCACTCTGCACTACAACACAGATGGTCTCTCAAAACTGCCTTTACCAGTTAAACATCAAGATATTGGTCAGAAAGAAATCTTCTACTTTGAACAAGTAGAGAACACACCCATCTCTGTTACTCCAGTAAGAAGTGCAACTCACACTGATCCAGTACTGTCCCCAGTTAGACTTAGTGATGCAAGAAATGTCTGTACGGGACTCTCAGGTCTCACCTGACCTTCGTCCCTACATGTTCAGGAGGATGGAGTCATCAGTCCATTCTGGTTGCTTGTTGTGGGGAATACACATCATTATTCCACCACTACTGAGATCGCAGATGTTGGAACAGCTACATTCAGGTCACTGTGAAATAGTGCGTGTGAAAGAAATTGCACTAAGCTACTTTTGTTGGCCTGGCCTGGATGGACAGTACTATTGAAGATAAGGCAAGAGCTTGTACTTCATGTCAGAGTGTGAGGAATGCACCACAGTTGGTGCCTCTACACCCATAGGACTGGCCTGAAAACTGTGGCAGCGAATTCATGTTGATTTTGCCCACCCATCTGAAGGAAGTATGTTGGGTTGTTGTCGATGCCCACACCAAATGGCCAGAAGTCTCTATAATGCAGTCCATGACTGCTGAAAGTACTTTCTAGAGACGGCATGAAATCGTTAGTCATTTTGGTATGCCAGAACAACTTGTGAGCAACAACGAACAGCAGTTCTTCTCTCAGGAGTTTGAAAATTATATGAAAGCAAATGGGATACATCACATCATTTCAGCACCGTATCATCCATCCATCCATGGATTAGTAGAGAGGTTTGTGCAGACAATGAAGCAAGCTTTAAAATCTGCACAGGAACATTTGTCTATTCAAAAGCATCTGGACATCTTCTTACTATACCACAGAAACACACCTCATGCTATGACCAAAACCTTTCTAATGATGGGACAACAGCTGCGTGCTTGCTTTAATCTGCTGAAACCCACCAAAGCACAGACGAGTTGTGCAACGTCAACAGCAAAACCAAGTCATCAGATGTGCACACAGAGCAAAAGACAGAAACTTTAGTCTTGGACAGCCTGTCCTAGCTCAGAACTATGCTTCTGGAGATAAATGAGTCCCCGCTACAGTCATCGCCCAAACAGGACCTGTTTCCTACACTGTCCAGACTGCAAATGATCTCACCAGGTGGCAGCATGTAGATCAGTTGTCTCCAGGTCATACATGTACCAAGGACACATCTCCAGTTGAACTGCCTGACCTCACCATTATAGGGGAGATGATATCTAGACAAGAGTCACCCGTTCCTGACTCCCCTTCTCCATCCACCTCTGCAGCAAATATAGCCCCCTCCCCTGTTCGCGCAAATACAACATCCTCACCAGTTCAAGCTATAAGTTCTGAGCTATAAGTTCTGCAAGAGCACCAGAAGTCCACCATAATCCACCTAAAGAGAAGTCCTCCTCAACGGCTGTATTTTTAGCTAGGGCAAACCCATGTTTACAGGGCAGAATAATCCTTGGAGTTTAGCCTGGAAATAAGGCAGTCTACCCTCGTTCCCTAGTTTAGTGATTGTTCTGTTAAATGGGCATTTTCATTAAGAGGGAGGAATATGTTCCGTATTTTGTGCCCTACCTAGTTGCCTAGGTTACTGTAGCAACAGAGTCTTAACTGTTGCCATAGCAACAGAGTTAGAATATTAGGGGATAGCTCAACCAGTTCTGGCTAATCTTAGTTGTAATTCAATAAACCCTGTCTGTGTGTTTACATCTCTCTGTGGTTTCTTTCTGAGTGCAAGTAACTTCCAGGGATCCAAACATAAAATTAGCCCTGTGCAGCTGTTAGTGCCCCACACTTCGGCTGTCCCACAGGGCCACACAATGTTCCACTTCAGTTGGTGCAAGCACTCCTGGTGAGGACATGCACCACAGGTAGAAAGAGGTTAGAGTGGACACCAACAACCGATTTCAATGCTGCAGTGGCTGTAGGTCGACCTAGTTTAAGTCAACCTAATTTTGTAAAGTAGATATGCCCTCAGACCGTCATAGCTAAATAAAAGATTGAACAGATAGTTTAGTGTAAGTAATTAGAACATATTATAGTCTAAGGGACTATTCAAAGTGAACTGGCCTATTAACACCCATTAGTCATAGGAAAAATGTGGGTGAGTGGGATGCAGATTATTGTAATAAGCCATAAATCCAGTGTTTTAATAAGACCATGATTTTTAGTGTCTAGCAGAGTCATGAATTTCAGCTCCCAGGCTCATCTTTTGAAGGTTTCTTTTGAGGATATGGTCTGATAGGTCAGATATAGATAGATTGCTTTGAGAAAAGTGTTCACTCACAGGTGTTATGAGATTTTTCTCTTTTATCACTTTCCTGTGTGAGCTCATTCAAGAGCATAGGGATTGTCTAGTTTCACCCACATAAGGTATGTCTATGCTGCAATGTAATCCCAGGGTTCGTGGGATTTGAGTCAGCTGACCCACGTTAGGGAACACGGGGCTTGAGCATCTACACTGTATTTTAACCATCTATTAAGACTTTTCTAACCTGTGCTTGATCCTCGGGCTCTGGTGTCCACACTACAGTGCGCGGACTCAAATCAGAGTAACTATCTCAGAATCCCTAATGCCCCTCCTTCCTCAAAATGTGCCTGCTCTAGCCCTAGGATCATTGTGCACTGTGGGAAAACATTGCTGCCTGCCCTACTTGTTATAGGAAGTTTGAAGCAATTCACTTTGCAAAACTTGATTGGTTTGTTTTTCATTGTAAACCCAGGAGGCTCCCTGATAGTGTGCTTGCAAATTGGTGCTGGGAAGACAATGAGTTAAGGCTGACCTGAGCTGCTGTCATTCGCAAAGATTGATGGATTCTATTTTCAATAGAGTGGATTTCAGATTGTTGGGATAGAGAGGACTGAGGAAGTTGTCCCATGGAATTGTGGGATATTTCCAGGTGACTCCTGGGACCTCAGTCATATGGGACTGATTCTATACTGAAAAGCTATAAGGGTCCCAGTTTAACTTAAGTTTGGACCCTCCAACCCTTCAGGGTCCTGGCACCCTGGGTCTGAGCCCAGGGTTAGCGCAACTGCAATGCAGATGTAAGGGTGGTTCGACTTGAGCCTTGACTCAAGCACAGGCTTATGTTGCAGTGTAGTCATAAGTATAGTTGTTATTGGGGCATTTAGTGCACTGGATGAGATACACCACATGATATGATAGGTATGCATAGGACCTGTGGATCTTGAAAGATGGCATTGATCATTGTAGCAGTGGAAATATGTCTGCAGGCTTTACATCTTTTGTTCTGGCAGAGGTAGTGCTGCTTTGAGTTGGTTTGTCCTGGTCTGTGGGGAGCTTGCTTCTAATGATGAATTTGGAGAGATTAGGATTTGTTTGAAGGCCAGAAGTGGGGGAGGGTTCAGGAAAGATTTCTTTCAGGATGGGGTCCTTATCAAGTGTGGGTTGTAGTTGTCTGATGATACCATATATGGGTTCCAGTGTGGGGTGGTTGGTGTCAACTAAGCATGTGCAGTCAGAGGGGGGTTTTAGTTCTGTATTGAAGCAGATTCTCTTGGCATATTTGGGTGACCAAGGTGGGTTAACATTTAAATGAGAGGCATAAAAGATAGAAAAGTAAGGGCATTAATAATTGCAAAGGCAGAAATTTCTACTTTGAAAGAATAGTGAAACAAATCCTCCAGTGTAGTGTAAGGACTGTGTAGTGGCCTGATGTGCCATATCTGAGCAATTTACATTCATGTTGCACACATGTAAATGACTACACAAGATGCAAGACTATGAAACATCAGGCCCTTGGTGGTATATTTCAGACAAAGTGCAAAATCAGGCTCTTGGTCAGATGTTTAAGGACCTGTAGCACTTTCATGAGAATAAGAGTGTTCATCTAGTTCCCTGATCTAATTCCAATTTAGGCATTTATATTCTGCATATGTAAAATTCCTCTGCAGATTCAGCTGGATACTGTATTCTTCTTCAACCCCTTTGGGTAGGGCTGTGGAACAGCTGTTGTGTGCAATCAATGTCTTTAATTTCAGTGGAGGGTGAAGTGATTCCTGTAGATAAAAGGTTTGTAAAATGCCAGTGGATCCTCTGGGATTATAGCTACTATTTAAACATAAAATATTATTCATAGTGTGTGTGGTTTAGTGTGCAAAGAGGATATATATTGCATGAGAGTACGGAGTATAGTAAAGAGAATGACGTACTTTATTTTATGTGTCGCAACAGTTTCCTCAATGGGTTCCAATTAGACTTGGGTGTGAAAGTCAGCAGTTTTACTTATGGGGTGGATGAAGATTTTTTTCAGTTTCATTTCATGGGGATTTTTTGCACCCTATAGCTTTTGCTTCATGATTCTATTCGTCTGAATGCAACCACTAAATTTCCATCCGTTTTAATGCCAAAATTATGCAAAACTGCAACACTGCTTTTATTGACATCAAAGGTAAAACTCCCATTGACTTCAATGGGTGTATAGTTAAGCCAAGGATGAAGGCATTTGGAAATCCTACCCGCTATTATACACTATTTTATCCTTGATGTACTGTTTTGTTGTTGGTTGCTATTATGTTTGCTATCTGTTTCGTCTGAAAGATTAACATCTAGTTGTGATATACATGGCAGAAAATAGCATACATGCCTTTGGTCATACTGCTATCATGATGGTATGTTTTCATACCTTAAGTCAAATTTACTGAGCATATTTAGGCCAAATTCTTGAAGTGAAGAGAGTTCCTTTGGATTTACACTGCCATAATTAAGAGCAAAATTTAGCACCAAAAGTTTGTAATAAAATGACACATCTGCACTGGCAGCTGGGTGGATTATCTTTTCATTCTCCAACATTTATTATTAAGCTATTTGTTTCATCTTCTAAACCTACAATGCTGTCCACCTACTTGACCAGTATCCATCTATAGTATTTATATTTAGGACTATAACCAGTATTAAATAGCATCAACCTAATGCACTCATTCCTCCCTTAGATCATATTCCATGGGGTACCTGCTCTATCACTACATTATAATAGCAGAGGGTCTTTTCTATCCACCACAATGGTATAATTATTCTATCATGTTAAAAAGAAACGTGGATCTCTTCTTTGACTGCTATCTAATTATCTTTGAATAATTTTACTTTAGTTCAGACTCAGGAAAGTAACATGTTTTGCCTACATCTTTAACTGCCATTTTGGGTTGTTGCTTGTCACCCCTTTCATATTAAAGCATTGAAAACAAAAGTCCAGGCTTTCAAATAGGTTTAAATTACTCTACAGCACACACAATGATTTAGAATTATTGGAGGACTTCACATTTTATAGGCACTTCAGTATGGAATTTAAAGCACTCCAATAATTCTAAATCACTCTGTACTGCACAAAGCAATTTAAATTTATTGGAAGTGAAATTTGGAAGTGATCAGGGTTTGGGGCATCATAGCACACACTGGTTTAAAATTATTAGAGTACTTTAAATTTGTATAAGCACTTCATTTAAAGGTGATGAGAGTTCTGGCCTGGTATGGTATAATTTAAAATTGTTAGAGCTTTTCCCATTCAAATTCTAATTAAAAAAAAATAAAGCTCTTCTCAAAATAGTCTAATTTTACTTTACAGAGATTTAAAATCCAACTGAAAAAAGAGAAGAAAAGAAAGCTTTTATGAAATGCACCTGAATGGCAATCTTCTCCCATTTGTTTCAGGGAAAGCAGCTGCAGTACAGTACTCTGGTACAATTCCCTTATGGATTATCTTTTCTAATGTTAAAAGTAAACAGTGCAACAAAAGGATTTCAATACAACTTTACATAGGTGTAATTTGACAGAAAGCAGAATGGAATGTTATGGAATCCTGCATGTTATAAACACCAAATGATCACTTTTCAATCAGAGAACCTAATCCTTTCACATGTAAGTAGTCTTTATTTGTGCAAGTAATTTCAGTAATTTCTCCATGTGACAATGGGGCCCATTCACTACCTTCTCCTCCTGGCTGCTGTTCACATCTGTCTTAACCTTGGCACCCACTCTGCTCTTCCGACTCTTGTCCCTACTTCCTTTCATATCTAAGAGTGAAGTAAGTTAACCACTGGAACTTCTTACCTAGGAACATGATAGATTCTCTACCACTTGTAGCCTTTACATTGAGAATGGATATCTTTCTGAGAGATGATCTATTTCAGCCAGAATTTATGAGCTTGATGTACTACTGAGAGAAATTCAATGGCCCATGTCATAAACAAGGTCAGACCAGATGATCATAATGATGTCTTTTATACCTAAAAAAAACCCCTATGAATATTTTCTGTAATTTTATTCCTAATTATTCTCTGTCCTTTTTTACCCTGCTCCCTCTAATATGCTCACTCCAAAGTAAAAAATAAAATTAAACAATGCCACCATCAAGATGTACACAAAATGCACTAAAGTAACCATATAACTATTATATCCCTCACTCTTTCTCCCACCTTCCTATTTGCATTCTCTCTTATTGTGTCATGTCTACAATTAGTTTGTAAGCTCCATGTGGTAGGGAAAATGTTTTTAATTTGTTCTGTAAAGTATTCAGTGCACTTTAGGCACGGTATCGATAATAATAGATACAAATTACTCTTTAAGGTTTACAAATTTGGTCTAGATCTACTACAAAGAATATTTAATGAAGTAATAATCTTGTGACACACAAAATCCAAGGGAATCTTAAAATTAAATACCACACCTGCAGGGTGTTATTTTGGCTCAAATGGTACTCTAACATCTCTAAGCCAGAAAATTGTGTGTCTGTGGACCAGAACCTGGGCTGTTGCAAAAAACAAACTTTTGAACAGGATATTGAACATAGTTGTCTTCTGCTAGTTTCTGGGGGTTGTCCAAGTGCTAGTTAGGGTATGTCTACATTGACGGTGGCACAGTCGGCATTGTTGGATTGATTCTGTGGGATCGATTGAGCAGCAGTGAAGACCAGGCTCAATCAATCCGGAAGTTGACGGCATTAATACACCCCCACAAAAAAGATTAACTCTGCATTTACGGGTCAGCATTTCCCATTGGCACAGCATAGTGGGGATGTTACTTTATGTAGAAGTTAGGAAGTCAACAGGAGATATGCAAACTACTCTACGCAGCTCGCATATCTCCTGTTGACTGCTGCCGAATTTCACCGGCAGTGTAGACCAAGCCTCAAATCCTTTGCAGCCTTTTGGGAAAGAGTAGAGAAGGATAACCCCAGTGGCCCTACCCAAAATTCTCTCTATTAGTGAAGTAGGTTCTAATATCTTAAATAGAGAGAGTGATTTGCTGAATACTTAATGGCTCCTGTGATAATCTACAAAGTCACCACACATACAAGTAACTAATGCTTTCCTTTGGGAAGTGCTTTTATAAATTGTCATTTTAAAACAGGCCCAACCTATATAATGTAGAAAGAACTTGTTTTGCCTTTTGATCATCTTATTGAAGTCAGCCCTGAAGCATTTTGTCAAGCACTTCAGGAATGATGAATAAACTAGCTAGAAGCACTTCATGCATATATTTTACTGATTCAAAGGGACTATAACCCCACTAGAGATTCTAGGGTTCTGTAGGAGTCTAACTCCTGGTAACTGAATCTTCACCATCTGGTACACATCTTCATAAATGAATCTAGAAATATTGTTCACGGTAATTTGCTCCAAGTGTCAGTCATTCTAATTGAATTGCAAATGAAGCAGTCACATTGTAAACAGATTTGAGGCTTTTTTTCCACTGCTGGAAGGGTGAAGAAAAAAGAAAATCTAAACTTAATACCATTCATAGGATTGACTTTGATATTCTTTACAAAGAGTAGACATTCAGGACTTCCCTTTTCTCCTTCATATCTTATTTTCCAATGAGTCATTACTGGTTGGTAGACAATAATAAAGAATGATATTGCAAATTGTATAACAGAAGGCAGTGAATGAAATAAGAAGACTTTCCCCTCCAGATCACATGAAGAGTCAGGTGAATAATGCAAGAAATTTCTCTCAAATAACATGGCAACTCTACAGCTGTTATTCTTGGGTTCAGTTTGTTTGCTAGCATTCAGACAAATGCTGATGAAAAATTTAATGAATACTGAAAGTATCATGAAGTTTTGCACATATGATTATTTATCCAAAATGTCATAAAGATAACATATTATTTATTACTCCATATTCATCTTTTGATAAATCATTCTCCTGTTTAAAAAAAATTTGACTCATGGAGTCAGGAAAGAAGCAATTCCATCTGTGTTAGGTGATCAGTCCAACCTCTCAATAATAAGCAAATAGTAAAGATTTGTTTTTGAAAAATTCACGGTGACATTCCCCCCCTGCAATCCAGACTGGTGTGTGGCTATGTCACCCCAATTCCTCACTCCTGGGCCCTGACTTATCTCCTTTGCTGTGTGAACCACCCACTCCTGGGTCAGCTCACGCCCAGCCTCCCGTGAGTAATCGGTCCCTGACCTAGTGAAGGAGCACTTCTGGCCAGATACTCATGGGACAGACCCCCAGCAAACATCCCAGTCCCAGATGCAACCCCGGGAACTGCCCTCTTGCAGGATTCAGTGTTGTACACTGCACCCTGCAAGCTCATTTACATTTGTCTGTGAATTTATCAAAGAAATTGATATGCACCAACTCTGTCATGTTAAGTGAAATCCCTGCACACATTCAATCCGCATGCACTGTTTTAGATAAGACAAACACATAAGTTTATTGATTACAGTAGGATTTTAAATGAATCTAAGTCAAATTATTAATGTCAAGGAGTTAATCACAACGAACTAAAATATAACTCATATCCTAAACTAAGATTAATATTCCAGTCTCTTTCAATGTATGACGTTAGCTTACCACACAGGCTGGTTGCGATGCATCTTGCAGCCATGCCCCCCTTCCCTTTGAGTAGGTGCCAGTCGTTGATGTTGCTTGGAAGATAGATTCCTGGGAAGAGCCCGAGACAAAGATGCCTCAGCTTTTAAAAAGTCTCCCCAGCATCCCCTGGGGTCAGGTGTTCAGCCCTGCCCAGCAATGGGAATGATTTCTTCCATTTGAGCTAAAGTGCTTACAGGTACTTATGCCAGTCTATTGTTCCTGTATGCATGCCTCCACTGGGTGTGGAAACACAGCTTTGTGTTCATCTGCATCTATTCAAGCCATGTGAGAGACACATTTGGGGATATGACAGCAGATTTTCATATCTTTACCTATGTATGACATTGCAGGAAACATGCTACCATAATAATAATGTTCAGTATGTCATGAGCATTCCAAAAACACCTTACATGGCATACTTTGCATCAGACAATACACAGTTACACTGTAAGGGTGAACATGAATGATATACAAATCAAACCATAAGGGTGTACATGGGGTACAGTGCATCACATTCACAAAATAGGAAGCTAGATTTGGGAAATTTCTTCACAGTGAACAATTCAGCCATCTCTAGTCACAGGCTTCAAACTTGACTCATGTTGGTAGAGCTTAAACATATTCTGCATCCATGTGATCTTATATCTCCTTTTTCCTCCTGTTCCCCTCACCAACACACACACACTCTTCCACTGTATTCTCTTCCAGCCACTCAATTTGTATCCTCCTTTTACATTCAACTTTCACCCCTCAATAAACTCCTCAATTACACTCATTCCTTTCAAGATTACCTAAAATTTACTTCTCTTTTCTCAGGATTTTTCAGTTCACATTCTCCCTATCACTATATCTACCTGTCTCTGGGAGTCATTTATATCATTTGCTTCAGTGTCCTTGTTTGGCAAGTTGCTCCATATGTTTGAAATAATTCCCTTTAATTCTCTGTTTAATCTTAACGGATTCAGTGCTGATCTTCTAGCATCTGTGTTGCTGAAACAGCTGTGCTCTTGCATTCTTAAATGTTTCAGGATTCCTTTGGAACCTCAATGGAATATTATAGCACACAGTAGTTGCTACGGGGAGCAGTAGTGAAAGTGCATTTGTCAGATGCACATCAGGCAGCAGAACAGCATCTGATTTCCTAATTCTAAAAATTCACTCCTGTTCTTAGGTATACATGGCTGTACTGCCTAGGAATTTGTCACACTGGATAATGACCTTGTTCACAAGTTACAAACACGTGAAACAAATGAACCCTTGGATTAGACATTTATCTTTCCGCAATAATATTATTGAATTGAATTCCACAATGATTATTATTGAATACATATCACTTAGATCTGGTGTACACTAGGAATTTGCCTCTCCCACAATTCCACATACAGATATAGTGGAAATGCAAATGCCCACACAACCTTAAGCATAACAAGGTAAATTTGCAATTTACATCAATGAAGTTTATTCTGATTTTAAGCCTGGGTTAGCTCCACTGGCTTCTCGTCTTCGCACTGATGCCATTGCCACTGAAGTGTCTGGCCATTGATTGCAGACGTTCTTGAATGGCAGCAGGGTTTATATGGACATTTGATCTATGTGACTTCTTTATGGAATTCATAGCTTGATTGAATATGCGTGCAGAGCATGGAAAGACATTGAGCCTCCTTAAAAATACTGGTGTGTTGAAATTCCTCCGGTGGAAGAAGATCTCAGACTCCTCATCACAATACACTTACATACAGACCAACTATTTCATAACCCATATCCTTCACAATTTTAAATACTGTACTTTTAGTAGGTCACCTTAAAAATCTCCCTCCATTCACTTTTACTTCTTTAAATTTTTGTCTTAACCAGTGTATTTTGAGAATGTGGGTGAAATTATCCTGACTGTTGTAAGCAGCGATTTGTTTAGGGAATTGATGATGTCAAATATATTATGCCCAGTCCATATGTCAGCTCTCAGCCCAATACAGTTTAATTAAACTGTACCTCAAAAATTCTAAACAACCTGCCCCCAAAATGTGGTTTGTAATGAAAATGGTAACAGATAATGAAATACCATAATGTTAGCTAGTAAAACAATAAAGTATATGCATTTTTAAAGTATTCAATTAAACATAACTTGCTGTTCCCTAATTCACATTTACTGGCAAACCTAAATATATTAAAAAATGGTTATGCTGAACTGAGAGATTTGAATGTCAGACTTTCCAGAAAAAGGGGAAGGGTTAATATTTTAAAGATTCCCTAAGTGACTTATGATCCAAAGGGTCATTTTCAAGAATGACATAGGCACCTAAGACCAATATTTCAAAAGGTAAGTAGGGACTTAAAGATGCAGAAAAGTGCCTTTAGGGATTTTCAAAAGTGCCTAACTCCTATTGCTTAGTCACCTAACTTCCTTAGCTGCTTTCGTAAATCCCACCAGGTATTTATTTAGATGCCTAAAAATGAAGAGTTTTGAAAATCTGGTGTTTAGGACCTAAGCCTCATTGAAAATCAATAAGATTTGGGCTCCTAATGCCCATATTCACAAAAGGCCCCTAACTCTCATTAAAATCAATGGAAATTATGCACCAAAGTACCTTTGTGAATCTGGGTCTCAATGCCTAAGTCTGGATGTCAGGTGGACCGTAATCAAGCAACAGATCTCCTGATGGGAAACCTTTGCTATCTGAGGTGGACTTTGAGGCTGATCAGGACAGTCTTCCCTTCCTGTTCAGGTCTGCTCTTGTTAGCACTCTCAACACCAGGACAAGAAAGGCAAAACTGGGCAAGAGGAGAGGAGAGTCTTAGGACCCTGAAGAGACTGACCATAAGACAAAGAGCTTTTGGAGTAATGAGGGAGAGTTTCTGCATGAAGATGTTTATTATTTTTTGAATGGATCTGTTAGTCTCTTGCATGTTATCCATGAGTACAGGGCATGTGCTTAGAAATGCCTTTGCAGTGTCTGTGTATTATTTGCTTACATTATCTACTGAAGAGGAAAACAGTAAACCATTGGAATCACAGGGTTAGTGGAACGCTGAGAGCGTGCAATAGCTCCTGTGAAGGCGTGGGGGAATTGGCACTACTTTCAGGACGTTGGCAATTGGACCATGGGGTCCTCGCTGCCAAGAGAAGTATAAGACACAGGGTTTGCTCTTGGAGTGTGTCCCTAGAGTCAGAGAAACTGTATGTGGGACTCAAGGTATGGGTCTAGTACAGCAGTCTGACAAGTGTCTAGCAGGTGGAGCTCATCAAGGTTTTAACAGGAGAAAGAAAATGTGCTATTTGACCCCATTTACTTTGTATGATACAGTTTCAATAGGTTTATTACCATATTCTTCAGTGAAATCTCTTCCTTGCTTTGTTGGCATATGCTGAAAACATTTGGGCCCCTAACTTGTTACATTTCTTCCACACTATCAAAATTTTAAAAGCTTTTACAGCATCTTAAAAAAAGAAAATGTAGGAAGAAAAACTTTATCTTCAAGCTAGTGAGTAACCTGATCAAGAAATTGGTGAAATATAATGAGTCCCAGTCCCAAGGGACACTGAGATCTAAGAGTTGTTGTAGATTGTTTTATTACTCTGTGGGAAAACTGGGAAAAGATCAACTTTCAGCTGTGTTTGCAAAGGCCACATGTGTGTGTGTATATATATATATATATATATATATATATATAATGTGTGGGGGGGAAGGGGGAGGGGGACGAGGGACTAAGATGATCTGAAGAGAGAGGACTCCAAGTAATAAAAAACCTGAATATTCTCACCCTTGCCCTAAGCTTTTGTAAGTAATCATTGCTATAAATGTAGAGCCTAAGTGTGACTGGTCTTTGTATGGAAAGTAGAATGTAGTAACTTAAAAGATAAACACTTTGCAACAGGGACCCCTGTGAATTTTTGTATCACCATGCATTTCCTGACCAGTTGCTGCTATCACAATACAAATTATTATGAAACAATTAATACATCTTAATACATATAAATCGCCTCTTGTATGCCACACAGAAAACTTGTCATAACAGTAATACCGGAGCTGACTTCAACTGAGTACAGTATAAGGCACTTCCACCCCAGGAGTACATAATGTTTGTCATTCTCAGATCCTCTGAACCCAGGCCAGACACATAAATCAAAACATATGTATTTTGAAGGGAACTAGGCATTATATGCCTTAGCTTAATTTTATCATTACTTACAGACTTTTGTCCTTTTTCAGGTTCCTCTGTTCCTATAATCTTTTTTAATATCTTCTCTTCTGGAAGGTGCCTTCTCTGGAGATATCACAATTGTTAGAATGGTAATTTTTTAACCTAACAACACTCAAGTAGTAATGTGTGCATTTTTTTAATATGCTCTAACCTTTAAATGAGACCATAAAGGAAATTTGCTTGCTTCATAAATTCTAAACTCTATTTTTGTCTGCCGAGCTGCAGTGGTGCTGAGGAATGCCTTAAATAGGGCTAATGGACATGGACATTTATATCTCTTTGATATCTTTTAATAGTTTACTTTTACAGATTCAATTCCATTTTCAATTATACTTTGCCCAGCACAATTCTATTCTGCCAGAGAACAGCAGGGTTCTTCTGAACCTCTGATTGTGCCTTTAGTCTGTAAATAGGTTTCCATCATACCAATACATTGCAGAAATGTTTTTCTGTAGAGGAAATTATAGAGCTTTGTGCTTAGACAGCAGTATGTGTTTAGTGGTTAGAGCAGAGGCCTCATGACAAGACTACAGACTTCTATTCCCAACCTCTGTCACTGACTCACTGAACAATTTGGCACCTTGCCCTTTTTGTGTTTCAGTTTACCCATCTGTAAAATCATTACCATGAATATAAAGTTAGGAAATATCCCTATCCAACAAGCCAGGGACATGCACAATTCATAAAATCCACACACAAGTCATATAGCACCAACTTCCACATAAACCTCACCATTATGCAAAAACTTAAAACACATCTTTCCCTCACTTATATTCAACCATCTCCACCAAAGACTTTGCACAATATACAGACAGCCAACATATTTGGACTATGTCTGACATGTGGAGAGGAGTGTCACGGATGACGACAATGTGGTGCTGCACCCCTTACTCTCTGCACCTCCTACTCTGTACTCCCTCACTCACAGATTGCTGACAGGAGGATCTCAACTGCTGCAATATCAAATGAGAAAATAGGCAGTCTCTAAGGTAGCTCTGAATCAAACTGTTTAGAGCTTAAAATTATCACTTTTATTTGCACCCAGAAACAGATTGGCAGCCATTTCAGACTACTGAGTGCAGGAGTAGCATGCTTCTTTCTGGAAATATTACCATTATGTTGGCTGCTGCATTCTGCATCTACTGAGAGTTGGTTAGCTGCCTTCAAGTTTATCCCCAAGAAGCGTGCATTGCACTAATTCAAACTATAGTATCTTAAAAAGGAGATGTAAGTGTTAATTAATGTTTGTAAAACTTTGAAGTCCTGTAGAAGCTAAACTCTTCACTGTAAGGAGCAGCACTCATAATATGCGCACAAAGGAGTCTTATTCAATAAACAAGATAAATCATTGTCATTCCATATGCCATTTTCATATGAGGAAGGGCATGCATGACCTAAGGACCTCTTGATGCCAAATGGCAAAGGGAACAGTGGTGCATAAATGTTACAGGGATCTCCTGGGTCTAATATTTACATTCTAGTTCACCAAAGGGTGTTATGTCAGGTTTCTACTGAAAACCTGCGTCACACTGATGATCATATTCCTTGTGAAATGGACATGCCTCTAAATATGTAAGGAGATATTTGTATATATATATTGGAAATTATGTTTTTAAAACCAGGTCATTCAGAAGTGACATACGTTAAGACAGGTTCCACCAGACAGGAAGTAGGAGATTTATCTCCCTGATTGACCATTGTGTATCTTACAATAGAAGTCTACTTGCACATTGAGTCAAATATTAATGAATTGATTGCAGGGACTTCAAGAGGAGAAATTAACAGGAACAGGTGAACAGCAGAGGTTCAGTGGTGGTGATGGGGACATGACCCTGTTTACCCAGGCATCCTTCAACTGGGTAGACAAGCTACCAGCGAACCTGGTCTCATGAAAGGAATGCCTCATACATCCTGTTTGAAAAATGCTGTGAGAAGGCCTTCGGGTAAGGAGTACCTTATTAGACAAGAGAGTATCTTGTTAGTTCATTTTAGCCTTTAGAAAGCATGTTATGATTTTGTTTTATATGTAACCCTTTATTTCCAATATTTCTACTTCCTATCATTTGAATCTCTCCTCTTTGTTAAATAAACATATACTTGCTTTCTCTATAAACAAATCTAAGTGCTGTGAATTAAGCAGAACCATGTCCTTTGATGTAGCTGAAAAGCTGTGGTGGACTGTTCCTTTGGGAACAGAGGATCTGGACATTCTGTGAGTACCCAGTGAGTCAGGGGTTGGGCACTCCACAGAGATGCTCTGAGGATTTGGAGGTTGGAGTGTGCCAGTTGCCTACCTGCAGAGGGATAGCACAGCATGCCTGGGCTCAGAAGGGATGGTTTGTGATTGGTGGAGTCAGGTAGCTGAACCCTGGCAGGTGCAGACAAGATTTCCTCACTCTGAGCAGGTGGTAGCAAAGTGCCTCACAACCCTAGGTATCCCCAGAAGCATCACAGAATGGAAGTTCTTCCTCTCCCCCCCCAGCACACTGTTATTCATATTATAGTAAAATTGCACTCTTATTTGTTAAAATTTGTATGATGATAAACAGAAAGAGGTTCTAGTTTTAGATTTTCATTATTAGTAAAGAGGTGTTAATAAGTTCATAAACTTTCAGAAAAAAGCAATGCAGTTGGTAGTTAATCACAATATTAGTGCTCCTTTAATTTGATGTTGACAAGTGTATTAGAATAAGACATTCAGATAGGCCATTAAATATGAACGGCAGGTTTCCATAAAAATGTAGAAATTCTGTAACTACTTAATACTAGAACTATTCTTTATTTTAGCAGTATTTGACTTTGACAAACAGAAATGCTATTTATTCTTTAAAATTTGAAAAATGGAAGGGACTATCTGCTTATGTCTCAAGACTTTCAGAGTCAAAAATACTAGGTTTACAGACACTTGGTTTTGGCCCAGTCAACCTGTATTTCTCCTCCCCACTCCCACCATCACTAACAGTAATCAAGGCTCTAAAGGCTAAATTAATTCCTCAGTTACACCTGTTTAAACCTATAGTCTTCATTTTATGCCCTCAGAGACACCAGTGCAAATCCATTGCATTCAACATCACAAGATAACCCATATTTGTTGACCTTTAGGGCATGCTTCAAAGCTCAGCTAATCCTCTCTGACTTCTGGGAATGGGAAATAATTTAGCGTGGTGAGTTGTGGAAAGAGACGAAGGAAGTTGTTATTGTGTTTTGCTTGAGCTTTGTTGCTTCAGGGGTTAGGCAAAACTGACAACTGTAATTTTACAACTTGTTCAGAAGGCTTATAATCTAAGTGTTCTTTCTTTTTATAAGGCAAAACAACAACAACAATTGGAACTTAATATATTCTCATTTACAAATTGTGAAGGTTTAGGCAATCTGTCTACGTACAAACTATGAATTCTAATTGATTTATTATGAACTCTATGTATAACTCAAACCTTCAGTGTATATTCAGTCAGCCATATGCTAGAAAGGACTGGTCACATATCTCACAACCCTGTCCGGATATAACTATATGGCAATCAAAAGAGTAGTTAGACACTGAATGACTCTTATGAGATACTAGCCATAGTAAAACAATAGAAATGTTAATGAGACAAGCCAACCTAAAGGGAAGTGGTTCTCCCCCAAGTTATCTGCAGGGAAGGAGGGCTGAAACAATGGAAATTCTTTGCAGAAAAGAACAAAGGAAAAGGTGGCGGAAACTACTGAAAAGGGACATGCTCATTGAGGCGGTTTACTGCAGTGCTTCTCAAACTTATTTGATCATGCCCCATTTCTTTGTGTCTGGAGTAGTTTACGCCCCCACTCTCCCCACCATACAATTATATGTACCAATAAAGAAAAACAAACATACAAATCTCATTAAATATGAAAAGCAGCAAGGCATTGATTGAAACAGAACCCACGATCCATTGTAATAAGAGCAAAAACAAAACTGCCCTGGTGATCGATGCTTGCAATGAAATGTGCACACCGCATCATAGCAAACGGATTAAGTACAGATGGCAACAACTTTGTAGGATGCTATGCAAATTTAACAGATATCCATCCGAATGCACAGCACCATTTTGAGTCCAATGCACAGCACCAGCTGAGGACCTGATCTGTCTGGAGGGATCAGCTTGGCTAGTTATTCTTGGCAGTGGGTAAAATGTACACAGTAAGTTTTTTTTTCCCTAAAGCTTTTCATGCCCCTCTCAGAATACTCTCCATCCCCCCCAGGGGACCCACCTCCCAGTGTGAGAACCTCTGGACTACTGGACCTGCACAAACTAAGGAGAGCTTGTTGCAAAGGCAGGGAGGAAAATGAAGTCAGAGCAGGAGGAAAGGAGGGGGTTGAAACCCTGAATGGACTGACCAAAACCCAGATCTTTCCAGACCTGAACAAGTAGTTCAAAATCGTGTATCTTTCACCTATGGAAATTGGTCCAATAAAACAATATTACCTTACCCAACTTGTATCTCTAATATTCTGGGACCAATATGGCTACAACACTACTGCAAACAAAATCCAGAGGGCTATTAGAATGGGGAGGACATTAGATGGAGTATTTTTGCATACAGCTATTATTATTTTTACATGGATCTGTAAGTATCTGCTTTCTCAATGAATTAAGATAATGTACATGTGTTTAAGAAGCTGCTTTGCAAAGTGCGAGTTCCTTGCTATAACTGTCATATGTCCCTGAATGATTAAGCTCTAAAGTGGAGTACCCACAGGGTGGAGCTCTAGGAAAGGGAGTGTTTAAGCTTTTGGGGAGATTTGAGGAGTTCAAATCTTGTCTTGGGGCCTAGAATAGTGGAACCATAGGGTTCCACTCTCAAGAAGGAGTACTAAATATTCAGTCTGCATCCTGGGAGTGAGTCAGATGCCAGAGACAATGCCTGCATACTACTCAGGTCAGTGGGCTTAGAAGCACTCAGGACCTAAGTATTTGGATCTAAACACAGAATCTTGGTGAGTGTCCAGCAGAGAGAGCTGAACCTGCTCTATGAGAACTGTTAATAGAAGCAAAATCTTCTTTTTGTGACTAGTCAGCAGATACAACTCTGAATACACAGAGGTGATACGTCTGCTGACTAAAATGGACTGCATTTTAACAGCCACTTTTCAGAGTAGAATCATTAATGGTATTTTGTATCTATGGAAAAAACAAAAGAAAACTATTTCTAGCGAAGAACGCCAACAAATGGAGGGAATAATCCAAACTCTTTCATTAGAATACTTAGCTTTATTTCCTGAAATAGATAAAGCTAACAAGTTTCTATTATTATAGACAAATAGAAAGGCACTTACAGCTTCTCAGTAACTATTAATGTTCTTTATTATTTGTATTTCAACAGTGGCTGGAGGCCCAGGCTCCTCTGTGCTAGCGCTGAATAATCACGAATAATCACATAGCATAAAGACAGACCCCTGTCTCTAAGAGTTTATAATCGAAAATGTTAAGAGAGAGACTAAGGTGAACACAAGAACCAGAGTGCCTGATCCTACAAGAAGAAATGAGCTAGTCACCTTGAAGGATCAGGTCCAAAATATTGGTCCCAATCCTAAAGCCATTTTGTGGGTGGAATTCCTATTTAAATCAGTAAGCGATCCAGTCGTGCAGCTGCAGGACTGGGACAATTAACATTATATTATTTTAAAATAGGTTAGAATCTTTAGAATTGTTAATTATCTTCAAATATAAATTAATAATGTTGAGCATAACGTGTTATTAAATTCAGGAATTTCGTACCATACAAGTGAAATCCACCAAAATTACAACACTAGGAGTTGTATTCTTCTCCTAAAAGGACATGCAGCACCCATTAGCAGTAATAGGAGTTACATATAGAGTGAGATGAGAATATGCCCTTTAGTCTAATTTTGTGACACTGGCTGTACAATATAATCTCTTGATTATTATCCAATCCTTGTTCAGGTAATAAACAAAAGCAGCCAAATAAAAGAAATCTATTTTTTCCCCCTCTGAATCAGAACTTTTCTTCTTGCAAAACTATATTGTCTTTGCATTTGAAGTCCCACTACAAAGCACACATTTTTCATAACCATTTTGCTTAGGGCCCTGATTCATCAAAGCACCACTTGATTTTAAGCATATACTTAAAGTCCATCTCTATTCAGCAAAGTATTTAAGCACATGCTGAAAGTTAAGTACATACTTAAATGTTTTACTGAATTAAGGCCTATGGCAGAAACCCCATGAAAGTATGATGGGGAGAGAAAGGAAGTTCTCGCAAGTTGTAGGGTCAAAGCATAGGTGAGAATCATGATTTTCAGTCATCTGGAAGCTGATGGCTATGAACACTGATCCAATCATGCTATGTATGCTGCCAGCGTACAACTGTGGGTGTAATGGATACAGAACATTTAAGTACCAAGAAACTAAAAAGATAGTGTGATCTGAGATATACCAAAATAGACACGGGGGAAATAATATTATGAAATAATGTAAGCAACATACTGTTTGAAAATGTCACCTGTAACAAAAATAAATCTGCTCTGCAATTAACTATATTTAGATGAATGATGTAAAATTATAAGCAAAATGCAAAGTGGTGGATGTTTAATACCTTGTGTAGAGAATTATTTAAATATACAGTTAACATAAAATTCTTAATGAGATATAAATATCTTGATCTTTGAGTGTCCTGATAGGGAATGCACTACAGAGTGATTACACTATGCAACACAATGCAAAATAAATCCCAGAGTAGGTTAGATTAGGCAAAGTAGGTAATCTGAGTTGAGTGAAATCTTTTTATAGGTTGAGGTAAAATCTCACTGAGATTGATTGAAGGGTGAATCATACATACAATCAACATAACTTGAAACATAGCCCCCCACCTAACACAAAAGAAATACATGAACTCACCCAGAAGCTTTTGCTCAGTATTTTTTTTAGTAAAGGTGTGGGAGGAAGTAGAACAGACAAAAAAATTGAGGGAGAGAGAGTGCCCTCCTGATAGAGGAACTGAAAGCACAGTGGCTGACCCTGGAAGAAACCTGGGAAGAGGTTTTTGGGTCAAGGGTTCAAGCTGAAAAGAATGCTCTTGGCATCGTAATCAAAAGAAGCAGTGTCCTGCTATTTGATTCCTTCTGTACGCACAGACACAGGACTTGGTATATTCTTTGTAAAATAAACAAAGCTGCATCAAAGAAATACCTCATTCTTACAAGTTTCTCTTAAGTGGAACAACCTACAAGCTGGATCTTTGGCTAGCCACTCAGGTCAAATATATATATATTATATATTTGTTGTGTAATGAATATATAGATAGATATTCATTACAAAACAGATACATGAATTTCAAAACTTTCAACGTATCCATTAAAACACCACAGTGATGTAATTATTTTGGCAATGGGGGATTCCACAACTAGTTTCATATGCACTGTAGCTAGTGTGGTGTATATAGTAGGAAATATTTGGTTGATCAGGACAGATCACAGCTATCAATGTGACACACAAGGATTAGTAAGATAATTATTTTTACTGTATATTTTAAATAGGTGATGTTACGTGTCTCAATTTGTGTCTTAATCTCACTTGAGGTGTTTTAAATTAGGTTAAATTAGATTCCAGTCTTATAATATGATGTAGGATTCCTGACTGAACACTTTCAAATCCTATTGAGTTCAGTGGGAGTGGTGGGGTTGACAGCTCAAGAGAAAAGTGTTCTTAGTTTATCCCCTGAACAGGTACAGCATAAGCAGAAGAACTGTAGACTGTTTGTCAGTGATCCTCAACTTGGACCTAGACAGAACACCTCCAGGACAGAGACTGCAGTCTTTTATGATGACTGCCAAGAATGGTGATTTTTCTTGACTAATACATATCTGCTGTAAAATGGTCTGAGATCAAAGCTTATTGTACATAGGCCACTAAGAATAATCAAAGGCTGGTAACTTTTGATCACTACTGATCTGAGCTAACTTTGAAATGTCGACCTAGAGGTGAAAATCCATATACGGCACTGTCAAATCTTCTGAGCCCTCCAGACATACCAAAATAGATCTTTCTTACCAATAATCAATGGACTGTGTTAGAAGTGAGGAACATGATTAGATTCTTGCTCAGGTTTCATTTACCAAGTCCAGTATAGTGAAATCCAACCTTGTCCTGACAACTTTAATATTACAAAGTGATTACATTGTGGCACCAGTCCAACACAGCCTGTGCTCTGGGGTCAAATGGAAACAATAGACTGGGATACTCCTTCTCCTGCGGGGATGGATTCTCAAAGCCAAATTCTCTGCTAGCATAACTTCATTGCTCCCTCCCACCCCTCAAGAACATGTGGCAATGCAAGGGTAGCCTTGAGACATTCTTGTTTTGCCACATTATGTCTGCCAAATTCAGCTGTGTGATGCTTGGAATTATTCTGATGACCTGCAACAGGGCTCATTCAAGAAGTTTCCCATTTCTTTCCTAACAGTCGTAGATTATTTTGCATAGTCTGCATCCCAATAAGTTATATTTTTAAAGACATAGGCTTTTTGCATCTAATCACAGAGTGAGAATTTTAAACAAACAATAACTCATATTTAAAGTGAAGTGGAGGTAGGAAGTCTAACTTTTAGGCCATGTCTAGATTGGGGGAAATACATAAAAACAAAAAAATCCCACTGGTTCCAACAACAGATTTTAAACTGGTATTAAAACTAATGGGGATCTTAAAAGCCAGGCTTCAGTAGCAAGAGCTGTTACCACCATTTCAATTAGACATGTATTTCAATAGGTTTAACTAAATCAGAATAAAATCCATTCTGACTGTACGTTCCTTGCCTACTCTAGGGGTCCTGCCAGTTTTAACACCATTCACGTGAACCAGTGTTGGGACCCGTGGGAAATTTCTTTTTGTAAGTGTCCTTACTCTAGACTCTCTTTAACCAACACATAACTGAATATACATAGAATAACTGAGTAGGTTAAATATCAGTCGGAGAGCTTTGACTTTTTGCTTGATTTCCTAAGTCAGACCCTTTACATTAACATGTCCTACTGGTAAGTTTTTCATGTTAGGTAATTAAAAAGGAAAGCAAAGGACCTCTAATACAGTTCTGAGAAACCGCTTATTATTTCTTCCCCAACAGTATATAAAAGTTATGATTATTAAATGACTATGTAATTAGCAACTTTATCAAAGAAGAGAGTACATACATATTACAGAGTTCATTAAAATGTGGTCTCCCAATAACACAGGCAATATTGTTCTTTTTTTCCCCAGAGTCACTACTACATACTAACAACTCAAAGCCTTGATAGAGAAAATTTTGCTCAATCAGCACTGACAGCTTTTTCTCTTAAAGATATGAATATGGAATGGGGTGCTTGTTAAAAGTTAGAACCATGCTCTCTCCCTCAACATTTTATGAGTAATTGGCTAGTTAGGTGATCTCTGAAGTCCTGGCAGTTTCTTGGTTCCAGACAGTGTGATATCCATACATTTTGATCCATAACAAGCACTCTGTTCATACACCTTGTTTACAGGCTGCACTAGCTAACATCCTTGAGAGGAATGACAGTAATCTGAATTCTTAACTGGGATTGAAGAGCTCCTGAGTCCTACATCCAGCTCTGACACTCGTACGCTACAGCTTTCAGCAATTCACTTTGCCTCCCGAACTCACTGTGAAATATCTAGTCACTCTGAAGTGGTGGGAGGATTAAGGATCTAATCATGCTTCCATTGATGCTGACAGGAACTTTGTTTCAGTGGAAGCAGAATCAGGCCCTTATCAGTCCCACAACATGAAAATTACATACATTAGAAAGGGAAAATGCTGGAAGTTTGAATCTGAAGCATTTTCTCTTAATTCTTCCATTATTTGTTGAAGTTTATTTTCACACATAAATTGCTGGGGATTCAGGCTTGAAAGCATTCTGAACTGAGACAATCTGCTGGAGACATAAATCATTTGCACTTTATCTTCGCGCTTCCATCTCCTCATTTACTTCAGCCCCTTGACAGTATATCTCCTGTTTCTAAATACCACTGACCCCAAATTTCTCCTTAAGAGGATTTCCATAATATACAGGGGACACACAAGCTTCTGTAGGTTGGGGGTGAGATTTTCAAAGGCACATAAGTGATTTAGGAGCACGAGTTTAATTAACTTTCAGCCTATCTAATAATAACTTGCTTCAGTTTCCTCTGCAAGTGTGGGGTTAGGGGGTTGGGGGGAGAAGAGAATCTGAAAGAATGTGGCTGATCCAGACCCTCCCTGTCAACAACTTCAGAGAAGCTTTTATGGATTTATATGGAAAGTGGGAGGCTGTCATGGAGGGAATCTGTGATTTCAGCTTTCCACCATTTGATGAAGTGAAGGTGAAGGGGGGAACATAGGGCCTTAATGTTTGCAAAATGCTTTGAAAATGAAAAACATTATACTGTACTGGATCCTTAAATCTCAGGGTGTTGCAAAGAAACCAGTTTTGTTTGGTTGGTTTACAGAATCTCAAGCTATGTGCATACTTCTGGTGATGACATTCTAAGATGATGGGAGAGCACTCTCCTGTCGGTTTAATAACTTCTGCCTCTGTGAGAGGCGGTAGCTATGTCAGTGAGAGAAGCTCTCCCACAGCGCTTCAGATGGTATAATTTACGTTACTCAAGGGACATGAATAACCCACACCTCCAAGCAATGTAGTGTAGACATAGCATCAGTATAAAGGGGAGATAAGATGTAACAGGGTAAAGAAGGCATGTATGCTATTACTGGTGCTCTCTGAAGAAATTGAGGACACAATTACAACTATAAAATGCACTGACATCGGTGGCATTGCACAGCTGTAAATAAGGACAGGATTTGTCCCGTTGTAATTACTGATAAATGAACCACAAAAGGCTTGGAATTCTATTTTAGTTTGAATGTTGATTTGAAGCTTATTTGCACTTTCCAGAATTACTGAGATGGAAATTTCCTGAGAACAGCCTAGCTCAGGAGATTTCTGGTAATTGTGCTTTTGATCATTGCAAGCATCTTGAGATGTACTAAGCATCCTCTGTTCCCATTGACTGACTTTTCCATTGAGCTGATGGGTCTCAGATCCTCAGAGAATGAACTGAGCACATCTTTTCCAGAATATTTTGGTGACTCTGTTTTCAATCAAAGCTAAACAAGTTCAATTCAAGTTTGATTCTAGGAATGGATGAAATTAGGGGAGTTTACTTTATTCCAAAACCATTTCTCCCTCTTTTCCATGTCTCAGATTATAACAATGTGCTGCTGTATAGCATCAAATACCAACACCTGGACTGATTCCAGGGGGATGCATTCAACTTTATTTCATCCCATTCTGAAAACTCACAAACACAACTCTACCCACCACCCATCTCCATTTTACTTCCCTAGACGTAGAACATTGTTTCTTGCTGCTCCTTTGGGAAGTTGCATTTCTGAGATCTTTGGTGCCCGGGAAATGTCTGCCAGCAAACACCTGCAATACACTGGTTGAAGAAAATTAATATTAACAATATTCCCAAATCTGAGCATGTTGCGAATCTGTTCAGTTGGAATTTCTGCAATTGTAGTTCATTGTCATGACAACCACTTGGTGCTTCTCTTTGATCTGGTTTCCTTCTTATTCCAGTGTTGTGATAGTGTTTTGCGAGTACATGCAGCACGAGACAATAGTGTAACAATATTTTAGCATTCCTGCTACTAAGAGCCACTAAAGTGCTCCTAGCACTGTTAGTTTTCAAATACTGCCAGCACTTAAACAATGCTCCTGAATAAAAAGGTCCTCAAGTGTGAGAAAATGGTCTTCAGTCTTCTCTTATTGATGCTAGGGGCCACTTTAAATTTAGAATTTTAGAAGCACCACATATATCTTCACATGGGATTGAGGCCAACTCTGCTAATTTAGGCAATGTAAGTGTCTGATCCTGCAAAATACTGAGCACCTGGAGTTGGGCAATGAGAGCAGGTCTATACTACTGCTTAAGTTGATTTATCTTACATCACTCAGGGGTGTGAAAAAGAGTGACGCAAGTACAGCAACCTAAACGTTGTACACACCAGAGCTATGTCAGTGGAAGACACTCTCCCGCTGACATAGCGTCAGACTCTCAAGGAGGTGGAGTAATTATATCGACAGTTTCCAAAGTATTTATCAGCCATCTTCTGGCTTGCTTCACTTAACTTGAACATGAACTAAACATTTAAATAGGGATTCATTTTTCTTATGTTTTACTCTTCAAGCCTTCCAAAAATGGGCTCTATTTTTCTTTCTGCAATTAAAGCTTTGCTTCTACCAATATTCACAGACACAGTACTGTGGGAGCAGTGAATTTTGTATTTCCAGCTTCTGAGTACAAACAGAAGTTTATAAGTGGAAAAATATGCTTGCATAATTTGCATCTTCAGTTACTGCATTTCTAAATGCAAAATGGTAGATATCTGTGTAATTCATTTGTGTGTACTTTTCTGCTTGCAAATGCTTATGTGCAAGTCTGGAAAAACTGGGCTCTGTTAACTAGATACCAATATTCTGTTATTTGCATCCAGTTGAGTGCACTTTTCACCCACACAAGCACAGAACTAGAAGTTAGATTCTATTCAGTCCTAGGTTCCATTTGGTCCTATGTAGTTTTTGTTCATGGTTTCAAGATACAATGCGAGTCTGCAAGACATTATTCCTTTTACATGATGACGTACAGTAGTTGATAGTAGAAGAGTGTGCTTAGTATTCTAATACTATTGTACAACCTATGACGTTTTTGTAATGGAAGTGGAGCAATAATGTATGAAAACTGTGTGTTACTCTGGTTATTGTGATCTTTACTGTATGACTATATGGGGTTAATTCAATAGAGGGCTGTAAGAAAAAAAAAAAAAAAGCAGGAAGGGAAAAAGAGCAGTTCAATATAAGCCAAATACTTGAGGGTTGTTAAGAGACAATGCCCAAAATATTAATTTTGGTTTTACCTCCTCCCAGCCAACATGCAAAATTATTTTAGTACAGAAAAGCCAAAGTCCAGGAACCCAGAACAAGAGAACCCTAGCAGTTCAAAAAAAGTGTGTGTGTGTGTGTGTGTCTCTCTCTCTCTAGAGGCTGGAGTTGTTGAGGGGTACTGGACTGAAAGACCAAAGTTTGGCCTGCCTCGGTTACTATCAGGATATGGTGAGCCTTTAGATAAGATAGACATGTATGTTGACTTATAAAATCCTGTTTCTCTAAGTGCTTTGCTTCTACTGTAAAACAAACAATATTTTGGTTTGAAAAAGACTGTCTCATCACTACATACACCACTAGTCACAGACTCCTGAAAGGAAGAACCCTAGGTGTCAAACCTTCTGGGTAAGCACAGTGGATACACAGGGCACTGTAACCCAGGGTCCAGTCTTGAAGTGGAAGATTTCACCCTGGGATAGGTAAAAGCCTAAGTCTTGACACCTGAGAGGGTACACTCAGAAATGCCTGAAGGGGGATAGAGATGAAGTTAGTCCAGTACCATGAATAGTTTTGTTTTGAAGTTTCAGGGCCAGAGTCTAGTTCCCAGACACAGGTGTCCAAGAGGGAATGGAAGCCACAGGAAACTGTTCTCCCTATCTCCTCCCATCCATTTGCAAACTCTCATAGGGATCTGCCAGAAACCCAATACTTACACTAATAGGCTATGTCTACATTTGAGCTGGGAAGTGTGATTCCCAGCTCCTGTAGACATACTCAAGCTAGCAGGCTAAAAATAGCAATGCAGCCAGCATAGCACAGGCAGTGACTTGGGCTAGCCACTCCAGTACATATCCACCTGAAACGCCTATTACATACTCAGGGGCTAGCTGGAACCACTACCTTTGCTACCGTGGCTACACTGCTATTTTTAGTCTGCTAGCTAGAGTGGAGATAGCACAGATATGTCTGTGTGAGCTGGGAATTGCACCTCCCAGCTCAAATGTAGACATAGCCTGTGAGCGAAAGCAACAAGGTAGTGGTACCTTTGCCAGATGCCCCAAAGGGGACATTGTCCCATCTTCCTTTCATATCAGAGTCTGGCACTGGGAAGCTTGAGGTATAGAATCAGCTCTTCAGCATAATTCCTTTGCAAACACTTTGTCTACCTATGTTCTTTATAAGGCAGATCCATTAAGCAACTAGTTCTGCTTCTTCAGACATGCTGCTGTTTCCCTAGGCCATGTCCTGCTTCTGAATCCTGTTGTGCTCCTTCCCCGATTCCTGTGCTTGACAGAACCCACCCTTTGGTTCTCAGGCTTCTGTCTTCTCCCTTCTCTGATGAACTAATAAGTCTTCCACGCCTCTCAGGCTCCACTCAAATGCTTTTAATGACCCTACCATAATAGCTGTAGCAGAGTACTGTGCACTAGTATGTACAAGAAGTAACCATACTTGACTTATTGATGTCCAACTGAACATTGAAATGTGGTGCATCACTGGAACCCTCAAGTCAATCCCAATACCTTAGTTGCTGGTTCTGTCACACATTGCTCCCCCATCCATTTGTCACAATGCCACAACCCTTTGGGAATTCCAGAAATCATGGAAAATGAATGTCTTCCCATCCACCAGGACCTTAACAACATTCCTCACCACTGCTTGAAGTCATGCAGGCACTTGGACCTATGTGTTTAACCTTCAACAATGCAACTTCAACTTTGATGAAGCTTGGAAAGCTGACTGGAGTTCACAAGAAGTTACAAATAAACACCTCGAAAAAGACCCGATGCAAAAGGTCTCTGGCTTTGATCTCCCACAAAACTCATGGGCAACCCAAAACCGCATCTGCACAAACCATGATAGATGTGGATACTTGCTGCACAAATGGAAAAGTAAAGTCTCTCCAGTGTGCGACTGTGGTTACAGTCTATGGAACTTATAACAGCTCAATGCCCAATTCACAGATACAAAGGAGGCATCACAGCAATACACTCTGCTACTCCAGACTCAATTATCTGGCTTAACCATCTGAATGGAAAGTTATAGTTGTTGCTCTACATTTACATCAGCCATATGAAGAAGACTGACCCTACCTCAAGGCCTCTCCCACAGGAATCTAACCCTGTTCCCTGTTGGTTCTCCTTCCTATCCTGCCCTACCATAGAATCCAGTCCAGTCTTGCTTCTTTCCAGTCTCTCCCTCCAACCTGCATTCCCCACTCTACTTAAGATGTCCTTCCTGATTCCGTGCAGCTGGGAGTCACTAATTATCATTAACTTGTCATATGACCAGCTGGGGACAAGCTGCAAGGTCAGAGACCAGGCTGAGACTGGCTTGCCTGAAATGTCCGACTAACCTGTGACATTGGACTTTGTAGTTGAATTCTGCCATGACGGGCATGGTACAGAACAACCACGCTACAACATCTACCCCAATATCTTTTGATTCATTAGCTGCTTACCCAAGTTCTATTAAGCTAGCCCTGGGAGCAAATGAAGAATAGAAAGTAAACTGACAAAATGAGCTAATAGTGTATGAAAGCTTAATAATAATCTAACTCCGTGCTCACTCCTTCAACTTATATAGTCCAAATAATAAAAGAGGTTCAAAATGTTTTACAACTTGACAAAACATGGATGGCGTGTTCCTACACATTGGTAGGTTTCCAGCATAGTTTTAAATCTCTCAGTGCTCACAATACAGAAAATATTTCTTTCCCAGAAATCTTAGCTAAAAAGGATTCCACGTTGTTATAGACCAATATTAACGATGACTCAATTTAGCACCTCTATTTGCATCACTTTGACATTTAATATTTATATTAGTTCTTAGCATTTATGCAATGTTTTCCCCCTCCAATGGGGTTTACAATTAATCTATTCAATAGTGCCAGTTTCTACTGTAGCCTTAGTTATGTCATGCAACAATCTAAGAAGTCACTGCATCTTTTTGAAGAGTCCTTCCCAACTCACCATTTTATATATAGTGTCCCAATTAAATAGTTTCAACAGCCTTCTTAATTTAAAGAATAATTTCCTTGTTGACCCTGTATTTTTTAAGTAAAAGTTAGAATGAAAAAGTAACTATCTTTTACTGTAAGAAAAAGTTTCCTATATTCAAAATACATAGTCCAGGTGTTATAAACCAGTTTATCTTCATTGACTTCACTGGAATCACAATAATTTACACCAGCTGAGGATCTGACACATACACACATACATTACTGGAGTAGCTGGTAGTGATCTTAGTATTTAGGTGCTTAATGCATTTCACTGTAAAAGCTTCTTGGAACTTATTTTAGAAGTTCTAACACACCCATTGTTTGTAGTAGTTATTTGAAATTCACCAGGGAAAAAGCCCCCAGGTTAGTGAAGTTCCTTTCCTTTGTCACATGAAATTCCATTCATGTTTCACTGAGATACAGCTGGAAGATTTTTAACATTTCACAACTGTTGCTTGCATTTCTCCCCAGCCTGCCAAAATAAGGAACTGAACATGAACGTTCTAAAGTGCTGGGCTCATGCTGCTGCCATAGCAACAGCAACAACTGCAGCATACACTCTGTTGGGAAGACTTGGAGCTGCAAAATCAGCTGTATCAGTTGGGGATATGTAGGTTAAAGTGCCGAGCCAGGCCAGAATCTGTGGCCTGCAGCAGTGGCACAGTAGATCATTGTTTCTCCGTTTTCAAACAGTAGCAGAACCCAAGGTGGAAAGTAAGGAAATTCCTGCACACATTTTGTAAATCTTGGCCAAGGTGCATATCCAATTCAAATCCATTTATAGTTCACCCATTACTAATCTTTTGAGATACTTTTTTCCCCTATTTTAGGACCCTGGGTTAAGCTGAAATCTGTGGCATATTTCCCCCCCAAATGCCCACAGGTGTCAATTCTTCAGTTTTCCACCTGTTAGAAGAATTTTCTTTTAATATATCCCCAGCAGCTGTATTTTCAGAGAGATCAAATCTGCTAATCAAGTGTACTGTGAAATATTAAGAATCCACTACTCCTTTTATTAAACATTTTAAAATGCTAATTTCTCACAGGTGGCTTTGATTTTAGCACTGGGATTTTATTTTCTCAGGACTCCCTTTGAAATTGACCCAGCTCTTTCAGTGGTGACTCAGGTGGCAGAGAGGGGGAAAATGTTTCTACAATAGGCAGACCTATGCCACACGTTCTGTGTAAGAAAATTTGTGATTTCCTGAGGAAAACATTATTTACAGCAATTGCCATGTTTTCTGTTCTTGGTTAAGCCTTTTTTAAAGGGTCAGATAGATGTCTGTATCTAACTGCTCTCCTTGTGGCCTTGATCTTGTAAAAAGCTACACAGCAGGCATAAATAAGTTGACTCTCTTTGAACCTTATGCAGCAGCCTGCTTGCGAATTACCAGGCTACTAGTAGTTATTCTACATTTTGGTAATAGGATACGCATGACCTGGCACCTCCCTACTTAATTTTAATGAATCCTTTTGCATTCTGCTACCTGAAAAATAACACAGAGGGTAAACTCAAAGCATACTGCTTTGCGGGCTGGATATGTGAAATGCTTACATCTCAGCTGTGTGTATGTGTGGATTTACTTCACCTTCCAATTAAGTTACTATTGCTAGGGTTCCAAACCAGGAGTGATATGCATAGTTCCTGTATATTCTGTGTTCTGCATCTATACACACATGCATGTCAGCTCCAGACTTAGTAGCCTGCCTCACTGGCTCAGCATCATAGAATTTTATCTGAATGTCAAGGTTTTTTTCCCTTTTAATTTGGTTTTTGCATATGCGAGTCATCAATATAGTCAATCCTGCCCTGGGTACCATACCAAGCAGATAACAGGAGTTATCTAGTTACCTTCTCTCTCAATTCCAGTACATTAATTTCACAATAATATTTTAGGAGGAATAAAGGAAGACAATTAAGCATAGAGTGTAACTTTAGACAGAAGGCTAATCAGTTTCACTACTGATTTTTACATTAGCACCGGAACAGTGTTTTGCTAAATTATAATAGTCACACATAGATGGGCTAAACCTTTGTGACACACTGCACCCCCATGTTCACCCTTATAGTGTAATTGTGTATTGTTTAATGAAAAGAATGTCATGTAAGATGTTTTTAATGCTGATGATGTACTGAACATTGTTGTTATAGTAATATGCTTGTTGCAATGTCACATGTACGGTTATGAGGCTTCGCTGTGTGATATTCCCAAAT
Source organism: Emydura macquarii macquarii (assembly GCF_026122565.2). Taxonomy (NCBI): domain Eukaryota; kingdom Metazoa; phylum Chordata; order Testudines; family Chelidae; genus Emydura; species Emydura macquarii. The sequence goes on from NW_027132962.1 coordinate 4,581,239, forward strand.
AAGTGTCTCATGGCTTGAGACAGATATAAGCAAAACTCTACAGAGCTGAAGGACCATTCAGACCTCACTAAGGTATGCATAAAAGAATGCCAGCTTTTCCAGGAACAAAAGGACTAGCCAGAGCATCAACAAAGGAACCATGCACAGACAATGTTTGTCACCTGACACTGAAGGGGGGGGGGCGAGGCCCAGAAGGGAGAGAAGGGACACGTTAAAAAGGGGAAACATTTTGCTGTTTTCTCTTTCTCTCCCCTCTCCCCCAAACTTTATCTACAAACACCAGCAAGCAATTGAAATGCTGACCCAGGGGAGAGCCTGGCTGGGAAGGGATCCACCCAGCCTGTGATGAGAATCATCTAAGACTGTAAGGCTGCTGAAAGTGTTAAGCTTAGTTTAGAATGTGATTTGCCTTTCATTTACTTCTGATCAAATCTGACCTGCTTTCCTCTGACTTATAAACACTTAAAATCTTCCTGTACTTAATAAATGTGTTTGTTTGTTTTACCCGAAGCAGTGCATTTGGTTTAAGATGTGTTAGAGACTCCATTTGAAGTGACAAGGCAGGTAGGCATATCAATTTCTTTGATAAATTGACAAACCAATGAGCTTGCAGGGTGCACTGGACAGTTCCTAGGTTGCATTTGGGCCTGCGGCAGTGGCCGGAGTCACACCATTGCGCAACCAATACCATGAGTGGCTGACTAGAGGCACTCACTCACTGAGTTAGGATCACAGCTTGCTTGCAGTAGGTTGTGTGGGGGTGACACAGCAATACACCAGTACATATTGCAAAGGGGAACGTCACACCCTTCTAATGGGTCTTGCCTCTATGGCTCAGTTGTCTTTGACAGCTCTTCACTATTATGAGCCAGACAGCACCACACTCTTCTGACACCCCAGACATGTCCTTTAGCCGTTAGGTGTCAGTAGCATAGTGCACTCCTAACACAGTCCTGAGTGAACTTAACCATGCTGCCTGGTACGAGAGTAAAGGTGACCTGGATCCCAATGCCTACATGCTGCCATCCAAGTATGGGAAGCAGGCTTTCTAGACATCCCCCGAAAAGAGAGTGCATGCTGGAAGAAAAAAGCAAACTAGTTCTCATCCCAAAACAGAGCTTGCTGTAATAGTGACAGATCTGATATTGAGACCAAGATCTCTGTGGATGGAGCATGGGTCAAGTATATGCTACTTCCTGTAAAAACAAGTCCAGTGGCTTGAAGAATAAATCTTAGCAGCAATAGCAGAAAAATTAGTGCAAACCTTTGTAGTGGTGAGCAATGCTTTTGATAATGACAGCCTGCGAATCTAAAGGACCGAAGAGACTAGGACAGAGCAAGATGATTCAGACCTGTCACATACACTTTGCGTAGTTGTAAGTAATATTGCAGCTAACAGCAAAGGGGGATAGCGATTAGGAGCCATTGTATTTTTGTTGTAATTTTAATGCACTGTTCATATTATTTTCAAAATATAATTTACCTGGCTATGTGCAAACTGTTAAAAAGGGAAATTTTACTTATTTACTGGTGAGCAATCTGGTTGATTTCAGTGGGTTAGGATGTTTCTAGAGGCCAATTATAGTTGAGGTGAAAGATAGAGAATATGGTCCTATGGCTATGAATGATTCTCCTAATTCTGCTTAACATACTTAGATGTCACATAGGGTGTGAAAGAAAGAAAAAGAAAGAAGGCACTTGGACAGCTTCTAAGATGACAACCTTTATAAAAACTGTTGGCACTTGCTGTACAGTTAGTTATACTTGGGAGGGTAGGAGATAAAATAAATATTCCTCAACCTTTATTGTAGTTTTTTAGGTTAATATCATTTCTTTGTTATTATGCGGGGTTGTCTTCTTCCATGCTTTTTCTTTTCCCCCACTGATTACTGTGTGCCTTGTTTCCTTGGGCTCCTTCATCTGTCTGTATCCATCTATTGTCTCATTTTACACTCAGATTGTAAACTCATTGGGGAAGTGGTCCCCTGTTACGTGTTTTTATAATACCTATCTCACTGGGGTTCCCGTTCATGACTGGGGTTCCCAGGTGTTACCACATTACAATAATAATAGTAATTAGCTGTCTTGTGCTTCGCTTCTCTTGTAATTATTCGATGAATGGTTTAGGAAACATATTTTAGCATATGTAGGGATCATCAAAGAATTGCCGCAAATATTGCTTCAAGTATTCTCTGTTTGATTGGTAACTTAAGCCAAGAAGTATTGTTTCTTATGTCTGATTGAATGATTTCCACTCTCACAAGAGTTTTTAAGAGGGATAAGAAAAAACTTCTATTACAGTCACTCATGCAAGCATTCACAACACTTTCTATGGCTGCAAATAGTTTCATGAAAAATAATTAGCTCATTGAATTATTCCCAAAAAAGCTAGCTAAAGAAGTTAGGACCATAATATTTATTCCTGTTTTTATTCAGATGTTCACAATTTTTTTTTCCAGATCTGCTCTTAAATTTATTCCTTACTGCAGAAGCTTAATGATTCCAAATTGCTAAAATATGAGAGAAATAAAGATAGCTCTGACCAAGGTGAACCTCCAAAGAAGAATACACAATAGTTTATAATAATAGTCAGTAATATTTGCCAGAAGAATAGTGATGAAAGTATATAAAAAGGCTTGCTAACAAAATCCCAGATAATTAAAGACAGCATTTTGCTAATTCTCACTCTGTGGCAGGCAAAAGAAGTAAGCTCAAGTAAACATTTTATCATATTTCAGAGCACCCAAGATGAAAGTCTGGCCACATTGAATCAAATATAAATCTCCAAGTAGGTGAATTTAAGTGTGAAGGGACACATTTATTTATGGAGTAATTTCACTGAAGTCGCTGGCGCTGCTCCAGGGATTAATTTAATCCCATCATTATTGAAGATTTTAGTCCTGACTATGCACCCATCAATTTAAAACAAATGTTTGTGGATTAATGAATTGTGTAATTTGTAAAATAAATAAAAAAGAGTAAGATCACCACTTGTAAATCAATTAATCTCAATACACTAAATATTGCAAGCCAATAGGGATGCCCAGAAGGAAATAGTGTCACAAATTGGCAGCTGCATTCAGCAGTTAAAATAAGATTTGCTCATAAAAAAATCTACAAATAAAGACCAAACTATGAATTTTCAACTCAAATGCTATTTCCACCTCAGCATGTGAAAGCTGGAAATCAAAAGTACAGACAGGTGCCTAAACACCATCAAAAGCAAATACCTCAGAAAAATATGATGTATTAAATGGAATTAATTTATAACAAACACTGGGATTCATCAGAGTTCAACAATTCCTTTATCTCTAAAGTTATCCCAAAAAGAAGATGGACATGTTTGGAACAAATGTTAAGAATGAAGCCTGAGAATCTGCCATAGCAGATGTGCCAGTAGGCAACTGGAAGACAATGAGAAGAGAGCAACCAAAAGAATCCCTCTGTCAAACAGTACTTAGAGGGGGAAACCTTATGGGACTTAACACCACAATGGACATGCAAAAAACAGTTCAAGATAGACAGATATGGCAGACACTTTTTTGTGACCTAAGCAACATCTGATGGCATGGAAATGATTCCGATTCAGATATTATAGATAGCCAGTGTCACAAAATCATTTTGTCATATGTTATATGTGCCGGTTTAACATTTAGAAGAGCTCTCAGTGCAAATGATTAACATGAAATAATTTGTTGTCCTTGCAAAAAGTGTTGTACTTTTTCTTTTAAACATAGATTAACTCTCAAACAGTCATAAAACCATACACTATAGATTAAGGTCTTTGTGACAAGATGCACTGTCTGATGAGTTGGCATTCACACAGACAGTATAGAAACGCTTGAGGCCCTAGTTACCAGGCACAAAGAATATCAATCAATCAGCAGTAAACTACACACATGTCAGATGTATAATCCCTATGTAGGGGAGCTCAGTCACTCTTTAGAACTCTACCACACAACTCAGTACATCAGCTAAAACCAGAGTTCAGAGAAGTATGTTGAATCCAATAATATTGGAAGGCAAATACTTCAAGCGTGACACTATATACTATCAACCTCTTTCAGTTATCCCTTCCAATTGTTCCACAAATATACATATTTGTTAGTCTTGGGATCAGCTGAGAAAACCTATACAGACATATAATGGAATTATTACTTAGGTCATAACCCCGAAGAACACACAAATTATTCCTTTGTAGAACACAAAAACAATGTTCTCAGATGTTTCACCTTATACTTGACTACTGTTCCATCCTACAACCCAGCTACCATCAAACCTGTGAACTATTCAATAGCCACCATGAAATTACATGAATTTACTAACAGTTATTTTTCAATGTTACCTCAGATACCACATATCTCTCTGTGGTTAGAAAAGGAAAGAACTATGTTATTTGTGTGCCATTTATTGGCAACTACTATAAAAAAAAGCTCCTAACATACCCCAGGATGCAAAAAGAGCTAGTGAAAGAGTGGTAACTACACAGGGTAGGATCCATGAAGAGACTCAGGTGTTGCAATGCTAAGCATCATGGCACCTAGAAAATCACAGGCACAATACTGCAATACACAAAGCCAAGTTCCTGTACAACGAATGGGGAAAGATAAATGCCTAAGAATGCTAAGCAGCTCCCTGCCTAAACTAGCCAAAGGGAAATCAAACAAGAGGAATGTATGCTAAGCCCTGCCCCTCTCATGAAGATAAGCACCTCTTATGGCAGCCTGGACTTAGACACCTATGTTAGCTTAGTACCTGCCAGCTGGAGCCAGGCAGTTTAAGCACCTAGGCTGCTTTTGGAGGGAATGAGTTAGGTGCCTGCCTCACCCCACTCAAAATGGGGGTGAATGTGCTCACCTTATAACTTTTTGCCTAGTGAGACACCCAGGCTCACTTCTCCACTCTGTCATAGGGGAAGAAAGGATTTGAAGAGGGATCTCCCACCTCTCAGGAGAGCTCTGTAACTAGTGGACTAAAAGTTATAAGGCAGGCACTACCATCATGACATCAATAACTTCTCCTCCTCCAACTGAATATTGAACAGGACCCAGTCCTGTAGGAAGCTATGAGCATAACAATTGCATCAGATCCCACACATGACTTAGGTAGGCAAACATCTGTTTTCCCCTGGTTTGTGAATTGTTTGGGGGCTGAGGTATAAGACAGGCATCCTGGTATCTAGGGGAAAGCAGCGGTGCACATATCTAGAGGAAAACATAGGTGCCCAGAGAACTTTTACTTGTAAAAACTTAGGTGTCAAGTAAGTTTTCGCACCTACAGGGTTCATTAACAATATTGAGGATCTTAATGGAGCCAAAATAGGGGTTTAGGTGCCTAAGTACTTTCATGGATCCCATACATAGGCACTATTATTTGTAAGTATAGCTGATCTTTTAATACAATAACAATTAATACCAGTTATGATACTGCTCAATTATACTGTTCTCATCAAAAGATTCAAAAGTCCTTTCACATAATAATTAATTAAACCTCAATATTTCTGTGAGCATATGCCATCTCCACAGCAGTAGAAAACAGGAAAACATAGCAGGTACTTACCAGCTGAGAGAGAGTCAACAACCTGCAGCCATGCATAAAATGCTTACATTAGGGCTGCAGCTGCTCAGTTTTGGCCAATTTAAAGAGCCAGCCACAGAAAGGCTTTCTGGGAAAAAAGCACCCCGGAGCCAGGTTTATTTAATGAGGACTATGATATTATGAAGGAAGAACTTGTAGGGAAAAACTAGGGTTATACAGACTCCTCTGGGCTTTTCAAGAGGCACATGGGGTCTTATATATAGTTGTTTTGCACTATGGTGCATTTCTCCTATAAAACCAAGGAGAACATACAAGCTGTGCAGCACGCCTACAAGTCCACAGAAGGGATCTCTGTTGTAGTAGCAAAGGGCCAGAGTTCCATATCTGATGACCCTTCACTGAAAATACCTGCTCTCAGCCTCCTTATGTTTAAATTTGGAAGCTGTCAGCAAAAAGGCTTCAGTTATTTTCACTTGTCACCCTATTTCATGAGAAGGACAATAGCTAAGGAAATCAGGACCCAAACCATTGGCTAAATCTAGAAGGCCCAGATCCACAAAGGGACCTAATCCCATATGATGGTACTTAAGTCTCAGTTTTATGCACTCCAATGATCCACAAAATTTCTGCTCTGCTGCAGCTCAACCCAGTAGATGCCTACATTGGCTCAGCCCCTATGTTTTTGATGTAAAAGTTTCCTAGGCACCTAAGTTCCTGCTTCTGGGTGCACTCACATTGCATCCTCACTCTAGGCATTCAAAATCCAAGAGGAGGTGGAGACATCTCCCTTCTAGCCCAGTAGTTAGATTTCTCACCTGAGATGTAGGAGAGCTGGCTTTATTTCCAGTCTCTTCCTGATAGGGAGAAAGGGCTTGAATAGGGGTCTTCCTCCCTGATCCCAGGAGAATACTCTAACCACTGATATATACCAGTGTAGGGCTCCGTTAAGGTCTCCGGTTGAAGGTGTTCTCTTTTGGATAAAAACTTAAATAGTAATTGGAGCAGAGGTGCTGGACTGGGGGAAGGGGTGTCTTCCACTTTCCAGGTGGATGCCCTAACCCTTAGGCTACAGAATAATACTCACTTGCTGACCCAAGGATTATTTAAGTATTTATCCAAAGTGGAACAGCTTCAACAAGAGAGACTGAGGGAGCTTCTACATCATTATATCCCTTAGCTCAGTGGTTAAAGATGCCTCTTGAAAGGTGAAGACCTGAATTAAAATCCATTTTTCTACATCAGGCAGAGGGGAGAATTGGACTTGGCTCCCCCACATCCTGGGTAAATGCTTTTAACCTCTGAAATAAAAGTCATAAGGGAGGCAGTAGTGGTATCACAGCCACTGCCATTTCTTTAAGAATAGCTTAGGCACCTACGCCATTTGACTGCAATAGAGGGGTTCCCAGCTATGGATTGCAAGCAGAGATAGGCACCTAAGTCCATGAGAGGGGCAGAGCTTAGGACACACTCCTTTTGTCAGCATCTCCAATTGGCTTTCTTAGGTGGATCTCCCACCTAGTATGTTGGCTTCCATAGATCCCATTTTTAGATGCACATCTCTCACTATTTATTGTATAAGGAGCATAGGCAAAAACCCAGGCTTTGTACATTGTAGTGTTGTTCTAGTGATTTTCTAGGTGCCTTCAGTGATTTTTTTTGGTGCCTTACTCAGTTTTTATAAGGATGTTTGATAAGAGTTTGAATTATTTTAATTAGAGTTTAGACTGAATGAGGACTGAATAAAAACTGAACATGGACTTTCAGGATTTATCCCAAAGAAGGTCTTTATACATCAGTACAGCACCATAAATTTCACATTGGATTACTTTGAATTAAAAGAAAATAATACACATACTAAAGATAGGCCTGAGACACAAATGTCAGATCCAGATCTGAATGTTACCAATATTTTCATGAACAATTGTATCAGAAATTTTGCTTCTCAGTGATTTTTAGCAGATACTTTATATTGTAGTGGGTGGTAGATATGTTTTATTCAGATTTCAATGGCTCCCATCTGTTAATAGCAAAATTTATTATCAGTGTTGACAATATTGCACCTGATACAAACAGATTATTCTCATTGTTCTGGTTCATCTTCTGATGTCCTTCATTTCTCCTTAAAATGGAGAAACCATTGCTCTGAAATATTTTCTCTGTCTTCTTGGATGTTGTCCATATCTCTGAAGTCCAGATCACACATCAGTTTGTTCCATATTTAAAGTATGCCCTGGAGAGCCACAGTGTTTGGGACTTAGAGTAAAGAATTAGCATCTACCCAATTTTATAGATAACTTTAACAGCATAAAGCTAGCCACCTGTTCTTTATTTTCAGACTTGTGCAATAAATGTCACCTCACAGTATACACTGACTTTTAATTTTTACTTCTCAGAGATAGTATTAATCACACAGTGAGGATTAAGTTTAGCGTATTGATTAATGAAACATCAGATAACTCAGCTCAATTGGTTTATTAAACATAGAAAAATCATCACAGAGGGGTTCATGCGTTACTTGTCTATGGGGAGTAATCTTGCAGCAATCACAGCTCACGTTATCTGTGTCAGTCCCAAAGTATTAACTTCATTTTATTTATATTTATATTATATTTGTTTATGACACATAGGAAATAATACATCTTACTCCCATTTCCTTATCTTTCATATCATTTTTTCAAAGTAGAACCATACACAAGAACATTCCAAGAGTTAGTGGACCAAAGAGTACAAATATCACTTGGCTGTGGTGACATGAACTGTTTTGTACTAATGCTACCTAGGAACAATTCATAGATAACATTACTTAACAGAAAATACATCTTACTCCTGACATGCACGTACAAAGAACAATGGTTAGAACAATTTATCTCCTAGTAACTTTCCACAATAAAACTTGACATAAATGCAAGGCATCCTGGGAGTATGATTCATAGCTACACAAGTTAGTGTGTATACAAAGACTTCCAAAAATATATGATACTGGCTAACAACACAGTCACTAGAAATGATTTTTAACTAACAGATAAGATTTAATTTTGTATTATAAAAGCTATCTGTGGTATTCTGACATGTTTTATCTACAAGATAACTGGTGGCATTTTCTCCTCATTGAAAAGTTTTATCCTAGCAGTGATTATTTAGAGATTCCTAATAAGTTTCAGACAACTAAAGAGCTTTGCTCCATGATTATTTTCTATATATTTTTGCCTGTCCCTTTCTTAGACTTGGACCACCTCCTCTACTGCTCTCATATAGGTGTGCTTTACACCTGCAGAATGCAATCAATTTGTAGATAGGAAATTCCCATATATACTCTTCAAATAAATTTGATTTCTTTCCCAGGCAAATTAGAAAGCCTGATTGTGAGACCATTAAAAAATTAAGTTAATAACCTAGAGTATTTTGTCTATGCTTTGGTATTTAAGCATGATGATTTTATACAGGTTGGAGTTTGTAATACTTTAAGGTTCATATCATGGTTCATATAAGGTAAGTTTGTATTTGCATTATTTTCAGCTGCAAAAAAAAAAGGAAAGTGGTAAAGGAAAAGGTTGCAGCTTTTGACATCTACAGAGGGTAAGGAAATATCTACACAGATTCACATACCTGTCATTGCAGAATTATTGAATGATAACAGAGTGTAAACTGCAAGGTAAGAGGCTTTACATTTTTTGGTAAATGAGAACACAGCTGTGTCTGTTTTTTGATATTCTGTGTCTGGCTTCTCTGTCACTGAGTATTTCCTCTGAGCATATGTCAAGGGCTGGTGAGGGCATTACTATAACTGACTAAAAAATGTGCTTTGAGGGGAAAAAACAGAGTGCCTTGTGCTCTCAAAACAGCATCTTAACAATGCCCCTTACTTTTAACTTGTTTTCATCCAAAAGATATTGCAAGAAATGTGAAGTATGATAGGAAATGCACACATACAAAAGAAATGCCAAGACTGAATGGACTGAAACTGGCTTTTATTCAGTCACAGATTCTTGCAAGTGCCATAACTTTGCAGAGAGTTTGAGATCCATCTCCAGTTTAGTCCAGTTTCCATAGTGTTGGTTAAGGCTTTTATTTTTGAGCCTACTAGTTCGAGGAGGACATTACCAAAGGAACAAATGGGACTGAGTTCCATTATTTTATTTTCTGTTCTGTCATTAGCCTGCTGAGTGACACTGGGCAAGTCACTTCAATTCTCTGTCTCTCAGTTTCCACGTCTGTAAAATGAGCATAATGATACTGACCTTCTTTATAAAGACTTTGAGATCTACTGATGAAAAGCACCATGTCAAAGCTAACTTATTATTATATTATTATTAATTGACATAGCAGTAAAATACCAGAGCCTTGGCTACACTAAGGCTGCCAGCAGCGACACCACCAAGCTCAGCAGCACCAGTGGAGAGTTTGTCATATTTTTGTCTAGTGCACACAAGACAATAGAAACTCTCAGAAAACCCAACACTGTGGAATCTCTTCTGGACATGCTGGACTTTAAATGCACTGGGGCAAATTCTTCTCCCACTTTATACTAATATATGCCTGGAGTAAATCCAATGGTATCCAAGGTGTTACTCAGGATTTAATGGCAGCAATCAGTGGGAGGAGAAATGATCACAAACGTTCTATGCACATCAGTATACTAGGGCTGGGTGAATCAGATCTGTTTAAGGTTTGAAAGGTTTGAAAAAGATTGTGGTTGACTTTTCCAATCCCCTCTTTTGCAATTCCTCGTCCTTGAGAATGAAATTGAGAATACCAAAATACAGTGCACGGAGAGGCAACAGAGCCATCCAGGTATTTTTTTTTCCTTTCACATGGCAACAGTTCCCTCCCTCCCTCCCTTCCTCCATCCATCCTTTCCTCCCTCCAAAGAAATCCAGCCCAGGTTTGCAGATCTAAAATGATTTTGAATAGTTCTGATAAGATTCAAATAAGCGTCTGAACTATAGTCCAATATACCTCAAAAATATCTCAAATTCCCTCACCATCATGCACACACTTTCCTCTGTTTTGGTCTCTGACTGTTACTACTTCTTGGCTTATCTGATGATGGTGCTGCTATCTGTGACTGAGGAAAGGGACTCCAAGTAGAACCTGCAACTGACTGATTTCCTGGCATTAGATACCACCTGACTGAGGCAATGGTCTCATGCGGTCTTGTGCTCATGTGTAGTGCATAAAGATTGCTTTCCTTTGGTGTCTATCCACTCACTGGAGAAAGCTGAAGCAAACCCTTCTAGACTATGCTTCTGGAAACACATCACCTGAAGGGTTTGCCTCATGATCTCTGGTTTGGAAATGACCACCCACCTTCAGACATCTGGAACTCATGCAGCCCTTTTGGATGACCCCAGATAAATTCCACTGAATATTGCTGTTCCAGTTTTCTCCCAGGCATGGTCATTACTACCATTTTTGTTAGATGTTTATTTTTCTTATTTAATTGTCTTTGGCTCTTAGATAATAAGGTGAGAGGCATTGCAAAAATAACTAAGACAGACAGGTGGACAGGCAAGTAGTTCAACTGTTTTGTTAGTGGCTGTCACATCTGGCTTTTCCATAGCAGCTGTCTGTAATTTGACTATAAATGGTCAGAAAAGAGAAACAAATATATTCATGAAAAAATTTATTCATATTTTCTATTTTCCAGTGACATTTTCTTTTGATAGACAGTTATCAACCAGCCCAAACCCTGTTTCTCAGTACAGTAACATCATGATGATCTCCTGGAGATGAAATAGCTGGGTTGAAAGTTAGAAAGGTGATGGTATGTGAAATCTCTCTAACCAGGTCAGTGCTAATACAAAGTAGTATTGCAAGCTCTGATAAATGTCACAATGCAGTGGCCTCAAGGTCAATAAGGCCTTACTGTTGTCAAAGGTAGAGGCCATGAGGAAATGATTAGGAGTCCTTAAGAGATGTGATAATGCCTGAATGTCACCTATATGTGACAGGTTCCTCAGTGACTTTCTGTGAGGATTTTGCTTATTTCTTTGCCTCAGAACAGGGCATATTCTGTAAATGCTGAGGTCAGGAGCAGTAGGTTTTTATAACTGTTCTTGGTCTAGGCTGATTAACATCAGTTTCTGTCAGACATATTGCCATCCCTATGAGATCCTGGAGACCCACCAGCTTTGGGATGGCTGTTGCTAGCCAATTATTGATTGTAAAGGGCTCCTGGAGGATACCTGTACACCTACTCACAAAGGACGTGTACCCCTGTAGTCAACTGAAGTTTTACATTGTCTTCAGTAGGCTCAGGGTTGGGCCCACAGCTAGTGAATGACTTTTCCTCAAAAATGAGGATCTGAGCTCTCAAGTTGGCAAACATCTGCCATCACCAATAATGATATTGTCCATGCTAACCATAGCTCAGTCTCTAAACTTCTCTTTTCAACAGGACATATTGAGAAGCTGCTGCCTTCCCATCCCAACACTTATATAATTATCTGCATGTGAGCAAGAACTATCTAACCACACATAATCTGTGAGATAACCACTGGTATCCAAGTAACAATGAGCAAAGTATGCTGCAGATGTTTGCAGAACAGCAACATTGCTTTCCTCTTTTTATTTAGAGAACAGCATACTAATGCCTGCTAATCCTAGAATGAGAGAGCATATTTCATTCTCTTCCCTTGCAATAATAAGTGAAGTACATGTGGCAAAATGGAGAGCCTGATTCAACAAAATAAATGCTTGCCTTCCATATTGCAAAATCTCATAAAACCTAATTATTCTGGGGTTTATCCAGCACATATGTTAAACTGGTGTATATATATATATATCTTTTGCTAAATCAGGGCAATGCTGATTAATAAATAGTGATAAGCGTATGAAGATTCCCAGAATTTGTATCTTATAGGAAAGGCTAAATCCCTCCCACTTGTATTGAACAATGCACTCTGCTATGTTAATAACTCTAGTTTGGACATCCAAACATGTTACCAGGAACACTTTACAATGTTATAAAGTGGATAATTATAACAGAGCTTGAGGTACAGTAGAAGCCAAAAAATAGTACCAGAGAGACTTCCAGTAATGATACAGTGTACTTTAAGACTAGCTTTTGTTAGACATAATACATTAATCTAAATTTACTGAAGGATTAAAAAAAAACAACCTAAAAATAACCCTAAACATATTCTCTGTGGTAATTTTTTTAGAGTGAGCTGAACCAACCAAGAAAATATATAATTTTAAAAATTTATAACTAAAAGTTGCCAGTAATTTTGTCAAGCACTCAGGTGCATTGCCCTTTTATATTACTATCCATCATGAATTATGAATTCTTGCTGACTAGAAAGCCTAAGGGTGACAATGGAGCTGCAGTGCCAATAATGTGCTGTCATTCCACACTCAGAAAATGCTTGCTGTACCTAGCTGGATTTTCCAGGTTTAAATAATGCCAAAGACAGCATTGAGATATACTCTAAAAATATAGGCTCTGCTGGTAAGATGTTAATTGCTAATAACTAGAAATGGGTCAAATACTTTCAGTGCTTGTCAGTCTTTCCATAATGTGGGTGTTCAGATTTAACCATGTCTCCTTGCCATGATTCCCCTGAATACTTTGATTTGGACATTAAAGTCGATGTCCCGTTTTCCAAAGGTACACTGTTTAGCTGAATGAAATGAGAGTGGAAAGAACAGGTGTTCTGAGATATTTTACATGGATCCTGTTGCTAGGGAAACCACTTCCTTTGGTTTAGTAAGGCTTGTTAACATGGACCATAGCTGTCAGATTGGTATTAGCAAACGAGGAAAGAGATATAAACACACACACATACAAACAATATTAAATAACAACATGAGGCATTCAACTTTGGAAAATCTAATATAAATAATTGCATTTGTTTGAGTTTTATCTGAATGGGAGAGCATTGTAATTGCAGCCAAAAGCCTGAATGATAAGGCCAATCCACAAAACATAAAGAAAAGATGCTCTCAAAAGGCTTGATCTTCAAGGTGCTGCTCACTCTGGTCCCAATCCAGCAAAGCAGTTCACCAGATGTTTGAAGTTAAGAGTGCTTGTAGTTCCACTGAAGTCAAATCAAAAGCTTAAACTTAAATATGTGCTTAAGTGTTGGGGGCAGAGTGCTCACCATTGGCAAGACTGAGTCCTAATTTCTAACTTGGGGGCCAATTTGTGTCCTCATTTACTCCAGGACACCTGGTTAATGGTAGTCGGAAAATCAAACCCCATGATATTATATATGGGTGTTATATTTTAACAAACAAAATTCAATAAAGTTACCCCCCAAGCCATTTTCTTTCAGTAAAAAGGGAAAGGTCAGAGTTAGGACTTTCTTTAGAAAATAGAAGGGTTAAAACCAAGAAGAATGGGTGGGTTAGGAACACACTGACTGGAGAAGCAGAAGGGTCTTAATTGGACGGAATAGCTGGGAAGATGCTAGCAGATAGTGGGAATGTCAGGCAACCAAATACTATATATGGGGAGAATGAGATGTCCCTTTCAGGCCTGAAAGATTGGTTCATCAGGTCAGGTCTGATAGCCAACCGGACAAAGAAGGGGAAGTTGGCCTTCCCTTGGACAAAGGAACATTTTCTCAAAATAGTGTGGGTCAGAAAATGGGGAGGGAGGGAAAGGGGAAGGGGGATTCCCACAGAAAACATGGATGTCAAAAAACCCTGCAATTCTTTTTCCCTTCAGCTGAACATTTTTGATGTGCCTTTTTTCAGTGAAGGGAGAAAAGATATATTGACAAAAACAGACAATTGGAATGAAAATTTTCATTTAGCTGAAAACTTGATTTTCTATTGCAAAAAGATTAGATGCAAAATTGAGCAGGACTGGCTTCTCAGTTCTCCCAGAAGAAAGAATGATCTAGATGTGGATTAGATGCTGTCATTTGTTTTCCCTATCCTGGGGCATTCTTGCTCAGCTTCCAAGTCGCTGCCACAGAAAAGGCTCAGGCCTTACCCAAACCGATGGTCTCCTGTCCCCATTCTCTCTGCCATGCTCAGCCCTGCATATCTGACAATGGCCTAGCATTGGGGTCCCCACCCTTAGTGGTGTGACAGGTAATTTTCCATGAGGTCTACCGTCTATGACAATGTGCCTGGCCATGTCTCCTCATCCAATCCTGTCCCTGGACTGAGAGAACTTGGATGAATTGGTATAGCACAATATCCTCCATCATTTGCACTCCAATTCACCTGTCTGGGATTAGCCAAGGCCAACAATAATCCTTGAGGCATGGGACCACTACCTGAAGCAGGCCCCTGTCAGGTATTTTACTATCCAGAATTGCTGGCAGTACGTCTCTGGTAGATAGCAAAATTATCTCTACTGGCAGTTTTGGCCTTATGGTAATCTCAAGTATCCACAGGGTCTAGCATCCTTTAGGCTGCCTGAGACAGGAGCATGGGTCAGTGATCGGACAGCTATGTGTCGCAGTGGCAACACATTTGAAAGTCACCAAGGAGGCTATGGGCCCATCTCTGTCAGCTTCCCAGAGATCCCTGATGTCAGGGTTCTTCCAGAGGGCTCTGGCCCCAGGTTAGCAGCAGCTCCTGGGGATTATAGGAGTAGAGCTATTTGCTGACCCAGGTGCTTTTGTTGCTCTTGGTGTTGTGCGGTCAGCTTTCAAATTAATTACTGTTGCTCTTGAGCTATTTGCTGCTGGTATTGTGTGGACAGTTGCTGAGGTAATTTACTTTGTTGCTGCTACAGATGTGTAGGCTGTTGTTGTTGGCACTCACCACCACTTCAGCAGCTTCTTCACATTGATGATGCCCTATTGTGGTGGTGGTGTGTTTTCCTTTTGATTCTCTGCTAGCCTTCCTTAAATCCTTCAGCAGGACTGGGCTGTAATGCTTGTGTTCTCCATCAGTTCTAAATGGCAGGAGTGTTTAGAGTCTCCAGTAGCAGCCCTTCCTAGTGGTCAGGGTAGATGAACATAGACCCTCCGTCTTCATCAGCTTCCAACCCAGAGGCCCTCTTGGGCACTGCAGGGAAGGCATTCACTACCTGCAGTACAGCTGACACCCTCTCCTGGTTCTCTTACTACTACTCTGTCTCTCCTGAGGCTGTGTTATGGCTGAGGGTTATCCCTTGTCTCCTGGTCCACGGGCCTCTGAAGGCTAAGGAGTCCTGGCTCCGTTCAATTTCTCTGCTTCTGCGGAAACCCTCCTTGGCTTGTCCCTTTGTCACAGTGAGTGCAGGCGCTGTCTCTCTTCAATTCTCCTTTAAATCCTGACTTCAACTGGAGCATGCCCAGCAGGTCTGCTGGGGTGGGGCTTCCTGGGCACAGAGTTGTTCCTATGCACCACTCTCTCCTGTGTGTGGTTTATCCAGCCCATCGCACCCATCTACATCGTTGCTTCCTGTGCTTTCTACTCTGTGCTTTCCCAAACAGGTGAGCCGCTGACATTCCTTTGGGCGCCCATCCAACGAAGTAATTATCTATGCGCTTAACTTTGCTTGGTTGAATAATCCTATTGACACCGTGAGACAGCTCATTTGTAAAGTTAAATATATGCATAAGTATGTGAAGGATCAGAACTGGGTACATTTTCTTGGGGCAGGAGCCAGTTTCTTGTATGTGTCTATAAAGTGTCATGCAAACGTATAGAGGCAGATTTTCAGAGAGTGTAAATTGTCAAAGCTTTATTTAAGTCACTGGAGCTATGGACAATTTAACAGCAGCTGAGGATCTGTGCCATAGTACAGTGGAAATGATAATACTTATGGAGAAATGTTGGAGGTACAAACCTGAAGCTAACATATTACTATAATCTATTATCAAATAACTTTAGGCATGCTGAAGGTAATTCCTGTGCTATACTCTCCTGAGTATAATGCTACTGATTTTGAAAGAAATCATAATGTGATTCTTCATAGATCAACTAGAGAAAATTCTCGTCTGGCAAAACTTGGAAATAGTGAATTTTCACCTTCTATTTAAAAATCAAATAAATATTGTAAAATACTAAAATAGAAAATAATTTACTTTTTAATTCTTTTAGTTTAAATGCAATAAACATATTGTTACATTTGATATAATCTGTCTCTTACCTCTGCCTGTAATTCAAGCAAATAAGGAAAACAAAAATATTGTAAATGTTTTTAAAAGTTCTTAATGGGACTCTGTGGTTGTTACCCTATTAACTTGCTTTATTATTCTGTTCCCTTTTTGGCTAGTAGTGATTTTGGTCTTTAAATTAAAACAGCAATGACTCTGACATAATAGAACAACTTAACTTTTATTTACACAACTGTCTAGTTTAGTTTTCTTTTATTTACGTTTTTTCCCCTATAAAACATGTTTATATCTACTACTTTTCTATGCAGGTTTGTATATATAGCTTGTATATATACAGAGCTGTTTATAATGCATTCTTTTTCTCTGCTTTTTTCTCTCTAATTTATTACCCTTTAGAGAGGTTATTTGATAATTGAGACAGTTCATATTCTAGAACCAGCCCTTCATCATATGAAAAGGTTCTGTTCTTTCTCTCATTGATTTCTCTGTTCCATCTTGTACACCTTGTCATAGGATAAAATTATCACTGAGGGCTTGATCCAAAGCTCAGGAAGTCACTGGGAGCTTTGACTTCAATAAGATTTAGATCAGGCCCTAAACTTCCTCGAACTGTCTGTAACATTCCCTGTAGGAAATTCAGTTAGCTGAACTAGATTTTTTCCCTGGTATTAAATCATGACTTTGAATGTACTTAAGTTTTTCCTGTATAAACAAAAAGATTCTTTTACTTTGAAGATGGAATTTAGCTTCTGATTTTTGTTCCTAGGAGAGTTTCTTAGTAACTGGATACAGAAACATTAGAGCCTATTATTACATTCAGTTATATGTAGTCAGATCCCATTTATTTTGCTCATTGTAGTGAATTACTTACAAGAGTAAGGCAAGCAGGGTTTGGTCCATGATGAATACAGACTATGATACAGAAACATCAGTTCTTATGCTGGCTTTAATTATCATGTCCAGCTATGAATTAGAAGAAAGTAACTAACATTTGCATTATATTCTCATACCATTTAATCCACCCTTTTGATTTTAGTGTAAATGTGGCCATGAGAAAATTCTGAAGGATTTTTGTATAAAAAGCGTATAATTTGAGGTTAAATACAGTAAGTCACCCTATATATGCAGTTGTACATTCTAATAAACTTTCTACCCCACTGGATAGATGGGAAGAGGAATGCAATGGAATAAATACAAAGTAAGATACCTGAAACTGAATATCAGGATCCATGCATAACTGTGTTACCCATGAACTTCTGTTTCTGCCTTAAATATGGTAAATCAATTGTGAGTGTATATGAATTTAGTCTTAGACTGATCGATAATTAGGTGTTGTTGATGTTTAAGGATGGGATTTTCAACAGCATGTAAGTGACTTAGAAGGACAAGTCCCAATGACTTTCATTAGGGTTTGTGCTCCTAAATCACTTTGTCTCTGTGATAATTTCAATTTACCTGCTATAGCAACAGCATACAGCAAAACTGTGTGTTTGGATATTAAGCTGCAGTTTTGCCAGTGTTTTCTCTATCATCAATCATTTTTAAGTTCAGAATATGTGTACTTTCCATATACTTCTTTACATGTGAAGGTCATTCCAAAAAATGAGTAATGTTTGGTGGGAGGAGGCTGAAAACAGGAAGAAGAGAAGACTTTAATCTACTCTATTTTATGTAAATCCCACTGTTCTGACTGCTGGAAGAGGTGTGTTGTGGTATCAGTCTCCTTCGTGTTCTGTAAATATATGGAAAAATGGCCATGCAAAGAAGTCACCTTTTTCACTGCTAGTCACGAAGGGCATTGTAAGTGTTTTCATCAGGTTAAGCTGCAAGTTGGAGGAAGAAGACACATCCTCATTATTGCCATTACAGAAGGAGGCTCCCTGGTGCCTCTGAAATCTCTGAAAATGATGACTCCAGTATGAAGCTAAAAGGATAGAAAAGTGTCACACACATTAGTGGGCCACAAAATTCTTGTATTGCAGCTTATTTAATGAAAATCCAGATCTTTTAAAGAGGCAGATCTGATGTTACAGGAAGCCTGACTTGGTCCCACGAGAATCACCATAACCTTATTTAAATTACCTTCTGAGAGTTTAGAAATGAGGGGCAAATAGAAACCACATATCATTTTAATATCAAAGCTTTAGCTCAGTGCAAATAAATTCAATAGGACAATTCAGGTTTGGGTAGCATTGTTCCAACAATTCTGTTACCATTCAGAGGTCTGGGTATTTCAGCTAGCCTTTCTGTACTGTTGGCACTATATACTTTAATAAACATATAGTATGTGTATTACACCTTTTGATTACCAAACAGACAGATTTTCTGGGAGAGAATTAGACAACCTAAAATAGTTAGCATCACTATTCATAACCCTTCAGTAGTTTTTTTCTAACTATCAACACACTAGCAACTGGCAAAAGAGGATCACATGAGCCATTTGTGGCTACTGGACAGTCACCTCTACTCATCAATTTAAGGTTTTTCATGATAATATTGTTCTAATACACAGTGACATTTCCCAGAATTTACTCAATATTGCTTATTGGATATACCCGTAAATATCTAATGAAAACCAAAGATACCCTTCAGAGAATTTAGACAGCATCTAAAGGCCTTTAATAGCTATTTAACTATGAGTAATGAAATGTCTAATTGACATAGCACTATGAAAATGACACAGAAATGTAATGGCAAATGCTTGTGTGGTGCTATAAAGATTGTACATTAGTGTAAAGGATTTCTGGATGTTCATTTTATTGTACTGACTAAATATATAGTGCAAGTAATTCCAATGAACACATTCTGCATAAAACTATAAGAATTTCTGTTTTAGAAACTGTTAAAAATGGAGAGATCAGCCCCAGAGTATAAACACTGTTATTTAGATGCAGAACATGCTGATGTGCTGGGGGAAACAGAAGCAATTGCATAGAAAAGGATGGAGGAGATATCAAGGGTGAGTAAAACAGTTAGGGGGAAAAATCTATAGGTTAATAGTGAAAGAAAGGGAAGGGGATATTAAACTTTCTTTTATGTACTACTCCAGGAAACTGGACATGTTGAGTTTGTGTTTGCAGGACTGGGATATTAGTAAAGTAGTATACTTAATTTAGTGTCCCCATTCAACATGAATTTTGAGGTTGGAAGCCAAAGGCAAACATGGTACAATGTCCTCTGTTAATGGGGGTGCCACTTAATATGGCAGCATTCATCTGCCTGTAGGTCATGGCAAAATATCTTCCCGCTTTTTCTGGGCCAAACGAAAACTGGAGTATCATCAAATTTAAAAGGCTAGATTTTTCTCTCTCATTGTTTTCCCTGGTATTATTCTAGAATTACACCAGTGTGTGCACAAAAGAGTAGAATCTTGCCCTAAAATTAGCACGTTATATCATACCCCTTCTATAGTGAGGTAACATGATGTGCCAACTTATGGTCAAAATCTCCAGTGGGGCACAAGCAGCTATAGAGTCCCAACAGTTGTGAAAGGGATGGATCCAGGGAACAGCAAGTGGATGTGGGTTCAGGCTGATTTCTGACAGAAATCCAATTTCAAGTTATTGCTGGTCATTTGCAACTCACTCATTAGTGTTGAGACATGGGTAAACTCTGTTCCCAGTTACACCATTATAAATTGGAAGACAAAGTTATCAGAATAACTGAAAGAAGAATTTGGCCCTATACCTTTGGCACCCCCTGCCTATGTCCTCAGTCCATATCCTAGAAGACAGAAATTCCCAAGAGAAGAAGTTCCAGAGGGACTGAAATTGTGGATCTGGATTGTGGAGATATTTTTAGAGAATTGAAGTAATTAGATATTAACCTAGTTTTCTTCTTTCTAAAATTACCTTCACGGTTCCCCAGTCTTGGAGACTGTCAAGCAGTGAACTCCTTTTTCACAGAAGGAGGGCTGAGGAGTAAATTAACTAAAAATATAGACTTCAGAACTATTTTCCCAAAGCAGTTCCCTGACCTCCCCACTGCATCTAAACAATAATGCTATGTAATTGTCTTTACTGAACTCCAGGTAACTGCTTTGTAGAGAAGATGGGAAAATTGCCAAGGCAAACCCTTCAAAGAGAGTACTTCTGACAAAATTTACCTTGAGATCTTTTGAGACTGGGATCTTTGCTTCTTTATGGCAGTTCTTGATATACTGTAATATCCATTTCAATCAAATTTGGACAGGGGAAGTTTATCCCCCTTGCACTCTCTGCATATTATTAGAGAGGTGAAGATTTACAAAACTCTCCAGTTTTTTTAAGGTAAAGGCAGAGAACTCATTTAACATCCATCTTCAGAATGACAGCTCCTGGGGAATTATGAGACCTAGTGAGAAATACTGGCAAGAAAATTATCTGATTTAGGTAAAATTCAGTGACCACATTAGGGAAAAAACTTAGAGTGGGGACATAAAACAATTGCACTCTTAAGAAAGATGGTTGTGCCTTGCTCAATGGCTGGACTGAAGCAATTTCCACAAGAATAGCCACTTGAAGGAAAGTGTGTAAAAGGAACAATCCTTGATAAGATCAACTTGTCTACTCAGACGTTTTCCATTTTATGCTCCTTCAGTAAATCCCTTTGATTCCTGCAGAGAAATGTTCATGTAGCTTGGGTGACGTGCGAGTTTTCTGGGAGTATTTAGGCAGCTATATAATACTAAATCTGTTGTAAAAAAGGCTGATGCTTTTCATTTCTGATGTGGAGAGTTACCCTGCATAATCTCACTTAGATCTGGCTGGATGATGCAAGCTTGATTGCTTTTAGCCAGATACTCAATTCTCTACCAGCCTTATGCAAAACAAAGAAAAGGGAGAGAAAGCATGATTTTTTTCTCCATCATCTTTCTTGCAATGTACATGGCCACGAAGTGAAGAGACAAGTTGATTTGAGCATCTGGCTATTTTCTGTGTCCCTTTGGCCAGATCTAAATTTATGATTCTGCTGACATGTAGATCTCCCAATTATGATGAGGCCATTTGTAGCCGAATTCGCTGAGCTTGACAGTACTGCTGTTGGGTTTTTGTCAACATTTTCAGCATTAAATAAAGCATTTGTTAACATCTCTCTGTGATACTAGCTACCATCAACCAAGAAATGATAAACTACTGATAATCTCACTACTAGTTGCCCTGTCCCTATTTTATTCCTTATTGGGAAGATTAGAGAGAGGTTTCTAGCCAGACAACTTTGGTGTCATCTGGTAGCCTTAAATTTCCTTGATCCCTTTCATAACAAATATGGGGTGCTCTTTAATAATTAAGACTATCTTGACCTGCCACTCACATGGTATCAATCAAAAAGAATATTTTTGATTTTTTGCAAATATGGACCATCTGGAATTGTCCAGGAAGGAAGAAGGAGCTGGCTCAAGATAGTTATGAAAAAGTTTCCACCACTTAAAGTTGAGTAAGGGACAGTGCCAGAACCATAGGCTCTGACAACTCTGGTTTGGTCCCCTGGACAGCCTATGTGACTGGCTTGACCAGGAGGCCCCAAAGCCTGGTAGTACTTGAAGAAGACTCTCAGAGAACAGAGGAAAATGGCAGGATTTAAAAAGACTCTCTCAGAGGTGCAGGGACAAACAAACTGAAAGATACTCAGATACAGGAACTCACTGGGACATCTGAAGAATCTAAGTCAGCCTAGGTTGCAATTATAGCACTATAGTATTTTAGGTAAGACAAACATGTTTACAGGGTATTTGTTTTAAAATCCTTTTTTATCTGATGCTTTGTTACAATTGCTAAATACAATTATTTGTTTAAAAAAAAAACTATTGGTAAATATCACTGTTCACAGGTTCTTGAAGGGCAGAAATGCAGGTGTCCAAAACCCAACTGGACCTGCAAGATGGTAAGTGTTTGGTATAAAAAGAGTAGCAGACACAGGTCCTGGACCCATTTAGGAATCAAAGAAGCGCAAGATTCCATTCTAAGACAGGGTACAGTAAGATGACCAACACCTGCAAGTGGTGCACCAGAGAGACTGGAAAGAAGGTAGAAGAGCAGCTAGCCCCATAACTGTGCCATCTTTCTTTCTGGGTTTTGATCTAAATATAGAATATCTTTGATTTTATTGGTTGCTGCTGTCTGTTATCAGCAAACATTCAAATTAAATCTCTTAAATCTGTCAGCAGCTTCTGATATTTTTGACAATCTGGTCTTTATTAACTAGTGTACCTTCGTCAAGAGGGATAGATTTACTTTTGAGGCATTATACTGTCTTCCCTCTGATTTGCAGGGATGGCTTTGGGAAGTTGGATCTATTTAGTTAGCCCCATTTCTCAGTGTCTGTGTAAGGCCAGTGGGAGAGACTGCAAAATGAAATGGTAATTCTGTAAGTGTGACACTATTTTTATGTCTTGTTTTAATCTGCAGCATGTGTTTCATTATTATTATTTGTATTAATATAATTTGTATTAAAATAACACTTTGGAAGACCCAATGAAGATGGGTACCCTGTTGTTCCAGGCACTGTACAAACATAGGATAAGAGACAGTTCCTGCCCCCTAGAGCTCACATTCCGAATAAACAAGATAGTCAAAAGATTGGGGGGGAAAGGAACATAACCGGAGAGAACATCAGTTGATCTGGAAACTTCATATTAGTGCCACAACTTCTTGTTATTTTAATTTTGGGGGTGGGGTTTTGTTGGGAGGGAATTAGGAACAAAAGAATGAAGAAAGGAAATTAAAGGAAGGGGAATAGAGAATATTTTAGCTCTACTTATCTGTGTGATATATTCATTTTTCTCTCAAGAGAATTTGGGTGTGAACTTTCATCCCCAGTTCTTCTGGAATCCTAGTTAGTTTTGGTGGTCAAAAGGATCGTTTTTTAAAATCTGCATCTGGGGCTGCTTCTTTCATGCCCTGATCTCACAAACTGTGACTCCTGGGCTAGATAACTGCATTCGACTTTGCTTAGGTCTATTCCTCAAGATCATTTAGAAGCTTTCTCTGATCCAGAGGGCAGTTGCCTGTCTATTAAGTGATAAGGGGGATGTTGTTTATTTTGTGTCTTGCCTAATTGCCTAGGTCGCCATAGCAACAGAGCTTATCTTGTTGCCATAGCAATCGTGTTAGACTATTAGGGGATAGTTCAGCCAGTACTGGCTGGTTTTAGTGTTAGCTCAATAAAGACGCTTCCTGTAATGTATCTCTCTGTGTTCCTTTGCTGGTTTCTCTCTCTCTCTGAATACAAGTGATTACAAGGATTCAACATAGCAGGGGAACAGAAACATTATGCTAGTACTTCAACAGGCACACAATTTGCTTCTGCAATTCAAAGGTCATGAATTTGCTTTCTATGGATGGCGTTGTGGCTAACTGAAAAATTATCTGTACCCTCAGATTGCACCATGGCAGTTCAGGGTAATTGAGGAATTTGAGACAACAATCCCTAAATTTAAGTACCTGGGGCCTGGTCATCATGCATTCTTGTGGAAGGCCTTTGACTCTGACTTCTCTCCCTCTGCAAGTCCGGCATAGCCTACATGTGTTGACCTTTAAGCTGCAGTGCAAGGCACATCTCTTTCCTTATGTGTTTGTCTGTAGACTGTGGAAAGGGAACTGCATGCTTTTGGCTATTGGCGTACAGAGAAAAAAACAAATCAGAGCAGATTTGGATACAATTGACTGAAGATTGTTCCTTTAGTGACTAACAAAAGTTGCTGGCATGTCTGTAATTGTCATCCAAGTGACCAATTATTCCTTAAAATAAAGAAGTCATTTGGTGTGATGGACCAATTGGATGATATCATGGAGAGATTATAAATGTAAGATCCCTCATTAATAAACCTTGTCTTTCATGTTGTTCATTTGGCAACACATTGTAAACAGTATCTTCAGTATGCCAGTAATACATAGCTATCCCATATAGGCCCTGTGTATCCTACAAGTTCCAACTCTACTCTGGAAAAATTCTTGGATAATAATATCAACTGACTGGATCCACCCTATCCAAAACCATAAGAAAATCACATGTCCTGCTTGCACGTAGAAATTATGAATATTCTCTATTATTTTAAGCCTGATTTTTTTTCAGGGGATTTGCTAGAAACATTGAGTGAGGTTAATGTACTTTTTCTGTGCCATGCCATGTGCTGGATGTAGTTCTAAAGGTATTTATTTATTCTGAGGCCACATAGCGGCATATACTCTTCTGACCAGAAGGCTTGATTATTGTAATTTTCTCATAGCAAGGCTGCCAGCAGGTTGTCTGTCACCTGCAGCTGTTTCAGAATGCATAATTACACCTGTCCAGCATTGCCCACAATGATTGTGCATGGCTTGATGGACTGATTTTAAACCTGCATGGTTGGTCTTCACAGTCCTGAAAATGGATATTCAAGGCAATTTCTTTGAGCTTTATCATTATGTAGCTAATACACCATCATTCCATACACTATCACAGTGAGCTTGGGAGGTCTTCCTTCCCCGTTTCCCCACTTGATACCTGACTTAATTCAATATTATTTTCTCCCACTTCACTTTCTTCCTCTTTATTTGTGTGTTTTTATCCCAATTCCGTTGGTTGCCTTTGCTTGAATTTCAAGAATGTTTTATTATTCTGTTTTTACATATTTTATTTTGTTGTAAAACAGGTGGGTGCTTTATAAATAAAATGATATCTCAGTTATCTATCTGTATGAATATTCTGAGAAGAGGAGAATATGCTCCTGGAGAAGATCCAAAATTACAGGTAAGTTATCAAAAATCTCCATCCACTCTTTCATAAATGGAAAGGATAGCAATCAGATAAACTTTTAAAGATCACAGTCTCAAAGCTGGCATGATGAGTAAATTGTTCATGATCAATAAAATAGAGCAGGCAAATGAATCAAGAGTTCCCTTATTGTTTATTCTATTAGAGAAATACTTCGATTTCTTAGTTATTGCATAATAGAATTACAGGGCTGTAAACTATGCAGGGATAGCAGATACATTCAATTTTCCTAAGCTTGTTTCACATCTGGATTGTGCTCAGAGGCTGAACTAGATTGAAGAACCAATATACATGTTTCTTAGACAGGGTAGTTTTGGGAAAATTGGTAAATCTCAAGAGCCAAATGTCTCAGGAAGTTTAAGAACCAAAAATAAACTAAAGCCAAGGCAACTGCGGTCAAGAATATCTTTCCCTATCTCTATTTCCATAGAGCCATGGGAATCAATAGAAACAGACAGACAGAGGAATAAATGACCATCATTAAAAGTCAGCATTATCGACAATGAAATAACTATGATAACTTTGCCATAACTAGAGCTAAATTAATAGCTGAATTTCTCCACCCCCCACCTCCACTCCAGGAATATTAGTTTGAATTTGAAAATAAATTTCAATTAAACTGTGTTCATAACACTTAAATGTTTGTTTTCAGTGAACATTCAAGTGGTCAAACGTAACTGGCGCAAAATTTTCAAATAGTGAATTCTAAAACTGAATGTTTGAATATTTAATGGGAGCAAATTTCAGTTTACACAGTAATAACAACTGTAATGTTCAGACATATATGTTGTGGTGGATAATCACATGCAAGTAGGGAATACAAACAATGCCATGTGATTTAAGATTAACCTCTGCTGTAAAGCCTACAAAATCCTGCTCATTGACCATTGTTAAGTATAATGAGCTGTGATAGCTACTCTTGTCCATCCTTTTCCTACTCCTTTATTCTTATCATCACCTCCCATATCCCTACTATTCCTCCTCATTACAAGTCTAATCCCAATTTAAAAAACAAAACAAAAGCAGCACTGTCCAAGAACTTACCTTTGAAATGATTTTTTGATTGAAAAGGAAGTTTCTAATAAATAAAAAATTAAACTCTGATTCAGGACAAAATAAAATATTGAAATACTGGACTATCCCATGAGATGTAAATTCTGATTTTCACTCTGCTCTACCGACAACAACAAAACATATAACCAAGAAACTGTGCTAGTCCTCACTCTGTTTATTCACTTATATTTTGTTCCCGGTCCCAGGGACTCTCTGTTTTTCTGTATTTGTACCTGGGTCAGCACAATGGGGGCACCAATCCTCACTGGGGTCTTTGGGTGCTAGCTTAACATAAATGTGTATTTTATCACAACCACAGCAGCAATTAACAAAACAAACAAAGTGTCAATACTACTTGCAACAAACTGTTCACAAGAGATTCTAATGGGGGAAATATTTCACAATAAAAATGAACTAAAGAGCTTTGTGCTTTCACCCCAGGCAGTTAAGTGTAACATTTGTGACTGTACTCTTCCTTAGGAAACAGAGCCCAAGAGGTGGTTTTTAAGGGGTTTGATTAATAATAAAATAAAATAATAATAATAATAATAATAAAACAAAACTTCACCCCAGTCCTCATAAATTGTATTTTATACAAGTCTCTTTAGGTTAATAACAGTATTAGAGTGTGCACAAAAAAAGGCTACCAGTCAATGATGGGTAAAATATAACGTTTCAGCTTGTAGTAATCTCCTTATTATTAATTATTATTATTATTTTCAATTTACAAATGTATAAGAATAAGAGTTTCCACAATTTTGCCTTTTTCAATTTTATATTTTTCAACATTATTCATTATTATTATGATGATGATGTCTGACCGGGCATCCCTCCTCTTTGAGGTATTTGGGAGGATCAGGCACCTGAACTAAAACTTCTCCGCAGCATCACAAGAAGACACAGTTTAATACTGAACTGACTGAAAATGAAATATTTGGGTCAGTTCAACAAATTGAAATGAAAAAATCAATTCAAGACCATCAACATGTTTTGTTTTGACCAAAAATTCTGCAGCAAAATGTTTCAACACTTCCAAATCCAATATTTTTTTGGCACAGAAATTCCAATTTTCACTCAGCTCTAGTGATGAGTAAACATAGAAAAAAGAAACAGACTTAAGAAAACACCAAGTAGGCAGTAACTGAACGAATAATTAGAGACTTGAGCTGCTCCAAAAAACGCAAAACAAACTACAAAAAAAATTGAATTGTTTTGCAAATATTTTTGGGTCAAAATTCTGAATTGTCACAAGATTTGATAACTCTATAATAAAAAAAAATGGTGTTGAAATTTCAAAAATTCAAAACAAATTGACCACTCTGCTAGAGACAGCAGGGTCCACTCTCTATTGTATCTTTATGTCACTGCATATTTTGCACTTACATCAATGATGGGAAAATGGAGCCTGCTCTTAATGTGTTCAGTCCTGCAAGTCTAACATACAGAACTCAATTGACTTCAATGGAAATTTTGCTTGAGTAATAACTGTACAATCAGACCAATACTTGAGGAAGGAAGCCAGGGATGAACAGACAGCTGAGGGGGAAAAATAAGGAGCCCAATATTTTGTGAATTCCACATTTTCTTATTTATAGACTCAAACTTTCCTTGAGCTTTTGATATGGATAGACTATTTTTTTCCTTTCAGTTTTTCCTTCCTTTTCTCAGAGCCTACAGATCAACCACCTGGCTTCACCATGTCATGTAAGAGATAGTTCACAGTGAACCACACCACAGCCTCACACAAGCATTGTAATTACCTACTACACAAATGGAAAATGAAGGATAGTCTGATATGCAAATGTGGAGAAGACATCCAAACCATAGAACATCTAGTGGACTGCTGCCTGCTAATGTTAAGTCCATACGGCAATAAAACACCTGCAGTTGGCCCATATCACCTGCAGTTGGTTGTGGGGCAATAAAATTACAGTGTAGATATCCGGGATCCATGAGCCCACATCAGCTGGCATGGGCCAGCTGTGGGTGATTTATTTCAGTGTAGACATACCATAAGATCTTTCTCTGGAGGGACAGTCTTGATTCATTCCATGTCACTAAAAAGCATAGAGTGCATGACAAATCTGGACATCAACCTTTCAAGTTACTTTTCAAGTTACCATATGAAATAAAACAATGACCTGCCTTTTTACTAAAGAGAGACAAATTTGTGTTAAATCCAAATGAGATCAGAAAAAAACTGAGATTTCATGTCCTGCTAGAATTTTGAAGATTCAAGGATCTGGATTCTGATTTTATTTACATTCAAGTTCACAATCATATAACACCATTGGAGTTATACCAAAATCAGGCTTCAACCTGGATGTTCAGAAGATCCTCTGGATTTCTGGATATTTGTCCCAATGAAAACTTTAAGTCTATAAGGTGCATCTGTATCGAACAATAAAATTATCATTTCACTTTTCTTTCTACAATATATGAAACCCCAAATAAATCCCCTGAATCTAAATGTTTGTTTTCTATTTTAATTACGCATTTATTAGAAATAATCAATTTACGGAATTTCCTGCTTCGTTTTATGAAGATTACTTTTGCTGAGTGGAGTATTTTTAATAAAAATACCCCTCACTGTATTTGTTGACTTTTTAGGCAGGCAGTGTTGAGAGAAAAATTTTAAGAAATAAATGTAGTTTTAATAAAATGGAGACAGTTGTCACAGTAAATGTTCAGGAGTACTTCAGAATGCTATTAAAACAGTTTCTCCTTAGTTTCATTTCAGCATTACAGCTGCCAGTAACAGCAGATCTGGGTAATATGTCTGAAAAACAAATCAAACTTAATTGATTTTTTAAAAATTAGATCATATGTATTGGGTTCATCTGTCCACTCTGAGGGAAATTACTGCAAGTTCTCAATAGGTTTGTGGTAAACTAGCTTTTTTTCAATATTGCACTAACAGGCTATGGATTTGGTACAGACAAATGTTCTGCAGAAATTAAATAAAACAGATCAATTCATAGGAATTTTATAGTTTGGAAAGGTTACAGCCTGTCAGAATGGTTCCTCTCAATTTTTTCATGAAACTAAAACATTGATTAACTAACTGCTTCTCTTGGTGATTATGTATTTTTCTTCCCTAAACAAAAGCTTGGCAAAATTATAAAAAGAAAGACTGCCTTTTCCACTTATTCTCACCAAACATCATGAAACATTATTCTTGAAGCATGTTATTAAAAAACTCTAAAGTGTTTCAATACTATTGGCTCTAAAATTAAAACTAAATAAGCTTCCTATAACTGTATTTTAATATAATTAATTTGGATATTATTAGCACAGGACCAAAACCTGAAATATTTATTCTGCCAAAACTCTAACTGAAAACAATCAAAAGGTATAACATGTTCTGTGTTCATCTTCCACACATGCCATTTGCTCTTGCTATATGCATCCATCCCATCCTTCAAGACTGCAAGCAGAAATATATCCCTCAGCTGAACTTTCCTCTGTGTGAGCAACACCCACATATCTCCCTATCTTGAGCACCAATATATGTACATGCATCACTGTGGGGGTAGGTATACTGACCAGTCTTGCTGGCCTCAGATGTGTGTTTATTGGTCTCCCAACTTATGTGTCTTTATACAGTGTCAAGGGTCTGGCAAGGTTCTTTCTCTTATCCACATTGTAATATAGTAGGGATAGCACCATAGCCAATGCACTGTTTCACTCACACTTTTGAACTATCTAGCTAGTGTTCACCACTTTACAATGCAGTGTTTGTCATCAGTGAGCAGACTGTGGTATAGGCTGTAATCTGAGACTTTTATTTCCCTTCATATGGCACAATGTACTTCCCCCTCCTTGCCAAGTGCTCCATTGTTGCCTGATTTATTGACTGTATTTTGATTATATTGGCTACATTGATTACTTAAAAATCCACAATTAAATTAAACTTCTGAGGTTTGATAGGTTCTAGTCCCAGAATCAGACACAATAGTATTAGAATTATCTTTTCTTTGGGAACCCCAGTGTGCACATTCACAGCACTCAATCTTGAGAGAAAAAACATTTGAAATGTCAATAGTTTGTTAACACTTAGTAAAAATACAACTGTTCTGATTCAAACATAAATGTCACAGTAGTACAATATTAATTTGACAACCAATGTCATATTAGATGCATGCTCACACAATTCTTGTGGAGACCTATATGAGGGAAGTCAGTTGGTGATCCATGGGGATCCTATCCTGTCTCTGATATGCCAAGTGAGTCCAATGTCAGCTTAGGTCGTGGTTGGGCCGACTATAGGCTTTGATGGCTGCTATGAATATTCATAAGAGCGTGTTCTGCCTCCTTGCCCATAACTAACTTGCTGACCCTAATAATGCTGGGATGTCCTGAGCCTGTGGGTTAGCACATTCATCATCCCAAGCACATTACGATATATGTCACTTTCTCTCATCCATCTGATTATGCTACATAACTGGCCTTTTGCCACATTCTTGGCAAGGGAAAATATTCCATTGCTTTTTTCCCCATATGCGCACCCTGGGATCATTTATATGCATCTCTGTTTAGAAGGGCTGAGATCTACCAAGCTACCTAGGTCATTTGGATGCCCATTTCCCACTAAAGTCAAAGGGAATTGGGCATCTAAATCCCACAGATGGCTTTGAAAATCTCAGCAAAGGTGTGTCTGGCAGATACTGACTTCTGAACATTTTTAGTATGTGTGAGGTGAGGACATGTTAGCTCATGGTCTCTCATTTGATGTCTGTGTTGTTACATCCTACCAGACATGCTTTTATTCTATTATGGTTGTGGTTGATGTCTGTGTACATTGTTTTACTCCAGTGGTGACCCATCTTCATCCACTGACACTTGATGCTGTGACCTTATCCAGGAATCTGCACAAATGAGAAACCACCACTGCTCTATTAAAAACCCTCTCCTTTGGTCTATGTAAACTGATGTCAAACATAATTAATGCCCTTGAGGTTTCCTTATTCTAATAATCTAATTTTATAGGACAATCCTGAGTGATGCTTATGGTGCTGGATTCCACCATGTTTTGTGCAGATATATCCAGTACTTCATGCACAGAACCCTGAACTGAGAGCTCCTCATGTTACTGAGTTCTGCTCTGTTTTTTTCTTTTCTTTGTTTATTACTTTTTGCAGAGCGTTCCACAGTTTGCAGCTATTTTTTTCTTGCCTGGACCCTTTGGCACCATCCATCCTTAGGCAGTACCTGGCCTTATGCGATAAACGCTAGAGATATAGTAAAAAGAGTGAACAGGTTGTTGAAAAGGAATCTATTTATAGCATCACACAGGGAGCATGTTAATTGAATTCAATCACCGCAGAAAGGATAATAATAAAATACCATCCTGCTTAAGATATCCTAAATGGGGCAAAGATCTAAGGGAACTTTGAGTAGTGGAGAGGCTCAGAAGTTTTACTAATTAACATCTATCGAGAAAGCAAATGGTGGCAGAAAGGGAGACACTTAAGGATTCTTACTTCATAAAAAGGGCATTGATTTCAACATGTTTTTCATTAATTCTTCTCCAAAATATCAAGTAACACGTGATATCTTGCTAAGCCTCAAACAGTGTAAGCAATAACAGTGTATTTGAACCACTTTTCTTTGATTTCTGAATTCAGTACTGTGTGGTTATCAAAAAGATCTACTGCTCCAAAGGAAGCAATGAGAAAGAAACTGCACTTTATTATAATTGCATTAATCGGTGTAGAAAATAATTTGCCCTTGATCAGGAAAATGTTAAGTTCCACCTATAACATAAAGAGTAGATAGCAAATAAATCTAACTCAATAAGACATGAGGGAGACCAAGATAGGAAAGCTAGCACTGAACTAAAGTATAGGAGCTGAGAACTTCTCTACTATTTACTGGCTTGTTTGATTAGGTTAGAAAAATGCAGTTATGAAAAAAATCCATCCAGTCACAGCTGAGAAAAATCAAGCATTATCCCTCGAAAGCAGTATATGAATAAGAACTACAGCTATTGAGCATATTCTCCTTTTGTTCCATCTGTTCCCAAATAAAAGGATAAGCTTCTAAAAGTCCCCCCCCCCAAAAAAAAAAAGGCACCTAAACTGTGGTTTAACACATGCTCAAACAAATCATTGTATAAAACATGCAGCTGCATGTTCAAAATGTGTACTTGTACATGCAAATTGGTGTTTTCACATACAGATAACATTTCACAGGTGCAACTGGAGATGAAGCATGGTTTAGTGTTTAAAATACAGGACTGCAAATCAGAAGATCTGTGATATATTCTTGGCTCTGCAGCACACTTGATTTATGACCTTGGACAAGTAACTTATGCTCTCTGTATCTCAGTTTCACAAGTTGTTAAATAGGAATAATAATGCATGCATCTCTTGCAGGGATGTTGGGAAGCTGCATTTTTTTAATGTTTGCAAATGATCCCTTGGATAGAAAGTGCTATAGACATGCAATTATTATAACTGAATATTTTGCCTATCATTTACCTATTTGTGACACTGTACACATTTTGAAGGTTCATCTCTGTACAACACCTACTACTGCTTTGATCACTTATTCATCTGAAAAATTCCCCTCCTCTCCCCCAAAGTTTTGACCTGTTTTTAATTCTCCCCATGTCCATCGGTTTAAAAGTATGTCCCAAGTGCTGGACAAAACAAGGATGGGATGCAGCTGTGTGAACTGAAAATAAAGTGTTTTCTTTAAGAAACAAAACCAAACCAAAGTGGCCTCATGAAATTGACTGGTTTGAGTGAAGAGTAAAACTCAGGATGTTTCACTCCAATTGTGAGCTTGGCACAGTTTAGAAGTTACAATGTACTAGAATATCCCTAGATAGCCCAAGAAAGACAGCAGCCACACTCCTCAAAATATCACAATGAGAGAAAAAGACACTTCTCATTATATTTCCATGTTGGGATTTGTTGTACAATGACAAGAATCATCTTTAACATTTTGTTCCATACTTGCAGTAAAATGACTTTCTAGATGGATCAAATACCTCCGGTTTTGCCTCCATATTTAATCAATCTCAGCAGCTGTTAAAAGTTTCATATACTACAAAGCCAGAGAGATTAATCACTTAATTAAACCCAAACCTCAGTAGTCTTTTTCAACAGACAAGGTCATGGCTAATCTTTGGATATTGAAAGATGACCCAGGGAGGAGCTGGTGCCATTGCCTGTCTCTCAGGGATGGTCTGTATCAGAATACTATGTATTTTGAAAGCAAATGTCTCTTTTGGGGACAGAGGTAAAGAGAGCTCACACACATAAGGGGAGGTGTAGCTCCCCATCCCTTGGCCTGGACTATTGGTTTCAAGAAGATTTAATAATCCATTGCATATTTTTACAAAAGATTTATAATGGACACTCCAGCACACACAAGTTACTTGAAACACATGGTGCCAGATCCTCAGATAGTGTAAGTCAATTAGCTAGTGTAAATTGCCCCACTGTCCCTGATTTACACCAGCTCTGGATCTGGCCACGTTTTTAATTTTGGTATCTCTAGTTTTGATAAGCAAATGCAAAATGCTTTAACTGATGATACAAAAGTTTGTCTAGAGCTGAGCTCCCTTCCCCAACAAGCTCCTCTTTCCCCCAACCCTCACATAAACTCACACCAAGACTTGCTGGGGTCCCTGCAGCTGTCTTCCATAGTGTCCACACCAAGGGAATCTTCCCCTGGCCAGGTATGGGGCTTTTATGGCAAATATGGAAGAAAGAATAGCAAATATGGTAGGCATCCAGCTTGGCTTAACAAAGAAGTCTTTGGTGAACTTAAACACAAAAAAGAAGCTTACAAGAAGTGGAAGCTTGGTCAGATGACTAGAGAGGAGTATAAAAATGCTGCTCGAATATGCAGGAATGAAATCAGGAAGGCCAAAGCACAATTGGAGTTGCAGCTAGCAATGGATGTGAAGGGGAACAAGAAGGGTTTCTACAGGTATGTTACCAACAAAAGGAAGATTAGGGAAAATGTGGGCTCTTTACAGAATGGAGGAGGCAACCTAGTGACAGAGGATGTGGAGAAAGCTGAGGTACTTAATGCCTTTTTTGCCTCTGTCTTCACAGTCAAGTCAGCTCCCAGACTACTGGACTGGGTGGCCCAGAATGGGAAGGAGGTGAACATTCCGCAGTGCTGAAGGAACAGGTCCAAGACTATTTAGAAAGATTGGACATACACAAGTCCATGGGGCCAGATGCAGTGCACCAGAGGGTGCTGAGGGAGTTGGTTGAAGTTTATTTCAAAGCCATTGGCTATTATCTTTGAAAACTCGTGGCAATTGGGGGAGGACCCTGATGACTGGAAAAAAGCAAATATAGTGCCCATCTTCAAGAAAAAGAGGAAAGGGGATCCAGGGAACTACTGACCGGACAGTCTCACCTTAATCCCTGGAAAAATCATGGAGCAGGTCCTCAAGGAATCCATTTTAAGGCACTTGGAAGAGAGGAAGGTGATCAAGAAGAGTCAACATGGATTCACCAACGGAAAGTCATGCATGACCAACCTGATTTCTTTCTATGAAGAAGTGACTGGCTCTGTGGATGTGAGGAAAGTGGTGGATGTGATACACCTTGACTTTATTGATACAGTATCTCACAGTATTCTTTTTGATACAGTATCTCACAGTATTCTTATCAGCAAGTTAAAGAAGTATGGATTGGATGAATGGACTATAAAATGGATAGAGAACTGGCTAGAGCATAGGGCTCAATGAGTAGTGATCAATGGCTCCATGTCTATCTGGCAGCCGGTCACAAACGGAGTGCCCCAGGAGTCGGTGCTGGGGCCGGTTTTGTTCAACATCTTCATTAATGATCTAGAGGATGGGATAAGTTACACCCTCAGCAAGTTTGCAGATGACACTAAGCTGGGAGGAATGGTAGATACCCTGGAAGGTAGGGATAGGATACAGAAGACCTAAACAAACTGGAGGATTGGGCCAAAAGAAATCTGATGAGGTTTAACAAGGACAAGTGCAGAGTCCTCCACTTAGGATGGAAGAATCCCATGCACGGCTACAGTCTGGGGACTGATGAGCTAGGAAGCAGTTCTGCAGAAAAGGACGTGGGGGTTACAGTGGATAAGAAGCTGGATATGAGTCAGCAGTGTTCCCTGGTTGTCAAGAAGGCTAATAGCATATTGGGCTGCATTAGTAGGAGGATTGCCAGCAGATCGTGGGAAGTGATTATTTCCCTCTATTCGGCATTGGTGAGGCCGCATTTGGAGTATTGTGTCCAGTTTTGGGCCCCCCACTACAAAAAGGATGTGGACAAGTTGGAGAGAGTCCAGCGGAGGGCAACAAAAATGATTAGGGGCTGGAGCACAAGACTTATGAGGAGAGGCTGAGGGAACTAGGCTTGTTTAGTTGCAGAAGAGAAGAATGAGGGGGATTTGATAGCAGCCTTTAGCTACCTGAAAGGGGGTTCCAGGGAAGATGGAGCTAGGCTGTTCTCAGTGGTGGCAGATGACAGAACAAGGAGCAACAGTCTCAAATTGCAGTGGGGGAGATCTAGGTTGGATATTAGGAAAAAGTTTTTCACTAGGAGGGTGGTGAAGCACTGGAATGGGTTACCTAGAAAGGTGGTGGAATCTCAATCTTTAGAGGTTTTTAAGCTGCGGCTTGACAAAACCCTCACTGGGATTATTTAGCTGAGGTTAGTCCTGCTTTGAGCAGGGGGTTGGACTAGATGACCTCCTGAGGTCCCTTCCAACTCTATTATTCTACGATTCTATGATTTTTAGGGCTCCCTTTACACTGCCCCACTCCTTTTACCTGGAATAAAAGGCAGGAGTGGGGGGGTAAGGATCTCCCATTTTGAACGGAATCCACTTCTCTCTCACCATATCTTGAAGATAAGTTTTGAATAATCATGAAAATGGAGGTTACTTACTGTAAGCGGAGGTTCTTTGAGATGTGTGGTCCCTATTTGTATTCCACATGTGGCAATGCACATGTGCCATGCCCCCGAGTCTGGAGATTTTTCAAAGCAGTGTCCATTGTGCACATGAACAGTAGTTTACCTCATGCTCCTGACAAAAGGAATAAGAGTCAGAGCCAGTCGATGTCTCTCCAGTTCCTCTTCTTAATGCAATCCAACAGGATCCAAAGCAGAGGAGAAGGAGGGCGGATAGTGGAATAAATACAGGGACCACATTTCACGCTGGTTGGATTTGGGGAGAGGGGGCATTTGTCATATTGGTTAACATGAATATGTCAAAATCATAATGGTTCATGTAAGATATACCGTGTCAGGCACTGTTAGAAAGAATGTATCGTGCTGAGTAAAATACTAATACTTGTGTTCATGTATTATATGTAAAATGAAAGTTATGGATGTATTGATATGTCTGTATGTCAGTTTGGGCTGGCTGGGACACATCCCAGACAGAGAGGTGGCAAGACAATAGCCTGCTTGATGGCCCATTGAGACACTCGCAAATGGGAGGGGCCAAAGCACACCTGAAGAGTCACCAGAACTGGCCCATGTGACTAGGGACTCCAGTTTGGTTCTTGTGACTGTCCACAGGTCGCATGGCCGGGGGAGGGGGTTTATAAGATCAAACCACAGAATCCATTTTATCTTTGCTCCTGTCCAGCTGCAGACACACACCTACCTCTGGATCAATCCATCTTGCAACTGAATCGAAGGACTTAGATCCATCCAGATACTGGAGGTGAACCAGAGGAACTACACAAACCTGCAATTCCACAGTTCTTCCAGAAACCTGATATATATGGATTTTTTAATCATTTGTATATCTGTGATTTCTCTAATCTTTTAACATTTCTCTTACGGTTTCTTTCTTTCTTTTTACAATAAAACTTTAGTTTAGTTACTAAAGGATTGGCTGCCAGTGTGATATTTTAGGTAAGATCCAAACTTATATTGAACTGGTTCTGTGGCTGACCCCTGGGGGTCAGAGGGAACCTTTTTAGTAAAGAGCATAGAGTTTAAATAACTGGTCTCTTTACTGGACCTAGTGCTGATTTGGAAGCCTGGAGCTGAAATGCAGTAAAAGGGGCTGCGGGCATTTGTGGACTGGCTTCTGTGGGGATTCAGAAGTACAGTTTGTGGCTGGTTGGGAAATCTGGCTTCAGTGCCACCCACCAGTGCTGGGAGAATCTGCTCTCCTTTTACAGCCTGCCCTGACCTTGGCATTATCGTTTGGCTACCCTGGGCACGGGCGGGTCACACCACACATCTCAAAGAATCTCCACGTACAGTAAGTAACCTCCATTTCTTCTTCAAGTGGCAGTCACTCTGTGTATTCCACATGTGGTTGACTGGCAAGCAGTGTTCAGTGTGGAGGAGGGTGTGAGGAAGCTGTCAGCAAAGGTGCAGCTTGAGTTAAAGCTTATTCTGTGGTGAACATGCGGACAGAGTCCAAGTTGCTCCTCTGCAAATATCCTGTAGTGGAAGGTCCAATAAGGATGCTGTGGAGGCAGCTGGTGCTCACGTGGTGTGAGCTGTGATATCCAAGGAGGGGGAAGTTTTACTATTTTGTAGCATTTTGTAGCATTCTAAGATGCATCCCGAAACCTACTTTGAAATCTTCTGCTATGGCAACAAAGAGTCTTGAAGAAGATTTCATAATAGGCTTGGTTCTTTGCAGATAGAATGCCAGGGCATGCCTGACATCAAAGGGAGGGGGGTCACATCCAGAGGGATGGCAAGCATAGTCTCTCAACTATCTGTCAGGGATCTTGTGCCTCCATGGAGATACTGATGCAGCTACCTTTGACTCCTTCAGTTCTGAGGATGGTTCTATCAGAAGTGGCTGTACCATCAGTACCAAATCACTCCTGTCCATGGATGGAAATGGAACTGCTCCTAAGACACTGGTAATGATTCTTCCTCTGGAATAAGGACTTCCTTAGGAGGTAGGGCCAGAAAGTATTGGACACTGGAAGGAATGGAGGAACATATCCCTCGGGGTTTCAATGGTCTCAGTATGACCCAGAGTCCAGGGACTCCAGCAGAAACACCTGAAGGACTTTGCTCATCTGTAGAAGCCAAATGGTCCCTGCATAAACGAGGCAGTACCAATGAGCCCGGACCTGCACTTGTAGATGTGGCTGGAGAACATCCATCTTTCTGCTTTGGTACCACAGTCACAATCAAAACAGACAGATCTCTCTTTCTAAGTGCCTTGCCCTCCAGTCCGGGGGTTTTCAGTAGTGCTGGTTCCGTAGGTTCTGTTTACAACTTCTCACCCCACCGGGACCGGCTCAGAAAGGGAACACTTTCCTTCTGGACAGTCCTCTGAGGGTATCTGCTTTACGCCCATAAGAATGCCCCTTAATCTCACAGAGAGTCCTGTAGGAAGAGTCCTTTGGCTTTGGTGTTAGAGGTTCTGCTCCAAGGCATATGCTTGGAGGGGCACTGCTTGTTGATTATGGCCAATGTACAGGGGTTTCCCCAGGCCTGGGTTAGAGTTGGGCCTTATAGCATTTACATGAGGAATTTTTGCAATTGGCGATCTCAGGCCTCTTGAGTTCTAGGTGGGAAGAATCGGCAGATACTGCACTTTTCAGAGATATGTACCTCACCCAGACAGTATACAGACTGTTGATGCTTGTCCCTGATGGGGAAGCAGCAAGGCAGGAGATTCTGTTCTTGAATCCCAGGACCCTGGACATAGTCCTGGTGCTGAGAAGAATTTCCCCCGATTATGGGGAGAGGTGGACTACTGTATACTATATGCACTAACTATAACTAACTACCAAACTAATATAGAAAAACTATTTACAAATAGTTTACATTACAGG
This sequence comes from Emydura macquarii macquarii, assembly GCF_026122565.2. Taxonomy (NCBI): domain Eukaryota; kingdom Metazoa; phylum Chordata; order Testudines; family Chelidae; genus Emydura; species Emydura macquarii. The sequence continues at coordinate 4,620,344 of NW_027132962.1, forward strand.
CTACGTTAGAGTAAAGGAGAGACAATTCTAATACAGGCCAGGCAATCGTAATTAGGAACTGGTGAGGCGTTGACCCACACTATCTCTTTTACACTCAGTTGGGAGCACGAGGGCAGCTGCTACAGGTCAACTGGACACTGCTTTGAAAAATCTCCGGATTTGGACACATGGCACACATGCATACCCACGTGTGGATTATAGAAACCATCACTCAAAGAAGAATCTACAGTTCTGATGGAGTTAGTGAATATTGTGAACTCCACACTTGTTTCTGAGATTTGCTAACATTTGAATCTCCTCCTAACTGTAGTAGGAATTACAGACCTTCAGTAGCTTTCACTATCAGGACTTTAATTCCTTCTGGCTGCCATTTCAAGCCTTTGAGTCAACAGAATGGTTTATTTGTGGGAATTTCATATTTTATTTTAATACTCAGGACCAGAGACTATATTTATACCAGTAAATGTATCAGATGCAGGTTCCCTCTGTTTTTCAATTGAAAGATTTAGGTATCTACACATTGCACATAAAGGAATTTATATTAGCTAAAGAGTAGACTCAAGACAAGAGATTGGAATACAAGAACAACAAATAAATGGTACACAGCAGCCCACAGCCTAACTAAGATTACATTGAATATATGGAAAAGGTAAAGGTCCAGCACCTGAGCCACTGTAAATCAGCCTCATTTCATTGAGTTCAAAAGAGCTATTGCAGTTTACATCAGCTGAAAATCTATCTTATAGGGCCCTCACTACTGAGCGCCTCAGCATCTGTAATGTATTTATCCTTGCATCACCCCCATGAGGTTGACAAATGCTATTGTCCCATTCTACACATAGGGAACTAAGTCACAGAGAATAAAGGCCTGATTTTTAAAGGTATGCAGGTGCCTAAAGATGCAGATAGGCACCTACTGGGATTTTTAAAAGTGCATAGGTGCCTAGGAAACTTTATAATAGGTCCTAAGTTCCTTGCCCATAGTTAGAGCCCTGTGTGAAAAAACAAAAACCAAAAAATCAAAAAAACAAAAAAAAAGAGGAAAATGACATAAAACAAAAAACTCACTATACCAGCTGCTGAGCCCACAGAGCTCCCTCCTCCTGGCATAGCAAACTAGCTCATGGGGTTGCAATGCCACTCATGTTTGGTGTAGCTGACCCTCTGTCATGATGGGCTCAGTCCTGAGGGACTGGAGCCACTGCTGAAGGGTCAAAGTGTGACAGGTTTACTCTGTAACCACCAATCACCACCCCCTCCCCCCCAAGCCTTTCACCCTGCTGGGTGCAGAACCCTACCTTGGACAGTGGGGAAACATATGAAATAAAATAAGAATGTCCCAAAAAAACAAAATGACAAAAATAAAAAAGATTTTCACAGGGCTGTACCCACAGTTAAACAGGAACCCTGTGACAAAGCAGGGAATTGAACCTCAGTCTTATGGTGGCTCCTTAACCACTGGACCATCCTAAATGACCTGGCCCAGCTCCTGCAAAATGACTATAAAATAGCCTCACAGAGCACAACGTATTTAGCAGAAATGGTAGCAGCAGATACTAAAAACACCAGTCATTATTTGTGCACCTTTTTAGGATCATTTCAAAATATTAAGAATCAGTAATTGTGGTGAAATATTTAATATTTGTTTCTGTAAAATATTATTAATAAAGATACAGTTTTATGTACAAAGAGTTGCTAGTCCCAAGTTTATAGACATATACCCATTTTTTTGTGCTTAAAAGGATGCAGGGGGATGAAACATTCTTACCACAACAACATATACAGGGACACACAATCAAGTTCCATCATGTTATTTGTGCTGATAGTTACTCATTCCAAAACAACGTTAATCAGTAACTATTTACATTAATAATGGAGGGGACTAGTAATTTGATTTGAAAGCACGAAAAGGCTTCCTTGAGCCTGCAAGGATTGAGGGGTATGTAGACATGAAAGAAAGTTTTTTATGATTAGCCATGAACTATGTCAGTGTTTTCTGAGGTTTGCTGACAACTTGCAAACTGGAAACTTCACAATGTTAAGGTTCAGATAGCTTTTTCACAAATACATAGCTTTTTATTGCCTTTATCGTTGTCTTTTTCATATGTTAAATTTCAATCCAGTTGTGCATAAAAGGTTTAATTCCTTTCAGATGTCCTTCAGTACTTTAATTTCAGGAAGATTATTTGAATGTTTTGTTTCCACAAAGCTATCAAAATTGTAAGGGACATTTTATATTAATTCTAAAATGTAGTAAATATATTGGACACATTTCATAGATATGGCATTTCTAATAAATGTGTTGTATCATTTAGAGGGGTGCATAATAGAATTCTTAGTCTGCTGGCTTGAACTGAAACTGAAAATTGTTGGTCAATCAAAAAAAATACAAAACAATTCAGATTGGGTCAATCAATATAAAATGGCATTCATGATGACAGTGAACAGTCATTTGGCCAAGGAAAGACTAGAAAATGAATATAATTTGGTGGTTAGGGCACTCACCTAATATATGGGAGACCTAAATTCAAATCTCTGCTCTAGTGATTAATTATTTTTTAAAAAGTAGAACAACTTCAACAGCAAGCCTCATAACAAAATATCCCCGTGGCTAGGGAACTCTCCTGAAATACACAAATCCCTTCTCCATGTCAAGCAGAGTGGGGGAATTAAACCTGGGTCTTCCACATACCAGGAGAGTATCTGAACCACTAGGCTAAAGGTTGTAAGGAAGACAGTATTATGTTTATATTGTATTTAGTTATGTCCATCACACAGACTCCCAAACCTGCATAGGATATATTAAGACCACTCCCTCACTACTAAAAGGTATCAACCTCAGGGGCAGAACGTAACAGTCATTTTGAACCACTTACAATACATTATGGTTTCTCTGTTTGTTTTAATGGGGGGGAATAATAACTTCTGAAGCTGAAATGATAGGGGATTTTGTTGAGCATACTGGGGTTAACTCCCTTATTCAGGCAAAAAGTGCAATACAGCATAGATCTTTATCCTGCCCAGTATCTCTGACATCCACAGGCATTCTGCATGTGACTGAAGCAACTGTAGCTATATCATTGTCTGATCCAAATCATTTTTCCCTGTCTTGAATATGGAGAGTACTTCTACTTTTGCTTCTGTGGGATAATTTACATAAAGGATTCCTCATACAGATTGTCTGGGAAAATGGTCCCCTCTAATGGATTTTGTATCTTTGTCCACTTGGTCCTGACTAAATAGTAAGAATCATTCTAAAATATATAATGATGACAGAATTTAAGAAGTAAATAGATGCATATACAGATAACAGTTGCCTAATGATCAGAGATTGTGAACAGCTAGCTGATTAAAACCAATGGAAGATATGGGTGCTCAGGACCTCTGAAAATAAGGCTAGTTATATAGACGATTAAATATACATTTAGTTGTCTAACTTTAGACATTTGAGCATTTTAGTTAAGGAATAATGCCCCATTTCCTTAAATGAAGCATCTAAAGTTAGTAGATGGACTCTATTTTGGACTCGATGTTGAAACTGCTTAAAAAATAGTGCTGTGACATGAGTTAAAAGACCTGGTGGGGTACATTTTTAAAGCAGTTCATGGAGTTTAAATATGCAACTCCTCCTGAATTTATTAGTGGTTACACAGCTAAAACCATGTCTGATAGTTGGGTTCTATAGAAATGTATGTTAAATTTCAATCTGGAGTAAAATTACATGGAAAAATAAACCTTTGATATTAACCAAGAGGTTAATATGGAAATTCTACCACGCATTAGTTCTGTTGGTAATACTAGAAATGAACAGAGTATACTAAGTGGTGAAAAGTTTGTATAGAAGAATGTATGAAGAAGGTTGGACAAGATCTGTGATTATAAAACTTTCCTTTGTAAAGGAACCCTTTTCTCTTTAATTTCATGGATGACTGGAATTCTCCATCTGAAAATATATCCAACCCTCCATGAAATTTACTTGTCTATAAAACGTCCATTCCTGTTAACATGAACAAATAGGTCTTCACAATCTTTGGTAACACATAATTAAACAAAAAGTAATTTGGGTTGGATCAGTCCCGTGCTCTGACCTCCAACTGTGCAAATGTTCAATGGGTACCTTCTAGCAGGGAAAAATGCAAATTTGTACCCAATGTTTTTGGTCATTCTAGTAAATTTTCTTATATTTTAAAAATATTTTAACTACTTTTTGAAAAAGCAGGTGCCAGTAGACTCCATAGACCTAGATTTAGTAAAACATTCATGCAGAAGTTGAATATTAATCTCTGCTCTGTTATATTGGATACTATAGGAAGGTGCTGTGGCCTTCCCCGGAGTCTGGACACGAGGAAGGGCCGCAGCTCCCTGGCTGTACAGAAACAGGCCCAGCAGACAAGTCTGCCCGGCAACAGAAAGGCCTGGCTATGATAGGGCCAGAAGGCCAGTCTGCCCAGCAACCAAAAGCCAGTGATAGGACCGCCTGGCCCGCCCAATCGGCGATAGCAGGGCAGAACCCTACTGGAAGGGGCAGTATAACAGACAGGCCCCAGAGCTCAGTCTGGGAGAGACTGCCGCCGGAGGCAGACGTGCTGCCCCGCTGGCTGAGGCCTAGGCTGGAGTGGAGCCGAGCCAATACCAGGGAAACTCGCCTTCCGGAGCAGAGACTCCGACCACCCCCGGACCAACCTGGGCCTGGAGACTGGGTAGGGCCTTCATGTAGCTGGACCAGGCCACCCGGCCAGAGGGGCTGGACCGAGGTACCAGAACCCCGCGACAGGACCGAGCCCCCTGAGCAACCCGGGTGGAAGTTACCCCCTGAGGCCGGATGGGACCTAGAGGAGCTGCCTGAGGCCTAGAGGAGCTTCCCCTCACAGAGGAGCTCCCCGCCTTGCCACCTCTGGACGAGGAGGGACTGGCGGGCCTACCTCAGATTGAGCACCTCAGCGACCCCAAGGACCCTGACGAGCCAGATACCTGGGGATACGGGGAGGAAGTGGCCCTGGGACAGCCATAGTCAGTGGCTGGGACAGGGGCAAGCCATGTTGGCGTGTTGCAACGGGAGCCCCGTTGACTGAGTGGGAATGCCTTTGCCACTACTAGGGCCCTGGGCCGGGATGCAGTGGAGACATGTGGTCCTGCATTCCCCTCCCCCCTTCTCTAGCCACCCCGGGAGAGCCTCCTCCTCCCTACCGCTCCCGAGAGTGGACCCACTGCTCTCCCGCCCTGCCTGAGGGCCGGGGCGATAGACTGTTTGCTTGCCCACCCTGCCTGAGGGCCAGGCTAAGACCCCCTGCAAGAAGGTTAACTGTTCCCTTTAGGAAGGCGCTGTGGCCTTCTCTGGAGTCTGGACCCGAGAAAGGGCTCCAGCGACCGGGCCAAAGAGAGCGGCCCTGTAACAGATACACTTAACCTAGCACAAAAATTCATGAGGGCAACAAATGCAATTTATAAATATTATGACAGATTTAAATCTTCCACCTAGAAATGTACTAATTAGAGCTGCTGTAAAAATATTTTTAAACCTATGTTTGCAGTACAAATGGCTAACAAAATTGTGGGGGAAGAGGTGTGCAGTTTTAATAAAACAAATCATTTTAATTCTCTAAGATATTTTTTTTCAAGTTTATCAAAAAAACTTGATATTTACCTGTGTTTACATGATGGTGAATAAGAAAAGAAATACTTAATTCAAAGGTTAATTCACTCCTTCAGAGGAAGTACAATTCCCTGCAACCTCACTAGCTGCCAGGCTCAAGTGAGGCTCCCAATGGTCTTCCCAATCCCTAGACCATTTTTACTCCTCACTCAAGCTGTTCTGTAAGTGTTTATGAACTCCCAGTGTTGACAGAAGGATCAAGTTCTCAGGGTCAGTGATCTCTTTTTCATAAGTTTTCTGGTTCAGTGCAGTTCCATGGATAACTAGGAGATGGCTCAGGGATAGTTTTGTTTGATTAAGAATGAAGTAAAGGCTAAGAAACTACCTTAGTCCCAATATCATCAAATCCTTGATCCTGCAAACATGCATGTACCTAGCTTTAAGTATGAATAATCCTATTGAAATCAATAGGGCTATTCACAGGCTGAAAGTTACGCATGTGCATCAGTATTTCCAGGATCAGGACAAAAGACTATGTTTTATGGGGCAGTGATAGTCTTTTCATTGTATGTATGTACAGTGCCTGGCACAATGGTGCACCAGTCCCTGACTAGGGCCTCTAGGCTCTGCCATAATAGAAAAACTGCATAACAACAGTTTCACATAAAATCATATTGCCAAGAGTATTATCTAGAGCACAGATGCCTTAGCAGCATAGATATCCTGAATGATTATCTGAAAATGCTAGATAATTGTAACTAGATCATCTATCACATTCTATGGTGGGATGGTAACATAGCATGCACAGCTTTCTGTATTGAAGAGGAGGAAATGTTGGAGTAGGCTAGGCCAAATCATGTTTTAGGAACACAATTGCATTCTGAAAAGATGTTTTAGCAAATGTGTAGCATTCCTGCTCACAAGCTTTTTCTTACAATGGATATTTCAATTAGGGATGAACAACCCTTCAGAAGAAAATTTTGTTTGGTTAGCTCAAGATCATCCCATAAAAGAATAGGTTCCCATGCCTTATCTCTGCAAATATTCCTAATCCCAATTTGATCAGATGGTGTCCTACCCATTGCTCTCAGACATTTCCTATTTTGTAGCCTAATGGAAATATTTTATGATCAATAGACCAACCAGCAACAAGTTAGAGAGTGGTAGAGAGTTACAACTGGACCCAGAAGAGACAAAAGGAAATCCTAAATCTATATAAAATATTAAAATACACCATCCCCTCCCACTTTCCCTTTGCTCATCTTACTGTAATATCCACCATAGATTGCACATAATATTCCCCCAACATATTGTAAGTATTTCAGCTCAGCTACTACACACAGGCAGTCAATAATGAATGAGTTTAATCAATATGAAAATCAGTGTGCATGTTTTAGCCTGTATAATCCTACTGTTCTTCTTTCATTGCACTTAATATATTGGCAGTATTGTCTGACTTGACAGAACCAGGGCAGAGAGATTCTGAGTTTAAGCTATACAGCAACTACTCACTGAGACATGTACATTAGAGAATGTTGATTGCTATATGCTTCTTTTACAGTAAACAATGTATATTGTTTCATGCTTCGTTCTTATCTTTGTGGCTTTGTGTATTTTCTGAAGACATCTGGCTGTAAAATTACCCAAAATGTCCTTATTCACATTATAATCAATTTTCTGACTACTGGCACATGTCTCTGTCTTGCTGTGCTCTACTACTTTTTTCCATTTACTTCACATTCTAGAATGAAAACCTTCACAAAACTGACCTTCTACATGTGAACTCCATAGTCATTTTCCAACGCCAGGTAAAACACTGTTTTGGAGCAGGCCTGATTTTCAGAGCTGCAATTTTAGGCAGATTCTCTGCGTTTCTTCGTTGTCCTCTATACTAGGAACTGAGTGGCAGTTTTAGTATATAAGTACTCAAGTAAGTGACCAGTGAACGATTCTGAGAACAGTTTGCTAAAACAATTGCGGAAAGTGCTTACAGCATATGTTTCAAAGTGGAAATATTCATATTCCAGAGTCACACTCATAAATTCACACTTTGTCCTGAGAATATACATGTAATTGACTAAAGTGTACTTTGAAAACACTTTTATACAGAGTTGTGAAAAACTGACAAAGAAAAACAGGAAAAGGAGTGACATTTCTATGATGAAATTACCCAAGAATAGCCATAGGGAAACTGCTGGTGAAATACTCCACAAAACCCAAAAGGTTGTTTTTGTACTGGTAAGAGCTCTTCAATGTGTTCAACGATGCTTATAGGCATTCTTTTACACCCATACTGAGTATTGAAGAGAGCAGAGTCATTACCAGCAGCTGTTAGACATCTTTGTAACCCAGCATACATTCTCCTTAGCTGTGTAATTCCTTTAACAAAGACAGACAGAAGGTACAGTTGTATGCTTATTCTAGGAAACAGTTAAAGGCACCTAGCTCAGGGACGGTAGTGCTGAATCCTATTTATTTAACTCCAGCACAGCATATGTACACATGGTCAGTGTACATAAATGCTGGCATCACTGATCTATAGCCCATATCAAGACCCACAGAAGAGCTGGTAAAAAGTTAGCGCTGCTTCAGGCTGCATTAATTTTAACATGACTACTTAACCATCTGGATAAGCACCTTAAATAAAATTCGGAGGACACTATCATTCCTATTGCCAATGGAAATATCCTTCAGAGCCATGCCAAAGCAGAGCACTACATATAGATAGCTCTGGCCTGCTGCAGATCCCCCAGGATGAATGAGACCTAGTGCCTGAAATGTTGGTCATTCTCCAGAGAGACAAACCATGTCCTCTTATGGAAAGATTCATGGGAAACTATGAGGGAATCCTCACAGGGATTTCCTGCCCTAGATCTGCCATCTTCTCCAAGTTTTCATAAGAGGAAGTGTGATCAGGTCCCTGTGACAGATGGCATTAGAGGCCTAGACTGAGTTCTGTGCATGTGTAGAGTATGTAGGAAGGAACTGGGAGGATGCAAGGAGCTTTTCCCTCTTCACATCCACCCCTAGTGTAAAAAGTTGGACATAGCAAACAAACAGTGGTCCTCTGACCACATGACTTGTGATGTTCTCTCACTGCTTCTAAGGGTACAAAGCACCACAAACAGGGTGAGGGGAAGCAGGGCCATAATTCTGTCTCTTCACATAAGCACACAGAAATGATGGGATGTACAGTGGAGAGCAGCCTGTGCAATCTTAAGGAATAGTGCTGTATGCACTCCTCCCTTATGCACTGGAGAGTTCTGGGAGGGACTGTAGTGGGGACTTTGGTTGTTAGATGACAGGCTAGTGGCAAATACAAAGCTATGATAGGTGGTAGGCTGGGAAGACCAGTGGGCAATCCTAATAGAGATCTAAAGAAGAACTATTAAAATAATGGGCAAGGAGACATGGAGTGAATGATAGGAGCCGGGATGTCTGCAGAAGCTAATATCTATATTATTTAGATATGCATATTAATAAAAGTGAATTTGCATAATTATGTAAGATCCATTCTAGGCAGGCCTTGCGAGTGTAGCCCCCAGGTTACCTTACCCAAAAGAATAATATATTAAATTAAAATATAACTATAACTTTGTGATCGGTCTTTTATCACTTCAACCCTCATTTTCTTACCTTGCTATGTCCAATCCGGGGGTATTCCACTGAGCAAGTGACTGCCAGGTGGAAGACAGTAGTCAAATTTTCTTAAGCAGCTACTATCTGCCAGCAGATGGGACGGTACAAGGCAAGATACTGTAAAGTAAAAATCATGGAGGAGAAATATTGTGGAATAACGCTGCATCTGGATGAGACCTCCCACATTTGTTTTAAGCTGCTTCAGATCTGGGCCTCCTAGTTCTCACATGGTGGCCAGAGAAGTAGGGAATTGCTGGAGACTCTAAACTTATCCAGGGATTTGGCATGGCAAGAAGTCATGGAACTTTTATATCTACATTTTCTCCACCATGGGCCAGAAGACATCTTAAGTGTTGCATATTTTTCTTCTGGAAGACAATGGAGCATCCTTTGAATAAACATTGGCTCTACCAATGGTTAGGGTCTTAGCCTGGGACTCTGGAGATCAAGGTACAAGTTCCTGCTCCATCACAGATTTACTGTGTGAGATTGGGCAAATCATTATTCTCTGTGTGCCTCAGTTACCTATCTGGAAAATAGGGATAACAAGATCCCCTATCTCACAGGTGTGTTGTGGGGAGAAAATGCACTAATTACTGAGAGGCATTCAGACACTGCATTAATGGTGATCATATAAGTACTTAAAAAAGAGAAGAAACTTTTCCCAGAGAATCCATCAATTTCATGCTGAGTCTAGTGAATACTGGAACAGGAGCTCAGAAAATAAACCATTGACATGCAATAAAGCTAATAATTATGTACCTCAATATCAAGTCTCAGTACTTTAATTCAGGGAGCTCCCAATGGCCTGTGCTGGGACACAATGTTGGCAACAAAGTTATAAAGAACCCTGAAGACTATTCAATTACATTTGGATAAAGAAACAATAGTGAGTGTGTGAGACAGAGACAAACTGCATGGGAAAAAAAAAAAAAGAGCAGCAACTAAGAAACTAAAACAGAAAGGAAAAATAGGTTTGGATTAACAGTTTCAGCAGCAGCAGAACACAGGGCGAAAGGCATGGGAATAAAGGAAGTTACCCATTAAAAACAGGTATGTCAAATTTAAATGTATTCTTATTTTCTTATTTGGGATTAGGCAGTTCACAGGCATGGGACATATTCAAATCAATTTTTCATGACACTGAAACCACCATACTGAAAATGTATTGCATATAATTAAACATAGCTTGAAATGTGTGTCTGGATCTCACTTTTGGAATTGGCCCTTTCACTTTTACAGAGTTATCCAGAAACATCATTATACTTTGTAGACCTACATGGGTCAAATGTTCAGCTGCTATAAATCACTGTAACTCCATTTATTTCAATGGAGCTATGCCAATTTACACAAGGTGACATGACGTTGAAAGAGAAAACTATGTAGATGCCATTTTGGTGATACTCCAGATTCCATTCTTAATACAGAAAAATACTCAATATTTCACACTGCCAAACTAAACACTGCTGTTAATCATCCATATCTATCAACACATTTTCAAAACTTTCCAGTGTTTTTTACACAGGAATCCTATTTAAGTCAGATGGAAATGGGAGCACTGCAGCATGTGATCTCCTAATATAGAAATAAATTATCCTATCACACAACGTCCTGTGCTTTTACACTCCATTGGAGTTGTACCCCAGGATCTGTATTCAGTACCTTCCCCAACACAGGAGTCTCTGCAGAGACCCTAGCTAACTCAAGTACAAACATTTCATCAAATGCTTAAAACTATACAAAAACATAGATAAGTACTTCTAAGTCCTGCTTTCCTCTGACTCAGTGGACATTCAGCAGGAGATCAGTGGATATATAAATACAGAATTGTCTGTCCACCTGACTTAGAAGGCAAATTTTACAAAAAAGAGTCCTACATACCAATTGCTACAATTTCAGATTTAGCATGGTCAGGTGAAACAACAAATGCTCAGGCCCAAAAAATTGGATGGGAAATAAAATTGCCCTAGAATTTTATATGATGCTTTAAATTCGAATAGCCAGTATTTTCTAGCACAAAGTTTTATTTATAGGAGGACAGTACCCAACACCAAGAAGGTGCCCTCCAATCCCAGGGGCAAGTTGCCATAGTGATGTCAAGAGTCATGTCCAGTAAGCCATTTATGGTTTATCCCCTAAATCACAGCATTGAAACGTGTCAAGACTCTCAGTCTCATCAGAGTGCAGCGTACATGAATCCACTACAAAGCAACACCCCAAGTGGACACAACTCCATCTTCTCCATGTCTTTGAATTAACAATAGTCAGAGATTAAACCAGTAAAATGTCTTTTCTACTATGTAAAAGATATTGAGGTCCTCACTAGCATCAGTAAGCATGATACATCAACATGTGAATGACGCCTTTCTAAAGAAACGACTCAAAAGAAATAATGGACTTCTCATCCCCTAACCACTATCCTTATTTGGGATCTTCATAGTTTGCATCTTCTGGGACAATCATGCAAACAGGTTGAGGTGTGTGGAGACCAATAGACCAGAAACCTTTTTCAGCTATAAGATGTTGAACCTGACTAGTTGATTCATTTTTCTAACTGCATTGCTGCCCTATTCCAAAGATTTAGAATAGCTCAGGAGGATTAAGAACAAAGAAAACTGCTTATTGCAACAACTGACAGCAACAATTGTGCTGTGTTGACAGTTCAACTGATGCAGCTGGCCAACATATGGAACCATCCTAACTCAGTTAGAAACATCAAGCTGTGATGAGTGGATAGTTTGAACAACAAGATTCTCCTTTTCTACCTCTGGTTCAGCCAAGCTACTCTGTTCATAAGAGTAACATCCTGTGATATCTGATTTCTCAATGAAGAGGAAACCATTAGTAGTGAAATGGCAACATTGGACAGAAAAAAGACATGCTGAGAAGGAGAGTGGTGGAAAAAGAGGAAATAGACACTGACTAACAAGGATGGTGTTGCACAAGAAGAAAAGCTGGCTGATGTTCTTGGTTAAATGCCAATGAAGAAATGTTATGTAGTCTAAATTCCTTCTCCTTCCATACTGATTCCTCAATGGTATAACTAGGCAAATACTGTATAACACTTGGATTAAATCAAGATGTGTGGACATGTCATACACAAAAAAGCCCATGCTATTTGTATTTGGGGAAGCAGGAATAGATGTGTGCATAACAATCACTGCTTAACAATACTTTTGCTTTTAAAAGTGTGCTATTTTCCCAAAAAAAGTTCGCAGTATGAATCTTGAGAATGTGAGTGTGTGTGCACGTGTGTGTGTGTGTGTGTGTGTATTTGTAAATGTTGATTTTTACACCAGTTCTACCATGGCATAATTTTAGGGATCCAAAAGAGTGATTCTTTCCACTGCTTACATGTATCCATTTCACAAATGTGCAGAGAATGCCATAGTTAAGAGGAAGGAATAGTTTTCTGGAGCAAAGTGTACACTTAACGTGTCTCTAAAATACAAACAAAACATTATATCGTTACATTTTCTATTACTTTATTGAGAGTATTCTGTGATTGTTTTTTAAAATTGAAATTGATCCTGAAGGAATCCAATAAATGTATTGACCTCCTGGGGTTTACACCTAAGGTTCACTTCAAGCAAGACAGTGTTCTTAAAGGTCCTATTAGAATAGATGGAGAACCTAGCAGTTAAAACATTACCTTGCATGCTTTGAATACAGAATCACTGTGTAGAAGCAAAATCTGTGCATTCGGGTTTCACAGGAACGAGAAAAAAAACAATAATAGAAGTGCATAGCTAAATCTGATAAATATATCTGGATAGCTGTGTTCCTATACCTAAAAATAAAGAGGCTTCTCCCAGAGGCCTCATTAAAGGCATATGCTTTTCAGATATTTCAGGACATTGAAAATTAATTCAGATAAAGCACAAGTAAATGGACAACAGAGAACAATCCCTTACAGGTAGGGAGATGGACTGGACGATCTAATACGTTTTGTATTCTATAATTTATATGACTCCATGACCATGGCTTCCCTTTGTTGTTCCCAGCTGCGAGGGAGAGTCCATCTCTCCTTCCCTCTCCTTGGCCCAATACTGCCTTTCTTTTCCAAGCCAATGAAATCCTCACCTCAGTGTCTCCTTATGCCATTCAGTTCCAAGTAGAGCTTAAAATAACAGATTTTTCAGTTCATTGGAAATGTAAAAAAACATGAAAAAAGTAATTTGGACTTGAATAAAATGTTTTGTTTTACCCCAAAATGAAACATGTTGTTTAGATTGAGGATTTTTAACATTTTCTTCATTCAAAAAAATAAGAACTTTTCAAAACAAAAAGTTGTTTCAAATCAACAGATTAAAATGTTTATTTTTTAAAATCAGATTTTTTTTTTATTCCCTCCTCCACCAATGAAACAATTTGGCAAAATTAACAGGAATTCATCAAGTGTGCCAGTGTCACCAATTCTGCATTTTTTGCTGTTAAATTTTTTTGGTTGAAAATTTGGCCCAGTTCTGTTCCAAGCCCCCTTAAACTTTTCTGTGAAACATGCCAGTAAGATTGAGAAATCTTGAGTACCACTTCTGAGACCGCTAACAGTAGTTTAACTAGCAGACAAAACAGTGATATAGACAGTTTTTTTTCTTTTGCCAAGACCTGGCAAACTGTCAGTGAAAACATCTGACAGCATGTTAAAAATTGTGGGCCAGATCTTGTACTCATGTAGTTCTCTGAAGCTCCACAATAGAGCAGCTGAGGAGCTTAAAGTTACAATTAAAAATTATTTCCTTCATTAAGTATAAAACACAAATACATGAGAGAAAAAAAACTCTGCATTTATTGTAATACTTCTGAATATGCAACACATATGCTTTATCTCCTTCAGACCTTGACAAAGACTGGAAAGTATACAAAAAGACAAAGATTAACAAAAAATAACTGAGGTACAAATATACAAGAGCATTTTAGCAATCAGCCAGGTGTCCATTTATTGGGAAAGACTATCAATTATTCTCCTTTTAGCCATTTTTAGACTTTTGCAGAAAATTTAGCATAACTAGGCGACTGCGAGAGAGTTAGACAGTGCACACGTGGAATAGGCCTGACTCTGTGCATTCTCTCTCTCTGAATGTGCTGGGGCAGATGTCTGTGAAAAACAGGAAGTCTGGATATATTATAGAACTGTAGCTATTGAGAAATCTAGCCACTAAATTAACAGCTCAAGATTGTTTGCTTAACAATTTTGTGTGTGTGTAACATGTCTGTAACTTTTGCTTCTGCCCAGTGATTAATTTTCTTTAGTCAGCTATGTAACCTTTTCTTGACTGACATAATTTCTGTAACTTTTATGGTATAAGAGGGAGGCAGCGGATCACTTCATGGACACATTGAAAGATCATCAGGCACAGACTGAAAGACCAGCCATCCAGAAATCTGTGGCTGATTCACCCAAAGATTGTCCAAAGGCTGCCTCACACTTGTGGTTTAATATTAAGTTTTGGGGTACTTTAATCACTTATTGTATTATGTTACTTTAGACTAATACGGTGGTGAAGGTAATTCCAAGGAGAATTGCTGGGGACCGAAAGTAAAGCTTTTGGTTCTGACTTGTCTTTTGCCAGCCTTATAACAGGCAGACTGACTGTGTTTCCATTTGGTTTATTGCCCAATACCGACTCACAGAGATTAAAAGTTACTGGGTCGAGGAACCTTGGATAACACAAATGCAAATACAAGTACTAGATTCAGGATAACATTTTCAAAAGTGACTGAAGTTTCTTAAGAGCTTAAATCCTGTTGATCTTTGGCTCCTTAGTGCTTAAGACACTTTGGAAAAATGGAATTTAGGAACCTTATTCACATGACATCCTGGCCCTACTGTAGTTGATGATAACACTCCTATTGACTTAAAATCGGGCCAAGATCTTACTCCCTAAAATAATTTAAATTGGATTTGCGAATAGGCTCTCAGAATAGGTCATCTGCCTATACGCAGGTCCCTATGTATTCTGCAGTTCCTTGACTATGTAATCAGCTTCTGATTTCAGAATTGTCCTCCACAATCTGAGTTTCCATTTTCATTTAAATCTGAAATTTATTCTTCCTTTTATCCCTTGTAGCTGCACAGAAAACTCTGAAAACAAACTGAAGTGTAACTGAGGCAGTCAAATCTCCCTGCATTTGCACACAGTCTGAAACAATAGCTCTGAAACGGGTAAGCTCCCTGTTTTTATTAATGGGCTCATGGAAACCGAAAAACTATGACCTGTAGCATAGTGAAAATTGAAACTGTGAGACAGCATAAAACAAATTAAACAGAAATTTAAACAACACAGGAACTATTGTATTGTTCATATTACTCTTCACACATTTCATTCAGTAAAAAAACTATTTTAAAAATAAAGTTGCACAGAATTTATGCCAGTGTCACAGAATTTAGATCTAGCTTGTGGCTGAGTACATAAATCTTTGCCTATACATGCTCAATCTCTTAAATAGCCAGAATGTTCCAAATGGCATCAGCTAACATTCCATATATATAATTATCTGGGAAAGCTGGGATTTTGCTCTTTATTCTGGAATATGCTCTCACACTCAAAACTAGTCCAAGTTTTTTGACCTTTTGTAGAAGACATCTCTTTCCTTAGTCATTTTGATGTAGAAAGGCTTAGTGGCAGGGAAGGTTATGTTTTATTTTGGGAAGTTTCCTTTCTGTCCTTTGTTTCAGAAAGAGATAAATCAGTAGAGGTTTAGTAGATATTGTAAATGCCCCTGACTAACATGGCTTTTGCACAACTTATAAATCCAAAATTTACCAAATACAAAGGGCCAGTTTCTCTCATGTATTTGGGATCTGTTTGGTACAGTAAAATGAGGGGGTGTTACCTTGGCTTTTCCAAACCTGAAACTATGGTAACTAGTCTGTATTTTCCAAGCTGTGTCAGGAAATAAATCAATGGGGATTGTAAGCTGATTTTTTGTTGCTTGACTATAGTTACTCCATTTTTGCAGCTTCTTTGTTTATAAGGCAAGGCCATTTCACTCTGTGCACAGATCATAAAAAGTTCTTAAAAATGCAAAAAAAAATAAGCCTCGGCTAAATTCAGCAAGCTATGCAACCTTAATAAATAATTTGTAGTTAGTTGCAAAACATCTATAAAAATATTTTATAAATAATGTATGCCAAATAATATAAACCAATAATTATAAAAAAAATAAGTTTGTGCCCCTGTAAAAAAAATATGTATAGTCTTATCATAAATATTTAAATAACAATAAAATATAAAACTGTCTGTAATCCTTTGTTCAAAATATTTTTCCACTATCCACTTGTGGGCTTGAGAATTGACCTTCTACAAAATAAACTCTTTTAAAAACTGTCCAACCTAAAATCCTATATAAATCTCTTATCAATACAAAATAACAAACCACACTTAAAATCTTTTTCCAACAGGATACAGTTCCTCCATCTGATAAATGATTGGTATACACAAGAGTGTACTTACTCCAAGTTTATTGACTCCAAGACACACATCAAAAATAGCATTAGTCTAGAACACCCCAGGCATAGTTACCCAATATCTGAGGTGGTGTGGAGTGACAGCAGCACGTCTCCAGTGGTCAGCCTTCCTCCGAGCCGCTCAGGAGACTGATGTTAGTGTCTCCTAGCTTGTAGAAATCTAAACTTCTCAAAAGTACATTCTCTAAATAATCTTTTTATAGGTTAATTAAAACAAAGTGCATACTCTCATGGTTATCCTCAATGGACTGACCATTTTCCCACCAATGGTAAAAAAAAAAAAAAAAAAAAAAAAAGAAAAAGAAAAGAAAAGAAAAGAAAAAAACCCTCATAATTTCTACTCATCAGCAAAGCAGCTCTGAGCAAGAAATTTATAGTCAGAGGCTCACAGATTCAAGGTCAGCTATCCACATTCCCTTCCATTCTCATGAATTTGTCACTTTCCTATCCTGACCCCAATGAACTCAATGGGAGTTTTGCCAATGGTTTTAATGAGAATATTGCCATTCAGTGGGGCCAGGTTTCAGCCATACAGGACAAAATCATACATTTTGAAACAAAGGTTTTATTTTGTATTCTGTGGTTGAAATCCTGGCCCCAATGAATGGCAAAATTCTCATTGAAGTCAATAGCAAAACTCCCATTAACTTCATTGAGGTCAGGATTTCATCCTATATGTTTCTATGCTGTAAGTAAAGCATTGGGGTTCTGTCACCTAAAAAGAAGCTGTCTCTTTACTTTTCCATATAATTTCTTAGCATGATATGTTGTTGTCTGCCTTTCAGCTACCTGCCTCTGATGGTCAGCTGGTTAAGATCTATGTGAATTTGCAGTGGAACAACTTAAAATAGGTTCTCCAAAGGCTCCCTTCTCTATTTCTTTTGACTGCCAACAGCCATTTCTCCACTTCTCTATTTCTTTTGACTGCCAACTGCCATTTCAACTGTTTTGTGGATGAATGTCAGTCAACATTTTAGCCATTTAGATGTCTGTCTTTTTCTTAAGCATCTATCATAGACCACTGATGGAGAAAATATACTGGACTAACTGAAACATTAGTCTAATTCAGTATGGAAATTTCTAACATATTGTAATATCTGTAGCATCAGGTAAGAAACTATCAAATTAAAAAATAAAATACCAAACCAATTTCTGCTAATACATGAAAAGTTTAAGATATAAAATATCTTGGTTAACTGTAGGATTTCTATAACAGTGTTTTGTAAAAGGAGTTTTCATTTCATATCTTTTATAGCTATCAGTACCTTCAGTAATAACACAGTCAGCACACGTATTTCTTACCACAAAGTACAGAGGGAATATAGGATTCTATTCTTTTTTTTCTCTTTCTTTTTAATTCTGTGGGCAATATAGGCATTCCACCAACTTATATTAGGGATGAATTTGGCTCATACCTCATCAGACGATCCATATCAAATATAACAAGCTTTGGACAGCACCAAGCTGCCACTTCAATTTTGTACTTGTCTTTCTGTTCTTCCCCCTCCCCCCATGTCCTGTCAGTACTATCTCATCTTGTCAGTCTGTTGCTTTGTTCCTGATAGAGCTGGTCAAATAACAGTTGTTAAATACTTACTTAAATTAGTTTCATAATATATTTCAAATAAATTCCTCAGTTATTTGTTTCATTATCTGTCTCTCTTTTTAATTAATTAATGTTCTAGTCTATATTTGTCACAATATATGCATTTCACAAAAAAATTAGAAAATATTCATAGACATTTTTTTCCCACTAGCTGGCCAGTTCTACTCAGCCACAAAGTTCTGTCTCAAACTCTGATCATGAATACCATAAAACAGAAGGTTACCCACACCCACACATTTGGGACTCAGTCACATCAAAAACTACTAATAGTATGATATAGTATTGAAGCATCTTAGAGGACAGTACAGAAGAGCAGAACTAAAAGGTCTTCTGCAGCATGCATATGAGTGGTTACTTAGGGTCATGGAAAGGTGAGAGCATGGAAAATGAAGGTGTAGCATCTCTCTCCTTTACTAGCACAGACTTAGAAAAAAACACAGGAGAACTCATCTGTGTACAGCTGCTGTCATTTTCACACTTTTAATATAATATTCAGGAGCCTGTTATTTGTTTTTCTGACTGGTGGGTTGGACTGGACAAAAAATAGAGTATTTTACTGTGTATCAGTTTTGTGAAATGCATTATTCATGTTTGGAACAGAGGCACAAAGCTGCTTTTTTTTTTTTTTTTAGAAACAGAAATTGCTTTATGGGTTCTTATAATCACAAAAAGACCAATACTAGTGGCCAGGGGTTTTATTATTGTTATTAATCCTTTGAAGAGCAATGACTCAACCCCCCTACACTCAAGACATTGTGTTCTACTGCTCTACGTGGGTATCACCTGGTTGTCTTGCTAATATCTAGGCTCGTAATGATCTTGGGTTGATCTGTACTGAGATTAATGTACTACTGCAAGCCAGGGTGTATTCTGGAAGAACTACTTGGTTAGTAAGTGCTCGATCACGACTTTTAAAAAAGACTATTTCAAGCCCTCCAGAATTCAGAAAGAAAGGCAGATTGATACTAGAAGGAGTGAGGGCATACAAGAGGTGATGAAGCACTCCTGAAAGCTTTTTATTTGCAAAGGTTTGGTCCCTTCTAGGAGTGCTAGTACCACTGATGTAGAAGTTGACCAAAAGCTGATGAGTATAGAATTCTTACAATAAAAGTGAATATATTTTCCTGATTTGGCTTTAGAAAGCACTATTTTTCCCTGCTGTGCATCCCTTTTCCAGGTTTTGCTTCCCCCTCTGATAGCTACTTCACATCCACAAACAAAGGAAAAACATGACCTGCAACAAGGAGGAGTGGAGGTGGTGGAAGGAGCAAGCTCACAACAGGATGGGGAATAGTAGTAATTAAATAGTGCATTGTGTGTGTCCAACAGAGCATGCTGAGTAAACTTATAGAGCCGTCATCCCTGTTTCTCTTCCAGCCAAATTCCATCAGTAAAAACATGCAGCATTGTGCTAGTTATTGTGGAAAGACTGGACTTCTGTCAACTTTCATTGGTGCAGGATTTACAGGGTCAATTTGGAGGAACAGTACCTGAACGGGTGCCAGCACTGCCCACAGAAAAAATAATGGTGGTATAAAACATACATATCATACACAATATTATGACATTAACATCTTCCTGAATGACTTCTGTGGATGGTAGACAGTTTGCTCATTCTGAAAGCCAGAAAAACCCTGATCCAAGTTTAGGAAGAAAATAATCTGCCAAAATATCAGGTATTGCAGGTTTCGACTCATTTAAGCGCCATATTTTAACATGCTTGAGTGTATTTATGGAATGACAGAGCCATATAACACATGGTTATCCAGTGCAGAGAAGTGAAAGATTGAAGAACTTGGTACCTTCATCTACACCCATAGGGTTCTAGTTGCCAGACGAGTTTGTATCCTCTGGCCATTCAATATTGGTGACAAACAATACTTGTATTTTTTTATAGAACTTGCAATGTCTTTTTAAAGAATGTAACATTAATTTGATGGTGAGACGGATCCTGCTGCAGTCATCCTGAAATAATGATTCTAGCTTCTCAGAGGTTAGTTCCTCTTTCATTATCAATGGTATCGTCATAAGGAAGAGGGAAAGTTTTGACTATATTATTCATTCAGGTATCATGGACACAAAGAAAAAAAACAATGCCACTATGGTATAGAAGATGACAATTCCAACCAAAAATGTATATTATTTTTCTCCTTTGTCCCTGTCCAGGCCAAATATATCATAATGGAATCCGAACAGGGAACATCAGGTAATGCAAAAGGGGGCAGTGAAAGGTGCAATAATCAGAGTTGAGCAAATAAACTGAATTTTCAATTCGGGAGCTGAACTGAGAAATTCTGGGGGGAATTTTTCATTTTGTTTTGGTTTTGGTTTTGGTTTTTTTTCCTCCATTTTTTGGTTTTTTTAAATAGCTAAATTTCTAATCAAATTTCTGATTTTTTTCTCTTTTACCAAAACTATTTGTTGAATTCAACCTGAATTCATAAGCAGTTTCAGTGCATCCAAAATTCACTTTTTGGTGAATTTGTGAACAAATTTTGCCCAGCTCTACTTATACCCATATTGATACTAGTGATGGCCAAACCCCAGAAGGCTTGCAGTTTGTAGCTTTGTTTGAGAACACTTTTAAAAGTCTGGACACCCATAAAAATCTTTAGGTTATGAAAAATTGGGCTGAGAATTTTTAAAAAATAAGCTTTCCTCTTTTTAATACAAGATTTTAAATACTTATTTCTATTCAGGCCAGAATATTTATTCTGCTGGTATTCCACCGTTCTTGCCATCAATCCCATCAGAACTTGGAGGTGCACAAAGCTGAAAAAATCAGGAGAGAAAAATTAAGCTTCTTCAAATCATATAAAGGTTTGTTTTGAACATGGTGAAGATTTAAAGGAGTTATCTCATTTCATCCATTACAGCAGAATCTTCAAGAGGATTCTCAGGCACGGCCAATATTCCTTCAATGCAAAAGATTTTCATAGAAGGTTCAGGTGATGGTGGGGAAAATCTCTGTCATCCAACCACCTATTTGAGGAGCTGGAGCACCACAACCCCTGAAGCTGGAGAATCAGCTGTAGACTCTAAACATCCATGCCCAATCACAGGTGGCCATCGTTAAAAAATCTTCAGAGCCTGTAAATGAATCCCACAGCAGTCTGTATCATGTAATCCATATAAGCCGAACTGCAGAGTCTGCTGACTTCCCTCCTCCCCCAGTTATATCTCTTCATTAAAATTAGTGTGGTGGAAGTTTCTATCTTCCATCAATTGGGTGAATGTTTTTTTTTCTTTGAATTTGATTAACATTCCTTTATTACATTTAATCCTCAAGCATAAAAAATGTGTACTTCAATTGAGGTGGGAACTCCTGGTCTCCTCCCTTTTAAAAATCTTGTTTAATTGCAAATTGCTTACTCATCTGTTCTTTAGTGCATCATGTCACTCTTAATTTGCCTTCATTGATTGGAGCTGACTCTTCTAATAGAGAACCACTTAACTGGAGTAGCTGGGAAAAGTTATTGTAGTCAGACAAAACAGCAGGAGAAAACAGAAGAGACAAGGAAGTGTCATTGACTCTTCTCATTTGGAGGGAGGAGAGAAAAGGAGGAGCTGGAAAGCATCTGGGTCGTTTAGAAATCTATAATGTTTAGATTAAATGAAAGATGTAAATTAGATAAAAATGCTACAATACTGTATAATGGTGCTTATTTACCTATGGAAAAAACTGCAGTAGAAGACCATTACTGACTCAGTAAGAAATGACATATCAATCTAGAACTACTGAGATCAGTAAAAAACAATTATAATTATATATTTATTCATATAATTATTTCAGTACATCTTCAGAGTTCACAAAATATCCCATATTGACAGCCCCAGAGAGAAGAGAATTTGGTTTAACCACAAAGCAGACATAAGCAGATACAAGCAGTAGCAGTATAAGATACTCCACAGATCCATGCCCTATGTCTCAGCTCTCACCTTAAAGACTCACCTTAAGTAGTGAGAGGGTAACTTGCTCTCCATGCCCATTTATTCCTTGGTCTTTCTGCTGAGACTATTGACAAAAGGGGGTTAATTAATTTCAATGGATTCAATGGTTGTACTGACAAGTACAGACTCTTTCATGAGAATGCCAGTACTTCCTGCTTCAGTCAAACTGTAAGTATCAGAAGATGGTTCTTTTGTGCAGTATTTTAAAGCCTCTGTTTCTGGGTCTGCCTGAAACTTGGAATCGAAAAGCAAGAGAATAAAAAATTAATGAGGGGGAAAAATGTTAGCCAAACTGTTTCAAAACTCAAAGTTTTAGTTTGGACTTCACTTGACTTTTGGAAGTGGATTTGGATGTGAGAGTTAGTATTTTATATAATGAAGATCTCCCATCCTTACTAATAATCTCTATAAAAGCATTTCAATTTCTTATGATCCTCAATTCTTAGTGACAAATCTCTTTTTCTAACTTCAATTCCACTGAATATAAAAGGGCAGAACATTTTTATCATTATTCACAACAAATTATCAGTGGATGTACTGAAATGGTTTATTTGATATATCTAAAAGGCATGTTGCAAAACAAAAAAAATTAACAATGAACTATAAAATAAACTAAAAGAAAAATATTAGAAATACACGTGCTGACTCTTTTGAATTCAGCGAAGAAGCCAGTGGAATATTCCTGGGACCATCAGTAATTACAGAACTGTAAATGCAGCATTTTGATGAAGATTGTTTCTAACCCAGAAAAAATGAAAACAACCAATCAAATGGAGACAATCCAAGAAGCAAAACAAATGTATCAAAAATGGCAGAGAAGCAAATTAAATCAGGAAATTCAAGGACACTTTACAGAAACCAACCTTGTTTAAAGTTAATTGCCTGCCAAGCAGTGAGCTAGTTTGAAATTGAAGAGACAGTGAGAAAGAGAAACTTCCTGTATCTTATGTAAACTCAGAGGGGAGTAACATAACAACAATAATAATGCACTACTACTGAAAAAAGAATATATGTAGAATCAGAATACTTGGGGCTGAAATTTCTACTGTTGTAAGCTGGTATAGCACTATTTTAATACCAGTGGCTTCACCACTTTACACCAGAAAAATGTGGTCCATGTACAGCAATTTCAGAAGTAGAATTACATGCAAAGTAGTTCATATTGCAGGGGTAATCTAGTGTTCACATGTTAGCCAAAGGAAAGTTAATTGGGTCAAACGTACATCACTGTGAACAAAGAAAACTTACTGTAACATTGAACAACTGTATCCAAATTTTAAGGTCAGATTGTGATATCCTTACTCACAATAATCAGTACCTTAGTCCACATGTTGTTCCATTGAATTCAGTGGGACCACTGATGGTGTCAAGTACTAACCAAGTAAGTAAGTGTATTCTTATCTGGCCTTTAGCAATGACCTAGATTTCAAAGGTTCAACAGTGGTTCTGTTTGGTTTGGGAAATGATTGGAAATACTGTAAGAAATTTACACTGTAATTTTTTAATTTTGTTTGTTGCCAAAACCAGATCATGCTAATTGTGAGGAAGATGGACAGCTATAGACTTGAAATCCTGGAAATAGTGAGAGCAGATTGATAGGTATAGTTAAGAAGTGCTTCAAGAAAGAGAAGAAACATCTCATTTACTCAAGTTTTAGTGACAACAAACACTCAGAGGTAGTAGTGCTCATTGTGACAGATTCTGTGGAAAAATCATTCATCAACTGGGAAATTATTAACCAACTCATCATATACACCGGACTCCAAACCAGATTCAATTCAATTCAAAGATGTCCATTGTATGTTCCAACAGAAACATAGTCATTAAGATAAAGATGAATTTTGCAATTGCCTCCAAAGTGTGATTGCCAGAATACCTAAACATGACTTATGCCTTATGATGAACAACTTAAATGCTAAAGTAGGATGTGACAACCAGGAAATGGAAAGAGCAATGGGGAAGCATGGATTGGGAGCTATCAACCAAAATAAGGAATGACTCATGAAATTGTACTTGGTGTTCAACTTAGTTCTTGGAAGTATCATGTTCACTCACAAAAAGACATACACAGAGAAAGATGGAATTCACCAAATGACAAAACAAACAAACAAACAAACAAAAATCAGATCACATCTGCATTAACTTGAGATTTAGGACTTCCATCCAAGCTGTAAAAGTATATTGAGCAGCAGACGTTAGCAGCAACCATACTTTTGCACTTCTAAACAGAAATTAAAATTGACTTTAAACAGAAAGTGGTAAAAATATCAACACTATAAAACTGAAAACAAAAGTACTGGAACAAATTCCATCTTGAATTACGGGATAAATTTGAGGCATTACCAGAGGCAGAGGAAGGTGAAACATACTAGACCTTAAGAAAAATGGGCAGTGCTCATGGACAATGTGATTCAAACTGCAGCAGTCACCGTTGGATATTAACATAGACAGATCAAGAATTGATAAACCAAGAGACATGGTCTCTCATCAAGGAAAGAAAAAAAGTACTCAAAGGAAAATTCCTGAATGTTAAGACTAATGGGCTACTAGAAAAGGCAAAGGAGGAGTATAAGAAAGCAGACAAAGCATGAAAAATAACATAAGAGAAGGTAAATGGAGATATGTTGAAGACCGAGTAGCTGAAGCTGCTGCTATGATAGGAAATCACAGAGCCATTTGTCAAATGACTAAAACCCTATGAGGAAATTTTAAAATACTCAATAGGGCCGGCCATACCTCAGCATCAGACTTAGATGAAACTTGTGAACATGATCAACATGACATTAATATTGGTCCAACAGAGAGATCAGAAGTACAGGCTGCAATCAAAAAGATTAAAAATAAAGCACTGGGAGATTATAAAATTACAGCAGAAATGCTAAAATTATTTGATCCTAATGAAATTGACAGAGGCATTCAATGAAGTTTTTGGGGAAAAAAGAGACCCTGCTGACAATTGGAAACATGGAATCATTGTCAGAATACCTCAACAGAGTGATCTAATTGACTGTAATACCAGAAGAAGAATTACATTACTCTCTGTTGCAGGGGAAACCTTCTGCAGTATGATACTACACAGGATGAAAGAGGCAGTGGATACAAAGCTTAGAGAAGACTAGGCTGGATTCATGCCCAAGAGATCCTGTGTAATCAGATATTCACACTAAGAGCCATCACAGAAAAAGAATGGCAAGATCCCCCTCTACACCAATTTAATTGATTTTCAGAAGGAATTTAACAGCCTGCACAGATGTACATTGTGGAATATTCTTCAGTCCTGTGGAATCCCAGCTAATGTCAGCATCAAAGCCATGTACAGAGATGTGAAGTTTTCTGTAAGGCTGAGCAACCACACAACAGTGATTCATTGTGGACACTTGCATGAAACAAGGCTGCATTTTATCCCATGGTTTGGCATTGCCATAAACTGGATAATGAAGAAGTGTATTAGCTACACAAACATGGGAATAGCATAAGTAGATGGCAAATGCCTAGAAGGCCTGGACTTTTCTGATGATATTGCACTGCTGAGACACACCCTAAAATGTTACAAAGTCAGCCAACCTGGCAAAAATTTCAAGTCAAGCAGGTCTCAAAATTAGTATGCTAAAACAAACATCCTCGAAACCCTATAAATCAAGTAGCATCAAGGCAAAAATACCAGAAAAGAAAAACAGTTTATCTAGCTGAACAGCAACATATTAACCAATGAAGACCTTAAAGAGGAAATGAAATCAAAGACAGGAATGGCATCCATAGCATTTAGTAAATACAACAACACATGGAAAACAGAGATATGCAGCACTAGAACCAAACTGAAAATTTTCCGTTCAAACATAGTGAGTTAACATGTGGCTGTGAGAGATGGAGATCAACCAAAAGGTTAGACAGAAGTTTAGACACCTTTGAAAATAAATGCAATCCTCTATTTCTCCTTCCTCCTTATCAGGGCCATTGTCATTAAAACCAGGCAGAGAGAGGACATAAGGAACTGCAGCATACACAGCCAGGTGTGGAAAGCTATCCTTATCATACGGGAGACAAATCTTAGAGATATTACCCACAACCTATCATCCCACTTAAAGGGATTGAAGAGGGCAGGGGAATGAATGGAGCACTCCACAACACCGTTTATCCCTTCAAAAGGTATTTTACGAATGAGAGCAGAAGAGACACTAGACAAACATATTTGATCATCTGGATCACCCATACATTCCATTAAACAGAGATGCAATAAGGAACACAGCTAATGGGGCCCTTTCTGCTGGCCAGGAGATATAGACTAATGTGGGACAACTGTGTACCACAGCCTTCCAGGTAACCATGCTCCACATTACTTCTGGAAACATTGTGCACTGGACCACTGCCTCTGGGAGCTCCAGCTGAGACTGTGTTCCTGCATCTCTTTTGTTAGGAAAAATGATGAGGCAGAGAAGCAGAAGTTGCGGGTATCAGGCAAGTGTACCATGCTGATGCTGTACTGTTTTCGTAGAAAGAGCTTGATTCTGGCCTATGTTATTGAGCACTGACCAGTCAGGTCTCTCTGGAAATCTGACCGTTTTCCTTAAGTACCACTCCTCATATTGCATTCTCCAGAATAATTTCAGGGTTGTGATCTAAAGATAAAGTGTATTCTAAGCAGTCAATATTATGGATTAATTAATTCCACTTGGAGGAATCATCCCATGCTTAACTCTTATTTTATTTGAACTTGTTCCTACTTCATTATAAAAATGTAGGGCTGGAAAGGACTTTGAGAAGTCATCTAAGCTATCTATCAACATATAGACAGAATTAAGAATACCCTAGACCATGCTTGACAGGTGTATGTCTATGTACATGTATGTCTAGGTATGTGTATGTCTAGGTGTATGAAGTTTTTAAAAACCTTCGGTGAGCAGAATTCTACAACTTCCCTTGGCAATCTATACCAATTATTAACTATCTTCATCGTTAGAAAGTTTTTCTTAATATCTAACCTAAACCTCCCATGGTGCAATTTTAAGCTGAATGTAGGATAAGAAGCAGTGAGTGGATGTGGAGAATAATTGATTACCCTCCTCTTTATAACAGCCATTAACATATTTGAAGACTTATCAGGTCCCCACTCAGCCTTCTTTTCTCAAGACTAAACATATCCCTTTTTAAACACAAACAAAAAACACCACACATATTTCTCATAGCTCAGGTTTTCTAAATCTTGTATCATGTTTATAGCTCCCAACTTGACTCCAATTTGTCCACATCATTCATAGAGTGTGGTGCCCAAATCTGGACACAATACTCCACCTGAAACCTCACCAGTGTCTTATATATGGCACTCCTGTTAATACACCCCAGAATAATAGTAATAATATTTTTTTGCAACAGCATCACATTGTTGATTCATATTCAATTTGTGATCCACTTTAATCCCCAGATCTTTTTCTGCAATACTACTGCCTCCCCAGTTATTCCCCATATTGTAGCTGAACACTGATTTTTCCTTCTTAAGTGTATTACTTTCCACTTTTCTTTATTGAATTTAATCTTTTTCATTTCAGACTAATTCTCCAATTGGTCAAGATCATTTTGAACTCTAATTCTGTTCTCTGAAGTACTTGCAAGCCTTTCCATCTTGATGTCATCTGCAAATTTTGTAAGCATGCTCTCTCTCCTGTTATCTAAGTCATTAATGAAAATATTGAGTAGTGCTGGACCAAGGGCACAGCACTATGGGACCACACTAGATACGTCCATCTAATCAGAATGTGAATTATTGGTAATAATTCTGAGTACAATTTTTCAATCAGTTGTGCATCCACTTCATGATTTCATCTAGGCTACATTTCCCTAGTTTGCTTATGAAATTGTAGAACTGTGTCAGAAACTTTACTTAAAATAAAAATATATAATATCTACTGCTTCCCCCCTCCCCATCCACTAAGTCTGTATCCCTGTCAAAGAAGATAATTAGTTGGGATTGGTGCAATTTATTTTTGACAGATCCGTGTTGGCTATTACCCTGTTAGCCACTAGGTGCTTGCAAATTGATTGTTTAATAATTTGTTCCAGCATCTTTCCTGTTATTGAAGTTAGGCTGACTGGTATATAATTCCCTGGGTCCTTTTTAAAGATAGGTACCTATGTTTGCACTCCATCAGTCCTTTTGGACTCAAACTCTCTCCGCGAGTTCTCTGAGATAATCACTAATGGTTCAGAAATTACTTCAGCTAGTTCCTTAAGTACCATAGGGTGAATTTCATCAGGCCCTGACAATTGGAAAACATCAAATTTATCTAAATATTCTTTAATTTGTTCTTTACCTATTCTGGCTTGTATTCCTGTCCCCTTGTTTATATTATATAATGTTAAGCATCTGATCACAATTAACCTTTTCAGTGAATACTAAAGCAAAAGTAAACATTAAACCAATTAACCTCAGTCTTCTTGATGTTATCTATTATTGGTTTTCCTTCCCTCTCATGTAGTGGACCTGTGCTTTCCTTTGTCTTTCTCTTATTCCTAATATGTTTATAGACCCTCTTCTGATTGCCTTTTTATGTCCCTTGCTAGGTGTAACTCTCTTTGTGTCTTAGCGTCTCTGATTATGTCTGTACATATTATTGCTATTCTTTGTACTCATTCTTAACAATTTGTCCATGTTTCCACTTTTTGTAGGATTCCTTTTTGATTTTCAAGTAATTAAAAAGCTCCTGAAAGAGCCATATTGGCCTCTTACTAGTCTTCCTATCTTTCCTTCATATTAGGATAGTTTGCTGTTATGCCTTTAATATTGTCTCTGAGAAACTGTCAGCTCTCCTGAACTCCTTTATTCCTTAGATATTTTTCATGGGACCCTACTTACCAGTTCCCTGAGTTTGTTAAAATCTGCTTTTTTGAAGTCCTTTGTCCTTATTCTGCATCTCTCACTCTTTCCTTTAGTCAGGTTTATGAAATCTATCATTTCATAATTGCTTACACCAAAATTGTTTTCCACCTTTAGATTCACAACAAACTCCTTCCTGTTAGTCAGAACCAAATCTAAAATGGATGCCCTCCTGGTTGATTCCTGCAACTTTCAAAACAAAAAAAAAATATCCTACAAACATTCAAAGAACATTGGAGATGTTGTGTTTTCCCATATTACTTTTCCAACAGATATCTAGGTAGTTAAATTCCCCCATTACTACCAGGTCTTGTGTTTTGGATATTACTATGCTTTTGTTCTAAAAATGCCTCATCTACCACCTCCTACAGATTTGGTGGTCTGGAATAGGCCCCAACCATGATATAACCTTTTATCTTCAGACTTTCAACAGGTCTGCCTCTCACCTTCTTCTGGATCTCAGAACAAGTATACACATGCTTACAGTATAATGCAACACCTCCTCTCTTTTTTCCCTGCCTGTCATTCCTGAACAAACTATATGCTTCTGTACCAATATTTCACTCATGGGATTTCTTCCACCAAGTTTCTGTTATGCCAGTTAAGTCATAATTTAGCTTGTTTACTAAGATGTCCCATTTTCCCTGTTTATACACCATACTCCTTGCATTTGTGTATAGACATCTAAGGTACTTACCAGATTCCCTACTGTTATCCCTTTTGTTGCTCCTATTATCCTATTGTAATTTGCTATTCCCCCCCATACTTCCAGACCTCTGTTAAAGTCACCTTTTTCTATACATACCCATGGGATTTTGTTACTTGCCCTCTCTAAGGGTACTAGGCTCGTGAGTCAGTATCCAAATATGCTCTTCCACTTCTTCAGAAAGACAAGATGGATGAGGTAATATCTTTTATTAGACCATCTTCTGTTGATGAGAGAGACAAGCTTTTGAGCTTACACAGAACTCTTCTTCAGGTCTGGGAAATATACTCAGTGTCACAGCTAAATACAAGGTGGAACAGATTGTTTAGCGTAAGTAGATAGCACTTATTTCAAGGGACTGTTCAAGGTGAAGTGGTCTGTTAACACCTACATAAGGGACCACATTAAACAAGAAGTCATCACATACTCCCACAAAAAGGAAGGAAAAAAACCCAGGAAAATTACCTGGAAATCATGCAAGAAACCCAAAATAACTCTAAAAATTGTGATGACAGCCATCTAATAAAAAAAGCCCCAAAAGGTGGAACCAACTACAACTCTACAACCTATAGAACACCACATCCAGGAGAAAACATGGAACTAGGACTCAGAATATGGACACTACATAACACCACAACATCATAAATTTATCAAGACTACCCCTAACCTGTGATGAATTCTTTATACTTTCCAAGGGACTGAATTTCTGTCCCACCACAGAATCTGATTTCAGACTAACATGTGGAGAACTAGAAGAATTATTTTGCTGACTTACAGAATTATTTCACAAACAATGATGATGTCACCCACAATTACCAGAGCCCCACCAACAGTCATAAGAAAAAAAAACTGATTTGACTTGTCACAATGAACAAAACAGTGAACAAAACCACACTCAGTCATTACCTTGATTGCTACAGGAAAGCAGTGACTCTGAAATCAACATAAGAATGGCCATCTTAAGTCGGACCAATGGTCCATCTATCCCAGTATCCTGTCTTCTGACAATGGCCAATGCCAGATACTTCAGAGGGAATGAACAGAACAAGTCAGTCTCAGTTGATCCACTCCCTGTCATTCAGTCCCAGCATCTGGCAGTCAGAGGCTAAGAGACTCCAAAAGTATAGGGTTGTATCCCTGACCATCTTAGCTAATAACCACTGATGGACCTATCCTCCATGAATGTATCTAATTCTTTTTTTAATCCACTTATAGTTTTGGGCTTCACAACACCACCTGGCAATAAGTACTACAGAATGACTGTGTGTTGCGTGAAGAAATATTTCCTTCTGTATGTTTTAAGCCTGCTGCCCATTAATTTAATTGGGTCACTCCTTGTAGTTGTGTTATGTCAAGGATTAAATAACACTTTCTTATTCACTATCTCCACACCATACATGGTTTTATAGACCTTCATCATATTCCCCCTTAGTCTTCTCTTTTCTAAGATGAACAGTCCCAGTCTTTTTAATCTCTACTCAGATGGATGCTGTTCCTTTCTCCTCATCATTTTAGTTGCCCTTCTCTGTACCTTTTCTATTTCTAATATGGGTTTTTTTTGACACCATGACTAGAACTGCATGCAGTATTAGAGATGTAGGCATACTATAGATTTATATAGTGGCATGATGATATTTGCTGTCTTATTATCTACTCTTTTTTTAATGGTTCCCAACATTCTGTTGACTGCCATTGTACACTGAGCCTATATTTTCAGAGAACTATGCACAATGACTCCAAGATCTCTTCCTTGAGTGATAACAGCTAATTTAGATACCATCTTTTTTATATGTATAGTTGGAATTATGTTTTCAAACGTGCATTACTTTACATTTATCAACATTGAATTTCATATACCAATTTTTTTTGCCCAGTCCCCAGCTTTACGTGATCCCTTTTTAACGCTTCACAGACTGCTTTGAACTTAATTATCTTGAGTAATTTTGTATCATCTGCAAACTTTGCCACCTCACTCTGTACCCCTTTTTCCAGAACATTTATGAATATGTTGACCATCAATGGTCCCAGTACAGGTCCTTTGGACACCCAACTATTTACCTCTCTCCACTGTGAAAACTGACCATTTATTTCTTCCCTTTGTTTCCTATCTTTTAACCAGGTACTGATCCATGAGAGGACCTTTCCTCTTATTCTATGATTACCTATTCTGCTTAACAGCCTTTGGTGAAGGACCTTGTAAAAGACTTTCTGAAAGTCCAAGTACATTATATCAATCAGATTACCCTTGTCCATGTGTTTTTGGACCCCCTTACAGAAATGTAATAGATTTGTGAGACATGACTTCTCTTTATAAAAGCTATGCATTGGATCACTCTTGTCCATGTTTGAACTCTAATAGATTGGTGAGGCATTATTTCCCTTTAGAAAAGCTGTGCTGACTTTTTCCCAACATATCATGTTCATTTGTGTGTCTGATAATGCTGTCCTTTACTGTAGTTTCAACCAATCTGAAGTCAGGCTTACTGGTCTGTAATTGCCATGATCACCTCTGGAGCCTTTTAAAAAAACTGGCATCACAATAGCTATCCTCCAGTCATCTGGTACAGAAGCTAGTTTCAGTGATTGGTTACATACCAGATTTAGTAATTCTGCAATGTCATACTAAAGTTTCTTCAGAAGTCTTGAGTGAATACCATTTGGTCCTGATGACTAATTACTGTTTAATTTATCAATTTGTTCCAAAAATCTCCCATCAAACATCAAATCTACCACAATTTCTCTGAGAGGACAGATACGCAATCTGAAATCCAAGTACCAGAGAGTTATCAAACCAACAGATAAAGGGGACACCTTCCTAATCCTCAACTGTGATGACTACATTAATGAGGCCACTGACAACTGTCCAAAACCAGCTACTCTAAGGAATTCAAAGAGCCCACACCACAATTTACCCAGGAACTTAAGAATATCATCAAATCCTTTCCCAGACAACTCCAGGCCATAGAAGGAAAATGAAAGAACAAGCTTCAATACAGAAATAAAACTGCTTCCAATCACACATCTCTAGTTTTGACCTACAATCCCACACTGGAAACCATATGGGGTATCAAACAAACAATTACAACCCATACTCAATGGGGACCATATCCCAAAAGAAACCTTTTCTGAACTCTCTCCTTGGGCCTTCAAACAACCCCCTAACTTCTCCAAACTCATAATTAGTAGCAAACTCCCCAGAAACGCAGAGAAACCAATTCAAAGTGACATCAAACTCTGCTAGAACAACTGAAGAAAACCTGTAGACATATATTCACTGCTGCAATGCTCAATAATCCCCTCCCCACAACCCACTTTTAAAGATTCACAGTTCCTATACATGCCTATCATAACATGTGGTATATCTCATCCAATGCCCAAAATGCCCCAGTAACACCTATGTAGGTGAAACTAGAGAATCACTAAGCTCTCAGTCACCCCGACATCTGCTGGGAGAGTGATACAGCAGAGCACAGACGATCCAGAAAGCTTTTGGAGATATAATCATAGAATCCTAGAAGATTAGAGTTGGAAGAGACCTCAGGAGGTCATCTAGTCCAACCCCCTGCTCAAAGCAGGACTAACCTCAGCTAAACCATCCCAGCCGCGGGTTTGTCAAGCCGCAGATTAAAAACCTCTAAAGATGGAGATTCCACCACCTCTATAGGTAACACATTCCAGTGCTTCACCACCCTCCTAGTGAAAAACTTTTTCCTAATATCCAACCTAGGCCTCCCCCACTGCAACTTGAGACCATTGCTTCTTGTTCAGTTATCTACGACCATTCAGAACAGCCTAGCTCCATCCTCCCTGGAACCCCCTTTCAGGTAGTTAAAAGCTGCTGTCAAATCCCCCCTCATTCTTCTCTTTTGCAGACTAAAGAAGCCTAGCTCTCCTCATAAGTTTTGTACTCCAGCCCACTAATCATTTTTGTTGCCCTCCACTGGACTCTTTCCAACTTGTCCACATCCTTTTTGTAGTGGGGGGCCCAAAACTGGACACAATACTCCAAATGCGGCCTCACCAATGCCGAATAGAGGGGAATAATTACTTTCCTCAATCTGCTGGCAATGCTCCTACTACTATGCTATTAGCCTTCTTGGCAACCAGGGCACACTGCTGACTCATATCCATCTTCTTATCCACTGTAACCCATAGGTTCTTTTCCCCAGAACTGCTACCTAGCCAGTCGGTCCCCAGTCTGTAGCTGTGCATGGGATTCTTCTATCCTAAGTGGAGGACTCTGCACTTGTCCTTGTTGAACCTCATCAGATTTCTTTTGGCCCAATCCTCCAATTTGTCTAGGTCCCTCTGTATCCTATCCCTACCTTCCAGGGCATCTACCAGTCCCCCTAGCTTAGTGTCGTTGCAGACAACTTCCAGGAGCTCACAGACAAGGAAGAATTTGTAGGGGAAGTAGAAGTGGGTGGTAACCGGGGAAGCAGTGACCATGAGATGGTCGAGTTCAGGATCCTGACAAAAGGAAGAAAGGAGAGCAGCAGGATACGGACCCTGGAATTCAGAAAAGCAGACTTTGACTCCCTCAGGGAACTGATAGGCAGGATCCCCTGGGAGGCTAATATGAGGAGGAAAGGAGTCCAAGATAGCTGGCTGCATGTTGAGGAAAACTTATTGAGGATGCAGGAAGAAACCATCCCAATGTGCAGAAAGACTAGCAAATATGGCAGGTGACCAGCTTTGCTTAACAAAGTCTTCGGTGAGCTTGAACACAAAAAAGAAGCTTACAAGAAGTGGAAGCTTGGTCAGATGATTAGGGATGAGTATAAAAATACTGCTCGAGCATGCAGGAGTGAAATGAGGAAGGACAAATCACAATTGCAGTTGCAGAGATCAAGGAATGTGAAGGTTAACAAGAAGGGTTTCTACAGGTTTGTTAGTAACAAGAAGGTGAAGTGTGGTTCCCTTACAGAATGGTAGAGACTACCTAGTGACAGATGATGTGGAAAAAGCTGAAGTACTCAATGCTTTTTTAGCCTCTGTCTTCACAGACAAGGTCAACTCCCAGACTACTGAATTGGGCAGCACAAAATAGGGACGAGGTGAGCAGCTCTCAGTGGTGAAAGAACAGGTGCAGGACTATTTGGAAAGGCTGGACATGCACAAGTCCATGGGGCCGGATGCAACATATCCAAGGGAGCTGAGGGAGTTGGCTGATGTGATTGCAGAGCCATTGGTCTTTGAAAACTCCTGGTGATTGGGGGAGGTCCCAGATGATTGGTAAAATTCAAATATAGCACCCATCTTCAAAAAAGGAAAGGAGGAGGATCCAGGGAAATACAGCTGGTCAACCTCACCTCTGTCCCTGGAAAAATCATGTCAGGTCCTCAAGGAATCCATTTTGATGTACTTGGAAGAGAGAAAGCTGATCAGGAACAGTCAGCATGGATTCACCAAAGGCAAGTCATGTCTGACCAACCTGATTGCCTTCTATGATGAGATGACTGGCTCTGTGGATGTTGAGAAAGTGAAGGTATACCTTGACTTTCACAAAGCTTTTGATATGGTCTCCCACAGTATTCTTATCAATAAGTTAAAGAAGTAAGGGTTGGATGAATGGACTATAAGATGGATATAAAGCTGGATAGATCATCGGGCTCAACAGGTAGTGATCAATGGCTCTATGGCTAGTTGGCAGCTGGTAACAAGCGGAGTGCTCTGGGGGGTCCATACTGCAGCCAGTTTTAATCAACATCTACATTAATGATCTGAAGGATGGAGTGGATTGCGCCCTAAGCAAATTTGCAGATGACAGTAAGCTAGGGGGAGTGGTAGATACACTGGAGAGCAGGGACAGAATACAGAGTGACTTAGACAAATTACAGGTTTGGTCCAAAATAAATCTGATGAGGTTCAACAAGGACAAATGCAGAGTTCTGCATTTAGGATGGAAGAATCCCATGCATTGCTACAGACTGGGGACTGACTGGCTAGGCAGCAATTCTGCAGAAAAGGACCTGGGAGTTACAGTGGACAAGAAGCTGGGTATGAGTCAACAGTGTGCCCTTATTGCCAAGAAGGCTAACGGCATATTGGGCTGCATTAGTAGGAGCATTGCCAGCAGATTGAGGGAAGTGATTATTCCCCTCTATTAGGTCATTTGGTGAGGCGTCATTTGGAGTATTGTGTGCAATTTTGGGCCCCCACTACAGAAAAGATGTGGACAAATTGAAAAGAGTCCAGCAGAGGGGAACAAAAATGACTAGGGGGTGGAGCACATGACTTATGAGGAGATGCTGAAGGAACTAGGCTTGTTTAATCTGAAGAAGACAAGAATGAAGAAGGATTTGATAGCAGCTTTTAAGTACCTGAAAGGGGGTTCCAGGGAGGAGGGAACTAGACTGTTCTCAGTTGGAGAAGATGACAGAACTAGGAGAAATGGTCTCTAGTTGTAGTGGGGGAGGTCTAGGTTGGATATTAGGAAAAGCTTTTTCACTAGGAGGGTGGCGAAGTACTGGAATGTGTTACCTAGGAAGATGGTGGAATCGTCATCCTTACAGGTTTTTAAGGTGTGGCTTGACAAAGCCCTCACTGGGATGATTTAGTTGGGATTGGTCCTGCTTTGAGCAGGGGGTTGGACTAGATGACTGCCTAAAATCCTGTCCAACCCTAATCTTTTATGATTCTATGATTCTCTTGAATTAACCTACGCAGAAAAAATTATAAAAACAAAGACACTACATCACCTGTGGCTGAACACTTTTCACAAAGTGATCACTCCATATCTGACCTCTCAATCCTCATCCTCAAGGGAAACCCGCGAAACACTTTCAAAAGACAAGCTTAAATTCATAACTTTGTTAGACATTAATGTGGGGTCTGTGTGTAAATTGTTGATAGCTTGGAGTCCAGTAACATGCCTAGACCACTGCCAGCTGCAGAAATACCAACTGCTATGCTTATTGCTGAAAGCAGCTCAATGGAATCTCAGTTTCTGAACCCTCAGCACAACTAACAAACTAGGAGGGAAGTGGGAGAAGTGAATGACCACAAGGCATAAACATAATCCTGTGCTCTCCCGACTTGAACTTCCCCTCCCTCCTACCTGAAGCATGCGGTTTTGCAAGAGGGGAAGTCTGGGAATAGTGAACTACTGCTATATAAAATACAGCTGGTTAACTGATGGAAAACTACACACTTAAGTTAACTTCTGCTAAACATATTTTTAACAAACAAGCTGTGTAATGCTAACAAATTGGTCATAAAGAGAGAAAGAAATCTGGGCTCAATGGACACTTGAATACTTGGGACCATTTGGACATTTCTTGGAGACCTCAAGTTCCCCTGCAGACAGAAGATGGCCATTGGAAGTCTACAGATATCCACTTCTTCATCAGGTGGACCCTGTCTCTTCCCAAAACAGCATCCTATGATTGAGGAAGCCAAAGCTGTCCAGTTGACACCATCTGCACAGCTATTTATATACCTCCAGAATGTGTCTGCTCCCGCCTGGGCCTGGGCCCTTGCTCTCAACCAGTACTTCCCTAAAACATCAAAAAGACTGAAAATCATTAAACGCAAACTGCCTACATAAATGCAGCATTAAGATTACACAGTTAGAACCACAAAACATCTCAAAATGCAACTCCTTGCATTAAAAAAAACATGTAGCAACCACTCAAAGTCAAGAGATTGGTTTAAAAATTGGATTTTTAAAAAACGAATGTTTTCCTTTTTTCATTTGCTCTCTGATCTTTGAACACTGAACAGTTCATGTTGTCAAGTTTTTCTCCACAACCGTGAGGATTAGAAAATAAATAAATAAAGCAGAGATTCTCATGTAATCAAAGAACTAAAGTTGCTGAGACCAAGAAAAACACCAAATATTGCAAGACTCAAAGAAATCCCAGAAGTGGACAATAATTGAAATGTGAAATGAAGGAACTAATAATAATGTTAATGTTGCTATGCTTCACATCTTGTATATTTTGTAATGTATGTTAATTAAACATTCTATTAGGAAAACAAATGAAATATACAATACAGCTCAATGATTAATTTTAAGTTTGCAACTTTAATGCTGCATTAATATAGAAAAAAAACTGTCAAAGAGAAAAACTGCCTGTGCTAATTGCTATTGTTTAAAAACAGACCTAATTAGGCTTTGAATCCACTCCTTATTGAAGCAAATAGTGAGAAATGAAAATCTCCACCTTTGCAACTATTATTACCTTACTGGAGACAGTTTTCTGCTAACCTGAATTAACAGAATAACAACATACCTAGCCTATGTCTACACTTGCTACCAAATTTGGCGGCAGTCAATGGGAGATATGTAAGCTATGTAGCTTGTGTATCTCCCATTGACTTCCTAACTCCTACTTACCACTGTGCCTTCAGTTTACTGTGCTAATAGGAAATACGCTCCCATCAATGCAGCATTATTCTACCTGGCAGAGATGGATTAATAACGTAGATTTCCAGGTAGATTGAGCGGGTCTCCACTTCCTCTCAATCAATCTGGATAAATCGATGTGATGGTGGCAAATTTGCTGCCGTCAGTCTAGGTATAGCCCTAGTTACTGCATGACTGCTGTGACTATTCAACAGAAAGAGAGGGATTTAACATTTTTTTTAAATTCAATGCTAAACATTAGCAGAATATTGTAGACTGTAGCAAAAATTGCATTCAATAAAGTGTCTTAAAATAGACAGTGCAAAATGTAAATGTTCATGAAATCACTAGGACCATAGTGCTAAAGATTCTTCCCTCATAATTTCCATGGATGATATTAAAAACACCAGTTCTTCATGAGTAATTCTAGATTATATTCTGGTTACTCATGGAAATTCATGTCACTACTGACTCTTTTCTGAAAGCAGAATCCTTAGGAAAAAAAAATACAGCTGAAATCAGCTCTTTTCTGTAAACTGTGGTTGAGTTAACAACCATTTTGACCTCTTAAGCCAAGTAGTGTCAGTCAACCTGTGTTATGTTACAGATGTAATACTACATTACATGTCATATGTTTGATGCAAGATGAAATGTTCACTGCTGAAATGCAACATCTGAATCCAGTGAATTTTTTTTCCTTTAAAGTGAGTATTTTGAAACATTCCAGAGGGGTAGCCATGTTAGTTTGTATACAGCAAAAACAATGAGAGTTCTGTAGCACTTTAAAGACTAACATTTAATTTCAGCAGGCATAAGCTTTCGTGGGCTTCAGCTCACTTCCTCAGATGCAGTTGGTAGAAATAATACAGCAAATATTGGCAACATATATAGGAGGCAAATATAAAGCTTATGACTGCTGAAATTAAATTTGTTAGTCTTTAAAGTGCTACAGAACTCTCATTATTTTGAAACATATTCCTTAGAATATATTTATACATATTCTCCTTTTATAAAAACATTTTTCTCTCAAGAATTCCTAGCATTTTGTGATATTGTTTTCCCCCACAGCAAATATGATTTGCATCAGGCTCTGTGTGTCAAAGAAAAGATTCCTTTTGGCTACTATGGTCTTCGGATCAGGCCCAAATCAGTTCTGGGGTAAGCAAATGTAGCTCCACTGATTTCAGGTAAGATTTACTCATTTAATTTGCTTCAGATACTATAGATATGGTGTAGGCCATAGCTATTGGTAAAGCTTAGGTATAAATTAAGGTAGTAATGCAATGAGTCTACAAGCCTCGTGGCCTGTAAAACAATAGCTTAGCTAAACCAATCAAGGCATAAGATCCAAAAAGTCTTAGCACAAACAGCTAACCAAGAGTTACCCTATATCATAAGATATCAAAAGACAGAATGCTGACAAGATAGGAGTTGATATCAGCTTTAGATATTTTTAAGGTAGGATCATCAGCAGATGTCCAATCACAAGAATTCCATGGTAACTAATCAACATATATACTAATGAACTTGAGGGAAGAGGGCTAGTAACCTACGGTGAAGGGCACCCCAACATTAGTAGGATAAGGAACTACAAATAAGGACCAGAGGCTGAAACCCATACAGAATATGTGTTAAACTTCAGTGTAATATTATACAAGCTGTATCCTGGTCTATGTATCTGGGGAGATGCCAGAATGATGATCCCTGGTAATGGTGACAAGAAGGATGGTGAAGAGAAAGATAATGACTAATACTTCAATTGTTCTGTAAGGGACGGTGAGAGTATATGGATGCTCATTCTGTGTTATCTCTACCTACTTTGCTAGGTTGGAGTGTTTACAACTTTGCTAACTGTGTTAATGAAACTATTAGAAATAAAGGAAGTTTTTCCTAAATCAAAGTATTTTTATCATGCTCACCAGAGTTCCCAACTGAACAGTAATTTTAATAATACTAGACATGATCTTGGGACAAGGACCTACCAAACCTCAGATCGTTAATTTGGAATTCTGAAATAATCAATATAATAAATACACAACCAACAGATCAGGCGATAATGGGTACAGTGTAAGTTAATGACCTAGTACACTGTGGGTATTATTACCATAAACAAACAAATAATGATGGTGGTGGATGGACATCTGTTTACAATAGGATCAATTTACTCACAGTATGATAGGTCAGTCACAGTGGAACCTTCTTAGTTTACAGTAACTATTGGAAGATTCACCAAGATCATCATATTTCATGAATGAGTGAGCAAGTCACCAAACATGATAGAAACATTAAGAAAACTGCATCACAAGACATACTCCATTCATTTACTTGGACAAATGTAATTTAGTTAATTATTTATATTTCACAATATACATTTCTAGGAAATGGTCATATGTTCATTTAGAATATGAACAACTCTATCTCAAGGCAGAGAGATGAAACACATACCTGTTATGCAACAAATATGACTGTCAATTTAAAGGATTCAATATCAACCTTCCAAAAAATTACTTCAACCCCACCCTCTATGTAACCTCTTCAGAAAGAGTCCAAGTAAACAGATGGCCCTTGTAGCACAACCTAACAGTCAACAAATTCAGCTTCTCTTAGACTAACAGGAGGAAGAGAGCTCAATAACTGAGACTGACTTGCCTCCAGCCCCCAGAGATTTTTAACTGAGAACTGTTTGTTCAAGCACCACAGTGGATTTAAACTCCATAATAAATTAGAAACCTGAGCAAAATACAGAGTCCACATGCTACATGCTTCATATGAAACTCCACTAAACTTAAATTCTGCAATTCTTACTCACATTGAGCAGCATTTACTCATGAGAGGAGACCCAGTGACCCAGGAGTCCTGAAAATAAATGTTACTCTGTGTAAGTGTTGCAGAATTAGGGTGTAACTAGATGGGCAGTAATATTCTGTACAGCTGAAGTTTACAAGTGGCCTTTGGTTTAGCTTCATGTGAAGCATATTGCAATAATCCAATCTGGAGGTGACAGACATGAATAATTGTGGTGATGGTTGTATCAGAAAGGAAGATTGCAGCTTCTTCAACAAGAATCGAAGAAACAAAAGCAGGAATGGAAAATGCAGTGTTGTATATTTTTTAAAGCAATGAACACCACAACACCCTATAATTTATTTTTTGCTGAAAATTGGGGTGAGATGGTTAGCTTTGATTTGTGAGAATGAATAGATCTGAAGATAAATGAAAATTAATTAAACTACATTATAACACAATAAGAGATGAAGAAATGGAACTTAAAAGTTATTACTGCTTTTAGTTGCACCAAGCAATATCTCATCAGCATTAGTGCTATAAAATTAAAGAAAGAAAAAAAAAAAAACATGAACATAAACTGGATCAGCAATAAAAGGAAAGTAACAAGTAGTAAAAAACAAAAACAAAAATAAACCCACCTTATCACATTATTCTTTTACTGTATTATGGACTTTTCATAACTAGAATCACTAAGTTCTAAGAGGTAAATGTGCAGAGGCCTAATGCCAGGACCTAAAAATGTCACTGCAAGTTTTCACATCTCTGTTTTTATACACATTGTTAATTATTTTCACATGCAAAGAATACATCAAGGGCATGCACAAACTTCATTTACATATGGAAATGAAGCAGATGCTAAACGTTTGTGTGCAGAAATTTAAAGAAAAAATGTTGATGCACACTAGAGATTGATTTTGGAAATACAGTCCTTAAAGAAAAGGGTCATTACTAAGTAGGTAACATGTTCTGATGATGGATCATCAGTTAGATAATTTAAACTATGCTCATTTAGCATAGGAGTGTTTCAGTTGGTATCTGCTAATTTACCAGGCAGGAACAGGAGTCAGTCCAAACTGTGGAGTTGTGAAGCTAAGGAAACCTCCCACATTCACTTGCACTAATTGTAGCGGTGATATCTTTCCACAACATATTGCTTGAGGATATATCAGCCACTACTCCCATCCAAGAACCTCAGTGCCAGGTCAGAATTATTAGCAAGTTATCTTTCTTTCTCTAGTGCTGGTGGCAGATAATTTGGGCTCGAAATGGATGAGTGCTGCTGAACACATACCTGAGAGAATTTAAACTATTGTTTGCTATGAAACCTGTATTCGGTGAAAATG
This sequence comes from Emydura macquarii macquarii, assembly GCF_026122565.2. Lineage (NCBI taxonomy): Eukaryota > Metazoa > Chordata > Testudines > Chelidae > Emydura > Emydura macquarii. The sequence goes on from NW_027132962.1 coordinate 4,662,658, forward strand.
AAGAATTGTATGATGGCCCCTGGTACTGTTCAGTATTATGAATGTTTTTTTTAGGTCGCTAGCCAGACATTCATTCACACTATTCTGTTTTTCCCAGGAAGTGTTCTGGTTCCCCAGTGACAGTAATAAGAATGACAAGCAGTGCCACAAATGTTAGCAATTTTCTCTAATTCCAGTTTGGTGGATGAACCAGAAGAACCTGTGGAACCAATTTTTTCTTTTGTGATTTTTTTCTTATTTCATTAAGTTTGACTGAACTCTGTTATTTAAAGTCTATTAGTCCACAGCAGTAAGCTGCAAAGATGAGACTGCATTTAGTTATTCAGTAGCACAGAAATTACAGTTATGTTTTTGTCAGACCTCTGGCAACACACTGAGGCAAAGTTCAGATCAATCATTTGAACGTATTCAGACTAAATCAGTGCTATGTGTTCCTACACACAATGGACCAGATGAATTACTGGAATAAGCAGGTGAAGAACCACTGATTTCAACTGCTTATAAACCAATGTAACAGGCATGTTATTGTTAAAAATGCATATTTGTGAAAAAGGGCTTGTACCAGAACTTCACATCCAAACACTTTTCTGCAATTTTAAACTCAGAGTTTGGCCCTATATCTAGACAGAGAGCAAAGTCAATGGCAAAACTCCCATTCATTTCAATGGGACCAGGATTTCAGCCAGCAGCTACAGGTCTTTTTGAAAAAAAAAATGTGAACAGTTGTTTTCCTTCCTCTTTTCTTTGGGCTAAAATTATGTCAAAGACCCATCACTGCAGCAAGGTGGAAATGATGCCCATTCAGTACACAGAATAGGGAAGGATCTTTACATTTAATATTTGGCTGTGCATTTGCTTTGATACGTATTATATTTAGCGATACAAGACAACCGTGGAATTCTTAGACTTAAAATTGGAAGGGCCACTAACTGTTTAATTCTGTGAAATTTTTGTTCTCCATAGCATGTCAAAGCAGCCACCTATGGTTAAATCTTTCAGGACTCATAGAAATCTTTCAGACCAGGGGAATTGGATACCAGTGTTTATTATGATAGTGACTTAGGACCAGTCAAGAACAGGACCCCATTTTTCCAGGCACTGTACAAAAAGAGTAGCAGATAGTACTTGCTCTGAAGACTTTAGAGTCTAAATAGATTAGACAGACGATGGTGGAAGGGAAAAAACACAAAAAGTCAACATTGAGATGGTGGCAAATATTTCAATTCCACATTTTTTTTAGGAGAGTGGTGTGTCATTTCTCCGTACTCAAATGTGTTTTCAAGACATATGTATAAGATTCAAATTATACAAACAAATTTCAACAACATCCACTGACTTTCCACTCCCTTTTCCCATGCTTTTCTTAAAATCCTTTGTTGTGATGTGTAAATTGCATTTTCTCCAGAGAATGAGCAAAACTGAATTGTGAGTCATCTCTCCATCCACTTTTCCATCAAACTGGCCAAAAGCCAAGATTAATCATTACTTTTCTGTGCAAACCAGTTGCAGTTGTAATCTTTCTGATTTTAGGTTGAACTTGTGCCCCCCCAATTTAAACAACAAAACAAAATAAAACAAAAAAGAAATTTACTATTGATTTAACACTAGTGAACTTTTTAGAGTTTATTTACCTCACATCAAAGTTTGGGCTTCTCAGGCTAAATTCTGAACCTCTTTGCATTTATATGTTTAACTCACACTGTGATCTTATTTTAATGTTATTTTTTGCAGTTAGACCTGTTAGTTTCAGATGAAGCCTTACAAAAACTGTATTTACATATACTGTATTGAAAGCTTTGAAGTAAGATGTATTTAATGTTTTTCAAATTTAAATATCTTTCTCACTAAGTAGCTTAGTTATGCACTCTTTTGGTTAATACCAAAAAGATCAATTTGGCTTTCATCTTGAAACAGTATTGTCATTAGTGACATAAAAAACAAGCTTGAATTCAGTTAGTTAGTTGGATGAGACTCATCTATACTTACTGTCAAAGGGAGGCAACTGAAGCCTCTTAATCCATGAAAATAAATTCACTCTCAACATGGTACTATTAATCTACTCAGGAGAGATAACTGAGGTCCTGGGAAGTACATTTAAGTAGCAGAATGGAAAAGTTGTCAAGTATTTTGTCGATAGCTGTTGCTTTTATGATTATGCTAAAGTTGGCTTATGTTCCACTGAGCAGAACTTCTGTCAGTTTGCATGGTTTATGAATGAACCACATTACAGCTACCTTACATATCATTAATCTTGTCTCCACAATTATAAATATTCATGTTCTACCTCCGTTTTGGCAGATTTTGCTTACATTTGACATTTTTGTTACATAAATTCTTGCCCTTTCTAATAGGGAAAAGAGTACAAAATATTGTCTGTGCATACAGCAATGTGTTTTATGTTCCTCTTTATGGCTAAAAATGGTTAAAGTCACAGCTACTGACCACTGAGGGCTGCAATGTTCAAACATTTATTTTCACAACTGAGTCAAAAAATTCCCATTATGAAGAAACAGCTCTGAAATCTTAAAGGATAGTATGTGAACCTAAATGGGAATCTAAAACACAGACATCTAGGTACAACTTAAATGCATACACCTGAAATCTTACAGGAAAGCATTAGAAAATCATCAGAAGAAGAGTGGGAAGAATTATAAAGACATAATAGGAAGCTAAAAGCTGGTTAAAAATAAATAAAGGCACATCATTCCTCCATTTTGAGGCTTGCTGTCATGAGGAATCATCTCCTACGGCCAAATTCAGGAATAAAATGTGAGGATGCATAAGTTTCATGTCAGTGAATGAATGTGAGGGTTATGATTAGGTCTGGGTAACTGTCAAGTTGGTCTCTGATGGGGACTGCCCAGGCAGGTTAATTCATTTCTGTTATATTCAGATTGTCAGAGGCTATTTTATCTGACTTTGGGGTAATTTATGTATTTTTCTTCATGTATTTTTAAGAGTCAAAGAGGCCTAGAGTGACAGTTGGGTGCCCTCATTGTACATAAGATTAAAACATTGTGAGTAGCCCCATTGAAACAAATTGGACTAGCTATATAATCATCAAAATATAGGGCTGGAAGGGACTTTGAGAGGTCATCTAGTTTATCCCATCACTAAAGCAGGTTTAAGTAATCTAGATCATCCCTGACAGGTTTTGGTCTAACCTGTTTTTTAAAACTTCCAATGATGTGAATTTCAAAACCACCCTTGGTAATCTAGTCCAGCGTTTAACTGTCCTTATATTCAAACATTTTCCTAATATCCAACCTACATCTCTCTTGCAGCCAACTAAGCCAATTGCTTCTTACTCTACCCTTGGTGAACAAGGGGAACAATTGATCATTGTCTTCCTTACAACAACCTTTTGTAACAATCTTTTAAATATTTGGAGACTGTTTTCATATTCCCCACCCCCCATACTCCACTCTAGTCTTATCTAGAAGAATCTTTCCTCATATGCCATGTTTACTAAACCTCTTATTTTTGTTGCTCTACTCTGAACTCCCTCCAGTTTATTCATATCTTTCCTAGTGTGGTGCACAAATTGAACACAGTACTCCAGCTGAGGTCTCACCATTGCTGAGTAAAGAGGAACAATTACCTCCAGTAAGTAATTACCATGTGAGTAAGTACCAGGCATGGCAGTGTTTGCGTGATTAGGCCCTTTGATCAGCATTCATTGCTGGAAGTACATTGCTTAAAGTTTTCAAAGCAATGGAGGGGATAGAACCACATACTTCTATTAAAACTAACGGCAGATATGGGACTTGATCCTTATACTGTTATGAAAATTAGTTTTATCTTAAGTATGTGTCTGTATACAGTACTGATATTCAGGTAATTTTTGATACAGTGGAATAAAATCTGTGCACTGCAAGATATTTTAAAAGATTGTTTTTTCATCACATTTACTAGAAACAAACTATTACATATAAGAAAATGTCCAATTCTACACAGACCACAAATACAGTGCCTGAACTGGTTTAGATAAAATTTTTAAAAAATAAACAAAACCAAATGAGCATTCCCTCTAATCTCAAACTGAATCATTTTGGAGTTTGAAAATGACTTCCTCAGAGCCCTTGTGTCTACTTACAGCTGTATACACTTCTACAGGCAATTATTTTTTGGAGAAGTATTAAAGTAATAGCGGAAACAATTTAGCTCTGACTACAGATGTTACCCTGAATAGATCTTCAGTCAATCCACAGGAACATGCAGCTAATGAAAAACCAGAAGCCAAAACATGGTTTGTGAACTGATATTCCACTGGGGGAAAAAAATGTTCATTTTCAAGGTGGGACTGCTATGGATTTTATTATTGTAGGTGTTTGAATAAGATTCAGAAGAACACACACTCCATTTGCACAAAACAGGCAGTTACTGTCAGGACGTGTATTTCTAGACATTCAAGTACAAACAGATGCAAGTCAATAGTACTAGAAATAAAATTCCTTTTTAACCTTGTCTATTATGTATGGTAAATTCTTTAGTCAGAAGTTTTTGAACATGCAGCTTCTTGTAGCAGTATATATTTTAAACTGTTGTGCCTATCTATCCCATCTGTAACGGACCAGGAAGTGTTATATGTGGTAAACAATATACAGCTTGCACACTGATTTAATAGTTATCAATAGTTTCAGGGCTTTAAACTTTTCCTTAGCATGTACTTGCCCAGGCATTAAGCCTAGATGAAAAGAACCTTCATGAAAATGGTGATATCTTGGGGTTTCACCAGACCAGTGAGCGGTTCTGTCAGAGCCTGCCCTGTAACTCTGGGTGCCTTTAGGCTGCGCAGCTTTGGCTCAGAGCCCTGACACTGACAGCACACCCACAGCACAACGTTCTCACCCTGACCTTCCACCAGTCCTTGTAGGGTGATCCCAACAACTCACCCGACCCCACATCTCCCCAAAACTGCCCCCCTCCCTTCAATGACAAGTACCTCTTCTGGACACTCACAGATGTAACACCAAGTCCTCTGCCTCCAAAGAGCCAGAACCTACAACAGCTTGTTAACACAGCTGGGGTTATACACTCTACCTCAATACACAGCACTGAAATGGTTTGTAGTAACATTAAATAATTAACAAAACATACATTTAAGTTAAATGATTTCAAGCAAGAGTGAAAAATATGAAAGGGTTACAAAGAAAAACAATGTGCTTCCTAGTGTTTAAAACTTAATTCTAACAAGATATAGCTTTACCTAACACAGTTTCTTACTTATACCTAGTTCTCAGCATTTTCCAGCCTGCTTAGCAGGAGGACCCATTTTTCACAGATACAAAGCACTGGAGTCTTTATTATCTCAGGTGGTAGACACCCCAAAGTCTTCCAACAGTTTGTTACATCCCCAAAGGATATCTTGGTCTTAAAAGTCAGGAAGCCCTCATGGGGGGTCAGCTTTCTGTCCACCAAGAAGCCAATGTCATGTTGATTTTGCCCCCTCCTTTGACTTACAATGCAAATGATCCTCTTGCAATTTCCAATGCTAATGATTAGCCCATTGTCTCTGTCCACACCTGGTTTGATTTGCAATTGAGCCAAAGAGGTATTTGCTTTTTCCTTTGTCTCAAAAAAGCTGCTTTGCCTCCTTTGTCTGTTTATAGGAACCAAAACATAATATCAGAGAGTATCCATATTTTCCCATACAGATTTATTACAAACATTTCACAGTGATGGTAATGGCCAGCGTTTAATTAGTTTTTAAATGATATATTACAAGACACATTTATATAAATATCATGACAGTGTGTGAGGTGTATTGAGCTTATCAGGCCAGCTAAAATTTACTGTTACATACTAGTGAGCCTCTAGCCATCTGGCATAGGGGTGCTCAAAGTCAAATGCCCACTTCAAACCACACACATTTAAATTAAATTGCCACATCTTTTCTTCCACCTACCTATTAATCTACTCGACTTTTCCCCACATATTCCAATAAAAAATTTGCCCCCACAATAAAAATCACTTCTGACACTCTCAGTAGATCCACCGTCTCCCATTAATTAATTCCAGGCTTCACCATAAATAAATGAATTCTGGGCACCCCTAGTATGATATAGTCATGGTCTTTCATTTGTACCAACACCCGGTAAATGAATTCTGGGCTTGCTCCCCTACAGACATTAATTCAAACTCTCCACTCTCTGCTACATATATTAATTCTAGTGACATTGCCTACCTCCACAAGTAAATTAATCTTTGGTTCTCCCTTCTCATCTCCACTATTAATGAATTCCAGAGTGGCCAGCCCTCTTCCTCCTTGAAAAAACAAAAACAAGAAAAAATGAATGAACGCTCCTTAATGAATTTCAAGGACCCTTTATTCGAAATAAATTATATTTACTCCTCTCTCCTTCACTCTCCACCACCACCTCCAATGAACAAATACTCTGTCACTTTGTCTCTTCTTAGTGCTCCAGGACATATGAAAGGCTCTTCAGTCACATAGTGACTTTTCTCCATATTGGCCATTCTGCTCCTTACTCCCCTTTGTCCTCTAGGACAAAAAAGGTACTCTAGATCTTCCTCATTTTCGTCTCCCATCCTCCTAGCAGTGGAGCAATACCTCTCCCACTCTTGTTTCACTGCTCCTCTCCTTTCCTCATACAAAAGAGCACCAATTCCTGCCCTTCTGAAGTTAAAATTCTACATAAGGTTTTGGATGAATTCCCTGTTCTGTGTAACCTTGAGAATGTCACTTAGTAATAGGCACAGAGAAACACCTCTATAAAATTGGGATAATAGTACTACCTTACTGCACAGGATGTTACGAGGGTAAAAGATTGTGAAATAGTGAAGTATTGGGATCTAGACAAGTACCTAAGAAAACAATACTGTTAAGGATGTATAAGCTAAAATTTGTTTCTATGAATGATTTCTTAAAGAACTGCCAACAGTAAGCCAATCAGTAAAAATCACAACCTGGTCACAGCTAATTTGTGAACAGAAAAATGCCTACATTGTCTATATAAGTAATTCATTACAAATTGTTCACGCACTATAATGTTCACCATAAAGAAAAATGGACCTGAATGCATCTATGATTATTGCCATCTTGGCCAAAACACCAGGGATTGACCTGGGCATCTTCTAGCACAAAAAGCATAAGCTGCTGTTTATTAATGTAAACATATTGAGAATTTGTAGTGATTTACGTATTATCCCTTTTCACTACTTCAAAGCTCTAGCCATTGAATGCTTGATAAGCACAATTGGGACTTTTAAAAAAACTTTTTATTAAAGCAAAATTACTATAAAATGTTAGCATACTACATCGTACATTATTTTCTACTTATTCAGAATCACATTGTAAGACCGCTTCCAGTCCGGCCTGGGAATTGTGGTCCTTCCTCGGGCCAAGGCTCTGAAGAAGGCCACTGCACCTTCCAACAAGGGGAATAATAGTGTCTCGCATGAGCCTTAGTCCTGACCCTCCAGCAGGGTGGACTGCCAAGTAGTCTATTGCCCGGTCCTCCAGCGGGGCGGGCGAGCAAGCAGTCTAGTGCCCTGGCCCTTGGCAGGACGGGCGAGGGAGCAGTCTATCGCCCCGGACCTCAGGCAGGGCGGGCGAGGGAGCAGTCTATCGCCCCGGACCTCAGGCAGGGCGGGCGAGGGAGCAGTCTATCGCCCCGGACCTCAGGCAGGGCGGGTGAGGGAGCAGTCTATCGCCCTGGACCTCAGGCAGGGCAGGCGAGGGAGCAGTCTAGTGTCTGGCCCTTAGGCAGGGCAGGCAAGCAAGCAGCCTAGCGCCTGGCTCTTAGGCAGCGCAGGCAAGCAAGCAGTCTAGCGTCCCACTGTCAGTAGCGGCAGGGGGAGAGCACGTTTTCCCGGGGTGGCTAGGGAAGAGGGGAGGGGAGGGGGACGTAGGCCCACCCGTCTCCACTGCGTCCCAGCCCAGAGCTCTAGCAGTGGCAAAGGCATTGTCACTGAGTCGGCGGGTCTCCCGCCGCAACACGCCAACGGGGCTTGCCCCTGTCTCAGCCACTGGTTATGGCTGTCCCTAGGCCACTTCCTCCCCGTATTCCCAGGTACCTGTCTCTGCCAGATCCTCGGGGTCACTGGGCTACACGGCCGCGGCAGGCTTGCCAGTCCCTCTTCGTCTACCGGCGGCAAGGCAGGGTCTGTTTTCTCTTCAAGAATGTACAAAAGAGACTTGACCTCCAAAGGAATAATTTAAGATTCAATTCAAAGATAGATTTAGTGAAAACAGTTAAGACTATGGTGAGAACAATCAGATTACAATAGAAATAATCTGCACAATGTATCTTGTCTGACATTAAACCAAAGCTGATTTAGAACGAGGTCATCCATATCATTACAGGGCATAAACAATGTCTTACATTTTTGGAGAACCGGGCCTCTCCTCAATGTCCTATGTACTTTCCTGAACCTTTTCCTCTGATAGGCAAGTGGCAGACACCATCAATTTGTTCAATTTAATATACCCTCTTTACACACATGCACATAATATACAGCCACTGAATGGATGGTCTTCTTCCCATCAGTGATCTCTATGTTGATGTCTATGTTATCATCTCCTTCATGGATGAGATTTCCACCAGCATGAAGTGGTACAATTCCATTTGGAATGTACACACCTCCTTGGATCCCTTTTACTTCTGTTTTTGCAAGATTAGTGAGTGCAAGTGCCTCAGCCCATTATAATGAATGCAAAATCCATGAAGGTGTAGTATATCAATTATATTACAAGATCCAAACTCATGGTGTAGCTCTGCAGGAAGGCTTATGTGCAGTGGTTTGATAATTTTGGAATTGTTAAATACTATGCACTGTGCAATCGAGAGGTGCCTTTTTTAAGGTCTCGTTGGCTGAATTATGCACCTCTTTATCTCGCAACCAAAGGACTCCTGGACCAATTGGGGCACAAAAAGTAGCTGACCTCTGTTAACTATAATCACCTGGATTTGGATAATATTCTGAGGCTTTAGTTTCAGACCAAAGGATTGACGCTGCTTTATACTAAACCACATTTTCATTTGAAAGCTCTTCAGCTTTCAGGCTCACTTTCCAGAAGAAAATCCACAAAATATCGGGATGATTTAAATTCCTCTTTCAGATAGCTAGCAGCTTGGATAGCATCAACTAATGCTATTGCACTGCATAGAACAATGGTAGAATCGCCTTGTCCATGCTGTGCATAGAATCAAATTACAGAACCATAGTGTTTTTCTAATCTTGCCTGTAAATTTGCTACTGGAATAGCTTGCAGTTTCCACATCTGAGGGAAGTAGGGACTTATATCTTTATAGCAGCTTGGCCAGGAGAAGAGATTTCTTGTTGTACATAAGCTAATTGTCTAATTCTTAAATTAGAAAATAAAATACAATGTCATAAAGTGACTGTATTGTCAGTGTAACTTAGATTGTTTTGCTTTGAAATTCATTTTACTCAAATAGGACAAAAGTCACACTGAGTGACAAACTGCATCCTTAGCAATCAAGTCTTCTGCAGATCTTCTGCTCAACACATCATCATTTCCTCTTTGAAGTGTTGCCTTCCTTAGATTGGTTGCTCTCTCAAATGTTTCTGTTTTATGAAGTTTCTTGTTTGTGTTTTTCACAGCAAACAGTGCAATAGGATCAATGTTTGCTCTAGTGGCTATAGAAACAGGTAAACACGATGCTGTCTGACGAAATTCAAAGTCAGTTTTCTTCCCTTGGTTCAGTACAACTCTGACATGTGCCAAATTTAACTTGCTTGTGTATTTTTCAAAGCATCCCTTGTGATAGAGTAATGGTAGCACATCACCTAAACTAGAAAGCTCATCCAGTAGTCACCAATACAATTCATCTCTCCTGGCTTCTGCTGCCAACACCACAGAATTCTGTCCAGCACAGGTGGCGTTTGACAGTTTTATATTCTTCTGATATTCTTGACAAATAACACATTTTTCAAAGCTTGTGGAGAGTCTTTTTTCTCTTTGATGTAAGCTTTAAGGGGCTCGTAGTCTCTATGCTTCCTACACACTAACTTCCCTGTAGAAATAAAGTTTACAAAGTATATTGTTCGCATTACCTCCACTACCACTTTTCATTTTGTGCAGGTTTTCAGGTGTGTGCTAAATTAGGTTTATATGTTAGTATCAAAATTGCCATTGGTTAGTGAGTACTATGATTGAAGCCCAAGATGAAGCTATGTATTGTCATCTCTAACACTAGTACTGATCTGAATTAAAAAGCTAATTTCTAAAATATTTCAAAGACTAGTACTGTATGTGTAAGAAATTACAAATTAAAACATTCTAGTAGGCAGACTAATATATACAAAACTTACATCTGGAGAAGCAGTACATTAGGAATTCACATACATTTATATCCACACACTATGCGCACACAATCTACTGCTACCATGCTTAATTTTTGCTGGGGTTATCTCTAGGCTTGCCATGTCAGTTATGAAAGTAAAATAATTCCTTGAGCCCTGGCACCTAATTGCTTTAGCCCCAGCTTCTCCTTCATTACAAATTAAGTACTGACTACTATTGATGCACAGCCTTCAGTGAGTTGCTCAGCAAATTTCAACTGAAAATATATTTAAAAAAAAACCTATTATAACCACTTATGAGATACTTCACCAATTAAGAATGTGATGTGAAAACATTTCCTGTTAATATAATTGAAATATGTTGATATTAAGCCATTGTTGCCACATGTTAACAGCTCCATCATTTCCAGGGGAGGGGAAAAAAAAAACTTGCCCATGCAAAACCAATACATCTTTTCATAAATTGACATTTGGTAGCTTTGACCAATGAGCACCACATTAAGGTGTTGAAATTAAAGTAAAAACTGTAGTCTGGAACTATGCAATAAAATGACACTTATTTTAGGTACCAATGTCTCACCACACCTATGGGCTTATAGCACCATTTGACAGCTCCACATCATACCTCACCGTAAACAGATAAAATAAAGCTTTCAAATTATATATGATGTGGTGTGTATGGGGTGGATGCATTAAAGTCCAAAATTATGGCCTTTTTGGAGAATTGCTGCCAGCCTATGACCTTTTGGTCCATTAGTCATCAGAAACATCCCAACTCTCAAGGAAGATATACTTTCCCTTCCTGCCTCCATGTGTCTCATATCATCATCCCAGTTACAATCTGTGCCCCTAAGGCATTTGAATGTAATGCTCTGATCAATATATTCCTGAGAATCCTATACAAAAATGTTTATGTAGAAGCCCTCTTCAATGCAATATGACAGTCTGCCATGAAATGTCTGTTTAATGTTTCCCACTTTCATTCAGGATTCTATTCAGTACTTTTTGAAAACAGCTTGTAGTACCGGCACTCTGTTCACTATTTCCTATGAAGATGCAGCTAAACAATAGTTGTTTCAGCCCACCTTCATATTTTGTTTCTCAAATAAGCAACCCTTCTCCCAGGGCCATTGGTCTTTGTTCTAGACTAATGACCACAATTTTTCATCTTAATTGTCCTAACAAATGGTGTCAACCTGAATTCAGTTCTCTGCCTGTCTTTAAAGAGATAGGACTCATTTTCTTACAATTCCTTATTAGCTTTATTCATGTGTCTCTCAAACATGATTTGACAAATTAACATAGATCTGTCACCATAATAATTACAAAGCAAATTATTTTCTAGAATGCAGTATGTCCCGTTAAGCATAAACAAGGACACATGGAGTGGTTGTTGCTGAAGTTTCACTTCTGAGTATACAATATGTATTTTTCCTATTAGCATCTCTCCTTATCCTGTATTTATATGCAAATTTAATTTTGAAATGCTTCCATGCCACATCACATTTTTCTGCTAGAACTCCCAGCCTAATATGTCTACATAGCATTGTCTGGTTTTGCAGCTTTGACAAATTTTAAAATTGTGTAATTCCATAACTCTGTCACTTCCTTTTGAAGTAACTTAGAAGTGCAGTTAAAGCTCTTTTAAGTGATCACTCTGGGAAAAACAAACAAAACAAAAATTGGCTGCTTCATTATCATTTTGGTCCACTTTCTTTCTCCTGCTATGTCTATATTGCACAGACACCTGCAGGATCCATTCATCTACTGAAAGGAAAGTAAACATAGTGAGACCCTTCAGACATATGAAGTAGACCCCAAAAGGACAATTCAGGTACCAGAGACTCTAGGTAAGATGATCTGCCTTTAGTCTTGGGTGACAATCTCCCAGCAGACAGCACAGCCATGTCGTGCAACAAGTCCCAAAAGATATCTTTGTAGCTATTTTGAGCCCTACCACTACTTTGCTGTACATTATTGCTACCATATAATGCTCTCATCCATCTTTTTGAAAACCTTCAAATAAGGTGACTATTTGTCTAAAGTAGAGCCCCTCCCAGGTACTGGGGTCCTTTGCACGAACTCCAGAGATGACAATCCTCTAATTTTTCAGTGTTGATTCAAGGCAAGACTGACTTAGTGCAGCCTCTGCAGCTAATAAAGAGACAGAGAATCAGAGAGAAAACAAACAAAGAACAAAACACATAATGGATGTTGGCATAAAGATGGAGAATGCCATTAATCTAGGAATGGGATTATAACCTTGATTAACCTAAAACTGTATTATACCATAAAATGGTATAAAGTATTCTAAGATATTAGCTCTTTATTCTTGTAAATTCAAATACAATTTAATAGCAATCAAGGGACCTTATAATTGCCATTATGATATATATCAGCCAATGGCTACAGAGAATTCTCTGGGTTACACACTACTCTTTATAGACCCAAACCAACATTCAGTCAAAGGGGAAGCATAACCCAGAAAATGGGCCAAGAGCAGGAAGCTGTATGTTGCTTGTAACAAATAGAAATACAGCATTGTTAAAGACTGACAAGGATTTTATCTCCCTCTGAATGGAGGGTGCAAAAATCAGAATTACTGCCAGTTCTGTCTATTAGACATGATTAGTCTATGTGGAAAAGTACAGTCATGATACCCATTACATTTGAGGCTGCCATGAAAAGTGCAACTTTGTGCTAATTAGAGCAGAACCAGAAATGGTAACTAATAATAGCCCATTGTATTGAAAACACTCTCTGTGTACGCTTGGTGAGGATAGCACTATATTATCCATCTGCGTGATCTTATGAACATGACCTCTTCCTCAGCCTTAAGTCAGGGTGGAAGCTGCAGTCCAAGCTATACAGAAGTAGTGTGGCAAAACTTTAAGCTCTTTATTCAAACTTGGACTCCATAGGAACTGATCCTTGGACACCCATGGAAACTCCATGGGCAGCATAGCTGATGAATAGAATCTTAAAGCTTCAAGGGAAATACAACAGCTCAGCAGGAGCAAAGCTCCTCTAATGTTCAAAGTGTCCCAGGGTCCTTTTATTTTTTCAGCACCACATTCTGTCAGTCAACCTAAATAGACAGACAGTCAAAGCAGGCAGATTTATGGACTCCTGCCCATCTTTAACCAATAAAACCCTCCAGGTTAGTTAAAGGGATACTGCACAAGATAGACAGTTTCAATGTTGTAGCATCTTTTAAACACAGCATGAGTGGAGTATTTGCTTTCCACAGCTTTTGAATCACTGCATATGAAAGTAATGTACAAGCAGAAATATACAGTAATATTTTTATTTTTATTGCCCAGGTATTCTGATCCTATTAGCTAAGAATGTCTATTTTTGCTTTATGGCCTCAGTTCAGCAAAGCACTTCAGTTCAGGATTAACCATAAATACACATTTGTGTGAGGCAAAAAAACTACATGGTAGCTGGAAAATGTTAATCAAAATGTATTTTGATGAAAAATAACATTTATCAAGATGGAAACAAGATGGAAATGTGTCAGTTTTGACACATTCCTGTGGAAAAAATTATTTTTACAAATATTTCTAAAAATTTTGAAGTTTTATTACAGAATTTTGAAATTTAATTTCAACGTTTATTTCACAGATTTTGTTTTATATTACTTTTACATGACATTACAGTACTACATAATATTTTATTACATCTGGCGTCATAATATGACAGTTTAAATATTCTATTTTATCTTAGTTTTAAAATCATTACAGACAACTGCTATTTCATATTGATTGAAACATCCTTTTCTTTTCTAGATCAAAGAGTGTTCTGTTCATGCTGTAATTGAACGATTTGAGAATGACACATATTATGCACTACTCATGAAAAAAGTAAGATGTCATGAAAAAGTGTAAATTGTATACAGTTATACAAATGAAAAAAATACATAAAATACTCTAAAACAAAAGTTTCATTTTGTGGAACGTTCTGAAAGTACTTCTTTTTGTTCTGATTCAGAGCAAACCAACTTATAAATGTCTATTTCTGGCAAAATGGAAATTTAAATTTCAATCATCTGGAGCAAAATATATTTTACTATGTTAGTTATATTAAGACCAAATTATATTAATTTCCCAAAATCATTAGTGAGTCCCATCTTATATATGGCTGGCATCATATCCTACGATATCACCACATCACATGTCCTCATGTGGCAGTATCGTCTGATCCATAAAGAGCAGGATTGAAAACAGATGTCACACTGGAATGTGCAGGTTCTGTCATGACTGGGATGTGGGTAGTCTGACCTACAGTCACAACAGGGGGTAAGGACAGATTAGATATCAGGAGGTCAGAGTTTGAGACAGAACAGAGGGCAAACCAGCAGTCAGATGTCAGGAGGCAGGCAGGGTCAGGTTACCAGGAAATCATCAGCAGGAGCAAGTACATCACAGGAGGCAGTCTTAAGCAGGAAAAACATAGTTGTATGGATCACTTCTTGTATCTAGTTTAAATAGAAGCCGTGATCCAAACAGGATCTCCAGTGTTCTGCCAGTCAGATTCCAGGACTGCAATCCTCTGTCATGGTTCAGCTTCTATTCTGGCATCTGCTAGCACATCTCTGGATGGCAGGTTGGCACTTCCTAGTGCCTAAGAGCTCTGTGGCCTAGGGTCCAAGACCCCTGGTCTCTGACAGGCTCTCACTGAACACTTCACATTATTTTCTGTCCTCTTTTCTATTGGTTTTGCACATTTGTTTTCCTCAGAGAGTACACATTTACTGATAAGTTCCAGAGGGGTAGCCATGTTAGTCTGTATAGAGCAAAAACGAGGAGAGTCCTGCAGCACCTTAAAGACTAACACATTTCTGCGGGCATAAGCTTTCATGGGCTGCAACCCACTTCGTCAGATGCATGAAATGGAAATTACAGATAGGAAGTATATATATATACATCCAAGGGTAAGAAACAACAATGGGGAGGGCAAGTGCTAACGAAGTCAATTCAGTTAGAGTAGATGAGGCCTATTCACAACCGTTGATCATAAGGTGAGAATGTGTGAACAGTGACAATTACTTCTTGCAATGAGATAACCATTCCAAGGCCCGATTCAGACCCAGTCTGATTGTGTCAAGTTTGCATATTAGTTCCAGCTCTGCAGTTTCTCGCTGAAGTCTGTTTTTGAAGTTTTTTGGTAGAAGTATGGTAACTTTCAAGTCAGCTACAGAGTCCTGGGAGATTGAAGTGCTCTCCCACTAGTTTATGGATTTTTTTTTATGTCATTTTTATGTCCGATTTGTGTCCATTTATTTTTTTGCATAGTTACAGTCCGGTTTGGCCAATGTATATCACAGAGGAGCACTGCTAGCACATGATGGCATATATTACATTAGTAGATGTGCAGGTGAATGAGCTCCTGACGGTGTGGCTGATATGGTTAGGACCAGTGATGGTGTCACTAGAGTCGATGTGCTGGCAGAGTTGGCAACGGGGTTTGTTGCAGGGATAGGTTCCTGGGTTAGTGTTCTTGTTGTATGGTGTACGGTTGCTGGTGAGTATTTGCTTCAGATCGGGGGGCTGTCTGTAAGCAAGGATAGGCCTGCCTCCCACAGCTTGAGTGAGTGAGGGATCATCTGCTAGGATAGGTTGTAGATCTTTAATGATGTGTTGGAGAGATTTTAGTTGGGTGCTGTAGGTAATGGCCAGTGGGTTCTGTTGTTTTCTTTGTTGGATCTATCCTGTAGTAGGTGACTTCTGGGTACCCATCTGGCTCTGTCAATTTGTTTCTTCACCTCTCCAGGTGGGTAATGTAGTTTTAAGAATGTTTTATGGAAATCCTGTAGGTGTTTTGTCTGTCTGAGGGATCGGAGCAAATCCGGTTGTATCTTAAGGCTTGGCTGTAGACATTGGATCGTGTAATGTGTCCAGGGTGGAAGCTGGAGGCATGAAGATATGTATTGCAGTCAATTGGTTTTTGGTATAGGGTGGTATTAATGTGACCATCCTTTATTTATATTGTAATGTCCAGGAAGTGGATTTCTTGTGTGGACTGGTCCAGGCTGAGGTAGATGGTGGGATGGAAATTATTGAAATCCCGGTGGAATTCTTCGAGGAACTCTTTCCCGTGGGTCCATGTGATGAAAATGTCATCAATAGAGCGTAGGTAAAGAAGAGGTGCTTGGGGACGAGTTTTGAGGAAGCGACGTTCTAGGGCAGCCATAAAAATGCTGGCATACAGTGTGGCCATGCAGGTGCACGTAGCTGTGACACTGACTTGAAGGTATGGATTGTCTCCAAATCTGAAGTAGATGTGGGTCAGGACAAAGTCACAAAGTTCAGCTACCAGGTGTGCCATATCATCATCAGGGAAAATGTTCCTGATGGCTTGTAGTCCCTCTTTGTGTGGAATGTTGGTGTACAGAGCTTCTACATCTATAGTGGCTAGGATGGTGTTTTCTGGGAAATCGCCGATGGATTGTAGTTTTCTCAGGAAGTAGTGGTATCACGAAGATAGCTAGGAGTTCTGGTGGCATACGGCATGTGGAGAGAGTCCACATAGCCTGACAGTCCTGCTGTGAGAGTTCCAATGCCTGAGATGATGGGGTATCCAGTATTCTCAAGTTTGTGGATCTTGGGTAGCAGATAGAATAACCCTGGTCAGGGCTCAGGGGGTGTGTCTGTGTAGATTTGTTCCTGTGTTTCTGCATGAATTTTGCATGGCCTCCTCCTGACGATCGAAACAACATATTAGACTTTTACATAGAGT
The DNA here is from genome assembly GCF_026122565.2 of Emydura macquarii macquarii. Taxonomy (NCBI): domain Eukaryota; kingdom Metazoa; phylum Chordata; order Testudines; family Chelidae; genus Emydura; species Emydura macquarii. The sequence continues at coordinate 4,679,692 of NW_027132962.1, forward strand.
ATTTCCGCCGACGTGCACAAGCTGAGATTGTAGAAAAGCAACATAGCTTTCCCCATAATCTCAGCCGTGCAGAACACAATGCCATCCACAGCCTTAGTAACAACTCTGACATTATAACCAAAGAGGCTGACAAAGGGGGTGCCGTAGTCATCATGAATAGGTCGGATTATGAACAGGAGATTGACAGACAACTCTCCAACACCACATTCTACAAGCCACTACTGTCTGATCCCACTGAGGAATACCAAAAGAAACTATAACATCTACTTAATAAACTCCCTAAAGAAACATAGGGACTTGGAATAGTTATCTCATTACAAGAAGTAATTGTCACTGTTCACACATTCTCACCTTCTAATCAACGGTTGTAAATAGGCCTCATCTACTCTAACTGAATTGACTTTGTTAGCACTTGCCCTTCCCCATTGTTTTTTCTTAAACTTGGATGTATATATACACCTCCTATCTGTGATTTCTATTTCATGCATCTGACGAAGTTGGTTGCGGCCTACGAAAGCTTGTGTCCGCAGAAATTTATTAGTCTTTAAGGTGCTACAGGACTCTCGTTACATTTACTGATAGATACTCTCCATTTAGGTTGGTCCTTGTCTAGGCCTTTGAAGTTACCAATATGGCATGAGTTATGATTCTGCTCAAGTGTCGTTGGGTTTTCTGAAGCATTTTTGTTGACTACCTCTCTGCACTTTACAACTTTCAGTTTGTCATATTAAATATTCTGGGAGTCTCTCATTGCCCATTCTGATAACATGACTTGTCCATCTAAGCTGAGCTTTGATTATTATTTCCTCAAAAGTGGTTGCTTTTGCTCTTACAAAGATGTTCAGTTTGAGACTTGGTCTCACCAATGAATTGTCAGAACAGAGTGGAGACAGCACACGTGAATTTTTTTCAGATTAGTGTGTCTGAGGTAACCTGTCCGTGTTTCACACCCATAAAAAAGAGATGCTATCATTGCTGCATTGTATATCATCAGTTTTGTTGACAGTTTGGGTATCCTATGTTGAAGTCATCCAAAGACCTGTTTTGTCTTTTGTATACTATTTGATATTTCTTGATCCAGGGAACCATCACTTCAGATGGTACTGCAAAGGTCTGTAAAGTGAATGTGCTCTTTAGTCCTATTCAATCGACGGTGATGTTTGACTCAATGGTAATGGTTGATGGGACTGGTTTGAAGAGGACTTCATTTTTTCACAGGCTGATGGTGAGTCCAAGTTGCTTCTGAGAACCTGTCAAGGATAAACTGTATGTCACTTTCACTATAACTAAGTAGAGCATAAGCTGCAAAAAGGAATTCTGCCTTTGTGTATCATAGATAACAAAACAGTTTATAGAAGGGTAAGGGAAATTGAATTATTTGTGACTCCTGTTTTGTTTATCATAAATACAATATATGGGGAAAGGTAAGTTTTCTTAACTCAGTCCTATGAAATTGAAGAAAGAAGGCATTCCAGAAGTTTTCAGTTGAAATAGCAACACTTCTTATAAACTCACCAAACCATTTGAAGGAGTGGTCTTGAGACAGGCAAATTAAGAAATGCTAAGAATCTTAAATTCAAAGTCAATTCAATTAGTTCTCTGTGTTCACTAAGGTTAGCTCATGTCTCCTCTGAGGGAATGCTCAGTCTTAAATTGCTATTTTCCAGAAGTTAATACCTTAAATTAAAATAACATTTCAATATCCCATTAATATTATTGCAATAACAATTAAAATTTAATCACTTAGAAGTGCTTTTGCAAACATCACAACAATGATGCTGAATTCCTGCTGCTGTCAAAATGTTGCAGAAGCAGTGCTGGAATGGAAAGTTGTTCTTGATGCTTTGTTGTGGCTTCTTTGTTCTGTATCTTTTGCTATGGTTTATTTGCTTTGATGAGACGCGATGAACAGGCTGAGAAAAGATGACAGAGTGCTGATGTGAGGGTGCTGAATTGATATCTCAATTCAGAGAGATTCATATTCTTCTCTTTCTACAATATCATTGAAGTTGTAAGACAAACCCTTTCAGGGGTTTGGCAGGAACCAAATATCAGCCACATTCATCTTTTCATTGGCTCATCACCTTCATGGGATGGTCTTGACAGATTTCATATTCATGAGCTGAAGCTACTGCTAATCAATATACAGCAGGGATGTAAATCTTCAGTTTCTTGGTTATGTTGTTTTATCTTTGTATCAGGATATTCTCAGGACATTTTTAGAGTTAGAGTCTTAATTCTTTATTATACTTAGTTCATTTCCTAAGGCCATGTCTATACTGACAGCAGCAAATTTGCCACCGTCAGATTGATTTATCCAGGTCGATTGAGCAGAAGTGGAGACCTGCTCAATTGATCTGGAAATTGACGCTATTAATCCACCTCCACCAAAAAAAGTAACACTGCCTCAATGGGAGGGCACTTCCCGTTGGTACAGCGAACTGAAGACACCGTGGTAAGTGGAAGACTGCTGCCGAATTTCGTGGCAAGTGTAGACATAGCCTAAGATACTCCTTTCAGTTCAATCAGGATGTAATGTGTTTTTTATTGTTTTTAATCCAGATGAATCCAAACATTGCTATTTCCTGTAGAAAAAATTTTCAGCTTTAAAATAGCCTTTTTATATTTAAATGATTCTTAGAAAGCCTTTAAAGTTAAATGTCAGTCTGAGGCCTTGTCTATACTTACCGGGAAATTCGGCAGCAGTCGACGGAAGTTACGCAAACTACTTAAAGTAAAGTAACTTGCATAAATTGTGTCGACTTCCTAAAGTTCATTCTGTGTGCCATCTCCACTATGCTGCACTGATGGGAAATGTGTACCCATGGATGCAGTGCTACGCTTTTTGTGAAGGTGGTTTTACTAAATCTACTGGATTGATTGAGCAGGTCTTCATTTCCGCTCAATTAATCCAGATGAGTCGGTCTGACGGCAATGAATTTGCCACCGTCAGTGAAGACATACCCAAAGAAATTATTTTCCTTTCTTCTTGGAGAGATGGTTCTCGTCTTTGTGACTTTGGTAAGAAAATTGCTTAAGCATCGACAGATACATAATTATTTCCCAGTTAATATAAATATATTATACGGAAATGTTTTCTTATATTAGTAACCAGTTATAACAAGATCATATGACTCCATATTGTTACAAAAAACATCTCCCACTTTCACCTGGAAATGGCACCAGGAATTTATTATGTTAGATACTTGCACACAAAACATTTTCAAAGGAACATCACAAAAGAAGCTTATACCACCTTAAGCATTTCAGGAACAAACAAAGGTTTCACCTTCAAGTGAAAATATGAGGTTAGAAGTAGAGCAGGGCAGGAAAGTATTTTCCCATCCCACAAAAAAAAAAAAAAAAAAAAAAGAAGTGAAAATGTACCCCCATCCTGACAAAGTGAAAATCTTGTAAATTTTCATGAACTCTCCCCACTAACCTTTCCACCTCCTCGCCCCCAGCCCTCTCCCAACAAAACTGTTCAGTCAATCTAAATATTCCATTATGATAATTTAAAAAAAAAATGTAGGTTATTATTTTTATTGTTGAAAACCATAATTACCTCAATTTTTTAAATAAAAATTTACTTTGAACAAGAAAATGGGAATTTTTCATTTTGAAAGTATCAAAGTGAAATATTTTGAAACATTTTTCTCAGTTTTTTTCCCCAGTTCAGAATTTTGTCAACCCAAGCTTTCCTGGGGGGGGGGGGGGCAAAGGAGGGGCGGAAATCTGTTCCAATGAACTGGCATTTTCTGAGGAAACAGTATTTTAGTCAAAATATTTGGGATCAGCTCTAGTTAGATATAAGTAAAACATATCCCAGCTATATATATTTTCTTCAAAGTTAAATGAAGGCTTAAGAGTTTTCATAACAGAAATAAATTCTAATTAAAATATTCCTAGAATTCTCTGTGCGGGTTTAAAACAGAGGCTTTTCTCTTTGATGAATTATGGGGAGAGAAGAGCTGACTAGAGGCTCCTGATTCAGTTTTTTATGGACTTGATAAGCTGGGTGCTACACATCACTTTTCACTGCGATCCTAGAAGACAATGATCTTCACAACCAGGAATTGTCTTACTCTTGGAGAAGCAACTCTTTTAACCAAACAGTTCCCAAAATTACAATCTATAGTAGCTTCTCACACAATTCACAATTAAAACTCCACCAGATGCTCTATGCAAGGCGCAAGTCAGAACAAACATTTAGATGTAACTCCTAGATGGGGTGCTCCTGAAACACCAAACTGAGCCTTAGGGGACTTGCTCTGGACTACAGAAGCAATGGCTACAGGACTCTGTTTCCCAGGTTGCCTGAAGCCCAGCACAGAGATAAAACAAGCTCGGAGTTACTGCAAGAACCAATCGTAAGGCAGAACTCAGACAAAGAACTTGGTTTTACTTTTTGTTTTGCCTGTATTTTGGAGTGGAGGAGAGAGAAGGAATCATCACAGCTGGGGAGGACCCTTTTAATCTCCACATCCATACCCAAGGGAAGCCTTTGAAGCCTTTAGGGATTTCCAGAATATTTAACAGTGTAATCTCAGCAGATAGAGAAACCCAGAAGCCTGAGGAGAGAGTAAAGATCAGGCTGCCAAGAACGAACCTCAGTATACATTTGAATCCAAAATAGAGAGCCACAAGGATGATCACAGAATCTTAGAGTTGGAAGGGACCTCAAAAGGTCATCTAGTCCAACCCCCTGCTCAAAGCAGGACCAACCCCAAAAAATTATACCAGCCAGGGCTTTGTCAAGCTGCATCTTAAAAACCTCTAAAGATGGAGATTCCACCACCTCCCTAGGCAGCCCATTCCAGTGCTTCACCACCCTCCTAAGGAAAATATTTTTCCTAATATTCAACCTAAACCTCCCCCACTGCAACTTGAGACCATTGCTCCTTGTTCTATCATCTGCCACCCTTGAAAACAACCTAACTCCATCCTCTCTGGAACCCCCTTTCAGGTAGTTGAAGGCTGCTATAAAATTCCCCCTCATTCTTCTCTTCTGCAGACTAAACAAGCCTAGTTCCCTCAACCTCTCCTCATAAGTCATGTGTTGCAGCCCCCAGTTATTTTTGTTGTCCTGCTCTGGACTCTCTCCAATTTGTCCACATCCTTCCTGTACTGGAGGACTCCAAACTGGACACAATACTCCAAATGTGGCCTCACCAGTGCTGAATAGAGGGGAATAATCACTTCCCTTGATCTGCTGGCAATGCTCCTACTAATGCAGCCCAATATACCGTTAGTCTTTCTTGGCAATAAGGGCACACAGTTGACTCATATCCAGCTTCTTGCCCACTGTACCCCCCACATCCTTCTGATCTTATCCTTGGAGTGGATACTTCATAAGAACATCTTATTTTACTATTGTATTTTAAGATAGCCACTGATTTCAGTGCCTAAACTCACTATTTGCTTAGGCAGGTGCTAGAAGGCAGCAGACTGGTATGTAATTGCTGCAAATGTTGGGAGGAGTAAAGTTTGTTTTGTTAATTTTGTCTTTTATTTTCCTAATCTCTTTTTCTATTGTTCCCTATTCGCTGCTCCCAATTGCTAATAAAGCCCAGGTTACAATTTTATTACTCTGGGAATTGTGATAGCTATTTTATTTTTTGTTCTCTTTCCTCCTCTGTATGAGATTGGGTGTTTAATATTTTCTAAAGGGACGGGGTCTCTGTGTCCTCTGCCCTAAAAGGGATTTCCCTGGCTGCAGGCACTGGGTATTTTTCTGCGTGAACCTAGGCCCCATACCCTTGAGGAGTAAAGAGAGAAGACTGCAGCCACACCTCAGGATGTGTTAGGTAGATATCTACATAATATACAATAAAACATCATAGAAAAATAGAGATTTATGAAACTGCATTCCAGAGTCTGTGTAATTGGACATGAGGTAATATCTACACATTTATAAGCAAGGAGGAGGTATTATCTTTTAAGATTTTTATGCCCGTAAAATTAGAAATTTCCTAGGAGTTTAATAAAAGTATAAGCATATAAGCTATTATCCTCCAAGCACCATGTGTATGAAAGTCATTTTAAAGATCTCCTAAAATTCTACAGCATCAAAGGAAAATTTGTAAAACTTAAATTTTTCAAAAATAATTATTTTAATAACCAATATTTCATCAGTATTGAGGTTTATCTTCTACACTTAACTCCATCCCTATTCAGCAAATAATTCAAGTACATGCTTTGGTAAATCATGATCTATACATTCAGGAGGTAGTTGTAGTCTGAAAGTAAAATATAAGCTTTCCAGTGCGAACAGCAAGGGTGTTGTTCCATTTTAGTTGTAAAGGGTGGAGTAGAAGTTGAAAAAGGAGATTTGCCAGTGTTTTTATTATTAATTATAAAGTGAAAAATCCTAGTTATGATAAAAGTATTAGACTTGTATGTTAACGTGACATTTGAAGGGGAAAAGGTTTTTGGCCCCTCCAAACAGCCCTGTTATGTGAGTATTCCCAGTGGAGTCCATAAGACTACCAGGAACATAAATATGATCTCTAGAGCTGAACCCATGATTTGTGAATCTATATTTACACTCAAATGTTTATAAAATATTAATTTTAATAATTGATAAGAATGATCAACAGATCAACAGATGTGCCAGAGTAAGAATGACTGACCACGATGATGTTGACTTATAAATATTGGGCAATAAATAAAGAATTAAGAAAATAATTAACAGTACAGTTAACACACAGGTACTGTAGCATAAAAGTGTTCCTTTCTGACCAAGCCTACTAGTTACTACAAATTACAAACAGACAGTTTTAGAGAACAAGGAAAGATTGAGGGCTAGGTGTACATAACTAGGATTCCATTTTCTGCATACTGCACTTTTAATGTAAGAAGGCTGTCTGCTTGCCTGACAGGAGGGACAGGGCAGTGAGAAAATTCAAGATTTAAGACCTTAGAGAGTGACAAACTCTGCTCTCTCTCCTTCTCTCCCTCATGGAAATTTGGACTGAGATTTCAAAAATGCCTAAGGGATTTTAATACACAACACTGAAATTAAGGTGACCAGAGGTCCCAATTTTATAGGGACGGTCTTGATATTTGAGGCTTTGTCTTATATAGGCACCTATTATGCTGCACTCCCTGTCCTGATTTTTCACACTTGCTATTAGGTCACCCTATCTGAAACTAACACAAACCAGGTGTTTAAATCCCCCAGGCAACTTGAAAAAGAAATCTCAATTTTAATATTTGTTCTCGTTCTTTACAGTTTCACTCCTCTAAAATAGAAGTTCTCTAGACAAAGAGCATGTTTGGCTCTTTGGGTGAAATCCTGGCTCCAGCGAACTCAGTGGCAAAACTCCCATTGACTTTAATGGAGCCAAGATTTCCCACTTTACAGGGGAAAGAAGGAGATGAAATAAGGTGAAATTTTGAGGAAATCCAAGTGACATTTAACCTCTTTGGAAGTATGTGCACTAAGCTACCAACAGCAAGTAATGGCAACAGAAGAAATTGAAGGTAAACATCAGAAGATTCAAACAAAAGAACATGGTGGTTAAACATTTTCCCCAGTGCATGACAAGTACTTGCTAAACGATTTTTTAAACAAGTTGTTTCATGCTTTGATTATTAAAAAGTCACACTGACTACGAATAAGCAGCTCTCTTATCTTAAATTTGGGTGTACCTTTGTTGTGATCAACCCAATAAGCAGCTTTGCTATTTAGGTCTAGAAATCTAGTGAGAAATATGCAAACATTATATAAGGCTTGATGTCTCATATGACAGAAGCCCCATGTGTCTGTGTGTGATATTGAACAAATCAAAATTTGCAGGTACTCAAAAGTGCTTAAAACCAGGATATCAGGTGCAAAATGAAGAAGAAACACTAATTTAATTTTATTTTCCATCTGTGGTTTTCCCACATGTCTCTAATTTACAATCTGCTCCTAAACATAAATGATTTAGAGACATTTGCACTTCTTCTCAATTGGTTTAAGCAAACTATCGTGCATGTAGTGAGATGGTTCTATTCACGACACAAGTGGAGTATGTAAAGGACCTACCACACAGAAAGATCACAGGAAACCAAGTGCTAAATTATTTGTAAGCAATCTGGTTCTGGAGTTTCTGACAGATGGATGCTAAGTTTGCCCTGAAGTTCCCCCAATCAGTTTAGATACAAATTATATTATATGTTCTAGGCTGTAAACAATAATTTGCTTCTACTCATTTCACAAGTCACAGTGATATAAATTTGCAATGCAAGAAAAAAATCACATTGCACATACATTTCTCCTTTGCATTGCCGCTGAAATATTTGAAAATTAAAATTCATTGTAACTGATTGGGGTCAATCTTCTGTGTCAGCCTTGGAGAGGTCACACCTCTTCATAATATGCAGTAAGAAGAGTCCCTGGAAACAAAGGCAGGGGGCTCACATCAGTCTAGGTGCCCAGCCCTTTAGGCAGGGCAGGATAGTCAACAGTTTGGGGACTAGTCTGTAACCATGCAGTCCCTCCAGGAGACTGTAAGCCCAGGTCATGGGGTAGTGCGGGGCAGCAAACATGCTATAGTTCATGGTCCTCAAGCAAGGCAGAGCAGGCAGGCAGTCTATTGTTTGGGGTCTCAAGGGAGGGCAGGCAAAGGGGTCGAGCACCTCTGGGGTTTCATAGACCACAGTGAGCCTGGCAACCAAGGGGTGGAATGGCAAGGGGATAGAGGGAAGCGGGTCCTCCGGACTCCACCATATCCCAACCCAGGACCCTATTCTACCACTGGGTCTTTGGGGCTCCAGCCAAAACTCACTGACTGAGGCATGAGCACAGCCAGACTGTAGTTGATTACTTCTGGGCTACTTCCTCCACCCACTTTACAAAGTACCTGCCTTCCAGGGTTGTCATCTGCCTCCTCAGGGTACATCACCAGTGGCAGTCCCAGTAGATCCTTAGCATCTGTGTTGTCACACAGCTCTGGTGGGTCAGGTGAGTTCTTGGTATTACCGCAGTCCTTGCTTGGTTCCCACTCCAATGACTTGCCTCTGACTGAGCTACAGGACCTGGCTTTTATATTTCCTTTTCCTGTTCCGCCCCTGAATTTCAGGACCGTGGGTTTTGCCATACCTGGATCTGCCCACCAGGTGGTGTGACTCGGCCCCTCTGAGGGATGCCTTGCCTCTTCATTATTTCATGTTTTGAAACATTTGCAAAAACAAAACAAACAAACAAAAAAAGATGAATGCATTCATTTGTGTGAAGTGAACTAGTGGGTTTGTTTCATACAGATGACTGTTTCATATTGCATGTTTTGCTTGTCTTTAAAAAAATTATTAAAAACTCACATAGCACATCTGCTCATTCAAGTTGTACATCCTAAAGCTAGAAAATTAGACTAAATAAAATGTTACTGAACAGAACACGCAATTACAATCAACACAAAAGTGGATTCAATTATTACCTCCAGCTTTTATTTATTTGTCTTTAAAGAAATAAAGAGCCAACAACTGGACCATTAGTAAGTGTGTTATTAATAGCATGATAGCACCTTATTATATGGTGAGAAAGTATGGAGTCCAATTTTAGTGGCAGCATCAAGGTTGAAGAACAAATTTCTCCCCAAGGAAAAAAGTCATGTTATAAAAGGTTAAATAGACCAGAAAGGTAAATGTGAATAAACAGTCTAAAATATAAGGATTTTAGGGTTCAGAAATTATACAAGGTGTTATACTTAAACAATGAATGTGTTTTGTTATAAACATCAAATTGTCTTGCTTTATTCTAGTTTCAGACACTGTCTAGCAGCTACTTAAGCTCTCTTTTAAATAGCTCATCCTTAATAAAGAAATGTATTCTTTCACCTCAACAACATACACTTTATATTGTCTATTCTCCAACTTTGTGAAATCGATAAAATTATACATATACAGAAAATAAAAGTTCTCTGACTCAATATCAGTAATTTAAGACTGAAAACCTCTACCCTGTAAATTTTCCTCACTCTTAAATTCCATTGTGGATTAGCTGGATTCAATATGAATTAGAGCATCAGGAACTACATAGCTCTGAGGTTGACTAGGAGAACACTTTGTACTAAAAAAACTACCCCATCCTTCATTCACTCATGTGAGCCTGACATGAGCAACTCTGTATCTGAGCACAGGAAACTATAATAGAGTTTGACTCACAAGTGTTGCTTTTATTTTATTAGAGCAGCAAATACTTTAGTTAAGGTTCACTCAAAACTTCATAGTTGATGAACTGTCTGCCTAGATAAAAAAGATCCTTTTAACAAATATTAAGTAACTCAGATCAGTCACCTAGTTTTATTTTGGAGACAAAGTTCAAAAACCAAACTGCATTTTGTAGTTTTTCCAGATTTTTTTTTTGGCCATGTTCTGTCTTAGTAAGAGATTTGCAAAAAGAATGTGTACACATTTTGATAGCATTAATGTAGAACAGTACCTTTAGTATTACAGTTACAAACCTGATACCATTCTGTACACTGGAGATCCTGTTACTATGGGAGATTACGAAGGGGATCCTGTGGCAATGTCATTGCAATGCTGTTAAATGGGAGATTACATGGTTACATTATTTCAGTCCAAGTCTACAACAATCTAACATTAAAAAATGATGGGAGTTAAAATGGCATTACTGCATGCTGGGATACAATGAAGTAGAGATGCATCCGTTGGGTGGTGAATAGGGGTAGCCCATTTTGAGGAAACCCAGAAGGGTTGCACCTAATATTGCAGAATAAAATCCCTTGAGTAAACAGTATCTAGGAGAAGGAAAACTAATTTCAAACTAGAGCAGATAGAGCTCTCTTAGCCTCTTCAAGCAAGTCTGTCTAGGAGAAGAAAAACTCTGAATCGAAATCTAAATAGTCCAAGTTCATTAGCCTTAAAAGGCGGGATGAAACAGCTGATACCCATCCCTAGCAGGCTAGCGGCTAATAACATGGCATTCCCATGAGCTGGATAGGATGGACGACTGACCAAGCCATTGCTTCCAATGCTCACTTGTTATAGAAATAGTACAACAAACCAGACTGATTAATATGGATTTCTACCATACGCATATCATGTCTACTTAATGGAAATGTGTCATCGATTTCAGGTAACAGCTGAACACATTACATATATTATATACTGGTTTGTTGGAACTCTATTCGTTCCAGACAATACTGCTCAGGAGAGGAGGTACCAGATGACTGGTAAAAGGCAATAGCTTTAACACTCTTGAAGAAAGAAGATCCTGCCACTCTGAATAATTACAGAAGTAAAAGCTTATTATCAGTATTGGAAAAATCATGGTCAAAGTAATTATCAACAGATTAGGGCCAGAGGAAGTAATAAGTGAGAAACAGCATGGATTCAGATCAAGCCAAAATTGAATTGATCAGATATTCATACTCTGACAGTTGATGTAAAAAAAGTAAGAATGGGGATTAAACATGTTTGCTGATTTCATTGACTTCACAAACTTGTTTCAGTTTGGAGGGAAGCATGATGGAAAGCAGAAAACTCATATTGCATTCCACATAAAATAATCCAAGACTCTGTAATGAATTATAGGTTCTAAGGGTTTGTCTATGCCTGGACCCCATTAAAAACATCCTCATTCAGAATTAAAGTGGAATTAAGTAAATTGAATTAAGACACTTCCAAAGTGAATTCAATTAAACCGAATTATGACTACTTTAAATAGGAGTAAGAGCATTCACACAGAAATTTAATGTGTTTTAACTAATCCACTTCAAATTCACACATTTTGTTAATTCAGATTATGATTCCTGGATATCTCCATGTAGACAAGCCCTAAGAAATCCCACAAACCTCACCACTTTCCGTTCTAACTGTAAGGTGCAACTGTTTGACTTCATTTTTGCTAAAACATACAGAATACCACACATTTAAAAACACACACACACACACACACACACACACACACACACACACACACACACACACACACACACACACACACACACACACACACACACACACACACAGAGGCAAATTTTGCCTTGGGGATACAAAGAGAAACAAGAAAGATAGACACATGACAGATGCTAGTCATGTTGCTTATTGAATTACTGGAAGCTGCTCAGGTACCACAGTGATTGACATGGTATAAGAACCTTAGTAGAACAAATCAGAACTTCCCTTCTAACATTAATCTTGAGTTAAAAATAATTAATGTGGCAATCATAGTTGTCATGTTCTTTCCTGGCTCAGGTTACTGTAACCTACACCTACTTCCACCCCTGTGTGGACACTGTGGGTATGAATGAAAAGATTTGTAGCTCATGTTAACATAGTCCTATTCAAACAGGACTACATTAATGATAATTAGGAACCTTTTTGTTTGTGGTTGCAGCGAACACAGTTACAGTGCAGCACATTGGTGCATACTGCTATTCACAGCTCCCATAGTTCAAACTGCGGGGCAGTGTAGATATAGCCTCAGTTCTCAAAGCCACTTACAAATATAACACTATCTACCCTTACACATTACCCATCATGCCAAATTCAGATCTATCATAACATATCCTAAGACTAGGTTCTGCAATAACTAGACTCAATGAACTGAGTGATTAGTGCATTTAGAATAATCTTACCTTCTGCGGGTTTGCAATGTTCAATAAAATGAGATCAAGAAAGAAAATGAGCAAGATATATTCTCTTGAATTTAAACCTTAAAAAATGAAAACTGTGTATCAGTAACAAGTAAGAACTGAGCAGTAGTTTCTTTCTCTCTCCATCTCTTTATGCCACTGAACTCCCATCCATACAATCTAGTAATCTTGACAGCTTGACCCAATGATGCATAAGAAACCCAATACAGCATCAGATCAATTTAATCATCTACTCTACTGACTTACCCTTCAGATATGATAAACTATGGATCAGCCTAAATTCCCCCAAGATGTTGCTTTGGACTAACACCAGAAGGAGAAATCTGAGTGTGTTTGAGCATTGCTTGATCAAAGAGAGACCCTCTGCTCTCTAATTCAAACTCCTTTATAACTTTCTGTTAGCCACCTGAAGCCACATGCATGTATGATTGGTAATTGCCTACCTGTCTCCTCCTGCTATGAGACTAAAAGGGGGAGGGGGAAAGAGGGAGGGCAATCCAACAAAAGCTCTGTACAATCATTTCACATTTATTTCTAACAGGCATGTTAGCAGTTTTTTTCCTAAACCCACTAGAACTGGTACCTATCCTCATCACACTGTTTCCCATTTCCTGACATTGTACCCTGCTTACCCTGTCAAGAATAGCAAATACAAAACCAGGTCACAAAGTAGCAAACACTCATGCCCCATGCATTTCTGAATGAAATAATATGAAGTTTTGCCATGTGCTGAAATGACCACAATCTGATTGGTGTCATGAGTAACCAAACACACATAACCCCTCTGAACTATCTACACAGTGACCATCAACATTATATCTAAACATCATTCTACTACCAAGCTGTGACTCTAGAGATTTTCCTATAGCATTATTTATTTCACTGGAGCCAAGTATAACTCCTATGTAGGCTCATACCTAGATAAATCTGTAGCTATCTGACCTCTCTCTCTTTTTCTTTTGACAGAATACAAAAGGCCACTATCCAATGGGCAATTGTTATCACCATCTCAGGAACTCACTCTCATTTTGTTCCTATTTATCCTATCTGAGGATTTTGCAGCCTCTCCCTTCTGTTCCCTCTTAAGCAGCAAGAAATCACCCAGCAAATTATTTCCTGTCCAGGTGGTTGTTAAGTACTCACATGGAGTACTATCTATGCACAAATAAATCTTAAATCCAATCACGGCTCCTGCCAAAAGCATTGTAGAAATTGACAGCCACTAACACTAACTAGAATAGAAGCAAGGTCAATGTACATGGGTCAGTCACAATTTTTGTTGAACATGCTAAATTCTCATTTAACCCTATATTACCCCGGTTGTCTCTGTGAAGCTCATTGTCATCTGGTCATGTTGTGCATAAAAATTCTCTCTCTCACACACACACACACGCACGCACACACACCTCAAAAGGATCCCAAAATGTTTTATTAACTGTAGGTCAGATTTTTCAGAAGTTCCTGATACGTACATATAATTCTGAAGAGCTGGCATTACTCACACATCTCTGGGATAGTAGAGAGCAGCCAATCAGCATAACACAGACTGCCAAACAATACAAGGAGCAGTGATTTGGTCTTTGGACATCAAGGCAAACCATTACTTGTATAAGAACTTACATAGGATCATTCTGGTCTTAATTTAAAGAGTAGCCTCCACTTTTTCAGGTGAACAAAAAATATTGGCTATCATTTGGAAGTCATCTGTAAGCATAATTGGGTAAGTAGATCATACAGATATTAGGGCTTGATTATTTCTAGCTCTGTATAGAGGCAGAAGATGGGGAAACAGCAAACGAGTTTCACTACCTACTTACATCTTTGCACAGAGATAATAATGGAAAGTTTTGCACTGTCAATGAAATTGACCTGCATAGGAAGGGAACACATGCTGCTCTGTATCTAATATACAGACTTGTATTTGGCCATGACTTACAGACACTTTAAACTCATAAATAATAGTATATGTGTCCATGGACACAACTATATATTACCAGAATTATTAAACATATGCAAAATTGGAAATTGAGGTGAGAACATTTTAAAAAAGTCATGGCCTTTATATCCACACAAAGCCAACAACAGTAGCTTGAGGCCTGATCATGTCCCATAAGAAAAAAAAAAACAAAAAACACATAGGTGACAAGGAACTCTTCAAGTTCCCATTTGTGTTCACCACTTGTGTTCTGTAGAGATCATGGAGGGACGACAGGGTGCACGACAGTGTTGTTCCCAGAGAATTCGCTATTGCTCTCTACCCCAGGTGAAAGAATTTCCATAGAATTGTAGAAATTGGGGGATCATGGTTTAGATTCCCCCATCCACTCTCTCCGTGTCAGTTATCAGATATGGATCCTCTGCAGTTGCAAGAAGGAGAGTATGAGCTGGTCCTTTGTTTTTAAGATCTCATCCAAAACACCACTACTACCCAGTAAGCTCCAATTATTCTAGGGTGGACAGATAGAGGACTCAGTCAATACTGCCAGGATCTGGAGCTGTGCTTTCAGGGAGCCTAGATGATTCCAACATGAAGCTTCAACATACTAAGCCATCTCTTTGGTGACCACTGTGCTACAAACTGCCTCAGTAGATTTATTTCCTAACTACAGCTGGCAGTCATTCCTGTTTTCTTTCTGGTAGCCCTATCTGCTGTTCTTTCTCTTCTTTACAATTATAGTCTCCAAAGGATGATGTTCTTCCCAGTTCCTGCCATCTTCCCTACAGAGATCAATGAAGTTTTATCTGGCATCATGATACAAACTGAGAATGACACCATGGCCACTTGTCTTACTTCAGCATTAGACTTTAAAAATGTCTAAGCTTTCTTACATACTAAACATGTCCTTCTTTGGATTTGCTTCACTTGAAAGAACCCTCTGCTGCCTCCATTTGCCGTTTATAAGCATCTCTGTAGTAGAACTAGAGGAAAAAAACCCACCAAATACCAATATGGGAGAGGAGGGGAGAGAAGCATTCTTATAGGTTCATATCCAATAAAAACATGTTTGTTTCCATCTCAAATATTTTACAACATGTGAAAGTCAGATTTTGCAGACTGAGAACTCTTATTTCATCATTGAAACTGGTGTTGCCTTTAAACAATGATGTATCTTTTAAAAACGGCATGTTCCTACTTGAAGCATGTCTATGAAAAGCTTTAAGGGTGACATTTCTCTCTTGTGCCAAGGAAATTTTTGTTTTTTGGTAATCAGTGAAATACTGCCTTGCATTTGAACATGCCACCAATGAAAAGTTATTCTTTTCTTAAGGGTTTTATGGTCCAGTTTTGCTCTCAGGTACACATGCAACTACTGCCATCACTGGGGTCATAGAAGCAAAACTGGGAATGGCATTTAGTTTCATAGTCAATTTTTTTGCATTTTCTCCATTTAAAACTAATGAGCCCTTTGAGTGGGGCTTTTGATATTGTTTTTTAACTATTTCTTCAAAGTTGCTTTAAAAGTCCATATCCCAAGCTCTAGGGATATTAACTGCACAAAACAAAGGATAAACATCCAAATACATAATGATTTGCTCATTTAAATAAATCCCAACTCACAAAATGTAAGACACTCAAGAAATTAACCATCTCACACATCTGACCACCTAATATCCGTTTAACCCACCCCCCTTCTTAACAAAAGCCTCAGCAAATAGATGGACCTGCAGCATTCCCTGGAGGTAATCAAATCCACGATGGTCTAACCAAGGATGGGAGTGAGTTTCAGAGTCAAAGGCCCTTCAAAGAAGATTTAATGAGACCCTCCCTCCAAATTGTGAGCCTGCTTAATAAACAGAGGACACACTTCCCTCAATAACCGGGTGTGATAATGTGATGTTTCCATAGTGTGATCTGGATTGGTGAACTGCTGTGCCACCCCAATTTCCGCACTCCTGGAGCCTGCTTTACCCTGAGCTTCTTTGAGAACCCCCACTCCTGAGGTATTCATGCACAGCCTCCAGCAAGCAAGTAATTGAGTGAGGAGTGCTTCTAGCCAACCACTCTTTGCATTATGCATCAGAATGACCCCAGTGAATACCTCCAGTTCCAGATGCAATCCTAGGACCCTCCATCTTACAATGTTCCTTGATACCCACTGGACAGGATATGTTCATCTAAGTTAATCAATTTAACAAATACATTGATATCCACAAGCCTTGCTACTCCAGGTGGAGTCTCCAGCACACTTCAAACCAAATGCACTGCTTTAGGTAAAAAATAAAACATTTATTAACTATAGAAGGATTTTAAGTGATTATAAGTCAAAAGGATAATAAGCAGATTTGGTCAGGAGAAAACAAAGCAAAACACATTCTAAACTAAGCTTTATATTTCCAGCAACCTTACAAACTTAGGTGATTCTCACCAAAGGCTGGCTGGTTTCCCTTCAGCCAGGTTCTCCCCTTTGGTCAGCACTTCAGTTGCTTGGTGGTGTTTGTTGATGGAGGTGGAAGAGAGCGAGCATGGCAAATGTCTCCCCTCTGGGACTCTGCCCATCCCACAAAGTCAGGTGACAAACAATATTCCTGTATGGTTTCATCTATGTCCTGAGTCAGTGAGCTTTACCTCATCATGGCTCCAAGCCAAGGGGGTTGCTAACTCGAGAGTCCCATTGATCGTCTGTTGTTGCTCAGGCCAGTCCTTTGTTCCTGGAAAGGTTTGTCCTATTCATGCCTGGATGTGGTGTGAACTGCTTCTCTGCTCCTGGAGAGTTTTGCCTAGATATGTTCCAAGCCAGGAGAACACATCTTCGGGAATATTACTTAGTGAATCCTCATAACCATACACCTGACGTTGCAACAAACTATTACTATAACAATAATGCTCAGCATGCCCTGAGCACTCCAAAAACTTCTTATATGCCACACTTTGCATTAAACAATACACAATTATACCATAAGGGTGAACATAGGGGTGCAGAGTGTCACAGATAGAATCTTAAATTTAGTCTAATTGCTCTTATCAACTTAATGATATTTCCTCACTTTCGTCTAATTTGAGCCATAGTCTTCTATGCCTCTATACCCAGCCCTAATAGCACTTAGACACTGAGTAAATCATTCAATAATACCAGAGAATTCAGACAAGATGGAGACATATTGCTAGGTGTCATCAGGCACAAACAGAAGGAGATGCCTATTTCCTCTAATGTGGCTGCCCAGAATTATGGCTATTTTTGAATGTGATAGCATTATCTTCAACACCTTTTCCCTACTGTGTATGCTATATTCTTCATGTCATCATCAGCTTCTGGTGGAATCAACTAATCTTCCTTCCTGTAGATTCTACAAAGTTTCAGGGTTGAAGCCAGGTTTTCTACACCAGGCTTGCTGGCACAAGGATTGCTACAATGTAAATACTCCCTTTATATTTTCAAGGTGTAAGAAGAACACTGCTTTGAACTGCTTATAAATTAATTTGGTTTTCCATCTTAGACAGGCTTTCCACGCTGATGTTAAACTCTCAGTAAAAATAAGCTAATAAAAACCTCAAGAAACAAGTTATGAAATTAAGGATGTTAGAAAAATTGCTTTCAATGTATCTAAACAGAATGCGCAATTAAACTTGACAGGTCTAGCAATCTGAATGTAAATTGCCAAACAAAAAGAGAAAACAATTAATTGCTGCCTCCCTTAATTAAATTATACAAACAAAGGGTCACTATGTAGCAAGTATTATTTATATTGTTAACAACACTTAATTCTTATTTACCATAAGAGATTCATGAGGTTCTCACAATTAAATCTAAAAAGGGCAAAAATGCAGATGAAAATTGCAGGAAATTATGTAAAACTGAATAATAAAGCAATCCTAAAATCTTTATATTCTCAGTTTTTACTACCTTTCCATTCTAGGTCACAGTGTCTTCAGATTCTAAATTCTAAAGGAATTGCCTATATAAAAATATATAATACACTGATAAACTGCCTGAGATGAATCAAAGCCCAGGGCCGATTTTATATAACTGGTTTAAAAAGTAGCCTTAAACGTGAAACTGTAGCTACAAAGTGACACTCATGCCTAATGATCTGGCCATTAAATTACTGAAAAAAAATTGTTCAACTTGCTTAATAGCAGCCTGCTCAATTGCACAAAGACAAGCTGAGAATTGTTTTCTCCCCACCACAGTGCTATGTTACAGCACCCTGCAGACAGTAAAGTATCTCTTGCTGTGACAAGTTATTGATCTTGTTTTCCTCTGAGAACCTTAACAAGTCAAACTGTTGCTTCCTAAAATATAGAGCTGGAGCAGTATTTTGTAAAGGCTATATGTTAAAAAGAAATTTGGTCTCCGGCTCTCAGAAGGAAAAATGAAATACCATTAGTATTCCACATATGTACTGATCGCATTCTCTGTGATCTAATGATTGAATGATGGAAGTGCTAGTAAGCAGGAGGTCCTTTTCTCCTGTCACTTTTAAGATCTCTATACTTTTGCTACAAAAATATACGCAGTTTTGTTGGGAATAAAAGCCTGAATCTCAGGGAGCCAGATTCAGTTCTTGTATGATTCAAAGAAGTTAAAGCCTACTTACACCAGATATGACTTTAACCCAGTGTGCCACATGCTGATCAGACAGGGGAGGGGGAGAAACAGAGCTCGGATGAAACACTGGTTGGGTGTGAGAAAAGTTTAAATTGGGTGGGGTGGTAATAGTCATAGAATTCTATGGAGAGGTCACCATTGTGATTCAGATACAATCTCACAGCAGCTGGGTTTGGCCAATAAATTCTAGTCTATGTAGGGGTTAAAGACGATTGAACAGAAGGGCACACTCTCACACCAGATAGAGAGAAGGGGAAGTTGTGGAGGAGAGCTGCTCTGTGAAGCCTGACAGAGGATAGGCAGGTCCTCTTTGACTTTAGTAGAGTAATGGGAACTGTGCTTCCACCTCTTAAATTTAACTCGAGCGTATGATTTAACCATACTTGGAGCATCTCTGCTCAGATGTACAGAGTGGGATTTGGTGATGATCAAAATGTGGATCTGAGGGGGGCATGTTGATTGTGTTACCCTATGAGGGTTCCAAAGTTTAGAGTGACCAGATGTCCTGATGTTTTTTTTAAGGGACAGTCCCAATATTCGGGGCTTTTTCTTATATAGGTGCCTATTACCCTTCATCCCCTGTCCTGATTTGCTATCTAGTCACCCTAAACCTATGAGACCCTATACTGGCTTGGGTATACTAATGAACCAATCCCAAGCCTTAATTCTATAAGCGGGCAGACCACTTTTGGTTACCCAAGGATTTACCAGGGGTGTCAATTTAAATCATTAGGAAACTGTTTAGACCTACCTGCCTCAGTCTACCGTTGTAGACCCTGATACAACCCTCCACTCAAAGGATTGACACTCAGAAAGTAATTTTTTTTAAAACAAAATATTTCTTTATTAAATACTAATTCTTGGATTTTAAAATGAAAATCAACATATGTAACACGAAATAAGATGCTTTAAACATTAGAAAACACCATAAACTATAACTTAATTCAATGCAGAATCAAATATAATGTAATTCATAAAATTGCAATGCAATGCTTACAACATAATGTAGCATTTCCTTAGCACATACTACATTCTGAATACCTAATTGTGATGCAACATAATAAATATACAATGATGCAACACAAAGAAATCCTGCATGTGTATATAGCCTTAATACAATGTGATATTAGAATATCACACAACTCTTATACACATGTAGACAGTAACCTGATACTAATACGTATTCATTTTTATTAATACAAACTAATTAACATTCTATAAGTGTTGATCAGGCTATCACAGAATGGGTGGGATAGGAGATCATTCTCGCGCAATCATCCAGCTTTATTTACAATCACACAAATACATTCCTCATTTTAAGAAAAATCATACTTCCTTGCTTGATTAGATCCCTCTGTTTCATCTATGGTGATTCTGTTCTGTCACTCCAGCTACAGCAGCAGAACGCAGAACATCGATGTTCTCTAGATGTCCTCTCCTGCTTCTCTGCCATGGATGTCTTCTCCTCCAATCACAATCACCCACCTCAAGTCTGACTGCTCTCTGCCTTATATACAATTTTCTGCCCTTTCCTGATTGACATTCAGAAAGCAAACATCAACAACATCTTCCCCACCCAGGGATATCATTTTCAACCTATCAGCTGTCCAATATGCTAATTAGTTGTATTTGTTTACTTCAAACTTGGACCTCCTTCATATCCTCCTTCCTACCTACTGACCTTCCCTGCAGGTTTAGGAGTGACCTTTATTTCACCTCAGTCTAGCTTTCTACTATTGTTCAATTTCTTAACTACTCCATTCTCTCTCTCAGCAATGACATTGTCAGCCACTTTTTAGATTTCTAGCTAAACTGCTCTAAATTATTATTATTTACTACTTCTGAAAAGCCTTAAACTTAAAACTAACTATATTTCTATGCATACCTCATCATTATGATTCTATCACCAACTTTGTTATTTAAATCAGAACAGATAACATCCATAACGTTCCCCCTCCCCCTGCCTGTTCCTCTGCTGTGTGGCTAAATGTGGTCTCTGGTGCTGATCTCCTTACATGAAGTAAGTAGTAAAAATCTCTTGTATCAATTGAAGGTAAATAGCCTAAGTAAGTCAGTTTAGTCCTTAGCCACCATGAATCTATGCTGGCTCTACCTAATTTCACTGGAGGATTTTCTTTTTAAATTAATTTTATAATAAATATTATGAAAACATACATGTGAGAGAGAACCCTTGTGAAGGCCATTGTGAAGGCCCCTTCTCTCTATCAGCCACTATTTCCTCTGTAATTAATTTTGCATATTTATAGAACTG
The DNA here is from genome assembly GCF_026122565.2 of Emydura macquarii macquarii. Classification (NCBI taxonomy): domain Eukaryota; kingdom Metazoa; phylum Chordata; order Testudines; family Chelidae; genus Emydura; species Emydura macquarii. The sequence goes on from NW_027132962.1 coordinate 4,701,117, forward strand.
GGGAAAAAGCTTTATTTCTGCTACCAGTAACTCAACACTGCAGGAACATGTCTACGGTACGTCTTGACATCTTAGAATAATTATAGATAGCAGCAGAGATTTAACTGAATAGGTCCACATTTAATCATGGCAGGAGAAAGGGGGAGAATTAAACTTAAGTGTATTGTGTAAGTGATTTACAACAACATTTTCTCTGACTAAGGAGCAAGTACATTTATGGCACATCCCTCTCCAACTGGAAGATCAGTAACTGGAAGCATTAGGGTGCTAACTACTTTAAAGAAAGTCTTTACTCCATATAGTATTACAACTATACCAGCAATTTGGAGGCCCCTGTAATACCAATGTACAAGTAGTCACTATGGGCCACAGATTGAGAGCAAAGACAGAAATTCAATTTCCTTCCTTTTATGGTTTTAAACCTCATTAATCCTCACTGTCAAATAATCAATACACAAACATTATTCAAAGTGTGTTCCTTTTTAGAGTATGGGTTTACAATTACTGTTGTCAAATATAAGGGAAGGAATCTGTAACCTAGCATAAGATTATGTCCTGTGTAGAGGGTGTTTTTGTTTTTATTACTACTAAATTTGAAATATTCCTAAATTTGATTCCAATATGCATCTAAATATTTAGAAGCAAACCTTTGCATTATGCTAAACAAGCTTTTCCAAACAAATCAAATGAGCTCAGGGTCAATTAATTATCAATTATTATTATTAATTAGCAATGTTACAGAAATGTTTAGAAAAGCCAATCATTACCCAGGACCCCACTGTGATTTTCAAACATGAAGTAAAAAGGACTGCCCTGCCCTAAAAAGTTTATCAACCTTCATTAATGACCAGATGCAATTAATGGATGAATCAAACACATGGAGAATTGACTGTGTATGTGAGAGATTGGGGTAATAGTGAAATGATCAAATATCATATGGCCAGCTAAACAGTAGTCCCAGCTTACCATCTGCCTAGCCCTTACTTTGAAGACAATACAACCGAGGAGAGTCTTAAGGAAGTATTTAGGGGATAAGGTAGTAGCTTTATGGATTTTTATATTCATAAGAGGAAGAATGGGAAAAGTGCAACAGTGTTTGAAGGAGAAGCTGACCGGTGTATGGTAAAGGCTGGGAATAGTTGGAGTGAAGACAGCAGTACACATCGTTGCATGTGAAGAGAACAACTAGGCTGGACACAGAGAAGTCATGAAGAGCTTAAAAAGTAAAGACAAGGAGAGAAATACTGGCCATGTTGAAGTCAGCAGGAGTTTTGCCATTGACGTCAATGGAGCCAGGATTTCTCCCAAGAAGTTTGCCTTTAATGTGGAGAGGAATGGAAAGCTGGTTGATAAACTCAAAGAAAGTTAATGTGGTTAGAGTGACAAGACTAGAAGATAATATCAGCAGCAGCATTTTGAATGGACGAGAAGGGGACCATATCTCCTCTGAAGAAGGCAGCCTGAAATATCAGGGGGTTCAATTCTCATTTCAATTGATCTCTGCAAAGAAATGCAAGGGAAAAGAAAGTGCACAAGGCTTCTCACACTCTCTCCACTCCTGGCACAACTGTCACAAACTAGCCCTTAAGTTGAAAGTTTATTTTTCTTTTACCTGGTGTAGAGGTTTCTCTATATGCATTAGAATATGCTTTTACAAAAGGTGATTTAGGTCCCAATTCACAGAGGTGCAAAGAGTTTGCAGCTCCCATGCCTTAATTACCACAAGTCATCAGGGCCAGATGATATTCACTCAGGAGTTCCTGAAATTTCAGAACTACTAATTGTGGTATGTAACTTATGGCATAAATCAGCCTCTGTCCCAGATGATTGGAGAATAACTAATGGAACATCACATTTTAAAAAAGGCTCCAGAGGTGATCCTGGAAGTTACAGGCTGGTAAGTCTAACTTCACTATCAGGCAAATTGGTTGAAATTATAGCAAAGAACAGAATTATCAGACACAGATATGAACACAATATGTTGGAAGGGTCAACATGGCTTTTGTAAAGGGAAACTATGCTTCACCAATCTATAAGAATTCTTTGAGGGGTCAACATGGATGAGGGTGGTTCAGGTGATATAGTGTACTAAAACTTTCAGAAAGCCTTTGGCAACATCCTTCACTAAGGCTCTTAAGCAAAGTAAGCAGTCATGCGATAAGAGTGAAGGTCCTTTTATGGATCAATAACTGGTTAAAAAAGTAAGAAAGAAAAGATAGGAATAAATAGTCAGCTTTCACAATGGAAGGAGATACATAGCAGAGCCTCTCAATGATCTGTTCTGAGACCTGTGCTGTTCAATACATTCATAAAATGACCTGAAAAGGGACTAAAAAGTGAGGTGGCAAAATTTGCAGATGATACTACATTTCTCAAGCTAGTTAAATCCAGAGCTGAGTGTAAAGAATTACAAAGGGAACTTAGTAAACTGAGTGACAGGACAAGAAAATGGCAGATGAAATTCAACATTGATAAGTGCAAAATAATGCACATTGGAAAACATAATCCCAACTATACATACACATATTGAGAATCAGACCTGTACTCAGAGTTCTATAAACAAGGAAGTTGTAGGCAGTGAAGGACTTTTATTACCCACAAACAAAATATTAGCCCTTTGGTTCATATGTATCCATGAGAAATATGATGGTGTATTAAAAATCCCACATTAAGATAATGGTTGCAGAACCCTTTCAATTTTGGAATAAGAAATTAAATTATCTCCTGTCACTGTGCACACAACCATACACACAGGAAGGATAACGTAGATATATACTAAAATTCATGGAGTCTACTTTAACTAACTCCAGTTAAATTTTAAGATCTAATTAGATTTTATTAGTCTAATTAAAATTGATTCCGACTGTATTTGCTTAGACTTTTAAGGATGGACTTATCTAATTTTGCAAGCTCCAGTATAGTATCAAACACGGTGATGCAAAGTTTTTTTCAGAACTAGGAGAGGGTGCTTTTTACCCTTCACCATCAACAGAAGTAACAGACACTAATAACTGACATTCTATGCACCTCTGTGGAATGTGAGGGCATGGATTTTCTTTAAACTCAATATCTGTGAAAGATTTCATAAAGAAACTTGGCACCAGACAAAAGATTCTTTTCAGCAAGCATGGGCTGAATTCCAGTAAACATGGATCAGGTTTGCTGGTAAGCAACCATTGCTACTTATCCAGAAATATTAATGCACTATCTCCTGAGCCCCACTTGCCTCCAGACCATGAAGGTGACCACGGCTCTCGGATTAAACATAAATGAAAAGATGGAAGCACTGATGATGGAACAGTCACTTGGAAACCAACAAACTGGTATATATAGTTTGCATGATCTTATGTGAATGAACAATATATTTTCCTCCTACTTGGGAACAACATCTTGACCTAGCCTATCTGATCTACTCCAGATAGGAATATCTCCCTCTGCAAGGTGCCCTCTTACCAGTTATCACATCTGGGACAATCTAGTTTACAGGAAAAATAACTGGAATGAAAACTGAATTGTACTAGGCCCCTGGTGGAGTCTGGCCTAGTGACACACAAGGAGGTGATAAAGCATACAGAGAAGTCCACATCATCATCTGTGTTATGGAACCAAGCCTCTCTTTCTCACTCAACATTTTAACCTATTTCTTAGCAAAGATGAGTGAAGAATGGAATATGCTGTTTCCTAACATTTGTGCTATGTCTCAGCATTGCCAGAAGAGGGAGTTTTGAGGACTATGGCCTGGTAGTCTGATTTGATGTGCTTTAGCATTTGAGCCAGATCTACAACCACTCTGGTACCAAGCTTTCAGATGAGGTTATGATTAGCTCTCATCCAACTGCAGTAGTGTATTGAGTGGGAGTGAGAAAGAGCAGGAGCTCTGGGTCTCTTCATAAATAAGAACCCAAAGAGGGAGAGGCATGTGTGTCAGTGGCAGAGAACCAGGAAGGGCTTTGCGAAGAAGCTTGACACAGGACTAAGTATGAGGCCTTGAGATAGGCTACAGAAGTGACTGAAGAAAGTGTCCTAGGCGCTGCTGCAAGGCTTACAGAACACTTTCTTTAACCAGATGACAGTTGAGTCTTCAGGAAGAGGGAGAAAGGAAGGAAATTCCCACTTCATCCAAGTCAACATTGCATTTACGTAGGATCTGATCGTAACCATATTTGATAGCCTAGGACCAGAGCAGTTGAAGTATTGAGGAGTTATTGTCGTTTGGATCTTGTAATGAAGAGGAGGAGTGTTCTGGGAACACTGCCATTAAGGGATGAAATTAACATGGACTGTGGGGAAGAGACTGCGATCTACAGAGGATGAAGAATGTTTTTTTGGAGCCAGTGTGTGTTTGGCCTTTATGTGGGCATTTGAACTTGGGAACTTTGATCAATGTCCTCAAAAGGGATTTAGGTACCATCCTCCCTCTTCCTGAAGCCCCAACTCTCAGCCTCCAAAAGAAATAAAGTGTTCTGCCCCATGGTCCCTCTGGAAACTACTGTTCCTATAATATTCCTGTTTTATGCTGAACTAAGACTGTAGCTTGGGACTTTCTTGTCTACAGCTTTTTAAAGAACCAGTGGCCTGTTACAAACGTTCATACTGAATAAGGTGAGTGGGTGATTGGTGCTCTTCCCTACTTTCAAACTTCTGAGAGGCTGCTTTCCTTTGTGTGGTTTCTACTCCTTGCCAAGTCCTTTCCCAGGGCTGAACCCTGTACTTCAAGGAGCACTGCTACCCTGTCCAGAGCTAGAAACCACTCTGCCTTAGGAATTGGGCTCACAAGAAATGTGAAATTCTGTTTTTCAGCCCCATGTCTATGTATACACGTTACCAATTACCATAGTGAAGTGTCCTATTGTCTATTTTGGTGAGTCAGGTAGGGGTAGGGGCCACACAGGATTGACATAATTTGTTCTGATAATGCTCAGTGTCCTGTGATTTGTACCATAGTACTAAATAGGACCCTGCCTGGTCAAAGCTAAATTGTCTTTGTGGTCTCAAATCATAAACATAGGTAGCATAGAATGTCACACTGGATGGAATGGGAACGCCCAGTAATCCAGTGGAGGAGTTCAAGTGACATAGGATAACACATCTAACCCTGAGATACAACCACCATCTCCTGCATGATGTTGCTACTGCAGTCAAACTCTGAGACTACTCTCTGCATTGAGTCCTGGAAGGCTGTTTCTCATGGTGCTGCTGCTCCCTGGGTTGACAGAGCAGTGCATGTGAGAGATATGAGCAGTGGGAGACATGATGATGTCTGTAACCAAGGTTAGCTCATTCTTTGTGTCAAGGTCCTCTGCTGTGCTGTGAAGCCCCATGTTTTCTACGTGTATCTCTACATCTCTTCCATCTTAGTAAGATCCTTTATCATACTCCCTAGTCTCAGAGGGACGATGCTGTGTGTATCATCGTTGGTGCCCATCTGTGTGTGTGTGTGTGTGTATGTACGCATGTGCTCGGAAAAGAAGGGAATGGTATGGGTTGGTCTCACTTGCTGCCCAGAAAATCTGCATACTTAACAGAGAGAGAGAACAAGAAACCCCTGCCAGAATGGGTAAAGCTGTAGTTTATTTTTAGATCCCCTTCCATGCCTACCAGAACTGAGAAAATTCATCTCAATTCAAGACTAACCCAAAGATTTTCTCCAACGGAGGTCTCATCTCAGCACCTTTGAAAATGCTGGTCACATGGGCTTAATGAAATTAATTTTGGGTGGAAGCAGTAGCAGATGATTTTTCTCCTTTTCCCAGTCAGTTTCTCCGAAGCTTCCAATTCTTTGCAGTAGATCACCATGGTCTGACATTAATAGAAGTGCCACATTGTGACAACAAAATTATGCTGGCAATGCCCACACTAGCACAGTGCTCAGAGTACTACACATTATCTTTTTGGCAGACACTTTCCTGCCTTCATTGCTACCTCTCCTTTTCATCCTGTATACTGATGACCAGTAAAGATAATTGCTAACACAACAGAGGAACAGACCTGTTGGATTATTTCCCAGACTTCTGGCCACAGTCCTGACATCTAGTGCACTTAAACAGTATATAGAAATATTTCCTGTATCTATTAACATAAACAGCACCCTAGGGAGGGCCAAGAACACAGAAATAAGTTGAGATCAAGGAGACTTCTATGCTCCCAAATAAACAAAAGCACTTCTAAATCCTTGCACAACTTTCTAAACTATCTCACAGACAATACAGTTCTTGTAACAGGTCCACTCACCACTAGGGTGCCCACTCCTTGCAAATCTGGAGATCAGTTCCTTCTAGATCCCAGGCCCCCTGCTGCCACTTGTTCACATACTCTGCTGCTCCTCTCTTTCTCTCTGTGACTCACTGCTCTCTCTTTGTGACTTGGTCCTCCAGCCTTCCCATTCTGGGGTAACAAACTCCTATTAAACCAGTGTCTCAGGCAGTTTTCTATGGCAATATGCAGTCTGTGCCATTGCCCCAATGGCTGGTAGGGAAAACCAGGCCTGCCCACCCAGTATTCCAGATTCCAGTCCAGGGGTCCTATGACTAGCAGGTATGGTCTGCTACCCCTATTTCTCTGGGATCATTCATATATGTTCTGGCTCCCCCTTTTCTAGTCTTGTCTTGCCTTTCCTGCCCGCTCACTCACCGTCCCTCTTTAGGAATAAGTCCAGACTACATTCCTTCCAGCCCTTTTCTGGTGCTGATTTCCTGGCTTTATACCTGCTTGTTGAGTTCCATCGATCAGCATCTCAATGCCTGCCCCCTCCCCCACATTGCAGACTGTTTGGTTAAGTAACCTAATTTAACCTGCACTGCCTTGTGTGGGATAGATTACAGTGCTGAAGTACTCAGCTATGGAACTTCAATCTCACACCCAGTTTATTAGAAAGGATGAAGTATTTAGTCATTGTTTGTGTTGATTTGTGAAGCCGCTGAACCCGGGCAAATTTACAGACTATTTATTATTCCTCTGAATGTTCTATGTTAAATGAAATTCATGTGATTATAGAGGAAAATAGCTGAGCCTTTAATTGAATCAATTTAAATTAATTGCAGAGAAGGCATGAGAAGAGTTTGGCTAAAGAAGAACAGAAGTAAACTCATCTAAAATATTTCCTTTAAAATTCACAATTTGCCCCTCACTTATTCCTATGTTTCCCTCAAAGAACTCAGTGAAGGTTGCAGAGGTGTTACCAAGCAAAGAATTTAGCCCACTGGTTATTACTGTGCCAGTATTTTCTCAGGGTATTCTTATTAGAATGAGATATGAATCTGTGAATAATAAACAATATATGAATGTATGATTACAGTAGTTTGATGACAAGGGTCAAGTGATTACATGATTTAATTTAATCTGCCCAGCATTCCCACAAATGGCAGCATGAGAACCAAAAATATATTGCATCACGTTCTACATCAAACAAGCAAAAAGTAAACCAATTCCATTAGAATTACATGGCCAGCACTTCCCTCTTGAGATTTCATCAGTCAAGAGAGGAAAAACAACTGGAATGAATGCTATAAAACAAATATTGACCTTTCTCCAACAAATATAGTGTTAAACTAATGCTCTTGGGTAACAAAAATTCCCTTGATTATGAATTACTATAATGTTGTGGCCTTTTGCTGCAGGCATTGTGACACGCGACCTGTAATTGTGTGTGCTAGACAGCATTTTACTGCTGTTATCCTAAAGTATGATTCATATCTTCCTTCTAGGAGCTAATTCTTACACACTCTTCAATTATTACATTTCTATTTAGCTTCTCCCCCGTTTTTTCCCCTATAGTTGCCATTATTTCCAAAGAATGCATTATAATCATATTCTTAGCACATAGCAGACTATAGCTATAACAAATCTAATTGGATACTGTCTACTCAGGGTTGGTTTTTTGTTTTTGTTTTTTTTACAGTTAATATACACACCATTTAATATGAGTTTTAGAACAATACAGATTAGTTATTTTTATTGTAAAGACATCACTGCAAAAATGCTTCATTATTAAGGATTAGCAAAAGGAAAATAAATGTCAATATTAAAAATGATTTCCTACAGAAATGTAAAGTTCACAGAAGCTAGTGGATCTGGATAAATACTCCAAAAAAGATATTTGGGACTATTCTTTCAAATAAAAACTCACATTTGACATGAACATTCATATGAGTGATTTTCTTTGCTCATAAAAAATCAAAAACCTCATCAACATTCATGTGAACATGAATTCATTCAAAGGTTGCCACTAAACATGCCTCTGTGACCATTTTGAAATGTCTTTTATTTCTTTTTTTCCTGTTCACAGAGGTTTCAGTTAACCAATTAGGGAGCAGAGATGGTACCATGTGACTTAGGTTAACTATTAATATTAAAAAGTTCAAAACTCACCACCACCACCACTATTTGTGAGATTTATTTTGGATGAATCAAAATTGTTTGATTAATCTTTTATGCAAATATATTCTCCCAAATCCCCCCCCCCCCTCCAAATGCATGATGTAAGAGGAAAATGGTTACAAACAAGATTGTGGGTGAGGGAAAACAAGGCAGGGGCCTTTATCTAAACTGCTCAATTGGTTGTGAGTATGGATGGTGAATCCTCTTTCCATCTATCTGGAAGGTACCACCAGGTTGGAGGAACCTTCCCCAAATCCAGCTGAGACAGGGGCCATGATTCTTAGAACGGACTAATGATTCCAATTTCCCAACTCAAGACACCTTGAAGGGAACTGGCTTTCAGAAAGCTGTGAACACCCTTTATCTTAGAATCTACCTTTTTGTTTTCTCATGTTCAGCTATTACTACTAGTTACTTTTCAAAATCTTGGTTAGGGATCTTTAGAAGATAATCTGTAATTGTTCAACCTCCAGAGAGGCTGGGTCCAAGGTAAAAGGAAGCCAGCCCCTGTTTATGGGAAGGGGTCTGGGATTTTTGATGTTCTACATCAAGCCCAGTGAAGAGGTACTCTCAAGGCTCAAGAAAAGACTCACTATATATGGGCAGGACTTCGAGTGCCCTGGAAAACTCAGCCTACTGGGTGTGGGATTGAATGAAGGTATGTTGGAGACCTCTGCCAGTGGAATGTAGGACCTAAGCCTCCTTGTTTAGGGGAAGGATTTCCAGCTGAGAGAACTCTCATTGTATCTTCTCACTCCCCCATTATCTTAGAATCAGCTTCTCAGCTCTGGGGTTTTCCCCTCTGTTCTCCTTTCTCTGAGGCCTGGTCTACACTGGAAAGGAGGTGTGGTGTGATCATGATCCTGCAACTTCTAAAATTTGGCAGGTGAAAGTCAATTTAAAGTAAATCAACTTCAGTCTGCAGTGTAGACATACCCTGAGAGTCAAATTTCCAGGAACTGTTCTTAGTTCCTTCTAACTCAGAATCAAGCTCCTGGCAGTCTCTCCTCTTCCCTTGGAGTACTCTCCCTTTTTCTCCTCAGAGTCCCATCCCATATATCTCCCAACCCCATTTCCCCTTCCACTGCCCAATAAAAATGATAGTGAAAATGGACACCAGGTGAATGAGGGTGGGATATGGTAAAACAGAGGGGAGATACTCACCTAGAAGATACAGGGGTGAGAAACAGAATTTCTAACCATCACCAAAGACAACAGCAGGTAGGGAAGCTGGTTTCCTTCATGTTCCTGTACATATTGGATTATACTGAGGGGTGGGGTTTGCATGGTCTTCCATGTTTTTGGATTATGTTGAAGGGTAGAATTTTCATGTTCTAACATGGGGATTTTGGTGGCGATTTTATGCTCTCCTCTGTGTCTATAAGCAGTGAAGGGGGCAGGGATTTTGGAAAGAACAAGGAAAAGAAAAGTAACAAGTAAAAGAAAATTATGTTAGGTTGAGTATGACACAAGTTTTTGAGGGAATATGTAAAATATTTCTTATTTGCATGGTCTGTGACTAACACCAGAACCCATTTTATCACTGTTAAACCCAAAATATGGTAAACATTTAGCCTGAATCAAAACACAGCTGCTGGAGCCTATATCCTATGTTAAATTGGTTGCAAAGACTTAGGAACATGCTCAACCTAATGCACCGTGGTCTAGATTAGTGAAAGCATTTAAGAGTACGCTGAAGTCAATCCCATTCTAACAAGACACTTAAACGTAAGCCTAAGGTCCACTAACTACACATAAACATGAGCTTATTTGCTTTTCTAGACAGGGATGGACTACTGAACTGTGGACTGTGAGTAGCTTCACCAACTTCATTGGGACCACTTACATTGTGTAACATTAAGCATAAGTCTCCGCAAAACCATAGTCTTGTCCTCTAGCTAGTGAAGAATTACTCTCTCTCCTGCTGCATCTAATTTTAAATGTGTCAAATGATGGAAAGTTATGTAGTACTGTGCCAGTAAAGATATTTAGATCATTTGTGATTATTGCTTTCACTAGTAACCCCATGACACTCAGTTGTGGGCAGCAGCTGCTGAAGGATCCATTCTTACCATGGGAAGTTATTATAACATTGTGTATCATGATAACAAGATACAAACAGTATCTGCTAAAGAACTGGACATTAGAGCTAAAATGGACAGTAGTAAAAAATCACAAGGCAGATGCTTTGCGTCACTGTAAGTAATAAAGATGCAAAGTCAGTTTACACAGGCTGAGCACCTGATCCATATTATGTCTTAAATATACTACCATGGTTTAGAAAATATATTTTTTAAGTAGAGGAAGACTTGTCAGCTATAACGTTCTAATGCTGCACAGGTATCTTTAATAGCCACTGCATAATGAGTAGAGACAGACACCTTAACTTGCACCAGGAAAACAAGAACCAAATACCTTGAAATGCTTTCAGCTATTTTACAGTGAATGTCACAGTCAATTATCCGGATTAGTCATCTGATAAGTAATAAAAAGAGGCATCATAAGTTTATATAACAGAGTACTGTATTAAAATAACAATATGCACTAGAGAGGTATATTACTTAACAAATAAGGCACAACAAGATGAAGTCATACTGCTTAATACTGCTATACCTATTGTGCTATGCCAGAGATGGAGTTTAAAATGTTTTATTACAAAACACAAAAGCATTATTTTCAGGAGAAAAAAGCCCCCAAAATATAATTATTGTTATTCATTATTTCTAAATCATTGAATTATTATTAGAACAAATTAATTAATTTGGACCAATGTCCAATTTTCATGGCTAAACACATTGGTTATATTGTTACAGGCTCCCCCTGCCCCCAGTCCAGTAGCTGAGCTGTAGGTAGGTGTGCTCTGAAAGAGAGGCTGGGGGAATGCAAATTTAGAATAAAATGTTCTGGAGGTTGGGGCTCCTGGTCAACATCTCTAGGGGTGGCAGGTCTTGATGCGTGGCTGTGTGAAGGCTCTGGCTGCATTAAAGTTTACTGGAATTTTAGACAATGTGGTCTTGCCTCAGTCCTTCAGATAACCATGACATCACAACATCATTACTGTTCTGAATACCATTTTATAACTAAAAAATAAGACATGACAGCAACTGCATTTCTAGATAATTGCACTTACATAATGTTCTAAACCATGATTCTAAAATGTAAGTGACTTTAATCTTGTCGTTGACAAATAAGGAACAGCCCTTACGAAATGTAAACAACAACCAAAATAACAATTGTAATAAATCCTCCATACATTTGCCTGCATGATTCTTCAAATGCTATGATTGTGTAAGCAGATATGGTAATTGTGTGCACAAATAGCCAGTTAGATATTAAGACATTAAGGGCTTGATCCTGATACCAAACAAGTCAATAGAAAAATGCCAATTGTCTTGAATAGCATGAGATCAGTTTCTCATGCCCCTTGTCATACTAGCTACCCTACATGGTCACACCCCTGCACCAAGCTGGAACACTCTGCTGAATCGAGGTCTACAATGGTGTTCTGAGTACACAGTTAAGTGCTTAATTAATGTGTACATGTTAAGTGCATGGTCGCTAACATGTAATCTTACAATTCACATATGTATACAAACATGCAGATATTTATAACTATACTACTAGCAACATATATTATTTGTTAATATTTTGTACATTTATTTTAAGCTACAGTAAGTAAAACCTGTGAAAATAATTTCTTGATGAGGATATCTGCAGGTCATGAATCAAATCCTATATAAAATTTTCAGTCCTTAATTGTTTTCAATTAAAAATAGGTTTTAGCTCCCCAAAGTCTAAGAATAGGATCATGACAAGGTAAAAAACAACAATAAATAAATTATAAAGAAGAAGCACTACTACGGCTGCTGTTGTAATCTAGTCCAGCTGAATTCTTGGTCACTACAACTGGCTCCCATCACGTTTGTGAAAGTCAATAGGAAATGCATCACTGCTGAGTGTCCTGGAGGATATGTGGATAAGGATAACCTTAATGTCCTGTTGAAGTTTAGTACAACTTTGCTTTTTAAATTTATTTTTTTCTAAATTGCACAACTGAAAAATTCTAAAAAATACAGCAATTGAACTTAACAATATATTTTTTGGTTATAATATCAACACATCCCAAATCAGTATTTTTGGAAGTTTCAACAGTCTTCCAGTTCTACTGTGAAATAAATGTCTTTAGTCATGTCCATGACTTCAACAGTTTATTTAGTCTTTCACACAGCCCAAAACAATGCATTTGTTCTTCCAGTGTATCTAGTTTCACTTTTTTCTTCTCTGCTGTGTGTTCATTTTCTTTCTCAAAATTCTTAGTTACTTTAACGGATATTTATCATCATCAGTGGTTTCCACTGACTGTCTTTTAAAAATTGCTGTAGCTTTTTTCTGACCGGTGACCATTTTACCAAATGCTAATAGAATCTTTATTTTTAAAATGTGCTTCTTTTGTATTTTTTATCTATTTTAACTTGTCTAATACTTTCTTCAGGATCTCAGTTATTTGTTACCTGTTGGCTATGTCTCATATCTAATAATGCAATATGGATACAACTATTACAATTTGCAACAGTGATTTTCTACATTGCAGAAATGTGGGTCTGTATAGTTTAATGCTAAATAAGGATCTTCTTTAAATGATTGTCTTTGAGTAACTACTAAGTGTACTCCACATTCTGCCAACAAATTTGCTTCTGGGTATGTGAGACTGTGTATCTTGTGCTGACCTTCATAAGTTTTAGCAAAATCCAGAAATTCTCCTGAACTATGGTCCATTATTTGTTATTACTATCCTTGGACTATGATTAAGTTCTATCATGGCTTTAACATGCCTGATCACAGCTAAAGCTGTGGTGTCTTCAAACATCATCTATTGCAAAATATTGTTAAACTAGTGCATTACGATCAAGGGATCATATTTAAGCAGAGCAAACAAATCAATTCTGATTTTATCTCATGGAACTACTGTATAGGCATTATTATTAACAACAACAATATTGTGCATCTCTGTTCTTCAGGCAGGTTCCACACACTTCCTCACCATTTCATCAATATTACTGTTTACCTATAACTATGAGATCACATCTCCATCTCTTCTTTTCAATTAAAGCATTTTAAGATACCTTTTATGTATTTTTTTCATGGACCCCCCACTCCATATGTTAGCAGTGTGACAAAGTTAGAGAGCCTTGATTTTTTAGGGTATAGGCAGAAAAGAATAGTGACTCTCTCCACCACCGCCTACCTCCCAGACTCCTGGTTGGATAGCAATCTGATTTCCCTGATACCAGTTCGCCTCCTTGGAGGATGGGGATGCACTTGGGAAAACACTACATGGCCTGGTTATGTGCTGCTGCTGTGGGAACAAAGGCGGTCCGAGCAGAATCTGAGCTCAAGGAAGAGAGATAGACCCAGTGAGCAGAGTATATGGTAACCATGAGCCTAACACTGCATGTAAGTATAGATCATTGCCCCAAAAGAAGGAAGTGCCTTAATCTTAATTTGAGTGGGAGGGGATGATGCAGACTGTTTGTTACTAATAGAGTTAGTGTTCCTTTAAACATCTTGGAATTAGTTTATACTGCCACTATCTGGTCTTTTCAATGATATTGGGGTTCTCTCTGTGATAGTAAAGGTGTTGGGATAGGTTCCACAATAAATCCCTTCTTATCCAAATGTTGTAGTTGTTTAGAACATCAAAGCCGGGAGCTGCTACCCACTGCCCAATATTTTTCCTTCCCATCACTAGGGGAACCACTATTTTTCTGCCTATCATAAGTACTCCTAGAATTAATTTCTACATGGGATTATGAAGATAGGAAGTGTTGATTTCTCCATTCATTACTCAGAACTTGATTTACTGCCCAGAGTGTTCCATCCTTAGGTGTTTCTCTTCCTAATTCATCTAAAATCCTAGTGATATATCAGCGGGATGTGGATAAATGAGGCCATATTTTGATATTGTTGTTTATGAAGAGAATAGTGATGTTCATACCTTGGGAAACATGTTTAAAATACTGTTAAATTGAGGATTTTGTTCAAATGAAAATTAAAATCAGAGAAGTAGTTCTACACCAGCCCACCAGAGGGAGTCTTTCTTTAGGGCAACCATATGGGAGACAAGAGAAGTACTGTAAATAGGCTGGCCTATGAACAACCCTCTGTTCAATTCCTTGTCTTTGCTGTTGCCATAGCTCTCACCGCATACATTACAGGCAGCCATTCAACCCAATGCCTTTGCAGCAATAAAGCACCCAGTCCTCCTTTTGTAACAAGTGGGGAGAGCTTGATCTCTTTCAGGTTCAAAGAACTGCACCACTGGTGCTGATGTCAGTACACATCGGAGATCCTTGAACTCTCTTCCATGCTCCGACAACTACACCCATCCTCAGTCTTTGAAGGAGGTTTATTAGGTAAGCTGTTTGGGCTGCATAGTTGGGTATGAATATACTAACAGTATTTCTGTTGAAGCTTAACCCTTTGTAGCACAACCATCCCCCAGAGGAATTTTTTTTCCCTGCTGATTTAATTTAAAATACGTAAGAGCTCACCTTTAATAAACTGCTTTATGATGTATTGTCAGAACTAAACTGATTCTTAATTCAGTGCTTTTTGACAGGTTTGAAAAAAGAAACTGTTGATTCACCCTATAGGGAAGTCAATTAGCAAAAGTAAAAGATTCTTTGAAAAGGATGGCTTTGAAATAGATGGCAGGAGCTCAACAAGTTCCCATGGGGTGCAAATTGTTTCACCAGAGAATTTAACAGAGTTCCATTTGTTCCACATAGGTCTACTTTGGCACTCCCTGTTTACACATAATAATGCTTCAGAGATTTTAAATGGAAGCTTTGTTTGTTTGAAGCTACTGTCCCCCACAGTAAGGAAAAACAATCAAATCACCTCCAGAACACACCCTGGGAACTGACATGACTAAAATCAGAAGCAATTTCATTCTCATTTTGAGATACTATCACTGAATGAATGTGTGGTGATAATAATGAAGGTACGTAAAATATGATTGTTGAATACTTTCTTCTCTCCACAAAATTAACTGATCTAACTGTGCAGCAGTGAGTCTCCACGATGATGTGCCTATGACATCACTGTGTACCAGCTGACATTAGAAGACATGTTAAAGAGGAGATAAATTATCAATTGAAATCAAAGTATGCAATGGATACTTGAACTTAAGTAGAAAGAAAGATGTGCTCTCACATTCAGGAGAATTTTCATACTGCATATTTTAACATTGCAAAGAGATATATTCACATTTATCATTAGGAATTTTGTTGAGGTACCATTTCTTGTATTTTCATGTTACCCAATGGGTTCCTGGTTGATGACTGGGGCTTCTAGGCATTACTATAATACAAATAATAAATACTAATAGCAGCTATATGTTACGTTCGTTAATAAAAAATAAACTTCATATATAGGTCTGGGTGGACAGCATCCGCTTCAATAATTTCATACTTTTAAACTCTTCTCCCCTCCAAAAATGTTTTGAGTGTCATCTTAGAAATATAATTTTTAAACAACAACTTTTTGGGTTCATTTTTAGTTTATTTGAAATGAGCAACTGCTGTATATTGCTTTTCATTCTTTATGGGCCTGCTCCAAAGCCCACTGAAATGAATGGAAAGAGGCCTATTGACACAGCAGAGAGTTTTGGATCAGACCATGTATATAACTACACAAAAATACTGTAATAGTGTGCAGTGTCTCAGTTAAGATTTCTCAACATATAATAGACGTAACACTAAATCTAAAAATCAAGGAAATAAAAAGATAAGGCTACCAGCAGTACATGCCATATGTTCTCCCACCCAGAGACACACACACCGAACCAGATGCACTACCACTGTGCACCATAGATACTGTACCACATCCTCAACTCTACGTGAGTAAGGATAACAGCCTTCTAGTCCCCCTTTGCCTAATATCTACCCACCAACCTTCACCATCAGCGTCTACTTTCCCTCCCTCACACTGTCTCTTTTTTACATTTCTGTAAAATTGCACAGACTTCATTTGGGCTGTCACAGATCCTGCTCTTTGTTAAAATGTTAAACTCCTGAAATTCCTGCATAGCTTCACAGAGACCACAGTCTTCAATGAACATCAGTAATTTACTGAAGATCAGTTTCTCTGACACTACACAAAGCCACAGTCTAACAAAATCCTTTCCCTATGTCCCCAGTCCAGATACAGGAAATGTAACTGAGAACATATGTAAAATAGTGGTGTAACATTCTTCTCCTAATCCTTCAAAGAAGCTTCCTCACACAGCAGTGGAGAACTGGAGTGCGACAGGCTTTGCTTACTGGTGGTACTACATGGGGTTAGGTATCTAGCTCATGATTCTTCCCAGTCTTCAGCAGTTGCTCTAGTGCAGTGGTGGTCTCTTCTCTGGTAGCCGGGGACTCGCTCATCCAGCCAGGTCAGCACCTGAGTCTGCTCCCTTCCAGGGATGACGAGATAAGAGTTCAATGATATTTATAAAAAGTGCAATGTCCTCAAAGCCCATGTCCACGCCTCTGAGAGTTGAATGCCCTTGCCTCAGGGCTTACATTGTCTCATCCTTCTTTGCTCCAGGGAAAAGGATTAGTATCCCCATACTCTTCAAGGATGGATGTTGGGAAGGCAGCCAGGCCCCTCGCTCTAGAATGGGCTTTGGGACAAGCCCCTTTGAGAGGCAGCAAAAGTCTATGAGGCTGCCTCCCTAGCCCACATCCTACAGTTACCCTCCCAGTCCAGGGCTTGGCCAAAAACATTGCAAATGATCCACCAGAAGATGGAGTGAAGGGTTCCCCAGTCCTAGGGAAAGGCTTGTCCCTTCTGAGGTAGCTGCTGCTTGCAGTCCTCTCCGCTGCACCCAGGACTTCAGCTTGGCCTTACTCAGGAGCAACCTAGATAGGTCTGTCCTCTTATTCTGTCTGCCCCTTCTGAGTTGCCTGGCTCCCTTTTAACGTCCTCCTCCAGCGGATGCAAGCTCTACAGGTGGGATAGGTGGAGCCACCTGGTCCCAGAGCTGCTCCTTAACCCCTTCTATCCTAGTGTGGGGTTTATATTCCCCATCACAGGAAGTCACTGATGTAGAATTTATTCTCTTTTGGCTAACCACAGCATGGAAGGTTGTAGTTACTAAGTAGCCATTTCCCCCCCTTTTTGTTAGTTAACAGAAGAATTACATAACACAGAGGCCACCCAAATTTTCACTATATGATTTTTTTTTCTTTACCTCAGTTTGTAGGTTTTCCACAGTTCATATCCAGAGGGACCAAAAAAAAGGAAAATCAGAATATGAAATTTTGGGGGACTAACTGGTAATTCATTACAACTCAGAAAAATAACCCATTTTTTGAAACGTCTCAGAAAATGCAAGCTTTACTCAGATTATATGCTGAAAATTTCAGACAGATACACTGAGTTTTCCCATAAAACAAACAGGTTGAACTCCCACACTGAGTGCAAAACACACACTTAACCAACAACAGAAATGGAGGTCAAATCCTTAGGTCCTCAGTCAGATTTCACTTAAAGCCATATTTTGCCAGTGATTTTTAGACAAAATTAACTGATTTCAGTGGCGGCTTCTGCTTTAAAACCTACCCAAAGAAAACTTCCATTGATGTCAGTGGGAATTCCGGCTAAGTGGAGACTTACTAAAAGGGTAGGATTCTTTCCCCTATTGACTACTAATGGAGTGAGGAACCACCCAATGTAAGATTAGCAGAATCTTGTCCTAAAGAATTGATCCCCTCTATATCAACTTTATTCAAAACCCATTGAAGTGAATGGAACCCTGTCGGGGGGGGAGGAGGGTTGTGTGTCCAAGGCCAGAAATATCACCTAGTGGCAATACTCCTGGCTATGTTGCCAAGTGTTGAGAGTCAGTGGCTAAGGGTAGGGGAACTTGGGCCATCAGGTTCCAACCCAGGGCCCTTCAAAATAATGGTCCCAATATGTGGACTAGGGGCAGGCACCCTTACATTTAGTCCCTGGATCACTTCCTACCCCTGCTTTTGTTCCTCCATCTGCACCATGGTTCACCACCTTGGACTCCTCTCGAGTCACCCTCTGGAGTGTCATCGCTTGTTGGCAGCAGCTCGTCATCCTCAGCCCCCGCGACTGAAAGGTGGCTTGATAATGCTGCACAGTCCTGGCCACTTGAAGCCCTGGCAGCTTCTATGCAGGAAACTGCAGCACCTAACTGCTTTCTGGCTCGGTCAACCCAGACTGAGCTAAGTTGCTCCCTTTTGAACTCTCTCCTCTGAGACCATGCCTAGTTGGGGTGAGGGGGCGTGAGTTTCTGCATCCAGAGCAATCAGTTAACCCTGACCTCACCATTGTGGAACTGGTATACCCCATCACAAGCTCACTAATATCATAGAATCATAGAAAATTAGGACTGGAAGGGACCTCAGGAATTCGTTTAGTACAACCCCTTGCTCAAAAGCAGGACTAGCCCCAACTAAATCATCCCAGCCAGGGCTTTTGTCAAGCCAGGCCTTAAAAATCTCTAAGGATGGAGATTCCACCTCCTCCCTAGGTAACCTGTTCCAGTGCTTCATCACCCTCCTAGTGAAAAAGTTTTTGGTTTTGATCAGGTCCCAGATAGTTTCTATTTATCTTTCCTTTTACTGTATTAAGTTTATCTATTTATTTTGTGCTTGTTGCTATTTTGATTTTTTTTGCAGATCCTGAGAAACAATGCATTTTAATTCAACCGGTTTTACTATTCATTATATTTCTAAACATTTGCAGTACTGCTGGGTAAGGAAGGAAGGAACTCTGTGGGACGATTGGCTGCAATGTGGCATAGAAATGACAGAAGCTTTGTGATGCTCTCAGCAGTGGTACTTGCATATTGGGAGCACCTGGGGCTGCTCTCTGGGTGTTCTTTCACCATCTTTGTGTAAAATAAAAAGAGTGGTCTGCCTAAAAATAACACAGAAGGGAAGTTTTAAATTGAAACACAAATGCCATTTATCTTTAGAAAGAGAAATCCATAGGAACTATAGTCACATCATTCAGGAAAGAAAAAAACCCACCTATTTAAAAAAATGAATAGTTATAATTGCAACAAGCTTGTAATGTATTACTACAGAAACATAGCAGGAGAATAAAGTCTGTTTGTGGCAGGAAAGGTAGGCGTCCTGTGCAGAATTCAGCAATAGTTAAACATTGGGAGATTTTAGTTAAGGGAGCCCACAGGAAGCAATAATGTTCATTTCTTTTGAGAGGGAAAAGGAGTACTGTGAAAGGAAAAGAATCAGTTATTGTAGCATTGAGAAGCTTCAGAAAGAACATTACAGCAGTTAAGGGGCTTATATACTAAGGATATGAGGAAGATTCTAAGCAGCAGAGAAGGATAAGGGATTTTTATCAGTCAGGTGGTTTTTAACACATACGTGGAATTTGGCAGAAAGGTCTTTCTAC
Source organism: Emydura macquarii macquarii (assembly GCF_026122565.2). NCBI lineage: Eukaryota > Metazoa > Chordata > Testudines > Chelidae > Emydura > Emydura macquarii. The sequence continues at coordinate 4,720,935 of NW_027132962.1, forward strand.
AACTGGAAATTCACAGGGTTCCAGCAGTTAGGAGTTGGCTGAATAAGGGGTTCTTTTCAGTAGGGGATTGAGAGAGAGATGCAGTAGGTGAGAGGGTATCCAGCAGAAGGGTTCTATCTTTACCACATACCAAAATTCATATAAGAAATGGTGTCATATAAATAGCACAGTTTTAATATATTAGTTACATAGCTCATCAGTGAACTAATGCGGATAGCTCTCCAACTTCTTATAATAGTATCCACCACCACAGTATCTGAGTAGCTATTCTGTGTTACAGTGCAAACACATCTACGAAAAACATAAATGACATGCTGAAACATGACTGTTTTTCCCACACAGGTGGCTGAAATCCAGTGGGTTGCAACAGTTCAGACAGGTTGGACCAGTCATAAACAGCATTGACAACTTGTCTCACAGAGCCTGGCGGCACAAGACACCTCATTTAGAGCCTGTTGTTATCTTGATTTGTTATTCTTTAGAGTTGTTAAAGAGTTGATGCCCTATTGGTATTTGATGTATTAGTCTCCCTGGGTAGCAATTTGCCTTCAGTGCATTTAATCTATACAATTTCTCCCTGAGTTCACTTTCTGAATTACATGTTTAAAAAACAATCTTTAAACACCATTATATGGGGGTGTGTGTGGGGGAGGGGGGGCTATGGTGTTTGGTTGGGTTTAGGTTTTTTTGGCAACTTTGCTAATGATGTCACACAATTGAGCAACACTCCCCAAAAAAATACAGAAAAAAGACAATTTAGCAAAAATAGCAGATCAGGCAGGGTTCAAAATAAGTTAAACCAAAACAAACATCCTTGAAACACAGACATCAAGCAATAACATCATATCAGAAGGCAAAAACATCAAAATAGTAGAACAGATCATTTACCAGGGCAGCACGATATTAGCCAGTGAAGACCCCGAGAAAGAAGTGACAACAAGGATAGCAAAGGCATCCACAGCATTCAATAAGCATAACGACATACAGAAATCAAAGATACATAGTACCAAAACAAAACTGAGAATTTTTAGCTCAAATGTAATCTCAGTGCTAACACAAACTGTGAGAGCTGGAGATCTATCAAAATATTAGACAGAAAGCTAGATGCACTTTTGAAAATAAATGTCTTTGAAAGATTGTGGATATTGGATGGAGAGACTAGTACCAACAAAGAGATCCAATAAATTACAAACCAGCAGCAAGTCTTCATTAGAATTAGAAGGAAATGTTGCACATATCTGGGGCATTTACTCTTGATCCAGCTATAGCTACACTGTCGACAGCACCGCCAGCAGTACAAGATTGATTTTGCAGGTTCGACTGAGTGGCAGAAAAGACTCGCTCAATTGAACCCGGAAGTCGACTCTGTAAATCCATCCCGGTGAATAGCATAGTGCTGTGTCAACGGGACAGCATTTCCTGTCGGCGCAGCACAGTGGAGACACCATGGTAAGTAGACGTTAGGAAGTAGACGAGAGATACACAAGTTACTGTACGTAGCTTGCATATCTCCCATCGACTGCCACCAAAATCTGCAGCCAGTGTAGACCAGGCAGATTTCAAGTGGAAAGTGACTGGTGAGGAAATGAGGGCACCCAAGAGAAACTTTAAGAGCCCTTAGCAGGAAGGCAGAACAGTTGATCTCAACACTATAAAGAAGATAGAAGCAGCAGTTAATTACACAAAGGTATAGAAGAAACCAGTGCCATGCCAGGGCTGGGCCTGGTACCTCTAGGCTTGGCAGTTCATAGGCTCGGCACCTCGGGCTTTCCGCATCAGTTATGAAAGAAAAAAAATTGCTTGAGCCCCAACTCTTCTTTAATTAAAAATTAAACACTGGAACAAACTGTGATTCCACCTTGTGCACCAACATTGGCATGAGAAGAATGTAATAATAATACAAACCTTTGGGCCACAATGCATATATTTTTGTAGGAATGGGAAATCCAGTTGTGTTCCTAGACGTTGTTCTCATTAAATATCTGGGCCAGTTATTAATCTTTCCCATATTTTCCAGGTAGTTGATATGTATCATCATTTCTCTTCCCAAAACACACTTTTTTTTTTTTTTTGGTCTTAATGGAGGCCATTTGGGGGGGAAAAAAACATTGTTTTAGGAGTTTAGTGCAACTCTTACTCACTGGGTGAGTTACTATTCACCCTCAGAAATCAATGGGGCTACTCACATGGAATAATCGGTTGCTAGTGTGAGTAAGGCTGAACAAATTACCCCTAAGATTTCACCTAAAATGGCAAAATGGGACCTGTTATTCACCACCAAGTCAGTTCCACCAGTGATATTAACAGCAATAGCTGCAATGTAAACAGGACTCAGACCTTTTCATCACAATGTTACCTCAGAGCAAGGCAGAGGCATACAAATTGGTAAACATACATGAGTATGCCTGATCCCTGTCTACATTGAGTATGCCTGAACCCTGATTACCACTGCTGGGCATTAGAAGTGAGTTGTGGGGCACATTTTTGCTCTCATAGACACAGCCTTAGTGAAAAGTGAAGGTATCCCATAGCTTAATGATCTACTGTTTATTTTGCTTACCAGAGTCAGTAGTCAATCTTACTCATATATATTTCAAAATGTGATCCTCGATGAGTTCCATGCTAGGAGTTAGCTGGAAATATTTTGAAGAATGACAAATTAATTATGGAAATGATTCATAGAGATAGATATTAAACATATATTAAGTAGTAGTGTAAATCAGAGATGTTATCCTGAATTTGGTGCATATTCAAGGTTTTGGAAGATACATGTTCCAAGCATCATATGTTGAATAAAGAATACATTAGTTTGTTTTTTCTTTAAGCTGATCTTCTGTAAAATTCTGACAATATTTAATACAATTTAAAATGACCTAATTAGTGCCTAAAAATTAGTGATGTACTGAGATGTATCTACACATTGCACATGATTAAAGTAGTTTTTATATAGTTCTATGTAGCCTCATTCGTTTATTGTTAGATCCTTCAAACTAGTGTGGTGTGACATTCCAAAAAAAAAGAAGCAATAAGAATGTTATTAGAAAGATGGTCAAATTCTACTTTCAGTTATACCTATGCAACAACAGAGTTCACTACATGTAAACAATACATTTATGATGCAGATACTGTTGTGTGCATGGTAACTAATAGTCATAATTGATCTAGATTTCCTCTACCAGAATTTGAAAATAAATATGAGTATCAGCCACCTACAAGTCTCCTAACTTTAGCATTACCAAGTCAAGCCAAAATGGTAAGCAAGTTTGGGATTTGACTGCTGGATACAACAGATGAGAAAATAGGAACAGGCCCAAATTTTGTTTTTCCTCTTAAAGAAAAAAACAATAGCAACAACAATAAAACTTTTTTCAAGGTTTGAATCTATTTAAGGAGACTTCATCCCTATTGCCATCCTACTGTGATTTCCCTAAGCATCTTCTTCTCTCCCCTTCCCTCTCTTCTCCTCCCACATACTGCTTTACAAAAGTGTTGTGTATTTTGTGTCTCGCCTAATTGCCTAGGTTGCCGTAGCAATGGAGCTTAGCTTGATGCCATAGCAATAGAGTTAGACTATTAGGGGATAGCTCAGCCAGTCCTGGCTGGTTTTAGTGTTAGTTCAATAAAGACGTTCCCTGTGTTGCATCTCTCTGTGATCCTGTGCTGATTTCTCTCTCTGAATACAAACAATTAAAAGGAATTCAACATAACAAAAGTGGCAATGTGGGTGGGATCGACCCAATGTGGGTGGGATCAATGTAAGAAAAAAACGTTTTGCTGTTTTGCGGGCTGGGCTGTTTACACTGATGATTCAAACAAACTAAAATAGACTCTGCTTTGTTCTGACTGAAGTGAAGCAGACAGAAACAAAGCAGTGAATGGAAATCACCAACAATTGCGTCTGAATAACCTCAAAAAAAAAAAAAAAAAAAAAAAAAAAAAAGACATGAAAAAGACACTAAAAGACAAGAGAAAGAAAGAAAAGAAAAACGAAAAAAAGAGAGGCAGCAATGACTACATTTACTACATTTACAGGGCCCCTGGGACCTTTTGATGCGACTCTAGAGAACTGGAACTCATATACTGAGTGTTTTCAGCTTTTTGTTATTGCAAATGAAATTACAGATGCAAAGAAGGTGCCAATTTTCTTAAGTGTTGTAAACCTATACTTTATTGCACAGCTTAGAACACTTGATAACCCAGATGCTAATCTCAGACACTGTGTATAAGGAAAAGCTAAAGCATCTCCCGCTTAAGCCAACAAAAATTCTGAAGACGTACACTGGAGAAGCTGTACCTATGTTGGGCACTACTGATGTTAAAGTGGAGCTCAATGGACAGACTGCTTGTCATGCTGGGTAGATGGGGCGGGAGAGCATTTGTTATATTGTTTGACATCAATATGTCAAAATCATAATAATCCATGTGGGATATGCCATGTCAGTTACTGTTAGAATGGCTATAAAGTGCTAAGTAAGATGACGGTGTTTATATTCATGTGATATGTGTGTAGGAGAAGTTTATGAACATATTTGATGTACCTGTATTTCAAATTGTGCTGCCTGGGCAACACCCCAGATGGGATGGCGATGGGACAATAGCCCACTTAATGGCCCATCAAAATATTTATAGAAGCAAAGGGCCCAGGAAGAAACTAAAGGCATAACTGAACAGTTACCAGGATTGGCCCATGTGACTCTGGACTCCATTTTAGTTCTTGTAACATTCCACAAGGCCGCATGGCTCCCAAATTAGCACCTTTTTAGTAAAGAGCCCTCAGTCAACCACTAGGTCCATTAAAGAGACCAGTTATTTAAACTATATGCTCTTTACTAAAAAGGTTCCCTCTGACCCCAAGGGGTCAGCCACAGTATCAGTTCAATATAAATTTTTGGATCTTATCTAAAATACCATGCTGCCAGCCAATCCTTTAGTAACTAGTGCTAATTTGGGAGCCTGGAGCTGAAATGCAGTAAAGGGGGCTGTGTGTATTTGTATACTGGCTTCTGTGGGGATTCAGAAGTGCAGTTTGTGGCTGGTTGGGAAGTCTGGCTTTAGTGCCACCCACCAGTGCTGGGAGAATCTGCTCTCTGTTTACAACCTGCCCTGACCTTGGCATTTTCAGGTTGCTGCCCTGGGCATGGACGGGTCACACTGGTAAATTGTCACTGTTTGTGGTGGAAGGCAATTACGCAGTCCTAATGGGAAGGTCATGGTTTAGGAAGACCCAGCTGAATTGGGCAGAAGTGCAGAGGCTGGCTAAGGAAGAAACAGGTCTGACAGCTGTATTAAAGAAACATTCTGATGTTTTTGGAGAGGACCTGGGAAATATGAAGAGAATCACTGTGAAATTGAACATTAAGCCTGACAGACAACCAAAATATCTGAAAGCCAGAACTCTGCCATATGCCATCAGACCAAAGGTTGAAGCGGACCTGGAGCGCCTGGTAAAAAAGGAAGTCCTAATGCCAGTTACACACAGCCAATGGGTAATCCCAATCGTTCCAATATTGAAGAAAGATGGCTCCATTTGGATATGTGGGGATTTTAAGGTCATTGTTAACTCAGTGTTGTATGCAGAGCAGTACCCTCTTCCCCGCATCGATGACCTCTTTGTTGACTTGGCTGGTGAACTAAAGTTCAGCAAGATTGATCTCAGTCAGGCGTATTTAGAGATGTACATCAATGAGACGTCCCAAGAGCTGTTGACTATTGTGACCCATAAAGCGCTGTACTGATACTGTCACTACCCTTCGGAATAACATCTGCTCCAGCTTTGTTCCAGAGGACTATGGACCAGATCTTGAATGGCTTGCCAGGAGTCCAGTGGTATCTTGACGACATCCTGACCACCGGCAAAAATGAGGAGGATCACCTTAAGAACTTGGAGGCTGCCCTACAAAGACTGGAAGTGTATGGCCTACGAGTCCGCAAAGACAAATGTGAATTCTTCCAACCCTCTGATGAATATTTGGGAAATATCATAGATGCTACTGGCCTTCGTAAGGCTCCTGAAAAACTCAAAGCTATTGTGGAAGCTCCGCCTCCTCAAACAGTGAGCTAACTTTGCTTTTTTTTAGGGCTATTGAACTATTATGGAAAGTTTATTCCATAGTTAGCAATACTACTAAAACCACTACATGAACCTCTTGGCCAGAAAAAAGTCTGGAAGTGAACTGAAGCCTGTGATGTCGCATTTAACAAGGTTAAACGTACATTGCTAAATTCAGAGGTTCTAATGCATTTTGATCTGTCCTTACTCCTACAGTTGACCTGCGATGCCTCTGCTTATATAGTTGGTGCGGTTGTGTTACACATTATGCCGTCAGGAGAGGAGAGACCCGTTGCTTTTGCCTCATGCACCTTTAGCAAAACAGAAACTAACTATGCCTAAATTGAACATGAAACACTGGGAATCATTTTTGGAATTCGGAAATTTCACCGGTACCTCTTTGGATGGAAGTTCACACTTCTCACTGACCATCAACCTCTAACATAAATTTTTGGACCATGCACAGGCATTCCACCATTGGCTGCTAGTCACATGCAACGATGGGCATTATTGCTTTCCGCAGACATATATGAGATCAAATATCAGAAATCCACTCTGCACTGCAGCGCAGATGGTCTCTCAAGGACACCTTTACCAGTTAAACATCAAGATATTGGCCAGAAAGAAATCTTCGACTTTGAACAGGTAGAGAACACACCCAGCACTGCTACTCAAAGTAAAGAAGGCAACTCATGTTGATCCAGTACTGCCCCAAGTTATGGACCTATTGATGCATGGAACATCTCTATGGAACTATCAGGTCTCACCCGAACTTCTTCCCTACAGTCCAGGAAGATGGAGTTATCAATCCATTCTGGTTGCTTGTTTTGGGAGATGCACGTCATTATTCCACCACTACTGAGATCACAGATGTTAAAACAGCTACATTCAGGTCACTGTGGAATAGTGCGCATGAAAGAAATTGCACGAAGCTACTTTTGGTGGCCTGGCCTGGCCAGTTCTATTGAAGAGAAGGCAAGAGCTTGTACTTCATTTCAGAGTGTGAGAAACGTGCTTCAGTTGGCGCCCCTACATCCATGGGAATGGCTTGAAAACCCGTGGCAGCGTATTCATGTTGATTTTTCTGGCCCATTTGAAGGAAGCATGTTCCTGGTTGTTGTAGACACACACTATAAATGGCTAGAAATCTCTGTAATTCTGTCCACTACTGCTGAAAGTACTATCCAGAAACTGTGTGAAATCTTTAGTCGTTTTGGTCTGCCAGAACAATGTGTGAGCGACAAAGGACTGCAGTTCATCTCTCAGGAGTTTGAAAATTTTATGAAAGCAAATGGGATACATCACATCATTTCAGCACCATATCATCCATCCACCAGTGGATTATCTGAAAGGTTTCTGCAGACCATGAAACAAGTTTAAGATCTGCAAAGGGACATTCATGCATTCAAAAGCATCTGGACACCTTCTTACTATCCTACAGAAACACAACTCATACTACAACCAAAGCATCCCCAGTCTTTCTAATGATGGGACAACAGCTGCACACTTGCTTTGATCTGCTGAAACCTGCCGAACAAGTTGTGCAACATCAACAGCAAAACCAAATAATCAGATGTGCACACAGAGCAAAAGACCAAACCATTAGTCCTGGGCAGCCTATCCTGTCTCAGAACTATGCTTCCGGAGCTAAATGGGTCCCTGCTATAGTCATTGCCCAAACAGGACCTGTTTCCTACACTGTCCAGACTGCCAATGATCTCACCTAGTGGCGGCATGTAGATCAGTTGTTGCCAGGTCATACAAGTTGCAAGGCCACATCTCCAATTGAACTGCCTGACCTCACCATTGCAGGTGAGATATCAATTCAAGAGTCACCTTTTCCTGACTCCCTTCCTGCATCCACCTCTGCAACAGATACAGCCCCCTCACCTGTTCGAACAGATACAACATCCTCATCTGTTCAAGCTACGAGTCCTGAGCCCTTTGTTAGACCCACACCAACAACACCTTCCAGTGCAAAAACACCAGAAGTCCACTGTAATCCACCTAGAGAGAGAAAACTCCCTCAACAGATATGGATCTTTAGTTAGGGCAAAGCCACGTTATGGGGCAGAATGATCCCCAGGGGTTAGCTGGGAAATGAGGCAGTCTACCCTCACTCCCTAGATTAGTGATTGTTCTGTTAAATGGGCATTTTCATTAAGGGGGGAGGAATATGTTGCGTATTTTGTGTCTTGCCTAATTGCCTAAATTACCGTAGTAACAGAGCTTAGCTTGTTGCTATAGCAATAGAGTTAGACTATTAGGGGATAGCTCAGCCAGTCCTGGCTGGTTTTTAGTGTTAGTTCAATAAATATGCTCTCTGTGTTGCTTCTCTCTCTAAATACAGCAATTAAAAGGAATTCAACATAACAGAAAGCATTTTGGGGCCCTTCCACAATCTGTGCTGAGACCAGCGTATCTTTGCTTTGAATTTTTGCATGTTATCTACATGTATCAAAAACCATAGCACCTCCACCAGCTGAACTGAAGGAGAATATCCATAAATCGCTTAGCAGTTGTAGAAGTTTAGAACAAGATCATGAAAAAGCTGATAATCATTTGGACAGGTTCTGATTCCATCAAGCAGAGGGTAATAGTATGTGTTGTGTAATGGTGTGTGACCAAGCAAGCATTGAGAAGATAGTATATAGAATCTGTATAATTTTCCCCTAGATATAATAATTCCAAACCACTCTAAGACCCCCACCACCATCTTAGAACAATGCATTGTATATTGCAGAGGCTCCAAAAGTGCACCACAGTTTAAATATAATTTGAAAAGCTTGAACACTTCAAAGACTAAGAAGGATTCTGTGAAGTTCGTTGTCACTTAGTTAAGATTAATTTTAGAGAATTCTCTTTCATGCTTTAGATATGACTGAATTTGAAAGCCTTACATCTCTTGAAAATAATTCAGAATATTGTGTAATATCATGAGAGGCATATGAACACACTGGTTAATGGTTTTATAGGTTCTTTAGCAAGAGTAAATGCCTGTTTGGGCATCAAAGTGCAGTTTTGGGGGGTTGTGGGGTTTTTTTTTGGGGGGGAGGGGTTATACAGATTCTACATAGTAATTTGAATGGGAGAGTTAAAAAGTGGAACTTTTTGAAAAATAATTGTGACATTAATCTTGTTCATCAAAAATTGATATTGCCAGGAAAATGTTAATCAAAAATTGAAATTTGTGAAATTTTGACCAGTTCTAATATGAATTTGTCGCATTTGTCCCTAGTGCGATGTAAAATATTTTTTTAAAATAGTGGTTGTTAAGGCCCTGAGCACTGAAGGAAGTGTGAACTAAGATTTTTCCTGTTACCACACTGAAGGGACCAGGAGAATGTCCCTAGGAAATTTGTCCTTACCTAAAAGATGAGTTCAGAATATGGTACAGATGAGGCTTGCTCCACTGAAAGAGGATCAAAAGGGAGCCCTGCTTGTCAATCTCCTTTTAGTAAAGCATGCTGGGAATGGGAGGAGTCTGGAGAGCTTTATAATGCAGGCTTTTCTAAGTCAGTGTTTAGGAAGACATCATTGGAGGAAAAAGTGATTTTTCCTATGATAACGGAGACCTGTGAGGATATACAGATTAGGGACACTGCAGAGAGATGTTTCTGGGGAACTCAGGAAATGGGGTTCACTGATTGTTACCTGCAAGGCAAGGGTAAGATTTAGATTAGAAGATTAGAAGTTTGCTGGTGAGCCACGGAGTACAGTTAGGATGGGGGGGGAGCCATGTTGATTCCCAATGGCGGGAAAGATGGTCGAGATACATCAAACGACCTACCATCCACCATTAAGTTGATAGTGGGTAGTCACGTATCAGGAAAATAAGATACAATTCTCTCAAATCATAACAACACTGATGGGACCAGAAGGGGGCAGTCACGACATGCCCCTTGGGATCTAATAAAACTCCCGCGGCAAGAGCAAACGGTGCTTCAGATGAACCAGACGTCGAATGTCCCTGATAGCCCACCGAAGTTTGTTAGACCCGGCTTATGCTGTATGTTAGCACGGTGATTGGGTGAGTCGTCTCTAGACGCGGTTGTTATTCCCCTTTCCCCAAAAATAAAGGTTTCCTTTCTTGCATAAGTCTTGCCTGTTGAACTCCATCCTCCGGACCACAGCTGGTGAGGCAGGGTTAAACAGGGTCCCCCCTTTATACTGGCTTCTACCCTTCTCTTTGTAATTTGCATTCATTGGACACTCTGTCTTGCACATATGAATCAACCAGATCAGCTACTTCCTGTTGAGACCCAAGGGATTTCTCCCAAATGGCCTCTCTGCTCTCCTCAGTGCATATGCTCAAGAAATGTTTGGTTGGAAGGTTATATGGGACACTGGAATCTATTCTAGGAATGTATGCAAACAAGATGATAAGTGACTGGGATGAAATGCTACCCTGTTATTTGCCTATAAGGTGGTCCCCCAGGAGTCCACAGGATTTGCCCCATTTTATATTCTGTATAGGAGAAAGGTTGGGGGGGGGGGGGGGCATTTGATCTCATCAGGGACTTCTGGGAGGTGGGCACTGGGTCAGAAGGGGAACCAGTGACTGGATACGTTCCAAGATTCAGAAAAGAGTTAAGGAACATGATAGAAGTGGTTCAAACTAAATTTGCTAATAGCCAGAATACACAGAAGGCATGGTACAATCACAATGCTTGCTTGTGAATTCTCCTTTGAAGGGGGGAACTTGGGACTGGTGCTACTCCTTGTAAAAGGTCACAAAATACCAAATGCATGGGAGGGATCTCACAAGGTTGTGGAAAGAGAGAAAGAAGTAATCTACAGTTAACCCCCCCACAACACACACACACCCAACCCCCACCCCCAAACAGTAAAGTTTGCCCACAAGCAGTGCATATAAATAGGTTTGAAATCTATCTGTAAAATTCCTAATGATAATCAGCATTCACAAGCATAAAATGCAGCCATGAAATGAGCCCTAAACCTGTGGTAAGAGTGCCTGAAAATTTATTTTTTAATTTTCTTTCTATTGATTTTTCAATTATCACAATTCTGTTGCATGAAGGTGAGAAAAAAGCATCTACAAGCAGCAACAGCTATAGTTATTGGAATACCAGGAGCCTGGTGTACCTTGATTTTGCCTTTGTCTTACAAATGAAAACATTCTTGTCTATAAAAAAAACAAAGGGTTTGTCCACCTGGGGAAATTTCCTACAATAGTTATTCAGGTATATATAAGAAGTGGTATATAATCTGCTCTAGAAATAGATTTAGTTAGATCAGAAAAAGACACTCTATTCTGGAATTAGAGCATACACAGGGGGAGTTATACTGGCATAGTTATTCTTCTATATAACTATACTAGAGTAGCTGTCAATATTTAGCTATGTATGTAGCTATTTCCCCCGGATAGACAAGACCTTAGATTAATGCATTGCTTAAAAACAAAAATACAGGAGAAAGAAACCTGGGCTGCATTGGTGCTTTGCAAATCACAACCATGTAAGGATAGAAGGTATGTGTTGAGGGACACCATGGTGGTGGCTGTAGGTATTCTGCCTATAGGGAGAAAGCTTCCCAAGCTGTTAAGGGGAGCTTACTCAGGAGTGTTTTGCACATTTCATTTTCAAAGGTGCAGTTTGCACTCTCTCCAATGTTGGTTCCAGACTGCCAACTGGTGCAGAAAAGGATGATGACAGTGCCCACCATACTATACCTTCTTTGAGCTGTCTAGCACCCCTGATAGTGCTATGACTTCTCCAGTGCTTACCTTCAGAGTGTAAGTACCAGGATTCTGGTTAGCCCCTGCCCACAGATTTGCAAAGAGGAGCGTTCCCTGTATCCTTTCTAACACAGCTCCCTTGCACATCCATTCAGAATCAGGTATGTACACAGTGCCTATTTTATAAGGAGCTAGTGATACAGCAGACTTTGAGAATAAATGAATATATGTTAGCACTTTTACTACTGACAGATATGCCAGAGGGGCCTAGTTAAAAATAGAAATCTTTGCTAAGTACATTTCACAGAAAATAGTGGGATAATAAAGTCTTGATAGACCTAACCAGAGACAGAGTATGCACTCAGCGGCACGAAGGCATAGGAAGATATATGCTTGCCTCAGGTGTGCTGCAAGTCATAAAGCCAAAGACCTTGAGTCTACATTTCAGAAACAGAAAAGGCTGTATCTCTTAGTATCACTGCATATTTTCCACCACATATATGTACTCCATCTAGAAAAGCCACAGACATTTTTTTATTTGCAACTTAACTTTACACTCTTGATTCTGCCTTGAATTACATCAGTGCAAATCATTTGAAATCAATGGAGTTACCCTGGCATTAAATTGGTGTGAAACCAGAACTTGGCCAATGGTGTTTATGGATCAACAATTGGTAAGAAGAAAGCATCTCCTTTTCATGTGTGAAATATTTACTTGAAAACTGTCTAGTTAAGATTTTTGTAACTATTTGTTTCTACTTGTTTGATATTTAGTTTAAAGGTGATACACCTATACAGGCTTCAGGGTTTTGTGACACCTTTCAAGAGTCTCCCGCACAACTTAGCTTGCTGATTCTGTGGAGGAGGCAGTCTGACGTTGATGTGGCTCAGTGAGAACCGATTCTTTTCAGAAGTGTCAGTGTTTCAGGAAGAAAACACAGCTTTTCCTCCTCCTCATGATACTTGCGGAAACTTTAAAACTATGTCATTACAAATCACTCTAGGAGTTACAACTCAGACAGGATTGCTACATGAAGAGAAAAAATGAATGGGAACTGTAGCCACAGGAATCTAATGAAACCCAATGCCATATGAACATCAGTAATTTTCAGAGCTGAACATGGAAACAGAAAGAAATCTGGCCCAGTTTTGTGGGAAACTTTTTTGGCCCAGCAGTGCTTTAGTTGAAACTCGAAGTGAAATGTTTCTGCTGTCTGTGCATATGTAAAGATTTTTCATTTTGTTTTGGTTCACAACGAAATTGGTGATGGTGTGTCACGTGAGAGGGGTTTTTTTAATGTAAGGAAAAAATTCAGAACTCTTCATTGCTCCTCTTTGTGCATCCATACTCATGAACTCCACTTATGGGTCCTTATATTTCTGCATAACAGCACATTTCAAAACACTTTGCTGCAGGCACTCCACAACCTGAATGGGAGGATTCCCTCCCTAGGCCCCTTGCAGTGATAGAGCTTGCACATGACCTGGATGGCTGAATCTCCACCTAGCTGCATAATAAGTGCGAAAAGACTAGCCTTTAGAATCATAGTAAAAGTCATAAAAAATCTTGGAAGCATACATCATTACTATTTTTGTGAATGAAAATAGCTCCTAGTGATCTCAACAACGGTGTTGTACATATACCTAGTGAAATACAGCCCTTGCCTCAGTGATCTTACAGTCTAAATAGACAAGACAGACAAAGGCTGTTGGGGAAATAGGCAGAGAGAGATGAGAAAACTTGATTCCCAGTCCACTGCCCTATCCACTAAACCAGTTGTTCTCAACCAGGGGTATGCATACCACTGGAGGTACACAGAGGTCTTCCAGGGGGCACTTCCACTCATCTAGATATTTGCTTAGTTTTACAACAGACTACACAAAAAGCACTAGTGAAGTCAGTACAAACTAAAATTTCATACAGACAATGAATGACTGGTTTATACTGCTATTTATACTATATACTATACGCTGAAATGTAAGTAAAATATTTATATTCCAAATTGATTTATAATTTTATGGTAAAAAGTAGAACATAAGCAATTTTTCAGTAATAGTGTGCTGTGACACTTTTGTAATTTTAAGTCTGATTTTGTATTTCTTTCTGATTTTGTAAGCTAGTAGTTTTTAAGCGAGGTAAAACTTGGAGTACACAAGACAAATCAGCCTTCTGAAAGGGATACAGTAGTCTGGAAAGATTGAGAACCTCTGCACTAAACCACTCCTTCAATGAAAACCATTATATTGTGCACTTCAAAACAGTCATGTTGAAAGTGAGTTATGCATCCAATTTACATAGATTCTCTATTCTCCATCCACTGATCATGCTTAATTTTTCCAGTATCTCAAGTATTTAAATAATATCATGTCAGCATTCCCTAAGCTAAACTAGTGTGAATACTATGGCTGCATGATATAACTGCACAAGCAAAACTAGAACCATTTTAAAGGTGACCAGTGGAATTGCATTTCTCAATCTTGGGGCAGATGCTCAACAGGTGTAAATTGTTATTGCTCCAAAGAAATCAATGGAGCTTTGACAATTTACAGCTAAGGATCTGCTCCATTGCCTAATCATATAGAAATAAAGGACAAATAAGGGTCGGAGCCATCCATAAAATAGGAATTATTTCTCCAGTGAACACAAATTACATTATGCCCATAATAGTGCTAAAGAAACACACACCTGGAAAGTGTTCAAAAATGGGGGGGGGAAAATACATAAGTAATTCTTCCCACTCAATCCTATCTTCACACTACACACACAGAATACCTATAGTGTAAGTGATCCCTATGATTCTCAAGTGGCTCACTGGTCCTTTTGAAGGCTTACAGTATAGCAAAATTGGTCCAAATGGCTTCTAATGTAACTCTGTTCATTGTGACAGGAGGCACTGAACAAAGTCTAATCTTGCATGAGGATACATTTTTGCCCTAGAAAGAAGCATGGTTTTTAAAAAAATGCATGATTCTTAAACTATGAATAAGCCAAATTCACTGCAGCCAGTGGCACTCTTATTTTACAATGACAAAAGAAATTTAGCCCAATATATTAATAGTGACATGCTGTTATCATCGTCCCACGTGTTTTTGAACAGGAGTTTTGAAAATACTCATAGCTTGGCAAAGACAAGCAGAAAATATTTCCTTTTTCACCTCTGTGTTTGAACCTCCCCTCCTCCTGCATACCCTTCTGATCTATGCTTATGGCAATCTCTCTTTTTATGGGCAGCAGGTGTCAATGGTGAAATCAATGGTTGCATCACTCAGAACAGAAACAAAGCCTGGTCTGACAAGCCCAGCTCCTGCTGAAGCTGACTTTGTTTAGTTGCAGCTGGTTTGATCGGTTTGTCAAAACCAAGAGGGTACCATGTCTGTAAATACTCGGTCAAAATGTATTTGTTCTGGAAGCCAGAATATAAAGCCAGCCCAAGACTTGCTGCAGTGTGTTACGAATATCTAACTTCACAGCTGGATATAGACTTTTACATATGCACTCAATTTGTATGGGAGATGAGTGACTCTCAGCTTTGCTGTTTCCCTACTCTATGATTTCTGGGTTATTTGGCTTTTTGATGATTGATAGGTATACTGCACAATTTTACTGTGTGTTTGTTTTTTTCCCTTAGGTCCTCTGGGTACACATTGTTTATTTTATTGTAACATAAAGGATTGTTTTATTAGTTTTGGTTCCAGTTATAACCATAATTTGATGCACCAAAAGGAACTAGCTAGTAATATTAAATTGGGCAGCTAATGTTGCTTTATCTCTCTAAACAACAGAATAGCGTGAATAAAATCTTCAGATATAGCAGTAAGTCTTTAGGCTATTCCCTAACTCTACTCATCAATGTATTTATTTTCGTTTAAAGTAAAGTATTGACTCTATTGATTTACTGGTAGGGTGTTACACTATCACAAAAAAACGCAAACAAACAAATTGGGGTCTGACTGGATCAATGGCTTTTACTTCCATGCCACAGCTTGAAATGCAATCTGGGACAATAAGCAATGAAAGGCATCAGCATCTAATAGCTTTTCAGGGGGCTACTGAAGTGAGTTAGTGATCTCTGTTCAGTTCTCAGTGGACCGTCTGTAAACACTGTCACAACTGGCACATGGGTGGCAAAATTTACTGCAGTGGTTGACTGTACTACTAAACTGCACTGATAGTCTCAGTTCTCTATCACTAATCATGAGCACTAAATAAACCCGAACATTAAAAACACACACACACACACACACACACACACACACCCACCCACACACACACATTCATTACCCATGTTCCCCTGCTTCCACAGAGGAGAGTTTGGCATCATGGTTCTGAGACTGGGTACCATGGGAAGAGAGCACAGGGGATGGAGAATATGCCATAATTTGCATAATTCTACTATCAACAACCTCAGGGGGAAACCAGAGCAAATTATTGCATCCAAAAATCTATAGGAACTTGCATGGATTCCCCCTACCTACGATGGAAATCCCACACAAGGAATTTGCGGGGGGAGAAGCCAGTGGTGTACTTCTGCAATAGGCATGCTGTCCAGGAGCCACCAGGTAGCAATGAAGAAGAGAAGACTCCATAAAGATAAGATTCATACAGGCCTCCTGGGAACTGTGTGTTTAGGAGATAGGATGCCAATCTGTTCTATCTGAGGGAGTGCATACTCTCCTGTCCCACCAAAGAAGAGTTTGGAAGAAACTCCACAAGTTTCAACTCTGAGAATAGTTCCTCAGAAGTGAGTGGGATCCTTTATTTGTATTAAAGAGACATTATCAACTTGACAGATATTTCTTTCTAAAATTTTTCTACCTGTCCTTGTTGCAAGGGATGGTTGGGATTGCTATAACTTAAAAAAGTCAGTGAGGAAAAATACTTCTCTACATATCTTTCAGTTCTTTTGCCTTGTGCATTGGATAGCACTTTGTGTATAGTCATTTTCTGGGATTCACTGATAGTCAGCTGTGGCCTGAATTAAAGCCTATTGAAATCTTTCCATTGACTTCAGACCAAGCTTCTAGTACATCCATTTCCCACTTGCAGAAAAGACCCTATTAATATAAACTGGCAAGCAGGAAATCCTTACAACTTTTTTTTTAAAGGATTCAAAAACCAAATAGAACCTACTACTTAAAAGTGCTCCCTCAGAGACAGTATTTGTAAAAAGTTAGTCTGTTAGAAAACAAGTACAGTGGCCCTTTAATCCTGCAACTTTAGCCTCAAGACAGTTCATTCAACTAAGTGTTTCAGACACTGTGTATACATACTCCCTCTTGATATCTTGAAGGGCTTTCCCTTGTATCACTTGAGGTACCTGGGGAATGAGTAGCTGTCACATTTAATGGTTGGTCCCTAGCTTTCACAGAGTTTTTCCACTGGCCCTATATAATGACTTTTCTGGCTTCACAGCTTCCATTTTAGCACTGAAATTGGTAACATATTATTAGAGGTTCCATCATTAAGATATATTTACACACATTGGTACAGTTACATCAGCAATAGTGATTAGCTGCCATATTTGCATTAATCACTTATGCATTATACCCTGCTAGTTATACATTTCAGCTGATCTTGGAAAGCACTGACTTCCATGGTTGCAGTATCGCACACTTTAATTCTACCTTGTTTTTATTGGTATACACTGAAAGATGAGGAAATATGGTGGGCCAAATTCTCAAGTAAGTGATGGCCTTGATGCCACTCAGGTGGAGTAAAAGGGCTGCAACCTGGCCACAACTGTAAAGCAGATAATTCCGTAGGTATAGGAAAGATATGCCAGATTCAGGTGTGCACCTTTGCATCAGTGCTGGGGAGGGAGCTGCTTTAAGTTCTGCTGTGCTGTGCTGAGAGAGTTGGCTGAGGTGATTTCAGAGCCATTGGCTATTATCTTTGAAATCTCGTGGCAACAGGGGGAGGTCCCTGAGGACTGGAAAAAAGCAAATCTAGTGCCCATCTTCAAAAAAGGGAGGAAAGAGGATCCAGGGAACTACAGACCGGTCAGCCTCATCTCAATCCTTGGAAAAATCATGGAGCAGGTCCTTAAGGAATCCATTTTAAGGCACTTGGAAGAGAGAAAGGTGATCAGGAACAGTCAACATGGATTCACCAAGGGAAAGTCATGCCTGACCAACCTGATTGCTTTCTATGATGAGGTGACTGGCTCTGTGGATGTAGGGAAGGTGGTAGATGTGATATACCTTGACTTTAGCAAAGCTTTTGATACTGTCTCTCACTGTATTCTTAACAGCAAGTTAAAGAAGTATGGGTTGGATGAATGGACTATAAAATGGATAGAGAACTGGCTACAGCATAGGGCTCAACGAGTAGTGATCAATGGCTCCATGTCTATCTGGCAACCAGTCACAAGCGGAGTGCCCCAGGGGTCAGTCCTGGGGCCGGTTTTGTTCAACATCTTCATTAATGATCTGGAGGATGGGATAGATTGCACCCTCAGCAAGTTTGCGGATGAAACTAAGCTGGGGGGAGTAGTAGATACCCTGGAAGGTAGGGATAGGATACAGAAGGACCTAAACAAACTGGAGGATTGGGCCAAAAAAAAAAATCTAATGAGGTTCAACAAAGTGCAGAGTCCTCCACTTAGGAAGGAAGAATCCCATGCACAGCTATAGATTGGGGACCGACGAGCTAGGCAGCAGTTCTGCAGAAAAGGACCTGGGGGTAACAGTGGATAAAAAGCTGGATATGAGTCAGCAGTGTTCCCTGGTTGTCAAGAAGGCTAATAGCATATTGGGCTGCATTAGGAGAAGCATTGCCAGCAGGTCACGGGAAGTGATTATTCCCCTCTATTCGGCATTGGTAAGGCCGCATTTAGAGTATTGTGTCCAGTTTTGGACCCCCCACTACAAAAAGGATGTAGACAAGTTGGAGAGAGTCCAGCGGAGGGCAACAAAAATGATTAGGGGCTGGAGCACAGGACTTATGAGGAGAGGCTAAGGAAACTGGGCTTGTTTAGTCTGCAAAAGAGAAGAATGAGGGGGGATTTGATAGCAGCCTTTAACTACCTGAAAGAGGGTTCCAGGGAGGATGGGGTTAGGCTGTTCTCGGTTGTGGCAGATGACAGAACAAGGAGCAACGGTTTCAAGTTGCAGTTGGGGAGGTCTAGGTTGGACATTAGGGAAAAGTTTTTCACTAGGAGGGTGGTGAAGTACTGGAATGGGTTACCTAGGGAGGTGGTGGAATCTCCATCTTTAGAGGTTTTTAAGCTGAGGCTTGACAAAGCCCTGGCTGGGATGATATGGCTGAGGTTAGTCCTGCTTTGAGCAGGGGGTTGGACTAGATGACCTCCTGAGGTCCCTTCCAACTCTAATATTCTATGATTCTATTTCTTTACTGGCGTAAGGTCCATTAAGGACCCTATGCCAGTGCTGTAATTTAAATCTGCCTGTCAGTAGTTATGAGTTACACTAGAGCTAGCCCACACAGTCAGGAGACTTTAATGAGCTTCCTGACACCAAACCCCTCTCCTTATCCTGAGCACCCAAAAATTTCAGTTTGCCTTTTAAAACGTAAGATATACATTTTTAATGGAAGTTTTAGGCAGGTCCTAGGTCTGGACATTTGGCCCCAGATTTGCAAACGGATGTGCAGTGGGGAATGGTTTGATGGAACTCAGTCTCCTGCTTAACAGGTTCATCACACTATGGGTATGTCTATACTCATTCCGCTGCATCGGGCTCTGTGGATCGACAGAGCAGGATCGATTGAGAGGGTCTCCACTGGCCACTCAATCGATCCCAGAAGTGCTCTCCGTTCGATGCAGTAACTCCACCCCCCAGAAAAGAGTCGACTGAAGGGCATTTCCTGTCCATTCAATGCAGTGAAGATGCCATGGTAAGAGAGCGTAAGTAAGTTGATGGGAGATATGCATTCTACAGTACATAACTTGCATATCTCCTATCGACCCAGCACAGCAGTGTAGATCAGGCCTACATTTCCAGACAGGTAGCTGTTTGGCTTTCTTTCTGTTTCTGTCTCTTGGCGCTGCTGCTCACCCCTCTCTCCCCCACTCTTACCCAAATGTAGTTCAAATTTCTAAGTGGCTTTGGATGCGCCTTTCTTTTGGCAGAAGCAATTGGCCTGTGTTTAGGGTCAAGACAACTTAACTGTTTTATCCATCTGATTGAAATGGCTTTTTTTCATTTATCCTGAATATAAGGTGACATTTACACCTGAACCATAACCTGACCCTCCCTCCAATTCAATTCCTTCAAAGTCAATGGAAAGATTCTCTGAGTTTATGCGAATTGATCGCACCCCAATAAACTGCTTGATCCTGAAAGGTGTTCAGACCATGCTCTGCATCACTCAGAAGTTAGACCTAATTTAATAAAAATAATAAAATTGCTTAAATATATTTAATACAAAAAAAAAAAAAAAAAAAAGAGCTCCTGAGAGTACAACAGAAAACTCTGTCCTGTTTTTTGTTTTTTTGTTTTGTTTTGTTTTTAATTAAGAATATTGGTGCTTTCATCACTAATTTGAATATAAAACCTGAACAAAAGTTTCAATTCAATTTCAGCTCAAGGTCTTTTGCTCTGTGACTCACAATGCACCAGAGGCAAGCATTCAAAAATGTAAATGTTATGTTCATTTGAATACAAAATAATTATCCAAAGCAGATGCTTAAAAGGCAAACTGCATTTTCTGTCTTCAAATTCCCTTTTGTTCAAGTTTTTTAAAATGCATAATTAGTTTAATGACATTATGGTTGCAGAAACATTACTAATGATGTTTGGTCCTGTTATAAGAACTTTTGCAGGGACTTCCTCCCTCCCTCTCCCCAAACAAGGAAATTTGTTCTTTCCTACTCAAAACCAAATTAAATGGGCTTTCTGCTGAGAATATGGTGGCTCAGTCCATATTCAGAAAGTGAGATGTACTAGTCATTTTTAAAAGCATCATGATGATACCCAGTTCTTAATATAGTGCTTTTCATTCAGACATCTCAAAATGCTTCACCATCTTTTAATTTATTTATCCTCACAACAGCCTTGTGAGATAGTCCTTTCCTATCATCTCCATTTTACACAGAGAACTGAGGCATAGACAGACTAAGTGACTTGTCCAAGGTCACACACAAAGTCATGCACAAAGGGAATAAATCCTGCATCTCCCTCATGCAAGACTAATATTCTAACCACTCAACCATCTTTCTTGTTTAGGGATCATCAGCACCAGCATGAACATTTTTAAAACACTACTATCTTTATTTGCACTAGATGTTATGTGATGATCAATGATAATTAATGCATTAATTAAAATGTAACACATTTTCTAACAAAGCACACTTTGCCAAGCCCAGACCAGGCTTGTAATGGTTGTGGGGTGGCGGAATTCAATCTTCCCTGTTATCTCTGGGTTAAGCAACTGTTGTTAAGTAATGAAGTGTGCATTGGCTGGAGAGTTAAAAAAGGTCTCTCTTTACCTTGTATTATAGGTCTCTGACTGCTTAGCCTAGAGCTGCATTATGCAACTCAGAGCAGGCTCTGGTTTTGTCATGCTAGGTAGATCGTAGAAACGTAGGGCTGGAAGAAACCTCAACATCTAGTCCTTTGCCCCACACTGAGGCAGGTTTAAATATACCATAGACGTAGCATTAGAATAAGTATCTCTTGACCACATTCTTTCCATGTGTAACAAGAAGAACAGAAACTCTGAAAAATGGCTGAAGGGCTGTGTTGAAGGAATTGAAGCCTCTGACCTGCCTAGAAAAGGTACTGGACATGTGTGGTCCTGCCCCCAACCCATTTGTATACCTACACTTAAAAAGCTGGCATAGATTTCCTGCTCAGAGATCCCCCCTGTAGCATGTAGGGGGCCCTTTGTGCTCTTTCTGCCTGTGAAAAATCACACAAACACCTCCCAGGGCTTTAGTGGCCCAGGGAATCTTATGGGACTCTCCATACATGGGTTAATTTTACTTTTATTGAGCTATTGCATCCATATAATATAATGATTCAAGCTTTTCCCTCAAGTAATTGACAGAGGAATCACTTTGACGTCAAGAGGCCATCACTTTGACATCAAGAAACAAGATGGAGACAGAAACAAATGACTAGGGTGAGGAAGAATGGCACTGAGGGGGATTAGGAAGCAAATAGAATGGACATATGAGTTCTCCTCTCAAGAGAAAACTGCTGAAAGAGGGGCAGGAAGCAGGAAAGCATCATGTCCACAAAAGAGCAATGCAGAACAGTGTAACTCTTTTCCTAGACAGAGCCGGCAGCAGCAAAGTTCTATATCTAGGGGTTCCTGTCAATGATACAACACGAAACTGGCTCTAGCCCCCTGCCCAGTCACCTGGGAAATCACACACTATTCCCTGGGCACCCCCAAAAGTCAATACTTCCCCTCTTGCAAGCACAGAGTCTGAGTGTAGACAGTTTTTTTTTTTTTAATAAAAGGAAGGAATTAACAGAGCACTGATTTGGGAAGACAGTGCATACAGAATTCATGGACACAATAAGTTGAACCCACCCCACCCCAGAGTATGTGGGGCGTGTCCTTCACATCTCCTCCTTTTTTCTTTTCCCTGCCCTACTGACCATCGCACTGTCCACCTCTTGGTTGTGGGGCTCCTCCAGTCCCCTATGCTGACTCCTGCTGCCTGCCAGACAAAGGCTTGACTGGTCTCCTCTGCTGCGCGTACTGCCTGCAGGCCCCCCTCCGCTCCTGGCTCTGCCAGCTGCAGGCTCTAGGTTCCTGCTGCCTCCGGGGCTTTCTGAGTCCCCTCTCCTGGTGGCCCTTGAGATTTCCCAGTTCCTTTAGTGATTTCAGCTCTTAGTGAGTTTCAGTTGTCAGCTCTCATTCATGGAAAAACCATCTACTGACACAGGAGCAATATCCCTACTTTTAAGAAAACAAAAGACTCCAAAATTCTACCTTTTAACAGTAGGAGAAGATAGTCAATTCATGCCTGAGGTTAGCCCTTTGTCAGGGTTGGGGCAATCTCAGCAGGAGACCCCTCAACCCCTCCTTCCTTCCTCTTAGAGTGCTCTAGCATTCATTCACCACCTTTGTTGAGCTCTGTTTAGACGAGAGACTTTTTCATCAGAATAAGCTAAACATAATTCTGCTGCCATTTGTTCATACAATAGAATACCATTTCATTATCCCTGCAGTTAACACTAACATGATTTGTAACCAAAAACCAGTCAGACTGACCATTTCCCGTCATGCTGAGTACCTAGCTGTACTCATGCAAATACTGAGTCCATGCAAATAAAGTCCCCCCACCCTTTCGGCTGCTGAGCAGGGGAGGGCCACTCAGGCACTCAGACCTTGCTTACATCAGTAATAAAAGAATAAAATTCATTTATGTAAATGCAGGTAAGAATGAGAGTAATCAAATCTTATTATCCAGAACATAAACTGATTGCCTGCAGCAGTCAGTGAAGAGTTCCTTTTCTCCTTTCTTAAATTTGCACCATTGCACTTTTGGCTAGATGCCATGTAGTGGTGGTTGGGAAGAAAGTTGCCTTCTGCTGCAGCCACTGGTATTGATCACGGCCAGAGTCAGGATAACAATTGTGTGAATAACTGACTTGGTTTACCAAAAACAAAAAAAAAAAACAATCAGCCAACCAACCAAAGTTGTTTCAGGTCAACCCTGAAATGATTTTTAAAAATATTTTTCAGCAAACTGTAAAGAAAAAAAATGCTTTGATTTGAACAAAAGGTTTAATTTGACCTCAAACAAGAGTGATTAGATTTATTTTTTTTTTTAAATGCTCAAATAAAATTCAAGAGAGTTTTGGAGCTAGTCTTCTCAATTTGAAAAATCAAAACATTTTGCTTCAGAAGTGTTCAAATGGAACATTTAATTTTTTTTCCCCATTCCAAACAGATGAAATTTTCATGGACGTCACAAAATGTTGTCACCAACCTGAATCTGCATTTTTTTTTTTTTTTGCCCAAAAAAGTTTAGGCAGAAAAATTTTGCCAAGTTCTACTCAGGATAGAGTGGATGGAGAAATTATTTAATCTAATTTGTCATCTCCTACATACTCCTGTAAATCCCTCTGTGGGGATCTGACAGAAGATCCAGTAAAGCTCTGCTCTTTCTGCTGGACAAGTGACCCTGCTCTTTTTTGTTTTGCTTCTTCCTGAGTGTGAGGTAGGAATACACTGTTTGCTGCCAAAATCTATTGTCAAAGTGAAAGTTTATCTCTGACTCCAGGTATGTAGTGACTGGTCTAGTGATTTACTTCAGGACAGATAGTGTGGGCTGAACCACTCATGGAGATGTTACTAGGCATAATTTCTCATGCAAACATTTAGGGCTGTAGTTCCCATTTTCACTCATACGTTCAGGCTATTTTCTGGTCAGAGTTCCCAAAACATTCCTCATGCCAGGTACAACTTTTGGCAGGTGAAACTTGACACCTATTATTGAACGTATTGTCATGAAATTGAGTGATGCAAAACCCTTAAACATAGTCAGGTCTAAACTTTTAAACTTAACAGTGCATTCCTCTAGCACAGAGCTGAAGGGTGGATCTTTTACATGAGATCCAAAATTCACAATTCTAAGCATGTGGAGAATACAACAAGAATAATTTCTCTTAGGTATTTATTTCTGCTTTCCATCTAGACAAAGCAGGAAGTATGTACAGAAAGGAAGAAAAGTTAGAGATAGACCAGTCTTCAGAGTTCTGAAAATCACCACTGTCCAAGAATGCTGGCAACAGACACCTTTCAGGGAATAACACAATATAGTAGGAATCAGAAGCCACTTGTCAGCTGTCATCTACAGAAAGCCATTTAGAGTGCCATGGGTAGGAGGTTAGACCTTACAGTAACTTTCCAGTAGATAACTACCAACAGCAAGTTATGCACATTTTCCATTTTGTCTCAGGTGGTACTGACTGTGCTCATTTTCACCTCAGGGAATGAAATACTGTACGGTACCAGGAAACAGTTTCATTACATCAAGGCACAGGTCTCTTGTGTAGTAAAACAGAATTAGAGATTCACCCAGAAGTACATGTAGTGCTTCAATATCATGGATAATATACACTATAACAGTGTCTAAGATAGACCAATATAAAAATTTAGGGATGCACAAAGTTACCAAGATGTATTTCTCCTTTTCAGAGAATTTGGATTATCTTCACTGGAAGTCTTTCTAGTACATGAAATCCTACTTGCATGAAATGTGGGAGCCAATGGGCCCTCAGGTGCAGTTAGGAATAGTTAAGCATGCTAATGAGGAAATTTAATGTGATCCTATTTTGCATGTTCCAAGTAAAGAAGATAGAAGACAGTAGTCACATGGAAAAGTAGCACCAAAGTCTACAGCTTCACCCAGACTACCTCCCATTGAAATCCATGAGACTTTGGCCCATCCACAGCTAGCATTTTTTGTTGATCACCTAAACAGAGAAGAGATTTATCTTCAAGGGATAGGCAATTCAAGTGCTCTGGCACCTGTCCTGATATATGTGACTGCTCCAGATCCAGAGCTGCTAGATTGGTTGTGCTGAGTTGAGAAAGCCCCTCTGGTGAAGAGGGGTGGCATTTGTTTGTGCAAGTAACACAATACAATAAGCTATCAAGCACAGCTGCAGAGTAAACAATCACTGTGTACTGGGTGATTATGCACTAGCAGTATTTCTCAACCTTTTTGATACCAGCGACCAGTGTGCTGCATTCCTAAACTCTGTCTGGGAGATATCAGAGAGTAGCATCACTCCACAGATCAGACATGGAGAAGCACTACACTAGAGCACCCCAACTCACTATTGCTACATAGTATATTTATTTATTTTAGGCTTCTATTTGAAACGTTGAAGAGCTGTCATGTTTCATTGATATTGCCCATAAACTCATTCAAAGGAAAGCAAAATTTCTCCTGTGTCAAAAAAGAAAAAGACAACCCCAGCTAACCGTGACAGCCATGCGCAAGCCCTGTTCCTACATTTGGATCTGCCCACATCAATTCAGCTGCAGGATCAGGGCATTAGAGTTTAGCCTGGGCACACATGGCTTTTCACTTTTGAAAATTAAATCCTAGCTTTCACGCAGAGAGTGATTTTAGGAAAGCCAGAAACTAACAAAAAATTGGTAACAAAATCCAGTTTGGGGAGCTCCTTATGGAATATTTCACTATGATTGTTGGGATTACTACCATCACAAGAGGGAATATTTTCAACTATTACTGATTGGGGCGGAAATGATTGTAACTCCCTGCAGCTGGACTGAACAGTCTAGAAAGCTTGGTCTGTGTCTCCTGTACTTAGCTGTGCACTCCCCCATCAGATTCAAAGGGACAGATAATCAAAGCATGAAACACTCCAGTAATATGTATGTGAGAGAGACAGAATGAGAACAAGAAGTTTCCCATTTAGTGAGGGATTTCAGATGTCAAAGTGGCCCATAGATATTTAGGTATTTTCACTTACCTTTTTAAGTTGTTCTGTAATTAAGGATGGTATTTTGAAGGCTAATGCTTATGAAACCTAATTTCAAACGCCAAATATAAATATTTTTGGATGGGGGAATGGGGGGGGGGAGGGGGAAGAAGGAAAATAAGGAACTTCTTTCTTCCCTCTCCTAAACCCCTGCTACTACCATGTGCAGCTTGCATAAGTGCCAGGCACAACTGTATTCCCTATGCTCACTTTTTCATCCTGTTTGACACTCTGAGGGAACAAAACCAATTCACCTGCTTGTCTCAGGAAGCTTTGTGGCCTGCTGCCACTCTGCCAGTCAGTACAGATGCAGAATGGTTCATCTCCCATATCCATCATGTCCAGCACTCTGAAGAGAGCAGCATGATAGAGCACACATTGAAGATGCAACTGATGATGCATGGCAGCTCATTCCAGGAATAAACCCAAGTAAATACAAAAATCAATTCCATTTTATTTTACTGATTAAACCCAAAATATCTTAAAGGGGCCAACTTCTCCTTTCTGCTACTGCAGGGATTTCAATGGGTTTGCACTGGTGCAACTAAGGAGAATTTGGCCCAAGAATTTTAAAACACAGGGACTAAGTCTTATTTACAGTAAAGCTCCTTTACAGCACTCTGTCATGGTTAAAGGAGCATTGACGTGAAAGTAAATGTAATGTAAATATATTCTATTTACACCCATTTTAAGCTGCCATTCGATTGACAGTGATGTAAAGAGCCTTAGTGTAAATGGGATTCAGACCCATTGTTCATAATTTCCTAATTAAAAAAATCACATTGCTTTTACATTTTTAGTCTGATATTCTCACCCAGTTTTAAAAGAAATAAAGCCTGAAGAGGACTATCCCAGTTCATGAATGATAAAATGCCTGCTTATATTCTGTTAGCATCTATGCAGTTTTATCAATCCAGGTGATGAGTAATAATCTGTCATAAATTTAAAAATAAAAAGGAAGTCTACAACAATATTGCAAAAAGCAGTATTTTGAGTTTATTGATTTGCTCTAACTGATGATTGTATAATCGTGTGTCACAATTAAAAATGGAAAAAGGTTACTAATGGTTTACTTTAGCATCCTGGTACATAATGATTAGAAGATGAAAGCTGTCCTTTAGCCCTTTGGAAGAAGAATGATGGAAGCAAGGCTAGTAAGATGCAGAGACAGAAACATTGACATTTAAACTGAAAGACTAGTATCTATTATACAACGTGTGATACAATCTTTTGTTTATCATATATTCCCAGGGTTTTTGTTTTTTTTCCTTCATGGTCTTATGTTAGAACCGTGAGTTGCATTGAAAGCTACCTCAGAAGTGCTTCAATAAAAATTAAGTTGTAAAAAAATTCAAAAGGTTTGTCCTTCACCATTGCTTTTATTTTCCAAGCCTGATAAGATTTGTCCAATGCCAGTCAGAAGCTTAAGTAGTGAAATACATAATTAAATAAAATCTGAAATAACTGTGGATCACAATGTCTGCTGTAGTGCCATGAGGAGTCTGGTTTCCAATACAAAAGCATACAATTAACGTGCCATCCAAATAGAATAACAGGATGCTAAAAATCAACATTTAGGCTATGTCTACACTGCAGGGTGAATTCGACTTACCTAAAATCGACTTCCACCTGCCAATGTTTAGAAGTTGCTGGAGTGTGTCCAAACCATGCTCCTTGCACGAGGCTTGTGCATCCACACTCGCCACCCTTGTGTTGACAGTCAAAGCAATGCAACTAGAGGCGGGGGCTGTTGGGATGAGTTTCATTGTCCTATGATGCAATGCTCCTGCTTCCTCCCTTCTTGTCCCAAACAAACAGGAAACTGGTTTTCATGCTGTTTGTTTATTCGCTGTGCTTGCCATTGCTGCAGCGACATAGAGCCAACTCAACTCTGCACTATTATTGTGAGCATCACAAATACATTGCGGCATATTCTGGAGTATTTTCAAAGGAGAACCCGAAGCACAGGGAACAGCAATGTCCCCAAAGCTGCCCTGCTATAAGCCATCGAGTGGAACAATTCCCGATTGCTGCAGGCCATCACGCATCATCTGGAGTGCCAGTTCTGGTCCCGGGAAACAAGCACAGACTGGTGGGACCGCATCATTATGCAGCTGTGGAATGATGACCAGTGGCTGCAGAACTTTCGTATGCGAAAGGCCACTTTCTTTGGACTTTGCACGGAGCTGGCCCCATCCCTGAAGTGCGTGAATACTCATTTGAGACAAGCTCTGATGGTGGAGAAGTGAGTGGCCATCACTTTGTGGAAGATGGCAACCCTCGACTGTTACCGCTCAGTTAGGAATCAGTTTGGAGTCGGTAAATCTACAGTGGGAGCTCCCGTGATTCAAGTGTGCAGTGCCATCAATAGACTTCTGCTATGAAGGCTAGTGACTTTGGGAAATGTGCAGGGCATAGTGGATGGGTTTGCCGTGATGGGGTTCCTAAACTATGGGGGCCATTGATGGCACACACATCCCTATCTTAGCGCCTGCCCACTTAGCAACAGAGTACATTAACTGCAAGGGGTATTTTTCCATGGTGCTACAGGCCCTTCTGGATCACAGGGGGTCGGTTTACCGACATCTGTGTGGGGGGGGTCTGGAAAGGTGCATGACACACACATATTTTGGAATTGGGGCTCTTCTCAAACTTGCAGGCAGTCACTTTCTTTCCAGACCAAAAAATTCACATCGGGATGTGGAAATGCCAATAGTGATCCTGGGGTATCCTGCTCATCCCTTTTTCCCTTGGCTAATGAAGCCATACACCAGGCACATTGACAGCAAGGAGGAATGTTTTAACAACAGACTAGGCACTTGCAGGATGGTGGAGGAATGTGTGTTTGGGCATTTAAAGGCCAGATGGAGAAGTCTCCTTACTAGGCTGGACATGAGTGAAAAGAACATCCCACCCGTGATATCCGCATGCTGTGTTCTGCATAATGTGTGTGAAGCGAAGGAGGAAAGGTTCCCACAGGGTTGGGCTGTGGAGGAAGAAAGACTGGCTGTTAATTTTGAGCAGCCAGATGGCAGTAATACGCTCAGAGTGAACCGTGGAGCGCTTCGCCTTCGGGAAGCATTGAAAACCAGGCTCTGCAATGAGATACAGTAATGTTTCCTGTTGTATGCTTTGTGCCTTTCCTTACCATTCCCCCTACCATCGGTACCAGTACCCTTCAAAGCCCTCCCTGAACAAGCTATGAATTAATAAAGAGACGTATTGAATTGATGCAGACTTTCATTTATGACCATTCAAGTCAGTGGAGACTGGGGGAAGGGCGCAAGTGTTCATTCACAGTCTCAAGGGGTAGCTTGGTTGCTTGCAGGACAGTTGTCAGCAGGGCTTTCTGCTTGCCTCCACCGGGCTGGAGTGCACCATGTCCTGAAGCCTGGCCAATCTCCTCCAAGACTGCTTGGGGGTTGGGGTGAGGGAGGGCAGCAAAGGCATAGGCAGAGGAGCATTCTAGAGGGGCTGCAGCAGGACTCTGTCCAGCCACCACTCCTCCTTAAGCTCCACAAGCCGCCTGAGCATGTCTGCCTGATCCCTCATGATTCCTAGCATCTCCTGCTAGGTACTGCAACCCTGCTCCTGCATGGCTCTTTGAGTCTCCTTGTCCATATCCATGTTCTGGGACAAGGTCAACCGCCACGCTTGGAGCTTTGTCTCAGCGGCCGCGGAGGCGTTCATGAGCTCGCCAAACATGTCATCCCGTGATTTTTTTCCCCTCTTTCTGATCTGCAATAGTCTTTCCGCAGCACTTCTAGGGGGCGGGGGGATGGAAGGGGGGGGCAAGGCCGAGGTATCTGCAGAATGAAAAGAAATGCACAATGTTACCATTGTTTAGCAGACCCAGAAAACTAAAGCAACTACAACAATGTGTAAAATACTCCCCTTAGTGTGAACAAGGCAATGCCATGCCCGCATTCCCTTATGAGACACTCAGATTGGTCAGCTCGCTGTGCTATTACAGAGATGGTAAGCCAGGGGTACTTTACTGTGCTATAGAGAGGATTAAAGATCTCTAAAAAGCTCATTTAAAGCATCCTGTATGAGAGGGCTGACCGGGCGCCATGGTTTATTTAAGGTGATCATTTTGTGACAAGGTGGCCACAGTGGATCTGAGGACAGCGTGGGCAAGTTGATAGTCTCATCAGATACCTTTGGAAAATTATTTAAGTGTCCCAGTAGGACAATACAAAGAGGACTAGAGTGGTAGAGGGTATCGGCTTTATAGCTTGGGTACTTTAAACATGCGCCGTCTTCCCTAGGTGACCATGAGTGATATCAGTCTCCTGAGGATAAAACATGAGGAATGGGAAGATTTGCTGCACGCAGCAGGGTACCAGCCTGGCCCTAATGCTGCTATGCTGTGTTCTGCGAGGATTCCGGCTCACTTGATAGCAGCGTGGCACGGGAAAGGAACAAGGCTACCCTCCCCCAAAACCTTGTGCAAAGGATAAGCAGATTACCTACATGAAAAAAAGTTTCCTTGAGCTATCAACGGATGATTCTTGGAGCATACCAGTGAACATAAATAATCTGTTCTGGGAATAACTTGCCAGTAAAGTCCACTAATCCCCTGAAATCTCCTTCCCCCCATTTAAAAGGGCATAACTGCTAAGCAGAAAAGAAAATAATTCACCAGATATGCCTTTCCTGGAATCATTACTCTTGTCCTCTGTGTTGCTGGACTGCTCTGGCTTCAGGAATATGTCCTGACTTTCAGGGAGAACGGACACCCCACTCTCATGCACCCTGCTCTCCTCAGCCGCCTCCTCCTCCTCCACAGATTCCTCATCATTGTTCATAGACTGTGACCTAGCACAGGTATCAATGCTGCGTGGCAGCACTGGGGTGGGGTCGCTGCCGAGAATTGCATGCAGCTCCTTGTGGAAACGGCATGTTTTGGGCGAGGAGCCAGAAGGGCTGTTCACTTCCCTGGCTTTTCGATATGCCTGCTGTAGCTCCTTGATCTTCATGTGGCACATCCCTGTTGTGCCCCTTCTCCAGCATGCCCTGGGATATCTTCCCATACATTTTCCAAATTTCTTCTGCCGACTCTGAGCTGAGCCATAACAGACTCCTCGCCCCACAGACTGATGAGAGCTCAGCCCTCTGGTTGACTCAATGCTGGAGCGCGTTTGGGCCTTGCAGTAGCCATGACAAGTTCATCTACAAAGCTCTCTCCATGCTGGCTGCACAGGAAATGAAAATTCAAATTTTCCCAGAGCATGAGGGGAGGGGCCATTTCCAGTTTGTGTGGCCACGTAACAGCAGAGCGCAAATGTCCAAAGCAGTCACAACGGGGCATTATGGGATACATCCCGGAGGCCATTAACATCAAATTACATTATGCTCTGTCTACACTGATGCAAAATCGATCCATGAAATTTGAATTACGCACTACGCCACTTGGAAGTGGTTTTATTACGTCGACTTTTGCCGCACTTTAAGTCGATGGAACTACCGTGCCAGTGTAGACGCAGGCTTTAGACATGTAAATGCATGTCCTATACATTCTACTGAGAATTTCAGAGTGCAAAGACCTGTTGCTGATGTACCTCAGTTCTCTCATCTTATAGGAGTATAGGACGTTATTCTATTTGGATGGCATATTCATTGTATGCTTCTGTACTGGAAACCAGACTCCTCTGGAGTCTAAATTCAGGATGTGTATGTCCTTTTAAAAGCATGTACTCAGAAAACTGAGCCCTGAAAAAAGAAATAAAATAAAGGGAGCAATCCCTAACCTTATCACAAAACAGATTCTGACACTATCTTGCTGAATAGTAGCTTAGTCCACAAATAACTGTCATTAGTGTGATTACGGGTAGAGTAAGTTGCTATCCAAAATGATTAAGGCTGTCAGAATCTGGCCACATATCTCAATGAGGCTTCAATTTATTAAAGCACTTTAATGTGTGCATCAGTACAGCCCTATTCAGCAAAGCATATGCTTAAGTCCTATGGAAGTTGATGGAACTTAAGCACATACTTAAAATTAAGCTGGTGCTTAGGTGTTCTGATGAATTGAGGCCTGATATATTACTTTCTGATTATACAACAAATATCATTTTTCTACAGCACAGTTGCCCAGTGGTTAGAGCAATGGGCTGGGATTTCGAAGATATGGATTCTATTTCCAGCTCTGCAACTTTGCTGGTGGGTGACCTTGAGCAAGTCACTTCCCTGCTCCCTGACTCAGTCTCCCCATCTGTAAAATGGAGATAATGATACTTGCCTCCTTTGTAAAACACTGAGACCTACTGATGAAAAGGACACTATATAAGTTAGCACCACAATAAGGTAAATACTTCATTTTGAAATTGGTGCTGTAAACCCAAATGATTAATGTATGATTAATGGAATTTGGAAAAGCGGTTGCTATATATACACATCTATTATTTTAAACAAAATTACAGAAGAATCTTTAACCTGTGGATTTCTTTTTACTGTATTTGCATACCTGTGTCAGAGCCTTGACAAATATTAGCCATCTAACAGAACCCCTAACCACTGTATTGTCCGTAACAGTTCATGTGAGAAATTTGTCTTCTTAAGTACAGTTTCCAAAGCAACTTTGACTCAACAGTCCTGAAACACAGATTTCCATGACAGAATGTAACACTTCTGAACAAGATGCTATGATCTATTCGATCAAACATTTGCATTTTAAGTAGACTCTAAATATGTATTTCCCCTGACAGACTGGAACAGTTATAGCTTACAATGGTCAATAATGCTCTTTGTAAATGCTCCCCAAATAGGCTTTTACGTAATCTGTATTTTGAGTTCATTCACCTTTTCTGCCAGTAAGGCCTTTTTCACACCCTTGGAATTAGACTTCTTGACATCACCTTGCAAAGCATTCAGTCTCCAAACTCAGAGTCTATGCGGAGGTCAAACTACTGCAGCTCTTTCTCCAAAGCACCATGTAATTCCTCTGAACAGCCTGGTAATGTCCTTTGGCTGTGATCAGGTGTCCCTAGTGGATTGATAGCACATCTTTTGGAACCTGTTCCCTCTAGGAAGTTCTTTCCCTTTCCTAGGTTCTTTTTCCTGGTGAACTGTCTAACCAGCTCCCCTGTGAAGTTCCTATCCTCAGGAGCTTTGTTTATGTTCTGGGGCTTTCTGACTGAGCCCTTATAAACCCCTTTTTTAGGCCCAGTTTTCCTAAAAGAATTAAGTGCTGCTCAGTAACTTAGGCAATTAACTAAGTACAGGTGGAGTTAAGTGGACTCATTTTCCTTATTGAAGCCTGTCTTAGGTAGACAATACCTGACACCTCCCACACCATCCTCCCCCAGCCCCAAAGGCCAGCTGCCCTGTGACAGGCTCCTTTAAAAAGATAATGATGGATCTATCGGCTACACCTTTTAAAGAGAAAACGGGTAAAACCTGGAGCACGTTAAAACCACAATGGATACAGGTGACCCTAATGTTGGAAAAAAACTTAATCAACTTACTGAATAAGTGGTTATTCCCCCTTTGATTCACTACATTGAGCTAGGTATTGCAATGAACTGATCAAACTGCATAGACTGGTCACTAATGGACAGAAAAATATTCTCTGGTATGAGACACAGGCCCTGGACTATTCTGCTTTAGCAGAAGAGGTAAATGCTTTTGGAACAGGAAGGTGTGAGTTCACTCCATGCTATTGTCGGCAGAATATTTGTAGACATGTTGTGGAGCACAGGGACAATTCTGAAATCTCTCAGAATGCCACTCATTTGTTACACTGATCCAAAACCACATGTGCAATGCTACCTACCATATTTGCTGCAATACCTCTACACAAGTCTCACCTTTGTTACCCCTACAGTTGGGTTAATGGTTCATAACAAAAAGTAACTCTTTATTCTGTTCACAGATATAATCATTCTAAAATTGTTCACACAATTCAGATCATTTACAAATATTTAATTGTAAATATTGAAAATGTGAACTGTCAGTTACAAGTTTCATTAGTAATTTTTCTTCTGTTTCCTGATTTGATTACTTTGTAACTAAGCAACAGTTTGAATTTCAGATTCAACAGGAGTGTAAAATTAAAAATGCACACTGTTGCTGTAGAATTGTAGATTACTTATGAAATTCAACACTGACTTTTAGCAAATGTTTGAGAAATCCAGCTTCAAATTCACTTTTCAGGAGTCTTTGTGCTAGTAATATTGTCCACTTAGTGTAAGTCCACCTCTGAACAGAAGAACACCACAAAACAAATGCCACAATTAAGCACTCAAAAGAGTTACATGGAACTTTACCGATGCATATTCCTTGTGTTGGTTTCCTGCACAGGGGTGAATTTCACCTTAGAATGTTGTGGACAGTGAATAGAAAAGAGACATGAATGCAACTGAACCAAAATTGTTTAAAATTAGATTAATATTTTGCTAAAAGGATCTATATTCAACTAACCCTAGTCATCTCCCTCGTATCACTTAAGCCCACAGGGCCAAACTCATCCCTGGTGTAAAACCAATGATTTCATTACGGATGCATTTGGCCTATCTGCTTTGAACATGGTGAATTGGGAGAATAGAGGATCCAATACCTGTGTTTATTGTACATTTTATGCATCATTTATATGAACTGTTTCTGTAATTATGCAGGTTACAAACATTTACATAAGGACATCCTCATTAACGAACGAAAGTTCAAAGCAGCATTTTCTAGGTTTTAGTTAATTTTGTTCCCATTTTGGCAGGATGGAAGCTGGCCATGTTTCAGTGTTTCACACAGCTGTCCAATTAGAACTTCCCTGGAGTGATAGGCAGTAATTAAATATAAAGGGAGGTTAATGCTGAGCTTGGCAATGCCATCATTGATGGTAATAGATATGGGCAGCTCCATCACTCGAGGACAGATGTGATTTTTGGTCCCTTCAGATTTTCTGTGGGCATGTGCCATGATGTGCTGTTTAAAAGAGTGAATGAAAAGTATAACATTTATGTCCTCAAAAGAATTGGAGAGAGTTTAAGTTAATAAAAAGTAATGCTAAGGCCTGTTAAATACAAACTAGCTGACTACAAATTGATCTAATTACATAAAAGGTATTAGCAGGGAAAACAAAACTGTTTGTTTTAATATTGCTTACTGAGATTCTCACCATGCCAGATGTACGGTGATTGAGTCTAGGTCTTCAGTTCAATGTTGAGAAATAGTAGAGCTGTGTGAGAAACTTCACATGTAAAATTAAACTCTCAAATTTGGGTTCTTTGTAAAACACTAAGGTGGGGAAGTACATTTTCCCTGGAGTATTTGGATGTTTTGCTTTGATCAAACTAAGCAGTTTTGTCTGCAAAACATACCATTTAAAGGAGGGGTCAGCTCACCTTTGCACTTGTGCGTTTTCAAGCATTGTGTTTGCAAACCAAAACCCAGGCATTTCAATTAACCCCACCAACAGCTCACAAAGAGAATGCCTCCAGCAGGCACAACATCTCCTGAAGTCCCCTCTTTTAAGAGCTACTATATAGCCCACAGTCTACTGCTTTCCCTTCTGCTTCTACCAATTAACACTTAGTTTACTCTGTAGCTTTTTATGTAGGGAATACCAGCAAAGACTGAATAATCTTATTTCCTCTAGTCATGTCGAAAAAAAAAACAACTTGTTTAAAAATATTAAGCCATGATCAGAGAAAACTAGATGAGAGAGACAGAAGTGTCCTTTGCAGGGCTATGTTAAGGCTGGGGGAGGGAGGCATTAATATAGGTTTTATATCAAGGTTATATAAAGTTAATCCAATGTTACTAGAATGGCAGCAAGAGACACAGCTAACTTATAGGGGCACATTTTCACCTCAATGAGCAGAGAAGTATTTGTATTATTTTTTCTGCTCAAGAGCTTCAACGTTTCAGAACATCTTTCTATAGAACTCTAGAGATACTATCCTTCTCATATTGAAGCCAAAGAGCAAAACTCCCATTTACTTCAAACAGATCAGACAATGATTGTTTATATCATATTTTGTAGGAAAACTTATTTCTCTTGCAATATGCCTTTTATTTCAAAAAGAGAAAAAAGAAATACACTAGAGTCTTGCTTTTCCTATCAGAGTGCCAGAATATGGCAGGGAAATGCAAAATACTAGGGAATTATAAAGTGACTTACTCCTCCTCATCTTGCAGAAGTTTTATTATTTTTTATTTAGAACTTATATTTTTATTTTATATCACTACAAAATAGAACATATAGATATAAATGTATTCATGATGGCAACATAGAAGACAATAATAAAGACAACAGTATTGGTGGATTACTTAAAATATCAACAGCAGAGAAATTTTCAAATGACATTTAATGTTGAGAAAAAAATACAACCAAAAGTATTCTTTTGGCATTTTTTATTGCCTGTTTAGCTACTGTCAGCTCTGTATTCCCCACAATCCTACAAAGCTTCCCCCAGAAGCTGCTATGCTATTGTTCAGTACCTGATGCTGTAAAATCATTTATATTAGATGACAGACTACATAATCAAAATGCTTCCAACACTTTAGTCCTCAGAGTTTTATGGAGATGTGCCTTAGATAGCAAAACATCCATTACTTGAAGATAATTGTACCAAACAGTATTCTACTATGAAGAATTAATGCTGCCTTCTCAAGCCTCAGCCTCAATCTAGCAGTCATCAGAACTCTTTTAAAGACCTCTTTTATAACATTATAATTTCTGTGTATGCTTGTCACAGGGTACTTACTCACTCACTGCAGGTGATGCCTCCTCCAGCTGCTTTGGGGAATAGCTCTCTTTCAAGTCCAATGTCTTCCTTGGTGGTCACTCAACCCTCTCACATTCTGCAGCCCATCTCTCACTGCAGGAACTATAGTTTTCTCTTCATGACTCAGCCCTCCAGCCAGGTCACTATTGTGGTTTCCTCTTCTGAGGCATGGAGTCTCACTGTATCTGCTGTCCAGACACTGCCACTCCATCAGTGGCTGGTAGGGGAACACTGGCCCACTCATTACTCAAGATTCCAGCTCAGTGACCCTACAATATACAGCCAAGGTTTGCTCAGTGCCCAACCTTGCTGCTCTCCCTCTGGGCCACTTCCTACTCCATCCCCCACAAACTTTCTTCACTCTTCTGGGTATATCCTTCCCACAGGGCCAGGGCCAGGGCCCCACTCCCCCAGGTTCCCTTTCTAACCTCCCCCGCTAGCTACAGGTTTCTTGACTTCAGCCCCCTTTTGTTGCCAGTTTCTGTGTTTTATACTAGCTCAGCCTACATCTGCTCAGCTGAGCTTTCATCTTCCAACCAGAGGGCTGCTTATCCTGCCCAATCCCCTTCTGTGTGGCCAATCATACTAATTAGCCCTTTCCCAGCTTCCTTAACCCTTTCAAGGCAGGTGTGGGGTGAACATCCCAGCACTATCCTTAAGTAACATTCTCTCTTTGCTGAATTGCATCATGTTGCATCAGCCATGGTAATTTACATGCAACTGGGAAAGAGACAAGAAAATAACAACTTAGTAAGGGCCACATTCTAATAGTGTTATCACATTAAATAGTACTTTACCCCACAAATAGTCCCACTGCTTTGAGTGAGACAACTTGTGGTGTATGGCAATGCTCAATGTGAGTAAGGAAGCATCTGCATGCAGCAGGCAAGGGTATAAATCTATAATGCTCTAGTCAGTCGGGCAATAACTGGTTGTGTGGCCCCTGCTACTTCACACTAAAAGTTCTTCAGTGAGCTTTGACATACTTCTGTTTCAAACAAACAATGCACTGCTGAATTTTTAGTCCACAGTAGGAGGTCCACATGCTGACTTAATGCATGGCAGACTAGTGCACTGTACATTCACATCCCACCTAGCCACACACTATGTCTCCATGTGGACACACTGTGAG
The DNA here is from genome assembly GCF_026122565.2 of Emydura macquarii macquarii. Lineage (NCBI taxonomy): Eukaryota > Metazoa > Chordata > Testudines > Chelidae > Emydura > Emydura macquarii. The sequence goes on from NW_027132962.1 coordinate 4,758,977, forward strand.
CATGGCAGAATCTTGGCCCTAAATCAGATGCTCAGTAAAAAGAGGTTCCTTCAGTTAATATTTACATCTCTGGAGAGCTCAGAATTTAATCTCCAGGTTCTAAGTTGTTCATGTTAACTTGGTTACCCACATCAATGAACTTCTGGTCTTTCACTTTTTTTCTGTCCTTCATAGCTTTTCCAAAGAATATTTCTACATCCTTTGGGAGCTATTTTGTCTTGTAGTCAGGGCTGAAATATTCTCTGGAAGTAAGCAATTTGTGCCAAATAGATGTCTGGTGCATCTCCAGTTATGTATTAATCTTAGCAATGTCTTACTGTTGAAAGTTATTCATCTTCATCCTCAGTTGTGGCCTTTTTGCACAGGAGAGATTTTCTTCGAAAGGCTGAGTATTCCTATGTTTGCAAGTGGCTATTTTCAATCAATTTTAAAATGTCAGCCAACTGAATACCTCAGCTGTGAGTTATTTACTTGAGATAACATAATCCATGACAGCTCACTATGGAAGTAATGTGAGTTTCTGAATTTCCAATGGTGTGCTGAAAATGTGTTTTTGTTTGTTTGTGTGTGTTTTGAGGAGACAAGGAATAGGAAACTTAGAAACATAAAATAAAAAAGTTTACTTTGGAACAATATTTTTTGGTTCCTTATTGTGTGGCTGTATCTTCTCCATATCTAAGAAGTTAGTCTATCATGAAAAAATGATGATAAACATGGTACCAAAGGGTACTTGTCCCTCAGTGACTTCCATATCAAATCTGCTCAGTTTACAGGTAAAGTTTTTTCTAACTATCAGCCCTGGAAATTCAACCTGAGACCAGAGAATCAAGCTACCATCTTTACTTCTTGGGCAGGCCCCATTATGCTCTGTTATATACATCTATTTTATCACCCAAAGGCAAAAGTCCTTGATACAAAATTAACAGATGTTGCAAAACAGGTAAGAAATCAGAGAAAGTGTGAGGCTGCTATTGTTATAAGGCAGAGTTACAGTTCCTAGGGTGCATTTTCTTTTGTTATCCATATTTTCAAATGTTAATGTTTCTTAATTTTAAATTTAACTCTCAATTTCCTGTGGTTTCTCAACACAACTACAACCACCTTGTGAGTTTTTTGGTTTTTTTGTTGTTAAATTACTGATATGTACTTTCAACTTTAATTCTGGATTAATTATGTGTAGGTCTACACTATAAACTTACAGGAGGGGGGAAAAAGAGTGATGCAGTTATACCAACCTAACCCCTGGTGTAGATAGTGCTACAGTGTAGACGATGGGAGGACAGTTCTGCAGAAAACGACTTCGGGGGTTACAGTGGACAAGAAGCTAGATATGAGTCAACAGTGTTCCCATATTGCTGAGAAAGCTAATGGCATATTGGGCTGCATTAGTAGAATCATTGCCAACCGATGGAGGGAAGTAATGATTCTCTTCTATTCAGCACTGGTGGGGACACATTTGGCATACTGTATCCAATTTTGGGCTCCCCACTACAGAAAGGATGTGGATAAAATGGAGAGAGTCCAGCAGAAGGCAGTGACAATGATTACGGGGCTGGAGCACATGACTTATGAGGAGAGGCTGAGGGAATTAGGCTTGTTTAATCTGCAGAAGAGAAGGATGAGGGGGAATTTGATAGCAGCCTTCAACTACCCGAACGGGGGTTCCAGGGAGGATGGAGCTAGGATGTTCTGAGTGGTGGCAGGTGACAAAACAAGGAGCAATGGTCTCAAGTTGCAGGGGGGAGATCTAGGTTGGATATTAGGGGAAAATTTTCACTAGCAGGATGGTAAAGCACTGGAATGGTTTACCTAGGGAGGTGATAGAATTTCCATCCTTACTGGTTTTTAAGGCCCGGCTTGGCAAAGCCATGGCTGGGATAATTTAGTTGGGGTTGGTCCTGCTTTGAGCAGGGGGTTGGACTAGATGACTTCCTAAGGTCCCTTCCAACCCTAATCTTCTATGATACAGATATTGCATCTCACAGAGGTAGATTGACTATGCTGACAGGAAAAGCTTTCTGTCAGCTGAGTAGCATCTTCACTGAAGTGCTAAAACACTGCAGCTGCAAGCTGTGCTGCTTGAACTTTTTAAGTGTAGACCTGCCCTAAGTGTCTGTGGATTCCTTTATATTTCTTGAACATCTTTAGACACCTAAATACCTTTGAAAATCTGTCCTCAACAGCCACCGCTTATTATGCTTCCTCATAGAATGTAAAATATTTACATCTAAATTCTAAAATTATTAAGGGCCTTCTGAATCCCTTGTTTGGTGAATATGGAATGATTTTTTTTTTTTTAAACATTTCTACATCAAAGAAGTTATAAATTCTATTGTTTTTATGCACCAGGAAAGAAAAGCTTTTATAATAAAACTTTGAATATATACAGACCCAGACTCAGGAAAGTACTTGACTTTAAGCATGTGTTTAAGTGCCTTCCTGAGTAGAGATGCTTTTCTGAATCTACTCCATAGTGTAGTCTATTCATCTCTAATGTTAGTTCTGGGAATAATACAATCTCATAATATATCGGCAGTAGTGTGACAAAATACCTCTGTGTATGTAGACATTCTTGTGAAAGACTGTGCTTCACTTTGACAAAGATATGTTTTGGTGCTACATAATTTTGATGAATACCAGGTGCTTTAAGGTCAGACCCAAGCCAAATCTTCAAGAGTGTGAAGCTGTTAGAATCTCTTTATATGTCAATAATTGGTCTTCATTTGTATTTGTGCTTGTGGTACCCCCATTCCTCAGGGAACCAATTATGGTGTAGAATGAAATGAGAATTAGTTTTCTAATGATATTTTAGTTTCTGGTGGTGAAATTACTGCAAAATCATATTCAGTGTGATTTTGACCCAATAAATTACTTGTGGGACATTGTATTTATTTTCCAAATAGCAAGGTAGTGGGTTTTATTGAGGTAAAATGGCACAGCACCAACCTCTCCAGAGTGCCCCCTCACGTCAGGTGTATCTGCACTTCTCAGCTTAGAGTGACCTCTTCTGGCATTTTGTATATGACTCAGCTGAAGAGCTGAGTCATACACAAGTCGGTATTGAACACAACTCAGACAGACCCTTTCCAAGGTATTAATCCAGCAAAGTCTTTAAGTGTTCCTGCACCTGATATATAGGGGGCCATACCACAAATGCTTACTCCCTGGAGACTCTTTGCCCACTCTGGTCTGTTCTGGCTCTAGCTCAGCTTCTTAACAATTCAGTTTTCCTTCTGGGGGTTATCACTATACAATTGTAGGCCACTTTTCCCCAGTGGCCTATGACAGGGGGACACAGGCCCACCCACTACGCTGGGTCCCAGCCCAGGGACCCTAAGAATAGTAGCCATGTAGTTTCATGTCCCTTTAACAAAAGGGCTTTCAGTTCCTGGGCCACTTCCTCCTGGTCCCAGCCTTCACCTTTACCTCAGGGCTCTTTTATGTTCAGGCCCAACTGCCAATCAGGACCACTTTCTCACTCCCCTAATCCCTGCCAGCACTGAGCTGTCTCTGATGCTGCACTCCTCTAGCTCCAGCGAGGAACTGACTCTGGTCTGCACTGCAGCTCCTTATATACTAGTCTGAAACCCTCTCATTGGCTAGTCCTTTGCAGCTTCCCCTGATTGGCTGCTTTCCTGCACAGTCTTTCTAGGCCACTTGGTGGATTTAGCTCCACTGCTCCTTTCCTGGGATGGGTGTGACAGAACCTTTGGGCCTAGCCCAGCCCATCACATCAGGTTTACAAGAACATTTTCAACTGCATTTGGATTAATCTGAATACTATTGCATTGAGCTTTACTCAACTACCTGTGAAACTTGAATGCCAGTCCTAGAAGCACTGTAATATGAGACATGGGCTTTTCCCTGTTCAGTTTTACTAAAATGCTCTCTGACGTGCAATCAATCAGAAGGCACTTTCTGAAAGAAAACAGCAGTTCATCTTGACCTCTACAGTGGCTAAAGAATTCCTTTTGCACTATCAGAGGCTGTCACAAAGCTTCTGTTGACAGATAGCATAATGCCAATTCCAAGATGCACTACATCTCCAATTGCATATATTTGCATATGTTTTACAGTTTAGCATAGATTGTAATATGGATTTGTAATGCATCTGTGTTTGAAAAATATGTATTATGGCATGGAGTACACAAGCCTAGTAAAATCCCATATGGCATATCTCAGCATGAAACTACACCCAGAATCTGCACATGTTACGCTCTCATTTTATCTGTGGCTATAAAATGATTTAGAGTTTTTATATTTCCTTATTTATAATATTACAACATTAATTTGACGCCAAATCCTGCTCACCTCTCCCAGACTAATAATTACATATTATTTTATGTTGCAGGACTTTCTACAAGCCTCAATCAGGACTCCATTGTGCTAGGCACTGCACCAACATAACAGACAATGCCAGCCTCGAAGAATTTACAATCTAACTGTGAGATGAATTACAACAAAAGCCACACATCAGAGGTTTTGGGCTTGATGCAGGAATCACTTGGTGAAATTCTATGGCCTGTGTTATGCAGGAGGTCAGACATGGATATAGTGGCCCCTTCTGGCATTAAAAATCTATGAAACAAATGGAGACAAAGTGGAGGAGCACAAGGCAATAGTGAGACAATTATGACCAGATAAGGATCATAAATAGTTCCACTTAGTTCAAAGTGCTGCCTATTTGCATGAATAAGCCAACCACAATTTGTCTCTTGCTGCTTTGCCACTAAGGATGGCTGGACTTTTGAAAACCTTTGTCAGTGACAAAGCTAAAGGTGCCTTTTCTGACAGAACAAGTTGACCATACCTCCATCTCCTGGAAGTGGACATAAAGGGGAAAAAGAAAATATCCTAACAGCTCTGTCAGCCTCTATACTACATATGCAGCATTATTCAAAATACTGCTTTAATGCTGTAGTTCCCATAGACGCTTGTTGATGCCCCTTCTGTAGGGTGTGTGTGTGTGTTTTTCTTTTTCAAAAGCCTTCAAATCATTTCAAGCACTTACTGAATATGGCCATAAAACAGATGTCACATCTCAGGCTTGCTTGAGCAGCAGATTTCCTTGCAGTTGTGAAAAATATGATTGGATGTGAAAGTATTCTGCTTACTAGCCTCATTGAGAGGCTTCTTTCTGTTGTCATTTCATTTATTTTTAAATTCTCTTTAGTACATTGGTTTTAAATCTTCCCCACACACACTCAAACTGGAAAAAAATAGCTTTTATGCCATGTTGACAAGTGGTTAAAACATTATAAGAACAGTCCAATAACATTGGGGGAAATATTCAGTCAGAGTGACCCAGTTATGTATATTTGCAATTTTCTAGGTTATGTTTTATCTTTTCCCTTTGTCCACTTTTTCTTTCATTTTCTTCAATTTTATCTTTCATTTTTTGGGGGTCAGAACTGGTATGCTAATGGATGGAGAAATGTAGTGGATTTTAGGTCCCATGAAAAAGTTATGTAATAGATTTCATTAACTGATGCAACAGAGACCCCTAAAAGGATGCTTTTCAGCCAGGATGAGATTCAACTCACTGAGGGCCTGTCTAAAACCCAAGGCAAAATTAAGGCTCATTTAAGTCCTGAGGATAAAATTCTGCTCCGTGTAGAGGGCAAGCATAAGTCCTATGCTCCACATGACTCCACAAAATAAAGATTTTCCTTCTGATTTTTTAACTTACTAATCATCTATTTTCCAATTTTGCTGCCATTCTACCAATTGATTTGAAGCCCGTTGCTTTTCTTTTTAAAATCTACCATCCACTTCAATGGCAGCTGGAATGGTTCCTACTATATGTCCCTATTATTATCCACTTCCATTGCTGATCCTTTGCGGATATAAAATTGTGGAACACTAACCATCACCGCCACCACCAAAGTAATGTCCTCATGTCAGTGACTATTCTATGTAGTCTCATTCAGTCTATTTAAATATTTTACTAATGATGAGAAGGGGAGTTGCTCTGCTTTCAAAAATGGGAAGGTGGATTTGAACCCTAACAACATTTAAGATAGCTTGCTCCTTTTTCACACCCTCCCTTCATTGTTTAACACTTTAAAAAAACTATTTATAATCCTTTTTTTAAGTAGTGTATTAAAAGCTGCTGAGTCTTTACACCCAGCTCTGGGTTGGTGAATAATGCTTCATAGGAATAATGATGTTCTTAATTACATTAATACTCTATGACAGTACTCTAATGATGGATGAGTAATACATCTTCTAAGCAAAGCTCTCAAATTTGGGGCTGTCTGGAAAAACCCAGTGTTTTTTTCTAAATTTATTATTTAAAATCTTTATAAAATCTTTTAAAAATTCTACTCAAGTTATCAATTTGGACAGGCGATGCTCTCACACATACCTTGAACTTTGTACCTTGAGATCTGTTGATTCTACAGAGTCTCATCTCAGGAATGATGTAAAGCAATTCCCTTAATATGCAACATAATGTATTGCATAAGGCAAAAAATATCTTCCCATAGAATTTCACTGGTAAATTGGTAGATATGTTCACCATTTAGAGGTTCTTTCATCTTCTGATACCATGGTAATTCTTTTTCTTTCTTCCTGCACATTCTTTTCCATTTCCTATCACTTCTCAGAAGTAGATTCTCTCTTCTTTGGTATCAGATATAAGATCGGGGCTGACATATGGCACTTTCCTCCTATTTCAAGTCTCTCTATTTACATCTTTTTGCATGTTGGAAAACAGACCAACCCAAAACTTCTGTCTTAAATCTTCTGTATTTACACTACTGCTATAAGTCATGGGTAAAAGTGAAGTCAAGGGAAGTTTTGCCACTGACTTAAATGGGCCACAATTTCATTCCATAATTTAAGAAATGCTATCTTCATTAGATTAATTTCTAGTCTATACAAAGATTAATTTCTATGGATAGATTTTTATTTAATCCTCTTTCCTAGCCACTCAGAACTGAAATGATCTCTTCTGAAATGATCTGCTATATGTTTCCATGCACAAATACACTGGGTAGTACAGTGCCATTCATTTTTAAGCAGAAAGCCCCATTGGTATCAAAAGAGGATTTCTGCTAACTCATGGCACAATGTGGTCCACTGAGCACATGTACTGGCCTTCCTAAGTGCTTCAGGATTTAGAAATGCTGAGAGATTGACATCTTCATCACAGGTCAAAACTTGCCCACTTTACTCATATGAGTTATCCCATTGACTTCATTGTGAAAACCATCATAATAATAATCTGAAGGAAGGATGTTTTATGTAATAAAATGGATCCAGAGACTGGAATATAGGAGATTGGAGTTCAATTCCTAGCTCTGGCACAGATTTCTTTTGTGACATTGGCTAAATCACTTTCTCATACGAGGCTCATATAATAATGACAAATGCCACAGAAAAGCCGCTAAAAGTAACTAAATACATGAAAAAGAAAGAATACATAGAAATACATTTCTCATTTAGAAACCAGATGCTCAAAGATACAATCATCATCATGATCTTCATCATTATCATTTTCCTTACTAAGAGATAAAAAAGACACCAGCTGGCCAGATCCAGACCACGAGAGTGAGTATAGGCTACAATAAATTAGTTTGAAAACAAAATGAGACCTTGACTACTGGGTCTACTTTTTAATACTAGAAAAAAGCCCAGCACTTAGAAATTGTTGTTTATGGTTCCACCCTCTATACTATTTATTTTGCTTGAAATACTGTCTAGGTTGCCTTTACATTCCTGCTTCACAGGAATAAATCCTAATAAATCAGATTTGTTTTGTATTCATGTAAACTGAAACTCAAAGGGGATCGTGTTGTAAAACACAGATGGTTCAGTAAATCAAGCTGACGGGAAATAAGTGAAAGTGAAAATAGAAAAATATAATCCTATGTATTTTTATTGTACAGTTCAATAAGGTACTGACTGTAAATTAAAAAGCAATCATTATTTCAAATTATAACTATATAAAATAATTGATTAGCTTGTTAGATACAATATGTTTTATTAATTTTTGTCTCTCAGAAAAATAGGCTTTTAACAGAGTATAAATGGAAAGTCACACCACGTAGATAGAAAATATTTCTTGCTAATCATATTAACTAAAAACTGTTGCACCTATAATTCTATCCTCTTACCTTATCAGATGTTATTATCTATTATCCTTATTAAATTTGTATCGCTGCAGCAAGCTTAAATTATTTAAAAGAAACCATGCTTCATTTAGTTTAGCATCATTATTAGATTTAAAATCTCTTTAGCAGAACCAAAAATGGATGTAAAAATTCTCTAATGAAAGTCACACATCATTTGAGAAATTATTTTTGAATAAGAACAATCAATTCACTCTTTTAAATGAGCTCTGTGCTTAGATCTTGCATTTTACCTTGTACCGATATTTTAACTCTTCAGAAGATTGATATTTTACTTCTGAGAATCTAGGGCATGTGTTGGACTTTACTTATGTTTTATTCATATGGGACTTGATTCTTGAAGATGCTGAGTGCTTCCAAGAAATATTGAGCAATCTCCAATGCTGTTGAAGTCTTTGGAAGTTGGTTCAATTGGTGCTTTTTGCTCTGCACTTTGCAGAGACAAACCTATGGCAGAAGAATTTAAATCTTACCAGTTGGTATATTAAAGGTATGACACTTAGGTTCAGTTTGGATAAATATCCAAAAATTGCTATGCCTATCTAACTTATACAAACTTCTTGGGACAGTACATTTAGACTGGAAATTATGCAAGAATACAGATGGTTGCAAAATTCCCAGCACTTGGGAATAGCCTTTCTCAGCATACTTTGTCACTTCTTGTCTGGAAAAAATGAAAAAAAAAACATTATTCAATTATAAGAACTTCAAAAAAGGTTCCATTTGAATTTTATTCTTGAAATGGTTGAAATTTCAAGTAGATGAAGACGAGATTTATTTTCCCAAACCTGTATCAACCTTCCTATTAAAGAATATATCTTTTGGATGGATAGACATTTCAGCTAATACAAGAATATACTGATTATGCTCTTGTTCATAAGGTTCTTCATCCTTGTGGGTGAACATTCCAAAGTCTGGACCTTTTCTTTTAGTCTCCATCACTACTGGTCACCCTCCTTGACTGATCCACTGGTAGGTTGTTTTATTGCTTTTATTCAGAGATTCATTACCAGTCCCTCATATGTATCCTTTTAGTACTACAGGCTGCACAAGAAGACCTTCCTGATTTGGATTAGTTTAGGATTTTGTAAAATAATCCAACTAAGACCAAAGGTTTGTCTACTTGTGGAAGATGCAGTATTAAAATTATGATACGTTTGATTTTAAGAACAGGCAATTCTGTTTCATGGGAGTAAATCCACATCATTCTATCTTTGAGTGTTCATATTGCCCTTTGCAATAACTTCTGCTAAAAATATTTTCATCAGATACCATAAAACAGGGCTTACTCTCCGGTCATAACTAACTATGAAGCGGATGCTATGAAAAAGGAATATTGCAATATTCACCACAGGAAGCAACATTAATAAGAGTAATTGTAGTTATCCTGGAAATAAATAAACCTGTTGGTTAAATATGAAACAAGATAATGTCTCTTCTGAATATTAAAAATAATATTAAGAGTATAAAATAAAAATTCAGATTAAAATAATATGTAAAATTTTCCAAAGGCAGTTCTTAAGGAACTGATTTTTTGTTCCGTTTGTACAGCTATCGCACAATGGGGTCTTGACCCGTGATTGGAGTTCCGAGGTGCTACCACAGTACAAATAATAAATAATAAAATTTAGAAATTAGACAAACTGATATTCAGGCACCGGATTAAAAGTGGCCTAATCTTTAGAGATGCAGAGCACTCACAACTTCAATGAACTTGATGAAATCTGAAAATCACTTTTATTCAGGTGCCTAAATATTGATGTAAGAAGTCTAACTTTAGATATTTAGTTTCAAGAAATTTTGGTCAGCATTGTCTGAAACTGAGGAGTTTCTGTACATTTTTAAAATGGTAATAGAAAGAATTCTACTCTAAATTCCCCAGGAAAATAGGATCCTAAATAACAATGAAAAAATCTGAAAGTTAAAGGTCCAAGTTAAGACTACTGGATGGAATGAAATCTGGAGAGATTTATCTAAATAGTTTTTCAAAATAGAAGGCAGCTTCATTTTACTGTGGCATCTAACCAGGAGCTTATGTTCTACTTCCTACAAGAAAGGAAAAAAAAAGTGTACGCTGACCTTCACATAAACCAGCAAGAAAATTAGATCAAGTTTTACACGGGCTAAAAGTTGGTGGAGATGACCATAAAGCGCTTACATGCACTTGATGCTGTAGTGCAGTATTATTTTACTGATGGAAAATTGGGATGTCCGCATTATTCACAGCTGCGTCATAGATTCCATCACAAACAAGTGATTATAAAAGATTAGTTGATGGCTATACAATGTAAGGGGCAGCACATTGGTAGACTGTCCATGGAGTAGCTCATGGTCTCCAAAGTACACCGGTAATGGAGTAAACTGCAACAGGTCCATATGAAATGCAAAGTACATTTCCTGATGCACCATCACAGTTATGCCTCCAGATGTCCACTTTCTGCCCTTGCTACCTACTAGTAGATGTGCCTAGCAGCTTTGCAGCACCTCCTTTTCCTCCTGTATAGCAATCTGTGATGTGGGTAGCTGACTCAGGGACCTAAGGGGTCACCGTGTCCTAAATGAGGCACGATTCAGCCCAATGTCTTTATACGACAACACAAGTTCAAATCCAGTTTCCACAAGGAATTTTAGAAATGTTTTAGACAGTATTAAGAACTTGTATTGGTATTTTTGTATGTGTGGGGGAGGTGGGTGGGCAATATCTATATCTATATCCCTCTGTCTTTAAAAGCCAGAATACCTGGCTGTACAGGCCTCAAAAGGAGAAAACAAAATATGTTTTAGAACCTCTAGAAAAAAAAAATCATTACAATTGCATTATTGTTAAAATATTGAGATTCTAAAGCTCTGTGACTTCATGACCTACAAGGATTAGAGAAAGAAAATAGGTATCATTGAAAAGAGGCAAGCCACCTTCTACTTTCACTATAATCATCTTACTTCCTCCTAATAGCTCTTCTGGCCCCTTGATATGTTAATTCCCGATGCCTTTATACTCAGACTCATTGGGCCAAGTTTAGAGGTGATGTATGAGAGAGAGTAGGCTCCATGTTTATCTCTGATGTGATTTCAAGGAATTTTAACTGACTCTAAGGGAGTCTAATTTACACACAGAAAGATCCAGATGTAATGAACTTTCCAAATCCTCTCATCACCTCTGATGACAAATCTTTCATTTTTTGCCACCACATGAATTTCTCTCATTTCTCAATTGCTCTTTTCATGCTGTGGTTCCTTGTTCAGCTTCACTTACACAAATATAATTCCCCATTGAAATCATTAAGAGTTATATCCATGCTGCTAAAAGCAGAATTGGGCTCCTGTAACTGTTTTCCATCCTATGATGCCACCATTTTAAAACAATTTACAAATGGATGAAAAATGCAGAACTATACATGAACAAATTCTCTGATTTGACAGTTTCTAGTCACACAGGTGGGAGCAACAAGTTTAGATGTTCTGACTAAAAACCATTTTTTAAAGAAGAACTGCCAACACCACAAAGAACTGTTATGCTTTTTGGAGTGGATTTGTGTAACTATTCAGCAGCTTCTCTGATTTTGTGGAAGTTGTGACCCTGTGACTGTGCTGATTTTCTGATAGCAACCTACAATAATAAAATACTGAGACTAGCACTTAATTTTATACTATATGCATTGGGCAATCCAACATCAGATTTCAAGCCTAATCCTGTGTATTTTACAATGGCAATACATCAGTTGACTGAAATTATCTTCTCCTTTACAAGAAGTGCAATCCTAGGTTGACTTCGCTGAAGTCAATGGCGCTCGTTTGAACATTTACAGAGGTGTAAATGAAAGCAGAATTTTGGCCCCAAAAGCTTATTGATCCAAACTGAATTAATTCACAACTTTATAGGTAGACAATATTAAGAATGCAGTGTATGAATAATCTGATTAGGGTAACAAATATAAATCTATACATTTCTCTCAACCTTCCTCACACCTCCCACTTAAATGCTTCCCCCTAAAGAGTTAAAATACCTTGCAGTCAAAATATCAAAAAATAAAAGATTAAAAGGCCAAAATAATTGGCCTCATTAGGAGAAAGGTCATACATTAGCCAAAATTTATTACAACTGAAAACACGTTTTAAAAAGCATTCTTCAGCCATTCTTTAAAATTGAAGTGAGGGACTGAGGCAGATGTCCAAGTGCTATTGGTTCCACATTCTAGTGATTGCCACAAGAAATACTCGCTCATTCAGCAACCTAAGATGTGAGAGATGAATTTGTCTCTCACAATGTTTCATATCCTAGCAAGATGTGTTCATGGATTGATCACATTACAGGAATGGAAAAATAATGGATCTTATCATTAAGGTTCATATAATAATCATAATAGTGTTTTAGTTTGCATCACATTAAGATACACATACAATTATACTACTATAAAATAATTCAGGTGATAAATTCGACTATTACAGAGATGTCACAAAATTAGACCTCAAGATTAGTCCATTTATTACTACACTTTTCCGTGGCTTTCTTAGGTGCTCTCTGTTCAGATTATACTTGAAATAGCAAAGATGGTGTGAAAATGTGTTCATGTGTCATGGATGTCAGTAATCAGTAAAACGTATGGCAAATACACAGTTTCTGAGCAACATGGCTGTGTTACACTGCATTCAAGTTATACAGTATCAGGTCACAGTGCACAACTCAACTCAACATAGGCCAGTGTTTATGTTCTCATTTAAAATGAATTAATTAAATACATAAATAAGTCAGCACACCAAAAAGAGATCACGGGCTGATGAGAATAGCTGGCAGAACGTTGTTTTGAAACATACACAGAAATATTTGTGTTGTGTTTTAATGCCTTCACATCTCTACTTGCAAATTCCTTGATGTTAAAAATCATGGACAAATTAGAACATTTAGAAGCTTTTAGAATGTCTGTAATTTGCATTAAGGAAATCCTTTATCAGATTAATGCATTTTTTTCTGTACATTCTCCAGTGAAAATTACATACAGGTGAACTAATACCAATATTAAGATTTAGCATTATTTGTATAGTGTCAGCATATACAACAAACCTGCATGGGTTTAAAAGTTTTCATTGCATACAATGAAATGGAGGCTGTTTTGACAGGTGATTCCCTCGAGGGTTAAAACTGATTTTATTCATTTGCTTATTTATTAATCCTGCCCAAATGCAGGACTAAGATTGATTGTATGTCAGCTATAATGTAAGACATAATTACTTGGAATTTCTTCCACTGGACAAAGGGTCACAACTCAGTCATATATACAGAGCCAGATTGTACTTTCTGGGCTTCCTGAGGAGGGGGCACTCCCACAGTCGTAGCTGCAGCACTGCTTCTCAGCCACACAACCCCACCCCATCTCCTGAAGGCAGAGTCCAAGACTCTTCACCATCCCCTTGCCGAATTAGGCAGTTGACTTCTCTGTGTAAGGGGCAAACTCTCAGCTGATTAACAAGCAGGAAGACAGTGAGATGGAGACTGAGCAGCCTGTCCACAGACACTGGAATGTACTGAGATCAGCTCCAAAATGGAGATGGTAGTCAGGTGCCCACTGGGGCAAACATAGCCTCACCAACACCATCCTTCCGTAGGAATCTCTTGTAGTTACTACTGACCTCCACTCACAAGCATCATCCTTGAAGGCTCTGCCTGAGCCATCCCAACCTTGAAGTGTTTGGAGATGCAAGAACTGTAACGCAAGGGAGGCAGGATCCAAGAAGTGAATGGATGGGGCATGAGTTTGCAACCTACTTTGGTAGCTTCCTGATCTGGGTTGTGGAACAGCTGAAGAGCTGCTCAGCACTCCTAACACGTTGGTCTCCAGGTAACTCAGGCAAGCAAAGAATGCAGGAAGAAGAGGCCTGAGTCCTCTTTGCTCCAGTATTACAGGGGTTAAGGATTGGCCCTAAAATACTCTATAGGGCCTGATTCTGCAGATCTCCTCTGACAATAACCACTACTTAAATCAATGGGAGCTTCACCATAGATTTTGAATATATTGTGTACATCCAGGCCTAAATTTCAACCAGGCAAAACCCTCCCTGTAAACAAGAGGAGCTTGACTTATTCAGGGATAGCGGAATCAAGTACATACATTGTACAGAAGAAGATATCCACTCCTCCCTGTCTCTCACTGGTTTTTCTGAGTGTGTGCCAATAGTATGGCTGAACATTACATAAACCATATGTTTGGTTATATATATTCTCTTATGTTCATAAATTAGCCTTTGAAGTTATTTGCCACTTGAAAATAAGAAATGGAAGGTAATATAAGTCAGTGGATCAATGTGAGAATAAAGATCTATCTGAAAGTTTTTACTAGTGGAAGTGACAAGAAAGTCAGGCTCTGCCTAAACACAAAGTAGTTGAAAATAGTGCTCTGAGAACAAACAAATGGGAATGGACTGTGCAATCAGCATTAATGTATGTTATTGACCAGAATTAACCATTTGCTTTTTTCCGTTGTAGTGTTCAAGATCGGTAGGTTTGTTCTTATCCTCAGTATACATTTCAGTACTTCAGCAAAGATTACAGAATTGGGAGGTAGGTCAGGAAAAGGGATCAGGGGATGCATACATTTATGGTTTTGCAAACTTACTTGAAACTGATAAAATCAGATACAATTATGTTAAGCTCAGTATCCAAAGTATAATATTTGTGTTCTTCATTTTTATATCATAGTCATGCCATAATTTTGTTGATGAAATTTTACATGGTCTATTCAATGTGTAAAAACTAACCCAGTCTTATTACAGAGACACTTTCCTGAATTTTGATATGATAAACTACAATATGCAAGCATTCACAATGCTTTTAAGATGGATTCTAAGGATTGTCTCTAAACTACAGCTATGGAATCACAGTAACATCTGCAGCTCTGTAAATAAAAATGACCCCTACACATTTAATGGATTTCTGGTTGAGCTGCCTTTGGTCATAAGGTTATCCTGAACTCCTGGCTGTCAAGTAACAATCCTTATTTTCATTTCACTACAATCCTATGATAATTCAGAAGGGAGGACATGGTTCAATTGGACTGAACTAGAGGTCTATGATCATGCATAATATTGACACAATAACTTGGTGGTTATACAGAGGTGACCTGAAATGCCATTTTCTGCAATTTTGACCTTAATT
The DNA here is from genome assembly GCF_026122565.2 of Emydura macquarii macquarii. Lineage (NCBI taxonomy): Eukaryota > Metazoa > Chordata > Testudines > Chelidae > Emydura > Emydura macquarii. The sequence continues at coordinate 4,774,259 of NW_027132962.1, forward strand.
CTGTGCAGTAGCATTCCAAACTAAATCTAAACAAACAAAGAAAAAAAAAGTTCATTATCATTCATACAGAACCTTTACATGGACATTTACTTTGAATTATGCAGTGTCTTTTACTATTAGCTCATGTTTTTAATTAAGATATGCATAATATATCAAATTTCACTAAGTGTCTTTGAAGAAGATTGGATGATAATGCAATATGATGCAACGGAAATTCTCTGGTTTTAATAACACCAAAGAGACATTATTCTGGGGTATATTTCTGAGTGCTTGATTCATTTTGCAGGGAGAGCATATCTGAATATTGATAATTAAGATGAAGATTCTCATCAACTGAAGCAAATGCTAAATGGCCCAAGGGGGTGCATAAATAATAGGCTCACTAATAAATTGTAGTATACTGAAGGTGAGGAAAATAGCTTTAACAATGCATTTGCAGATTTACTAATTACAATAACTTCCAGCAGTGCCATATCAACTCTCAAACAACTGTTTCCGAAAGTGTTTAAGAATAATTATACCATTTTGAACTGGAATTGCTCAACCTGCTTATTAAAATAAAAATAAGCAAAGTAGCTGGTATAACTTTGAGGATTCCTGGTGGCTATATACTTCAAAACTAAAATAGCTCTTTCCTAAAAGGGCAGTACTTCTGTAAATGAAATCCATTAATATGCTTACATTTTATTCTAATCAGCTATAATGGTTAGCAAGTATTTTATTGTTACAGCAAGATGATTTTGCCATTATGAAATTTATCATTCAGGAAACAGTAACACTCATCAGCCCCTCTAGTCTTTTCATAACAACATCTCTATAGAAAGTCTACAGTTGGTATAGATATTTTTTTACATAAGTAATTGATGAATGGTATACAATTTAAAGTAATTTATCTCAGAGATGTGAAATTATGTGACTGTAAACAATAGTTTATCAGAGAAATGTTAAATAACAAACAAATAAACAACAACAAAGTTCATAAGTAAAGTTTAGCCAGTGGAAATGGAATAAATGAGAAAGTATTAAGTGTGTTATATGTACATATTTAACTTTCCCCAAAAGTTGTCTCACACATCCAGTCTCACCTTATTGGAACGTAAAGTATTTTTGAAAACTACATTACTTATTGTACACAAATACTTTATGCACAATAAGTAATGTAGTTTTCCAAAATCTGACTATTAAACATCATTGCAGAATCATGAATGGAAAACTCAGACTGGTGCACATGTATGTTTAAAGTGTTACCCTCTTTACAACAAAAGAGAAATAAACTCTCGAGAAAATAATACATTTAAATACACACAGAGAAAAAATAATTGTGTTCCAATAACTCTATGGACATTTTCTCTTCATATGGTGTAACTAAAGTGTGTACACAGCCAAAATTCTCACTTACCATTCTGGTGTTCATACAGGTCAGAAAGACCCAATCCGTTCATTATGGATTAGAAAGCCCAGCCTACCATGTTCGATCTCCCTGTATTAGCTGGAAGTGCCACTGTAACTACCCCGTGCACATCTATTCCAAAGACTTCAGATACCCAGTCATCGAAGCCTGCTAGAGTATCCACTTAAACCAAAGCAGAGGTTTTTTACATCTTCCCCTTTCTCTATAAAGGAAATCAGAGAGGTGGCATATGAGTAGGCTATACGCAAAAGCTTCCTTGTCCATTGGACAACAAATGATTGCTAATTTATACTTGCCTCTAATTCCCCAAACATCAGTTCCCATATCACATAACAAAACATCAAGGGTTCAAGAGATATCTAATAAGTATCTTGTTCCTATGCCTACACAGCCTGATTGCTGCATGTTGCATGGGTGGCAGGACATCAAGAGACTCCAGCTTGTAGGGGCAGATGCAGTCAAAGCAAGGAGCTTTGGTCCTTTGGAGAACTTTCTTCAGGTTTAACTAGCTTTCTCTGCCCTGTGTTGACTGGCTCTTTGCTCTAGTTCTATGCCTCCCTTATAGTCTCTTCACCTCAATGTCACTCCTCTCACCCTTTCTCCCTTGCCCTGTCCCTCTTAGCCCCCATCCCTTCAGTGTCTGCTCTCCCTTCCCTTTTGCTTATCCCCTCCTAAATAAATAAACCCACAAAAAGAAAAAAAATAATTTGTTGCTATCACACTGTTCACTCTGCTTGTGTGTTCTATCCTATCCCCCCCTCTGTCTGTATTATCTGCTTAGACTGTATGCTCTTCAGAAAGGACAGTCTCTTTGTTTTATATATGTGCAGCACCTAGCAAGGTAGGGTCCTGGTCCATGACTAGGGCTTCTAGGTACTATGGTAATTCAAATTATAAATCATAATCATCAGTGCACCACCTGATGATAAATTCAGAGTCTTTTTCCAGCCTGGAGCCTGCCCCTGTTATGGCCCTGGACTGGGATCTGGTGAAGTAGGGCCACCACCTCACACCTGGGGATGGTTGCACACTCACCCTAGGCCAGAAGGCCTATTGACCATGTTTGCTCTGCCCTGCCCAGAGGGACAGAGCCCAGATCATTGTTGCCTACCCCAGCCAGGAGATTGAAGGCTATAGACTGTTATGTATTCCAACCCACCCGAGGGCTGGAGTCACAGACTATTGGTGTCACATTATTCAGTAAATCCTTTAGTGCAGTCTTGAACTCATCACTAAGACCAGACATTGCCTTAGGAGGTAGCAATGAATCAGGGCTCCTTTAGGATCCAGACCTCAATTCAAGAAATCATTACTATTCAGCAAAGCACATAAACACATGCTTGACTTCAAGCAGATGTTTAAGCCTCATTGAAGCCAATGGTACAAAGTTAAGATTGGGTCTGTAGAAAGCAGGAGTCTCTGGGGAGCCATTTCATTTTGTAAAACAAAGAAAAATCCCCTACAAATAATAGGTTAGGTTGTCTTTTCTCTTCCCATTGCCTGTATCTCCATTTCCTCTTACTTTTCTGCTTGGGGAGCCAAAGAGGGAGAACATTTGGGACCTCATTCATGATTGCAGAAAGAGTCTGAGCACTGGCACATTCTGCGCTCTGCTTTGTATCTCCCTAAACATGGCCAAATCCCAGTCTACGGCATCCTCATCACTATCACTCTGATGCCACGGCAGGATTCAGATACTTTGTTTTTGAGCATGGTATAAATGCCTAGATTAGCACTCACCTACACCTGTAGGCCCACTATGTAACCTGCTTTCTGATGAAAGCTTGGCTCTCCTGAAGTACCCTATACATAATTAACTGTGTTTTGTAGGTGCTGAGATAATATATGTCTATGAAGGGTCCTGGTGCGGCTGAATCTCTGGATCCTAAATCTTTGTCATGGAAGTGTGGGGCATGCTGATCAGTGCTCCTCTCGTTTTGCCTGGCCCAATCAGATTTTTTTTCAGCACAGGATCTCCTGCTGCACATCACAGCCGTTTGTCCAAAAGCGGATTATATCAGTGCTATTTGGAGTCTTCAAGAAAAGAAAAAAAGATTTTGCTTAGTTCCCAGTGTAACAAGATAGCTTAATTTTAAGGGCTAGTTCAGTGCTGACTTTCAAAAGAGCAGAGAAAGCAATTAATGCTAACTAAGTTGAAGAGGCACCTGCTGTGCATGTTTTGAGCATGCCCTTTTCCCGGCAATTAATTCAACTGGCCAAAATGTAAATATTTGAGGATATAAGAGGAGAAGCATTTTAGAAACATATATATTTATATATTGCAAAATGCTGTCTTTCCTGTCAGTCATTTAAACATACTGGAGAGATCCTCAGCTGGTCTAAACTGACTTTAATTCACTTTAATTATGAATTGTAGGATTTGAACAAGGGGGAAAAAAGAAAAAAACAGCCAGAAATTCCTCTTTTTTCACTAACTCCACCTGCATTTTCTTTGAACAAGGGAAAAGTAAAACTCAAACACCCGTAGGGAAAGTTTTTTTGCACCCACTTTTCTTTCCTCTCTCTCTCTAACGATTAATATTAAATAATAAACATTTCTATATACAGAACTTCCATCGTCATCAACAGAGCCAGTTGCAGCTTCTATCTTCTGGGGCCAGTTACACATCAGCCACAGCCATGCATGGGGATTGATCTAAACTATGTCAACTGGCTATGCCTCCCAGCTGCCAGCTGGGAATCACCAGAGAACAGCATCGCTCCCACCTGGAGGAGCTACATTGAAGCCAACCATCAGAGCAGTGGGTCAGATGGGGAATCCAAAACACCAGGGAATCCCCAGTCGGGAATATAATCAGCAGCACAAAGAGGCTTAATGTGGATTTCTATGTTTTTTTCCAGACTGGTAAAACCATATTATATCAGTGAAAACAGAATATAAGAACTATTGATGAATTTTTGTCTTTGACTTCAATGGGAGTGGAATAAATGAAGGTAAAAGGATTTGGGGGGCAAAATAATCTGGGATGTAACCACACTGAGCTCCATGGAATGACTCAGATGATTAATTTTGATCTCAGTTTTGCAGGTGTATTATATCCAGAACATTTCTGCAAATTATAGTTACCTTTCTTGTGAAAATGCCATTTATTTTAAAAAGTGTATTTTTATATCTGTCTATTAGCCAGTCTACATACATACACTGCCAGTCAGGTCTCATCTAATATTCATTTGCTGAAATACACACACATACACAGAGGATCTTCATTAATCCTTATCTGAAAATACAGCACGTTAGCTATAGTTAAATCTTTCTTTTTCTTTCTCTTTCTTTCTTTCTTCTTTTTTTAATTGACTTTAAAGATTAAATGTCATTGATATACTAAAAAGATTAGGGTGTTTCTGGTCATGAATTTACTAATCTAACCATATGTATTATAGGATACACCCATTGATTAAAATGATCTGATAGGGATGCAAAGAAAGAGAGATATTTAAAACAAACAAATCTCCCAGTGAAATGAATGGGAGTTAAGTTTAAATAACCTTTAATATTAGATCTTGTGCAAACAACATTTTCACTTTTTTACAGCCCAACAAACTAATATGAAAATCCATCCTGCACCAGAAGGGTGGGAATACAAGTCTGTGGGTCATTCAAGTCTGAATTTTCTCTGAGCAACAGAAACATGTGTTTCTTCTCCTCTTATGGAAAAGCCTTTGCTAAGTTTCTGATGTTGCACCATGAAATAATGGCAATGGTCAGCAACCTGCAATGCCTTTAGTTATGTACACATTTATTTATTCTCTCAGACTACAGTAAAAAGTTCGACTTTTGCAGGACTTATGTAGGCAAAACTGCAACTGAAGTCAGCAACAGGAGTCTTGCCTAAGTAAGGATTACAGGACTTGGCCACTTTTCCTCCATTATGGGAACAATCGTATTCCCCTTTAAGTCAATTGCAAGCTCTCTTTGAATTCCATGATGAAGGATCAAGCCCTGTACGACAAAAATGTAAACTTTGGGCCTCATCCAATTCTCACTGAACTTAATGAGAATTTAGACTTCAATAGGAGAAGGATCTTGCCAGTTAAAATAATTTTAAGTGCTCACAAAACTAATGTAAACATTGGAAGCACGCACTGCTAAGAGGGATGATTAACTGTACATTGTTTGCACTTCAGTTAAATGTACCACTATATAGTTACATATTCTGCCACAAAAGTGTTCACCCAAAGAAGAAAAACAGAAAGTGACTGTGTGGGATGACAGTTCTACGGCTTTAGTTCATTCAACCAAACCTGCTCGTGTGCATGTATTACACTGCATATTTATTGGAAATTATGCAAGGTTTTACTGAAAGATCAGCTGTAGAAACATTTAGGGACAAATTGTACCCTCAATTACACTTTAACACGCTACTGATGTAATCAACCAGGTCCAGATTTACTGGTGAAGCAATCAGAAGAGTCTGTTGGTATATTGGTATAACTGAGGCACGAATTGCCCCAATCTCTCAACTGGATATTGCAGAGCCTAACTTGTTCAGCATCAGATTGCTGTTCTTGGTCTGTGAAACCAACATGCAGCAGGTAAGTAAGTTAAAAGACTAGGACTGAAATCCTAGCCCCCATTGAAGTCAATGGCAAAACTTCCACTGACTTCAGTGGTGCCAGGATTTTACCCTAGACATTTGACCATATTACTAAACTGACGATCTGACTTTGCCAAAGAGTCACTGCAGCGATTAGGTGAGTAGGTGAGCAACCTAGTATATTCAAGTGAATTCAGCCTGGATCCTGGCAGTCCAAATGTAAAAATTATGCTGGTTAGACACCTAAAACTTTGTTTGTCCTATGAAAGGTCACTGAATTTTAAATGATTGGTTAAATATTTTACTTTGATTTTCAGAACAATTCCATTAGGTGTTAGAAGTCCTTTTATTTCTGCATATTCAACTTGGGACTGAACTAATCAAGCTAAGCTAGTCACATCAAAAATTAAAATAAATAAATAAAAAGAATTAAGAAGGGGTCTGAGACCATCTTCTCTGCCCCTTAAGGCCGGCACGGGAGGATGGGATAATTTGCCTATCTCACTTCATTTCCAAATCAGTGGTGATGGAATGAACTGTAGATTGATGATCATGTCTTTGAGCCGAACACTTTTTATTTAATTCTTTCATCAGTTTGTACTAGCTAATTATGTGTGAGGAGTTTTATTCTTTGCTTTCAAAGACTTGTCAATGTGTGGGATGACAGTACAGAAGAATGGAATAGTTCTTTTTAATTGCTCCCAGCACAGAACACTCCTTTGGGCATAGCTGGGATCTGTGATAATTTGATTCTCATTGCCCCTCCTTATGCACTCACAGACAACCCAGTTAGAGAATCCTAGTCTACTGACCAGCTTGGTTTGCATGTATCCTTCAAGATACTAGTTCTGTATTAAAAACAGAGGTGATGATACATTACTGGCAAATTGGAAGCTTTGTCATCCACTTTGTTGCATATGGCGATCAGTGGAGAGTGACGAACTGAAGTAATTTCTCGTATATTCTCTATGGTGGATTTAAATTCAGGGCCTACAGTTCATAAGTACTTTATGTAAATAATACTTGGCCTAATTTGCTGTGTTTGCAAATTATCCTTTCAACGAGCCAACTATAGGAACAGGCAGAAATGGCATATGGTACCTGAATCAAAATATTATAAAGTTTTGTTCTGGCCTTCTATTTTCGAGTTATAAATTTTAATTTGAAGAAAAAAATAGCTATCCTACATTTAAAAGTCCAATTAACAAGTCTGGGTTCGTTATAAATATTTTGTGGCACCAAAAGAAGGATGGTAATAACAATTTGTGCGTGTAATTTACAGTTCTTTTGTACCTTTGCTTCATGTGCTTCATTTTATGTACCATATGCTGTGCAAGCATTGGCAGCTCAGTCCCAGCCTCATCATTATTAGCCCATTATGCATCAGTTTAGCAAGGGGTGTAAGTCTGAAGTCATGAATTCTTCTTCTGTGGTATCCATGTGGTAGAAGTTTGCATAGACATAGTGTATACAACAGAAGGGTCAATCAGTAAAAATATTATTGCATAAAGATGCACACTCCAATTATTCCAGTAACATTGCTGTTACTTTAATATTTATATTCCTGAATGGAACTTACTCTGATAATGGCTAAAATCTTCAAAAATGCCTAAACTGACTTAGGAGCCTGATATCCACTTTCAAAAAAAGTGAACAAGGCAATTAAGAGCCTAAATCCCATTGACTTTCAATGAGATTTCATCTCTTAAATCACTTAGGTCCTTTTTGAAAATTGTACCCTTTACCTCTTATGCCTTTTTCACTTGTCATTTTAAAGTGTCTGGCTATTGTGAAACCAATACTGGCTTGGAAACTTAAAATTTCACCGACCTGAAGGAAAAATGTCTCTTTCTTAAGACAGGAGTCCAGTGTTATTCAGTGGAATTACCTTTCAGGTCAGAAAAGTAGAAAGTTAAGCCTACAGATCTGTTACTGTTATATAACTGTTATTATGAAATATTGTGTACAGATGATGAGAAAATATTCTTTTTAGAACTGATTTCTCAAGGAATCTTTCATTTTGAGCAGCATTCACTCTTTCACAATGCAGAAGCTACTACTCAACTCGAAACTGTAGCATACGAGTTAAACAGATCTCTGGCTAGACCCCACCAATCCTGAGACCATGGCCTCCTACAGATGTGGCACATATATCAGTGCAGCATCCAGTATCCTCCTTTTCCTGTTCTTGGATATGAAAGGATCCTGCCCTCCAGACAAAGTGCAAGTAATCTACCTTTTTTCTCTCTGTCCCATTTGCCCCACCCTTTTGCATCAGGCCAGCACAATATATCTATCAGAACTTACAATGACAAAAATAAAGAGAGCAAACATTTGTGACCCTTCAACACGTTCAAACCGTTGCACATTGGTGGAATCCTTACAAAATAACATCCTTAAGGTTATATCAACACATTTTAATTAGAGGCCTAATGAAATAATGTTTTATCAAATTATATTGGACTGAAACTTAGTCTGTGTCAATTATAAAAAGGTAATTGCAATTTCAAAATTAGATTAAAGTATATTAAATTTTATTGACAAAATAACAAGTACAGCTGCTTGTTTATGAATGTTTAGGTCATTAATTCTTTGTAAAGAAATCAATGGACTGTTAAGAAGTTTTGAGGGAACAAAGTTATTAGAAGTATTTCTGAAATTGCTGAAATAAAATGCTAATTACACCAGGTCATATTATTAATTCATTAACATGCAAGATGAAAGATACAGGTCGTTTTCTACAGGTTGTACATGGAAGGTTATGTAGTTCGTCATAAAAATAATGAGTGGCAAGCAGCACATAAACTTGTTGGTAGTATCCTGAATTGATTTAGACCCCAATTTAGCAATCTGATCTGTGAAGGTGATTCTTTAGGGCAGTGGGGAAGGGGTCGCATTGGTTTAATGGGGTTTTGCAGTGACATACTCCACCCACATGGATTAAGTTGTGCTAGGTACAGAGCCAACATGGAAGAAACTTGTACATGGAATGAGCTGTTTTGAAAATCCCACCCATCAGGCATTGAATAAGTACTATAAATTAAATCCTTGTCATACTGAAGTCAAAGGCACAAACTCTATTTGCCTCAGTAGGTCAGGATTTCACCTGAGGAGTGGCCTAACACTGTTCCCATTGAAGTCAGTAGTAAAAGTCCCATTGACTTCAATGAGATTAGAGTGAGGCCAACCCAGAGCACTTTGGAAATTCACCCAACATTTATATAGGGCAACAGAAAGTAATTGGTGAGCAAAAAAGTTTTTATGATATTCCAACGCTTGCATTCAACAACTAACTTTTAATGTTTTTTGTTTGTTTTTCCTCTTAAGTTTATTTAAATTGTTTTCTAGCAACTTTTTTTGGATTTAAATTAATGTAAGTTTTATATTTAAAGTCCTTTTCCTTCTTTAGTTTCATGCTACAAACCCATTTCTTAAATTGGCCCTTATAGAGTTATAGAATATGGTGAACTTTGGATACTTTAAATGTCAATAGAAAGCTTTTTGTATCTCAGTCAGCATCTTTGTTATTTATCCCATGACTGCGGCAGTTAGATGGATGCTAGGACAACTATCCTGCTGTGGTGCTAATCAGATGAGAAAGACCCTGCTGGGAGTTGTGGTAATTACACTGGGATAGCTCATCTCTTCTTGAACTCTCTCCAGGCCTTCAGTTTTTCCTAACAGCAACAGTGATACTAATTAAAAACAGATGTTAATTATGTCAGTTTATCATGTCCCTCTTCCTTGACAAGTTAGCTTAATGGTAACTACCAATGAACAAGAACTCTATTGACATCGTTTTCAGTTCAGTGATTTCCTTCCCACTTCTGCTGTTAACTAGCTCAAGCTTTTCGACAGTCTGAAGGCAAAAATAAGCAGAAGATTTTCATATCTATTTTCTCTGTTACTGGTATTCAGTGAACACCGGCTCGCTACCTATCTCCCAGAATGGTTTACAAATCATTCCATTATACTTATAAATAGTATGGCATTCAGATAAGATATTTGCTATATTTTTATTCTCCTATGGTTAAGCTCAGAAGTTAGGGATAAGACAGCGTAAGTAAAAATCTCATATACTCACTCAGGTTGTCTTCGACCTTCTATATACATGTGTAAGGGGGTGTAAGTTGGTATCACTTACACATCAAGTAGTTGAAAGAAACTGTAGGTTAAAGTAGCCCTAAACATCCTTAACATATATTTTCTTAAACCTTCTCCAGCTCTTTACCATGTAAATGATACCCATTTATATCCCCTTACACATAAGTAAACCAGGTCCAAGGCAGCCTAAATGGGTCTAATTTACACCATCTAACACATCACTTCTGAATTTGGCCCCTATTTTTCTAATAGCAATGGAATTTAGATTAGTAAAGGATCTTTTTTTATTAGGTTATTTACTATTGCTGCTATTTAATTACAAGAAGTCCAGTCTTGCTATCCGTACATAAGAAAAATTCTAAATAACTTCAACAGAAGTTTTTGACTCAGTAAAAGTCTTAGGAACCAAACCTATGAAGACAATCTTTTGTGTGTAACATCACAGTTCTTTAGTCTGGGATTACTAGTGTTACTGCTCATGTGAGCAAATAGGTGCAGAATCAGCTTCATATTTCTTGATTTAAGACTTCACAAGAATTTTTACAGTAACCAACTGTGATGTGACAAACACAGGAATATGGACCTGATAGCTGTTGTTCACATGAATAGTTCTACGGACTTCATCGGAATTATTCATATAAACAACGACTTCCAGACTGGATCTTTTGATAATGCCTAGGAAGAATAATCAGCACAAGTGGATCAACTCTGTAAGAAACAAAGATCCTATTGAAACTTCAGGCAAATATCTTCAGTATGGTGCTGAACATGGAACATGGAATCAAGAATATGGAAAGAAAACCTCCAGTTTCTTTGTCCTTGTCAAACACCAATTGCAGTATTCCAACATTTACATATTATCTTTTATCATGAAATATTCCAAAGATCTTTACTGAGAATGTCTGTCTTTCCATCTCTGTGTTATCTCTATGCTATTTATCATATGTTCATCAATGTTGAACAAATGTTTAGGACAGGAAGTCCATACAATATGGACTGAAGCTCCAGGGGCAATGTAGACACCAAGAGTTACCCAATTTGGAACCAGGTAGGGGCTAATGCTGATACACAAAAGATTCAAGGTCATTAAATCTTAGTCTTTATGATAGTATTGAGGTGGCTTGACCTCTCTCTGAGACTGACAGGGAGGAACCACTGCCCATCCTGGCTCTGCCCATCTCCCACCTGAAGCAGAAGGGTGGGACAGGACGTATAAAAGGCAAGCCCTGAAGCTCAGTTGAGCTGGAGCCATCGAAGATGATGGATGCCTCCACCCACTGCTAGAGCCAGATCCTGCACAGGACCCTGATGGCACAGATGACTCATCAGGACCATCATCAGCCTTTAACCAACTGGGATGCCAAGGAGCTGCTGGGACTGCTGCTGGCAGTATACCCCAGGGAGACAGAAGGTGACCCCGTGAACCAGGTACACCCTGAAAAGAGAGATTAGGAAAGTAGCCCAGGGAAACCAGATGATAGTCCAGTTGTATTGTGACCTGAAGCCAGGTCAGAGTGTTTTGCCTGGACCCCTGCTGACCCAGTGGCAGAACCATCCTCCATTGTTAGGGCCCTGGGCTGGAACCCAGTGGAGCAGGGTGGGCCCACATCCCCATACCTCCTTCTGCCAACCCTACCCCTGGAGTGGCAGCCTTTTCAACTCAGGCCTAGAGGCCTGCAATTGGTGTGCCATCTGCTAGAGCCAGAGCTCCTAGACTATCTGGTGCTCCACCCTGTCTGAGAGCCAGAGCTCCTAGACTACTTACTAGCGCTGTCCTGCCTGAGGACTAGAGCCTCTAGGCTGCTAATTCTCCCATGTAGATTGCCTGTCCAGGTATGGGACAAAAAGGGGGCATGGCCTCCCTCTGAGACTGACAGGGAGGGATGGTCATGCTGCCCTACAATAGTAAAATACATGAAAGGATCCTTCTCCATTTTTCCTGATGGCATAATTAAAAAGATCTATTAGATATAACTTTCATGCAGAATTTGTTTGCTATATATATACCATGTACCCTAATTCCAATTTGGGTAAGTCTGCCTTTTGTACATGGGCCTTGTGGATATCTTATAGGCTTCCTACCCCAAACAATTGTTCAGTGTTGGCATGCATGTTGTTAAGCAGTGCAGATGGACAGAAATATAGATATTTTATGTAAGTCTTTCAGATGAAAGGTGCTTAATAAATGCTATAATATTCTTGTTTGACAAGAAAAAGGAAACCGGAATCTTAGAGGTCTTTCTCCATAATAGAAAGGATACTAAACTTGTGATTTTGTGTAAATATGCAAGACAGATGTCATTCCATCTTCCTAATCTATAGCTTTGCATTAGCAGTTCATATTACAATCAATGCCAGTTTTATTTAAATTTGGAGTCAGATTATTTTAAGATTTTCCTCAAATCAGGTCAACAGTGTAACTGAGCTGGGGTTTCAGAATAACACTTTGCCCTTCAAAGAAAAAATCTGATGTAAAAAAAGCTAGTCAATAAGAATAAACTTTTCAAAAGTGCCTAATGAAGTTAGAAATTCAAGCACTATTTTCAAAAGCATCCAAATCCCATTGGAAGTCAGTGGGCCTTGGGCTCTTAAGTGTCTTAGGTGCTTGTGAAAATGGGACTTAGGTCTAAATCACTTTAAATCACTTCAGTGTTTTTAAAAATGTTATTGTAAATCTTTTTTCCAGAAAGACTCCATTTTCTAATCTTTGACATCAGTGTCATTGTATAAATAACTAAGCCCACACTTTAAAAAAATAAAACGAAAAACAGAGTGAAATTTTGGCTTCATTGAAGTTAATGGAAAAAGTCCCATTGACTTCAATGGGGTCAGGATTTCATATCTGGAAGTTGATCCTCCATTACATCATTGTAAAACTGCAGTAACGTAATTCCATTCAAAAAATTGCATTATACCAATGTAAAACTGGGCTAGTGAATCAGGCTTGTCTCCATCTGGGCACATATTTCTTTTACACACCATTGTTTTTTACACACACAGAATTTACATACATACATATGGGTTTTAATATGTAAATATTATCATTGGAGTGCTTAAATAGCAGTACGCAAAAACCTTGAACATTTTGCACTCAAACTGAAACACCCTATGAAAATGTCTCCTTCATATCAGTTAGTATTCAAGTAGTCTTAGCAAGTCAACTACAGTCTTGTTGAATTTTTCACAGTGCAAGTAAACATTGAGTGTCAGCTTATTTTCAATTAACATGTCAAAGCTGAAGGTAAATCTTCGTCTGTAACAAACTTGGGTTTTCCAGAAAGCATCTCATCACCATCCAAACAAGGAACATTTCTCAAACTGATTTTCAAGTACTTCGAGAGCCAAAGTCCACTCCAGTTACAGAAGTGTTGGTGTTTGTTTTTGAATGACAGAAGAGATATTGTGAGACAGATTCCAGTATTGTACCACTACATGCTCTTTAAGGTCTGCCACTAATTGGAAATAAAATGTTTTTAGTCGATGTTGCTGTCACTCTTAAAAACCATTTCTTTTTTTCTTTTCTTTTTTTTTTAAACAACAGTTAAGCAGATAATGTCTGCTTAGTGGACACAGAATCCCCTTCTACATTCCTATATTTGCTATGAAGAATACCTTCCATACAGCCAAAACACATGATGTCTTAAAGCTTGAAATCTAAATAGCTACAGCCAAGAAAATGAACACTCTTCTACAATCAATTATTTATACTAAGCAAGGTTATGGCTCTGCAATAATCTACATATATATGCTTCAATTTGAGGCGCTTCTGAATCTTGTTTTAATCTAATAATCTCGGCATCTAAAATTTTCAGTCAATTCCAAAGGGCTAGGGCTGGTTGGTATCTATTATTTCAAGTGATATTTGGTATAAATTTAGCACTTTTAATTAATAAATTGGTGAGAGATTTTTGTGATTAATTTGGTATGACTAATTACTATTTGCTGTATTGTCTTTCCTGAAGAAAGTGTCATCTGGCTGCTCCAGAAGTAGTTCTGCGATTGGAGCTTTGTAGGCTTTCCTCACAAGTCCCTGTCAAGTCAGGGAAGACAATTAGTTTGGTCCTAGAGCTCTGCTGCCATGTTCCAGGATGCTCGCTGGAGTCCCACTGCCACTAGAAAACTAAAGGCCAATCGAGAGATACCTGATGGCGGAAGAAGGCTGCCCCAGTCCTGTTACAGGTCATACACCCATCCTGAAAACACTCCACTAAAAGACTACTGGCTTCTTGCACAAAGAATCTTGCAAACAGCTTATCAGGGATTCACCACAAAAAAACAAACAACCTTAACAAGTATGGTGTGTTCTGTGATTACTCAATGGTTAACATGCTTGCAAGAGCTCTGCTTTATTCTTCATCCAGTACCAACTGTCTGTGCATAACAAAATAAGCTTCAGATTGTCTTGCCAAAATTGACTATCAGGTATAGAAAATAAAGCATGTAAGGCTAATAATTGTAAAGTACATAGGAACAGCCATACTGGGCCAGACCAATGGTCCATCTAGCCCAGTATCCTGTCTTCCAACAGTGACCAAGGCCAGGTGCTTCAGAGAGATTGAATAGAACAGGTAATCATCAAGTGATCCATCCTATCAGCCATTCTCAGACTTTGACAAACAGCAATCCTTGCCTATCCTGGCTAATAGCCATAGATGGACCTATCCTCCAGGAACTTAGTTCTTTTTTGAATCCTGTTATAGTCCTGGCCTTCACAACATCCTCTGGCAAGGAGTCCACAGGTCGGCTGTGCATTGTATGAAGAAATACTTCCTTGTGTTCATTTTAAACCTGCTGCCTATTAATTTTCACTTGGTGACCCCTATTTTTTGTGTTATGAGAAGGAGTAAATAACACTTCCTTTTTTACTTTCTCCACACCAGTCATGATTTTATAGACCTATATCATGTCCCCCCCTTTGTAATCTCTTTTCCAAGATAAAAAATCCCAGTTTTATTAATCTCTCCTCAGGTGGAAGCTAAATCTTTGTCTGTAACAAACTTGGGTTTTCCAGAAAGCATCTCATCAACATCCAAACAAAGAACATTTCTCAAACTGATTTTCAAGTACTTTGAGCTATCTTGAGTAATTTTATATTATCTTCAAATTTTGCCACCTCAGTCTTTACCTCTTTTTCCAGATCATTTATGAATATGTTGAACAGTACTGGTCCCAGTACAGACTCGTGGGTGACATCACTATTAACCTCTCTCTCCATTCTGAAAATTAACCATTTATTCCTCCCCTTTGTTTCCTATCTTTTAACCAGTTACTGATCCTGGAGAGAACCTTCCTGCTTATCCCAAGACCGCTTACTTTGCTTAAGAGCCTTTGGTGAGGGACCCTGTCAAAGGATTTCTGAAAATCTAAGTATATTATGTCTACTGGATCACCTTTGTCCTCATGTTTGTTGATCCCCTCAAAGAATTATAGTAGATTGGTGAGGCATGATTTTCCTTCACAAAAACCATGTTGACTCCTCCCAATCAAATTGTATTAATCTATGTGTCTGATAATTCTGTTCTTTACTATAGTTCCAACCAATTTGCCTGGTACTAAAATTAGTCTTACCATCCTAATTGCTGGGATCACCTCTGGAGCCTTTTTAAAAAATTAGCATCACATTAGCTATTCTCCAGTCATCTGGTACAGATGCTGATTTAAATGATAGGTTACAGACCACAGTTAGTAGTTCTGCAATTTCATATTAGAGTTCCTTCAGAACTCTTGGGTGGATACCATCTGGTACTGGTGACTTATTATTGTTTAATGTATCAATTTGTTCCAAAACCTCCTCTAATGACATCTCAATCTGGGACAGTTCCTCAGATTTGTCACCTAAAAAGAATGGCTCAGACATGGGAATCTCCCTCACATCCTCAGCCATGAAGACCAATACAAAGAATTCATTTAGTTTCTCTTCAATAACCTTATCTTCCTTGAGTGCTCCTTTAGCTTCTCGATTGTCCAGTGGCCCCACTGGTTGTTTAGCAGACTTCCCGTTTATAAATTACTTTTTTAAAATTGCTGTTACTTTTTGAGTCTTTGGCTAGCTATTCTTCAAATTCTCTATTGGCCTTCCTAATTATATTTATATACTTCATTAAGTAGGGGATATATTTCTGACCTCTTTCTTATTTAATAGTATTTGTATATGGCCAGTTGTAGAATTTCAAGAAGATAACATATATATTACACTATATAGTGTAATAATTATCACCTTAGGCTGAATGCTGTTAAATGCATATGGCCTCATCCCTAAGAATGCACACAGTGTGACTTATACCATAACTCAAACCTTGTCATGTTTTATTGTTTAAATAAAAGATTTACTATAATGCATTAATTTGTACTTAATACAGCATCATTTCAATTTATTCAGGGTGTATATTCATTTATGGCCTGATCCAAAGCCCATTTAAGTTAACTGGAGTCTTCCAAATGATTGAAATGGACTTTGGAACAGACTTTTAGTTTGTATGTGTTATATAACCCATAAGGTTTATTCTAAAATCCCACTTAAAAACAGTATTCTAACTATGGTAAACACAACAAAACATTAACAAATCATGGATTATTATATATTTTATCTCTACTGTTCATAATTAACATCTGTATTATGCTCTATTATTGATTTCTGAGAATAAGAAAACCCATCAATGATGTTTACACCATTTTCTGCTCAGAATGTCATTTGTTACACACTATAGAACTAATGTTTAAAAATCAGTGTCAGCCTTTTCATCAGAAATACCCATATTCAGAGCAATAACCTATATAAGCCATTTTAGACAGCTTAAATTCAAGATTGCATAATACAAATTGTATCTTCTGAAAGTAACGTGTATCAGATGAATCTGTTTTACAACACCAAAGACAAAAAGCTTTATGTGGTTACATATTATTTTTAAGAAATTATAAATTAAAAGATTAATTTTTAAAATGATATAGCAGTTATCTGGAGCCAGAGTCTGCCATGATATACACAGTTTTATATGTTTTATATATATTTGCATAGTAATGTGAGAGATAAGGGTATGAAAACACCAGCTCACCTCTTGTCAAGTTGTCTATATGTGTTCACCATAATACACAGATCTTCCAATCCATATGTTGTCTGTATTTGTGATACTGGATCTCAAAAAAGAGGTGAGATTATTAAAACTCTTCGGGTTTCCATATCCTGACACCTTTCTCAAGAGGGTTTGTTAGACTCCATTCCAGAAGTATGAGTTACTGAATAATAAACTTACCCTGATGCTCCAAGTTGTTCCACTTTGGTGGATATCAGGTTCATGCCCAATTGACTTCAATGGGAACTGGGATAGGTGCAAGGATCTGCCCAAATAGATCAACTGGCAGGACTAATCATCTGGGCTTCTTCAATAGTTTAACTGATAAAGCACTCTCTTTCTAAATTTTTTAAAAGTCTGGCTAATTGCTAAGCTTGGGACAGTCTCCTTGGCCCAGATCCTCAAATGTATTTAGGCTCCTAACATCCAGTGAAACGTTTCAGGCCCTGGTCCTTATTTACTAAACACCCTGGGTGAAATCCTGACCCCTTTAACATCGAAGGCAAAACTCTAATTGATGTCAATAGGACAGGTTTTCAGGTTTTATTTCTACCTTCATTTTTTTCTTAACATTCACATTACCCTACCTTCTTCTCATCATCTAAGATCCCCACATCTTCCTTACCTGAACCCTTGTGTCTCTTAGCATATCTTGAACAAGTTATTTGAAAGGGAGAATATATTTTGTTTTATGTTTGTAAAGTGCTACATAAATTTATAGTGCTAAAAGTATTTTTAAAAGTAAAACAACAATTAAAAAATGGCCCAGGTTTACTTGAAATTCATTCCAGGTTTGTGAGACACAGTGAACCCAGCCAGAATTTCAAGTTTGTAATGAAGTCCAAAAGCATGTGAATGATTGTGATATGCAAATTTCACAAAGCCCTAGAGGTGGACTAATAGCAAAACCCTGAATTTGCAACCCTGAAAATTTCTTTAAAAGTCCACATTTCAAGGAAGTTCACTTTCAAATAGCCCTACAATTTTTTAATTTATGTCAGATTAAAAACCAAAAAAGATCTACTTTTCCCTCACAGTTCTGGTTCAGAGGCAGTAGAAATTGGCAAGAATAGTAATTTCCCCAAGATTTTGGGCTGATAATAGAACATAAGAATAACACCATTCAATATGGTTGGAACCTTGTGTGATTGCCTGATTTTGCTTGCTTTCAGGACAAAAGCATGTAAGAGCAGAACCTATTTTCAATGTTAATGTTAACTTGAACCTGAACAGTAGCCATGATTTAGTTCAAATACAAACCCTTATCTAAATCATTTTCAGATTTATAATTTCTTCCTTGGCCAGATCATGGTTGAAATATGATCTTACTTTGCCTATCTAGGAAAATGCATGCAGTAGACATCCAGATCAGCCAGCACAGTTCCTCCAGAAGTCAAGGCATCATACTAAATAAGTGATGTTGTTTCTTTAATATATACTCCTATCGAATTTTCCCTCTGATGAGTTTGTATCCTCAAGCGAGCTCAATTTGGCCCTCAGTATTTATAGTGGAATATTGTCTTTGTTTGCTTTTATTATTATTTAACTGCCCAAAGATTTAATGATAATGCAGTAACTTGCTACTTTCCATAATTTTTAGTTTTATTAGCTAGGATAAAAAAAACAGCTGTGAACAGCAAGGATAAAAAAAAGTTATGGTCGAAATTAAATCATAATGGCTATCCTGAAAATGCATCTGCTCTAAAGGGGTGGTCATTACTGTGATGGCCCTGAAAATATCTCCTACTGTATAAGATATTTCACTGTGAAACTTGCCTGCCCATATGGAACACACACAAGAAGGCCATGCATTAAAACAATGGAATTCTGGAGTTCAGCTCATGAAAACAAAGCAATTAAGAGTCAATGCAGCAGCTCTTTCTGTTTGTGTCTATACGCTCCAGGGATCCAAACAGTGGACTATGTACATGCGCTACGATGCCAACGCAGTGTGTGACACTGAAATGGCAACTCCAATCTGTCTTATCTCTTACGATTATTGAAGTAAGGTAAGACAGCATGCCACGCTTAATGTGGGGTGTCTATGTATACATTTCTCTATTTCAATAAACATACATTGATTTATTTTCAACTATTTATTATATAAACATACAACAGAGATTATTATTTAAAAGACAGTAGCATCTAGAGGCCCCATGAGAGACTGTAGCCCTATTGTGCTAGGCACTTTATAAACACATAGCAAGAGCTACCTTAAAAAGCTTACAATTTAAACAAAGAGTCGGAAGAGAAACATAGAGCCTCTGTGTGACTAAATGCACCCCTGTACTCATACCTACATACTCTTGTAATAATCTTTGTACAAAATATGCCTTGTGCGGTATCATTTGAAACTAACAACACACTGGTCATGGTAAACTGTATGAAACAACATTACATATAAAATTATTAATATAAACTAAAATTATGAATGAAATATGTTTACCAGACAAATTGGGGAGCTGGTAGATTTGTTTCTCAAATACAAAGGACAAGATGATACCTCTAGCCAAGTGTCATCAAAGTTAATTGGGAATCACCTGTCAAGTGGCCATTCTTTGGCAAGGAAGGGGAGCAGGAACAGATCAGTTTGCATTTTAGCAAGTAACAACATGGAAACTTTCACCTTGGCACTCCATGTCTCCATTCTCACAGCTGGAAGGAACTTTATCTAGGGGTAACTCACAGGTACATACATTTCATAGGGTGACTGGATTATAAAAGTGAGGGACAAAAACACCCCAAGTATTCTCTCTCTCACCTGAGAGACAAAGGAACCAGCCCTTTGGACTTTGAGGGCAGATCCTGATTTGCTGGGATCTTGTGGTAAGTTTTACCTTGAATCAAGTCTAGTTTGTTAAGCTTTAGTTACTAGAAATCATTTTATCTTTATTTCTCTTGTAACAATTTCTGACTTTAATGTTTTATACTTGAACTGACTTAAAATCTCTCTAGTTGTAGCTAAATAAACATTTTATTCTTTAATTAAAACTAATAAGTACTGTGTTTAAATTGAATTGTTTGGTAACTCAAATTAAAGTAGCAAACTGTTGTACATTGATCTCTTACAGGGGCAATGGGCCTCTTATATCTGAGCTGTCGAGGAGAGGGCTGGACAGTGCAGAACATACATTTTGACAAACATTTGGAACTGGGAGTATGTTGGCATCATCCTGCAAGCAGTAACCAAGACTGTTAGAAGCCAGAGTGTGGCTGGTAAGTAGCTGGCAGACTGCAACAATGCAGAGACACTTAGGGTGTTACCGACATGCTGTTTGACTATTTGTGAGTGGCCCAGGTTGGGAGCTACAGCAGCAAAGTATTGTGAGGCATCCCAGGTTGCAGAGCAGGTGGTAACACAACCCCTCACTCGTCTGGATTGCACACCAGAATGTAATACTCTGAAATGACTTGCCTAAGGTCACACAGCTGGTCAGTGGGAGGGCCAGGAATAGAACTCACACCTCCTGATTCCAGTGTAGTGTCCTACCGACTACTGAAGCATGCAAAGTTTTCATAGGATCTGGTTCAGTCACATCATACGTGGGCACTTCTAAGGAAGAATGTTCTCAGCTTGTCAAACAGTGAGAATAACATCAGGTGTCTTGAAGATAACAGGCATAACCTTAGTTGGTTTAAACTGATGTAGCTTTATTAACTTCTTAGGAGCAGCACCAATTTACATTAGTAGGGGATCTAGACCATAATGCCCTCCATTAAACCTACATCATCCCTTTACCTCAAAAATAAATCCTGTAGTATATTCCAAAAAGTTAATGGTCCTACCCAACATGCTATGCTGCACTATCATCTATTCAAAAGCTATTGAAGAGATACTTAAAGTAATTGTTATAAACATGTAAGAACACATTGTCAGCTTCCCTTAAAATAGTGAGATATTGAATAAGGGTGAGGTTTCCCGAGGCATCAAGGGCACCCAACTCCCACTGACTATCAGGAACTTTCTTTTGAGATTTTGAAAATCTTCCCTTATATTTCTAAGGTTCTTCTGGTAGGCTCTTATTAGCAATAACTACATGGCCAGAGTGAGACTGCAAGCATGGTTAAGCATTTGGAATGGTTAACTGTATGGGTAGATGTATCTTGAAAAATAATAGGTGATTAATCGGTCATTAGTTTCAGCAGTGAGATGATTTCTTTTCCTCTTCTTGAAGAAAAATATCATTGGTCAAACAGGGTAGTTTATAAGTCATTGGCTGCTTTAAAAGTACTTGGTCACCTTTCCTGAGATCAGGTGGTGTAGCTTTTCTGAAAGTATCAATGTGCAGCTTTGCCTTGGTCTTCTGCTTGTTTTATAATTTTTTGTCCTGTGGTGGCTTAGACAGAGAAACTTAAAGCAACGCTCTTTTCAATGCCATTTGTCAATGCATGTGGTGTAGATTGTAAAGGGCCCTCTGTTGTGGGTGGCGCCGGTGGCTCTCCCTCGCCGTCTATCTCCGAGGGAGGCCACACCTCCCGGTGCCTGCACCCTGACGGTGCTTGCACCCTGTGGGGAGTCCCCAGACAAAGGGACCATCTCCTGCCCTTAGCAGGGTAAGCCCCGGTTTCCAGCCCCGGCCCTTAGGAGGGTGGGCCAAACTAAGGGGGAGTAGTATCTGGCCTTTTAGTAGGGTGCGCACGCAGTCCAAGGCCCCGAACCTTAGGCAGGGCGGGCCAGCGAACGGGACCAGTCTCTAGCCCCTTTGTAGGGCGAGTAAGTAATTATGAGGCCCAACTCTTAGGTAGGGCATGCCTACCAATGGGAACTGTCTTTAGCCATTACTGGGCGAGGAACTAGTCTAAGGCCTGGTCCTCAGCAGGGCAGGCAGGCAGCGGGAAAACAGTCTCTACCCCTTGGCGGGGCAAGGAAATAGTCTAAGGTCCAGCCCTCAGGCAGGGCAGGCAGGAAGGGAGGAAAACATTCTCTAGCCCCAGAGGGATGGGCAAGCAGTCCCAAAGCAGGGCAGGCCATGGGGAATAGGCTCTGGCCCTCAGTGGGTGATCACCCCTAGGTCAGGGTAAGAAGGGGGAGAGAGACGCAGGCCCACCCTTCTCCACTGGTCCAGGCTCAGGGCCCTGTCAATGACGGGGTGTCCCATCACTGGGTCAGCGGGGCTCCAGCCAAAACATGCTGCCTTAGTGCAAGCACAGGCTCAGCTGGACTGTCATCGGCTACCTCTGGGCTACTTCCTCCCATCCTTTCCCTATAGTACCTGGTCTCTTCCATTACACTCTGGTCCCTTGGGGTACTCTGCTCAAGGGGCGTCCTAGAATCCCTCGGCTTTGTCGCTCGACAGCAGGTCCAGGAACTCGTCAGGATCATCCGCGGAGGGCAGCTCCTTCAGGTCGCAGGATTGGGGGGGCTCCTCTGGCCTGTAGGGGGGTTGGAAGCTCAGGTAGCTCTTCCAGGTCACAGGGTCCTGGGGTCTCCTCCAGCTCACTGGGCTCAGGAAGCTTCTCCGGGCCCCAGGCAGTGGGCAGCTCTGGAAGCTTCTCCTCCGAGTAACAATGGGGCGCACATTCAGGCCCTAGCATCAAGGGAGAGATGTCCTTCTCCCTCAGCTGCCTTCCCCTGACTGAGTGGGAAGGCCTGCCTCTTATATTTCCTGCCCCTGCCCACCTGCTTCTGGTCAGGTGTCACTGCAGTGGGCTCCCACCCCCCCCAGAGGGGGTTTGGCTCTCCCTCACCGTCTATGTCTGAGGGAGGCCACACCTCCCGGCTACAAGATCAATAACATCACAAGAATTGGCACAGTAGTACTCATTTTAGTGATATTTTCTCTTTGACATTGTGCTGATTTTTTAATCTATTTATCCAAGCTTTCCATTTATTTCACAAACATTCTGTTTGGCTGTGTATGACACTGAAGAATTCAACAAACTTACTAAACTCCTGACTAGAACTGACTAGAAAAAGGGAATATCTTCCTATGAAAAATTGTGGTTTTGAAAATAAAATCAGAAAATCATTCTGATGAAAAATTTTGAACAGCTCTAATTCTAACCTCAAAACAGGAGCCCAGGATCTGAATGGACTTTGTTGGAAATGCCAAAAGTTGTAAATACTTTGGGCCAGATTGTCAGACTTCCTGTTTGGCACTAAAGCTGGCATAGCCAACCAATGTCACTGTCCGTTGCAGACACTGGTGTTGAGCTGTGGCAATGGGAAGTTTTTCTGGATAGAGCAATGCTGTAATCCACTAATTACCAGCTGTTGGAATGGCCCTGTGGGGCCCACTGCAGTTTGCAGCAAATGAGAGCAGCCATCAGATGGTTCTAATTTGCCCTGGAGACCAAGTCAGTTCCTGGCTGGCCATTGGATAGGCAAATCATCTGTACCCTTCCTCCCCTCAATTAGATTCTTCTCAAGCACTGCCTAGTTAGATGTTAGGATCTACAACACTGTTTACTGCTGATGTTAATATTCAAGTACAGAGTGAGTGAATTGAACATTCTTCAGTAATTACTAAATTACTGGTTAACTAATTACTAATTATATACCATGGGGAAAAAGTAGATAACTCTCTCATTATCCACTATGCTAAACATATAGGGCCAGATCTTCAGAGGCAGCAAAAATATACAGAACAAAAGATATGGGTGATTTGAAAAGTTGGCACACCTTGAATCTGGAGCTGTAATGTGTCCTCCTTGCACTGTGGTCCAGATCCCAGATGACTTTCCCTATTCCTTGCCAGTGTTGTGTGTTGTCAGAAATACTAGAACATCCATGAGTACTTTATTATGACTCTGACTCAACAAGGTAATTAAGCACATTCTTAAATGTAAGAACTGGGAAGCCAATGAAACTACCGATGTGCTTGAAGATAGATGCGTTTTAGATATCTTGCTGAACTGAGGTCAGAGTTTTGTCTGCTAAATTAGATATTTTAATGTGCCCATCACCATGGCCTCAGTTCTTACTGTATTATTCTAAACACAAGAAAGTTGTCACTCACTATGGTATTGTCAAGATTTTGCTGTTGTTGTCGTCTTAGAATACACACTTCAGTAATCTAAAATATTCCAAAAGCAATCTTCTGTCATGCCGTATGACAATATGAATGGAAACTATGTTGATTTGTCTGGGTGAAGGGTGTTGTTCAAGTTGCTGGAAACCCTTGCTAACGTCTAGTTTTGGCAAGGATGCAATTCTATGAAGGCATTCATCAACCTGGTCAAAGTTGGAGTAACATGATGTTCATGTTTAATTGCAATTCACATCCACCCAAATGAATTATGCAGCTTTTTCTTGATCTTTATGCAAATACTCATGGGGTAGATCTCTGCACTGCTGTTTTAGCCTCCAAAATGCCTCCTCTGTCAGATTTTTAAAAGAAAGGCAATTTTTCTGTGTTCTCAGGTCCAGGAATCATTGTCTGAGTAAAGAGTTGACAAACCAGATAGTCCTTAATTGTACCTATCACATTTCATGCCTTGTCATGCTCAGGTAGTAGAGTATTCACTTTATCAATTGTCATGGAGATTTGGTAAATGGATATATTTGCCAGTTTTGCCAAAGGATATTGGTGGTAGCACAGTAAAGCAGTTTTGCATACAATCTTTTTGAGGGTAATACACCTTCTCTACTTTATTTATTTGAATGAGCCCAGTTTTTTGGTAGCAGCTCCTTGTTTCCATGCACTAAATCTCTTTTGGTGGTCAGTAGTTTAGTTTATTTTGTTTATAATATTCTGTTTCGAACCACTTTATTTTTGTTATGATGTTTGAGATAGATTTAATCTACAAGATTTACAGATTCTCACAATCACAAATTCTGTGCTTGTGTCAACTAATTACAGTGTCTATTGGGGGCTGGTAACCCTTCCAATTTGATGGATTGTGTATATGAAAGTTTGCACCTCTTCTTAATCTGATGTATTTTTATCAGACTTCTAGTTTCTGATTTCTGTTTGACTGCATCTTCTTTGAAGTTCTGGAATCAGACAATTTGTGATGATGACCTAATGTATCACTTTGCTTCTTGTTCTGACATTCATATCCACAACCACAGAGGTTATTCCTTCTGCATGACACTGTTCTTTTTGAGCATATGGTTGACCACACAATAGCAAGTTTCTTCTGATATTAGTAATGACTAGTGGATGACTTGTCTTTTTGGTCTAATTTGCATCTGTAACTAAAAACTTATTGGCCAGTTAGAAAAGACATATCAAATCTTCTATTATAAGAGTTTCATTAGGGGCATTTCTGTTCTTAGAGTTCTTAACCACAGTTTGGTGGAGGTGAATTGCTTCAGCTCATCATCTATATGTTGGAATTAGCATGTTTAGGCTAACATCTTCAGACAGTTAACACAGTTATTTCTTAATTCAGCAGTGTTTCCTTTTAGATATAAAGATGTCATGTTAAATTCCATTTTGGAAAAAAAAAATCACTTAGATCTTACTAAAAGACCTTATTGACAGGCCTATTTATATCTCCAAGCATGTCATCAAATGACTCCTATAGTTTTGGTCACAAGATTAACAGCAGCAAATGTTCCTGTGACGGAGACCCTGAGCATCAAGCGGGGCTGCCGCTGTTGGCCCAATGTGGCATTTCTACACCCCATCACACAATTGTCAAGACTCTCTGTTGGATCAGGTGACTTTGCTTAGTGGGACTCAGGGTCCCTGGTAGGGCTAGTCAAACATTCAGTCTATGCCTCCCGAGCTTCCTGGCTGGGGCAAACAATAGGGACTGCAACCTCCTATACAGGGCAGAGCAAACAGTCAGTCAGAGGCCCGTAGGTGGGGCAGAGCTAAACGAACAGTTTATGGCCCCTGAGCCTCCTGGATGGAGCAGGCAATAGCAGTTGAGGGACTCTGACCCTCTAGGCAGGGAAGAACAGTCAGTCAGTTAGCAGCCCTTGGGCAGGGCAGAGCCAAGAAAGCAGTCTGTGGCCCCTGAGCTTCCTGGCTGGGGCAGGCAATAGCAGTTGGGGACAAAAAGTAAGGGGAATCCGGGTCCACCCACTTCACTTGGTTCCGACCCAGGGGCCCTAGGAAGCCAGGATATTCCCAGTTAAGGGTTCAAGAATTGGCTTCTATTTTATTCCCTGGGTCACTTCCTACCACAAGGCTAATCTCGGGCATCTCCTCAGCAGGCAGTGGCTCAGCATCCCAGTCAGTCTCTGCAGTCAGCTGGTCATCTACAGAGTAGTCCGGATCCATGGTTCCCACATGTTGGAGAGTCACAGGAGCCTCTGCAAGAGCCTTGGCACACATCTTTCCTCTTCACAGCCAGTCCAGACTGAGCTGGGCTGCCTCCTTTTATCTGTCCCTTCCATATGGAACATGCGCAGCAGGGGCAAGAGGGCGTGGTCTCCTGGGTCCACAGTGATTACTCCAGCCCTGTTGTCCCAGTGCAGGATTGGTACACACCCTCCCCCTCAAGTCAGGACCTAATGGTGGAAGTCAGCATTTGCATGGGCCCACCCTGGGCAGTGAAGAACCTCAAACAGGGAGATGTACCATCTCATAATCCTGGAATTAGTGTCCTTCATGGAGTAGATCCACTGAAGGGGCACGTGATCTGTGATGCATTGGAATGGATTCCCCAACAGATAATAACGTAGGGCTTCAGTGGCCCAATTCACTGCCAATGCCTCTTTTTCTATTATTGAGTATCTCATCTTACAAGGGAATAGCTGTCTATTCAGATAGAGTACTGGGTGTTCTTCTCCCTCATGCTCCTGTGATAGCACCACTCCAAGATCCACTTCCGAGGCATCAGTTTGGAGTATGAACCATTTTGAGAAGTCCAGGTGGGATAGGACTGGCTCCCGACTGAGCCACTCCTTTAGGGTGTGGAAAGTGTGTTTGCAGTCCCCAGACCATTGTACCTTCCTGGGCTGGGAGCTTTTCTTCAAATCTATAAAGGGCACTGCTAGGGTGGCAAACTCCAGCACAAAGCATCTATAGCGGCTGCCCAGTCAGAGAAACTGTCTCACCTGACTCTTGGTCATGGGAGTTGGACAGTCTCTCAGGGGTTGGACCTTATCCATGAGTGGCTGAAACCACCCTCACCCCACCGTGTATCCAAGATGTGGCTCATATGGTTGTAGTAACTGTAGTAGTTGGTCCATAAGTTACTAGAAGGTTGCAGCAGCCCCATGTAGCCTGAATAGTATGGTCGTAAATGGGAAAAGACTGAATGGAGTGGTGAAGGGTGTCTTCTCTTGGGAGGCCAGGGTCACGGGAATTTGACAATACCTTTTCATCAGATCAAGTGTAGATATAAATTAGGCATTCTCTAATCGCTAAAGCAGTATATCTACCCAGGCATAGGTTAAGGATTGAACTTGGAGATCGCATTGACTTTCTGGAATTCTATGTAGAACCTCATGGATCCATCAGGTTTTGGAATGAGGATAATGGGACTCCTCCATTAGCTGTGAGATTTCTGAATGACCCCCAGGGCCAGTATCACCCCGAGATCTCCCCGAATGACTCCCCACATCTTCCTGGGCAGCGGCGGATGATAGTCTCACACCTTCCGTCCTAGGTGTGTGGCTACATGGTAGTGAGTCATATTCATCTGTTCAGGGTGGGGTGACAGCACGGCTGGGAAAGATTGGACCAGTCATTGCAACTGCTGCTGCTGCTGTTCTCCAT
This sequence comes from Emydura macquarii macquarii, assembly GCF_026122565.2. Lineage (NCBI taxonomy): Eukaryota > Metazoa > Chordata > Testudines > Chelidae > Emydura > Emydura macquarii. The sequence goes on from NW_027132962.1 coordinate 4,802,019, forward strand.
TGAGTTCCTGTCTTGTAGCTACTGTTGCTGAGTCAGAGAGATTTGATGCTACTGGCCCCAATTCTGGTTCAGCAGAAGGGGGCAATCAACAAGCCTTCCTGGGCTTTCCAGGCCTTTAAGAGGTTGACATGTTACACTCGGGTACTTTACTTTGCCAGACCTCGTCGTCTACCCACCTGACTCTTTGGACCACTTCAAATGACCCCTGCCATTTGGCCAACAGCTTGAACTCAGACAAGGGGAACAACAACAGGATGTGACTGCTGGATTCATAGGCACAGAGCTGGGTTCCCTGCTTGTATTTTCCTCCTCAGCAGCCAGCCCAGACTGAGCTGGGCTGCCTTCTTTTATCAGTCCATCTAGAGCTTGCACTGTAGTGGCAAGGCAACGTGGTCTCCTGGGCCCACAGTGATTAGTCTGGCATTCTTGGCCCAGTGTGGGGTTGGTACACCCCATCACAGTCCCCTTTGGCAGTGTTTGATGGTATCACTGGTTTCTAATGGTCAAATTTTCCAAGTCACTGGTGCCATAATTCAGAGGCAATTGGGGCATCAAACTGAGTGAATTGAAATATTAGCTTTATATGTCTGTAATATTATTAGAGACAATGTCTGTTGTTGAGAGAGTCAACCTTTCAAGCTTACACAGAGCTCTTCTTCTTCAGGACTTGAAGAGATCTGTGTAAGCTCGAAAGTTTGTCTCTCTCACCAACAGAAGTTGGCCCAATACAAGGTATTACCTCATCAATCTTGTCTTTCTAATATCCTAGGACCAACATGGCTGTAATAACAATACATACAACTCTGTAACATTGTTCCTCTTGGATGAATTTTTCCTTAGTGCAGAGAGACAGAATTCAGAACCTTGTTACACTGTACCTTTTTTTCTCCCTTGAGACAAATTCTGGTTTCAGATTCACAGATGTAAATTTGGAATACTTCCTGTGAAGTTAATGGAAATACTATGCTCCAAATTTACACTAATGGAAATGAATGCAAAACTTCACTCCTTGTATGTGAAATCATAATCTACATACCCAAAATGGCAATTGATCACCCTTGATCCAACAGGTTGTGAGAAAGATTTCTGTTTATGTGCAATATTATCTTGTCACTTTTGGCAGAGACCAATAGGTGTAAATTATGACAATGTCTTCTTTGCTGGCAGTTACACTCTGGTTAACAAGTAACTACTCCAGTGTTACCTATGACTCTGTTTTATTTATATCCAGGTCATTGTTTCTGAATGGCAGAATGACCACTTCTATGGAAGGTCCTTGGTTGTTTATCAAGTAACTTTATTTGTGTTTGCCCATCCGTGCCTAGGGTAGCCACCTGAAAATGCCAAGGTCAGGGCAGGCTGCAAAAGGAGAGCAGATTCTCCCAGCACTGGTGGGTGGCACTGAAGCCAGACTTCCCAACCAGCCACAAACTGAGCTTCTGATTCCCCAAACCAGTTATCAAGAAGCCAGTACACAAATACATACAGCCCCCTTTACTGCATTCCAGTCTCCGGCCCCCAATCAGCCACTAGGTCCAGTAAAGAGATCAGTTATTTAAAACTCTATGCTCTTTACCAAAAAGGTTCCTCCTGACCCCAAAGGGTCAGCCACAGTACTAGATCAATATAAGTTTAGATCTTACCCAAAATACTATGCTGCCAGCCAATCCTTTAGTAACTAAAACTAAAGGTTTATTATAAGAAGAAAAGAACAAACAATGAGAAAAATGTTAAAGGATTAAAGCAATCAGATACATACAAATGATTTGAAAGTCCTTATTAATCAGATTTCTAGAAGAATTGTGGAGTTTGCAGGCTTGTATAGTCCCTCTGGTATACATCCAGTACCTGGATGGGTCTCAGTCCTTTGTTTCACAACTTCAGTTGCAGATGACTTGATCCAGAGATAGATAGGTGGCGGAAGGCTGAACCCGACTGAAGACAAAATGGATTCCGTGCACTTGCCTTTTTATGTCCTCTGGCCCTTGCCATGCTGTTTGTGGAATTTCACAGGAACCAAAATGGAGTCCAGAGTCACATGAGTAAGTCCTCATGACTCATCAGGTATATCCCTGGCTTCTCCCCCGGGACCGTTGCACCTGTGAATTTCTTAATGGGCCATCAAGCAGGTTTTGTTCTGCAGCCATCCTGTCTGGGGTGTGATCTAGACAGCACAATTTGAAATACAGATATCTCAAACATAACCATAACTTCCATTACACAAAGAACACATGAACATAAACATCATCATCTTACTTAGCACATTATAGCCTTTCTAACAGTACCTGACATGGCATATCTTACATGAATGACTATGATTTTGACATACTGATGTCAAATAATACATAAATGCCCCCCTCCTCTCCCAATCCAGCCAGCATGACAGAGTTTATAAAAGGACTTTTTGTTTCTTGGTTGGTTTCTATATATTTCAGAATAACTGTGATGTAATAGAGATAAGAGGTCACTAATACTTGGTGTTGCCTGTTGGGTTTGTTATGGCAATATTATTTGTTACATTTGTGTGAGTTTCCTGCAAGGTTTTAGCAAGTTGGTTTAATTTCCAGAGGCTACATTTTTCTGATATCTTTATTGCCAGTTGTGAAATCTTTGACTGGATATTTAAGTTAAGAAAGTCTATGAGTATGTTGCTTTGCTTCCATAAATAGAATCTCATACATCATAAGAAACTGGCTAATGGATAAGTATAACATTATCTTCTAATCAATATAATCAATTTCCCCACTGTGTGTCACTGACCATCTACTGATAGCAGTGAATAAAGAAAATGAACTGTTGAAGCAGGACCACTAATATTCTATGCCCACTGTTTAATGTGAAGTTTCAAGTGTCTATAATGTGCAGCATGCTGTCCCCGTGTCCAGAGATTTGCTGCAAAAGCCTTATTTATTATACTAACATATTTTAGATATACTTGTTGTTTATATTGTCTTCATAGAAGCTGTTTTGATCACATCTCCTTTTAAGATGTTTACTAAAGGTTACATGAGGACCTTTGGGTCAAAATTATTCTGCATATGTAGAAGCAGACTATCCCTACTGATTTTGTTCTGAATTGAAACATATTCTTCTATTCAATGGAGTGACACCACAGATAATTCAGTCCATAGTGGCATTTATTAATCCTTTATAAACAGTACAAACAATTCATCCAACTATTTGAAAAAATATAAACCTGTATGGAAATTGTTTTACATTCTTTAATCAGTGATGATCAGTCACATAACATTTAGGCACACACATTTCATATTGGGACGTGCATGAGATTCTTGGTGATAGAAATCAAACCACCAGAAACCTTTGCCCAAAACTAAGTGAGACCAAGAAGAACCTTTCCTGAGGTTCAGTGTAGTTCAGATATATATTTCCCTTTAATATTTTTTTCCTCTGGCAACCTACACTTCCTGATTCTGACAAAAAATGTGAGTAAAATTGACAAAATTCTTATGGTACCTCTGGCTTGAACAGATGCAGTAATTACTAGCCACCTCCTGAGAGTCTGCTCTCCTGGGATTTCCTACACATTCACCAATCAATATGGACAGTTTGGAAAAAGCATGTAAATCATTCTGGTGCTCATCTAAAGAAAATCACTGAACCTGTAGTGGTTCATCATTTGCTAATGAGAGAACTAAATCCAAGCATGGTTATGTATACAATGGAAGATATTATTGGCAAAATCCTGGCCCCATTGAAGTCAATGGCAAAATTACCATTATCTTCAATCTGGCCAGGTCTTCACCCCTTCTACAAAATCAAACACTGAATAACAAGATATATGGACCAAAATTATCTTGAAACCAGTTGTCCATACTAAAAGTTCTTCATGAAGATAAAGTGGACTCCACAAAAAAGCAGTTTGGAGTATGGAGCTTTAAATAAAACTCAGAAGGATCTGCAATTGGAACTTTCATATCTCAATTTAGAAGCTATCTGTGGAACATATATGTGCAAAATTAAAAAAACCAAACCAAAACAAAAAAGTCTTAGTGGTTCACCACAAGCTAACCTTAAAACTTTGAGCAAAATTCTGCTCTCCCCTCTTCTCAGAAAGTGTTGCTACCAAGCATAAATGAAAGCTGATTTCGGCCCTGTCATTATATCTAATTATAAATAAAGCCTTTTCTACATTCTTCCTACATCAATGATTTTCCATCATTTGTCATAACCTTATTAGCTCTATTATTCAAGATTTTGGCATTTTGCTCCATCTGTCCTCAGTCAGCTTCAATAAATTAATTATTGTAATCCTCAGCCACCCAAGTTTTCCTAACCATCCCAAAATTTCATTTTTGGCCTTTAAGCTATTTCATTAACCTGGCCTTTAGGATTTATTCTATCCTATTTTTAGTCATATCAATCTATATTCACTGTACCGCATATATATGAGGCCTATTTTTCTCATTATTTAGTTATAATATTGCTTCATCTTCAAATCTCTTCCATCAAACCAGTTTGACTCCACTAGTTCAAAGACTTTAGCTACTGCATGCCTTTGCAATGCCCTTCCACATGAGATGAGAAACAGCGGGTTGACTGTATTTTCTGGTCAAAATTAAAAACCCATTCGTTCAGCTTGACTTATGCTTAGCGACAGCTCTGTGTATTTCTCACTGTGATGTGAATACATGAAGGACACGGTATAAGGATGCATTGAATTATATTCCATTGTATGGTAAATGTGATTGGAGTAATTACCAGTGTCCAAGTTTTTATCCTTTTTTCATTAAAGCTGTTATTATGCCAATGATGGAGATAAACGATACAAGGTTTTTATTACTGTCTTGCCTTAGCTAAAATGTGAATGGCACAAAAAGCAAGGAGACAATAAAAAATAAATAAAACATTACCATTAAAAAAAAAAAAGAAGAAAAGGTGTAAATGTCACTAATGAAAAAAGATTAAAAGATATTTTAATTATCCTGGTTTCCTTAAGTATAGAATGCAAAATAGAAATAGGATGTTAGAAAGAAAAGGCAGCAATCAGATAAATGAAAAAACTGTTTTATACAGTGAAACTATATGACTTTTTAAAAAAATGCTTGCCACATCAAAAGAGGTCATACTGTGTGGTCAGATTCTGAATATGACACGCCAGCCTAGATGTAATTTGTTTCTAAGCTCTTTGATTGCAGAGTAGGTGGTTTAAAATGAATTTGCTTGAACCAGCTCCAGGCAAACCAGTGTATTCTCAACTTGTGTGTCTGATTCCTGGAACGTATTACCCTCTCTGGTGCTCAGTACACATTGTGTCTCCTACAATAATGCAAAATATTGCATATTCCTGCAGAGTGGATCCATTGAAAGGCTATATCTATTTTACTTTTAAAAGTCAAGAACATATTTGCTCTGTTTTTTAACTGTTTAAGGGATATTACAACACAGGACCTGGCTACAGAGCTGTTTTTCTTTTGGTTACCAAGATCAAATTTATTTCATGTACGTGATAAACAGAAACCATCATCAACTGGTAGGTGCTTTTGTGAAATTGCTTGGTGGTCTTAGACATTTCCTGCTGCATAAGCATTCACATGACAAAAAGCACCCTTGTGATTGTATCCAATCCAGATTGTTGGCCAGACTTTGGAGCAAATGAATGAGATACTTTTCCCAGAGTTTTGTATTAGTCTTGGACTTTTTAGTCAGGGATAAGATAACACTCACGCAGTGCAGAATGATGAATAAAGCTCATAGCTATGTACCTCACTGTAGGGTCTTACTCCTTTGATTTAAAAATGGAGATATAATACCCTTAAAAGAGAAAACCAATGAAAGAGTGAGAATCAATTTCCACCTCCAGAAATAATCTTCCCAGAATGAAATTGAGGCAGGTTGTCAGGTACGCTGTGTTGTGCCTGCTCCATTGTTAAATGGATGTCTTTGATCCCCATGGCTGTCATGTGGGCACCTTTTATAACCACCACGTTCACTCAAAATACTTTTTAAAATGGTGACTCATTTTTCTTGAGTATTATGTCATTTCTAGGTCGTCACTGGTATCCATGCCTAATTTACTAAACATTACGTTCCTGCTATTAACTCAGCATTTGTTCAACTGTTGGGTAAACTTCAAGGGCACATTTACATTACACATTTACACTAAGGCCAATTGACACCACTCTGGCAGTGTAAAGTGATCTTAAAGTGGAAGTAAATTATATTTACACCCACTTTAAACTGCCAGAGTAGTGTAAAGAGACCTCACTGTAAGTGAGAATTCAGGCCCTGGTAGATGAACTCAAAGAAGTATAATGGGGTCCACAAAAGCATTAGATAGGTTATTCATCCCAGTACTTATCTTTGTGGTTGATTTTTCATCATCCCTGACCTATTGTTTTCAGTAATTTTATTTTATTAAACTGCCACCAATAGGCCTGTTTCAGCAGTTCATGCCTATTTAGCCTAGGACTTTGGCACATACTTAGCATGTGCTTAAGTTCTTTGATGAAATATGGCCAGTGTAAGGATACAGCTCACTGGCCTCACTCTATTCAAAGCAATACAACTATGCTAATTTACAGCAGCTGAGAATCTGTCCCACAATATTTATGGCATGGGTCTCTCAATCATCACTGTAGGATGTTGATCTCCACAGATTGACTAAAACTACCTGTTAAGAAACTTTAATGAAAAAGAGGAAAGTAGAAGCCTTTAAAAGTTCAAATGAATATTCCTCTTTAAAACAACTCAGCCAGGATCGCCTAATGCAAAACAGTATCAAGGATGACTATCCTAGATCACCTTTTTTACATCAGTATTTAAAGTCTATTTTCTTTAATGGCACACTTTATTTACAGTAGGAGTAAAGGGTCACACAGGGCCTCCTTTTCCAAGACACAGAAAAACCAGTCCACCAACAAAACCTGGCTACCAGCCTTACCAACAAAAAGGATCCTAGTACCAACTATAGGTAATTATTACTAAAATGTTTTAGAGAACCATTTTACACACACCCCTTTTTTTTTCTTCTTCTTCATTTTTCTTACCTTATCGTGGTGTTACAGTCTGTATGACAGGGTTATGAACTGTAGGGCACTCTAACATGACTCAAGTGAAAAAAACCCAGCATGTTAAATCTTTTAACCGACAAGGCCATACAAAAAATAGCCAGGCTGATTAAAAGACTTAGGCCTCCTTCATTGTACACTGTAGTAGTGAGAGAATAGTCAAAGTATATACAGCTCTGATAACTACCCAATCCACTATCAGCTAATCTGAAGTGGTGTTGGTGGCTGTTATATTGTAAGAACACTCCACTCTAATAATATCACCTTCTGAAGTTGGTACTTCTAAGCATATGATCACAGTATAAGTAAATTGATGTCTTCCGGTACTGCAGTGTTATTTCAAGAAGTACCACTTTTGGGGACAGATGATCTAGGAATCAGAGAAAATAACTTGACAATGCCCATGAAGTTCATAAGTGCACACAGTCCACTTACTTGCAAATTTCTAAATGTTTGATTAATGCTGTTTTTTTCGTTGTTATTTTTTTAACTTTAACTCTGAAAAAGTCTTTTATTTTCACAGGCCCTGGATATGATAGAAATTCTAAATATAGCTGAGAGGTACTTTGTTTATATCAGATCATTTCCAAATCTGTATTTAGGCAATCACTTAAGTGGGCTGATTTTTGGAAATGCTGAGCAACCAAAGCTCCAGTTGGGAGCTATGGGCTCTCAGAAGCCTTGAAACCAGACTATTCTCATAGATGTCTAAATATGGAGTTAGCTGCCAAATTAAACATTTTTCATGAGGACTCCAAGATCCTAATAAAGAAGAACCAAAAACAGCTGTTCGATGATTTCTTAGTCATGTACCCTCAGTGCTTTAAAAGCTCACCATTATAGCTGGTCAAATGTTTACGTCAGTGGCAGTCTTCATCAAAATCTTTTTTGATATGGGGGAAAAACAATCTGCCCTGGTTTAGTATTTCCTGCATTCCTGTGGGTAGGTCTACACTTCAGACTTTATATGGGTATAACTATATTGCTCAGGGGTGTGAAAAATCCACCCCCGGAGCAACATAGTTGTACCGACCTTACCCACAGTGTAGACAGCGTTACATCAGTAGGAAGGCTTCTCCCATCAGCATAGCTACCACCATTCGTAGAGATGGATTAACTACAGTGATGAGAGAAGCTCTCCCATCAGCATAGAAGCATCTTCACTTAAGCACTACAGTGGCGCAGCTCCAGCATTTTAAATTTAGGCCTGCCCTATGACAAATGGAGCGGTGGTGGAGAAATGTTTTTCATCCTTAATTTATGTTCTGCATAACTGCATACAGCCATTTGAATCTGCACTACAAAGAAGAAAAATGACATTTCTTTCATTCTCCATCAATGTTGGAGGGTTTTGGTATGTTGGATCTGAAAAAAATAACGTCTGGGCCTAATACATAGCATCTTTGTCAAAGGATCTTAATCAACTTTACAAATGTGGGCCAAGATTTTCAAAAGTAACTAGCGATTTGGGGCATGTCAACTTTAGAGAAAACAACTTGAGAATGAGTCTGATTTTCAGAAAGTGCTCAGTGAGCCTCTTGCAAAAATCTGGCTGTTTAAAGTATCTCCAGTTGGGAAGCCAAAAACTGAGGCATCAGAAATCACTAGTCAGTTTTGAAAAATCTTAGCTGTGGGGTATTGTCACAGATATAGGAAGTGAAGCACCAGGAGGATAGGTAATTTGCCCACGGTAATACAAGATAAACTGTTGGCATCTCAATCCCCTGCTCTAACCAGTAGACTATGTTTCTTTTCTGTATGAAAACAGAGAAATAAAATCTCTACCTACTGAAGAAGTGGAATCCAGCAGTTCATAACTGTTTATGAATGCTGCCACTGGAAATAAATAAAAAGAACCCTGTAGTACTCCCGATTCATTTTCATGATCCATTGTCCAGCTGGTATGAGAAGCATCATTAATGAAGCATGAGATTTCATGCTGTTTGGCCACCCAGCAGGAGATTCGCTTCACCTTATGCTGATTCTCTTTTACTAGTTCCTAAAGCCAGGAAAGTCCATGTGTTACAAGGACATTAAAAGTAAGATATGTATATATTACTTGGTCTTCTTTGGATGGCCCTAACAACTATCATACCGTTTCTTAGAGTGACAGTTTTCAACAGAGTATTGCCCTGTGAAATAAAGTACAGAGCCACACACTGTGAAGGGAAAAATGTAAAATCAAAAGAGGTTTGTAACAGCTATTATTCAGTAAGGTTTTAGATATTGTTAATAACAGCTAACCAGAAAATGCTCTGTCTGGTAAGCAGTCAACACTGGAAACAATTAGACTTTATATAGTAAATCAATACCAGATGGCATAAAAAGCATTTTAAAATAATTTAAAAGAACAGTTTTCTACACAGATGAATATATATATATATGAATACATATGTATATGTATGTCAGACTGAGTTTTTAAACCATGCCACCATAAATTTTATACACTCTTCTACAGTTCTCATTAAATTTACTAAAGAGAATTCCTTACTACCTTTGTGCCTCAGATATAACAGAATGATCAAGATCAAATAGCAGACTTGACCAATGAGACCCCTACTCTCTGCGGCTCTCCATTGTAGCAAACTGGATATTAGGTACCAGGTTCAGATGAATTACAGAATGGAGGATTTTGTTGAATTAAATATGAAAATGAACAATACAATCACATCTGTAATTCCCTCTAACTTAATTTAAAATACACTTCAATTTATTTTGCACTACCTCCAAACTTCAGTTTTCAACGTGCTGCAGAATTGTGTATTGAAATTGTGTAACTGAACTGTAGAAATTGTCAGAGGAAGCTGGTGGCTTTGGTAGTGAGGGAGGGAGGGACAGATGGAGCTCTCCAAATCTGGGGAAGATGTGGGAGGCAGTTTGCATTTTGTCAGATAAACAAGGAGTGCAGGGTGCTCAGCACAATTACAAATTACAGGGACATAGAGGACTAAACTTATGATAGTAATAAGTGTTGTAATATGTCCTATATTATCACAGAAGAAATGGGAAAGGGACAGCAAGAGAGAAACCCTAAAACCATTTACAGAGCAAATGTATATAGAAGTGTATGTAATGACAGAATCAGAGGGACAGGGCAGAATAGTACTTAAGCTCCAACCTCACTCCATTCTTCCACCAAAATCCAAAATTTTGTAGGGTTTTTTTTTTTTTTTTTTTTTTTTTGTTCACTCCCCCTATCTCTTACTATGGGATTTTTAAGGAAGATGTGATCTGGCTCTAAAGCTCAAATTGAAAAAAATATATCTGGAGAAGTAGGCATAACTGGCTGACATTAAGAAAAGGAAGGTTAGTTCAATTACTTAAAAATCCGGAAAATACAAATCATTTTAATGAAATACTAATAACCCACATGTATTTTATGCCTTTCATCTGAACGATCCCAAAGCAATTCAGGGAGTATGAGCTAATTGTCACATTAAGCCACAATTCAGCCATTGAGGGTGCTATGGAGTCACACTACCAAAGCAGGAGCTGAAAAGCACAATGTTGCACCATTCAGAATAAGAATGGGGCGTATACTTTCCTTCATATCCTATCAGAGACCCACTTCTTTCCCCATCTACACAGGTTAAGGATGGTAGATGTTCTAGCCATGCTGTGTTTTTGCAATCCTGTTGTGCCTGATCTTTGCACTGGAGGTGCAATGAGGGAATTGGCTCCGAGTCCTTAATCTCCCTTGTACAGACATGCAGGGACTGGATGCAATCTAGCTCTGAGTTTATAGGTTTCACTTACTCAACAATTTATTGCTCCAACAACAGTACATCAATATTGAAACAGGTTTTAAGAGGAAAAAGGAACAATAACTTCTTCAATTGAAACATCAGGGGAAAAGATGTAGAATTGGAATTTATAAAGTGAATTTGGCATTCAGCCAGGATCGAAGGGTTAATTTAACACCCTTTTCTTGTGAAAAGTAGCCTGAAAGCTTAAATTGCCACAAATGGTCTGCATCTTGGTTTATTCCTCCCTAAACTGCTGAACGAGTACTTATAGGCAACTTTATGATACAGTGACCAAAAACTAGATTAGCCAATGAATAATGCTTTTCTTGGGTTATTTTGGAATCAGGCAATAAACCTGAAAAGGGTTGTTATAGCTATAGAACGTAAGGAACACCTAGTGGAAATGATAGTTGAAGTAAATTGGAACCACTTTAAAATAAGTAGACATTAAGTAATCATAAGTAGACATTAACTAATCGTATATTAATGATAAAGTAGTTCCCGTGGAATTATATGGTACGTACAAATGAATGACAAAAGAATACATTATGAAAATATTATCTCAATGAATACCAAATGAAATAATAATTATTTGCCACCTACTTAACATGAACTATGAAGTGGGTAAAAGGATGTCATGGACGCATTTTGTTTGTTTTTGTTTTATTGATTATTATAATGATTTAGCATTTAACAAAAGTAAAAGAAAAAATATTTTGAGATTACTGAGAATCATTTGAGAGGGGTGCAGAAAGACCCCTAAAATCCAGAGTTGCGAATGCTTTTGAAATAATCTAAAGACACTGGACATTTTCATGTAATGGTTTAAAAACTAAGCAATAACGTTGAAAATATATGAGAATTAAAAAAAAACAAAACAACCGTATCTAACAAAAACTATTGATTTAAAAGGTTAATTTCCAAAATCTACCCTAATGCTAGCCCAGCAAGATCTAGTATAAAAATCATTAATAAAGGTTCTTTTGTCTGCTGTTTCTACTGTCCTAATGTTAGTCTAGCTTCAGAGCTGGATTCAGATACAGACAAAATAGGTCCAAGCCTAAGGTCCTGAATTCTGGAGTCACATGTTTATGTTAGAATCAAAGACCACACCTACACTTGGAGCTGCGGGTGTGATTCCCAGTTTGTTAAGACATACTCATGCTACCTCTGATCAAGCTAGCACACTAAAATAGTAGTGTAGCCAGGGTAGCATGGGCTGGCATGGGATAGCTGCCCTGCATATACACCCACGGGTTAGGGCAAGTTTGTACACAGGATGGCTAGCCCATGCCACACCCCCTTTCTACTGTGGCTTCAGTTCCATTTTTAGCATGCTAGCTCGATGAGAGCTAGCGTGCTGACTAAATCTGCGAGTCACACCTCCAGCTCCAATTGTAGATGTAGTATTCAGATTCCACTCAAAATACAGAGGATACTTCTAGCCATTACAGCTGTGAAAACAAGTTTGAAAATGTGATCTGAGTGTAACTGATGCAGCGATGGCTACCTGAGTCTGCAGAAACCTTGAAACAAGAGCCTAAAAAATGTGAAGTGTCCCATGCAATTTACTGGGGTTTCAACACCCACTGCTCTTGGGGGTCCTGCCGAATCCAACCCAGCAGAGAATTGAGTTGGGGAGCAAGGCGAGAATGCAGTGGGAATGCCCACTCACCTATCCAAACAGTTGCAGTGGGATAAGTATTGGGTGTCTCCCTGCTGCCACTCCTGCCTCTTTGGAGAGAGTAGACAGGGAACTCCTGTCCCTCCTGCTCACAAGAAGAACAAGTCATTGCTGTCATTAGGGGCAGGAGAGAGAGACTGGGCCCTGTTCCTGTCTGGGAAGGGAAGGGCCACGCTACCACCCCCACCGCCACTTCAAGTGGAAGGGAGGTGGCAGAGCCATGAAAGGCTGAATACCATGGTGCACCTAAAGTCCTAGGCTGCCGTACCCTGGCCTCTACCTACATTGTCACTCCCATGAAAAAAAAATACAGAAAGAGACTAATGGGAGACAAAATCTCCATGCTGTCCCCATATTGAGTTTTCCTGGCACTCTCCCCTGTGGTGGGAGTCCATAGAAGAATGCAGATTTCTGAAGCTGCACTCTCAACCCTGTTGAGCATGAGCTCTGGGGGAACCCCTGCCTTGCAGGATCAAGAAGCATCCCATTAGCAATGGGTGCTGCTCAGAAGCATTCACAGATGTTACCCAGAGAAAGGAAATATTGAAGGAGCTCTGAGCTTGATTATCTTCCACGCAGGTGCAGAGCAAGAGATGACGCTGTGGAGAAAGCAATCTCCCAGTCCTGTCCTCCAAAACAATAGTGGGGTGTTTATAGAGAGGTGGGGACACAGATCTGTTTGGATTATCTAGGATCCTGATCCCTCAATGAGCCCCATGCAGGTGGATAATAGATCTCTTAATTTCAATGTGGCTCCACTCGGGCACAGAGAGCCCATTGCAAATTCAGGGCCTAGGCCATTGCAAAGAACACAAAAAAAAGTCTAACAAATCACCAAATATTTAGTATATTTATATTCATTTTCTAGCATTTTTTTCCCTGTGAGCGCAGATAGAATTGCCAATTCATACAGAACATTTTCCCCTTTAATATTATCTATTGATTTTGCCATAATCGTCTTTTTAGATATTTATTTCACCATTACTCCTTTTGCAGGAGATTTAATCTGCATATTAATTTAAAGCATCTAATCTAGAAATATCATAATAAAAATGTGACTTCGATTAAATGGAATTTCTTCCTTTACTGAAATGTTTATTTTATTTTTTTCCACTTATTTTCATTTGTAAGGGAAAGAGAACAAGTAAGTCCCTAAGGAGAAATCCCCTATTTTTTTCATTGGTCCTTTGCCCTAAGGCCCAATGTTGGGGCCCATCTTTCTCTCCAAAAAGGGTTATATTGCTTCCTCTTATAGGTCAGGCAGTAGGTTTCAGGTCAGCCAATAGGTTGCTCATGAGCAGTTTTAGGGACTACCAATCTCTTTAGTGTCTCCACACCGTAAACCTGTGCATTAGGGCCCAAATCCTCACAGCTGTGCAACTACAGCAAAATCTCAGCTTTCAGTTAAAAAAAAAAAAAAGAACAAAGTTTCTAAATGTTATGTCTGTGAAGAAAAGCTTGAAAATGAGACCTGAATGTACGCAATGCAGTGACTTCCCAACTCAGTGACTTCCCAACTCAGGACTTCCCAACCTGATCCTGCAAACAGTAATTACTGAGATTATTATATATTTTATATATATGCACACACACCCCTGTACATTAGACAAATACTATTAAGATTGCAAAGTCAAGCACTCAAAAGTTAGTTAATGCCAGACTGATGGTTTCCTGTGCAAACTGAATTCAGCCCCCATAAGCATATGCATTATGAAACAGTCTTTACTTACATGATCTGATTTCCCACTGGATCACTGCCAGCCTTCAATCCTCATCTTTCTCCCTATTCCCACAAGCTCTTTGTCCCAATCTTCTCCCCTTGCCCACCCTACCCCCTCAGGTCCTACTCTTGTCCCCTCTTCATTCAATTCAAGTGGCTTCCTCCTTCACTCTGCTTGGGCAACAGGAGGGGTATTGAGAGCACAGAGGAAAGAGTCTCGTGCTATCAATTTTAGGACCTAGCATGGCCAAGACCAGTCAAGAATTGCAAGGGGAAGTCCTGCTGAACCCTGAACTAGACCATGCTTAGTGTGGATGGAAACTTTGAGGTATTAAGTCATAAATCTCTAGCAAGTCTCTAGTGAGCATTTGCAAACTGTGATTTTTCAAAGGGTTACAACTTGGCCAATTATAGGCTAGGGTTGCCAGGTGTCTGGTTTTAGACCAGAAAGTCCAGTCAAAAGTAGACCTGTACAGTGTTGTCCAGTTAATACAAGTCCGGTTACTGTGGTTGTGGGGAAGAGGTACCAGAGCATCAACCCGTGCCAGCCCCTGCTCATCCAGGGCCACCTCCTACTTTCATCTCATGGGCAGTCAGGCTCCACATCAGGGGCTGCAGCTCCTGTCCCAGCCCCGGAGCAGAGGGAGCCCAGCTGGGAAGGGGAGGGAGGTGGAGATGATGGAGCAATGAGGAAGGCAGAGGGCAGAGAGCGATGGGGGGGAGGAGAGGAGATGAGTGAGTGGGAGTGGATCCTTGCACGAAGAGATAGAGCAGGAGCAGGATCTGGGCGGAAGAGGCAGGGGAGTGGCAGGTCCTTGGGGGAGATGAAGCAGAGCAGGGGCAGTTTCCAGTGCTCCTGCTGAGTGTCCAGTTTTCAGAAATTAGAAAGTTGTCAACCCTATTTTAGGCAGATTTTAATGGGAGCAGCAAATGGCACATCCTTGGCACAAAGGCAAAGGCACATCCACCTGCCAAACTACAAGTCTCTGCTCTGAAGTATAGGACTGCCAGAACTTCTCAAAGAAAGGGTCAGCAGAATTTTGATCATGGGCAAAACAATGTAATTTTCCCTAGCCTTGTTCTTTGAAATGGCTGGCCTGTTTTGGCATACATACTTTTATATATTAAACACTCACACGCACGCACACTTTTATGCTTCATTTGCATGTGAAGAACCCTATTGTCATTGCAAAGCACACAAGGGGAGTATGGCATACATTCAAGATGCCTACAAGAAATCACGTACATGTGTTCACACACATTCATACACAAACCATATATTTGGAACTGATACCTCTGTGACAAAGTGCAGTGCCATGTGCTAAATATATCATACACCTTAGACCACGACTCTTTCCCTGCTGACACTTATTCTAAATGCATGAGCTACATCAACCAGCTGCTTGTTTTTCTTTGTTTTGATAGCAACTTATCAGAGAAATGTTTTCACCCCCCTCCCACAGATGTGGAATTTCCCCTTCAAATTACTTCTGACCAAGGCCCAGAATGGACAATATTCACAAAGAGCTTTTCTATACATAAATATATCACTAAAACAAGGATTCTCAATTGAGTTCAGTCAGCTCTGTCTTTAAAAAGAAAGGAAGGGAGAAGAGAAGGGGGAAGGGACAAATGGTGTCTAAGACTCTTTACCATCATGTAGGAACACCTGTCCCCAACCCCCTTCATCTTCAGTGGGATTTGGCATACTTACTCGTTGCTTAGCAAGTGAGGTTTAGTTTAGTTTAGGATAACCTCCCTCCCCCCCACTCAGGGCATGCTAAGTACAGTTCTGCTGCCTTTTACTCATACAATAAGAATAATAACATGTCCTTACCCCTGCATTTAATACTAAAGTGAATTATAACCCCAGACCAGCAAAACTGACCACTTTAGTAAAGTATGTCTGTCTGCTGGACAGCTAAGCAGAGTAGGTGCATCTATACAAATATGCTCCACTCCTGACCTCTCCTCCCCCAGTGTGTCAGTGGATACCAAGGGAGAGCTCATTCACAGCCTGCTTACATTACAAAGCTTTCAAAATGGGACTTTAAAATCTTTGTGATCTATTTGCTATTTAGTTTAAAATGTTCGGAGACACATTGATTAAATAAAAAAGGAAAAATCCCCCTTAATACATTTATAGGTAAAAGGTGAATTGTAAGATATCTTGACCTTTGCTTCAAAATACTGTATATTAAAAGAAGCAGCTAAATGGTCATTTTGATTGTGATTCTTTACCCTCAACAATGACGGCCTTTGGACCTAAATTTATGTTAACTTATTCCTGTGTAAACTTAATACCCAGATAAATTAAATGTGTGTCCTCAGACTACAATATTCCCTGTTTACATTTTGATTTACATGAACATTCGTTGACGTCATTTGCACATATTCTGCTAATTCAGTAAATCATGCTGTCTGCTTAGCATTGGAATACAGAGAATGTTCCCTAAAAAGATAAATTTGCTTCAAACTATAACATAATTCAACAACACTTCTGATAAGAAACAGTAAGTGAAAGCATATCTTCCATCATGAAAGTATGCAGATTCAAGAATTAAACAATAACAACCTCCAAGTTTCCTTATGCAAGTACCTAAACAACACCAGCTAAATTTAAAAGTACATGGAACATCTCCATTTGCATACAGAAGGGCAAATCCTGATCTTCTTGAAGTTAATAGTCACATTCTCTTTTGATTGGCTGGGATGTAACACAGATATAAGTATTTGCATAAAAAATGTATACGATTACATATCTTCATTCCTGTTTGCATGCATAATTTCCTGATTTGCATATGCAAATACAGGTTTTACAGTTTCATGCATACTTCTATGGGTACAATTATGGGCACCTCCATTTGACAATATGGCCCAAGGAATCCATTTGAAAAATTTGAGAGAAGGAACGTACAGTATATGATCTAGGATCACATTCTCTCAATGCTCCTGCAACTTGTGACCCCTGTGTGGACTTAATTATTGCTGCCCTTAGCCAAGAAAACAGAATCTTTGCTGTGGGGTGGCTAGTGTGATAGCTGTTGAAATTGTCCTCAGCATTTGGTTTATTTTTGTTTCAGCTGAACTGTTGCTGATATTAGCAACTGAAGAAGCAGCAAGTTTGTGCTGAATGGGAAAATATTGTAGCTGAAGAGGAAAAGCAATAAAATGTCACTACTGTGGTGCCAAGAATGACAGTAGGGTTTCTCATGCTCTGATACTGGACTTTTGATCACTGTTGCCAGCAGAAAGGAAAGGGACTACCTGAGACAAAAAGTCCTAAGTCAAAAGTTTCTACCTCACCTATTAGCATGCTTCCGTTCGGTTTTTAGAGAGGATTGTGCTATTTGAAGAGGGTACATTGAAAGAATGCTCACTGACATCTAGACTTCTGAAGGTAAGATTGGGAAGCAATTAAAGTATGGGCCACGGGAATTATATGTGGAAGATTCCCATTAGCAGCAGAAAAAGAATGTTCTATTGCAGCAGGGTGGTGGAAGCGGCAGATGGAGAAATATGTGGAAGGCGTTTCAACCACTGACAAGCTAGAGGAGGCTTATTGCAGATGCCTGTGAAGACCTGTTAAAAAAGCCAGACTTTGTGCCCCATAAAGGAGAAGCTCGGCTTTCATCTTTTTTTTTTTTTTAAATAAAAATGTGAGTTTCTAGCCCTGTTCTTTGAGGAGAGAGACTTGAAAATAAATGTAAAATGGTGTCAATTAAACTGATATGAAGTGATTGTTAAGGTTGAAAGGAAAAGGAGACTTGAGAACTAAATATTCCAAAACAAACTTACATAATGCAAGTCTTAAGTTTAGGGTGAACCACACTTCCCATCCCCCCCTTCACAAAAGAAGTCTCATTAATCCTCCCCCAAAATCCTCAGGATGAAGAGGCAATGCCTGATAATATGGACAGCAATGCTTACCTTTTGAATTGTAAAAACAATGAGAGCTGTTTTGGCAGGCCTCCCCCAAGTGCTAATTGTCTCTAATTGTTAAAAAATTTCAGCCATTCCTGAGGCTGGTACTGAATCAACTGTTGCTCATTCCAGCAGATACTGTGGTGCAGTATTAACCTACCTGTAAAGCTGATCAGAATCTGGAATTTCCAATCCATGGGAAATTCTGAAATTTCAGGAAAAAAAATGTTGGTCCAGATCAGAACAAAAATCTAAAATTTGATTTTTGAAAGTCTGAAGTTGACAGAACTGCTTACTAAATCACTAATGTGACCTCCTACAGCTCCAAAATGTTTCTCTAAAGACTATCATGCAAATACTGACTGAGACCCACCCTCTTTGGCTGGTGAGAGCTTACAAGATCACTTCCCATAGTGACACTGATGCATAATGAAAATGAGACTGGAGGACAGATTCCAAGTATAGTGAAACTCTGTAATTATTCGGCCTAAAGCTAAAGCTTAATTCAGTCAATGGAAACACAGCCACTGATTTCAGCAGATTTGTATCAAGCCCTAAGAGAAGGTGAAGACAATATACCAGATGCTTGTCCCTTGCTCTGTCTACTAGAGCTGGTTAAAAAACACCACTTGTTCTTCAAGGGAAATCTTGAAATGTTTTCATTTATTTCCATGTTTCCCGTGATTATTATTAAAATGAAAAACAAAAACACAGTTTTCAGACATCTATTTTCCCCCTTTCTCTCCCCTATTTCCTGCCCCTTTTCCAGTGGTAAAAAGGGGGAGGGGAAAATGTGGAGGAGGGGTGAGGAAGAAAATTGGGTGACAAAAAAATGAAACAATTTTCCACATTTTCATTTAAATAACATTAATAATAATAATAAAAATAAAAACCCATTTTCCATCAAAAATAATTGTTGTGGAAATTTTTCAATCAGTTTTACTGCCAGCTTGAAAAGTCACAAAGTTGGTGTAACCACCTACCTGGGAGGACGAATCTGTGGGTGTTTTATGCTACACTCCCACACACACACATGGCCAGGGAAAAAGGAGCAAGGCTTTTGTACTCTGGCAGAATGATCCTTTGGGATTGTGGGTAAAAAGGATAAACCAGAGCAGTCCTTTGACTACTCTAATTTACATCTGGACAATACTGATTCTTGGTTGGCCCAGAATTTGAGGATCACACATTTGGCTTACGGCTAGATTTGCTTCCCTTCCAGCTTGGATGTGGCACAGAATTTGGATCTATGTATTTTGTCAGTAATATATACAAAGAATCTGTGGATTCAAATGCAGCTATAGCAAGACAAAAATATAAAGTTTATAGCATTATGACAAAAAAATCCCAGAAGCTAGAAGGCCTGAAAGAATCTCAAAGGAAACAATTACTCAGACATATAACTGCCAAATACATACATTTTTGACCCTGCCACTGAAAGAATTTATAACAATGGCTGTGAAATGTAAAAAAAGAAACTTTTGTTACCAAATTACATATTGCATATTTTCCAAGATTTACGTAAGTTGCAGCTCGTATACTCATTTACATGTGTGTAAAATGGATATAAAAATCCATCAAATTAGAAAGGGACTGTTTTAAATCTATTGTGTACTTACTTTGCACTGGCATAAAGGACTACACAAGCTGCAGGACAACAGAGAATCTGTCCCACTCATCTGAGATTGCATAGGATACTTTTTAATTAAAAGAAAAAAAAACCCAAACATCTTGGCAAGGGGAATGTAAAACTCTTTTGTATTTCCCAAACATTAGGGCCATATTTCAGTCAAAGGTATGTTCATTAGAGCTGGTCAGGAATCAAAATGATTTTTTGAGGCCAAATGCAGTTTCAAATGCAGAATCAAAATTTTCATTGGGAAAGTTTCAGTTTTGCTGAAACTTGAGTTTTTTGTCAAGAAGTTGAAAAATATTTAATTTCAGGTCAGTTTGAGCTAAATTGAAATATTTTGCATTGGTTGAACTGACCTGAAATGTTTTGTCTCAAGCCAATTCAGCATTAAATTGCATATTCCAATGGTGCTGTGTTGCCTTATGGTAGCTGTAGTTCAGGAGCCTAATATCCCATTCTGTCTTACAGGTCAGGCTCCATCTCATGATGCAATTTAGAATCTTCTTGGACTGAGCTACATGATGCATCATGGGAAATGTAGTCTGGCCAGGGATTCCTGCCCACAGAGGATAATGAGAGCATGAGGCATTCAAACTACAACTTCCATGAGGCAATGTGTCACCAAAGAGAAAGATAGTTTAATATTGAACTGACTTGAAACAAAATGTTTGGAAGTTCTATGCCCTGTGCTCTACTAGATGTCAGACAATATGATCACAATGGTCCCTTCTAGCATTAGAATCTATGAAAACTGAAACTTAACATTTTGATTTGGGACTATTGAAATGTTTAATTTGAATTGAAAATGTCAAAACCAAATGCTTCACCATTTCCAAGATACCATTTTTCATAACATTTGTTCTATAAAAATGTTTGCTATTTTAGCTTTTCATCCTGAATTGACAAATTGGAATTTTCCATGGGATGGAAATTCCACTTTTCACTCAGCTGCAGTATTCATACTTCTGCTTAGCCTGTCCTTGGCTTCATTGACATAAGTTTGATGTGGGACAGAATCTATGAGTTCATCTTTACTTACTTACTAATAGAACACTGAAGTCAGAATTATTCAGTTACTTTGAAAGGAAGTAATGCCCTGGAACAAGGTGCAATGTATACATCTCTTTAGCTTTGGAGGCATAAGGTATCTTTGCAAGCTAGACCCAGAGAAGTGACTGGTTGGAGAGAATCATTAGTGAGTTTTATGAATACTTATTTATTTATTTTGTTTAAATAAAGTAACATAAAAGAACAACTATCCAGGGCCCCTGGTGCCATTACTATCATTTAAAAAATACAATGTGCAAAATTAGCACAAAACTCATAGCAGCACATTTCCCACTCCACACACATTCATGCACTTTAAATGCTCCACCAGTATGAAAGATTTTACTGGTTCCAGAGCTATTTTCTACCTGTAATAGTGGAGAATTCCAATAGAAGTGGCAAAATCTTTCAGACCAGTGGAACTTTTTCAGTGCATCCACTTTATCAACCCAAGGCAGCAAAACACATTATAAACAAACATCTCCCTATCACTCAAATTCAGCAAAATGACGCCACAATCATTTCTGCCTTCCCAAACACCTGTTCAAATGACTTATTTGCATCTCACACAATCACTCCATAAGAATTAAATAAACATATCTCTGATGCAACCAACCAGCCTCATTCTAAGACCTGCTACTGGTGCTACTTTCCCTAATTCATCTGTTGAAGGTAGTAAGTAAACCTGGTAGATGAAAGGAAGTGGTTTGTAATTAATCAGTCTATTGTTGATCAATATGGAAAGGTCATTATAAAATCTACTAAACTGTTGACATCAAACTGTTGGCAATACACTATTCTCCTTCAGAGCTCTTGGGACATGCTCAGATTCCTTTAGTCTTTGAGGACAGACTATCAAGATGTGCCTCACTGAAACTTAAGCTCAAATCACGGGAACCAATGATTGGGCCAGGACTGGGGGAAATTCATTCCAAACAGCAGATTCAAAGTGTTCCCAGTAGAGTGGGATGAAAAATTTTGTCTAAGTTCTTTTTTTTTTTTTTTTCAATGAAATGGACATTTTTTGCAAGAAACAGAAAACTGAAAATGTTTTGTTTCAGCAACTAAAAACCAAAACTACGGTGGCGGGGAGGGGTTCAGCTTCTCAACAAAAACCTGAAGAATTTTGATGAAAATGAAAAATGTTAATTTTTGTCCTTTTTTTCCTAGTGGAATTTTTTTTTCCCTGACCAACACTAGCAGTGAGGTCTTATGAGCTACAACAACCTGATATAACACTGCAGTCATCATGGTGGCCGTGAAATCCTTAACTGAATTAGCAAAATAATCATGCAGATTTATATCTCAGCCAATTCACTTTTGGCATATGTTGCACCAAACCCCACCCGAAACCAACTGCCCCTAAACCAAATCCTGTTCCATCATCCAGTCAAGTACATTCAAAATGGAGATTGTCATTTATCAAACCATGGAAACTTGATGGTATAGTAATCTTTGACCATCCCAAACTGAAGGCCAAAAACCTTTTTCAGACACCAGCAGCTAACAAACACAATCAATGGCACTACAGCTAGATAACTCACTCCAGCTTTCTGTCTGACATGGGCTATTTCCTGTCTCCTTTTGCCCAGAACTATAGCGATCAAAGAGCCCAGCCTTTTGTAACCATATATGTACAATATTAACTTGGGCTGAACCCTCCCTCGTCGCTCAGGCTTGCGTTGCTCAGCAAGATATTAAGAATTTCTGATAAGCTTATGAAGAGTGAATTCAGGAAAGCCTATAAAAATACTCAGAGTGAAGCTAAAGTGAAGGTACCTGTGATCATATGCAACAATTAACCCACAAATTGTTGGAATATTTCAGGATAGGATAGTTACTTCTTTGAGCTTCTTAGCTTTTTCATTAACTGCCTCAGGCAAATGTTTCCCTCTTATTGAAAAACCCAAGGGAGGGGAAAAGAGTCAGTTGGAAATTCTGGGAGGTTCTTTTTGCTACATTTCTTCTGCATCCTCACTTCCAAGAGGCAGCTATGTAGCCAAGTGGAGCAGGGAGGAAACTAACTAGTGCTTACAGTGTACCATGTTGAAGACCTGGGAAATATAATTTCTAAGATTCAATCACAGCTGCTGAGGAGCGTACATTTCAGCCCTGCCTGGGAGAAACATGCCTCATGTTGACTGGCTGCTTTATGTGCTTGCCCACCTCTTTGGGTACAGCAGCCAATCAGTGGTCCTCTCCCGCTCTCCTCAGCAACTGAATGTCATTTCAGGGAAGGGTGCCCCTCCTCCTCCTCCTCCTCCTATGAAAAACAGGACAGTTCCTGTGCTCTTCCCCCTTACCTCCTCACAACAACTGGCCTGGTAAGGGGGAGAGGGGATGCTTACTGTAGCTTCCTCCCATTCCCTGGGAGAGGAGGCTGGGGGAATGATAGTACAGCTTCTAGTATCTAATTCTCATAGCTATTTCCCCGAAAGAATACATGTTTATTCCTGTGGTGGGGATGTGAGCAAAAGGGAATGAAAGCTGGAAAACTACACTATCAAATAGCATTTAGGCATGTGAAAGATTTTCTAGTATATTCAAAATAACTTGATATAGAAAAGCAATTTCCTAAAATCATTTTACTAAATGACAGTGAAGTCCAAAGCCCCAGGTGTACTGATATTAATAACACCCCATACTTATTTAAATAAATGGGATTCTTCCTCTAATCATCATGACCCGAGACAACTAATAGCTGTAAACCCTCCTAATTACTTTCCAGGATAGGATTACTCTCACCTGACTGGGTAAACTGACATTTTAAATTCCTTCTTATAATAAAAGGAAATGTGTTATATCGGTGCCACATTCCTAATGTCCCAGTGCTTGGCAAAAACATATTACAGATTTTATTCAGAACACTAAGGTCCTGGGTGAATTAAAGACAAAAAGTACCAGGGAGCCAAAGAGTAGAAGCAACCACACGTTTATTCACAGAACTCTGATCACTAAAAAGCAAGCGCGGCAGGACCCACAACAGATAGTGGACATCCCTTCAGGTATTACCTGACTTCTCAGGAGCCCCCCCTGTGTCCTGGGTGGCAAGAACCATTTCCACGGATGATCCATTCCTGTCTGTGATGGCTCGGCTCTGCCTGGGTGCTTTGCCCTTTTATAGACCTTGTCCCCTGCTAGCACCTTGTCAATGTTTTTCCACTACCATTGAGGTGGAGGGGGGAAACTAACACAGGCCCAGTGCTCAGAGTTGATAAACAGATGTCTAGGCCCGGTCTCCGCCAGCTCTTGACTTCCTCCTATGCGACAAGCTAATTGTCTGCGATTACGCACCCGGCTCTGGGCCCCACAAACACTAAGGCAGATATCCCTAGGTGAAAAAAAAAGTGAAGATCTTACTTTCAATGACGCAGTGAAGGCAAAAAGCATGGTCGCTTGTGCAACCTCACTTTTCTTAAATGTAATAATACAGATGCCGTTTGGACTTGAGTCTAATTCATTTTGTTGGTGTACAAACTTGCCCCTAGTCATTTTATTTTTTTAAATCCACATTTTCAGAGAAAAATCACACATTGGCTTCAGAGATTAGCTCTGTTGAATGAACATGCTCAGAAACAAATCCTCAGATTATTGGAGAGGAGATGTAACTATTAACATGTACAAAATTGAGAGTGGGCACAATCCTGTGACAGATGCTAGAACTGTTTGGCACAGGATATAGACCAGATGAGTGTTGTTTGAATGTCTCCAAACAGCTCTTGCCAAAGAACCTTTCTATACCCCTGTAATATGGAGGTTGGGCCAAATTACAGAAATACGCACGGATGAGTGATGTTCTTTCACATTGTATTTTTGTCTCCCCCAGAAATTGAAGACCGAGGGCCCCATTACAACCACTTACACATGTGAGTAACGATACACAGGGAAGTCACAGGAACTAATTCTGTTTGTAACATTGGGAATGGGATTAAGTAGTTGCAGGATTGAGGTCAAAAAATCATTTAAAACAGTTAGGTCCATATCAAATTCAGTAGTCTTCTCTCCTGTGTCTCTAGTTTCTGATCTTATAAATCAATCCAGTCATACTTCATTGTCAAGGCTTTTCTGGTGCCTTCTATTTCCTAACTGTAAAATCTATTGGCCTCACAAGAGAAATGACTCTAGAAAAAATCCCACTAGGATAGAGCCAATTATTTAAAAAATAAATAAATAAATAAAATGAAAAAAGAGTTCTCTACGCATAAAAACTTGCAATACTAATATTACTAGCATCATGGATATCTGCTGCAGCAACACATAATTCACAATCAAGAACTATATTAAAACAGAGTTAAGATTGAGAGTACACATCACTATTTGGGTAAATATAGGGTAACAAAGAGTAGGTTAGGGTTTAAAATATAATAAAAACATTACAAGAAAGTTGTAATTATAGCCCGATATCTTTATTCCCCTACAATGTTTAACACATGCATAACTTAACAGCAAGCACAAAATAAATAAATACATTTAAAAAATAAAATGGCCGTACAATCAGGTCCTTAAAAACATACTGTGTGATTTGTATACCACATCATAAGATGAAAGGAATCCATGCTCATTAAACTAAACTGGCTCATTATTTAAGAGAACTATTCCCACAGATGCTGCAACAGCAGCTATCATTTTAGCCATGTGCAGACAGACTGGCTTTGTGGTACAGTGTCACCACCAAACACTTCCCTCCTGCAATCCATGCTCCTTCCCACCAAATTCCATTCAAGTTGCTATACTGTGAAATGTTCAAAAACTGAGCTGACATTTTAACAGAGATAGTAAAAAAAAAAGTTCCCCCACCATCCCCTTTTTTTTTCCAATGGAAAATTTGGAGTTTTGATAAAACTGAAATTTTAATGTAAATATTCTACTTTCTTAGAACATTTTTTTATTTTTAGTTTCCTTCTTTTTTTAAACATAAAACTGAAAACAAAAATATTTCAGCACAAAACAGACATTTTTTTCCAGTGAAAACATTCTTTTTGGTTAATCTTTAAAATATTCCACAGAACATATTGTCTGACTATCTCTACTTTTAGTTAGCATAAAAGGCACAATTTACAAAATATATTTTTTCTAAACAAAGATAATTGTTGGGTTTTTTTATTCTATTGCTTCTGAATAGAACAAGGTCTGGCTTCATATACAGTTAACAATGTAAATTCACTTGTGGGCTGACAAAAAAAATCTACCAAATTTCAGTCTACAGCGTAAAACATTAAAAGTTATAAGCCACTGAAAAGTGACCTCTTAAAATGGAAATGTGTGTAGAATTCAAACAATAGGAATCAGTGTCCCTACTATGTATATACTCACAAACACATAAGTAATTAATACACATACAATTTTATTCTCAAGCAGGTGCAAATTAGTGCTCTGTGAGTAGTCCCACTGAAAACAGTGCTATTACTGAGATGGTAAAGCACTATCCAATACAAAGGGCAGAGGGTATGGCTACACTGCAGTTATGGGGTGTGACTGCAGCCACGTAAATAAACCCGAGCTAGTGTGGGTATTGGTCGCAGTTAAACTGTGGCAGCAGATGCTTGAGCATGAGCTAGCTGAACAATTACTGTGCTTCACTGCTACCATACTCAAGGAGCTAGATCAAAGCTAGCTCATGTAGGTCTATACAAGCTGCAGTCACACCCTATCCATGACTGCAGTATACACATGCCTGGAATCAAGTGCGCGTTTTCCTTGTCAACATTTAGTTAGCAAATACAAAGTTTTCACTGGTTTGTGAATAAATTCAAGTTTTCCGAAACTCATGACCTACTTTCTTTGACCTTCTCCTCATTCTGTTTGTTGTACCTGTAGTGTGGTATTTCTTCTGACTCATTTCATTTTGCTTCCTTTACACAAACTTGCCATCCTTGAGAGATATTCTCTATCTGAAAGCTAAACCATGTAGCATACATCATACCATGACGTCTTCAGACACTTCCCCAGATGTTATTTGAAGAATGCCACCTGATTTGTTGAGGCACTAGTAGAAAGATTTCTTTTTTATTAAAAGAAAAGAAAAGCAAAGCCTTGGCCTTGAATACTTTTCACTGAGAGATCTAACAACCTGATGTACTCACTGCATACAACATTCTTCAGTCTCTTTCTCTAGCATATATTATTGCTTCTTTTGAAGCTCGTATTGTGTTAAAATTTGTGCTTTGAGTATGAAGAGCTAATAATTCATAATATATTCCTGTGTGAGAAGAGTGCAATATCATATTACCTTGAACAAGTAATTAGACTGAAAGTGATGATAATGACACATTGACAACAGTAGTATTTAAAAAAAAAGGGAAAATGAGCTTGCCTTTCAGTGGTACAGAAAAACTTGTAATTACTTTGTCATTACCAATAGGTTTGAATAATAAGCGATACTATTACAAAGTGAACTTCATAATCTATTTTTTAATTTTAAGCATAACTTTTATTAAAAACAT
Organism: Emydura macquarii macquarii; assembly: GCF_026122565.2. NCBI lineage: Eukaryota > Metazoa > Chordata > Testudines > Chelidae > Emydura > Emydura macquarii. The sequence continues at coordinate 4,829,244 of NW_027132962.1, forward strand.
ATAGTAATGAGCTGTGTTCCAACACTGATTTTTTTCCATCCTACTTTATAAAATATTATATTCCACACCATTTCTTCCATGCTGATGCATCAAACAGTAGGCAAGATTTTTTTTTTTAATTTTTTTTTATTTACAGCCTGAAGCTACATAAACTTAAGCTCATTAGATCTCCCAAGTTAAACATGGTTAAGCCAGCCCATTTTTGGGGGTTGGGTGAATAACCTGCTGTTTAGAGAATGTTCAGATCCATGGCTTCTCAATTAAATCCTTCAAAAAGTTGCAGTAGAACTCTGAATAAAAATATCCAGATTGGAATATTTGATTTTCACTGCCTGTTCCTGTTGCTTTGCCAGGATGCTGCTGAAAGTCTTCCTAAGGCCATTCTAGGAAGTAAGGTGTTAGTGTACACCAGAGCTTCTCTCCTAGATACTTGTAGAAGATGGGAGAGCTAATAAGACCCCGCATTCCGCCCCTGTTGTGTAGTCCATGGAACACAAGCTGAGATGGGCAAATTTGCTCCTCCTCCAAAGTGGCTAACAGGAGTGAAGAGCTTGTGTGGCGGCTGATCAAAAGTTAGTAGCCACTGAGCTAGAGTTATGAATGCATAATCAGCACTCCACTTGTCTTCTTGGGTATGAGTCTAATTAGGTAGAAAAAGAAAAGCATGAAGAATTCATTCATTTGCATAGCAGCCAATATCATTTGTCTATATCTTGATGGCTAAATATTGCCAATAATCTACAAATATATTGTATTTCCAAATTGTGATGTCTGTACTTGGATTGTGACCTCTTTCGAGATAACAGGAAGATGCGGAATAGCAGTCAGGAAGAATGTAACTGGTTGGAGGCTGAGGGAAAAGGGAGGGAAATATAGGGAAAGGAAATGTAGAGGGCTAGTGGGGGATGGGACAATGGGGGAGAATGGAAGAAATGTGAGTGAGGCAGTTGACTGTTCCGTCTAGCAAGGGAGGGAGATTAACAGGACTAGAGCAGCAGTTCCCAACACCCTAATAGGTAAGGATAAATGGAGTGCCCTCTGTATAGTGAAGAGGGATGCCTGCAGTTTTGTGTGTATTTAAGGTTGAATTTTGAACATGAGAAGATCACACAGATGTTGGGAGCAGGTGGCTTCCCTAAAAGGTGAAAAAAAAAAGGATCATAAGGCAGGTAAGAAATGATGTGATGTATTATCTTTATTTAAACCTCATAATTTTTAAGACAATCATGATTTTTTGGAGTCTAACACATAATTTTTGAGCATATGGTGTTGGCAATACACAGAGAGAGAGAGTGCACATGTGTATTATACTAATATATGGTCTATCTTTTCAAACCAGGCAAGTGATTTTGGTGCCCAACATAAGACACCTGATTTTTTCTGGGTAAATGCTGAATACTTTCTAGAAAAAAAGTCCCCTTTTTAAGGGGTCTAAAGATGAACGCACCCTCCCCAATTACACACAGTGGTGCACAGATGTCAACAGTTGACACACTAGATATTTGGTGTATTTTAAATCTCCAAATACAACAAAAGTCAGTTACTTTAAAAAAAAAAAAAAAAAAAAAGGAGCTGATTATGACTCTTTTTTGTGGCAAGGGTAAATGTGTCAGAGTTGTCTTAGAGAAGCTGGCTTACTGTCTAGGCTGAATTAACCTATCAAGCAGTTCTTTAATATTTCTGGAATGGTAATGTGCAAAAACTGCATGCTTCAGATGACACAGCAAGAGATTTCCCAAGAGATCTTGATTTGGATTGCGTCACCACAAACAAGTTAAGGCAACTTGACACAAAGTGAACGGTAATAATGGTCTCATTTTAACAGGATTTATGTTTCCTTTGCACATTCTAAAACAATATTTTTTTCTTTAGGAAAAACATGTATTATTTTTCATTAGGATTATGAATCACATTCTGGTTAAAGAAAATATGGTAATCCATTGGTCAAAGCAGATCAGTGATTTGGAAACTACAATCAAATTTTTTATTGACTGTCCAGCCACAGACCTATGTAATAAGAATGGAGAGTTAACACTGGCTTCATTTTTTCAGAGGCCAATTTTTGGACCCAGGGGAAAAAAAGATACCCAGATATTAGCCAGCTATGTATGATAGGACTATTTATTAGCTGAAACCATAGTGCCCAGGTATCAAAAGCCTGATTCCAACCAATGTTTTTCCTTGATTTAGATAGGATTATCCAGTCAGCACAGATTATATACCACTCACTCTGCCAAGATGTTCTCTCTCCATAGTATTCCATCATCAGTTTCATTATCTCTGATACCATCCTAGGTACACTCAGCAGATGTAATCCAAGATAAGATACAATTGTGTTGCTCTGGCCAACTCAGCTAATGGTGTATCTTGAAATGACGTCATGAGGATTCCACCTTATTTACATGTGGTAGCATCTTGGTTTTCCAATCCAAAATTTTATCTGCACACTTGCTGCCTGGATAATATAACAACCACCAATAGACCGTCACCTGGCATGTACTTAGCTCTTCACTTGGTCTTCATTAATCAGATAAGCCACTGTTGTTATCTTCTCCAGCTTTGAGAGTGCAGATGAACATCTCTCCAATACATGATGTGACTGGGGGGGTACATGGATGCAAGTCAGTTGGTTGAGATCCAGTCTAAATAAAAGTGAGGTGATCATGGTGGGCAGAACAACTAAAGGATTTGGCTGAGGTTACTTTGTCCTGAGGGTAGATTAAGTGGGACAAGGGGAGAGTTCAGGACACCATAGAGGAAGTTTGAGAAACTCTCTGTTGTTCCTACTATTTTTTAAAGTAGCATTTCATAGCTGTATTCTACAATCATAATAGGGCATCTCTTATGAAAAAAAATAATATACTGTACTCAGTGTACCAAAAATATGAAAAGATAGTTAATATACAGTATGGGTTTTCTCCAAAGGACTCCAATGCATGCAAATGTTCTGTTGTATTGTGATATATTGTGGGAGGGCTTTAAAAGTTGTTTCTGTATGGAAAGTTGTTGCTGGTTTGAAATATATTCCCTGTATTTGTATTCCAGACTGGATTCTGACAACATGTCTACCAGACAAATGATCATCAAATCATTCCAGACATTAGAGACCTCTTAGCTGTGCAGCTATTATAGCTTACCAGGTGTCACTATTACAGTACGTACCCTGCAGCGTCAAACACACAGTAGACCATGCAGGAAATTCTTTTAATTCATATGGTCTCCTCTTTAACCGCCTTCAAACTGTTTGTTTTTCTTATATAAAAACTCCAACTACACTCTAACGGCCAACTAAGTGGTACTTCTGGCCCAGCTGGTTGGGAAAAGCTTCAAAGGCCCATCTGAATTTTACAGAGGAAGGAGGCAGGGAACAAAGCAATAAAAGGAGAGGAAGAGTCATAAGAAACAGTCAGGGTGAAAGTGAGCTAATGACTGCATCTGTGTATTGTATTGCATTGTATTCTGTTCAAAGATAGACATTAATGTAATATTATGTTTGAGAAGTTAAACGTACAAAAAGGCACACATATACATTTGTTTTGCTATTGGACTCAGACCTTGCTTGCAAGCCAAGATTTACCAGGCAATATTTTTACATTTGAATTATAAGACAAATATCTCAAAAGTAGGGCTTGTAATGGAAATTCTTATAAGCCTTTAGCTATATTAGTGCAAATGGCATCACTATACTTACTGCTAGTTATTCTTTGTTTCCTAGCTGCTAAGCTGCAAGGAAATCTAACCTGAAGACTCCTTTTGTGCCGTAACCTCTACTCTATGCTTGACTTGGCTTGAGAGAATTGAAAAGAATTCACTGTATTAACAACCCATGCAGTAAATGGCTACGTTTATGCCTGAGGCAGTGCAGCAATTTTTATACATGTAGTGAAGATGGTTTCTTGGTAGCAAGTGGATAAAATTATCATTGAAACTTACTAACAAAAGACCTCAATGAACATTTAGGAACAATAATCCTTATTTAAAAGTCTTAATATCTTTAACTGAATTGACCCCAATATATTTTTGCATTAAAAATTGTATGCTCAGTACCAGGAAATGGCATAGGGTGGTAGCAAATGATGGAAATTGTTTTTCCATTACTTGTGGAATATTTAGAATAATTGCTGACAAAATGTGGAAAAATTGAGGGAAAATTGTTGCTGACTGTGTCAATATTGAAACACATCATTTTGGGTTAGCTATCACCTATTCTGATATGCTACCCAAAGCTTTTGAGCAAGATTCTTTTTTGTTTTAATTTGCCCTATTGCTGCAGCAGATATAGCTAGAATTTGCCATTTTATTCTTTATCTCATTGCCAAGCATTTCTATGTCTTTTTCAAGTGATGTAAAGAACAGATAACCTCAGTAATATTACTACTTAGTTTGACAGGCTTGTCTATTTAAATTGCAATTTCTTTGGGCTTGGGTTGTTTCTTACTATGTAATTGTACAATGTGCAAGACCATTGGGTCTTGATCTCAGTGGGAGCATCTGGGTGCTATTGAAATATAAATAATAAACAATCAGCACAAAAAGAAAAAAAAACCTAGAAACGGTGAAAAATGGGAAACTACTAGTATCTGCGCATGCTTCTGTGAATACTGTGGTTTGCAACTGCCCAAATTGTGCTTAAAATTGCAAACAGATGGGGTGCATTATCATTGCTGTAGCAGCCTCAATAAAGAGACAAAACAATTTGGCCACTGCATATAAAGCTGAGAAGAGCAGCGGATCTCTAAACAGTGCTGGAGGACAGCACTGCAGCATTTCCTGAGATATTCTCATGGATGGCTTACATAAGCAGCAAAACAGGGTCTTCTAAACTCTGTGGTCATTTGGGGAGAATTCATGCATGTAAGTATAGGTGTCTATTGGATCCTACTGGCGGAAAAAGGATTGCTATTAAACTGGCAGGCTGCAGAGTGCTGGAGAGAACAGGAGGCACGTATCAGCTCTCCGTGGCTTCCTTTCTTCCAGTGCCAGGGGCAATGTGGCCACAATTAAGCTGCTGACACAGCTTGCAGTGGTTGATCTCAGATCAGCGGCATGGTCAATTGGATAGAGCATTAGGCTGGGAACCTGGAGACTCGGGCTCTTTACTTAGTTCCACCACTGACTTCCTGGATGAACCTGGAGAGGAATTTCGCCTCTCTGCATCTCGGTTTCCCTTCTCACTTTGGTGTTCAATCTTATATTTATAAAATCACTGTTCTGATATTCATCAAGGATGATTGACATCTTTAAATAGGTGCCACTATGGTAATCTCCTCCCAAGTTATCCTGCTGGGGTTAAATTAATTACTCTCAAAATGTTTATTGTTCCAAAAATTAACTACATATGGCTTGATCTCTAGTTAAGGAAAACACCCATTAGAGCCAATTGGAGTTTGCTGGGGTAAAGATCAGAGGATTGGGTCCTACACTGTGCTTGATCCTGTAGAAAACAGGGACATTGAACGGCACAAGTTTAAAAAAAACCCAAAACAATGGGAAAGAACTGGGGCACAGGATTAAGCACACCTGAATTAATGAGAGTGACCCTATATGAACAAAAAGTTACTCCCACCTACTAACAGACTTAAGTCTTAAGGAACTGTGTCTGCATACAGGGAAATCAACAGCAACACTCCTATTGGCTTGAATGGGTCAGGACTGAGCTCTGAGAAGGTAAAACACAATCAAGTGTTGTAATAGCATAACCCATAGACCTATGTGTCCTCAGACACACTCATTCTCTATCCATGTTTCACTTTTTTCTACCCTTCAGAGCTGCAAATAAACAGTACTGTCAACCCCAAGCATTCAAAAATCAGGAATTAGGGCCCAAAACATCATGAGGTTGGCTTAAAAACCAAAATATTTTAAACAAATAATAAAGCATCTTTTTATTTGCCTTCTGATTTTTGAGCCTGTTGGGTTCATTTGGATCACATTTTCCAGCTTTTCTTCACAACCACAAAGACTAGGAACTTACTTTAAAAAAACGAAAAATAAGATTTTCACATAATCATTTGTCCACACGAGCAGGGACTTTAAGAAAAACTCCAAATGCCATAGGACGCACAATAAAATCACCGGATGGGCAATACTCAGTAAGGAAGCAATTTAACAGGGGGCATGGCATATACTACCACTGCAGGGCAGAGGACTTCATCTAACTAATCTTCTTACTGGCATACAGAAGTTGCACTTGCAATGGGAGTGAAACAAAACAGAATTGTACAATGGGAAGATGATATATCTGTATTGATTCTTTACATCTTTTACAGGAAGCCAGACAGGAGAGGACTGGGAAGGTTCTAGACAGAGGGCCCGATTCCCCACTAGCTTGCATCTTGTGTAGATATTTCCCCCTAAGCAAAGTGGGTGTAAAATGCTATTATTCTGATTTGGTAACATTTAATAAGCATTTTGTACAAAGCATAGCAAAATCAGGCCCAGAAGCTCTGCAGTGAAGCAGAGAGACAAAGAAAAAGTTGCTTTAGGAATAATACTGTTTCCTTTATTTGGATAAAGTTCCTTGTTCAGTATCAGATGACAACATTTTTTTCCTGCAAATCTTTACCATTGTTACTTGACATACACCAAGGGAAGATTTTCAAGATCAAAGCTATGAAGCAACGGCAGATGAAAGTTTTTGTATGTGTTCTCAAAAGCTCATCCCAACTGAAAAAAAAAAAAAAAAGATTTAGAGAAACTTCTAAAAACCTTATGTATGTAATGTTGTTGTTGCCATGTCAGTCCCAGGATAGAGATACAAGGTGGGTGAGGTAAGCTCGAAAGCTTGTCTCTCTCACCAACAGACGCTGCTCCAATAAAAGATATTACCTCACCCATCTTGACTCGCTAAAAACCTTGTTATCAGATTCAATTAAATTTGAACAGATTCTTCCATTCCTCAATATAAGGACTCTGAACCAGATTTTCAAAGGTATTTAGGAGCCTAAAGGCACAGACAGGCATCTAGTGGAGTTTACAAAAGATGCCTAAGTAAGTTGGGTGACTAATTCCTATTGACTTTTCTAAATCGCACTACGTACCTATCTGCATCTTTACTTCTTTAAATCTGGTCCTCGGTTCTATAGTCAATATATTTAACTAATACCCAGGACGACCTGGTCCTGTAGTGGGATATACAAAACTGTGCTTCACCTAACTTGGATACAAACCATTTGGTTCCAATGAGCAGAGCAGGCAGAAGTTACATACTGTGTACATACTGTGCTGGGCTTCCTAGGACTTTTGCTATCTACACAGTTCCTCCCTACTATGCCCTTAATATTAGGCAAATGAAACTTGTTGGAGTAGAGAATGGATTTAGAATCCCCAAACCAAATTATGTTATTAACTATGTTCTACATGTCAAATAACATTTTAATGAAGTTGTTTCAGCCTATAGCAGGAGCAAGTGTCTTTACAGTTTTCTCTTCTGATGGTGCCTAAGGTCAGGGGATAAAATGGCACTAATTATATCCAGCTTTAATGAAACTAGGACAACGCGAGTTCTGTGTCACTTTAAAGACTAACAAATTTAATATTTGAAGACATTAGCTTTTGAGAGACTTAGCTCTCTTCTTCAGATGCAGTAATATAGAAAATAGGTAACACAGAGGTATCTTATAGGTATCCAGGTGCATTGAGAACAATGGGGGAGGTGGAGTCTGGTACTTGAGACCTAATGACGACCATTGAGTACGAGGTGAAAATGGGTGAGCAAAGTTACTTTGCAAAGTTACTTTGAAGTTGTAGACCTATGAGGCTGACACCAGCTGGCCGGTGGCATGTTATTTTGTGGGCTTTACATTTTATGTTTGCTCTGTTTTAACTGGTAAATGTTGCATGGTACTTTTCTAATGTTAAGTAATTATTCTTACCATGATCTGATGGGAAGATGGTAAGAATTAGGTAATTATTCTTACCTTTGCTCCTGCTTTCTCTCCATCCCAGCATGCTACTTTGAGGAATTTCTAGCCAGTTTCAGTACTGTAACTTCCATTCAGACTGGAATGGTGGTTGCTTTTTGCACAGGAGTGCAAAGGGATCAGGAAGTTTCTTATTTTCTCTTTTTTTGGCCACCCCTTGAGTACCATACAGAGGGTCAGCCAAAATCAAGTGCTTGTCGGGTCTGATTTAGCAGCCTTCTGTCAGTCTTACAGAGGGAGAAGTCGTGTTCTCTTTAATTTATAAATCACTTAATGTCTTTCACAGCACGAGACCGGGAGGCTTGGAGAAAAGTTGGGAGAGGAGTTAATTGTTTTCTGTTGATATGATTGACTAGAAGACTATATGGAATAGCTTACATGCAACTTTTAAATTAGTGGCGATAACTCAATCTGATTTATTTATGCTTCACAGAAGCTTATGGACTTTGGTTGAAACGTACAATGCTTGTTGCTCTTGTAAGTCTGAAGAAGATTCTGTTATTCAAGTACTTCTTGATTGTTCCATTCCCAGACTTTTCTGAGACTTTTTTCCGGAAGAGAGGAACATTAGAGCCACCTTATACAACATCTCTAACACTGAACCTATTGAAAAGTTCATGAACTGCAACCTATATATGGGAAAATGATACTAGCAAAACTGAGCCTGATTTTCCCAACAGCTCTCAGGATTACTGTGGAAAGGCGGAACCATGGACACTGTCTCCCCATGGGCTATCCCATCCAGCATATCAGAGGGGAAGCTGAAGTAAATACTGTGGAGTTTCAAGGTCATCGTGTGTCCCACTGTTCCCCTCTATGGCTTTCTACACAGAAGGGAGTGATCTAGCAATTGGTGGTAACTGGGATACATTATGGATTAAAATAGGTGCTTCCCTTTTAAAAATTGTTTGCATTTCATCTTCATCATGGCAAATCCTAAAGGGATGTGGTCTTCTTGTAGCTGAAACAGCCAAGATTTTCTCTGCTGCTCAGATGAAAATCGCAAATGAAACCTTGCAATAAGGCCATTCTGGTATCCTGTGTGTTTGGCAGTAAATGTAAAATTGGTGCATTAATTTGAATTTAGATTTGCCTAAACAAGTAAATGTAAACAATATGCTCAGAGATAAATAAATTAGGTGTAAAAAATGATTGAACGCAAACCTATTTAACACAGTAGATAGCCTGATTCTGCAAGGTGCTGAGTACTCTCCACTCCCACTGAACTTAGAAGGTGCTCAGAACATCATAGGACTAGGCTTATTATGAGTTCTTGCTACGGACTCCAGCAAACAAAGCTCAGTATGCTTTCTATTTAAAAAGAATAAGGAAAAAAAAAGGCTTGATTCCAGAAATGCTTCCCAAAGCAACTTCTGTGAAATACAGCCTGGCTTGAAATCAAAACAAATCCTGCTGCATCCTTTGGTACACTTTCTACTTTCCCATATCTATTGCCTCTGACTACTCTTCTAAGGAGAAACCTATTTTTTTTTCTGCCTCATGGGGTATCCTTCAACAAGTTATAGTGCTCACATAGATTCCACTCATACTAGCTCCTTCTTCTATACCAATATGAAAGTCCTCCAACATACCTTTGCCTTCTTGTCTTCTTGATTTACGCTTATCCCCCTTATGGTATATTTAATAAAGCTTTTTAGCATGTGTATCATCATGGTATGGTGTTTGTATTAGAATTGTCTATTGTTGGTGAGTGTACAGTTTTTTTCCCCCAAAGAGTTATTTTGCTATATATTGAAATATAATATAAATATATGAGAGAAAACAGGCATTCTGATGTGTAACATAAACAAGGTTGTTTGTTTTATTCAGAGCTTATGTATGGCACCATTGGAGAACCAGCCTTTCCCAGTTGAGCACTGTGTTCTTGTTATTGATTTGGGCTGTGGCTGTCTTTAGACAAGATGCTAGATCCTCAGCTAAGGCTGAGGAGCACTTTGTGCAGTTGAATGGGAGGAGGGTGCAGATATCCCTTGGGGCTTTTTGGCATGAGGCTAGTCTCCTAGAACAGGTTAGTATTCCCCCATCACCATGTTTCAGTGGGTCACAGCTGAGAATGCAAGGTTCAGGACAAACTGCTCAGAAAAAGGGTAGACTCACCCCAAACTGGTGATCATTCTTACATAAGACATAACAAGCCAGTAACAAAAGTCAACTTCTGCCTCACCACACCGGTTAACAAGAAGTCTAAACTGCAGTCTCCGTAGGCATCCCAGCCCTTGTTTCACCACTCAGACACTAGACTTCATGATGAGTAGTTATTGAAAACCAGTTTCATCAAACAAAGGGTTCTTCTGGTCCCAAGAGACCAGCCACATAGCTAGATCAATATATAACTCAGATCTTGCCCAATAATCATGCTGTTGCAATACTTTAATATTGACTATCTAAAGTTCTTTTTATAAGAGAAAAGAAAAAGGAGAGAGTTAAAATGATCAAAGAAATCAAATATCATCATTACAAAGTTCTTGGATCAGATTTGTAGCAGTGATGTTACAGACTGCCTTATAAAGTCTTTGGTAACTACCAAAAGATTAGAAGGTCCTCAAGTCCATTGATTGGAATGCTCTTTTTAGTGTACATTCATAATCCAGAGATCAGAGCAGGAAAGAGGCAAAATGGAGATGCTTCCAGGGTCCTTTATACCTTCTCCCATGTGGAGGGAATGCTCTCAGTCTTAATTTGTGAAAAATTACAGGCATAAGATGGAGTCCAGGGTCACATGAGCAAGTCACATGCCCTTATATGTTTTGGTAACTCATAGGAGCAGCCATTACCCATATTCTAGCTAATGCATCCACAGGAAGGCTCACCAGGAGGGGACATGCTCCTTTTATGGTCCATTGTGTTCTTTAATGGGCCATGAACTTGAATGGTCATTTCACAATGTGCCGGCTAGACTGGATGCAAACTACCTTGTGGATGTTACACCGGAGCAACCACATTTGAGATACTGGTACATAGTCAATATTCATAACTTTAGAAAAAACAAAGATGACACATGCTTACAAACTGGATAATCATATTTGATAGACTAACTTTTCCATTGATACCATACATGACATACTGTGTACAAGATTTGTTGCAATTCTTTAACAGTGGCAATATTAATAGTCAGATTTCAATCCTACAGCATCACAACCCAAAAGGTATAAAGATTGTTGAGGCAAAGAGAAACCCTGGCTACCCTTCCCAGACATGTCCCTTATGTTGGCAACCTGTAGAGGCATCACACAGGAACCAATATGATGGTTCTACACCTCCATGCATATTTCTACACCAGGAAGATCTCACAGATGCTGGAGCCACCAGGCTTAGGGCTGCTTGTACCAGTAGAGCATCAAAAGCACATGGTGCATGGCCACAAATTGGGGCCAAGATGTCTTATTCTGCTTTGCTATTGATTGAACACACTTTCCTGTCATAACTGGTGAAGATGTGAATCCTATCACATAATTTTTCAGTATTTCTACTGTTAATTACAGGAAACACAGCATGAGATAAAAGTGCTTATTAAAACTTCCCTTGTTTTCTACATGTTTAGTCAAGTTACACTACTTATTATTGTTTTCACCTTTACTTTCAAAATAATAGGCCAAAATCTGCTTTCTGTTACACACATTCATGGCCAATCTATACCCATTTGTTCTGGTGCCAACATTGTCCTTTAACTTAAATAGCTCATCCTCCTTCCTGCTGTTTACCCCCTGATGTATTTATTGAGAGCAATCATATCCCCTCACAGCTTTCATTTTGCTAGGCTAAATAAGCCAAGCATTTCCAGTGTCCTTTCATAAGGTAGGCTTTCCATTGTCCTGATCATCCTAGTAGCCCTTCTCTGCAGCTGATTCAGTTTGAATTCATCTTTCCTGAACATGGGTGACCAGAACTGTATACAGTATTTCAAAAGAGGTCTTACCACCAGTAACTTATAGATGAGTACTTCCCTATATCTACTGGAAATACCTCTCCTGATACATTATAGGATTGCATTTGTTTATTTATTTATTTATTTTAAACAGCTGCACCACACTGGTGTCCCACATTCGTTCTGTGTTCTTTTAATACACCCAGGTCTTTCTCCTCCTCTGTCATACAACTGGGTACCACTCTGTTGTACTCCAATTAGCCCTCAGCTTATAACTGGAATTGTTATTATTAATGTCTTAGTCAGGGCCAGATTTCCAATTAGGCACAGTAGGCACGTGGCTAGAAGTACCGGTGTTCTAGGGGATGCCTAAAGAGTGGTAGATTACTGCCCAGGCCAAAGCTTGGCCAATTTGGGGACCCCAAATAAGTGACGGAACTCTGGCCCTGCCCCCTGATCCTCTTCTGACCCCCTGAGTTCTTCCCCCTGGTCAGGCTAGAAGCTGGAGCCCAGAGGTGAGCATATTCCCCCCGTCCGGAGCTGGCCAAGTTCCTCATTCCAGCCCCTTTCCCTCCCCATCTCTCCACCCTCCACAGAGATGGACAGCCCTTCTTTCCCTCATCACACCCCCTTCCCCTGGCTCGGAAAGAATGAAGGTCAGCTGTAGGTGGGGTGGGATGGAGGCTGCTTAAGATTGCTGTGTATAGGGCACAGAAGGTGTTAATCCAACCCTGCCCTTGCACTTGCACTTTGGACTACTACATTTCATTTCTATTACCCCAGTCCTCTAGGTCATTAAATTTGTCCTGTATAATATTCTGATCCTCCTCTGTACTGTCATCTTAACACTGCTCTTTGTTTTAGTGAAGTTTCTCAGCAGTGATGAGCAGAATTTTTCCCCCTCAAATATCCAAACTAAAAACCCTAATACTATTTCACAAGTATGAATTGGTGTTGCTATTTATATACGAGGTACTTTTGTATCTCTGCATGTGAAACATTAATACTAAATTAACCAAAGAGTAGGAATATAGGCTTATGACTTCACCCCTTTGTGCTGTTTCAGTGGTGCCATAGACAGCTGGATATTCCTCTGGTGCACTACACCACGCCTGAATGCCAATTGTAGGGTGTATTGGAGGCATGGAAGGAGTGTGCACATGCTTTAAACCAATGATCCTGACCAGTAACAGACCCTAAGAGGTCACGACAAGTATTATGGTTACCATAACTTATGCTAGTGACTGAATAAGCCCCAGGTGTCCCTGGCTGAATCAGCCCCATGCTGCCCAAGAGATCAGAGAGCAAAAAAGGGTAGGACCCAACGATGCGGTTTATATTTATATTTAATCAGATATGTGGTTCACTGAGGCCATTATCCTGCTACTGTAATGGCCAATAACAGATGCTTCAGCTGAAGATGAAAACCAATCAGAACAAATCTAGCTAAATGTGTAGTGCTATACATTGGGGGAGGTAAGAAGTGGGGAGCAGAGACTCCTTCTATCCCCTGTAGGTAATCAGCTTGCACTATGAAGCAGGAAATCTGATTACCTAGCAGAACTATATATAATTAATTGTGCTAAAATTGTTAACCATAGCAAATGAAACCTTTTTAATAATGTGGCATTATGTGCATTTTGAGGTACAATAACATCCCCATCATTTACTAATCTTTGTAAATAAATCAAACGCTGTAAATTCAGGGAAGCATGGGGGGAATCTTATTTTCTGCACCTTTTCCTTTTTTCAACTTAAAATCTTTTGTCGCTGCACTGGCACAGGGTAATATCGAATTCTTCAGTGACAGCGTGTGCCTAAATAGCATTGAATCACAGCGATAGATAACGAGAGTAAATCTTTTCTCCAGATGATTTACAGGTTACAGACATGACTTCACCTTTATTATTAAAATTGAAAACAGATTAAACTGGGCTGATTAAATGAGACTTCAAACCCAGAGGTTCATTCTATCATAAGGGGGTCCTTGACAAAGCCCTCCTCTCTGTACCCTCCCACTGCATTCACTTGCAAATCACTGTGTGTCTGGTAAAGCCTGCACTCCCCCTAGCCCCAAACCTTCTCATGTTGAGCACTGCGGCTCTGTCAGCAGCAATATCTCTCTGTGTTAGGGACGTTTCTTATTAATCAGGGGCACTGAATGGAAACCAATCAGATAGAGAGTCCCTTTGGCTTCAGCTCCCTGCCTGCCTGAGTTAAAAGTGATGCTGGGAGAGAGGGAGTCCCAGTTAGATGCAAGTACATCCAGCAGTGGAGATACTGTAACAGGCAGCAGAGGGAAAAGAGGCAGAGAAGCAGCACTGAGCAAAGCTAGATCACTTACACTGGTGAATAAGGTAAGAGGATTGACTTACTTTTGCCTTGAAATTACTAGCCTCAAAGAGTGGAAACTTTTCTTTAAAAGAAGTTGCTCAAAGCAGTAATGATTCTTGATCGTTACCTTTTCTGTTTTGGTTTGCTTTATTTATTTATTTATTTATGGAACAAATGGGGGGGATTTTAAGCAGTTGTTAAAAAAAGGTTGTAATAGACTATTGAAAGTTGAAACACAAAACTTGTAATGCATGGTTAATTCCCATGAATATTACAATATATATAGGGTGACTGCTTTTTTGTATATTGAGAAACTTGTATGCTATTAGACAGCGTCAACTTACAGTATGTTCTATTTTATTTGTACTTCAACAATCTATCTTAACATTTTTATATAGGGTATTCTCTCTCCTCCCCTGAGTGTTACCTGCAATGCCTCTCTATCTTTGACCTCTATTTTTATTGAAAGGATCTAGTCAGAATTCACCCTAGATAAAAGGATAAACAAGAAGCAGATTTTAGCCATTAATTTGAGTGAAAATAATCCCTGGCAAAAGAAAAAACAACATATTTTAGACATAGTTGGTATAGGAAAAATAACGACAGTATGTTAAAATGACAGTCATCTTAGGATTCAGAGACATGGAGAGGTGAAAGCTCCTTGGGATATTTTGAACAGTAAGTCAAAGACAGCAAGCTTAAAGTATAAGGCTACTTTCCAGAAGTGCTACTGACTACCTAGCCAACCTGATATTTAGAAACAACAAACTGGATGGAAACAAGGCAGAAAGAATGAAAGGCAAAATTGATATTTTGATTTCAAAATAACCTGCAGAATGCAATTATTTGATAAACAGCATTTTTTACACAGACAAGAAACATGCAATCATATCAATTCAATTTCAGTGAGCATAAAAGTCTCAGACCAAAAATGATGAATACCAATGTTAAGAAAATCGATATTCCTTGCAGTTGTATGGCAGTGTGCATACTGTAGCAATTCATCCTCTTGCAGACAGTTTTAAATAATGAGTCAGGATAATAGAATAGGAGTTCTTTTAAGATAATTTCCTTTTGCAACAGACAAGCTTACAGCCAGGAGTCCAATCCTGCTTCTAGTGAAGTCAATAGCAAAACTCCAATTGACTTGAATACGTGCAGAATC
Source organism: Emydura macquarii macquarii (assembly GCF_026122565.2). Taxonomy (NCBI): domain Eukaryota; kingdom Metazoa; phylum Chordata; order Testudines; family Chelidae; genus Emydura; species Emydura macquarii. The sequence goes on from NW_027132962.1 coordinate 4,844,551, forward strand.
ATACTCTAAAGCAATGTACTTTAGTTCAAGTTTCTTATGGCATGGGTAAGTCATGCACTAGAAGTAAAACATCAGTGAGTTTTCTTCAAGCATAACACTTAAAATAGCTTAGTTAGTAGGGTGAAACATCTTCCCTAGTAAAGATACTGGTCATAGTAGTGAAGTTTTTTGAGGAGAGGTTTTTTTTATAATCTTTGCTTCCAAGCACATTTTTTACTATAAGTGATATTAATTACATTTTCAACATGAATAGATATACAATTTAACATTTAGACCTTGTTACTTATATTTTCTTGTGGCTATTTAGAACCTCATAGGGGGAATATAGTAAATTTAAAAAATGTGCATTTGCTGCTATCCATGGAGATATGGCACTTCAATATATGGCACTGTAAAGTGGATTAATAATCTAGTCATTTGGATTTAAGGTGGGATTGCTTAGTATATTGTCAGCTAATGTAATGATTTATTAGCAATAACATGAAAAGTTTACATGAACAGTCAGGTTATACAGTCAAACAATCATAACAGAAGCAAAGATGTTAAAATGTTAACATTAACACCTGAAAAGATGTTAATCGTAAATGAGAAAAGTGTATCTGTTTAGTACTGTATACAGCCAAAGTTGTACCTAATATAGTTGTCATGTCTTTCTTTTTTCTTAATATTTTTGGACTAGACAAATCTTTCAGTAATCACAGTTAATTGTTATATATTTGGGTGCATGAAGGCATAACCATTATTATTTTGAAAAAGGATATAAATAGGAATATTAATATCAACAAATATATTACATAAAATGCAATGTGCATTATATAAGTACAAAAAGAACTAGAAAGACAAAATACAGTGTGAAGAAATCATATTTTTTTTTCTATGTAGTTTATGTTAAGAGTCCTTCATGTTTTCTGTATAGAAGCTTTTTGACTTGTCGGGTGAATTGGCATTATGAGCAAGGACTGAAATTCCAGTGATCCAGAATTCAGGATAACAGCACATTGTTTTCATATGAATGCTTGTCAGCAGGATGCTGTACAGAATGTTAGTTATGTGGGGTTGGCAGAAATACTCTGTGATAATTAGATCAACCAATGAGAATAATTTACTTCCCCAATTTAGGTGCCAAATAAAAAGTAATTACTTAACTAACAGCTCTGATGTTTCTATGACTTTATTCATAAGGCTACAAATAGAACCAAACTTATTGGTAACATCTGATTGTGTCTGGAAATCTTTGTAAATTGACATGGTTTCTGAAAACCTAGCCATGCACCAGGTATTCATCTGGCAGAAACTGTAGGATGTGGGTGTGGTAAATAATATGGTTCAACATTTCCTCTGAAGATCAGTTTGTTCAGGAGATGAAATGTGGTAGACTAATTTCAGTTCCATCTAAGGAATACTGCCAACAACCTGGCGTGAAATGACCCTTAAAGACACATTATTTCCGGTATTTTGGTTTGATTTCAGGAAGACACAAAAGCTGTAGCAGCTGTTTTCAAATACAGAACTGCTATCCTGTCCTTATTTCTTCCTAATCATGCTTCTGCCAAGTGCTCAGTGATGTGGCAGATCCTTATTGGAAATGAACACTCTGTCATGTTCAAAGAGTCATTGTATAAAAATTCTCACAGTTCATGAAGAAATCTTGTGGTCCTGGAAAATCAGCTGAGTAAGTCTGGAATTGGGATAGTAGAAAATATATCATTTCTATTAATTCCGTTTCCTCAGTATGTATTATTTAACTGTAGGATGCTGCTGAAACAAAAACCTACACAAACATGCTTCTGTTCTCAGAATGCCTTCTGAATTTCTAGGGCTTGCAGCAAGTGATACATGCAAATAGTATCTGGAGAAGCGCAAATATTTGAACATGAATAGGGATGTCTGAGAGGAAGCTGACTACATTCTGTGTGCGCGAGAGAGTTTATGAAAAGTAATTTTGTGAGACTAAATCCCAGATTCCCTCTAAACGAAGAAATAAAGTGAAGTGAAATGACTCACAAATCTGAACAAACAGAATACCAAGAGAAGCATTCAAGCAGTATTATAACTTGTTCCTTTCACTTTTAAACAAATATCAAATTGACAGCAAATTTTGCTGTATGGTAAAAGCCAGTTTATTGTGTTGTCTTTCAGGGATTGACCATGGTAAAAAGATTGAATGTTTTAAAGGCCTCTCACATGAGAAGTCCACTAGATTTTTGTCTTGAGTGACTAAACAAGAGAGAACCATTTGGATCAGATGACTGTTCATGTCATGACTACGGGAGATGGACTCTGCTCCTTGGAATTCCATAGAATTAAATGAGAATTTTATCGCTGACTTCAATGAAGGGAGGATGAGGCCCATAGAAAATGCCATATATAAAGTGCAGCTTAGAAGAAAGTTCTAGACTGAGAAAGTTCTAGAACCAAATAATTGTTCAATCCAGGAGCTCCTCTTCATGTAATGTGTTTATAGAAAGGAGTGCCATACCTCATTTGCTAATAATAATAGGGAGGAAGAATGATTCTGTGCTTATGACACTAGCCTAGAACTTGGGAAATTCACGTTTAGTTCCCTGCTCTGTCACATAGACTTCCTCTGACAGTTTGAGCAAATTTCTGTGCCTCCATTCTCCATCTGTACAATGGGGGTAGTAACATTTCCCTACTCACAGGGATGTTGTGAGAATACATACATATAGATTGTGAAGTGCATCAAGATCTACTGGTGAAAAGCACAATATTTTTTATAACAACTTAGCTCTTATATAGCATTTTTCATTCATGTATTTCAAGGAGCCTGACAAAACAAGATAAGTAGCACTACCCCCATTTTACAGATGAGTGACTGAGACACGAGCAGCTGAAGTGACTTGCTCAAGGTCACACAGCAGGTCAGAGTTAGAAATACAATCAGGGTCTCCAGTCTAATATATTATACATTTCAACACAATTGCCTTTCCATAGTAAAAAAAAAAAAAAAAATCTGCTCTTGAATTATTAAATAGTCTCTTATGAAATCCATTGTTATTTCGAACCATTTTTCTATAGTAGTAATATAGGAAAGCACAGCAACTTCCCATGTATGGCACAGCATGTATTCTGAAACCAGTGGAATATAGCTTCCTATATTTACATTTTGCACCTTTTGCTAACAGTGTATCTAGCATTATAAGGGACACCTTTCATTTTAGACCCAATTTTCCCCGTCCCACAGAAATATAACATCGTCTTGGCTCTGTTTTTATAAACTACTGACTTCAGAAATGATAAAGATGAGGTTAGGCTCAAATGTGTGAATGTACATTTGTTGGCTATTAAACATTGTCCAGGTTATCTTAACCCCCCAGCCTTTACTCAAAGAGAGGGTGGGGAAACAAGTGTCATTATTTAGAGACCCAAATTTTCTCTCAGACACTGAAAATATTTTTTTATGGCTCACCTAAGCAAATTGCAGAAAGAGATCTTGAAGTCTGTACAATAGTCTAACACCACTGAAAGCATCAGTGAAAGGGAGAAAAGAAATTGAAATCATCATTAACTATACTAGTAGAACTTCTCAATATTCCTCTTAGGGGCAAATGCTCAGCTGGTACAAATCATCATAGATCCATTGAAGCCAATTGATACCAATTTACACCAGCTGAAAATCTCTCTCTCTGTATCTGTGCCATCTGACAGCCTATACAGACATATTTCATTTACCCTATTAGTTCTGGAAATTGAAAATCAATTTCACAAGTAATGAGTGATCCAAAACCCCACATTTTCTTCTGATGAATAATACACTTTTTTGAGATGCCTTAACAATAATAAATCATTGAGTGTGAGATTATAAATGTTCATAAATGCAAATTAAAAAGACGTGCTTTATATCAGCCTCTAAAATCTTTATATCAAGTTATCAGTGTGATTAATATCTTCCATTTTCCCCCTTCCTCCATCATTCAATATATCCTCTTGATCAGGAGGTGAAAAAAAATCCATCCATTATATCTGATTTGACATAAAAAACGTAATTCCTAATTATGAAAGCAAATTTGATTAATTTAAAATCCAGCATTTACATGTTATGATATGATCAGAAGGTGATAATAAATTGGTGACATATACATGTAATGAATCAATGTAATCCCAGGTCATGGGTGAATTTGTCATTCTTACTAAGCATTGTTCAGGTAATGTCATGGAAGGAATGATAGAAATCAAATTCAGGTAAAAGCACCAGACTAAAATGGATTTCCTTAGTATTTTACAACGCTACTTCTGTCTGATAGTGAATATATTTACTTATTCAAGTTGCTCTTCATCGAAATGTGAGAAGTCAAATATCCCACTTGATATAATTAGGAAACAACACATGTGCACACTCTCTTGCTCTCGCTCTCTCACTTATATGAAAGTTGTGGAAATCAATCTGCCCTTGGATTACCCAAGGGCCTCTTTTAAAACCTTTTGTTTCAGAAGCAGGTTTCTACAATCTAATTTGTCTGAAGGCAGAATATTCTACCAGATTCTGCAGCCCTTACTCACATTGAGTAGCATTTAGTAATCAGTGTAGTCCCATTGAAGCCAATGGAATTACTTGTGTGAGAACACACTGTTCACTGTAAGAAAGAGTAGCAGAATCTGGCTATTTATAATGACCTCTGTCTTGCAAAAATACTGCGCAATCCTATGCCATGGAGTTATAAGATGTATCATACTGTGGGAAGATATTTTCCCCCTTTCTTTCAATGTCTACAATAGATCGAAGCTTCATTTCCTTATGCATAAAATAAAATAAAAAAATCCAATGATTATATGGGCCATAAGGAAATCAGAAATGCTAGAAAATTAATGTTTATTTCTGCTTCTTTATTATTATTATTATTTTATTATTATTATTTAGAATCTATATTGTGGGAGGACCCCAAGTCATTGAGCAAAATACTATTGTGCTAGGCACAGAACAAAAAGATGGTTCTCTACCCCAAAGAGTTTATAATCTGTATGACACACCTCACATTTCAAGACTAAGACACATTTTTAGCTGACATTTATATCTTTTCTATAGAAGGCAGTGTGGTCTAGTGGATTCCCAGTTATACATCAAGGCAGTGGCAAGGCTATGTGCAAATTTGTCCCCATCTTTGGGAGATGGAGATAATGATGTTTACTTCTTTTGTAAAACACTCATCTCTATGGGCATAGAGTGCAACATAACAGCTAGATATCTATTATTATTATCATTATTATTAACAAGACAAAGAACACATGTCACTTTAAAACCGTGGTTCTCAAACATTTTCACAGTGTGGATAACATTTTATTACAGAGATTGTCTCAGGCACCACCTACCCTTCCATTCACAATCCCAAAGGTACCTCCTTCCCATCCACGGTGTCACAACATTTCTTCAGCAAATACACAACTGCCGACATGCAAAGGAATATCAGCAAAAGTATTTAATGTACTTTTAGCTGCCTTTTAATGTGACCAGGCAGCTTTCTACAAAGCACCTGCAAGTGCTCCATGGCCTACCAGGGGCCAAAAGACCACAATTTAAGAACTTTTGTTATTATTGAATAATCACATTAAAGCAGAAGTATCCCTGAGGATTGAAAGGAAGATGAGAAGGGGCTTGTCAGCCCTACATTTTTATTTATTTGGAATTCAGTATAACAAAAGGATATTTGTCCTAAGTTCTATGCACCCTTTGTCATTCATTAAAATATTAATTAACATTAAGTCAAATATGCCATTCAAGAATCACCACAAAACCTAACCAGCACTACAGTCTGTCTTGCCTCCCCCTATGTCCTACATCACATAATAATCACCAGTCTATACACACATTAGTGAACTAGCCTTTCCCATCTAGAGATCAGTGATTGAGCCTGACTGATGGCACATCCTAATAACTAGTGGGCATTAGCACATCACCAAAATACTACACAATTTGACGTAATTCTTCAAAGATGAATCCAAATAAAGAATGGCTCAGGAGTGGACTATCAAAGTTGCTACAGATCAGGGCTGAAAACTGTTGGTACATGAATGGAAACCATTGCCAACACCATTGTCTCTAGTCATTTCTACTTTCCCCTTTTACATGAAACAAATTAATGTCTACATTTTAATGCAAATATGTTCCCAAAGAGAGCCTACACACTAGTTAGCAGCCCCATACTGCACATGCTACTCAATTTTTTTTGTGACTAAATCGACACACTAATTCTAGAAACAATAGATTTCCCTGAAACCCATTGATTTTTAAATGATTTGTTTGTAAATTTACTTTTAGGGTGAAATTTACCCAAGAGCTCCCCAGGCACAGGTTATTGGCTATCTTTAACTCCTTGCAAAACTGCAGTGCAATGGATGATAGAATCATGATAGTGATGCTCTCAAGTTATAAAGACAAAATGTGAATGGTGATGATCCTAAGCACTTCCTAGCAGCTGGAAAACAGTGATATAGGCATCTGCATAGTTTTAAATTCTTCACCAAAAGCAGTATTTATGCCCAAAGTTTACACTTTGACTGGGGCTGAATTAAGGTATAAACAGTAGAGGCCCAAGCCCAAGGTCCTGGTTCTCATGATGAAAAATGAGAGTTTCGCCTTTCTTTTTTTTTAAAGTACAATTCTTGCTTCATGGTTTTGAAGAAAAACTTAAAAAAAACATGAACCAAGTGTAACTAATGCAGTAATGTCTGCCTAGTCTGCAGACAGCCTGAAACAACAGCTCTGAGAAGTGTGAACTGACCCACACATCTCAATAGGGTGTTATCTCCAAGATTGACTGCCCTGGTGGGCCCTGCCAGCAGTGTCCCTGCAGGGGACTCTACATGTGGCAAGAGGAGAAGAGCGCATTAGCCCTTCCTCACCCACCAAACATCCAGGTTATTTCAGTAAATACTAAGAGGCCCACCTCTTCCATTCACAAGTGAAGAAGGGGCCCAGATAACTTTCCTAAGGGAACAGGGGAGTATCATGCCACTGCCTACCAGGAAAGAAATTGGGCACCATCCTACTGCCACTCCAAGATTTTGAGAGTGGGTCTGCAGGGGTGAAGTCGCAGGAGGCCTCAAATTGTCATGTGCCTATCATCCTGGATTACCTTAATCTAGCCCTGATTTTGGTGCAATACTATGGAATGCTGAACTATTGCAGGGGCTAAGTGAGCCACTGCTGAAAGCATAACAGTTACACAGTTTACCCACACAGTATTTGAATCAGTAGTGCTTCAGCCTCTGATTTGTAAAGTATGAAAGCTACTATATAAGATATATTCTATTAAGGGATAGAAGTAGGGAGAGATTGCTGTAAAATGGAAAATAAATGAGTCACATTAATTTTCTGCTCCCCTCACCTCAAGTTGATTAGCACAAATTAAATTTCATGCTAGTCAGCCTGAGCAGCTAGTAGGAAAGAAATCAACCCTGAATTTCCAGTGACTGTGGTAAAAATATATGTTTGTAATCTATGCATAGCATGTAAACCATGCATGCACTTGCATCGTAATACCCTGGCATGACAAGATCTCTATGGAATAGATTCTAGCCAGTATCATCTAAGGTGAGATGTTTTGGGCTAAGGGAAAAATCTGTTAGCTACCTCAAGTGTGCAGCCTTGAGCAGTAGGGCCAGACTAATAAGTCTCAAAGAGGAAATCCCAGGGAAATAGCTGCTCTGCACATACTATCAATGCGGAAGGAGAAACTTTAAAAGATTAATAAAACAGTCAATAATAATACCTAGCTCTTATAGAGCTTTTTTCATCAGTAGATCTCAAAGCACTTTACAAAGGTGGTCAGAATCACGATCTGCACCTCATGGATGGGAAAACTGTGTTCCTAAGAGTTCCTCAGTGCCAGAAGGCACACTGTTTTCATGATTTTTACCCAAAATGTGTATAATTTGTAAACTAATAATTCGCTGATCATTAATATTCCTGTGTGATGTATTCATGGTTAACCCACAAAGAACTTCACAGATGTGCTGGAAATATGAGACTAAAATGTGTTTAAGCCAGGCACATCTGGGGGAGCTGATAATCACATTTTCTCCAGCCAAATGAAAGAGGTCAATAGGTCTGGCCAAATTCAATGGGCTATTTGTTTGCATTGGAAGTTGTAGGAAAAGATCATTTGCAATGTAAAAAAATCACCAGCTGGGGAGGAACCAGCATGGAGTCTACATGAGACACCATAGTATCCACAGAGAAAAGGAATATTATCTGGGTAGACCATTCAGAAGAATAAATTTTAAAATTTACTGGAGTATAAAAAGAGAGAAAAAGAGAGAGAAAGATCATGCACAAACTCCCTAAATTAGCTATCTCTTGAGGGAAGAAAGAGACCAGCACTTTGATTCTGTAAGGGTGGATACTGGCTGGAACATCCAGCCAGGCTGGCAAAATAGCTTTAAGTAAACCATCTTGAAGAACAACTATAGCTGCATAAGTAAAGTTTTAGTCTTAGAAGCATGTTTGACTTTTGTTTGCTTGTAATAATTTTTATCTTTTTTTTTCTATTGGGTATCACTTAATTCTGTGCCCCTTTTGTTAATGAGATTGTTTTACTTTCATGATAAACCAGCTCAATGTTTTGTTTGAAGTGGAAGGTTTATCAATCCCAGTTAATAAACTGCTGTATACAGTATCTTTAAGGGTTCTGCAAGTTTGATAAGGTTTTGTGCGTGCTACCATCACACGGGGCTTAGCACTGCAAACAGATTTCTGGGGAATTCGTGAATTGGAGTTCACTGACTGTTATCTTCTAGACAAGGTTAGAATGGACAGAGTCCTGAAGACTTTGCTGGCAAGGCAGACAAGACTGTGTCAGGGAGCAGACACCTAGCTGAGAAACAGCAAAGCTTTTACTTGCTGGGGCGGTGACAGAGTGGCTTACAATTCTGGGAACCACCATCACAAAAACTAACTCACAGAGGTGACTTGTCAAAAATCATCCAGCAGACCAGTGCTAGAGCTGGAACTGGAACCCAGCTCTCCTGATTGCCAGACCGGTGCTGTATCCATTATGCCACATCACCTGATCAATAATCAGATTGAACTACCATATACCCTGACTCACTAAACCGAGCATATCATCTACTCCAGCCAATAGGTTAGTTCTAAATCTTCTATTTCCTGGGAGAGGTGCCAGTGACTCAGGCTCAAAAGAACTATGATGCAACTTGAATGGGACTGAAAAGTTTCAGAGATAAGCATCCATTAATTCTCCAATCCCATACAACTCTCTCCCAATACCAGGTGCTTGCTAAACCCCTATCTGAAGAAACGAGAACACCCTCATCTTCATGGGGAGAACGGGTGGGTTTGTTTCACTTCTTCTCCTCAAGGGACCACTCAGGCAACATGGTCTCTTCTGGAGGTGAATGACCAGTCTATTGCCTTCATCTGAAATGCCCTTTTAAAATTGGAATACAGGTTTGACCAAATGACCAATACAACCTCTAATCTTTCAGTGCTCAAGGGAAGAAGGGAGGGAGTCTAGTAACCTATGGAAAGGTTTTTTTTAACTATGTTATTTTATTTTTTTCTAATCCCTCCCAATTAATTTCAATTAGATTTTGTTGGTAATAAAAACAAGGGAGGCGACGTTAGTTGTGTTCCTACTTGACAAATGTTTCCATGACAAAACACATCACTAGGCTGTGGGAATATCAGCAGAGCTCAAAACATGAATAGGCATGCTCTCTTACCTCTAAAGCTGGTCCACGCAGATGAAGATTGAGGCATGCTGGATTGTGTAGGAAGCTGTTAAGGCTGTTATCCATGTTATACTATTTCTAATTCTGCGGATAAATAGAGGATTATAGGCATTAATAATAAAGAACTATCCACTACCATCTGCATTTACCAATAGTTATATTCTTATGTGCCATTCCTCTGTCAAAGATATAAAAAACATTTTTATGAATGTATGAATGAATACAGGAGGCAGAATGCTTCAGAAGTAGTTATCAGAATTGTGCATATACATGCCCCCATCTCACAAGCCCTCAAACCCCCATCTTTCTGTAAACAGGATATGTTCAGCAGTTTCACAGAAAATCAATTTGTTTATGGTCTCACCCCAATTTTTCAGTCTTCTACACAAAAGCAGATTGTTATTGCTATAAGCAAATAAAAAGGAGCAATTTTTGCTTCAAAAATAGTGACAGTTCTGCAAATATGGCAAAATTTCTCTTTGGAAGAATAGTAGAATATATAAAACTGCATAATTCTTTTTCCAAGGTGGAATCTCATTATTTCTCATTGTAAATTACTGTGCCTGATAGTGGAAATGATGAGATTTCACCTACTACCATATTCATAAAGTCTAGCAAAAGCTCCTGAAGCCCTCTGCTTATGTCTTTCAAAATTCAGTAAACAACAGTTGTTGACTTTCATTGCTCGGCACCTTTTTGTGAGCAGATGTTCACTGTTCATCTGCTTAACATTCTCTAAAACTATTTGTAAAACAAATCCAAATAAAACTAAATAAAAAAGAATGCAAAGGTTAAATAGAAGTGCATCCATACATTAAAAAAAATCATTAAAAGAAAATGTCAGTGAGGAGAATAAACTGACATCAGAGTGAAGAGTCGCGCTCTCTATAGACCAGGAGTGGCCAAACTTACTGACCCTCTGAGCTGCATACAACAATCTTCAGAAGTTCGAAAGCCAGGATGTACCTGCTGGTCCTCGGGACTTCAGCCCTGTGGCAGGGCTCGGGGCTTCTGCCCACACTCCTGCTGATGCCCTGAGATTCCCCCTTCCCTGCAGGGCTGAAGCCCTGAGCCACAGCAGATGTGTCCCATGGTGCTGAAGCCCCGAGATTCCCCTCCCAGCTGGGCAGAAGCCTCTAGCCCCACCACCCCACTGCAAGGTAGAAGTCACAAGCTCCCCACCCCAGTATGTGGAGACTGCAGGGGAAGGAGGGACATGAGGGACTCGGCAAGCCGCACTTTAATTGTAAAAGAGCCGCATGTAGCTCTTGAGCCGCAGTTTGACCACCCCTGCTATAGAAAATATACTTTGTTCAGTTTCTCACAGGGACTGGTCCTTTGTATACACCAGGGAGGGCACACAACCCCATGCCTATGCCTGTCAGCCTCCCCCCTCCCCCCCCCCCCCCCACACACACACAGTAGGCTACATGCACAATGGGGATTTGGCTGTACATACAAACCCTACATATCCAGGAACTCAGGGAGGGACTGCGCTTTACTGAATTCCTCTTCGCTCAGTATATTGCCTAAATATTGTGCCATTTAGGAATAGGCATGTATGGCTTAGAAAGCCTATTTTGTAAAAATAGTGAAGTCTTAGCAATACGAAACATAATTATAGCATCTGCTATTAAATCTTTGCTGAGAGGTGGAGGTGTGTGTGTGTATGCAGGGGAAGGATCACCAGGCTTTTCGTTATAAAGAGCACGGCTTATCAAAGTGTAGATTAGCAAGCTTCTACCATGTGACATTTATCCTCACTGAGAATAACTGGCTGGTGAAAAATAATGTTATTCTAATCCTCTAATATAAAAATCATTGCCCTTTCTTGAAATCAAAAGTAATTGATTTTTATACATTGGGAAATAAAACCAAAGAGCCCATTTCTGCTAGAATGGCGTAAATCTGATGCCCTGAGATCTCCCCCTCCCTGCAGGGCTGAAGCCCTGAGATATGGCAGGTGTTCTCCATGTGGCAACTCCACCACAGTAATAGGAAATCAGAGTTAGGCCCTTAGTATTTTCACATATCTGAGGTAACACTTTCTAGTAGCTGACACTTGGAGCTGCCTAAGTGTACCTGTATTGATTGCTGAGAAAATCAGTGACAACAAATGAGGGTGGGGTTGTGGAAAGGCCCTAAGAGCGGAGGCTTTAATTCAAAATAGAGATGGTCAAAAATAGTTTTGCTACATCTCACTAACTGTAAGGGGGAAAGCACAAATGCAACATAGGCAGCTAACTCCTAGATTTAAATGGCAGGATGAAATCCACACATAATGACAAAACATGTAAAGAGTTAAGATCAAGAATCATTTTTATTAGCTGTGTGTGACATCATTCTGCACCACTGAAATCTATAGAAGTTTTGCGTTGATTTCAGTTGGCACAAAATCAAGCCTACTATAAGAATCTGAGAGGTAGAAATATGTTATCACATTTTGATAACACATTTGCTGTTACTCACTGTTTCCACAGAAATGTACAAATAGGGCCAAATCCTACAGTCGTTATGCTTTGTCCAGAAAAAATACCCTTTCAACTCAATGGGAGGTTTGCCCGAATAACTACGGAATAAGGACATTGAAATCACAGCGGGAAAGAGAAATTGTAGAACTACATTTTGAAAACAAAAGAGTAATTTTCATCAGAAAAACAGTATCACTTCATTGTACTGGATATCATTATAATGATATGGTCTCATCGCACGGTGATCAAATTTGAAAGATAGTACATTCCACATTACTTCAAGTAAACTGATATCTTTAAAAGTTTGTAACATGGTAGAATGTTACATTTAAAAGTGTTTTATGGTAACAGTACAGTATTAGCAACTGGCAAAAGATAAATAATAATAATGCACTTAAGGCCAGGTCCAAAGCCCAGTGATTTCTAAAGAGTTCTTTCCAGGGACTTCAATAGACTTTGGATCAGGCCTGTTTACAGTAGTACACATTATCATCCTCTCCTCCTTACTAATGAGGATAAAGGACCTGAGCCAAAGCCTATTGAAATCAATTGAAAGATTCCCATTGATTTCTTGGAGCTTTGGATGAAGCCAAAAATGAGACATAAAGAGTAAAATTCACCTAAGAAGCAGAGGGCTGATATTGATGAAATATCCTTAAGACAATGTGCAAATGGGGTGCAGGGTGGGTGACTGGTATTATAGCCCATAGGATGGAATAGCAGCTGTAGCAGAACAGAGGGGAGGTGCATAGCAGCCTGGCAGCCAGGCCCAAAGTTAGGTGGTTTGGATTTTAGGTCTCCAGCCCTTGCACATGCCACCCACACAGCGCTCAATCACTCAGGCTCTGTGCAGGTGAAGTGAATTTCACCCAGGAAGACTGAGTTACTTGCCCAAGGTCACACAACAAAACAAAACATTAATTTGTACAATATCTATATGGCAAATACTGGCCACCTTGACTAATAGCTGATTAGACAATTAAACATGTCCCCTTTCAGCCACCCATATTTTCTCGAATAAAATGGAACAACTAAATGCTTCTTGGAAATTAAACCTCACAAGGATGATGCTGAATAAAGAAAGAAGTTCAAATACTGATTTACTGAAGGACTAGTGAGTAAGAGGAAAATTCAGAGAGGTTTAAGAATTCATTGGTCCTGTATATGGTGGAAGAAGGAGCAGGGAAGTTATAGCACGTTCAATTTTCAAACTGAGGTTGCAAGAAATAATCTGGATGTGGCTTTACAAAACGTCACAAATACAGTACTCTAAGAAAAAAATATAGCATGTAAAAGTAATCAGCTGTACTTGCATACAGCAACAAGGCAAGACAATAGATACACATGAGCAGAAACTAAAAATAAAATATGTGAATTTGGAAGCCTAACAGATCTCTGATAAAAAACCAAAACAAAATAATTTGTAGTATTAATAACTCCCGCTGGAAGGAGAGATTGTTGAGAGATCTAGATTTCGCAATGATTTAAACCCTTAATATTTGAAAAGTCACATAAATTAATATATCACAAATAAAAACCTTGATGAACAAAGAAGAAAATGACTTCACTGTATCTCAAGCAGGGGAGGGGGGGCGTTGTCCGGTTTGCCAGGGGAAGGGGAATAGTGCTTTATGGGCAGGAGAGGTGGTGGGTGGGATTAACACTCAGATGCTGTTGCAAAAGAGGAATGGGTCGGCCTGGAGATGCTAACTCATCCTCCAGGTTCCAGAAGGGCTGGGGAGTTGAGGAAAAGGCCCTTTTTCCCAGATCAGCACTCACCTCCCCTCCACTTGGGAGGTTGCAAAATATCAGATTTGGTCAGAACCTGCTAGCCGCTCCTTTCTTGCGGGGTTGGGAAGGAATTTTTCCCTCACCACCTAAGTGGAGTGGATTTTTTTCCACCCACCTTCTCCATAGCGGGTTCAGGGAGGGCTTTGTTATAGTGAGTAGAGAAGGGACTTGGGCCATGATATCACAACTCATTATGTGAGTGTGGGGCAGATGTCCTGCATCTGTGGGGTAGGTACTCCTGCAGTGGGAAGGTGTCACAGGGCCTCTCCATCACTATGTGGTGAATCTCACTGCCTGGCCAGTTCAGGGGGTTCCATAATCATAAACAGATACTGGGCTTTTTATCTTTCACCAAGGTGTACATTTGTTTCACTCTCCTGTCACACTAACAGGCAACACAGGCTTATAGGAAGAAAAGGCTTCCTAGCAGTTTTTACTCTCCAGCTCAGGCTCACTATTTGAGCTTCCTTCTGAACTCCTCTTAAGCTCCCTCCCAGACTGACTTTGCTGCCTGTTTCCTCTCCTTATATTCTCCTATTACCCAGTTTAATCAGTGATTGTCACCCAGGTGCTCACAATCCCCCACCAGACAATGCATAATGGCCCTCAGCTGGGCCTGCAGCCATCTCCAGGTTTCAGCAATGCCAGTGATTAAGGTGCTGCTGATAGCATCCTGTTACAGAAGGGATACAATGACCAGATAAATGCTTTGGTAAAGGACTTAAAAAAAGAAGGGTTTGTTAAAGGAGTGGGGCGGGGCGGGGCGGGGGCGGGTGTTCTAGGCTCCTATGACCGGCACAGCAGGGAGCCAGGCTCTCTTCTTTATAGCACACCTTAATCCCCGTTCAAAGGGGGTATGATAAGGTTCTAGCAATAGTTTGGCTGGGGGATCTGGATGGAAAAGTGGAGGAAAGCCCCCCAAGTAGATATTGAATGATCATGGGGTTACCTACAATGTATACTTTTATCTGCTGGGTAGCCCCAGCAATCTAATAATAAAGTTACAGCCTGATTAAAACCATATCAAGTGTCTCCTGTCCTTCTTTAGATGTAGCTGGACAATGAATCCACTGATGTGAGTGTTGTTCAAAAAATACATCATCATTAAAAGATACATCGAGACAGGGAGCAGTTAACGCTAGGTAAAGGAAGACACTGTATTGAAAATTACACAAATACAATAAGGTTCCAACCCAAAAAACACTGATGTCAATAGGTGGCTTTCCACTGACTTTAATGGGCTTTAAAAAGACCCTACAAGTTCTGCATATCAGAAAAATCTGCACACATGATAAAACACATTATTTTGCAAAAATGTTCAAAGCAAGTAAAGTGTATTTTTAAAAATGAAAATAGAAATGCAGCATTAGAATAACTGATTATTGAAAGAGTGTCCTTTGTCAATTATATGGGAAAGAAAAGAAAAGAATGCTGGAACAGTATGAAGCTCCTGTCACTGTTAAACTTGATATCGGGGCCCAAGATAATGTGTTGCCAGAAAAAATATACCAGAAAATCAGGAATAAGGCTGAGGTAGAGAAAACAAAAGTAAAATTTTAGCAATTTACTTCGGAGTGAAATTGCTAGTAATTGGGATAATCATTATCGAGTGTGAAGTGAATATAAAAATCCATAGGGAGACCACTTGGTTTTACTATTGTGACTTTGGTAACAGCCTGTATTAGAGATTAAAAATTGTAAAACATTATGAGTGATTAAATGTATAATGCAGGTCTTTATCTCTGATAATCATAATAAAAGTAATAAACTAGAATAATTTGAAGATTTGTTTGATTAAATCAGTTGCACCAAAGCCATATTCCAGATTTATTTAAATTATGAGGAAATCCCAGTTATTACTCCACCAATGGTGAAAAGATCTAGTTACACTGAATGACCAAGTTCTTCAGGAGTTAATATACATGGTGAATTTAAAGTTATGAATCAGTCAGTGAAAAAAATGACTGGGGTCATGTAATATTGAATAACAGGAAAAAAATACCTACATACAAAGGAGCAAAATAGCACTAAAAAAAGAGAGCTTTTGTGGCTATCAACAGAGAAGAGCATCCAAAAGAGGAAAGTTTCAGATAAAGCACATTAGCCATACAATAAGAGTTACAATGTGAACATAAACACCTATAAGCCATTATTCAAAACGTACTTGCTTATTTCCTTCCCCAAAACTTTCAGAAGTAGAAGTTCTCAAAAGGATGATACCTGAGGGATAGCCGAAAGCAAAGAAAGAAATAAGAATTTCTAGTGATAATCATGATCATTTAATGATGACTTAATGGTGGTCAATAATGTAATCTTAAAATTAATTAAATTAACTTCCATGTAGCAGAAGGAAAGGAATGTACACCTCATTCATGAAGGCCATGGGTGTGGTTTGTCAAAGTGTAGAAAGAACCAGAGGAATACATTAATGAGCTCATATGAACACACAGGTTGCAGATATTTCCATGAAACATTCAGTATGTCACACACAGCAGTTTAAAGGACCATTACATCTTCAGCAAATACTATAGAGTCTTTGTGTTAAGATTTCCTTAGTGAAACAGTGATTCATCATATGAAATGTATCTTTGTGACATGGGATTTCTGATCAAGTGTTTTCAGATGATGGTCCTCAAGAAGATAATGCAGAAAAGCTATTACAACTGGACAGCAAAGCCATTCCCCTCTTTGGATGTGAATAACCCAGTGACAGTGTGACAAAGAGGCAAACAGGAACCTTCACAAGTGCTGCTCAAAGAATATTCCCCTGATCCCTATGGAGAAACAAACAACTAATGGACACACTATGTTACCCCTCTCTTTCAATTCCTCCATTGGCTTCTCCTTCTCTACTGCATCAAATATAAGTTACTTCTTTCCACTTTCAATGACCTATCACTTCTCATTCATTATTGAGTTGTCAATGATCACCTCCAGTTGTGCCCACGGTGTCAGCCTCCATTGCCCACTTATTACATTTTCAAATAAGTATCTTGGTGCTTTCTCCCATGATGTCACACATGTTTGGGAGGCAGTCCCTGTAAACCTCCACAAAGCTGCCTCATTAACTATCTTCTCTTCCTCTGAATCCCTTCTCAAAAACTCTTCTTCACCACGATGCCTACAAAAATGTGACAACAGTTAGCCTGATGGTGTGCAGAAAGACCACAGCTTATCATTAATATTGTTTCATTGTTCCTTTGTACTGCCCTGTCTGTCCATATCCAGCTCTTGTCTTATACTTAGATCATGAGCTTTTTGGAGCACTTATTGTGTTTTTCTTCTGTGTTTGTACAGCACCTAGCACAATGGAGTCATGGTTCAAGACTTAGGTGTCTTAAGGGCTATGATAATACAAACAAGAAAACAAATAAATAAATGCATAATAAGTTAGGAAGGAAATGAGAAAAAACTCTTGATTGTTTCAGTAGCCTATGTGAGACATATACCTGAAATATATAATGGAACACACTGATAGAAGCCACACCGTGAGATATTAGAGACAGTGGTATGAGTGGTGATGAAACAAATCAGGTGCATTCTACTATGCTGAAACAGTTAATTCAATGGTATAATCCATTCTATAGGGGTAAAATAATGAGATCTTCCACACGTAGGACCATCCTACAATAAAAGGCAAAGGAATGAGCCCCCTGGGGGAAATTTCTGCAAGTATTTCCTCATGGGGATCCCACACATTGTCCTACAGGGAAAGGGACAAGGCTTCTGCCTTCACCCAAGAAAAGGATGGAGACCCCAGCCAAAACTTGATGCATCTGTAGGAAGCCAAGACCATATCCGTAAACGCCATGTGTTTCTGAACTGATTTGGACTCCCGGCAGGGATCTCCCACCTGCCTGGCAGTGCAGCTCCAGCTTCAGGGACTCTTCCCAAGCTGTAGCAGCCTCCCCTTCCTGCTTATTGCTTGCTCTGAAATAGTTATTCTTTTGGTAACTGGGTCTTCTGGCCAGGTCCCCATTTAGTCCACCTCTTCTGGGGTTACAGAGGCCAACAAGACCACTTTCCAAATGTCATATCCAGATGGTAGTCAACTAAACTCTATGCCACTATATCAGTGGCTGGCAGGGGAACCCAAGGCCATGTGGTTCTGTCCCACAGACCTTATGAACCAACATTACTGTTCTGCTCAGTGCCCATCTCTATTGCTATGTCCATGACCTCTTGCCTACTAGCCTCTCTCTCTTTCCTTGATGTTTCTGGAGCCATGTCTACACTACACAGTTTTGTTGATATAAGTCAGCTTATGTGGACCTAACTATGGAGGCAAACACACTGCAATGCTCCTCCCATGACTTAACTCCCCTGCTACGCTGACATAATAAAACCACCTCGATGAGAGACATAGAACTTAGGACAATGTAGTTAGACTGACACAGTGTCAGTGTAAATACTGCATTGCTTACATCACCCTAAGTGGCCTCCAGGAGGTGTCCCACAATGCCCACCGTGACTGCTCTGGTCACTCTTTTGAACTCTGCTGCCCTGCAGCCAGGTACACAGATGAATGCCCCTTCCCTATTAAAACCCCAAGAAGTTTTGAACTTGCTCATCCTGTTTGCTTGGTGTGGAGAGCTCACATAGAAACTGCTCAGCTGAGCATGCCAGCTCCATGCAGCAAATGTGCTCCTTCCTGGACTACTGGAGGAGGTACTGGAGGATCTACTGGGTCTGTGGGGAAAGGAGGTTGTGCAGGCACAGCTCAGCTCCAGCTCCAGGAATTTGCTCAGGTCATGGAAGGGAACGGTTATGATAGGGACATGGAGCAGTGTCATGTAAAACTCAAAGAGCTGTGATAGGCGTAGCAGAAGGCAAGGGAGGCGAACATTTGCCTCTGGTGCAGAGCCGCAGACATGCCGCTTCTACAAGGAGGAGGCTGGGGTCAGAGTGGTGGTGAATAGCCCCCTCTTGAGCCCCTCTTATAGCCTTGCATTCATAATGCACAGCACAATGCTGAAGATCAGTACAGGATCCATGTTTTCTAACACAGATGGCCGGCCTGCAGGTTACCAGGGCAGTTGAAAAGCGGCTGGAAACCTAGTAGGATGCCCATGGAATCATGGGATTGAGAAACTTGAATGATGTGATGCTGCACCTGTCCCCGGCATTGCAAACCCTTCCAAAACACTTTGTGACCAGTTGCACAGTTTGGATGTCTACCTCCGGTGCACTGCTCTCAGTGTTGACGCAAGAGCTGCTACTGTGGATGTGCTCGACATAATGTGTGTAGTGTGGACATGCAACAGTGGTTTAATTACCTCAGTGGCTGTACATCGACATAACTTACATTACCTTAAACTTTGTAGTGTAGACATAGCCTAAGTTTATCATGCGAGCTTACTCTACCGCCCATGGCTACTTCACCCTCTCCTAGACTCTTGCAAAACTCCTTACACCAGGGCAGGATCTTAGGGCTTACTGTACCCCTGCACTTCCTTCTTGCCCCGACAATCTCCCTCATCCTAGGGAGTGACAGCAGACTCCTTCCTCTACAGGCCCCTTTTTGCTTTTGGCTTCCTGGCTTTATAGCACTGCCCCAGCCCTTCCTCACCTGGGCTCCACTCTCAATTAAACCTGGCTCTTGCTCTCTCAGGTAACACGAGGTAATCTAATTAGCCTCAAGGGCCCTCATTAACCTGGCTGCACACCCCATCACTATATCAGTTAACTGGTTAAATTATTAGTACTGTGTTGTTGGTGTATATAAATACATTAGAAAAAAAACGGCAAAGCACAATGCATGTTTCCATTGAAAATACAATGAAAAACTTATGCAAGTCTACAGGCATATCAAATTGAAAAATAAAGCATAATGCTATGGCTCCCTCTTTTGGATAGTATATATCTAGTATTTAATTGTAAGAAACCTCAGTATATTCTAAGCACCAAAAAATTATACAGGCATCTAAGTTTTCCTGAGATACTATTTAACGACAGTGGAAAACAGAGTGAATAAAATATGTGTTTTCATAACAGTTTCTTGTAAAAATGTAATCGTAATGCACACATAATTTGTGCACTGTATAAAAATAGACATGCTTTTGCCACTTAGTGTTCTGACTACATTTTCCATGAAATGTTTTAAAATATTAGTGCCTGGTAGTAACTGTAAAGACTGAAAAAGTAGCAGATCTTCATGGACAGATCTTTATTTTTGCAATGGTATGTGTAGTATTTCAAAATAAGAGCATCAAGGGAATGTAAATAGGGAAACATATTAAACATTTTTACCTTCCAAACCAATATATATAAATCCATTTCAAAAGGCAAATACTTGTTATTTTAAAATAAATGACCATTTGGAGAGGAAAAAAATAAAATGAAGTTAGAATTTAATCATTAAAACTAAGAACCAAGTGAAGAAGGAGTCCAAGTTCCTATTTACTTCAAGCCTTCACCCTAATGTTGTGACACAAACAACCAAAGCATAGAAATAAAAGGCCTATATTTGATCCTTAACTTGCATTTTGGGTTCCTAGGCTTTTTCAGGACACCACCAGACTGCTGCAATAAATATCTAGACACAGTTTCATATTTAAGATGGTGTACTAGGTTCAATTTTCTTAATTTTCTACTTTCTTTTGCTTTGCGTCAAGTAGGAATGTAATTTTTTTTTTCTGGAAAAAGTCCTCTGAAAAATTTGACCCTGTTTTTCATTAAACGTTTCAACCAGCTTGACTGTCAACTAAAATATTGGAATTACTTTTTCTTTGGACTTTTCCACTCCTGCTTTCTAATTATTCTTACAGACAATATGTGCACACACATAAAAAGACGGACTTTCTATACAACACGTTAAAAGGTTTGTTTAGCACCCTTTATTACCCAAACATCAATCAGACCACACTACTACTCCACTGAAAGTTTAAAGATCATATTATTAAACAATATTATAGATTTATATCTTATAACTTTTCCAAAATTACATCATTAAGATTATGTCACTATATCATTACCTTCACTTTATTGAGTTAATAGTTAAACAGGGGAATAACATTTCAATATACTTTATCTAATAGCAATAGGTATTATAAAATGTCATATAATCCACTATTGAGGTAAAAGAGATTATAGTATTTTGTCTGTCATGAATGGCTGCATCCAGCTAGTCCATTCAAGTTCTTTAGTCCTCATCTGGGAGACCCCTATTTAGGAACAATGTAGCTCATGTCAGGGACAGCTGCAGTAAAAGCATTTCAATACATCTACTGCTTCTCCCCTGCCTGAAATCATAATCTTTTATAGTGACATCACGATTCTGATGCTATAGAAATGTTTAGGATGTCACAGAGGTCAATGACCTCACCCAGTCATTGCACATAAAAATATCTCTTCCTACGGAAAGCAAGGAAAGAGAAAATGTAACTTAGCATAAATTGTCTCTACTGCTTACCTGTACATTCTCCTGATCCTGCTATTGCTTTGTACAGAGCTTATTCCCCTATGCTGTTTTAGGCCTTAAAAGCCTTTAGGCCTGTTTAGGTCTACTCTTAAAAAATTAAGTAAAATTTCACACTCTGAGCCATATAGGTAGGTTGACCTAACCCCTGGTGCAGATGTGGCTAGGTTGGCAGAAGAATTATTCTTAGCTACTGCATCTTGGAGAAGTGGAAAAACCCTTCAGCTGATGTAGGAAGAGTCTACGCTATAGCACATCATCGCTATGCTGCTGTAGTGACTATAGTGTAGACATGCCCAGAGAGTAGCTGAGAGGCCAAAACCATAGCTGAAGATTAGTTTGATGCAGCAGAATTCTGCCATGCTCCCTTTTCCCTGGCAATAAGTGGGTGTGTGAATGCACGTAACCCAGGGGGAATGCTGAGTGGTGTAAGTACTCCTCATCACTGGTGGATCACCCGTACTTGGATATTTTCTGAATGAATTAAGATGATTTTAGGGCTCAATTATGCTAGTGAGGTGGAGCAAAGCATCTGGACTACATCAGGGGATGTGGCCCTATGTTTTTCAAAGTGTATCAGGTGTCAGAGAAACCAAATAGGGTTTAATGTACTCATTTCCTCCGCTTTTTATTATATTTGATAGTGAAGGGCAGTGAGAGGCGGGAGCCAGATAAATCTTGAGTGACACCATTAGTGAAGGTACTCTGGATTCATGCCGATAAAACAGTCATAAGCTGAATAATAGTGCAACGGAGATCAAAACCTGAGCTGGGAGTTCAGCATGAAATATAGAAACTCCCTCCCCTAGGTCACCACTTCAAATCTGGCCCAGGATGGCAATGACCAAAATTTGTTATCAGTTGTCATTTGAAGCCTATTTGGTGGTCTAGATGAAATGAGGTAGTGATCTCAGTCTAGCTGCTAGTAAGCAAGTGTCCAAATCATAAAAAGATATCAGTACAATTAAATGCAATCTCAGCAGAGAGGCCAAGGATTAAATGGGTATGAAGACTGATGTAGTGCCTCATCCCTGGAATTAATCACACCTGGTCAGAGTTGGAGCATGACTCTTTATATAGGTTTTATAAGGTCATTCATCTCTGTGGCACGTGAGGCATTGATGAGGCAGTGTAAAAAGTTTGCACTAGTGGGGCCAGGGGTATGCCTGTGGCTAAACAGAGACCTCCATTGCTCAGAATTATCAATTTGACACCTTTAGTAGGAACTAGCTTAAACAAACATCTGAACTTGTACAGTTGAATTATAAAACCCAGCAGAATGGAGTGTAAGAAAAGCTGAAACCACCTGTACCACGGGAGTACAAACTGCACTGTTATTAACACTGTCTATGATAAGGATTTGCTGGGGTGCTGTAATTTTCTTTTATGAACTACCGTTGGTGTAGTTGCAGGCTATTACAAATTTTCCTTTTTGTAACTTGTTTTTAACAAAGCAAAGAAAATGCACAAGTGATAAGTCATCAAAATGATGATTATGAAGATGATTTAATTCACATTTGGGAGTAATGATAAAGATTTTGGAAGCATACACAAAATCTCAACTGGAAAGTTATATTGACATTGCCTACTCTATTGCTGGAACTGTCAATAAATATGTTGGATATTTTAATGGAACTATAGGGTCAAATATTCAGCTGTGCCAGATGTCTATGAGAATAGATGAGGCATTATCTGCATGGTTGCACTATCCCAACCCCTTGGACTGCCAGGGGCCAAGTCAGCTCCATATCTTAGTGTAGCCTCATCTAGGAATTTAAAAACTGTGAAGAAGTCACTTCTTAGCCTTCTTTTTAAGATAAATATATTGAGCTCCTTTCATCTTTCATCATAAGGCAAGTTTTCCATTCTTTAATCATGATCATGGCTCTTCTCTGAACTTTCTCTAATTTATTAACAATAATGTTGAATTGTGGACACCAAAACTGGACACACTATTTCAGTAATGGTGACAAAAATGCCAAATACAGAGGTTATATAACCTCCCCATTCCTACTCCAGATTCCCCTGTTTATACTTCCAATGATCACATTAGCCCTTTTGGCCACAGTGTTGCATTAGGAGCTCATGTTCAACTGATCATCCCACGTTGGTCCATAGGTCTTTTCGAGAGTTGTTCTTCCCAGGATACAGTCAACCATCCAGTAAATATGGCCTACATGGTCATACAGAAAAACAAATTGCTTGCGTGGGCCCAGTTTACCAAATAATCCAGATTGCTCACTCTGTATCGATGAACTGTCCTTCCCGTTATTTACCACTGCCCCAATATTTGTGTCATCTGCAAACTTTATCTGTAACTATTTATTGCATTTTTTCCCAAGTCATTGATAAAAATGTTAAATAGCACAGGACCAAGAATCCATCCCATCCCACAAAGAACACACCTACTCAATGATTCCCCAATTTATAATTCCAATTTGAGACCTGTCATTTAGTCATCTTTTATTCAGCTTAATGTGTAACATGTTCATGCTGGATTCATCTGGTTTCTAAATCATGTGGTCCCAAGTTCAAATGCCTTAAAGAAATGTAAGTATGTTACATCAACACTATTACCTTTATCAACTAAAAATGTAATCTCAACCAAGAAAGATATCAAGTGAGTTTGACAAGATCTATTTTCCCTTACCCCTTGCTGATTGGCATTAGTTATATTACCCTCCTTTAATTCTTTATTGACTGAGTCCTTTATAAGCTATTCCATTATTTTGTGAGGGATCAATGGCAGGCTGACAGGCCTATAATTACCCAGGATTCTCTGGTCAAACTATATGCCAGCAGAGAGAGTAGCATGGAGCCAGCTTCATGAAATCTATATCCCAGACTGGAAGGTGGGAGATAGCAGGAATCTGCAGCTGTCCCATTAGGCCTGTTTTCTGGCACATTTGTATTACCAAAGTGGTATAAAAGGACTAGACTAAGGTGAAGATGAATGGGGTGTCAAGATCTGGACTACTATGTATTCAAATAACAGAGCATGAGAGAAAGAGAGAGAGAAAATTGGTAATATTTTAACACCCCTTGGGCTGGTAGTGATTAACAATGTTGCTATAAAAGTATAGACTCTCATCCGCTTCATACACACAGGCTGACTGGAACAGACAGATCTGGAAAACAGTGGTTTGTACCTCTAGATGCTGCTCTGTTCTGTGTTTTGGCAGATAGAAGGTTATGGTGTTTGTGAGACACAAAAGTGCCTTTAATAATGCAGGGTATCAATATCCAAGTGAAGACTACCAGCTTATGAATGATAAATCCTGTCATGTCAAATAAGAGGAAGCAATAACAAAGGGATAGGGGAGGGATCCTCTTCCTTTGATGAAAACAATTCTTTTTCTGCTTGGTTCTGAAGACTGTTCTGTAAACACCAGAAAGCTATTGCCTTTGTAAATAAAGGTATGGTATACAAATGTACGACTGCCTAGTTATATGATAAGAGTGAAATATGTTCCCTGTGGAGTCAAATCGCCACCAGAAGATCAAAGGAGAATATTCAAAAGGCCTTGCTTTAAGAGTTGAAAAAGTGGTACATTTCTTATTTCCTCTCATGTTGATGAAAAGATGACACTGTAACAAGGATGGTTAATGGGAGTTAAGGGGCCTTTAAAAAAAAAAAAAAATTGAGGGCCTCTCTCCTGTGATTCACCAGGCTGCTGCCTCAAGAACACTTACTTTAAATGATTCTTTTTAACTTAATTGAGCCTCATCTCTCACACAGCAGCACTCTGTAAAGTCTGTGTCAGTAACTACTGTGGGCTTTGTTCACTAACACTGTCTCAGAGTGGGGTAAAACTGTACCCTCCCATTCCTCAAAAGGGATTCACTGCTAGAGAGGGCAGATGGTGTTTTCACTGCCAACTCCTCTAGGAATTATGCCAGTGGCCAGCAGCTTTAAATCACAGCTCTCATGCCACAAGAGCCCTTACCCATGGGGACTATTTAGACACAAATCAATATAACCTGACTTCTTCACTTGCACATGGGGCTGTAGTGGATCAGTGGAGAAGAGAGTAAACTGCTACAAGTTCTCTTCAAGTGGACTTTCTAGCACCAAGGTCTGTATCCTTGGATAATCAATCAAACAGAAGGCAACATGTTCTATGGCTGAACCTAGCCCAATATCTCCACCTGAAGTGTCTCTAGGATTTGCAGTATTTTTAAATATAATACTAACGCTCTCTAATTTCAGTAAGATAAACATTTATTTTAATAACCCATACATCATAGATTTATTTGTCTATAGATGGGGATATAGACATTAATTCAATAGACATACCAATATTTTAACACAGCACCACGTTCACAATAGGGGGCAGATTTAAAAAAAAAGAGTTCATCTCCCATTAATGTACCAAAGTAAGGGGACATCTGTTTAAAAACAGTTCATCAGCACATTGGGTGCTGAACTCTTGTAAAATTGCCACAAAGTGCCACAATTAAAGAGTGAGACATTTCCTTCATTCACAGAATGACTTGGGATGTGTGAGACCCAGGATCTGCCTGGTCCCTGCTCTGCCTGATTTAGGGCAGGAGCTTGAATCAGGTTTTCCAACTTCCCAGCTGAGTGTCCTAACCTCCAGCCTACCAGGAACTCTGGGGCAGAACTCTCTCAGTCTCTCCTCTTGAAGCTGTTCCACTTTGTATAAATAATTAAATAGCCATTGGGCCAGAGAGAGGGATGGACGGTATGGCCCAAGTTCAAGTCCCTACATCTCCCAAGTGAGTACTTAGCTTTTGGAGCAGGTCTCACTCCCTTTCTCAAAATGTTTTGTTTTTTGATTAACTGGCATTTCCTGAAGAAAAACTGTTTTGTCGAAAAATTACTGATCAGCTCTTATCATAAAGGGAGCTGTTGGTGCTGAGCATGTTTAAAAATCTGGTCCTTGTTTAGGTACCTAAATAGATGAGAGCTCTTCTGAAAATCTGGCCTCAATTGTAGGTGCTGAGCACTTGAAAATCTGGTCTTTGATTATTTGGAATAATTTGTCAGTAAATCTTGTTTCCATGGAAGTAAATGGCAATATTTCTACTCACCCCACTGGGTACAACACTGGATCTTTAATACTGACTGTCAATGATAACCACCATTAAATCTATTTAAATTCTATTTTTCTCCCTAAATCCGCAAAAGTATTCTGCTAATGCCATTAGAGTTGGCTCACAGTTGCTAGACTTGTGTGCTAGTGCACACAAATTCATTAGCTAATTTCTTTTCCCTTTTTGTTCTTTTTAGTATTTTCCCCATCTTTATATATTTTAGAGAAAAAAATTGGCATATAGTGCACATGAAGTCAACAAAGATCTTGCTCTTTAAAAGTCATGCTGATTTTGGGCGTAATTCTGCAGGCTTTACTCATGTGAGTAGTTTCATTGAAGTCAAAGCCATGAGTACAGGCTACAAAAGCAGGCCACACTGCAGTGCATCCTGTATAAAATGAGTGTCCCAACTTTGTAGGTTCTTTGGACCTTTAAGAACAAGAAGTGCAACGTTTTTATTTAAAGACTTAGGAGAGAAATGTCTAGTGCTTCTATTGCAGATAAACATGCAGTATGTTTAGCCAGCTGAGATATGCTGAATTATACTTATGCATCTATTTTCCATTCTTTTTATCTTTTCTTTTGGAAGGGAACTTTATTTCAGTGTTAACAAATGAAAAAATATTCTTCATGCCCTATTTTAAAGTTGCCGAAGGTTAGAATAGACGCATATCATGCTTGTGAGTGACTGTGCAGCACTAATTAAATACATTACCATGGTGATTGCTATAGTAACATTTAAACTGGCATCATTGCTAACAAATCCCTTCTATTGATCACAGCAGGCCTTATTTCACAGTACACCTCAAGAATCTAAATAAAATATTTTACATTAAAAAAGATTTAAGAAATACCTTTCCCTCCACCCCCTCTCCAACTGCTATGTATTAAGGAGAAGTATGTCTTTCATATGAAGGTAATTAATTTACCTGGAATTCCCTTAGGACTTTGATATCAGAGTCACTCACTGCAATGGGAGATTTTAATGATTTCAGGTTACTTCCACAGACCTATAAAACAGTAAAAAGTGTTCATTTTCTGCCATTGAAAATCACAAGGTATCACTGGTTTGCAACACGAGGAAAGAATGCAGGTCATAATATGTGTCTAATATAAGAGAAGCTTGTCATAAATAATGTCTTTAACTCATATGTATCTAAGGAGAGAAAGTGTTTTCCACTGTGTAACAGGAATCATCGATGGACAGGGGGACTGAATAGCAGCAACAGAGATTGCATATATGCTGTAGTATTGGACCCAGTACATTTCACAAATTAGAAAGAAAAACAAACAAAATCTTTCTTTCCTGTCTCAAACTTAGGTGTCTCACTGCTTCATTGAAAATCAATGAGAATTTCCATTGCCTTCAGTAGGGACAGGACTGTTCCATCATTGTAACAAATTTAACTCTACAGATAATGCATATATTATTTTCTATATTATCACACACAGTGGGAATAGAGATAGCTCCATTATTCATTAGCTCCCAAAACACAGGCTTCTACCGCTTGAGATGAAAAAATACACCTTTGGCTGAAGTAAAAGTAAGCCCTATTGTCCAATAAGCAAGCCCAGTGAGCCACTCACTAGAGGGAAGCACCAGTTCACCACAGTATGTCATTTACTCCTGCCCTGGCTGGAATAAAATATGGGAGCAGACAGTCTTTCTAGTATAGACCCTTTTAAAGAATTACTGCTTAGCAGGACAGAATT
This sequence comes from Emydura macquarii macquarii, assembly GCF_026122565.2. Taxonomy (NCBI): domain Eukaryota; kingdom Metazoa; phylum Chordata; order Testudines; family Chelidae; genus Emydura; species Emydura macquarii. The sequence goes on from NW_027132962.1 coordinate 4,872,706, forward strand.
CCTAATTGCAGGAATGCCTAGAACAACTGCCTTTAACCTTGCTCATGGCTAAAGCTTGCTGATGACTTCAGCCTACACACCAGCTAGTTGAGTGGGTTAGACATGTCCATCAGTCCTTGGTCCTGCTTGGAGATAGGGTGCATTGGCTGATGTCCACTTTCTAGTGGTTTTTTTTTTTTTGAGCATATAATAGGTAGATTTTGGGAGGAATGATTAATAACAATGCCATATTAGAAGCCTTGAACCTACTACTTAAACAGAAGGCAGATTCTTTGACAGATATGTGGATGTATGGGGGTTCAATTAACAATAGGAAAAAGCCCATATGTTCCATGAATATGAATAAAGTATATTGAGAATGACATGAAAAAATAAAAAGACCAGGTGGACGAGGTAATATCTTTTATTGGACCAACTTCCGGGACACCTTTCAAGTTACACAGAGCTCTTCTTTGGGTCTGGGAAAGCTGAAGAAGAGCTCTGTGTAGTTTGAAAGCGTGTCTCTTTTACTAACTTTGTCCAGTAAAAGATATTTCCTCACCCACCTGGTCTCCCTAATATTCTGGGAACAACATGACTACAACACTGCAAACAAATGAAAAAAATAATTAAACATTGTAAGTAAGAAATAGCAGAAAGCAAAATGTATTCCCTAGATTTTGTCAAAAACCCTTTGGTCCAAAATTTGATCAGAAACTAATTTAATGTTGTATATTGCTTTTGTTGCTTAATCAAGATACATTTAAGTATATATTTTCACTGCAGAGTATTTGGAGTTGCTCATGGAGTTGAGGGGGAAACAATTTGCCCTTCCTGAAGACATTTTTGAGATTTCAAAAAAGTCCTGTTCCACATCAGGATGAAACTGATAACTTTCAATTTATTTATTTATTTATTTTTGCAGAAAACAAGAGACACCCACCGCAGACTAACCAATAGCCCAGTGGATTGGGTACTCATCTGAGATGTGGGAGACTCAGGCTCAAGTCCCTACTTTAAAGCAGGTAGATTAATCTGGATCACCCACTTCCCAGGTGAGTGCCCTATCCACTGGCCTATTGGCTAATCTGGTCTCACTTTCTGTGGGGGTTGGGTTTTTTTGGGTCAAAACAAAAGTTCATCCCAGACCTGAGAAACTTTCCCAATTAAAGTTTCATCAAAATGAAACATTTCTTGCAAAGACTTGTGGTTTCCACAAATTAGTATTGTCTTATAAGAAACAATTCCATTGAAAATTTTCAGACCAGCTCAAGTTGCTGATAACTAAAACTAAACTTTGTTGAGTTTTGCCACTTAAAATAATAATAAAAAATGCTATTTTAAATGTATAAACAGTATTACATTTGAGTCAGGTGTGTCTGAATTATAAGGTTACACATTATCCAGTAGAGGACACATTCTTCACTTAAGAAGTTGGGAATGTACAGGTGTTAAATTAGCCACAGGAGAGCTCTTCCGTGGTTCTCTGAACTCACCAGGAACATACTGAGCATAAGAGGAAGGAAAAATAGATATCGACTATACCTAAAGAATTCAAACAAAACATGCTTTCTAATTTATGCCAAGATCTATGTACATGCACGATTTTATGCAAATCAGAGTTCATTTACTGTGTGCTTTGATTCTTCAATTAAAAAAAGAAATGAAGAAAATTAGAATTTTCCTGCATTATAACTAAAATTTCCTGCATAAATTAGACACCTATTAAAAAGTTTTCTTTTTGTTTTTAAAACCCGATGCTAGAGAGTGATAAATATTCCAAGCTTTCACGTCTTTCTCAGATAAAAAAGGTTATTGAAGTTACTAAAATACACCAAGGCTTTGATCCTGTTTCAGGATCCCTGTGTCCATGCAGAGTCTCATTGACTTAAAATGGACTCCCCACAGATTCAAAGATCTATACTGGCCAGGTGTGGTAAAGAATCAGGTCTAACTGTCTCAGCATTAAGCTCTCCAAATTTTCCACTGAAACTGTTTGTTGACAGAAAGTTTGTTTTCAACTAAATTCACTGTTTTGTGAAGTATCTGCTTTCTTCAGGACATTTCAACTTCTCAAAAAACACAGGCACCTGAAAAATAAAAACAACCAAAAACTTTGATTCAAAATTGCTGCCACAGTGCCCCATTGCAGTTCAGATGCCTCATTCTCCTCTTTGGGGCAAGTTTCTCAACCAGACTATGTCTCTCATGATGCTTCATTGCCATGGAACTCCCAGAATGCAGTGCAGCTGTTCAGCAAGAGTAAAAACCATATTGCCACATGATAGTTGTAGTCCAGAAAAAGAGCCCAGCCTATGGAAGAGAATGAGGTCATAAGGCATCTGAACTAGAACTTCCACGAAGGGGAAGGGAGACATTTTCAGATCAGCTTTACTCCCAATGCAGAGTGACTCCAGTGGGATTTAAAAATGTTACAATTAAAAATGTTATAATTCTTCCAATAAGTATAATTCATCCCAGTTAAGGGGACCTGCTTCATTTCAACCCTTATGAGCAAATCCTACATGCAGCTCTCTATCACAGGAAGTCCCTTGGCAGAGGAACTGATGTGGTTCCACTGTTTAAGCAAAGGCAGGATTTGGTACTGGGTATGCAGGAGGAATGCATCTCTGTACAGCGCAAATCTTAGCTTCTCTGGAACCACGGTGCTCGGGGGAAGGTGAGAGGAGTATCAGGTAGGGGCAAAACAAGGGTAAGCCATGTGAATGAGTGAATTGAAATCTTTGTTTCTGTATGGATCTTCCCTCAGCATCACAGTAGCAGCTAGGGAGTGGCTCTGTGATTTAGAACTCAACTAAAAATTGTACCTAAATTACCAAAGCCTGATTAAGTTTTAAGACCAAGAAACATATCACCTGATTAAATCATTATTTGTGCATGTAATCATACACATGGGAAAAGAGGGAGAAGGAGGAGGACGGAGAAGACTTCAAGAGCCTGATATTAAAATTAGCTTAATCTGTATGTGTAATTACCTCAGTAACAAACTAAAATCCAGTGGTTGTACAAATGAGTGGCCTGTTTGTTGTGCTTGTCTTTTGTGTGCAGTTTTCTGATTTGCAAGCGCAACTGTGGCAACCACACATGCAAGCTAGGAATGCAGTTTTAACAATGAAGCTGTCAATATACTCTAACAGAGTATACGGAATTAGACATTATTACAATTCACCCAGAAACTTTTGTCCGTTTTACAGGTCCTATTAAAGTGGAATACAACCTTTGAAAAGTTTTGTTCTGGTGAAACAGGATAGACATCAGTCCCAGCAGCATCCTTGGCAAAGCTGCAGATGATGAGGACTTGCCACTGCTGGTCATTTCTGTTCTGGACCTGTATGCTTCACGTGGTTCACGTGACACCATCCCCCCAAAGGACTAACAAGTATGCACAAAACAGAAGGATGCTGGGGTTGTCACAGGATGATGGAGAAACCCTGCACCGCACCAAACGTGGCTGGATGTGGAATCAGTTTTTCTTGCTGGAGGAGTACACAGGTCCAGATACTCAGTATGTGGGCAAGGTAAGCTCTGCATTTAAAAGACCTCAAAGGGTAGATGAATCTAACAAGTGGTGTTTTTCTCTGGACAGTTCTTCCTACTTGATTTCTTATATAGAGGCAGTCTTATTTTTTCATCAGCACTAAAGTAAATCACATTTAATGTCTTGTAATTTGAGGGAGAAGGGTTAGGAACTGCGAGGGGGGAATGGTGGAGTGCTGTGAAAAACAGGAACACTTCAGCCTAAACATTACTAATTCCTGGTTACACAAACACACATCTGTGGGGGTGTTTCAATCACTGTATCATTTCAAGTCGATGTTCAATTTTCAGGGATAAATATTACAAAAGAGAATCAAAAGGTTGGGGGGCATCCAGAAACTTCTCTTTTGTGGTATTTGCAATTATGCAGAGATATATTCTCCACTACACGCACACTAAATTCCATTGATTAATAATGAAAGTTGTATCTATGCACAGTGGAGACATTATACTATTAAGAACGGTGGTTGAGAAAACAAAAAAGCCAGTCTGATCTTCAGCCTTTTTCCAGAAAACAAACTCTTTACTTAAAGGTCTGAAAAAAAAGTGAGCCCTCTTCCAGCTGTTACCTCCAACAGCATCCCTGAATTCTAACTCCATCTTTGTGACTCCAAGTTAGCCTCTGGCCTTTCCAGGTAATACTGACATCAAGGAATCTCAGATTTGCAGCCTTTGCTGTGCCTCACCATCTGTCTGACATTCCTGGTTTTCTGGCAAGGCTAGGTGATTTGGGAAGTTGGGCAGGGTGCAATAGAACAGATACAAAGAAGGAAGTATGACTGGAGATTCTGGCAAATATTTGTGTAAATTTAATTACTTGTTCTTGGTAGGTGCCCATTTGTGCCTCAACCATGGTAAAGTTCAAGCTGTTTTCCTTTTGCAAAGAAAGATTACCCATTTTTCTCCTTTTCTGGTGCTCAGATGAAGGTGATTAGGGATTTTTCAATCAGATAAACCAAAGGCTGTTTTTACATACTTCTCTGACCAAGGGATCCTGAGAGTGTGAACTATTAGAATAGAAAAATGAATTCAACCAAGCAAAGAGACTGTGGGCCTGATTCTGATCTCACTTTTACCAACATTACACTGGTGCAAATCCACTGATTTCAGTGGAATTACTCCTGATTTATGCTGGTGCAAGTAAGATGAGAAGAATAGCACATGAAAGAGTGGGAACAGAGCAGATGCATTTCAAAATTATCAGATAACTTTGAATAGGTATGTGAACCAGACTTCTGGAACTTTGGTGTTTTCTTAATCTCTAACACACCCTATTGCATAGAAAGGTTTATAAACATAAAACTCAGTTTGAGATGTCTTTGGATAGTGAATAATCATTCATATGAGAAATACAGTGGCATCCACAGTATTCTAAATCTCCTTAGACTTGGTTTCTCTGCCTGATCACAGAAATATTTAGGCCTTCACAAAAAGAGGAATCTGTATCTTAGAAAATCATTTAGAAAACCAGTAATTAGGAAACTGCAGGTAATTCTGACTTCACTCACACAGGTGTGGATACAAAGTAATTGGATTGACTTCAATAAAGTTAATATGGCATACATCTGAAATAACTGAGATCAGAATCCCACTCTCATTTTTTCTTTTCCAAAAAGAAAATGTATCTCTGAAAGAAGGGACAACATTGTTGAATATACAGAAATGCACACCTGGCCCTGTCCTACTTTCCTCAAATGCCCAAAATTCCCACTTTAAGGAATGCCATATTGGACCAATAAAGACACACTCCATACTATGCCTTAGCCTGTTAGAATGTTTTCTGATCTGACAGTGTACATAATGGCCATGATTCTGCTCTCAATTACACTAGTGTAAAACAGAAGTAATTCCATTTCAGTCATTTATCTTATCATAAACATGGCATGAGAAGTGTAGCAGGTCCAAAGTGTGACAAAAAGGAAAGTCACTTAAGGGATTTAAAAAAAAACAAAAAAAACAAAAACCTCTCTTACAGCAATATCTGTTCTGAGAAAAGCCAAAGTCTCAGTTTAGTATTCTCTAACTGAAACTGATGGCAATTATCAAATTGTGTTACATGTGAGGAGAGAGCACTTTTACTCATACTCAAGGGGACTAATCGATAGCAAGAATTCCTAGCCAGCCCTTCTTTAATATGGACAGACACTGACTGAAGGACTGTTAGAGTAATAGAATTATGTTGTAGTAGAAAGAGAATTAAATTAATTCAGAAATTATTATTGTAAGTACACTTGTTAGAGGATCAGATAGTTGACTAAAAAAATAGTATTTCTCTGTAGTTGGTACAATTTCTGATAAGTTCCACTGAGTACTGTAGAACTACCCTTAGTATATTTTGCCTATGATATAACAATTTGTTATTAGGAATAGCTGGGACTGGATTACTTGGCTCTACTACCTGATTGCAAGGAAAGCTGCCTTTCAATTTAATACCTATGATCACATCACACATAGGTAGGCATTATGCTTTTGTGTCAATGAATACTTTGACCTAACTTATACCTGTGTATCCCCATTTACTTTTAGCACAGGACCAATTAACACCAATTGTATGTCATCACTTTTGAACACATTGCACCATATTCCACAGTGACTTACATGTGCCTCATGGAGTCTCAATTACTGAAATTCCTTTGTGGCACAGGGGTCAGACCAGATTTCCATGTTGCTTATTTAAAAATGATGAGATAGTGTTTGTTCACAAGAAGGCTCGCATGTGCTATCATTACTGGTGCGAGTGTGTATTTGCATAAGGAGTATGTAGAGGAGTGACCTGTCCCTCCCTGTCAATCTCTCTCTATTTTAGTTTCCCCACCAATAGACTGGGGATAATAATATTTATTCATAAATCTCACTGGAGTACTAAAGATGCATGTACCTACAAAATGCTAAGTACTCTGAAAATCAGGCTCTAGGTGTCTTAAGATTGGACAAAATCACTAAGTCACCGAACATTAATGTGCTCTTCCCCGCATATTGCCCTGCACTCAGCTTCAAGCTCTCCTCCCTCAACCCCCTCCACACACACTCACACACAACCCCAAGCTCTTACCCAGATAAGTGGTCAGACTGAAGACCACCATCCCCGCCAGAATCCAGGCAGTTCTGGGAGCTCCAGGCCCCATCCTTTTCCTCCTGCATCTCCACTTCCCCAGGAAGCACCAAAAGCTTGGATCAATCCTCCAACCCACCTGGAGACTGGATTTTTCTGGTGCCCTCTGCTCTGCTTCTCGGAAGCTGGGGGCGTGTGGTACCCATGAGCACCAGAAAAACTGCAACGGTGTTGGGGACAGGGTACAAGCAGGGGCTTGGGTTAGAACACCACTGACACCTTTGTCATGATGGAGGGGCAGCTTGGCCAAATTTCTAGCTCTAGTCAGGGGCCAAGTGGGGGACCTGGGCCCCCTACCTCTCCCATATTGCACCCCTGCTAATAGAGGCAGCAAGATATGCCTGTAAAGCACAAATGTTCGCCTGGGCAGCATGTCTTTATGAGATGCTCCGAGACATAGATCCCTAAATACCAGACTGTCAAAGAATTCTTAATTTTTTCCATTTATTAACACTGTTCTTTGAAAAGCAAAGTCATCTAACAGAAAATTTTAAAGAAACCAAATCCCAGGCAAAAGTCATAATTAGCACACAGTTATGGTTGAAAGAATCTGTGACTTACTTCAGCTGGAAAATCCTTGAGAACATTGCAAATGTCAGAAAGCCTGCAAATTAAACACACCAATCTCCATGACATGTTCATGGTTTCAGATTTAGTGGGCTATCTTGTCCAAGCTTCTAAGGGTAGTACAGATAGGGAGGGATTCTTCAATGAGAACAGGGCAAGTCAGGTACTAAAGAGAGTGAATCTGAGACGGTGCAGTTGCAGTGTCTGATTCCCTCATCGGTGTGCTTACAGCACTGAGGGAAAGAGTAGGCAGTCAGAATAGCAAATCTGTCCCTTTTATATAGTTTTCTTTGCAAAGCACTATTAAAAAAATCTATACTAAACAGCACTTCCAAATATTTTGAGGTTTTGTCTATTGCATGGGGAGCACCAGATGACATCCCTAATCTGGGCTTGGAGAGTGAGTAGGAAACTGTGGTTTTTCTAATGCTTTCTCTGTTTTGTTCATTTAGTTGACAGTCTGTTCTTTGATTTGTGCATATGTTTTGGGCAATTATTATTTCCCATTGGTTGTTTGTTATATCATTATAATCAATAAGTATGGGTTACATAAAAAAAAAATACCAACAACACACATCAGGTACTCTCTCTCTCTCTCTCTCTTTCTCTCCCACTTCCGCTACCACCAGTGGGCTGTCCCAGACGTTATAGCAGAATGTTATTTTGATTTGTTTTTAAAAACAATCACTGTATTATTCACTTAGAAAATTTTGTACAGTATATGTTGTTCTTTTAACTAGGACTATATAAAAACATGGCACATTCTTAGCCAGCAGGTCTGCTGCATGTTAGAATACTTTTTAATACAGTTTAATCTAGTTAGGCCTGAGGAACCAAAACACCTGAGTGAGAGCTTCTTAGTAAAGAGCTCTGTCAAAGATGCATAGGTGCCCATCAATTACACCTGTGCAAACCTATTATTGGAAGCCAGGTTATATGAGTATCACTGAAGTCCCAGTATGACCTGCAGAATCTTTAGTACAGGTGACGATGCATGAGGAGGAAAGAATTCAATTTTGTTAGGCTTTCAGTGCCAACAATAGATTTGCACAAGTGTAACTGATTGAAACACAGTAAACAAGTCTGCTGATGATGCACCAGAAAGAACAGAATCCTGTTCATTTTCTCAGGTGTTTTGGCTCTGCAGGTCTAACAGGATTAAACTATATTAAAAACTTATTTCATTTTGCAGAGCTAGCAGTTAGAGGGAAAAAATCTCCTTAGTTATCAATTGTGTGCGTTTGGTATGGAAATCATTGAGAGTCAATAAATACAGAATCCAATAGCATCACCTTTGGGACCAGTTTTCAGGATAGAGCCATCCTGGAAGAAAAATAAGTGAAAAATATTTCATGGCTGGCTAATTGCAAGAACTTTGTGACATTTTTTAGATGATTGGTTTATTCACCAAAATTTTTTGGTTGATCTGAAACTATTTGTGAAATTCATGGAAATTTGACACAGCACAGTGAAGACCCCATAGTACGACAACATAAGAAAGTCAATGGGAGATATGCAAGCTACTTTACATAGCTTGTGTATCTCCTGTCAACTGCCGGTGGCAGTGTAGACTAAACCTAAGTCTCTCTTGCTGAAGATCTTCCACTCTATACAAAATGCTTAAATAGTCATTGGATCAGTGAATGAAAATGATTGTATAACCCCTTAGAGCACTCACCTGGCATGTAGGAAACCCAAATTCAAATCAGTGCTCCAATGAATATTTAATTAATTACATCTGTGGACATTTTGGTCATTCATAGAAAGGTAGGAATGGGTGGATAGTTTGGAAAGAATCTGAATTTGAATCTAGTGGGATAAACACAGATATTACAAATTTGGTTTGGAAGACAGATTCATGTCCAGAATCTCAAATTGTAAAACCAGAAAGGATCATCTAGTCTGACTTGCTGTATATCTCAGGCCATAGAATTCATCCAGTTACCCTGTATCAAGCTCACACTTGGAATGGCTATCTCACTACCGAAGGTAAATTACTGTGCTCACCCATTCTCACCTCCTACTCAATGCTTGTCATTAGGTCTTAAGTATCGGATTCCACCTCCCCCATTGTTCTCAATGCACCTGGATATCTATAAGATGCCTCTGTGTTACCTATTTTCTGTATTACTGCACCTGAAGAAGAGAGCTGAAGTTTCTCGAAAGCTTATGCCTGCAAATGTTAAATGTGTTAGTCTTTAAAGTGCCACAGAACTCTTGTTGTTTTTGCTGTATACAGACTAACACGGCTACCCCTCTGGAACTATTCAATAACTTGTGTTTGACTAAACATATTTTCCAGAAAGACACCTAATCTTGATTTGAAGACATCAGGTTATCCCCTTTCTACACTTTGCTCTCAGGAATGAAGTCCTTCATAGAAGTCTTACAATTCATATATTTGGAGGCCAAAAGGGACCATTATGGTCTTTTCGTCTGGCCTCCCACATAACACAAGCTGTAGAATTTCACCCAGTAATTCCCGCATTAAAGGGATCTTTTAGAATGACAATTTAAATGCTCTCAATTTAAAGATTTCCATGTGATGATGAACTTACCACTTTCCTTAGCAACCTGTTCCAATTATTGATTAAACAGACTGTTTGATGCTGTCACGATGTGATTATTTCAGAACTGTGAAGATATTTGGAGACTATTTTAATATCTAGTAAGCCTGGATTCAAAGACTTGGGACAACCAAATCAAAATCTAGACTGTCTCATAAAAAACTGTGTTGGGTTACTACTCTAGGCTCTGTGTTCTGGGATCCAATTCTCCAAGTGTGGGGAAAAGCAAAGAGCCAGCCACATCTCCCGGGATGGCCCAGAGACCCTGCAATCTGGGTCAGGAGAGGGCCAGCTGAATTGGGAAGCTGGAGGCCAAGAAGAATCCCAATCTCCAGAAGCCCATCCCCAAAGTGTGTAGAAAGGAGAAAGTGCCCTCAGCAAGCGAGTTCACCAAATTTTGTGGACATCAGAAGAACTCAGAAATTACTAAGCAGGCCCTTCAGCCACTTCTAACAGAATGGCAGTATACCCCTCTCCAAGCAGCATAACCACCACTGGCACCTTCAAGCAAGAATTGCCAGCACATTTCACAATACAGTGCTCTAGAGAATTTGTAACGATGGAATGCTGTACACAAGAACCATATGCTGGAAAAGAGAAGAGAAGAAAAGTAAATGTCATTTCCTTTCTTTAATCTACAGTCATTTAGGTTACCATCACACACGGACTGGAGAGGTTTAATTAAGAAGTTAGTGATGATGCCACAAATTCAGGTCAGGTAAATATATTACCATTTAGTGCATACATAAAACTTTTGCTTAAACACATATGAATACGGAATTAAAGCAAACCAGACACTGCCATTGCAATACAGACTGAAGACATACTGCAGTTATTAAGCTGGCTTTAGACTATTAAATTAGTTAAAAGGTTAATATAGAAGAATATTGGCTGCGGCTGCTGCAGTATCATTGACTGCTTTAAATTTCAAGGGCAGATATGACATATTACACCAGGGACATTGGCTAATTTCCTACCTGTCACTAGATCTCAAGATGTTTTCTGGGAGATCTCAGCATTGGCTGTGGTGTCACAAACCATTATTTCAACTGTATTTTATGTGTATTTGTGATAGCAATTTAATTAATTTCTCATGATTTGTGGATCATGTCTCTCTCCTTCTCTATCACCACCTTCTTTCTCACTTCCATGTGCAGATTTATCCTGAAAATAAGAATATGAACAACCAGAGAGGAGTATTGGGTAGTGGTTATGGCATAGGACTGAGAGTCATAATTCTTGGGGTCTACCTAGTCTCTCTCTACCAATGCAAAAGTATATGAACTTGTTTGAAAATCTGGACCAGGGGGCATCCACAGTAAACTCACTGACCACACCACTTAATTGCAGGTCCCATCTCCCAATAACCACTCTGTGATTTTATAGAATCATAGAAGATTAGAAATGGAAGGGACCTCAGGAGGTCATATAGTCCAGTGTTTCTCAACCTTTTTGATATTAGGGACCAGCTTCCTATATTGTGTCAGGGAGATCTCAGGGACTGGAGCCAGTCCATGGACCGGCCATTGAAAAACACTGATCTAGTCTAATCCTCTGCTCAAAGCAGGACCAATCTCAACTAAGTCATTCCAGCCAGGGCTTTGTCAAGCTGAGCCTTGAAAACTTCTAAGGAAGAAGATTCCACCGCCTCTCTAGGTAACCCATTCCAGTGCTTCACCACCCTGCTAGCGAAAAAGTTTTCCTAATATCCATCCTAGACCACCCTGCCCTGCAACTTGAGACCATTGCTCCTTGTTCTGTCATCTGCCACCACTGAGAACAGCCTAGCTCTATCCTTCCTGGAGCCCTCCTTCAGGTAGTTGAAGGCCGCTATCAAATACCTGTTCACTCTTCTCTTCTTCAGACTAAACTAGCCCCATTCCCTCAGCATCTCCTCATAAGTCATGCGCTTCAGCCCCTAATCATTTTTGTTGCCCTCCACTGGACTCTCTCCAATATGTCCACATCCTTCCTTAGGTGGGGGGCCCAAAACTGGACACAATACTCCAAATGTTGCCTCACTAATGCCGAACAGAGGGGAATAATCACTTCCCTCCATCTACTGGCAAGCTCCTACCAATGCAGCTCAATATTCCATTAGCCTTCTTGGCAACAAGGGCACACTGTTGACTCATAGCCAGTTTCTTGTCCACTGTAACCACCAGGTCCTTTTCTGCAGAACTGCTGCCTAGCCAGCTGGTCCCCAGTCTATAGCAGTGCATGGTTCTTTATCCTAAATGCAGAAATCTGCACTTGTCCTTGTTGAACCTCATGAGATTTCTTTTGTCTCAATTCTCCAATTTGCCTAGGTCACTTTGTACCCTATCCCTATTCTCCAGCGTATCTCCTCCCAGCGTAGTGTCATCTGCAAACTTGATGAGGGTGCAATCTACCCCCTCCTCTAGATCATTAATGAATATGTTGAACAAAAGTTGTCCAAGGAATGAGCCCGAGGGCACTCCACTTGATACCTGCTGCCAACTAGACATTGAGCCGTTGATCAGTACCCATTGAGCCTGATGATCTAGCCAGGTTTCTATCCACCTTATAGTCCATTCATCCAACCCATACGTCTTTAATTTGCTGGCAAGAATACTGTAGGAGACCACATCAAAAGCTTCACTAAAGTCAAGGTATATCACGGCCACCACTTTCCTCACATCCACAAAGCCAGTCATCTCACTTTGATTAAGCATGACTTGCCCTTGGTGAATCCATGCTGACTGTTCCCAATCATCTTTCTCTCCTCCAAGTGCCTCAAAATGGATTCCTTGAGGATCTGCTCCATGATTTTTCCATGGTGTGAGGTGAGGCTGACTGGTTCCCCGGATCATCTCTCCCGATTGTCACAAGTTTTCAAAGATAATAGCCAATGGTTCCGCAATCACATCAGCCAACTCCCTCAGCAAAATCAGTTGCATTGCATCCGACCCCATGGACTTGTGCATGTCCTGCTTTTCTAAATAGTACTGACCCTGTTCTTTCACCACTGAGGACTGCTCACCTTCTCTCCATACTGTGCTGTCCAGTGCAGTAGTCTGAATATGAATATGGTTTGAATATGAAGGTTCTATAAATTCCATGGCTTTAGGCATATTCTTGCCTAGTGAACAGCAAATGCTCTCGGGTTAGTTGCCTTTTTTTCTCTCCATCCACAACACTAAATTTCTTGGTTTTCAGGCTATCTAATATAATTTTATGTTAGTTTCTGTACTTAAACTGTACTAAATAAAGTTTTAAATCTGGAACTATAGACTTGGCAGGAATCTTTTGCCTTAAAGCACAGGGAAAGCAGCATTAGAAAGGTTCATGACAGTACACTGGTCAGGGGTGTGTTTTTCACACCTCTGAACGATGTGGCCGTGCTAATATAATTTTTCAGTATAGACCAGGCCTAAAGCTTCCTCCAAAACAATGAAAGAATGCTTGTATGCTAAAAGCTTGATTGCTATACAGACAGAACCATAAATGTGTTGAGAACTAGGAAGCTGAACACAATATGTTTGGGAAAAAATACTGTTTTCCATCTGAGTTGTCTGACCTCTTTCAAATACATAAATTGCATATGAAGTATAAATAAGCAGAGGGTCCTCAAATGTCTGAGGTGAGGGTTCAGCAATACCTTAATTACTGGTACAGTTGCTATGAAAAGACAAAAATAAATCCATCCTTGGTTTGGGCTTTAGTTTCATTTTCCAAAGGAAAATGGTGCTCTTTTCAGCTTTCCCAGTTTTCCCAGCTGACATGTAATAGAGCCAAACCAAAATAATAATCTCTGTTTGCTGCTTAATTATGGATTGCTTTGCTTCCAGGACTAGGAAGAGAATAAAATTAACTGCATGCAAACCCCATGCTCCTTCAAATGATCATATGCAAGCACACAGTGAAACACCACCCAGAACTGCTAGAATGCATAAAGAGTATGCAGCAAGTCAGCCGTCAATATTGCCAAGCAAAATGTCAGAGCACACAAAATCCTACTGTCAGCATTGGGCAAATACGGGTAGGATCATACATCAAACCAGTGGAATGTAACAGGGATGAAAGTAATAGAAATTAAAATTACTTTTCAAAACTAAAGAATTAATTAGGGAATGATGGCCTTTTGAAAGGATATCTTAACTCTCCCATAGAGCACTACAAAAGGGATATAGTTCCCTTTATAATTCTGTAGGATAAATAAAAACTGTAGTAAGGTTGTTGGTTTCTATTACAAGATATAGGATTTTTTTTTCATAAGGAAGCCCTAAGCATTACTGATATAGAGCAGGTAGTAAAGGTAGACTAGCCCTAAGCTGAAACACAAAAAGGAGCATTCAGTGAGTGTAGGATCACACAGTAAACCCATCCACAGTAATGACAAGAGGCAATCCATAGAGGTAAATAATCCATAGAGGCAAAGGTGATAAACCATTAACAAAAATGCATATTGGGACATATAGTAAACTGACTCCAATATGATTTCTGTCTTATTCTTCTATCACCAAGAATCCCGAAAAGCACCATCACATCCACTCAGATCTGTTTCCCACTCAATACTCTCTCCAGTCCAATCTAGTCCCTGAATCACCTAAGTATCTTTCCTCCCTGCCCACAATGTTCCCCAGACACATTCACCACTCAGCATCCTTGGAAAGGGACTCATGGCTGCTTTCAACATCTTTTCCCCTCTCCCAGGTTCTTTGGTGGCTTCCTCCTACTATCTTTTTGGGAGAGAAAAAGGGTCATTCTCCTCTCCAACTATAAAGTTGAGCAGAGGGGATTGTAGGCTCCTCCTTTTCCCCTAAGGCAGCACAGTCTTCTCTCTGTTGCACCCATCACTGCTGTCGAGTGAACATTGCTAAAGAAACCAACGGGTTCATTAGGGAACAGTATGCATTCAGTAAACCCCACGGAGCCTGGGAGTAGGGAACAGGGAACAGGGAAAGGGCCACCATACCACCTTTCACAAAGCAGCTAATGGCAAATAGGGGCAGAATGTGAATGGAGTGAGAGAGACTGGAGTGGAGTGCAAAGCTTTCAAAACCAGTTGTATATTTTACTGCAATATCTGCTACCATACGGGACATGTCTACTGCTCATTTTGTGAACACTCCTCCCCCTTCCTTCTTTCCTTCAGCAGCATCAAGATTTCGCTCTCCCCACAAAAGGCCAGGCTCTCTTCTAAACTTCCCTGACTAAATCGAGATTCTCTCTCTTTATTGGTCCATGACAATCTCTTTAGCCAGAAGTGGCTCCTCTGGCTCCTTTCTTTGGATGGATTGGGTCCTTCTTTTCCATTTTCAGCTATGACAGGAGTTGAACAGAAATGAGAAATGCAGATGACGTGCAGATTCAGGTGAAATTTGTCAATTTTGGATTCAGGTAAGTAATTGTAAATCTAGCTAAATAATTTGTCTGCATCTATTAGAAGCCTAGATCCTATTTCTCCTGTCACTTGCATTGATTTTATGCCAGCATAACTCTATGAGTTACTCCTCAGTTACACAGGCATAAATGAGCTGAGATTTTGGTCATTACAGTACAGTTTAGCTATATATGAAATTTGGGAGGTGAAATTTGAATAAGGGAAAAACACCTTGACCTCTCCTTCAGCCTCATCATACCTAGAGTACACTAGACTTTCATCTCCTCCTTCAGCAACATCAACAACTTTTTTTTTTCTCTCACTCGTTGTAAGGGAAGTATTTTTTTTTTTAATTCTTCCATATTAACAACACATAAAGGGAAAATAACAAATATTTCCAAAGTCCGGATTTTAAGTGCCATATAACTACAACTGGCTTATCAATAATAGATGTTAGATGAGGGTGAAGTGTGATCAGAGCAATTAGTAGTCGATATAGAGGGAATGTGACATTAATATGAGGCAACTACTAAGATCTTTCTGTTCAAATTTATATTGAAAATAGTAATATTCCTAGTAGGAGATGATGGTGACAGGGGGTCAATTACGTATGGATTTCTTCTGGAAGCAACATTTTTTTTTATTAGCATGGCATATACATTTCCCATGTTGCAGAATCAGATAGAATAGAAAATATAATTTGAAATATATGCTTATCACAGTTAAGTGAGGGGTGGTGAATAATTTCAGGGAGAATTTCCATTTCCGTATTTTTGAAGCATGCTCAGTTATAATTCCCATCACCTCCACAAATGTCTTTGCATCTAATAATCATCAGGACAAAGTTACATTGAGGAAGCAACCAAGTAGTCATGTAGGAGACCTACAGAAAAAGAGTTGCATAAGAATATTAATAAAGTAAGAGTATATTAATAAAAACAAAACAGAATCCTTAAAGTGTATTGTCTGAGCTATGTCTTCATTCAGACATATTTCAAATGACAGTGTGTTGCATATTGAATGAATTGATAAAGACGTTTGGTATCAGGAGTGAATGCTATCTACCCTGCAATTTGACATATCTGTTTTCTTTTTAAGTATTTTGAAGTTCCCTGCAGAAATGAAAGTTAGTCACAGAGATTCTAAAACCTACAACTTATGACATTAAAAGTTAGAAACCTGGCAAACTTTTAATACATGTGGTGTTTTCGATTACTGATAACACTGACTAGTGAAAAAGAAGCATGTAGTAGAAAATAAAGCTATATATTCCTACAGGGATGAATTTCTACTGCTGATAAATGGCAGTGCTGAATATTTTATCAAACATTGGTTACTTCACATAAAAAAAATACCAGTTTCAACACATTAAAGGCCCTTTTGTGTTTGTTTTCTATGAACACCCCGCATCATGTGTACACACACACACACACACACACACACACACTACTATTAATATTGAATTTGCAAAAGTTTCTGCATTATATGCATATATATCTGCGATGACATTTGCATTGAGTTCAATACTATTTCTGTTGACATCAATGGGAGCAGGATTGGGCTAATTATTTTCTTATTATTACTTGGTTTTAGTAAATACATATCTGAATAATAGTTTGCCAATAGATTGTGTCTGTAACACACATATATTTCAAATCATATTTATATGTGACCCACTGTGGGCTTCCTTTGGAGTAGCTAAATCTTGAAATGCTGTAGAAGTATTTTAGATTTCAAATTTTAAATATCTAAACACTTTTGTAGAAGGTAGACAATACGGTGATAGTCACACAGAAATCGTGATGTGGGTTAGTGAAAATAAAATTATAGTGCATTAGTATAATTGTATTTATAGCTACATTCATTTGGCTCATTCATTAAGACTATCTGGAAGCACTCTAACAAAATGTAAAGCAGTACATTTTGCATTTAGATAATAATGGTGCCCCTGCTCCATTTTACAAAATAAGTATTTTATCCCAGTAAGAAAACCAAATAATCGCTAAATAAAAACAAAATGGTGATGTCTAAAACTATCATACTGCAAGTTTCTTAGGTATTATATCATAGGCTGAGGGACTTTCATGTAGTTTTTAATGAAAATAGAAATATTTTAACATTTGCTAGAAAACAAGGATGCCCTATGTTGTGATAATGTTGCAGATTATACTTCAAGTGATGTTACTGACAGGGCAATGCCAATGGGATATGAAACCTTTCATTACAGGCTGCCAGTTCAAACACAGCCCCAATCAGTAAAGTCTGGACATCAAGTACTGCTTGGTTGTCTACATGAAATGAGCGAATTGTCTCCGCATAGTTCCCTAGTGAGCAGGTGGTCTCTAAAACCAAAATCACTATGAAACTAATTAACAACACTGTGACTAGTTTTAGAAGAGAGGTCAAGGAAACTAAATTGTTATGTCAAAGTACACTGGAGAGGCTCTATGAGAAAACTTAAAAAGTCTCTATCAGTGCTCTAACTGATGAAAAAATAGCCAGAAGACTTTATTCTCCAGGATTGCCAACTCTTTCCTGAACATCGGATTAGCTATACAAGGAAAAATAAAGTTGGAGTGGTCCAGTTGCTGCTGCTATTGTTTTAGGATGTTCTTCATGCAAAGGAATAGTTAATTTAATTTTATCTTAAGTAATTTTTTGACAATTGAAAAGTTTAATTTGGTGTAAAGACTTCATGTGATACTTACAATAGGTGAATAATGATCCATACAAAGCACCTGAAGATCACAGAATTAATATGTTGCATGCATATTACCTTTTGTTGTGATCCGCTTTAGATTTTACCTACTAAGGAGGGTTCAAGAGTGGGATGAAAGACCCCCTAAAAATACGTAGGTGCTCCAGGATGTGATGGTAGTGATTAGTCTGAGGGTGGCACTCTAGCACTTGAATCAGTATTGAACAAAAGACAATGCAAACTCTTGCTGAGTACTGTTACTAGATGTGCTGTGTTTTAGGAAAGGTGTAAGACTGAGATTTGGGTCACTTTGGGCCATTAAAAAACCCATTATATTTTTTACAAGAACAGGAATATTAAATGAATACAATCAACAACTGGATAATTTAATTACCCCCAGGCCATCTCCAAGGGATGCTTTATTTGTAGAGCTGGCTGGGATAAGGACTTTCAGGCCCACCAAAAAAGTCACATTTTTGGAAAATTTGTTTTCCCAAACTGGTACAAACTTGTGTGTGTGTGTGTGTGTGTGTGTGTGTGTGTGTGTGTGTGGGGGGGGGGGGGGGGGGGGGGGGGGGGAACCTGTAAGTCCATATTTTTTTATTTTAGGAAAACCAAAACCCTCCCACAGCGGAAACATTGTGGTGTTTCCAAAAAGACATATGCTCTCTGGCCTTCCAGGCTCCTCAGAAGCCTAGGAACTGGAGCTCCCACGGCTTTCAACTCCTCAGTAGCCTGCCAGGCAGGTTGACAAGGAACTAAGGAGCCTGAAAGCTCAGGAACCATCAGCTCCCAACCTCCCCACAAAGGGTCTCCCCAGGAGCTGAGGATCCATCAGTCCATCAGTTTCAGGTTAGCAGATTGGTATTTTCCAACAGAAAAATGTTCCATTGAATAGTTTCCAAACAGCTCTCCTGTGAACAATGTGCTGAGCTTTATACAGGAAGACAATCCCTTCTCCAAAGACTTTACAGTCTCAATTAGACACTGGCAAAATGGTGCAATTACCTACTACAAAGATTGATGGTCAAAATATCAAGTGGGCTCTATGCCCTGTCCCTTCAATTTTGTTTTTAATTAAAAATTAATTTACCCCTGGTGGATCATCAATGAAAGCATCATGAAAGAAATGTATATCAAGAAGGGATGTGAATGGGTAGAAGAATGGAGAACAAGTAGCCAAATACAGCTCTGACTGAAATCAATGGTTGCCTTTCCACTGACTTCAGAGGGAGTTGGATGCGGCCCAAGGAGTAGAAGTGGGTTCCCAAGGTTAAAAAAAAAAAAAAAAAAAAAACCACATAGAAGATATGAAGATGAAAGTGGGCATTCTCTAGTTCATATCCTGTTATGTAGGGTCATTGTCCACTATTTTAACAGCTGCAGATATTCACTGCAGAGGTGGGTGAAGCAATCTCTCAATATCAAGATTATATATTATATTAAAGGACTTTGTAATGAAAAGCACTATGTAAATCTGAGTTTTTATTGTTATTAGCTTCACTTAAAACACAAGTTAAGATACAGTACAAACTTCTGTTTAATCTGAATAATTTAAGAAGTGACTGAAAGCAGAGTTATTTGGCATAACATACAAAGATGAAAAAATGCTTAAGCCAAGCATGAAAGGACTCTTCAATTGAAGAGCATATACTGTGTAGACAATCTTAGAATTTAGATCTTTGAATAAGAATTCAAGCTTGCATTGATGTGGTAATCTAATTGCCCTTGTTTCTTATTCTCTCTCTTGTACCTATGCACTGTCCAAAATATATAACTACTGAATTAAATTCATGTAACTTGATTCAATCAGGCAACAAAGAAGATTGAAATGACTGCAGAGACTCTATTGACGTCAGTGAGATTGCATCCGTTTATAACAGGGTTGAATTTGGCCCAAAGGATCTTAAAGATTCATTTGTGATGTAATTAAAATAAATTTCCTTAACTAACTAAATAACAGTGAAAATAATCATTTGAAAAACATAGAGCACATAAACTGCCCATGATACTACATAATAAAGGCCTGGTGTGAAATGCTGTCTCCACTGAAGTAACAGCAAAACTCGCATTGCATTTAATAGGGGCAGGATTTCATCCCTGACTTGAAAGTCCTCCACAGGTAGAACTCCTTTTGAAGTTAGTGGGAGCTCCCTGTATAGATGGCTTCTAGGATCAGGCCTAACATGTATTGTATACAGGCAAGTGCACAATCAGGTCCCAACAGATAGATACCTTCAGACCCAGTTGGACTACTCATGTAAACATGTTCTATGCCTGGGAATTCCAAGTAAATCCAATTAAACATCTACCAGGAAAAAAACAAAACACTAAACAAGTTACATGAATTTAAGACAGTCGTTATATATTTTGGACAGTGCACAGATATAAGAAAGAGAATAAGAAACAAGGGATAATGACAGAAATTACATCCTAAATATACAAAGCATGTTAATTTATTAATGTATGAAAAATGAGTGTGCAAGTTCCATATATGTCTCTATGATCAATATTACAGATACATTAGGTTGACAGTCTTCATGTAAATAGTGCTTGATGACCTGTTTGTGATCAACGTCTCTGATTTGTTTAACCAGCCTGCTTTACTTTAACCAGCTTGCTGTACTTTAACCTAGGTATTCAGATAAAATCCATTTTTTTCTTGAAATAAAATTTATCATGACAAATTTTTTTTATTATCCTTATGGATGGTATTCCTTTATATTCCACATACAGTATTTCAAGATATAATACAGTATTTGGACTTTGTGTGTGTGTGTGTGTCATACATATACACACATGAAACAAGTTCAAATACTGTATTGGTATTTTGAGATCCTGAATGTTGTGTGTGTGTTTATATATATATATATAGGATTCACCACGGAGCCAGTGCCTATGTTTGTACTATAGCTCATATCCTGTTTGTTTTGCTCATGTAATATGTCTCGTACAGACTGAATCCTACTTGAATCCTATTCGCCTTGCTGTAATTGCAGGATCAGGCACTAGGGGTGCAATCCCCCTGATGTCAGTATTAAAACTTCCATTGATTTTTAATCGGGCCAAGATTTCACTCTATCCTGTGTAAGCCTTAGGAATTTTATTAACCATAAAGTACAATAGTGTAATCACTTATTTGAAGTATAGAATAGATCAGATATAGGAGGAGTTAGCATTGTCATCTCATCCTAACTATTTCATTTAGTTGTCCCACAGTAGACAAAGCCACATTGATAGAATGAGTAAAATTAACAGGTTTTGGCCCTTGGAAGAGAAATAAAAAGTTACTTAATATGGAATTCAGTACAGTGGCCCTTTATTTCACTAACTCCATCTTTTAGGTTTTAATACTCGTATTCCTCAATTTGGCAAGAACTCAGCCAGTCACGTTATTAAGAAGATGTAACAGCACAAGAAGATGTAACAGCACAAGAAGATGTAACAGCACAAGATGTGGAGACAGAAGCTGTTAGGGCAGGAGTGGTAGAATGAACATGCTAGCAGAAAAATAAATGGTATTGAGGAAATTCTCTGGCACCAGAACACCTGTTACTACTTATTACATGCCATGGATTTTTTAGGCTGCTACCATACCATGATATTATTTTAGTTGGACAGAAGGAATTTTTCTTTTAATATATGGCTTTGTCTAAGTTATCTAGTCCTGGTCAGAAGCAAGTAGGATGAAGCATAGTTCTTGATGATGGAAACTGTGCAGACTACACATCACAGATGTCCCTAAAAAGAAAATATATTTCCATGTACTTTGAATTATGATGACAAGAGCAGAGCCTAAAAGAAATAAATAATATTAAAAGTTTCTATAAGTAAATTCATGTTTAATAATTTGTTATTGTTTTTCTAATCCACTTTTTTCATGACTGTAAACCATACAGATATATTTTCAAAGAATAAGAGATTTAGCCATGTGGCATCCCTTTAATTTTAACTGAAAGAGAGCTGCTAAATTCCACGAAGGCTTTGAAAGTTTACCCCCTACTGGTCTTGAAAATTGTTTCTTTTATATGGAGGGGATGCAGGGAAGTAAATCATTAACAGGGGTAGATGAACTCAAGAAAAAATTGAAATATAACCGTAAGGTTCTTCAGTTGGAACATTTACATGTGCTTTTGGAATTTTAGAAAGCTCTAATCCTTAAAACCAATCTGTTCATCACTGGTATAAAACTACTGGTTCTATTCTACACACAAAGACTAGTTTTTATCTTACAAAAAAGGAACTTGAGAGTTTTAGACCTCTCTTATCTTCAGTAAGGAGACTTCTCTGGGTTTCTGGACAGACTATTGAAAGAAACATCATTTTTGTTATCATTGGGTTTTTATAAATGTTACTGTATTATCTTCTCCATCCCCTTGTGTCCTTATGAATTTGTTTAGAGATATTTTGTGTGTGTGACTGAGTCTCAAATTTGTAATTTTTCCAACAGTGAGACAAAAGATAACCACTGCTGACCCCAATTACAGTCAAGATTTGTACAGACATTCATATATGCTGAATGATTTGGTCTGTAATAACAATCCATATATTTATAGAATTCTTCTTTTCTACCTCCCTGAAGCTACACACTGACCAAGATAAAGGAGATGGAAATTTAAAATACATATTAACAGGAGATGGGGCTGGCAGTCTGTTCGTTATAGATGAAAATACAGGAGATATTCATGCTGCAAAGAAATTGGACCGAGAAGAAAAGTCCCTGTATGTGCTACGTGCCAAGGCTATAGACAGAAAGACTGGAAGACAAGTGGAGCCAGAATCTGAATTTATCATTAAAATCCATGATATCAACGACAATGAACCAAAATTTACAAAGGATATGTATACTGCCACTGTTCCTGAAATGTCTGGAGTTGGTAGGTATAACTTATCCTTATATACAATATAAAAGGGCTCTTGGGGATTCAAGGATAAAAGTCACACCTCCTGATGAGAACTGAGAGATTATTATTTGGGGTATTTAAATAGTAATACAAGCTTCTGTGACTATCCATTCATTAACTCCTGTGGCCAGAAATGTATCATTATTGTTCAGTTACTGGCTTTGCTTATTTGTTTCATCTTCATTCACTTTTTATGCCTTTTTCCACACCATGGGCTTCCATATGACTGTTTTAAACTCGTCACAGCCAATTGGGAATGGATATACAATGGTCTTATCAGCTACTACCAGCCACTTTTGCAACGCTTCAAAATATCACTTCTATAACATGTCCAACTAGTGTTTGTGTAGGAAAACTAGGGTTCCAATCAATTGGACATTTCTTCATCTTAGAAACAACAATCTGTAAATAAAGAAATCATTTATATATCAAAATGTGTTCCTGCTAATACCTCAAACTCATTCCCCCCCCCAGCCCCACCAGAATATTCTGCCTGAGTCTCTTTTTCTAGACACATAGACATATGGGCAGAGTGCAGAGGGGAGAAAGAATTCAATCTAAAGAGATTTTTCTAAACGCAATAAATGTTTAGGGCTATTCACAATGACAGCATTGAAAAGCAAACCATGGAGTGCTTGTAAGTAATAGGGTGAGGAATATATGCTCAAAGGAAAATAATTCTCTGTTATTTGTATGTGTAAAGTAATGCTTTAGCCATTATCCACCAGCATGCCACTATAAGCATTCATCAGAAGCTGTCATAGTTACCTAAAGGTCTCACTGTATCTTGAATAGAGATAGTCTTTCCAACAAAGATGGGTGGGTAAAAAGCAGGGGGGCAACTGACAGATAAATCCACAACAATTACTTAATCACCATGATTTAATATCATGATTTGTAGTATCAGCTCTGCAAAATGGCATTGAGAATGACAATAAAGTACCAATAAGCATTTCTGACAGATACGTACGTTTTCAAAATAACTTCAAGAAACTCACCACTGGCCTTGACAGCAATAGCACAAGTATGAAAGCATTAGCCCAAATTTCATTTTTGACACGGAAGGGAAATTCTTGCATTAGATCATGAGCTATAAAGAAAACAAATAATGATTCTTCCAAAGAGATATGGAAAATAGGGAATAAGCAGAATTATTTCCAATTGTGAGGTGAGGTTCATTTTGATAAAAGTCTGTAAAGAAAAAAGGTTTTGAGACTATATCTATAGATTTTCATTTAAAGTTTGTTTCTAAAGAAAGAACTACACTGGAATAGTTAGGTGTCAGAAACAAAGTGTCCAGTTCTGATCTTATATACATCAGCACACACCCCATTAGAGGCAGTAGGGAATGTCAGAGAACAGAATTGGATCCAGTTTCTTGGCAGTGTCCCTGTGGAGGCTCTTGCCTATGAAATCTCCAGACACTATGGTGATGGTGGCAATATAAATATACATTTATATAGCTACACTAGCTAGACCTCAGAGAGTGGCCCTGACAGAGTGAGCACAAGAGAGTTTGGCAGTAAGGGTAGTAGGTTGCTCAATTAGTTGTTTGTTCTAAAGTAAAGACAAAAGGCCCGATTCACTGTTTCTTTGCCCTTTGTGTAGGCATTTGTCCCCTTGAAAAATGCTGCCAAATCAGGATGGTAGTTTTGCACACTGACTTTGCACAGGTGCAAATAATGATACAAAGTGCAAGGCACTAGAGAATCAGGCCCAAAATCTAGGTCATTCTCAAAGAGTAACAATCCCAATATAACCAAAATAAATAAATCCAGCAACTGATTTGTCTGGATAGAGGATACTCAGTTTACTGGGCAGAATGTCTGATCACTTGCCTTGTGTCCAAATTACATACTCATATAACTGGTGTCAGCAGCCCATGGCCCTCAGAGCTCCAATACTATATTGCATCTTGAGGCCAGAGCTGGTTGATGGGATGTGCAGACAGAGGCCAGATTCTGAATACACTGAACAGAATCACTGTCAACGAGGCACAATTGAGAACTTTTTGCTCCATTCCTCTTACCCAGAAAGAGGATGTCAGGTTGGGAAAGGACCAACATGGGTTGAATGAACAAACTTCCTTAGATGAGATACACCTTGCAGGAGACAGGATTACACTTGTGAGATGTAAATAGAGTGTGATAGTATGGAATTTGATCATTTGAAATACTGCCAGATGGGTATGTGGTGATCATGCAAACCATTCAGTGACTAGCATATTAGGCGTGAAGGTGGTGGTTCTCTTGAAAGAAATTGGGCTGTTTAGCCTAGCAAAAAGAAGACTGAAAAGGGATATGACTGCTTTTCCTAAGTATATCATGGGGGTAAACACCAAGGAGGGAAAGGAGCTATTTAAGCTAAAGGACTAATCTGGCACAAGAAGAAATGGACTTGAATACATTTAGGCTGGAAATTAGAAGGTTCTAACCATCAGAGGAGTGAGTAGGGATAGTGGGGGCAAAGATCCTAACTAGTTTTAAGATGGATCTTGATAAATTTATGAATGGGATTATATAATGTGGTTGCTTGACATGGCAGGGGACTGGACTTCAGATAGGAACATAGGACTGGGAGAGACTATTTAGTTAAATCAAGTTACATAAATTTAAGCCAATAAATAGTGCCCAGAAAAAAAAAGGCAAAAGAAAAAAAAAACAGTGCATAATGACAGCAATAATATCCAAAATATACATGATATGTTAATACATGAAAACTGACTGTGCAACTACAAATGGCACAGGTCCCACCTATACGGCTAGGTTCTATATTACAAGTGAGCTGAGTGGAGTAACCAGGGCATTTTGGAAATGCCATTTATGAAGGAACAACCCTTTCACAATGCAATGTCTAGGATTCACTGGTCACCTATACTCTCTCTTTTTTTTATCTCTATATGCAGAGCAATCAATTTTTTCTTGAAATAACATTTGTCATAATCACAGCAAAGAATTATTTTTATTAGTCATATACATTTGAGTTAATGTATGCCTCACATTCAATATCTCAACTAGGTCTGATACATACTGGTATCAGTGAATTAGAGAAGTATAGAAGAGAAATCTTGGAAGCTAAATTTAGATTAGGAAGTAGGCTTAAGTCCAGAGACTCTACTGTAACTTTATTTGAAATGTGTGTGGTTCCAAGTGCACAAGCCAGTTAAACAAATTAAGTTCAAAGTCACAGAGTGTTGATGAGAAGATGATTTTTAAATTTATCAGGCATTTAACTGGAAACTTTATGGCAGAGACAATGCTAAAGTTTGGAGGGAAAAGGGTTGTGTAAACTAAGAAGTCAGGGAAACCACCAACTATCAAGGAAAACTCAAGTCAGATAGAGATCTGTTAGGGATGTCCATATTACAGAGATAACTCTGCATCAGAAAGTAAAGAAAAGGACAGAAAACATAGCTGAGACAGAGGAGGAACAAGTTGAGATCACCACAGAGGTACATTCCAGAAATCAAAAAAGGTGTCAGAGTTAAATAAAATAGGCATACATTCAAAACTAAAGATTATAAATGTCTCTATATTCACGTGAGAAGTGTAAGAACAGAAAAAGGTGAACTAGAATGTCTGGCTACGGACAAGTACCTTGTCAACTTGAAATACAGCTGAATGACAAAAGCAGTGTGTTCTCTAAAACAGACTAAAAGGACAACATCCGACTATGAACTGATAAGGTCATAGAGGTTGGAGGGTATCACTATGCATAAAAGGTTCCATAGAATTTAATGAGATAATATTTTAGAGTGGAAAATCTCTTTTGCAGGAATACAAGCAAAGGAACAGGACAAAAAATAGATAGAAAACCCTCACCCCTATTTGCCCCTAACCCCTTTTTTCTTTTCAAAAAAATATTTCAGCAGAAATTTTCCAGCCAGGTCTAATAAATATACTAATAGGGTAATAGGGTAATAGTAATAGGGTATTACTCACAGTTCAGGAAAAGAAGATGCACAATACTAAAGGGGATGTAAGAGGCAACAAAATCTAAAACACAAACAATAACGGTTGATTTCAACTACTTTCATACCAACTAGTCAAATGTCACTTCAGAATATAATATTTCTTGATACCTTAAATGATTGTATCTTGGAACAGCTAGATCTAGAGTGGAGTGGTTAATCTGAACTGAGTTCTAGATAGCAAAAGGGAGTTAGTTCAGCAGCTCAGTCACTAAGTAATGTTTACCACAATATAAAAGTTTAATTTTTTATGACAGTGATCCTTCCAAATACTTACACTATGATACTAAACTTTAAAAATAGATTTGTTTTATAAATGAGAAAATTAGTCAAAACCACAAACTCAATAAGCTATTTATCATTGAAGTCAACTTCTATACTGAAGGACTTGAGGGCAATAAGTGTTATAACTATGCTTTAAATAGTATTAGGACTGATCGTAGGAATTACAGTGTCACACTTCTGTACTATGTAAATATGTTAAAAAAAATGTAAGAGAATTATAAAAAACCTAGACTAACATGATGTGATAAGGAAAAACTAGCCAGTTTCTGTAAAGGCAAATCAAAATAAAATGCTTGGATGCATAAGTAATGGGACAGAAAATACTGAAAACTTTATCATAATCACACTATAAATCAATAGTTGTCAAAATAATGAAGATTAAGTCTTGGCCCTATGGAAGTCAAAGGGAGTTTTTCCATTGATTTCAATGGGACCATGATTTCATCCCTGGAGTATTCTGTTCTGGTCAGCCAGTCTCAGTATAGACTATTACAGAAAATAAGAATTCAGAGATGAGTGATGAAAATGATCAGAGGCTTGGAGATACTTCTACATGTAGAAAAACTGAAAGGATTAATGGTGAAATCCTGGCTCCATTGTATCTGCAAAGGGGCCAGGATTTTCATACTAGGGCTGTTCAGTTTACATGGTGAAGGTATATGAAATAATGAATGACTAAGAGGAGACAAATTGAGTGATACTATTTAATGTTTCTCATAATACGAAAGCAAAGGAAAGATAAATTGAAAGGAAGAAATTTAAAGGATAAGAGGAATATATTTATTTTAACAATGTAGAATTAAATTGTGGAATCCAATAAGCATCAGTGGTTTATAGGAGCTGAAAAGAATCTTCCCCTAAGGACATGTATCCCATAGTTGTCCATTATGGGGATTTTTGCATCTTTCTCTGAACTATCTACTACTGGCTGCTGTCAGAGATACACCATTCTTGGCTACAGCAGGCTAGAAGGAACAGTTGCCTGATCTCATATGGCAATTCCTATATTCCAAAGCACACAAAGCACTGATGGTATCCTTTTTGGACAAAGTATACAGACCCTATGTAGCAGCAGGTGATTATTCTTTGCACTACATTGGAAAGTGAAAATATTACAAGAAAAGCATTCTGTGAAGCATCCACAGATTTAAAAAACCTGCAGTACCTTCCAACCTGCATAATCAAAGGGTTATATTAAATACACATTGGAAACTGAAAATAAACTCAGCCACATCATTTCAACTTTTCAGAAACAATCTATAAAAGAAAAGTTAAAATGCATGTTATACTGGTGTATATATTTATATCTAGTCTACTATCTCCTTACCTTTCAAGATTACAGATATAAGTTATAGAGGGGTAGCCATGTTAGTCTGTATACAGCAAAAACAATGAGAGTCCTGTAGCACTTTAAAGACTAACAAATTTCTGTGGGCATAAGCTTTCATGGGCTGCAACCCACTTCATCAGATGCATCTGACAAAGTGGGTTGCAGCTCACGAAAGCTTATGCCCGCAAAAATTTGTTAGTCTTTAAGGAGCTACAGAACTCTTGTTTTTTTAGATATAAGTTATGTTTATCAAAGAAAAGGCCAATATGCAAGTGGTTTTTATGAACTTTTAAAAGAAATTGGTAAATCTGAAGGAAGTTGTGAAAAGGAAAGTTAGTAGTGTAAACTGTAACATAGCTGGAAAGCAACCTCTCTTGACCTAAGTTAATATACACGTCTCTACCTGCTCTCTTAATGTCAGTAGACAACGTTTTCTATTCTTCCTCATTAATCATCTCCAACATGCAGTTGGTAAACATCCTTTACAATATATTTTTAATCTTCAAATTTGCTTCATTTTCATAATAAGAAAATGGGTAATATTAAGTCAAACTTTGCATTCATTTCCCAGTCAACTCCATTGGTTTCAGTCAGATTGCACAGATGTAACTAAAGGGTATGCGAGCTGACACACACACACACAAACACACAGAGTTAAACTAGAGGGATGATTGTTTTAAAAGTAGTATTATCACTGTTCACCACTTGCATAGCCTCCTTGGATAGACTGAGGGTATGTCTATACTAGAAAAGTAAGTCAACCAATATTATGTCAACTGATAGCCACCACACTGTGGTGTTTCATGACCACAATGCCCTTCTTGGGTCAGTAGTGCACGTCCTCAACAGAAATGCTTCCACCAACCTAAGAGGGGCAGTATGGGGAGCTGAAAGCCTGGTCTCTCAGCTCCACTGGCAGCTCCCTGCTGGGACCCAGGATGCCTCACAGGCTCCTGGGCTTCTACAGGGCTGCTCTCTCCTCCAAGCCCTGTTCCCCCTGGGGAGTGGAGGATGCTGCCCAGGACTTCTCACCCCGGGGGATTAGGGTCCAGCTATCCTGGCTTCCCCTTTCCCCCCAGCCAGGAGCCATGAAATTGACAAGGATGCCCTGCTCCTGGTGGGGAGCAGTCAGGGGTGGCACTTGGGCTTCTCAAAGCAACCTGGACTTCTTGGCCTGGCTCCTGGCCCAAAGCAGAGCCTCAAGCGCCCCCCCCCCCCCGGATTTCTTGCCTGGCTCCCAGCCCGAAGTGGGGTCCAGCTGTCCAGCACTCCAGGGAAGTGGGGGCAGCTGGACTCTAGCCGCCTGGCTTTCTTATCAATTTCATGGCTCCTGCTGTGAAATTGACAAGGCAACCAACAGCCAACCCATAACTATACCATCATAAGCCTTATGCCTCTTGTGGAGGTGGAGTTATTATGTTGGTGTAGTACAGCAGTTACATCAATGGGAGGAAGGCTGTAGTGTAGACTCTGACATAATTAATCGACATAAGCTGCTGTCTGTCAACCCTACTGTTAGTGTAGACCAGCCCTAAGTATCATATATCCTAGCGGCTTTCAATAAGACTGCATGGAAATGTTTGGTTCAGAGTATTCTCATCACCTTTCTTCTGCATTGTGTCATCACAGCTACCTATAACTCAAGGGACATTGAGGGGACATTATTTCACATTTGAAACTCTTACAGAGACAATATAGTCTTACAGGAAAAGCTACAGTGAGAACAGATTTTGCATATAATAAACATTATGTTTTCTATTTCTGAGATTTATTAAAAATCAGTGAGAATTAATTTAAGGATGTGTACAAAATTTAGCATAGGAATGAATCTCATCTTTGATATTCCATCAATGAATATTTACATTTTTATGCTACATGGAACATTTTTTTCCCCAGTCTCAAATGCAAGAGGGCAAGGAATAAATATGAACCTCGTGGCATTATTATGCATCTATAAAATCAATTTATATTAGATTAAAAATTTGGGAGGGTTAGTTGACAAAACATGTTCTAGCTAAAGGGGAAAAAGTATGCCTACTTTGAGTTAGCATGACAAGAAAAAACAGCCAGATTGCAGAGAAACAGTGGTTTTCTCATATAGTGATATAACACATTCTGTGGGCAGATATAGCTTTTGCACCTCAAACACTTACAGGCCCATGGTATAGACACACCAGATAGAATATTTTGTACAGTGCCATGACTCATTCTGTGAGAAGTAGGTTTCAGTTGGTATTTCCAACTTTAAATGAGGAGTTTCAAATCCATTAATATTGTCAAAATCTGTACAGTTTTCTCAATTGTATGTGTATTTAATATATGTATATTTAAATTTTTTTTTTTTTTTTTTTTTAAATTAAGGGTTCTTTAGTATTCATTATATGAAACTTTCTTAGAGAGAAATGTTGACATTTTCACATTAAAAATGTGAAGCAAAATGACAGTTCTGTACTCAGTAAAAAACAGATTTTTCCTTAAAAAAAAAATCAAGGTAAGAAAGGAAAACATTTCCATTTTCATAAATGTGCAAAACAATTAAATGTAATTTTCCAGAGGCTTTGAATTTTTTTGGTATTTATACAGTTGTAGGAGTAACTCTTTCCACACAATAACCTAACACTTCATGTTCATCAGAAATTTATATGGGAGTGATTGCGAATATTAGGTACTAAATTTGATGAAGAACATTCTTAGTCGGGAAAATCTCCTTTTTTCAGATTGTGTTTTTTCATTTTTCTGGGAAAACATCCATTGAAGTCTTGTTTTTCACTTCTCTAGTCCCATTTATATTCTCAAAGTACATTTATTTCTCCCTGAATTATTAGTTTTTAAAATAATGTAAAAGTGCCATATACAATGTGAATAGCACTTAACTGATAAAATGATAGGTCTCTGCCACAAGGAACTTATAGCTTTGGGCTTTGATCTGTTCAGACTGTCTCTTTTGCATTGAATTCAGAGGGAATTTGTGCAGACGCAAAGATCCCTCATGCACGGATTTGATTGCAGTCAAGGTCTCAATTCTTTGTATAGATTTTACGTCCACTCATGCCCATACTTTTTTCCTACTGAAACACCAAGAGGACATTTGAGCTACAATAATTTGATACACTAAATGACATAAAAATGGAGAATTTGGGGACATTAGGAGATAGATCATGCCACATGTGGGAAAACCTATAAGAAGGTAGATTTACAAAAATTCCTAAATTATCACATCCCAGGTAACTGTTGATACATGGAAGGGCCCGAGGTCATGGCTCTCAAATGATATAACACATTCACAGACAAACCATAACATTCACTGGACATATATGGATAGCCTCGGGAGCTAAAGAAGCCCAGAGTGGTGAAGCACTGGCTATATAATTTTCAAATACAGGAGGTTCTGCAGGTTAAGGGAGTATAGTTACCCTTTGGACTAGTATTTTGATGCCCCAAAAGAAACGGCAGCACTGAGCTCAAAGTGATTATTTTTTGCAGATTTTCTTTTATTTGTGTACATCTTTGATTTTTATTTAATATTTTTTGCTATTTTCTTTGATTACCCTTTCCCACCCATTGTGCAATAGACACTCCTTCTCCTGCCAACGATCCTCCATTACAGTAAAGATCTCTGTGTAAGATTCGGACTGAGACCAAGTGACAGAAGAAGCTACAGTACGTTCAAATCTGACCTTCACTTCCAACTAGATAGCCAGACAGATAGGAGCTTTAGAAAATTAAAAAAACCAGCAAGTTCTTGTCTTCTGGCTGAAAACTGGTTTTCCTTGAGGGTGAAATTGACAAAAAATTTCCCCAAGTATTTTTTTTTCTATCTGGTACCAAAGAGCACTAGTAGTAATTTTACCAGTTTCTTTGCGGGTATTATTATTACAATTTACATATATATTATTTACAATTTACATATATAACAAATTACATATATAACAAATTACAAAGACACACCATGTTTATATAAATATAACACTTGACAAAGCCCTGGCTGGGATTATTTAGCTGAGGTTAGTCTTGGTTAGTCCTGATTTGAGCAGGGGGTTGGCCTAGATGACCTCTTGAGGTCCCTTCCAACTCTATGATTCTATATATATAATTTTAAAATTTTTTAAATAATATATTTCATTTTTATAGCATTTTTCCTCTAGTAACACTATATTACTTTTATATAAACATGAATCACTTCATCCACCATTCAACTGTAAGCATCTCTGATGCAGGAGGACAGCAACCACATGGAAAACTAGTACAGCAAAGGAGTTGGGGATGGAACTTGGCTAGTAATATTGGAGTAAACCCTTATCTCCCAATAAATAATATGGGAATGTGAATGTGCACAAAGTGAACAGGACTTTGGGTTTTGTAATGTCTTATCTGAAAGAACAGGAATACACAATGTACTCAGTACCCAGTCTATATCTCTCAGAAAGATGGAGGGCCAAGTTGATCCTTCTGAGATTCAAATCATTGGTTCTAAGGAATCCAAGTCATTCAGACCCGAGGTTTAGACTATCTAAGCCATCTACCTGTAGGAGGGAATGCTAACAGTTTAGCAGATGAGGGAACACCGCAGTGAAAGTATGGTAGCTAATAACCAAGTGTCATTACCATAAAGCAGGGTAGATTTCAAAGACGTGCACAGGGAGTTAGCTGCTCATCAGGGCTTGCCAGCTGATATTAGTCAGAGGCACTTAGTTATTACTTTGCACCATGATGAAAACTTTCCCCTAATTACTTATTCCATAGAATCAGAAGGTTTCAAGAAAAATAGAACTTTGTTTCCCACTTTAATGGCCTTCCATTCGAGTGTGTGTAAAAGACATTTGTAACCTGTTCCAGTGGGTAGGGCACTAGTTTACAACTTGGGACACTGGCGTTCAAGCCCCTGCTTCACCACAGATGTTGTGTGTGACCTTGAGCAAGTCACTTACCCTCTCTGTGCCTCAGTTTCCCATCAGTAAAACAGGGATAATAGTACTTTCCTAACTTACAGGAGCATCTTGAGGATTAATACATTAAAGACTGTGAGGTACTCAGATACTATGCTAATGAGGGCCATATAAATACCAAAGATAGATATAATCCTACAAAGTGTGCAAATTTCCAGCCATGACTGAAGGCAAATGTGTTGCTTCCCTCTTTATCTTCTTCATATACTGTATTGTAATACCATTTGCATGGATATCTTATTGGATCCATTTAACTTCTTATTATTTCTGCATATAAAAGAGAAAGTGTTTCTGCAGCTAACTAGCTCAGACTTTTACATTCATGTTAATAGTGCTTTTATCATACTTATACTCAGAAATTATTTCATGTATCCATTTTCTTCCCTTTTATTTAAGTATTTGTTCAAATATAGCACTTTAACCTCTGGACAAAAATATGATGGGCTTGAAATCCACACATCAGCACTTTTCGCTCACATCTAAAGCTGTGCAAGGCGATACTAGGGGATATGTTCTGCACCGCTAGAGATGACGTCCTTCAAATAAGATCTTAAATCAAGGTTCCTTCTCTCCCTTTCTGATAGCTTCACAGGTAGAAGTTAAAAATCCCACTGGCACTCTGAAAACAGTAAGGAACAGAGACATATTGTCCTGGCCAGTATTTTCTGTCGTGATATTGGAATATTTTAATGTCCAAGACTGTGACCTGTTGTCAGCATAATATCAGATGTGGTTTTCCTTACATAATAACTGCAAACTAAAAGTTGCTTCACAAGGCATTCCAAATAATAGGTCCAATTAAACTTATTCCAGGGAAGATATATTCCAGAGGGGTGAGAGTGTAAGGAGCACCTTCCCTACCTCCAGTGCAATGTAACCATGCAGGGAATAGATATTACTAGGCTGCAGACGCTGTGCATGGCAATGGTTAGGATCAGTTAGCAGTGCCTGCAGTGCTAGCGGCTCTCAAATGGCCATAGCATATGTAAGTCATACCCCACCCAAAACAACAACAGGACCATTCAAGGAATATCTTTGCAAGTGGATGGAAAGACCCCCTGCTGTCTAGCAGCACTTGGAGCTAATACACCGGTAACAATGGCTCCTTCTGTGCTATATTGAAGCATGGAGTCCTCCCCTTTCCCAATGCTCCAACCACAAATTTATTATTCAGCCCCTGCAGACTGAAAAATACTTTATGAAACTAAATTCTAACCTGCTTTAGAGTTTACTATGGAACAATTCCTTTCTATGTGGGACTCCCTGCATTTCAGCTCAGCAGCAGTTGGCAGTAGGTTTCTGGCATAAACTGGAATTGACTAGTCCAATTTTAAATATATTTGAATACAAAAACTAATGCCAAAAAAAGATTAAAAATAAATTATATACACACACCTGTGTACATTATATATTATATTATATTATATTTCACCTTTTATTCTCTACCCTTCAATGCATGGGGCAAACCCTGCAGTACTTGAATAGGCAAAACTTCCACTGGAGTCACATGGAAGCTTAAGTTGCTCAGCCTTTTTGAAAAATAACGCCACTTATTTTGGGTGCCTGAATATGGATTTCAGTGGCTAACGTTTGGTATCCAAGTTTGAAAATGTCAGGCCTATTGTCTAACAGCATGTTAAAATGAAGCATATCAAATGTGTCCGTTTTGTAAGCAGAATACAAAGGCAATCTCCTTCCACCAGACTTCCCCTACAATTATTGAGTATTTCCAAAGTGCACAAATAAGATCCGTTTTTAGTGCAGCGCAAAACAATATGTTGGCAACTTGTTTTAAGACAATATAAATTAATATAATTAAGCATCACACACAACACAGCAGAGACAAAGATGCTTTGAAAACCATTTTTAATGTTCAGTGAAGATAAAGGACGCATCAAATAGACTAACCACAGTATAGAAACAAAGCCCCAAGTTTCTGACATCCTCGCTCTCAAGTTGAGTAGAACCTTTTTTCATGAGCATCCCCACAGATTGCAATGAAGCTGCTTAGAGAGTAAGGTGCTGTGCAGCTTTATCAATTGTGTCAGAATCCGGCAGCATGCTGACCTAACAGTAGCAAAAAGAACCTCTCTCCTCAAAGTCCATCTTGCTCTTTTTCCTAATGCAGACCTTAAAACAGCTTTGAAAGTAAGGGGAAGAATCTAAAAATCTGTACGTTTTGGGGTTTGCTATTGCTAGCCTGTTTTCATTTTCAAACAGTTTTAATTTAGCACGATTTTTTTTTAATACAATAGTTTTCCACAGTGAAGTAGTGGAAACAAACAGAGACAAAATTGATGATAGGAGATTTACAGTAAATGCAGTAAGTAAATTGTAGGAACACAGCAAAAGTATTATAGCATGAGTGTGTTTCTATGATCTGTTTGACATGTGGAACTCATG
This sequence comes from Emydura macquarii macquarii, assembly GCF_026122565.2. Classification (NCBI taxonomy): domain Eukaryota; kingdom Metazoa; phylum Chordata; order Testudines; family Chelidae; genus Emydura; species Emydura macquarii. The sequence goes on from NW_027132962.1 coordinate 4,908,372, forward strand.
CTGAATCACCATCTCTATTGTAATTTCCCTCTTGTCTATAGCATCATACACTGTCTTCATAGAATCACCGACAGGAAGATTAAAAAATGCTTACTTGGATCATCTGGTCTGACGCCCCAACTTATTTAAAGGACTATTCATTCCGTTATTCCCAGTAATGTCTTATCTATCATGTTCTTCAGTATTTGCAGTCAGGGTACTTCCACCATCTCTTGTGGAAGTTCATTCAATGGGCCTCTAGCTTTCACGCTTAACCAGGCAGACTCAGAGGTTCTGGGTAGCTGAAGCTCCCAATAAACTCCATAGGAAATGCAAGTGCTCAATACTAAGGCCATGTCTACACTAGCACTTATGTCGGCAAAAATGTGTTGTGTGAAAAAACACACCCCTTAGCGACATACATTTTGCTGGCATAGAGCTCATGTGCACAGCACTATGTCAGCAGGAGTCGCTTTCCCGCTGACATAGCTACTGTCACTTGTTGAGCTGGTTTTATTATGAGCTTTCTCCTGTCAGTGTAACGCAGCTACACAAGTCCTCTTACTGTATTGGTACAGCGGTGCTGCAGTAAGCTTGTAAGTGTCTAAATCTGAGCAAAACGTTTTGCCCGAAACATTTTTTTTCACCAAAAATAGCAGATTTGAGTCGACTGAAACATTTAGCAAAATCATGTCACTTTTGCCAAATTGTTTCAATCAAAAAAGTCCTAAGCAAAAAAAAAAAAAAAATAATCTAAATGTTTTGTTTTGGCATTTTCTAAATGAAACATTTGATTTTCCTACTCAAAGTGACTTTTCATTTCAAAATGTACTGCAGAACTATCTTAAAAATAAAAACGGAATTCTCTGGTTTAGGTCAAACACAACATTTCATTTAACCTGAAATCCATTCCCCCTCCCCCCCCCCAACTTCCCGGTTTGCCTTTTTTTTTTTTTTTTTTTTTTTTTTAATTCTCTCTGAGTCAACACCAAAGGACTTTTTTTTTTTTTTTTTTTTGAAAGGCCAGCAACCTGAAAAATCACTTATTTATTAACTGTACCCAAAATGTCTCAGGATTTGGCCCAGGAACCACTTGTGTGCAGTTTAATGTCCTCATCTCTTACAACTCTAAATCAACTATATTCTTTCATTTATATTAAAATATTTACACTCAATGATCATGTTCCCCCTTGAGTTTTCTCTTTTTGACACCATGTATCAAATTCATCCCAACTCCACTGATATTTGTGGATTTACATCAAGAATTAATCCAATCCTATACAATTAGTTCCTGCAGTCTCATCCTTGCATCTGTTTTGTTGGCACACATTTTATTTTTTCTATATTTTTTTATAATGTGGAGACCAGAATGGCTTGTATTATATAATAAAAAGAGAAGACCAAAATGCCAACTGAGGTTTCATCAAGAATATCTAGAGCAACATTATTACTGGAGCTGGTGGAAAATTTTTCAATGGATTATTTGTCTGTCAGAAAATGCTGATTCATTGAAATCAAAACACTCCATGGGAACATGTTGATTTCAATGAAACTTCATTTAAAACAATCTAAACAAACTGTTCTGATATGGTCTAAATGTTCCATTCTGCTTCTGGTTAGAGCTTATCAAACCTCATTGGAACAAAGCATTTCAATTTTTTGTATTGAAACAATTTTTGTTTCAAAATTTTGTTTTATTTCAGATTAGATTTATATTATACATTATAATTGAAATTTTAAAAGTCAAAATCCTATCAAAATGTTTTGATTTTATCAAAACTACATATTTCAATTGAACCAAAACACACGCAAAATCTAAAAATTCATTTTGCAGGAAATTTCATTTGATTTTATTCCAAATCAGAATGAACACAATATCAAAATAGTGGAATTTCCTTCACAATGGAAATTCCTGTTCCCATGCAGCTCTAATTGTGACATTGATGCCTTTCATGTGCTCTCCCTATCCATGAATCCAAGAATAGTAGTGGGTTTTTTCACAACGATGGCAATATCCAAACTCATATTCAGTTTATTATGTGACATCATGTCAAAATATTTCTCAAATCACCTTTTAGACAGCTGTCTCTATTAACCTCCCATCTTTATATATAAAAGGTGTTTTGAGATTAAGAACAAGTATGATCAAGCCTTTTGGAAATAAGATATTACCCTTTGTACAATAGTTGTGTGTGTATCAAAACACTTCAAATAACTACCACCCACATCTAATCAGTAGTTTTGTCAAAATACCTGCTAACTTGTTCATTGCAGCATTCATGGGAGAGTGCAAATGCAGTGCATAAAATCCACTGTTGCCGGTAATTCACAGATTTTCAAGACCTTCCTGTCACAAGGCTGTCACAATGACAGCTACTTCAGTTGGCCCCATCACAAATGATAAATAGTGCATGACAGAGCAATGTACACAGTATATGGTGGAGTAAACACCATAACAACAAATCAGAAGGTTTATTTCCTCATAAAGCCAAAACATGTGATGGCTGTGACAAACACACATATAATAACCTGCACCTTTTTAATACAGCACTTTGTGTGAGGGGAGAGCAGCACAGGAAAGGAGTCTTATCATTCAAGCACAGAACTGGGAACCAGGAACAACTGAGTTCATGGTTAACATTTTCAAAAGTGCCTAAGCCCTGGTCTACACTTACCCGGCGATTTGGTGGCAGTCGACGGGAGTTACGCAAACTACACAGAGTGGCTTGCGTAACTCCCGTCGACTACTGTGCTTCCCTTCTGCGCGCCGTCTTCTCTGTACTGCGCAGATGGGAACTGTGTTCCCATCAACACAGTGGTACGCTACTTGAGGGGATGATTTTACTCAGTTGACTTCCTGATCAATTGAGCGGGTCTCAATCAATCCAGAAAGATTGATCTGGCGGCAGCGACTTTGCCGCCATCAGTATAGACATACTCTTAGTGATTTAAGAGCCTAACTCCCCTTTTCAAAGTGACTACCGCACTAACGGCATAAGTCTCACTGGTCTGCAATGAAATTTAGTGTATGTCTACTCGGGAGCTGTAGGTGTAATTTCCAGCTTGGGCAGACAGACCAATGCTAGCTTTGATCAATAATAGCAGTGTAGCTCATTTGAAACCCTAAGTACATATTCAAGACGATTATCTTGTACTGCAGCCTGTGTAATTGTGGCTACACTTCTATTTTTAGCATTCTAGTTCAATCAGAGATAGCTCTGGTATGTCTACCCAAGCTGGAAATTACACTTCCAGCTCCAGTCTCAACATACTCTTAGGATATGTCTACAGTATGAGCTGTGGTATGATTCACAGCTCTAGTACACATCCTTTCTCTAGCTCAATGACAGCTAGCATGAGTATGTATACGTGAGCTGGGAATCACATTCCTGCCTTGTAATGTACATGTAACGTTAGATTTTTAGTGCAAAAGTGACTTTTAAAAATGACATTTGTGCACTTTTGAAAATGGTACACAGCTCTTGAATCTGACATTGATTCACTATGTGATTCAGGCAGTTAGATCAATATTGTCTAATGTTAATACCTAAACAAGATTTTCCTTATTTATAATATGGTAGCGTGTAGAGGCCACGACCAAGACTGGAGCTTTAATGTGCTAGACACTGAAGAAACACAAAGGGAGAGAAGTCTTTGCCTCAAAGAGATTATAGACTAAATAAATAAGACAGATCAATGGCGGGATGGGAAACAGAGATGAAGTGTTGTGTTCATGGTCATTCAGGCAGGATTACCAGTCCAGTGCACTAGACAACACTGCCTCTCCAACAATCAATAGGTGGCTTGATTTTCTTATGTGCAGAGCACCCCCAATTCCTAGTGGGAGATTATGTATGTGGAACATTTGCAGGATTGGACCCAAAGTTTGTAAAGGATTTTCAAGATAATAAAGTAAATTAAAATGTCTAAAACTAGTAATAGAATGAGTTATTAGAGTGTTTGCTTACTTAAAATTCTGTTCCAATCATCTAGTCTCAATAATAGCCAATATTTTGTTGTCTTAAAAAAAACCCTTAATATGACTGGTATAATTTCACAATGCGTATGACCAGTATAACCCTGGAATTTGCTGCACTGTTTGTGCATTAGACTTTGGATTTCTCTTTCAAATTAAAGCTCTTTGTTATCTTTTCCACAGACAAAGTCCACAGTATCTAACAACTACAGCAGCAAAATGCTTTCATGAATCACATGTAAATTTTAGTTACCAATAATATCTTCCTTTACTGCAGTCATAGAAAATGACTATTTGCCACAGTTATATTAATGGTTACAAAAACAGGCTTTATCAACATACAAACAGCAGTTTCCTGAGCTGACTAAAATGCCCTCATATAAAAAAAAAATTAGGGTCAGTCTGGTGTCCTAATAATAGTGCACTATATTTGTACTGTCCTGTTAGGGATTCAGGACTGATTGCTGATCATAGGGCATTGTACCCTATGTTGGCTGGGAGAACTGCAGAGATCGTTAATTATTTGTATTGCAGTAGAGGCTCCAGAGGAGGCTGAGGGTCTCTGTACAAGCTGCTTTTCAAACATATAGTAGAAGTCAACAATTTGTGCGTCTTCACAGTTTAAACAGAGGGAAAAGACAAAGGATGAGAGGAGGAACATAGGTAAAGAGAGGAAAACTGCCTTCCCCAAGGTCATGAGCAGGTCTGTGGTAGAGTCAGGAGTAGAACACAATCTCAGCCTAGGGCCCTATCCAGTGGACTAGGCTGCCTTCCTTCTCAGGGACAAAGGATCCAATCTCTAGAATGGAAGGGGTTTTCTGCATTCCATTTCTCTCAACAGTGATCTTTCTTCTTGATGTAAGTGAAGAAACAATACATCACCCTACAGCCTCCGTAGAGTTTTTGTTGGCCAAAAAAAACTGGACACAGCGGGAGCTTTGAAGATGTGGAGAAGCAACTATGCCAAAGAAAAAAGGGACATTTTCACGACTCTGCCAGAGAGAGAAAGGGGGAAAAAATTCAGTCTTGTAGGGTTGTCTAGAAAAAATGCAGCTATGATTGCTACTATTGGCTTGAGCATTTTCTTGAAAACTATAATTTCACACAAAAAATGTGGTTGATATTAGAGATGGATACTCTCCTCTCTATGAATCAGAATTGTTACTGATAAAAAGCCATATGATGGCATTTAGGAACTTTCCCACATTAAGGCTTACATACACATGCATGTCTCCTAGAATAGTCAAGTATAATTCCTTCCCAAGTTCCCCAGTGCATCAGGCCCATTCTATGGGCTGATGTGGAGAGGAAAGGGCTCATAATTAGAAATGATTTTTTGGTTTGCCAGAAGTTCCAAAAACATTGAAAAAAAATATTTGGGTCGACCCAAAGTGAAACTTTTGGCCAACTGAAAAGTACAAGAGGGTTATGATAGAGGTGCTACTGGAAGGACGGGGATGGAAGCCAGTCTACTGAAAGAATAAACACACGTGGACATGTGCACACACCAACCTTTCAAACTGCATCTGTCTTTTTTATCCCTCTGTTCCCTCCATAATGCTTTTCAAATTCTCATGAAAGTTATCAGATGCACGATTATTACAAAACAAAAGCTAAAGTATGGGTCTTCAGTACAAGTCCCAGTAACGCAATCCAAGATAGGATTTCATTTCACCATACAAAAGAAAGCTTTTGGGAGAGCAAAAGAAAAAAAGAAAACACCTAGCATATGCAAGAAAAGAAGAGAATTATTTCATCCTTACATTAACAAAATACTTTCATATGTTCAATATTGCCTCCATTGTAATGGTGGGGATGGGTGGAGATTTATGCTATTGGAGTGGATTATACATTTCGGGTGGAATAGAGGGTTGCTTTGTGAGAGGTAGTAGGGTTGTATTATGCAGTGGTCGCTTATGTTTTGCATGCTGATCCTGATTAGAGCTGATGGAAAAAGGAGAATCCCTTTTTGTCAAATAATGTGCAGTTTTGAATTTTTTTTTAAAAAGTCCCAAAGTGGGACAAAATATCAAAAAAACATTTTTTTTCACACTAACGGTTTTAAAGAAAAAATCTTTTTTATGAGACCTGAAATGCATTTTTTTTAACTTTCTGTCTTCCAGTCTGGGATACTGTATTTCACTTAACCTGATTAGACAATTAGTTCAATAGGAAGCAGCATTTGATACATTGTGCAGTGGCCAGTTTGCACAATGATACAAATCAAAGAAAGCATATTTCACCAGTATGCCACAAACTGCACTGAACCCCCATTCTGTGTTTGAACCTTGAATTGGATCTGATCCTGATCTATAAAGCTCATTGTAGAATAGGGTTATAGTTCCTTCTGCGACTTACCCCAATGGCTGGGGTTGTCTGGCACCCTGTGATTGAGAGAGCAAATAAACTCAAAAGAGATACAAGGTAAAGGCTTCTCAGCATCAGCCAGACCTCAACTCCGGATCACCTTCCCTAAGGAAATCACCATCTTCAAGCTGTATACTCCAAGATTCGCCTTTTCACCAAAGCATTCCCCAAATACCCAAATCTGATGAACCAGGTAAATATGTGTTCAAAGTTTCTCATTACAATTTAACCCAACGTACATCAGAGAGATATTCATCCTGCCGGACAGGTGTTTATTTTCTACAATTTTTATTTAACTCCTAGATGCCACAGTACAAGCTTATAGGGATGCAGATCAGTTGACATTTGGGAATCTGTACTGTACACACAGCATAAATGGAGACCTGGTTCTTACATCTGAACTGGGTCATGAAGTGGTGGGTGGAAGTAAAGCGCCAATTTCCTTCAACAAGGAGTTATATTTGCTCCTGTGGGGAGAGGCCTTATTTTATTTATTCACCTCAGCACCTGATGGAACCAGTCGGGTTCTACATATCTCTGTGGAAGACTATTTTTCACCTGGTGGGCCACTTGATCCACAGACTGTCTGGATGCTATAATGTCTTCTATTTTTTACTGAAACAGTTGTCCTTAAATGCCCCCTTCCTCTGCATTATCCTTACAGCTCACCTTGGTTTACAGATGACTTTTGACAGATTGAGCAGGAAAAGAGAAATCTAAAGAGACTGAGGAAGAAATTCTCTTCAGAGTTTGACTGATTGAGAAAAAGCATTTTTATAATTTTACTACTTGTTTTTGTTGCAGAGAAAGAACTAAATCCCTGCCACCCACAAAGTTCTAACCAATAGGTACTGTTGCCAGATGATAAATAGAGTTGTAGCTAACAAGACCCAGTAGTACCATCTGCCCTGATGGCTTTGTCATACTGGAGTGCCCTTTGCTTAATGCAAAAAGGAATTATAAAACACTGTTCCATTAATCCCAGATAACGTGGGCAATCATTTTCCCATTGTTTAGTCAAGACTGGTGCTTTGCTAAAAGATAGCTGACTGAAGCTCAACCTAAATGAGACAGATAATGAGGGAAAAACAAGGAAGGAAATGGCAGAGGTGATATCACCTCTTTCATGGATGGAGTATGCCCACACATTTTCTTATTCAGAATCTAGAGACTCTTCAGGATGTCCTGAAAGAAGATGCGGCCCAATGAGTGTTTTTCTCCATCTGCACTTGGCAAGGAGTTAATGATTTACTTTACTTTATTATTTGGCCTCACTGCATTTATCAATGAATTTTTCACCCCCAGAAAGAATCACTGAAATCTAGAGTCTATAGTATTGAAGTCTACTCAGAAACATCACTTAGTCCCTAACATTATTGTCCTTTTATAGTACTTAGCAGTGCTTTGCACGAGTCACTTTATACCCAAGATTCACAGGCTTTTAACTCTTAATCTGTGTCCAACTCAGTGTACTGGTAGTATAAAACTCTTTGTGGCACAGGTCTTCTGTATCTCGGAGACAGCCTCATCATTGCGGCCACCGCTCGAGATTAGCTGAGATGCTCCATTTCAGAGCTGAAGTCAGAGTATTTTCAGAGGACAGTCCTCAGATCTGGGATTTGCTTCCCCCTTTATCAATAAACTAATGCTGTGTAGGACTTTCAGATCATGCATGAAGGCCTATCTGTTTACCAAGGCTTTTTTTCTGAAGGATGGACTTAAGGGTCTTATTTATTTATTTAGAGGAAATTGTGTTGTTTTTAGTTTTATTTTATTTTTGCATGTGAAGGAATTATTTTGGTGGCATCAGCTAACCCGGGATTAGTCAGATGTATTATGTGCAGTTTTGATTGCTCTATGCATGTGGTCATTAAATATATTTTATAAATAGAAAACAAAAACAAAAACTAAATGTGTAGCTCAGCCATATGAACTAAATTGTCTCATTTCAAATGATGGATGCTTTGTTTTATTCCTATTCAGGCACTTCTGTTATCCAAGTGACAGCTAAAGATGCTGATGATTCCAACTATGGAAACAGTGCCAAAGTAGTATATAGCATCCTCCAGGGACAACCATATTTCTCAGTGGACCCAGAGACAGGTCAGCAACCTTTTCTGTCTTACCTGTCATAATTACAGAAATACAGACCGGGATCAAGATCCTTCTTACTCAAGTATTTATACCCAGGTTTATAAAAATGCAAATTAAATTGTTCAAGTACCACTAATATTTCCCCAAAACTCAGAATGAACATAGACTATCTATTTGGTTTTAAGCAGAAGACCCCCCTTGATTTCTGCTTGAAAACTGATGGTGTGATATGGCCCAATATTATTAAGTCAGTGAACCTGCACCATCATAAAAGTTTTATTTTCTTAAAGTAATAGGAATAGGGAGGTTAGTTTACACCTGTATTTGGAATGGGTGAGATCACTACTGAAATACTGTGTCCAGTTCTGGGATCCATGCTCCCATAAGGACGTTGATAAATTGAAGAGGGTTTAGAGAAGAGGCCCACGCATGATTAAAAGATTGGAAAACATGACATAGTGAAAGACTCAAGGAGCTCAATCTATTTAGCTTAACTGAGAGAAGGTTAAGGGTTGACTTGATCACAGGCTATACTTAGCTACGTTGGGTCAGAAATATAACAACTGAGTGCTCTTCAGTCTAACAGAAAAAGGTATAATAGGATCCAGTGGCTGGAAGTTGAAGCTAAAGGAGTTCAGACTGGGAATATGGAAAAACAAAACTAATAGTGAGGGTAATTAACTACCCGATCAATTTATCAAGAGTTGTGGTGGATTTCTCCCTCAATGAAAATCTTTAACTCAAGATTAGATGTTTTTCTGGAAGTTATGCTCCAGTTCAGCCACAACTATTGGACTTGAAACACTAATACATATACCGAAATCCAATGATCTGTCTTATGCAGAAGGTCAAACCAGATGACCCCAATGGTCCCTTCAGATGTTAAAATCTATGAATCTATTGAAATTTGAAATAGTCAATCCAGGGTAACACAGAATTCTGCCCCGTTAATGAAAAAGTACACAAAGATAGAGACCTTTCTAAGACTGAAGCTAATAACCTTATCAAAATAATAGCCAGGGAAACTAGCAGAAAAGCTTTCATTAATGTGACAAACCTAACTTTTTTTTTTTTGTCATCAAAAGGGTAATTCAAGAGATTTAGCATAGCCCAAACTCTGAATCATTGCACTCCTATATTTCTCTCTTTTCTTGCAATCACATTAAATCAGTCATGGATTAAAAGTCTTATTTCAATACACCTTCAGTTTTATTTGTTTGCATTGTATTAACATCTATACAGTGTATGTTACATAAATCCATTTTAAAACTCAGGGATTTAAGTGTTTTTTCTCCCCTTTTATTCTTTTCTCCAAGGAATAATCAAAACTGCTTTACCAGACATGAGCAGAGAAAACAGGGAGCAGTACCAAGTGGTCATCCAAGCGAAGGACATGGGAGGCCAGATGGGAGGATTATCAGGGACCACTATGGTGAACATCACACTGACTGATGTCAATGACAATCCACCTCGATTCCCCCAGAGTATGGAGCCTTTAATTGTTCTGCTGTGTTTCAAAAAGCTTCTTTTAAATTCTTTAACCATCACCATCTGGGATACTTTTTTTCACATCTATGGATGCACTACTGCATCTGTTTATGATGCAGCTTTATCTAAGCACATGGGAGTCCACTTAAAAAAAAAAAAAAAAAGACAAATTATTCCCTAGCAGAATAAATTTACTTCCAAAACCCTTAAAATAATGTCATTAGTAGTAGTGTCATGGTAATTGCAGTGTTATATTTGAAACACTTTATAGTTACAGCAAATACATTTTAAAACATAGGGTCATCTTTTTCAGAAGAGCTCAGTATTTAACCCACTTGGTCACTTAAATAAGTGGCCAGGTTTTTCAAGGGTCAGACCCTCGTACTGGGCACTACTGGGTGGTTAAAACCTTTTGAAAATCTGGCCACTTCATTAGGTGCCTAAAATCTGGCCATCATTGCAGATGCTGATTATTTTTGATAATCTGGCCCATATTTTACTTTTTTTTTTTTTTTTTTTTTTTTTTTTTTTAAAGAAAACCTTTTTAGGCTGCAAAACTGGCAACCAAGGCTGGATGGTATAGAGGATCTGTAATGTGATGTGGACCCTAGACCACTGGTTTAAATGTGATCCCAAACTGATTAGCAATAAAAAGTTGTTAAAAGCAGTGTGTGCAGCCTGTTTGATAGGCTTTATGAAAGGAAATCACAGTTTCAGTTCAGTATCTGCTGAGAAAATATCCACATTATAAAATTACTACTGCCTTTGGCTTTTATTGTGTTCCTCTCATCACACAGACCAAAGACTGAACAAACATCAAGGCTAATTTAGAGACCACCGTTCTGGATATATGGAAACTTGGAAGGCACTCAGATATTGTGGTGATGAGTACAGTCAGAATAACTAGTCACCTAGTCTAGAACTGATTATCTTGGGAGTTTGCTTACCAAATGAGTTCTGATAAAAAATCAATAGCAAGATAGGCCCATGATATCAGACTAGAGATATTGAACCCAAAGGTGGAGTGTAACTCTTTTCATTTCATTACAGGCTCGACCATAGAGTTGCAATGTAAAGATACAGGCTACATAATAGTAAATATCTGTAAAGTAACTTTGACATCTGAAACCCCTGAGCCTTTGTCCCTGCTGGTGGTCTTCCTTCAAGGTTAGTTAGGGCCCAATCCAGAGTCCAAGTAAATCAGTGGGAGTCTTTATGCTGACTTCAGTGAGCTTGGATCAGGCCCTTAATTAGAGTAAAAGTTACACCAGTGCACAGGCCACACAAAGGTCCTAGGCAGTGCAATATTTAAACCTCATTGAAGCACATAACATCATATAGAAGGTCTTGTCTGGGCTGGACACATTGGGGTGATTTTTCACATTTCTAATGACCATTCCCCCTTCTTGCCTTGCTTCCCAGGATGCTGGTTTCCTGCTCCTCTGGAGAAGCAAGACATGAATGGAAAATCTGCAGGTTTTGATTCCTCCTCACATAGTCATGGACTGGAGCACATCTCCATAGGACACAGATTCTGGAAGTCTGCTCCTCCTGCACAAAATTACCTCCTTTTCTTCCCTTTATGTGAGGCTATAGGATATGGGGAAATTAGGCCCAAAGGGGAGGCAGAAATTGCATGTGAAAGAGACAGTAATGAACTCCAAAATATTGAGGAATAATTTGATTTATTAGTGAGGCCAGAAGGAAGGGAAATTGACAGACTGTAGTGGGAAGTCTCTGTGACTTGGACTAAGTAAGAAAGGTAGAGTGGCATCCACCTAATGAATAGACTTGAGCCATGCACTGCATTAATGACAGAAAGATTTACAGAATTGTACAAGATGATCATGAAAAGCAGACACTTCTTGAACTGAATTGTACCCTAAACAAAGCTGGCCAGCTCGTATGCCAATCACATGCAGGTCACTGACATCATCTCAATTACGACTGCTTTCAGAATCAAAATCATTCAAAGGAAGTGTTTCCCTTGATAAGTCTGGACTTCCCATGTCAGGAAAAAATTGAAGTGTCATGACTAAGTTTGTGCTGATAGGATTTCTGGCTCAATTGCCAGAATGAAAAGTTTAGATGAGCTGCACACTGAAAAGGTCAGCCTTTTCAAGGCTGGTTGTCATAAGGTCTAACTTCCAAACAGTTTTCAGTCTGTTGCAAGGGAGTAACATGAATTTTGCTGCCTGACTGGTTTGCAGCCCACCACTAATTTGTCATTATAGGCTTGAATTTCAACAGCAAATACAATAGACCATCATAATGTATCATCCATTTTTCACAAATCTCTAAAGATTTGTCACAAATCTCTAAAGGCATGACTACACAACATATCCTACCTGGGTGCCAGTTTATAATTTCTACAAGTGGCATGATGCTAGTTACTAACTGAGCTGTGCAAATGATGGATAACAAATCAACAAATTGGCATTGCAAATTTTTCACACCTACTTGTTACTAGTAAGCATTTGCCAACACTGTTTTAGAACTATTTTAACTCTATACATTGCTAATTGAAATTAAAGTTATATTTCCTGATTGGGATTGGTCAAGAGACTCATGTGATATTATTCCTGTTCTGAAGGAGCATAATTTCATAGTTAGGTTTTTGGTGCACATGCTGGGGAAAGATAAATTTTAAATTTACTTTCCATACTCAGATGTGCCAGATTAAAATTCCTTTGTCATTAGCATCTATGCTAGTAAAACCTGATTCCACAAGCATTAACAGCAATCGGTTATGAAAAAGGTATGAAATCAAATGTGTCCAAAGTGAATTAATTAAAAAATCTGAACACATTTGTACAAATTTTGTACAGTTCAAGCAGTTAGCAGGAATATTACATATTACACATCTCAAGTGTTTTTTTCAATATATCTGTGTTACCATGAAAAACTTAGTAATATATCTCACATAAAACACACTTAAAATTGTTCAAGGAATTTCAAAATACAAAATCTTGTCTATTGTATTTTAGTGTCTTCCCAAGATCCATTATTTTTCAAAAACTGTGGAGCATAGAGAAAAAATAATTGTAGATATTATTGAAAACATCTGTAGAAGATAGACAAAATAAATAAAGCCATTAACTACTCAGGGTCATAATCACTGCTGTATTATTGTGCTTCTATCTATGTTCCTTTCATCTGAACTACAAAAGAAAAAGCATATAAAGAATACAGTACTAAATGCCTTTGAAGTGTTACAATTTCATTAAAAAATAACCTTTTCATTGACAGTCAAGTCTTTTTTTAAAGTTTACTCCTGATGACTAACAACACTTTTCATAAAATGTTTCAACTTTCAAGGCAACTTTAAAAAAATCCAGGGAAAACAAAAGGCATATTATTATTTAGAGAGATGGAAGACCAAAAAAAAAGTTTGATTTAACTTTTCCAGGTACTTACCAATTCAGCTCTCCTGAGTCCGCACCACTTGGGACTCCTCTCGGCAGAATAAAAGCCAATGACCTCGATGTGGGTGAAAATGCTGAGATTGAGTATAGCATCTCCAACGGGGATGGATCAGATATGTTTGATATCATCACTGACAAGAACACACAGGAAGGGATTGTAACCATCAAAAAGGTTTATTTTTTCTCCCTCTCTTTTATTACACTTAGCACTCCAGGTGGGTTTTATCTTCCCCCCCAGGGGGAGGGCAAAGGAAAGTCTCACATGGGGGTCACCTGCCGAGAAGCTACTGTATTAGTTTTGTTGTCCTCTTTCTTCATTAGGTATTGTTATTCCCAAGGCTTGGGGGAATTTTCTTGGCATGTCACTTCACATAAAGCAATATTCTCAATGACTGCTATCAAAAACACATTCTCACAAATAATAGTTTTGAAGTAGAGCCATGAAAACCTGTAGGTGTTGATCATCTGAACTCTGCAGGATGGCTCACAAGGATTTGAGGTGAACAAAATGTAGGTTTGCCTCGAGGTCTGAGTTTGATGAACTCACACCTATAAAGAGAACTAACCCCCAATAGATAGCCTATCCTTCTGCAGCCTTCATGTCCCTTCACTAGGGAGTATCTTATCTAGAGCTGCAAGAAGGGTTCAACTCACACCTCCAACCTATTTAAAATATGCCCTGTTTTCAATCCTACCTTGACTGTTACATGACATATCAATAGGTGCCCTTGGATAAAAGGAATATACAGAATTTGAATTCATAGATGATCTGTGGTTCTTTAGTAACTTGAATTGGCCAGCTAAGCTTATTGAAATATATTTTGATATTATCTGAATACCCATTTTAGGCTATTGTTACACTGTTTTGAGTTTGTCCTTGTGCAGTTGAGACAGATCATATGGGACAGCTCCTGATAGTTTCCATTACAGCCATTAGCCTCTATTCCTTTTCTCCTGAACATGTGAACCCTACAAATATGAATAGAAGTGTTAAACTCAAACCCTGCATGTAGGTACATAATTAGATATGAACATAAATCAAAAGCCATTTGAGGTTCACGGGCTGAGAACCTACACAAACTGGTTCTGATTTAAAAAAATTGGCAATCTCATTTTGAAAATAAAATCAGTTGAAAAAAGGGGGAAAATAATTTTTTTTCTTTTATTTATACAAATGCAAAATAGGGCTTTATGAATGTTGCATGGGCTATCTTAATTGTAGCACTTTCTAATTTTTGAGTGCTTGATTTTGCAATCTTAATTTATTCTAATTTTTTTTTTTTTTTTTTGGTATACAACATAAATATGTGATTCAAAGTTAAAACTGGAGTTAAAGCAACACATTCTCATTTTACTTTGCTGCAATAATATGCCCAATACCATGGTCAAGATCTACAAAAAACTCAGACCCACAGAGTTCATTTTATTCCACTTTTGATTTACCAAGCACTAGATTATAAATATATATAAAGATATAAATACAGTTTTATAAATCATATTTATGGTGGATATTTGCATACAAAATGTATAACATTATATACATCTTTGTAAGAGATTAAATACAGTGTAAAATATAAATGCTAACCACTGTGATATTTATGCAAATATTGATGGCACATTAGTTATTCTCATAGCTAAACCAATCTAATGTTTGGCAAACAAAACCTTTTAAGAAAACCCACAACACTTACACTAAAACTTTTTCTTCTTTCAAGTTTCATCTGGCATTTAATATACTAGAATACCATTAAAAAAGGTTTTCCCGTTGTATTCCTAACACTGGCCAAAACAAGCAAATTCAAAAGTAAACTCACGAGAAAGCTCTAGCTCTAATATTCGAGATCAATTGTTCCAAAAAAAAAAGAATTCTAATATGTAATATGTAAATTTAGGCTGAACATCTAAGTCTTTGGAAGCTTATCCCAAATGATGATACTTTTGAGATTTGCCCATCACAAATATTAATCACTTTTACAAAATTTCAATATGGAATATGTTCATTATTTTCTGTGCAGAGTATAGCAGATTTTAATTGCTCTAAAGATGATGGAAGGGAGAAAGTGATTTTATCAACTACCTAATCACTGTTACCAAGCTAGATTTTGCAGGATCATATGCACAGTAAGATGAAGGGTCCTCCGTCCCATACCCTAGTCATCTATAATTGGTGCTATACTACTGTGACTGATGACTTGTGTATGTGCATGTAGAAACCCTGCATGGTCTCTCAGATAGGATTAAGGCTATAAATGCTGGTCTCTGATAACACCTGCCCCTATTATTTTAGTGTTCTAAATTTGTTAACATTTCTTGTAAACTGACCCCACTTTTTTTTTATTTGCTCCCTAGCAGTTGGATTTTGAAAACAAGATGCTGTACTCATTAAGAGTGGAGGCAACCAACACTCATCCTGACCCACGTTTTTTCCATTTGGGGCCATTTAAGGACACAGCTCTAGTCAAAGTTTCTGTGGAAGACATAGACGAGCCTCCCGTGTTCAGCAGAAGCTCTTATTTAATAGAAGTAGATGAAGATGCCAAGGAGGGAACTATCATCGGGCAGGTGGTAGCTCAAGATCCAGATGCCACCAAGAATGCAATAAAGTAAATATCAGTCCCTGTGTGGTGTAAAATGCATTAGATCTAGATGCTCGTTTCTTCTTTCTCTCAGAAGGTAGTAAAGAAAATGGCATGTGGTCTGATCCTGAGCACTAAATAACAGCTTTAATTTTAAGTGAGCTGAGTAGCAGTTGAGTACATTGCACAATCAAGCCTATAGTGATCAAGTGGAAATAATCAAACAATCAAATATTGGTGGAGAACTGGTGACGACAACTAGAACGAATACATCACAATGTGTCTTTCCAAATGGAATAATATGAGGGCCAGATAAAAGGAAACATATAAGCCTGCTTACAACAAACACACATCGGTTTGCAGTACTTTCACTCATATCACTAGAAGGACAATGGGATTATACCTTATTTATCCCTATTGGCAAGTTTATATATAATGTTCAAGACTACTGGATGAATGTACATCCCTGTGGTTGAAGGCACTCAGCATTCTGCATCACAACTTGCAACAGGCCAAATGAATGAAACAATCTCTTAACAGTTTCCATGTTCTACTGCTTAAACATTTTATGATCAACATTTGTATAGCATATTACATAAGAAACTACTGAAAGCCATAACAGTTAGGAGGTAAACATTTGGTGCTGTGCTACTGCCATAACTCTTAGCGCATCTGCTATTATTGTCTAAACTGACATGCATGACACTGAACATTTGTACATTAGCACATAGCCCATGCAAGTGATTGTGAAACCCAACTGCTTCAGCTACATTTGTGATTGAAAGTAAGGTAACTCTGAATGACCTATTTTCGGAGAGTGTGTCGTTTTTAGGAAAATAATCTTGTTAAGCAAAAATACACTCTATTCAACTGGTTTGTGGTTAATGGTCACTAGGTCAGAAGATGCCTATAAATATAAGTTACTTTCCTTCAGAAAAGAGAAATAACCAAATACAATGCATTATCAATACTGGGTTATAGTCTTGCTGTATTTTCAGGCCTAAAAGCCAATCTAAAAGCCAAGACCTTCAAAATATTTTCTAGTGATTTTTCTGCCATCCTGAGACAAATCAAAGATGCCTGGGTCTTCAGAGTGTAGATGCTCAGCTGTTACTGAAATTCATCCCTGTGATGGTGTCTGAGGTTGAGCACCCAAAAAACTGAGGCAACCAAAATCACTAATCATTTGTGAAAATCTTAGAAAAGACAACTCAGTCTGAGTTAACTCGCTATCAGTCTAGCCTTAGTCAGATTTCTGGGCTAAAATGTATTTTTTAAAATGACTTCTACTGAATAGCTGCCTATACATGTGTGTTACCCTTCAGTCCTTTTTAAGACCAATGTCTTAAAAAATTTATCACAATATTTACAGTACTCTGAACGAGTTATTCACCTATAGTAAATAGAGAGAAACTTAGGTAATACAGCACTGCAAATATTAAGGTAGCCTTACCTAAGGTAAAAGTGGAAGCATTTAATGGTGGTTCATAAGCAAAACTGCAAACTGTAATAGAAGAGGGTGATACACAATTGTATTATGTCTTGACAGATATTCTGTGGATCGACACACTGACCTTGACAGAATATTCAACATCCACTCAGGAAATGGGTCTGTATTTATCTCAAAGCCACTTGATCGGGAAGAAACCCCCTGGCATAACATCACTGTTATAGCAACTGAAATCAGTGAGTTGGAGTTTGCTTATCTGAAGACAATGTTATAACAAAAATTCCATAACAAATTTCTGTTTTAAATGTTTTTACTAGAGTCGCCCTTGTCTGTCTTTAAAAATTACAACCAAGCATAGCATTTGATAGCTGCAAGCCAGAAAACTCAATTGGGTAACTTTTAACAAAAAGCTTATTGTTTCATGGTTTACTTACTTTTTCCACATATGGGAGAAAAACAAGAATTAAGTTCTCAGGGCCACTTCAGTAGAGCAGAGAACCCATAAAGCCAACATAACTGGCTTCCTGAGGATTTCCCTTGCATAAATTGGTACAGAACCAACACAGTGATTCTACATTGCTCCCTTAATCCCTAGGAGAGGGAAATTTCTAAGAAAATGAGAGCATAGTTGGAGCATTTCAGGAATCCTGGACTGTCAGAATGGTCCTTTGGGGCCATCGACAGATGTTAGATTGGCCTTTAGGCTGTTCTAACTCACACCAGGGATCAATCCAATCCCCAGTCACAACTGGAGACATGTAAATTTAGCATATTACCCTTCTCCCCAGTGAGAACAAAAAATCTGACCCTGTATCTTCTATAGGGGCAGACCACTGTCGATTAAATGATGGGCTGTTTAACATTACTTTTCTCCTCCTTACAACTTCCTCCTTCACTTTGGGAAGCAGTGAGATTGGCATTATATGGGCTATGCTGAGATATAAGGTACGCAGCCTATCTTTCAGAAGGACTCACACCATTTTTCCTTTAAGCAAGCTATTTTCTCCAAACACTAGCCTAACTGTCTATATTTGCTTTACATTATTCATCCCATTGGCTATAGTTTGGCCTAGGAGGTTACTTGCAGTGGCCCATTAATGACAAAGGCATCAGATACATTCTTCCTGACTTTGTAATTAGAAAGGGCTTTGAACTGACCCAGGATATTTATCTGTCTCACTGGAGTACCTTGAACATTACCCTGGGCAGCTTCATTTTAGGACACAGATCCCAGAAAATAATCCTGCACACATTCACTGCTGATTGGGATATATTCACAAACCAGACACCTCGGATAATTTAAAAGCTTGTTTTTAACTGCAAATCAATTTAGAATAGGATTGTTTTGCCTTACTATAACATTTTTCTTTTTAAAATAATGTATTGTGTTTCAAATGTAAATATGGTTCTTAACTATATTGAATTATATAGCAGTAGTAAATTGAACATAATTTTTTAAGATATGAGCTGAGATATGAGGGGGAAAAAGTAGATGATACATGATTGATAATTTCAGTTCTCTTACATAAACTGTAAATCTTTACAATCCTTATCACCATTAGATAAATTGTAAATTATTTTCTTGTTCCAGATAATCCTAAGCAAAGTAGCCAGATACCTGTCTTCATCAGGATTTTAGACATAAATGACCATGCACCAGAATTTGCCAAATATTATGAAACTTTTGTTTGTGAAAATGCAAAAGCAGGACAGGTAAATGGATATTTACTCTACTAGAAAATGTATGGCCTTGTCTTCTTCTGTTGTTTTTAGTTCATTTTTAGAGTTATTCACAATGTAGGCTAACATCTCTATGACAATCTTGATTTGCATGGATGAAAAATAATAAATCCTTCTACTGTAATTCCCACTCAGTTCAACAGACATTTCAGGTGGACAAGAAATGCAAGATTTGGCCTTAATATAAAAAATACAAAATCTTTTATTTTTAAATAATGATTCGATATTCTGCATCCCAAAACTTCTATAGAGGGAGTCATAGATAAGACACTAACATTTCATATTTTTATATTTCATATGTTTAGATAATTCCACTTGTTTGGATGCTTACTCAAGCATTGTATGATGTATTTATAACTTGAAATATGAAAAACACAATTTTGGAAACCTCATGTGCTTCTGGTCCTAGCCAGAATCAAGAAATTGAGATATGGAACAATAATTATAAAGATAAAATAGATAGGTTATAGGTCTTCTTTTTCAGACCTTGGTTAAAATTCAGCTTGGATTTGATTTGAGTTTGTGCAAAGGTGCAGGGTGGCTTTTGCTTTATACAAACAATTAGCACATCCTTCTGATCAACTAAAATGCAGGTTTTAATAAAAGATTTATAGAAAAACAACTTACTTAGAGAAAAGTTTCAGGAAGATCATGCAGCAAAACACACAAATCATGGATATGTTGAAATATTCTACTATTACAATCCTCTATTTTTATGGGTGTTTGCAGTGGTGTTGTAGCCATGTTGGTCCCAGGATATTAAAGAGACAATGTGGGTGAGGTATCTTTTATTAGATTAACTTCTATGTTGTGTGTAGTGGTAAGACGGTTAGAGGGCTAGAGATGTGAGTCCTTTGGGTATGATAATTTGTTTCTTGTATTTACTCAGGAAGTAGAGGTCGCTGCTAATTATTGCTTCTTTTTTTCCTCATGTTGTGGAGTTTCTGTTTCAGATGGCAAAATTCATTATCATTCACTGCTGTTTCCAGTGCTGTTGCAGTTGTGTTGCTCCCAAGATATTAGAGAGACAAGGTGAGTAAGGTAATATTTTTTTTATTGGACCGATGTCATCACATACTGCCACATACGGGAAAGAAAAGGAAAAAAAAAAAAAAAAAAAATCAGGAAACATACCTCGTGATCATTCAAGAAATCCAAAACAATTATCAAAATAGAAGTTGGTCCAATAAAAGATATTACCAAACCCACCTTGTCTCTCTATTTATCAAGGGGTCAGTTGGCATTTCAGTTTTAACTTCTTTGTTCACAGAGCTATGTCTCTCCTATAAACATTCCCTCTATGTGAAAATGTTGCACTGAAAGTATCTCAGTATGGAATGGATTTCTAAGGAATTGACAGTTAAGGGCCAGATTGTATCCAGAGGCAGAGGTGCACAATGGAATAAAAAGTAGATCCTTCTTGGGGAAGCTCTGCATGTGTAAATTTCCCCTTATAAACTAGGGAACTCCAGGAAGTACACGTGCAATGGAAGGTAGCAATTAAAACATGAAGCACCTCTGAATGCTATTTTGGAAATGGAAAGGAAAAAAAAGGGGGTGGGGAATGTGCAGCCAATAGCTCAACTAAGTCAAATCCTGTTCATTTTATTCACCCAATGTAACTAATTGTCTGAGCAAGTCTGTGAGTTGGAAGGCTAATACAATATACTTTGACTGGAATTGCCTGGGTTTGTATAAAGGGCCTTCACTACCAATACATTTATTTTTCATACACATCTTTTCATACTTGTGATGCACATAATACAGTCAAATATATACAGTGATAGCAATGCTCAATTAAATTTAAAAAATAATGAAATAAACACAAGATTCTAAGCCTAATGATGCACCTTTTCACAAAATAACATAGTGTTTATAATTAGGATACAGTATCTTCATCACTGTGAAATAAATGTTCATGTATGACTAAGGTTTGAGATCTGTGTAATGAATTTAGACATTTCACCAAATTACTCTGTATTGTACTCTAGTAGTTTTATTTTAGAATTTACAAATTACTTTTCAACAGAAATACTTTCAGATAATTCTGGCCAGCAAATCCGGATTGCTTTCATATGACCAGATTTCTGTTTGTGCAGCAAAACCTTTTTCATAGTATGAGACAGTGGACAAATAATTTTTAGAATCTCAGTTCAACAATTGATATAAAAGTGAGTTATGATAGAAAATATTGCAGCTTTGTCTAGTGTTAGAAAACCTAGATATTTTAATATGAGTCTCCACTTACCTCACACTCCCTAAAAATATAATATATTCAGTGTATTAGAAAGTACAAGTAAACTCATTTAATATCACTCAAAGAATCTTTAACTCTGCCCTTGCATCACCTGATTGACAACAGTCAGAAATACTGAGATAATGTGATTCTCAAGGAGCATGAAGGACTAAAGCAGTGTCACCCAAGATGTATCTATGTAGATAATTTTATCCCTTGTCTATACTTTTGTTTTATTAACTTTATTGTTTCTTCCATTTTATTTTTGGCCCTCAGATCTTACTGGATTATTTATAATTAAGTGCTCAAAGATTATACTTGGCTTTGGGTGACATTTGTGTGGCTTATAGTTAGTCAACATTCTTCCCATTACATCCCCACCAGATTTTGCTTTGCTATAAATGAGCAGAACAGATTTAGAGAAAACGTGTGCATTTCCAAACAAGTAGCTGTCAGAGGCCTATTTGTCTGGCATTTAGCTATTCAGATGCCCCTTACAAATAGCATGAACTCTGCAATTATATGATGCAGTTCCAGAAATTACTTTCCCCATATGGCAAATTCAGTACTAATGCTACAAACATTATCTGAATCAAATATGATTCCCCTAAGACCTGCCTCATACTCGTTACAGATGCAGGAGATGTGATATTTGCAGTTTTTTGTGACTGCAGGAGAGTAGGAGACTCAAGTCAAATTTTCAATCCTGAATATTTAAAGTTAGGCACCCAAATTCATATTTAGGCACTTATATAAAATTGGATTAATTGGGAGCTGCAAGTGCTCAGCAACTTTAAAAATCAAGCCACTTTTAATTAGACGTATGAATATAATTATGGATTTAAATGCACATATGTGAACATTTTGGCCACAGTATTTATATTCCAAATATTCTCCACACTTTATTGCCTATGTGTAATATACTGTATAGTGCTATTATTGTATGATAGCACATAATGAATAGTATATTATAATATATTGTACATTTCATACTATTCCACCTTATTTTAGACCTCACCTAAAGCTGCCAGCTTGTTAGAATCATAATTGCTCCCTCATGTGTCACACTAATGCATTTAACTCTGATGCTCACAGCATGAGAGCTAGACAGAAAAGATAAAATTAACTAAATACATTTAAGAGATTTTTTTTAATTGATCTTAGCTATTAATCACACCTCTTTCTAAATTTCATTCACATAAGGAAGCAGCCAGAAATATCAATTATTCCTTTCCATTGTCAGCTTACAATACCTGTGATAATTGTCAGCCAATATTAGAGGGTAGATTGTTGCATCTATGATGCAACCCTGTGTGTGTGAGTTGGAGGGGGGAATAGTAGAGGGAGCAGTACAGAGTTACACTACCCCAGGGGCAGCAGTAATGAGACAGTCCCTTAAGGAAGGGCATTATCCCTTGAAATGTCTATTCACATGCATTCATCTGCAAACTTGACACAATCAAACTGGGTCTGAATTGGGACTTGGAATGTTTATCTCATTACAAGAAGTAATTGTCACTGTTCACACATTCTCACCTCCTAATCAATGGTTGTGAATAGTCCTCAATTACTCTAACTAAATGGACTTTGCTTTGATCTACCTTCCCCATTGTTGTTACTTACTCTTGGATATGTACATATATACCTCCTTTGTGATTTCTATCCTTTACATATGACAAAGTGGGTTACAGTCTACGAAAGCTTATACCTGCTGAAATTAAATTTGTTAGGCTATGTCTACACTGCAGCACTAATTCGAATTAGCTTAATTTGAATGACAGAAAGCGATTTATAGAAAGCGCTGCAAACTGCCCACACTACAGTGTTTGTGCTGGTTTCTTGCGTCAACACTGGCCAGCCTTAATTCAAATTAGAAAGCAGTGCAATGTGGGAAGCTAGCCTCTCATTTAAAGCTATCCTCTCATTTAAAACGCATTTAAACGCATTTAAAACGCATTCACCACGGGGGAGGGCGGTGGGTGGTGAAATCTTTCAAACCCTTAAAGGAGACAAACTGCAAAGGGCTTGTTATGTGTGTGTGGGGGGGAGTGATCGCAACTTGGATTTTAAACCCATTCACTGCAAGAAATGAAGATTTAAATCTTCCCAGGGCTGCTTTGGGGGAGGGTACTGAAATGGGGCATCATGGGATACAGTCTGGAGGCCAATTAATTTGAATTATGTCCCATTGCGTCCACACTCACACTAATGCGAATTAACTGATGCACTTCAGGCGCTAATCCACTTGCAGAGGTGGTTTTATTAATTCGATTTTAAAGGTTCCTTAATTCAAATTAACAATGCGCAAGTGTAGACACGGGAGCAATTAATTCGAATTAAGGGACTTTAATTCAAATTAAGCCACCAATGTAGATCAGGCCCTAGTCTTTAAAGTGCTACAGGACTCTCTTTGTTTCTATTCACATAGAGATACCTCTTCTGCTTTATCCATTAGGATGGAACTGACTGTTTCCTGCGGTGTTCCACATCTGTTTCACAGGCTGGTATGTGGACTAAGGTGGGAACTGCAGAGTCCTGGCCCCAACTCATCCTTGTCCTCTACTGAGCATCACTTGCTCTGAGATGGAGCTCCAGAAGCACAAGGACTGCAATTGTGGAAGGCTCTTGCACAAGGGTCTCTCACAACCTTGTTCTAGGAGTTAATTAAGAGCTGTGCATGATCCTGATCTGAACTAGGGGCAGAGTCATGAAATTCTTTCCGTGGAAACTATGGAGTTTTACCTTAAAGGAGCATGAGTCAATGACTGTAAAGGTCAATTCTTGGATATCAGCTCATCTTCCTCCAGGCCCACCAACAGCAATTCCGGGTCCCAGGGCAGAACAGTCAATGGCCCTCCTAGAAACAGATGGCTGAGGTTCGAATGGGCTTCTGCTGGTAGTTTTTACTTATTAACTATGTGCCGTGAAGATTCCTGGGTATTTCCCCAGGGAGTTTACTGATAAAACCAGGAAGCTGAGCAGCAGATACCACCTATTCGGCCACCCAGGAACCTGCATTGTGCATAATAAATAAGCTCAGCTTAGGGGAGCGGCGGACAGGGTGAGCAGCAGGGGCCTCGGGGGAAGGGTGGGTGTGGAGGTATTTATCCTTCCATCCACCCAGGTCCTTTTAAATTGCTGGGCACCTGGACAATTGATCCCTTTGTCCCTCTTGTTGGAGGGCCTGCCTACCTTCCCTGTATTTGCGGAGAAGGATATGGTCATTCAACATTTTTGACAGATGAAAG
Organism: Emydura macquarii macquarii; assembly: GCF_026122565.2. Classification (NCBI taxonomy): domain Eukaryota; kingdom Metazoa; phylum Chordata; order Testudines; family Chelidae; genus Emydura; species Emydura macquarii. Next base: position 4,932,951 of record NW_027132962.1, read on the forward strand.
GAAACATGATGAAGTCAGTCAATCAATGGTGCTTGGCAATAGTGTGGGAGAAGAGCCCAATGTAAGAGCAGCAGACCTTCCCACAGCGGCTGCAGATCCACTCACCAGATGGAGGTTGGAGCACTCTGCTTCCCAGCTTGCCTATGGACTCATCTTGGGCTCTCTGATGACTCTCTATGACTACACCAGCCATGACCCGACTTCTCCAGCCTGAGCGGTTGAAGGCCAGGCTCTCCCAGTTGTCAGTGGGAATGCTGAATTTCTTGAGATCCCCACTTGACCTCATCGCTGTATTGGAGCTTTGCCCTTCCTCTGCATCGTGAGTAGTTCTTCAATTGGCCATAAGTACAACCTTTGGCAGACAGACAATCTTGAGGCATGTGCTCCACATGTCCCAGCCAGTGAAGCCTGCGAGTGTCCAGCATAGTCTGCATAGACTGTAGGCCGGTTCTCTCAAGGATCTCGTTTTTGTGATCCCTTGGTCCCAAGTCACTCCAAGGATTTTTCTGAGATAGTAAAGGTGGAAGCTAATCAATCTTTGCTCCTGCTTGAAGTATGTGACCCAGCTTTCACAGATGTAAAGGAGGGTACCTAGGACACAAGCCTGATAAAAAAAGACACCTTTGTATTCAGGGTTAGCAGCTTGTTGTTCCAGACCATTAGGTAAGTTTGCCAAAGATGACAGAAACTTTGCCAATTCTCACATCAAGTTCTGTATCAAGGCTTAGTGAGCTGGTTAAAGTTGAGCCAAGATAGCAGAAGTGATCCATGTTGTTCAGAGCTTCATTACTGACGTATACTTTAGGCAGGATGTTAGTGCACTGTGACATGGCAACTGTTTTCTTAATACTGTTTACAATGCCAAACTTGATACACACATCAGAGAACTTAATCATGATCTGCAGTTCATCAGGTGAAATAGAGACAAATGCAGCATCATCTGCGAAGACCAGATCCTGAATAGTGAGCTGGGTGACATGCCTTTTGCTCTGAAATTGCCTGATGTTAAAAAAGCTGCCATGCATCCTTGGTTCAATTTAGTATGCCAGATTGAGCATTTCCAAAAGTGTATGTAAGAACAGAGAAGAAGATTCCAAAGCTGGTGGGCATTATGGCATTGCCTTGCTTCATGCCAGTATCAATGCTAAACTCAGACAACGTTTCATTTTCATACTGGACAGTTGCCTTCATTCCATATTGGAACTCCTTAAATAGAGAGAGCACTTTTTTGTGGACAGCCACTTTTCAACAGGATCTTATATACCCATTCCTGCTAAGTGTTTCAAAGACCTTTTGTAGGTCAACGAATGGTACATAAATAAGTACCTGTTTTTCAGTTTTTTTCTTGCAACAAGTGCTTTGTGAAGGACATGTCAGTCATGGAGTGTCCAGCTCTGAACCCACACTGGCTCTCAGGATAAACTCCAAACAAGGACTTGGAGTCATTTCAGCAGGACCCTTGCAAGCATCTTGCCAATAATATTGAGCAGAGATATCCCTTAGTAGTTGTTGCAGTCTGCTCTGTCTCTTTTATTTTTGTATAAAGTAATTATGTTTGCATCTTTCAGATCCTGAGATATGTGGCTTTCTTCCCAGCAGGCACAGAGAAGTGTGTAGATGTCACTTACAAGCTTTCTCCCTTCTGCCTTTTGGAGCTCCGAAGATATCTGATCATCACCTGCTGTTTCCCCAGGCACAATCTCTTTGATAACTTTCTCTACATCTTCGGGAGTTGGTATTTGGTCCAGTTCCTGCATCATTGGAAGCTGAGGAATGGCAGCTAATGCATTATCACAGATAACAGTATCCTCGGAGTACAGTTCTTTGTAATGCTCAGTCCATTGGTTAAGTTGTTATTGCCTGTCAGTCAGGATGGTACAATCTTTTGTTTTTAGGTTTGCAGTCATTTTACAAATTGGAGCAAGTGCCTCTTTGATTCCATCAGAGGTACCACAAAGGTCCCCTCTTACAAAGCAGGTCTGAATCTTCTTGCACAGGTCTTTGTCAGTACTTCTGGGCACATTTTCTAGTGGCTTTCTGGACCACAGCCTTAGCCTCTTTGAACTTAAGAGTTCTGGACTTAGTTGGTTATTGAAGTTAGGTGAGCTTGCTTTTTCTTTTCTATCGGCAGCAGATGTTCAGATGCTGAGAACCAGTCAGTTTGGTTTCTCTTTCTTGTTCCAAAGACATCCTGGGTAGAAGCCAGTGTCTTATTCTTAACATCCCACAAGGTGTCAGAATCAGGAGAATCAAGTTGATCATTTTCAGAAACACACTCAAGCACGTGTAGAAATTTGCACAAGTGTCAGAGTTCTTCATATTAGTAATATTGATGTGAAGTTTGCCTTTTAGCTTTGCATAATGGATCTTTTAAAGATGTAATTGGAATTTGGCCCTGACAAGGGAAGGGTCAGTGTGGCAATCAGTGCTATGCATTGATCGAGCATGTAAATATTTCTGCGACATATCAGGATGAGGTCAAGCTGATGCCAGTATCCAAAGTCAGGGTACCTCCATGTGACCTTGCTGCTGCTGTTGCTAGTAAAATAGGTGTTCAAGACTATCATCTCACAAGAGGCACAAAGTTCAAGGACATGCTGGCCATTTTCATTAAGTTTTCCTGTGCCATGTTGGCCAATGATGTGTCTCCAGTGCTCCCAGTCCTTACCCACATGGGAATTGAAATCACTGAGAACAAATCTGTTCCTCATGGGAATGTTCTTGATAATATGTTCCAGGTGAGAAGAGAACTCATCTTTTTGCTGTTTAGAGTAGTCAAGTGTTGGTCTGTAGATGGACAGAAAAGTCAGGGTCCCGGAGTTCATATTCACATCCAGCCGCATGATCCTCTCATTAATAAATACCGGAGGGGTATATGTTGAGCTCACATTAACAATAATGATCAAAAGCAGGGACTGCTTCGCTCATTGTTGCTATATTCTCTTTAGCCATTCATAGGTTCCCAAACATCACAGAATGGATAAAGCTCATCTCATTGTTTGGGAAGATGACATTTTTTCCTTTCATTAGTCGGTATTTTCTCCACTGACTGGAAAGGGGCAGGGAAAGGCATAATTGTCATGACACCACTGATAAATATTGATCATGGACTGTTATACAGAGCAGCAGCTGACTTATGGGTAGGCATCCATTTGCTTAGTATAATGATATGGTATAAACTCTGCAATCCATTCAAGTGAGAATTATAAGGGAGGAGGAAGGGAAAAGATTTTCCAACCTTTGATGGAGTTTACCCCTTTTTGGACGCTGATAATTATCTCTGGGGTAAGAACCAACTTCTGATGAGTAAATTATTTGCCTTCAGAATGCATCAGACTTCATCAAAGGATAGATATTTTAGAAAGACTTCCTAGGAAGGACAGTCCCTCCCAGATTCTTCTACAAGGTCTTCACCCCATCCACCTACTACTGTGCTTGATCATTAATATACTCAGGAGTATATGGTTCCTTTAACAGTTAGCCCATTGTAGGGGATGGTATGGAATCACATCATCCCAAGGGGAGCATGGAAGGATAGTCGCTTTGTGCCCTCCCTCATATGCATTCAGGCAAGGTCTAATTACAATCTCTCCCTCAGTATATGTTTCCACAGTTTATCATGGATTAAGGGGGGAAATATTTGTGGAAGCCCTTTGACAAAATATGTGCAGCACATAACTAGCTTAATAGGTTTCAGGAAATGACAATATAGTGATGGAAGTTCTGGGATTTGTTATATCACTAGGCCTTGCCTACACTGGTGCAAAATGTAAGGTACACTGCAGGATGCACTGTGTGCATCCTGCAATCAGTGTTACATGTGCCAGTGAAATACTTTTCTGTGCAGGGGAGACAGCAGGGAAAGTCATTGGCAGCAAGGAAGTAGTAGGAGTCTACATTGCTAAAAACAACAGTGTAGATGTGCAAAGTACTGCTTTGGCATATAGACAGACTTGTAGGGTATATGTCCTAAAGTTCTGGCATGACTCTACTCATCTAAGCAATGCCTCACATCTACGCTGCTATTTATATCTGTGCTAGGAGGACATGCAGTGCATGTACTTTACATATCACCACCAGTGTAGACTGAAATAAAAAGTAAAATAAAATTGATCAACCAGGGGACTAGTAACATTTCTGATGTTTGATATCTCACACACAGTCAATGAGAGGCACAAATAGTGTAGACATTTTGAAAAGCCATCAACTGTAATGTAATATCTATTTTTAATTCAGGCAAGTCACAAAATATCAGAACTTAAAGCTCAAATCATTCAAGTGAATTCAAGGCTATACTTCAATCAGGTCTATAATCTACAGCAGAACGAGAGCAAAATTCTGTAGCCATGACAGTTAAGCATCCCTAATTTAACAATACATCATCATTATTGCAAAGTAAAAAACTTTTGCTGCAAGTTAATTGTGTTGTTTGAAAACTCCAAAGAAGGGACTGTTTAAACAAATTAGCCTCCCTGAACTCCCCAGGAAGCTTCCTGATTCACAGTGAGTGACATCACAGCGACCTTATGCAAAGACAACGAGAGTCCTGTAGCACTTTAAAGACTAACAAATTTCTGGGCTGCAACCCACTTCGTCAGGTGCATGAAATGGAAATCAGATAGGAGGTATATATATATTCATCCAAGGGTAAGAAACAATAATGGGGAGGGTAGGTGTAAACAAAGTCCATTCAGTACTTGCAGTGACATATTGAAAAGGACAGTGTGGCCAACTGCTAAGCATCTCATGGACATTTGGTTGTCTCAAGTTTTTGTTAAAATACCATAGTAAATATATTTTCCCCAAACATTTTACTATCTCTTCCCTTCCAAATCTCTCCCATTCATGCAGATTCATACAAAAGACTTATTCAGAATTTTATAAACAAACTTACACTTCCACCTTTAAGAGAGTCTTCTAAAGCATACTGACTGACTTACAAAAACAGCAGTTTGATGCAACAAGGAGAAAACATCCAAATCATCTGCAGCATCTGAAAAAGAGATGGCACCCTGTGAAAGATACATAAACAGGGACCAACTGTGGAACCCTACCTCATGTCTGTGAGCACTCAATCGTGAGGAGTCCCTCTGACTTCAGTGATAGTAAGACCCAGATCCTCAAAGGTATGAAATCACTTAGGCATCTAAATATCTTCAAGGATCTGAGCCTAAGTGCTCACCGGCATGAATAAAGGTTGTACTACTGGGCCTGCATTATTTAAACAGCTATAAAACTACTCTGTACTAGATATAAAAGTGAATTTTTTGTATGGACACTCCTGGTTTACATTATCAGCACTTGAAAAACTGAGTGACCTTCCCCCACCCTCCCGAATGGGAATTTACCAATAAATCCCAACGAGCTGTCTCACACTGATTCTCCTAATAAAGGTAGAAATACTGACAGTAATGCTGAATTTTTCAATCTGAGTTCACTCGCATGGACAGCTAAATGAAAAGTGTATTTTTTTCATTAGGTCTGATCTGCTTGAAATCATATTTGGTTTGAGTAAAAGTCACTTTCTTGAAAAAAAAAAAAATCCCTCAAATCTTATAATGTCAGGCATCTCTCTGAAGTCTCTGTGAATTGTGAGTACAATTCAAAATCCAGAACTGTTTCAAAATGGAAAAGCATGTATTTCATCTGACATCATAAACTTTAAATAGCAAAATGTACACAAAACACCGTATCCTACTTTTTACAATATTGCTAACGTACCAAAAATAAGAATGGCTAACTCTCTCTAATTTCTGCATCTGGGCTTGTCTTCAGTCTGTTTTATTCATGATTTTTTTTAGAGCTACAAATGCTAATCTCATAATGTTTCTATTTTATTTATTTTTGTCTATTCATCCATTTGAAAAATTTGCGTGCAATCTTTTTTCCCCTCCTGTTCTTTTATTCTTCCACCTTTTCAGGTGGTAAAGTGGTTGTCAGTTTAGACAGCTAATACCTTTAACAGGTAATAAGGGTTTCCCCCCCCCCCCCCCCATTTCTTCAGCCTTATCCTCAACAATAAGTTTTCAGTGTAATTAGGTTCCTCTATTTCTGCCACCATTGTCTACTCTTCATATTATTTGCACATGAGGGAATCATATGTGGATCTTACAAATGTCTCACTGATTACATCTTGAAAAGCCACAGGATACTCAGCTACAATGTTCTGGTAGCTATTGTAGCTGGATATTTTCTCCCTGTATGTTTCTGAGCAATAATTGGACAAATATCAGCACATATTCCAATTATCTCTCTTCTACATGATGTTTTTCCTCTCACATTGTCTTTGCAGACCTCTAAGAATAATTTTTCAGGAGGAAAATTTTCTCCAGTCAATTTGATACTCTACTAGACTTTCGTCATTTGGAATTTCTGCTATAATGACATTGGAGCTGTAGGGTTAGGCTTAAAACGTTGCAGCTACCTAACCACATGCCTACACTATCACATCCACCATTGCTACCACAAGTGGAATTGAGCCAGTGGTAGCAACATTGGGAATATTTAGAGAGAAAAGTGCTAGTGGAATTAAAAGGTTTAGTGACATGCCAACAGAGCTGCTTTCCAACGAATGTGAACTTGGACAAATGTATTTAAAAGGTTCCCCAGGTGTCAGGATCATAATTGCTTTCAAAATGTAGAGCTCTTAATGTGTACTTGAAATCCTCATTAATTTTAAGAAATACTACATATTCCTGCCTTAACTATATTCTGTTCATCATGTTGGAGGATGACATTAATGAATTCCCTCACAGGTTATTTTCTGATGGCAGAAAACCATAAACACCTGATTTTGATCTCCCCAAAACTGGTGTAAACTAGGAATAATGCCAAGGAAGTTGATGAGTCAAATTCTAATTTATGCCTGATTTTCAACAACGTAACCCTACTAGCTATGCTTAAATTACTCCAGAGCCAACTATTCATCTAGTGTTTTACTACATTTTATTGCTATACAGTCATGAGAGTCTAATATAGGGCCCAAACAAGAAAGGTGCAGAATAACTGTAGAAAATTGAATGAGGCCCTCAAATCCCATTGAAATTAATATTCAGAAAATTGCTGTAAGACAACTGTCCTTAATTTAATTGCTACAAAAGCTTAAGATTTTGTTGTTAATTTGGCAGTTACTGCTTAGACAATTAATGCTATGTATGTACTCTAGAAATGTCAGTGAAACAAGCTGTATGCATAAACCTTTTGATAGCAAATCCCTTTGAAGTCAGTGGAAGCTGAGCATACTCAGCACCTTGGAGATACTTAGCAACTCAAATCAGGCACTCAGCACACCACAATATTATAAAAAGCAGGTCCATCTTCACAGCAGGTGGAATAGGTTCTCTCTGCCCTATAAGAAGCTGTAAGGAGAGTTCTAGGAGGAGTCTTATTTTGAATTCCAGATGCTAATGTTTCCTCTTGGAAACCTACTCACTCACTCACTCATGCCACGGTGCTATGTTGACACCTGATTAAACCCAAAGCTGTTGCTTTTGGCTCAAGCCACTGCTTCTGCAGCAGGACAATGCAAAACATGCTGGATTTCTGCAGTACTACAGTAGCTACTGAATGTGAATAATCCAGTAGTCATTTTTACTATATAAATTATCAGTTTATAGCATAGTAAATGCAATCCACTTTATAAATGCACGTTTACTGTAATATCGATGCTGAACTTAATCTTTCTAACTGTGTTTGCTTTCCCAGTTTTAGCAACTTTACCTTCTTTAGCCATATAAATGCATTTATGTCTTAAATTAGTCTGAAATATGCCAGCATAGGTGCTGCTGTTTTTCTCAATTATTTTTAATGTGGCAGGGAAGTCTTCCGCATTCCAGAAGGAAACCTCAGCATTTTTCTTCTCTTTATGCCTGCTGGCTCTCATGGTCCTATGACAGTGCTATTAACCTCCCTTCCCAACTAGGCTTGACTACTCTTCATTTTCCACCATTGCCACTCCACAACCAGAGGTGTCCATTCAGGATGATGCAAGGCATTTCTCCACCCTCTCTTCCCACCCAACAGCTGGGAATTCTGCTTCTGCAGTATTCTAACTTATCTCTAGAGCAAAAGATGTGGACTAGGAACTGAAGCCATGTTTCTCACTTGGCAGAGCACAGTGTGTGAAGTAGCTGCTAATGTTATGTGAGGGACTGGGAGTAGGCTGGATGGACCAGGAGGCACCTTCATATAGCAATGGAGGGCACTGAGAACTAATCAGAACAGCCGGTTGCCTGCTGCAGCCAGGAGTATACCCTTGTGTGTCTGATGTTGGGTGGATATGAAGTTAAAAAAAAGAAAGAACCGATTTGTTTAACACAAGCTCTCCTTGCGTTAATGTGAGAACACCACACGGAGCACTAACCCTTGGGCACTGGGTCACTCCGTCAAATATAATTGCATAGGGTTTGTTTTTCATTTTTTTTTACAAAAGGCTATGAGAAATAGCAGTGTGCTTTTATTTAAAGATAATCACCAAGGAAATCTTTAAGAACATGAAACTTTGTTTTCCTTATAGCTGATTCAGACTGTTAGTGCAATGGACAAAGATGAGCCTCCTCGAGGCCACAAATTCTTCTTTGAGTTGGTGCCAGAGTTTGCCGTTTACCCAAACTTCTCTGTTGTTGACAACAAAGGTAAACACCTCTGCTCCTCTGTTTCATCTCATTGTTTTCCCCCATGCCACAGACATGACACTGTCGCAAGCATTCTGTTCTCCCATTTCAGATAACACAGCAGGGATTATGACTAGAAGAAATGGATACAGCCGCAGTAAAATGAGTACCTATCTTCTGCCAGTCGTAATATTCGACAATGACTATCCGATCCAGAGTAGCACCGGCACACTGACTATTCGAGTGTGTGCTTGCGATAGCCGGGGGAACATGCAGTCCTGTAATGCTGAGGCTCTGCTCCTTTCAGCTGGCCTCAGCACAGGTGCTTTGATTGCCATTCTCCTCTGCATCATTATATTGCTAGGTAAGTGATCCTTGTGAACAATATGTAATTTAATACACAAGTCCTAGTCACTGCTTTATTGACTGCTGTCACTCTACTAAGCCCTAGATTCATGCGACTAGAGAAAAATCCCTACCATGGCCATTTTCCACACTAATTTCCTTTTAATGGGGGGTTTGAATGTGGACTGTAAGTCATTGCAACTACTCAAAAGAAAGCTGAAGACAGGATGAGAATGTCACTGTCTCACTAAGATGTGATGTGAGGCAAATAGTTACGTAGGACTAGATTCTGTTACCCTCACTCATGGAAAGCACTATCTTACTTGGCAAATAGTTCCTTGTTTAATGAAGTTGTGTAATTTACCACTCAGCATGAGTACAGATGACAGAATCTGGCCCCTCCTAATTAAAAATTAACAATTACACCAGTTATTAAGCCATTTATATTTTCCACATTTTAGAAATATCTGGATAGAAAATAAAACAGAGGAGCTATATATATATATATATATATATATTAACTTTCAAACATTTGTAAGTAGAAGGGAATAGGGCAGGTGACTGGTTGACATGGAAAGGAGAAGAGGAGGGAGAGTGTGGATGGGCAACCGTATGGACATCAGGAGATATTAGTGGGACTAGACAACAAATGTGAAAAATCAGGATGGGGCTGGGAGGTAATAGGCACCTATATAAGGCAAAGTCCCAAATATCAGGACTCTCCCTATTAAATCGGGACATCTGATCACCATGGGAGACATGCAGGGAGCTAGGATGAAGACTGGTGAGGTGGGATTGGGGATAGGAGGAGGGCGGCTGCCAGGTTTGACAATGGGAGAAAGTGCTGAGGAAGCAGGCACTGGAAGCTGGTAAATCACAAAGAAATATCATGCACGCCATATGTAAGAGGAACTGAGCATCTGACTGTGAAAGTCTTTGGAAGCATAGAATAAGAGGTCTGCCCTCATTAATGCCCCTGGTTCTTTCAAGTGAAATTCTTAACCATGCTTGAGTGAGCCACTATTCCCCTAACAGGAGAAACTGAAAAATCTAAAAATGGCTGCTGCACACAAAGAAACTATATAAAACAGAATTGAACCACCATCTTCATTCACTGGATTGCATTTAAGCACATAGCTCTCGATCATATTCTCTCTCTGTCCTCAATATGCCCACTCTTCCCTTTACTCACCAGTGTTCAGGTTACTTTTGAGTGCATAAGGTGGCTCATGTTGCTGAGCACAAGTTAATCCTACTTCTTAGCATCAGTTACGCATCCACTTCTACATCTGATCCCCAGATGACCTGACTGTGCTGTAACTCCCACCTACTGGTCTTAGTCCTTTAGCTCATTCTGTTGAGGCTCGTACTTCAGCTTTAATCATTTCAGCCAAAGGTGACAAGTGCTATAATAGTATTTCTTTAAGCAGCAGGATCAGGTATTTAAATAAGTGGCTGCTAGTAGAAACCTAGAAACGAAGTACTGCAGCCTCTGAAGTCAATATGAGTTTTAACATCAATGGCTGTAGGCTCTTAAGGTAATAGTTTCAAAAAAGCCTAAATGACTTAGGTGCCTAAGTCCTATTTTCAAAAGTGAATTAGACACCTAGGTGTCTAAGGCTATGTCTACACTGACAGCGGCAAAGTCGCCGCCATCAGATCGACTTATCTGGATCAACTAAGCAGTCAGTGAAGACCGGCTCAGTCGATTCGGAAGTCAATGCTGTTAATCCATCCCCGCAAGCAGTGCAGTGAAGACGATGCGCAGAAGAGAAGCACAGCACTTAACGGGAGTTACTCAAGTTTTCTGCGTAGTTTGTGTAGCTCCCGTCGACTGCCGCCAAATCACAGGGGGAAGTGTAGACCAAGCCTAAGTCTCACTGGAAGTCAATGGGACTTAGGCCATGTATAAACTAGGAGAGCTTTGCCAGTACAGGTATACTGGGATACTATCCCAACAAAACGCTCTAGTGGGGCCACAGCTATGCTAGAGTAACTGCACTTTTGCTGGCTTAGTTTATTCCAGTCCCTATCTCCCACGTGAAATAAGTTATACCAGCAAAAGTGCAGCTTTGCCAATATAACAGCATTTTTTGTCTTTTGTCAGCACAGCGATGTCTGTCAGAGATCACACCTCTTCACACCCCTGACTACATAACTATAGCAGCAGAAGCTGTATTGTAGACATAACCTTAGGCTCCTTTTGAAAATGGGACCTTAGGAGCCTAAGGCCTGACCTGCACCTAAAATGTAGGTCTCCCTGAGAGACTTAGTTAAATTGACTTAAGCCCCAATATAGATAGTGCTAGGTCACAGAGTTGAATGCCAGAAAAGACCACCGGATCATCTAGTCTGCCTTCCAGTATGCCACGGGCCACCACCCAGCACCCATACACCAAATCCAACAACTGAAATGAGATCAAAACATTACAGCCCAAAGAAAACTAGACAATGATTTACCACAAGCAGAGAGCAGGGGGGACCAAGGTGCACCAGTGCCCAAGGCCCAAACAACAGCAGAGAAATAATTAAGTGAGAAATACCCAGATAATCCTGGCAAGTCACCCACACCCACACATTGCAGAGGAAAGTGAAAAACCTCCAAGCCCCTGCCAATCTTACCTGGAGAAAAATGTCTTCCCTACCCCACATATGGTTATCAGTTAGATACAGAGCATACGAGCAAGAACCAGCCAGCCAAGCACTTGAAAGAGAAATGCTTGGTGGCCAGCCACCTCAGAGCACTGACCTTCCCCATCCAATGTCCCATCGCTAGCCGTGGCCAACTCTGATGCTTCAAGAAAGGAGATAAAAAACCAAAACCGCCCAGAGAACATTGCGGGGGTGGAAGAGATATCCCTTCCTGACCCCTGCAGATGGCTGGCTGAAACCCTGAAGCATGAGCTTTTGAGAACATAACACAAACTGGATGTGAGCCCCTGGGCTGTTAAGCACTGACCCCTACCATCACAATCAATCCCATATACAATCACACTCAAATTTGTCCAGCTCTCTCCTAAAACTACATTGTTGTTTGCCCCCACAACTCCTATTGGGAGGCTGTTCTAGAACCTCACTCCTGTGATTGGTAGAAACTGTCTTCTAATTTCCACCCTGAATCTGTTCATGGCCAGTTTATATCCATCTGTTCTTCTATCAACCTAGCTACCGCCTCTCAAAGGGATGGATTTATTACAATGATGGAAAAACCCCTTCCACTTCTGTCACAAGTATCTATACTATAGTTCTACATCAGTGCAAGTGCAGCACCGCAGCTTCAGTGTTTGTAATGTAGCCTTCATTTATGAAAATTTTACCCCTAATATCTGCAGAGGTAGAGCATAGCACAGAAATGAGACTGAAACTAAACATTATTCAGGGCTATGGTCAAAGAAACCTCCTCTCCAGTGTGGAACCACAACATGACAAACGTTAGGGAAAAGTATTTTGCTTGACACTGAAAATGAAAATCCTAATCAATAATACAATTCCTTAACTTTAACCTAACTTTCAAATTAGTTATTTGTAATTCTTATATGTGAATTAACTTTGATGTTGTTATTGCTCCACAGTCATTTTCCCCTACTTTCCAAACAAACATCCTCTCTGCTATAAAATTATTTGGTCATTGCAAATATGCATTACCTACATTTCAGTGCTAACAATCCTGTTCATCTCATCATTTAGGCTACACTGAAGCTCATCATTTATTTGTTTTCAGTTTTAGTTGTGCTGTTTGCAGCACTGAAGAGGCAGAGAAAGAAAGAGCCCTTGATCATCTCAAAGGATGATGTCCGGGACAATATTGTGACTTACAATGATGAAGGAGGTGGGGAAGAAGATACCCAAGCTTTTGACATTGGCACACTAAGGAATCCAGAAGCTAGGGAGGAAAGTAAGATGAGAAGAGATGTTATCCCAGAAACTATATTTCAGATAAGGAGGACTGCACCTCTGTGGGAAAACATTGATGTGCAAGAGTTTATTCATCGAAGGTTAAAGGAAAATGATTTAGATCCAACTGCACCCCCTTACGATTCATTAGCGACATATGCCTATGAAGGAAATGATTCTGTAGCAAATTCACTTAGCTCTTTGGAATCACTTACTATGGATGGCAACCAAGATTATGATTACCTCAGTGATTGGGGACCTCGATTTAAAAAGCTGGCAGACATGTATGGTGGAGACGACAGTGACTGAGAAAGTAATCTGTGACTTGATCAGTGTTAGTGGAGGTAATGTCTATGTTACTAGATAAAGTGGCCTACACTCGCTTACTTGGAAAAAACCATACAAAAATAGGTGTTGTCTTAGTAAGGACTTGCTTAATCAATAAGTCAACGTAATGAATATGATTGATTTAGATATAAAAAATAAAATCTATACTTCACACTCTCTGCCTAAAACTCCTGAAGGAAGATTCTTGTTGACAATGAGAAGACACTTTAAAAAAAAGGCTTTTTGTGCCTTTAATAATAAAGAGATGGAAAACTTTTTTTTTTTAATTGCTTTGCATCACATTTATTACTAGCTGGGACGTTGTGCACCCGTGTTGTAACATAATCTGAAAAAAGCATACCTTTAAAAAAAAAAAAGAATATTACTGCCATATTTATTGAGTTAAAGAATGTCTGTGTTGATTCATCATGATATTTTTATATATGTATATTTATATTTTTGTATTTTTATTAAATAAATTAGTATTTATAAAAACATTATGTCATTTACTTTGCCAGTCATAAATTACTGAACAATAGGAATCATATGCTGTATGGATTTTTTTTTCCCCATAGTGTTTTTTTCTAACATCTTTAGGTCAGAATAATGGCTGTACTATAAAATGAAAAAAACATGAATGGGTTTCTCTTTGACAGAGGTACAGTGTAGGGAAAAATAAAAAGCAATTCTTCTGGGTAAGTCCAAATACAGGTGATTATAAATAAATGTAGGCTGACTTGAATTTTGGCCTGTTCAAAGCCACCAGCATATAGCTTCACTGTTGATTCCCCCATTTACTGGCAGTTGGCCAATAAAAGGATTAAATGCATGAATTACAGAGGATTGAAGAAACCATGAAGGTTTATTCCAGTAGATATGCAATTCAGGCAAAAAAAAATATACTGTGCTTTTTATATTTTGATGAGAAAGCAAATGTCAGCAATCCAAGAAAGTCCACTGCAATCTAATATTTTTTCTTCTCTCTTTTTCTTGGTCTTTAAAAAAAAAAAAAAAAAAAAGACAATTAGGCAATTGCTAATCATGCTTTTTTAAACTGAAGGACAGTTAACAGGAAGAAAAAAAATAATACTTTTAAAATATTTCAGTGTAATTTTTCTTTCAGAAAAATTAACCTATTAACTTACATGGAATAAATTTTTTATCACTTGGAACACATTTACACATTTCATAAATCTGTGGTGCGTACTGTGCAATCGATTTTTAAGCAATGCAGATTTTCACTGACATCACAGGATGACAGCCTTATATTATGGTGTAACTAGTTGCAACACACTTATTAAGGTTGCAGCAGAGGTTTCAACAGGAGTTTTAAACTGTCATTTAGTAAAAGAGACTCAAAATGGCAAAAAGCAAAACAAAGAATCTAAACTTTGTGTCGAATTTGAATTTTTCAACATGATTTTATGGTGAGTATGTACAGAGAAAATACCAAGAGTTCTAAAATCATTGTGTTTTAAAATGGTCACTGGACTGTCTCATCTTTTTTTGGACTTCATTTGCAAGAAATCTGAGGCATGATGAGCTTTGCGCCACTTGTGACAATTTCCAAAAATCAGATGTACATCGGTAGCATTTTTGTGCAGAGTTTATTTGGAATATTTGAAAATAGCTGCAAAATTATGCACCAAGATGAGCCTACTGTATTTGCACTGAAGACAGAAATGCTGTTGTCATACAGATTAACATCCAGAACTTTGACTTGAGAGCGACCAAATACGCCTGTCATTTTAGGGAACTTCTCTGACCGGGAAGGCCACAAGTTCAAATCTCTCCTTCTGCTATTTGTATTTCCATGCACTTCATCATCTCGGTCAGTATGAGGGTGCTGAACCTCAACCTAGAAGGTGGTCAAGTATGTGCCACTGCTGTATCTCCCCACCCCTTACACAAATATGTTAACAATAAAATTATACAGGGTCTTTTCAGGAACAGCTGGAAACAGAATCGAGAGCCAATTTTTTCCCAGTCAGCCATGCTTCTTTTCAGATTCTTTGTTCCGAACGTCTGCATTTTGGTTATCATATCTCTAACCACTGCAATCTACTCCCCTCCATTTTTCTGCTTCTATACCACAAACAACTCTGTAATCCACTGGGAAGTACGTGTGAGGTGCACATTAATGGCTGTTGCACATTGAGACTATTAATTATTCCTATAGCTCAAATACTAAAGATGAGAATGGTGGATTAAAAGTTGCAGGGTTCAAAGCCTCCTGATGACTCACCTGGAGGAACTTTATGGTTGCACGTAATATCACTAAATACTCCAAATTCATCAAACGTTTCACTTAGATTTAAAATTGTAATGGCAATCTCAGCAACATTAAAGCAGAATAACTTCCCAAATTCGTGAAATGAGGGAGAACTGTTCTGTTGCCAGAAGAGGTCAGTGTTAAGGTTCACTATGAGTTTGATGAAGCTGGGATATGCATTACTTTTCAGTATGTACTGGAAAGGGAAATGAAAACTTTAAAATTGGAGTGCAAGCAACGTGGCATTAGAAAGGAATGCAGAATATTTTCCCCTTAACTTCTGATTTCCAGGATTTTAAAGATTTTGTGTTGCTGGTATATGATGTGGTATGCAAAGCAAATTTAAGTCACTATATAAATATTCTGTTTGTATGAAGTTTGACGGCTTTGCTCAGGAAAAATTCCCATTGACTTTAAAGGAAATTTTGCCTGAGTTATGATGCAAGTCAGTGGTTACAGGAGATCAAAATAAAAGAAAGAGCTCATCAGTTTGTCTGACTGTAAGGCACTGGGGCTTAGGCAGTCTTTCCTACTGGTCACAGCTGGATTTGGATCCATATGTCAGCAACAGTAGTTCTTGAGCAGGGGTCAGAGGAATCACAAGAGCTCGATTTAATAAGCAAGAGGGGGGTTAAAAAAGTCAGGCAGAGGTCAGAGACCGGACAACAGAGGTAGTACCAGGCTAGATCAGGATGTAGGGGTCAGGGTCATGCTGGAGTCATAGACCAAAAAGTAGTAGCAGGCTATAGTCATTAGGCAAGAGTCAGGGTCAGTGCCAGGTTGGAATCAGACACAAGAGACTAAAGGATGAAGGGAGGTTTGGTGTAGCAGCAAGCACAAAATATGTGTTGTTTCCCATACAACTTCCTGGGGATTAAATAAGATGGTTGGCCAATCAGTGGGCTTTAGGGTACTGTCACTCTGAGTCCCTTGGGCAGTACTTCCTGAGGCACTTATTCTCCACAGAGCTCCATGGCTATGGCTTTACATGGCCTCATGGTGGCAATGTGGGAATGTCAGCCGACCTAGGATCTGCAGGCCCAGTTACTAATCCTCACATTACCCCCCCACACACACCCCCATTCAGGCATATCCTTCCTCCTGGTGGGCACAGGTGGTCTTGACGAAACTTTTCCAAGCCAGGACACACCCTCCCAATAGATTATGTAGTACAGTCCCCCATTCTGCAGTTTAGAGTCTAGGATAGCAAGGACTATATATTCCTCAAGCCCTTGCACCTGGAATGGCAGGGGCGGCTTTTGGAACCAATCAGGAAAGGGGTCCTCTATGTAAGATTTCAGGAGGGATACATGGAAAAACAGGATGTATCTTAAGGGATAGGGGGATTTGCAATTTGAAGGTGATGGGGTTGATTAGTTGGCAAATCTGGAAGGGTGCAAGGAACTGGCAGTCTAACATGAGGGACAGCCTTTTTGTACAAAGACGTTTTGCTGCAAGCCAGAACTTTTGATCTACCACGAGCGCTGGGCCTTCCTAGCATTGATTGTCTGCATACAGCTTGCAGTTCCTTTTTGCATCTTCAAGTTGGTCCTTAGACTCCTCCTGGATATGGTGAATTTATTGGATCCAGTTGGCAGCTGCTGAGTTCAAGGAGGCTACTGGCAAGGCTGGGTGGAACCTATCATTTGCAAAGAAGGGACTCTGCCCAAAGAGGCAATATCAGCACTGTTGTCTGAGAATTTGGCATAAGGAAGGAGGGGAAACCAGTTATCTTGGTGGTAGTTGACGGAAGTATTGCCCATCTCCCTGGAGCTGGTATGTGGGGAGATAAAAACATGGTCATCCATTAGCCAAAGTGTTTCACGCCAGAATTCCAGGCCTCGGTCTGAGGTGATACAGTATAGATGCCCATGAAGACAGATCACATGATTCACTAGAAATCAAGCTGTTGTTTCGGCAGAAGGCAGGCTTGTACAGGGGATGAAGTGTGCCATTTTGGACAGTTTGTCTACAACAGTCAAGATCATTGTGTGGCCATCAGACTCAGAGTTCCATTACAAAGTCCAGGATGAGAGAGACCCAGATGGGGTCTTTGGAGGTATTAGAGCTTTGAAGGGCTTAGCATGGTGTTTCTTGGTGCATGTACACAGATTGCAAGAGTCAATATGGACTGTGGCTTGGATACAGGGCCACCAGAAGAAACAGAAATCCATGCAGAAAGTCAGCCAAACTGGCCTGCAGCAAGGGCAATGGCAGAAATGGAGCACTTCTAGCCACGGCAGCTTAGTGGAACATACAAGGTGATCTCATCCTGTGTGGAGCACTGCATTTGGATTCTGGCTTTTCTTTGATCAGGCTGTTCCATCATCTCCTGGGCTAACAGGTCACCTCACAAAACAGATTGGATTAGTTCAAGTAGGTTTTAGTGTATTGTGGCACTAAGGAAGTTTTGAGGTTTTGGGAGACATGGTGGTTCTTGGTTAGGGTTCCTCGCCATCTTGATAATATTCCCTATTTTGGGATAGAGCATCACCTTTTCTACTCCTAGTTCCTGGGAAATAGGTGATGAAAATCAAAACAAGAGAAGAATAATGCCCATCTGATCTGCCTTTCATTCAAGACTTCAGCCACACATAGATATTCATGGTTCTTATAGTCACAAAAGACTTGTCCTGGGCATCAGGCTCCCTCGAGGCAATGGCATCACTCTTCAAAGGCTGATTTAAATGTGAGTAGTTCCTTTTCTAATATATTATAATTCTATTTGGCAGGGCTAAGTTTTCAGCAGTAATAGGCGCAAGGGTGATGTAGACAAGGCTTCTGAAACAGCTAGATAGGAAGCAATAGCTTCCACTATGAAACCTGGGCCAGGGCCAGATGTGCTAGAAGAAAAGCAGTGGTGAAAGCAGCCTTGAGCTGTTTGAAAGCATGATGAGTTTCATGTAACCAAACAAAATTTGACAGCCTTGGGGAGGAGGTTGTTCATGGAGGTCATGTACCATGAGAAGCCTGGAATGAGCTGTTGGTATATAAAAAAAAAAAATCCCAGGAAGCTCTGTAACTCCCAAGGGGATCTAGGCATTTCCCATCTGCAAAAGGTTTCTGCCTCCTGGATGTACATCTTGACACCCTTTGTGGAAATAATGTAACCCAAGAATTCTGTGGAGGACTGGTCAAAGACACATTTTTCCAGTTACACAAACACACCATACTTCTGTAGTCTTTCCAGGATAGAACAAACATGGTAACAATGATTCTCAGGATTATCTGAAAATTTAAGTATGTCATCAAGATAGAGGACTACATACAGGGCCAGGATATCTCTAAATACATTGTTCACGAAGTGTTGAAAGGTAGCTTTAATTACATTACTAAATATTTAAAGTGTCCATAGCAGGCTCAAAGGCAGTCCTCCATTCCTCTCCTTTCCTGATGCACACTAGATTGTAAATGCTCTGAAGATGATGAAAGTTTGATGAAAGTTGTGGCAGATCACACATGATCTAGTAACTCTGAGATTAAGGGAGGGATGCTTTTGGACCATCACCATCATCATCACAACTAGGAATCCCAGAAATTCCTAAATCAGGCACTGCTTTTCCTGTTTTTGTTTCTTCAGATTCCCTTGCTCATATGTCGCACCACATCAGATATGGAGACAGAGCTCTATCCTGTATTTTTTGCAGAGGACTGAAGCTATGCTGTCCCATGTTTTCCCCTTATTTTAAGCCTCAGGATGCATCCTAACTAACACAGGACTTGGCTGTATGGGCCCAATCATGTACCACTGAAATAAATGAGAGTTAACTTTGATCTGAACAGATCAAACTACAGCCTATGAAAACTGCATAAAGAATCTTCTCTTAGCAATTTTCTTCCTCATTGGTGAGGAGATATAGTTGTCTTTATTTAATTAAAGCATAATGCAACAAAAAGGGTGTGAGAGGAGGTATTTATAAATCACAACAAAAAAAAATAATTCCCCCCCCCCCTTTGACATTTCAAAATATGAAGAAAATTTAGCCAACTCTCGGGATAAACAACAACAGGACACAGTTGTTTATTCTGGATAGAAGGGTGGCACCAGCAATTTTTCAGAGACTACAGCAAGTTAATAGTTTATGTATATATATTTATGTATGTGTGCTTAGTTATATGTACTATATAAAGGTTAATGCAAAGGAAAAATTGGGGTCACTGCCACCCATGTAAATATGATTTCTAGACACAAAAGAACAGAACACATTGTAAGTTCAGCTAAGTACATACAATCAAAACAGTATCTTAGATGTCTGTATACGAATGCGAGAAGTATGGGGAATAAGCATGAAGAACTTGAGATGATAGTAAATAAACACGACTATGACATAGTTGGCATCACAGAGACTTGGTGGGATAATATGCATGACTGGAATATTGGTATAGAATGGTACAAGTTGTCAGGAGGAACAGGAAGGGAAAAAAGGGAGGGGTGTTGCCTTATATATTAAAAATGCATACACTTGAACTGAGGTTAAGATGGAAATAGGAGGCAGACTTGTTGAAAGTCTCTGGATAAGGATAAAAGGGGTAAAAATGAGGGTGATGTCATGGTAGGAGTCTACTACAGATCACCTAACCAAGAAGAAGAGGTGGATGAGGCTTTTTTTAAACAACTAACAAAACCATCCAAAGCACAGGACTTGGTGGTGATGAGGACTTCAACTACTCCGATATCTGTTGGGAAAATAACACAGCAGGGCACAGACTATCCAACAAGTTCTTGGAATGCACTGGAGACAATTTTTTATTTCAGAAGGTAGAGAAAGCTACTAGGGGAAAGGCAGTTCTAGATTTGATTTTGCAAAACGGGAGTAAAAAGTTGAGAATTTGAAAGTGGAAGGCAGCTTGGGCAAAAGTGATCAAGAAATGATAGAGTTCATGATTCTAAGGAATGGTAGGAGGGAGAACAGCAAAATAAAGACAATGGATTTCAAGAAGGCAGACTTTAGCAAACTCAGGGAGTTGGTAGGTAAGATCCCACGGGAAGCAAGTCTAAGAGAAAAAACAACTGAAGACAGTTGGAAGTTTTTGAAAGAGACATTATTAAGGGCACAAGAGCAAACAATCCCATTGTGTAAGAAAGATAGGAAGCATGGCAAGACACTGGCATGGCTTAATCAGGAGATCTTAAGTGATCTAAAAGTCAAAAAAGAGTCCCACAAAAAGTGGAAACTAGGTCAAATTACAAAGGATGACTACAAACAAATAACACAAGTATGCAGGGACAAAATTAGAAAGGCCAAGGCACAAAACGAGATTAAACTAGCTAGAGACATAAAGGGTAACAAGAAAACATTCTACAAATACATTAGAAGGGAGAGGAAGACCAAGGACAGGGTAGGCCCGTTAGTCAATGAGGGGCGAAAAACAATAACAGGAAATGTGGAAATGGCAGGGGTGCTAAATGACTTTTTTGTTTCGGTTTTCACCAAAAAAGTTGGTGGCAATTGGATGCCTAACATAGTGAATGCCAGTGAAAATGAGGCAGGATCAGAAGTTAAAATAGGGAAAGAACATGTTAAAATTACTAAGACAAGTTAGATGTCTTCAAGTCACCAGGGCCTATTGAAATGCATCCTAGAATACTCAAGGTGCTGACTGAGGAGATATCTGAGCCATCTGCAATTATCTTTGAAAAGTCTTGGAAAACAGGAGAGATTCCAGAAGACTGGAAAGGGGCAAATATAGTGCCCAGTTACAAAAAGGGGAAATAAGGATAAGCTGACTGGTCTGTAATTCCCTGGGTTAACTTTTGTATCCGGAAAGATAATGGAGCAAATAATTAAGCAATCAATTTGCAAACATCTAGAAGATAATAAGGTAATAAGTAACAGTCACATGGATTTGTCAAGAACAAATCATGTCAAACCAACCTGATAGCTTTCTCTGACAGGGTAAAAAGCCTTGTGGATAGTGGAGGTGGTAGATGTGGTATGTCTTGACTTTAGTAAGGCTTTTGATACTATCCCGTATGACCTTCCCTTAAACAAACTAGGGAAATACAACCTAGATGAAGCTACTATAAGGGAGGTGCAAAACTGGTTGGAAAACCATTCCCAGAAATTAGTTATCAATGGTTCACAGTCATGTTGGATGGGCATAACGAGTGGGGTTCTGCAGGGATCAGTTCTGGGTCCAGTTCTGTTCAATATTCAATATCAATGATTTAGATACTGGCATAGAGAGTACACTTATTAAGTCTATGGATGATACCAAGCTGGTAGGTGTTGCAAGTGCTTTGGAGGATACAATTATAATTCAGAATGATCTGGACAAACTGGAGAATTGGTATGAGGTAAATAGGATTAAATTCAATAAGGACAAATGCAAGGTACTCCACTTAGGAAGTAACAATCAGTTGCATGCGTACAAAATGGGAAATGACTGCCTATGAAGGAGTACTGGAAAGGGATCTGGGGGTCATAGTGGACCACAAGCTAAATATGAGTAAACAGTGTAATGCTATTGCAAAAAAGTGAACATGATTCTGGGATGTATTAGCAAGAGTGTTGTAAGTAAGACACAAGTAGTAATTCTTCCACTCAACTCTGAGCTGATTAGGCCTCAACTAGAATATTGAGTCCAGTTCTGGGCACCACATTTCAGGAATGATGTGGACAAATTGGAGAAAGTCCAGAGAAGAGCAACAAAAATGATTAAAGGTCTAGAAAACATGACCTATGAGGCAAGACTGAAAGAACTGGGTTTGTTTAATCTGGAGAAGAACAGACTGAGAGGGGACATGATAACAGCTTTCGAGGATATAAAAGGTTGTTACAAGAAGGAGGGAGAAAATTTGTTCTTCTTAACCTCTGAGGACAGGACAAGAAGCAATGGGCTTAAACTGCAGCAAGGGATGTTTAGGTTGGACATTAGGAAAAACTTCCTAATTGTTAGGGTGGTTAATCACTGGAATAAATTGCCTAAGGAGGTTGTGGAATCTCCATCATTGGAGATTTTTAAGATTAGGTTAGACAAACACCTGTCAGGGATGGCCTAGATATTACTTAGTCCTGCCATGAGTGCAAGGGACCCTTCGAGGTCCCTTCCAGCCCTATGATTCTATACTAGAGATGAGATGAGGGGAGGTGGTTCCATGTTTGGTTCTTGATTAATGGCCCACAAGTATATGGAATATTTTACACTTTCCAAGTTTCCTCTGATTAATTGTGACAAACTAGAGATGGGTCTGAAAGCTGAACCCTGGATCTAAATACCTCCAAGCTTTGGGCAAGTTGGGGTTTGAATCTTCACTATAATTTCACAGAAATCAAAACCAAATCAAAGAAGCTTCTTGTCCAGCTTCAGTTATGTTTCCGCAGGAAATAGATTTTAATGATAGCCCCATGAACTCCAAAATGGGTACATTCCCAGTTACTGTCCTATTTGCCTTGAAATTCTGCACAGCTCTAGTCATAATATATTAGTTTACCCTATTCATGCTTGGAACATATGTAGTTCGAAATGCACTTGCTTTTAGAGCTGATGTGCCAAGTACTTCTTCCTTCTCCTCTTACAGCAGAATGACAAGCTGTATAAAGTGATCCTTTACGAATCCAGAACTGTAGATTTTCTGGTGGGTGTAAAATGATAATAGCACTGTTCATTACTTAGGGTTTTATCCTTCAATTTTCTGGTAGAGTTACTGGCAGCCACTTAGACTGCTTTAAAATCAGTTTATTATCCCTTACAGCAGAACAAGAATTGCTGTTGACCAGTACAGGTTCCAATTATTTTAAAAAAAGATATTGTCAAAGACAACAATCAAAAATAAGGTTAGAGAAGGAATAGGAAGTGGGAGGATTTTCACGGAGAATGCAGTCAGTTGGTGTTAGAGGCACTTATCATGGGAAAAGAATGCAGTGGAGATGGTGGTAAGTGAAAGAGGGTCTGTGTGGGGTATTCGTCATGTTAAGGATTGTTGTCACTGAAGGGCAGCTGTTGGTGGGAGCACAGACTGCTTGTTGCTAGGAAGAAGAATGATAGTTTTGTATCTGGGAAAGCATTAGTTGGGGAAGCCCTTCCTTGGATAGTCCCTTCCTTCCCGGACTACTAACTTACTTCCAGCCAATTTCTGGGTTGCCCCACAGCTTCCAGACATTCTGCACCTATACCCCCACCTATCATCATCCCCATGATGCTTCTGAGTTTGGCCTTAGGCTGGTACTTTGCAGCTGAACTGATGTGTGTTCTATGGCCCATCCAGGAGCTTCTAATTTCAGAAAGAGAGATAGAGATGGGGAGTTTTTCAAATATCTCACAGAACATAACAACATAGCAGCAATGATGAGGCACTGTGCTGCAACCCTGCAACAAAAAGAAGCAGTTTTGTCCTGAGTTAATCTTTCAGATAGAGAGGGCGACATTGGGCCAAAAGGGGGATACAGCAGAGGAATATCAGGTTGCAGAACTCAATATCAGCTGTCCCTCACTCCTTTGAAATAATTCATTTTTGTTATGATTTCTTCCCTGTCTTTTCATTTGACTTCCAGATGAGAAATTACCTTCTCATCATAGAAAAAATACCAAGTTCCCAATAGTGCCAGCCTGGTAATTTTATAACAAACCTTTCCACCTCTCCACTGTTATGTGGATGTACAGAGAGAAATCAGCGAATGAGGAGGCTTCCCCCCACTTCTCCCATAGAACCGAAAGGCCCTTTTCCACCTAGTACTCAAGAGGGACTACAGAACGGGCATCAGTCAGCATACCATTGTCCTAAGGAGTTGGCCTGCCAGCTAAGGGGCAAGAACTAGCTCCTTTGTCTACAAGTACATGTACTGTCATCTACAACAATACTAAGAAGGAACTTTGATCTTTTCCAAAGGAATAGCAGTGTGCTTTCCTCTGCATGATGTGGCTGATTGCCCTTAGCCATCCTGTCCTGTGGTGACAGAATACTTGTCACTGATGTGTGGCCAGCACTGCACTGTTTCACAGCCAGCCTTTATGTAACACTGCCAGCAAGGGAGAGATTTTACCTACAGTCATTCACTTCTAAATTCACTGACTTGCTGATGTAGCTCATAATACCAACAGAGAGCATTGTGTGTGATTTTGTCATAAACATTTTAATGCAGTTTGTTACAGGAAAAAATAACCTCCTGCTAACATAGTTTCTTCCCCTCTCCTGACCCCATCTCCAACTTGTATAAACTCTTTCAGAAAGGTCTTAAGTTTGGTTGTAAATATTAACACAGGTCTAGAAATTTGGTACATTTCTTAATTTATTTTAGGTATGTATTTGACCAAATTAAAGAAAATAAATTTTGTAGTATTTAAATTAGATGGACATATACCAATTAGAAACTGGTTTAATTAATCCCATAAGGAAGATTTCTATAAATTTGAGTGGGTTCTACAGATACTTAATATATGATATAGAAATTTTGCTATAGAATTTAAGCAAGAGATCCTTTCCATAGTTTTTTTTTAAAATGTTTCTACCAAAGTATTATGATTCTATATGAACTCATATAAACTAATTCAAAACACTTATAGAAAGATTATGCATTTTGTAACACCATGGCACCCACCTCTCATGAGTGCCCCCTTCAAGGTGGATGTGTCTGTTAAATAGCCCTGGCCCAGGTATCGGGCTGTACCCACAGGGCTTCCTCCCTGGAGGCAATGGTGACAAACAATTTCCTTGTATGATTTCATCCATGTGCTAAGTCAGTGAACATCAACTTATCCTGGTTCCCTTGTTGATACCCAGGCCAGTCCTTTGTTTCTGGAATGCTGAGCTGATTTTGTTCTAGACACACCTTAATGAGATGCAAACTGCCCCTCTGCTCCAAGAGAGTTTTGCCTGGATATGTTTTAAGCTATGAGGACACATCTTTAGAAGTATCACATAGTGAAACCTCACAACTATACACATGACATTGCAACAAACATACTACTATAAAAATAATGCTCAGTGCGTCATGAGCATTCCAAAAACATCTCACATGACATGCTCTGCATTAAACAATACACAATTGCACTATAAGGATGACAATAGGGATGCAGGGTGTCACATAGCCATGTAAAGAAATCATGCCATATGATCACATACCTCTCTGCAGCTCCATTCAACAGCAATGTAATTCTTTAGCATTACAAAGTAGCGTATGGCACAACTGATCTATACTAACATGAATATTTCCCAAAATAAAATTTCCTTGATATAACCTTAGTTCCTATTATAAGAAAAATGAAGGGCCAGTGATTAAAGCACCAGCCTGAGACTGGGAAACCCACATTCAATTCTCTGCTCCGTCACAGACTTTCTGTGGAACTTTGGGCAAATTGGATGGCCTCTCTGTGCCTCAGTTTCCTATCTGTAAAACGAGGGTAGTGGCACTGCACTTCCTCACTGGGGGTAGTTTAAGATAAATACATGCATGATTGTGAGGTTCTCAGATTCTATCAGGCCAAGCTAGTACCTAAGATAAATAATCCTTTTTTATTTTTTAGAAAGTCAACATATTATTGTACCTAAAACATTTAAGAAGTTCATGGCACATCTATGTAGCATATAGTATGTCTGAGCAACATCGTCACCCATCTGGCCTTTCTTCAAACCTATGCCTGGAATCTCTGAATGCACAGGATGTGATTCACCATCACTGTGTACCTAGTGCAATCATTTATAATAATCATGTATAAAGCAGGTGCAAAGTGCTCCTATTCTGAATTAATAATACATTACTCTTGCTTTGCACAGGATTCAGGGTGATGGTCCATCAAGCCTAGAGTTATGTTGTGGCAGCACCCAGAAGTAAGGCTTGTTGCTTGTGGACTTTGCTGCTGCTTTTGCTATTAATCATTCTGTGTTCAAGTGAATAACAACTTATCTATTATAAATGGATTAGACTAGAAAAGCAAATGTCCTCTCATTTCTTTTCTGACATGGAAATAGTGGCAGTCCAAACTTTTCTGCTCCACTTGGAAGCCAGGGCAGTATTATGCTACATAAAACATCACCATAGAATACTGTATGACAATTACATTATCTCATTAATGTATACCACAGAGTATAACACTGCACTCTCATTAAACATGTAATAGTACTACTTATTGCTGCTGTTCTTACCAGAGGAAATGAGTCCAATTCGCTTCTGTGTAAAACCAGTATAGAACTAACTCCACTGATGTCTAGAAAGTTATGTTAATGTACAAGACAGGAGAGCCAGGCATGTACTTTTTAATACTTATAACACTATGCTTTTATAATTAAAACACATTGCTAGTTTGATTTTAGAATTTGCTGGATCACTTTCCATCTCTGATCTCAGAAACAGGTGGCATGGAAAGGAAAAGAGCAATATGTCTTACGGCATATATTCCCCAGGAAACAGACCATGTAGCTCCTCTAGGGAGGCTCTTTCTCCAGCTGGTGTTAACATGGTCTACAGATGGTTGTCTAGCTGGACATAACTTACCAGGTAAACAGATCAGGACTTCCTCTAGTGAATTTCACATGTCTAAGGAGCCTGGGGATTGGAGTCTGTGGAAACGAGGGCAGTAGACAGTAAAGGCATAGTGGGAGCTTGATTGAGGGGCTTGCTGGGAAACTCTAGTTATTGATAGGGGCTATGAAAATAGGTGGGATAGCCTGTTTTCCCCTTTCTTTGCAGTTCTGTCTATACATATACATTTTATGATGGGCTAGAAAAAATGATGATGATGATGGACATGTTTAAAATAAAATAAAAAGTAGTGAAAAATAAAGGATTAACTAGATATAGATCTTGCACATTAGTGGAATCTGGGTAACATGCAGAACATATGCTATTACAGTAACAGCAAAAAGGTTTGCTCAGTGAAAGGTGTTCCCAATATGTTTCATATATGGTATCTTCCCTTATAACTTTGGAGGGGTAACAAGGGAAGTGGTGGATTCTCCATCTTTTGAAGTCTTCATTTAAAAAAACTGGGTGCCTTTCTAAAGGATATGCTTTATCCAAACATGGGTCAGATCAGGTGATGTAATTGTCCCTTCTGGCCCTAAAATCTAGAAAAAGCCAGATTTTTTTCCTTATATGCATGCTTTATTCTTTTGTATTTTTAATTTTTTCATGTCTTTATGGTCAGAGAGTTATGGTTATTTCAACCAAAGGGCTATATTTATTGACAAATTAATTAGGGGTGCATTTTAGCCTCAGAACTCTCATTTACCGTTTTATACTTATTATATAAAGTAACCAAGTTATATCAATCAGAACCAAATAACAGTTTATATGGTAATTAATGGGGTCCTTGAATGAAATGAGTGGAGGAAGGAATTATTGGAAATTTAACAAAACAGATGACAAAGTATATAGCCTGTCTACTAGTTCTAGGATTTGTCCCCTGGAAATTTCCTTAGGGTCAGATTCTGCCTAATTCTTGCATAGATGCCATATGCATGTTTGAAGGAAGAGATGTGGAGAACATTGAAAGAGCCACCTTCTCTTCACCTCCTTTTCAAGCGCTGCAAATGGGCCAGGCAGAACAACAGGCCCTACACTTGGGAAAGTTCAAGACTGCTCCAGCAGGGGGACACGGCACCTCAAAAAGTGTGGGAAGGAGACAGGATTATGCCCCTGCTCTGCCCAGACCCACAAAGCAGAACCAGTTCACTGACAGGCGGAAGCTGCAGTGCCTCCTACAAAAGGAAGTAATACAGGGCAATTTCCCTCTAAATGTCAGAGAACTCAATGATGCTTCCTTCTCAGCAATTCACACTACCCCTTACGTCTGGATTGTGCCTAAATCTAATTATTAGTTAGCAGCAGAGGTAAATTACTTGATGAATAATTCTACAGCATTTGTAAAGGCACCTACAAATTCCGAACCTTTGAGCAGTTGGCACCTTAATAATAAGTAATACTTTGCTGATCTGATTATTTGGATAGCCAGGTGAAGATCTCTTTAGAAGTTTTCTTGGGAAGCTGTGGAAATGACTGTGGAATTTTACCCTGAACTGGCATGCTGACCCTCAGAGGACTACTTTCCTACTTTACCCAGCTATTACATGGCTAATCAAAGCAAGGTAACTGCATTGTATCAGCACTCAAATGATAGAACTAATGCTCCTAAGATTTCCACCTGTGTAACTCCACTGGATCCAATGCAGGTACTCCTGATTTACACCAGTATGAGAGGCGCATGGGGCTCATTCTCTGCTTCAATTGGAAAGAGCTGAGAACTGATCACTCAGACAATTTGCTGCCTCAAGACATGGCAGTTCGGAAGCTGCCACTCCCTGTTCCCTAAAGGGCCATGTGGAGGGAAGAGTGTTATATCTTCCAATATCCACTAAGCCAAATATGCCTTTTAACTAAGTACAGTGATTTTAATTGGATTGGAAAAACAAGAAAAATAAAGTCACTTTAAAATGTATCATGTTAGCACAGCAAGGAAGTCCATATTTTTATGTTTCTTGGCAATGCAGGAAAACATACAAATACCACATGCTGGGACGATTCAAGCATTTCACTGTATTAGCATAAACATTTCTTTTTGAAAACAAATGCATAAAAAACACAGCAGGTTTATAAATTTGGCATTATCATGCCACAAAAGGCTTATGCTTCTGTAGTATTAATAGTAAATGTGGTCCTTGCAAAGACAAATGCATTGGGGCTTCATATAGATGTAGGGGTCTGTCTGCACAGAATCCATGCAGGATCAGCACCTTGTCCCTCAATAGCATTTTCTGGAAAGAATCTGCTTTCAGAACCATTTGATATCATCGTTAGTTGTGGAAAAGACCTACTGGGTCCTCTGTATTTCCTTCCTGCTTTATCAGGGCTGTTCTGTACTACATGACTGCTAGTGCTCTGACCAATTTACTTTTAATTGTATTAGGTAATGGGGTTTCCACCATCAAAATTGTTTACAGAATATAACAAATGTTTGTTGAAAGTTCATGTCTGTGTCATGAAAGGTTTTGTGAAAATAAGATGAGCAGATTGTCTGTGATCTGGTTCTGAAAGTGATTCATATTTACCCAATCAAAGTTAATGTAGTTTAAATTTTGACTTTAATAGATTAATTGTAGTAAGATTTTGAATAGGCATGCATGAATGCAATGAGTTGGATCTTTCATATGATGTTTGGTGTAAGAGTACTTTACTTTCCAGCAAACATGAGCCATGGTTGTGTGCCCCAGCAGATAAGGAAAGATGATAATACCTGCAACCCTAAGTGGAACACACTGACCCTTTCATTTTTTAAAGTCAGGTATTTTTGACAAGGACAGCAGTCACAAAGTGCATATATTTCTAAATCTTAACTGTACATGCATCTCTAGTAAAATAGATAATGTAATGTGGTAACACTAATTCACTGTTTACTTGTTAGAATAAGATTATTCAGGCTAATGTCATTTAATATTGATGTGAGTATTGTATTTTCATGGTGCTTAGATAACTGAACGACTGTAGTTTGAAAAGCTTGGGATGATTATATTGGATTGATCTCACTATTAGACTTCTGAAGAACTGTTGTTATTTCTCAGTCTCCAAAATTTATTTTTTAACTTTTCAAGTATAAAGAAAGATGGTATTCTACTTTTTTCATTATTAATCTACTCATTTCTCATTATTAAATTACATTAAAATATGCACCTTTTCATTAAAACTTCAATGCAATAATCATCAGTTGTGCTCACTGAATAACAATTTAGAAATAATTTTAAAAGAAGTTTAAATGTAAATATATATCACCTGTAGGAGTGATCTGAATCCCTACTAAACTTTACATTTAAATTCTGCGAAAATTCACCTAGAATTAGTTGTGCTACATAGCTTGTTGCTAGTTCATATGTGAGAAATGATGTATTAGTGTAAAGCTTTCACTTTTGCATTAATTAAAGGAAGATTTTTTTTAAAGATATGTTCTGTGAAGTCTTCATACAATCATTTGAGATTAATATAAATGTGTTACTATAAAGAATTTTCTTTCACATGCATTTTCTATAATGTCAAAACAGTGTAATAAAGGTCAGAGTTTATACTGATATCAGTTAATGTTAGAGAAATCTGAATTCAAGCATTCTGTGAAAAGGATTCAGGCATTTCTGGATGTCGGAAAAGGCTGGTAGCCTGCAGGATGGAACAGTAATTTTGTTAGCTTTTTAGGCACAATCATAATTCTTTCATTGTGTCTGGTGGTTCTATACCACTGCCAAAGGCTGTTCATTAAACCATTGAAAATAATTATTCTGAACCAGTGCAATGTTACACTCACAGTTATAGCTCATTCTAGAGGCAGTGTTTCCAGTAAATATGTCATACGTCACAACACATCAGTGTAGTCTTGGGTAACATATGTATGGGACATATATATGGGTGGATAATTACAACTGTTAGTTAAATATAGCTAAGAGTAAAACTACCTTTTGCAGTTATTAGAATCCTTTAAGAAATTAGTTATTAATACAAGCATTCTTCAGCTACTGTATGTGAACACACCAAGATATTAAACCCTTTCCGTGTGCATACTTTAACAATATTTTTAATACCAGTGGTCACATCCTTTTTCTTCATTAAAATGTATGACAATCTATCTGATTCACTATTATAACACAATATTAGGGCCCCACCCAGTGTGGGAAAGGAGTCATTGAAGGTGTTAAAAGTTTTATAAAATTAAGTAACGGCAATATAAATGTGACAGTTAATATTAAACTAGTATAAAGATGATGAGAAGGAAGACATGGAAACATGGAAGATCATGAACTTAGCTTTGCTTGATGCCAGAGATGAGCGACTTTAGCACAAAAGGAGGACCCAAAACTGGAAATGGAGAATAAAGGGTTAGATTACTAGGAAAAATAATCATGTGATATCTAGGATTACTATAGAGGCAGTACAGGAAAAAGGAGTCATCAACAGTGGAATAAGGTCTAAGAGTCTTCATTAGCAGAAGTGATAGGATCACCAGTATTTGGAAAAGAAGAAAAAGTATAAATTGGATTTTTCAGCCCAGAAGGAATCCTTGTGATATTTCTGTTAAAATATCCCATAGTGAATATGTGATGGCAGTACTTTATGATGTCAGATTACTGCAGGTCACTGGAGCTGTGGGCATTAATGGGTATTAGCAAATTGTGAGTGAATACGGATAGTTAAAAATAACTCATTTGAATTTCAGCCTATAATTAGCACACAGTTCTAAAATATTAATACACAGTAAATTTAATATTTACTTTCAAAAGGGCTCCACAAGTTCAAAGCTGGGATGTCAAAAACATGCCCTTGGTGTCACATTCAAGTAGATTCATTATGCACTTAATAAGGCAGTAGCATATAGGAAATGCAGGATTATAGTTAAAATATCATGGGTTTATGTTCAAATATTGTACAAAAATAATTGCATTTCTCACTTGAAGTATGCTGTGATGCTAGCTGGATTAGAAGGATAATTTATGATATTTAACATCAATATATCAAAATTACAATTCATATAGGATAAGCCATGTCAGGTACCATTAGAAAGGTTATAATTTGCTAAGTATGACAACATTTTTTAATGTATGTGTGTCATATTTGCATTGGAAGTTACATTCCAATACAAATATGACACACATACATAAAAATTTCATCATACTTAGCAAATTATAACTTTACTAATGGATATGTTTGATATATCTGTATTTCAATTTGTGTTTCTGGGAGACACCCCAGATGGGATGGCTGCAGCACCTGCCTGCTTAATGGCCCATTAAGGAAACTCAAAGGTACAATAAGCCCTGGGAAAGAACCCAGGGGCTACACCTTATGAGTCACCAGGACTTACTCATGTGACCCTGGACTCCATCTTATTTCTGTAAATTTCTACACGCAGCATGGCAATCCACTATAAAAGGCAGCTGCACCGCATCCATATTGTCTTTAGTCTTCAGCCTTCATCTACCTCTGGATCAACTCATCTAACTGAAGCTGTGAAACAACGGACTGAGACCCATCCAGATACTGGATGTACACCATAAGGACTATACAAGCCTGCAAACTCCAAAGTTCTGAAAATTTGATATATATGGACTTTCAAATCATTTGTATGAATCTGATTGCTTTAATCATTTAACATTTCTCTTATAGTTTGTTTCTTTCCTTTTATAATAAACCTTTAGTTTTAGTTACTAAAGGATTGGCTGGCACCGTGGCATTTCTGGTAAGAACCAAACTTATATTGATCTGGTACTGTGGCTGACCCTTTGGGGATTCGGAGAATATTTTTTGGTAAAGAGGATAGAATTTTAAATAACTTCTTTCTTTACTAGACCTGTTGGCTGATTGGGAGCCTAAGGCTGAAATGCAGTGAAGGGTTATGTGTATATTTTGTTTTAAACTTCTTGGTAACCAGTGTGGGAAATCAGAAGCATTGTTTGTGGCTGGTTGAGAAGTCTAACTTCAGTGTTACCTACCAGGGCTGGGAGAATCTGCTCTCCTTTTGCAGCCTGCCCTGATCTTGGAATTTTCAGGTGGTCACCCTAGGCATCGACAGGTCACATATGCATACTATATTTACTTACTGATATCAGTCATGATATAAAGCCTTGTGTGTCATTAGTATTATTATTGATTAGATTAAAAAATGACAGTAAAATGGATGAAAAATCTGCTGGACTACTGAAGTCATGGATAAAAGACTGAATGCAGGCAGCAACAATATAATAAGCAATATAACCAAAATGCATGCATAAATAATACAGAACAGGGTCACATTTTCTGGACTAGATGTAAACCAGACCACTAGCACCAATTTTATAGATGTATTTGTATTAAATCACAATCAATATTAGAGAGAGCGGTTTAATTTGGTAAGCGCGCGCGCACACACACACACACACACACACACACACAGTGTTACACTCTTAGTTGGTATAATTTTAATGAATTATGTTTTTATAGGTAAGAAAAAATACACAACATTGGTTTAGTCCTAATATGCTACATTTATACCTATGTTAGGCTATAATGCCATGACAGAGAATTATAAATCAGCATAATATATATTATAGTACATACAATTTTAAATAAAGAATTTTAGAAGGCTGTCAAGACACAGGAATGAAATCTCAATACACATTTCTGTTATATTCTGTAAACAATTTTGATGGTTACTGTGATTCTTAAATACTGTCAAGTTATATCTCAAGCAACTAAATTGGCAGAAGTTTGTTGCTGTCACACTGTCATTCAACCAAACTAAGCATTTATTGTGCCAAAAAGAAGTCATCAAACATGTTATTGAGAAAACAGTGCTGAGTGCAGTATTTCAAATGCATAATCTAGAAAATGTATGTAGTGTGTGGGTTTTTTTTTTTTTTTAAACATAAAAACTGCACAAGACATAAGGAAAATCACTCTGATCTCCCCCCCAAAAAAAACATGTGAGCATCTGTGTTTGTCTTATACATTGCCTAATAAAAAGCAATGTTTTAACAAATCTATTTTGCATGTTGGCGACAGCTGGTGCTACAATGATGACAGAAATTACCATTGTTTGGTTTGTCCTACCCACTTCTTTTCATAAGAATTTGTTTCAATGAAAAGGAATCTGCTAACATGATAAATAAAGCCCATATGAATACGGTTTGTTATTTCAGATTTCTTCACATAACCCATCTTTGTAAACATTGACTGTCAATGACTGGCAAATCTACAATCATACCCAATAATCAAATGAATGCTGACCATTTGGCCAATAGTATTCCAGCTCTGATTTACAAAGTAATGATAAATTATAGCAATAACTGGGTCATAGTCTATCCTTTAGGTGGACATTACTTTCACTATTTGCACTTACAGCACTTCGCTCACCTTCCGCAAACCCCTTTTGAGTTGCTTATTTGGACCCCATTACTATAGTATTTAAGCATCTCATGATCTTCAGTACATGGTAGGAAAGAACTTTTATCTTTATTGCTCAGATGGGAAACTGAGGAACAGAGAGGGTAAACAACTTGCCCAAGATAATATAGGAAATATGGTG
Organism: Emydura macquarii macquarii; assembly: GCF_026122565.2. Classification (NCBI taxonomy): domain Eukaryota; kingdom Metazoa; phylum Chordata; order Testudines; family Chelidae; genus Emydura; species Emydura macquarii. The sequence continues at coordinate 4,967,376 of NW_027132962.1, forward strand.
AAGCAGCAAGTTGAATGTAGGTTCCCCAACTCCCAAGCCAGTGCCCTACCTATTGGGCATCATTCTTCTAAGATCTGAATATAAATGTTTTAACATAATTTCATTTTACTATTTTATTTGATGTGGCTTACTTTATAATCAATCAATATTTATTTATTTGCTCTTAATCATGGATCCTTTTATTCAGAAATATGGTGCCTAGTTCCAATTTTTATCATATTTAAAGATAAACTTAAAAGTAGAATGAAATGTCACCAATCCTTTTAACATTATACAATTGAGACAGGAGAGCTGATTAACTAAATTATTTGCAACAAATCATTTGATCAGTATATCACTGTGTCATTCTGGATTGAATCCTGATTACTGCAAACATACTTGTTAATTCTAAGTATTCATGGAAGATTAAATTTATCAACATGCAAAAGGTTGACAAAGTCTAAGCAGTAATGCCATAACCACAACCTCTTATAGCCTCTTATATAGTGCTTTTCAACAGTAAATCTCAAAATGCTGTACAAACTATCATTATCTTATTATACAAATAGGGAAACTGAGGTATAGGAAGGTGAAATGATCACCAAGCTGGCTAGAAGCAGAGCCAGGAATGGAACCCAGAGTCTCACTCTATTACTTTATCCACTAGGCTTGTGTGTATGATGGTGAATTTCACAACAAATAGTTTGGATGAACAATTTTCAGCCTGTGGATTGTCACAATTCATTTACTTTGACTATTCTTTATTTATGTCACATGATTTGCTTTGAAATTTGCTTTTCATTTTTCACAATACATGAACAGTTACCTACGGCCATATTTACGTTACAGAGTTAAGTCAACTTAAGTTACGTCAATGATCATAGGTGGCTTTAATAACATCGTTGTGCAGGTCCACACAACATTCTCTGTGCAGGCAGAGAAAGCATTGCATCATGGGTAGTTATCCCCCTATGCAACTCACCACCTTCTGTCACTGGGAGCTCTGGGAATGGATCGTGGTGCATCTTGGGGACTTGCTGCCATTCCGCGATGAAGTTCTTTTGGTTCCCTCATTCCACGGGGTTCCAACTTCATTTCAACATAGTTTTTCCAACAGCCCTTGTAAACTGTGCACCTGTCATCTCTGCCTGACAGCATGGATCCTGAGCTGTTGACCAGTCTGGTGCTGCCTGCACTGCTTTCTGCCATGGAAACAAATAATTCAAGATTGTTGCTGGCATTCACTAAACAGTTGCCACAGTGGACTCCCAGTACTGGGCTCAGGAAACAAGTACTGAATGATGAGATCCTATCCTGATGCATGTATGGAATGATGGAGTACATCAACTGAAAGGGCAACTTCTCCATCGTCTTGCAGGTGCTGTTGGATCACTAGGACTATTTCAGGAACATCAATGTGAGATGATCAGTGCAGGTGCATGATGCATGCATCTTAGGGAACACTGGACTTTATAGAAATCTGCATGCTAGGAATTCTTTTCAAACCAGAATATTCCAATGAGGAGTGTGGAAATGCCCTTAGTGATCTTTGGAGACTCTGCCTACCCCTTGCTCCCATGGCTCATGAAGCCTTACACCAGGAACTTAGACAGCAGCAAGGAGCACTTCTACAATAGGCTCAGCAGGCATAGAATGACCTCTGATTGTGGCTTTGGCCAATTAAAAGGTTGCTGGTGCTATCCTTTTGGGCACTTAGACCTCAATGAGGAAAATATTCCCATGGTCATCGGAGCCTGCTGTACTCTGCATAATATTTGCAAAGCAAAGGGGGAAAAGATTCCCCAGGGGCGGACCACTAAGCCTGATAAGCTAGTTGTTGATTTTGAGCAGACAGATACAAGGGCAATTAGAGAGGCTCGGCAGGAGGTTATTTGAATCAGGGAGGCTTTGAAGGAACATTTTGAATGTGATTCCCAGTAATATGTTTTTAAGTGATCCATTTAGCCAGGTAATGTTTACTTGCCTCCTTGAATTACCCCCGTAGTAGTTGCTTCCTGAGAGTTAAATGTACTAAGCAATATTTCTACTGATATCCCCTGTGTATAAATGTTAGTACTGACCAACATGTATGTGACAAATAAAAACACATTTTTTTGGTCAAACAAGGGACATGACAATGAGGAACAGTCTCGCCGTTAGGGATCTCACAGCTGTGTGCAATTACAGCTTTGTTTGGGAAACCAGTTCCTAGGCATAGACTGCATGGGGTATTGTGGGGTCTGGGGACACATGAGGAATGTGGCAGGGTAGTTTGGGGAAGACATGGAATGGAGTTCTGTATTATCTACACGGGGAGCTGGGCACAGATTTGCTTAGACTGAAGGATTATGAGGGACTTAAGCATCCCTTTCTGGCCCCTCAGGAGATTTATCATTTGCGCCTGCCTCTGTGTCCGTTGCAGGCTATCCAGCCAGTCTTTCATTAATTGTCTCCCTCCATGCTCTTATTTTGCTATGTGCTATATTTGTTAACTACAGCACTTCTTTACTCCTTCTGGTTTGTCTGATGGAGGTGCTCTGCTGGTGTGGAGAAGTGGGTCCTCAAGGGCATATCTGTAGAAGTCAAAGAAACAATGAACAGAAATAATATTGTGAGGATTCACTGGACATCCCCATGTAGATTAAGCTTTTTCACTGTGGTCATGCTGCATAGATGGACAGGCTCCATTCTTAATTTCTGTCCCTTATCCCTGCTCTATCATATAACAAAAGTACAAGAGTCTTCAATCTCCTTTCACCTTACAGTATCAAAGCAAAATGAGCACTTACCGGAGCTCCCATCTCTTACATCCTGGGTGGAAGAGCTGGAGAGCTGGGACTAGCTTGACCTATCCAGAACGGAAAAGAGGTCTTGACTTGATGCACCCACTAGACAACCCTGCCATATGTTTCACATCATCCTTCAGCTCCACTTCCCTATCCACCATTTCCTTGTCTGGGTTGAGTTCACTGGCCGCTGCCTCCTGAAATATCCACAGAGCTCTTGACGATGGATGTGAGGTCCCTACTGATGATGGCATACAGCACCTTACAGAAGTGGCATGTCTTTGGTGCCACACCAGAGCAATGATTGGCTTCCCTTGCCTTCTGGTACATCTCCCTCAGCTCCTTGATTTTAGCACGACACTGCTGAGTGTCCCTCTCATGCCCCTTCTCTTGCGTGCCAATCGCAATCAGTCCATAAGTATCAAAATTCCGCTGGCTGGAGCAAAGATATAACTGCACAACCTCATTCAGCAGATCCAAGAGTTTTGTTATGCTCCATATTAGAAAGCAACAGAATACTAATTGCACTCTACCTTATGTTTAGAAATGACCTTGCCAGGAGGCTTGACATATACATTGGAGCTGAAATAGACTACTGAGGGAGGATGTAAAAAATCTGCATGCTGCAGACATAAATATTGGATATTTTATCAGCCATTCAGAGGAAACTAAGATCAGAAGCCTTGTCCTTCAGCTCCAATACATGTTTCAAACATTTGAGCTGCAGAATAAACTCCCCCACCTGTTTGCAAGTTCCTTTCTCTTTGTATGAGTCATTTTCTAGAGTATCACTATTCAAAACACACCATACTACTCAATCATTACCTTCACTTCTTAAATATGTACACCTTTCCCATCTGAATTTGTCTAATTTTAACTCTCAGCCATTGGATCATGTTATACCATTATCTGATAGATTGAAGATTAAATATTTGTTCCCCATATAGGTACTAATAGACTGTAACCAACTCACCAATTAACCTTCTCTTTGTTTAGCTAAACAAAGTGACTTACTTGAGCATATCACTATAAAAATGTTTTCAAATTCTTTTATCATTCTCATGTCTCTTCTCTGAACCGTTTCCAATTAGTCAACATACTTCTAGAATTGTGGACACCAGAACTCAACACAGAATTCCACCAGCAGTTGCATGAGTGCCAAATAAAGAGGCAAAATAATCTCTCTAGCTCCTGCCAAGATTGTCCTGTATATACATCTAAGGATGACATTAATCCTTTTGGCCACAGTATTACATTAGGAGCTCACTATCAGCTGTTTATCTCCCATGACCTCCAATTCTTTTTCAGAGTCACTGTGTCCCAGGATAGAGTTCCCCATTGTGTAAGTACGGCCTACATTCTTTGTTCCATTTACATTTAGCAATATTAACACACATAATGTGTGCTTGGGTCCAGCTTACCAAGTGGTCCTAGGTTTCTCTGTGTCAGTGACCTGTCCTCTCCATTATTTACCACTCTTTCAATTTTTGTGTCATCTGCAAACCTTATCAAAGATGATTTTATAGCCTCTTCCAGGTCACTGAAAAAATGTTAAATAGCATGTGGCCAGTAACTGATTCCTGAGGACTCAATCGCAACACACCTGCTAGATGATGATTTCCAGTTTACAATTACATTTTGAGACCTTTCAGTTAGCCATCTTTTAATCCATTTAGTTGTGCCATATTAATTTTATATCTTTCTTTTTTTTTTTTTTAAAGCAAAATGTTGTGAGGTACCAAAATAAAACACCATAAAGAAGTCTAAGTATATTGCATCAACACTACTACCTTCAATCACCAAACTAAAAAAAAAATCAAGTTAGTTTAACAGGAACTATTTTCCAGTGTGATTGAAATGGTTATCACAACGTTTTTGTCTAGCAACTGAAGTAATTTTTTTACATTACCATGAAATCACATCTCATAAGAACACTGTCTGAGATTTCACCATGATCAAGTATTTCTTTCCTTGCCACTGTCCTCATGCTGAGAAAATGCTAATCACTTCAAAACATTATAATATTTAGCAAATTGTCAAGAAATCATATGAAGAAACAGTGGATTTTTTCATGCTTTTCACTCTCACTTAGGCTTTTCAGAATAAATATTTATTTTGTAATGTGTTTTGCTGCATTATTCAACTAAACCCACATATTATACACCAGAGGGGCTGTGTCTTGCTTTTGGCAATAATGAATAAACAAGGGAGTTATGTGACTTCAAACATTCCCTTGCAATTTTCTATTATGGGCATGGACTAGCCATTCAAGTACATACCCAGAGTTCCAGGCAGACTTGTACAGCCTAAGTTGCTGCAGCTTCACTGATATTGTTATTTGAGCTAGCTAAATCCCAGCACCCTGGGGTATGTCCGCATGTGCTGCTGTCACACCTCTGATTACTCTATAACCATACCCTAGAACTGGCCAGCATTATATAACTCCACCCCAATTTATTCTGCACATTGAGCTCAGCCCTCCTGTCCCTGTCCCTCCCCTCCCCTCCTTTGTTCTCTACGCACATTCACAGGCATGAGGTAGGCTTGATTGGGAGGGTGGGGCGTAACCTGGATGGTAATCTCCTTCCCCCTCTTGACCAATAATAGATCTTTATGTCAGGCGTGCCAAAGCTTTCTCCTCTGGCTTTTATTGGCTGGGAAGAAGCTGTCCCCTTCTTTAGGCTGAGTTGGAAGATCAAAGGGGCATGTAGACTGCCCTCTTGTTGCAAAAAGATTTTGCATTACACGCACCAACATCCCAAGTGGCAGGGCATAGGGCAAACACCCAGTCCTTATCCTTGGGAGATCATATTGGTATGATGTTGTTGTTACAGTAACTAACCATCATTCTTTCTTTCATCAAATCAAGTCAGAACTGAATTCAAGTTTCCCCATGTTCAACTACATTATACCACAACTTTTGGACTTTGTCTTCACAGGGGTGTGTTTATTTTGCTATTTGGACTGAGAAGATAAGGCTTCTTTCTACCTCTCTCCCCCAGAATTGTGGGATTCAGTGTGCAGCTTACAGAGAGACTCACAGACAGAGACCACCCCTAGTCTCTCTCACTGGCAACTCAAACACTCACTATGCAAGGAGAGCATGGCTTAGTGCAAGCTGCATGCATAAGGCTGCACGAGCCAGAGGGTATGTCTGGTCTGTCAACTTTTGGGTGCTCAGACTCAATGATTCCAGCCATTCTTTGCCGAACAGATTGTATTATTCATCTCCTTCATACCTCTTATTCGTTTATTTAATAAAGTCATACCATAAACTCACCACACCTTGCGGAATAACCAGTGCAAGAGGTCAGATTGTTTATTTAGAGGGCTGGTACTTTACTGTTTGTTGTGTACATTTATTCCACTAGTGTAATATTATGGTTGAGCGATTTAGACCTTTACAATAAATTTTCAAGGCAAAACTAGATATCACCAGGCTTGGTCTGCTAGCAAGAAACGTGCACTCACAGTATGACTGTGCATTCCTTGTGAATGCCACCTCTCCGGATGACTTCAGAGGGAATTATAGGTGTGGAAGGAATGCAGTATAAGGCTTTGAAATACAACATGCAGCAATTGGACAAGCCCCACGAGGCAGTTAGAATATAAAAAAAATATTTAAAACAAGATTACATTGAGATTGAATTAACTTTTTCTAAAGTACCTGGTAATTGCTATATAGTTCACAAGTGCTTTGGGATCTTTCAGGATAAAAATCACTATGTTTAAATGTAAGAATATTAAAGGGAAGGGAAAGGAAAGCTACTACACACTAATAAATGGTCCAATCTTCCTAGTGGCCGAGCCCCTCTTCCAGGGCACTTTACACCTCCCAGAAGGTGTTTTCCATAATGCAGGATTCTGTCCTTAATTATCTAAAAATTCTAAGGGTATTCAGGCATAAGTCCTACACTTCTTCATGCCTTGGTGATCCTAAAACCCCAAAACAAATTTCACTCTAAAAGGTATCAAAGTGATTTTAATTAACAGTAGTTCAGAACTCTGACTAGGGAGAAAATGTCTTCTTGTGCCTCAAGTGTATCTGATGTACCTGATTCCATAGCTAGTTAAACAGAGCTCTGGAATATGTAGTTTTTAACTCTATGTAAATGCATACCTGCAGCTGTCAATAGGGTGTGCAGTGAAGGATTCTCCTAGTGACTTCCCCCTCGCACCAGGACACCAGAAGGAGCCAGAGTCAGACGATCCACCATCAAACTTTAGGGGTATGTCTATACTACAAGTGCTACAGTGGAACAGCTGCACTACTGCAGCTAGAGTGCTGTAGCACTGTAGTGTAGGCATTTGTTACAGCCATGGAAAACATTTTTCTGCAACTCTAGTAAATCTACCCCCTCGAAAGACAGTAGCTAGGTCAACAGAAGAATTCTTCCATCAACCTAGCAGTATCTATAGTGAGGTCAACCTAACTATATTGCACTGGGAGTGAAATTTTTCACAGTCCTGAGCAATGTAGCTAGATTGACGTAATTTATAGGATTAGAGCAGGCAAGGACCTGTATGAATCACCACCATCAGATGGCACCTGCAGTCACCACAGTAATTGTGGGACTTAATGCCTCTGGGTCAGGAGGGAGATAGTAGAAGGGGCACACCAGGAGGACACTTGAATGGGTGGTTGCAGAAGACAGGGGAGACTCCAGATAGGGTGTGCATAGAAGAAGGAGTACTCAGGAAAGATCTTTGGATGCAGAAGTTCTGGAAGAGAATACTGGCATGGCAACCTGGAAAGACTTGGAAGTTGGAGACAGCCATGGAGGGGCAAAGACTAACAGAATGGAGTTTCAGTGGAGGATGGACTTGACTGTTATATATGGGAGAGGAGGAGTGAGTTTTGGTGAGGAATTCATTTATAGACTATCAGGGAAAAGTGATATATGGGTTAATTTATTATGATTTGTCTGTGTGTTATAGGATGGCCCCTCCTGGAGATTCCTTCAGTGGCAGACTAGGGCAGAGGCAGCACACCTACCTCATTTTTCCCTGGCAGGCAACCAAAAGACTCCACAACATTCTCTCCCGACTCAACAGTAGCCTCCGTCAAGCAAGTTTATTTATTTATATAACATAGCCCAAATAGTCCTTAACAAAGACCCTAAAACATAGTCCAATTATCGTACTTCATTTCCTCTAACTTAAAACCCCACTCCATCTAGTCCATCAGTATTGCATATACTACACTCTGGTGCTTCTGCCACCCTTGGGGTTTATATCGATCCTCTCCTTACCAGAACAGCTATCTCAGCTGGAAGCAAGTCAATGGGCTGCAACCCCATTCTTTAGAGCAAGAATCATATACATCCCCACCTCTCTGCTGGGAGGTCATCCTCACCAAGGGAGCATCCCTCATTCCCTCTGGCCCTCAATCTTCTCCAACATAGAGACATCACTGGGTAAGCCCCTCTTCTATTCCCCTGACTTCAGCCTTCTCTGGCCCTTGGCTCCGGCTTTCCCACTTAAAAGCTAGCTGACAACTCCCTTTAGCGCTCTTTGGCTTTCAGCCCTCTCCAGTCCTGGCTTGGTGATGCCAGCTAGGAAATGCCTCCTGCTGCTTTCCTGCCTTCAGTCTTCTCACAGGAACAATCTACTCTGTCCTGGCTCTGGTAGTCCTCACCTGCCATCTCTCACTCCCAGTCAGCTCTCACAGGACCGTTCCCAGATTGAACACTGCATTGTCTCAGTTTCTCCCCACGCATTTGGTCCAGGTCCCTTCTTTCAACCCCCTTTGGGAACCTGGCTGTTGCTAAGTCACATGTGCATCCATTTCATCCTCTTCTCTTTTGTTTTGTTTTAAAGTATAGGAACATTTCTATTTGTCCTTTATGGGGGATGGGGGGGGGGGAGATCAAACCAAAAAGGGGGGCAATTTAACCTGACAGCACCCTGTAAAGCAAAAGGACAGAAATGAACAAGCTCAGTTAATAGTTCCCTAATTTTGTTGGTAATCGTGAATTGCTTAGAAGTGGAAAAGTATTTGGATATTAAATTTGGAATCACACTCATTTTTGTAAAACTGGAGGAATGCTTTGAACTGTCAAGAGCCACTGAACAAGCCTCTTGTGACAAATTGCATTCAACATTTATAAAATCCTTTGGAACATGCCTGAAATTCACATGCAATTCTTGCCTGAAAGGAAGGGGTGTGCTGCTGTTGCTTTTAATGTCACAAGTCCAAGTTACAGATACCTATCAACAGCGTATATTGTATAATTCCACCATACTTCACTGAAATGTTTCGCTTTCAGCACTTTCACCTACAATATGATAATTAGAGGCATCTGAGCACTAAAGCTGGTTCATTTGTCTTTCAGAGGATATCATGGTTTAATTAGACATTCCCTCACCACTCACTGCTTTCTAACTAGCAATAAAATAAATGTGAAGATAGGGTACAATGTGAATCAGATGGACAACAGAAAACACAACTTTGTTCCTTCTCTCACTGCTGCTATTTAGCTGCTAGACCAAAAATCACGTTTGCTTCCTTCCCCCTTCCCTTTCCCATCATCTGAAAATGTCGAGACATCTGCTTTGATTTTCCAAATGGACTTCAAGCCTTTTTAAAATGAATATATATATTGTTTAATAAAGCCTTTTAAAAATGATATAGTTTTAAAGGCTTTCTAAAATATGAAAGGCTTTTAACATTTTGCATTCCCAAGCCTCAGCCTCTCTCATTCCTCTTCAAGAATGTTGTGAAAACCATGCCAAAATGCCCCTTCGCTTGGCACCACTCTCCTGAAAATGCACCATTCCTGCATCAACTGACAGAAGACTTTTTTAATAAAGAACACCTTGAATGTTTTACCACTGGGAAGTGTACTTTGGATATCAAACATTTTAATTTGAAGAACATTAGCTGATAACACTGTAGGAATTGTTTTTATTTTTATGACAGCAATTACAGGCTTCTAGATGGCATTTTGCTTTCTTGAAGAATATTTATGGCTTTTATAAAGATGTTAATGGATGGAGCAATTGAGAAAATTCTGGGAAATGCTAAAAAGATAGTAGCATTAACATGCTAACATAGAATAATTATGATAGAACTGCTCTCTTAATATAGCCACCTACTTGCATTTGAATTATACATTTTAGTGCCTTTAGTTACAAAAAAACCAATTAGGGACTATATTCAGACAGATTCATGTCCCATTGGTAGGATGGATTTTTAAGTGTAAAATTCTTAAAGTAACTTTCCTATGTAATAGGTAAGACAGAGGCATTCAGATTAGATAACTCATGAAATGCAAAATGTGGAAAAGTTAAGATTGTTTTTAAAAAATTATACATATTCCTACATTCAAAGCTTACCACAATGTTTTATAAAAGGACAAATGTCAGGCTAAAAGGTATGTGGTTGATATAATGTGAACCATTCTCATCCTATAGGTTGCATCCCCCACAAAGGGTCATGAACTGACCCAAAGGAGTCAAAATGACCTTGTAATGGAGTAAATAAAATGCACACTAGTATGGAAAGGGTTAAAAAGCTGCTTTGGGGTAGCGTGGTTCCACCGTGATGCACCTGTAAATCATGCCAGGACTGTAAGAAGAGTTAAAAAGACAGAACTCCACACAGATGGGGAAACCCTTTTGAGTTTCTCCAGCTCTGGAGAGAGGACTGACAGCTAAAGAGCCCGTCTTCACAGAAAGAGAGTGCAGAATCCCTGAGAAGAAAGGCAAAAAGGACAGAGGCTTGCACTGGAACCCCATTGAACCCTGAAGTGGCAGTGATACTTCCAGGGTCCCTCTGAAGTAAGATAGGCCCATATCCTAGAGGGAGCTGCTTACAAGCTTTTCTTTACCTTTCTTTTCTTTAACCCTATTCGCCGACTATGGGTTGTTCTGTGGTTTCACTCAGGACCCTGAGAAGGGATTAAACAGTCGAGAGACCTCAGCTACAGGGCTGAGCGTTGGCCCACTAGAAAGACACCTCACAGCACAGTCTGGGGTGGGGGCAGAGTAATTGGACTCACATGCATACACTCCCCATGTATGCTAAAGGGGGCACCCTACCATGGACAAATTGGTGACAACTGGTGGAGAACACAGGCATATTGATCAGCAGCAGCATCTAGCCGACCAACAACATCAGCAATGATGATGGCAGATCTAGCAGCCCAACAACAGGATTAGCAGCAATGCCTAGTGCATTTCTCATCTCTGGGGGCCATGGGGAATTCGACAGCAGGGACCTTGAACCTCACCCTTCTGGCCACACCAGTCCCAGTGAAGCTTACAACAATGGGCCCTGGTCATGACCCTGAGATGTCCCTTTCCACCTTTGAGACGGTGGCAGTAACAGTGCAGTGGATCCTTTTGTTGACCCCTTATCTGACTGGACCCACCCAGGCTGCTTACTAGGGGGCTTGACCTGACTACTGCTCAGGATTACTCTAGAGTCCAGGCTGACATGCTCGACTACTTAGATTTCTCAGAGGAGATACTGTGGTCGCTTTCAGGAAGAAAAGTATCTGTCTGGAGACTAGCCCTGCCTGGTGTCCCAGAAAAATATAGGGAGCACTGCTGGCAGTGGCAGAAGCCAGGACAGAGGAGCAGGGGATACTCTTGACCTAGCCTCACAAACTACAACAGATGCAACAGAGAGCAACAAGGTCAGAGAGAGATGTCATGGAAGATGGAATATCTGAGCAGCACAATACAGTCCCAGCCACATGCCTTAGGAAGAATATCCACGAGGGCAGAAAGATCTACTTCAGCAGGGAAGTGCTGCCAGGGATCCAGGAGCAAACTCTCTCCCCACCCCAGGAGCCTTTTTCTCATGTTGTCAACTGGGGCGTCTCTGCTGGGATTGGCCCTTTCTGAATCATAATTACAGCAGGTCTGGATATCAGAGACCTGGGCTAGAAAGAAAAGCCCTGCCAAGCTGGTGGTGCTGGTATAAATTAATGAGGGACAGGTTACTGGCTTGGTCAACTTGTGGTGTAGCCAGATTCTAGTCAGGCGTCAGTTGGTTGGCCTCAAGGATGAGGCAGGGGAGATGATTTTCCTTCAGCTTGTTCACAGCAATATGATGCCATACCTCACCAGGGAAGTGCAACTCATGGTGGGACAGAATAGGGCAAAACCCTCTTTGGGACTGGCCCTACACTACTTATCCAATCATATTGGTGGAGAAACTGGAAACACTTTGGTGACATTCTGAACAAATGGGAGGAAAACAGCTGGTTGATATGATGAAGTCCAGCCCCCTGGTGAGAGTACATGCAGAATTGATAGAGTTAGATGGAATAGGGGACAAAAAGGAAGCTCCTAGAAAGGTAACTTCCAGCCAGGTCAGCAAAATCTTCAGTCCCTGGTAGTATACAGAAGGTGTTCACCCAGGAAGCAGATATCCTAGTATGGGACATCGATTTTGTTAGGAATAAGGAGTGGAGCAGACACTCAAGCAAACACATGAACAACTTCCTGTGGTGAATGATGGGTTGGTAGAACCCCTTTGAACTCTGGAGTGAATGGCTCTACCATCTGAAGCAGCCCACATGACCCGTTTCTGCACCGATTACTGAAAGATCATGGTGATATCAGGGAAGATTCTGGGGTTTTATAGTCAGAAGGATTGGCAGTTAGCCCATGAGGTCCTGTGTAGAACATTTAGGGACAGGAAAATACACTTGACTGATTCATCAGTTTGTTCTATTGGCCAATCATACAGGAATGACAACTTGTGTTACCTGGCCAGTCCTAAGGAAATATCAAACACACTTCTTATCCCTCCTTTCCCTGTTGATGCTCCATTCAATAGTATAGGCATGGACTTAGTAGAGCACCTAGAGAAGAGTTCTACAGGGTATCAACATATCATCCTGGACAACATGACGTGGTACCCCAAGGTCTTTCCCTTGCTCTCCACCAATGTGCCTACCATCATGAAAGAATTTAAGAAATTATTTGCCCAAGTGGAGAAACCGTGATAAATCCTTAAGGATCAAAAAACTAACTTTATTTCACGATTAATGAAGGAACTCTGAGAACTGCTGAAGGTAAAGACATTAAGAACATTGATCTACCATCCCCAAACAGATGAATTGGTAGAGCAATTTAACAAAACTTTGAAGGCAACATTAAGGAAGTTCACAGCCTAGGATCCCAAGCATGGAATCAGCTACTTCCCCCTGCCTTTTTTGCTATCAGAGAAATGCCTCAAACCTTCACCTGGTTTTCACCCTTCAAACTGTTGTATGTGTGTTTCTGAAAGATCAATGCAATATCAAAATTTGCCAAGGGTGGACGAACTATTAGAACATTTGGACATGGGCAGATATATATCCACCTTAGATCTCTCAAAAGGACACTGGCAAAAACCAGAGATGCCAGAATCCCAAGAGAGTCTTTTCTGTGCCCTTTGGTTTGTATTAATTCTGGACTATGCCTTTTTGTCTCCATTAGGCAGAGGCAACTTTCCAGAGGCTAATGGACTGTGTGCTACAACCACTTGAGCAGTATGCAGCTGCCTACCAGGTGACATAGTGAACTGCAGTCCAGATTAGGAAAGCTACATAAAGCAGCTTGCATCAGTGTTCCAGAAACTTGCAGATGCCAGCCTAACAGCTGTTTTGGTGAATTGTAAAATAGGGAACTACAAAGTCACCTATTTGGGCTACATGATGAGAGGGGGGCATCTGAGGGCACTAGTCAAAGTCCAAGCATTGAGAGACTGTCCAGTGCACATGATGAAGGAACAGGTCCGGTGTTTCTTAGGTCTGTCAGAATGCTATTGCCATCATTGCAACCCCTCCCAGATCTTGTAAATAATAGATATCCTAGGAAGGCCCAATGTTCAGAGGCCTTCATGACATTGCAGGTGTGTTTATATCTAGAGCCTGCCCTTTTTAATCTGGACCTTTCAAAATAATTTATCCTGCAAACTGATACCTCAGCCACAAGACTAGGCGGCTATCCTTTCTAAGCAGCTTGAGGGAGAAGAACACCTGGTACTTTATATAGGCCAGAAGCGGTTTCCTGGAGAAAAAGTATACTCTGTCATAGAGAAGGAAGAGCTTGCAAAAAATGGGCAGTGGAATCGCTACAGTGTTATTTACTGGGCAACCCCTTTCCTTTAGTCACAGACAACAGCCTGCTCAGATGGCTGCACATTATGAAAGACATTAACCAGTAGATAATATGCTGGGACCTGTCATTGTAGTTTCCAGGTGCTTCACTGGGCTGGGAAGAAACACCAGAATGACAATTTATTTTCATGAGAAACAGTAGCACCCGAGCCCAAAGCCAATACCTCTGCCACTGTCCTGAGCAGGTAGGTATGCGATGGGGTTAATAAACCTTGCATTAGTATTGAAGGGATTAAGGAGCTACTTCTGGCTGGTGTGGCTCCATCACATCCACATATCATGCCAGGACTGCAGGAGGAGTTAAAAGAAGGGAACTCCACTCACATGGGGAAAGCCTGTGATGGGAACTGACTGTTGGGCTTCTCTATCCCTGAAGAGAGGATCAATAGCCTACAGAGCCCCTGCCCTTGCAGAAGGAGGGTGCTGAATCCCAGAGTTGAAGGGGGAAAAGGACTAAGACTTGTTCTAGAACCTCAGTGGACTCAGAAGTGGCAGTGATACTCCCAGGGGGTCTCGCTTGCTTCAGAGGAACATTTCCTGAAGGGGGTTTACAGGTTTTTCTTTACCTTTCTTTTGTTTACCCCATTTGCTGACTGCAGTCTTGTTTTGTGATCTCACTGCGACCCCAAGAGGAAATGAAACAGTCAAGAGGCCTCGGGCACAGAGATGAGCACGGCCCATGGAACCCACTGGGGGAAGGGTGTGTTATTGGACTCACGTGCATGTGACCTCCACATAGCCTAAAGGGGGAACTCTATCATGGACACTTTCATGACAGACTTCTCCCTCTCCCCCCCCCCTTTTTTTTTTTTTTTTTTTTTTTTTAAATGGAGAAGTGGGAGAACCTAACTGAGTTTTGGCCATTGTAATATTACCAGCTAACACCTTCCTGAGAATGAGCTCTTTGAAAACTGTCTCTCCAATGTATCGGATTAGACACAAGGTCAAATGCAACCATGATATAACTTCATCAGCATCCATGGAGTTTACACTGAGATGATTTTGAACCAAGGAGACTTTCATTCAGTATCTGGTTTAAAGCATGACATGTCTTCATGTTTCACCATCATCCTCTGAATGATGAAAAGATGATACTGTGGTTTTAAACATGAAAAAGAAGAATGAAGAAGTTAGATAGAAACTGCCTGAAGGGAAAAATTAAAAGTCATATCAGTATGGAGGCTTCTCAAGAATATCCTGTTAGAAGCAGTAAAGTTATGCACCAGAGTTACACTAACTTTTAACAAAGAAGCAAAACCCAACCTAAAATCTGGGTGGATTCAAGAATGTTTGTATAAACAAATACCAGCCTGGATTCATGAATACACTCTCCCCTAAGGCAATTTAGCTTATCAAAGAAAAGATTAAGAGGTGACTTGATCACAGTCTATCAGTCTTTACACAGGGAGAAGATATCAGGTATTAGAGGGCTCTTTAATCTAGCACACAAAGGCATAACTAGATCAAATGCCTGGAAAATTCATTCTAACTGGAAATAAGATAAATTCTCAACAGTGAGGCAATCAATCATTAAACAGTAATTAATCATTAGAACACATCACCAAGAGATGAGATAAATTCTCCATCCCTTGGAACCTTACTGTCATTACTTAATGTCTTTCTCAAATATATGTTCTAGTTCAACTATAAGTTACTGGTTTTAACAATATTCTCATATAGAGTAGGTAAAGATAATTCCATAGCTTGTGTTATACAGGAGGTTAGATTTAATGATCGTAATGGTCCTTTCTGGCCTTGAAATCTACAAATGGTGTGTAAAACTGGACTAATATTCATTTTACAAACATCCATCCCATCTCTTCTTCTTCTCACTCCCTTCTTCCTTCAATCATCTCCCTATATCTGGACCTTGGGACCACCTCTATCCTTAACTCAGGTGTTTTCCCCCTGGTTTTCTAGAGGTGCTAATTGGCCATTCACCATCAGCTTCTGGGCCTACCCTAATTCTACCAAGAACAGAGCTAGGATGCACTGCCCCAACACAAAACAGCAGGAGTGGGGGGAACATTTCCAATCCCATGGCCAGCTAAACACAAGAACTCAGAGATGCACAAGAGTCCCTAAATTGGAACAACCTGTTATTCCTAGTATCTAATTGCTAAGGAACATTTAGGGGATTATAGAGGACACATACCCTCATGCTCTGACACACTTTCTTGGGGTGGCTAGGATTGTGGGCCACCGTGCTCGTCTCCTATCTCTAGCAAGGGGGAGTCTCTCTTGTGATATCTCAATGTCAGCTCCCTGATGCCGCCAGCTGGACCTTCAGCCACTCAAGCACTCTCCTCTGGGATCTGCCAGCCCCCACTTTGCCTTGCAGGTAAACAATTGGTGTACCCCTGTCCTGGAACATTTCAGAAGCATCCCCCCTGTAGTGTCCAGCCCCTGCTAGTATAGTAATTACAAAGTTTGCTACTCACAAAGGAATAGTAACATGCACCAGCTTGTCTGATTCAACTGAGTATCAGTTCCAGTATAACAACACAGTGCTCTAATCTACTTGTGCTGAAAAGTAACGTAAAGTGTGTTAAGGAAAGTAAAGATTTTAAGAGAAAGTGAGCAAAGTAATAAGAACAGGTTACAAAGAAAGCAAAAGTATAACATGCTTTTACTAGATAAAACTTAAACTTTAAACAGGCTACAATCCTTCCTAAGCTCTTTCTGCAGAGCTTGCAAATTTTCAGTCAAAACATTCACCAGTCACCCCTATCTGCCAAGGGTGTTCCTCAGTTAAATGGGTACCAAATGGCCTATTGCTTCTCCTTTTGTTTCCCAAAGTTCACTGTCTTTGTCACCGGAGTCAGGATAACCCCTTGAGTTCAGTGTGCTCTCCCCTATTCAGTTCACATCCCGCTACTGGCGTTTTGTGTAATGGTGTTTCCATTGTATTGGCTTACAATGCTTAATTTATCTAGACAGACAGGTAAATCAACATCTCTTTGTCTAGGAAAACTTGTCAACCCTGCCTGGGACACCCATCCCAAAATACATTTTCAATAGATACATATACCTTCTTAAATATCACTCATACATATTTCACACAACAACTGAGGATCAGTAGGATGTAAGTTTCCATTAGATACCTCACATGATCCTTCCGGGGTAAATACTAGGAAAGCAGTCTAGTAGATGTCAGGCCTCATAAAATTTGCTGTTACAGAATAGTGAACCCCTAACCATTGGCATTGAGGGTTTCTTAGGGTCACGTCCTCACAACAGAGCTGTCCAATAGAAGGAGATTGAGTGTTTCCAGGTTTCCGTTACCATGCAAGTGTGTGCACATTCTTCTCAATAGATAGCCAACAACAGTAACGGAAGTGGTTTGCATGCTCCTGTCATCATATGTGTGGGCTGGTGCATTGGGCTACTTCAGGAATCAGCACGTCAGACCATAAATCACTGTACTGTTAATGCATTGCTTTCCTTACCTGTTATTTCTTAATAAAACTTATTATGGACAATGCAAAGAAACTTGCATCCTTTACACTTGTTTGAGAAATTCTTCTATATATTGGCCTGTAACATCATGGGATATAGATGCTGATACCCTGTAGGATTCTCCCCTCATCTTTGATTTCTGTATGATTGTCTTAAATATTTTAGAGTCCATAATGGTAACATTTGCAGTGTTCTCCTGAATTATTGTCCATCTTTGGGGATTAAGCCTTGATTTTCTCACCTTTGTGTACTGAGATTCACACTTTGCTTCATTTTCTGCAAGCCTATAATGACACTAGCAATAGAGAAAGTGGAGGTGGTAGATTTTAGCTCATCAAATTGGCAGCATCAGGACTGTGAGTATAAACAGCCTCTATTAAAAGAGTTCTTTTCTTTTGTACTAAGAAACCAACTATCGTTTGTCACTAGTATCACAGAAATTGAGGCTACTTCTTTGTTGCTGAACATACAAAGGTGTCTATGCTCACTTCAATAGGTGCAGTAACTCCCACTAAAAATCAATGAGACTTATATAGACTCTAAAGATTTCATTGTAAGACTAGTGCCATTTCTTACTTTGCCCATAGAAGAGGAAATCCTGTGTGTTCATTTTTAAAAAATCCACTCTTAATACAGCATCTGGTCCAACTCCAATCAGATGCTTGGAAATACAGATATTCACTTTGTGTTTAACAGAATGCAGCTAACAGAAAATAGTACTTGCAATACTGTCTTTTCTGTATGTGTTTTCTCTGTAAATGAAAACTAGAATGATCACTGCACATATTCAATACAATTTATTTAAAAAATGGGAAGGGATCATTAGGAATGCTTTTATTTGGTAAACAAAATTGAAAATTATGTAACATGAAATTTAGTAATGGTAAATTTAGTTTGAAGCTCAAGGGCATTTTCCCTTCAGTGATCTGTGTTTGGTGAGGAACTCCCTCCCAAAAGAAGCCCTATTAAGAAGTCATTTAAAAGTGGGCTGGACAAAGCATTTGAAAAATACACACCATAGGGATCAATTAGGCTTTGGAAGTGAGATGGAGTAGATCGCCTGGTAGGCCCTTCCCTTCTCTAATATTTACAGTTGTATAAACCATCTATTTCCCCTTTTATGACTCCAACTCCACATTTCAAAATTTAGTGAAGGGGATGAAATAAAATGAGGAAGACTGAAGAAGTTCAAATAACATTTATGAATTTATAAAGTCTTGAGTTGGGAGAGGGGGTTGCCCTACTTTTTGTAAACTAAACTCTCTAAGGTGATTCCGCTACTTAATTTTTTTTCTTTAAATGTCTTTCTGAACAATCTGATATCAGAGCTGAATGTACATGACATTTTTTAAAGGAGTTATACCTTCTCTTTATCTAAAGGGAGATGGAATATGATAACAGAAGTCTTTAAAAGGGAAGAAGAGAACATTAATATGCAAAGAGGAAAAAAATAGGAAGAGTGAAACATAAAGAGGGAAGAGAAAAATATTGATGTTTATTAGAGTCTATTGTGGTAGGAAATAAAAGTGAATCCAGTCTGGGATTTGCAGCAGTGGATGCAATGCAAGAAATCTTTACTAATGCAACTAAATGTTTTTTTCATGTGCAAATTCCTGAAAGGCAACGTTTGCTCAGCTGAAGAATCTTGCAAAAATTTCTTATGGTATATTTAAAAAACAAATGTTAATTATGCAATTCTGATAGAAATTGTTAGCAAGGTTTCAGCTGACTCCATTGTTACTTTAGCATGTTTCAGAATTGCTCAATCTTATTTAGTTAAAAATTTTCAGTTAAATAATCTTGATGAAGCTCTTGCATTGTTAAGTGTTTTTTCCTTAAAAAGGCAGACTCAGAATTTGGGAATGGGTTGGGATACCATACAGTTATACGATCTCTAGTCTGTTTCAGAATGAGTGAGTAGGGATACAAGAAAAAAAGATTTATTGCAAAATTGCAGTGGAAGATTACCAAACAGTAGATGGAAACTGTGACCATTTAGGGAACCAATCTATGTACAGCTTTGGACTGCTTTACACTAAAAACTTACATCAGCATAGCTGCTTGTCTCAGGGGTCTGAAAAACCCACATCCCTGAGAAACATAGCTGTGCCGATTTAACCCCTAGTGTAGACAATTCTAGGCTGACAGAAGCATTCTTCCATGGAGCTAGCTGCCACCACTCAGGGAGGTGGATTACCTATGCTGATGAGAGAACCTCTCCCATCAATTTAGGTAGCGTCTAGCACTGCACTGTGCCTCTGTAGCATTTCAAGCGTAGACAAGCTCTTATAAATTCCAGTTTGATATTATGAAGTGTCTGCATTCTTATGTCTGTTTTCCTGTGTTTAGGAGCAAGGGAGCGGCCCCTACAAGTCTTTCAAGACAGTTGTTAAGGGCTATCAAATAGGAAATGTACTTGGCTGGGACAGAACAATGAAGGCTGGGAGAAGCCATTTTTCTCCAACTTCTCTGCAGGGGGCTGAGTATAAAATCCTCAAGAGGCAGAACAAAGAAGCCAGCTGTTAATGCTAGGATTTTTAAACTCAGATGGACTCAAAGAAAAGATGCACAGAATGAGAAAACTTAAGGGAAGGAAGAGGAACAAAAGGAGCATGCTTTTGTGCAACAGTGGATGGTTTCTGATAATGGAACCAGTTAGGGTTAAAGGAAGCTGACTTGGAGAAGAGAGAGACTCAGTAATTTGGAAGAGAAGCCATCCACAGGAGAGGATCTGGAACATCCCAGAAGACTCTGACCTAAACCCAGAGAATGCTCCATGTTGGTGAGAAAACTGAGGAAGGGAACAGCACAGTGTTTTATAAGTTTTTCTCTGGATCTGTACAGTTAACCTGCACACCTCCTTTGGTACGATCTAAGTTTACAATTGTCTCGAGGGACATGTAATAGTGAAAGCAAATGAAGATATAGGCTTTGCAAAGGTTTCTAAACACAGTACAAATGAAATGATCATTAGCTAATCTAGTAGGTGCCTACAAATGGACATTTGCACCCTTCTGCTATTTGTATAGTACAAATAAGTAAGATATTATAACAAGTATAGAAATTACTAATTCCATCTGTGTTTTGGAGACGTTTAAGATAAGGTCCCTATGCATTATAAGGCACTAGGAAAAACTGTTGTTTGAAGATAATGGAATATAAACCAAGTGCCATTTCTGAGGAAAATAAGTTTAAGGTTTTACCACAAATTTCTTTAGAAATCCCATTTTCACTTCCCATATCTTTAGCTAACATTTTCTCAAGGGGCTGAAGTGTCACATGCTTAACTTTCACTCAAAAGCAGAGTCTTTTAGGAAGCATGATCGAAGTGTGAAGTAGAGAAAATTAATCTTTGATCATTTAATATTTATGGATATTAAAAATAAAAGACAAAACATTTCATCACCACCACAATTCAATGAAGGTAATAAAATCCGTTTGAATTTCTCTCCAACAAAAATTTAATCGGAACCATCATGTTACCGCAAAAGTTTCAGTTGTGATGAAAGTGCATTTTCCAACACAACGCTGATCCACTGAAATATTTTCAACCAGCTCTTATGCCTAGCTGTCTGGTAAACAACCTCTTAAAAGCTAAATGGTGGGGTTGGAGGTGGGTGTGACAATCCAGAAACACAGAAGCTTGCAAAGGCTTCAGCAGTAGAATGTGCTAAATCCCAGGCTTTGGGTCATAGGGCATTGTGTATTTGCTAGACTTCAGTAAAATTCTTCAGTTCTTCTACATAAACACGACACAGTGAAATGTACTTAGAGCCCTTGATGTGCTCATGACATGTTATTGTGTTCCATTTCTTAGGTCACATTCGGTCTCAGATACTTTTAAGTAACTGCCATACACAGCAGTGGAAATAGCACAACTGTTTCCAAGGGCAGGGCAGAACTTTGTGGTGTGATGCTGCTCCCCACAGACATGGATCAAAGTTGTGATACAGATTTTAGAGAAAGCAGGATTGAGCACTTCACCTTCAACCCTTGGACACAAGCAATATCTATTACCATCAGATTCTGAGGCAACATCAGTTTTTGCTTCAGTTTTACAAGTGAAGCTTCAAACATATTATTACATTTTAAATCAATAGTACACAACTAGTAATTCTTCATGTCATAGCTGGAACTCAAGTGCAAAGAAAACAGGTTCAATATCATCAAAAAGAAAATCTAATCCTGTGTAACAGTAGTGTTTGAACTGAATAGTGTCTTGTAATTGCTCATATAGGGTAAAATGCCTCCTTTCAAATGGTCAGACAAGGACTGAAGTGTTGTGGTTCCACTGCATAGGGGGAAAAGTCTACACACATGTAATGCAGTGTTCAGCTAATGCCACAGGAACATATAAGGGGGTTCATGGAAGAGCAGGAGACTGGCAGGGTCTAGCCAGTAAGTCAATGAACTATATAGATCCATTAGCCACAAATCCAGTTTACAGGGCAAGTGGCAGCCATGCATGGACTCTAGTAGCAACCACAGAAAGGCTGCAGAGATGTTCTATGCTTCCATGCCACGTGATGGGGATAATTCTAGCCACCTCAATCTCTGTGTAGGTCACTGCTTTTTGAGTCTGTTCATGATTAATACAAAATTTCTTCCTGATACTAGCTATTTCAGTCAATTGTATAATGAACTCAAGAAGAAGGCTAGCTTTTAATTTTGAGGCTGCTACATTGTGGAATTTCTGTGGCTGATATAGATTAGTAGAAGCCCTACTGCATATGTGAATACTGTCGTAAAACCAAATTAACAGTGTTTGAGGGCCACACTTTAGAGCTTGTTGAAGTGTTATCATCTCATAATAGTTTGCTGTCTTCTTAAAGCTTCAGCTCCCGGAATCAAGTGATTATGTGAAAATCTCAACTTTCATTTAAAGGAAAAACTAAATTTCTAGTTCTCATGGTTGCAGAAAAAAAGCTTAAAAACATGACCAGAGTCTACCCCAAAAGCTCAAAAAAAGGCACAAGGATATATAATTTTTAAGATTCTCGTGATTTTAAGCAATTCATGATTTTTGAACAATCGAAGTTGAAATTACTGATATTACTGCATATTATTCTCCATATTTGATAGATTAGAGATAAACAACTTGTGATGTGCCTGGATGATGTGATTTATGATAGGAACAGGACATTTTTATGTGGAACTTTCCAATGTTTCCCCAAGGTATGTGTGTGTAAGGGATTCAAGGGCTTTTCTTAAGGGGGGAAATGTAACAACTTCCTGTTATCACCAGGGAGGGAGTGAGCCAGCAAGAAGTGGGACCATCTTCCATGCCAGGTGGGGAGGCTACAGGTTCTACTTTCTCTTCACAGACCCCCATCTTCCTTATGACACAGATCACATTTAATGGGGGGCCTTTAGGCAGCCACTGGCCATGGAAGCCCTAGCAGCCTCACTGTCAGGGATGGAGAGGAAGACGCCAGACATTCAGCCAGCACAAAGGTATTGATTTTAATCAATCAATTTAAGTCAGGGTGCTTTCACTGTACAGGGTTGGACATATAGTCTGCAATGTAAGAGCTTGGACTAACTTTTACTAGTTAGTACTGACTGTAGCACTTACTATCGTGAGTAGAGATCTCATAAAAAAAAAATGGGAGTTAATGTGCTCAACACCTTGCAGAATAAGCTACAACCCTGCAGCAGTTTTTAGGAGGGATTTGATCAGTTCGGAGTTTTTCTGGGACCCCCTAAACACAAAGGTTTTCAAAGATTCGTTTCTGGGTCAACTTTCTTGACTCCTCATCGTAATGGAGATCTAGTGCCTGACGCCATGTTGAATGACAGCTCTCTGGGTAGTATCACTACTAATGGGTTTTCTCATGGAAACAGCATAATGAATTGAACAATACTGGTGTCAACTGCAAGCACAAAGGCCAATAATTGGTGCTTCCCAGAATGTGACCCTAAAAACATACATTCAGCTTTCAATTCAAATTAAAACATTTAAAATGTAACTATGTATACTTCACAGGAAATTGTCATTCTTTGCCATAAATCCAGTCACTTATACTATGAAAAATGATGTGAAAAAGTATTTGTCAGAGAGACTCTTTTGATATAGATATTTTATAGTTTATGTGAATTTGTTACCTGCTGGTTTTATCCAGACCCAGGCTTTATCTACACTAGAAAGGGTCTGCCGGTACTGCTATACCATTGTCCCTTGTGGACACACAGCTTATACTGGCAGAACAGTTACTTTGCCGGTACAGCTTATTCCAGCTGCCAAAAGGACTCATGCTTTTGCCGGTATAATTATGTCAGTTGGTGGTGTCATTTTTCTTCACACTTCTAACAAAAATAGCCATGATGGCAAGAAAAAAATAAGTATACACCAGGCCAAAATATCTGTACATTATTCTTTCACTTCAGGAATGTAAATGGAAAATCACTACATACTGAATAGTTTGGCTAGTGTGCAGATTACACTAAAGATGGCTGAAGACCAAAATATTCAGATTCAAATGATATTCATATTCAAGCATCCTATTTGTCAAACAATGGGAATGGTTTCAGATTGGGGAGGAAAAAAAAAAAAAGAAGGAAAATAGGACTAAATTGGTTATAAGAAAATAATGCTAAAGTAATAAGGGCTTAAAAGATTTCTACAAAGGGCAGACCAGTGGGATCAGTATCAGCTTCACAAGAACAAGTTAAGAGGAGAAGAGAACTGAAATTTGTTTTTGTTTTTTTAAGTGTGGCTATCAGACAGGAGGATTCAAATGTTATAGCTGCTGAAATAAAAGGCAGACATGATGCCAGGGCCTACTCAGAGATAGATGTCAAAACAAGAGGAGATGAAATAAGCATTTCTCTGACAGAGACATTCTCCTTTGGCTGCCCTTCCCCATTCTCCTGTGTCAAGAAAATAAACACTTTTTTGCAAAGGGACTTTTAAATTTATTTTTGGTAGATGTGGAAGTTTGACAACAATGAAAATAAGGAGATTTTTGTCCCCTCTGAAAGCAAAAAACTGCTTATAAAAATTCTTCAAACAAGTGAGGAATGACTGGAAAAATCAGAGAGGCAGATAGATCAGAAGTGACAGAGTTGATTCTCTACAATTCTCTCAGGACACCTGTAAATCTCCATCTAACTCTGCCATTACTCTTGACCTTTCATTACACCCCCAAATTTCCATTCCCCCCCCCCCCATTTGCTATTTGGAAACATTTGGCTCATTAGATACAGTTTATCATACTCATGCTATTCAGCAAATGAATTACTTGTTTCACACATATCTAGTGCTATTGTTATCTTAGTGCACACTTACAATGCATTCATCTCCATTGTATGCATTCTCTACACAATTTAGATTAAAATTACAGAGTACACACACTAAGGCAGTGGTGTGCAAACTAGGGGCAGAGTGGTGCAAGAGATTGTCTTGCGGTTATGAGGAAACTGGGATCCCATGGGTCCCGCAGGACCCGCTGCCATAAAGAAGGAGCGGGATAAAAATAGAGTGGGTATTGTGGGGTGGGATGTGAGCAGGATTAAAAAAAAAAATAGTCCTTCTGCACTACAAATAATGTGACCGCCCAGCCAGCAGCCATAGCTCTCTGAAGGCAGCGCTACTGCCAGCAGCAGTGCGGGTGGAAGTCCCCGACCATCATGCACCGCACTTCAGCCGCCATCTCTTAAGGCAGTGTCGCTGCCAGCATCAGCACAGAAGCAAGGGATTACATCAGATTACAGGTAATGGAGGGTGGTGCGACAAATTCTATGAATGGTAAAGGGGGGATTGACTGGAAAAAAATTGCACACCACTGCTCTAATGCATCTGACGGCAACAAAACAAACTATACTGAAAGGAGCACAAATGGGAAACTGCCAAGATCTGTAATTAGTAGAAAGTCTGAAGAGATGGATCACACAAACTAAAAATGGCCAGGCTTGAAAGCCAATTCCAGAGGTGAAGGCCTGCAACGCAGTACAAACTGCCCCTTGCATCAATTAGCTCGACATTTGGAATAGACAGCTCAAGTGTTTCTGCTGAATCTAGGTATTTTGAGAAGGTAGACAGGCAGTTTCTGAGATAATTGGAGCCTAGATCAGATAGTGTTGTATAGGAGCATCCAACATCTGAATTTGCTAGCACCTAATATGGAAAAAATATATTTCTTATACAATTTCACAAACCAATTGTATCGTTCAAATATGATAGGTTACAGTACTGCACATACTGTACTGTACCTAAAGGTTAGGATATTTTTTATTATTTTAAATTTTGATTAAATATAACTTAGTATGTCAGACTAGTGAGGGATAGATATGTGTGCCAGTAACATAGACCAGTAGGAGTAGAGAAGCAAGGTACAAATAAAAACAGATAGAAACAAAAGGACATAGAAGGCCCAATTCAGCAAAGTATTTATGCATGTTTTTAAGTCCCACTGATTTTATGCATTTTTTTTCTGACTTGGGAGCTAAAAGAATTTAAATAATATTTTTGTTCCAGTCTGTCCACCAAACTCTTGGGTGTAAGGAGGTCGTGTAATGAATATGTAATGTGGAATGAAATAATGAAATAATGAATATAACAAAAATAATGCCATGTGGACAAAATAGGAGTTAGTAGCATTATTTTAGCATTTAGATTTTTCTCTGAAATGTCATCCAAATTTGAATATGCGGACTTGCACGCGCGCACACACACGTGCACACACACACTCTTAAATGTACACTTGAATTAATGTAAAGTAAACAATACAGGTCATACCTCAGAGGCCTGGTTTACATTCATGGCTACTGCAAGGCCCAAACGCGCTCCAACATGGAGTCGACCAGAGGTCTTAGATCTCATCGGTCTTTGGGGCGAGGAGTCCCTTATAGCTCAGCTCAGAGTCAGGAAAAGAAATGTTGACATTTACGGAAAGATATCAAAGGGCATGTTGGAGGAGGGGCATAACAGGGACGCAAAGCAGTGCCACGTGAAGATCAAGGAGCTACGGCAGGCATATCAAAAAGCCAGGGAAGCTAACAGCCATTCTGGCTCCTCAGCAAAAACATCCCGCTTCTAAGAGGAGATGCATGCAATTCTCAGCGGCAACCCCACCATGGTGCCACCACACAGCATTGATACCGCCGCTGCATCCCAGTCCACGGAGAATGATGAGGACTCCATGGACAGGAGGAGGATGAGAGTGCAGGAGAGTGGGGGTGTCCCTTCTCCCAGACAGTCAGGACCTATTCCTGACCCCAGAGCAGTCCAGCAGTACACAGGACAGAAATACTGATCCCGGAGAAGGCACATCTGGTTAGTTTTATTTTTCTTCTTAGCAGTTATGTCCTTTTAAAAGCCGGGGGAGGGGATTTCAGGGGTTTAGTGGACTTTACTGGGGGTTACTCCCAGAACAGATTATTTATGTACAAAGGTATACTCCGAGAATCATCCGTTGATATCTCAAAGAAACTTTCATGCAGGTAATCTGTTATCCTTTGCACGAGGTTTTGGGGGAGGGTAGCCTTGTTCCTTCCTCCACATTAGGATACTTTGCCGCGCCACGCTGCAATCAAGTGAGCCGGAATCATGGCGGAACACAGCATAGCGGCATAAAGGCCAGGCTGGTACCCTGCTGCTTGCAGCAAATCTTCCTTTTCCTCATGCCTTACCCTCAGGAGACTGATATCGCTCATGGTCATCTAGGGAAGACAGCGCATGTTTAAAATACTCGAGCTATATAGCTGATACCCTGTACCTCTCAATTCCCCATTGAATTGTCCTACTGAGTCACTTTAATTATTTTGCTTTGATTTCTGACGAGACTATTAACCACCTCACGCTGTCCTCTGATTCCCTGTGTCCACCTTGTGACATAACGGTCATGTTAATTAAACTGTGGCGCCCAAGCATCCCTCGCATACAGAGCATTTGAAAATAGCTTCTTAGAGATCATTAATCCTCTTTATAGCAGAGTAAAGTGCTCCTGGCTTACCAGCTCTGCAACGGCACAGCGAGCCGACCCTTCTGAGATGTTTGGAATGGAATGCGGGTCTGGCTTAGCCTTGTGCACAGTAAGGGGAGTATTTTATACATTGTGGCAGTTGTTTCATTTTCCTGGGTCTGCTAACAATGGTAACATTGTGCATTTCTTTTTGTTCTGTAGACACCTCAACCTTGGCACCCCCCTCTCGAAATGCTGCGGAAAGACTATCGCAGATTAGAATGAGGGGGAAAAAAAAAATCAAGAGACGACATGTTTGGTGAGCTCATGAGCACTTCTGCAGAGACAGAGCTCTGAGCGTGGTGGCTGACCTTGTCCCAGAATACGGACATGGACAGGGAGACTCGAAGAGCAATGCAGGAGCAGGATTGCAGTACCACGCAGGAAATGCTGTGAATCACGCACGACCAGGCAGACATGCTCCGGCGGCTTGTGGAGCTTCAGGAGGAGCAGCGGCCAGACAGAGTGCTGCTGCAGCCCCTCCAGAACGCTCCTCCGCCTATGGCTTTGCTGCCCTCCACCTCCCACACCCCAAATAGTCTCGGAGGAGAATGACCAGGCTGCAGTACGTGGTGCACTCCACCCCGGTGGAGGCGAACAGAAAGCCCTGCTGACAGCTGGCCTGAAAGCAACCATGCTACCCCTTAAGACTGTGAATGAACACTAGGCCCCCAGCCCTCCCGATTTGAATGTTCATAAATAAAAGTTTGCATCATTTCAATACATGTTTCTTTATTAAATCATTTATGAATTGTTCGGGAGGGATTTGGAGGGTACTGATATTGATGGTAGGGGGGATGTTAAGTAAAGGTACATAACATACAGGGACAGAAATCAGTACTGCATCTCATTGCAGAACCTGGTTTTCAACGCTTCCCTAATGCAATGTGCTCCATGGTTAGCTCTCAGCATATATTGGCATCTAGCTGCTCATAATTGGAATCCAATCTTTCTGGCTTCACAGCCCAACCCTGGGGAACCTTTCCCTCTTTGCTTCACACACATTATGAAGAACACAGCACGCAGATATCACTGGTGGGATGTTCTTTTCACTCATGTCCAGCCTAGCAAGGAGACTTTTCCATCTGGCCTTTAAACTCCCAAACGCAGATTCCACAACCGTTCTGCAAGTGCTTAGCCTGTTATTAAAATGCTCCTTGTCTCTGTCAAGGTGTCCCGTGTATATCTTCATTAGCCAAGGGAGCAAGGCGTAAGCAGGATCCCCCAGGATCACTATTTGCATTTCCAAATCCCCAATGTGAATTTTTTGGTCAGGGAAGAAAATGCCCACTTGTATGTTAGAGAACAGCCCCGAATTCCAAAATACGCATGTGTCATGCACCTTTCCAGACCACCCTACATAGATGTTGGTGAAATGACCCCTGTGATACACAAGGGCCTGCAGGACCATTGAAAAGTACCCCTTGCGGTTTATGTACTCAGTTGCTAGGTGGGCAGGCATTAAGATAGGGATGTGCGTGCCATCAATGGCCCCCCAATTTGGGAACCCCATCGCGGCAAACCCGTCCACTATGTCCTGCACATTTCCCAAAGTCACTAGCCTTCGTAGCATAAGTCTATTGATGGCCCTGCACACTTGAATCACAGCAGCTCCCACTGTAGATTTACCGACTCTGAACTGATTCCCAACCAAGCGGTAACAGTCGAGGGTTGCCAGCTTCCACAGAGCGATGGCCACTCGCTTCTCCACTGTCAGAGCTTGTCTCAAGTGAGTATTCACGCACTTCAGGGATGGGACCAGCTCTGTGCAAAGTCCAAGGAAAGTGGATTTTTGCATGCAAAAGTTCTGCAGCCACTGGTCATCATTCCACAGCCGCATAATGATCCAGTCCCACCAGTCTGTGCTTGTTTCCTGGGACCAGAACCGGCACTCCACGGACTGCAGATGATGCGTGACGGCCTGCAGGAATCGGGAATTGTTCCGCTTGATGGCTTGTAGCAGAGCAGCCTCGGTGGCATCACAGTTGCCTGTGCTTCGGGGTTCTCGCTCTCCTTTGAAAATACTCAATGATAAGCCACGATGTATTTGTGATGCTTACCATAATAGTGCAGAGTTGAGCTGGCTCCATGTCTCCGCAGCAATGGTGAGCGCGCGGCATAAACAAACAGCATGAAAATAGGTTTCCTGTTTGTTTGGGGGAAGAAGGGGAGGTGAGGGAAAAGGAGTGTCGCATCATGGGACGATGAAACTTGTCCCAATGGCCACCATGGCTAGTTGCACTGTGGGAGAGCAACCCACAGTGCACTGCTTTGACTGCTGACACAAGCGTGGCAAGTGTGGACACACGAGCCCAGCACAAGGAGCATGGTGTGGACACGATTCAGCAACTTCTAAAAATCAGCGGGTGAAAGTCGACTTTAAGTAAGTCGACTTCACTTTGCAGTGCAGACATACCCAGACTGACACACAAGTCAATTATTAAGCATCGAAAGACTATTGGAATTGTGTCTGAAATGCTATGTCTTGTCCCTTTAAAAAAAAAAAAAACCAAAAACCTCTAGTTGGCCAAAATCTGCCTTCAGTTACAACCTTAGCAATCATTTGTACTTTTGTTTGCAGAGGTGTATGAACCACTGATTTCAATAGGAGTTATAACTAATGAAATCCCATTCATTTAATGGTGGCTGCGTGGATTGTACATCAGTGAGGAGGAGCTTTAGTTGTGGAAAAGAATCTTAGCTTCGGCACAATTCCCCATCCTGCTTCAGTCCGCAATGAGGTTGTAATAATGATGTTGAAACATCACATTTATCTCCATTCATACATGCTGTTAAGTAATGAACACAAATAGCCTTGTGACAATACTGGAGGAGCATGCAGAAGCTAAAAGTGTGTGTGAAAGCTGCTATTTAAAATATTTACACTATACCTTCAACCAAGTAGAGAAAATTTCTGATGAAGTCAACTGTTTTATTTATTAATTTTGATAAACACCATAAATGGCATATATCCCTGAGTCTTTGATAGCCAATGAAAATGTAAGCTATAACAAGTAAAGAAACTGCTGAGTAGAAGCAGAATTCTAGTGCTATGCAAGTTGGCTTCCTGGTAGAGCAGAAATCAGTGGCATGGAGTCTGGGTATACTCTGAGGTCAGCTTGTTTTGTTTGTACACTTATCCCAGTCCTTGGACAATGTCTGTCACAAACAGCATCTAAGCCACCCCCTCTTCTAGAAATCTTAGCCCACAAACCAATGCCCAGTTCTCCAAAAGCTAATCTGTCCCAAGAGTTGCCCACAAATATAAAACCAAAAGTAAAGAGCAAACTCTACTATGTTCCACAGCTTTCCTACAGGATTATGGCATAAACAAAACTAATTACAATACAGCATTTCTTCAAACACTAAAACTTGTTTAACATGCTTAAAAGAACTAGTAAGGCTATATCTAACAGTACATAGTCCTGCTATAATAGTTCTAAAAAATCTGCACTGGTTTGCAACAGTCAGCATGAACAAGAATTCAAAGTATAATTTGGGATACGAAGCAAACATCATAGTAAAAATCTCTGAAAGTGGCACTGACTGAAACTCAAGCAGTGAGACCAAAGCAAGAATCTGGTTTATATGCTTTGGGGCCCAGTCATCCCTATTGGGATTGAAAAACCAAGCAAGAAGAGGGAAAAGGAGGTGAAAGAACATTTCAAAAATTACTCCAAAATAGAAAACTGTCAACTGTATTCTGTCACCTCATCAAATCCATAGAAATTTGCTATGTGACCAACACCCAGTAGTTATGGTTTCAGTGAGGGCAGATGTTCCCCACAAGGAAAAGGCAATATTTACTCACATGCTGCAAAGGAACCTTCATTTACAGCTCTGGGAGACCGAGAATATACCAGGCTGCCCATCACCATCGTAAGCAACTGCATCTGACAGATAGTGACAGCTGATGGCATTGGGTGAAACAGGTAGAGAGATGGCACAAATGTAGAAAAAGGTTGGATAATGTGAAATCCACATATCCCAGCAGAAATAAAATCCCCTTATGAATGCAGTAAATCAGAAATGAGCAAGAAAAAAACTCAACTGACACTGATGAGACCATACAACTATGCTACTATGCACAATGTCTAATGTAGCACATACTACATTATTTCAGTTGCAGTTGTGCATACCTGTCAGCTCAAGAATAGCATTCTTCTCTTCATTGATGCCCTTAAAAAAGAGTTTATGGTTACATTCATTCAAGAAGTCTTCAGCATCACCATATAATCAGTAGGAATCATATCCCTAAAATATCTAACTCAGTTAGAGATAAATCTGTGCACTCAGTCCCAGCTGTATACTCCTGAACAAAACTTGGCCCACGTGCCTATAAATGTAATGTAGATTCCACTATATGCATGTCAATGATAAAAAATATGACAATCACCTGTATATCCTCCACAGGTACTCAGAATATGTCAATGGTCAGAATACCAACATTTATTTATTGTGGTCCCATATAGAGAACAACGAAGGTTCAAGGTAAGCCTGCCTTGACCAGCTATAGCACAATCTTTTTCCTATGCTGGTCTTTGAGAGGGATAATGTATGGGATTTGGTGCTGGACATAACTTTTTGGAGGGATCTTGTCCAAACTGCTACCTGGCACCCAAAAAGTGAGTAGGCCTTGCTCACTGCATTATCCCTTCCAGATTATCAAGTGACATTTTTTGTGCATAGCATGAGGTGATTTGATGCAACTTAAACAATATTTGTCAAATGTTAACTGTGTCCCAGATGTGATAATTGGCTCATGGGTCTAGGAAGGAAAATCAGGCTTCTGATATTTTAAGTCTGCCCCCTCCTGTTAAAGGCTCTTTGTGTCTCACCATAATGCTGGCTGTGTTAGTGAACAGTATTACATAGCAAACATCAGTGCAGATTTTTTTTTTTTTTAATCTAATGGTTTTCAAAGCAAAATAGTCTGTTATTGTGCCAAATATGTATGGACATCATCTTCATCTAGGGCAGTAAAATAGTATTTTTTTTTTAGTGATAATGAATTAATAAAGCTGGAAATAAGAAGTAGGACAAGCTAGGCACGTCTTTAAGACAAACATATTGTAAAGAAAGCTGTGCAGGATACATCTTGCTGTATTTTTGTGCTATTATATACTGTGGTATGTTAGTGATCTTTTCAACAGAGAACACTTTTGATGTAAAACAAACTCTGCTGGATAGGAGAGGCTCTAATAAAGTGGGTTTGTACTGTGCTTTGTGTTGTCGGTTCCTTGAGGAGTCACTTAAATTAAGAAAAAGCAACTTTAAACTAACAGTATTTTACTGGGAAATAATGTGATGTCATTCCAATATTTCAGTATAAATCCCAGTGTTCATGTGCTATTGCTTTATTTTAGATACATACAGCACTGGGATACTCCCTCAGGAGTTTTCAGCCTCTTTCTTTCTCTCAAGCAAACCAAATTATGAATATTGCTAGTTTTTCCATATGCAAAGGGAAACCATGTACTTTTAGTCTCAATGACTTCTTTTAGACTAAGAAAAACAGCAAGAAAAGATAAAAGTGAAGTCTCACTGAAAGGACAGTGTCTGATTCCTGTCCATCTGGGATAGTACCATAGTATTGAAGCACCTCACAATCTTCAGTGTATTTACTCTCACAATACCTTCCTGAGGTAAGAAAGTGCCATTATCCCCATTTTACAGATGGGGCACTGAGGCACAGAAAGATTAATGGCTAGATTCACAAAGGAACTTAGGAGTGGTGACACGGAACACTGCCACATCTAACTTTTTTAGGTGCCAAGAAAATCACTTAGATTCACAAAGCCTGTGTTAGATGCCTAGGCTCCCTTTACAATGAATGGGGAGAGACTGACACCTCAGAATGGGATTTATAAAACCATCATGCCAGGGGGCTCTTCATCTAAGTTAACCAATAGAACAGGGGTGACCAAACTTACTGACCCCCCAGGACACCCTTCCTTACTGGGCAGAATCCTCTATCCCCACCACCCTGCCACAGAGCAGAAGCTCTGAGCTCCCCACCCCAGTCTGGTAGGTGGTGAATAGGGAGTGGGCAGAGAGGCTAAAAAGAGGCACCTAACTTTGCTTGGGATTCTCAGCTGCAAACTTTCTGATGAAATTAGGCACCTACACTATTTTAGCAAGAGGCCAAAGGTGGGGGCAGAAAGTGGAAGAGGATACCTAATGAAAGAATCATTGGGCCAGGGAGAGAACAAGCCTGAGAATTGGTAGGTGGAGCACTCAGCTGAAAGGTGGGAGATCAAGGTTCCAACCCCCTTTGCCACTGAGTTTTTAAAATAATCCATAGTGGAACAGCTTCTAAATGAGAGATCAAGGGAAACTCTCGTCAGAATATCCCATAGCCCAGTGGCTAGATCACACTCTTGAGAAGTGGCAGACACTTGTGCAAATCCCTTCTCTCACTCAAGTAGAGGGGAGACTTGAACTAGGGGTCCTCCTCTCTTAGATAAATACCCTGATCACTGGACTAAAAGTTATGAGGGATGTCCCCACAGCTGTTTTGTGTATGCTTGCCTAAAGGTGCTCTGCCAGGATAGGGGTAGAACATCATGTGACCTTCATCTGACCTCAAGGACTATGTAAGGGTAATACTGTCCATGGTGGTCTCTTCTCCAGACAGATGAGGAAGGGAGGGACCCTTTCCTTCTCCTCAAAGATCCTGCAGGGGAAAGCAGATAGGGATCTTGTTTAGCTCAGGACAATCACAGAGGACCAAGGTGGACATCCCCACCTCCTCTCTCACAGCCCTCACCTGTGGAAAGCCACACATTTTATGTAATCTTCTCTCTCCCCTATCCAGTAGATATGTAAAACACTTCGGGGAGATTGAGAGATGCTATATTTTTTAAACATGCACAACATAGAGATGTGACCCAACTTCATATATATCCTTGGCATAAAATACTACTACTATCCCCACCACGAGAAGCTACAGTGCTAAGTGGGATATGCATCCAGATGAAAGCCTGTTAGCTGAAGCTGAAATTAGAAACAATGGAAATTGCACTGGTAGTAAGAAGCAAACAATTTGAAGATTGAGCCAAAAACATATCAGCACCTTCAACTGAGAGAGTTTGTCCTCTGCCCATCAACATAGCACACTGCCCAGAAGCTCCTTCTAGACTCTACACTGGAACTGTATTCACAAACAGCAACAGCTGCTGGGCTGGCTGTTTTCTGTCTGTAACTGGCCAGGAGACAACACTTCATCTCACTGGATGATGATGTGGTCACTGTGATGCACAGGTTTGTGACAGCCAGGCTTGGCTACTGCAGTGCACTCTTTCTATGAACGATAACACCAGCTGTGACAAAGTTCCAGTTGGTTCAAAACATAGAAGCCCATCTGTTCTGCTGAGCAACACTGGAGGATGTGAGGCACATCATCCTGGTACTTTGCCTACTGCATTTATTGTTCAATGCATACTGGATAAAATTCAATTTTCTGACACCACTTCAAAGACTGACTTTTTCTCTCCTACTAGGGACAAATATAACTACTTCATCTTTTAGAAACAACAGTGTTATCTACGAATATAGTGAATTTCATGGATGCAGGAAGACTGAGCAGGCTTCAAAATGGCTGCTCGGGGGAATGAATGTGGAGCTAGGAGGAAAATCATTTTTTTGGTTTTTTTACCCATCAAGAAAAATTTGACATTTGGACAAAAACTGCCAAACACAAATGTTTAAGCCAAAGCAGACACTTTTTGCAAAAGTGTTTAGTTAAAACCCCAATTTTCCTCCGGAAAAAAGAGAAAAACGTCTACCAATCATAATCAATCAAACACCGTTGCCAGCTCTGCCCGCACATCAACTCTAGTGACACCATCACAGGTCCTAACCACATCAGCCACACCATAAGGAGCTCAGTCACCTGCACATCTACTAATGTAATATATGCCATCATGTGCTAGCAGTGCCCCTTTGCCATGTACATTGGCCAAACCGGACTGTCACTATACAAAAAAATAAATGGACACAAATCGGACATAAAAATGACATAAAAAAATCCATAAACTAGTTGGAGAGCACTTCAATCACCCAGGACACTCTGTAGCTGACTTGAAAGTTGCCATACTTCTACCAAAAAGCTTCAAAAACAGACTTCAAAGAGAAACTGCAGAACTAGAGATCATATGCAAACCTGACATAATCTGGGTCTGAATAGGGACTTGGAATGGTTATTTCATTACAAAAAGTAATTATCACTGTTCACACATTCTCACCTCCTAATCAATGGTTGTGAATAGGCCTCATTTACTCTAACTGAATAGACTTTGCTAACACCTACTCTTCCCATTGTTGTTCCTTACCCTTGGATGTATATATATACCCCCTATATGCTTTCTATTTCCTGCATCTGATTAAATGGGTTGCATCCCACGAAAGCTTATGCCTGCAGAAATTAAATTTGTTAGTCTTCAAAGTGCTACAGGACTCTCGTTGTTTTTGCTGTATACAGACTAACACGGCTACCCCTCTGGAACTTTGATTATAGCAATTATTATGCTTAATACAAAGTTAGAGGCTATATTATTCTTTGCAACAGATACATCACCACCATGAGGACCTGCTCTTGTACCCTTACTGTATTTGTCCAATCTGTTATTTGAACCAACTGTTTAATCTTTTTATTTGTGCCAAATTAGTAGAAAGCAGCAACCTCTCTTACCTGGCATTAGAAGTTTTTGTCTTCATCCTTGAATCTCAAAATCAACAACAGATGCCTGTTCCTGAGAGACTTTTATAATTGTTGCCATGGGAAAGTTAGAAGAAGCTATCTTTCATATAATTAGGACTTAACTAATGAGTGTTGCCTGTTATAAGGTTTGGTTGAATAATGTTCATCTAATAATTTAATTAATTATGTCATAATGTTTTGCATGCATATTATTTTTTTTATTAGTTGTTAAACTGAGACAACATATTTAGCACAGTACAAGACACAAAATTAAGACAGTCTGTATCCTGAAAGCTTAGAACACAAAAAAGACAAATTGAAGATCGACTGGACTAAGGATATCAAAGGAGGGAATAACCAGCTGGTGGGTTTGGGCATTTTGATTTTGTTCTCTGACTCACTTTTTAGCATTGCAAAAACATGGATATTTTCTATATTATATTACACATCTTGCAGCTTACAAAAAGCCCCTATAGTTAGAACTAGAAACAACTATAAAAAAGTAGACTGGTTCCATATAACTA
Organism: Emydura macquarii macquarii; assembly: GCF_026122565.2. Classification (NCBI taxonomy): domain Eukaryota; kingdom Metazoa; phylum Chordata; order Testudines; family Chelidae; genus Emydura; species Emydura macquarii. Next base: position 5,003,907 of record NW_027132962.1, read on the forward strand.
TAGGAAAATAGCAAATACAATATAAAAATAGAACTGGGTGAGAAATAGTTTTCCCATCCAGTAAAACTTTGAGGTTTCAAAAGTGATCCTATTTTGCATCAGGATGTCAATGAAACCTTTCAAAGTATTTTGAAAAAAAAAACCCACACTAAACAAAACAGAAAGCAATTACAGTTTAACTAGTGGTTAGGGCACTCACTGTGGATGTGGGAGACCAGTTTCAATTCTCATAATAAACAGGCAGAGCAGAATCTTAAACCTGGATCTCCCACATCTGTGGCCAATGCCTTAACCAGCTGGCTAATGACTATTCTAGGATGGAGTTCTCTTTGGTTTTGACCAGTAATTCCATCTTGGACCAAGAAACTTTCCTCAATTAAAGTTTAATTGAAACTGGCACATTCATGTGAAAAGTTTCAGTTTCAATAAATTGACATTTTCTGATAAAAATCATCAAAAAATTCCCAACACACTCTATAAAAGTCACTGGATGAAATTTTCAAATGGACATAAAAGATTTAGACACCCAAACCCCATTTCAAGTCAATTGCACTGCACTGACTTTGCCTTCCTTGAAAATCCCATCCATTTTCTTTAGATCATCATCATAGTCACAAAATAATTTGGCCATGCTTCATTACCATACTAGCGTGGAACTGAACTGTGTACAGTGTAGTGATTTGTGCTTTGTCTTCTATATGAAAGTTCTATCACAGAATCCTCAAAGGCCTGATAGTGCAGTCTTTCTTCCATGTTGGTAAGCACTTGTTCGAGTAACACACATTGACTTTTACAATAATCATGATTATTTTTTATAATTGTTTATATGGTGCCCAAAAAAGTGCTATTTGCTTTACAGAACTAATACAAACATAGAACCCTTGCCCCAAAGAGCTTGCGATCTAATTTTGTACATGGTCCTGTGAATGAGAGAAACAATTAATGGCAAAGGAATGGGGGAGCAGAAAAGGGAGATAACTTGAGAAAGAATAAGGTTTGCAGTAGTACTATAATGCAGTTACATTCTTATAGTAATTATGCACATCTGGATGGCTCCATTAAAGTTGACATTAGTACGTATTACTGCTGGGGTTCCCCTGAGACCTCTGACTCCAGTCTCGTCATTTGGATTCATTTATTTGGCATACAGCAAAACTATATTGAGTTGATTAGACTCAAGAATGGAGTAAGGATATAGGGCATACCACACATCCAAAATTACACAGCAAAAAACTATTCCTTATATACATTTTACCAACACTAACAAACATGAACATTCTTAATTATACACTACATTACACACTTCCAGATTTGCTTGGTTAATCTGCATGAACCAATTCCTATACAACATGCTCTGTCCACACTGTACATGTGCAACCTACTCTTTACGGCATTTTACATTCCAGACTTATCTTGTCCATTGTAAATAGCACCAGGGTGTTCCCTCTTCTCTCAGTTAGTACAGACATCCTGTCTCTGGCCTACTGATCCATTTATCTTCCCAGTCATCTCAGGAAGAAATTAAGTAACTTTCCTAAGTGAAGTTACTTATTACCAGGTCTGCAATTACCCTCTCATATTACCCCAGGCAATAGTTCAGAAGCATGTTGGCAGGCATGTGAGGAATTCTGCACTTCTGTTCCCTCTGCTTTGCCTATTTTGATGAGTGAGGAAGGATGATTTGTGTTTAAGACTTCAAAAGAGCTGAATTCAGTTCCTGGTTCTGCCACAGACTTTAATCTCTCCATGCTTCAGTTTTCCCTTAGTAAAAATGGGGATGATAACATGTCACTTTTTCCACCATTTGCTTGGCTTTTCATGAGAATGGCCATACTGGGTCAGACCAGTGGTCCATCTAGCCCAGTATCCTTTTTTCTGACAGTGGACAATCTTAGGTGCTTCAGAGGGAATGAACAGAACAGGTAATCATCAAGTAACCCATCTCCTGTCACCTATTCCCAGCTTCCTGCAAACATAGGTTAGGGACACTTCAGAGCATGGTTTTGCATCCTTGCCCATCCTGGCTAATAGCTATTGATGGATCTATCCTCCATGAAATAAACTAATTCTTTTTTTAAATCTGTTGTAGTCTTGGCCTTCACAACGTTCTCTGGCAAAGAGTTTCATAAGTCGACTGTGCGGTAAGTGAAGAAATACTTCCTTTTGTTTATTTTAAACCTACTGCCTATTAATTTCATGTGGTGACTCCTAGTTCTTGTGTGTGAGAAGGATTAAACAACATTTCTTTATTTGCTTTCTCCACACCAATCATGATTTTATAGACCTCTATCATATCCCCCATTAGTAGTCTCTTTTCCAAACTGAAAAGTCCCAATTTTATTAATCTCTCCTCATATGAAAACTGTTCCATGCCCGTAATCATTTGTTGCCCTTTTCTGTACCTTTTCCAATTCTAATATATCTTTTCTGAGATGAAAAGATCTGCACACAATATTCAAGATGTGGGCATACCATGGATTTATATAGAGACACTACGATATTTTCTGTCTTATTATCTATCCTTTTCCTAATAGTTCCCAACATTCTATTAGCTTTTTTGGCTGCCACTACATATTGAGTGGATGTTTTCAGAAAATTATCCACAGTGACTCCAAGATCTCTTCCTTGGGTGGTAACAGCTAGTGTAGACTCTCTCATTTTATATGTATATTTGGGTTTGTGTTTTCTGTTTAGAAATTAATCTTGTCCAGGCAGGTTCTGTTTCTTACTATGTATATAAAAATGCATTGCACAATTGGGCCTTGTATTGATTGGTATACCTTTGGGTGCTACTGTGATACAATAAATAAATACAACTATTAAAATAAAGATCTTCAGTTTCTAGAGCACTCAATCAGGAACTTTTCACAAACATTATATTCAATTTAAAAATTAATATTAAATATAGCAAGTTTTCCCCACCCTCCCATCCCCGAAGCAAGCAGGTATCTGGCTGTTTGCGTTCACTAGTATTGTTGAAAGCAGCAAAGACATTTATCATCAGTGCTTACACTATCTTAAAGGAAATATTAGGAGTTCAAATGTATCTCTAGTCGTGTTTTTTGAAGAGGTTAGACTGTCTCTTATAAAAAGAAAACCATGTACATATCTGAACTCCTAAAAATTTCACAAACACTAGTTATTTATGCTAAGTTATTTACTACTTAATTATTTTATTGCTCTATTGTAAGTGCTCTAAGTGGACTCAGACAGAGAAAAATTAATGTATCAAAATAGTCTAGATAGAAAACTTGACTGAGGAAGAATGACAGGAAATAAGTAAAGACTATGGAAAGAAATATGACAGTGCTCCTGGACCTATTAAATTCTTAAAGGAGAAATTCCATGAGATTAAAGAAAGAGGTTAAGGGACCTTGTTCAGTGCACATTTTACAGGATGACATATGGGTCTACAACTACATGACAGGAATGGTGAAAAATCAAAATTCTAAAACTATGATTGAATGAAACAGCAATATAAAAAAATGAACAAATTTTCATGCCCCAGAATATACTATTGCAATTCACCTTCCCTCTTCCCTTGATAACTAGAGTAAACGACTTCCTCAGTTTGGCTTGAACAGTGGGGTATGGCTGTGTGAATTGTCATCCATCACATACCACACTGTATCAAAAGAAGAAAGATGTTCAAAGTCATATTTTTTCCTCTAGATACAGCTGAACCTTAATTCTAGATGTTACACTATTTGGTTCTGCAGTTAAGAATTTTCCATTGGCGCTTACTGATATGAAGTACAAAGATAAAAATTATTCAGCCTTCGCAATTCTACCTGAGTTTTTACACACAGTATTCATTTGCATTTAAATGGTTGTTATTTTATCAATTACTAGGAATTTCAAATTTTTAAAGGCTTCTTTAGACCGAAAAATGCAGAAAAGACCGAAAATCTGAGCTGACAGTTCAGCATCAAGTCAGGTGAGTGAGCTTCAAAAAATAAAGAAATGTAGAGTTTCAACTTCAACCCTAAATATGGTATTTATTTATTTTTTTGGTTTAAGTCAGACACTTATTACACAGCTACTAAATTGCTTTGCATTTGTATCTTAGGGCTCTTTTATGGTACTTTTATTTAGGTGAAGTGCTGGGTTTTTTTTATTGTATTACTCAATCTTATTCTCATATGGTTAAGTGCATACAGATATCCCACATGATATACATCCAATTGTCAACTTGATTCTTTAATTGTCTGTTACATAAACAACATATTAAAACTAGAGATGGTTCTGGTCAGAACAGTCCCAAACTTTGTGACTTTTAATCAGATGGGTATGAATGATAACATTCAGATCTCGATCTGAGCAAACACCTCAACCTTTGTCATTTTTCCTTCAAGTAACATAACAGGGGACATTGCAATTCATTTTAAAATAAAGAGAACATAGAAAAAGGAAATACAAAGTAACTAGAGTGAAAAGAAATCAGCCTAGAAATTGGTTTATGTTGAAAACAATCCTCGGAACAGAAGACATTTACTAGCCTATCTCAAGTAGTGGTGATATAACCTGAACAGAGTTTTGTAAAACACGAAGTCCTATCCTCTGTTCAATGTCAATGGTAATAAGATCTAAAAGCCTTTGGCTGTTTTTGATCCGCCTCTTAGTTCCTGTGTTGATTTCAAGATTTTTCTTGTAAATGTATGTCTGCTTAATGAGGCTGGATAATTTTTTTTTCCATTTCAAGCATCTTTCTATATTCTGAAAATCATTTCTTCAAATTATGGTTCATAATTGCATATATATTTTTCCCGTTACGTTTATGCTTTCATTCATGGTAGGGATGTGGTTTTATAGCGTGGCTAATGTCTGTTTATCCTTCACTCTTACACTGGCTCATTATTTCTTGATGAAATTTTCTCTCTTCATTTCCTCTGTTTCTTCTTCCAGCACTGATTCCTTATATTTATTTATTTACAAAAAACAAACACATTTACCAGTTCTTCTACTGAAAGAATATTTATAGGTCAAATCTTGCACAGGGCTCAGGCCCTTCACGTCTATCATGAAGAGGAACTTTGTGCCAGCCTCCCTTGTGTTGATGACAATCAGACCAACAGAGCTGGGAACGTATAGAAGTTCCTCAACCACTCTGTAATCTGGAACTATGGAACCCAAAGGGTGAGTTCCCTGCCTTCTCAACCAGCCCAGTATGTATCTCAATTAGAGTTGAGTAGGAAAATTACTCTTTTCCCTGAGGAAAATTTTGACTTTTGGGGATGAGAAGGGGAGCCACAGAAAACCCCACCCAACATACTACAATCCAGGAACTGTGCAATTCAAAAATATGCTATGGATCACATCATGGTTTAGGTACCAATGAGGCAAATTTTCAATTAAAAAAAATAAAAGAACACTTTAGATGGAAAATGTCCAGCTGACACTAACTCTGACCCTCTTTCTCAATTGCTCAGATGTCACAGAAGTTACAACTTTCCTAAGGCTGCAGTATAAACCCCGAGAGAAAACTCCAAAAGGAAAAGAGAGAGAAAACAGGGCTTTAGTGATCAGTGTTCACTCAGAATCCTCACAAAAACCCAACAACCAGTATTTGTGGGTGAACATATCACTGAGATTACAGGAAGCTCTGCTGTCCTCCACTTCCATCCCCAGTGGGTCCCTATCTGAAGCTGGTAACTCCATTTCAGACTGGTCCACGTAGCCTGGAATCATAAGGCAGCATGGGGTGGAGTCAGGGATTCCAAAACTAGGATCAGGGGTTGGGATTGGTTAAAGTAAAGCCATTTGTTCTATAGTTGCTGATAAGGTCTCAACCCTCTGAAGATATGACTCTTATCTGGCTTGGCTTTGTTCCTTGCCAGTTCAATGCACAGGTCGGGAATTGGCCTAAAACATTGTGTTCAGCCTTTTTCCTTTAAATTCAGATTTTTCCTAAGAGGATTGGTGGGTAGTGGCATATCTCCCAATCATTTCAATATGCAGCATTATGCATCAATATTGTGTCAGTTTTTAATGTACAGAATAAAGTGTTATAATAATATGCTGTTTTAGATGTTTCCAATCATCAGGCTATTATCACCATATGTTCTGCTTGTGAAAAAATCAGTTTTACCAGGATTATTTAGCAAATTATGTATGTAAGTCAAATAATGTGACAATCTGAATATTTAATTGAGATGTAATGTTAAATAATTAACTATTGGAAGAAGAAAGTGATGAGTTTAAGGGCAGAAACATTCATTTTGCCCAGGTAGTTTTTGCTCAATGGAGTCTGATTTCCTGTTACTCTGACGGTAGAAAGCAATGGTTTGTGCTTCTACTATTATGGGGTAATAGTAGTATCGCAACTAGAGCTGCTTGTTTTTCTTCTTGTCCTATGCTCCGGACTTTTGTTGACCCCACTTTTTTTATTAATACAGTATAACTTTGACTCGTACTCTGTTAAACCTGTGCACTCTCCAAGCAAACATAGCTACTTTTAATAACTTTCATACAAATTTATAAAAATGTGTTCAAACCCTCCCTATCATTCTTCTCTTCAAAAGAGAAGGTAGTTAAATTGGAAGAGAGGGAATGATAGCACATCACACACATCCATTTATATAGTCAAAGTTCTGGCATCGCATTTGGCAAGAAGGCAATTACGATCTGTGTTAACACAATATACGTGGCTTGAGACTGATTGATGAACCAAATTATTAACTGAATAGTGAATTATGTTTGATGTCAGTCAGTATTGGACAGGTTTTTTCAGACTTGACTGTATGTATTACCAAGGTGCTGAAAAAAGTTTTTTTTGAATGCAGCAATTTTATAATCCTGTTCTTCCTATTTGAAGGATGGGAGAACTGTGCTGCTATTAGGTCTAAAATAAACTCTTAGTAATTATCGGTTGCTTTGGAGGCTTTAGGGGATAGTAACACCGCCATCAAGATATACCCAATGGAGATGGCTTCCCCCATTAAAGTAAAGCTGGAGTAAGAGCTCTATACTGACTTTACTTTCAGCCTCTGTGTAGGGGTATGGCTAGAACTCACAGCACTATAGTCATTCTCAACTTCCTGGATGCCATGGGTAGCAGCATAAGTTAGAGCAACCCCAAAACTGCTCTAGCACACTCCTGGGACTCAGTAGGCTATTACTGCACCAGAATATTGAGTGTGAAAGGTGGCTTAAAGCCACCTTGATAACATACTTCATCAACCCCCCTCTTTGTACATGCTTCAATTGCAGGAATGGAGTAACTGAGTACTGTGGCCTTAATATTTACACCTTAATTACTACTTACATTTTTATTTCTGCATGTTTACTTACGTTCCATTTTCAGGCTTGCTGTTCATTCACAAGCTTAACTACAATATCTGGTCTTGTAGGAAAGAGAAAGCCTCATATACATTAATTATTTTTACATAAAATGAATTTAAAATGTCAGCCCTGATCAGAAGAACTAGCCATAAAAATATTTTTTAGTTTCTTTTCATTGACTTCTTGTGAGTTATACATAACAGATGAGATGGGTTTCTCAGTGTGTACCTTTTCTATCTTCATGTTGCTTAGGACAGCCAAATCTCTTTAGAGATTACACGGTCACAGCTGCTTTCTTAACTATCATCAAGAGTGCATGGGGCAGCCAGCTGATTCTCTGAGAAGATAGGCTAGAGATGAGAGTTGATTCCTTTTCCATAAACCTGACTGTGACAAAGCCTACGAATAGCCAGACCTGCAAAAGATCTCTGTAATCTGTGGTCACACTGATTTAATTTAAGATTCAATTTTCTGTCTCTACACAAGAAAGAACATAAGAATGGCCATATTAGGTCAGACCAATGGTCCATCTAGCATAGCATCCTGTCTTCCGACAGTGGCCAATGTCAGGTGCTTCAGAGGGAATGAACAGAATAGACAATCATCGAGTGAGCCATCCCATTGTCCACTCCCCGCTTCTTGCGATCAGAAACCAGAGACATCCTGAGCATGTTGTTGCATTCCTGATCACCTTAGCTAATAGCCATTGATGGACCTATCCTTCATGAACTAATCTAGTTCTTTTTTTGTGAACCCGGTTATAGTCTTGACCTTCACAACATCCTCTGGCAAGTAGTTCCATAGGTTGACTGTGCATTGTATGAAGTAGTACTTCTTTTTGTTTGTTTTAAACCTGTTGCTATTAATTTGATTGGGTGACCCTAGGTTTTTGTGTTATATGAAGGAGTAAATAACACTTCCTTATTCACTTTCTCTGCACCATTCATGATATTTTGACTTCTATCATATCCCACACTTCCAGTCATCTCTTTTCCAAGATGAAAAGTTCTAGTCTTTTCAATCTCTTCTTACCAGGAAGCTGTTCCATATCCTTAATCACTTTTGTTGCCTTTCTAATATATATCTTTTTAGAAATGAGGCAACCAGTTTTTAAGATGTGGGTGTACCATGGATTTATACAGAGGCAGTATGATATTTTTGTCTCATTATCTATCCCTTTCTTAGTGGTTCCTAACATTCTTTTAGCTTTTTTGACTGCCGCTGCACGTTGAGCACATTTTTAAGAGAATTATATATGGTGACTCCAAGATCTCTTTCCTGTGTGGTAACAGCTAATTTAATCCCATCATTTTGTATGTGTAGTTGGGATCATGTTTTCCAACATGCTTACTTTGCATTTATCAGCATTGAATTTCATCTGTCATTTTGTTGCCAGTCATCCAGTTTTGTGAGATCCCTTTGCAACCTTTCACAGTCTGCTTTGAACTTAACTATCTTGAGTAATTTTGTAACATCTGTAAATATTGCCATCTCACGGTTTACCCCTTTTTCAGATCATTGATGAATATACTGAACAGCACTGATTCCAGTGCAGACCCCTGAGGGGACACCACTATTTAGTCCTCTCCAATCTGAAAACTGAACATTCATTTCTACCCTTTGCTTTCTGTATTTTAACCTGTTCCTGATCCATGAAAGGATTTTCTCTCATATCCCATGACTGCTTACTTTGCTTAAGAGCCTTTGGTGAGGGGCCTTGTTAAAGGCTTTCTGAAAATCCAAGTACATTCTATCCACTGGATCACCATTTTCTACATATTTGACTACCTCCTCAAACAATTCTAATTGATTGACGAGGCATGATTTCTCCTTATAAAGTAGGTGACTGTTCCAAAACTGGAGAACTTAGGATAGAGGCTTTTGAAACCCCCAAAGTGTGTAAAACTGTCCACAGTTTCTTTCTTCTTTCTTAATTGTTTCCCATTCGACAACCAGTCTTTTTTAAATTCAGGGAAAGTGATCCTGCTGGAGGTACTCAAATACCTTAAAGGAAAGATCAGATCTAGCTCAGACCTGAAGGGATGTACGGAGATATGTTTTGACTGGCTCATGACTGGTTATAGCCAGTGTGGGACAATTTCTTATTTTATCTTTGGCAACAGAAAAGAAGCACTGGAAGAGACTGTATTCTCTCAAATGTACAGAGAAACTTTTTAAGCCATCCTTGAGATAGCAAGCATGAACTACTGCTGCATTTTGGTTGTATTCCCATGAGAAGTAAGTCAATGCATTGTGGCTGACCGCTGGTGCACAGAGATTGATCTGAGGATATCTCAGAGACTTCGCTATCCACTAAACCAGCCAGTTTAAAGACCATTCCCATAGCTGGAAACACTGATGACACATCCAGGCAAGTTTGAGGTTTTATGTTTCTTTGTGTATAACTAATTGGGAAAAGGTTATTTTTTATTTTGCCAGTGCAACAGCACCTTTACTTTCTGGAGTTTGCATATCCTTTCTGTTCACACATTTCCTTTTTGGATGCCTCAGATGTAATGCTATCTGTCATTAGAATGTGTTGATCTTTCGAAACTGCATTTTCAGAAGGACATGTCAAACTGCTGAGAGTTCCAGGAAAAATATGCTGTTTTTTCCCCTTCTTTGGAACAAATGTCTTGAACTGAGATGTCCCTCACATCCTAAGTGGTTTCCAAGTTTGAGTCTACTATCAGACATGGCTGCTGTTCTTTGATTTATCATCCACCACTTCGAAGCATCTTTTGCATTGTTTAGAACTCTGACTTAATGGTGCACAAAGAACTGTTGTCTCTTTATACCTGGCACCTGGGTGAGGAAAACAGTTCCGATCTCTCGGGGGCATTCCCCCCCACTGCCACTTCCAGCCTCCAGGTAGGCAGTTCACAACGAACGGCATGCAGAGTGGTGCCAGGGAGGCAGACATGACTAGGGCTGCCTGCTCACGACTCCCCTGTGTCATCCTAGCCACACCCCAACAGCACCCATGGTTGGTTGCTAAGCCAACCCCAGTCCCATCATTGCCCATGCTCCAAAGTGACGCTGAGTTGGGGAGGATGGTCCCAGTGACCAGGGTGGACAGCTGGCCGTGCGGGTGGCAGCAGCTCATAGGGTGAAACTTGGGTACACACACAGAGGAAGGTGCGAAGGCAGCCTGGAAGTGGCCTGATGCTGAGGAGGGGACCCCCCGCCACCAACATTGCCCTCTTCTCCCCTCCAGACATGGGGGGGGGGGGGAAATGGAGTAATCGGAGAGTGGATGCCTGTCCTTCACTGTGCCCAGGACCCCACTGGTGGGGTCCCATCCTGCATGCAGGGAGCCATCAAGGCTGTGGTCATGGGGTAGAAGGGGAGGGGATAGCTGCACTGCTATCAGGGGCCCAAGTTGGCCAAGTGTGACACCACTGTTAATGATCCTTCTGCAGTTTCACCTACAGAAACCTTGTTATGACTTTTACCTCCTCTAGATAATCAAGTTCTGCCATCTTCTTGGCACACTACCAGGGCCGTGACAGACCCCGGCAGGGCCGGTGCGATGATCTCACTAAATCATCCAATTAGTAGTAGCGACGGGCAGTGTGTACAAAGGGCAGGAACTTAATCAATGCCAGCTTATGACCTGCTATGACTATTCACTATGGCTCTTTTCAAGAACTTCATTTTCCACTGTAATGATGAGAATGTCTCATTACTGGATGCCATCATCCTTAAGAGGGCAAAGTAGAAGTGTATGTTTCCTGCTGGACACAACCAAGATGATCACTTCAGGGATGATTTCTCCATCACGGATGCTGTACTTTTTACTGTCTGTGACAACTCCCAAATGAGCATTCAACTTCTCAACTTTGCATATAAATCTAATGCTTGCTGTGTAAGTAAAGGAAGATTTGTTGAAGGTTGTTGGTTGATCTGGTGTGATCCTGAATAAATCTGTCATCTGGCAATGGCTACATATGTCTACCCAGTTGCAGCTGTGTAGTGATAGCTGTCAGAACTTTGAAAATTATGGGGTACTCAGTAACCCTAAGGGCAGTGTCCTGTATTAATAATGACCTGCATTGTCCGGCTCCAATAAATTCTTGTTGCATGGGTGGGTCAGGATATGGAGATAGATATACCACTGTGATATCTATGGAAGTCATCATGATGTCTGTGTTTTCATACAGTGTCAGTTCAGGTGTTAGAACAGTGTTTCTCAACCTTTTAAGTAGCAAGTAACCCCCTAACTTCTGAAAATTTTAATAAGTACCCCAAAACTCAATTCTCCACCGGATTTTATATTTACTGTCTAATGTGAGCCATATGTTGGAAGAAGCGTTGAGTATATAAGGCCATGATATGACAGATGTCAGATCTAGTATGGGTAGGGATACCACCTTTACACCAGAGGTGCGCAACTCAAGTATGTACCTGGGCTAGAGATGATGTTGGCCAAAGCTAGGAGATTTTGAGCGACATGCCAATGCTGGGGAATATAAAGTGCTGCGCCAAATTTTATGCCATAGATTTGAGAGGAGGCAGAGAAGAGATAGATAGGGAAGGAGGGTGAGAGAGACAGGAAAAGAGGGTAACTGGTGAAATCTGGGGCTGTGTCATAGTTGTCAATTTCACTGATCAGCTAGAGCAGTGAAATTGACAAGTTTTCTGGCCACTGGGCTTTGAGCCAGGGAGGAGGGCTGCCACCTGGGCAAGTTGTAGGCAGCTGCTGCCTGGCTGCCAGCCCAGGAGGTGGGCGACGGCCACCCAATCCGAGCTGGGGCAGAGGAGGCTTCTGTGCCGGCTGGGAGCCAGGGATGTGGCAGGCGGCTGCTTCCCATCTTCAAGCCGGGGCGCTGGAGGCTGTCCCTTGGCTCAGAGCCAGAGCGCAGGTTGCTGCCACCCAGTTGCAAGGCCAGCTCACGAGATGCAGGAGGCTGCCATCCACCTACCAGCTGGGAACTGGGACCAGGCAGGAAGTGAGCAGCTGCAGAGCACCTTCCCCAAAAGCAGGCAGCTGCTGCCCACCTCTTATCTGGGAGTTGTGACAGGGTGGAAAAAGGGTGGCTGCAGCCCTGCTTTCTGGGACTGTGGCGGCTGCCGCCCGCCTCCCAGCTGGGAGCTGTGATGGGGCAGGAAGCGGGGGGCTGCCGCCCACCTTCCCCAGAAGCTGGGGGTTGCCACATGCCTCCCATCTGGGAGCGGGGCTGGCTGGGAAGCAGGCTGCTGCCGCCTGCCTCCCCTTCACTCTGTTTTTTCCTGGTACCCTCTGCCTGTGTCTTGCGTACCCCTGGGGGTACTTGTACCACAGGTTGAGAAACTATGTGTTAGAAGACCCGGAGCCAAGAGAGAACAACCAATAAATCAAATGTAGATGAGTGCATAAGGCTTTTGTTCCGAGAGTGATGTATGGTGTATATGCCAAGGTGAGTTTTGCCATTGAGCTGAGTTGGAGCAGGATCCATTCCCTGCTTTTCAGTTCGATACGTAGCTGAGACCAGAGACATAGACAGAGCTGATTCCTTCAAAAGGAACCTGAGAAACTGAGAAGCCAAGGTAAGATTAAGAGGAGTGGCAACTGGGCATTAATATGTTTAGAAACAATTCCCATCCAACCACAAAAGAAAAGCAGAGATTTCATTTTTGGTCCAAGTTCTTAAATCCTCAGATATCACTTCTAATGGTTTATTCCATTCCCTATTGATTTTAATAACTGAACTCAAAATCCATTTAAGAGCCAATCAAAACCGCACCACTACATGAACTCAAACTTCCAGGAAAACCTCTTTCTCCTCAGCAGCCCTCCTGCATTCTGCCTCATCTTGAATTCCACCATCCTTAATTTTTGATGTCTTCGTTCCCAAGCAACTGTGCACTAAAGGATTACGGGGCATCTGTCCATCATCTGGGCTCAATCATCACCTGCTAACAGTGTAATTAGAAATGTGCCCCGGTTCTTATGCGACCTTTTAAGGGGACTAGGGTGTGCACATTATGACCCTCTTCCAAAGATATTGCAAGAACTGGGAGCAGTACCTGATAACCACTTATCCCCCAAAGACTCTGAAAGGGAAGTGTCCCATTGCCCCCAAAGAGCAAGTAGTTAGCCACTGGCTTAGGAAGACTGAGTGGGGGGAGGGTAAAGCCTAGTGGAATGCTGGCAGACCAGATGCCAGCGCATGCCAAGGCTCCTGGGCCTCAATGAACACTGACAAATGCACAGCTGGAAACCCATCTGGCTCACCTGTGTGTTAGAATTGTTCAAATACATGTTAGGTTTTATATGAATGTGTTTAGAGTTTGAACTTTTATGAAAGGCTCATTGAGTTGCTGCAGGAATTGATCTCATGTTATAAGGTAACATGTAAGAGTTTGCTTTGTAACTATAAAAGTGTTTGCTCTGAAACTGGAAACAGCCGCAGTCAGGAGAGAAGCATTACCAAGTGTGAAATACTAGTCTACCACAAGAAGGGTCATCTCCTGCCCAGCACAAGGCGGCCTATAGACACCAGACAAACCATGCTGGAACATCAGTGGACAAAGGGTTGGTTGATTGCTCCCTCCACACCCACAAAGAAGGGACAATGCACAAACCCTTGTCCCATCACAGTTTGAACTCTGGGGGAAGGGAATCAATTGCATCATTATGCTTCCTGGAATTTAGAAAGGGCAATATTGCTTATGCAAGGGAACCCCAATCTGCTTAGCTTGGGTTAGCCCTTAAGCACTTTCACAGGGCACCTCTATCACTACCCAGTGTACTCCCCTGCCTTGCCAGTTTGCATGGTCTTACAGTCAGAATCACACCAGGTTGCTATCTTTTCACCAAGGTGTGTATTTATTCTTTCCTTACAAATTATCTCAGTGTAATGCAGGCTTACAGCAAGGGGGCTTCTCCAAAGCCTTCACTTCTCAGCTCAGGCTCATCCTCTGAGTTTTCTCCTTCTGAGCCCGCCGCCCCCTCCTTGCTTCTTGTTCCTTCTATTTATATCCTCCCAATTACATGGTTAGTCCAGTGATTACCATGCAGGGGGTCATAAGCCCCCAAAAGAAAGGTTAATTGCCTCCAGCTGGGTCTGCAGCCTTCAGTGATGTGGGTTCTGCTGATAGTGTCCTGTCACAAGTAGCTACAGAGCTTGCACATTACAGTGGCTTCCTTTACTTTTTGGAACCTAAGACTGTAACTCATTTACATTTGTATGTTTACCTGCCTTAACCTTGCAAATAACTCTCTCGTTTCTTTTTCCTAAATAATAAATCTTTAGTCAACTTATTATAGGATTGGCTACAAGCATTGTCTTTGATGAGTCATCTAGGGTGCTACTGATCTGGGGTCAGTGACTGGTCTTCTGGGACTGAGAGTAACCTGAATATCATTGTATATATAGTCCTTTATACTGGAAATTGCAAAGACAAGCTTGCCTGGGTGGCAACATAGACTGGAGTGTCCAAGGGGACTGTTGTGACTCCATGTCAAGGCTGTGATAGTGCTTAAGGAGTTCACACTTGATACTTGGTTGGTGATATATAATGATAGAACACACAATCAGTTTGGGGTTCATGCCATGGGGTGTTACTATCTTCCCCGAGGTTGGCACTCATGGTCATGAGCTATTCCAGACAGATGGACACCTAACTCTCTCCTGCTGACACATAATAGGAAGGATATGTGAGGGAGAGGAATACCTGGAAGAGGGGAGTCACATAGGAGGGAAAGGGCTGGCTGAACACCATCAAACCAGGTTCAAGATGGGCAGAGGTTTGTGAAAAAAAAAAAAAATTGAATTCAGACTCACTTTGATTTCAGGTGGATTCTGGCATCTATGAAAAACATTTACAACAGATTAGTTTTACCTCTTGGTCTACCCGATCCCCTCCCTACCTCTTTGTGTTCACACATTTAGGATACTTCATAAACAAAACAAGCTTGTTTCAGTTGCTTGAGTGCTTTCAAAAATGTCTTTTTTTCCTTTTACATAATTTTAATTTTTATTTATGTGAATAGTTATAGATAGTGAATAGACATTGGGAATGGACTTAAAAAATCATTGTTTTTAGAGATATTCTCTGTACTTAAAGTGGGGAATATATTTAGAACTGGTCATCTGTTTAGCGATTGAATGAATTATTTACATCAGCCACTGTCTGAGGAAGCCAACAAATGTCTACCCTCACCTTCTAGGTACCTGAAAGAACATTACTGCGTGCGTGTGCATATAACAGAAAGAGAGAGAGTTACAGTGTGTCAACTCTTACTGACAAGAAAAGAACAATGGATTCCTGGTGCCAGTTGAGCCTCTACTAGAATGCAAATAATAATAATAATAATTTATATGCATGCAAAATGTTTGTTTAATAAACTAATGAAAACATGCAAGTGCAAATTATTATTAATACCACCTGGTTTCAAACAAAATTTAAATTATGTTGAATACTGTGAGATACTTTTGGATACAAAGGATTTGGTGTTCCCTATCCATGACAAACTAACTGCCAAGAGTTAACTTTTAGGACACAGAATTGGCCTCTGTCTCAGTGTGTCAACTATACAACGCAGATCATAAAGATAATGGTAGATGGTAGGACATAGATAAGTAAAAAGTGATACTGTAAGACAGAATTTTCCTGATGCCCTTTTTCACTATCTCTAGTACAAATATGATCTGCATATGAGTATCATATTAATTGATAACATGTCCTTGCATTTTATGGTGCAATTATGGTGCACTCTCCATTGAAGATAGCAGGTATCATACCACAGCCCTCTGAGCCAGGGACCCACAGCCATGTACAGTACTGGAAATGTTGGATGTTTTCATCAGTGCTCTGGCTTCATAGTTCACTCATGCAAAGAGGTGATAAAATATTGTCAAGTCACAATGATCACACAGCTGTAAGTGATTTTGCAAGGTACAAGCTAATAGACAACATTGTCATTTTCTCATAATGTATTGTAATTTTCTCTTCCTTTTTTTAAAAAAAAACCTTGCAAATGCCACAAAAATGTTTCTGTGGGTGATGTTAGTCTGATCTGATGTTTGAAACTTTTGGCAGAAATGTTCTGGAGTTTGTCAGGCTGCTTTTGGGCAGAAGGTTTGATGGTCTCAGCAAGTACTCAGCCACAGTGTTAAAACTGTCAGTGGTACCCTTTGTTCAGTAATTGACTAGTGCTGAGGAGCTTCGTGACCTTTGAAAATGCCAGCTCCCGACCAGGATCTGATGTAAAGTCTTAGCAAGCATACAGATCCTTGTACACGATGCAGCTGTCACACTTCAGTTTTTAAAAAGCCAAACCCAGCTTGCTATGTGTTTGGTGTATTGTATTCTGTACATATCAGGAGATGACAAAGGGCTTTTATGTATTCCATTCAAAGGTTTGTAGGCAGATACCATTTGGTTGTAGTTTTTTTTTAAGAGGCTATCGTGGAACATAAAGTCCTGAAAAGCTCATGTATACAGGGTGAATGATAAGTCTTCTCTTTACTTACCTACCCAGGTACTTATGCTGGTGCCCATCATCGATTCACGTGAGTGCTTCTCAGCTTCTTGTTGGAACTTCAAGTTCCTACACTGTTTTATGGCTCTGTTATACTGCAGTTCAAGAGATTTTTTTTTTTTTTTTTTTTTTTTTTTTACGATTAAAGATATGCTATCCTGAACAATCTATTTACAGGCTAATTTCACTATATCATATCAACAGAGTATTTTTTGTATATGTTTATCTGCTTAAATATACATACCAATATTCCAATAAAGCGTAACAAATGAGCTAAGGAAGGGCTATGATTTGTAGGAAAGTTGGAGCATTATTGTACTCTTCAGACCACTGAGCTCAGTAGGAAGTCTTATAATGTTTCAGAGTGTTCTCAGAAGCACCAGAGAGAACTTCTCTAATATAACTTTGACATCTCTCACAATCATTACAATTTACTCTCAAAGAAGAAAAAATGTGTGGAAATGGAACAACAGAAATACAGAGGGAGAAGAGGGTGGTAGAAAGAAGGCTTCTGGCAACACAGAAGAGGTCTGAGGTGGAGTGGAAGACAGACAGACACACACACACACAAAGGGAGAGAGATTCACAATAGAGTACAGCTATAGATAAGGAACTATTCATTTGCCAGCCAAAGGATATTAAGAATCAGGAGCTGTGACCAACAAAATTTCAAGTTTTATATTATGCAACAAATATAATCCAACTAATACATATATCAGATCTTTACTGGGTTTGAAGTAATTTTCTGTAAGGAGACAGTGTTTTAAAACAACATTCTAAAATAAATAGTATTATATTCCATTTGCATAACTCATTTCATCCCAAAGGATTTCCAATCTCTATTATATCCCAACTATTGTATCAGCACCACCAATGTGGATGATGAAAACCAACCAGCAGACAACGCGTTGCACAACCGTGGAAGAAGGGGAAATTTAGCTAAGGACACACACAACACACACACACACACACACAAATAAAATCCCTATCCTTATCAAAACCAGGATCTTTCGCATTCATACAGGGCAAACAGGATTTCATTTTTTTAAAAAGCTTGTCCCAAAACATCTGCAGTATTTTACAAAAAAATAAAACTTCTAGGAAGAGAAGTATTTTTGTGTCTCATATATCTGTCCTATTCCAATATTGAATCTGCACAACTAATTGAATATAGTCCTTACATTCTAGCAATAATTTCCCTCGCACGCTGCATATGTCTCTCTCTTTTGTTCTGTTGTATTATTTTTCCTCTATATAACTTAAGATGTTGATAGCTTTACAATCTGAATTAAAATAGTTTCATACTTGCCTTTCTTCACCATTGACAGGATTTTAGTCTGTGAAATACAGCCCGCATCAATGACCCATTCACAATCATTTAAATGTTACTGATAGCTACACTGTCTTCCTACTACTGACTCCAGGCATTAAACGCTTGTGGTTTAAAATTGTTAGCAGGTTATGCTGCGTTTCTGTGAAATAACTATAGAAATAGTCCATATCTTCAACAAAAAATCGTGAATTCTTTTCCAACATGAAAATACAATAACAATGTGCAAACCACAAAGGGTGAGTGGGTTGGAGAAGCACTTTTGTGTTAGAATGCTTACTTGAACGTTATCCAAGCTATTGATGTCTCCCTGCAAGACTGGGATACACATTTCATGGGGCCAAACAGGTTCTCCCCTGACATTTTCAATATTTCCCCTATTCTCACTTGGATTGGAAATCCCTTTTCTCGTATTTTAGACTTTCACTTCTAAACATGGTTGGAAGAAGCGTGGATGTAGGAATAAAATTGTAATTGTAACCCTGTAGATTAATTCATAGCTTTTAATTCATACCCTTATTTGTGTCAACCTCTATATGGTTATTACTGAAATCATGTAACATTTGAACTTCTCTCAATCATACTCCATATTGTGAATGTAAAACCCCATTTTGACCCTATGTACTCCATCTTGTGTCAAACCCTTTCTAAACCTTTAGATGAATAAGATAGTTATCTGAACAAGGTATGAATGGAGGGTGTATGTGTGTGTGAGTCAGACCCAAACTGCCAGCCTGTCCTGATGAAGTTGTCCTGATGAAGTGTGAAGTCCATCCTAGGCTGAAGAGTGTGAACATAGCCCCAAAAAGCAAAGAAGGATCCACCCCAGAAAAACTTAATCAAACTTAATCAAAGACATCAAAGAACAAGCTGAAAGTCACGTCTGCTATTGTACCAGCAATCAAGGGTCACAGAGAAGCGACGTGACACAGCAGAACTGAAAAACCTATAAAAGACTGGGTAAGATTTCAAGGCTTTGGGGGAAAAACAGCGTTCTACACATCATCTAAAGAAGAGCGTCGGTGCGCGCCCGACAAGGACCCTGCTCTCCTCGTGCCCAGCTTCCCTGGCCAGGTAGCTGCCACGAGCCACGAACTCCAGCAACGAACCCTAGCTACGATCTCAAGCCACAATCAGGACTGGTAGCTATATATAACTATAGAACGCTTTCTGGTACGTTTGGGTGCGTGTATGGGTAGGTTTAAGTTAGTTATTACTTTAGTTTCTGTCAATAAATGCGGCATACTGCCTTTTCCCCTTGAAAAAGTCCCGGGTGCTTAATTTTGCACAACATGGACATTCATGAAAATGAACAATAATGAGGAAAAATACTCTGAATATTCTGAACCTTCATGAAAGGTTCCATTTGCCAGTGAGCAGGAAGTGGGCAGTTCTGTCCAGTGGTTAGAGCAGGAGTCAGGAATCACAGCCAAGGGCCAGAGCCAGAGGCCAGAGCCAAGGGTCAGAGAGATAGTCAGAAGTCATGAATCAGAGCAATGGGTCTGGTTACCTGGAGTGAGGTAAATCAAGAGCAGGGTTGAGTCCAAGACAGAAATAAGGCAGGAGCAGGACCTATCACAGCTGTGAGCAAGTGCTTTCAGCAGCCACTGAGCTGCTGCTGCCTCTGG
Source organism: Emydura macquarii macquarii (assembly GCF_026122565.2). Lineage (NCBI taxonomy): Eukaryota > Metazoa > Chordata > Testudines > Chelidae > Emydura > Emydura macquarii. The sequence continues at coordinate 5,023,615 of NW_027132962.1, forward strand.
GATTAAGAGCTAATCTGCTGACTCTTCCTACCAGTCGGCAGTATAGCCAATCAGGTCAGCTACAGGCCAGCTGCCCTTGTTAAGTTGCGTGGAGACTGGCTCTTCAGCAGGCCCTATTCCAGACATCATCTGAGTTCTGCTCAAAGATCTGAGTTGGATGTAATTTTAATCTGAACAAGTTCACCCATACCTTGAAAATGTCCTATGATATGCACTATGGGCATGATCATGCAAAGTACTGACCATCTCCTGCTCGGTCACAAATGTGTTCAACTCCCACTGAAGTCAGTCAGAATTGAGGGAACTGGGCACCACAACACAAGATCAAGCCCTATATAAGCTACATATACCACTGCTTATATTAGCATTTATTTGTTTTATCTTAGTGCCAGAATTTGGCTTCATACCTAGGAAGACAAGCAAGATCATCCATGATAATTTTATGGGACAAGTATAAACATCCCCTACTAGAAAAGGTATTAAAGTGAAAAATGAAAAACAATAACCTAAGGTATAGTACATTTTACCATTCATTAAAATTACTTTATATCTATTACATCCAATATAAAGAAATCAAGAGAGGCAGATGTAAAGTTAAAAACAATCTCTCTCTCTTTCATATACATGTTATCAAGTTCCAAATTGTTTCCTGTCCCAAACAAGAGTGAGATGTGTCCATTAATATGCTTAGCCTAACACATTGCAAATAAAATGTGGAGGTGGACTTGAGCCATAAACATGATGAACTTATCTATTTTTACATATTACATAACTTTGGATATACATTAATGATACAAAGCGGTGAACTACTCTTACTACGAGAGTCCTAACTTTTTTTTTTTCTGTTCATTATGGGCCTGTTCCAAAGCCCATTAAAATCAGTGGAAAGACATCCTTTGACTTCAATGGCCTTTGGATCAAGCTCTTCATTTAGAACAGTAATGTTGCACTAAAATAGTTAGCGGTCTTTGGAGCATATTTTGCATTTAATAGCTATTTACCACATGTTGGTCGATCCTATATTTGCAATGCAGCCCATGGAGAATAATTCAAAATGAAATTCAGCTTTCTCCATAAAATGAGTTCACATAAATGATCAAACACATTTTCCATCTCCAATTTCAGTGATTCAGTGGACATAATTTCATCAAATGCTGACTCAGCTTGAACAACATAAAGGCCAAACCCAGCTCTAATGCATATTTTAAAAAAATTCTGGGCTGCAGAAAACTAGAGAGCAAAACAGATGCAGACCAAACAAAATAATCACCATTAAAATGAACATAGGGAATACTTCAAATTAAGAAAAAGTTATTGAGCAGCAACTTTGGTCTCCTAAATGCTGGCTATAGCTTTACATCTTTTTTTAAGAAGTATATGGATGTGCTGTCAAGAGTGATGATAAAGATAATCCCTCAGTTCTTCCCTTACTCACGCTTCATCACCACCACATGTTTATTGTATGCAACCTTCTACCCTGTATAGAGAATTAATCTTGTTCTACCACAGAAAGCCTTTTTGAGCCACTGGTCTTCACAAAAGTGAATTAATCACTAGTGTGGGCTCAACAGATTCAGTAGTGTTCAAGTTATACTTTACCAATGAGCACAAATAAATTGGTACACAGCCAAGGGTGGGAGGAAGAGTTTTCTTGCAAGCTTCTTATTTGTATTTATTTTTCTGTTTTTCTGCATAATTAAGACATGCATCTTTACGAGTTCTGTCTCAAATTATACTGTTTTGTTTTGGAACAGTATGGAGTTGCTTGGATCAGCATCTTTGTGAATCAGACACAGTTTTTAAATGTAATAGCATCCTACTGAAATGTCTAAAAATTCTATACACGCTGTTCTATTGAGAAGTATGTCTAATCAAATCATATTCCAGTATTATGGCATGGAGGTGTTTGCCAGACAACAACATTACACTATCTTTAAAATGGACCAAAGGTACCTAACCAAAAAACTAAGAACTGAAATTTCCTAAATTTTCCCAGGAGATTCTTTATTTCCCTTCAAGCAATGGAATCCAAAGTCATTGTCATTTTTGGATACATTAAAAATGAAAGTGGTGTGTATATACAGAGAAAGATTTCAACACCCTTACTCAAGTGGAATAGTATCTTAGTGCATTGGTAGTACAACTACATTCAAAAGGACCACCAGAGAAATGAGGCATTTCTCAAAATGAGGGCATCAGAAACTGGCCCCTTGTGTTTATAAACATCTCATTTGTTTAGTTTAGTATGTTGATACTTGTTGATCTTGTATTGATTGTTTCTTTTTATTGCCTCAATAAAAAAAATGTTTTAATGCAGTGTTTGTACATGAATTAAATCCTTATAAGAGAGGATGGACATCAAGTGCAATTTACTCAGAGCTAGATTCGGCCAGCCTACCTCATATTGAGCGCTACTTTAATCCACACGAAGTCCCATCATTTTCCTTGTGAGAGTAACAGAATTTGTTCCTTACTCAGAATTGGTAACCAATTAGCAACCTTCTCCCCAGTACCCCATTAACCTGCCTCAGTTCAGATCTACGGCAGAGAGGGAAAGTCCATTTTCAAAGCCATTTGATGCATGTACTCTCTAGAGTCATTTGACAAGGCTCATAATTAATGCCAATTGGGATGGTGATTCTCTGATATGGACAATTGTCCATTAATGAGCTGGACTGAGACTAATCAATGTATTTAATATAGATTGGGCTGAGTTAACTTTTTAGACATTTTAAATTGATTTATTTTGAGAGGAGAGAATAGTGTTGGAATGACAAGATTAGAGACAAATCCTCCAGCTGCAAAAAATAAATAAATAAATAAATAAATAAATATAAAAAAAGAAGATTAAAGCACAGGCAGTGGCAGTGCTGACACAATCACTGCCCAGCCAATGAACTTCAAATGTAACCTTGAAGAACAAGCTTTACAGGTGAGAGGGCAGCTCTGACTCCATGTCCACTTAAACCTTAGTCTTTCTGAAACTGCCATCAAGCATGCCACTTACTGACCATCTTGAATTGGAACCCTGCCTATAAGAAAATGGGCTGAAAACACCAACTTGAAGGTCACTGAGCAATTGTCTGATGAAAATTACTTTTAGGTTACTACCATCCTGGCCTAAATTCGAACTAATGACCCAGAGATAAAAGGTGATATATCCCATTAAAATGCTACATCCTATTTGGTTTATAATCTTCAGCGTAGGAGAGCAATCTGTCAAGCAAGCTAGCTTCCTCCCTTCCCTCTTTTAGCTTTCCAAGCCACAAGACTACTGAAAAATCTATAGCAATAACAAAAATACAAAAGCAGTTATAGTAAATGTCTCTTTTCTGCTCAGGACTCACAAAGACTCATTTCAGCTCTGGAGAAATCAACCAAATCAAAAAGTATGTATTAAATGTACTATTTTATATACATATGCACATGCACAATATTTAAAGATAGCTAGAGGCAGCTTTCAGGGTAGCTATTCTTCCTGAGCTCAAACAACAAATGGGAGCAAGCTAGTAAGGTTTTCTAACACTGGTATTGTCTCAAGTGACGCAAAATCATTTGATGGACATATAAAAACCACTAAGTGGATTCCATTATATTTAAGTATTTTCCATTTCTTGACAAACACACATCCTACTGTACTTCTGATATATTTATATATAAAATATGGTTATTTGTGCATGAATGAAGCTCTGTTAATGTCCAACTTAAAGGCAATTGTAAATGTACTGACGTATCTAAACACTACGTTATACTGACACTGCAAAACTACCTATACTGCAGCCTTAAAAATACTTGTTTAATTTGAAAAATCAATCCAGAAACTCTCTTTATAAGTTGGGAAGGGAGAAATAAATATAAATAGGTATCACAGTTCATTATTTTAATGATTTTTATTACTGACATAAGATAAAATATTAATAATTTATCTGGTCTCTCTCTCTCTCTTTTTTAAAAGTGCTTACTGAGATGGTTGGCAGTGAAAATACTGTAATGTAACTGAGAAATTTACAGCTTTAGTATTAGTCTGGTCAACATGCACCCATGGAAAAGCGTGTCATAAAATTTCATTTGTCATTTACCAGTACAATGCTCCCAAGTAGTCTAAGGGAGCTTTATGTGAACACATAAATGGTAAAATAAATAAATAAATGCTTTCAGTTTTATTATGTGAGTCTATTAACTATTGCATAGAAAAAGAGCTGATGTTATCACCTCTAAGTGCAGTTTCATGAGGATAGGATTTATATGGGCATATAAATCCTAACTAGGATGCATATGAATTTTTTAGATGGTTGAAAGTGAATATCAAATTTAAAAAAATAGTTGAAACTGAATTACAGTATCAATGATTTTCTTACACAAAACCTTTATACCCACAAGCTTAGAAGCAATCACCAAAACAAAAATGGAAAGGGAAAAAATTACTTTGGGGCAAGCAAAGAGATTATACCAAGAAAAGCTACTTCCAAACTTCATTAAAAATCTTCCGTTGCTTGTGATAATATAGAATACTTGAGGATACTGATAGGGATATAAACCCAGGGACAGTAGTCTTAATTGAAGATAGCAGCTTTTTTCTTTTTTTAGCTGACAGTTTCAAAGGCAGGATTCACTTGACCAGTGCATAACCTGAAAGTTGAATAGTCTGTGCAGAGATCATTTAGCACATTCAGATCATACTTCAGCAGTCATCTGTTAGCACAGGCTTGTTAGAGGACATGAAACTCTGAGCACTGAAATCTTCATCTCAGCAAGCTTTTTTTTTTTTTTTAAAGCAACTACATTTCTGTGGTCTATTTGCTCCCCTCCCTGGCTCTGTGTAGAGGAGAGTAAATAGGTAAAATTCATGCAGAACTGGGTTGTGCAATCAAGGCAAAAATGACTTAAAGGAAAGCAGGCTCCCTTTCCCAAGGTGTTTTTAGAAGCCAAGCACATTTTTAGTACCCAGTAAAGATCCTGTATCTCAGCATAGCTGCTATTAACCCCACATTTATGTCCTGGTGAAAAAAAGCACCGCCCAAAGAAACTGACACAGCTTGGGAACTACTACCCTGTGATACAGAATGGACACCAAAACACTAACCTCAGGTTGGCCAGGTACCTGGTTTCCGACCAGGAAGTCCGGTCAAAAAGGGGACTGGACACCAAAAGTCCAGTTACTGCAGACAGGAGAGGCAGGTGGGCTCCAAGTCATCACCCACGTCAGCCCCTACTCAGCCAGGGCTGCCTTCTACCTGCATCAGGCGGCTGCAGCTCCCACTCCGTGGTGGGGGGGAGGGGTGGGAAGAGCAGCAAGCGACGAGGGGAGGTGGGAAGAGGTGAAAATGGGGGCATGGCTTCAGGGAAGTGGCAGGGGGTGGAGCCTCAGGAAGATTGGCGGGGCAGTGGAGGTTCTGGAACTCCAGCTGGAACATCCGGGTTTTAAATATTGCAAAAAAGTTGGTAACCCACAGCCTTGTAAGTCAGTGATGGCGTAAGTTGTATTGATTGCACCACTTACTTTCTGACTTCCTCATTAAAAAGACTCAGATGCAGCTGTCGCTGGGGGGGAAGTCAGTGGTAGCAAGAGGTTGGGGGTGGGGACTAAGAGGCAGCATTCAAACATTTATATTTGGATACAAACCTGCAGAATATCCAGCATCAATTCCTGTGTATCTTCAATCTATGCGTGGCTGAGGACACATACCTTGATTATCCCACACCACCAGTGACCCTGCCTCAATTTATATGAGCATGTGGTAATCTTTCACAGACATAAGAGCCACAGAATTTTTCACTCAAGTCTGTAAGTTGTTACATTGATCCTCATTGTCCAGATTTATACTCATCAAATACATGTGATTGATGGTTCAGAGTGAAAAGTATGGCTATTTGCAATCACAAATACTGTGTAGACATCAAATGGAAAAGATGGACCTGATTAATTCCATGTGCACCTTATTTAGACATATGCATCACAGCAAAGGGGACATAAAAATCTCATTCTGCAGCATTTTACATCCACTTTTACACTGGCGTAAATGACTATACAGGCTTCAGGAAAATGGAATACAAGGCATGATGTTCCTGAGTACTCCCATGAGCACCCTGATATGACTTCAGTGGGAGTTGCTTTGAAAGAAAATCATTCAAGCAAATTCCTAAATACAGAGTTAGCAGCCTAAATTTAAGCTTTATAAAAATATCTTGGCCTCAGACTAGTATACCACAGAAGACAATGGAGTATAATGGACTTCCTCAAATGAGGGTGACCTAAATTTTAGAAGGGCCAAGAGAAGTGGAATTAAACCAAGAGTTTTTCTTCTGGCATCCTCTGTTCCACAGTTTGGTATGCGACGGAGGGAATGGACAAACAACTTTTACTCCTCGCTTTCCAAAATTCCAAAAGCATTTCATATGTGGGACTTAAAAAAAGTAGAACAAGGAATGGATCTTTGAGTCACTCCAGAAGGATCTCACAGGTTTAGGGAGCGTGGTGTCTGTTGCATCAAAACACCATAACTGAAAATGGTGGCCTGCTGAGTGGAAGAGTGTCACCTACTTAATCTTCCTGCATCACTCTGGGTTACCTTCAGTCCAACACTCCTTTTGACTTTTGAGATGTAACATGATCGCACCTCCAAGTGAGGAGACTTACAGGTGCCCCAATATATCATAAAAGGACACAAACCTGTTGAATGAATTTCATTTCCTGTGTTCAAGGACAGAGACTGCTAGCTGAATAGCTTCTGGCTGTTACTAGTTTGGAGATAAATTAAAATTCTTCAGTTAATGTTATCATTTACAGAACATGGATGCACCCATTTTAACTGATCATTTGTAAAATACACCTCACACTTCCACCAGTTAGCAATAGTGCTTATTTTAAACGTTTTCTGTTTGTTAATTCACCAAAGGATTTGTTGTCTCTATAGCAATCCAGAGTCATTTCATCTCTGTTTGAGAAATACAATTCTCAATTAATTCTTTAATTAAATGGAACCTGTTGGATGACATTTAGATGAGTTATGGAAAAGACTGAATATTTAAGTATTGCCATTTGTATTTGTACATAGCAGAGACAGACGATTTCTGGCATACACAAAACACATAAAATATATGTAGTTCTTCATTATAGATTTACTTCTTCCTTTTTCCCCCTAATGTTCTTAACATTAGTTTAGGTTTGAAAGCAGAACCTCAGTGTCGTCATTTCTTATTTACTACTGCCTAGATTGCTCACGCTCTCTCAGTCATAATGCAGCCTGGCTTTATATACAGCTGGAGCAGCTTCCTTGTTCTTGTAATACCGCCAGTCAGCATTATCTTGTTAGGTTTGTCATTTATTATGGCCCAGATTTAAAAATCAATCAGTCAATCAATCTCAGGACCAGATTCTCATGTGGGCCCATGTACCCACAAATGAAGTAAATTTTTCCAAATCATTCAATGTGTTGAGTCTTTTGGAAAGTCTGCCCACTTATTTTGGTGCCTCAATAAGAGCCAACTCCTTGAAAACCTCACCCCAACTATCAATGTCAAATTCTTTTGAAAATTTGACTTTATGCATTTTATAGTGTCCAGCAAAATGAGGCCCTCATCTGATGGAGGACCCTACATAAGTATGATTTAAAACAACAATAATGTTAAGCAACTCCATTACATTTAGCTCTCCTTTCAGATTCCATATAAGTAGGTTCATTTGCATCACTTTGGTTTCGGTTAGTCCCAAAATGTTATTTTATTAAGTCATTTGCTACCTACCAAGCTGCTGGCCAGATTGAAAAGCTGTGCAATAATACCGATAAGACTAATTGCCTTTCCTGATCTAGCTGCTAGTTTCCCATAGATCTTAGATATGGTTTCATAGCATCTACACATCAGATCAAGCTTCTCTTCTACTGTTTTTTTTTTTAAATAATACCTGCCCCATCCCTTAATCCTACTTGCCTTGTGGCAATGGCAGAAGGTTAACTTTTGAAACATGTTCTAGCTTATAAACTATTTCTCTCACCGAGAGAAGCTTAACCCACGGGGGGAAGAGATGGAAACACTATGGTAAGACAGTATATGGTTTTTGTTTTAAGATCTGTTTGGCAACAGTTGAATACTACATCTGTATTTGTCAAAAGCTATATCAGTATCTGGAACAGCAGCAGCAAGTTCTTCTGCACAAAAGGCTTGTGAGACAAACAAAACAAAACTGATTGCTCTAGTGCCTGAAGTCTCTCTCTGTGCTGTACACTTGATGTCCTTCATCCTACAAATCTTTGCATGGCGCACACCAAGATGTGAAAAAGGCTGCAAATGGGAGGCTATGCATGGCCACAAGTAAAGTTAATTGTTAGGACTTTCCTCTGTACTGAGGATATGCTGACAATACAGAAATGGAATTGTTCTTTCAGAACTTCAAACACTTCCCAATAATCAGCACACCATATTGCCTAGGCCAGTGGCTATCATACTTGGGGTGAGGATCACTGGTGGTCCATAGAGAGTGCCTTATCACATGGCGCCAGACTCTCCTCCTTGTTTCCAGCATATGAATCACAATAACTAGGATTGCCAATTTTAGTTGGATGTATTCCTGGAGGTTTCATCACATGACAATCTTTAATTAAAGATTCATTATTAATTCCTGGAAATTGCAGGACAAACATGGAAGGCTGGCAACCCTAACATTAACAGACAGCTAAAAATATGTATTTTCCTAACATTACTTCTCTATACGAGTAACTGGTGCAGTAGGTACATATAGACTCTGGGACGCACAGTCTCTGAGATGTGGACCAGACCAGGTAAAAGTCTGAGAATTCCGGTCTAAGGTTATCTTTATAGCTATTGATTTCCATTCTTGGCCCCAAATTGAGAAAACAACAAAACAGTTATTAAACGATACATTCCCATTCCTTTCACCCATTACACATTTGACCACCAAGTGACCTAAAACTTTAGAGAAAATAAGACTAAAAAAAAAAAGGATACAGGTAGAGCTTGTTACTTATAAAAGGAGCAGAACAGGACAGTTCCTGGTGAAGAGCGTACAGGAAAGCATAAAATAAAATCTCAACAACAGTTTTTAAGCATTTCTAAGCACTTATTTGGAGGAGGAAGAGTCAACAGTGTTTCAGTAGTTTAGTTTAGGTTTCATTAAGGGTAGGAAACTGTTCTTCAGAAGATATTATAAGAAATCTGTAATCACCCAGGATATCACAGTTGTCATTGTACTGAAAATTATGGCCACTCAGAACTTCCTAGAAACAAAACGCATAAATCTCAGGTATTCTTGACTATGGGAAATCCTCATTATCACAAACTATGGGAAATCACAACTATGGGAAATCCTCATTATTTATTAGAAGTATAGGTCCAGTTTGGTTGTAATAAATTAATTTAGGAAAGCACCAGTGAACACTTACTCCCATGCTCTTAATACCCTTTTAAAATTCATTATATTAAAGTAGAATTAAAAATCAATAGTGCTGACAGCACCCAGTCAGATAACCATCTACCATCAGACGAACACAAGTACCACCTTTCCAACCACCTATCCATCAGTCTCTCTCTTCCCTAAATCCCTGAAGAAAAACAACGAGTTCTGTAGAATGTCAAGAAGATGAACAAATCATGACGATCAAGGGGGAAGAGAACTCCAGAATTGAGAGGCCATGACAGATAACACCCCGCCAGCAACCTATTCCTATATAGGATGGGACTCCAGCTCAAGAACCTGCTTACAATTGCAGAAGAATGACATGGTAGAGAAAAAAAAAGTGTCTCAGGTAATGTGATATGAAAGCATTTAGGGCCTCAGAGGTTTAAAGACAATGCTTCCAGTTTGGCCCAGGAATTCCCAGACAGCCTGTGCAGTTCTTTAGCAATGCTATGTTGTGCTCTGAGTGAAGCTCCACTATTTCGGTGGGCTGCCTCATTTTGCCCTATATCTATTTTTTGGAGTAAGTTGAGCAGTTTTGATCCCATCTACCAGAGCGCAATGGTACTATACACACTAGCCACATAATGATAGTGTTCTTTTCCCAGCTAGTTTCCCAATGATACGAAAGGACAAAGGAACAATATTAAAGAACCACAAGTGTGAATGTGTCATTATATCTCAGGGTTGGTTGATGAACCAGACTAACTTACACAGCCTTTGGCAGCGGGACCATAGTTATTGTTGCAGCCATCAAATATCCCCTGTGAGATTGTGCCATTAGATTTGACATTCAGGGCCAAATTCTGTGCTTGGATGAGCACAGGCTGACCCCATTTAAATGAAGGGGATCTGAAAAAAAGAAACTGGCCCTTTTTCTTAGCTTTGTTCCAAACTAGAATCCGATTTCATTGGGTTTATGGAGCAGATATTTTATTGAGATGTATAATACACATAACCAGTTCCACAGACACTATGTAGTGTTTTATTTTTGTGTTATAGACAAATGAAATCTGGATTGAACTTGGACTAGCAATAAAGTGAAGAGCTGCTTTTGGCAGATATTAGAGCTGGCAAATATCAGAAATTCAGTGGTAAAACTAAAACATATTTTGCAAACGGACCAGAAAGTTTTAGGGTCAGACTCTCCCTCCATTCACACAATTTCCCATTACTTTTCAGTAATTTCACTTAAATTCTGTATTATATTAAGTGCATTTCCCTAAAAAATCATGCATTCTCCTCAAAGTTCATGCCATGTAACATTGTACATTTAAACACTGAATAAAAGGAACTCAGAAAGAAGGGCAGGTTTCAGGTATTGCTATAGGAATGAGATCAGCTCACTGGAACATAGGGGGTTTACTTGTGTGTGCTGATAATTTCACAAGGAAAAGAGAGGAACAGAGGTGACTCTCCTCCATCTCCTCACCCTCATCCCCAAAAGTACAACCAAAACAAAACTCAGAGCACAAGTGACTCATGAGACTGAACAGTAGTCTCTGAAGAGGTGAATTAGAGAGCCACCTCCTAGATCTCAGACTCGTGCCTATAAACTTTCATTCCTGTGAAGACAATGGTATTACTTGAAAAATCTAATCATATGAATAAGCATTTGCAGATCAGGCCCCCTAATTTATTACACAGATGACAAAGGATGAGAAAGCTCTGAGTGGAAAATAAAAAAAAAAAATCCAAAACCCAGCACTTCAGATTGAGGACTGAAGACTATCAACACTACAGCCGCTTGCCCTTTACACAGCTTAGGTTTTAAAATTATCCATACTTAAAAAAGAATGAAAGTGGCAGATGCCTATAGCAACAATAAAGGCAACCAATGGCAAAGCGGCTACTATTCAGGCAGCTTGAGATGAGCTGCTGTGATGCTTCTTTTTTGCATGATTTTTGAGAATATTTTAGGTAGAGTTTTAAATATATAGAACATGTTAGCTTATCAACCAATTCAGATGAATTTCCCACAGCTCATTGCACACTCATTACATCACAAAAAGTCAGCATCTAATAGATAGTCTTCATTATTGCAAATGGCTTTTTTCTGAAGTTGCATGTTCAGAAGAAAGCACGTTAGGACCATTATAACTTAAGTGAAGATGTCACTTATATATCCTGTGACTCTTCTTTTCACAGCTATAGAAGCAACACTTGCTTCACCAGCGCTAAATTTTAGTTCTGCCTTTTTGGGCTGATCACAATCAGCTAACAGATTTTTTAAAAGAATTTGCTCTAGCCAAAATCCTTCTAAAATGCTAGTTAAAACATTTTCCTCAACACATTCTAAAACATACCTTTTATTCCTAGTCAAGACATGGCCTTTGTTTCTACACAATCTGTGCTTATGAATCCTATGGTACATCCTTTATTCATTTGATAACCTAATACTAACACTAATATTAGTACACTAGTACACACACAATATATATGTGATGAGACTGACCTAAGACCACCACTAAAGATAAAAGCTGATGCATCTCTGAAGTAAGCAGAATCTATAAATATCATTGAACTTTGTGAATGATGTGGGTGCTGTTTACAACATGGCCACATACTCTACACATACTTTTTGAAAGGAGCAGCTTTTGAAAGAGAGAAAACAACTTGGTTCATATTAAGAAGCGAGGAGAATTAGCTGCTGCCAAGGTGCTGATTCAGGTTAATAGCCAGAAGAGAGACAAGGTATCAAAGCTGCCTCTACTGCAATTTCTGAGATAGGGAAAAATCACACACAGGGATTTCGCTGCTGTCTCCCCACACTTGCTACACAGGCCTATATTTCCAAACAAAAACAACATAAATACATTTAAACAGGACACTGAAAGCTTTGGAGTTAGGAAGAAGCTTCTGCTATGGGTTGGTTATTCTGTAAGCGTCCAATGTAGGGTTTCTGAAGCTTCAGCTACTGCCAAACACAGGATAATGAACTAGATATACCACTTAGCTGATCTGTTATGGTAATTCCTGTGTCCATTTCTCTCTTTCCTTTTCAGTGTCAGCACATTGTTCATGATCAGAAACATAAAACTTAGCTAAAGGATAAACCATACACTCCAACAGGCCTCATAAATGTAGAGAGGGCACACAAATATTTCTACAATTTTGAAAGAATAATAGAGTATTCTACTAGGAATAGTAGAATCTTTTAAAATGGTACATACTTAAAATGGTGCCTACAGATTCTATATTCACAGAGCAACAACGTGTTAAAGGACAGGAATCATTATTATCTCTTCATCTTGGAAGACTTAGTTGTAATTAAATCCATTTCCCATGTAGCTAGGACTGTTTTATCTAGACCTTGATATAGACAGGCAATAAAATCCCTGCCCCATTTCTAAATGAAACTTTCAGAATAACATAACTTTTTATCAATCACATATACCTCCAGACTGTAAATAAATCTTTGGAAATTGAATCTGGGGGACATATGTGAGCAACACAGCTATAGTTCCACAGGTAATTCTGGTGCAACTGACTAAAATTATATCAACCTGATTCTCCAATAATTTTTTAAACAAAAATTCACATATGCTGACAGGAATTCCTTTCAATTATCAGCAACCATACCCTGTTAGAATGTACTATCTCCTAAAGAATAATAAAGGAAAAACATAACAGTTTTAAGGTTACTTACCCAGGTGGAACAGAGAGATATGCAGCAAGTAGCAGTAGTAGTAGTTGCAAAATGGCCACTGAGAGCCAGAGCGGCTTGGCTCTGGCAAATTTAAAGGGCCATCTCCAGAAAGGCACGCTGAGAAAAAAAATCCTATAACAAGGCAACCCTGCATTTGAGAGAGTTAGTAGGGACCTGGTAATCAACCAAGTAAGTTATTCCTGGAGTAAAAGACCTGCTTCTGTGTCTGTTTTATACTAGGGTTATATAACATAACCCTATTTACTTCTGATTGTTTCTGTGTCTTCGTGTCTCATAGGTACATTTATAATCCCTGAATCAATGGTTCCAACACAGCTGCTGGGAGAACTTTTAAAGTACATGTAAAGATCCCTCACTCACTCAAGCTGTGGGAGGCAGGCCTATCTTTGCTTACAGACAGCCCCCCAACCTAAAGGAAATACTCACCAGCAACCATACAATAAGAACACTAACCCAGGAACCTATCCCTGCAACAAACCCTGTTGCCAACTCTGCCTGCACATTGACTCCAGTGACATCATCACAGGTCCTAGCCACACCATCAGGAGTTCATTTACCTGCACATCTACTAATGTAATATATGCCATCATGTGCCCACAATGCCCCTCTGCCATGTACATTTGCCAAACCAGACTGTCAATACGCAAAAGAATAAATGGACACAAATTGGACATAAAAATGGTAACATACATAAGCCAGTAGGAGTGCACTTCAATCTCCCAGGACACTCTGTAGTTGACTTGAAAGTTGCTGTACTTCAACAAAAAGCTTCAAAAACAGACTTCAGCGAGAAACTGCAGAGCTGGAACTCATATGCAAACTTGACACAATCAGACTGGGTCTGAATAGGGACTTGGAATGGTTATCTCATTACAAATAGTAACTGTCACTATTCACACATTCTCACCCTCTAATCAACAGTTGTTAATAGGCCTCATCTACTCTAACTGAACTGACTTTGTTAGCACTTGCCCTCCCCATTGTTGTTTCTTACCCTTGGATGTGTATATATATATATACACACTTCCTATCTGTGATTTCCATTTCATGCATCTGACGAAGCAGGTTGCAGCCCACGAAAGCTTATGCCCGCAGAATTTTTTTAGTCTTTAAGGTGCTCCATTGTTTTTACTTTGCTAGCAATCACCTCAGCTGCTTTACCACTTTCTCCTCTGTCCCCTAGTTCCTGTGTGCCAAGGCCTGAGTGAGACATGGTGGGTGAAGTGATATGTTTATTGGAACAACTTCTGTTGTTGAAAAAACAAGCTTTGGAGTATAAGCTTGAAAGAATGTCTTTCTCACCAGCAGAAGTTGGTCCAATAAAAGATATTACCTCACCTTGTCTCTCTAAAATGCTCAGACCAATACAGCTACAATAACATGCATGCAAGGCCTCAGTGACCTTCACACCGCATATCCGTGCAAACGTGTTCTGGGAGGGGTACCTTCCATATTGCTCAAAGGCAAAGAGGATACATTTTCCATCGTCTATAGACTAGACAATGAACTCATACTTATGTGCAAGGAAGAGAGCATGAAAAGCAGTGACTTGTTGAAAGATAGAGGAGCAGACACAGAATTTGTCCTTGCCATATGTTGCTACTCCAGGAGGCTCCTGTACAACTGCTTTGCATTTGTAACTATAGTTGCTTCATTGCAGCTGTGCTTTATACCAGCCACTTACAATAACTTTACTAAGGCACCCAGAATGAAAATATATGCCAGGTGTATTTTTTTTTAAACCATCCTCCTCCAATTTTATATTTACACCTCACAGAGGAAGCCAGTTTATCTTCAGCTATACACACTAAAGGAGAATCATCTCAAAGTATAGTGTGTGTGCTATTCACTAGTGGTAAGTTAAAGGGCATTTCTCCACTGCTATGCACGTTGCACAGTTCTTTATATCAATGTGAAAGGAGTGTAAAATGCTACCAAATCAGAATGGCAGCATTTTATATGCAGATGTCTATAGATGATGCAGAACAGCGGAGATCAAGCAGTAAAATCTAATGAGAGCTCAGCAATGAAAAGCTCCTCCCAGGGTCACAGGTCTAAACAGAATACATGTTTTCCCCAGAAAAAAAATGCAATCTTAAATGTTTATTCCTTGTTACCTATGAGACTCCAAACACTCAGTTCTCCAAATCTGGCTGGCCCCTCTCTAATAGGAATTAATTCAAAATAAAAAGTGGGCCTGGTTTTTCTCTCACTTATAAATGGGTTGTAACTTCATCAAAATCAATGGAGCCCCATTGGTGTGCATGATGGGCAAATTGGGCCTGAATGTTTTAAACACAGTTTGCAGCAAACTCCTGAAGAACTGAATGGCAAAATGCCCACTGGACCAAATCATCTGGTAGTGCAAATCATCACAGTTCCACTGATTATCACCTATTTACACCAGCAGATAATGTGCCCCCAGAAATTCAATTAGAGTAGGATTTGGCCCATGATTAATAATAGTCTTTTATAGAATATTCAGACAATATGAATTCTAGTGTCATGCTTAGATGTCAAAGACAAGTAACAATTACAGAACAAGACATTTTTAACTTCCCATTGAGACAATTATTGTCACTGAAATGGGAAACGGCACAGATGGAAACCATCCTCATTACAATATCAAGATTGAAATCTTCCTCAAATACGGTACCTGAAGGATCTTATCTCATAAGTACTCCACTCTAAATCAGCTTCTTGGGGCAATTATATTACCATCTATTTTCACTTCTTTCTGAACATGCTTAGTTTTATGTCCAGACCAATCAAATCTATATAGTTTACTTAGTATTTCTGATGACAAAGAAGAAATTTTGTATATTAATGGGAAACTATCCAAGAAAAATTGTTAAGTTGAAAAAAACAGTTATTTACATGCAGGTACAAAGCAAAATATAAAGTACTTGTGGAAAAACAGCAACAAATTTGGATATAAGTTTGAATATTACAGTAGGAGGATATATGAATGGATCTCCAGATGGCAAGAAGTCAGATATCTCATGACTCTGCAAGATTAAAAAATAGAGTTTTAAATCATTAGACAGGAATGTTTTCCAGATAACCAATGGAATTAGATATTTTTATAGCTACAAATGCAATTTGCGTTTTTATGGCTCCCTCTAAGTCTTGTATAGTAGGACTAAATAGTAACTGAGACATCTGACTTGATGGGAATAGGAATATAAAAACAGTCCCTTTTTTTAAGTCTCTCTCAAACCTTCCAAAAATATTTTCTGTAATTCATGCTTAACCCATAGTTGTGTGGTATAAAGTTGGCATGATATTCATTTGGGATGACCTCTTTCACTTATGACTTCGCCATTTGTGAGACATGTGACTATCCTAAAATCTTATCTATAACTACTTATAACTACTCCACATGTGTGTAATACAGAGATGAGCAAATCTGCCTCGTATTCACATTCATGTTGAAGTCTACAACCAGCTATTCATTTGTACAATCTTTTCTAGTTTCTCAGCCCACCAGATAGCTAACATCTTCAGAAGGAACTCAGTGGTTCTGTACCATGAGGCTTTTAACAGTGGGTACACAAGGACTTCCATGTCTGATACTTTTTTGGATATGCATAAAAAATGTCAGATTGCTGAAGGGAACATTTGCATGTTCTTCCAAAATAATGACTCTAATATAGAGAATCTGTCAATAAATGTAATATGTTTGGTTTGAGGGGCTTTATTAAAAGTAATCTATATGAAAGAAATGCTCATGGTTGGATGAAAGCTGGTGACCAGTTTTAAGCATTTACCTTCTGATGTCTCCAAGCTCCACTTACTATAAGTAGATATGGGTCTCATCATAAGTCAAGCACCTGAAGATATAGTGGCAAAATGGAACCTGATTGTCACTAGTGCCCTCTTCTTTGTCAAGTCTAAGAAACTCTTTTCCATATTCATTCTCCTCAACCTTTCTGCTGCCTTTGACAAAGTTGAGCGCCCCTTTCTCCTTGTGACCCTCCTCTTATGCGAATATCTAGCGATATTCTTATGCGAATATCTTATGCGAATAATATAAGTCTTTGGTGGACTTTCCTCCTTTCTCCCCATCTCTGTTCTTGTTCCCCAGAAATCTGACCTTTGTCACCTTTACACTCTGATTTCTAGATGACCTCATCTGCTTCCATAACCTCTCTCTCACCACATATCTAAGAGGGCATAAACTCCACCAACCACCCTTGATCTCTGTCCAATCTTGCATCTGTCTTCCTCTCTCTCCACTCAGTCTTCTTGGATATTCCTATCACTTACTTAAAACAAACATTGCAAAACCTGAATTTCTCATCTTTCCTCCTAATCTGTCTCCCCAGCCACTATCTTTTTCACCATTAACAACTCTACCGTCCTTAGCACTGAAGAGCAAACTTTGTAAGATACCTTTAACTCCTTCTTTGCTTTCTTTTCAACACCTCAGTTCTTGCCAAATCATGTTGCTTCACACTCTGTAAATCTACCCTTTCCTTTTCGATATCAGTCCCCAAACCATGGTTCACACCATGGTTCCCTCTACTGGGTTGCTGTGACCCGCTCCTCTCCAGCTTCCATGACACTTCTCTCTTCCCCTTACCTAGTCACAGATGACAATCTTCCTGTGTTGCCATTTTGACCATACAATCCTACTCATGGCTCTTCTCTAACTCCCTGGCACTTTCTGCATAAAGTTTAAATGCCTTGTCCTCTCTTTTAAGGCTCTGACCCTTCCTATATTCTACTGCATTCCATCACTCCTTTCTCAGCGCTTGCACTGTCTCCACTCTTCACTCTTAGTCCTTCCCCTTGTATCAATTCTCCATCAGTTCTCACCTTCATGCCCTTTTTCACACCTGGAATGACATCACTCTTCCTTCAGATCCCTTCTCAAAACCCACATCTCACTTATCATTGCCAACTTCCATTCCCATATTACCAGTTTTTGCCTCTTTGCCCTACCTCCGTGCCATTTTTTAAAATCAGAAATAAAATTCACTCAGAATATAATGACTCATTCCTTTGTTTGTTTTAACCCACGTTCCTTCTTTGCCTATTCTTTCCTTTACTTATCTTTATAATCTATCTGTCTCTGATGTACACTGTAAGCTGCTTGGGCAAGGAAGGATGTCTTTATTAAATCTCTGTAAAGCACAATTGAAAGTTATGGAGATACTGACACAACTAAAATAAATAATGTTAGCTGGTGGAGAGCAAGTGGGCTCTGACTGGTTTCCATTCCAGAGAACATAAAACCAAGGTGTTGACTCAGGCACAGCGAGGAACTGAACAGACATTGGCATGCAAATTCTCCAGCCCTTTGAGGAGTTAACTTATAAAATAAGCTCAGGAGATAATTTTATATCAGTCCTCCTGTTAGCTGGCTCTGTCAGTGTCATCAGCACGGAAGTTCTGGATTAAAACTATGAAAAAAATTTAATTTCTATTTCTGATCTTTTCAATGGACATGGACACTTTAAAAAGCTACAGTGTAAAGCTAGTGTGTGGGACACCCACTGCTTCTCCTTTTAATCTAGCTCTGAATTTTGCTGAAGCAATGCTAGAGACACACAGACTATCAACAGAACATTGAGAAAAAACATACAACTTCTACCGGAGAAAATGATATAAAGATCAAAGATCCATCCCTGTTCTGACATTGGACAATGTAGTCAGTTTAACTCAGATCCTAAAATATATTTTGATGCTTAACTCCCGTTAATGGGAGTCAAATCAATGGGAGTTATGTTCCTAAATACATTTGAGGATCTCGGTCTATGTGCTTCTGGCAATTTCTGCCAGCCCTGACATACTGAGTATATCAGCTCTGAGGAGCCCTCTCTGACATGAGGTGTTCCCTACTCTTGAGCTGGGTGACAGCTAGGGTAAGAGCCAGCTGGGAGTGTTAGACTGGTAAAGAGTCTACCAGCTAAAAAGTCCATGGCTGGGAACCCATACTGAATGGGGGCCGCTGTTTAAAAGAAATCTAAAGAGCTGAAATGTTAGGAAAGTGGAGCCAGTGGAAGATAGTGCAGGGAAGTGGCTCCTGAGTGGGAGAAAGTAGGACAATGATTTGGAAAGACAAACAGGTAGGAAGGGAGGAGAAGGATAGAGAAGAAAACTACAGAACAGAGAGCTAAAGTAATTGAGCAGTGGGCAAGAACATAGCTGAAGGAAAAAGAATGAGTTACAGATGAACAATATGCTTTGAAGTGCAGAAGAGAAAGGGGAACCAAAGTGACTGAAAGAGAACCAAGGAATGGTGAGTATAGTGTGTGGGGTATCTTTCCTGTAATGTTTGTGAAGCAATGGTCCTACTGGGACATCAGAATGCTGCAGTAGTCACATATATAGTAGTAGCTCAAGTTTATATGCATGAAAGCATACACAGTATATAGATATAAAAAAGCCCTTTTTGAAGGTTTAAAACTTGCTATCAAGGAAAAGTGAAATCCAGTCAGTTTCCATCAAAACCCTTCTGTTTAAAAAGTTTTTCTGTATTGATTTATGGTAACACAGTTTGCAGGCAATAACATTTTCTCTTTCCCCCATAGTGAGCCATTAGCAGATTTCATGGAATTGCTGCTGCTGACTGACCCCAGTATGAAAGAGTCACCACCAATTTCCAGTTTTCCTCTGCATTGTTTTTATAGTAGGAATCCTTATATAGAATAGGTTTTGAAGTCAGACATCTTAGCTGTCTGGGTTTAACCCAGAAGCTGAAAGGTTTAAAAGAAATGACTTTAGCATGAGTGCTCATCCACAGTTTATGGAACCTTCAGGGGGTTATGACAGCTAAATTCATGTCTAGACTGAGGCGGGAATGAAAGGAGATAAAGAAGCTGCAGGTTGAGGTGAGAGTGAGCTGTTAACTCAGCGTGACTCTTGAAGACCTTCCTCACTTCCCTCAATCATTTATCTTTCATCACCGCTGTCAGTGTCTCCTCCAATCTTATATCTCCCCAGTATACCTCTTCGTTATGGGGACTGGAAAATTGGCAACAAGTGGTGAACAAACCATTGTGACTGGTACTGACCAAATCTCTAAATCTTCAAACTGGAAATCACTTCAGAACTCTATATACATTCTGAAGTGCAGTTTTGATGTTAGCATGTTCCTTCCTGTTACAACACTGGCATTAAGAATGAGGCACATGCTGTGGAATAAGGATCTCTGATGGCAGAGTGGCTGCACAGACACATACCAAATAAATATATTATTTGAAAATTATGCATAACTGCAATTAGATTTATACACACACTTTAAAAAAATTCAAATCATACAGACGTTTCAATTCAATGGGCAAGTGACTGTCTCTAGATCTCATTTACTTCACTTAGGATCCAACAAAGACTGGATCTTATTACAATGAAGACAGCACAGACAATTTATTTTTCATTTTTAAACAAAGAACTTCAACTGCTGAGGTTTTGACAAACAAGGAAATTTACAAGAAACTAAGAAATAATGTAGAGCTTGATCTGACCTTGCATGGTGGTTGCAGAGTAAGTGAGTGCAGGAAAACCTGATGCTGCTTTAAGAAAGCGCCACTGCAGCTTTCAATTATCCTTACTAATAAAAGTGACACCTTCAAAGACAGTAGCCCCTAGCGAGGAATCTCATTTGTTACCATTATTTTTAAACATTTTGGAGCAGCTGAGATAACATAGTGATCAAGCCACATAAGTGCTTAGATATACTAATATCATTCTGAAGGGAATCACATTTAGACCAGTATATATGAGATCTGGAACCCATTCAGCCACGAACCTTTTACCATTTTGATATGAAAACCTTAGCTAAACATTGAGAGTCTGAAATACGTGAATTGTTACTATTTTTCTTTCATTTTGGTACCTTTTTTCATTTTCACATGTTGCACGAAGTGCTGAAATAACTGTATGACAAAAAAAATCTGCTCTTGTATTATTTCCAGCCAAAAATAATATCCAACTTTTACTCAAACTCTGACTCTTTAGAGGTTCTCTTAGCACTAGATATTACCTCACTATACACTATACACATTTTGGCTTTCTGCAGCTGATCTAAATTTGAATTTCTTTGGTTGAGGGGGAATGGGTGTTGCAACAATGTAAATATTTCAGTACTCTGGATTTAGAGAATGTCTGGAACAGTAGCCACTCATAGCAAAATGATTTTCCTGCTGTATTTCATTGACCTTATGTGTGATGGGATAGAATCTAAAAGAAGCCTTGTAACTCAAGAGCACTCACAGAGGGTGAGTTGCAGTTGTTTAAAACATTGTTAGTTTGCATTCATATATGCCATTTAAACAATCTGATTTTCTAATGCAACAACTAGGTTAATTTTTTTTAAGGTAAAATCAACGGAATACTGCTTTGGTGAAGACAGTATGTCTAAGAAAATAACAAGTGTCCACATCATGGAAAGCACCACCACAATTAGTACTGATGGTGGCAGAGAGATTGAAGACTGGAATATCCTTCTCACATTACAGTTGGTCTCTTTAGGATAGGATTGAGGCAAATTGTCGGCTCAGCACAGAGGCTTGCATTGTTCCAGACCACACTATCACTCTCCTGTAGATACACAGAGGACTTCAGGATGAATAATAACTATATATTTCCCAGTGTTGCCAATTCAGCACCTTTCACAAGCATAATCACTCTGAATGTAACACATAATGCTGCGTAGGAGTCCCAGATGGTGTGAATTATATTTTGTAATTCTGCCTTCTCATTAACTTCTTTTACACTTTTGCAATTCTTCTGTTTTTCTTTAAATTACTATTAAAATTTTAAGCTATTTAATCCAGACATTTGAACCCTAAAGCCTGCCTTTTCAGATCTATGAAAATATCTTACTCTTCTTCTAAACTGTTGTTAAGTACAAATTCTTGTTATATGCTTTCTTCCATATGCACCAAAATAGAATTAAACTTGCCAAATAAACAAAAGTTGCTAATTGTCAATTCTGTATCATCCTTTTAGACACAAAATATCACTCTGAAAATTGTTTGGCTGTTGGATTTTTTCCAGCTGTTCATCATGCTTTTTCTTATAAACTGGAAGTTAGAGATGTGAATAGTCATTCTGCCTCATTTCAACACATTCAAACATCCGGGACCTGGAAGTTTGACTTGAACCTTGCTGTATTTGCATTCTTCTTTGGAGAGGCCGCAAAGAGAAAGGAAGTAAAATAATGTGAGAAATCAAGCTGAGTGAAAAGTACATACATAGAATCTGAGAAAATAAGGTGATGAGAGGAAGACAGAGAAAAATTCTAATGAACAAATACAGGTTATATACACACACACTTGCAGGGCGCTGACAGAGGTTCCTCTAACCTTAATATATACAGTGACCATATACAATTCAAAAACTGTAATACTTTTAGGGCATTTTTAGGGTCACAAAATACCCATACAAAAGAAAATGGTACATTGAAAAATGGTTGCTGGTGGTTACTACTGACAGCTTCTGACACAACAACAACACGTATATTTCTGGGAGTGGAGGATTTTTCCCCCTCAATAATAGACATCTGAATAAGCAAAAAAACAGCTTTTTGACTTTTCTCTTTACTACAAACACTATTCATCACATTTAACACTCATTCCACTGAATTATTTGGTCCTGATAAACACAGAGTAAATTCTACTCGGTATGGCAATGCACCTTGAACAAGAATTTTATAATTGAATATGAATATATAAAAACCTACACATTTTGATTCCTGAAAATGAAATGGAAAAAAAAAAAAAAAGAGAGAGAACATTTTAGGTGTAGAGCTAGACATAAAATTGGGGAGGGAATTCCCACAGAAAAAAATGACTTTTGGCAAAAATATGAAAACTGATATTTTGGCTTATAACTGCAAACTCTCAATTAAAAAATGCCACCACATTGCTGCTGGGGAGTTGTCATTTGAGTGCCTTATTTCTCTATAATCTTCTATGCACCTTGACCAGACAACATCTCCCATGATGCACTGTGGTTTTCTCTCTTGCAGAGCCAGCATAGAGTATTATGGGAGTCTGTGCATCATGGTATATGTAGTCCAAGCAGGAAGCCCAGCAAATAGGGAAGAATGGGACATGATGTACCATTTATGCTTTTCTCATGAGGCATGATGATGGCTTTTCCAATTTTTTTTTCAGCCAAAAGTTTTTGGTTTTCACCCAAAACCCAAGATTCTTTTGTTTAGTTTTCAAGTTTTTCGTTTTCTAATGAAAAGTTGAATTTTTTCCATCGAAAGTAAACACTTCCACACAAAATTCCATTTAATCGAAACCCCAATTTTCCAGTAAAAGGTAGTTTTGATGGAGAATTTTCAAACAGCACTATTCAGGTATCATGAAAGATGTTCCTAGAACACTGGAAAAACATATGAACAATTGTGACTATGATAATTTACTAATACATAGCATAAATGTGCGAGTACCTGTAAGCTATTAAATAAAAGTTTTGTTCTTTTATATTGAATCACCATTAAAATCACACAGGTTAAAGGTACAAATAAAAAAGGTTGTCAAATGTGAACACATTTCATAAAGTCTGAGCATCCAAGAGTTTTGTAAAACCACGAGCTCCACAAGATTAATCCATTTCCATCCTTTTTATGCTATTTTAATTTTGCATATCATTCTTCTTCATGAAATGAAAAATGTCTCTTTTCTTTGCCTCTTCAACATCATTGTTATTTGCATCCCCTACCTTTATTTTGTTAATGGAAATAAATTAAAGCTAGTGTGGCCCATGTTTAGAGTATTGCTTGATACCACTGATTACTTATATATATACATATGCTCTGTGGCTCAGGTGAATGCATGTATCAGGTAGATGCTTGTTGTTGAGCTCTGAAGTGGCCCATGAGGAATCCCCAAACAAGGTTCCCTTCATTCCACCATCCAGCCAAGAAATATTTCATCCAACTGCTGAAACGCCCAAGAAGCCCTCTTGCTTTACACCTTCCTCTCTGAATCCGAAAGCTCTGAAAAAAACAGATGAGAGCTGACTCCCCACCTTCTACAAATAAAATGGTGCTTATGCCTCATGGAACACAGCTGATGGCTATACTACAACAAATAGCCACAGATACTGTTCAAATTAAATGTACACTTTCTACCTTACAGACCACCATGACTGAGATTCAGCATGCACTACAAGCTCTATCCAGATAAATGGGTGAAGCAGGACACAAAATTTCTGAAGTGGGAGATGATTTCATGGAGAATTTTAATGCTATCAAGATTATTAAGACCTAGCTAACCGGTCTAGAAAGCTGCTCACCGTGATGTAACATCAGGATTGAGAGTGTCCCTGAGAGAACAGAGAAAAGCAAACCTTCTAAATTTGTTCCTAAACTGCTAACTAAATTGCTGGATCTGCTGGTAGAATTTTTTTCTCTTTTTTTATATAGAATAGGCACACTCCAAGCCAGCTCTAGGAGGTCAGCCTTACAGCATTGATTACAAAGTTCCTGAAGTTTACCATTAAGGAGCTTATGTTACAGAAATCAAGAGGGGGAAAAAAAGAGCTGTTATGAGGTGAACCATCAATTAAAGTACTGCTTTTTCAATATTAAGCCCCTGATGTGGTTGCAGTAATGGAAGCTTTTAACCAAGCAAAACAATTGGCCAGGAACTTGAAGTATTTTATTAAAAACCCAGCAGTTCTCCATATTAAGAATGGCAAGAAGATAGCATCATTCAATTCCGCTGAAAAGGCAGAAAAATACCTCAAAAATCTGTAAACTTCTACCTCAGAAGCAGAGACATCTATGGAAAGATTCAGTCTTATGGAATGTATGTATTGCTCTCTGAGATCTGATATGGTTTATATAACATTTGCTGTTTACATATGCAAGAACTGTATGCTGCTCAAGAAAATCTTCAATTTCTCTTTTATTAACAAAGCAACTTTATATTTTATCCAGTAGATTTTAACAATGATGACTCCGATAATTAAATGTGCCTCCTGGAATAAAAGGGTTTTAATAACCCTATTAAACAAAAAAAAAATTACCCAATTTTTAAAAGAGTGAATGGTAATACTTCCATGCTCCAAGAGACGTATCTGACAGAACTTGAAGCTTATAAACTGAATAGATATTAGTTAGGCCTCTCAGTTCCTAGTTTCTTTAATTCTAAAGTGAAGTACATTGCTATAGTAAATAAAAAAAATAAAACAAGGAGAGTTCTGTGGTACCTTAAAGACTAACAAATATATTTGGGTATAAGCTTTCGTGGACAGAAACACACTTCATTGGATGCAAATTTGTTAGTTTTTAAGGTGACACAGAACTCTCATTGTTTTGCTGAAAAACAGACTAACATGGCTACCCCTCTGGAACTTGTAAAAAAAAAAAAAAAGTATATATAATGGTAAAAATGTTTGGTGGATTTATACAATATATTTTGGTGTATTTCTATAATGTATTGTTGCAAATCTGAGTGCACAGCAGTTATAACAAAACAGGCAATCTGCAAATTAAAAGAAGTAGCAATTATTAATACATTAACATCCCAAGATGAACTAGGCACTATATAGAAAAAGGAATGCCCAGTCCCTGAAATGAAGAACTTACACTATAAAAGACAAAAACAGATACAGAAAGGGGTAGAAACAGAGGGTCAAAATCATGAGTAGCATATACCATATTAATACCACATATTAAAATGTATATAATATTTATTATTATAATCACCCCTCAACCCAGCCATTGACTGGCTCTAATTATTTGTAGATATCACAGCATAAGTGTGTCTGGAGGAGAAATTTGTAGAAAAGGTAGTGGCCTTGAGAGCAGCTTAGGAAAGGTGCTTTGCTCCTAAAATAAGAAAGTGTGAAGCTCATTGCAGGAGGAGACAAACAGTGCATCAAAGTTTGTGTCATTAGCAGACCAAACTGTGGTGGGGAGATGCAACATAACAGACTAAGGAACTGGATGAGTAGGGGATGTAGAATTATGGTGGGCCTTGAAGACAAGAGGAAGACTCTTGAATTTGGTTTGCTGGAGATGATTCGAGATACAAGGGTACAGCCCAGTCAATGAACTAGGAAGAGGGTTTTAGCAGCTTCATTTTGTTTGGAATGGGATGGTCTGGATCCCCATGGGAGGCCAGCAGAGGAGATTGTAATAACGAAATCAAGATGATCAGGGACCTGATGAGACACTTTGCTGCATGAAACAAATCCTTTATAAAACTTTTAAAATATATATTTAAATTGCATTTGGTCTGAATATTAACACAGTTTTATTACTTTGTTTGCACTTAGGGCATACTTAAATCACAGTTTGTTTCGATTTTGATATCTTGAACTTGTTGTGAGGCCATGACTCAAGTGACTTGTTTCTAAAGAGTAGGATTAGAAGACCAAGAATGTGAGGCCTATTCCAAGCTCTGCCATAGACTTTGCTTGAAACCTTAGGCAAGTCCTTTCACCACACAGGCTTAACGTAAAAATTAATTAAAGTTTAATAAAGTGCTCTGACATTCTTAGACGGGAAACAAAATAAAAGTGCAAGATAGTATTAGTGTTTATTGCATTTTCTTATTTCACTGACATGGTAAAGCGTTTTAATTTTATTATGTGTTGCTTGGCAAGAGCTCACTGATATGCTTCATAATGTGTAAACAGAAGAAGCAGGTGGAACAGGTTGACAGTAGGGTTAGCCACATGGAACAATTATGACATTTTAAAAGTGTAAACACAAGATAATTAAAGTCAGATCAAATTGTACTAGACACTTTAATTAATGCTTGGAAATACACTGATTATGTGCTTGTTCAAAAAGGGAAAAATAGATTATCAGCAACATAGACTTTGGAAGTAGATGCCCTTAAAATGAAAAAGACCAAAGTCTTCTCTTATTAATACTAGTGTAAGACAGCTTAACTACACTAGCTTTACAGTGGTGTAACTAAAAGCTGAATCTGGTCCTTGAATTTTAAATGATGTTAAGAACTAGCAATTATAGACTATTTATCTCCAACTTTTTGATGATGAGTTTTCCCCCAAAAGAAATCAAAGGTCAAAATGAATTCTGAGACATAAATTAAGGAGCTGCATACCATATATTAGAACTAAGGGCCCAATCCTCTTCCCACCAAAGTCAATGGTAGATTTCCCATTGACTTCAACGAGAGCAGGAGTAGGCAGAATACTTCTACAACACGCATTGCTAAAACCAGAGAATAGAAAGTAGACCAACATTTCTGTATCTTGAATAAATAGCACCATGTCTAAATCAGTGGTTAATAAAATAGACTAAATGGCTTATTTTAAATTCATGCAATTACTTTGCTGCTGAGTAATCACAAGATATCATACATATGAGTGACCCCAAACTACATTTTGCCTGCTCCTTTGGCCTATCACTGACCTTATACATATGTATTCATAATTAGTTATTGTTAAGCACTCCTGATTAGAATTAACATCGACACATTTTTAGAACTCATTTAATGAGTGAAGAAATTAAGCTACACTCTTCATAGCATAAACATCTAAAAAAACAACTTCAAATGTGAAGCAAAATGTATTTCAGAGGCTTGAGGTGAAGACCTGAACTACACATATTCCTCTTAAAGTCATGTTAATTTAGTTGGGTTGACTTTTCTGCATCTATTAAAACAATTGAGGAACAGTAAAAATATCAGTAAACATGGTCATTAAAGTAAAATATGGATAGGATATAGCTCTCAGTCTTATCATTTTATCATTCTTCACTATGTATCAAAGAATGGTCAGTATTATGTGGGATGGACAGGTCAGAGTATATGCTTAGTCAAAGAAATGTGCACAGCTTTGTTGTCAATAGACACCTACAATTTAAATATAGTTCAAGCTGAATAAACATTCTGCCCCACGTATACTCAGGATACATCTTCACTAGGAACAAAGATGCATTCTTACCTTTCATTAGCTAACTTGTGGTACTGTCAGGTAAAATTTAGTGAAGACAAGGCAGCGTGTATTTTCCCCAGGAGTTAGCAGGTCAAGATAAACCTTAGGATCCATCATGGTCCTTAACTTGACTAGATAATTTTTGTGAAAACTGCACACTGTCTCATCTGCATTAGGACTTTTACTTCACATTAGCTGACAGAGAAAGAACTCATCTTTTTTCCTCATGAAATCAAGGCCCCAGAGATGAAAGAACTTCTATCAGCTGTGATCCAGAGGAAACAGTTTGAGGTATAAACTTCTATCAGAGAAGATGCAACAATCTCCTGGTGTTTTTTCAGCTCTGGAGTTGGTCTAACTGTTCACTGCAAGATAAAACATCCAATTCAATTAGCCTTTCTCTCCCACCCCTGTTTCTCAGAACATATTTCTTAACTTTAAGTACATGTTAAATCATTTAGCAGAGAAAAAGCATCCTGTAAATTGTTAGTAACCGGTTTGTTTCACGTATTGACTATACATTACTCATGGTGTGATTAGTAGTTTAAACATATTGTATTATTCCTGTTCCCTCACTGGATGACTCAGGCTTTCAAACTGAGGTATAACGGTAATAAATACGACATAAGCTATGAATTTTAAGACAAATGGTTGGTGCTGAAACCTCTTGAAACTTTTCAGATTCAAGAAGACTTTCGCAAATAAATCCTCAATCATCACTGTGCTCACAAGCAACAAATAATATAGCTCAACAAATAACAGCAGAGAAAGTCACCATGTTAAATAAGTTACTTTTTGTGTTATTCGCCCACCTCCACTCCCCTCAAACAGTCTTTGTCTAATAAGCCCTTCTGTGCTTGTTTATACATCCCACCACTCGGCAGATCAGCTGCCTGCTGCTAATAAGGCTCATTGATATTCCTTGCCAGGGGCACCTGCTAATCCCTCCTCACCCCCATGCTAATTGGCATATTACATGAGAGGTTTGCTATCTGAGCACTACTTTTAACTTCCTCAATACCAGAGCTTGTGTGGTGTTCCTTTCCCTCCCAACACAAGCTTTTAGAAGGAAGTAGGAAATGAGGACATTGTGTTTTAAAGGTAACAAGCATTAAGTTACTTAGCAATCTTTTCAAAATGATCCAATACATAAGATTCGTTCTGATGTGGCTGTCCCAGCTGGCAATGTGAGAGCTAACTAAATGAGTTTGTAACAGTTTGCATACATAATCTGAGGCATTTCTTCTTGAAGTCTTTGAAAAGTAACAGGAGATTCTGCACTGGTAATAATGTCCATTTCTCCACTTGCAAGGTGAGGATTTATGCTGAGTGGGTTTGCATAATTCTGCAAGAATGGATGATTGCCATTTTTGTCACACCTTAACACTGAGTCACATGCTTCAGCAATTTCAATTGATTCTTTTGAGAATTGTCTCCATAACTCTGCTATTATGGCATCCAAACCAGAAAGTACAACGGCTGTTGCCACCTGGTTTTTTTCCGCTGCAGTTACAGTTTGGGGCACTTCATGTAGACTTGTTGCCTCTTCACATGCTCTCTTTGAGTCAAAGTTATCGGGGAAATTAAGTCCATTGCTGAGGCTTTCACTATTCTTCTTTTTTATGAGAAAAGCGTGTCTTCACCTGGTACTTAGTTGTTATATTCTTGGCAGAATTCTGTAATTTCTTTCCATATTTCATTCCAACCTTCTTTACTTTTGCATTTCTCAAAATACACGTTCACTTTCTCTATAGCAGAGGAAGCTTTAGCAAGCATGGTATCGATGCCATGCAGTCCTTTGTGAGCGATGTGAACAACTTTCATAACATGCTGAAAGATAATTAAGCATGCGATGAATGAAACTACAGTCATGTGATGATAAAGGCCAATTGCTTCCAGAACCACTTTTCATCTTATTCGCTCAGATCTTTTAGACACTGCATGATGACAATGCATTGCATTTTTACTGCAAACACTTCTTCAATTCCATGCCTAATGTGTATCATTGGGCTTCACAATCTCTTGGTATGTAAGACCCAAAGCTCTCTGTGCGTCGAGAAACATCTGATGATTGGTTGGCTCCACAAAGACTGAATACAATTTCTCAAGTACATTTAGAAAGCCCCAGCACTACGCTTTACTTTACATCACTCCATGAGCACGAAGTTGACTTTGTGCACCATGCAATGTACATACTTTGCAAACAGATGGTCTTTTTTCATTTACTGCTGAACCGCAGCTACATATCCTAACATCACAGAAACACCATCATAAGATGGAGCAACTATCGGCATATCCACTCATCTCCAAAGCTGTCTTTATGGATGTATAAAAGCCATTTGCATTTTGGGAAGCTGAGCAACTGATGAAGCACAGAAACCTTTCTTTAATTCTCCAGGTTTTCTGATACATGGTCAAAGCTGCTCTATCTTAAATGACCTGGCCTCATCTGCAATTACAGCAAAAAAAAACTTGGTCTTATTCACTGCCTGTACAATTTCTTTGCAAACCAAATCTGCACAAATCTGCAGCACTTTGTTTTGAAAATCAGGGCTTGT
Source organism: Emydura macquarii macquarii (assembly GCF_026122565.2). Lineage (NCBI taxonomy): Eukaryota > Metazoa > Chordata > Testudines > Chelidae > Emydura > Emydura macquarii. The sequence continues at coordinate 5,054,135 of NW_027132962.1, forward strand.
ATAATTAAAATAACTTGCCCACATTTCCTTGAAATTTCATCATACTTTGAAAAGAAATCACAAAATTCAGAGAAATTCCCTTTCCATTTCAATTCCTTTCCCTCATTGTGCCACCCAAACACCAAACAAAGTTTCAGAAGTATCGTGACAATATCATAGAACTCAGTAAGGTAATCCTAGTTTCTCTCAAAACGGTAAATCAAAAGTATCTTGCCAATATCACAAATCTTAATAAGGTAATCCTGGTTTCTCTCATTAATGCTTTTATGACTTGCCGAAAACTTCACTGCAATTGATCCATTTTCTTAGCTATGTTGGAAGCATTACTGTTTTTCCATACATTTCACATGAATCTGGGAATTGGCATGTTTGGCAATTTTTCAGAGATTTTCTTCCAATCCTGTACACCTTTTTTAATAAATAAATTGTCCATGTAGTCTCTTTCAGAGTGGAAGTGACAGCAGGTAAAGCAAAATACAGCATCTTGTTGAATGGAATAGTCATCCCAAGGAAATTTGTTGTAATGGAAAACTGAAAAAGAACACTTGTGTTTCCCAAACATTCTCCTTTGGAAATCAAGCAGATGTGGTTGCTATTCCCTCCGAAATCTGTAGGAACAGTTATGCTTCTCACACCATCTTTAGTAATACCTGCGCTGAGAGAACCTGTACTCATTGAGCCCAAAGATTTGAGATCCTCTTGCTGTACTTGTGATAAAGCATTCAGAACCAAGGTAGGCAATGGCAGAGCCTGGCCTGGAGGTGTTGTAAAATCCTTCAGTGAATTAGCCACCAAGTTTAACACTCACTTTTACAAAAAACTTCCAAATGTCTATTTTAACTTTTCTTGGTTTTAAATGGAGTAAAATAATTTGATTCCTAAGTTAAAACAGAGTAATATTTTACTCAGGTTAAAACTTTTAAAGGTCACAGAGTCACCTACCATAGGTGTTTTGTATCATTCTATAGAATCTAATAGAAAATTATATCCTCATTATAGGTTTTTAAAGTAATTTCTCAAGGTGTTTGATCTAGTGCCCATTGAAGTCAAGGTGTACACTACACACCTACTGCAATATAACTATGTCATTCAATGAAAAATTCACACCCCTGAGCAACATAGTTATACTGACCCTAAGCCCCTGTATGGAAAGCGCTACATCAGTGGGAGAGCTTCTCTCTCCCATTGCCTTAAAGCATCCTCACCAGACATGCCACAGTGGTGCAGCTGCATCAGTGCAGCTGTGCCCATGTAAATTTCTAGTGTAGACCTGCCCTTTGATGTCTAGCTCTTTCAGTGGGAGCTAGAAGAGGCAATAGAGCTCTATGATGTTTCTAAAGACATTTGCTGGTTCTATCCCTGTTGATTCTGTACAACTCCATTTGGGTGTCCAGCTAACATGCAACCATCTGTGAGTGAGGGCCTGATATCAGATGAACTTCAGTTGAATTCAGCTTTCAGTTTGTTCCCCAAACTCCAGGCAAACATACAGAAAGGGAAAGCAACATCTACAAAACAAGATTTGTACAACCCACTCCGAACCGAACTCCCTATCTTGCACATAAGAAGAACTTGTAGAACGTGTCTTACCCTTTGTGTGAAGCAGATCTGCCTGCATCACCTGCCACAGCGTTAATTGCAAGAACAAATATTTTTAATAACAACCACTTTGTATTTATTAACCTCATTAAACTGAAGTGAATCCTTGTATGACATATGTCAAAATATGTCTTTTGGAAAGACTGGTAGATCAGATTTTCTCTTTCCCAATGTCACATTTTTAGAAAGAAATACACCCTGTTCTCCCGGGTTGTCTCCTCTTTTGTTGTTGTTCAATAAAATAAGTCTAAACTCTAGTCTCATCACAAAACAGACCATGTCCAGTAACTATTATTTTCTTCAGCACATGCAATGCATGCAAACAAATCCATTGATAAAACCTGTCCCCTGCCCCTCCACACCAGATACACCAAGATAACGAGCAAGAGGGACAGAGTATTGCATGCATGTCCAATCCTGCCCTCCGATACAGGTGTGGGGCAAGCAGGTTCAGGCTGGCAGGATCCAAGTGTGGAGGGGCTTCGTACGGGATCCAGGTGTGGGGTGGGAGGATTCTGTGTGAGGCAATCTGGGTGTGGGTGGCTCAGTGGGGGGTCTGGATGTGGAAGGATCTGGATGCACAGAAACTTGTTGGGGGGTTCCAGTGCCAGGCAAATGGGACTCTGAAGAGGGGTCCAGGTGAATGTGGTTGGGGCTCAGCAGAGGGGGTCTAGGTGCGGGAGGGGTCCGGATGTCCAAGGTCTGGGTAGAGAGGGGGGTATTTCCCCATACAGTGACCCCTCCCTTCCAGGGCTGAGGAACGATGGGGGCATGGAGTGCATGTGTGTGTATTTTTGCAGAGCTTCCTGCAGCTGGAGGAAGTTCCTTGCGGTGGGTTTGTCCTGGCCCCAGTGGCTCCTTGCAGAGGAAATCCCATTGTCCTCTCCCCCCCCCACTTGCCAGGACTAGCAGAAGACCACTCCCCTGGGTTGGGAAGAAGCTTAGCCACCTGACTCTTATTGAAAAAGGCCCCAAGCTGGAGCTCAGCTGTGAAGGTCACTGCTCTCCTGCCTGCCCTCCCCTTACACAATCCATGTGAGGAAACTGACCTGCTAGCAGAGCGCACCTGGCTGACATCACCATTCAAGTCCCCTCCCACAACTTTCCTCCATGCCCCCCCAAGGGGGTTGGGTAAGTGAGTAGCAATGCCAGGAGCTCTGTGCCTGCCAGGCAGTTTCCCCATATGGGCTGTGCTGCGTGTCATCAGGAGCTGTTTTCCTGCCATCCCCTTATCAGACCATATGGGGGAAACTGCACAGCAGACACAGAGCTCCTGGCATCACTGCTCATCCTTCCGCCCCTAATGTTCCTCCGCCAACTACAAGGGAGAAATCTGGGTGCTTCGCCTCTGTGTTGTATCCATGCCCCCCACAATCTCCACTCATGCTGGATTTACAAGGTGATTTAGGCACCTGCACAATGAATGGGGACATATAGTCTCCTCAAAATGAGATTCACAAAAAGCCAGAATGATAGGTAGCACCTCATCTAATCTACACCTGGTCCACACTCACCTGGCGATTCGGCAGCAGTCAACGGAAGTTACACAAGCTACTCTGTGTTACGCAAGCTACTCACGTCGACTGCTGTGCTTCCCTTCTGTGCACTGTCTGCACTATGCTGCACTACTTGACTGGCTGGTTTTACTCAGTCGACTTCCTGATCAATTGAGCGGGTCTACACTGACCACTCAATCGATCCGGAAAGATTAATCTGGCAGAGGTGAATTTGCTGCCGTCAGTATAGACGTGGCAATGATGAAAAACCAAGGGCTGTGTACTCAGCCCTGACCTTCTCAGGAAGTTTGGTGCCTAAATCTGGGCTGGAGAGAGGTGCCTTCATTTGCTTGGGTTCCTCAGCTGCAATCCTCTCTTGGTGTTAGGGCCTAAAATTTTTTTACAAGAAGCTGGAGTGGGAAGGGGGAAAAAGAGGACCTCCCTTGTAACTTTTAGCCCAGTGATTAGGTTACTCACCTGAGAGGTGGAAGACTCTCAGTTCAATTCTCCCCTAGGGGGCAAAAAAGGGGGATGTGAACAAGGATCTGCCACCTCTCAGGTACATACTTAAACCCTGGGTTATTGGATACTCAGATATGGCTCCTTCAGGCTCTCCCGTTAAAGCTTTCCATGGAGGATAAATATATATATATTTTTAATCATTGGAGCAGTGGGACTGGATTCTTGGTTTCCCAACTTCCAGATGAGTTGTATAACTAACTACCAGGCTACAGAATCGGTCGCACAGTTGATCTCTCTGTCTGTCTCTTGTGCTCCTTGACTCAATTTCTGCACATTGAAAGAGGAGGGACTGAAGGAACCCCACACCTGACTATCCAATAGCCCATCTGAGAGGTGGGAGAGCCCAGTTCAAATCCCTTTTCCCTCCTCTCAAGTGGAGGGGAGACCTGAACTGGAGATCTCCCACATCCAAGATGAATACCTAAAAGTTATGAGGGAGAAACTCCTCAGACTATATTATGTGAGCTTTCCTATGTGGGTCTCTGAGTTCACCTCCTGGCTCAGGCTCCAAAGGTGAGGGAAGTGGAGGAACACCTATCTTCTCCAAGGCCAGGCTGGGGCTTAAACATTTGAATGACTAGAATGAGACTGCTGTGCACGTGCTCAGAGGAAGAAACATAGGCACATAGGGATCTTTCACTACAACAAACTGATGCCGAGTGAGTTTAGGTGCCCACAGGGTTTGGTAGCAACTGAGTGGTGGTTTTGTGAATCCCTTTGGGGCCTGATGCTGGGAGTTAGGCATCTATATCCTTTGGGAATCTACCCGTGTGCCCTAGATATATTTTATACTCACTTTTATATTTTATTATATATACTGAATATATATTTATATTCACTTTTTATAACCATCTTAAAATATGCCTTTATACTTTACATCTTTTGCAGCCTTTTTGTTGCTTACTGCTAAGTAAAGATTAATGCAACATACAGGTAAAATCTACAGTATCTTTTCATACCAACTATATGAATAAATTGGAAAAGATACACATAGCGACACTGAATTTTATAAATAAACAAAACACTACAGACACAATTTTCAAACTATAATAATAAAGGTGGGTTCTTAAAGCAGTAGCCTGATTTTCAGATGTGCTAAGTGTTAGAATTAGTCAGGAATTTTCAGCAGAAAATGCAGCGTCTTCAATATAATTTATTACAATTTAGATGGTCAATTTCCACCATAAAAATTAAACAAAATGCTATGTGTCAATTCAGCATTAAACTGAATTTCCCTATGATACTGCAGTGCCTCATGGGAGTTGTAGTTTGGATGACTCATGCCCCCATTCTCCTGTATGGATTGGGCTTACTGGCAAGAATACATCTCCCACAATGCAACATGGTCTTTCATTGCATTTCCCCCCCCCCCCACTAAGCCATGTGGTGCATTATGGGAGTTGTGATTTAGCTAAGGAACCCAGCTCATAAGGGAGAATAATTGCATGAGGCTCCTGAAGTGTATGTCTCAGAAGGCGCAATGGGGCCATCGCCAAAGGCAATTTAATGCTGAACTGACTCAAAATGAAAGTTCAACAAACCAAAATGTTTTAATTCAGGGATGTCAAAATGAAAAGTTTTGACACTTCCAAATAATTTTTTTCTGAAGTTTTAGTTCTAATTTTTTGTATTTAGCTATTGTTTAATATTTCAGCTATTCATGCCACATCAGAATTTTCTGAGGAACAGGCTTGTTGTCTGCAGTGTAGTCTGGGTCTATGATTCCCACTGCTTGGAGAGGCACAGGTGGCTCTGCAGGAGCCTGTAGCTCACATCCTTCCTCCTCCTCCTCAGCCAGCCAAGACTGAGCTGGCTGCCTCCTTTTATCTGTCCCTTCCATCTGGAGCATGCACGGTAGGGATGAGAGGGCATTGTCTCCTGGGCTCGTAGTGATTGGTCTGACCCCATTGGCCTAATGTGGAGTTGGGACACCGCGTCACCAGAAAAACTAATGTTTAAGTATAAAATAATCTTTATCTTCAAATTCTTGCTCAAGAGAGTACAGTTTTTGCAAAGAAAAGAGGAACTTGATGAAGCAATTCAGCCCTCTGAAGAAGTTGACAGGATTGATGCAACAGATGAAATGGAACAGGTTTCTGAAGAACAAAGAATTTTATATCTAAAGGCATGCTGCAAGACTAGATGGGCATCTTGAATGAAAACCATTGAGACAATGATAGTAAATTTTCAGAGTATAATTGAATGCCTAGAAGATGAAATTGTCACTGAATGCAGGAGCAAATGAAGACATATATTGAGCAAAAAGCAACCTATTTTTGATGGAGTGGATGTTTTTCCTCAATCTGTTATGGTGGTATACTGCAGACTTTGGAATACTTCAAGTCAAAGAAAATTGACCTGTTCTATGTCCTCCTGATATTTGAGAACACAGTGAGTGATCTCAGCAACCTCTGATCTGAAGAAAAGTGTGAGGAAATTATTAAAAACTCAAAACAGTTGGGAAACAATGAGTTTTGGAAAATGCAAACTTTCCAATCCAGAGGAAGAGATTTGTACACAAAATAGATGATGAATTTGCACACGATTCTGTGTTAGAAGCAATGGATAACTATTGAAGGAAATATTCTGAAGACTTAGACAATATGATTGGGGAACTAACATCTCGATGTGTTGGATTTCAAGAGTATCTATTCTATTTGAGTTTCCTCCATCCCCCAGGGACTTCAAAATATAACTTTAGAAGAGTCAAAGGAAGAAGTTCTTAAACTCATGGGAAAATACTCATTTTTCTTTGGACTTGGTTCATGAGACTATATCTTTCAATATATATTATTTTACAAAAGACACAAGTATTCAGTTTGTCACTTGGAATCCAGAGCTACTTGAATTTCATAGTGTCAAATTATTTTGATGATATTTTACCAGAAATGGAAATGTTGTGTCAGCTATTTCTCTCCATACCAGTTGAAGTAGCTAGTGTTGAATGTGCAATGAGCTCATTAAGACATGTCAAAAACTACATGCATTCAACACTATCACTGATATGGCTGAATGATCTTGTTCTCCTTGCAAGTGAGAAAGATGAGGCAGCCAGGTTGGAGCTGGACAGCATCACAGAACAATCTGCCAATGAAAAGTATTTTCATAGTGCCAGGTTCCAGAAATTGGAAGTGCATGAGCCAACATAATTTGGGTGAGTTTTTGCTTTTTTCTAGGCCTGTGATTTTTATTTATTTGTTTGATCTTTTTATGTTTAAAAAAGCAAAATGTAATGTGATAAGGTGGTTGAAGTAATGTATTTTATTAGATCAACTTATGTTGATGAAGGAAACAACTTTACAAAGCTCTTCTTCAGGTCACATGATATGATCATTGGGCCCCATGCTGCATATTTGCTGATCATATTCTGACCCTTAAATCTGCCCTTGGAATGATTTATGTTGCAGTGCTTCTCATGGAGCTGATCAATGCAGGAGTTGCACATGAATATGAAGGATGGGTATTTAAAAGTACAATATAAACTTAAATTTTGCATTACATTTAATGGCATTTAATTTAATAAAGTTGGGGACAATTTAAATCTTGTAAGACCAAGTTTTGGTAAAACCTAAAATCCAATAGAAATGAGGGCACAATATTTTAACAAGTGTCATGAAAACAGTTAGCGGCAGCTATATGAACCTGGAAGTGAAACTATATAGAAAAATTAAACTGACTATTATTTTAATTCCAAAGTGAATGAAAAGGAAACAAAGAGCAAAGGTGGTCAAAGTACTGTACATCAGATTTTTTTAATTCTTTCCCTTGTAATAATCTGTTAATATTAATACACTATTATCATCATTTGAATTTAAGAATGAATTTGTTGACAAAATATGAATGTTTAGCTGACAATGTATCTTGAAAACTATCTGAACAGAGAATTTTATGGTAGTAATATTTTTTAACCATTCTATAGGACTTAGACAACAATATCCCTGTGATGAAATTATATAAATTGATTAAAATATAGAAATACCTATTGAATTTGACAGTTTTTTAGAGTGCCCATAAAAAGAACAAAGCACGTGACCTTAGCTTTTTTATGGTTTCATTTTATGCTGTTTACTTGATCTGATGACAAATGAGTAGGATCAAGTGCAGGTGGAATAGTATGCTGGGTTGTATTTGTAGGGCTAGATTCATAAAAGGACTTAGGAGTCTGTCACTTTAGGCACCTAAATCCCAGAATCAGACCGCACTGGGATTAACAAAACCCCCCACATGGGTGCCACTGAAACCTGTAAATGCCTAAATTCACTCAGTGCCTAAATTTTTAAGTAAGAGGTCGCTAGGCAGCTATGTTTCTGCTTCTGAGCAGGCTTACTGCAGCTCCACACTACACCTCCACACACCTAATGTCCAGATGGATGCACAGTTTGAGGGAAAATAAGTGTTTCTCCTCCTAACTCACCTGTGGGATCTGATCTGGCAGAATAACACAGAGATCACCTAACAGATTGGACCCCTATAAGCAAGCTAATGCAAATGGCCAGGGTAGAGAGTTTTAGCCCAGTGGTTAGGGTACTCCCCTGGGATGTGGGAAACCCTCAATTCAAATCCCCTCTCCACTGGAGGTGGGGAAATGAATTTGATCAGGGATCTGCCACCTCTCACGTGAGTGTTCTAACCACTGGGAAACAGGATATTCTGAGATAGAGGGGCTCTTTTCAGCATCTCTTGGTGAAACTATTGCACCTTGGAAAAATAATTTAAAAAAGTAACTGGAGCAGAAGGACTGGATGCTGGGTCTCCCATGTGAGTACACCGATCTCTGTGAGACCGAGGCTTAGCACACACCCCTCTGCTTAGCCAATAGGTGATGCCATTTTAGGCCAGGAGCTGCCTAATATGATGTCTTCTTTGAATCCCATTCTGAAGCACTTCTCTCTCCCCATTCTCTCTACAAGGGCACCTTGGTGCCTAACTCAGGCTTTATGAATCATTTTCTAGGTACCTAACCTTTAGACGTGGCAATGCTCAGCATCTCTAAGTTTCTTTGTGAGTATAGCCCCAAAAGTACCATTGATAGGCCCAATCCTTAAGGCAAATTTCTATAGATTTTGAAAGATATGAAACTAAAGGTTTTATTCAAATGCATAGGGATGTATAAAAAAATACAGTAAAACCCCATAGAGTTGAATATAGAATTATAACCAATCCATAGATTTTTTTTGAACCACCCTATAGTATTCTAGAGCAGGGACATAATTTTCTTTTGAGCTAAATAATGTGTCTCAGAAAACCTATAAGAAGGTTACGGCCCTCTATTCAATTCTATTGGGTAGGGGTTCTGAACTTTACATTTTAAAATCTGTCCTGATGTGGTAGGAGGATTTTTGAGAAGTGAGTGGAATTTTATGGACCTGACCCCTCATTCTGCAAATGTACATTAAGACCCTGATCCAAAGTACATGCTTATAGTTAAGCATGAGCTTTACTGATTTGCTGGACTGGGTCCATAAATGCAATCCTATAAACATTTACACACACCCTTTATTTTTGCATATATGAGTAATCCCATTGACATCACTGAGATTAATCATATGCACACAGCTAAGCATGAGTATAAAGTATTACACGGACTGGGGCAAAGCCAAGCAATTGTTAATAGAAGATGCCCTTCTTTAGCAGACAAAACCAGATGAAAAGGCTATGACACTTTTGCAAGCATAATAATCTTTATTAATTACATTTAATAATGAGTTCCTACCTCACTGAAACATTTCCAAAAAGTTCATTGCCATAAAATGTCCATTCTGCTTCCTCTTGGCTGCCAAATTCACCACACTTATCCTTTTCACCTTACTTTCAGCTTTATTAAGGAAGTCACGATTGTATCTCTCTTCTATTCCTTTCTTTTAATAAAGGCTGGTTTCTATTTAAAGTGACATGGGAAATTAATTCAATATAACAGAAGCTGCTGCTTCTAAACAAAGATATCCAATATTTTTATTTTTCAAGCTATTATATAGAGGCTAAAATAAATCATTGCTCTTGATACAAAAAGTTATCATAAATCACTCAGCATCTGATTAAAGAAAAACGAACCAAATTAGGTTGCAATTTATCCTCATGTTTGGGTCCTGCAGGATGAAATGAGCTTTCTTATGAATTTAGAAAAGTTGATAATATAGATACAATGTGCTATCATGAAGGAACATTACTGAAATTTATGTATAAAATCGCTGTTTGTATTAAGTGGTAAAGTGTGTTATGAAAACATAATATATCAGAATTGAATCACCATACACTGTTGCATTAAATTGACATTCTAATCTGATTATAATCATCATAAATTTTGGATCTATATACAGATCATTGAAACACAGGGACTGTGTTTACATAGATCATTACCAAAGGGAAATAACTGCTTTAGAATGAAACCAAGATTAAGATAAATATTGTTAGTTTAAGGAAAGATACATTAAGATCATGATAAAAACTGCTACTGAAAAGGTATTGTATGATGGGAAAATTATTCACAGAATGCAATACTAATTTTGTTAGCTAGACATAGATAAATTAAATTGGTCAGATTTACAGAAAAAATTAAAATATTTTGATAAGACTAAGATATCAGAGCAATTACTGTCACATTTTTTTTCATTTCATATTGAGGTAAGGGGAATAGTCAGAAAGGAGTGTAAAGCTATGTCTTCTGTGGAACAAGCTTGCAACAGGGTTGCTCAGAGAATAAGATGCACATTTTCCTGTCCCCTCAACTCCACTGAGACTTCCCTGAGGGCTGTATTATATTTTCTGTGGATTTCTACCATGGAGTCCCATGGTCAGCTACAGTCATGGGGAATCCATTGTAGCTGGTCTCAACTGGTGCCATGCTAGCAGTCAGAGTTGGTGCTAGCAGCCAGAGTTGATGTAAAGGTAAAAGGCCTATGGATGAATGGCCCTTACCTTCCAATGGACCCCCTGGGATTTACTAACATTAGAGACAGGGCCTCACAGCATTTACTGGAAGAGGGAAAGGAATCCTACCCTCTGATGGGATGATGTGAGGGATATCTGGGAGGAGATCCTCACGGAAATTTTGTCCTCCAGAATTGCTGTGGGAGGAGATGGGTGATGTAAAATTCATTAATCGTCACTACTTTGGAAGAAAGAACAGGCACAAGAAGAGATGAAAATTCAAGCAGAACCAGTTCACAAGTACCATGACTGGTCAGTGGTGATCTTTAGCATATGGTAAGCATATTTCCTAATTTACACTGAGATTTCCATGACTCTTTGGGTGACTTAGCCGCTTTGTCAGATTGCTGAACAAAATTTTTCTATTTTATTTTGATCTTGACAGAAATCCCATTAAAATGGGTGTACAATTATGTGTTCAGTATTAATTATTCAATTTTATTTTGTGTTATGTCTGAATCTTATTCTCTTTCTATTAATTTTAATGTGAACCAAATACGGGCAGAGCTGTCATTTTAATTAGGACAGATGTTAACCATGACAGCAAGTAAAAGTTTATAGTCATGTAGAATTGTAGATATAGTTTTGCAGTTTTAAAGGGGTGATTTCAATATGTAATTTTTTTTTTAACATGAATCCTCTGTGTTTACTGCCATGTGCTTAATGTCTGGTTTGGGAGTTCTATATATTCCAAAGTATCCATATTATTAAAACTAAATCATTTAGATTAAGTCTTATCCTATGCAGAATGTGTACTAGTCTTGTGTTTGAAGCTGAATGTGATATAGAGGGATTGGTAATTTTCTAGCAAGTTTTGTGGTCACTGCTTCACAAAAATGATATAATCTATTCTGAAACAAGAGTATTATGATTTGTTATTTATTCACATTTTCATTTGTTAGTTCCAGCAGGAGAACTATTGTAAGACTAAACAAAAACTCAAGATTTTCAAAATTCACTAGTTATTTAGTTTGAGACACCTTACAAGGCCTGATTTTGAGAGAGAAGGTGGCACTTGTTGGGTTTGTCCATAACCACTAACCACTTTTACAAATCTTATCCAAAACCCTTTATTTCAGAGGAAGCATAGGTGATTAAAATTATTTTTACAGGGTCAAATTCTGTCCTACAAGAGGTGTGCAACTCTAATAAACATGTTAGTGAGAACTGTACATGCTCACTCTAGGAAGACAGAATTTGGCCCATATGGTCCGTAACCCTAGTGCAAACTTCCTTAATACTGTTGCCATTATTATTTCAGTACCTGGAGAAAGCTCATCAGCAGAAACATCTTTAAAATAAGGACTATAGGAGATATAGCATGTGGCCCACTAGAACTAGAATCTACTGCCTGCAGCCTTCGCTTTTATACCAAGTATATGTATTAGGAGGTTCTATTTCAGAAGAGGGTCTGTAGCTATGTCTTTTTTTAATATTAAAAATTAGGATAAAACATCTTTTAAAATCCATACTAAGAGGAGTCAAGATCCTTTGGAATAGCTGAACAAATCGTAATTATGAAGACAGACTTCAAAGTGGAAATGTGTAGATTACCCTTAGATGCATTAAAGAAAAAACACTTTGTTGAAAAAAGAATTTCATATAAATAATTCTAGGAAGATTATACATACACAGTATTGGACTTCCAGGAAGATTTGGAGGGGCCAGAGCCTTTAATTAGTCTCCCAGAATTATTGTATTTTAATTTGGGGCACAAGTACAGGCAGACCCTTATTGAAAGTCCTTTATGGGGGGGGGAGGGGGAGAGAGAACATACCTGAGAAAGACAGGCAGACATCATAAAGAACATATTATATCATGGATCTAAAATTCTACAGGATGTTTAAGGGGAAAAAAAACCTATGGAAAAGATTCCCCTCTCTATTCAATTCTATAGAACCCTATTGGTTTTAACCCTCTTAAATTATATAGGATTTTGTTCATAAGGGAGGGAGATTTTGGTATCTCACACCTGCTTTCTGGCGTCTGTGAAGTTATTGATAGCAGGATTCTTATTCTGAATCATGCCAAACCCTCACTGTTTGTCTCCTCTGTGGTGGGTAAGAGCTAAGTTTAGTTTTATATCTGATGGGAAGAAATGGATACTTATTCAGGAAAGTGTGTATTTTTATGTTCCTTGATATATCCAGGGTAACTCAGATTAGAATGCATAAATTTGATTTACTGAGACTTCATTTCCTGAAGTTTAGGACTGTAATGATATTTTACCTCACTAAACTTTAAATAATTTTGGACAGCAAGAAATTCATTTTCAAGATTTTAGAGAAGCTAAGGGTTTGTCTCCATGACAAAGGTATACCAGTTTACCTTAAAGCACGAATGTTAACCCAGTTAGTTAAACCAGAGAAAACCCCTGTGTGGATATTCTGATTTTGATTTAACATGGCTTATACGAGTTTAGTTTAAATTGATTAAGACCAGATCCAACTAAACCAAAAAAGGTCAATTTCAGACACAAATAAGTGTCCACTTAAAAAATACATTTAAGTTAAATCACTGCAACTTTCTGGTGTAGGAAAGCACTAAGAGAGAATCCTTTAACCATCAATGAGAGGGGCTCCCATGATCTCAACTGACATGAAGGATTATTCTTAAAATACTACCTTCATGGGAATAGGAAAGAAAGTGGTCATGGCAAAAGACAATGTTACTTTTTTACCTCTTAGTTGCATCTTTGTAAACATTAGCAATGAGAAACCAATCAATTTTTTTCGACTTAATAAAAATGTTCTACTATTTACCCTCCTCAATTGTAACTTTAAGGGCACATGAGTTTCTGGAAACCAGTGACTTTAACCTAAAATTGCTCCTAGTGCAAAAATATTTCTGTGTTTCATTTTTAAGTGACCAAAAAAAACCCTAAATACCTATTTTGTGAACTTGATTTTATCCCCTCTTGTATAGTTTTGTTTTGACAGACTCTTAGTAAATGCAAGAATAAGAGGTAGGTTAATCTTTTTTTATTATTCATCAAGTCACTGAGAGTAGTAGGACTAAAAGAGGGAGAATTGGGACCAATCTCTTGAGACAGAATTATTTTTCCACTCATCACCCACAATGAAGCAAGTGACACTGTTGTGGTTGTGGCACTAGCTATACCTCTGTCCCCTTTTGGGCCCCCAACTGTACCCCTCAGGTGATGGCCTCTTGCCCTCACCAGTCTTATGGTGGAATCTCTCAGGTCTCATACTCTTACATTGGGACCCACGTATACAACTGTTTATCACTCTGCAGGCCAATCACAGTTTGGGCACCTGTATTCTTCCTTTTAGAAACTTGCAAACAGTGGCCAATGTCTTTCTGATATTAAGTTTTTATGTATCAGTTAGAACAAGAAATTGGAGAAAAAGGATTTTAAAAACACCCAAAATCCTAAGCATAAAGGATAGGATTTTTTTCCTTTAAGTTACAAGAACAAAAGCACCCTAAAACATTCTACTAGACAACCAAAATCCTCTTGTGTGTCTGTCTGGTTCTCTCCGATCTATCCTATTCAAACTGGTTTGAGTGCTCCCCAGGACAGCGGGTTACAGCCATTAAGGCTACTTGCTCTCTTTGCCACCCTTGCCCTTGGTTCTGCTACCAAGACAGACCACAAGGGGGAAATACCTAGACCATATACAGTGTGGAAGCACCATGCTAGTAACAAATCCATATATAGTATTAATAATTGAAGAGCACCTCCAACTTTGTCACAGATACAAATAAAAGATAGACAGGGCCTTAAGACCAGGGATTTGGAAAGGGATATAAGAGAAAGGCTGTTGTAAAAGTGACTTTTAAAGTCCTTCCAGTAATGGCAGCAAGCAAAGATTGGGGTGGAGGGGGAGGAATGATTGTTTAGTGCCTAATTACACAAGCTGACTCAGGAGATGTAGGTTCCCAGTTCAGTCAGACTTCTTTGTGATTTAGTCAAGTCACTTTATCTCGGTTTGCCTCAGTTCTCCTTGTGCAGAATGATGGTAGTAATATTTGTTTACTCCTACTCTTTGTCTAGTGTACTTTGACTAAGAGACAGTCCCTGCTCCTAAGGATATGTCTTCACTACTCCGGCTGGCCTGTACCAGTTGACTCAGGCTCACGGGGCTCGGGCTGTTAATACTGTTTAATTGTGATGTAGATGTTCGGGCCTGGGCTGGAGCCCAGGTTCTAAGACTGTGCTAGAAGGGGAGGGTTCCCAAAGTTTGAACTGCAGCCTGAGCCTGAACATCTACATCACAGTTAAAACAGCCCCTTAGCCTGAGCCCCTTAGTCTGGGTCAGCTGGCACAGGCCAATTGGGGGTGTCTATTGGGTGTAGGCATATCCTAGAGGCAGGGACTGTCTCTTAATACATGTTTGTACAGTCCTTAGTATTTCAGTACACTGATCTTGGCTGAACTCTTTGGGACTGTAAAGCCAACCACCTTGAGACAATCCATGAAATGAAGAAGTAGAAGAGAAAGGGAAGATTTTGGATTCATGAAGCATTAATCTTCCTTTGGCACACTGAGACAAAGGGTCTGAGTCTCATTTTTCTTATAACTGTTTAACACCCAAGCAACTCCATTGTCTTCAGTGGAATTATACCACCATAGAGTAAAATCCAGTTGAGAGCACCCATTTGCAAATCTATCACAAAGGATGGTTTTATCAGAGAAAGTCTGAACCACTTATATAGGCTATAACAGTCTATCATGGTAAGCTGCAATGCTTTACTGAGCCTTTATGTGCTTTTCTGTCAACATTGTTTATGTGCACTGAGCCCTGCTGTTAAAAAGTCTCCAAACACTTTTGATGAAAAATACTTGTACAAGTGCAACAGTCTCTTTTATAAATATCAAACATCTAAAATATTTTTTCCTAAATAGTCAAAAAGGAGAAAATAGCAGAGGTGTATCAAAGTCATTGGCATAGAGAGAATCTTATAAAGAACTTAGTCTTCCACCACTAGGAAAATGGCCTTAGCTGCAGTTAAGGCATGAGTGACCTGGGCAATACAAAGAAAAATAAAGGACAATAGAAGATGATATGAAACATAATGATGGATGAACCTCAAAATTCAGAAGTTTCAATTCATTGTGGATGTCCACGAAAATTCATCACTATCTCTACGGTATTGTCAACCCCAAATTTTCACATATCATGAGTCAGGTTAAAAAAACAAACAAACCCTGAGATTTAAAGATATATGTACCACTTTTAAAGTCAATGAAAGATGAGAGTCTCACCCAATCACGTTTCTAGGAGATGGGGCTTCAAATTAAAAATCAAATATTGTGCAACTCATGATAAAATCAGGAGAATTGGCAGCATTGTCTGTGCTTTCCAGACCTTACCGCAAAACTGGGCTTTCCACAAAACTGAAATTTCTCATGAACAAGACTTTTGAAGATACTTCAGGTATTTACTTCTTCCAGTCAGATCAAACTGATCCCAAGATTAGTCTATTGTACAGTATTTCATCAATTTTATTCCAGATCCTAACCAAAACCAAGAAGTGCACAGACAAATGAAAAAGCAATAATGATGGGAAACATTATCTGAATGGTTTTAGACCTAAAACAAATTTTGGATGAAGGTTAAAATCAGATGTAATTGTGTCTGAACTAGTTCACCCAGCTCCAGTGAAAATCCCATTGGAAGTCATCAATTCTTGAAAGCTAGATGCCTACTGCTTAACTTCAGTGGGAGCTAGGTCTGGTTCAAGTAAAATAAAACTGAATAAATCAAATCCAGATTTTTTTTTTTTTGGCATTCAAAAGCCACTTACACAATGTTATGATTCTGCCTCTTTGATAAATTTAATTTTGTCCAATGATAATTAACTGTAGATGAGCAGGACTAAGCTAAACAACTCAAGGTACCTCAGAGAACTCTTTGCTAATGGCTTGACATTGACACTAGGGAAAATAAAGCTTCCAAAGCCACTGTTCTTTCACTCCCTCCCCCCAAGGACAACTTACAAGGTCTTCCAAGCAATATGTGCATGTGGGGCAGAAAAGAAAGGATACTGGATGGGCTTTTTTTTTTTTTGTTAAAATATAAAAGTCTACATTATACCCTGACTTTTAACCTATGATACCCTTGTTGATTTCAGTAGATTTGCACAGATTTGATAGTCAGGACAGAATTAACACAGACAGAAGAAATATTTTTTACTGGAAACTGGAGCTGATTGATTATATTTTTCACAGGAATTTAGATGTATTTTGTTCAAATTTTAGTAATATTTTTCATTAAATTTTATTTTTCCCCCCTAGCTAGTTCTATTAAACAACATACATAAGTCCAGGGGATCTACTTTGCCAGTCACATAGCCCTGGCTCTGCAAATACATACTTAGCAGGATACTGGGTTCCAGCAGCTATTTTCAGCATCTCAGTTAAAATTTCCCAGACCAGATATAGTGGATGTGGTACTGAAAATGGTTACCAGACCTAGAGAGTCATCTAGGGTTCCTGACAATAATACCAGTTCAATGCACACTGGTGTTAGCAAGTAAAAAGTGACCCAAGAACAAATGGATATAAACTGGTCTAAATGTCTAAATATAAAATAAATGTCTAAATCTAATATTATATAATATAAATATGTATGCCTATACATATATTATATAAATATATATACTTATATATGTATAAACATAAATATTTATATAAATATAATATTAGTATAATATAATATAAATGTCTAACTATAAATGTCTAAATATAGGGTGAAATTGGAGGGTTTTTAATCGTCACAAGAGGGAAGTTCTGGAACTGTTTTTCAATAGGAGCGGGAGATGGGAGGTATACAATCTAACTAGTTTTAAAATAGAGCTTGATACATAATCTCATTAATACATTTGACAGGTTTGCCTGCAATGACAATGGAGTGGACTTCATGAAACAGGAGGTCCCTTCCAGTCCTATGTTCCTGTATAAATTTTTTTTTTTTTTTTTTTTTTTTTTTTTTGGTAAAATTTCCCTGATGAAGACAACACTAAAGAGTCAGGGGCACAGCTAGAAGTCAAACTCAGTTACACTGACTCTACTCTCCTCAAATATTTTTTTAATATATTTGACAATACTGATCACCTAAAACACAGCAAGGAAAAACTGTTAAGTGTCAATGAAAACCTTTCAGGTGTTGATTAGAGCCATAAGAATGTATGTACTATAATACTTGGCACCAGAAACATCTCAAAAAAGGAAAGTGATAGTTAATCAGATGTTTATTGCCAGGATATAATCTCACAATAGTTCTACTAACATTTTCTGTTAAATTGATCTATTCTGATACCTGAAATTGCATATAAATATAATCTTTTTATAACTCATTTACTACCTGAAAATGATTAAACTGAAACTTGATTATGGTATTAAATTACTACTATGGAACATGATCAATTTTCTCAATTTTTTTTTTTTTTGCAGCAGTTATTTATAAAAATATCCATTCTGGAATGTCATGCTGCTCTGCGGTAAGCAAACCCCATTTGCTTTAGTGACAAAAATAGTAAAAACAAATGTCAACAAATGAATTATGGAGTTAATGAAGAGGTGGGTACGTAACTCCATTGATTTCACACCCTAGAGCAGGGGTTCTCAAAAACTTTTATAGAGCAGCTGTCATGCACCACATTCCCTCCCTTTAGAGGCATCATGAATCTCATTAGCATCAGGCAATATCCCTGTGGCAACCACAGCAATCGATTTAATAGAAAAGTCACGTTAGGAGAATATTTATTTATTAACCCGTTAGTATCTGTCACTGAGGGCAGCATCTGTAGCAGCTCCTCTCATGAAGAAGTGACTACTAGCAGAAGCATCTCAACTTGTTTCCAGCTGCTTTTACAGGTCCCCACTCTAGTGTGGATATCTTTCAAAACACCTGGAAGTAATTAGGTGGATCCAGCACTATGTGACCTACCTATTCTCCATGGACCTCAATTTCAGAATCACTGCCATACACGACCTATATCTTGCTGTGATAAAAGGGTCAATTAGAGTTGGTGGGTTCTTCCTCAAGAAATTTTGCAACGGACCTCAAGAATCTTGCAAATGTTTATGAATTCCCCTCATATCAGTTATATACTAAAAAAACAAACCAACTGATATTTTTGCCTGAGTTTTATCTAATGATGCACATTCTTTCTTATGTGAAGAATTTTGCTTGCTTTCATGAATTTTGCAACAGTTCAGTTTTAAAGTTTTAAAAGATTCATGAACATTGCCTTTGCACATATAAACTGCCTCTATAACGTCCATAAAAGCACAGAGTGAAATGTTTTGACCAAAAACTTATTTTGACAAAAATGCAGATTTGGGTCAACAAACATTTCATGAATTTGTGTCAAATTCCCCAAACTGATTTGGGGAAAAAAGTCCCCCCAAATCAAAACATTATATTTTGACATTTTTTAAATAAAATATTTTGATTTTTCCATTCAAAAATGATTTTTCAATATTTCCTTCAATTTTATTAAAAGAAATTTAAAAAGTAGAAAGCCCATATTTCCTTTGACCTGAGAAATATTTTTTGGCTTGGGTTTGCCAACTATTTGTTATTCAGAACTACCAGCAAACCAAACATTCAGTTATTTGCACAGCCTTACACTATACTGTCACTGGACCTGGTCTTTGACTATTTTAATCACCACACTTTCTGAGCAGTAAAAAAGATTAAAACTCAAATGGGGCAAGTGCTACAGTAACTTTTATGCTCCCCTTTATGACATTGTCTCTACAGATCCCTACTGTAGGAGCTGACTGTCCTGCTGTGATAGCCTGAAACCATTCAAAGTAGTAAAACCCTGGGGTATGTATGTTAGCCCTTCAGATCCAGCTCTCTGAAACAGAGAGCATAAATATTTTTCTAGTCCACATCTCAACAGCATCTAAGTGCCTCAAAGTAATTTATTTTGGCAAGATCTTTTGAGAGATGAGCTGGGTCCGACTAAGTTGAGATGACATCAGTGGAAGCTGAGGATGCTCAGCACCACTGGGGGTGGGGAACAAAACACAATCTATAAGGGATTCACCCAAAGTCACAATGACAGAGTTTGTAACAAAAGAGTTCCAGAGCCCCAGTCCTTCACTCTGACAACTAGGGAACATTATACATATCAAGGTGCCTAATTTATTCAGCTTACAAAAAAAACCAAAGAATCAGATAGCTTTATTTTTGGAGATTGCAGTATACATAAGTCAGATACCATTTAGGTAACAGCGCATTGTGCTCTTCACAGGTGTTGGCTACTGTGTGGCTGGGAATCAGTTGCATGCTATCGCTGTTAGCAATGTTAGACCCCTGATGGGGTCAGGGTGGGTTCATGCCTTTGTCCCTATTAATCACTGGCCATTAGAGCTAGGCTGTTCACAGAGGGGCACATACTGCATACTTTCAAAGTATGGTAGAGTTTTTGCTGCCTCATACTGATCTCTTGGAGGAATTCTATTAAAAAGGGCAGTCCAGCCCTCTATATTTAATTAATTGCTACTTTATGTCACTCAGGTACAAGCGCCTGATACACATCAAAAGCACTGCAGAATCCCTGATGTAGTAATGACTAATAATATGGTAACTGCTTGTTAACACTCAATTAAATGCCGATATTCATCTCCTCTTTACATGTTAAGAAACCATGACAGATAGAAAAAGATGCTGAACTGCAGTGAATACTCTAACTCATAAAGGTTGCTGAAAAGTCTTTGGGCTAAAATAAAGTCTTAGTTATGCTGTCATAAATCTAGATTAACTCTTTTGAAATCACTTACATTACACTGGTGTAAAATCCATGTAAAACAAATCAGAATTAGGCCCTTTGAATCTAAAGAGTAAAATTGGAGCTACAGAAAAGGAAAATCTCCCTTGAGGAAAAACAACTTTCTATCTATAATGAGAATCAGAAAGCTTTGCTTCTGGTTCTGGAAAGAAGGGTTCATTGTCTATAGAAATGCCATTCCTGTTCATTACATTTTCAACAATGTAATCACATTTACAAAATTTTGCTTCCATGCTCACTAGTGTAGTCCAACACTCAGCAATTAATACCTCATTGTTTGATACAGATAGCTATAAAGTGCTCTAATTATGTAGCTTGTTTGATGAGAAAAGAAAATGATTTCATTCTGTAGTGAATGTGAAAAGATGTTTTAAAATGGTGGCTCTGTTCGGCTGAACACAATAGGCAACAAACATTCATGCTTGAAAAGCAGGGGGAAATACTAAAGTAACAAATGCAGATGTTCACATAATTGGGCAAGGCTCAGCTGTGAAGTTCAAATCCCTGCAGGAAGTGGTCAGTGCTATCTGTGCTGCAACCTTCCTCAGGCCAATTGTTATAATGGATCATCATTAGAGGTGTTGCACAATTTTGTTAACAAAACAAAAGAATAGCTATAACAGATGAATTTTTTTGCCTATCAACCAGAAGCTCAAAAAAATAGCCTTTAGAGTGCAAGCTTGTTGGGGGTAGGAAGTGTATTCCTGTCATGTCTTCTACAGTGCTTAGCATGTTGGCAATGCTTGACAAGTAATAAGTAATAAGCACCTCCAAGATTTGATGACAGGTTTGGAGGCGTATCAAGCAAACAGGAGCTGAGTTTTGAACAAATCCCTTCCATTCCTTTGGGATTTGTGTGCTTGGAATGAAACTAGGCAAAATTCAGTAGCTTTGCCTTGAGATTTTGGGTGTATTCCAGCCTGAATTTCTAAGCAAAACTCAAGATGGGCAAGCCTGTGTGAAGTGAAAATCAAAACTATTTTGCTGAAACACACACTGAAACCCTAGACAGCAATGGAAAGTTACATGGAACCACACATGCCCTTCTACGAAATATGAAAGTGGAGGAAAAAACATGGCAAAGAAGCCCTGGAGCAAGTGGAAGCTCAGAAGCAGAAATTCACTATATGCGCCTCCTTGACTTCCAGAAACAATGGAGACACTACTCTGGGGATCAGGACAACAATCTCAGAGCAGAACTATGAAGTTATGGAGCAGCAGCAGCTCCCCATTAGCATGTTCCCCTCCTAACTGCATGGGTTACTCAAAATGGAAGGAGTATCTAACTCTCATATCACTATGTGCAGGTCCTATTGTATTTAGATAATGAATTATTTTCTATAGAAATTAAATCATCATATAAAAGTTAATAACCTGGCTATGGAATTCAATAGGGAGATTTAAACATTAGATATAGAAAATGTATGGTTTTCTATACATTCCTTATTTTTTTTAGAGTCAGTTCTGTAGACTTCAGACTTATTTTCTATATTATTTATAATTTGTATTCCCTTAAGAAGTAGGAGTCCTAGTCATGGACCAGGGCCCATTGTGGTAGGTGCTATACAAACACAGAATCCTATTCACCACTTTCTATCTTAAGACAGGTTGGCTAAGGTTCAAGGGCCATAACTAATGATGGCATATTTCCTGAAGAACCATGCTGCTCAAGAAAGAGAAAGCTCAACAGCTGGTAAAGGGGATGTCCCTTAGCAGGAGTAGTCCAGACAGAGGGAACAATACAATAAAATGGATGGAATCATTATTTCTATAACAAAAATAGGTTATATAGACAAGCCCGCCCCCCCACCTATAAAAATAACCTGTTAATACTTCATATATTTATTGTGCTTCCCGAACTTTATTCTCCTGTCACATTCAGTTTTTACCCCAGTGTAATTCTATGGTCTTCAGTGGAGTTACTCCTGATTCACCACTATGAAACAGAGGAGAAAAAGACCCCATACTTCTCTTTTTACCTTTCATATTTTTAAACCAAACTTACAGTACAAGATGAAATTATACACATTTTAACTCTTGAACCTGATTGAATTCAATATATGACAAGTCAAATAGATATAAAGATGAGCAAATACAATATGCGTAGGCTTCATTGCCTTTGCTTACACAAGCCTAAATAATAATGGGTTTGTTTTGGTTTTTTGACATCCTTCTGTTACAAAAAGAAATTTTATATGAAAAAAATCTGACTTAAGTTGACATTATGTACACCAAATTTACAATAGCTAATAAAAAAGGAGTACTGAAGTTTTAACAAATGAGCTGAATGTAGTGCTAAGAGGGTCATAAAGTCAATTTTCATATAATAAAAGATGTAATGTATTGCCAATTTTCTAACTAAGAATAGATCATGTTAAATACTTTTATCATTGTTAGGCTAATTAGCCTTATGCTTTATCTCATTTCTGTAATTACAATTTGTCCTCAGAAAGAAGCAGTCTATAGCTTTGGAGGTAATGTGTGATGGTGTCCAGCAGAACTCTACCAAAAGTAGCTGTGAATCATAATGGAATGGAACTCTTAAATCCTTTTAAATTAATTTCTCTCTCCCTTTTTGCACCTTTGGCTCTCTCATTCAGAAAGCAATATCAAGAGGAAAGTCAGATCCAGGGTATAAGAATGATATTCTGGATCAAAAAGTTGATGTTATTTCCTGGCTTTCATTTTGATCTAAAATATTTGTTTTCAATAAAGAAACGAGCCTTGTTGTATTTCAATAACATTCTGAATAATGAAATATTTTAAAAGTTTCGATGTAGATCTACAAAGAAAAAGCTGAGGATGTTACACCATCAGCAGAAAGTCTTGCTGCAATGCCAACATGTATGAATGTAACACGGGGTTTGGTCCGACCCCACGGTTGTGGCCCTTCCTCGGGCCCAGGCTCGGAGGAAGGCCACTACACCTTCCTTCAAGTGGATCGTTAGTGTCTGCAAGGAGTCTGGTGCCCCGGCCCTGAGACAGAGCGGGCAGGCCAACAGTCTATCGCCCAGCCCTCGGCAGGATGGGCGAGCAAGCAGTGTCCTCTAGTCAGGAGAGCAGGGGACGGTAATCACTCCCTGGGTGGCGAGGACAAGGGATAAGAAAGGGGGACGCAGGCCCACCCAACTCCACTGCATCCCAGCCCAGGGCCCTAGCCAACAGGGCTTGCCCCTGTCTCAGCCACGGCTATGGCTGTCCCTGGGCCACTTCCTCCTTGTATCCCCAGATACCTGTGTCCACTGGGTCCTCGGGATTGCTGGGGTACACGGCCCGGGGTAGAGACACCAGTCCCTCCTCGTCCACGGGTGGTAAGGCGGGGAGCTCCTCTGCGAGGGGCAGCTCCACCAGGTCACAGGGGATGGCTCAGCCACAGGCAGCTTCTCCAGGTCCTATCCTGTCTCTGGGGGCTCGGCGTCAGGCAGCTCTTCCAGGTTGGGTCCAGATTCAGGGGGGGATCTCCCAGCCCTCAGGCTCAGGGGACTCAGTCCAGTCTCTGGGGCCTAGGAGCCTGGCCCAGTCCTTGGGGCCTATAGGCTTAGGCCAGTCTAGAGAGCCTGGGGGCCCTATCCAACCCCTAGTGGTTGGTTACTTGGGCTATCCCAGGGTCCTCGCTCTGGGAGGCGCTCGCTTGGGGCAGCAGCCCGGCTCTGCCTGGCCCGGTTCAGGCCTTTGATGCAGCCGGTAAGATAGCACATCTGCCTCCAGCAGCAGCTTGTCTTCTCTGAGCTGTGGGGCCTGATTTTTATACTCTCAGCCCTTGCTGAGGCTCCGCCCCTCTGTTGCTGGATTGGTCGGCTGGCAGGACCTATCGCCTACTGGGCTGCCGGCCCTTTTAATGTCCGGCCCTGCAGTTGTGGCCCTTCCTCGGGCCCAAGCTCAGAGGATGACCACTTCACCTTCCTACAATGAATATGAGACCATTATACATAAAGCTGCAGCTCAACCACCACAAAATTAATGGATGCCTCTAGAAAGCACAGTGCTGTAACAGAACACTTTTTTTTGTCTGTTGGGAGGTGGGGAGGATCACTATTTTAGTAAAAATAATAAATATACTGTTGTATTAACTGGATTGAACCCTGTGGGACTCCACAGTGAGAATGTATAGGAAGGAGAAAGAGCTGCCCTGTTATGCCCATCTGTGATCTACCATAGTGGAATAAGGACATCCAATTTAGGCTACACCTATATAGTGACTGGACACAGGCCCAGTTATGTGACTGTGCCAGAACCCCTGTACTGTCCACATCTCAACCCCATGGGTTTTGAGGCATGTAGGGGGCAAGAATGCTAGCACACCTGAGGGATGTGGGTATGAACATGCCTTGGGCTGTGGCACTGCTTTGTGCCAGTTTGTAGTCTGGATTGGGGTAAGTGGGGCATACCGGGTCCTGAGTTCAGTAGTCCTCCAGCTCTGTTCCCACAATACACTGATCCTTTCCTGCCTGACCCTTACCCAAACCTATACAAGTCCCTGTCTCTACCCCTCCCATTCTCACCAGTAGAAGCAAGCTATACTGACCACTTTAGAACAGTTTAAGTGTGAATTGCTCCACCCCTGCAAAGTTTTGTAATCCGTCAGCCACACTTTATGATCAGACAGTGTCAAAAGGCAGCTCCAACACTATTACCACAGATTTCTCAGCTATGGCAATGAGATTATTCATCAATACAAACATTGTCATAATCTGCTCTAAAATCTGACTGCAATGTCAGTCGGCCTAAAATGTCTGAGGAAGTCATATACTGCTGTGCTGGCTCATCTATCATCTTATTAGCAAAGAAAAGGGATTTGCATGAGTAAATGCAATCATTAGCATATACAGTTTTCAGGACATACTGTCTTTTTGTTTGTTTGCACATGTAAAGTTATGCACACACATAAATGGAGGTCAGGTTGAGTTCTGAAATGTTTAGAAATATTTTTTCATACCACGCTTTGCAAATGGAGCCAGAATCAGAAGTATTGAGATACCATGAGACATTGCTCTGTGACACACTCTTAACTGTGATCAGAAACAAAAGTGCAGGGAATCTCAATAGGAAGCATATTATCAAGATTTCTAACCCAATTTTTTAAAAGATTTAGATAATGATAAAGCATTCCCAATGTGTTCCTTCCATCCCCAACCAACCTCCAGGAAGGACCATCACCAAAAGGTTAACTCACTAACATATTGATTTTTTTCCTATCCATTTAGCAGACTTCAGTATATTTATTTTTCATTTGATTTTAAAATCACCATTTATGAACTAACATAATGCTAATGCATTTTGCTAGATCCATTCTCTCTCACACAGGATTCTCTTTGGACCTGTGTAAAATTAGTATCATGTAAAACATCTGACAGAGCTAGATGTTTTGGACATTGCTAATTGCTAAATCATATGCAGCTGTGCACACATTTGATAGGCCCTATGGCAAACAAATTCACTTCAGAATTGCAAAATCCAGTGTTCTTTCCCGACAGACACAAATAAGTTCCTTCAGTTCCCGTCAAACTTATTAAGACCTATTACTACAAAATACACAATACTTAAAGGTTCAGAATTAGAAAAATCTCTTGTGCTTAGCAGACTGTATGCTTTTTATTATTATAAAGACTGAATAGACCTCTCCCAAAATTATAATGATAATTATACTGAAAATAGGGCTGGTTGAAAAATGCATCCCAATTCGCTATCTTCTCTAGAAAATACTGAGCTAATGAAGCTTGGAACTTCAATTTGTCAGTGCTTTTACATACATTAAGGACTTGACTGTGTCTCCTGAGTAAGGCCACTTATGAAATAGTACTACTTGAGAGAGTAAGCTGCTATTCACTGTATGGGTGGCAGAATTGGGCCCCAAATAATTCTCACACCTTGACTGAATGGCAGAACCATGGGAAAGTGCTTCTGGAGGAAAAGTTAGCAAGGAAACCATTCTGGAGCATTCCCCATATTACTTCAGCAGAGAAGGAGCTATTGCCCCAGGGTCTACA
The DNA here is from genome assembly GCF_026122565.2 of Emydura macquarii macquarii. Lineage (NCBI taxonomy): Eukaryota > Metazoa > Chordata > Testudines > Chelidae > Emydura > Emydura macquarii. The sequence goes on from NW_027132962.1 coordinate 5,080,437, forward strand.
TAGGAACTCTATGGATCTACATGGATCTATGAAGATACCAGCAGATGTGAAAGTAGCCAGATTCACAAGAAGGTCACCTGTACAGCTCTTCATTTCAGTGACCTCCCTGGTCTCTAGCACCTGGAATTCCCATCACAGATGGAGAGCCATTCCCCCCCCCCCCGTTTCTCCCTGGGAAAGAGGGAAAATTATGTTAATTTCCCTCAGCCCTGCTCCCAGGCAAGCCCACTCTTCTCCCAGCCTGTGTAGCTTCTCCCCAGGTCCACAAAGCACCTTTTGGGGCCTAAAATGGAAAACTATGCCACAGAGGCAGCTTAATCCTCTCTGTGCAGGAAATATAGATCTGCACACAGTATCCTCTCTTTGCATGTATTATGGGAGGAGGACACATTCCCCAGAATATTCTTCTTCTATACCAAAAATTACCATAAAGGGGTACTATACCATGGATTAAGGATGAGAAAATCAAATAGTCAAATAACCAGGAGAATCCAACCAGAGTTTAAAAGATCAGCTTTAACTTTGTATGCTGCAGAGTTCAATGTGCATTCAAATAGAGTTCTATTATAATCAGAGCTGGCTTAATTGACTGTGATCAAGGTTGCTTGACAGTTTCCGTTATAAGATCCTCTTTACAGGTGCTTATAACTTTACCTGACTTTTACCATTCAGGCTGAGAAATTCCATCCCGAGGTTTTGCTTCACGCTGAAATTGTTTAGATTCAAAGCATAAAATTAGGGGAAAATACATTGTTTTGCCTATATTAAAAAAGTGTAACCATTTAATTGAGAAGCTCTTGCGTATTTATGCTTTGAAACAGGGAGCTGAAATGTGTCAGGGGAACAGACAGGATAGGGTAAAAAGGCCAGAAGGATCTCTAACCGCAAGAATACACTCTCCTTCAAGACCCTGACTCCCGAGTCTCTATAGGACACTACTGTTGGTAAATAACTGCAACATCTACTGGCAAATTGTATATCTCATCCCCCTCTATTGTATGGTTCACATATAAATAGCATAGACTGCTATCTGTTACTTCATTAGCTCAAGCATCAGAGGTCTGTATGGTGGATCTGAAAGGTCAGATCTTGCTGATGATTCAAATCAGGGTCAATATGTCACCACATGATGGAACTGATGTTTTATTGGGTTTATATTTTTTCCCCCAAGTGAGGAAATTATATTTAAAAAGCCACAATAAACGAACATTAAGGTTGTAAAATCAAGCACTCAAAGTTAGGAAATGCCAGAATTAAGATTGCCCATACAATTTTAATTCAGGCCCTGTAATGGGGTTGCACTCACCCCTCTTGCATCTCCTGCTGGTTAGTCTGGGGAAATCAGCTCTGCAGGTCCCAGTGCCCCACGTGGTTCTGTCTCACCTACACTTACGTCTCTGCCTTAGGATACACATTTCTCCAAAGCCTGCAGCATCGGCTTCATGACACAGCCCTCCAGCCATGACACAATCTGTGCTCTCTCCCCTTCCTGGGGATTCTGCAGTCCCAGTCTAGCCATTGCTTCAGTGGCAGCTGCAGTCCACTGTCCCGCCCTTACCTCAGGATTCTCAGCTGCTCCTTCTCTGGAGCTAGCCACTGCTCTGTCCAAGGTGCTATCCTTCCTCAGTCTGCAGGGCCACCAGCCTTCCTTTTCTGTACACCTGGGAGTGACTGTCCTTTCTGCTCTCTGTTGGCTGCCTATATAGGGACTCCTTGGCCCTGATTGACTACTCCCAGTGCAGCTTCCCTAGAGCTTTATTAACCCTACTGTGGGGCACTGGACCCACCACAGGCCTTCTTGATATAGTCTTTAATTATATGATCACATACTTTTCTACCCCCCAGGACTTCTGCTTCATGGAAGGTGCTCTGGGGATTATCAGGGTTGTGTCGTGAAAGAGACTGTTTATAGTGTCCCTGCCTCATTTTTTGCAGAAGTTGGAAGGTGCAGAGTGAATGAGGCAGGAGACTGAAGAATGAGAAAGTACGGTCTCAGAATTAAAGTAGTTGAATATTGTCCTGGAGAATTGAATTCTATCCCTGCCTCTGCCACAGAATTGCTGTGTGATGCTAAACAAGTTTCTCAAGCCAAAATTTTCTAATCACTAATTGTATGTGAGTCAGTTTTGGGTATCCAACTTCAGATATTTGGGGTTTGGTTTGTTGAAGTACAAAGCATTCACCACTGCCACTGAAGTCAATGGGAACTTTGTTTTGAACATATTCACTATATTCTTGATTATCTGAATAGCACGGGAGACAAAGATTTTACATGGATAATCAGGATTTCAGATAATCAAGAGGACAGGAGCCATTCAGCATGGCTAGGGGCTTGTCCTCCTCTTCACAGTACTGGCTGAGTGTCTCTGCTCTGCCCCGCCAGTTCTGCAGCCTGTGCTCTGCCCTGCCAGGACTACAGCTTCCCCCTGGACCTTGTGCCTGCAGAAGCAGGTGTGACTGTCCCTGTAGCAGCACAGGAAGCCCTCTGCAGGTCCACTGTCATGGCCCTTCATACTCAAGCCTATAACACAAGGCTAAAGATGGCTGTGCTGCTGCAGCAGCCATTCAGTAACAGGGTGGCCTCCTCTTCCTTGCAGTCCTGGATGTGAGGAGCGGGGAGTGCCCTCTGCATCATGTATTTCATGTTGAGGGGAGGGGGAGAAGGGATTTGGGTAATAGGGTTTTGGATAAATGGGAGTATACTGTAGAGTACTTTAATAATTCTAAATACTCTGAAAAATCGGGCCTTAGGTGTCTCAAATTGGACCAAAATTAGTGGATACTTTTGGCAATTTTTGCCTTTATATCTCTTGGCCTCCAATCTCCAGCTGTAAAAAAGAAATAATAATACCACCTCACTTCATTGGGATGTGGTGAACATATTTTGGTGACAGCACCATAAAAGCACCCAGGAGGAAATTAATTTTGAATTCATTGCAAGGTTTGGATTTTGTGCATTAAAGAAGCTCTGGGGTCATACACTGAATGTGGAAGATAAAAAGAAATATTGAAAAGATATGCATAAACCAAATACAGGCGCTCTGTCTAATCAATCACATGTGATCATGCAATGAAGACTGTATCATGGTGCATACGTACAAGGGGGTGAATTGTTTGCTCAGACAGCCTTCCTTCTGGCATTTCCTAAATTCAGAATGCTTAAGTTTGCAATTTTGATATTCTTTTAACGTAGTTTTTGAATGTAATATTTTTCATTGTTTGGTAATAATTTATAGTGGAAACTGGAATTTCTTAGAGTCTTACATCTTAATAGGTAAAATGTAGAAAAATAATGTGGTTCTATTTCCTGACATATAAGCAAATATGCTGCATAATATTTATCAGTTTTGTAGGTGCAGTTTGGCCTTTGACTTGGTTTGTTAGTGAATAAGCCAGTTCAGAAAACTTACAAATCAGAGCAGATTCCATTTCTATAACTAAAGGCAAAATTTTCTAATCCACGTACCCAGAGTTAGGGTCCTAAATCCATGTTTAGGTACTGTGAGAATGTGTGGTACTTCAGCAATATAAAAAGGAAAACATCATAGCTAGTAAGAGTGATTACTAGTTAGAAAAGAGGAAGATGCAGCAAGCAGTAGCCAGTTATAAAATGACGACTTTCAGGCAGCAACTGTTAACGGGCCAGCCCCACTGAGTTATGCTGAGAAAAGGTTCCTATAAGAGGGCAAGCCTGAACTAGAAAGATGCAATTAGAACCAAAAATTACTTAAGGGAGGGATGCTTATGTCCTATCTATAATACAGATGTGTAAATAAAAATGGTTTGGTTTCAATTGTGCTGAGTACATATAGCTCCCATATAATTCAGTAGGATATGTAGCATTTCTGACAATCAAGCTACTTTTATGAAGATGTATAACTTTAATAACATCCAGCTTTGAAAATTTTGGCTTAGAATATTAAAGTACAAAAAAGTTCAGATCAGTTAGATGACACCAGATGAACAAAGCTGCATTTAAATAAAGCCCCTTACACACAGATATCCTTAATTAAGACTTCCTGACTATAGCTACCTGTAGCAATGGTCTGCTATCTTAGCTGGAATTAGTTGTGTATAGATTATATCACAATACATTCACCATTAAACTCTTTACAATATTCCTAGTTAACATGACTGCTATTTGTGGCAGTGATTTTTTTAAAAAACTGTGTATTTTTCATATCTTAACATTTATAATGTCTTTATTTTAATGCTTCTGCCCCTCCCCAGCCATTTGATACATCGAACCCTGACATTTGAGGTGGGTACAGTATTCTGGAAATTGTATCTTTAAAGATACATCTGAGCAGAAGGTAAAACAAACTATTCTATTGAGGTTTTCTTTGTGTTCCTTGGGTAAACTTTTGTTGAGCTTTCTGAAAGCCTAGAATAAATGATTACCCCCTTTATACACTTGTGGCTAAATATGAACTATTTCATTCAATACTTTATTTTAGATTACGCTTTGAAATTAAATCTACACACAATAGTCATTCCAGTGGATTAACAATAAATTGATGTGCCTATGACAAGGAGATATAATGAACAAGGTCAAGAGGACAAGAGGTACTGAAGTAAAAATAAGAATACAGTTAGAAAGAACCACATATATGATCATATGTTTGACTTTGCTTTGTAAACTCCAATCTATGAAATTCTAGAATATGATTTTTTTTCCTGTTTCATGCATCTGCAATTCTTCACATGTATAACTGAGCTCAGAAAAGAAGGATTAAAGAAGTCATTCACTGTAATGGAATGAGAGGGTCAAGTTTCAGGTAGGATTATTGAAGGAGACAAATACTTTCCAACCGTATCAAGAGACACCCTAAGATTTTTGTAAAGATATTGATCGTCTCCTACCATACCATTCAAGGAAGCCTGGCACCGGCTTTCCCTGAAACAAAACTGCAAAAAGAATGCCATGTGAAAGAAGAAACATCACAGCTGAATTCACCTACAGAAGTTCAACCTATATCTTTCTTAAACGGTCAGTCAGATCAGTGACAAAAGCTCCTAGAGAGAAATCTTAAGAAATTACTCGTCTGTATTGTAAACGGTGCTGTTTTCTGCTATGCACCATTATTACAGTTTTGGATTGTTACCTCAGTTTGTTAGTATTTTAACAGTGTGAATGGTGTGAAATGCTCTCTCTATTATGTTCTGATTTTATATATAAAACACAATAATAAAGTTCTGTGCCCAATTTTTGAAATTTGTTGAACTTCAGTGGCAAAGAAAAGTAAGAGATCCACACAACAAACTTAAAATCTTGCCCTGCTGCAACAAATCCCATTGGACATGTGCCATAGTTTTGTATGTATTAATTAATGTATGACTATGATGTGAATAATAAGTTGTATTAGTACAAATAGGGAGTGTGTGTGTGGTCAAGGCTTAGCTACTACCAGTAATGGGTGCTATGGAAAGATCTAAAACAGGATAGCAGGGAATATTAATCAGGATTTCTGAATTCCATGTTTGTCCTGTTAGTAACTCAGCATGTGACCTACCATAAATTACTTAAGATGAAGTTCTCAAAAGGATCCACTAATGTTTATTAAACACTTCCAGCCTGATTTTCAGAGTTACTGAACTGCTGCTTCAGCTCTCAGGGAAGTCTACTAGAGCTGTGGGTGCTCAGCACCCTTGAAAAGCAGCATTATCTGTACTTGAAGCACATGAAATCAGTGCATATTTTTGAAATGTTGACCTCTCTGTGACTTAAATCACACAAGGCCTAGTTCTCTGCTGAATCGAACTCACCTTGGACACAGGAGGAAGGTGTGCTGTCAGAGACCCAGTTTTGGCTTCCTGACTCTCTTTCTGCGCTGGACCCAGGTTAAAGCAGCCTGGGAGCGGCTCTAAATTGTGTCCGTTGGCTACTGAATCATATGCCAGTTGAGGATTGCTAGAGAGATTGTTCTTCAGTCACTCTCGCTACCACCAACCCATCCTTCCTCACTCCCATCCCCTGCACCAGGTTGACTTAGCCAAAACAGACTGCTGAGGACTCCCATAGATTGTAATCCCTAGCAAGAGACTTGAGACAGATTTTCATTCCCTTTGGGTCATAGAGTGATTCAAAGGGAGCAGAGCAGGTCCATGGTTTTTATTTTCGGGTGAGACCTACATTTCCAGTCTTGGAAATAATCAGCCTTTATGTTAAGATCTCGGGTTAGGGTATGGTGACTGCTTTCCATCTGAACAATAAAATGGCTAATACCAAACTCGATGTGCAGTTCTGCAGAGAGAGTGGCAGACATGACGCTAACCCAAAATATCACAGAATTACACTAGACCTGAGTCTGACCTTCTGACAACACCTCAAGAACACTGCGGTAAGGTCAGGTCTCATGCCTTTCTTATTAGGAAACTGGCTGGAACACCATGGGGTTCTAGTACCCTGCGAACTGTAACAATTTCCTTGGTACGCTCTGCAGCTGAATACTGTGTGGCAGTGTGGTCTCACAGCAGTCACACTGAACTCCTTGATACTCAACTCAATAATGCCATGCGCATAGGGTCAGGGATGTTCAAATTGATGCCAGTTGATTGGCTCCCGATCCTATCACACATTCAGCCGCAACAGATTAGAAGAGATGTACAGACATCTCGCTTTCTTAACTATGTTAATGCAAACACGAGGATCCCGTGGCACAATGACCTGCAGAACCCACCAAAGACAAGATTCAAATCCTGAAATCTGCTATAGAACCTCATCAAGACCCTTACACTCAACTGCAACGCTGAGGCTCAAGAGAGAACCACATGGAGTGTTCTGACCACTCAAAACAAACAGCTCGTCATTGACCCGGGCAAGGAACCACCGGGTTTTGATTTATGCCAGATTGAATAGCATCAGGACATCTCATTCAAGATGTGGACAAATCCTCTTTAAATGAAAAATGAGGCAAACACCTTTATGTTGCTGTGATCACCAATCAGAAAATATGGAGCACATCGTATCTGAGTGTCCCCTTTGTTCTTCCACTGGGGAACTGAAGACCATTCACCGGCACTTTGCTGCAGCAATATGTTGACTATCAAATCTAAATATAAATTTGTAACCATTGCTACCTACCCAAGCCATATGAAAGAAGAGGAAGAAAAAGAAGCAGCAGCAGGGCAGGGCAGGGCAGAAAAACTGGGCACACGAGTTCTTACTTATCAAATAGGATGTCTTGTGGCTTAACTATTTAATGACTGCAATGTGTTGAGAAACATTGGTGAAACACACTGTGCATAAGTGCTAAATATTATACTATGCTATGAGTATAAGTTTGAGGAGTGTATGGACCCAATATTACAGTTAAACCAATTATAGAGAGAGGCACCAGGTGTGAAATCTAGAACTGATCTAGATTCAGACACTTAACCTTTCTCACTACCTAAGGGGAATTAAAAACAAATGGTGTTTCGAGCTGGGATTTTGATTCAAACTCCTCTTTAACTATAATCTGGAAATGTTGGGTCATAATTGTGCAAAAGAGCGTGCCATCTACATCCATTTTTAAATTCCCACTTGTTTGTCTCTGCCTATCATCCTTTCTTTCTCTATTTCGGCTTCTTTTAAAGTTTGCATTCTCTCTGCCAACTGAATAATGCACAAACTAATCTGTGTACGCTGATGAATACTGATTGTGTAATTGAAATGAAAGACATGCTGCCTGATTTTTCTTAGAAAAATACATTTAAAAATCATGTAAATAACATTTGTTACTTGATCCATAACTGTGGTGTTCCATTGTAGCATTAAAGAAAGCAAAAAGGTATAATATTCAGCCATATAGCTAAACAAAATAGAATAAGTCCTTGGGAGATAATTTATTGAATTTAAGCCCTGACATATGTACATATAATGTTTGATGATGAGAACAGGAACTGTTGAGATCAGAACACTCACGAGAATATAAAATTGTTTTACAATATAATTATTTATTTAAAAAAAAAAAAAACATTTGCTACTTAGAAATTTTGATCTCCTACTAATAAAAGGCACTGTTCTCTGGTATCCTGAAAAGACCTCTTTGCTCACTGGCTCACATGCCCTCCACTGCATGTCATGAAAATAATTTAGTGAAGTCAGTAGTACTGAGTATCTCACAAGATCAGGCCAGGCATAGCTAGGAGGGGTGTGGAAATTATTCTATATTCAAATTTCATCTTTCCAAAGGCAGGTTTTGTGTTATGAGCTCAATTCTCCACTGCTCCTGAGCTCTCTGATTTAACATCTGCCAGCCTTTGGGGCTGCTCTAATTAATGCCAGGTGAGAAGTGACACTTGCATCTGATCAGCATCCCAGCTTCCTGAACCACATTCTTCTCTCTTGCCATGTATCGTTTGTCAGAGTTTGTATAGCTGGCACAGGAGCAGACTCCACTACCTTCAAAAACTTTACACCAGTAGTAATTTCTTTACTGTGAGGGAAACTATTTGGTTGTCCTTTATGGACAGAATCACATAGCAGAATCTGGGCCTATATTTTTTGGGCTGAATCGTGGAACCCTTGCTCCTGTAAATAGTCCTGCTTCAGTCAACGGGTCAACTTGTGTAAGGATTTTTCAGGCAAGAGTTGGAGACGGGTGAACATCTCTAACAGAAAGTACATATGTTGAAGCTTGTGTGAGAATTAGCATGAGAAAGACACACACTGTGCATTTATACTTCTGAGGATCTCAAAATACAGTACAAACACTGATTAGGTCTCAAACATCCCTGTGACACATAACTATTTAACAGATAACTATTTATCCCATTTTACAGGTAGGGAAACTGAAGAATAGGGAAACTAAATGCCTTGAAATTCTCAGTGGCACTTCTGGAAATACAATACAGGAGTCCTCAGCAGAGGAGTCTGAGACACTTACACCAATCCTCCAAATCACATTGTGGTTCAGATTCAATGTGTTTTGTCAATGGGGAAGAAGGATGTTTGCACAACGTGAGACCCAGAAACGGTGTGATGACATGCTCACCTTGGTCAACCTGCCTCTCTTCCTGATCCCAAAAGCTTTTGCACTCAAGAAGCCCATTCATGGAACAGAGGAGGAAGGTGGGAATAGGGAAAGTTGCTTCATTTTAGTCAGTTGTTCTGGCAAGCTGGTGAAATATAGTATTAGTGTCCCCGTGTAACCGTGTATTACTAAATATAAAAATATAAAATATCTACATAGAGAGTCTTTTTTATGGGTTTGAACAGCACCTACCACAATAGGGACCCAATTCAGAGTTTGCTGGTACCCCTATACTTAGTTTTATCTATATCTGGTTCATAATGGTCAATCTGAGATGAACTTCTACTAAGTTGAAGAAGATACATCAAAATAGGTAAGAAAGCATTTCACATTACTTAGTTAACATGCAAACTATATAATGATGCTGCCCATAGTCAAGTTAAGAATTTTATTTTTAAATGTGGAAGCTCTTTTATTGCATGGTTAGACAGCTACAGCTTGTTACCAGTCCAAAAGCCAACAATTAATAAAAGGAGGCCTGATCCTGCAAGGCACTGTGGCCCAGATCTTCAAAAGTATATAGGCATCTAACTCCCAGGAGATGTCATAGAATCATAGAAGATTAGGGATGGAAGAGACCTCAGGAGGTCATCTAGTCCAACTCCCTGCTCAAAGCAGGACCAACCCCCAACTAAATCATCCCAACCAGGGCTCTGTTGAGCCAGGCCTTAAATACCTCTAAGGTTGAGATTCCACTACCTCCCTAAGTAACACATTTCAGTCCTTCACAAGTCTCCTAGTGAAAAAGTTTTTCCTAATATCCAATCTAGACCTCCCCCATTGCAACTTGAGACCATTGCTCCTTGTTCTCTCAGTGAGTTGAGGTTCTGCCCATTCCTAACCCCTTCCTGTCTAATCCATGGGACTTAGGCACCTAAATATCTTTGAAGGTCTGGCCCTGAGTGCCTTCAATTCCCTTTGATTTCAGTGGGAACTGAGGGTTTACAGCCTGTCACAGGATTAGGCCCTTAAGCATTAAATTATACTTCTTCAAATATTCTGGTCATTACTTGGATCACTCTGGTCCAAACAGAGAGGTTACACTTTGTCAAAAATCCTGCTCTGGGTTTGTTTTTGCCTTGGATCACATTAATCACTTTTGACAGATCAAAGTTGATAGGATTGCAGTGAGTGCTATTGTATCTTTTTAGCCCTCCTTGTAAATCTCTGTCATTATAAATAACTGTCATTTCCTCAGGACCTCATCTGCTCTTGTTCCTTCTGTGCAGTATGTAGATTGCCTCCCTCATTTTTAACAATCACTCCAGCATATCATTTCCTTCTCAATTTACAAAGTTTCCTGAGTTGGTGTCATTTGATTTTTTTTTTAAATAAAGATTTCCAAAAGAAATCTATCTGCTCTGGCTGTTTTTAAGATATTTGCATCTCAGTACATCTCTCTGAAATTCAGATCACTTATCTTGGAAGCCAGGGTTTACTCCTCAGCACAGAAGCTATTTTTTGCACACCAGGAACAAATGTTATTTTCTCTGAGTAAGGGGCAGAAGGTACCTTTGCTGCTCCAAGTGCAGGCCAGGAGTGAAGCGTGCTCAGTTGAGTCTCAGTTTACTCTTTGCTTCTCTTTCCTTGCTTTTGGGGGGATAGTGATCTGCTTCAGCTCCTAGCCAATAATGGAGGACTTCACCCTGCGAGAGATCGTATCTGCTCACTAAAACGTTCTGGGGATATATATCAAGGTTCTGCCCATTACCCATCCATGCCTACTTCTGAAGGCTCCATGCTGCCTCTTAGCTTCCTCATGATTTCAACAGCAGCCCAGATAATGTACACCAATAAATAAAAAAGTGAAGTGTGCCTCCTTATCCCTTTGCATGAGCACATTGGGCAAACAGCAAAAAAAATTGGTGACTATTAAGATTTTTGAGACTGTAGATTGCATTGCTGCTGAATTTCTGAATGAAAATTCTGTTTTGGGATAAACATACTGGGGTTTTGAAAGCTCAGTAACAGCTGAATCATGCGGGTTTGTGATCCTAATTAATTTCCATTGTCAATCAAGACAACACTGATTCCTTCCGTGAAGCTAACTGGCACATGCCACAGAATGTTATGTTGGCAGCTTGTCAGCTGCTGGAGAAATGCACATTCTAGAAGTTTTTCTGAAGGAAAAGGAAGGTAGAGCAGTCTGGATAAGATTTTGCTTTGAATAGAAGCACAACCCTATGTTTGTCCAGGAAGTGGCCTGAAGAGCTGAGATTTTACAGTGAATGATTAATTGTCCCTAGAGAGAGACCAGACTACAAATTTGACTATTGATGTGTCACAGGGACAGTTTCTCCAGTTCTCAAGATCAATATTAGGAGTAATAAATATTAGGATTAAAATAAAACATATATATAACTGAACACATATGTAGGTTTGTATTCCTGTGCTGATTGTTACAGTTTCTCTGACTGTTATTATTTTGAGCTTAGTTCAGTTTTACTCTTCTATTTTGCAAATAAATGTGTACATATAGCCCATTGCTAGAGTTTGATTCTGTAACCCTATTTTATCATTGTACCCATCTTTTCCTGCCTAGTGAAGACTGCTGTATATAAAATGACACCAGTAATACACCAAAGGAGGAAAAGGATCTATTTTGAATATCTTCAGCAGACACTGCTTAGTATTCTCAGAGTGGGATCCAGCCTGATAACCCTTAGGCCTGGTTAACTGAAACACTTAAAATAAGATAAGTGGGGGTTAAAGTAGATCAAAGTAAGAAGGGGGGAAATCTAATCAATTCTGCTATCTACACATCATCAAGGGTATTGATCTAATCTGCTGAAAAGTCAATGTGCATCAATTTGTGTGGCTGGAAATGTCTCAAAAAAGATAACGGAAACAAGGTAATACATGGATCTGAAAGAAGTTCATGTTCCCCACACAGTTCCACTCACTATGGAGTTTCAGGCTGGGAGAAGAAACTGCCAAGGCCATTCTGCTTCCTCTGAATTCCAGCTAAGTGAAAAGAAGCCAACAGCAGGGTTTTCCTTTCCAGAAGGGAGGGAAAACAAGAGATGGAAGGTTCTCCGTCTTTTGTTCTCTGCCCACTTGAAAGGAGGTTGAATAGCAGAGAGGACAGATCTTGTAGAAAAGAAATGAGGCAGATAGGAGACTCCCATCTTGCACAATTTTTTTCTAAACCCATCAGATCCTTGTGCTGCTCTATCCACTGCTAAGAAAACCTTGGAGTCCAATAAACTCCCCAGTCAGGTACCAGCTCCTACTGTTCCCACTTCAGATTCTTTCACCTGATAATTCTTAAGTTCTCCTGTCCTTATTTCACCACCTTCTGAAGGGTCACAGAAAGTGGACTTTCCAGGGCACAAGAGAAAGAAGAAGGGGAACTATCCTTCTGCTTTTAGCAAAAGCTGGGATCACCTGCTCTCCCTCTTAAATTAGCCTTTGGGGAGAACTGTTTATTTTACCCAATAGTGAAAAACCCTCTGCCCTCCCAAACTGTGCCACTAAGTGACTTGATAGTCATCAGAAGACCTCACACCATCTATAAAACAGAGTGCATTTCAGGCCTGTCTTCACTGGAAATTCTGCCTGAGTGAGGGCTGAGGTACCAAGCCCTTTATCTGAAATCTTTCATCCTCTCTTGAAAGATCATCTGCTTTTCTAGAGGAAAAGATGACATATTGAGTCATTGGTGGAATGTCATCCAAACCTCTTTTCTAACTCCTTTTCTACTTCCAACTCTAGCTACCACTCTTTTACTTCATTCCTTGTCATTTTTGTTTTCATTTCATGCTCATTATCTTTAAAATGGCTTATTTTTTTCTCCAATTACCAAGCACAGATTAGTTACTGTTTGTGCCACCATTTCACACAAATACTGTGGATTTTTTCCCTCTCTTCAATATTGGCTTGACTGAAACTAGTGGAGGTCCTTCCTATTGACATGAATAAGTTTTATATCCAGAGAAAAGATGGTTGCATTTCAACTGTGGTTTTACTACATCTCTGAAATAACATCCCTGGGGAAAAAAAAAAGATTTTTTCTTCAGGCCCTGGAATAACACAAAATATTATTCTGTCAAAAAGCTGCCAACCTTTCTCTCTTTCCACTAATTTTTCTAAAAGGAACTGTAGCACACCAGTAAGGGACATGTAATCCTGAAAGGAGACCATTAACTATTTTCAGCTTTTTGACAATCTGGAAGTTCAGATGGTAAGAAGCATTTCTCGACATTAATACCGCAAAGCATTTGAAAATAAATCCTTCTGCTTTCTGATCAGTTATAGTTGTCATTTCTGATATTTCTACTGATGCTGGTCATGGCTGGACACTTGACAGGGTGTGAGCCCAGTACAATATATTTGAAAACATTAAGGAGTGGATTGTGGCAGGTCCTGCTAGGGAAATAGGCTACAAAGAACTGTGCTCTCCTTGTTGTAATTCAGTTGGGGACAGACCCTCTGCTCCATGGTAACTTTGACAGTAGTAAACCTCCCAAAATGGAGGCAGAATACAGGCTTATAGTCCTTCAGTGATTTATGCATGAGCTTAGCTATTCAGTGTAATTGATGCTGAAGTTAATGGGACTACTCACAGCTGTGGGAAAGTCTTTCAAGATTGTGAACTAAGGGTGAAATTCAGCCCTTAACAAAACCTATGAAATGTTCAAGTTCTAGTTTGATAGCTTATGTAGAACTTACCTGGTGCATAAACCTTATGTGGGCACTTGACACAGGTAAATTTCACCCCAAATGCATAGTTTCACAGCTAGTTAACATGCAATATCAGAGTATGCATCTTTCCTCACCTGTGTTTCAAGGCTTTTCCTGTATACAGAGTGAAATACAAGAGCAGGCAAGTGAACTCAGATATACAACTGGAAAAAGCTACCAATAAACTATAAGGCAGACTTAGAAATCTTTTCCAGGTATCCCATACCGTTCATTAGCTATATTGTTTGGCCAGAGTCACAGGATACTTCTTCATCTGCCTAGTGTGCCTCACTGCCTAGCATGCCTCCATGGTCCCTCAGTCACTAACAAACCCAGGCTGTTTCCTTTCCTCCATATGTACCTTTATTCTTCAGTTCTCCAGCAAACAAAACATGACACTGGTATACAGCAAGAGAAGACTTCTACACAGCTTCATCCCCTCCCCATAACTCACCCTCCAAATGCTTCCTTGTTTTCTATTCCTCCCCCATTTTAACCTCCCAATTACTGCTAATTGCATCATTAGCCCAGGTATTGCTACCCTGGTGTTTATAATCCCCCAACAGAAAATGTTTAACTGCTCCCAGCTGAGGTAGCTGTCGCTTCTGTGCTGCAGTAATGTCAGTGATCAGGGTGCTATAGCTAGCCCTCTGTCACAACTGGTTAAGATGGCTTTTCAGTGCTTCTTGGGCTAAATTATGAATTTGCCCCAGTCACAATTTCTCAAGTTTGAGAGAGAAATATATTTTCACTTTGAAAGGAGAGTTTTGCTTGTGGAATAACGACCTTTCCATTTCGGGAGAAATTCAAAGCAAGAATGATTTCTGTTTTGCTTCTGCACAAACTTGCAAAACCATGAGTTTTTACACCAGTTTTGCCAATGATCATAACCAATTTTTTTTTTCCCAGACAAGAAGATGTGTGCACATTTTTATAAATACACAGACTGTGAAGAGGAAACGGAAATCTTAATGATCTTTTAGAATCAAACTGAGATAAGATGTTCTGATTCTACCCCAGTCATTTATGTGCTATATGAATTTCAGAAGCAGAAAACTAGGCTACTGATATCAGCATATATTGTTTGCTTTTTGTAAGCAGTTTCTGATTTAGTGTGCTTTTTTTCTATGTATTAGTGGAAAACAATTTTTAAAGTAGAAACACAATATGACAATATTATATTTATATAGCATCTTTTATCCAGAAAATCACAAGGTGCTTTCTCAATCCGTTATACTGTACAAACTATAAATAGGTGTTATTTTATCTAACTGAAGTGTAGCCACTTTTGGAATAAACATGGAAGTTTTATAACAATGGCACCATATAACAATAGCATCAAAGGCAAAAAATGTAAAAATATCTCTGTTTCTGCAACAGGTTCTATGGGGGGATTTAGGTGGCCATACAGTAATTACCTAGGATGTATTTTGGCTAGGACCCTGTATGTAATGGCCCTACTTTTATGAAAAGCAACATAAAGTCTTCAATGAACACAAGTGCTCAAACCTCAGTTTTGCTTCTCATGTGAACAAAAGTACTTCATGCATCATATTGCCCCCTCATATTGTGGTGGGTCATCAGTTCAACAACTGACTTAAATAGAAGAATGTCACCTACTGAATCACCAGCACCAGTCTAAAGAATTTCCATGCTTTTCAGAGCCTGAGCATTTCCAGCCAATTATGGGATCTAATGAGATCACAGCCCATAGAGGCATTGCTGCACCCAGTGTATTAAACATATTTCCCCAAGCAATATCAACATTGCTGGAATCCACCATTAAAGATCATCTGAAGATATGGAAGGAACTGGAGGAACACACACATTCAGATATGGTCTACATTGTGAAAATGTTCAGTTCACCGTTAGCAATATTGATAACCTTACCATAAATATGCTGCTGGTATTTTTAATATCAGCTCATATAACTCTGGTAAGCATAGGAGCCTTAGCATAAATGGCTAGCAGTGGTGGTGTTAATAATGTGTTTTATAATATTCAGAAGGATCTAAAAGTTAAGCTGTGCTGTTGATGTTTTTTTTTTCTTCCCTCCGATGCTTATTTCACTCATAACAAAGGTTCTACAGGCCACATTGTGTCCTCAGTGGAACTTGCGCAAAGGACTGTCTTCAAATTATTTTCACATTTATTCCTTCAGTATATTAGTAAATTGTATCCCCTTTTGCCTTCAGTGAGTTTGTATAAAGGTAACTGGTTTGAACATAGTAAACAGTTCTGTTAATGATGCCCAAGAAAGAGTAAAGTACCCCTCTGGGTCATTGGGCTGGGTCCCAGTCTTGTTGCTTACCTTCTAGGTGACCTTGGACAAGTCCAGTCACTTCTCTATGCCCCTGTTTCTTTCCCTCCCCCCATTCCACACCCTGGTCTTGGCTATTTAGATAGTAAGCTCTTTGGGACTGGAACTGACTTGCACTTTGTAAAGTTCCTAAAACATGGGCCCTCCAATCTCATTTGGGATCCCTAGGCACTAATGTAATATAAATATAAATACAAATAAATTATCACAGTTCTGTATATGCTGGGCTCACAAAAAAAAAAAGTACTAAAAGTACTTTAGATGCTAAAGTAACAGATGTGATGGAATATATGCAAGGAGCAGACCTGTTGAGGTGAAGATGATATTATTAAATACTGACTGCACAGATGAGAACAGTTCAATATGTCTGCAAATCACTTTCCCCACTTGTGAAAAGGCTGGGAAAAACATCAGCATCATTGGTGTGACATGAGGCTTAATTCTTCAAAAAATATCTTCTAAAAGTCAAAAGAAGATGGCAGAGATTCCTCAGGACTGTAAAAGGACACATATAGTGCTAGTCTATAAAAAGAGCATAAGGACAACCTGGGGAATTAAAGACCAGTCAGCTTAATTTCAGTCCCCAGAAAGATAATGGAGCAAATAATGAAGCAATCAGTTTGCAAACACCTACAAGATAATAAGGTGATAAGTAACAGTCAGCATGGATTTGTCAAGAACAAATCATGCCAACCAACCTAATAGCTTTCTTTGATAGGGTAACATGCCTTGTGGCTAGGGGGGAAGTGGTAGATGTGGTATATATTGACTTTATTAAGGCTTTTGATACTGTCTTGCATGACTTTCTCACAAAGAAAGTAGTGAAATACAACCTTGATGGAGCTCCTGTAAGGTGGGTGCATAATTTGTTGGAAGCTCTTCCCAGAAAAATAGTTAACTGTGGTTTACAGTCAAGTTGGAAGGGAATATCAAGTGGGGTCCTGCTGGAATCAGCTCTAGGTCCTGTCCTGTTCAATATATTCATCAATGATTTAGATAATGGCATAGAACATACACGTATAAAGTTTGCAGAAAATACCAAGCTGGAAATGATTGCAAGTACTTTGGAGGAGAGGATTAACATTCAAAAAGATCTGGACAAACTGAAGAAATGGTCTGAAGTACATAAAATGAAATTCAATGAGGAGAAATGCAAAGTACTCCACTTAGGAAGGAACGATCAGTTGCACATATACAAAATGGGAAATGACTGCCTAGGAAGGAGTACTGCAGAAAGGGATCTGGGGGTCATAGTGGATCAAAAGCTAAATGTGAGTGAACAATGTAACACTGTTGCAGAAAAATCAAGCATCATTCTGAGATGTATTAAAAGGAGTGTTGTAAGCAAGACACAAGATGTAATTCTTCCACTCTACTCCATGCTAATTAGGCCTCAGCTGGAGTACTGTGTCCAGTTCTGGGCTCCTCATTTCAGGAAAGATGTGAAGAAACTGGATAAAGTCCAGAGAAGAGCAACAAAAATAATTAAAGGTCTGGAAAACACTATCTTTCAGGGAAGATTGAAAAAAAATTGAGTTTGTTTAGTCTGGAGAAGAGAAGACTGAGCGGGGACAGGATAACAGCTTTCAAGTACGTAAAAAGGAGAAGGAAGAAAAATTGTTCTCTTTAACCTCTGAGGATAAGACAAGAAGCAATGGGCTTAAATTGCAACAAGGGAGGTTTAGGACATTGGATATTTTTTAAGAGCAGGTTAGAAAACACCTGTCTGGGATGGTCTAGATAATATTTAGTTTTGAGTGCAGGGGACAGGACTACAAGAGCTCCGAAGGTCCCTTCTAGTCCTATACTTCTATGATTCCGAGTTGATTGTAACATGCTTTGAGATCCTTTAAAGAAGGCTGCTAGAAGATTTCAGAGGTGCTTTATTATTGTCTCTAATTCCAGTACAGAGTAAATATTATATAGTAGCGGTCCTCTTGAGTCTGTAATTACTGAGCCATGATTTTGATGAGAGTGTGTTTCCAACAAGTCATTTTAACTTCACTTCATAACTTATGAAAGAATCTCCTTCACAAGTAAATATGCATTGCATCAGCAAGATAAAGGATTCAATTTGCATCCAGTTTATTTTTTTTTGTTCTCTATGTTTTGCATTTTCCATAAGCAGTAGCATTTTATTGTATTTTGCTTTGCAATATCACAGCTGTAACAACCAAATATAAAAACAATGAAGCCCCCATTTTTCCAAAAAATAAAGGAAACATCAGGAAAGATCTATAGTTTCACCCTAATGAACCAATTCAATGCATGTTTATTCATCACGTTAGCAGCTCTCGTGGGATTGTCAGAAGCTCCAGCAGGGAGAAGAAAATTGAGGAGCTGATGTTTTGTTTTGCTTTGTGCCATAGCAGGATTCAAATGTTAGTAGTTTAATGGGTATTTAAATCCGATGATTGCATACTGTATCAATAGCAATGAAACAAGTGGAGACTGCAGTTACCAGTTTAGTTGAGTTAGACTAATATAGTTTGAAAAAGAAATTCCTAAACATCAAACAGAGAAATACTGTACTGCAAAATAGAAGAACAAATGGGAGTGTGTGTTTCTATTTGCTGATGCTTATTTTACTTTATTCCTGTGTATGTGGCACAGGTGGCCTCAATCTACTCTGTCCTTAGGGCCCGTGGAGATGCCTGCGCAGTTGTTGGTGTAAATGGGAACTTCCCATGCCCTTCTTTGGGTCTTGACAAACAGAGTATAAAGACAGTGCAGTGCATTTTGGCCTTGCCCATGACAGATTTCTGCTTTCATGACATAGACCCTAAACATGCTGCTGAGTCAGCATAAATTAGCCCTTTGTGTTTTGCCACTCCCACTACCCATCTGCCAATAAATAGCTCCTTACATTGGCCATCTTCCGCTGTAGATTCTTTTCTCTGATAATATGGAAACACCATCATGGTAATAATCCTGTGACATCTGAGCACCCTCAACTCAGCTCCAAAATATTGATTTCCCCAACCCATACTGGTCTAAATCTCTGTTCCTCAGATCAGCCTCTCCTCTAGCTCGAACTACAAGAACTCAGTAGGATAATCTCTGTTAGGATCTGGGGCCATGGCACTGCAGATGCCCTGCATCCCTACTCCATTATGCACAATTGGCCAGGTGCAATGACGTCAATGGGGGAAAAAATTCCTTCCTAACCCCAGCTGACCTTGAAGCTATATATCTTACCCTCGAAGTCTCCAGGTCAGAATATTGTTACACATGGGCGATAAAGTACTCACAGAGGTTGAAAGCATAACAAAATAAGGGGTTTAGGCAGAATAAATATATTTATTTTCAACAGAAATGTTGGCTATTCTGTGTTGTTTTGCTCATGGGACCCAATTTGGATGCCAACAGCACCAAGAAAACCTGTGTTTACTAGTACAAATGTCAGGACTTTACTCCCGATCCAATCCATGATCACAAAAGAAAATGGGCCAAACCTGTCCTTTAGGAGGCACATGAGCTCCTCAGTGTTCAGAGGGATTGCACAGCCTACTTCATCCTCTATGATAGTGCAGTTTTCTCCTCTTGATGCACTTTGTAGACTGGTGTGAAAACAGTGGGGATGCTCGTCCTAATTCTGTGGATACATAACAATAGTAGTGATTTTCCTTCCAAGGATATAGGGCTTGTGTGGCCCTGAAAACTGTCTCAGGTGTATGTGAAAATGTTTCCTTGCTAATTGTTCTTCTTTGGTATTTATTGAAAGGCTTTGCGGAATCTGCCCCCAAATAAACGGTTTTCATTGGATGTACACTGAAGAGCGTTTACCACCTAAATAAATACATACTAAATACGGCCACAGGAATTTACAGACTAGGAATGCTCTGAACCATTGTATGCTCTCTTTTGGATAATTTGAAACTGCAGTCCCTGTGTGCCAAATAGGTAAAAGGATGGAATCAATGTAGTACAATGGCAAAAAGAGGTTTTCAAAGCTTTATTTCCCCCCATTGCTTTGGGTAAGATCCACCTTTGAATAGTCCCATTGGAGGAACAGGGTAGTCATCACAGAGTAGTTTCAATTACGTAAACCTTGCAGCAAGATGTGTGAAATGTGGACTTCACTTTCAGACAAGATAGCATAAAGCTTTGTGCTGTTCTGATGAAAGATCCATCCAATGGGAAAAACAATTTTAAAAATGAATCATAGGAGTCCATCACATCTTAAAGACACTTTTCTATCTTTGTCTCCTTTGAGAAAGATTGACAAGCAAATTTGAGACTGTGTATTTTCTTCTGAGTTTTGGAAGGTTATCTTTTAGGTTGATTTTAGGTTCTGTGAAACATTGATAACAGGCTGTCAGAGCTCATGTGTTTACATTGATTTTTCAGAGGTAGGAAACATACATATCTTATGAACTGAGCTGATCTTAAAAGAAATTCTTGGTGAATTTCAGTACATATCACTTTATAGTGAAAAAAACGGAGTCAAAAGTCATACATCAATAGTATTTGGAAAACTAGATCACCTTTGAAAAGCCTTGATCTGTTGGTTTGATTATGAATTTTTATCTCTGGAATTAAATAAAGAGTTGTTAGATCTCCTTTTGCTTCTGTTACTTGTTCTGAAATATAAAACATAAGATGGAATCTTGTCTGCATCATCAGTGTAAACCTGCAGCTGTTCAGCTGTGACCTTTTATGAAGCAAGAGTTGATAAGGAAATGTGGTGTTGGATTTGTTTTTTCACCATAAACTGAAAAGATTGGAGTTAAATGATGCTCTCTGATATAAATTTAGTTGCATGTTAAATACTAGGACTAAGATTCTGTGCTGAGCATCTATTAGGAGCAGAACAGAACTCAGAGTTAGGGTGTCTTTAAACCAGCTTTATACCCTCACAATCCTGGTCTGCTTTGTGGCCTCCAGCAGAAATTGGACAATTCAGGGAGTTCATCTAAATTATCATTTCATGTACCGTATACTAGATAATAATATGCAACACTCCATATTTCTAGAATTAAACTGGCTCTCTATTAAAAAACTGCTTTTTCCAAATTCTTCTTTCCTGCAACCTCCTTCCAAGTTCCACGTTGCTACAATTATAGTAGTCTATCCCCCGTTTCCTATGGCTTGAGGTGGTGCCTGGAATCTCCACACCATTGTTCTGGGGCCTCACCCAAAACATCTTCCTCTCAGCTCCAGCCCATCCCTGGAATAATCCCAACCCCAAGGCTTTTGAGGGGGTCCTTCGAAGGCAGAATAACTGCTGTCTTCCACATTGCCTGTGTTGGGGAATTTCTTCCCTTTGTGAAATCAGAGCTTTTAGAGTCTCTTTACAGAACTCTGGACCCTTATATTTAGTGTAAGAAGGCCAGAATGGGGTGAGGATCTCTAAAAACATATTTATTAAGGGTTTTCAACATAGTTCAATATGTGTTTGACTCAGTGTTTTTCTTTGGTCAACATGGAAGGACAGAAACTGCAATAGAAAAACTGTTACTTCCATTGAGAAAGAATCTACCAATTTGAAAGTTATTCCCTATACTTAAAAAGTGGGATGCAGTTAGAACTGGCAGTAGCTCTCAAAAAACAATAAACCTTTTAAGTGTGACCACTGTGATTAATTAATATATGTTTTATGTTTATTAAATATCCCAGAACTATCATGTTAAGTAGCTTGTTTGTATTTCCAGCATTCATTTATAGTCAATCACATAATGATTAAAAATAATTAAATTAAATAATTAAAAATACTTTTGCAATATAGCCGAAAATAGAGGCAGAACTTCATCATTATATCCAAGGTTAACTGGAGTACACCAGTAACAAAGAAGAATGGGGATGTCTGTATCTGTGGTGATTTCAGTGTTACTATTTACCCAGTACTGCATGCAGATCAGTATTCTTTGTCTAGAACAGAGAATTTATTTGTCTCTTTAGCTGATGGTAAACACTTCTTCAAAATTGACCTAGCCCAAGCCTACCTGCAAATGCATATTGAAGATTGTGAGAAATATCACTTCACAATTAATACACATTTATTTTGACATAATAGATTAGTGTTTGGAACAGTGTCAACACTGTATATTTGACAGTGAGCCGTAGATGAGATATTACAAGGAATTTCTGGTACTCAGTGTCATTTGGACAATATACTGGACACAGTAGCTTGTGATCAGTAAAACCTTGTGGATTTCCAAAAGGGACTTGTGAAGCTGTTGAAGTATGGTCTTAGACCAAACAAGGAGAAATGTGAATTTTTCAAATATTCCTTTGCATATTGCGGCCATATTGTTGACAAAGATGATTTGCATAAATCATAAGAGAAAGTTGAAGCTATCCTTAAGGCACCCCAACCACAGTATCCTTTCTGGGTATGGTGAGTTATTACTATATATTCTTACCTAACAGAAACAGTGCTATATTCCCCAAATGAACTTTACACAATGTAAACACTGCTGCAATAGCTGTACTGGGATCCCAGGATTTTAGAGAGAGACAAGATGGGTGAGGTAATATCTTTTATTGGACCAACTTTTGTTGGTGAGAGAGACAAGCTTTCAAGTTTCCCAGACCTGAAGAAGAGATCTGTGTAATCTTGAAAGATTCTCTTTCACCATCAGAAGTTGGTTCACCAACCTTGGACTCACATTGTCTCTCTGTTACACAATGAACAGAATTGGTGGTGGTCCACACAGTGTACCAAAGCTTTTAATGAAACCAAGAAGATCATATAATCTGAATGAGTCTTTACACACTACAATGTATCAATTTGTACAATTTGTATCAATTTGTACAATGTGTACATTGTGTACAATATGACACTTCCGCATATGGAATAGGAATTGCAATTTCACACATGATGGAAGATCATTTTGAAAGGCCAATTGCCTTTGATTTTAGATCTCTTACTTTGGCAGAACAGAATTATATTCAAATTGATTGAGAAGCTTTGAGCTTAGTCTTGGGAGTTAAAAAGTTTTGGCAATACCTGTATGGAAAATGATTTATTCTGATCACAGATCATCAACCACTAGTTTTAATTTTGAACCCACAGAGAAAGGATTATAGGCAATGGCTGTAGCACAGTTACAGAAATGGGTTATATACTTGGGTGTTCACTGTTATGAACCAAAATCATCGACCGACATGTGAATGCTGATTGCATATTGCGCTTGTCAGTGGCTGGGGCAGATAAGGATATTGAAGTGGATCCAGAAACATTTAATATGTTTTGTATGGCACAAATTGAACCCTTGCTAGTGATAAATGCTCTGGTACCATAGTACTATATGAAATAAAAAATGATCCAGTGCTGGTTCCAGTGTATGACATTACAATGAGTGAATAGGTTTATGCACAAAACCCAACTGTTTTCAGCTTTTTTTGTTTGAAAAGAACAGTGTATTTATGTAGGTAGGCCTTGAATATTTGTATATAGTTAGCAAGCATGATTATTTGGAACCCCTTTGTGTTTGTGTGATTTCCATGTAGTCTTAATGTTGTGTCATTCAGAAAGGAAACAAGCTTTACTTCATTTGCTAGTTTCTAAGAGAAAACTTCACCACAATTAACAGCAAACATGTGCCTTAATTCTAACGTGCTACACATACAGTGAAATAGAGCTTTTAGGACCATCCATAACAGTGCCATCTAGAGACTTCCAATATTATTACACTTCCCCCATTGATTATTGGCTCACATTTTCTGCTATACCAAGCAGCAGCTCAGTGCAGTAAAGAAGGGTGGGAAAACTGTCAAAGAGCCATTTAAGACTTCATGATTCTTAGGTCAGATCTATACCACATTGAGTCCTGGTGCAGGATAACAGTCTAAGGCCTGTTCCAACTTACATAAACTGACTACAATCCCAAAGGACCACAACTGCAGAAGTTAAGATGTAATTTCATTAATTTCATAATCTTTTCTTTGTAAATGTATTTACTGCCAATCTGTAGAGGCAGCCTTGCAAAAATATGTTTTTATCTGTGTCTTAAAGAACAGCAACTAAGTTATGACCACTGGTGTTATTTCTATGCTAACTGGTCAAGCAACTGAATTGTGACAGCACTGCATTTTAAATGAACTAATTATAAATCAACTAATGTCATTAACACTTTTGAAAATATGAAATGCGTCTTTGCAGTGTTTCAATCAATCTATCATCTGGGTTGTGGAGGTATGGTATGAAGGAAATGGAATTTCTAGGAGGCAGAACGAATGAGAAGGGGAAGAAGCACCTACAGAGAAGGCAGGAACATAAAAGATGACAACCCTCTCAGGGTTGATTTTATAGATGTCTTTGCAGCAGGCCATGGATGAAACACAAAAAGAGCTGTGCAAACAGAATAAGAGATAGGCAGAATATCTCTGAACCCTGCTGCTTCAGTCCCGCTTGGTATATCCAGGATTACTTGCCAGTAGAAATGGAAGGTCCCCAAACTGATTAACAGAAATAATATTGGCAGTATAACAATAGCCTTGGGAGTCAATAGAGACTGACTCCTGCCAGATGGTAGGGATTGTAAGCCATTTCTGAAGCATGTCATGTGATGAGGGCCGATAAAGATATTTTCTTTCTCCACAGTAATCAATGAGGATTCACCAGCAGACAATTTGGCCAAACTTATTCAATTCAAAGATCTGTTTTGGATGAGCTTGTCAAGGCCCTTATGTTATAATCAAGATATAACTGCTCTATTTAACAATTAAAAACACTTCATCAAACAATGTATAAAAGAATATCTAGTCTAGCTATACTATCTTTAATTAAAAAGACTGATTTCTTGATTAATGTTTCCCTTTGGGGTAGAAACCATCTCCATTTTATAAGAAAAGGTAAGATCTGACTCTAATTTAACTCAGTAGTAAACAAATATTTTACCTTACTTTGGACATAGATTTACAGTGGAATGGGATCTGGGCCTTTTAAGAACTCTTTCTTCATTAACAGAGCCCGGTTTTCTCTTTGGTTGTGTCTGCACTGAATACACCTTATGGTGGCACAGTACATACACTGCACGTCCCCCTAGCACGGGTATAAACAGCAGTATAGGCAGAGGCACCGCTTAGGTGACAAGAGTAAAGACATGCTGGAATCCTGTGGTAAGTCTACATTACACACCATTAGCAGCAGTCTTTAGTACAAGCATCCCCCTTGTCAGAGCCTTTCCTTGCTGCTGGAGCCCTTCCCTGTGACACAGAAGATGCATGGCTTGGACATGTAGAGAGCCATGTAGGGTATATACCCTGAGGTTCAGAGGAACTTTTAACTCACCTACGCTGTACCTCACCATTTACACTACTATACCTATGCAAGGGAGATATGAGTGTATGTATTCTACATACCACCATAAGGAGTGCACAAGGAAGACACATTGATAGGACTCTGTGGGGAACCCATATTTGTTACCAGTGGGTTTTTGCTTTTTTTTTTTTTTTTCCATAAACTTACATTGGGCTCATATCCAGCCCCGCTAAGAAATCCTGATTAATTTAGCAAATATTGGATCTGATCCTAAAATAACTCTGTGGGAAAACCTGATTCATAGAAATTCTCCTGGAAGTACAAGGAACTGAAAGTTCCCATGAGCAGCTTTGTAGTTACAGCTATCTGGAATTAATAAGAAAATGATCAGAAGCCAGTCAGGAATTGCATTAAATGCCAGTAAGGAAAGAGAAAGAAATCCCAAAGGAGAAATAAAAAACGTTTTCAAAGCATCATTCTTTTAAATTGGCCTTGAAACATTTAGCAAAATATCAGAGGGAATGGACATAGAAGACATCAAGATCTGAGATCTACTATTGCCTGGAAGAATGGTGTGAGATACACCTTCCTGATCCTTGTGGCTGATCCTGCTCAGTAGGATTCTGTATGAACACAGGGGTCTATACTGGCCAATCCTTATGCAAGAATGAAATTTATGTCATTTTAGGAAGTAGTAGAATTAAATCTCCAGACTAAATTCTGTCATCCTTTACTTTTGCTTTACATTGGTGTAACTTCACTGCTGGCACTGGAGTTACTCAGATGTGAAGCAGGTATAAATGAGATTAGATTCAGGCCCTGCAGAGCAAAACAAGGGCCCAGTCCTGCAAATGTTATTTGCACAGGTCGTCTTACTGGCACCAAATTTGATGGGGTGGATTTTATTCATCCAACAAATATGTTCTATATTTGCTTTTTATATATATATCTATAAATTTTAAAATAACCATAATAATTTTCCAGTACTTTGCATATTGAGAGTAAATTTTATATTACCACTGGGGGTGTGAATGGATCCATGCATCACAAAATTAACATATATGTATATTTTTATATGGCTGCAGAACCAAAAGATTGCTGATGCTTTGGCACTCAAATATTTTGTTAAAAAAACGACAAAAAGAAGATTCACGAGACTTGATATGTGAAAATGTTCCAGCTTCTTTTTTTTGCTAAGAAACACAATTAAAAACATACTTTTTAATTAATATGGATCCATTTCCAGGATTGACTTTATCCATCCCTGCTACTGAAAACAAGCAACAGATTCTTGGACAGGAACCAAACAGAACTCTTCCAGGATAGAATAGACCTTTTAGTGAGCATAATATAATAATAATTCTAGCTCTTATATGGTAGATCAGGAGATCTCAAAGCAAAGCACTTTACAAAAAGGAATGTAGGTATAATTAACCCCATTTTACAAATGGGGAAAGGAAAATGAGGCAGAAAGCAGTGAAATGACTGGCCCAAGGTCCCTCACAGGACAAACAGCAGAGCTAGGAACAAAGACCCTAAGTCTGCTTCCCAGTCCAGTGCGCTATTAGGTCACACTGCCTAAATGTATTTAAAGCATTTTACTTATTTTCTTCTGTTTATTGGACCCTAATTTAGACCAACGTAAATCATGAATTATGGTTGATGTCAGTGTAGTTACACATGTTTCACACCAGTGTAAGTGAGAACAGAATCAGCCTTATGTGTATGTTCTTTATGCTTCACCATTAGTAAATTAGTTGGGTGGCTCTAAAAGATAATTGATTGCAGAAAAGCTAATGACTTGAATTACAATGCATCAATTGTCACAACACAATTTCCATCTGCTTAACTGCTCTGGACGGATAGTTCTGTTTGACAGATCATTATATTTTTATCTATAAGCCTTTACTAAGAGCAAACAAATGAGTTGACAGTTTAAAACACTTCATATTGTGAGTGGTAAAAGATAGGCTAACATTATTTAGAACACAGCAAAAGTCTATGACGGAGCTCAGGTATACAATTATAGGTTACAGTGAACATGAATACTGTCATAAGCATTAGATCACAGTCTTGTTTCTAAATTGGTTCATCCCATTTGAATGTTGTCCAACATTGTCTTTCTGATGTTATTAGCAGCATTTTTCCTCCATTTCTCTCACGTCTTTTATTTCAGTGAGCCACATTCCAACAAAGACCAGTTCTGCCATCCTTACTCAGCTACATTCTCACTTGAGTCCATGGGAGTTTTGCTTGAGTATGGATAACAGAATGTATCCCACAATGTGTACTTATTTGTACCCATAAAGTCAAAATGCATTTTGCTGTATTTTGGCCTAGAGTTTCAATTAGGGGTTTGGGATAGAAGAGGCTCGGGTTGTACTCCATTTTCTGGTTCTGGCTTCTGTGTGATCTTGTGCACATCTCTTAACCTCCCTTTGCTTTAATGCTTCTATTTATAAAATGGGTATAATAATACAATACTTCCTACTTTTAATAAAGTATTTTGAGATATTCTGATGAAAGGCTCTGTATACTGTAAGGCAGATCATTAGCCCAGGGGAAATCCCCTTTATGAAGTTCCTGACATAGAGGAATCCTCCAATGGTGTGAAGCAGCAAAGCCCATTTCATTACACTCACTCTCCTATCTAAGGGAGAGAGATGGAGCCAGAAATTCTAGGCCAACAGAACAGCACATAGAAGACCTTTCCAGTCAGTGTCTGCTCTAACTTACACGGAGGGTGGGATCAGCCCCCAACCTGATCCAGAATAGAAGGAGTTAGTAAAGTGGATTACAACTAGCTTTGCTTCCTATTCTTCAGCTGCACCAAGCACAGGCTCCGAGTATTTGAAGATTAAATATTATATGTGCAAATGATTATAATTATTTTATTTATGCCAGGTCTTGCAGACATCTGGACAAACTTTGTACCGTTTCAACAATTCTACCTTTAATGTCAGGAAAGCATAATTTCTTAATTCCTCAAAGCCAAGTCAGAATACAACACAGCTCATATTGTTCCATTCCCAATAATAGTCTTTAGGCCAAATTCATTACAAGCAAATTCACATTCATTTCTCCTGTTTCCAATGGCATGGTGCCATTTGCTGCTGGGGTGGGTTTGCCCCTCTGTCTGTCTAACTCTTCAGTCTTTCATTTCCTGTTATCTTGTTGCTTCAGCCACCCCAATCCTGGATTATTTACATGCTTTATATGAAAATAAAAGGATACTCAGCTGGTGATTATGAGTAGTTGCTGTACAGTCATTTTTCACGTCTTCTTTCTCATTTCATTTCTTACTTCTTTCCTCACAGTTCACAGAAAATATTCTCTAGTTCACTTTCCTGTAGGCAATACAAACTTTTAAATAGTGATGTAAAGAAATAAGCCCAAACCAATTTACTTTAACACACCCATGTGGCAAATATAATAGGTTTAGATATTTACAAAAAAAAAGTTACATTTTGACTAACCTGCAGTAAAACTATTCTGTATTTCCATATAGTGACACTCAGATGTGTACATTAGAAGCAGACTTCCAGATCTTTCACAGTAACTGGTACAAGATTTTGAAGACTACATCATTCCCATTTTACCTCTTGGGGAAAGAAAAAAGAAATCATGAACAGTTAAGCTACCTCTGTTGTTTACTCTTATACCAACTAATTCCCTCTTTTTCCACCACCAAGATCTATTGATTATAAAATTCTTGACTGTTTTTGTAGTGGGTCCTTTATATGGTAAATTCCTTTTTCCTCCTCTTTTTAACCTTACTAAATCCTCCCCTTCATACACACTTAGATTTTCACTTTTACTTTGTCAATATCCAAAGTATTTCTGGTTCTTTTGCCTAGACATTTCTGTTTTATAAACCTGCCTGGTCACAGTGACGGCACTATTAGTAGCACTTTGGTCACTGAAGTTGCTGCAGCACTGGGAAGAGTGCAGACTTAACTGAAACCAAATCACCAGTTTCTGTTGCAAATTACTGGCCCTGGGGTGGCAAAGGCTGGGGTAATAAGGCAATTGGCTCAGTAACTGGGAGGTTATAAATAGGAGGAACAGGAAGCAGGGGGGAACTCAAAGGGTGAATTTGGGCTGACAAGAGAAGTCTGTGGGGACGTTGTCTATTGCTGTAAGTATGTCATGTGCTCTGTTATACTTTATAAGTGAAGAATAAATACACGTGATGAAAGGGTAACAACCACCTGGTGTGTGTTTGTGGTTAAGAGACAAAGAAACTGGCCAGGCAGTGTGGCACACTTAGTAGCAATAGAGAAACTCCGTGGCAATCCCATTTCTTTTTTCATACTTGTATCTCTTTAGTTCTGTGCAAAAAACATTGTATAGCTTTGATCCATGAAACTGTTAAAGAGAAAGTAGTTTTCATCATTCATGAAATCATTGTTTTAATGTTTTCTCAGTTATAAAAACATAAGTAGAAAAATGATCAGGCTGTTAGTAGATGAACCAGACTCTCGTGATCCTTTGTACTCAGAACTGTTTTGTGTTTATGATCCTTTGTACTCAGTCTAAATCTTAGTGTGCTAGTAAAAGATGGATTGTGTGATCACTTGCTCTGCCCACTGGCCCTTAGAAAATGTGTCCAGATGTCCATGAAAACAAGAAACGGAATGCTTATTGTTACAGGTGTTTTGTGATTGATGAGATAATGATTTATGAAAGATGTTTTTAGCTTATCAGTTATGGAAATTGAGATGCATGAAAAGAACTCTAGAAGTTATGAGAATGGAATTTTCTTTCTTTCTTTTTTTTTTTCGGTGAACAAACATGATATATCAAGGGGTGAGTGCCTGAAAGATAGGTAAAATAGAGAGGGCTGTGGAATTGCTTCCCCAGATCAATAATATATTTGCCTTTCTATATTGTGCTGATTAATCTTTGACTAATAATTGTTGATTAATACATTTGATTGAGCCTGATTATCTGACCTCTTTACAACAGGATCAAATCTTGAAATAACAAAGCTGTATTAAAAATGTAGGGCCAAATTTTTCCAAGTAATTTAGATAGCTATTGGGATTTTCAAAATTAGATTAGGTACCTAACTTCCATTGAACAATACCCATCACTTGGGTATTTTTGTAATTTCCACTAACTATCTGCTATCGGTATCTTTAGGCCCCTACAAATGTGTAAACCTGGCCCCTAGGACCTGATTCAGAGCCCATAGAAGGAAATGGAAAAGCCTTAATCAGTCCCTTAATGCCTAATTAGATGTGCTCCCCCAAGAGCCAGATGTACATACAGTTGTGTGTGTTCTGCTAAGTGTTTGGAAAAAGAGGAGTCCCTCTTTCATTACATGTAGCCAACTTCCTCTTGACCAGGCAGGAGCCCTTCTGTAGGTGATCTGTGTCTTGCAGATTTGGAGGGATACTGTTAGAGATTTCATGTTTTTTAAGTGATCTTTTTTTGCCCCGAGACTAACAAATTATATCATACAAAAAAAAGTTTGTTTAATCAAAGAAAACAAAAATAAATCCAAAATGATGACTATTTAAAAAAAAATCAAATGTATAAAATACATCTTTCCTTGATCAAGGATTAGTATTCTCTTTCAGCCCACAGGAATATCTTTAATGAGTTAAACACTCCTGAAAATAGCAATTAGATGAAAGTGCTTAACACTGCTTGCACTAGAATGGTCATAATTCAAATGTGACAACTGCGATTAAATCATCAGAGATGAAAATGGACATCTCATTGTTTTTTCTTATTGTAAGACAATTCAAAATTAATATTTTAAAAACTGAGTTTGGGTTATTAGCCATGTGTTAACATTATGCATTGCACCAACGAAAGAGACTGTTTCATTATCAAAAACCTTCTACTGGAGCATTAGGGGGATCTAATGAAGATAAAGCAACCTCTCTAATTTTCTAATGGATGCATTTTTCTAATCTGAGCACTCTTTATGTATCTTTAATAATGATTTATTTTTCAAGATCCTGAGGATGACATCATTCTCCACACTGGAGTCTTGATAAAGACATTTGGCGATCATAAAGAACCACATGAATGTCTGCTTCCAACTACATTTTTGTAAACTGTTTCCAGCCTACATACAAGCTAATTATAAGGCAACATCATTAGCTGGATTTCATATAAATAATATCAATGGCTCATGTTCTCAGCATGATTCGGTTTAAACATTTAAACTATGAATAACCAAAGAGGTTTTTTAATATATAATCATTCTCATATATATATATATATATATATATATATATATAGCCCCTGGAAAGGGTAAAGTTGTTTATAGAATGCCTTCTTGAAGCTATAAAAATTATATCTAGAACATATTATTTTTTAAAGTTATATGTACCACCCCTTGCATGCAAAAGATTAAAGTTTTCTGTCCACCTCTTGGAAAAATATAGAAATTTATGAGGACTATATACATATGTTATCCTCCTTACAAGCTGAAGTTATATATATTTAAAGGAAATGCATTCATAACAAGTTATTTGAATTGATCACAGAAAATATTTCATTGTTTACTTCAATAAAAAGCAGTTCTGTTTAAAAATAGTCTCTTTCTACATATACTATCATAATATAATAACATTATATATTTATATAGGGCCTTTCATCCCATCACCTGTTGCGGGATACTTTAAAAAAACAATGTCCTAGCTGTACTTCTGTATAGTCATTAAATATTGCATACGATTTTTGAAAAATGGGGATTTTTGTCTAGGTTTTTTTAGCCCAAAATGTTCTCTACTGGCACATATGCTGTTGTGGAGAATGCTCTGTATCACTAACTACCCCACCCAAGAGGTGGCTGCTTTTCGGTGGTGATGGATTTTACAGTTTCATCCCAAATATCATGCATACATTAAGTTGTTCAACACTCAGTATAACTACTCCTGAAGGACTGAATTAACTTCATCTGTATCTGAAGCAGTGGTTGAGTGAGTTTACGCATTTCAAACATGGTGCTTAGACATTTAAGCCAGAACAAAGAAACTCTCTCGAAATGCAGCATTCCCATGGATATATCCATATTTCTTGAAGTAAGGGCTGAGTCAAAAGCATTGACTTCAAACTATCCGTATTGCCCACTCCATGAACCTACTCAATATGCACAAATCCTAAATAAAAAAAGATGGCAGTTGCTTCAAACAAATTCACATAGAACCAAATGTCATTTCTGTCCCAGATCTGCAGCCATGACCAAGGAGTGCACAGGCAGCTAGAGATGGTGAAAGGGCACACCAAGGTGACTTTAAACCTCTTTTCTTCTCCACCTCTAATGCTGGGCTGTCTGTTCATTGAGAGCCCGGGCCACTAAAAACTGAGGGTTGCTCTAATTTACACTGGCTTCTGATGACCTTGAGTGGTCAATTCAGCAACTAGTGCTGTGATGCCTCAGACACACAAATCGTTTCTCCCGGATATACCTCCATTGGATGTGGCAGGGGGTTTGACATAGAAGCTGACAGTCCATTCATAACCCAACAAAGGGTCATCCTGGAGCGGGATAAACTTCACTATGGATTTGGGGGTACAGCACATGGTGTTTGCACGGCAGCTGAAGATCTGAGTAACTGATTGTGTCCTGCATGCTTATCCTAAGCGAGAACTAGAGGTTCCAGATTTATAGATACACCTTTGTTTCTTTCCTACTTTTTGTCCAAACCTCAAGTTTGAAGCTTGGATACTGCTCTCTATAAGATATAAAGGATATAAGATAAGATAAGATATAAAGGATATCTCTATAAAATGTAAAGGAATAGATCTAAAGCCTAGTGAAAAAACTATTTTAAGAAATATTCTCCTACAGCAGATTGTTTAATCTGCCACACATATTTTACGCATGAGAGCTGCCACAAAAATTGTTAATTAAAAAGTAACCTGAGATGGCTTCACCAACACCAGTCTAATGAGAACTAATCCTTGTTTCAAGGAAAATAATTCTCAGCTCTTAATTTGCCCATATCCATTTCCTTGGGTTACTGTCTTCCCCAATTAAAAAAATGCTTTGTTAAAATATTTTCAGCTTTTTGGCCTGTGAATTTGTCTTCCAAATCCTCACAACTTCCCTGAACTGGAAAAAAAATACTCGCTGTACACTTTTGATTTACAGTCTCTCACATCAAGCTCTGAGAGGTGTCTCAGAGAGGTGAAGATATCATCCAAAATATTTCACATATAATAATGTCTCTGCATTATGAAAAGAACAGTTCACCTATATTAAGATGTAATATCTCTGTAAATTGTGCCATTATAAATGGAGTAGTTACTTAGAGTCATATCTGTGTTAGGGTTAACTTTCACCCTGACACATACTGCATCTCCTACCCCACAAGGGAAACTTGAAGAATTTTGGGGGGGGTTAAGTGAAATCTAATTATGCCTCATTTTTAGGGCTGATCATGTGACATAGACATTGGCAAATAGTTTGGTTAGTTAAGTCCACCATTACCCAAAGAGTCACATTGTTAATTGTTTGTGGGAACTCATATGACATCTGGTTTAATTATAAAAATGTTTGTGCAGCCAAAAAGTGTGTCAAATTTTAGAACAGATGGTTATGTGGTTAGATGTGCATTATTCTTCATTCATTATTGTGCTGTTTAAGGATTTTGAGTCAGTGGCTCACACAGCAGAAATAATAGCATGTAACTAAGACAACCAATCATACTCTAGAAATAGCAAATAATCAAAGTTAACAATTTGAAAAGAATCCCTCAGATGATAGTTTATACAAACAAATATCAGTTGAACACTTATGAATAACAAATACATTGGGAGACACTGGGACTGCTTTGCAAATGATGGGCGGAAAAAGTCTAAAGAACTTACCATTCTGATCTTCAGCTGAGGTAAACTGATGTTACTCCACTGACTTCAGTGGAAATGACTTACATTTGCTGTGGGTCTGGCCCATAATTTTTAAAGAATTGAGACAAGAAGGACTGCATAAATATAAGGTACAGAAAGGATCCAATGTCAAAAATTGACCTTTGCTGCCTGACATTATAGTCAACAGCTAAACCACATATGTGGCTTTGACTATTGACTTTATTGTAGCAGGTGACCTTCAGACTGTGAAATACCTTCATGCAATAAGAAAAGGGAAAACTATGATAACCAGAGGGGAGAGAGGCGGAAAAGCGAGTTATAAGTATGGATCAACTGTAAAAATATCAAGGCATGGACTCTTAGTGTATCTACACAGATAGTCATTTAAGGTCATGTTTTTAAAGAACACATTTTTGATACATTTATTGCATACAGGATTGCTATTTTAATCAATAAGTAAATAAAGTTCTGTATTCTTTGACCTCAGGATGTAGACATGTGTGTGACATGCTGTACCACATGTACCTCTTATGGTGTGATTTGTATATCATTTATGTTCACCCTTACAGTGTAACTGTGTATTGTCTGATGCAAAGTATGCCATGTAAGGTGTTTTTGGAATGCTTATGGCATACTGAACGTTATTGTTATGTTAGCATGTTTCCTGCAATGTCATTCATATGTACAGAGATGAAACTGCTGTGTCATGTCCCCAAATGTGTGTGTCACAGGGTTTGAATAGATGCAGATGAACACCAAGCTGTGTTTCCATTCCCCACAGAGGCATGCATACAGGAACAATGGTCTGGCCTAAGCACCTGTGAGCACTTTGGTTCAAGTGGAAGAAATCATGCCCATTGCTAGACAGGGCCAATCACCTGACCCCAGGGGTGCTGGGGAAACTTATTAAAAGCTGAGGTGTCTTTGTCTCTTGGCTCTCTCCAGGAATCTACCTTCCAAGCACCATCAAGGACTGGCATGTACCCACAGGGAGAGGGAAGGGGGCTGGTTACAAGACGTATCGCAACCAGCCTGTGTAGTAAACTGAATATAGAGTGACATATTAATCTTAGGTTAAGATGCGAGTTATCTTTTTGTTAAATCAAGGAGTTAATCACAATTATTAATAATCTGACTTAGATTCACTTAAAATCTTACTGTAATCAAACTTATTTTTTTGTTTTATCTAACAGTGCATGTGGACTGTGTGTGTGGAGATACTTCACTTAGAGTGACAGAGCTAGTGCACATCAATTTCTTTGATAAATTGATGGACAAGTGTAAATCAGCCTGCAGGGTGCAATGTGCAGCACTGAACCCTGCAAGACGGCACTTCCCGGGGTTGCCTTGGGGACTGGGGGTGTTTGCTGTGAGCTATCCCATGAGTGGCTGGCTGGAGTGCTCCTTCAGTAGGTGAGACATGCAGGAAGCTGGGCATGGGCCGACCCTGGAGTGGGTGGTTCACACAGCTACACGCCAGTCTAGGTTGTAGGGGTGGGGTGAACATCACAACATAAAAGGGTTTTTATCATTTTGGGGAGCCACACACAGGAGGACAACACAGTTACATATACAAAGTAATTTAGGATCAGTCACTCAAAAGCCAGCAAATGCCAAGGGTGTAATAGGTAACCTTGACTGCATCACTGACACAGGGACGATACAGTGTGCTCTGATCACAGCATATCACATTACATATCATACAACAAATGTTAATATCATATAATTTTAGTACATTCTTAAGAGTAGTGCTGCTCCTATTCAAAATCAATATGAATTTTGTCATACACACACACATATATGATGTGGGGGGGGGGGGGGAATACTACCTAAATGTGTTATGGTTGCAAAGTCGAACATTGAGACTTTAGAAATTGCCAGAATTAAGGAGGCCTGTGCAACCTTAATTTGTCCCCCTTCTGCATGTGTATGCATTATGACACAATCTTTAATTATATGGTCACATACTCCCCTCCACACTCACAACAGGACCGCTGCCTCATGCTGTAAACAGGGTACATGGTGCACAGGTTAGGCCCTTGTCACATTCTGGGGTGCTACTCAGACCAGTGAGGGGTTTTGTCACCGCCTGCCTTGTCAGGTTGAGTCCCTCATAATTCTCTGCTGTTGTGGCTCTTAACCTGGGCCACTCACAAACAGTCTATAAGCATGCGGGCCACACCCTGAGTATATAGCTGCAGCCTTGGTCCAGGAGCTCTGACCCCAGCAGTCTGTCAGCATCACACCAGTCTCTTTTTGACTTCCACCAGACTTGGTTATTACTTGCAGGTGATCCCAACACACTCCCAGTTGAGAGTTTTCCCAGAATGTGTTCTGTACTGTCCAGCTCTCTCCTGGACAGTTCAGATCTTAAAGGTTCGTTACTCTTGTGAAGAGTCAATACTCAACAATTTGCTACTTTAACTGGCATTACCAGACAGTTCAGTTTAAACACAGGACAGGATGGATGTAGATTAAAAAACACAAGTTTATTAACAAAAAAAGATAGAATTTTAAGTGAATTCAAATATAGGAGATAAAGATAGAAATGGTTACAAGCAAAAGTGAAAATATGCGTCTAAAATTTAATCTAGCAACTTTTGGTTCAAAGCTTTGTTTAAAATGACCTTTCTCATCCACAGTCTTCCAACAAGACAGAGACTGATCCTTTCTTTGGTCAGGATCTCTCCCAGAGGCCCAAAGGTTATAATGCCTTTGTCGTCTTAGGTGAAACAGAGAGCTAATTTGGGGTTCTTTATCCCTTTCTGATGGGCAGGATTCCCTGGGAGGCTAATATGAGGGGAAAAGGAATCCAAGAGAGCTGGCTGTATTTTAAAGAAATCTTATTGAGGGCACAGGAACAAACCATCCCGACATGCAGAAAGAATAGCAAATATGCTAGGCGTCCAGCTTGGCTTAACAAAGAAGTCTTTGGTGAACTTAAACACAAAAAAGAAGTTTACAAGAAGTGGAAGGTGGTCAGATGGCTAGGGAGGATTATAAAAACACTGCTAGAACATGCAGGAATGAAATCAGGAAGGTCAAAGCACAATTAGAGTTGCAGCTAGCAAGTGACATGAAGGGGAACAAGAAGGGGTTTCTACAGGTATGTTACCAACAAGAGGAAGATTAAGGAAAGTGTGGGCCCCTTCAGAATGGGGGAGGCAACCTAGTGACAGAGGATGTGGAGAAAGCTGAGGTACTCAATGCCTTTTTTGCCTCTGTCTTCACAGACAAGGTCAGCTCCCAGACTACTGCACTGGGTGGCACAGAATGGGAAGGAGGTGAACATCCCGCAGTACTGAAGGAACAGGTTCAAGACTACTTAGAAAGATTGGACATACACAAGTCCATGGGGCCAGATGCAATGCACCCGAGGGTGCTGAGGGAGTTGGCTGATGTGATTTCAGAGCCATTGGCTATTATCTTTGAAAGCTCATGGCAATTGGGGGAGGTCCCTGATGACTGGAAAAAAGCAAATATAGTGCCCATCTTCAAGAAAGGGAGGAAAGAGGATCCAGGGAACTACAGATTGGTCAGCCTCACCTCAATCCCTGGAAAAATCACGGAGCAGGTTCTCAAGGAATCCATTTTAAGGCACTTGGAAGAGAGGAAGGTGATCAGGAACAGTCAAGATGGATTGACCAAGGGCAAGTCATGGCTGACCAACCTGATTGCTTTCTATGAAGAGGTGACTGGCTCTGTGGATGTGGGGAAAGCGGTGGACGTGATATACCTTGATTTTAGCAAAGCTTTTGATACGGTCTCTCACAGCATTATTATCAGCAAGTTAAAGAAGTATGGGTTGGATGAATGGACTATAAAATGGATAGAGAACTGGCTACAGCAGAGGGCTCAACAAGTAGTGATCAATGGCTCCATGTCTAGCTGGCAGCCGGTCACAAGTGGAGTGCCCCAGGGGTCAGTCCTAGGGCTGGTTTTGTTCAACATCTTCATTAATGATCTGGAGGACGGGGTAGATTGCACCATCAGCAAGTTTGCAGATGACACAAAGCTGGGGGGAGTGGTAGATATCCTGGAAGATAGGGATAGGATACAGAAGGACCTAAACAAACTGGAGGATTGGGCCAAAAGAAATCTGATGAGGTTCAACAAGTGCAAAGTCCTGCACTTAGGACGGAAGAATCCCATGCACAGCTACAGACTGGGGACCGATGAGCTAGGCAGCAGTTCTGCAGGAAAGGACCTGGGGTTTACAGTGGATAAGAAGCTGGATATGAGTCAGCATTATGCCCTGGTTGCCAAGAAGGCTCATAGCATGTTGGACTGCATTAGTAGGAGCATTGCCAGCAGATCGCGGGAGGTGATTATTCCCCTCTATTCGGCATTGGTGAGGCCACGTTTGGAGTATTGTGTCCAGTTTTGGGCCCCCCACAACAAAAAGTATGTGGACAAGTTGGAGAGAGTCCAGCGGAGGGCAACAAAAATGATTAGGGGGCTGGAGCACAAGACTTATGAGGAGAGGCTGAAGGAACTAGGCTTGTTTAATCTGCAGAAGAGAAGAATGAGGGGAGATTTGATAGCAGCCTTTAACTACCTGAAAGGAGGTTCCAGGGAGGATGGAACTAGGCTGTTCTCAATGGTGGTAGATGACAGAACAAGGAGCAATGGACTCAAGTTGCAGTGGGGGAGGCCTAGTTGGACATTAGAAAAAAGTTTTTCACTAGGAGGGTGGTGAAGCACTGGAATGGGTTACCTAGAGAGGTGGTGGAATCTCCATTTTTAGAGGTTTTTAAACTGTGGCTTGACAAAACCCTTGCTGGGATTATTTAGCTGAGGTTAGTCCTGCTTTGAGCAGGGGGTTGGACTAGATGACCTTCTGAGGTCCCTTCCAACTCTATGATTTAATGGAGTCATCATCAGCCAGATGGAGAGCCAGAAACCCACTGTCAAAATAAGTCAGTGGGCACTCGACAATGATATGTGACATAGTCTGAAGTTGACCACAGTTGCATCGCAGGTCATTAGAAAAAACCCACTTAAAGAGATTGGCAGCACCGTTGCCCTGTCCTGTCTGAACCTGGCTCAGAGATGACTATAGGTGTCATAGCAGATCAAAACCTAGTGGACGGATGGTTGTGCCAGTGATGAGTGTGATTAATTAAGGTTGTTGTTGACCACACGTGTGCCAAGCAGATTCCATTGTCATGTATTATGGCCATTTATGCTCCAATAAAGGGCATCTAGAAGACAGGCGAGCTGGTGGGTGGTTGAAGAAATCTGTGTACAATGGCAGGTCGTTATTCTCACGGATCTTGGCCAGCAGTTTGACAGAAGCCTTCGCATGGTGAATGTGGGGTGGTGCTATATTACTAAGTATCAGTAGCCATGGCAACGGAGTTGCCCATAATTTTCCAGTAACAACACACATAGCTTTGTTAAATTCTACATCGACCAGCCTCCTATGAGAAGAGTGACACCAGACAGGAGAACAGTACTTTGCTGTTGAATAGCAGAGGTCAAAGGCTGATGTTCTAAGCGTCCAGGCACTCTCACCCAGGTTGAACGGGCCAATTTTCTGAGCAGGTTGTTCCAAGTGCTGACTTTGACTGACATCTGCCTCAAGTGGTTGCGGTATGTTAATGATTTATCCAATGTCATGCTGAGGTAAACTGGGTATGGATCATGCTGCAGGTGTTGGTTGTTGAGGAAAACCTTTAACTCATGGCTTGTGCTTGCATTTAGCAAGGATCCTGTTTATGACTTAAGTAAATTGAGGTAAACCTACATTCCTTGGTTTAGGATAGACCTGTTAAACAACTTCTGCAGGGCTGTGTGGTTTTGAACATGCATTCATAACATAGTACTGGGGGATTTCATAACTTTACCGTCCATGCCCAGGGTAGCCAACTGATAATGCCAAGGTCAGGGCAGGCTGCAAAAGGAGAGCAGATTCTCCCCACACACCCTGGGTGACACTGAATCCCGGCTTCCCAACCAGCCACGAACTGCTTCTGATTTCCCCACACTGGATATCAAGAAGCTAGTCCACAAATGCCCACAGCCACCTTTACTGCATTTCAGCTCCAGGCTCCCAAATCAGCACTAGGTTCAGTAAAGAGACCAGTTACTAGAACTCTCTGCTCTTTACTAAAAAGGTTCCCTCTGACCCCAGGGAGTCAGCCACAGCACCAGTTCAATATAAGTTTGGATCTTACCTAAAATACCACGCTGGCAGCCAATCCTTTAGTATCTAAACTAAAGGTTTATTGTAAAAAGAAAGAAATAAACCATGAGAGAAATGTTAAAAGGTTAAAGTAAATCACAGATATACAAATGATTAAAAGTCCATTTACATCAGGT
Source organism: Emydura macquarii macquarii (assembly GCF_026122565.2). Classification (NCBI taxonomy): domain Eukaryota; kingdom Metazoa; phylum Chordata; order Testudines; family Chelidae; genus Emydura; species Emydura macquarii. Next base: position 5,120,824 of record NW_027132962.1, read on the forward strand.
TTCTGGAAGAAATGTGGATTTGCAGGCTTGTGTAGTTCTCTCTGGTTCACATCCAGTACCTGGATGCGTCTAGGTCCTTCGGTTCAGTTGCAAGATGAATAGATTCAGAGATAGGTGTAGGTCTGCAGACTGGACAGGAGCAAAGACAAAATGGTTTCTCTGGCTTGATCTTATATACCCTCTGTCTTTTGGCCATGTGGCCTGTGAAATTTGCAGGAGCTAAAATGGAGTCCGGAGTCACATGGGCCAATCCTGGTGACTCTTCAGGTGTGCCTGGGGTCCAGTCACGTAAGCAGGTTCTGGTGACTCATTAGTGATGCTGGCTTCTTTCTCTGGGCCCCTCGTACCTGGGAAGGCCTTAATGGGCCATTACGCTGGCCATTGTCATGCAGCCATCCTATCTTGGGTGTTGCTCAGGCAGACAATTTGAAACACAGATATCTCAAATACATCTATAACTTCCATTTCACATATTACACATGAACATAAGTAATATTCTCTTACTAACCTTCCTAACCACACCTGACATGGCCTATCCCACATGGATTATTATGATTCTGCCATGCTGATGTCACACAATATACTAGCTGCCCCCCTCTCAAGACAGCCCGCATGACACATACACTTCACCATGATATTATAGACTAGTGAGTTATTAATTTTTAAATGAGAACTCACAAGGCATATTTTGTGCAAAGATTACAATATGTTGTGGGGTGTGAAAACAGGGATGCTTTCAGTCACACCCTTCATTTTCAGTTTCTATTGATTTTTATTGAAAAAATGATGAGTTTTACAAAAACTTTTATTTGTTTTTTAATGATTTTCACCTGAATTTAGACCACTCAAGTACATGAAAGTATTGATTATGTTAAGAAAAGCCTGTACAGTTTTTTAGGTGGATGTGTTTATGTTCATAAATTAGTCTAAGGGTAAATGTGAGCTTGTCTTAAGTAAGTCAATGTAGTGGAAAATATACACAACACTCATGAAGATACCCACACATTCCTATCTATGTACAGTTCATGAAATAAACCACAGCATTAAACTGCTTTTACTTGCAGTATTCTTATTTTTCTCAATTGATCATTTTTTCCCTGCTGTCCCCCCCAAGTTAATCCCAGTATTTACCCAGAAAAGTTCACTTTTGCACTGATTTTCATGCATTTTAAAAAACATTTTGTAATAAACAATGATAAATTCCTGAGAAATTTCAAACAAAACAAAAACTAAAAATGAAGGGCTTTATACACAGGGAATTACTCAAGGTTGTACAGTGAATAATGCATACACAAAAAGGGGGAAAAACTAAGGTAGGTTAAAGTAGTACATGGACATTCCCCAACTATTGATTTCTTAGTAACGTTGCATCAGTGTTCTCACAGCAGTTTTAAAGAGAATTTCCTACTTTTTTAAAACAAAAAATGTCAATGAAAATGACAAACCTTTCTGCAAATAATATTGCACCATCTTTAGTTGCACGTATATCTTTATAGGCTATGTTATGTACAGCTAGATGCCAAAGGACAAATAAAGTGCCTTTTTGTGGCTTATATCACCCACAAGGCTCTCCAGAATGTATATGTTAGATGGAATTCATACAACATACAAAAAAAGTCAAGAGAATTTCCAGCATAGATGTATTGCTGATCAGTATTAATTAGCACAATAACATCACAAACTTTGCACAGGAAATCAACTGGAACAAGACTCCACAGGACTAGCTAACAGTGTCAGACAAAAATAAGATCCAAGTCCTACAGAAAAAGCTATGGGTGACCTCCTGGCTTTATTGAAGTCAATGGTTAAAATCCCATTACATTCATTAGGGCCAGGATTACTCTCTCTAAAATCATCCATGAGTTGCTCAACCAACACTTGGTACAGAAACCTATGAAAAGTGGAGTCCATAGGAGAAGGCCTGAGTGCATTCTGTACTGAATACGTAGAGCAACATTTTTAAAAGGAGATAAAACTGCTTCTGAAGTTGAAAACCAAAAAGCATAGAATCTGCAGGTCCATTGTGCGTGCAGTAATTTTCTATGAGAAACCCGTGTATTCAAAAATATTTGAAAATCAGGACTTGTGGCTGCAGTAATACTGGGAGAAGATTTTCTCTTTGTGTCTTTTGACAGAGAAAAGGACAATCTGTCCCACTGCAACTAAACAGTGCAAGAAAGCTGCCAATCAGACAGTTACAAATTACTTTGCCAGTCCAGATTGCCTGAAAATGGACAGTAGGAGTTATGACATACATTTATGTACTGTGTGACTACATCTGTTGTGTGAGGCCGTGTCTCACAGATGCCTCATATGTTCATAGAATGAAACCTCTAACTTTTTTGTTCTGACAGTTTCCTGAAGGGAATGTCTGTGAAGTGTATTTAACCATGGATAACTGGAATGAGTGCATTCTCATAAAACTTCCCCATGACTTACCTATCTAAGAGGAAGTAATAATAATTATTAACCATCCTAACATTGGCTATTATTTATCTGGCACCCAGAAACGTGCTAGACATGGTACCAAAAAAGATAAAAAGACATGTTCCCTGCACAGAAGAGCTAGAAGACAAGATATGTTGAGGGCAGGCAAGATCAAGAGAAACTGAAATGGAAACTGGCAATGGAGTTACAACTGCACTTATCTTATCTCTGTAATATTGCTCTCCCTATCCTCCCCCTTCCCTCTTCACTAAAGGGATCCTGTCAGGGACCCAAGAAGTGGTTACTTTACCTGCCATAGATAAGACATAAAGTAAATTCATATATAATTCAGAGTGAGTGTCCAGGATACTTTGTTAATGAAACGTATACCTTCAGAAGAATATATTGATTGAGAAAGCTCACCCACAACCTTAGAGCCAATCCAGAGGATATGGTTAAACTAGACAGCATCCTGTTGTCCTGTGGCTCTCCTCTCTGTTTCCTAATTAGTGTCAGAAAGTTACCCAAAATGGCTGCAAGCATCATTTTAGTAAGTCTGGCTGAACAACAGCAAGCATTTTCCACAAAAAAATGTGAGCACAGCCAAATATTTTTTCACTTTGTTTGCATTTTTTTCGTGGATTTCTTAATGAAACAATTCAAAATGAACAAAAAAAAAATGTTTTCAAAGCAAAGCTTTTTTTTACTATTTTGAATAAAAAGGTTTTGCCTTTTTTTGGTTTTTTAACCCTCCCCTCTCACTCCATCCCACTTTCTGTCCATTCTTTCATTTCTTCTATTGGAGAATGGTTGGGGGAGGAAGAAAGAGGAGAGAAAGGGTCACGGGATAACCACATTCCCAAAACAAATAGAAATCTTTTTCACTTAAAATAATTCAAAACTGAAATTTTCTACTTGAAAGAAAACAAAATCAACACTTTTATTTCAAATCATTGGGGGGGGGGGGAATATTTTGAAGGGAACACAATTTTTAATTAAAATGTTCATTTCCATCTAAAAAGGTTGTGATGGTGGTTGTTTTTTAAACCAACTCTACATTTAACCTCTGAATGATCAAAGCATTCAAACCCTTTATGAGAATGTGAATGTGTGTGTTTGCCTTCAACTTCAATTTGTTAAATGGAGGGTTTAATGAGCATAGTGTAGCTGGAATGTAAGCTGCTCACTGCATCCAGGCTATCCCAGGTGCAAATCCTAGCACAATGGATTAGCACACAAGTGACTTGATACATTCAGATGTACGCACATGAAAAATCTTAGTGGATGTACATATTCAGCCATACTACCACAGTTCTTCTGTCAAATGCAAAGTTTGGTGGTCACATACCTCTTTCACACCACATTCACTTCATAAGAATTGCCATCCTGAGTCAGACTAACAGTGCATCTAGCCCAGTACCAGAGCTTCAGGGGAAATGTACCAAATGGCAATTTTGGAGAGATCTACCCATCTTCCCTTCCCAGCTTCTGGCAGTCAGAGATTTGGGGTTCCTCTCATTATAAGGTTGCATCCCTTACCATCTTCACTAATAATCACTGATGGACCCATTCTCCATAAACTTATCTAGTTCCTTTTTTAACCTAATTATACTTTTAGCCAACACAACATCCCATGACAATAAGTTCCTCAGGTTAATTGTGTGTTCTGTGAAAAAGTACTTCCTCTTGTTTGTATTAAACATGCTGCCTATTAATTTCATCAGGTGACTTCTGGCTTTTTTGTCCTTGTTGCCCTCATCTGAATCTTTTCTAGTTCCTCTATAGTCTTTTTGAGATGAAGGAACCAGAAATGGACACCGTATTCAAGGTGTGTGCTCACCATGTCTTTACATAGTGGCACTATGGTAGTTTCTGTTTTATTTTCTACCCCTTTCCAAATAGTTCCTAACATTCCTTTGAAAATTCTCAGTAAGCACAAACACTACTGTGATTGAAAACTCAAAACCCTAACATAATAATGCAACTCCTTTGAAAATGGTGTATACAAAGTGCAGATTCATTTCATTTCAGAGGTTTATCTACCACTATCCCAAGATCCTTCTCCAGTTCAATATTTTGTCATGTGAGTATATAAGGGTATATTAATTTTTTATTGCTTTTGTCCCTATAGCCTCACTACCTTTCATTTTCCTTCATTAACTTGCATAATAGACATGGCCCGTGAGCCAACATTCAGAGTGATTCTGAAGTTGATTACCTTCCTTTGCGTTAACAGCCCGCTTTTGCAGATTTCATCTTATTTCTTGTTCATTCCTTCATATCATTTGATATATAATTCAGATCCTTTTGGCACTCCACCAGTCACTTCCCACACTTTTATTATTCACAGATATTCATCTTACTGTCTAAGGCCCTGATCCTACAAAGACTCAGGTTATGTCTTCACTGCAGAGTTAACTTGAGGTACCTACTCTCAATTTAACTCCTCCTGAGTTAGCCTAGCTCAAGTTAGAGCAGCGACTGTGCAAAATAACACATGAGCTGCACAGCGTGTTTGAGTTACTGCACAGAGTAACTCTGGTAGCATCTGATGAGCTGTGGTAACTTGAACAGTAGCCTAACCCCCCACCAGGCTAGCCAGGCTAGCCCCCCACCAGGCTAGAGTTAATTCAAATGTGGGTGGTGCTTTTAATGGTTTGTATAAGTAGATGAGGCTTGGGTTAGGGGCATCACTTGTGTTACAAATCAAGTTAACTCTGCAGAGAAGACATGCTCTCAACCATGTGCTTAACTTTGCACCCATGAGCAATCCCATTGCAGAGGCACATATGGTAGCAGGCTTGGAACATACACAAGACTTAATGGTCCTACAAATCAATCATTTGTGTGGAAGTAACAAGTGAAATACATACACACAAGAGACAGTTCATACCCCAGAACTTACAATATAAACAGAGAAGATATACCAAGGTTCAGAGAATGTTTATTTACTTGGGAAACTTTGGTAGATCTTTTAGGCATTTTTTTTTTTTTTAAATGATTTCATATTGACTCTCCTGAATTCTCCAGTTATTGTCTTTGGACCAAATCTTGATTGAGATTCTTATATAAGCAAACCTCTCTCACGGATTTCAGTAGGACTTTGTATTACTGACCTCAGAACAACTCCAGGAGCTTGATTCTCTGTTACCCTGCATGCATTTACAACAGTCGAGAGGGTCCAAATCAGAACATTTTGCATGGATGTATATGGCTATGGAAGATTCAGGACCACACAGTATAGGACCCAAAGCTCTCTGAAAATAATAATGTAGAGCAGAGGCGACATTTGAGGGAGTACACAAGGTCACGTGCCCCCCCCCTAGGATTTCTCCCATGGTTTCAGCTGGTCCCCCTCCCTCACCATAGCCAGTGACTGTGAGCTGCGCTTCACAGGAAGAGGCAGGAGCAACAGCTGGGAACTGCAGGATACTGTCTGGGGAGGGGGTGTGACTCAACCTGTGCCGGGGGCATACAATCCTTAAAATTGTGCACCTCCCCACCACTATCAGCAGGTACAGATTGTCTCTAATGTAAAGTAGCACAAATAAAAAGGCAGTCTCAGGGACCATATGACTGCCTATATGTTTGTAAGCACAGTGAGGCCCCGATTCTGACTGAGACCTTATGGTTACTTCTGGAATAAGAAACTAAAAGTAATAATCATACACAGGTTTGGCTGATTGCTCTTTACGGTTCCTTTGAACCTGCAAACAAACATTATATATGAGATTTTAAAGAAATTACTTCTAATTTTCTGCATAAAATTGTTATTTTATTTCACAGCACTAAAATAAATGTTACAGCTAAAATATTCAATGAGTTAACAATAGCATGGACTGTGAAAAATGCAAGTGAAAAAAGTGTTCACATTTTCGTTCAGTGCAGAGATTTATTTTAATCCCCATACATTAACTTTCATAGCTCCCAAGAGAATTCTTTTTGCAGTCCCTTTAGGCTACATGCCATGCTTTTAGAAGAGGTCAACCACCCCGCCGTCTCTATACCCATTTCTTTAAGGAACTCAGTGCCAGTACATAATTATTGAAACTTCAATGAGCCCGCTTCTCTTAACCCCTACTGCTTGTGCCATTTAAAGGTACAATTACATCTTAATGACCTGTAAAATTGCTTTCTTTCTCAATTTCTCTTTAGTATGAAGGGAAGCTAGAACCCCTTCCTATGCTATTGCCCTGTGTCAACTCTCCCTCTACTGCCACCCACTGCAATTCTCTTTTTAGGACATAGATTCCTCTCTATTAGCTTTTAATTTCATACTGCAGGTAAAGTGCCTTGTGTTATACCCTGATATTTTTAGTTTTTAGTTTCACTTACCTAAATAAGCACTGAGGACCAGATTCAAATTCCACTGATGTCAATGGGAGACTTTCCATTAACTTCAGTGGAATTTAGACCCAAGCCCTGAATGAAAACTGAGAAAGGACCTCAGGATTTGGCTTTCTATGATTAGTGCTTCTAGTATATTCTCCTACACTAAAATTACAGGCTCTGTGGAACACTCAGAAGTGACTCTTTCTGGTGTGTATTTTCTCCAATCAATAACTTTAGAAAAGTAAATCCTTGTAACAGAAAATTGCAATTGAAATCGAACCTTAAAGGTATGTGAAGGACAAAGAAGTTCAGTTCAGGGTTTTGAAAAGTACTCTGGGAACTGCTGATTGCTCCCTTTGGAAGGGGTGAGTCCCAGTGATCATCCTATTTGAAATAATAATGTTATTAAATAGAAGCTGGACAAATAAGGATGTCAGGCTTTCAAAGGTGCCTAAGTGAGTTAGGTGCCCAAGTCCCATTGAATGTCAATAGATTTTGGGTTTCTAAATACCTTTGGTGCCACTCACAATTATTTATGTAGCTCAAAAAATGTCAAGCTTTGATGTCTAAAGTTAGGCTACTACATCTAGGCACCTCACTGAAAGTGACTTTATTTTTAGAGGTAAGTAAGCACCTTCAGCTTCCACTGAGGTAAATGGGAACTAACTTGTAACCACTAAATCCAGCCATCTAGAATTTAGGTGCCTAAACATGGATTTCAGAGTCTGTCTTTAGACACCTACGATGAAATCTTGGCTTCACTGAAGCCAATGACAAATATTCCATTGACTACAGTGAGGCCAGGATTTCACCCCCAGGTTTGAAAATGTTACTGTGGTGTTGGCCTCCAGAGGAGCCGTGCTGAGATAGTTTAAACAAGGCAAACTGCAAAGAATGGGGCAGGAAAAGCCCTAAATACTGGTGGGTTTTTTTTTTCCATAAGCTATACCAAGTCAACAACAAACAGCTTCTGATTGCCTCACTGGTCATTCAGAAGACAAAAAACAGTTTCCTTAAAAACAAGCCACCCTGTGGCTAGCACCCAGACAGCCAAGTCAAATATGATGGAGATTACTGAAAATCTTTATCCATTATATGTAAAAAAAATCTACCAATTCCAAAGGATTGGCCACATTACCAAACACATCAATGAATATTTCAGATCTTACCCAAATACACACTTAAAACCAATGCTTATTAATTAAATTTATATTTATTAGGAATAAAAAGGAAAGAGTAATGGTTAAAAGATGACTATACATACACAGATGAAAATGAAGTTCATAAGTCAGTTTCAAAAAAGAGATAACTGAATTGCAAAGTTCTTAAAATTGCAAAGTTTCTGAAATTACCCAAAAAGCTTGGGAGTCATCACTCCTTATTTAGAGTTTCCTTGTTAAAAATCCAGTCAAGAGAAGTGAAGACTAAATAATCCAAGTACAGAGCCTGTATAATTTTTTTCCATGAGAAATAGCGGGGTGATTCCAGGCTGGTGCTGGAATCCCAATCTTGCGATCCAAACTTTCCCTGACAAAGGTTGGGCAGATTTGGGATAAAAAGGATCAGGCGTCAAGCTTCCTTTATAGTTGAAGCAAGGTGGGTGCTTGCACGTAACTCCCTCATGTGGGCTTTGATGAAAGCAAGCCGACAGTTTGATCTTTACTCAATGGGTCCTTCCTCAGACAATACAGTCAGCAATATCCATTTAAAGTATCAAGACAGTTCACAGATATTCCCTTGAGTAGAGAATAGTAATGTACATTGTCCTTTGAAGTAAAATCTTCATTTTCTAGGCACACATCAGTAATTAGCTGCATTAGCACAGTTAACAGACAGTTTACTTAAACCTCAAAGAGTAATAGAGGCAAATGATGTTATTGCACCAAAGTTCCATCTGGATGTTAATATTTCTTTTGACCTCTTAATCAATAGAACAACCATAATAGAGAGGAAAGCAGTTTATCTACCTTGTTAAACTCTAACCAGATATATGTAAACAACATCAAATAACTACCAAGAATACACTTTCATATCAAAGCTCTAGTCTACCTGTAAGGAATGACCCTCATTACCATTTGTATTTTCCTTTAATATGTCTTTAAAGGTCAGATTTGGACCATGCAACTATCACAGTTACTCAGTTGTTTTATTTTTTAAATTATTGTATCATGTATTATTTGTACTGCTGTAGTGTCCAGAAGCCCCAGTTCATAAACCAAGACCACATTGTGCTAGGCACCGTATAAGCACAGAACTAAAAGCCTCAAGGAGCTTACAGTTTCTATGCTCACTAGAGCTGCTCTGAAAATGGCAACATTTATCATCAGTCACTTCCAATGGCAGAATTTCCCATTTTGCCCCAGAAAAAAATTCTGACAAAAATGTTGACCCCTTCTGCTTCATGAATATTTGAATTAAAAGAAAGGGGTTGAATGTTATTTGACAGACATCACATGACCATCTGCAATAAAATAATAAAAACTCAAGTAAAACATTCACACATGGCTACTACCTGTTCAGAGCTCAGATTTGTTTTTTAAATTCTAACAAACCTGTTTAGGCTCTACCATGCCTGTGGACATTAGCTCATTCTGGGAAACTAATCTACAATGGCAGCCTCAAGCCGGTGTGAGGGTAATTGTACATCTCCCTTGATGAAGGTTCCTGGGAGCATTGTGTTCACTAGAACTTACAAGAGATGGGAATTATAATGACTAAAGAAAGAAATAACGGCTTTTGGCCTGATTTTCAGAGGTGCTGAGTGCCCACCATATTCATTCAATTCACTGGGATCAAAAGGTGCTCAGCACTTCTGAAAATCAGGCAATCTGCCATTTTGCAATTTAAAATAACAAACTGTGTCCCTTTGCTCCATATCAATTCATGCCTGAATCTACTGTCCCTTCTGCACAAGTCATCTTATGCACATTCCATTGGGTCTACAAACATTCATAATTGTGTGCACTTGTAAGTGTGTCTAGTTTTGGTTCCTAAAGTTGTGAAAACATAGATGAAAGGAAGGAATATGTATTAGTTTTAGTCAATTACTCTATCTTTCACTATCTTGCTCTTTAAGATGGCATTCAGGTTCAGGAAATTAAAAATAAATGCTTCTCTCAGTTACAGGCCAGCATAATGCTTTGTGGTTAATGCTTGCACAGTGTTTGAAACATATAAACTGATAAATAAACATGAAGTATGATTATTGTTAGGGTTATCCCCTTTTGACCTAATTGGTTGACCTCACTTCTGCATCCTGTGAGTTGTTTCAGATAGGAAGAGAAACTGATGATGAATCAGAAATCTTTGATGGAGTTGTGTTCCTTTTAAAAAGAATATACAAAGTCCTGTTTCCCTGAACATAGTAGGAATCATATAAGAGGAGACAATTACTTTGCTCCCAGCCAGCCATGAACCCAAAATATTTCTTATAGTTTCTTCTCACAGCAATGCTACTAGGGCTTCTTCACCTGTGTCTGGTGCTTCCTTACATTATTATCTCTCTGCCTCTTTTACAGACACACAAACCTTCACTAAACAGTACCCAGCCAAACACCTCTGCCCACCTGTGTTTATCCAAAATGAAGGAAAGCTCATCCACCAGTTTAACCCAACCTAACATTATTAAGTATTATTGTGTCTTTTTCTTCCTTATCTCATCTTCTTCATGTTGGATTATTCTCTTAACTTTCCCTTTGGTGAAGTGAAGTCCCACCACAGAAGGGTATAATTAACTCACAGTCCAAGGTCAAGCAATACTGAATCTTAAGTAAATTGCAATTGGCCAGTTTTGTGTGTGATTATTTTAAAATTGTTGGCATTGCAGTGCAGCAGTTCAATGCAGGAGAAACAGAATTTAGTGACTAGCATGTGGAAATTGCATGAAAAAAACTTTAGTGCTTGGAGTCAGTTGTGTATCAAACAGTCTTTGGATATCCAATCAGATTCCTTAGCAGATAGCTTTGGTATCATTCCATTACAAGGAAGACTGAAATGTCAGCAAGTCCAATGTTCAAGAGGGAAGCTGTTCCCAAGGAAGGCACAGTATTCTGTCGCACAAAAAGCATGTCTGTCTACCACATAAACCTTTAACAATTTGAGCTACCACTTCCTGGCTCAGAAACTTAGGCCCATCCTACAAAGAGCTTAAGGACATCCCATATATCATTGACTCCTGCTTAGAGTTATGCACATGCTTAAGAGCTTTGGATGGATCAGGGAAACAGGTAGGAAACAGGTCACCATGCCCTTCAATATCTCTGAGCAACACACACACTGCAAGTGAGTACTTCCTCATCTAGCCTTAGCACTTCACTATCACTCATTGATGAAGATGGTAGAATTCTAACGTATACATCTATTTTTAAATTTTCTTTTGCAGACATTTTAACATATCCATATAGACATATTCAAATACAATGACAAAGAAGATGTAGCAGGAGTACAGATTTAACAATAACACAGTATTTCAAATACAGTGACAAAGAAGTTATAGCAGGAGTACAGATTTAACAATAACACAGTATGAAATATGTGTAGATAAATACTCCTGAGGGTATGTGTACACTGATGGTGGCAAAGTCATCGCCATCAGATTGACCTTTCTGGATCAATTGAGTGAAGACCTGCTTAATTGATCCAGAAGTCAACGTTGTCAAACTACCTCTTCAAGTGGCATAGCGCTGCATTGATAGGACTGTGGTTCCTGTCGGTGCAGTGCAGTGAAGATGCTACCCAGAAGAGAACCACAGCAGTCGACGGGAGTTACACAAGATATCTGTGTAGCTTGTGTAACTCCCATTGACTGCCACCAAATTTCCAGGTAAGTGTACACCCGGACTTAGTGTTATAAGAAAAATAATTCTCTAACACCACCTCTTCCTTTTTCCTCCATTTGCTTCCCCCCTCACCAATAAAAGAAGACACATCATAAACCCAATCTATATGGAATTAGTTTTTAACACTCTCATGAAAGACCAAGTTGGGTCTTGTGCCTCCATAGATTGTCAGTTTTTCCACAAGGACAGTGTTGGCTAGCTTAGTTAGACAGACAAAGAATGTAGGGGGTATAGCAGATTTTTTTTTTAATTACTCTTTTGGCCACAATAAATGCTGCAGCAATCCATTTCCTGGTATTACTCGAACAGAGTAGATCTACTAGCATGTCCACAACAGAGACTTGATGTTGCCTGATCGCCTTAGAAAGAGTGTCTCACACTTCCTTCCAAATTATGGATATAGTTTGACATTCAAAGACTATATGAGACAGGTTTGCACTGAAGCTGTCATATCTCCAACATTTATTATGTGGGGAAAGTTCAGCTTTATGCACTTGCTCAGGAGTCAAATAATAACTATTTAGAATTTTATCCTCAAATAAACACAAAAACAAAGAACTGTTGTGCAAGGTATTATCCCACCTTTTGGAGAAAATGGAGATGTTTAGCTCCTTCTCCCATATTTCTTTTATGGTACAGTAAGCAGGATAAATCAAGGAGTTCAGCTATTTGAATGTGTTACCCACAAAATGTTTTGGCTAATATATCCGTAAGGTGTGCTTCAAGTGGAGTATTATATATGGCCTGCTGGCAATTTCCCAGCTCCTTTGTAATTCTGAGTTCAAGCTTATTGTAGAAAGCATCTTTATCTATTGGTAGCCAGTATTTATCATGAAAATATATGACAGAAAGTAAAGTTGTCCATTCACTAATATTTTTTATGGTTCTTATGCCCTTGGTTAGCCAGGAGAATTTGAGTTTCAAGCTATTAGCAAATTTAAATCATGGATTATTCAGTTTGTCATAGAAGGAGAGTTGGAGAGCTCAGAAGTAGTAATGACTTGATTTTCCAAAGAATACTCCAAGAGGAGATAAAAATTGTGTTTTCCCTTAAAGGTGCAGGCAAACGTTCTAAAAATGCAAGTGCAAAGAGAGAGAGAGAGAGAGAGATAGGGTCAAAAGGGTGAATACTTTTTCTTCAATCTCAAGCTACACTAGGACTCAGGAGGTATTTATCTGAAATCCTGATATCTTACCAAAGTAGTTTACTACTGATAGTAGCAGTGGAATCAAAGAGGAGGGATTTTTGAGAGTGAGCCAAATATCATCCTTATATGGACTATTCTTGTACTCTTTATCCTGGATGTTAATTCCTTCAGTGGATGGTATCTGTTTGATATACTCTGCTAGAGGTTCCATAGCTCTATCAAATAGTAGAGTTAATAGAGGGGCATCACTGATGTGTTCCGTAATTTAACTGAGAAGTGGAGGATAGAACATTTGTCAGAACAGAGGCAAGGGATGATTTGTAAATAATATGAAATCCTAATTTTCTCAGGATCATTTGTAAATATGTCCATTCCACTCAAATGAAGGACCTTTCAACATCTAATTAGAGGATAGCACCTGGAGCATCAGTTTTTTATTCCTGGCAGATGAAGTGGAATATCTTCCGAGTATTGTCCACTGCTAATTTGCTGCACATAAAACCATCTGGTTCACATGAATGATTAATAGAGCAATGTTGTTTAAGAGTGAAGCAAAAATCTTTGTCAGAATTGTATAATCTGTCTTCAACAGATAGATGGGGTGATAATTGCCACATTGAAGTCCATCCTTGTGGTTTTTTTTAAAATTAGGGTAACTTCTTGTATTCGTCATGTCCCATGACATTATTTCCTTTGTAAATATTTCATTATAGACTTATGATAGTATTGGTATTAATTGATTGATAAATGTCTCACAAAATTCTTCTGAAAAGCTACCACATCCTGACATTTTGCCAAAGTTGGGCGAGACCAGAGAGATCCCTTCCTCTTTATAATCAATCTGAAGTAGCAACAATGTAATTAGGGGTAATCCCTCCATGAATTGGTCAAATAGATTGGAATTTAACTCACAATGAGATGTGTAAAAAGGATTCATTAAAGTCTTTAAATTGTCTATCAGTGTTATCAGGTTCTTATACAGGAAGACCATTGTCCTATACCAAAGAGGATATAGTATTATTGGATGAAGTCATTTTAACTTTTCTCAATAGGGGTTTGCCCGCTTTATCCTCCAATTCATAATGCCTCTTTTTAACTCCATGAAGCATGAATTCAGTATGGGTGGACATACATTCATTGTATTTGTAATTTAAGGTAATGACAGAGCGTAGCAGCTCATTATTCGAGGGTTTTTATGCCCTCCCTCCTCCAAAATTTATCAACCGCCTCTGCCAAATAATTCTTTCTTCTTTTCAGATGCTTAATTTTATGCATTCTCCCCTTAAGGTAGCCTTCAGCGCTTCCCATAAAGTTGTAGTAGAATAGATGCTATTTATATTTTCCTTCAAGAGGTTGGTATTAGATGTTTCAATCATCTAAAGAAATTTAGGGTCGCTACACAGATGTGTTTAACTTCAATGATCTTGTAGTACTATGACCAGTACCTATGTGAAGAAAAATTGGAGCATGATCAGAGATGATGATATTACCATCTTCTATCTCCAGACATGCAGGAGCTACCTCCTTAGATATCATAAAAAAATTAATCTGGACTAGGAGTCATGAACCAATATGTGCAGTCATACTCCATAGGATGCTTTAGTCTCCTAAGTCCAAACTCCTTCCATAGGGATAATGGATGGTTTACAAATGTCTGAGATTTTCACCTAGAACACTGAAATTTCTCTATGATAATATCCATAACAGCTTTCCAATCTCCTCCTAATACCATTGGGATAACAGCTCTGTTGAAAATAATGTTAGTTATATCTGCAGTAAAGGGATGTTCCCACCCCTAGGATTATATACACTCCTCTGATTTAATCTTAGTATTGAAATTGCCTTCAATTATTATGCATCTGCTTTCTGGATCCAATCAATGACAGAATAAATTGAAAAGTTAGACTTCTGTGGATTACTATTGTTACTCCCCTGCTTCTGGAGTTGAAAGAGGAGTGACATTTAAGCCCCATCCACAGTTTTGTCAGAACTTCATTCTTTAAATGGGTCTCCTGAAGGAAAGCAATATGACATTCTTTTGATTTTATGTCTCTCAGGGTTTTGATTCTCTTAGAGGGATTCATTAAGACTCCATATGTTCCCAGAACAAAACTTAATAGAGTTAATGAAAAATCAGTGATTATTCAGCTGTTAGTTGATACCCAATAATTTGACAGCTTCCAAGAGCCTCTACATGCAAACAAACCCAAAACCAAAACATTAATTAGGAATCTGCCAGAAATATACCTATATTTACAAAAATATCTACATGTGTCAAGGTACATCAATGAATGAAACCTATTGCTTCAGAGGTATGAATGGATAAGTAATAGTATATATCAAATATATAAATGCTAATATGCATATGATATATACATATTCATACCAATAGACTAATGAAAAGAGGTAAACATGAAGTGACAAATAATAATGTGTGCAAATGAATAAATCTGATTATATTATCATACATATATTATAAATATATAAACTTTAAGTATGGGTAGAAATATAAAAATATACATGCAAATGCCCATATAAAGTGATACAGGTAGTCACTAATAACACACAAGTAACTAGTTATGGATATATTAGCATTGAGTACATATTATAAATATATAAATAGATGTATATAGATATAAATATAAGTAAAAATAAGAAGGTGAGTAATATAGTTATTATGAATATATGGATATACTTATGTTGGCTTATCAATATGCTGAAAGTATTGATTATCAAGCTATACTGAATATTTTGTCTAACAGTACTAATTGTACCTTATAACACTATCAGATTTGACAAATATATGCACATAAGTTGCCTGGTTTTCCCGATCACAGTTTCTTTTCTTCAAGGCTTATACTTTCCATTTACTTTTCCTTTACGAGAAGATCATGGTGTTACCTTTAGTGAGATCTGGACTCAATTCCTGTCGTGCTTGCCAAGCATCTGATAGGGTATTGAGATATTTCATACAGTCTGTCAGTTTGATTATGAAGATAGCAGGATATTTAAGGCTGTATTTAATATCTGATCCCCTGAGAGCTCATTTGATGCCATTAAATAGTGCTCTCATCTTGCATAAAGTTACAGAGAAGTCTGGATACAAAGAAAATTTAAAATCCTCATATTTGAGAGTCAAATTTGCCTAGCAGCAGACATCAGCATAACTTTGTCATTACATTTGAACAATTTAAAGACGATGATTCTGGGGTTATTATTGCTTTTTCTCCTTCTGGCCCCAGCCACCTGAAGAACCCTTTCAATCTCCAGGGCAGATAACTGGGATCCAATCCCAGTACTTCAGAAATTGTGTTCTGGAGAAAGCTAATCATGTTATTTTTTTTTTCCAAGGGACCCTCAGGAACTGCAAACTATTCCTCTGTGATCTGTTTTCAATATTTTCTGGTTTCTCCTCAAGACCAGTTATGCTCTATGGCAGTTTTTCTTGGTTTGTTATTTAAGTAGGTCAAACGAGCTATGATTTCTCCCATATCTTTAGCGAACTCATGTATATCTTGAAATTAAAGATCAAATTTGGTAGTCACAGATGCTAAGTCTTGTGTAAGAGACTGCTAAGTTTACTTGGCCTAAACTTTCTTTGGAGACCCACGCTTGGTTGTTTGACATTTCTGTTTTTCCCGGAAGTATCCATAATGACATAACTAAAGAGTTCCCCTCATCTAATTAGTACATTTCTGAGAGGAAGTTATGGTTTAGATGCCTGGGAGGCCTTAATTGATGAGGGCTAGTGCATGGAGGTTGAAGAGACCAGGAGTCAGGGAGTCATCTTCTCTACAGGTCAAGTGACCTCTTCCCCACCCATTCCAACAGACAGGTTTGAAATCAGCTTGGACCCTGGAGAATTACTGATGGATGTCCCTTCCTCACATCACTGGGGAAGAGGTGCACAATGCCCATCAGTAACTCTGCAGTCTGCAGAATATTTTAAATATAACTGTTGTCAACCTGAAGACATTCTGAATTTTGTCAACAGAAACAACACTGTCAGATGCACTGCATTTTAACAGCTATGCTTTCTGACAGAACATACAGGTAAATAATTCCCAATCTCCCATACTTTGCTTAATTTGTTTCTGCTATCTCAAAGCAGACTATTACTGAGTTTATAAATCAAAGCATAGTGCTTCTCAACTGTATAACAATCTTAAGTGGACTGAACAATTTGGGGGTTCTGCAAACTATATACACAGAAGCTACTGATGAATAAAGACGTGCAAATATGCAGCACTGACAATTTTGTACGTGCTTGCCCCTTCTGAACACTGCCATTCTGAAACACTGATAAAAATACACTATGACTGAGATGCAGCCTAATGCCTTTAAGAAACTTAAGGAATTGCAGACACCTGAAACTGAATTAATGATATCCTTTGAAGAAGTGGGCTGTTATATTCACTATTGTACAGGCCCTTCAATTAGCTTTTCTCTTTTCTTTTCTCCCCCTTCTCCCCACTCCAAGACACTGAGTATACTGTGGATTATGAAGCATTATAATAATGAATAGTTGCTATGTGGAAAGCTTGCATAGTAAAATAAAGGAAGTACACTCTCCATAGTCTATCAGAGTAAGGAAGGAAGCTGAATCACTAATTTTAATTTTATCCCAAAATCACATTCCAGTACATTTTCCCCTACAATTTAATGGTAGAAAAAACATCGCCATTCCTCCAGAAAAACAATAGAACATTATCATCTCATGCTGGAGATATAACAATGTTATTTCAATAAAGACAATGCCAGATTCTATTCTCAGAAATGCTGGTTTAAATTCAAAATATCTCTACTGAAGTAAATTTAGGTATTTTGGATTTACACCAGTGTAACTAAGATCTTAATGTTTCCCAGACACTCATTGTAATGCATTCATTTGATAAATAAACAGGTATATTTAGATGTGTATATTGATTATTAGAGAAATAGCATGTGATCACATAAATAAAACCTCCTGTAATGCATACATGCGAGGAGTTAGAGTTAAAGTTATGCATTCAAACTCAATTTATATATCCTGACTCTTCATTAAGGTGTGTATATGCAATCAAATGTTTCATTATGTACGGGGTTTGTTAACTTTGCATACAATACTAATTAGAGTGGCAAAAGTATCCAGTACATTCCTGAAGTCATAAAGGACACAATTTACCTGTCCCATATTGGATGATTCAATGGGCCAGAAACTACATTGATCTGCAGCAGCTGAGGATCTGGCTGATAGACTATTCAGAAGACAATAGATTCACACTTCAGTTACTAGAAGTCATGTCCCTTACAAATTTGGGAACCATCACTACCACCCTACCTCTCTTTCTAGGGTTATATACTGTGTCCATCCCTGTGATACAGTAATGGAATGCCTGGTTTGAGACTTCAGGCACAACCCTCATCAAACACTGGTGCATAAGCTGCACCACCACAAGGATAGCCCATGGAGGCATTTTAACACCGCCGTTCCTCCCCTGCTTCCTTTTTACCACAGTGGGATTATGATTCACTGCGTTTTACAATACAGCATGCCCCCCCACCCATAACCCAAATGTGCTTTTAGCTACAATGACCAGCAAATCAGGGGTGGAACCAAGACTCTGCTCATTCTATATCCCTCCCCCCCTCACTGGTGCTGGTGTGGGGAGTAAGGAAGTATGTAGCACTTCTTTACTCCTACACACATAAATGCAAAATCTGAATAGCCCACTCAGGGATTTACTCCATTGCATATGTGCATATTCCAAGTTCTGGCCTTCCCCTCAGAGATTTGAAGTTTAATGTTTTTTCTATGATATTGTTCTATGTTTTTAGGTTATCAGACTGATAGCAACTGTTTGTAGAAGTAATAAGATCTTTGGATGTGGACAGAGTCTATGGCTGATATGAAGGATAGATTTAATGGGTGTTCTGGTTTTATGCCAGTCTGTAGGGAAGAATTGTTTACAACACAATGCTCATTCCAGGTCTTCCAAATGGTAGGTTTAGAAAAATAGAGACTTTGGATAGAGCCTGCAAAAAATATTTTAAGCATTTTCCCAGTCAAGTAATGAATGAAAGAATGCATGACTAAAAGTGGAAAGTGAAATATATTATCATATAATATTCCAGCACAAATTGAAAACAGTTGCTTGAAATATCTTTTTCTTCTTTAAGAGGGAGACATTTTCTTTGCATTTCATTTACACAGAAATGCTAAATATTTTTGCCAGAACATGATAAATTGAACATTAAGATGATGAATTCTATCTGGCATCAAGCAACTGAAGAGTACATTCTAATTAAAATTTTCTGGAAAGACAACTACATTATCCTTCTATTAAAGATTAATGTCCTTGATAATCCTACTTGTTTAGTATTCCACAGTAAATTATAAAGATACTTGCAAAAAAAAAAAAAAAAGGAATTGATTTAAGTTCATTAACTTTAAAAAAGTAATTTCAACAAAGCAATAGCAAAACAGTGTTTACTCATTTGAATACACTGATTGTATTTTATAAAGTAAGGAAAATACAAAGTTAATATTTTCTATAATGGGAGACATTGACATTTAAATATATAGGCTTTGATGGGCTTTCCTAACTCTTATTTTTTCATATCCAAATAAATACATAATGGATGAAAGATGTAGGGCTTAACTGATGAAAAACTTCTGAACTCAATGGGACTTATGGACATACTTATAGTTAAGCCCATGCATTCCTGAATTGAGACCTTCATGAGTGCAAAACTGGCAAAAGTTTGTTGTCCGCAATCCACAATCAGACTAATTGGGAAATCTATGAGACACTTTGGTCATGTCATTCCTTCCCGAAGAAGAGGTCATTTAGTATCTCCAGGTCCTATGATGTTATTAATCACCTCTATTATTTCATTGTATTTATATTTCAGTAGCACTCAAATGGTTCAATCAGGATCAGGGCCCCATTATCCTAGGGGCTGTACAGATACATAGGAAGACAAGATCCCTGTTTTGGAGAGCTTTCTCTCCTCTCTCTCTCATTCTTTTTGAGTTCCTAATTTTCAGCCAGATGTGCAAGGACATGTTTGAAGCTGGTGACCTGCTCAGCAAAAGAGCTGTACTTAAATATTAATTCATGTTGTATTCTGCTAAATTACTGTACCAATAAATAGATATTTTGAGATGAGCACTGAAGTCCAAAAATGTTTTCGTTAAAACTAGAGCTGGACAAATTACTCACATAAAATAATTTATTCAGCAAATTCAACTTTTTCTCTTGACATCTAACCCAAAGTGAATTAACCCAAAGTGTCATTTAGTCACCTAAGACCTTATCCAATACCATGGAAATTAATGGAAGGTCTCCCTTTGATTTGAATAAATACTGAATCACTAGTGATTTTAATGGGACCTAATCAATTATGAAAAGAAAAATTATTGACAATTACATCTACCACTTCAGTTTACTGTAAATTAAATTTTAGGCTGGTTTACTCAGTATGTTACATGACTCTGCACTGTATATCTGAGAGCATTTTGGTTCTGTAGCCTCAGACTTTCCCTGTTTGCCAAAAATATCATATTTTTACAAGAGAAGTTGGGAAAAAATCCAGCTTTTATAACTGTTTATATTGCTCATGATTGTCACAAGGTAATTTTGTTTCTATGTTTCAAGAGTCAGGACCCTGAAACTGGAGTCAAACCATACTCCACACTCCGGTGCAAAAGGGATCTAACAGGTATGATCAAAGATTGTCAAACAGAGGAGGGGCTTTTGTGTTTTGTTGATTTTAGAGATTTCATGCATAAAGGGAAATACTGGATGAGCTTTTCAAAGTCACCCCAAAGATTTTGACACCCAGTTCCCATTAAAATTAATGAGAATTGAGCATCCAAATCTCCAACATAGTAATTAAAATCTCAGCTGCTATAGAAAAAAAAATCCAACATGAGGAAAATGACATTGAAAATAAAGTTCCTTTCCCCTCAAAATGAATACAACTCCTTTAAAGAAACCCCATTAATGCATTTTCATCACATTGTTAAAGCTCCAGATTGAGTCCCTCTTTACATGGATTATATGTCTGTTATTTATTTTATACTGACCTCTAATTTATTTTCAGAAAACACCAACATTAAAAACACCGTATAACAATGTGAGCTGTAAAATCTTTACTGTTGCCTTTTTATCTCCCTCTTACATGGTGTTATAATTCTAGGTAGGAAGCTCTCTAGTGGTATGTCTACACTGCAATGTAAGCCCAGACTCAGACTTGGGCTTGAGCCCAAATCCTGTCTACACACAAATCTCTCAAACTTAGTCTCTGTCTCAGACCTAGGGTCCTAGGACCCTGGGGACATGGAGGATCCGAGACAAAATCAAGCCAGGACCCAGTGTTGCTGTAGCCCTGCTTGACTTGTGTCCTAGGAGTCCTCCAAAAGTACTCCACAATCACATGGTCAAATTCCTTCATCCTCTCTATCCCAAGAATCTCCAGTTGACTCTATTGAAAATGGAAGCAGCCACCCTTGGTGTACAGCAGCAGCTCATTTAGTCAATATTAATCCTTCCATTGTCTTCTGACCACTATCCTGCAAACACACCATTAAGAGTCTTCTGTGTTTGAAATGGAGATTGACCAGAACAATCCTTTCAAAGTGCACTACTTCATGGTCATAGAAGTACAGCCAAATTTGTTGAATCTCTGGTGTGAGGCCAGCAAAACTTTGGACTTTAGTAAAAGCACCACGGATGACCATGCATACCAGTAGATAGAGAAGAAGCTGGCAGCTTTGCAAATTTACCAGGCCAATGACCAGTGCAAGGAATGGATTAAGCAGCTCAAGAGTGAGTACTGACAAATTATCAGGCCTACATTATGCCTGTTTTATGTGGAGTTTGACTGGGTTCCTGGCACTGCAGTCAACATGGAGCCAACTGTGCTGCATGATGACCTGGTTAGCCAGGATGATGCCCTGCTGAACCGAGAATCCAGCATGGGGGAGCATGGGAGCCAGCAGCAGGCACCAAGTGAGGACCATGACTTCACTTAGTTGCTCAAACAGGTCCAAAAGTACACTCTGGATCTGGAGAAGCAGCAGCAAATTCTGGGTCCGTAGTTAGAGGAGGTGCTTGATGTAACTGCTGGGCCTACAGCAGTTGTGGAAGGGACCAACATCACCCCTAAGTCTGGTAAGATTCTGGCTCCACTATAATGTTTATTAATATAATAACGGGAGGGATTTCTGCTCTAAAAACCAGTGCAAAAGTTATGAAAAACTCCGGCTAGCACTGCGCATCCACTAATGGTGGATTGTATCCCAGTGCTTTGGCATCCCTCCTCCTCCCCACCACGTAGAGTTCTAAATGGCAAATAGGAAATGCAAACAGTAAAGAACACCTTTAAAGAGTATTTTTACTGGAATGTTGCAAAATATTTGATAGTGGCATTCTAGCTTCTTAAAAATAATAACCTTAGATTGCTATGCCCCTAGGATTGCCACTCTGTACCACTCTATGGAGCCACCTGGAAAGAGTGCACTCTGTCCATGTATTTGGGGAAATGTGTTCCATTTTCAAACCTAGTCCATTTCAGTTAGCAGTAGTCCATGAAATCCACAGATGACAAAAATCATGTGTCCCAAGTACAATTGGGGTTTGAATTTTTGTCCAGAAATGTGACAGGAGCAGGGAGGAGGAAGCCTATGGAGTACTGCATGTTTGCATGCAGCCAGAACAGGATAAATCACATGGAAGCTAATGCAGCATCCTTTTGATTCCCTCACAAATTCTGACCCAATGCCCTGTGCTGATAGTGGCAAACTTCTCCTGAAGCAGGAATTTCAGATAGTCAGTCACATTGCAGGGAAGGGCGTATTTTCCAAGGCTATCTCAATAGCTGACCAGCGCACTCCACTCATAGTTGTGCTGTTCAGTCACAATACATTTGAACACTTTGGATGCACACATTGCTGGTTTCCCATTACCAGCTTGGAATAACATGTCCCTTTGCTGATACGGCACCACAAGAACACGTACGTCCTCCAAAATGGAAAAAAAACAGTAAATGACAGAAAAACATATTTGTAGCGAGGCCACTTACTGACCCCTCAAATCAAGTAGTAGTGTAATTTTTATAAACAAAAACAGTTTAGAATTTTGAACTTCCATTGTCTCTGCACTTTTTTAACTACGATTAACCAAGCTGTGCCCACAAAGAGTCTGTGGACTGAAGCATCCCTTTCACAATGTACAGTTTTGAAATCCAACCTTTTATGTCCTTGAAAATCCACAATAATTATTTCTGTGTTCCTCCACTGAACTATTTGAGACAATAACTCTCTGTGTATGTTCCTATTGCAGGCCCCTCAACCTTCACTATCTGCAGTAGCTCCACAACTCAACCACCATGAGGAACAAGCCTGGCCCAATGTGCCTGCATGGTCATTTCAAGAGGAAATGTTTCCATGATGGACATCTGGTTGAAGTTCTGGAGAGAGCCAGGCAGCCGGTCCTGTACCAGAAAGAGAGGAACTTAAGACTAGAGAAAAGGCATGCTGAGATGCAGGAGAAAAGGCTAAGGCTCATTTCACAGCTTGAGGACAGGGTTTCAGTCCAGGAGCAAGCACTTGCCACACAGTTCCTGGAATAGGATCGGCGGCTAAGGGTGATCAGGGTGCAGGACTGGCCCTTTCATAGAACAGCACTCTGTTGCCTCTCCCACACCAAGATCTGTTTCCCACATGACATACCCTCAGTCCAGAAACAGCTTGGAAAATTCCATGGCTGGGTGGCTCATGTAACTGGGACCCATGAACAGCTGGGCAGGGCAACTTAACCCCAGGCAGTGCTCCACATTGACCCGCTCTCTTCTTCTGATGCCAAGAGCACGAAAAGAAGAGAAAGGAGAATGGGGACTAGGGAACATGCAGCAATAGGGGGGTTTCACTGGGTTTGCACTTGTTCATGCACTTTTTTGTGTGTTTTGAAAAGGTTCTGTTGTAACTGGTCTCTTGATGTTGTGATGGCAGCTGGTCTGCCTGGCACTGGGTGGCTTTTGTACTGTTCTAACATGTGTTTATAAATAAAGCTTTTTATATCCTAAAGGAGGTTTATCACCATCATTGCATCTCATCATACAATCAGTATTTGAAATAATAATGTTAAACACATGACCAGGAACAATTAGGAACACTATTCCCCTAAATAGCTAGGTAGAGCAATCCACACTTCTATCAGTTTCTTATATGAATCCATATGGTGAATTATCCCTCCCACTAATTTCATAATTCATCATGTGTGACATGCTGTACCCCACCTACACCCTTATAGTGTGATTTATGTATCATTCATGTTCACCTTTATAGTGTAACTGTGTATTGTCTAATGCAAAGTATATCATGTAAGGTGTTTCTGGAATGCTCATGACATACTGAACATTATTGTTATGGTAGTATGTTTCCTGCAATGTCATACATATGTACAGATATGAAACTCGGCTATGTCATATCTCCACTTGTGTGACTCACATGGCTTGAATAGATGCAGACAAACATAAAGCTGAGAGTTCATGCCTCACAGAGGCATGCATAGAGGAACAATGGACTGGTCTGAGCACCTGATCAGGCGACGCTTATTTGACTCAAGTGAGGGAAATCATGCCCATTGCCAGACATCATCGATCACCAGAGGGGGTGTCAAGGAAACTTGTTAAAAGAGAGAACATCTTTGTCTTTGGAGCTCTCTCTTGGATTCCATCTTCTAAGCAACATCAAGGACACTGACTGACTGCCCCGGGAGGTGGAGGGGGCCTGGCTGCAAGAGTCATCTCAGAGAGCTTGTGGGTAAGCTAACATCAAGGACTGAAAAGCTACTGCAATATTAAGTTTAGTTTAGGATGTGTATTACCTTTTATTTAATAGTGATCAAATCCTTGATTCATATTAATCTCATGATTCATATTAATCTGATTTATAATCACTTAAAATCTTGATTTAGTCAATTTACTTATTTGTTTGTTTTATCTAAAACAGTGCATGTGGATTGAGTGTGTGTAGAGACTTTATTTAGAGTGACAGAGCTGGTGCATATCAATTTATTTGATAAATTGACGAACAATGTAATGAGCTTGCAGGGTGCAGTGTACAGCACTGAACTCTGTAAGATGGCAGTTCCCAGGGCTGCATCTCGGACTGGGGGTATTTGCTAGGGGTCAATCCCATGAGTGGCTGGCCAGAAGTGCTCCTTCACTAGGTCAGGGACCGATTACTCACAGGAGGCTGGGCATGGGCTGACCCAGGAGTGGGTGGTCCATACAGCAAAGCAGGGTAAGTCAGGGCCCACGAGTGAGGGATTGGGGTAATAGCTACACACCAATCTAGATTGCAGGGGTGGAATGTTACATCATATCCTTCATCAGTACAGCATCTGGCAATCAAGCCCCCCCTCAGCAGTGAATCCCTCCCGCCACCTCAGTTAGCCCCATCTGCCTTACAAGCACATTCATAAAGGTACTATGCCCTCTGTTCAGTTGGGCCATCCAAGTCCATGAAGTCGGAGCACAAAGCATCCCTGATTCTGCCCAGGTGCATCTGGCTGAGTGTATCTATTCAGCAGCACCTTGCTATCATAGCTCCTTTCAGGGGGAAATGGCTCACCGCTGGCTTCAGCAAGGCACAGTAACACAGACAGCATTGATGACACTGGCATCCAAATGAGTCTGTAAACATCTTCAATGGGATTTCAATCTGCTAAAAGTACATTCAACAATCATTCCACACCTATGATTAAACCATTTTTTGTCAGGGCCTCTGAATTCAGGGTATGGTTTCATGAATCAAGGCAGGATCCCCCAGAATAAAAATTGGGACAGTAACTCCATTTATGACAATATCATTGGGTAGGAATGTGTCCCAACCTGTCCATGAATGTAGACTCTCGCTAGGCAAAATACAATAGCATCACAAACTTTCCCAGGGTAGCCAACACTGACATTCATAAAGTGATCTCTGTGGTCCACAAGGCCCCGTGTAACAATGAAGTAGTACCCTTTGCATTTTATGTACTCCTGTTCCTTGAGGAGGGCAAACTATGGGCACATGAGTTTAGTGCACAGTTTAGGAGCACAGTTTAGAAACCCAACTATCTCAAATCCAGCAATTACAGCAGGAATATCTTTTAAGTCCGACAGCTTGGGATAAACCACATGCCTGATTGCCTCAGAAACCTCCGCTACCACTTTACCCACAGTTGACTTTCCAACACCAACTGGTTAGCAGTGGACCTGTAGCAGTCTGGGGTAGGCAGCTTCCAAATGGTTATAGCAACCTGCTTCCATACTGGCCAGGCTGGCCTCTGGTGTGTGTCTTCAACCTAGAGGGTCAGGGAAAGCTGCTCATAAAGCTTAATAAAGGTAGGGATTTTTGTGAAAAAATCATGGACCTGCAGCTGGTTATCCTAGGTTTGCCTGACAATGTGGTCCCACCAAACTGTGCTTGTGGCCCTGAGCCAGAACACCGATCTACGGAGGGAGCCTCAGCAGCTATACTGAGTGTACTGAGCAGCATCAGCCAGTGCAAGTCTGCCATGCCTGGATACTCCTCCTCCTCCTCTGCTGCCTTCTACTCCTGCTCTATTATAAGTTGTGTCAGATGCCTTTGGTGCATCAGAAAACAGTGCTAAAATGTCCATCGGCACCTCAAGGAAGCTCTGCCCGTTTCCTTACACAGGAGCGAAAGCACAAGGAAGAGAGTTTGTTGAAAAAGTGTCTTCTCCATGGTGCTCAGCAGGCTATCGTTAGTGGTCTGTACAATCTTCCTGTAATGTGCAGGGTAGTCAGTAAAGTTTTCCCACAGTGCAACTTGGTCAAAGAGCTACAGCAGCCACATTTCAGGAGGATACGAGGGAGTCTGTGATATAGTTGGTTTGATATGAGAGTGTGTGCTGCAATGTGGATGCCAGAGCCCCAAGTTTGAGCCCTGGTTAGAAAATTCTTAACATTGGGTTAACAATCAGTGTAGACGCTGAAAGCGCAGGGATTTTCTAACATGGTTCAGGTGACTCAAGTCCTACTAGCCTTGGGCTCACAGTGCAGTCTAGACATATCCTCAGGCTACATCTACACTATGAGTCAGGTGTGTAATACTCGTGCTATGTTTCAGGTGTGTTTGTACTCAGGATGGCTGCTACCCATACCACTGCGACTATACTGTTATCTATGCTCACGCTAGCTCAGGGAGAGATACCACAAGTACGTGTACATGAGCAGGAGAAACAATGTTTTAATTATACCACATTTTGAAATATCAGATCTTTAGTTTCATGTACCAAGAATGGCCCTAATCATGTAATGGGTTCAGGTAGTGGTGTTTCCTTACTGCTAGAATGAGTTCTGGTGAGTGCAATGAAACTCCAGGCAGTTGTAAGGATCAATGCTAGAGAAACATGCTGCAGATTAGGGTACTATGCAAACAAAAGGGTAAATGTATGTACAAATTAGGTACTCAGGCACATAAAGAAGTACCCGATTTAGTGTGCAATTAACCATGTTTGTATGTAAATGCTATCGATTATCATGTTAATTCACACATTTTATAGATGCAATATTAGTAGTGACTTTGGGAAATGTGTCCCTTTCAAGCGAGTTTGTTGATTCCCATATGCAGCTATTGCTGCTGCATTAAACTGTGAACCATATATTCTTAAGACTAAGAAGAAGAAACATGGCTAGTTTTATAACTTGATAATAGCAAATGTAGTTTGTCACAAATTCACAGAAATGTGTAAGTGAAATTCACTCTAAAGGTCCAAAAAAAATTGGGCCATACACCACTGATGCCCTCTTCTGAGGATTTAAGAGATGCTAGTCCTCTGCACATTAATTAATGTCACTCTAAATGAAATTTAACTATAGCAATAAATGACCTTAAAAACAATTATTTTAACATATATTTTCTAGTGAAAACTATAGACAAAGTGATTGATATAAACCATCTGATAGAAAATCTCTCTGCCTTGTTTTGGTGCTGAAACCAAAATGACATAATTTAAAAACATATAAAATATTTACATTTAAAACCTATAACTTAAAGGCTTTTGAACATTATCATGATTATTTATACTGGACTTAGTTATAAGATTAACTTGGTATGTGAGTATAATGCCTTAACTTTCAATTCCATTAAAAGAATCTTATAGTCCAGTGTTTTGAAAAGTGACATATCACTTAGAATGCCTTTGTAACAGATAATTAGAGGTGTTCACTTTTTGAAAATGCTTCGGCTATGAAAAGAGCAAAACTGTAAACAGTGTTTAGAATGGAACAGAAGAAAGGAAAAAAAAGTGGAATAAACACATAACTTTGGAAGTGATCATTTCAGTGCAGTGGAACGGCTTGAATTTAATCCAAATTGGTAAATATCATCCATGTTGATTATGTGCAAAAATCTATTCAAACTTTACTACAAACAAAAAAATGTAATCTTCCAATATTGTGTCCACATTTGCTTTAACATCAGAAATAAATACCACATGTAAGCCCTTTCTTGTTTGGTTTTGCTCTGTTCTCAGGATGTCATTTGTGTATTTTCTGAAGCTCAGTCTTGGCTTTTGTAAAATTTACACCTATCAGGTATAAAAGAATGCTAATTTTATATATTTGACATTAAAGAAAATATGTTCAAGTTATTGCTTTAAAACTATTGTGTTTAAGTCAAAAGACCTGTAAAATATTCACGATTGTTTTGTAGAATTTTGCATGAAAATTCTACAGTATTTACTGATGTCATGTAATCCTAATACACAAGTACTTCCAATGACATCAGTAGGACTACTCATGTGAGTATGGACTTTTGAGGATAGGGATTACATTTTGTAGAATGGCTGCCAATGTAAAGTGAGGATGCCAGCCAATATCCAAATGTTAAAGCAGCTTTTTGAGGGAAGATAGTCTGCTCAGAATTCCCAGGGGCAAATTAAAAGATGTTAAATTTCTGTGGTGACTGGTACTCACACAGACGACAACAGGAAAGGGCAAGAATTACATCTGCTTTACTTGCAGATGAAATTCAAGATTCATACAAATTCATATATTTTAAGGAGAAATCATCTAGTCTGACATAGTTTATAACACCGGCCACAGAATTTCACACAATCACCAATGAATAGAGTCATGTAACTTGTGTTTGACTGAAGACGCCTACTAAAGATATGTTCCCATCTTCTCATTATGCTTTTCAACAATGCTACTACCTGCTCCTGGGGTTAAGTGATGATCCAGTAATTATGAGGTAGGTGAGTCTATGGCTCTTAGAGCTTTCTAATTATATCCAATTATGTCTTGAAGTCTAACTTCAAGCAAAGCTTTGTGTGGTTTCAATAGGCAACTAAAAATTAGGATCCGTAGTTGAAACTTATCTGAACTAAATGAAACACTTTGTTATCAATTATTGGAGAAGAAATCTCTTGAGAACAATATTTCTTATGAGTTTTCCGATACGTCCTATCTCTGACTGGGCTTCAAGTATCATAACATTTTCTCATAGAGTTTTGAATGTCTTGTTTCTGGAACACAGTAATGAAAATAAAAATGAGAGTTTTTTGTTGAATGTCAAAATAGCATTTTAGGCTCAGTTTGAAAGCTAGGTATTATGATGAATTGGGAATACGTCTGTATACTTTATGTGTATATGTATTATGTGTGATAATATGAATCCTATGTTTCTGTTTCAGGCTGCAAACTCCATTTTGAATGTGTAGGCTTTTACCTTCTCTGTGATACATTTTCCTCCATGTTGAGTTGAAAATTCCAAAGAATGGTGGCAAAAGAATAACAATTGCTGACTTTTAACATACCCAGTCCTTTGGAATCAATACACACTAGACAAAAAAACTGGGCCCTACATTGAGAAAACTGGTTTAGCAGTGGAGAAGTCACCTTGGCAATAAAGTCACCTGACTGGGGAAGCTGGCAAGGGTCTCACCTGACACAGGGAGCTGAAGGTTTTTAAAGGTCTGAAAAGGTCTGCTTGGGGAAGGAGCATTTTCTGCAGTCCATGAGAGACCACTCTCCACATAACAGCCTGCATAAGGCACGGGACACCGACCTGCCTTCATGGTCCCAGATGGTTTGCCCGGGACTCACAAGAGTAGAGAGAACTAGAAAGTGAGGGACACTGCAATGGCAAATGTTAATTGATTTGTATGATTTGCACTTTACACAATTAAGTATAAGAGAACACAAAGGTGTTTGACTGTGCAAAGTGTTTGTGTTGACTGTTTCACAACTATTGCATGCCCCTGAGAGAGTTAAGCAGTAGCCAGAAACTTCAGACCTATGAGATGGAGTTCTGGGAGAGAGGTGTGTTTAAGTAACTGGGTATTTTAGAGGTCCTGGTGTCTAGGGGAGGTAGGCTGAGACTAAGTCAGTGCTCAGGAAATGCTCCAGAGAGGCCAAGGTTGGAACCAGTGTTGCAGATTGCTGAGATTTCAGAAACTTAACACACTCCAGGAGATCCAGAGCACTATTGGATCCTATTGGATAAGTGGTAGGGAGCACTTGCTAGAAACTGTGATATATGGCAAGTTAAAGATATGTTACAGCATAATATGTTTTTAGTATCTCAACGAAATAATCTATACTCAATATTAACTTGCTGGGTTTAATTCTTCTCCAAGACGCAAACATTGAAGTTAGGAGTAACTTCAGTGAAGTCAATGGAGTTACATCATTAGTAAAACTGCTGTAAATGAGAAGAAAATCAGGCCCAATTTAAGAAATCTCATAGAAACAAGCAAAATCTTTCTTTTTTGGGGGTCTTTTTTTTGCAATTCATTCTCTTACTTTCTCCAGCACATAGACTGTGATACAGAGATACAACTAGAGGTCTAAAGCTGAGTTATACAAAACAAGTATAGGGTTTCTTGTGAAATTTTACAGAAATCCAGACAGAGTATTTCAGTTTTAGCTATTTATACTTATTTTCAAAACAAGTAGCAACTTTTTTCCAGTGAAATGACTGAGTCATAAATATTCAAGCTAAAGATCACATCATGTGCTTATTCACAGAGCCATTAAAAATATAGTGTGTGATAGTTTGATTTTAAATGCAAAAACTTGGCATGCCACCATAATTACTGTTACTATCATTATTAATTTGTATTGTGGTAAAGCCCAGAGACCCCATCGTATTAGGTGCAGTTCACACATATAACGAAAGAGCTGCATCTGTACCAACAAGCTTACACTCTAATTAGTAATTTACTAAGGGCATTCTATTACTGCATAACCAAGGAGAATTGGGTAGTTTTTTTCTAGGTTGTATGTATCTAGGTGGAAGAGGCACAGGAATACAGCTGAGTCAAAAACATTTTTTCAGTTTGCTGGCAATTTCAAATATCAAAGAAAAAATAATTGCTCTGCTTTTGTTCAAAACAAAAAAAAATGGCAAATTGAAAACTTAGAAAAAAAATGGTTCGGGTCAAACAAAACATTTAGTTTGACAAAAATCAAAATATTTTGTTTTGATTGAGCTTTTTTTTAAAACATGGAATTTTTATAAATAAAATTAAAAGCAATTTTGAAACAGTCGTTTCAAACCAAAAATCAAAACGTTTCTCATGAAATCAGGCCACTTATAATTTTTCAGATTTTTTTTTTCAAAACAATTAGGCGAAATTGATGCAAATTTGCAAAATGTTCGGGTATCAACAAATCTGCATTTTTTGCTGAAAAAAAGTTGTGTGTCAAAGTTTTCACCTACCTTTCTACTGAAATATACTATGCCAACAAAGAAAATACAAAAAATATTTCAGTTATGATGTCGGAAAAAATACCAGTCAAGATGCCATGACATATTGTTTCCGTCAACAAGTTTACTAGATAAAGTGTTAAAACACAGGGACTGGTGAATATTCTGAAACCCTTTAATGAACGACAACTCCATTACCTCATATAGTCAGTTAAGAAAAAGAAGAACTTTTATTGTAGTAAGTGCCAGGCATGAATAGCATAAGTAGATCTGCCTGAGTGTTCTGTTGCTAAGCTTTGCAGAATTCCAGTCAAAATCCTCCACTAAAATAGCCTTGGTTTTTATAGCTAATATATTAGTCAGAAGAAAGCACCTTTTTTATTAAATGAATTTAGTTTACAATATTTAATCTTTCAAACTTTTTAAATTGCTATAAGTTGTGTTTTATTTTAACTCAGAACATTGCTACACACCCCAATTACCATTGCACTTTCAATATGTTGCTGTGTTTTTTCCCCAGTTCACAACAAATTGCCATTCCCCCTCCTCTTCCCTCCGTGGCTACAAGCCTATGGAATAGCACTACTTATTGTCACATCAGGGGTACTTTCAGATGTTGTATCCTACTCACCATTCGATTTTTTCTCCCCATCTACGGTTATATGACACAAATTCTACCTGAGAGATTATTTTGAAAAATCTGTATGAACATTACTCTGTGTCAAAGAAATAAGAAAAGAAAAGTCAAAATCATGGAGATTAAGTCAATGATAGTGATCACTTTACTAAAAGTTACCTAAAGAAACAAATTTCACTCTCCATTAGCTTAGTACACAAAGGAAGAAGAGACACAATATATTCTCACTAATTCCTTTCTTCTGATGGCCTTTTACAAAAGTGTTCCCTCAGTTACATACGGCAGTTATGTACTTCCTGGCACATTATGCCTCCTAATTTTATTTTAGGTCAACGATAAACTGATTATCTGTATTTTTTGTAGTGGAAAAGATTAGAATTAAAGAAAATGCAAATACTAGGCAGGATCCTACTGTACAACTGAGCAGCTTCCACTGGAACAAATTCAACCTTAATATAAGAAGATTCACATACATTAATGTTGATGGTCTTAATCCTTATAACATTGACTCTCAAACTGGGGGTCACAGTGTGGTTATGTGGGGGTCGCAGGCTGTGAACCCCAATGCCGGACAGGCATGGGGCTGTGAGCTCGGAGCACTGCCAACCGCGGAGCTGTGAGTCCTGACCCTGGCCAGGTGCAGAGCTGTGAGCCTCCCTGCTTCCTCCCGGTGGAGGAACATTGTGGGTGGGGGCGAGCGGTGACACACAGATAATGCTCACCCACCTACCAACGTTCTTCTGTGTCCCCATAGGTGGCTGTGAGGGGGGAGCGGCTGCTCTCTGCCTGCCTCTTACGCTCCCTCCTGCTCACAGCCCCCTAAGGGGCATGGAGGAGCAGCATTCAAGGGGGGGAGGGGAGAGCAAGCAGCAATAGCAGCTGCTCTACGCATGCAGGTCAGTTTTACCAGGTGGAAAGGGGGGGAAAGCGCAAAGGGGGGGGACACCACTGGGGACCTGGAGGGTGCCCAGGGGGGTCATGGGGTCACACTCAGAAGCTTGCTCTGTCAAATGAATCACCAATACAAAAAGTTTGAGAACCACTGCCTTACACTAAGGCAAGATTTGGCCCATTCAGGCTCTGTAACAACTAAATCCAAGAATAACTAGTGATTTGGGGCATCTTGTTTTATGGGTGCTAAACTTGAAACATCTAAAAGGGACTCTGACATTGATTGTCAGAACATGATTAGACCGTTTAAAGGCATCTCACATTGGGCACCCTAAAGTGAGGCATTCAAAATCTGAAAGTTTTTACCTAAAAATTCACACATTTTTTAAAAAAAGGAGGGGGAGTAGGTGCTAAATTCTCCATTTCAGCTGCTTTATAATTTAAAGGCAAGTTATTAAGTCTGTGTTGCCATGAGCATACTGGGACTTCTTTTGTGGGAAAAAATGAAACGGCATTATGGCCGTTCAATAATTTAAGCATTGATAAAGTAAAAGTCAGCGTCTGATGTACTACTGTTAGGTCACTTATGTCCATTCTCTCACCACTTTTGAAAGACTTCTCATCAAGAGACCTATAACTAATGGTAAGAATGATTTGGGAAAACTACATGTTTAGTTTTTAGTGTTTAGTGTTAGACTGAGATGTATTGTTTTTTAACTGAACATATTCACAAGTCTAAGCTACTTATTTTCTAGTGAAATGTTTTTCTATTAAATCAGGTCAGACACTATTTTGTTTTCCATTTCCCACAAGCTTCACACAAGTACTATATTTTGATGATTTATTAATCAATAGAGTGAATGAAGAAATGGAAAATAATGTATGTCTCATATTAATGCAAGAAGCAGGCAAGTTTACAGGCTCATATCTGGGGAAGACTAGGCTAGATTTGACTTCAGTTGTATCAAAATCACTCCAGATTTGCACAAGTAACTAGATATCAGCAGACTGGATCGTAGGTGGTCAGGCCTAGTGATTGGAGTCCAAATGCCAGAGCCAAAAGTCGAGACAGAGTTAGAATCAAAATCGAAGGTTGGGACTGAAGTCAGAATCTGAATGCCAGAACCAAGGGTTGAGGCAGAGCTGGAATCAGATCCAAGGGTCAGATCTAGATTACCAATAGTCAGGGAAGGCAGGAGCAGGATTAGAACAGGATGGGAACAAGGTTGGAGCAGTGGAGGAGCAAAGCAGGGCTTGGAGAGATAAGTGCAGGGAGGCAAAGAGTCCATTGAGCAACCAAGGAGCTACTGATGTCACTAAGATTAAGAACCAGCCTGTTGCCTTACTCAGTCAATCAAGCAGGATGGTTCATCAGGGAGCCTAACTGGCTTGTTAGTGCATCAGAAGTACTGAGCAGGCACACCTGAGGGCCCTTACTCCTGTCAGCCTTCTTGCAACATGGAGGGACTGATGCTGGTGTTTGCCAGATTGTAGTGGCAGGTTGCATTATGGCATCGTTAATTGGCAAAGCTATTTTAGTATTGGCAGTAGTGTGTAGTATCTGGAGTAACTTCTATTGAATCTCCTCGACTTCTTATAAGCGTATGTCTTGCGATGATGCTACCCGTTTGAATAAATCCTGAAATTGAAATCATCCACTGTGATCAGAGGAGGAGGCATTACTGCTTCATCCGGTGACGAGAATGAGTTGTGGGCAGGGGAAGTCTCCTCCTGCACGCTGTCATCTGATGTTTCAAGGATGTTATCATGGGCAGGTGACTGTGAAACAGGCTTGTCAGATGTTATGGACGATGTTGATGGCATGTGTTGCTGTGAGATGTGCCTGGATCTCTTGTGCTATGTGAGCGGGAAGATCTCAGTGAGAATCTTCATTTGTTCAATCATGGTTTTCTTGATTTGGGACAGTGATTTAAGTGAAGCTATAGATTTTCTTCAGGGAGGATGGATATGGAGAGAAGACTCCCTCATGTGAGCTTTCCTCGTTGTCACTTGAAAGTGGAATATGAATGGATGAACTAGAATATTGTGTTGCCTGAATACAAGGCAATCTATCTGTACCGTAGAGTGGAGAGTGAGAAGGAGTGTCTTCCTGTGCGCAGTGCCAAGAGTGTATTGGTGCTGCTGCTGGTGCCCAGGTTGAGTGTTCTCTCTTTGTGATTATCGATACCGCGGTTCTAGGTTTCTCTTTTGTCAGTGCCGATGGTGGTGACTGCACCAAGGGCGGCGGCGTGCATGTTGGTGCCGCTTTCGGCACTGATTTCGCTGGTGTAGAACATGCCATAGCTGGTGCCATTTTTTGGCTCGGTGCCGATGATGTCTTGGTTCCGGCAGTGCTGGCAGAGGTAGATGCCATAGTTGAACTCTCCCTTGAGGTGGATGCTATGGAGGGTAAAGACCTGGCTGGAGACCTCTTCACTTTTGGCACGTCTCTAACAGGCGAGGTAGTGCCTGTCTCTTTCTCCAGTCTCAGACTCAGCGGTAGGCTGTAGGGATTTCTCCATTAAAATAAGTTTGAAGTGGAGATCCCTGTCCCATTGAGTATGTGCCTTAAGCTTGGAACAATGCATACACTTAGCCGGGATATGGCCCTCTCCTAGGCACCTTACACAGAGATCATGCCCATCTGAATCGAATAGCTTCTCTGCAGGACTCGCACCTCTTGAATCCTGGTGAACCCGGCATTTTGAACTTTGTGGGAAGATGATCCTTCCTCACTAAGTA
The DNA here is from genome assembly GCF_026122565.2 of Emydura macquarii macquarii. Classification (NCBI taxonomy): domain Eukaryota; kingdom Metazoa; phylum Chordata; order Testudines; family Chelidae; genus Emydura; species Emydura macquarii. The sequence goes on from NW_027132962.1 coordinate 5,156,551, forward strand.
TACTAATGTGAGGAAAGAATAATACATTTTTCAATTTTTTTTAAACTATAAACAATATCTATCTTAACTAAAAGTTACTATGACTAAGGTCGGTAAATTCCTTGGTTTATACTAAGGAGAAAGGAGTGCTGCAGAGCTCCGTCTCAGGCCAGGGATGGTTGATAAGGAACTGAGGGAGCCAGGCCACGCGAGCGGTGGTTAGGGCATCAACAGCGCCGCGAGACACCATCCGCTCATATGCGGCCTGTACAGGTACTGCTGCACAAATCTCTGATCGACAGCGCTGGGGTGCATCAACACCTGAAGCACCCACAGAGACAACACTCAAAGAAGAACCATCTTTTCTCCCACACCTATATGGAGCTGGGTAGGGCAGGGTAATTCTAGTAGTAACTCTGGTAGGGATTAGCTGAGAAGGTTAATTCATTCCTGTGTAATTTATGTCATCACTGGACTATTTGAGTTGATCTTGGTCTGTTTATTATTGTATTATTAAAAGATTGTCAAATGTACCCAGAATGTTAGATGATTTTTGTTTGTTTGTTTTCCAGACTACTGAAAATCTAAATCAATAAATAATTTAATCTAGCCTGAGATGTTTGCTATAAATTGTGTATTTAGTAATAATCTTATAGATACACAATATTATATTGCCTGCCTCACTGTCACCTGCCACTATTATTTTCTGACTGATTTGCTTTGCCATTCTCTTTAAATATCCATGAAGACTTGGAAGAAATTGTTGTCTTAATATTGTTTTATATGGCACCTAATAAGTGTCACCAAATACTTTTTCTATCCTCATGACCTGTTGGAGGCTATAAATTCCTTCCTTGATCATTTTCTTAATTATGAAAGGCATGATGGCTTCTGTTAAGTTTCAAGGAATCTTTCACAATGTCAGGGAGGAATTAAGTATCTCCAAATTGTGCACTCTCACAAATTACTAATGAAGAAGCATCTTAGAGAAAAGTACTGCATTAAACGAAGCAAAGTAACTTTCCAGATCTTGGCTTAGCATTTAATTGACACAAAGAGATCAAAGAGTCAAAGATAAAAAGAGATATTAAAAATCTTAGTGGTTTCTTTTTCCCATGTTAAATGCTTCTGCATTTTCTGAAGAAAATGAACATTTTTTGTAATATTTGCACTACCTTTACTAAATTAACTTAATCATGAGCAGAATTTGAAAAGAAAATAATAATGCTCTGTATTTCTTTCAGCTTCATGAAGCAACATGTAAGTTAGTGTATTGTAGTGTAATTGTATTACATTATTGCCTAGAAGACCCCATCTGCTAAGTAATATACATACATAGTAAGAAACAGAACCTGTCCCAAACAGCTTACAGTCTAAATACACAAGACAGACAAAGGAATTATCATTAACCTAGAAGGGACTAAGGCAAAAGACTTGCCCAAAATCACAGAAAAATTCTCTGGTAGATCCAGGAATTTAATCCACGTCACTTGAGTCCCAATATGGTATCTTTACCACAATACCAGTCATGTTCTCCAGAAGATGATGGCATTTAATTGATTTTTGGAGGGCATTGTCAGGAGGTGAGAACCTCAAGTTATAAAATAAAGAATTGCCTTAAAGCTTTTCAGTGTGTGATCTGGGGAACAATCTCTCTGTGCCTCCTTCTGTCTCCACCTTGTAGTGATATAATTCAAATAATCATGAATAAGTGTAGGCTACTCAGTGAGATGTATTTGAATTATTTTTTTTTTTTTTTTTTTTTTGTGAAAAAGGCTGCTTGTTTCTCTTTCTATCATACTACATCTCCCTGAAGGAAAAAGAAAATCATTCTATGAACAAAACTTGCATTCGATAAAAGGACATGAAGAAAGAGAGAGACTCATTTTTTACTGTATGGAAATTTGTATCATGCAAAACAAAAAAAAAAGAAAAGAAAAGGTCATCATCCTCTGGTGGACAGTATCTGTGTTTTGAAGAATGGAAGGAAGGGGATTAGGCAACATCCTTATTCTACAAACAAGTTGACCATATATAGCATTCTGGGGTTCAGAGCTATTATATTATACTATTATAATAGTAACAGACTCAGTCAGGATGCTATTCAGAATAGCATTAACCTGGCAACTGACTCTTATTTCTACAAGAGTGTAAGTTATTATTCTGTCTCTTATTTCTACAAGAGTATAAGTTAATATTGGCTATTTCTTTGCTTAAAAGGGGTCACCATTCAATCCCCAAATCAAAGGGTCATCCAAAGAAAAATATGTATCTTGCATGACCAACTGCACAACACAAATTATAAATAGGAAATGATTAGTGACCAGTTCACAAAAACCTGACAGGCTGAAATTTGCTGATCCTGAATATTCAGCAAATAGTTATGAATTGCAAATGCATCTGTAGAAATGAAGATCATTTGGCAAACAGAACAACAGAATAAAAAGGCATAATTCCTCAGATAATATATATATTTTTGCAATTCAGCCAATTCTAGAGACTATATTGTCAACCTCCAAGAGCTTAATAGTATACTACCTCTATTTACAGTAATTCTAAAGTCAGACATCCTACCTACCAGTAGAACCACAGATGATAAAAAAATATATAGTTTAAAATCTTCAGCAGAAACCAAAATGATTGGCTTCTTATCTGCTATGTACTCGGATAATAGACTCATTTTTTCTTGATTTTGTTTGAGAAAACAGAACCTGTCAACAATCACCAAAAGCAATTAGGGAAAATGTTCCTAAACTACTGCTAGTGTGTCAACAATATGTAGCACTTATGAATGGGTTTGTCAGGGGCCATTACACTCCTAAATCAGCAATATGCTTCCCCAGAGTCAACTCAGTACTTTTGTCTCCATAACAGCATTTGCTGTGACAACATGTTCAAATATCCCTATGTATACAGTATGGTCCAGCGCTCAAGCAATTCATAAGATATAACCACATATCCATTTGCTGCAGCCATGTTTCTGTTTCCACACAGTCACTAACAGTTGGACAAATCTGTAGAACAATCATTAGCAAAGAAATCTGAAAAAACAAAGAAAAATATAACAATTGAACAGCACAAACCATCCAGTGAATATTGAATGGCTCTTATAACCAACAGTTAATTCCTACAGAAAAAAAATTGGGCAGCTCTTAGGTGCATTCACAAGCTTCCAGAAAGACAGGTGAATGTAATTCTGAACCTAGTGGCCTACCCAGTCAAGTTCGGATAACATAAGTCTCATATAACTATTTTTATTGCAATGAAAGAACATTTATTCTTTGATTTCTTAAACAGCCCCTATCTTTACTCTGGATGCACATAAAGATGTGGAAACAATAGCTACTGAACGTATCAAAGCAAATAACCATTGGTACCCAAGCCATCAATCTAACAAGTTTGCTTGCACAATATTGATAAAACATCATTAAAATGCATACTGTTATGAGCTGGGTGAAACCTTGAGTTAAAATCTCTTTAAATTGAAGTGGGAATGAATCCCCCAATTAAGTTATTTGTAAGAGTCACTTGAGAAGCCACACCTAAAACAAAGACTAATTTATAGCTGCCCAGAAACAAGAACCAGCATTCTAGGAACTCTAGGATGAAGGTTTTGGTTGGATATTATGACCAGGTTGGGCGACTGCCAGAGAGCTCTGGACCCACAGACTTAACGGCAGGATTTGCCCCTGATACTACAACACTACAGCTGGCTAAAGTTGCAAGATTTTAGACATTGAAAAAAACCAAAACAAAAAACACTTTTCTGTTGGAGTTGTGATGCTGCCAGGCCAGCTGTCAGCTCTTGCCCAGATTGCAGACATTAGCTAAGAACTGACACACGTATAGCTGAAGACCAGACCAGTTCACCTGTATGTTAGTTTTGCTCAAAACAAGTATTAGTCTTATAAAAAATGTATTTAGTGAAATACTTGTAAGTTGCTGTATGCATCAATCTCAGTTGTAATGTCAGTATTCCATGCTAAAAGATAATAGGTGAATCCAAGCACCGAAATCCTCCCCCCTTTTCCCTTCCACGCCCCTCCCTCACACCCAGAAGGACTATCAAAATGAGACGGGCCATCTATGAAAATTGCAATACAAAGGACTGATTAATGGTGTGACCCGTCCATGCCTAGGGTAGCCACCTGAAAATGCCAAGGTCAGGGCAGTCTGTAAAAGGAGAGCAGAATCTCCCAGCACTGGTGGGTGACACTGAAGTCAGATTTCCCAACCAGCCACAAACAGTGCTTCTGATTCCCCACTCTGGTTATCAAGAAGCCAAAATAAAATATACCCAGCCCCCTTTACTGCATTTCAGTCTACCAGCTCCCAATCAGCCACTAAGTCCAGTAAAGAGACCAGTTATTTAAAACTCTATGCTCTTTTTACCAAAAAGGTTTCTCCTGACCCCAAACGGTCAGCCACAATACCAGATCAATATAAGTTTGGATCTTACCCAAAATACCAGGCTGCCAGCCAATCCTTTAGTAACTAAAACTAAAGGTTTATTATAAAAAGAAAGAAACGAACTTTAAGAGAAATGTTAAAGGATTAAATCAATCAGATACATACAAATGATTTGAAAGTCCATATATATCAGGTTTCTAGTAGAATTGTGGAGTTTGCAGGCTTGTATAGTCCCTCTGGTGTACATCTAGTACCTGGATGGGTCTCAGTCCTTTGTTTCACAGCTTCAGTTCAGTTCAGTTGTAGATGAGTTGATCTAGAGGTAGGCTGGAGACTAAAGATAGACTAAAGACAAAATGGATGTCATGCAGCTGCCTTTTATGTCCTTTGACCTTTTCCATGCTGCTTGTGGAAATTTACAGGAATAAAATGGAGTCCAGAGTCACATGTGTAAGTCCTGGTGACTCATGAGGTATATCCCTGGCTCCCCCTGGGCCCATTGTACCTGTGAATTTCTTTAATGGGCCATTAAGCAGGCTAGTGCTGCAGCCATCCTGTCTGGGGTGTCACCCAGACACAGAACAATTTGAAATACAGATATATCAAACATCTCCATAACTTCCATTACACATATAACACATGAACATAAACATTATCACCTTACTTAGCACATTATAGCCTTTCTAACAGTACCTGATATGGCATATCTTACATGAACTATTATGATTTTGACATATAGATGTTAAATATAATAAATGCCACCCCCCAATCTAGCCAGCGTGACAAATGGCCCTATCAGTCCTAGGAAATACTAGGTTGAAAGCAGCTTGTCCTGTGGATTTGGAAGCTGACTGAAGGAAATTCTAATTTTTAGAGGAATTTTTTCCATCTTTTTGTCTGTTTGAACTCTGACAAGGGCAGAGACTCTAAACTGAGGGACAGATCCCCAGGAGCTGCGTCCTGGGCCCACCCTGAGAGACATTTTGAATTGACAGATCACTACAACTCTGTCACTCTTAGGATTTAGATGATAATTCACTTGTGTGTATATGTTTGCTTGCTTTAACCTGTAAATAACTTTCTTACTTCTTTTTCCTAGTTAATAAATCTTTAGATAGTTTATTACAGGTTTGGCTACAGGCATTGTCTTTGGTGTAAGATCTAGGGCACCAACTGATCTGGGATAAGTGACTTGCCTCTTGGGACTGGAAGCAACCTAAATGAGGTGTGATATTTTGTGTAAGTGATCATTTATCACGAAGTCCAGTTTGTCTTGGTAGCTAGGTAGAGAGGAGAGTCTAAAGGGATTTCCTGTGACTCCACGGCAAGACTGTTGCAGAGATCCAGGACTTCGCATTTGTCACTGGCTTGGTGAAATCTAATTATAGAACATACAACCATTTTGGGGTGTCTACCTGGTTTATGACAGTCTGCCGTGAGGTAAGCACTGACAGTCATGTGCCATTCTTGACAGCATGACAGGAGTCAGAAAAGAAATAGGCTCATTAGAATGTCTCTCTCTACTCTCCTGCAGTGCTAAGCACAATATACAATAGGACCAGATACTGCCTTTATAATGGGCCATGGGACAAATTTCTTATTCTATGAAGTTAATCTAGCTAAAACTTGGATTAGCAAAATAATTCACAATGGAAAAGGAAATAGGGGCGGTAACAAGCTTTATGCACTGGCTCAGACAGACAGAGAGTGGGTGTGAATCTTTACTGAATCTAAATAGTCTTTTATTCAATTAGTCTTCCTTAGCTCAGAGGTTATAACAATAGTAACAATCTCACATTTAATACAGAACCTTTCTGCCCAAAGGATAACTTTGACCTTTATAAGCTTAATATCAACACCAATTTCTACAACATTTAATGATCATTTTAACTCTCCCTTCCCAGTAATGGCCAGGCCTCACACTGCTTAACACAGGAGGCCCGATGGCAGTCACAGCACAAGGTTTTAGACGTTATAATTTTAATTGTCTGCTAACAAGTCATATCCAGACAAGTCCTTTTAATTTGTAATTAAAGAACCAGAAATCAGCTCCTGAAAGGAAGTTAACGTGACTATTTAAAAACTATTGAATTTCAGGGATCAAATATTAGGTTGCTCTCGGATTACATGCCTTCCATCCCTGTCTGCCATAAAGTTATTAAGCAAAAATAACAGTATATGAACAGGTATTTAATAATAATAGGACATTTTCAAATGAGTCTCATCCTGACCTCCATTGTGAATGCACAATTCAGCACATGAAAGCACATTTTAACACACACATTCACTTCTGTACACAAGTACAGAATTCACAAGCACAATAACTGTTCGCACTTGATTTGTTCCCCCAAATAAGGCTTTAATGTGTATGAATAATGACATTTGTTTTCACTATAGGTGAACAAAAAGAATTAGATAGTCAACAAACATAGGTTACCTTTAAATAATTAGTCTGCAGAGTTTTACCCAGAAAGACTCTGACTGGAATTTATTGGAAAGAATTTTCCTAAATTAGGAATATATGGCGGCAGCTTTATTTATGAATGGTTTGTGATGATATTTTCCAGCAACTCCCAAGAGAGATGTAGATCTGGCTACATGCTGTTTTAGAAAAAAATAAGAAAATCTTTTCCAATATTGCCCTTTTCCACTCTGGGCCAAACCTGACTAGGTGAAAAAAAGGGAGCACAAATCACCTCCAAATTCCCCACAGGAGAATTTCCTTGCATGAGCTAATCCCTAGCAAGCGTACAGTCAGGAAGAGGTCCCCGACTACCACCCAACCTACATCCCTTCCTCTTGGGTGTGGTGAGCCTTGGGATAGGTGGCTCCTCCTCCCTAGCAATTGGGATCTTCTCCTTTTGTCCTGTTGCCAATACAGCATACTGGTTCTTGATCTTGATCGACAGGGGACTGGGTCGAGGGTGGAGCACTGTGTACTGCCTAAAGTGGCCAGCAGTTGGTCTCCTTCCTTCTCTGGTGTTGCTTTAGTCATCTGTACTATAGTCATCTGTAGTCAGTCATTCTTCATCTTGAACATCTCCATGTACATACTGCCAATGCATTTATACTGATGTGAAAAGTGTACTTAGGATCTGTAGGAACTTTTGCCATTATGTAAGGCAACTGAGTAACTTAACAGAGGACAAAATTACCAGTGTTCTCCATTACAGTACAAAACACAGTATGGAATTCTTCTTATTTTTAAGTACTCATGAAAGATGCTAGATTGACAGTCTTGGACATTGAAATTCTCAATTTATACATAAGGGCAGTGAAGGATCCTTCACAATGTCCTACCCATGTGTTTCAGTCACCTAGATAGGCTACTTTTGGAGCTGAGTAGAGGAATTCAGTCTGAATGCCATGAAGTCCTTCTTCTCCCTGTTGAGAATCCCAGCATTACAAGAGGTGTTTACTTCAGTGGTAGTTTCTGTGATGTGGAACCTGTCCATTAGGAAATATACTATAAGACCAACAAATTAACTTCACACAAGCTATTAGCCAGATGGTGACTGCTTGCATTCATATTTACCTGGGCCCTCATCATACTAATGGGACTACATGAGGGCAGAGGTCCACAGAGGTGGATTCCTCTGGAGGATTGTGGTCCGGAGGTGGATTTGAATTGGCAGACTTCAGAGGAAACTTAGCTGTATGTCCCATTTCCAGTCCCCTAAGCCAAAATATGACACCAAAACTTTCAGGAGGATGCAAACTTAGTATAAGCTATTATCAATAATATTTTTGTAGAAAGTTGATAGCTGTTCATTAAACAAGGTTTTATATTTTTTATTTTTGAAGCAGTTTAATTATTCTTTCAGATCAGATCATCATAAAGGCAATCTAATTTTATTTCATTTTTTGTGGGCAGTGGAGAAGACAATAGAATCTCCAATTAATTCATAACTTTCCTTTGACAAATTTAAATTTGTATTCTGGCACTGTAGCTCTGTTATTTTGTAGAGATTAGATTTAATTTTTAATTCAGTAGTCAAAAATTAGCAAATTTAATCTTCAAATTGTGCAGTACCTATGTAAGGCAAAGAATTGACAATAAGACTCATCATATTGTTCTTAGAGCCTCGCTTCTCTTGGTGAAATGATCCAAACAGCACACATTATTGACTTATTTCACATGATAATACATCTAATACCAATGTCAAGAGGACAAATAATAGGCTTAGCATTTTCTGCAGAGGATGGAGGATAGATATTTTGCGTGTGTGTGTGTGTGGGAAGATAATTTAATCACATCTGAATTTTCGTTGCCTGATAAATTACCTCTGCTACATCTTATGTCTCTATTCAATTAAACAAATATTCTAGTGATCCAGCATTATTTAACCATGATTAAACCCATTTAAAATGAAATTATATTTTTCCCTCATAAAAGGTTCTTCTAGGAAATGCAGCGTTTTTCAGCTTTCTACTTTCATTTAGTCCTCATTTGTGCCAAAAGAGCCAAGTTTGATTCTAACCTTGACCAAATTAGTAAGTGAGAATCATTGAGAAAAAAAAGTTTAATCTCGAGGAGTAAAAGGTTTATATTAATATGCTGTCATGTAACGTAATAGAAAGAAAAGCAATTCCATGATGCTTGAAATGAGTAACATGCTCTAAAATCATTTGCAAAATGTGCTAAATATTTCTGAAGCTAGATAATCACAACCTAATGGAGTTGTGCCAATTTTTTGCCTGCAGTTAGCATTTGCGTGCATAAGAACACCAAGATAAAAAAATTTTATAAGCTGGCCTTTTGATTAAATACTATTTATTTATCTTTTGCTCAGTATTCAAGTGGGCTCAGCTATATGACCTCTGGTATGGTATGACATTAGTAGCACTAAAGTTATCAATATGACCCTCAAAAGAAAGGTGAGCCTGTTTTTGACAAGTAAGAAAAAGTCTGGATGCTTCTTTTCAGCTGATACAGAATCTGCAAATTGGGTCTTGTACTCTCCCAAGTTTAAGCTTTCTTGGGAGGTTTTAGGTACAATTCACATTCAAATATCCATCTTTCTGTGCCCATAATAGACTCATAGACTTTAAGTTCAGAAGGGACCATTATGATCATCTAGTCTGACCTCCTGCATATTGCAGGCCAGAGAATCTCACCCTCCCACTCCTATGATAGACCCAAAAACGTACTGAGTAACCTGAATTACTGAAGTCCTCAAATAATCATTTAAAGACTTATAGCAAAATCACCATGAACTCTAGTTTAAACCTGCAACTGACCCGGGCTCCATGCTTCACAGGAAAGTGAAAAAAACCCAGGGTCTCTGCCAATGTGACCTGGGGAAAAATTCCTTCCCATCCCCAAATATGGTGATTAGTTAGACCCTGAGCATGCAGGTAGTGGAAGGTTAGTGGGTGTATATGGAAAGAATTACCATTTTATTCCGCAGAATCTAATTTAAAAAAAAATTATAGTCCACAATCACCTTTCAGAAGCTCTCCTGATACTATTACAACATTGCCCCTTGATACCATCATTCCTTTCTGCCATTCCTTCATGTTACCTCTTCTTGTGGATTAACTGTAACTCATACACCTTGACTGGAGTAGTACTAGAAGATTTGAATTTCGAAGACTGAAGAAAGCTCTGATTGATACAGTTCAAATATCAACTCCCCATATCTGGCTCTTATGGAACAAGGAAGAGTTTACACAGTACAGAAAGGAGGAAGGGAAAACTAAAATAGTACACACTGTTAAGTAGAGGCTTTGTAAGTGCAGGGGTTTTTTCTTCCCCTGCTCAATTTGTGCTAACTGCTATCCCAGTTTGGCCAGGTCACTGCTGGGTTTTAAACACTCATCCCAGCAGCTTCTAGTCCTGTCCAGAATCCCAATGGGACACTGACAAAGGGAAACATTTTCTAATACCTCAGGAGGGGTGCTGAAAGGTTTTGTGTCCATGATGGAGGATTTGAAGTTATTTTTTTCAGCTTCTCTTTTTCTCAGCTTCTGAGAAGATGATAGCCTAAAATTCTCCAGGAACCTTTTGGCACCTTGAAGCCTGGCAACTCCCATGCCTCAGCTTTTTTGTCTCTGACAAAATTCTCATCATGTCATTAGTGATGCCCCTGGCTGAAGCAAGCCTGAGACATCTCTTTCTTGATGGTGTTTTTGGATCAGTCTAGGAAAAGTTATTGTTTAGATTCTCAACCTTAAACTGGGGTGCAAAAAATCTCTGCACAGGGATGGATGTGCCTTAAAGTGGCATGATACAGTATTTTGTTTTGTTGCACATGAATAGAGAGCAAGGTTTAAACTGTTTTTCATAAGAGCAGATGTTCAGCTGGTGTAAATTGTCATAACTCCATTGACTTCAATGGAACTATGGCAATTTACCTCAGGTGAAAATCTGCCCCATAATTTATTGACCTGCTATTGAGTGCAGAAATGGTGAGTGGGTAGGTCTGTGTGTAAGAAAGAGTGAGAGAAGCAGAGAAAGAAGAGATGGACGGAAGATTCTATGATGGGGTGTATAAAGAGGTACTGCTTTGCTAATAGGGATGGACTGAAACTCACATTTTGCTGTATCAGGGCCTTAAAGTTTTCAATGTGGATAAAATCCTCCCTTCTAGAAGTTTCTTATTATATCCAAGCCATTTTGTTCATCCCTAGTTAGTTGCTATTTGACAGGAAGAAAGTAAATTAATACCTAAAATAATACTAGGCCCTTTAAATAAAAATCAAATTTTGATCTAAAAAAGAACATTTTTTTTAATAAAAGCAAAATTTAATAGAAGATTGATAATGACCAAATAATATTTAGACTTTTTTGTCAATAAATAGGCAAATGAAACAGGAATATGCGATTTGTAAGATTACTTGATGGATGTAGCACTAAATTGTGCAAATAGGTAAATTACAGTGGATACGGTTTCTCGAATGTATCTCTTATGGTGTGTTTATGCATCTGTGACACACTGCGCCCCCATGTACACCCTTATGGTGTGATTGTGTATCATTCATGTTCACCCTTATAGTGTAGTTGTGTATTGTTTAATGCAAGATATGTCATGTAAGATGTTTTTAGAATGCTCATGACATACTGAACATTGTTGTGATAGTAATATGTCTGTTGCAATGTCATGTGTATGGTTCTGAGGCTTCGCTATGCAATATTCTCAAATGTGTATCTCATGGCTTGAGAAAGATCGAAGCAAAACTCTACAGAGCTGAGAAGCAATTAGCACTTCATTAGGATTTGTATAGAACAACCCAGCTCAGCATTCCACAAATAAAGGACTGGTTCAGACATCAGCAAATGAATCCACAAAGGACCACAGTGACTCAGCGCATGGCGGGAGCCATACATAGACATTGTCTGTCACCTGACTCTAAGGGGGTGGGGGGGGAAGGAACATGTTGAAAAAGTGAGACATTTTGGCTGCTCTCTCTCTTTTTTCCAATCCCATCTACAAACAACATCAAGCAATTGAAGTGTTGATCACAGGGGGAGGGCCTGGTTGGAGGTAGACCAGCCAGCCTGTGGTGAGAATCATCTAAGACTGTAAGGTTCCTGAAAGTGTTAAACTTAGTTTAGAATGTGATTTGCCTTTTATTTACTTTTGATCAAATCTGACCTGCTTTCCTCTGTTTTATAATCACTTTAAAATCTTTCTGTACTTAATACATTTGTTTGTTTGTTTGTTTTACGTAAAGCAGGGCATGTGGTTTAAGGTGTATAGAGACTCCATTTGAAGTAACAAGGCAGGTGCATATCAATTTCTTTCATAAATTGATGAACCAATGAGCTTCCAGTGTGCAGCGGACAGCACTAGGGTTGCATCTGGGGTCTAGTGTTACCTGGGGTTACACCATTTCATAATCCCATGAGTGGCTGGCTAGAGGCACTCACTCACTGAGTTAGGATCAACTTGCTTGAAGTAGGCTTTGTGTGTGCTGTCCCAGGAGTGGGGGTTCACATAGCAAAACATGTGCAAGATGGGCTCCAGGAGTGAGGGATTGGGGTGACACAGCAATATACCAGTCCAGATAGCAGAGGGGAAGATCACAGCATTTCAGAGGTTTTATTACCCACAAATGCAATTTTTGTGCAGCATCAGAAAGAATCTTTGAAGAAGTACATATATTTCTTGGGGCTCATGTATAATATAAAATATAATATAATATAATAATTAATATATTTCTTGGGGCCCATGTATAACAACTCGATCATTGCTTCCTCTGGCACCAAGTAATACCAGTGTGATAACAAAGACATTGCTTGTTGTCCTCTTGCAGTGACAGCCTACTAGCTAAAATGATAACATGGTACCTGAAGGTATATTGTAATTCAAAAAATATTATACATGGCCTGATAGCAAAGATTCAAATGAGACCAAGGATTGAGAGTCTATGCTATTTTATGTCTCTGTGTTGAATTGGAGCTAGCTGATTTTGGTCCTAAAGAAATGAAGAAAAAGGAAATGGAAGTGAGGCATGACATGCCAGCTATACCAGGCACACACACTGTAATGGATAATGATGGACTTCCATTTGGTATTCTGATATTTTGCTGTTCTTCCAGATAATGCTGCAAAGACAGGAAGATATAATACTATCGTGCCATGAAGTATTTTAACAGAGAAGAGGACCAGGATAGCTTCTAGTTGCAAAGTAGCTATTTATTTCTTATAGGAGAGCTTTTGGCAAGGACTGTAATGATGGAACACTGGATTGTTATCATTTTGAGTCCTAATTGCTATTGGTAATGGAACTTATATACACTTCCTGGAATCCTGGAATGTTACTTGATATATATTATTGTAATAATTGTTCTGATTCTGTGTCTCATTATTATCAAGCCCTCAGAGACATTCTTGGCCCTATTCCCCTAGATTTGGCTTCCCTTAAATGAAACCACAAATGCTTCTTTCCTTTCTCAGTAGTGTACAGCAAGATTCTGATTTGCAAGGTCAAGAATGTTTTCTGTCATTTTCTATTAGGTAATAGCCATTTTGGTTGTAATTTGTCTGTAGCAAAAAGAAGTTTTAATGGCAACAAAGTGGTCAAGGATCCCAGTGAACAGAAAAATCTACCTTTCAACAGAAAAAAACAAAACAATACAATATTGTTATTTAAGTCAAGAAGTGGTCTACTGGCAATATGGAATATGTACCAAAGATAAAATGAGTTGTAGGATCATAGATAGCACATATCTATTATGTCACATCTTTTAAAAGGGTCTCAACCCTATGCTTTGAATCAGACATTTCATGCTCAACATTAACTGTAGGTGAAATTCCCTGTAAGTGAAATTCACTCTTTTGCAGCATGAGATCTATGTCCACCTGAAATCCCATTTAAGCCTACAAAATAGACAACACTGGGATTAAAATGGCACATAAAGCTGTTGCTGGGCGTCTCCACAGGGTTGAACTTCTCATTGGGTGCATACATAAAAGCATTTTGATGTCTACCTGATTTTCAAGTATAAATATTATCATTTGTGGACACAGTGAATTGTGATGCAAAATTGCAGGGGCAAAAGTAGTAGCCAACAGTGACGCTGTGGGCAGCTACTCTATTCCCCTATTAGGACACTATTCTTCCATTCAATATTTTTTCATTTCCATTTTATACTGTTTATTATACTTTATTTTCCTGAGATCTGAAAAAATTGGAAAACCTGCAGTATACTGTGGAGAAAGATAGAGAGATAATTATAAAAAGTGCATGATAGGTGACATCAGTTACAGAGTTATCAACAGTTTATTTTCTAGTGCTTTATCCAGCTTTAAATGCCAGGGGCACTTTCAACACTTTGTGGGCTTCTTGGATTCTCTGCTTGCTTTGTTTACCTTCCACATATTACAGTTAATTATATTTATTACCAATGAGATTTGCCCTTCAGATCCTGCCTCAGGACATGATACTGGATTCTGTGCTTCCTTTGCCCTTCTATTTTATTTTATTTTATTTTAATTATTGTCATTTGCTCTTTTGCTTTTATGGGTTGCCTTTCACAAATATTTGTCGATATCATGATATGAGCCATCAATGCAGTGCGGATGACAAGCAGATTTGTTTCTCTGTCCCTAAACTAACACTTTGATTGTAATCTATAGACATATATGTCAGATATCTGCTTTTGGATGTCAGACAACTTTCTTAAAAGCCGCAATTCTAGTTGCTCTTTGACCTTGAATATCTTATTCTTCCTTCCTACTTGATATTCCTTTTAACAGAAGCCAAATTATTCTTTGGCTAGATCTACATTTTTCTTTGATAGGTAATAAGCATTTGAACTATGGAGTTAGAATTTTTTTTTCATTTAAGGTTTCATTTAGTTGAATCTTGCCATTTCTCTGGCTGTGCATAGTTCAATCTTGAAATTATCATTCGAGATGTGGTGGATTAGGACAAAGTTAATCTACTATAGTTAGCCGATTTCCCTAATGTTGTTCAGATAAACTTTGGTTAGTTCAGAATGCAGATGATAGGAACAGAGTGAAGACATGAGAATTGCCAGGTTGATTAAGTGTGTGTATGTGGAGGGAATTGAGCAGGGAGGCTGGGGGTAAATGCACAGAATGGGAGACTGTAACATAAATTTATCAGAAAAGTCTCCAGTCAACAATTATGACAAGACTGAAGGATGTGAGGGGCACATAGATAGAAAAAACAGAGAGGGGCAAAACATAAAGGGATAGATGCTCAGATGGTATGAATTGTCACAGCTCCATAGACTTCAATGGAGCTATGACAAGTTATAGCAGCTGAGGATCTGCCCTGAGGTATCTAGAGTTTTGAATACATGGGGGGGCTGATAGATCTCTCACTTATACTAGGGTAATAGTGGTGTAATGGAGTGGAGAATCAGTCTGCATGAAAGAAAAAAAAAAGTTGGGGTGAAATCACAATACTGGGAACTAGGTGAGAGAAAAAAAAAAACAATCAACTTCATTCAAAACAGTAAGGAACTAAACTGCAGGCTCAACATAAGAAAGCAACAAGACAACTTCATTGGATAGGTTCTTGGTCTGTCTGTACATTGTACTGGGCTAGACAGACAGCCATTAATAAAAGAGGTAGATACCGTACTATCCACCTTAGTAAAACAATGGTGATTTGGTTTATTAAGCTGTTCCTTGCACATCCTTGTTAAATTGCCACTTCTACAATCTATACACAAAGGGTTCCCAAAACACACAAGAAGATGATCTGGGTTAGACAACAACATGATTGGCCATAACCTGACCCACACTAACACCTCTTTGTGCTGCTCTGGCAGCACAAGGAAGCCTTGAATTGCCCTATATGAGTGGGCATAGAGCCAGCATTACTAGATCTATGCCATCCCCTCCTTCCTGCCCTGAGTCAGCAAAAAGGAGTGCAAGTGCATGACCAGAGAGCACAGCACTCCCATTATCTGGCTGGCCTAAACAGTGGCTCGGGGGGAAGCTGTTCCTTTCTAGGGTGTCTAAAGGCATATCTACACTGCAATTGGAAATGTGATTTCAGCACAGGTTGTCACACCATGCTAGTTTTAATCCAACTAGCATGCCCCAAAATAGAAGCATGGGCTTCAGCACTAGCTAGCAACACAAGTACCCACCCAGAGCCCACAGAGTGTTTGTGCAACCTGCACAAAAGCCCTTTCTGCCACAGCTACAAAGCTATTTTTAGCCAAGTTGGGTAAACTAAAGCTAGCACAGGTACATCTTTCCTGAGCTCCAATCATACCTCAGCTACAGCGTCAAGAAGGTAGCCTCTCATGGTTCAGATTCGCTTCAGGAGCCTTTTTGAGGTTCTACCCCTCAGAAATATTAATTCTCTGTGAAACGAGGGTTTTCAGGGAGACTAAAACCAAAACTACAAAATATTTCTTGGCATCAATTTATTTATAAAGTTGCTTCTGTATTTAATCACCTGTACTTAAGAAGGCGAAAATATACTGTTTGTTCTTTCGAGAGGAAAAAAGTTTTTAATGCTTCTTATAAAAAGTGAACACATTAGTCAATATGCTAATGTGACTTTCCTTCCTAATACACTTATAAATTGGGCATTCATGAACAATAATCACCACTGACTTCTGATTTTTAGACACAATAGGTTTGGGTTGGATTTTTTCTTTTTTGTGACCTTGATTTGTAAGTAAAAAACCATGCATCTTACAAAACCTCTCTCTCTAAAAGGTTAAGCGGTATAGTAACATAAGAAGTAGGGATTAGCATGGTTATATTGCTTAGGAAACGTCTCTTTTTGGCAACCATGTTTCACTAATCTGTGTTTATTTGTCTCTATCAGCCAAGCATTGAATAGTGATAGTGAGAAAAGGTTTAAAAGGTTTCACATGTTTTATAGGGGGACACACTCAGTTTATTCCTTTTAGTTAAGATATTTTCAGTTAACTTATTCTTGCTGGAATATTAGGTCCCAATCCTGCAAACATGTCTGCATGCATTTAACCTTAAGTGTGGGAACACTCCCATTGACGTCAATGGAGCAACTCAAATGTTTAAAGAATTTAAAGAATTGGAGCTTTAAGGGTGACATTTTCAAGCTAGTTTTCTATAGTTATTGTACATTCATTGCACCTTTCACAACCTTTACTATGGAGCAAGGACTCCTACCCTTTCAAAATGTTACGCAAGTAGAATAAAACACAAATGTATATGTCAGGCTCAGCCACACTGACTCTCAAAAAGAATTTATGCTTTCTATGAATACATATGTGACCTACTTTGTCAGTCGCATCTTCCTCTAATAGCTGGTCCACTGAGGATAACAGCTTACTCCTGCTGCCAGCTATATTAATTGCAACCCTCTAGCTCAAATGGCACAGATCTGTGCTCCAGTATTTATGGTCCAGGTTTCACATCCTGGTGATTGTGGGGAAGAATGTAGGGCATCATAGTTGCACAGAACAGAATTTGTTTAATCTATTTTTAAAATCTAGGAAACTGCACACACAAACAACTACAGAAACTGTTAAAAGTATGTTATTAAGATTATGAAGTTAAGCACTCTGTATTTGCAAATACTAGAATTCAAGTTGTTTGTGCAACCTGAATTCTGCCTCTCTATTCACTATCACAGTTTTTTTATTGTATAAAACACTATTTTTCTGTAAGATCCTTGGATTTTAAAATTGTTTAATTCATTTATATCTCATTAAACATTTTATGTTTCTTAAGTAAGAGATGTTCTTAAACCAAATCCCTATATTTGTTAAGAATATATACCCTCGTAATCCTTCTGTTGAGCAAACAGCCAGTTGCTCTAACAGCCCATTCATTTTGGTTTGTGAGTTTGTAAGCTACTCACACACACATTTGCACCCAGGTGGTCCCTTTTACACCTACAGTAACAATAACTACTAAGTCAACAAAGATCAGTTAAATCAAATTGCAAAAGTCAATGGCACCACAGCTTGTGAAACACACTTTGCATTCAGTATTCAACAAGATTGATTAAATTGTACCAATAATTATTTGTAACATTTCACACATCTACAAACTGATAACATTCCTTATGTGAATTTGCTTTGTTTGTTCAAGATTCTCACCTAATTACTATTAGCCAGATAAAGTGATTCTTACTGGTAGCTACATGTATGTATAATTAGCTAAGACTACAGAAAACTAATTACTTACCACAAGAGTGAAAAACATTTGGAGACATTTAACTGTTATGTATAAGCTTACCTGTTTTTTCTTTTGGGGAGGATTACTAAATCATAAAGCCACTTTAAGGATTTTATACCCCAAAAAGCAAAAACAATAAAAGTTAAATCTTAAACTCCACCCTGAGCTCCAGGGCTGCTGAGGATTCTTGCAAGCTTCTGTGTTGGGAGAATTTTATACATTTATGGTTAATCTCATGCATAAATTTGTAATATTATCTTCTTTCTTTGAGGTACCCTAGGCAATCTATTTTTTCTCCTCACCACTCCTGTACTTTTTAATAATGCTAAGGTTTTGTGGCCATAGGACTAGATTATTAAAAAAAAGCATTCCCAAAGTGCACTCAGTCAAAATGCATATTTTGAATAAAATTTACTTTCTTCAAGCAGTATAAACCTGGTGATTTTTTTTTTTAATGTCTGTAAATGGCATGGGCCATTACAGTACCTGATTAGAAGGGGAGAGGTTCATAATCCCTGCTTCATCTTCTGCTGCTCCATGGCCAAGTACACAGACTTTGGGGCATGACCAAGCCTGCTTTCCTGCACTGATTGCTATTGGCTGGGAGCCACATGGGGCAAAGAGAGAAGACAATGAGCCGTTAACCCCTGACAGACAGAATTATAATCAACCTGATAGAGTGGACAAAACAAGTTGCAATCACCAATTGTTATCTCTATTTGGAAAATACAAATATTCAAAAAAGGAAAAGAAGAAATAAAATTGAACCTGGACACCACACAGTGTCCAACAATGAATGGGCTTTCGAGGGCATGTTACTGCTGACAGACTGTATAATGTATTTTAGCCAGCACCATCTGATTCAATAAATGAGGATACGAAGGATGAGATGGGGAGGTGGAGAGCTATGGTTCCTGGGGGGGAGCATTCTTTGTCCATAAAAAATGTATGTAAAAGCTCCCAGACACTATGGGAATGGGTATTTTAGAAAAATACACAAAAAACAAATAATCACAGTGTTTTCATCAGGGTTACACTAGGGATGTAAACTTAGTGAGAGTCACTTGAAAACATGTTAGATACTCTACAATATCTGGTTAGTCATCAGGGTGTGTTATATCTCCTGTTGTGCTAGATATAAATTTACAATGTGCACCTGCTGGTGGACAGCTCAGAAATACAAAAGCTAAGCAGGCAAGATCAGGCCAGCATGATTTTATTATTATTTATTTAAATGACAGAATGGAAATGGATGGCTTTCAGTGTCTTACAGGAGTTCATCAAGGCAGAAGTGTATTTTTGTTGGAAAAGATTGCTTAGCCTGTGTCTGGACTGATGTAGAAACAATGGGCCACACATTGTCTGCTTTACTGAGTTTATGTTTGGCAAAGCAGCAGAAGGGACAGTCATGAGCCAACTCCCCTGATTCTTTGGTCAGATCACGCTGCGTTTCCAGTTAGAACAGCCTATGAACTGCTCTAATCTCCACCAGATGACAAAAGTCCCTAAGGATTAAAGAGGATTCTGGCCATTCCTCCCCCATCACTGATATGCTCCTTCACACCAGTTGCAAAGAGAACAGAGCAAGATGTCAAATCTGCCCCATATGCACTAGTTTTCTTTACATATTGGTAACCAATGAATCAGGAGTCACAGAATGGTTGCTATTTGCTGCTAGAAAACATTGAATACAGTAGGGATCTGTAAGTGGCAGAAGCAGATGCCATTGCTAGTACTGTGACTTATTCCTTAGAAGATTCTGCTGTGCCAGTTATTCTCCTGTCCTCGCTGCATACCCAAAGTGCATATTGTTACAGAAAAGCCAAGAAGATTTTTTCAAATAGTTCATTGGCCAAAAAAATGTACTTTTGGTCAACCCAGAACTGTCTGCAAATTTGACACACTACACACACATATATATATATATAGTGGAAGGACTAGATTCAAAATGGGATTTTGGCACTATAAACAAAACAGAAACAGGAGTTTTCTCCCCTTTTTATAACTTTTAGCTCAGTGTATACGGTTATCATCTGGGATGTAGTAGGTTCAGGTTCAATTCCACCTTCTGCCTGATATGGAGCAGGGATTTGAATTTAGCTCTCCCACCTGCAAAGAGAATGCCCTACCCACTGGACTATGGGACATCCTGGGACTTGTCTTTCAATCTCTCCTGTGGAAACTTTTCTACTTGTTGTAAAATACTTGAATGGTCATGGAGGAAGACTTGAACCACTGACCACAGGGCTAAAAGTTATCAGGGAGGAGAGGCTCCTCCTCCTGCCATTTTATGTATCTAGCCTTTTAAAAATGCCTGAAAACAACATATTTTGCATCAAATGAAATCCTTCTTTCAACCCAAAGTGAGAGTCTTCATTTTGTGGAAAATTCTGAAAAAAATTGATTTGGTTCAACATGAACTATATTGTTTGTTTGCTTTTCAGAACTGCCAGAAAACCCCCCAGCTATTTGCCCTGCTTTAGTTACAGAGTGCCTTGTTTCAAGCCATGGGGAAGCTGTGGAGCATTAATAATTGCTAACGTAGCAATACCCTACCATTTGTCAATCATTTTCTGAACCAGAGTAGGTTTATTTCTGGCTGGGTGAATTCCACAGACTTCCTTTATATGAATAAAAAAATCATGTTCCAAATACCATATGAGCAGTTGCTGTTCTTTGTGACTGAAGATGCTGATGCTGATGCTGATGATGGTATTACATGTTGTGGATATGGCTGTGGCTAAAAAGAACAATGGATGGGCATCAGTCCTTTCTGCGTAAAATGCTTACTTAATTCCGAGGAAGGGATTGTAGTGTATGCTTGCTGAGGCTGCTGCTGTTTATGCCTCAGCTTCTGTGCCTCAAGATCCATAAAATGGTTAATCTCGACCTGGGTAATTCCATCGTTGATTTACCAGTATGATTCATTGCTGACAACTCCCAGCTGTCGTCAATGTAGCACTGTTTCAAGTTCACGGTGTCCTTGAAGTGTTTCTTTTGGCTACCTCATATGCAGTTGCCCATTTTCAGTTCACCATACAGCAACTGCCTTGGCATTCTGGAGTCGTCTATCTTCAACACACGACAAGCTCAGCATAACTGTGATGAGAAAAGCATGCCTTCAATCCATGTGGAGTGACTATGTTCCAGATCCTAATTATTGGTAATTTTATTCTGCCATTTAATGCAGAGAAAGGCATGCAGATGTCACAAATGGAACTTTTTTAGAAGGTTAACGTGATGTCTATAGCAGGTCTAGGTCTCATACCCATACAACAAGTTGGACAGGACAACCTTTTTATAGACTTTTAACTTTATTTGAAGCTTAATAATATGTTGCTGCCAGACTCTGCCTGACATTCTGCCAAATGATGAATTGGCTTTGTTGATATGATTTGTCACCTCCTTGTCTATAGTAATATCATTTGACAGTATACTAACAAGATAGCAGAATTCTGTAACAGCATTCAGCTGTGTGTTTCTTCTTCTTCTTGCGTGTGGTGTAGAGTTCCATTTGAGCATTCATTCAGCAATTGTATGTGGCAGACCTCAGCCATTCCAGTTTTTGTCATTCAGGATGCTGAAGGAAAACCATCCTCCTTCAAGGCATGGGTGGGGCATTCCTCCACATGAGGGTCCACTGTTTGTTGTTCCAGCTGTGCATGCAGGAGTTAAAGCACCCAACACCAGTCCTTAAGCGGTTTAAGCGGGTCCACTCCTTTCATGGCAGACTGTACCCTATGGGTGAGGTGGAGATGGGAGGCAGTTGTTGCCGTCTCCCAGAGCGTTTTTCCATCCTCCACTGGCTCATGACCCTCTCACTCTGGCTTTGGCTATGATCTGCTTGTATAAAGGTCTGAGCAACTCTTCTGAAAGACTGGAGGCTCCTGAGGCATTGAGCCAGTAGAAGCTGGAAGATCCTTTCATGAAGGGAGTGAGTAGTCTGTTAGCAGCTTTGAATGCTGCCTGCCTGGTTGCAGCCAGCCATCTCAGGTGGTGGGGTGGAACACCAGACAGAATGGGCAATTCATAAGATTGTGTGGTGCGTAGGCATCCGCTGATAGTGTGAAGGGCAGCACTGAAATGTGTGTCCAGCTTAGGTGTATGTGTATTCCTGCCTCAAGAAGACATGCAGTATTCTGCTGGAGCATACACAAGTACCAATGCAGCAGAGTTCAGGGTTGTGAAATCCACACCCCAATCATAACTGCACCGCCTCCGCAGCAGGTTGATCCGGGCTGCCACTTTCACTTCCACTCTATTAATATGATGGCGGAAAGAAAGGGTTCTGTCCAGCTTTACCCCTAAATGGGTAAATGGGAGAATGGCAGGGATGATCCGTTGAGTCGGATGATGAGTTCTTTGTTTGCCTCCCTGTTGTTCAGGTGGAAGACTGTGCAGGTTGTTTTTTGAATGTTAAGGTGAAGCTGCCACTGATGATAATAGGTATGAATTGCTTGAATGTCCCTTTCTAAGTTCTGTTGCGTGTCCTCAAAGGATTTGCTGGAAAAGAGAATGGCCATGTTGTCAGCATATGTGAGTTTCATGCCTGAGGTGTATGGAAGGTCAGCAGAATAGAGGTTGAAGAGCGCAGGAGCCAAGACTGACCCTTGTGGGACACCATTTTTGAGAAGCCTTGTCTGGTTGGACTGTCCATTGATTGTAACGTGGAAGCAATGGTTGGTGATGATTTCTTGTATTACACGTGTCATATGATGGTCTTGGAGGCAATTATATAGCTTGAGGAGAAGGCCACTGAGCCAGACAGTTTCATAGGCTGAGGAGAGGTCAATGAACATGGCACGACACTTTTGGTTGGACTCAAAAGCTGCTTCAACATAGTCTGTGATTGCAACGACCTAATCTTCTGTATTTCTGTTCTTCCTAAAGCTGGCCTGCTCTTTAGGTAAGGCCTGCTCAATTTGTGGCTCAGTCCTGTTTAATATTAAGCGTTCCATAAATTTAAATAGAACTGACAGGAGGGAAATGGGATGGTAGCTCTTTGGATCATTGTTTGGGTTGTATATTTTCAGAATGGCAACAATGTTGGCTCTTTTCCACAGGTGGAGAAATTTTTCTCTGGGTAGGCAATGTGACATGAAGTCCCTCAGCCAGTCTAAGAATAGAGCACCTGCATGGATGAGCTACTCGGGGTATATGTTGTCAGGACCTGGTGCCTTCCCAGGCTTAAGGTTGTCCAATGCAGATTTGAATTCATATAAGGAAAATTCTCGTGACTGGTCGAGGTCAGCAGATGGTGAGTGTCTTGCATCCTTAAACTTGTTTTTGATCAGGCATGAGAAGACTATCTGGATGGGTGTATTTCCCATTATTAATAAGGGTGTGTACACTATCATCCGCTGAGACAGGGCAAGGTTCTCGCTTCACCGACTTCCCTATGAGCAGTTGATTGTCTGCCATGCTTTTCAGCCTGAGTGGCTGAAGCTGATTCCTTCAACTGTCTCTTTACATCTTGCTTTCCTTGCTTTGTCCAGTCTAGCTTTTAGGTAGTGTGTGGCTTTGATCACTTCCTCTTCATTTGGTGCGCTTTTGAAAGTTCGATGTAATTGCTCACATTCTGCATCCTACCCTGGAATGAAAGTCCACCATCTGCCATGAGGGAATGCATGACTTGGACACAGTGACAATTCCATCACAGAAGGCAAAGTAAGTGTTATTAAGGTCTGCAGAGTCTGAGTGGGGTAGAATATGAACTAAATCGTCATTTAAGTTGCTGAAACGTTCCCAGTCGGCCTTACGGATGTTCCGCAAGGAGGGAGTGAAGAAGTTGGGGTAAGTAGTGGGGTGCCTTTGAGGAGAACTGGTTTGTGATGGGAGCGGGGGAAATGGTCAAAGATTGTTCTAGTTGGTATATCACATGTGCTATCACTCCACCAGGTCAAGTCTGGGCTAGTTGATGTATTCCAGCGGCTTGAATAGAAAGTGCCCAGTTTGTTATTGTAGAGCAGAGTCAGGTCCAGTTTGGAGGCCCAGTTGCTTAACATCTCCCCGTTTGCTGTGGAGTAATTATAGCCCCAATCAGTGTGCTGACAGTTGAAGTCTCCCCTATACACGGTGGATGATGGAACCAATGGGAAGTCATTAGGTTGCTGTATAGTGGATGGGGTTTTATACACATTCACAATGTTCAAGTCTTGTACTTTGTTGGTGTGCCATTATAGTTCTATGCTTGGTGAAGACATAGCTATTGTTATGCAGTCATGTACAGTAGACGTCACATAGGAAGCAGTTCCGTGATGGGGACTGTCGGTGAAGGCAAGAAGCCTGGGATGCTAGTTCTACTCTTATTGCAAAGGTGCATCTCTTGCAGCAATAAAACAAGCACACATTGTCAATGCTAACAATGAGCTTGTGTGTTGCTGATGGTAATTTTTGGTTTGATGTAGGGTTTCCCTGGTGTAGGTTGATACATGGCTTCTGTCTTTTTCAGATTGATTGTCAGCCCATACATTTATGAAGTCTCTGTGAATCTGTCCATAATCAATTGTATCTCTTCTAGAGTATGTACCTCTAAAGCACAGTCATTGGCATACAACAGCTCGTGAGCAATTGCCTCAAAGAATGTATTCTGAAGACTGAGGGAGGACATGATTATAGTTTTCAAGTTCATTAAAAAATTGTTTTCGTTAACCTAAACAGGGAGAAGCAGCAATGGGTTTAAATTGCAACAAGGGCAGTTTAGGATGGACATTAGGAAAAAACTTCCTAACCATCAGAGTAGTTAACCACTGGAATAAATTGTCTAGTGAGGTTGTGGAATCTTCATCTGATGTGTGGGGTCAGAGAAAATAGAGAGAAACAGAATAAGAGAGAGCACAAAATCTCCCAAATGAATCCCTATGATTGCACAAGTTCCAGGACTTTTTAAAAAGTCTTTTTGATTATTTTTTAAATAACTCTGAACTGCTGAAGAATTTAGAATAGAAATAGAAAAATCTCAACCATATGACAAAAGCTTTGTTCAAAGCGGAAGACACCCTTCTCTTTTAGCAAAATTATATTCCCCTTGGAAGAAGATGGTTCAAGTTTTACAATTCACAAATAGACACTATGGCCACATCAACTACAATGGCTTCAAATTGATCAAATCTTCCAAACAATTAAAAATGTATAAATCGATCTGGTTCTTGGCCTTTACACTTTGTTACAATTTGCAAATGCAAAATGGCTCTAAAAAAATACACCCAAACAAAAATATAGTACGTACATGGTGGTCAAATGTTACACCCAATTTCCCCAGGTGTAAAGGACCCTGCAAGGTAGGGAGAATCAGGCACACAATTGCTTACTTTTGATAAGTGCTTCCCAAGATTCCTCAGTCACTTACACCTGTGCAATGTGAGTTTAAAATGCTATCAAGTCCAAATAGTAGCATTTTACATCCAGTTTGCATACTCTCAGTGTTACTGAGAAGCGGAAGGAGGGCAAAGGCTGGTTTAAGCCACTTTTTTGATCCTCATATCCTGGAGTTGGTCAACCAGTCTGTTGAATAATATAAAGCAGCCTCAAGATTGCTCAGATGCAAGTAGCCACAGTGGGCTTTCCAGCAGCCAGGGATCACCAGAGCACAGGACCACTCCACCCAGTCTCCTTTTTTTTAAACCTTTGCTTATAAATCAAAGGACTGGTAGCAGCTCCTATGCCACCCTATCTCAATAAACCTACACTGCTGGGAAATCCTCAGATGAAGGGGGAATCCTCCACTTGGCAGTGAAGCTATCTTTAAAGTTATTTTTTACCTCTGAAGTTGTATTAAGCAGCCTCAATAGGGCCAAAGAGCTAGCCCACTTCACACTTCACTATAGAAAGTGGAAGGCCGTGAAGAATAAAGCCATCTATGTGCTTCCCCCCATTTATGACTCCTTAGAACTGGGTGTCACACTTCAAACACACTGTAGAACCTTCACAATGAAGAATGGAAGTCCTTATAAATTCTCTCTGAAGCGAGATAAAAAAAGAAAGTTTCCTCAGCTGTCATTTTGGTTATCTCAAAGTTTATGTATTAGCTATCATAATGATGCAGACAGTGTAAAAAATGGAAGTCCTAAGTCTACACACTAAAAGCACATGTTCAAAAATGTGCCCACACAATTTCATAGACAATTACTATGATTGTAGAAGGAAAATGAGTGACTCGAAAAACAAATAGCTGTACATACACCAGCAATTAGACAAAAAATGCAACTATAGTAATTACGAGTGAAATTGTGGTCTTGATACACCCATAATTTGGATCTCAGGCCTCCAAAAAGTTCCCCTAAACCTTAGAAAAAGTTCACAAGGTAAATTAATGCAGAGAACAGAAAATTCACTCATTCCTCCCACAAACTGTCCAGGTAAATGTGTTTTCTGCAGAGAACTAAGCAGAGACTGGGAGGATGCAACTCATACCCATAAGCAGTCCTCAGGTACCACAATATTAAACCTAAGATAGGTATATTTACTGGTAAGGATGCATGCTTGCAGCACAGTCTGTCCAGGAACAATTCCAGTCTATTCCGTCCTATCAAAATAGCCCTCAGTGCAAGCTTGTTCAGAGTCAGCCCAGAACTATCCCTCGATGGTGCACAGGTGATATAGAAGTTCACCTCTTCACAGCCCCATCACAGGGATTAAGCTGTATGGTGAGCAGAGCTTTCTGAAACTGGATTAATTTCTCCCAGGAGACATAGATGGTCACCGTCATCAGATCGACCTACCTCGATCGATTGAATGATCAGTGAAGACCAGCTCAATCGATCCAGAAGTCTATGCAGTAAAACCACCGCCTCAAGGGTCACAGCACAGTAAAGATGCTGCGCAGAAGGGAAGCACAGCAGTCGACGGGAGTTACGCAAACTACACAGAATAGCTTGCGTAACTCCCGTTGACTGTTGCCGAATCGCCAGGTAAGTGTAGACCAGCTCTAAGTAAAGCAAAACTGTTTATTGCCAAAACATTAGACCCATATTTTCAGACCTTTATGCTCTCAGTGGCAGTAATTTTACTCCCAAATGACCAGTCGGATATCTGAGTTATCATTCTGTATATAAAACTAGTACAAATGTGTGTTCAGTTTTGGTATTTATTTGCTCATGCAGTTGAACATGGGCAAAACTAAAGATTTATGTGTCAATTAATACTTCATTTACTTTTGCTGTTTGACTCTGAATACATATATCTTTTAACATTAATACTCATGGAAATTCAGAGATCATTCCTGCTTTTGAAAATAACCTGCCAAATGTTTAGGCATCCATTCCCTGCATTTGAGAGTAGTTGAGCACTACAACACTACTGACTGTAACCAGCATGGCAGGAGTAGGAGTTCTGAATTTTTATGAATGTAATGATGGTTAGAGCTATTACAAATTTTCTCTTAAAAGTATTGTTGACAGAAAATGTATTTTTTTGGACAAAACCAAAATGTAATGGAGACTGTTTGGTTTCGTTAAACATTTTCATTTTTCCATAGGGAAACTGAAAACCTGGAAAAATAAAGAATATAAGAACAGCCATACTGGGTCAGACCAAAAATCTGTCTAGTTCAGTATCCTGTCTTCCAACAGTGGCCAGTGCCAGGTGCTTCAGAGAGAATGAACAAAACAGGCAATCATAGAGTGATCCGGTGGCATATCATGGGTCTCTGGCGCCTGGGAGCCAGTGCTTGCATTTGCAGCCCCCTCCCCCTCAGCGGGAGCAGTGACAGCACCCTACAGGGGGCTGGTCTGTGGGCCCATTTCCCTCTCACCCCCATTCACCCCCCCTTCTGTGGGGGCAGCTGGGAGTGACAGTGGCAGATGCCCCTGGGCCGCCTGGCAATGGAGGGGTGGGGTGTGACAGATTCTGGTCCCCATGGCTCCCTCGTTGCAGCCAGCGTGGGAGCAAAGGGGCCGGAAGACACTTGCTCCACCACAATGAGAGCCCCTGGCTGCCAGCAAACCTGAGCTGGGGTCAGTGAGGATGCCCCCGGCTGCCAGTGACAGCGGGGAGTGGCTCCTCCTCCAAGGGCCCAGCCGGTGCCACCCCAGGCCAACATCCAGAGGCATGGCCCTGTCGTCCCCCATCCCGCCCCCGAGGTATGCCACTGGAGTGATCCATTCCCCTGCCCATTCCTAGTTCACAATTTGGGGCCTAAAATTTTCAGTTCTCAAAAATTTAAAAAAAAACCCAAAACATTTTGTGACTTTCAGTTTTTCAATAGAAAAATCGAAATTTTCAATTAAAACCTTTTACAAAAATTAAAAAATGCAAAAGATTCAATATTACTGACATTTGTTGTTTGTCTTCTGCTGATGAATGTTTTTAATGTTTCTTAACAACTCAAATGTTTTATCCAGTTCCTTTAAATCTTTGTATTGGAATAAAATCATTTTAACAAAGCATGGCCCTGATTCTCCATTGTCCTGCATCTTGTGTAGTTGTTTACATGACTGCAAAGTATCTGTAAAACATTTGTAGTCTGATTTGGTAGCATTTCACATCCACTTTGCACTAGTCTGAATGACTATACAGTGGGGAACTGAGCCTTTATGTGAGTTATTGGCTAGATAGACAGATGATCTATGACAAATCTTAGTCGCCTAAGAAAGTGGGGTTAGAGAGGAGGAAGTACCAGCTTATTAGAAGAAGAATAGTAAAGCATGTAGGGTGAGGTTAGAATAACAAAGGTGATAATAAAACTTCCTAACCGTTAGGGTAGTTAAGCATTGAAATAAATTGCCTAGGGAAGTTGTGTAATCTCCATCATTGGAGATTTAAGAGCAGGTTAGACAAACCCCTGCCAAGGATGGTCTAGATAAAACTTGGTCCTGCCATAAATGCAGGGAACTGGACTAGATAACCTCTCAAGGTCCCTTCTGATTCTATGATAATGGAATAGGGAAGAGGAGGGGAAAGAGAGGAAAGGATAAGAAGAGAAGAGAAGAGAAGAGGCACCAGGAAAGACAAACGGAGAAGCCAGAAATTAGGGTGAGTACAAAGAAAAGAATGACAAAGAAACAGCAACTCTTGTTAACAACAGACAAGAAGCACCAGAAAAGCTCGTTCAGACAGTAGGCTGGCAGGAATGAGAGCTCCTGGAGGATCAGATTTAAAGTAAGAAGATAAGTGGGGCATGGCAGTTACTGTTAAAGTAACTACTACTTAATCTGCAGTGAGATACACGCCAATCTGAAAGAAACTCTAGTTCTATATGGCACACTTCCATGCAACATTATTTATTTTCTTCCTAAATGATCTTGGGGGCAGGGATGCCATTTCAGATGAGGGAGGGCAACTTTAACCATGATTCTGGAGGTTACTTAGGCACCTGAAAAGTCTAAGTTTTTTTGCACGTAATAACTTAGAATTTAGCTGACAGGAGCACTGTACCTAATTCCTAAATACAGAAAAAAAAAATACAACAAAGATCAATTGAAGCCATATTTTAAGTTTATTTGTAAATTTAGAACAATCAGGGGATAATACAGCAAAATATTCCCAATGGAAAATCTGACTAGGCAGATAATAATGACAACACTGATTTAGGCCACTACAAATGAAAGAATTTTAAAAATGTAATTTAATTGGTAACTACTTATGTGCTTTACTTTCTGCATTTCTCTAAGTGTAGACAATGAAAAAAAAATCAGTTCTACTATTTTAATTCATTTCACTTTCAATGTCTTAGTAAGTGCTCCAGTGTTTGGGTTTTAAATCCTGCACAGGAATCATGGTCTAAGAACTACTTTCAATCAGATACATACTTTTAAAAAGAGATTTTGAAATCTCTTTTGTAATCTATGGTTTTATAACTTTGTATTTTCTTTTGTAAAGTCAGAGATCCTGGAAGTAAGGGTGCTGGAGGTGCAGCACCCCCTAGCTTCAACTGGTTTCCATTATATACAGGGCCAGCACAACGGCTGCATGATCTCTAGATTATTTTGGGGCATGATATTTTTGGAGATCGTTCTAATCCATCATGAAAGAAATTTTCATATTATGTGTTGTAACTTTTTCACAATAACATAGATGAGCTGATGCTAAACTACAGGGGTTAAGATGAACATTTAAAAGTTTATCAAGGGGGAAAGTAGTATTAGAGAAAAAGCATGTCCATTAATTAACAAATGAAGGAGAAGAATACATTAATGATGGCTCAAAAGTAGCTGAGATACCAAACTTTTAAAAAAATCTCTTTAAAAATCACTATCTAGTGTGCTATTAAATGATGGATGTTAGTATCAATGAACACATTTTGGCAGCCAAATTTCACAAACTTTCAGACTGGCTTGGGTTTATGTGCACTGAAGGTTTTATACAAATAGTTATAATAAATACAAAGGATTAAGATGGAAGATTTCTAGTGTGCTGCTGTAAGGATATGACTTCAATGAAATTCACTAAGGTACTAAAAGTTTATGAGACTCTGCCCCTCTCAGAAATATTAGAAAGTGAGTACAAGAGGAGCTAAGATTACTTACCAGTTGGAAGAGAAGGACGTAAAGCACAGCAGACACATAGCTACAAAATGGCTGCTTGAGGGCAGCAGTTGCTTATATCCACTCATATGAAGGATCAGCAACTCCTCGAAAGGTAAAAAGGTCCTAGAAAAGTGCAACCCTGGGGAGATTTGGTAAGATCAAGGCATTCACAGCATTTGTGTGTAGCATCCTACATGGACCTACCTAGTAATCTGACCCAAAGTCCATTGCAGACAAAGGAAAGATTACCACAGACAAGTGGGATTAAATAGCAGAATAAATGGCCACACTGGGCTACTACCATTCACTAAAAAAATTACAGAGTTGGAAAAAAATGGGCAAGTTTTAAGTGTAATTTAAAGAATATTTGTGGTGTGACAGGACAGACTTATTTCATCACAGTAGGGAAAGATTCCAGGTGGTCATTCTTCAGTGCTTCTCTTGCAGCCTGAAACTTCCAAAGTTGGGCTGTCTGTGAGGATAATTATCCCCTGAATGTGCCTGGGGCAGCAGCAGTTCCCTCCCCTGCCTAAGCAGCCCTGTGTCTACTGGTGTCCAAAGGAGCTTGCTTCTGCCTTTTTAACATGTCAACGTGTGAAGGTGAGAGGCAGATCATGATGAAATCTACAGACCTAAGCACAGAGCTTGAGAGCTTCCTCCCTCACACCAGCTGAGCGTGTTTGTTTCAAGATCGAAACAGTGCTGCAGAGGCTCCAGCCCTACTATTGGCTCTACACATCTTTGTGTTCTTACTGGCTGAGCAAAGTCTATGCCAATGAGGGGAGGGGGAAAGAGGAGTAAGCAATGTCACTCTCGGCTGTTGTTACAAAAATTAGGGGGGGCTTCCGCCCCCCCTTGACCTACCTAAATGGCGCTTCTGCTTGGAGGAAAGAGGAAGAAGAATTCAATATATACATTTACCATTTAACAGTCCAACACATTTAAGAGAGGTGCCAAGCAATTTCACTGAATGCAATGTCATCTACATGTATGGTTGCCAACTTCCTAATTTTTGAAAAACAGACACTTCAGCAGGGGCACAGGAACCTCCCCTACTCCCTACTCCACCTCTTCCTCCAAGGCTCTGCCCCATGCCCCACCTCTTCCTCCAAGCCCCACCATCCGCTCGCTCCTCTCTCCCCCTCCCCTTACCTTGTTGCTCCATCTTTTCCCCTCCTTTCCCTCCACCTCCATCTGCTCCAGGGCTGGGATGGGAGCTTCAGCTCACGATTTGAAGCCTGCCTGCTTGCCCACAAGATGAAGGTAGGAGGTGGCTCAGTCCCAGCTGAGCAGGGACTGGCATGAATTGATGACCCAGTGTCTCCCCCCACTCGGCCCATGGTAACCAGACTTTTGGTATCCAGTCAGTACATTTGACTAGATATTGTACAAGTCCCCTTTCTACCAGACTTTCTGGTCAAAAAACCGGACATCTGGCAACCCTATCTACACAGTCTCAGTATTTCTCAGCTGCAGGCCTCTTTCACAGCCCTTGTGCATTTCCAGACAATGCAGCAAGTGTTCTTTCACTGCATCAAAAAGTGCTTGATGTGGGGGAGCTGTGCAGGAGAAACCCTTTTTACACAAGCACCATGTACAGTACAAACAGAGGGCCTAGGAAACAATCATGGGCCAGGAAAAGTCAAATCTGCTATGCAGATCCTCCCATTCCACGAACACCACCCCAGCAGTAGGGCTTTATAGGATGCAGATCTTTGTGGCTGCTTTGCAGCTGTTCCACAGACAGATGTTTCATTTAAAAAAAAAAAAAAAGAAAAAGAGTCCATGCACTTCACGTGAGGATCTGGTTTAGGGAATAGCTGTACATTATAGAACCCATGAACTGAACATGGGTTGTAACACGATGCTGCCACCAGTATGGCAAATTCTATATTGTGATATATGAACAAAGGCAGGCACTGGAAGGTAAAAGGATGGCTCTTGAGGTTAACATACAAGACTGGTAGTCAATATCACAAACCCCTGTTTGACAGTGAATTGAGAAACTTTCCCTGGGCTTTTATTTCTCTGTCTTTAAAATGGAGACAATAATACAGACCTCCATCTAGTCTTGGCAGGGCTAATTCATACATGTTCGTAAAATCCTCAACTGAACGATGCTTCCGAGTGGGAAGTATTATTATTTTTCTATATAAAATTTAAAAATATTGGTGAGGGCATATCTGGAGCACTTTGTGTAGTTTTGGGCTCTGTACTATGAAAAAACAATTATATCATTAAAGTAGACAGAAGGGCAATAAAAAGAGTGAAAGGTTTAGAAAACATGACTTATGGAGAAAGCCTAGGAGCACTGAATTGGTACATACAAGAGAAAAAAATCAAGCAAAGGGTGACATGATAAATATCTATAAGTACCTGTGAGGATTTAATAAAAAAGAAAAGGAAGGGGTTATTTTCATTTGTCATTGGGGATAAAACAAGAAATAATGGCCTAAAATTAAGAAAAGTCTAAATGGAGGCCAAAGAGTAAAAAGCTTTTATAACAGTGAGGTCAATTAGATAATGGAATAACCTGCCAACAGAGGTCAGAGTATTGCAATCACTGGAAGTGTTCAAAGTGCACTAGAGAGGGAAATAATGGTGGTGTCTGTAAAAATGTGTGAACACAATCCTGCAGAGACATAGAGAGATGGGCTAGAGGAACCAAGGGGTCACTCCTAACCCTAATATCTGTGATTTTATGATAACACAAAATAATAAATCACTGCAGTGGAAATATCTAGGTTCATAAGCAGAATTTATGGGCCACTCCTGTGAAATAAATTTACACTCTATATTAGGATGCACTGTAAAAAAAAAAAAAAATTATCAGTACAACCGCCTGAGTAGAACATTTATGCTTATTAGCTGCTGGTGTATGTGGTTTGAGAAATTAATTGTTTCACAGTTGTTTAAAAGTACTGTAGCATCAAATATTCCTGCAAGCATTTGGAGGTTTAATGTTGTGCAAAATAATCTATAAGTTAGTACCATCTTCAAGCCTATATTACTTTTATTCTGAAACTGAACAATTTTTCACTCTGATGTAAGAAACCACAAAGTACTGTAAAATCCTCATTTAAAAAAGTGTACATATTAATATTCTGGTACTGTATCCTTTATGATGACTGCCATTATTGTTAACTTCTTTTCTTTTTTTTGGATCAATTTCATCTTGCCTCTTTTTCTGGTTATCGGATCAGGATGTCTCCCTCTAGAGTTTAGAAACATTGCAAAGCAGCTGGATGGGGGTTAGAGGCAGCTTAGTTCAAACAACGTTAGTATGGATTCTATTCATGGAAAATGTATATTCCATTGATGCATAATTTTTCATGTAAATTACAAGGCACTGCCAGTACATTCTTCCAATGCACAGAAAGCAACAGAAGTAGAAAAGCAACAGCAAGACACGTTGCTTTTGATGCAGTGGGGATAACGGCCCTGTTTTACTGGAGTCATGAAGGATGAAATTCTCCCTGTGCAGAGAGGACCTTCAACAAGGCCTGTACACCAGATAAGGCCCAGTTCATTAATGTATTTAACCACGTCTAATGTTAAGCATGTGAGTAGTATCGCCTACATATACATGCAAAAATCATAAGTCAGACCCCCAAACTCATGAGATTAAAGAATCAAGAAATGTTAAAAACAATAAATGTGGGGGTTCTTTTTATATGCCTTCTGGTTTTTTAGCCTTAAAGCAACTAGGTTTTCAAGTTTTTCTCTGCAACCATGAGGGGTAGAAACATACTTTAAGAAAAATGACAGTTGAGATTCTCATACACAGTCACATAACTCCAGGAACTAGGGGCTTTAAAAAATTCATCAAATGTCATGAGACTCATGATTAAATTACAAGACTCATTTGCACTCCCATGGGACCACTCTCATGCTTAGCATTAGGTAGTGGTTACATACTTTGCTGAATCAGGGCCTAAATCTGATTTACACCCTCAAAAGAGGGCATAGGTGAAATGTAGGTGGGCACAGGGTGAAATTCACCCCTCAACATAAGCATTTAATATGATAAAAATACTGTTTAGTACACATTATTAGGCATAAGGTACTTAGGACTATATATCCAGAAATATTTTAAAAATATTTTACAGCATTACAGCAATTACACTATGACCTATAAAGTTTGAGACACAAACCAGTCATTAGAGAGCACCATCAAAACCATTTTTTTTTCTTTAACCCAATGCTTTATTCATTTCCCTCCATAATAAATACAATTGCTACTAAACAATATTTTATAGCCAATTTTCAGAGGATTGTTCCCCCTGACATAAACAGCAAAATTATTTTCTCTGGTTGAATAATAAATTTAGATTCAATTATAGTTGCACAATAAGATTATTTTCCAATAAGCTGATATTGACAGATGTATATTTAAAAACACTGGGCATTTGTCATTTCAGTTCCACTGCGTTGAAATCTATGCTGTGTTTCTTTGACAGTGAATGTATCATAGTATGCACACTCACCAATATTCTTCTGCTTTATAGTGCTGATTACTTTGTGAGATAGCGGAAATATTCCTGAAGAGGATGAATGTGTTAGAAAGAGGTTGCTTTATAAACATCTCTAGTGATTTAAAGTCAGACAAAAGAAGGAGAAGATGAGAGAAAAAGAGATGCTGATGAAAGAATTTATTTCAAGAAAACTACAAGAAAAGCATAGTGTGAGAATAAGGAAGGAGAAGAATGGAAAACCTACAAGGGGCCAGATTCTGCTCTCACTTACAACTGCATACAACTCCATTGACTTTAGTGCTGTTGCTCTGAATTTACCTTTGTGTAATAGAGATCACAACCTGGCCCAATGTGCCCAAAATACACATTCTGGTGAAATTCATTCATTTTGGACAAAGCCTAAGCCTCTGTGCAGGGCACCAACATAGGTTCTCAAACTGGTGGTCGCAATGCCTCTAGGGGTTGTGATGTAGTTATGTGGAGGTCACGAGCTGTGAACCCCGACCCTGGCCAGGCGTGGGACTGTGAGCTTGGAGCATTGCCAACTATGAAGCTGTGAGCCCCGACCCTAGCCAGGCGTGGGACTGTGAACCTCCCTGCTTCCTCCCGGCAGAGGAACATGGGGGGCAGGGGCGAGCGGTGACACACAGATATTGCTCACCCACTTTCCAATGTTCCTCTGCACCCTCCTAGGGGGCTCTGAGGAGGCAGGGGAATGAGAAGTAATCCCAGGGCTCCCTGCATCTAGAACACTTTCCCCACCTGGGCTGTGCTATGAGGCGAGCATCAGGAGCTGCTGCTCTCTGCCTGCCCCTTACACAGCCCAGGTAGGGAAAGTGACCTGGATGCAGGGAGCCTTGATGTTCTTCCTCGCTCCTTCCTGCTCACAGCCCCCCAAGTGTATGTGGAGGTGCAGTTTTCAAGGGGGAGGGAGCAGCAATACCAGCCACTCTGTACATATAGTTCAGTTTTGCAGATGGGCATGGGGGAGGTCAGGGTGAAGGGCAGTGTCCCAGGGGCCCAGAGCGATGTCCCTCGGGGCCAAAGGGTGTCATTCAGAGGCTTGCTGTGTGAAAGGGGTCACCAATACAAAAAGTTTGTGAACCATTGACCAAGTAGGTGTCCCTAAGCACATCTGCATAAATTGCAGAGATCCACTCAAGCAGAACTAACACATGACAACCCACGATGGACGTGAGGATATGAGTCCAGATTCTTTAAATATGCAGCAGGAAGTCAGAGGACTGATGTTGATTTTAGGCAAAAGTGTCAGAGAGAATGAAGTTTAAGGGATGGTACTGTTCTCCTGATTCACATGATGTGGCTTTGACTGGGTGGCAGGAAGAAAAGGAGTTGTGGTCCCTTTAAGGAACCCCACTACCCTGGGTTCTGACTGGGAAAGCCAAAAGACTATTTATACCCTGTACCCTCCTGACTGAATCCTCTTGGAGCATCATTACTGCCTTTTTCTTGCACATAGAGCCTTTGCCCACTTTGCATCCCTCCACTCTGCGATGGAAAGAAGAGCACACAGAAGTTCTAGATCACTTTCATTGGCGATCTGAGAAAACATAACTATCTTTTTTAAAACAAGTTTGATTACTGTAGCATTGCTCCCTTGCCTGCCCGTGTGATTCATGATACAACTGCCTTATCACCTCAAAAGGAGATGAAGGTGCAGCCCAACAGCACTAGAATTACCCACTGACCCCCAACTCCACATGCTCTCCCACCCTGCGTGCCTGCAGCCAGTAGGTGTAGAATGAGTCGTTACATGCTTAAATTAGTAAAATAATAGTAAAACAATATGAATAATAATATAAAAGAATAATATGGATTTCTACTTCATGGATGTAAATTAAAGATAATGCAAATGAACATCAAATAGCAATGCTGAAATATATCCCCTACTACTCCACTACTTTTGTCTTTACAGACCCCTATCTATTCTGAGTTTCTTTAGGAATTCAGCAAGAAAGACAGGGAGTGGGGGGTGGAGGGTGGCAAACAAACAATTAACACAAGTCTCTTGACAATTATAGAAAATCCAGGAGTTGTATGATGCTATTGAAGTACTGCAGTACTGCACAAACTAGCAAGGAGACAGGTATCTTACCAATTTATAGTCATTTCTGAGTTGGGAAAAAAAGAGGCCAAATTCTGCACTCAGTTATCCCAGTTGAAATTCAGTGGAATTCCACTAAGTGCCTGGAGTTACTCTGCATTTCCAATGGTGTAACCAAGAGTAGAATTTGGCCCTCTGTGTTTTTGTTTTTTCTTAAAGGATTCATTTTAAAATTTAAATGAACTAGCAGGACATTCTGTTCAGATTAGACTTGCACAAATGCAATGAATATTACCGGAAGTATAAAAGAATGTATTTGGTTATGAAATATTTCCAGCTACCAGTACTTAAGAATTAAATGTTATTAACTCCTTGATATTAATGGTCATTGAAAATCCCATTGAATACAAAGGCATTCATACCGGACATCCCAACCAAAGTATCATTAGTGTATTAATATGAGACTAAAATATTTGCAAACTACATTTGGTCTAGATTTTGACATTTTATGAAACAGCTCTTAAATCAGCCACTTTCAGAATCTGATTTGTTTTCCATCTAGCCCAGTGCAACCTGGTAAATCGAAATAATTGAGCAAAGTTCATTTTTATTCATTACGAAAATAACAAGTGAATTGTACAACATGATGCTATAAATTAAACACTCACCTTTTAAATTCCCAATTACTCTATACACGGAAACAAACAGAAATACACTGATCTTCAGTGCTACAACCTTATAATACTTCTAAAATGAAATTATTGAATATATGTAAATCTCATTACACACTTTATTATGGGAAAGTTCAAAGAGGTTAGGCGTATTCTCAATTAGACATCTGGCAAGTATTTTATTACCTTGAATTCAATTCTTAGTGATATGTAAAGCTGATGTGGACAGAAATAGTCAATGTTTTGACTAAAAATGACTTTTCAAAAGAATCAATTATTTTGGTGGAAAATGTAAAATTTGGTCAGGTTTTCAACAAAAAAAAAACCAAAAATGTTTGAGTATTGTTTTTTCTTTCTTTTTGTCTTCCCGCCTTTTCCCCTGAAAGAAAGAAAGAAAGAAAGAAATGTGTTCAGTTGTCAAAAAATGAAATTTTGAGCATTGCTGAAAACCCCTTTTCCCCCCAGTTTGGTTTATTTTGCTGAAAAAAACTTAAAAATTTCATAAAGAAATATTTTGGTAAAAATACACTATTTAAAAAAACCTAGCAGCTCAATGTATATATTTGTGGGGGGGAGGGGGGAAGGGGCAAGAAGATGTAGGCCAACTTCCCTCCCTTACCTTACCCGTGCTATGGGAGAGATTCCTTCCACAGCTTTTCCCTTGACTGTGCACCACATAAGAGTAAGGCAGATTCTGATACTTTGACCTTGTTGACTGGAAACCAGTTGTACTTTTCATTTTTGAGGACTATCTCATGATTTTTTAACACTTGTGTCTTGTGATACTGCTGTAATTATGATGCCAATCTTGTGTTAATAAATATGAGGCTACCTTGCTCTTGCTCAACTTTCACTATATTTGACTACCAAAGTAAAATAAGTAAAATAAAAAGCATTAATGCTGCCATTCAAATTTGTATCTCACTAGTTGCATTTGAGGCATGAAATATTCCTGATGTGAACTGTTGCTCATGAGTTTTTGCTTAATTGATAACTGTTTAGTTGAAGATTAAGTAAAACTATAATGGATCTAATAAACCAGGAGCTAATGGATTGCTGCACTTACACTATGTAATAATACCATTCATTTCCTTTCAATTGTGGGCTTCTTGATTCCTTTAGAAACAGTGTAGTTTAAAAAAAAAAAAAAAAAAAAAAACTCATATGGAATTGCATCACGTAACTGAACTGGATAAATGTGTATGATGGAGTTTTCTGAGCTTGTAGAACAGAGGACTTTTTATTGCTTTACCTTTTATTTCACCCCCTCCCCACCTCCCAATCTTTTAACCACAGTCTGTTTGCCAGCTGCAGGTAAAGAATTTTTATGCAATACTCAGACAGTGCTGTATTACTCTGAATTCTAATTAACCAAAGAGGTCAACTTTCAATAGAAACTGCATAAAACTCAGTCCATTAAATTGTCCATTTCAGGCCTGCAATAATGGCTTATAGTTTTGATTATATTAATTAGTGCACTTACTGCCTTGCCAGATTAAATGCTTTAAATGATATTTTAAGGAACAAAAAGTTCTGTTCTTTCTTTTAGTTGAGAAACTAGTTCATGAGGAGGAGGGAGAGAAGAGAGGGCCTAGGGTTTTTCTTTTCTTTTAATCTGTAAACTATAAATATTGCTATTGAAAGTCTTTACAATACTTTAAAATGTTAACACATTACATTTGAACACACATGTGCACGCACGCACACACACACACACACCCCCCCCCCAAGTCATTCCCCTATAGTTTTTCATTTGTAAATTGGTGTCATCTTATGCTACAGCCTTTAATTATAAATGTCAAGCTAGCTTTGATTGTCAGAACCAAAAAGGGGACATTCAGTGATGCCTACTGCTGTTTTTGTGTTCTAAACATTTGAAAAAGTTACAAACAGCACCAATGTTGATAGTGGTATTTCCTATGCATTCTTCAGTCAGAAGAGGCAAGATTTGCATCACTTCCCTCCATCCCAGATAGTCCTGCACAACTAGAGACCTGCATGGATCCTGCAATATCTGTGTGGACTGAAGATCTGATGGTATCTGAGGACCATCTGCATAGCACTGGCATCTCCTCTGGTTCTAGTGCTTCCTGCTTTCCTCTTGTCTCCTTAGGAAGTATTAGAGCAATGTGAATTGTTTAAAGCAGTGCTTCCAGGGACTCTCAACTTGCTGCTGCCCCTGGAGCCCCATGAGCACACAGTATGGAGGGACAAACTAGTGGAAGGTGCAAGGCACTATATTAACTTTTGCTATTTTCACCTGTGGTTTTTATGGGGGAGAATCTGAAGAAACCTAACTGACTCCCTCATCCTCAACTGTGCTCTCCACACCACTACTAGTATATGGAATCTTATAAACTTTAGAAGATACATGCCACGTAGGCAACACTAGCCACCTAATGGATGCAGGCTACCCCTTCACTTACAAGGGAGCAAGTGTCCCAAATTCTTTATTCAGTCACTCTCATGCAAACTCCCATTGGCTTAAATTTGCCTGAGTAATGATGGAATCCAACCAGAGTAAGGGCCTCAGGAATTTGGAACCCTGAACTGGGACCTTAGGAAGCAGGCAAGAGAGACTAATTTTAAAAAATGGTGTGGTAAATACACTTGTAAAGTTCAAGTTAACTTTATTTAGCCATTTTCTTGTTGTTTGCGAAATTTAAACTTTGTTCCTTTTAAAACATACTCTGCTGACCTTTAAAATAGAATTTCTAAAACTAGAAATGTCAGCTATTTACATTTTAAAAGAATAATGTCATGATGTGCCGTCATTTTAAAAGAGAATTGATAATGAACCATCATTTATTAAAACTTGAAAACTCAAAAGGGAAATGTACTTCTTTTTTTCTTTCTCTTCCTGATTTCTGAATGGATTTCTTGTTCAAGGAAGGTGCCAGATTGACAGCACTGTGTCCTCCCTTTTTACCAACAGCAACAAGAATACAAGCAGCTGCAATACAAACTTCCTATAGTAGCTCACAAATGTATTTCAAGCTTGTTCCAAAGAGGCATCTTCAGGGTTAAGACTGCAGTTATTTTTTCAGCTCTGTTCAATACTTGCTTCTGCATTCAAACTGGCAATAAAGATGGCTCTTGTGGTACAGTTTTTTTGTGAGGTGGAATCCTCTCCACTCAGAAAATGTGTTACATTACTAAACATTTTCCTCATCATGCATACACATTAGTTTAAGCAACCCTGTAATAATATTATGTGAGTCTGTCAGAAATAGGTTTACTTTTGGGGCTTGTTTCAACTGGTATTTTATTTTTATTTTGAAATAGACAATGACATAATTGAAACGTGTTTTGAAAAAAAAAATTACATTAATTTTGCAAAGAAATATAAAAAAAGGCTAAATTTAGGGTCTAAACTGGAATAGTGATGATTCTTTTCAGTACCGCTGACTCAGATAAAAAATAGTAGAATAACTGGGCATTAAAAAAAAGTTAAGCAGAACTCAAACATATGTCTTTAATGAATATTTTATACACATAGAATATAAGTATCTGTAATAGCCTACCACTCCAGATATAATGAGCTGGGAATCCTGGAGTGCTGAAGAGGCTTTGAGACTTGATAGGCCAGATGGTCTTTGTTTCCATCCAATAACTGTTTATATTCTTGTACAATTTATACTGTACATTATGGAAATATAGAAATGAGCTGCAAACAAAAAGATAGCTGCTATTTGATGTGTTGCTAGAGGAGGTCAGATATTGATATTATTTTGTTACTAGATGCTCAAAGTCAAAATCTCACCTGATGTAAATTGATGCAGCACCACGGTAGTCAAAGTAGTTGTGTCAATGTACACCAGCAGAATGTGTGGGCCCCAAATTTTAGATGGTATTTCTGGCAATAAACACATGTGTTGGTCTGTACATGGGTGTTCTCAGTGGTGGCAGATGACAGAACAAGGAGCAACTGTCTCAAGTTGCAGTGGGGGAGGTCTAGGTTGGACATTAGGAAAAAGTTTTTCACTAGGAGGGTGGTGAAGCACTGGAATGGGTTACCTAGGGAGGTGGTGGAATTTCCATCTTTAGATGTTTTTAAGCTGCGGCTTGACAAACCCTCGCTGGGATTACTTAGCTGAGGTTAGTCCTGCTTTGAGCAGGGGGTTGGACTAGATGACCTCCTGAGGTCCCTTCCAACTCTATGATTCTATGATTTGGGAAAATACCTATGGGTAATGGAAAATAACATCTTTGCTTTTGATTGCACATAAACTACTTTAATACCAGACAGAGAAATATTTGTGCTTGTTAGAATTAGTCACATAAATGTTTTACTTATGGAACACACACATTTGGCTAGTTATTACCAGAAGTGATACAGTCATTTCAGCAATTACATTAAAAGCCTTGTTTGATGCCATTTCTCATAAGCAATTTTCTGGCAATGCTGAGAATCTGTGGAGGCCACTTTAATTCCAGTTGTATTAGTATTCAGTGCAGATAACGTAATAGGTCTGAGACTTTTACTGGATGTCTGACATATGCCTCCTGGTTAAGTTTTGTTTCAGAAGGTGTGTTATGGTGGTGGTCCACAAAATGCCAAAAACATTTCATATACAAATTGCAGCTTATTTTTTATTCTATCAACATATGACTCAATCCTGCCCTGCTAAAAGTCACTTTTGCACCACACCAGTAGCCCAAAGGAGACCTGAAGCTGCCTTCAACAAGCAATGGAGGATGTCCCACAGTGTGGCAGAATCCATGTCTGGTGTAAATCTAGCTTAATCCACTCTAGTGCAGTGGGAAAGTTGGGAGTGTGCAAGGTGCGCCTAGAGCACAAAGTGCTCCAGCCAATCCCTGATCAGGTCTAATGTGCCGCAGCCCCAGAGATTCTGGGGGATAGTAAAATGGCTTATCACCTCCTCAGTTCTCTCCACCCTCAAGTTCCCACCCCCGACTCAGCTCAGGACCACCTGAGGATTGAGCCCAGGCTTTTTACTTCAAACACAGGTTCCAGCCTTGACATTCTGGAGATATCTTTCAATCTATTCTCTGGCCCTTTAAAAGATGGGAATTTTGTGCCATCTCTAGAAGTACTTTTCTTTGTGACTGACTGGTCACTATTGAAGCTTCCAATAAAAGATCACCCTTTTATAGCAGCCTTTCCGAGCATGTTTTTGAGACAGCCAGCTTTCTGCATTTGGCCCAGACAAACAACTACAGTCCTCAATTAGCTGATTGCAGCAACGGGCTAAATGTGGGGAAACATCTGTGCTGAAGCAGGGTCTGGTTGTCCTTACCAGGCCTCTGCACAGGTGCAGAGGTGTGGATATATAGAATCAGTTGCACTATCAGTACCTTTGGAAGGATAATAAAGGAACTGGGAGAAAAGCACTTTATTTCCCCTCTCCCCCAAACCTCGAAATGGGAAATTTGTCAAAATTGACAACTGACAAACAGTTTCTGT
This sequence comes from Emydura macquarii macquarii, assembly GCF_026122565.2. Lineage (NCBI taxonomy): Eukaryota > Metazoa > Chordata > Testudines > Chelidae > Emydura > Emydura macquarii. The sequence continues at coordinate 5,199,650 of NW_027132962.1, forward strand.
TTTGATGAATCGGCATTTTCTGATATAAACACATTAAGTTGAAAAATTCCCAACCAGCTTTTTTTGGGAACCTCACAATATCTTTCTCTTAGACCCCTGACCCATGGGAATCAGGGGATTGCACAAGAAATATAGCTTTCATTTTTTAAAAAAAAGTTTCTAGCCTACATGATTGCAGAGAAAAGCTAGAACTTGTGAAGCAATTGCAACCAAAAGAAATCAGAAGGCAAATAAAAAGAACTCCACATTTATTTTTTAAAAGAAATCTCAGATTTTAAGTCAAACTCATGAGTTTATGGGGATTCATTCAGAATTTTTGAATACTTGGGATTGTCATCACTGGCTAGATATCTCGATAGCAGACACACTGTTTGGACACACATGGTGAAAATCAGCCCTTCTGGCTACACCTCTAAAACCAGTTCCACTTTATAAATATCTCTGATTAAAGCACAAATCAAGCCTAAAAGGGATTAAAACCAATAATTTATAAGGACATACAAATAAACTTTGTATTAAAACTTTACCAATCTTGTATAGTGAATATTTCCAACATAATAGACTCTGTCTTCTTCCATATATAGAAGAGAATAATCTAATTCACCTACATATAAACTCTTTTTTTCAGCTTTCAGAGTTCAAGACCCGGAATCAGTTCTCACTTACAACAATGTTCATGACAATAAAAAATAGTAGCCGTGGCAGTCAGATCAGAAATTTTCTGAACAATTCACTGGACAAAGCAACCTCCAAAGATAAAATTGTTGTTTGTAAAAATATATAATTTATTGCCCCCACATCAGAACAGATATGTAGCAGACTATGCCCAAGTTTGACAGTTGAAAACAAATTGCAAAAACTCAAGTGGAGAAGCAGATGTATCTAAATGACAAAGGGCCATTCTCTCTGACACTCTAAATAGTGTGTAAAGGGTAAGTCACAGCACATTAAAAAATAAATGGGAAACAGAATTTCAGACTTTCATGGAAGATATCTTCTGAGCAGACATTCTCCAAACTGTTTAACCCACCAGCTCCTTCTCATCATGGAGTGATTTCCAATGGGAATATTCTTAAGCAGATCCAACCTCTGCTGAAGAGGAAGTGAGCAAATACTTTCATTTTCTCATCTGAGGCAAGAAAGCCTAAGCAGTGGATTCCTTCCAGTGCACCATGCAGAAAGAAGCCAAAATGGTAGTCTTTACACTCCTCAATGACAAGATCATTGAGAGAGAGTGCCAGCATTCTTGGTGGTATTTAGTATCTTAAAGATGGTCTGATTAGCAGATTGGAACCTTGTCCAATGCCTTACGACCCCATACAGTTTTTGGGACCCAAAAGCTGACAGTGGGAGAGCTCCTGTTGAACTTTTAAAAAGTAATGGCTAATTATAAAGTAATTTCTACATATCACTGAAGTCTCCACCCACAGAGACTTCTTTATCCTCTTCAGGCAGTGTATCTTAAACCACTAGCACTCTCCTCCCTGCACTAGCACTGCTCCAGCTCCCTAAAGCCAGAATGTACCTCTGAAAGTAAATGAATCAAGGAACTGTTTGGTTCAAAGAATGACAGCTGGGATACAGAATGATAACAAGTTAAAACAACTAATACAGTCTAGACACTTGTTTTCTTATAGAAAAATTGAATCCTAAATTTAAATGCCTCATAGTATCTATATAGCTCATTAGCATAGAATCATAGGATTGGAAAGGACTTCTAGAGGACTTCTAGTCCAATCCCCTGTATTCAAGGCAGGATTAAGTGTTATCTAGATCATCCCTGACAAGTGTTTGTCTAACCTGCTCTTAAAAATCTCTTATGACGGAGATAGCAAACAACCTCCTAGGCAATGTATTCCAGCGTTGAACCACCCTGACAGTTAGGAAGTTTTTTCTAATGTCCAACCTAAACTTCCTTTGCTGCAATTTAAGCCCATTGTTCCTTGTCCTATCCTCAGAGTTTAAAGAGAACAATTTTCTTCCTCCTTATAACAACCTTTTATGTACTTCAACACTGTTATCATATCCACCCTCAATCTTCTCTTCTCCAGACTAAATAAACCCAGTGTTTTCAATCTTCCCTCATAGGTCAAGTTTTCTAGAACTTTAATCATTTTTGTAGTTCTTCTCTGGACTTTCTCCAATATGTTCACATCTTTCTTGAAATGTGGTGCCCAGAACTGGACACAATACTCCAATTGAGGCCTAATGAGCACAGAATAGAGTGGAAGAATTACATCTTGTGCCTTGCTTATAATACTCCTGCTAATACATCCCAGAATCATGTTCGCTTTTTTGCAACAGCATTACACTATTGACTCATATTTAGCATGTGATTAACTATGACTCACATATCCCTTTCTTTAGTACGTCTTCCTAGGCAGTCATTTCCCATTTTGTATGTGTGCAACTGATTGATTGTTCCTTCCTAAGTCGAATACTTTGCATTTGTCCTTATTGAATTCCATCCTTTTTACTTCAGGCCATTTCTCCAGTTTGTCTAGATCATTTTGAATTTTAATCCTCTCTTCCAAAGCACTTGCAACCCTTCCCAGATTGGTATCATCTTTATAACTGCACTCTCTATGACACTATCTAAACCATTGACAGGGCCCAATCATAATTTTTTCGGGCCCAGTACAAACAGGGGGCCCTGACCATTGGTGGAGATATTGAACAGAACTGATCCCTGTGAGACCCGTCTCAATATGCCCTTCCAGCTTGACTGTGACAACTACTCTCTGGGAATGGTTTTCCAACCAGTTATGCCTCCACTTTATAGCAACTCCAGCTAGATTGTGTTTCCCATGTAATCATATAATACTATGATCATTCAAGAAACCCAGTCACACAAGTAGGCTGGATCTTCTGTTAACAGCAGGAATACAATATTTAAGAAAAACTGGCACACTAGGATCACCAGGCCAAAAACAGAGAGAGAAGTAGGCTGTATTGCTAGAGAAGTCCTTAAAACGTCTCTCAACATCAGTTCTGCTCCTTCCAGTTTCAACATTGGAAAACTTAAGCTTTGAGAAAATTTTTAGTTTGTTTATTATACCATCCTAAGCAAAATAATGATATTTCCTCACCTAACTGATCACATTGAAGTCAATGAGACTAAGCATGAGCATCCTAAACATCAAGCCCAAGTTTTTGGAGCACATAGAAATTTAAGCATTTGAAACTTCATGCCCCAACATTTCAATTTGCACATTCAAACACCTGTTTAGCCGAGTAAACAAACAACTTATACCTAACTTGCCTATTCAATTATTTGAATCACAAAACTATATTTCACAAACTTGGTCATGTAAGATTTACAGTTTGGGATGAAACTACTTTGAACATTTGACCCTCAATATTTCAGTTGGGCAAGAAGTGTAGCTTTCTAAAAGTGTTTAACATAACAGGAGTGGAGGATGAGAGAGAGAGAGAGATCTTTGCGTGCATGTCAGGGAATTTGCAAAGCACTCAGATATCACAGTGAGGAGTGCAATATAGGAACCTAAATAGACATACAGATAGTGAAGGATATTATTCCACACATGGGATCCAGATCCCAGCCAGTACTTAAAAATGCATAACATGCTGTAATTTTTGGACCTATCTTTCCAAATCTAAAGTGAGATAGAGTATGTATACAGAAGAACCTAATCTATTAAATGAATCTGATGCCAATACATCAGGCATATAACTAGGTATGTATATGTAATACATTGACCTTTGAACAACCACAGAACTCTGTTTGAAAATACTCTATTAATTTTAAAACAACAGTATCTAATGGGAGACTCATGACAGCACTGACTTCTATTATCAGAACACACAGTATTTTGCTGGTGACTCAGATATCTTTGAACACCTAATTAGTTCATATTGCCTTTTAACTCACTGCTGTATAGCCCTTTCTACTAATAGCTAAGAGCTATCTCATCTCTAAGGCAACTGGTCTTAATTTCATGACTAGAGAAGGCATGAAAACAATAGGAATATATTACTGACAGGTTTTTTTGAAATATGTATATTTTAAACAGTTTAGTTTTGTTCATTTTTATTTTAAAACATAAAATACTCAGAACCAGATACTCACCTGTGGTATATCCACTGACTTCAATGGTGCCATGACTTTTTACACCAGCTGAGGATCAGGCCTTCATTTCATAATAAAATAAAATAAAGCTTAAAGCAGAAACTTTGAATTCAACCACCTTCAAATGTTAGAAGACAGACAGAATTGGATTTAATTTTTCCTATCTGCAAAGTTTAGTTTCAGGTTAGAACCAAAACCAGAAAGGGTTTCTGATTCAGATGTTGACAAAATCTCACAGGAACTGCTGTTTTTATGACATTTAAAACCATGAGATTGCCACCTAGACAATATGGAGTACTGGTTCAGTGTGCTTCCTATACAAATTCTTGTTTAAAGATAATTGCAGTAATCATCATTGAGGTGACAGAGATATGGATGACTGTGACATAGTCTACATCCAAAAGAACAGGATGCAAATTTTTACACCAGGTGCAAATGATGAAAAACCCTGGGATCCAACAACAACTGAAGATTCAGCAAAACTCCTTTGTTAAGAACCTGAGTAACAAGCAGAAGGCATTCTTCCACAACTGGAGAAGATGATTTAGAGTGTGATCCAAAGTCCACTGAAGTCAACAGTGTCTTTCCAATCCCAGATCAAACACTAGCTGCTGAGTAAATTTGACTGTATGGATCCAGCCAGAAAGCACCTAGGACAGTTTCCAGAAACCTGAGTTTTCTGACACATACAACAGTTTTACATCAGTGTAACTCAGTTAGTTATAATGTAGGAAAATTTAATACAGGAAATATAACGTTGGTGACTTCAGCCCATCATCCACATGAACAATTAAATCGACAGCCTTTGTATCTCCAAAACCAATATGGAAAGAAACTTTATCATTTCAAGCTGTGACTTTGTGTTGTGATGCCAATAAATCAAATGCCATAACAAAAGTCTTTTCCATCTCTAACACCTGTGATTCTATCAGGTTAGATTTCTAAATAAGGAATTATGAAGCAGCCATAAGTTAATACAATATACTTGGCAGTCTCTGCTCAAGAGAAGCCCAGGTTGTGGATAGCATGAGTACCATCAACCAGAATGAAGGAATTTTCAAGTTGTGTGGTAAAGCTTGCACCTCACATGTCATCACTATATCTGATTGCAGCCAGTGCTACCAACCTCTCATTTTCATGATTATCAAATTTCATCATTTTGTATCCTAACCTGTGAGATGCTGAGCATTATCCACTCCCATGAAAGTAAAATTGCTCAAGACCTTCCTGATCAGCCACTTTGATTTGTATTCTGTGGGTTTTTCTAGGGAGAAAGCCATTACATTTTATATTCAATTTGTATTTTGCGGGACACTAACATCTATGCAATAAGGTATAGAAATTAAAATTTGTTAAGCTTTTCCTGCCTTTGGGTCCTGTCTCTAAATTGTACCAAAGAGCCCTTCATCAAAGAATCAGAGAAAGACAGATGAGGGATGAAGAATTTCTGGAGTCTCCAAGACAAAGTGAGTTAATAATAAAATACAGAACAGACAAGTTCTAAATCCCATGGCAGTGGCCAAGTATATAAATGAAAAGCATTTACATTTTTGCATAAGAAGTAGTATCCTGGTTTCCTATTTCACACACTTTAGGAATGTCCTATTTGTTTTACAGAATAGCCTAGAAGTTATAACCACACTCAGGGCCCTCTTGTATATGTGCTGTTTATACGCCAAGGGTAAGAGACAGTCCCTCCTCCAAAGAGTTTACAATCTAAAAAGCAAGATGGAAAAAGGAAGTATTATTATCCTCAGTTCACAGGTGGAGAATTGAAGCATAGAGGGATAAGATCCAGATCCTCAAAAGTATTTAGATGCCTAACTTCCATTGATTTCAGTTGATTCAGGCATCTAAATACCCTTGAGGAACAGGGCTTAAATGACTGGTCAAAGGTCACACAGGAAGTCTGTTGGCAGTCAGGAAATTTAACCCAGACCTCCTGAGTTCCAGTCCAGAGATTTCAACTCAAGATGAGCCTTCCTCTCTAATTTTGAAGAAATATATTAAATGGAAGGCTTGATGGGTATGCCACACTTAATCTTGTATAGTACATCTTTGGTCACTGATTCAATGATAGCCTATCAGGAGGGGAGGCAGTAAGTATTTTCTTGGTGTTTTCAGTGACTACACTGGTAAACCTTTAAAGAGGAAAGAGAGTGAGCTTTATTTGAATATTGGACAATGTCTCTAAAAGACTTATTAGGATATGAAGCAATATTATCCACACGTTGAGTGTTTTCAGAACAGCAAATAACTTGTAAAAGTGGTGTAAAGAATTCAAGGAGATAATCTTTATTTTTTTGTGAGTATTGTTTTATGATATTATAATCCATGCTTCTCTATACGGGATCAGAACACTGCGCAACCAGGTTTAATATCCTGCTTCCAGTGGGAGACACCTGCTGCTTTAGAGAAAAGGGAAAAAAAATAACGCTCCTAGCCATCTGTGCATTGTTATTTCCCAATCTCATTTCCCAACTCCTCTATTTATAGACAGAATAGTTTGATTTTATTCCTCCATGTACTGTATATGCCTTTTGGGTCTTTTTTTATACTAACCTCACTGCCTGCCAGTTGGCTGAAAATGCTGCTGTCAAAATCTTTTTTTTTTTTTTTCCCCTTTAGCCAGGTCCCCTGTCTCTCTGGGACCGACTCTTGTATAACTAGTGGGTGTTTTTAAAAGTCCTTTGGCTGCATAGACACCCACTTTAAGGTAGAGATAGGAGTAGTAGCCTCAAATACATTTTAACAAAGGGACCTATTCACCTATTCACTCACCTCTGGACCTATTCTCTTTTCATATTCCCCTAGTACTGCCAGACCCGATAATCCCTTCATGTCTTTCTCTCGCCAAAGTCTCAGGATCTCATTCATGATGCTTTAATTGCTTGAAACACCTTGCAGCATCTAACTGTCAAGCCATCACCCATGTCTCAAATCACTCCAAAAATCCCTGTGTCCCGTCCCCTACAAAAAGTGTTTACATTAAAGCAAAAGAATTTGAAAACAACACATTTGAACCAAGATACACGAATGCCTAAACTGAACAGCCACATTACCATCTATCTGTAATACATGTCTTCCTTCTCCCCTTCCCTTCTCCCAGTGTATCAGCCTCACTTGTCTGGTCTAGTCAGTCTTTAAGATGGTCAACTCTTTGGGGCAAGGATGCATCTTTGATGCATCTTGTGTGAAACTCAAATGTCTAGCACATTTATGAATGTTATTGAATTATTCATGATAATAGAAAGAGTGAGACTACTGCATATTCTGAAAATGCTACAGTTAAAAAAAAACCATAACAATTTAGAGCTGCAAGCTCTTCAGGGCAGGGACTGTCTACTACTTGGTGTTTGCACAGTGCCTACCACAATGGGGCCCCGTTCTTGGCTGGTGCGGAAAGACTACCATAATAAGTTAATTAATAATGTGTGCACATTTTAAAAAGACAAAAAGAAGTTAGTCCTTCATGATCCGGCCAAACCTTTATTGCCTAGTGTGACAAGGCCAGACTTGATGGCTATAGGAGAGTGTTGGAGGGTACATATATTAGTCCCAGGATCAACAAATCCTTGTTCTCTGGGTGATTCAGCTGGGGTTACTCCAGGGCAATTAGGCCAGGTGAGGCTAAATAAGGAGCTTGCCCAAGCAGTTAAAAGGCAGGCAGGCAGGGGCAGATGGGGCAGCTGAAAGGGAGTTAAGAAAAGGAGCTGAGCAGAGCGGAGCGGAGCAGAGCTGCTACAAAGCTTGGAGCGATTGCGGTTGCTACCACAACACAAAAGGTACTAGAGTTAAGGAGAAGCCTGCCTGGGCAGGGCCAAAGGTCATAGGCACTGAGGGCTGAAGGAGGATCTGGGTGCCCAGACTACTGAGTAACGGAGTTAAGGTGGGGTGACCTCATCCAAACAGGGGAGGATCACAGGGACAGAGATCTCCACGGCGAGGAGGGACGGGGGAACGCTCGCTCTGGTTCCAGGAAGCGGACCACAAGCAGTGGGGCCAAAGACAGGTGACCCAGGGAAGGTAGAAGCTCTCACGGACTAAGCAGTTTGAGGCTACTCCTCACAGGGTCCCTGGGTTGGGGCCTGGGGTAGAGGGCGGGAATGCGCCCCCCCCTCTCTTCCCACCCAGCCATACCACCAGCTTAGCCAAAAAGGGCGCAGGATCTGCGGAGGGGCAGAACAGGCCTCCCTCGCCACAACTGTTGTCAGGGGAGGGATTGTATTGTGCACAGCGGCTAAGAGAGAAAGGAAAAAAAAGGGAGAGGGGAATTTTTCTTTCCTTCCTTCCTTCTTCCATAATGGAAGATGTGGTAAAGGCCCTCATACAGGCCACAGCAGCCCAGCAAGAGGCCACCCAACAAGAATCGGTGCGACTCGAGCAAGAGACCAACCAGCTGCTGATCAACCAGGCCAACCAGGATTGGGCCCTCTTGCGAGAGGTGGTGGCCCAGTGAAGACCCTGACCTCCAAGATCCTGGGGCCTGATGGGATGCGGACACTACAGGCCACCAGTTATTTGCAAAAGATGACTGCTGAGGATGACGTGGAGGCGTACCTCCTTACCTTTGAGAGGATAGCTGTACGTGAGGCTTGGCCCGAGGCCCAATGGGCTGGTATTCTCGCCCCCTTTTTATATGGAGAAGCCCAAAAAGCCTACTATGACCTACCCACAGTAGCGGCAGCCAACTATAACCAATTAAAAATGGAGATCCTGGCTCGATCAGGAGTGACAGCTGCTGGGTGGGCCTAGAGGTATCATGACTGGAGGTACCAGGAAGGCAAGGTCCCATGGTCGCAGCTGTTCAATCTTGCCCACCTCACACAGAAGTGGCTGCAGCTGGAGATTCACTGGCCAGAGAAAGTCCTGGAAATTCTCATTGTCAACCAGTCCATGAGGGGGTTACCACCAGACCTCCATGCTTGGATAGGTCAGAATGACCCCTCTTCGTACGATGAGTTAGTTGCCTTAGTAGAATGATGGGTAATGGTCAGGGGTCTTTCCTGACCAGCCAGAGAGGATTTGCCCCAGGTCAAACGACCTACCCTGGTTCCTGGAGTCCGGACGACCGAGAGCCCAGGGAAGAGTAGGTGGAAGACGAGAGAAATGGAGGACTCACTGGAGGCTACTAAGGGATGGGGCCACTTGGGCAGGAAGAATGGGAGTAGACCCCCTTAGCCCAAAGGACAAAGCAGTACCTTGAGTTCCCTGCCAGTGCTATGCATGTGGGGAGTGGGGGCACATAGCAGCCCAATGTCCCAGTGCAGAGGAGCCCATGCATTGTAATGTGAGACATTGGGCAGACTCCTGCAGCCTAATCCACCTTGTGCGGGGGTAGCATTAACCCCACATAGATATGAGGCCCCGTGGCATTAGTGGACTCTGGGAGTGCCATCATGCTCATTTCAGGGAAATTTGTGAAGTGTAGCTAACTGACACAGGCCAAGCGCACAGGGGTAACTTGCGTCCATGGGAGGTTAGCTATTACCCAACCGTCCCAGTAAATATCGAGGTTCAGGAAGGGCTCACATGGGTGACAGCAGAGATGGTTCCCCAGCTCCCGTATCCCATCCTAATAGGAAGAGATTTCCCGGGGTTTGGAACCGTACTTCCCCCAGAGGACTCGGCTGAAGGGGAGGACCCTGAAACTACTGGGCTAGCTCCCCTCAATAGCCACCCCCTGATATTCTCTGAGATTGCCCAAGATCTATTCCCGTCCCCTGGGAAGGGCCAAAATACCAGGGCGGAAAGGAGGGCAGCTAAGGCTCTGGGTACCAGAATTTTGACCCAGGGCTTAAAACATGTAGCATGGTAAAAAGGGCTTAAAAGCATGGTACGTAGGCAGACCCCGGCTGCAGTTAGAGAAGCTGCCCCAAGAGAGGAAGGACCCGAAGCAGGCTCTGAGCCAGGTCTCCCCAACCAGGCGGAAGGGGTGAAGATGGGCCCACCTGAGCTTGGACAGCTAAGCCTGGTACGAGAGAACTTTGGCTGAGATCAGGCCGAGGACCCAAGATATGACAATGCCCAAGCGGAAGTGGCAGAGATAGATGGAGTGACCGTAGAGGAAAAAACTCAGAGTCCAGGGCCATATTTTATGATGAAGTGGGACTTGCTGTATTGGGTCACGGAGGTGAACGGAGAGAGGGTGCTGCAGCTCCTGGTGTCCCGGAAGGACCAAAGGACCATCTGAACTTGGCCCACAGTGACTTCTTTAGAGGACACTTAGGCATTGAAAAGCCCTGGCCCGGATCCTGAGGAGGTTCTTTTGGCCAGGTATACATGAAGAAGTTCAGTGCTATTGTGCGAGCTGCCCCGAGTGCCAGCTACACAGACCCCAGCCCCACTTCAGGGCCCCTTTAGTGCCCCTCCCCATCATCAAAATCCCGTTCGAATGGAAAGCCATGGATCTAGTGGGTCCTTTGGAAAAGATGACCCGGGGACACCAACACATACTTGTCGTCCTTGACTATGCCAGCAGGTATCCGGAAGCCATTCCCCTGCAGAATACTACCGCTAAGGTGATCGCGACCAAGTTGGTGAAGATTTTTGCCTTGGCAAGTAAGTAGTCCTAATAGTCCGCCCTTAGGGGTGAACAGAGATGGATCGCTCAGGCCCTCAGGCAGGGCGAGCGAACAAAGTCTATCGCTCCAACCCCTAGGCATTGACAGAGCAGGGGATCCAAAGAGTTTATGTCCAAACTGATGAAGGACTTGTGAAGTCTGCTACATGTATGGACCCTATGAACTTCCATTTACCACCCTCAGACAGATGGCCTTGTGGAAAGGTTCAATAGGACTCTCAAGGCCATGATAAAGAAGGTGGTGAGTTGAGATGGGAAGAACTGGGATGCCTTGCTGTCCCTGTATCCTCCCCACTATAGTACCTGTTGCCTCCGTGTCCCAAGGATAGTCCATCGTTGTTAGTCCTTCCTCGTCGACCGGGGGTAAGGCAGGAAACTCCTCTTCAGGGGGCAGCTCCTCCACGTTGTAGGAGGGGAGCGGGTCGGCCTCGGGCAGCTCCTCCAAGTCCTGCCTTGCTGAGCTCGGCGGCCGGCAGTTCCTCCAAATCTGGCCCGGCCTCCGGGGGTGTCCGCCACTCGGGCTGCTCTGGGGTCTCGGAGTCTGGTGGTCCCAGAGCATGGCCCCCTCGGGGTCGGGGTAACTCGGCCCAGTCAGGGTCCAGCTCTTCGAGGGCCCTATCCAATCCCCAGTCCCAGTGGGGCCGGGGTTCGTCAGCGGCGGCTAGGCTCCGGCCTAGGCCCCTGCTGGCGGGGCAGCACGTCTGCCTCTGCCGGCAGTCTAGGCCCTACTGAGCTCAGGGCCCAGGCTTTTGTATTTCCCCTTCCTGTTGGGGCTCCGCCCCGGGGCTGCCAATTGGCCTGGCCGGGTGGCCCTATCACGTCCCGGGTCCCCTGTTGCCGGGCAGACTCTGGGGCAGGGTGTGAGTTGGGCCAATCAGAGCTCTCGGGCCCTTCCCCAGGCTCTGGCTCCGTGGGAGGCCCCAGCGGCTTCCTACAGCGACCAAGTTGGTGAAGATTTTTGCCCGGGTGTGGCTACCCAAGGAAATATTGACAGAGCAGGGGACCCCGTTTATGTCCAAACTGATGAAGGACTTGTGCAGTCTGCTACATGTATGGACCCTATGAACTTCCATTTACCACCCTCAGACAGACGGCCTTGTGGAAAGGTTCAATAGGACTCTCAAGGCCATGATAAAGAAGGTGGTGAGTTGAGATGGGAAGAACTGGGATGCCTTGCTGCTGTATCTCATATACGCCATCTGAGAGGTTCCCCAGGCCTCCACAGGGCTCTCCCCCTTTGAGGGATGCCGAGGATCCTGGACATCGCCCAGGGAGAAATGTAATCGGCCATGTGCTTCAGATGAGGGAACGGATAGCCCAAGTCACCCCTATTGTACTGGAATATTTAAAGAAAACCCAGGGGGCCCACCGGGTCCACTATAACCGCCAAGCAGTGGTTCAACGATTTCATCTAGGAGAACAGGTGATGATACTGGTACCCACCACCAAAAGTAAGCTACTGGCCCAGTGGCAGGGGCCCTATGAAGTAATTAACCCTGTGGGGGAAACCAACTATAAGGTACGACAACCGGGGCGCCGCAAGCAAGAGCAAGTCTACTATATCAACTTATTGAAGCCCTGGAAGGCCTGAGAAGTATGTATGACCCTATCCCAGGCAGTAGAACCACTCAAGCAAGTAAGGATATCCCCTGACCTAACACCAAATCAAAACGTCGAGGTGTCAGAGATGGTAGATCAGAACCAAGATGTCTTTGCGACTAAGCCGGGTCGAACAACAGAGGTTTTTCCACCAGATCATCACTACCCCCCCTGGGGCCCAGGATCACGATGAGACCCTACAGAGTTCCAGAGGCTAAGTGGAAGGAAATTAAGGCTGAGGTAGAAAAGATGTTGGAGCTGGGGGTCATAGAAGAATCTCAGAACCAGTGGTCTAGCCCAATTGTGCTGGTGCCTAAGCCTGATGGCACTACGAGGTTCTGCAATGACTTTTGCCGACTGAAAGGTTTCTCAGTTTGATGCATACCCCATGCCCCATATAGAAGGACTCATGGACCAGTTGGGCAAGGCCCGGTTCCTGACCACCCTTGATTTGACCAAGGGATATTGGCAAATCCCTCTAGCTAAGGAGGCAAAGGAAAAGACTGCTTTCTCCACACTAGACGGGCTGTTCCAATACACTGTCCTCCCCTTCGGACTACATGGGGCCCTGGCCACCTTCCAGCACCTAATGGATAAATTGCTAACACCCCATGCCAAATATTCTGCAGCATACCTGGACGATGTGGTCATCCACACCCCAGACTGGGAACCCCACCTGGGGAAGGTAGAAGGGGTATTGAACACTCTGAGGCAGGCTGGCCTCACCACAAATCCTGCCAATTGTGCCATAGGTCTCACTGATGCTAGATACCTCAGATATGTTGTAGGGAGGGGCATGGTATGGCCTCAACTAAGCAAGCTGGAAGCAATCCAGAATTGGTCCCAGCCTAACCGAAAGAAGCAAGTCCGGGCCTTCTTAGGGGTGGTGGGGTCCTACCAGGAGTTTATCCCCCACTTCGCCTCCACAGCCAGTCTCCTGACAGACCTGATAAAGGCCCGAGGCCCAGACATGGTGTGATGGACCCCCACGGTGGAAGAAGCCTTCTGAGATTTATGGACGGCCCTCTGCAGTGACCCCATACTCCTTGCCCTGGACTTCACAAAAGAATTTATATTGCAGACCGATGCCTCTGAAGTAGATTTGGGGGCAGTCCTGTCACAGATGGTAGGAGACGAGGAACACCCGAAAATGTACCTCAGCAGAAAACTTCTCCTGAGAGAACAGAGATATGCAGTCGTAGAAAGGGAGTACCTCACCATCAAGTGGGCTATGGAAGCCCTCCATTATTGGGACGCCACTTTATCCTCATTACTGATCATGTGCCCCTCAAGTGGATGCTATGGAACAGGGAGAAAAATGCATGGATGACCAGGTGCTTCGTTTCCCTCCAGCCCTTCCAATTCACAATACAACACAGGGCTGGAAGTCGCCATGAAAATGCAGATGGCCTGTCCTGGGTTCACTGCATGACGTCCCAAGTTGCCCAACCCGGTTGGATTGAGTGGGAGGGAGGATGTGTGACAGGGCCAGACCTGATGGCTACAGAAAAGTGTTGGAAGGTATATATTAGCCCCAGGATCACCAAATCCTTGTTCCCTGAGTGATTCAGCTGGGATTACTCCAGGGCAACTAGGCCAGCTGAGACCAATTAAGGAGCTTGCCCGAGCAGTTAAAAGCCTCCCTTCAGGCAGATAGGGGCAGCTGAAAGGGAGTTAAGAGGAAGAGGAGCAGAGCAGAGCAGAGCTGCTATAGAACTTGGAGTGATTTTGTGTTGTGGTAACAACCGCAAGCTACCAGAGTTAAGGAGAAGCCCGCCTGGGCAGGGCCAAGGGTCATAGGCACAGAGGCCTGAAGGATGACCTGGCCACCCAGACAACTGAGTAATGGAGTTGAGGTGGGATAACCTCACCCAAACAGGGGATGATCACAGGGACAGAGAGACCCACGGCGAGGAGGGGGGGGACCCTCGCCCTGGTTCCAGCACATGCCCTCGCCCCAGTTCCACCATGAGCAGTGGGGCCAAAGACAGGCGACCCAGGGAAGGCAGTAGGTCTCATGGACTAAGCAGTTTGAGGCTATTCCTCACAGGGTCCCTGGGTTGGGGCCCGAGGTAGAGGGCGTTACCGGTTCTCCCCCCGCTCCTACCCAGCCATACCACCAGCTTAGCCAAAGAGGGTGCAGGACCCACAGAGGGGCAGAACAGGTCTCCCTCGCCCCACTAGTTAGAGAGAATAGGCTATTAATTATCTATATAAAATCAGTCATCATTCTCACACTGCATCATACCTGTGTGTCTCTGGTAGTGTACATGAAAAAACTGTCAGCTGGGAATGAGTTATTTCTAGACAGGAAATTTGGCAAGCCAGATCCTTGGAAGATATAAAGTGGCATAATTCCACTGAAGTCCAAAATCACTGTAAATTAACCAAGCTTGACTGAATTCTATTCACATCTGCTGAGGATTTTGCTCTTAGTATATTTTGGAGAAGATAGTCAGATCTTGATACCAGAAATGAACCTTCTGTGAACATGAAGATGGTTTTACTCTATAGATATACAAGATACTGTTTATTTAAGGGCTCATATTCCACACTGTTTCCAGACTCTTTTTAAAATGGATAATGTAAAACTATTAAAATTTTGTTGCAATCAACTTTGTTTGTACTGTATGAAGAACCTTGCTCCTGTTTCCTGGAGAGAGAAGTTAAAAGTGTGGCACCATATCTCCCAGAAGAAAGCTTGTTGCATCTCTGATACCCATAAGAATGACATTGTTAATACAGTTTGTATCAAAGAACATGCTTGGGGTAGCCAAGCAAGAACTCATTGATCAGGACACACAAGTGAAGGAGGACAGATACAGGGATGGATTTTAAATAGGAGAGGCTCATTTTATGAGCCATCTCCTCATACCAGGCATTTTAGGTGGGCTTAGCATGGGGTTCAGATGGCATCTATCATACAGGCCATATCCCAGGGTAGACGCTCCACTGCCTATCCCAGTTTGCTCTGCTGAATCCTCTCGCCGCCTTCACTGCAAAGGGGACATAAGGTACCAAAGACAGATCCTGATCTTCAAGGACTCCAGGTCTCCCTTTTTCCACCCAGACTCAAGGTCCATCAGTGAAATCCCCCATCTCTTATTTTCAGTTCCTGGGTCCTTTGGCATTTTGTGTGCTCTAGACACTAGCCGCAAGCCGTGACTAACTAACATTCATACAGTTCCTCCCATTAAATTCCTAAGTCTTATACCTATTTAACCTAACTATGTCTCCATGATGCTATGGGAAAGGCGAAAAAAAATCCACTAGGCCAAAGCCAATTTGGTCTTGATGGGAAAAGTCCTTTCTTACCTCTTAAACAGGCAATCAGTCAGACTTAAAGCAATTTAAAACCATTGTTCCTATACTATATAAGGATAGGGAGGAAGAGTGGTTTCAGCTAAAAATGTGGCAAGTGACCTGGTAAACCCTGGGCCAGGGTTTAAATAAATTAGTTTGTAAATGGAAGAGCCAGTTTGCTTGCATCTCTTTAATGGGCCAATCAGCAGCCAGACACCCAGGGTAAGGAGAGAGTCTACCCCTGTATATACGTCTCCTTGTATCCTAAAGCCATCCAGCACCTTGTGGATCCAATCAAGTTTCCCACTTGCTGATTTCCCATCTTAAATCAGTGGATGGCAGAATAGTGGCTGATTAGCCCTCCTCTTCATCCATCCCAAAGATTGTACACTGCAAATATGAGAAAAATGAAGTACAAACAAATTGGAAGATGTTTTCATAATAGACAGACTCTCCAGTGCTTCATAAGAACTGGTAAGAGACTTAATAGAGAAAATAGTGAATATAACACATTTTAAACAGTTAAATTGAGATGCTAAAAGGCAAACTGAAGAATTTCTCAAAACCTGCAAAAATGAGATGGCAGGAAGCTATAAAGAATATGGCCAAATAGCCAGAGCAGGATAAAATGTTTTATTTAAAAACTAAATAGTTATATGAGTATATTCAGGATCTATTTTGAATTGACAGACACACAAGATTTTATGCAATGGGTTAAAAAGACTAAAGTCTTTATTAGTATTATATTGGGAGAAAAATCCCTCAACTGTATACAAATTAGGATAATCTGCTGTACTTTTTAAATGCACTTTGGGTATTGCCATTGATGAAAGAATATAATATATGCAAAAGCAGGATACTTGGTTACACTAATTGAAGGGAATTCTTCCACTGATGCTAAAAATGGTGGGAACAGTAGTAATCTAGTCAAACCTCAAGGTTATTATACCACTGTCCTCTAGAATGTCTCTGAGCAAAGTTAGAAGGCACAGTGGTAAAAATGCACTTGAAAAATCTGCACTAAAGGCTAATCTATAGCAGAAAAATTGTACTAGTTTAACTAAATCCATTTAAAATTGATCTAATTAAACTGGTTCGAACACATCATGAAGACACAATTTAACCCTCGCTTAAGTCTATGTAGCTAGCTTCTGTGAATTGCCAGATAAAGAGAACTCTAATCTTAAGCAAACGTAAATCCAGTTTAAGTGCAGCTGCATGCAATATGCATCGGTTTAACTAGATTTTAAATCACTTAAACCAGTGCTATTTTCTAATGTAGGCCAGGCCTTAAGCACCCAACATTGCTATCACTGGTGCTGACCCAATAGTCAGACAATCACTAACTTTTTTAGCACAGATGCAACCTGAGAAGGTACTAAACAGAACTGTTTACTATGACCTACAAAGGTATTTGATTTATTCCTGTTTTACATTTGATCTGGATCAGCAAAACAGCAATCAATTTTCTTAGGGCCAGATTTTTCATGGTGATTGGAGCCTAAAGACTAAGAAAGGCACACTGGGACTTTCAAAATTGCATAACCAGATTAGGTTATGCCTAACTCCCATTGACTTAAATAGGAATTAGTTTCCTAGGCACTTTTGAAAATCCCACTGAATGCCTATTTACAGCTTTAGGTGCCTAAATACCTTTTAACATCTGTCCTTTAATGTCTAGAGACTGTCCATAGTAGCTATTTGCAAGCATTTTGCTCCTTCTGAATGTCCACATACTATATTAGAACTGGTTTTCAGTGAATGCACAGGGTACAGCTTTGAGTTTCATTTTAAATCCTGGCCTCAGATATTTGTTCGCATAAGGAACAACAAACATATGCATTTGTTTTGCTACCATTCTTACAAAGGGTTGGATACAGAGCTAATGTCAATCATTGTAGCTCCATTGACTAGAGTGGACTTACAACGATTTACACCAGCTATGAATCTAGCCAAATACATTTCTTCTGATATGGGTCACAAATACCAGATCCATGCATATTTATGCCTATTTTAGCTTACTGATGTTAGCTACTGTAAATACCAATGAAAACAAACTTAAAAGTATTACAGTAGTCCAAAGTTCCAGCTTTCTTTTTGTTCTGGATAACAGTTTCTAGGACACACTAGAGGTTTTGACAAAGACCTGCCTTGCATTGTGGCTAACAAACTGGGTCCTCTTAATGATTGCACCCTTCCAAGCTTACAATTTTTTAAATTATTTAAATGTCCTCATTAATAATGTAGTGAGATTACAAGTTCTGCTGTATAACTCTGGCAGAAACACTGGGTGAAACATGCAAAGTTGATTTACAAAGCATAGCAAAGATCTCATTCCTGAATGCATTTGCTCCTCAGAGAGGGGAAAAGGAAGAAGAGGAAAACTGGTTCATTAAGTTGCTTTGCAACCAAAAGAAGAAACAGCTCCTTTAATCATGAGCAACCTAATAGCTAGAAACAGCAAGGGAGATAAAGAATTAGACGTGTGTTTAATTTTGATGTGTTTTTTGCAAATAGGGGGTCATGATCAATAGTAGGCTTGTGGGAAGAAGCCTTATAGAAGAAGTATTATTCTTATTGTTTGTGTTTAACTAGAAACACATGACAGCAAAGTGTTACTGTGTGACCCGAGTCAGCATACTTGCTAACACACAATTAAATTTGTTAATCTGCTTGTTTACAGTTTAATGATATTTGCTTCAAAATATTGGGAAATTTTTTTGAAAACAAGAGATATTATAAAAAAAGAAAAAGCACATACCTGGTTATTTTCAGCACTTCTGCAAATGATTTTATTTCTAATAAAAAGGTAGAAAGGGGTACTAAAGGCCTGAAACTAATAAATTAATACTTTACATATACTGACTTAATAAAGAGATAATTCAGTTTCCTTATCCCATAAAGATTTACAAAGAGGATGTAGAATATGCTCCTGCAGAAAAAACATAGATGTATTTGCCTGAACTTTCCTCAAATAACATTCCCCCTCCCCCCCATTGGCTTCAAATAAACAGAAGAGACACTATTAAATAGTAACCTTTGTGACACTTTTTCCTGAAAATACCCATAAATATTGCTTCAGAAAATGATTTTAATTGCCAAGAACAGTGTCTTAAGTGAAGTCAGTAGAACAATACAAAGGCAGTCACTGAGAGAGGATATGAATAATAGCAAAATACTGTAGCTTTTTTTTTTGTAGTTATGTGACAGTAAATTAGATTGTAGTTTCCCAGACAAAATATATAAACAATTACATTTGTATGTAAAAGAATGAGATGAACCTACATTTTAATTCTATTAATACAGTTTGTTAACTGATGGGGGAGATTGGGGGATGAGGAAGAAAGGCTAAGACCCATAAAGATGTCCTTCAGGGAAAATCTATCCATTGACAAGTCTTGTCTGCCTCACAAGATAATTTTTTTCTACATGAAAGCAAATTTTGAAACTATTACTAAGGCCTCAAGATCTGGAAATATGTAACCTGAAATGTAATACACTGACCTGAACTGGCTTACAGAAAAGCCCTGCAGAATTAACTTCTTCCTGCAAGCAGAGGAGCCCAATGGAAGATGGTTGTTGAGCATCAGACACCTCCTAAATAGTTTTTCTTCCAGGGAAAATTGAATTGGCAATTTTCATTCCTGCTTCCCTAGACTTTACTGATGTCTTACGTTCTGGCTTGTACCTCAGGGTAATTGAAATTATCAAATGGGTCAAACAATCCCTTCAGTTTTCTTGACAATATTATACTGTGGATCAGACCTTTGTAAAGGATTCTCCAGCCTCTTCTCATTATGCATTACAGCACTGCTATAATAGCACTAAATACCAATTTCATCTCTTGCTTAAAACATAGATTCCTATTATTTACATCACCTGAGATGGTTATATATTATTCATCAGTAATTGGTGGTTCAAATGGAAAGCTAACAGTTCCCTCCAAAGGATTAAGGGCTGCCATCTGATCCTCTTTGAGGATGGCTAAACAGCAAAGCTCTCTCAATCAGTGCCCCTGCTCCTTATCTTCAGACTGCAAGAACCTAGAAGAAACACAGATACAGGGCTAGATTGTGGCTTTGTCACAAGCCCTTCATAAGAGGCAGTAATTAGCGACGATGACCCAGTAGCAGGCCAAGGATCATATAGTTCTTCCCTTGCTCCAGTTGGTAATCTGTACCAACCCTATATCTGGTACAGATTAAATCCAGTCTTTGCAGGATTAGTGGTTGGAGCTGGCTGCACCCCCTTCCCCATCCCTGCCAATCCAGTCTCCATCCCCTAGAGTGGGAAAAGGAGTGGCAGCTTCACAGAGATTGATGTCTCTTTGCACTGTGATCCATGAAACATATAATCCCTCCCTACCCTTTGTGCAGAGTTTGCAGGCCAGATCACACTTTTATTCACAGTAAACAATGAAAAATTGAACCTCTTTTTGGGAAATGACTAAGAAAATTGAATGAAACAAAAAAGAAAGTGGCAGGAAATCATTAGAGAAAAGGAAATACAGCAGGGCTGCTGAACTGCACAACACCAGAGGATGCAGCTAAATTTGTATATACATTTACATAATTTAAAAATAAAAGCACACAACCACCATATTTATTTGTATTTGTATCAAGCTCAACAGGGGAATAGAAATGGATTGTTGCTTGAGTTCATCATCAATAAGAACCTGCATCGCAGCAGATTTGCTTTCACTCTACAATTAGAGGATGAAGACAGCCAAAACAGGTTGTATGACTGGTTGTGTTTTGGGCAGCCCTGGAATTGAGAAGAGGGCATGGCAGCAGTTAGTGAGAAATATTAGATACTTTATAGAAATGAACAGGGCAAAAAAGAAACTTCCTAACGTCCAATAGCGTCCTTATTCATTTATATTCCTTCCCAAAGCCAAACCTGAATCTAGAGCTCTCTCTGATTCTCTACCCTGTTTTTTTTGACATTCCCCCAGGATGTCCCGAACTTCTCAGCTGCTCAGCTCTACCACTTTCTCAATGCTCCTGCTGTGGGTGAAAGTCCTCTAAGAATCTTGAAAGGAAGCTCAGATTTTGTCTTTGGAATTTGTGTTACAATAGAGTTGATTTTTGAGCTGGAAAAAAATAGAAAAGTCTGTTCATGCTTGCCTCCATTCTGTGCTAAACACTGACATTGGCAGGATTACAAGGACAACATTTTTCAAGCATAAAAGATTTGTGAGCAATTTCCTGCAATGTATTAGGTACAAACAGACTTTTCTTCAACAGCAGGCATACATGGCTTTTAGTTTTAGTGTTTTTTTTTCCTTGAACAAATGAATTTATTGTAGCTGATTTAAGGAAAAGCTTCCCCTCCATTTATTTTGATTTCCCCTGTGTCCTTCTACGGCATTATAAAGAATACAGAATCTTGTTCCACAATTATATATTTTTGTAGAGACCTCTTTCAAATCTCCAGAGGAATAATCTGCCGGCAGTTTTTAAGTGATCTTTTGCAGTAATCCTAAATTTCCCCTGCAGTCAAGGAATCATTTTTCCTGCTCTTGCTATATGAAAATCCATGCTGAATATTTCTAGGCACATCTTCTGATATGAGAGGCACCAATAACACAGGACATGGAAAAAGCAGGCTTCTGGATATCAGAATTAGAAGGGAGGGGACTTGGGTGGCATTAGAAACTTGGTAATGAGATGGAGCCATTTCACCTCTATGCCACTGACTTGAAAATGTCCCAGTCTGGTATTGATCAAAATATGTTCCTGCAGGAATGCAATTTGATTTTGTGACCTGTTGGGAAATGAATTGGTGGCCTTACTCCATTTTGTATTGCAAAATGAACTAAGAAAGGGAGAGAGAGGTGTAGCTATATAATTTGAAAATGATGCAAGATACAAGAGATATCTCACTCTGAAAAATTGATTCTTTTTAAATGTTTTAAACTTCTGTGAGTGCCAGGATGGAGTTAAAATAAGAATAGCTGTATTGTACAGCCCACCATGCTGCACTTTAAAATTGCCACATGAGCTGTGATTTCTTTTCTTTTTTTCTGGACTTTAATATCCATGTTGAAGCTCTGAGTTGGCTCAGGAACTTCTGGTCACCTGGACTACCATATAGCCATACATATTTTGTCTGGGTCTTGGTTTTAGGATGAGTTTGGCCTTGGTTGAAGAGTAAATTACACCTTACTCTTAGTTACACTGTAAATTCATGCAGTTCTGAGGTCAGAGGATATCTTTTCTCCTTTCAGCAGATGGGACTGATTTCACTTTTCTGCTTAAAGAAAACAATGTGTCCGACTGTGTTTCAGATTACTCTAACAGGAAGGTAGATTTTGGACTAAAGGTAACATTGCTAATGGTAAAAATAACACTGAGTCAGGATGATTTTGGTGTTGAAAGTTTTAAGACATATACCATGGCAATTGTGGTAGTGGGGAAGTAATCTTCTTTTTCTCTATCATAGCAACGGTGAAATCCTGACTAGTGATCCTGTTTTGGGTAGTTGACAGATCAGCCAATTCAGATTGCTTTCATTCAAAAAATACTCTTTTTTTTTTTTCTCAATGTGATGAGATTTCTGTCCATTGTAAAATCAAAGGGACCACTTTCAATATGTAAAGATAAGCATGTGCATAAGTCTGCAGATTTGGAGCCTACAGTTATTAGTGAAGGAAAAGGTACATTATTCAGTAGCTGTATTTGCTCCACTGACAAGCTGCCAAGTTTCTGTTTTGTTAAGAGAGCTGCAAAATGCCAGGAGAATGGGGTTCTGCGTTTTTGTTTTATTAATGTATGGTGTGAGTTCACTGCAGTTTATGAGAAGCCAGAAAATGGCATAATTCTCAAACATTTTGACAGGACCTGTTTAGTTCATTTCTTCATATTTTGATAAGAAAAAAGATGCTTTCATTTCAAAATTGCCTTTGCCACAATTTCCATGACTGACACCTCCTGTTTCCATACACAGCCAACATTTCTGTAACGGAATTATTTCTGTATGGTTTGGTTTCGTTGATTACCATATCTGAAAACACAATTACATGAGGCCAACTCAGGTCAGTTTATTACCAAATTGACAATTCTTTGCCTCTAATTTTTCATTACTGTTATTTACTGTTGAAAGTTTAACTGTCTCGATTTTAGCATCTTAAATTTGCTGCTAATGCACAGTAATGTAAATACTGTAATAAGAAAATACCACATTTATACGTCAAATTTCTTCACAGTTTTGTATCATAAAGGTGGCTCACGGATTCCAAGGCCAGAAAAAAACACGGTAATCGTTTAGTCTGACTTCCTGTGTAACAGAAGTCATAGAACTTTCCCAAAATAATTCCCAAGACACATCTTTTAGAAAAGTATGCAATCATGTTTTAAAATTACCAGTGATGGAGTGTCCACCATGACCTTGGGTAAATTGTTCCAATTTGTAATTTCCATTCAAGTGCCCTTATTTAAATATTGAAGAGCTCTTTATTAAATATTAATTCCCCATGTAGGTACTTATAGGCTGTAATCAAGTCAACCCTTAACCAAATCTTTGTTAAAAGTTAAGTAAATTGAGCTCCTTGAGTCGATCACTATAAGGCACGCTTTCTAATCTTTTAATCATTTCCGTGGCTCTTCTCTGAAGCCTCTCCAATTTTGCAAAATTCTTCTTGAATTGTGGAAAGCAGACTGGGACACAGTATTCCAGCAGAGGTCACAGCAGTGCCCAGAATAGAGGTAAAATAACCTCGCTGCTCCTACATGAGGTCCCCCTGTTTAGGCTCCAAGGATTGTATTAGCCCTTTTGGCTATAAAATCGCACTGGGAACTCATGTAAACTGATTATCCACTACCACGACCCCAAAACTTTTCCAGAGTCATTGCTTTCCAGGATAGCATCACCCATCCAGTATGGCCTACATTGTTTGTTCCTAGATATGTACTGTGACAGACTGTCAATATCCTGGACAAACCTTATGAAATCAAGGTACATTTTACTGAATTAAATTAAACTTTATTAAATTAGGCTTAATACTTTTGGGGCCGTTGTATTGAAAATGAACCTGGGTATGTGTTATTGTGTCACTGTATGCACATACTCTAGTAGGATGGAGATGCTAATGTAATTCCTCCATTATAAGCCCTTTGAAGCCACCCCCGTGGAGAAGCATGCACATATTAGTTAAAACTGGATTCTCCACGGATCAACAGACAAAGAAACAAGCCTGATTTTAAACTGGCTCATTTTACTGATCTAGCAGATGACAGGATCATGGTCCACAGAGGGCAACACTCCTTAACAAAGACTTAGAAGGACTGGGCCTACTGAGGTCCATAAGGATAGGTGCTAGTTCTGGGCTGAGGCTATTATAATAGAAGAGATTCCCTTTGTGGGGTTTTGAAGGAGTGCTCCTGCCAGAGCCCATGTGAAAGCTGGAGTGATGCTAGGGAAGCTTATTAGCATGTATGCACATGCTTTTATGTTTTTAATATGTTTTCTCTGTAGTGCTTTTACCATAATAATAAAATAGGTTGCTTAAAAAGAGCTGTGTGGTAACTATAATTGTGGGCAGTCACACTATTAACTGTCTTGGAAGAGAAAGCAAGCTGGTGCTCTTGGGCAGTCTGTCTGTGATGGGAATAACATCATGAAGGCAGGGAACTTATTTTTGGCCTAGCGCAGGATATCACATTTATTCCTTAATCATCATCATTTCTGAAGTTGTATATACATATCCCATATATTTAATTTTACACTTCGGTAAATCTGCTAGAATGTCACCTTGTACATGCTGAAACAAATGGTTAAACATTATTCCCAGTGTGCTTGATACACTTAACTGAAATACTTTGGGGCACTACAGGTAAGACACTTGTCTCAGTAAATGGACTGAAATCTCTTTAACAGCTAGCTTTATCCTTCCTAAAGACTCACAAATCTCTCTCTGCAGGAAGTCTGGTACCCTCCTGTTACAAAGAAAAACACACTGGTTTGAACCATCCATCTCCACTTGAAAGGTAAAAGAAACAGATCATTCCTAGTAGTAGAATGGTTGTCTGATTTGTCAAACATGTGTAAATATAAACGACAAATTGTTAACCAAGCCTATAATAATTTCTTTTTATTCTGTGGCATACATCTCAAATCTGTCAGTCCTAGTATCCCTTTCAGTAATTATGAAGGCCCTTAAGGCTATTTATTAGATGCTACATGATATGTTTTCCACGATACTGACTTGTGGGGAAATTGATATATTGCTTCAGAAAGGTAATAATTAGCTTCGTATAGTCTCATAATACATACTATTCAGTGGTCCCTTATTCATGCCAGGAGACAAAAAAATGAAAGCAGAAAACAAAGGTGGGTTTTTTTTATTGCTGCTTTTGAAGAAAACATTTAGTTTGAACATGAAGGCCTATATCAAGTCTGCATAATGTTTAGAATTCCATTAAAATTTTATTGAGCACTTCCTTTGTTTTAAATTTTATCTAGCATAGCTATAATACATTAAGTTATTTTATGCTTGGCCTAACAATACATTCTGTTCCTAGCCATAGTGCTGGTGCAGACTGAGAGGCCACCTTTCCTCCAATGCACACCTCACATAAAGGCCAGACAAAATAGCAGGACCTGCATGCCCCTGGAGTACAAGGGGAGAGGCAGGGAGGAGGTGGAGGCCTGGCTTGTCCACTGTCTTCACAGGCCCATGAAGGTAGCTATGTGAAGGAGCAGCACATGTGCTCCCCCTGCATGTGAAGGAGCTCTCGGCAGGATTTTGCCTTTGGAGGATTTCAGATGGAGTTTTGCCTGAAACAGGACTGCAGAATCATATCCTCTAATGCCAAGTTTTAAGGACAAATATTCTAGGTGCGCTCCCCAAGTTAACAGGCTGTACTCAAGAAAAATTTGTATTACTGAGACCTACACACATTCTTCAGCCCCATTCTCCATTAATCATTGTGAAGCTCATGCCAGCTATAGAGAGGAGTTGCAAATGTAGCTTGCTAAATCCCCATTATACAAACTTCTTTGGGCAAGTGTATCTGTGCTGTGCATGGACCCAATGGCCAGGCTTCTACCACTTACCAATCTCACTCACAATTTCCTTCCCTTTCATTAGAGCTGTCAATTAATCACAGTTAATTCAAGCGATTAACTTAAAAAAATTAACAACTAAACAAATGAATCATGATTAATTGCAGTCTTAATCTCATTGTTAAACAATAACAAAATACCAATTTAAATTTATGATAAAAATTTTGGATGTTTTTCAAATATAGTGATTTCAGTTACAACATAGAGTACAAAGTGTACAGTGCTCACTTTAAATTATTATTTTTTAGAAATATTTGCACTCTAAAAAGATAAAAGAAATAGTATTTTTCAATTCACTTCATACAAGTAATGTAGTGTAATCTCCTTCAAAGTGCAACATACAAATGTAGATTTTTTTGATACATAACTGCACTCAAAAAACAATGTACAACTTTAGAGCCTACAAGTCCACTCAGTCCTACTTCTTGTTCAGCCAATCATTAAGACAAACAAGTTTTTCCTACATTTATAGGAGATAACACTGATCGCTTCTTATTTACAATGTCACCTGAATGTGAGAAAGGCATTCACGTGGCACTGTTGTAGCTGGTATTTATGTGCCAGATATGGTAAACATTTGTATGTCCCTTCATGCTTCAGCCATTATTCCAGAGGACATGTTAATGGTGCTCATTAAAAAATAATGTGTTAATTAAATTTGTGACTGAACTCCTTGGGGAGAAATAGTATGTCACCTGCTCCATGGTTTTATCCACATTCTACTATATATTTTGTTTTATGGAAGTCTCAGATGATGACCCAGCGTATGTCATTGGATTAAAGAACACTTTCACTGCAGATATGATAAAACTCAAAGAAGGTACCAATATGAGATTTCTAAAGATAGCTGCAGCACTCAACCCAAGGTTTAAGAATCTGAAGTGCCTTCCAAAATCTGAGAGGGACGTGGTGTGGAATATGCTGTCAGATGTCTTAAAAGAGCAACACAGTGTTGTGGAAATACAGAACCCTCCTTCAGTAGCTGTACCTGAATTTCTCAGTTCATTTATGTTCTCAGTCCCTATTTGCAAGACCCCCACTACAAACAATTAAGTCAGGTGTGAATTTGAAATCTTATTGCAGTATGAATGCCTTCTCCTACTCCCCAGGAAATGGCAAAACTCCCATTGATTTCTAAGCAGTCCATATGCCTTCAGACCCATTACTGTCACCAAGGTTGAAACTAGCTAACCATCTGGAATGGAATGTAAACTACACATTGCTCTAAATGTTCAAGGTACACCACCCAGGATTCACAATTTTTATCAAAAACATTGCCCACAACATTTTCCCATATAAATTTCCATTTCACAGCCTCCTGGGCATAATCTATGCCACAGGGAAACTCTTTTTGGTTCCCCCCACTTTCTTCTATGGTCTTGCGATGGAGGAAGGTGCAACAAGCAAGGAGAATCAGAGGCAGAAGCAGAGACCTAGGCTCCAGCAAGATTTGAACCTTTGACCTCAGAGACCACTGCTCTAATCCCAAAGCTATGGAACCAGGCCCCAGATTATTTTAGCACAGGGAGGAGGTTGTTAAGGTGGAGAAGCAACTGCTTCAAGTAGTAATTTTATATATTAGTGCACTGTCTGCACTTGGTCTCCCTAGGCTGGCTGTGTCCTTAGACTCCTTTGTCTGGCTTTTAGTTGCCTACTTCCTTTCTCTTGCTCTCTGGCTCACTCTGTGCCACCTTGTGCCTTTAGGTGAACTTTTTATTATTTGTTTGTTTCTTCTATTTATTCAGTCAGAGGAAGCACTGGCCATTCATGAGATAGCAGCTCCTTATTGCCAATGTTATATTTGGACCCAACAGCAAAAAGAAAGAGGAAGCAGATTTTTTTTCTTGATTGTTCTGAAATTAAAACAGAAACCAAAACCAAAGTGAGCCTTTTCAGTTGGTAGGGGGAGTACAGATCGCCCAAACATTTAAAAGGACAGAACATCGTATATACCACTGAAAATTGCTACAGTTTTGGTAATATAGCAGAAACATTAGTGACAAAATGAAGAGGTAACAATCTTTATAAAAAAGGTACAGACCATTCTCTTTGAGATCCTAATTACACTTCTCCTTCACTATTCAAAAAGAGAAGATTTACCATGACCTTTCCTCTTTAAACCCTTAGAATCCTCTCCTGCATTTTCTGAAATGCTCAAACCAAGTCAGAGTTCCAGAGGGGTAGCCTTGTTAGTCTGTATATAGCAAAAACAACATGAGTTCTGTAGCACTTTGTTTTCTATGCCCTTGGATATGTAAATGTTGCCTTCTGTATGTTTTCTATGTTTCCTATTTTGCTGTATTATTTCTACCAACTGCATCTGAGGAAGTGAGCTGAGGCTCACGAAAGCTTATGCCTACTGAAATTAAATTTGTTAGTGCTACAGAACTCACGTTGTTCAAATCAAGTCAAATGCCCTGATCAGGCATCCTCTATAGGTTTAATTTAAAATTACTTCTCAGGTTAAATTCTGATCCCACTGAAGCTGGTGAGAGAACTCCTATTGGCTTTAGTGAGGCATCTTAACCCTTTCCTTCCATTCTAAAACGCAGGCTAACTCCAAATAATTTCACACCATTAAACAAAATGGAAAAGTATAGTCTGGTACACTAAAAAAAAGGAGGGGGGCCCTGTGATTAGACAGTTAGGTTTTCAAAGGCACAACTTTATGGGTGACCTGCTTGTGCATCTGCAATTCCTGAGAGACAGAGACCTGAAATTCCTGAGACAGAAGTCAGCTGAAAGGAAGGCTGGTCCAGTGGTTAGGGTGCTAGTGTAGGACTTAATAGACTGGGATTCATTTCCCTGCTTTTTCAAAGATCTCCTCTGTGACATTGGGCAAGTGACATATGAGGATAATAGCATTTCCTACCTCACAGGGGTATTGTGATGATTTCTACATTAAATTTCTACATTTCTACATTTATCAGATACTGTGGTAAGGGGGATCACAGAAGTGCCTAAAATACATGGTTGAAAAATTGTCCTTTTGAAAATCTGGCCTGCATTTTCTTTGCTTGGAGAGGTATACTCCACATCACCTTTTTCTAGTGAGTCTGCCACACACATTTGTGCAAAGGTTAGACATTTCATAAATAAAATAGAACTGTCTTTTTACAAAATATATTTAGGAGGAAACCCTAGCCATCTTATTTATGTGCATAGGCAAGAATACTCATGCCAGTAAAGTAAGCATGATTTGGCTCCTACATATTATTCTGAAACTATGAAAGAAAGATAGTGTATTAGATTCAGATGACAGATAGAGCATTGATAATCCCTTGGGGAAAGAAAAGCCATTTGTCTACCAAGTGCAGAGAAAGCAAACACTGTTTATTTAAACTAGAACAAATCACAGGTATATATTATAATCAGAAGAATATTTTTTAATATTCTAGAATATATATTGAGTTTAATAGTATCAGTTTGCTAACTATTTGCAGTTTCATGAATCCACAGTAACATGTTACATTAATTTGTATTTAAGGAGCAGGGGATCATTAGAATATGCATTTCAATTTCATTTATGAAGCTCAGTCAAACTGCATGCTCTTTTCAAACTCAGCCTTCTAAGAGTGAACCCAACTTCCAATTGTGCAAGTTAGATCCCAGGAACCATGTGAAGCAAAAAAAAAACAGCAGTAAGGACAATAATAAAGTAATTTAAGGGTAGTAGTAAACTACAGCTACAGTAGATATTAGGATATTTCCAGCAACGATTAATGCATCTAATTTAATAACTTGAGAAATGCAAGACCTCAGAATAGTACTTCTCACTTCTGTAAATTATTTCTAAGAAGCTTTGTAGCCTAATTGTACAGGAAAGGTGACTTGAACTACTGAGTAAGAACAAACCGGAGTTGTTCATTTGGAAATTTATCCAAACATTCAAAATTTCACAGATGATTCTGCTTCTGGACAAACACTGGTAACATAAGGGATCAAAAATAATTAGGGGTTATCATATAGACTAAGCTATCAATGTGGATATTATAATGGGTAATGGCACAAAAAAATATTGGGTCAGCTTCTGTCCTACACCAGAGATGTTCCCTGTTTCGACACCACTTAGAGCTGCTCTCTAAGATCTTTCTCTGACTTAAGGCCCTTTCATGGACACTATACACCAGTGGAGGATAGGTGTGGCAGAGCAGAATTTCGCCATGCTTCCCTTCCCCTAAAACATGCCCCAATGCTAAATTGCGGAGAAAAAGAGGCACAGGGTCTGAAGCTAGCATATTCATACGCGCAGGAAAGTATGACAGGGAAATTCTCTGATGGCTATTCATGGTCAATTCCCAGCACTTGTACACTCAAAGATATCAGATCTGACTACAGAATTCAGCCCCTTGTCTCTCTCAGAAGTGTATAATCTAGGAAGTGTGAATGAGGGTAAATGCTCTGTCTAGAAATGTCATTGTACGGGGAGAACTCGGGGAGATCTCAAAATCTGGAGGTTTTCCAAAAACTTGGACAGATATGATAAGAGCGTGTCATTTAATGTCATAGGTCAAGATTTCTTTTTAAATAGGAGCCTAAACTAGGTCTATATCTAGGTATCTAACTCACTATTATTAATTATTCTGACACCTAAATATGGACCTAAGAGCCTAACTTCAGGAACACATTTTTTTTCTAATCTTGATCTTTGTTTCTTGCGCTCAGTACAGTAATAAGGGTTCCTTGGCAGAAGCTGAAATCGTGATTTTGAAGTATTTAGAAATGAAAGGGCATTTTTACAAACAAGTAATATGTTCTAAATCTAAATTCATTATATATAGATATTTCTCATAGAAATGATTAATGCTTACTGTTAAAGGCAGCAACTCTGTCTAGGTTCATTCAATATCCAGAATTTGGGGATGCTAATTGTCATGTTGGCTGGATTGGGGGGGAGGAGTGGAGCATTTATTATATTATGTGACATCAGTATGTCAAAATCATAATAATTCATGTAAGATATGCCATGTCAGGTACTGTTAGAAAGGCTATAATATGCTAAGATAGATGATAATACTTACGTTCATGTGTATTGAAGTTATGGATATATTTGATATAGCTGTATTTCAAATTGTGCTGTATGAAACACACACTAGACAGGGTGGTGGCAGAACAATAGCCTGCTTAATGGCCCATTGAGACATCCAGAGATGCAAGGGTCCCAGGGGGAAAAGCCAGAGGTATACCTGGCAAGCCACCAGGACTTGCTCATGTGACTCTGGACTCCATTTTGTTCCTGTAAAATTCCACCAACAGCATGGGACGGGCCAGAGGGTATATGAGGCAAAGGCCTGGGAATCCATTTTGTTCTTCAGTTGGGATTCTGCTTTAGCTACCAACCTACCTCTGGATCAACTCATCTGCAACTGAAGCTGTGAAACAAAGGCCTGAGGCCCATCCAATTACTAGATGTATACCAGAGGAACTATACAAGCCTGCAAACTCCACAATTCTTCTAGAAACCTGATGTATATGGACTTTCAAATCATTTGTATGTATCTGATTGTTTTAATCCTTTAACATTTCTCTTATTGTTTGTTCCTTTCTTTTTATAATAAACCTTTAGTTTTAGTTACTAAAGGATTGGCTGGCAACATGGTGTTTTGGGTAAGACCCAACTTATATTGATCTGGTACTGTGGCTGACCCTTTGGGGTCAGTAGGAACCTTTTTAGTAAAGAGCATAGAGTTTAAATAACTGGTCTTTTTACTGGAGCCAGTGGTTGGTTGGGAGCCAGAGACTGAAATGCAGTAAAGGGGGATGTGTGTATTTGTATTCAGGCTTCTTGATAACCAGTGTGGGAAATCAGAAGCACTGTTTGTGGCTGGTTGGGAAGCTTGACTTCAGTGTCACCCACCAATGCTGGGAGAATCTGTTCTCCTTTTACAGCCTGCCCTGACCTTGGCATTTTCACGTGGCTACCCTAGGCAAAGAAGGGTCACATTAATATACCACTGATTTATCTGAGGAAGATAAGGTGACCAGACAGCCTGAGATTATTGAGGCTGTCCTGATATTAGGGGCTTTGTCTTATATATGCAACTATACCTTTCCCACCCTGAAAAAAAAAGTGTTCCAATTTTTCACACTTGATATCTGGTCACCCTAGATGAAGATAACGTGCATGGCATAGGAAGGCTTATTGGTGTTTAATATTTCTATATTACAGAGTGTCTTTTTTAAAGGAGGACATTTCATTAAATAATTACCAAAAGAGAATGTTAACGATTGAACAGTTTAACATTTGAAAGGCAGAAAATGCTGAAATTAAGATTACATACACAATTTCAACTTCTTTGTGAAATATGATCCTTTAATTAAATGGTCTTAGACTGTTTCTCAAATAATACAATATAATGTATATATTAAAAATCATGGTAATTTTTTGAAAAACAAAAATTCTCCAAAATTTGAAATGGTCAAAATTTTAAAATGTGTATATTTTTTACTAATTCTAATGAATTAGTGAGTTACATTGTTCTAATGAGTTACTTTATCCCCTGAAGTGCAACTAAAAAAATATGTGCTGATAATTGAAAAGAAAATATACAGTACATGGGTACCGAAAAAACAAATAAGAGAAGTGGTGATATTTAAAAGCTAGCAGGTCACAAAAAATTATCAGGTTTCTAATGACAATGAAAAAATCTAACTCTACAAGAATGAAAAAAAAAAAAGATAAATATGCGTATTGTTTTGTTAAGGTGGGATAAAATATTGCACTGTATGTGATTGTGAAATTGAAGGTCTGATTCGTTCGACATATATAATTCGCACACAAGAAAGCAGAATTAAGATGGATTGTACAGTTTAATGGAATTGTTTCCTGACATTTGAGTTCTTAACTGTACAACCTTAATGTTCTGTTAGCATCACTTAAAAAAAGAGTAGTTATCATTTATTTTATACCGTCCTAAGGAAAAACATTTTCTAGATATCTTTCTAGGAGAGGTACAGAAAAGAAACAAAATAGGTCCAGATACTCAGCTGGTGTAAATGAACATAGCTACATTGATTTATAAGAGCTAAGATTTTGACCCTATAGCTCCCAGAAACACTAAGATGTGGAGGTTTAGTCATCAGTCTGATGATTAAACAGAAGTCTATTTATTGGTTCATTGTGGGCCAGATCCACAGCCTACTGAATTATCCAGAATGTGGCCTATGGTATGCCTCTTTTCAGTGGTAGTTGTGAGTTTGTCTGATCATGCTTACATGTGAACACGTATCTTATGCACTTAACTAATTTATATATTTGGTGTCGTTTAGATATTATACAGGTTTTGCTTATGAAGATTTTAATCAAAAAGTGTATCTTTTTCATCTTTCAGTTCACTCTCGTTTTGGTTTAATATTAGCTTGGCAATTAAGGTAATGAATCCAGTGAGAGGCTGAGAGGATAGAATTCTTTTTGAACAGACACCTGGCACATACTGGTTGCTATGGAGATTACCCAGATGTGCAAACAAGTAGAGAAAAATAGTGATTCAATATTCCCACTGTACAAGAAACAGAATGACTAATTGATAAACATCAAAGTAATATTGGGTAGAGTGGAAAAAAATTTAAACCACAGGGAGAAATCTATAGCGGCCCTGTCAGAGGATCACCAGAAGGAGACACAATTCCTGTTGTTTACAAACAAAGGGTAAGTAATCTGTCTCAGCTATCTGGCTGGAATGGCATGTTTGCATCCTCTTGCTGTGCTAGTGTCATTACATGATTTGCTGTATTGGGGATTAGTACCACAGCCCTGCTCCTTTTTCAGCATTCTGCTTCCTAGAGGTGAGAGCCACCAAGCAGTCTCCTTTCTCCTGAAAGCACTGGGACTTCCCACCATGCTGACCCAGCATTGCCATGCAGGGGTTGCACACACTCCAGCTCTGTGGTTTTACGTGGAGCCAGGATTTAATATATGTGGGTTTGTACCCAGAACAGATGGACTAAGAATAAATGTTCCATTGACCAATATTGTAGTATAATTTTGGTACTATTGTTGGCTCTTAGAGGTTTGTTTTCCTGCTCCTGTGATTTAGCCAATAACTTTCCCATAAGCTATAAAACACTGACTTCTATGGCATCAGTGTGGGTGCACAAATAAGATGACAAGGACTCCTAATGAAAGACATCTGTGAATTGTACCAATCAAGGGTTTAGCACTGCAGCAGAGCCTATTACATCTGTGCATTGCTCAGGATTTATCAAGGCTTTCCACAACCCGGGCAACATAATGTTTTGCAAAATGTGTATTGGAGCTAATTGGAAGCTAATGGTCTATAGTGAAAATAATCGCTTGCAAAATAAATTCTGTAAAAAGACAGTTGTACTAAATGGCATAGGAAGAATGGCAACACCCTTTCTCCCCCTCCCCCATGATTCTGGGACAATGAAGGTGCCCCTACAGGAATACCATCCATCATCCTGCACACATGAAGGTAGAGACAGAATGTGATCCCTAAACTGGATGTATTGACAGAGGAAGGAAAAAGAAAGTGAAGTTACAATGACTATTACAAAAGTCAGAGACAACCGACAACGTTCCTTCCCTTGAATCCTTTAAAGCCTCTTTCTGTTCTGATAACATTACCTGACACATCAAGCCTTAATGCACATATTGACTCTTGGTAACATGTTTTGGAGACATGCAATGATGATGTATGTCCTCTAACAACTTAAAGTCAAAGAGTTCTAAAATTATATTTATTGTACAGCTACTTACAGTCACCTGTAATGTTTAATAAGCGTTCAGGAGAGAAGCACAGAACTTTCTATTATCTGCATGAACACTCAGCTGATCAGGCTTCCACAAATATCTAATTTACACTGGGCGTGCTTAACACTCAGGTACTAGCATAGTCACTTCCATACGAGTAACCTGATTCCTATCATTACAACCCACAAGATAAAGTCTTACAACAGAGAACACTTCTAGGAAATAAGGATGGACAATGTCTTGCTATTTCACAGCTGAGCTGCACTTTCGTTAGAGCAGCAATGCCTGTGACTCCACACCAGTTGGCAGCCCTGGAACTCCTTTTAAAAGGGGGTCCTCAGAGTGGAGCAAGCTCTATGTGTAAGTTAAAATAGCTCCTTTGAGCTACAGCTTGTAACTCAACTTTCCTCTCCTTTTACTTCTGGGTGAACAATTCATGTTTCCCCACCCTTTCAACTCCAGTATCCAGAGACCAGCAGTGGAAAATTCTCTCCAGGGATGAAGGGCAGGATAGTTCCAAAGAGATGGCTTACACTCCTCCCCTAAACACATGTGAAGGGGGAGATCCATGTATTGAGAATTCCCTCTAAACAAGTAAACTTATAGGCAATACCAGGCTTCAAATTAATACTGCCCCCTTTCTAGTGTACTTGTGAGAAATGGTGGTGATGACCGACCCTTTCCTTTCTCATATTTCTAAAGACAAGACAAAAAAGATTTTATTCACTTCTTGATATATTTTTTTATTTTCAATTTTCTTTACCATGGAACCATATTAAAGCACCCTCTATCCAGTACGTATATGTACACACACACAAACTTTTGAACAGTTTTAAAGGAGGGAATCCCTTGTGAGGTGACGGGTTAAACACAGAGACACTAGGAAATCCCTGGTGTTATTTCATGATAAAAAAGCAGTTCACACTTGTCGCCACTGTCGCAGATGGGGAAGCACATTTATTAAAAAAAAATTGTAAATGACCAATTACAGATAATGGGAGACCCTTACTTTTATCTTAATTTTCAAATGTTGTATGTATTAAAAAGCCACCATTTAACTCCTATATCCTGCTAAATTTGATCTGGATCTTATCCTCTCACTACATGTAACTGCTTTCTGTGTCCATTTTAAAAGACTCAGCAGAATATTCTGTGAATTTTCTCCCACCAGAATAGCAATTATTCATTTGATTTTAAAACAACTGATGTGGACCCAGAAGTGTCCAGGTATTTGCAGATAATCACATAGGGGGAAAAAAAGTATTTTAAAATCATTAATGCATGAGGATACTTGATGCATTTTTCTTGTCCTCTGTGGGGGTTAATTTTTGTTATGAAGCAAATTCTGCGTCCATCACAGCAGAAGGTACACGGGCAGTGAAGCTAGAATGGTTTAACTGTACAAGAATGGAAGCACCATAAAAGGGGGCACAAAGGGGATGAGCACTCCCCTGTGTGGTGGAGATTTGTTCTTTAGGGACTGCCTGCTCTGCACAGAGCAGGGGGCTTATAGGAGCAATTGGATCAGAGCTGAAGAATCCAACATCACATGAATCCTCCAATGCTCATCCCTTCAGCAGGCATGTGGAATACTACTATAGTCACTGAGTCTAAGTGTCAAGAGCAGTTCCACCACATAAGGGAGAGAATTCCTCTTTCTCTCCTCCTGCAGCTACTCAGCACTGAGTCCAGTTGTTCGGGATCAATGCCTTATTGAATATTTATCCCACAAGGGACTTGAAAAGTTAACTCAGCCAAAGTAAAATCATAGAAGCAATGGGATAGAAGAGACCTCAAGGGTCATCTAGTCTAACCCCTCTGCCAAGATGCAGGATTTGTTGTGTCTCAAAGCAAGTCAAAGTAAGAAGCTTTTCAAGTTTTGTACTGTTGTCTTCCTTAATCTGCAGACAGACAAATCAAGTGCCTCTGTTGCTGCTCAGAGCTTTGCTAAGGGGCTTAAAAGTGACTAGAAAATTTTCAGTGATACTATAACACAACCCCAACCAAAAATGCTGCGGAAAGGAAGGAAACCATACAAAAATCAGTCAGGTCAGTTTCACTCTGCTATTTTTTGGAAAATTATGAGCAAAAACAGAGGCAGACAATGGAGGTATTCATAAGGCAAGAAGACAAAAAAGAGGCTGAGAGGCAGCCATAATAATTGAGACCACCATTCAACCAGCTTCAGAACAGCCAGGAGGCTCTACGTCTGGTGCTGTTAGGGTCAAAAGGCAAAGAATGTTCTACTTTCCAGCAGTCAAACAGGGCTTGGCTGGTTTTCAAATTTGTTAAACACCTGCTAGCTGGAGGGAGATCCACATAACCTGGATCCCCACGCAGGGTTCAGGGACAGTATTCTGGTAGAAACCAACAGCACTATGCCCCTTCACAGCTGCTTAGAGGGGAGTGAGTTGGCTTCTCAACCTACTTCTCATCTGAAGTGTCACTGCAGTTAACCCTTTCTCTCTGGCCATCTTTCATGTCAGCCTTTGACTAGCACGTGTAATCCTCTGCTGGTAAGTGCATGGTGAAATTTTCAAACCCTATATGTGGGTGAGTGTGCATGTGAGTGGGTGAGTTATGCGGAGGGTAGAACAGAGGAAAAAGATGAATGGGATAAGTTAGAGAACAGAAATACACTACTGAGAGAGAGATTCTGATGGAAGAATTGGGAAAAGAGACAAATATAGAAGTAGTAGAGATCACATATCATGGGGAAATGGAAAGAGAGAGAGAGTTGGAGAAAGGTGAGAGAAAGGAAAAAGGAAATGAATGGACACTGAAGACAACACAAGATATGAACTATGAACTACTCTAGGACAGCATATTAGTGCAAACTATACAAACAAACCTCCACACATGCCACTCTTGAGAACTCCGATTTGTGTTAGCAGAGGGTCCTACATGCTCCAACTTAACAGAAGGCCCAGTTTTCCAACTTATTTGGGTAAAATTATACATATAGATCCATATTTAGGTACATACCTATAAGCCTCCCAGGCTTGAAAATGGGTCCTGGACTTGAGATGATTTGACTATCATTATTCACTTATGGCATTAGCCAACATGAGCAAGACTCTTTGAGTAATTTCTCCCTTTCTTACTGATATAGGCACTTTTCCCATGGCAAAGGAAGAGAAGTCTCATTAAAAACCTCCACATTATATGGAGAACAATTTTGTTATGCATATTTTATAGAATTCAGCTGGGTCTGCCATTCATTTCTTCAGGGAGCTTGTAACTTTTATATTTATAAATTACTCTGGTGATCTCCTTCTTTGTGATGTTCTAATCCAAACAATTTCTCTGTACTAATATGGACAAAGGCAGAC
Organism: Emydura macquarii macquarii; assembly: GCF_026122565.2. Taxonomy (NCBI): domain Eukaryota; kingdom Metazoa; phylum Chordata; order Testudines; family Chelidae; genus Emydura; species Emydura macquarii. The sequence goes on from NW_027132962.1 coordinate 5,237,335, forward strand.
TGTCAAAAACTCATTTTTTTCCTCTGGCTGTGCCTGAAGCTTAGTTTTAGACACAGCTCTGTAGGATGCTTTAAAAAAAAAAAGTGCCATGAATTTTCCCTTTGATCCTTCTTTGTTTGTTTTTAACACTGTTGGGTACTCCTAAATTTTGACATGAAGCCTTGGTCTTTTTTCTTGTTGAATTTATTTGGTAAGAAGCTTCTGTGATTTTGAACCCCACTCCTGTTAATTTGCTTTGTATTGCCCCCTGTGTTCTTCAGTGATTTAATTTTCTTCTTTTTTTGTCTAGTTTTTTCAGACATTTTTTTACTTGTCCTTTTTTCAAATTTTTTTTTCCTGAAGCTTTGAAATGTCACCTTCTTTCTCAGACCTGCATTTTGTTCTCGATGTTTCTTGATAATAGTCATGCAGGATATTAATTTTCTATGCAAATATCCCTTGAAGATCTCCTAAAATATCTTTAGCAGCTTTCAGTAAAGCTCATTAAGTTTGAAAAAGATATTTCAGTATGTTTATTAACCTCTTGTGTTAATGCCCCATGCTATGTCTTTAAAGCAGCAGTCATTTCAATTAGTGCAAAAATGTGAAGTGCAACTTCCCTCCAAAAGAACCATATGGTGTAGCACTTTGAGATGGATGTTGTATGCCCATAGGGCATAAATATGTTTAAATGAATTTCAAAATGTATTTACCAATGGGGGGGGGGGGGGGGAGTTTATTAGCTGACCCTATGAATTCATAGTAGGACTATCAAAAAGTACAGTGCATAATCACATGTAAATATCTCAACATTTTAGAGTATGTGAAACCTAGTATTTGCATGGATACTTAGGATAGGAGCTGAGTGAAATTTTTGTTATGGGTTGAATTAAAACCTCATTAAGATTGATGGATGTGATAACACACTTCAATTTACAAAATTATAAGGATAAATTAATCACATTCCTAACCCCTCCATAACAACAACAAAAGATATGTGAACCTGCCTAGGATTTTGGACTGTGTGGGCAGAGGAGGTTTTGCTGGCAATTGTTTTGGCTAAAGTGTGAGTGTGAGGGGAGGCAGAACTCAGAGAAACAGATGGTGGAGAGAGATACAGAGTCAAAAAGCAGGAAAGTGAAGCAGTACCCTATGAGCATGGTGTGGCCCTGTAAAAAGCTAGAGAGAGCTTTTGGGTCTGTTGGCTAAAGAGACTTTGGTCTGTAAACTAAAACACTGCTCCTTTTGTCTTTGGTTCCTCCGGTGTTCAAAGAAGCAGGACTTTGCACATTCCTTGTAAATAAACAAAGACTATATAAAAAAAAATTCCAGATTCCATCAATGTCCACTTCCAACTGGAACATCCTCAGGGCACTGTACTTTGACTAGCCACTCTGGTCAAAAAGAGCGAACAATATAATGAGGCTTGGAGCATGGAATTTGTGCAGATGAGCAGTAAGTATTCCTAGTTTGGGGCTATACAACTTGTCACGTGTCAGTAACGTTACTGTTTTAATTTGATCTCTTCAGGGATTCTTGTCAGTTAGCTCTCTCCTTTACAGGTGTAAGAACAAGTAAGAACAACTCCATCTAACTGAATGGCATTGCACCCACATACACCAGGGTCCAATCTGCTTGCAGTTATTGAAGTCATCACTTCAAACACTAAATAGCAGACAATGGTTCTGATTTTCTATTGCACTTCACCTTATGTACTTACGTACATCTGTACCAAGTGGGTATGAAATGCTACCAGTTGCGATGGTAATATTTTGCACCCACTTGGCACAAATATGGGGCAATGGGAAATCAAGATTTATAAGTCCCTCTTCTTACTTCCTTTGTCTTGCGACATGCCAAAAATACAGCCACCCTTCTCTCACCATTTGCCCTACCTTTGGGATCTGAAATTTGTAGAGACTTAATTATTTTGTTCACATTTTCAAATCCTGGCAGCTAATTTGCACTCACAGCCAAGCAGACTCATAACAACCTACATTTGAATGCAGATTGGATAATTGAATACACAAATAATTCCATGCTACCTGTTTGTAAATACATTTGTGGCTGCACATATTTGCATGCATATTTTGTAGGTGCCAAAGAGGTGACAGGTTTTCAAATCTTGGGCTTTGGTGCATACACACATGCAAATCTATATTGTGGCTGCTGAAACTCTTGTTGCTGCACTAAAAGTTGACATGGTAAAGAGAAAGGGGTTGTGGCTGGAGACATTCTGTCAGTGGTGAACTTATAGGAGTAGAACACTACTTGGGGCATTGGTGAGGAAGAGGTGTGTGACATCTGCCCCTGTGCAGAGGGGTAGAACAAAATCTATTCAATATTTAAATCCTGCTTAAGGGGGGCAATAAGCCTTGTGCTCTCCCTTTCCACAGGAGCGTTTCATCTTGGGAATGCAAGCAGGAGTGGCAACTGCTACCCCTTTTTCAAGAGGGCATGTATATACTTGTGTTAATTTCCCTGATTCCAGTTCTGGATCACTAGCTGGCATGGCCCTGCTCCCCCTGGAATGAGTAGCACCACCAGCAGCTCTTACAGCCTGCTATTGCATATACAGGAGATAAGTAGCATAAGGCTCTGTGTCCCCCATGCAGGCATGCAAGGTGTGTGTAGGAATGGAGTCCTTTCATCCTCTAACACCTTACACATCCAAGCAATAGCCCTAACGTGATCCTGGATCTCAAAACAAACTAAACCCATACTTTTATAAGGTTCAGTAGGTTCAGATACATATTTCCTCTCCCCACCCTGGTGAAAATTCACTTCTACTCCCACAAGATCCATAAAGCACATTCTGGTATCTCATCCACTCTGGCAATTTCCAGCTGTTATTTATTATTGGAAGATCATATATACTCCATCAGACACTTCTAGATTTACTGAGACCCCAGGATAGAATTTCAGGGTATCAGCAAAGGTTAGGGGGCCTGGTGACGGTTTGGGTATGGAGGAGGAAAGAAAAATCATCAAGAAGAGAACAGGCATCATCAATATATACTGGGGAGGGGGGAGAGAGAAAGAGAACATCAGTCCAGAGAAGAAAAGAGGGTCAACGATTGAGTTGCCAAAAGACAGATTTTACAAGTTTGAGGTCACAGATATAGAAGGATGGTATGGTAGGAGGAGGAAAGATAACATCAGAAGTTGGGTCTGCAGATTGCCAAAACAAAACTGTGTGGCCAAGGTTTTCAAACATGGGAACTAAAATTTAGCATCTAAATCTACATTTAGATATGTCAGTAAGTGTCCTGATTTTTAAAGGTATTGAGCACTTTCATCTCCCATTTGCTTAAATCAGTTTTGAGGGTGCTCAACACCTTTGAAAACAACCCAGGTTTATTTCAATGCATAATTTTGTATTGAAGTGCCTTATTTTAGACACCTACATTTGACTTTGACCATTGCTCCAAAATCCTTTACTTATTTTCTCTCTGAATATTAGTCCCTCTTTGTTTTCTCTCCTATCTTACTTTTTTCATACTGCTGTCTCTCTCTTTCTGTATATTTACTGTTTCTTACTTTTCTTGATTCCTGCCATGGAATACACCTCTCATTCGTAGATCACATCAGTATTATTTTATAATGCAAAACAGCCTTCTTGGAGCTCTTTTAGGCTTATTTGTACCATGAATACTGAAAGTAATAAGAGTATTGTGATAGAACTGACCATTTACATTAATTCATAATCATATACTAATCAAACCCAACATTTTTTGTCCAAATATTCAAAGAATGCAGACAAATCTGGGATTTGTTTTGGAATAATCATCTCAGCACTTGTTAAACAATATTTTAACACATCTATTTTATTTAGAAGCAATTGTCTTAGCTTCCTACCTCCAGCTTCTCCTTCTGTGATATATATTCAAACTTTATGGCTAGAAGGGACTATCACAATCATCTAGTCTGACCTCCCGCATATTGCAGGTCAAAGAACCTCACCACCTCCTATTGCAATAGGCCACTTCTGCCTGTGTTACTGAAGTCCTGGAATTTTCATTTAAAGACTTCATTTTATAGACTATCCACCATTTACTCTAGTTCAAAACAGCAAGTGATCCAGGTCCCATGCTGCAGAGGAAGGTGAAATCCCATAGGGTATCTGCCAATCTGACCTAGGGGGAAATTCCTTCCAGACCCCAAATATGGCAGTCAGTTAGACCCTGAGTATGTGGGTGAGATCCATCAGCCAGACACCTGTGAAAGAATTTTCTGTAGTAACTCAGAGCCCTCCTCATCTAGTGTCCCATCTCCAGCTATTGGAGATATTTGCTAAAAGCAGTTGTGGATGGGCCATATCCTACTGTACGCATATCCTCTGCTGGATTGCAGGCTGTAGTTGCACTCCATGAACAACAGTACCACATTTAGTTTTCCCTTTTTATTTTTTTTGTAACTGAAAACGTACATTGAAAGCCTTTTAATACTTCCTACTTAGTTTCTTGAAATAAAAATAAATGTTAAAAGTGACTGATACACTACTTATGACTAAAAGCTGTGGCCGTAGCTATATGAATAAAAAAAAAGTGTTAAGCTTCCCACCTCCTCCCTATAGACTAGCTGATTGATTTTCTTTTTATCATGATAAGGTCAATTAAAGTTCAGTTACATTAAAGTCAAAAGTATTCCTTAAACCATGTACTTAGGTTTATTATTTACATGGGCTGCACTTATTTGGAAAAATTACAATGGGAGAATTCTCTTGTTTGTCCTGGCTGCAGCCAAGTAAGGAGAACAGCACTGCTGGGAGTTGCTTGAACTATCCTACCACAGCGGGTCAAGATGGCAGTGCACCATACTGCTGCTCTAAAAAAAGAGCAGGTTACAGTGTTTTAGTGTGTTCTGCTGACTTCAGCATACATGGAGGAAGCCGAGTCCTAGCCATGCTCCCTAGCTAGCAGACCAGGTCACCGTAGTGTAGTGGTATGAAGAAGGGCACATTAGTTAGTCCTTCTCCCTAGGTTTCAATGGAACATCATCCTAGTTTGCTCCTATGTGAGTGCATTAAAGGGAAGGAAAAGGCTCCCTGTACATTCATCCACCCACTCACCACGCACGTGATAGAGCAAGATTTAGATAAGCTTCCTGAAGCTCTATGAGATTTGTCATTGATATTAAATATGAGAAATTATCTTTCTTTTGTACTGTCTGAGTGATTGCATTGCTCATTTTCATTTTACAATGCAATCGGCCAGATCATCAGTGGATATAAATCACTCAGTGGAGCTATGCTCATTTCTGCCAGCTAAGATATGGTCAAATTTAACGGTTGGTCTAACTGGTAAAGCACAATTAGTGCTCGTGAAAGGGGACTGGCTTCACAAAGTCTTTTACTGAGCCACAGAACAGGTTGTGAAAAGCAATGGCAGTGCAAGTTTCCACATGATGCCCGAGCCGATGACCCCTTCAGAAGGATCAGCCTCTAAATATACTTCATTCTCCGTTACCATTCACTTGTAGGTGTCTCTGATGAGATGGCCAGTAAGGCTACTAATACTTCTAACTGTAGTGGAAGGGTTGTGATGTGGACACTTGCCCACTGCCACCTGGACTGAGGCCATCAATTCACCTTACCTCCAACAGCTTACAGGTAACTACTAACTGTGTCTAGATTTGTTACTGACCTAGAAACAAAAATGTTAATATTCCTTTGCGAATCTGCAAAGTCATCCCAGCCTTTTTATTACATTTTTAATTACACATGCTGGAAAGGGGATTTCAAGATTTGGTTCACAGCACTCCATTAAGCACATTCTTGACATTTTAAACATGAGCATTTTACAGACTCAGTAAAACGTATACTGTATCAAAACCAAACAATATTCACAAGAATAAATACCATAAGATACGTAGTACTGCATGGAACAGATGTATACAAATGGAAATTATAGAATCTTAGAAATGTAGGACTGGAAGGGACCTGAAAAGGTAACTAGTCCATCCCCCCCACACTGACGCAGGGTTAAGTATACGTAGACTAGCCCTGACAGATGATTGTCAAACCTGTTTTTAAAAACCCCTAATGACTCTGTTGTTTACGGCATACAAACAGAGAAATACTCGTTCTGGAAGGTTGCAAATAGCACTACTTTATTTCTTCAAATCCAGAACCTTAACACACAAGGACCAAGAATAGAGAAAGAGAGAGAGAAAGCAGGCTGATCCCTAAAGCTGAGAGGTGCAACTCAACCTAACTTGCTCTAGGCTGGCTCTTTGCAGTCTAGACTTCTGAAAGATCCACTTTGTACACTTTCCTACAGAGCTCCCTAACCTAGACCAGAAAAACACTGAACATTTAAAGTGCTAGTTTATCATTTCAATAAAATTGTCAATACACCACAGATGAGATTCCACAACCTCCCTTGATAACCTGTTCCACTGCTTAACTGTCCATTTAGTACGATTTTTTTTTCTAATATCTAACCTAAATCTCCATTGTTGCAAATTAAGCTGATTACTACTTTTCCTACCCTTGGTGGACATAGAGAAGGCCTGTTCACCATCCTCTTTATAACATCCTCATACATATTTGAGGACTGTTATCATGTACCCATCAGTCTTCTCTTTTCTAGACTAAACATACCCAATTTTTCAATATTTCCTCATACGTCATGTTTTCTAAACCATTTATTTATTTGTTTGTTTGCTCTCCTCTAGACTCTCTCCAATTTGTTCACATCTTTCTTAAAATGTGGTTTCCAAAACTGGACATGGTTCTCCAGCTGAGGCCTCATCAGTGCTGAATAGAGCAGGGGGTCACAGTGTCACAATAGGTTGCTAGATCAGTTAGATTCAATTTGTCTAAGTTATTGAAGACCTTAAGTGTATAGACAAGTATTTCATTTTTGATGTGGAGGTGAAGGGGGGCCAGTGGAGGAATTCAAAGAGGCAGATGATGTAGTCAAAGCATTGAGCCAAGAGGACAATTTTAGCAGCAGCATTCTGAAACTATTTGAGGAGAGCAAGGTTGCAGTAGTCAAAGTGTGAAATGATGAGGACCTGGACAAGAGTTTTGACTGTGTGAGCAGAGAGGAAAGGGTGGATTTTAGAAATGCTTGAACTCCTGGCCCCGAAGTCAACAGGAATTTTGACACTTATCAACAGAGGCAGTTGTATAAGAAAAAGTAATCAATTTAGAAGTGCCTTGAACATGTGGGTCCAGTGAGAGGACTGAGTCAAAGATGGCATTCCAAGTTATGAGCCTTGGTGATGGGGACCTGGGGTAAGAAGAGGGATTGGTGGGGAAAGATCAAGGTGTAAGTTTTGAACACATTGAAATTAAGATGATGACTGGACATACATGAAAGGATATCAGAAAGACAGGCCAAAATACTATATTGGGTAAAGGGAGACAGCTCATCATTACAGAAATTGATTTGTGAGCCACTGGCATAAAGACTGTAGCTGAAAGACATGCTTGTGGATAAGAGGATCTAGCCCTAAGGTATAGTGAGAGAAGTTGAGGGGGCGGGTAGGAGAATGGATCTTTGAAGGATACACAGAGATAGGGAGAGATGGGATGGGGATAAATTACCAGAAAGAGCAATCAAAGCCCCTGGAGAACAAAGTTTAAAGAACTAGGGAGTGGTAGACATATCAAATCCACAGAAAGCTCAAGCAGAATAAGGATAGAGTGCAGGTCCTGAGATTTGCTGAGAAATAGGTCATTAGAAACTGTATTGAAACCATTTTAGTGGACTCTATAGGGTAGACAGTACAGGGGAAGAGAAGTAGAGGCAGGCAGAAGAAGAGATGGACTGACAACATAAAAGAGTGGACAGGAATGAACTTCGCGGAGACTCAAGCGCTGACAGACAATCATCAGACGTGGAGACAATTGAATGATTATTTATCAATGATGGTGCCCGAATGACCAATGCAGCTATAGGAGCAATAGCGATAGAGGGTGGAAGAACGATGGAGAGGGTAAAGAACAGAATTGGAGGAAAGAAACTCAAGGAAATTGTTGTAGATGGCACATTCAGTGGTATCAGTAAGCCAAACATATCAATTCTGAGACATTTAGTTATGCTCAGTTCTATATGCGTCCTATGTGTGCTGCCCTTTAAAACAGATATTGTCAAGCAAGAATAAAACTGAAGCTTACATTCTTTCCACTACACACACTAGTCTAAACTCAAACCAAAATCACAGGATTAAAAGATCTGTATCTCATCCATTGAACCTCCTCCTCCCTTTCACTTTACTTCCTTCCCTCTCTTTTTACTGGAAGCAATTTATCTGTAAAAATATTGAAAGGATTTATATCTAAAATACATATTCATAATGCAAGATTTTAATAAACTGCAGCAAATACATTTTTATGCTGCCACTAACAAAATAAGTGAATTTAATTAAAAAGAAGATGAAAGAGTGTGAATTTACATGATCTTGTTTCCTGCAGAGTGTCATAATAGATTCACGAGCCACCAGAGATCAAGAGGGAGGGATGAAGAGGAAAAGGAATTTTGCTGGAGGGGATATCTTTCTCTCACTAGAATTGTAGGAAAGTAGGGAGGAAATAAAGATCCAGAAGCTTAGTTTGTAGATTAACCATGAACAAAATAGGGAGTTATCTTTTTAAAAGGAACATTGGTTCCAACAAATCTGCAACTATCTTGTGCTTGCTTTCAACCTTAGATTACAGAACAGAATCTTCTTCTGGTTCATGGCTTTTCTATCTTGCTCTCTTTTGTTAATATCTCACATAGAGAAAAAAGCCAAGCATCTGGTTCTGTAATTTGGACTCTTGCCCTTGACTTTCTAGAAATTCGCCATATGACCAAATGTGTGTGCACCTGTGCAAACTGGTAAATTCTAGCCAACCTTATTTATTTCAGATTTAATTTGGCTAAATTAAGCAAAACTTTGAGAGGTCTCATCCAAAACTACAACACAAACAATCAGTTTGGGATATTGACTCATGATACCTTCATTGACTTCATTATTCAATTCTTTTAAAAATATATATTTATATTTTTTTGCTTTAATACTGAAAACAAATTGTCCCAGAAAACAATGCACATTAATAATACATTCATGTGTTCACAGCCAAATGATGTGAATGATAAACACATTAACCACTCTAAACACCTTTAAGAGAGTTGCTTCTTATGCAATGCTTAAATGAAACCTTCTACCCTTTGAATTAGCTTGATATCTTCACAGATTTTTCCAGTGTCCATTCATGAACACAGTACCAGCTATACACTTCATGAAGCTGTTAAAAATATGACATAAAACAATATGGTCTTTACTGCCAAAACAATAATCCCTCACAAGCAGCCTGTTATTTCTACTTGCAGTTAAACACCAGCATGTAACTATAATATCCCAAGACAAAGTTAAGGGTCATTAACATTAGCAAATCAAAAGGATTACTTGTTATCACAACAGCACATCAAGAAGATTATGACTATTATAAACAGAGGTTTTTTTTTTGTTTTTTTTTAAAGAAATTGCCTTCTCTGGAAGATCCATTTCTCCCTGCTGTCTTAATATTTTAAATCAAATGAAAATTAAATCTTTAGGCTCTATATCAGAAACTAAGACAATATCACGTTGTACAATAAATAATATGTAAGAGCTCATATCTAAAAGCAATGTGCTTAATGTTACAGACATGCTTAAGTACTTCTCTGATTATCCTGATGACATTCCTAACTAATATAAAACTCCCATCAACTTCAAAGAGAGCAAGATTGAGCCCCATATATATTTGGGTCAAAGGAAGGGTGATAAGGGTTGCGATGTAATTAAGGTTTTCACATTTTTTTCTATAATGATGGTAATGATAGTAGAGCACATGTACTGTAGCACACAAAGCTTTATACTGTGCGCATAAAGTTAAACTGTACATAAGGAACATACAAATAATCAGTACCTTCATATTACCATACTTGGGAGGTAAGTATTTTGAGTGTTATTTTTAGACTCACAGAAAAGTAGGACAGCTATGGACCTCAATTCATTAAGTCCAACCCCTCACACTGAGGCAGGACCAAGCAAACCTATACCATCCCTGGCAGGAGTTTGTCAATTGGTTCTTAAAAACTTCCAATGATGGGAATTTCCTTTTATGTCCATTGATAGATGTAACTCATTTTGTCCCTACATGCTTACACTATTCTTTTATACTCCTCCTTAGCAATAACCCATGTTTGCACTTTTTCTAGGATTCCTTTTTGATGTTCAGGTCATTAAAAAGCTCCTGATGGAACCATATTGGTTTCTTCTTATTATTCTCATCTTTCCTTCGCATCAGGATATTTTGCAGTTCTGTCTTTAATATTGTGTCCTTGAGAAACTGACAGCTTTCCTGAATTCTTCCCCCCCCCCCCTTAGATTTTCTTTCCATGGACTTTAGCTATCTGTTCTCTGAATTTATTAAAGTCTGTTTTTTGGAAGTCCATTGTCCTAATTTTGCTGCTCCTTTTTTCCTTGGAATCATGCCACCTATGATTTCATGATCATTTCCCCCCAAATTGCCTTCCACCTTGAGATTCACTACCAATTCCCTCCTGTAGGTCAGAATCAAGTCTAAAATGCCTGTCCCCTTGGTTACTTTCTGAAACAAAAAGTTGTCCCCAATATAGTCTAAGAATTTATTGCTGATTCTGTGTTTTGCTGTGTATTACTTTACCAGCAGCTGCCCCATTAAAGTCCCCCAACACAACAAGATCTTATCTATTTTTTTGCTCTAGAAATGCCTCATCTACACCCTTTTCCTGATTTGGTGGGCTATATGACAGCCCTATCATGATGCTACCCTTATTTTTTACCTCTTTATCTTTACCTAGAGACTTTCAGCCAGTTTGCCTCTCTCTTCCTGCTGGACCTCAGAACAAGTGAATATATACTTGCTGTATAAGGCAACACCTCCTCCTTTTTTATCCTACTGTCCTTCCTGCGCAAGCTACACCCCTCTATAAGAATGTTCTGGTCATGAGACTTATCCCACCAAATCTCTGTGATGCCAGTTAAGCCATAATTTAGCTTATGGACTAATACTTCCAGTTCTTCGTGTTTTTTTCCCATACTCCTTACATTTCTGTACACACAAGCAAAGATGCACTTTCTTTTTAGTCAAGTGGACCCCCATCTCTTCCCAGCAGACCTTCTGCCAGGACCAGCATCCCATGGTGGAGGAAGCCAAAGTTCTCCTGTCAAACCTCCCTACTTTTTTTTTTTTTTAATAATGGGCAGCTTCAAAAGGTTTGGTTTGAATAAAACATCCAAGCATTTTCCAAAACTTTTTGAGACCATCCAATCCTTCCTTTTGTTATCCAAATAACAAATATCACAGGATCTTTTTCAGGGGATAATGCAAGAAGCCACGTTTAATGTGAATACAGAAATTTGGTAAATACTATTAATACAAAGAAAAGTATCAACACTGTAATAACATCAATATTGTTCTTTACACAGTGAAATAGTATCAATACTGTAAACACTAGAAAAACAGTATTAATATTGTATCAATACTACAATTACAGAGATTCTTGTTAATAAAAATATACTTCGTTGACACGTGTTTCAGTTGATGCTTTCATTCACACTCACACAAACAGACAGGCATACACAGACAGGGAGACAGACAAACATACATATGGATCTCCCAGAATGTTATAGTTACCAGCCTCTTGGTGCTCGTGATAGTCACTGGCCAGGTGACTAGAGCACGAGGATGAGGAGCAAGGTCCTGCCGATGCACACCGGTACTCCTGGCTGGTGTGATGATGTAGACCCGAACCTCCAGCCTTCATCTTTTTGTCCCATTTTATAGGGAAAAGACCCTATGTAAGTCTATGGGTTTTGCACTGTCATGCTGCAACTGCATTTTTGGTGTGATCTTTAATCACCCACATTATTGCAAGCCTGATCAAATTTTGTCCTTTGAAATGGGCTGGCTCCAGAGTTATCAGGGTGGACTCCTCTTCGGCCAGTTGATTATCTTCGCTCCTTTCTTCTCCCCTCAAATGTTTTAGTTGAGGCTGGTGTTTTCTTCGTCTGTTTCGACATCCCTCACTCAGACCAATTGTTCAATCACTCTCCCTGTCTATACTCACCTCAATTGCTCAGCCATTCACACTTCAATCACTCAGTGCCAACTCCTAGCTGAAGGATTCACATATTATTTTTAAAGCAAACTTTATTTCATTTTTGACAGTGTCATTTACAATTAAAAGTGTCCATATTACATTTTTACAGTGTGGCTTCTTATACTTAAAATAGGATTTTTACAAGTAGATTGAAAGTGAGTAAAATTAACAGATAAAATGGTCTTAAAACAGATAGACTTATAGAAAGTAAGTGAACATTAGAAAGGGTAAAACAATAAGAGTTAGTTGAGGTTTTAACTTTTGATTACAGTTACAATGTGTCAGGCTGAAGTGCCTTTTGGTAGAAGGTGGGGGGGGAGTGTTTGTGGCTCTGTTCTTTCATGTATTTTTCAAAAACAAGATTTGGCCAACACTTTCACCCGTCTCAAACAGCTGCCTGAGCAACATACTGGCCACACACTCTGCTTCCCTCGCCCTCATTGCTGTAACTCTTACATTCATCCTAACTACTCCCTCTCCACACCTCCCCCAAGGGTCAGTTGCTCTTCACTGTCTGTTCAGGTTAAATACAATCTAATTTCCTCTTGGCCAGACCTTAACCATCTTCATTTTCCATTCGGGCCTCATACAACTTTGACTGCATTGCTCACTACTGTCACAAGATTGAAAGTGGAGACATCTGGGTCCAAAAAGGGACATAGAAAGTCCCCACAACTCATCTTAAAACATAAGTGCACAGCTCAACAGGGATTTTGGAGCAGTTGAGACTAAAGCTATTGTGGGTTTCAATATAAGGGAGACCCTCAGGTCCATTGAGAAGTCTGGAGGAAGGCTAGTAACAAAGATGTAGGTAGGATATTAAGTCACATGAAGTGTGTGAGCAGAGAGTTGGGGACCAAGATGAGGTCCATAACTGGGATCTATGACAAACTTTTAAAAAAGTTTTAAACCCAGTCACACAACCGAGTTTAGCCTCATATTATAAGAGCTAATATGTCTATTTCAGCATATATCCCTCACTGTAATGAAGTCCAAAGTTATTAACAGAGCTGAGCAGGTAAGAAAAGTTATTTGCAAAAGATATGATTAATTTGGTATCTCTTTTTTAATTAAGTTATTTTTCAGACTCCATTTTTGTGGTTTTCCATGAAGAATAGTGCAAATCACTTTTTGTTCATATGGTGGTTGGGATATGGCTACTCCTGGTGAGAATACGCGAATTCACATATTAACAACAGTATTTGTGGATGAATATTGGTATTCCTTATTTGTATCCCAAATGTTCACCTGTTTATAACATTTCAGTCATTCGGTCAGAGAGCAGAAGCAATATCATGTGACTTAAGTGTTCAATCTCATACCATGAATAATATGGAGTAAATAGCTGAAGATATATTCAAAGCGAATACTTCAAATGGCATGTAGCCTGCTATATGTTCAGATCTATTGTTCAATGAACAATTTCAAAATAATAAAATCTGAATCTCTTCACAAATAATTTGCAAAGAGTAAAAGGGCTAAATACATCAACTACATTGTTTGCTATAAATAGTTTGCTAACTCTATCTAAGAAGGAACAACTGATGAACTGAAAACAGATTCTTCTGTAACAATAAATACTTCAGTGATCCTGTGCAAACTTCACAACAGAAGTCCACGGATTCTGATGAGGCTGGCAAGAGAGAAATTCTGCTTCTATTTTAGCTCACATTACTGTTGCCTTTGGGGAATATCCTCAGCTTCTCTGGCAAATCCAAGAGATGCCCACTGTAGAGTTGCCACATATGTTAAACTCCTTCAACATGATACTATGACATTGTGTTGGCACAATGCAGCATATGTGGTAACACTGTCAGATAAAACATATTTATGTGACATGAGTTTGATAATGTATCAGAATGTGATATTTCAGGGCCTTGACAATTCTGCTGGGACAAGAGATGGGCATTAGCAACAAAGTTCAGCTCTAGCTAAAAATGTCCCCAAAGTCTGGGAGTGTTCAGAACTGGGCTTTTATTTTAGGCCTCTCTCTTGTTGGGATCCATTCAAAGTTCACAAGGTTGTCTGGTAGGAGGTGCAGTCACCTGGTCAAAAGCAGAATAACCATAGAAAAATTGGGATGGGTAGTAAACCAAGATGACACAGAGTTTTTTACACATGCATAAAGGCATTTATCAAAATAAAGAGATGGATTTAATTCTATAACGAAGGTGCACATGATACCTGCCCTCTATACTGGACTGCCTGGTGTGACACTCATTTTTTACTCCCATTTAATTTGACTGAGCACAACAGTGACATAATTTCACCATTACTGACTTCAGAAACTATTGAAACTTGAACACAGTTGGGTGAATACTGAAGGGGGAAAAAAAAAAAAAAGCTGATCTGAACTCCGGTTCAATTAAAAAATACAGTTTCACTCCAATGCTGTACACGGACCCTTTAATTCACATTTCATTACTGAAATAAAAGGCCAGACTCTGCACCTCTTATTCATATTTAGGAGGAGCACCTTACTCCATTAGTGGTGCCACTGAAATCAATGGAACTACTTGAGAAGTAAGGTATTGCTTTGTGAGCAGGAGGGAAGGGGACAGAAACATGATCCTTAGTTCATAAACATGTTTGTGGCAAGGGAAAGCTTTGCAGACTTGTAAGAAAATAAGTGGCTATCCTGAAAGTTTTCTGTGTACTTTGGAGTCATTAATCAGTCAGCAGAAATATTGCCAAGTGGCTTAGGTGACCAATCACACAGCAAAAATGGAAAAGAGTGAATCATCAAAACTAAATTCACAGCAGAACAATTAACTAACAATCATATGCTGAAATGTGTGCATAAACTATTTATCTAATGGTTTTGAATAATGAACACATTAGTAAAAATCAACATCTGTGTTGATAATTCATGACAGAAAAGGGGTTACATTTATAGAATACATAGAAGCTTATAGGGAAAAATGTATTCATGTTAAAAGAATACAACTAATGGAATAAATCCTCACCTGGTGTAAATCAATGTAGCTTTTATGAACTCATTAGAACTACACCTGATTTAGACTGAAAACTTGTCCCAAAAATAGTTACACCTAGCTCTTATGTTTCAAAGCCCCTTGGAATGTCAAACTTCCCCTGCTATTTTGTTGTCTCTCTCATTTTTAGTCTTTGTGACATTCTAAAGGTCTGTCTCACACATTTTGCTATCTGAAAATTCAGAATTATGCTCCCTGGTATCAATGGGGGAGGAATATCTCTTCTTCATTAACCCTCTGAAGATTTATTGTTTGTGTTCTCTGTTGGTTTTACCCCCTGGGGAGAAAAGCAAGCATAATGGCTTGGAATGAGGGACATACAAATGCAGCAAAAATGTACCTCTCTGACCATTTAATGTGGATCATAAGAAGCTGTTCTTCCACTCTAACAAATAGTTGGATGAATAGTTGGATCTAACAAAGTTGAATGAAGCACATTTTTCAGTTGCAGACAAATGAAAGGTAAATTCTGGCTGAGACAAGCACCATGCATCATTATGACTCACCACTTCTCCAACCTCCTCAAAAGAATGGATATGTACATAGGATTTTCAAAAAGCTCCAGAGAGAGGATTTTAGAAACAGCAATGCTCAGAGCTATTTAAATATATGTCCAAGGAAAAATAAATGCAATGATCTCATTGTAATTTATTAAGTTCAAAGGATTTGCCTGACTAGGATTCTATATGATGCCAGAGAGAATCAAATCATGTATGAAACAGGGAAAATGAATATAGTAAGTTAGATATAAATCCAAACTCACATGCACAGATCTTTCAGGCTATTTTTAAAGTTTGGACATTAGGATCAGAAATATTACAAGTAGCAGCTTATAAAATGAAAAAGGTTTTATCCAGGCCAGGTATGCACATGCTTCCTCCTTTAAGGGCTCATCATTACGATAACAGAAATTTGGTAAGAAAGCTACTTTTTGTGGCAATACTGGACTGTAATTGGCCCCATCCAGTGAAAATGCTGGGAGAGTCATGGGTAGTACACCAAAACCTTTCAGTTAGTGGGTAGCAACCTCAGAAGCAAGCACTGGTCAGTGTTGCTACATGTCCCCCTCTGGCCCAATCCATGCAAAGATACGGGTGTATTACAAGTATATTACTCGAGCGTCTGAGTCTTTAGCTCAAGCTATAGAGACATGCATTTAGTTCTGCAGGTCCCTGAATTTGACCAAGTGGTTGCCATTGCACTTCAGCTCCCAAGCTCTTACTTGGTATGTCCTCAGTAAACAGTCAAATGCACAGCTAAAAGGATTATTTACTATATGTGGCAGGAAGGAAAGGGGGCAGATCCTTCAAGTACAATAGCTTATTAATAGTTGCTGTAAAAGGTAAACTGGGTAGTTCCTAATGTGATGCTTAGGGACAGTCCCACGGATGGTTGCAATAATTAACTTTCATCTCGGGGTTCCTCATACCTAGTATATAGTTTATTCCTGCCTTCTCATGGAGAGCAGCTAAGTACTAGAAGTAATTATTTGAACTAATTATACACACTGTTGGATTCTAAATTAACTGTAACTACTGAGTAAAAAGATCTGTGCACATCACTGCTCAGTGTCCAGCAGTGATGAAGAAAGCAGGACAAAAAAAAAAAAAAAAACAAACAACAAAAGTCAGGATATATAAAGTATGGGCTAGGATATAAATTATGGGATGGGAAATAATTATATTTACATATTGATATAATAAACACATTATATAAATCAATGGTATGTCCTTACTCATAATACAGTGTGTATAAATAGAAAGGGTTCAAAGACTGGCTGCAAAAATTGTTACAGACCTAGAGAGACATCTATATGATGAGAGACTGAAAGGACTGGATCCCCAATTCAGGGAAGTACTTAACTATGTATTTAAACTTTAAACACATGCTTAAGATTTAGTGAAATCAATGGGACTTAGGCACATGCTTAAAAGTAACCATAGCCCAGATCCTCAAAGGTGTTTGGGTACTTAACTTCTACTGAAATCATTGGGAGTTAGGTACCTAAATACCTTCAAGGATTTGGGCCCATGTACTTACATGCTTTGGTGGACTAGGGCTTAGAAAAGAGAGAGTTGGTTGAAGCTGTCAGAGGATGTATTGAATCACTATCAGCAGGATAGGAGCCCTAGTCACAAGTTAAAGATGCATGATTCTGGCAGAAGCCTTACAGGACAGTAGCAGTGCAAGTGCTTTCTGCCTTCCCCTGGGGGTGCGTTCCTTCTTGGGTCAGCTATCCTTTCTGCCATGGATGTGTGTATTTACATCTCCTTTGACAATAGGAGTGAAGGGAGCTCAGACAATATAACCATCAAATATATATAATCAAGTCAATGAAATCAGTATTGGTATCAAATTAACAACAGAAGGAATTTTGATAGACTCCTAATGCTCTAACAGGATATTTATCAGTCAACAGAACAGTTCCAAATGGCCCCAAGGCCAGTAAGTCTTCTTTAAAGATTTTCAACATCTTTCTTTTCAGATTTGCAGCTTTGAACAGTTTCTCAGAAAGATTAATGGTTTCTATAGTTTCTTAACTGGCACATTATTGTACAGATTGGCAACATACATATACATGTGGAAGTATTCGGCCTTTGGTGGTTTAGACCCAAATCTGTAAGTACTTCTTCCTACCCCATCCCTGTAGCTATCAGACAGTCTTACTAGTACAATAGGGTAATAGAGAATAGCTTTTCACCTATGTTTCACCTTTTAAAAGCTCTGGGGAAATAAGACAACCTTGCTTTCATGTGCTGTATATCTGATGTAGATGAGGCAAAACCACTATGTTCCCTTTGGCTGTGCTTTATGAAGACCCATTTCTTGTCACTTTATATTCATGAGGTAATCCAATTTAATATGTTTTTTTAAATTTTTTTTTTATCAGATGTCTCAGAGGTACCAGCAAGCGGATCACTGTCTGGGTCATTTGTGTAAGAAGCACCTTAAGGCTTGGAACAGTTAACTGGAGGGTAAAATAAAATATTCATAATTTTATTGCTAGATCTAAACTAAATGGTCTTTTTATTGTCATTTAACTGTATAAAATAAAATAAAATAAAAAACTTTAAAAGGAAAAGAAAAACACTACAGCAACTTCTTCTACTCTTGCTAAATTCTCCATTCTGAAGAATTTTGCAAACTCTCCTGGATACCCCATTACTTGTCTCTTTGGGAAGAAAATAATAATCTGAGCTAGCATTTCTGACCTGAAGGGCCAGATCCTAAACTAATTTGCACCAGCTATATATCTGGACCAGAGACTCTTCTGCAGCATTGCTGCCCCCAAGTATTTCTATAACTTTCCATTTCTTTTGGATGTTTCTTCATCAGCACACACAATTCTCACCATCTCCCTTTAATTTCTCCTCCACTTCTCTTTCTCAAGCCTTTCCATGAGTTCTCTGTTAAAAGCACTAAACTGCTCTCAATACTTTTTGATATAGTCATACTAAAAAAGTATAACAAAATATGTTAAAAAATCTCAACTGGAATTTGATCTGAACATGCTCGAATAGGCATTCTCTGAGCTGGTGGTGATGACAGTGGTATCTATAAAATGTTTGCTATAGAGATTATCTACCCCAGCCTTATTTCCATAATAGAATCATTGGGCTGACTGCAATAAAAGAGGTATAAACATTTAAAATGTGTATCCACATTAAGGAAATACAATATGAAGTCTTAAGGATTCCCATCCATTTTCCCCTAACTTTTTGCCTCCTGATCTCTAATTTGCACATTGGCAATGCACATTAAGATATCTTTCAAGATTAATCCACTGGTGAACTCCTGATCACTACCTAGAGACAAGGAGTCAATTGTGTAGTCAGGGGTGTAGTCCTTTCAGAAAGTTTGGTGTTGCTAAGACTAGAACTAAACAATGGATTCCAGTTTTTACAATGGCCTCTTGAAACAAAAAGATTCTGCTCTCAACTGGTTCAGGAGCAAAAGACTCATGAGACTGTGTAGCAGTGACCAATCTGGTCTGTTCTCTCTTTCTCTCTGCTCTGAAATCTTGTGAAGTAGGTGGGTTTCAGTGCCTGAACTCCAGCCCCAGTGGGAACATCTACACTGGTATTTTTAGCTCTCTAGTGCGATCCCAAGACAGTTGAGACATCCTGCCGCAGGTCTTTTTCTTTGTTGTGTAGCTGTACCCTTTGCTGGCTCCAGCTTCCTCCAGGCTGCATTCTGCAGGCCCTTTGCCCAGGAGCTAAAAAGATTCTCTCCTTGAACTCAGGCTATCTTTATTTTCCCCGGCAGCCTTGGTTCAGACAGTCACTTGTCCTTCCTATAATGTGTCCTTTGTTGATACTCACTTCATATGGGGAGGTGGACTAAGTCTTAAAAAGTTAGCTCACCTTATGACAGATTGACAGAGTCTGCTGTCTGCATGTTACCCATTTGTTATTACTTGATTTCAATGGCCTACTCAGTGTTACGCATTTAAGCAACTTCAGGAGACAGAACAGCCATATTTCTTTTCTTTTCCTTTCTTTTAGTTTTTTTGTGGGGTTTATTTCTTTTTTGGGTTTATAACTTCATTTTTCTAGAGTTGAAAAAACACAAAGCATTAATGCCACAGTCGACATCATCACCACCTTCTGGTTATCAAACAAAGTAAACACAGATTTTTTTTAAAATACCCAAGCAACTTCATGGGATTCTCACAACTGAAAGGAACACATGCTGCAAAAGTATTATGAACGCATGGCTTAGAAAAGGAAAACTACTATAGCTGCCCCCTAAAACTCACTTACAACTCCTTCAGGTCCTCTAGTGAGGCCTAATTTAGATGACATTAAAGTTAATGGGAATTTTGTCACTGACTTGGGAGCAGAAGCAGGGTCCAATAGCCCAAAACGTAGTCCCCATTTGCTCTGGTTCTCTCTGAAGCATTTTCTTTTAAAAAATAAGCCTCCTCCTGTAGAACACTGACTTACAGTAGGCAGCTATTAGACACAGAAAAAAGAACACTGAAGTGAATTATTGCTGCCAGAATTCTTGCTGCTTTCAAACTAGATTCTTCCTGGCCTTGCACCTTGTTATGGAGTCATTTACACCTGTGCAAAGTGGGTGTAAAATGCTACCATATCAGAATGTAAATGACTCCATAACAAGGTATAAATGACTTGCACAGGTGTAAATGAATCCACAAGCTTCAAAGCAGGGGAGAGTCAAGACCTACATCTGCTGGAATGTTAGAGAGACAAGGTGGGTGGTCCTTTATTGGACCAACTTCTGTTGGTGAGAGAGATAAGCTTTCAAACTTACAAAGAGCTCTTCTTCAGGTCTGAGAAACGTACTCAGTGTCACAGCTAAATACAAGGTGGAACAGATTGTTTAACATAAGTAGTTAACATATATTTCAAGGGACCATTCAAGGTGAAGTGGCCAGTTAACCCCTTTGCAGGGGAAAAGAGTAGTAATGGGGATGGGTGGAGAGGGTTATAGATTGTTATAATAAGCAGTCAATCTAGTGTCTTTATTCAGTTCATGATTTTTAGTGTCTAGCATAGTTATGAATTTAAGCTCCCAGGCTCGTCTTTTAAAGATGTTGTGCAGGTTTCCTTTGAGGATCAGATCTGAGAGGTCAGAAATAGAGTGATCACCTTGTGAAAAAAAGTGTTCACCTACAGATATTACTGAGAGTAGTATAATGTGTGAGAATTTCCTCTTACAATAAAATAAATTAGTACCTAAGAATTGTATAAAGTTGATAAGGGAAGTAAAGGAACACAAGGAGAAATCTATGGCCAGCAGAGTTAATAAAAAATGAGAAGGATGGGTTTTTTTTAAAGTACATTAGGAACAAAAAGAATCCTGACAATGGTCTTGATCTATTATCAGATGTAAATTTAGAATAATCAATAACAATTAAGAAAAAGTGAAAATATTCAATAAATATTTCTGTTCTGCATTGTGTGTAGGGGGGGTTATGTAGTCAGATCATATGATAACATTCTTTCCATTCCATTAGTATCTCGGGAGGATGTTAAGCAGCAGCTGCTGAAGTGAGACATTTTAAAATCAGCAGGTCCGAATAACTTGCATCCAAGAATTTTAAAAGAGCTGGCTGAGGAGCTTTCGGAATTGTTAATGTTGATTTTCAATAGGTCTTGAAACACTGGGAAAGTTCCAGAAGACTGGAACAAAACTAATGTTGTGTGAATATTTAAAAAGGGTAAATGAAATAACATGGGTAATTATAGGATGATATCGATCCCAGGCAAGATCATGGAGCAGTTGATATGGGCCTTGATTAATAAAGAGTGAAAGGAGGGTGATATAATTAATGCAAAACAACATGTGTTTATGAAAAATAATCCTGTCAAACTAACCCAATATCTTTTTTTGATGAGATTACAAATGTGGTTGTTAAAAGTAATAGCGCTGATGTCATATACATAGTTTGACATGGCACCATATAGGTATTGATTACAAAATTATAATGATATAAAATTAACAAGGCATATATTAGATTGACTTAAAGATGGCTTATACATCTTAAAATATAATTGTAAACAGGGAATCATCATTGAGCAGGGGTGTTACGAGTGAGGTCCCGCAGGGATCAGTTCTTGAGTCTATGCAATTTAACTTTTTTATCAATGACCTGGAAGAACACATAAAATCATCATTGATAACGTTTTGAGATGACATAAAAATTGGAGGGAGTGGTAATTAATGAAAAGGAGGGGTCACAGATACCATGTCATCAAGATCTCTTGGTAAGCTGAGCTCAAGCATGTGTTTTAAATAATATGTGTTTTAAAATGGCTAAATGAATATATCTAGAAACAAATAATGGAGGCCATACTAACACAGTGAGAAACTATCCTGAGAAGCAGTGATGCTGAAAAAGATTTGGAAGTTGTGGTGGATAATTATCTCATAGTATAATGTTGTTGCAGAACAGCTAATGCGATCCTTGGATTCATAAACAGGGGAATTTAGAATAGGAATCGGGAGGTTATCGTACCTCTGTATTTGGTGCTGGTGCAACTGCTGCCAGAACACTGTGTCTAGTTCTGGTGCTCACAATTTAAGAAGGATGTTGATAATTTGGGGAGGGTTCACAAGAAGACACAAGAATGATTAAATGATTAGAAAACATGCCTTATAGTGATAGATTCAAGGAGTTCAATTTATTTAGTTTAACAAAGACAAGATCATGGAATCACTTGGTTATACTCTATAAGTACCTATATGGGGAACAAATATTTAATAATGGGCTCTTCAGTCTAGCAAAGAAATTTATAACACAATCCAATGACTGGAAGTTGAAGTTAGACAAATTCAGATTGGAAATAAGGTGTACTTTTTTAACCATCGGCGTAAATATTTACCAAGGGTTCTAGTGGATTCTCCATCACTGACAATTTTTAAATCAAGACTGGATGTTTTTCTAAAAGATCGCTCTAGGAATTATTTTGGGGAAGTTCTATGGCCTCTGTTATAGAGGAGGTCAGACAAGATCACAATGGTCCCTTCTGGCCATGGACTCTATGAATCATCATGTTGTCCTGCATGGCAGTGCAGTGTAATTGTTGCATTCACATTCACTGGTCATGCCAGCATAGCTGGAGTATATTAGAATATATTTTATATCACTGAGACAAAGTGAGCGAGGTAATATATTTTCTAGGAATTATTTTGGGAAAGATCTATGGCCTGTGTTACAAGGAACGTCACACTAGATGATCACAATGGTCCCTCTGGCATTGGAATCTATGCAAAACAAACTTCTGAGAACATCAGATCAATTGGATCTATCAAATACCTTATTTGCTATCTTCAGTTTTACTTTGATGACATACAGCCAGAAAAGAACAAAGTTCCCCTAAAACCAATCCGTTTCTCTTCCTTGTTTTTACTCTCAATCCAAATATCACCAGAAAGTTGGCCTCATGCTTTGGACGTGAAATGAGCTTTAAAATCTATCTATGCTGGAAAGAAGAATGGAGAAAATGAGGCCTTGTCAATCCTTAAGACATACCAGCAGTGCTATGTCAGTTAGGGGGAGTGACTTGTTACAGACATAGCTATTCCAATATAAACCTCCATGTAGATGCAGTTATATCAGCAAAATCATCAATTTGCTGGTAAAGCTTATTTTGTTCCAAGAACTGGTATAAGCAATAGCAGAAAAAGCACTCTTTTGCCATTATAAGCTGTATCTACACTAAGAGAGCTTGCTAGTATATGCCTTTCTAATGTAGGTATGTACCTCCAAGTTACCTCCAAGAATATTTGAAGGTTTCCAATACTCAGTCTCTCAATAGAGCAAATCAAACAAATACCAAGCATATAATGGTCCAGTAAGAAAGTGCATTCTGTAAGTGGCTCCTCATAGCCTTGGACTGAGAAGCAAAGAGATTTGTAATGTAGCCACTTGACATTTGCAACCGCTTCACGAAGCTCTATAAGAATGACATTCTTTCCTCAGTTTTCACAGTCTATCAGGAGCCCAAGGTTGACTGTGACCAGCTGACAGGTTTTTAAGGGTGTTAAGACCTGCCTAGCGAGGTACTAACATGCTTTTGAACATTTAACTGAAAAATAATTAAAATGATCCTAGTCTGGACAAGGCCTTTGGTGCAATTAGCTTTCTCTCATTCTAAACTAATAAAGCAAATGAAATTAAAACAACAAAAATGGATTTTTTCTGTATTTGTTTCTCCTAGAAAAATGTATGTCACTTTATATTTCATGTTTCTTCTTTCCCAAGGAATTTCTTTTATGGCTTGCTACTTCCCATGAGTAACGTCCAGATCAGTACTTGTCCATGGTGTGGGAAATAAAAATTACAGAGAAGGAAACTAATTTTAATTTCTCATACTAAAAAACATTGACACTGATCTGGACAAATTGTCCCTAGAGATCAAAATGTTCTGGATATAGGTAATTTTGAAAATTACCCTAGCTGACTAAGGTGCAGAAGTCTCATTTTCAAAAGTTACTTCGCAGTCTAAGTTTCATTGAAAGTCAAGGACTTTGAAAGGTATTTACATCTAAAGATACAGATAGGCACTTTTGAAAACCCTATTAAGGTGCCTAAATACCTTTGAAAATTTGGCCATAGGTCACTTTTGGAAATGGAGCTTAAGCTCCTAAATCATGTAGGTGGTTTTGAAAAATTTACTCATAATTAAGTTTGTAAAGACTCCATTTTTTTATTCTGTTCATGTCATCATCTACAGGCATGGTACTTATATTTTCCATCTCTTTTGTGTAGTTTTGCTCTTACGCAGCCTTCTGGAGTCATAGTATAGGGCTGCAGTGGAAGGGAGTCTGAATTCAGAAGAAGGGACAGAAAAAGAAAGTAGCTGAAGATGCCCCCATTATGGTGCAATGAGCAGGGACTAACCCATGGTCAACACATTCATTGTGAGATGGAGGCAAGAGGGAGTCAACTAATTTTCTCTTATCATCCTGCTTTACACTAGCAAAGAAAGAATGTATTTGTAAATTTTGATGTTTTCCATGGCTTTTTCAATCTGGCTGCAGAACATAAAGTTGAGTTTCCATCAATGAAGCTGATGTGCCAGATGCTCAGCTGGTGGACTCAATATAGCACCACTGACTTTAATGGATCTACACTGATTTACACCAGTTGAGAATCTGAACCATTGTCTTAGTTCATCTTAGTTTCATATAAAATCCAATTCCTGTCAGTCTGGTATTTAGCGTTCAGCCAAGTGTTAATGGGTGAATTAATATGCAATTAAACATTATTATAAACAATCAAATGTCCTGGCTCCATTAAGGATTACTTGGTTGTTGTTCAATCTATAATTTTAATATTGAGCTCACTTAATCTACACTTTTGTCACACCATCAGCTGGCTTCCTCTGAAATGTAAAACTCTTTATAGTATTTTTTTAATTGCTTCCTTATAACTTCCTCCGTTTGCATTATCTATTTATACTTATTAGTCCCTAGTGAACACTGTCATAGTCTGCTGGCCTTTTCACATACAGTACCTGACAAGCTACAGTTATATCTGTCTCATTTCCCTTAAATGTGTCAAAGTCTACTATCAGTTACACCAGTAACTATGGAGTTACTCTGGATTCACAACAAAGCAATTGGTCCCTATAATGCCTTTGTTGACATAGCCAAAAAAGAGATTATTGTTTTATTTATCAGCAGTGGATTAAAGTTACCTCTGTCAATCATCAGTTCCCTCCCCCACCCTGTCTGTATGTGGCTGGATTCCAGTAGCCATATGAACCGATCGTTCAAATGATGAAAACTTGCTACAAAATATTCCTCATAATTCTACACAAACCAAAAGCTCCTACTTTGGATGTTGCAAAACAAACTTACAGTACAAAAATGGACCTACCCAGAGATCAGCAGAGAATCCTTAGACTTCAAAAAGGGGTGGAGTACTGATGAAATGTGGGAGGAATTAGGACAAATGAACCTACCTTGAAAAACAATATAGGTTGTTACCAACAATTGGCAGTCTGCTAATGTTGTTTAAGCAGCCCTGTTATCTCTCAGCAAAAATTTGCTTCCATTGCAAAACATAAACTTGAGTGAATAGCTACGCATATCAGGACTATGTAGAAACAATGGGAATATGTGGCTTTCATCTCAACATCAACAGTGCTTAGACAAGTTATCTGCCCATTTCTGTAAGTATCCTTCTTTAACATGTTCTGCTACATGTGTAGTAAAGAAGCACTCCACATATTTCCTACATAGCATCTGTGTTTTTTAGTACTTTAGGTTAAGATACTTAGGTGAATCCAGAGTGTGACTGTCTTAGGAAACATGGCCAAACATTCATCTTTGAAAAGGATTTTCCACCATGAGAATCACACCATCAACACCGACACCATCTTCTATACAAAACACCCAACCAAAAAATTCAGAAACAAAATCTGTGCCCCACTCCCCAAAAAAGTCGGTAGCCTGCAAACAGAGAAGTGCCAGAAACTTCCTCAACTCCACTAGGGATATTGTTATTGCTATCAATTTTACGTGGAAGAGCCTCTGATATTACAATGATAGGCAGCAATATCAAACCCTAATGATAGATTAGATTAGATATATGACGGTACATATTTTCCTGTTAATTTGTCACACTGGTGACATGTATTAAGTTAATTTACATCATATCAATATTTGTGTATGTTTTTCACAAAATATAAAAAACGTGTAATAACAACTGAAGGACATATTTTCCACTTCTCCCAGAACCATCCTTCCCATTGACATTAATGGAATCCCTGGCAAAATGATAGAAAAGACTACATACTTACATTTCTAACTGCATAGACCCATACAACTGGGTTGTCCTTGGTAGCAGCAGTGAGAGTTGTTTGCTCTTAACCACTTCACATTCTTCTCTCTTTCAGACAAATGGGCCTTCATTTTCAAAAGTAACTAGTGACTGTAAGTGTCCAACCTGAGACTCTTCAAAGGGGCTGATTTTCAGAGGGCAAATGCTCAGCACTTTCAGGGACTCGGGTTTTTATAGTGTATCAAACTGGGCACTCAAAAATTGAGATGTCCCAAGTCCCTTTTAAAATATAGGCCATGGCTCATGGGAAATCAAGATAAGACTAGCTATTCATAAACTGTTTTTCAAATCAGTGGGAAGAAAAAACTTGAAAGTTCTGTTTGTTCCAAAAAATAAAAAGGAGTGAGACATTAAACAGTTAACTTTCCTTCTATCATAAGTGATATGAGATGGTCTCTTATCTTTATAAGAGGGCCATCTGATACATGCTGTTTTGTACCAAGACTTTGAGGGGAGACTGAGCAGAATGCAAGAGCTAACAGTCTAACAAAGAATAAAGACCTACTTCTCACTGCATTGAACATGACTTATACCATGTTTCTCTCTTAAGTGATGCAAAAGTTCACAATTGACAAATATTTATTTTAATATTTTTATATGATCATCCCCAAGCTGTCCAACATCCAATTATTTTGTGCTGCTGACTCTGTACAGCAAAGCACTCTATTCTCAAAAGAATTATGCCTATTTCAGGCTGAACATAATCAAAAGGTTGGGGTGGGGGATTGTTTGTTTATTTTGGGGGATGTTTTAGAGTTTTTGCATGTAAATGTAAATGGCATTTTGAAACATGGCATAGCCATTGTGCAATGGGGACACTTCTGTAACACAAGGGTGGTTTGAAGATGCAAGAGGAAAGGAGCTAAAGAGATGTCATGGAAAATATCCTATTAACTAATAATAAATATGATTAATAAACACACAAAAGGTGATATTTCAAAACTTGGGTGCATGGAGGAATGCTTCTCATAGGCACTTTTTAGGCTTACAGTGCTTGTACAGAACTAATAGGCTCATAAACTTTAAGGTCAGAAGGGACCCTCTTGATTATCTAGTCTGATCTCCTGCACATTTTAGGTCACAGAACTGCATCCACCCATGCCTGTCATAGACCCCTAAATACTGGCTGAGTGACTGAAGTCCTCAAATCATGGGGTCACTGTTGTGAATGACGCTGCTTTTTAGTCAGCATGGCTATTTGAGCAATATGTAAAGTCTGGGTACTGATCAATCCCATACCAGAGGCCTGATGAAAAGGAGTGGAAAATACTTGGTAAGGAAGAGAGATGTAGAGGTACATATTAGTGCCACCCCTCCGTTAAAAGGATGTAAGTGTTCCTCTATCATCATCCATGCTGTGGCCTCTGTGAAAATGAAAAAAAGAGGATATGTTGGCATCGTCCTGCCCTCACCCAAGCCTCTTTGCAGATACTAAGTCAGAAGACCACACTAGTGCTAGTTCACACAGACCTTAACCTCTATGCCACAGGGTAGAAAATCTGTGATACCATCTTTCCTGTCCTCCAGAGAAAGGAAGAAATTACACTCATATGCTCTTTCCCTGATCCCAGAAGTGAACAGAGAGGGAGCAAGGGATCTCTGAGATCACTTTGAAGGTACGTCTATAATGTGTGAATACCTCCCCCCCCCAGTATGGGTATAAAATTATCAGACACAAAGATAAACACAATATGTTGGGGAAGAGTCAACAAGACTTTTGTAAAAAAGAAAACATGTCTTATCAATTTATTAGAATTCTTTGAGAGAGTCAACAAGTATGTGGACAAGGGTGATCCAGTAAATATTTTGTACTTGGACTTTCAGAAAGCCTTTGACAAGGTCCCTCACCAAAGGTTCTTAAACAAAGTAAATGGCCATAGGATACATGGATCAGTAACTGTTTAAAAGATAGGGAAAAAAAGGTAGGAAAAAATGGTCAGTTTTCACAACGGAGAGAGGTAAGTAGTAAGGTCCCCCAGGGATCTTACTGCGACCTGTGCTGTTTAACATATTCATAATGATCTGGAAAAGGGAATGAACAGTGAGATGGCAAATTTGCAGATGACACAAAATTACTCAAATTAGTTAAGTACAAAGCTGACTTTCAGAATCTCACAAAACTGGGTGACTGGTCAACAAAATAGCAGATGAAATTCAATGTTAATAAGTGCAAAGTAATGCACACTGGCAAAAAATAATCCCAAATATACATACATAACAATGGAGTCTAAGTTAGCTGTTACCTCTCTAAAAAAGATATCAGAATGTTAAGAACCATTAAGAAAAGGATATGTAACAAAACAGAAAATATCATAATGCCACTATAAATCCATGGTACTCCCATAACTTGAATACTACATGTAGTTCTGGTTGCACCATCTCAAAAAAGCTATATTATAATTGGAAAAGGTTTAGAGAAGGGCAATAAAAATGATTAGATGTATGGAAAATCTTCCATATGAGAAGAGATTAAAAAACTGGAACTATTCAGTTAAGTAGAGAGATGACTAAAGGGGGATATGATGGAGGTATATAAAATCACGAATGTTGTGGAGAAAGCGAACAGTTAAATAACCCTTCCCATAACCCAAGTACTAAGGGTCACCCAATGAAATTAATAGGCAACAGATTTAAAAGGAAGGATGTCACACAATGCACAGTCAACCTGTAGAACTCATTGCCAGGGGATGTTGTATAACAAAAGTATAACTGAATTCAAAAAACAATTAGGTAAGCTCACGAAGGAGGTGTCCATTAATGGCTTTTAGGCAAGACAGTCAGGGATGCAACTCCATGCTCTGGGTGCCCCTAAATATCCAACAGCCAGAAGCTGGTATAATACAACACATCATGGATCACTGAAATTGCCTTGCTCTGTTCATTCCCTCTGAAACATCTGGCACTGCCCACTGCAGTGGCATACTGTGGGCTCAGGGCCAAGCCTGTATTTACACTCCTCCAGGCCTCACACCCCATGCCCCTCTGAACAGGGCAGGAGGGGTCCCAGATGGTGCCACCCCCCAAATGCCCCAGGGAAGAGGGAGGGACATGTCACTTACCTCCTCCTGCTTGGGGCGCTTACTAGCGCTCATTGTGGGGATGGAGCTTGGCTCTGACCGCTGTGCCCCCCCCCCAGCACTTACCCTCTGCATGGCGCCCACCTCTCCAGCTCCAGCCCCGCAGCCTGGTGCCGGCTCGGACGGGGCGGCCTCACCCCCTGGCCGGGAGGGGAGCCACCCCTTCATGATGCTCACCGCCCCTCCCAGCCTCCTGCACTTCCCACCCCCTGCGTGTTGTGAAGGGCCGGCCCCTGCAGGCTGGCGCCCAGGGGCCTGCCACCCCCACCCAGTTCTGGGTACACCACTGGCCCATTGTCAGAAGACATGATACTGAGTTAGATGGTCCATTTCTCCGACCCAGTATGGCCATTCCTATGTTCTTACAAACAGCATGTAGCCAGGGAGGCATGGCTTAGGTGTGTAAAGGTACACCTGAAGGGTAAGAGTATGTGTGCAAGTAAATACCTGACACACACTCTACTTGCCCAAACCATGCCATAGCAAAGTAATATCCCTGCTTCTGAATCCTTTCCCTTCCTCAGGAAAAGACTCTCCCCAGTGGTGAAGACTGTGGCTGTGGGGAAAGGCTCTTCTAGGTCCCGCACCACAGGGAAAGGCAATGTACGGGCAAGGCAGCCGCAAAAGGCTTTCCCAGCCATCTCCCCACACCAGACCTTTTCTTGCAATGCTGAAAGGCTCCAGCTGCAAGGAGCTGCTGAAGCTTTTCCCCATTGTATTTACCCTGCCAGAGCCTTTCCCTTGCCGGCTGCAGGCAAAGACTTCAGTAGCCAGGAGGCAATGGGGAAAGGCTCCACCAGCTCCCTGCTTCTGGACCCTTCCCCCTCTGTGGGGAAAGACTCTGGCAAGGGCTAGTGTAACCTGGTGGCTCCCATGGGTTGGTGAGTCTGGGACTAAGCCACCTCTGATTATAGGACAAGCCACACCATTGTTAAATCAAGTGACCCCGGGTAAAAGGCAGCAGGAAGCTGCTGGGAGGAGACTTCAGCAGTGAGGAAAATGCAGAGTGAAGCTGCAGGGAAAGAGGAACAATCAGGGAGGAGCAGTTGTGCTCAGGGAGGAGCAGTTGTGCCTAGCTTAAGTCTAGATAGAAGACTGTTTTTGTGTTTGAGAGCTTTGTTAATTTAACAAAAACCCAGATTCTAAAATGGCTATGACTGAAAGAGAGACTATGTAGTTTGGTGAAGGAGACCTGGTGAAAGGGAAAATAGTGAGAAGATATAGCAGAGGCACGCTGGCCACAACGGGTCTCTTGGAGATCAGCTGGCAGTGTTACAGGACCAACAATGGGAACATACTCTTGGCCTTTCCCAGCTGTCTCTCTCATGCCAGAGGCTTTCCTCAACACAATTAAATGCTTTAGCAGCAAGCTTTTCTCTGCTATCTCCCCCCTATCAGAGCCATTCACTGACACATTGCAATATGGACACAGCAGGCTTTTCATTGTGGCAGGTAACTACACATACCCTACAGACCACCACCATTAGTGTACAGTGTAGAAGTAGCCTTAATCTTGCATGTGCTCAAACAGACCCCACCCTAGGGCTTGATTTCATAGCAGAAGATTAAAGAATTGTTCCTTGGGGTGGATGTATTTGGATAGACCCAAGATTTGAAAGTGATCTCAATATTTGCTTTCATCTTGGCCTAATGATGGAATATTAATTTGGAACAATATTTTAGGTCTTGGGCCATTTATGAAAATATACAAAGCACCTTCACCAGCAGTTGAGATCCTGCAGGCCTGTTTTAGGTGATGGACGGACAGACAGTCAACAGACACACACACACAGCCTGATCTGTGACCCCCTCCCACACCTTTTTCATGCTTCAGACAAATCTAAACACTACAGTCTCCCGAAAGCTTATGCCTGCAAATATTAATTTTGTTAGTCTTTAAAGTGCCACAGAACTCTCGTTGTTTAAACATTTTTAACTTATAGATGCCCATTGTTGAAAGTTTCTAGGTATCTAACTACCACCAAGCATCTGCAGCCCCCACATTCAGTATGAAGGTTTAATACTGGATTTTATAAATACCCCCATTATAAAGATAATATTACGTTTTCTTGAATATATAGCACAACTGTTTATCTATCAAGTACTCTTGTCATTTTGTTCCAAATACATTCTAATTATTAGAACAAACACATTCATTATGGCCTATGCAACAAAAACAATTCAATTTTACTTGAGTTCACTCTCTGTTCCTTTTACACTGCTAACACACACTGACATAACACAAAGCTAGGTTATTCCCTTATGTGTCTATTATAGAATCTTTAACAAGACACAGAAAAGCTGCTAATAGTTTGTGAGTTTCTGCACAAAAAGCTATACATATATCAACATTTTGTTTCCTCAGCTCAGCATATGTCACCACACAGAATGCACCACAAGACTCATTTCCCAACAATGTACTTTGGCATCAGCAGCTGAAGATATAGAGGTAACATCTTTTCAGACAATTCTAACGGCATGAAGAGTGTGAACAGAGACAGTTCTACAAAACCAGTCAGATGCCGTGAAACACCCATATGCATCTCAAGGTGAAGCTACATCCAGGTACGTGAATGATGGATCTGTTTCCTGTTACCATTGTCCTAAGACATTCAATCCCAGCGCAGAGATTTAAAGAGAATGGGGTAGAAAGCCCTGGGAGGAAAGAGGAAGAGTTGGTACTTGTCCAGACCAACCCAGGAAGCAAGAAGGAAAGAAGAATATGAAGGCTTGGATTTTCAAAAAAGCTCCACACCAAGTAGTTTCTGCGGTTCTCAGCGGAAGTTTCTGGATGATGAGTTCTAAAGGAAAATATATTTCTTAAAAGAGACTTTGTTATTCTGCCTGGATGATAAAAATAAAAATGGCAAAGAATTGTTTTTTGGTAGGCATACTGAAGAAAGCTTCTGTCCTTATTCTCTGTATGCAAGGAGAGGGTGACAAAATACTCATTGCAAAACTATAAATGCCTCTAAGTGCCTGGGTACAGTATTCTTTTTCTTTTCTTGCTTTTGTTTTTTCCTTGTCTTTTGTGGTCAGGCCACATTTCTAGAGAGCTGTTTTCACATCTTTGCAGAGCAACACTGAAAAGGATTTAAAAATGTTTACAAGTATTTTACAATTAATTTAATTGCTCTGTTACTGACTCCAGGCTATGCTGCTGCAACTGCTAGAGGTGGATGTAGGCTGGGGAATGTGGAGCAGCAGGAAACTGGAGATGGGAGAAAGCCATTGTACTCTGAGGAAACATACAGAACTCTCACCATAACTAAATGTGCTCTGGGACTATAACCATACAGCAAATGTAATATATAAATAATACACACCCAAGAGCAATATTTCCATTGCAAACCAAAAAGTGGGAAAAGGGGAGGTAAGGAGAGAGGGAAGGGGAGTATATCAGTCTGGATGGAGGTGATAATGGTTGAAGAAATCTAATATGATAATGGCAATCTAAGTGAATCAGGATTGAATGTGGTACAAGATGCCAGTATTTTGAATGTCATTCTTATTGTGGAAAGGCCTTTTCAAGAGTAAGAGTCACAAGATTTCCTGAAAATGGGCAAGCTCTGGTTTTACCTGACCTCCACTAATAGTTTGTGATATAGGCTTCAACCGGCTCTGACATTGTTTCTCCTAGGTTTGTGATCTACATTGTCCAAGAAGAGCACAGATGTTGCAGTGGTTCATAGATCAAAATGTGGTCTTTAATGTACCTGGGGCTTGACCCATTGTTTGCTTTGAGAATTAGGAACAAAGCTTTAAACTGGCATTGAAAACTGACCAGGAATCAGTGGAGGGACTTGAGTATAGGTCTGATGTGCCATGGAGAAGGCATGCAACCAACCAGTCTACCAGCTAGACTTTATGCATCATCTTCACATTCAGCTTCAGTTACGGTGAATTACAGTAATCCAGCCTGCAGGTGATGAATGCATGGATCACTGTGGCCAGGCCCTCAGTTGGGAGGAAGAGAGGAAGTTTCTTACCAAGCTGGAGGGAAAAGAAGGCATATATATAGATATTAAAGCTACCTGGTCATCTAGGCTTAGCAAAGAGTCAAAAAAGTCCCACTGCTTCACATCACTTTCAGGAATTTTAGTGGTCTCATATAGAAATTGATAATATTGGACCCTGTAGGTGAAGACCTTTGGAGAGGAGAAACAATTGTCCATCTCTACTCTGAGGTCTGCTGGAGAAGAATGAGTGGAGTCATTGTAGAGCTACGCCCTCTGCTCCTGTTATGTCATGTATGCAGTTTTACAATACTTGTGGTCGATTGTGTCAAAGGCTGCAGAGAAGTTTACCAGTATGAGCATGGAAATCTTGCCTGTGTAAGCAGGGTTTGAATGAGCTCTGTCCTGCCCTCTATTAATGAACTGGGGGAAAATACCTCAGGAGCAGATTATATTTACATAGACACACCTACTTTGCCTAAGTGATCAACAGACAGGCAAATGCTTTGCCAAAGTTATCAATTTTGTCTGTTTGGGGATAAAATTCACTTTAGTCTTGAACACAGAGGTAGTGAAATGCTTTTATCCATATTGTATGGTCAAAGGGCAGCAGAACTGTAACCAGTATGCCTTAATTGAGGGGGTCACGCTAAATTTAATCTCACTCACTGAACAAGGGTACTGATGCTAAAATGATCAGATGTGGGGACAAATGTTCCTACTTGGTTGAGTGGACTTGTTTAAAGAGTTGTAGATATCATTTGATTCTTCTTTCCACTTTTAAAGACAGAACTGATCTGGCTCAATGGAGAGTCCTTGTTTTTGCTCAATGATCACCAGAGCTGAGGTTTCTGTTGAGAAGGTATAGGTGGCTGAACCTTAGACCTGGTGCAGGGACAGTGAAAGAGGATACAGAAGCAGCCATGAGATTCCCTATTATGTGGTGAAATCACTAAGAGCTGAAGTCACTGAGAACTGGACTAATCGGTGGAACTCAGAACATAGCATCACAGCTAGATACAAAGATGGCAGTGAGCATCAGGCAGCAGCAGCGAGCAGAGGCATTGCTCAGCCCACCCACTTCAGAGGGGATGTGAACCAATGAATGCACCCTGGAATTCTGGAATTTTGCTGACTTCAGACAATCAACTGTGAGTGGGGTGTGGTGGATGGAAAGGGGAGTGCCATGGTAGAGGCACATTTGTCCAGACTTTCACAGTGCAAGAGGAGAAACGGAGGCAATGGGTTACTGCCCAAGATACTGTGGGGTGGTTGTTTATTTATGATTTGTATATGTTTGAATCATTGTTGTGTCTTCCAAAATGAATGCTGAGTTCCCTCTCCATTATAATGAAAGTATTCTCTTGTTATATACAGACTCAGTGCTTGCAAGCAACGAAATATTGCCGCTTAGCAATGCCCAGGGCTAGTGTTCTGATTCCCCAGGTTTCTGGGTGGAGGATTGAGCAAGTTCTGTTTTGTAACGTTGAAAGCAACCCCTAGATATTGAATCCAGCCCTCATTGCTGCCAACACAACCTGGCATAAGAGTTACACTTGTATCCATGGCCATAAGAAAGTTATATTTTGGTGTCACTTGGGCAGTCTGTGTGCTGTGCCTCAGTCTGAACCCTGACTGTGAGGCATCCAGGATGATGGCTGATGTCACTCATTGGAATTTGATGGTTACTATTTTTTCAATTATTTTATTCAGGAACAGGAGGGTGGAGATGATTAGAGAAGCCTTCAGGGTCAAGCATTGGCTTCTTCAGGAGTGGGAGAACTACTGCATTTTTCAAGGAATTTGTGTTGACTATTTCCATTGGTAGTGAGCAAAGGAGAGGTATGAATCCATTTCACAGGTTGTAGATCTAATATCTTTCAGGGCTTCTTGACCTTTGGCATATGTGATGGAACCAAACTCAGTCAGGGATGATGGAGTGGATAGTACAATCTGGTAAAGGGTGGTATTTTCTTTCCTAATCAGTTCCCTACCTCCCTATGTATTCATCTGATTTTATCAGTGAAGTATGCTGACAGGTCTTGACAGAGGTCAATGCCTGGAGTCTGGTGCCTAGGCTTTGCAGTTTGGTTTGATTAGATGGCTTACTATGCAATATACCTCTGCTGGCTATATTTCTATTGTGTTGATTGTGGAGGAGTAGAAGACTCATTTTTGCTGCCTTTACTGCAATGGCATGTTTGTGGTGCTTGTGGATGGATTTTGAATATTTTTGTGCTTCTTTTCCTTTTTCGCACAAGTATGATGTAGAAGCAAAAGTCCATAAACAATGGTACTCATTTTTATAGAGAAACTTTCCAGAAGAGAATTTTGCTTTAAGTTGTTAAATAGACCCTAAGAGGGACCATGATCTACTGATTAATTCATAGTTCTAGGAATCAGGATTGCTTGACTACCTATTCTGCATTGATACTGGGTGTTAATTTAGACAAATCAGTTAGCATCTCTGTGCTTCAGCTTAGTCACCTGTAAAATCTATATAATACTACTTAGCTATTCTACAAGAGATTTGTGAACCTTATTTCATATTTGTAAATTGCTTTGAGATCACTGGAAATTAAAGCAGCATAATCGTCATATATGTGAAAAGTATTCTTTTGCCATGGTACACACTAGTTCATGGAGATACATCTTCATAAAAACTAAGCTTGCTAAAATGAATACTAATCATTGGCTGTGTAAAAAGAATCAAGGCGTATATATAAATATTTAGTGACCAAAGAGTACCAGCAAAGAGAAATCTGTGCAGTTGTCTACCCATCACTGCAGAGTTTCCTGCCAAGTCCTAAATCAAAATATAATCAACGTGATAGAATATGTACGTTAAGAAAACAATATTCCTTTTGGGGTTAAAAAAATAAAAAGATCAAATATTTGTCACTGTATCCATTTTCTTATACCCACACACTTTGCAGTCATATTAAGTAAAGATAAAATTAAAAAACATGGCTACACTGGAACAAATTATTTAAGGGGAAGCAGATTTCTAAGTCATTAGCATACATCAGTTAGTTTGATGAAAGGATGCCTGCTAATGTAATACCATACTTTTTTATTAGCCTTAAAATTTGTTAGCTTTTCATAAAATACGCTGAACTTTCTGAAACCTGGTACACAATTTCAGAAGAATGGAAGATTTTATTTTGGCAGTCATTACAAGTCAGGCTGCCAGCAGTAAAATCTAAATAAGCTCAGGAATTTTATGAGCATTATTGGACGCCAAACATTCTATAGCTAATCGAGCCCAAATCCTTTATAACGTTTAAAGCCAGCAATTTGTCTGATGTAGTGAAATATATCTCAATAATTAGTTAAGTCTAGACAAATCCAATTGATTTATTATTGTTATATTTTGCATTTAAAATGGCATTTAATGCAAACTTGTATAAAGTTCAAGTCTATGCCACTACCACCAGGGAGACAAAAAGCCAACCTCTTCTGTCATAGAAGCAGAAAGGTTATCACTGCAGAAATTTTCCAAACTATAAATGTCCATAACCCCAGAATGTTTCTACTCACCCCCAAACCACAGCACTTCTTACTGTGATGAATTATTCTTATTTCACAGAAATCACATCTGGGATGCCCTTTGGGCCACCAAAAACAATAAGCCAAGAACAGAACCAGAAACACAACCCCTCCTTTAAAGAATTTAACATGTTCCAACAAATAGTATTCATGGAAGCAGTGACAGCAATCAAGGTGATCACCTGTGACCCTGAACCTGTGACAAGTTTGCTTGAGTATGAGAGTTGAGAATGCCTAGATTATATCTACTAATAAAGACTGTCACCTATCTTAAAATATGCAATTATCTGGTCAGTGCTAAAGAAATCATTTTTTGACACAAAACACCATATCAACTACTGCCCAGTTTCTAATTAAATTAATCAATAAACTTATTAAAATGGTCTCCAATGCCATCTGTTAGCA
Organism: Emydura macquarii macquarii; assembly: GCF_026122565.2. Lineage (NCBI taxonomy): Eukaryota > Metazoa > Chordata > Testudines > Chelidae > Emydura > Emydura macquarii. The sequence continues at coordinate 5,274,736 of NW_027132962.1, forward strand.
GCAAGTATCTTGAACTCTTCTCAGTCATGGCCAAGGGCAAGGCATTGCACTGAAGGAGCACTTGTTCCTCTAGTGGATGACTTCCTGTTCATCAGTAAGAGAAGGACGTGCATAGGGCCTTGCGTGGATACAAAATGGTGGATCTGCATCTGAGCCACATCTGCCAGAATAAACTTGTATCCAACCCTTGATCTGTATTCCATATTTCATCTGTATCCTCTTCCACTCTGTCAGCAGCAGCCCTGGGGCTGCCAATCAGTCCCTCCTTCCCCGACCACTGATCAGCTCTTCCTCTTGATATGTGGTCAAACAGCCGATTGGAGGATGGCCCTAGGGCTGGACAGCCATCAGCTGTTCCATGGTGGCCCCCAGGATGGCTGGCTGATTAGCTGTTTGGCAGTGACGCCCGGGGATGACAGCTGCTCCAGCCCTGCCCCAAAAGTCATGTGGGTCCGGGAAAGTCATGGAATCTATGACCCAATGACCATCTGCATCTGATCCATGATCCACAAAAAAATGGACCATAGATATATCCACATTGGCAGATATCCACAGATTTGCAAGACACTAGACATGCATCCTCATCTGGTTTTGATACTGCTGATAACCAGATATTCCTGTCCTAACTCCATGAAGCTGCAAGGATGAAAATGGAACCATGTTGCAATGACTATGATATTTCTTCTCAGACCACAACAGGATGGACGTTGTGAAAAACTGCTCCTCTAGCTTCAGGATCCCCACTTGATGAGCCCTGCAAAGTTTAATCCCATTTTCACACATAAATCAATTTCTATATGAAGCTATCAAGACAGCTGGAGAGACAATGCAAGCTGAAGTGCTAGTAACTCACATCTGTGATCTTGCTCTACAAACAAACAGCAGCATCTCCCAGCTCTCCCAATGCCTAGCTAAAATCAGTCCCAGGATGAAAAGCATTAAGGCGAAAGCTTACCCCAGCCAATAGTGAGGCAATACTGTGAGCAAAATGGAAGTGCTTTGAAAAACTTTTTTACGTTTAGGAAGGAAGCCAAACCTGCACAGTCTGTCATGATACCTCAGGTGGGCATGTCAACTAGGCAAAACTTAAAATAGTATCATTGCCTCTTCACATCCCCCACCCCCAGTTCAACTTCATGTCTCCTTAACAGTGATGTTCTTAAATAAAGTCTTAACTGAAGTTATCTTAACTAAGGAGACCTTAAATGAGACATTTAGCTCAGAAGAAAGTAAGCAGTCAAGGGCACCATAAAGGTAACACACTATGTACACAACAATCTAAACAGTTCTGCTTCAGGCTGAAGCAAAAATATTTATAGAAAATAAATGTACTAACATGGATGCAAGAACGTTGGAACTGAAAAACTCTGTAACTTGAAAAATATTGAACAGATCTTCTCGCAATCTGGATTATTTTCCCTCACACTACCAGGAGGACCCTAAAAATGAGTTAAGCTTGGTGTTCACATTTACAGTTTGAGTTACAGTTTGGTGTTGACTGCTTTTGAATTATGCAAGGTGTGAAATTTCAGTCCAGATATGGAATTTTGTTTTTACTGTTTATCTCAAAAATATAAGAATGAATTTTGCTTACTTTTCCAGAAAATAAAACAAGGAGGCCAAAATCCAAATCTTTGGAATGAGATCAGGAATCAAGGAAAATGTTGGGCAATTGGGGGAAAAAAAGTGTGTTGGTGTTAGAATGTAAACTAAAACATACTGCAAGCGATCCTGAATTCAGTAATATCAGTGGCAAAGCTCCAACTGGTTTCAAATAATGCTGGGGAGACCCTGTAAATGAAACAAACTTCCAGAGTTAACATGGGACTTAAATCTCCCAGTGTCCTATAATAGGTTTCTAAATACAAAGCATTTTTGTGCCCGGTAGTGGAGATAATAAAATTACAATTTCATAACAGCACCCAGGCAGAAAGAATGTAAATTTCCACTTGAGTTTTAACATTTTAACTCATGGAATGTTTATTATTATTATGAAAATGTATGTGATTAACCTGGAAAAAGTTGAAGAAAAAAATGAGAACTTGCTGTCCAAGCAGCTTTTCTCTGAGCTTTCACTACTCTACCACATATTATAAACTCACTATAAAGGTTTGTCAGCTCTACTAGTCTTTATGTTTATGAGCCATTTGCAAATAATAAAACAATGAAATCTGCATTTGAAATCTGCATCTGAAATCCTGAGATTTTTTACTTTTTTCAACAAACCCTCCCTTTCTATTCCATCCAAACTTTGATAGTAGATGTGAGCAATGGGGGTTGTTATAAAAGAGAGCAGACTGTTTATGGAATCATGATTTCCTACAACTTTTTTGAAAACCATGGCTTTCAGCAAAGAAAGCACATATTTATTTGGGTTCAATTCAAAGTGCCTATGCACACAAAGATAGGGGATCCTACCAAGTCTACATGGTTGCAGGCCTGTGAAGATTCCACTAGCATTCCAGCTTTTCTGTGAATCTGGACCATTTAAAACACCTAATCCAGACTCCCAGGCTCCTTTTCTGCATTAAAAATAGAGTCACAAAGGAAAAAAACAGGTGGCCCTCATTTCAAAATCAGAAAAATCCAATCAGAAGTAAAACTCAAACCCAAATGCTATCACACCTCACTGACAAATACCAATATTTGATATTTTGTAGTTTTATGTACAAAGTATTATGTTAAAAGAACATTAAGTTGCAAAGTCAAACACTCAAAAGATAAGAAATGCCAGAATGAAGGTGATTTATGCTACCTTAATTCAACATCCTTGTGTGTATGCATTATGATAATCTTTAATGATTACATATTACTACCCCTCCCCCGCCTCAGTGCACAGAATGAACTGTTTTGAATGAGCAATTTAATATTTTATTTTACCCTTGTTTTCAATGGATGACACGTTATTTACTGCACACTATTTGAACCCTACTCTAAAGACAGAATTGTTAATTTCCTCATAATACACTTCTTAGCCCCCATTTCTCCTCACTTCATCATAGCCAAGTTTCCCTCCCATGCTCACTTTCAGCTCCTTGTAACATTCCCAGTCTCCCCACTAGTCACACTAGGTGTACTGCCTATAATATACAAACACACAAGTGGAAGGAATATCCATATGCTAAATAGCGTAGCTCGATGAAAATGAATATAACATGCATATTTAACTGTCTTTTCTACCATCTGTCTATCAAGGCATCTCTCCTGACACTTGTTCTAACATTTCAAACCACTAAGCAGTTACATCTGCTGCCATCTTAAAAAAAAACAAACAAAAAAAAAAGAAACCAACCTGTAAGAAATGTTTTCTCCTCTTCCTTCCTCCATATGTGGAATTTCCATCCCAAAATCAAACCTCAATCTGTGGCTTGTGAGCTGCCTGTGTCTCTTTTACAGTTAAAGTGTGGCTCACAGAACCTCCTATCTCCCCCCTCCCCCATTCTTCGCCTACCAGACTGGGGTCGAGAGCTGCCCTGTGACAGGGTGGTGGGGCTAGAGGATTCTGCCCAGTGGGGAGGGGAGTCTGGGAGAATCAGTAAGTTTGACCACTTCTGATAAATATATATAGAAGTCATAATGTTAAACTGAATTATCTTATGCCCAGTGAGACTAGAAATGCCTTTACACCACTTGAAGGGGGAGATACTCATCCCCCAAGTGCGATGCACAATTGCTTCGAGGAATGGCCCAGATAACAGTCTTTAAAGTCATGGCATATTTGGATGTATTTCCAACTTACTTTATTAATGAGCACATAATGCATTATACATATTACTACATGCTTGTCTATTGGTGATTTATCTTTATCTCAGATCACATTCTAGGATACACACTTGAGTTTGATTGCAAGGACCTGGATGGATGCACTATTGTGAAGGGACATGTCCTCACCATGGTATTGAGGATACTAACGAGCTCTTCTGCGCCCATTCCATGCTAACAAGATGCACCTGCAAGGCTTGTTCAGCCTGGAGGAGGAGGAGTTTAAAAGGGGGGACTTAACACAAGAAGGGATGCTGTAGCGGAAGAAGATTGATATGCTACAGGTCTTACAAGGAAGAGACCGCCACAAGATTTACTGCTCCCAAAGTCACCCTGACTGACACTACAGCAGTGCTCCCCAGGAAGAGGAGTAGAAAGTAAAACCCACAAAGGAGCAATAGACTCAGAGACTAAGCAATAAGAGTTGAATGTCCAGCGGCTGTCTGAGAGACTGGTCCTCTTTCCAGACAGATCCTTCTCTTTTGCAATGTGAAGGGAAGAAGAGGGGCTAAACCTCTGCACATGTGCAGTTTCCTCAGAGAGCTCCTGCAAATGCTGCCATCTAGGGGAGAAAAAAGGGTAAACAACTAACAGTGGGAGCTGGTGATGGGTGTCCAGGGAGCCCTTTCCCTCCTCCCCCACAGTCGTAATAGGTTATAAACTGGAACTGACATTGAATGCGTTGTGGAGCAAAAGAAGGCTGTGTGTGTGTTGGTTGTTATGATATTTAGATAGAAGGTATGTGAGCTGCAAATTAGTGTTTATATAAATGTTTGTTTAACAAATGAGTTCCAGGACTTTAAGTGTTTCCTAACATTGGGTGGAAAACAATTTTCCCATCCCATTATTTTTTTCAAGAGTTTGAAACTTTTACCATCCCAAATCAGGATGCAAGGTCAAAATTTCAAAAATATTTGTGAACTGAAAAAAGATTGGGTCAGTCAAAATGTTTCATTTCACTTTCATCCTTTTTTAATTTTTAAAAACTGGTTTAGTCTAATTAATTTAAATTTCAAAATGAAAAGTCATTTTGAACCAGAAAATCAGAATTTCTAGTACTGAAAATGTTGAAACATTTCATGAACAGGTTTGGTTTTGATGAATTGGCATTTTTCAAGAAGAAACAATTTATCAAAAAATTACTGATCGGCTCCAGGGATTATGTTGACTGAAAATTAACCTGAACAAATTTAACTTAGTCCAAGATTTTTGAGTGGGACCAACAATTAATTCTAGAAGAATGACATTAAGGACACATTCTTTTGGCTGAAATGAATGGTATCATCAATATTGGATGGACAACTGGACATCTACAGAAGGAAGGATTCAATAACTATGCAGCTAAATTGGTCTTTTCCTACTTTAAGGTGTCGGAAGCAAATGGCAGAAAGAAGGACATTTTAGTTATGATGGAAGAAGAACAGTCTAGTTCCATCTTTACCATTTTGCTAAATATTTATGTTTCTGTTTTTTTGTTTTGTTTTGTTTTTCCAAGGACTCATATAGGACTTTGTATCTTTTATCCAAAAACATCTGAATGTACTCTTCTGATTTCTATGTTTATAAAGACACCTCACGATTTTTTTTTCATTATGCAATTCTTCTTCAGCTCAGTTCTCCTAAGAGAGGACTTGTAATAGATAAGAACTGGGCTCTGGAAGGAAAAAAAGATATCACTGACTATCTAAACCTTACAGTACACATTCATCCAGCAGAATATAAGCTCAAATACCACTAACTGGAAGCAATGGGTAGGGTCATATCAATTTGCTCAGTAACAATTTAACTTTAGTCATGTCCCAACAGAAAGTCTTAGTGTCTGTTTACTCTGAATTTCAAGTCAAACAGAAAGTAAATTAATTTTTAATACTAAATTAGTATAGAGTTTCTAATGAGACACTCCTGGCAATCCATTGCATTAATATTATTAAACTGATTTTTTTAAATACTCCAGAGAACTAATGCAGGGTGTCCTTTTTTCTGGTAAAAATTAAAATAGGAATGTGTAATAAGAATTTGGTATGATAACATAGACAAAAAAGACAAACAGCAAAGTAATACTTCCTGCTTGAGATTTTGATGATTGTTCTTTTCCAGCAGGGGACCTTTGACTTTTTCTAATAGGTGAACTCTTACATATGTAATATTGATGTTCCTGGTTCTTCCTTGCATTTAGTGGAGGAGAACCTCTGTGGGCTGAAATTCCACTGAAATTCCTCTTGGGGTGTGAAAGGCAGACCCTCGGCTGGAGAGTCAGCATGAAAGGGGATCCACAAAATTTTGAGGGTGCAGTGGGGGGAACAGTGAGGGAGGGCAGAAGACCAGCAACTCTCCATGGCATCATGCCTTCCACAGCTTGCACAATACTCTGTGGAGATCCCCTCTGGAGTTAATGCTGCTTATTGCCACTCTGTACTCCTGGAATTGGTGGCTCTTATGACGTTAGTACCAATTAAAAAACAAATTTATTGTTAACATTGTTTTATTACTCATGTTCATATCAGGTCCATAACAAGTCAGAATGACAAGTATCTTGAATCTCTAGGCAATTTTCCACCCTCTCCGACGATGTCTCAATAGTTAAGACATCAGTTAAATTAAAATTTTAAATAATGTACTATGTTAGTTCTGTACTAAAATCCCAGTATCACTTCTAAACAGATGTTACCATCTGGCTTCGTCTGCTTATAAAAGAACCCTTTAGGAAAGCTTCCCATCAGGTTTCCAGCTGTATAAATGAATTCATCCATTTCCCATGGAAGTCACATGAGTATCAATGTTGAAGCTAAAGCTACCTGGAAAGTTCTGTCACACCTTCCCCCATGTCACTCTTTCTGTATAAAATACATCACACTATCTTATACTCCCTGGTGCCTTGAACCATCAGCTGTTTGCCATTTCCCCACAATACTATTATTATGTTTTATTCTTTATATTACTGTAGCACCTAGTGACATCAACTAATATCTGGAGCCCCCTTTGTGCCAAGCACTATAGAAATACGTAGTAAGAGACAATGCCTGCCTGAAAGACCTTACAATCTAAATAGACAAGACAGAGAAAGAGGGTTTGTTTTTTTTTGGGGGGGGGGGGGTGCGGGGATGGTGAAGAGAAACAAAGGCCCAGAAAGGTAAATGACTGACCCAGCATCTCACAGGTCTCCTTACTCCAAGTCCAGTGTCATAGCCCTTAGACCACATCTTCTCTCTGAGAGATATAACAACAGTCCTTATTTGCTGTTTCTATCTCTTGATGCTTCCTTGTCTACTGCCACTAATACAAACTATTTATTTATCCTTACTGTAATTGCGAGAGCTGTAGAAACAGTAGGTTCAAAAGTGAAATGATATTTTTTGAGTACTGCATTGTAAAACAGCAGTGAGACATACTTCTCTGTATATTAGTTTTTTTTTAAAGAACATCAGTAGACAGGAATTCTCAGTAGGGATGACTTTAGGGTTTTTACTGTATCACAGGTGGTCTGTCTAAGACACCACAATTACAGCCTGAAACATGCACTTATGACATCATGTTACCATCATTAATAATAGTCATTTATTGCTATTGTGGCAGCGTCATCATGTTACCATTGTCAAGTATTATTTTTAATTATTATTATTAATCATCTATATCTGTTGTGGTAGTGTGCAGAGGTCCCAGACAAGATGGGGGCCCCATTGAACACACACATAGGAAGACATAGTCCTGTCCCAAAGTACTTACAATCTCAGACACGATTATAGTAATTTATTTTTATAAAACATTGATAGATATTCTCAGTTGTATTTAAGATTGAGAAACTATCAGTAACTTAAAGGACTCAAAATTCCATGTTAAAATTAAACTTAAAAAAGAAAAAAAAGAGCATGTAATTTCAAATTTGTGGCCCCAAATTTGTGCTTTTTCTCCCTCTGCATGCTTGGTATGATTGGAGTCTGAGAACTCTCCAGATACCCCTGCTTGTTGCTTTACCCCTGTTGAATAACAACCTTCTCAAAGAAAGAACTTGCAGCACAAAACTGTGCCATTTGTAGTCCAAAATAAACTTAGCAGATCAGAGAATCTGTAGAGTCTGGGTTAAGGTCACTTTGAAAATTTGTCTTAGAAATGTAAGTGGTTACTAAATTTTATTTCCTCAAAAAATAAACAACCTCCTCCTTTCATTTTAGTAAAGAGTAAAAGGAATAACCATGGAAAATATACACAAATATTTGCAGATAACTTACCAGTGCCTTAAAGGTGCAGTCATTTACAAACCTCTTTTCAAAAGTTATTGGGTTTATTTGGATGACTTTGCCTCCACATTCAGTGGCTGTATTCTCTCAGGATTTTTAAATGAGAAGTTCCAACTTATCCATTCTGAGAAAGATTTTATGAATATCAATCAAGCATAATTTATGCAGAAACACTACTAAAAACTCCATTTGGCATTTTTACTTGCATTAGTAATGTGAGAAGAACCCCATTAAAATGGAACTTTAAAAAAAGAATTGAACCCCCATTCTCTCGGCTCATTCCCATAGTTAATCTTACTTTTCATAGCTAAACAATTGTTAATATATTAGTATCAACAATATCCTCTTTATTAGCTTGTGTTCAAGTTCTTGCTTCTTCTTTCCTGTACATGTATTTATATTTATTTGTACAAACACATATCTATAAACACGTGGTGAAATCCTGGCACCACTGAAGTTAATTGTGAAACTCCCACTGTCTTCAATGGGACTGGATATATCTGAATAATTTGAATACTAATTCTGAAAATTCTAGACTAGCCTGTTCATGGGTTTGGGGACAGAGCTAGTCTTATGGGCAGGGAACTTATGCCCTGTGTTTCCCCTGCTGGCTTCAAGTTTTCTGGGTGAAACTATACTCATCAGAATTTGGCCCTAGTGACTAAACCTATTTCTATGCCAAAGCACTGGGCTTCATATTTAAAACAATTGTGATTGTTATACTACCCTCACTGTCCTTCCCTTTTATGTGCAATACTCTGCCATGCATTTTAGACACTACACTTTAAAATTTGAACACTTTTACACATTTTTCCTATTGAAATTATGCTTGCTAAACAAGGTCTCATTTCTCTTTACATTATATATAAAGGGGTGTTAATATACTTTTATAACAGTGAACTGTGTAACCAGACCTTCTGGAAAAATGGCTGAAATATCCATGTTGAAAATAATTGAAATATACCTCATGTGCTAAAACCAAACTAGTAAGACTGCCAGTATTATTTTACTTTCATAAATGGATAAGGTGAAGAGATTTAACAATAGGTGTATATTGTTATATATATGATTAAAAGCAAGCAAAGGGAGATGTAAAAGGTCAATTCAGACTAGAATTTGGAAACCTTAGAGCATTTTAAGGATGGATTGAGATAATTCCTAAATACATAAGGTTAGATACTGGAAATTTTCCTTGAGAAATGATTCAGTACTTACAATTAGATGAGTCAAATGTTGACCTGAGTTATTTCCTCTAGTACCTAGCTCCCATTTATCCTTCACTTACTGGTATATGTTAAGAACACTATTTATCTTTGCTAGAGTTCTAGTCCTGATATTAATCTGTGTCTTCAGCCTCCAGAGCTTTGAAAATGCATGAATCTATTTTTATGAAGAAATGATGGCATAATTAATTTTGTGAATAATAATGTACTAAGTAATTATTATTGCAATTATTCATTAAATAATCAACCCACTGTTATTAGTAACTGCATTTATTTGCAGTCAAAGCAGTAACTCTGAGACACACACGTCAGCATAAGGATAAATTTATTTCCATTTAATTCTATCCTGTTCATGCCAGACACTATCTTTCCTTGGGTAGACAAATCCTTTTTCAAGACAGATACTGTATTATTCAGTTGCTTATTTATTTTGATATTAATGTGCAGCGGAAGAAACCAAAAGGAAAAGGGAATGTTTTCTGCTAAATGATGAATTATTCAAACAGTTAATGATGAAAACAGTGATTTAATTTAAGTCACAGATTGCTGGAGCCACAGTTTGAAAAAAATGCAAGTGAAACAGAGCAATCATTTAAGAAGTTAAGAATCAGGGCGGGTGCAAGCCCATTGTTTCAGTGCTGCCATTGCCATCTGAATGGACTATTACTAGACTTTGATCCCAACGGTCTGACTAGGAAAAACTGTTCAGTTTTGCTTTATTAAATCCCACTATCACCCAAGAAAGGCAAATGGTGCGATTTAGTTAATACATAAATTAAAAAGCATAAAATGCTAAATGTTGGATTTGGTTTAGTAGATATTTTCACTTGCACAGAAATACACCTGCATGCTCCTGCATATGGATATACATGAGTCATTCTCAAAACCCTTAAGTGAATGCTTATTAACAATGAAAGACATTCAAAGAAAACATGTTCACACAACTCCACTATAAGCGACCACACAGTGTATGCACAGTTTTGCTGAAACTTTCAATTTTGAGTGCTTAGATATTAGGTATCTAAGTGGTCCAGTGTTAGGGCGCGCAAGACTTTGTAACGCGAAATCAGTATAGTTTGACAAGAGCAAGGCCCTGAAAGCAATGCTAAGCCAGCAGCCAGAAAGGCAAAAGTTAAGACCTCTCAGGAGCAGAACCCAGACGCTGCCCTCTGCCCGACCTTAGGCCAGAGGAGGAAGTGCCTTGGGGTCTGGAGCATCCTGAGATGACCACAGACATTTGTTAATGCTTAATAAGCTAAAAGGTTCCTATTTTAGTAATAATAAAGGGGAAGTAAGGCTATGGCTAGGTTCTTTTTGAAGTAAACAACTAACGTCACTTTGTTCCAGAAGGTCCCTAGCTAACTACCAATAGACTAATAGCAACTAAGTGTTAAGGCTCAATCCCTACTGGGATTGAGATATACGTCATGTATTACTGGGTAAGGCTTGCTGCAAGGTGAGGGGGGAAAAAGGGTATATCAATCCCCCGAGAGCCTCCCCAAGCTGAGACTCTCCATGGATCCGTGGAAGCGCTAGCGGATGCCTCGGTCAAGGCGGTTCCCGTACGCCACCCGCTTATCAGAACGAAGTATGGGTCTCCTCGTTTTTGCAGTAGGTAAGCGTCCCTGCACACGTTTAGATAAGGCTAGCTCTCTTATATCGATGGGCCCCCAGGAGTATATTGCTGTAGGTATCCTCTTGGCAGGTCTCTTCCTTGCTTAAGGTTCACTTCTCTGTTCACTAATTGCAGCTGCTGCTGCGGTTGCTCAGCTCATAATAATAATAATAAGTCCTGTGCCTATAAGTTGCTAATTTATATCCTTGTGGTTAATTGTACTTTCATTGTACTTTTCATCTTAAGACTTGTGCCGGAGCTTCTGTTCCTGTATGGTAAAGGACTTCCGCTCCTGTCTTTCTTATGCTATCTCATGCTACTTTATATCCTTGTGGTTAATTGTACTTTCATTGTACCTTTCACCTTCAGACTTGTGCCGGAGCTTCAGTTCCTTTATGGTAAAGGACTTCCGCTCCTATCTTTCTTATGCTATCTCATGTAATAAATAAGCACTTTTGACATCCTTTTGCCAGTGTGCTCCATCCCGCCACCGAGATAAAAATACCGAACACTACACCCAGTTTTCAGAAACCTGATGGAAATCAATGGCAGTTGCAGGGGCTCAGTTTAATCAGAGTTTTATTTCTAAGTGGCCATTTGTTGGTTACTTCCACCAAGAAGGGAAAAGTGCATCTTGCCTGACAAACTCTCTTCCATTTCTGGGGTTTAATGTCACAATAAAATATTTGTCAAATGAATGCACTTTTCCTACTACACAGCATATCATTCAGCATGAAAATGTGAACTTGGTGCAGAGCACAGTCGCTAATCACCAGCTATCATCTTGGTATTATTTCTAACCCTGAATTTTCTAATGAGAAGCACATCAAGCTACAGTATATCTTCCCGAAATTGAGATAACTGCTGTGTCAGCCAGATGCACAGCTCCTTCCTTATCCATTTTTAGCACCAGGCTATAGATTATTGCAATTTATTGCTTGCTATTCTCCCAGATGTTTGCTTCAGTACATAAACTTCAGTTTGTATAGAATTCAACACCTATTGTAGTCTGCAAACACAACTTACATAAACATCAAATTGGTACTAAAAACAGAACATTGGCTTCCTGTAAAATCCTGAATTGATTTAAAGATACTAGTACTGTACAGGCTTATAAAGCTTGGAGTGGCTGTGCCCTGACACAATGAACTATTGATTGCAACACCCTTACATTTACTTGTGGTGTCATGCTTGAGCCTTCTGAGTCTCCTCATGATGTGACTATAGTCATTTACAAACAGTGTTAAAGCTTTTGTTTTTAGGGTCTGTGGCTCTAAAGTGCAAAAAGTTGAGATACTTGGAGATTTCAGTTGCTATGGCAGCTGTGTTAGTCCACTGCATTGCTCCAGCAGCATCAAACAGCCCTGATGCCAACCTATCTGGGCCCAAGAGGCTTAATGTAATGAAAACCTTCAGTGGTGGAGGGCTGAAATAATAGCTCCTATGCTATCCTGCTCTTTGTAGAGGAAAGGTCAGTATTCCCTGTACCTGGTGTCCCTTGGATAATCATAGAATCATAGAATATTAGAGTTGGAAGGGACCTCAGGAGGTCATCTAGTCCAACCCCCTGCTCAAAGCAGGACTAACCTCAGCTATATCATCCCAACCAGGGCTTTGTCAAGCCTCAGCTTAAAAACCTCTAAGGATGGAGATTCCACCACCTCCCTAGGTAACCCATTCCAGTGCTTCACCACCCTCCTAGTAAAAAACTTTTTCCTAATGTCCAACCTAGACCTCCCGCCCTGCAACTTGAGACCGTTGCTCCTCGTTCTGTCATCTGCCACCACCGAGAACAGCCTAGCCCCATCCTCCCTGGAAGCCCCTTTCAGGTAGTTAAAGGCCGCTATCAAATCCCCCCTCACTCTTCTCTTTTGCAGACTAAACAAGCCCAGTTCCCTCAGCCTCTCCTCATAAGTCCTGTGCTCCAGCCCCCTAATCATTTTTGTTGCCCTCTGCTGCACTCTCTCCAACTTGTCCCACATCTCCCACTCTCTCCAACTTTGCCACATCCTAGGCAATTGGGATAAAGTGAAGCAGGCCTTGTGCTGCTCTTACTTGTGCTGGGGGTTTGGATCAGCATACAACAATCCTGGGATCAGGAAAGCACAAATGCTAAGTAAAAGACACACTTGTTCCCGCTTCCGGATAGGCATTGTGTTCCTTGAACTCAGTCAAGGATCAGGTCCTTCAAGTTGACCCTAAAATCTTACTAAATTTGATTATTCTCTCAATCTCAAGGCTTCCTCATGCTGTGATCTAGATAGAGTTTACAATCCAACTAGGGCAAAGTGAATACTTGGCTGGGAGATCTCTATGGAATTCCTATGTACCACAGAAATCTTGCTTGGGATTCAGTCAGTACTGGTATCCTCTAGGAGTAATAATTGGATCGAAATAAGTAAAGGGAAATTTAATCTGCATATAGGAAACTTTCCTGCCATGTTCTGGTTAGTCGAGGAAGTGGAAGTTGCTTCATTATTGGGACATCTAAAACTAGACTGAACAGAAGTAGGAAATATCCTCATAGGGAAAACCTTGCACTGGCAGACAGTGTGACAAGATTACCTCATATTTTTTTTCCCCATCTCTGACTGCTCTTATTCTGTGACTTTACTGAACCAATGCCCAGAATGGCATTATGATGTGAGGGAGAATGAGAGCACCACGTTGCTGAAGCCGTTGATCACGTCTGACCCCGTATAGGTGTTATGCCAGGCACTGCTGATCACAGCTGCCTGCAGGTTCTGGATACCAAGTGAGGAATAAAAACATGCCCACACCAGGTAGGTACACTTATCTTTAATCACGGCTTACGCTCCAAACAGCAACGGGAGACGCTAAGGCACGCTGCAAAGTGGGCTACCGGGGGATTTTGCCACGCAATCCAGGTGGATTCATGGCCGAGTCTCATTATGCAGTTTGCATTTCAAGCTCTTATACAGCATTCTCTAGGCAACAGCAAGCATTCGCTAATTTACAGCACGAGACCTCGCTTCCTCACTTTCCTCCTCTTTTGGCACCACAGACAAATTCACATGGACTTGCACAGCCTGTTTACCAAGCTGAGCAGTGCCTCTTATCAAGGCCTGTCAAGCCCCTATCTCTGTCCAACGCATCACAAATATCTTCCGTGGCCTACAATAGACTACCAACTGCTAGTCAAGAACCCAGGAGAATTCCAGGCCACAGAATCAGTGAGTCCAGCTGCAGACAGGAGAAGACCCTCCCCTCACCCCCGGTGAAGAAAAAATAAGGTGATTTTGTTTAAACCAGACAACACAACAGTGCTGCACACTCCATCTCTGGATATGCAATGTCAGCCGTACCTTCCACTTAGGGAAAGGTCCAGAAAGGGAGTTGGGATTGGAGGAGTTAGTGTTAGGAAGTGGGAGATTGGCATAATTATAAATGCAGGTTTTTTATTAGTTAATCTTAACCCTTTCCTTTCTCAGATCCAATGTTTCTGTTCCCAATAAGTTTCTTCCCCCCTCTGTTATTTTTTATGTCATTTGTTTGTTTTATTTACTTTATTGTCTCCTGTGTACTGGGGTTTACATCCTTGCCAGTTTATAGTACTTATGGATTTCTCAAGGGAAAGCACTCCTGTCTATCTGGCACAGTGAGGAGTCACTGAGTGGAGGCACCAGGCCCCAAGGAAAAAAAATACAATAGGCCCTAACCCACATGAGGAAAGGAAAGCTTTCCAAATATTGGTGATAGCAAGCACAAGGGAGAGAAAAGGGATGAGGGTTAAGCCACACTGAGGGGAAGGTATAACACTTCCAGTTTGGTCTTTTTGAGACTGAGAATGTACAATGTCCTCTTGTTTAAATATGAATATATCAGGGACAGTAGTGATAACTACAGGACTGGGTGAAAGTACTGAAGAGACTATGCAAAACAAACTCCAGTATATGTCCATGTACAGATTGTTTCAATATTGCGGACTTGCGTTGTATGTTACTGCATGCTCTGTGCCCCACGGGATGCTGGTGTTTATTATTACAAATAAATATTCCAGTACCTATAGAATCAGGGATGAAGGAGTGTTATTGTTCTGGGACAGAATTTTTTTTTTTTGATACTCAAGGTTCCTTTTAGATCTACCTATCTGTACTGTGGGAGAAGATTATGGAGCCATACATGCTTCCTCATCCTTTCCTTCATCCCTGCACACATCCTGACTCTCCTTATTAACATCCCCTTGCTTCATAAAATACACTTCCCACTAATATGAGGGGTCTAGCAAACCTGTTACTTTTTAGACCATGAATTCCATGTTGGCAGGTCATTGACAAATAAAGCTATCTGACAAGTGGAACCGGTATCTGTTCCTGAGACACCACCAGAGACAAGTGCCTAGCTTTCCCTGACCCCTTGCACCATAAGAGTGCCTTCTATTAGTGTTGAAAAAATATAACTGATCTTTGTGAATATATAGAATTCAGGCTCATACATAAAGTAAGGTTTGGTCAGTTGACAAACACTCCTTCAGGGACACTTACTTAAAGGCAGTTCTATACTCAAGAACAACATTTTACAGAACATATTCATAATTAACCAAGAGGGATCAGGATTATAATCTTAAATACAAATTAAACATATTGGACACTAGAGGGGTTTTCTTCTGAGGGTGTGAAAACATGTTAAATGCATCATTATCTCACATCATGCTCTTTAAAAGAAATGAAGACAAGAACCTTGTTTAAATCTACCATCATAGTGATTATGTGCCCTATGCCTAGGTTTCGCTGAGTTCTGCTTGGCTCAAATGCCACGTTTGCAGCTCCCAAAACCTAAACCCAACTGTGGGTAGGTTCAGCTCCTGCCTGACACAGTTTACAGCGCCTCAGGACTACTCTAACTTTCTTCCAGTTCTAACAGTCCCCAACTAATCATTCCAGCAGCTAGGGATTGTCAGAACATTCCAATCTAGCCACAACCCCAGCTATGGGCTGAATGGGAGAGGGTAGTGAGGAGCTGGTTATGCCAGCTGTATCCCATTCAGGGTATTCACTACATCCAGAAATCCCCAGGTAGCTGGTTAAGCCACTGCTAAAACTGCTTGCACTGCAAAAGTGATGGAAAACAGCCTTAGGGAGAACCATAATTTTAAAATATTACGTACAGACTGATGTATCACTTTAGTCTTTTTAACATTTACAGTGATACATTCTAGGTTTAAGCAATCAACAAATGTAAGCCTCCAAAATATTGTGTTAATAGTAATAAATATTTACATGGTGCTGAAACCTCCCATGCTGTTTTGGAGAAACAGACACAGTCCCTGCCTGGAATAGCTCATAATCTAAATGACAATCTCAGAACACCAAGATAATAGACAAATGAAGGGATAGGGAAAAGAGATGAGAGTTAAATCAAATAAAAATATTACAATGTGAATGATATTAAACACAAGTGTGGAAAGGAATGCTGGGAAAGTAAGGAAAAAGAAATGGGTTTCAAGGAGGTAAATGAAGAAAATAGGCACATAGGAGATGTCCCAGGCACAGGAAGCAGAATGGAGATAAGATGAATAGGAAACTGTGAGAGCGGGGGGGGATAACAAAGTACTCAGTCACAAGGAAGGAGGTGTTATGTGGGGTGAATAAGGGAGAAATAGGGGTATGTAGAAGCAGGACTGTGCACAGCCTTATATATGAGAATTAGGAGTTTACATTTTATGCTGAAAGAAACAAGGAGCTAGTGAAGGGAATCCAGCATGGGGGTAAGATTGACACAGACAGAATGGCAGGTTAAGATGAGTTTAACTCTTGAGTGTTGGATAGACTAGAAAGGGGAGAGTTACAAAGGCAGAACAGGAGGTGGTCACAGCAAGCCTAGCGAAAAAGGACCAATGAATGAATCTGGGATTTTATAGTGGGAGACCAAATGGAAGAGGTGGAATTAGAAATGTATAGAGGATGCAGTGACAAGGTCTGGCAATGCTTGGATGTTATGAGGGAAAGAAAGGCAGGTGCAAAAGGTAATTCCAAAGCTGGAAGCCTGACTGACAGGGAGGAAAGAGATGTCTATAAAGATAGACAAGGGGATAAAGAAGAGGATTAAAGATCCAAAGTGAAGAGAATAGAGGAGTAGCAGGACATTCATGAGGAAATGCCATAGAGATGTGTGCCTGGAAAGAGGTGTATAGGCTAAGGATAAAGAGGTATATTTGGGCATTTTCAGTATGGAGTAATAAGAGATTGTAGGAGCAGACAATATCACCTATTGCATTTTTAAGTGTGTAGGGAGAGAAATAGGAAACTCTCTCTGGAAAATCCCCGCAGAAAAGGTGAGTGGAAAGAGGATCCAGTGAATATATTGCTGAAGGAACAATCAGCAACATAAGAGAAGAAAAAGAAAAGAACAGGATCTTGGAAGCACAAGGAAGAGAAGCTCTCAAGGAGAAGTGGTGCTTATTTCATGTCAAAGGAAGCAGTGAGATTCAAGGATGCATGTCTGAAGAAGAGGCCTTTAGATTTGGAAAGGAAGAGATCATTTGCCACAATTATGAGGGCTATTTCAGTGACCAGAGAGTGTGCAGGGCAGACTAGAGGGTACTGAGTAGAAACCAAAGAATATCTCCAATACGCTCCATACCTTGTAAGAAAGAATATATGAAGTTGATACATTTAGCAGACTAAAATAACAAGAGAGCAGATTTTCATTTCAAGATGGAAAGTTCATCTTTGCCACATCACATAGCCCAGGTAACAAGCAGTCCCTGCTTTTTGATTCTCATTCAAATGCAGCCAGAATATTGGAATATAAATGAGTCTCATCAATGCTATGCCATGAGAGGCAGTGTGATCCCATAGATAGGGCACTGGACCGGGACTGTTGTGATCTGATTTTATTTCTGGCACTGCCATAGACTTGCGTCGTGGCCTTTGGCAAGTCGCTTAACTTCTGTTTCTGTGTATCTGTTTCTAGTACTAAGCTTTAACTGTCTTATCCCTTAGAATAAACAATTTAGAGCAGAGACTGTCCCTTTCTAGGTGTTTGTACAGAGCCTACTAGAAAGGGGTCCCAGTCTTTATTACAGCCTCTATGTACTCCTAAAATATTGATCATAACACTGATCACAAGGTTTTGCTGCTGTCAAATGCAGATCCTAAGCCTAACCTGATTCAGTGCCAAAAGCAAATCTGCAACCTCAAACCCTAGCCTAAACCTAGTCTGGACTGTGATGGTGGGGGCTCAGATCCATCTCACATATGGATAGTAAATTTTAAATGGTGTGCGAATGAAAATTAGTGTCTTGATTGCATTTGCCAATCTTTTTTCTTCCATCCCATCTTCAGATATTTGAAATAAATTCCTGGCCCAAAAGCGCTTTATGCAAAAGTAATGAAAATCCATCTTTGCATAAATAGTGTATTGCAACGTCAGCTACCATGGCTCTATAATATCTTTCTTTCTGCCGTCAGGGCCAGCAGGGATAATTGCTTAAATGTCTGGCCTTCTTTTCCAGGCAAAATTTGTATTCTTTTGAATTGTGGGTGCAAATCTTAATACTTAGTCTTGTAACTGCCTGATTGCATGTAACTAGATCTATAACTACAATTCCATTGTTCTGATCCATAGCAACATATAAAGACCTCCCGATTTCTCATACACACAATGGAACTTCTCGACTGGGGCGGGTATTAATGTGTACTAATGGGTCCAAGCCTGGGGCTCAAATTGGCCTGGGTCATAGCAGGTCAGTGAACCAACACTTCTTATTTATTTATTTATATCTTTTAGGTTGCCATTTTGTCTGACTGTATGTCATTGTAAACCAATACGGTGGTGCCTGCCTACATCTGCACATGAAACAGATGGGGAAATAAATAAATATTAAGTACTCCAGTGTGATAAATACTGATTTCATTTAATGGCAGCCTCTGTAACTGTTATTAAACAATTTAGAGGAACCAGGACAATACATGAGGCTGGATTCTCAGTTGGTGTTAGTTGGATTGGCTCTATTGAAGTAAATGGAGCTATGCAGATTTACATGAGTTGAAGATCTGGCAACACATCTCAGAAACACCATGGAAACAATTCTTTTATATTATTTTTCCTGAGTGCGTTTCATACATTTTGTTCATTTATACTTTTCTTGCAAAGGGAATGGGGAGGAAAGGTGAAGGAAGATGGTATTTTTTCTTTAATTTTAGATAACAGAAGCTAC
Organism: Emydura macquarii macquarii; assembly: GCF_026122565.2. Taxonomy (NCBI): domain Eukaryota; kingdom Metazoa; phylum Chordata; order Testudines; family Chelidae; genus Emydura; species Emydura macquarii. Next base: position 5,293,753 of record NW_027132962.1, read on the forward strand.
CTGACTGAAGCTGCCCCCCTGCAGTTATGAAGCAACGTCTTATGTTGGGGAAGAGAAGAGGAACAAAAGTGTATGGGCCTAACTCTCCCTTGATGTAAAACTCTATAGACTTCAGTGAGGCATTCCAGAGATGAATTTGGCTCTGCTTGCTCTGTGTCTGCACTGAAGGGGGCATTTTGGTAACTAGGAAAAAGGGTGTTACCTAGCAACTGGAACCTTTAGGCAACACAGTTCTAAATGGAATCTGGAAAACAACAACTGAGAACAAGTTTAATAGCTGGCACAATGGCACATAGCAACCAGTTGGATCTAAAACATAGTGCCAACAATCTACTTCATGGAATCAAAGGCTTGGATGCTTGGAAACTTTTGGAAATGATTAAGTGCAAAATTAGAGGTTGCTCAAACATAAATAATGAAACTGGGGACATTTATGTGGGAGCTTGCTTGGCTTCATTATAAAACTAAACTCCCAAAGGAATCAGACCTCCTTCAAAGAAATATCTCAGTTCAACTCTGAAAAATAAATGATCATCCTTTTGGGAATGAGAAAGGAGTTTTTCAGTGATTACGCCTTTTTCTCCCAACAGGGATTTCAATGTATGTGCCCTCACACATGTGGACGGAGGTATTTTTTTGCCCTCATCTGCCACAAGCTGTTTAAAAGTACATAGATAAAGTTATCAAACCATTGCAGACAAGAAACACCAGATTCATTCCTGGTGTATCTCTAACAGACCTTTTGCCTCTATTTAAATACTATTGCAGTTTAATATTATAACAGTGTTGTCATTTCTACCCCTTTTCAGTGTCTGAGGAGGACTGAACAAAATGTACATGGAAAATATATATATTTTTTTTAAATAAGGAAAATTTTGCAGAGAGAGATAGAAGCACAGCAGAAACATGGGGAAATGTAAGACTCTATTAAAAGAAACAAAACTTTTGAATGGTTCTACAACAAATTGGAAAAACTGTCTCAATTTAGAATGCATGTATCAGACTGCTTATCGAGAGACAAAATGAGCCAAATCTGTTCCTGAAGCAAACCCATTAACCCCTTCACAATAGTTTCTCAGGAATGGAATCCTTTTAAAATATATGCTTAACCTAACAAATTATTTTTTTAAAACTCTGCCATGGTGAGCTAAATTCCCCAAGTTAAAATGACACCACTGTTTAGGTACAATGTCTATTTATTAAGGCCTATATCAACTTGGACAAATTGATCTCTGGGTGTCACTCCATTAAAGCCAATGGAGTTTCACCAGGGGTTTATTTGTTACAGTCTTTTAAATGAAATTTTCTTGCATTCGTAGGCATACCAGACCTTGTATGTTATATTACTATTATTTGTTGAATGAGTTTCCTTGGGTTTTTATTGTCCATTTGCGTGATTTGTTTTTGTTGAAATAATTGTCAATTTAGCCAAGGGATGGAACTGCTGCTAGCACACCGATTAAAAAAGACTTGCAAAAAGACAGCATTGGATGAGCACTGTGTCATGAACAGGCCCACCGACAACAATTCCGAACCCCAAGGCAGAACAATCAATTGCCCCATAGAAAGGGATGGCTGATGTTTACAAGTATGGGCGGCAGATGAAGCTTCCCTTTGGGAAGGCTAGCTCTCCATCCCACTTCTTCTGCCTGCCACCCTGCCCACACTCCACTCCAGGGCCTGCCCCTCCCCCACTCAGCCTGCTCGCCACCACGTCCCTCACCTCCTCAGTCCCTCTCCTCTCTTCCACACCCACATCCCCCATACGGCAAGCGACAGCAGAGGGGGAGGACTGAGTAGGGAGGAAGGACGTGGCAGTGGAGAGGCCACGTGGGGAAGGGGGTGTGTGGAAGGGGGGAGGGGGGAGGGACTCGGTGGCAAGTGGGATGAGCAAGGAAGGGGGTGGGGCTGGGGGTGGAGTGGGGGCAGGGCCTGGGGCAGATGATGCAGGACAGGGAGCTAGCCTTCCCAAGAGGAAGCTTCACCCACTGCCCACTTTTAATATCTCCAGGCCCCTGGGCAATTGCCCCCTTCACCACCCCCACTGGCAGGCCTGATCATGAATGACCAATTACTATATGTGAGGTATTTCATATGCAAGGGAAATTATTTTCCTTCTTAATAATAATACCTAGCTCTTATATAGAGTTTTCTCATCAGAAGATCTCAAGGTGCTTCACAATCTATAATGTATTTATCCTCACAACACCTGTGTGAGGTAAGGAAGTACTGTCCCCATTTTACAGATGGGAAACAGACACACAGAGAGACTAAGCGGCTTGCCCAACATCATGCAGGAAGTGTGTAGCAGAGCAGAGTTCTCCCAAACCCTAGGCTAATGTCCTAACCACTGGACTGTCTTTCCTCCTTTTGGCATTCTTGACAAAAAGCTAAAAAATTATATAATGTTCAGGAAAATGTCCTATACAGGGGCAAACCACCATGTGGGAGCAGCTTTGGAGCTTTTTCATCTTCTTTAGCTTTTGAGTCCCTTAGCTGTTTATTGTTAACTCAGCCACTCAGCATTTGACCCTTCACCACCAATCAAGCATTGAGGAACCTGGATCATTGCATACTAGGGATGAGGCAGGTCCTTGTCTTTTACCACCAGGGTAAGAGGAAGGGTGTGACTATGCTAATTTAGGAAGCTTTTGTAAGGGATGAATCCACAGATATCCCCAGCACTGTATTATTTCCTTTTGGTTCCCTGATTTGGAGCTTTTCATTTTTTAAATAAAAGTCTCTAAGTCTTTGTTTTGTCCTCAGCATGAGTGTTCTTGTTGCACACCCTGAGGGTCTTTACAAGATATTGAACTCACTACATTAAACTCTGTGTAACCGGATTCTAGGACAAGAACCTTATTATCTTCTGGACAGATCAATTCACGAGCCTACAATATATATTAACCCTCTAAAAATCAGGCAACATCTGCCTTTGGGCTCAGTACAGAGAAAGCTTCAATGGGAGATGTGATGTTCCTCCTTCCTTGCTGCCCTGCTGGGTGATCAGTCTATTTCTGCCCCCCTGGAGAGATTTATGAATTTAAGGGATTCAGTCCCCTTTACCCATTGTCCCTCATGAAGAATAAGGATGAGTTTGCAGCAGCAACCCTGCATCTCCTGAAGACTTGTGTAGGAAGTGCGAGTAGAAGGGGAAGATGAGATAACCAACTCCCCAGAAGACAACAAAAGGTAAGAATGAGGGAAGTGGGGAATTCCAGGTTCTGGGATAGCAGATTATTGGGGGTATTTTGAAGGCATGGGGGATCATCTGGGAGCTTTGCACCAAAGCTGCTCAGCCTCTGGACTAAACCCAATAAGGTAGATTGACCCCTATTTTGTACAAGAGCAGCATAGGGGAGAGAGCAGCAAAATCACTGGGGTGAGGGCACTTTTTGCCTAAAAGGAGAAGAATCAAAGCCTTGGAGTTTTTGTGGGAGGACAGGGATGGAATGCTGCCTCCACAAGTATTTGGCAGCCTGGGGTATGTGCTCAGAAGCATACACCCTCCAAAAGATCAGAGATGGATGTGGCAGAATGGGGCAGGTAGGGTGAAATGAGATCTCTTGAGAAACTCAGGTTCTACATGCAACAGAGCTCTGAGTGATGAGTCCTTTCTTCCTGCAGAACTACTGTCCTTTCATACTGCTGGTGGGAAGAGAGAACAGACAGAACTACTTTTCTATCCATCCACCCTCACCCTTCACAGAGGCTGTGGGATTCAATTCTTCTTCCCTGTGAAGGGCTGGAGGGAAAGGGAAAGAGACAATCAGGCTCATCAAAAGATACAGCCTTTGTTATTATCCCTCCTTCCTGCTGTCAGCATCAGAAGCATCAGTTCTAATGCAACTCAAACTTGTAGGCAGTGTGGTGGGTCAGTGTTCAAAGATGGCTTCACTACATGCTTGAAAGATACATGCCAGCTTTGGATAGGTCTACATAGCAATACAAAAACCCACAGCACCGAGTTTCAGAGCCCAGCTCAATTGACGCAGGCTCACAGGGATCTGGCTGCAGGGCTAAAAATTGCAGTGTAGACCTTTGGGTTTAATCTGGAGCCAGAGTTCTGAGACCCTTCCCCTGCACAGGGTTTCACAATGGGCTCCAGCCTGAGCCCAAACATCCACACTGCAAATTTTAAGTCCTGCAGCCCAAGTTGCGCAAGCCCGAGTCAATTGACCCACTCCAGCTACAGCCGTGCCATGGATCTTTTATTACAGTGTAGAAATACCCTTTGTGTTCTTCCTGCCATCCATGACCAGAAGTGATTATTTTTGAGTGGTAGGACTTCTCACCCTCACAGAATTTTTCCGGTAGCTGTGGTAGCAAAAGGAGTCTCCTCTTTTCAGTCAGCCAGTACTGCCTATTGATTTTGCTGTTGCTGCCGCTCTTCTAACGAAGGCCAGGGGGGTGTGCTGGGGGCTTCCTGTCAGGCACGCTGACCCCTCCCACTGAGATCAGTCAGACTTCCATTTGTCCATAAGACTTGGGGGACTGAGCCCAAAAGCAATAACTTTCAATGGAGAAATAAATTTTCTTTGAGCAACAGGAAGAAGAGAGATTTAGTGGCACTATATATAGTATCAATATAAAAACCTAAAGATATAAAAAAATAAATTAAATGAATTAAAAAGAAAAATACCCCCACTTCAGTCCATTACTCACTCTGGCTCTGTTAAACAAGCCTGAAGAACCTAGAGGTTTTAATGTACCTTGAACAAACCTCATTTGAATGTGAAAACTTTGATTCTTTTTCCTCAGAAAAGGAGCTGCAAAACAGAGGAATCTGATTATTTTCTCACCAGACATCATGTTATTCCATTGATTTCATTAGGTTTGTGCCTGATTTACCCTTGTTTGAGAGCAGAATGAGGTCCACAAGCAGGCAGTCCTTCACAATCTAGGGTCCAATTCTGCAAACACTCATTCACATGAATAATGCCATTGAAGTGAAATTTGGCTTACTCAGATGAATAAGAAATATTGATGTGAGTAAGGGTGTGAGGCTCAAGCCCTTATAGAAACACTCCTTGATTTAAACCTCTTATCCAAGCTAATATGGTAATATTATTAAAAAGACTACTAAAAGGGGAAAAAAGGAAAGACAATAGGAACAGTGAAATCAGCTCTACCTTTCAGCCTCCTTCATCCTCCTTCAGCTCTCACAAGAATTACAGTACTGGCAACTCCAGTTAGCTCTTCATTTTCATTCTCCCCACCCCATTTATTTCCTGTGAGGATAAATCCCTTTAAGGGGCCACACCCAGTTTAGATACATTAGGGAGAGCTGTGAGCAGTTCTGATACAGCTATCTAAACTTTAACATTCTACTTTGAGTTCCTGAGCTGAATCTGTAATAAATAAAATCTTACTTGAATTGCAAGATGATTGTCAAATAATTGCGGCTGACTTGTGGACAAGACATAGAAAATTGCAGAAAAGTAATAATGGCCCTGTATTAATTGTGGTAATTTGGAAAAGCCAGAGACAACCTATTTGTTTAAGAAAAATGTGCTGGAACAATATAAACACTCAAGTATTACGTTATGCCTGCTAATTTTTTTTTGAGAACCAGACATTTTGCTGCAACTATATTATGGTCATTAATGGCCGGGGCTTGCAGTATGTGGGGCAGACAGCCCAAGCCTCAGCCCTAGCCGCTATCAGCTCAGATAAATGGTGTTTTACTGTACTAATGGGGAAAAAAGTATGTATGCAAAACTGTGAACTGTGCGAAGTCAGCTAATTAAAATCAAAATTGCAGTGGAAGCCTAATATTGCAGGATCCACAATTTCCACGATATCGCAAATTAAGTTGGGCTTTAGTAATAAACAATATATTCTGATCCTCCTAAAGTCCTGACTGAGTCTCCTTTCGCAAAACCCATGAACACCACATGGTACCAGAAGTGGACAGATAAGAGTATATGAAGAAGAGAGTACAGGACAAAAGAGGTAAAGAAAATGGAGCAGCTGAGATCTCCACCAGAGTTGATGTTATCTGGCAAAGTACCAGATAATTGCAAGAGATTTCATCAGAGGTTCAGCTTGTACATACAAGTGAATGGCTTCATTAAAAAAGAAGATAAGCACAAGGTAGATATTAATTTAAATATTGTGAAGCCAGAAGCACTATAGGTTTATAATATTATGACAGTAAAGTCAGGCAGAGCAAGCATGTTCTAAGATGGTTATAAGAAATTTAAATACTACTGCACATCCAAGACAAATGAAACTTTTGAAAGATATAAATTCATTTGAAGATATAAAGTCATTTGAAGAATTTATGTTGGATCTCAAACTGTTGAGCCAAACATGTAATTAATGACTGCTCAAAGATTCAACAATCGGAGATCAAACAGTGATAGAGATTTGTGATTCAGAGATCAGAAAGAGACGGCTGGAAGATCCTGAGCAATGCAGTTAGAATATGTCAAGCCGCCACAGTTACCCCAAACAGATTGACACTTTTGGACACTGCTTTTATGGACAGAAGCACAAACCCTCAAAGCAAAGGGAAAGTACCACCGCAGTGCAGAGCAGAAATGTACAACAAGCCTGCAGAAAGTGAGTTTGCAAGAAAGAAGTTTGTTGAGGACAACATAAAGAATTATACAAGGTTTGGAAGCTCAAACAGATCTTTGTAATTTGGTGCCTTTGCACAGCGTTGCAACAAGTGCAACAAACTCAATCATTTGGCAGGTGTGTGCAAGCAGGAATACAAGTACACATAAAGAAACAATATATTCATGCTGTATGTCAGGAGAATAGTGCTACTAGCACAAAAGGAGGGTTTTCTTTAGCAGCTTTGACTGAAGTAGCTTCACTATTACTTATTTATTATTATTGTTGTTATTATGATGGACTATTGCCTTGGAAAGAATTTGAACTTTTGACCTAGATGCTGGTGCTGAAACAGATGTGGTAACAGAAAACATTTTAAAGGGTCTAAAGAAAAAAACTGGGTACACTGACAGACCACCTATGGAGGTGGAGCGGGGGAAGGGAGATGCTATGCTGCTACTCCAGAAAGGTTCCATGGGATGAGAAAGACAGATAAACTTCAGGAAGCACAGCTCTGCTACTGCTGCTCCAGAGGGGTGCTGAGAGGAAGGCAAAACAGGTTAATGGCCTTGGGGAAGCCTATGAACAGCTTCTGCAAAATTGAGGCAGCTTAGCTGATGCCACAGGAAATTGGGGAATAATTGGCATTATCCCCATCTGAATATCTGACATCATCTCACTGATCTATGTGGCAGCTCAACTCTGGCCTTTGTATAGTGTGCACAAGGAAGAAAGAAAACTCTTTGCATCCATTATGCTCCAATGCATGTATGCAAGGGACAAGGGACTATCTGATCCATGAAGTTTGCCCTGGGACCTCTGTCTAAGGGGGTCCCCAAATCTGTGGAATCTGAATGAATAGCATTGTCACCTGGTGCACAGGGATAGCAGCCATCCCTGTGATGACAGAGAGAAGGCTGAGACAAACCTAAGTGGCACTCTTACCCCGTGTACCAGGTCATACCAGCATTCTGGAACAGGGGAGTAGTGGGGACAAAAAAAGTAACTAGTTTCAAGACTGAGCATGGTAAATTTATGAAGGGGATGATACGACAAGATTGTCTACAATGGCATTCGGCCCATCCACGTTTGCTGTCAGGAAATATCTCCAATAGCTGGAGATGGGACAATGTGGGGAGGGCTTTGAGTTACTAGTGAGAATTCTTTCCCATCTGGCTAGTGGGAATTGCCCATTTGCTCAGGGTCTAACTAATCACCATATCTGGGACCAGGAAGGAATTTTCCCCCAGGTCAGAGTGGCAAAGATCCTGGATTATCCTGCAAGGGGCACGGGTCATTTATTGGTTTGAACTAGACTAAAGGGAGGATTCTCTGTAACATGAAGACTTTAAATCAAGATTTGAGGACTTCAGAAACTAAGCCAGAGGTTCTGGACCTATTACAGGAGTGGGTGGGCAAGGTTCTGTGGCCTGTGATGTGCAGGAAGTCAGACAAGATGATAAGATAGTTCCAACTGATCACAGAATCATAGAAGATTAGGGTTGGAAGGGATCCTCAGGAGGTCATCTAATCCAATGGTTTCTGCTGACCTTAAAGTCTATGAGAAAATAGCCACTACTGCAGGGTAAGTGCAGAGGTGGGTTCACTCTTCAGCCCTGCCTCCAACCTCCTTTGGGGTCTCAGTTTCAGATTTTGCCCTGGGCCCCCAAAAAACTTGTGTATCCCTGCCTACAGCTCTGTCCTCACTATGGCAATGGCAGTGCTTAATACAACTAATATTTAATAAAGCTAAATATTTTTTATTTAGAACAAAAGCATTTCAGAGAAAACATACCTTAAAAAACAAAATACAAACAAAAACAAACAAACAAACAGAACGAGATTTTCCACTAATGCTTATCATTTCCTGAATCTGGGAAGGCCTACTGCTTTAGCTCCCTTACACAGTCTCTCTCTCTCTCTCTGAGTCAGCCTGTCTTCCCAGACAGCTGCTGACAAATGATACTCCTTCTCCCCAAAAAAGGCTTTTTAACTCTGTAGGATTCTTTTGATTGCTAACTTCCTCACTTTGGCAGAACAAGCTTGCAATCTATTAGAGACTGAGACAGGATTCGAGAAGCTAACAGCTTAACTCATGGCCTTTCGAGTTTGTGTTGGGGTGTCTTTATCTAAATCTATTGTGTTTGCTTTCCTGTTTGCTCTTCCCACAGCCTCCAATTAAGTTAGATCAGAATAGTCATACAGGAAATTCCAATAACCCAACATACCATAATTCCTCTGGCTGACAAGCTCATACAGTGCTGATAAAATGGTTACATCTCAGTGTTTATAGATTAATACACAGCAATTCCACATCTGTCATGCCTTAGTCAGTACTTCAATAGATCAAAACAAGACTTCAATCAGAAAAAGTACTTTTACAACAACAAATGGCTTTTCCTAAAAGCCTTAGAAACACAGGCAAATAAAAATTGACAAGCTGGATCCAACCTGAGGTTCACCTAGTCCAATGTCTACTCTTAGACAGTGGGCAGCAGCATAAGATTCAGAGGAAGGCACAACTCCTCCATGGTAGGCAGATGTGGGATAATCTGTCCTTCCTGCAGGCCCGCCACCACCATAACCACCACCAGAGGCACACATATTCATGTCTGATCCTGATCTCTAATAGTTATCAACTAATATATCCTTTCCAAAATTTTGTTGGCATTAACTCTTATAACTCATGGTATTCTTATTATCCCTGAACATGTTTTTATTTCCTTGTTTAACTAACAAAGCTGGCAAATGCTATTTTTAAAAAGTAAGGGGCAGCACAGAGAATGACCTTGGCCATACTTGAAGGTCAAATACAAAGGCCACAGTTGATGCAACATGTTTTTGCAGAATGAATCTTTCTTGTCATATATTCAATAGCATTCAGACTCAAGATGAAGAGGTAGTTCTATTAGGAAAGGTGTCACAGAAAGGAGCTTCTATGGGCATCTTGGGAAAAGAAAAATCTGCTTATATTGTGTCATGGAAACATTAACTAAAGTACCTAGAATTTACATTTGGAGCAGTAATTTTGCTTGTTTTCTCTTTTGGTTGCTTTACCATATCAGAATTATTTTCTGGATGGTTCAGCTGTCAGGTGTTATTTAACAGTACAGGAGGTTCATTCCATGAATTTGGTAGCAATGAAGTACTTTAAGGTGAAATCTACAGTGTATTTCTTATGTAAAATACAAAATGGCAACTTTTAATATAGACTCTGGTTCTAGTATAATGCCTTTGTCTAGAAAAAAATAATTTTTCTTTTTCTTCAGCATTTCATAAAAAACAAAGGCTGTTTATTTTTTGATCACAGAGCCAATTTACCATGAAAAAATTCACAGTTAGAAAGTGAATTGTTTCTCAGGGATGTGCAGTGGAGCACATAGACACAACTTCTTATCCTCCTGGGGCAGAAACTGTAAATTAGATTTTAACAGTCCAAATGCAGGCAATATAAATTTGTATAACAAGACTTGGCAATGAATAGAAATTTTTCTGATTATGTACACTGTGGAAAAAAACTTCACCAGTTAGTACTGGAATAGCATAAAATGGGTTGTTTAAAAGCAAACATTATAACAAGACGTTATGAACTGAACCTGGAAATTTAGAAATACCACATAACAAACAGGACTAAATATTTAGCACCTATTCTACCTTAGATTGGAATAACCTGCATAGAGAAATTAAACTCCATTCTTCCACTTGGGAGATAGACGTCAAATTGGGGTGGGGTGAGGAGAAATGGTGGAACTCTTCCAAACTCCTCACACAAAATAAACGCAACCTACTTGGGTCACCAGAATAAGACATCATTGTCAGTAAATGCTTGCATCCTCTCTCTGCTCTCTCACATGAAGAATAAATAGTTAACAGTGCTGATATCTAAATTATCATCACTGGGCACATGAGTTAACATCTCACTGAGGTGCTTGGTGGAATTCTCATCTCTCAGAGCTATTATTCCAGTTTCCTTGCAGACTCATGCAGACATCTCTGCATTATATTGGTTTATGTTTTGCACATTTTTTTAAACCATAACAGCCAGAGATCTACTTAAAAGAAAAAAAAAAAAAGAAGGAAAGCTGAGAACAAGCTAGTAGCTTCAGAGAGATGCCAGTATGGCATGTGAATGCATACTAGATGTTTCCAAGCCTTAGGGGGTAAGGAGATAGACTTGCCCTCTAACACCAAGTCAGAAACTGGTGGTTCCATTCCCCAAACCCACACATCTCAGAGGATCCTCTGGTGCCCAAGGACATCCACATTGAGGCCCAAATCGACTGGCACCCAAGTGCCCCTAGACATTACTGCAGTGAGAACCCCACTGGCACTCCAAGAAGTCTCACTCTGCATACATTACTGCATATCGTCTCTAATTCTCCAAGACATTAGGTCTGCATTGCACCAGTATAGCAATGCAAAACAGCTTGAAAACTGGCATAGCTGACCACTGAAGAATTATTCCTCCCTCAGGGAATCCATGGGTGGTATAAAATAACCATGTTGTCTCCTCTGCCAGTCCCGCTCCTGATCCCCAACATAGGGGCCTGACTAGGAAAAAGGGGTGTGTCCTGGACATCCTTGTGGCTGGCTGATCCGTGGCTGCTGGCAGAGACCATGGAGGTAGGGTGACCAGGCAGGAAATGTGAAAAATCAGGATGTGGAGCCTATATAAGAAAAAACCCTGAATATCAGGACTGTCCCTATAAAATCGGGACATCTGGTCACCCTACTTGGAGGTCTTTGGCTGTTCTGCCTTGCACCAGAGTTGACACTGGTGAGTCTAGATTCAAGGAAACACAAAAGTAGCTTAAAATAGAAGGGAGCATGTGGACTATAGATTCTGCAAAAGCAGTCTATAAAATATCAAAGTACAGCAGACAAAATCTTCTTTCATGATTGAACCATGACTTTTCAAATTTTCAGAGCTTTGTGCATGCTTGGGGCACTAAGCCAACCCTTAAAAATCGGTAAGCAATTGCACGGCGTAGACATGGTTGAAGTTTATTACTATTTTATTTTAACACTTTATCCCACATAAACAGGATGATGTTACTGCTTATGAATACAATCTCTGCATCACATGGAAGTGCATTGAGGACAGTCAGTAATATTCGAACGCTTCTGATGGTACTTGGTTCTTTGCATTAGTAAAATCACCAGCGAGAGTTCGAAAGGAAGAGATGATGACATCAAGAGTAAAATATTCCAGCGAGAGAACTAATGTCACAATAATTACATGGTTCACAGTAGAGGCTGTGTGGTTATTAGCAGTTCTAGAGAAGCTAATTAAGCAAGTCAAAATTCTGTTTAAACCAGTTTAATCTGAGGCTTTTTATGGCTCTTGAAGAACGTAAGAATTGAGAATTTAGAGATGAATCAATAGAGAACAAAAAATTGTGAATTATATATTGTACTGATCAGAGCTCCAGGCAGTAAAGATGCTAGCTTATGGAAAGGAAATGGCTGCCATCAGCAGACCACACAAAAGGGCCAGTGATACAGCAAAGCAAAACTACAATGCATTAAAAATGGTAATGCAATGTGTCTGTATTTCTTTCTCTGTCATTGCCGACTACTAAAGTACTCTCCCCACCCCCACAGTAGTAAGGTTACTTTGTAACAGCTTCCCCACTCTTACTAATTCATTAATTGATATCAAAACACGGGATGGAAAAAAAAAGCCTGTCAAACCTTTCCCCATCATCAGAACAAAACTCAGAATGAATCTTTTTGAAGGGTCTGACATGTTTGAAAGACTTGGTTTGGGTTGTGATTGGCTTGTAGGACCAGAAACAAGAGAGAGGCTGATTCATGAATATTTTCCCAAATGCAAACACTGAGTATGCTTCATTGGGATTCATGCAGTGTAACAGAGTTGCAGGCTTCTCCTGTCTCCCCAACCTCTCAGCAGGTGTTGGCACCCTGAAGGGATAATGCAGCATGCACTGTCCCTCTCTGCATGTCAGGGAGCGGGGAGAAGGATTGTGCCTCCTGAGGCAGCGTAGCTCTCCAATTCCCTCAACACAGGCTGCTGTGGAAAACACAATCTGTCTCTAAGTATGTCTTTTTCAGGTGTGTGGCATATTTGTTCAATTCACAATGTTTTCTGTGAGGTTATATTTAAGCAATTGTAGGATTACATAGTATTCTGCATTTCAGAATAAAGGGAAGTGCACCTTTTAGAAGCTGACATCCTGGAAAAGGGAGAGAGAGAGTTGCTCTAAGTAGGATGCACTATAGACAGGTTGTGTTTTCTGCAATTCTGCAACCATCACGTTGTCCAGTGCCTCATAACAACTTAGCTGTGGAATCTAAGCTTCCATTGAACAGTTCTAATTGATAAAATGACTGTCAAAACCAAATTCTGGGTTTCCATGTTTATTGTACCTCAAGACTTTCCAGATCAAATTTGCTCATTGTGGAACACTTACTAGTTTGGCCGGGAACCCTGTGGGTTAAGAACATTTTAAAGTCTACATACTTTGGATCTCACTAATACCTGTGGATATCTTAAAGCATGTTCCCTGGGCTTTACTCAACAGAGTACACATAGCTAACTGCAAAGGGCATATACATATATATAGAGACAGACACAGATATACACACATGAAGATGTCCACAATGGCAGGACGTCAGACCATTATGAGTAGTAAATGGTTGAAATGGCTGCAAAGTTGCCAATGTTTGGTATGACAGAAACACAGTATGTCAGAAAGGCAGGAAGGGAATTGGATAGCTCTTTGGCGTATATGTAACATGGACCAGGAAATATGCTACTGTATCAAGAGAAGAAAAATTGGAAGATTGTACCTCATTCATGACCTCAGACTAAGTCGTTGGTGGATGGTAAATACAAATGTATGTTGAATATGGTACAGTGTACTAGGAGCATATGTTTGGTGTTTGCCCTGCAGGTGAATGGCATGCAGGTGTAATGGAGTCACATTATTTTGTAATTAACAGTTATCTCAAGTAGTACTAACCTTTGTATTCAGACACTAGAATATGACCATGAGGTTGAGAAGAAAACACTCAGAAGGAAGAAAGTCAAATGAACAGGAAAATCAAATGGAATTGGGAAAAGAGAAGGACTGGGGGCTAGATAATTCTCTGACATATAAGGAGGAAGTAAATACAATAGACAAAGAGATAAGCAAAAAGAAACTAAGTAATTTGTGAACAGATTTTGGTTTTCCATATATTTACCTGTTTACATCTACATTTTAAAATACATTTAATTTTAAAGGTGCGCTTAAGCTCAGCATATGAAACAAATGGCTGTTGTCCACAGAATAGGAAATGAGACAAGCTATTGCAAATTAAACAATAGAAAACTGCGAATTTCACATTGTGTCATGAGTGTTACAAGTGCAGTTTCAGATTTTATACTTGCAATTTAGGCATACATTTTTGAAAACTGTATTTCTTACACAGCATTACTATATTGGCAGCCAATTGCCTTAATTGAATTGTACTTCCTCCCTTTCTCTCAGTCTACCCGTAGGCATGCAAAGTAAGACATCATATTTCCTGGGGCTGATCCAAAGCCCAAGAAAGTTAGTGGGAGTCTTTCCATTCAATTCTATGGACTTCATATCAGAACCTTCAAAGTTTTTTTTTTTTTTTTTTTTTTTTTTTTAAAGATCACACACTCTTCTGTCCTCAGTGGTTGCTTAGGAGATCACTAATTGAACAAGACGACATATTGGTTTTTCGTAGGAATTGTGTTGCAGAATCAGAATTATCTAACAACAAACAGAATAAAGCTTTTTTAAAATATAGGTCTAATAGACATCTTAAATTAAATGTAGCATTTAGAGTCACTAATTAATAAATTAATAAAGAAATAGTTATTGTAATTGAAGGACCAAAGTATAAAGTAAGTACTGTGCAGTTGCAAATCTATATATTGATATTACATATTTTCCTAATATTCATTTTTTGCAATTGTTTAGCAATCACTGTTGTCAATGAAGCTTAATGCAGCAAATTGTTTACTTTATGCTAAGTGTCCGCATAAGACCAACCTGATAATCTATTTAATTTCTACCATTACACAATATTTTAAAAACTATGATACACCATTAACCTATTTCTTTATATTTAATATCTGTGATGTCTGTGATGAATTACTGTCTCAGTCTTGTTAGGTGCTGAGCACTCCGGCCCTGACCAAATACTTACATACATACTTAACTTTAAGCACATGAAAATCCACAGTAGGACAGGGTTGGCCGCAGTGTGAACAATTTTTTCCACATTCCCCTCCACCCCTATTTGGCTAGCTATGGAGCAGCCAAACAAAAAACCCACACAGCTGGGTGGTAGAGCGACGTGGTGTCCTCTGAAAGTAGCACCCAGTGAGACCACCCTGTTTGCCACCCCTAGGGCCAGCTCTGCTAGTGGATTTAAATGAGACTACTCACATACTTAAATTTTGGCACATGCTTAAGTACCTTTCAAATCCTAGGAGTCTCAAACTTGTGTCCGGGGGGGGGGGGGGGGTGTCCTGGGTAATCATCACATTCCAATCCTCCACCTGACAGCTCACAGAGAGCAGCTGGGATGAGGGAGGTCCAAGAACCCCAACTGGGGTACAAGACCTGCCCCTATGCTCTGATTGGGAGAGCTCCAAATCTTCTGGCTTAAATGGGGGCTGTGGCCCAGTCAGAAGAGGAAACAGGAACTTGTCTATATAACTGGGCTTCACTCTGAATGAACCACTGGTCTGGTGTTTTACCTGTTCCTACCTTGAGATCCTGATCTCCTGGTGTCCTGACTCAGCCTGACATTTGGTAACTTCCCCCTGGTTCCTGCCCTATGGTTCCATTGTCCAAAATTGACCTCCTGGTATCCTGACTTTTGGTAACTAACTCTTTATCCCTGCCCTCTGGTGTGTCTCCTAATTCTGATCTCCTGGAGTTCCAATCCAGCCTGATTTTTGGTAATTGATTCCCAGACCCTGAACCCTTGGACTGCGCCCAGTGCTAACTCCTATGTCAGGCTGCCCACACCCCAGCCCAGACAACATCTTTCTGAATTAGGGCCAAAAATGCCTCAAACTCATGGTTCCTTGAATAAATGTTAAAGATACATATTTTGGCTGCCATGAAAAGAGATCCCTACTTTTTCTCAAGGTCTTCATTTACACCAATATAAATAAAACCAAAATAAGGTAACTGTAGGTAAAAAATTGAATGGTGACTATCAGAAAAAAATCAATTAGGATTTTGGCTATGTTATGCTTAGCGATGGGTGAAACTCAAGTTTTGGAGTTTGTTTGTTCCTCATTAACAGAACTGTAAAACGTGAAAAAAAAATCTATTAAATTTTGCTTTACATTTTCTGCCAGTTTGGTTGAATTTGAGCCCCTCTGATTTTGTTCTTTTATGAAATTAGCTCTACATTTTTCAGACAGAAAAAAACAAAAAACAAACCTCGAAGAACATTCAAATTATTAATTTGAAGTGTCTTTTAAATCTGTATGGCCCAATTTTACTGAAAAAGAGGTCTCCTTTTAGTAAAAATTTCAAAAAAAAATTTTTTTAAAAGGTCCCATTTTATATTAATAAAAGACATGAAAAAAATCATTTTGTTGAGAATATTTCAATCACCTCTAGTGATTAAACTTTCAGTTATAAATCTTGCAAAGTCATTCTTTCTCTGTCTAAAGTGTTTTAACTGATCACCACTGAAAAGTTACTATTTGCCAACAGTTAATGCAATGGCGATATCACCATTTTTCCCTAGCATCCAAATAAAATGTTGATTACCGCTTACTTTTCCCTTACTTTCCCTACACGCCATAAGTGTCTGTCTGCCGAATTTTTCTATGTTTGGTTTGCTAGTTTCATTTTATCCTATGTATTTCTGCCTAAAACCTGGAAGTGCTAAGACGCAGTAAATTTAAAAATGAAATATAACCAATCTTTCTCAAACCTCAAAAAAGTTGGAGTCTTTTTATCTCCTGCTTGCCACTTATACAAATGACATTAGCTTCACATTTGTAAAGCACTCTCAGGAGTAAGCCATCTTAAAGGATTGGACAGTATAAGACCACCAATCTCCATTTTAAAAAAGATAGTGAAAATGCATAAGATCTTGATTTTTTTGTTTAACTGACACCCTAACTAAGAACAAAAGTTTCACTGTGAAAAAGGCCGGTAAATTCTGATTATAAAAACATATTATATATTTAAATGTTTTAGAAATAGTCTGATCATCATATTTTCTGAACAGTACACTTTTATAATCTGGATTTTGTGGGTTTTTCCTTTGACCCTCCAATGATAATGTGTAAGCATACATCAATTACCCCATTCTCTATGGAGAAAGAAAAGAAAAGAAAAATACTTTGTTCCTTTGTCCTACCTCCTTCCATTCTCTCCTCTTAAATTTCTCACCTTCACCACCCTAGTCCAAAAGTGTTTCCTGCAATTGAGAAAAAGTGGGATGGGTACAGAAGTTCTTTCAAAAGAGCAAGGCAAACGTTAAATCAGGAGGAAAACATTTTCACTGGCTGTGAGAAAATGACAACCTAAGAAAGCCCCCTGCATTTCCAGAAGAGTCACTTTAGTACACAAGCGTGAGAAGATGGCTTTAGAAATGTCACTGCTGCTTCTACAGAGAGCTTCCAAGAGATAAGAAAGACAGATAAATTTCAGGAAGCCCAATTCTCCTCCTGCTGTCCCAGAAGAGTGCTGGTTGAAAGACAAAACAGGTGAATGGACTTGGGGAAGCCTATGAACAGTATGATGCCATAGGAAACTGAGGTATAAAGGACATCATCTTCTTCTGTTACTTAAATATCTCACATCATCTCACTGACCTGGGTACGAACTTAACTCTGGCCTTGGTATGGGATGTATCTGGGAGAAAGAAAACTCCTTGCACACATTACACCTTAATGCATGTATGCAAGGAACCAGGCACTATCTGGCCCATAGACACTAAGCTTTTTGCATTAGTCAATATAGTATGTCCTACAGTGTGTGTAATAAGATTCCCATTACTAAGAGCTACCAGAAAAGTAGCACACTCTATCAAAGAAAAATACAGTCATCCTCAAGTAAATAGCATTACAATGAGAAGCACAAAGCTGAAGAGTCAGAAGACAAATACAGACAAAAGAAAGCATCCACTTCCATTAATAGAGACAGACGTGGCTCAGACAGTGTAGTAAGGTTGAGCATATTTGACTGAAAGTGTAGAGAGGGATGACTGAAAAAATGAAGTGCAAAAATTAAAGGAAAAATAAAAGGAAGGAAGGATGGTTGAGGGAAGCTGAAAGGGAAACAAGGGACAATGATATTAAAATATTTCAAAGTCTGTCTATGACCTATTAGCAAATCCTACTAATTTGTATTTGTAAGATTGAAAAAGATGACAGCTGGATTTCATGAGGCAAGAAATCCAGCCTAATATATCTCTGTAGGCAGCATTCTCATGCTTGAAAAATACCACTTTCAAGTGTAACATCTGTTAGGAAAGAGCTCTGAAGAAATTCAGAGTAGAAAACTTTAGGATTAAGAAGAAAATCCTAAAAAATGAGTAAATATTTCGTCAAATTTTATTTGCACACACCCATTACTATTAATGAGAGCTGTGAATATGAAGACAGTAACTTGAGGGGAAGCACAGTTGCAGTTGAGTTTCTGGCTTTGGACTCAGATGGTCTAATTTCAATTCTTAGCTCTACTACAAGTCTCCTATGTGGTTATGGACATTTCTCTACATCTGTTAGATTTGGGTAATAATAACACTTCCCTAAATCACAAGGGTTTTGTGAGGATTAATGTTTATGAGATTCTTATATACCAGGGTGATGAGGGACACTTAGTAGCTAGAGGGCAACTAAAAATACAACAAAGAAGTCTGAAGGTTGACTAAAAGGGTGAGGTGTCCCAACACAGCAACTGTTCCTCCATCCTTTTCAGGAAACATTCAACAAGCCCTACTGCCTTGCTCACCTCTCTGAGATGATCTAATTGGTTTGTATAACCCCTCTATGATGTAAGCATGCCTTTACAGTCTTTCAAACTGAGGAGAAATATTTGGATTGAAGTTTCAGGGACAGATCCTCAATTGTTGTAAATAGGCTTAAATGAAGTCCAAAGCAATGGATTACAAAAGTCGTGACTTAGCCATGGCATCAAGAAAAGTCTGCAGTTACTAGAAAAGAGTGGACAAATACAGAGAATCATCAGGTTAGTCTTACCAAAAATTCTTATGGAGCAACTAAGTCAAGGTTCTTCAGTCACCAATGTGAACCCAAAATTCAGAATATTGAAAAGGCTACATGGTACGCATCAATCTAGTCCAAAGAATCCTTAAGTGAGGAAGCAATGGGAAGTTGTGTCACTGTGAATACATTGAGAAAGAGAGAATTGCACCAAGAAGAATATGGCATAGGCTTGCTCCAGTGATGAAGAGTCTTCCTGCTCTCTGCCTTGAGATGATTGTAGCTGCTGTGTAGGGACTGCTTGGTAATCAGAAAGACCCGAGAGAGAAATGGAATTGAACTGAGCCAAACATAACTTTAATGAATATATATATATATATATGCACATATTGAAAACCAGAGAACTAAACTCTGAAAACTTCTTAGCAAATTAACAAAAACAACAACAAACACACATAACCAAAGACTAAGAATTTCAAAATGTATTAAAACCAAGATGAATAGGATCACTGTTCAAAAATCCCCTTTTAGATGTGAAAATCATTAGGACCTGAACTATCTGTAGTTTGTCCTTTCCTAAGCTGCAGAGTGGGAGAGAGTGCCTCCTGTTGATTATTCAAAGGGAGGAAGTGTAGTGTGCATTGATACCAAAGTGAAAATCAGCATCTACTAGAATGGACATCACCCAGTGGATTTTTTGCAGTATCTTTCTTTTATAAACAAATTCTCCGAATTTCTCTCATTTTGTAAATTAATGAGTAATTTTACACTATATTATCATTTCTGAGAGGCTTCTGAAGCTCTTTAAGAATCATGAAAGATTAGATGAAATAATGCAGAGATAAAAATAGTGTACAAGCTGAAGATCCTAGAGTCAAGGAGCAGCATAATGGGGACCCAGGTCTGTATTTTTAAAGAGAGCTTAAAATGACTTATTTTCCAGTGTTCTCATTTTTGGTAAACAGCTAGCTCCTCAGAATATGACTCAGATGTCAAAGAATACAAGCTGCTGAATTAAAATATGTCTAAGTCCAAACAAATATTGGGTATACTGAATAGCTGGGAAAGCATTTCCTCTTATTTATTAATCCCTTGTATTTTTCACAGAACTCAGAATTTCTATATTTCTATCAAAATATACAAAATCTAAATCCTCTCAAGTTGCAAACATGGAGTGTCATCTGCTGTATCCATGAAATATTATATAAAGGGCTTGATGTTTTTTTCATAAACTAATCCATTCTCCCATATGTATTTTATCTATCAAAGCAGCAGGGAAGATTGGAAAGAATCTATTCCATATTCAGAGTTTGGAAAAAACAGCAATAACCAATCAGATTTAGTTTCTACTCTTCCAGTTTTTAACAATGGTCACAGGTAAGCCATCAGTGACGGGTTTCGGTTTAGCATATCTACATTGTGACATTTCCTATATTGTACCTCAAAATGAATAAGTGAAGAGACTGCCCAGAATGCATTTCATGACTACTGCTTACTAAAATGTTATTATATATCTAAAATAGTCCAGAAACGTACTGCAGAGTTCCGTTGGACCCTCTAACAATCCTACATAGGGATGCACCTTGTAAATGCCAAGGTGCTGTTGGCCTCTTAATGGAACATACTGGTTTTTTTGGTTGGCACTCTCCCAACACCAGGAGAAAAGGTCAAAGAGGAATCAGGATTCTGGGACTGGCAGGTCCCTGGGAAAACTGGAAGAGCTCTAATTACATGGGGAGAGGCCATCACTTCAAGTCTGCTGGATTGATAGGATGGGCAAGCCAATGATGGAGTCAAGAACCTAGGGATCATCATCTGTGTGAGCTGGGGCTGCGTGGGTGGAGTACAGTGAAAGAAGGAGAGTGCAGCAGCCCAGAGCAGAGCCTGGAGAAGTGCAGCAGCCTGAGCAGCAGAGACCAGCTGTGCTGACAGTGAGCTGTAATGGAGCTAAAGGAGAGAGCCGTATGACCAGAACTAGGATAGCAGTAAACGGCAAGTAAAATGGAGCCAAGTGCAATGAGCGGCTAGGGACAATAAGGTGGGGACAATGGGAAAGAGAGCCCAAGGGACGGAGATGTCATCAGATAAAAAGGGCTTTGAAGGCTGAATTTGGGGGGGGAAGGAGGACGCAAACTCAATGGGATAATTGATACTGGGGAGAAGGATCGCCACCTATAACCTGTGAGGGGAGTGTAGCCATGTCCAAAGTATATGTCTTACCCGCAGTATCACCACAGTGAAGCCAGGTCCTGGGAAGGCAGCCTGGGATGTGTAAGGAATAGGCTATGAATTTTCTTGACCTCCAAAAATTGTTTATGCTCTTCCCTATGCCCATAGTGTGGGGTTCCTTGATCCTTTAACCTTTCAATTCATCCCCCCCACCCTTTTTTTTGATATTATAGAGCACTTGGGGACTTTATTGGAAAGCAAGGCAGCACCATTTGCCCACAGGACTATCCTGTAGCCACCAAAGTCAGTGACAAAACATCCTCTGATTTCATGGAGAGCTGGATTGATCCATTCATGTCAAGGCAGTTAAAGCAAGGTCCTAAAAGATGTTAATTCACAATGTCAATACTGTAAAATGCACTCATGTTTACATGAAAACTGGACCTTAACACATTTGCTTCAAATTTGCTGTCAGCCTCTGATTTGTACACATGCAACTCTCTGTACACAAAACCTGCATTTTCACACTTGCCTGTATCATTGCACAAATTGAAGGCAAACTGAAAGTCCTATGGTTATTCCACAGTCCTCGATTTTTGCTAGTCCTCATGCTTTACAGGGTCAATATTCACTCCCTTCTCTACACGGTTGCTTTATAAAGCATTCATGGCCGACACTGCACCATTAGGAACAGCCCTGCAGTGTAGAGATGCAATACCATGGGGGAGCACTGGAAGCTCCCACTCATAGTGACTGTGCACTTACTATCCTAACCCTTTGTGATCTGTAACTTCTTTCCCAAACAGTGGTGTCTTTCCAACTTTGTCTGTAATGTTCTATGATCGCCACTTAGTATCATCCACACACTTGTTAAGGGTTCAATCCCTCCCATCCTCCAGATCATTAATTAATATGTTGAACAAAACTGGCCCCTGGACTGACTCCTGAGGCATTCTGCTTGAAACTAGCTGCCAACTAGACATCAAGCCATTGATCACTACCCATTGAACCTCATGATCTAATCAGCTTTCTATCCACCTTATAGTCCATTCATCCAACCCATACTTCTGTAAATTGATGGAAAGAATACTGTGGTAGACTGTATCAAAAGTTTTGCTAAAGTCAAGGTATATTAAGTCCACTACTTTCCCCACATCCACAGAGCCAGTCATCTCATCATGGAAAGCAATCAGGTTGGTAACACATGACTTGCCCTTGGTGAATCCATGCTAACTATTCCTGTTTACTTTCCTTTCCTCCAAGTGCTTAAAAATGGATTCCTTGAGAACCTGCTCCATGATCTTCCTGGGGACTGAGGTGAGGCTGACTGGTCTTCAGTTCCCTGAACCTCCTTCTTCCCTTTTTAAAGATGGGCACTATATTTACCTTTTCCCAATCATCTGGGACCTCCCCAATCGCCACAAGTTTTAAAAAATAATGGCTCTGCAATCACATAATTCAATTCCTTTAGCACCTCAGATGTATTGCATCTGGCCCCATGGACTTGTGCATGTCCAGCTTTTCTAAATAGTCCTGAACCTATTATTTCACCATTGAGGGCTGTTCACCTCCTTCCCATACTGTGTTACCTGGTGAAATACTCTGAGAACTGACCTTGTCTGTGAAGACAGAGGCAAAAAAAGCATTGAGTATTTCAGCTTTTTCTGCATCAACTGTCACTAGATTGCCTCCCCCATTCAGTAAGGAGCCCACACTAACCCTGACCTTATTCTTCTTGCTAACATACCTGTAGAAACCCTTCTTGTTACTCTTTACATTCCTTGCTAGCTGCAACTCCAATTGTACTTTGGTCTTCCTGATTTCACTCCTTCATGCTTGGGAAATATTTTTATACTCCTCCCTAATCATCTGTCCAAGCTTCCACTTCCTGTAAGCTCACCAAAGATTTCTCTGTTAAACCAAGCTGGTCACCTGCCATATTTGCTATTCTTTCTGCTCATCGGGATGTTTTTTTCCTGCGCCCTCATTAAGGTTTCTTTAAAATACAACCAGCTCTCTTGGACTCCTTTCCTCTTCATATTAGCCTCCCAGGGGGATCCTGCCCATCAGTTCCCTGAGGGAGTCAAAATCTGCTTTTCTGAAATCTAGGGTCCGTATTCTGCTGATCTCCTTTCTTCCTTTTGTAAGGATCCTGATCTTCTCCATCTCATGGTCACTGCTGCCCAAGTCGCCATCTGCTTCTACTTCTCCTACCAATTCTCCCTGTTTGTGAGCAGTAGGTCAAGAGGATCTTGGCCTATAGTTAGTTCCTCCAGCATTTGCATCAGGAAGTTTTCCCCAACACCCTCCAAAAACTTCCTGGATTGTCTGTGCACTTCTGTATTTCTCTCCCAGGAGATGATAGAGTGATTGAAGTCCCACATGAGAACCAGAGTCTCGGATCTGGAAACTTCCGTGAGTTCTCTGAAGAAAGCCTGGTCTACCTCATCCTTCTGATCTGGCGATCTATAGTAGATGCCCATCATGACATCACCCTTGTTGCTCTTGCCTCTAAACTTAACCAAGAGACTCTCAACAGGCTTTTCTCCAGTATTCAGCTTAAGACGACGTCCGGGAAGCCCATCATGAGAATAGAAACCATCCTGCAGGCATGTAGCATCCTCCACAGCTTGATTACTATGTTCAGTGGCCCATGTTAAATTAGTTCATGATCCTAGCTAATTCCAAATGGACAGGTGACCACATGACAAAAACTATCAGCACAGATGACACTCTTGCTGCAGTCTTAACAGAAGGAACAAAGTTTGCTTGGATATGGGGAGAATAAAACCTCCTTCACATCCTAAAAGCCATCTCTCTGTATTACGGTAGACACACAATAGCAGGGAAGTGTGAGAGAAGTTTGCACCTATACTATGAATAAATAGAGTTTTGGTTTCCAGAGCTCTAAATCTAGGACCTTTCCTAAGCTCGATATTTTTAAGCAGAAATAAAATTAAAAATAAAATCTTAGTCAAAAAGCTTTCCTGACTTAATTATATTTCAGTCTTTGTCACAGAGATTTTTTTCACTAGCTGCTTAACTCTGGGAATTATTAGATTGCTCGCTGATGACTGTCACCTCAGTAGCAACAGTCTATTGCTATCATCCTTTTATCTGTTCTTGGCAAATCTCATCTTTATCCATTCAGAATGCTACTAAAAATATCATGTTCCTAGCCCATAACTTTGACCACATCACCCGTCTCTTTGCATCTCTCCATTGGCTTTGCCCTCTCTATTGCATCAGATATATGTTACTTGTCTTCACTTTCAAAGTCCTTCATGGACCTATTCCCACCAACCTAGTCACCTCTAATTCGCTATTCAGATGTTGACTTCCACCTCCAATCAGCCCAGGATGCTAGTGTCCATTTTCCACTTGTTAAATTTACTTATATGGGCTTTTTCTGATGTAGTCCTTCATGTTTGGGAAGTGATCTCTGTAAACATTCAGACTAACTCATTTTGTTCTGTGTTTTTCTACGCCTTATACAATAGTTTCCTGGTCCATAACTAGGACTCTGGGGTGCTACAGTAATAATAATAATAATAGTAATTTGTAGAATGCAAGCCTAAGGTATTGGCAGCCGTAAGACTGAGGAAAGCATTCAAACCTAGAGGTGCTGACAATACTTCTAGTATTGCTGACAAGTGGATTAAACCTTTGGAGGCTGCAGATATATTATATAGATACATGCATAAAATACACACACTTTATTCGACTTTCCTTCAATGAAATCAGTTGAGTAGCTGTATGAGAATAAAGGCATTTAAGCATATGCTGAATTTTAAACACATTTTAAGTCCCATTTAAATCAATAGGGTTTAAACATATGCTGAACTATAAATGAATTTAAGTGTATGACTGAATCAGGGCCAAAGACACCAAACATTACAGATTCTAATCCACAAAACTGATGCATTCTACCCTTGCTAAAACCAGAGATTATCCATTTTCAGATCCACATTAATATCAGCCGAAGACTTAATGAAGATGTACTGAATTCTAATGATATTTTAAATGTTGACTAGAATGCCAAAAGACTATGGGCCAGATGCAGATTGGGACCCAGTGAAACATGCAAAAATGCCGAAGTAAGTTAGGAACCTAAAGAAAATGAGGAAGTTCTATATTATTTTTATGACTATCATATGAAACTCAGTTTATTTGTTTGATATTATCCTGCCTGACTACAAAGAGTCAAATCAAAAGTAGGGTATTAGGAGAAAACAAACAGGAAATGAAACAATGACAAAGACAGGGTATCACCAGAGAAAGTACCAAGGTCTTTAAGGAAAGTGTGTGTGTGAGGGGGGAGGTTGTGTGTGGAGGGGGATGCTGTTAATTGCCGAATGCTGGTTCAAACCAGGCTTCAGGGTTAATTTTTCCAAGGTCCAAACCTAGGATCAAAGGGGGCAATAACCCACTAAAGATCCTGGATTAGA
Organism: Emydura macquarii macquarii; assembly: GCF_026122565.2. Lineage (NCBI taxonomy): Eukaryota > Metazoa > Chordata > Testudines > Chelidae > Emydura > Emydura macquarii. Next base: position 5,319,118 of record NW_027132962.1, read on the forward strand.
GAGCAATGGGAGTGAGCAGCAAATGGAGATGATAATCTGCCTGAGAGAGAGAAAATGTTTCAGGGGCCTTCTGTCTCTCCCAGCCCAGTAGTAGGGATGACTGGGCTGAGGGGAACTACACAAAACTCGCAAGGAAAGAATGAAGTGTAGGCAAGACCTGAGGCCTACAGGGCTACTGTTGTTTTATCCCATGTCTCTTCTTGCTATGTACCTTTGGGTGAATAAATACTATTTTGTTTTGAAGAAGCTATTTCTGAGTTTCTTTAATCAGGCACTGATCACAGGCTACTAGAGTAAAATAATTTACTGTTGCCACATACAGCTGGATCTGTTGTAGCACTAAACATAGACAACAGGAGGAAGGGAGGCCTACAGCCCAGCGAACCAGTCTGAAAGTGGTAGGACTATGTGGTTTCATCCAAAAAGGAATGAATGTAGTGAAACCTGTCACCACAGACTTGCACTCAAGAGGATCACAAAGGGTTCTAAAGGGCAGCTCACCCTGAATCCATGACAACATTTCACTCCAATTGGACTTCATTGTGAGTAAAATATCTAATCCACTTAGACACTTTTGAAAAGTCCCACTGCAATCCTATCTGCAGCCTTGGACAGCTTAGTAAATTTGGCCGTATATGAATAGAGTGATCTTTAGTAAGACAGAATATATGCAACCTTAACTTTTTTTTTTTTTTAAATGGGAAATGTTTGCTCATCTAATCTCATATTTTTAAATATTTGGTATATGTGACAGGATACACAATTTTTTTTATGTCCCATTTCTATATGTGGCTTCTTTTTAAGAGTAATTAGCATTAGGAGGGAAGGAACTATTCAGTCATCAAGCTGGTCCTCATAAATATTTTCATTCCACAGGATAACTATTCCCTTTTGAATAGAAATCTTCAATGATTCTTCAATTAAGTTGAATGCTGTAACTAACAGAAGCTTCATTTTTATACAAGAAGACTGGATTGCAATTTAGACCTTTTCGTTATTGATTATAACGTGTTATCAAGAGAGTTTGTTCTATGAAGACTTAAGAATGTACCAGTATTAATTATTTCTTTCTCCCACTTGTTTTGGTGGTCAACACAATATCACTGTACTTTAAATAACAGTGTCCCTTCTTCCTGTAATACATTTTTTTAAAATCTGATTGCTTTGAATTTATAGAAAAACCCTCTGAGATAGAGCTTGTATAATGCCAAATGATAAAAATCACTATATAAATGCTGGGTCAGCCAAAAGATGTACACTGATAAATAACTTTAAAAACCTATTTTTACTAACAATATAGAATTGATTTTTAAAAAATACTTGATGGAAAGCTTGTGTTAGAAGGGAGAAAGGAAGATTGCTGGATGAAAATGTGCCTAGTCAATGGGCTGTACCCTACTGGCTGTCCTCAACTCCCATCAAAGGCAATCAGAGTTGACGGAATTCATCATGTCAGAGGTGTTACCCTTGCCTTGGGTCAGCAGGTCAGATTCCTCCCCTGAGGGCTCACTGTCTGTAATTCAAATCTCCCCCCACCTCTAAGGGCTCATTGAATAGACTCATCATATTCCCTCACCTGAGGGCTTACTGAATAAAGGCTCAGGTGATTTTCCTCAGTTTCCCAAACCCTGGAGGCTCCCGGAGGGAAAACCTTCCTCAGTTTCCCAAACCTGAGGGCTCCCTGAGGACAACTGCCAGTTCCTACCCCTGGGAGCTCACTGATTTAGGTTTACAAGATTAAAAAGAAGGAGTTAACGGGTTTCATGAGAGCACGGCATGTCCCTCCGATTTAGAGACTACACTTTATTAACCTATAGTTTTACAGTTGCTAAGCATAGATTAGATAAATGAATACAGCAGTAAAGCTATAGCTCACCAATTGGTGTTACAATCTCCATATGGATTTTGCTGGCCAGTCAAGTTTCCTCTCTAGAGGAGCATTTTGATCTGCACCTTCCTCCAGTACAGGATGAGGTCGGTCTTCGGACTTCAGGAAGCTCTTACTCCACAGTCAGCCTGGTCAATATTTATATGCTATCTTTTCACTAACACTTCTAGTAACAGTGTCAGTACATTTTCTTATTGCAAGCAGGTTGTTGGAAAAGGCAAGGGGAGGAACTGCTGTCTTGACATTTAACAGTTCTTAAAAGTCACCCACAACTTTTTACCATGACACCTATCATATTCAAATTTTTGTGGTTTAACTATTGTTCAGGCATCAGGAACATCTTGTGATTCAGGTTCTTCAGGCAATTTTCCTATATTTTTCAGACACCCACAAAAGGTCATTTTCCAGATGCCCCAAAAGGTCATGCCATGTGTCACGTCTGTTTACCATTTTCTTATGCTCTCTCCTTGATTGTTGGTGAAAGCTGCTATGCCACTCTACAGAGGACAGGATCTAATGTCAGCCGGGGACCTCCCTTCTCCTTAACTCTTCTGTCCTTACCCATAACACATTCTCTTTCTTTTGGCATCTCTCAACCCATGTCACAAATAATTATCAGAATCCCTCTTGCTTCTTCAGAACCAATGGCACTGATCAAGGATGTATTTTCTGCTATTCTATTTTCTGACAAACATTCTCCAGTAAATAATTAATTTGAGCATGTCTGAGGCCACTTATTGGTAAGTCCTCCAGTGGAAATGGAAGTCAGCAACAGTGATCCCTTTGGATTCTTCCTGTGAAAAATTTTCCTCGTGACATTTGCACAACTGCTTCTAATTAATCAAGAAAAAAATAATATATCAAAGCAAGATAAGCACCAGGACCATTAGCTTGCATTGCATTATGTCACATTAAAGGGCTATAGAATAATGGATTCATTTAAATCACCTTCGTTTACATAAAATATTTTGTGTCAAAACACACTGTATACGTTACTATTAAAATATAGATATTTGCCTGTCCTATGTTACTTGTGATGGGGAAATATAGTTGATCCCAGATCTAATAGCTAGCAATTTAAGATATGCAGTGTTGTTGTAGCCATGTTGGTCCGGGACATTAGAAAGACAAGATGAGTGAGGTAATATCTGTTATTGGACCAGCTTCAAGAGACCTGAAGAACAGCTCTGCGTAAGCTTGAAAACTTGTTCTCTCCCCCACAGAAGTTGGATAAATGAAAGATATCACATCACGAACATCGTCTCTCCAGAGATGTAAGATTACATTTTCAAATTTAGTGGCTTAAATAAGGATTTAGTTAACTAAAGTTAGGCATCTAAATTAGCAGACATTTTCAGACATGCTGAAGATATGCAAATCACATTGTATTTGAACCTTTTTAAAGCATTGGAAATTAAAATTAAAAACACAAACAAACCCACTCTAGAATTAAAAGTGCCAAACTAGATACCAGAGCAGGCAGTAAAACCATCCTGAACTTTGCAAAACTAGCTATAGTATAAACATGCAAGAAACCAAGCTCAAATCCAGTAGAATTATATATGCGCTAGACAGGGATTCAAACCAAAGCCTTGTGAAAGGGTTTCATTGACACTACAGGGCTCAGACCTCAGGAAAAATGAGACGCTATGATTTTTCTAACTGGTTTAGAGAACACACATTCTATCCACCCACTCTTAGACCACAAGATCCAATAGCTGGTAAGTGAAAATAGACAAATTCATACTGGTAATCAGATGCACCTAATGCAGCAGCTGATACAGCACTCTAATAAATAATTGAAGAGGAGTAATGTAATTAAGGTACATCATCATAGGTTTATGGAAAATAGATCCTGTCGAACTAAGAGATTACAAATTGGGTTGATAAAGGTAATAGTGTTGACATTAGAATTCTGTAAAGTATTTGACTTGGTACTACATGACATTTTGATTAAAAAATGGAATGATATAATATTAATGTGGCATACATTAAATGTGTTTCCATTGGGGTCCTGAAGAAATCTGTTCTTGTCTCTATGCTTTTAACATTTTTATCAGTGACCTGGAAGAAAACATAAAATAATCTTTGCTAATTTTGCAGATGACACAAAAATTGAGAGAGTTGTAAATAATAAGAATCTATCCTGAGAAGCAGTGACTCCAAAAAAGATTTGGTGATCATGGTGGAAAATCAGTTAAACACCAGCTCCCAATGTGACCTTGTGTCCAAAAGGTCTAATGCAATCCTTGAATGCATAAACAAAAATCTCAGGTGGGAGTAGAGAGTTTATTTTACCTTTGTATTTGGCACTGGTGCAATCGCTGCTGGAATATTGTGTCCAGTTCTGGTGCTCACAATTCAAGAAAGATGTCTTGAAAACCAAAAACATCTGAAACGTCAGATGTTTTGATTTTCCCATCTTTTGTCATTGAATAATGTAGAATGCATGATGTACATGATTAGATTGTTTTTTGTCTGTTTGTTTTGGGGACATGTGTCTTCACTTTTCTTTTTTGTAACTTAAAAACTTTTCAAAAGCACTCCAACTTTGGAAAGTTTGAGAAGTTACATATTAGCAAAAAAAAAAGGGGGGGAGGACGACAGAATCATAGACTACGTTCATTCTACTGCATTTAGTGACAAAGAAGGAAAGAGAGAAAAGGGAAAAAACATTTAAAAATCATACATATTTTTAAAACTGAAAAAATGATTAATTGAAAGTGAAACAAAATTAAATAAAATGAAAATTTAAATTTGAATTCAGTTAGTTATATTTAATAATTTCCAAGCAATACATTGAAAAAAAAATGAATGAAAACATTACTTTCAAAATATTTTGTAGGGAAAAATATTCTTAACTAATTCTTCTTCAGTCATTAAAACCTATAAATCTATGGAAAGTAAGTCCAAATGTATCTATTGTTCATCCTGAACAGATGATATAAGTTCTATCAACCAGGAGACCCAAAGAAGGAACTTGTACCATTTCACTTTTAATATAAAATCAGTTGCAACTAAAAATTTAGAATGCCCATCATGAAGTTGTCTGTTAGTTTTTGCTCATATGAGCACCTACACAATTCAAATTTAATGTCCAACTTCAATCAAAAAATTTTGTATAAAACGTTGGCTGACCTAAAAAATTATATAGATCACTGCATATTCACAGTAGCAGTAAACACTCAAAAATGGACAATTTTCAACATCTAATATTATACTGAATATTTCACACACATTTCCATGATAATTACATGGAAATTATTTGAGATAATTTTTCTAATTTGAAAACAAAATACTCTTTTTAATTGAACTATATTTCACCAACTATTACTACTACCACTCTTCAGTGTATTTGAATTTAGATTTCACTACATCCTTTCATTTGAATATGAACAACTAACATCTAATAGTTTTACATATGTAATATTTTTTACTCAGGTGTGACCTATATTTAATTGTGGCTATATTTAAAGAGATGGCTGAAACAGACTAGTGAGGTAGGGATAAGGAAAGAAAGCAATAAATTGACTCATGCTAAAGGTAAGGACTTTGCCCTAGGTAAAGACTTCACATTTCAAAAGGTACTGCAGTGTAATTCAAGGGATAAAGAATTAGGACTAGGAGTCAGGAGATTTTTTCTTATTCTCAACCCCACCACTGGCCTTCTGTGTTCTTTTAGGCAAGTCACTTCATGTCTCTGTGGCTCAGTTTCCCCATCTGTAAAACAGGATAGTTATACTTACCTTTCTATAGATGAAAAGCATAATAGTCTGTATAGTGTGGCAGTGCAAAGTGTATTCCATTGTTAACAGTGTGGGTCATCATCAGCTTTGTGACACAGAAAGACTGGTCATCTTGTGTGTGATCTATAACAACTTAATAAGAGGTATTGAAATGGTAAACAGGGTCACTCCTTGTAGATAGTTATCAAAGCCATGTTAAGTAAACTCAAAACTTGAACATGTTTGCCTGGATTGTTAGAGAATCAAGAGTAGATGTTAAGTGTATTTGTCTGTGTTTATATGTAATCTTGTAAGACATTTAACAATGTGATCTAATTAGCTTGTAGATGCTAAAATCCTGTTCCTCTATCATAATGCTTCATTACTGTATTCTATTGATTCAGAGATCAAAAGGAGATATTATCATTTAGATGGGACTTGTGGCGTGATAATATTGTTGTCCTCATTTCTCTTTGCAACTTGTAATTCCACATAGTAAGCCACCTGTGAATCTTCTCAGTAATTTGAATGGCTGTTGCTAAGTGTATTCTTTTCGGGATGACCCATTGCGTGAGAATCACAGACTGTGGGCATTTGTTTTTATCAAAGCCCATGTGGTGAAGTTGACCATCAGCTTAGCTATAAATACAAATTCATGAGACTGATCCACACTTCTGTACTTTGTGGATGCTAACAGTAGGCTGTTCCAGATGCAAGCCAGATCTCCCTGAGCCCACTTGGGAAAACCCTGATGAATTTATGGAAAAGACTATCAGACTTCACATCTAAGATGTATTGGGATTCTAATATTTTGGGATAATTCCAAAGATGCTTTTACAAATCAGCAGCCTCATCATCTCTGCTATGGAACTGACCTAAAGACTTCAGACACATTAATATATTCATTTCTTAACCATTTATAACTCTCCATTTTTTATTTAATAATATATTTTAGATTTAGTTACTAAGGATTGGCTGTAAGTGTGTATTTGGGTGAGATTGGAAATATTCATTGTCCTGGTGGGCAATGTGTCTGGTCCCTTAGGATTGGTAGAACTTTAAGTATGTGGTGAATAAGCCTTTTAGTAACTTGGCTGTCTAGATGGGAGCCAAAGGCTGGATTGCCTAAAGGGGACTATATTTTGGCTTCTAGGTAGCCAGTGTGGTATCACAAATAGCTGTTTGGTTACTGGCTTGGTGAATCTAATTATAGAATAAATCACAAGTTTTGGGGATTGTCTGTGTTATTCCTTGCAGTCTGCCCTGAGTTGGCATTCTCAGCGTTGGCTATCCAGGCCCTAACGTCACAAGCTTCCTATGCATGGGAACTGATTTTACATCAATCTAAGCCATGTACAATGTGCCTGGATAATACAATGATTTGTGACATAGAAATGGCTGTAATACTAAATAAATAATAAAACAAAGATTGATAACTATAAAACTAGCTAGTCATATTAGAAAATATTGCCCTATCAATAAGATCAATGGTCACGTTAACAAGACAGTTCAGTCTGACTTGGTTCTCCCTCTAGCCCCCCTAAATTCTGAGTCCCTATGTGTAAGTTCATAGATTCCCAGGAAGCAAGAAACAGAAAGTTTGCCTTCCTTGTGTCTTGATTAACTTTTCCCATATAGGTTCCATTAATGCAAGACACCTAACCATGTTCATACAGTTAATCATGTGCTTACATCTGTTGCTGAATTGGGAATGAAGGATGCACTTTACTAAATCAGGGCCTTAAACATCTAAGTCTTTGTTGATCTGCAGATGAACTGGTCAATTTCTACCTTTTTTAAATGTATAAATTAGATTATATTGAGTCTTTATAGTGGATGTTGATTACTTTAGAAAGTGAATGTGCACACATATTGTTACTATAGCTTTTGGAAGTAAAATATAGCATGTTTCCCAAGGCTAATCATTGGAATTAGTTTGGGATAAAACTGACTTACAATTAAATGTCTTTACCTATTCATCCCATGCTTGTTTGTACTATCTCAGTTATTTTGATAAAGAAGGCACATATCAATCATTAAGCAAATAGAATGGTGCTTCCCTTCACAATTATAGCTTGGTCAGATGTATCTCCATTACAATTTTCTCCAGAGAGAAGTTGTCAGTTTTCACTTTAATTCCAAGACATCTATGAAAGATCACCTTAATTATAAGACTCCTGGCATGGCATTTATGTTGTCATTCAGCATGATTGATGCATATGCTGAGTTGTCAATCCTACAATATATTAAACATATTTTAAAAATGTATTTTTAAATTAAACATTTACTTGTTATGCAGCCAAGATATGAAATATGTCTACAAGTGGGAAACATACACATTTATTCCAGATTTTGAGCCCCACCACATCCTACTTATCTCTTTTGCCTATAGGTGCCATATCTTGGGATTCTGAAATCTAGTTTTCCCCTTTTCATCTGCATACAAGAAACAAGGTTATCAGGGTTAGTATCCTTATGACTTTTTTCCCTTTAGTTCCTGTCCATGTGAGGGTAGGCAATGTGCATTCCAACTGTAAATAATTAGTACTGTTCTATTTATCCTTCAGTATTTCCTTCACTTAAAAAGGCACGGAGTCATTATTAAGTTGCTAACATGTAGGTACTTTCCTGCTGCTTTAACTATAATTTTCATTTTCTGTGTTTTCCCCCATTGGTGATGTGCTATTTATTATGTCAATCCTAAATGCTATAAATCTCTCTTTATCTATGAATAGTATTTCTCCTACTTTCCTTGTATCACTCATTCTATCCTTTGATTTATTCTCTTGTGTATTTATCTCTTTCTTAAAATGACTTTCCTTTCCACTTCTCCTTTTGGTCTTAGATGTATCCTAATAGTATCCACACATGATATGCTATTTGTAACTTTTGTATCTCTTGTTTTCCTTGCTGCTATACAACTTCCATATGTGGCACTGTGCTTTTCCACGGTTGCTACACTTTAATTCTGTCCCTTCCAAGTAATTGTTATAGGAGTACTCCCCTCCACATTTACAACATCTAATTTTTCATTTACATATATTCTTCACATATACAAACCTTTGGCATCTGTAGTACTTCACCAGGGGTGATATATATGGTTTTATTTAAAAAAAATATGGTATCTTATAGTTACCCTATCTGGAAGGGTTTCTCCCTGAAATGCAACTAGCACAGCTGTTGATGGCTTTTTTCCTCCTCCACTCTTGCTAATTAGATACTGAGCAGATAGCACTTTATCATCCCCTAAGCCTTGCTTTACTTCATCTTCAGTCATTTCATTCAGCATCCCATATACAACTCAGATACTTAGTTGACAGCCTAGTTTCAATTTTGCTAAGAATTTAATCCATAATCATTTCCCACTTGTTCTTTGTTTTTACATTCAATTAACAGATCTCCTCCTTCTAACTATCTAGCTCTTTCTTTGCTGCCAGCACTTGTTTTTAAAGCCACTCTGACACCTTTAGAGGGTTTGTATCTGTTATCTTCACATCCTTGACTAGTGATATTATTATTATTACATTTAGGTTTCTCTCTCTATTGTTTGCTAACTTTCTGCCTGTTTCTTTTTCTAGCTCTGACATACCCACCCTTTTCTTCTTTCTAAATTATGACCAGTCGTCTATCTCGGCTATCTACATAGTTTTCTAGACTATTTTCAGCATACTCCACTATATCTTCCATCTCCCCTCAAAGTATAACTTAGTCAGAGCCACTCAAGCTAGCCAGCCATCTCCTTAGCAGCCCCTCTAGTATGCCGTGACATGAGCCAGCCTGCACCCTCAGCTCCCTTCTGCTTTCAGCTTCCTGGCTTTATACTAACTAGCCTGCTCCTGTCCAGTTGGGCTCTATGATCAGTTAAGATTACTGTCCCTCCAGTTGCATATACCATAGTAGGTGTTTCAGGCCCACATTAACCCCTAAAGGGTTATGTGTGGGGTACACATCCCAGCACAGTATGGAGAATAGAATCATGTCTGTTACTTATACTTGGCTTTCAGTCAAAACAAGGAAATACAGTCAATGTGAAAATTGAACCCAAGAAAAAGGAGTTAAAATGGAGTGTATTATCTTCTTAAATATATTGTTTTCCAAAACAGATACTCTCAGAGATGCTTGCTTAAGGGTGAAAAGTAAAATCAATTTATAGAAACATGCACAACTTTGATATAGAGTAAGATGGCAGAATTTGCTTTGCAAGGCTTATGGTATCACAATTTTATTTAAGAGTAATAAGAGATTTAAATGGGAAGTTTTATCATGAAAGGAATGCAGGATTATGTCTGTAGCACATAAGAAAGACAGAAAAGGATACAAAATAAAAAGGAAGAAAGAGAAAAGCAAGAAGGAGAGAAAATACCAGAACTGCAAAGAAAAAAAGAATTAGCCATTGATGTGTTCTGGAAATGGATCCTAGACAATATTGTGTGTGTTGTAATCCTTAATAATGTTCTCATAAGTGACTGCTTCTTTGAGAGGTAGGACTTGTCTATACATGATTTTTATATATCTTTAACTATGCAGGAACCAGAGTAATAAAAGCAATATAACCCCATTGTGTGGCTGCAATTCTATTCGTACTTATATTGGTGTAGCTTATTCCTGTGAATGTAGTGGTTTAAGTTCTACTGACCCGTAGAAGGCACCTTTACACCAGTATAACTGCGTATACAATAGGGTTGGTACCAGTTTAATTATTTTGTTAAAAAAATCAGTCCTTTAACTGAAATAGTTAGATTGGTACAAAAAATGTGTATAGATAACACTTCATTCTCTCTCTCTCACTCTACTTGGGCACAAGTAAGGTGAGGCATACATGAATGCTGGTAAGACAAATCTTCCTTTCCTGTCAGGTATAGGTCAGGGCTGCAAAAGATTAAATCCAGTCACATAACAGGGGGCAGTATTCATTGACTTTAGTAGCTACTATTACAATGAGACACTTTCATCGCTATTGACTAGATACTACTGCAGAACCTGTTTATGGTGAAACTCCACTCATAACAAAGTGAAATGAAACTCCTGAATTACTAAAATGCATTCTAACTTTCATTCCATTTAAGTCAGATAGATGCCCAAACCAAAATCCAAACTTCCAGGTGAAGGGAGAATTTAGAAGATTGAAACCAGATCCAAATATGAATTTATAATAGACATAATTAAAATTCTTGATCTAAAGCCCCTCAAACTTTTGTCTGCTCAAAATCTGAATATAAGTTTTGTAGTTTAGGCTCATCTCTACCTATATGGAAAAATCAACATTGTTTAGAAATAAATATACTTATGAACATCTATCCATGTTAAATGTTTCTCTCCAAGATGCTTGCACCCTCCCCAGCTGGTGAAAAAGTGAAGCAAGGATGTTGTCTGTAGCCACTCAGCCAAAAGGAACAAAGATTGAGGCTTTGTCTACACACAAAAATTGCACTGATTTAACCGTGCCAATGCAGCGAAGGCAGCACAACTCCCTCACAGTTTGGGTGAAGTTATACCATCAAAAATGTGCGTTTAAATTTTTCCCGTGCAAGAAAGGGAATGGTGTGAGGTATCTTATACACATAAAATTAAATCCACAATAGGGATTGTACTGCTATAACTACATCAGGGGTGAGGATGTAGCTATACCAGCACACAAACTGTGTAGACCAAACCATGGTCTTCCTGAACACCTCCCTCTGCTTGCTTCAGGAGGAGACCTTGAAAGCTTTGCTAAGCCTATTGGATCTGAAGATATATCTTTCCTGGAGCCCCGTGCAGCTGTATATGGAGGAATTTTTTTTTCCATGGATCATTCCCCCCTGTGCACAGGAAACCCTACCATCTATCTATGGTTAAGGAGGGAGAGATGAGGACCAAAGCCTTAAAGAAGTTAAACTCAAGTTGTTGCAAAACTTCAGCCATAGTTATGTTTTGTGTAAAACAAATATGTACTCAATTATAAATGTGTTCCACTGAATTAGCATCATTAGTTATCACTAAACCCATAGCAATACATGTTTTTCTCCCCTGTGCTATTTTCCCCAGCTTGCTAATGCCATGTCAAAACATTTTACTAGATTATAAAGAAACATTTACAGAATTTTGAGTGCCAACAATCAGTGATATTATTGCAATTATACTAGAAGAGATGTGAAAAAATAAAAATAAATTCTGATTTGAATTGTGTATTTGAGAGGAGTGATTGTATAACTGCACTATGCAGTGTAAGGAGAACAGTGTAACCAATTCACTTCTTAGGACAATTAATTTATCTTGTACTTCAATACCCTACTTAACATGTAAGTGGTGAAGGTAGAACTGGAGCTCACAAATGCAATGCTTTAAAAAAAAATTCCATTTCATTTTTTAAAAATAGAACATATATTAATCAAAGAGTTTATCAAATGAATTATGACTTTGCATATGCAGTTTAATTTTCAGAAATTGTTCATTACGTTTGTGTGCCTCAAATTTGAGGTGTCCAGCTTGAGTCACCAATAGGTGTTTTTGTTTTGTTTTTAAACTGTTTTAGCACCTAGGAGCCCCAATTTTGGACCAAGACCCCTGTTATACTAGGTGTTTGTACAAACAGAACAACAAAAATGGTCCTTGTGCCAAAGACTTACAATCTAAGTTCTCGGTGTGATGAGCTGGGAAAAGGTATGTATTATTTCTTATGAGTATTATATGTGACTCATTTTCCCTGTTTAATTGTGGACTTTGCCTGAGTGAATGCACAGAGTTAAGTCAAAGGAGGTTGTAAAGGGGTTGTTGAGGGGCCACGTAGGGAAGGTAAAATAGTGACAGATAAATCAGCCTCACATATACAGCTTCAAGGGAGTTCAGCCCTTGTTACCGTGGCATCAATTGGGGGAAGACGTTATCTACCTGGTTCCATCCAGGCTAGGATATTTTACTTTTCCCACGGCTATGCCCAGGGTCAAACGAAAGCTTAAAAGATTTTTTAAAAAAGAACCTAAGTAGTTAAAAGGTGCCCCTGGCAGAAATGGAGGGTGTGGGGGGTAAGTAGGAAGAAAGACTTACCAGGTTGTGTCAGTGAAAAGGCTGACAGTCTGACACAGAGATAAAGGGAGAAGTCTGCAAGCTATGTGAGCTGGTTCTCTCAACTCGGATATGAAATATGCCAGACTCAAAGAGAGATTAATCTTAGGTTAGAGAACAGGTGTGTAGGACTTTTTGTTATTTTAAATATACCTCTCGAAGTGCTACATACCTTTTGGGAAACATATTTTTTTGGGAGGAAGATGATATTTTGAGTGACTTTAATCAACTCCAGTTGCTGGTTTCCAACTAGAAACCCTTGCAGGATTCAATTCCAGTTGGACTTACTGAATTCATCACAGCTGGTACTCAGATGGTTGTAACCCAGATCCTAGGTCTCAGAGTGGACGAACTGAGGATTTCTGCCCACGGGGACGAACTGAGGATTTCCACCCACAGAGAGGTGAAGGCCTGAGACCTGACACATGGGGGAGTGCATTCAGAGACACCTCTGAGAAGGGACAGAGGTGCCTCTAGCATGGTAAATGTGACATTAGCTTGGGAAAATCAAGTACAAAGTTTCTCAGATATGGCATCCAAAAATTGAGGCTCACAAAATTAGAAAACACTTCTGAAAATTATAGCCATGTAGAGCTTTTTCATAATATCTTTAAAACATCATTCACAAGACTATGTATAGTGGCATATATAATCGTATTACTCTAAAGAAAAGCCAGGAAGGTCGTGACATCTCTCTGCACTGTGCTTAGCATGAAATTAAGTGGGGGAGGGGGAGAAGTGGCTCTAAGCCACCGTTCCACTTCCCCAATCTTGGAGATAGCCAAAATAACCTCTGGTATAATTTATAGCAACCTCAGAGATGCAGTGTCACGTTCTTAGTTCCTATGCAATTAAATTTACTTTATGATAAATTTTCTTGCTTTTGTTAATTTTTATTATGAAATCTAATTCTCCAGTGAAAAAGATATTGAGGTCAGAGTCAAGACTAAGTACAGTGCCATATTTATTCTTCTAATTACATATTCCCAGAATATATATAGATTATTTATGAACAATTCTACAGAACATGTGCAAGTTCTTTTTGGCTTAATATAAAGCCAGCAATTATTGGTACTTATGCCAGACATCAACCTACAATTCATTGCCCATTATTTTCTGAATAATCTTCTGCAGAATTCATTTTAACCTCAGATCAAGAGTGATTTACAGGTTTACCTTTTCACTCAATGATTTGGGGCCAACCCACACTGAGAAGCAAATTCTTAGCTGCAGTATAGACATACCCTAAGAGAGGATGGAAGGAGGAACTGTCACCCAAATCCAATGGCTTTGCAAAGACCGTCTATGCATCGACTCCAATGCTGATCTTTAAATCCATGGGATTTAGTTGCAGCTGGAGCCCATGACTGCCTCCTGGGTAAACAATGGGATGGATGCTTAAAACTGATAGTGGCCACTCCCCTGTGCATTCTCTACTTCCCATCTACCTCTATGCCAAAAGGAAACATGGAACACAGACTCATGCAGGAAGGTTGGCAGTTTTACTTCTCTTATGGCCTTCCAGATGCTTGTTTATTTTCCACATTATCATCAACTCTTTGATCCATTAATTCATATGTCTATTTCAGGTTCAACTGATGAGAGAAGATATTTATAGACAATTCAGGCTGAACATTGGTCTTAGCTAATAATTTTGGAAAAGATCTTATTTCAGGTTTCTTCCAACTATTAATCCATTCCAAGGTTCCAGTAACCTGAATGGTCTTTTAAAATAAACCAGGGAGAAAAGGAAGCATCTGTTTAATGCTATTTTGCAGAAAAGGGCTTACAAGGACAAATCAACTGTATCATGACAACATACATCCGCAGAACCTGCAAAGTTAATAAAGTTCACCATCCTTTTCTCAGTCATTACTGATGCCTCATCTATTACAAGTCCAATTATTTTGGTTGATAAAGCATTGTCTGCTGCTCTTTGTGCGCAGGAGACTGAAAGATGAATTGGGTATGGTTTCTTGATTACTTCCAGAGGACATATGGATGTGTTGCTGACATTTTTAATTACAGGTTCTGAGTGGCAATAAAACACACAAGGTCCGATTTATCTAAAAAGAGAAAAAAAAGTTATGGCTTCAAGGTGCCAAAAAAGCAAGTTCTACATGAGAAAAGTTAACTGCTGCAGACTTAGGGCCAAATCCTGACCCAATATAACACAGAAGTAAAGGTGCATTAGCTCAGTCCTCCTTCCCCACACACACACGATCTAACTTTTGAGCATGATGGACAGACTGGGAGAGAATGGGAGTACATAAGACACCCACATCTACACAACAGTCATGAGAATGTTAGCATTGGGGACAGTCTTTTGCCCTATATATGCTTCATGAACGTTTATCCCCTTCTCTCTATGCACAGGGCCTATGAAATCTATTGCAGCCTCTGAACTGCTGCAGATTTAACTCAGACTGGGTCCCACATCTGAAAAAGACAACATTTATCTCTTGCAGGAGTGGGGGGATAACACAGGAGGTCCTTCTCTCTCTCTCCTTTTCTTCTCATTGACATGGTGCATCATTACCCACAAAAACCACAGCTGCTCCCAGCTGCATGTCATAACTGTCAGCTTTTAGTTGTGCCACCGCACCCAGGTGGGGGGAAAAAAACCCAAAAAACAACTCTTTGACAATGTTTCTGAAAACAGCTTTTGAGCCCACTCTGTGTCTAGCAGAAGAGCTTGCCAAAGTTCTTTGTTCCCTTTTCCTGTCATCCTTTTTGCAGAACTATATGCTTTTGAATCAGAGTTCATACTGCATATCTTCTCTCACAATAATTTGAAGATTTTTGATTTGTCAGTTAAATTTATCTTTGTTGATGAGCAAGGCATCCCAGCCAGATGCGCTTACATTCATGGGCTTCACACGTTGCCCATATGCCAATATCCCAAATACCTCCTTTGTAATTAACGTTGGGCAACGATTCTTTTGGCTGAATTGCAGTCCCCACTTTAGAAACATCAAAATACTTCATGGTATTTTATTTCTTGTTTAACTGACATATGAACTCCAGCATCATATAAGTCTAGATCACAATTTCAAATGTTTTCTGTCTATAAGTAGAGGAAAGTTTGAGTTCCGCCTTTTTGATAGCATAACATACAGATGAACATTTTACATTCTTTAGGTAGATAGATAAATAGGTGCTAGAAAGATAATGTGCACATACTGAGAAGCTCGAATTGTTCCAGTTTTTTCATTCTGTCTTCATATGGAAGTATTTTTTCAACTTCCCTAAAGGACTGTATATATGCACACATACCATGCACAATCCCTTAAAGAACTTGAGAAAATACTTCATAGGAACAGAGAATGAAAAGATTGGAACAATTAGGACTTGACTACACAGCATGGCCATCAAAGGAATGTTATTTCTACAGCACAGCAACATGTTGCATACTAAGTGGACAGTTTGAAATGAGGCTACATGAATGGACACTAGGGAATTTTTAGTTCATGCCAGCAGTGTTTACATGGGCCAGTTAGTGTGCAGCATATTGGTGCACTTTAGAAATCACATCCCTGTATTGCTCATTGCCATGCCTCGTAGAAAAGCCCTTAATTTAGAAAGGACATAAATAAAAGGAGACACATTAAAGGTATGCAAAGTAATGAATATTATAAAGAAAGTGACTCAGGATCTCCTCTCTCAAAATATTAATAAGAGAATATTCAATAAAATTAAAAAGTAACAATTTAAAAACTGATAAGAAATACATTTTTCATGCAACACAACACAAGTAGCCCATGGATTAACTGCTGCAAGGAATCACTGAGGCCAATAACTTAGCAGCGCTCAAAAGAAGAATTGTACATCTATATAGATAGTGAGAACAATTAAAAGAAGAGAGCAGATCTTCATGGTAACATACAATGCTTGAATAGATTGTAAATTGGATAAAATGCCATTTCAAACCAGCTTATCAGAACAAATGATTGCAAACAAAATAGACAAAGGAACAGGAAAGGAAAGAAACGAGCCAATAATGCATACATAACAGATCTCACAGTTTATGCCTCATATGAGAAAATCTAGCACAGATGATAAAATGGAGGAGTTCAATAAGATTAGAGCTTCTTTCATAAATTTTCAAGCCAGACTACATTATATCTTTTAAAATGTAACTGGTCCTATTGAAATCAAAGGGAGTTTTGTCATTGAATTCAACAGAGCCAAAATTTCACCCTCATTGTTTTAAGTCTAAATTATCATGAAAACTAAACTGTGTTATGCATGTGTCAGGAGTTAGTGATAAGAAGTATATTCTTGCCTATTTCAGAGACATTATTAAGGTATTACAGTTTCATTAGTATAAATATTTTCTTTTCTTCACTTCACATGCAACTTTAGATGTGATTCAATTTATAAGAGGATGATAAGCTCATTAGATTTCAAGAGCATAAGAAGTTTTCCTCTTTTTTATTTTAGAATTAAAAAATTAATATGCATATTATGTTCTTAATTGTGGTAGATGGTACATAGCCAATATTGTGCAGCCAACACTGAGATGGCATTTGAAATATACAAGGCAGGTGTTTGGTGCAAGTATTCAGTGTTTTTATTCATCATTTGAAATTTGCATTTTTATTTATTTATTTAAACACACTACATGCTAGTAGGTGTCTACCCTTTACATGAGTTTTACTTTGCTTTTTCTGAGGAAGGAACTCAGCCAGTGACTGTCTATGGTAAACACAGAAACTTGCATAAATAGGGCAATGTCAGAAATATTTTGTTTATTTTATTATTAAGAAATCTGTAACTAGGTGAATCAAACCAGGTAAAAAGAAAGACACATTTTGAGCACAGTTGTGTGTGTGAGCAATGTCTATGTAAGATATTCATCTACTTGGACACAACCTATATATCACCAGTACTGTAGGTTAATTAGATTGGACTCCTAGTATGAATCAAACTATTACAAGGAAACACTTTGTATAGTTCAAATGAATGAGCTCCCACGTTTCAGAAACCATAATCTAAGTTACTTGCTTTCTTTGACACATTGGTCACCTTTAATTTGGCCTTTGACAAACATCAGATCCATATCAGTTTTAAGAAAAAAAAAATCAAACCAAAATGCTTCATGAACTAGTAAAGTAACAAGTTTTGTGAAAAAGTTGTGTGTTTACAGAGCAACTTTCACCTCATACAGTAAATAATTGAAAAGCTGCCTTTTAAACATTCGTGGATGTTCTCCTCCAGTATATTCACACTAATACATACAAAGTTTGTTTTTTCTCTGAAACTTTGTGCAGGCCTTTAAATATATAAAGCCAACATGGTCAATTTGGAGGTGCTTATGTCTCATTTCAAACTCAGACACAGCAGGTCTGGCTTTGCTTATCTTGGCCAAGAAAGAGAACATGCTGAACAAAGATGGGATTTTACTACATCAGAATCTCCCAAGTTAGCCTGACAACTGTAACCTGTCAGATATTGGGCTTCATCCTATGCTCATTAAAGTCAATGGCAAAGCACCCATTGATTTTAATGGTTCAGGATCAGGATCATTTTCTTGTTTTCACTCTACCGAGCTGCTTCAGAGTTATTGATATGGACCCTGATCCAGCAAAGCACTTAAGCACATGCTGAAATTTAAGCATGTATGTAGTCCCACTGAAGTTTGAATATGGGTGGGTAGACCTCAGTCCTGCAGACTTCTACATCCAGAACTATTATGCACTTCAGTGAGACATATGTATTAGGACTTGCTGAAATATCAATCCCAAAGACCAGGAAGCTCAGTCACATAGAAAGAGAAAATGTAACCACACCTATTAGCCTGGCTCCTCCTCCACCAATAGCTTTCCTGTTTGTTATACAAAACAAGGTTTAGTTAGATATGGTGAAATCTTGGCCCCACTGAAGTCAAAGGGAGTTTTGTCCTTTGTAGGTTTGGATATACAAATTGACCCTAATTGTGAGAAGTAAATGAAAGTTCATAAAACGTCACAATAACCTATAGTAGATGTTGATGGGAAAAGTTGCAAAAGGAAGACAAAGACTGAATTAGTCCAAATACAAAGGCCTACTGAAATAATTCAAGACCTGTGTTAAGATCTCTTGTTTACCAGGCATGAAATGTGGAATTTAATTAATTAATTAACTTAATTAATTAACCAAAATTGGTGTGTCAGAAATTAGACCTAAGTGATGGACAAGATAGTGAAGGAGTGGATTATTCCACATATCACTTGTTTTTTGGGTCCTCAAAAGAAAGACTCTGGAGGACAAACTGCGAACTGTCTGACAACAACTTCTGTCTAGGGGACTGGTGGGCTGAAAGGAGTGAGCTTCACCATCGTGGTTGCCCTCACACCATCACATGGGGCCTTAGGGTCCACTGTTACACTATTGGTATAACTGGTATACCAATGGTATAGCCATTGGCTTCACGGTCTTGATCCTGAGAGATGATTTGACCAGAGCAGGACAGAGAGGGGGACCCAAATGACATCACCAAATTTACTGGCTTTGATTAAATCCCAAATACCTCCTGGGATATGAGACTCTGTTTCCCCTCCTTTCATGTGCCCTTTTTCTTCCCCACCTTATTTCTCCTCTTTCCTATAACAGTCCTTTTGTCTTCTATTTAAGAGAGTCTGGTTTAGCCATCCAAGACTGCAACACACCTGTGAGCCTGTGATGAAAGAAGTAGCTAAAAGCAATACACTGAACAGTCCAATGCTGGTATGAGTTTGTGAGCTTTCGGAGTGGCTAATAAGATCATGTACCATATCTGTGTCTTTCCAGCAATGAGGTTGTAAGTGAGAGTTAACACACCAGAGTAAGAAGCTGCATTTTCTCTCTTGTTTGTGTTTGTCTTGTTTTGTCTTTTAGGAAACAATACCTCATTTTCCCCCAAAGGGACAGTTACCACCATATTTAGTACCTACTAAAAACAGTCAGACAGTGGGGTTTCCTTCTATAAACCCTCTCCAACTAGAGTAAAAGGAATGGGATATTCTTAAAATGAAAGCCTTATTTAATAATTCACATTTCAAAGGCTTTAATTGCATAGGATATTGTGCTATATCCCCTCTGTTCCTGGATAGTCAGCCCTGCAACTATTTATTTTATTTTTATTGCAAGAATCATTAAAAGAGGTGTTGGGTCTATAAATAGTAGGGAAGCAGTGTACCACCCAGCATATATGTTTAATACATTTTTGCTTTGAATTGTCTATACAGAATGTTTACTATATAGAAATACTCACAATGAATAATCTATTCCTCTTTTTTTAAATAACACCCAACTTAAAGATAGCACTGAATATTAAGTCATTTAGTGGAATAAATATCAGAGAAAGAAAATGATCACAATAAAAAATGAAAGGTCTTTTTGTAAACTTCAAGTAACTAGTGGAGAGAACCTGGTTTGGAGGATGGGATGGACATCAAGGCTTTCAGAACAAGTGGCCTCATTCTAGAATATTAAGATTTTGGACCCTGAAGTCTGGAGAAATGGCTTCTCCTAAATATAATTGAGTTTTTAAAGGTTTCTCTAAAGTTCAGCATGGATTTAAGATGAAGAATTTCAAGCCTGCATGGCTATAAATAAAATATATTCTTTAATGTTTGAACCAAGCATATTTTTTTCTTGTCAGCAGAAAAAAAATAATCATTCAAAGAAAATAAAATATGACTGATAAATTCAAACTAGTTTTTATCAGAGTTATGCTGTTTTATCACCACAGGTCAAAGCAATTATTGTATTTCTGTATTTCTCTCTTTTATTGGAGGTTATCTGACACAGATTAAACAGTTTCAATTAGACATCCTGTTTTGGAATTCAGTGTCTAGAGCTAGCTTTTCTTACAATACTTGTAATTTTCCTCTTTTGCTTTCCAAGGCTTCTTTTCTTTTAAATCCTCAATATTAATTCATTTGAAAATACATAAAAATACATAATATGAAATTCAACTGTTCCTGTTCAAGTACACACACAAAAGCTTGAAGATAAGACAAAATAAGCAATTTTAAGAGATGTAGAAAAAAAAAGGCAGCTAGAGTGAAATAAAGGACAAAGATTCAAAACCATCTTTGTAAATGGAAATCAACAGAATATTCCACATGCCATAGCAGCTTTATAGGTAAGCACTTAATGCATTGGTTTCCTTGGGACTACTTGAGCAAGTGCTCACCAGGATGTGTAAGGGTTCCAGAATTAAGCCCTCAGTGAATACTTGTAAATGAATAATTCAATCTCAGAAAGCAGGATTGATTTGCAAACAGGAAAAAGAACTAAATTCAGAATGAATAGTGGGGCTTATTTTATCTGCCCTTAAACCAGTTTTACATCTGTGTAACCCCATTGGCTTCAATGGAATTACTCCTGATAATTCAGTGATGTCAACTTTTGCGAGTAATGTGGATCATGGGAGATGTGGTCAGCAAGGGAGCAGGGCCCATAGGGGAAAACAAGGAACCCAGATTTACAACAATATGTTTTGATGTTTCTGAATTGATTTTACTATGTTTTTTTTTTTAAAACAATTTATTTCATTTTATGAAATGCTGCATTTAGTGAAAATTTTTGATATCATGACTTTTCATCTTGATTTGGAATGGAAAATAAAGTAGAAATTTTGGAATTTTCTGCCAGACAGAAATTTCATTTTTCAAACTGTTCTACTACACAGGTTTATGTCTCCATTACTGAGCCCCTGCCAGGAGACCCGGTTGTTTATCTCAAATGGTAGAGGCCCATCATCTTACATCCAGGGTTCAGTCTTCCAAGACAATCCAAGCAGGGGGTGGTGATGCATTTGGCCAAATTATCTGTAGTTACTAAACCACAATCTACTCTGAGAGCCAAGAAAACAACCAAGAATTCAGATATCCAGCATTCCACTGTTGTCTCAAATACTTGTGCAATCCATTGTCATTGTGCATGTTGCATTTCCCTATATGAGTTGTCCCACAGAGATGATAGAAGTAGATTTCCCACCTCACTGGTTCCTCCTATAGATAAAGTGGAAGAATTACATGCTGTGGATCTGAGAGCTAATGTTCCATGTGGGGTGGAAGAAAAAAAATGCATAAAAATTAGTATAAGGACCCTGGGAGAATTATTGCAATGATTTTATATTGTGATTAGATGCAAATCTATGTTATATTAATATTTGTTTTATACTGTTGTATTTTGGTTAAGGGAACTGTCCTTTTAAGAACAGGGTTTGGGAAACCATGTTTGTTGACACTGAGAGCAACCTGTGGGAGATTTTTGCCTATGTATCCAGAGAGTGGAAAACTCTGCATATGTAAATTCCAAAAAGTCAGACTTTCATTTAATACATTGATCTTTCCAAAAAGCAAGCCTCATTGTCAGAGGTGTAACATAGCACTTCTGGAGACTGAATTCCTCAAGTAATTTAAAATGAGTTAAAGAGGGTTTTTACCAGTTTAAACCCTGCACAAATCAGCAGAGATTAAGAGTTGTTCCTATCCATTGGAAGTTTGATAGCTCCTACATTAGATGAGTCTGGGAAATCCAACTCCCAGCTCCTTGCTCACCACTGCTCTTTGAATTAGACTGTAAGTACTTCAGGACAGGGACTGTTTCTTACTTTGCCTAGTACCATGGGGCTCCAGTCTCACTTGGGTCCTCTAATGAGAGCTCCTGTAGTGGAGCAAAATTGCCTTACTCACTGTAAACTTGTGAGTGTGGAAACACGCTAATCATTCCACACACTGGGGTACACATAGGAAGTTCACAAAAATCAAAAGACACTACAATTAAAACAGCTCATGATTTTTTTGGGGGGGAGGAAGAGGGTCAGATTCATGGATTTTTTTACTTTTAAGGCTGGCAGTAGTGTGATGTACACTGGTGTAAGTGAGAGGAGAATCAGGCCCAGGATTTACAAAGAATAATTCAAACAGCTCTAGAGCTGGGAGCTTGGTCCTGCATTTGTTCAGCAACTAAAACTTGAAGGCAATGGGAGTTTTGAGGACCTAGGAATGCAAGATCGGGCCCAAAGTGGTTATTTGTTTAAATCAGAAAAAAAATGTTTGGAGAGGGAGAGTTTTAAGTGAACAACTTTTCTTCAGTAAACTATTAAGAGTTATTTTAAAGTCCACCCCCACTTCTTGGCCCCCATTTTACCTTGTCAGTCTTAATTGCTTTTAACTTTTATTCAGCTGTCATATTTCTGTCTCTCATTTTTCTTTTTTTGAAAAAGTTACCATCTGTCTGGATCAACAATATTTTCATTCCTACACCATTTTCTTCCCCAACATATGTCTTCAGTTTCTAATGCAGATTTGAACACTTGAAGAATGTTGTCAACTACGATGCCACCAGTTTGACTGAATCAGCCTCGACATTTTGCCAATTATACTGTACAACACTTTGGAAAAAAAATATAAATAGCACTTAGTTAAGTGAAAAATTCAATTGGGTTTACTCACTTAGGAACATGAAACATTTCCTGTATTATTATTTATTATTATTATGATGGGAGGGTAGGAAATTCAGTTCCGTCCATACTCTCTTTTGAGTTAGTAACTGTATGTCATAATGCAACTACCATGAAATATTTTTAAATTCCTTTTAAACTGTATTCTAAACTTTTTTTACACTTTGTTGCTCTTCACTTATATAGTGCTCCAGGGAATAAATACATTCTGCCTTTCTATTAAAGCATCCCCCCTTTCAGCTAGCACTGGATAGTGATGATATATTTTAGTGCAGTGGTAGCCACATCTGATGGTAATATTGTTTCCATTCTAATCCTCTGGTTTATGTTACTCAAGTTGCTGAAATTTTCTAAGCTTGAGACCTGTCAGACCTTATTTTTAAAGTTGAAGCAAAAACAATTCATCCATTTTTTTTTAATACAAACAGGTTTAAAAATTCACTTTCCCCATTAATAAATCTATATCTAGATATAGATAGATCTCTTTCAGAACTCTTTCTGAGGTTAAAATGGCAGAGAAAGTTGAAACATAGCTTGGAAATGGATTTTTCTGTAAAGTGACTGACTGTCCTGGTGAAAAATGGTTTCAGTTTGACCAAGTTATTAGTCTTTGGGAGTAATGTGCGCATGCAATACATTCTACACCAGATTTTTCACTGAGCTTGTAAACAGCTCAGTCCTGCAAACTCATGAGTGTCTTTAACTTCCATCAACTTCAGAGGCAGTTAAAGACATTCAGTATGGCTGGTCAAAATTTTTCTGCCAAAACGGTTTTTCAAAGAAAAATTTGCTTTTCAACTAAAAAAATTTTTTACAAGAACTGCCAGATTTCCAAATACACACACATTCATGAAAATAAAGATTTTTTTTTTTTTTGCTTAAACAGCTGAACACATGAGGACAAAAACTTATAGGTCAAAAATTCATAGTGCCCAAAATGCATCTCTGAGGTAGACTATACTGTGCACTTGTGCTCTGCCAATTTAAAAAGTGCAAAGAATTAGGGAGGACTGCTGAGCACCAGGTAAGTTGTGCAAGTAGAAGCCCTGATCTGATGCATCTTACAAGGTCAGCAATTAGAGAAGGCTCAATAATGAGTACAAACCAGTCAGCCTCACCTCAGTCCCTGGAAAAATCATGGAGCAGCTCCTCAAGGAATACATTTTGAAACATTTGAAGGAAAGGAAGGTGATCAGGAACAGTCAGTGTGGATTCACCAAGTGTAAGTCATGTCTGACCAATCTAATTGCTTTCTATGATGAGATAACTGGCTCTGTGGATATGGGGAAAGCGGCGGATGTGGTATACCTTGACTATAGCAAAGCTTTTGATACCGTCTCCCACAGTATTCTTGCCAGCAAGTTAAAGAAATATGGTTTGGATGAATGGATTATAAAGTGGACAGAAAGCTGGCTAGATCAATGGCTCGATGTCTAGTTGTCAGCCAGCATCAAGCAGAGTGCCCCAGGAGTTGGGCCTAGGGATTGTTTTATTCAACATATTCATTAATGATCTGGTGGACTGCACACTCAGCAGTTTTGCAGATGACACTAAACTGGGGGGAGTGATAGATATGCTAGAGGGTAGGAATAGGATACAGAGTGACTTAGACAAATTGGAGGATTGGGCCAAAAGAAATCTGATGGGATTCAACAAGGACAAGTGCAGATTTCTGCGCATAGGATGGAAGAATCCCGTGCACTGATACAGATTAGGGATCAACTGGCTAGGCAGCAATTCTGCAAAAAAGGACCTGAGGGGTTACAGTGGACGAGAAGCTGGATATGAGTCAACAGTGTGCCTTTATTGCCAAGAAGGCTAATAGCATATTGGGTTGCATTAGTCGGATCATTGCCAGCAGATCTATTCACCCCTGGTGAAGGCAGAGTTGGAGAATTGTGTCCAGTTTTGGGCCCCCCACCACAGAAAGGATGGGGACAATTGGAGCAAGTCCAGCAGAGGGCAAGGAAAATGATTGGGGGCTGAAGCACATGACTTATGAGGAGAGGCTGAGGGAACTGGGCTTGTTTAGTCTGCAGAAGAGAAGTGAGGGGGGATTTGATATCAGCCTTCAACTGCATGAAGGGGGGTTCCAAAGAGGATGGAGCTAGACCGTTCTTAGTGATGGCAGATGACAGAACAGGAGCAATGGCCTCAAGCTGCAGAGGGGGAGGTCTAGTTTGGATATTAGGAAAAACATTTTTACTAGAAGGATGGTGAAGCATTACAATTGGTTACCTTAGAGGTTTTTAAGGCCCGGCTTGACAAAACCCTGGCTAGAATGATTTACTTGGGGCTGTTCCTGCTTTGAACAGGGGGTTGGACTAGATGACCTCCTGAAGTCCCTTCCATTCCTAATCTTCTATGATTCTATTATGCAAATTTAACATTCCCAATATTTTTGCATGGAATTTCTCTGCTTTTTGTTTTATTAAAAGGGGAAAGAACATAAAAAGGAGATTCATTATCAAGAATTTTAAAGCTGTTTTTCAGAAAATTAGCAATTGCACCTATAAAAATGTCATAATCTTGACCCTTCTAAAATGCTCTATTCAACACAGCATAGGAGGTATGCAGGAAGAAGCTTGTCTTTTGTTCACCTTTGGTAAAAGTCACTCTACTCCCATAAAGCCTGAGTATTCAGGCTCTACATGGATTGAGTTGTTGGGGAGGAGACGAGATTTCTTCTAACCTGGGCTAGAAAGACACAGTTAGATAGATTCAGTTCCACCTTATGGACTGAAATCTTCCCTGCAGACTTTCACTACTAGTTACATGAGGTACTGGGGCAACTGGTCCTGCATAAACAAATCTGTGTCTACCCCACACCGGTCCCTGTCTCATTCCCAGTCTTTTCCCAATTTGACTCCCACAGCAACCTGTGATCTGCAGCATGTAGAAGATGTGCAGCTACTGAATCAACAATTTCTGCCACGTATCTACCTTCACATCCAGTGTATATCACCTACTATAAGGACTACAGTAAAGAACCCTGCTCTTACATACTATCAGACAGCCGCATGAAAGAACCCATCTCCTGCATGTCTTAGGAGATGTGTAGTGGAGAAGGTCTGTGAATAAGGCTATTTAAAAAAAAAAAAAAAAAAAGCAGTGGTTGAGAACAATCATGTGACTCAGTCACCATTCCTTTCCTGGACTGCTCCTGAGCCACCCTTCAGAAAAAGCAAGATGTAAAGTCTCAATGTAGCTGATGCTATCATTTTCTTACCTTAACTACACTGTATAACACCCTGAGCACTTCAGCAATGAGGTATTTAGTAATAAAATCAGAATGATGAGTTTTTTACTTTACATTTGTAGAAATCTTTGTATTTATAAAAGTAGTGACAACATGTGAAGACTCAAAAAATAATAATAATCATTCAAATTTACTTCATATCTCAAATGACATGTAGTTACTGCAGCAGATGACATGGAAAGTACTTTTCAATTCCCTCTGGGTAGCTTAAATTGACATTCGGTTCGGTGGAGGGAGAAGAAGCAGCACACATATATTTTACTATAAAGTAAAGTTTATGTCTATGTCTACAATGATTTGTTAAGATCTTGTACTTTTTAAAGAAGAAATTCATCTGGTTTAAGGTTAAACTGATTTTGGCATAAATATGAAGCAGGATCACAAGGTAAAAGACAAAATGAAACAGCTCCAGTGAGTTAAGATACCATTATTCTCTGTAATACAGTGTAGCTGAACCTACAGCATCAACAAGTCTTTGTGATGTTTCTTGTGCTAAATAACATGGTATTTTTTTTAAAAGTAGCACAGCAGATTATGGTATGATATTCTATCCACTGGTGAGGATAACAACCAAATTGAGCCATGTGGAATGAAATTTGCATTCCAGTGAATGGTTGTAGAGTATAATCAAGTGCTGTATGCAGTTAAATGAGTCTGTTGTCTCGTTGTAATGAATATTTACATCTATCCTAACACTTAATGAGGAATAAATGAGTTATCATCAATGAATGGCAGTATCTAAATAGGTCTGCAACAAAAACCAGAATATTAAAATGTGTTGCTAAAATAGATCTTAAATGATAATGAACTTACTCAGACTATTAATTATTTTAAAAGCCCCTAGGAAGTTTTACTGCTTTTGGATGGAATCAGCGCTAAACTAGTTTAAGGAGACGTGTGTGTTTGCAAACTGAGTTAACATATGGCCTTTTAAACATCACATATCAGTTCTTAAAGAAATGGCACTGTGGTAGTGTGGAGGTCACTCCAGTGGCCCCCCATTAGTCAAGTGTGGCATAGCTGGTGAGCCCTGCCTCACTTCCCTTCATCCAGATTATCAACAAGTCTAGACAGATATTTTAAATTAAAGAGCACCTCTCCTCCCACTTTTTAAGGGTCTCATAAATTAAAAGTTAAAAAAATGAGCATACTTTGTCTTGAGAAAAGACGACTGATGGGCGACCTCTTAATAGTCTTCAAATATGTTTAAAGGCTTTTATAAAAGGGGTGGTGATCAAATGTTCTCCATGTCCAATGAAGATAGAACAAAAAGTAATGAACTTAATGTGCAGCAAGAGAGATTTAGGTTAGATATTAGGAAAACCTTTCTAACTACAAGGGTAATTAGGTTTCCAGGAGAGGTTGTGGAATCCCCATCATTGCAGGTCTTTGAGAACCTGTACGACAAACACTATCAGGGATGGTCTAGGTTTACTTCATCCTGTCACAATGCAGAGGGCTGAACTGGATGACTTCTTGATGTCCTTTTCAGCCCTACATTTCTATGTATAAGTAAGAGCTTACTCAGATATTCATCATCTCTGGCCCCTTCTTGCAGCAGACTATTCTTTCCTGTATCTGTAAGCAGTCTCTGTTCCTGGAACCCTTCCTGTTCCTTCCTTGCTAATCCTTTCTATCATTCCTTAAGCAGAGTCCGCAGCTTTCTTCTTTGGAACTGGGATGTATGAATTAGTCCTTCGTTCTCTAATTAACTGGAGTCTCTCCAGCTCTCCTTTCTGGAGCTTAGTTCTAGGTTAACTGGCTTCTCTCTGAGATGACCCTTTTTCCTTAATCAACCTCCAGGCTTCAGGGGGTTCATCAGGCAAAACTTTTCCTGCTGGAGTCTACCCTGCTAATAAGGATGTGGCAGTATTTACACTAGTCTCCTTCTCCCAGCTCATCCTCAGTTGGCAGTGTCCCATCATCTTTGCAAGGCTCTTAGCCCCAGACCCTTAAAGACCCTTAAAGAAACAAACAGGCTTTCCTCTCTTACACTTCTTACTCTTGGGACCACTTCCTCTCTCCCAGTGTTTCCAAGGCCTTGGTGTGTATATATAATCATACCTTCCAAATTAAAATTGGAACTTTTCCAAAAGGGCCATACCATGCAATGGTGAGCTAACAATTAGGCCCCATTACCTTGTCACATACATTTTTCTAAAACCAGGAATTGCTAGACCAAATCAGATCATCTAATTCCATCAGTGACACTTTCTCAGGGAGTCCAAAACAGTAGGTCACTATGTCGATTCCACTGAGAAGGCACACACTACTCAGTATCACAGCACTGAGATGGCTTTATAGTAAAAGGAGAATTTGATTATTAAAAAATAATAGAGATTCACAGAGTCAAGGGAGTAGTGAGTAGGAATAAAGACAACAGTGACAGTTACAAATAAAACAAAAGTATAACATACTTCTAAAGATAATAATCATAACTTTTATTAGGCTAAAACCTTTGTCTAAGATAGGATTCTCATCTAAAGCAATCTCTCAGCATCACCAATCCCCAGGTCCAGGATCCAACTTTCATGGTGTAGCCTATAGGACTAGCCAGCTTGCATATATATAATTCCTTATAGATTCAAGTATGGTGGTTTGATTATAATAGAGTCATAGATTTATATTAAAGTATTATATCTGTAATGCAAGGTACCTTACAGGCCACATCCTGTATGAAAGCTAAGGCAGTTAGCATACATATATTCGGGACCTTTGGCCCAGACAAGTAATGATGAGTTAAAAGATAAGACATATATGGTCATAATCTTTACCCTAGATAAGTCAGGAGGCATCAAAACGGGGGTGCTGTCTCAGGTTATGCCCCGAGTAAACTTCACAGGTACGCCACAGAACCCACTAAAGGTCCAGAAATAACAAAGGTGAGATAAATGAATTGTCTGGAACCGTCTGGAAAGGATGTGGATATGTCATTAATACGCACAAACCTGCCAGCCTATAGAATGAGTATACCCTAATAATTTGGGGGTGAAGAATCCAAGTTTGGATTTAGAAGGAGGACCCATATTGCTCAGGGTATAAGAAGGGGCAAATCGTGTTAATTGGGGCGATCGTCAGCTACTCCTTCTTGAAGCTTCTTTTAGGGAGTGTTAAAATTTTCTTCTTCGTTTATACTTAGTATTATTTGTAGTGTTAGTCTTAACCTTATAGCTCTTAGCCCTCGAGTATTGCCTAGCTCTCCACCCCTCTACTCAAGAATTGAGGAACCGAACATCTCTCTCAACCAGGTCATCAAGGAAGGGTGTGAGTATATTAATCCAAAGCATACCGTAGATATATATATCTATATCACATGAGTCCCTAAAATAAGATTTTAATCCTTTTCATTTGATTATTCATTTTCTTTTAATCAATCTTTTGTCTATCATTTTATGTTATCGTAATAAAAGCTTATAAAATTGAACAAATTAGTCTATCACTGTGAACCTTCCTGTCGTGCACCCCGGGGTCCCTATAAAACTCTTCTGGAGCCTGATTCAGGGACAAGAACCTCATTATCTTCTGCTCAGATCAATTGGAGAGCCTATAACCCCATTCAAATGACTAAAACACCCAAAATCAGGCTACAATGGTTGCAAAAAGCACTATCTCTTTTGCTCATTCAGTGATAGATAACAACATGTCATTTTGCTTCTCCTTATATTTCTCCAAAACTCAACATTTTGACCCCAGAAACAAAACAAATCCCAATGGTATTCGTTTTTAGTGTCTTAATCATGCTGATTTCTCATGCCCCCACCCTCCTGTTAGCCTGGCTTTTCCTGTTGGCCTCCATGCAAATGCAGCTCCAACTGTGTTTCAGCTTTTATACTGCTTAATTTACATCACAGGCCTAGGTAGACATGTAAATCAACATTCCTTTGTCTAGGAAAAACTTGTTTATCAACCTTGCCTGGTTACATGTTTTAAACATATTTTTTTTACATATCTACATATGTTTATGATGACCAGTATAATACTCTTTCATTTGATACCTCACATGACCTTCTTTACAGACAAATACTATGACAAAAATGTGTTAGGTTTAGCGAGGAACAGAGGAAGGCTTCATTAAAGATTTGTAAAGCCTTAAATAATTTGGTTTCTGACCAATGGAGAAAGTTGATGTCTCCATAACTGCTGTGATATCACATCACATCTGTTCCTTCCTAATCTATTGCACATAGGATAGTTCTTTCACTCTGGAATTTGCTTTTCCCTTTGGTTTAGCAGTGCCTGGCTTTAATGACCTGCAAAATACACTGCAAGAAGCACCCATGCTCCCACGATCGTCCTTTGAGAATGGGGAATGCATGTGAAATTAAGTGGGAGAGCAGTGGAGTTTATGTCTGGAGCAGAATAACTTTTTAGGACTGTTTTGTTATTTAAGATCTTTTCATCTATTGTGATAAAAGTTTGCTTCAAATTTGTAATGTGTCCAGAAGGGTGAATACACTCAACTAGTTGAAATTTTCTATAATACAATAATATAACATAAAACTTCAGTTACATTTTATAATTATACTGTACCCAGCTCTATGTTCAAGTTATATAAAAATAGAACACTTACAACAGAAACATATGCAAATTATACACATACATAGTATTTGCATATGATCACTACACACTGCTTACTTATTATAGGAAAAGTATGTTACCTCCAATTTAAATGGTTTGCCTTTGATAATCAGTTACAATTCTCTCTAACCTTAACCACTTTGTCCAGTTCTAGAAATCTAGCCAGAAATCATGAGATTTCCAAAGCGTCCTGGGCCAAGTTAGAAAAAAAACCTATTCTTGTGGTCTTTTTGTAACTTTATTTTTATTTCTGATCCAAACAAAAATGAGAAAGAATAGAAGGATATGACTATGGGGCTCAAGAGGGAAAAGCTAATCAATGTTACCACCAAAAAGGTTCACACCCATTTTACAATGGATGAACACATCAATGCTTATTTTCAGCCAACCAGCCCTGAATCCTTAACTGAAACTTTCAGTTAACAATATTATTTTTAGAGATAGTCTCAAAC
The DNA here is from genome assembly GCF_026122565.2 of Emydura macquarii macquarii. NCBI lineage: Eukaryota > Metazoa > Chordata > Testudines > Chelidae > Emydura > Emydura macquarii. The sequence continues at coordinate 5,350,502 of NW_027132962.1, forward strand.
TGAGATGAGCATGGGGACAGAATTTCATTTCAATTATGATTTTGTACTTATTCTTTCATTTCACCTGTTTTCTCTGACCCTAATTTCACTGGCTTGAAGTTCAGGTATTTTCAAATTGTGAATACATTGAAGGTATATATTTAGTGGACTTAATAGAAGTTATACAGACAGATGAGAAAGTATCCAAATTCATAAAGGCTCATCTGAATCCAAATTGGCAAATGTCATCCCAATCTGCTTTTGTTATCTGGCATTTAGCTCAGCTCTACAATCAATCACATATATTACTTCTCAGAGGCAAACATCTCCCCTTATTGGTTTGCTATCACTTTTTTAAAGACTCTCACATTTTTGTGTGCAGCTTTGTTATAGGTGTGTTGATCAAAAGGTTCTAGAAAGACAAAATCGGTGAGGTAATAGCTTTTATTGGATCAACGTCTGTTGGTGAAAGAGACAAGCAGAAAGAAAGAAGTGTTCTGTATAAGCTCAAAAGGTTGTCTCTCTCACCAACAGAACTTGGTTCAATAAAAGATATTGCCTCATCCACCTTGTGTCACCTTTTGTGTCTTGGCTTGACCAATATACTGTCACTTTTGTGGAGTTCTTATGTCTTCTTAACTAAGTAGTGAGATACCTGGAATTCTTGATGCTTCAACTAGGAGGAGCTAGGCTCAGAATTTAAAGTGGTGCAATTTCGAGTTTAGATCAGTAACATCCTATCCTTGACTTCTAAGTACTGGGATTTGAATAAGTAGAAATTGTTGAAGGCAGAGTCAGTGTAACAGCTACAAATGCTGGTAGAGCTAGAATGAAACCCAGGTAACTTAGTATACAGTACAAGACCAATTAAACTGACCTTCTGAGCCTTGAGTTGAAAAACCACCAGAGTATGTCAACCGAGATGTAAAATCAGCTGTTGACTGCTCAAGATGGAAGGTTTGATCCATTATGACAGAATTAATAAAAATGAGTATGAATACCTGACTTCATGTTTCTGGAATGTGGGATGAGTAGGATAAGGAATCACAAGAGAATTTTGGCAGCTATTTTAGGTTTTGGCAAGTTCTGGGAAGTAAGTTGGAATGTCAGGCTATAGGAGCCTGGGTTAGTTTGGGGAATTGTCCTAGATTGTGGGAGTGTTTCCTAAATAGTGGTATTGAGTTGAGGGAACTTGTCACAGTGAAGAGTGACTTACTCATCCATATCCTGTAGTCTACTAGCTTGAACAGCATTGGGTTTTTGCACTTCTATTTACGCTCATGTAATTCAATTACGAGATCATAAGGCAGTGCTTAGCAATGTGGTCCAGCAAAGAGGCAGCAAGGAACAAGAGATGGTGAAGAGTAATGAGGAAGGTAGTGCAGCAGATGTAAACAGGGATTCGTGGGCTGCAGGAAACTTAGGTAAGAAGTCAGCTAGTCGATAAAGTAGACCTAAATCTTGTTTTCAATGTAAGTAATTGAAACTTTCTTGGCAAAACATGGTATTGGTCATAATGTGTTAAGGACAAGTTGAAGACGAAATAATCAAATACTTGACAGGAAAATTCAGGTGTTACAAATTTAATCCTGGAGCATTTCTCTTCAGATGAATGAAGCATCCAACACTCTCGATAAAAGCAGATCTTCTGAATGCTACTCAGAAGAATCTAATGTTGGCTTGTAAAGTGCTATCACAAAGATCTAGCTTGAACACTCCATTAAGATGAATAGTCAGAGTTCATACGTCTCCTAGCAAACTGTGTGTGTAACCAATAACATTAATAATAGTCAGGTCTCACATAGTGCTTTACATCCAGATATGTCAAAATGCTTTACAAAGGAGTGTAAGGGCTTGTCTACACTACAAAGTTAATTTGACATAAGGCAGTTTATGTAGACCTAACTGTGAAGGTGTGCACACTGCAATGCTCCTCTCACCATATAAACTCTCTTGCTGCTGCAGCATAATAAAACCACCTCAAAAGAGGCATAGAGCTTAGTGAGACGTAGTTAGAGCAACTGCGTTACTTACATCACCCTAAGTGGCCTCCAGAAGGTATCCCACAATGCCCACTCTGACTGCTCTGGTCACTGTTTTGAACTCCGCTGCCCTGCAGACAGATACATAGGCATGTTCCCCTCCACTTCTGAAGTCCCCAGAAGTTTTGAAATTGATCATCCTATTTGCTCAGGGTAGAGAGCTCACATATAATCTTCCCAGCTGAGCACACTGACTTGATGCAGCAAACGTGTTCCTGCCTGAAGTACACAGCAGGTGGATCTCCTGGGTCTGTGGGGAGACATCACTGTAGGTAGGCAGGGGGGAAAAAATCACAAGGCCCACCGTACATTCCCCCTGCCATTTAATTTATCTTCTGGGGCTGCAGCAGTACCCAAGTCACTCCACCCTGTGGGAGATTAAACAAGACAACTGCACACACACCTAGTTGTGAGAGCCTTGTTTGTGTATGTGCTTGTGAATTCCCTCTTCCCTCCCCTTTAAAGATACTTTCCCCTGTATGTATGAAGTTTGCCTCATCATTACACAGGTATGTTTGCAGGGATGTGGAATAAAAATCTACTTATGGAAACTAAATTTTTCTTAATTATTCTCCATCACATGGTGGCTGCTGCTAACATTTACAGACAATAACAATAGGTGCATGTGCATTGTTATAGTCAGGCATACACAGCTATTAATACAGTGTTCATAGCACAGTGCAAACAAACAATGCCAGGCTCAGCACACAACAGCAACACACATTACTGTGACTCAGTGTTAAAATGATCCTTCCTCCCTCAGCCAAATAACACCCCCATTGAGCTCCTCTTACAGCTTCATATTCATAATACAGAGCACAATACTGAAGAGCGGTGCAGGATCCATGCTTTCTGACAGAGATGGCTGGCTCTCAGGTTACTAGGGCAACTGAAAAGTGGTGGGAAACCTTGTAGGATGCCCATGGAATGATGGGATTGAGAAACTGAATCATGTGACACAGAACCTGCCCCCCATAAGGCATTGCAAACCCTTCCAAAAGCTCCCTGTGCTCAGTTGCACTGTGGGATAGCTACCAACGGTGCACTGCTCTCTGTGTTGGTGCAAGAGTTACTATTTTGGATGTGCTCCGACAACACAAAAAACATAGTTTGGACATGCAACAGTGGTTTAATTACAGTGGTGGCTGTACATTGATTTAACTTAACGTCTACTTAACTTTGTAGTGTAGACATAGCCTACATAACATTACCATCTTTAAAAAAAAAGAATAGACAGGGAATCTGAAGAAGAGAGAAATGGATTGCCTGAAGCCAGAGAGTAGATCAGTGAGAGTGTTGGAAGCAGAATCCAATTCTTCTAACCCTCAATCCAGGGCCCAGTGCAGTCCATTGTGTTGCACCGTTGGATGTTATATCATTGCGTCAATTACAGTATTTTCACAGTCATCTTCAGAATCAGGAGGATTACAAAATGCTTGAAGAAAAAGAATACTACAAATCCATGTAGAGAACTTAAAGTCTCAGATTTTTCAGAGTTTCTGAATAAAGGGATTTCTATGTACTAGTTTTCAGAGGAAACACCATAGTTGGTCAGAAAATTGACTTTCCCCTGTAGAAAACTGAGTTTTCATCAAAAAAATAAAGCCATAAAATTTTGATTTATGGCCAAAAAGATTGATTTTGCAACAAACCCAATGTTTTCCACAGAAAGCAAACACTTTTTATGAAAAATATACTCCAATTTTCCACCAAAAAGAGTATAAGCAGAAATTTTTTCAAACAGCCCTAAAAAGAAGTGGAATAAGAAGCTTGAACTCAGAAAGCTAAACTCTTTTTTTTTTTTTTTTTTTTTTGGGGGGGGGGGGGGCGGTGTTTGGCAGGGGTTTTTTTTGGTTTGTTTGTTTGTTTTAAAGAGAGATGAGGTCCTCCAAAAATGCAAAACATATTTTTTAAAAAAATCAGATAAGTTATCATCACCCCACAATTCAGACACAATTTGACAGATTTGCTTCAGCTATTCCAAAAAATGTTTCTTCTCGGATCTATGCTAAGCATGAGAATTTTCTAGGTAAAAAGAGTGTGTGGGGAAGGCAGTGGAGGGACAGGGGGAGTGGGGAAGAGTAGACCGTCTGCAGCGGAGGAAGGTTGGACAATTTGGGTGGTGGGAAATTAAAAAAGAGGGCTTTTAATGGAATGCTGGTTGTGGTCTTTAATGTGGAGCAGCTGCAGTGGTACCATAATAAAATAAATTAAATTTACAGTGTATTTCATTGATGTTGACAATGAACAAACTGCATGCACTGGATAAATGTTATCCAAATTTCCCATTTCATAAATTGTCTTTACACCTAGTGTTTATGAGAATGAAAGGTTACATTATTGTGCTAGTCAGGGAGAATGTCATGGTCAAAGTAATCTGCAAGCACAGCAGTGCTTTGACTGTAATCTGAAAGCAATTTTCAATGGAAGTGTCACAGTATCTCACATAAAAATTGATTTAAATGTAAAGGCAAGCTTTTAGGTTCCCTTAAGTAAGCGACAGAATATGCAGAGTTGGTATTGTATATAAAATCTACAAGATGTTATGTCCACTTATTATCAGTAGGTAACAAGTACTCTGCTACTTGGAGGAAGTCACCTTGACCTCTCTAAAATAACAAAGAGGAAAAGTATGGTGCAATCATATCATGGATTTGTTTAATGTTATATAAGATTAATAAACATTTTATTTATGAATTGTAGCAAACATTAAGGAATCTAACTTACTTGCTTCACTAAAGACATAGATATTGAAACACATTTTTTTATGGTGAAATCAATTTAAGCTTCCTTTCCATATCCGGTTGTTAGTTACTATCAATCAGTAAAAACCTTTTAAAAGCAAAGCACAATGGAATTGACTGGTTCCCTTTACTTTGTAACTCTTCAAAGGAATCGTTTGGAAACTGTGAATATGTGCAATGAACCATCCAATGTTGCATAAAGTTAAATATATATTTTTAGCTGCAATGAATATTTATTTTATACTGTATGTCATTTTTTTTAACTGGGTTGAAAATCTGTGGTGTTGCTTTGCATACATAGCCATATGAAAATAGTCAGCATCAAGAAGGCTAGATATAGGCTGTGATTACAAAAACAGACCTTGCATTTTGCAGTTTCCCACTGAAGTCAGCAGGTCATAGTCAGTTCTCAGTTATACCTGTGTAAATTTGGAGTGACTATGCTGACATCAGTGAAGTTACTCAAAGTTTCTGCCTGTTTAACAAAGCAAGATTTAACGTTTAGATTATTTTTCTAAACTGTGGCACAGCATTGTAATGTCATTAAAATCTGATGATCAAGCCTTACTTATGCAAATCATTGAAGTCACTGGGATTTTTCAATGAATAAGGGTAGTAGGATCAAGCATAAACTGGATAGCATTTATTTAATATTGTGGTTGTAGCTGTCTGTGCCTACAGAACCACACCCATTTCTTTGCAGCATGGAGGGGTGGGAAGTTGCCAGTGACCTAGATGTTCATCCTAGATAGAGAACAAGCATCCTTTACAATCCAACACCAAGCTTTTAGATTGGTTTACACCACTTGATTACCACACCTTCACCATGATCATGCGAGAGAACACCCTCTTCAGTGAAGGAGGAGGAAAAAAGAGAAGAGACTGACTCTCGGTGTTACCGTAAAGAAAGGGTAGGAAAGTGTCCAAAATGTGGAAAAACATGAAAGTGTAAACAGAAACACTGCCTGATTTCAATTTTAATGGAAGCAAATGGGATTTAGGCTCCTAAAGATAATTTTTTTGAAAGTATCTGATTTAGGAGCCTAAATCCCACAGACTTTCAATAAGACTTAAGCTCCTAAACACATAAACGACTTTTGAAGATGGGACTTATAGGCTTTTGAAAATTTTACCCCCTAGTGAAATTGTTCCGGTTAGCATATAACAAAAATCTCTAATGTAAAACAAAACTTGAGACATCCATCAAAATTATATTAGTGATGAACTAGAGGTCAGTGTTAGAACTCTCTAGCACAATCCTCTCTACCACTAAGTCCCTTGAATCACTTCGGCTGGTCCTAAAAAATAATAGCAAAAATTCATATTTAACACTCTATTTGTTTCTATAATGCTGGCAAAATATGAACATCTAAAATTTAACACAGTGTCATTATTGTCAGTGGTTTCTAATACATACATATACACACACACACACACACACATGAGATTCCTGGTTTGCAGTGCAATCAAGGCAATCTGTTTTCACTCTGAATGTTGTACATTCTGCTGGTGCCACACCCTTCACCCCATCTACTGGCATAAACCCAAGCAGTGGCTCAGCAGTGAGATACAGGTGTGATATACGTTTTCTAATTCTGTACTATATTTAGAATTCATGGATGCATATCATTTTTTTCCCCTTTGAAGTTTCCCTTTTCAGTCATGCTCTGATTCTGTAATAATATAAATGCATGTTGCAAAAATCAATTTTTTAAAGGGAAATCATTTAAAATTGCTTACTTGTTTTCTATAGTGTTTAAATATCCATTCATCCCAGGTGAAATGACCCATTTCACTACCTTGCAACCATATATACTATCTCTTGACCTTCTGCTCAATCATACCATATGATCCTTATTTGCCACTTCCTTTCATCCTCTACTTCCTCCATCCAGAGGGTGTATTGTAAAACTAAATGTCCACTATCTTCCAGATACATCGCCTCTGCCATACAATTCCTTTTTACAGATTCAAACAAAACTTTTCTTGCGCAAAGTCAAATAAAGACTATATCCCAGCAACAGAGGCCTATTTTATTCTCATACTGTCTAAATAATACATAGTATTAGTTACCACAACAATATATGTCCTTCCATGTAACTCTGATTGTGTTAATTGCAAACAAAATTAACCACGATTTTACCTCTTTTTATTTGAGAATTTTTTGTAACCCATTCCTGATTTCTGCTAATATATTTACTGTTCATAATATTTACTGTTCATCCAATAGTGTGGATGAATGCTTTCCATCATATAGATTATTCACAAACTGGTCACTTAGACTATTAAGTATTAATTGTGGACAAAATCCACCCCTATACAAAGAGCCCCGCAAGAACTATGCAGGGTAGCCAACTCATGATTTTATTAAGTTTCACAATATCTGGGTTTTATGTTTAAGTATCAACTCCTGGAGTGATGCAGTTACATTGGGAACTCAGCTTTTTTTTTTTTTTTTTTTTTTTTTTTTTTTTTAAGAGCAAGTTTCAAGCTGTCATGGTTGCAGAGAAAAGTTTGAAAGTGTTACCACTAAATGATCAAAATTAAAAAGGCAAATACAAAGAAATCATTTTTTAATTCAAATTATTTTTAAAAGCCTAATGATTTTTGAATGCTTGGGGTTGGCAATATTACCTATTCACAACATACTTTTCATTATAGACCTATTTTAAGTGGAACATATATGGTGCAAAAGCTTTGTGAGAGACCTCTGCATGAGTTGAATTTCTCCCAGTGAAAGCCATATGGTATTCTTTCTGCTCACTGACTGGAGGGTTAAAACATTTTAGAACAATTACGAATAACAAATAAAAAATATACATGTTCTTTCACAAGTAACACTAATCACATTCCACCCAAAATTAAGCAAATAAAATCTTGCTCTGATGAATGTTCACAAACAGAAAATAAAAAGGGGCATGAACATGACACTGCACGTGATCGATGACAGACTTAATGCAAGTTGTGGGACATCATTAATAGTTTCTTTGTGTGTAAGTTTTATTTTGGTTAGTTATATGGGCATTATGAAATAAGGGATTTGAATATTTAGTGATGATTCCAACAATAAGAGTACCTGATATAACAACTACACAGATGAGAATTAATGTAACCAATGGCCTAATCAGTCTTTTTCCTGCTTCAATTTTCACTTCACCTACTACATCTTCCTTATTAGGAGGCTAAGCACCTTTACTGTAAATGAAACAAGAAAGGTGATAAATTTAATTGACTATAATAATTTGTATACAAAAACTGCAGCTAAATTGGAATGGGACAACAACAAAGCCTACCCCCACAGACAAGTTACAAGCAAAGGATTCACATAATGTAAATCAAAGCTTACCTTAGGTTTTATTGGAAAAGTTCAAGCTTGTGCTGTTCAAGTAGGTTCAATTTCATTTGTTTTTGCTTGTTGTCTAAATGAGACTCATGGAAGGAGCTTCCATGAGTGCCATCTCATTATTTTATCTTTCACTGTAAAGAATTTTAAAGTACTTTGTAAGAAAGATGCTTTATAAAAACAAATTGATTTGAATTTTGCATAGAAGAGTGGAAAAACTTTTTACCTTTTAACTGCATTTGGATTTTTCCATTAAAAAGTCATCACGGTGACTCTTCAATCTACTGATGTTCCCCTGTACAGGCTGTGCAGAAAAAACAGAAAACAATGTCAGATTTTAGATAAATAGTGCATATTTCTTTTAGAAGATTTCTTCTTTTCTTTCACAGCCACCTCTTTATTTTTAGAGTTGGAATCAGTACACCCCACCCTTTTTCAGAGCATGTCTTTCGTAGAAATATGTCATTATATTTAATATGGACCAATTTCTAAGATAATACATAAATTAATAAATAATACCAATACAACATATGAAGATTAATGACAGTTCAAGCATTCTGGTTAATGTACGGAGCTTTACCTCCTTATAAATGCCTTATACATACCAATTTAATCACTCAAAAATATCCTTATGCTTCTGTTTTGCTTTTTATTTTCATCTTAAAGCTAAATTCCCTGGGCAGTAGTGACTAGCTGAAGCTAATCGCCCTCAGCTGTGCCTTGTGCTTTCAACTCCTCCCAGCCCGTCATTAATCCCCAGGAAATGACCTACACCTTGATCATCATTGCTTTAAAAAGTCACTAAGTATGTTAATGAAATCTAAGTATTATCTAGGTTACCTCCAGAGAGCGTAACTTCTGTAATATATGGAGAATGATGTTTGATGATCTACAATATTTCATATTTATGAGTAAAGAAGAAAGTTAAGGAGGCTGACTGCACCACTCCTAACTGAACAGGCAATGTCATCAAATGCCTATAAGGGAATATTTATTGTAATGAGACCTGCTGGCATAAGAGTTACAAGAGAAAGAGGACAACACTTTTAATTAATGAAATTTGGGTACCAAAAGCTGCAGGGAAATCGGAATAGGGCACATAGATACACACAATTAAAGTTAACACACAGTCTGAATTTGTCAATTTCTACCAGCAGTAAAAGCAAGTGTCAGTCTCCTCAGACATTTAATATTGTCACCACAATAGTGTCCACCACCACTGTGGAAGACTCCTTATGCAAAGTGACAGCTATTTTCACTCCCTATACTGCAGGCCATCTGCCCCTAAATTTTCAAAGCAATGCACAGGGATTTAGCTTTGTGACTCCCATTACTGTCAAAGGGGGCTGCTGCCAAGCTGAAACCGCACACACAGCACTTTGAAACTGTGTCCCTGCAAACTATGGAGTGCATTTTGAATGTGCTACACACCAGTATGAAGAAGAGACACAGTGTGTTGATAAAATAATAATTTGTCTATGAAACCCTTTTTTGTGCACAATTTAAATATCTCTGGCTCAACTTGTTGTTGAATGAGCAAATACTGCTGCATTTATTAGGCACACTGAAGAAAACTTGTTGCCTAAGAAATACGTCTTATTTTGAGGAACCTTAACCTTGCTGATGAAAAATGAGCTCCACAATATCAGTAAAGTGTCTACATTATAGTTCACATACCATAGAGCTGGCCACTCCTTTACTTTATGTAATTGTATCCTATGTACTGTTGGTAAAAAGGTTCCCATTATTATCAGGCTTTGCTTTTTTTTTTTTTTAAGCATTGAACAAAATAATTCTCTATTACCCTTCTGGTGCCAATGCTACTGACTGCAGCAGAGATGGGATTGGTACTAGGGGCTTCTGCCACCCAAGTGCCCCCAGGTGGCCAGAAGTCACTCTGTGGCACTGTGCCTCTTTTTCTCCTCCTTCAGGGGTTCCTTTGGACACCCAAACACCCCACCCCACTTCTGGGGTCCAATTTATTCAGTCCTCTGGGGTTCACACTGCCTCTCCTCAAACCCCAATGACATTTTAGCATATTTCCCTCCTCCCCCCCCACCATGTACAGAGCCCCCAGTCTCCTTTGCCACATTTTGGCCCCATCTAAATTCAAGGTCTCACTCTTCAAGCAGGAATTTGGCCTTTCATGCCCCAACCACCCATTCAATGTCTCTCTCTCTCTCTCTCTCCATAAGTAGGGAACCCCCACCCCTCCTTTCCACAGCCAGGTTCCAATCCATTTACCACTCCCAGGCTGTACCTATCTGGAACTCATCCTGAAGCCTCTGACATCCCAGCTCCCTTCCTGTCAGGATCTTCCTCCTACCTTCCCAAGCTATTTCCAGCTCTCTTAGCCAGGGCAACTCAGAGTCTTCCCTGCAGGATCCTCTCACTCTATAATCTTTGCGACAGCCTCCTGGACTACTCCCCTGCTCCTCGATTCCTGCTGTTCCGATAGGTGCTTCCTATCCTCCACTCCATTACATGGCCTTTATTTTCACCACCCAAGGAGGCGAGTTTAATTTGTCACAGGTGAAATGCAGCCCATCTCCCCCTAAGAGGCCCACACCCTGTGACAGGCAATGTTGTATGAAGATGGTGACAGACCGATTTTGCACACTGGAGAAGTGGAAGAAGAAAAGGTCACTGTCAAGGATGATTATTCACTGAGGAGGTAAATGAAAGCTACAAGTACAAGAGGAGAGATATGAAGAAAATGGTATTCCCTTTTGACAATGCTTCCTGTTGCCCCCCAAAAACATGTCTGTCTTTGGAAATATATAGCTGAAGGAAATGGATAGGCCACAAATATATTCAATCTAAACAAGCAGAGACAGCAAGCGGCCAAGCATAATTAAAAATGTCTATAGTTCTATATAGTTGTGTATTTATCAGTACTGAAGTGGTTTCTAAGGGTGAGAGAAAGAAATATATCACACAGTTTTACCTAATAAAGTAAACACCTAGGGCCTCAGACAGGGTTGTACTCAGGAAGCTAGTTCATTGTGTCACAGGCACACTGCTAGCACTTGTACCTCTATCCAAGCCTGAAATTATAACTTCCCACCACAGCACAGACACGGACTAAGTGCCTATTTGCTTATTCAGGCACCTAAATACATTTGAAGTTCTGACCCTCCCTGTAGAGATATCCCCATCATAAACCACTGTTACCTCTACCCAAAAAGTCACTGCCACTTCCCTATACCTCAGGTGCGGATAATGAGCCACACTGGCCATGTGTCATCAATAATTAGTCAGCATTTGCTTGCAGGACCTGAAATCTTGCTAACATGGTAGAGCCAAAAGAAGAATCCAACTACCCTTTACAAGAGTATCTTTTAAAAGTACTTTGCATTATTCATAGCTATGAAATTATAACAAATAGCAACATTTTTCTGCATATTATTCTTTTTATATTTGTCCCCTGCATACTTTTTTCCTGGGTGACTTGATCCTCTTAATGGCCAGCCTTTCAGGCAGTATCTGCTTTGCTTGTTAAACAAAGATAATGAACTGTTCAAGTCAATTGATTTCGGTTTTAAAAATTCAAAATTCTCACCATAAGAAAATTACATAGTTTTACATAGGGTTGTATTTCAGTCACTTTATGTTAGGTCATGTCTGGTCTGATGTAACATGATGTGATCAAAACAACAACAAATTAATCAGACAGCTGCATTTTCATTTGTTAACATGACATACCTATTCTACTTTATGGTTTCATGTGGGGCGGGAGCAGAGAGGTTTGGCACAAAGCTTCAGAAATATTACCTAGAGCAGAACCATCTTTTTGTTTATAGGTTTATACAATCAGTTAAAATTATTGTCTTTCCAAATCAAAAGCTGCTATTCTGATCATCTCTGTGAATATTTTTCTCAGAAAAGGTAATGTAAAAAATGAATACAATTACATTCACTGGCACTTGTGTAAATTCTGAAATGAAAAGAAACTGAATAAATCATATTTGCTCCTGTAACACTTTTGCAGTTTGGGGGAAATAAAAGCAAAAGATGTAAACTAAAATAATGGCAGTTGGTTCCTCCACAATGAAAACGTTGAAGTGAACCATGAATATTCACCCTCCGAGAAGTGTTGACCATTAGATTACATAATAAACCAACATGTAATGATAGGGTAATTACTGTAAACACAAAGACCACATAATTACAGAGTGAACTAATGGGTTATTTTTGTCATTTCTAAAATGCAGGTCAATAAATGCTAATCACATTTGTACCTGAATTTAACTGCCAAATAATCTGCCGTAAATACATAACTATTATAGAGACTATGCTCCCCTTCATAGTGCAGAGAAGAGTAAAAGGAGTCAGAAAGGTCCCTGACACATTCCAAGGGAGAAAATCAGCAGCACCATAGCATGTTCTTGCCTTTCCAGTGTGGCGTGTTTGGCATGTAACTAAAGTGAAATGAGGATGTGCTCATTTTCTGTGTACTGCAACTTTAAATGTAGGGGCAGCTGCCATCGTGTATTTGATTGTCAATAGAATGTTAGAGCAGGTCTCTGTATTCTCTCTCTAAGACACTTCGCATTTATTTTTGTTTGTTATTTTCTTTACTCTATTAAAAAAAAATCCAGTCTGAAAAATAGGTTTTACTCTTTGCTCTATAACACGTTATTAATTATCTGCACTATTCAAAATTGAATAATTATTTAATTACTGAAGTGCCCAGGAGCCCCAGTCAAGGACCAGGCCCCATTGTGCTAGGCATGGTACGAACACACAACAAAAAGACAACCCTGAAATTACAACTCCTTGTAGCAGCATTACATTTTACTCTACACTGTGTGAGCCTCACAGAAAAGGTATCAGAGTAATATCCTGGCCCACTGAAATCAATGGCAAAAGTCTCAAAGTCTGGGTATGACAGGTCCAATATGGGGCTTGAGACAGTCTTGAAGCCTAAAGAAATAGAGGCCTAGGTGAAAGCATAGAGAGGCTTCCACTCTCACAGGTGCTATAGGATCAGTGGGGCTGTTGCCATCATTCCTGTAGCTCTGTAAATTACTTATGGTTGGAAACTCTTATCTATTCCTTGCTTGCCTTAGCCCCCTGGTAGTGTGAATGATTCAAACTCCAGGAGTCAAACCCAAGGAGTTCGTCATGAGCTCTCCTTCAGATTATGTAATTATAATTATATAATTTTACTAATTTAAGATACATGTAGTTACCATAAGAGTAAGGAGTAATTACAAGTTGTGCCATAGATAGAGCTACATCTGAGGACTAAAGATCTGAAAGAAAAAAAAAATGACTTGCTAATCAAAATGCTAAATTCTGGAGCCTAGTGAGGGCTATTAAGTTTCAATAGCTACAGCAGTAGTTTTCAACCAGGGATATGTGAATCCTGGGGATACACAGAGGTCTTCCAGGGGGTACATCAACTCGCCTAGACATTTGCCTAGTTTTACAACAGGCTACATAAAAAACACTAGCAAAGTCAGTACAAAGTAAAATTTCATATAGACAATGACTTGTTTATACCGCTCTACACTATACACTGAAATGTAAGTACAATAATTATGTTTAGCTGGATTTATTTTATAATTATATGGTAAAAAAGGGGGAAGTAAGCACTTTTTCTATAGTAGTGTGCTGTGACACTTTTCTATTTTTATGTCTAATTTTGTAAGGAAGTAGATTTTAAGTGAGGTAAAACTTGGGGGTACTCAACACAAATAAAACTCCAGAAAGGGGCACAGTAGTCTGGAAAGGTTGAAAGCAACCGAGCACACTTTTAACCTAAAAGGGCATATACGAATAAAAGCTAGTGACCACCCATCTCTTATTTCAAGGGACTGTCTCTTACAGTGACCCTTACAGTGGCCCCCCATCCCTTATTTTCAGGTGTATTGAAATGTATTAAAACTGATAAGTACCATTATAAATATTAAATTGAAGCTTATAATTGCATTGTATACATGAGATGAGTAGAAATGTATACTTGAGAGAAAAATACGTGATATGCTAAGGGAAATGGTGTTTCCCTAAAACGTCCTTTAAAATAAAGTGCTGTCCGTTATTCTTCGTGTGATTTTCCCTTATTCCATTCCAAAGGTGGTCACTCTAATGGAAACAGCTGAAAAACACTGGGGGCTTTGCATAGGCTTAATAACAACTTGTTTTTATATTTACTTATTCTGTCTTCCCAATGTCACATTACAGAATCTGCACAGTAACAATATAATATGAATATGTAAATATGCCAAATACGCTTTAAGCTTCATTCTGATGTGCTGATAAAACAAGAAGTTATTGTATGCTCTGAGCATTAATGCTGAAGCATTAAGGTTCTCCACATTTGCTAACATTAATCCAAATGGCTGCATGGACAGTATCTTGAAAGGTGTTCAATTAAAACTCATTCTGCCTGGTACAAATTACTATTATTATATCATGAAAGGAATCCTGGAAATACTTGCTAACTTGTTATATGACACTGCCCTTACTCTAACCTCACCTCCCAGACAGTGATTTCAGAAAATTGCTTTCAGTTGTTTAAAATTCTGTCATAAGCTGGTTTAAGAAAAACAATGAAGAGCTGAGTAGATGCATAAATTCTTTTGAAAATTTAGTGCTATAGGCTATCAAATATCACCACTGGGCATATCTATATTTTGAACATGTGTTGTCATTTTCAGGGTGGGTAAGCTTATATATTTGTAGACTGATATTCATTTGTACAGTCCATTGGTCTGTCTGACAGAGTACCAAGAACAATTTAATATTGAGTGACTTTAGGAGCCCAAATCATAAGAATATTTTATTTAAGTATTATCATGGTAATAAAAATATCGAAGCAATGCCATTTTTCATAATATAAATGAAATTCAACTAAGCAGATTAACTATGTAGACATGAAATTGCATATTTCTATGACAAAAAAGGACACAGGTAGATGTCTGAACAGTAGTCAAATCCACACATAAAAAACAAATATTTCATTTTTAAAAAATGCTCATTAATTTTAAGGACAGTTTATCTTTTCTATTCCAGGCTTATTGCACCATTCTTTAAATCAAAGCATTCATTTATATTCATAAGTAGGTTTGGCAGAATTTGATTTTTATTTTTTCATAATTTTGTCAGTAATCTCAACATTTATTTTTAAGGTTTTCTTTGAGATTATCCATTTAAATTTTTACAGTTATTGAAAAGTGAATGAGGGTCTGACAGTTATTTAATGACCGATGTTGAGAATCAAAAGGCTAAAACACAAATCGTCAATGTCACATCAAATACAGAGTAAGTATCCTTAAATCAAACTATAAGAAGTTCTCAAGAAGCTTTTTTTCTTATTTTGTCTATCTGTGTCAATTATCAATGAAAGTATTTTTTCATTCATACAGCAAAACTGATGTTTACCAACATTTACCAATACAAATCCTTGCAGGCCTGTTCATCAGAATTAAGTCTGTAAATTGACTAGGGTGCTATGTAAATTTCTCTGAAAAGCATTGAGGTCCCAATTTTGAAAGACACTTAAGCATATGCCTAGCTTTAAGCATTTGAATAGTCCTATTGAAGTCTTTATGTAGTTAAAGAGAGGCATGTGCTTAAGTACCTTGTTGAACCAGGGTCATAAAAATCTGCTAGACAATTAGGTCTTCCCTGTATTTTTTTTTCTTTTTTACTGAACATATATAATTTAATAGAGAATTCAGCCCCATTTATAGACTTCTATTGGTTGGCTTAAGAGTGTAATGGAAAAATTATTGTTTCTTGTTAAATTATAGTAATTTTTCCAAAAATCCCCTCAAAAATAATTTGAGACATGTCAGAGGTTGTCTGCAAATCTTTCAGTCAGAAATGGCCAACACATATGAAGGTTCCTAACCCCTAACTATGTGAATCAGGGAAGCAACTACATTGCAAGTAGTGATGGATACAGTTTATTGATGCCTAGAGATTTCATCACAAAACTTTAATTAAAAACCACCACCTCACAAAAGAAAATCAGGTACAGTAGCTTTGGACTGCATGTGATGAGAATTCTGCAGGCAGCACTAGTCAATATTAAAGGAATGCTCCAGTATGGAGTAAGGACAGGTCTACTATAGAAACTTTTGCTAGCATGGTAATGTCACATAGGGCTGTTGGTTTTTTGGCAACATTTCTATACTGACAAAAACACTAGTGTAGATGCAGTTATACCAGCCTACAAGTTCTTTTTCTGGTATAGTATACTTCACTCAAGGAACTTGTATAAGCTATTTCAGCAAAAATGTACTTTGCTGGTATAAATGGTCTCTCCATAAGAGGGCTTGCTGTTATAGGCACACTTGGCAAACATCTTCTAGGGAAGACCTGGCCAAATGAATTCTATAAAGCTAGACATACGTTGTATTAATTTAGATGGACTATCTGGGCCAAATATTTTAACATAACCCAATCACCATCCAGCATTAAGCAAACAGTGTTAAAGAAGATCAAAGATTTGGTATACAGAGACCTCAGCCTGCTTAGTACGCTGGCAAACCATTAAAATCATTTAACCTTTTATTAAAAAGATAATGAAAAGAAACAATTACAATGTCTGAAATGTAAAGTATTAAATAAGGCTTTCATTTTAACAACATTCCCTTTCCCTGTAGCATGGGAAAGTGTTAGAAGAAAACACTCTCTTGTTTGCAAGTCTCTTAGATAACTGTCTCTTAGATAACTCAGATAACTGTCCATTTGGGAAAAAGAAAAAGTTCGTTATGATAGGCTGGCTGGTGGTGCTGCTATTATTATGATAGGATGTTGCTGGTGGTGCTGCTATTAAAGTCCAATCCTGTTTCATCTCAGGTAGTGTTTGAGTTTCAGTTGGAGCTGGGAGGAATGGTGGTGTCATCAGGATCCCTCTTTCTAGCCTGCTCTGGTCAAGACATCTCTTAGGATCAGGATGATGGAGACCTGGGCTCCCAGGAAATGATAAGGGTGGCAGTCATGATGGTGAAGCTCACTCCAATAGCCTCTGTGTTTTCTTCACTGTTCCCTCACTGCCCCCAAAGTCTCTTTCATTAAACACAGAAGAGGGAATGGTGGGCAGAATAGATCATCCCCTCATTATTCAAGTTCAATATTTGACATGCCAACTTTGGTTCACTAACTTCAGGTTCCACATCTTCTGTTTTCATTAAGCAAGATTTTAACATAATCCTTGAACAATATTAGTAGGCCTTTTTGTTTAGAACTAATTGTATCCCCTTTTCATGCCTTTTCCCCATCAACGTTTGTTATGATATATTACTGTGACATCTTATGAAATTTCACATACTTTTACAGTTGAACTCACAATTAGAGTAAATTTATAGGTCCAGTTACTACAATGGATGGCATCTTTCAGGTGAAATTGACAGGTACATCCACTTTTGAGCTAGGAGGTGTGATTCATATAGATGCACCCATGCTAATTTTGCTTGAGGTAGCACCTAAAAATTACAGTGTTTCTGTGGTGACATGGGTGGCCTCTCAGGCTAGCTGCCCTGAATACAATCCTTCATGACCACCTGGGTCTATATTTGGGTGGCTACCGTAAACCACCACCCTTACCCCCTAACCATACTGCTATTTTTAGACACTTGCTCAAGCAGAGCTATCACAGGAAAATCTACGTGAACTGGGAACCCAACTCTCCGTCCCCCCCAACTCAAATGTGGATATACCCTAAAACTGAATTCCATCTGACTAGTCATTAAAGATTAAACAAGAAGAGGGTCCTTTACCCACAGTATCCTGAATCAAATTCCTACATAAATCAGCCTATTTAAAATACACCCTGTGGTTTCTACTGAATAAGGTATTCTTCCTCAGCTCAAGGTCTTTTTCTGCTTTATAATATTGTTGTGCAATGCTAAAGCTGTTGCCATCTTTCAACTCAGAATACTTGGCACTTCAGCAGTGGCCTACATATTATATATAAGTACTGACTACACTGACACAGAAATTACATTAGGGAAAGAGCTAACAATTTAAATACCTTTCTGTCCCAATGTAATGGTCCTTGCTTGGAGGTTGATTGGTAGGGTAGCATCACCTAGTGGTCAGGGCTTAGGCAGCGGTGGTGTTGGTAGGGGAGCCTGGGCTCTCCCATTCCACCAGGGCCCTTTGAGAGCTATGAGTGATCTGACAGCCAGTGAATGCTTAACACTGCCCTCTCTGAGCCACTTCCTATCACCTCCCTCCCCACAATGGTGCCAAAGTCTCCATCTGGGTTAAGGCATCGTTAAGGGCGTCCGCTCACCACAAGGCACCTTCTGGTATGTAGCATGGTAGTCTCTCTTCCCTCCCTGGCCAGATCAGTCCTAGGGCTTTCCCCTGCTGCGGTAGTCCAAACAAAATAAAGAAATAAATGAAACTCAGCCCATATGAGGGGGAGGGGGCGATTGTTTCTTTCTGGGGCTCTCCCTTCCCTCAGGAAGGGACCTTTTGGCGGTTGGCATGGGGAGAGATTCTGCCTTTGCCTCAGCTTTCCTCTGCTGAGGTTGAAAGTCTGCTCTTTTCCCTGGTCTGCCACCAGATGAGCTGCTCCCCTGCCTTTTAACCTCTCCTCCATTTGGAGCATTTCCTACAGGTGTGGCAGAGTGGAGCTGGCTGAGCCCAGAGCAGCTCCTTAACCACTTGTGGCTCAGTATGGGGTTTGTATACCCCATTGTACCCAAACAATTTAAACACTTACGCTGGCCAGGATGAAAAAGAGCATAAACATGTTTGACTTGTTTCTGAAAACAGAATTCCAAGAAAAGGTCTTTTAGGATAAGTTAGGATCCCATCCACTGCAGCTATTGTGGCCATGTAGTGGGGAGGAGGGGACCACATTAGGGAGAAGTGGCTTTAAACCATGTTACAAGCCCATTCTCCTAACACAATCCCTCTACAACTGCAAGTAGAGATTTAGTTTACAAATACAGATCAGATTCTACCACCTTTTCTTAAAGTAATTAGTACTGTATGTGCTGGAATGCAGAACCTCTGGGGTACAACCTGGAAACTGTGGAACTGCTGGGTATCCTTATCAACTATTTAGCTTGAGCTGCGTTCTCCACCATACTCTGGCTAAAGACAATATAGTCTGGAGAAACTATCTGTATCACCCAACCCCACAATAGATGGCACCACACCCCACTGAGTTACCAAGAATGCTCTCCCTGAGCAAACATGGATACAAACCCCAGCCAGTTCATCCTCAGTTCTCCCAGCTTAAGCACACAGGAACTCACCCTGAGATAATACTGTCTTGTGCTGGACAAAAATTTGTCTAGCACAAACTCATTAATAAGTCCATTTCCCCCTCTATGTGAGGAAGACATGCACCAGTTTTTGTTACTGAGCTAAGATTTCTATACACTTCAATTCAAGACCACACTGGTAAAGATAAAACATAAAACAAGTTTATTAACCACAGATACATAGATTTTAAGTGATTATAAGTTGCATATGTAATAAGACTAGAAATAGTTCCAAACAAAATAAAAAAGAATGCAATCTAAATTTGAACAGGATTTGAATCTAGAAATGTCTCACCCTGAGAAATGGTACAAGCAAGCTACAGATTTTCAATTCACACAGGCAGAGACTGCTTTCCCCTCCTGAGAATCCCCTTCCCCAGTCCACAGTTCATTGCCTTTCAGCCCTTTCTCCTGGTGTTTAGCTGTGGAGGAGTGAAACCAAGACATCATGTCACTCTTCTTCTTTTATAGTTTTTCCAGCTTCCTGGCCCAGTGGGGAGGGGATCGTCCTCATTGGTCAGTCAGTATTTCATGTTCTTTCTTGGTGAAGTTCCACTGTAAACAATTCTTGTTAGTGGAATCTAGCCTTGAATGGGTGAGATAGCCATCAACACTGTCTGACCACTCCATTGTTATGCCCAAAAGGATGTTTGTGGGAGTTTCTGACTTGAAGCATGTTCTGGTAGCATATTCAATGTTTCATAATGTCACATATAATGATAGCACCTACAATTCACCAGGATATTAATGTTTAGCAGATCAAGACTTTTAAAATATCACACAAGGCATATTTTGTACAGGATATATCATTATTATAATGACCCTGGTGAATATGGCGTTTCTGGGGAGTCATTCTCAGACACAGAGTGTAACACCGTAATCACTGAAACTTTTCAAAAAGCAGGGTGCTGCCCAGTGGACCAGATTCTGAGCTCAGTTCCATCAGATAAACGCCATGGTAAATGTGATCTGAACCTGTAACCCAGTGTAATTAATGGTGACAGGATCTGGACCATGTCGATTTTGCAGCTTTTGCACTCCCCAAACTCCCATGACTTTAGTGGGAGTTATGATTATGGAAGGCCACAAGAATAAGCAATTCCAGAGGGGTAGCCATGTTAGTCTGTATGCAGCAAAAACAACGAGAGTTCTGTGGCACTTTAAAGACTAACAAATTTAATTTTAGCAGGCATAAGCTTTCGTGAGGCTCAGCTCACTTCGTCAGATGCAGAGGTAGAAATGAGAAACATAGGATCATCATATACAATATACAAGTACAAGAACAGGCAAGGTTTTCAGTATGCTTTGGAAATCCTGGGTAAAAGTTGTTACATACATGCAGGAGATGTTCCCAGAATAATCATTATCACGCAGGGTCCAGAATTCTGCAACTTGCTCCGACCTTTTCCCAAAATAGTCCTACATTTTGTGACCCTCTGCTAAAGGTGTCTGTTTGAAAGGGCTTTTGGAGTAGATTGAAGGGAAGCTTCCTGAATGAAAAAAGGATGGAAAGGAGTTTGACTGGCTGATCTCTTGCTGAATTAATCATTTAGTACTGCAGAGTTTTAAATGTTATTGTTAATATGTGTTAAGGCACCTAGAGCCTTGTGACTGTCTTTTTTGGTTATTTTAAAATAAATACATATATCTTTATTTTCAATAATTTTTTAAATGGAAAAACACTCCACTGTAAGTTAGTGTGTAACTGCAGTCCAGTGTAATACAAGATTGTTACTTTGGTAGTTTTGGTTAGCACAAATTGAAATATGACTCATTTAATATATAAAATTACCATATTGGAAATAATGTAAATTCAGTTAATGTAGTATTTGGTACCACTTCTGGATTATGAATGCGTGAATTTATTTCCCTAATGGACCTCTGTCACATTGATGTGTTTAGTCAGGCCTATGCTAATCATGAACTTTATTCTTCTCCATAATGCTGAGTAATACAAATTGTTAAAATTAAGGATCTGAAGAAAAAAACTATTTACCCAGTAGACCCATGGTTTTCCCTGGCAGATATATTGTTCCCCTTAATTTGCATTTTAATTACTTCAAGGACATTTAGCCATCTATAAGGATCACATTAGCAACTAAGAGATCAGGGAAAACAAATTACCTCAGCTATTACCAACTGCCAGTTTAATGAACAAAGGTTCTAACTTTACAGATCTGGGGCATGTTGTGCAATGGCACTTATTTACCTCCAAGACATGTGGGAAATTAGTGAACAATAGTGCTATTTTGTTTTCTTCAAACAGGCAAATCAACATGTATATAAAGCATAGTTAAAGTTTTCTTTATGAAAAAAGATTGACTGATTGATTTGTTGATTTTTTATGAATATGAACTGATTTCTTTATTCGTGTAGTTTCCCTTTGTTTCCCAGAGAACTATTTTCCATAACTAGAAAGACTTCACTCGGCAATTCACAACCAGGTAGCAATTCTCTTTATACATTGCCCTGGATTCCATTATTGAAACCTTCCTTTATTTTAATAGAGGGCTATTAATCTTAGCCCTTTAAACTAGAGCAAGTCATCCATACCCCCTAAGGATATGTCTACACTGCAATTCGATAGTTGTGGCTGGCCCATGCCAGCTGACTGATGCTTAAGCTTGCACAGCTGTTGAACTTCAGTGTAGACATTCTGGCTCAGGCTTCAGACCAAGCTCTGTGACCCTCCCACCTTGCATGGCTCCAGTCTGAGCCCTAATGTCCACACTGGAATTAAACAGCCCCTTAGCCTGAGCCCCTCAAACCTAAATCAGATGGCACGGGTCAGCCACAGGTGTCTAATTGCAATGTACACATACCTTAATGGCCCAGTTTACTCAACCTTTGATCAAGTTTTCAGAAGTACATGAGTCAGTTAGAAGCCCAAATCCATTTTGATTTCAAATAGGAGCCTAAATTCTAAGTGACCAAGGCACTTTTGAAAAGGGGACTTAAATACCTTTATGAATCCCACCCTAGGAGCCTAAGTACCCACCTCCCAATTATTTCAATGACCATTAGGCACCCACATATCTTTGTGAAGCCCAGCCCTAAATTATTTGGTTACTTTTGACAGTTTTACCCATTGGCACCAAGTAGTCCCTTACTATGAATAGTCCCCCGGGATCACTGGTACACTGAATCTACTCTGAGTGAGTCTGAGGTAATAATAGAATCCTTCATACATACTTAAAACATCTTTATGTCACTAATATAGTCTCATAATATGTTGTATGCAAATATTAAATATCAATCATTTTATAGTGTTGTAGGCTACAGTACATCAAACCATTCCTTCAAATTATTAATAGGCACTAGTCTGTATTAAAAACAGCATGAAGTGTTTTTAAACATGTCAATCGTGTTAGGTTGAATATGGCATAGAAAAGCCTTCTGGAACAGCTATAAATGCTTTGATTCTTAATATATGTATTTTATATATTCGTTTCAATATATTATTGAGACGTTTTAAAAAAAGTGTGAAAAATTCTGCTATGTTCAGTGGTTGATGGTATGATGTTTTATAGTCCATTTTCTAATTACCATTTATTTTTTTCTTTCTAAGGAGCTAGAAACTTAAGGCCAGCACCCTCATCCTTCTGGATGAGCTGGGTGGCCATTTTAACATCTTCCTGTGCCAAGGATATGTGCTCCACCAGGTAGAAGCACCACTCCTCAATCCCAATCTGAGAAAATCCTTGTAAGTATGAGGCAGCAGGAGGTTAAGCTCCTATACACATTGGGAAATAGAGAAGCACATCTTTTCCATTGCCAGGTGCCGGTCCTATAAGCACCAGGAACTTCACAAGGCTACTGTTGTGGTTGTTCAAGAATGCTACATCCCAGCCCCCAGAACAAGACTTTAGGAATGATGAAAGTAGCTCTGAGAAGCAACAAGGAGTGAGACAGACCACCAACACAAAAGACAGTAAGGGTTGGCCCACTGCAATCTTTTGCTGAGAACACTTCAAAGTCTGGTGCACTCAGCTCATGTAAACTGGGTGCATGAGGGCTTCTTCAGCCTGTACTTGTCCACCTACAGGATGTATTATATTTGGTTTCTGCAAATCAACATCTAAATTGATGTTTCTGCGAAGAAATAGGATTAGTATGTGCAATGCCAGGAGGGAAAGAATTAGGGAGTGTCAATAAGATGAGAAACAAATAGACTGCATAGTTCAGTATGTAGGACACTGGATTGAACCTTGGGAGACTGGTGTTCTACTCATGGTTCTACCATTGATCTGCTGTTTGTTCTCAAGCACATCAGTTCACCCCTCTCTTCCTCCTCTTACTTTTTGTCTCACTTATCTTTCTAGATAGTGCCTGTCTTGAAAAGCTTATGGCCTCCTACTATATGTCTGTACAGTGCCTAGCACAATGAGGCCCTGTCTCAGTTGGGGCCTCTAGGTACTATAGTAATACAAATAATACGTGACAATGGGTAAAATTTTCAAAAGTGCTTAAGTGAATTAGGATTCTAAGGCCCATTTTCTTTCAGTGAAATATATGACAGACAGACACAACCTACCCAAGCAGAGTCAACATCCCAGTGGTTAGAGTGCTCACAGAGGGAGACTTAGGATCATGTCCAAACTCTGAATGAGTGCCCTAACACTGAGCTACAGAATCAGTCTCTCTTTGGATTAATGAATATTTACTGACTTACTTAAAGTTGATCGGCTCCATCTTGAGAGAGAGAGACTGACTCTTTAGCTTGCTTTGTCAGAAAGTGCAATTGTTGTTTTCCAGCCAGCCTCACCTGTATAAGCCAGTCGGCAGATCTACAGTATGTGTGAGGGAAACCACACCCCCATCATACTCTGAAAACAGAATGACTACTTCTTATGAATTTGATGGGAACAACATTACCCACACAACTGGAGACCCATTATAGAAACAGTGCAAATGTCTGTGCTTCAGAAATTTGATTTCAGTCTTACAGCATTGCTGTCATAGTGCTGTGTGAAAGCAAAGCCATTCATTCTGGGACAAGCTAACACTGAGGAGGAATAGTACTGACAGCAGACATGGTCATAATATCTGTGTCTATGAAAAATGAAATAAGCTAGTGCACATCAGGGACATTTAAGAGCTGAAAACACTTCCAAGCTGTTTACCAACCAAACTTACAAGAGGAAAATGAAGTACTTGTATTAAATATTGTCATGAATATAATTACAGGGTGGCTTGGAGGAGACATGTTTCCTCCAATTTTACCTGGGGATGGAGGGGCCAAAAGTAGCCCTTTGGAGTCAGTGATAATGAGCCCTACCATCTGCTATCTGTATAACTCTTTGTAACGTTGACCCCTATTACATGACTAAGGCTAGGAAATAAAGAGTAGTGTTTTCCCAGCACTGCTGTGTGTCACTCTTATTTACATGGTGTCAGAATAAACTGAATCTTTGGCAAAACTGGAGCAAATATCTGCCAGATTCCCTTCCCAGCTTCAAGAATGTGATTGCATACATTCCTGATGAAGAGAAGTCAGAGACAGTAGAATCCTCCCACTCAGTTACTTGTGGTGGGAACAAAGAGGCTTTGTACAGACATGCTAAGTGTAGCATAATTGTTTCAAATTGTGAAATTCTTTAAAATCAGAGGTTAAAAAAGGATCAGTCATTAACAAAACACATATTTGGATTTATGGCCTCTTCATGTACTATAAATGGGATGTATATTTTCTCCTGCAGAGGTGTTGAAGTGCAAATTCACAACATCAATGAAGAGCTGACCTGCAACTGACCCTGGCATAAAAAAATCAGGAGTTTAAAATACAGAAGAAATACTGATAAATCATCCACTCATTTTGTAACAGAGATGCAACAGAATATTACAAATAATGTGCAAGAAAATTTCCATCTCAGAACCCTGATATGAAGTATTGTTCTGAAGGAACTAACACCTAGATCATTAAATGCCATGTTACCAGATATAAAAATCTTTTTAGCAGGAGCAGAACACATCTTCAGAAAACTAATGAGGCATTTGAGTGTCTGCCAGACATAGATACAAGTATGCTGCACTCAGCTGGACAGGGCTTAATGGAGATGGGATATGAGCCAGGGCATAAGGAGTCAATACCAAACTTTGAGAACAGTGAGATGAGTCAGGGAACAACAAGAGACAATTGACACTAACAAGGAGGCTGATAAAGATATACTGGAGCAAATTCTGATCTCAGTTATGGCAGTGTAAATTAGTAATGTCTATGGAGCTACTTCTAGATTTACACTGATGTAATGAGATCAACAACTGATCCAATATCTTCGTCCATGGCTCCCCAAAAGGTCAAAGTGCATTATGGTACAATCCAAATGAGATAAGTTCACAAATAAATAATTAAGAGCTAATAAGAGTAAAATATTGCATTTCAGGCTATTTAATCTATTCTGAGAAAATAGTTTATTATGGTTACTGAAGTAAAACTGTCTGTTTGAAAACTATTCTATAAAATATACAAAATCATATTCACAGTCACAAAAGCACCTTCTTCCAATGATCCACCCATAATTATTTGACTGTTTCTCTGCTTCTTCAGTGACAAGTGTTAGCAGGACTTAAAAACAGAGGGGTGGGCATAGTTCACTTTAATATGGAGCTGTGCAAATAACTGAATTTTTGGTTTGCCGCACATTGAGAAAAAAAATTAGTTTCAGGTCCACCGAAAACATTTTTTTTTTTCAAAATTTTCAGCAAACTTTTTTTAAATTTGTTTTGTGTCAAACCTGAAACAAGGCTTCTTTTTTCTGAGCCCTTTAAAACATTTTTAAAGTCAAATTGGAGTAAATTGACATGACAATTGTTTCAAATTGAAAAAAATCAAAACATTTTGAAAATGTCAAAACAAAATGTGTCAGTATGTTCTTCATTTTTTTGAGGGGGATGAGTGATGAATCACAATAACATGGTGAATTCAATGTGAATTTGCCGAACATTTCAGTCCCCCCAAATCTGCATTTTTCAGCCAAAAACGTTTTGGCCAAAAAATGTCACCTAGCTCTACTTTAATATAATATTTTGGTCACCACTTATTGACCTACAAGTTGATATTAATTTTGACTTCAGTTAAGGGCAATATTTTCATCATTTTATATCTAAATGTCAGGAGAACAACAAACGCAGATCTCCATTCTGTGGACCACAAGGGAGCCAGAATATTTATTAGAAAAAATATCCTTCTTACAATGGATATTGTAAGCTGTTTGTTCTCTCAAAACAAGATACAAAGGGATTCACGGGCCTTCTAGAAAAATCCTCAACATCAAGATAAGTGTATTGTAAAGACTTACATTTCAGGGTTTATTTTTTTATCCCACAACCAATGGTCCACATGCAAGAAAAAGGCAAAATGAAAAAAAATCTAGCAATGCAAATAATGGAATTATCTTTGACACTCATATTGTATATGTCAAAAATAAAGAAATCCATGGACCTCTTATGAGAGAAGACACCTTTATTTTGTACTTTGGATTAGTTAGAGTTATATCGTCCCTTGGTACACATTTGCTCCAAAAAGCAGTTTCCTATAAATTAAAGAAGGCATCTCTTGTTCATTGGTATATTTTATTCCCAGTGAAATACCTTGATGGGTAAAGTAAATAAATGATAATGGAAGTCAGCATTACTTATTTGTTTTGATAGTTAACTAATGTCATAAATCCCACTATAAACTTATTTTTCTATAATTCATTTTGCTTTTTTTTAATCACAAAGTACAACAATACCTATGCTCTGCCCACTGAATATTAGAAACACAGAGCTCCGAGCAACAAACAGTTCTGCTCTTCATAACAACTCACCTGACTTGAAACAGCCAATCAACCAAAGATGGTAAATAAATAAATAAATAACCTCCCAGCAAAAAACAAATGAAAACAAAACAAACCCATGTCTTCCCATTTTAAAAAAAAGAATTTGATCCTGCCAGTTTTACTCACACAGAGTACCATCTTACTCCTACCCTATGAGTATTCTCACTGAGGTCAATGAGTGCATGCTCCCTGCTTTGCCCACCCAGCCACACTGATCTATGTGGAGGCAAAATGGGGCCATTGTGCCTTTTGGATATGCAGGGTACACTAACTTCCTATAGTTCTTTCAGTCCCTAAGGGTCAGGACTACAATGGTGGAATTGGTTAATTATGAAATCTTGACACACCTATTCTGCAGTCAGAACTTCCTTTCACAATTAAAGGCTCTATCTACATGAAAATACACACAACTATCCAGCATGCATGACCTCTGAAAGAAATTAGCCTGCAGAACAAGGCCATGAAAGGTAAAACACAGCTCTAGGTCAGGGAACTGTGAAACAGCCTGGTATCCTTTGGATCACTGAAACTTCCTATATTAAGTCAGGTCCAGTCCGTTTCCCCTCCTGCTAAAATCATGCAGCTCATGAAATTTCCATCATCATCAAGGCAGGAATAATTCCCATTCCCAAAGTGGAATAAAAACTGGCTCCCTCCACTAAGCTGGTAGGAGGAAAAGAGCTTTTTGACTTCCAGTCAAGTAATCTATTAGCAGGTGAGGTTCTGCCCCCCTCCCCCCCGGCCTGCTGCAGATGGTTGGGACTAACAGGATATTATCTGGTATTTACACCAGTACTTGCAAGTTCATGAAGATAAGTCCAGGAGACCCCAAACATTCTCATAAACCTCCTAGATGACCTCTCTATTTCAGTGGTATCAGTTAAAAAAAAACCACACATCAAATGATGCATTGATAGCTATGCAGGGTGTCCTATACTCACTTGTACCACTTCTTTCCCTATCAGTCTGATTGAAAAGTAATGTCTGATCTTGTTATAGATATAGCTACCAGAGGGCATAGCATAGCTTGCATAATATATTAGAGAGACTATAGGGGCATTTTCAAACAACTGGTTGCTGCACTTGCAAAGTTTGCTCACATGAGCACACACCTCCATTTGTACATGTAACTCAGCCAATCACACATGAAAACAAGTAACTCCAGGAGTGTGCTCATGCACCATTAGCAGACCTGTGCACACAAATGAGGGTGAACAGAGCTCAGCCAGTCTTTTATACAAAAAAAGATGAATACTGCAACCCGTAACTGCAACCTATTTTTATCAGCCTGGAATTTCTGATAACGAAAATTGATTGTGATTGGGATGGGGGGTAGGAGCTGTGTTATTTTTAGTACAAATGATTTGGTTCCCAAGATTTGGTCAAATAAAATAGAGAATATTGTTAAGCAGCAATGAAAGACTGAAATAGAAGCCACTCTGCTTATAGTTTCTCTCTGCATTTTCTCTTCTATTTCATTCACTTGTTTAGAAAAAGATTTTTTTCTGCCTCAGTACCATATCATTTGACTGAAAGGGTAACCTGGATAAAACTAGATGCTATCAATAAATAGTCTTTGTTGCTACTTAGGTGTCAGAAAAGCTGTATAAAGATCTTAGCTTCCTCTTTGATAAACACTGCGTCTAAATAATTTATCACAGCCTAATCTTTGAAGCTGTAAAACATAATAGAATGAACAGACTTAAGTTTGTTAAAAAACTTAACCTTTCATTTTAACACTTTTCTACAAGAATAGCACTGATGTATCAAACTCACTAGAATGTATTGAAATGTTCCATATTATCTAAAGATTCCTTAAAGAGATGCACTAGGTCTCCTGAACTGAAGAGACTGCATATTTCTCCTATTCTGCACTATATAGATACCTGCCTGACACTGAAAAGACAAAGAACCACAAATGAAAGCATTATCAGCCAGAAATATGTTCCAATTCTTCTATCATCACAAACATGTACCAGGAGAGTGATTTTCTTCCCAAGGTAGATATAATCACTTAAAATGATAGCCTGTAATTATAGTATTATATACACAACAAGCAATGTAAACAACTATTAAATATATTTGTATTCATATAACTCATTCCTTCCTTCCTTCCAACCAACCATTTATCTGGCATTGATAATTATATGAAGTTTAAGAATTCCTCCAAGGCTTCAAGGAGAATGCCGACTAGCATCTTGAACGTTACCCAATGACGGAAAACATAGCCAATCAAAATTCCCACCAGTTGTTCTACGAGACAACTGTTTTGGTTTCACTATGTTCCACATTAGGAAAAGAGTATATATAAAAGTCTACCTGCCCTTTTATACATGCCTAGCTTGCTTGTGTTAAAAAAAAAAAAACCTTGCTCAGTGCAGCAAACCCAGATTTATTTATTGACAGATCTATAAGTTAGAGCTGGGCAAATCACTGATTTTTCAGTTTGATGACTCAACTAAGTGATTCCCCAAAAATCTGTTTTGGATCAAACTAAACATTTAATTTGACCTGAAACAAAACGTTTGTTTTATTTTGTGGTGGTATTTTACCTCTTACTTAAATCTAGCTAAATTTAGAAACAAAAATGTTGTTTCAAAATTAAAAATTAGATTCATCAAAGGTTATTAGTCAGGATGGGCAGAGATTGCTGTTTGCCAGAAGCTGGGAATGGGCAATGGATTGGATCACCTGATGATTACCTGTTCTGTTAATTCTCTCTAAAACACTTGGAATTTGCACTGTTGAAAGACAGGATACTGGCCTAGATGGACCATTTTGTCTGACCCTGTATGGCCACTCAGATGTTCTAAACTGAAACATTTTAAAAATGGCATCCTTTTGGAACTTTTTTTTTTTTTGGCTGAAACTGTTTGCCAAAATCACAAGCAATTTTGATCAAGCCAAAACTGTCTTTTTTGCAGTGAATAAACTTTTGTAGGCCTCAGCACTGTGATGTAGGCCTGAACCAGAGCAGGCCTGAACCATGGATACTATTTGAAGCTTAAGGGTTAATCCTCACACTGGAAGAGAACAAAACTAGGCATTATAGATAAGGATGTTCCAGACACATTAATTGTTTGTTCATGCCATCCCAGGCTCCACTATGATAATTAACTGAAGTGGGAACATCCTGCTTAAACATTCTGTGATTTAATATTTATGACACATTGGGACCCTGCTTGTAACCATCTATGAATGAATGTTTGGGAACATCCTGAAATCTGATTGTGATAATTTACAAGTGAAGGAACGTGCCCAATGCATATCAGGAACGTGGTTGATGTGTAAATCATGGGGCAATGAGAGGGCACATAAGATTTTTTGTGTGTTTCTTGTTAGTAAAATTTGTGTAGGTATAAGGATTTTTTTAAATTAGTAAGTAAGTATAAGATAATTGTCACCAATGTAATGGAATAAGAATGTAATGATTTTTAGTAAGTATGAATGAGGAGTAAATGCAGATTGAGTGCTAAGATAAGACAGCAAGAAACTAATTGCTGAGGTAATGTTCTCAGCCTCCATGGGCAGGAGGGAGAGAAGATGTTTTTGTTTGAAGAACTTTTACAACCCAGATGGCCGAAGATCAAGATAACCCCGGAAAACAGGGGAGTTAGCATCCAAGGACAGGAACAGAAAGTGTGAAACAGGAACGAAGAAATAATGAGAAAGCTGTCACACTTGCAATATCAAATGTAATTGATGATTACTTCAAACAAAGAGATTATCTGACATGACAAAAATCCATATACCTGAATGAGGATGGATAAATATAAAAGTGAGGAGAAGAAACCTGGACTTTGGGTTCGTTCTGCAAATCCCAAGGAGCATCGTGTCACGACCGACAAAGCCCGGCTCCACCCTCGGGTCTAAATTACCTGGCCAGTGATTCAGCTCAGGCAACAAGGGACTGGCAATTATATCCTTCCTGCAGAACTGTGTATATGCGCGCGTGTTAGTGAAAGGGTTTTTGGTCTCAGAATCAGGCACAATGGAATCAAGGTTATTAAGTTCAATATCTAGTTGGGAGCAATAGTGTGCACAATGTTATGTAAAGTAAAATGCTAAAGCTAGTGTTGACTGTGTTTTAGGCAATTGCTTTTTAAAATGTTTTATTTATTTATTTATTGTATTCATAATAAACGTGGCATACTGCCTTATCCCCTGTTTATTTTATAAGTATAACACTCTACTATAAGCAAGTCTAGAAAACATAGTATCCCTGGACACCTCAGTTTGTAATCATTCTAAATGATTTAGGCATTCCCCAAACACTTCACATAATTTATGTTAAGTCTGCCATTAGAAAGGCCTTGTTGACTGCCAAATAAGCTTCTATAGCTTGAAGCTCTGTGGCCTTGTTAGCTGATCCAATCAGCTTTGGTAAACTAGACAGAATGGAGGCTAAGCCAATACAGGGATGGGGTACCTCTATGAATATCTAATACTGCAAATGCCAAGTGATGTTGCTTATCCAGTAGGTGGCAATGTTTCCCATGACTCATCATGCACCAACAATCCAGCAGGCTTTTGGAGTATTCAGAAAGCATAAATATATGATAGAACTAAAATCCTACTGTGATCCAGAATGTCCCTTTGTGCCAGGTGACAAAGGCCTCACTCAACATTGTTGTCAGAATATTTAGCCAAACAGTGTCTTGTAAGGTACTGTATAACAACTGGTGATAACTGGTCATTAATATTTAGTGGGATGCATATACAGTTTGTGTGTCAAGAGTTGTGTTCTGAAATATGTTCCTAAAATATGGTGAGACCACACAATGTAAGGTTTATCCTACACAAAGGAATGTGGGTCAAGCTTTTTAAGCCAGCGACAACTAAAGTACATTTGCTTCTAAGGTAAGCAAAGGAATCCGACCAACAGAAAGAGCTAATCCACGGGAGGATAAAGAAGGCAACATGGCATCTGCACGCCAGTGGGAGAGGAAAACTTTATCCAAGGATACACTTCAAAAGAATACATTTAAAAGGTTTACAGAACTATAAGAAGGGGAGAGAACCCTTTAATTATCCATCACTTAAGGAACAACAATGGCTAGCGCTCTTGGAATCTGTAAGAGATGGATCCTTCAACTATGTGCATTGAAGAGGCTGAGGACTGACAGCATGTGAGAAATTGCCTGAGACCAGAATTGTAAACTGTTAATTTAAAAAAAAATTTCTTTTGTTTGTAACCATACCTGTCTTTTTGTCTTGCTTAGTGTAGCCCATAGAGCTAGCTTTAGCATTTTACTTTACATAACATTGTGCACACCCGTGCTCCTAACTAGATATTGAACTTGATAACCTTGATTCCATTATGCCTGATTCTGGGACTAAAACCTTACAATCCCCCAAATCTTTAATTAGTAATTAATTGGAAATCAATAATCAATAACCACTAAAAATGGGAAGCATTAGTATAACAGCACTGAGATGGCTTATAGATTTAAGCATCAAGTTAAAGAGTGTGTCCTCAGTGAGCCAACAAGCTGGTGTGTAGGTTCCATATCTTTGGAGACAGCAGACTTAATGTTTAAGTGTCCAATAGGAGGGACTGGACATTACAGAGACACATCTCTGGAGAACTTAGGAACTGGGCTTCACTGAATGGGACCTGAAAGGCAAGATTTAGACTGGCAGAGTTTCGAGGAATTTGTTTGCAAGGTAGACAGACTGGTGTGGCAGAGAGCTCTTACACACTAAGCTCCAGCAAAGCTGTGTCTTGCTAAGGCAAAGAGAGAACAGTGATTTACCGTTCTGGGTTCCCTGGGGATAACAGAACAGCTACCTACCAGTTATGGGTGGAGGTAGGATGGTCTTGTTAACACACAACCTTGGCAACTTAGAGATTTGGGCTCTATAGTCAATTATATCAAACTTAGTGACTAGTTTAAGATTGGACAAAGTCAGATTTTTAAAGGTATTTATGTGCCTAGTGGACCTTCAAAAGCACGTCAGTGCCTAACATCAATTTATTTAAAAGTCAATGTTAGCCACCTATAAGCTTCTGAAAAATTCACCAAACACCTAAAAGCCTTTAAAAATCTGGCTCTTAATCTCTGTGCCTCAGTTTCATGGCAAACACACTATGCTACCTACCTCATTCTGCAGTTTTCCACAATGGGATTCATGTATATTTCAATATGCAAATTGTTTAAGAACAGAGCAGCCAGGCAAAACTGTGGTACAGTGTGTGTGCCTACATAATGATGAACTGAAACAGCTAGTAGATCTTATAGCAAGTATAAATGTCCTTTAATAAAATAAATCTTTGTGCTTGTTTGATTTGTAGCTAAAACAATCTTATCAGTTTCATTTCATCCACATGTGAATATCTTGTTAGGAAGAGAAAATAAATACTATAGCTGACACCAACGAGTCTGTTCTGCCATCAATATGCACATATTAATCCCCACTGGTGTTAATGGGAGCTCTGTACATGCATCGCCAAAACAAGAGGCTCCCAAGAGGAACACAACTGTAGATATTACTCAACAATTCATATTGTGTCATACAGAAATATTATAATGTTGAATTACTGTACTTTCTTTAGCTGAATTTAATGCTTTCTATCCAGAAAAATGTGACAGAAAGAAATGCATTGTATTTGTTGAAAATAAATCTCAATATACACTTTTTTTTTTAGAGCTAGTCAGAAAAACTTCAGCGAGACAGTGTTCTGTTGGAAAATGTAGTTATATCAAATTTAAAACTCTGAAATGTCAGTTTCACTAAAATTTTGCTTCAGAGAAAAAGGGGGAGGGAGGGTTCTTAACAATATCAAAATATTATTCTGACATTTCCAAACTGAAACATTTTGATTGTTCCTTAGGAAATGATTTCCCACCACCCCCCTCCAAGATTTTCTTTCACAGAAAATTTAGAAAAAAAACTGGGGTTTGTTTTGAATTGGAATGAAAACTAATTTTGAAATCTCAAAATCCTTTGCAAAACAGAATTTCTCTTCTCTGCCCAACTCTAACTTTATACAGCAAGCCAAGAAGAGAAATATGATGAAAGCTTGAAGAGTTTCTTAAAGTGATGTTTTATCCAGCATTTGGAGGGAAAGGCTTATAACACAAATTACTAGGCAGAAGAGGCACAATGTCACAGGAATGAATTTTCAACTGTAACTGAAAGTTATATTTATTTTAGAGATGAAAAAATAAAGGATCATATGTATAATTCACTTATTAGCGGTCTAAATTTCCCTTTAGACATATTTATTTACAAAGTCTCAGGGAATATATCACTGATCCCATGTTTTTTTCCTTCTAGTATGATACCTCTTTTTTGGTATGGTCTCCCTGGAGGATATGGAGAATGGCTTTGATGTCTGCTTCTTTGGTTCTACAGTATCAAAGGCAGGCAAAATTAATGATAACAGTGGAAGAAACAGCAAAGCACAGTTTCTAGAAACCTGAATTTCATATTCTTTAAGCACATGCCTTAAAGGATTGCCTCTGTGAATACTACTGCTAGTTAAAGAATAACTTGATGGTTTATTTCTTTTATATAGCTTTTATGCTTGCTCTGTCACTAATGGGAAGCCCTTAAGCAAGTGAGTACCTAATGGGAGATATTCACAGTTTGTGATTTACACAGTTTAGCTAGATGAAATGCTTGGAAAAGGTGGCCACTCTAAGAACTGCAAAACTTACCTGGCAAGTAAGCTCCTTCTTGTTTTTCTCTTACAAAGTTATCCAAGCTTCAGAGAACAGACTGAACTAATTAAAGTCAGATAGTTTAGAATGGAGGAAACACTAGAGAGAAACCCCTTTCTTTTTGTTTAAGAAACCATCCTGCCCTCCACCAACCCCTCTATCTCCCCCAAAAAAGCCCAAACCAAAACAAAACAGTGCACCAGGCCTGAAGATGAGCTTGTACTAAAATACTCTGACCTGAAGGAAAGTTCAGGTCTGGATGCACACTCTGTAATGGGCTGAACCGAACCCTAAGATTACAAAAACACTACCATATCTGTGGAACATTTGAAACCAGATTTGAGCTTTGAGATTTGAGCTCACAGCCAGCTCTAACATCGTCCTCCACTACCTTGTGACTTATCACAAGTTACAATAAAGTAAATGGTGGGTGTGGGAGAAAGGAAGCAGTGCATATGGTTAAAGCAATCCCATAAGGGCTAATTCAGGAACAGTTATAGTAGCTTGACTTATGTGCCAACTTTGGAGTTCAGTAATGTGATCTGACTATGGAGATTTAGTCTGTGGTACAGCATGTGATTCTGTATTTTGAGCCAACCCATCTAGATGTATTGCACATTGGGATGGGAAATCTTGCTGGGCGACAGCTCCATCTAAAGAGGGGATG
This sequence comes from Emydura macquarii macquarii, assembly GCF_026122565.2. NCBI lineage: Eukaryota > Metazoa > Chordata > Testudines > Chelidae > Emydura > Emydura macquarii. The sequence goes on from NW_027132962.1 coordinate 5,386,001, forward strand.
GCTAAAATCAGCTCAATTTTATGAAAATTAGTCTCAGACCTCAGGCTTCTGGCAGGTTTCCAATGTGGCCCACAGTCAGACAAAGTCTGGGTACATCTGTTAGTCCAAGATGAAATCTTAAATATCTTTGTTGTAGCTCTGCCTGTTCCCGATTTGCTTCCAACAGAAGCTATTAGCAAAGGTTCATTCCAGTTGCTAGTTATTCACAGTTGCCAGCACTCTAATTGTTTGACTTTCAAACATTGGGGATAATGGCATTTTTAATTTAATGTCTTCAGCTATTTTTGCCTGCCATTCTCTGAAAGGACTCTCCAAGTCTTGCCGAACACATTAGTATTGAGGCAGCATGTATGGCATTTATCTTGCTTGATGATGAACAGCAGGGTAGAGCTCTATGTTGTTTTGATGAAATCCCACAAAGTGAAATTTGAATAGAAAACAAGGCAGTTGCAGAGCTTTTAAAGAGAAATAAACAAAATGTGAAGAAAGATTCGGAGGTTGCCTTTGAAAGTCTTTGAAGAAAAGCATCATTGTTGATTCTATAAGTCTAAGGAAGGCGACAGAAGCTTTTATAAACTTCATTTAATTATAAATTTATTAAGACAGCGGCTTAGAATGGTGCCTGTAATCTCTTAATTCACTTATCTTGGAATCCCACCATTTACAAAACAGTATTACAAGAGGGGAAGAAAAAAAAAGCATAAGAGTATGCCAGGTAGCTATGTGACCACATATGGGGGAAGATTCTATACCTTAGGTTGCTGTAGGAATTTAGACACAGTCCTGTCATTTAATAGAAAATTCTGGGGTGCCAGATAGTACTAGAAGATGATGTAATGTGCTCAAACAGCATAGGAATCTCACACTTCTTCCGCAGGCAAAACTCACATGAAAGTCAGAGGTGCTTTGGCTCAAAGCTTATATAATCAGGCCCTAAGTGTGCATCAGCTAATCATAATTAATTAATACTAATCATCAAATAATAATGGTTTGTTTATCTTACAATTGGTAAGCTAGATTCAGAAGCTCAGCAACACAAACAGCAAGGTCCACTGTGACAAGGAGTCATTTATGGTCAGGAAACCACAAATTCTCGGGTGAGTGAGTCACCATCATCCTTGTCCTCTTGCTCAGCCCTGGCAGACTGGAAATCTGTAGAGCTTTATCTGCCTTCCAACTTTTGCTTTCACAGATGTTGATTAAACTCTGTTGACACTGTACATGTAATGAAACAGTCTGTGGGAGAAGCAGAATGTCACACAGTGCATAGGAAAGAACAAAGCACAGTGACATTTCTGATCCTTAGCTAGAAGATATACTTAGTGTTTTACGTAATCAGTGTTAAATCTTTAAAAAAGAAAGTGAACATAAGCAACAAATTTCAGACAATATAAAAGGAGTGCAGAAGACCAGAATACAAAAGGGGATTTAAAGATTAGATCACTTACAATGGGTATGTTTTTGAATGTCATTGAACTGACATTCTAATCTAATTGTTTGCTTCAGGCAACAGAAGAACTTAGAAGTATCGCTGAGTTTTTAGTTGACCTCTTCAAGCACAAGCAGTGGGGAGGGAGGAGGAGGGAGAAGAAGAAAGAAAAAGAAAAACCAAAAACCAATAACTCCAGACAAATGCATTCTGTAAAATCACTATCAGAAAGCCAAGGAAAGTACAAGTGGCCATATTGAGCTGGCATATAAAGTTGGCCTGTGGTTCCAAAGTAGTCATGCCAGCTCAAGAACAGCAACAGAAAAGCTGAAGAAAATACTGCTGTAAGCTTCTTGTAGAAGGTTCATATTTCACAACTAAGGTGGTTGAGGATGCCCTTTGATCCACATAGCATTATTCCCACTTCTTAATTTCATTGTGTTGAAACTAATGCCAGATGATGTAACATAATGTTGAAACATATCTTCTCATCACTTTGTGAAATATCAGCCATTTATTGTACTGTTTTTTGTGCCATCAGCATTTCGACTAAGCTCTTTTTCATTTTTTTTAATATTGCCATTGCGTAAACAAGAACAGACTGTTAATGGTTTAGTTTTAGAAACAGTATTAATCTTCACTTAGTTGGGAATGACTTGTCAGAACACAGTTGCTGCTGCACTACTTGTGGGTTATGATCTAGTCTTCATCACCTAAATCATGAAGATGAATCACATACCTAAAATAAACTGTCGCTGAGAGAGTTTGGAAGGTATGTGTGTGCGTATAACTTGTGGGAACAGACTCTGGGTTCCTGGTCTTTCTTGGTTAAATAAATACTGATGCTAAAAGAGCTATGATTATTTTGTTTTTAGAGCCAACAAAATCCGCTTCAAAGGGCAAGGATTAGGGTCAAACCTACTTTAATAAATGTACCCACTTTCTATTAAATGGAATCAGAACTGTTTACCTCTGTCATAGACTCTTTACTGCTAAAAGCTCATGTAAAGATTCACCTTTAGTCCAGGCGGTAGAGTCCTATGTTGTTGGAATAGAAAGTCTTCAGTGCTATCTCTGGTAACGGTGTAAATCTCTGTGGGCCTCATGGTGCAGCATAACACCAACCACCAAATTCTAGCTAGCCTTAGATTATTTATGATACTCTGGCCTAACTCTTCTTACTGCCTATTCTGCAAATGACTGATGTGGGGTCACTGGATCTTATAATGTAAAGAACACAGTATAGGATAACCTTTGTATTGCAGCAATACATTAGGAGAAAAAAAAAACTATATTTGAGATATTACACATCTAAGGTATGATCCTAATATGTGCTGAATGTTCTCAGTGGGAGGTGAGGGGGACTACTCTTTCAGGAGGTACTCAGAACACTATAGGATCTGGCTTCTAATGTAGCTTCTGTGGTATATTTCCTTGCTCAACTGTTTCTATCTCCTTTGTAGCTTTGTTTGTGACAGCTGCTGTGCACCAGCTAATCACTCAAAGAAGCAGAAGTATTGCATAGAGGAATATCTTTGTAATCAACAGGACATTCCTTTCAGCCTAATTTATAACGAGGGGAGATTAAGGTGTCCGCTAAGAAGTCAACACCCTGTTTTTTGCCAGATCGTGCCCCTCTCCCAAAAATCTGATTTCAGCACAGATATGGTGCACAGAAAGTGAAAATAATTATATACATCATCCAAACAAAGATAGACAATTTCTCAGTTGGTGGTTGGAAACTTTCAGTAACAATCTCAGGTCAGATACAACATGGATTTTGCCCATGGAGGTTTAATTAATGATAGAATTGTGATTAAAATTGTGCTAAAAGCTTTGGTTTGGTATCCACCACCCCACAAAAAATGTAACTTCTAATTAAATATATTTTACTCTAAGGGAGAGGATATCTCCTCTCAATGTAAACTGCATTTGTCTTCATATGCAATTATGTATTACGGTGAAGATGAGAAATTTCTGGCACTTATCTACCATGATTTTAGAAATCCAGATGTACAAAAAACAACGACACTTAGCACTTTCATAGCGGTTTTTATCCAGACATCTGAAATCACTTGGAAGTTATTATTATGCATTATTTGTATTTCAGGAGCCTGGGTCCTAAACCAGGACCCCTCTATGATAAGTGCTGTACAAACACAGAATAAAAAGAGTAGTCCATGGCCCAAATAATTTACTATCTAATTATAAGATAAGTGAATAATCACTGTTATCCTATCATCCACACCCACAAGATCTGTGTGCCCCTAGCACCTTGCAAGATTAGGTGTCAACCAGCACTAATTTATATACGATTATGCAGCCTATCATACTTTATGTTGCTAAGAGTGCATAACTCATACAGTATACTTTAAGAGAATAAAATCTTTATATTCTTTTAAAAAAAAAGACCAGTTATTTAGTAAGTAGCATATTATGACATCTAATTTAACTTTCATTGTTTTTCAGGCTGCAGAGGTTTGTTTCTTTGTTTTCAAAGAACAGGCAATAGTAGGAAAGAATTTGGAGATATCAGAACAAAGCCTGGTAAGACAGATAAGGCAATATTTGCTGCAATAGCCTTAAAAGACCTTATCGTAATAAGTGTATGTATTATTGGGGGTCAGAATTGTATGTAACCACTCTGGGGAGGGGTGTGTGTATGTGACAGATATCACAACCCCATGCAGTATCTCTGGGTTTCAATTTTTTTTAAATGAATGGTTTATGTATGTATGTGTTCTGTTCCACACAGGAGGGCTACCACTGCTCCTTCAGGAACTAAAAACATCAGGTGATGATTAATGCAAATCAGCCAGGTTGCAAAACCTTTCCCTCCCAGAAAGGTCCACCTTCCTGAGGAAGCTCACATACATTAGTTCAGCTGGATTCTCCAGAGGCCAACAAACAAAGACAGGACTTTTGGATAAATAGTATGCATTTAATCTGACTCAGGGCCTTCTTTCCAATCCAGCAAATGGACAGGAACTTCTGTCCGAGACAGGGCCCCCAAACCATGTAGAAGGATTGGATTGACTTGACCTATTAGGGCCCCATAAGACTTCTGGGTGACTTCTGGTAAGCTTCCTAGCATACTTACAGGTTATTTTATTGTTTTTAAGAGGTTTTCTCTGTAATCTGTTCACTTTAAGAATAAATGCTTTTCTTTAGATGGAGTTGTGTGGTAATTTATAACTGCAGACAATTATGTTGTTCATAGCCTTCTGAAAGAAAGCAAAGAGCAGACACTGGCCTTTTAGGCTGTCTGGCTAGCTGGGGATATCACATTGTAGTCAAGGAACTGTACAGTCTGGAAAAACCCAAGTCAGGAGGCAGTGAGATGCAGGTCTTTGCCCAAGAGTGGTGATGGCTGGGAGCCAGAAACCTTTAGCTGGTGCCCTCAAGGGACCAGAGAAGGGGAATACATGTTCAGTTTCCTGAAACTAGGACACATGATACCAAATTCTTAGTAACAGTCCCCTATCAGAAATCTTAAGGACAACAGAACAACTATGAATAACGAGATACAAGAAAAGACACCAATTATTGTTTAATCTTTGTCATGTTAATAAAAGGTGACAGAAGCATATTATGCTGCTAGATGAAGTTTCAGCCTTTTATTATATGATTTGATTTCCTTGAGATCTATGCAGATAAGCAGAAAAATTTAGTGACAGACATTTTTTTTTACTGCCTCCTTCTAAGACACAGATCAAAGAAAGCAGGCCTAGAGTTTGGCTCCCTAATAAAAATTCTGAATATTTACATGATTGAATCACTTTCTCAGTTCCAGTAGTGTCTTATCTATCAAAATTAGCAGTTCATATCTCTAGGTAAACAGAATCTCCAGAAAACAAATATATAAATATGACATTGAGAAATAAATGGGATGAATACATTAGAAACCAATGCCAGGTGCACCACTACGGTTAATGTTCTGTCAACATGTCCATTTCCTCGGGTGAGCTTATAACTTAGCTGCAAAAATGCACACGACTGTCAACTAGCTTTCATAACACTAGGAGGGGGAACATTTGGATTTTGCTTATTTGACTGGCATTTTTTAAAATGTTATTGAGCCATAACAAGTTCTCATTTCTCCACTTAATTTATGGGATTTAAAAATCGAAATGTGCTTATTCTGTGCAACTATATATTTTTAAGTGTTCTACTTTTTAAAAAGCCAGCTAAATTAAAACATAGGGTGCCTTTGGAATATAAAAATGATATGATTGCTAAATTATTTATCCTTGGAGTACTAACTTTTTATTATTTTTCCTGTGCTTATGTAAAGTGAAAAGTAACGAGAAAAGATATTTATGGCAAGCAGTGCAGGGATTATTTTTAAACTGTATTATTTTTCTTTTCTGCAGCCATAAGTTCTTTACAGAAACAAAAGTGTAACATTCCTGCCCTGAAGACTTTACAGTCTAATTTTAATCTTAACATAATAATAAGGTAACCTACAATTGGAGGGGAGAGGTAGAAAAAGAACCAGTGTTACAATACTAAAATCATGAGGGGACTCAATTTTGATGCAGGCACATGTGGAAGATCTGTTAACTGTATTGTTTCTTTTTAACAATTCACTCTTTGTACTGCAAGAAAGAGAGAGTTTTAAGGAGTTCAGGGTGTCTATTAAGTAAATTCTACACTTGGGAGAGTTTAGTTAACATTGCAGCTTGAGCCTATCTCTAGTTATAACAAAGTTCACATTCTGATCTGAATTCTGTTAAAGTTCAGGGCTCTGCAAAGTTCAGATCCAGATTTTTCAAGTTCAGCTCATTAGAGACATAGGGCTTGATCCTGTGAATACTTATGCACATAATTTTACTCACATGAGCAGGACCACTGAAGTAAAAATTAACATTGAGATAATGGACCATGCACCCACTTAAGTATTTGCAGAATCAGATTCATGGTGGCAAGCCATGAAACTGAGACCTGGATCCAAACTTACCCCATACTTTGGAGGTGGTCAGAACAGGAATTTTTATTTGGACTCCTACGCATCTGAGTTATAATATCAAAACGTATATACATAAATACAAATCTTGCTCATTTATAACAGTAAAGCCATGGATGTTATTCATGGATATACATTTTCATATACCTTTCTGCTACTCTTTTGCTTCATCACATTGGGTCCACTCTTAATTCCCACTGAAGTGAATGGCAAAACTTCCATTACCTTCAATTGGGACAAACTGGGTCCTCTATTACCAGTTACACAACAGTGAGCAGGTCTCTATGGCACCTTTCATGGACAAAATGCTATTGTTTTCTTGTGCCTAGAGTTCTGTGGGCAGGGCGCATCATGTGACATGCCATTCAGCTCGAATGCAGAAAATGGAGGGCACTACTATCATACATAGTGTCAGTATATCTTGCAATAAGGCACTCACTAAACTTGGAAAAAGTAAAGTGATTAAATATGGCATGGGGATTTAACATCACTTTTAGTTCAAACCTCATGTCCAAGAATGATACATTAAGTTTTACTATAGTCAGGATGTAACAATGTATGAAATGTACTTACCCAATAGACCAAAACAAATTCTTTGCAGCAATTTAAATCTGTATGGATAAGTAAATCTTATTTCCAAATAAATTAAATGGTTTGGCAGCTTAGAAGTAGCACAATGCACAAATGCAATGAGATGAAATTATGAGATATTATTTTAATTATTATTATTTATATTGTAGTATCTGGTCATAGCAAGACAACAGTTACCACCAAAGCCTCACAATCTAGGACTACATTAAGACATAACAGGTGGTTAAAACAGAGAGATGGAGGGAAAGAAAACAAAATAACCAGGAGATAAGCTTATAAAAATGAGGTTGCCAGCTGCCTAGCTATTGGTATCAGCTTGAACCTTTACTGCCACTGCTCTAGGAAATAGTCATGTCACTCTCCAGCCATCTCTATGATCAACTCAAGAGCAACATTAACATGCTCAAGTAGGAGTCAGGTTCACCCTCCTCAATTCCAAGTGTTATCCAGAGACAAGCTTAAAGATGGCAAAATAAAGATGATAGGAATTAATGGGGAGAGATCCTGAGAGGACTGGCAGGGAAGAGGATGGTCCTCCCCCTAGGAAAGAGTCATAATTAGCAGAAACTGAAACAGCCACAAAGAACAGGAAATGGAAGAATGTGCATCTGTCACTGTCATCATTCAATTTTTGTCCAGTGTATGTGGAGTTATAGTGTCTTGTGTATTTTATTTGATACTATTCAGAGCCTGGATGTAGAAAAGTTGTGGTAATTTTTTTTCTTCTCTTTCTCCATTTAGATCCATTCTAAATTCTTCTACTTGGATATTAATGCGTGGAAAAATGGTTTGTCTTTTTCTCCATCACTAATTGTCAGTGAAAATCCTTTTGGTGCTTTAATTTGCAGGCAATTCATTTTGAGTGGGATGTTTAAGTATGTCACTTATCTTCTGTAGAAAGCCCAAGACTCTAATACCTGGCAACTAAAGCTGTAGATAGCATGTTATTGACTATTTGCTTGTTTTTTCTGACCCACTCCCATAATACATATTCTCACTGAGCAGAGTGCTGCTTTTAATCCTTCTTTTCAAATCTTTTGTCCTTTTCCTTTTATACACGTCTCTTATATGTTCTGTTCCCAGTTCCTCCTTCCTGTTATTCATGCTTTCAAACTTATCCTTTTCTTCCCATTGCCTTCTTCCTATTTCTTGCCAAATAAAAAAAAATGCAACAACCTGTGACCCATGACTCCTTCAATGACAACTGGCAAGTGGGAGTCAAGGGTGGGAAGAGGGGAGGTTACAAAAATATCCTGATTGTTGTATGTGCATTCTCGTTCTCTAAAGGACATCATGTGAGGTCTTAAATAAAAGCCACAGTCACAGTGGTCATTAATATTTTTGTAACCTGTGTGTATAGATACAATCTAAGGAGTTGTGCATTTATACTGAAAATACGTTCTAAAGTCTGCATCAAGGCAGAGTTTTCTCTCAGGTAAAAGATACTTATTCACCTGTCCCTCTGTTAGCATATAAATTAAGCCTTGTAAGACAATAGATAAAGAATCAACAGGAAAGGAAAGGAGTCCAGAGTTAAAAACAAGCCATATGGGCAAGGGGTGTTAATCTAGCCACAAGCAAACACAATGAACTTTGGTGAATATATGTAGGAGGCAAAGATGACACCCTTTCACCCTGCATCTAAAAAGTAATTGGGCAGTGCAATTACATTAATGAAAACAGACTTGGGTTGAAACACTGCAAAGGACATTTGATAAGAAACTTCTTTAGACAGAAAGCTACATTAAATTAAGGTTAGTCTCTAGAGTTCATGTTATGATTTTGTTTTATATGTAACCTTTTGTTTTCATTGTTCTTACTCCTATCTCTTGAATCTTTGATAATAAACTTATTGCTGTTTTCACTATAAATATATCTTAGTGCTGTGGTATTATACAAGGAGCTGATCCTGAGTTGAATCATACAGGCTGGTGTGTACGCTGTTCCCTTGGGGACAGGAAACGTGGTATTTCTATGCAGGTTCAGTGGACAAGAGGCTGGACACGACAGGGGGATGCTTTAAATGAAGTCAGGTGCTGAGATACACTATTGTTAACCTGCAAGGCAAAGGAAGGGCTGGCACATCTAAGAGGAGAATGCATGGGTGGCTAACAGTTAAGCACAAGCAGGTCTCCCTTTCACTGGAGGCTGGCGGGGGTTAACAAGGTGACAGTACTGGGTATCCCAAGAACCATCACACAGCCACCCTACCACACACACACACAGATACATTCCTTTAAGGGCTGGATTGTGGTGTGCACGCCACAGCTCTGAACAGGGAACAGTTCAGACCATCAACACTCTAAGAGGGGCACTGGTGTGATTCTGCCTCTGGCTAGCACTATCCTTCCTGGAGCTGCTCCATGAATATGGAAGGTGCACAGTCTGCTCTATTCATTAGGATGGATCAGGCTGCTTCCGCCCAGCAACCCAGTGTGAAAAGTGGTTGGGGCTATGCCCCTGCCCCTTTGTTTACTTACTCAGCAGGGGAAGGTGGAAGACAAGATGTAAACAGTCCCCAGACACCCCAGATGAGACTATTATAGTGAGAGTCTCGTGTATCACCTCAAGGGCAAGGAGAAGCCTTCTTGCACAATTCCCCCTCCTCTGACCCTCGAAAGAAGTGGAAGGACCATCATAATCTGGCCACCCACCCACCCACACAGTATATTAAGACAAACACCTATAACCACGTAATTAATAAGTCACAGATCTATCATCTTGATCACTTTGCTTGTATGCTGTATCCCATTAAACTAAAACTGATGAGGGTGAGTAGTCTATCAGTTTTTTGGGGGCAATGCCCATGTGTTCTAATGTCTTTATACAGTATCTATCCCCCTTTTCCTCTTTTGATCCTGTTTCTGCCCTTTGGGCACTAGCAAACCCCAATAAAATTAATCACCATAACACATCAGTTCCTTCAGATCATTCTTCCAGAATTGATTGCCTTCTATCCAATCCCATTCATCAGTGGGACATAAGCATTGTTTTCTGGTCCCTATGCTGCCCCTTTAAAGGCCTTTTATTTCATTATGATGTTATCTGGGACATGGACCCCAAGTTTATTCTTAGTGTAAAAAGTATGGTTGCAGTGAGGACCATGAGCCAAATATCATAGAAGCTTAACATCTAGGAATTAGGAATCCCTGACATCTCACATTTAAGTTTTCTGCAGACTAAAAAGAAAGGCTTTTAAATGTATTAAATGTAAATCTATCACTGCATTTGGAAGATGGCATAGGCCATCATAGGTCTTCTCATTCTAACAAATGATGTGCACTCAAATTTATTTTAACTGTTGCGACTTTTAGGGGAAACAACAAAACACGAGATACACCTCATTTGTAAAATTTTTACATCAAACAAGTGGCAAATATCTAGATTAATGATACTACTTTATGATACAGAAAAGTTCATGACTTCCTACTTCTTTTACATAAACTGTTTGGTGAGAGAAATTCCTACAATCAGACAGCAGCAGAGAATGAGAATGTCGCCTACTCTAATATTCCATACAGTGACCGTGAGGATTGCACTAAGGTTGCAAAGTGAAGCACTCAAAGCTAGGAAATGCCAAACTTAAGGTTGCACATTTATGTTTAATTCTGCCTCTTTGTACAGTATGATTTAGTCTTTAATTAGATGACCAGATGGAACAATGTTACTAGGCAGAGACTGTATTGTAATATACATGCAAAGGGGTAGAGTCAACATTACCAACCTTTTGAGTATTTAAACATTTAAGTAACTTTCTCTTCATAGAGTTTTTTTGGCATGGAATTGTACATTGTATGTGAGGAATAGATTTTTTTTTGTTTCTCTTCTGCTCTATTTTGTGGTGGCTTTAAGATTTACTGGGAGATATTGCTCATATGTATTAAGATACATCTAGTGTTTGAATACAGGGCATAAAAATAGTTACACAAACAGAAAAAAATATTTTCCCCATGCCCACACACAAAGTCTCACCCAAATATATTTTCCTGCAATATTAAAAAAAACTAGATTTTTACATATAAATTCCCTATGGAGTGCAAGGCTCAGAGCACTGATGTTTGATTTCCAGTTCTTTTATCTGATTTTTCAACAGAGTTGAAACTACTAGTCTGCTTTTAATCAAGGCTTCGTATGAAATTTCACTGTCTTTGAAACAAGTTTTCAAAGCTTTCATGAAAGGGTGCAATTGAAAGGTCATGAGGAGGGAGGACTCTCGAGTATCAGAGGGCTCCTACTCATGAGTATCAGAGTGATCCTCCTTTAGCTAACATACTGATAAGACCAAGGCTGAAGTAATGGTAACATACATGTTTGATTCTGCAGCTCTTGAAGTCAATGCCAAAACTCATATGGACTTCACTGCAATATAAAGAAAATTCAGCCTGTCATAGGCCTGCTTCTGTACTCATTGAAGTCTTTGATTTACAGATCAAGGAGATGGACTCATCACAGGTTTTGGTAAACAAGTTGCTCCATATTGTAAGCACACACCCTGCACAATGCTGCTGCATCAACCCTTCAAGAACCAATTCTATATCTTAACTCAATCTGCCTTTTTTAATATTTCATTCTAATTAACTTCATTCTTGACTCCCTAGAATGTAATGAGGGTGGAGTAGGTTTTCAAATATCCTGCCATAAAGGCTAAAATATAAAATAAAAGTTGAATTCATAATTTTCATCAGTAAAACAACTATCCTTTGGCTCTAAGCACTGTACAATATGTAAAAAACAAAAATTGGGTAAAGTCCCCTCAAAACAACTGGATACAAATGGTGTATTTGGGAAAAACCAGAATCACACTTCTAATGTGATTAAGATGTTTCCAAATGATGTCGTTTTAAAGACAATGTATCGTTTTAATATCATTTGCTGATTTTTCAAGATTTAGCTGACCTCTTCAAAACCATGGTGTGAATAATTCAAATATAGGAGCCCAGGTTTGTCTTTGTGCAGACATGTAGGAGCATTAGAATTCTAACAGTAATGGGCAAGCCGCAGAAAGGTTCAGTATGAAAAGTGCCAAAGGTATTGATGCTTAGCCAAACATCAAAATTCTCTTACCTTTTTTTGAGACTGTCACTGTATTGACCTCCCCAATAGTCCTTATCTCCCTTTCTCCATGGAATTGGCCCCCTGACCAACCCTTCTGGGAGCTGCTGGCTGCTCAGCACTTTAAAAAATCAGGGTACTTATTCACATACTTAAATCTAGACTAAGGAAGTTAACTTTAAGCACCAGTTTTAGAAAATCTTGATCTAAATTGATACTTGTTAGATGCAGCCATCTTGGCCTCTGTGTGGGGAAAGGAGGTGTGGGTGGTATAACATGATGAAGGGAGGTTAGACATGTAGAAATAAGGCAGTCTTGGTGTGATTTGTGGAAGGCTGGAAAAGGGGTGCAAAAATCACAGAATAAGTAAATTCCCTTGAAAAAATTGTCAGCAGAATTGATTCTATAGCTTTAAGAAAATGTAATATTCTTTCAGAATTTCTACAGAAATTATGTTGTAAATGAGTAACTTTAAACACCACAATTGATTTCTTTGCCTAATGCTCGTTCACTCTGCTTAGTAAGAGAATGATTCAACAGGATGAGCACTCAGTCTCCATTCTACTGAAAGAGCAGCCAGCCTTCTTAGATTCATTGACAACAGAAGTTGCCATATTTGGAATCATTGCATTCTGTGGAGCTCCAGTACACTTTGACCTATTCATTTGTTGCTTTCTTCAGTAACTGATTTTGTATATATCTATAACACAAGGACAGATGTAGCCTTGTCAAACAAAGTGAAATGAAATGCTGACAGGAGGCAGAAGCCAGAAAAAAACCTATAAATTTTTATATAAGCCATTGCAGAATAACATCTTTCTTCTCCTTTCCCATTTATCACGCCAATGTCTGAGTGAGTGAACAGATTAAAACATAACATTTTTAAAAGACACACAGAGTATTTGCTACACCAGACCTGACCAATGAACCAGCTCCAATACTATGTTCTGCCTGAAGCACTGACATATGCACAAGGTGAGATTAGGATACAGAGAGCTACAGTATAACTGCAATTTCTGCATAGTCAGGAGTGTAATCAAAGTTACTTGCTATCTGATATACTGCGCCCATTTAAAAAAAAAAGTCAGGGCCATTTACGGTTCACTACCCTGTGTTAACAACTTTTGTCAGGCCTGACATACTTACTACATTTAATACACGTTTATGATATACACCCAGAAGGTTGCCAGTAATATATTATTGGAAAACTAATAACTAACTGATCATTAATATTCTTGCATGATGCATATAAGTGTATGTACAAAGCGTTATGAACATGTTCTAGAATTATATTCTTAAAGTGTGTTTGGAAAGCAGTGCATAAGCACAATCTGCCTTAGACAAAGAAATGTATATTAGTTTGTCATCAGGCAGGAACAATGAAGGCATGTTTAATTAAAAGGTAAGTAAAGCCATCAACCTACTGCATGTGTGAGATAGATGCTGGACTATAAAACGGTAAGGGTCTGAACCTCAAATGATAAATAATTGATTTAAATTATTTTATACAATATTGATGCATAATAAAGGTGCATCAAATAAGGTATTTTATGAAAGCTAATGACACTGGTGATTAATATACTTGTAAAATGTATGTATTAATATTCTGAGGAATTATAAATTTTTAGGGATATTATTTGACAGCTGTGATCAAACAGAGGGAGGGGGGGACAGGTTTCTCCCCAGAAAGAAGGGAAGGCAGCTATAGAATTTTCCTGTCTCCAGTGAAATTCAGCAAGGTATGACCAAAAACAATGGAAACCCCATTTACATGTGAACCAGCAGTGGGACTGAGAAGTCCAGAGGAAGAGAAGAGCAGTCTGAGGTTATCTTGAGTCTGGGAACAAATAGTGAGTTTAGGGAGATAAAGGAAAAAGAAGAAGTCATCTTAGAATCCATCATTGGACATATACAAGGGGCTAGAGCTCTTGCAGGTTGAGAAATATGGGTCCTTCAACCCAGGGTGTTGAAGTCTCTGGGAACTGAATAAATGCAAGAAATCTGCTTAGGCAAGGATATTTCACTTAGATAGACAAGGGAAATCATCAAGATGTACTTCTGTAGAAAGTACTTCCTTAAAATTCAAGCCATTTACTTAGGTACTTAAATATGATTTTGAGCCTAGTGTTTGGTTGCTGTGTTCAAAATTTGGCCAGTATATCTATAATATCTTATATTTAGCAAAAGAATAAAAGTGTTTAAAGAACTGCAAGAAAAGACAATGTGATCTAGTGGATAGGGTACTAGACTGGGGACTCAGGAGATCTGGATTCTTTTCTTTGCTCCGCCTCTAATCTACTGTCTGACCCTAGGAGAAGTTATTTAATTTCTAAATGTCTGTGTTCTCTCCTCCCCCTTGTTGTGTCTATTTAGACAGTAAACTCTTCCTGACAGGCATTGTCTCTCCCTCTTTGAACAGTGACTAGTGTAATAGGGACCCAATCACATAGAGACCTTTAGGCAATAAAATTATATAAACTGTAATTATAATAAAATTCATGTGTTAATACAGAAGTTAGGAAATGAAATAACTAAGCATCTATTTGTGACAGTTTAATTTGAAGACAAAACTGAATAATGGGTGTGGTTTGTTGGGATTATTTTCATATTCTGAGAGGTGATGTTATTTCTAGCAAGAAACTGCTAGCTATCCCTGTATGCATTATTATTTACCAGTTTACCTTTCTAAAACACCAGATTAATATTTGAATTTCAGAGAATACCACAGCAAGGTGTGTGGGTGAACTTTTGAAAAATCTAAAACTTTTCTTAGATAGGGAAGCTGGCATCCCATATGAATTTTTCAAAACATTTAAGGAATCAGATGTTTGTGAAATTCAAATTCTTGAATTTACAGTTTATAAATAGACATCCTTTGCTGATAATACATCACTAATAGCAGTGTTACATACTTAACTCCCAAGTAATGTTAGCTAATAAAAATTCAAACTTGTTTTCACTATTTTAGTCTGTTTCCACCAAATATATTCCCCTAAGGCTCTTTCTAAATACATTTGCGTTATGGCAGAAAAGGACTGAATGAACAAATTTGTCAACATTGCTCAAAGCTGACATTCAGGATGCCCTTCAAAAGCCTCATATGCCAATTTTCCCCACGCCACTGCTTTCAAGGCTTCTCATGTGTTTTCATGACTGGTGATAAGCCTCCTTGATGTTTGTTTTAGATTCAGCTTTTAATTTCTTAAATATACTAATTTCCAGAACTGAACCTTGTGAAATTAATTTTGCAGATTAATTTTCATCACGTGGTTCCCCCATTCAAGCACAATATGGGTAGTGATGCCTCAGAATACTTTAGTAATCTTGTCTAAATATTTCCCTGTTAAAATTAGTGCACTAGTACTTACCGCTTCGTTAATAAATACTAATGAACTAGAAAGCTCCATGGACGTTTTAGATAAATAGAACAAAGTCCTCTTGAGATATGGTAACAGGAAATTAAGTGCAAATCACATTTGTCAGATGCTTACAGCATGGTAAAAGGATTTTATACCTACGTACACATATACTAGAGAAATAGTTTGGCTCAGAAACTTTAAGCTTAATATAATTACCAATTTTGCATATTGCTGCACATTGGATGGGGGCAAACAGGATGTTTGACAACATAGCAACACAAAGGCTATACTCATAAACCCCATGTCAGAATCCTGGTACGAACACACTTAAAGACAGTGTATATGACCATATCCTTTGGAGCTAGGGGGAAAATACAAAAACAAAACAAAAGCCCTCTGACTAGTGATCTAGCACAGTCAACTAAATAAGCAAGAAAAAGCACATGGTTTGGACTTGCACTCAAACACAACATGAAACTTATTTGTATGAAACATAAGGAAATAAGTCAATTTTAAATGTGACCCAAGCCGATACTATTAAAATGAATCCAATGTTTTGTTTTGTTTTTGTGGGGGGAGAATTTAAAAATGATATTTTAGGCATCATTATCACAGCAAATTCCAAAAGATCAAATGCCATCTAGGTCAGTCTCTAGCTAGTCATTAAGATCGTCTGGCTGGATATTCAATTTATGTCCATTATTGGCAATCTTATCATGCCACTGAAGCTTGTGGTAAGAATGTTTTGCCAGCAGCGTAGCAGCATTCCTTGGAAAACATGCTTATAATTCTTTGGTCTTCTGTCCTAATATGTCCCTACCAAGAAAGCTGCAAAAACTGAACCAATGCAGATGGAAGTGGTTGCTGGGTGTGACTGTGAACATCCTCATAGTTGAGCTTATGTCACTTAACATGGAGTAGCAAAGACTGACTCAATGACCCAGACAATAAAAAGTTTGTATGTGGTCAAAAAACGTCCAAGTTCTGTTGGCACATTTCCTCTTAACGTCTGAAACTGTTATCTTCTTCCTTAGTGAATTAAAGGTCCAGTGACATGAGAGAAAATTTTCAAAAGCACTTAAGTAACTTAGGAGCACAAGTCCCAGTTTCAAAAGTGATTTAGGAGCCTAAATCTCTTTTGAAAAGGAGACTTACACACTTTTGAAAATTTTACCCTTGATGACACCCTCTAACTTTCATTAGTGTTATACTCATCCGTGCAGGGAAGAGAAACAATACCCTGTTTCTAATGCCTCCAATCACACAGCTATAAGAACAAATATGCATGAACATAGTTAACGAGCAATCCACAGGTTGAAATTGGTTTCCATTAAAACTTCATCAAGTCATTTCAAATAAAGTTATAACAGAGCCCATTTGTGAACAATTCATGAACAGAAAAAGGGTGAAATTTATCATTTAAATTGTGTGCTATGAACAGTTTGTCTGACTCTTCTAGATAATGACTTCTTGCCTGATTTTCAGTGGTGCTGCACTTCCACAATTCCCACTAATTTTCAACTGCAGTTTTGCTTGCTCAGTACTTCTGGGGGGAAAAAAATCAGACCCAGAGTCATTTGCTAGAATTTCTGGACAGATTGTCCATAGCAAACAATTTAATGAACATGAGAAATCACTATTCGGAATGTTCCAAAGAAACACAAAAATATATGCTAACTTGCTCATAATAGTTTAGAATTAAACCAAAATATTATTCTTAATCTCAGAAACAGTGTGTGTGTATTTTGGGATGAGAGGTGCACCAGCACCAAAGAAAAGTCAGACACACCCCCTTCCTTAAGCTCATATTTAGCATAAAAGTGTAACCTTTTTACACAGATTAACTCTCTGGGTGTATTCCGTCATATTTTTACCCAACACAGCTAAGAAATAGTGAACTGGACTCTATTCCAATGGACTTGTGCCAATGACTTCATTTTGGATTGAGGCCTGAAAGATGAGAACATTATTTAAAGATGAAACCTTTGATGAAGTTTGATGAAAGGGAAAAAGTTCCATTTCTAGACATTTAGACCAAACACACAAGTAGATGGCCTACAGGAGTCAGTGGATGCAATTAAGGAAATATTCAAAAGATCTTCAAGGTACATGAATGCTCAGTTGCAAAATGTCAATGAGGTGGAAAATACGGTTTTGGCGCATGGTAACATAATTACAATGCTAATCAAGGACAATATGAGACTCTCCAGTAAAACTGACAAGCTCAAGAATTAATCTAGGATTAAACATTTAAGGATTACTGGTGTCCCGAGGAGGGAAAAGGCTAGGGATTTAGTAGTCTGTTTGGCAGTGGCTCATAACAATTAAGGAAAAAAATTCCAGAATGATATTTTGCTGCCTCTCCCTTCTCAATTCTGTCCAACCTTCTTTCTGTGCCCATCTCTGGAGTTGTTCCAGTGCCTCCATTAACCAACAAGCAAAGAGCAGGATGCATTGCAATTTGAGAAGGGTCACTGCCATATTTGAGTAAATGTATGCCCAATTTGGGTGCACACATTTAGATGCAAGTCCATTTATTACTCCTGTTATGCATGCACACATGCCTAAATACGTACCTAAGAAGCTATACAAGTAAGAAAAGGGGGGATTTCCATGTGCCATCACTCATACACATCTATCTGTAGAAAGATAATTGGACCTTTTGTGCTTCATTATTATACAGTTGTATCCTTCTGATTTGGTTAAATGATGCAAATTAGAAATACAAAGTGTGCATGTAATTTGAATACCAGATCTCAGATGCTAGCCAGCTCATTATGATTTTTCCCTACTAAAAGACCACTACATGAATTGATGGCTACATTCCCAGATGAACATAACTTTTTATTACATTGAACTTTGCCATGAAGCATCATTTTATCATTTCATCTGGTTGCTTGTTACATAGAAAATGAGGCTGACAAATGGCATGAGTCTCATAAACCATCCCCCCTCACATACCTAATACTCCCCATCCCCACCACAGACAGAGAGTTTCTGCACCACAGAAAATGTGAAAGGATTTTCAGATAGGAAAAGCAAAGCTAATTTATACTGTGCTGACATGTGTTACTGAGAAATTACATGATTGCATTCTAGTGGATAGACATAAGTTGTCACTTTCTGTTGCCATGAAGGCATAAACCTGAGCGACGTGCCAACTTGACATAAATGCTGTATCACATCTAACTGATGTCCTCTGCCTAATGAAAAATGGCAAACAGTCACTTCAAAGATTGTTTCCGATTCAGAGTATGCTTTTCTTAATAGTAGGAAACTGAAGATGAGCAATGTAAAATTGGTCTATAACTTGCAAAGTGTTGATGGCAAACTAAAGGTAAGGATACCACCTTTACACTTAGAATAAATCAGTCCTGGTTCTCTGTTCTGCATAATCTGGGACATAAATTCAGGAAAATAGTATGAATTATGTTTTAATTTACACTTATAGAGTTCGATTTGAGACTACCCTACACAATTAAACTGGGGAAGAAGATCGGAGAAGAGAAAAATAAGTCAAATTTAAAAACAAACAGTTTTTGATGGTCAACAAGGGAGTCAAAGACAATTATATAAAACAACATTCCTCAGTCTGAGAATCAATCTTTAAAGTAGTACCAGGGGTCAATTTTATTATCTACCTGACCTTCTGTTAAAAATACTTCTTTGATGTTTAAGGATGAGAGACAAGAGGCCTTATTTGTCAGGTCCTGGATTATAGGTGGTCAGGCCTGGCAATTGGAGTGGTAGTCAAAGCCAGATGTAGGGTCAGGGCTATGCTGGGGGCAGCACTGAAACAGAGGACCGTGGATTGGCCATGGGTCAAAACCAAGGACAAGCCGCATGACAATCATAGCTGGAGTCAGAAAACTGGCTGAAAGTCAAGCCAGGTTGGAGACAGCCAAGAGTCTGGGGACGAGGAGATGGGTGCAGAGCTGGAGCAGGTCAGGAATAGGACTGGAGCACAACCAGGGTAGATCATGCACAAAGATGAAGTGAGCTGGAACAACACTCAGCAAGGGTGCGGGTAGGAACAGAAACTAGTTCAAGAGAAGACTAGATGCCTAGGAAGTCAAATACTGAGGCAGCAGGAGGATTCCTGACTGAGTAGTGCTATTGCATAGACTAACCTGAAGCTCTGGTAGGGTCAGTGAAACACCTGGGCCGAGGCAGGGAGTAGTCAACTGACCTGGGCCTTGATCAGGGGTAAAATTGCTGTAGCATACCTGAGGGCTGAGTCAACAGCAGGTCTGCTTTAGGAGGTTAGTCAGTGCAGCTCAGTTGCTGCAACATCCTCCATAATGAGTTACTGCAACTCTGTCTCACATTATTAGGTAACCTGTTAACAGAAAGGATTCTTCCACTCTACTAGCATATTTTACCAGAAAAGTAATTCTGAGTCTGAATGATCCAATGTCCTTTGTAGATCCCAACATTAAAATTTAAGTTTTAAAATGAGGAACATTCTGGTATTAAGAATCAGTGTTTGCAATGGGAGTTCAGGCCACTCAGAGCTTTGCAGAAGCCATTTAGGGCCCTCCAGGACTAAGTAGTCAACTCCTACACAAATGTTGAAGGAAGAACTATCACTATATATACATGCATGAGAATGTCATCTCTTCAACTATAAACAAGGGAAAAACTAGAGGGAAAAAAAAACAAACAAGAGGTACTTTTATCAGTCTAAGGTAAAAGAGTTAATAAAACAGAGGGGAACACAGTAACAGTGAAATAATTGTATTCAATGTGTGAACAGGGATCACAACACATCAGCTGACCATTATCAAGTTGTTTCTAGTCGCCTAAGCAGAAGAAAGTTTTAAGGAGGGATTGGAAAGAAGACTAATGCCTTTTTGTGGGGCACTATCTTCATGCACAAAAGACAGCATGAGAGAATGGATAAAAGTGCTTGCTGGAAAACATGACAATCAGGCAACGTAGGCTGACGTTGTTGGCAAAGAGTAAGTGGGAGATAATGTCTCATACCATATAAGACATGAGAGGTTGGGCAGAGATAGGCCATAAAGGGCTTTGAATGTGAAGACAAGTAGTTTATGCTTGATGTAATAGAGAAAGGGAGGCCAGCAGAAGTGGGGGAAAGCAAAAAGGGGGATTAGCAATCACTAATCCTAGCTATGAAGGCTTGTGTAGATTGCCACATGCACAGTAGTAATGGATTTGTTGCAGAATGGCACCCAAAATGTGTTTATTTTCCTGCAAATTATGAAGTTAAATCTGTTGAGCTATTTTTGAGTTACAAGTTATTAAAAAGTACTCTGAATACAGAGCTGCTCAGTAGCATAGTTAAGGTTACAAGCAGGGTTCTGGCATAAACCACTATGTTCACTCCCTTTTTATTTCACACAGGAAAATTATATTTGTGATTGCTTTCAGAGAATACTCAGAAGTTCTTTGCACAATTTAAAGGCAATTGGTCCAACTATTAAGTTACAGATGTTTTAAAATAGCTTTTGACTTTTATAGAAGTATAAAATGTTGGAGTACCTTTAATGTAAACAGAAAAAATAATTGATCACAGCTCCAGACTTCAGAAGCAGTCAGATAACACTGAAATCTAGGAAATAGTCTTATTTTTCTAAAAAGGTCAGTTTTATCATTTGGTGTAGTGATACACATTTTACAGAGTCTCCCTACATAGAAATTCTTTGGGTGAAAATAAAACAGATAAGAAAGGGGAAACATCTCATTGCTGCATGGGGCACAACTAGAAATCTGCAGGGGTATAGTCCCCTACAATGGGAAAGCTGGCGGGAAGGGAAGAGCAGAGAATTTGGTCTACGCAGCCTGGTGGAGCAATCTACTAGCTGGAGGACAAAACAGTGAGCTATACCCAATTCTGCTGTAGCCTTCTATCCAAGCTCTTTTATTCTTCTTCCACACAGACACAAACCAAATTATGAAAAGGTGATAGTCCTGACCTGGACTAATACTGTAGCATCCTTTACTTCACAGTAGATCAAGGTTCAAAGTGTTGTCTTTGCTGCAGAGGCACTACCTGTCCTGTTGTAATCATTCAATCTATCTAACTACCCACTCCACTTTCTTACAGAATGCTGGGGTCTCCCTTATATCTTCCAGCTGGGAATCAGAGCTAATCATCAGCTTCTGCTTAGCTGGAGCTGATCATTCCCAACACCTGCCTCCAGGGCTTTTCCTTAGGCCAGGACTTGTTGCTCCCTGCTTCCACAAGCACTGCCCTGCTACAGCCTTCCTGGCAGTTTTTGTTAAGGAGAGACTAGAACCCTGAGACACACCTAAGCTCCACATTGTAGGAGAAATAGGAGAGCTGGGGACACTGTGACTAGTAGAAATTGTTATAGAACTACATTATATGATGTAAACTAGCATTAATTGTCTCTTGTTAATAATGGTTAGAAAATGAGGACAAAAGGGACTTTCATAATCTGTGAATACTTCTTTATATGCCCCACCCCCCAAAATTAAGCACTTGGCTACTTTTCTGTAGCAAACAAAATTGCTGGTTATTGGGACTGTGTAACCTTTTACACCCTGACTATAAATTTCTGCCTGCTTATTTATTATTCTTTCAGTAGATGTCCCTTGCTGCTCCTCAGTTAAGGTAGTTTAAACATTTGTTTTATTTAATACAGCACTAATAAAGTTTTCTCCCTGCAGAGACTATATTAATCAACTAAAAAAAATTCCTTAAGCTTCAGATATATCTGAATCAATGGGCTCTATTGAGTCAATGGATCTCGTATTTGTACCTCTAGCGTGTGATGCTCTTGTAGGAATTGAATATTTACACAGTGAGGTATTGCATCTGAGAACTGTTCAATAAAATATTAATTACAAAAATGGAGAACCCCAATGCTTAGTAGTAGAATGTGAATGACCACCTCTCATGAGCAAGCTGTAGATCCTGCAACGGGACTCTATGCAAGCAGAACCTGAGACCTGCAGGCCCGTTGCCCTAGCAGTGCCTTAATATTGAGATTAAAGGTTCTGCATCCCCACTATTTTCCTGAGCCATCCCATCATCAAAATGAGAGATAACAGGTGTAACGATTTATTACATTTATAGTTTACATAACTCAGGCAAATAGGTACAACATTGGAAAAATTAAGAGTATACAAAAAGTATTTATTCTTGCTTAGCTATTTACCTCAAAATTACATATTTAAAAGTGATACAATAACATACATATCCTGTACACATCTCAAAGGGTGTAGACATGCATATAAATGTAATATCAGTTTCATTTTATTTTGTCCACTGTCTGTGGATAGAGCTGCAGAGAAAAACTTTATAACTTGTCTTAACCTTTAAAACTGGCCCTTAAAGATAACTAGAGGTGGGTGTTGTTATTTTTTAGAGATAAAAGAACATAGTATGGAAGTGTTCTGACTTATGATGGTAAAGTGATTTCGACTGCTAAATAGTCTTGACAAACTATTGTCAGAGTCTTTTAATTCCCCAAATAGCTTGAATTTTATCTGACAGGTGAAAGTCAGGCAGTTTCCCAATAGGTATCATAGAATCATAGAATATTAGGGCTGGAAGGGACCTCAGTAGGTCATGTAAGGTATGCAATGTTTCCTTTAAGATATTCCTCATTTTTTCCTGAGTATAACATAATTGTGTCTCTGCTTCATAGAACTGCTTAAGATAGGGCCTACTTCTTACTCTGCTGTCACATTCCAAATCTTCCTACCATGATGCTCTGAGTCTGTGTTGTTGTGCTCATTAATATCCACTACGTGCACTCCATTATTTTTCCACTGCCTGCTATGTATGATGGCTCCATTACTAACTTGTGTTAAACCTCTTCATAAGAAGATGACAGAAATCCAAGTGGGAAATAGGAGGCCAAGCCCTCACCTCCCCCTTGGCCATAAGTGCTACCACAAATTCAGTCTCTTGTGGTGTCCCTGATTGGAAGGATGGGAAGAGGAGGTCTGGTGAAAGGGCAGAAGCTCTTCCTGAGGCTCCGAGCCATGGACCAGGCTCCCCAGAATCCTGGGCCACCATCCCCTTACGCTGTCCCCTCTGCCTCCTCTGATTCCAGATGTAAATATGATAAAAGGACTCAATCCTATATGAAAATATATGATTTAGGGTATATTCAGAGTGAAACAGAAAGTCTGGGATAACCTGGAAGGGAGCCAGGGAGACAGGGGAAAACTAAGACTGAGAGAAACAGAGAGTTAATGGAGATGCTGAGGCTGGGTAGGACAGACAAATATGCAGAAGAGGCCCCCCAGTTTGATGTTTGGTGGTGTGTTCCTGTACATTCCTGAATGTCGGATCCGGTCATCCCCTGTCATTGATTTATGTAGCCCCAGAGATCCAAAACTAGAGAACCCAAGTGTGACAGTCTATACCATTATCATAGAATCATAGAGTTGGAAGGGACCTCAGGAGGTCATCTAGTCCAACCCACTGTTCAAAGCAGGACTAACCTCAGCTAAATAATCCCAGCAAGGGTTTTGTCAAGCCGCAGCTTAAAAACCTCTAAAGATGGAGATTCCACCACCTCCCTAGGTAACTCATTCCAGTGCTTCACCACCCTCCTAGTGAAAAACTTTTTTGTCCAACCTAGACCTCCCCCCCTGTAACTTGAGACTGTTGCTTCTTGTTCTGTCATCTGCCACTGCTGAGAACAGCCTAGCTCCATCCTCCTGGAACCCTCTTTCAGGTAGTTAAAGGCTGCTATCATATCCCCCCTCATTCTTCTCTTCTGCAGACTAAACATGCCTAGTTCCCTCAGCCTCTCCTCATAAGTCTTGTGCTCCAGCCCCCTAATCATTTTTGTTGCCCTCCGCTGGACTCTCTCCAACTTGTCCACATCCTTTTTGTAGTGGGGGGCCCAAAACTGGACACAATACTCCAAATGCAGCCTCACCAATGCCGAATAGAGGGGAATGATCACTTCCTGCGATCTGCTAGCAATGCTCCTATTAACGCAGTCCAATATGCTATTAGCTTTCTTGGCAACCAGGGCACTGCTGACTCATATCCAGCTTCTTATCCACTGTTACCCCCAGGTCCTTTTCTGCAGAACTGCTGCCTAGCTCATCGGTCCCCAGTCTGTCACTGTGCATGGGATTCTTCCGTCCTAAGTGCAGGACTCTACTCTTGTCCTTGTTGAACCTCATCCAATTTCTTTTGGCCCAGTCCTCCAGTTTGTTAAGGTCCTTCTGTATCCTATCCCTACCTTCCAGGGCATCTACCACTCCCCCTAGCTTAGTGTCATCTGCAAACTTGCTGAGTGTGCAATCTACCCCATCATCCAGATCATTAATGAAGATGTTGAACAACTTCACCACTTTTACAAGACTATGATAAATTTTGTACAAAGTATGCTTTGTGAGGTATCATTTGGAAGCTCATAATCTACAGAACATTATTGTCCTGGTAAAATGTGTATCAACATTGTGTGTAAAGGTAAAGGATTCTACTGTAACACATTGCTGTAACATGTTACAAGTTTATAAAAGCAGGCCCAAACCAGTTTCTCAGAAACCAAAGACAGACCAACACCTAAGTTAGGTGCCAACAAAGTCAAGTGGGGTATCACCAATTTAAGCAGTCATTCTTTTGCAGGAAGAAGGGTGTGAGCGATAATTTTATATATTGGCAAAGAACCAGTAGGAGATTTCTATACATATTGGTAAAAAAACATTTGGAGGTTTCTATTCCCCAGACCTGCTGTCGCCTCTACCCCAGCTGGAGATATTCCTCAAAGAGCGGAGAATGGTATAAGAACAGAGGACACACAAAACACCTCACCTCCCTCTTCCCCCATCTCTACTCATGGCATCTACAATGCTTGAAAGACAGAGAACTGGATGAAGGGTGATCTTGCCTGGAAGGCTTTTCAGGCAGTACAGACTGCTGTGAGCATATGGTGAGACAAAACCTTTTTGCTTGAACTAATAATAATAATAATTAATTAATAACAACTTAAAGATAATAGCCTGTACATATAGAGATATGATTTTTTGTTCTTAGGGGGTTATAATTTAGTTAAGTACACATAGTAGTAAGTTACAGTGTGTGTGTTCCAATTGTTCTTTTTTATAATATATATATATTCTTAATAAATGTAATGTTATTGTAGGTAAGTGGAACCCAGTTCTGTTTGTTCCAATTTAAATAAAATCCCTGTTATGTTATTTTTTGGCAACCAGTGATTTAATCTGCCATTAAATAACCTGTTATGGTGTAACACTCCTGCCACTCAGCCCCCCACTCTCACCTACTGAGTAAATTATGCTACCGGTGGGAGGGACTATTACTAAATCTTGATCAGTGGTTTTGGAATGGAGTGACTCTCGGCTGTATTTCAAATTATAACACAATAACTCTACTCTGAGAGGCCAGTTTTCACAGGCCTGCTCCAGAAGAAGTGATGGCAGCTTGCTGAGGAAATGGGTAGTAACCAGGGCCCACTCAGAAAAATTCTAGTTGCTTCCCTGTGAGAGGATGAGCCACCTTCTAAATATAAAGTACAGTCTATAAACTCAACAAGATCTTTTCCATTCCTACCTCTGGGAATAATACACATGCAGCAAATGCTCTGCAATCGTTGTCTCTCTTCTCCAAGGAAGAAATATCAGGATGAGTATTCTCCATACACTTCTCTGCAAATTTCACTCTAAAATCCAGCCCACTTATTTTCATTGAAGTTTTTTGCCTTCTTCTGCTTTCCCATCCTAAGGTTACTGCATTATTTTTAAAGTGACTTTAGCGGTAATGAAGGAAGTTGACTAGAGTGCACTGGAGATAACTATTCATAGAACAGATACAACTGGTACACAGCAATGCAGGCTACTCTCACTGACACCAAAATGCCTTGACTCCGATGTGTGGGCTCCACATATGAAAGTGAGACAGTAACTATCTCTGCTAAGACTGCTAACAAGATTATCATCAACTGTATTTTACTGTATTTTTGTTTTAAATCAATCGTTTGTATTACAGTAGGGGCTATAAGCCTCCGCTGAGATGGATTCCCACTGGTGCCAAGCTCTTCACAAAAAGAAATTGCCTGAAGAGTTTATGAGCCAAATGGAAAAGATAAAGGGTAGGAGCAGAAGCAAAATGGTGATGTGACTTGCCCAAGATCACAGAGAAAGTCAGCAGCAGAGCTGAGAATAAAATCCAGGTGTTCTGAGTCCCGGCCAGAGTCCTATCCACATAAAGGGTGGTGCCACCCAACCCTAATGAGACTAACTCATTTCACAATGTACCATATGGGAAAGAATTCCTGTCACTATTGCCTGAATTAGTGAACTAGTGGGTGTGCAACTCCTGTTACTGGGGGAAAGTACTGGTGAAAAGAGTAGTTTTGACTTTATTCCAGACGTAGGAGCTTTGTTAAAAGTTTAAATGCAGCAATTATTAAACTAAGTACTTAACATCAAGCACATATCATCATATACCATTTTTGTATTGAAAATAAATGATATAATACACAGAACTCTAGATGGCTGCCAGTGTATACAATTTAACAGTGTAATGAAAATATTCCCTCAACAAATGCTTTTTGGATACAAATTCAATGTATTTACATAATGGTGCTTTTAAATGTAATGAATTAGGAGTGCTAACACAATTTTTTGGGGAGGGTGAGATATAAATTGATGGTTTTAATTTTCATTTAAGAGACATAATTAATATGTTTTTTTTGCAGCTAAATGTGGTCAGTCAGTTCCATTTACGAGTAAAGTATACCTTCCTAACATGCAGGATGCAAGATTAAAGATGTGGCTGTACAAAACACTTCTTTAATACAAGACTGGAATACAACTCAATACATCATATGAAATATATAAACTACAGACTCAACCATGCCTATTAAGCATTAGGCCTCTGTTAGAGCTAACAAAATGCTGTACTATCCTAATGGGAGCTCTAGAGAACCACAATACTTCATGGAGTTTCTTGCACACAGAGGTCCCATGCCTACAACTATATGTCCTATGGAAATCCAAGGCAAGTCATCCCTGAAAGTGGATGTAGATGACCATGGCTTCCTTTCCTCTTCAGCACTTAGTGGCAGCTAGCACCCATAACGATGCTAACCAGGAGCATCCCTTGCACTCAGATGAACCCAAGGAGTAACATTTTCAAAAGCATCATTTCAAAAGTATGTCTGCACTGTAATGTAAACTCAGGGTTCAATCCCAGGGCCAAGCCTAAGCTGCCTTCTATCTACACACAAATTGTGCTAACCCAGGTCTTGGACCCAGGGTCCCCAGACCTCCTAGAAGGCAAGGGGAGGGGCTGAGCCCGAGTCAAGCCTGGACCCAGGGTTCAAGCCCTGGTGCTGTGCAGTGTAGTACTCAGGGAGTCCTCCAAAAGTATCCCTCAATCCCATAGGCTGATGTTCTTTGTCCTTTTGACAGTCAAGTTTGGTGGATAGTCAAGTTACCCACTCTGCACCACAACAATGGGCCAAAGTGGCCAAATTCTGGGAGGACTCTAGGAAGTCTGGGATATGGGTGGTTGGAATCAGGCCTGTGTAATGCAGTGTAGATGCTGGAGCCCGAAGTTGAGACCCAGAATTCAACAATTACTAACCTGATGATACAAATAAGTGTAGATGTTCCAGCACTAGGTTAACGAACCCAGGGTCTGCTAACTTGAGTTCTACTAACCCTGGGCTTACATTGCAGTGTGGACATACCCCAAGGGACTTAGGAGCTTAAGTCCCATTGAAAGTCTTAGGAAAGACAATGACAGGCCAGCCCATGTGAGGGTACAAAAGAGAAGGGGAGAACCCTTGTGTTTGCTGCCTGGGGGCACCCATACAAGGACCAGCCTCAATCTGGCTCTTTATTTAAAAAATGAACATTTACATGCATCAGAATGAAGTTGACTAATGAACCACACCTGCAAAATGGTGCCTCTGAAGCAACACTCCTATCACAGCAACAGAGCTCTAAAAGTTGTCAGCTTTATTTTGATTAGAATATGAAAGGAAAAGGAAACTTTGCTTTCATTTTTCAGCATAGCTCCCCTCCAATGCAATAGTTTCATTAGTTCAACACATAATATGTGTTTGTAGGTGTGACGCTCTACCCCATGTACATCCTTATGGTGTGATTTGTGTTTCATTCATGTTCACCCTTATAGAGTAACTGTATATTGTTTAATGCAAAGTGTGTCATATAAGGTGTTTTTAGAATGCTCATGACACACTGAACATTATTCTTATGATAGTATGCTTAGTTATGAAATTCTACTATGTAATATTCCAAAAGGTGTCTCCCCCATGGCTTGAATAGATCCAGGTAAACACCAAGCAGTGGGGGTTCATGCCTTGCAGAGGCAGACGTACAGGAACAATGGGCTGGCCTGAGCACCTGATAAGGTGCCGCTCATTTGACTCAAGTGGAGGAAATCATGCCCATCGCCAGACATGGCTGATCACCTGACCCCAGGGGGTGATGAGGAAACACATTAAAGGCAGAGGCCCCTTTGTCTCTGGAGGTGTCCCTTGGATTCCATCTATGAAGCAACATCAAGGACACTGAACCCATGGGAGTGGAGACTGGTTGAAAAGAATTCAATCAGCCTGTGGTAAGCATTATTTGGGACTGTAAAGCTACTGAAATATTATGTTTAGTTTGCAAGGCAATTTATCTTTTAATTGTCATCAAACCTTGATTCATATTTTTCTGACTTATAATCACTTAAAATCTTGCTGTAATCAATAAATGTATTTGTTTGTTTTATCTAAAGCAGTATATGTGGGTGGGTGTGTTTAGAGACTTCACTTGGAGTGACAGAGATGATGCATATCAATTTCTTTGATAAATTGATAGACTAATGTAACGAGCTTGCGGAGTGCAGTGTGCAGCACTGAACTCTGTAAGAGGATCAGGGTGACTCAGCCACACTCCACTCCAGATTGCAAGGGGAGAGCGTCACAGCAGGACTGCAGCCTTAGTCATTTTTTTAAAACAGTCTCCTACATAATTCTTCAGTTTCTCATCATCCTCATAGATGCTGAGAAATAGAGCATGTTTTAACTACAATAGTCACAATTAGAATGTCAACTCTTACCCTGTGTTACTTCATGTTATCAGAGACATTACAAGGATTTCCTATTCAAAATAAAGAAATAACTGCACTAACTTGGATAATACTGTGAACACTGTGCAACTGAGAATTTATTGTACAGAGGTATTTGCCAGACAATTCTTGATTTGCTGATTGTTCATGAGGAGTCCTCTGTGATTTCTTGATTTATGAAATTCAGGCTTTTTAGATTGGACACTTAACCAATGTTTTTCTGTTCCCTGATGGTTTCGGGGGAATACATTTATTAATATAAATTTTAAATTCAGTTTATGTGGATACTCCTCCATAATAGCTTCAGATATACTTATTGGCAAACAATTCTACAAGTAACTTTGTTTTGCCAGGCTTTAGTCTGTAGCAAGGTAATCTAACAGATACAAACATAGTTAATGTGATTTAAAAATCGATCAATTAATCATTGAAATTTGCAGGGTGGGAAGGGGGATATTCAAGATACCAACTCCTACAGACATTATAAGGTTTTTTTTTTTTCTTTAATTCCTTAGAATGTCTTATGAAGGAAAGCAGAACAATACAGGACTACAAAGAGGTTTATCAAAAGCTAAGGAATTGTCTCCAGGCAACATTTACCAGGAAAACTATAAAGTCTTCAGACTCATTTTGGCTTGTGTTGAAAACTCAGAGTAAAAATAAGATATTTGGTTTAGTAATGCATGTTGTTTGAAAAATGGTTTTAACTGAGTGAAAATCTACTCTCTCTTATGCTCTGGACATGGCCACAACCTCAGATTGTGGAATTATTCATTTATTTATTTAGACTAGGTTAATTACAATTTCAGCTAATTGGTGACTTTCATGTAGATTCAAAAGAACGCAAATAAAAGGCTGTTCACAGTTTTCATTCAGTAAGATGAGCTATCCCTTTTTTCCCCTGTTCAATGTATCAGACATAGGCTATACACACTGGGCAATAAGCCAAGTCAACTCCTGTTCCATTTAATTAGGTGACAAAATGAGTCTAGCTCTATCAAGCCACTTGAAGATAAAATGGGTTGATATTTCATGAAACTAAAGAGAGAGAGAGAAAAAAAGATAATTAGAGAGTTTTATCATGCCCTGGAAGAAATTGTGGATTCAACTGCATTGTACAATAATGTAAAATAAATTTGGAAATATTATTGAAACCTAATCTAAATACTTTGATTATAGTTAAATTACTGGTACACTTTTTGTAACTAAAAACATTAGTGCATCTTTTCCAATTATCTTCAGACCTCTTAAAAAAACTTAGTTCCAATAAATAAGAAAGAAATGGGTTTGCAAATAACATTTGAGCTGTCTGAAAACACGTTAGTCAAAGAAACCACTTTTGAAACTCCTAAGGATTTGCATTATCGTTAATAATTATTATTTTCATATGTACAACTTTAACATTTTTTCTTAAGGATTGCAACACTCTATATGATGCTATAGGTCCACTTCTCATTCATGGCCTGTTCCAGCTCCAATGGAAGTGAAATGAAAGACTCCTGTGTGATAATTCCAGTGGGAACTGGATCAGGCTCTCACTTTTTACACAAATGGCACCATTTACTTCAGGACTGAATCCTGTACAGGAATCATTCCGTAAACACCCATAGGTATTTAAAGTTATGCATATGCTTATGTCTTTGCCAGATTGTGTACCCTTGTTTAATTTTTGGTGCTCTCTCTTCTCTACAGTTCTTCAAGAACTGTATGTAAAATATACACATTCCACATAAAGATGGACTTCAAGCCATCAGGAACATTTCCCCCCATGATCATATGTCACACCTGACAGCTGAACTTTGTGACTTTGTCCTGACCCACAACTACTTCAGATTTGGAGCCAATCTATACCTCCAAGTCAGTGGCACAGATATGGGCATCCGCATGGCCCCACAGTATGCCAACATTTTTATGGCTGACCTAGAACAATGCTTCCTCAAAACTCGTCCCCTAACACCTCTTCTTTACCTACACTACGTTTATGACTTTTTCATCATATGGACCCATGGGAAAGAGTCCCTTGAAGATTTTCACCGGGATTTTAATAATTTCCATCCCACCATCAACCTCAGCCTGGACCAGTCCACACAAGAAATCCACTTCCTGGACACTACAATACAAATAAAGGATGGTCACATTAATACCACCTTATCCCAAAAACCAACTGACTGCAATACGTATCTTCATGCCTCCAGCTTTCACCCTGGACACATTACACGATCCATTGCAAGCCTTACGATACAACTGGATTTGCTCCGATCCCTTAGACAGAGACAAACACCTACAGGATCTCTATGAAACATTCCTAAAACTACAGTACTCGCCTGGAGAAGTGAAGAAACAAATTGACAGAGCCAGACAGGTACCCAGAAGTCACCTACTACAGGACAGACCCAACAAAGAAAACAACAGAACACCATTGGTCATCACCTATAGTCCCCAGCTAAAATCACTCCAACACATCATTAAAGATCTACAACCTGTCCTAGCAGATGATCCATCTTTCGCTCAGGCAGTGGGCAGCAGACCCATCCTGGCTTACAGACAGCCCCCCACCTTAAGCAAATACTCACCAGGAACCATACACCCTACAAAAAGTCCAACCCAGGACCCTATCCCTGCAACAAACCCCGTTGCCAGCTCTGCCCACACATCGACTCTAGTGACAGCATCACTGGTCCTAACCACATCAATCACATCATAAGTGGCTCATTCACCTGCACATCCACTAATGTTATATATGCCATCATGTGCCAGCAATGCCCCTCTGCCATGTACATTGGCCAAACTGGACTATCACTACGCAAAAGGATAAATGGATACAAATGAGACATAAAAAATAACATCCATAAACCAGTCGGAGAACACTTCAATCTCCCAGGACATTCTGTCGCTGACCTGAAAGTTGCTGTACTGCTCCAAAAAAACCTCCAAAAACAGACTTCAAAGAGAAACTGCTGAGTTAGAAATTATCTGCAAACTTGACACATTTAAACTGGGTTTAAAAAGAGATTTGAAATGGCTCTCTCATTACAAGAGGTAAATTGCTTTGATCACCCATTCTCACCTCCTACTCAATGGTTGTCATTAGACTTCAAGTACCCAGCTTTTATCCACCTACCCCATTGTTCTCTATGCGCTTGTATATGTATATGATGCCTCCTATATGTTACCCATTTGCTGTATTATTTCTACCTACTGCATTTGAGGAAGTGAACTGAGGCTCACTAAAGCTTATGCCTGCTGAAATTAAATTTGTTAGTCTTTAAAGTGCCACAGAACTCTTGTTGTGTTTTTTTTTAAATATACACAGTTATTACTGGTTTCCCTAAAGGGTCTTCCCTGCATAACCACAGGCTGCTCATTTATCATCTCAGCAGGCCTAGTTTTGTCACATGACCCTTGTACTCTTATTCTGTTCACCTGGGGATGTGGGGTAATCTGGGAAAGGTGCAGCTGAGCCACAGATCCCTTAAAGGGCAGCACACCCTCTGACAGTGTCACTAGGATTGTAAGAGGTAAAGAGAAGAGTGAAAAACACAAGCTAAACAGTGCGACCAAAAAACATTGAAAGGAATGCAACAATCATGATTACTAAAATCAGGACACGCAAATGCATATGTGCATCCTGTATATTTTGCTTAATTCTTTTTGTCTTTCTGACACAAGAAGGTCCATTGAAAAAACATGCTCAGTACTTACATTTGTTACATATATATTTTATAAAATATTTCAAGTAATGCATGTTATAGAAAAAGGTAATGCCATTAACTAAGTCTTGCAAAATCTTTGTGAAGGAATGATGTATTTTCCAGATTTTTAAAAACAGAGGTTGATGGGGGAAAAGACGCATCTTGTTCAAGGCCACAAAGACCCATTCCTCTCCCTCTGGGCCCTTGCTTTAACCCCTAACTTGTGATCCCTCCCTTAAAAAAATCTATTGCTTTGATGTAAATAGAATGAGAGTGTGGATTATTTAGATTTCAAAGTATTCCCTATAAGGATAGATTTAGTGCCTGAGAGGAAAGAATATCTGCAACAGAAGTAGTTTTCCAGTGGAGAACAAAGTTCATCTGAGGTTCATCTTATTGATTAATACAGATGCTAAGAAGCTGGCTAGAAAACTGGAAGATTTACTGCTTCCATTGATCAACATGAGCCTTTAAATCAAAATAGATTCAATTACCAGTGTTAATTGCCTTCTACCCCAAGATTTAATACAAAAAAATATTAAGTTAAATATAAAGCTGACTTCATCTTGTTGAATCCATAGAAAATATTTGACACATCTCTTGTTCACAGTCAGAGATTGGCACTAACCAAAAATGTTCAGGTTATTTTAATTATTTTTATGCATCCAAAAGTTGAAGGAAGCAGTGAAAGTGTAACATTTAATATCCACTCTTCGTGTACAATGGGTGAAATTCACCCCTGTGCAGAGGGTCACATTTTGAAGGCTTAAGTGGCACTGAAGTAGTATATGCAGCTTGTGCTGAATCTCTACAAGGGTGAATTTCATGATGTCCAGATCATAGAATCATAGAAGATTAGGGTTGAAAGGGACCTCAGGAGGTCATCTAGCCCAACCCCCTGCTCAAAAGCAGGACCAACCCCAACTAAACCATCCCAGCCAGAGCTTTGTGATTCCACCACCTTCCTAAGTAACCCATTCCAGTATTTCACTACCCTCCTAGTGAAAGTTTTTCCTAATATTCAACTTAGTTCTGCAACTTGAGATCATTGCTCCTAGTTTTGTCATCTACCACCATTGAGAACAGCCTAGCACCATCCTCCCTGGAACTCTTTTTCAGGTGGTTAAAGGCTGCTATCAAATCTCCCCTCATTCTTCCCTTCTGCAGACTAAACAAGCCAAGTTCCCTCAGCCTCTCCTTATAAGTCATGTGCTCCAGGCCCCTAATCAATTTTGTTGCCCTCCGATGGAATCTTTTCAATTTGTCCACATCCTTTCTGTTGTGGGTGGCCCAAAACTGGACACACTACACCAAATGAGGCTTCACCAGTGCTGAATAGAGGGGAATAATCACTTACCTTGACCTGCTGGCAATGATCTGACTAATGCAGCCCAATATGCTGTTAGCCTTCTTGGCAATAAGGGCACACTGTTGACTCATATCCAACTTCTTGTCCACTGTAACCCCCATATCCTTTTCTGAAGAACTGCTGCCTAGCCAGTTGATCCCCAGTCTGTAGCAGTCCATGGGATTCTTCCGTCCTAAGCCCAGGACTCTGCACTTGTCCTTGTTGAACCTCATGAGATTTCTTTTGGTCCAATCCTCTAATTTGTATAAGTCACTGTATTCTATCCCTGCCCTCCAGCATTCCCCCAGCTTATTGTTGTCCACAAACTTGCTGAGGGTGCAATCCACCCCATCCTCCAGATGTGACTCCCATGATGTAACAACATAAGGAAATGCAGTTTAATTTTGAAATGACATAAAACAAAGCATTTCAGGACATTTCAACAAATTGAAATGAAACATTTCATTCTGAAATTGTCAACATGTTTTGTTTCCATTAAAAATATTGAAACATTTCCAATATTTCCAAATCAATTTTTTTTGTTCAGAATTTCCATTCTGCAGAAATGTTCAAAATATGAATTTTTTGTCCTTTTTCGGGATTAAACAAATGTTGAAATGTGACTTTACTCAGCTCTAATCATCAATGTATGGATGGAACAATAAATCATAACTCCTTTCAGTCTTTCTTATGGCTATGACAGTGATAAGATCTTTTTGTGTATAAAGTTTCATGCAACCAAGTTGTACTGGTGCAATGTTCATGAAAAGCAAATTTTAAGTAACAAAAAAATTTAAAACTAAGATCCTGATCTAATCAGATCAAAAAACAGACACACTGCCATGTGATTTATCTGACTAATCTACACAAATAACATATAACAAATGTGTGCAAAGAACTACTCCAATCTACAAATGAAAACATTCAGGAAAAAAATTGTCTAATGTGTTCAAATAACAAATATATTTGGGTTTTGGGAAATCATGATCTGTTGGCAAATATTCTGCCAGCAGGGAAAAGGAAAGCAATTGGCAAGAATTACTCAATGTAGTCAGCTTTACCCAGCACAATCTTTTTTAGAATCCCTTCAAAAGGCATGTGTGAAGCCACCTTCAGACAACTCCATCAACATCCATTAGGGTCCGCAGTGTCTTATGATCAATAGTGTCGAGTCACTCATAGATCTAACATCAGCATAGAAATCCAGATGCAGTTCATTGCCCTCAAATGATCACTGGCTTCAGAGATTAATGTTTTTTCCACACTACGCCTAGCTCCAAAGCCCGATTGATTAAGATCCTAACATGTAGAGAATGTCAGAAGTTGGCCTGTCATTAGCTTTCCCTTGGGCAATAGGTAGGAGGGGTGTTAATGATGAATGATTGTTTCTTGAGCAAGGGCTTAACCACCTCATGTTTAAGAGTCGTTGAAGCTTGCCTTTACTTCAAGGAGGCATTAAGAAGACATTCTGTTCTGGCTATCACTGCCCAAATGTAGTCGGGGTTCAGTTCACATAGCAGACATTTCCCAGTGCCTTGCTGAAACTCAATTAAGAAAGCATTTGTTCCTTTCCTTTTTTTTCACACTATATCGGAGCGAGCACCCCAAATTTGACTGTTCTTGTCTGCAAAGATCAGCTCCAATACCTGGTATCACTCCTCTTCAAAATTCCCCTCCAAAACTGATTTTCACTTGAACATTGAAAAGAGAATCATCCCCAGTCAGAGGGATTCAGCCCTCAATATCTAATTAGCAGTAACATAGAGTGCCACCCAGTCAGCAGATTCATTTCAGAGGCTCTGTATTGCTGCCACTGTAACTTTTCAATATTTCCTTAACTTTGGGAAAGTTGCAGAGTTACAGTTTTACGTTTCCTATTACCAATCTGCAACCTTTCCAAAGTTGAAGAAGTTTTCAACTAAATGCCCAAAAGTATTTCAGTCAAAAATTTTCAGCCAGCTCTAAGCTTTATTTAAGTACAATAGGAGTTTTGCCTTAGCTAATGGCTTCATCTACATTTAATTAGACTGAAGTAAGCTAGGGTGTGAATCTACCCTACACTAGCCTTCTGCAATCTAACTGTTAATTTTCACCCTGCTGATGTGTACTAACATGCTAGTCCAGTTTCAAAGAGGACGAGATCAGAGTACATTAACAAACTATTAATGCACGTCATAGGGTGCACACAAACATACCGCAACAGGCCATAGTACAGATTCACAGCCTAACTTGCTATGGTCTAATTGTTCATGTGAAGTAGCCTTAAGCATGAAGATTGGGGGGCAGATTTGCAAAGGTATTTAGTCACCTAAAGATGCAGATGGGCACCTACTAGGATTTTTCAATAGTACAGGAGTTAGGTGCCTAATTTCCCATTAAGCACCTATGTAACCCACATGATTTATACTAAAGCATTTGACTTTGTTTCTCCCAGGAAGATGGATAAAAGCAGTGGGGAACAGATCCACATCTTAGTTGGATATTCTGTGTCACTGCCCACATGCAGAGGGCAGAGCAACTCAGCCAGAAGCATCCAGAAACATCCAAAACAGGGTGTGGCAGTTACCTGACATGCTCTATGTAGGCAGTTTTTGCTGTGGGCAACCCAGCTGACAGTTCACATCCTCATCACCATCTCCAGAGCTGAGCACAAGATGGAAGAGATTATAAATACAGGAATTAAAGATAGACCTGTGGACTCAAAAGTTAATTGATGCAGGACCAAAAAATAAATTTATATATGTCGATAAATACTTGTGTGTTCGCACACATGTATGCGCTGTTAGGGCTGAATCCTGATTCCTGCACCACTTTGGATACAGGCAAGTGATTTCTGTTTCACCAGCACCTGAGAGGAGCAGCCAGCTATTAACCCAAGGGCTGCTGGCTGTGGAGATCCCCAGACTGTTTGTTTACTGACAGGGTTCTGAAGTGTTTGAAAGGATGGAGATGCAGCCATTTCTCAATCTCTGAAGAGTCCAGGTGCTACACACACATAACATGGGTATACTATGAAGGCTGAGAAATTACCAGAGAGAAGCTCAGAAGGGAATGTGTTTTGAAACGTGTGCTGAAGTGTAGAACATATTATATTGAAGCCTTATATATGAATGTTTATAACAAACAATAGGGGGAAAGTCTGCATGAGGAACACCCATAGATTTACTGTCTAAAAGATTTTGTTTAAAAGTTATTCATAGTATTCTAAACACCATTTACAATATTTTATACTAGTTGCAATGTCTTTTGTGTGCATTGAATGTTCGCTTTACTAAGAAAGTGTATGGTGCTCTCTCTCTCTGGGGATTGTTCACATCTGTTTAGTTGGGTTTTCATACAAACCCCGAAGGTTTAACTCCTGTGGAATTCTTTCTCAAAAGTCCTGAAAAGACTGAACTCTGACCTGTGCTTCAGCAAGTATTAAGCTGAGATGGAGGAAGGGTAATGTACAGTTATAGAGAATTTTGCCTTAGCATTCCCATATCTCCTATCCCTGTACACCTTTCTGTCTCTTTAGGTGCCCAAACAACTTTGCAAATCTGGATCTAAATTACTATACTTCCTATTTGAAGTGTAAACACTGAAATGTTTTCATTCCATTAATGTTATTATTTCACTTTATACAAATATGAATATGTATATATATTTCATTTATTCTCCCATACATCAAAATAACTCAAAATATTTTCCTGAAATTTGCTTACTAAAAAAGCCACTTATGGGGTCAGTGCAAGTGTAACCTATGTGCCTTATACTGCAGCATGTGGTTCCTTGCACTGCCTTTGGCCCAAAGAAAAGGGAGAGAAGCAATGGAAGGGAGACATTGATTTTTTTTCCCTGCATACATGCAAAGTGCAGGGAGGGGCAACTTAACAAGAAGGACCCAGAAACATCCGAAAGTAAGGAGTAGCAGTTACTAGAGATAGTCAGGAACCACTTCTGAAGCTGTATAAGAAGTTTTCATTTAAGGCAAGCAGTCTTGCATGTCACACACATTCACCATCTGAGAGCTGGAGGCCAGGAGGGGAAAGGTATAAATAAAGGAGTCAAAGACAGCCCTGTGTGCTCAGCAGTTGATTGATACAGTATTAAGAGCCATGTCTGCGGTGGAAACTGCAGCTCCATACCTATACCACTTCAGCTAGAGGTTACAGATTGTTGTTTCACCTGCAATTTAGGAGACAAGGCAACTAATAATCCAAGCATGGGAATGCTGCTAGTTTTAAGGATCGCCACACTTCTATTTCCTGACAAAGCTCAGAAGTGTTCACAAAAGGACTGAGAGGCTCCCATTCTTCTGAAGCTCTGAAGAAGCCATGGCCACATTACAGAGACTAAGAAATTCTCTCTGTGTCAGATCAGAAAGGAGGGTGTGTGTATGTGTACACGTGCATGCTGAAGTATAGAAGTGTAAATATTATGTTGGAACCTTGTATTTAAATATGTTAACAACAACGTGAGGAAGCTGTATAATGACCAGTAGATTCACTCCCTAATAGCTTTTGGTTGAAAAATATTCATAAGTATTCCAAATGCTATTTACAATATTTGGTTTGTGTGTGTGAAATGTTTGTTTAACTAAGAAATTGTGTGGTACTCTCACTGACTAGGAACTATTATTAACTACATTCAGGATTTCACATACAGTAGCCCTGAGGCTTAACGCCTTGTAATGCTTTCTGAAAAATCCTGAAAAGACAGGACTCTAGCCTTTTGCTTCAGCAAAAGTTTAGCTGAGGTGCAAGAAAAAAGGGAGTGTAATAGAGTTAAACATTCCTTAACCTAGTACATGAGCACTGAAAGTTTCAGCCCTAAATGAACTTTTTTGAGAAAGTTCTGAGCATGTGAAATAAATTAAATTCATTTCCAAAAGTTTCAGAACACGTTAGAGTCTTCTTACTCAACTCTTACATTTCTAGCATTTAGTTGAATCCCTTGAATCTTATTGAGCTGATGATGTGGCCAGTACATTTTATAATGCTATCTTAAATGCATATGCTGCTTTGATTCCACACACTTTTCAAATATATGGACAGACATTTGTGTCATTTTAAATTGCTATATCTTTAAATATGTCTCTTTTTACCAGTGAATAGCTCTTTCCACAGACTCTAGTCTATTATATTCCTGTTTACCATCTTCTCCCCTTTTCTACCTACCAGCATGTTTTGAGTCACCGTGCAGGGTTGAACAATTTTGAATAAAAAATCTGTATAGGTAAGAAGTTTCTTGTCACCAGAATCTAATTTCCATTAACACAGTTGCAAATTTGCCCCCAGACTTTTAGAGGAGGGATCTACCACTTACAGCATTTTGACTCTTAGCTGCAGATATTACAAGAAATCTGTTTCACATAAGCATGTTGCTTTTTGTAACTATTGGACAGAGAATAATCTGTTGTTTTCAAAGGGATCTTTGATGCAGAGAACCTGTTCCTTAATCCATCAACTGACAGTTTAATATTGAACCCTTCATTGTAATGTTAGTCCATGTAAATGTTTGAGTAAAGGTATTTCTTATATTATTTTGTCATGGATCCAATTTCACTTTTCCAGGACTTAGACTTGGGAGAGGGGAAAGAAAGAAGGGGGACTCTCCCAGTGTCTGCCCACAGCCCACGAGACAGCTATTGAAGACTTCAAATGAGATGCCATATACAGTAAAAAACTGATGCAGACTGGATGTTTTTGAGTTAAAAAAAACTGCTTAGGGGTCTTGAAGGTTCTTGGTAAGGTCACAGATTGACATAACAATGAGCTGACAGGAGTCTAGGAATGAAAGAAAATGTGTGTATTTTGACTGATTTATTTTAATGGGATGAGCTTGCCACCTCTTTCTGAACTTTGCTTTATCTAGCATTTCTTCCAACATATGGCTCACATTAGTCTGTAAATATAAAATCCTGTGGAAAATTGAGTGTTGGGATACTTATTAAAATTTTCAGAAGTTAAGGGGTACTTCTTACTTAAAAGGTTGAGAAACACTGATATAACAGATGTCAGATCTATTGTGGGTAGGGTTACCACCTTTACACCAGGGGTGCACAACTCAAGTATGTACCTGGGCTAGAGGTGATGTTGGCCAAAGCTAGGAGGTTTTGAGTAGCATGCTAATGCTGGGGAATATAAAGTGTCGGGCCAAATTTTATGCCATAGATTTGAGAGGAGGTAGGGGTGAGAGAGAGAAGGGAAGGAGGGTGAGAGAGACAGAAAAAGAGGGTAACTGGTGAAATCTGGGGCTGTCATAGATGTCAATTTCACTGCTCAGCTAGAAATTGAAAAGTTTTCTGGGCACTGGGCTTTGAGCCAGGGAGGGGGGCTGCCATTTGGGCAAATTGCAGGTGGCTGCTGCCTGGCTGCCAGCCCAGGATGTGGGCAACTGCCGCCCAATCTGAACTGGGGCAGAGGAGGGTTCCGCGCCAGCTGGGACCCAGGGATGTGAGCAGGCAGCTTCTGCTCGTCTTCAAGCCGGGGCGTTGGAGGCTGTCCCTTGGCTCGGAGATGGGGCACAGGTTGCTGCCACCCAGCTGCGAGGCCAGCTCGCAAGACGCTGGGAGCTGTGACCAGGCGGGAAGCAGGGGGCTGCTGCCTGCCTTCCCCAGAAGCGGGGGCTGCTGCTTTCTTCCCAGCTAGGAGCTAGGACCAGACAGGAAGTAGGTGGCTGCCAAGCGTCTTCCCCAAAAGCCAGCTGCTGCTGCCCGCCTCCCAGCTGGGAGCTGTGACAGGGTAGAAAGAGGGCAGATGCAGCGTGGCTTCCTGGGACTGTGGTAGGTGCTGCTCGCCTCCCAGCTAGGAGCTGTGACTGGGCGGGAAGCCGGGGGCTGCTGCCCACCTTCCCCAGAAGCCGGAGGCTGCCACACACCTCCCATCTGGGAGTTGGGGCTAGGTGGGAAGCGGGCTGCTGCCACCTGCCTCCCCTTCACTCTGTTTTTCCCCGGGGTACCCCCTGCCTGTGTCTCACGTACCCCCAGGGGTACGCATACCACAGATTGAGAAACTATGATCTAGGGGAGAGAGGGCACTGGAGAGCTAAATAGGGCAGGCAGACTGGAATGAGTTCAGGTACACTATCATGGCTCCTATTACCACTAGCATCTGCTGGGATACCTGGATCTGAAGCTACACAACATGGCTTTCATTTTCCTGATTGTGAAAGGTGCTGTGGCAAAAACAAGACAGAGAATTTAAACTATATGGCATCGATACGGCCATCCAGATCAAGTAAATCCTGAACACCGCTTCAATTTGGACCTGAGGATCCTGCTACCATCCCCTCCCTTCCCTTCCCCAGCTTACTTCTCCTTTTTCCTATCTTCCTCCCCTTTGACTTCTGTCTAGTAAAAATCTGGCTTAACTGGCAACTTTGCACCATTGTTCTAAGTTTATGATCAGAAAAGTAAGTTAAAAGCAAAGCCTTAAGCAGGCTGGCATTGCTAAATTATCCAGCAACTGGAATGGCTTATATAACTATGCTGTGCCTGTAGCAGGGCAGCAGCTCTCTGCAAGAAAGCAAACATCAGAAACAGAAGCTGCAGTTTCTTTTGTTGCTGATCTTTTTGCTTCCCTTTGATGTGAATTTGTTTTGTTTTATCTTAAAGGGAACAAGATTAGATTTCAATAGCAACAAGAACCCAAGATCTAACTGTCCATTTGTGACATCTTGCTTGGGGTCTCCAGAATTGTGAGCTGTCAGCCTCACCTATGAGAGTTTTGCTGCTGCTAAGCTATGTATCCGCTCCCTGACCCACCAACTTGTCAGTATTGCCATCAAATTCTTGAGGACTCTGCCAGTCAAAATCTTGCTTTGCAAGTAACAGTCAGTGAACCCTAATTCCCAAGGTCCACAGAGATATCTCTCTGCAGTGTGCAGTCCCTCTCACTGGAAACTT
Organism: Emydura macquarii macquarii; assembly: GCF_026122565.2. Classification (NCBI taxonomy): domain Eukaryota; kingdom Metazoa; phylum Chordata; order Testudines; family Chelidae; genus Emydura; species Emydura macquarii. The sequence continues at coordinate 5,428,394 of NW_027132962.1, forward strand.
ACAGAAGTTACTGAGTTTGCTGCCTCCAAAGAGACAGATTACACACCAGTCTGTTTGGCTAGCTGAAGACTTGTCCTCCAGTTTAATACTCAGCACTGAGACGGTTTTGTAATAAAACAAGGAAAAGTGATTAACAAAGAATAGGGAGTTACTGATATAAGCAAGAATGAAAGAGACAGGTGTCACAGGCTAAACAAGACATGCTTTGTCATGACTAAAACAATTTCAACAAGTCACAATTTTTGTCTAAGCAGGTTTTTCACTTACATCAAGCTTCCAGCAGCTCTTGCCTTCGAGGGTAAGAGGATCCAGCTTTCATAGGCTCGACGATGCTGTACACTCTGTTGTCCCCTAATGGAAAGATAACTAAAATGTCTCTCTGATCCCTTTTATATTATTTGAAGTCTCCTGCTTCTGCTTCAAGAGCCAGGAAGGTTTCCTGGTGTGCAGATTCTGTGTCCTGCTGTGATCGTAAGCAGTCTTCTCACCTACTTGTTAGTTTTATGGCTTTGTTTATTTTATTTGTAAATGTACTTTAATTGTCTCTTACTGGTAATCAAGTTAGTCAGACAAGTAAATATACATTCCTCTGTCTATGGCAAGTGGAGGCTTTTATGATGCCCCCCAAAAACAGTTAAAGAACTTATTTCCAGCTCACCCCTGTACTTCTTTTTTGTGTGTTTAATGTTTTATTAAAGGTTTTTAGTGGTGGTGCTACAATGGGAGTAAGCTACCATTAACCTCATTCCAAACTCCAGATCACACTTACCTGTTTATTCTAGTAAGATTAAATAAGAGCTGTATTAACTCCTTAACACTTGCTGGACTCCAACATACTCATTCATTAATAAACACTCCACAGCCCACCATCACATTTTATGCAAAATTCTCATGAACTTCAATGTAGTGCTATATGCAGAATAATTTCCAGATAGGACCCATATTCAGCATTCAGATATCTATCCCCTTCCATCAGCAGTGTCACTGAAGGATAATTATTTATCCTGCATTTTGTAACAATCAGTCATTACTCTCTTTCATACAGGATACAATTTAAGGAAACACACCAACAGTATTTTCTACACATTTCAATATATTTTTGCAAAATTTTTTAGTGTATTCAAGGCCCCATTCTCATTTACACCAATGCACCTTCATAGTGTTTTTATACTGCTCTGCTAGTTTAAAGTGTCCTTAAATGGGTAGGGTAGCAATTTACATTCCCTTTTACATTTACACCACCAGAAGTGTAAAAGTCCCTTAGTGCAAATGAGAATCAGGCCCTGAACACTTTATTTGATATGTAATTCATCTAAAAAAATATTGATACAAACCTATGATTGTAATTTAAATTACTTATACACCCTACCTGGAGTATTTCTGTAAAAAGGACAGGAAACTTTGCCATGTTCTCTATATTCTTCCTCATTCTTCTCTTTTATGACTACAATGTGCCATTCTGTAAATAAAACAGGGGGATTGTCCCCCCCAAATCAGCAGCTTCCCAAAAAAATACACACAGATGTCAAAACAGCGAAGGCCCTGTAATTGCAAACTGGCTTCTGACTCCCACTGGAGCTCTGAGTACATAATTTCTGCTTGAACAGACTGCTGAGTAATCGCCTATTGGTCACCCCACACCATGAGGTTCATCCTTGCTAGTAGGTAAGGTAGGTAAGTAAACATTTCATTACATGTGAGTCCCCACTGATTTAACCACTCACCTGCTTACAGTTAAGGATTTGCTTACATACTTTCCTCAATTAGGGTGTAAATGATTAAAGGGTTAACATCCTGATGGCTGATAAAAGCCACTGTTACATTTTGGGATTCAACCCAGATGAGTAAGAGGTTGTCTCATTGCCTTCCCTGAAACCCTGGCTAACCCCGGCTGCTGTGACTCTCAGCTTGGACACCAACAGCCAGCAGACAAGCATGGTTTTCCATGGGTGACTGTGTGCTGTGCAGCCCTGGTTCAGCCTTCCTACACCACAAAAGTCCCATGCTGGTCTCCATCAGCCTTGGTTACTTCTTGCAGGGTGACCCCAACACACCACCAGTCCCCACTTTCAACAAAACTGTCTGCTCTGAAATGTCCAGCCCTCTTCTGAAACATTTAGAGAAGTAAAAATGTTTGTTGCTGTGGCTTTGTCTTTTTAAAGGAGCAGTTTGTTGCTTTAACTGTTGTTAACAATCACTTCAATTCAAACACAGAACTGGGACAGTTAAGATTAAAAGTAGAACAAGATTATTAACAAAAAAGATTGGTTTTAAGTAAATCCAAGTACTTGGGATAAAGACAAAATGGTTACAAGCAAATAAAAGTAAAATACACTTTCTAGTGGCTAAGACCTAACAAGCTACAACCTTGGTTCCAGGTAAATATAGTAAAGGACAGAATTATCAGACACATAGATTTGTTGGGGACTAATCAACTTGGTTATTATAAAGGAAAATCATGCCGCACCAATCTGCTAGAATTTTTTGAGGGAGACAACAAGCATGTGGACAAGGGTGATCCAGTGGATATAGTGTATTTAGATTTTCAGAAAGCCTTTGAAAAGGTCCCTCACCAAAAGCTCTTAAGCAAGGTAAGCAGTTATGGATAAAAGCAAAGCGCTTCTCCTGGATCAGTAACTAGTTAAAATATAGGAAACAAAGGGTAGGAGTAAATGGTCAGTTTTCAGAATGGAGATAGGTGAATAGTGGTGTCCCCCAGGGTCTGTACTGGAACCAGTATTGTTCAATGTATTCATAAATGATCTGGAAAAAGGGGTAAGCAGTGAGGTGGAAATATGTGTAGATGATACAAAACTACTCAAGATAGTTAAGTCCAAAGCAGACTGTGAAATGTTACAAAGGGATCTCACAAAACTGAATGACTGGGCAACAAAATGGCAGATGACATTCAATGTTTATAAATGCAAAGTAATGCACATTGGAAAACAATCTCAATTGTACATGTAAAATGATGTGGTCTAAGTTAGTTTTTACCACTCAAGAAAAATCTTGGAGACATTGTGGATAGTTCTCTGAGCACATCCACTCAATGTGCAGCAGCAGTCAAAAAAGCTAACAGAATGCTGGGAATCATTAAGGAATGGAGAGAAAGAAAGCATCATATCGCCTCTATCTAAATCCATGGTAAGCCCACATCTTGACTAATGCATGCAGATCTGGTCACCCCATCTCAAAAAAAGATATATTAGACCTGGAAAAGGTATAGAAAAGGGCAGCTTGGAAAAGAGATAACTAAGGGGTGATATGATAGAGGTCTATAAAATCATGACTGGTGTGAAGAAAGTAAAAAAACGAAGTATTATTTACTCCTCATAACACAAAAACTAGGGGTCATCAGATGAAATTAATAGGCAGCATGTTTAAAACAAAGTATTTCTTCACACAATGCACAGTCAAGCTGTGGAACTCCTTGCCAGAGGATGTTGTGAAGGCCAAGACTATAACAGGGTTCAAAAAAGAACTAGATACATTCATGGATTATATGTCCATTAATGGCTATTAGCCAGGATAGGCAGAGATTGCTGTTTGCCAGAGCCTGGGAATGGCTGACAGAATGGTCCACTTGATGATTACCTGTTCTATTCATTCTCTTTGGCAGTGGCCACTGTCGGAAGACAGGATACTTGGCTAGATGGACTATTGTCTGATCCAATGTTTATCTCTTATGTAAATTTCTTATCAATCTCTTCATTCTAGGCATGGCTAACTTTCTCTCCATCAGAACCTCTACAGAAGGAAAAACATATGTTTTCCCTTGTGTAATTAGGTGAAACACCTTTGTCTAAGCAGGTTTCTCACTTATATTCAGTTCCCAGAGACTTCAACCCCTTTAATTGAGCACCCCCTCAGTTTGCAAGAGTTCTGGTGCCTCATATCTGTTCAGTGATAGATACCAAGATAACTTTTTCTCTTTCCTTGTATCTTCCCAAACTCACTATTTTGACTCCATACTGAGGATGACCTCATGCTGTTCTTCCCTTCCTGTGAACTTCCCATCCTCCTGCTGATTCACATGTAATGGGGTTTCCATTGTTTTTGGTCAGACCTTGCTTAATTTCACTGGGGACAGGTAAATAGTTGCCTACCTCCTATCTGGGGGAAAATCTGTTTCCCCTTGTGTTTGATCACAGACTTCAAATCATAATACCTTTGAATATTTATAATTCCTCATAGAGTGTTAATACATACATTTTACAATGATATTAATCATCAGTGTCAATAGCTTTCATAAAATACCTGATCTGATACTCTTTTATAATGCAGTAATATTGTATGAAATCAGTCAATTCAATTATTTATCATTTGAGGTTGAGAACCTCCTTCCTTCTTTATAGTCCAGAGGCTATCTCCCCAACACACTGGGTTGCTGGCTTTGCTTACCTTTTATGTAAATGTACCTTCATTGGCTTTGCCTGATGACCAGTTTGGTGACTCATTCCTTTGTCTAGGGCAGATTGTGCTTATACGTTGCTTGCCAAATAAATTTAAGGACATTATTCTAGCACATATTCATGATTCTTTGTACATATGCCCTACATAGCTCATGCAAGAAGATTAATGGTCAGTGAATTATTTATTTTCCAATGATATTTTACATGACTCCTTTTAGATTCAGATTATGACAACATGTTATGTGTAGTGAATATGTCAGGCCTGACAAGAGCTACTGACACAGAATAGTGACCTACCAATGAGCCTCTGTGTCATAGCTCACCATATTTCAGATGGATGATATACTGGAAAGTGGCCATCTGCCAAACCCTAGGCCACATCCCATTATAAGTTCCACCTCCCAAGTAGTCTTTGCAGAAGAGAATATGGGAAACAAGAGCAAAACTATCCCCAAGCATAGGAAACACAGGAAATATAGTAAGAGATCTTAATCCCTGACTTAATCAGAAAATGTTCAATGGCCTGATACTTAAGGAAAAGTCAAACAAAAAGTGGAAACTAGGTCAAATATATATTAACAAAAGTATTTAGGGACAAAATTAAAAAGGCAAAGGCACAAAGATTAAAGTAGCTATGGACATAAAGGGTAACAAGAAAACATTTATAAATACACTAGAAGCAAGAGAAACACCAAGGACATGAGAGGCCCATTACTCAGTGAGGAGGGAAAGACAATAACAGAAAATACAGCAATGGCTCAAGTGTTAATGCCTTTTTTGTTTCACTCAGGATGACTAATGTAGTGAACATCAGTGTAAATGGGGTAGGATCTGAGGCTAAAATAGGGAAAAAACAAGTTAAGAATTACTTAGATAAGTTTGATATCTTCAAGTTGGCAGGGACTGATGAAATACATCCTAGATCACTTAAAGAATAGGCTGAAGTGATCTCTGAGCCATTAATAATTATCTCTGAGTATTTGTGGAGGATGGGAGATATCCCAGAGGACTAGAAAAGGGAAAATATAGTACCTATCTATAAAAAGGGGAATAAGGACTACCCAGGGAATTATAAACCAGTCAACTTACCTTCAGTACACAGAAAGAAAATGGAGCAAATAAACAATCAACTTGAAAGCACCTGAAGATAATAAGGGGATAAGTAACAGTCAACATAGATTTGTCAGTAACAAATCTTGTCCTTCTTTGACCAGATAACAAGCCTTGTGGATATGGCGGAATCAGTAGACGTGATACATTTCAACGTCAGTAAAGCTTTTGATACTTTCTCACATGACTAGCTCATAAAGAACCAGGGAAATATAGCCTTGATAAATCTACTATAAGGTGGGTGCACAACTGGTTGTAAAAACATACTCAGAGAGTAGTTATCAGTGATTCACAGTCAAGCAGGAAGGGCATATTGAGTGGGATCATTCAGATCCAGTTCCATTAAATATCTTCATAAATGATTTGGATAATGGCATAGAGAGTATACTTACAAAGTTAGTGGATGATACCAAGCTGGGAGGGGTTGCAAGTGCCTCGAGGGACAGAATTAGAATTCAAAATTATCTTGACAAACTGGAGAAATGGTCTGAAATAAATAGGATAAAATTCAACAGGACAAATGCAAAGTACTGCACTTGGGAAAGAATAATCAAATGCAGAAATACAAAAAGAGAAATGACTGCCTTGGAAGGAGCACTACAGAAAAAGATCTGGTGGTTATACTGAATCACAAACTAAATGTTAGTCAACAATATAACACTGTTGCAGAAAAAGCAAACATCATTCTGGGATGAATTGGCAGGAGTATTGTAAGGAAAACATGAAAAGTAATTCTTCCACTCTATTCAGAATGGATAAAGCCTGAACTGGAGTATTGTGTCCAGTTCTGGGCACCACACTTCAGGAAAGATGTGGACAAACTGGAGAAAGTCCAGAGGCGAGCAACAGAAATTATTAAAGGTCTAGAAAATATTATCTATGAGGAATGATTGGAAAAAAATGTGGGTTTTTTTAGTCTGGAGAAGAGAAGACTGAGGAGGGAACATGGTAAGACTCTCAAGTACATAAAAGGTTACTATAAAGAGGGGGATGATAAATTGTTCTTCTCATCCACTGAGGACAGGATAACAGATATTGGGCTTAAATTGCAGTAAGGCAGATTCAGGTTAGACATTAGGAAATATTTCCTAACTGTATGAGTAGTTAAGCACAAAAACAAATTATCTAGAGAGCTTGTGGAATCTCCATCATTGGAAGTGTTTAAGAACAAGTTAGACAAACACCTGTCACAGATGATCTAGATAATACTTAGTTCTGCCTCAGTGTAGAAGACTGGACTAGATGACCTATCAAGATCCCTTCCAGTTCCACATTTCTATGATTCTATGAAATTATGAAGATAATGAGATACTTCTTCCTTAAGCCTTCCTGCTTAGGAAGCTCTGCTCATGTTACATTAATTGCACTTGCTGTGGGGTAATAGGCCCCTCTATCATTTACTATCTTAAAAATATAGAAGCTTAATACATACTGTTTACTGTGAATATAGATGGTGTGGAGATTTATAACTGCTTTGTAATTAAAGAGTCATCAACCGTGGTTTGTTGGACTATTTTCTGAAAATGTTTTCCTGATTAAAATTTAGGTTTAGTAGACATAAATTATATCAGAGTGCATTGTGGTTTTCTCAGTGAAATTAATTGAAGGCTGCTGTGGCTGATATGTCTTCTCTTAGTAACAATAAGTCTCAGAGTATTTTGTTTCCATGGTTCCAACTTGTTGATTGTCATTTGTTCTATGAACTGTTTATAGTAGCTTTAAGACTTCTTCATCAATAAGAAAAGCACTGGTCTGCATTGGATGTATGAATAATATCTGTGACTAATACTTCCATTGTCAGGAAGTCTCTGAGTCAGATGCTAGAGAATGATCTAGTCACTTCAGTGCTTGTGGTTGTTTAAGTGCTTTTAAACCCTTCATTTTGATTTAATTTACAGAGGGTGAGGGCAGCAGATCAAAATGACACCACAGTTAACAATGGTAGAACTGGTAAGCTGCCTCCAGCCATCTCTTCTGAAATACTGATTGTCCTTGATGTTCATGTCTGGTGGTTTCCTATCGTTGAAGCAGCAGATAATACGTTGTAGCTAATGGTGGTGGCACAGTGCCTTAATATATTGAATTATTCCCCTATCCAGTGGCTGACTCTGGGAAGCTTTGCACACGTCTAAATTGTTACACTGGAGTGAGGAGAATCATTATAAATCAATAAAATCACCTTGCATTTTAAGATAATTATGGAGTGGGAAAACCCTAGGGCAGAACAAATAATTCACAGTGAATAATTTACTAGTCATATTAAGCCTCTTTTTCTCCTTGTGTAATGTCCATGAGATGATTGTAACTTCTTCACACAAATGCATTATATGAATATACCTGTCAAATGTTTGTCCAAATTTCTGTCTTTACCTATTAGTCACAATTTGCTGCAAGTATTGAACTGTCAATTTAAGACATTTTAGTACATTGTAAGTGTAGTACATGATATTTTCTCCACTCAGGGAATGGAAATATGTGACTCCTGTAGTCAGGAACAAAACTTGAAAAATCTCATTGAGGTTTTCAGTGTCAACTTATCAGTTTTATCGTTAGTCTTGCACTATTTGCTGCTTTTCTTAAAGGCCCAGCCAGCTGCTGGAATCAGATTATTACCTATGAATTTCAGCTCTCTCTCTCTCTTTTTTTTTTTTTTTTAACAAAGGTAATTTTGTAACCCTCCTTGTTGCATAGAAAAGTCGGAAAACATGCATCACACTGTTTGAAGTGGCTCACAACTGTGAATGCCTACCTCAGGGTAGGCTGTAAAAATCATGAGACACAACCCAAATTGGTGGTGTGTTCTATAATTAAATTCAGCAAACCATTAACATGTGTTAACCCCTGGATCACTATAACAGTCTTGCCATCGTGTCACAGACAGTTCCTATAGACTCTCCTATCTTGCCATTCAGTCAAACAGGACTTAGTGATATATGCTCATTTACACCAAAATCACAACACAGTCCCAAGAGACCAATCACTTATGCCAGATCAGTTGGTACCCTAGTTATTACACCAAAGATGTCTGTATCTATTCCTGTAGTAAACTATCTAAAGGTTTATTAATTAGGAAAAAGAAATAAGAGTTATTTACAAGCTAAAATAAGCAAGCAAATATACACACAAATGAGTTATCATCTAATTCCTATGAGTGACAGAGGGGACAGCCTCTGTGGATCTCTGGTCTCAGTTTGGTGTCAGAATTCACACAGCAAAAAATTTTCCTGTTAAAACTTATCAATTTCCTTCTTTCAGCATCTAAGTGCATAGGATGAGCTTCCTTGCATGTACCATCTCCTGGTTGTGATAGGGCCATTGACCAATCCTTTGTACTATGATATTCCTTGATAGCCCTTCTGATTTTGATAGGCCTTCTGGATGTATTTCATAGAGTCTAAACATTCATAGTCTAAACATTAAATACATTCTTATAAAACTAATACCTATCTTGAGAAAAACTAATCTACACGTGAACTGGTCTGGTTTCCAGCTATACATTTTTCAGTTCTTAGCTATTGCCTGCAGCCTGGGCAAGAGTTCACATCACAACATGGACAACAAATGATTCAACATCAGAAAGTAAATAAAACATATCCCAAATGTTATTAATCTTGTGATTTTGGGGGTCCAACTCATCCTTGGTGTCGGCAATACTGAGTTTTCAATATCCCAAGGAAGACTGACAATTTAAGGAGAGCTAGCAGATACATCAAATTAAGAAATTTTGGAAAACAGACCTTTTCTTATCTGGACCAAAACACTTTGCCTGATGCATCACTCGTAGAAAAATTAGGCAATTAGCATTTATTGACTGAGAGCAGAGTATAAATTTAATTTTGTCTTATCCCAGTCACAAAACATGTGTCCAAGCGGTGTGACCAACTCCTGACCTTGCTTGTTTGCCTTTATGCTACATATCTGGCAAGGGGATTGGGAACCTTGTTTTCCTATGCTAAATAGTAAACCATTTAACATGAAATACACCATTACCAGTACAAATACTCAAGCCTGTCGCCTTGAAATGATCTTTTCATGAACATTTATCAGTAAAATTCAAGAACTTGAATGTTTGGATTACAATCCAGAAGAGAGTATTTAAACTAGGCTCTTCTGCCAAAAATCTGCTGTCACTACCTTTTACTTAGCAGTGACCAGAGTGCAAGTGGTGCACCTTCAAGTTCCAGCCTGACTTGTTGTGGGCATGCATGCATCAGCATTGGCAGCTGGATTCTTCTCTTTAACACGCCCACTAGTTTTCATTCTAAAGAGATGAGATGAGAGATGAGAAAAATGACCTAAATCTATGAACTGGGTTCTTGGAAAAGATGTTATCAGAATGACTGATATCTGCAGTGGGACAGAATAGATAAAAGTTTATTTCACAGCATAAGGGCCTAATATACAAAACTGGCTGTATGAGTAATAGGTAGCTGAGTGCAGAATGTAAAGTAAAAAGAGAACAGCACTCGGCACAGAGCAGAAGTGCAGTTCAGATAATGTTCTCATAAGGTCAGTCTCAATACAGCAATCACACCTGAAGATAGACAGAAATCTATTTTTAAAAGCATCAGGGGTTCGCTGGGTTTCTAATTGTAACACAATTCCACATCTCTCATCCTCAATACATAGAGCAAGAGGAGAAAAAACTAGAGGAGAACTCAAAGAGACATTAATTAGGAGTAAAGATGACCTATTGCAAAGTTAGAATGACAACCAGAGTTCACAGAATACTATACAATACAATTCCAGCTGCCAAGAAACAATCAGTAGGTAGTGATAATTGAAATAACAGGAATTATAATTGATAGACATCACTTATGATTAGGTAAGCCAAGACAATCACATACAGTGAGGAATAAAATAGTAGTCACCATCACAGAGAAAATAGGTGAAATTCTGATCTCAGTTATACTGGTGTCAGATGTTATTTGGAAGGCCTCTGGGGCTATGTCTACACTGACGGGGGCAAATTCGCCTCCGTCAGATCCACTTATCTGAATCGACTGAGCGGTCAGTGAAGACCCAGTCGATCCAGAAATGGACATATTAAGACCACCTCCTCAAGTGGCGTAGAAGTCGACGGGAGTTATGCAAGTTTTTTGCATAGTTTGCATAACTCCAGTCGGCTGCTGCCGAATCTTCAATGAAAGTGTAGACAAGGCCTGGATTGTCCTCGGGACCTGTCTTTTTGAATTTCACTGTTGCGGGCAGGACCAGTAGGCCCAGTCCTAAACCCCCCTGAAGGTTAAGCTCCCAAGAAGACCCGAAAGCTGTGTCAAGATCATTACCTGTTGGACCAGTCTTTGCTGCTGCTCCTGCTGATATGCCACTAAGTCCCAGATCGGCTGTTGCTGCTGAGCAGCATTTGCTGCAGGAGTAATTGTTACTGCTCCTGGACTGCCTGTTGCTGCTGCTGGTTCTCAGTCATTCATTTAAGAAGATGCTCTAGGTCCATGTTGTCTGACCTACCAACCCATATCTCTAATTTGAGGGTGTTTGACCATCTAGGTCAGTCAGTCCTCCCCGCTCTCTGGAGGCGGGAAGGATGCCCGCATTCTCCACCAGTTGTGCGGAGCTCCTCCATGTGGCTGGACATGGCATGGCAGCTCGCTCTCACCTTGGGTCTATGGCCACTGGCTGCTCTGCATCTGCGGTGGCCTTGCCTCTTCTGGTGACTCTGTCTCTTTGGCTATTCTGTAGAAAAGGGAATGAGGGCAGAGGGAAAAATCTACAATGTACAGAATGTGACACCTACCAATGGGTGAATTTACTCTCAGAAGCTGTTAGGTAACAGTAGCCTACTCCCAAGATTTTCAGAACAGTTTGAACATTTCAATAGTCAAATGTTTTTATTCCAAACACAACAAATGTGGAAAGAATTGCAGAATTAAAAAATGACCTTGTGGTTTTATCCTCTCTGGAAATATGCAGCACTATGTCTTGCATACTATTTATTGCAGACTTCTTCTGCACCATTTTCTGTCTGCCAGCAGATTACACAGTTACTAGCCCCCTTGTGCAACTCTGTGAGGGTGTGAATTACTTGCAAGTGTACTCGTACCATGGTTACGGAAACATTCTAATGGTAACATGTAAATTACATGTAAGTACATATGATACTAATCTTTTTCTATGAAGATGCCTAGAGGACAAATATTAACAGACTTGACATACTGACTTTGGGAATGTTACCATAGCCAATACACATCGATAAAGATAAAAATACATTTTCCCCAGCAAGATTTTTCTCTTTAATTTTTTTTGTACAATTATCTAAAATATATGTTATATCTTTGCAACAAAATGCTGTGCCAAATGCCATAATGAAACCTATCTGTTCCCAGTCTAAACAGATCAGCTTTGTAAGGTACAAGAATGACCATTATTTGGAGGGGGTCGTATAATTTGCCCTTTCCATAAAGCTCCAGAGAAACATCACCCCCACTGAGAGATCTGCATATACTACTTCAAACTAGATTTTCCAGGGACCAACAGACAAAGAAAGGATTTTTGGATCAATAGCCTGGTTTTAAAGTGTCTCAGGGCCTCTTTTTTGATCCAGCAAATGGATAAGACCTTTTCTTGTTCACTCCTTAGGGAAGGGTTGGAAGGACTTGGCCTACTGAGGCCCCATAAAACTGTGTGCTTGTTCTCATCTGAAGCTGTGATGAATTTTAAACTACAAGCAAATACCTTAGCACTGGGGGTGGAGGGGGGCAGTAGGATGAGCTCTTGTAAGCTTATTAGTATGGGTGCAGGTTCTTCTATTGTTTTAATGGGTTTTCGCTGTGTTGCTTTTATCTTAAGAATAAAATAGACTTGCATAAAAAAAATGCTGTGTGGTATCAATAACTGTGGTCAATCACACTGTTAACCATCTCTGAAGAGAAAGCAAACAGGTATGTTTGGGCAGCCTGTTTCTGCTAGCAATATCACAGTGAAGGCAAGCAACTGTGCAGCCTGGTAATACCTCGGTCAGAAAGGAATGAGATGTGGGTCCACCAAGAAAGGCAGCAGTTGGGAAGCTGGAAGCCTGAGAGTGGGTGCCGTTGCTGGACCACTGAAGGAAATACAGATGCAGTTGCCCTGAACTGTGACAACTACCGCTTCACTTTCAAACACTTCCTTCCCTAACAAAATCTGTCAAAAGCATTAGATTTTGCTGTGAATACCAGATTAAAAGAAATTTGGCGCTTCTAGCCAAACATCTGAAGATATGATAAGCTCAAATCCTACTAGAAAAAAGTTCCAGACACACCAAAATATTTGACACACTGTATCTCCTAAAAGCCCTGCTCAACTTACATAAAAATAGACCACTCTACCCAAAATATCCCATGCATATATTAGTCCAGGATAATTTTTTCTGTAAAGTTATTTGTATAAGCAGTTACCAAAACTGGTCTCAAAGGCCATAAGTAAAAGATAAGAAATAGCAGTAAGCATGTAGTGCACAACCTGTTTTTCACTTTTAAAATTATATTACAAGGTCATGGTGTAAATTCAGTTCCTCTCAGAGATTCATAGGGTAGCACTTTCTATGTGCGAAACTTCTATTGACAGCAGTGGGGGAACAGATTTTTGGAATCAAAATCCAAATTCATTCCTTCAGGTAAAACAGGTGATTTTTTTGAGCTGAGGTTGTAACATTTCTCCAGGAACTTGGAATGAATAATAATATCATGAAGAGGGAAATAGTGTTGAAAATTTAAAATACTATAGAAATAGTCCCATAAAAATAAAACAAGTGTGAGAACCAGCTTTTCTGTCGTACACTGCTGGACCTAAGCTATGGAGCTGACATATAGGCCTGAATTTCTCCTAAGCTCTGAAAGTTTGACATAGAACTGCTATACCAAGTTCCACCCATACTAGATATTTTAGAAGAAGGTGTGAGAAACCTCCTAATAGATGATGATAAAATAAATTGCCAGTGGAAGAAGTTTCTTTCAAATTCATGTCAGTGAGTTATAAAGGATTATATTCCTTTATATATGTATTCTTTGTCATTTCTAATATAAGATGTTGTTTTTATTTATATACATATCTAATCTTTGTTTTAATTCTGCTAAGAGCTAATATTTTTTAAAATATAAAGATAAATACATTTCCCCCTGTAAATTGTCATCTATTTTTAATGTAATGCTAATACAAATGTTGTTACAGAATACTGGTGTTGTAAAGGTGTTATAAATATTTGTACTATTCTATTATTTATAAAACTGGTATTATTTCTTTTTTTAAATGGAAAATTCAGAGTAATTCAGCAAGATCCTTAGCAATGGGAGGGCAGATTGTTTTTAATCCCAAACTACTAACACAGGACTTTGACTAGGTCTCTGAGATTCCAGCACTGTAGCTAAAGAGCTGGGTAAAGCCCAGCCAATCAGACATGGAATTATAGAAATGTAGGTTTGGGAAAGGACCTCAAGAACTCATCCAGTGCACAGCACCAAGGCAGGGCCAAGTAAACCTAGACCATTCCTGACAGCCATTTTTCTAACCAGTTCTTAAAAGTCTCCAATGATGTGGATTCCACAGCCTCCCTTGGAAGCCTATTCCAGATCTTAACTACCCTTATAGTTAGAAAGATTTCCTAATATCTAACTGAATCTTTCTTGCTGCAGATTAAGTCCATTGCTTTTTGTCCTACCTTCAGTGGACATGAAAAATAAGTGATCGCCATGCTCTTTATAACAGCCCTTAACATACTTGAAGACCTTCAAGTCCCTCTTTATTCTTTTTTTCTCAAAACTAAATATTTTCAGTTTATTAAACCTTTCCTCACAGGTCATGTTTTCTAACTGTTCTACCATTTTTGTTGCTCTCCCAATTTGTCCACATCTTTTTTGAAGTGTGGTGACCAGAATAGGACACACCACACCAGTGTCACATAGAGTGGGACAATTACCTCCCATGTCTTACATACAAGGCTCCTGTTAATACTCCCCAGAATGATATTACCTTTTCCACAACTACATTACATTGTTGACTCATATTCAATTTGCTATCCACAATAACTCTCAGACCTTTTTCAGCATTAATAGCATGATTAACCACTGATTTCACATTTTGTACTTGGGCATTTTATTTTTCCTTCCTAAATGTAGTACTTTGCCCCAGTCTTTAATTAATTTCATATTGTTGATTTCAGATCAATTCGCTAGTTTGTCAAGGTTTAATCTAGCAATTTTACATGATGATGCTTAGGCAATGAACAATTATACAGAATGCAGAGGAGATTTATTGAGCCAGTTACTCCTTTTGTAACAGCTTTGCTATTATTTCAGAGTTTTGAGCGTGGAAAAGAGCTTATTCCAGAGCAGCCCAGCTTCTTCTGTTTGATCCTGCCATGAAGTCGTAATAATCCTATTGGCCACTTTACAATCTGTTGCTATGGAAATTAATGTATTATCTCAGAGAAATGACAGATGGATTGAGGAGGGAACAAGCCTGTACTTAAATACTGATCCTTACAAGACTAGCTAATCTCCAAGTGGATGGCACTTGAGGAACTAGCTAATTTCTAAAGCTTTCTAGAAGTCATTGGGGGAGGCTGTATTGCAGAGAAGAAAGGGTATCAAAAGTTAAGAGATTTGCCTGGAAAGAGTCCAACTGTCCCGTTTTTGTCTGCCCTGAACCCACCTATTCTCCTTCTCGTGTGGCCTACTTCCCTTGATATTTGTCCTGGACCACTGAATGAGGTCAGGAACCATCAAAGAGGAGCAGGGATAAAGAATCTGCAGGTTTCATCACTTATCAGCTATGTGGTGGATAACAGAAAGCTGCATAATGGAAAGAGGAGTTTAATTGGGACAGTTTAATTCTACTCACTCTGTTTTTTGTAACTGAACCTTTAAATGAAGAATAACCCAGGATGCTGCAGGAGCAGCAATAAGGTAGCTGAAATTTGGTGTTTCAGTTCAGATGAAGAATGCTAGCATCCATTTTCTCTTTTTTGCCCTCTCTCTCTCATGTTCAGTCTTTATTTACTTAATTTTAAATCAAAGCAATCCAGACTGAAAAATATTTTTTCCTTGGGTAAAAGAACAATCAGAAGCAGAAGCTGGAAAAGATAGAATAATATCCAGAGTAGATCCACTCAGGAAACTGGAAAAAGGAGCATTGCAACAGAAATGTGCCATGACTGCCCATCTTCCAGTATATGTTAGTTAATGGAGGGGGAGGGAAGTATTTACATTGGAAGGAGGGGAGAGTATAGCTGAGGCTCTGATGTTTCAGCAGAAAACACTGATGATTAGGATATGTGTTCTCAGTGCCTTTAGGGTTAATATCCTCAATCACTAGAAAAAAATTGGCAAAAATATTAAAAGCAATATTAAAAACAAAACTATGTATGGTATGTGAATGACTCCCATTACCATGATTCCAGACCACCTTGCAATTGGTCATGTACTTTTCCTTCACAATTCCCCTGTGAGATAGGGAAATGCTATTATCTCCATTTTACAGACAGGCACAGAGAGGCTAAGTGACTTTCACAAGGTCACACAGCAAGTCTGTGACACAGCAGGGATTTGAGTTCAGGGCTCCATAATCATAAGCTAGCATCCTAGCTATTGTGCCATCTTTCCTCTCTAAAGAAAGTAATATATAAAATAACAAAAGTACTTCATTATTTTGAGGTTATATCAGAAAAATCCTCCCTTTTATGAAAGCCTATTTTTAGTATCATTTCCATGTATTCTAGCAAAAACAGAACAGAGTTATAAATGAACATGAATATCAATCATCCCCCTAACACGAGTCATGTCTGACATCTGCTGTGCAAGAGCACACATCATGCTCTTTGCTACCCTTTACTACTTTTTAGAGTAAAGTTAATCAAGTGGATATAGGGGACATTAACTTTCGCAGTTCTATTGAAGCATCTGGTGGGGACATAAGCAAGTAAGGGAGAATGAGTCCCAATAGACTGCTGTTGTTTGCTGTTAGGTGAAAGTCATGGATAAGTCATATTCATTAGGAACACATAATAATGCAGCAGTTTCATAAAGAATGAATGGCCTGGCCTCCTTTTGATACTTCCCTTGGCAATGGAGAATAACTTTGATTCACTGCTTTTATAGAGGTTGAATTGTTGGCAAATAGAGCAAGGTTAACACTGGTAACAATGCTTACATTGGATTTGTAATTTCTGTTTCAACACATATACTGTAATTGTTTGGTTTTAACTGGGAGGCTCAAGTGATTGAATTCTTGTGATCAAATTAGGGATTAATTAGGTACTGTACTTTCTGGAATATAGTGTCCATGTCTTTGTCTGAAGATGGGATTAGGGTTTACGGTATGATGACAAACATTAAGAGCACAGACAAAAGGCATGAGAGAAGGATATGATAGAAGGCAGAATGAGCTTGTGTCAGACTCTTTTGGGATTCAGCACACTGAGTGGAGTCTTATAACAAATTTCACACCTCAGGTTTTTCAGAGGGACCTTTTACTGTGATATCTGAGTGACAATAAATAAATTAATAAACCACAATTTCCCTTTAGAACTGAACTAATTAGTACTAAAGTTTGTTTACTTTAACCACAGTAACTGTGATTCTTTGAGATGTTGTAGTCTGTGCAGATCCCACTGTAGGTGTGAATGCAAGACTGGATGTTTTTTGACTAGCAGTGTCCATCAGGACTGCACATGTACCCTGTGCCTCCTCATGCTCCCATATGGGGGTATAAAAGGTGGGGTGGCCACCACCCTCTCAGTTGTCTCATTTCAAAGCCTGTGGTGCTGAACACTCCTAAAAGCAGGGATGGAGGGTGCGTCACAGGATCCGCACCAACTCTAACATCGTAAAGAACCACAGTTACTGTACTCTGCTGTCATGAGGAAGCTTTGTGAGGAAGGGTCTTACCTTTCTGTTGTTAGAAAGTTATACTTGGCCAAGAGACCCTGGCAGTTCGCCACTTGTAGTTATAGCAATGCAGAGCAGCACAACTTCGTCTCAAACAGGTCAGGGTGTTTGTGGTCTTTTTCCTTTGGCACACTTGTTTGACCTTGACTTTTCTTGTATGGCCAAGACAACTCATGAGGCAGGGTTGGGGTGGCTGTAAAAGTACTCAAACCCTGAACTGAATACCTGGCATTTCTTCTCAACACCTTTCAATGTTGGTTTTATAGCAGCTGGAGTTTGCCACAGAGCTTTTGCAGAGACTAGCGGTCTCTCATTAATGAAAAGGGTGATCCTGGCAGAAACAGAAGTGGACAGGATATTGAATAGCTGGTGGGACTTCTCTGGGTTTACCAAAGTCTCAATCTTCAAAGTCTCAGTAATCCACCTGAGGCACTCCTAGAACACTTTAACTCATCCAGTGCCAATACCAGTGCTGATGATACTGCTTCATCCCTCAATAAAGAAAAAATCCTTAGGTGGCAAGACAGGATACTGATGTTGCTCTGCCCCTGGATCAAGCTCCTCTTGTTATTCCAGCACTGCTGGTCTGGCCAGGAAAGCTGTTGGGAAGGGGATTTCTTACTTGATGGAGACAAGCTCCTTGATGCCTGAGCCTCAGTACCTCCAATAGGGCCATATTTTATCCTATATGCTTTTGGTAACTCACAGGCTGTTGACTGGATCCACGCCAATCTTGGCTGGCCAATAGCGGCTACAGCAGGAATGATAAGTCCACGGGTCTTTTGGTAGCATCACCCACAGACATCATATGGGAGGCTTCCCTGATCAATGATAGGCATAAATATACTGGTGAGGAGTAGACTTCCTCTAGGAGTGGCACTGATGCCTAGGATGCCTGTGGTACCAGAGTCTGTATGTTTACCAGTGGATATCTCAGAACCAGCAATGGACTTGGTTCAGCCCAACACTCCTTCTCTGAGGCCAGGAACAATGTCAATGGGGCCACTTTTGGTGCAGTCTTTCACATCAAACCTGGAGTCTGCTTCAGTTCTGGGGCCAGTGCTGATGTTAATTCCAGTCCCACATCATTTTTCAGAGACTTATTTTCTACAACAGTATTTGTAGTTGCTTGTCTGCTCAACAGAGTGCCTGATGATACTGGATTGTCCATTAAGAGGATTCTGGAATTCATTTCTTCTGAGTCCAATGTGACCTTCTGGAACAGTCTTTGAAGGTGGAGCTTCAGTGTCACATCTCACAACTTGTGAGTCCTTGAAGAAAAGGATGAACATACTGAGCTTCTGCTCAGAATGTGAGATTCTCAGACAGAAGTGGCATTTTCTCTGCCCATCGCTAAGGAGAATTAGTCCATCATGAGAAGGACATCACTTGATGCCGGCAGGTTTTGAATCTGACATTATAGAAACCCTGTACAGGGGCTCTGTACAAAGGACTGTTAACAGAGACGTTTGATCCAATTAGTTCTTGTTCAGTTCACAGTGGTCAAAACAGAAGATCAGAAGTGGTTCTGAGGATTTTGAAGAGTTTTGAGATCTAGTGGGCCAGACACTTAACAGGTTCTGTCTCACTGCCAAGGGTGCTGAGAGGGAATTGAGGGAGGGTCACAGTTGCCCCATCTTTTATATCCTCAAATGGGAGCATGAGGAGCCACAGGGCACAAGTGCAGACCCAACAGACACTGCTATTCAAAAAATCCAATCTTGCTTCCATGTGGTGCTTCACACTGCCTTCTACTTGATGACGAATGAATTATTTCATTATAAAGAACAACTGCAAAAGTGTTAAGAGCTCATCTGCTTCCAAAGTTTATTGTTAACGGGTCTGATCCAAAACCCACTGAAGTCAATGTAAAATTTCCCTTGACTTCAGTGGGTTTTGGATCAGGCTCTAAATGAAGTTTTAATCTCAATAAAGTTCCGTAGCATGTTTCAGAACATTGTGACATCTTTTGTGGTATAAGCAACAGGCCAGATAACTTTTAATTAACACTATTTCCTTTTTTCATTTAAATTAAAGTTTAAATATGTCTTTAAATGATGAATCCAGCATTTATTTTCAAACAGTGTATACTAACGAAGAAAAATAGTCTAATTTATCTGAATAATGAAAATACAAAATTTCGGTCTAGCTGGCAGCAGTTTAAGAACAATATTCTCAATTACATCAGTTTGCTCACCTCTCCCAGTGAATAAAGCACTTGTTTCCACAGACTAGCTAAATAACTGTTCCTCCATTTGTTGGAGGAAGAATATGTCTCTTAGCATGTTAAAGACAGATCACAAAATGCGAAAAGTATAACAGGGAAATTAAAAATAATCCAATTATATTATATTACATGGACATTTCACTGTCCTCACGAGCTAGAGTAGTAGGCCATGGACTGTATGTCCCAAGATGCTAAACGACAATTAAGCTGTGTACAGCATATACTTATTTATATAATTTGAGAAACACATTCTCAATATTTCCAGTGTCAAAAATTCAACAATCATGATAGGACCAAAAAATCATGACTGACTGAAAAAATCATGAGATTTTAAGAAAATAATAAATCTTGTGGGTTTTTTTCTTTTTGAGCTTTTCGTGTACACTCTGGTCATGTTTCCAAGCTTTTATCAGCAATTATGAAGGCTAGAAACTTTTTTTCTTTAAATGAAAGCTGAGATTCTCACACAATCACTAAATTCCAGGATCAGGGGTTTTAAGATAATTCCAAATACTGAAAGGCTTGTGATAAAATCATGAACGAGGGCAACACTGTATTTTTATTACTATTGTTTAAACTGCTTTGTATCTCTGGCATCCAGGATTCTTATTTACAATGTTTAGCTTTGAAAAGAAAATTTTTTTTTCTTCCCATACATTGCATAGATGAAGCACCCAAACCATCAGAATTTCAGTACAACTTGATTTTTCAAAAGAGGTAGTTTGTGGCAGTGTCTTATGAAGCTGTACAGGAAAGGAAGGGGAACTAGGGTCTTGGCCACCCACTGTGCAGCCACCCAAGGCCACCCAGACTGAAGGTCCAGACATCTGGGGTAAAGCAGGTCTGCTAACCCAATGCTCCCTTCTGTGAACAAGTGGGCAGGGAAGGGCAGATAGTCTATAAAACTGCTAACCCCACTCCCCAAAGTACCTTTGCAAAGTATTTTGAAATTTCCAGTATGTTTTCATTTTGAAGCATTCAAAGCTGAACCATTTGCATTTACATAAAAAGTCAGGATATTTTCAATATATGTGTATTAAATTAAACACATTATCAAAATGATTGCTGACACGTTTCAATCATGATTCAATAAGTTTTTGTTTAAATTTTTCTTTTTTAATAAAAGCAAGATTTTTTTCAGAAAAATTAATGCAATAGTGTTGGACAATTTTTTAATGATAGTTTTGAGGTTTTTTTTTTTAAAGTCCTTTAAAAAAAAACAATATTTGATCTGAAAAATTTCAAATCAATTCTCCTTTTCTCCCTTACATATGTACATCTAGAAACTCATTCAAATTTTTCCCCTTGGCTTGCATGCCTAGGCCCACCTCAGGAAAACAGGAGATTTATTTTCTTTGAAATGTAATGTCTGCTTTAGATCCAGTTGTACTTGGGATTCTGTTCTTGTCTCTAAATCCAGGGAAAGGAAAATGAGTTCCCAGTCCAGTATTTTATATGCATTTCTAATTGCATGTCTAATAAGTATCAGTTTCTGGGCCTTAGCTAAGAAACTCAGGGTTTCTGCTAGTTAATCAACGAGCCACTGAGAAAGTGGCAGAGACTGAGCAGTGGCTCAGAAGACTGCTAAAACATTTGATCCAGTGGGACTTTGTTACTGCAGAAGGAAAGAACTATAGTGACCTGGTCAGAGGGCTGAATCATTGAGAGGGACAAACCTGAGTCCAGAGAGAGATCACATGGCAAGCAACTAAAGCAGGGGGCATCAGACTCGCTGAGAGCTAATCCCTGGATGATCCACAAAGAGGTATCTCAGCAGTAAGGAGTAAACTCCATGAAATACCTGAGAAGTCCAATAATCAGATTTCCTGGCTTTAACGCTGTTTCTTTATTTTATCTATCTATTTCGGTTCATTTGCCTATTCAATATCAGAATTTTTATTTATTTATTTATTTATTTTGCTGTAGATAAAACACTCTGAATCTTTCCTGTGCCTATCTCACTGGCCTGCGATTTCTCTTCAACCCTCCTTATCTTCCCCTTTCCTCTTGACTTTCAGCATTTGTGTCTCCAGGCTTTCCAGTTTAGCTTCCAGAGGTTAGAGCTGTTTCCATATTATTAGATGTTTCACAGAAGGTTTTAAAGAATCACAGGTTGCTTCTGTTCAGCCAAACAAAGGGGCTGATTCTTCTCCCTCTTACACCAGTTTTATACTGGAGAAAAACCATTAGTTGCAATACAGTTAATCCTTTGGGACTTGATCCCAAACTACACTGAAATCTATGGAAAGACTCTCAATTATTTCAATAGACTTTGGATCAGGTTGTAAGTGCGAGTAGAATTTGGCCGGCTAATATTCTGGTTTTCTTCCCTATTTCTGTTTCACCCTCTACACTATAGCCACTAAAGGCTGAGGTAGGCAAAACTATTTTTTATTCCCTATTAATATAGTTAGCTTCTCGCAGTTCAGGACCTGGAAGTTTTATGAGTCATAAGCTGTCAAGGCCTGCTCCCACAAATATCTTGTTTTCATGCATATAGGATTTCAGCAATAAAAACTGGGGAAAGAGAAATAGGCAATATGTAAAAACACAGTTATTTCCAAACAGGAAGTTTCCATGTTGCAACACTGAGTTTGTAAACAATTGACATCAGAATTTTAAAAGCCTGCATCAGCTTGCCTCACTCTGTGGATCTATACAATCCGTATCTGAATGAGATACAAAGGCATTTCTGATTTGATGACCAAAACCATATATATACACACTCACCACACACACACATATACATACACACACACACACACATACTATATGTACATTGTATTTTATGTATGCAGGCTACCTATAATCACCACCACAAATGTACCCTATAGTTTCACAGTATTCTTTTGTCTTAATTAGTAAAAAGACATTGATCCTATTTTAGCTGCTCCTATTTCCAATAAAATTTATAGTAAATCTTACAGCACTCAAATGTAGTTTAATTCATTTAGCAGGAGATATATAATAAGCCATGATCATATATAATGAAGTTTTACTTGATCTTTATGCACCCTTTGGTCTAAGAAAAGCAAGACATTTATCAGCTGGAAATGAATTACGCAGCCAGTGTTACACCTTTGACTTCCAAAGCTAGTTCTTCAGGCTTGTGGAGCTACCACATCATTAAACAATTAAATCAAACCAGACTTGTGCCAAGTCTCTTGCATGTACGGTATTACAGAGAGGGGGACTCACCATCATGCTGTTTGGTTCTACATGGCAAGTCTTCTATCTTAATATCTTGTCTTGGATAGTTTTGCTAATGTTGAATCAGCCTATGAAGAGGACCATCATTCAGCACCATCATATTCAATGCTTCAGACAGCATTGAGTGAGAGGAAGAAGGCACTTCCAGTTCTTGTTTAAGCTGAAATGTGAAGAACTGAAATTAAGGCTTTGTCTACACTAGAAAGAGTTTTTTCAGTATAGCTGAAGATGCAGCCTCTACTGGCAAAAGAGTTCTTTGGTGGTGCACCTTCTACTAACTGAACAAAATGAGCTATGCTGACAAACCCTTTTTTTTTTCCACCAGTGTCACTGTATCTATGCTGGGGGGATTTTGCCAGCATAGTTATGTAAGTTGGGAGGTGCATTTCCCCTGAACACACACTCCTAACTGACATAGCTATGCTAGCAAAACTTTTTAACTTTAAACCAGGCCTAAGATCATCCTGTGAAAATGTAATTCTCAGCCAACTTAATTCCATTTTCTTTACAAAAGGAAAAAAAAGAAGATAAATTTGCCTGAGGAAAACTATAGCTGGAGGGCAGAGGGGTTATTCCTACCTAAATGAAAGTGTAGATTTTTTTGAGTGCCACAATCAGAGACATCACATGATCAGAAAAGTCTCTGTATACACAGAGTTAGGCTTGGTCCATACTTAAAGTTTAGATCAGCTTAGCTATGGTGCTCAGGGATATGGAAAATGAACAACCCTGAGTGCTATACCTATGCCAACCTTGCCCCTTGTATAGATGCAGTTATGTCAATGGAAGAATGCTTCTGGCAACCTAGCTACGGTTGCTCAGGAAGATGGTATTCCTATAGTGAAAATCCTATAGGCTGTGCCAATGCTACAGCATTTTGACAGCATAGCTATGGAGCTGTAGCTATGCCACTATAATCCCCGTCGTGTAGACATGGCCTTATATTTGAAAATAAGCAGTCAGTATGAATTGAATTTATTCCTGTGTAAAGGTCCTGCACAAAGTCTATGTTCCACTTAACCCCTATTTAGAGAGCGTAATTGTGAAATAGGCTCTCTGTTGGCTTTTTCAAAAAGGGTGAATTTTCATCCATTAGTCTTCTGTGCCTGATCCAAGCACCTTTCATTTACTTCACTGTGTGTAGGATCAAGCCGTAAGTTCATGTTCCTGCAAGAGGAGTTTTGCCATTAACTTCGATGGGGGCAGGATAAGTCACTATATGAAGATGAATACTGATTTCCTGTTTCAGAGTATGCGGCCCCCAGCCACATGCTGCAATTGTTACAAATCATGCTAGTTTTTAGCATGATGGCTGCCACCTGAAATTAGTATAGAAACTCCAACTGGAACTAAAACTTTATTTTGAAATCCAGTTCAAATTTTAAAAATGGGAAGAAGCGTTTCTCCAAAAGTTAAAGAAATTAATCAGCTTGTGGTGGGGGGAAAGAAATCAGCTTTGCTGTTGTATTTTGGGTTTTCTCCAACACAGCGTTTTTAAAATACATAACAATAAGTTAACTCTTTATGTCATAGAACCGTAACAAGCAAGGATTATAGTCAGATGGTCGCATTCATCCCTCAGTTAAAACCTTACAATGTCAAAATGAGGGCTTGTGAAAATCCCTCAATTAAAACCTTGCATGGATGAAAAGGAGGATTCGTGGTTACATTTCAGCTTTTTCACTTACATTTTAATGTCCCCCCTGAAACTTACTCTGATGACCTGCTGAACTCAGACTCAAATAAAGAAAGGTGAGAGTCATACTGGTGACTTGAGAAAGACATTTGAAAAATATAAACGTTTTTAAAAAGCCAAAGAAAATGTCTAACGTTGAGTTCATTCTTTTCTTTTTCCCTCCTCCTTTTCTTACTCTGCCACAAAAATACCCTTCAATGTGTTTTTATTTTAGCAGGAAAGTGGCAAAGAAACTCTTTCCCACCACCCCTATATAACATATCAGGAAGAGCAAAGAAAGGGAATTGTCAAAGACTTATTTAAAAAGAATAATAAATATGCTGTTAACTCAGGGAAAAACAGCTAATTACCAGGTTTACAGGCACTGGTTGATTTCAAGGGGTTGGCTTTGTTTTCTTTGTGAACCTACTGTAGGAAATGCAGAACAGTTGATGGAGGAGGACCTGTGCTAGAAAGTCTGTCTCACAAACTATGTTTTTTTAAAAAATTATAATTATTGTCCATTGCAACTGTACCTCTCTATATTTCTAATCCTGTACTGAACACATTCCATCAGACGTATCCATCAGCAGCAGACACAGGAGGACAGATCCTTGGCCCCTGGTAAGTCCCCTTGCTCTGTCCAGTGATGCAAAAAGGACCTGCGTTAAGGAATCCTCAAAAGATGTATGGCTGGTTTACCAATAAGCATAAGAGGTATTTCAGGGCAGGCAAATGACAGGGTTTGGCTCTCACTTTCTGGGGATAAAAAAAGAGTGGCATGTAAGTTACGTATCCCCAACATCAACTCACCATTCTCCTTGTGCACCAAGTGCTGCTTTAGTGCATTTGGGGGATCAAACAATTTCCTTCAATTTCCATCGTATACTTGCAGAGGAATGGACCCAGTAATCTATACTACTAGGCCATCCTTTTTCATCCTCATTTTGATTATATTTTCTAAAATAGTTTTATTCAGCAAGGCCCTGGCCCTGCAAGCTGCTCTGTATGGGTACACTTCTGTTGCTGTTGAGAACAGCTTCCAGGTCTGGGGCCCAATTTCCAAGATTTCTTCTCCTTTCTAAACCATTATACTGTTTGGGGGCTATTTTCTCAACAAACAATTCTGTTTCATTTCTACTCTATCAGTTTTCAGTCTCACAATCGATTTATTTTTTCCCCTTCTTCTCAAAACACTCACTAACTTCTCTTCACTTTACTTCAGCCACAATTTGTCTCTAATTGTCACTGTCACCTTCTAAAAATGTCAAACACCTAACAGGAACTTTATTACTCACTTCAATCAGAGAACTCTAAGTGGGTTACTTTCCCCACAGATTTGCTTCTGACCTATGAAAGGCCAGAAGTAGCCTTTCCCACATATCTGCTGGAAAGTGGGTTCATTAAGTCTTCTGACTCTGTGCCCATGTTTTGACACCTAATGCTGGGTGGCTGGTTCATGGAAACAATTTTAAGTTCATTCACATCTTGAGTAATAAGAATTAGAGCTGTGTGAACCAGTTCAAATAAAAGAAGATAACTTCATCTCTCCCCCTACCCTCTCCCAGTAAGCTTTGCTCTAAACTAGAAGCAAATAAAATCTATGAAGTTTAATTTCAATGAAAATTTTAAAGGCTTCCCTTGTGAAAATAAGAAAATGAAACAATAAAGAAGGCTAGGTGAGCAGAATGTGGAAAACTGGAAAAGGACAAGCAGTCACTTAGTTTAAGATACAATTGGATGAGTCTGACATTGCATGTGCAAGTTAATTATGGAGCTGACACTTTCCTCTTCTATTAAAAAAGGCATTTTGAGGTTAAGAGTTAGCTGATTTAGTTTTTGTCAAAAGAGGTGAGATTTGTTATGACAAATAAGCAATGGACAATAGAAGGTAGGCCCTGAAAATCGACTATCCATCATGTGATGATACCGTTTTTGTTTAACTACAAGACTCCACTCCTTTGAATGGGCTTCAAGATTAAGTGGGAATTTGCACAACCACAAGTGACCCATCAGGTATCAGCTCAGCACAAAACAACACAATTAGAGGGTTAATTAGAGGCTACCTGGTGTACTGGCTTCTGAAATTTAAAAAATGCAAATAAAAAGGACTGATCTTGACTTTAACTGCTGTCCGCTGTTTAAGCAGTCATCTTTCTAAAATTTTTCAGAATGTATCTTCAGGGCATTTGGGAACATTGTTCCAAACTGAAAAGCATGTCTAACTACTAAGAGAGCATTTGACATTCTTAAAGATATACATGGAGTATATGTACATATACATATATTCCATATATATCTCCAGGTACATATATGGGGTATATGTACACATAAACAAAGATATACATGGAGAATATCTATATATTCTTAAAGATATAAATGGAGTTTTGCAAGGAAGCAACTGATATGGATGTCTTTCCTGCCCTTAATGAGTAGCTTGATGGTTCGAGATGAGAGACTACAACATAGAAGTCCTCTGAAAAGGAATTAGATGACACAGTCAAGCCAAGAGCAAGCCCTAGTTTTCCCGAAGGATTCCCACAAACAAAAAGGGCTATTTTCTAATTGTCACCATCCCACCAGTGCATTGTCTGCAGATCTAGAGTCCATTTACAGCTAACTCTTTGGGGACTTGAGCCCACACTTACTGATTCTCAAGTATCACCTCCTGTTTAAGGTAAGCAATATACACTCTCTCCCAGCAAAAACTGATTATGGCCATGCCTTAATATAGCTCATTTACAAATCAAGACAGAAAATATCTTTTAAATAATGATAATTTAGTATTTGCAGATAATCAGATAACTGGTACAAGAGAACCCAGAGGATTACTTACGAGCATGGAGAGTGGTTAGCATAAATGCCACTGCCTTAGACTGTCTAAAACAATGGTTCTTGAACATTACTGTGGATCATCTCCATTTCCCAGTCAATCCCAAAACATCCTTATAGCAACAATTGTTTACATGAAAGTTCAATAACAAGGAAATATTTATATTCATTTTAACTGTCCTTTTCTTCCTAAAAGTACAAAACACTTGCTGCATTAATCATACACTCTCCTCTTTTCATCTTCCCTTTCTATCAGTTCTGTTCCTCTCCCCCCATCCCCCTGCACTTCCATTCTGGCTTCTTGGTTCCTTTTTTCCCAGCTAGCCTGTACATTCTGCCATGCTGTTTGTTCATCACTCTCCCCAGTTCCTTGGATATTTCACTCATGTTGGTGACTCTGATTCCATTAGTCACTCCTATCTCATGTCTTTCTGGTAGCTCCTGGGGGTTCCCAGCACCTCCAATTTCACTGGTAGATCAGAAAGCTTCTGTTTATTTGTTTTTCTCCTCTTCCTAAGGTCATCATCTCCTAAAAGCAGTAGGCAGACTAGCTCTTTCTCCTTGTTTCCAGCTGCTTTCATAGGCATCCAGGCAACTGGTAGAAACAGAAGGAAATAAGGAGGAGAAAGTATCATGTAACCTGCCAGCTTTCTGCAGAATTCTAGCAAGTGCTCTACCAGTCACTAATGAATGGTGGACCATAGTTAGAACAACTGCTCTGAAACACTTTGTGTGTCATATCCTCTGCTGATGTAAATCATCATAATTAATGGGGATTAGGCTGTTTTACACCACCTGAGGATCTGGCTCTGTATCTTCAAAGCACTTTTCAAATTCATAGCTTTGATTTAAATATAAAGTAGGATCATGAGGCCACTTTTTACTGCCCCCTTACAATGCTCAGAAATTGTTTCTTGTCTTGTACATCAGTTATCTTAATACAGTTCTCAGAGCTCTAGCAAAACTTCAGCTGAAGAAGGTTACCTCTCTAAGCATTCATACTACATTCATCACCGTAGTATCCAATGAAAACACTTTTAAAGTAAAGTGGTGAGAGAAGGATTGGCAGGATGTGAAGTATATGATTGCATACATTCATATACTTGAAAAAGGTGATTACAACCTGCAATATCGAGAGAAAGCTGGCTCAGCTTCATTAATGTAATTCTGATCAGGTTCTGCCTTTAACACATTGTTCCAAGGAAGATAAATGCCACTTAAAATAAGACATTTCACAGGAAAGATAAAACAAATAAAAATAAAAGGAACTGGAAAGGCCAAATAAAAATGCAGTTGTTAGGACAAGAAAAATGCAAGGAGGGATTACTCACTGAACAGATATTCAGGAGTTTAAAGCAATCCAGTTGTGTTTTATGACAGTGATTTGAAATGAACAGCATGTATACAGTTGGACCAATGATCATAGAATTTCAAGATGGAAAAAAATGTATTAGATCAGCCAATCCAAACCTTTGCCAACATAGGGTTATTCTCTGTTCAGCATTTTCAAATGCACTTCTCCACTTCAATTGTAAAATGATTCCATAAGACTCTATTGTTAGCCATGGTTTAGTTATGTGCAGAATTTTGTCTTTGGTCAATTTTCTATCTTTATTCTAATAGTTACAGTTTGATGTTGCCCAGGAATTGCACTGTAAGTTGGTGGATGCTGGGCAGATTCACAGTTAAGGTTGCTTGTGGAAATTTCGCTATGAATTTCCTGACTTGCAATCATTTGCTTTTTAACTTTAACCAGAACTTGAAATCCCAGATTTGTTTTGTATTTTTGCAATATACATTTTATAAAATAATAATCAGTTAGTAGAATTGATATATCCCCCTCCTTAACTGCAATTTACAGATTTTTATCAGGAAAAATATTACAATTTACTTTTAAGGCAAATTGAAATAGGAAACACCATGTCTTCTATGAGCAACCTGGACAGTTAAAATGAGATAGAAATGTTATTTTTGCAATTTGCTGGGTTTTAGCATTTTATTTTCCATTTTTAAATAGGTGATTTAGGAAAAGGAAGAAAACAGTCAAAGAAACACTGTTTAATGGGGCTTCTTTGCTGCCAAAGTGCTTTGCATGGATCTCAGCAATGGCAATCACCTTCAAAGACCCTTTATGACCCCATTAAATTACTTTGGGCCTAATTGTGCACAGCTCCTCCATAAAGGTGCACAGGGAGTTGTGGGAGAAACACCCTCCCTTATCCCATCTTTCACCATGGCGTGGCAGCTAGGCATAGTCACAACACCGATGCTACTTGAAGTCTAAGGGCTACTTCCTTCTAGTGCTCCCAGGAAGCAAGATAACCCCAAAGGGGTGAGGAAAAGTTGGGACAAGGTTCCTACCCTCCTTCCCCCCTGCCCCTCCAGACAACAGCATGACACAGGAATACAGCATACTGCACTACCCAAAGGGGTACAGCAGCAGGTGCTAGGGAACTCTGAAAAGGATCCTTTCTTTCGGAAGCAGAACAACTTCAGAGCTCCACTTGGGGTAGTTGCAAGTCTGTAGTGCGCCCTCTTGTGTGCCACTGTCTATAACTCCTATGACTAAACCACCTTTGACGTGTTTCCTGGACTTAGGCACCCATAACCAGCCGTCTGGACAGCAACAAAAAAGTCTTATCAGCATCAGGAAACCCTGTTTTATCACAGTTATTCACTCCAAGATCCCAGAATACATCTTCATATGCCATAACTTAAGGTTCCTTGACCAAAGACAAGCAATGAGACTCACAGTCCCACTCCAGCTCCAGGTAAAGAGGCGGAAGTAAAATAAAGAGCCTATAAAAAAAATCAGAATATAGCTGGGGAAGAGTTCTCCTGTTGCAATAATTTAGGAAGAGTGCCACAGACTGTCTTCCAAGGGCTCCCCTACAAACCCTTTTGTAGGATGTGTGCCAGACTGGGATTAGAGATTGAGCTGCAGTTTTTAGCACAGCAGAAATTCTGGGCAGTGATGCTGCCCTCCAGCAGTCAGGATTCTGTAATTTAAGCAGACCTCTGGCCTGTCAAACGCTATGTCTACACTGCAGCACTAATTCGAATTAGCTTAATTCGAATTACAGAAAGCAATTTATAGAACGTGCTCCAGATTGTCCACACTACTGTGTTTGTGCTGGTTTCTTGTGTCCACACTGGCCAGCCTTAATTTGAATTAGAAAGCAGTGCAATGTGGGAAGCTATCCCACAGTGCAACTAGCCATAGAGGCTGTTGTGACGAGTGTTATCATCCCAGGATACAGCGCTGCTTCCCCCACCCCCAAACAAACAGGAAAAGGATTTTCATGCTGTTTTTTTTACTCCCCTGTTTGCCATTGCTGCAGGCACATGGAGCCAGCTGAACTATGCTCTCATTTTGACCATGACAAATACATTGCAGCTTATCCTGGATTACTTTAGAACTGTATGCTGTTTGCCTGTTATCCGCCCCTGTGTATTGCTTGCCTTTGATTTTTTCCTTCACCAAATGAAACCCCCCCCCACCTGTATGCTGTTTGCCTTTTATGCTCCCCCTGCAACCCCCTGTATATTGCTTGCCTTTGATTTTGATTCTACAGGTGTCTGTAGAATGTAAGGTAAATAACAACGGAGTCAGTTAGTATATTAATAAAGTGATACATTATATCATGCTTTCTATCAGTGAAATGGAAACATTTGTATCCACTTGTAGCACTGTGAATAAACTCTTAAGAAAGTATCAATTTCCATGATTGGCCACTGAAACAATGTAGCAAAGAATTTCCTCTCACTGCCGGCATTTAAAACACGTTCACCACACGGGGAGCAGGGTGGGTGGTGAAATCTTTCAAAGGGACAAACTTTAAAGGGCTAAACTTTCAAACGCACAAATCTTAAAGGGACAAATTGCAAAGGGCTTGCTGGGCAGTTAAAACGCATTCAACACGCGGGGAGAGGGATGGTGAAATCTTTCAAACCCTTAGAGGGACAAACTGCAAAGGACTTGTTGTGTGTGTGTGGGGGGGATGATCGCAGCTTGGATTTTAAACCCATTCACCGCAGGAAATGAAGATTTAAATGTTCCCGGGGCTGCTTTGGGGGAGGGTACTGAAATGGGGCATCATGGGATACAGTCTGGAGGCCAATTAATTCGAAGTAAGTCCCATTGCATCCACACTCACATGAATGCGAATTAACTGATGCGCTTCAGGCGCTAATCCACTTGCAGAGGTGGTTTTATTAATTCGATTTTAAAGGCTCCTTAATTTGAATTAAGAGTGTGCAAGTGTAGACGCAGGCATAATTAATTTGAATTAAGCCACCAGTGTAGACCAGGCCTAAATTGCACCAGTGTTCACCCTGGCCCCTGGAGCAGCCCAAAATCAGGAGGCTACAAAGGTGGATTAAGCCACCATTTCCCCTGTCCCTGGGCTGTGAATTATGCAAAGCACAAAAGAAGCTCAACCACTCACATTCACAGAAGTGTATTTGTCAGGAGACCATGTTGTAGGCAATTTGGCCTCGTGTTCAGAGCAGAAGACAAGCCTAGCATCAGAGGAGGAAGTCAGAACTGGCATCAGAGTCTCAATGCCAGAACCCACGGTTGAGGCAGAGTCAAATCCAGGAATCAGAGCCAGGTTACCGGGAGTCAGGGAAGGCAAAAGTGAGGCTAGGACAGGATCAGTACAAAGTCAGTTGCAGGGCAGGGTATAGGCTGGAGCAGGGCTAGAAGTGAAGTGAGCAGAAAAAGGCAGAGAATCCACAGGCATTAGCATTAAGCAGCTGGGGCTCTGCTGTTGCTGCTCAGCTTATAAATCAGGCTGCTGATGCTGCAGCCAAGCAGGGTTTGTGATTAATCAGGCAGTTTCAGGGCAATGTAGCCAAGGTTGCAGGGGAGCAGGCCAGCAGCTGGTCTGAGAGCATTTGCTACATATCCTATAACTATACCCTCTTCTGCCCCATACTCCCACCCACCATATGTTTCTCAGACTCCTAAAAGAACATGGGTGTATGTGGCTGTTTTCAAATACATACATATGTGTGCATGAAGCCCAGGGAAGCAATAGCTTGATAGCACAATGTGTGAAGAGATTTTTAAAAATGCCCAGGACTGACTAAGGCCATGCTCCAACTCGTATTGACTTCAGTTAGAGTTGGGTTGGGCTGATCATCAGAAAGCTGTAAGGATTTATGATATTTGCTATGCCCGGTGTTAATGAGTTTGCAATTTCTTTTATTATTGGCTTTGTTCATGCTCCTTTAAGGGTCTAAAATGTCTCATCCACAGCAATTAGCAGAGGGAGCTGATGTTTCTCTGTTGTGTGCCTAGGGCCGTGACTGACGGCCCTGTTTGGTTTGGTTCTTGAGCAGCAGAAGAAATAAAGTAATTCTGTTCCTCTGAAGCCCTGATCAGTGGAATAGAGCTGCAACTTGGAGGCATAGAAGGATTTTATCTAGGGCACTGCTTGAACACATGGGACTCATTTTACAACTGGTTTCAGCCACTGTAGTACGTCTGGAGACAAACGGGGCACTCTGTACATGTCTGCTGCAGAAGCCATAGTACTGAGACACAAAACTAAGGCTAAAGGAACAGGATGGAAAATATATCAACCCATTAAAAAAAAATAGCCCTTTCGTTGAGCTGGACCAAGCAACCTTTAGATTTAGAAAGAACAATCCTGAAAAATCCTGGAGTTGTTCTATGTGAATCAATAGGCTTCTTCCATCACTAAATTTCTCACTATATGATATTCTTTTGTGAAACAAATGCTTTCTATGTAGGGATTACATAATAGTGGGGTATAAAGATTTTCTTGTCAAGGCCACAAGTGTACATGTATAGGAAGTATAGATAAATACAAAATAACATACTTACAACACTGGCAATTTGAAACGTAATATCTAATATAGACTACATTTATACATAACTCATACAGCTACTTCATGAGCTGAAAGTTTTTTTTTTTAAAGTATGTTGCACTGTAAATCATTTTTCAAATACATCATCAACATGACCAAAATGCTATCCCTGATATTATGTACAATTCAGTAAGATATCAGATCAAACCACACAATGTAGACTTGATCAGGATTACAAATACTTCATAGTTTAAGCATGTTCTGATTCATGCTGTTGGTTCAGCCAATTATAAAGACAGGTGGAACAGGCAAAATTCAGATCAGATCTTGGTTTGGATTTTAAGCACCTATATGTTCAATCTGTTCGCACCATCAAAGACTGCCTCCTCTCTGGTTAGGACTATGGTGTTGGAATGCCAATTTCTGCATTGACTTCACTATAGGTAGACCAGATGACCAACATTTCCTATTGCATATTTGGTTGTCATGACAGATCACCTACTGAAGTACAATGCATAGACTCAGAGAACCATTGGGTAGAAAGGACAGCAAGGGGCATCTACGTTAGTTCCCTGCCAAGATGCAAAATTTGTTATGTCTAAACCATCCAAGACAGATGGGGCTATTCAACCTTTATTTTTTTGAAAACCGCCAGTGAAGGAGCTTCCATGTCTTCCCTAGTCAATTTGTTCCATTGTCCTACTATTCTTACAGTTAGGAAGTTTTTCCTGAGATTTACTCTAAACCTGCTGTGCTCCAGTTTGATCCCTTGCCTCTTGTCCTGCCCCCTATGGCAAAAGAGAACTTTTCTCCATTTTTTTTTTATTTGGCAGCCTTTCAAATATCTGAAGACCTTTTTCATGTCCCATCTTAATCTCCTCTTTGCCAAACTAAACAATCCCAGTTCCTTCAGCTTTTGCTCATATGGCTTGCATTCCATCCCTTTGATCATTTTTTTCATTCACCTCTGGATCCTCTCCAGTTTCTCTACATCCTTTTTATACAGAGGTGACCAAAACTGGACACAGTATTGCAACTGAGGCCTAACCAGCTCTGAGTAGAGATGTGCTATCACCTCCCATGACTTGCATGCTATACATCTGTAATGTAACCCAAAATTACATTTTTTTTTTGGTAACATCATCCCATTGTTCACACTGTTGAGATTGTGATCCACCAAAACTCCCAGATCCTTCTCATGCCAAGCAAGTTGTCTCTCATTCTGTATTTGTGTAGATGATTTTTCTTCCCTAAGTGTAGCACCTTACATTTGTCTTGGTTGGATTTCATTTTGTTGTCTATAGCCCAATTCTCCAATTTATCAAGATGCGTTTGAATTTTAGTTCAATCCTCTGAAGTGTTTGCAACCTCTCCATTCAGAATAGGGTAAGCCAGCAACGTGATAACTTAGAATCCACCCTCATTATCCTACCAAGCATCCTACGTTGCAGAAAGAAATTGAATGCTGTTATCATATATTGTATGATTTGAGAAATAGGATGTGATGATGTAAAGGCAGACTAGAATGTAATACATATGCACAGGGAGGTAGAATTAAAGTTGCACATTCATCCTTAACATTCACATTTCTTGACTTTGAATTAATAAGTTTAATATTTTATTCATGCAAATTTTACTGTTATTTTAAAGTCAGAACAAACAGTGATGAAAAAGAGGTTTACCCACACACAACTGATGAAGACATATATTGTTCAAACAACACAGCAGGACTAAATAACACTGACAGATTTTAGAGTAATTCATCATTGTGGATAGATTTACAGAATATTCAAACAATTTCAACAAATTTTACTGTACTAATTATCTAATTAAACAGGACAGACACACTAATTATAAATCCTACATTCACTCTAGGAATATAATTATTTTTTAAATCATTAGCTTGGCTTTACACCTTTGACTATAGTGTTGAAAGTCCTTAATGAATTAGTTGTACTTGTTAATTAGTCATTATAGGGTGAATGTTGCCTTCATTAATGGCTGTATCTCTGATATTAACTACTGTGTGTATAATGACAGTGGAATGCTATCACATATATAAACATTTACTCTGTAAGATTCAAAATATAGGGCCTATCTTCTCTGAAAAGTTAACTAGGGCTCTTATTTGGTATTGTCTTTAACCCAGCTCCCACTGACACACAAAAATCTATGGCTTGAGTTTAATGGCACTTGTGACATTCTGGGGTGCAATCCAGTCCAGTGACTATCTCATCACCTGCCCTGTAACCCGGAGTATTTTAAAATGATCTGCTACTGTAGCTTCCTGTGGGATGCTCCCAGCTGGCATATAAGCATGCACTGAGTGGCTGTATTATAAGCAGCCTTTGACCAGCATCTCTGTCTCTGGCAGCCTGCTTGTTACACTACAACCACACTTTGGCCTCCACCAGCCTTGATTACACCTGTCAGGATGACTCCAACACCTACCAAGTTGGAAATTTTCCCAACACCCAGTGCTCTTCAAAATCCATCCTTCTCTCAGACCATTCAGAGAAATAATAAGTTTTATATGTTCCTCAAAAGAGAAAAAAATGCATAGTTTATCATTGTAACTGGAGTTAATCACTTTGATTAAAAACAGCACTGGACTGGTTTAGATTAAAAGCAAAACATTTTATTAACAAAAGGAGGTAGAATTTTAAATGATTTCAAATATAGATGATAGAATTAGAAATAGTTACACGTAAATGACTGAAAATACTTTCAAGTGACTAAGACTTAAAACAGTCTTGGTTCAAGGTAAGATTCTTTTCACACCTCCTTCCAGCAAGATGCCTGACACCTCCTTCCCATCTTGGTTAGGATGTCCCATAAAGACGAAAGTGCCTGGTTCCTTTGTCTTCTTAGGTGAAAGAATGTGCGGTTCTTTGCCCTCTCTCTTTTATAGTTCAGTTAACCTGTAAAACGGATTCTTCTGAAGGTTAGCCCCCCAAAAGTAAAGTTCATTTAAACTCTGAGGAAGGAGTCATGGAGTCTCTTGATGACTGAAGTTCTGTGGTGGTTTATTCACCCATTATTTGCTAAAATGAAAAATTGATCTATCCTTGCCCTCTCTGATGCAAATGAATGGCCACTCAACATGTGATTTCTAGTTGACTCTGATGACACTTAACTGAGATGATGGCATCTTCTTTGTCTTCGGGAAACTGTTTACCTACTTCCCATACTTGCCTGGTAAACACATTTTAGTTCCACATTTCCTTCATATATGTATTGTCCTTTTGGTGTTTACAGTACACACACACCTCACAAAAATAAGTGATCTGTGTGTTCTTAGTTTTCCAATGATACCTTACATGACATGTATCAAATACAGTTTATGACACTAATGAATTGGGGCACACTGAACTGGTCAGTTCAGCTGAACATCACTACCAGATAGCAGTGAGTCTCTTGCACTGAGATGCTGTTAGGGTTTCAATGTTTTATACCCAGACTAGATGCCCCATCCTGGAATATAGGTTTAAGCCTATCCAAGTCTTTTACTTGAGCTGGTAAGAAGGCTAATAGCATATTGGGCCGCATTAGTAGGAGCATTGCCAGCAGATCACGGGAAGTGATTATTTCCCTCTATTCGGCATTGGTGAGGCCGCATTTGGAGTATTGTGTCCAGTTTTGGGCCCCCCACTACAAAAAGGATGTGGACAAGTTGGAGAGAGTACAGCGGAGGGCAACAAAAATGATTAGGGGGCTGGAACACAAGACTTATGAGGAGAAGCTGAAGGAACTAGGCTGGTTCAGTCTGCAGAAGAGAAGAATGAGGGGGATTTGATATCAGCCTTTAACTACCTGAAAGGGGATTCCAGGGAGGATGGAGCTAGGCTGTTCTCAGTGGTGGCAGAAGACAGAACAAGTAGCAACAGTATCAAGTTGCAGGGGGGCGAGGTCTAGGTTGGACATTAGGAAAAAGTTTTTCAGTAGGAGGGTGGGGGAGCACTGGAATGGGTTACCTAGGGAGGTGGTGGAATCTCCATCTTTAGAGGTTTTTAAGCTGTGGCTTGATAAAGCCCTGGCTGGGATGATATAGCTGAGGTTAGTCCTGCTTTGAGCAGGGGGTTGGACTAGATGACCTCCTGAGGTCCCTTCCAACTCTATGATTCTATGATAATCTAACCACTCTGCAGTGAGGATGCAGACTAAACCATTCAAGTGCTGATTGTACAGCAATGTCTTCCCACAATTTTTCTTGTGTATCCATAAGGACAGATAAATTGTCCCACAACTAACAAATAGAATCATAAAGCAGCTCACCTTACTGCAGCATAAAGAACCATGGGATATGCCCTCAAATTTCCACCAAACTTATAAGTCAGTGTAGCACTGGTGAAGACACATTAACTTAGGTGTGGCTTTGCAATGTGACTGCTCACAGCCAGGCTAGACTAAAATAGTCGCAGGTCACTGGACTTCACTGTGCATTAAAGACAAATCCTTGATGAAGCTGTATTTTTTCCTGAAGTGATGATTGACTATCTTTTGAGCCAATTAATAGAAGTTATTTGTTAGTAGGGAACTCTTGGCAACTCTGAGAAACCCTGACTTTGGAACTTTTCCTATAATTAAAAGCTTCTAACCCCAGTGTTGGAAATTACCTTTTTCAGCTGTAAGCTTCTAATTGATCTGGCTTGCAGTTTGGGTAAGTTCTTTGGTACAAATAGTAAGTGGACAATATGTACACTGTGGTTCATGTTCTACATAACCTTTTAAAAAGCCACTGGGGTTTTAAGATAAAACAATTGTCTAACTATTATTTCTCTCTCTCTCCTTCTTTTTCATCTACTAAAGCACATACACACGCACACACTGTACACAAATATTTAAAAATCAAATGTTTTACATGACAATTTGAACAAAAGAAAAATGCATCATAAACCCTTATGTCTTTTTCTAAAACGGAGGTATTGAAACTCATGATTATAAAATATACTATTTTCTGACTCCAAAATAGACTTTTTGAAACGTATTCCAGAAAAATTACTCATTAAATGTACCTGATTTTATGCACATTAATTCCAAATGGCATTAACACTCATTTATATTTATAATGTTACAAACTGTACCATCTGTTTCACTAACAGTAGGAGACCAGATTACTGTAGCCATCATGATTCATTTTTAATAAAAATCACTACTGGTTAATTATAATGTGAAGTGTCTCCTGGAAATGGTGCAATTATTTCACTGATTCGTTTCGTGTCAGGAAGCCTGACAGACCAAATTTTTTTTGTCTTGAATTTTGCTGAAAACAGCACAATATGAACCAAAGGTAGCTTTTCTCATTTAATAAACTAAACAAGAAAATACACAAAATCCTCAACAAAAACCAAGCTTCAAAAGGTGAACTGTTTTTTCCTCATGCCAACATGAGGTAATCTCATCTGCTACCAATATGTCTGTTATTACCTCTGTACTGATGACTCCTATATCTAACTGTCTACTCCTGATATCTCCTCTGATATCAGAGTTGCCTAGTCTTGTCTCTCCAATATATCCTCAAAGATGCCCTGTTGTTTTTTTAAACTTTATGTTGCAATAGAAGAACTTTGCAATTTTCTTCCTAATCCCTGTCCCCTCCATCACCTTTGACATCTCTCTGCTTTATCATTTATCAAGTACGAAACTTTGTTCTAGACGCCTCAAAGAACTTGGAGTAAAACAACCACAGTCTAGGCCTTGTCTATGAATTTAAGCTTAAACTGGTTTAACAAAAGATGTTATTTTAAACCAGTTTAGTTAAATAGGTTCAGGACTAGCATGGACACTTGTAATTTGATTTTAGCTCACCTATTGTAATTTTAGTACACATTTCATAAAGAATCAATTTAAGCTACATTGATAAAAGCCAGTTTTAAAATCAAATTAAGATTGTCCACACTTTGTTCTCCACCAATTTAATTAAAATAGCTTTTAAACCAATTTAAAGTGAAGTCAAATTTGGATATAGACAAGGCCTTAATAGACAAGATGTAGCTGAAGACCAAACAAACAAACAACAAAGTGGTGAGGAAGCGTAGGGAGGAGTAAGATTATATGGTTACTTAGAAGTATCTTTATATGTTTTTATATGGGAATCGGAGGGTTAAATGGGTGATGAGAATGAGGGAGGGAAAGAAGAATGGTGAGAAACATGGTTGCTAGGGACAAGGAAGATAAAGAGCCAAGAAGTGGTGGCACTAGTAGGAGAGGTGGCCTGAGGGGATAACCAATCACTAATGGGAAAGCAACAAATGTAAAGTTCTAGTTTCAAATCTGTAGGAACACTGATACTACCAGGAGACTGGAAGGCTGGGATGGTGGACCTGGTGGGAGTACACAAAGAATTGGCATGCCATGATTTACACCCCTTTGGCTCTTCTGGAGCTGCCACTGATGATTGGTGTAGGGATATCTGGAGGCTGAGGCTCTTTATAGAGCATCCTGAGTCTCCTCCTGGCTGGTCTGGCTCCCCATGTAGAGGCTAACTCTGGGACCTATCATCTTTAAGTGGCGCATGCTAATTCCACAGGGAGAACTGAGAAGCTACATTTTATTTGTATTACCTGAAGCTAGAGAGTTCCATATTTGTCTTCCCATCCATATTTTACCCTCCTCTGTAGATACTGGACGCTTAGTGATCAGTGTGAATACCAGTGAAACAAGGTACACCTAATTTGCAGATCAATAAGGTTTAATGTGCAAGGTTTTCTATAAATATATTAGTTAGATACAAAGCCTAAAATTAACTATAATATAGCATGTTCACTCAGCCTGGAGAGCTAAGGAGTCACGCAGAAGGCTGTATACAGGAACAGCTTTCTTCATGAGCCTCTGGTGTCTCTGCTCAAGAGTGATTCCAAAATTCCATTGTTTATTAATTTACCTCTAAAGGTACTTTTATTTTACTCAACTTCATACAAGAAAAAAAAATATTTTCCCTATAAGGGGAAAATGCGTTAGTAATATTCTGTGTTTATCTTAAAAATGCATAAGTGAGAAAAAAGAATCTGTCAATTTAATATATTAGATTGAAGCACAATATATAGGAAATTAGCATTCATGCTTGAGAATGGGTAATTACCCCTTGTTCAGAAGTACCCATAATCATACAGAAATGTTTATAATACCTTTATTTAACTCCTAATTATTCCTTCCGATCATTCAATTATACTTCTTTGATATGCTTTAATTTAATGTTTCCTTTATATGCAATTTCTTTGAAGATTGTGTGGTAATACTGCTTGGAGCATGTGTCAGCTTTCACTCTGTACTTTTGCTGCTACTGCTGCCCAGGGCACCACTGAAGATTACTTATGGATCTGTGAATCATTTTCCCCTTTTTCAGTTTATGTTTCCGATCATTCATTTTTAATGGGCTGCTAGGTACATGGATATGCAACCTAGCAGACAAAGTTGGAAACTTTAGATTCATTAATAGGAATGAGTCTGTGGTTTATCTTTGCCTGGGAGGACAGCCGAATTCCTCTCCTGCAGCAGATGTCACACTGAGTGCTCACCAGCATATGGTGACCAGAGGAGTGGCACAAATTCTTTCTTTGTCAGACATTTATTTGTCAGGGAATTATTTCCACACATTACCCAGCCCCCAAAAATTTGTTAAATGGAGAGTTTAAAAGTCTCCTAATCGCAGCATTGTATCTGTATCGCAACATGAATGTACGACAGAGAAAGTATGGAGACCTATTATTAGTGGATCTTATTTACCGGTAACAGAATTGGGGTTTCAGGACAAAATTTTTAAAATTGGGTGCCTAAAGTTGGGCACCTTCAATTACACATTTGAGCACCTGAGTAGAAATGGCCCTATTTTCAGAGGTGCTCAACACTCATCGCCACTCAACTCCCATTAAAATGCAGTAGCATTTGGGCTGCTAGCTCCTTAAGGTGCTTTGGAAAATTCTCCTCTCAGATGCCTTGTAGGCCAAACTAGAGATTTGTATGAATTCCCATTTAGGATGGAGCAAACTTGCAGAGATCTGGATTTTATTTATTCAAAGCATCTTCATGGTGCAGCCAACTAGTGTGCTCTTTCTCCCACATGGGGAAATTGGTCATTAGGCATCATCCCCCCTAAATTCCACATAGCAGAGTATTCTAGAAGATAACAAGGTGGGAGGAGCTGCCTATGTCCTGCTGCTTTAAAACTTCAAAGCGCTCATGTGAGATTGGGGTGTATATTCTAGAACAGTGATGAGCACATGGGTGCTTTAGACCTAGAAAGTTTTAAAGGCCTAAGGGCAACCTGTAGGAGTTAGATGAGGACTATTTCCAGAACCTGCCAATCCTCCAAGAGGTCTGCTGGAGGAAGAAGCAGGTCTATACCCCACTTCCCCCACAAACAAACGAAAAACAGCAAAAGTGTGGGCTATCTCATCACCCTGTACATTGCCTGACTATGCAGGAGGCATTTGGTACTCCTGAGGGAATTATGCACCAAAAAAAAAAAAAATTCTGCACACAATAATTGAAAATTCTGCAAACTTCTGCAGTGGGGAGCACAGGCCACTGGCTGCACAGACATGGGAGCTCACCCTGCAGCTCCCTTCACACCCCTCCTGGATATTGACTTGGCCGTGAGGCTGCACCTGACCCTAATATACCACAAGGATTGGGCCTGTCCCAGAAACACTAAAGGGCCTGCCCCTTCATGCCAGGTGCACAACGATAAGAAGCAAGAGGGACAGTCTCACATACATGCTCAGCCCTGGCCCCTGATCCAGGTAAGGGCAAGCAGGCTCAGCCCAGCAGGATCCAAGTGTGGAGGGGCTTAGTGTGGGGAGATCCAGGTGTGGGATGAGAGGGTTCTGTGTGGGGGGGAATCTGTGTGCAGGCAGCTCAGTGGGGGAGGGGGTCAGGAGGATCTGGATGCATAGGGGCTTGTTGAGGGGTTCTGGGTGCAGGGGGAATGAGCCTCTGCAGGTGGGTCCAGATGAAGGTTGGGTCTGGGGGAGTGGGGGTTCTTTGGGTGGGGGTCTGAGGCTTAGTGAGGAGTTCTGGATATGGTGGGGGTCCAATGTGAGAGTGGCTCTCTGCAGCTGAAGGAGTGATGGGGATGGGGGGGGGGAAGAGAGAGTGTGTGAGTGAGTGAGTGAGTCTTCCTGCAGCCAGGGAGGCTTTGGGGGTGGGTCTGACCTGTCCCAGTCTCTCCTTGCAGGTGAAGAGGAAGTGACATCTTCCCCTGTCCCCAGAGCAGCCAGGATTAGCGGTTGAGCCCAACTCAAGGTAGAGTCACTGGAGGGGGAGGCCCCGCCTTAGCCGCCATTTTGATTACCTCTGCCGAGTGCTCCAGGCACCTGAAACTGCTGCTGCTGCTGGGGAGGGGTGCATGGCCATTCTTGGGGCTTCTCTTTGTTTTCCCATCAGAAGTCATTTTTCTGCATGGAAGCAAATAAATCATTGGGGGATATGAAGTCTGCACACACACAATGATGCAGAACTCCCCAGGAGTAATTTGGGTAAAATCTGTTCCAGCAGATAAGGGTGGAAGAATAGGAAGTAGATGAGTGAAAGATCAGGGATTAGTATTTATTTATTCTGAACCAGTTCTCCTAGTTTAGTTCCTGAATTTCTGACCAATAGATATTTTCTTCTGCTTCTTATTTCCCTCAGAGGCCCCATTACTTAAAT
The DNA here is from genome assembly GCF_026122565.2 of Emydura macquarii macquarii. Classification (NCBI taxonomy): domain Eukaryota; kingdom Metazoa; phylum Chordata; order Testudines; family Chelidae; genus Emydura; species Emydura macquarii. The sequence goes on from NW_027132962.1 coordinate 5,471,225, forward strand.
AGGCAATCCTGTGCTTAACTGTATGTATATGGATAGTTTCGTTCATGTTGATAGTATTGTACTACACCTATGTTGAAATGTAAGCATATGCTTAAAGACTTTGCTTGATCATAGCCATAATAGTCTTTATTTGAAATCTACTGCACTACAAAGGGGCTCTGCCCTTTCTAAGCTTTTTGTGCCACTTCAGAACTTCTCTGTGCCTTTCTCTCCACTTCTTTCTCTCTCCTCCCACGTTGAGTTGTTCCTTGATCTCCACTCCTTCATTTAACATCACACACTGGAGCCATTAGTTACAATCAGTACTGTTATGATTTTCATATTGTTATTTACAATGGAATTAAAAGGAGAGTTTGTTGAGGACAGCAGTTTATTTTCTCTCTTAACATACACTCTCCCTTTTCCCTGCCCATTTATTTAAAGACTGTTTTTCCCTGAAGGAGGACACTTATTAACAGAAACACTTTGAATGATTTGGAGAAGCTGTATGATTTCTATATTAGTTATTAATATGTCAGCATTAGTGAGTGGGAAGGTGTCCCACAGTAAGACACCAAAGTGTATTGTTCTAACAAATGTATTGCTTACTACAGTACCACCACCCACAGTAACACATTTTTCACATTTTTTAGCATACACAGACATCAAAGTACCTTCATATTCTGAGATGAGATTCAATATCTTAGTTTCTCTCATGATCTTTAACAACTGTAGTGTTAGTGGCAATAAGCCAGAACCCAGCCTTACATCTGAGCATTTAGCCTAGTTTATAGTGTCAAATATATCAGCATCATAAAGCAGATAACACTATTTTCTTCTTCCTTAATATTGCTTGTTCTTGTTCAAGTGGAATCCTATCAGCATACACTAAGAAGAAGCTAATTTGAGATGTGAGGTTCCATTCAGTAGTAGTTCTTTTTGGCAAATAAAGAGCTGAAACAAGATTACTGTCTGGACTCTGAGCACTTTTGGATGTGTGGATTACTTTCCGCTTGAATGGGGAATTTAAACTAGTCATTGATCTTAAGCAGATATGGTTGGCGGAGTTATCTAAGAGACAAAGACAACACATTTTCACATTAGGCCAAATATTTGCAACAGTAGCAGGGTGTCATAATTACCTCTATGTAATCCCATTTGTTAAGTGAGAGGAACACTGCTCACAGACAAGACAACAAAGGGAGAATGTGATGTTAATGTGTAGTAACTATTGTTCTATCCGTGTACAACTGGTCTAAATGAATAATTTTAGTCAAGACTGATTTACAACGGACTAACTAGGATTATATTTTGTCTTGTAGTGATTGGAAAGCATAAACAGAGTACCTGCCAATCTTTGGCCCCTTTAACTAAAAAGTAAGGTGATTAAAAGGACAGTGTAGAATTTGGGGGAAGTGTCCCTAAATTTTTGCAGATTTTTTAATGTGCTCTTTTGTTATGGTCCTGGGTCAGATTGCCCTTTCTGAGATCGTTTCCTGTCACCCACTTCATGTCTCCTTTTGAAATGATAGACTCATGCCTCCACTCCTCTTTGGGGTAGCACCCTGCAACACGACCACTCTCCAACTGCATTGGAGTTACACTCCCTGGTTGCCAAAAAGCTTTGTACCTGTAGAAGTTTTCCTATAGGAGCCTGTGGACAACAACAGTTTGCAGTGACACAAGCACATTCAACATAATATATCATTTACTGGTCCAAAAAGTACACAGCACTCAGAGGATTTAAAAACAGATCTATACACATACTGTTTTGTGCACACTTGCCATTCCCCTCCAGCACTAAGATTGGCATAACTTAGCCTTGGTAACTACTGTTTGCTTAGGGACCAAGTTACAGCCTGTTTGTTGCAAACCTCTGTTTCTGTGTCAGCCTACAACAGATGACAACTCCCTCCACCCCACTCCTCTCTGTAGGGTAGATCTTTTAATGGATCAGTATCTTTCAATCCAGAATTGCCAAGACAGCTGTATCACGAATGGGTCTGAGGACTTACCGCTTCACTGCTAAAAAAAACTAGCCATTGTGTTTGATTATTTTTGGAATGCCCCTTATCTATGCCATTGTTTTACCTTTCCTGCTTGGATTTTTTAACAACCCATATTGATTTAAGTCCATAGCAAGTAACCGATCATGGACACACACACGGAATGCACAATATCCATACAAAGTAACCCAAATATTCCAGTACTCCACATATTGCAATGGTTATTTGCAGTTACTTACCTAACTCTAGTCATTGTGGTATTTTGGGGTAAAAGTCTCCATTTGGGCTTCAAATATATTGTGTCAGTGTAACATACTTTTGTTAGCTTCCATAGCAATTCACTCCCAAACATCTTGAAATGTAATTAACATAATCAAGGCTTTGTATCAAGATGCAGTCAAAATAAATAGACTTGAATGAATGGTTCAAGATGAACACTGGTGTCAAACAAGCGTGCATTCTCAGACCTCTCCTGTTAGGTATAGCCATTGACTCCATTATGAGAAAGGGCATAGATGGATATGACATAGACAGTGCATGGCTCAGCAACAGTACACTAGAAGATTTAGGTTTTACGAATGTTGCTCTTTTAAGTGGCAGCTCAAGCAACATGCAAGTCCAAAAGATTGTCCAGTATGGCAAAAAAGGGGGTTAATAATCATTTATGAAAAAAACTAATGAGAACCCCTGAGAATGCAGAGGAATACAGGGGTTGAGTCAATTTACATATCTTGGCAATAACATGCAAGCCAATGGGTATGTCCAGAAGGAAATGTCACAAATTGGCAGGCAGCTATTCACCAGCATAGAGAAGATATGATTGTGAAAACATCTACACTTTAAAGGCCAAAACTATGAATCTTCAACTCAAATGTTATTTCCACCTTAACATATGGATGTGAAAACTGGAAATCCACCAAAGTTATAGACAGATGTCTAAATGCCTTTGAAATCTAACAGCTCAGGAAAATAGTAGGTATTTATACATGGAATACATTTATTAAACTCTGACTCTCAGCATTTATTAACAGCTCCTTATATCTAAAGTCAATCAGAAATGATGTAAATATCTGGGATGTGTGTTAAGAATGAAGCCAGAGCATCTGCCATGGCAGCTGGAAGAACACATTAAAGATGCTGACCAAAAGACTCCCTCCCTCAAACACTGCCTAAAGAGGGAAAGTGTATGGGATTTGACATATAGGACATACAAAGAGCAATCCATGATACACAGGGATGGCAGAACAGCATTCATGCTATAAGTGACTTCTGATGGCGAAAAAAGATTTAGATTCAGCGTAACAGATTTAGATTCCTCATCTCTTTAAAAATGGTCTATGCAGACAAAAGTTAGCCTAGCAAAGCCACAACTAGGGGTGTCCCTGTGTAATGCAAGGCAGCAGGATGTGATACCCATGCTGAATTCCCATGTGGACTCAGCAGTTCCATTCACCCATGGCTGAAATCTGCCTGGCAACAAGCCTATATAAACCTGGTTTCTCATAGTAAGGGTTCTCTGGCAATTGTGGCAGGGACTGTTAGTCATGTTACCAAAAATGTGCTATAAATTACCTCTCCATATACTCTATAGCATAGATTAGAAAGAAAAAAAAAAAAGTCAAATCACCATAGTTGTCAGAGAAACTTTAACAATCAGCAGGCTTAAGAGTCATTTTTGCTAACGTGATTTCAGCCATAGACACCAATTTTGTAATGCAATCTGCTAGTGAGGACTCCAGTAGAATTCCATACAAACACAGGCTCCAGATTAGCTGTTCCTGTGCAGAGCTAGGACCGTAATATAAACAAAGCCAGGCTTTCACTCCACAAGTCCTGTCCACATTACCACTTTAGAACTGTTTAAGGAATGCAACGTGTCTTAACAGTGGTTAACCTAGCTGTTTAATTTATTTCCAAGATGACGCAACACATTTTATCCATTTAATAATGGATAGATCATCCTGTAAACAGAGTAATATTGTGAGGGGTAAAATTAGTTTAAATCCAGTGAGAAAAAATACAGAGATTATTAGCAGGTACATGCATACAATGAGAATGGTTGGTCAAATTCTGCTCTGAGCTACATCTGTATAAAGCTGGAGTAACTTCTTTGGAGTGAAGTTACATCAGATGTATACTGGTGTGAGTGAAAGCAGAATTTGACCTGGTGAGTGCAACTTCCACCTACTCCACGTGCAAGGGGGAAAGGGAAACATTAGGCATTTAAATCTATGAAAAAAATTCCATCTTCTTTGCAACATATGACCTTTAAGCAATATACCCAACAAATAAAAATAATGCTTAGGAATGTCAAATCCTGTACTCAAAATGTTTCCCTCAATCAGCTAAACTAAACACATCTAAACTCCCATCACTTCTGACACTGAGGAATACAATTTTAAAGAACTTGGAACCCACTGCTCTATACTAGGTCAAACAAGTAGCACTGAACTAAAATTGTATTGATTAGGTAAAAATGTGTGCGATTTGTAATGGTATGCCTTCTGCTCATTTATATGATGTAAAAAAAAAGTTTTTTTAGTTATGTTTACCATAGAACGATTTAGGGATCTGAAAAATCAGCCTAGTAGACTGTCAGATTAACAACTATATGCAACTGATTTGACTACTCAACAGGTACCCCATAGTAAATGTAAATTCATCCATGAAATCTCTGGTAGGAAGCAAAATGACGTGATAGAGGAGAAATACAATATATTTTGTACTAATGGCTTCTGAACCACTGGCCTTTTCTGTATCTAATGATTTAGCACGAATCTTGCCATTAGTTCACATAATCTCTACACACAAAGGACTGATATTCTTCAAACATGTCAGTGCTTTGTTTTCACTAAATCTGTTAGTTGTTCTTATACAACTCTGGTCTTTGTAGGGCCACTTTTACTCTGATATAAGAGCTTATTTCAGATAAATGAAAGCAATGCAATTATGTTTTCTATCAGGCAGAATTAGACAATGTGCCCTTCCAAGTTTTAACTCAGTAGATGGCATGGGATGATTAGATTAGTCAGTATGCATATTTTTCAATTGGTTTGACAATGCTTATTAAGCTTCAAGTTTCCTCATACCTAAAGAACTCAGCACAGTTTTTGTGTATTATTGATGGGACCCTCTCTTTAAGGTGGCAGCCCAATAAAATTACTAAAATGTGCATCCACATAATTGAGCGAACTTTGGGCAAAGTATTGCTGAACAAGGAGGAATTTTTTATTTTATTTCTCTTCTCTGATCTAGTAAGCATGTTTCTTGCTCAACTATCCTCAGATATGGATTTCTATGGAATGAGCAGTACCTGATTCAGAGTCTTTAATGCTTTTTTAAATGGTATGCTTCAACCCAGATTTAGAATAAATCTAAAAAAAAAAAAAAAAAAAGATACAACTGTATCAAGCCTCCCAGAATCTTGGAAAGGAGGGTTGGGATTAAATGTTCTAGACTTGGCCCCCTTATGACACATATTGAAATATTATTGTAGTTTATAATGATACAGAGAAAAGGGTTAATTTAGAAAGTCTCCGAAAAGTGCACTATCACTGTTAAGGTTGATTAGCCAATAAAAGTTTAGTTTTACATAACTTCTAGATTGTTTCATTGTTTGAATGTGTTCTCTGTAGTTATCCCACTGGCGTGTTTTGGGGAAAGAACTCTATGATCAAGGAACTTTTTGCTTCTCATGCAGCTTACTTAAACTCTTGTTAAAACTCAGTTGGTACTGATCTGTCATTTACATCTGTTTTACCCCAAACTCACTTCACTGACTTAATGGAATAACTCTCGCTTCATACAAAACTAGGCCCACTTATCTTGATAACTTGTCTTCAGAATCTTAAATATCATTATGCCAAACACAACAATGGTAATGTTGGCCAAAATCTTGTTTTTGAAAAATACATGAAGGAACAGTGCCACAAACACGCCCATCCCGCCCGCGCTCTTCCTGCCAAGAGACACTTCAGCCTGACACACTGTAACTTTGATCAAAAGTTAAAACCTCAACTAACTCTTATTGTTTTACCCTTTTAAATGTTCACTTCCTTTCTATGAGTTTATTTGTTTTAAGACCATTTTACCTGTTAATTTTACTCACTTTCAATATATTTGTAAATATAAAAAGCCACACTGTGAAATGTAATATATCTACCTTCAATTGTAAAAGACACTGTCAAAAATGAAATAATGTTTGCTTTAAAAATAATATGTAAGTTCTTCAGCTAGGAGTTGGCACTGAGTGATTGGATTTGAATGGCTGAGCAATTGAGGTGAGTGTAGACAGGGAGAGTGATTGAACAATTGGTCTGAGTGAGGGATATCGAGACAGACAAAGAAAACACCAGCCTCATCTAAAAGCCTGAGGAAGGAAGAAAGGAGCGAAGATAATAACTTTTACCATTCAAATGGCCGAAGAGGAGCCCACCCTGATAACTTTGGAGCCAGCCCATTTCAAAGGACAAAATCTGATCAGGCTTGCAACAATGTGGGTGATTAAAGATCACACCAAAAATGCAGTTTCAGCATTACAGTGCAAAGCCCATAGACTTACATGTGGTCTTTTCCCTATAAAATGGAAAAAGAAGATGAAGGCTGGAGGTTCAGGTCTACATCATCACACTAGCCAGGAGTACCAGTGCACATCGGCAGGACCTTGCTCCTCATCCTCGTGCTCTAGTCATCTGGCCAGTGACTATCACGAGCACCAAGAGGCTGGTAACTATAACATCTGGGAGATGCCTATGTATGTTTGTCTGTCTCCCTGTCTGTGTATGCCTGTCTGTTTGTGTGAGTGTGAATGAAAGCATCAACTGAAACACGTGTCAACGAAGTATATTTTTATTAACAGCAATCTCTGTAATTGTAGTATTGATACAATGTTAATACTGTTTCCTAGTGGTTACATTATTAATACTATTCCACTAAAGTAAAGAACAATATTGATGTTATTAGAGTGTTGATATTTTTCTTTTCTTTTGTTACTATTTACTAAGTTTCTGTGTTCACAATAAACGTGGCTTGTTGCCTTTTCCCTTGAAAAGATCCTGTAATATTTGTTATTTGGGTAACAGTAAGGCAATATTAAGATAATTTTATATTCTTAGAACCAGAAGCAGAAGATGTCAAAAAGCTAACTCTTACCTAACACAGGGAGAGTTTAAGTAATAGGGTAGCTTGGAAATAGTAGCCACCAGCTATAGAAGTTTGTCATAACGACAGAAAACATGGAAAAAAAAATTCTTCATTGCCTGGCATGTAATGTAACCATTCACTCCTGGGTTTATGGGTACATATACCTGTGAGCACAGGCAACCATAAACTGGCTATGTAAACAGTTAGAGTGAGGGTGTGATTCCTAGCTCAGAAACATACTTGGAATAATTTGTATTGAGCTGGCATGCTAAAAAATAGTTGTGTAGCAGGGGCAGCAAGAACTCTTGGCACAGGCTAAACAGCACAAGTACATACCCACAAAAGCCAGTGAGTTTGTACACAGGGTGGCTAGCCCATGCCACAACTCACTGCTGCCTGTGCTACCATGGCTATGCTAATATTTTTAAACACACTAGCTTGATGAGAGCTAGCATGAGTATGTCTAGTGAGCTGGGAAACACACCCCTAGCTCCACAGGTAGACATATTCCCAGTGTGTATACATGAGTAAGGCCTGCCTAAAATGTATGCTCACTTGTGAAGATTTGGGCCTTAAATCAGTAATTTCAAGCACTGCTACTGTATGTCACAATGTGTTTACCTTTCATTAGGGTGAATTTGCAATATTTTACTGTGCATCATTTAAAGACTGGGGTTGTTGGGGGTTTTTTTTGAACTTCAGCCTTAGAACTTGAATGAAGAAATGAATTTAAACAAAAGCAATTACAAAAAATTTGATTATCTGAGGCCCTCATCCTGATCTCATTGAAGTCAGCTGGATCTTTTACCAGTGACTTTGAGAAAAAAGAATTTGATCTTATCACATTTCAGGGCAACTGCACCTGTATTCCTCCTCTGTGGTGCTTTGGTTTCTAGCTTCCCAGCTGTCACCTCTCTCAGGTGAGAGACCTGCAACTTTCTCCTTCCTGACTGAGGTATTTCCAGGCCGCAGTCAGACTGCCTCAGCAGGCTTACTTTGCCTTCCTTCCTCAGAAGCTATAAAGAGTGTAACTGACCACACAATTACAAGTTACCACACAGCTCTAAGAAAGCATATTTATTCTCAAGGTAAAAGCATTACAGAGAAAATGTATTACAAACAATAGAACCATCAACATGGATCCTAATAAGCTTACCAGAGATCAGCCCAACTGCAACAGGGGTTCTGGCAGGGGAACAGTCTTTCAACCCCCACCAAAAAGTTTTTGTGTGGTTACAAATTCATAATCACCATGGCTCAGAACATGTACCCTCATGAGAAGTTCAGTTCCTCCTGCTTTATACAGCCTAGATCTTTGATATGGAAATAGGTAATTCATTGACAATGGGTTTCTCTAACTTCAAAAGGCTGTTTTTTCCATAACTGGAAGAGTTACATTTGCACACTCTTCTCCCTAGAGATTTCCTGGTAAATCCTCTTAAATTTAAAGTTCACATGATTTCAAATAGTCCTCTGAAGCTCATAACATTTCCCAGGATTTGCATTAGTCAGGTATCCTCCCTAGAACCTTTACACACAACCCACAATAATAAATAAACATTTGCATTTTTAATACAATGAACTCCTAAGATACTTAAAACTTAAGTCAGTAAGGTTTGCCCAGGATATTGCAGGAAACTGCTGTATCTGTCACACTGATATTTTAAATAAGAACACAAAATAAAATGAATGTGCTGGTGTTCTGATAAGCAACGGAAGGCTATGAAAATAGCAAGTGAATTTATTTATTTCCGTGAAATTTCACATCTTGCAGTTATAAGCTTATTTATTGTATCTGGGTTGACTTTACCATTGTAATTTGTTTGACAAACATCTGTACTTCATTTGATAAAAATATATCTACCTGATTGGCTAGCACATGTGAAGGATGACAGCTTGTTGGCACACGTACTAGATATGAGTTAGGAAGCAACTGATTGTTGATTTTGGTTTTGTACTTTCAGCTTGAGGTATTGGTTATCTTCTCGACTCCTTTAACAGTCATTTGTTTTCTCATTATGTCCCCAGTGTACAAAATGGCTGACTAGAGGGCAGAGAGATTTGTAAAGCCCTCAACAGTGCTGACTCAATATTAAAAATCTGTTCCTTGAAACACTACGTGCATTTTGTGTCACCCACTAATCTGCACTGGTTTAGGGTTTCTACCATCATATCTGAAGCTGGCAGGCAATTGTTGAATTTGTGCTTTTGCTGCTGTGGTTGCTGCAGTGTAGGCATCACTATGAGAGGGAAGGTATAAATGCCTTAAGAAATAGACAGACAGACCTTACATCCTTTTGAAATTAATCTGAGTGCATCCATCTTTTTTTTAAAAAGATTTCTGTTAGAGCCACTGTGCCAGAGACATAGACTGGGAGAGTACAGAAGAGCCAAGTATGGAGGGCTCCATCTGGCCAGTCATTGCCTTCAAGCAGATACCCAAGATTCCAGGTAGATCTAAAAAAATGTTTCCAGTTTCTGAGACAGAATGCTCTATTCGTTCCATAAGGTGGGGAAAGTCACTTCCATTTTCTCAACAGAACAGTCTGCTGAAAACTCACAAAGTGATACCTTGCAGAGTTTTCCTCCCCCTGATCTCTTCTCACTGTTCTTGTGTAACAGTGGGAAAACTGACCCAATATTAATTTTTTTGAAGCAATGTGCTTGAGACCTGATTCTCCTCAGTTTTATCTCTGTCACTTTGCAATACAACTTGAAAACAAAATGTTCTAGCTATCAAACATTCTACTGTTCTTTCATTGACTGTAAGAAATGTATCACACTTCACTTGATTTCTATGGGGTTTTTTTTGGGGGGGGGGTTTCTTTGAAAGTGTGGAGCACAGTGGATTGGTTTTATTGGTCCATAGCTAACTAACTGGCAAATGATAAAAGATTTCAAGAAACTGCTAATTACAAAACTACAGAAATGCAGGAAATGTGCTGACTGTGCATTTCTATGTCAGAACAATTCATTCCCATCAAGTATTCAGCCTTGTCAACATCCATGAACACTTTAAAATAATAAAATAAAAAAGAACCAAAGCAGCGCTGGTAATAAAACTAAAGCAATCATACCATCAGTGAGTGGAGTGCTCATGCAGAAAGAGGGACCCTTTTCTTCATTTTCTGGTTGTGCAATGTGTTATGGAGAAAGTTTTAGAGACCATATATTTAAGCAGGAAGTAACCAGTTTGGTAAAAGATGCACTTGACTAACTGTATTCCTGGAGACCCATCAACTTCAGTGGTACTTCTCACATGCCTAACTGTATGCAGTATCATTTCTTTAGTTTGCAGCAATGCAGCACCATGCACTTGTTTCAAAAGTATCTACCAACTAAAAGGGGCTGGAATCAGTACAGAGGAATAGATAACTAACTATTCTCAGCTTGCAGGACAGGACAGTACTAGCTGGACTATTTGGGACTAGGGTTCAATCTTGCAAGATGTCGAGTAAGCGGGCCATGAAGCACAAAGCACTTAAGAACATGTTTAACTTTAAAGCATATGCTTAAGTACCATAGACCTCTGAGAAATAAGCTTGTGTTTAAAGCTAAATCAAAACCCATCCCATTATTGCCATAATGAAAAAGGAAAGATTTGTCTTATTTATCTACCTTTTATATTTTAATTTTTTTCAGGATTGATACAATTTTCTACCATCACATTTCATGTTATTAGACTTTCTAATTTCTACTAATATTGTTATCACAAATATTTAGTATTTTTAAATTACCTTTACTATTGAAAGTAACCTGTTCCTCTGCATTGTTTGCTCACAGCTATTTCAAATACTCTTGACATATCTTTTTTAATATAAGTTTTTTCTAATGCAATTTAGAACTACATTTTATTTGACATTAATGCTATTGTTTTCCATCAAACAGGTTTATCCTTTGCATAAAGCAGAGACTCTTCATTGCATTCTCCACAAACATTAAGGAAGGAGTGAGCCTTGGAAGTTTATTCATAAGTAGTACAGATATTTTTGCATGTTTTATTGTTATTTATTTACTTGTAGTCTTTATGGCAAGGCACTATCGGTTTTAATTTCTATTTATATTTTCCCTATTGTGGGTTTTTTATATTCTCTAATTTTTCTCTGTTCAATAGCTAGAATGGGAGACACTCCATATCTAGCTGTGATGCACATTGCATAGTTATTTAATGTTCTTAAAATCCATGCCATACTTCCCTGGAATGTTGTCAGTAACCATTTTCCTCCCATGTGACTAAATACATCAATAAATAAAGATGACCTTTTCTACTCAGGCAGAACTGTAATAAAAGCAAAAAATATTCGATCTACAAACAGTCAGAAAAAATCCTATAAACCATGTGCCTTGCTCTTGTAATTTTGTGCAACAATTGATTTGTTATGAGATATTTTTATGTGCAAAGAGGATATTTCTCATAACCCATCTATTCCTTTAACTCATTTATAAAAGTTAGCCAAGCTCCCAGTAAATTAGATAAACAACTGATTTCAAGGGTTAGTCAAGGCAAAATTTTAACAGTTTGTTTTAAATTAATGACAAAAGTCTTTAAAAACACAAATAACCTCAGTGTGTTAATGACTATTAGATGCTTGTTTTAAGTTTGTTTTTAATGAATATTAATTGCAAAAATAAGTCATCCTAAGAACAAGACTTGACATTTCTATTATAAAATAAGAAAAATCAACAAAGTAATGGCAGTTCAAGATAATCTTGACAATCTTTCCATAAGAAAACAATACATGCATAAACATCTGCATCCCTAATGAAGCCAAAAAATATCACTACATGAGCTACTTTTCAAATCAGATGTTATGCTTCAAGAAACAGTCCATTAGCACTATTGACTTTTCAAATTTAAATAATGTGACATCCTGATTTATATGGTAGAGCATGTTGTAATAATTCTGAGATGTTCATTTGGGACTGATTCAGCTACCATAAAAGTCAATGCAATTTTTGACGTGAATCTGAAAGGAGGTTGAATTAGGTCTTTAGCACTAAACCAAGGCCCTGATTGACAAAAGCATTTCCGTTCGGGGCACCACTTAAGTATATGCTTCATTTTAAGCACATGGATAAATCCCTTGTCTAAGTAATATGTAGGTTTATTTATTTGTGGGAGGGCATGGTGATTGCATATCCATATTGATTTTGACATAAGAAAACAAAATAAAGGTGAAGAGGGAAGGCTATAGCCCTTAGTAGTACAAGGGGGGCACTGTAACTCAATTTATGTCCCGCCCCGGAAGTCCTGCCTCATTTGCCCCTGTCCCCGAAAGTCCCGCCTCATCCAGGCACCTGGCTTCCAGCCCCAGCCCCTTGAGGCCCCGCCTCTGACTCTTAAGCCCCACCCCTTCATAGGAAGCCCCGCCCACCCGGTCACCTGACATTCGATCCCTCCTCGGGTTATGACTTCCTGGTCAAGACGGGCACCTGACCAGAAGCGGGCAGTGCGACCCCTCCGCCAATCGGTGTGCGTTTCACGCCAAGAGCGGGATTGGCCCAGAAAGGGCTGGGGGAGGAGCGGGGTGCCCCCTCCCCCAATCGCAGCAGGCTTAGGCCTTCTCAGAAGGAAAAGGTGCACCAATAGGGAGTCTTGGGAGCCTTTAAAGCGTCCAATTTTCCAGACCGCGTAGTTCACAGCTCATGGAAAAACACCAAGAGGAAAACACGGACGCCTTCACCACTCCTGTGAGGCCTTCGGAATTTATTTTGGCTCCGAAGGTCTTGGCCCCCAGGCATAGAAAGCACTACATTAGTGACAGTTCAGAGGAGGCCAGCCTTTTGGCCCAGCCTTTGTTCGACACACCGGACACCGAAACCCGAACACCCAACAAGCCTGACGGCCTCATGCTATCTGTTCCCATGGAGGAAGGCGACTCACAGGAGTTGCCGGTGGGACAGGCCAAAGGAAGAAATGCGGCGCAGGTAAAGGAACGGCCTAAGCCTGCTCCAATTTGGTGGCCTAAGCCCCGCTCCTCCCCCAGCCCTTTCTGGGCCAATCCTGCTCTCGGAGTGAAACACACACCGATTGGCGGAGGGGTCACACCGCCTGCTTCCAGTCAGGTGGCCATCTGGGATCCAATCCTGTTCTCGGGGCGAAACCCTCTCCCATTGGTGGGGAGCAGGTGGGTGGCGTTCTCAGCGGGCTCGCACCACCTGCTTCCCGTCAGATGCCCATCTTGACCAGGAAGTCATAACCCGAGGAGGGACCGAATGTCAGGTGACCGGGTTGGCAGGACTTCCAATGAAGGGGTGGGGCTTAAGGGTCAGGGGCGGGGCCTAAGGATCAAGGGCGGGCCTCATGGGGCTGGGGCCAGAAGTTGGGTGCCCAGATGAGGCGGGACTTCCGGGGACAGGGGCGAATAAGGCAGGACTTCTGAGGTGGGACATACGTTTGAGTGACAGTGCCCCCTTCTATTACTGCCCTTAAAAGGCAGAGATTTCATGAGAGGAAAAAGAAAGCAGGTGGTGGGGTGGGGGTAGGGGAGAGGAGACCTCCAGAGTCATTGCAGTAATCTGAAGTACTTCACTTTCCTGACTTCACATTCCAAGACTTCACAGCCCCTCAAAGTGGATTCTTTAGAACAAATGTTGAGCAGCACACATTTCTCCATTCCATAAGTAGTGACATAGCCCATGCAGCTGGTCTTTGCCCATCTCTCTCTTTGTTGCTGTTCTAATGACTACTGCCTGATAGTGTACCTCATTACAGCAACCCCAGCAACCCCTGCCTTCAGTCTGGAAATCACATAGGGACTGTGAGGTTAAAAGACAGGATAGTGAATTTTTAAAAGTTATAAATTGCTTTTGGGTGAAAAATAGCAATACCTTCCCTTTAAAGGTTTTATAAGGAAGGAGAGCACAAAATAAATACAACAAATAAGTTGAGCTGTATAGTGGCTATACTCTTCATCTTCAAAGTTATACTCTAATAGGGAGATAAAACAATATAGATGGTTTGCATCATTTACATAAAACATTAAGTATGATTTGCCATGAACTCATTTTGTTACTTACAACACTTTCCTTTGTTTGGTTTCTTCTTGCCATTTTGTCAATTAACTAACTCTGTCAAGATTGTCTGAGAGAGTTGTGAGATATGTTCAGTAAGCTCATAAGGGGGTAATTCATAACTCAATTGAGCCAAGAGAACTTATGCCCTGAAATAATTCTCAGTAGAAGGACAAACATGATCTGTTATGTTGCCAAAAGCTTTTAATCAAGTTATTTATGGAAACTTCTGCAATATATAGCGGAACTCTGTTTGAGGTGTAAGTCCAAGTCCCTTTTTCAGTTATTAGTTACCCTTATAATCATAGTTATCTTTATTGTCATTCTTTTATTGTTCAGTATTTCAAGTACAAGATATCCTTTGAAGAAATTGGTCAGAGTGGGGCTTGCACTCACAAATTCACATGACTGACAGTCACAGGTCAACCCTCCAATATTTTTAACATTTAGTTTGTTACTAATTTTACAAGGATCATGACTCAAAGCCCATGAGAGTCTTATAGATCTTATTACATTCAGAGAGCAATATTAAGGACCATGTGGACTACCCTTTTAAAAAAACATTATCCCATATATCCCTGACACACACTGGTAAAGAACTGAGGGTGAGTAGAAACACAAAGTGGGCCTCTAACTCACACATACACTTGCATTATGGCAAAAGTTATCATAGGTGGGTGTAATAGGGTTCACACTCACTGCTGTGGTGCATCCTCATGGCTACATTTGTGGATTAGCTCTCTTCCAGCCTGGCACCCCCTCCTTCAGTTGCTCAACTCCATTGTCTCTATTTGGACTCAGGATGCTACCTCTTCATGACTCAGCACTGTGGCCAGGTCACTGTAGTCCTCCTCCTCCAGGGTCTCAGAGTCCCCCTAGACAGTGTATCTGCAGTCTCAGGTAGTCTTCTGAACTGCTCCCAAGTCTGTGCCACTTTCCCAGTGGCCAGTAAGGAAATCCAGCCACACCCCTACTCCTGGTTCCAGCCCAGGGATCCTTTGCCCAGCAATCAATTCTTAAATTCTGACCCTGGTGCTGTTTCCCTGAGCCGTCTCCTACACTCTCTTCTCTATCTTTTGCCCCACTCTGGGTTACCATCAGAGCTTCCTCCACTGTCTGTGGCCACTTCTCCACTCCTTACCAGAATCTGAAGTCCCAGGTGGCATCTCAGGGCTTACCATGCCCTTAGAATTCCTCCTTATACTCTGACTGCAAAGCGCCTCTCTGCAGCCCCTTATATCCTTAAATTCTTCTCTTTATAATCATATCCCAGCTCCCTCCCAGCTAGGTTTCCATCAGCCATTGGGACTTATTAGGCCCTGGCTCTCTTCCAGGTGAAGCCTATAAGGTTAATTGGCCTATTTTACCTATTCAGGCTTTGTGGGGGGTAGTTGCAACATCACAGGGGGTAATGAAGTCAAGCAGCACTTAAATCTTATTTATGCATCAGAAAAAAGAATTTAGGTGCTTACAAATGGACTTAATATTCTGGGCCTCATTCTCCACTGTGACTCAGGGGACCTCTAGTGCAGGAATGGAGGACAGGATGTCAGCTTGCAGTTCCCTGATCCTGCACTGCTGAGGTGCAGCGCTAAACTTACCCCAGTGACATAACTTCCCTTAGAGACCTTAACCAGTGGAAGTCTTAATAGAGAGATGCTTTGGTCTGCTCAACTTCTCCCCACTGCTTCCCATTCCATTATTGGCTGTTAATAAGCTGGGTGTATCAATGGCAAACCATGAGTAATAAGCATTATTGTTTAGTTATCTCCAGTGAACAGTGAGCTGACAGAACTATGTGCACAACAAGGGTAATAAAACAAAAAACAGAACTCTCATCCAAAAGAGATTGGGCTTGCTGCAGAGGTTCCAAAAAGCATTCCATGGAGAGCCAAGAAAAGGAAACATGGTAGACACACCCTCATTAATACACAATGGAAAGACGTGTCTGAGGATTCATTGTGTGGGTAACCCAGACCCTTGCATAAGGCTATGAGGTCAGATAAACAGGTACACTGTGTGCTTTGGTACCTTATTAAAAAAAAAAATCAGTAGAGGATGTGATAGGAGACAGCAAGTTCTTCAAAGTGATTTCCCCTTCTTACCAACTTCACTTCAATCTTCCCTGAGTTTAGCTTTAGCCAGCTGCTCTTCATCTAGGTATTGATTTCAGCTAGGCATTGAAAAAGCTAAATGACTGCTGTTGGTGTTTGATATAAAGGTGATGTAAAGCTAGATATAAAGACTGAGTCCTGGGAGTGGGAATAGAAAGGTGAGGTCTCTGTAGATGGAGGAAAAGCTTATGAAAGGGTTCAGTTTGAGAGGAAAGGCCTGGTCATTTCAAAGAATTTTTGCTCACTTTTGTAGACAAGACAGAAATATTTCTTGATCACTGGCATCAGAAGGAATAGGAGTGTTTTTCCCTTGTCTATGTACAGGAGATGGTAACATATGCTGCCTCTGTGTCATAACCTAGCCTAAACCTGACTCAAAATGACAGCTACCAGTATCCTGGAGCCCTCTGAGATGGAGTTTTTTTAGCTTCTCAGATAGTTTGCTAAAAATGGGAGGTTACTAGTTCTAGAAGTTATTCACATTGAGTGATA
The DNA here is from genome assembly GCF_026122565.2 of Emydura macquarii macquarii. NCBI lineage: Eukaryota > Metazoa > Chordata > Testudines > Chelidae > Emydura > Emydura macquarii. The sequence goes on from NW_027132962.1 coordinate 5,487,972, forward strand.
GCTTCTGTAAGTACTGCTCAGACCAATTCATGATAGATTCCTCCTCCTCAAAGGAAATATTGTCAGTTCTTTTTTCTTTAAAAAAAAAAAAAAAAAAAAAATCCTCTAGTTCAAAAACAAAGTTTGGGGGAAATTCCTGGGCTGTGTTATATGGGAGAGTAAAGAAGATGATCATAATGTTCCTTTCAGGTCTTGGAATCTATGAATCTTCATTATTCATTTATCATCTAGGAAAAGGTGGGACAGAGTGAAAGGGGCCCTGGCAATTCTTATTGTTTCCATGGTTTCCTGTCTGAATTCTTGGAAGGAAGGTGTTGTACTTGTGAGTCATGGCTCAGCTGGTTCTTTTTAGTAGTCAATGAGGCCATCCTGGATGAAGGTGATCTGTGTGGGGAAAGAAGTGAGAAGATCTATGTCCAAGTCTTGAGTGGATGCAGTCTGGGTTAATAAGCAATTTACTCTTTGAAAATTTCTGTAGAACATGACTGCTGTTCATAAACAACAATGTGAGTTCAATACCAGAAAACAGGGTTATAACAGTCTCACTACTGATGCTGCCTCTTTGAAAGAGAAGTAATGTCTTTTTCTGTTTACCTCTAAAACAGAGTTATAAGCTGTAGAAATTCCTCTGCATGTGGGAGGAAAGATTGGATTCTCTCTTATTTATCTTCACCATCAGTAAGGGATTTGTAGTGCTGTAGAGGATTGGAATTTAGTGACGAATTCTGTTGATGATGCACAGAAGGCATAGAATCCAGCTCACTCTTTACTGTGGTGGCTCAGCTGTGCTAGCAGGAGAAAAAGCAGTTTTTTAAAAAGTTGTTTGTCCCTGCAGTCAGCAGATGTGTCTCTGAATACCCAGAGAACAGATCTGTTGAGTAACACTGTGCCATTTTACAGTTGATGGCTGTCCTCATCATAGGGCTGATGTGGTATAGAGGACTGGTTGTGATTTCTCTGCACTAGGGCCTAAATTTCACTACAATGCAGATGGCTCAAACAAGACCCCCCATGCCACTTCTGGCCTTAAAGTACAGTTCTGTGATGAAAAGTAACATCCATAACCCTGGCACAAAAAAGAAGGTTTCTGTATTGGCCTCAGTTAGGCCAGTGGAAAGTGGTAGGGGACGGGCTATGGGATCAATGCAACTTCAGTGGCTTACGCATTGTACAAATGAAATAGGAGAGTTGAGTGCACTATTCTAACCCACAATTTAGAGCAGCAGCAGCAGAAATGGGCAGGCTGTTCAGTAGCCCTTCTTTCTGGCACTGAATTTGGGGGAGAGGCAAGCATGATGTTCCCCTCTGCAATCTGAACTGGTGAATCGCTGTGTCACTCCAATCGCCCCGCTGCTGGACCCTGTCTTACTCTGCTTTACTGTGTGAACTCCCACTCATGGACAGATCATGTACAGCCTCCAGCAAGCAAGTTACTCTCAACTGAATGAGCGAGTGCTTTTGGCAAGCCACTCTTTAGATCATGCAATAGAATGACCCCAGCCAATATCCTCCACTCCCAGGTGTAACCCTAGGAAGTGCCACCCTACGATGTTCTGTACTGAACACTGCAAGGTCATATGTTTGTCAATGTATTAAAGAAATTGATATGCACCAGACTTGTCACTTCGAGTGGAGTCTCACACACTTTAAACCACATGCACTGCTTTAGATAAAAACAACAAGCACAAATTTATTAAGTACAGAAGGATTTTAAGTGATTATAAGTCAGGGAGAAAGTAGCCAGATTTGATCAAGAGAAAATAAAAAGGAAAAACACATTCTGAACAAAGCTTAACACTTTCAGCATCATTACAAATGTGGATGATTCTTACAACAGGCTGGTTGGTCTGCCTTAAGTTGGGCCCTCCCCCTGTGATCAGTGCTTCAGTTGCTTGGTGGTGTTTGTAGATGTAGTTGGAAGAGAGAGAGAATGCAAAATCAACACTTTTTAAAAGTGTTCCTTCTCCCCTCTGGGGCTTTACCCTCTTCCCCTCAGGGTCAGGTGACAAAGAATGTTCTTGTATGGCTTCATCCATGACCTGAGTCTGAGTATCCCCTTATCATGGTTCCTTTGTTGATGCTGAGGCTAGTCCTTTGTTCCTAGAAGAGCTGGGTTTGTTTTATGCATGCCTCAGTGAGGTGAAAACTGCTCCCCTGCTCAGAGGGTCTTGCTTGGAAATGTTTTAAGCCATGAGACACTTTGGGCATATCATATAGCAAAGCCTCATAACCATACATATGACATTGCAATAAACATATTACTATAACAATAACATTCAATACATCATGAGCGTTCCAGAAACATCTTACACAACATACTTTGCATTAAACAATGCAGAATTACACTATAAGGGTGATCATGGGGGGTGCATGGTGTAACAGGAAGTTCCCCCCCACTCACTTTGCAATATATGAACAATAATGATGTTTGCTGTTATGCCTGCTGCCATAGGTTACTCAAGCTTCATGTGAGTTTTCAGTATGTAGGTGATTCTTCCAATTGCATCATTGTTTTCTAAAATATGGAAAATTCTTTGTTTCCTCTCTCTATTCCAGGGATTATTTTTTGTCTCTTCATGCTGACAATTGCCCATATCTGGATCGTAGTACCAGGATTCCCTCCATGATATTTGTAGGAATGATCAATATACGTTAAAGAACTACCATCCTTGGTACCTTTATATTTCTTTAAAAGTCCCTCAATTTATCTCAGACAGCGTAGTCTTAAAATGTTGGTAATTAAGATTCTCGTACTTTCAATGATCACATCAGCTTAAAGGTCTAATACTGTGGCTGAATTTTTATAATGTTCTTATAATTTTGTTACCATTAATTGTTCTGCAATTCCACCCCTTATATGTAACATTGGTACAATTTGCTCCGTACGTTAGTGGTAACTATAGGTTGGGAGGGGTTGCTTTTTTCTCAAGTGCCATTTAAAGCAATTTATCAGACTTGGCAGTCTGATTTTCTGATGCCATGCACCTTGTATAGTCATTTGTATTCATACACAATTAAGGCAAAGTTGGTGTAAAACACTGCCAAATCAGAATACCAACATTTTGCACTTACTTTTCACATGTTTAAATGATTGAACAAAGTAGGAGGCAGAACAGAATAAGGTCATTGATACTCAGATATATTATTGGAAATCTGACCTGCCAGCTTAATTTTAAATCCACTGAATATTTATATTTGGTCAATAATGTTTTGATGATTTTGCAGTTATGAAGCTACTCTCTTTTGTAAGATATCAGACAGAGTGGTTAACTGATAACATTACATCTGAAAAATAAAACTTTGATCCGCCTAATTCCAACAGAGAAAGTTAAGGTTTGATTCACAGTTCTTCTCCTTCCTGCCTCTACATACTGTATTTATCCAACAAAATTAATGTAATTTGTATCTACTATTCCACAAAATTTATTAAGGGCCCACTTCTGTGGCCCTCATTTACACTGAATAGTCCTTACACAAGTAGTCTTACTGTACTAAGAACGCTGCTGAACTAAAATACTCACTGAGTAAAGATGGCAGAATCAAAACCTAAATACCTGGTTTGTTTTTGAAAAGTGGAAAACAATTAAAAGATCTTTCCATATTCTACTTTCTGACCTTTCCTGGGTGCATATACATGACAAGTGATATGACTAAAGACCTTTAACCTTCGTTATAATTTATATTAAAATATCAATATAGGTCACATTGGAATGCTGCCAATCAACTGTCTCTTGTTAAAATTGCTTTACCATTGTGGGTTTACATATTAATTTCATTAAGAAAATAGATTAGAAAACAAATGCTTTTATATGCATTTATACTGCAAATTTTATGTAGACTGTCACATAATATATTCCACTGGGTTGTTTTAAATAAAATATCTGTCTTTATTAAAAGTGCATTAAAATGAATGAGGGTAAAAATGATGTTCACTGAGCAATTAGGCTGATTTAAGTGTGCCTGACAAGGGTTTGGGGGGAGAAAAAAAAAAATCAGCAACTCAGTGTGATATTGCATTCACATATCATAACAGATTGAAATAGACACTAAAATGCATTTAGGAAAGAACTACGCACACTTAAAGTAAGAATTACACTTTACTAGTTGCAGGGTGTGCTGCTCATACATTATACTAATAGCACGCATTCATAGAAAGTGGGTGATAGTTAAAAGGTAAAATAGATTACTTTATTTTAAGTGGCAGTTCTACATTAAAAAATCCTTGGGACTTAAGCTGTGGCACTATTAAATATCCTGGTTCAGCACCTGATTTTTTTTTATGAACTGATTACATCTATAAAGGCAATTATTCTATTGGATAATGAAACAAGATGAACTTGTAAAATATTACAAAACAGTTATAAATGGAGTTACTGCCACTACTGTACTGCTAATTATGTCCATGTATTCATGATTACTTTACCCAGGCAACTAGGGCACTTCTAAAATGCCAATCAAGTTACACTATAAATTTTGAACATTAGATATAATGCAGAATTAAGCTACTTTTAGACAATATTTTAGAGCCACACTAGCTTCCGGAATGTTGCGGCACTTTTGTGTATTTATGAATGTATATTGTGCCAGGATGGGTACAGTGTTGTTAGTATAGGACTGATTTCACTAAGGAGATGATGTAATATTAGTATTGGACTGACTATACCAATACTTGCTTTAAGCCTCTCAACGTGCCTTGAGTGAAATAAATGTTTCACAAGTCAGATTATTAACTGCATAAGCAGTCAGCTCAAAGTATTGTGCCACATGTCCTGGCCAATCTGCATCTAGAATGCTTACTAAACATTTCATATTCTGCTTGTACCAAAAGCTAGATTTCCAGATTTTTGGTTACATTCTACCCTCAGCTGCACAGGTGCAAATAAGGGCTGAAGCTAGTCCTGTATTTTATGCTATGGATAGGCATATCCACACACAGTACACATCTTAACAATCATATAAAAGGCAGGTTACTCTTCATGACCGCCTGACAGATTTATAGAATTTTACAATTATAAGATTAATAATCGGTTTGTTTTTATTTTTATGAGCAGCTCTTTATTTGCTCAAATTAATAATGAACTCAATATTGTGCTAATTTCTGACACAAGACCCAATCGTGGAAACACGTACATACATGAATAATTTTATTCACATGACTAGTGCAACTGACATCAGTTTTGCAGATTTGAGCCCAAGTGTCATAATCAAAGTGTTCTGGCAAAAGGAGATTTGAGGGCAAGTTTCTCTTCCTGCTTGAAAATCTCAGTTAAAAAAAAATTGCCATTATTTTTTAAAGTGCCAGCTCTATCCTGCACTATGACAAATACACCAGGATTAAACACATTTATTTATAGTATTATTTGAGTGGTTTAAAATATTTTCTATCGCTTGTAGGGTAATGAAACACTGACAGTAAAAGTTTCATTAGAGGCATACATGCCACAAAGCCTTCCTCCAGCCCTATGAACTGGGCTAAATATTACTCATGAATTTCCAAGTCCAAGTTCACTAGTCTAAATCCACTGCAACCCATAATCAAATGCTAGAGTGCAAAATTACAGCACAGTGCCACATCAGAGCCACTGGGTCAGCACAACCACAGTTCTCATGGCCACTTCCTTCACCCCCACTCATTGTCTTCCCACATGACAGTCAACATCAGTTTATAAAGGGCTAGTGGAGACCCCATCTATGCATGACAGCAGAAGCTCCCTTTCTCGTCACATGACTGCTTCTCCCAAACATCCCTATGAAGGAGTTAAAGCTGTGTGGAGAGCCTTTTGTAGGCCCATAGAGCTTTGTATTTGAAAATGACACGAACATTTCTATGGGCAAAACTGTAAATTCCTATGCAAAGTTAGAGTGAAATGCGCACGCACACGCACCCTCTCTCTCTCTTGGACTTTCACTATTCCATCTAAACAGCATGCAGTGTTGGTTATTTGTAGCCATTCTGATATCAAACATTTGATTCACACATGCCATACATGAGCTTGATAAATAGATTTACTGGTAAGGGGAAGAAATTACTTGTTTAATTAGCCAGCAGCAGAAGACTGTGTAAATCCAGATTTAAATCAGCACTATACCAAAATGTGTAGGTTAAGGCTCTTCTGCTTTAAAAGATATAGTTAGGATACACTTTGCAGATTCAGACATGAATATATCTTAAACCCAATTGATAAGCATGATAGAAAGTTTTTCTCACTACAGTCATTGATTCAGCATGAAAACCAACACATCACTTAAATTGTATTCATTAAAGAGTCTGCACATAAAATATTTAAAGTGAGAAAAGAGAGCTCTTAGTGAAAGCTCAATAGCTCTAGGGGAAAGAAACTATTGCTTGAATATAGCCAGTCTATCAGTCTCAGGAAAAAAATACCATACAACAGTTTAGTATGTCTAATAAGCAAAATTGCGTACAGGGATATTTTTAAAGAACACTGCAAAACCTACATTGATTATATTTTATTTATCTAATCCAATTATGACTTGCTCTGAAGTAATTAATGAAAAAAAACAAATACACACATCTCTAATTCTTAATGAAGTCCTAGGGAGATGTAAAAGAGCTCTCCATCAGACAGCACAAAAGACCTACCAATGCATTCAGAAAGGGAAAACCAAGAAGCCGCTTCACAAAGCCCACCTTCAATTATTGTTTCTGTGTATTTTTCACCTAAATTTAAACCATTCCTCTTTTATCATAATTAAAGCACACTATGCCAACTGAATGGAGAACTATCAAATAAAGATTTACAAAATTAAGCTAATAAAACCACCCATCAAGAGAGTAATACTGTCTGTGCACAGACCTCTGTCTGAGTAGCTGGGCAGATGGGTTAGGGTATGTGGAGACAGGGTGAAATTGTGGTTACACAGAAGTCAATGTCAAATCCCTCATTAACTTCAGTGGGGCAAGGATTTTATCTGGAATGTCTGGATTTGGCTCAGCAACTCCTCATGCAGTCTTTAGCTGAGCTTCATACCAGATAGACTATGCATACTCATTGGAAGCATGCCCCAGAATCCTAGACAGCCCCCTGAAGATTTTGGGGGGAAAAAAAAAATATGAACATGGGAACTTTTTCATTCTTAGTCCTTTGAATGAAACTTGTTCAATATTTAGGTCCTCCAGACAGTCCGTCATTCTGGTAATTAGTTGAGGAATTGTCCATTTTAAAAAAAACAGGTACTTGAAAAGAGCTCATGGTTACAGGGTATTTTTTACTTCTGTCATTAAACAAAAAAAAAATTTAATAGTGTAAACAAAGTCCTGTAAATGATTTACAAACTTGATTCAAATTCATACCTCAATATCTTTGCAGAATACATTTGCTTTGAATTCGTGGAAGTGAAATCTCTTGCAATAGACTGAGGTTATTATAATTATGTTATAAATATTTTATCTGGTTATATCCATCAAACATGTTTTGGGTTTTGCTTCTTGAATACCATCTGACTTCAACAGGACTACTCACAAGCTTAAAGCTAAGGTTCTTTTTATGTGCTTTGCTGAATCAGAATGGGCTTACTCATGGACTTAAAGTTAAGCACATGCTTAAGTGCTCTGCTAAGTAGGGTGCTTTATTTATGTGCTTAAAGTGCTTTGCTGAATCAGGGCCTGAGAGCAAAATTCATCCAAAACTGAATATTTTGTATTGTTTGGGAATTAGATTGAGAGACTAAGATCAGAAGGTACCATCATGATCATTTATTCTGACCTTGTGCATATTGCAGGCCACAGAACCTCACCCACTCACTCCTGTAATAGACCCCTAACCCCTAGCTGAGTTACTGAAGTCCTTAAATCCTGGTTTAACGGCTCCAAGTTACGGACAGTCTACCATTTACACTGGTTTAAACCAGCAAGTGACCTGTAACGCATGTTGCGGAGGAAGGCAAAAAACCCCAGTGTCTCTGCCAATCTGACCAACCCCAAATATGGCAATCGATCAATTAGTTAGACCCTAAACATGAAGGAAACTGCAAAATTTAGGCCCTATGAGGATTCTAGACTCAGAGAACCGGATTTGATTTTTCTCACAGTAATGTGAGTCAGAAGTAACACCACTGAGTGTAAAACCAGTGAGAATTAAATCAAAACAAGGTGCTAAGACTGTAAAGTGAACTGAGGAAACAATTAAGACAGAAATGGGAAAAATATGGAGCTATGTTTTGTCCTGATTCAATTGGAGGAAATAAAATATCAATTCTTTCCTGAGATTCAGACCATCATTGTTGGAATTGAATATGAACTAGCTGGGTGGGTGTAGGGGACCTGCACCTGACCTACTCTATTTCCAAGTAAATAATTGTGATTTTGGAGCCCTGTACTTAAAATTAGGTATTTGTTTTTTCATACCAAGATTTCATGATTTTCAGATGGCGTGTGCTTCACATAGTCTGAAAAATCGGACCCCAAGTTATTTCAGGTTGGGTCTCAAAAAACACACTCAAAACTCAATACTTATTTGCCCTGAGCTCTTGTCCCAATCACTGGCACTCAGATTTAAGGTGAGGAATATCTTGTGGACATTTGCTTGCATGAACAAAAGATAAGTGTGTGCTGCTCTCAGAAAATCCTAAACCTTGTAGAAACTGATTACAAATTGGTGATAGTTGGTTACATTAATACATTTTCTCAAGACAAATCCCTGTCTGTCTCATTAAAACAACTGAAAAACAGTGTCGGGGAGAAAAGAAGCATAGGCTGTTTTTTATTTTTTTAAGAGTCCTTTTGGACTTGTTCTGGCCTAACTCACAGGCCTGGACTTTCTCGATCCTTTTTCGTGTCATTTCCATCATTCAGTCAGCATAAGCCTTTTTTCTGTCCCTTCACATATTCTTGCCAATGTTAGTGCACGAGTCTTTTCTTCTGATACAGCTTTCTGGTGTCTCTCCATTAGGCAGATTCTTCTTACAAGTACTTCAGATCAGCAACTTTTTTTTATTTTGTATTTGTATAGCGGCAAGTACAATATATGGTACTAATCCCCTAATGGGGCCCAAAGCTATATATAGTAATAACAATTTCAAGACTTACAGTGTTTTTTTAACCTTTTCCTCTTTTTCCCTACCAATGCCTTGAACAAAAAGATTTAGATAACAGTTTCAAAAATTGTTTTGATCACACAACTTTTCACCCAAAAAATGAAAAATGAGTGTTTTGAATGCTGCAAAACAGGAAAATAAATGTCAATTTTTTGAAATTTCACTTTTTTGGTTTGTTTTAACCAGCTCACTGTGAATGACTTCATGACCAATCCTTTAATTTATTCACCCCAGTATGACTGTACACCATTATTTGAAATAAGTTGTATGATGTAGTCTGCACTATGGCCTTGCTCTATTTAACTCTAAGACTTTTTGATAAATATAAAACTTTGTTGAGAAGTTGTGATACAAGATACACAGATCACAAAAGCAACAGCCATGAGATAAGCTGCTTGCTAATTTAAAAAGAAAGCTGTTTATTTTAAAGCAAAAATGTTAAAGCAAAAATTACAAGAACACATATTCAGATTAACCAGATGAATCATGATTGCTAGGTAGGTTTTTATATTTAAAAACTTTGTGAAGGAACAAAAAGCCCCATAATTTACCACTCAATGAAAAAGGACAGACATTGTAATACTCGGAAATATTAAAGAATGCTAGTTCCATAACCAACACCATACAGTGCAATCTCATCCAGCCACTAAATAAAGTAGGACCCAGTTAACACTTGTAGGGAAGATCTTGGAAAATCCTTGTGAGAATTAGCTATGCTTTTCCAGGTCCTAAATCAGCTCCTATGCTAGTCAATGGAGTACTCCAGAGAGAAAGAAGGAGAGAGAAGGGGAAGGAAAGTATTGATGATGAAAAAGGTGGAATACATTTTTCTGAGTTAGTACTGAATGAATGCCTGAGCACTGTGCTAGGGGATGTTGTACCACCTTTCAAACCAAGTTAGCCTCAATTTCTAAAAACTGAATATTTTTGCATATGTAAAACATATGTACATGCAATAAGAATACAAGCACATAAAATAGGAATGCAGCACAGACATACTTCTCAAAACATAACCTAGAAAGTAAAGGTGGTGAGTGTTAACATTTTTAAAAGTGAGTGTTCAGTAAAGCTCCTGTTAAATTTGTTCCATGTGGATCTCTTCCCCTCCACTCCAGAGAAATGAAACCTGGAATGACTGCATATTTTAAGAATTACATGGCTTATAAATCCCCCATTTCCCCTCAAACCTGGAGTTATGTATTCAATTTGGGAAATGATACTGGTCTATAATTGCCAGAGATAAATGTCCTTTGATCCATGAAGGATTTTTAACAATCAATATTCTGGATTTGGAAAACACATTGGCATTAGATAGAATACCTGTTATGAGGTTTATTTGAATATTGTGTTGAGTAATGTGAGCAGTTTGAAAAATCACATGTAATAACTGAAAGCATTTCTAATATCTCTGGGAAAAATAATATAACTTGACTGTGTGGGGAAGAGAAGCTATAGAGTTTAAAAATAAGCATGAAATGTTTACTTCATAGAGGAAAACTGATGTTGAAATAAAACATTTAAATGTTAATAGAACTGAAAGCCGGAATCTAAATAATTAAATTGAAGGTTTTAGAGTCATTTGTCTTTCAGAAAGTGAAAACCTGTAGTCAGTGCTTAGCAGTTCAGGTTATATATACACACTCTAATTACAATTGTAAACATACCTGAAACTAGCTTTAAACTTGGGTACCAAGAGCAGTGGAACTGCTGCATCATGGGTTTTAGCACGGATGTGCAGACCCACCAAAGACCCTCGGTACTGAGTCAGGTGGCTAGCCCATGCTGCTGCAACTTCACTGCTATTGGTACCCCTGCTACCTAGATTAAAGATAACTTGGGTCTGTATATGCATGCTGCAGTGACACCTCTAAATGCAGAGTATGTCTACACTAAGACTGCACTAATCCTCCCTCCTCAGTGTTCTCAGGTCCATGATACCTCTTAGTAATGCAATTCTTCATCCTATCTATTAGTCTAATTTCCGTCTCTTCCTTATTTTCTGTGCCCCAAACTGAAGCGGTTGCTAAATCCTACTCCCCCCCCATCCCCACAATCTCTGAAGTCTACCTTTTCTTTTTTCATTTCCATAATCAAGACACTGTCCAGACCCTTGTGTATCTTTTTTCTTCATTACGATAACCTCCTCCTCCAACCTTCTTCACACATATATCTCACCCACTTTCAGTCTGTTAGAATACTGCTGCCAAAATCTTAGTTGATTGCTGCACTGACAACTTTTGGCCCTTCTTCAAATTCTTGCATAAGCTTTGCCTTACCATTTGTAACAAATTCAAGTTCCTCATCATCGCCTGTAACATAGCTCCTGCTTAATTCTTCACACTTCTCACTTTTATTCTCTTCCTTACTAACTTCACTCTGCGTAAGCTATCAGGGTTTGTTCTTCAACACCATCCCTTAAGCCTGGAACATGCCTGCCAAGTCTCCACCCTCTCCCTCTTTAAAAACCTCTGGAAGCTGCACTTCTTTAATCAAACCTAAAAATTCAAGTCCCCGCTTAGAGAAATAAATAAAAGGATGCTTTCCCTTCATGAAACCAGTGGTACCAGTAAAGTCCTACTCAGCATGAGTGAGTGGCAAAATCTGGCCCTTAATTATAAGATAGAACAAACATTCTGTGGAACTGCAAAACCTGTGACACATCACTGCTCATTTGGTTTTTTTTGGTTTTTTCTGTTGCTCCCCACTTCATTTGTATGTTTACTGCCTGGACAGTGAATCAATGGGACTTAGACATCTAAATCACTTAAGATACATTTTTCAAAAGCACTGATGTCAAAGCACCTAGCACATTGCTATTTCTATACAAAAAGAATAACAGCAACTCTTGCTGGCCAGATCAGGCAAACTATGGAACTGGCTTCTGATTCTTCTTTAGGTGCTGCTGGCACAACAGCAGCTTCTAATGTCCAAGCAACGTTTCTGTCACTGTCTTGTGCTAATTGCACTTCTAAAACTTTAGGACATTTGCCACTCTATTTCTTTACACATTTTTGATATTTGTGTCAGTGTGGGCAGACAAAATTACTTCCAGAGATATGATTTAATATTCCATAGGCCTTCTTTCTGCTCAGTTACATCATTAACTCAAATATGGAGTGGCACCTATGTAATTGAGGGCAGTTCTGAGCCCAGTCCCTCTGATGCTAACTTTTCTGGAACGGAAAATATATTAACATACAAAGGCCCAGATCCTGCTGCTTTGGCCTGCTGTGGAACTGCTTTGTAGCAGGAAAGCCAGAGAACATGGCCCATTGTAGATCCCCCGTGTGTTGGAAAATCCTTGGGTGGTGCAGAACCACCAATGTAGCTCCTGTGCCACCTATCTTGGTGCTGCCAGTGCACGTCATGTGGCTAGTGGGGAAAGAGGACTATCTAGGACATAAGGAAGTCCTAACAGTACCTAGCTGCTCAGATGGCCCTTCTAAGTGTCTCTAATTTAGACCATTGAATGCACTAGCCCAGCTGGCCCATGGATTGGGAGATACAGCAAATAGCGTCTAAAGCCACTTTTCCTCCTCCACACCTGAGAATCAAGACTCAGAGATTGGGGGGTGGGAACAAGATTAAATATGTCAAGCCTGACATCCTAAAGTTCCTTTCCCTTACCATAAAGGTATGCAGATACTACAGTACAAGAATGGGGCCCTAAATTTTAGAGTGCACAATGAACTTCTTGATATCTTAACACCATCTTTGACCACCTTCTTTCCCCAACTATCAGATTTGTGCTGTTCACCATTCAGATGATGTGGAAGATCCAGGCCAATAAGCTTGATTTTCTTTGTATACCTAAAGCCAAAATATAGTTTTAATATTTGCAAATTTTTTAAAATGTGTTATTTACCTTAAGAACCAGTGTTTCCTGGTTTGTATAGTCCCAATTCAAAGCATTACTTAAAACTGAACATCTTTAGAACATCTGATTTAGCTTATTTGACAATCTCATGAAATATGAAATTAGTGGTTTTTGTATGTCTTTTAAACAGCACCATACCATAATGTTATAACTTACAAATATGGGGTAGCCTTTTAAAGAGGCTAAGATTTAAGTACCTCAAATGTATTCTTAAGCTTCTTGAACTGGAAAACATGGAATTCATTTTTTTTTCCTTTTAAAAAAAACCGAAAACACCCAAAAAATGAGGTAAAGTTTCCCCAGAATAGAAAAAGGCCAAAACCAAAATGTTCAGATTGTCTCAATATACACCGTGCAGAATCAGACAGTAGAGTTTACTCTTTGGTGTGACAAGATCTCTGCCTTATGACACTACAAGAATTTTAAAAGATTATTATAACCTCTAGGCTGCAGCTCAAGCTCTTAATTTTCTGCTTTATAATTTGTTATGAAGACCTCAAGATAAGTAAAGCAAGTGCTACATATTGTCATGGGAAATTGAATTTGCAAAATAATGTAACATATTTGAAGTCAAATACATAGTTACAATACTAAAAATATATTTATTAAAGGTTAATCACTTGAAGACCCAAAACTAACTATCATATAGCATTAGATCCTGTGGCAGAAAAGCCAAATGGAGAAAAAAAAAGAAAAATATAACCGACAGGCGGCAAGTTCCTTCAATATCCTGGACAAACTGTATTGAATTAAGTTTCATACCTTTCGGGTTCATTGTATTAAAAATGTAATTGTTTATGTGTTATTGCAGGAGTAGGTATGCTAATGTACTTCCTCTGGTTATCAGCCCTTTGAAGCTTCGCACTGGGAGAGGACCCACTCGTTATGTCTACACTGCAAGTAAAAACCTACTGCTGACCTTTGCCAAGGGGCTCAGTCTATGTGTCTGTTTAACTGCAGTGTAGACATTTGGGCTTGGGCTGGAGGGACCATCCCACCCCACAGGGTCCTAGAGCTCTGGCCCCATTCCGAGCTTGAACATCTACACCTCAGACGGACCCTTTGCCAGAAACCCATGAACCAGGGTCACTTGGCACAGGCCAGCTAAGGTTGTCTAGTTGTAGTGTCGACATACACATTGTCTTGCTGTTACTAATTTATGGTCCCTTCAAAATTCAGACTAGATTCTCTACAGACCAGCAGACAAATAGAATTCTGGATTAGATAATTTGAATGTAAACTGACTCAGGGCCTGTTCTTATCCAGCAATGAAACAGGGGTTCTATCCTTGGGAAGGGTTGGAAGGCCTTACAGTGACCAGAGCCCTTATGGCAATGGGTGGAAGGAGGGTGAACTTTAGTAAGCTTATAAGCATGCATATAAGTTATCATTTTAATGTTTTCTTTTAGTGCTTTTACCCTAAAAATAAATCAGCTTGGATAGAAAGAGCTGTGAGATAGCTTAACTGTAGGCATTTCAACTGTTATTTTTCTCTAAAGAGGAAGCAAGCAGGTCTGGTTAGGCAGTCAGTCTTTTGCTGGGAATAACAGTAAAAGCAGGGAAATTCTCAGCCTTGGGATGGTCCCTTCTGAGTGGGGTAAGGCCCATCTTTCCACCCAAGAAAGCAACAGATACGGGGCCTGAAGTCTGAGTGGGAATACACGTGCAGCGGACCTGAACAGTGATAGTAACCTTGTTCATAAGTCTCGAAAGAATCCCAAGAGAAGGTCTTTCCCCATGCAATTAATTCTATTTTGTCACATACAGGAAATAACAGAACACAGTCAGAACCAGGTGCAGCCACAATACAGTTTTGCTGCAACAAAGGAGGGTCTACTTTCAGAACATCATAAAAGCCAAAAATTAAACATGGTGGACCCTTTTTCAGAGGCACTGAGCACCAACTACTTCCTCTGACATCAGCGCATATTGCAGAGGCCAATGAGGTGCCTAATGTTAGGCACGCAAGTCTGAAAATTTTGGCTTTCATACATTCAAAACAGAAGTTAGGCTGAACTTTTAACCTTATCTTAGCTTGGGAGTTTCAGTGAGGTAAATATCACTTTTTCAAGCACACAAAATGCCATCTTAATATTTGAGCATGAGCATAGGAATCAAAGTTATCATTTATAAACACCATGTTTATTTGTTGGGGGTACAATTCATGACAGAGAATGTCAAAATGTTGTTCTGTGGTGAGCTTATGATTATTTTTCATTTGATATTTTATTGTTGCTCCAAGCTGTACTTGAGACACAGCATGAGTTTAGGGCTCAAGAATAATCGGGTGAGTGAGTGAGTGAGTGAGTGAGAATTAACGGAGGATGGGGAAAATAAAGGAATAATAAAGTTTCCATCCCCTTTTGAAACTTACAGGAGAACTTTGGGGAGCTGGACAAGAAATGAATTATGCAGCACAGAAAACGCAAAGGGGTAGGAAGCCTGGAAATCCTCCATAACATTTTTGTTGAATATTCTCAAATTTGTTGACCCAATATTGTAAAAGAAATTTGACTATGGATATTTTCCATGTACTGTATTTTTAACTGACCCCTATTATCCATCTATTAGATTTTCAGGTGGTAGCTAAAGCTTGCTGTAGAAGAAATGGTTAAAAAACAGATGAATATTTTAGATTAACTTTTTTAATTAAATAAAAAAGTAGCATTTGATCTGGCATGTAACAGTGTAAGTGATATCACTGGGTGTTATTAAAATGTCAGCACTCACTAACAGATCTATGTTTGAGCACATTTTTAAAGATGAGTTAATAAGCCATACCATTTTATTTCATTGATTTCTCCTCTACCTCCTTTCCTTGTTCAAAGACTGTAGTCAAACAGATTGTGATTATTTCATTTGTTTGTCATTCAAAACTATTTTCTGATTTTAAAACAAATTATTCTTGTTCTTGTTTGCCAACAGTCTATAACCAAAATTTTTATTTTGATTGCCCTTAGTGGTGAAAGAAGAGGTTCAGGACTATTTAGACAGGCTGGACATGTGGCCAGTTGCAATATACTGAAGAAGTTGGCTGATGTGATTGCAGAGCCATTGGCCATTAACTTTGAAAACTTGTGGCGATTGCAGGAGGGCCTGGATGATTCAAAAAAGGCAAATCTAGTGCCCGTTATCAAAAAAAGTAAGTAGGAGGATCTGGGGAAAACAGAACAGTGCCTCACCTCACTCCCTGGAAAAATCATGGAGCAGGTCCTCAAGGAATCCATTTTGAGGCACTTGGAAGAGAGGAATGTGATCAGGAGCAGTCAGTAAGGATTCACCAAGGACAAGTAATGCCTGACCAATCTGATTGACTTCTATGATGAAATGACTGGCTCTGTGGATGTAGGGAAAGCAGTGGACAGGAGATATCTTGACTTCAGCAAAGAACTTGATATGGTCCCCTGCAGTATTCTTATCAGCAAGTTAAAGAAGTATGGGTTGGTTGGATAAATGGACTATAAGGTGGATAGAAAGCTAGCTAGATCAGGCTCAATGGCTTGTGACCACCAGCTCGATGTTTAATTAACAGCCGGTAAAAAGCAGAGTGCCCCAAGAGTCGGTGCCGGGGCCAGTTTTGTTCAACATCTTCATTAGTGATCTGGAGGATTGGGTATATTGCACCCTCAGCAAGTTTGCAGATAACACTAAGCTGGGGAGAGTGGTAGATACTCTGGATGGTAGAGATAAGGTACAAGGTGACCTATACAAATTAGAGAATTGGGCCAAAAGAAGTCCTTGTTGAACCTCAGATAAGTGCAGGACTCTGCACTTAGGATGGAAGAATCCCATGGACTGCTAAAGACAGACTGGCAAGGCAGCTGTTCTGCAGAAAAGAATCTGGGGGTTACAATGGACAAGAAGCTGGATATTAATCAACAGTATGCCCTTATTGCCAAGAAGGCTAACAAACTATTGGGCTGCATTAATAAGAGCATTGCCAGCAGATCCAGAGAAGTGATTATTCCTCTCCATTTGGAACTGGTGAGGCCACATTTGGAGTATTATGTCCAGTTTTAGGCCCCTCACTACAGAAAAGATGTGGAGAAATTGGAAAAAGTCCAGCGGAGGGCAACAAAAATTATTAGGGGACTGGAGCACATGACTTATGAGGAGAGGATGAGGGAACTAGGCTTGTTTTGTCTGCAGAAGAGACAAATGAGGGTGGGGATTTGATATCAGCCCTCAAGTTCCTGAAGTGAGGTTCCAGGGGGGATGGAGCTAAACTGTTCTCAATGGTGGCAGATGACAGAATTAGGAGCAATGGTCTCAAGCTGCAGTGGGAGAAGTCTGGTTGGATATTAGGAAAAACTTTTTCACTAGGAGGGTAATGAAAAATTTGAATGGGTTAGCTAGGGAGGTGGTGGAATCTCCATCTTTAGAGATTTTTAAGCTGCGGCTTGACAAAGCCCTGGCTGTGATGATTTAGTTGGGGTTGGTTCCTCTTTGAGCAGGGGTTGGACTAGATGACTTCCTAGGGTCCCTTCCAAGCCTAATATTCTATGACACTTGTTATATGGTGCATTTCTGTACCTTGACTGAATAAAAGTTACGCATCTGATTGTGGGAGTATATACTTGTCAGTAAAAATTTGAAGTTCATTTTCCACAGTATTCTGCAAATTTTGCATAAAACACAGTTTTGGTGAACTGCAAGTCACTTTGTTCACATATGTATTTGTGACAGCTATTAAGCAAGAACAAATACAGTGGAAACCTATTCTAAGCCAATTTGCTATCAGGTTCAAATTAAAAATGACAGCAATGTTTTGTTCAATTTGTTCATCTCTACCAATTAACCATTAATGGTCAATAAGCTGAGCTTTTTATGCATTCTGAATCTTTCCAAAGAACTATAATCAGAGGCTATTGGCTAAAAATTTCAAAAGAAGTGGACCTAAAGTTAGACATCTAGGTTCAACTTTTGGCACTGCAGTAGCCTGATTTTCAAAAGTACTAATTAAATCATAGCCCATTGAACCAAAGAGTGGAGCTGATCACTTTTGTAAAAGCAGGCCACGTATTTAAATGCCTAAATAAGAAATTTACAGGTTTAACATTGGGCATTCATTTTCACAGTCTTGAGGCTTATTTACAGTACACTTTAATATCAGTTCAGATCTCTGCAAGAAAACCAGAGCTAGCTCGCCCACACAACACGCTGTCGCTTAGGGCAGCATAGTATTAAGGGCAAAAAAAATGCTTAGTGACTGTTAATTGTATGTGTCATGGATATTTCTCAGTCTTTTCCTGCCAAACTAACTTCCAAACTAACTCTGGCACAGACACATGTACATATTGTATCTAAGAGAAAAATAATATCCTTCTGCATGTATTTTCAATAATCTGATTTTGATCATTTTTTTAAAAATTCAAACTACTGAAAGCATGGCAAATTCTGCTGACTACAAATCAACTTCCTAATTGCTCTTATCACAAAGAAAAGTATTAAGACACACCACGTAGCTGTAGGCAGTCAGAAAACACATCTTGTTCATGTACAATTTCCAGTGTCTAAATGGCCAGACATTTTAGAAAATAAATATATACTTTCTAATAAGTGATCCAAAACAAAAGAAAAATGGTTACATAGAATAAAGTATTGAAGCCTTAATTTCTGTCACAGCAGGTGTCATTCCTGGAAACGACTAATGTAATGTATTGTAATGGTCACTGCATGAGATGTCAACTCATCATATATGAAGTGAGGATTTTGGGGGCGTTTTGAATAGGATGCCTATGATTGTTTCTTTTTAAATTTTAATGGCAACTCCATTGCCCTCATTAAAGACTAAACTGTGATATACTTCCTTATGTCGAATAATCAATGGAAAACTTAGGGAGTATGGCAAAACTCAGTGTGAAGCTGTAACAATCTGGCCATTAAATGCAGATATTGTGACATATGAAATCTGTTAGAGCTTTGAACATATGCATGTGTTAAGTCTTTCCATTCAAATATTTTAAAAACAAAGTAGTTTCTCTCACTTGTGTTAGTGGGACAGATACTGCCACCAATACTCTTGTTGGGTAGCAAGCAATCCCACAGGAATCCCTATGAACCACTAAACATGAGTAATTATTACTCATAATTTACATAATTTAGTTTATCCAGATCCAAGTTTCCCCTTACTGTCTCAAAATATAATTCTAAGTTAATATTTTTACTGCTTCTTTTAGAAATTGTTTGCAGTGTTGTTGAAGCTCTGAAGAACAGCTCTGTGTAAGCTCAAAAGCTAGTCTCTTTCACCAACAGAAGTTGATCCAATAAAAGATAGTACCTCACCCACCTTGTCTTTCCTTTCAATAGTCATGTCTCTGAAATAGATTTCCTATCTCACTGCAGTCAGGGATGAAATGTGTATAAGAAATGTCCCTGGGGTGGGGTCTCCTTCAGGGGGAAGGCTGTTTTACATGATGTACCATCTTAAGCTGAGCTATTACCAAGTCTTCTAAACTCACCAGTAAAGAGTTTTTTGGAAATGGCTTGACATTTATGCATTTCCTTTTGACATTATCAAGGTTAATTAAGTGATAACCTTCCCAGTAGTGGAACATATATGAGGCAATAATGTCACCTGGACTCATAACTGCAGAAGCTGTATGGGCAATGTTTACTGCTGCGTGAAATGCTCTGGTTCCTATTATGCAGTATTTTTTTAAAAAAATAAAGGAAAAAGAATTTGTGTTTGGGCCAACCAATATAGCTTTATAGGTAATTTCAAGAAATGAAGGAACTTCAGTGAGTACATTTCAGTAGCTAAGGGCTGTTCTCCACAGTCCTTACACTGGTGAGCCATAACTCACAGAACTAACTCGAGACTACTAATGTGAGTAAGAGCGCCCCAGTGTAAGTAAGAGTTGTGCAATCTAGCACTGAAATATTGTATGTTGCACTTTCATAGTACTTTTCTTCTGAGACTCAAAATGCTGAAGAAATATTAAGATTTAAAACACCCTTCATGATGTCTTTAAGGCCGTTAAGAATTATACTCTTACAAATGGGACAAACCTACAAAGGGAGTTATCTGATTGAATGAACAGGTGTAAGGAGTGTAGGAGGAGGAAGAGACTGAAGAAAAAGATAGGGAGGCCAGAGACTTGCTAAATTAGGATTTTGGAAGGAATAAAAAGCAGCTGGAGTGGAATGAGCTAGAGTAGCAGGGGGTTAGGGATAGCTGGAAGAAAGGTCCAATCTGGAGTTTAGGAAGTTGTGTAGAGCATGGCAGGAAGTATGTATATGGAGGTTGAATATGGGCGGTAAGTGGGAGTTGTGTTTTGAACATATAAAATGTTAAGTAATCTTTTAGAACATCAGCCCTTAGGTGTTCCACGTTGGAACCCCCGAGTGGAAGTTTGTGGATGCTCGGCAATTTTGGCTTTAATCTCTGTGCCTTAGTTCTCCTTCTGTAAAATAGGGATAATATAGTCTAACTCAGAGGTATTGTAAAGATAAATTCATTAATGTTTCTGAACTATTCAGATATTGTGGTGATATCAGAACAGCTTATGAGTAAATTAATAATTCTGTATTCAACCAAGGTTTAAAATTATATGCAGTAGAGTTAGTCTGAAATTTTTGAACAGAACATTTTTCTGTTGGGCTGAAGGGGCTCCAAGCAGTTTGGGAAGCCTCAGAAATGTTTCAAAAAAGTCAAAATAAAATTTTGCAAAGAACGGGCTTTCTTGCAGTATATCTCATCCAGTCCAGCATGTAACCAGGAAGTGAAAAGATGTCATTAAATTGATTCATTTTAGTGCATGTTCCCTGAGGATATTTTGAACCTGTAGAAAAAGGTTCTGTTTGACGCTTAGGTGTGGAATGTTCCTATGTGTATTTTACCTGAATCTTGTCAAAAAACTTAGCCTTTTTTTGGAATCAGTGGAAATCTCACAAGAACATGCCTGGTAATGCAGCTCTATAGCAAAAGAACAACAAGTACAGAGACTTGTTCTGCTTAGAACAGCATCCCTAGTTTAATATTGTGTTCAGTAAGACTTGCTAAAAACATTAGAGCTGGTGCAATTTGTGCCATTATAGGGAAAGCCGGGCTTCTGAGCAATTGACTCTTCAAATCTTCTTACAGATATTGCAAATGATGGTCTTGAATATACTGTGATTGCAAAACTGTTCCTCTGTCAAGGCCAAAAAGGAAGTGATACCGAGTGCTCGTATTTTCCTGTGCCACAAGACATAAACCAGCAGGGTCTAAAGAGTGATTAAATGATGGGTAAAATTCTGACTTTTATAGGGGATTAAGGGATGCAGAAGCCTCTTAATCCCCCCCATGTAGGGGGACCCCACACAAGCTTGACTCACTAGGAGGACAGTCTGGCTAGCTCAGTAGTGGCTTCACACTAGCTAAAAATCAGAGACCAGAGAGCTGCTGAAGAGGGCAGAGGGCTCTCTTTGCAAATGAGCTTCCCGCATCAGACCATCCTTAAACAGATCCTGCCCCTCTCTCTCCTCTGTAAAAGTCCCCTATGCTACTCCTTAATGAAGCTATAGCAACCCCTCAGAGCTGTCCCACAATGAAAGAGAGGAACAAGGATTCATAAAAGTGTTTCCTTGACGGTGAAGGCACTATGCTATATCTCCTTATTCCTCAACTACCAGAGTGGAAGATATTCAACTCAAATGGACCAACCCTGTGTTGTTGCAGAGGGGGGGAATGATGAAGACAGAGGAGATGAAGGTTGGGGGTGGAAAAATACAGGGACTTTTAAAGGAGATGTTGGACTGTGGTGTTGAAGGAGAGCAGAAGCTAGTTTAAAAGAGGGATTTTCAGTGTGACATGACTGGCAAGCAAGGAAGATTATATTAGCATACAGGATAATATGAGGCTGACTGAATTATGTTCATGCAAACCACACTTACTTAGTGTGCTGTTCTGTTCCATAGGGTTATATGTACTTGGAAGGCTTGTTTGCTAGCACTGACATCCTAAGTGATGAGTTTGTGTTAAAAATAAAACCCACCCGACAACAGCCGAGTTTTGCATAAATTCCAAGTTTCTCTGAAATCTCTTTTCCCAGCTATACATAGCCTTAGAGTTTGAAATATCAGAACCCTATCAGCTTTTTTTCCATTATATGCACCTAAATAGTTAGGCAATGACTTAATTTCTTAGAGGTTTTTATTTAAAAAAAAAAAGAGTTTAATTCACTCATTCTGTATGTAACACGAGTGTAAAATTTCAAATATCCAGTCATCTTTATGGCATACACAGATTTTCCATGGAATTTTGCCCACAAAGAGGAGCAGAGTGGGGGTTTACACCACTCCTGGATATTATCTTGCCCTTTCGGATCACTCCAACTCAAGTAAACTGGTTCCATACCCTCTATTCTCATATAATGTCCCTCTCTCCAGTTCTCTGCCAACCTCATTCCATTAATATTCCATTTCTCTGTTCTGGTCCAGTCAAACTTCCTCCTCCACATTGTGAAATTTAGTCCTATAGAAAACTTGTGAATTATTTAATTTTTAGTGCAGTCCTACTCCCATTCTATAGTGCAGGACTGGGTCTTTACTATTCTGTGACATAGAAACAGAATTTCAACACTTTTCCTTAATTAATCTGCAGACAGAGCAGCCATAGAAACTAAAATTTTGACATTTTTGTTTAGACATTTGACTCATCAATGATGAGTAAAATAAAGAACCACTTCTGACAGTTGTTCCATGTAGGTGGACCCCAGCACCTGCATCGAGCTGATGCTACTTAGGTGCTGGAGTCTACCTACACAGAATAAACTTGCTGGATCAGGGGTCAAAGTCTTTAAATGTTGAAAAAGTGTGGGGAGGAGGGGGCAGGAGGTGCTTCATTAATAGTAACTCAAAAAAGGGGCTAAGATTCTCTTCTCACACACACACACACACACACACACACACACACACACACACACACACACACACACACACACACACACACACCCTTGGGCTGACATTAAGTGTGTCAATGGTAGACATTTTTCCTCAGAATGTTACCAGCAAGTGAAAGTGGGTTAAAAGATTATCCCAACATAATTATAGTGGTTGCTACTAGGCAATGGCTATATTTCCTATTCTGAAAACCTATTTAATCCTCAGACTGCTTTTCTTCTCAGTGCACAAAGAGTTGCTAGAGAAATTCCCTGAGGAAAAGTCCAGATATATTTAAATCTCAGAGGGAGGCCTGAAAATAAAGTAGCATTAAAGTGTGTTTTAAGACCCTGTTAGCAATCACAATAATTCTCCCTCACCTCTTCATTTCAAGATTTGGATGCATTTTACCATTCAACAGAATAATGAAAGGTCATTTGCCTGTATACAATAAAACATGCTTCAGTATTTAAGGATGTAGTGAAAACACTCCACAAGAAATTATTTAATCCCAAAAAGAAGGTTGACATATTTCACAACAAAGCAGAAAAACTGATCAGCTATTATGTGCAACTAGATTTGTCATATAATGTACAAAACTAGACTTCACAGCTTTTATTTCAAAATGAGTCAGATTGTCTTCTCACTTACACAAAGGTAAATCTGTATGAACGTCATTGACTTTAATAGCTACACCAGAGAAGAATCCACTTGACTCGCTGTTCAGATCTGCAGTTCCAGATTCTATTTTTGGTTCCCCATCTTATCTAAAAATAGCATTTAAGGAAATAATATATGTATATTTTGAAAATGGAAAAAGTGTTTTAAAAATGTACAAAAGCTGTTTAAGACCTAGGGCCTGATCCCAAACTTGTGTAAGTTGTCATTGCTGCATAACTCCATTTCAATGGAACTGTATTTATTTACACCAGCAGAGAATCTAGGTTCCTGAAGCCTTAAACAGACTCCACAAAGACACTTACAGCCTCATCTAAAGCCCTTTGAAGTCAATGGGACACTCTTCAATGGGCTTTGGCTGATCTAACCAGAACACTTCCATCACAAAAGTGTACTTTGTTCATTTATATTTACATTATGATTTGTAAATGAAACTAAACTACTAATGTATTTGTAAATAAAGAGTAGTCAGAGAGCAAAGTCAAAACTGAAAGACATTTCAGTTAAAAATTTGGAAATCATCTAGTCAAGGCCAAAAAAAAATGAAGTCTTATTTTCCAGATCTCATGTCTTCAGACATTAATAAGCTAAAAGAAATTGAAAATTTTTAAATACATTTGAGTGGTTATAAAAGGAAGTTGAATAAAAGCATTTTAATATACTCAAAAATCCTAGTTCTAGGTACTGGATAACCCATTCTGATTGCTGTCATTAACTGCTGGCCTCAACTCATCCATTTTAGAACACTCAAGTACTTGAGAAGTCATAGCAGCTCCCACTCCCTTTGTCAGCCTAACCAGTGGGGGTATACCACACTATGCATTTTTCTCTGTTTACTACAGAATTCACCTTGACTATAAATTGTGCTTAAAATAAAGTGAAAAAAGATAATTACAGAAAACCCAGTACATTTAAGGGTGTTCAGGCTTAAAAAGGAAGCACTCCTTGTTGAGGACAACACTATCACAGGTTTGACTAAACATTCCTCTTGGACAAAGGACACTACCACTGAGAGGGAGAATGTGCTGACGCTGGCATTAGCACCACCAACAGAGGGGATGTTCCATCCCCACCTTGATTATAAGGCATTCACCTGGCTGTTGCTAATTCTAGACAGTGTCAACCAGGTCAGCAGGGCACTCTGGGAAATGTAGTCCACTATGGCGTCCACATTAGTAGTCCTAACATCCAGCCAGATATGATTGGAAGTAAGTAGCAAATATAAACACTATCCTTTCCCCAAGATGAGAAACTAAGCTAGAGGGAACAAGTTTGATCTGACAGTCTCCCTTAGAAGATGGGAGCAAGCAAATAATTTCAAGGAAAGGGCTACAGAAAAGAAAGTATTACTGATTGACTTTTTAGAGAGACAAGGTGGATGAGGTATTATCTTTTATTGGACCAACTTCTGTTGGGGATTGGGACTAGCTTTTGAGCTATAGAGTTCTTCTTCAGATCTGGGCACATTTGCCGAGGTATTATACCACCTGTGAGATTTATTGGTATGTTTTGTTACCTTTTGGGGCAGGATGAAATAAGGACACCTCCTTACTTCCTCTCTGCAAGGCAACCTTCTATTAAAAATGTCAAAAAGTTGTCTTTTGTTGTTTGGACTGCAGATTTGGGGGAGTTTAACTTCTATTCATGGCAAAAGTATAAAATGAACTTTTATAAAGATGCTCTTATTTTGCCTAGCATGCCCTGTTTCAGGTATAAAACCAGCTAAAATGTATTTGGCTACAGTCATCTCTATACATCTCCTTCTGCAGTGGTCACCAAATTATTTCATTCTGTGAACTCACTGCCTCAACCCCAATACCAAATATTTAGCTCCCAAAAATGTTCAGTTCTACAGGTTGTGCAGAAAACTGGTGATCCATAGAGCATAAGTGTTTGAGAACCAGTGTCTTTCTGTACTTACTGGGTAGAGAAGGGGAGGGGGAATAGTATTAACTTTTCAAAAAAAAGAGTAACTAAACTAGATTCTTCAAAGAATGATTAGTTTAAAGATAAATAAGTGGAGAGGAAACAGAAAGGATTACATTTTCTGAATAAGTCATTTCATTGAAACCCCCCATTCCGACACTAAAGATTCAGTGTTGATAATCCCTTAGTTATCAGAGCCTTCAAGAGATTCACAAAGCCCAGCTGACTGTTTCAACTGAGCATGTGTGAGAGAGTGAGAAATACTATGGACATGGCGAAAAAGCAGAGTTAAAAAGATATCTGCAATCTTAGCCAGGGACCTGTGTCCTTGAAAGACACTGAAATTTACAGGAGTGAATGCAGGGCTTGGAATTAGTAAACCATGAATTCCAGTGAGGGCTCTGCCAGTGATTCAGTGCATGGCCTTGGTAGTCACTTTACCTCTCTGCCCCATTTTCCCTTCTGTAAATGGAGAATAATATGTAACCACATACCTCTCAAAGGTATTGTTTGGGTTGACCTATCAGTGCCTATATAGTATCTTGAACATGTTAAGTATGTCAACACAGTAATTTAGCACTTAAAAAAAACAAAAAAACAAAAAACAAAAAAAACACATTTTGAACAGATTTTACAGAACTATTTCCTGATTATGGGCCCACCCATTGAGCCATAGTTTTATTATGATAAGGTACAGCCGCTGGGAAATAAAGTAACTATGAAGGGCCCTATACTACATCAATTAAGTCACTGGGAGTTTTGAAATAGATTTCAAATAGGGGCAGGATGAAAAGCATTACTGAACACTGACAAATGCATAGTTGGAAATCAGTCTGGCTCACCTGCATGTTAGTATTTGTAATATAGATATTAATTTATGAAGATGTGTTTAGAGTTCATGAAATGCTTGTAAGTTGCTGCATGCATTTATCTCACTTATACATCTGTATTCTATATTATAGGGTAACATTTAAATGTTTTATCTGAAACTGGAAACCCCCCGCAGAATCAAGAAAGTAGCATCGCGTACTGTGAAATACTAGTTCACCCCAGGAAGTATCATCTCCTGCCCAGCAAAAGAAGGCCCATAAACATCAGACAAAACCATTGTGGAACATCGGAAAACAAAAGGCTTGGTTGATTCCTCCCACCGCCACACCCATGAAGAGGAGGCATACACAAAACACTTATCCCATCAGCTTGAGCTCTGGAGGAAGGGAATTTAAAAAACCCATCAACAGAAAGAAACTACACCTCTATATTGCTGGGACTTGGAGAAGGCAAGATTTCTAAGCATAAGCAAGGGATCCCCAGTCACTTTGCATGGGTTAGCCAAAGATGACAAACTTACATCTGACAGCAACTTCTATTACCTTTTGGAACCTAAGACTAACTCGTGTTTTTATGTTTATCAGTTTTAAATCTAAATAATTTATTAACTAAGAGAAATAAGTTAACTAAAGATTTATTATAGGATTGGCTACAAGCGTTGTCTGATGTAAGATCTGGGGTGCAATTGACCTTGGGTAAGTGACTGGTCCTTTGGCACTGGGAGTAACCTAAATATGTATTTGATTTTTGGTGTAAGGGACCACCTATCACAAAGGCAAGCTTGCCTAGATGGCAAGGTAGACGAGAGCTCCCAAGGGGATTGTCTGTGACTCTGTTAAGGCTGTATAGTTCCTGAGGAGTTTACAGTTGGTTGGTGAAATCTAAATATAGAACTCACAATCTATTTGGGGTGTGTGCTCCGCTTCTTGCTGCCCTGAGGTTAGCACTCACACTCCTGAGCCACTCCAGATGGCTTAACAGTCAGTTTGACTTTTTATCAAAACATGGTACATTTAGCTATTTACAAGGCAGGTATTAGTTTCCAAAAGCACCAACTGTATTGGGACTTTTTATGAAACTATATTTGAGTCTGTTCTATGTGCATTTGAATGCAGCAAGCCAATAATGACTGATAGGGAGATTGTTTCTAGGCAGTTAAAGATTGCCTCAAAGAAATTAAGTCTCGGTAAAAGTTATCTAGTAATTAAGGCCTGGTCTACACTGGCAACGGAGGTCGACGTAATGTCACTTACGTCCATCTTCTAAAGCCTGCTTCTACACTGGCATGGTAGTTCCGTCGACTTAAAGCATGGCAAAAGTCGACGTAATAAAACCACCTCCGCAAGTGGCATAGCGCATAAATCAAATTTTGTGGGTCAATTTTGTGTCAGTGTAGACAGAGCATAATGTAATTCGATGTTAATGGCCTCCGGGAAGTATCCCATAATACCCCTTTCTGACCACTCTAGACATTCGCGCTATGCTGTTACATGGCCAGGCAAACCGGAAATTGCCCCTCCTCTCATCCCCCGGGAAAATTTGAATTTCCATTTCCTGTGCAGCCAGCGTGGAGAGACCTTTGTAGCTGAATTCATCATGGCTATTGCAAGGCCCAAATGCATTCCAGCATGGAATCAACCAGAGGTCTTAGATCTCATCGGTCTATGGGGTGAAGAGTCCAATGTAGGATACTTTGCTGCACCATGCTGCAATCAAGTGAGCTGGAATCATGGCGGAACACAGTATAGCAGCATAAGGGCCAGGCCAGTACCTCACTGCGTGCAGCAAATCTTGCCTTTCCTCATGCGTTACCCTCAGGAGACTGATATCACTCACGGTCACCTAGGGAAGATGGCGCATGTTTAAAGTACCCAAGCTATACAGCTCATACCCTGTACCTCTCATGTCCCCTTTTTATTGGCCTACTGAGTCACTTAATTTTCCAAAGGTATCCGATGAGACTATTAACCCACGCTTGCTGTCCTCAGCTACACTGTGGCCAACTTGTCCCAAAACGGTCATCTTAATTAAACTGTGGTGCCCGGGCACCCCTTTCAGACTGGGCATTTGAAATTAGCTTTTTAGAGATAATTAATCCTCTCTATAGGAGAGTAAAGTGCCCCTGGCTTACCATCTCTGTAACGGCACAGCGAGCTGACCCTTCTGAGATGCTCGGAATGGAATGTGGGTCCGGCTTAGCCTTGTGTACACTAAGGGGAGTATTTTATATGTTGTTTATTTTGCTTCAGTTTTCTGGGTCTGCTAACAATGGCAACATTGTGCATTTCTTTTCATTCTGTAGATACCTCGGCTTGACCCCCGTCCTCTCGAAGTGCTGCGGAAAAACTATTGCACATCAGAAAGAGGGGGGGGGAAAATCACGGCATGACATGTTTGGTGAGCTCATGAATGCCTCCGCAGCTGAAACAGAGCTCCGAGTGTGGAGGTTGACCATGTCCCAGAACATGGACATGGACAGGGAGAATCGAAGAGTGATGCAGGAGCATGAACGCAGTACCCAGCAGGAGATGCTGCGAATCATGTGTTAGCAGGCAGACATGCTCAGGCGGCTTGTGGAGCTTCAGGAGGAGTGGAGGCCAGACAGAGTCCTGCTGCAGCCACTCCAGAACGCTCCTCCGCCTATGGCTTCGCTGCCTTCCCTCATCCTCAAGTGGTCTCGGAAGAGAATTGCCAAGCTGCAGTATGTGGTGCACTCCACCCCGGTGGAGAGAAGCAGGAAGCAGCAGCAACCATGCTGACATCTGTCCTGAAAGCAACCACAATACCCCCTCAGACTGTGAATGAACACCCCCCCTTCCCCCTGACTTGAATGTTCATAAATAAAAGTTTGCATCATTTCAATACATGTCTTTTTATTAATTCATAGCTTGTTCAGGGAGGGCTTTGGAGAGAACGGATATCGATGGTAGGGGGGATGGTAAGCAAAGGCACAAAGCATACAACAGAAAACATTACTGCGTCTCATTGCAGAAACTGGTTTTCAATGCTTCCCGAAGGTGAAGTGCTCCACGGTTCACTCTGAGCATATTACTGCCATCTGGCTGCTCAAAATTGGCGACCAATCTTTTTGCCTCCACAGCCCAACCCTGTGGGAACCTTTCCCCCTTCGCTTCACACACATTATGAAGAACACAGCATGCAAATATAACTGATGGGATGTTCTTTTCACTCATGTCCAGCCTAGTAAGGAGACTTCTCCATCTGGCCTTTAAATGCCCAAACACACATTCCTCCACCATTCTGCAAGTGCTTAGTCTGTTGTTAAGACACTCCTTGTCACTGTCAAGGTGCCTGGTTTATGGCTTCATTAGCCAAGGGAGCAAGGGATAAGCAGGATCTCTCAGGATCACTATGGGCATTTCCACATTCCCGATGTGGATTTTTTGGCCTGGGAAGAAGGTGCCTTCCTGCATGTTAGAGAACAGCCCCGAGTTCCTAAATACGCATGTGTCATGCACCTTTCCAGACCACTCCATATAGATGTCAGTAAAACGACACCTGTGATCCACAAGGGCCTGCAGCATCATGGAAAAGTACCCCTTGCAGTTTATGTATTCTGTTGCTAGATGAGCAGGCACTAAGATAGAGAAGTGCGCGCTATCAATGCCCTTCCCGCAGTTTGGGAACCCCATCACGGCAAACCCGTCCACTATGTCCTGCACGTTTCCCAAAGTCACTAGCCTTCGTAGCAGAAGTCTATTGATGGCCCTGCACACTTAAATCATGGAAGCTCCCACTGTAGATTTACCGACTCCGAACTGATTCCCAACTGAGCAGTAACAGTTGAGGGTTGCCAGCTTCCACAGAGTGATGGCCACTCGCTTCTTCACTGTCAGAGCTTGTCTTAAGTGAGTATTCACATGCTTCAGGGACGGGGACACCTCCAAGAAAAGGTCAAGTAAAGTGGCCTTTTGCATATGAAAGTTCTGTAGCCACTGGTAATCATCCCACAGCTACATAACAATGCGGTCCCACCAGTGTGCTTGTTTCTTGGGACCAGATCCGGCGCTCCACAGACTGCAGATGATGCATTATGGCCTGCAGCAATCGAGAATTGTTCTGCTCGATGTCTTGTAGCAGGGCAGCCTCAGTGGCATCACAGTTGGCTGTGCTTTGGGTTCTTACTCTCCTTTGAAAATACTCAAGGATAAGCTGCAATGTATTTGTGATGCTCACAATAATAGTGCAGAGTTGAGCTGGCTCCATGTCTCCGCAGCAATGGCGCGTGAACGGCATAAAAAAATGGTGCGAAAGCTGGTTTCCTGTTTGTTTGGGGCAAGAAGAGAGGGGGAAGGAGCACTGCATCATGGGACGATGAAACTCATCCCAACAGGCCTCACGGCTAGTTGCACTGAGGGATAGCAACCCACAGTGTACTGCTTTGAATGTCGACACAAGGATGGTGAATGTGGACGCATGAGCCTGGCGGGGACATGCTCCAGCGACTTTTGAAAATTGGTGAGTGAAAGTCGATTTTAACTAAGTCGACTTCACTCTGCAGAGTAGACATAGCCTAAGATCCTGATCCTGCACTGTAATGTCTGACTGAAGTCATTGGTCCCTGCCAACATGGAAGGATCTCACTGCATATAGCTCAATACAGGACTGGGGCTGAAACAAAAGGAAATTGTTCACTCCATGGTTATTACTGCTCTTACCATCACTGGGAGGCAATGTGGCTTAGAGGACTAGGACTCAGGAGACTTTAGTTCTAGTCCTAGTTCTGCCCTTGATCTGCTATGTGACCTTGGGTAAGTTGCTTCACAGTTTCTCCATCTCTAAAATGAGAATGATACTGACAGTCTATGAATAAAAGCACTATACAAAACCTAGATATTATTGAAAAAAGCATAGACACTAAAAATGGGAAAAGCAAATAAAAGAACTGCTTTTTAAAGCATTTTAAAATGAAAAATTATGTAGTGCCTTAGATACAATATTCAGTTTATATTACTCATCTTTCTCCCCAGCAGTTAAGGAGACTGGTACAATAAGCTTGTCTTTATTCAGCCTTCATATAGAAGATGTAAATGTAGAGCAACAACTATAATTTTACATTTAGATTGTTAAGCCAGATAGCTGCATCTGGAGTAGCAGAGTGTATTGCTGTGATGCCTCCTTTGTATTCGTGAATCAGGCATTGAATTGTTATATGTTCCATGGTCTTGAGAGTCTTGAATGTGAGACTGTGGTCACCTACAACAGATCATGGAACATATAACAACTTAATGCCAGATTAAAATACAAAGGAGGCATCACAGCAATACACTTCATTCTCACACTCCATTAATATTATAACATTTTGATTTGTATTGTGTTTCATTACAAAGCACTTGAACTACAGAAAAGATGTACACAACACTAGTGAACTACAGCTGTATGCAGCATGGAGGGCACCAGACAAACAGCTAGTGCTCAGCAGAACTGTTTGGGGAGGGAAATTGTTGGAAGACATCAGAGCAAATTCCTCCTGTTTGAGCAAACAGCAAAATAGCCATAGAACTTTTCAAGTTCACACCAAATAAAGAACTTAAGATTTTTAAGTTCAGACACAGTAAACTGCATGGGTACTTGTGTATCTACACTGGAATAAGGGAGGGCTATGTCATTTCTGCTATGATCTCCTACTCTGAGTCTTCTGAAGACCCTGCAGGAGTACAAACTGAAGACATGAAACTCTGCAGGAAATCTAATCTACTATAAGGAGTCTGTTCCCAATGAGCAAACAACTCACATCCATTAATAAACACATGCCTGGGAAAATCATCTGCAGCAGTTTCTCTGACATCTCTTTCTGCACATAAGGCCACCATCTTGACTGCTTGTGGCAAAAAAACCAAAATTGCTTATCTGCCTTGCAAATGCATCCTTCGCTCCATCTCCATGCCTGTGTTAATAATTCTACCATCCTTCTAGTCTTAGGACAAGTATACATGTTCTTTTAATCTTATAAACCTCACCCTTACCATCCCTTGCTCTGACTTGGGCCCCAGTCTTGAAAATACTCAATAGCACTATTCATATGCATAAAGTTAGATGTTAGGTTCTAAGTAAATTAGGACAGTGACTGGTCTTTATTTGCAAAACAGACACAAATATAGCACAGTAGAAAAAAATACATGCACAATGAGTTCTGATAATGAAGATACAATCTAGCATTCTGCATACTGTTTTATGGATGTTTGTCTGAACAAAAATTCCCTTTGAAGTGTCAAATGGATGCTTAGAGACAGAAGAAAAGTAATTCTTCCATCAAATTCCAAAAGAATTGAGAAGTGGGGTTTAAATAGCAACTAATTTTTCTTTTCATATTAAAAAAAGCAACAAAACAGGCAAGCAAACAAAATCGTGGTTCTATATAACAGCCACCATTTACTTTTAGACTTCATTTTGTTGTTACGGAAGTTAGAAAGCAATTCTTTCAGAGACTTGAAGGATAGTCACTATAATGTCGTCACACACCTGAAACCTGATTCTGATCACAGAAGTAGAGTGTATTTTGTGAGCATGTGATTTGATGTGCATTATCTACAGTTTTTTGGCCAATTTCAGTCATGTTGACACATTTAGAATGTTTTCCTATTTAATTACTTTGTAAAAGAGGATATTAGCAATTGCTGCACAGAGCATTCACACATGTAGCAGGCCTGTAAGAGTTCTCCTCACCCTCCAAGAGGGTTACTTTGTACTATCTTCTGATATTTGAATTCAACAAAAGTGACAAAGTAAAGGCAGTCTGCTTCTCAGAATCACTGCTGGTCAGTATGATCTACATTATATGTTTTGACCTCTTTTCTTGGGCCTTCTTTTTAAATCGGTTTATTACTTTTTTCCCCCCAAGTAAGTGAAAGAGATCTGCTCATACATTTGCATTCTGACCATATCTACATCTTATAAAGGTCAGCTTTCCCATAAAAAAGGGATTATAAATAGTGCAGAAAATGATGATCCGAGCTAGCACTTAAAAAAAAAAGCATAAAAGTAAAGGTCATTTTCACAGTTTTATCTTGAAGGACTCCCAAAAATTAGTGAGAAGAATTCAAGTAAGTCTCAATTTGTTATGATAAGCTTTGGTATGAATTTGCTTCATCTTTTCTTTCCTAACTACAGTGTTGACTTTTATGGAAAATGGCATACAGGAAAAATATAACCTTTGCATCTGCAAAGGAGGAGTCAATACTTGTTTAGGTTATAATTATCCTAACCGGCTTCTCAAACCACGGAGACATTTACTTGTTGATTGCAAAATGTGTTTAAAATAATTATACTTGTGTGGCTGCTTAGAATCTGCAATGGGTAGATGGAAAAGATTTTAGTGTTTTATGACATTTGGAAGATTTAGGTCTGAAATAAGAGAAAAAAATCTGATCTTCTGCCCTCCGCCTAAATTTCAGGTTTAGACAACAGGGAGAAGCAGGGAAGGGGGGAGAAGAACTCTTTTCCTACCACTGCTCAAAGGTCACTTGCAACCAAATCACTACTGTAGCCCTACATGAGGCAAGAACAGGAGGCTCTGCAAAGTAGCACCCATAGTGCTGCCACCAGCCTTCCCAGTACATTCCTCCACTGATGTTACCTGTTGGCAGAGAGGAAGCTACCGCATGGATGAGCTTTGTCTCCCCATAAAGTTGTGTAATCCTTGAGCAGCCCCTCATCAAAATCCTCACCCCCTTGGCACAGAGAACTGCATTTCATCAACTGACAGTGGAACTTCCAGTTCCATAGAGAGGAAGAGATTTCCTCAAGCATAAAATTAATAGTTCACTAACACCTTATCTGCCAGTTAACTACTCTGGAGGGAAACACATGGAAAGTGGTATGTTCAGAAGCTGTTGGAATAGAGCTATCCAGACTATAGGGATGAACTAGGTGGCAAATGATAGGGAAGAGCTGTGTCCCATCACTGTTCTTGAAGCGAGAACAGCAACTTCCCTTCTCCTGACATTCCTACTTCAAAGAGGTACAGAGCATATTTATTTTGAAACTGGCATCAAGAGGGAGGGATGAAAGCCACCTAAATCTGTGGTTGAAAATAAATGTATTCCACAAGTCTGATTTCATAAACAATACCTTTTCAGTCTTTTTTTTTTTTTAAACCTGTCTAATAAGGACTTCTTGAGTAAAGCCTAACGGTTAAGGACTTTATGCTATTTTCATTTGTTTTTAATTCAGGTTTTTTCATTTTACTTTTTAATGTAAACAGATCATGATGCTTGGCGTTGTTCTTTCATCAGTGACACAAAGGAGAGGAGTTTCTCCTCTTTATAAAAGATGCTTTTCATTTTCCAGGCAGATGTTAAAAGATGGTGCCTTTGCTATAACAATTAGGAATCCTTCACTTCTCAGTGAACTTCTCTCCCACTTAATAGGAACATCTAGATTTAAGACATGTGGGGCAGACTTTTTCAAAAATCCAAACACATCTTCTGTTACAAACCCTAGAAGATGGTCAAGTGGCCTGTACTTTGCCTTATTGTCCTTAGCAGAAACAGCAAGGTGTTTAGATTTGGGACCAAGTTTCTTATTAAGAAGTAACTATGTCCTGCTCATGTTAAACTTTTTGGCCAGAATTACCCGATTTAAAACCACTGAAGGTGATAGGAAAATCCTCAGCTACCCTAGGACACAAGAAGATTGGGCAAAGATGGTTTTAAAGTAACCTTTGGGTTCCTCTGATTCCTGGGCCTCAAACTGGGCCAGTTTAGAATCTGGTGTAATTTAGGGTCTGATTCTGAGCTCACTGAAGTTGATGGCAAAGTTCCCACTGACTTCAGTGGGGCAGGAGTAAAGGCCTTGGAGCAATTTCAGGCTTGTTCTAAATTCTGTAGACTTCCAATGACCTGCTGACTTGTAGGAGCCATTACAGTGGCTAGGATCGCTGAAGTGCAGCACGCATTGCAACAAAAGTACTACTATAACAAAAATGATCAGTATGCCATGATCATTCAAAAAACATCTTACATGACATACTTGGCATTAAACAATGCACAATTACACTATAAGGGTGAACATGAATGATACACAATCACACCATGAGGATATACATGGGGATGCAGTGTGTCACAAGTAGCCTGAATGCCTATTAGACACTAAACCAAGAGGCTAAACTGGGTCTATCGTCTCTACTGGCCTGTGATGGGGAGACTCCAGTCACTACAGGGGTTAGACAGAAGCATGAGCATAGCCCTACCTCCTTTGATGTAAATTGTATCCTCTGACATGCTAACATATACCAGTCCCCTAGCTCTCCCTACAGCTCCTCCAAAGTCATGGTTGAAACACAATTTTGCTTTCAGAACACTCAAATAACTTTTTTGAGCCAAACATTCAGCCTAGTTTTCAAACATGCATGCCTGTATCTGACCTGATCACATCTTAGATTTTAAGTGCTACAGGGCAGCGAACACAGCTTGATATATATTGTACAACGCCTAACACAATGGGCCCCTCCAGTTACGATTGGTGCCTCAGGATACAACCATAATAAATCAACTTTCTTTGCAGGCTCAGCAACAAAAGCCATCCCTGAATGAACATGAAAATTGAACTACCATCTCTCCTCTCCCCCAACCCACCCTGGGGGGTTCCCCATTCAGAGTCCTGTGAAACTTAGAAAGTGTTTATATTACATATCCAGCACATGTATCTCTCTCATTCCTACACTGGGAGATTGTTGATAAATGATACCTTTGTTAGTGAGTTTACTGAAATGGTATGAAGCTTCGGAATGTGACCAATTCTACTAAAAAAACCTCACACAGACACCAATGCACCACAGTGATGGGCATTTTAGAAATTCTTACAAAGATAGATTGCACTAGGGATCCTTAAAATAGCCTTTAAATGGATCACTATATGGTCACCCTGGTGATCTGCAAATATTTAAAAACATATCCCTGGGAGAAAAAGGGGGAAAATTACATATGGCTTTCCACAAATATGGTCATTTTTCCTTAAATTCTGCACTGCAAGTAGCCAGGACTGTCACTGCATGCAGTCTTTAATGTAAAACTACCTAGAATCTGCACCTATACATAGGTGTGAATGGAAATTCAGTTCCAAATGGAAGTGGCATGATTATTAAACTCCCTAATATCAGCACCACCATATCCACATTCAATAATATTGCATTTGGTTTCAACATAACAGTTAGTGGATGGCTTTCCTCTGTGCACAAATATAACTAAAAAAGTACATTTGACAGTGGAAAATTATAGAAGACATCTCACATATGAAATTCAGTTAGTCCTTCAGGTCTATAATTAGACATGTAGGTATTCTCTGATTACTCAACTGTGCTTACCTAGAAAAGTATTATTGTATGCAATACCTGCATCCCTCCGCTATTTTAGTGGGACAAAGTTCCACTGCAGTTAAAAGAGATACCCTTGCTATTATCATCCTCAACCCTATAAGTAGAGGCTTATAGTGGTTTTAATGGATCATTCTATAATGGAAAACATGAATGTCAATCTAAAGTAGGTGTTTTATTTGCCAGAAAAGATTGTTAAGCAGCTGTCAAAAAAGCTGCATTTTAAGTTGCATTTGAGATTTTTCTTCTCCAGTCTTTGGGTGAAAAAAAATAAGTTTGTCCTAGAAAACATTAAGTGCCTAAGCTCTTTCCTTAGTATTTACTTTCTAAAGAGTTTTGTAATTATCTGTGTAACTGCAATTTTATTGCATATAACATAATGCATGTACCCATTGTGTAATTATTTGCTTGTATACGGAACCTACAGATATTTTATTGTATTAAAA
Organism: Emydura macquarii macquarii; assembly: GCF_026122565.2. NCBI lineage: Eukaryota > Metazoa > Chordata > Testudines > Chelidae > Emydura > Emydura macquarii. The sequence goes on from NW_027132962.1 coordinate 5,524,984, forward strand.
AACCTGACAAAACTTGCATTGCAAGCACATCCTCTGAAGTTTCCAAGCATATGTTTTTAGGAAGCACAAGTACATGGTTTATTAGATGGTACTTATGACATTTTGGAATGAATCATCATCATAAAAATACTCTGGTTGTACTTAGAAGATGGCATGCATCATTATGTTGAAAAGCTTTTCTGAAGTTAGGGAAGCTTGAATGGAATACCAGGTTAATCTTGAGTTGCTGTTTATTTCCTCCCTTCTCCCTCCTCACCCCATGTGCAGAATGAATTATTATAGTCACCTTCAAGTGAGACTAGTAGTACTATTAGACAATGAATGGAAGCTTGCTGATGCAAAAGAAAATATGCATTTTTTTTTTTTTTTTTTTTTTTTGGTGAGGGGACAAGAGGGGGCAGAAAAGAGGAAAGAACTTGGTTGTAACTGTGGAATAAGAGAAGACAGGAACTACTGAGAAGCTGCAGATTCCCACAGTACTACTATCTATACTCTCTCCTTTTTCTCTGGGATCCTTTTTTCTTCCTCCACAGCCAGTTCACGAACAAAGAAATGCTCCCTGAGGCTATGAAAAAAGGAGAAATCTTTTAGCTTTTGCAGTGATTCCTGGGTTGTGGGATATTGCTAATGAAACTTTTCCTGTAGGCATTAGGCATGCAAAAAACAGGCATTAGTGCAGAATCAGATATTTATATAGGTTCATTTAACAAATATTGGAGATTACTCTGGACAAAAACACAAAGGTGCTTCAGTCACTTTTTCTAGGCCTCAAACTCTGGAACTGTCAGTTGATTTCATTTGTTGGTGGTATAGCTCCTGATAAAAGCTGGTCACCAAATCTCCTTCATGTGAGACCATTTTGTTTTGTCAGCATGTCAGTCCTGAGATACTTACAGCACAAGTCCATTTAGCCCCTGAAACAGATCCATCAGCTATGATAGTTTCTGTTAGTTTTAAGACTTGTCTCCATTGATCTAATTGTTGTTCTTGTACCTTCTATATAATTAATGATGGGATCATTAAGTCTGCAGATACAGCACTGTCATCCCACCATTACAGATTTTGAAACAGTATGTGCTGTGTACTGATCATAAATTAGCAAGTAGCTGTTTATGAATTTTCTAACAAGAAGCAAAGTTGTTTAGTCATTAGAATAAATGTTTCTGCTAACGCTTTGGAAACCAGATGGCCAGTACTGATTTTATATAAAACTTTCATCATTCATTTTCATAAGTTTTGGTTTCATGAGATACCCACTGAGACTTGTCACTTTTTGTACGCCTCTTATAGCACATCAGAATGGCTGATAGTTAATCAAAGTGGCTAGACATCTGTGTGATTACATACCTTCTATATATGTCGAATAAAACTATCAGCAATTACCAATGTACCAAGACCAGGATATTTCACAAACATGAACCACTCCAGAACCAATGCAAGACTGATTCAGCACCTATTGTCCTAAAGGATATGATAGATTAGTTTTAATCTTGCGATGTTGTGGAAATTGTGGATTCCACAATATTAGACTTCCACCAAAATTTTGACATCAGAAGCCACCGCTCTCAGCCCCGTGTTCCCACTGACAGCAGGAGACCCTGATCTCAACCACAGGAGACTGACAGCAGAAAATCACAGAAAAGTAATAATGGATTTTATTACTGAAAATAATAAGGTTCATTATTACTTCTCTGCAATTTTCCATGGCTTGTCCACAACTCACCTGCAATTTTTTGACATCATCCCGCAATTCAAATAGGGCCTTACTTATAACCAAACCTTATATCTAACATCCAGACAAAACATAACTATTTATCTGGACACAGATTGCAAGCTCTCCTAATTTCTTTGCCCCTTCTCATGCACTACCACCATATTCAATTTTTTTTCCACTTGCAAACTTATCACATGTTTTCTCTACTTCAAGATAGAGAAAGCTTCTGGTGCCTGAATGGCAAAGGAAATCTTGTCGAGTCATCTAATGTAGAATTTTTGTGCTTGATATCAGGTATGGGCAGATAACAGCAGAACCCTCCTTTGCATTTTATTGGCAGCTAGAAATGGAAAAACCAAGTGAGTACCAAAGATATGATGTGAGAGGATGATTATCTGTCAGATGTGTGAAATTTCATCCATATAAATACTGATGAATCTTGCACACTCAGAAGATAATGGTTATGCTCCCATTCAATTTTTGCATAGTTGCTTTCTGCTTTGCTTAGTGTCCTTGAAGCAGAGGTAATTGGTTTTTCCTCTCTTGTAAGCATAATGTAAGATATGACTGCTCTCACCTCTTATGGGGATGCATCACACTCTAATTGTATTGGCAAATCAGGATCAAAGTGTGAATACCTCCAAGGCTAGTCCTTCGTCTTTTTAAAGTTCATCACGTTTATCTGTCCAAATCAAGGGTTTTCCTTGACCCAGAAGATCATGGAGATGATTAAAATACAGCAGCCAGACAGGAATGAAGTTTATCTACCATTTCAGTAATCCCATAAAAGAACAGATGGATATTTTCAGAACTTGTGGTGACCTCTTTGGTATGGACCATTGCTGTTTTACTGTCCTACCTGGGAAGCTTTGTTTATGACTATATTTTAAGGTATTATATTCTTTCCGAAAATGGGTGTATTTTATAGCCTAATTTATATGGGTAATATTACAATACAAAAAGGATACCCAGCACTATCAGTTGTATCTATAATTTACTGCATTGGAGTGGGAGGAAAAATCCTTTTCTGTTCTCCTTTACCTTCCACAGGACAAGAATAACATTGACTTTCATCTGATCTCTGATTTGATAATTAGGTAAAAGGAAGGACTATGTGAAGGGAATATTGTTTTGGGTTCAAGTGAAGTGCAGTGAGGGAATAACTCCCTCTCATTCTGATGCAGAGATTCAGACTGTCCACTGACATCAATGGCAGGGTACATGAGGAGAACAGCTCCGCCATAGTTCAGAACACAAAAGAGGTGCTTCAGTTCAGGGATTGGTGGGGAGGGGGGGTAGTCATTGTGGTAGATCTGGTCTTAGTGACGGAGGTTTAAGTAAAAACCAGAGCGAGTTCATTTCGGAGTAGGTGAGAAAAGTCTTAGGAGCAGGATATGATAGACAGAACTTGTTAGTCCTGTATTTTTTGTATTCATTCTTTAACACAAGCTATCCTGTGATGAGGTAGTGGGCACCATTTATAAAAGTCATTAAGGGATAGATCCCGTGATATGTTCAGTGGACCTGCCACTTGGTTTGAGGACCATCCACTTCCATTGCCTTTAGTGTGAAAACAATGTGCTCAGCACTATACAGCACCAAACCCTGTATGTACAATATACATCTCTGTGTTATTGTAAGTGTAGGTTTTTAAAGAGCAAAATACAGAGTTTTTCTCCTTCAAATAAACAAAGTTTCATGCTTTGCTGTTTCTAAGAAATATATATAGATTCTAAAGGCTGGAAGGGGCCACTCTGATCATCTAGTCAGATCTCTTGTATAACATAGGTCATAAAACTTCCCTAATTGTTTTTTAGCATACACTAACAATGTACAAAGGGCTTGATTTCCATTTCCATGTACCTTAGGTAGTCAGCTACAGCAATGCAAAGTGAATGTAACACTCTACCATTCAGATTTGGTATCATTTTACAACCTACTTTTTAATCATTTAAACTGAGTACACACAATGCATAGGTAGAGAGATTCAGGCCGAAGTACTCATTTAATTACACATTTCTGTATAGTATTCCTAAATTTTGAGTGGGACAGAATGGCTCTTCTCTTTGTATCTCATGTAATTAAAAGAGAAAAACCTGAAATCTTAGCCAGTTTTGCAATAACCATTTTAGAGTTATCACATTTAAAACATTGGAAGCCAAATTACAATAGTAAATAGACTGGTTATTCTTAGGATTAATGCATCTCTTGTTGCACATAAGTAGTGCCACCAAAAAAAAAAAAAAATAGAGAAAATGAAAAACCGCATAAATCTTTGAAGTCATCATCTTGGGCAATGAAAGGATTTCTGCCCCTGCAATTATGCTCTCCAGAGGCTGCTAAGAAACTAATCAAGTCAAGCCTCTCTCCAAAGTGTTCAATGATAATTTCCCTATCAAGGGTCCCTGAAGTTTTCCAACCTCTTTGGTCATATAGCTCAATGCTTAAATATCTATGACTTGTTTCAGAACAAGTGTACAACTTATAAAGGAATACTTGAAAGATAAGTCTCTTTAATGAAAGATAGATACCTGTACCTACTGTATTATTTGATTCAATTATAGATGATGTACAACAAAGCTCATATCACTAGACTAGCAATAGAATGTCAATTTGAAATCCAAGTTGTTTTGAACTCTTGAGAAAAGGAAAGGTGCACGGCACCCTACCACATCCAAAGGGAATTCAAAAGCATCCAGAGAGACTAAGCCTCCGAAAAGTCCAGGACTTCTGTGACAAAAAACAAAGCCTATAAACACGTGACCTCAGACATCCAAATAGTTACTTTGGAAATTGCCATAAGTTACCTGGAATCAGAGACTCTTCTAGTTAAAGCACAGGATTGGGAGTCAGTGTTTTTATTTCCAGCTTTTCTGAAAGCTTCCTGTGTGACACTGGGCGAGTAACTCACTCTCTGGCACTCAATTTCTTTATATGCAAGAGGGAAATGGTAATATCCCTCAAAGGTATTGGAAGGATAAATTAACTAGTATCTATGAAGTGCATCAAGATCCTTGAATGTAAAGTGGTACAAGAGTGCAAATGCTCCCAATTCATGAGTGCTGACAGAGTCCCATCACTCTGCCTTTCCTCTCTAGTCTCTTGTGCCCTTAACAACCAGTCTGTATTTAAATACAAAGCGCAATGGAGTCAATTTGTACACACAAAACCAACTCTGTACAAGTGTGATAAAGGGACACTAAAGAAGAAAAAGATTGCATCCTGACAGTTTAAGGAACCCATGAAATTGTGCTGAACATGCCTCACTTTGGCCCAATGTACCAAGTCAGGACTGGTCTCCTCCCCAAACACACACACAAAACCCCACACACATACACTTCAACCTGACCTCAACCCAACCCCAAACCTCCCACCACCACAAGGACAAGCAAATGATAACTTACATCCAGTGGGGGAAGTATGGGGGGGCAGAAATAAATCAAACAGTCCTTAACTTACAAAAAGTTATGTTTAAAAAAGTTAGTCCCACATAAATGGTTTCCAACTGCCACCTGGTTTCCTGCTCAGGGACCAGGAACTTCATGATCCAGTTCCCTCACAGGGATGGGAGTAGCATGAGCACTTCTTCTCCCATTAGATGCCCTCCCACAGCTCTTTGTAGGCCTCTTCTTTACATATCTATTCTAATGGACCTCTAATTATTACTTTCCCTGCCAGCCTTATGTAAAGTATGTACATCCTATCGCAATCTATTCATTTATTTTATCCTCATCCTACTTACCTCCCACTAAGAACTAGAAAGCATTTTTCAGTAAGGCCAACAAATCAAAACATTTGAAATTTGGAAGCTGAGCCATTGAGAACTTAGGAAAAAAGTCTCACACACATACACAAAATAGTCAAAAGACAGGGAAAATGTTTGAAAACTGCAACTTCAAAACCTTTCTGATTTTCTCCAGAGTTCCCAGGGAAAAAATTCAGAGCTAGGATGAGATGCTCTGTGTGATGTTTCATGAGATTTGTTTCTTTTGGAGGCCACGGGAGAGGTTGAATTTGCAGAAAGATGACTGCTTCAGCCTCTAACTGTGGAGCAGCTACTACCCACTTCATATATTTTATTAATTTAGGCCATGATTCTTATACATACGCTTAGCTCTATTTATATGAGTAGTCCCACTGAAGCCAATGACATTTACCTTTGAAACCAATGGGAGTACTCCAGTGAATAAAGAAAACTCAAGAGTGTTTGCAGGAGCAATGAATATTTTGTATATTTAAGTTAGAGCCGAGATTAGTCATAAGAGCTCTGTAACAGGATCTCACCTCATCTGATGACAGACCCTGCAACTGCCTCAATTCCTCTACTCTTGGATATGCCAATCTCCAGCCAATCAGCAGCCATCAAAAAGTCCAACAAGAGCAAAACAAATGTCCAGCAATTACATGCTTGATTTACACCTGTTCAAGGTGTGCCCTCACTGGGCTTTAGCTCCTTTCTAGCCCCCACCTGGACTCAGCAGTCCATTACAGCCTTTCTGGGCTCAGCAGTTTGTTTTCTACATTACCACAGGGCAATAGAAAGAGGACTTCCTCCCACCCTCCTCCTAAATACCAGCCTGATCCTCTATGCTACTACAACCATTAACTTCCTTCAACAATCAGTCACTTTATCCTGTGCAAGCTTCTTCCTTCTAGACATTCTCTTTCTCAGGTTTAATTCCCTCATCAAGGAGGATTTACCCCCTCTCTCCCCACCTTCCCTGTAGGTATCATCAATCAATAAAGTATTGAGAACTACTTACCCCTCTGGTTCTCACAAACCTTGACTCCCCTGAAAAAATCTCCCACCTCTCTGAGTAAACAGATTCCTTCTTACAGGTAGTACTGCCCTTGGGCTTTTATAACAATTTGCCTGATCACCTGACCCAATCACAAGCCTAAACAACTGGGAGGTGAATAACTAAGCACAGGGCAGGTTGAGCCCAACCCCTTGTGAAAGGCCCTAACCCTGCAAACACTTGCACATGTGCTTAGCTTTCTGAAGATGAGTAGACTCACTGAGATCAAGAGGACTACTTACATGTATACAGTTAAGTATGAATGTTAGTATTTGAAGAATAGGAATCTTATTTTCAATGGTGAAATAAATAACTATTTAATAAAGTAACAGAGAAACAAACTTGGGGCTCCCCCACTGCCTTTGCCACACCCACACCCAAAATTAGGAGGAATATCCTATCTCAGTGTGTTGAGCCCCAGGGGCAATACCTAAACCAGTATGGGGATACATATGTGTTTCTCATGCTTTTACATTTAAGTTCCTGCATAACAATACTGTTCAACTCTGTTAGTTTAGACAGATAGAAATATAATTAATTATATCTAAGATATTTGCTATGGCATTTCCTGTAGTATCTGGACTTTATGAAAAAGAAACTACATAGCATAGCATAATAAGTTGCATATATTTATAGACTAACTCTCAGATACAGTTATCATTTTGCTAACAACCATCATTTTTCGTCTTATTCGGCCCCATTGAAATTAAAATATTGACAGAAACAATTTCTGCCAGCAAAGTGGAAAAGTTAATAAAGGAAGATATCGAATTGGCTTTTTGCATTCATTTATGCTGCATTATCCACGTGTCAGGCTCAGTGGAATGTTGCTGAAGTAAAATACGAAAAATAAACCAAAATTCAATGCCAGTTTTTTTCTGCTGTTTTTTGTGTACACAGGATAAAGCTAGAGATACAAGCTTCGAGTGTTGAGTAGCAGATTTTTGTGCAATAACTCTCAAATGTGTAATACAGTCTGCAGGGAAAGTGAATGCATTAAGATGTATTTATATTGACAAAAGAGTGATTCTTTGTAGTCCTGGAGAAGAAATCTGCCATGATCCTCATACTGTAACAAATTACTGCTATCTGACCTTGTTGAAACAAACATCCAGAAAAGCACATCCAGTACAGCTGATATTGCTGCAGTACCACTCCTTGCTGACCAATATTGTCACCCTCACTCCCATCATGACAAAAGAAGTTTAGAACTTTCTCTTTCATTAAACAGATAGATGGAATGAGACAGAGGGAAGAGGAAGATAAATGAAGACTGTTGCCAAAGAGGACAGAAGGATAACCTACTCTGTAAAGAGGCAAGACTACACAGTGAGAGAAATAGTACAAACCAAGTGAAAACAAATCTGTTGGCTCTACAGCAGAACTCAGTAGACAGCAGGAATATGACTGTGAGGTTAGCTTTTCTTTCTCTATTCAGGATGCGGTGTCACCATTACTATGCAGAGCATACAAGCAATGAGTCCTTTTCGAGCTCTTTCCCACACACAAACTTTACCCTGTGACACAACATTTTATTTATACCAAGGCACTTAAACAACATAATACTCCAATTCTTCCTTAAACTGTGGAAAAGAATGGTGAATTTAAATATAAGCTAGTGATATCTGAAAGTGGGTGCACAAACCCAATACAGTATCACTATAGTCTGTTGTATCCAGATTCTCCTCTCTTCTTCTGTTGCTTTACATCTCACACATTAAAGTGTTGAGTTTAGTTTAGGTTGTGATTTATCCTTTAATTAATTGTGATTTTTCTGGCTTATAATCACTTAAAATCTTGCTGCAGTCAATAAACTTATTTGTTTGTTTTATCTCAAACAGTGCATATGGGTAAGTGTGTGCAGAGACTTCACTTGGAGTGACAGAGCTGGTGCATATCAATTTATTTGATAAACTGATGGACTAATGTAATGAGCTTGCAGGGTGCAGTGAATGCACTGAACTCTGTAAGACAGCAGTTCCCGGTGTTGCATCTTGGACTGGGGTGTTTGCTGGGGGTTAATCCCATGAATGGCTGGCCAGAAGCGCTCCTTCACAAGTTCAGGGACCGATTACTTTCAGAAGACTGGGCGTGGGCCAACCCTGGAGTGAGTGGTTCACACAGCAAAGCAGAGTAAATCGGGGCCCAGGAGTGAGGGACTGAGATGACTCAGCTACACACCAGTCCAGATTGCGGGGGGGAACATCACAGGGGCCATTTGCCAGGGTGATATAAATAAAAACAGAGTTACCTGTTCTGTAACTGTTAAAATTGTAGACTTTATGGCCAGGAGGGATCATCATGATTATCTAGTCTGACCTCCTACATATTGTAGGCCACAGAACCTCTTCCACCCACTCTTGTAATAGATCCCTCAGCTCTGGCTGTGTTACTGAAGTCCTCAAATAACAGTTTAAAGACTTCAAGTTACAGAGAATCCACTATTTACACTAGTTTAAACCTGCAGGTGCCCCATGCTGTAGAGGAAGGCAAAAAACAAAAACAATCCAGGGTCTCTGTGGATCTGACACAGATGAAAATTCCTTTCTGACCCCAAATATGGCAATCAGTTAGACCCTTAGTATGTGGGTTAAACCCAATAGCCAGGCACCCGGGAAAGAATTCTCTGTAGTAACTCAGAGCCCCCTCCATCACTTTGCTGAAGTTTGCATAAGATCTAGAGGCCACTGTGACTGCATAGTGCCGAGTAAATGTATATGCTGTGGCTGAAGCAGCAGCCCAACAAATGTCTAGTATGGGAACATCCTTGAGGAAAGCCAGTGGTGTGCCTTTGGCCCCCATTAAATGAGCCAAGAGCATTTGTGAGGGAGGAATATAGGCTACACTATAGGTTTAATGATGCAAGAAATGATCCAGAGAGATATTTACTGTGTGAATAGATCCTGACCTCTCATGTGATCTGCTTAGGAAACGAAGAGACAAGGAGATTGTCTATAGGGCTTAGACCTGTCAAGGTAAAAATCCAGTGTTTTCCTAATATCTAAGGTATGAAGGCACTCCTCACCTCTGCCAGAATGTAGCTTCAGGAAGACGGCCAGAAGATAAATCATCTAATTTAAATGAAATACTGACATGACTTTCATTAAACACTTTGTGTGTGGCCATAAGGCTACTTTGTCCTAGCAAAACACTGCATGCAATGAGCTCATCTTCAGTGCTTGTACCTCAGAGACTCTTGTGTCCCAAATTATGGCTATAATGAAGGTGATCTTGCTTATATAAGGCCAAGCACAAGTGACCATTGGGCAAAGGATGAATCCAAGAGGTCTGTTAAAACTGTATTGAGGTCCCAAGTCCTTGATCAGAGGAAAAAGGTGAATTATTTGTCCATTCTTGGGCTATAAGGATCAAGCTGGCACAGTCTCACTTCAGCTTGTGAATGACTTGCAGAAGGAGAGGAATTGAGGAAATGTGTAAATTAGACCCCGTCTCCATTTCAAAATGCAGGCATTGGTAAGGGAACCTAGGTTGTGCTCTGCTTGAGAACAAATCTTGGTGGCATTTCCTGTTCTCTTTCATTGCAAACAGGATGATGGAGGAAATCCCCCACATCCAAAAGATGGGTCTCAACACACTGCTCTTGAAAGACCATTGACAATTAAGTGAGAACTTCCTGCTGAGGAAGTCATCTAGCTGATGCTGGACTTCAGGTAAGTGTGCAGGTCAACTGTTTTCTGTGATGCAAAACTCCCAAAAGTTTATACCTCTTGACACAGTTGGGAAGACTGAACTTTCCACACATGCACACACACACACACCTCTTCAGATAATACATCACATAAGTGTTGTCAGTGAGAATTGCACCCGAGATCCTTTCATTTAAGGGAGAAAAGCCTGGAAACTTCTGTGGATTTCTCAGAGCTCAAGGACGTTGATGTGAAGGTTTGCCTTGTGATCTGATGAGAGACCACAAGTCCGAGAATCCTCCACATGAGCACTCCATCCTATTAGAGAGGTGTTGGTTACAATCTTCATAGCTGACAGTACTGTTGGGGGAAGCTGGACCAACTTGACTAAATGATGTCTGCAGGGCCAATAGTCTAACCTCTTCCATGCTTAAAGGGTGAAGAGATGTAGTCTGGACATACTCAGTTACATATGAACATGAGGCCATGTGGCCAAGCAACCCCAGGCAAATCCAAGCCATGAGGCACGTGGGTGTCCTAGAGACAGGCATAGATTATGAATCATTTGAAATCTCTGCTGAGGAAAAAACATAGTTGAACTTGTAGAATCGAGGAGGACCCCTATGAGTAGGAATGAAGGTGGATTTTTATTTGTTCAGGATGAGTCCCAGATGACTGAAGAGGTGGATGATGGATTTGACATGGCAACGAATCTGAGTCACAGATGATCCTCTGACCAGCCAGTTGTCAAGGTAAGGGAATCTCCTTTATCCTTAAGAATTCTTCAACCACTCCCAAAGGGGAATACCATATACAGTACTGATAATGATTGCCCCCTACAAAAAATCTGAAAAAATTTCTGTGACTGGGAAGAACCACCACATGGAAACTCGTGTCTAGAAGATCGAGCCCAACAAACCAATAATTGTGATCAAGGAAGAGGAGGATAGATGTCAGGGAAATCATAGAGAATCTCATTTGCTTGACAAACTTGTGGAGAGCATAGAGGTTGAATATGGGTCTCAATCTCTCTTTGGCTTCAGGGATCAGAAAATAGTGGGAATAAAAACTCTACCCTGAAACTGTGGGGGGACCTTCTCTGTAGCTCCAAGGGTGAGCAGTGACTAGAGTTCCTGAAGGAGCAGCCTGAAGGAGCGATTGGTCCCTAAAAATGGATAGGGAGGGAGGAAGGGAAGGTGGAACTTAGTAGAATTGGATTGAATATCCCAAACCCACAGAACTTAGGACCCACTTGTCAAAGGTTATTGTCTTCCAAGTGCTAAGGAAATGAGATAGCCTATCTCAAAATGGAAGGAAAGGAATAAGAACATTGCTGTTGGTTGTGTTGCTGCCCTCAAAGTAGAAATCAAAACAGTTGCATCTCTATCGTAGGCTGAGGCTGAGATTATGGGTTCAAAGTGGAGTTAAATAAACTCCTCTTTTGAGGTCTTTATCTTCTCCTGGAGATGTTCTGGTGCTTTAAGGGATAGAAAATCAGCCTCTGGCATTGTTGATAATAAGGTTGAGGAGGTTTGTATTGATGCCTCTTAGTGTATGGGGTATACATTCCCAAAGAACATAGGATAGCATGGGAGTCTTTAAGACTTTGTCCATGTTATCAAAGAATAGGAATCCATCAAAATGTAAATCATCAATAGACAGTTAAACACCTGGTGCTAATCCAGAATTGTACAGCCATGATAACCTTATCACTATAATTGCAGAGGCCATAGCCCTAGAAGAGGCATCTGCAACATCAAGTGCCAACTTGGGTGTAATCTTTGCCACTAGCCTATCTTCTCTGAAGAAGGCCTTGAATTCATCTCTTGCATCCTCCAGAAGCTTGTCAGACAATTTAGCCATTGCTTCCCCATTGAGAAAATCACATTTTGCTAAGAGCACTTGCTGGTTCACTATCCACGTCTGGAGCAAGGCAATCAAATAAATGTAATTTCTTTTCCTTTTGGGCTTGTTTTGGATCACACCTACCAGGTCTTCTCATTAGTAGCTGTGACTACTAAAGAGTTGGAGGGGAGAATGAAAATACTAAAACCCCCTGAGCAGGTACTTGATAACACTTCTCTGTGCATTGAGCCATCAGGGTAAGTGATTCAGGGGTTAACCATAAAGGTTGTAATGGAGGACAACCATCCCCAGAGTAGTTTCCTGTAGAATGTCCAGTAACTGGTATTTTCCTGACTAGTTCAGCCTGTGTATCCAGAGCTGAAGATATCCTTTGAAGCAGATCTTGGTAAGATTTAAAATCCTCTGGAGAGGAAACAAGGAATCTGGGACCGCTGGATCTTCTTGAAGTGTTGGGGGAAGCTGGTGTAGCTGAGGTCATCTCACAAGGGAGAGGTTGCAGCTCTGGCAAAGGCTCCTCCAGGAGTTGTGGTTCAAGAGGAACAAACATCATCCAGCATCCTTGAGATGGGCTGCTCTAGATTCTGGTCCTCTGAGGGTAGGGAGATCTGCTTCCAGACTGCAACGGAGTTCTTGCTCTGTATGAGTGGGAAGCACTTCACAGGTCCCAGAAGGGCCAGTGTGAGAAGGGGTATAGTGCATGAGACCAGTACATGAGCACCAATATGGTCTGTCCTTTCTATCAGAGCAGGAACACTCCCAGTACCAATGTTTTTCCTCTGACGAGCACATGAAGGATCTGCAAGATTTCTTCCACTGTAATGGAGAAGAGTTGGAAGACTCTTTGTTGGAAACCAAGGAGACCTCTGAATGGTCTGAGTATGGGTGGAGCACACTTAAGTTGGGTTACAGAGTATCTTGACTTATCCATAGACCAACAAAAAAATGCAAAGTCCTGAGGATGCGATCACCGCTGGTACCAGACACATTACCAAAAATTCCAGGAAATTGTCTCTTATCAGGCTCAGAGGGGAGCCTAGGTATAGAGATCCCCAGTGCTGAGGTAAAGGATACAGACTTCAAAAGAGGAGTGCACTGACATGGAAAACACAGTCTTCTGTTCCGAAGATGGCATCTGTTTCATCAACAGTACGGAGGACTTTGATGGCATCGATCTCAGCCCAATGCTGAAGAAATTGAAGGACCTGGAATAGCAGTCACTATCAATACCATCTCTGACTCTTGAGGTAGCAGTGAAGCTAGCACACACAAATAGAGTAAGTCCGTTGCTGCTACATATGTCTTTATGTTGGAAGATACTGAAAGTGGTGGTGCTAGAGCTGAGTCCATAGGTAATGGATTTGATGGCCATCCCCCAGATGAATCTGGAGTCAATTATATTGTACCAGAAATCTCTCTTCTGGTACAGGGGAGATGTAAGCCAATTGCCTGGCTTTTCCCTTGGTGCCATGTTCTTGTGGACATCTCAAGGCTGTTTTTCAGGAGGAAGATGACAAATCCCTCCTTTCTTTCAGGCATCCCCAATCCATCTTGGAGTTCCTCATTCAAGGGAGTTCCTGAGAGATAGAACATCCCCTTTCCCTTTTCAAGGGAGAATCAGAGTCTTGGGAGTCTTTCCACTATCACTACAAAGATGGAAGGCCCCTTAGGGCAGCTAAAGGCAAAGGCGGTGAAGGGTCCCAGTGCTGATGCAGGCTTCACGGCTTGATCAATCAAACGCTGTTACAGACAAAGGTGATTTGCGATCTTCATTCTCTTTTTAAAAGAAAGGCAGATGCCACCACCTTTCTTTAATGTGACCCTTTCCTAAGCAGAGCAAATAGCAAGCGTGTGGGTCACTACTGGAGATAGAGTTCGCAAACAATGGACAATATTTCAAGCCCAGAGAATGCTGCATAACCCTCAGTGCTTGGCACCTGTGATTAAAAAGGTGAGCCTGCACTCTGATCACACAGATGTTAATTAGTTCCCCTTGAGAAAGCTGACGGGGGTAATTAGACAATCAGGTTAGCCAGTTGGATGGGATAAGAAGCCAATTATGCTATCAGCCCAAATCTGATAAAGAGGCAAGAAGAAAAGGCCAAAGGGAGAAGGAGGGTGGGGGCGAGGGCGAGCCGAGCCGAGCCCTGTTACATGGAGGCCTCAAAGGAGAGAGACCTCTATTCCCTGGGAGAGGGCTAAAAAGCACAGCAGTGCTGGAAATAGATTTGCACAAGGATTGCTGCAGAAACGGTGCAGAGAACTTAAAATAAAAGGGTTCAGTGAAGGCACAAACACTGGATTCCATGCAGATTTCTGCAGAGAAGAAGGCGGGAGGATAGTCACGCCCCTCTGCAGAACCATAAAACACTGAAAACAAACCAACTATATGAAAAGCTATTTACAAAGTGAAAAATTTGGTTACACAAATGTGATCAACAGAAAAAAAAACTGTGAAAAGAAGACTTGCACATGGGGAGCTCTGCCTAAGGCCACAGGCAAAAGCAGGAACTGACAAGGCTCAGGGAGCATTGCCATTTTACAGCATCAGGAGGGGCTACAAAGAGATGTATGGGCATATGTGCCGCCCTAACAGGTATTGCTCAGGGGAAAATCTCTGATGCCAGTGTGCTTTGCTTGAACACACATGAACGTACTAGACATCTGCAAACACTCAAAAACGAACATGGCAATTTATGTAAGTACAATAAGTTGCATGCTGTGAGGGCAAAAGGGCGAGGGTCTAGCAGGAAAAACATCTAACAGGAAGATGAAATAAGGCATTAGATAAAACAGCCCTCTCTTGCTGGCATCACAACCCCTCCCCTTGTGGTTGCTTTCCTGTTATATCCCTCCACCCTGGGCCTAGAAATTTCACCAACATTCAGACTTAACAATCACTCACAGAGGCATGTAATTTATCCCACTATAGGTCTGGGACCTAATCCACCCCCATTTATATCAACTCTGAACTTGTTTTTTGGATATTTTTAGCCAGATTGACAACTTTGACTATTTTTGTTATATATAATACCCAACTCCCCTACTACTTCAGGGACTGTGACTTCCTCTGTATTAGAATTGCATTTAGCACAATGTTAGTTCTACCAGAAATAAGTAAATAACGACTTTATTTAAGTCAGGGCTGAATTTTGGGTCTCATGTCTGCTCAAACCTATATTTTATATTTGGATGGTGTCTGAAGAAATCGTCCAATAGTTTCAAACTACATATAAATCCTTATTGAAATACAGCCACGTCTATGCTGGAGACAGGCAACAAACAGCACACTGCATTACATTACAAGAAGAGAGGAAACTTGAACCAAAGATGACACTAGGAAAAATCCCTGCAATTCCAATATGTTGCTATGGAGTCTTTATTATTATTATTTTTAGGTGGTGTCCAGAAGTCATTCTCTATAAATTACATAAAACTTGAGTGATATTTCTGGAGTTGGTGGAATGGAGATAAGAAGGTCACTTATGTAATGCTGTCTGTCACTACTGAAATTGAAAAGTGTCCTAGCAATATAATTAGGCCTGAATTCTACCTTAGCATTTTCCCTTGTCATCGCTAGAAAATTAGGTTATGTTAGAAAATTTAACTATGTCAGCAGGCGCTAGGTAACCCAATGATTCTGGTAGGTTTTCTCATAAACAGATAACATGATGCTAGACACGACAGTCCCTGTCAACATTAACTGCAAAGTTATGTTTAACATTCTGTTAGTTAACATGACTTTGCAAGGTTGTGCTTTAATACAATGTGATTTTCAAGTGAAGGATATCTCTTACATTTCCTGATGAAGTCCAGAGGAGATGAGTACACATATTAAAGGCAGAATTTGAATTTATACATAACAAAAATATTACTGTGAATATGTTCCAAGATTTGTTCCCTGTTATATCAGTAAAAATTTGTACAGAAATAGGGATTAAATAGTCACACTGCTCTGTCAATATCAAGCCATTTAAGAAAGAATTAAAAGAATTCCTTTGACACTGCAGCAGAGCAGGCAGTTCTCAATTCATTTAGAAAATATTAGAAAGATTTTTGGTAATTTTTCTAATGGCCAATAAAGTGTGGAGTCTCTGACACAACTGGACCAGTTTAAAAGGACAGCTCTTCAACTGTTGCTTTTATTATTCCGTTTAATACCTTCACAATTTTCTTCCCTTTGTTTTCTGTGACTTTTCCCTTTTCAGTTTAAGAATACAATGCAAACTTTATTTTGTGTAGTGCCACTCACAGAAACTGCATCCCAGTATCTTTTACAGAGTTAAATAATGTTCAGCGTCAGGGCCTGAAACAGATCTTCAGTTTTTGTGGGCAAAACTTTATACCCACAGTGAGCGATGCCCACAATTTGAACCTGCAGTTCTTTTATGCAATTTCCCAGCATTAAAGGAACAATTCTTCAAGCAGTGTTTATTGAATTAGGTCCACTCAAATCAATGAAGCTGCACCAATTTAGCTGTAATCTACCCTGGGCATAAAATAGGAAACACAAAAATGGAGGCTTGATTTCAAAATCAAGCCCAACACTAGAGAAAGAGAATATCAAGCAGAAAGATGAATAAAAAGGTATATGCCTGATAAGAGAACAAAAAGTAGAGAAAAACACAAGTTTTCACTTGAAAGGAGAAGATGGAGCTACAGGAAGGCATTTCCAGATGTTAGCAATAGAATGGACTGACAAACAATTTCCATCCTCTAGGGAATTCTAACATTGTAAAATTGTTTTCATCCCAAATTTTGTTTTGGAAATATCAAAACATTTTGTTTTAATACTTTCAATCAAAGTGAAAAATTCTGAAATTTCTGAATCAAATCTTTTCATTTCAGTTTGTTCACACAAAATGAAAGGTCTCCCCTGATGCCCTGTGACAGGGCCACAACAGTGCCTCATGGGAACTGTAGGTTAGCCTGGAGCATGAGAGATTTGAAACTACAATTCCCATTAGGCACTATGGTTACTCCAACACAGGGAGAGTCCAGAGGGCATTATGAGAGACATTTTATCTGCCAAAATGAAACCTTTTGAGTCAGAATATCAAAATGTTCCATTCCAATTGTCATTGTTGAAATAAAATATTATGTCACTTCCAAATCAAAATTCAGTCTTGGGCAGATGCAGAGATCAATGTCAACCCAACGTCCCCCCCAAAAAAGTTTCAACTCAATTTTCTCAATGGAAAATTCCACCGTGAAAAATGTTGCGTTTGTTGAAACCCCATTTTCTGATGGGAAAATGTTTTGTCTGAAAAATTTCAGCCAAAACTGCTATGGAACTATGAAGAGAAAGGTTCTGCACCAAGAATGGCCTGATGGTGCCAGGGAAAAATTCATTCTGGAGTTAGTTAAACAGAGGGACTGAGCAGGAGAGAACAGAGAGAAAAGTTCTCTAAGATAGACAGGAAAGAATTTTTTAAAAAAGGAGTGCAATTCCTATTCTATTATTTCACATATACCAGCCCAGAATGGTTCATATGTTATGTTAGTGATTTAACATAATAAATGTTTGAAAATTATGGGACACTAAATCAGGGATACATTTCTGCCTAGCTTTTAAAAAAAAAAGTTGGTTAAAAATTTTATATGTTTAAAGTTTATCTGAAAGCTGTTGCTTTGCTTTCAAAGAAAACTTAATTTAACCTTGATTTAAAACACTGACATTTTTAATATTGTTCATTATAAAATTAATATAGAAAAATACATTATAAATATTATCAAAGTCCATCTGGCACCTTTCACAAGCTTAAAATGTACGTCAAAAATGTTAGAACAGGTGGTTTTCCTTCAGCTATGACAATTAAGTGTGATTAATTAAAATACATTGATATGTCTTTTTTTGGTTCACATATAGCTAATAGATTTATTAGACTAAAATGGCATAAATAATATATCTAACTTCATAATGTCTATCTATATATTTTGAAGTTTTACACTGTCACCCACCTCCAAATTATCTGAACTCCTTCCACAGCAAATCAATAGCACTAGTGACTTCCCTAGTGGACTCCATTAAACTCAGATCCTTTATAAAATATGACCCTAAATAAGTGCTTTGGAGAATAATTTCTTCTAGAGATTGACATTCAGTGTATTTCTTTGTACTGCATCACAACACTGAGCAATGAGCATTGCTGACAAGATACTGTGCTGTGGTTTATTGCAGTTCTTCCTATAGCAGTTTGTGGGGTTTATATACTTGTTAAATATCACTGCAAGCTCAGGGATGGCTGTGTGAAATTCTGAGTTGGCATTTGATGGATAATGCTCTGACAGGTACATTATATTTGGATTAAACAGAATGAATACAACAACATTGAGGGGAAAAAGAAAACAGTGTATGACTTAGTTTTGTGTCTATTCTCAATAAAGTAATTGCTAAGTTTTTCCCTTCCATATAGGAAAGTTGCACACTTCAGTCAACTGATTTTTAGAGCCTGATCTGAGAATGTGATGAGCATCTCCATTATATGTTCATCTTGGATGGCATTCAACACCTTTCTGGTTTGGGACCTTAAAGTGGGCCTGATTCTGCTGTTATGCGAGTTTTACACTGGTGCAACTCATTTACTACAGTGTGGAATAACTGGAAGCAAAATCAGCTCTATACATATTTCATTATTGGAATATCTAGGGTCTAGCTCCTCAGCTATGCCAGAAATCCATGGAGTGCAGTGACCATGGGGGGCAAAGATGTAAGGACCACTTCCTCAGGGATGCTCAAAATTACACATGGCTGCAACAGTCCCCAAGGAGCCATTCTGGCAGCTGGGAATTACAGACACATCCTCAACATACCATCACTCTAGTAACAGAAAACAAAACCATCTCTCCATCACCCAGGGATTCCCCACACAGAGAATCCACAAGTGGCTGAATATACTGTACCAGTTTTCCAGCTTCCTTAAGATAATCAACAGAAGGGACGAAGAATTTTGCACCCAGCATCTGTTTCAAAGCTAATGACAATGGCAGCTATTTGATTCTCCGTCATTTGAGGTGTTTAAATCAAGACTGGGTGTTTCTCTAAAAAAAAGCTGCAGTTCAACCTTGTGTTATGGGTCTGATGCTGGAATGAAGTTCTATGGTCTGTGCTGTTCAAGGAGTTAGACTAGATGATCATAGTGGTTCCTTCTGGTCTTAAAATCTATGAGTCTATGAATCTTTAAGAAAGGCTTTCTTTATTCAGAATGTTAGCTATTGAAGTTAATCAGGATTTACTAAGAACTAACAAACCAGTTCATTTTATATACTGTCTGAATTCTCTGTCTATCCCTTCTTGCTTTACATGGCTGAATCTACACACCGGCTGATCCTTTGAACGCAACTGCCACTGCCTCACTTCCCCCACACCACGCCAACCTAGCCTCACACTACTGTGCAGCAAATATATGCGACATGGGGAAGATTACATATTCCTTATATCCCTTATATGGTCATCGTAAATCCAGGTCTCAATATGCAACAGAATCACACAGGTTCTGCTTTTATGGAACCGTCTTCCACCATTGAGAAGTGGTTTGGATTTGTCCCTATTTGTTCCTAGGGGCTTTGGTATATATATTTTCTCATTGTGTTACACATTTGGTCTCCTCTGCATTGAATATTGAAGGTGGTATTTCCAAAAGCAACTAAATGATGTAGAAGCATGAGCCCCATGGGCTTTCAATGGGAGATGTCCTATTAATTCATTTAGGGTATGTCTACACTTCAGTCAGAGGTGTGACTGCAACATGGGTAGACCTCTGCAAGCTAGCTTTGATGTAGTGAGCTCCAGTAACAATAGCAGGGAAACCATTGCAGCACAGGATGTACAAGTGTGTCCAGGACCTGGGTTGTGTACTTGAGCACCTAACTCATGCTGCTGTGGTCTCACTGCTATTGTTATTTGAGTTAATCAAATCAAAGCTAACTTAGCAATGTTGGCACATGCTGCGGTCACTGCCATGTAGACATACCTGTAAGTACTTTTGCCTGTTCATAATATTGTGTCCTGCTACATACATTTTGACAACCTAAGTAGTTTTAAATTACCCCAAGGGGTCATTCTATTTGAGTGTCTTGTTTAGAACCAAATGTATGTGAGAACCCTCACTTTCTCTCTCACCATTCATGTGATGAAGTATAAAAAGACATGTTAATGCTTCTCTGCTGATACAGTGAAGGGACTTCAAAACATATCATTATATTGTATTATAGATTGACCATATAACATCCACTGCTGTCTAGTACCTGTATGCTAGTACAACGGTCCTTCCAATTTATAAGTGTCATAATATCCTGCTGACAGATGGCTATGGGAACAGGCAGCCAAGAGACTGAATTAAATCTTGAATTAAATAATGCAGATCTGATTCAGGAAAATTACAAAAATGTATGGGATAAGATCAGCATCTAAATTAGTGAATATCTGCTAACTATGGTCTGGTATGGTCTAACTATGCCTGGTTTACAGGAGTTTTACTTTTGTTCAATTTCCAAAATAATAGTAGAGATAGTCCGTGGACACATCAAAGGACACATCAGTTCATTTGAATCAGGCAGAGCTCTCCTTGCTCCTGTTCTCTTCGCACTCAACTTTCCTACTGCTAGTTCTCATATTTGACTGTAATTGCAAAAGGCCACAACAACATCCATCATTAGGTCTAACATGGGAAGGCTCAAAATGTGATGAACTTTTCCTTTATTATATGACCATTTTTTTGTCCATGTTGTTGAAAAAGAACTTGTGAAGAAGAAATATGTCCTTTTTTTTGGTAACCACTCCTAAATGATGGTCACTGGAACATTTGGGGCAAGCAAGAGCAAGTGGATCAAAATGGAGAGAATGGATTCACAAACTATGCAGAGAAACAGGTTGCTCCCAGTGGAAGTGGAGCGTGGGTGCCATAATGGCTGCAGTAGTGACAGGACCAGCTCTGCTGCTATTTCACAGTCTAGGGGAAAGATTCCTTCCCCTTTATGGCTTGTGCAGGACTCTCCAGCCCACTCACACAGACTGTGCACTAAGTCCTCCATTTGCCGTACTCAGATGAGAGCACTGACCACCTTCTGCAAATCATCGCTAATTATCTTCAAAATTACTGAACGTAAGTACATCTATAAAATATTTCTCTGAAAGATCATCCTAATTTCGGTACAATAGGGAATTTTTAGAAAGCTTTTTAAAATATATATAAACCAAGGAATCTGCATGCTCTCATGCCCTGCCTTAATAGGTTAATCCACAGTGAATGAAACACAGCATTGTTCCTGCTGGTTTTTCTGATCATATAAACAAATAATGTTTGTAGTATACCATCCCATGTTTACATTGAAATTTTTCACCAGCTTAATTTACAATTCAATGACCTTGTACCACCCCAGAGGCTGTGCTATGGATAGCCTTTCTGGATTCATTAGCTCAGCTGCTTATCCAGCAATGGGACTTTACTTGCCAGCAGTCACTCTTTCTAAATCCTGAGAAGTCCACTGAGATGCAGCCCCACTAATTAACTGTACTGGGGCACTGTGTGTGCTTACAGCTATCTACTGTACTCTGCTATTCAAGTACCACTAAGCTCTTCAGCCATTAAATGAGCAGTCAAGTAAATATGACATTTTATGTATTGTAAGGGAAGATGGGGCACTTATCCTGCATAAAGCAGTGCCCTCTGCCTCAGTTATATTTGGGAATCTGTCCAGTGTTTCTCATATGCCCCTGCTTTCAGTTAAAATAACTGGTTAAAATTTCATCCCCTAAGTTAAACATGACACTGGAAGAACAACTACTGCAAAAAGGATATAAGCTTCTGGTTTGCAAGAACTGGCAAAAATGCAATCATTAATGCACCGATCACCTTTCCCAAAG
Source organism: Emydura macquarii macquarii (assembly GCF_026122565.2). Taxonomy (NCBI): domain Eukaryota; kingdom Metazoa; phylum Chordata; order Testudines; family Chelidae; genus Emydura; species Emydura macquarii. Next base: position 5,546,872 of record NW_027132962.1, read on the forward strand.
ACCCCACCACCTGTCCCCCTCGTCCTTCTCTCAGGCACTCTCTCCTGAGTGAGTGGTTGTTGGATGAAGGGAAATGGGCTGAGCGCTTACCTTAAATGAGGCCTTCCAAGGCACTGGATTGTCCCTCTTCCATGGCTGAAAGACCGTGGCTGAAAGGCTGCCCACACTCCCAATCCAAAGTTTACCCAAAGGAGCAGAAAGCTATCACTGTGGAGGGAAAGTGAAACACCTCTTCTACTGTAGCCACCAACTTGACCGAGGGAAGGGCAAGCAGTACCTCATAATGAGTAATGTGGTCGGTAAGGAAATGCAGAGGGCTTCCTAGCAACCATTCTGAGCCTCTCCTTCTTCACTACATGATTTCAAGACTATTCCTGGTCCTGTAGCAGAGCTGTTGGATTGGTATTTTACTAGTAATACTTCAAAAAGTACCAAGAGTTATCAGGGCACCTGTCCCATCCCTAATTAAGACAACAAAGGTAAGGGAGAGGACAGTAGCTTGGTCATGGGGAGGGATCTGATTTTGTGTGATAAAGCTTTTCAAACTGCATCAGGCCACATATGCTGAACTCTCACAAATCTCTGTTTATGTGTGTGTCCTGCCACATCCCAAGGCCCAATTCAATGTCAGTTGGGTCTGTGGTTTTCCTCAAGCATTTTGTGAATCTCTAATTAAAAGCTGTCATTCCAGAGCCAACATCAGCAATGTTAGGCCAATTAAGTCAATGAGTACTTTGGTGCCCCACATTTCTGAAAATCAAACAATCTATATAGGTGCCTAAATTCAGATTTAGGGAGCAAAATTTAAGTTCAGATACCTAGATTTTAAGGCCAGCAGTTACCATTTTGATCATTTCTTCTGATTTCCTGCATTCCGGCCATGGAATTTCAAGTGAGTCCTGTATGAAGCCCATATCTTCTGGCTGAGTTAGAGTGTGTCTTTTAGAAAGACACTTAATCCTGAATTAAAGACTTCAAATGAGTAAGCATCTACCGCATCCCTTGTTAAACCATTCTGATGGTTAATTTCCATCACTATTAAAATGTGTTCTCTATCTCTATTCTGACTTTATCTAGCTTCTCTTCCAGACGTATTTTATTATGCATTTGTCTGTGAGTTGAAAGAGTCCCCTCTTGTCAGAAATCTTTTACCCATATAAGTACATGTAGATCATGACCATGTCACCTTTTAATCTTCTTTTTATTTAACTAAATAGATTGAGTTTCCAAAGTCTTGAATTGTAAGGCAGGTTTCCAGATCTTGGATCATTCTTATAGCTTATAGATCCTTTCCAATTTTTCAACATACTTTATTAAGTATATTTATTTAGGATCCTTTATTAAGGATACAAGAATTGGTCACACTATTCTGATAATGGTCTCTCTCCGCAGTATAGCATAATTGAGATAATTCCACTTTCTTACTCTTATTCAACATCCCTCTGCTTATACAGTCAAAAATTACATTAACCTCTTAGCCGTAGCATTGCATGGTCATCTTCCTTGGCCATGGTCATTGGCCCTTATTGATTATACCATAATCACTAACTCCTTTCCAGAGTCATAGGTTTCCAGAATACTGTCCCTCATCCTGTACATAGAACTTATATTATTTGTCCCTAGATTTAAGACCTAAGATTTGTCTGTATTAAAATGTATGTTATTCAAATGAATCTACCATAACAAGGGATCTATTTTGGCCTGTATAAGTGATCTATTCCCATCATTATTGACCATTTCACCAATTTTTCGTGTTCTCTGCAAACTTCACCAGCAATGATTTTTATTTTCTTCCAAATCATTTATAAAGATACTAAACATCAGTGGGCTAAGAAGACATCCTTGGGTATTCCCACTAGAGAGTAATTTCCCATTTACACCTACCTTTTGAGAACTATCAGTTAGCCAGTTTTTAATCCATTGAATACATGCTACTTTGGCTTTTTATAATGTTAGTATTTAAAAATCAAAATGGTGTTGGATACTGAGTCAAATATATGTAGAATTCTAAGTATATAGGGTAAAATTATGGCCTCAATGAGGCCAATGGGAAAATATCCATTGACCTTGATAAGGCCAGGATTTCTCCCATTATGCTGACAGTTACTTTATGGCAAATCCCCTGTGAGGCTAATATGAGGGGGGAAGGAATCCAAGAGAGCTGGCTGTGTTTTAAAGAAAGCTTATTGAGGGCGCAGGAACAAACCATCCTGAAGTGCAGAAAGAATAGCAAATATGGTAGGCGCCCAGCTTGGCTTAACAAAGAAGTCTTTGATGAGTTTAAACACAAAAAGGAAGCTTACAAGAAGTGGAAGCTTGGTCAGATGACTAGGGAGGATTATAAAAATACTGCTCGAACATGCAGGAATGAAATCAGGAAGGTCAAAGCGCAACTGGAATTGCAGCTAGCAAGGGATGTGAAATGGAACAAGAAGGGTTTCTACGGGTATGTTACCAACAAAAGGAAGATTAGGGAAAGTGTGGGCCCCTTACAGAATGGGGGAGGCAACCTAGTGACAGAGGATGTGGAGAAATCTGAGGTACTCAATGCCTTTTTTGCCTGTGTCTTCACAGACAAGGTCAGCTCCCAGACTACTGCACTGGGCAGCACAGAACGGGGAGGAGGTGAACATCCCTCAGTGCTGAAGGAACAGGTCCAGGACTACTTAGAAATATTGTACATACACAAGTCCATGGGGCCAGATGCAATGCATCCTAGGGTGCTGAGGGAGTTAGGTGATGTGATTTCAGAGCCATTGACTATTATCTTTGAAATCTTGTGGCAATTGGGGGAGGTCCCTGATGATTGGAAAAAGGCAAATATAGTGCCCATCTTCAAGAAAGAGGATCCAGGGAACTACAGGCCTGTCAGCCTCACCTCAATCTCTGGAAAAATCATGAAGAAGGTCCTCAAGGAATCCATTTGAAGACACTTGGAAGAGAGGAAGGTGATCAGGAACAGTCAACATGGATTCACCAAGGGAAAGTCATGCCTGACCAACCTGATTGCCTTCTATGTAGAGGTGACTGGCTCTGTAGATGTAGGGAAAGCAGTGGATGTGATATACCTTAATTTTAGCAATGCTTTTGATACAGTCTGCCACAGTATTCTTATCAGCAAGTTAAAGATGTATAGGTTGGATGAATGGTCTATAAAATGGATAGAGAGCTGGCTAGATCATCGGGCTCAACAGGTAATGATCAATGGCTTCATGTTTAGCTGGCAGCCGGTCACAAGTGGAGTGCCCCAGGGGTTGGTCCTGAGGCCCGTTTTGTTCAACATCTTTATTAATGATCTGGAGAATGGGGTAGATTGCACCCTCAGCAAGTTTGCAGATGACATGAAGCTAGGGGGAATGGTAGATACCCTGTTAGGTAGGGATAGGATACAGAAGGACCTTAACAAACTGGAGGATTGGGCCAAAAGAAATCTGATGAGGTTCAACAAGGACAAGTGCAGAGTCCTCCACTTAGGACGGAGGAATCCCATGTACAGCTACAGACTGGGGACTAACGAGCTAGACAGCAGTTCTGCAGGAAAGGACCTGGAGGTTACAATGGATAAGAAGCTGGATATGACTCAGCAGTGTGCCCTGGTTGCCAAGAAGGCTAATAACATATTGGGCTGCATTAGTAGGAGCATTATCAGCAGATCAAGGGAAGTGATTATTCTACTCTATTCGGCACTGGTGAGGCCACATTTGGAGTATTGTGTCCAGTTTTGGACCCCCCATTACAAAAAGGATGTGGACAAGTTGGAGAGAGTCCAGCGGAGGGCAACAAAAATGATTAGGGGGCTGGAGCACAAGACTTATGAGGAGAGGCTGAGGGAACCAGGTTTGTTTAGTCTGCAAAAGAGAAGAATGAGGGGGGATTTGATAGCAGACTTTAACTACCTGAAAGGGGGTTCCAGGGAGGATGGAGCTAGGCTGTTCTCAATGGTAGTAGATGACAGAACAAGGAGCAATGGTCTCAAGTTGCGTGGCGGAGGTCTAGGTTAGATATTAGGGAAAAGTTGTTCACTAGGAGGGTGGTGAAGTACTGGAATGGGTTACCTAGGGAGGTGCTGGAATCTCCATCTTTAGAGGTTTTTAAGCTGCGGCTTGACAAATCCCTGATTGGGATGATTTAGCTCAGGTTAGTCCTGCTTTGAGCAGGGGGGTTGGACTAGATGACTTCCTGAGGTCCCTTCCAACTCTAATATTCTATGATTATCAACCCATCTTGTAATCTCATCAGAAAATGCTATGAAGTGTGTTTGGTAAAATTTATTTTCTATAAAACTATGTTGGTTGGTATTAATTATGCTACCATCCTATATTTCTTTACTGAATACATCCGTTATCCACCCTTACATGATTTTGCTTGGGAGCAATACCAGGTTAACCACTTATACTTTTTCAGGTTTGCTCATTTAGCCTTTTAACATATTGGCAAATATTAGCTTTTTCCACTCCTCTGAAACTTTCCCAGCATTCTAAGATTTGTTATAAATCAATGTCAGTGGTTCAGAGAGCTACTAAGACAATTATTTTAAAACTAGTGGATACAAATTATCAGAACCAATCGCTTTTTAAATATTTAACTTCAGTAGTTGCTAAAAAAAATTTCCTTAGTTATTGGTGGACTTTCGGCACCCACTTCTTTTATTTGCTTTTTTTTTTTTTTTAAACAGCAAAAGAAATGCTGGCACCATGATCTTTTTTAATAACTTATCCTAAATAAAAGCTAAGGAAGTTCACTGCTTTCACCCATTCCAGAAAACAATTGCACTTAAAAAATTGTTAGACACTTTTAAAAAAAATAGAATTATCAAAACTATTACATCCTTCCTTTATTCACTGTCCATTCATCCAACAGGTATTTCTATTGTACACCTAATTGGGTAAATGAGGCTCGTGACAAAAAATATTTAAATCTTTGCCACATTTATTTTTCTAACTGAGAGTTTGAATGACATATTAAATGACATATGGTGCTTTCTGAGCACCTGGGTTTGCTCAGGAAATACCATGCTTCAGGATAGTGCAGCCTGCCCTTCACCACAGAGGGCCTAGCCTCTAGACTGGGGAATTGTACCAGCACTTCCTCTTCATCACCTGTGAGACATAGGCACTGCCCTGCAAAGTTGGCTGGTCTTTATGCAGGACTTGTCAATTGTGTGTAGAAGAAAGCAGATTCCTTGCACTCCTACCCTGCCCCTGCATACTCACATAAAGCCAGACACTCGGGCACTTTATGTCCTGCTACACAGGAATGTGTTGACTGAGGAAAGCTAGCACTTTAGTGTTTATTGAATATACTATATACATTGTACTGTATGTACCAAACAAGCCACAATTCATTTTAACAAATAAAGTTATAGATGTGTAGGGCATTATTATTATTCATTATTAATTATATTATTATTATTATTTATTATTAATAATAGTAAAATATAACCTCAGCCAATTTTCCACATGCCATCTCTCTGTCCATGACTATCTGGGTTTCTATATTTTTTCTATGTTTTTTTCTTAGCTTCTTTTTTCCCTGCCATCTATTTAAAAAAAAAAAGAAAAAGAAAAGGCAATGTGCAGCTATTCAACCCAGCTCCATTAGAAAATGAGTTGATTAGCAGAGAGCTCTCTTATGCAGTATTTCTTTTGTGAAATGTGGTGATGTTACATACCAGTGATGCAGCCTTTTTTATTTAGTATTCATGTCATGGAAGCAATAAAAGTCTCACAAATTTTGAGAACTATTTGAGTGTACAAGTTGTTGTAATTAATGTTTCCTGCCTGATTGCATTTTGCTTCCCCACCTTCCATTTTTAGTTATCATGAAGCAGTGCATAGTACTTCTACTTACACACCATGTATAATTATGACACAGTAAAATGAGACAATGGTATAGACTCACATGTAGACCATATTGTTATAAACCGTGAAAAAATGTGAGTGTATATATATATGTATAAAAATATCTCAGCTTCTCAATTGATTCTTGCCACACAAGAATGACTGTTTATTATTTGATTTTCTGTGACAACTGTATATTGTAGGCAGCAGATTGTATGAAAATACTTGAGAATTCAAGAAAAAATAATCAGACCAGGGAATTTAAAGTGGTTTAAGCCACACAACCTAGGTCATTTAAAACAAGATTCGACAAGGCAGTTGGGGTTTTAGGGCAGGGATTTTAGGTACATCTGCCAAAGAATGGACAAGCAGACCTAATATGTCTTGTTCACCCTCTAATTCAAATAGCTTTATGATACTTACATATTCTCTTGGCGACTGCCCTTCTTCACCATTCCGTTTCCTACCACCCAAGGATCTAATTATCTATATTATTTCTGGGAATTAAGAAATAAGTTAATCAAAATATTTAAACATAAACATAAATAACTGCAAAAGTAGTTCCATTGACTTTAAAGCAACTACTTATATGCTTAATATTACATATATGATTAATTAACTTGCAGAATCAATTATTAAAATAGACCCAATCAAGCCAGCCTTGCTCAGGGAGAGAGATTTTGCCCAAATAAGGAATTAATAAGTGACAAGCCAAATATCAATATAGATGAAGGAATTCTGCATCTCAGGGTGCTGGGGGGAGATAAAGGAACAGCACCACTTGTGTTTTAAGCGAACTAGTAAGTAATGTTTGATTTCAAGTGAAAATAATGAATTTCACAAACATATTAAGAAGCACTGAAATGATCACATGCTCACTGCAACTTTCCATAGATATTAGAATTTACTAAACATTTAATAATTTGTAAATCCTGAATTAATGAACTGGAGAAATGCTTATTAAACAGTTCTGCTACTGCTTCATCTATATATGTATCTGAAAAACAATCCTGTAAGAGCTATTTTTTGCCTTCCAAGAATCCAGGTCCTTCTTCTGAATGCTACCTGTCCTCACCCAAATAAAAAATTAGTTTTTCTTTCTCTATTCCCTTTGCAATTCCTCCACATATATACAGCACACAAGCCACCATCCTTGTCCTGGAAAAGCATCTCAGATTTCCATTTGATTATTCTATACATACCAAGGTTCCACAATCATATACATGGTGAAAAGTTCCATAGGGGTAGCTGTGTTAGTCTGTATGCAGCAAAAACGAGAGTCCTGTGGCACTTTAAAGACTAACACATTTCTGCACGCATCAGCTTTCGTGGGCTGCAACCCACTTCGTTAGATGCATGAAATGGAAATCACATATAGGAGGTATATATATACATCCAAGAGTAAGATGTACTTCCTATCTGTGATTTCCATTTCATGCATCTGACGAAGTGGGTTGCAGCCCACGAAAGCTGATGCCTGCAGAAATGTGTTCGTCTTTAAAGGTGCTTACAGGACTCTTGTTGTTTTTAATCATATACATGCCACAAGAAATATCCTCTTCCTCCCACACACTTTCACTGTAAACCATACATTTTCCATATGGGTATAGCAAGGCATTTACTGCTACTACATGCAAAGTACAAAGAAATAGGCCTATATGCTATCTGCTCTGTCAAGCTGTCCTTCAATTTCTTTTGAAATGCTCCCAGCATACCTCAAACTTGGAAGTGGATTAGCAGATGCTTAGAACCTACTAAGGTCTAAATGACATGTTTACAGAGCATTACAGAAATGTCTGAAAACAACCACTGTTGTCAAATCTCATGATTTTATTCGAAGTCTAATTATATGTTGTGAAGTGCATAAATCGCAAGCTCCTGGAATCATATTATTGCATGAGATTCACAAATTTTACTATGGGGGAGGTGGGGTGAAGAGTTTCTAGCCTTCATAGTTGTAGTGAAATCTTTAAAATGTGTACCTAGAAAGTTCAAAAGTCAGAAGGCAAATAAAAATAACTCCATATTCATTATTTTTTAAAACCCCTGGTTTCGGTGGCTTGATTCATGAGTTTTGAACATGAGGAGCTGGCAATAATATAGTTACCAAGCACTGATTGAGCAGTGATTTGAAATTCTGACCATTATTATCTATTTGAGAGAAATTCTAAGGCTATTTATTTGCAAATATTTATTTGAAAGACATCCTAAGGATGAAATGAAAAATATTTGCTAAACAACTAGTAACTGTTTGAGAAGTTGTAAATATGTTGCTTTGTTTGACATGGGTTAGGGAGGGAAAAAGGCAAACAGGTGTTTTGTATTTTTGAGGCCTCCCTTCCTCACATTTATTTAGAATAATGTGAACTCCTGTTTTAACACACTAAATGGAACAGAAACATTTTGAAGCAGAACTAAAAGGGAACAAATATAATTTACTGAAATGTCAAATGAATTTAAGGTAATTGTGTGATGGGTTAGTGTATGATTTTATATATCTGTATCAAATTACAAACTCACTTTTGTTTTCTGAATGCCATTTTGATTGTAAGACTGTACTGTGCTTTTGCCTTTTACCCTCTGCCTTGTGATGAAACCATCAGGGAGGTGGTGACAGGAGAAATTCTTGTACCTACCAAAGGGCTAACAATGGAAAACATGAAAGAGTTCTTAAGCTAAATAGTCTTCCTTTCAGATAAAAATGGCCAGGCATAATGACCTTGATACTTCCCAGAAGAACCAGTATAGTCAGCCTGTAGAATTCAGTACCACACCATTGAAGTCAATGGGACTTAAGCACTGAGTACAATGCTTTCCAGATTCAAGGCCTAAGGGATGGGCAGAGTGTATTGCAGTGCACTATTGATGTGGCTATGGCATCAGAGGGATAATTCAAATATAATGCACCTGATTAGTTGTATAATGCTGTATTAAGTAATTCCTGATTTCTCTTAAAGCAACCATCTAAGGCACTGAGTGGGTGTGATGGTGCCTCAGTGGGTCACAGCTGAGGATGCCATATTCAGGACAGATGGCTGAGAAATAGGGCAGGCTCATTCCAAACTGGTGCTTATTTTATAATTAGATTATACCAAGTCAGTAAAAAAGTGAACTTCTGTATCACCACACTGGTTAACAAGAAGTCAAAAAAGCCATCTCCTTAGGCATTCCAGCCCTTGTCACACTACCCAGCCACTGGACTGTATGATAAGTGGTTATTGAAAACTAATTTAATCAGTTATTGGGTCCTTCCAATCACAAGGGACCAGTCACCTAGCCAAGTCAATCTATATCTCAGATCTTACCAAATAATCATGCTGATGCCAATCCTTTAGTAACAAAAATAAAGATTTTATAATAAAAGAAGAAGAGAGTTTTAAATGGTTAATAGACTATATACATACAAGTGAATGCAAAGTCCTTATATCAGGTTTGTAGCAGAGATGGAATAAACTGCTAGCTTGCAAAAGTCTCTCTGGAATTACCCAAACAGATTGGGGGTCATCAGTCCTTGTTTAAAGCTTCCTTTTTAAAAATCCAATCCAGTGAAATGAAGCAGGAAATGAAGACAAAATGGAGATGAGTAGGGTGCCTTTTTATAGCCTCTGCCATGGGCATGGAATTTTACTATCACAAACCAGGCACACAGCTCAGGTGCAAGGAAAATGGCTGTCCCAAGATGGAGTCCAGGGTTACATGAGCATATCACATGCTCTTATATGCTTTGATGACTCACAGAAGCAGCCATTGCACATTTTCTTTCTGAGGCATACACAGGAAAGGATTCCTAGGCGGGATAAATTTCTTCAATGGCTCATTGTGAGCTTAATAGGTCCTTAATAGGTCATTAATACATAGCAATTTGGCTCTGATGTAAATTCTATCTGGAGGATGTCACCCACATTTGAGATACCAAAACATAGCCACTGTACATAACTTTAAATACAAAGATGATAGACGTATTTAACCAGTATAATCATACTTGATAGATTGTAACTTTTCCATTGACACCTTACATGATATACTTTGAACAAGATTTGTTGCAGTTATATAACAGTGGTAATATCAATTATACAAATGCTCATATTCAATCATACAGCATCACAGTGGGTAACTACAAATAATTGTATTAAGCATATAATTATCCAAATGTATAAATCAGCTCCATTATTTTACCCTGACCTTCTCCAACAGTGAATTCTGTAAGCTTATTCATAGACCCCAAGGCTAGAAGGAACAATTGTGATCATCCATTCTGGCCTTCTGTATAACAAAAGTAATAGAATTTCCCTGAATTAATTTATGTTTGAACTAGAGTATATCTTTTAGAAAAGCATCCAATCTTGATTTAAACATTGCCACAACCTTTGGAAACTTTTGGAAAGTTGTGCCCATAATTAATTACCCTTATTTAAAAATTTGCATCTTACTTCTTGTTTGAATTTGTCTAGCTTCAACTTCCAGTCATTGGATCTTGTTATACCTTTGTCTACTAGACTGCAGAGTCTATTATCAAAGTTTTGTTTCTCATAGTGGTACTTCCAGACTAAGTCATCCCTTCCCCTTCTCTTTATTAAGCTAAATAGAGTGAACTCTTTGAGTCTATCAATACAAATAATGTTTTCTAATCCTTTAATTGTTCTCATTTCTCTTCTATGAACCCTCTCCAGTTTATCAACATCCTTCTTGATTTGTGGACACCAGAACCAGACACAGTATTCCAGCAGCAGTCGCACTGGCAACAAATACAGAGGTAAAATAATTTCCCTACTCCTACTCAAGATTCCCCTTTTTATGCATCCCAGTATCACATTAGCCCTTTTGGCCACAACATCATACTGGGGAGCTCAAGCTGACAATATTATCTGTGAGAATTTATTTCCATCTTGTTTTTCATTGAGTACATCAGGTAGTTCTCATCTGTCCTAATGTTGCTTAGCTAGATCATGTTACCTATATAGAGTGCGAGGACCTGGAGTGAGAGTCTGAGTATGTGAACTAAATATTTAAAGAAGCTGTGTGTTCCCTCCTGAATGCTCAGTAAACATTGCGCTCAGCACATCTCTACATTTATGGCTCTTGTTCCTAAGTAAATGAATAATGGTTATCTTCCCCTTTAGCTACTAGAAAAGGAGTCCTCCTCTAGCAAAACCCTTCACTTTTTTGTTGGATTCCAATTGCCATGATCCTGCTGCCTTGTCTGAATTACTGTGACAACCAGTTGTGCCAGGATCCAATTGAAATATCTTCATATTCCCCCACTGTACTCCTTACTCTATACTTAGCCTGGAAGTGTTTCACTTTAGCCTTCAGAGCCTTCAGTTCATTGCTCCTCATGCAGCCATACCCACTTGTAATTAATTATACACATGGCATCTCAAACCGAAGACTGTGACATACCCAGGGGACAATCTAGACTAGTGAGTAGCTATGTCACCTCTGCCCTCTAATCTGGAGTGCCCTTTACACTGCATTGCTGTTGTTGCCTTCACTCCTGTACTGCTCACAAATAGCCTCTAACACGTAAGTCACTCCCAGGTATGTCGGTGTGCACTTGCAACCTGCCAGACACACCCAGGATTTTACCAGCCTGAACTAGATTGCCTGACCCCAGCACTCTCCCAGTCCCAGCTTTTCCCCCAGAAATGTATGTCTTGTACTACTCAGTCCTTTCCTGGACAATATAAGCCCATATGAAGTCTGTCATTTTATTAGTAGAAATGATATGCACAAATCCTGGTACCCCAAATGGACTTTTCCAAACACTTCATTCTAAAAGCACTGGTTTAGATAAACCAATAAAACAAGTTTATTAAACTACAAAGAGACGGATTTTAAGTGAATATAAGTAATTAGACATAAAAGTCAGAAATGGTTACTAGAGAAATAAAGATAAAACGCCACCAATGACTAATAAACTGTATTAAAATGAAAGCAAATTTTCTCTCACTATATACTTCTAATAGTCTTGCTGGTCATACCTCTAGGCCAGGACCCTTTCTTCTGTGTTATGGCTGCTTCCTTTGTTCCTTCTGGTGCAATCAAATGATGGATAGAGAAAAGAGGGTCTCCTGCGGTCCCTCATTTTTATAGTGTCAGTCCCACTCTTAGGCTATGTCTACACTACAAAATTATGTCAATCTAACTTACATTGGTATGCGGCCACAACAGTTACTAAATCACTTGTGAGCATGCATACCTGGCTCCTTGTGTCAGCGGTGCACATCCTCACCAGGAACACATGTATTCATTGCATTGTCAGTGTGGGGTATTGTGGGATAACTCCTGGAGGCCAGTAACAGCTGACATAAGCAACATAGTGTTTACATCTCTCAGGAAAGTGGTGCTATTAAATCAGCATAGAGAGATACTTAAGTCAGCAGGAGTCAAATTAAAGAACATAAGAATGGCCATACTGTATCAGACCAATGGCCCATCTAGCCCAGTATCCTATCTTCTGACAGCACCCAATTGCAGGTGCTTCAGAGGGAATGAATAAAACAGGTAATCATCAAGTGATCCATCCCGTTGGCCATTCCCAGCCTCTGGAAAACAGCAATCCCTGCTTATCCTGACTAATAGCCATTGATGGACCTATCATCTACGAAGTTATCTAGTTCTTTTCTGAACCCTGTTATGGCCTCCACAACATCCTCTGGCAAAACACTTCCACAGCTATGTCAAAGCAAGGCAGCTTTCATCAAACTAATCACATACTGTAGACCAGGCTTTAGAAAACATTTCCAGCTGAGATTCAGGAGACAAAAAGTCCACAAGGTAGGACTAATCTCTTCCTACCTGCTGGCACTCCCTTTGTCCTTAATTATTCTGTTTACTGTTTAAATGCAAATTAAGCAGAGCACACATTCTTGTTTGAGACAGACCATTTTGCCAACTTCTGTTTGGGCAATGCTGTGATTTGGAACATGTGATAATAACACCATGCAGTGGAGTCTTTAACTTTTCATACAATGTGGCCACACATTTTTGGGACAATATTGACCAGCAAATTATGAGTTTTCAAATGATACCAAAAATGGCATATTTTGTACAAAAGAAATTACTACAATAGTGTACAAGAAATGAGTAGAGGGGTACAAACCATCACAACCACTTCCTGACCCTTGCTGCTAACCATGACTGTATTGGTCTTCTTTAATTTCACCCACAGCATCAAATCCGCTATAACATTCAAAAACACAATTTCTGCTCTTAGGTACATTTCTGATAGACTTAGAGTTAACTGGGTGCAAATTAAAGCAGCCATAGGTTCTGAATGTTTTAGCTCGGTGGTTCCCAACTCATGGCATGTGGGCCAAAAGTGCTCTGCAGGGTCTTTCAAAGTGGCCCACGGCTCCCCTCCTGCTGGCGGCAGAAGGGAGCCACTGCTTAAGGACCCAGGTGGAGTGTGTTGCCATGGGGCTACAAGACCAGTGCAGGCTTCTTGCTGCAGCCAAGGGGATGGGAAATCAGTGCGTCCCTCCCCCTGGCTGTAGCAGGGAGCATAGCAAAGCACTCCGGCTGGGTCCCTATGTGCTGGGGTCCCTACTAGAGCCAGAGGGAGGGGAGGTCAGCTCTTGTCTCCCCGAGCTCCAGAAGAAAGCAAAGCATTCTGCCTGGGACCCTAGGCACTGGATCTGCTATTTGTCTTTTCAGTCTCTGATCTTCCCTGATAAAGTTTATAAAAACATGTACAGTTTCCCAAATTTAAATTTTGCAAAGTATGAATTCCTTGTATACCACCAATTTGTACATTCAGTGTCAATATTGCATCTGACTTGGCAAACAACATTTTAGTACTCACATTGGCAAAAATATTTTTTTTTCTCTTTTCTAGTCACAAACACTATGGAATTACTCAGGTTTAAGATTCCCTTAGATTGGTCTCATAGCTTTAACACTTAACATTATGGAAGTACCATGGACTTGATAATTTCACACAAGAAATTCAGATAGAAGCATATGACTGCTACATTTTGTTCTATTTGTCTTTCCCCCACACACACCCTTTTTATAACTAATCATAACAATGGCATGTGTCAAAAATGGTGTTATGAGACTAAAGCTATGGCAGAAATAATCGGACAGGTACATTTTTGCCAAATATAATAATTTCAAAATTTCACATAGTTGATATACTTACCCCAAACCACTAACTAAGACTTTTACAAAGTTTGTTCACATGGTACGTTACAGGAGACAGTTTAGATTGTTTGGCCTGCCTTATGTTTGATTGCTTTCAAACATTTATTTTTAAAAAGGATTGCATTTTCTTGCTGTCCTTTTTCATTACAACACTGAAACGTTTCCCTCTCACTCTTGTATAATGTTTGTAGCTATTATGATTTTGTCGTCTGTACTCTTCAGGTTTATACTACTTGGGGACTGATTGTTCTCAGGCAGTCAAAGGGAATGGAATCCTTCTGCGACTTCCTGGCTGGGGAAGTCCCTCCATATGCGGGAATCCCCAGCAAACACAAAGCAAATTTCTACATCTTTCTCCCCAGAGCCTCATCACAGGGGGCATACTGGAGATAGAGAGGAAAGTGTTGGATTGTGGAAAAGGGCAGGCAGGAGGAGTGGCTGGAGAGCAGCTGTTATATGTTCCCTAGTAGACCATGCTAAATTGGCTCACAACAAAGCATCCCTTAAGTTGGTCTAATAATGCCAGGGACAAGAAAGAAAACTGGCTTCCTAACATCCCCTTGCTCTGTATAATAATAGAAGTTGAGCACAGTGGAGAATCTCTCCCTCAAATCTATTAGTGGTGCATGGAAATCCTTCTTTGCTATGTTAAGATACTATAGAATACATATTCCCATTTTATTTGTTTGCAATAAAAAGCCAAATGTCTTTAACGTTCCAGAAAAAATGTAAAGTAGCTTTGAATGGAAAAAAAAACAAAACCCTGACTTTTAAAGAAGCAAAGGCAAGACTAACAAGTTATAATGTACTGATACTTTTTTTAAAAATAAAAGCTTCCTTTTCTATGAGCATATGATGCTTCATAGGATTTCGAGTTGTAATTTCACACATTCGGAGAGATAGAAAAAAAGAAACTCAAAGCATTTGACTTAAGAACATTAACAAACCTGAAAGAAATTATTCTGAAATTGAAAAAGAGAGGCAATAGGTGTTATTTTTGGAGGTAGCAAATTTTATGAGTTCTGATTTGGTGCACTGATGGAATGGCTGCAATATATGTCAAACTAGAACGGGAAGGACCATGGATGCGTATAGAATTTCAGAAGGTGTAGGATCATGATTTAACAAAATGCTTTGGGGTGCACTGTCATGCTAAATCTTTCAAAAGCTGTACAGACACTTCAGCAAATATAGTTCAATGAAGAAGGAAATATTAGCCAACAGAGTGCAGTAAGAAAATATTAGCCAAGGGAGTGCAGTAAGAAAAATAATGTTAGCTCAGCTCCCTCCAATTCAAGCTGTTGGCCTTGACTCAGAATTCAGACAGACCGATTCAAAGATTATGTGTAAGGTGATGATACATGTCAGCAAGTTGGAGTGAAGAGTCTAAGGGAGAGTAAATTGGTCTAAATATAAATGCTGAGGGGTTGAAAGAAGGTATAAGTGAAGTGGGAGGTAGTTTACTCTAATTTACCCTCTTGTTAATTGGTTTTTTGACTATATCCCTTCCCTTTTAGATTCTTGCTGCGCCAGTTAAATCAACTATATGTCTACTTACTGACATTTTAACCACGTTGTATATTCCTCTTTAGTTTGCCTCAGCATTCTCATAGCAGTGAAAGGCACTGTGTGATGGTTCATATACATAACACAAATATATGGACAATACATGGGCTGCTAACCAGGAAATCAAAATAATATGTTCAATGTTCCTGTTTAGGGATAGCCAAATAAAACTAAGCACAGCCCTGACAGATTATTAGAAACAATAGCAGCCCTTCCGTCTGACTGGTATTATTTCCTACAAAATACCTCATACAGCAGGACCGCAATTCATACGGAAGGAATGCTGATACAATGGAGTAAAATCCCATTTATTTTTTAAAAAGTAGAATAAGAGCAAAAAATGATCTCATCACAAAGGATGTTTCAAGAGAATTAATGAAAGGCTGGTGAAAGTTGATGGTGATGTCTTAAGCCATCAAGACTCAGATTTTCAGACCAAAGAAATACCCTGTGCTTTAAGGAGCATTTCAGATTAAGTAAAGGAAATGTTGTGAAAGCAATTTTCAAAGCAGAACTCCAGTCAGCTATTCTGTGTGTTCAGATGAAATAAACATGTGGTACACTCAAAATGTAACACTTATTTTTGCAAATTGCATTTTCAGTATTTCCAATACGTTTCATATTAGTTTACCTGAATGAGATCTCTCCCATGCCCTGAGAAGGGAAGAAGGTAAAGAATATCTTTTCCAATAATAGAAAAGCTAGGATTTACAAAACAACATAGTACATTTGTAAAGTATCAGAATGTGACACAAATGGAGACATAAGTTTGCACATACATTGATTGCCACAAAAAAAAAAAACAGTTATTACACAAAAGAATCAGATACCACATTTATATTCTGCCCCAGGGAGGAAACAGTTATATCATATTACAAGTGGGAAAATGGTAGCTCAGATACCACTACGTAGCACCTGTTGGCAAAAGCAGATATTTTAATGTTAAGCTCTGAATTCATGTGGAAAGAAATGTCTGTAAGGAGCTAAAATAAGGAGGATATAACACATTAAAGAATCAAACATTCCTAAATAGTGTGGGCACAAAAGCAACATTTCCGTTGTGTGACCAATTTTGCAGTTTTCACATTTGCATCCCTTCCCATACAGAAGAAAAACACCTTTGAAAGTTTTCATGAAAATAGGGCAAGACACACCAAATTCCAGAATAGCCAAAAGTTAGTGGTTTAGGGCACTGACCTGGGATATTGGAGAACCAGGTTCAAGTCTCTGGTCCAAATGAGAGAGATCAAAACTCCTACACTCAGGTCAGTTCCCTAACCACTGATTTTCTGGGTCTCCTTCTCTCTTTTCCATCCTGGACCTGATAAAGTTTAGTAAAAGCTACGTTTCCATGAAAAGTTTTGATGACCCAATGTTTTCTGAAAATAAAGGTTTTGTTAAAAAGTATCCTACCAGCCGTAGTCTTGAACGTACAGCTATCAAACTCAACATCCTATTGCTGCTGAATGGTGTCCAAATCATTAAGTAGAGATGGTCAAAATAACTAACTGTGTACAGTATCATTTATGAAGATTTGGCAATTTTTTCAGTGAACATTTCCATTATCTGGAGTAGCTGCTAAGAACCACCCTTATAACCTCAAGGGTGGACCAGTGGTTCTGCCATAGACAGGAACAACTAACACACCCTCCTACTCAGAAAAAATGAAAAGACAAAATCAAATAAAAATAGATTAATCTTCAGTTCAGTTCTACGTACCACTCAGATCTATTAATTTAATAGCAGTATTGTCATCTCCCAAATGAAGGATCTATGCAAAGCAGCTGCCTTAGTGCTCTTGATGATGTAACATCTTTCAGTAATGGGCTCCATAGCAGCAGCAGTAGGACTTCAGGAAAATCCTGACAGGTGTATGCATATGGAGTGCATTTCACCCTTACTACTCAGCTGAGAAGCTGCTTACCTGTGTTTATAAATGTGGCCGCATTGGTTGACTGGTGTGTGTGACCTTAGCCTGAAAATGAAAGAGGGCTTCTAGTCTCCATTTCTGAGAAAGAGCAGATGAAATGAATGATTTGCCCATGATGCTTGCTGCTTCACTAAATTCTTCCTTTAATTCCAACTGAGCACTTGAACACCGTTCTGCATTTCAGCAAGACTGAAGATAACTAAATATGTATGTGCTTTTCTCCAAGCACAGTACTGGTGCCTTTGCCAGTTGGTACCATTTAGAAAGGAAATCTGGAGACCTCTTGTCATTTTGAATAACAGGGAAAACTGGATAGTCAATTAAGGCACGTAAGTTTTTTAATACAGGTCAGACTTTCTTTGAGAAAGTATCAAATTTTAATTCAGGCTTCCATTTTGTTAATGCAAAAGCCAATTGGCTGATTTGTATGGACAAATGTGCATATCCAAAATTATAGTCAGGAGTTGATAATTTGACCCACAATATACACTGTTGAAGGAGTTCAGTTACCACATTTCTAAGTAATGTAGAAATAGAAAGGTAGATAGTGAAAACATATGGATGTTTTATCTCTGGATGTTTTATTTAACACAATTTATTCCACAAAACCAGCTGACTTTGACTCCAAAGAAAGTTGCTTTGTTATTCAGATTGTCCTTGGATACATTGCCTTAAAAATTGCCTAATGTGATTTGGAGCACTGAGAGAAAAATTACATTTTCACATAGAATATGGCTATGAGACTTAGGAAAGTATGATTAGCTGAGTGACAGCTCCCTGTGTGCAAAATCTTGTGGGATTAGGTATTTAAACCTTAATTACAAGAAAAATCCTTGCAGGATACCAAAGCCCTATAGAGATACCGAAAGGTTTGCATAGAGAAATCCCATCATACATATTTGCTCCACGCAAATCTAATTGACACCAATTATTCCAATAGACTAGCTATCTGGGAAAGTCTCTGTCTGAAACTGCAGATTCAATGTAAAATAAAAAAATGGGAGAGTTAAAATTAATACAGTTGAATGTTTGTTTAGCAGGAGACAGTAGCTGTGACAAATCAAGTATTTATCCTGAACTGATCTATAAAACCATAGAAAAGATCCTTTGCTAACTAAGTCCTCCCCTCCCTCCCCACACCATCTTGTCTTCAAAAGTAGGTGACGTAAGATACAATAGGATTTTTGTTGATTGGCTTTGTTTTGTTCTGACTGCTGCAATTGTTTGACATGAACTTTAATGTCTATTTAACTTCCATCACATATATGATTTCAGCAGCATAGTTTTTAGTAGGATATTAAAGCAGGAAGAGAGTGTTGTGTGTTAAAGGTAACTCGGTTGACTTCAAGATCAGAATCTGGCCCTTAATCTCTACAGATTCATCTCTCAAAGATGAAAATATGCCCTAAAGTGATTAATCATCTTGTCACTGAAGAAATAAGAGTAAATTTCACTGTTGGCATGCAGTCAGTTTGGAAAGGGAAAGTGCTAAAGCTAGCGACTTTGTAACTAAAAGAATGTTACTGCCCACAGTTTTGCTGAACAGGAAGCCTTCAAATGTCTGTTATCATCAAGGAACTAGAAGAAAAAAAAAGACCACTGCATAATTGAAATACATATTAAAGCTTGGTGCATCTTGACTTTTTGGATCTCCTCAGTATCATATACAACACATGAGGTATGCAATATGAAGCATATTTACTAGGACCATCCTTTCAGAAGTAGAAGCAAGAATTCCTTCTAGTGGCTTTTTAAAGATGGACTGTACCCAACATAATATTGAGGTAACAAAAAAATTGTCTTGATTACTACTTCAGATATTAAGGCAAATATTGTGCCTTGATATATGCCCTGATGTATGTTTACACCATTTTATTAATCCCACTATCCCCAAACATTCAAAGACAGTAATGCTGAGATTCAAATATAGATACTCATTATTATTTTACATAAAAGAATTGTCATTTCCAGTCACACAACTGGATCTCATTATAAATACCAGGGTCCCAATTCAATTGTGGTAATTGTATTGTCTTTAGTGGAGTTACAACAGTGATGAATTTGGCCCAAATGGTTGGAATCTGTCAATTCTGAGTGCTCTCTCTGAACTAGATAAAATGAAAATGTGAATAACACAGAATTTACTAACAAGACAGCTGATTATAATACCAATAAATTGAATACATTGTGTATTTAGTTGATTATCAAGAGAAGGATAAATGGATATAGAGCAAATTTTATCACCACATGAATTACTAACCCAAAGCATTTAAAAGTACATTTTCAAAGCTAAACATTTAAAACAGAAATTTTGAAAGGATACAGCTAGTTTATAAAAAGTGACATTGAACACGGCTATCATTCCCTATCCAGAGTGAACAATTTACATATTTTCTTCTTCCAAGATGTGAGAGTAAAGGAAAAAATGCTGGCTCATAAATTAATCCTGAACCAAGCAGTGTTAGCTTATGTTCAGAGTCTGAAACCCACTCATTCTTTCAACACCACTGAATTATTATGATCCCCTATTAATCTCTGTACCCAGAGAACTAACAGGAGTGAGTGGATATTACAATATGAAGAGTTGAACTGGTATGGGGGGGGGAAAAAACTTGCCTGATCATCAGCCCAAATCTCAAGCAGAACTGAACCCAAACCTTTCCTTTGACTTTATTAAGTGGCAGTGACACTGACCGTAAAATGTATGGAGGATTCCAGTTCAGATAAACACTTTACAATTTTGGGTACTTATCTGTACCCAAACCTGATTCTGCATGTGACCTTATTGTGCTATAACATTCACAAAAACAGAACCTGTAAGTAGATTTCCAGTATTTTTTATTTCTGGATTCCTATTAGCAAAACACATTACCAGGGAACTCCTCGAACACCAAATACCATTCTGACTCTTGAATTTTAAAGCTCCTTGCAGTCATACAAAGGCCACCAAGGCATGTGGCAACCAAATATCTCCTTATATCAACAGAATGAAAAAAAATGAGTCAATGCAGTCTGATTCCCTCTTATCCATTGCCATTTAGGGCTCTGCAAATCAAGGTAGGATCCTTCAGATTCAAGATGCAAAGTTGGGTGAGTCCTCAATGCCTCAGAAAGTCAGAGGCAGCATAGCAGGAGGCAGCACAGGCCATTTGCCTACTTGAGTTGGTTGTGTTGGCTCATTTGGGATGAAGAAAAAAGATTCAGGACAGAAAGGAAGAACACATAGCATCTGAGGATGCTTGTAGAGATCAGATGGGTGGGGAGGAGCCAGAAAGAAATATTTTGGTAGAGTTGAAGGCAACAATTTTTTCAGAGCTTGGATTTTTAAAATTCTGAGCTTCATTTAATATAGTTTAGGACTCTACCCCTCGAAGGCTGACTCTGCATACCACACAACATAAAGAAATAAAATGAAAATGTATAGTAATTGCTGACAACATTTTTATTTTGCCCTTAACCATGACATCTCATTCCTTTGGACAGGTGGTCCTTTTATATCTCATGAATGCAGAACAGACTCAACCTTCAGCTATTAGTGAATGGAGAGCTGTTGCAAAACATACATACATATATATATATATACTTTAATAAAGTAAAAGCAAACATACATATATATATGTATATGTATATATGTATGTTTGCTTTTACTTTATTAAAGTTTGCAAATTTTAGGTGGGAAGCCTATGCTGGGTATCCAAAACACAAAGTAAATGGCAGAACATGAGGTCAGGCCAAATTTCACTGCTGGCACAACTTCATTTTAGTCAATGGAACTGGCTAGTAGTGTTTTTAGGTTCAGCATATTGTGTATGTTATTAACACACTAACAACACACACAACTTCATTCTCCCTTGATTTTGTTATCTTTCATTGTATCTTATTCCTTACCCTCTGCTCTCAGTTTTACATAAGAAGCCATGCTCCCAATATGGCCAAGGAAATGGAGGTTGGCCTTTGTCTGAATTATACACCCTTAATGGTTTATCATCATTATCAAACTTTCACTTCTCTCCTGTGAGAGAGAACTGTGCAAAGTTCACAGGTTAATGAGTTTCTGACAGCAAGGGTAATTTTCCCTCCTTTCCCACTCGCTTTTCCTTTTCTTTCCTTCCCCTTGTCTCTCACATTTATTTTTCAAACTTCAATAAGCTACTGTTGTCAGCCATTAGAGGGCAGGTGAGTACTTGTGTACGCTCACATATGTGTAGAGCGGAGACATACACAGGAGAGCTGATAGGAACATTTTTGGCAAAATGAAATTTCATCTAAATATGGTGTTTTGTTGAACCAAAAACATTTCCCAGAGATATACTGGTTTTGATGAAGTTTTCGTTTGGAAGGTTTTTCTTTTCTGAGAGTGAGTCTCTCACATTTTACAACCTGGTGGATAGGGCACTAGACTGCGATAAGGGAGACTCAGGTACAACGTCCTGTTCTGCCTGATTGGGAGTACTGTGGGTTGAAAACCACAGCTTTGAATCAGGCAGAGTTTGGAGTTGAACCTGGGTCTCCCACCTCTCAGGCCGCACACAAATGGCCTAAATAATTCTGGCAGAATTCCCTTTTAATGAAATCCTATCTAGTGTGGAATGAAACCAAAATTTTTAAACTTTACAAGTTTCTGTGAAACAAAATTGTTGTTCTATGCTCAGATCTCAGTAGGCCTCACAAAGATATTCCTTCCTGAAAAGGAGGCAGTATTTGGGAGGACAGAGAGGAAGATAAGTCAATAGGTATGGGGGCAAATATATATTCCATACTTTATTAAACACATGCAAAGCAGTTTGGTCTAAACTCAAAACTATTGTGCTATGGGTAGGGCTCTGTGCCAAAGTCTATAATGCTGTAGTTTCAGATCAGTTACCCATATAATTTATTCTTTGTATAACAACACTTAATGCTCAAGGATCCTGATATTATCATTTTAGATTGTTTCCATAGATACATGGAAGACAATTGCCATGTTTTACAGTAAATATTGCATTACTCTGAGAATGCAGTGAGATGAAAACTTATGGATGACTATATCCATCTGAAATATTTTCAGGGAGGGAAGGACAATGTGAGGGTTTTCCTGGTAGTCAGAAATATTTTATGACTAAAATATAAACATGCTGCTCTTTATGGAATCTCTGTCAGAGCTCAGCAGTGACAAAGATATTTTACAGGAAGCAGTGAGATAACCCACCAATAAAATTCTTGCACTTCCAGAACATTCTGTTCTGCTCCAAGGTACTGATGACTCAGGCCCTGTCTACACTTACTTGGTGATTCGGCAGCAGTCAATGGGAGTTACACAAGCTAGAATCCAGATAGGTCAATCTGACAGCAGCAAGTTTGCCACCATCAGTGTAGACATACCCTCAGTCTCCTCTGGAGTGAATTATACTCGCAGTTCTACTACTGAGCGGCTGATTGAGAATTTGCCTTCCTTCTTTCTCCTGATTCAGTGGAATGCAAGGACACTAGGCCACAGAGAAAAAAAATAGATTGGATTATATAGCAATAACATATAGATTAACATACAGATATACTCTTTATAGATTCAGTAGTTCTTTTACTTTTAAGGAATTGTGTATCCATCACAGTGTTTATATCTGGTGTTACACTTGCCTCTATTAATTACTGTCAAATTCTACATTTTGGAACTGATTCAAGGTCCAGAGAGGTCAGTGTAATATGTCCCATAGACTTCAGTGGGCCTTGAATCAGGCCCTTTATGTCTAAAACCTCACAGCACATACAAGGTATAGTTAATGACAAATTACTATTGTTGGCTATTGTTTTAAGATTAGAAATTGGTTTAGAGCAATTTCTATAAAATCTACTTCATAAAATTTAACAGGAATAAAACCAATAGAAATGTTCCACAGATAAAGAGCCAAACTCTTTGATCCAAACTGTGTGACTCAGCACCAATCTATAAGATTGGATTCAAACTAGAATCCAGGATCCAAAGTCCTTGGACTTTGAGGCATTCTGGATCAGAATACCTAGATAAGGCCTGTCTTTATTTGGAAATACTGAAATTAATTGGTATTTTCAATAAAATATTGGCTGTAAATAAAGTCCTTTCATTTTAAAACAGCTTTTTATTTATTTGGTAACATTACGAATCTTTTGCTGTCTCTCAAGTTATATTATATTATATGTTGGTGAGGTGATTAAAATAAATTTAAATATAATATTTACACATGAAACCAGGTAGTAGTTTTACATTATATTGTTTATTATCTCAACATACAGTCCTGGAGTCTTAAATTTCTCCTTTTCCTAAAATGGTTTTCTTTCCAAACAAGGTTAATTCCATAGAATAATATTTAATAAGCCTCTCGTACCATAAGCACCAAATCTAGGGCCTTTTGTGAAGACTACTGGCCCATACAGCTAGTGCAGTAACGGTCTCCATTGCTTGGGCCAATTCCCCCTCACCTCCACCTTGGCAGGCACTCTAGCTGCAGACTTTGCAATCTGGTTAAGCCAGCCCTGAATATTCCATTTGGGGAAAAAGCTGCTGGGTCACAAATGGCTTGTATAATAGCTAGTCACAATATCAAGATATGAATTATCTCCCCTTGGGACTGACACCATTACTTTACACCCAAGCATATGCCCCCTTTTCTATCCAGGTGTAGCAGCACTGGTCCAGTGAGTAATCTAAATGTCCACTGGAAGTGATGAACACGTGGCTTATTTGTTGGGACGTGGCAAGTAATATCCTTTTGAATTCCAGCATTGCATCAGGCCATAGGGGAGCATAAGAAGAAAATACATTTTCAATTTTAATCAGATTTCTGAGCTTAATGAAACATTAATGGATATTTTTATTTTTTTAAAAATTGCTTTAACAACACTACTTTGAAGAACCCCACTCTGCTTATTTTGATGAATAAGCATTTAAAACTATCTTGTCTGGCCAATACCACCATGCTGCTTCTAATGGCTTCAACTTAGAGGGGTGTTTAGACCCTATGTCTTGATCTTACAAGGTTCTGGGCACCTGGCGCATATCCATTTAAGCACGTTTAACTTTAAGTCCATGAGTATCCTATTCACCTCAATGGAAACAGAACTGAAATCCCCTTTTCTGCCCATGTCACTATTCCTATAGCATTTTGTTGCCTCTTTAAGAAAACAAATCATGATCAGAATGAGAACTCAGCACAAGTCATTTCAGATGTGTCTCTCTCTCTCTTTACCAGCTGCTCTGTGGGATTTTGAATTTGCAAAACCTTCCTGCTAGCTCTGAGGCTCAAATTTCAACTTTCTCTGTATATTCATTCTTCAAAATGAGCCTAATATGCAAGCTCACTGTGAAGAGTAAGCCTATTGAGAGGAGAGCAAACTGCTGATGAGCTTTAAACCGCAGTGCTTGACAGTGTTAAACCAGCCAGAGACTAGTTTGCTGCTACACTATTAACAAACACGACACTACACATTTCTTCATCAATCTATTTTTTCACATCTTCCTTCTCTCCCTTCTAACTGCGTCCCCTTATTCTGTGCCTCTATTTGTCTGCTTCTGGAGGGTGCATCATACCTGGGGAGAGATATTAAATAAAGTCAGCAAGTCACTAACTGTGTGCCCACATTAATATGGAACTTTCTCATGAAATTTAATTATTGGTTTGAATTATTGATTTCTTGCTTGGCTAAACTAATTTCTTCATAATCACTGGTAAAACTAATACATTATAATTACAGGATGAGATAAGTAATGGAGATTGGTCTCATCAAATAATTATGCCGCTCAGTTTGAAAGATATTAAAGTAATGTGTTTCCCACCTAACGGGTGACAGAGAGATCATTTATAATAATACATTTCTCATTTGCAGTTGTTTCATTATGTGAAGAATTACTTCAGACTCTCCCCATGTATGTGAAATGAACAGCTTTCATTCAATTTAATCAAACGACATATAGATAATCTTTAACTGAAGCTCCAAACAGCAAGCTTTATATAAAGCATCTTATTCTGAAACTTTATTTTCAAATTGAGAGGTCACTTTTCTTCCTGTTCCCCCACACTCAGTCTCATCTGAAAAGCAACTTCATTTTCCCGGTTGTTGCAGATTTACACTCCTGCTTCTTAATTAACTGTCTCATCCTGATTTAGTGTCAGATCAAGGTATAGCCCTCAGAGAAAAATAATGCAATAGGAGAGATGTTTGTACCAGGCCTAGCACCATTCTGACTCCCATTTTGAATGGTGTCATAAAACAGATAAATGCAATTGACAACAACAAGGTGCCTGCCTTAATCCATATCCTTGTACTTTGTAGTCATAGGCTGAATCCTGCTTTCATATATAACCTTGCAAACCCACTAGCATGAGCAAGGTTGTGTAGGTGTAAACTAAGATTTTGCTTACTGCTTCAGTACATGCCTGAAGCATGAAGTTTATGACAGACATTCCTTGACAGCCAGGATCCTACATGAATTTCATTGATTCAAATGGTAAAATCCTGGCTTCTCTGAACTTAGTGGCAAAACTCCCATTGACTTCAGTGGAGCCAGGATGTCACCCACAGATTTCAATTCTAGAACCATTGGAGTATATTTTCTGTCCTGCATAACAAAGACTTGTAGGATTTGACCAAGGAATTCCTGCATCAAGCCCTAGATAAAGATTTTACTACAGCATATCTTTCAGAAAGTCACCTAGACCTAAGGATTTCAAGTGATAGGGAACCCATAACATTTTTTGGAAAGTTGGAGAGCTGGTCAAAAAATGGTAGCAAAAAAGTATCAATTAAAAAAAATGAAATAATTTTCATTCCACACTGCAGATTTCAAAAGGGAACAGTCTTTCATTTATGCACAATATTTCATTAATTTATTTATGTTTATTTATTTATTCCTTTATTCAGTTCTTTGGTTTTCACCCCCCCCCTCCCCTTTTGCATTTTGCCAGTGGAAAGGGGGGTAAGGGGAGAAAAAGAAAAATTAAAAAGTAATAATTCTTAAACTCCGATTTAGAAAAAAAAAATTTTTCAAAAGAAAAATACTGTACACAAAAATTCCAGCCAGCTCTACTATGCTGTAGCAATAGTTAATTATTCTCACTGTTAAAAATGTGCACATTCCTTCAAGTTTTTAATTTATTTAGTTTTGTCTGAGTTAAATCAGAATCTACTATGTACTATGTAAAAGGTATGTTCTAGGACAGTGAGTCAAATCTTTTTCACCTTACTCACATGAGTGACACTTATGACTTCATCAGGACTATGAGCAAAGGTGAAGAAGATTTTGCACAAAATATTAAAATGCACTCAATATGTTTAACCAGCTGCTGCAGCCTCTAGTAGAACATGCTATCATTTTTGGTAGCCATGTGCTGAATTTGAATGCAATAGTGACTTGAATTAGATTACTCTTGGGAAATCTGCGACTTTTTGACCTAATAAAGCAGGTCAGAAATGTGATGATCCAGTTGTAATATTCATATGCAGAATATTAATAGATATGCAGTATAATTAGACAGAGCACTATAGTGAATCAAATTACAGTACTATACTCTTCAATTTTTTACCCTTCCAAAAGCAGACATTACATTTATAATTAAAAATCTGGAAGTAGCTAATGAGAAAAAGTGAATTATCTTTTAAGAATTTACCACTAAATCAAGTATCAAGTTTTTGATAACACCAACTCATTGCTTTGCATTTTTAATTAGCATCACCACATACAGCTTGGCTGCAATAGGTTTGCTATATTATGCACTCAGATACTATGGTGATGGGTGACAGTGTAAAACCCTAAGGTAAGGTAGATATTATCGTGTCTTCTATCGTCAACAAGGACTTCAATTCAAAATTTACTGAAATTAATGGAGTCTTCAATGACTTCAATAAGCATTGGATCTGACCCCATAGTAGTGACAAATATGGGTGGTATTCTATTATGCAGAAGAGTATCAGCTTCACTCCTGAATTCTGGCAGCCGTTTCTGCAGAGTTTTTATCAAACACCTCCCCTTTCAAAAACTTCATTCCCAAAATTTGGGTCTGGCGATATGGATGATGGTCAAGGGATTTGCCAGTTTGTAATTCAGACACAAGATCAATGTGTTCAGCCAAAAATTTGCCTTATACCTTGGACATAAAATTTGTGATTAAAGAGTTTTATTGTTTTTAAAAAGAGATTACATGTAAACTTACTAACTACAGAAAGTTGGGATCAGGGACTGGATAGGAAGGTAAGGAGGAGATAGAAAGGGAAAGAGATACAATAAGTAAACATCTAATGAGGTACTAACACAGTTGGGACTGGATTCTGATCTCAATCAGCACACCCGATCACCTCTTTGAGGATGGAATAAGGGCATTATAGTCCCATGGTTGAGTCTGCTGGGTTTCCCGGCAGTGGAGACCAATGTTTAAAGTCAATATGGGAGCCCTTGCCTTCAGAGATGGGTGGCCTAATGGCCGAACGGGGTGAGTGGCGACCAGGGTAGAGGGATCCAGGCACTCCCTGCTCCATCAGGTCCTAGAACAGGGCCCGACAGTAGTGGAACCATCTGCCACTGGGTCAGTGGGGTTGCAACTTCTACATGCTGACGCCTCAGGCTCAATAGTTAGTCCCCCGTCTAGGCCACTTCCTAACCTGTCTCTTGAAGCCACAGTCCTCGCATCTTTCAGTTCTCTGGGATCCTCTGTGCATATAGCTCCTGGCAATCCTGACCCCTCTTGGGCGTCCGCAGTGTTCTGGGTGTCTATCTGAGTCACCACATCTCTGGCTTCTACAGCCTGGGGCTGCAGCAGCTCCTGGGCTGGATCCTGCAATGGACATCCTTCCTCTCTAGCTGTTTGCCCACCCTGAGGCTCCCTTTTATACTGATGCAACAGTTGGAGCATGCCCTGTAGGGGCAAGGTGGCGTGGTTTCCTCAGACCAGAGAGTAGTATTAACCCCTGCCTTCCCAGTGTGGGGTAAGCACACCCCGTCACACACAGGTATAAACCAGGGGTAACTCCAAAGTAAAGTTAGTTAACAGTGTTTGTGACAATCTGTACCCATGTTCACACATTTTACAGATTTATGATAATTTTTGTACAAAGTATGTCTTGTGAGGTATCATTTGAAAACTCATAATTTGCTAACCATTATTGTCCTAGTAAAATATGTGTGGCAACGTTGTATATAAAGTTATAAGATTCTACTCTATGGTATTACTAATACATGTTCTAAGTCTTGGGAGAGGCTACAAACCTGTTCCCCAGAGGCAAAAGGCAAAAGGCAAGTTGACGTCTCAGCCTGGTGTCAGCAAAATCAAATGGACTTTCACCTGGGTAATTGGCCACTCTTTGTCAGAAAAGAGGGTCTGGGTAACAAATCTACATTTTGACAAAAAAAAAGCTTGGGGTTCCTGTCCACACAAACTTTTTCTCCTGAATGTCAGTTGGAAATCCTTCTAAAAAAAGAGAAAGAACTATAAGAAGGAAGAGCAGATGCCCCAAATGATTCCTTCCTTTCTCTCTGTCCATAGCATCCACAACACCTGAAGAACAAAGGAAGCAGCACTGGGCTGGGGGAGGGATCCCAACTGAAAGAAGTTCAATGTAGTGAGAGAGACTTTGCTTTGAATTATCTTTAGGTTGTGAAGTTACTTCTATTTTTCCTTTTAACCAATTTTGTCTCTTATGCTTTATTACTTGTATTCACTTAAAATCTATCTTTTTGTAGCTAATACATTTGTTTTCTTGTTTTATCTAAACTAGTGTGTTTAGAGGTGTTTGGGAAACTCTACTTGGGATAACAGGATTTGTGCATATCATTTTCTATTAATAAAATTCTGGACTTTATATGAGTTTGTATTGTCCAAGAGACAGTACAAGACGCACATTCCCAGGGAAAGTCTGGGACTGGGAAACTGTTGGTGTTGTTCTGCAGAGAAGTTCAAGAGTGGCTGGCTACAGCACTCATATAATATACCTGGGAGTAATTTACATGTTGGAGGCTGTGTGTGAGTAGACCAGGAGTGTCTCACACCAAAGCAGTGTAAGAGGAACCCTAGGTTGGAGATCTGAGGGGACACAGCTGTTCATCGATCCTGATTGCACCATGCCTATGTCACAGTGTTAAACTAATATGAGATCTAAATAAGACCCTTAATATTATATTTAGCCTGTTTCATTCATTAAAGGTACCATATTCTAGTGACCTAATGCAGATGTTAGCTTCAACCCCCATTTTTTCCCTTCTCCTACTCCCATCTCTGTACCTTCTTTGTGATGCCTCCATCTGTGGACTGAGTTCTCAGATCTGGTTCACTAATCTCGATCCAGCAAAGTAGTTAAGCAGATGCTCATCTTTAATCAGATAAATAGCCCAGTTGAAGTGAGGCACACATTTCATTCACTGACTGCCTGTCACAATACACATAGACTCATAGATTCTAAGGGCAGAAGGGACCAATATGATCACCAAGTCTGACCTCTTGCACAATGCAGGCCACAGAAGCTCACCCATCCACTCTTCCCCAAAATATGTTCATCTATGGGTCTGATCATTCTGTTCTTCACAATTTGCCTGGTACTGAAGTTAAGCTTAGCAGCGTGTAATTCCAAGGATTGCCTCAGGAGCCTTTTTTTAAAAATTGGTGTCATATTACCTATTCTCCAGTCATCTGGTGCAGAAGATGATTTAAATGATAGTTTACATATCACAGTTAGTAGTTCTGCAATTTCATATTTGAGTTCCTTCAGAACTCTTGGGTGAATACCATCTAGTCTTGGAGACTTATTGCTGTTTAAAGGAGCTTTTGGAACAAATTGATTAATTAGTGACACCTCAGTCTGGGACAGTTACTCAGATTTGTCATATAAAAAAAAGACTCAGGTGTGGGAATCTCCCTCGTTTCCTCATCTGTAAAGATCAATTCAAAGAATTCATTTAGCTTCTCTGTAATAGCCTTATATTCCTTAAATGTTCTTTTAGCACCTCAATCATCTAGTGGCCTCACTAATTGCTTAGCAGGCTTCCTGCTTCTGATAGACTTCATTTTTTTTGCTCTTAGTTTTTGAGTTGTTGGCAAGTTGCTCTTCAAATCCCCCCCCCCTTTTTTTTTGGCTTGCCTAATTATACGTTTACACTTGACTTGCCAGAGTTATTTTCCTTTCTATTTTCCTCAGTGGATTTAACTAGCAATATTTGAAGGGTGCCTTTTTGCCTGTAACTGATTCATTAATTTTGTTTTCTCATGGTGGTGCTATTTTGGTCCCATTATTTTTTTTAATTTGTAGTATACATTTAATTTGAGCCTCTATTGTGTATTTAAAAAGTTTCCATGCAACTTGAAGGCATTTCACTCTTGGGACTTTTAATTTCTGTTTAACTAGTTTCCTCAGTTTTGTGTAGTTCACTTTTCTGAAGTTAAATGCTACTATGGTGGGCTTCTTTGGTGTGCTTCCCCCCTCCTGACTGCAATTACCAAGTGGTTCACCTATATTCACCTCTTGGAGCACATCATCTTGTCCATTTAAGACTACATCAAGAAATATCTTTCCTGTTGTCAGTTCTAGGACTAGCTGCTCCAAGAAACAGTCTCATAGACTCATAGATTCTAAGGGCCGAAGGGACCAATATGATCATCAAGTCTGACCTCTTGCACAATGCAGGCCACAGAAGCTCGCCATCCACTCCTGTAATAGATCCCTAACCTATAACTGAGTTATTGAAGTCCTCAGATCATGGTTTAAAGACTTCAAGGTACAGTGAATCCACCAGGAAGCAAGCCATGCCCCCATAAAACAGAGGAGGTGAAAAAAACCCAGAGTCTATGCCAATCTGCCTGGGGGAAAATTCCTTCCTAACCCCAAATATGGCGGTCAGTTAAACCTTGAGCATGTGGGCAAGACTCACCAGCCAGAAACCCACAAAATAATTCTCTTTAATAACTCAGAACCCCCCCCCAAACTTTCATCCCTTCACAGGACATTCGCATATATACCACCAGTAGTCAAAGCTTAGTAAGTTGCCAAACTAGGCTGTCCCATCATACCATCCCCTTCATAAATATATCAAGCTCAGTTTTGAAGCCAGCTAAGTTTTTTGCCCCTACTGCTCCCCTTGGAACGGTATTCCAGAACTTCACTCTTCTGATGGTAAGAAAACTGTGTCTAATTTCAAATCTAAACTTTCTTATGGCAGTTTATATCCATTAGTTCTTGGTGCTGAATTTAAATAATTCCTCTCCCATCCTGGCATTTATCCCTCTGACGTATTTATAGAAAGCAATCATATCTCCCCTCAACTTTCTTTTGGTTAGGCTAAACAAGCCAATCTTCTCTCATAAGGCAGGTTTTCCATTCTGCAGATCATCCTAGTAGCCCTTCTATGCATCTGTTCCAGTTTGAATTCAGCACCCACTCACATTTTGGACAGTTGATACAATACCATCTGAGAGCCAATATTGAAGTAAAACGATTACAAGAAAATTACGTATGCATATTTTGAACAAACAAATTTTGGATTCCCTTCCCAAGAGAGAACAAACATATTTCTCTCCACTAGTCACTCAAGCAAAAGCTTGAGAAGACAGGTAAACTTTACTCTCTACCCTGAAGGTCAGCATAGCTAGGCTCTCTCCAGTCTAAAGCAGAAGCAAATTCCAGAAGTGAAAGGGCATCCTGCCACTAGTCTCCACATATCATATCCTCAGGATGTACTAAAAAGATCCTCTGTCGTCAATGGAGAAAAACTGATGTAGAACAGCTGAGGATCTGGCCCCAAATGTTCAACACTAGGAACTGTTAGCAAAAGTATTCCAGCTGATCTCAGACATCATGATATTGAATAGGAAGTGCATTCATCTGCTGGGCAGAGAGGACTGAAACCAATTTAGTGATTTATAAATCAAAACCAATCAGCAGCTTCCATAGACTCCAGAAAACAGGTTTAATGTACTCCCTACAGCTAGTTCTACAAACAAAATCCTCCAAAGAATCCAAATGCACATAATGTTTTCAGTTACTATGTGCAATGTATCTATCATACGTAGCAACTACACTTGTATAATGTTATGTTAGTAACAAAATCCCTGGCTGGTAATACTTGGGGAAGTAAGCTGCACCCCACCAGAGTATAAAAGTGGGCTATTCCCATACATTGCAGTGACTCTGTAACACCTCTTACTGAGGATTTACCTATATACTACAATCTATCTCTAACAAGTCAGCCACTATCTGAAAAGAATAAATTATAGGAATTATGTTATATACAGAGCACAATACACCAAGTGAGATGCGGTTACTTAGAAAACAAAGAAGCACCAGAATTGATATATTTTGTAATTTTTACTCTAGGTAGGATAACTATCCACTGAGACCAGAAGAGGTGGTGTGTTTGTTTGTTTGTTTGCTTGCTTGTTACCAAGTTTAAAGGAAAATGGATCAATCATTCTGCAGTTAAGAGGAAAGTAAAAATTCACCACTGAAAGCTTAAAGAATGCCTACAGTGTTTAAAGCACTATGGATCAAAATCAGCTTCATTTCAAGTCTTGAAACTAGAATCTCTAGGTCTGATTTACATTTAAACTAAGGTGCCTTTACTGCAACAGAGTAATATAAAGGGGCCTGAGTATAAATGAGAATCAGGCACTCATGTATCAAGAGATGTCTTCTAGAAAAAGAGTCCAATAGTTGTTTGTTTGTTTTGTTTTTAAGAGATGCTGAGTGAAATATAACAACTCCTCGCCACAAACACAACACACTAAGCTGCCAGACATTGGTTTTGATATGACAACATTTTTGCCAAATAGAAGCCATTTTATGACTATTGGAGAATGATGAAAAAAATAATGCAACACTGTCATATTTTCTAATCAAAGGATTAACAATTTACTTCTAAGGAGTTGCATGAGGGTACCTGTGGGCAAAATTTGGCCTAATTCAGAAAGATTTATTAATTACCACAAAACCAGGGATTTGTAAAAAAATATATTTTAATAAAGTTAATGCTTATGTAGGTGCTATACTGATTTCACTGGTGACTGAACTTCTCTGTTTATCCATTTTCTTCTTGTGACATGATGATCTTTCCTAATACAATGGAAAATAGAAGTTCACCATTCTTTTAATGTAATTGACTCAGTTACCTCATAGCTGCCTGATACACTGCAAAATGTAACAGGCATGGAGGCAGATCATGCACCATTTTGTATGCAAGGCTGAAATAATTTTTAGGGCTAAATTTTGCCACCCCACTCTTAGTAGCAGTATTAATTATTTGTCTTATCATAGCACTTAAGTGTCTAAGTCATGGACATGCTGAGTATCTTACTCCTCAAGTATTCCTAAAGAAATCAAATGAATAAGGCTGAAAGAATCAATTTCTGCATTATATTTCTGTCTGACACAATATTCAGTAATAGTGAAAAACATACAATAGCTTGATACATAAATTAGGACCGAACCCACAGTATCATGCCATTGTTTAGGAATGAAAGGCACAGTTATACCCTTGTACAGTTTATACATGGTACTAAAAATAAATCACCAGTTTTCATTATTTTATACTTTTTATCCCTTTTTTCCTCTGTGTCTTGTTGCACAGCAGTTCATAAATTAATTCCCACTTTAATTCCCCACCAGACTGGGCTTTGGCATTGTTCTGTTAAAAATCAGATCATGTCAAGCTAAAGATCTGACAGTTACTGAGTCTGTGAAAGTTCTCATTCAAATTACAAATAGTATTTGTATCAAATAGCAGGTATCCTGTCTGGCTGTTGGCAGGTTTTTAACTGATCATTTGATTAAACACATTCTTTACTTTTTTAAATAGCAGATCTCTAATTGTTGCTGTTGCACACAGCCAATACATGTCTTGCTGCTGACATTGATATGACAATCACAGTGGTACTGCAGTTCTTTTATTATGTGAATCACTAGCTATAAAATTAACACATGTACAATAAAAATTAGGTATTACTGATAGACTTTCTGGAAATTGTCTGACAACATTTTTCTGAGTACTACTTACCATTCTATTGTATATTGCTATTTGTAAGGAATAGCTGGACAATCATATACACAACATCCCTGCTGGCAAAAGAACTAGAAACATCTGTTTCTGCTGGAAATTGATAAAGGAAGCTTTCCTGTGGGGAGGTAGTGGCCTCTCCAGGAGGGTCAAATAATGCTGCTTATGGGCACCAAACCATTCATGCTAGAGAGCTGCATATACACTAAAAAGGTATTCTGAGGAGAAGGGGTCCTGTTGGCGTGTTCATCCATTAGGGTTTTGTTGCTGGCATTCGTTGACTTGCAGGGCTTTCGTTTGATCTCTGAATTTTATCTAGGGCAGCTATTACTTTTTGTGGCATCCAAAAAGTGGAAGGCTTCAAAAAACCCTTGGCAGATGCATTACTCTTTGAAATTCTAATTTCAAATAGGGTTTCAATGCTATGCAGGAATCATCTGTTGGGAGCAGCTTATTCAGGGGAGATGATCACATTTCTACCCACTCTCTAATTACTTTGGTGCCTGATGATACTTATGATCAACCACCCTGAAAACTATTCTGCCTGTAGACAACCCTGCAGAAACCCTGTTAGATCCTTAAGAATGAAGCATGTGGCTGAGATGGCTAAACTGGAAACATCACCAGAGGCTGTGCAAGAACTTGCAGCTCACAAATATCATCCAAGAGTGCCCTATATCAGACATGGAGGCAGGTAAGGCAGTTATACCCTCATTAATAAAGGAAAATACTTGATTAGCTCGAAAGTTAGAAATCATAGAAAAAAAATCAAATAAAACCTTAATAAAGATGGCTTCTCAGGGTAAAAGAGTGAACTTTGGGAGCAGAATCTATGTAAGGAATTCCTATAATTGTCAATAAATAACATTTTATTTTGGCCCTCTACTATCTATTTTAAAACCACACAGAGTAGAAAGCACCAGGGATATTTTCTCCTTCATTTCCAACAGAAGAAACTGGGAAAATATAGAAGTCAACAACATCTCTTCCCAACACAGGAATTTGGGGAGGGCTGGCCACTCCATTGCTGACTATTTTAAATTTTTGGCTTGTGAAGTTTTCCTATGGGCCTTGGACTTGTGCGGTATGCACAAGAGATTGAACATAGGAATTGCCATGTTGGATCATATCCAGGGTCTGTGTAGTACAGTATTCTGGCATCTGATCAGTATCAGATGCTTTAAAAAAAAAAGTAAAAATATCCCAGTAGGTAGACATGAGATAATCTACCCGTACATTATATCTCATTCACTTCTAATAATAAGAGATTGCCTTATGACTTGGAGCATGAGGTTTAATATCTCTTCTAAAAAGTTTATAATTAATTATGATAACTGTATGTAATTGATGTTCATATAAACAGCAAGATTAAAAGAGGATTGAACACATCTTTGGCCTCAACAAATTCCTGTGGCAATGAGTTCCACAATCTAATTATGCATTGGGTGAAAAAGTATTTCATAGATTCGTAGACTTTAAAGCCAGAAGGCACCATCATGTTCATCTAGTCTGACCTCCTGCCCATTGCATGTCACATCACATTCATATCAATGAGATTTAAGCATAGGCTTCTACTCTCCTGAACAGGGGTGCTTTCCTGAACTAAGACCCTATACCTCCAAGAATTTATATCTATAATTATTGGCATAATATGTGGAAGGAGATACAGCATCTGTGTCATTCTCCCACCTCTTTTGCTCGAGGAAAAACCCTAAGAATCCACCCACTCCTGTAATAGACCCACTCCTTGAAAAGACTCAACCTCTTTCTGAGTTGCTGAAGTCTCTCAAATCATGATTTAAAGACTTCAATTTACAGAGAATCCACCATTTAAACCTGCAAGTGAGACCTGCCCCATGTTGCAGAAGAAGGCAATAAAAACCCCACAGTCTCTGCCAATCTGATGTGGGGAAAATTCCTTCCTGAACCCATATATGCCTATCAGTTGGACCCTGAGCATGTTGGTAAGACTCACCAGTCAGACACCTGGGAAATAATTCTCTGGAGTAACCCATCTCTGGCCGTTCAGGCTATTTGCTATGGGAGTTGCAGATGGGCCACATGCCAGTAGGGGCAATCATACCGTCACCTCCATAAACTTAGTAAGCCTGTCCTTTTATTGGTTTTGAGTTTGCCATTTTTTAATTGAACTGAATATTCCCTTGTTCTTGTGTTACAAGAGAGGAAGAATAGAAGGTTCCTGATCTATCTTCTCTATACCTTTTATTAGCTGAAGTTTCCTATGTGTGTTGTGCAATCTAATACACCATTAACCAGGAAAACCCAAATGCAGATAAAAACATCTCCAGAAGGACTTTCGGAAAGAAACTGCTAACAAGTTTTGCTGCAATGATCCCATATCCAACAGAGAGCCTTGTGTCCTTTTTCGAGGGTCACCAGTCCCCACTCTATCTGAACTGCCACCCACCCCTAAACTTAACTCCTTTGGTTAACACTTCAACATTTTTTCATTTTTTTCTATATTGCACTGTATTGAAGAGGTATAAGTATAGCATATTCTGTAACGAAGACTAGCAAGAGGAGAGAGAGAGAAAGATTTACACCAGTTTTACTACATTGACTTCAATACAGTTGCTCCTGATTTACTTTGGTTAAGTAAGAGGAAAATCAAGGCTTGTTATATTGAACCTGCCCTCTTTACCTTTTTCTGTTATTGTGCCCATAACATAATTTTCCCTTGTCCTCTTTGGTATAACTTTGAAAAATACCATACATATAACTGCAGTAACTCACAGCCCACACAGACTCAATTTTAATGTATCCCCTTGCCTTTTATATTTATCATCCTCTCTGTTAACACAAGGAAGAAAATAATTTCTACTGTCAACATTTCCATTTATCCAAAAATGTCTGCACACTAAGGAGACCAATTCGTGCCAAGAAAGACGACAATTAGAAAAAAAAAGTTGGCAATGGGAAAAAATGGATTTTTACCTGTTTGGACTGTCCTGTAACTTTATGTTCTCTTTAGTTTTCTAGATAGCCTAACTAATTCTATAATTCCATGGGCAGCAATTGGTCTCAGAATGTTCAAGGGCTTCTTTTGACAGTAGAATGGGTTTTTTTTATGGCTGATGCCTTTTTCTTCTTTTTCTCTTAATATTTTGCGGGGTTATTTTGGCTGGTTTAGTTGAGTTTTAGCTTTATTATTTTCTGAGTGTTTAATCAGAAGCTTTACTATAATAGTGCCTGCTATGATGATTCGTAGCTTGGGATGAAGGGGAAAAGGGCACTGGGAAACATCTGTATACTTGATTTATATAACGGAATTCAATCGTTTGCTTTCAATAAAAATGCATTTTAAAAGGCCAATTTTAATTTTGTTTAAAGTGAAGATTTATCTTGCTTGATGTTCCACAATGTAAGCTTGTCTCGGACAGAGAGGATATGAGGGACCTCAAGGAGCTGGCTGTAATGCTAGATCTGGAGCTGCCTAGTTTTGGTAAAAGTTAGAGCTGCTTCTGCCTCACTCTAACTTACACCACTACGGTATGGTCCTACAAGGACTGTCCACCAGTGGAAGGGCGAGTGTAGCTGTTCCACTCTATGCCAGTTGCGGGTTCCACTTTTCTGGAAGAATTCACTGCTGACCCTCTCTAGCTGTTGTCATACACCAGACGAAGTGGCCTTAGTGGACTGGAGAATCCAACCCATTTTATTTAGGTTTTATATAGTTACACATACTTCTTTAGTAATTTGTCACTTCAAAATAGAGCTTGTGAAAGGGTTTAGCACTTACATGAAATGAAGATAAAAAAAGGACTTCATTTTCTAATTTTAAAAGGAAAAAAGGCTGCAAATATATATTTAGCAGCAGCATAAAACGCTTTTGACTACATATTTTATTTTGGGATTTTTTTTGAGACCATGTAAATACAGCGCACTCAGACAGAAAAAACAAAGTACAATTGCCAAACCACATTTTAAAAAAGTTATTGTGAATGGTAGTTTGAAATTGTTATTGATAATATGGCACTACATTATCTCCAGCTCAACTCTGTTTATCATTGACTTGTGATGAGCTAGAAGAATATTAGTTTGTTAGTAATACAGAATTTCTGATTGAGCTCATCAAGTGCTAAGCCATTTATTAGCTTTGCACCCCATCTTCATTACAGCCTAATATCAAACATATTGACATAAAATAGTTATTTTGCTTTTTGGGCTTGTTTTTTTTTTAACTGAACTGAAAGCCGATTCGTTTGATTGAGCTTTTAATTAAATGGAACTTAATTTGACAAGTATTGTGCAGCACTGTGGGATGCTTGCATATAGGCAGTTATGTAAGTGTGATTTGCTTGGTATACTGGATTTTTATTGAAATAGCCCTGTTATTCACTCCTGTTGATGAATCAGTGCAGACAGCAAAAAGCTGAACAAAGATCTGAGGCAGCAAAAACAGTTTATTGGCACTGCCAACAAAAAGTGGCAGTGGCTTTTCATCTTTTATTTACATTTGAATTGGTAACGTTTATACAAGCTTTTTTTTTATGTTGCACATAAAATGGCTATTTGTGATTTATTTCTTTAAAAAACTCTCTCAGCATTTAATGACTCTTTTGACTATAAGTTTTAAAGAGATAATCATTATTTTAAGCACAAATATAACAGTTGTATTGCTCTTGTCAGGCCCCAGGGCAGGAAAACACTCAAGAACATGCTTAAATCCATCCATATTCAAGAAAGCACTTGAGCACCTTTCAACTTTAACCGGTTTTATTTCCCATTCATATCAATGGGATTTAAGCATGTGTTTCTACTCTCCTGAATAGGGGTGCTTTCCTGAACTAAGGCCCTATACCTCCAAGAATGTATAGCTACAATTATTGGCATAGTATGTGAAAGGAGATGCAGCATCTGTATCATTCTCCCACCTCTTTTGCTCAAGGAAAAATCCTAAGAATCTAAAGCTTGATAATTTTCTCATAATACTTGGTATACTTACTGAATATTAAAAATAGGTCACAATTAAAACACTTGCCTCCTTGGAGAAAACACACACACACACACACCCCTACCAACATCTAAGTTAGCTAAATTAGCTCACTAAGTTGTGTTGTTCCATTTTTGGTTTGCAGGCAGCACAGCCAGGACTAGCAAATATATGGAAATAGTTCCATAGAAAGCAAGGGTATTAGAAAATGAATGTTTCTAGAGAGGGTAATATAAAAGCCTATGGGGCAGATTGTGACTGGCCCTTGTGCAGGGATCAAGTTTTCCTTCCTTGGTGCTCCCTATGTAAAGATCAGGGAGTGCAAGGACTACTCTCTCCGGGGACAAGCAGGAGGTGGAGCAATAGTGTCTCCACACTGGGTGTAGGAAAGAGAACAGGCTTGCTAAAGAGAATGCAGTTGTGCGCCCCCCCCCCAGCGTCTCCCACCCCCCATGCAACAGGAAATCTGGGGAAGGATTGTGCCTCCCTGAAACTCCATCGCTCTCAAAACTCCTCTTATTTATGGCTGTGCCTCACTGGCAACAATCCAGCCCACAGAATTTCACAAAGAACCGGAAACTAAAACTCCAAAAATGTGGAAAACCAACTCTGGCAAAAATCAAATTGAAAATTTTGAGATAGTTTTCATTTTGCAGGGTTTTTATTGGGCCCATGTTTCATTTGTTTGCAGATGCTTTTTTAAAATCATTATAAAAATTTTTCACTTTCCAAAAAAAAAAAAGTCCTTTTCCATAAGTGATGTTACAATCTCAATTATGGTATGTAATGATTTTTTTAAAGGAAAAATTTTCCCTGTAACTGGGTGTGCAGAAACCTTCCTACCTCACAAGAAATTAGGATTTTTTTTTGCTCATTTTTAGTTTAAATTCATTTGTTTTCATTCTTTTGAAATATAAAGGACCTTGATTGTGCTTGATTGAACACATGCTTATTTTTATGAATATGAGCAATCCCACTGAGTTCAACTGGACTACTT
This sequence comes from Emydura macquarii macquarii, assembly GCF_026122565.2. Lineage (NCBI taxonomy): Eukaryota > Metazoa > Chordata > Testudines > Chelidae > Emydura > Emydura macquarii. Next base: position 5,587,282 of record NW_027132962.1, read on the forward strand.
GTATGCCTAAGTGTTTTCAGAATTGGGGCCTTTAGCGGGAAAAAAATGTTATCTGCAGATTTAAGACCTTGTCTATTCTACAAAATTAAGTCGACCAAAGTTAGGTGGACTTACAGTCAACACAGTAGTTATTGCAATGGCTCATGTCCACACTATGCCCCCTCTCGCGGTGGTGTGTAAGCTATTACAGCTGTACAGGGCTCACAGCTGGAGCTGCCTCACACCAGGGCTGATAGCTCAAGCCATCAGTCCTGCACAGGGGTCACATCTTGGGCTTTCAGCCCTTGGCAGTGGGGTTTCAGCTGTGAGCCCCAGGTGAGGCTGATATCCATCAAGCGATCTAAGTAACACATTGTCTACACAGACATCATCATCCTAACTACATCAACCTAAGTGCTACGCCTGTTGCAGAGGTGGAGTTATTAGGTCTTCATAGTGGGCAACTTCTCTCAGTGAGAGCAACATTGTAGTGTAGACACTTACAGAGTTAGGTCGACATAAGCTGCCTTACGTCGATTTAACTCTGTAGTGTTGCCCAAGCCTAACGCTCAAATCCTGCAACTGCTTCCAAGAGTGCATATCCCCCAAATCCCTCTAGAGCCACTTTGCAGGATCAGGACCTCAGAAATTGCTATATCTGCAAAATGACTGTCAGCTGCTTCATATTATAGCAATAACCCAAAAACATTCTCTCTAGTTGTGAGGTACACAAATTCAGACACCAAATTACTGCTCAAGTGAAGGGAGAGCCGTAGGGATACTTTTGCCTTGAAAAAAGTGATTGTCTGACATTTCAAAGGGACTTTTTTTATCCTGAACCAATTGCATCTCCTGGAAATGGTGAAGCACAGATGAGAACCATTTTTCTTAACAAAAGGGAGACATTTAGAGGACAAATGTTTCTGTAGTGCTTTGCCCCTCTTATTATGCTAACAAAAGCCTAGCCCTACATCTCATATATGTTGTTTGCCAGATGCATCCAGATATGGGCTCACTGAACAGCTGGCTGGATGTAGGCAAAATAATCTCATAGTAGAGACCTGAAAATTATGCAGGATCAAAGGGAATGTCAAAACAACTCATTAAACTTTCTTATGAAAAAATTATTGGATTTAAAGTAACAATTTTTGTTTCTATCAAAGAGTAGGGATTTTGTTTTTTGATTCTAAGTGGTTTATTAGTTACAACGTTGTGGGGTTTTTTGTTTTTTTTCCCCATTTAGCTATGAAGGTGTCATTTTTCCCCAAGAGGGGACAGATGGCATTTCTGTGTAAGTTTCATTTGCAGACTACTCTTTGGCATGATTGATGAAAGAACAGAATTGTGTGAATAATATTTGGATGTTCCTTTCAATTCTAGCCACTGTAATATTAGGTATTATTTACGGAATGGCTGCAAGATACTGACCAAACTCAGTTTATTTAAGAACTTAAGTGTCATTTACTCTGAAGTTGGAGAAGTTAAACATTTGTTTCTCATGAAACCAGAATACAATAGACAAAGACTGTAAATGACACTTTACAGAATAAAATCTCCTCATTCTGAGAAGTACAATTTTAATTTTATAGATTCCAAGGCTAGAAGGAATCACTGTGATCATCTAGTCTGACCTCCTATATAGCACAGGCCATAGAACATTCCCAAAATAATTTCTAAAGCATATCTTTTAGAAGAACATTGAATCTTGATTTTAAAATTGTCAGTGATGGAGAATCCTCCAGATCCTTGGTAAATTGTTGCAATGGGTAATTACTCTCAATGTTAAAAATGTATGCCTCATTTACAGTCTGAATTTATCTAGTTTCAACTTCCAGTCATTGGATTCTGCTATACCTTTCTCTGCTAGACTGAAGAGCACATTATTAAATATTTGTTCCCCAGGTAGATACTTATATACGGCACTCAAGACACCCCTTAACCTTCTCTTTGTTCAGCTAACTAGTTTGAGATCCTTGAGTCTATCACTATGGGTATGTCTACACAGCTTAGAAAAACCTGTAGCAGGCCTGTGCCAGATGACCTGGGTTTGGACTTGGACTGAGGGACTGTTTAATTGCTATGTAGACTTCTGGGCTCAGGCTAGAATCTGAATCTGGGGTGGGAAGTCTACACAGTAATAAAACAACCCCATAGCCTCAGCTCTGCAAGCCCAAGTCAGTTGGCATAGGTCAGCCGTGGATTTTTTTTTGCTGTGTAGACATACCCTCAAAAGGCATGTTTTCTAATCTTTTAATCATTCTCATGGCTCTTCTCTGAACCATTTCCAGTTTATCAATATCTTTCTTCTATTGGGCACCAGAACTGGACACAGTGTTGCAGCCACACTTGCACCAGTGTCAAACACAAAGGTAAAATAAAGTCTCTGTTCTTACTCAAGATTCCCATTTATGCACCCACAATTATATTAGCTTTTTTGGCCACAGCACCTCCTTGGGAGCGGATTATCCACCACAACTGCCAAATCTTTTTTCAGAATCACTGCTTCCTCGGGATAAAGTCCTCCATCCTGTAAATATGGCCTATATTCTTTGTTCCTAGATGCGTACACTTACCTTTAGACATATTAAAACACATTTTATTTTCTTGCACATTGTTTACCAAATGATCTAAATCACTCTGAAACAGTGGCCAAGAACTGATCCCTTTTGGTCCCACACCCACTTGATGACAATTCCCCATTTATAGTTACATTTCAAGAGCTATCCATTAGTCGATTTTTAATCCATTTAATGTATGCCACGTTAATTTTTTTTCATTCTAATTTGTTTTTAATCAAAGTGTCCTGCAGTACCAAATCAATGCCTTACAGAAGTCTAAGTATATTACATAAACACTATTACCTTTATCAACCAAACTTGTAATCTTATTTAAAAAGATATTAAATTAGTTTCACAGAATCTATTTCCATAAACCTATTTGATTTGCATTAATGGCATTATATTCCTTTAATTCTATATGAATCAAGTCCTGTATCAGCTGATCTATTATTATGCCTGAGATTGATGTCAGGCTGATAGGGTTATAATTATCCAGGTCACCTGTTTATCCTTTTTAAAAATTGGCACAACATTATCTTCTTCCAGTCTCATGGAACTTCCCCAGTGCTCCAAGGACTTATTGAAAAGCAATATTAACAGTCCAGTGAACTCCTCAGGCAGCTCTTTTAAAACACTTGGATGCAAGTTATCTGGACCTGCTGATTTAAAAATGTCTGACCTTAGCAGCTTCTGTTTAACGTCCTCCAGTGGGAGCAATAGAATGGAAAATGTGTTATCACCACCATATGAGACTGTTTCATCTGTTTTCTCCTCAAATACAGAACAGAAATATTTATTGAGAACTTCTTTTTCTGCATTATTATTGATAATTCTACCATTTCAATCTAGTAATGGACTAATACCATTCTCAGGATTCCTTTTCTTACTCATATATTTTTAAAAAACTCATTGTATTTAATTCTGCTCGTCATAGATTTGTCCTTGTGTCCAATTTGCTTCACTTATCAATTTTCTGCAATTTCTAATTTATATTCATTACTATTGGCTTCCCCTTCCCTCCCATTTGTTTACACACACACATACACGCTCTCTATAGTGCTATTCCCCTTCTCCTTTTGCCCACCTCATCCTTCATAAATAGGTTATTGACATTGATTTTAACACCCCAGTTGTGCAAATCATCCCACCAGGTTACAGTCAGCAGACTGAATTTATGAGTAATTTTAATTCCTCTTGATTGTTATCCAGGATCCTAGCATTGCTCTCCAGGCAATTCAGGAATTTCTTCTCTTCAGGTTTTTGGGTTCCATGAGTAATTTTGTTCTCAACATTTTGATTTTGTGCTGAATGCTCATATTTTCCCTCTTTTTACCCTCCCTTTCTGCTATTAGTTTATGTCCTCCTGACAACTATAGCCAGTCTTTCTGGAGAAGATTTGTTCCCCTTCTACCAAGGTGGAGGCCATCCAAACTATACACCCCAACATCCCATAGAAGATGAACCAATGTTCCACAAAAATCAAGCCCCTCCACTCTATTCTGTTTACCTAGCCAGGGGTATACATCCATAATCTTCTGCCTTCCTTTACATGAAGTACAGGAAGGATCTCAGAGAAGATCACTTGGACATTCTTCTTCAACATACTTTCCCTGAAGTCATCCACTGTCTGTGAATGGTCCTATGATACAGTATCATTAGTGCTGATATGAACCATCATCAATGGATCTTTGCCTGTTGACTTCAGAAACCTATCCACAATCAGAGTGATGTCTTGTGTCTTGGTTCTGGGAAGGCAGCACATCATCCTGTTAACTGCCTATCCCTTGGAGAACTCTTTGTGGGCAAGCTTGATTTTCTTAACTTCTTTCTTAATATTCTTATTTGTAATTCATACTCTCACTTTTACATTTAATAGAATCATAGAAATATAGATCTGGAAAAGATCTTGAGAGGTCATCTTGTCCAGTCCCCTGAACTATGGCAGGATGAAGTAATTCAAGATCACCCTGACAGGTGCTTGTCTAACTTGTTCTTGAAAGCCTCCAATGATGGGGATTCCACAATTTCTCCTGGAAATATCCTATAGTTGGAAAGTTTTTCCTAATATCTAGCCTAAGTCTCCGTTGCTGCAGATTAAGCTGATTGCTTCTTGTCCTACCTTTAGTGGGCATGGAAAAGAATAGATCACCATCCTCTTTATAACAGCCTTTAACATATCTGAAGACTCTGATCAGTCTTCCTTTCTCAAGACTGTGACTCAGGAAGAGTCAGAGAGGGGATGAATTGGGGTTATAGCAATCTCCTGAGCCATGCCTCCTCTGCCACTATCTGTGCTACCATGGCTACATTGCTATTTATACTCACACGAACTCAATGAGAGCTCATAGCTCTAGCTCACACCTCTAGCTCATAACGTACACATAGTCTAAGTGTAGTACTTTACATTTGTCTCTATTGAATTTCATCTTACTGATTTCAGAACAGATGTTCAATTTGTCAAGGTTATTTGGAATTCTAATTTTGTCCTAGCAACCTCTCCCATCTTCGTGTCATCTGCAAATGTTGAAGCACACTCTCCACTCCATCATCCAAGTTCTTAATGAAAATATTGACTAGTATCAAACTAAGGACAGACCCCTGCAGGACCTGTTGTAACAACTTGGGCTTAAAATTTTACCCTAATTGTAATACTCAATGTGAAAAGTGTGTGAAAGTTCATAAAATGTCCCTTTAATAACAAATGGAAAAGATACAAAAGGGAGACAGACTGAATTAGTCTAAACAAAAAAGGCCTACTGATAAAACTCAAGAACTGCATTGAAGTCATCCTGTGGAACCAGAAATTAATTAACCAAATGAATGTAGGCCTAATTGGTGGACATATGAAGGGACCGGCTATTACATCTGTCACTTTATTTTTGGGTCCCTAAAGAAAGACTTTTCAGGGAAAAGATTGAAGAACAGACAGAGGCAAGCTTCACCATTATGGCTGCTATCTCCACTATTTCCTGAGACCCCGGAACTTCTTTGTCCTAATTCTGAGGGACGTCCTGACCAGACCAGGCCAGGGAAAGGAATCCAGGTGACATCGCCATTTCTACCAACTCCTGTGAATCCTAAAAACCTCCTGAGATAAAATGGGACCAGACTTTAACTGCAGCATCAGCAACAGCTCCACTTCATCTCAACTAACTTCTTCTCTTTTCCCCAGTTATTATCCTCTTTGAGACTATCTCAGAGACTGTCAAACAAGCAGGGGTCTTTTCCTTCTCAAAAAACTCTCTCCGACTAAAGGGAAAGGAAACAAGAAATGTTGTTAAAATAAAGCTTTATTTAATACTTTACATTTCAAAGGCCTTAATTGGTTTTCTCGTCTTATCTGCATCTTTATTAAAGGTTAAAATGATTTTTAATGATGTATTTGACATGGTACTAAGCAGGCTGAGTTCTCTGTATACCAAACCCCAAACTTTGTTTAATACTGTTTAATGTTGGCCAGTGACTGGGTCATGTTAACACCTTTGGCACATTTGTTCCATTTAAATGTATGCAACAGACCCCCCACTACAGAAAGGATGGGCACAAATTGGAGGGAGTCCAGAGAAAGACAACAAAAATGATTAGGGGGCTGGAGCACGACTTATGAGGAGAGGCTGAGGTAAATGGGCTTGTTTAGTCTTCAGAAGAGAAGAAGAGGGGGGTTTGATTGCAGCCTTCAACTACCTGAAAAAGTGTTCCAGGGAGGATGCAGCTGGTCTGTTCTCAGTGGTGGCAGATGACAGAACAAGGAGCAATAGTCTCAAGTTGCAGGGGAGGGAAATCTAGGTTGGATATTAGGAAAATCTTTTTCACTAGGAGAGTGGTGAAGCACTGGAATGGGTTACCTAGGGAGTTGGTGAAATCTCCATCTTTAGACGTTTTAAGGTACAGCTTGAGAAAGCTCTGGTTGTGATTATTTAGTTGGGGTTGGCCCTGCTTTGAGCAGAAGGTTGGACTAGATGACCTCCTGAGGCCCCTTCCAATCCAAATATTCTATGATTCTATGTATTCTCCCAGTTTGATAGTGAACCATTGATCATTGCTCTTTAACTATGGTCTTTAAATCAGTAATACACTCGCTGTATAATTTCATCTAGACCATCTTTCCCTAGTTTGCTAATGAGAATGTCAGATGGGACTCTGTCAAAAGCCTTACTAAAAATCAAGATATAATCAAATCTACAGTTCCCTCCCACCATCCACTAGGCCAGTAACTCTGTTTCATAGATTACATTGAGAGCTATGCTAATTGCGAACATTTAATCTCAAAAATATTTTATATACATAATAGAATTCTGCTACCAGGTATCCTCAAGGGAAATAAGAATGCTGAGGTGGCCCAATGTTTAAGATAGAAAAGGTAAATCATTACATGGATTAGGGATGCTGTGTGAAAGCACAACCTGTGTTTAAAAGGCTTTGGGATAAATAATTCTATGTAGAGAAACTTAACAAAAATTGCCAGAGGAGTTTTAAATTTAATAAAACCAAGGAAATGTCATGCTGAAAACTAGATTATGCAATAATCAGATAGAGAAATCATAAGTAATTTATACATCAGGAAGTGCATAGTTAAGACTTAAAACTTCACCTTAACAATGCAGCATCTTGCATATGGCCTGAAATATGAGGGGGGAAAATAAAGGCCCATGACAAGTTAGCACAATTGCATTTCTGCTGAAACTGAACAAATCTCCCCCTAAGTACTTTTCCAATTACACTGGGAAAAAGGGAAGATGGATAGTGGAATTTTTATTAACTTTTGTCAGTTTAAAATTATATAAACCTGAGGAATTAATACTTCCTTATATGGCACCCACATATTTTAGGAGAGAGTATTGAAATTAATATGTAAAAGCCTTCCAGTAAATGCCAAAAATACACATATAAATATTTTAATATTCATAACCCTGTAAGAACAAAGTGAGTAAAACTTGTATTTCACACCTGCAACTATCACTACTTCACACTTGGAAGTGCTACCCATAAACTTTCCCAACAACATGGACTAATAGCAAGAAATGCTGCACAGATGTTTTCTCTGCTTTAGTCAGACACTTTAGCAAGTGAGGGCCTGTCTACACTGTAATTAAAAACCCACGGCTGGCCTGTGCCAGTTGACTCGTGCTCAAAATGCTCAGCTGAGAGGCAGTTTAATTGCAGTGTAGGGATTTGGCCTCCGGCTGTAGCCCAAGTTCTGGGACTCTCTGATTTTGCAGGGTCATAAAGCCTGGGCTCCAACCCAAGCCCAAACATCTACACTGCAATTAAATATTCCCTTACGCTGAGCCCCTTAAGCCTGAGTCAGCTGGCATGGGCCAACCATGAGTTTTTAACTGCAGTGTAGCTATAACCCGAATGGCCCAATTCAACATTGTCCTGCACTTTGTGCATTCATTTTACACATATGTAAATGGCAGAACAACACAAAGTGCATATAATAGTCTACCAAATCAGAATGGTGGATTTTTATCTCTACTTTGCAATGGAATAAATGATAACACAATGTGGAGGGAAAAAATCAAATCAGGCATGAAGTTTCTTTATGAGAGGTGGGGCTTGTGTTCTACTTGTCCTAAGAAAGCAGTCTTGTAAAATGCACAATGAGTTCAGTTACAAATATATCCTGGTATATCATTTTATAGTCCCAATTAGCACCTAAGACTTTTGTAAAATAGAGGGCATCGAAAGTAAAGTAACTTCTCACTAGGCTGACAAACACAAAGCCATTTGTAATGAGGTTGTGCGATCTTCACAAATGTCAGGTTTTAATGAATTATCCATATGCAATATTTCAGAACAAGGAGCACAGAAAATGCGAGTGGATGTAACAACATTTTATTTGTAATGGCCCATGAGTGACAGAAAAGTCAGTTACTTCTGGATGTTTCAAGACCAACAGTATTACTCTCCAAGTGTTTTCTTGCCTATCTCACTTGCTTTAGCTACAGAAACACATGCTCTGGCTTGTGAAAACTTGTAGTACTTTAAATTTATTTTCTAACATACTTATATGAGGAAGTCTAGTTTGGTCCAATTACAAATGTTATGGGAATGGCAGAGCAGACTATCTGAAATTCTAAGAGGATTTTTCTGTCTCCTATTCAGCCAGTTTTCTATTAACATACTGTGTATCTGTCTTCTCTGGATCTTCATAATCTGTGTTAGGATTACACATCACCTTTTCCTCAGTAACTTCATATTTGGCCTTTTTCTTCTTTCTCTGTCAATTCTAAGGAATAAAAGAGGAGAGACTTGCAAGATCTGGCCTCCTCACCCTTCATTTCAAAACTTTAAGCTTGGCCTTTTTCTTGGCTGTGCACTTGTCCTTTCCTTTTTATTTTGGGCCAGAGCCTCAATTAGTGTAAACTGGAATTGCTCCACTGAAGAAAATAAAACATGTACTCTATTTGATAAATCTACACAAGCTGAGGATGTGGCCTTTTGATTTGATTTTTTTCTTTCAAAACCCCTCCCTCACTGAAGAGGAGTTTCACATACTCAATATTGCCAGTACAGTGCTCTCAAAAATCATGTGTCAGGCAACCAAAAACCACTAAATTGTGTTTAAAAACAAAAAACATTAACACCTACCCCCCCACACACACAAATTTTGCTTTTTTTTTTTTTTTTTTTTTTTTGCTTTCTGTGCCTTGAGGATGTCCTAAAATCATGAGGACTAGAAACTTTCATGGTTTAAATTTAACAGATCCTGAGATGGATTACCCATCTTTGAATTAAGATTGGATGTTTGGGACTTAATGTAGGAACTGACTAATTTACTGGGCCTAAAATATGAATTACTGAGTGAAGTTCTATGGTCTGTGTTATGCAGGATCATAATGTTATCTTCTGAAATTAAAATAGCTGAATCTGAGTAATAATCCAAAGTGAACAGAAGTATATCACTACTTGTGAATGTACTGAAACCTATGCAGTTTATTCCTAAAGTGTCGTCCACACAATAAACTATCTGATGTTTATAAAACAAGCTTTAACATTTTTTTTTGTTAATTAAATAATTTTTTTCCCTTCAAAGTCAATTTATCTATCTCAGCTACTTACACGGCCCCAGTTTCCATAGTATCTGAGCACCTCACAACATTTGATGTTTTATCCTCACAGCATCCCTTGGAGATAGTATTTCCCTATTATCCCCAGTTTTCAGATGGAGACCTGAGGCACAGGGAGGCTAAATGACTTATCCAAGGTCATACAAGAAGTCAGTGACAGAGCAAAGAACTAAACTCCTCTCTCCCAAGCTCATGCCCTAATCAGCACGCAACCTATCCTCTCTGTACCACAGCATAATCTTTTTTCCTGTTGAATTTCTTTCCCCTTCTCAGGATATTTTCTTCCTGAACTATTCTTCATTCCCAACCTAACGTTTCACTGCATATTCTTCTCTCCCCCTCCTGCTCTTTCTTTCCTCACAATACCTTTTAAGTGCAAAGTGAACCTAACAATATTAAAGCTACAGTCAAACTTCCAAAGTCATGATGTTCAAGTGGGTTCACAATTTGTAACAGTAATTTTGCCCTCACAGCAAACAACCTTCCCCCTATGGGTAATGACTTTTTTGAAGAAATTGACAAAGTCCTTAGCAGCAAAGGCAGCCAAAGCCTATAATATATTTTCCCAAGGGTCCTCCATCCCACTCAGCTGCTTAGTTTTGCAGGGAATTTGGCTGCCATCAAGTCTTAACTTTTACTGAAAAAGCTACAGTAAGCGCAGAGCTATGTAAATACTTCCAATGTATCCTCCTAAATCAGAAAGCAGTGCATCTTGCTCTGAAAGTGCAGCAGCCAAGTAGGAGGAGTAATCTGGTATTTTCCTGTGAAGTTTGGCAGCCGGAGAAGTACTGGCTGCCAAACTTTACAAAAACAAATAAATAAAACCAACAACAAAACCTGTTGGCTCAAACCTCAAGTAGCTGGACTGCTCAGAATTTGCATTTTCACTTGAGATAGAGGTGTGGTCTAGTTAACAGTAAAGGTGATGGTAGGTTCTGAGATGCCCGCTTACAAAGAGTAATGTTTCCTTACTAAATTACTCCTAAGTTCTTGCTTCTCTTGTGCACAAACATAGTAAGTCTAGGTAGGCCCTTCCAACTTGTGTGTGCATTACTTCAGCACACATGGAGTGTGAATTTACATTCTCAATACCACAAAAATTATATTCATCACTGGGATTTATTCTCCCCTGCCTTGCTCCATGGCTAGTCATTTATATCTGTTCAATATGAATGAAAAGACATTTGACTAAGTAGTGTTTTACATCCACTTTGCATGAGGATAAATAACTACACATTGTGCAAGGCAATGGAAAAATCTGGCTCACTTTGTCTCCTGGCTTCTGTTTTGAACTCATTACTTTCTATGCCCTTCACTTGATTTTTTGTTTCCTTCTATATTTGATACAGTGCCCTTGCATCTTTTCCGCTTTCTTTTTCAAGCCATTTTTATTCCACAGTCTCATTTTTTCCAATAATGTTCAAAAATTTCTCCTACTGCATCTCCATATCATTCTGCTCTTTTCCACATTTCCCCAGATTCCCTGTCTTTCCTTCTATGTCCCAGATCCCACCAACACCCTTTTCTCCATATTCCATCTATTTTCACCCCCTTCTCTGTCTGAAAGTGGGCAGTGCGATCATTTGTTCTGCGCTGATTATATGCTTATTTTACATCCCTTTGATATGTTCAGATATTTGTCAACATCTACAGACTCTTTTCAAACCTTACCATCATTCCTATTCCTGTATGGATGTTTCAATACTATTGCCACATAGCCCACATACCTTCTCCAATATAGACTGCCTGCATGGCTCAAATGATTTCTGCTTGTTGATGCACTGTAAATTTAAACGTGTGTCCCCCAATTTAACCAGCTCCACTGGCTGTCAAATTCCCCATGTTTTCCGCATGTATCTGATACAAATGCTGTACTTTAAATCCCATAGCAAGTTTTTCCTCACAGAATTCTACAGACACTGGGGGCATTTGCAACTTTTTGTGCAGAAAAGCATCTGGTCAATAGTTGATTAAAAAGAGAAATTGCTATTCATCTGCAGCTGGCAGGGGAGTGGGGATTCTCTTTGTTGTTTTAAGCTAAGCTCCATTATTAACCTAGAAAAAAGAGAATAAGGATAGTTCTTATTAAACAAATATAACATTAAGAAAGCAATGATAATAAACATTTAGCAGTTTCTGGTAGCATCTCAGCACAATATCCATGCTGCCAGTTACTTCCTATTTAAGTGTAAGGAAATACTATGGCCTAGTCTTAAAATTTAGGTTGACACAGCTAGGGTTCTCGGGGGTACAAAACATCCATACCACTGAGCAACAAAGCTATGCTGACTTAACTCCTATGCAGGCATCAGGTCGATGGAAGAATGCTTCCATCAACCTAATTAACATCACTCTGGGAGATGGAGCTCCGACAGCAACCAAAACACCTCTTCTATTGTTGGAGGCTGCATCTAGACTATGGGGTGATGCTGGCATAACTACAGTGCTGTACCTATGCCGTTATATTTTCCATAGTGTAGAAATGATCTATGGTAGTGAAGGGGATATTGATAAATATGGATTTTCTTCATGGTGAGATGGCAATAGGATAAATGGAGAAAAACTTAAAAAAGAAATTTGATTTAAAAAAATATATCACACTTGAGCTGGCTCAGAAAGTATCTGCTAATATTTTTCAGCATCAATAAATGAGGTCTCTACTTTATGGAGTCATTATACATTGTTCCTGCCTGATCTAAGTAGCAAGAGGGACTGCTGAATAAGAGACATTATAAGTGGTGGAACAACTGAACCTTGACAAAGCATGCTACTCCTCCAAAACATAGAAAATGCATCCTTTATATACCAACAAAGGGTATTATATCCATGGAACTATATACATTGGCAAAGTCTGCTAGATTGGAACCCGACATCAGAATATACACAAGAAGGCAGCTTTCTGATTCTTCAGTGATCATACTGAATCTACTGATAATAGTAGATAACAGATAATACTGATAAACAAACAGATAATACTGTTTCTACAACTGTACAGAGTGACCAGATAGCAGGTGTGAAAAATCAGGACAGAGGGTGTGGGGTAATAGGCGCCTGTATTAGAAAAAGCCCCATGTATTGGGACTGTCCATATAAAACTGGGACATCTGGTCATCCTACAACTGGATGAAGCCATATCAATAACAAATAGCAGATATAGCTTTAACATGAAACCATCAGGAAAGGTGGGCTTTCATTTTTGGATTAACATGAAGAGGATTTAAAAAAACAGCAGCAAGAGAGTAGGGGAAACTAAAGAGGGTTTCCTAAGCAAAAATCAAATTATTTAGTATTTTTTTAATCAGACATCTGTCCATATCAACCCTTATTGAAGAGAATTAATAGCTAGTGATATTTTGTATTGCTTTTCTCACACTGCAGAGTTAGATTTATTCTGACACAGGAGTGAAACGAAACAAAACAGGGAGATGCCACTTTCTGCATCTTTGTCTCCATAGTTCACTGTTAGATAATTCATTCCAATCATGACACAGTCCCGAACAAAACAAACAGATTTTCTTTCTCCCTCTACAAAAGAAAGGAAGATCTTTTCATTTTCTTGAGCATCTTCTGCATAACCATGGGCAGAACAGAAACCAATGTTTTCCTCAATCTGGCAGCAACCTGACTTTTCTCTCTCTCTCTCTCTCTCTCTCTCTCTCACACACACACACACACACACACACACACACACACACTCTTCCTTTTCACATAACTCTGCATTTCTTAGTTCCATTTTTAGTTTTCTAGTTCTTTCCTAAGATATCTCTAACATTATCTGTAGAATTAGACAGCCACTTACGTTACTGGGTGAATACCTGACCCTTTTGAAATCAATAGGAACTTTGCCATTGACTTCAGCGAGATCAGGATTTTATCCTTTGAGTCCGAAGCTTTAAAAGGATGCAGCAGTTGCATCATTATGTAGGTTTGACTTATAAACTCATTATACAAATAAAAAAAATCATACTACATATGGGTGTTTGTATCTCTCTGTTACTCACACATGCAGTTACTAAAACATTAGCATTTGCCAATAGTTAACCTTCAGTGTTATTTGTGATTACTATTGTTTTTCATTGTACGTAGAGAAGGAGATATCTGCGGTACCTCCGTGGTATCTGCTAGCAAATGTTGATATTTTAGATATTTATGCACTATGAAGATAAGAACGTGGTTGCATTTAAAATCTCTTCTATGTGCTGGAGAAGAAGTGGCTACTGGAAATTTGAAACCACAGAGAAAAGAAAAATGGATAAGGACTGGGCTGGCCTTAGGAAAAATGGCACCCTCTCTGAACTTTCTTTGGCACCCTTTAAGTACTGCTCCCCGAGCAATGGGAGGCCACTGAGCAGGCAGAGCAGCAACAGGTGAAGCGGCGGCAGCGCTGCAAGTGTCATGCTGCCAGGAAGGAGGAGAGGCGACAACTCCCTCCATCTCCCAGATGGACACAGCTCTTCTGCAACTTCTTGAACATGGTCATCACCCACCTCCCCCCGACCACAGCACCCTGGTACTGTGCAGTAACTTGGTAGGAAGCACAGTGTAGTGGGGACTTGGAGTCCAGAGACCTGGGTTCTATTCTCTGCATTGCTTCAGACTTATTGTGTGATCTCAGGCAAGTCACTTGATTGTTCTGTTCCGCAAATGTGAAGAAAGGTGTATAACAGCCTGTATTCACCATTGTACAATTCTATGAGGTACTTGGCTGAAAGGGGATGTGAACATACGGATGAAATTCACGTGTGGTGCAGAAAGTCCTTCTGTAAGTCCAACAATGGGACGGAGGATGGGCCAGATGTGCAAAGAGGTACTACAGCTTCTGTTTGTTGAAAAAGGCAGCTGTGAGTATCACATCATGAGATCCGAGTCTGCACAGATCTAGTGATCCTCAAATACCATATCAAGGGGCAAATAAGGAGGAGATTTGGCTTGGGATAATGTGAGTAGAAGCTGGAACAAAATTAAGGTTGTTGTAATTCCAGCCCTCCAACGCCTACTTAGTCTCATGCAAAAAGGTCCTGATTCAGTCAAGCTCCTAAGCATCTAAATATTCAGCAAAGCACTTAAGCACATGCTTAGGTCCCTTAAGTGCTTTGCTGAACCAAAGAACAAGTACTTTGATTTTATCCAAAAGAGGTGAATTGAATGATAAAGGCACAATACCATTCTCAAGTGTTTTCTTAAAAGAAAATGATAAATAAATAAATAAATATTTAAAAACAAAAACAAAAAAACCCAAGCACGGGAACAGATTAAATGGGAGAGTAAATTTAAAAGTTTGTAGACTCTGGTATTTTCACCAAAACGTTTAGTAGTGATTGCACATCTAACATGATGAACATCAGTGAAAATGAGGTAGGAGAAGAAGCCTAAATAGGGAAAGAACTGGTTTAAAATTACTTAGACAAGTTAGATATATTTCATCAGGTCCTTGTGACTTGAAGACATCATAGAATACCCAAAGAGATGACTGAGCACATATCTGAGCCATTAGTGATTATCTTTGAAAAGTCATGGAAGACAGGAGAGACTCCAGAGGACTGGGAAAAGGGCAAATATAGTGCCAATCTATAAAAAGGGAAATAAAGCCAATCTGGGGAATTACAGACCAATCATCTTAAATTCAGCACTCAGAAAGATAATGGAGCAAATAACCAAAAAATCAATTTGCAAACACCTAGAGGATAATCAGATAATAAATATCAGTCAGCATTGATTTGTTAAGAACAAATAATGTCAAACCAAACTAAGCCTTCTTTGACAGGGTAACAAGACTTGTGCATAAAGGGGGGAAAGCAGTAAATGTGGTATATCTTGACTTTAGTAAGGCTTTTGATACTGTCTCGCATGACCTTCTCATAAACAAACTAGGGAAATACAGCCTAGATGGAGCTACTATAAAGTGGGTGCATAACTGCTTGGAAAACCATGCCCAGAGAGTAGTTATCAGTGTTTCACAGCCAAGCTGTTAGGGCATATCAAGTGGGTCATGCAGGGATAGGTCCTTGGACAATTTTTGTTCAATATCTTCATCAGTGATTTAGATGTCATAGAGAGTACTCTTATAAAGTTTGTGTACGATAATAAGCTGGGAGGGGTCGCAAGTGCTTTGGAGGATAGAATTAAAATTCAAAATGATCTGGACAAAATGGCAAAATGGTCTGAAGCAAACAGGATGAAATGCAATAGTGACAACTGCAAAGTCCTCCACTTAGGAAGAAATAATCAATTGCACAGATACAAAATGGAAAATGACTTCCAGAGTACTCCTTTCTAGGCAAAGGATCTGGAGGTTATAGTGGATCACAAACTAAATATAAGTCATCAGTGTAACATGATTGCAAAAAACAAAAGCAAATGTTCAGGGATGTGTTGTAAGAAAAAACATGAGAAGAAACTCTTCCATCTACTTCACACAGATAAAACTTCAGCTGTAATGCTGTGTCCAGTTCTGGGTGCCACATTTCAGAAAAAATATGGACAAATTGCAGAAAGTCCCAAGTAGAGCAACAAAATGATTAAAAGTCTAGAACATGACCTATGAGGAAAGATTGAAAAAGTTGGATTTGATTAGTGTGGTGAAGAGAAGACTGAAGGGGGACATGCTAACAGTTTTCAAATACATAAAAGGTTTTTACAAGGAGGACAAAAAATTGTTCTCATTAACCTCCAAGGATAGGACAAGAAGCAATGGGCTTAAATTGCAGCAAGAAAAGTTTAGGTTGGACACCAGAATTTTTTTTTAAGTGTCAGGGTGGTTAAACACTGGAATAAATTGCCTAAGAAGATTGTGGAATCTCTGTCATTGGAGGTTTTTAAGAGCAGGTTAGAAAAACAACTGTTAGGAATAGTCTAGATCAGTGTTTCTTAACTTGGAGTTTTAGAGGGGTCGCAAGTGCAGAGCTGGTATTGGGGGTGGCAAGAAAGGTAATTGCCTGGAGCCACAGGGGCGCCATGAAACTAAGTTACATGCCTCAGCCCCGTGGGGGTGGGACTCAGGCTTCAGGGGTACAGTAGTTTGGAAAGGTTAAGAACCACTGGTCTAGATGATATCAGTGCAGGGGACTGGACTAGAAGACTTCTCAAGGTCCCTTTTAGACCTATACTTCTATGAGCTCATGATTCTATGATTATTTCAAAAGGTGAAACAGAAAGAGGCTCAGATCATGCAGAGTGACCGCAGGCAAGGTGTTCAGCAATGGAATAACCAAACACTGGTTAATGTAAAATATTGTCTTGAATACACCCAGTATTCAAAGGGGGAAATGCAAGTGCTGTTGAAGATTTGGCTGACATCAGTTATTTGATTCAAATACCAACAAATTAATCTATAAACACCACATCTCAGGATATGGAAGGAGACCTATGTATGACAGGAAGAAATGAAGCATCCAAAATGGAAGAAAAAGCCATTGCCGTATGAAATCTAAACTGTCTCTGGAATGAGAATTGGAGGAGGATATAAAATAGAGTCAAAGAATCAAATCCATAACTTTCAGAACTGATTAATTTATGCTAAGAGGTATTGAAATAATCACTAATGAGCACAGAATGATAATGCATAATTTAAGTAGGGCATGAAGAGCTGTGTACATCTAGGGCCACATTCAGCCCAGATGTAAGGTTTTTTCCTTTCTCCTCTCTCAGCCCAAAGAGTGGCTGCAGACTTCCACACTGCAGCCCTCTTTTTTCTTTCCTTCTCTTCCCTTTTCTTTTCTTGTAATTTTATGGTGCGGCAGCCTCAGCACATGAGTCTATGACCTTCACCTACCACAGTTTTCACATAAGCATCTATATCCTCTCACCCAGTCCTGTTTCCTTAAAAAAGAGAAGTAATGCCTTTTTAATGCTACCCCACTTTCCTGGTATTCTTACCAATCCCTTCAGACAATATTCTTTCACCTTGAAGCATCTCAGTTCTTCATAAAGAATCTCTCTTTTGTATAATTCTCTGCATTGCCACAAAAGATGTTCAGCTGTTTCTTGGACTTGGCATGTATTGTGCAAGTCATCTTTGTGCTTGTTTAGTAAATATAAATTACCATTCCAGTCACAGTGACCTGTTAGCACTCTTAATATAATTACTTCACTTCTATCATTGTTATTAAATATATCATTATCCTCAAATTTAGAACATATTTCATAAAATCTTCATCCTTTTTTCCTCTTCGATCCATAATTATTGCCATTTCTTAAATTCTCTCTTAACCAAACTTTTCAAGTCCTGTTTACTCAAAGGGGTCTTTATAACAACATCCTCATTTTTAATGCATTTTTCACTGCTTCATCTGCCATTTCATTGCCTGGTATCCACACTAAACTATATATATGGCCAGGTGTACTATCCCCATAGTTAAGAACAGCATATAATTCATTAAGTCATTCCTGGTTTCTGAGGCTCCCTTTCCAAACTTTATGGTACTCAATAAAGAGTCAGAAAGCCTAACAGTCATAGTTGGGCATACATCCTTTATCCAGGTCAGTGCCAAAAGTATGCCCATCAATTCGGTCATCATAATGGCCACAAAATTGGATAGTCCCATAGATCTCTTAGTTCCAATTCAGGGATACAAAAAGTCATTCTCACTCTACCTGTGCTGTCATCCCTAGAGCCTCCAGTATAGATTTAGCAATGCTGACCCCATTTGCCATGTATGAACTCACAAATCATAGTCATAATATTTGGCATTACTGCTCTTCCCTCTGTTTTATTGTTTAATTCCAAATCCACAACTGGAGAGGCAGACATCCATCAATAGTTTGATTTCCCATGAGTAAAGATTTTAATTTCTTACAGACGTTCTTTTTCACTCAAGCCTTTTACCCACCTTTTGACCCTGTTAGCATGTGGGAGTTTATGGCACTGTGATAGGGTGTTCACCCCACTCCAATCCTGAAAGAGTTAAGGAAACTCGGAACGAACCAATCCACATGAGGGGATGAATATGGAGAAGCAACCCCTGTTTGGAGGACGAAGGTTACCTGAGCACATATGGGCTGAGCTAGAATAAAGCCAGGATGCTGGCAATAGAAAAAGCTGCAGGGACGAAGCCTATGGCCATCCTCTGTGCATTAGAAAGAGAAGAATGAAACCCAGGAAAAGAGTAGAACTCTGGGATCCTGGCCCTGAGGAAGGGGTATACTCTGAAGAGAGAAGGGTGGAGAAGAAAAGCCTGTGGGAGACAAGTAGGAAGTAACCCAGGGAGTAAGCAGTGAGGTTGGGGATTGACAGAACTTGGCTGTGTGTTACAGGGTAACTGAATTGGAACCAGGGTGTCATGGGTGGGCCCAGGTCGCCTGCCAACCACTGACAGTGTCATTGCCTGGACACTAGGTCCAGTGAGATGCTGAACTCTGCAAGGGAAACCCCATAATGATCTGGCTGGAGGGACAAGCCATGAAGAGGAAGCTGCAACTCCTGGAGTGAAAGAGGTGCCACAGAGAGAGGACAACAGGTGGAGAGACCACAAGGGGAAGCATTGGACCAGGAAGAGAACTAATCCCCAGAGCTGCCATGACAGGAAGCCAGTTACTTCCTGTTTACTTAATTCCAAACAGTCCTCATATTTGTTTAGTATTCTTTATCTTCACTATTTCTATTAGATTTAACATTCTGAGCTAAGGTTAACAATTTCATATTTTAATTTATAGGCATTTCTCCAGTTGCTACCTGCAACTTACATAACGGAGTCATAATACTTGTACGACCTGTGATTCAAAGAGCTTGGTCTTGCATTGGATCTAATTTTTTTTAGTGGTTGATTTAGAAGCTGATATAAAGACTTGGCATTCATGATCTGTAATTGTTATTATTAATGCCCTATACAGGATTAGCAGTGTATTTTTATCTGAACTCCAGTTGTTCCCTGCAATACTTTTAAGCAGCTTCATCCTATCCTTACGTTTAGTCTTATTATTATCTATATAACCCTTCCATCTTAGTTAGTTTAACATAATTCCTAAGAATGTAAAATTATGAACTGTCTGTATTTTTCTATATAAAGATATATGTTCCATTCTTCCCCAATCTTCCTTTTTGTGAAGATCATTCACTTTGTTTTAGCAAGTGAGAACTTAAATCTCCAAATATCTCCCCATTCTGAAATCCCCGAGAGCCTCATTGGCTCTCTCCACAGCTATCTTACATCTTCTACGTTTGGCCCATGTAGCACCGTCATCCACAAATAGAGTAATACCTAATGCTGCCTGTATAATCTCTGGGAGATCATTAATCATAATATTAATCAGAGATGGTTTGATAACACTCCCCTGTGGAGTGCTATTAATAAATTCATAAATATTCGACAAAGTCACCCTCACCGTGACACATATGGTTCTATCATTAAAGAAGTCTCTTATTCACTAGAACAATCTTCCTTTTATTCCAGTTGCAGCTAGTTGGTACAGGAAGCTTTCCCTCCATAGCATGCCATACATTTTTTATGTTCAAAGAGACCACTATAATAAACTCTGTTCCCCATGTTTTTTGTATTTCTGTTTTTAATCTTACAACATGATCAACTGTGCAACAAAGCATACTATATGATCTTCCTTTCCTGAAACCACTTTGTACACAGTTTAGAATTTCATTTTTTCCCAGTATGCTACTAATCTCTCATTTATCATTCTTTCCATGTGTGGCACATTGCACCTCCATGTACACCCTTACGGTGGAATTGTGTATCTTTCATGTTCACCCTTATAGTGTAACTGTGTATTGTTTAATGCAAAGTATGTCATGTAAAATTTTTCAAATGCTCATGGCATACTGAACACTGTTGTTATAATAATATGTCCATTGCAAGGTCATGTGTATGGTTACAAGGCTTCGCTATGTAATATTCCCAAATATGTGCCTCATGGTTTGAGATTGATCTAGGCAAAACTCTACAGAGCTGAAAAGTAATTTACACCTCATTAGGACATGTATAGAACAACCCAGCTCAACTTTCCGGGAACTAAGGACTGGCCCAGACATCAACAAATGAATCCACAAAGGACCACAGTGACTAAGGGCATGAAAAGACCATATACAGACAATGTTAGTCACCTCACAGATCCGAGAGGGGAGAAGGAACATTTTAAAAAGGAGAGACGTTTTAAAAGCTCTCTCGCTCTCCCGCAACTCCATCTACAAACACCACCAAGCAAGTGAAGTGCCAATCATAAGGGGAGGTCCTGGCTGGAAGCAGACCAGCCAACCTGTTGGGAGAGTCATCTGACTGTGTAAGATTGGTGAAAGGGTTAAGCTTAGTTTACAATGCTATTTGCCTTTTATTTTCTCTTGATCAAATCTGACCTGCTTTCCTCTGACTTATAATCATTTAAAATCCTTATGCACTATTTTTTTTTTAAATCAAAAGCAGTGCATTTGGTTTACGGTGTATTAGAGACTCCATTAGAAGTGACAAGTCTGGTGCATATCAATTTCTTTGATAAATGGACAAACATATGAGATTGCAATTTTCAGTAGGCAACACTGATCATTGTAAGATGACAGTTCCTAGAATTGCATCTGGGACCTGGGATATTGACTGGGGTCATATCAGCACATAGTCCCATGAGTAGCTGGCTTGAGGCACTCACTCATTGAGTTGGGAGCAATTTATATGCTATAGGCTGTGAGTGAACTGCCCAGGAGTGGAGGTTCTTACAGCAAAGCAGGGTAAAGATGGGCTCCAAGAGTGAGGGATTTGGATGATGCAGAGATTAACCAGTTCAGATTGCAGAGGGGAATGTCACCTTAATTTTGCCCACACATGATATGAAGGCAATAGATCTATATGCATCTGTTTTTGTGCATAATTTGCCAAGTTTTCCTATCTTATAACCACCGCTTGCTTCCATTCTGTAGTATTCCTTTCCCCATATATTATTATGTAATTTCAACAAAACTCAAACTTTCTTCCGGTAGGTCCTTAAGCATTGCTTTATATATGCTAACTTTACCTGGGGCTGTTTATTTACTTTTGTCTACAGCTTTTTCTGAGTTCCTGGGTACTGAAATTTTCATTCAGTTCATGTCTGTATATTGTACCCAGAAGTAAAAGAATTCATAATTTTCTTCAGTAATCTTTTTCTTCTTTAAACCTTGGAATCTTTGTTGATTTTCCCGCTATACTGTCTCCAACTTTCTTTTTTTGCCATCTTAATAACTTTTCGTGCCACTGCTTTACATCTTATATAGTTCATTAAGTCATTGCTATTTGCTGTATTTTTGCTTGTTTCTGTGCCTTATTGCTTTCTATAATTGCTGCTTTTCAATCTTCATTCTATCAGGGAACTGGAATTCTAAGTGTGTGGCAATTTGATGTTTTACATATGACTAGATTGGCTGTTGCTACAACTCCCTTTATAATATCATGAAACTACTCTAGATTATCACTTAGCAATTGTATAAGACAGTCAGCACTCTTACTCTTAAAGAATCCCCAGTTTGCTTTTCTCAGGATCCAGGTAGGAATTCCTTCAATGTTTTCAATATTATCTTGACCTGGATGTGTAATTAACATAGGGAAGTCATCACTTCCCATTCCATCTTCTTTACAGATTTCCCAGTTGCATTTACATTCTATATTGTTTGTTGCAGTTGCCAGATCTAAAAATGAAAAGGTTCCATCCAGCAAATTAAACCTAGTGGGTGTTCCAATATTGAGCAATACCAGGTTATGCACATCAGTGAACTCTTCCAGTTTTTTGCCATTATAATCAGTTTTCCTGCTTCCCCTGGATTCATTCTGGCTAAGGTCTCCACAACTAATGGTCCTTAACTAACTCTTCCAATTCTAGATTTTCTAGTTTTTTACATGGATTGTGAACATTGTCAATTCAGATAAAGATGCTGCTATTCTACAGAGGAATCTCACCCGTATTGTACTCAAAACTAAAGTTGTGTACTTCTAGTTCACTGTAACAGAGGCTTTCCTTTATAAATATACAGACCCTTCCTCCTCTTGTTATTTCTCTGTCACATCTGATCACATCATATTCTGAAAGTCTAAATATAAGTTCTCACTAACATTGTTTCACGTCAGGTTTGTTTTCCATTTCAGAAGATGTTTTCTTTAATTCCTGACCATGTGTTTAAACTACATTATTACCTTCATTTAAAACTGCATGAACTCAGTCTGAGAGATTGCCCATATGCAAGTATTTTTCTGCTGCTTTTGTTATTCTTATCAAGTATTGCAGTTTTATGTTAATCTAATAAAGCATTCTTAAATTTCCAGTTGTCACCCACGTTCTTGTATGAAAAGGGATATTGGCCTACAAGCAGTATATCTTCATCTATGCTCCTTATATTACCCCTCTTGCTTCTGTCATATATAATATATATATTAGTATATATCTACCTGATAATATCTACTATCCCTTGTCTGTAAAGTGCAATTAATCATCATACATGCTATAAATTTCTCTTTGCCTACAAGCAGTATATCTTTATCTATGTCCCTTATATTATCTTTCTTATCCTGAACTGTGTGTTGTCGTACCAGTAGCAATTCTCCCTCACTCGCATTTTCCTCCTCCACATTCAACTGTGAATAACTGTTGGTAGCTTCTGCACAGAATATTTTACAGATAATTTTAACTTCTTCTATCTCTCTGGCTTGTATACTGTACTGTGCTTACCCCTAAAATTGCTGCATTTTAATTGTGTTCTTTCCACACGGTTCACGTACAAGTGTTCTCCTTCACATTTGCCACACCTCGTTTTCTCCTTATGGACAACTGCCACATGCCCAAATCTTTGACATTTAGAACATCTCAAAGGGGCTGGGATATATGACTTAACATAAAGGAATTGATATTCTATATTAACCTTATTGGGTAGTGTTGCACCTTTACATGTTGCTTGGATGGCTGTGGATGGTTTGTGTTCTTTCCCTCTCCTGCTAATCAGTTGCTTAATGAACAGCCCTTGGTCCTCACTTATCCCCCTTTAATTTCATCCTCAGTAATGCCAAAGTGGAACCCCATACATTACCCCTCTTGCTTCTGTCAAAAATTTAGGTAGCTGCACATTACTTTTCCTAAATTTGTACATTTGAGAAGTTTCTCAGACTGTTCTTTATGCATACATCTTCTAGTAAATCTTCACCCTGCATTCTTTTAAGCTCTTAATAGCTCTCCAAAATTTAGCCTAATCCATTCTGCTGTTTTAAGGACTTAACAATGCCTATCTTTACATCTACTGCTAGTGATTTGATAATTATAAGATTCCAAACCTTTTCCTTACTCTTTTTCCAATCATTTTCCAGGCTAGTGTAGAGTGAACACCTCATCATAGTGTATATATGTCATTTTTGTGCCTGTATGTTCAGGAACAAACAATATTAATCCTCTGATGAATGAAAGCAAATGTTCTCATCCTCAGGTTTCTGCACTGAGGGATGAAAGAAGAGGATACCTGTTTTCAATTCCTCACTCTCCCTTTCTTCAATGAAGAATTCTACCTGCCTCCCACTCATTTGCTTTCTTTGTCTCCTGAACACAATGAACACCCCCTTAACTTCTCATATGAGTGATGAATAATTAACACACTACACATAGTACTGTGGGATTTATATTTGTACAGAGGCAGTTTAGGATCCCTGTTGTTTCTTTCCTATGCCTAAGCTTTGCTGTTGATGCACACCCTTCCTCCCTACTGGTCCGAACCTGAGTGAATAATGAGAACTAGCAATAGTTGGGCACCAGCAGCAATAGACAAGTAGGCCAGGAGAGGAGATAAAGACTTCCCATGTGGGATGATAGGCTATTCAGGATTCTCTTCAGAGAAAGGCCACTAGTACATGACTCTTGGGGTGAGTTTGTTGTCTGTAGTGTGTTTGTTTGTGGTATGCTTGCTGCTTAATAGATATATAGTGTGATAGGTTTGTTTGAGGGTTCATGTGCTGAGCTTAACAGCCTGCTAGGCAAGGTGGAGAGTTTAACAAAGCTTTGATCCCTAAGCCCTTAACACCCGTTAACACTTAACCAGGTGGCAGGACTACTGGAGAACAGGGGTTTAAAAAATCCAGATCCTAAGCTACCAGAGGAACTAGTGAACAGGAGCAGCTAACAGGGAAGTTTTTGCAAGGAAGTGGAAGAGATGGATACACCTGATTAACATTCTCTAAACTTAAGGCAATAAGCACCTCCTTCCCCAATTAAAAACAAAAAGAAAAAAAGCTAGAAGAACAGAACCCAACAAAAAAAGCTGCAGAAGTAAACAGAATGCAGGCAGAAGTCTAGTAACAGAATGGGTGTGATCCAGTTGATTACACTGAATGTAGCTTATATGACAGACCACCCACCCACAAGGTAGGTAATGTTTGCATTCAGTAAAAGAAATTCTTAGCCCTCAGAGACCAACTGCAAACTCTAGAGTGAGCTCTAAGGGAGACAGAAGTATCAAGATGAGACTTTCAGGGACACAGTAGAGCAGTCCCACCCCAAGTCTGAAAGTCTCTGTGTTGTTGAGGAGAATTAAAGTGTCAGGGAAGGAAATCCCCCCCCACCCCAGAGTGGAAGAAAACAATCCCATATTTGGGACCCCTCCTGCTGATATTGTCATGGTATTCTCTCACATTGGAAGATACCTCTCCAGAGGAGGGAACCCTAATTATTAGGAAGAGACAGGTAATAATAATGGGGAATTTAATCATTAGAAAAATAGATAGCTGGACTTGTCATGACTGGAAGAACCACATGGTGAATTACCTGCTGGGTGAGAAGATTGCAGATCTCTTGAGACATCTAGACAGGCTTATGTGTAGTGCTGAGGAGAAGCTGGTGGTCCTAGTACATGTAGGTACCATGGACATAGGGAAAGGTAGAAGAGAGGTCCTAGAGGCCAAATTTAGGCTGCCAGGACCTCCCTGGTAGCACTCTCTGAAATGTTTCCAGTTCCAGGTTCAGGGCCAGTTAGACAAGCAGAAATACAGGATCTCAATGTGTGGATGAGATGATGATGTAGGGAGCAGGGCATTATATTTATTAGGGACTGGGGAAGCTTTTGGGAAAGGAGGAGCCTATACAGCAGGGATGGCTTTCACCCAAACCAAAATGGAATCAGATTGCTGGCATGTAAAATTAAAAAGGTTGTAAAAGAGTTTTTTATTTAAATGCTAGGGAAAGCCAACAGGTGCAGAGGAGCGCACAGTTAGGACAGACATCCCTTACGGGAGGATCTATTAATGAGGATTATTTGCTAATAAGGAAGAGGGGATGGAAGATGATAAAGTACAGATAGGTTCTGATGAGAAACTGTCAGATGAAAGAATCCCATTCAATTACATCACAATGGCAGACAGCAAAAAGTGATAAATTTTATAAGTGCTTATATACAAGTGCTAGAAGTCTAAATACTAAGATAGGTGAACTTGAGTGCCTGGTATTAAATGAAGGTATTGATATTATGGGGACCACAGAAACTTGGTGGAATGATGATAATCAAAGGAAAACAGTAACACCAAGGTACAAAATATATAGGAATGACACAAAAGGTCATGCTGGTGGAGGAGTAGCACTATATGTGAAAGAAAGTATAGAGTCAAATATTACTAAAAATCTTAAGTGAACCAAACTGTACCATAGAATCTCTATGGGTAGACATTTCATGCTCGAATAATAAGACTATAGCAGTAGGAATATACTACTGACCTCCTGACCAGGATGGTAATGGTGATTGTGAAATGCTCCAGGAGATTAGAGAGGCTAAGAGAATAGAAAATGCAATAATAATGGGGGATTTCAGCTATCCCCATATTGACTGGAAACATGACACCTCAGGATGTGTTGCAGATATAAAATTTCTTGATACCATAAATGACTATGAGCCACCCATGTGACGTGGCCATGAAAAAAACTAATGCAGTCATAAGATGCATCAGACAAGGTATTTTCAGTAGAGATAGGGAGGTGTTAGTACCATTATACAAGGTGCTGGTGAGACCTCATCTGGAATACTATGTGCAATTCTGGTCCCTCATGTTTAAGAAAGATTAATTTAAACTGGAACAGGTTCAGAGAAGGGCTACTAGAATGCTCCGCAGAATAGAAAACCTGCCTTATGAGAGGAGACTCAAAGAGCTTAGCTTCTTTAGCCTAACCAAAAGACTGAGCGGAGATATGATTGCTCTCTATAAATACCAGGGAGGGAGAAGAGTTATTGAAGTTCAGCATCAGTGTGGACACAAGAACTAATGGATATAAACTGGCCATCAGGAAGTTGAGACTTCAATTTAGACACCGGTTTCTAGCCATCAAAAGAGTGAAGTTCTGGAATACCGTTCCAAGGGGAGCAACAGGGGCAAAAAACCTAGTTGGCTTCAAAACTGAGCTTGATATATTTATGGAGGGGATGGTATGATGGGACAGCCTAGTTTGGCAATTGACTAAGCTTTGACTACTGGTGGTAGATATGTCAATGTCCTGTGAAGGGATGAAAGATTGCGGGGGCTCTGAGTTATTACACAAAATTCTTTTGTGGGTGTCTGGCTGGTGAGTCTGGGGGTTTTCACCTTCCTCTACTTTATGGGGGCATGGCTCGCTTGCTGGTGCATTCTCTGTACCTTGAAGTCTTTAAACCATGATCTGAGGACTTCAATAACTCAGTTACAGGTTAGGGATCTATTACAGGAGTGGATGGAGAGCTTCTGTGGCCTGCATTGTGCAAGAGGTCAGACTTGATGATCATATTGGTCCCTTCGGCCCTTAGAATCTATGAGTCTATGAGACTGTTTCTTGGAGCAGCTAGTCCTAGAACTGACAACAGGAGAGATATTTCTTGATGTAGTCTTAAATGGACAAGATGATGTGCTCCAAGAGGTGAATATAGGTGAACCACTTGGTAATTGCAGTCAGGAGGGGGGAAGCACACCAAAGAAGCCCACCATAGTAGCATTTAACTTCAGAAAAGGGAACTACACAAAACTGAGGAAACTAATTAAACAGAAATTAAAAGTCCCAAGAGTGAAATGACTTCAAGTTGCATGGAAATTTTTTAAATACACAATAAAGGCTCAAATTAAATGTATACTACAAATTAAAAAAAATAATGGGACCAAAATAGCACCACCATGAGAAAACAAAATTAATGAATCAATTACAGGCAAAAAGGCACCCTTCAAATATTGCCAGTTAAATCCTACTGAGGAAAATAGAAAGGAAAATAACTCTGGCAAGTCAAGTGTAAACGTATAATTAGGCAAGCCAAAAAAAGGGGGGGGGATTTGAAGAGCAACTTGCCAACAACTCAAAAACTAAGAGCAAAAAAAATGAAGTCTATCAGAAGCAGGAAGCCTGCTAAGCAATTAGTGAGGCCACTAGATGATTGAGGTGCTAAAAGAACATTTAAGGAATATAAGGCTACTACAGAGAAGCTAAATGAATTCTTTGAATTGATCTTCACAGATGAGGAAACGAGGGAGATTCCCACACCTGAGCCTTTTTTTTAATGTGACAAATCTGAGTAACTGTCCCAGACTGAGGTGTCACTAATTAATCAATTTGTTCCAAAAGCTCCTTTAAACAGCAATAAGTCTCCAAGACTAGATGGTATTCACCCAAGAGTTCTCAAGGAACTCAAATATGAAATTGCAGAACTACTAACTGTGATATGTAAACTATCATTTAAATCAGCTTCTGCACCAGATGACTGGAGAATAGGTAATATGACACCAATTTTTAAAAAAAGGCTCCTGAGGCAATCCTTGGAATTACAGGCTGCTAAGCTTAACTTCAGTACCAGGCAAATTGTGAAGAACAGAATGATCAGACCCATAGATGAACATATTTTGTTCGTGAAGAATCAGTATGGCTTTTGTAAAGGGAAATCATGCCACACCACTCTATTGGAATTCTTTGAGAGGGTCAAGAAGCATGTGGACAAGGGTGATCAAGTGGATATAGTGTACTTGGGCTTTGAGAATGCCTTTGACAAGGTCCCTCAGCAAAGGCTCTTAAGCAAAGTTAGCAGTCATGGGATAGGATGGAAGGTCCTTTTGTTATCCAGGGTCTTAAAATCCAAAGCAGTGGTAACTTAACTGTCTCACTCCAGGTGGTGTCAGGAATAAGTCAACTGGAACACAGTGCTTCTGGCTGATGAAAGATTGATACAAATAAATGTGCTCTTATCTAAAACTACTATTTATTAGATTTAAGGACACACACATGCACACACGCATGCAGACATAAGCAATAGGTTTAGAACATCCCAGATAGTTACCTAAAATCTGAGATAGTATCAAGTAATTAGCATCAGTTCAGCAATAGCTGGTCACTTCCCCACCAGGGAGTAAGGTGTTAGCAAAAAAATCTCTCAGGATAGCTTCAGAGAACTGCTCCAAAGTACACTATTATCTAATCTTTTTATAACTAGCTTTTACAAAACATAGCTCATAGTGATCCTACTGGGTCATCACTTCTCCTAACTTCAATAAACTACTTATCAATAAAACATTTCTAGGAATCTTAACCATAATGAGCGTCTATGTATCAAAGGCACCCAAACTTAATGTCTTCATCCACTTATTTTCTTTCAGTCTTATAATATGTTGTCTCTTTTCTCTCCTCCTCCCATTCTGATTAGTGGAAACTGCAAGCTTGCAGCTGGTGTTTGACCTTGCCTCCATAAGTCCTGCTTACCCAAATTAATACAACTGGTAGTGTAATTTTTTAATTAATGGTGTCTGAATGAACACAATATGGGTGCACTAGCTTGATCAAATTCTGGAGTAATACATCCCTGAATTCCAGGGTAACATTCAGTAACTGGTTAAAAGATAGGAAGCAAATAGCAGGAATAAATGGTCAGCTTTCAGAATGGAGATAGGTAAATCGTGGTGTCCCCCAGGATCTGCACCTGGAGCAGTGCCATTCAATTTATTCATAAGTGATCTGGAAAAAGGGGGAAAAGGTGCAAAATTTGCAGAATATACAAAAGTACTCAAGGTAGTTAAGTTCAAAGCAGACTGCCAAGAGTTACAAAGGGATTTCACAAAACTGGGTGACTGGTCAACAAAATGGCAGGTGAAATTCAGTGTTGATAAATGCAAAGCAAGTCACATTGGAAAAAATCATCCCAACTATACATACAAAATGATAGGGTCTAAATTAGTTGTTACCACTCAAGAAAGGGCAAGACCTTGGAGTCACTGAGTGGATGTTTTTAGAGAACTATCCACAATGTGCAGCAGCAGTCAAAAAAGGTAACACTATTAGGAAAGGTACATAAAAAGACAGAAAATATATTGCCTCTCTATATAAATCCATGCTCCACCATCATCTTGAATACTGTGTGCATATCATTTATTAAAAAAAGATGTATTAGAATTGGAAAAGATACATAAAAGGGCAACAAAAATGATTGTAGGTATGGAACAGCTTCCATGTGTGGAGAGATTTAAAAAACTTGGACAGTTCGGCTTGGAAAATAGATGACTAAGAGGGAATAACATAGAGTTCTATAAAATCTTGACTTGTGTGGAGAAAGCGAATAAGGAAAAGTTATTTACTCCTTCAGACAAAAGAACTAGGGGTCCCCCAATGAAATAGGAAGCTGGTTTAAAAACAAAAAAAGGAAGTACTTCACACAATGCACGTTTTCATACAACACACACAAGTATTTGCCAGGGGATGTTGTGAAGACCATAACTATAACATGGTTCAAAAAAGAACTAGATAAATTCATGGAGGATAGATCCATCAATGGCTATTAGCCAAGATGGGCAAAAATACAACACCATGCTCTCAGAGCGTCTTTAGCCTCTGTCTGCCAGAAGCTGGGATTGAACAACCTGGGATGGATCACTTGATTGCCTGTTCTGTTCATTCCCTCCGAAGCATCTCACATTAGCCACAGGATACTGTGGCTAGATGGACCATGGGTCTGAACCAATATGGCCATTTTTATGTTCTGAATTGGCTCCATCTCCAAGCAATTTGCTCTTCCATCCTCCCAAATTTAGCTCCTGAAGGCATCATCTGCAGTGGAGGGGGGAAAAGTACTTTTCCCAAAATGTGGTTAGATTAACATGATTGAAAAACCTTTAACAACTTTTCAGTCATATTAACTGGCCATGTGCTAGCCATTAGCAGCTTAGGCTACAACACAGTCAGTTTATACTACTTTAAATATATTTAAAGAGTGTTAAACAGGTTTTCCTATCATATTAAGCTAACAACTGGAAAAAAGCACATCCTTCTAGACTGAACCACTGGGGTTCAGTCCAACTCTTGGAAATTAGCCCACCAATAAGGGACATCAACCCATTATCAGGGAGTAGCCAGTTCTAAGTGTTAAGGTTGTCATTGTTAAATCTGTCCATTATTCAGACCTAGCTATTCGGTAAAATATATATGTGACACACAAGGAAGAAATAATGGATAAACATTCATCAAGAAGACGATAGCTGTGCATTATTTTTCATAGTACAGCAAATGAATGATGTTGCCATTTGCTGTTTAACCATGTCTGAATTGTAATAAAAAGCTCTAATCATAATTACCAAATTTCTCTATTTCCAGCAAAATGGTACTATTTTCTGTGCTTATAAAAACTGGCATGTCATAAATGTTGAATTATGCCTTCAGTTACATAATGGCCAATTTTCTAATCATGTAAAAATTTGATAATTATCACTATAAATCTATTAAATGAAGAATGCCATTTTTATTATATATTCCAAACGTAATATGCTCTAATCATTAGCTTCACTTGGTTACCAAGCAGTATATTAATAAATGGCCTTAAAATTAAAGAACTCCTGCCATACTACCATACCATCCTACTTCTGAGCTCTAATTGGAATGCCAGAGCAGTCAAATGAGACGCACTGACAGTACTAAAAACATAGCTATTTCTATTGTTCTCTTTGATCTAAACTCATTTTGAGATCTGCCTCCCTTGTCCTTTCTTATCCCAGTCATTCTGCCCATGCATTGAGATCAGAATACTATCAAATCGGACACTGTTGCAGCTAGAAATGGAGCAGAACATCAGGAAGAACACGACTGTGTGCAGTACCTGGAATATATCCCTACAGGCTCAGTCCTAAAATGAGATTAACACTTGCTTAGTTTACCACCCCACCAACTAAAGTGCAAGTGCATTCGTGCATTTTGAGGACTGGCTGAAAACTCCATTCAAAAAGGCAGCTGCACTGGGATATGCTTCTGTTCCCAGAGTTATGTCAGGATTAAGATGGGTAATTCAACAGCGGTTTTGGTCATGAAGTCACATTCTGTATAAATCTGGGGCTTGATAGAGTTCCCACAGAAAACAAATGACAATCTCATTAACTTCGATAGCAACAAGGTTGAACCCGTGGAGTATCTTACACTTTCCATGTGTTCCCTGCTGATTTCTGATTTTCTTCTTGAAATAATAATTTCCCTCCTTTAAATACCCTTCCTATGCTTCTAGGAGGACCAGGAGAATGAAATAAGGACATAAATCCCAGCATTAAGACTGAAAAAACGGTTTAAAAGAGAGGCACCTCAAAATGTGCAGAGTTTGGGTTTGGTTCAGATAAGTATGCAAATGTTTGGCTGCTTTCCCAAACAAACACATGGTGATTCTCACCAGGCCATCCTTCCTCACTCAATCCCCATCTCTTCATCACGCTCTGTGCTTGGTCCCTGCACTCATCCACAACCTCATCCCTGTTCATGGCTTCACGGGTAGAATGCCAGCTCAATATCTCTTCCATTTTCCTACCATTCAGTGAATGGGTACAAGGATTTTCATTCCCTCCCAAGTAGGCACGAGGGGAAGTGTGGGGAATTTTCCTCACCAACACCATTCTTTCAAATAGGGGGATTCAGGTAGCCTCTTCATTCCCTTCCATTATTACTTTGCATGCTTGAGGGAAGCTTGGAAATCAATTCCCTCTTTCTTCAGGAACTAGGAAGGGAAGCTCCTTATTTTGATCTTTCCTTAGGTTGCTTTGGGGTTCCTATTAATTTACCTCTCTCTTTGAGCTAAGGTTGGAGGCAGTCATTGGGGTTTTGTTTTCAATCTCTCTCCTCTGAAAGTGAGATCTCAGAGATTGCCTTCCTGGATCTTGAGCAGTAGGAAGAAGTCCTTGGAAAAAAACACGTCAAGGAAATGGCTGATATCAAGCTGATATAGTTGCCTTGCCCTGACCAATAATCTTTCCTACAAAAGATTAGAAATGGGGATAAATGGTGACAATGATAGTTTCCTATATTACTGGGATATTTTTAATGTTTCTTAGTTGAGTTTCTCACTGTGCTCTTCTGTCCTTGATATGCTTGATACAATTATCTTATTTCCTCTGTCCTTACTTTCTGCTATTCAGTCTTCTCTAACTCTTAACTGACAGAAGAAAAGCTTTTATCTTTTAAATAAAGTATTTATATATATATTAAATGGCTCTGATTAGATAGAGGAAAAATTTGAATAGAAGAGAGAAGCTTATGCAGGAAAACATCCTTAATAAGGACCTTAATTGGTCTACTGATTGAAAAGTTTGCAGAGTCAGGCCCCTTTCCCACACTTCAAGTACTGGTGAGAAACTGAAGCTGATGTGTTGTACAAAGAACTAACTTAATAAACCTTAATAAAAGTCTCAAATTTTGAGCAAAAGTCAAGGGAGTTCTTATTTTATCAGAACCAGTTTGGCCATCCCTATTCATATTTCCACAAAATGTTGGCACACAGCTTGATTTTTTTTTTTGGTCAAACATGCTATTTTTGGTCAAACAATCTCTTCCTTTCCTAAATAAATTTGAATTACACAGAAAATCCTGTTAAAAGATCTTTAAGGTTTCAAAATACTCCAAAGTTAGGAAGCGTTAGTATTAAGATTGCCACTGAAGCATTAACTTGGCCCTTTGTGCATATGCATTACAATTCAGTCTTTAAGTACATTATTACATACTGTTTTTAACACAGCATCTCCACCTACTATAGGGCACAGAATGGATGTTGATCACTAAAGCCTGGTCTACATTAAAAATTAGGTCAACCCAGCTACATTGCTCAGAGGTGTGAAATAGCCACACTCCTAACCAACACTATTAAGCCAACCAAACCCCCAGTGTAGATAGCACTAGTCAGTGACTCTTGGGGAGGTGGATTACTCCCGCCATTGCCCAAAGTAGTGTCTCCTCTAGAGCTCTAAGATACTGCAACTGCAGAGCTGCAGCTGTAGCATTTGAAGACTAAACAAGCCCTCAGTAAGACAGCTATTCCATATTTTATTTTATCCTCATTCTTGAATATATGCCTCCTTGCCTTGCTTACTGCAGAATAATGAAACCCTGTTCTAAATTCAAAATTCATTTCTTCATGTGCTTTTCTAGGATATTCAACACTATAGTAACCAAGTGCTACAGAAACGTTAATGAATGTATTTGCATAATACTCCAAGGTGAGTGGTATTATCCCCATTTTACAGATGGTGAACAGAGGCACAGAGAGATGAAGATGAAAAATATCCACTATTTTGGGTGCCCAATCTGCAATGCATATGACCTGATATTTCAGAGTACTTGGAATTGTATAGCAATGTATATGTTCAGAGCACAGATCCCAGACGTTTTGAGCATTCAGCATTTCTGCAAATCAGACTCCCCAGTCTCTCAAGCTGGACACCCAGAAATTAGTGCACACAAATTTTCTGATTCAAACAAAGCTCACAGGCCACTTTGTGAAACATTACTGGCACAAGATAGATCCAGGGTCACATGAGCATATCACGCATCTTTACATGGCTATGGTTCATTGGGGTAGCCATTGGCCTTATTCTTTCTAAAGCATCCACATGAAAGGCTTGCTGGGTGGGATGAATTTCTTCAATGGCCCTGAAGGAAGGCGCTGTGGCCTCCCCTGGAGTCTGGACCCGAGGAAGGGCCGCAGCGACCGGGATGGATTGGAACAGGCTCAGAAGACAAGTCTGCCTGACAACAGAAAGGCCGGGCTGTGGTAGGGCCGGCAGGCCAGTCTGCCAGGCAATGAAAAGGCCGGGCATTGATAGGACCGCCCAGCCAGTGCAATCAGCAATAGCGGGGAAGGGGCAGTAGATGAGACAGGCCCCAGAGTTCAGTCAGGAGGAGAATGCTGCCGGAGGCAGATGTGCTGCCCTGCCAGCTGAAGCCTAGGCCAGAGTGGAGCCGAACTGACTCCAGGGACGCTTACCTCCCAGAACAGAGACCCCGACCATCCCGCGACCGACCTGGGCCTGGAGACTGGGTAGGGCCCTCCCATAGCTGGACCCAGCCACCCAGCCCTGGGGCCTGGACCTGGCCACCAGCCCCCAGCGACTGGCCTGAGGCACCTGACCCATGGGACTGGACCAAGCCTCCCGAGCAACCCCGATGGGAGTCACCGCCTGAGACGGGGCAGGACCTGGATGAGCAGCCTGAGGCTGAGCCACCCCCTGAACCCTGAGAACTGGAGGAGCTGCCCCTCGCAAAGGAGCTACCCGCCTTGCTATCTGTAGATGAGGAGGGCGTGGTGGGCCTACCCCGGACGGAGTATACCAGCGACCACGAGGACCCTGAGGAGCCAGGTACCTGGGGAAAAGGGGAGGAAGTACCCCAGGGACAGACATAGACAGTGGCTGAGGCTGAGGCACCCTGTCGACATGTTATGGTGGGAGTCCCGCTGACTCAGTGGCAAACGCCTTTACATCAATACATAGCTATTTGGTTTTAATGTAAATCTTATCTGTGATGTGTCATCCAGGAACAAACATTTGGGATACTAATACATAGCTAACATTAATAACTTTAGCTTCAAAGATGCTACAAGCATATAAACAGGATTATCATATTTGATAAAAGGTAACTTTTCCATTGATACCTTACATGTCATACTTTGTATAAGATTTGTTGCAATTGTATAACAGTGCTAACAACGATAGGTTGATATGAACACTGGTATAGAACAGCTTCCACATAAGGAGTGATTTTAAAAAGTGGAACTGTTCATCTCAGAAAAGATGACTAAGGGGGGGGTATGATAGAGGTCTATAAAATCTTGACTGGTGTGGAGAAAAAGTGTTATTTACTGATTCACATAATATAAGAACCAGGGGTCATGCAATGAAATTAATATGCAGCAGGTTTAAAACATACATAAGGAAGTACTTCTTCACACATTGCAACATCAACCTGTGGAACTCATTGTCAGGTTCATGGAGGATAAGTCCATCAATGGCTGTCTAGTTCTTGAACCCCATTATAGTTTTGGCCTTCACAACATCCCCTATTATCCAAGATGGTCAGGGAAGAAACCCCATTCTCTGGATGTCCCTACATCTGACTGTCATAACCAGGGACTGGAAGACAGAGGATGGATCACTCAATAATTGCCCTGTTCCATTCATTCCTTTTGAAGCATTTGGCACCAGCCATTGTCAGAAGACAGGATACTATTGGTTAACCCAGTACGGCCATTCTTATATCTCACCATCCAATTTCAGTTTTCTCCCAACCATGGATTCAAGTCTCCACCATGGTTACCTCCACCACCGACTGGCTTCCAGTGGAGTCTCTTTACCCAGACACTGCCAGTCTCCTCCTCAGCACTCAAACCTAGTCTCTCTCCATCCCTGCAGGCTCCCTCTACTCTAGTCCCTCTACACTTCTTCCTCTAAATCCCCCAGGGTTTGACTCTTGTGTCCTTGTTGAGTCAGGCTGTTTCCTCCTCTATGCTTCCTGGGTGCCAACAGGAGGAGCACTGAAAGCACCAGACAGACAGACACAATCTCCCTGCTCCCAGGTCTAATGACCAATGCCACAGTGCCCCTGGCAGCCAGGAATAGCCATCACAGGAAATTTTCTGCTCAGCGCTTCAACCCCACGCTGGAGATTGCTCAGGGCAAACAAACCACAGAATTTATCTGCAAAACTCTAACAAGCATGGGCGCCAGGGTTGTATAATTTTGGGTGGTGTCCTGGCCAGGGTGCTGAACCCATGTCACATGCAAGAGGGACGTGGCCAGGATGGGGCGGGGGAGCAGCCTCATGCAGTGCTGCTTGGGGCTGGGAGTGACTCCTGGCTAAGGTGCTGGGCCCATGTGGGAAAGCAGTGGGGAAGAGGTGAGCTGGGAGAGGGGAGAAGCTGCTGCCACACTGCTTGGGGCTGAGGCCAGTGCCAGAGTGGCTTCTGGCCAGCTGCTGAGTACATCAGTGGGAGAGAGGGTGGCAGAACAGCTGGACCACCTTGGGTGCTGGGGGCCACTGTGCTCTGCAACTCCACGGCCAGCCCCCCAGTACCACAGAAATATTGATGGAGCCAAGCCCATTGTCCTCAATGTTGGTAGAGCATGGGCACATGGGCCCATGTAACTCGGTCACCTATGCTAACAAGTATTTACTAAGCATGCAGAGCTGAGATTTTTCTAAGTGTTGGTAATTTGACCAACTTTGGGCAGTTTTTCTACAGAAATAGCAAAAGGCACATCTGATACCAATGCGATCCTCTGCCAAATTTCAAGTCCCTGCTCCAATGCATGAATATGCTATAGCTTATTAACAAAAGATTTTTTTTAACATTGACTGATAATGTTCATTTTAAGCAGGACAACCCACAACATCACGGGGCTGTATTAAAAGGTTAAAGGTTAGAATAATAGAATCATAGAAGAGTAGGGTCGGATGGGACCTCAGGTGGTCATCTATTCCAACCCCCTGCTTAAAGCACGGCCAACCCCAACTCAATCATCGCAGTAT
The DNA here is from genome assembly GCF_026122565.2 of Emydura macquarii macquarii. Classification (NCBI taxonomy): domain Eukaryota; kingdom Metazoa; phylum Chordata; order Testudines; family Chelidae; genus Emydura; species Emydura macquarii. The sequence continues at coordinate 5,624,582 of NW_027132962.1, forward strand.
GGCCTTTGTCAAGCTGGGCCTTAAGAACCACTAAGGATGGAAATTCTACCACATCCCTAGGTAACCCATTCCAGAGCTTCACCACCCTCTTAGTGAAAAAGGTTTTCCTAATATCCAACATAGACCTTGCCCACTGCAGCTTGAGACTATTGCTCCTTGTTGGTCATCTGCCACCACTGAGAACAGCCTAGCTCCATCCTCTTTGGAACCTCCCATTTCAGGTAGTTGAAGACTGCTATCCAATCCCCCCTCATTTTTCTCTTCTGCAGACTAAACAAGCCCAGTTCCCTCAGCCTCACCTCATAAGTTATGTGCTCCTGCCCCCTTACTCTTGTAGCCCTCTGCTAGACTCTTTCCAATTAGTCTACATCTTTCCTGTAGTGGGGGCCCCAAAACTGGACACAACACATCAAATGTGGCTTCACCAGTGCCAAATAGAAGGGAATAATCACCTTCCTTGATCTTCTGGCAGTGCTCGTATTAACGCAGCCCAATATGCAGTTAGCCTTCTTGTCAACAATAGCACTTTTTTTTACTCATATCCAGCTTCTTGTTGACTAACTCTCAGGTCCTTTTCTGCAGAACTGTTGCTTAGCCAGTCAGTCCACAGTCCTCTTCAGTGCATGGGATTCTTCTATCCTATGTGCAGAAATCTGCACTTGTCCTTGTTGAACCTCAGATTTCTTTTGGCCAAATTCTCCAATTTGTCTAGGTCACTTTGTGTCCTATCCCTACCCTCCAGCATATCTACCACTCCGCACAGCTTAGTGTCATCTACAAACTTGCTGAGGGTGCAATCCACCCCACCTCCAGATAATTAATGAAGATGTTGAACAAAACCATCCCATGACCGACCTTTGGGGCACTCCGGTTAATACTGACTGACAACTAGACATTGAGCCCTTGATCATTACCCGTTGAGCCCAATGATCTAGCCAGCTTTCACAGAGCCAGTTATCTCACCATAGAAAGCAATCAGGTTGGTCAGGCATGACTTGCCACTGGTGAATTTAAGCTGACTGTTCCTGATCACCTCTTTCTCCTCCAAGTGCTTCAAAATGGATTCTTTGAGGACCCGCTTCATGATTTTTCCAAGGACTGAGATGCAGCTAACTGCTTTGTAGTTCCCCTAATCCTCCTTCCCATTTTTAAAGATGGGCACTATATTTGCCTTTTTCTAATCATCCAGGACCGCCCCCAATCACTACAAGTTTTCAGAGATAATGGCCAATGGCTCTGCAATCATATCAGCCAGTTCACTCAGCACCCTCGAATACATTGCATTCAGCCTCAGGGATTTGTGCATGTCTAGGTTTTCTAAATAGTCCTGAACCTGTTATTTCACCACTGAGGGCTGCTCACCTCCTCCCCATACTGTGCTACCCAGTGCAGTAGTCTGGGAACTGATCTACTGATCTTGTATGTGAAAACAGAGGCAAAAAAAAGCACTGAGTACTTCATCTTTTTTCCACATCATCGGTCACTAGGTTGCCTCCTCTATTCAGTAAGGGTCCCATACTTTCCCTAACCACCTTATTGTTGCTAACATACCTGTAAAAACAATTTTTCACAGCCAGAGACATATTACAGCTTGTATATTACTCTGTACACTATACACCGAGTCCATGAAAGCTTGTTTCTCTCACCAACAGAAGTTGGTCCAATAAAAGATATTACCTCAAGCACCATGGTTCTCAGAGTCCATGAAAGTCATTTATGCAAAAATTATACAAAAACTATAATTACTCATTTTATTACAGCTGAAGTATAATAGCATAAAATAAAAGAAGAAATCATGTACTAGCATATTATAATGTTTCAAATATAAACACCTCTTTTATAGTCCTTCACTCCACCCTCCTCTTTCTTCCCATAAACTAAAAAAACAAAAAACCCTCAAACACAGAACTATAGAGAAATTATATTAGAGCAATTTTCACCTCTTCACAGCCATTTTAAAAAAAACCATTATTTTCCTCAGAGTTTGACTCAATTTAAAATGTGTATGTGAGGCCTTATCCAAAGTCCACTGAAGACAATGGAAAAACTCCGTGTGAGTCTACATTGCAATTTAAGTCCAAGCTTCAGACTCAGCTTTGTCCCCTCCCCACCCGTCTTCCATTTATACACAAACTGTGCTAACTCAAGTCTCAGACCTAGAATTTCAGGGTCCAATACAGGAGGAAGGTCTGAGCCAGAGTCAAGCCAGGACCCAAGATTCAAGCCTTATTGTTTTGCAATTTAGACACAGCCCCACTGGACTTGTGCTCTGGGAGTCCACCAAAATATACCATGGAATTGTGAGATGACTTTTTTGTCTTCTGGACATTTAAGTTTGTTGTACAGTCAAGTTTTCCCACACTACACTGCAAACAAAGAGCTAGAGTGGCCACATTTTGGGAGGGTGCTAGGAAGTCTGGGATAGTGATGCTTGGACTCAGGCCCACCTAATCCAGTGTCAATACTGGAGCCCCAGATTGGGAGTCAAGGCTCAGCAATTCCCAACCTGGGATTACATATGAGTGTAGATACTCAAGATCTAGGTCTGCTAACATGCGTTCTACTGACCCTGGTCTTACATTGTAGTATAGACATATCCTCAATGGACTTTAAAGGGCTTTGGATCTGCCCTGCGGTCCTTGGAACCATGTCAGATGAGACACCCGCCCCCACCATACACACTACATGGTAAGCAAAAATGGTCTTTTTAACTTTGTGCTGAACAATCAAGTCTCTTGTTGATTATAAAAGGGTGATATGCTACACTGAGTCTAAAGCATCTCAAATGCAGTCAAGCAAGTAGTATAAGGCAGGTAGAAAATCTGAAAAGAAATATTCTGTTTCATACTAAATATATGTGGTATGAACTAAATACATATGAAGACTATCAGCCAAACTTATTTTTCAACGTCTAACATACAATGTAGACTTTTCTGAAAAATTGCCAATTTGCCTTTAATCTTGAATGAAAACTGGAAGTGCACTGATTTTATAAAATGTAGGCATTCAGTTGGGAAGTCTTGTTAGCAGCTCATGGTATCTTTCTAGAAATGTGTTTATAATGCACACATATGGTTTGTCCAAGAGGTCTCTGAAAAGACCTTAGCAAAAATTTTATCATCAGAACTAAAGAGGTAAAATTGACTTTGTTTTGGGATAACTTAGGTAACTTAACAAGTTTGCCAAGGATCGCAAACCTTCAGTTTTGCAATGTAAACTTTTTGAAATTTCTAGTGCTTCTAGGCAGAATCATCATTTCCAGTTAATGCCATATGAAATTCATTGGGTTAGGCTTACTTTTAGTTTGCGATTTTCAAACTGAGAAGCCATGCTAAGTCTCACAAACTGAACCAGTGAAAAAGATTTTAATAAATATCTCCAAACTGATACCATAAAGTTTCAGGCAGCTAGCCTTTGATTTACAGATTCTTTGCTTTCTTACAGTTTGTATAAAATATATTTCACCTAACAGACTCATTTATTGTGAAAATCCACTTAATTAGGAAGTCTCCAAGAAAACCAATTTAGCCTACTGATAGTGACTGGCAATAAAGACTGCTTTATTAGGACAAAACTAACATAAATGTTACTTAACAGAAATACACTTGCCCCATTACAAGTGATTAAGTGGTGCTTTATCTACAATTAAACAGAACTGAAACTCTTCGATTTGATCTAATAAAGATGCCAAATAAAAAAAAGAAAGAAATAGATATGAAATGCAGCAAACACCACTTCTATTTTTGTATATTTTCCCAAAACCAACATATGATTATTTTCAGACCTTAAAGAAAAAAAAAACTCCCCCAGGACTTGCTTAATCAGGAAGATTGGGACATACCTTGAGAGGCTATGACGGTAGGCCCAGAACAGCCAAGCAACTTTGCAAGTTGCAGGGCCCAACTCTGACCTTTCAAGATATATTATAGGAAAATACAATGGTAGTGAGGCTCATTCCTTATAGGTAGACTAGAGCTTTGATAAGCAAATGTTTTGTTGGTAGTTATTGATGTTATTTACATATCTCCTTAGAGCAGTGTTTCTCAAATAGTGTTCCATGGAACCCCAGAGTTGAAGGGTTCCGTGAAAAACTGGAACCGTGCTGCCAAAATCAACACAAATCGCGCGCCGCCGAACAGCTGTGAGCGCACAGCGGAACAGCTGATGGCGCTGCCGAAAAGCCGTGAGCGCGCCACGGAACAGCTGATGGCGCCGCCGAAAAGCCGTGAGCGCGCTGCCGAACCAATGTGAATGCGCTGCCGAACAGCTGATCACACCGCCGAAAACTGCTTACAGAGCGCGCTTCTGAAAAGGGGAAGATTTCCTGGACTTGTCAGCAGAGGGTATCGCATGGCCACGCAAGGGTGCCGCGGCGAAATATAATTGAGAAACACTGCCGTAGAGAATAGCAATGGCTATCACTGGCTGTCACTGTTCTATTGATTAAGAATTTAAAAGGAACATATGAACATTTGGATGGAATTTTGAATGTAACAATACTATTGCTTATATTCTCTTTGAAGTTTAAATAGTAAATACCTGTAAATGGTTGTAAATGACCAATTACCTTGTGCTAATGTAACTAGTTACTTGTGTGCTCAGGACATAGAATATGGTACTTCAGAGTCCCAAGTAATCATCTATTAATTGTTCAAGGAGATATCTGCAGTCAAGAAAGTATGGGTCAGCCTGCATGGATCTGTAAAAGACTCTAGGAGACTGATCCTTTTATCTCAAATCTGTCCAAGCTGGTCAGGGAAAGTTTGGATTGCAAGATTGAGATCCCAGCACCAGCCTGGAATCATCCTGCTAATTCTCATGGGAACATTTGAACAAACTCTGCACAGACTATTTATTCTTCATTCCTCTGGATTAATTCATTTACAACTGAAGCTGTGAATCAAAGGACTGAGGCCCATCCAGGTACTAGATGTACACCAAAGGGACTATACAAGCCTGCAAACTCCACATTTCTACTGGAAACCTGATGTGTATGGACTTTCCAGTCTTTTGTATGTATGTGATTGCTTTGATCATTTAACACTTCTCTTATGGTTTGTTTCTTTCCTTTTATAATAAACCTTTAGTTTTAGTTAAAGGATTAGCTGGCAGCGTGGTATTTTGGGTAAGATCCAAACTTATATTGATCTGGTACTGTGGCTGACTCTTCGGGGTCAGGAGAACCTTTTTGGTAAAGAGCATGGAGTTTTAAATAACTTCTCTCTTTACTGGACCTAGTGGCTGATTGGGATCCAGAGACTGGAATGCAGTAAAGGGGGCTGTGTATATTTTTATTTTAGCTTCTTGATAACCGGTGTGGGGAACCAGAAGCATTGTTTGTGGCTGATTGGGAAGTCTGACTTCAGTGTCACCCACCAGTATTGAGAGAATCTGCTCTCCTTTTGCAGCCTGCCCTGACTTTGGCATTTTCAGGTGGCTACCATAAGCATGGACAGGTCACAGGCTGCCTAATGATATTTTATTTAAATGACCAATTCTAAACAAAAATATTGTAACATCAAGAGTATCAGAAAGAACGGAGGTGAGAGGACAATGTCGAACATCCAATAAACCTTGAATTCAGCCAGAATCCGAACACAGTAGCACCTGCCTCCTTTTGAACAGATGGGCTTCAATACTTGTCCTGCAGACACACCCAAACCACACCTACCTGGGTCCTAACTAATGGGGAGAACCCATGACAATATTTCATTTCATTTGTTTTGGATATCTGAATTCAAAGATATAGGGCCAGGCTCCGACATCACTTTATTTAGTGTAGATCAGGGGTTTCCAACCTTTTACTCAGCATGACCCCATTTAAAACAGTGAATTTTTGGTGACCTGTGCAGCCAAGTCAGCACATTGCAATGCTTATGGTATTTATATTTTTCATTTAAAAATTTTAAAATAACTAACGTTTTTAAAATAAAAACGACAACATTGAATACAAAGCCTAAAATAGCTATTAAATCCATTTATCTGACATTATTTTTGCTGTAATTGTGGTTTATATTTAGTGTGTGGTCATAATGTTAAACGACCCTAGATTTCACTGTTGCCAAATTGAGACTTAAGTGTGGGAAGGCAACACACTGTAGAGATTCTGGGCACTGCTGCAATGTAGAAGTATCCAGCAATAGACTGCAGTAATGTAGGCTGTCCCCTGGTGCTGTCTCAGTTTTGCTATGGGGAGCTCTGGCTCGCAGATCAGATCAGAGACCAGAGGATACAAAATGACTTAAAGACCTTATATCTTTCCCCCTGGGCTGCAGGTTTTGTTGTGCTGAATCTCTAGTGTCATCATTCATCTCAGTTAGGCCCCATCCACAACATTGTGATCACGCACCCCTGCCCGCTCTCCTGCCCTAGGCAGCCCCACAACCAGCACCCCCCGCCAGTCTTCTTTTCTCAAGACTACACATGCCTAGTTTTTTTTGTTTCTTGGTTTTTTAAACTTGCCTCCTAGATCAGGTTTTCTAAACTTTTTATCATTTGTGTGACTTTACTCTGAACTCCCTCTAACTTGTCCATGTAACCCTTCTGCCAGGTGGAGTTGGTGGTAACAAGAGCCAAGTTCAAAGTCTGGAGTTTTTCTTACCACCACAATACAGAACTTGCTTGAGCCTCCATCCAGAATTCAGGGAAAACTAAACATCACCTCAGGCACCTCTAAAGAGGCAATACTTCCCCATCTCTCAGTCTGTGTACAACAAAACCACACTTATTAAAAGGGAAAAGGGGACCGAACGTCAGTTTGAGAAAACACCACAACCACTAGTCAAACACATGTGACCACAGGTAAACATCCACCCCACAATGTATTGGGCAGTGTCCTTTGCCTCAGTTTCTCACCTTGCAGTGAGGAAGTCTGACAAATTAATATCCCTTAATACACCACTCCTCTCCCTCTGCTGCATTCTACTCACAGTTGTCAGTTCTTGGATAGCAAAGACCCAGAGTTCAGAGGAGAGGGCAAAGGGTCATCTCCCACCAGAGAGGAGAGAAGGCATTGAGCAATGTCTCAGCTGCTGTGGCCACCACTGCAACTGGCTCACAGTTGCCACCATTCACTCTGCTGCTGTTGTTGCCGCCACCATTGGCCACTGTGCCACTATCCTTCTCCGCAGCTGTTGGCCGCTGTATCATGGTTCACTCTGCTGCTGCTGCTTCTCTGCTGCCCCCTGCCTCTCTAATGCAACATTACATTCTGAGGTTCCATCACTTAACCAAGTTCTCAGTGATCTCAGCCGGTAGTGGGCAACCTCACTGCTAGCGCAGGCTTTTTCACTGCAATACTGTCCCACACCAGCTCTAAGACTAAGCATCTGGCTATCAATGATTTCATCTCTAGTGATCATTGAACAAAGCAGGGAATCTCAATTGAGTCTAATCACCTCTACCTTTAAACAGTGGAGAGGGAAGAGTCAAATAGTGCTTAGGACTCCTTAGTATGAGCCCTCACACCAAGTAGGAACAGTTGTCCCCATCCTCTGTTTCACTGGGATTTCGCATCCATACCCCCTAGTCAGTGAGTGAGGTGCAGTTTAGGGTGACACCCTCAACCAGATCAGGCCAAGGGCAGTTCTGCTACCCTTTACTCATACCATAAGGAGTACATGTAATTACCCATGCACTCAATAGTAAAGTGATTTGTAACCCAACAACAGTCAAAAGTGATCATTTTGGCAAAGCAGTTCCTTCATGCTGTACACCTAAGCAGAGCAGGCATGTCCAGGCAAACAAACCATCTGTTCCTGATGTCTTTTCCTCCACTTCATCATTAGATGTCAGAGGAGTGCTCATTCAGTTCCTGCTTACATCTACATCTTTCCTAAAGGGTGTCTCCCAGAACTGGACAGTACTCCAGCTAAGGCCTCACCAGTGCTTAGTAGAGCGGGATGGTTACCTCCTGCGTTTACATGATATTCTTGTTAATGCACTGCAGAATGAGATTAGCCCTTTTCTCAGTTGCATCACATTCAATTTGTGATCCACTGCAACTGCCAGATCCTGCTCAGCAGTACTACCACATTATTCCCCATTTTGTAGTCGTGCATCAGAGTTTTGCTTCCTAAATGAAGTACTTTGAATGTAACTTTATTGAATTTAATCGTGTTGAATTCAGACCAATTCTCCAATTTAAGGTTCTTTTTAATTCTAATCCTGTCCTCCAAAGCACTTGAAACCCCAACCAGCTTGGTGTCATCTACAGATTTTAAGCCACACTCTCCACTCGATTAGCCAAGTCATTAATGAAAATATTGACTAGTACTGTATCCAAGATTGACCCCTGCAGGGCCCCACTCGATATAGCCTTCCAGTTTGACAGCACACCAATGATAATTACTCTGAGTACAGTCTTTCAACTAGTTGTGTACCCACCATATACTAATTTCATCTAAACCACATTTCCCTTGTTTGCTTATGAGAATGTTATGTGACGCTGGATCAAAAGGTTTACTAAGATAGTCCATATGATCCTCCCAGGATACCATATCATCCATCCAAGACTTTTCTGTCTCATTCTTCAGTCACCAACTTTCCCTTCCAGTGCCCATAAATATGAATCACCTGTTGAACCTTTTTAAAATTGCCCTGCAAATCAAATCTCTCTTTTCAAAATATCTAATGATTGCTGAGTTCCAATTATCTTGAATATTTGTTTGTTGGTTACATGGATTATCCATAATATTTTCAGAATTCTTCTATATCACCATACTTTGAAACAAGGAGATTAAAATCAACAATAAACTATAATCCTTAACAAAGCCATAATTTAAACACAGACCAAATCGATTTTTATTTTATTTTATTTATTTATTTTTAAGGATTGGAATTTAGTTTCCAGATATGTGTCCCTTCTCATGAGATGTTTATTCTTCCAGAATGCCTTTCACCCTTGCTATTCTGGTGCTGACTTCAGTACCCAATTTTTCAACTTCTGTAATGATGCTTCCTACGTAACAATAATTTCTTACTTGTTGCACAGCTGTATAATTCACTGGAATCTTGAACGTTTTCCTAGGATCCTTGCATATCACTACATGTTTTTAAATTTGTTCATATTCAACTTTAGACCATATTCATTGCCATAGTCATATTTTATCTCCATTAACTTTGGACCTTCTGAACCAAACACTATCATCTGCATAACGAATATTATTCACCCGTTTTCCATTCATCTTAATACCTTCATCTGTTTCAATTAATGTAATGAAATACTCACTATAAATGCTGAATAAAGTCAGCAACATCCTTATTTGCTCTCTTGATCTCTGTAAGATTTTCATCTCCCATTATAATTGCCTCCTGATTCCAGTCTAATTGTTTTATTACTCAGTTGGAATCCATCAACCCTTACATATCTTAATCTATTGAGCAATTTGTAGCAGTAGATTCTGTTCAATGCTTTTTGAAAATCAATTAAACATACATACTGTTTTCCCCATTTCAACTGATCTTTCTAGTATAAGCTTTAAGTTCATAATGGCATTTGTCATGCCCTTTCCACGTTTGAAGCTATATTGTTGTTCACATATTTCCTAATAAATATTTCCTTGTGATTTGGTCAAGACCAAATACAAGAATATCTTAGGGGCATGGAGTACTAGGTTGATTGTTCTGTAATCCTCACAAGCCATACGGTTTTTCTTTTTGGGGATTTGTATACATAGTAAGGTAATTAAATCTTCTGGTAATTCTCCTGTATTAAACATACTTCATTACCTCTGACAGCGCTTTTTAACAATTTAGCTGATATTCCATCAAACTAGTGCTTTTCCCTTCAGAAGTCTTATTACTGCCATGATGTTTTCATTCACTATTGGTGAGTTACTTGATTGATCTCTAGATGAGGATTTTTCAGGCCTACCACTACCATACCATTCCTTCATATATTCTCACCATCTCTTGTTTTTATCTCTAGGGACTATGTAATATTGTCCATTTTTGTCCTTAAGGGTCATATCAATCACCTTTCTTCAGTAATTAAAGGCACTTATCTTGAGTTACACTATAGTGTAACCAATACAAGAAAAACAAAAATCAGGACCAAAATTTTTATGCAAGCTAATTAAAGATGCATGCGTACTTTTGGATAGGAATTTTCATACCAGTATCCATTTCTTTTCTTCAGAGGTGTTGAAGAGATGATGTATTCTTCTACATCTTTGTGATCTGACAATCTGAGAATAACCTTTCACTTATCTACTGCAGCCAGAAAACCACACTCTTGGTGAGTGTTTGAACACATTGAATAAAGCTCGTTTTCTTTTTAGACCTAAATCTTTAAGTTCTTCAAGCACTGTCTGAGGATTTACCACCACAACTCTAATTGAAATTAACAGGAGCTATGTGACTAACTCTGTGAAACTTAATGAAAAATGACCAAAACATAGTAATTCACACTAGCAGCCCAAAAATTTAAAGGCAATGTTTCAGGCAGTTTCTCTCTATGTCCCTCTGGGTCTTTACCTAAAATAGGGTACCTAGAACAGGACACTTGTTGAAAACTTATACTATTTTTCCTCAGTTCTCTGCTTCATAATAAGATTACTGCTCAGTTCTTTGGTTCACTTTGAACTACCAGTCTTCAGACAGAATCACAGAACTGAAACTATTTCTGTTCTTTCATTTCTGTCTAGTAATAGCAACTTCTAAAGCACAATTAATCATTTGGATGCAACACATATGATGAAGGTTCTTCCTTTGTTCTTCAGAGGAGAGATGCTGCTCCAATGGATAAATGAGCTGAAAATATTTGTGCATCTGAGTAATGTTTTGCATATGCGTATTTCCATTCAACTCAATTTTAGAAATTCCCATTTAAAAAAGTGAAGAAAATTTTAAATAAAAACATGTAGCCAGATGATTGTTATGCAAAAAGTCCCCCCCACCATTTTCTTTATTTCTTCCTGTTATTTATATTTCCATCATATAAGTTTTTGACTGGTTAGATTAGTCACATCATAGGATTTTTAAAAGTAGGAATATTCCATTGTTAAAATGGTCTGGGTTTGAATAAAGCACAGACATTCTCCACTTGCTACACTGGTTCTCCACAGACTACCAAGTCAAAAATCAAGATCACTGTCCTTCAAGGTTCTCAAGAGCCCAAGATACCTACAACAAATCTAAAGCTTTGAGTGCAGAACTATGGTCAATAACTGCCACTCATCAGGTACATTAGGGCCACCCACTGCTTGGGTAAAGCTTGTCTATGCTTTCTTAAGGTTCAGCCTGAGATTGTGGAACAAACTCTTACCAAATCTAAGGATCATTGAAAACCTCACATCCTTCTGCTCCAAGAACAAAATGCACTTCTTTGACTGTCTTTAATAGTGAGAACACTGCAGAGAAGACTTTCTTTAAATCTCAAATAATATCCCTCTCTGACCTTCATCCTGGAGAGAAAAAGCAGTAATTGAAGAATTAATAGCAACAAATGCTAGTTACATTGCTTAACATGCTTTAGGAAGGGCATTCAAGATGAGGAGGTTGTAAAATAACCTAGAAAAAATAGAGTGTGGAAGGGGTGAAGTCAGAGCCACAGGCTTCCCATATTTGAAACACTGGAGATGGTGCAGGAAAGATCAACAAAAATGATTTGAGGGCTCAAGAAAATGCCTCACAGTAAAAGACTTCAAAAACTCAATCTGTTTATTTTATCCATGCAATGATTGAGAGGTGATTAGATTACAGATTGTAAATATATTCATGGGGAGCAAATATTGGATGCCAAAGTCTTCTTTAATCTGTCAGAGAAAGACTCAAGAAGCAATGGCTCAAAGTTAAAGCTAGACACATTCAACTTAGAAATAAAGCACTTTTTTTTTTAATGCACTGGATGATTAACTATTGCAACAAACTACCAAGGGAAGAGGAAATTGTCCATTTTGTTTTGAAGTCTTCAAAACAAGACTGGATCTCTCTGGAATTTATGCTTAAACACTAGTTATTGGTTTCAATACAGGGGCAACTGGGTGAAATTCTATGGCCTGTATCATACAGAAGATCAGACCCGATAATCTAATGACCCCTTCTGATCTTAAAGTATATGAATCTATGGGCCATGGCCTTGCCCCATCTACATCCCTCCAATCCTCTTTGTGGAACCTGGATGACCTCAGGGAGAGAACAATCCTGGTACTCTGTTGAAGATAGAGGGAGGAATTCTGTCTGAGCTTTATGTAGGCCATGTAGGAAGGTGGGGAGTGGAGAAAGTAATGTAGGGTGGGAGTGCATAAGAAACTACTATTGTAAGTGCACATTCTTGAACAGATCTTCTCTGCAGTACCGTATATAAGGCATATTGTCTATTGAAATTTTAATAGCACAAATACATGTGCCAATATTATTTCAATGGATTTTTTAACAATCTTTTGATTGCATCAATTCACAATGTGTAATGGACATCAAATCTGCTGGTGGAGAGTGTGTTATTTAATTTCTTTATAACTACACATGCAGTATTAAACTACAGCTTTCAAATATTCATTTTCATACATTCAGCCAAGGTATATCTTTGTTGTTCCTATGTCCTTGACTTGTTATTTTTCTAACCTATGATTTACATAATGTGTTTGCCAGAAGAGGTGATATATAATTCTATTGCATTGGTAAATAGAATTAGTTTGTTTCATTACTAAAAAACAGTTCATTATCTGTAAAGACAAAATTATCTTCATATATACTTGAAAGTAATTGATTCCCTCTACTTATATACTGAATGGAAAATTCACTCTGAAATGGGGATTGAAAATCCTCTCCCCACCCTCAAATACAGTAGTGACATGAAACAACTTCTACAATATCCAGAGAACATGAAATCTTTCCAGTAATAAAGCAAGTTTGGTTACTACCTGATGGCGTTATTCTCTATGACACAGTTTCCTGTTGTGACCACCTCAGCTAAATAAAGAGTGAAACTGGACACCATCTTCCACCATGAAAGAAATATGGTGAGAATTCACTGGAAATAGCCATTTGGTATTACTACTACACCTGTTCTTCTCTACCTTCCTTCTCTCTGAAAGTATGGCCCTCTAGAAGCAAAGAGCATGATTCTGCATTTCCATTAATATTACAATTTAGAGCATAAAAACAAAGATTAAAGATCAGCTGAAACATCCTGACCACTTTCAATTGAGTAGGGATTCCACCCCTCCCCCCCCCCGGCCCAGTTGTTAAGGTAGTTTCCAAGCATATTTATGTTTTTCATCCCTTGAATGGGGTAAATGGGTGTACAATGGATTTAAATTTATGTTTGTTTTGCATCTCGGAACTGACAATTGCACTCTTGATCAACTGTAACTTCAAAGTCATTTACTGCTGAGTATTTCTGAGTGTGCATCACTCCAAGTATGTTTCTTCATTGAATTTAGAAGCATAATAAAATCTCTCTACAGATAGAGAGCTGTTAGAAATAAGGTTAGCATAAAAAGCTGTTCTTCCAACAGGCCTGTGGTTCTGGTACTGACTCACGAATAGCCATACTTTATTACAAATCACTTCTTCAAAAGTCCTCAGCAATTTTCCTTAATTTCTGACTACATTTACTCAGTAGTTCATTTATAATTTTTCAAACTAGTTTATCAAATGGGTGATTTCCCTGATGTACATACAGTGCCATATTTTTCATTTGATCCCTACAAGAACAAGAAAAAAAAGTGGGGATTTCTTTTTTCTTTTTCAAATTCATTTGAATTTCCTTGAAACAGCCAAATTCCATTTCAGCTGTTTTTGAAGAAACCGTAATAGTTATAAGCAGTATTTAAATTGGGATGTGTTGTGGCAGTAGGCAATAAACCCTCTGTTGCAGTTTGGCTCTGATTATAACTTCTTTTTGCCAGTCTTCCTTATATATCCTTATATATCCCCTACAGCGTAGCTTGGTTCATTGAAATTAATCGTACTGCTCATATCCTAAAAGTTAAAATGCTTTGCTGGATTGAGGCCATAGTGCTCAGCATCCTGTAAAATTTAGCAGGAGTCTCTGTCCAGATGGAAGGAGGGCAATAGTGTAAGAGCTTTCAACTAATGCAGTTGCTTCATTCATATATACTCACGACAGTGCAAGATCCTTTACCCATGTTTAATGGGGAACAGAGGATCTAGAAGGCTGTGTGAACTGAGTGTAAAACTCCACCATCCAGATTACCCTTGCCAGGGCCTTGACTGCTGAAATGTGGTGGGGGCATGAGAAGAGAGCACGTTGTGGCCTTGGGGAGGGGGAAAAAGCAGATGGAAGGAAAAGGAAAAGAAAGCATAGATGGGGAGGGGCTGGGAGACAGATCAAAGAGAGAGGACTTTGTGGGGAAAAAGATTTGAGGAAAGAGGAGGGAAGAGCTGAAATTGTGTGGAAGGGAGAGAGAGAGAGGAAATATTAATTACAACTACTATGATGAAACTCAGGACAGTAAGGTAGTTAGCCCTTTCTCACTATGTGACTTGCTGTTTGGATTTGTAAAATTCACCCCCTGTGCAGAGGTCCAGCACAAGGCTATTGAACCACCTGAGTCCCATTTGGGCCTTTACCACATGGTGCGTAAACCTTGCCCTGGTCTACACTTACCTGGAAATTCGGTGGCAGTCGACGGGAGTTACGCAAGCTATGCAGAGTAGCTTGCTTAACTCCATTCAACTGCTGTGCTTCCCTTCTATGCGCCGTCTTCACTGCACTGAGCCAACGGGAACTGTGTTCCCATCGATGCAGCACTACGCCATTTGACAGCGTGGATTTATTGCGTCGACTTACTGATCGATTGAGTGGGTCTACACTGACCGCTCAATCAATCCAGAAAGAATGATCTGATGGCAGCAACTTTGCCGCCATCATTATAGATATACCCCTTGTGATGTGTCTCTGTGCAGGGATGAATGTCACACTTAGTGCATGAGGACAAATGCACTTTATGAAACCATTATTACCTCAACATTATTTTGTAGTGTTCTGTTACCTGGGCATTTAAAAAACACACCTCTTGAACTCCTCGCTCACATGTCTGTCAGCGTATTCCAATTACATTGTCTTAGATATTAATGATCAGAGATCACAAATACATTCTGGAACTGATCCTACTCTCACCCACGACAATGGCATTGGCAAGTTTTCCATTGACTTCAGAGGAAGTAAAATGGGGCTCTATAAATATTATTCTATAGAAGACAGTAGCTTTCAGACAGATGTTCCTGGAAGTATTTTTCAGAGAGATATTTTAAAAGTACCTTGAATAATTCCAGGTTACTTTTAATCATCAGTTACGAAAGTTCGTATATGGTACACAAGTGTTTTGAAATGCAGCATAATCTAGGGTAATTTCAATATAAAAGACATATCAGTTACCATCACAGACAGCCTGTGTCATTTTAAAACAATCACTGTCAGAATGCTCTTCATTTTCTTCTGAGGAAACAAGGCCTTTGAAGCTACATAGATACAATCAGTAGTTCCAATTATACTGAGATAATTAACATTTTTGTAATCCATAATGTTTGTCACTTTTGTAGCACATGTATGTATGTAAGAGATAGAATTTTAGTAAATGAACTCACGGGGATCTTTTTGTTCATGGTAATATCATCTGAATCTTGAAGATTAATCTAAGAGTCTTAGTATCACTTGCATTAAGTTTAAGTCAGAAAAAATGCTTATTGTAAAATCAATATAGAAATATATTTTTAAAAAACCCTTTGGAAAATATTGAGGGGAAGATATGGTATTAACCCCCAAAACACTGGGTACCTACATTTCCTATTCCATGTAACAGAAGAGGCGTTTCCCAAAAAACTTGAAACACACTGTGGAAAAGGAAGGAGGGCAGAAAAAAGGAACAGAGAACATAGTAGACATGGGAGATAAAAATATTAATGGAGAAGAAAAAAGGTAACAAGCTGAAAAAAGAAAAATGGGAACTAAAAAGTGTGAGAAAATAGGAACGGGGAAGAAAAGGAGAGATGCGTGACAGAATGCACCTCAATAGTTAACCCTACACACCATTGTACAAAATATGCCTTGTGAGGTACCACTGGAAAAATAACAACTTGCTGGTCAATAATATAACTTTACACATAATGTTGATGCATGATGAGCATAAGCTGAACTTAAGTCTGAAATGTTTTTACCAGACAAGTCTGGGTAAACCAGTTTCTCAAAGACAAAAGACAAGCTGATACTTCTAGCCATGTGTCAAAGTTGATGGATAATCACCTATCAAGTGGTCATTCTTTGGCAAAAAAGAGGGTCAGGAACAAACAGATCTGGATCTTAGCAAACAATAGTATGGAACCTCTTTCAGCACCAGACTCCTTGTCTTTGTCCTCATTGCAAGACTGAGCTTTAGTTAGGGGTAATGCTCAAGAAAATGCATTTCAAAGGGGGACTGGACTTTAAAGTGAGGGGTAAAAACACCCCCAAATGATCTCTCCCTATCTATATATCTCTTTCAATTAAGAGAACAAAAAGAAACAGCCTTTGGGAACAGATTCTGGAATGAGAATTTGGTCAGCAATGTTGCTGGAAACATACGGTAAAAGATTTTATCTTAACCAAGTCTAGTTTGTTACTAGGACTAGAAAGCATTTTAATCTTCATTTCTCTTGCAACCATTTCTGACTAATAATGCCTTATGCTTGTATTCACTTAAAACATCTCACTGTAGTTAAATAAACTTGTCTTATTTTTAAACTAATCCAGTGTTCTGTTTAAACTGAATGTTTTGGATAACTCCATTTAAAGAAGAAAACTGTTGGATACTGATCTACTTAAAGGATCAATGGGCCTAAAATATGTGGACTGTCTGATAGAGAGAGCTGGACAGTGCAGAACACACATTTTGGGGGAAGTTTGGGACTAGGAGTGTATTGGGATCACCTTGCAAGTGGTAACTAAGGGTGGTGGAAACCAGAGTGTGACTGATGTTTGGCTGGAAAGTTGCAGCTATACAGAGAGGGTGTGACCTGCATGTTGTCTGGATTTTTGTGAGGGGTCCAGGTACAATAGCAAAGCACTGTGAGGCACCCCAGGCTGCGTGACAAGGATGGTGCAGCCTCTCACTAGTCTGGATTACATCCTAGAGTGTGAGGGAAGTAAAGGAGAAGAGCTGGATTGGGGAGTTTGGGGGCTTAGCTAAGCACAATCTGTTCCTTGGCTGCTTCATGCATGTTGGGTGTGTGCAATCAGCTCTGTCCACTAGAACAGAGCAGAGTGGGTTGCGGTAAGGGCAGAATACAGGCTCTGCGCAGTGTGCTGTGCCATGGGGTGTGTGGAGAACCATGGCAGTGTCTCCTGTCCGTTTATTGTTGGTCCCATGAGGGAGCAAAAGTGACTGTATCTCCTACTGTGCAAGGATTTCTGTTACACACACACCTTTATTAGTAGCCTTCAAGTCAGATTGCTTTGGAAACAAGGTAGATGAAGTATACCTGTAGTCAGTGTGAAAGGGAAAGTCACAAAGCTGAATGTTTAATGTGGTGCTATTACCAAAGACAAGAGTAAGCATTAGATGCAGACTTTTATGTCTACTGTAAGAATGGTAGGCCATAGAAAAAAATCTGACAACGGGAGTCAAGCTTTCTGTAAATTTTCCCACAGGAAAAGCACAGTGTGTATTTCCCATGTATTTATTTCTTATTTGTACTACACTTGTGATCATGTAGTATGTTATTGTGGGTGGGAGGGTTATTTTAGTTTGGACCGGCTTTTAGTATATTATGATGCCTTGGATATTTTATTTTAATGATTAAGTACATTTTGTTAAGATGTTTAATGAATTCCAGATGTTGGACTGGAAGAAAAATAATAATTCCCTGTCTCTCAAATAACCTAACATCTATATCATTATGATTATTAAACACTTTTCTTCCACAAACAGCTTTATATCATAGCTATGTCTTCTTGTTTAATAACTACTTTTAAATCATTACAACCTCTCTTTAGTATATGGAAGAAAATCAAGGTAAGCACCTAAACCTTAAAGAACCTGTTGCTTGTTCTTAAAAGCACATACCTCAGAGTCCCCATAATTTGTGAATTTCCAAATCTGAGAACACATAGGTGGCCAATTACATTAAAAGTCTGATAAAGCATAATGCATTCATCAATGCCAGTAAAATCTACAGTACTCCACATCAGAAAACACTCAGACTGTACTTTTGTATGCTCACCAGCAATCAAACTAAATTATGAAAAACCTTAGATAAAAGCATGAGTATGGCAATACAGTCAGCCTAGTTCTATTTCAGCTCAAACTATAGCATTCATTTGACTCAAACTGTGCTTTGTGTAAGATTTTAATTATGATTATGCATGACCATGGCATCACATTTTTACATTAATGTTTTGTTACTTGGCAATAAGGCATTGATTTTTTACCAGTTGGTGGTGGCTATTCTTTTCATCAACTCTTCTTTTAATTGGAACTCATACCACATTTGCACATAATGGAGAAGCATCTGGGCTGCATTAGTAGGAGCATTTCCAGCAGATTGAGGGAAGTGATTATTCTCCTCTATTCGGCACTGGTGTGGCCACATTTGGAGTATTGTGTCCAGTTTTGGGCCTCCCACCCCCACTACAGAAAGTGTGTCATCAAATTGGAAAGAATCCAGCAGAGGGCAACAAAAATAGGGGGCTGGAGCACATGACTTATGAGGGAAGGCTGACGGAACTAGGCTTGTTTAGTCTGCAGAAATGAAGAGTGAGGGGGGATTTGATAGCAGCCTTCAAATACCTGAAAGGAGGTTCCAGGTAGGATGAAGCTAGGCTGTTCTTACTGGCAGTGGATGACAGAACTAGGAGCAATGGTTTCAAGTTGCAGTGGGGGTGGTCTAGGTTTGATATTAGGAAAATATTTTTCACTAGGAGGGTGGTGAAGCACTGGAATGGGTTGCCTAAGGAGATGGTGGAATCTCCATCTTTAGAGGTTTGTAAGCTGCGGCTTGACAAAGCCCTGGCTGGGATTATTTAGTTGGGGTTGGCCCTGCTTTAAGCAGGGGGTTGGACTAGATGACCTCCTGAGCTCCCTTCCAGCTCTAATCTTCTATGATGCTGGTGGGCAAAGAAATGTATTTTGAAGAGTTATCAGGGCCACAGTGCAGTTTCCTTTGGTTGAAAGCACACACCCACAATTGGTCTCTTCAGGCTGTAGTTTATTTTGGGAGTACTCTTGGATTCCTCACTGAGGCAAAGGTCTCACATAGCACCAATCATGTATCTTTTTTTTTTTTTTAAATATCTCTAGTTGGCTAGATGACTCCATCATATCCTCGCACATAGTGACTTGGACTCAATTATTCACACCTTTGTTATCTCTCAACTGGCCTACAGCAATGTAAGTTACTTGGCACAAGTATAGAATGCTATGGCACATTTCCTCAGCAACACAGGCTAGTGCAAGTGCATCTGTCCTTCATGCTCTACACAGGCTTCCCATGGGGTATGGAAACAAGGTCAGGTCTCAGTACTTGCCTTCAAGATACTCTATGTAGGTAGGCCTGGCATGAGTAAATAAATACATGGGGAGATCTCATTTCTTGGAAGATATGATTAGTGAGGTAAATGAATCGCCATCATGAACATCCTGTTTTCAGCCTAAGTAAGATAAGTAAATAGGTCAGTAGGGAAAGAATGTCTGAGCTAGCTAAGATAAGAAGCACACCCAGAGAAATATTTACGATGAACAAGAGACATTAGCAATGTAGAGATGAGGTAAAGAGTAGGTCAAACACGGACAAAACATTCTGCACAGGGACTGGTTCCTTCAAAGCAAGCCAACCCAAAAAAGCGTGATGCAATGTAGAGTAAATGCAATGAGATGTGTAATGTATATAAAAGATAGAGGGTTTCTAGGTGACTTTGGAGCTGCAGTATACCCTGCATCCACCCCTGTGTTTGAGTCTGATTAACTCAGCATTTGCTGAATGCCAGATAAAGATACCGTAGCGATGAAGTCTGGAGCTGAGTACTTGGGAAGCAGAGTTGTAAAAAAATCTCAAAGGGAATCCCAAAACTCTATGGCCTGGCTCAGAATAGCTGGAAGATCACCTAAAGCTTTGGGATGAAAACATCACTCCTCTAGAACAGTCTAACTCTCTCTAATAAGGGTCAAATTTGTCTGTACAGGAAAAAGACCTTTCTAAGAAACTGATCGAAGATTGTTATGAACTTCCTTAGGAACTAAAGACCATCAAAACCCTCACCATCTGTTCCAAGTGCAATTCATGTTTCTTTGATCTTGCCTTTTAACACATAGTAACATGTATATTAAAAAACCAAGAAACTAGGCAGAGCAAGGAAACTAGGACTGAGATCAGAAGCCTGAAGCCAATAACTGGGTAGGGGAGGAGAATAGGACTAGAATGAGCTGGACGTGAGGAAGAGACAGATCAAATTGGAGAAGACAGAGCAGAAGAACATGCTTGTGGAAAAGTGTGCAGAAATATCTGTGCCCACTAGAGTACACTCCCCTCCAGAACCTGGAATGGAACCCAGGAATTTCAAGTCTCACCATTCCTCTCTTATCAACAAATATTTGGGAAACCCACTGGCAAAATGTAGTACTGATGCACAAACATGATGACAGCCTACTACTGTTATCAGTTATTCCATTAGCTCAAGTGGGAGACATTGGTGCTGTGGGTCCCAACCATAGTGATGATTCATGTGGGTGTTAATATGATGCCACATGATGGAATTTCTGGGATTTTTTTTTTTTGCATGTGTTTGCTTTAATAGCCTATAAAATTAGATACAAAACCCCCCCTAATTTTTAAAAACCCACTATTGGGTTACAAAATCAAGCACTCACAGATTATGAAATGCTAGAATTAAGGTTACCTTGCAATCTTAATTGTGGATCCAAGCACATATGCATTATCATGCAATCTTTAATAACTTGATCACCTAATTTTTTTCCCCCTCCACAGGATCCTTGCCTCAGTGTGTTGGGAGCACCTGCTCTAGAAATTAATCAAGGTTTCTGTGAAGGAGGCTGCTGTCTGTTGGCCTCCTGTTTTATTTGTTGCAGAAGCCAGAAGGTGTGTAGTGAATGATGCAGAGGATTGCAGGAAGAGGCGGGACAGTCTTGGTAGCAAGGCAATTGTACACTTCCCTGAAGAACTAGATTCTATGCCTGCCTCTGCTATAGAGCAAGTCTTCTTTGATTTAAATGACTTGCTCAGCACCACACTTTTCATACGTTATCACTGAGTCTCTCTCATTTTCTAGGTGCCCATCCTGAGACTCTGGTATCTGATTTGCAGAAGTGCTGAGGGCTGACAGCTGCAACTGAAGTCAATGGCAGCTGTGCTTTTCACATATCAAGTGCTATATTATGCTAAGTGCTCTGAAAAAAAAAATCAGTTTCTAGCCATCTCAAATTGGACACACATCATGAAATACTTTTCAGCTTAGTTTCTCTGTGCCTCTGTTTCCCAACTGTAAAAAGAGGCTAATACTAACCCCTCCCCCCACACAGCGGTGTTGTGGATTTAATTAACGTTTATGAAGCACCCTTGAAAATGCCCATGAGGAAAATAATTTTCTTCAGAGCAGGATTTGAATAGTGTGCAGTAAATAAAGCCTGGGGCCAGACAACAAACAATAAAGAAAAGAAAATATTGAATAGCTGCTCATTAAGCAAGCACTATCACTCTTGTACATTGAATGATGCAGGGGTCCTGTAGAAAAAAAATAGTGTGATATCAAAGGAGCCAAATTAATTTAGCTAGGCATTGTTAATTTTGCATGTTCTATCTTGTGTTTAGCTTTGCAACCTTACTAATGTACTTTTAACGTGTGCGCGCATGCGCAGATGGCTGTCTGACATCTTGATAGCCAAAGGAAGAGGCGATAAAGTTGAGCTGTCAATGGCACAGGAAGAGAGCTAGATGTGGGAAGGCTTGCTGCTCACAGTAACTACAGGTCACTCTGCAGATGGAAGTTGAAGCTTCCTGGCCCACCTTTGGGCCTCAGTCTGCGCTCTCTGCTGTGACTGCATCAATATTAACCTGGCTTCTTCAGACCGAACAATTGTGGGCAGGATTTTCCCAGTTGTGGGTGAGAATGCTGAATTTCTTAAGGACTTGCTTGACCTTGTCACCATCAGAGCTTTGGCTTACCTCTGCGTCACATGTGGTTCTTAAGTTGGCCACAGAGCACAGCCCTCAGCAGACGATCTTGAGGCATGCGCTCCATGTGCCCCACATAGCGAAGCCTGCAAATGTCCAGCATAGTCTGCATAGACTGTTGGCTGGCTTTCTCAAGGATCTTATTATTGGTCATGTGTGGGTCCCAAGTAACTCCAAGGATTTTTAAGACAGAGGAGGCGAAAACTGTTCAATCTCCACTCCTGCATGGAGTATGTAACCCAGTTTCCACAACCATAAAGGAGGGCACTAAGGACACAAGCTTGATAAACAAACACCTTTGTGTTCAGGGTTAGCAACTTGTTGTTCCAAACATGTGAGGTAAGTTTGCCAAAGGTAACAGAAGCTTTGCAACTCTAGCATCAAGTTCCCTATCAAGATTAAGCGAGCTGGTGAGAATTGAGTAGAGATAGCAGAAGTGATCCACATTGTCCAGAGCTTCATTGAAAGATTTTAGGTGGAATACTGGTCCTTTTATGAAATGACACCTGTTTTCTTTATACTGATTACCATGCCAAACTTTGTGCATGCATCAGGAAATTTGTTCATCATGACCTGAAGTTCATCAGGTAAATTAGAGATGAATGCAGCAGCAGCAGCAGCAAAAAAGCAGATCCTGAATAGTAAGCTGGGTGACATGTCTTCTACACTGGAATAGTCTGATGTTAAACAAGCTGCCATCCACCCTGGATTCAATTAGTACACCAGATTGATCATTTCCAAATGCATACTTAATAGAGAAGATGCCAAAGCCAGTGGATATTTCGACTCAGTCCTGCCTCATACCAGTATCAATATTAAACTTGAATGATGTTTCATTTTCATAATTGTTGGAAGCTGGGGAATGGCAGCTAAGGCATTATCACAGATAATGTCATCCTTTGAAGAGAGTTCTTTGTAATGCTCAGTCCATTGGTCAAGTTGTTTTTGCCTGTCAGTCAATATGGCACTCGGTACACCTCGTAAAAAGAATGCAAACCTGAAAGCAAGACAAAGTGCTTCTTTAATGCCAGTATAGGTACTACGGAGGTCCCCCTCTTTCAAAGAAAATCAGAATATTTTTGCACAGGTCTTGCCAATACGTCTGGGCACATGATCAGGTGGCTTTCTGAACTGCAGCCTTAGCCTCTCAAGTTAGAGTTCAAAGTTTGGTTGGTTGTTGAAGTAGACTTAGGTGAGATTGCTTTATCTTTTCTATAAGTAGGAGCAAGATGATTAGTTGGCATTGATGAAAATGTTTGATTCCTGAAAGTTTTGCAAATTCATACTTGAAATTCATTAGTCACTATACATCATTCCCTACTCACCATTCACACATCTCCTCTCAAAGTTTCATTCATCCAGTGAGGACTCAAAAAGAAAAACAGGCAACTTGGTGGATGCATGATGATAAAACACATTTGTTATTCAATTCAAAACTTTTCAAAGAAGTTATGAATTGATTTTTTTAATGGGAAAAAATAATGAATTTGTTCCGAATGAATTGCACGCCAGTGCAAATCCTGAACATAACTTAACAAAATAACATTCTGCTGTTACGTCCTATTATCCTGTTTTAGCTTTTTTTCCCTTGAGGGGCTAATTGGTCTAACTTAATGAGTTTTTAGCCACTTCAAAATGTGTAACATCTGGAGTACTGTATTGAAAGACCTCATTAGTAAGCCTTCTCTAAAGCATGTTCTCCTAGAAGTCTTTTCAAATGTGTGTAGGTGTGCAGTAAGTATACATAAAAGAATATCATATGCCAGAAGGCTGCAAAACAAAGTAATCTTCAATTTTTAATTCAGAATATCTGAAGAATTGGTTTCTAAAAAGGATATGAAAAATGAATGCCCCAGCAAGTGAAATATTGAGCCTAAACCTGGTTCCACTGAAATCAATGCAAGATTCCCAGTGGTGTCCATAGTACTGGGACACCAAAAAGAAAACCGTAATCATTGCACAACTCAGGAAGAAGGAAATAGAAGCAGCTGTCTAGTTAATGCAACACGTTGTATTTAACTGAAGACTTAGAACCAAATTAAATCTAGTAGCAGTCTGATGTAAGCACAGTGCAACTTCCATGAAAATCTCTGGGCCAATTTCATCAGTGATACAAATGGGGGTATAACTTAGTCTGGTATAAGTCACTCAGAAAGTGAAAGTATACAGGCTAAATTCAATGAAGCCTCATTGTGGTGCAAGTTATCTGTTGGATATAAATGGTCAGAAAACTTTGGTGAGGTACACCACATAGGTAGTGTACAAACAAGTGTAATTCACAGGGAATTATGGTATACTTCAGGGTCCAAATTCAGGGGGAATATGTTGCTGGATTTACACTTTAAAATGTATTTGTAATGGCTGTCAAGGATATCTAGAACACAAGTTATGGGCTCTTTAATTTATATTGATGTATACAATTAATTAAAATTCTGAGTGTAGAGGCAGCTGCAATGTGAGTAATTCTCTGAATTCTCCAGTCAAAAGTCTCATGTTCTTAACTGAGTTTAGAGGGCTTTTGATCTTACCTGGAAAGATCTGTTATATTTTATGGAAAAACTGAATATAGATACTGTGGGATCCTTTCCCTTTTTACATTTTGAAGTTAAAAGCCATTCTAACTGGGTGCACATGGGAAGTTGGGGTGGGGCAAAGGCAAGAAATAAGTAAGAAACTAAGTGAGGGGTTAGAGTCATAGCAAGACTGGAAGAAAAGCAGCTGGTAGAAATTAAGGGTAGTTACAGAAGGGCTCCTCAGAGAAAAATGATAAAGTTCCTATGTTACACAATTACATTATATTGTATCTACACTATAGTCGACATTCCTCCTCAGAGTGGAAAAAAAGTAAACGATTTGACAGAATTTCAAGTTAATTCATTGGTGTTAATGAGAGAACTCTGATTCATGAGATCTGAGATGAAATCTTCTGAAAGCAATAATTAGGAAGGCTGGCAATTCCACACAAGGCTAATACAATGATTATTTGCCTTGTAAAGATGATCTGAACTTGTAGATTTGCTGCATGCCCTCACCCTGTGTTTTCCCATACAGAAATGCAAGGCAGTCAGCAGTAGCCTTGCAATCAGAGGTTCATCTTATTCATACCTTTCACTGGCGTTTGTTAAAACACTTCCATAGACGAACAATGATAGTTCATATTTGAAGAGCTTCTTTAAACAGTATATTACATAAAATATCCATTCATGTACAATATGTTGCATGACGTCAAGGACAATGATCTGAAGTAGTAAGGTGGAAAACACAGGCTCTCAAGGCAACAAAGCGTGGCCTGGGGGGGGGGGGGGGGGATAATTCACTCCCCAACCTACAGGTAGATCATGTGACTGCATCATTACTCCTCGGCATCTGCTATTGCAGCATTCAGTATGGGATAATGATCATTGTTCCTCTATGCTCCTTATCCAGTGAGTAACTGAATCCAATGGCCTTACATGTATCTTGCCCCCAATTACTCCTTCTGAACTAGCTTATTCAGATTGGAAGGGGCTCACCTGAATGGACTGCAGAGACACCTATGCAGCCATTTCATGCATTCACATATGGCCACACAAAGGTCTACCAGCAAAAGGCCTGGTACAGCTTCTCTGAAAGTGAGTGAATTCCATTGATTGTGAACAAACTTAATGTAGCAAGGTATGGTATGGAATTCAAGACAGTACATGTGAGCCAAGAAAGTAGAAGTATTGGTAAAGTTTCCCATTCTCATTAAAATCTTAGTCATGTGAGATTTATCCTACTCTTTGTCAGAAGAATGAGGTATCAGAATGTAAATGACTAATATATTCTGAGAATAGTTTGACCTTTTCAGTATTCTTTATTTTGATTGGATGGACGTCCCATTCCTCTTTTACAATCTGAAAGCAATGTTGAGAGGGAAGAAAATGACCATCTGATCCAAATTCAGAATAATGAAAAGGTCAAAATACATGATCAAAGTGCACAGAAAGCATTACACATTACAATTCTACTATTTCATTTTCCTGACAAAGATTCTAACCAGAACATAAAATGACAGGAAGTTAATCAATTTCATAACATGTAAGTAGACAGGATTATAATGTTTGGTTCTCATGTGCTATTCAAAAAAGAGCTAGGTGACAGGACATCATTGGTAAATTCAACACTCTAACGTTTTAAAACATTTTATATTGGAAAGTGATCACTAGAGTTCATTACTTCCAGAGCCTGTGATCAAGTGTTTGAGAGGGGAGTGGTCCTCTTGTAACTCTTCTCCCTCTCCCTTTTCTGCTCAGAAATGTCAATATATATTACCTTGTCATTTAGAAGTGTCTTGGACTTTCAGGAAATTCTTTGGCTATTAGAATTCTGATACCATTCTGGGATTTAGCATAATCTATACATCTAGCTTCCAGGTACATTATTAGAACAGAAGTGAAGTGAAGTGAAATTTCTTCTTCTAGACCTTCCTTTTAATTTGTTCCTCTAAAATTGAGGGTAGTAGAAGGTTTTTTTGATATTTTGGGCAATCTACTCTGGGGAGAAGAGTATGCATTGCTTGCGCAGTCTCCCTCAGTAGAAGGGGAACCAATCTTCTGGCTAAGAGACTAGCAAGAGTCAATAGGAGGGCTTTAAACTAGCATCTAAGGGGAAGGTAAAAGACAGGACATACTCAAATGTAACTCCAACTCAAGGTAGTATGAATGTGAAGAATCAAGGAACGTAAAGAGATGCCATCTTTCAATTTCCTATATACCAATGGTAAAAGCCTGGAAAACATAGAATCACTATTGCTGAATTATGAATATGACTGGTTTTATTGAATTCTGGTGTATGGAGTCACATGACTGGAATATTGAAATCACTGGATACACCCTATTTAGGAAAGGCAGAGTGGACAGACATGAGGGTGACACTGTACATTAAAGATGCCATTACAGTGGTGTGCCAGGATATTTTTAGTCAGGTGTGCAAAGGTATACCTCTGTGCAAAATGGTGCCCTTCATGAGGCATGACCATGCACTGAAGGATGCTATTTTGTTTGGGGACCAGACAGAATCATCCAGTGGACACAGCTGGTCATGGGGCATGCATGCCTTGCATACACGGATAGAACACCACTGTGCCATTTCCTGTTTTAGAGTTATTGACAATTCTGATGGATGAAATCTGGAGTGCTTATAGAACAATGTACTAACTGACTAATCACAAGATGGGATACTGGTATGGATGCTCTAGATCAAAATCAGACAAGGGAACAGGATGAATAGCTGCTTGACCTCAATCAATAATGTATGGGAAGAACTGCATGATCATGGGGTATTTAAATCTGGGGATATATACTGCCAATAATAAAACATCCTTGATTTTTATAAAAATCTAGACAATATATTACAATACAATAAATTTCTAATATAAAAGATATTGCAACCAACTCAGCATAATTCTATGTTAGACTGCATTTGATAGATTAAAATAAGTCACAGAAAAAAAAAAGATGGTTGCCTAGGTACAAGTGATCATGATCTAGTTTTATTTCCTACATGTCTATATGTTCTTACTGCCTCAAGCAGTAACATATCTACTTCGGGCTTTAAACGGCCAAATTTCCAAAGTTGAAAATTTCATACAAGAATGTGGATGACGACTGGAAATTTAAGAATGCTTTATTAGATGAACATAAAATTGCAATACTTATATGAGACTGTCAATCATGATGTGGAAAAGGCAGAAACGGTCAATTAAATTACTGTTCTGTATTTGGGAAGAAGCAGGATGATATATTCATATTGCAATGATAATGAAATACTTTCTATTTCATAGATTCATAAATTCCCAGGCCAGAAGGAACCACTGTGATCTACTCTGACCTTCTACATAATAAAAACCATATCACTTCTCAAAAATAATTCCTAGAGTATATCTTAATATAAAGAGTATCAGTGATGGTGAATCCACCATGACCCTTGGTAGGTTGTTCTAGTGGCTAATTATTCTAACTGTTAACATTTTTCACCATATTTCATCAGTAACTAGGGAGAAATGTAGGTGTTTTCAAATCTGCGAAACTGGATAACTCACACCCAAGGGTAGTAAAATAATTAGAGAGCTCTCTGAACTATCGGTGTTGATTATTTTTTTTAATCAATCTTGGAACATCAGGGACGTTCCAGAG
Organism: Emydura macquarii macquarii; assembly: GCF_026122565.2. Taxonomy (NCBI): domain Eukaryota; kingdom Metazoa; phylum Chordata; order Testudines; family Chelidae; genus Emydura; species Emydura macquarii. Next base: position 5,652,865 of record NW_027132962.1, read on the forward strand.
GACTGGGAAATCTAACATCATCCCAATATTTTAATAGACTAAATGAATGACATGGGTCATCATAGACCAGTTAGTCTGACATCAGTCCCAGGCAAAATCATGGAAAGGCTGATACAGGATGCTATCAATAACTGATTAAATTAAGTATCATAATTAATGTCAATCAACATGATTTTATGAAAAAATAGGTCTTACAAAATATTTATGAGATCACAAGTTTGGTTGATAAAGATAACCATGTTGATATAGCATACTTAGACTTCTGAAAGGCATTTGACTTAGTCCTGCATGACATTCTGATAAAAAATACTACATGAAATTAAAAACTGGTAAGCTAATAGATATCAAAAAGTAATTGTAAATGAAGAAAAATCATCCAACTCCCATAGGGATCTGTTCTTGACACAATGTTATTTGATATTTTTTTTAATCAAGAAAGAAACATACCACCGCCTGTTAAAAGTAGCAGGTGAAAACACTTGGTAGACTGGTAAAAAACCAAAGAGAACAAGTCAGTTAGAGAACCCACCCTGGATTAGTTGGTAAGATGTGTTCATTTAAACATATATTAATACAGCTACATGCAAGTTCATATATCCAGCAACAAAGAAGATGGAGACTGGATCCTGGAATACAATGACACTAAAAAATAATTCAGGAGTCATGCTACCAATTGAACATGAGCACCCAGTACAATGCTGTAATTAAGGGCAACTACAGTCTTCACTTGCTTAATCAGGACAATATTAAGAGGGCACTTGTGAGACCAGTATTAGAATACTGCATCCAGCTGTGTTGTCCTCACTTCAAAAAGGACATTGAAAACTTGGGAAGGTTCCAGGAGACAGCTACAAGAATTATTTGAAGTCTAGAGAACATACAGAGAGATTAAAGCCCAAGCTCTTTCATGTATCCAACAGAAGGTTGATTATAGTCTATAGGCCTAAATGCACAAAAGGATCCAGGAACCCAGAGGCTACAAAGGCTAGGTAATAGGCACCATAGACTGATTCACAAAAGCCAGCAAGCTATGTAGGGAGCTGCCTAACTAGCCAATGGGAGATGCCAACGAGGCAGGTATGTGCTAAACCCCATGACCCTGTCTCAGAGATGGGTACCTAAGTACAGGTTTCAGAGAAGTGTCTGTCTGCTTGGGATTCTCAGCTGCAAGTCTTCTCTTGGTATAAATACCCAAGAGTTAGACCAGGGGTTCTTAAACTGGGGGGTCAGGAACCCTCAAAGGGTCGCAAGATTATTATGGGGGGGGGGTCACAAGCTCTCAGCCCCCACACATGCTGTGGCTTCAGTTGTCAGTCCCATGCATGGCTGCCAGCCAGAGCCCTTCAGATATGGGTGGCCGGAGAGCTGCAAAGCTGGCCATGTGCTCTGAAGGCAGTGCCGCCCCCAGCAGCAGTGCAGAAGTAAGGGTACTATGGCATAGGGGTGTGGGTGACAGGACATGGGGGTTGCCACTTTTTGGGGGGGTCATTACAACTTGAAATGTTTTAAAAGGGGGGGGTCCCAGAAAAATGTTTGAGAACCCCTGAGTTCAAAAGAAGCCAGAGAACTTTCATCAACTTTTATCCCAGTGGTTAGGGGCCTGCCCTAGGATGTGGGAGACCCCACCAGTTCAAGTCCCTCCTCCACATTAGAGTGAAATGGGATTTCCACTGGCATCTGGTAGATCTCAGGGGAGTGCTCTAACCAATGGGAAATAGGATATTCTGAGGTGGGGCTCCCTCAATCTCTCCTGCTGAAGCTGTTGCACTCAGGATAAATAACTAAACAGTAATTGGAGCAGAGGGACTGGATCTCCTACATGAATGCTCTAACCAACAGGCTACAGATTCATTCTCATGCTGCTTTCTCACTTTCTCTCAGAGAGATTTGGACAAGTGAGAGAGCACAAGCATGAAAATGACTAACATCCCAGGTGAGTTCCGTAACCACTAGATTAAATGTTATGAGTGAAGTCCTGCTCTTCCTCCCCACTGCTTTACCCTCCTTTGCTTCTTTGTGTGAACTTGCCTGAGACCCCCATTCCCTCCAGTCTGGTAGGTGCCCTCTGAGAAGGCCTACTGGATCAGGCCCCATATCTGATTTCAGTGGCTGACACTTCATTGTGAATTGCTCTGGGGCTTTGGTGGGAGATAGGCACCTGGGCCCATAAGAGGCAGCAGCGTGCATTCCCAGAGGCAAAAACATAGGCATCTAGGTCAGCAATTCTCAACCTTTCCAGACTATTTTGCCTCTTTCAGGAGTCTGATTTGTCTTACGAATCCCCAAGTTTCACCTCACTTAAGAACTACTTGCTTTAAAAAAAAAAATCAGACAAAAATACAAGAGTGCCATAGCACATTATTGAAAATGCACTCTCTCATTTTTACCGTACAACTATAAAATAAAGCAAATACAATATAGTGTACTTACATTTCAGTGTACGGTATATAGAGCAGTGTAAACAGGTCATTGTCCAGATGACATTTTAGTCTGGACTGCCTTCGCTGGTAATTTTTATGTAGCCCGTTGTGAAACTAGGCAAATATCTAGATGAGTTGATGTACCTCCTAAAAGACCACCACATACTCTCAGTGGTATGTGTACCCTGATTGAGAATAACTAATATAGGGGAAAAAATTACTGCAAAATCTTAAATGCCAAGTGAATTTGGGCACCTATGGATTTAACAGGAGTTTTGTGCATCACAGTGGTCTCAAAATTAGGACACAGGAATCTATCACCTTTTGTGCAGTCAGATGAAAGTATCTACATGGGGGGAAAATTTCTAACAGTAGACAGTTCTTTGGATCTCATTATGTCATTTTCTGCTAGACTAGTGGTTGGAAACTGAAGTTAAACAAATTTGGACTAGAAATAAAGAAGCAAAATTTGAGGAGTGAGATTAACTATTGGAATAATTTTCCTAGTGACATGGTAGATTCTTCATCACTTGCGCTATTTAAATCAAGACTGGATCTCTTTTTTAAATGTGCTATAGCTCAAACAGAAGTTATGGGCTTGGAGCAGTGTTTACTGCATGAGTTTCCATGGCCTGTCTTATTCAGGATGTCTGACTAGATGATAAAAATGGTCCCTTCTAGCCTTAAAATATATGAAGCGATGTTAATTCTGAAAATCCTTCAGCTGCCTACAAATATGCTGGGATGAAGGTTAGGTTTCCTGACATGTCATAATAGTAAGCCACCATCCCTAAGACACTTTGATACACAAAGTTACAATATGTATCCAAATTAAAAAAGTATGCCCACATCTCTCAAAAATCCTATTAATGTTAATGCATCTAGAGCCCTTGTTCCAGAAGTGCCTCTGGAACAACAACAACAACAACTCAACAGAATAAACTAAATTAAATTCTAGCAGCATTTGTCATATGCTACAATTGGGAACAACTTGGGGAAAAGTGAGATTCATACCCATCTTGCATTGCGGTATTGGATGTAATTAACTTGCAATTATAGTATAACTTCAGGTTGTGATAAGGATACATGAAGGCGGCTGTGGTCAAATATGGGAGGCAAATTGTGAATATTTGGTTTGAATTGACCTTATTCAAGCAATTCACCAAGCTTTGAATTTTGTCTGTCTAATTGGGTCAAATATACGTAATCAAATTTATGTTGTAGATCGGGTCTTTGCTGACCATTTGAAAGCTTGAATAAAAATACCAATTCTGTATATTTTGCTAGCATTATTTATTGGCTATATTAGCTGATAATGGACTGATTCACAAGTGGTTCATGAAGCCACAAGTTAAACGTTGCCCAATTTTTTATTCATTGAGTACTATTTGACCAGTACTAGTTCTTGTATAGAAGGCTGAGCAGGTACATACATAAGTGTGCTGAACCATGAACGCTCTTGAGACAAATGTTTATAAACACGCTTTCCCTTCAAAATAATGAGAAATATTATGTATGTTAATGTCAAAGCATTACTTCCTGTTAAACTGAAATGGAATTGTATCAGCCAATCAGAGAACAGAGAAGCTTTACTTGCTGACCCACAAATCTATATTTATTGCCCAGTCATTCAGTTCTCTGCACTATGACTGAGGGTCATCATTAGCAATTAAGACATGGTTGCCAACCAAATTTCTTTACAGCTAAATCAATAGCACAAACTTTTAAACATATTGAATTGCTCAGTTTTTACAAATGTGCTGTCCTCTTCCTGAGAAAAAAGAAAACCAAGTGGATTTAAGCCTAAAGTTGGACTTACTCAAATTGCAGAGTCACTAAAATGTTGATGTGAAGTATAGTAGATATAATTAGGATCAAGTAATGAAAATACATATAAATTTGTTTGTCTAATGCATATACTTCTATTTCTCTATATATATATTCCCACAACACATTTTGCTAAAAGACACAAAAAACAAACAAACAACCCCGTATAAAAACAGTGACCGGTGCTACTAAAACCAAAGCCAAATAAATTTACACCTCATACATATTACATCTCTATAACCAGCTCCCTGATGGCCTACTCCCCTGAAGACTCCTGTACTAAATTTAGTTATGGCACAGCAGTGATTCTGAAGTTACAAGAGATGGGAGGGGGTTAGAAGTCCCAATAGCTGTTTGTTGTGGGCACATTTTTCAGGACTTCTAAGGGGCAGTATCCAGTAAGAACAAAGGAGTGATGAGAATAAAAGCACTTTTCATAGTCACTGTGTGGTTTACAGTATTAACAAACATCAGCATTTTGGAGCAGGACATATTGACTGAGCATGGCCAGAAGTTATGAATTAGTTAATCATGAGAAAAATTGTGTATTATGTCATTTATGTGATGGGCATCTTTATTCCCATCAGTTTAAAAAGAAGTAGATTGCAGTCACAAATTGAAATAAGTTCAGTTTTGTCTTACATAATTGCTTATGTAATTTCTAAAACACAGCAAGCAGTTTAGTAGCAAATTGGCTTTGTGTGTTCCTCTTTTTAAACTGAACTCCAACATGCCCTCTAGGTGTATCCTAAGTGGCATGTTAATTGATCCAATTCCAAAAGTAATTAGTGAACAAATGTGTTTGAATGAAAAAAATATATAGGCCATGAAAACCTTTTCAAAAAGTTGTTTGATTGCTCATTTTAGTATATAATCTTCCTTCAGAGAAATCTGATAAAAAAACTTAAGACTATTGTTATGCATTTTGGCCTTTCTAGAGAGAAACACTTTCTTATAAGAATGATTTGGTTATATGGAAAGTGGAGTCCTGGTAAAAAGTCAGCAGATCTGTCAGGACCTCAACTTAGGTTAACTTGGAGATGTGAAAAAACGGTAAGACAATGTTGTTTCATTCCTTTTGACACCAGGATAGTCATTACATTCTGATGAAAGGAGCATCTTCTCACAGATGGACATTCCCTTTGGAGACCTGTCCAGATAGGAAACAATTCATCTTAATTCTAATATTTTCTATCGTATGTAGTAAAAATGAAGGAAGATAGACAAGGCCATTTGACTACACTGGTGGAGAGAGAAATACCAATTACAAATATAGTAGTTGCCATTAAGAGTCATTTGCCAACAGCTGCTGCACAATGGTATATGAAATAACCAGTTTCTTCTATGCTTAGAAAACAGGCTAACTGATGACTGGAACTATGGTTGGTAAGTAATGGTTGGCATTTTAATGCTTTCTATTCTATTATAAGCTGGTAATTATTTGACTTCTATTATGGGCTAGTAATTATGATAATCCAACTGGTTACTGAGGATGGATGGATTTATTTACTCTTTCCTTCACTTTAGTGACTGTGAAAAGTGCAAGATTGGCAATTTTGGAGATTAAAGTCTTCTGATTATCCAGAAAATAGGTACAGCATGGGCAGCTGCAGTGAAAAGGTTTTCCACAATGTCCTACCAGCATTCCTCAATTTGGAGGGAGCCATCTCCGGGGACAGGGGTACTTCATTCTCTATTTCCTTTCAGTTCTTGTTAATTGTCAGTGCTGTGGGGATGTTTTTGTTATAGAGACTCTTGCTCACTAGAAACTAAACTGACACCATTGGCTTGTTTTAAATAAGCCATTCAAAAACTGCTAGATATGAGTTTGTCACTGCTGTCCTGGGCTGCATGTAAACCAGAAACCTAGAGGATATCTTTATATTTAAACAGCTGTGCCTCAATACAGTAGTCAGGTTAAAAATAGAAAAGTTATACTGCAGTGTCCTAGGGTCACATACAGCAGTAAAACTTTGAGTCACCCCTCCTCTTCAGAAGATTTTAGCACTTTGAATCATGGTTTTCAATATTCAAAAATTAACTAAGGCTACTTATTATGAGAACTGGTCAAAAAGTTTGACTAAATGAAATTTTGGTAAACCTGAAACACTTTGCAGAGATGACTTTTTCAATTAACTGAATCAAGAAGGTTTGGGGTTCAGGGCTCTCTGGTATTTTCTGACCAGAAAGACTAAGAGCACTCTCTAAAACGTAACTGCTGCTGCTCTCCAATGTTAAGAGCTCCAAAGACACCCAAAACCACCACCACCCTGCTGAAGCCTGTCACAATCCTGCCAGGGGACAGCTGCAGAATGCAGCCTCCAGCAGCCAAGCGTGTAGGGCTCTAGGTGTTGCCTACAAAGAATGTTGAACTCTTTGGGAGTGAACAGGCCTCAGCCAACCCTTCCAACCACCAAAGATATATCCACAGACAGGAGAAACACAGACAAAGTGAAGATGGAAGGCTGAAGAGTGTGAAGGAGAGAGAGAAGAGGTTGAGCTGGGAGAAGAAGAATATGACAGAAAAGAGGTATCACTTACCAAGCATCAGCCACACTAGTATTCTGAGACAGTAATACAGTAACTTTGCCATTTCAGAGAACACCAGAGCAGCACTCAGTCTGAACAGGTTTAGATGCGCTACTGCACATTAGGAGTCATAACCTTATTTACAGGAAAGCTCTTATCCCATTTTGACAGCGTAAAGAGGCCATAAAATGAGTAAATTATATCAGTCACATTAAAGCATATTTGTAGAACTAGAGAGTGATAAAGTGTTTTTACCACCCAGGAATAAGAATCCTAAAGAAAACTCCAAAATGGGAGTATATAGCTAATTCAACTAGCCTCATCAACATTTACAAGACCAATGAAAACAGCAGGTGCTCAAAACAAGACACTTAAGCTCTTAATGACAAGAGCAAGATCAGGCATTGAGTAAAGATGAGCAAAGTTATTCAGTGTATGACAGCTGCTGACTTTACCCTTATATGTTTGTTTACTAGTTAACTACAAACAGACCACAATCTCCATTAATTTGTTATTTGAAATTAATCTACAAATGCTGTATGTGGACATGTTTCACTTTATGAATTACTCAAAACCATTTGCTCTATTTTTTTTTTCAGTTTGAATTGCCACGTCTGGCACAGAGGACTAGGTGCCACTATGCTGGCTCTGTGCTGTTGTAGGATCTGCCCATGTCTGAGAGATCCCCTTGGCTCTGAGCTGGTTTTGTGCCCAGAATCCATTAACAGTACAGGGCAACCATAGTGGGGGTGGGGAGGAAACACTAACATGTCTCTCAACATACAGATATAGATTAAAAATAAATTAACAAACATTTAAAAAATCAGATGACATTAGGAATATATATATACAATCAAATTAATGTACATTTGAAGTTTAAAGTATGAAAAAATTTGACATTTTCTGCATTGATTAATAAAGGAAAGACTTAAATATGTAAAGTGTTATAACAAATTAAATATTAAAAAGTGCTGTAAAAATACCCTTTGATTTCCTGGGTGGATGCAGTTTAAGTGTTTAAAAAAAAAGGCACCTTCTGTTCACCTTACTACATGACTCTGCCTCTGAGGGCACAGTTTAAAGAAAGGTGGTTAGATTTGCAGCTCTTTAGTTAACTAAATGTGGAAATCCTCTAAGAGACAGTTCAAAGCGATCTGAATTCTGGTACTTTAAAATATCAGTTATACTCCCTATTTTTTCTCTGTGGGGAGATTAATATTTTCACTTTTAAATCAAGTTTTCAACCCTGTCAGTAGAAATAAAAACAAGTAATGTGTACCCCTAAATATAGTTTACTACACCTGCAGCTCCATTCCCGGTCAATTTCATATGCAGTTATGATAAACCTGATAATTGCAGTTTGTCCTACTCCTTTGATCACAGCTATGAAAAAAAAAAAAACCAGACAGCCTGCCAGAAAAATACTTCCTTCTCCATATGTGGAGCTCCCCTCTCAAGTTACACTATATCCAATCAGATTTGTGCAAGTATTGTGTGTTTTATGATAAAAGCATGAGATTTACCAGTTTTAGGGCATGACTTAATGAAGATTCAGGTATGGAGCCATCACCAACTCATTCCATTTTGGCTGTGGCAGCCATTTTGAATTCTGAATGCTTTTTCTTCTACTGATTTCCTGGTAGAGATTGTTTATGGTATTAAGCCATTCCAATAGGAATTTAAATGTACAAAAAACCTTGTTTTCAGGGTTTTAAAAACTAGGCTAATTAATTGATGGCTTGAGATTATACAAAAATATAAAAAACTAACATGCTCTGTATTTACTAAAGGGAGTATTTACTAAAATATTTTATAGAACAATGTTTACAACTTTGTTTATGAACTAAAATGTTACCATTAGCAAAGAAATGTATTTCAGACTGCAGTGTATAACAGGTTATTGCTGTATCTCAAAGATTGAAAAGGCAGCTTCAATATATATGCAGCCTAAAATGAATAAAAAAAACATCTTTCACAATCTTAAATATATTGAAACATTACTTTCCCCACCATTTTTCAAGGAGACCACCTGCAATTTGATCTTGAGATTGGCCTTGCAGGAAGTCTGCTGAAAGGGATTTTTCACTTGATAGGCTGGGTTTTGTCCTACAATCTGTTACAAACATGGTGTACTGCTGCAGTCTGCTTATCGCAATAGCGACTGCAGTGTTTGATGTCCTAACTCTACACTGTCTTCTGAGAAAGGGTTGTCCATGTCTAAGTACCTTGACAAATCATGCAAAAGAAGTCTGGGCACCTTTCACCTGATCACGAACCTTTGTTTTAGATTTTTTGTGTGTGGTTCCTTTCTCTGCTGTGGATTCAAGTTCTCTCAGCCTGGCCACCTCCAGTTCCGCTATCAAGTGTTGAAGGGTCTCTGGACCAATTGCTCCACCATCCCTTTTGATTACGGCATTATTTTGCTCAGGAGCTTGGTTAAGTACAATTGCAGAAAACATGCTGCATCTTCTGAATGGTGAAATTTCCCTTTAGAAAAATCTCTAGATGTGTCTGGATGTACTATATGAGGCTTACCAGCTCTCAAAGGTGCACAAGCCCCCACTGAGCATAATTAATATGACTGAGCACAAAGTACCAAGCTGACAGCTTTCCAAGGCATTCGATGTAGAGAGCAAAGTTTTCCTGGTGAATTGACAGCACATAGGTCAATACAAGAAACTCCAAATTAAGTGCAATATGCCAGAATGGAAACATGGTGTGACAAGTGAAGACTAGAAACCACAGTTTACCATAACTCCTGGGGGCCTCATCTTCCTTGAGACCTTGAGCATACTGTGTGTATGCATCTTGGAGCAAGACTTAGACTGCTGGCAGTTACTTAGTGGGCATGCCAATATATGTAACAGACAGACACTTTGAAGGAGTCAGCCATTTCTGGTGAAGCCACTCACAGCTGAACAAGGTTTCTAACCATCCGCTATCATGTTCATCTAGAAATGTAAAGTGTAAGTCCAGCCAAATGAGAAATTTGCCCTCTCTATACCTAGACACAGTGGGCCTGGGCTGCTATTTGGTTACGGTGCAAAGGGGCTGATCGACAGTGATCAACAGTCCTTGGCCTGGGTTTAGGTAGTGTACAGCATCCATGTCATGATGACCCATTACCATGGGCTTAGAGTCATCTGGAGAAAGGAGAAGTGCAGTGATGTCTGGGGCAAAGTCTGGCACTGGCTGTTTGCTAGTGTGGTAAGCTGCCCATGCATTGTCAATCTTCACTGAAGGTATCCAGACTGATTCCTTGCTCAATGCACTTGCATTTTTCTTGCAGGGCTTTGGTAATCAGTTGTCAGTCTTGAGTTCTAGATTTGTGGCAGGGATGGTACCAATGGTTGCCTTCCAGATCAATGGAGGAACAACTGGTTAAGACTGAGGAAGTGACAATATAATCCTCTTCACTGATGCTACAGGTTCACAGTTCAGGGTGGCAATTTCATGGACAACTGTCAAGAGCTACCTCCCTGTAGCGAGGCATAGTAGTTGGAGCAGAAATTGAGGCTGGTAGGATTGCAACTAGGTCAAGGATAACACTGGAACAGAGAGATTGAGGAACAAGCCAAATCAGTGCCTAAATTAGTGCAGCTGGCTCATTGCTACAGGCCTGAGTAGTGACTCAATGCAGCTCTATTGGAGGGGCAGCTGAGAAAGCAGCTCTGGACTGGCTGTGGGTTTGCCTCAAAACTCCCTGCACTTGAGTACTAGGGTGCTGAAAAAGTTCCATGGAGGGAACTATTGTTATGGTGAGTCTGGGATTATGTTCTAAAATGTCTATGGCCACAGTAGTGAACAGATAAAGGTTTAGAGGACAAACTACATTCTCATCCTTGAGCTGTTCTCATGCAGCATTCACCATGCTGGTAGAAATGGTGAACTCTCTGTAGTAGGAGATGTACAGTTCAAGTTTAAAGAAGGTATCTATTATCTCACTTTTTCATGTCTGTGCATGAATTCTCAAACCTACGTACTCGGGTAAAGGCATTTCTCAAGTTTTGTTGTGGTACAAACTTCTGTTCCTTCACAGCAAAAGATACTGCTATTGTACTGCAATTATTGTGCAAAGTAAGGCGAGCTGGATGAATGGAAACCTATTCTGACTGAATTTTAATGTTTGGATGACCCACTATCATACACATTAGTGCCATGGTGACTCAGGTGCAGATCTTGCTTGGGATCCTGGATCAAATGATCTAGTAAACTGTTTCATTGGAAACATATCCCTTTGAGCAGTGTTTCCAGTTTTGAGATAGGAGATATCCCTTATTAGAGTTTCTCTCATCTTTTTCCAAGGGTATGTCCAATATTCTGATGGAAGGCAAGGAGCACATCAGATCCTTCTTGGTGTGCCTGGAGATCTGGTGTGTATGAAAGGATATGGGATTTTAGTTCAGTGCTGTGAATGTGCAGTCAGTGTCATCCCTCAGCTGTTCTAGTCTAGCTGTAGAGAACCTTGTAAAGTCAGCTAGTTTAAAAACTGGAGCCATGTCTTCATTTAGTCTTGTCTTCTGAATGTATGCTATCAGTTCAGAAAAGGCAATCCCATGCAACATTTTCTGTTTTGCTTTGCTCAGTTTTCTTCTTCCTTTGGTCTATAAAGTCAACATCTTGCATGATACGTTGCCTCTTGGTCCACTAAGTCCCCTGAGCATAGTTTTGTAAGCAAGTGCTGGTCTTGCTGCTCAAGTGCATGCTGGTAGACTCTACTATCAATGCTGAAGGTAAATGCTTCATGGAGGTCTAGTGGTATATTCATTTCATAATAAAAAGCACACTTTCTGGAGGTCCTTTGTGTTTGTCACTTAAAAGTATGCATTTCCTCTGCAGTTCATCAGGGTGATCCACAGCTCTCAGTTTTTTCCTCCTCAGCCTTTTTAAGTTTTGTCCTGTTAAATTTGATGTAGCAGGATTTGTGCTGATGTCCATTGTTCTTGTTCAAAATCTTTAGTACCATCACCTAATCTACATATGTCAGAATATGGAAAGTTCATTCTGCTTATGGAAAGGTCTCATTTTCTGCTAGAGTTTGATAGCCAGATCCAGCATGCTTTTTTTTTTTTTTTTTTTTTTAAACCTGATTAATCAGCTCTGAACTTGTGTCTTCCTAATAAAGCATACACTTGCCCCTGTCAGTAGAGGAAAAGAATGTCTGATAGACCCGGTTCTTGAATAAGCTTGTATCTTTTTGACATGTTCAAAGCCCTAATAACCAACAGTAATCTAATATCTTTTGCTACAGGTACAGTTAATATTATCCAATCACCAAGTAACAGAGAGAAGACACAAATGTGATTAAATTCTTCCAAGGCCATGCTGAAAATTGAAATTAGTGCAAAATGTGTCCTTACACCAAATTTAAGGTCCTGTTGAAGGAAAACCAAGAATATAGCCCTTGTATGTCCAACTGCAAAACAACATTTGCTGATTATGACAATGTTGTTAAATAGCTGCCACAGCCAACATGGCATGAGTTAGAGTTGAACATTTTTGTTAGGTCATGTCCTAAGACTTTTTATCATAAAACCCACAAGTCTGAAAGTAGGTGACATTTATTTGTGGCTCAATGATAGATTTAAGTCCTGATTTATCAAAAAATATCAGGAATCCTACATGGGCTCTCATTTTTTAAATCTTGGACTTTGCTTCTAACTAAGCAAACAAAGGAGCTGCATATACTCTTCTGAATTCCTGTCTTTTCTCTAGATCAAATCACTATTAAAAGATACTGGGCTAAGTTGTCCTCTGCACTCAGCACAGGGTGGCTGGTAGTCTGTCAAAGAGCCAATCCTGCACTGCCTCGCCTCAGCGTAAATCAGCATAGCTGAGGAGCCGCTTTAGCTTACACCATTGACATAAGTACGTCTGTGACCCTTCTGTGCCTAGGGCAGCCACCTGAAAATGCCAAGATCAGGGCAGACTGGCTGTAAAAGGAGAGCAGATTCTCCCAGCTCTGGTGGGTGACACTGAAGTCAGGCTTCCTAACCAGCCACAAACAGTGCTTCTGATTTCCCACACTGGTTAACAAGAGGTCCAAAATACAAATACACAACAGCCCCCTTTACTACATTTCAGTCTCTGGCTCCCAATCAGCCACTAGGTCCAGTAAAGAGATCAGTTATTTAAACTCTATGCTCTTTACTAAAAAAAAAAAAAAAGGTTCCTACTGACCCCAAAGGGTCAGCCACAGTACCAGATCAATATAAGTTTGGATCTTACCCAAAATACCACGCTGCCAGCCAATCCTTTAGTAACTAAAACTAAAGGTTTATTTTAAAAGGAAAGGAACAAACAATAAGAGAAATCTTAAAGGATTAAGCAATTAGATACATATAAATTATTTGAAAGTCCATATACATCAGGTTTCTAGAATAATTGTAGATTTTGCAGGCTTGTATAGTCCCTCTGGTATACATCCAGTACTTGGATGGGTCTCAGTCCTTTGTTTCACAGCTTCAGTTCAGTTGTAGATGAGCTGATCCAGAGGTGGGTTGGTAGCTGAAGCTGAATCCGGAATGAAGAACAAAATGGATTAACAGGCCTCTGCCTTATATATCCTCTGGCCCCGGCCATGCTGTTTGTGGAATTTTACAGGAATTAAATGGATTTCAGAGTCACATGAGCAAGTCCTGGTGACTCATCAGGTATACCTCTGGCTTTTCCCCCTGGGCCCCTTTGTAGCCTATAGAACTAGCCTGCTTGCA